>NC_142436.1:29967500-34967500 GCF_059453495.1 Arachis ipaensis
AAATTGAAGGAATTGCTAAACTGTCAAGCCTGACCTCTTCGCACTAAATCAATCATAACTTGAGCTACAGAGGTCCAAATGAGGCGGTTTCAGTTGCGTTGGAAAGCTAACATCCGGGGCTTCAAAATGATATGCAATTTACCATAGTTGCCATGCAGCTAAGTGATGCGCACGCGTGCATCACCCGTACGCGTGACCTTGTGAAAGTTCAGCGACGCTTACGCGTGGACGACGCGTACGCGTAGACGACACGTACGCGTGACAATGCCATGTACTGGACGTATCAGAAATCGTTGGGGGAAATTTCTGGGTTATTTTTGGCTCAGTTCCAAACCCAAAAACACATATTAGAGGCTGCATAGTGGGGGAATCATGCATACAACCTTCATTCACATAATCTAGGTTTTAGGGTTTTTAGCTTTAATTCTTCTCAATTTCAGATTTCTATCTTAGTTTGATTTAGTTTCTCTTCTACTTTTATTTGTCTTAGCATTCTAATTTATCTATTTTCCTTATTGATTCTTTTATGTTGCCACTTTAGTTTATGAAGTCTCATGTTAGATTTGATTTTCTATTTAATGCAATTTGAGGTATTTCATAATTATTGTTCCTTTCTTCGTTTGTTATTATTGATGCTTGCAATTGTTGGTTTTAGATTTTTCATTCCGTGTTATTTTTCTATGCTTTTATGTTATGCCTCCCAAGTGTTTGAGAAAATGCTTGGTTGGATTTTAGTGTAGATTTCTCTCCTTTTGGCTTTGGTTAAGTAATTGGAGACTCTTGAGTTATCAAACTCCTTTGTTGATTGATAATTAAAAGTTGCTAGTTGATTTGAATCCCTCTAAAGCTAGTCTTTCCTTAGGAGTTAACTAGGACTTGAGGAATCAAATTGATTTATCCACTTGACTTTCCTTCATAATTAGAGGTTAACTAAGTGGGAGCAATGGACAATTGATGTCACAATTGAGGAAGATAATGAGGATAGGACTTCTAATTCTCATACCTTACCAAGAGCTTTATTAGCTATTAGTTTAATTCTTGCAATTTACTTTTCTTGTTCCTTATTCAAAACCCCAAAAAGATACAATCTCATAACCAATTATTAGTACACTTCCCTGCAATTCCTTGAGAGACGACCCGAGTTTGAATACTTCTGTTATTATTTTTATAGGGGTTTGTAACTTGTGACAACCAAATTTTTGTATGAAAGGATTCTTTGTTGGTTTAGAAACTATACTAGCAACGAGAATTTATTGTGAAATTCTTTACTAGCAAAAATCCATTCATCAAAATGGCACCGTTGCCGGGGAATTGCAAACGTGTGCCTTATTATTGGTTATTGTGAATATTGTGAATAAATTTGCTTTTTCTTTTCTTTGTTTGTTGTTTCTAGTTTTAGGAGTTTAGTTTCATTATTCCTTATTAGTTTTTGTTTTTATTTTCTCTTGATACTCTGAATTCTCATCCCTTTGGCTACGAGTTTGGTTCAAATTATGTTGTAGGCAATGGAAGCTATAATGAGAACATGCATTAAGGTTGGGACAATCAGAGATGGGAGGAGCCACAAGAATTTGATCAACCCTCTTGGCAACAACCTCCTCCAACTTACTATGAGCAAGAGCCATTCCAAGGTGCATACCAAGACAATGGATATGGTGGACCCCCTTGTAGTTACTAACAAGCCCCACCATATGCATATGAACCCCCTCCTCAACATAGCTTTGAACCCCCATACTCACAAGCCACCTACTACCAAACACCCTCATATGATCCTAACCCTTATCCACCATACCAACCACCTTATGAGCCATATGAACCATATATAGAACCACCCCAATTCCAACCCAATTACTTCCAAGAACCACTACCTCTATATACACCATGTCCATATCCATCAATCCAAGAGCCATATGATCCTAATTATGTTATCCAAGAGGAACAAGAGTCAAGGGATCGTCTCAAGGAAACACTGGATCAATTTCAAGCAACCCTTCATCAATTGGAGCAAGTGGGAAATCGAGAAGCACACGAAGATCTCATGGCTAATGAATCTCAACTTGAGAATCAAGGATTGAACTGTGTTGTGCAACAAGTGGAAAAGATGGAGAGTGTTGAACCGCCATAACCTTATTATGATGAACCACCATCATATCATGAACCCTTTCTCCCAAGCAATGAACCTTCATATCCACCCCAATCTTCAATGCATGACACTCTTGGTGTTCTTCTTCAAGGGCAAAGAGAGATGCAAAGGACGACACAAGAGTTCATAGCTACCTTAACCGAGGTAGTAGGTAATTTAGCCTCTCTGCGCTTCGATACTCAAAGCATTCCCATGGCTACTTGTGGAGAACCAATAGAAGAGCGTAGCATGAAGGAGACACTCGAAACTCCGGTGGACAATGAGGAACGTGACTTTGTGTTGGAACAAGTGGAGGAAGCCATAATACTTGAAGAGGAAGAAGTGGTTGAAGACTTATGAGATGCCGAACCTCCATGGAAATTTAGAGTTGTAGAGTATTCCTCTAAGAAGATTGAAATTGATGTCAAGAAGGCTAGTGCACAACTTCCATGGCATATTCCCTATGAAGACTTGGATGGAATAGATCAAGAAGCAAGTTCCCTTGGTGATGAAATTGAAGAACCTTCTCCTGATGAAATTGAAAGCAACATTGAGGTAGATTTATCTCAACCTCATGGTTATGATGTGAGTGACGGAGAAGAGTTTGATGAACTTGGTGAGGAAGAGCTTGAAGGTGAAGAATCTTCTCAAAAGGTGGAAGTCCTTCGAAAAAGATGGATGGGAGTTGAGTTTGCGTTATCAAGATCATTGGAGACTTCTCTACCTAGGTTGCCGTCTACTCCTTCACTTGAGTGGGTAAGACTTATCTCTAATAGCTTTAATGTTCCACTTGAGTATGGTATTCTTGAAACGGATTGTCAACTTAGGAAGCTTTGTGGCATTAAGCGTAAGAGAAGGATGTTTAGTGGTTGGAGTTGCAAATCAAGGCTCATCACGGTTGATACTTCAAGAGCCAGATGCAAAGGTTGGGATAGTGAGAATTTGGTTGGATCTAAGAGAAAATTTTGGTACTTCATTGAGAATTCGGAGAGCTTACCACCTGGTAGGAACAATGATGATCCACTTCAAGACGGGTGTAGAAACAAGATTTGGGATTCGGGCATACAAGAGGATCGACTTTGGGAGCTCAAAACTTGTGAAGAACTCCCTCAAGGCTTGGCAAATTCACTTGAGAATGATGAAGATTATTGGAAGTCCAAGCATTGGTGGAAGTTTCAAGATGAGTTCAAGCACAAGCCACCATGACAAGGAGCTCGCCAAATGTCCAACTTAAGGACTTTAACTAAAAGTGCTAGGTAGGAGACACTCCACCATGGTAAATTCTTTCTAATTTCTCTTTTTGTTTATGTTAGTAATAAGTTATATTTTCATTTTTAGTTATGTTTATCTCTTTTAATTTATGGTTTAGTTGCTTATTAATTACTGGTTTATTATTATTAAAAAAAAAAGATTTGCACTCGACGCGCATGCGTCATGTGTCAGTGCGTAATATTGAGAAAATGGATAGATAGTTGTGCTGGAACGACACGGGAAGGGTGCCTGGCGCATAAGCCAACCCACGCGTACGCGTCCCATGAGTTTTTGCCAATCCACGCGTAAGCGCCCGTGACACGTACGCGTGGAATGAAAAATCAGCGTAGTAAGGTAATTGAACAGAGAGTTGGGTTGCCACTGTGCTGGAATCGCACGAGCAGTCACACGAACGCGTGACCGACGCTCACGTGTCAGTGTGCATTTTTGGCCACCCACGCGTATGCGTGGGCGACGCTTACGCGTCGCAGGGCTAAGTCTATTTTCACGCGCACGCGTGATGCATGCGCGCGCGTCGTGTCCTGTTTTTCATTTCCTCCTCCTTTCTTCTTCTTTCTTCCTCCTTTCTTACTTTCTTTTTCTTCATTTCTTTAACTTCTCATCCTTATTCTCTTTCATTCTATTTTACTTAATTTATTTGCATACTTTTCTTCCTTGCATTTTAATTTTGTTCATGTTTTTATTTTCTTTTCTACGTTTATTATTTTCTCTGTTGGTATTAAATGTTCTTATTCAACTGTTGTATCTTTTCTGGTATTATTTTGGTGCTTAGTGACTTGTTTTACACTATTAGGTGATATTATTTATCTGTCAATGCCAATCTTTATAATACCTGTGTTCCTTTTGCATCGACATGAATTTATATTGTCTCTCATTACCTACTATCTCTTCCCCATTGTTGCAATTTTTGTACTATTGATATGCTATTTGCTTCTACTATTTTCTCATTTGCATGTTGTAGCTACCATGTAATTAAGACTCTCGTTCTTTGGCATTAATCCACCCATATTTTATTTGTTTTCTATCTTTGTTCCTGGGTTACTTTTTTTCCCTTTTCTCTTCTTTCAGGATGGCCACCGAGAAGGGAAAAGGAAAGCGTCTCAATGGGGCAACCGGCAAGTCCACCTGCACATTCTTTGAAAAAAAAAAGCGTCAGTTAGAGCAACCCGTCCACTTGTACATCTCAGCATGCACCGAGGACGGTGCAATTTTTAAGTGTGGGGAGGTCGATACCGACTTCCGTGGGTTAGTTATTTCCTATTTCAACACCAATGTTTAATTTTCCTTGTTAAATTAGTTGTTGCATTTGCATGTTTGATTGCATGATTGTTTGATTTTGTGCATGTTCTTCTACCAATACTTGGTTGGAGTGATAAGTTCTTTTTCAAGACCCTTTTAATAGTATTTCACTAATTTAAATTAAAACTTTTTTGTTAAACTTATTTGAAGATTGTAATTTGGAACATGGTTTATAGCTAAGAATACACAGCCTGTGAGATTTTGAGCTTAATTATATGGTTACATTATTTAACCATGATTTTTATTCTTGTGTATTTTCTTATCTATTATTGCAATCTATAGTTTGTTCCATTCTACATGTCCGTTTTTTAGTGTATTTGCATGCATACATATGATTGAGGCCATTAATTGTTATTAGCTTACTTATCTCAAATAGCCTACCATTTCGATTACCCTTGTTTGACACGTTGAGCCTTTCAATCCCCATTTATTCTTTATATTACCACATCACTAACCTTAAGTGAAAAAACAATAACTATCCCATTTGAATCTTTGGTTAGCTTAAGATAGAGATTGTGTGTCAACTAAGTCTGGGGAAATGTGAGAACTTGGGTTGATGAGAATATGTTGTGTTTTATTGACAAAAATATTAGAAATTTGGGTGCATACTCATGTAGAACCAGAAAAACCATATGCATTGACATGTTATGTTTTCTTTCATGTTCATAAAAAAAATTTAAATAAATAAATAATAAATAGGGGAAAAATTACCCCAATGTTAAGTTTAATAAAAGATCAATGTATAGGTGGTGAAACTAAAGAAAATTTGATACATGAGTATGTGAAACATACAAGAGTAAGATTATGGGTAGCTAGGAATAATTTCATATATATAGAGCGTGTGTATGTTAGGTGAGAACTTAGGTTAGTCAAAGATTCATATTATAGCTCACTTGGCCATACATGTATCCTCACCCTTACCTTAGCCCCGTTACAACCTTGAAAAGACCTCTTGATGTTTGTATTTGTACATTAAATATTTGTTGATTGGTTAGATGAAGAACAAAGTTTTAGAAAGCATGATTAGAAAAGAGTAGAGTGATTAACCCTAGACACTTGAGAGATTATAGTGCATATACACTTCCAGTGAGGGTTTAATGCTTGATTCTATGTTCCCTGTTTTCATGAGCTATTTTCGTACAAGTTTACCTGTCTTTTACTGTGTGATTTGAATTAGTGGAATCTGATTTATGTTTGTCTTGGAGAACTTGTTTACTTTTAACCAAGTAGATAGAAACATCTTAGCATATAGTTGTATTCACATACATAGGTTGCATCTCATGAGTCTTACTTTCCCCCATTCATTCCTTTTGTCTCCTTGAGCTTAGCATGAGGACATGCTAATTTTTAAGTGTGGGGAGATTTGATGCACCACTATTTCGTGGTACATTTTATGCTAAATTGAGTGGATTTTATTCATTATTCTCACACTTATGCATACAAATTGTATGTTTTACATTTTCCTTCCTAATTCTGTGCTTTGATTGAAAACATGCTTCTTCCGCCTTAAAATTGCTAATTATTAATCCTCTTTTATTACCATTTGATGCCTTGATATGTGTGTTAAGTGATTTCAGGGTTTATAGGGCAGGAATGGTTTAGAGGATGGAAAGGAAGCATGCAAAAGTGGAAGGAATACAAAAAATTGAAGGAATTGCTAAGCTGTCAAGCCTGACCTCTTCGCACTAAATCGATCATAACATGAGCTACAGAGGTCCAAATGAGGCGATTCCTGTTGCGTTGGAAAGCTAACATCCGGGGCTTCAAAATGATATGTAATTTTCCATAGTTTTCATGCAGTTAAGTGATGCGCACGCGTGCATCACGCGTACGCGTGACCTTGCGAAAGTTCAGCGACACGTACGCGAGGACGAAGCGTACGCGTGACAGAGCCAAGTGCTGAACGTATCAGAAATTGCTGGGGGCAATTTTTGGGCTGTTGGCCCAGTTCCAAGCCCGAAAACACAGATTAGAGGCTACAGAGTGGGGGAATCATGTATACAACTTTCATTCACATAATTTTAGGTTTTAGATGTAGTTTTCTAGAGAGAGAGGCTCTCTCCTCTCTCTAGGTTTTAGGATTTTTAGCTTTAATTCTTCTCAATTTCAGATTTCTATCTTAGTTTGATTTAGTTTCTCTTCTACTTTTATTTGTCTTAGCATTCTAATTTATCTATTTTCCTTATTGATTATTTTATGTTGCCACTTTAGTTTATGAATTCTCATGTTAGATTTGATTTTCTATTTAATACAATTTGAGGTATTTCATAATTATTTTTCCTTTCTTCGTTTGTTATCATTGATGCTTGCAATTGTTGGTTTTAGATTTTTCATTCCGTGTTACTTTTCTATGCTTTTATGTTATACCTCCCAAGTGTTTGAGAAAATGCTTGGTTAGATTTTAGTGTAGATTTCTCTCCTTTGGCTTTGGTTGAGTAATTGGAGACTCTTGAGTTATCAAACTCCTTTATTGATTGATAATTAAAAGTCGCTAGTTGATTTGAATCCCTCTAAAGCTAGTCTTTCCTTAGGAGTTGACTAAGACTTGAGGAATTAAATTGATATATCCACTTGACTTTCCTTCATAATTAGAGGTTAACTAAGTAGGAGCAATGGACAATTGATGTCACAATTGAGGAAGATAATAAGGATAGGACTTCTAATTCTCATACCTTGCCAAGAGCTTTATTAGCTATTAGTTTAATTCTTGCAATTTACTTTTCTTGTTCCTTATTCAAAACCCCAAAAAGATACAATCTCATAACCAATTATAAGTACACCTCCCTGTAATATCTTGAGAGACAACCCGGGGTTTGAATACTTCGATTATTATTTTTATAGGGGTTTGTTACTTGTGACAACCAAATTTTTGTATGAAAGGATTCTTTGTTGGTTTAGAAACTATACTAGCAATGAGAATTTATTGTGAAATTATTTACTAGCAAAAATCCATTCATCAAAGAGAAAAAAGCCAGTAACCCTTTAAACCAAAAGGCATGGGTAAAAAGGATCCAAGGCTTTGAGCATCAGTGGATAGGAGGGTCTACAGGAATAAAATCCTGGCCTAAGTGGCTAAACCAAGCTGTGCCTAACCATGTGCTTGTGGCGTGAAGGTGTCAAGTGAAAAGCTTGAGACTGAGTGGTTAAAGTTGAGGTCCAAAGCAAAAAGAGTATGCTTAAGAACTCTGGACAACTCTATCTAGGGACTCTAGCAAAGCTGAGTCACAATCTAAAAAGCTTCACCCAGTTAAAGTGTCTGTAGCATTATTGTATCCGGTGGTAATACTAGAAAACAAGGTGCTTAGGGTCACGGCCAAGAATTTGAAAGCTGTGTTCAAGAATAAAAAAGAAATAAACTAGGAGATTCAATAATATCAACTAGATTCTAAGTTCCTAAAGATGCCAACCATTCTAAGTTTCAATGGATAATGAGATGCCAAAACTATTCAGAAGCAAAAAGCGACTAAGTCCCGCTCATCTAATTGTAACTAAGATTCATTTGAAACTTAGAAATTTATTGTATCTTAATTTTCTTTCTATCTTACTGTGTTTTGGTTGCTTGGGGACAAGCAACAATTTAAGTTTGGTGTTGCGATAAGCGGATATTTTATACGCTTTTTGGCATCATTTTCATATAGTTTTTAGTATGTTTTGCTTAGTTTTTATTAAGTTTTTATAGATTTTAGTGTTAAATTCACATTTTTGGATTCTACTATGAGTTTTTGTGTTTTTGAGCAATTTCAGGTAATTTTTGGCTGAAATTGAGGAGCTGGAGCAGAAGTCTGATTCAGAGACAGAGAAAGCACTGCAGATGCTGTCTGGATCTGACGTCCTTGCACTCGGAAGCATTTTTCTGGAGTTACAAAAGTCCAAATGAAGCATTCTCAACGGCTATGGAAAGATGACTTCCAGAGCTTTCCAGAAATCTATATTAGTTTATACTTTACTTCGGATTTGAAGGCCTAAAACTGGCGTTCAACGCCAGCTACCTGCCCCCTTCCAGGTGTCCAGCGCCCAAAGAGCAGAGACTAGCATCCAAACGCACAAAGAGGATCCCCTAGCTGGTGTTCCATGCCCCAGAGACCTCATAGCATGTAGATCTCATCAAATCTCAGCCCAAACACTCACTAAGTAGTCCCCAGTAGTGGATTTTAGCACTAAAAAGACTATTTTACCCTTACCAGTCATTTGTTTAGTATTTAAGGGATTTTATTTATGTTATTTAGACCTTCTTTGAAAAAAACCTAGAATTTACACATTATTTTTGAGTTTTATTTTGTATTTTACTTCAGTATGAGTTTCTAAACCTTCTAGGTTGAGGGGAGGAGCCCTGCTGAGTCCTATGAATTAATAAAAGTAGTAATATTTCTTCTTCGATCCTTGTTTGATTTATTTCTAAGATGTATATTTGATCTTCATCCTGGTGGATAGGATGATCAGTGTCAATTAGCTCCGTTCATTACATTAAGATGAACGTTCCTGACAAACACCTGCATCTACTTGGGTTCGTGTGAATACGTGACTGGAAAGCACGAGCCAACAACTATGTTTATACATCTCTCAGACGGCTAATCCACGACTTCGTTGGGGACTTCTCGAGACACCAGTTCAACCAATTTCCAGGGAAATTAGGGTCTCCGTGGTATAGGCTAGAATCCTAAGAAGCAGCATCCTCTGATCTGGAAGATTCGACCTTGTCTATGGCGTTTTGAGTAGGATCGCCAGGAGAATGACCTGCTAGCGCTTCACCCTTCGTCAGATTGGATGACCACGGCCAATGGCGTTCAATTTATAGCAGAGGAGATCAATGACCACGGCCCATGGCGTTGATCACATACAACCTGCCATGGAAGAGACCACTCACAAGCAAAGAAGACAGTAATACCAGAGTTAATTTAGAAAGGCAAAGCAACTCCAATCCTTAACCCTATTCCTATCTCTCTTTATATATTAGATCTTTTACACTCTATCAATCCAATCCTTAACTACATTCCTATTACTGATTTTAATCCTAATACAACTCCATATATGACATAAAATCAACAATCTTTTGATCTGCCTGACTAAGACTTGCAAGATAACCATAGCTTGCTTCAAGCCAACAATCCTCGTGGGATCGACCTTGACTTGCTCAGGTATTACTTGGATGACCCAGTGCACTTGCTGGTACAACAGTACGAAAGTGTGGGGATTCATGCTACCAACCAGCTTCAGACTCCCTAGCTGGCGTTCAACGCCAGCAAGGTCTCTACTCCAGGGTGTTCTATTTCCAGCTCTGACTGTTTCTGTTTCTATTCTAAATACTGCACATGATCACGGACATTAAAAGCAAGGGAAAACTCTAAAAATAAACTAAAATAAACAAAAATGAAAATAAAAAAAAGAAATAAGAACAGAAATACTCTACTCATGGTTGGGTTGCCTCCCAAAAAGCCCTTCTTTAGTATCATTAGCTTGACGGACAACTCCTTTCAAGGAGGAAGGTAGTCATAGAGGATTAAACTCTTACTCCTTATTGGGAGCATCCTTCCTGTGCTCTCATGGATTATCTTAATACGCTCAAGAGACAAGCTCTTGTTCACTGCATGAGGCAGGGTTGGGCTTGCAGCAATATGCTGGTGTCCCTTTTTGCCACTTCCCTCTTCCATGGTGAATTCCATGATGAGATAAGTGAATACTACCATCTTCTATGGTGAGAAGCTGGTGCACGGAATTATGATCACACTTTTCACAACTCCGGTACAACTAACCAGCAAGTGCACTGGGTCGTCCAAGTAATAAAACCTTATGAGAGTAAGGGTCGATCCCACGGAGATTGCCGGCTTGAAGAAAGCTATGGTCATCCAGTAAACCTTATTCAGGCGGATTCAATTGGTTATGAGTTTTGATAATTAAAAGATAAATAAAACGTAAATTTAAAATAAAGATATTTATGTAATTCATTGGTGGAAATTTCAGATAAGCGTTTGGAGATGCTCTGTTGCTTCTGAACCTCTGCTTTCCTATTGTCTTCATCTAATCATGCGTGCTTGACGAGCGAGATTTTTGCCAGTAAAGAATATCATAAAAACAGTCGCGTTGTAGATATAGTCTTTAAACCAACAAAAATCCCTTTCGTGCAAACGTTTTGGTTGTCACAAGTAACAAACCCCTTTTAAAATTGATAACCGAGTATTTAAACTCGGGTCATCTTCTCAAGGAACTGCAGGGAAGTATGTTCTTATTATTGGTTATGGAGATTGTAAATTTGGGATTTCAAGAATGAGGAACGAGTAATTTGATGACAAGTAAATTAAATGGCAATTAGAATAAATAAATAACTGTAAAGCAAACTTTTGGCAAGGTATGAGAAATTAGAGGTCCTATCCTAGCTATCCTTATCAATGATGATGATGGTTGAATCTTAATTCTATTTTGTTAACCTTTACTAAGATAAAGGAAGGTCAAGGGATTAATTGGTTTGATCTTCGAATCCTATTTATTTCCTAAGAAAAGATTGGGATTATGAAAGTTCAATGCAATTAACAAGGATAACAATTATCAATTATGTTGTTGAATTGGATAACTCCTGAGTTACTAATTTCTTAACCAAGACCAAAAGGAGAAAAATAAATCTACTTGGAACAAAAATGTCTTCAGAGTGAAAGTAGCAATAGCATAAATAAGAGAAATCAATATTAAACTGAAATACCTCAAATAACATTAATTCAAATAATCTGTAACATGAAGGGATTCATAAAGTAGCTTGCAAAAGTAAATAAAAGGAATATTGAACATGATCAAAAGAGATAATCCTTAAAGTGAATAAAAATCCTAAATCTAAATCCTAATCCTAAAGAGAGAGAGAATCTCTCTCTAAACTAAATCTAATTCATGGAAAGTAAAAATTGGCGAGCTCCCTTAGAATGGATGCATTCCCTCAATTCATAACCTCTGGTCTATGCCTTTTGGACTTGGATTTGGGCCAAAAAGGGCTTCAGAATTCGCTATGAGCATTTTCTGCAATTTCTGGTGCGTAACCTCTGTCACGCGTCCGCGTGGGTCACGCGGTCACGTCATTCGGAGCTTTTTCTTGCCACGCGATTGCGTCAGTCATGCGGCCGCGTCATATGCGTTCTGCTTAAGGCGCGCGGTCGCGTCAGTCATGCAGCCGCGTCGCTGTTGATTCGCGCTTGGCACGCGATCGCGTCGTCCATGCGATCGCGTGGATACCAGTTTCTTCAAGGACTCCGTTTTGAACTTTCCTTCCATTTTTGTATGTTTTCTTTCCATCCTTTGAGTCATTCCTGCCTTAGAAGATCTGAAACTACTCAACACACTAATCACGGCATCGAATGGAATTAAAGGTGATTAAAATAATTAATTTAAAAGCATAGAAAACATGTTTTTCACATACATCACATAATAAGGAAGGGAAAGTAAAACCATGCAATTAACATGAATAAGTGGGTGAAGGATTGAATAAATCACTCAAACTAAGCACAAAATATATCATAAAATATGGGTTTATCAGTGCTCCCTTCCATAGCAAGCTGTTTGTTGGTGGATCACCGTTGTCAATAGCTACCATCCGTCCTCTCAGTGAAAATAGTCCAGGTACAGTTTCTGTATGGCTAATCAACTTTTGGATCTCTCGTCTCGGATGAAAAATACCAGGCACAGCTACCACACGGCTAATCATCTGTCAGTTCTCACTTGTGTCGGAATAGGATCTCTCTATCCTTTTGCACACTGTCACTGCGCCCAACATTCGTGAGTTTGAAGCTCGTCACAGTCATCCCGTCCTGGATCCTACTCGGAATACCACAGACAAGGTTTAGACTTTCCGGATCTTAGGAATGTTGCCAATTGGTTCTAGCCTCTACCACGAAGGTTCTAATCTCACGGATTCGAAAGCTCTGTTGTCAGGAGAGGCAAGTCAAATCCGTGGATCAGAGACCCAAGAGACTATACTCCGGCTGTCGTCCAATGACTACGTTGAACATCATGTAGACTGCTTGTGGTTATCAGGCACGTGGATCTTGGCTAAGCGAGTAACGAAGATAGTGGGTGATTGTCACGGGTCATCCCTTCATTCTGACTTAACTGAATTAAGTATGAGAGTATATCTTGGAGAAGAAGTAAGCGTGAATTGAAAGAGAAATAATAGTACTTGCATCAATTCATGAAGAACAGCAGAGCTCTGTACGTTAATCTATGAGGTGTAGAAACTCCATCGTAGAAAATACATAAGAGAAAAAGGTCTAGGCATGGCCGTGTGGCCAACCTCCAAATGTGAAAAATGGAATAAGCCTCAAAGTCCAAAGATCTCTAAAACAATAGGAAAGACTAGTATTTATACTAAACTAGTTACTAAGGATTACAGAAATTCAGTAACTAAGTGCAGAGAGTGCAGAAATCCACTTATGGGGCCCACTTGGTGTGTGCTTCGGCTGAGCATTGAGCTTTACACGTGCATAGGCATTTTCTAGAGTTAAATGCCAGTGTGGGCGTTTAACTCCAGTTCTGGTGCCAGTTCTGGCATTTTATGCTAGAAAAAGGTCTCTGGCAGGCATTTAAACGCCAGTTTGGGCCATCAAATCTCGGGCAAAGTATGAGCTATTAAACATTGCTGGAAAGCCCAAGATGTCTACTTTCTAACGTAATTGAGGGCGCACCAATTGGGCTTCTGTAGCTCCAGAACATCCGTTTCAAGTGCAGGAGGGTCAGAATCCAATAGCATCTGCAGTCCTTTCTTAGCCTCTGAATCAGACTTTTGCTCAGATCCCTAAATTTCAGCCAGAAAATACCTGAAATTACAAAAAAAAATACATAAACTCATAGTAAAGTCCAGAAATGTGTTTTTTGCATAAAAACTAATAAAAATATAATAAAAAGTAACTAAAACATACTAAAAACTACCTAAAAACAATGCCAAAAAGCGTATAAATTATCCGCTCATTACAACATCAAACTTAAATTGTTGCTTGTCCCCAAGCAACTAAAAACAAAATAGGATAAAAAGAAGAGAAAATACAATAAATTTCAAAATATCAAAGAAGCTTAGTTCCAATTAGATGAGCGGGACTAGTAGCTTTTTGCTTCTGAACAGTTTTGGCATCTCACTTTATCCTTTGAAGTTCAGAATGATTGGCATCCATAGGAACTCAGAATTCAGATAGTGTTATTGATTCTCCTAGTTTAGTATGTTGATTCTTGAACACAGCTACTTTATGAGTCTTGGCCGTGACCCTAAGCATTTTGTTTTCCAGTATTACCACCGGATACATAAATGCTACGGACACATAACTGGGTGAACCTCTTCAGATTGTGTCTCAGCTTTGCTAGAGTCCCCAGTTAGAGGTGCCCAGAGTTCTTAAGCACACTCTTTTTGCTTTGGATCACGACTTTAACCATTCAGTCTCAAGCTTTTCACTTGGACCTTCATGACATAAGCACATGGTTAGGAAAAGTTTGATTTAGCCGCTCAGGCCAGGATTTTATTCCTTTGGGCCCTCCTATCCATTAATGCTCTAACCCTTGGATCCTTTTTACCCTTGCCTTTTGGTTTAAAGAGCTATTGGCTTTTTCTGCTTGCTTTTTCTTTTTCTTTCTTTTTCTTTTTTTTTTGCAATTTTTTTCGCAAGCTTTGTGTTTTTCACTGCTTTTTCTTGCTTCAAGAATCAATTTTATGATTTTTCAGATTATTAATAACATTTCTCTTTTTTTCATTATTCTTTCAAGAGCAAAAAATTTTAACATTCATAAACTTCACAATAAAAAATATGCATTGTTCAAGCATTCACTCAGAAAATAAAAAGTATTGCCACCACATCAAAATAATTAAACTATTTTCAAGATAGATCTCAAAATTCATGTACTTCTTTTTCTTTTTTAGAAAACATTTTTCATTTAATAAAGGTGAAAGATTCATGGAACATTCATAGCTTTAAGACATAGACACTAAACACTAATGATCATGTAATGGAGACACAAACATAGTCAAAACATAAAGCATAAAAACCAAAAACATAAAAGAAAATAAACAAGGAGATTAAAGAACGGGTCCAGCTTAGTGATGGTGGCTTCTTCTTCCTCTTGAAGAACCAATGGAGTTCTTGAGCTCCTCTATGTCTCTTCCATGCCTTTGTTGCTCCTCTCTCATGGCCTTTTGGTCCTCTCTGATTTCATGGAGGATGATGGAGTGCTCTTGGTGCTCTACTCTTAGTTGCTCCATGTTGGAACTCAATTCTCATAAAGAGGTGTTGAGTTGCTCCCAATAGTTGTGTGGAGGGAAATGCATCCCTTGAGGCATCTCAGGGATTTCTTGATGAGGGACTTCCTTATGCTCTTGTTGAGGTCTATGAGTGGGCTCTCTTGTTTGCTCCATCCTCTTTCTAGTGATGGACTTTTGAGATGAATATCTCCGTCTCCCATGACTCGGAGTTGGAAGCAACTGACTTCCCTTTCCTCTTCCTAGAGGTTTCTCCGGCCTTAGGTGCCATTAATGGTTATGGAAAAAACAAAAAGCAGAGCTTTTTTCGACACCAAACTTAAAAGGTTTGCTCGTCCTCGAGCAAAAGAAGAAAGAAAGGATTAGAGGAAGAAGAGATGGAGGTGTGTGAATGGTTCGGCCAAGGGGGGTTTTAGGTGGTTATGATATGTGAAAATGAAGGAGTGATGAGGGGCTTATATAGGAGTGGAGTGGAGAGGGAATTCTTGTAATAGGGGTTGGGTTTGGGAGGAAGATGGTTTGAATTTGAATGGGTGGGGGTAGGTGGGTTGTATGATGGTTTTGGAGGAGAAATGGAGGTGATTGGTGGAGGTTATTTTGGAGAAAAGTGTTATAAAAATGTGTGAAAAGGAGAGAAAAAGAGTTGGGGTAGGTGGGGATCCTGTGGGATTCACAGATCCTGAGGTGTCAAGGAATTTTAGTCCATGCACCTTTCTGGCGTTTAAACGCCCCTAGACAGCCCTTTCTGGCATTTAAACGCCAGTATGCTACCTTTCCTGGCGTTAAACGCCAGGCTGATGCCCTTTTCTGGCGTTTAACGCCAGCCAAACACCCTTTTCTGGTGTTTAACACCCAGAATGCTGCCAGACTGGGCGTTAAATGCCAGTAAGCCTGTCCTCTAGGGTGTGCTATTTTTTATGCTGTTTTTAATTCCGCTTTAGTTCTGCAGCTGTTTTTGTGACTCCACATGATCATCAACCTAAAGAAAACATAAAATAACAATGAAAAATGAAATGAAAAAGTAATTAACATAGATAAATAAGATTGGGTTGCCTCCCAATAAGCGCTTCTTTAATGTCAATAGCTTAACAGTGAGCTGTTATAGAGCTTCACAGACACTCAGAGCATGATGGTGGCCTCCCAACACCAAACTTAGAGTTTGAATGTGGGGGCTCTGCTTGACTCTGTATTGAGAGAAGCTTTTCATGCTTCCTCTCCATGGTTACGAAGGAAGATCCTTGAGCCTTAAACACAAGGTAGTCCTCATTCAGTTGCAGGACTAACTCTCCTCTGTCCACATCAATCACAGCTCTTGCTTTGGCTAGGAAGGGTCTTCCAAGGATGATGGATTCATCCTCATCCTTTCTAGTGTCTAGGATTATGAAGTTAGCAGGGATGTAAAGGCCTTCAACCTTCACTAAGACATCCTCTACAAGTTCATAAGCCTATTTTATTAATTTGTCTGCCATCTCTAGTGAGATTCTTGCAGCTTGTACCTCAAAAATCCCCAGTTTCTCCATTACAGAGAGTGGTATGAGGTTTATACCTGACCCCAGGTCACACAAAGCCTTCTCAAAGGTCATGGTGCCTATGGTACAAGGTATTAAGAACCTTTCGGGATCCGGTTTCTTCTGAGGTAATTTCTGCTGAACCAAGGCATTTAGTTCATTGATGAGTAATGGAGGTTCATCCTCCCAAGTCTCATTACCAAATAACTTGGCATGCAGCTTCATGATTGCTCCTAGATACCGAGCAACTTGCTCTTCAACAATATCTTCATCCTCTTCAGAGGAAGAATACTCATCAGAGCTCATGAATGGCAACAGTAAGTTCAGTGGAATCTCTATGGTCTCTGTATGAGCCTCAGATTCCTTTGGTTCCTCATTAGGGAACTCCTTAGTGGTCAGTGGACATCCATTGAGGTCTTCCTCACTGGAAATCACTGCCTCTTCCTCTTCTATAGGTTCGGCCACTTTGGATATATTGATGGCCTTACACTCTCTCTTTGGATTCTCTTCTGTATTGCTTGGGAGAGTACTATGAGGAATTTTAGTAACTCTTTTACTCAGCTGACCCACTTGTGCTTCTAAATTTCTGATGGAGGACCTTGTTTCAGTCATGAAACTAAGAGTGGTCTTAGATAGATCAGAGACTATGGTTGCTAAGTCAAAGAGGCTCTACCTAGAATTCTCTGTCTGTTGTTGAGACGATGATAGAAAAGGTTTGCTATTGCCAAACCGAATTCTCCCACCATTATTATTATTGAAGCCTTGTTGAGGCTTCTGTTGATCCTTCCAAGAGAAATTTGGATGATTTCTCTATGAAGGATTATAGGTGTTTCCATAGGATTCTTCCATGTAATTCACCTCTTCCATTGCAGGATTCTTAGGGTCATAAGCTTCTCCTTCAGAGGAGGCTTCTTTAGTACTGCCGGATGCAGCTTGCATTCCAGTCAAATTCTGAGAAATCATATTGACTTGCTGAGTCAATATTTTTTTCTGAGCTAATATGGCATTCGGAGTATCAATCTCAAGAACTTATTTCTTCTGAGTCATCCCATTATTCACAGGATTTCTTTCAGAAGTATACATGAACTGGTTATTTGCAACCATTTCAATGAGTTCCTGGGCTTCTGTAGGTGTTTTCTTCAGATGAAGAGATCCACCAGTAGAGTGGTCCAATGACATCTTGAACAATTCAGACAGACCATCATAGAATATAGTTAAGATGCTCCATTCTGAAAGCATGTCGGAAGGACACCTTCTGATCAATTGCTTGTATCTTTCCCTTGCTTCATAGAGGGACTCACCTTCCTTCTGTCTGAAGGTTTGGACTTTCACTCTAAGCTTGCTCATCTTTTGAGGTGGAAAGAATTTAGCCAAGAAAGAATTGACCAACTTTTTCCAAGAGTTCAGGCTTTCTCTAGGTTGTGAGTCCAACCATATCCTAGCTCTGTCTCTTATAGCAAAGGGGAAAAGCATAAGTCTGTAGACCTCGGGATCAACCCCATTGGTCTTAACAGTGTCACAGATTTGCAAGAATTCAGCTAAGAACTGATGAGGATCTTCCAATGGAAGTCCATGAAACTTGCAATTCTACTACATTAGAGAAACTAATTGAGGCTTAAGCTCAAAGTTGTTTGCTCCAATTGCAGGAATTGAGATGCTTCTTCCATAGAAGTTGGAAGTTGGTGCAGTAAAATCAAGAAGCATCTTCCTTGCATCTCCACCATTGTTTTCAGGTTCGGCTGCCATGTCTGCCTCTTTTTTGAAATTTGCTGTAAGGTCCTCTTCGAAGTGTTGTGCTTTAGCTTCCTCTTCAGAGCCCTTTCAGGTTCAGGATCAGCTTCAACAAGAATATCTTTATCCCTGTTCCTGCTCATATGAAAAAAAGAGAACAAAGAGAGAAGAGAAACCCTCTATGTCACAGTATAGAGATTCCTTTATGTGTCAGAAGAAAAGAAGAATAGAAGAATGAGGTAGAGAGAATAAGAAGAATTCGAACACAGAGAGAATGAGAGGGTTCAAATTATTAGATGAGTAGAAGAGAAATGTTAGTAAATAAATAAAATAAATAGAAAGAGATGAGAAAGAGAGTATTCAAATTTTAAGAAAAAGGAAAAGAAAAATATTTTTATTTTTTATTTAATTAATTAAGTTAGTTTCGAAAATTTGAAAAAGAAATACAAGAAAATTAAAAACTAAAACAATTAGTTAATTAAAAAGATTTTTGAAAAAGTGGTTAGTGATTTACGAAAATTAGAAGTGGAAAAGTAGTTAGGTGGTTTTGAAAAAGATAAGAAATAGTAAACTTTTTAAAATTAAAACAAACAAGTCAAGTAGTTAGTTGAAAAAGATTTGAAAATAAATTTTGAAAAGATAATAAGTTAGAAAAAGATTTTGAAATTAAAATTTTAAAAATATATGATTGAAATTTATTTTGAAAAAGAATTGAAAAAGAAATTAAAAAGATTTGATTTTTAAAATTAAAGTTGATGACTTGACTAACAAGAAACTAAAAGATATGATTCTAGAATTTAAAGATTGAACCTTTCTTAACAAGAAAGTAACAAACTTAAAATTTTTGAATCAAAACATTAATTGTTAGCAAGTATTTTCGAAAATATAAAATAAAATTAAGAAAAAGATTTTGAAAAAATTAGTTTTAAAATTTTCGAAAACATTAAAAGAAAAATGAAAAAAGATTTTGAAAAATTTTAAGAATGAAATTCGAAAATCATAAAAAAAATGAAAAAGAATTGATTTTGAAAAAGATTTGAAAAGATAAAGTTTTTAAATTGAAATATTTGACTTGACTAACAAGAAACAACTAAATTTAAAAAAATTTTTTGACCAAGTCAACTCAAAATTTTGAAAATTATGAGAAGAATAAGGAAAAGATGTTTTTTTTTTTTTTTACTTTTGAATTTTTAATGAAGAGAGAGAAAAACAACAAAATGAAACAAAACATAAAAATTTATGATCAAAACAAATAATGCATGCAAGAACACTTTGAATATCAAGATGAACACCAACAACACTTTGAAGATCATGATGAACATCAAGAACATATTTTTGAAAATTTTTAAGAAAAGAAAGACATGCAAGATACCAAACTTAAGAACTTTTGTACTAGGGACACTAACAATTTGAAAATGCATATGAAAAATAAGAAAATACACAAAACAAGAAAATGTAAAGATCAAACAAAGAAAATCATCAAGAACACTTTGAAGATCATAAAGAACATAATGCATGAATTTTCAAAAATTAAAAAAAAATTAAATTAGAAAAATGCAGTTGACACCAAACTTAAAATTTGACACAAGACTTAAACAAGAAACACAAAATTTTTTTGGTTTTTATGATTTTATTAAACTTTTTTTATTTTTTCGAAATTATTTTGGAAAAAGAAAATAAAGAAATTCAAAATTTTTTAATAAGAATTCCAGGATTCATGCAATGTTAGTCTACAGCTTCGGTCCAAAAGAATTAGACATGGCCAAATGGCCAGCCAAGCTTTAACACAGAATTATAAATGAGAATCCAAAGGCTCCTCTAATAGCTGCAATGATAAGTGGAAGCTTCAGTCCAAAAGATTAGACATGGCTTAATAGCCAGCCAAGTTTCAACATATCATCATGGAGCTCTAAGGTGGAATTCATTCTTAAAATTTTTTAAGAACATTTTTTTTTTCGAAAACTATTTTTTTTTTGAAATATTTTTAAAAACTTTTTGAAAAGAAAATAAAGGTTGAAACAAGAAAGAAGATTACCTAATCTAAGCAACAAGATAAACCGTCAGCTGTCCAAACTCGAACAATCCCCGGCAATGGCGCCAAAAACTTGGTGCACGGAATTGTGATCACACTTTTCACAACTCTGGTACAACTAACCAGCAAGTGCACTAGGTCGTCCAAGTAATAAAACCTTATGCGAGTAAGGGTCGATCCCACAGAGATTGCCGGCTTGAAGCAAGCTATGGTTATCCTGTAAACCTTAGTTAGGCAGATTCAATTGGTTATGAGTTTTGATAATTGAAAGATAAATAAAACATAAATTTAAAATAATGATACTTATGTAATTCATTGGTGGGAATTTTAGATAAGCGTTTGGAGATGCTCTGTTGCTTCTGAACCTCTGCTTTCCTATAGTCTTCATCTAATCATGTGTGCTCCCTTCCATGGCAAGCTGTATGTTGGTGGATCACCATTGTCAATGGCTACCATCCGTCCTCTAAGTGAAAATGGTCCAGGTACGGTTTCTGTACGGCTAATCAACTGTCGGATCTCTCGTCTCGGATGAAAAGTACCAGGCACAGCTACCGCACGGCTAATCATCTGTCGGTTCTCACTTGTGTCGGAATAGGATCTCTCTATCCTTTTGTACACTGTCACTGTGCCCAACATTCTTGAGTTTGAAGCTCGTCACAGTCATCCCGTCCCGGATCCTACTCGGAATACCACAAACAAGGTTTAGACTTTCCGGATCTCAGGAATACTGCCAATTGGTTCTAGCCTCTACCACGAAGGTTCTAATCTCACGAATTCAAATGCTCTGTTGTCAGGAGAGGCAAGTCAAATCCGTGGATCAGAGACCCAAGAGACTATACTCCGGCTGTCGTCCAATGACTCTGTTGAACATCATGTAGACCACTTGTGGTTATCAGGCACGCGGATCTTGGCTAAGCGAGTAACGAAGATAGTGGGTGATTGTCACGGGTCATCCCTTCATTCTGACTTAACTGAATTAAGTACGAGAGTATATCTTGGAGAAGAAGTAAGCGTGAATTGAAAGAGAAACAATAATACTTGCATTAATTCATGAAGAACAGCAGAGCTCCGCACCTTATTCTATGAGGTGTAGAAACTCCACCGTAGAAAATACATAAGAGAAAAAGGTCTAGGCATGGCCGTGTGGCCAGCCTCCAAATGTGAAAAATGGCATAAGCCTCAAAGTCCAAAGATCTCTAAAACAATAGGAAAGACTAGTATTTATACAAAAGTAGTTACTAAGGATTACATAAATTGAGTAACTAAGTGCAGAGAATGCAGAAATCCACTTCCGGGGCCCACTTGGTGTATGCTTGGGCTGAGCATTGAGCTTTACACGTGCATAGGCCTTTTCTAGAGTTAAATGCCAGCTTGGATGCCAGTTTGGGCGTTTAACTCCAGTTCTGGTGCCAGTTCCGGCGTTTTACGCTAGAAAAGGGTCTCTGGCTGGCATTTAAATGCCAGTTTGGGCCATCAAAGCTCGGGCAAAGTATGGACTATTATACATTGCTGGAAAGCCCAAGATGTCTACTTTCCAACAGCATCTGTAGTCCTTTCTCAGCCTCTGAATCAGACTTTTGCTCAGATCCCTAAATTTCATCCAGAAAATACTTGAAATTAGAGAAAAACACACAAACTCATAGTAAAGTCCAGAAATGTGATTTTTGCATAAAAACTAATAAAAATATAATAAAAAGTAACTAAAACATACTAAAAACTACCTAAAAATAATGCCAAAAAGCGTATAAATTATCCGCTCATCAAAAGCCTTTAGTATGGATCTTTTTTGTTTTTCAGCCCCTAGTCATCTTCCTTTTGGGGCCTTCCTCCTTGGTGGATAGTGTACATCCAACACCAAACTTACGCTTGATCTTTGGAGGGATTGAATTGGTTTCATTCAAGGGAGGAGGCTTGACTGCTGAATCATTTATGCAAGTGCCTCCCATGTCAGGGGGTAATGGAGGGTCAAGAACCTTGAACACCATCCAGTCCTCATGCAAAGTAATCCTTGTTTCTTGTGCCTCTTCAATTCCCAGCTTCTTCATTATAGATGAAGGTATCAAATTTAAACTCAAGCCAAGATCATACAAGACCTTGTCAAAAGTGATATTTCCAATAGGACATAGGAGCTGAAAGCTCCTTGGTGCATGAAATTGTGATCTCTAACAATGGCGCCAAAAACTTGGTACGCACGATCTTAATCTCAACTCTTTTTCACAACTCCGCACAACTAACCAGCAAATGCACTAGGTCATCCAAGTAATAAACCTTACGTGAGTAAGGGTCGATCCTACGGAGATTGTCGGTTTGAAGCAAGCTATGGTCATCCTTGTAAATCTCAGTCAGGCAGATTCAAATGGTTATGAGGTTTTGATAATTAAAATATAAATAAAATATAAAATAAAATAAAGTTACTTATGTAATTCATTGGTGAAAATTTCAAATAAGTGTCTGGAGATGCTTTGTTGCTTCAGAACCTCTGCTTTCCTATTGCCTTCTTCCAACCATGCGTTACCTCATTCCATGGCAAGCTGTATGATCCTCTCGGATGAAAACAAATCCATATGCGATATCACCACACGGCTAATCATCTGTCGGTTCCCGCTAGCGTCGGAATAGGACCATTGTCCTTTTGCACACCGTCACTTGTGCCCCACATTCGCAAGTTTGAAGCTCGTCACAGTCATCCCTTCTCAGATCCTACTCGGAATACCACAAACAAGGTTTAGACTTTCCGGATCTCAGGAATGCTGCTAATGGTTCTAGCCTATACCACAAAGATTCTAATCTCAGATTCAGATGCTCTGTTGTTAGGAGAGATAATGTGAATCATTGATTGTGAACCCAAGAGAATATACTCCGGCTGTCATCCAATGACTATGTTGAACATCATGTAGACCGCTTTGTGGTTGTCAGGCACGCGATCTTGGCTAAGCGAGTAATGAAAATTGGGTGATTGTCACGGGTCACCCCTTCATTCTGACTTAACTGAATTAAGAACAAGAGTATATCTTGGAAAAGAAGTAGGCGTGAATTAAAGGAAAAACAGTAGTAATTGCATTAATTCATGAAGAACAGCAGAGCTCCACACCTTAGTCTATGGGGTGTAGAAATTCCACCGTAGAAAATACATAAGTGAAAAAGGTCTAGGCATGGCCGTGAGGCTAGCCTCCAAACGTATACAATAGTCTATGATAGTAAGCTTGATAAAAAGTCCTACGACATATCTCTAAAAGTAGTTTTTATACTAAACTAGTAGCCTAGGGTTACAGAAAATGAGTAACTAAGTGTAGATAGTGCAGAAATCCACTTTCGGGGCCCACTTGGTGTGTGCTTGTGTAAGGCCCACATCGGTTGGGGAGGGGAACGAAGCATGCCTTATAAGGGTGTGGATACCTCTCCCTAGCATGACGCATTTTGACGAGTGAGTGTGGGGGGCTTCGGCTATCATCCCTATCGTCAAAGGCAAAATCGTGAGGCCTTGTGTGCCAAAGCGGACAATATCGTGCTAGCGGGTGGTCTGGGCTGTTACAGATGGTATCAGAGCCAGAACCCGGATCGATGTGCCAGCGAGGGCGCTAGACTCCCTTAGGGGGGTGGATTGTAAGGCCCACATCGGTTGGGGAGGGGAACGAAGCATGCCTTATAAGGGTGTGGATACCTCTCCCTAGCATGACGCGTTTTGACGAGTGAGTGTGGGGGGCTTCGGCTATCATCCCTATTGTCAAAGGCAAAACCGTGAGGCCTTGTGTGCCAAAGCGGACAATATCGTGCTAGCGGGTGGTCTGGGCTGTTACAGCTTGGGCTGAGCATTGAATCTTTTTTCATGCTTAAGCTGTTCCTGGAGTTAAACGCCATCTTTGGTGCCAGTTTGGGCGTTTAACTCCAATTCTAGTGCCAGTTTGGGTGTTTTACGCCAAGATGTTTTAGGCTGACTTTGGATGCCGGTTTGGGCCATCAAATCTCGAAAAAAGTATAGACTATTATATATTGCTGGAAAGCCCAGGATGTATACTTTCCAACGCAATTAAGAGCGTGCAAATTGGGCTTCTGCAACTCCAGAAAATCTACTTCGAGTGCAGGGAGGTCAGAATCCAACAGCATCTGCAGTCCTTTTTCAGCCTCTGAATAAGATTTTTGCTTAGGTCCCTCAATTTCAGCCAGAAAATATCTGAAATCACAGAAAAATAAAAAAACTCATAGTAAAGTCTAGAAATGTGATTTTTGAATAAAAACTAATAAAAAATATAATAAAAAGTAATTAAATCATACTAAAAACTATGTAAAAACAATGCCAAAAAGGGTATAAATTATCCGCTCACCACAACACCAAACTTAAATTGTTGCTTGTCCCCAAGCAACTGAAAACAATATAGGATAAAAAGAAGAGAATATACAATGAATTCTAAACTTATCAATGAAGATTAGCTTCAATTAGATGAGCGGGACTTGTAGCCTTTTTGCTTCTAAACAGTTTTGGCATCTCACTTTATCCTTTGAAGTTCAGAATGATTGGCATCTATAGGAACTCAGAATTCAGATAGTGTTATTGATTCTCTTAGTTCAGTATGTTGATTCTTGAACACAGCTACTTTATGAGTCTTGGCCGTGACCATAAGCACTTTGTTTTCCAGTATTACCACCGGATACATAAATGCCACAGACACATAACTGGGTGAACCTTTTCAGATTGTGACTCAGCTTTGCTAAAGTCCCCAGTTAGAGGTGTCCAGAGCTCTTAAGCACACTCTTTTTGCTTTGGACCACGACTTTTACCGCTCAGTCTCAAGTTTTTACTTGACACCTTCACGCCACAAGCACATGGTTAGGGACAGCTTGGTTTAGCCGCTTAGGCTAGGATTTTATTCCTGTGGGACAGCTTGGTTTAGTAGCTTGGTTTAGCCTTGGATCCTTTTTATTTTACCCTAGCCTTTTGGTTTAAAGGGTTACTGGCTTTTTCTTCTTGCTTTTTCTTTTTCTTTCTTTTTTTTCTTTATTTTTCGCCTCTTTTTTTTCTGCAAGCTTTTCACTTCTTTTTCTTGCTTCAAGAATCAATTTTATGATTTTTCAGATTATCAATAACATTTCTCCTTTTTCATTATTCTTTGAAGAGCCAACAATTTTAACATTCATAAACAACAAATTAAAAAATATGCATTGTTCAAGCATTCATTCAGAAAACAAAAGGTATTGCCACCACATCAAAATAATAAAACTAATTTCAAGATAAAATTCAAAAATCATGCATTTCTAGTTCTTTTGCAATTAAAAACATTTTTCATTTAAGAAAGGTGAAGGATTCATAGGACATTCATAGCTTTAAGACATAGACACTAGACACTAATGATCATGTAATAAAGGCACAAACATAAATAAAACATAGATCATATAATTCGAAAAACAGAAAAATAAGAATAAGGAAATTAAAGAACGGGTCCACCTTAGTGATGGCGGCTAGTTCTTCCTCTTGAAGATCTTATGGAGTGCTTGAGCTCCTCTATGTCTCTTCCTTGCCTTTGTTGTTCCTCCCTCATGGCTCTTTGGTCTTCTCTAATTTCATGGAGGAGGATGGAATGCTTTTGGTGCTCCATCCTTAGTTGTCCTATGTTGGAACTCAATTCTCCTAAGGAGGTGTTGATTTGCTCCCAATAGTTTTGTGGAGGAAAATGCATCCCTTGAGGCATCTCAGGGATTTCATGATGAGAAATTTCCTCATGCTCTTGTTGAGGTCCATGAGTGGGCTCTCTTGTTTGCTCCATCCTTTTCTTAGTGATGGGCTTGTCCTCTTCAATGAGGATGTCTTCCTCTATGACAACTCCAGCTGAATTGCATAGGTGACAAATGAGATGAGGAAAGGCTAACCTTGCCAAAGTAGAGGGCTTATCCGCCACCTTGTAGAGTTCTAGGAATATGATCTCATGAACTTCTACTTCCTCTCCATTCATGATGCTATGGATCATGATAGCCCGGCCTATTGTAACTTCAGACCGGTTGCTAGTAGGAACGATAGAGCGTTGGATGAACTCCAACCATCCCTTAGCCACAGGTTTGAGGTCAAGCCTTCTTAGTTGAACCGGCTTGCCTCTTGAATCTCTCTTCCATTGAGCGCCTTCCACACAAATGTCCCTAAGGACTTGGTCCAACCTTTGATCAAAGTTGACCCTTCTAGTGAAAGGCTGAGGATCTCCTTGCATCATTGGCAAGTTGAATGCTAGCCTCACATTTTCCGGACTAAAATCCAAGTAGTTCCCCCGAACCATTGTGAGCCAATTCTTTCGGTTCGGGTTCACACTTTGGTCATGGTTCTTAGTGATCCATGCATTGGCATAGAACTCTTGAACTATTAAGATCCCGACTTGTTGAATGGGGTTGGTGAGAATTTCCCAACCTCTTCTTCGAATCTCATGTCGGATCTCCGGATATTCACTCTTTTTGAGCTTGAAGGGGACCTCGGGAATCACCTTTTTCTTGGCCACAACTTCATAGAAGTGATCTTGATGGACCTTTGAAATGAATCTCTCCATCTCCCATGACTCGGAGGTGGAAGCAATTGTCTTCCCTTTCCTCTTTCTAGAGGTTTCTCCGGCCTTAGGTGCCATTAGTGGTTATAGAAAACAAAAAGCTTTAGCTTTTCCCATATCAAACTTAGAATGGTTGCTCGTCCTCGAGCAAAAGAAGAAAGAAAGGAGGAGAAGGAGAAGAAATAGAGGAGATGGAGGTTAGGAGAGGGTTCGGCCAAGGGGGATGTATTGTGTATGATGTGTGAAATTGAAGGTGGTAAGGAGGGGTATTTATAGGGTAAGGAATAGAGGGTATTTGGCCATGTATGGGTGGGTTTGGGAGGGAAATAGTTTGAATTTGAATGGTGAGGTAGGTGGGGTTTTATGATGGATGGATGTGAGTGGTAAAGAGAATATGGGGAAGAGGGTAGGATTTGATAGGTGAGGGGTGTTTGGGGAAGAGTTAATGATGGGATTGGTTAAGGGTATTTGGGGAAGAGTGTTATGGAAAGGTGTGAAGAGGAGAGAAGAAGAGGTGGGGTAGGTGGGGATCCTGTGGGATCCACAGATCCTGAGGTGTCAAGGAATTAGAGTCCCTGCACCATTCTGGCGTTCAAACGCCCATTCTGTGCCAATTTTGGCGTTTAACGCCAGCTCTGCTACCAATCCTGGCGTTAAACGCCAGCCCTGCTACCTTTCCTGGCGTTAAACGCCACTCTGCTGCCCATTTCTGGCGTTAAATGCCAGCCAGATGCCCATTTCTGTCGTTTAACGCCAGCCAGATGCCAGACAGCCCTTTCTGGCATTAAACGCCCAGAGTGCTGCCCATTCTGGCATTTAACGCCCAGAATGCTGCCAGGCTGGGCGTTAAATGCCCATTCTGCTATCCTTATTGGTGTTTAGACGCTAGTAAGTCTGTCCTCCAAGGTGTGTTGTTTTTGATGCTGTTTTTCATTCTATTTTTTATTTTTCATTTGGTTTTGTGACTTCACATGATCATCAACCTAAAGAAACCATAAAATAACAATGGAAAACAAATAAATATAATTAAATAAAATTGGGTTGCCTCCCAATAAGCGCTTCTTTAATGGCAATAGCTTGACAGTGAGCTCTTAGAGAGCTTCACAGAGACTCAGAGCTTGATGTTGGCCTCCCAACACCAAACTTAGAAGTTGAGTGTGGGGGCTCTGTTTGACTCTGTATTGAGAGAAGCTTTTCATGCTTCCTCTCCATGGTCACAGAAGAAGATCCTTGAGCCTTAAACACAAGGTAGTCCTCATTCAATTGAAGGACTAGCTCTCCTCTGCCCACATCAATCACAGCTCTTGCTGTGGCTAGGAAGGGTCTTCCAAGGATGATGGAATCATCTTCATCATTTCCAGTGTCTAGGATTATGAAATCAGCAGGGATGTACAGGCCTTCAACCTTCACCAAGACATCCTCTACAAATCCATAAGCCTGTTTTCTTGAATTGTCTGCCATCTCTAGTGAGATTCTTGCATCTTGCACCTAAAAGATCCCTAGTTTCTCCATTACAGAGAGGGGCATGAGGTTTATCCCTGACCCCAGGTCACACAGAGCCTTCTCAAAGGTCATGGTGCCTATGGTACAAGGTATTAAGAACTTTCCAGGATCCTGTTTCTTCTGAGGTAATTTCAGTTGAACTAGATCATTTAGTTCATTGATGAGCAATGTGGGTTCATCCTCCCAAGTCTCTCTACCAAATAACTTGGCATTCAGCTTCATGATTACTCCTAGATATTGAGCAACTTGCTCTTTAGCAATGTCTTCATCCTCTTCAGAGGAAGAATACTCATTAGAGCTCATGAATGGCAACAGTAAGTTCAGTAGAATCTCTATGGTCTCTGTATGAGCCTCAGATTCCTTTGTTTTTTCATTAGGGAACTCCTTGGAGGCCAGTGAATGTCCATTGAGGTCTTCCTCACTGGAAATCACTGCCTTTTCCTCCTCTCCAGGTTCGGCCATGTTAGGTATATTTATGGCCTTGCAGTCTCTTTTTGGATTTTCTTCTGTATTGCTTGGGAGAGTACTAGGAGGGAGTTCAGTAACTCTTTTACTCATCTGACCCACTTGTGCCTCCAAATTTCTAATGGAGGACCTTGCTTCAGTCATGAATCTGAGAGTGGTCTTAGATAGATCAGAGACTACAGTTGCTAAGTCAGAGTGGCTCTGCTTAGAATTCTCTGTCTGTTGCTGAGAAGATGATGGAAAAGGTTTGCTATTGCCAAACCTGTTTCTTCCACCATTATCATTATTGAAGCCTTGATTAGGCTTCTGTTGATCCTTCCATGAGAGATTAGGATGATTCTTCCATGAAGGATTGTAAGTGTTTCCATAGGAATCTCCCATGTAATTCACTTCTTCCATTCCAGGGTTCTCAGGGTCATAAGCTTCTTCTTTAGAAGAAGCTTCCTTAGTACTGCCTATTGCAGCTTGCATTCCAGACAGACTCTGAGAAATCATATTGACTTGCTGAGTCAGCATTTTATTCTGAGCCAATATGGCATTTAGAGTATCAATATCAAGAACTCCTTTCTTCTGAGTTGTCCCATTATTCATAGGATTCCTTTCAGAAATGTACATGAACTGGTTATTTGAAACCATTTCAATGAGTTCCTGGGCTTTTGCAGGCGTCTTCTTCAGATGAAGGGATCCTCCAGTAGAGTGATCCAATGACATCTTGGACAATTCAGACAGACCATCATAGAATATACATATGATCCTCCAGCATGCACGTTGCCGCGTACGCGAGCATTCGAAGCAGAAAGGGTTTTTGCGTATGCATACCAACGGCCAAGTACACGGGAGTGTAAAGTTGGCATTTTCGCGTACGCATGCCAGGGTCTCATATGCATCAATGTTGGGCACAGGCCTATCATCATGTATGCATGCCTGTTTCGCGTACGCATGCCTCCCAATTTTCAGAAAATTCTGTTTTGTTGCAGAATTCGGTTTTCCACACCAAACTTCAAACGCGCATAACTTTTTCATTAAAAATAATTTTTCAGCCATTCTTTGAATGGCATAAATTTCACGGGCCAATTTTTATTCTAAAAATGTTTCATCAAAATTGGGGCTCCGGAAGCCATGTTATGACCCGTCAAAGTTGGTTAAAAACAAGGTTTTACAAAAATTTTGCAAGTCCTCTAGTTTTCAAAACTCACAAATCTCATTTCAATTTAGCCATACTCAATTCCAATCCTACACATTCATACACATTACCAACTACACTTCCATCATTCTTCAACCATACAACACCTAATCATTTAGTTCCAAATCATCAACTCTTTCCACAATTCCCACTCATAAATCACCATTCTCAACAATTATCAATCCAAGCATCAATTAAATTACATTACACCATTCCGAACCATCTCAATCATTGTTCGTTATTTTATCATCATCAAATCTCATAATCTGCATCATTTATCATCAACATCAATATCCATCATAAATCATCAACAACATCAATAATCATCATCAATTCAATCTTATCCTAAGATCTACTAGCCTAAGTTGCCCACAACATTACTTATTATTTAAAGAAAATTGAAACCATACCTTGGCTGATTCCCATACAAGCACAAAATTACCAAATTAATCTCCTCCTCACAAGCCTTGAAGCATAGCCACAAAAAATCAACAAGAATTCCAAACTAATCGATACAAATTACCAAAAATTAATTCACGGGTTTAACAAATTAACAATCCAAAAGGGCTAACAACTTTCTTACCTTATCCACTATGAATTGGGATAAAACTCAACAATTATCCAATGCTAGATAGCACCTAAATAACTAAAATCACAAAAATTTCTCAATAACCAAACCCAAAAATGTGAAAATGTATAGATTAGAGAACTAGAGTATAGATTTCAAGATCCTTATCACTTTGTTTGGATAGAATTGAAGAACTCTTTGAGAGCTTTGTATAGCCATAAATAGCATGCTAATCCGAGTTCAGTAGCTCAAGATATGAGCGATTGAAGAAGAGGATGAATGGTAACCTCTCTTCTTTTCTTCCTTCTAGCTCAGCTGCCCTAACCCTCTTTGATTGTGAAATGAGGCTGAGTTGCCTCTTAATGAAGGTTATATATGTTGGGCTTGGGCTCAACTTGGGCCCGACCCAACCGTTTAGTATTTTTGGTTAGTTTGGCCTAACTTTGAGCCAAAATATTTAGAATTAGTGCCCGATTTTCATTCTAAATATTTTTCTAAGTTTTTCTAAAATTTTATTTTCTCACTCACAGTACTGGACAGACTTGAACTGGTACTGCCAGTTAAATTACTGATACGCATTTTTACGCAATTTTTTGTAGAAAATTATATTTTCCCACTTAGAAAAATCTACTGGATCCAAATCTCACCTATAAATTTTCTACTTAATATTTCTAAATTTTTGAACCTATTTCAGATAATTAAACTATTATTTTATTTTAATTAATTGGTTAATTAAACTTCCGGTTCTTACAGAGCTCGCCGCTGTCACTGCTGGAACTTCCTAGAACTGTTGCCAACTTTACCTTGCCTTTAACCCTCCTTAACCACTTGGATTTTAACCTCTAATCCTTAACTTGATGATTTCAATGTTGGTCTTCGGTCCCTTGGGGCCAATTTGTGAGTAAGCTTTACGTCTATAATTATTTGGCTTTGCATCTATAGTTATTTTTATATACACTGCTTTAAATTTGTAATTATACTTACAAAAATTACTATCAAGATTATTATTAAAGGATTTTAATTTTGCTTGAATAATTGATTTATTAGAACTAAATATTATTCTTGTTAAGCTCATTTTAATCTGCACATAAGACTATATATTTTTATGAGACTATATAATTTTAAAACTAATTATTGATACTTGCTATTCTAAAATTGTGAATACAGAATCTTTTATGATTTACAAAGTATGATTGAAAATGATTTGTACGAGAAAGTATTAGTTGATCTAATTTGAGATTTGGTGTATTTGACATAGTAAATAGTTAGCTATATTTTGAATTATATGTTTTGAATTATTTTGGTAGACTCCTATTAGAAAATCTTAGTTAACAGCGGTCATGACGTTAACCTAGATGCATCTAGCTCAGATATCAGCTAACAGAGGCGTTTCCAGTCTAATGTGTAGGACACACATTAGATCTGTTATTCTGTATTGACACGCGAGAGGAAAGAAATACCCTTAGAGGTGGAGCCGCCCAAGTGTGAACTATTTGATTTGATTTTTGTACTGAGAACTCCCTTATTGATTCACTTATTTATATAAACTACTATTTTTTGTTAAAATATGTTTTAATAATATAGTTTGTATGGTCTTATGTGAATTATAGATGTATTGTCTAGTCATTGAGTTGAAATACTCACTCCGTTTTTGTAAAAAATTTTCAGGAATAGATAGCCGAATATGTGAGCTTTATTATCCAAGGATTATTATCTGCAATATGTACTCATTCTTTGTTGAGTTCCTAGATTATGTACTTCATATGTCACAAGTAGGATCCAATCATATTTATTTATTTTATCTTTTTTGTTAAAAATGTCGCTATTCATGCTAGAACTTGTAAATTTATTAAAAATATTTATAATTTTTTTAACTTATATTCAAACTTGTTAGGCTTGGTAGGGAACTATTTTTGATAGCGCCATTCATGGCTTTTTTTGCGGTTGAGACAGTGGTATTAGAGCTTGGGTTAACCTGGGCAATATGGAGCAAGTGTCCTATGGTAGGATCACAATTGTATAAATAGAAGTGCCCCTATTTGTATGAGTTGTGGCACTATTAAAGGCCTATAGAAATGTCATCTATAATGACCCGACTCCTAGCATGTCATGATTACTAGAAGCTAAGCATTACTAACTTGCTTCCCTTAACTATAACTAGTATTTATTATATGAGTCTGAGTCGTTGTTAAAATATAATTATTTAGCAGAGTAAATTAATTTTGAGATCATTTAGCTCTGTTAGTAAGAATATTTAAAGATAAGTATACAGATAATAACAGGTAAAGTAGTTTAAAACTATCAAATATAAATAAATGATATGGTAGTAAATTGTACTTAGTTAACAACCTTAGAAATAACTAGTTAGTAACTAATTACAAGTATATATATATATATATATATATATCATCAGGAACCTCTTCCTTTCGCATCTCCATGGATAGCAAGAATTCCTCCATCTCTAGTAATGGTAACTATAGTAAAAGACGTAGAAAGATAATTTAGTAGCATAAACTCTAGAAACTTCTTCATAAAACACTTAGGAAAGCTCGAGAAGAGGTTTATAATTGGTTATAGTACTATAGAAAGATTAATAATATCAAAAGAAGATATTGATACAAGATAACAGAGAAATAATATTACCTTAAGTGGGTTAAGCCCTAAAAGGCCTAAGTGAGGCAAGTGAAAGAGAATAAGATTGATTAAGATTATAAAAGAAAATAGAGAAAGAATAATGACATATGAGAATAAAGGATAGAAAAATGGATATCGAATAATGTAATTGAGAGAAAATAATAAAGGAAAAAGAGGAACTAAGAAGAGTTATAGTGATTGAGAACTGATAATTGAAAGAAACGGTTAAGGAAAAGGAATAGAGAAAGAAACAGAAAAAGGAACTGAAAAGGATTTATAGAAAAAAAAACTGAAAGGTGAATGCTGATTGGGCCTTGGTGCCAATTGTATAATGGAGATGCCCACAGACTGAAAACTGTTTTTCAGGGGTACATATATCTGTAGAAAAGAGGTTAAAAGTCAATTGATGTGGCTTCGGCCATACAACTTGTATGCATCTGATTCAACTAGAAAACCATATTTAGAACTTGTGCCCAGGTAATATTGGACTATAGGATATAAACCAACACATGATCTCATGGTCTACATAGGAGAGACATGCATCATTCTTATTTGCGCATACTTCTCTACTATATATATACATTCTTTGTGTGTGTATGCTTTATGTAGTCTCTTTCTACATGGTGTTATTTTGTATTTTTTGTCTGTATAATATTTTTCTGTATTCTTCTATTTGTTTGCTAAATCTCGAGGAATCAAAGAAATTAACTAACAACCAAAACATAGTAAGAACCCCGAGTTCTTACCTCTTTCTCCCTTTCAGATGGAGCACTGGCAGCCCAGTAATGACATATGTTCGTGCAAAGGAGAGCTGAATGATATTTTGTCTTTTGATGACGTCGGCTTGGCTCAAGTTTTTAAAGACTTAGAGTGTTATTCCCTCGCTTTTGTAGCCCAGAAGGAGTAGGGGACTATAGAGTTTAGGCTAGCCCGGGTGTCAGCTTTTGTAACTTAAATGAATTATACTCTTCTCTTAATTATTTTCAAAACTCCATTTTTAATCTTTGTTGGAGTTTTAAAACTAAACGAGTGAGCCTCAAAAACTTTGCTGACAATGGAGCTTCGGCTTTTCTCTCTCATTCTTCATTCTTGGTATTATGTGAGTAGAAAGAAAAAAAAGAAAGTAAAAGTAACTTTGAAGGTCAATGAACGAACTGGTTATCTGCCGGTAAAGAATTTTATGAAAATAATCGCGTTGTAAGTATAGTTTTTAAACCAACAGAGAATCCTTTCGTACAAAAGTTTTGGTTGTCACAAGTAACAAAACCAATAACATTTATAACCGAAGTATTTAAACCTCGGGTCGTCTCTCAAGGAATTGCAGGGAGGTGTGATTTATTATTGGTTATGGAAAAAGGTATATATTTGGGTTTTTGAAATAAGGAACAAGTAATTTAAATGACAAGAAAAATAAATTAATAATTAGAAAAACTCTTGGCAAGGTATGAGAACTGGAAATCTCATCCTGGTTATCCTTATCAGGTGTGATGAGAATTGTTTATTGCTCCCACTTAGTTAACCCTTACTAAATAAAGAAAAGTCAAGTGAACTAATCAATTTGATTCCTCAAGTCCTAGTCAACTCCTGTGGAAAGACTAGCTTTAGAGGGATCCAAATCAATAAGCAATTTCCAATTTTCAATCAACTGCTGAGTTTGATAACTCAAGTGTCACCAATTACTCAACCAAAGCCAAAAGAGGGAAAAATCTAAATTATTTATATCATAAATAAAAGAAAGCAATCATAAATCTGAAATACCTCAAATTGCATTTAAACATAAATTCAAATCTAACATGAAGAGTTCATAAGCCAATTTGGCAACATAAGTAATTAACAAGTAAAAGTATTAGAATAAATAAAAGTAGAAGAGACGTAAAGTAAAGGAACATTGAACCTGGAATGATGAAAATAAACATACTCTAAGAAAAATCCTAATTCTAAAACCTAAGAGAGAGGAGAGAGCCTCTCTCTCTCTAAAGCTACATCTAAAACCTAAAATTGTCAATTATGAATGTTGTATTGATGAATGTTGAATATATGATTTGATTCCCTCATTCTTCAGCATTTATTCTGTGTTTCTGGGCTTGGACTCGGGCCGAAAAGGCCCAAAAATCGCTGGGGGCGACTTCTGCAATTTTCTGCACGTGGCGTCCATCACGCGTGCGATTAATCATATAATGATGATTAATCATATAAATAAAAGAAGTGCAAAATGAATACAGAGTAATGATGATTAATCATATAAATAAAAGAAGTGCAAAATGAATAAAATCATCAATAATGCGATTTTACTAAGAAGGAAACCAGAATGAGTAGGAATGCTAGCCCATTCATCCATGAATTGGCTTGGTTGAAACCAATTACTGTAGAATTCAAAAGTACCAAAGCCAATTTATGAATGGGAGTTAAGTGAAACAATTTTCGGAAATAATCGGGTAGCATTCTGGCTATAAATTGGATGTTCCCGGGTAATAAACAGCAATAGAAATTCAGTTCATATGACATGGAAGTAGTGCATAAAAGAGTAGCAAATAGCAAGGCACATGAATTTAGAAAAAAGATGAATTCAATCTGCAGCAAGAATTGCAATGGGAAAATAGCAAATCAGCATTAAACAGTAATGAACAGCATATGAGCAGGATCAACAGCACAACAATTTTAAAATTGCGAAACAGATAAAGCAAGCAGCAAGAACGTTGCAATTATCAGACCTAAATCCACTAACCACATCCTAGCTACCTAACCACCTAAAATTCACTACGAACATGCATCTCTAACTATCCTAATTTGAACAGAATTTGAAAAGTATGCAAAATAACTAATTGGAATGGGAAAGGAATCGGAGTGCAGTGGAACCTTGCGCGCAGTAATAAAAATTGAACGCAGAGAGAGGGTGGTGGGATGGTGGTGCTGGTGGGTGGCACAGCGGCCCTGGAAAGCGGCACGGTGGCGTTGGGAGTCTCGCGGTGGTCCTTGGTGGAGGCAGGGGGTGAAAGAGGGATAAGGAGGGAGGAAAGGAAGGAGGGGAAAGGGGGTGGTGTGGCGGCAGGGCTTCGTCGACGGTGGCGGTGGCAGCGGCAGCGCTGCGGGCTGGGTTGGTGACGGGGCAGGGGGTAGTGGTGGTGCGAGAGGGGGAAGGGGAAGGAGAAATGAGGAAGAGAAGGGGAAAAGAGGGGGGTGAGGGCGGTGCGACGAGGGGTGGCGACGGCGGCGCTGCGGCGGGCTGGGTGGCAGTGGCAGTGGGAGGTTGGAGGGAGAAGGGAGAGATGGAGGTGGAACGTTGGGGGGGGAGAAAGGGGCGACGCTGGGTTAGGGTTTCCGCGTCGGGGGTAAAGTGAATTCAAATCCACGCGGACGCGTGGGTCATGCGAAAGCGTGGATGAGGCGGAAGTGCAACGACGCGGAAGCGTTATTGACGCGAACGCGTGAATGAGGGATAATGGAAATGACGCATACGTGAGACACGCGTACGCGTCACCTAGAACGCATAATTCCAGGGTCGTTTTGGCGCAACTATCTGTTTCAATTAAGGGGGCAAAATTTGTCACGCGAAGCGTACACGTCGCCCACGCTTACACGTGGTGTGTGTAAATGAAAATGACGCGTACGCGTGGCCCAATTTATGCCTAACACATACCAGCCGCACGATTCCAGCCCAACTTTCTGGGCGTTGGATTGATACGCCGATTTGGGATCGACGCCCACGCGTGGCCCATGCGCACGCATGGTATTTTTTTTATGCAGTATGCAAATGCAAATGCAGACTATATGCATGCTTCCAGGGAAAATAGAATAAAATAAAATAAAACTAAAGACAAACAATAACAAAATAAAATTAAAATTGTAAAAGGAATGATCATACCATGGTGGGTTGTCTCCCACCTAGCACTTTTAGTTAAAGTCCTTAAGTTGGACATTTGTTGAGCTCCCTGTTATGGTAGCTTGTGCTTGAACTCATCCAGAAATCTCCACCAACATTTGCAATTCCAAGAGCCTCCAGGGTCCCAAACTAGGCACGTAAAGCCTTTGAGCAAGTTAAAGCAGGTTTTCAAGCTCCAGGAGTATTGATTGTCAGGATAAATTCCAGGATCCCAAACCTTGCTTTTGTACCCGTCTCCACTTCTATCTTCATTATTCCAACCGGGCGGTACACAACTTGAATTTCCACTGAGATACCCAAACTTCTTCCGAAATTCATTCAATCGAGCTCTATACCAATCCTTGCACTTCCATTTGGAGCGTGGGACCTTATTGAACTTTAACTGCCAACTTCTATTACTAACCATCTCCCTCTTACTCTTAAAGCCGTAAAGAGCTCTAAGCTGGCCATCTGTTTCAAGCAAACCATATTCAAGTGGAAAAGCAAAGATGAAGGCTAAGGATTTTACCTACTTGAAATTTGTATTAGGTGGTAATGGCCTTGGGAGAGGTGTTTCCGGTGGTTCTGCAAGCTCCACTTCCTTGTACTCCTCTGTGAATTCTTCCACTTCCTGACAGACCTCTTCAATTACAACCTCGTCTTGATCAAAGTCTTCGATTTCTTCCTCATCACTCAAGTCATAAGTTGGAGGTTGAGAAAAGTCTACCTCCACATCATCCTCATATTCACTCGGGGTAGAATCTTCAGTCTCAAAGAATTCATTTACGGATGCAAGTTCATCACTAGGAGAGCTTGATTCGTGGTCATCATTACCAAGGAAACTTGCTTCTTGATTTGTCCCGTCCAGTTCTTCATAAGATACATGCCTTGGGGGTTGTGCACTATCCTCCTTAGCATCAACTGCAAATTTCTGGGTGGATTTCTCCATAATTCTTGATTTCCATGGAGGTTCAGCATCTCCTAAGTCTTCAACCAATTCTTCTTCCTTGATAATTTCAGCTTCTTCTACTTGTTCCAGTACAAAGTCATGCTTCTTACTGTCCACCGGAGCTTCCAGTGTCTCTTTATTGCTACATTCTTCATTGGATTCTCTACATGAAGCCATGGGAGTTGCTTGAGTACCCGAACGTCGGGAAGCTAATTGATTTATTGCTTGCTCCAGTTGATGAAGGGTTGCATGAAATTGATCTACTATTTCCTTGAGGCGAGCCTGTGATTCTTGGGTTGATGGATATGGGCATGGTGCATATGGAATTGGTGGTTCTTGGGAGTAATTGGATTGGAATTGGGGTGGATAGAGGTTAGGGTCATATGGAGGTGAACAGTTGTGGTTGGCTTGTGAGTTTGGTGGTTCAAAGCTATGTTGAGGAGGTGGTTCATTGGCATATGATGGGGTTTGTTGGTAACCATAAGGAGGTCCACCATATCTATCATCTTGGTATGCACCTTAGAATGGCTCTTGACCATAGTAATTTGGTGGAGGTGGTTTGTCACGAAAGGGTCCACCATAACTATTGTCTTGGCATGCATTATAGAATGGTCGTTGTCCATGGTACCTGATGCCAGGGCATCTTGGCCAGTTTCACTGACCTTTTCTTTACTGTTTTTAGGTTAGTTTCATGCATTTCTTTAGGAAATAAGCTAGTTTTGGGTAAATATTCACTTATGCCTTGACTCAAGCACACATTGTGCATTTTACATGATTTCATGAGGATTTTGCATAAGTTTAGTGACAAATATTATGTTGCATTACTCATGACATGGACTGGAGCTTTGATGCACTTTGTTGCTTGATTTTAGGACCAAAAAGGAGCAAGAAAGGGGAGGTAACTTGCAAGGATTAATGAGAAAAGTGATTGCCAATAACACTCTCAAAGAAAGCCATCAATGCCCACGTTAGAGAGTCACGTTAACCAAGTTAACATGAACTCTAACGTGGAGAAGAGAAGTTGAGCCAACGTTAGTGACACTCAACATTGTCACTAACGTTGGCAATCACTCATAAGTGGCCACGTTAGAAGCCACGTTAACCTAGTTAACGTGGCCTCTAACGTTAAGGGGGAGGGAAAGAAGCCAACGTTAGTGACACTCAACATTGTCACTAACGTTGGCCTATGGTGCTAAGTACCACGTTAACTCCCACGTTAACTTGGTTAACGTGGGAATTAACGTAGAGGATGAAGAGTTGTCGACAACGTTAGTGACACTCAACATTGTCACTAACGTTGAAGCAACCACACAACCCCCAAGAGTCACGTTAACCTCCACGTTAACTTGGTTAACGTGGAAGCTAACGATGAGAAATGAAAGATGAGCCAACGTTAGTGACACTCAACATTGTCACTAACGTTGGGATGGCTTAAAGATGGCCACGTTAGAAGCCACGTTAACCTAGTTAACGTGGACTCTAACGTGAGACCCAGGGGCACATTGGAACGTTAGTGAAAATGTTGAGTGTCACTAACGTTCTCGAAGGTTGGCAAGGACCACGTTAGAAGCCACGTTAACCTAGTTAACGTGGGCTTTAACGTGAAACAAGAAGGGGGACACTGGAACGTTAGTTACAATGTTGAGTGTCACTAACGTTCTCGAAGGACTAACAAGGCAACGTTAAAATCCACGTTAACCTAGTTAACGTGGGTTTTAACGTAAGGCAAAGGGGTGCATTGGAACGTTAGTGACAATGTTAAGTGTCACTAACGTTCTCGAACTTATATTCTCACTAAATATTAACACCCCTAACGTCCTAAGCTGAAGTCTCTGCCCACTTAGCACTTTCTCTCTGCAAGTAAAGCCAAGCCCAAATGAAGAAAAGAACTGCTTCAAACTCAAGATCCAAAGGCCCAAGACTTGAAGAGTAAACTAGAAGCTGAGAAGAGTAGTATATATAGGAGTGACTTTGAATTGTAAAGGAGTTCTGGAGGCTGAAGAACCACTCTCTGTATTTACTTTCTTTGCAATTTCTAGTTTTATGATGTATTCTCCATCTTTGTTTTCATTTTCAAGAGCTATGAACAACTAAACCCCTTTCATTGGGTTAGGGAGCTCTGTTGTAATTTGATGGATCAATACTAATTTTCATTGTTCTTCTTCTATCTTTCCTCTTGATTTTACTTGAAGGCTTTCGATCTTCATCCAATTGAGTAGTTATCTTGGAAGAGAAGCTATTCAAACTTGGATCTCTTTTGAACCTTGGAAGAGGAATGAAGAGATCAAGCTAGAAATGCTTTCTCATGCTGGACCAAATTGGGTTTGGATGGGTATGTGACTGTAACCCTCTCAATACTTGGTTTGGGAAATGCATGTAGTATAATCAGTGACCATACTTCATCTCTTCTCATGAGCAATTGACCAAGGAATTGGCTATTGATCAAGATTTAAGAGATTGAATTGCAAGGAGTTGCAATTCAATCACTTAAGATTACCAAGGAGATCAATGAGTGCATTGATTGAGGAAGAGATGAAAATGAACTTGATCCGGAGAATTGCAACATCTCCTAAGCCCAATGAATTCCCCATCTCTAATCTTACCCATTCTCTTTAATTTCTGCGATTTACTTTTATGAGCAAATCCCCCATTCCCATTTACAATTCTGCAATTTATTTTCAGTCATTTACTTCCAGTTCTTTAATTCTAGCATTTACTTTTCTGTTATTTACATTCCCGCCATTTTATTTTCTGCAACTCTCAACCTAAATTCTGGATTCGCTCAACTAGAACATTCTTCTAATTAAAGTTGCTTGATCAATCAATCCCTGTGGGATTCGACCTCACTCTATTGTGAGTTTTTACTTGACGACAACTTCGGTACACTTGCCGAAGGGAGATTTGTTGAGAGACAAGTTTTCCACCTATCAAGTTTATGGCGCCGTTGCCGGGGATTGATTGTTCATCAACAATGATTAGATTGGAAGATCACTAGATTGTGAGCATTTTATTTTGTGTATTTCATTTTCTGTTTGATTGATTTGCTTTTTGTTTTAGTTAAACTTCTTCCCTTCTCCATCTACTCTTTTGTTTTTCTTTGTTATTTTCAATTATGTTCGCTAACCCACTAACTGTTTGATATATTGCATCACCCACAACTAACATCAATTCTGACATAAATACTGTCTGCACCTATCTTCTCTGCTTGTACTTGTTGGTTGTATGACAGGGAGAAGAAGCAGGGCTTCAACTTCCTTTGATTCTGAACTAGAGAGAACCTTCCTTAGACTAAGGAGGGAGGCAAGAGGAAAATGAGTAGTTGGTGCTGAAGAAAAGGAGGAACAGTTTGAGGAATACTTTGAACCAAACATGGAAGAAAACATGGAAAATCATCATGAGGAAGAGACTCACAACCATGGCAGAGGAGGTGGAGCAAATCATGCTGGGGAGGATAGAAGAGTTTTGGGCTCCTATATTAATCCAAACCCAGGAAATTGTGGAAGTAGCATCCAAAAGCCAACAATCTATGCCAACAACTTTGAACTTAAACCATAGCTCATCACCCTTGTTCAGAACAACTGTTCGTTTGGAGGAGGTGTTCAAGAAGATCCCAACCAACATCTGACCACATTCCTGAGAATATGTGACACAGTAAAATCTAATGGTGTTCATCCTGACGCCTATAGATTGCTCTTATTTCCCTTCTCACTCAGAGACAAGGCAGCCAAGTGGCTGGAATCCTTCCCAAGGGAGAGCTTGACAACTTGGGAGGATGTGGTGAACAAATTCTTAGCAAGATTCTACCCTCCTCAACGAATCAATAGGCTGAGAGCTGAGGTTCAAACCTTCAGGCAACAGAATGGTGAGACTCTGTATGAAGCATGGGAGAGGTTCAAAGACTTAACAAGGAGGTGTCCACCTGACATGTTCAACGAATGGGTCCAGCTGCACATTTTCTATGAAGGGCTCTCTTATGAGTCAAAGAAGGCAGTAGATCATTCATCTGGAGGGTCTTTGAACAAGAAGAAGACCATTGAGGAAGCTATAGATGTTATTGAAACAGTAGCAGAAAACGACTACTTCTATGCTTCCGAAAGAGGGAACACAAGAGGAGTGATGGAGCTAAACAATGTAGATGCTCTGTTGGCCCAAAAAAATCTCATTACTCAGCAGCTGGCTGATATCACCAAGAAGATGGAGATGAACCAAGTAGCAGCAATCTCCACTTCATCAATAACACAAGAAGGAGTAAACCAAGAAGCAGAAGGGAGTCAGGAGCAAGCCAACTACATTGGGAATTCACCAAGGAAAAACTATGATCTATACTCCAAGACTTACAACCCTGGATGGAGAAATCACCCGAACTTTGGGTGGGGAAGTGAGCAAGATCAAAACCAAGACCAGAGAAGTTACAATTCCAACAACAATGCAGCTCACCAACAATTCACCCAGAGGACATCTCAACACCCCCACGACAACAACTCTCCACACACTTATCAAAACCAAAATAGCACATCAGCTCCGAACTACTCATCAATCGATGACAGGCTCTCTAAGATTGAAGCCTTACTTGAAGGAATAAGCCAAGAGATTCAAGAAAATAAGGTGTTCAAAGAGGAGGTGCGAGCCAATATTAAGAACCAGGGAGAAACCATTAGGAAGATGGAATTTTAGGTGGGATATTTAGCTGAGAAGATTTCCAAACCTACTGATAGCTTCCCAAGTGACACTGAGAAAAACCCCAAGGGAGAAGCAAAGAAAATAAGATGGGAAGACTGCAAAATGGTCACTACAAGTGATCAAGAGATTGAAGACAAGCAAGGAAAAATGTGCAAACAACCTGAAGACAACTCAACAAAGGAGGAGGATAGAGATCACAAAGAACCAGAAATCTCACAACAAGAGCTGCTGAAGCTCTATGCACCATTCCCCCAACTGCTCAATGGTGCTGTGGGAAAAAAAATATACTCAAGGTTCCTAGACTTGTTTGCATCTCTGCATGTGAACATACCATTCATCAAGGCAATTCAACAAATGCCTGCATTCATCAAATATATGAAGGAACTTCTTCCCAGGAAAAGCTCACTCAAGGGAGGGCAGACTATAGTGATGAACAAGGAATGTAGTGCCCTTATTCAACATGAGTTACCTACAAAAAGAAGAGACCCAGGAAGTTTTCATATCCCTTGTGCCATAGGTGAAACTATGTTCGACAGAGCACTATGTGATTTAGGGGCCAGCATCAACTTATTGCCCTTATCCCTGGTGAAGAGGCTGCAGATCAATGAGATAATGCCCATAGATGTCATTATCAACTGGCTGATAAAACTCAAAAGCAAGCAATAGGAGTGGTGGAAAATGTGTTGCTAAAGGTTGGGAAGTACTTTCTCCCAACAGACTTTGTCATTCTGGACATGGAAGAAAGTCACACTCACCCAATCATATTGGGAAGACCATTTCTAGCTACGGCCAGAGCACTTATCGATGTAGAGAAAGGGGAGCTAATATTGAGAATCCATGATGAACAACTCAGCTTCAATATTTTTAACTTCTCACAAGAGACAGATCAAGAGGACAAGGAACTAAGCACAAACGATAAGGAGATACTGAAGGAGGAGACAAGCACTGAAGCACAGCTAGTTCATTCTGAAACCCCCTCAATTGATAAACAAGGAAAACAGCAACTGCCACAGCTCAAGGAGAAGTTGGAGGAACCAAAACCTCTAGTGGCAGGTGAAGACAGCATCACAATTCCTTGGAGAAAAGAGGTCACCAAGGGGAAGGCAACCTCAAAAGAAATAAAAAAGAAGGTACCAAGGAGATGGAGGAACAAGAAGATCCCTACGGAAGATTCCTCTCCAGGGGATAGAGTTGTCTCAGCCTACTTCCCGGATATTCCCCCTAATCTCCCTACTGTGCCATCTCAATTACCCAAGGTCTTCACTATCAACAGAGTTCTTTCCCTGGAACATATGGAGATCATTGATCCAACCAATGGATACAAATCCACAGCAAGAGGGGAGGACTTTAAGCACTACCAACCACCATGATGAAGGAAAAACGTCAAGCTAGTGACGCTAAAGAAGCGCTTCATGGGAGGCAACCCATGTTTTATATGCTTTCAAATGATAATGAATAAGTCAATCTTTATGAGCTTCAATCAAAACTTAACAAACAATTGGTGAAATTCTTCTTATGCAGAATATAGTGAGGAACAAGTTTGGTGTTCAAAGCAAACCAAGTTGCATGATAGACTTGGGAGCTTTGAACACAAAACTTTCATCACAGTGCTTCAAACTAAGTTTGGTGTCACCCCATGGTGCCACCAAAATGCATATAAGGGACCACCAATAGTTAGTTAGTTAGTTGAAATTCATAAACAAACAATCAAATCTTTTCTTTCATTTTATTCTAGCCGTAGAGTTTTAATTTTTCTTTTATAGATACTAATTTTCTTATTTCAAATCTTTATAGAAAAGGAAAAGAAGCATGAAAAGGGATTGATTGGACACTTAAATGGGGAAAATTTCGCCACTTAATGAAGAGCACTACACACATGTCTCAAGAGGGAATGCATGGGGAAACGCTGCCATGCAACATTGGAGAAAGAAAAACCTTGAAGACCGAACCAATCACTCTCATTAAAGTGATGATCCTTGTCTTCCTTTCATACATAACCCCATCCGTTCATCTAGTAAACATTCATGCAATCCACACCCTTCATCCACTCATGATTTTCTTATATAAGTGAACCATAGTGCATGCTCACTCCTCACATTCAAATCCCCACTCTCCACACTTCTATTGGTACACTAAACCCTTCATCACAAATTGCTTTAACCAACCCTCTCTCCATCTATCCGAAGCCTCAAACCCCCTCAAACAACAATTCAAGTCATGGCATCATCAAGCTCAAAGAGGCAAAAAAGGAAGGGGCCTATGGAGAGTGCTCCTTTTGATGACAAGAGATTCAAGACTGCCTTTCATGAGCATGAATTTGAGCGGATAAGTGCCAGAAGGATATTGCCAGAATTAATCTTCCAAATCAATGCCAATGAATCACCACAGATTTGGAGAAAAATCGAACAGAAGGGGTGGCAATTGCTCACCAGTCCAGAGGGGAAGATCAATGGAAACCTCATCAAAGAATTCTATGCAAATGCAGTTAGAGAGAATAAGACCCAAGCCCCAACCTTCAAAAGTTATGTGAGAGGAAGGGAGGTGGACTTTAGCCCAAGTGCCATCACAAGAGCTCTTCAATTGAAATCACCTCATTTTGATGAGGAGAGTTATCAGGCAAGGATAAGTAGAAGCCCCGATAATGATGAGCTCTCAGATATAGCATCAGATATCTGTGTCATAGCCGCTGACTGGGAGAGGTACTCAGATGGGAGACCAAAATTCATAAAAAGGGGGGACCTTTACCCTGAAGCCAAAGGGTGGTTTGAGCTTGTAAGGAGGTCCATCCTACCAGTTGCTAACAATTCGGAGGTTAACATCAATCGAGCCACTATGGTACAATGCTTAGTACAAGGTGGGGAAATCAAGGTGCATGAGCTCATTGCCGAAGGGATTCAAGAGTCAGCTGAGAAAGCTGACTCAGGAGCCAGGATTTGGTACCCCAGCACCATTCTCCGCTTGTGCAACAAGGCCAAGGTAATATTTGAGGACAGTAGCCCAGACTGGGTAAACCCAGGGAGGCCAGTCACACTCGAGCGAATGGTCTATACCACACCGGCTCAGCAACTAAGAAGGCCACATATAGGAAGGCAAAGGACCCAGGAAGAAGCTCATCACGAGGAATACCATCAAGAAGAACATCAACAAAAAGAGTATCATGACCCAGCCAACTTGAATATGACTCACCTTCTAAGAGCCATTGAGGATTTAGGACAGAGACATATGGAAGGACAAGAGCAATTACTGAACCGGCTGAACCAACAGGAAGCATGGCAAAAACAACAAATGGAGCAGCAGCAGGAACACTACTCTCAGCTCACTCAAGCCATCAACCAAGTGAATGAAAGACAAGAGCTTCAAGAGAAGCACTTGCAAGAGCTCAACCAGCGGCAGATAGCCCAAATGAAAACTTTCAATGAATTCAGTATACTCAATGAAGGAAGGCAACTACATAGGGAGGAGTTCTATGTAAACACTCAAGCCGAGTTGAACTACATGACCAGTAATATGCATCATCTACACTATGCCATCCCTGCATATGATGAAGTTCAAAAAGAATTTGTAGAACAAGAAGAGAGAAAAGTGAAACAACAAAAGGAGGCACTCAAGAAGAAGATGGAAGATAGTGGTTTCTGGAGAAAGCTGCTTGGAAAAGGCAAAGGAAGTGGAAGTACAAGTACTCAAGAGAGACACAATGAGGATAAACAAGGATGGGAGCATGGACATCCACATGAATGAAAGGTGGTGGAGTTCTTTTTAGTCCATCTTTTCTATGCTTTAAATAAGGAAGATCTTGTATGAAATAGAACATGCTTCCATGTTATGTTTAAATTTTTTTTAATTTTGTCTTTTAAGTTTTTCCTTCTGAAGAGGTCCATGATTTCTGGTTTAAATGTCACTGCACCATCACTTAACCTACTTGTAAGCTTATCCCTTTAAATCAAATAAAAAGAGAATGAGTATAGTTGTAAAAGACCAGAGTGGAGTTTATATTGTGGAAGTGCATTCATGAATCCTTGGGGTAGTCATAAGTTAGCTAAGTTGGTTCAACCACAAGGTTAGGAGGACAACTATCTATCCTGAATACTTTGCTTTGGATACACTCATGAGACTAAGTTAATAACAAGATCCTAAGAAGAGAAAAGGGAAAGAACAATGGAAGTGAAAAACAAAAGAAAAAGAGTAAGCAATAAGGCTAGGCATCAATGGTTTTAAGCTTGAGGCAAGTGTCTGTGGTGCCCCTGTGTGAGGGATCTACTTGGATGAATAAGCTCTTAGGGGTGCTTTATCACTTGGTAACTTGGGTTAACTAACCCGGGATTATCAGCTGAAAATCCACTATCAAGAGTAACCCTCACTACAGAGCATTTAGTAACCCAAAGAGGTGCTGGACACCAAGGTCTCAAGAAAAGAAAACAAATAAACTATATGCCTGTGGTGTGTATGTATGGGGGAGAGACTTGAGGGAGTAAGTCCTTAGGGGTGCTTCAACACCTAGCACCTTGAACTAACTGGTTCGGGAGTGTTGGCTGAAAGCTTATCTTAAAGAGTTGCCCCCTTATAGAGCACTTAGCCTAAATAACACAAATAATCCTTGAAACAACAATAAAAGGATCAATGAATAAAAGTCTCATGAGATATAAACAAAGTAAGTGTTTAGGGACATGATAAAGGTCTGAAAGCCAGTAATGGAATGAACCTAAGTTGCTATGCATGAAACCACCATAAAATCAGTAATATGACTTCCACAAGAATGACTCATTCCTCTGGATATTCCATTCATCATTCTCTTGTTCCAGTACTTGCTTAGGAACAAGCAAGCTTTAAGTTTGGTGTTGTGATGCCAGGGCATCTTGGCCAGTTTCACTGACCTTTTCTTTACTGTTTTTAGGTTAGTTTCATGCATTTCTTTAGGAAATAAGCTAGTTTTGGGTAAATATTCACTTATGCCTTGACTCAAGCACACATTGTGCATTTTACATGATTTCATGAAGATTTTGCATAAGTTTAGTGACAAATATTATGTTGCATTACTCATGACTTGGACTGGAGCTTTGATGCACTTTGTTGCTTGATTTCAGGACCAAAAAGGAGCAAGAAAGGGGAGGTAACTTGCAAGGATTAATGAGAAAAGTGATTGCCAATAACACTCTCAAAGAAAGCCATCAATGCCCATGTTAGAGAGTCACGTTAACCAAGTTAATGTGAACTCTAACGTGGAGAAGAGAAGTTGAGCCAACGTTAGTGACACTCAACATTGTCACTAACGTTGGCAATCACTCATAAGTGGCCACGTTAGAAGCCACGTTAACCTAGTTAACATGGCCTCTAACGTTAAGGGGGAGGGAGAGAAGCCAACGTTAGTGACACTCAACATTGTCACTAACGTTGGCCTATGGTGCTAAGTACCACGTTAACTCCCACGTTAACTTGGTTAACGTGGGAATTAACGTAGAGGATGAAGAGTTGTCGACAACGTTAGTGACACTCAACATTGTCACTAACGTTGAAGTAACCACACAACCCCCAAGAGTCACGTTAACCTCCACGTTAACTTGGTTAACGTGGAAGCTGACGATGAGAAATGAAAGATGAGCCAACGTTAGTGACACTCAACATTGTCACTAACGTTGGGATGGCTAAAAGATGGCCACGTTAGAAGCCACGTTAACCTAGTTAACGTGGACTCTAACGTGAGACCCAGGGGCACATTGGAACGTTAGTGACAATGTTGAGTGTCACTAACGTTCTCGAAGGTTGGCAAGGACCACGTTAGAAGCCACGTTAACCTAGTTAACGTGGGCTTTAACGTGAAACAAGAAGGGGCACACTGGAACGTTAGTGACAATGTTGAGTGTCACTAACGTTCTCGAAGGACTAACAAGGCAACGTTAAAAGCCACGTTAACCTAGTTAATGTGGGTTTTAACGTAAGGCAAAGGGGTGCATTGGAACGTTAGTGACAATGTTAAGTGTCACTAACATTCTCGAACTTATATTCTCACTAAATATTAACACCCCTAACGTCCTGAGCTGAAGTCTCTGCCCACTTAGCACTTTCTCTCTGCAAGTAAAGCCAAGCCCAAATGAAGAAAAGAACTGCTTCAAACTCAAGATCCAAAGGCCCAAGACTTGAAGAGTAAACTAGAAGCTGAGAAGAGTAGTATATATAGGAGTGAATTTGAATTGTAAAGGAGTTCTGGAGGCTGAAGAACCACTCTCTGTATTTACTTTCTTTGCAATTTCTAGTTTTATGATGTATTCTCCATCTTTGTTTTCATTTTCAAGAGCTATGAACAACTAAACCCCTTTCATTGGGTTAGGGAGCTCTGTTGTAATTTGATGGATTAATACTAATTTTCATTTTTCTTCTTCTATCTTTCCTCTTGATTTTACTTAAAGGCTTTCGATCTTCATCCAATTGAGTAGTTATCTTGGAAGGGAAGCTATTCAAACTTGTATCTCTTTTGAACCTTGGAAGAGGAATGAAGAGATCAAGCTAGAAATGCTTTCTCATGCTGGACCAAATTGGGTTTGGATGGGTATGTGACTGTAACCCTCTCAATACTTGGTTTGGGAAATGCATGTGGTATAATCAGTGACCATACTTCATCTCTTCTCATGAGCAATTGACCAAGGAATTGACTATTGATCAAGATTTGAGAGATTGAATTGCAAGGAATTGCAATTCAATCACTTAAGATTTCCAAGGAGATCAATGAGTGCATTGATTGAGGAAGAGATGAAAATGAACTTGATCCGGAGAATTGCAACATCTCCTAAGCCCAATGAATTCCCCATCTCTAATCTTACCCATTCTCTTTAATTTCTGCGATTTACTTTTATGAGCAAATCCCCCATTCCCATTTACAATTCTGCAAATTATTTTCAGTCATTTACTTCCAGTTCTTTAATTCTAGCATTTACTTTTCTGTTATTTACATTCCTGCCATTTTATTTTCTGTAACTCTCAACCTAAATTCTGGATTCGCTCAACTAGAACATTCTTCTAATTAAAGTTGCTTGATCAATCAATCCCCGTGGGATTTGTAAGACCCGGTTAATTAACGACTAATTAACCCATAAATGAGAATTTATTCTAGAAAGCCAAAAATGTTATTTTTATGGCTAAATGTGATAGAGGAGATTGAGACGAGAATTTCGGTACCAATTTTATAGAAATCGGACCAAGATTGGACCGAACGGGCCAAACCGGACCAACCGGACCCAAAGTGGGCCCTTGGCCCAACATAACTAAACCAAAACCCTAGTTTTCAGCACTCTCTCTCCTCACAATACACTCAAACACGCTGAAATGGTGGAGGGGAAGGGAAGAACTCTCTCTCAAGTTCTATCTCTCACTTGATCTTCAAACCACCATAACTTTTGATCTAGAGCTCCGATTGTCGCTCCGTTTGCGGCCACGCGTTCACCGCGGAGAGCTCTACAAAACCCATACAACTAATCTTGAGGTAAGTCACGTGTTTCTGTTCGAAATTCCAGCCCTTATTTTCGAGTTTCATGGGTAAAATGTTGAGATTTTGGGTTCTTTGATGTTATAGGACCCAACTCTCTTGAAGGAGAAGGTTAATCTTGTCTCCTTGGACCTTGGGTGTGGTAAGATTCTCAATCCTAGTGTGATTTTGTTGTTCTATGATGTTTGGGTTTTGAGATGTTGTGTATGAGTATGATGGTTGTGGCTTAGGTTGTGTATGTGTGGGTATTGGAGCTTGATTGGTGACTTTGAAAAGCTTGGAAAGGGTTTGGTGGTGAAAAATCTGTTCTTGGAGGTGTTGAGGCCTTGAGAGCTTGTGGATAAGTGGTTTGGAAGTGCTCCGGGGGAGCTTGGGAAAATCGGCTAAGGTATGGTTTCAGTTTCCCGTATCTAATATGTAATGTGGTAGGAAATACTTAGGCTAGAGGCCCTAAGATAGGCATTGAATTGTTGATGTTGTTGAATGATTGAGATATATGATGTGGTCATATATGTGATGATGATTATTAATGCCTTAGTGGTATGATGTATGAGAAATATGCATGTTGTGATATATATACTTGATGACTGGTTATGGTTGAATTGTGGGTTGAACCATGTTGATGGTGAGTATGATGTTGATTGTGTACAATAATAATTTATTGGAATTGGTGTTGTTGAGAATCGGCATGAGGAATAGTATATGATATGTCAATGTGTTTGAGTTTGAGCCACTTGGGTGAAGTGGGGTAAAATGATGAGATAGTGATTTTGGTAATTTGTGGTAATGTGTCAATGTGTGAGTTGAGGAGGCTTGATGTTGAATTTGATATATTTTGATTGATTTCAAAGAAACGGGATGAACTTGGCATGTTTTGATTGGTTTTGAAAAGAGTTGGAAATGGCTTGTTTTGAAATTGGCACTTTGTGGTTTTGTATGAAAATATGGTTTTTGGGCACACTTTGGCGGGACATAACTTGGACTACGGATCTCCGTTTTGTACCAAATCTGTTTAGAAATGAAATTGGATCCGGGATGTCCATGCCGTTCAAAGAACGGGTGAAAGACGATTTAAAATGAGGAAGTTATGTCCGTTGGAAGATTGGGGTTTAAATCTGTGAATTCTGCAGCTTTTAACTTAGAAAATTTTTAGCAGAATGACCCCTTGCGCGTGGGCGTACCTGGCGCGTACGCGCCGATCTTCCAGAAAGCGCCATCCACGCGTGCGCGTGATGTGCGCGGGCGCGCCGATTGTGCTGTACCCAATGCCCAGCCATTTTCCAGAGAGTTATGCCAGAACTGTGCCAGTGTTGTGCCTGGGGCACGAGAACACCCGCGCGTACGCGTGGTTGGCGCGTGCGCGTCGATTGGCAAATCTTTAATCCACGCGTTAGCGTGCATGACGCTTGCGCGTCGATGAGTTTTTGAGGCCATCCACGCGTACGCGTGGAGTGCGCGTACGCGTGGCCCTGTTTTCATCCCAAAGTTGATTTTTGAGTTTTAAAAGCCAAATCTCATACTTCTAAGCCTCCGATCTCACCATTTATGTCTTAAATCATTATGACATGCCTAGCTATTAAAAAGGGGCTAGTGAATGAGGTAACTTGCGAGTGAAGCAAGGGAAAAATGAATGATCAATGAGGATCAAGATGATTATGTGAGATGCGGAGGATGGTGGTGGAAGTGCTTGTTAAGCCATGGGCCGAAAGGCTGTAATTGCTAATGAAACGGCTGGTTATGGATTTAACCGTGAGCCGGAAAGGCTGTGTATAATATGAATATTGGCTGGTTCTGGACTGAACCGTGAGCCGGATGGCTGATATGGATGTTGATCCATGGATGAGAATTTATGCATGCTTATGCTGAATTATTGATAATTGAGATTTGCACTTCCACTATCAGAGGCACGAGATCCCTGGGAGGAAGCAGTGGCTAGCCACCACGTGCTCCAGGTGGAGGCTCGAGACTCTGTTGACCCTATGTCGTAAGTGTGGCCGGGCACTGTGAAAGACCCGGATGAGCTCGCCCCCGAAATATTCACCAGTGAGGGTGATGGATATGGATCATGTTTATGATCAAGTTTATAACGAGTATAACTCGAGTTGGGGATGCGCGACAGAGGGACAGTCCAATGGTTAGCTACCAGGACTTGTCGGGTTGGCTCTATAACCGACAGATGATATCATCAGCCACTAGGGACAGGCATTCATCATATGCATACTATGTGAATTGTTTGAGATTGCCTATTTGACTGCATATTACTTGCTAATTGTCTAAATGTCTTAACTGCTCCTATTTGTATATTCTTTGTCTGATATAATTGTGTTTGCTATTATATACTCCTGCTGGTGGTTGGGAGGTTTGAAGGAATTGGAAAGGGAAGTATTAGTTAGACTGAAGAATCTTTAGTCAGATACCCTTATATGGTTTAGCTTGTTTATAAGCTTTGATATTATCTGGAGGAAGTTCTAGGATTGCCTTTGGCTTTCCTCTATTATTATGTATTATATATGTGGAAGCTGTTACCGTGCTGGGGACCTCTGGTTCTCACCCATGCGGATTTTGTGGTTTTCAGATGCAGGACGCGAGGCTTCTCGTTGAGGCATGCTGGAGACTTCTGGATTAGCGAAGATCTTTGTTCTCGGGGCTCTGTTTTGGTTTATATATCTTGTTTAGATACTTTTATCTCCATTAAATAATACAAACTGTGATGACTCCTTCTAGAGGGGATTTTTGGAGAATAGGTTTTCTGTATTTGTGTCCTTTTGGGTTTCCTTTGGGGTTTCCTTATTTTATTATATGTATATATTGCTATGCTCGGACCGGTTATCTTCGCAACCGGATTTTGAGTCTTGATATTCCTATTTTTGACACTCTTTTGTATATATATGATCTTGCGTTAGCTTGTCCCTGTTTGTTACGTTATCGATCAGAGTGTTGCGTTTTCGAGTTACGGTTTTTTGTTTACCCCTTTTTCCACAAGGCTCCTAGTTATAATCAATTATTCATACTACTATACGTACTAAATTTTTGTTTTAGAGGTCGTAATACCTTGCCATCTCTGTCTTATGACTTAAGCATAAGACTCTGTATGGTAGGGTGTTACATTATGGTATCAGAGCAGTTCGTTCCTGTAGAGCCTGAGGAATGGACTGACTATGCTTCTGTGCATTCTCTGTATGTGTGTTATGTGCTGTTAGTATATCAGCTTGATATAATGGGCATAAACGTTCATGAGTATGCATTTGGGACTTTGAAGCACTAGACTTCCGATATTGAGACTGATCAACTTAATATCGATTGTTGGGTGTGTATAGGAACCAGATGGCGCCTCGTGGACGCGGTAGAGGTAGTGTGAGAGGTCGTACGAATGCTCGTGCACCGGATAATAACCCTAATGACCCGGTGAACTTTATGACTGCGTTGGAGAATATGGCTGCTGCTATGCAAGCCACTGCTGAGGCTCTTGGTCAATAGATGAATAACCATGGTAATGACGGAGGTGGAGTTCAAGGCCCGATGACACTGGCAAACTTTTTGAAGGTTAATCCCCCGAAGTTCAAGGGAACTACTAGCCCGACTGAGGCCGATACATAGTTTCAGGCTATGGAACGAGCACTGCAAGCGCAGGTGGTGCCTGAAGGACAGCATGTTGAGTTTGCTACCTATTTGCTCACTGGTGAAGTGTCGCATTGGTGGCAGGGTATCCGACGCCTCCTGCAGCAGGGTGATGACTATATCACCTGGGATGTCTTCCAAGAGGAGTTCTATAAGAAGTACTTTCCGACTTCTGCTAGGACAGCCAAGGAGCTTGAATTGTTGCAGCTAAAGCAGGGTGCTATGTCCGTATCTGAGTATACTGACAAGTTTGAGGAGCTGTTCAGATTCTCTCGTATGTGTCAAGGGACTCCGGTGGAATATGAGGAATGGAAGTGTGTTAAGTACGAAGGAGGACTCTGGAGCGATATTTTCAGTTCAGTGGGACCAATGGAGATTAGGACTTTCTCCGAATTGGTGAATAAGTGTAGGGTTGCTGAAGAGTGTGTGAAGAGGGCAGCCGTTGAGAAAGGAAGTCACAAAGGATCATTTCCACAGAACCGAGGGAAGAGCTTTGCACCTAGAGGTCCACCCTTCAAGAGGGGAGGTTCTTTTAGGAGGCCCAACAACAAAAACTCCCAAGGGAAAAGGTTTGGGAAGCAGCCTCAGAATGATCAAGCTTGTACTAGGTGTGGAAGTCACCATCCGGGAGTACCATGCAAGGCCGGATGGGGTTTGTGCTACAATTGTGGAAAGGCGGGGCATAAAGCCGCAAGTTGTCCAGAGAAGCAAAAGCAAGGTGCTGGGAAAGCACAACAGACTGGTCGGGTGTTCATCACCTCAGCTATGGGTGCAGAAGGATCTGAGACACTCATTCGAGGTAACTGTGAAATGGCTGGTCAAACTTTAAATGCTTTATTTGATTCGGGAACATCGCATTCATTTATTGCATTTGAGAAAGCCCATGAATTAGGATTGAAGATCGTAACCTTAGGTTATAACTTAAAAGTGTATAATGCTACCCATGAAGCCATGGTAACTAGACTAGGATGCCCGAAAGTTTCGTTTAGGTTCAAGCAGTGTGATTTTGTCCATAATCTAATCTGCTTACCGATGATCGGTCTTGATCTTATCTTGGGATTGGACTGGTTATCCGAAAACCATGTCCTGCTTGATTGTTCTACCAAGTCGGTGTACTTTATGCCGGAGGATACAGAAGGGCCGGTTGTGGTGAATAATTATTACTTGAATTCAATGATGGTGAACTGTTCTGGAACCGAATGTCAGGGTATCCTGTTGTTAACCGCGGGTGTTTCGGGTGATGATCAAAGGTTAGATCAGATTCCGGTAGTGTGTGAGTTTCCGGAAGTGTTTCCCGATGATATTGAGGAATTTCCACCTAACCGAGAGGTCGAGTTTGCTATTGAATTGGTGCCTGGGGCGGGACCAATCTCAAGTGCTCCTTATAGGATGTCACCGTTAGAGATGGCCGAGCTAAAGTCTCAGTTAGAGGAATTGTTGGGTAAGAACTTTATTCGACCAAGTGTATCCCCGTGGGGTGCTCCAGTGTTACTGGTAAAGAAGAAAGATGGAAGTATGCGACTCTGCGTGGATTACAGGCAGCTGAACAAGGTCACCATAAAGAATAAGTACCCATTGCCGAGGATTGATGATCTCATGGATCAGTTACAAGGAGCTGGGGTTTTCTCCAAGATCGATTTGGGATCCGATTATCACCAGATAAGGGTGAAGGGTGAGGATATCCCTAAGACCGCTTTCAGGACTCGTTATGGTCATTACGAGTATACTGTAATGTCTTTTGGTTTGACGAACGCTCCTGTAGTGTTTATGGATTACATGAATAGAGTATTCCGTCCGTTTCAGGATAAATTCGTTGTTGTCTTCATTGACGATATACTAATTTACTCCAAGACTAAAGAAGAGCATGCGGAACACTTGCGGACCGTGTTGTAGATTTTAAAGGAGAAGAAACTCTATTCGAAACTGTCTAAGTGTGAGTTTTGGAAGAGTGAGGTAAAGTTTTTGGGTCACGTGGTGAGTAAGAAGGGAATAGCCGTAGATCCAACTAAGGTGGAGGCTGTGATGGATTGGAAGCAACCAACCACAGTAACTGAGATAAGGAGTTTTCTGGGTCTAGCTGGCTATTACCGAAGGTTCATCAAAGGCTTTTCGCAATTAGCCTTGCCGTTGACAAAGTTAACCCGCAAAGATACCCCGTTTGTTTGGACTCCTGAGTGCGAGGAGAGCTTTCAGACATTGAAGAAAAAGTTGACCACTGCACTTGTGTTAGTGTTACCTGAGCCGAACGAACCATTTGAGGTGTACTGTGATGCCTCACTAAAGGGTCTAGGATGCGTGCTGATGCAGCATCATAATGTGGTGGCGTATGCCTCACGGCAGTTGAGACCTCACGAAGTTAGTTACCCTACGCACGATCTGGAACTCGCTGCGGTCGTGTTTGCCTTGAAGGTGTGGAGGCATTATCTCTATGGGGTTAAGTTCCAAGTCTTCTCCAATCACAAGAGCTTGAAATACCTCTTTGATCAGAAAGAGCTTAATATGAGCCAAAGGAGGTGGATGGAGTTGTTGAAAGACTATGACTTTGAGTTAAATTACCATCCTGGAAAGGCGAATATAGTGGCGGATGCGTTAAGTTGGAAGTCGTTATATGCGTCTTGGATGATGCTTCAAGAGGAGAAGTTGCTCAAGGGATTCGAGAGTCTAAAAATTGGTGTTCGAGAAGTATCTAGAACCTTGTGTTTGAGCCGATTAGAAATCTCAAGTGACTTTAAGTCCGAACTCCTAAAGGCTCATGAAAACGATGAAGCGTTATGGAAGGTGTTACGGCTATCGAGCAAGGAAAACAGTGGAGAGTGTCGGAAGAAAAAGATGGGTTATGGAGATTCAAGGGTAGAATCATTGTGCCAGATGTTGGCACTTTGAGGCAAGATATCTTAAAGGAGGCACACAAAAGCGGATTCTCCATGCACCCGGGAAGTACTAAGATGTACCATGATTTAAAGGCGATGTTTTGGTGGCCGGGTATAAAGAATGATGTGGCGGAATATGTTTCAAAGTGCTTAACTTGTCAAAAGGTAAAGATTGAACATCAAAGACCTTCCGGGATGTTGCAACCTTTAGAGGTTCCGTAATGGAAATGGGAAAGTATTGCAATGGACTTTGTGTCGGGATTGCCAAGGACTAGGACTGGTTTTGATGCTATCTGGGTGATTGTGGACCGACTGACCAAGTCAGCTCACTTTTTGCCCATTCGGATGACTTACACCCTTGAGGAGTTAGCACGGTTATACATAAAGGAAATTGTGAGACTTCATGGTGTACCTGCTACTATAATCTCTGATAGAGATCCTCGTTTTACTTCGAGATTCTGGGGTGTATTTCAGAAAGCTTTTGGAACCCGATTAAGCTTGAGTACAGCTTACCATCCTCAAACAGATGGTCAATCCGAGAGGACGATCCAAACACTAGAGGATATGTTGAGAGCTTATGTTTTGGACCAACCGGCGAGTTGGGATCGGTATATGCCGTTAGTGGAGTTTGCATACAATAATAGTTACCATGCGAGCATTGGAATGGCTCCGTATGAGACATTGTATGGGAGGAAATGTCAATCTCCTCTATGTTGGTATGAAGCTGGAGAGAAAGGCTTGTTGGGGCCAGAGATGATAGCTGAGACCACTGAACAAGTCAAGAAAATCCGAGATAGGATGCTTACGGCGCAGAGTCGTTAGAAGAGTTACGCCGATCAGAGGCGGAAGCCCTTGGAATTTGAGGCAGGAGATCATGTTTTCCTTAAGGTTACTCCGACCACAGGAGTAGGTAGAGCGATTAAAGCAAAGAAGTTGAATCCTCGATACATTGGTCCATTTCAGATCCTGGAGAGGATTGGACCGGTGGCGTATCGGGTGGCTCTACCACCTCATCTTTTGAACCTGCACGATGTGTTTCACGTGTCGCAGCTTTGGAAGTACACTCCTGATGCTAGCCATGTGTTAGAACCCGAATTGGTTCAGTTAAGGGAAGATATGACGCTTCCAGTGGCTCCAGTCAGAATCGATGATACTAGTATCAAACGGTTGCGTGGAAAAGAGGTTTCATTAGTCAAAGTGGCATGGAGTCGAGGCGGTGTTGAGGAACACACTTGGGAACTTGAGTCGGAGATGCGTACGGATTATCCGCACTTATTCTCAGGTAATTTGATTTGAATTTTGTGGGCAAAATTCCCAATTAGGTGGGTAGAATGTAAGACCCGGTTAATTAACGACTAATTAACCCATAAATGAGAATTTATTCTAGAAAGCCAAAAATGTTATTTTTATGGCTAAATGTGATAGAGGAGATTGAGACGAGAATTTCGGTACCAATTTTATAGAAATCGGACCAAGATTGGACCGAACGGGCCAAACCGGACCAACCGGACCCAAAGTGGGCCCTTGGCCCAACATAACTAAACCAAAACCCTAGTTTTCAGCACTCTCTCTCCTCACAATACACTCAAACACGCTGAAATGGTGGAGGGGAAGGGAAGAACTCTCTCTCAAGTTCTATCTCTCACTTGATCTTCAAACCACCATAACTTTTGATCTAGAGCTCCGATTGTCGCTCCGTTTGCGGCCACGCGTTCACCGCGGAGAGCTCTACAAAACCCATACAACTAATCTTGAGGTAAGTCACGTGTTTCTGTTCGAAATTCCAGCCCTTATTTTCGAGTTTCATGGGTAAAATGTTGAGATTTTGGGTTCTTTGATGTTATAGGACCCAACTCTCTTGAAGGAGAAGGTTAATCTTGTCTCCTTGGACCTTGGGTGTGGTAAGATTCTCAACCCTAGTGTGATTTTGTTGTTCTATGATGTTTGGGTTTTGAGATGTTGTGTATGAGTATGATGGTTGTGGCTTAGGTTGTGTATGTGTGGGTATTGGAGCTTGATTGGTGACTTTGAAAAGCTTGGAAAGGGTTTGGTGGTGAAAAATCTGTTCTTGGAGGTGTTGAGGCCTTGAGAGCTTGTGGATAAGTGGTTTGGAAGTGCTCCGGGGGAGCTTGGGAAAATCGGCTAAGGTATGGTTTCAGTTTCCCGTATCTAATATGTAATGTGGTAGGAAATACTTAGGCTAGAGGCCCTAAGATAGGCATTGAATTGTTGATGTTGTTGAATGATTGAGATATATGATGTGGTCATATATGTGATGATGATTATTAATGCCTTAGTGGTATGATGTATGAGAAATATGCATGTTGTGATATATATACTTGATGACTGGTTATGGTTGAATTGTGGGTTGAACCATGTTGATGGTGAGTATGATGTTGATTGTGTACAATAATAATTTATTGGAATTGGTGTTGTTGAGAATCGGCATGAGGAATAGTATATGATATGTCAATGTGTTTGAGTTTGAGCCACTTGGGTGAAGTGGGGTAAAATGATGAGATAGTGATTTTGGTAATTTGTGGTAATGTGTCAATGTGTGAGTTGAGGAGGCTTGATGTTGAATTTGATATATTTTGATTGATTTCAAAGAAACGGGATGAACTTGGCATGTTTTGATTGGTTTTGAAAAGAGTTGGAAATGGCTTGTTTTGAAATTGGCACTTTGTGGTTTTGTATGAAAATATGGTTTTTGGGCACACTTTGGCGGGACATAACTTGGACTACGAATCTCCGTTTTGTACCAAATCTGTTTAGAAATGAAATTGGATCCGGGATGTCCATGCCGTTCAAAGAACGGGTGAAAGACGATTTAAAATGAGGAAGTTATGTCCGTTGGAAGATTGGGGTTTAAATCTGTGAATTCTGCAGCTTTTAACTTAGAAAATTTTTAGCAGAATGACCCCTTGCGCGTGGGCGTACCTGGCGCGTACACGCCGATCTTCCAGAAAGCGCCATCCACGCGTGCGCGTGATGTGCGCGGGCGCGCCGATTGTGCTGTACCCAATGCCCAGCCATTTTCCAGAGAGTTATGCCAGAACTGTGCCAGTGTTGTGCCTGGGGCACGAGAACACCCGCGCGTACGCGTGGTTGGCGCGTGCGCGTCGATTGGCAAATCTTTAATCCACGCGTTAGCGTGCATGACGCTTACGCGTCGATGAGTTTTTGAGGCCATCCACGCGTACGCGTGGAGTGCGCGTACGCGTGGCCCTGTTTTCATCCCAAAGTTGATTTTTGAGTTTTAAAAGCCAAATCTCATACTTCTAAGCCTCCGATCTCACCATTTATGTCTTAAATCATTATGACATGCCTAGCTATTAAAAAGGGGCTAGTGAATGAGGTAACTTGCGAGTGAAGCAAGGGAAAAATGAATGATCAATGAGGATCAAGATGATTATGTGAGATGCGGAGGATGGTGGTGGAAGTGCTTGTTAAGCCATGGGCCGAAAGGCTGTAATTGCTAATGAAACGGCTGGTTATGGATTTAACCGTGAGCCGGAAAGGCTGTGTATAATATGAATATTGGCTGGTTCTGGACTGAACCGTGAGCCGGATGGCTGATATGGATGTTGATCCATGGATGAGAATTTATGCATGCTTATGCTGAATTATTGATAATTGAGATTTGCACTTCCACTATCAGAGGCACGAGATCCCTGGGAGGAAGCAGTGGCTAGCCACCACGTGCTCCAGGTGGAGGCTCGAGACTCTGTTGACCCTATGTCGTAAGTGTGGCCGAGCACTGTGAAAGACCCGGATGAGCTCGCCCCCGAAATATTCACCAGTGAGGGTGATGGATATGGATCATGTTTATGATCAAGTTTATAACGAGTATAACTCGAGTTGGGGATGCGCGACAGAGGGACAGTCCAATGGTTAGCTACCAGGACTTGTCGGGTTGGCTCTATAACTGACAGATGATATCATCAGCCACTAGGGACAGGCATTCATCATATGCATACTATGTGAATTGTTTGAGATTGCCTATTTGACTGCATATTACTTGCTAATTGTCTAAATGTCTTAACTGCTCCTATTTGTATATTCTTTGTCTGATATAATTGTGTTTGCTATTATATACTCCTGCTGGTGGTTGGGAGGTTTGAAGGAATTGGAAAGGGAAGTATTAGTTAGACTGAAGAATCTTTAGTCAGATACCCTTATATGGTTTAGCTTGTTTATAAGCTTTGATATTATCTGGAGGAAGTTCTAGGATTGCCTTTGGCTTTCCTCTATTATTATGTATTATATATGTGGAAGCTGTTACCGTGCTGGGGACCTCTGGTTCTCACCCATGCGGATTTTGTGGTTTTCAGATGCAGGACGCGAGGCTTCTCGTTGAGGCATGCTGGAGACTTCTGGATTAGCGAAGATCTTTGTTCTCGGGGCTCTGTTTTGGTTTATATATCTTGTTTAGATACTTTTATCTCCATTAAATAATACAAACTGTGATGACTCCTTCTAGAGGGGATTTTTGGAGAATAGGTTTTCTGTATTTGTGTCCTTTTGGGTTTCCTTTGGGGTTTCCTTATTTTATTATATGTATATATTGCTATGCTCGGACCGGTTATCTTCGCAACCGGATTTTGAGTCTTGATATTCCTATTTTTGACACTCTTTTGTATATATATGATCTTGCGTTAGCTTGTCCCTGTTTGTTACGTTATCGATCAGAGTGTTGCGTTTTCGAGTTACGGTTTTTGTTTACCCCTTTTTCCACAAGGCTCCTAGTTATAATCAATTATTCATACTACTATACGTACTAAATTTTTGTTTTAGAGGTCGTAATACCTTGCCATCTCTGTCTTATGACTTAAGCATAAGACTCTGTATGGTAGGGTGTTACAGGATTCGACCTCACTCTATTGTGAGTTTTTACTTGAAGACAACTTCGGTACACTTGCCGAAGGGAGATTTGTTGAGAGACAAGTTTTCCACGCATCAGAACCTTGGGAAGTGTTGTTGCCGAAAGGGTTGATCAGATCCTCGTGGCTCCTTCCATCTGTGATTATTTCGACCTTGACGCATGTTCCTGTTATAGCTTCCATTCCTTTCAACAACATTAGAACCAAAGGGGGTGAGAACTCATAGTAACTAATAAAAATTAAAAACAAAAAAAAATAAAAAGAAATAAACAAGCAAAATAAAATATTTACAATAACCAATAATAAGGCACACAATTGCAATTCTCCGGCAACGGCGCCATTTTGAACGAACTGGTTATCTGCCGGTAAAGAATTTTATGAAAATAATCGCGTTGGAAGTATAGTTTCTAAACCAACAGAGAATCCTTTCGTACAGAAGTTTTGGTTGTCACAAGTACAAAACCCAATAAAATTTATAACCGAAGTATTTAAACCTCGGGTCATCTCTCAAGGAATTGCAGGGAGGTGTGATTTATTATTGGTTATGGAAAAAAGGTATATTTTTGGGTTTTTGAAATAAGGAACAAGTAATTTAAATGACAAAAAAAATAAATTAATAATTAGAAAAACTCTTGGCAAGGTATGAGAACTGGAAATCCCATTCTGGTTATCCTTATCAGGTGTGATGAGAATTGTTTATTGCTCCCACTTAGTTAACCTTTACTAAATAAAGGAAAGTCAAGTGGACTAATCAACTTGATTCCTCAAGTCCTAGTTAACTCTTGTGGAAAGACTAGCTTTAGAGGGATCCAAATCAATCAGCAATTTCCAATTTTCAATCAACTATTGAGTTTGATAACTCAAGTGTTACCAACTACTCAACTAAAGCCAAAAGGGAAAAAATATAAATTATTTATATCATAAATAGAAGATAGCAATCATAAATCTGAAATACCTCAAATTGCATTTAAACATAAATTCAAATCTAACATGAAGAGTTCATAAGCCAATTTGGCATCATAAGTAATTAACAAGTAAAAGTATTAGAATAAATAAAAGTAGAAGAGATGTAAAGTAAAGGAACATTGAACCTGGAATGAAGAAAATAAACATACTCTAAGAAAAATCCTAATTCTAAAACCTAAGAGAGAGGAGAGAGCCTCTCTCTCTAAAGCTACATCTAAAACCTAAAATTGTCAATTATGAATGTTGTATCGATGAATGTTGAATGTGTGATTTGATTCCCTCATTCTCCAGCATTTATTCTGTGTTTCTGGGCTTGGACTCGGGCCGAAAAGGCCCAGAAATCGCTGGGGGCGACTTCTGCAATTTTCTGCACGTGGCGTCCATCACGCGTGCACGTCATTGGAGATTTTTCTTGCCACGCGTACACATCAGTCACGCGTACGCGTCGTTTATGCTCTGTGCCAGGCACGCGTCCACGTCGTCCATGCGTGCGCGTTACTGCCATTTTCTTCAAAACGTCATTTTGTGCGTTCCTTCCATTTTTGCATGTTTCCTTTTTGTCCTCTAAGCCATTCCTGCCCTATGAAGCCTGAAAATACTTAACACACAGATCACGGCATCGAATGGTAATAAAGGATAATTAAAATTAATATTTTTAAGGCATAGGAAACATGTTTTCACATATATCATAGAATAAGGAAGGAATTGTAAAACCATGCAATTCTTATGAATAAGTGGGTGAAGAATTGATAAAAAAAACACTCAATTGAGCACAAGATAAATCATAAAATAGTAGTTTATAAGTCAAACACAACTAGAAAAGGAAAGTAGGAGATGGATGAAGCTTAGGGTGCTGTGGGTTTCAAGGAGTGATTCATCAAAACTAATGATAATAAAATATCCTTAAAGAGATAATTACTAAAACTAGACATATTAGATTACAAATAACTATTTACTAGAATAAATGATACTAGTAATAAGAGTGCCAGTAGATTTTGGACCCAATTATTATATTATTATCATAAAATTTTACTAAAATAAAATATTAATATACTAAAATATTATAATAAAATATTATTATGTTTTTCTGCATATTCGAAATTCGTTCATTAAACAAAATCTATTTGTGTCACTCAAATTTTGCGAATTCCTAACTTATGAAGATTGAGAAATCCATTACTGAAAATCTGGGTTGTTACATTCTACCCTCCTTAAAGAAAATTTTGCCGTCAAAATTTCGGTTTTATGAATAGATGGGATAATCGAATCTACTCTAACGGTGTCTTCTAACTATCACGAATGCTCTTCCAACTACCCACGCATACAACAGGAGCATTAGTTAATCCAACTCAGAAAGACCTAATGCCAACTCATGCACAACAGTTATAGAAATAAAAGAATACGATGTGACTGAAAATCATATGATACAGTTAGAAGTTAGATCTTGACGTAGCGCTAACCTCGGGTTAGGGAGTTTGGAAATGTGGCATCATCAGCAGTCATGGCATAGACTCGTCCTTGTCGCTATGGTCTAGCTGAGTCTCGAGCAATCCTCTTTGCACATTTTTTAGCGATATGCCAAGTTCACCGTAAAAATAACAAACATTTGATCCAATTTAATAGGGCCGGTTACCATGATTCTTCCTACATTGATTACAAATAGAGCTTATATGTGCCGCTTCTGGTCGTTTGCCCATGTCCTACATCAGTCTACCACCATTCTCACCATTATGATGAATAGGAAAATCCTCAGCTTGCGGATTCCTATGCGGAGGCACTCCATTTGTCTTAAAATTCCTTCCCTGTCGAGCCATATATCGATTAAAATTCCTTCGGTGGAAACTCCTAGCGACTCATCCTTGTTGCTGCTTGTAAAACCCGCAAAATTAGTAGATAATTAGTCAATAAATTAAATTTTAATAAAATAAATTAGAAATATAAATTTTATAATTTAATGAGGCAGAGCTAATTAAAACAATAATTTTGACACTAATTTTAAAAAATTTGGCCCAAGATTGGGCCAAACGGGCCGAGCCGGACCCAAGATGGGCCTAAGGCCCAACCCATCAGCCCAATACACTTAAGAAGAATCAATCTTCTTCCTCCATTCAGCCAAAAACACACTGAAGCAAGCATAAGGCAAAGGGGGAAGAGACCAAACCATAACCTCATAATCAGACCACCATCTCTTCTCATTCCGAGCTCCGATCGCCGCACCGTTTGCGACCACGTGTCTGCAGTACTCCATTAGGTAAGGAAGCCACGTTTTTATTTCCAATTTCTCCTTTCCCAATTTAAAAAATTTGCATGTTGTAAGGTATTGAGATCTTTGAATTTTGATGTCTTAGGATCCGATTAGCTTGAGGAATTAGCGAGTTTTTGTTAGCTTGAGACATGGTGAAGGTAAAAAATCCCCTAAAACCTAGTAAATCCCTTGAGTATATGTGTTGGGTATTGATATTTGGTATATAAATGTGATAATATATGTTAGGTAGTGTATATGTGAGATTGGAACTCATTTGAAGAGATTGGAAGCTTGTTTGAGCCTTGGGTGCTAAGGTTTCGGTATTGGAGGCTTGTGACCTCATCAATTTGGGTGTTTTTGGCTTAGGGGAGAAATCAGCCAAGGTATGGTTTTGGTTTCTCATATTTAATATATAATGTCTCGTGAAAACTTAGGCTAGATAACCATAGGATAGGTTGGAATGGATGATTGTGTTAAATGTTTAGTATCCTTGATGATGATTGTTGATTTGGGTTGAGTATGAATTGTGGCAATTGATGTTGTGGTGAGAATGTATTGAAGCATGATGATTTTAATGATGAATGATGAGGATGATGGGAATGAATATATATGTGATGAATTATTAATGATTTTATTGGTTTAATTGAGAAGTTCATGTATGAGATTGTTAAAATTGAGGTATGATTGGTTGTGGTAGGATGTGGGGCTGTGTTTCTGTGATATGGTATGTTTTGGTGTTGATTATGAGCATAGAAAGTTGGTTTTGAATGGTGAATTGTTGAAAATAGAGGTTAGAGTATTTTTGTGAAAATCTGATTTCTGGCCAAACTTCGGCGAGCCATAACTCGGCTTCAGGACCCCCAAATTGTTTCAAACTTATTTCATATGAAAATTGGGTCCGTGAAATTTACGCCGTTCAAAGAACGGATGAAATCATTTTTAAAATGAAAAAGTAGTTTGGAGTGCAAAACTGAAAATTCTGCAGCATTCAGCATTTTTGCAATTCTACAAAGCTTGCGTATGCGACTGATGAGCGGATAATTTATACACTTTTTGGCACTCTTTTTAGGTAGTTTTTAGTATGATTTAGTTAGTTTTTATTATATTTTTATTTTTTTTTATTCAAAAATCACATTTCTGGGCTTTACTATGAGTTTGTGTGTTTTTCTGTAATTTCAGGTATTTTCTAGCTGAAATTGAGGGACCTGAGCAAAAATCTGATTCAGAGGCTGAAAAAGGACTGCAGATGCTGTTGGATTCTGACCTTCCTGAACTCGAAGTGGATTTTTTGGAGCTACAGAATTTCAATTGGCGCGCTCTCAATTGCGTTGGAAAATAGACATCCTGGGCTTTCCAGCAATATATAATAGTCCATACTTTACCCGAGTTGAGATCACGCAAACTGGCATTTAACGCCAACTTTCTATCCTATTCTGGCGTTAAACGCCAGAACTGGCATAAAAACTGGAGTTAAATGCCAGAAACAGGCAGCAACCTGGCGTTTAACTCCAAAAAAAGTCTCTACACATGGAAGCTTCAATGCTCAGCCCAAGCACACACTAAGTGGGCCCCAAAAGTGGATTTCTATACTATCTATCTTAGTTTACCCATTTTCTGTAAACCTAGGTTATTAGTTTAGTATAAAAACTACTTTTAGAGATTTATTTTGTACCTTATGACATTTTTACATCTGAATCTTGTATCTTCTACGGCATGAGTCTCTAAACTCCATGGTTGGGGTGAGGAGCTCTGCTGTATTTTGATGGATTAATGCAATTACTATTGTTTCTCATTCAATCACGCTTGTTTCTATTCTAAGATATTCATTCGCACTTCAACATGATGAATGTGATGATCCGTGACACTCATCACCATTCTCAACCTATGAACACATGCCTGACAACCACTTCCGTTCTACCTTAGATTGAATGTATATCTCTTGAGTACCTGGTTCACGAGTTTGTCTGCCTCTCCTGACAACAGAGCATTCAAATCTGTGAGATCAGAGTCTTCGTGGTATAAGCTAGAATCAATTAGCAGCATTTCTGAGATCCGGAAAGTCTAAACCTTGTCTGTGGTATTCCGAGTAGGATTTGGGAAGGGATGACTGTGATGAGCTTCAAACTCATGAATGCTGGGCGCAGTGACAGTGTGCAAAAGGATCAATGGATCCTATTCCAACATTAGTGAGAATCGACAGATGATTAGCCATGTACATGGACCCTTTTCACTGAGAGGACGGCTGGTAGCCATTGACAACAGTGATCCACCAATATACAGCTTGCCATGGAAGGAGACCTGCGTGCGTGAAGAAGAAGACAGTAGGAAAGAAGAAATTCAGAAGACAGAGCATCTCCAAAACCTTAACCTGTTCTCCATCACTGCATAACAAGTATCATTTAATCCATGCCCTTTTACTTATTCCAATTAAAACTGAGAATTATTGTTGCTATCCTGACTAAGAGTTACAAGATAGCCATAGCTTGCTTCAAGCCGACAATCTCCGTGGGATCGACCCTTACTCACGTAAGGTATTACTTGGACGACCCAGTGCACTTGCTGGTTAGTTGTACGGAATTGCAAAAGTGTGATTGTGATTTCGTGCACCAAGTTTTTGGCGCCGTTGCCGGGGATTGTTCGAGTTTGGACAACTGACGGTGTATTTTGTTGCTTAGATTAGGAAAATTTTTCTTTTCAGTTTAGAGTCTTCTATTATTGTTTTTGGTTAAAATTTTAAAATTCTTATTTTATTTTTCTTAATTATTTTTGAAAATTTTCAAAATCAATAACTTCATAATTTAGTTTTTTGTTTGAGTCTAGTTTCATATTTTAAGTTTAGTGTGAATTGCATAATTTTATTTTTCGTTTCATTTTTTCGAATTATTAGTGTTCAGAATATAAAAATTTTTAAGTTTGGTGTCCTTTATGTTTCTGTTTTCTTAAAAATTTTCAAAAGTTGCTCTTAGTGTTCATTTTTGATATTCAAAGCTCCCTTTTTTGTTTTCTTTGTTTTGATCTAAAAACTTTATGTTTGGTGTCATTTTTTTCCTGTTTTTCTCTTTCTTCATTAAATTCAAAAATATCTTTTCTCTTTATTTTAATTAATTTTCGAATTCTACCTTTAAAAATTCAGATTTTTATTTTAAAACTTCTTATTTTATCTTATCTTAGTTTTAGAATTTCAAAATTCAAATCTTTTTCAAAAAAAAAATCATATCCAATGTTTTTCAAATTTTCTTAATTAATCAATTATTCTAGTTTTCGAAACTTTTATTTTATTTTCTATTTATTTTATTCTATTTTGTTCAATTGCTTTTAATTAAATAAAATAAAATAAACAAAAATATAATTCATTTGTAATTCATATCAATTCTCTTTTTTCCATCATGGACATAAGTGGAAATGAACAGTCCAAAAGGACTCTGGGGTCATATGCTAACCCCATTACCGCTGCATATGGGAGTAGTATCTGTATACCTCCCATCAAAGCAAGCAGTTTTGAGCTAAATCCTCAGCTCATTGTCATGGTGCAGCAAAATTGGCAGTATTCTGGTCTTCCACAGGAAGAACCTACTGAGTTTCTGGCATAGTTCTTACAAATTGCTGACACAGTGCGTGACAAGGAGGTATATCAGGATGTATACAGATTATTACTGTTTCCATTTGTTGTAAGAGAGCAAGCTAAGAGGTGGTTAAATAACCAACCCATAGCAAGCATAAGAACATAGAAATAGTTATCAGACAAATTCCTGAATCAATATTTTCCTCCAAAAAGGATGACACAACTAAGGCTGGACATCCAAGGCTTTAAACAAGAGGATGATGAATCCCTTTATAATGCCTTGGAGAGGTACAGAGGGATGCTAAGAAAATGCCCCTCTGAAATATTTTCAGATTGGGTGCAGTTAGACATCTTCTACTACGGGCTTACAGAAAAAGCTCAGATATCTCTAGACCACTCAGCTGGTGGATCTATACACATGAGAAAGACTATTGAAGAGGCTCAAGAGCTTATCAATACAGTTGCTAGGAATCAGCATCTGTATATAAGAAGTGAGTCCTCCATGAAAGAAGAAGCTAAGGCAGTATCAACTGACTTTAGTCCTCAGGAACAAGTTGATGAACTCAATCAGCAACTATCTTCTATAACAAGGTAGTTAGCAGAATTTAAGGAGATGCTACAAGAAACCAAAAATGCTAACAAGGATATTGAATCACAATTGAATCAGATAAAACAGCAGTTATCAAAACAAATAATAGAAGAGTGCCAAGCAGTTCAATTGAGAAGTGGAAAAACACTGAATACCTCAACTCAAAGCAGCAGAAAGCCAAGAAAAGAACAGCTGACAGAGGACGAGCAACCTGCTATCCAAAATCCCTCTGAGAACAGTAAGAGCCCGGAGAGGAATAACTCTAGCGTTCAAACGCCAGAAAAGGGTGAAAAACTGGCGTTAAACGCCTAGTCCATGTCCAGTTTTGGCGTTCAAACGCCAGAAAGGGGAGGGAATCTGGCGTTAAACGCCCATCCAGCCCCTAAGCCTGGCGTTCAAACGCCAATAAGGGATCAGACACCTGCAAGTGCTGATGGTAACCCCTCTAAGAAGGCTTCTCCAACCACCTCTGTAGGGAATAAACCTGCAGCAACTAAGGTTGAAGAGTGCAAAGCCAAGATTCCTTACCCTCAGAAACTCTGCCAAGCAAAACAGGATAAACAATTTGCCCGTTTTGCTGACTATCTCAAGACTCTTGAAATCAAGATTCCGTTTGCAGAGGCACTTGAGCAAATACCCTCTTATGCTAAGTTCATGAAAGAGATCTTAAGTCATAAGAAGGATTGGAGGGAAACTAAAAAAGTCTTCCTCACTGAAGAGTGCAGTGCAGTCATTTTAAAGAGCTTACCAGAAAAGCTTAAGGATCCTGGGAGCTTTATGATACCATGCACATTAGAGGGTACTTGTACCAAGACAGCTCTATGTGATCTTGGAGCAAGTATCAACCTAATCCCTGCATCCACTATCAGAAAGCTTGGCTTGACTGAAGAGGTCAAACCAACCCGGATCTGTCTTCAACTTGCTGATGGCTCCATTAAATACCTATCAGGCATAATTGAGGATATGATTGTCACAATTGGGCCATTTGCCTTTCCCACTGACTTTGTAGTGCTAGAAATGGAGGAGCACAAGAGTGCAACTCTCATTCTAGGAAGACCTTTCCTAGCAGCTGGACGAACCCTCATTGATGTTCAAAAAGGGGAAATGACCTTGAGATTCAATGAGGATGAATTCAAGTTAAATGCTGTCAAAGCTATGTAGCATCCAGACACAGCAAATGACTGCATGAGTGTTGATATTATTGACTCCCTGGTAGAGGAGATCAACATGGCTGAGAGTCTCGAATCAGAGCTAGAAGACATCTATAAAGATGTTCAGCCTGATCTGGAGGAATCAGAGGAAATAAAAGAACTTCTGAAAATTCCTCAGGAAGAGGAAAAACCTCCTAAACCCGAGCTCAAACCACTACCACCATCCCTGAAATATGCATTTCTGGGAGAAGGTGACACTTTTTCGGTGATCATAAGCTCTGCTTTAAATCCACAGGAAGAGAAAGCACTACTTCAAGTGCTAAGGACACACAAGACAGCTCTTGGGTGGTCCATAAGTAATCTTAAGGGCATCAGCCCAGCAAGATGTATGCACAAGATCCTATTGGAGGACGATGCTAAACCAGTGCTTCAACCACAGAGGCGGCTAAATCCAACCATGAAGGAGGTGGTGCAGAAAGAAGTCACAAAGTTACTGGAGGCTGGGATTATTTATCCTATTTCTGATAGCCCCTGGGTGAGCCCTGTCCAAGTTGTCCCAAAGAAGGGAGGCATGACAGTGGTTCATAATGAAAAGAATGAACTGGTTCCTACAAGAACAGTTACAGGGTGCGTATGTGTATTGACTACAGAAGGCTCAATACAGCCACTAGAAAGGATCACTTTCCTTTACCATTCATAGACCAGATGCTAGAAAGACTAGCAGGTCATGAATATTACTGCTTTTTGGATGGCTGTTCATGTTACAACCAAATTGCAGTAGATCCTCAGGACCAAGAGAAAACAGCATTCACATGTCCTTCTGGAGTATTCGCCTACAGAAGGATGCCTTTTGGTCTGTGCAATGCACCTGTAACCTTTCAAAGGTGCATACTCTCTATCTTCTCTGATATGGTAGAGAAATTTCTGGAAGTCTTCATAGATGACTTCTCAGTATTTAGAGACTCATTCAGCTCCTGCCTTAACCATTTAGCACTTGTTCTGAAAAGGAGCCAAGAGACCAACCTAGTTTTAAACTGGGAAAAATGTCACTTTATGGTGACTGAAGGGATTGTCCTTGGACATAAAATTTCAAACAAGGGAATAGAGGTGGATCAAGCTAAAGTAGAGGTGATTGAAAAATTACCACCAAGGTGAGCGAACAGCCACCAAGGTTCTCCAATGTGGCTTCTACTGGCCTACTCTCTATAGAGACTCCCAAGAGTTTATACGTAACTGTGACAACTGCCAGAGAGCTGGTAATCTACCTCATGGTTATGCCATGCCTCAACAAGGGATCTTGGAGATTGAGTTGTTTGATGTATGGGGTATTGACTTCATCGGGCCTTTCCACCATCATACTCAAACACGTATATTCTGGTGGCAGTAGACTATGTATCTAAATGGGTAGAGACAATTGCAACACCCACTAATGATACTAAGACAGTGCTGAAGTTCCTCTAGAAACATATCTTCAACAGGTTTGGTGTCCCTAGAGTACTAATCAGTGATGGGGGCACTCATTTCTGCAATAAACAACTTTACTCTGCTATGGTCCAGTATGGAATTAGCCACAAGGTAGCAACTCCATATCATCCACAGACAAATGGGCAGGCTGAAGTCTCTAATAGAGAACTAAAAAGAATCCTAGAACAGACTGTAATTGCCCATAGAAGGGATTGGGTAAAAAGCTTGGATGATGCTCTATGGGCATACAGAACAGCGTTCAAGACTCCTATAGGAACCTCTCCATACCAGCTTGTGTATGGCAAGGCCTATCATCTGCTCGTGGAACTGGAGCATAAGGCCTACTGGGCAACCAGGTTCCTAAACCTAGATGCTAAGTTAGCTAGAGAGAAGAGATTACTCCAGTTAAATGAGCTAGAGGAATTCAGACTCAATGCTTTCGAAAATGCAAAAATTTACAAGGAGAAAGCAAAAAGGTGGCATGATAAGAAACTGTCATCCAGAGTCTTTGAACTAGGACAGAAGATTCTGCTATTTAACTCTAGGCTCAGATTATTCCCTGGGAAATTAAAATCCCGGTGGAGGGGACCATATGTGATTACAAGTGTGTCACGATATGGATATGTAGAGCTTAAGGATATTGACTCTAATAAAAAGTTCATTGTTAATGGACAGAGAGTCAAGCATTATCTTGAAGGCAATGTTGAGCAAGAATGCCCAAAGCTGAGACTGGATTAAAGCTCAGTAAGGTCCAGCTAAAGACAAATAAGAAGCGCTTGCTGGGAGGCAACCCAGCCATTAGCTAAGTTTATTTGTTATTTAAATAATAATTATATGAGTTTGATATAAATTTTCTTCAAGGTTAATTATCAATTGCAGGAGTTCACAGAGTTATAGAGGAATTCAGAGCATAAAGCAGAGAAAAGGAGCTCACTGGCACAAAAACGCCAGTAAGGGGTATTGTGGGCGTTTAACACCAGAATTGTAGCATCCTGGGCGTTTAGAAAAACGCCCAGTGATAAAGGCTTTCTGGCGTTTAACGCTAGCCAAGTACCCTAGCTAGGCGTTAAATGCCCAAAAGAAGCAACAAATGGGCGTTAAACTCCAGGAATGTGGAGGGGAGGAAGTTTTGTTTCCAACTCAAATTTTTTCAAATTTTCATGGTTCCATCCAAAATTTCTTCATAAACATGTTAAAATTATCATCTTTCAATTTCAATTTCAAAAATATAAAACAAATTAAAAATAAATTCTTCTTTAATCCTAAAAATCTTTCTCAAATCTTCTTCAAATTCTTTTTAAATCTTTTTCAAAACTCATCTATCTTTTTAATTTCTTCTCAAATCTTTTTCAACGCATCATACTATCTTTTCAAATTCAGATTTATCTTTTTTCAAATCTCTCATATCTTTTCAATTTTAAAAATTTCATCTTTTTCATATCATATTTATCTTTTACAAATCATATCTTCTATCATATCTTTTTCAAAATTTTCGAACCCACCCCCTCCCTTATAAATTCACACTCGGCCTCCCCCTCTCCTCCATAACTCGAATTTGACTCTCCTTCTATTCCTCTCCTTTCCTTTCTTTTGCTTGAGGACAAGAAAACCTCTAAATTTGGTGTGTTTTTCGTTATCACAAAGCTAAGATTCACTAAGATCATAGCTCTTAAGGGAAAATAAACCACTTCAAGAGGTAAGAAAGAGATCACTCCAAAATCACTTTGGAATCAAGAGAGGTTCTTAACCAAAGAACTTTTAGACCATTACCACAAAATAATGGGTCTAAGGTCAGTGACCCTGGAAGTTAAATTCGATCTGAAAGAAGACGAATTTCCGGAGATCCAAGAGCAAGTTCGAAACAGGGGATTGGAAATTCTAGCTAATCCTAAGACAAAAGTGGGTAGAAACATGGTTCAGGAATTATACTCAAATCTGTGGCAAACAGATAAGCAGAGAATGACTGGAACCGCCTTCTATACCTTTCGAACTATGGTCAGAGGGAAGATTATTTACTTCCACCTGGATAAAATAAGAGAGGTCTTCAAGCTGCCTCAACTACAAGATGATCCAGAATCCTTTAATAGGAGGATGGTGAGATTAGATAATCGCTTGGACCAAGTTCTAGAGGACATATGCATCCCTGGAACCAAGTGGATAACCAACATAAAGGGTGTCCCAAATCAACTCAAGAGAGGAGATCTCAAACCAGTTGCTAGGGGCTGGCTGGACTTCATTGGGCGTTCTATACTGCCCACCAGCAACCGCTCTGAAGTCACTGTCAAAAGAGCAGTGATGATCCACTGTATTATGCTGGGAAATGAAGTGGAGATTCATCATCTGGTTTCTTGTGAGCTTTACACAATTGCAAACAAGAACTCCACTGACACCAAATTGGCTTACCCAAGCTTAATCTCTCTGCTATGTAAAGATGCTGGGGTAAAGATGGGAGTGGATGAGTATATCTCAGTCGAGCACCCAATCACCAAAAAGTCAATGGAAGGACAACAAGTTCAAGATAACTCCATCAAAAGGAAGGCACATGAGTTCCTTCCATAAATCCCTCAGATTGACTACTGGACTCGCCTAGAAGTATCTGTCACCAAGCTGCAAGAAGCTATGGATCAACTAAAAGAAGAACAACAGATTCAAAACAGCATGCTCTGTAAACTGCTAAAGGAACAAGAGAAGCAAGGGCTTGAGCTACAAGAACTGAAGCGCCAGAAGCTCTCCCTTGAAGAGCCAGGTGTCCCACAACTTGAAGGAGTACTTACCTCTCCCATTGCAGGTTGTTGAGTCCTAACTCTGTGATAACTTTTGTTAGTAGAGATCTATTTTAAGAGTCATTTATTTTTATATTTTTAATTTTCTGTCTTCTATTATTATTGATCTGCTTTTATGTTTATTTTAAGTCTTATTTTTATTTCATGATTAATAAAATCTAGAGTTTATGCCTTAAAGCCATGAATGTCCTATAAATCCATCACCTTTCTTAAATGAAAAATGTTTTTAATTACAAAAGAACAAGAAGTACATGGTTTCGAATTATATCTTGAAAATAGTTTAATTATTTTGATGTGGTGGCAACACTTCTTGTTTTTTGAATGAATGCGTGAACAGTGCATATTTTTGAATTTGTTGTTTATGAATGTTAAAATTGTTGGCTCTTGAAAGAATGATGGAAAAGGAGAAATGTTATTGATAATCTGAAAAATCATAAAATTGATTCTTGAAGCAAGAAAAAGTAGTGAAAAGCTTGCGAAAAAAAAAAGAAAAAGAAAAAGAAAAAGTAAGTAGAAAAAGTCAATAGCCCTTTAAACCAAAAGGCAAGGGTAAAATAAAAAGGATCCAAGGCTTTGAGCATCAGTGGATAGGAGGGCCCACAGAAATAAAATCCTGGCCTAAGCGGCTAAATCAAGCTGTCCCTAACCATGTGCTTGTGGCGTGAAGGTATCAAGTGAAGAACTTGAGACTGAGCGGTTAAAGTCATGGTCCAAAGCAAAAAGAGTGTGCTTAAGAGCTCTGGACATCTCTAATTGGGGACTCTAGCAAAGCTGAGTCACAATCTGAAAAGGTTCACCCAGTTATGTGTCTGTGGCATTTATGTATCCGGTGGTAATACTGGAAAACAAAATGCTTAGGGTCACGGTCAAAACTCATAAAGTAGCTGTGTTCAAGAATCAATATACTGAAATAGGAGAATCAATAATACTATCTGGATCCTGAGTTCCTATAGATGCCAGTCATTCTGAACTTCAAAGGATAAAATGAGATGTCAAAACTGTTCAGAAACAAAAAGCTACAAGTCCCGCTCATCTAATTGAAGCTAATCTTCATTGATAAGTTTGGAATTCATTGTATATTCTCTTCTTTTTATCCTATTTTATTTACAGTTGTTTGGGGACAAGCAACAATTTAAGTTTGGTGTTGTGATGAGGGATAATTTATACGCTTTTTGGCACTGTTTTTAGGTAGTTTTTAGTATGATTTAGTTAGTTTTTATTATATTTTTATTAGTTTTATTCAAAAATCACATTTCTGGGCTTTACTATGAGTTTGTGTGTTTTTCTATAATTTCAAGTATTTTCTGGCTGAAATTGAGGGACCTTAGCAAAAATCTAATTCAGAGGCTGAAAAAGGACTGCAGATGCTGTTGGATTCTAACCTCCCTACACTCGAAGTGGATTTTCTAGAGCTACAGGAAGCTTTATGATACCATGCACATTAGAGGGTGCTTGTACCAAAATAGCCCTATGTGACTTTGGAGCAAGTATTAACCTAATACCTGCATCTACTATTAGAAAGCTTGGCTTGACTGAAGAAGTCAAACCAACCCGGATATGTCTTCAACTTGCTGATGGCTCCATTAAATATCCATCAAGCATCATTGAGGACATGATTGTCAAGGTTGGGCCATTTGCCTTTCCCACTGATTTTGTAGTGCTGGAAATGGAGGAGCACAAGAGTGCAACTCTCATTCTAGGAAGACTTTTCCTAGCAACAGGACGAACTCTTATTGATGTACAAAAAGGGAAAGTGACTCTGAGAGTCAATGAGGATGAGTTCAAGTTAAATGCTGTCAAAGCTATGCAGCATCCAGACACATCAAATGACTGCATGAGCACTGATATTATTGACACTTTGGTGGAATAGATCAATATGACTGAGAGTCTTGAATAAGAGCTAGAGGACATCTTTAAAGATGTTCAGCCTGGTCTGGAGGAACCGGAGGAGATAAAAGAACCTCTAAAAATCACTCAGGAAGAGGAAAAACCTCCTAAACCCAAGCTCAAACCATTACCACCATCCCTGAAATATGCATTTCTTGGAGAAGATGATACTTTTCCAGTGATTATAAGCTCTGCTTTAAATCCATAGGAAGAGAAAGCACTAATTCAAGTGCTAAAGACACACAAGACAGCCCTTGAGTGGTCCATAAGTGATCTTAAGGGCATTAGCCCAGCAAGATGTATGCACAAGATCCTATTGGAGGATGATGCTAAGCCAGTGGTTCAACCACAGAGGCGGCTAAATCCAGCCATGAAGGAAGTGGTGCAGAAAGAAGTCACTATGTTACTAGAGGCTGGGATTATTTATCCTATTTCTGATAGCCCCTGGGTGAGCCCTGTCCATGTTGTCCCCAAGAAGGGAGGCATGACAGTGGTTCATAATGAAAAGAATGAACTGGTTCCCACAAGAACAGTGACAGGGTGGCATATGTGTATTAATTACAGAAGGCTCAATACAGCCACCAGAAAGGATCATTTTCCTTTACCATTCATAGACCAAATTCTAGAAAGACTAGCAGGTCATGAATACTACTGCTTTTTGGATGGCTATTCAGGCTACAACCAAATTGCAGTGGATCCTCAAGACCAAGAGAAAACAGCATTCACATGTCCATCTGGAGTATTTACTTACAGAAGAATGCCTTTTGGTCTCTGCAATGCACCTGCAACCTTTCAAAGGTGCATGCTCTCTATTTTCTCTGATATGGTAGAGAAGTTCCTGAAAGTCTTCATGGATGACTTCTCAGTATTTGGAGACTCATTCAGCTCCTGTCTTGATCATCTAGCACTTGTCCTGAAAAGGTGCCAAGAAACTAACCTGGTCTTAAACTGGAAAAAATGTCACTTTATGGTGACTGAAGGAATTGTCCTTGGGCACAAAATTTCAAGCAAGGGAATAGAGGTAGATCAAGCCAAGGTAGAGATAATTGAAAAATTACCGCCACCTGCCAATGTAAAGGCAATCAGAAGCTTTCTGCGGCATGCAGGATTCTATAGGAGGTTCATAAAGGATTTTTCAAAAATTACAAAACCTCTAAGCAACCTGCTAGCTACTGATACGCCATTTGTGTTTGACACAGAGTGTCTGCAGGCGTTTGAAACCCTGAAAGCCAAGCTGGTCACAGCACCAGTCATCTCTGCACCTGACTGGACATTACCATTCGAATTAATGTGTGATGCCAGTGACCATGCCATTGGTGCAGTGTTGGGACAAAGGCATAACAAGCTTCTGCACGTCATTTACTATGCCAGTCATGTTTTAAATGATGCACAGAAGAATTACACAACCACAGAAAAAGAGCTGCTTGTAGTGGTTTATGCCATTGACAAGTTTAGATCCTATTTAGTAAGATCAAAAGTGATTGTGTACACTGACCATGCTACTCTTAAATATCTACTCACAAAGCAGAATTCAAAACCCAAGCTCATAAGATGGGTGTTGCTTCTGCAAGAGTTTGATATAGAAATAAGAGACAGAAAAGGGACAGAGAACTAGGTAACTAATCACCTGTCCCGGTTAGAACCAGTGGCTGGGGCGTCCCTCCCTTCCACTGAGATCTCTGAGACCTTTCCGGATGAGAAACTCTTTGCCATTCAGAAGGCACCATGGTTTGCAGACATTGTAAATTATAAAGCTGTGAGGTTCATACCCCAGGAGCACAGCAGGATGCAAAAGAAAAAACTAATTTCTGATGCAAAGTACTACTTATGGGATGAACCATATCTCTTTAAGAGATGCGCTGATGGAATGATCCGCAGATGCGTCCCTAGAGAGGAGGCACAGAAGATCTTGTGGCATTGCCATCGATCACAGTATGGAGGACATTTCGGAAGTGAGCGAACAGCCACTAAATTCCTCCAATGTGGCTTCTATTGGCCTACTCTCTATAGAGATGCCCGAGAGTTTGTGCGTAACTGTGACAGTTGCCAAAGAGCTGGTAACTTGCCTCATGGTTATGCCATGCCTCAACAAGGGATCTTAGAGATTGAGTTGTTTGATGTATGGGGTATTGACTTCATGGGTCCTTTCCCACCATCATACTCAAACACTTACATTCTGGTGGCAGTAGACTACGTATCTAAATGGGTGGAAGCAATTGCCATACCCACTAATGATACCAAGACTGTGCTGATGTTCCTCCAGAAACATATTTTCAGCAGATTTGGTGTTCCCAGAGTACTAATCAGTGATGGGGGAACCCATTTCTGCAATAAACAGCATTACTCTGCTATGGTTCGATATGGAATTAGCCACAAAGTAGCAAATTCGTATCATCCACAGACAAATAGGCAGGCTGAAGTCTCTAATAGAGAACTAAAGAGAATCCTGGAACAGACTGTAATTGCCCGTAGAAAGGATTGGGCAATGAGCTTGGATGATGTTCTGTGGGCATACAGAACAGCATTCAAGACTCCTATAGGAACCTCTCCATACCAGCTTGTATATGGCAAGGCTTGTCATCTGCCCGTGGAACTGGAACATAAAGCCTACTGGGCAACCAGATTCCTAAACATGGATGCTAAGTTAGCTGGTGAGAAAAGATTGCTCCATCTAAATGAGCTGGAAGAGTTCAGACTCAATGCTTTTGAAAATGCAAAAATTTATAAGGAAAAAGCAAAAAAGTGGCATGACAAGAAATTGTCATCCAGAGTCTTTGAGCCAGGACAAAAAGTTCTACTATTCAACTCTAGGCTCAGATTATTCCCTGGGAAATTAAAATCCTGGTGGAGGGGACCATATGTGATTACAGGAGTGTCACCATATGGATATGTTGAGCTTCAAGATATTGATTCTGACAAAAAGTTCATAGTCAATGGACAGAGAATCAAACATTATCTTGAAAGCAATTTTGAGCAAGAATGCTCAAAACTGAGGCTTTAATGAAGCTCAATAAAGGTCCAGCTAAAGACAATAAAGCTCAACCCAGCCATTAGCAAGTTATTTATTTTAAATTAATACATGTAGAGGCTTGATATACATTTTCATCAAAGGTTAATCATCAAAAATGAAGGAATTCACAGAGTTACAGAAGGATTCAGTGCAAAAAGCAGAGAAAAGGAGCTTGCTGGCAAGAAAACGCCAGTAAGGGGCATTTTGGGCGTTAAACGCCAGAATGGGTATCATTCTGGGCGTTTAACGCCAGTAAAGGTACCATTTTGGGCGTTAAACTCCAGAATGGGTACCATTCTGGGCGTTTAACTCCAGAATTGCAGTATCCTGGGCGTTCAGCAAAACGCCCAGTGATAAAGGAGTTTCTGGCGTTTAACGCCAGCCAGGGTACCTGGCTAGGCGTTAAACGCCCATAATGGCCAACAACTGGGCGTTAAACGCCAGAATGGATACCATTCTGGGCGTTTAACGCCAGAAAGGCAGGGGGAGGAGATTTTGTTTCCAACTTCAAATTTTTTCAAATTTTCATGTTTTGACTCATAATTTTCTGCATAAACATGTTTCAAACTTTCATCATTCACCCTCAATTTTCATCATTCAATAATTTTTTAAATTATTTTTCAAATTTCTTTCAAATCCTTTCCAAATCTTCTTCAAAAACTCAAATATCTTCTCAAATTCTTTCCATATCTTATCATATCTCTCTCAAATTTTTCGAAAGCCATCCCCTCCTCCTATAAAAATAGTTTCGGCCATCCCCTCCTCTACACCATTCGAATTTACCTCTTCTCCTCTCTCTCCCCTTTCCTTTCTTTTGCTTGAGGGCAAGCAAACCTCTAAGTTTGGTGTGCTTTTCCGTGATCACTGAGCTAAGACTCATCAAGATCATGGCACCTAAGGGAAAACAAACCAAATCAAGAGGCAAGAAAGAGAATACTCCAAAGAGTCTTTGGAATCAAGAGAGGTTCCTAACCAAAGAACATGCAGACCATTACTACAAAATAATGGGTCTGAGGTCAGTGATCCCGGAAGTTAAATTCAATCTGAAAGAAGATGAATATCCAGAGATCCAAGAGCAAATTCGAAACAGAGGATGGGAAATTCTAGCCAATCCTAAGACAAAAGTTGGAAGAAACATGGTTCAGGAATTCTACTCAAATTTGTGGCTGACAGATAAGCAGAGAATGACTGGAACTGCCTTTTATACCTACAGAACCATGGTCAGAGGAAGAATTATTTACTTTCATCTGGACAAAATAAGAGAGGTCTTCAAACTACCTCAACTACAAGATGATCCTGAATCCTTTAATAGGAGAATGGTGAGAGTAGATAAGGGGTTGGATCAAGTTCTAGAGGACATATGCCTCCCTGGAACTAAGTGGATAACCAATTCCAAAGGTGTCCTAAACCAACTCAAGAGAGGAGATCTCAAACCAGTTGCAAGAGGCTGGCTGGACTTCATTGGGCATTCTATATTGCCTACTAGCAACCACTCTGAGGTCATTGTCAAAAGAGCAGTGATGATTCATTGTATTATGCTTGGAAAAGAAGTGGAGATTCATCATCTGATTTCTTGTGAGATTTACACAATTGCAAACAAGAACTCCGCTAAAGCCAAACTGCCCTACCCAAGCTTAATTTCTCTGCTATGTAAAGATGCTGGAGTGAGGATGGGAGTATATGAATTCATCCCAATTGAACACCCAATCACCAAGAAGTCAATGGAAGGATAAGTGCAAGACAACTCCATCAAAAAGAGGACGCAGGAGTTCCTTCCAGAAATTCCTGAAATTAACTACTGGACCCGCTTAGAAGCATCTGTTACCAAGCTGCAGGAAGCTATGGAACAACTTAAGAAAGAACAGCAGAATCAAAACTACATGCTCTGCAAGCTGCTGAAGGAACAGGAGAAGCAGAGGCGTGAGCTACAGGAGCTGAAGCGCCAGAAGCTCTCCCTTGAAGGACCAAGCACCCCACAGATTGAGTGAGCATCCATTTCTCAAAATCAAGGTTTTTGAGTCCTAACTCTGTGATAACCTTTATTATTAAGAGTCTATTTTAAGAGTCATTTATTTTTCTGCTTTTAATTTTCTGTCTTCTATTATTATGGGTCTGCCTTTATATTTATTTTTGAGTCTTATTTTTATTCCATAATCAATAAAATTAAAGTTTATGTCTTAAAGCTATGAATGTCCTATGAATCCATCACCTTTCTTAAAAGGAAAATGTTCTTAATTGAAAAAGAAAAAGAAGTACATGAATTTTGAATTTTAAAACAGTTTAATTATTTTGATGTGGTGGCAATACTATTGTCTTTCTGAATGAATGTTTGAACAGTGCATATTTTTGAATTTGATTGTTTATGAATGTTAAAATTGTTGGCTCTTGAAAGAATGAAAGAAAAAGGAGAAATGCTATTTGATAATCTGAAAAATCATAAAATTGATTCTTGAAGCAAGAAAAAGCAGTGAATAGAAAGCTTGTAAAAAAAATATAAAAAAAAAGAGAAAAGCAAGCAGAAAAAGCCAATACCCCTTTAAACCAAAAGGTAAGGGTGATAAAAAGGATCCAAGGCTTTGAGCATCAGTGGATAGGAGGGCCCACAGGAATAAAATCCTAGCCTAAGCGGCTAAACCAAGCTGTCCCTAACCATGTGCTTGTGGCGTGAAGGTGTCAAGTGAAAACTTGAGACTGAGCAGTTAAAGTCGTGGTCCAAAGCAAAAAGAGTGTGCTTAAGAGCTCTGGACACCTCTAATTAGGGACTCTAGCAAAGCTGAGTCACAATCTGAAAAGGTTCACCCAGTTATGTGTCTGTGGCATTTATGTATCCGGTGGTAATACTGGAAAACAAAGTGCTTAGGGTCACGGCCAAGACTCATAAAGTAGCTGTGTTCAAGAATCAACATACTTAACTAGGAGAATCAATAACACTATCTGGATTCTGAGTTCCTATAGAAGCCAATCATTCTGAACTTCAAAGGATAAAATGAGATGCCAAAACTGTTCAGAGGCAAAAAGCTAAAAGCCACGCTCATCTAATTAATACTGATCTTCATAGATATTTTTGGAATTCATTGTATATTCTCTTCTTTTTATTCTATTTGATTTTAGTTGCTTGGGGACAAGCAACAATTTAAGTTTGGTGTTGTGATGAGTGGATAATTTATACGCTTTTTGGCATTATTTTTAGTATGTTTTTAGTACATTCTAGTTAGTTTTTATTATATTTTTATTAGTTTTTAAATAAAAATCACTTTTCTGGACTTTACTATGAGTTTGTCTGTTTTTCTGTGATTTCAGGTATTTTCTGGCTGAAATTGAGAGACCTGAGCAAAAATCTGATTTAGAAGCTGAAAAAGGACTGCAGATGCTGTTGGATTCTGACCTTCCTGCACACGAAGTAGATTTTCTGGAGCTACAAAAGCCTAATTGGTGCGCTTTTAATTGCGTTGGAAAGTAGACATCCTGGGCTTTCCAGCAATATATAATAGTCCATACTTTGTCCGATATTTGATGGCCCAAATAGGCGTTCCAAGTCAGCTCAAGAATTCTGGCGTTTAACTCCAGAACTGGCACAAAAGATGGAGTTAAACGCCCAAACTGGCATAAAATCTGGCGTTTAACTCCAAGAAATGTCTCTACACATGAAAGCTTCAATGCTCAGCCCAAGAACACACCAAGTGGGCACCGGAAGTGGAATTTTACAATAAATACCCTAGCTTACTCATTTTCTGTAACCCTAGGTCACTAGTTTACTATAAATACTACTTTCAGTGATTCATATTGTACCTCATGACACTTTACACGTTTCTTATTGTATTCTCTATGGCATGAGTCTCTAAACCCCATTGTTGGGGGTGAGGAGCTCGCTGTTCTTCATGAATTAATGCAATTACTACTGTTTTCCATTCTATCACGCTTGCTTCTATTCTAAGATATTCATTCGCTCTTCAACCTGATGAATGTGATGATCCGTGACAATCATCATCATTCTCACCTATGAACGCATGCCTGACAACCACCTCCGTTCTACATGCAATCAAGCTTGAATGTGTATCTCTTGGGTTTCTAATCTAAGATTGGAACCTTCGTGGTATAAGCTAGAATTATTGGCGGCCATTCCTGAGATCCGAAACGTCTAAACCTTGTCTGTGATATTCTGAGTAGGATCTGGGAAGGGATGGTTGTGACGAGCTTCGAACTCGCGATTGTTGGGCGTGTGACAAACGCAAAAGGATCAATGGATCCTATTCCAGCATGATCGAGAACTGACAGATGATTAGTCGTGCGGTGACAGCGCATTTGGAACATTTTCACTGAGAGGACGGGAAGTAGCCATTGACAACGGTAATGCCCAACATAAAGCTTGCCATGGAAGGAGCCTTGCGTGCATGAAGAAGAAGATAGTAGGAAAGCAGAGATTCAGAAGATAAAGCATCTCCAAAGCCTCAACCTGTTCTTCATTACTGCATAACAAGTATTTATTTCATGTTCTTTTACTTTTTACAATTAAATCTGAGAATTATTGATATCCTGACTAAGACTTACAAGATAACCATAGCTTGCTTCAAGCCGACAATCTCTGTGGGATCGACCCTTACTCACGTAAGGTATTACTTGGACGACCCAGTGCACTTGCTGGTTAGTTGTGCGGAGTTACAAAAGTGTGATTGTAATTTCGTGCACCACCCTACCACGTAAACGCATGCCCCACGCATCCGCGTCGCTTTTCTACATATGGCCATTCACGCGATCGCGTCAACCACGCGACCGCGTCACCCTAGAATTTGGCAAAATGAGGTTCACACAGAGAGTTGTGCGAACGCGAGGCTGCCCTTGCGCCACCAGCACAATCCATGTCACGCGTCCTCGTGACCGACGCTTTCGCGTCATTTCACCTAAGTGCTATTCGCGCGCACGCGTGACCCACGCGTCCGCGTTGCATGCGCCGCACAACTCATCTAAATCTGCCAAATATCATATCTTTTTTCTTCCCCAAATCCTACTTTTTCTTTTCACTTCTTCTTTCTTCCCCCCTTCTTCCTTCTTCCTTCTTTCTCACTATCTCCCTTTTTCTTTTTCACATCCATTATCAAGGTTTATTTTTTCTTCCTTCTTTACTTTTTCATTATTATTTTTCTTTTTCTTTTATTCATGTTTTCTTATTTAGTTTTCTTTTTAATTTCATTATCTATATTTTCTTTTTCTTTATTTTTCTTTGTTCCTCTAATTGGTGTTGGAAATTTACTTGAGTATCTATTTTCTTCTACATTTTGCTTGTGAATTATAAAGAAATTGATTAACAATTAAATATTACTTCTTAAAGGGTTGCTTGCATGTTCAATTTAATACTTAGAGTATTAGTGGCAGAGCCATCTTCAACTGCAGTTAAGCCCTCAACAAAAATAATTAAGAGGATTATAAAGGTCGATGAAAAAGAGAAAGCCTTCCCAGCAAAGGACACTGCGCGATTTACCAACCGCTACTGTGAGTAGATGTTTTCCATCCTGGCAGAAAGGAGTTACAACAACGAATACCTTCTTATCCTCCCGACCCGTATTGCTGAATTTGTTGAGCCACGAATTGAGCGACGACAATGGGGATTCCTACAGAGACAGCCACGGCAGGTTAATCTTTCCTGGGTAGTCGAGTTCTACTCTATTTTTCACCTGCCAACCCTGCAGTCTGTCTATGTCCGTCAGAAGCAAGTCCCCATTACAGAAGAGGCCATTCAACGAGCTCTAGATCTTCCCCCTGCTCCAGAAGGATTGGACGCATTTCAAGAGGCCGCACTCAAGCGCCATACGTACAAATTTGACTGAGACGCTGTTCTCAAAGTTATTGCACAACCTTGCACCAGATGGATTTTTGGATACCATCGTTCCCACCCTAAGGTAATATCGGCTTCAGCACTTACCTTGGAGGCTCGAGTATGGGCACAGATCATGTCCCATTACGTCTTTGATAAACCACTATTTTATGGTTTATCTTGTGCTTAATTGAGTGGATTTTATCAACTCTTTACCCACTTATTCATACTTTTTGCATGGTTTTACATTTACCTTCCTAATTATGTGCTTTGATTGAAAACATGCTTCTTTGGACTTATAATTACTAATATTAATCCTCTCTTATCACCATTAGATGCCTTGATATGTGTGTTAAGTGTTTTCAGATATTATAAGGCAGGAATGGCTTGGAGGATAGAAAGGAAGCATGCAAAAGTGGAAGGAATACAAGAAGTTGGAGAAATTGCTAAGTTGTCCAGCCTGACCTCTTCGCACTTAAACGGCTATAACTTTAGCTACAGAGGTCCAAATGATGCAGTTCCAGTTGCGTTGGAAAGCTAACGTCCGTGGCTTCAATTTGATATATAATATACTATAGTTTCCCTGATGCTAAGTGACACGACCGCGTGATCCATGCGGCCGCGTCACAGTGACGGAAATCCAGCGTGGCAAAATTCGAAACCAGCGAATTCTGGACTGTTTCTGACCTAGTTTGCGGCCCAGAAAACACAGATTATAGGCTATAAAGTGGGGGACTGCATCCATTCATAAGGAGGCTCTCATATTTACAATTTTAGGAGTAGATGTAGTTTTTAGAGAGAGAGGTTCTCTCCTCTCTCTTAGGATTAGGATTTAGGATTTCTCTTAGTTTTAGGAGTGACTCTCAATCCCAGGTTTAATATTCCTTTTACTTTATATTCCTCTTTTTACTTTCAGATGCTTCAATGCTTGTATTAGATATGTTGCCCAATTGGCTTATGAACTTTTCATGTTAAGATCTGTATATTTTATTTAATATTATTTGAGGTATTTCAGATTTAAGATTGCTTTGCTTTATTTATATTAATGCTTTTAATTTAATTTAGATATTTTCTTCCTTTTGGCTTTGGTTAGGTAATTGGTAACACTTGAGTTGTCAAACTCAGGAGTGGTTGAAATTGGCAGATTCTACTTGATCTAGATCTCTCTAAAGCTAGTCCTCCCACAGGGATTGACTAGGACTTGAGGATCAAGCTAATTAGTCCACTTGACTTAACTAAGTGGGATTAAAATCCAATTCTCATCACATCTGATAAGGATAACAAGGACAGGATTTCCGGTTCTCATACCTTGCCAAGAGTTTATTTTACAGTTATTTATTTATTTTTATTGCTCGAAAATATACCTGTGCGCATTGCCCAAACTTCCAAAACCCCCAATTTACAATCTTCATAACCAATAATAAGAACATACTTCCCTGCAATTCCTTGAGAAGACGACCCGAGGTTTGAATACTCGGTTAACAATTTTTAAGGGGTTTGTTACTTGTGACAACCAAAACGTTTGTATGAAAGGACTTTTGAAGGTTTAGAAACTATACTTGCAACGAGGATTTATCCGCAATTTCTAGACCACGCAAAAGTTCTCTCATCAGTCTTTCCGAGCATTCATGAGTCCTCCTTCACTGCAGACATGGCCGTTCTACTATGGTGCATCCTCACAGACCAGCCTCTGACTCTACCAAGACACATCCGGAATGATATGGAACACGTATAGATTGCGGGCAACTTATCTTTCCCCGTCTTGGTTTCAGATCTCGTCTCAGCAGCTGGAGTCTCCTACAGAGCTGGGGACACCAAAACCATGCTTCCACGGGATGATCAGTACGTCCCTAACGGGAAATATCTCAGGCCACCAACAGCCACTACCAGCCAGTCTGCAGAACAAGTGCAGACATTCCTCCTTCAACACCACAAGCACCTTCAACAAGTCAGCTGCTGCATCAAATACTGGAGAGGTTAGACCGGCAAGACCAGAAAGCAAAGCTACGAGAGCGTCGTAACCAGCGCCGATTCAATTACCTCAAGGAGCTACTCACAGGCAACCACAGACCTGACAAAGTACCTGACACTCTGGACTCCACTTCCTTTACCAGCACAGGGAGCCATGACGGTCCCGACTGTGGAGATACTACTACCAGCCCCCCTTTGTTCCTGACAGATGGCACCGAGGACGGTGCAAAGCCTTAAGTGTGGGGAGGTCGGTCAGTACCTGACTTCCGGAGGTAATTTCTCTTCCTTAACACCAATAAAATAGGATGTTTAGTTAGTTTTTCTTTTGTAAAATAGGATAGATTGCATAGTAATAGGTTAATTGCATGCATGTTCTACTTGATTGAAAAAAATAATAAGTTTCTCCTAAGACCCTAATTTTGAAAAATTTCACTAATTTAAAGCAAAATTTTTATGTTAAATTTGTTTGAAGTTGTATTTGGAACATAGTTTAAAAAGCTAAGTACACACAACCCGTGAGATTTTGAGCCTAAGTACATGGTTACATTATTTAACCATAAATATTTTTTCTTGTGTGTTTACTTCTATATGATTGTAATTTGAAATTTTTTTTATCCTATATGTCCAATGTTAATGTGTTATATGCATGCATATGATTGAAGCCATTATTTGTTTAGTTCACTTATCCCAAATAAGCCTACCTTTTTAATTACCTTTGTTATCCACTTTGAGCCGTTTTAACCCCATTTGTTCTACATTTTACCACATTACTAGCCTTAAGCATAAAAATAATTAAATATCCTATTGAATCTTTGGTTAGCTTAAGATAGAAATTGTGTGTTAATTGAGTTTGGGAAGATTGTGGGAACAAAGGTTAATAAGAGAATGTGTCATGATAATATAATAGGAATTTGAGTACCTACTCATGTGAAACTATAAAAATTAAAAATCCATGTGCATCGATAAGCTATGTTTATTTTCATGTTCAAAAAAAAAAAATCAATGCCTACGTGCTACAAGTAAGAGAAAAAGTTAATACACGAGTATGGAATGTGAAAAGGAAATTTTGGGTAGCTAGGTATGAAATTTGAAATTATATAGAATACACATATATGATTAGGTGAAAGCTTGGGTTAATTAAAGATTCAATTTATAAGCTCACTTAGCCATATATACCTTCACCCTTACCTTAGCCCCCTTACAACCCTGAAAAGACCTCATGATGTTTGCATTGGTACATTAAATGTTGTTGATTGGTTAGGAGAAGAACAAAAATTAGAAAGCATGATTAGAGAAGGATAGATTGATTACCCTATACACTAGAGAGATTAGAGTACACACACATCATCAGTGAGGGTTCAATGCTTGATTCTATGTCCCCTGCTTTCACGAGCTGTCTTCTTACAAATTTACTTGCTTTTATTGTATGATTTGAATTAGTGGAATCTGTTCTATGCTCTGTCTTAGAGAACTTATTTATTTTTTAATCAGATAGACAAAATCATATAGTTGCATTCATATATATAGGTTGCATTGCATTGCATAAGTCTTACATGTCCCTATTCATTCATATTTATCTCCTTCAACTAAGCATGAGGACATGCTAATGTTTAAGTGTGAGGAGGTTGATAAACCACTATTTTATGATTTATATTGTGTTTAATTGTGTGGTTTTATCAAGTCTTCACCCACTTATTCATATGATCTGCATGTATTTACAAATCCTTCCTAAAAATGTTTTATGATTGAAAACTTGCTTCCTAAAGATCTTTTAATTGTATATTTTTTTTTATTTTATCCTCCTTTATACCATTCGATGCTGTCATCCGTGTGTTAAATGTTTCAGGTTTTCATAGGGCAGGAATGGCTTAGAGAATGAAGAGGAAGCTTGCAAAGATGGAAGGAACACAAGAAGTTGAGGAGATGACCAGCGAGAAGTGACGCGGGCGCATGGCTCACGCGACCGCGCGAATTGGAGAAAATCGCAGTGACGCGCTCGCATGCCTGACGCGACCACGTGGATTGGAAGCTGCACAAGTGACGCAAATGCGTGGACAACGCGCACGCGTGGCACGGAAAAATGTCGGATGACGCGAACGCATGAACGACGCAGTCGCGTGGCATGCGCGATCTATAGAATTTACAGAAGTCGCTGGCGTGAATTCTAGGCCGCGTTCTAACCCAGTTTTCGGCCCAGAAACGCAGATTAGAGCCAGGAAACATGCAGAGATAACGGATGACATTTATTCCGCATAATTTTTAGTTTTTAGATCTGGTTCACTCTTCCCCTAGGTTTTTTCTATATACTCATAATTGAGGATTTGAAGATTTTGGCTTCGGTTATTGAGAAGAGTCTACCTCCGGACTTGGTCATTCTAGTTTGTTTACTTATTTTTTACTTACTCTTTCATATCCTTAATCTGTCCAGAGTTAACATTGGATTACTTTTAGAGTTCATTAATGCAAGACTATTTTTATTTTAATTGATCTCTTTGATTATTGTTTATCATGTCTCTTTTTATTTCCCCTTTTTATTTTGTAAAGTCTACATTTATGATAATGAAGTAGTTTCCCAACTTGATTGGGAGTTGATTAAAAGGAGAACCTTGAGTTGGAATACTCAAGAGTTCAATTATAATTGGTTCGTTGTTGGTTGGCTTGTTAGTCACTAACTCTAATCCTTCCCAAGGGAGAGGATTAGGACTTGTGAATAGAAATTGACTTTTAACTTGACTTTCCCTCATTCGTTGAGGGTTAACTAAGTGGAAACAACTACTAATTATTGATTGATCTTGAAAAAATTCCAACAAGGATAGGACTTCCGATTAATCTTCTCCCGGTCGAGATTTTATTTAAATTACATAAATTCTCTAATTTAATTTTCTGTTTATCAAACTAAAAAAACTATTTTGGAAAACCTCTGATTAGTAAAATAGCACATCTTCCTGCAACTCGTTGGGAGACAACCTGGGACTCATACTCCCAGTATTTTATTTCTAAAATTTGTGACAACTCTTTTCTAAATTGACAAGTGGATTTTTGCTGGTTAAGAGCTGTACTTGCAATGCCATTTTTCTTAATAATTCTTAATCTGTAAATTTTTGCCGCGTCAGTTATCAACACCAAACTTAAGGGTTTACACGAAACTTAGAATTTAACAAAGTTTAGCAATAAATGGTGTAAGTCATATAAAAATGCATACGTACAAGAGAATGAAAGGGATAAGATGAATGCAACTATCAGTGGAGAAACAAGCAAAAGAAAACAAATTTTGATGCAAAAAAAAAAAGGAAAATAAAGGGAAATGGGGTAGAAATCTTTAAAGAAAACATAAGAAAATATAAGAAAGGAAAAAGTAAAAACTGATTTTTGAATTTTAAAAAATTCCTAGATGTTCCCTCTCTTTTTTTTTGAAGTTTAAAATTGAGAACAGAAAATAAGAATTTAAAAATTATAATTTAAAATCATTTTGAAGAGGATGCATGTGATGACTTTTTGAAAAAAAAAATATTTTATTAAATTGAAATTAAAGAACAAAAAACAGGATTAAAAATTATTTGAAAAACTTTTTGAAAAAGAACAAGAAAATGAAGAAGAAGAATTTAAATATGGAATACTTAATTAAAATAGAAAAGATAAGGATTTTTTCTTTTTTTTTTAATTAATTAAAAGAAAAGACTTTAATGAAAAAGAAAGGAAAAGATACTCACTGATTGGATTTTCTCCCGCAATTTGATTACCTCTTTGTAAACAACTTCCTTGGTTGGATTAAGCCTTCTTTGTATTTGTACTACGGGTTTAGACTCTTCTTCCATTGAGATTTTATACACACAAATGGTAGGGCTTATTCCGTTGATGTTATTTGAGGATGCATTCTCCATTGGATAAGTGTCTGTTGGCCTCTTTTCTTCTTTTTTCTTGGATTGTTGTGGTAAATTAATTAGAGCCTTTTTATTGGGAACTTCTTGGCTTAATGGATTAGCCAAATTATTTCTATGTTTCTTCTGATTTATTGAGATATGGACCTCTTATATGAATTGCCTTACATTTTTCCGTAGGATTTTGCCTTTTTGCTAGTTGCTTGGCAACATGTTCCACTTGCATCTCCAATTTTCTGAGGGAGATTTCTTGGTTTTTGAGGTTTGTTCTTGTTTCTTGCATGAAATCTTAGATTTGTTATTGAACAAACCGAGTTTGTTCTTGTTTCTTGCATAAAATCTTAGATTTGTTATTGAACAAACCGGGCAGTAGATTGAGATAGTCTTTTCACATAAAGTTTAAGAGATGAAAGCTCTTGAAGGACTTGAAATTCAACATTAAAATTTATTTGCTTGTTTGGCACGTTGAAATATCCTTGCCCTTGACTTTTCCAATCAGAATTTGGGTAATTCTTCCATTCAGAAAAACATGAGTGATTTCTTGGCTTGTAGAAATATCCCAGTGGCTCAAATTGTGTTTGTTCCACTTGTCTTATGAAAGAAGTGAGTTGCAGGAGCAAGAGTTTATGGATGAATAGGATTTCCTCCATGGTATATAACTCCATCATTCCTTAGATACACAAACAAAGAAAGAAATCAAACACACTTTGTGGAATAAAGAAGAATAGAGAAGAAAAGAAGAGTTAAACAAAATAAGGTAAATAAAAGAAAAGAAAAAGAACGTAGAATAAAAGAAAAGAAAGGAAAATAAAAAGAAAAAAGAAAAAAAAACATGAAAAGAGAAGAAAAGTAAGTAAACAAGATCTAAGTTAGAATTTAACCAGATGATAAGCGAAAACAGAAGCTTGCGGATACCGACAAGTGCACCGGATCGTTCAAGTAATACCTAGGTGAATGGATATCGTTCTCACGAGAATTAAAGGACTGAGCATGTAAATATCAAATTAAATTACTAATTAGATCAATAAAATCTAGATTGGAGAATTTTCGAGACTCGGTGGAAAGTAGAAGTCTTGAAATTGAGGTGGCTTGAGTGCTGAATGCTTCGGAAGAGGTAGTGAGTGTTGAATTGAGAGAAATCAATATGGGTGAATGTCTAGGATTTTGGAGACGTTCATGTTCTCAGGAGAATTAAACCTTGTTAAGTTAATTTTAAATTTGGCAAATCTCTGTTCATGACGAATCTAAAGTAACCGATTACCGATGTCTCAGCTCCTCGGTTTCTCTTTAATTAACCAACCGCCAATGTCTTGGTTGATCGACAAATTAAAAAGGATTAAGTTCAAAAATCTAATTCAGTTCCTCAAAGAGAAAACATAATTCTCGAGAATTGTCTTAATCCGGATTATATGTCATGTATCCTAAACTAGGGCAATAAAAAATCATGTATTGCTGCACGCTTACAAAATCCCCTACGTCTAGTTGATTTAAAAGCTATGTGAAAGAGTTTTCAAGAACGATTTGAAAATCAGTTCTATCGAATCAGTAAATAAATCCAAGATGGGATTAGCACACCTGTCGATGCTACTAATCCTTTATTCATGAAGAACGAAATACTCAATCATAAACATATTAATGCAAAGCTTTAAAATAGAAGAAAACTTAGATTAATAAATCATTGAAACAAGAATAGAGCTCCTAATGTAACACCTAAATAATCCTAAGCCTTACCTCATGCTGTAAAGCAAAGGATAACTAAGTGCCACGACAATTCTAAGGCTTATACAATAATAGATATATAGGCATAATAGTCATAGAATACTAGCCACAACCCGCGTAGTTTAGGCTAACTAGTTACATACAGACATAACAGAGTTTTTGAGTTAAAATATCTTATACAACTTATCTCTCAAAATCAAGCCTCTAAGGCAAAAAAGATATAGAAGTGAGAAAGAGTCTATAACAAAGTGAACCAAAATGCAAAATAAAGCAAAGATCCTCTGCTCCGTCACCATCTCACCACTCACCAAGGTGGGTCACGACTCATATTTGAAAAATAACAACAGAATATAGTATGAGAACTTTCGGTTCTTAGTATGGTAACAATGCCCAGTGATGTAAGATATAAGGTTTCGGGACTCCAAAGGCAATCCTAGAACTTCACATCAAACTTAAGATTCAAACTTAAAGCAATGTTAGATTTAAAACCACAATGAAACAGGGGTAATCTAACTTAGGGAATTGCTAACTAAACTAACACCGCTATCCCACAGCTTTCACTAGCCTAACTTCTACGTGACCTTATTGCCAGCACCTACTGAACCTCCTCAACCTCAGTGACAAACACAAATAGATACAAAAAATAATTCACATGTAATATGACATATACAACAAGGAATTCGGGAAGCATATAAACATGTTATACAATTAGGCAAAATAATGCAAGTAGGCAAAGCAAGCAAACATATAGAAAATGCACATGATGAATGCTTGTCCTATTAGCTGTGATATCACATTGTCAATTCAACTGCCAACCTGACACATTCCCATGAGAATATTGCCTTTTGATCATGAATATAAAATGAAAACTCTCAGGGATATCGTGCCTGGTACACGGTCCAAGGGATATAATATCCAACACACTCTTGTGATTCCGAAAGGACGTGAGCAGGACACCCAACCACAGACCTCTTTCTGTCCAGGAATATAATGTCTGGCACACTGTCTAGGGATATAGTGTCTAGTACACTCCGGCTACTTACAGATAGCCTCTCCATCAGAACCAAAATCAAGATATCAGTCTCATTATCCATACTCATTCCTTTCCGAGTCCTCGACTCATCATAACCATCATTAGTCCATGATTTCACAGGTTTATCATCATTTCAAGTTCTCATAGTCATTACCCATATAACACCCCACCCATATGCTCACAACTTCAAACACCTAAATCTCTGTCTTCTAAACTCATGCAGAATTTCACTGAATTAAGTCACTAACTCTTCTCTATTAGTCTTAAGACCTAAATGCTAGATATTAGCCTTAAAGAGTAATTAAAGAAGTTTAGAAAGCTAGAGAACAATTGAAAACGAAGAAAAACCATTTTTTAGAAAAATAGAGTCTGTGCGTACGCACACCCCTGCCGTGCGTACGCACACGTTGAAAAAAGGTGTGCCCGTATACACGGCACCCTGCTCACGTATGCGAGTGTTCCAACCCGAATGAAATGCTTCCGTCCCGTGTTAAAATTTGCGTACGCATGGTCAAAATTCACGTGCTCGCATACGCAACATAGTGCCCGCGTATGCGAGATCCCAGGCAGTGGAGAATGCTCGCATCGTGTGCACAGGTTCGCGTACACATGCTGCCTTAGACTCAGAAAATTAAATGCTGCAGAATTTCAGATTTTTACACCGAACTTCCTACGTTTATAACTTCTTCTACAAAAATATTTTTTTCTCAACTTTATAGCATTTTAAATCTCTTTAAACCATCTTTAATTTAAAATAAAATCTAATCAATTTCAAAAACTAAGGCTCAAGTTATGATCAGCCAAAGTCTATCAAAAACCAAGTTTTACAAAAAATAGCAAGGTTCTCTAAATTTCTAAACTTTAAACCAAACCAACTCAAAACCACAACACACATTAATTCACCTCAAAACTTACCATTTTGTCTCAAACCATCACGTTTACCAAATTTCCACTTATAATACATTATCCTCATAATCCTCAATCCCAATCATCAAAGTCATCATACTAAAACCAATTCTCAACCAACACACTCATCAATCATCTTTCTATCACTACCAATCATCATCATTAACATCATTCAACCTCAACCTCAATATTCAACACCATTTATCAACAATAACATCATAGTTCATCAAAATTATCAAAATCATCAAATCATCACATATAATCATTTCAACAAATTTCAACAACCAATTCAATCCTATCCTAAGGTCCAATAGTCTAAGTGTCCAGAAATATTACATATTACAAAGAGGAAATCGAAACCATACCTTGGCCAATTTTCAATATACACAATTCACCAAATGTGATCCCAATCAAGCTTTCAACCAAAATCAAGCCACAAATTCCAATCCAAATGCTTTCAAATAGCCAAGACAACTCCAACAAGCACTAATGCTCAAACTAACATCATATATTTCATAAAATTCAAAACTTAATATTCACAATATACCAAACTACAAGGGTTTTTGAGAAACCTGATCTTATCCACAGAACTTGGGGATGAAACTCAATAACTCCTCACTAATGCTTAGTATCTAAACAACCAAAACACAAAAATTTACTCAAAACCAAACCTTAAATTTGAAATTCAAAAGGGTTGAGAACTGGGCATGGATTTTCAAAAATATTACCACTTTGGTTAGATGAAACTAACAGGCTCGGCAAGAGTTTCGTGGAGCGGCAAACCGTTCGCGAATCGGAGCTCTGTAGCTCAAGTTACAAGAGAAATAAGGAGAATATGAATAGTGTTCTTCACCCTTCTTCTCTCAACTCATGCAGCTGTGTTTGTGTTGTTTTGAATGATGAATGAGCTGAATGCTCATTAAAGAAGGGTTTTATATGTTGGCCTTAGGCCCAACTTGGGTCCGGTCCAACTCGTTAGTGTTTTTGGCCCGTTTGGCCTAATTTTGGGCCAAACCTTTAGAATTAGCGCCCGGTTTTCAACTTTAATTATTTTCCTACATCTTTCTACCGTTTTTTATTACTCTCACACAGTACCAGATAGATTTAAGCCAGTACTACCAGCTAATTTACTGATACGCATTTTTTGCAATTTTCCACAGAAAATTACATTTTTCAACTCAGAAAAATCTACTGAGTCCAAATATCATATTTAAATTTTCTAATTAACATTCTAAATTTTTGAACCTATTTCAGATAATTAAATTATTTTAATTAAGCGGTTAATTAATTGCGGTTCTTACACCTAACCCTTTGACAAATGTTTAGTGGCTCATGGAAAAAAAAAGATTAAAAAAAGGGAGAACAAGAGAGACAATAAGGGATCCAAAGATCCTCCCCTCACCGGCCTCCTTTTTTCTATGAGCCATCTCACTTATTTATATCCTCAGTTTTCTAATAATTCAAATTCAAATTCAAAACTAAATCTTATCTTAATTAGAAGTAACTAAGATAATATCTAATCAATTCAAATCTTAATATTCAAAATAGAATCAAATTTAAAAGCTAATTAATTACATAATCTTCTCTAATCTTTAATTTGAAATCATATCTTCAAAGGATGATTACTGGGTAGTTATTTCTAATTAATGGACATTTATTTCTAATTAGGGTGTGGCACGCCCTTGTAGCATGTGGCATGCCTTCCTTGAATTAAATCAGGGTGTGGCATGCTTTGATCGCACGTGGCATGCCTGAACTGAAATGTGCTTCAGGACTTGGCTTAGCTCTTTGAATGTGGCACACCATTCTTTGATGTATGTGTATGCACCTTCGTGTGCATAGGCACACTTTCTGCTTCTTCAAAACTCTGTTTTGTTGCTCCTTTGATATTCCTTCTTTCTAATGCTCAATTTACCTTTCTTTTAATCAAAATTCCTTAAAAACACTTAGCAAATACCTTAGTAGTACAAGATATTTTAAATGACAAGATTTAGAAGATGGAACTATAATTAAACCTAAGAAATCAATGAATTAAAGCAAGAAAAACAACTAATGATGCAGACGCATCATCAGACGTGTTGAGTTTGGAAAACTTTAAGTTCATTGTGATGATCAAACATTGTTAAAAATATTAGAAATGATTAATTTGTCTTTAAAGCTTCAAATTATTCAGTTAATAATTTCTGTTGTGTGCAGATCTTGGTCATTGGGCATAAAGCAACTCAAAGCCCAAATATGTTAGGAAAATATATTCAGCCTTACATAAATATTCTACATGACATATAGCTGAATTATTCATATGTTAGTTGGGCCAGAAAATTATTGAGCAAGGCCAATTAATCTTTGTTACAAAACCAACAAGGCTTGGTCCGAAAAATTGGAAGAAGAAAGAAAGCAATGATGCATGCTTTCCTCAGTTAACCATTCCCCTTTTTGATGGAATTCAAATTTAATTAACATTGGTTTAATTGCATTGGTAACTGGAAAGAGAAAGTTGAAATTGATTTGATTGCTTTTATTGCCACACACGTTACTATGCATAGGGGATAGGAAATGGGTTTTAATTGTTTTTAATTTCTTTCTTTACTTACATTGAAAGCTTTTCTTCCTTCTCTCTCTTCTCTTTCTTCACTTTGGTCATTTCAATGTCAGAGAAGAAGATGGTAGAAGCAAGTAATCAGAAGAAGAAAATAGAAGCAAGTAACCAAGGTGATGATGGCCCTTGCAAAAAAAAGATCTACGGTATTGACCATGTCATGTTTTTCTATGCTTTTTCATACAAGAAATTTATAATTAGTGCTTAATTATTGCATTCTTTTGTGCTTAAATAGTATATTTCCTTGATCTTTTGATTTTATAAATTTTTTAGGAAATAAGAAGAAAAAGAAGCAAAAGAGTAAAAAATAAGCTAAAAAGAAGGAAAGAGGCATTTTGGGCACATTTTGGAGTTGAGGCACGCTTTGGAACCTTAGGCCACACTTTTAAAAGCGTGGTCCATTACCATGAAGCCATGGCATGATATATATGCCTTATGCATGCATTCAAGCCAATGAATCATGGCATTACATGAATGACGTTCAAGTTCATTAATTAGCATTGCTAATAAAAATTAACGCATGTATAAAGCATTTGATCATTAAAGAATGAATGCTACATTAATACATTGGCATTAATTAATAAAGCTAATAAAAGCATGCAATATTAAAGCCAATTGGCTAAAGAACATACCAAGCCCTTTCAACGTTAATGCACTTGGCTTTATTAATTAATTAATGCATGCATGATTTTTAATTGCCAATGAATAAATGAATGAACATGGTCAAACGTTGGCTTGAAAAATTTCACCCAGGGAAGCAAAAAGCTTGCACCAACGTTTGCCTCAAACTTGAGGTCAAACGTTGGCTTGAAAAATTTCACCCAGGAGGCCAAAAAGCTTGCGCCAACGTTTGCCTCAAACTTGAGGTCAAATGTTGGCGCCATTTTAGCATGAAGAAGAGTCCCTGATTGAAGGTTTAATTGAGCCACGTTTGCGCCAACGTTTGCCTCAAACGTTGGGCCAAACGTTGGCCAAAAAAGATGCAAGGGAGGAGCCACGTTTGAGCTCAAGTTTGACCTCAAACTTTGAGCCAAACGTGGATGGCAGCACAAAGGGGCAATCTGCTAAAAAAAGTTTGAGTCAAAGTTTACCTCAAACTTTGACTCAAGCTTAAATGGTTCATGGCCCGATTCACAAGTGGGTTTCTTTCCAACACCAAGAGCAATCAACAGAGGCCATCTTCAACCCAAATCCAAAGCAAGCAAAGCCCATTATCATCACTCAAAGGCACAAGAGATAGATAAAATAGGAATTTCATTTAATTGTAATTTGTCGTTAATTTCAATTTCATTTTCATTTTGTAAAAGCCTATATAAAGGCATTAGTTTCATTTCATAAGGCAGGTAGGCTCCACTAGGGAGCATTAGCATTAGAGAGCTCTCTCTCTTTAGTTTTCTTTTCTTTATTTTTGAATCTTGGGTGGAGAATTGAAGGTGTTCTGTTTCATTCTCCCTCTGAGATTTCCCTTTGTTTGCCTTGCTGCATAATTTCAGTGAATTACAATTTGAATCAAAGTTCTCTTACTGCTTTCATCTTCATTTCTTCTTCAATCTGTCTGCTGTTGGATCAAGGAAGGACTTGAGATCTAGACTTGTTTTCTAGTCTCCTCCACCCCTGAGATCTTCATCATCCTTTTAATTGCTGAAATTTAGCATCAGTCATTTTCTGTTTTTAATCTTTCAAGCATTTTTACTTTCTATTGCATTGCTTCCAATTTACATTTCTTGCAAGTGCTCTAAGTTCTTATTCACTGAAATTTTGCTTCTCTGTTTACATTGCTCCCAGCACCCAGTTCCTTTTACACTTTCCTGCAATTTAGATTTCCATTTGCTTGATCTATTGCTTTCTTTAAATTCCCTGCACCCTACCCTCTACTTTTCATGCAATTTACTTTTTTTGCAATTTAAGATTCTTGCAATTTACATTTCTTGCTCTTTAAGTTACTTGCCAATTTACACTCTGCAACTTTAAATTCATTGTCATTTATTTTCTGTTGGTTACAATTTCATACAATTCACTTCAATGTTAGCTTGACTAAACTAATCACCCACTAAAGTTTCTTGATCCATCAATCCCTGTAGGATCGACCTCACTCACGTGAGTTTTACTACTTGATGCGACCCGGTATACTTGCTGGTGAGTTTTAGGTGTTTTGGAAATTCATTTTTCCACAAAAATACCATCAAATTTTTGGCGCCGTTGCTGGGGATTGATTTAGATCAACAATGATTAAGTGAGTGAGAAGTCTAGATCAAGCATTTTTTTGTTTTGTTCTCTGTTTTAAAGTGACACCAAGGTGTTTGAGTTTTTGCCTCACTAAGAAATTCTCATCTCTGATATGAGTAATTTCAATTTTCCTTGTTGTTGTGTTTTCCAAAATCCAAATGGAGTTCAACTCATCTTATGATCAAACAAATTTTATGGGATATTACCCACCATCACTAATATCTAATGGTGGCAAGGAATATCACCAAGAAAATACAAAGTCCGAGCACTCCAATCCATGGAGATTTGATTCAAAAACACAAGATGAGCAAGAGAGTCATATGGGATATCTTCCTCCACCACAAAATGATGCAAGTTGCTATTCTAATGGTGGCTGGGAGGAGCAAAACCTGAAAACATTTGAGAGCCCATATTCCACTTATCAAGAGCCATCTTCACTTGAACGTGCCTTCAATTCACTTATACAAAACTGTCCAACCTCACCTTCCAGTTTTTTATCTGAAAATTCTTCATCACTGGACTTTGTCTCCACACAAAATCCTTGCCAAAACTCACCACCCACACAAATTTCCATGAACCAAGGCCTCTCAAAGCTTGAAACCATGTTTGAAAAATATGAGAGGGAGGCACAGATATCCTGGAACGAGCAAGAGAATTCATTCAAAAACATAGAAGTGCTGGTAAACCAAATGTTAAGTGCAAGGGAGAAAGTGGAAGAGCAAGATGAGGAGGCTACTGTATTAAGTGAACTTCCAATGAAGAATGAGGTGGTTGAAAATGAAACTGCACTTGAGGTAACAAAGGAACATGAACATTCACAACCCTCACAAACTTCCCTTGAATCTGTGATCGAGAAATATGAAGAGGAGATGAAGAAATCTTGGGAAGAACAACAAACTTCCTCCATAAAAGAACTATTAAGTCAAATGTTGAGTGCAAAGAAGGGAGTGGAGGAACAAAAAAGTGAGGAAGTCATTCAAGAGAATTCACACCCAAGTGAAGTGGAGAAGTGCACAGAGGAAGAGCTCATGAAAACCACCATTGCAAGAGGCTCTTAATGAAGAAATCACTCCAACAATCACACAACCACCAAGTCTTGAATCTAAAGAAGTGAAGGCAACTAGCAAGAGCACCAATTCTGTCCCTAAGCCAGCAAGCAAGATCAATCAAGCCATTTGCAAAAGGAAGCTTGCTGAGGAAAAGCCAAGACAAGGGACAGTAGCTGAATCTTCTCTTCCCTTGAGGTCATTCCTCTTAACAAACTAGAAGAAGAGGAAGAAAGTGAAGAACAACATGTCAAGCTAATGACACTAAAAAAAGCACTTGTTGGGAGGTAACCCAACCGTAGGTAACATTTCTTCTCTGCTTTGTTTTCTTTCTTTGCTTTGTTTAAATTCAATAAATTGGCATATGGTTACATTCTAAGTTTGGTGTTGCCTTGCAACAAATTGTTTTCAATCTTTTTGGATGATTGCATCAAATCAAAAATGAAAGTGACACACCAAGATTCTAAGTTTGGTGTGCCACTTATTTTCTATGCAATTCATTCAAGCAACACTACTTGTCTGCATAATCATAATGCCTCTGCAGTTTTATTTCTCTCTTTTAACTTGACACTTTTTTATTTTACTTTCTTTAGTCAATTTTTTTTGTTTTTAAATGCCTTCATTTTAGTTTTCTTATTCACTGTGTTTGTTAATACATCACCAAGAGAGCTTAATTCATGACAGATTCTTGACTTGGTGATTGTACTTAACAAATAACAATTTCATTTGCTTAGTTTTAATTCAAATAAATTGACATATGATTGCATTCTAAGTTTGGTGTTGCTATGCAATAAAATTTTATTCCAATTCTTACAAGATACTTGCATTAATTCCAAGTGAAAGTGTCACACTAAGTTTGGTGTGCCACTTATTCTTTATGCAAAGTATTATGCTCACCTTCTTAAGTTTGTAATCACAATGTCTCTGTCTCTTGTGCCTTGATTATTATCTTTAATTTTGCTTGCTTAGAACACATGTACTACTAACTTTTCATTGTATAAGACATTCATGATCCATCTTAGCCCCATAGCCATTGTTCTAATTGTTGCTTGAGGATGAGCAAGCATTCTGAGTTTGGCAAGGGAAGGAGGAAGAATAGAGGAAAAAGGACAACAATAATGAAGATGAACCACAAGGTTGTAGAGTTCCTTTTCTCCTCATTTGTTTCCAGCACTTAAAATGCATGATTGTCTTTATATTCTCTGTTTACATGTATGGTATGGATAAGCATAGCCTGCATCTTGATTTGTAACATGTTGCCATGCCATTATGACTATCAACTTGAGTTTTGTAAAGTTCAAAGCAGTAAAGTATCATGATCATAAACAAACAAGGCATTAAAGAAGAACTTAGCATGTGCATACAAGTATTGGAAGGCTAGTATGGTTAATTGTTGCTCAATTGCATTAGATTTTATTTAATTGAAGTTTTCATCTAGGACATTTTGTGAAATCTTTTGAAATCATGAAAATCTTGAAAAAGCAATTACAAATTAAAGCAAGAAAAGAAAAAGGGAAAGAATGAGAAAGCTGAAGGCTCTGAGTACCAATGACAATTCAATTGTTAAGTGCTTGTGGTGTTTATGTATTAAGCCAAATGCTTGAAAACAAAACACTTAGAAGTCAAGGTTAGGCTCAAAGTGCAAAAGCACTCCCTCAAGGCTCAAGGCTCTAAGCATCAATGATTAGAGAGTTAAGAAAAGAAACAAATGAGCTTAATGAAGTCCTCTAATTAAATGCTTGTGGTGCTTATGTATCAAGTGGTAATACTTGAAAACAAAGCATTTAGAAGTCGTAGCTTTGTTATCAACTCATGGGGCAAAGCACCCAAAAGGAGAAGCTAACAAGAAAATCAAAAGCTTGTTTCAAGGAAAAATTATAAGAAAAAGATTTCATAAATTGAGCTAGATAGAAGCATCAATCATTTACATTTCTTTTGTGATTGTAGTTTACATTGAAAACTAGCTTACCATGAACATTAAGTTGCTATTCTTCTTACCTTGGATTGTCAATTTTTATTGCATGATTCTTTTCTTGCTTGGGGACAAGCAAGGTTTAAGTTTGGTGTTGTGATGACATGTCACCATGTCATGTTTTTCTATGCTTTTTCATACAAGAAATTTATAATTAGTGCTTAATTATTGCATTCTTTTGTGCTTAAATAGTATATTTCCTTGATCTTTTGATTTTATAAATTTTTTAGGAAATAAGAAGAAAAAGAAGCAAAAGAGCACAAAATAAGCTAAAAAGAAGGAAAGAGGCATTTTGGGCACATTTTGGAGTTGAGGCACGCTTTGGAACCTTAGGCCACGCTTTTAAAAGCGTGGTCCATTACCATGAAGCCATGGCATTACATGAATGACGTTCAAGTTCATTAATTAGCATTGCTAATAAAAATTAATGCATGTATAAAGCATTTGATCATTAAAGAATGAATGCTACATTAATACATTGGCATTAATTAATAAAGCCAATAAAAGCATGCAATATTAAAGCCAATTGGCTAAAGAACATATCAAGCCCTTTCAACGTTAATGCACTTGGCTTTATTAATTAATTAATGCATGCATGATTTTTAATTGCCAATGAATAAATGAATGAACATGGTCAAACGTTGGCTTGAAAATTTTCACCCAGGGAAGCAAAAAGCTTGCGCCAACGTTTGCCTCAAACTTGAGGTCAAACGTTGGCTTGAAAAATTTCACCCAGGAGGCCAAAAAGCTTGCGCCAACGTTTGCCTCAAACTTGAGGTCAAACGTTGGCGCCATTTTAGCATGAAGAAGAGTCCCAGATTGAAGGTTTAATTGAGCCATGTTTGCGCCAACGTTTGCCTCAAACGTTGGGCCAAACGTTGGCCAAAAAAGATGCAAGGGAGGAGCCACGTTTGAGCTCAAGTTTTTCCTCAAACTTTGAGCCAAACGTGGATGGCAGCACAAAGGGGCAATCTGCTAAAAAAAGTTTGAGTCAAAGTTTGCCTCAAACTTTGACTCAAGCTTAAATGGTTCATGGCCCGATTCACAAGTGGATTTCTTTCCAACACCAAGAGCAACCAACAGAGGCCATCTTCAACCCAAATCCAAAGCAAGCAAAGACCATTATCATCACTCAAAGGCACAAGAGATAGATAAAATAGGAATTTCATTTAATTGTAATTTGTCGTTAATTTCATTTTCATTTTCATTTTGTAAAAGCCTATATAAAGGCATTAGTTTCATTTCACAAGGCAGGTAGGCTCCACTAGGGAGCATTAGCATTAGAGAGCTCTCTCTCTTTAGTTTTCTTTTCTTTGTTTTTGAATCTTGGGTGGAGAATTGAAGGTGTTCTGTTTCATTCTCCCTCTGAGATTTCCCTTTGTTTGCCTTGCTGCATAATTTCAGTGAATTGCAATTTGAATCAAAGTTCTCTTACTGCTTTCATCTTCATTTCTTCTTCAATCTGTCTGCTGTTGGATCAAGGAAGGACTTGATATCTAGACTTGTTTTCTAGTCTCCTCCACCCCTGAGATCTTCAACATCCTTTTAATTGCTAAAATTTAGCATCAGTCATTTTCTGTTTTTAATCTTTCAAGCATTTTTACTTTCTGTTGCATTGCTTCCAATTTACATTTCTTGCAAGTGCTCTAAGTTCTTATTCACTGAAATTTTGCTTCTCTGTTTACATTGCTCCCAGCACCCAGTTCCTTTTACACTTTCCTACAATTTAGATTTCCAGTTGCTTGATCTATTGCTTTCTTTAAATTCCCTGCACCCTACCCTCTACTTTTCATGCAATTTACTTTTTTTGCAATTTAAGATTCTTGCAATTTACATTTCTTGCTTTTTAAGTTACTTGCCAATTCACACTCTGCAACTTTAAATTCATTGTCATTTACTTTCTGTTGGCTACAATTTCATACAATTCACTTCAATGTTAGCTTGACTAAACTAATCACCCACTAAAGTTGCTTGATCCATCAATCCCTGTGGGATCGACCTCACTCACGTGAGTTTTACTACTTGATGCGACCCGGTATACTTGCCGGTGAGTTTTAGGTGTTTTGGAAATTCGTTTTTCCACAAAAACACCATCAGGTATGGCGTGGCTGAGATCTTTTCCACCAAGGGTAAGAAGTGGAGAAGAAGCTTCAAGATCACCATGCCTAAATTTGGTAGAAATCCAATTCGGTCAGAGAAGAAGATCTCTTAGGTGAAGCTCGTTTCTACTTTTTGTTCATCCATCACAGAAGGTAGCTATTGTAGCTACGTGGAGGAAGAAGCAAAAATGGAACAGATGGAGCTGTCAAGGATCAAGGATTCATCAAGGGTCAGAAATCCTTCTTGGGGACCAAGTCAAGATGGAAAGCTCAGATTGATGAAGCTTGATGAGAAGGGATGAGAGAGAGGTAATTGCATGTTGATTTTGCTTTCGGTTCACTCTCTCTTCTCTCTGTCTGAACCGGTTTTGGTGTTGAAGAAGAAGAAGAAGTTGGCTCAGTTGAACTATTTCAACCTTGGAAGCTTTCCCTTCTATAATAAGGGCGAACGGTCAAGGCTTGAGGCAAGGAGAGAAAGCACAGAGTTCTCATAGCTACCTAAGCTAACAGAAGTTTTTCTCCTTCAATGTGTTTCATTTTGTATTTCTTTTCTTTGGTTTTGTCTGTCTGAGTCTCATGGTGTAAAAGGAAAACAGTGAGAGGTTTGTAAGAAAAAGCCAGTGAAAGGTAAAAGGCAGAGGGTACAAAATTAAAGAAAAAGCCATAGGTTTCTTAGAGGTCTTTTGTACATCTATGTGTTATGTATCATGATTCTGTGGGAATCCCTTTGCAAGTTGGGTTAGCACTTAGAAGTTGAAAGCTTGGTAGGTGACCAAGTCAAGTTCAGGATTGGGGATAGATTCTAGACTTGTCCCGGATAGGAAGGGTAGTTCCTAGAGAAGAATTGGAGTCTGTAATCTGTTTGATTATAGTGAAATTCCATCATTGTTGTGATGGAGACTAGACGTAGGCTGCATTGCACTTAGCAGCTGAACCAGGATACTTCTTGGTGTGATTCTCTCTTTCTCTTCTACTCCATTTTAGTTTCTGTTGCTAAGAAGACATTATTGAAATATATCTCCTGACTGGGTACGAGACAAAAAGAAAATATCTCGTGTCAGGTTATGAGACAAAATGCAGAAAAATCTCCTGGAGCATTCTATAAGGCAACAAGTATTACTCCGCGAAAAAGGGGCTAAGATTCAACCCCCCCTTCTCTTAGCCACTGATTACCATCAAGACGTATGTTGTCAATCTCAATTAATATCCGACAATGGTACCAAAAACTTAATGAGCAAATTAAAGCTCACGGATATTGGCAAGTGCACTGGATCACTCAAGTAATATCACGATGAGTGGATATTGTTCCTACGAGGATTAAAGGATTGAACAAGCAAATATCATATTAAATACCTAAATAGATTAAAAGAATCTGGATTGAAGAGGGCAAGATTGAGTCTTGCTGAGAAATTTAGAGCTTGAATGCTTGGATGCTTGAATGCTTATGGAGAAAGAACTTGAATGTTCATTTGAGAGAAGACAATAATGGTGAGAGTCAAGGGTTTCGAAGAAGTTTATGCACTTAGATGAATCAAACCCTGTATGCTTATCTTGAAGTATGCAATGATCTTTCATGATAAAACTTTAGTAACTGATTTTCATTTTCTTGGTTCCTCAGTTTATCAATAATTAATTCGTCGTCAATTAATTAATCAAAGAGGTTAAGCATAAAAACTGATTTAGATTCAAATAAGATTTAAAGGTAGTCCTTAAGACAAATTATATGTCACGTATTCAAGCTAGTCCTGTCTAGTTCAATCTTAGAAGAAAAACACAATTTTCAAAAGATGTTCTAATCTGAATTATATGTCACTTATTCAAAATTAGAGTGATTGAAAATCATGTATGTGTCACACATTAATTGAACCACTATAATAAAAGAGTTTTCAAGCTATAATTCAAATATCAAAGTTTAATTTTCAATTATAATAAAAGAATTCAAATGGGATTAGCATACCTTCCGATGATACTAATTCCGAATAAAGAACGAATAACTTAATAATAAAATGGATCAATGTAAGACTTCAAAATAAAATAGACATAGATTAACAACCCATAGAAAATATAAACAGAGCTTCTAACCCTTTAACAGAGGATTAGTTACCTATGGAAAATGAAAGAGAACAATGAAAAGAATCTAAGAGGGGGAACTAAATGTCTGGATTTGAGCCTTAATTGTTACTTCATGAGAGTTGTAATTATCTTTAAGTCAGGCTTACATTAGAGAAAATTGGGTAAAAAGCCCAAAAATCACATTCCAGGGAGGATACATGTCGGGCGTGCGTATGGAGTATTTTGAGGATGCCCAACGGATGAAAGGAGATAACGGGATCTGCCGGGCGTGGAAGCTAGCCACCAGACATGCTAGAGCTGAAGGGGGAGGCTGTCGGGCATGTAGAAAGGCCGCCAGGTGTGGAAGCTAGCTGTCGGGTATTGGTGTTGTCCGCCGGCCATGCATTTTGAGTTTTCTAGGGCACTATTTTTTGTGTCCCAAAGATGATGGTGGTGCATGGCTCAAACCAAATACCCACTATAAATATATGCATATCATTCTAAAACTCTAGATGTTAGCGTTCTGATGCAACTAAAACCGCTTCATTTGGATCTTTGTAGCTCAAGTTATCATTGCTTGAGTATGAAGAGGTCACGACTCAGAACTTGTATGCCAGATGGGTGGACATGTACGCTGGGCGTATGTGTTTTAGGCTCCAACTTTCTTCCCTTTGGGAAAGCTTTTGTTCCTTAGGCTACGATTTTATTGTACTTGTGTTTTTCTTATGAAGAAGCTTCATATTCTTGCTTATTTTTTACCAAAAAACTCTTGAATACACAAACAATATCCCAACTCCAAACATTTCATTATGATGGTTATTGGTGCACAAAATTGTTACTCTCTTACAATTTCGCACACATGACCAGCAAGTGCACTGGGTCGTCCAAGTAATACCTTACGTGAGTAAGGGTCAAATCCCACGGAGATTGTTGGTTTGAAGCAATCTATGGTTATCTTGTAAATCTTAGTCAGGAAGTCAATTATGTTTATCAGTTGAATTGTGAATAACCAGTAGAGCATAAATTAAAAGTTACTTGTTGTGCAGTAATGGAGAATATGTTGGAGTTTTGGAGATGCTTTGTCTTCTGAATCTCTGCTTTCCTCTGTCTTCTGATTCACGCACGCACGTCCTCCTATGGCAAGCTGTGTGTTGGTGGATCACCGTTGTCAATGGCTACCTTCCATCTTTCCAGTGAAAACTACGCTCACGCGCTCTGTCACAGCACGGCTAATCACCGGTTGGTTCTCGATCCGGTTGGAATAGGATTTACTATCCTTTTACGTCTGTCACTAACGCCCAGCCTTCAGGAGTTTGAAGCTCGTCATAGTCATTCAATCCCTGAATCCTACTCGGAATACCACAGACAATGTTTAGACTTTTCGGATTCTCATGAATGCCGCCATCAGTTCTAGCTTATACCACGGAGATTCTGATTAAGGAATCTAAGAGATACTCATTCAATCGGATATAGAACGGAGGTGATTGTCAGGCACACGTTCATGGTTTGAGGAAGGTGATGAATGTCACAGATCATCACCTTCATCACAGTTAAGCGCGAATGAACATCTTAGATAGGAACAAGCGTGTTTGAATGGAAAACAGGAATACTTGCATTAATTCATTGAGACACAGCAGAGCTCCTCACCCACAACAATGGGGTTTAGAGACTCATGCCGTCAGAGAATACAAAGTTTAGATCTAAAAATGTCATGAGATACAAAATAAGTCTCTAAAAGTTGTTTAAATACTAAACTAGTGGCCTAGGTTTACAAAAATTGGATAAACTATGATGGATGATGCAGAGATCCACTTCTGGGGCCCACTTGGTGTGTGCTGGGGCCCACTTGGTGTGTGCTGGGGCTGAGACTTAAGCAATTCACGTGCAGAGGCCATTTGTGGAGTTGAACGCCAGTTTTTGTGCCAGTTTGGGCGTTCAACTCCAGCTTTTGACCCTTTTCTGGCGCTGGACGCCAGAATTGGGCAGAGGACTGGAGTTGAACGCCAGTTTACATCGTCTATTCTTGTGCAAAGTATGGACTATTATATATTGCTGGAAATCCCTGGATGTCTACTTTCCAATGCAATTGGAAGCACGCCATTTCGAGTTCTGTAGCTCCAGAAAATCCACTTTGAGTGCAAGGAGGTCAGAATCCAACAGCATCAGCAGTCCTTTTTCAGCCTGAATCAGATTTTTGCTCAGCTCCTTCAATTTCAGCCAGAAAAATACCTGAAATTACAGAAAGACACACAACTCATAGTAAAGTCCAGAAATATGAATTTTTCCTAAAAACTAGTAGAAATAGACTAAAAACTAACTAAAACATACTCAAAACTATATGAAATTATCCCCAAAAAGCGTATAAAATATCCGCTCATCACAACACCAAACTTAAACTGTTGCTTGTCCTCAAGCAGCTAGACAAATAAAATAGAAGACTAATAGGTTGAGAAGCAATAATATCTCAGAGTTTTTGATTGAAGCTCAGATCCTAATTAGATGAGCGGGACTAGTAGCTTTTTGCTTCTGAACAGTTTTGGCATCTCACTTTATCCATTGAAGCTCAGAGTGATTGGCATCTATAGGAACTCAGAATTCAGATAGTGTTATTGATTCTCTTAGTTCAGTGTGATGATTCTTGAACACAGCTTCTTTATGAGTCTTGGCCGTGGCCCTAAGCACTTTGTTTTCCAGTATTACTACCGGATACATAAATGCCACAGACACATAACTGGGTGAACCTTTTCAGATTGTGACTCAGCTTTGCTAAAGTCCCCAATTAGAGGTGTCCAGAGTTCTTAAGCACACTCTTCTTTTTGCTTTGGACCTTGACTTTAACCGCTCAGTCTCAAGTTTTCACTTGACACCTGCACGCCACAAGCACATGGTTAGGGACAACTTGGTTTAGCCGCTTAGACCAGGATTTTAGTCCTTTAGGCCCTCCTATCCACTGATGCTCAAAGCCTTGGGATCCTTTTTATTTGCCCTTGCCTTTTGGTTTTAAGAGCTTTTGGCTTTTTCTGCTTGCTTTTTTTTTTTTCTGCAAGCTTTGTTCTTTGCTGCTTTTTCTTGCTTCAAGAATCATTTTTTATGATTTTTCAGATTATCAATAACATGTCTCATGTTCATCATTCTTTCAAGAGCCAACATATTTAACAGTCTTAAACAACAAATTCAAAAGACATATGCGCTGTTCAAGCATTCATTCAGAAGACAGAAAGCATTGCCACCACTTTTAACCAATTAGAATTTCTTTTATTAAACTCTTAATTTTATTGCTTCTTATTCAAAAGATCTACTATTTTATTCATGTTTAATGATGATGAGAAAAATAAACTATAGCTTAATTGGAGATAGAATCAAATAGATACTAATTACTATTCTATGACTTCTAAGGTAAACTTTTTATAAGGACACTGTCACAGAGTTAAGGCAGAAATTGGAAATTAACAACCTTTATTCTGGGGGTATGGGGGTTCCTCTGATCCTTGGGAGGCTTGGTATTACAGAGGACTTTTGGCGCTTCAGTTCCCTTAAGTCACGTCCCTGCTCCTCTTGTTCTTTAAACATATGGGTCAGCATTTGACTGTGTTCCTTCTGTTGTTTTATTATTTGCTCCATAGCTTCCTGTATCTTGGTGACAGATGTCTCAAGATATTCCCAATATTCTGCTTGAGGAATCTCTGGGAGGAATTCCTGTGCTCTCTTCTTGATAAGATCCTCCTGTGCTTGTTGTCTCTCCATTGATGCTTTGGTGATTGACTTTTCAATTAGGATATATTCAGTTATTCCCATCTTGACTCCAGCGTCCTTGCAGAGCAGAGAAATCACGCTTGGATAAGCCAACCTGGCCTCTTTTGAATTTTTGTTAGCAATCTTATAGAGCTCAGTTGAAATCAGCTGATGAACCTCCACTTCCTTTCCCATCATGATGCAATGAATCATCACTGCTCTTTTAACTGTGACTTCAGAACGGTTGCTAGTGGGCAACAGAGAACGCCCAATGAAGTCCAGCCATCCTCTGGCAACTGGTTTGAGATCCTCTCTCTTGAGTTGATTTGGGACGCCCTTTGTGTTGGTGGTCCACCTGGCTCTAGGGATACATATGTCCTCTAGGATCTTATCCAGGCCAATGTCTACTCTCATCATCCTCCTGTTGAAGGAGTCTGGATCATCCTTTAGCTGAGGTAGCTTTAATATCTCTCTGATCTTGTCAGGGGTGGTATGAACAATCTTTCCCCTGACCATGGTCTGAAATTCGTAGCAGGCTGTTCCAGATAGTCTTTACTTGTCAGTCTGCCACATATTAGCATAGAACTCCTGGAAAATGTTCCTTCCTACTTTCGTTTCAGGATTAGCTAGGACTTCCCAGTTCCTGATTCGAATTTGCTCCTGGATCTCCGGATATTCGTCTTCTTTCAGATCGAATCTAACTTCCGGAATCACTGATCTCAGACCCATTACTTTAAGATAATGGTCTGAATGTTCTTTAGATAAGAACTTCCCTTGATTCCAAAGTGGTTTTGGAACACTCTCTTTCTTGCCTCTTGGATTGGATTGTTTTCCTTTGGGAGCCATGATCTTAGTGATCTCGGAAAAACACACCAAACTTAGACGTTTGCTTGTCCTCAAGCAAAAGAAAAGAAAGGAGAGGGATAGAAGGAGATCGAGGTGCACTTGTTGATGGAGGAGGGGGGAGGCCGAACCCAATTATAAAGGGGTGGGGGGTGGGTTTTCGAAAGATTGGAAAAGATAAGATAAAAAGATTGAGTTGAAAAAGATAAGATAGAAGATATAGTGTAATTTTGAAAAGATAGGATAGATTTCTGAAAAAGATAAATTTGGATTTTGAAAAAGATAATATGAAGATTTGAAAAAGATATGGATTAGTTGAAAAGATTTTTGAGTGAAAAAGATAGATTTGTTTTCAGAAAAGATTTTGAAAAGAGTTGGATTGAATTTGGAAAGATGGATTTTTAGAAATTAAGGATTTTAGAAATCAGGGTTCTTGATATGTTCATGTAAAAATCATGCATTGAAGCATAAAATTTGAAATTAGAATGGAAATACGTGTAGGATAAATGGATTTGGCTCTTCCCTGTCTTCCTAGCGTTTGAACGCCCAAACACTGCTTGTTTTGGGCGTTCAGCGCCCAAATGCTGATCTCCTGGGCGTTCAGCGCCCATTTGCTGCCATTCCTGGCGTTCAACGCCCAGTGGGTGGCCATTTCTGGCATTGAACGCCCAAATTGCTGCCCTTACTGGCGTTCAGCGCCCAGTGGATGCCCATTTTGGGCGCTGAACGCCCAAAATGCCCCTTTTCTGGCGTTTTCTTGCCATTGAGCTCTTTTTCTCTGTTTTGTGTGCCGAGGTCTTCTGTAAATGATTATTTACCTTAGTGTCAGTGAACTTTATATAAACAAATAAAAAAAAAATAAAAATAGGGCAAAAATGCGTAGAGGATTGATGCCCCATGGCTGGGTTGCCTCCCAGCAAGCGCTTCTTTATTGTCTTTAGCTGGACCTTGCTGAGCTTTTAATCTAGCTTCAGCCTTGAGCATTCTTGCTCAATGTTGCCTTCAAGATAATGCTTGATTCTCTGTCCGTTGACAATGAAATTCTTATCAGAATCAATATCTTGAAGCTCCACATAACCATATGGTGACACACTTGTAATCACGTATGGTCCCCTCCACCGGGATTTCAGTTTCCCGGGGAATAGCCTGAGTCTAGAGTTAAACAACAGGACCTTCTGTCCTGGCTCAAAGATTCTAGATGACAGCTTTCTGTCATGCCATTTTTTTTATTTTTCTTTATAAAGCTTGGCATTTTCGAAAGCTGTGAATCTGAATTCCTCTAGCTCATTTAGCTGGAGCAATCGTTTTTCTCCTGCTAATTTGGCATCAAAGTTTAGGAATCTGGTTGCCCAGTAGGCCTTATGTTCCAGTTCCACGGGCAAGTGGCATGCCTTACCATACACGAGTTGGTATGGAGAGGTCCCTATAGGGGTCTTGAATGCTGTTCTGTAAGCCCACAGAGCATCATCCAAGCTCCTTGCCCAATCCTTTCTACGGGTATTTACTGTCCGTTCCAGGATTCTCTTTAATTCTCTGTTAGAGACTTCAGCTTGCCCATTGGTTTGTGGATGATATGGCGTGGCCACTTTGTGGCAAATTCCATACCGAACCATGGCAGAGTAAAGCTGTTTATTGCAGAAGTGAATGCCCCCATCACTGATTAACACTCCAGGGACACCAAACCTGCTAAAGATATGTTTCTGGAGGAACTTCAGCACTGTTTTAGTATCATTGGTGGGTGTGGCAATAGCCTCAACCCATTTTGATACATAGTCAACTGCCACCAGAATATAAGTGTTTGAATATGATGGTGGAAAAGGTCCCATGAAGTCAATTCCCCATACGTCAAACAACTCAATTTCCAAGATTCCTTGTTGAGGCATGGCGTAACCATGTGGCAGATTACCAGCTCTTTGGCAGCTGTCACAATTACGTACAAACTCTCGGGAATCTTTATAGAGTGTGGGCCAATAGAAGCCACATTAGAGAACCTTGGTGGCTGTTCGCTCACCTCCGAAATGGCCTCCATATTGAGATCCGTGGCAATGCCATAGGATTCTCTGTGCTTCCTCTCTGGGGACACACCTGCGGATAATTCCGTCTGCACATCTCTTAAAGAGATAGGGTTCATCCCACAAGTAGTACTTTGCATCAGTGACTAATTTCTTCTTTTGTATTCTATTGTACTCCTTGGGTATGAACCGTGCAGCTTTATAGTTTGCAATATCGACAAACCATGGTGCTTCCTGAATGGCAAATAGATGCTCATCAGGGAACGTCTCAGAGATCTCAAGAAAGGGGAGGGACGTCCCTTCCACTGGCTCTATCCGGGACAGATGATCAGCCACTTGGTTCTCTGTCCCTTTTCTGTCTCTTATTTCTATATCAAACTCTTGCAGAAGCAATACCCATCTGATGAGCCTGGGTTTTGAATCTTGCTTTGTGAGTAGATATTTAAGAGCAGCATGGTCAGTGTACACAATCACCTTTGATCCCACTAAGTAGGATCTGAACTTGTCAATGGCGTAAACCACTGCAAGTAGTTCTTTTTCTGTGGTTGTGTAATTTTTCTGGGCATCATTTAGAACGCGACTGGCATAATAAATGACATGCAGAAGCTTGTCATGCCTCTGTCCCAATACTGCACCAATGGCATGATCACTGGCATCACACATTAACTCAAATGGCAATGTCCAGTCTGGTGCAGAAATGACTGGTGCTGTGACCAGCTTAGCTTTCAGCGTTTTAAACGCCTGCAGGCATGCTGTGTCAAACACAAATGGCGTGTCAGCAGCTAGCAGATTTCTTAGAGGTTTTGCGATTTTTGAAAAATCCTTTATAAACCTCCTATAGAATCCTGCATGCCCCAGAAAGCTTCTGATTGCCTTAACATTAGCAGGTGGTGGTAATTTTTCAATTACCTCTATTTTTGCTTGATCCACCTCTATTCCCTTGTTTGAGATTTTATGCCCAAGAACAATTCCTTCAGTCACCATGAAGTGACACTTTTTCCAGTTTAAAACTAGGTTGGTTTCTTGGCATCTTTTCAGAACAAGTTTCAGGTGATCAAGACAGGAGCTGAATGAGTCTCCATATACTGAGAAGTCATCCATGAAGACTTCCAGAAAATTTTCCACCATGTCAGAGAAAATAGAGAGCATGCATCTCTGGAAGGTTGCAGGCGCATTACATAGCCCAAATGGCATCCTTCTATAAGCAAAAACTCCGGATGGACATGTGAATGTTGTTTTCTCTTGATCCTGGGGATCTACTGCAATCTGGTTATAGCCTGAGTAGCCATCCAAAAAGCAGTAATAATCATGACCTGCTAGTCTTTCTAGCATCTGGTCTATGAATGGTAAAGGAAAATGATCCTTTCTGGTGGCTGTATTGAGCCTTCTGTAGTCAATACACATGCGCCACCCTGTAACTGTTCTTGTGGGAATCAGTTCATTTTTTTCATTATGAATCACTGTCATGCCTCCCTTTTTTGGGACGACTTGAACAGGGCTCACCCAGGGGCTATCAGAAATGGGATAAATAATCCCAGACTCTAGTAATTTGGTGACCTCTTTCTGCACCACTTCCTTCATGGCTGGATTTAGCCGCCTCTGTGGTTGAACCACTGGTTTGGCATTATCCTCCAATAGGATTTTGTGCATGCATCTAGCTGGGCTTATGCCCTTAAGGTCACCTATGGACCACCCAAGAGCTGTCTTGTGTGTCCTTAGCACTTGAATAAGTGCTTCCTCTTCCTGTGAATTTAAAGCAGAGCTTATGATCACTGGAAAAGTGTCACCTTCTCCCAGAAATGCATATTTCAAGGATGGTGGTAGTGGCTTGAGCTCGGTTTTAGGGGGTTTTTCCTCTTTCAGAAGAAAGTTCAGAGGCTCTTTCATGTCCCCTGAATCCTCCAAATCAGGCTGAACATCCTTAAAGATGTCTTCTAACTCTGATTCGAGACTCTCAGCCATGTTGATCTCTTCTACCAAAGAGTCAATGAGATCAACTTTCATGCAGTCTGTTGATGTGTCTGGATGCTGCATGGCTTTGACAGCGTTCAACTTGAACTCATCATCATTGACTCTCAGGGTTATTTCCCCCTGTTGGACATCAATGAGGGATCGTCCAGTTGCTAGGAAGGGCCTTCCTAGAATGAGAGTAGCACTCTTGTGCTCCTCCATTTCCAGCACAACAAAGTCAGTAGGAAAGGCGAATGGCCCAACTCTGACAATCATGTCCTCAATCACGCCTGATGGGTATTTAGTGGAACCATCAGCAAGTTGGAGACATATCAGGGTTGGTTTAACTTCTTCAGTTAAGCCAAGCTTCCTGATAGTGGATGCAGGTATCAGGTTGATGCTTGCCCCAAGATCGCATAAAGCTGTCTTGGTACAATCACCTTCTAATATGCATGGTATCAGAAAACTCCCAGGGTCTTTAAGCTTTTCAGGAAAGCTTTTCAGAATGACTGCACTGCATTCTTCAGTGAGGAGAACTCTTTCTGTTTCTCTCCACTCTTTTTTATGACTCAAGATCTCTTTCATGAACTTGGCATAAGAAGGTATTTGCTCAAGTGCCTCTGCAAATGGAATCTTTATTTCAAGAGTCCTTAGATAATCTGCAAAGCGAGCAAATTGCTTATCCTGCTCCTCTTTCCAGAGTTTTTGAGGATAAGGTATCTTGGCTTTATATTCTTCAACCTTAGTGGTTAAAGAAGCCTTTTTAGAGGGGTTGCTATCAGCACTTGTGTGTGTCTGATCCCTCACTGGCAATTGAGTGCCAGAGTCAGAAGCTGGAGTGACGTTAGACGCCAGCTCACTGTCTGTTCCTGGCGCCTGAACGCCAGAAATGTGCCCATGTTGGGCGTTCAATGCTGGATTCTGCCCCATTTCTGGCGTTGAACGCCAATCTTGCCTTGTTTCTGGCGCTGAACGCCAGTTTTGGGCATGGTCTGGGCGTTCAGCGCCAGCCTTCCACCCATTTTCTGGCGTTTTAGTGCCAGAATTATTTTTCCCTGGGCTCTTACTGTCCTCAGGTGAATCTTTGGTGGGTCGCTCATTTCTTGAATTTTTGATGCCTTGAGGTGGGGTATTTAGTGTTTTCCCACTTCTTAATTGAACTGCTTGGCATTCTTCTGCTATTTGCCTTGATAGCTGCTGCTTTGTTTGCTTAAACTGTTCGTCCATATGTATATTAGCTATCCTTGTCTCCTGTAGCCTGTCCTTGAATTCAGCTAGCTGCTTTGTTAGAAAATCCAATTGCTGATTGAATTCAGCAGCTTGTTTCACAGTACTGAATTCAGCAGTTACTGTTTTAACCTCTTCATTCATGGAAGGGTTGCTACTTAGATACAGATGCTGATTCCTGGCGACTGTATCAATGAGCTCTTGAGCCTCTTCAATTGTCTTTCTCATATGGATAGATCCACCAGCTGAGTAATCTAGAGACATCTGAGCTCCTTCTGTAAGCCCATAGTAGAAGATGTCTAACTGAACCCACTCTGAAAATTTTCAGAGGGGCATTTTCGTAGCATCTCTCTGTATCTCTCCCAGGCATCATAAAGAGATTCATTATCTCCTTGTTTAAAGCCTTGGATGTCCAGCCTTAGCTGTGTCATCCTTTTTGGAGGAAAATACTGATTCAGGAATTTTTTTGTCAGCTGTTTCCATGTTCTTATGCTGGCCTTAGGTTGGTTATTTAACCACCTCTTAGCTTGATCTTTTACAGCAAATGGGAACAGTAATAGTCTGTAGACATCCTGATCTATTTTCTTATCATGTACTGTGTCAACAATTTGTAAAAATTGTGCCAGAAACTCTGTAGGTTCTTCCTGTGGAAGACCGGAATACTGGCAACTTTGCTGCACCATGATAATGAGCTGAGGATTCAACTCAAAGCTACTAACTCCAATGGAGGGTATGCATATGCTACTCCCATATGAAGCAGTAGAGGGGTTAGAATATGACCCCAGAGTCCTCCTGGACTGTTCAATTCCACTTATGTCCATGATGGATATATGGATATAACTTGGACTGATTTATCTTTTTATTTATTTTATTTTATAAGAAGTAGATACTTAGATAAAATAAAATAACTAAAAAAAATTTGAATTTTGAAATTAAGATTTTTTTTTTCGTAAAAGAAAATAAAAATTAATTAGTTAAAAAAAAGAAATTTTTGAAAAAGAGGGAAGATATTTTCGAAAATTAGAGAGAGAGAGTTAGTTAGGTAGTTTTGAAAAAGTTAAGAAACAAACAAAAAGTTAGTTGGTTAGTTGAAACAAATTTTGAAAAGATAAGAAGTTAGGAAGTTAGAAGAGATATTTTGAAAAGATATTTTTGAATTTAGTGAGGAGAGAGAAAAACAATAAGATAGTACAAGATTTAAAATTTTTAGATCTAATGCTCCTTGTTTTTGAAAATTTTGGAGGGAAAACACCAAGGAACACCAAACTTAAAAATTTTAAGATCAAGGCACAAGGAAAACTCAAGAACACTTTGAAGACTCACAAGAACACAAGAACATGAAGAAAGAACACCAAACTTAAAATTTTTAGAAAACCAAACCAAAATTTTCGAAAACCAAAGGGAAATCAACAAGAAAACACCAAACTTAAAGTTTGGCACAGGATTTAACAGAAAAATTATTTTTGAAAAAGGTTTTTAAAAAATATGATAGCCAATTACCATGAACATAGACACCACGTTCTAATTAACTGAGCTATAAATTTAAAGTGTTTTAACAAGGGATAAATAATAAAAGACTCTAAACCAAAAAGAGAAAATTTTTCCTAATCTAAGCAACAAAATAAACCGTTAGTTGTCCAAACACGAACAATCCCCGGCAACAGCGCCAAAAACTTGGTGCACAAAATTGTTACTCTCTTACAATTTCGCACACATGACCAGCAAGTGCACTGGGTCGTCCAAGTAATACCTTACGTGAGTAAGGGTCGAATCCCACGGAGATTGTTGGTTTGAAGCAATCTATGGTTATCTTGTAAATCTTAGTCAGGAAGTCAATTATGTTTATCAGTTGAATTGTGAATAACCAGTAGAGCATAAATTAAAAGTTACTTGTTGTGCAGTAATGGAGAATATGTTGGAGTTTTGGAGATGCTTTGTCTTCTGAATCTCTGCTTTCCTCTGTTTTCTGATTCACGCACGCACGTCCTCCTATGGCAAGCTGTGTGTTGGTGGATCACCGTTGTCAATGGCTACCTTCCATCCTTCCAGTGAAAACTATGCTCACGCGCTCTGTCACAGCACGGCTAATCACCGGTTGGTTCTCGATCCGGTTGGAATAGGATTTACTATCCTTTTGCGTCTGTCACTAACGCCCAGCCTTCAGGAGTTTGAAGCTCGTCACAGTCATTCAATCCCTGAATCCTACTCGGAATACCACAGACAAGGTTTAGACTTTCTGGATTCTCATGAATGCCGCCATCAGTTCTAGCTTATACCACGGAGATTCTGATTAAGGAATCTAAGAGATACTCATTCAATCGGATATAGAACGGAGGTGATTGTCAGGCACACGTTCATGGTTTGAGAAAGGTGATGAATGTCACAGATCATCACCTTCATCACAGTTAAGCGCGAATGAACATTTTAGATAGGAACAAGCGTGTTTAAATGGAAAACAGGAATACTTGCATTAATTCATTGAGACACAGCAGAGCTCCTCACCCCCAACAATGGGGTTTAGAGACTCATGCCGTCAGAGAATACAAAGTTTAGATCTAAAAATATCATGAGATACAAAATAAGTCTCTAAAAGTTGTTTAAATACTAAACTAGTGGCCTAGGTTTACAAAAATTGGATAAACTATGATGGATGATGCAGAGATCCACTTCTGCGGCCCACTTGGTGTGTGCTGGGGCCCACTTGGTGTGTGCTGGGGCTGAGACTTAAGCAATTCACGTGCAAAGGCCATTTGTGGAGTTGAACGCCAGTTTTTGTGCCAGTTTGGGCATTCAACTCCAGCTTTTGACCCTTTTCTAGCGCTGGACGCCAGAATTGGGCAGAGGACTGGCGTTGAACACCAGTTTACGTCATCTATTCTTGTGCAAAGTATGGACTATTATATATTGCTGGAAAGCCCTGGATGTCTAATTTCCAATGCAATTGGAAGCACGCCATTTCGAGTTCTGTAGCTCCAGAAAATCCACTTTGAGTGCAAGGAGGTCAGAATCCAACAACATCAGCAGTCCTTTTTCAGCCTGAATCAGATTTTTGCTCAGCTCCTTCAATTTCAGCCAGAAAAATATCTGAAATTACAGAAAGACACACAACTCATAGTAAAGTCCAGAAATATGAATTTTTCCTAAAAACTAGTAGAAATAGACTAAAAACTAACTAAAACATACTCAAAACTATATGAAATTATCCCCAAAAAGCGTATAAAATATCCGCTCATTAGTTATCAGTGACTAAGAGACGGGGGTTGAATCTTAGCCTCCTTTTCTGCTGAGTATTACTTTTTGCTTTTTCAAAGAAACTTAGGAGATATTTTTACTTTTGTCTCGTATTGAGTTGAGAGACACTTTCTTTTTGTCTCCTGATTAACAGAAATAGAAGTGAAGTAGAGAAGAAGAAGTAACACCCAGATGTATCCTAGTTTAGCTACTTAGTGCAATGTAGTCTACATCCAGTCTCCATCACAATTATGATGGAATTTCACTATTTTCAACACATTACATTCACCAAAGTTTTTCCTAGGATCTACCTAATCCTATCTGGGACAAATTCATATTCTAACCCAATCTGAATTTGACTAGACCTCAATCTAGCTTTCAACAGTCAAGTGATAACCCAACTTGTAAGGAAATCCCTACAGGATCATGACACAAAACAAAAAGATGTACAAAGAAATTCTGAAACATCTTATGGCTTTTTCTCCAAGTATAACTCACTATCTTTTACCTCTCATTAGCTTTTTTTTATAAACTTCACCATGTTTGCCTTTCTTTAATGAGACTCAAACAGACTAAACTAAGAAAAAGAAAATACTAAATGAACAATATGAAGGAGAAGAACTCAACAAGCTTAGGAAGCTATGAGAATCGAACTCTATGCTTTGTTCTTACTCTCTTGCCTTCAGCCCTTGGCCATTCACCCTTATTATAGAAGAGTGAAGTTTCCAAGGTTGAAGCTAGTTCAAGGTTCATACTGTCTTCTTCTCCTTCATAGAGCTTGCAGTGGCTTCGTTAGTAAGAAGATAGAAATTCGAATCTGTTACATGCAACTTACCCATTCTCCCTCATCCTTTTTCTTCAAGTTCCTTTAATCTTGACCGTGGAGCCTTGCTTTGGCTCCAAGTTTTGATTTGAACTGTGGATCTTCTGCTATCCAGATTTGACTTTGATTTCTCTATGGTTGTTTGATTTATGCTTGAGGCTTTCTGGATTTCTTCTTGGTTCCTTAGCATAGCACAAATGAGGGAAGATACCTTTTGATATGCTCTGACCGAATGAAGCTGGCTACTTGGTTGTAGCCCTTTCTTCTTGCTTGGTTTTGGAAACAAGCTTTTTGTTCTTCAACACTCCATAGCTTTTGCACTTTCTATTTCCTTCTTTCTTTCTTGTTGAATGTGTAATATAACCGAAGAGAAGGAGAAATGAGAGAGAATAAAGGATTTGGCTTTCGGTGGAAGCCAAGAGGGATTAAGTTGTATTGAATTTGTATTTCAAGTTTCTTGGAGTATGGGAGTAGGTAACCGTATGAGACTTGAAGGATTTTGGGATTATTTCTTTATTTCCTCATATTTGGTTCAAGGATTTATGATAGGGCTTGGCTTAGTTATTATGGACCATAGTATGTGGGCTTGATTATTTGTTCCTTGGGCCAAGATGTTTGATTTGTTTTTCCTGCGCACACTAAATCAAATAAGTTAAACCAACAGTTATAATGTTTGTTCATCATATTAGTTTTCCAAACTCAATAATCTCCCCTTTGATGATAAACATTATTAAAATGAATTGAAAAGATTAGGAGAGGAAACTTTTCTTTTATGAATGATTCACGTAATACTCCCCCTTTCTTTTGATCACCATGTTCCCCCTTAATATGTACTTTGATCAACCTGATTTGAAACAATTTATTCCTAGAAATAATGTTTATATTCAAGATATATTCCAATAGTTATGAGCTCCTTTGATCAGGTTATTAGTAACCCGATTTAAAACGATCAAGGCAAAGTTTTCCAAAATTTCAGTTCCCTTTAACAGAGCAAGATTTCAACACTTATAAGCACGTAAAACTAATCATGATGGGAAACATATTATTTCTGTAGAGACATGATCAAACAAAACAGGGAGAATATTCCAAAAAAACATAACCAAAATAAATTTCAAAACCAAATTAGAATCAAAATAGAGCATGAAACAGAGCATGATGTTCAAATTAGAGCCAAAACAGAGTATGATGTTCTATTTCTATTTCAATTCATTTTCATCTTTTCTACCCCTTTTGTTATCAAGGATGGAAACCTGCAAGCATAAACAACAATTAACACAACCAAAATAGCAAATCATGCATACCAAATAGAGTGTATCAAAGTTAAAGTTATTACAGTTACCCAAGTTAAATTAAAGTTCGAGAGTAACTAGAAATGTATCAAAGTCCTAAGGCATCAAAATATGAGTCATTCAGAGGCAGCAGAGAATAAGACTAGGCATCAAAATCTTCATCCTCAGTATCTAAGGCATCTTCTTCTTTGTCTGGCATAACCTGGTCCTCATCAAGTGAATCAAGATGTATCAAAAACACATTGATCCTATCATGAAATTTCATTAATGATTTTTCATTTTGTAATGCAATCTTTTGCTGTTCCTTACTCGATCGGACCATCTGTTTAGTCATAAAGACAAATTCTTGAAGAATGTCCTTAACTATCTCAGTGATCAAGTATTTATGTGAATCTGAGGTACCAGCAACTGAGGGAGAGGAAAGGCTCTCATCCTCACTTTTATACATTGCCGAAGCCTTAGTACCCTTGAGACCTTTGCCTTTAGCCTGTTTGGGTACACCACCACCTTTGATAATAGACATCTTATTCTCAACGGGCTTATTGCTCAAATCAATAGTAAAATATTCAAACAGACGGGTTAAAAATATTCCATAAAGAAGTGAGCTCTTTTATCGCTTTTGACACAATCCCACATATGGCGAATCATGAGATAAGCAAAAGAAATTGGGATCGAGTTCAAAATGGCATAAAGCACAAGAGTGTCACAAACTGTTACCCTTTGATATGATCCGCTTTGAGGCATGATTATATGAGTTATGACGCAATACAACAGAGCCCTCACAGGACCTAGGGCCTTCTGTGTGGGAGTTGTGCCATCCATAGAGGAGAAATTTTCACAGATTCTGGTCAAGGCTTCTTGGTAAGAGATGCCAACATGGTTATCCCATTTTCCAAAATATAGACATTCACCCCTGTGTCTTGGTACCTGAGGGCTTCACCAATGGTTATTGCATTCAAAACAAACTGAGTATTTTTAACAAAAGAATGGAGTTTCCTTTCATGAAAAAGCAAATTTGCATAAAACTCTCGCACCAGGTTTGGATAGACAGGCTTTCTAATTTTGAAAATGTTAGTCTATTTCAAATCATAAAAATTATTTTAAAATCAATCCCCTTTTTCAGACAGAGCATCAAGATCAACCACATAAGAGGAACATAGAGTACGGTTTGAAAGAACTTGCTTATGAAACTCATAGTCAATGCAACTGGAAAAACGATGAGGATCATAGTGTGGGTGTGATGGTTTACCATAGTTTTGTTTGAACTCAAGAGAGTCAAGATGTAGAGGCTCTCTAGTATCATAAAGTGTGGACCTTCTTGGACTTTTAGAGGGACGAGCAGAGCATCCGAAAGGGTGAGGAGTAGAGCAATGAGGAGGTGATGGTGGATGGTCTTCTTCTTCCTACATGGTGCCTTTTCCCTTTTTTCCTTTCCCATGAGATGATTTGGCTCCCTTTTTGGCAGCGGGACCCTTGAGAAGAACTATTTTTCTGGCCATGAATTCGTTCGGTTGAGAGGAATGGGAGTGTATGAGAATGTGTGTGTAAGATTGGGGTTATTTGGATTGAGGAGGATTTTGAGAAGGGATGAGTGCACCAGTACTCTTTCTTGTTGCTATTTTCTTTCTCATATTGAATGATGGAAGGAAGGTTGAGGGGAAGAGATAGTGTCGAAGAGGGTTAGTGGAGAAGAGAGGGGTTATTTTGAAAGAGAAACCGTCATTAATGCTTAATGAAAAGCTTCACTTTTAAAGCAAACGAATTTATTGAAATGGTTTTCAAAAAATTTGAATTTTAAAACAATGAAATATGAAGTGACAAGTCATTAAGGATGATAGAAGTTTTTAATTAACATGACTTGAGATGGAATGGAAAGAAAAATACTTGAAATAAGAAAAAAAACTTATTAAAAAAGATTTTATGATTTTAGTAATAATACCATATCATATAAACAAGATTTGTCTTACATAGGCCTAGAAGTGGTGATAGCAAGCTGGATTATTTGAATCATATTTCTAGTTCAGAAATTTTCTCGGCCATGTTTAAGTCCATTTGAAGAGTTCAACACGTACCTAGTTTTGTCTCTCTGCTACCTTCAAGACAAAGAAACTCAGAGAGAAGAGAAACACAATTACTCCACAAAATTATTGCCAATTATTCTCAGTGCAGTTCTTAGTTTGCAGAATCTTTCTTCACATAGTGGCTTAGTGAAGATATCAACCAATTGTTCTTCCAATTTTACAAATTAAATTTCAATAGTTTCCTTTTGCACATGTTCGCTAATAGAATGATATCTAACCTCAATGTGATTAGTTAGTGAGTGTAACACATGATTTTTAGAGATATTTATTGCACTCATGTTATCACAAAGTAAGGAATACTATTAATTTTCAGTTTGTAATCAGCAAGTTGAGTTTTAAGCTAAATCAGTTGTGAACAACAAGCGGAGGCTAAAATATATTCTGCTTCAGCCGTGGATAAAGCAACAGTGGTTTGCTTTTTTCTTGACCAAATATTTAGGGATTTTCTAATAAAGCAGCACATCCTAGAGGTGCTTCTTCTATCCACACGATCTCCCACAAAATCTGCATCACAATATCCCACTACACAAAATACATTAGTTTTAGGATACCATAAACCAAGGTCAGATGTGCCTTTTATGTACCTAATGGTTCGTTTTACAGCTAAAAGATGTGATTCCTTGGGGTGAGATTGAAAACAAGAACATACACCCACACTTTGAACTATGTCCGGCCTAGAAGAAGTTATATACATTAATGATCCAATCATACCTCTATATCGGATTTCATCAACATCTTTCTAATTTTCATCCTTGTCAAGTTTTGTATTTGGATGCATAGGAGAATCCATTGGTTTGGAGTTTTCTAAACCAAATTTCTTTATTAACTCTTTGGCATGTTTTTCTTGGTGAATAAAAATACCACTAGGAGTTTGCTTGATTTGAAGTCCAAGAAAGAATGTTAGTTCTCCCATCAAGCTCATTTCAAACTCACTAGTCATTAGATTTCCAAACTCTTTACATAAGGATTCATTTGCCAACAAACACAATATCATCCACATACACTTGGACAAGCAAGAAATCATCATTAGATTCTTTAATGAACAAAGTAGTATTAGTAGTACCCCTTAGAAAATCATTTTGCAACAAGAAGGCACTAAACCTTTCATATCATGCTCTTGGAGCTTGCCTAAGGCCATAAAGAGCCTTGGATAGTTTAAAAATATGATTATGAAAATATTTGTTTCCAAAACTGGGGGGTTGAACTACAAATACTTCTCTATCAATAAATTCATTCAAAAAGGCACATTTGACATCCATTTGAAACATTTTAAAACCCTTGTGGGCAGCATAAGCAAGTAGCAACCGAATTGCTTCCATTCTTACCATCAGAGCAAATGACTCATCAAAGTCAATGCCCTCTTCTTGATCATAACCTTGGGCCACTAATCTAGCCTTGTTACGAACCACACTACCATCCTTACCCAATTTATTTCTGAAAATCCACTTGGTACCAGTTACCTTCTTACCATTAGGGTAAGGTACAAGAGTCCAAACCTCATTCTTTTCGAATTGGCTTAACCTCTTCTATGGCCTTCACCTAAGAGGGATCTTCAAGATCTTGTTCCATATTTTGAGGTTCTAATTGGGATAAGAAAGCAACATTGTTGGTTTCGGCCTTTTTGCTTGAGGATCTAGTAGTGACTCCTTAGGATGGATCTCCAATAATGAACTCGTGTGGGTAGTTCTTCAAGAACTTCCAATCTCTAGGCTTTTGAGATAAGGTTTCGGCTTGGCTATGACTTGGTTCAGCTTCATTCATCGTTTCGAGTTCTCTAGTTTCATCAGGAGACAAAACAGAAATGTCTCCTTCATTTTAGGAAGTAGGTTCAGAATTGGCATTCTCCATAGAAGGACCTGATTTGACATTTTCTTGATTCACCTGTGAACTTCCTTCAGCTTCATGTCCTGCATCATCATCTAAGACAGCACTTGGTATGAAGTTAGTATCAATAAAATATACATGTATGGATTTCTCAATAGTTCTATGTTCTTTGAGGTAAACTCTATAAGCTTTACTAGTAGTTGAGTATCCAACAAATAAACCTTTATAAGATTTTGGGTCAAATTTTTCAAGATTGTCTTTATTATTTAACACAAAACATTTGCAACCAAATATATGAAAGTACTTGAGGTTTGGAGGGGTTCCTTTCCATAGCTCATAAGGGGTTTTCTTCAACCTTTTTCTAATGATGGTTCTATTTAAGATATAGCAAGCTGTGTTAACAGCCTCAGTCCATAAGAATTTTGGAACTTCATTCTCACAAAGCATTGCCCTGGTCATTTCTTGAAGACTTCTATTTCTTCTTTCAACAACCCCATTTTGTTGAGGTGTTCTAGGACATGAAAAATTGTGAGAAATCTCAAATTCGTCACAGAATTTTCAAAATCTTGATTTTTAAATTCCTTTCCATTATCACTTCTTATATGGCCAATTTTCAAATCCTTTTCATTTTGAATCTTTTTACAAAGAGAAGAAAAAGCATAGAGCACATCATTTTTGTGAGCTAAGAAAGAACCCATCCGTATCTAGAGTAGTCATCAACCACCACCAAGCTATAATGCTTACCTCCTAAACTTTGAGTTCTAGTGGGACCAAAAAGATCAATATGTAACATTTTCTAATGATCTTTTGGTAGAGATTCCATCTTTGGGCTTAAAAGAAGATTTTGTTTGTTTACCCAATTAACAAGCATTACAAGTAATATCCTTGTCAAACTTTATATTAGGAATACCTCTAACCAAATTTTTTTTAACAAGCTTAGAAATTTGGTACATGTTAACATGACCCAATTTCTTATGCCAAAGCCATTTTTCAGATTCAATTGAGGTAAAACACGTCACATTTTGATCTTTTAAGTCTTCTAGAGTTAGTCTATACACATTGTTACATCTTTTTGCCTCAAACAAAACTACACTGGATTTTTCACAAATAATTAAACAGTCCAATTTTCTAAATATAACCAAATATCCAAGATCATATAATTGACATATGCTTAGTAAGTTGTGTTTCAATTCGTCAACAAGAAAAATATCATTTATAAAAGATGAGAAATTTTTACTTACTTTACCTATGGCCACTATATTTACTTTAAAATTATCACCGAAAGTTAAAAACCCTCCATCATACTCGTCAAGCTTGATGAAGAATGTGAACTTTTCGGTCATATGGCTAGAGCATCCACTGTCCAAGTACCACATGTTGTCCTTTCTTTTGGATGCTAGGCACACCTACAAAAATCTTAAGTGACCTTAGGTATCCAAATATTTTTGGATCCTTGAATGTTAAACCACCTCCTTTGGCCAAGATCATTGTAATTGCCAACTATTTTGTACACTTTGTCTCCAATCATTTTTCAACATATAAAACATTGAATAGGAAAATGTCCATCCCGATTGCACAAATGACAAAAACTTTTTGGTTGCTATTTTTTAAGATTAGTTGGGTTTTGAAACTTTATGTCATCTGAAGTAGAAGTCATATTTGAAAAAGGTGATCTTTCAAAAGTGTTTTTAGATTTTTGATGAAAACCCAATCCAGGCTTTTCATAAAGGGGTTTTTTACTAGTCAGGAGTTTATTTAGATTTTTGAAACTTTGTGCAAAGTTGGCCAGATCTTCTTTTAAACTTTTTACCTCTTTGTGCAACCTTTCATTTTCTTCAAAACAGTTCAAGTATGCAACCATAGAATGTTGTTTCTCACAGCCCTTAAGTTTAGCCTTTAGCCGCTTGTTTTCTTTAACAAGATCAATAGTGGTTTCGGCTTCCCTTAATTTATCTTTAAAAAAAGCATTTTCTACCTTGAGGATGTCATTTTGAGATTCAAGTTCATGATTTTCATTTAAGAAGCATCTTAGTTTCTCAGTGAGATGGTCGATCATAAGATGAAGGTCTTCAGTAGAAGGTTCAATGAAAGTTACCTCATCAGTTTGATCGGCCATGAGACAGGTTTGAGATTTGTTCTCAGATTCTTCCTCTTCATCTGAATCGTTTTCCAGATCTTCCCAAGAGGCTATGAGCCCCTTTTTCTTTTCTTTCTTGGTCTTTTCTTCTTTCTTCAACTTTGGGCAGTCAAACTTGTAGTGTCCAGCCCCTTTGCAGTTGTGGCAGATGATCTTGCTTAGGTCCCTTTTTGGTCTTCTCGAGCTGCCTCCCTTGCATTTTTCTTTAATCTTCATCATTTTCTTGAATTTTTTAGCAAACAAAAAAAAACTCATCATCAGATAAATTATCACTGGATTCATCATCCAGAAACTCAATGAATGATTTGAGAGCAATTCCTTTTTTCTTTGTGTCATTTTTCAAGTAAGTGGTTTCAAAAGCAAGTAAATTTTCTCTCAGATCATCATATGTTATTTGATCAATGCCACTGCTCTCAGCTATAACTACAGCCTTAGTTTCCCATACTTTAGTGAGACTTCTCAGAATTTTCCTCACAAACACAGGCTCAGGGTGAGTGATCCTCATAGCATCTAAGCCATTGATGATGACGTTGAATATTTCGAATATTTTGTCAATAGATTCTCCTCTTTTCATATAGAACATTTCGTACTCTTTGCTCAGTATGTCTATTCTGGCTCTCTTGACTTGGGTAGTCCCTTCATGGGTGACTTGGAGTTTGTCCCAGATTTTCTTTGTTGTTTTGCATCTTAATACCTTTTGGTATTCCTCAAAGCTGATACAATAGTTGAGCATGTTGACAGTTTTGGCGTTGAGCTCTATTTTCTTCTTATCTTTATCATTCCATTCGGCCAAAGTCTTATGAATGACTATGCCATTTGCTCCTATTTTGGTTGGGATTTGGGGACCATTCAAGATTATCTTCCAAATTTTGTAATCTACTGACTGAACAAATATCTTCATTCTCTCCTTCTAATAGTTGTAGTTCTTTCCATCGAAGAACGGAGATCTATTGTTGGATTACCCTTCTATCTGAGTGTAGGCCACCACATTGGAACCATTGTTGTTCGCCATCAGGATCTTTCCTCCAAGTTGCAAAGCTTTATCTCTTTGAGACCAAGCTCTGATACCAATTGAGGGTTAGCAGTGGCTAAGAGAAGAGGGGTTGAATCTTAGCTTCCTTTTCTGTTGATTATTACTTTTTACTTTTTCAAAGAAACTTAGGAGATATTTTTACTTTTGTCTCGTATCGAGTTGAGAGACACTTTTTTTTTGTCTCCTGATTAACAGAAACAGAAGTGAAGTAGAGAAGAAGGAGTAACACCCAGAAGTATCCTGGTTCAGCTACTTAGTGCAATATAGCCTACATCCAATATTCATCACATTTATGATGGAATTTCACTTTTTTCAACACATTACATTCACCAAAGTTTTCCTAGGATCTACCTAATTTTATCTGGGACAAATCCATATTCTAACCCAATCTGAATTTGACTAGACCTTAATCTAGCTTTTAACAGCCAAGTGCTAACCCAACTTGTAAGGGAATCCCCACAAAATCATGACACAAAATGGAAAGATGTACAAAGAAATTCTAAAACATCTTATGACTTTTTCTCTAAGTATAACTCACTGCCTTTTACCTCTCATTGGCTTTTTATTACAAACCTCATCATGTTTGCCTTTTTTCAATGAGACTCAGACAGACTAAATTGAGAAAAAGAAAATACTAAATGAACGACATGCAGGAGAAGAACTCAACAAGCTTAGGAATCTATGAGAATCAAACTCTGTGCTTTGTTCTTACTCTCTTGCCTTCAACCCTTGGCCGTTTACTCTTATTATAGAAGAGTGAAGCTTCTAAGGTTAAAGCTAGTTCAAGATTCATACTGTCTTCTTCTCCTTCACAGAGCTTGCAGCGACTTTGTCGGTGAGGAGACAGAAATCTGAATTTGTTGCATGCAACTTACCTATTCTCTCTCATCCTTTTTCTTCAAGTTCTTTCAATCTTGACTGTGGAACCTTGCTTTGGCTCCAAGTTTTGATTTGAATCATTGATCTTCTGCTATCCAGATTTGACTTTGATTTCTCCATGGTTGCTTAATTTGTACTTGAGGCTTTGTGGATTTCTTATTGGTTCCTTGGCGTAGCACAAATGAGGGAAGATACCTTTTGATGTGCTCTGACTGAATAAAAATGGCTACTTGGTTGTAGCCCTTTCTTCTTGCTTGGTTTTGAAAACAAACTTTTTATTCTTCAACACTCCATAACTTCTGCACTTTCTATTTCCTTCTTTCTTTCTTGTTGAATGTGTAACGTGACCGAAGAGAAGGAGAGGGGAGAGAGAATAGAGGATTTGGCTTTCGGTGGAAGCCAAGAAGGATTAAGTTATATTAAATTTGGATTTCAAGTTTCTTGGAGTGTGGGAGTAGGTAACCGTGTGAGGCTTTAAAGTTTTTGGTCTCATTTCTTTATTTTCTCATATATAGTTCATGAACTTGTGATAGGGCTTAGCTTAGTTATTATGGACCATGGTGTGTGGGCTTGATTATTTGTTCCTTGGGCCAAGATGTTTGATTTGTTTTTCTTGCACATTAAACAAAATAAGTTAAACCAACAATTATAATGTTTGTTCATCACATGAATTAGTTTTCTAAACTCAACAAATTATTTTTTAAATTCAATTTAGAAAATGTAAGAAATTTTATTAAAACCTAAGAAAATAAATGAAAAAGAACTTTAAAAATTGCTTAAGATGATGTGTCATTAGGTGCTCTACTGAGGTGAATTGGTGCTTAATTTTTAAGCTTGCCACCAAGCTTCGGAATGTTGAGTTGGTAAAAAGGGTGCCATTGTCAGTGGTAATGGAGAATAGACCTCCAAATCTCGTGACAATATTCTTGTAGAAAAATTTTTGACTTCTTTGAGCTTTGATGGATGCCAAGGACTCTACTTCAATCCACTTAGTAAAGTAGTCGATTCCTATTATGAGATATTTCACGTACTCAGGCACTTGGGAAAATGGCCCAAGTAGGTCTAAACCTCAATTTCCAAAGGGCTGTGGTGAGGTGATACTGATGAGCTCTTTTGGAGGTGCCACATGGAAGTTAGTATGTAGTTGGTAGGGTGGACATTTTCTGAGAAAGTCAGATGTGTCCCGTTGTAAGGTCAGCCAGCATAAGCCAGCTTGTAGAACTTTCTTTGCTAGTGACTTTGCCCTTAGATGATGTCCACAGACAATGGATTTTTATCCAAGACTTTTTTTGTCTTAGAATTTGGAACACATTTCAGAAAAAGTGTGGATATCCCCCTTCTATAGACCCTATGTAATTATAAGTTTTGTAAACCCTATGTAATTAGTAAATAATTAACTAATAAATTAATTATTATTCAAAAAAATTAGAAAATTAAATTTTATAGTTTATAGAGGTAGAAATAATTAAAATATGAATTTTAACACAAATTTAAAAAATTTTGGCCTAAAAATAGACTAACGGGTTGAACTAGTTAGACCGGGCCCATATTAGGCCCAAAACCGAACATATAAAAACCCAAACTCATCACCCCTCCCCTTTTCATTTTAGCATTCATGCTGAAGAGAAGAAGCAAAGCATCAAACCCTAAACCCATTTCACCCTCAATCTTCAATCCCTCGTAGCTTTTAATCCGGAACTTTGATTGACATGCCGTTTGTGGTCACACGTTCATTTTGGAATCCTCTTCGATTCTATCTAAATAAAGTGGTAAGAAACTTTGTCATTCATGCCCAGTTCTTCCCTCCCTATATTTTCAAGTTTTGGGTATGGTTACTAAGGAAAGTTTGTGATTTTGATGATTTAGATATAATCTATCATTGGATAATTGTTAGGCTACATCCCAAGTTCGTTTGGGTAAGGTAAAGAACCATTATCCCTTTGAATATTCCAATTCTATGAGGTTAGGGTTTTGAATTTTTGATGTATATGAAATTATATGAATTAGGTTGGACATATGTGAAGTTGAAGTCAAATTGGTGAAGTGGTGTACTTGAATTAGAGCTTTTGGTGGCTGGAACTTATAGCATTTGGTTTGGAACCTTGGAGGCTTGAATTGAGGTATTTAAGCTTGGAGAAAAATCAGCCAGGGTATAGTTTTGGTTTCTCGTAGTTAATGTTTAATGTCACGTGAAAACTTAAGCTAGATGACCGCAGGATAAGCTCATTTGTATGAATTGATTGTTTGAGTAAAGACTTGATTTAGTATGTGTATAATAGTTGAATTCGGTGGATCGATGAATGTGTTTAAATGATTGTGAATTGATGGAGAAAGTGAGAATATATGTTGATATGTAAGTTAGTATTGGTGGTAATTATGAGTAGAAATTATGGAATTGATTGATGAACTCGGTGCTATTGTGTTTGTGAAGTGATTGAGAAGCTTGTGATAAAGGGTAAGAGTAATTAGTATGGTTGTGGTTGGAGTTTGATTGATTTTGAGTTGAGTATTTTGGGAAAAACTAGAGGTTTTGATGAATTCAATGAAAAAGTTGAGTTTAATGGGAATTGTTGAATGAAATCGATGAATTTATATGTTAAAAAGTTGTGGAATGGTTGGAAAGCATGTGAACATGATTTAAGAATATTAGGACTGATTTGGTTGTAAAATAATTGGTTTTGAATCGAGAGTTTTGACAAATTTGAGGTTTTATGGTTTTCGGTAAAAACAGAATTTTGACAAACTTCGGCGGCCATAACTTGGCTTCTGGACCCCTAAATTTTGTAAAACTAGTTTTGAATGAAAATTAGGTCCGTGAAGTTTATAACGTTCGAAGAACAGGTTAAAAATAATTTTTTTGAAAAAGTTATGCGCGTTCAAGTTTGGGTGTGTAAAACTAGTTTTCTGCAACTTAACAGCTTTTTGAAGGATTTTGGACCCATGTGTATGCGACATGCCACGCGACGCAAGCATTGGGCTCTGCCCATGAGTCTCGCATATGCGGACATGTCATGCGTACGCATGACTAGCCAGCTTTGCACAAGTTGTGTTTTTTAGTTCTAAATCATTTCTCTAGCTTTCCAAGCCTCTTTTAACCCCTGTTTAGGGTCCGTTAGTGAGTTTTCAAGCTTTAGAACGAGGGTGAATATGTTGAATAAGTTAAGAGGATATTTGGGGAATATGCGAAGAGATAACTGAATTAACGAAGTATTGGTGACGTTAAATAAGAAGTAATTGATAAATACGATGATGATAATGATGAATTGATGATGATAATGACATTACGGAGTGATGATGATTGAATTTGAATGAAGGATGATAAGGAATGATTTAAAAGTATATTTGAATGAATTGGATGATATTGAGGTATACATGACCGGGTAAGATGCAGTGGTATTATCCACTTGCTCCGGGTAAGAGTTTGAGACTGAATAAAAGCCAAGGGTTGAGTTTTGTCACTGCTTGCTCCAAATTAAGAATTGTAACTCTGCCTGGGTAAGATGCAAGGGTTGTGTATTGGTCCCACTTGCTTCGTGTTTGGTGTTTTATCCAAGGTTAGCTACCGGACATGTCGGGTTTGGCTTTATAACCGACAGATGAGACTCATCGGCCATAGGACAAGTATACATCATATGCATTTGTATGTTTTTCTTGAGGGTGCATTATTTTGGTTTGCCTAAATGCTTTTGCTTAATTGCTATTTGCTCTAACTATTGTATCTGTACCTCTATTTGTGTTTTCTTTGTCTGAATTGTATGTCATTACAATTGAGAGATCCCTCACGCTGGTGGAGGTGATGCTCAAGATAGTTCTACTAGTGATTTAGAGGGTTGAAGGAGACAAAAAGTGAAATATTAGGTTAACATTAGATTAGAACTAGAACACCTTAGATAGTTTCACCTAATTTCTAGTTTATTTGGATCTTAAGTTTAAATCTGAGTGTCAAAGTTCTAGGAATGCCTCTGGCTTTTCCGGGACCTTTGATATTAACTATGCGGATACCTTTACCATGCTGAGAACCCTCGGTTCTCATTTCATACATATAATATTGTTTTTCAGATGCAGGTTGGGAGGCATCTCACTGAGCGTTTGGAGACTTTCAAGAAGCAAAGAACTATATTTGGGTTTAGCATTCTGGTTGTATACTTGTATATATGTATGTTCATAGTTGCTGTCCGCACCTTGTATTTGTATTCTGTCCCTCCTAGAGGTTGACTTGGAGAAACAGGAGTTTATATTGTAGTTTGAGTAATGTTTTGGGGTTATATATATATATATATATATATATATATATATATATATATATATATATATATATATATATATATATATATATATATATATATAGGTCTGATATTTGCTTGCATGAATATCTGAACTTGGCGGGCAATCGTGCCCTTAGCTTCTGTGCTTGCAGTCTACAATAGAGGTGGGAGGGGGATAATGGACTACTTCTTCATATCCATCGTGCAATGCACGCAGTTATCGATAGACAGAAGAATCATGGTATGCACTTTCGTGTACTAGCTAAAGCGTTACGTTTGTCTGGTGGAGATCATATTCACGCCGGTACCGTAGTAGGTAAACTTGAAGGTGAAAGAGATATTACTTTAGGTTTTGTTGATTTATGACCTTAGCTTTGCAGGTCGAGTTTAGAGCGTGATTTTACTTATCCGTTGGAACTCTATATATATGTATGTCATTTGGTTTTCTGTATAAGCCTTCTATCTTATCGTTTTTCACGAGCGACGTATCTTCGATTTCATTTTTATCTTACCCATTTTCCTTCAAGGCTCCTAGTTATATTATTCTTGTTATATATGTAAGTATTTTTATTTTTAGATGTTGTAGCGCCTCACCACCTCTGATTTACGTCCTAGGCGTAAAGCTCTGTGTGGTAGGGTGTTACAAGTTTCTCTTAGCAATCTCCTTGCTTCCTTTTCTTCCTTTGGGAGGATATCAAATTTGAGGTATTTGACGATGAGGTCTGATAAACCACTATTTTATGGTTTATAATGTGTTTAATTGTGTGGTTTTATCATGATCTCTACCCACTTATTCATATAATTAGCATGCATTTATATTTCCTTCCTAAAATTATTACATGATTGAAAACTTGCTTTCTAGAGACTTTTAATTATGTATTTTAATTCTCCTTTATTCCATTCGATGTCGTGATCTGTGTGTTAAGTGTTTCAGGCTTTATAGGGCATGAATGAATTGGAGATTGGAAAGGAAGCTTGAAAAAATGGAAGGAATACAAGAAATTGAGGAGATGACCAACGAGAAGTGACACGGCCGCATGGCTCACGCGACCGTGCGAAAGCAAGGAAATCGCAGTGACGCGGCCGCATGGCTCACGCGATCGTGCGGATTGGAATAGCACAAGTGACGCAGAGGCGTGGACGACGCGCTCGCGTGGCAAAGCAAAACGCCAAATGACGCGTCCGCATGAATGACGCGATCGCGTGACGTGCGCGATCTGCATAATCTGCAGAATCGCTGGGGGCGATTTTGGGCCCTGTTTTGACCCAGTTTTCGGCTCGAAAAAGCATACTAGAGCCAGAGGACATGCAAAAACGAAAACAACATTCATTCTACACAGTTTTTTTTAGTTTTCAGATCTAGTTTTACTCCTCCTCTAGGTTTTCTCTCTACACATTCATAGTTCTTAGGATTTTATTTCTATTACTCTTTGCATTGGGATATTAAGAAGAGTTATTACCTCATCAAGACTTCGTCATTCTTGTTCGTTTTCTTTACTTGGCTTTACTCTTTCATGTCCTTTAATTTACTCAATTTTACTATTGGATTATTTTAGAATTTATTAATACAAGAGTTACTTTTATTTTTAATTGATTCCTTTGAGTTTTATTTATCATGTTTTTCTTTAATTCCTTCTCCTATGTTATGAGTTCTACATTCACAGAGCGAGTAGTTCCCTAACTTGATGGGGAGTTGATTGAAAGGAACCCTTGAGTTGGGATGCTCAAAAGAAAAATTGTAATTGGATTTATTGTTGGATTGCCCTCTAGTCACTGACACCAATCCCTTTTAATTGAGTGGGTTGGAACTTGTGAATAGAAATAGCATTCCAACTTGTTTGACTTTTCCTTACCTAGTAAGGGATAACTAAACAGAACAACCCCCAATTATCAATTAATCTTGAAAGTACTGTAACAAGAATAGGGCTTCCAACTAATCTACTCCCAGTCAAGGCTTTTATTTAAATTACTTAATTTCTCCAATTTAATTTCCTGTTTATTCAACTCAAACTCTTTTTGAAAACCTCTGATTAATAAATTAGCACACCTTTCTGCAACTCGTTGGGAGACGACCTGGGATTCATACTCCCAGTATTTTAATTCTAATTTTTGTGACAACCCTTCTAAATTGATAAGCGGATTTCTGGTTGGTTAAGAACTATACTTGCAACGCACAACTTATATCAATTCTTAATTAGCAAATTTCTGCCACGTCAATTTTTGGCACCGTTACTGGAGAGTTGCAATAGAGTGCTAAAGTTATTGATTGGATTTTATTTATTTGCATTTTATTTTATTTTGCTACTATGAGCTGCTTGTTTCTTTCGTTAGATGACGCGTTCACTTCCTAATCCAAGCTTGCCAGTATTCGATCCTGAGATTGAAAGAACTATTTCATGAATAAGGCAAGCTCGGCGTCGGTTAGTCCTCTCTGAGGGCGGATCTGAAATGTTATTCGAGGAAGAAATCAGCTCCCGTTCTACTGATTTGGTTGATTTACGTATAGGTGACATGGCAGCACCTAGGAGAGTTACTATCTAGGAGGCTGGAGCCCCTGATTTTACAATGCAACCGTTTCAAGCGCATCACCCAGCGATGGCTACAGACTTTGAAATAAAGACTGCACTGCTCAATTTGATGCCCAAGTTTCATGGCTTACCTGCTCAAGAGCCTATCAAGCACCTGAGAGATTTTCAAGCAGCCTGTTCTACTGTCAGGCGTGATGGTTTGGATGAAACTTCTATTTTGCTAAAAGCCTTCCCATTCTCTCTTGAGGGAAAGGCAAGAGAGTGGTACTACACTCAACCCGCAGTAACTGTATCTAACTGGGATACACTTAGAAGAGAAATTTTGGAAAAGTTCTTTCCAGCTGAAGTTACTGATAAACTGAGGAAAGACATTTCCATGATTATTCAGGACGAATCCGAGACTCTCTATGAATACTGGGAGCGCTTCAATAATCTTCTGGAAGCTTGCCTCCACCATATGATTGACAAGATAGTGTTACTCGGTTACGTCACACAGGGCATGAGGCCCCAAGATAAGACCACATTGGAAAGTGCTAGCAATGGGTCTATGAAAAAGTACAAGACCACTGATGAGGCATGGCAATTGATCAGCGACTTAGCTGAATCTACTCGGAATCACAGGCAGAAACAAGGCCGTTCAAAAGCTGTTGCAGAAGTATCCTCTAGCAGAGAGACTGCTGCTCTAACTCAGAGTATCTGTAAAATGACCAACTTGCTGAAGCAGATGCAATTGAATCAACAACAAGTTCAGCAAGCTCAACCTTCTCCACCACAGCAAAACCAACAGTTAGTCCCACAGAGAGTTTGTGGAATTTGTGCTGATTATAGCCATTATACTGATGAATGTCTGCAGCTCCAGCAGGAAGACAACACCGTGGCAGCCACTCATAACTTCTATGACCGCCCCAACCAAGGGTACAATCAAAGTGGCAATTACAACCATGGATGGCAGGACAATTCTAACCAGAATTAGAGGGACAACAACAACAACAGAGGGGGCAGAGACAATCAGGGAAATCAGAGGTGGAATAATAACAACAACAGGCAACAGAACCAGTACCAGCCTTACAGAGCACCTCACCTGAGGCAATCCCAAGGACCACAGAATATCCAACAGCAGACCTCTCAAATTACCTATCCTTCTTCATCTACTAATGATGACTTATTACAATCTATTGATCGGAGACAACAGACCATGGAAAATAACATTAATGCCACTCTAAATGGTCTGAACGCTACTTTGCAAGCTCTTGTCTCACAGATTGGATCAATGAATAACTCCAATAACCAGCCTTTGAGCTCCAGTGGAATTCCCTCTCAACCATTACCCAATTCCAAGGGTGGCATTAATGCCATCACCCTAAGGTCCGGAACCACACTGCAGGAGAGGAACCAGGAGGAGCCAAGTCCACCAGAACACACCTCAGCTGAAGAGGTAGTGGAAATAGAAGATGTTGAAGAGGAAGAAGACATACAGGACATAGCTGAAAAAGAAGAAGTTCAACCACAGGACGAAGCATCAAAAGGCGCAGACACTGCCGAAGACACCACTCCTATTCCATTTCCACAATTTGCAAGGAAGCCCAGGAAGCAGCTGGAACCTGATCCAAAAATGGTAGAGATATTCAAAAAGGTTGAGGTAACTGTTCCTCTTTTTTATGTTATTCAACTGGTACCTTAATATGCAAAGTTTCTAAAAGATTTATGTATACATAAAGATAAAATTAATGAATTAGAAACTATTCCTTTAGGTAGTTCCATATCTGCTTTAATGGGTGGTTTACCTGAAAAATGTAGTGACCCAGGTCCTTGTATGGTTAATTGTACTATTGGTGGTGTGATAATTTCTGACTGCATGTGTGATTTAGGAGCATGTGTGAGTATAATGCCTTTGTCTATATATGATATTTTGAGGCTCCCTCCCTTAAAAAGGTCGGCAGCTCGTTTTGTGTTAGCAGATAAAAGCATTATTACAGTGGTTGGAGTTGCTGAAGATGTATTAGTGGGCATTAAGGGACTCACATTCCCCACTGATTTTTATATTCTGGAGATTCCCCAAAATGACTCAGAGAAGCCGTCATCAATCCTACTTGGAAGACCTTTCCTGAAGACATCAAAGTTCAAATTGGATGCTTTTTCAGGAGCATACTCTTTTGAAATAGATGGCCGATTAGTAAGTTTCAATCTGAATGGAGTTATGAAGCACCCTCCAGAAGATCATTTTATCTTCTAGTGTGACATCATTGACGAAACCGTAGCTGAAGTTCACCAGGAGGAGTTAGAAGAGAAGCACACAGGACAAGGTCCGAGTGTGGGGACACTCTTGAACGACAATGATGGCACTTTGCCATTTTCACCAGCTTCAGAAAATCTAGAGCCTGACCATGAGCAGAAGTTAGAGTTGAAACCCCTTCCTCCACACCTCAAATATGCTTACCTTGAGGACAAGCAAAAGTGTCCAGTTATCATTGCAAGGGAACTCACTTCTCAACAGGAAGAGCAGTTACTTAGTGTGCTGAGGAGGCACAAGAAGGCAATTGGGTGGAGTTTGGCGGATATAGTAGGCATCAACCCTCAAGTATGTGAGCACAGAATATTTTTAGAAGAGGGAGCAAGACCTGTCCGTCAACCCCAGAGAAGACTGAACCCCACTATCTTAGAGGTTGTCAAGAAGGAAGTGACCAGACTACTGGAGGCAGACATCATCTATCCCATTTCAGACAGTGAATGGGTAAGCCCAGTACAAGTGGTGCCAAAGAAGTCTGGAGTCACTACAGTGAAGAATGAGCATGGAGAGCTCATAGCAACCAGAGTACAGAATGCTTGGAGGGTCTGCATTGACTACAGATGCCTCAACCAAGCAACCCGTAAGGATCATTATCCTCTTCCATTCATTGATCAAATGCTGGATCGCCTGTCAGATAAATCACATTATTGTTTTTTAGATGGTTACACAGGTTATTTCCAGATTCATATAGCTCCTGAGGATCAGGAAAAGACCACTTTTACATGTCCTTTTGGGACTTATGCTTACAAGAGAATGCCCTTTGGCTTGTACAATGCACCAGCCACCTTCCAAAGGTGCATGATGAGTCTTTTCTCTGATCTTATTGAGGACTGTATGGAAGTTTTTATGGATGATTTTAGTGTATATGGCGATTCCTTTAGCCTTTGCTTAGATGGATTATCTAGAATATTAGATAGATGTGTCAATACAAACCTTGTATTAAATTTTGAAAAATGTCACTTTATGGTAAAACAAGGTATTGTACTAGGACATGTTGTGTCTAATACTGGCATTTCTGTAGATCCAACAAAGGTGGATGTTATTTCTAGTTTACCTTACCCCTCTTCTGTGAGGGAAGTCCGTTCGTTCCTTGGCCATGCAGGTTTTTACAGGAGATTCATTAAGGACTTCAGTAAGGTAGCACTTCCCTTATCCAGACTGCTGCAGAAGGATATTGAGTTCGAGTTCAGTGAGGATTGCAAACAAGCGTTTGATAAGCTGAAGACCGCCCTGACTCAAGCTCCAATTGTGAGAGGACCAGACTGGAACCAGCCATTCGAAATAATGTGCGACGCTTCCAACCATGCAGTAGAAGCAGCACTGGCTCAGCGTGAAGGTAAGGATCCTTTTGTTATTGCTTATGCGTCTAAAACTCTAGATGCCGCGCAGTCCAATTACACTACTACTGAGAAAGAGCTTCTTGCTATTGTTTTTGCTCTGGATAAATTCCGAGCCTATTTACTTGGTACGAAGATAGTAGTGTACTCAGACCACGCAGTTCTAAAGTATCTATTAGCTAAAAAGGAGTCCAAAGCAAGGCTTATACGTTAGATACTGCTATTACAAGAATTTAATTTAGAAATTAAGGATAGGAGTGGTAACCAGAATTTAGTGGCAGACCACTTGAGTCGCCTTGAGCACATTACAGATGACCCCACTCCTATAGCTGATAATTTCCCATTTGATAACCTGCAAGCAGTATCTGAGGTAGTCCCTTGGTATGCACCTGTAGCTAATTATCTAGTTAGCCGCACCTTTCCTCCAAACTTTTCTAAGCATCAAAGAGACAAGCTGAAAAGTGAGTCTAAATATTATATATGGGATGACCCATATTTATGGAGATGTGGCGCTGACCAGGTAATTAGACGGTGTGTGCCTCAATCAGAATCCAGTCCATCTTAGAGGCCTGTCACTCATCTGAGAGTGGAGGACATTTTGGCCCTCAAAGAACAGCTAGAAAAATCTTAGACTGTGGATTCTGGTGGCCTACACTTTTTAGAGACGCTGCTGAGTTTTGTAAATCTTGTTTTCCATGCCAAAAATTTGGTAATATATCCAAGAGGGATGAGATGCCTCAACAAATTATGCTTTTCTGTGAAATTTTTGATGTTTGGGGCATTGACTTCATGGGTACATTTCCAAATTCTAATGGTTACTTTTATATATTGTTAGTTGTGGATTACGTTTTCAAATGGGTGGAAGCAATTCCTATCCGGACTGATGATGCTAACACTGTTGTTTCCTTTGTGAGAAACCATATTATTTGTCGCTTTGGATCACCACGAGCAATCGTGAGCGATCAAGGCACCCATTTTTGTAACAGGAGACTAACAAGATTAATGAAGAAGCATGGGATCATTCATAAGGTTGCAACAGCATACCATCCTTAGACTAATGGGCAAGCCGAGGTGTCAAACAGAGAGATAAAGCGTATCTTGCAGAAGATAGTCAAACCTCATAGAAGAGACTGGAGCACCAGGCTACAAGATGCACTTTGGGCGTACAGAACCGCATACAAGACACCCATTGGGATGAGTCCTTTCCGCTTAGTCTATGGAAAAGCTTGTCATCTCCCTGTTGAAGTAGAGCACAAAGCCTTTTGGGCAGTAAAGGAGTGCAACATGGGAATTGAGGAAGCCAGAGCTGAAAGGAAATTGCAACTGCAAGAATTGGAAAGCCTTCGCCTAGAAGCTTATGAGAACTCAAGACTATACAAAGAGAAGATGAAGGCTGTACATGATCAGCACATTAAGAGAAAAGAGTTCCAACCTGGGAACTTAGTCCTCCTTTACAAATCTCGACCCGTACGGAGTTTATCACCTAAGCCATCCTTCAAGCTCTGAACTCATCAAAGTCAATGGACATCGTTTAAAGTTGTACCATGGCGAGCAGCTGAAGAAAAACAAGGAGCTCGAGATCTTCCTCTTGGAAGATCCCCACATAGCCGAAAACTGAGCTAGTGGAGTGTCCAACTTACGGACGTTAAAGCAAAGTGCTAGGTGGGAGACAACCCACCATGGTATGATCGTTCTTTTCTTTATTTTTAATTTTTCTATTCAATAACTTTTCTCTTTATTAGTACATTTCGTGCATCTGCATTTACATACTTTTACTTAAAAAAATATATTTTTCACGCGACGCGACCGCATCATTGATGCGTCCTCATCGCAGGAGATGGGAGAAAATAAAAAAAAAGCGAACAGAGAGTCACGCAGAAGCGTGGCCGGAGGCGTGCCAATGGCACAAATTGCCCCACGCGACCGCGTCACCCACGTGGCCGCGTGCCCTGGAATTCGATGTAAAAAGGGTGCACAACCGAAAGTTGTGCTAGAGTGGTGCTGGATTGGTGCTGAACGCACAATCCTTCCCACGCGGCCGTGTGACCGACGTGACCGCGTCATATCCTTTTCATGACTACTCACGCGATCGCGTCACCCAAGATTTGGCAACAATATAATTTCGAACAGAGAGTTGTGCGAGCGCGTGACCTTGTCAATCAGTATCAGTGCAAGTCGCGCGACCGCGTGTCCCACGCGACCGCGTCGCTTGCACCACACAGCTTCCCTGATTAGCCACTTATCTTATCTTCTTCTCCCTAAATCCTATTTTCTCTTTTCCCTCCTTATTTCTTCCTCCTCCCTTCTTCCTTCTTCCTTCTTTCTCACTTTTTACACTCTCACTCTCTCTCTCTCACCCCCATTAACAAGGTTTTTCTTTTCTTCTTTCCTCCCCTTATTTTTCTATTATTCTTCTTATTTTTATATGTTATCGTCTTTTCTTTTCTTTTTACTTTCATTATCCATATTTTCTTTTTTCTTTCTTTTTCCTTTTTACTTGGTGTTAGAAATTCATTTGAATCATTATTTCTCATTATATACTTGTGGATTGTTCTAAATTTGTTTGGCAATTATATATTACTTTTTAAAAGGTTGCTTGCATGTTCAATTTAATACTTTTTATACCCTAATTCTCATGCATGCTATGTGTTTGTGAAAAAGCCCATATGGCATTATGCACTTTTCTATGTTACTCTACTATTCAATGCTTGCTTTTCACAAATTCCCTTTACTATTGTATTAATTAAATTAATTGTCAATACAAACGTGATAGTTTGTTACGAGTGATGCTTGATCTATGCTACTCATGCCTTTGCCAGCATGCCAATAAACACCTTGCATTCACTTGTCATCATATGCACTAACTATTTTCCATTGATGACTTTTCACATGTAGTCATGACCATGTGTTAACATCATTTACCTTTTACTGTGCATTCATAACCACCCTTTTCCGTTCTCTTCCTTGCTCTATCTCTTTGAATTTAATTTACTTTCTCTTCCCTTTTTCAGAATGGCCACCAAGAAGGGCAAAGAGAAAACTACTCCCAAATCAACAGCAATGAGAGGAACAAAGAGAGCACTAGTGGTAGAACCCTCTTCAACTGCGGTAAAGCCCTCAACAAAGAGACTTAAGAGGATTATAAATGTTGATGATAAAGAAAAAACCTTCCCAGCAAAGGACTCTGCACGATTTTCCAATCGCTACTGTGAGCAAATGTTCCCCATCCTGGCAGAAAGGAGTTACAACAATGAATACCTTCTTCTCCTCCCAAACCATATTGCCACATTTGTTGAGCCGCAAATTGCACAAAGACAATGGGGTTTCTTACAGAGACAGCTGAGGCAGGTCAATCTTTCTTGGGTAGTCGAGTTCTACTCCAACTTTCACCTGCCAACCCTGCAGTCTGTCTTTGTCCGTCAGAAGCAAGTCTCCATTACAGAAGAGGCCATTTAAAAAGCTTTAGGTCTTCCCCCTGTTCCAGAAGGATTGGACGCCTTTCAAGAAGCCGCACTCAAGCGCCAGATGTACCAATTTGACTGGGACGCCGTTCTCAGAGTTATCGCACTACCTGGCAGCCGTTGGATCTACGGATACCATCGTACCTGCCCTAAGGGAATATCGGCTTCAGCACTTACCTTGGAGGCTCGCGTATGGGCACAGATCATGTCCCATTACGTCTTTCTGAGGACTCACGAGTCCTCCTTCACTGCGGACATGGCCGTTCTACTATGGTGCATCCTTACAGACCAGCCTCTGAACCTACCAAGACACATTCGGAATGCCATGGGACACGTACAAATCGCGGGCAACTTACCTTTCCCCGCCTTGGTCTCATATCTTGTCTCAGCAGCCGGAGTCTCCTTCAGAGCTGGGGACACCAAAGCCATACTTCCACGGGATGATCAATATGTCCCTAATGGGAAATATATTAGACCCTCAGCAGCCACTACAAGCCAGCCCATTGAACCAGCTCAGGACATTCCTCCTTCCGTACCACAAGCACCTACAATAGACCAACTGCTCCATCAGATACTCGAAAGGTTGGATCGGCAGGAACACAAAGCTAAGATGAGAGAGCGCCGTAACAAGCGCCGATTCACATACCTCAAAGAGGTGATTATGGGAAAATTCAAGGACTCAGACACCCCGGACTCGACTTCCTTTACCAGCACAGGGAGCCATGATGGTCCCGACTGTGGAGATACTGCTACCAGCCCACCCCTGTTGACAGATGGCACTGAGGACGGTGCAAAGCCTTAAGTGTGGGGAGGTCGGTCAGTACCTGACTCCCAGAGGTAATTTTTCTTCCCTAAACACCAATAAATTAGGATATTTAGTTAGTTTTTCTTTTGTAGAATAGGATAAATTGCATAGTCATAGATTAGTTGCATGCATGTTCTACTTGATTGAAAAGACAATAAGTTTCTTCTAAGACTCTATTTTTGGAATGAAATTTCACTAATTTTAATTAAAATTTTTATGTTAAATTTGCTTGAAGTTGTATTTGGAACATGAATTTTGAGCTAAAGAACACACAACCTGTGAGATTTGAGCCTTTATACATGGTTACATTATTTAACCATAGTTATTTTATTCTTGTGTGTTTACTTCTCTATAATTGTGATCTATATTTTGTTTCATCCTATATGTCCGATGTTTATTATATTTATATGTTTGCATATGATTGAGGCCATTAATTGTTTAGCTCACTTATCCAAATTAAGCCTACCCTTTCAATTACCTTTGTTAGCCACTTTGAGCCTTTAAATCCCATTTGTTCTATATTTTACCATATTACTAGCCTTAAGTTAAAAAACAATTATATATCCCAAACTGAATCTTTGGTTAGCTTAAGATAGAATTGTGTGTGCTAATTAAGTATGGGAAATTGTGGGAACAAAAGATAATAAGGGAGTGTGTCATGATAATATAATGGGAATTTGGATACCTACTCATGTGAAACTATAAGAATTAAAAATCTATGTGCATTGATAAGTTAAGTTTATTTTTATGTTTATGAAAAAAAATAAAAAATATTCAATAAATAAATAAGGGGACAAAATTACCCCAATGCTAAGTTAAGAATTCAAGGATCAATGCATGTATGATAAAATTAAAATAAAAAGTTGATACATGAGTATGGAATATGAAAGAGAAATTCTGGGTAGCTAGGTATGAATTCCAAAGTTATATATATATATATATATATATATATATATATATATATAGGTTATGTTAAATCTTGGGTTAATTAAAGATTCAGTTTATAAGCTTACTTAACCATATGTGTATCCTTACCTTTACCTTGGCCCCATTACAACCTTGAAAAGACCTCATGATGTTTGCATTATTATATTAAATGTTGTTGATTGATTAGGAGAAGAACAAAAATTAGAAAGCATGATTAGAGAAGGATAGAGTGATTGTCCTATACACTAGAGAGATTAGAGCGTACATACATCATTAGTGAGGGTTCAATGCTTGAAATTTTATGTTCCCTGCTTTCATGAGCTATCTTCTTACATTTTTATCTGTTCTTGCTGTATGAAAATTGAATTAGTAGAATTTGATTTGTAATTGTTTTGAAGAGCTTATTCACTTTTGATCAAGTGGACAAGAATCATATAGTTGCATTTACATATATAGGTTGCATTGCATTGCATGAGTTTTACATGTTCCTACTCATTTATTTTATCTCGTTCAACTAAGCATGAGGACATGCTAATGTTTAAGTGTGGGGAGGTTGATAAACCGCTATTTTATAGTTTATAATGTGTTTAATTGTGTGGTTTTATCATGATCATTACCCACTTATTCATATAATTAGCATGCATTTATATTTCCTTCCTACAATTATTACATGATTGAAAACTTGCTTTCTAGAGACTTTTAATTATGTATTTTAATTCTCCTTTATTCCATTCGATGCCGTAATCTGTGTGTTAAGTGTTTCAGGCTTTATAGGGCATGAATGAATTGGAGATTAGAAAGGAAGCTTGCAAAAATGGAAGGAACACAAGAAATTGAGGATATGACCAACGAGAAGTGACGCGGCCGCATGGCTCACGCGACTGCGCTGATTGGAATAGCACAAGTGATGCGGAGGCGTAGACGACGCGCCCGCGTGGCAAAGCAAAACGCCAAATGACGCGTCCGCATGAATGACGCGATCGCGTGACGTGCGTAGTGTGTGAAATCATGATCATTCCTTCCTTGGTAACGGCGCTAAAAACTCAATACGCACGTTCATGTTCTTAATTCTGTTTCACAACTTCGTACAACTAACCAGCAAGTGCACTGGGTCGTCCAAGTAATAAACCTTACGTGAGTAAGGGTCGATCCCACGGAGATTGTCGGCTTGAAGCAAGCTATGGTCACCTTGTAAATCTCAGTCAGGCGAATTCAACTGATTTTATGAATTGATAAGTAAAAGATAAATAAAATATAAAATATGATAGTGGTACTTATGTAATTCATTGGTGAGAATTTCAGATAAGCGTATAGAGATGCTTTCGTCCCTCTGAACCTCTGCTTTCCTGCTGTCTTCATCCAATCCTTCCTACTCCTTTCCATGGCAAGCTGTATGTTAGGCATCACCGTTGTCAATGGCCACCTGTCCTCTCAGTGAAAATGGTCCAATGCGCTGTCACTGCATGGCTAATCATCTGTCGGTTCTCGATCATACTGGAATAGGATCCATTGATCCTTTTGCGTCTGTCACTACGCCCAGCACTCGCGAGTTTGAAGCTCGTCACAGTCATTCAATCCCTGAATCCTACTCGGAATACCATAGACAAGGTTTAGACTTTCCGGATTCTCAAGAATGGTCGTCCATGGGTTCTAACTTATACCACGAAGATACTAATAACTCGGACTCAGTCCTCTGTATTAAATATCCAAGAGATATCCATTCAATCTAAGGTAGAACGGAAGTGGTTCTCAGGCACGCGATCATAAGTTGAGAATGATGATGACTATCACGATCATCACATCTATCATATTGAAGTGCGAATGAATATCTTAGAAGCGGAATAAGTTGAATTGAATAGAAAAATAGTAGTACTTTGCATTAATCTTTGAGGAACAGCAGAGCTCCACACCTTAATCTATGGTGTGTAGAAACTCTACCGTTGAAAATACACAAGTGATAAATGTTCAGGCATGGCCGAATGGCCAGCCCTCACTAAAGTCTGAGATAGCATAAAACTAATCAAAGATGATCCAAAGATATAAACATAATAGTAAAAAGTCCTATTTATACTAAACTAGTTACTAGGGTTTGCAGAATTGAGTAAATGATGCAAAAATCCACTTCTGGGGCCCACTTGGTGTGTGCTTGGGCTGAGCATTGAGCTTTACACGTGTAGAGGCTTCTCTTGGAGTTGAACGCCAGTTTGTAGCCTGTTTCTGGCGTTGAACTCCACTTTGCAACCTGTTTCTGGCGTTTGACTCCAGAATGCAGCATGAAACTGGCATTGAACGCCAGTTTACGTCGTCTATCCTTATTCAAAGTATAGACTATTATATATTGATGGAAAGTTCTGAATGTCTACTTTCAACGCAATTGAGAGCGCACTATTTGGAGCTCTGAAGAACCAGAAAATCTATTCCGAGTGCAGAGAGGTCAGAATCCAACAGCATCAGCAGTCCTTTTTCAGCCTGAATCAGATTTTTGCTCAAGTCCCTTAATTTCAGCCAGAAATTACCTGAAATCACAGAAAAACACACAAACTCATAGTAAAGTCCAGAAATGTGATTTTTAATTAAAAACTAACAAAAATATAATGAAAATTAATTAAATCATACTAAAAACATACTAAAAACAATGCCAAAAAGCGTATAAATTATCCGCTCATCACAACACCAAACTTAAATTGTTGCTTGTCCTCAAGCAACTGAAAATAAAATAGGATAAAAAGAAGAGAGTATACTATAAATTCCAAACTATCAATGAAACTTAGCTCCAATTAAATGAGCGGAACTTGTAGCTTTTTGCCTCTTGAATAGTTTTGGCATCTCACTTGATCCATTGAAGTTTAGAATGATTGGCATCTATAGGAACTTAGAATTCAGATAGTGTTATTGATTCTCCTAGTTCAGTATATTGATTCTTGAACACAGCTACTTTATGAGTCTTGGCCGTGGCCCTAAGCACTTTGTTTTCCAGTATTACCACCGGATACATAAATGCCACAGACACATAACTGGGTGAACCTTTTCAGATTGTGACTCAGCTTTGCTAGAGTCCCCAATTAGAGGTGTCCAGGGTTCTTAAGCACACTCTTCTTTTTGCTTTGAACCTTGACTTTAACCGCTCAGTCTCAAGTTTTCACTTGACACCTTCACGCCACAAGCACATGGTTAGGAACAGCTTGGTTTAGCCGCTTAGGCCAGGATTTTATTCCTTTAGGCCCTCCTATCCACTGATGCTCAAAGCCTTGGATCCTTTTTTATTTACCCTTGTCTTTTGATTTTAAGGGCTATTGGCTTTTTGCTCTTGCCTTTTGGTTTAAAGAGCTTTTGGCTTTTTCTGCTTGCTTTTTCTTTTTCTTTCTCTTTTTTTTTCGCTATTATATTTTTTTTTCTACAAGCTTTTGTATTCACTGCTTTTTCTTGCTTCAAGAATCATTTTTATGATTTTTCAGATTATCAAATAACATGTCTCCTTTCATCATTCTTTCAAGAGCCAACATATTTAACATTCATAAACAACAACTTCAAAAGACATATGCACTGTTCAAACATTCATTCAGAAAACAAAAAGTGTTGCCACCACATCAAAATAATTAAACTAGTTTCAAGGATGAATTCGAAACCATGTACTTCTTGTTCTTTTGTTTTTAGAACAGTTTTTATTTAAGAGAGGTGATGGATTCATATTCATAACTTTAAGGCATAGACACTTAGACACTAATGATCATATAGTGAAGACACAAACATAATTAAACATAAAGCTCAAAAATCGAAAAATAGGAAAATAAATAAACAAGGAGATTAAGGAATGAGTCCACCTTAGTGAGGGTGGCGTCTTCCTCTTATTGAAGAACCAATGGTGCTCTTGAGCTCCTCAATGTCTCTTCCTTATCTTTCTTGCTCCTCCCTCATAGCTATTTGATCTTCTCTAATTTCATGGAGGATGATGGAGTGCTCTTGATGCTCCACCCTTAGTTGTCCCATGTTGAAACTTAATTCTCCTAGGGAAGTGTTGATTTGCTCCCAATAATTCTGTGGAGGAAAGTGCATCCCCTGAGGCATCTCAGGGATTTCATGGTAAGGAATCTCCTCATGCTCATGTTGAGGTCCATGATCTCTTGTTTGCTCCATCCTTTTCTTAGTGATGGGCTTATCCTCTTCAATGAGGATGTCTCCCTCTATGTCAATTCCAGCCGAATTGCAGATGTAGCAAATGAGGTGAGGAAAGGCTAACATTGCCAAATTAGAGGACTTGTCAGCCACCTTGTAGAGTTCTTGAGGTATGATCTCATGAACTTCCACTTTCTCCCCAATCATGATACTATGGATCATGATGGCCCGGTCTACAGTAACTTCTGACCAGTTGCTAGTAGGAATGATTGAGCGTTGAATGAACTCCAACCATCCTCTAGCTACTGGTTTGAGGTCAAGCCTTCTTAGTTGAACCGGCTTGCCTTTTGAGTCAATTTTCCATTGAGCTCCTTCCACACATATGTCCATGAGGACTTGGTCCAACCTTTGATCAAAGTTGACTCTTCTAGTATAGGGGCGTGCGTTTTCTTCCATCATTGGTAAGTTGAACGCCAACCTTACATTTTTCGGACTGAAATCTAAGTATTTCCCCCGAACCATGGTGAGCCAATTCTTTGGATTCGGGTTCACACTTTGATCATGGTTCCTAGTGATCCATGGATTTGCATAGAACTCTTGAACCATTAAGATCCCGACTTGTTGAATAGGGTTGGTGAGAACTTTCCAACCTCTTCTTTGGATTTCAAGACAGATCTCCAGATACTCATTCTTTTTGAGTTTGAAAGGAACCTCAGGGATCACTTTCTTCTTGGCCACAACTTCATAGAAGTGGTCTTGATGGACCTTTAGAGATGAATCTCTGGTGCACGAAATTACAATCACACTTTTGTAACTCCGCACAACTAACCAGCAAGTGCACTGGGTCATCCAAGTAATACCTTACGTGAGTAAGGGTCGATCCCACGGAGATTGTCGGCTTGAAGCAAGCTATGGTTATCTTGTAACTCTTAGTCAGGATATCAATAATTCTCAGATTTAATTGTAAAAAGTAAAAGAACATGAAGTAAATACTTGTTATACAGTAATGAAGAACAGGTTGAGGCTTTGGAGATGCTTTGTCTTCTGAATCTCTGCTTTCCTACTATCTTCTTCTTCATGCATGCAAGGCTCCTTCCATGGCAAGCTTTATGTTGGGCATCACCATTGTCAATGGCTACATCCCATCCTCTCAGTGAAAATGTTCCAAATGCGCTGTCACCGCACGGCTAATCATCTGTCGGTTCTCGATCATGTCGGAATAGGATCCATTGATCCTTTTGCGTCTGTCACACGCCCAACACTCACGAGTTTGAAGCTCGTCACAGTCATCCCTTCCCAGATCCTACTCAGAATATCACAGACAAGGTTTAGACGTTCCGGATCTCAGGAATGACCGCCAATGATTCTAGCTTATACCACGAAGACTCTGATTTGAATCACGAGGCTAAGAGATATGCATTCAATCTAAGGTAGAACGGAGGTGGTTGTCAGGCACGCGTTCATAGGTGAGAATGATGATGAGAGTCACGGATCATTACATTCATCAAGTTGAAGTGCGAATGAATATCTTAGAATGGAAGCAACCGTAATAGAATAGAAAACAGTAGTAATTGCATTAATTCATGAAGAACAGCAGAGCTCCTCACCCCCAACAATGGGGTTTAGAGACTCATGCCGTAGAGAACACAACAAGAAATGTGTAAAGTGTCATGAGGTACAAGATGAATCACTGAGAGTAGTATTTATAGTAAACTAGTGACCTACGATTACAGAAAATGAGTAAGCTAGGGTTTTTATTGTAAAAATCCACTTCCGGGGTCCACTTGGTGTGTGCTTGGGCTGAGCATTGAAGCTTTCATGTGTAGAGACATTTCTTGGAGTTAAACGCCAGCTTTTATGCCAGTTTGGGCGTTTAACTCCAGCTTTTGTGCCAGTTTTGGAGTTAAACGCCAAAATTCTTGAGCTGACTTAGAACGCCTGTTTGAGCCATCAAATCTCGGGCAAAGTATGGACTATTATATATTTTTGGAAAGCCCAGGATGTCTACTTTCTAACGCAATTGAGAACGCACCAATTGGGCTTCTATAGCTCCAGAAAATCCACTTTGAGTGCAGGGAGGTCAGAATCCAATAGCATATGCAGTCCTTTTTCAGCCTCTGAATCAGATTTTTGCTCAGGTCCCTCAATTTCAGCCAGAAAATACCTGAAATCATAGAAAAACACACAAACTCATAGTAAAGCTCAGAAAAGTGATTTTATTTAAAAACTAATAAAAACATAATAAAAACTAACTAAAATATACTAAAAACATACTAAAAACAATGCCAAAAAGCGTATGAATTATCCGCTCATCACAACACCAAACTTAAATTGTTGCTTGTCCCCAAGCAACTAAAAATCAAATAGGATAAAAAGAAGAGAATATACAATGAATTCCAAAAACATCTATGAAGATCAGTATTAATTAGATGAGCGGGGCTTTTAGCTTTTTGCCTCTGAACAGTTTTGGCATCTCACTTTATCCTTTGAAGTTTAGAATGATTGGCATCTATAAGAGCTCAGAATCCAGATAGTGTTATTGATTCTCCTAGTTAAGTATGTTGATTCTTGAACACAGCTACTTTATGAGTCTTGGCCGTGACCCTAAGCACTTTGTTTTCCAGTATTACCATCGGATACATAAATGCCACAGACACATAACTGGGTGAACCTTTTCAGATTGTGACTCAGCTTTGTTAGAGTCCCCAATTAGAGGTGTCCAGAGCTCTTAAGCACACTCTTTTTGCTTTGGACCACGACTTTAACCGCTCAGTCTCAAGTTTTCACTTGACACCTTCACGCCACAAGCACATGGTTAGGGACAGCTTGGTTTAGCCGCTTAGGCCAGGATTTTATTCTTGTGGGCCCTCCTATCCACTGATGCTCAAAGCCTTGGATCCTTTTTATCACCCTTGCCTTTTGGTTTAAAGGGGTATTGGCTTTTTCTGCTTGCTTTTCTTTTTCTTTCTTTTTCTCCCTCTTTTTTTTTTTTTGCAAGCTTTCTATTCACTGCTTTTTCTTGCTTCAAGAATCAATTTTATGATTTTTCAGATCATCAGATAACATTTCTCCTTTTTTCATCATTCTTTCAAGAGCCAACAATTTTAACATTCATAAACAATCAAGTTCAAAAATATGCACTGTTCAAGCATTCATTCAGAAAAACAATAGTATTGCCACCACATCAAAATAACTAAACTGTTTTAAAATTCGAAATTCATGCACTTCTTTTTTTTTCAATTAAAAACATTTTTTTATTTAAGAAAGGTGCTGGATTCATTTTCATAGCTTTAAGGCATAGACACTTAGACACTAATGATCATGTAATAAGACATAAACATAAAGCATAAAAATTCGAAAAACAGAAAATAAAGAACAAGGAAATTAAGGAACGGGTCCACCTTAGTGATGGCGGCTTGTTCTTCCTCTTGAAGATCTTATGGGGTGCTTGAGTTCCTCAATGTCTCTTCCTTGCCTTTGTTGCTCCTCCCTCATGGTTCTTTGATTTTCTCTAATTTCATGGAGGAGGATGGAATGCTCTTGATGCTCCACCCTTGGTTGTCCCATATTGGAACTTAATTCTCCTAGAGAGGTGTTGATTTGCTCCATCCTTTTCTTAGTGATGGGTTTGTCCTCATAAATGGTTATGGAAAAACAAAAAGCAATGCTTTTACCACACCAAACTTAGAAGGTTTGTTCGTCCTCGAGCAAAAGAAGAGAGAAGAGAGTAGAAGTTGGTGGGGATCCTGTGGGGTCCACAGATCCTGAAGTGTCAAGAATTTCTCATCCCTGCACCAATGAGGCTTACAAAACGCCCCTTGCTGCCCATCCTGGCGTTAAACGCCAGGTTGCTGCCCATTTCTGGCGTTTAACGCCAGCTTCTTGCCTTTTTCTGGCGTTAAACGCCAGTCTGGTGCCCATTTCTGGCGTTAAACGCCCAGAATGGTGCCAGACTGGGCGTTTAACGCCCATTCTGCTACCCTTACTGGCGTTTAAACGCCAGTAAGTTTCTTCTCCAGGGTGTTCTATTTTTCATTCTATTTTTCCTTCTGTTTTTGCTTTTTCAATTGTTTTTGTGACTTCACATGATTATCAACATACAGAAAACATAAAATAACAATGGAAAATCAAAATTTAATATAGATTGGGTTGCCTCCCAATAAGCGCTTCTTTAATGTCAATTGCTTGACAGTGGGCTCTCATGGAGCCTCACAGATGTTCAGAGCAATGTTGGAACCTCCCAACACCAAACTTAGAGTTTGAATGTGGGGGATCAACACCAAACTTAAAGTTTGGTTATGGCCTCCCAACACCAAACTTAGAGTTTGACTGTGGGGGTTCTGTTTGACTCTGTATTGAGAGAAGCTCTTCATGCTTCTTCCTTTTCCTGTCTGCAAACCATGGTGCTTCCTGAATGACATAGAGTTGCTCATCCGAAAAGGTTTCAGAGATCTCAGTAGGAGGGTGGGACGCCCCTGCTACTGGTTCTATCTGGGACAGGTGATCAGCTACCTAGTTCTCGGTCCCTTTTCTGTCCCTTATTTCTATATCAAACTCTTGCAGAAGCAACACCCATCTTATGAGCCTGGGTTTTGAATCCTGCTTTGTGAGTAGGTATTTAAGAACAGCATGGTCAGTATACACAATCACTTTTGAACCTATTAAATAGGATCTAAACTTGTCAATGGCATAAACCACTGCAAGTAACTCTTTTTCTGTGGTTGTGTAATTCTTCTGTGCATCATTTAAAATACGGCTAGCATAGTAAATGACGTGCAGAAGCTTGTTATACCTCTGTCCCAACACTGCAGCAATGGCATGGTCACTGACATCACACATTAGTTTGAATGGTAATGTCCAGTCAGGTGCAGAGATGACTGGTGCTGTGACCAGCTTGGCTTTCAGGGTCTCAAACACCTGCAGACACTCTGTGTCAAACACAAATGGCATGTCAGCAGCTAGCAGGTTGCTTAGAGGTTTTGCAATTTTTGAAAAATCCTTTATGAACCTCCTATAGAATCCTGCATGCCCCAGAAAGCTTCTGATTGCCTTAACATTGGCAGGTGGTGGTAATTTCTCAATTACCTCTACCTTGGCTTGATCCACCTCTATTCCCTTGCTTGAAATTTTGTGCCCAAGGACAATTCCTTCAGTCACCATAAAGTGACATTTTTCCCAGTTTAAGACCAGGTTAGTCTCTTGGCACCTTTTCAAGACAAGTGCTAGATGATCAAGACAGGAGCTGAATGAGTCTCCAAATACTGAAAAGTCATCCATGAAGACTTCCAGGAACTTCTCTACCATATCAGAGAAGATAGAGAGCATGCACCTCTGAAAGGTTGCAGGTGCATTGCACAGACCAAAAGGCATTCTTCTGCAAGCAAATACTCCAGAAGGACATGTGAATGCTGTTTTCTCTTGGTCCTAAGGATCCACTGCAATTTGGTTGTAACCTGAATAACCATCCAAAAAGCAGTAATATTCATGACCTGCTAGTCTCTCTAGCATCTGGTCTATGAATGGTAAAGGAAAGTGATCCTTTCGGGTGGCTGTATTGAGCCTTCTGTAGTCAATACACATACGCCACCCTGTAACTGTTCTTGTAGGAACCAGTTCATTCTTTTCATTATGAACCACTGTCATGCCTCCCTTCTTGGGGACAACGTGGACAGGGCTCACCCAGGGGCTATCAGAAATAGGATAAATAATCCCAGCCTCTAGTAACTTAGTGACCTCTTTCTGCACCACTTCCTTCATGGCTGGATTTAGCCGCCTCTGTGGTTGAACCACTGGTTTAGCATCATCCTCCAATAGGATCTTGTGCATGCATCTTGCTGGGCTAATTCCCTTAAGGTCACTTATGGACCACCCAAGAGCTGTCTTGTGTGTCCTTAGCACTTGAATTAGTGCTTTCTCTTCCTGTGGATTTAGAGCAGAGCTTATGATCACTGAAAAAGTGTCACCCTCTCCCAGAAATGCATATTTCAGGGATGGTGGTAGTGGTTTGAGCTCGGGTTTAGGAGGTTTTTCCTCTTTCTGAGGAATTTTCAGAGGTTCTTTTATTTCCTCTTATTCCTCCAGATCAGGCTGAACATCTTTAAAGATGTCCTCTAGCTCTGATTCAAGACTTTCAGTCATATTGACCTCTTCCACCAGGGAGTCAATAATATCAACGCTCATGCAGTCATTTGACGTGTCTGGATGCTGCATAGCTTTGACAACATTTAACTTGAACTCATCCTCATTGACTCTCAGGGTCACTTCCCCTTTTTGGACATCAATGAAAGTTCGTCCAGTTGCTAGGAAAGGTCTTCCTAGAATCAGAGTTGCACTCTTGTGCTCCTCCATTTCCAGCACTACAAAGTCAGTGGGAAAGGCAAATGGCCCAACCTTGACAATCATGTCCTCAATTATGCCTGATGGGTATTTAATAGAGCCATCAGCAAGTTGAAGACATATCCGGGTTGGTTTGACTTCTTCAGTCAACCCAAGCTTTCTGATAGTGGATGCAGGTATTAGGTTGATACTTGCTCCAAGATCACATAGAGCTGTCTTAGTACAAGCACCCTCTATTGTGCATGGTATCATAAAGCTTCCTGGATCTTGAAGCTTCTCTGGTAAGCTTTTCAGAATGACTGCACTGCATTCTTCAGTGAGAAACACTTTTTCAGTTTCTCTCCAATCCTTCTTATGACTTAAGATCTCTTTCATGAACTTAGCATAAGAGGGTATTTGCTCAAGTGCCTCTGCAAACGGGATCTTTATTTCAAGAGTCCTGAGATAGTCTGCAAAGCGGGCAAATTGTTTATCCTGTTCCGCTTGGCGGAGCTTCTGAGGATAAGGCATCTTGGCTTTATATTCTTCAACCTTAGTTGCTGCAGGTTTATTCCCTACAAAAGTGGTTGAAGAAGCCTGCTTAAGGGGGTTGTTATCAGCACTTGCAAGTGTCTGACCCCTTTGTGGCGTTTGAACGCCAGGATCGGATGCTTTTTGGGCGTTTAACGCCAGATTACAGCCCTTTTCTGGCGTTTGAACGCCAGAGTTATTCCTCTCTGGGCTCTTGATGTCCTCAGAGGGATCTTGGGTAGTGGTTTGGTCATCCTCTGTCATTTGTTCCTTTCTTGACTTTTTGCTATTTTGAGCTAAGTTATTCAATGTCTTCCCGCTCCTTAGTTGGACAGCTTGGCATTCTTCTGTTATCTGTTTAGATAGCTGCTGTCTTGTCTGATTCAATTGTGCTTATATATTCTTGTTAGCATTTTTAGTGTCTTGGAGCATCTCTTTGAATTCTGCTAATTGTTTTGTCATAAGGAGTAATTGCTGATTAAGTTCAACAATCTGTTCTTGAGGATTAGGATCAGTAGTTACTGCCATAGCTTCTTCTTTTATGGAGGACTTACTGTTTGAGTACAGATGTTAATTTCTAGCAACTGTATCTATGAGCTCTTGAGCTTCTTCAATTGTTTTTCTCATGTGTATAGATCCACCAGCTGAGTGGTCTAGGGACATCTGAGCTTTTTCTGTAAGCCCATAGTAGAAGATGTCTAACTGTACCCACTCTGAAAACATTTCAGAGGGGCATTTTCTTAGCATCCCTCTATACCTCTCCCAGGCATTATAAAAGAATTCATGATCCTCTTGTTTAAAGTCTTGGATGTCCAGCCTTAGCTGTGTCATCCTTTTTGGAGGGTAAAATTGATTCAGGAATTTGTCCGATAACTGTCTTCATGTTTTTATGCTTGTTGTGGGTTGGTTATTTAACCACCTCTTAGCTTGATCTTTTACAGCAAATGGAAACAGTAATAATCTGTAGACATCCTGATCCACTTCTTTATCACGTACTGTGTCAGCAATTTGTAAGAATTGTGCCAGAAACTCAATAGGTTCTTCTTGTGGAAGACCGAAATACTGACAATTTTGCTGCACCATGATAATGAGCTGAGGATTTAGCTCAAAGCTGCTTGCTTTGATAGGAGGTATACAGATGCCACTCCCATATGCAGCTGTAATGGGGTTAGCATATGACCCCAGAGTCCTTCTGGACTGTTCACTTCCACTTATGTCCATGATGGAGAAAAGGAAATTGATATGAATTATTATTTTTTTTAATTAAAAGTGACCAAAAATAATAAAATAAAATAAAAGGAAAATAAAATAAAATTTCGAAAACTAAAAGAAGATAAAATCAAAGCAAATTGAAAACTAAATTAATTAATTAATTAAAAAGATTTTGAAATTAGCAATTAAAAAGATATGATTGAAAATTATTTTGAAAAAGATATGATTGCAAATTAAAAAAAAAGATATGATTGAAAAGATATGATTGAAGAAATTAAAAAGATTTGATTTTTGAAAAAGATTTGAAAAGATCAATTTTTGAAATCAGAATATTGACTTAACTAAAAAAAAGATATGATTTTGAAAATCTTTGACTAAATTAATGCAAAATTTTGAAATTTATGAGTAAAATAAGGAAAGGATATTTTTTTTATTTTTGAATTTTAATGCGGAAAAAAAAACAACAAAATGACACTAAACTTAGAAATTTTAGATCAAAACACAGAGAATAAACAAGAAAACCTTGAATGTCAAGATGAATACCAAGATCACTTTGAAGATCAAGATGAACACCAAGAACAAATTTTTGAAAAATTTTTAAGTAAATAAAAGCACAAAAACACCAAACTTAAAATTTTTAGAAAATAAAGCACAAATTTTCAAAAAATTAAAAGAAAACACAAAGAAGACACCAAACTTAGAAATTTTAAAAATCAAGGAAGAACTAAAGACATGCAATTTTGAAAAATCAAAAGAAAATAAAAGCATACAATTGACACCAAACTTAAAATATGAAACTAAACTCAAATAAAAGACTCTAAACCAACAAAAATAAAATATTCCTAATCTAAGCAACAAGATAAACCGTCAGTTGTCCAAACTCGAACAATCCCCGGCAACGGCGCCAAAAACTTGGTGCATGAAATTACAATCACACTTTTGTAACTCTGCACAACTAACCAGCAAGTGCACTGGGTCATCCAAGTAATACCTTACGTGAGTAAGGGTCGATCCCACAGAGATTGTCGGCTTGAAGCAAGCTATGGTTATCTTGTAACTCTTAGTCAGGATATCAATAATTCTCAGATTTAATTGTAAAAAGTAAAAGAACATGAAGTAAATACTTGTTATGCAGTAATGAAGAACGGGTTGAGGCTTTGGAGATGCTTTGTCTTCTGAATCTCTGCTTTCCTACTATCTTTTTCTTCATGCACGCAAGGCTCCTTCCATGGCAAGCTTTATGTTGGGCATCACCGTTGTCAATGACTATATCCCGTCCTCTCAGTGAAAATGTTCCAAATGTGCTGTCACCGCACGGCTAATCATCTGTCGGTTCTCGATCATGTCGGAATAGGATCCATTGATCCTTTTGCGTTTGTCACACGCCCAACACTCACGAGTTTGAAGCTCGTCACAGTCATCCCTTCCCAGATCCTACTCAGAATACCACAGACAAGGTTTAGACGTTCCGGATCTCAGGAATGACCGCCAATGATTCTAGCTTATACCACGAAGACTCTGATTTGAATCATGAGGCTAAGAGATATACATTCAATCTAAGGTAGAATGGAGGTGGTTGTCAGGCACGCGCTCATAGGTGAGAATGATGATGAGTGTCACGGATCATCACATTCATCAAGTTGAAGTGCAAATGAATATCTTAGAATGGAAGCAACCGTAATAGAATGGAAAACAGTAGTAATTGCATTAATTCATGAAGAACAGCAGAGCTCCTCACCCCCAACAATGGGGTTTAGAGACTCATGCCATAGAGAACACAACAAGAAACGTGTAAAGTGTCATGAGGTACAAGATGAATCACTGAGAGTAGTATTTATAGTAAACTAGTGACTTAGTGTTACAGAAAATGAGTAAGCTAGGGTGTTTATTGTAAAAATCCACTTCTGGGGCCCACTTGGTGTGTGCTTGGGCTGAGCATTGAAGCTTTCATGTGTAGAGACATTTTCTGGAGTTAAACGCCAGCTTTTATGCCAGTTTGGGCGTTTAACTCAAGCTTTTGTGCCAGTTCTGGAGTTAAACGCCAAAATTCTTGAGCTGACTTGGAACGCCTGTTTGGGCCATCAAATCTTGGGCAAAGTATAAACTATTATATATTGCTTAAAAGCCCAGGATGTCTACTTTCTAACGCAATTTAGAGCGCACCAATTGGGCTTCTGTAGCTCCAGAAAATCCACTTTGAGTGCAGGGAGGTCAGAATCCAACAGCATCTGCAGTCCTTTTTTAGCCTCTGAATCAGATTTTTGCTCAGGTCCCTCAATTTCAGCTAGAAAATACCTAAAATTACAGAAAAACACACAAACTCATAGTAAAGCCCAGAAAAGTGATTTTTATTTAAAAAATAATAAAAACATAATAAAAACTAACTAAAATATACTAAAAACATACTAAAAATAATGCCAAAAAGCGTATGAATTATCCGCTCATCAATCTCTCCATCTTCCATGACTTAGAGATGGAAGCAATTGCCTTCCCTTTCCTCTTTCTAGAGGTTTCTCTGGCCTTAGGTGCCATGAATGATTATGAAAAAACAAAAAGCTATGCTTTTACCACACCAAACTTAAAATGGTTGCTCGTCCCCGAGCAAAAGAAGAAAGAAAGAAGTAGAAGAATAAGAAAAATGGAGGAGAGGGAGAGAGAGATGGTTTCGGCCAAGGGGAAGAAGAGAGGATTTTGTTGTGTGAAAATGAAGAGGGAATGAGGGGTTTATATAGGAGTGGGGAGGAGTTTAGGGTTCGGCCATTTAGGGTTGGGTTTGGGAGGGAAATTATTTTGAATTTAAAGGTAGGTGGGGTTTTTGGGGAAGAGAGGATGGATGTGATTGGTGAAGAGGTGATGGGAAAGAGTGATTTAGTTGATTGGTGAGGGGTATTTGGGGAAGAGAGTTATGGAAAGGTGTGAAAAGGAGAGAAGAAGTAGGTGGGGATCCTGTGGGGTCTGCAGATCCTGAGGTGTTTGAGGATTTCTCATCCCTACACCTTTTAGATGTGTAAAATGCCCTATATATACAATCCTGGTGTTTAACGCCAGACTGCAGCATGTTTCTGGCGTTAAACGCCACTTCCTTGCTTGTTTTGGGCGTTCAACGCCAGTCTATAGCATGTTTCTGGCGTTTAACGCCAGCTTTCCTCTGGGTGCAATCTTGGCGTTTAAACGCCAGACTGCTGCTTGTTTCTGGCGTTAAACGCCAGTTTCATGCTATGTTCTGGTGTTAAACGCCAACCAGATGCTCCTTACTGGCGTTTAAACGCCAGTAAGCCCTTCCTCCAGGGTGTTCTGTTTTCAATGCTGTTTTGCATTCTGTTTTCGATTTTTCAGTAGTTTTTGTGACTCCACATGATCATCAACCTAATAAAACATGAAATAACAAAGAGAAAATAAAATAAAAGTGATTAAATAACATTGGGTTGCCTCCCAACAAGCGCTTCTTTAATGTCAATAGCTTGACAGTGAGCTCTCATGGAGTCTCACAGATAATCAAAGCAAGGTTGGGACCTTCCAACACCAAACTTAGAGTTTGGTTGTGGCCTCCCAACACCAAACTTAGAGTTTGACTGTGGGGGCTTTGGTTGACTCTGCAGTGAGAGAAGCTTTTCATGCTTTCTCTCCATGGTTACAGAAGGAGATCTTTGAGTTTTAAATACAAGGTTGTCATCATTCAGTTGAAGGACCAACTCTCCTCTGTCCACATCAATCACAGCTCTTGCTGTGGCTAGGAAAGGTCTTCCAAGGATGATGGATTCGTCCTCATCCTTTCCAATATCCAGGATTATGAAATAAGCAGGGATGTAAAGGCCTTCAACCTTTACTAGCACGTCCTCTACTTGTCCATAAGATTGTTTTCTGGAGTTGTCTGCCATTTCTAATGAGATTCTGGCAGCTTGCACCTCAAAGATTCCCAGTTTCTCCATTACAGAGAGTGGCATGAGGTTTATCCCTGATCCAAGGTCACATAGAACCTTCTCAAAGGTCATGGTGCCTATGATACAAGGTATTAAGAACTTTCCAGGATCCTGTTTCTTCTAAGGCAATCTCAGTTGATCCAGATCACTTAGTTCATTGATGAGCAAGGGAGGTTCATCGTCCCAAGTCTCATTACTAAATAATTTGGCATTCAGCTTCATGATTGTACCAAGGTACTTGGCAACTTGCTCTTCAGTAACATCCTCATTCTCTTTAGAAGAAGAATATTCATCAGAGCTCATGAATGGCATAAGGAGGTTTAATGGAATCTCTATGGTCTCCAGATGAGCCTCAGAGTCCTTTGGTTCCTCAGAGGGAAACTCCTTATTGATCTTTGGACGTCCCAGGAGGTCTTCCTCACTGGGGTTCACATCCTCTCCCTCCCTTGTAGGTTCGGCCATGATGATCAATTCAATGGCCTTGCACTCTCCTTTTGGATTTTCTTCTGTATTGCTTGGGAGAGTACTATAAGGGGTTTCAGTGATTCTTTTACTCAGCTGGCCCACTTGTGTCTCCAAATTTCTAATGGAGGACCTTATTTCATTCATGAAACTTAGAGTGGCCTTAGATAGATCAGAGACTATATTTGCTAAGCTAGATGGATCATGCTCAGAACTCTCTGTCTTTTGCTGAGTGGATGATGGAAAAGGTTTGCTATTGTTAAACCTGTTTCTTCCACCATTCTTAAAGCCTTGTTGAGGCTTTTGTTGATCCTTCCATGAGAGATTTGGATAATTTCTCCATGAGGGATTATAGGTGTTTCCATAGGGTTCACCCATGTAATTCACCTCTGCTATTGCCGGGTTCTCAGGATCATAAGCTTCTTCTTTAGAAGATGCCTCTTTAGTACTGTTGGATGATTCCTTCAATCCATTCAGACTCTGAGAAATCATATTGACTTGCTGAGTCAATATTTTATTCTGAGCCAATATGGCATTCAGGGTATCAATTTCAAGAACTCCCTTCTTCTGAGGCGTCCCATTACTTACAGGATTCCTCTCAGAAGTGTACATGAACTGGTTATTAGCAACCATGTCAATGAGTTCTTGAGCTTCTGCAGGCGTTTTCTTTAGGTGAATGGATCCACCTGCAGAATGGTCCAATGACATCTTTGATAGTTCAGATAGACCATCATAGAATATATCCAGAATGGTCCATTCTAAAAGCATGTCAGAAGGACACTTTTTGGTCAGTTGCTTATATCTCTCCCAAGCTTCATAGAGGGATTCACCTTCTTTCTGTCTGAAGGTTTGAACATCCACTCTAAGCTTACTAAGCTTTTGAGGAGGAAAGAACTTGGCTAAGAAAGTCGTGACCAGCTTATCCCAAGAGTTCAGGCTATCTTTAGGTTGAGAGTCCAACCATATTCTAGCTCTGTCTCTTACAGCAAACGGGAAAAGCATAAGCCTGTAGACCTCGGAGTCAACCCCATTGGTCTTAACAGTATCACAGATCTGCAAGAATTCAGTTAAGAACTGAAAAGGATCTTCTGATGGAAGTCCATAAAACTTGCAATTCTGTTGCATCAGAGAAACTAATTGAGGCTTAAGCTCAAAATTGTTTGCTCCAATGGCAGGGATTGAGATGCTTCTTCCATGTAAGTTGGAATTTGGTGCAGTAAAGTCACCAAGCATATTCCTTGCATTGTTATTATTTTCGGCCATATCTTCTTCTTTTTCGAAAATTTTTGTCAGATTTTCTCCAGAGAGTTGTGCTTTAGCTTCCCTTAGCTTCCTCTTCAGAGTCCTTTCAGGTTCAGGATCAGCTTCAACAAGAATGTTCTTATCCTTGTTTCTGCTCATATAAAAAAGAAGAAAAAGCAGAAAAGAAAATATAGAATCATCTATGTCACAGTATAGAGATTCCTTTATGTGAGTAGAAGAAAGTAAGAATAGAAGAAGGAAGAGATGAGAATCCAAACACAAGGGTGAGGATAGAAGTGTTAATGGATGAATAAATAAATAGAGGGAGATTAGAGATGAGAGAAGAATTCGAAAATTTAATAAAATAAAATAAGAATATTTTAAAATTAAATTGAAAATTCAAAAATTAAAATTGAAATTGAATTATATTAAAAATTAAAACAATTAGTTAATAAAAAGAAAGAATTTTGAAAAAGAGGTAAGGAATTTTTGAAAATTAGAAGGAGAGAGTTAGTTAGGTAGTTTTGAAAAAGATATGATTGAAACAAAAAGATAAGATTGATTGAAAAAGGTTTGAAAATTATTTTTGAAAAAGATAAGAAGTTAGAAAAGACTTTGAAATTGATTTTGAAAAAGATATGATTGAGAGATATGATTGAAAATCATTTTGAAAAGGATTTGAAAAGGAAATTAAAAAGATTTGATTTTGAAAATTAAAGTTGATTACTTGACTAACAAGAAACTAAAAAGATATGATTCTAGAGTTTAAAGATTGAACCTTTCTTACTAGGCAAGTAAGAAACTTAAAATTTTTTAATCAATCACATTAATTGTTAGCATTAATTTTGAAAATTAATTTGAATATTTTCGAAAAAATGAAAAAGATTTTGAAAAATTTTAAAAAGGAATTCGAAAATATGAAAAGAAAATTGAAAAAGATTTGATTTTGAAAAAGATTTTGAAAAAGATAAGATTTTTAAATTGAAAATTTGACTTGGCTCATAAGAAACAACTAAATTTTAAAAAGTTTTGAAAAAGTCAACTCAAATTTTCGAAATTTATGAGTGATATAAGGGAAAGATATTTTTTTATTTTTGAATTTTTAATGATGAAAGAGAAAAACACAAAATTGAAACAAATCATGAAAATTATGAATCAAAACAACTAATGCATGCAAGAACACTATGAATGTTAAGATGAACACCAAGAACACTTTGAAGATCAAGATGAACATCACGACTTATTTTTGAAAATTTTTAAGAAAAGAAAAACATGCAAGACACCAAACTTAAAGATTTTTATTCTTTAGACATTAATAATTCAAGAATGCATACGAAAAACAAGTAAAGACACAAAACAAGAAAATAAGAGGATCAAACAAGAAGACTGGCCAGGAACAACTTGAAGATCATGAAGAACATATGATGAATTTTGGAAAATTCTTGAGAAAAACAAACACATGCAAGACACCAAACTTAAAAATTGACTCTAGACTCAAACAAGAAACACAAAATATTTTTTATTTTACGATTTTATTAAAAAAAATTTTGGTTTTTTTTCGAAAATTATTTTGGGAAAAACGAAAAGAAGAAAAATATATTTTTTTGTATTTTTTTGAAAATAAGAAATAAAAAGCTTAAAATTAAAATAAAATTACCTAATCCGAGAAACAAGATGAACCGTCAGTTGTCCAAACTCGAATAATCCCCGGCAACGGCGCCAAAAACATGGTGTGCGAAATCGTGATCATTCCTTCCTTGGTAACGGCGCTAAAAACTCAATACGCACGTTAATGTTCTTAATTCTGTTTCACAACTTCGTACAACTAACCAGCAAGTGCACTGGGTCGTCCAAGTAATAAACCTTATGTGAGTAAGGGTCGATCCCACGGAGATTGTCAGCTTGAAGCAAGCTATGGTCACCCTGTAAATCTCAGTTAGGCGAATTCAACTGATTTTATGAATTGATAAGTAAAAGATAAATAAAATATAAAATATGATAGTGGTACTTATGTAATTCATTGGTGAGAATTTCAGATAAGCGTATAGAGATGCTTTCGTCCCTCTGAACCTCTGCTTTCCTGCTGTTTTCATCCAATCCTTCCTACTCCTTTCCATGGCAAGCTATATGTTAGGTATCACTATTGTCAATGGCCACCTGTCCTCTCAGTGAAAATGGTCCAATGCACTGTCACTGCATGGCTAATCATCTGTCGGTTCTCGATCATACTGGAATAGGATCCATTGATCCTTTTGCGTCTGTCACTACGCCCAGCACTCACGAGTTTGAAGCTCGTCACAGTCATTCAATCCCTGAATCCTACTCGGAATACCATAGACAAGGTTTAGACTTTCCGGATTCTCAAGAATGGCCGTCCATGGGTTCTAACTTATACCACGAAGATACTAATAACTCGGACTCGGTCCCCTGTATTAAATATCCAAGAGATATCCATTCAATCTAAGGTAGAACGGAAGTGGTTCTCAGGCACGCGATCATAAGTTGAGAATGATGATGACTGTCACGATCATCACATCTATCATATTGAAGTGCGAATGAATATCTTAGAAGCGGAATAAGTTGAATTGAATAGAAAAATAGTAGTACTTTGCATTAATCTTTGAGGAACAGCAGAGCTCCACACCTTAATCTATGGTGTGTAGAAACTCTACCGTTGAAAATACACAAGTGATAAATGTTCAGGCATGGCCAAATGGCCAGCCCTCACTAAAGTCTGAGATAGCATAAAACTAATCAAAGATGATCCAAAGATATAAACATAATAGTAAAAAGTCCTATTTATACTAAACTAGTTACTAGGGTTTGCAGAATTGAGTAAATGATGCAGAAATCCACTTCTGGGGCCCACTTGGTGTGTGCTTGGGCTGAGCATTGAGCTTTACACGTGTAGAGGCTTCTCTTGGAGTTGAACGCCAGTTTGTAGCCTGTTTCTGGCGTTGAACTCCACTTTGCAACCTGTTTCTGGCGTTTGACTCCAGAATGCAGCATGAAACTGGCATTGAACGCCAGTTTACGTCGTCTATCCTTATTCAAAGTATGAACTATTATATATTGCTGGAAATCTATGGATGTCTACTTTCCAACGCAATTGAGAGCGCGCTATTTGGAGTTCTGTAGATCCAGAAAATCCATTCCGAGTGCAGAGAGGTCAGAATCCAACAACATTAGCAGTCCTTTTTCAGCCTGAATCAGATTTTTGCTCAAGTTCCTCAATTTCAGCCAGAAATTACCTGAAATCATAGAAAAACACACAAACTCATAGTAAAGTCCAGAAATGTGAGTTTTAATTAAAAACTAATAAAAATATAATGAAAATTAATTAAATCATACTAAAAACATACTAAAAACAATGCCAAAAAGCGTATAAATTATCCGCTCATCAGTGCGCGATCTGCATAATCTGCAGAATCGCTGGGGGTGATTTTGGGCCCTGTTTTGACCCAGTTTTCAGCCTGGAAAAGCAGACTAGAACCAGAGGACATGCAGAAATGAAAACAACATTCATTCTACACAGTTTTTTTTAGTTTTTAGATCTAGTTTTACTCCTCCTCTAGGTTTTCTCTCTACACATTCATAGTTCTTAGGATTTTATTTCTATTGCTCTTTGCATTGGGATATTGAGAAGAGTTATTACCTCATCAAGACTTCATCATTCTAGTTCGTTTTCTTTACTTGGCTTTACTCTTCCATGTCCTTTAATTTACTCAATTTTACTATTGGATTATTTTAGAATTTATTAATACAAGAGTTACTTTTATTTTTAATTGATTCCTTTGAGTTTTATTTATCATGTTTTTCTTTAATTCCTCCTCCTATGTTATGAGTTCTACATTCACAATGAGCGAGTAGTTCCCTAACTTGATGGGGAGTTGATTGAAAGGAACCCTTGAGTTGGGATGCTCAAAAGAAAAATTGTAATTGGATTTATTGTTGGATTGCCCTCTAGTCAGTGACACCAATCCCTTTTAATTGAGTGGGTTGAAACTTGTGAATAGAAATAGCATTCCAACTTGTTTGACTTTCCCTTACCTAGTAAGGGATAACTAAACAGAACAACCTCCAATTATCAATTAATCTTGAAAGTACTGCAACAAGAATAGGGCTTCCAAATAATCTACTCCCAGTCAAGGCTTTTATTTAAATTACTTAATTTCTCCAATTTAATTTCCTGTTTATTCAACTCAAACTCTTTTTGAAAACCTCTTATTAATAAATTAGCACACCTTTCTGCAACTCGTTGGGAGACGACCTGGGATTCATACTCCCAATATTTTAATTCTAATTTTTGTGACAACCCTTCTAAATTGATAAGTGAATTTCTGGTTAGTTAAGAACTATACTTGCAATGCATAACTTATATCAATTCTTAATTAGCAAATTTCCGCCACGTCGGGGTCATCTACCCCGAATTCATGTTAGAGACTATCAAGGTGTCCGACTTGTCATTTTCCTTTGCTACTGATGGTGAGTGTATGGTTTCTTGGATTAGACTATTATTGCCCCTGGCTTAGTGCTGGCCATTTTGGAGACGGTATAAGCTTGAAATTTGGCTAGCTGGTTTAGTATCTTCTCCAAGTATTTCTTCATGCTGGGGTCTTTGGCTTGGTAATCACCATTGATTTGTGAGGTTATTACTTGTGAGTCACTAAAGATGACGACCTTCAATGTGCCGATCTCTTTGACCATTCGGAGACCAGCAAGTACAACTTCATACTCAACCTGGTTATTAGAGGCTTGGAAGTCGAACTTTAATGAAAACTCTATCTGAGTTCCTTCTTCATTCTTGAGCCCTACTACCAGCTTTGTTTAATGACCTAACTACATATAGGCTCCAAGTCGTGAAATTCCCTTGTTGAACTCCCATGTATTCTGCGAGGAAGTCGGCTAAGTATTGCGACTTAATGGCCATCCAGGCTTCATATTTAAGTCGAACTCGGATAGCTCCACAGTCCACTATAGCATCCACCCTGCAATATCCATTTTTTGTAAGATATTCTTCATGGGTTGATTAGTTCGAATTTTGCTGGTGTGAGCTTGAAAATAAGGTCGCAATCTTCTGGACGTCAGAACAAGGGCGTATGCAAATTTTTCTATCCTTTGATAGTTCAATTCTGCCTCTTGCAATGACTTGCTTGTGAAGTAGATAGGCTTTTTCCCTGCTTCATCTTCTTGGACAAGGGATGAGGCTATAGCTTTATCAGCTATAGCTCGGCACAACACGAGCTCTTCACCCACTATAGGTTGGATCAGTATGGGGTTTGACTTAAGAATTTTTTGAATTCTTGGAAGGCCTGTTCAAATTCTTGAGTCCATTGAAAGTCATGCCCTTTTTTGAGGATTGCAAACAGTGGTAACAACTTTAGGGCTAAACCAATAAGGAACATAGATAGAGCTGCCAGCCTACCATTCAATTATTGAACTTCTTTTAAAAAAATCAGGATTCGTGGTGCACGAAATTGTGATGTCCAGGCTCGAACAATCCCTGGTAATGGCTCCAAAGCTTGGTGCTTTGATCTTAATTCATAATTGTCACAACTTCGATACAACTAACCAGCAAGTGCACTGGGTCGTCCAAGTAATACCTTACGTGAGTAAGGGTCGAATCCCACGAAGATTGTTGGTATGAAGCAAGCTATGGTCACCTTGTAAATCTCAGTCAGGCAGATATAAAGTGATAATGGAGTTTTCGAAATTAATAATAAAATAGGGATAGAGACACTTATGTAATTCATTGGTGAGAATTTCAGATAAGCGAATGGAGATGCTTTTCGTTCCTCTGAACCTCTGCTTTCCTGCTATCTTCATCCAGTCAGTCTTACTCCTTTCCATGGCTGGCTTTATGTGATACATCACCACTGTCAATGGCTACTTTCGGTCATCTCTCGGGAAAATGATTCAATGCCCTGTCACGGCACGGCTAATCGTCTGGAGGCATCACCCTTGCCAATGGCTTCATCTTATCCTCTCAGTGAATAATATGCTCACGCACCCTGTCACGGCACGGCTATTCATCTGTCGGTTCTCGATCATGCCGGAATAGGATTTACTATCCTTTTGCGTCTGTCACTAACGCCCTGCAATCGCGAGTTAGGAGCTCGTCACAGTCATTCAATCATTGAATCCTACTCGGAATACCACAGACAAGGTTTAGACTTTCCGGATTCTCTTGAATGCCGCCATCATTCTAGCTTACGCCACGAAGATTCTGGTTAGGAGATCTAAGAGATACTCATTCTAGCTTATTTCATGTAGAACAGAAGTATTTGTCAGGCACGCGTTCATAAGGGAGAAGGATGATGAGCGTCACACATAATCATCACGTTCTTGGGTGCGAATGGATATCTTAGAAGAGAAATAAGAAGAATTGAATAGAAAACAGTAGTACTTTGCATTAATCTTTGAGGAACAGCAGAGCTCCACACCTTAATCTATGGAGTGTAGAAACTCTACCGTATGAAAATACATAAGTGAAGGTCCAGGCATGGCCGAGATGGCCAGCCCCCCTAAACGAGATCAATAGTCTCCTAAGATGAACAATGGAATAATACTGAGACCAAAGATGCCTAATACAATAGTAAAAGGTCCTATTTATAATAAACTAGCTACTAGGGTTTACATGAGTAAGTAATTGATGCATAAATCCACTTCTGGGGCCCACTTGGTGTGTGTTTGGGCTGAGCCTGAGTGTTGCACGTGCAGAGGCCATTTGTGGAGTTGAACGCCAGTTTCTGTGCCAGTTTGGGCGTTCAACTCTGGTTTTGGATCTTTTTCTGGCGCTGGACGCCAGATTTGGGCAGAAGGCTGGCGTTGAACGCCAGTTTACGTCATCAATTCTTGGCCAAAGTATGGACTATTATATATTTCTTGGAAGCGCGCCATTTCGAGTTTTGTAGCTCCAGAAAATCCACTTTGAGTGCAGGGAGGTCAGAATCCAACAGCATCAGCAGTCCTTCTTCAACCTCTGAATCTGATTTCTGCTCAAGTCCCTCAATTTCAGCCAGAAAATACCTGAAATCACAGAAAAACACACAAACTCATAGTAAAGTCCAGAAATGTGAATTTATCATAAAAACTAATGAAAACATCCCTAAAAGTAACTAGATCCTACTAAAAACATACTAAAAACAATGCCAAAAAGCGTATAAATTATCCGCTCATCACAACACCAAACTTAAATTGTTGCTTGTCCCCAAGCAACTGAAAATCAAATAGGATAAAAAGAAGAGAATATACTATAAATTCCAAACTATCAATGAAACATAGCTCCAATTCATATGAGCAGGACTTATAGCTTTTTGCCTCTTGAATAGTTTTGGCATCTCACTTTATCCATTGAGGTTTAGAATGATTGGCATCTATAGGAACTTCAGATTTCGAATAGTGTTATTGACTCTCCTAGTTCAGTATGATGATTCTTGAACACAGCTTCTTTATGAGTCTTGGCCGTGGCCCTAAGCACTTTGTTTTCCAGTATTACCACCGGATACATAAATGCCACAGACACATAATTGGGTGAACCTTTTCAGATTGTGACTCAGCTTTGCTAAAGTCCCCAATAAGAGGTGTCCAGGGTTCCTAAGCACACTCTTCTTTTGCTTTGGACCTTGACTTTAACCGCTCAGTCTCAAGTTTTCACTTGACACCTACACGCCACAAGCACATGGTTAGGGACAGCTTGGTTTAGCCGCTTAGACCAGGATTTTATTCCTTTAGGCCCTCCTATCCACTGATGCTCAAAGCCTTGGGATCCTTTTTATTTCCCTTGCCTTTTGGTTTTAAGGGTTATTGGCTTTTTCTGCTTGCTTTTTCTCTTTCTTTTTTTTTTTTTCGCCCCTTTTTTTTTTCTGCGAGCTTTGTTCTTTGCTGCTTTTTCTTGCTTCAAGAATCATTTTTATGATTTTTCAGATTATCAAATAACATGTCTCCTAGTCATCATTCTTTCAAGAGCCAACATATTTAACATTCTTAAACAACAACTTCAAAAGACATATGCACTGTTCAAGCATACATTCAGAAAATAAGAAGCATTGTCACCACATCAATATAATTAAGCTAAGTTCAAGGATAAATTCGAAACTCATGTACTTCTTGTTCTTTTGAATTAAAACATTTTTCTTTTAAGAGATGTGATGGATTCATAGGACATTCATATCTCTAAGACAAAATTACTAACTACTAATGATCATGTAATGAAGACATAAACATAGATAAGCACATAACATAGAAAATGAAAAACAGAAGAAAGAAGAACAAGGAATGAATCCACCTTAGTGATGGTGGCGTTTCCTTCTTGAGGAACCAATGATGTCCTTGAGCTCTTCTATGTCTCTTCCTTGTCTTTGTTGCTCCTCCCTCATTGCTTTTTGATCTTCTCTTATTTCATGAAGCATGATGGAGTGCTCTTGATATTCCACCCTTAGTTGTTCCATATTGGAACTCAATTCTTCTAGGGAGGTGTTGATGTGCTCCCAATAGTTTTGTGGAGGAAAGTGCATTTGAGGCATTTCCGGAATCTCATGGTGATGAGCTTCTTGCGCCTCTTGAGCTCCATGACTGGGCTCTCTTGCTTGCTCCATCTTTTTCTTAGTGATGGGCTTTTCCTCTTTAATGAGGATATCTCCCTCTATGTCAATCCCAGCTGAATTGCATAGGTGGCAAATGAGGTGAGGAAAGGCTAACCTTGCCATGGTGGAGGACTTGTCAGCCACCTTGTAGAGTTCTTGAGGTATAATCTCATGAACTTCCACCTCTTCTCCAATCATGATGCTATGGATCATGATGGCCCAGTCTATAGTAACTTCAGACCGGTTGCTAGTGGGAATAATTGAGCATTGAATAAACTCCAACCATCCTCTAGCTATAGGCTTGAGGTCCAATCTTCTTAGTTGAACCGGCTTGCCTTTGGAGTCAATCTTCCATTGAGCTCCTTCTACACATATGTCCATAAGGACTTGGTCCAACCTTTGATCAAAGTTGACTCTCCTTGTGTAGGGGCGTGCGTTCTCTTCCATGTATGGCAAGTTGAACGCCAACCTCACATTCTCCGGACTAAAATCTAAGTATTTCCCCCGAACCATTGTAACATAGTTCTTTGGATCCGGGTTCTTACTTTGATCATGGTTCTTGGTGATCCATGCATTGGCATAGAACTCTTGAACCATTAGGATGCCGACTTGTTGGATGGGATTTGTTAGAACTTCCCACCCTCTTCTTTGAATTTCATGTCGGATCTCCGGATACTCATTTCTTTTGAGTTTGAAAGGGACCTCAGGGATCACCTTCTTCTTGGCCACAACATCATAGAAGTGGTCTTGATGGGCTTTGGAGATGAATCTTTCCATCTCCCATGACTCGGATGTGGAAGCTTTTGTCTTCCCTTTCCCTCTTCTAGAGGATTCTCCGGTCTTGGGTGCCATCAATGTTAATGGAAAAACAAAAAAAAACTATGCTTTTACCACACCAAACTTAGAATATTGCTCGCCCTCGAGCAATAAACAAAAGAATAGAAGAAGAAGAAGAAGAAATATGGAGAGGGAGAGGGAGATGTGGTTTCGGCCAAGAAGAGTGTAGAGGGGTGTGTGTGTGAGAATTTGATGAAGAATGGAGGGCTTTATATAGGGAAGGGAGGGGGGTTAAGGTTCGGCCATATGGGTGGGTTTGGGTGGGAAATTGGTTTTGAATTTTGAAGGTAGGTGGAGTTTATGAGGTAGGTTTATGGGGAAGAGTGGATGGATGTGAGTGGTGAAGGTTTAGTGGGGAAGAGAGATTGAGGTGATTGGTGAAGAGTTTTTGGGGAAGAGTGTTTATGGGGTTGTGTGAAAGAAAGTGGTGAGAAGAAGTGAGTGGAGGTAGGTGGGGATCCTGTGGGGTCCACAGATCCTGAGGTGTTCAAGGAATTACATCCCTGCACCCATTAGGCATATAAAAATGCCTTTGTACCCAACTCTGGGCGTTCAGCGCCAGGTTGGTGCCCATTTTGGGCGTTCAACGCCCCTTTGCTGCCATTTCTGGCATTGAACGCCAGAACCATGCTTGTTCTGGGCGTTCAGTGCCAGGATGCTCCCATTCTGGGCGTTCAGCGCCAGAACTATGCTCTGTTCTGGCGTTTGAATGCCAGACAGATGCTCCTCCAGGGTGTGATTTTTCTTCTGCTGTTTTTAATTCCGTTTTCAATTTTTATATTTATTTTGTGACTCCACATGATCATGAACCTAAGAAAACACGAAAAACAATAAAAATAAGAATTAGATAAACATTGGGTTGCCTCCCAACAAGCGCTTCTTTAATGTCAATAGCTTGACAGTGGGCTCTCATGGAGCCTCACAGATGTGCAGAGCTTTGTTGAGACTCTCCAACACCAAACTTAGAGTTTGGATATGGGAGTTCAACACCAAACTTAGAGTTTGGTTGTGGCCTCCCAACACCAAACTTAGAGTTTGACTGTGGGGGCTCTGGTTGACTCTGCTTTGAGAGAAGCTTTTCAAGCGTCCTCTCCATGGTTGTAGAGGGAGATCCTTGAGTTTTGAATACAAGGGAGTTCTCATTCCATTGAAGGACTATTTCACCTCTGTCAACATCAATTACAGCTCTTGCTGTGGCCAGGAAAGGTCTTCCTAGGATGATGGATTCATCCTCTTCCTTTCCAGTATCCAGGACTATGAAATCAGTAGGTATGTAAAAGCCCTCAACCTTTACTAATACATCTTCTACTTGTCCATAAGCCTGTTTTCTTGAGCTGTCTGCCATCTCTAGTGAGATTTTAGCAGCTTGCACCCCATAGATTCCCAGTTTCTCTATTACAGAGAGGGGCATGAGGTTTATTCCTGACCAAGGTCACACAGAGCCTTAAAGATCATGGTGCCTATGGTACAGGGTATTATGAACTTTCCAGGATCCTGTCTCTTCTGAGGCAATATCAGTTGATCCAGATCACTTAGTTCATTGATGAACAAGGGAGGTTCAACTTCCCAAGTATCAATGCCAAATAATTTGGCATTCAGCTTCATGATTGCACCAAGAAACTTGGCAGTTTGCTTTTCAGTGACATCCTCATTCTCTTCAGAAGAGGAATACTCATCAGAGCTCATGAAGGGCATAAGGAGGTTCAATGGAATCTCTATGGTCTCTAGATGAGCCTTTGAGTCCTTTGGTTCCTCAGAGGGAAGCTCCTTATTGATCACTGGACGTCCCAGGAGGTCTTCCTCCTTGGGATTCACGTCCTCTCCTCTCCTCACAGGTTCGGCCATGGCGCTTATGTCAATGGCCTTGCACTCTCCTTTTGGGTTCTCTTCTGTATTGCTTGGGAGAGTACTAGGAGGGATTTCAGTGATCCTTTTACTCAGCTGGCCCACTTGTGCTTCCAGATTTCTAATGGAAGACCTTGTTTCATTCATGAAACTTACAGTGGCCTTAGATAGATCAGAGACTAGATTTGCTAAATTAGAAGCATTTTGTTCAGAGTTCTCTGTCTGTTGCTGAGTTGATGATGGAAAAGGTTTGCTATTGCTAAACCTGTTTCTTCCACCATTATTAAAGCCTTGTTGGGGCTTTTGATCCTTCCATGAGAAATTTGGATGATTTCTCCATGTTGAGTTATAGGTGTTTCCATAAGGTTCACCTAAGTAATTTACCTCTGCTATTGCAGGGTTCTCAGGATCATAGGCTTCTTCTTCAGAAGATGCCTCTTGAGTACTGTTGGATGCAGCTTGCATTCCATGCAGACTCTGAGAGATCATATTGACTTGCTGAGTCAATATTTTATTCTGAGCCAATATGGCATTCAGAGTATCAACTTCAAGAACTCCCTTCTTCATAGGCGTCCCATTGCTCACAGGATTCCTTTCAGAAGTGTACATGAACTGGTTATTAGCAACCATGTCAATGAGTTCTTGAGCTTCTGCAGGCGTTTTCTTTAGGTGAATAGATCCACCTGCAGAGGTATCCAATGACATCTTAGATAACTCAGACAGACCATCATAGAATATATCCAGGATGGTCCATTCTGAAAGCATGTCAGAAGGACACTTTTTGGTCAACTGTTTGTATCTTTCCCAAGCTTCATAGAGGGATTCACCTTCTTTCTGTCTGAAGGTTTGAACATCAGCTCTAAGCTTGCTCAGCTTTTGAGGAGGAAAGTACTTGGCTAAGAAAGCCGTGACCAGCTTATCCCAAGAGTTCAGGCTGTCTTTGGGTTGAGAATCCAACCATAATCTAGCTCTGTCTCTTACAGTAAAAGGGAAAAGCATGAGCCTGTAGACTTCAGGATCTACTCCATTAGTCTTAACAGTATCACATATCTACAAGGATTCAGTTAAGAACTGAAAAGGATCTTCAGATGGAAGTCCATGAAACTTGCAGTTCTGCTGCATCAGAGAAACTAATTGAGGTTTCAGCTCAAAATTGTTTGCTCCAATGGCAGGAATGGAGATGCTTCTTCCATGTAAACTGGAATTAGGTGCAGTAAAGTCACCAAGCATCTTCCTTACATTATCATTATTTTCGGCTGCCATCTCCTCTGCCTGTTCGAAAATTTCTGAAAGGTTATCTCTGGATTGTTGTATTTTAGCTTCTCTTAATTTTCTCTTCAGAGTCCTTTCAGGTTCTGGATCTGCTTCCACAAGAATGTTCTTATCCTTGCTCCTGCTCATATGACAAGGAAGAATGGACAGAATAATAATAATAATAATGGAGATCCTTTATACCACAGTATAGGGATCCCTGTGTGAGTGGAAGAAGAGGGGGAGACAAAGAATGTGATGTAAAGGAAGAAACACAACTGTACCGATGGAAGAGGTGTGAGATGAGATGTTAGGATATGAATGAATAAATAGAATAGAATGGGGGAGGGATAATTTTCGAAAATTTTTTTGAAAAAGAGTTAGTGATTTTTGAAAATGGTTTTTGAAAGATTGTTAGTAATTTTCGAAAATTAAGTTTTAAAAATTAAAATAATTAATAAATTAAAAAGAAATTTTGAAAAAGGGGAGAGATATTTTCGAAAATGAGAGAAAGAGAGTTAGTTAGGTGGTTTTGAAAAAGTTAAGAAACAAACAAAAAGTTAGTTAGTTAGTTGAAACAAATTTTTGAAAAGATAAGAAGTTAGGAAGTTAGAAAAGATATTTTGAAAAGATATTTTTGAAAAAGATAAGATAAGAAGATATTTTTGAAAAGATATGATTGAAGTTAGTTTTGAAAAAGATTTGATTTTTAAAATCTCAATTAATGACTTGATTCATAAGAAATCACAAGATATGATTCTAGAACTTAAAGTTTGAATCTTTCTTAACAAGCAAGTAACAAACTTCAAATTTTTGAATCAAAACATTAATTTGTTTATGTTATTTTCGAAAATTTGGTATAAAAATAAGAAAAAGATTTTTGAAAAATATTTTTGGAATTTTCGAAAATAACTAATAATTTTGAAAAAGATTTGATTTTTGAAAGAGATTTTGAAAAAGATAAGATTTTCAAATTGAAAATTTGATTTGACTCATAAGAAACAACTTGATTTTAAAAATTTTTGAAAAAGTCAATCCACATTTTCGAATTTGATGAGGGAAAAGAGGAAAGATATTTTTTTTTGATTTTTTGAATTTTTATGATGCAAGAGAAAAACACTAAAAAGATGCAATGCATGAAATTTTTAGATCAAAACAATGAATGCATGCAAGAATGCTATGAATGTCAAGATGAACACCAAGAACACTATGAATGTCAAGATGAACATCATAGACACAATTTTGAAAAATTTTTAATGCAAAGAAAACATGCAAGACACCAAACTTAGAATTCTTTAATGCTTACGCACTAAGAATTCAAGAATGCATATGATAAACATGAAAAGACACAAAACAAAAAATCATCAAGATCAAACAAGAAGACTTACCAAGAACAATTTGAAGATCATGAAGAACACTATGAATGCATGAAATTTTCGAAAAATGCAAGATGCATATGCAAGTGACACCAAACTTATGATATGACTCAAGACTCAAACAAGAAACAGAAAATATTTTTGATTTTTATGATTTTCAAATTTTTTTTGGATTTTTTTTTTTCGAAAATAGTATGAAAAAGAAAAAATAAGGATTCCAAAATTTTTAATATGAATTCCAGGAATCTTGCCATGTTAGTCTAAAGCTTCAGTCCAGGAATTAGACATGGCTCACTAGCCAGCCAAGCTTTCAATGAAAGCTCCAGTCCAAAACACTAGACATGGCCAATGGCCAGCCAAGTTTCAGCAGATATGGATACTTTTCATGTATAGAACAACTAAGTGTGTGAGAATCTCTTCATTTGTGATGGTAAGTTGAAACCTCAGTCAAAAATTAGACATGGCTTACAGCCAGCCAGGATTCAACAAATCATCATGAAACACTAGAATTCATTCTTAAAAATCTTGAATAAATTTTTGAAAATATTTTTATTTTTTTTTCAAAAACATATGAGAGATTTTTGAAAATATTTTTTTGAAAGATTTTTGAAAATAAAACAAAAAGAAAATTACCTAATCTGAGCAACAAGATGAACCGTCAGTTGTCCAAACTCAAACAATCCCCGGCAACGGCGCCAAAAACTTGGTGCTGTTGCCGGATCAAAAGGGAATCTAGCACTGATGTTACCGGACCAAAAGCTTGCCGAAAACTCAAACAATCCCCGGCAACGGCGCCAAAAACTTGGTGCACGAAATTGTGATGTCCAGGCTCGAACAATCCCTGGTAATGGCTCCAAAGCTTGGTGCTTTGATCTTAATTCATAATTGTCACAACTTCGATACAACTAACCAGCAAGTGCACTGGGTCGTCCAAGTAATACCTTACGTGAGTAAGGCTCGAATCCCACGGAGATTGTTGGTATGAAGCAAGCTATGGTCACCTTGTAAATCTCAGTCAGGCAGATATAAAATGATAATGGAGTTTTCGAAATTAATAATAAAATAGGGATAGAGACACTTATGTAATTCATTGGTGAGAATTTCAGATAAGCAAATGGAGATGCTTTTCGTTCCTCTGAACCTCTGCTTTCCTGCTATCTTCATCCAGTCAGTCTTACTCCTTTCCATGGCTGGCTTTATGTGATACATCACCACTGTCAATGGCTACTTTCGGTCATCTCTCGGGAAAATGATCCAATGCCCTGTCACGGCACGGCTAATCGTCTGGAGGCATCACCCTTGCCAATGGCTTCATCTTATCCTCTCAGTGAATAATATGCTCACGCACCCTGTCACGGCACGGCTATTCATCTGTCGGTTCTCGATCATGCCGGAATAGGATTTACTATCCTTTTGCGTCTGTCACTAACGCCCTGCAATCGCGAGTTAGGAGCTCGTCACAGTCATTCAATCATTGAATCCTACTCGGAATACCACAGACAAGGTTTAGACTTTCCGGATTCTCTTGAATGCCGCCATCATTCTAGCTTACGCCACGAAGATTCTGGTTAGGAGATCTAAGAGATACTCATTCTAGCTTATTTCATGTAGAACAGAAGTGTTTGTCAGGCACGCGTTCATAAGGGAGAAGGATGATGAGCGTCACACATAATCATCACCTTCATCACGTTCTTGGGTGCGAATGGATATCTTAGAAGAGAAATAAGAAGAATTGAATAGAAAACAGTAGTACTTTGCATTAATCTTTGAGGAACAGCAGAGCTCCACACCTTAATCTATGGAGTGTAGAAACTCTACCGTATGAAAATACATAAGTGAAGGTCCAGGCATGGCCGAGATGGCCAGCCCCCCTAAACGAGATCAATAGTCTCCTAAGATGAACAATGGAATAATACTGAGACCAAAGATGCCTAATACAATAGTAAAAGGTCCTATTTATAATAAACTAGCTACTAGGGTTTACATGAGTAAGTAATTGATGCATAAATCCACTTTCGGGGCCCACTTGGTGTGTGTTTGGGCTGAGCCTGAGTGTTACACGTGCAGAGGCCATTTGTGGAGTTGAACGCCAGTTTCTGTGCCAGTTTGGGCGTTCAACTCTGGTTTTGGATCCTTTTCTGGCGCTGGACGCTAGATTTGGGCAGAAGGCTGGTATTGAACGCCAGTTTACGTCATCAATTCTTGGTCAAAGTATGGACTATTATATATTGATGGAAAGCCCTGGATGTCTACTTTCCAACGCAATTGGAAGCGCGCCATTTCGAGTTCTGTAGCTCCAGAAAATCCACTTTGAGTGCAGGGAGGTCAGAATCCAACAGCATCAGCAGTCCTTCTTCAACCTCTGAATCTGATTTCTGCTCAAGTCCCTCAATTTCAGCCAGAAAATACCTGAAATCACAGAAAAACACACAAACTCATAGTAAAGTCCAGAAATGTGAATTTATCATAAAAACTAATGAAAACATCCCTAAAAGTAACTAGATCCTACTAAAAACATACTAAAAATAATGCCAAAAAGCGTATAAATTATCCGCTCATCAATTCGCTTCTCTAGGATTGCCTTACATTTGTTTGGGTTAGTTTCAATGCCCCTTTGGGTGAGCATGAATCCTAGAAACATTTATGCTTCTACTTCAAAGGTGCACTTGGTGGGATATAGCTGCATCCCATATTGCCTTATTGTGTTGAATACTTTTGCCAGGTTAGGCAGCAGGCTGGTTTCACCCTTGATTTTAACGAGCATGTCATCTACATAGACTTCTATGAGCTTTCCCAAATAAGGGGAGAATACCTTATTCATCAATTGCTAGTAAGTTGTCCCTGTATTTTTCAACCAAAAAGGCATAACCACATAACAATAATTTGTTCTAGGGATGATGAAAGACGTCTTCTCTTGGTTGGGCTTGTATTTTGGGTTGATTATATCCCGAGTAAGCATCCATAAAGGAAAGAAACTTATATCCTGATGCCGAATCTACCAAGGCGTCAATGCTAGGTAGAGGGTAGTGGTGCGCAAAAATTGTGATTACACTTTAATTATGTAAAATTCATCGCTCTTTCTTTCCCTGGTAATGGCGCCAAAAACATGATGCCAATACCATGGTTCACAACTTCGCACAACTAACCAGCAAGTGCACTAGGTCGTCCAAGTAATACCTTAGGTCACCTTGTAAATCTCAGTTAGGCGGATATAAAATAGTAATGGGGTTTTCGAAATTAATAATAAAACAGGGATAGAAGTACTTATGTAAATCATTAGTGAGAATTTTAGATAAGCGAATAGAGATGCTTACGTTCCTCTGAACCTCTGCTTTCCTGCTATCTTCATCCAATCAGTCTTACTCCTTTCCATGGCTGGCTTTATGTGATACATCACCATTGTCAATGGCTACTTTTGGTCTTCTCTCGGGAAAATGATCCAAATGCCCTGTCACGGCACGGCTAATCGTCTGGAGGCATCACCCTTGTCAATGGTTTCATCTTGTCCTCTCAGTGAAAATGGTCAACGCACCCTGTCACGGCACGGCTATTCATCTGTCGGTTCTCGATCATGCTGGAATAGGATTTACTATCCTTTTGCGTCTGTCACTACGCCCGGCAATCGCGAGTTTGAAGCTCGTCACAGTCATTCAATCATTGAATCCTACTCGGAATACCACAGACAAGGTTTAGACCTTCCGGATTCTCTTGAATGCCGCCATCATTCTAGCTTACACCACAAAGATTCCGATTAAGAGATCTAAGAGATACTCATTCAGTCGAAGGTAGAATGGAAGTGGTTGTCAGGCACGCGTTCATAGGGAATGATGATGATTGTCACGTTCATCACATTCAGGTTGAAGTGCGAATGAATATCTTAGAAGCGAAATAAGATGAATTGAATAGAAAATAGTAGTACTTTGCATTAATCTTTGAGGAACAGCAGAGCTCCACACCTTAATCTATGGAGTGTAGAAACTCTACCGTTGAAAATACATAAGTGATAATGGAGTTCATTGGTCTCGGCCCCAGAGGGGAACCGGAATAACCAAGACTGTGAATACAATGATAAAAAGTTCTATTTATAATAAACTAGTCATTAGGGTTTACAGAAGTAAGTAATTGATGCATAAATCCACTTCCGGGGCCCACTTGGTGTGTGCTTGGGCTGAGCTTGAGTGTTGCACGTGTAGAGGTTCTTCTTGGAGTTGAACGCCAGCATTTGTGCCAGTTTGGGCGTTCAACTCTGGTTTTGGATCCTTTTCTGGCGCTGGAGGCCAGAATTGGGCAGAGAGCTGGCGTTGAATGCCAGTTTGCGTCGTCTATCCTTGGCCAAAGTATAGACTATTATATATTGCTGGAAAGCCCTGGATGTCTACTTTCCAACGAAATTGGAAGCGCGCCATTTTGAGTTCTGTAGCTCCAAAAAATCCATTTTTAGTGCAGAGAGGTCAGAATCCAACAGCATCAGCAGTCCTTCTTCAACCTCTGAATCTGATTTCTGCTCAAGTCCCTCAATTTCAGCCAGAAAATACCTGAAATCACAGAAAAATACACAAACTTATAGTAAAGTCCAGAAATGTGAATTTAACATAAAAACTAATGAAAATATCCCTAAAAGTAACTAGATCCTACTAAAAACATACTAAAAACAATGCCAAAAAGCGTATAAATTATCCGCTCATCACAACACCAAACTTAAATTGTTGCTTGTCCCCAAGCAACTGAAAATCAAATAGGATAAAAAGAAGAGAATATACTATAAATTCCAAACTATCAATGAAACATAGCTTCAATCATATGAGCGGGACTTATAGCTTTTTGCCTCTTGAATAGTTTTGGCATCTCACTTTATCCATTGAGGTTCAGAATGATTGGCATCTATAGGAACTCAGAGTTCAGATAGTGTTATTGACTCTCCTAGTTCAGTATGATGATTCTTGAACACAGCTATTTTATGAGTCTTGGCCGTGGCCCTAAGCACTTTGTTTTCCAGTATTACCACCGGATACATAAATTCCACAGACACATAATTGGGTGAACCTTTTCAGATTGTGACTCAGCTTTGCTAAAGTCCCTAATTAGAGGTGTCCAGGGTTCTTAAGCACACTCTTTTTTTTTTTTGCTTTGGACCTTGACTTTAACCGCTCAGTCTCAAGTTTTCACTTGACACCTACACGCCACAAGCACATGGTTAGGGACAGCTTGGTTTAGCCGCTTAGGCCAGGATTTTATTCCTTTAGGCCCTCCTATCCACTGATGCTCAAAGCCTTGGGATCCTTTTTATTTACCCTTGCCTTTTGGTTTTAAGGGTTATTGGCTTTTTGCTCTTGCCTCTTGGTTTTAAGAGCTTTTGGCTTTTTCTGCTTGCTTTTTCTTTTTCTTTCTATTTTTTTTTCTTCGCCTATTTTTTTTTCTTTTTTTTTCTGCAAGCTTTGTTCTTTGCTGCTTTTTCTTGCTTCAAGAATCATTTTTATGATTTTTCAGATTATCAAATAACATGTCTCCTAGTCATCATTCTTTCAAGAGCCAACATATTTAACATTCTTAAACAACAACTTTAAAAGACATATGCACTGTTCAAGCATACATTCAGAAAACAAGAAGCATTGTCACCACATCAATATAATTAAGCTAAGTTCAAGGATAAATTCGAAACTCATGTACTTCTTGTTCTTTTGAATTAAAACATTTTTCATTTAAGAGAGGTGATGGATTCATAGGACATTCATAACTTTAAGACATAGTTACTAACTACTAATGATCATGTAAGGAAGACACAAACATAGATAAGCACTTAACATAGAAAACGAAAAACAGAGAAAGTAAGAACAAGGAATGAGTCCACCTTAGTGATGATGGCGTTTCCTTCTTGAGGAACCAATGATGTCCTTGAGCTCTTCTATGTCTCTTCCTTGTCTTTGTTGCTCCTCCCTCATTGCTTTTTGATCTTCTCTTATTTCATGAAGGATGATGGAGTGCTCTTGATGTTCCACCCTTAGTTGTCCCATGTTGGAACTTAATTCTTCTAGGGAGGTGTTGATGTGCTCCCAATATTTATGTGGAGGGAAGTGCATCCCCTGAGGTATCTCAGGGATTTCTTGATTTGCAGCCACATGTTCTACCACTGAGCTATAGACCCTTGAGATGAATCTTTCCATCTCCTATGACTCGGAGGTGGAAGCCTTTGTCTTCCCTTCCCCTCTTTTAGAGGTTTAGGTGCCATCAATGGTAATGGAAAAACAAAAAGCTTATGCTTTTACCACACCAAACTTAGAATGTTGCTCGCCCTCGAGCAAAAGAAGAAAAAATAGAAGAAGAAGAAGATATGGAGGAGATGGAGGGGTGTGTGTATGGATGTGAGTGGTGAATGGAGAATAGAAGGGATGATCATGAATGGAGAGAGAGAGAGGGTGAGGTGGGTAGGGATCCTGTGGGATTCATAGATCCTGAGATGATCCTGTGGTGTCCACAGATCCTGAGGTGTCAAGGATTTGCATTCCTGCACCAATTAGGCATGTAAAATGCCTTTGCACACAACTCTGGGCGTTCAGCGCCAGGTTGGTGCCCATTTTGGGCGTTCAATGCCCATTTGTTGCCATTTCTGGCGTTGAACGCCAGAACCATGCTTGTTCTGGGTGTTCAGCGCCAGGATGCTGCCCATTTTGGGCGTTCAGCGCCAGAACCATGCTCTGTTCTGGCGTTGAACGCCAGGCAGGTGCTTCCTCCAGGGTGTGATTTTTCTTCTGCTGTTTTTTATTCCGTTTTCAATTTTTTATTTTATTTTGTGACTCCACATGATCATGAACCTATAAAAACATATAACTAAGAAAAATATAGTTAGATAAATAAGAATTGGGTTGCCTCCCAACAAGCGCTTCTTTAATGTTAATAGCTTGACAGTGGGCTCTCATGGAGCCTCACAGATGTTCAGAGCATTGTTGAGACTCTCCAACACCAAACTTAGAGTTTGACTGTGGGGGCTTTATTTGACTCTGCTTTGAGGGAAGCTTTTTCTGCTTCCTCTCCATGGATGCAGAGAGAAATCCTTGAGTTGTAAAGGTTGTCCTTATTTAATTGAAGGATCAATTCTCCTTTGTCCACATCAATCACAGCTCTTGCTGTGGCCAGGAAAGGTCTTCCTAGGATGATGGATTCATCCTCTTCCTTTCCAGTATCTAAGACTACGAAATCAGCAGGGATGTAAAGGCCTTCAACCTTTACTAACATGTCCTCTACTTGTCCATAAGCCTGTTTTCTTGAATTGTCTGCCATCTCTAATGAGATTTTAGCAGCTTGCACCCCATAGATTCCCAGTTTCTCTATTACAGAGAGGGGCATGAGGTTTATTCCTGAACCAAGGTCACACAGAGCCTTAAAGATCATGGTGCCTATGGTACAAGGTATTATGAACTTTTCAGGATCCTGTCTCTTCTGAGGCAATGTCAGTTGATCCAGATCACTTAGTTCATTGATGAACAAGGGAGGTTCATCTTCCCAAGTTTCAATGCCAAATAATTTGGCATTCAGCTTCATGATTGCACCAAGGAACTTGGCAGCTTGCTCTTCAGTGACATCCTCATTCTCTTCAGAAGAGGAATACTCATCAGAGCTCATGAAGGGCATAAGGAGGTTCAATGAAATCTCTATGGTCTCTAGATAAGCCTCAGAGTCCTTTGGTTCCTCAGAGGGAAGCTCCTTATCGATCACTGGACGTCCCAGGAGGTCTTCCTCCTTGGGATTCACGTCCTCTCCTCTCCTCACAGGTTCGGCCATGATGCTTATGTCAATGGCCTTGCACTCTCCTTTTGGATTCTCTTCTGTATTGCTTGGGAGAGTACTAGGAGGGATTTCAGTGATCCTTTTACTCAGCTGGCCTACTTGTGCTTCTAGATTTCTAATGGAAGATCTTGTTTCATTCATGAAACTTACAGTGGCCTTAGATAGATCAGAGACTAAGTTTGCTAAATTAGAAGTATTTTGTTCAGAGTTCTCTGTCTGTTGCTGAGTGGATGATGGAAAAGGTTTATTATTGTTAAACCTGTTTCTTCCACCATTATTAAAGCCTTGTTGAGGCTTTTGATCCTTCCATGAGAAATTTGGATGATTTCTCCATGATGAGTTATAGGTGTTTCCATAAGGTTCACCTAAGTAATTCACCTCTGCTATTGCAGGGTTCTCAGGATCATAAGCTTCTTCTTCATAAGAAGCCTCTTGAGTACTGTTGGATGCAGCTTGCACTCCATTCAGACTCTGAGAAATCATATTGACTTGCTGAGTCAATATTTTGTTCTGAGCCAATATGGCATTCAGAGTATCAATCTCAAGAACTCCCTTCTTCATAGGTGTCCCATTACTCACAGAATTCCTCTCAGAAGTGTACATGAACTGGTTATTAGCAACCATGTCAATGAGTTCTTGAGCTTCTGCAGGCGTTTTCTTTAGGTGAATGGATCCACCTGCAGAAGTATCCAATGACATCTTTGATAGCTCAGATAAACCATCATAGAATATATCCAGGATGGTCCATTCTGAAAGCATGTCAGTAGGACACTTTTTGGTCAGTCCTTTGTATCTCTCCCAAGCTTCATAGAGGGATTCACCATCTTTCTGTCTGAAGGTTTGAACATCAGCTCTAAGCTTGCTCAGCTTTTGAGGAGGAAAGTACTTGGCTAAGAAAGCCGTGACCAGCTTATCTCAAGAGTTCAGACTATCTTTAGGTTGAGAGTCCAACCATATTCTAGCTCTGTCTCTTACAGCAAATGGGAAAAGCATGAGCCTGTAGACTTCAGGATCTACTCCATTAGTCTTAACAGTATCACAGATCTACAAGAATTTAGTTAAGAACTGAAAAGGATCTTCAGATGGAAGTCCATGAAACTTGCAGTTCTGCTGCATCAGAGAAACTAATTGAGGTTTCAGCTCAAAGTTGTTTGCTCCAATGGCAGGAATGAAGATGCTTCTTCCATGTAAATTGGAATTTGGTGCAGTAAAGTCACCAAGCATTCTCCTTGCATTGTTGTTGGGTTCGGCTGCCATCTCCTTTACTTGTTCGAAATTTTCAATCAAGTTGTCTCTGGATTTAGCTTCTCTTAATTTCCTCTTCAGAGTCCTTTCAGGTTCTGGATCAGCTTCAACAAGAATGCCTTTTTCTTTGTCCCTGCTCATAAGAAAGAAAAGAGAAAAAGAAAAGAAGAGGAATCCTCTATGTCACAGTAAAGAGGTTCCTTATTATTAGTAGAAGAAAAGAAGAAGAGAAAAATCTGAACTCAGAAAGAGAGAGAAAGGGTTCGGATTTTTGGTGGGTGAGGGAGAGATGTTAGTAGATAAATAAATAAATAGAATAAGATGAGAGGGAGAAGATTTCGAAAATAATTTTTGAAAAAGAGTTAGTGATTTTTGAAAATAGTTTTTTGAAAAAGGTTAGTAATTTTCGAAAATTTTTAAATCAAAGATTAAAATAATTAATAAAAAAAAAAGAAATTTTGAAAAAGGGGGGAGATATTTTCGAAAATTAGAGAGAGAGAGAGTTAGTTAGATAGTTTTAAAAAAGATAAGAAACAAACAAAAAGTTAGTTAGTTAGTTGAAACAAATTTTGAAAATCAATTTTGAGAAGATAAGAAGATAGGAAGTTAGAAAAGATATTTTGAAAATCAACTTTTTGAAAAAGATAAGATAAGAAGATATTTTTTTGAAAAGATATGATTGAAATTAGTTTTGAAAAAGATTTGATTTTAAAAATTACAATTAATGACTTGATTCACAAGAAATCACAAGATATGATTCTAGAACTCAAAGTTTGAACCTTTCTTAACAAGCAAGTAACAAACTTGAAATTTTTGAATCAAAACATTAATTGGTGATGTTATTTTCGAAAATATGATGTAAAATTAAGAAAAAGATTTTTGAAAAATATTTTTGAAATTTTCGAAAATAACTAAAAAAATGAAAAAGATTTGATTTTTGAAAAAGATTTTGAGAAAGATAAGATTTTCAAATTGAAGATTTGATTTGACTCATAAGAAACAACTTGATTTTAAAAATTTTTGAAAAAGTCAATCCAAATTTTCAAATTTGATGAGAGAGAAAAAGGGAAAGATATTTTTTTGCTTTTTGAATTTTTAATGAAGAGAGAGAAAAACAAGAAAAATGATGCAATGCATGAGAATTTTAGATCAAAACATGTGATGCATGCAAGAATGCTATGAATGTCAAGATGAACACCAAGAACACTATGAATGTTAAGATGAACACCAAGAACATATTTTTGAAAAGTTTTTAATGCAAGGAAAACATGTAAGACACCAAACTTAGAATTCTTTAATGCTTAGACACTAAAAATTCAAGAATGCATATGAAAAACAAGAAAAGACACAAAACATGCAAATGCAAAGATCAAACAAGAAGACTTACCAAGAACAACTTGAAGATCATGAAGAACACTATGAATGCATGAAAATTTTCAAAAAAATGCAAGATGCACATGCAATTGACACCAAACTTATAACATGACACATGACTCAAACAAGAAACACAAAAAAAATATTTTTGATTTTTATGATTTTCTAAATTTTTTTTTTGGATTTTTCGAAAATTATTTGAAAAAGAAAAATAAGGATTCCAAAATTTTTAATATGAATTCCAAGAATCTTGCATTCTTAGTCTAAAGCTTCAGTCCAGGAATTAGACATGGCTCACTAGCCAGCCAAGCTTTCAATGAAAGCTCCGGTCCAAAACACTAGACATGGCCAATGGCCAGCCAAGCTTCAGCAGATACCTCTCATGCATACAACAGCAAATTTTATTGGTAACAACTAGCTTGCTCTTGTGATGATGATTAGGAAGCCTCAGTCCAAAAGAGTTTAGACATGGCTTTGCAGCCAGCCAGGCTTCACATGCTTCATGAAACACTAGAATTCATTCTTTAAGAATCTTGAAAAAAAAATTTTTTCTAAAACAGGTGAGAAAATTTTGAGATATTTTTGAAAAATTTTTGAAAAGAAAACAAAAAGAAAATTACCTAATCTGAGCAACAAGATGAACCGTCAGTTGTCCAAACTCGAACAATCCCCGGCAACTGCGCCAAAAACTTGGTGCGCAGAAATTGTGATTACACTTTAATTATGTAAAATTCATCGCTCTTTCTTTCCCTGGTAATGGCGCCAAAAACATGATGCCAATACCATGGTTCACAACTTCGCACAACTAACCAGCAAGTGCACTGGGTCGTCCAAGTAATACCTTACGTGAGTAAGGGTCGAATCCCACGGAGATTGTTGGTATGAAGCAAGCTATGGTCACCTTGTAAATCTCAGTCAGGCGGATATAAAATAGTAATGGGGTTTTCGAAATTAATAATAAAACAGGGATAGAAGTACTTATGTAAATCATTAGTGAGAATTTCAGATAAGCAAATAGAGATGCTTTCGTTCCTCTGAACCTCTGCTTTCCTGCTATCTTCATCCAATCAGTCTTACTCCTTTCCATGGCTGGCTTTATGTGATACATCACCATTGTCAATGGCTACTTTCGGTCTTCTCTCGGGAAAATGATCCAAATGCCCTGTCACGGCACGGCTAATCGTCTGGAGGCATCACCCTTGTCAATGGTTTCGTCTTGTCCTTTCAGTGAAAATGGTCAACGCACCCTGTCACGGCACGGCTATTCATCTGTCGGTTCTCGATCATGCTGGAATAGGATTTACTATCCTTTTGCGTCTGTCACTACGCCCGGCAATCGCGAGTTTGAAGCTCGTCACAGTCATTCAATCATTGAATCCTACTCGGAATACCACAGACAAGGTTTAGACCTTCCGGATTCTCTTGAATGCCGCCATCATTCTAGCTTACACCACAAAGATTCCGATTAAGAGATCTAAGAGATACTCATTCAGTCGAAGGTAGAACGGAAGTGGTTGTCAGGCACGCGTTCATAGGGAATGATGATGATTGTCACGTTCATCACATTCAGGTTGAAGTGCAAATGAATATCTTAGAAGCGAAATAAGATGAATTGAATAGAAAATAGTAGTACTTTGCATTAATCTTTGAGGAACAGCAGGGCTCCATACCTTAATCTATGGAGTGTAGAAACTCTACCGTTGAAAATACATAAGTGATAATAGAGTTCATTGGTCTCGGCCCCAGAGGGGAACCGGAATAACCAAGACTGTGAATACAATGATAAAAAGTTCTATTTATAATAAACTAGTCACTAGGGTTTACAGAAGTAAGTAATTGATGCATAAATCCACTTCCGGGGCCCACTTGGTGTGTGCTTGGGCTGAGCTTGAGTGTTGTACGTGTAGAGGTCCTTCTTAGAGTTGAACGCCAGCATTTGTGCCAGTTTGGGCGTTCAACTCTGGTTTTGGATCCTTTTCTGGCGCTGGACGCCAGAATTGGGGAGAGAGCTGGCATTGAACGCCAGTTTGCGTCGTCTATCCTTAGCCAAAGTATAGACTATTATATATTGCTGGAAAGTCCTGGATGTCTACTTTTTAACGCAATTGGAAGCGCGCCATTTTGAGTTCTGTAGCTCCAGAAAATTCATTTTGAGTGTAGGGAGGTCAGAATCCAACAGCATCAGCAGTCCGATTTCTGCTCAAGTCCCTCAATTTCAGCCAGAAAATACCTGAAATCACAGAAAAACACACAAACTCATAGTAAAGTCCAGAAATATGAATTTAACATAAAAACTAATGAAAACATCCCTAAAAGTAACTAGATCCTACTAAAAACATACTAAAAACAATGCCAAAAAGCGTATAAATTATCCGCTCATCAGGTAGGAACTTTTTGGACAGGCCTTATTGAGGCCGGTGTAGTCAATACATATCCTCCATTTTTCATTGTGCTTGTTCACGAGCATAACATTGGCTAGCCATAAGGGTATTTTACTTTGCTTATGAATCTGGCTTCTAACAGCGCTTGATTTTGCTCCTCCACCACTTATGCTCTTTCAGGACTAAGTTTTCGTCATTTCTGCTATACAGGATGTGAACTTTGGTATCCAGCTAATTTGTGGCTCATGAGATCAAGATGGATGCTCGGTATGTTAGAATCTTTCTAGGCAAAAAGGTTGGAATTCTCTTGTAGGATCGGAGTTTGATGAGATCTTATTTTAACTTTTGATCTAAATTGGTCACACATTTGCAGACTTTTTCTCCTATTTGCACCTCTTCGATTTTTCCTTTAGCTAATGTCTCACTTCTTCATGAACTCAGACACTTTTCGAGTTCTATTGAATTAACCTTTTTTCCCTTTGTTCAGCCACGTAGCCTCAAACTTTCATTATAGCATCTTCTAACTAGTTTCTGATCTCCTTTTATAGTTGCTATTCTTTCTGGGGTAGAAAATTTCATACAAAGATAGGGAGTTGACACCACTGCATAAGTCGATTTAAGGTTGACTGACCTATTAGGGCATTGTAGGCTGATGCGACATCTACCATGATGTAGTCTATGCTCAGGGTTCTTCCTTTATTCCCTTTTGTGAAGGTTATTGTAGGCAACTGGGGCACTTCTTCACATTCTCCAACCTAGTAGACTTCCTTCAGATGTCTTTTGAGAGAGGATTTTGTTATCCCTCCCTTGCAAAGCCACCAACGATCATGTAGATGTGTCTCTCAAGGTTCCTTGTTGTTTATCTCATCTTCTCTGTTTCTTCATCCTTTTTCTTTTTGTTGGTTTCATCTGATTTTCCAGTAAGGTATTTATCCAGCTAATCTTTTTTGGCCAATTTTTCAATCACATTTTCAGGTCGTAGCAGTCGTTGGTTGAATGATCATAAATTTTGTGATACTCACAATATTCAGATCGATTTCCCTCTTTCTTACTTCGAATGTGCCTAGGAGGTGGTATCATTTCACTGTGGCAAATTTCTCTATAAACATCAACCAGAGAGACTCGTAGTGGAATATAGGAATAATATCTCCTAGACTTGTCCGAGTTGTATTCTTCTTTTTTCTTGAGCTCCTGCTCTTTTTTCTGAGGCTGGTACTAATTACTTTGTCCTAAGGTAGGTCTTCTCAACATTGTAATTTCCTCCATATTGATATATTTCTCGGCTCGTTCTTGAACCTCATACAGAGAGGTCGGGTGCCTCTTTGAAATGGATTGTGAGAAGGGACTTTTCTTGAGGCCATTAATAAGTCCCATGCACACCTTGTTGAACCTTTCCATATAGACCCTAAGTGATTCGTGGACCTCTTGCTTGACTCCCAAGAGGCTTAGGACATATTTAACCTTGTCTTTCTAGATCAAAAACCTTATGAGAAATAGTCGTCGAAGCAGGTGACCGACCTTGAATGGAGATTGTCAAACCACTTCATGACCACCTTGGTTAAAGTAGTTGGGAAGGTTTTGCATCGAGTCGCATTAGAGGCATCAGCCAAACACACAGATTTTGAAATTACTCAGGTGGTGGCGAGGGTCGGTCATCCTATCATAAAAGGTCCATGTTCGGGCTTTTAAAATTTCTAGGGACTTTAGCTCTCATAATTTCTTTTGAGAATGGATCTTCAGATCCTAAAGGTGTAGCTCTTCGATCAGCTCAAGATCTTCACCCTTTAAGATCAGATTCCAATCTCGGAATCTCTCTAGCTTTTCCTCCAAGTCTCTACGAGCCGTCTTTAGAATGGTTATCCGCCATGGTTGTGTGCTGATTTTCAGGTCCCCGACAACAGCGTCAATAGCAAGGTGTTATTCATATATATTTTATTTTTTATCAAAGATAGAAAGACTCAAACCTGCGACCTCTTATATGAGTGTGAGAAGACTATGTCATTTGAGCTATAACTCATTGGCTAGTTGTTTTTTTTGTTTTTACCAAAGATAGAAGACTCAAACCCGTAACCTCTTAATTGAGTATGGGAAGATTATGTCATTTGAGCTATAACTCATTGACAACTCATTGGCTAGTTGTTATTCATATATATTAAACATATTTTATTAAATTTAATTATTTTAATTGAACGGATAGAATCTCTAAATCACCAAATCAATAACTAGAACGGCTTAAGCTTCAGAATATTGAGTACCCTGGAGAAGAAATGTTTAACTTGTTAAGATAATATTTTACGAACCCTAATTGGCCTGTCCACGCAGCGACGTACGTGGCAAGATCTGGTTGGCTATGCATACATCATGTCCTTATTTTAACATCAACTATTTAAGACTCAAAATTGTAAATACAAATAGATTGAAAAGAAAAAAAAAATTGGAAAATATCCACGGAGCTGGTAGCTACCGACGATCGTCTTTCGGTTCCGATTAGGACCTCACCAACACACAGAGTGGGAGAGAGAGACAGAGAGAGAGAGAGCACTCGCTTGGTAATTCATCTCTTCAACCAACGACTTTTAATTCTTTCAAATTTTAGTTTTTCTTGAATTCCTTTAACGCCGTCTTGATTTGATTCCAAGTTAGGGCTCACGGTAGTGCTGTAATTCATATGCATAAGCCTTTTTTTTATTCTTGTCTTTTCTTTTTTCTTTCTATCGATTTGCCATTGAATATGAAGTTAAGGATCATGCATTCTATTTATCTGCATTTTCTCGTTATCTTCGAATGCCAAATAGTGATTGACTAGCTCACTAATTTATGGATTTTCTATGACACCTCAATTGTTTAATTTAGTTTTCTAGGATAAATTGTATTATTTCGTCTTGTTCATGCTTATTTGTGAAAAATCCAAATGCATATGAAGTCCTAGTTACAGGTTTAATTAGCTAATTTAGGGTTTCAGATTTTAATTAAATGATGGTTTATTGTGCTTTTGTGTAGGGCGGAATGATGAGGCTGAAGACATATGCCGGTCTCAGTTTGATTGCAACCCTGGCTATCACATATCATGCATTTAACAGTAGAGGCCAGTTTTATCCGGCAATGGTGTATCTTTCAACTTCCAAGATCAGCTTAGTGCTTCTTCTCAACATGGGTTTGGTTATTATGTGTATTCTATGGCAGTTGACTAAAAAGGTATTCCTGGGTTCTCTTAGAGAAGCTGAGGTAGAAAGGCTTAACGAGCAATCGTGGAGGGAGGTTATGGAAATCCTCTTTGCCATTACTATTTTTAGGCAGGATTTCTCAGTTACGTTTCTTGCGATGGTCACAGCGCTATTGTTGATTAAAGCTTTGCATTGGTTGGCTCAAAAGAGGGTTGAGTACATTGAGACAACTCCTACGGTGCCCATGTTGTCCCATGTTCGGATTGTATCTTTTATGGGTTTCCTCCTTCTCCTCGATAGCCTATTCTTATACAGTAATCTGAAGCATCTGCTACAAACATGGCAACCGTCAGTTTCGATATTCTTCTCTTTTGAGTAAGCCTTCTTTCTTTTCATTCTCTTGTGCTCAGACAAGTTGCAAAACAAAACATGACTAATGTAAATGCAGAACTATGAATAGTACTCAGCTGAATTTTGGCTTGGATGAGAATTCCTTGACTTAAGAACATGCTCTGTTTCTACCTTGATTCATATTTGAATAAACCCTTGATGTATCAATTTTCTTATTATTGTGGAATCCTTGATTTTTCTTGCAGGACCAAATGCATATCAATAATAAATATAAATGTGAAATTGACCAACTATTTGGATTAATTTTCCATTTCTTGTTTCCATTGTGGTAATAGTGAAATCTCATGTTTCTTTTTGTCATTTCATTTGCCAATTCATTTACAAAATCATGAAACATAGAATTCAAGCCATGGTAATAGGAAATGAAAACGGAAACCAAACTTACCCTATTTCCTGATCTTTGTTTTGTTTTCCTTTTACGTTTTTCCCTGAATATCTATTTCCTGTTATTTGATAAAGCTCTGCATCCTATTTTTGAAATATCATGTAGTTAGCCACTAATATAATTATCAGGTTAGGCTGCGTATATTATACCTTTGGGTGTGGCCTTCTCCCATATCCTGCGTTAGTGCAGGATGCTTGTGCACCGGGCTGCCCTTTTTTATGTAGTTAATTGCAAAAGTTTGATATGATAGATTCTTAAAAATTCTTGATTAAGCTATCTCATTTGCATTCTTGATTTTTAATCTTGTCAAACAAAGGGAATTTTATATGTGATACTCAGTAAATGTTGTTTTTTTTTTATTCATATGAATAAATGTAGTTATATGCCTTGTTTGTGTCTCTGATACATATGATTGCATTAATATTTGAAGCTATGATCTTATGAATCACATGGAAAACACTTGTACTATGCTGTAAAACCACAAATAGGATATATGAAGGAAAAAAAATACTAAATAGGAGTGTGTATGTGAGTTTATTCATATGTGCAGTTTCAGTTGTATTTGTTAGCTGATGTATTCTACTAATATTGTGGCGTAATTATATATAATCACGGTTTTCCTCAACAAATGATCTTTTCTATCTCAGGTACATGATACTGGCAACGACAACAGTGTCGATTTTTGTAAAATATCTTTTCTATGTTAGTGACATGCTCATGGAAGGACAATGGGAAAGGAAACCAGTCTTCACATTCTACTTGGAACTTATCAGGGACTTGCTTCACTTGTCTATGTATCTGTGCTTCTTCCTCGTAATTTTTGTGTAAGTGATCAGCCAACTCCTCTTTCAATATTTATGGGAGCCTTTATATCTATTCAATACAGAAGCCATTTGGTTTGCTCATTTTTTTGTCTCTTTTAATATTTACCAACTAATATTTGGTTTATCTCTCAGAAACTATGGTGTTCCTTTGCACTTAATACGGGAGCTCTATGAGACATTTAGGAACTTCAAAGTCCGTGTTGCAGATTACATACGATATCGTAAGATCACTTCAAATATGAACGACCGTTTTCCAGATGCAACGCCTGAAGAGCTTAATGCGTTAGTTCAAAACCTTACATATCTGCTTACTATTTTGAAGTTTATTGTAATAATTCTTTTCTTGAATGCCTAAGCAGAAGTGATGCAACTTGCATTATCTGTCGTGAAGAGATGACTACTGCCAAGAAACTTATATGTGGACATTTGTTTCATGTTCATTGCCTCCGATCATGGTTGGAGCGGCAACATACTTGCCCTACCTGCAGAGCCCTGGTTGTTCCCCCAGAAAATGGGGCAACAGCAACTGTAGGCCAGCAAGGAGCACAACCAGATGGTCATCGACAGGGTAATCATATAGTATAATAATCACTGATACATAAAACATGTTTGTAATGCGCAGTTGAACTGTTAGTATTCCCAGGAATCCTGTCTGTCTGGAATCAAAAATGGAAAACTAGAGTTCAAAGTTTGATCCATCAAACTAATGCTTATGTGACTTGCACCTTTTAAACAATTGCTATTTGCTAATGCAACATATTCATTTTTTAAACCATCTTCATTATAAACCTTTTAATTATACTTAAGCTCCTTGTTATGAAGTTATATCCATCATTCATGTTCTGTTTAGGTTTCATGTGAAGCTCATAAAGTTACTACTATATATATTTTACATTTCATGGTTTAATTTTTTAACCTTTTTTTGTCTAATTTTATTATTCCTTGTCGAACACAATTTTGCTTACTTCAAGATTAAATAATCATTTTGCTTCGGAACAGGAACAGGGACTAGCACTGGAAGCACAGCTCAAAATGAGGTTGGCAGTGGTGGGGCAATTGATAATTTGAGTCAGCATCAAGCCCGACTTCAAGCTGCAGCTGCAGCAGCAGCTTCAATATATGAGAAGTCTTATGTTTATCCCTCCCCAACATCTTTAGTGTGGTATGAATTGTGTTTAGACAATATCCCTGTTTTTTCTACACCTGCTTAAGAAATCAGTCTTATGCTGTGCATTTTGCTGGTTATTGATAGTTTTGTCCAATAAATACATGAAAAAGTGTGCCCTACTATTTTTTCTTAATTTTTTTATTTCGAGGTCAGTTGTAGTTTATAAAGTGTGTTAATACTGAGGTGTTTTCAATCTCACAGCTCTCCTGGGTACACTCTTCAACCCCCAGTTCAGATGTCTATGGGCAAATCTGTTAACACGGCACTCAATGGAGAACAAGCTTCTGGTGAACAGGCACAACAGCAATTTGTTCTCCCTGGTGGACCAATGATATCCTTTCCTCAAATGGGGCCCTTCCATTTTCTTCCTTCCCAAACACGCGGAGCCCCTGCGAATTATGGAGTGGAGTTTGGAGTTGACCCAAATATGCCAAGCTCTCACCTGGAAGCTCATAGAAAACTACTTCAATATCAGATTGAGGTACAGTTGTTTCTCTCTTTAAATCAACATCACATTGTAAGCAGTATGTGTAATCTTCGTGTACTTTTTCGTGAATATATAAATAAAATAAAATGAAATGAAATAAGTAAAATTAATTTTGATGATTATAGTGACCATAGAATGAATTTCTTTTCTCACTCTGCTGTCGCCTTAAGAAGTTACATTAAGCACTTGTCATAGCAAATAAACCCAAACAAATTGGTGATATTTGAGTCACATTTTAAGATTTCATGGATATCCCTGGATGGCATGTAGTATCCACATTAATTCATTCTGGGATACCCAAAATGTGGAGTCCAACCACGTGGTATCATATTGTTAACCCATGAAATCAATCTTACTAACTCAGATTTTTCTACCCTTGCTTTTTAACAGATTCTGCAAAATCAGCTCAAGCTTTTGCAGAGGACAAAGGTTGAAACAGGTGTAGATGAGGGTACATCTTCATCATCCACATCGACAGCAGATAGCAGAGGCAAGCAAATAGCATCGAGTCATGAGATTCATCGTGAAAAAGAATAACTTCATCCCCTTATTTCTGGTTTGAACCATGATGATGCTGTCAAATGTAGATATAGGGAGAAAAAAAAAATCACAGCATTGCTTGACCTGAATTTGACTGATATATGCTGTTCAGGGCGATATACTAATTTGTGAATGCACAGTCCCCCCTCAAATTGTTACATTTAGCCCCCTTTTTGTTATGGGGAGATGCACGCTTGTACTAGCTTTTGGAAAATCATACACTTTATTATATGATGAATGTCTTTACTCCTAACTTGTCAATTATTGTTATTATTATATTTTGTTGTACATGGAAGTAACAGGGATTAATTTAATATTTTCACCTCTCCCCAGGTCCCTGGTGATTTATCTCTGCATGTTTCGTAGAGTATACACTTTTTGGTTCGCGCAAGTTCTTAAATGCGCAACAATTGGTTAAGAATTTTAGGGACCTTTTGATTCAGATCGTGGTATTTTGAAATAAAACTAAACGGCATCAATTCATTGTTTTTGAACACATCAAATAATTAAGGTAGGAATACGCCCTGAACATGACTCTAATGAAGTTGGACTATTTGAGCTACTGTTGGGTAGTGTTTGTTTTCCAAGTCTGAAGGAATGAGACTTGGTATTGGGTTTGGTAGGCACAATTTTAGTCTCTTTTAGTACTTCTAAAATGTAGGAACACAAGGAATTGAAATTTTTGTGAATTAAAATTAAAACTTTAACTATTTTTTTTAATAAGTAAGAATATTTTAATAAATATGTTTATTTCATCTTCATATTTATCTTGAATTAAATAAAATACTAAGATATAATTCGATTTTAAATACTTTATACCAAATATAATATATAGATTTAATTTAGTTTCAACCTCTATTTCCTTTCTAAACACAATCTTGTGATTATCTTTTAAGACAACGTTAGGAAGCTAATATCTAAAATTACTTTATGTAATATAACATCTACAATTTCATATATATAACATTTATAATTATATACTTATTACATCTAAAATTGCACAATTAAATTAATCTGATTTTTATCAATAAAATTTGAATATGAATTTTTTTTGGGATTAAAAAAAGTGTGATTGACGTTGATAACAAAAAAAAAAAAAAAAAAAAAAAAAAAAAAAAAAAGCAATAGGAGTAGCGAAAGATGTGTGCGAACCTCCTAGGCTATCTTGTATAGTTTGCTTCAACAGAGGAACTATATGGATAAGAAATAAAAGACATCATTAGTCACGGCTGTCCTCTATAATAGTAAAGACTAGTAAATTGCTATGTAATGATGCTTGTCGCGTGGGGCCTAAAACACGTAAATGAATGTTTTTGTTTTATACTCATCTGAATTAATTAATTCACCACTCTCTATATCTAATGAAATTTGTGGTTTTTGGATTGAAAGCAATTGAGCTAAAGCAGTAAACTAGAGATTGCATAAAGCAATGGACGGAGAATAAGAGAGACGAGAAAACAGATTTGTGAAGAATAGAAGATAATGAGATTACTTGATTTGTAAGCAATATTAAATTCATACACTAATGAACCAGAAGAGTGCACATATATATATACTGCAACCAGAACTAAGAAAGCCTAGAAGAGAGTCTTGATAATAACCCAACAGATTCACAACAACTCAATACATTATAACACTGCATAACTAGGTTGCGTATGTTTCTGAGAACAGGACAAGACAAGACAAAGAACAATACATAAAGGACAGAGATACAAAATTTTGTATTCTTGTATTCTATTTGGTGATAAACTAGAATAAATTATGAAAATCTAACTTATTTTCATTTTTTTATAAAATAATAAAAGATATAATTATAAAAAATTAACAAGAATAATAAAAAAATAAAAAATAAGTTCCGTCTCTTGTTAGTGTTTTTGTGTCCTTCCTGTTAGGATAAACACAAAATACACTAATTCAGTGTCTCTGAACATAATGTCTCTGTCCATGTTTCCTCTGTCAAATACAATTTTGTGTCTCAGTATTCTTATCTCAATATTCTGTCTCTGTAAATAAACATAACTTTCTATCCCTTATATTCCCCCTCAAACTTTGCAGTGGGTGGACTCGCCACTCTAAGTTTGTCTCTGAATTTGGTGAAGAGGTTTAAGGACAGTGGTTGAGTTAGCAAGTTTGCTACTTGATCACTTTCTAGGATGTTGACCATATACAATTCTTTTCGGTTCACCATTACTCAAACAATGGAGATAAATTTCCATATGTTTGCACCATGTATGGAGAACGGGGTTAGCAGCAAGCAAACACACACTTAGATTGCCACAAAAAATTGTGGGAGCTAAATGGTCGCTTGATTTTGAGCTCCATGAGGGGTTGCTGGGTTGCAATGATCTTTGACTGAGCTGCTACCATCGCACGATATTCAACCTTAGTGCTGTTCCTACTTATATTAGGTTGAATGTTGCTTCTCCAAGAAACATGTAGTATCTACTAATAGACTTTCGATCATCCAAGTCTCCAGCTCAATCAGCATCTACAAAAGCCTTGATTCTGAAGTCAATTCCTTTATTAAAACAATCCCCTTATCAACTATACCTGTTGCATAAATTGAGCTGCTATATTTACAACATGAGCCAACTTTGTTCTTGTTATAGTTAAATATTGCAAAGCACCAACAATCTCCCTATAATGTTTTGGATTTTCATAAGCTTCAGAATCATTGGTAGTCAATTTAAGAGATGAAACCATTGAAGCCTATGTCCATTTTTGATTTGTTGAGAAGATCAGTAGCATATTTTTGTTGAGTAACAAGCAAGCTACTTCCTAGTAGATGCTTGAATTCTAAACCCAAAAAATAATTGAGTTCACCAAGATCTTCTAAAGAAAACGTTTTGTTAAAATCAGCTGTTAAAGATTCAATTTCAAATGAGTTGCTCCTTGTGATGACAATATCGTCTATATATACCAAAACAAAATCAGTAGAGGTGTTAGTATATCTAATAAACAAAGAAACATCCAATTTTGTTTTCTAAAGCCAAACTTAAGAAGAGTAGTAGTTAAGGTTTGAAAACAAGCTTGAAACCATTCTCTTGGAGCTTGTTTTCAAGCCATACAAGGCTTTCTTTAATTAAAAAACATGAGTTGGATTAGAGGAAAAATAATCAATTGGCTGAGACATACATACTTACTCTTCAAGCACTCAATTAGAAATACATTATCAAAATCAAACTGTCTTAAGGTCTAACTAAGAGATAAAGCAATAGCGAGGACAATTTGAACCGTTGATGGTCAAACTACTGTACTACTCTCGATAATCAATACTTTCTATTTGATGAAACCCTTTGGCTACAAGCCTTATGTAACACTCTCACTAAATTCTTTATACCATAACTTACAAACATACATAACCATCAAAACTTCTAACCCTCTTGACAAAATACAATATTAATGGAAAGAAAAAAAATAAACTAACTAATATAACAACAAGACAATCCTTATCAAAAAAATAGACCCGTCCCAGTCCTAGTCTCTGTTCTTGTCTGTCGTGAGTCATGGTAGCCCCCATCATCTCTCTTCACCAAACTTAACGAAAAAGACCTATGTGACACTTAACGTTGCTTATGTGGATGCTAAGTCTCTGTTAAGCGACATGCTGGTGAATGGGTAATGGTCAGAAGTTGATTTGTCTCCCAAATAACAGGTCACTTAACAAAGACTTAGGAGGACATATCCAATCCTTAACCATTGTCCATTTGCCAACATGTCACTTAACGGAGACTTAGTGTCCATATTAGTAATGTTAAGTGTCATGTAGGTCTCTTCCATTAAGTTTGGTGAGAGAAGATGACGGAAAGATCGCCATGATTTATGACAAACACGAATAGAGATTGGAACGAGTCTATTTTTTAGACAAGAATCGTCTTATCCTATTTTGAAATGGATAGAATCAAGTTAGATGCATGTTTATTCAAATAACTATCCAAAAAGTAACAAAGACTTCTAAATCGACAAATAAATTGTCAAGTAATATATATAGGTGAATTAAGGTAGTCAGAATCGCGTTTTAACTCATGGAAACGCACGATTTTACGCTTCTGCTCCATCTTTCCATTGCGATTCTGCTTATCGTCCAGAACCAAACTGCACCGTGTGGAATCGCCGCTGAAGAACGCAGCGCCGCCGGAATCGTCGCTTCTGCCAAGTTGTTGCGTTTCAGGTTGAAGAAGTTCTTTTTCTTGGCCCTGATTGCAGCCCAACCCAACCCAATGGCCCAATCTGAATAGAAGGCCATGGAAGAGGAGCCCTAGCAGAGTAACAGTCTCTCATCTCTTAATCTCCCTCACTTTTACAGTTTATCTCCAATTCTCCATGGCCAAAATTTCAAATTTTTACCTCTCTCAAGTCTCAATTTCTGACTTTATCTCTCTTTTCCTCTGAAATTTGAATTTTGCACGACCGAAAACCCTAATTTGGAGCGTCACCGACTCGCCGTGAGGTTTGCCGCTGGTGTTATCGAATCGGACTAGTGGTGGTTGGATTGCGTGAGTGTCACTTTGCGATTGTAACTTGCGAACCTCTCTGGCTCTGCCTCTTTGTCTCTGGCTCTGGAATATGGATCGCTGCTCTTCTCCTCCTCTTTGCTACTACTTCATCAGGTAAGTTAAAAGTTAAGACCTCTTTAATCTTTATCCTCTTCAGTCTTATTTTAATTAGGAAAAAAAGGTAAATGAGAAAGAGGCATAGGGATAGAGTTGATTACAGAGTATGGTAGTGTCAAACATTTGTTCAAGAGCTTTAACCAATTCATGGTAGCCATCATGAACTAAAAGATTGAGTTTTCTGCCAATTGAAATGCCTTCCATGTACACTTTCACAAAGAACGTGTTATGATCGCTGCAATCATTTGCCAATTCAGCACCTTGTGAACTACTTGCAAGTGATGATGATGTTGATGATGATTGTATTTGCCAAGGCCCCCTAACATGTAACAACAACAATAGGATTCAAAGCCTCTCCAGTCTCCATTCCTTCTGCCTTTGTCACACCTTTGTCACCCACTGTTAATAATAATTATTATTTTTATTTTGGTAAAAATTACTATTATTTTGATTTATTATTTTAGATGTTGATTATTGTGAATCTTTGTTTTATCTTCTCCTTCTATGTTTATAGATGCTTAATCTCTGAGCATCATGTCTTAATTTATTATGCCTAATGATGTTTAACACAAAATGTATTGAGATAGTAGTTGTCTATGATTAAAAATTTCAAAATCTTGTTGGCAAGCTTTGATGCACATCATTGGTTTAGTAGCTGCTAATAAGCATTAAAATTTTCTAAGCCATGAGATTTGAGGGTAAACCTGAAATCACTTAACAAACATATCAAGGCATCAAATGGAATTAAAGTGAATTAAATTTAGCTATTTTTAGACCCAAAAAGCATATTTTCACACTTAAGCACAAATTCAGGGAGAATTACAAAACCATGCAATTTCATTGAATAAATGTGAGAAAAGTTGATAAAATCTCCCAAATTAAGCACAAGATAAACCACAAAATCGGAGTTTATCAGATTGCACTCTACATTTTTACCTGCATATACTTGGAAGTTGGGATTTTACGTGACAAGCAAGGTTTATTGGTTTTGATATGATTATGTCATTGCTGTGACTTAAATAATGTTTTAGTTATCTTAGTGGTTTAAATTTGTTTTACTCTGTTCTGAATTATTTAAAAAGTTAAAATGCTTTTTACCTGTTTATACTTGAAAGTTGGAACTTTATGTGACAAGCAGGTTTATTAGTTTTGATATGATGTTGTGACTTAAATAGTGTTTTAGTTATCTTAGTGGCTTAAATTTGCTTTACTCTGTGCTGAATTACTTAAAAAGTTAAAATGCTTTTTACCTGTTTATACTTGGAAGTTGAATTTCTTTTAACTAAATGGTTGAATTCTTGTTGTGGCATTGAATATAATTCTTGAATTTTTGTTATGCTAGTATTTTTTGTTCAAATTAGATTGTTAAATTTTTGTTGTTGAACTTGGATGATTACAATTGAAATTGAACACAATTCTGTAATTTTTGTTAAATTATTGAATTTTTGCTATGACATTGAACTAATTTGTTGAATATTTACTGTTTTAATTTTTTTTCTAAACAGAAATGGCATCGACTCAAGCTAATGCAAGTGAAAATCTGACTAACATTCTAACTTCTCAGTCAGGAAGTACAGCTAGAATTGCTAGTAAAAGAAAAGTTGCTAAGAATGCTCTTGGAAGTAGAACTGATGTAGGATGGGAGCACGGGATATCTATTGGAGAAGATGGAAAGAAGATACACTGTAAATAGTGTCATAAAATTTTTTCAGGAGGAGTTTATAAATTGAAACACCACTTAGCAAGAACTCAAAAAGATGTTGGAGCTTGTACAGCTGTTAATGATGAAGTTAAGAAGCAAATGTGGAATGTTGTGAGTGGGTTTCAAGTGAATTTGATGAAGAAAATAAGCATGGATGGGGCAAGCCCAGGTGAAGCTACTAAAGAAGCTTACACTACCGGTGAAAAAAGAAAAGGAAAGAACTAGATGGCAACATATTCAAGAAAACACGCATTAGTACTCAAACAACAATCAACAACATATTTAAGAAGAATTTGAGAGAGGAAGTATATTTATGAACAATCAACTAATTAGTGATTTTTTCTACAACAATGGTATCCCCTTTAATGTATCAAGGAGCGAGGAATATAGTAGAATGTTTGAAAAAGCTATAAGATATGGACAAGGATTCAAGCCACCATCCTACCATGAATTAAGGGTGCCTCTTTTGAAGAAACACGTGGAGATTGTTCAACAATCACTAGAGGAACATAGAGCATATTGGAAGCAGGTTGGTTGCACAATAATGACTGATGGTTGGACAGATAAGAGAAGACGGACCATACTAAATTTTTTGGTTAATACTCCTAAAGGAACTATTTTTTTGAAATCTATTGATGCCTCTCATATTACTAAGACAGCTGATAAAATCTTTAAAATGATAGATGATGTGGTTGAAGATGTTGGTGAAGAAAATGTCATCCAAGTTGTCACCGACAATGCGGCTAACTACAAAACTGCAGTAGAAATGCTAATGAAAAAGAGGAAAAAGTTATTTTGGATGCCTTGTGCAGCACATTGCATTAATTTGATGTTAGAAGACTTGAAAAAAAAAAGTAACACTTCACAAGGACACAATATATAAAGGTAGAAAGATTACTACTTACATATATGCTAGAATTGCTCTTATTACACTACTACACATCCACACTAAGGAAAAAGATTTGGTGAGGCTGGGTATGACCCATTTTGCAACTTCTTACCTTACTTTGGGATGTCTCAATGGCAACAAAGATTCCTTAATAAGAATGTTTCTTTCTGATCAATGGACTTCTAGTAAATTTGCAAAGACAAAAGATGGAAAGATAATTGCAAGTGTGGTGTTGGATAAGATATTTTGGAAAGAAGTGGTAACTTGCTTGAGGGTTGCCTACCCTCTTCTTCATGTGCTTCGTATGGTGGATTCAGAAGAAAAGCCGGCAATGGAATTTATTTATGAAGAAATGAAAAGTGCAAAGGAAAAAATACGAGATGCATTTCAAGGAGTTGAGACAAGGTAAAGTGTCTAATTATTTTTTTTAATTAATGCATAAGAGCTGTACATAATGTTGGATGATATGTGTAACGGTGTAAAGTGTAATTGTAAAATGTAATAACAACAGAGGTAGAAAAGTAAAAGTCAGAGAGAGTTGAAAATTTTGAAGATTGAATGGTGTGTGATTGTGTGGCATATAGCAGCCTTGCTTGAACGGCTAGGAAACCATTCATGAATAGGTTAATAATAATAATAATAATGTATGGGAAAAAGAAAAGAACAAAGTTAAAATGCAATACCACAAGGTAGGGGCACACCATGCTTATATGTATATGGTGGGAAAACACCATTAATTTGGAATCAGATTCAACTTCAATTCTGAAAATATTTTTTATTTTGTAACTAATTTATTAATTTTTTATGTTTTAGTTATATAACTATTTGGGATATTATTGATGCAAGATGGGGCAACCAACTTCATAGGCCATTGCATGCTGCGGGCTATTATTTGAATCCTCAAATTCATTATAGTTCTGGTTTTGAAATCGCTTATGAGCTTAAGAAGCAGTTTTATGCTTGTATGGAAAGAATGACAGAAAATCCAGATTTAATCACTAAGATGGATGTTTAAATTGAAGATTTTAAGACTCGAAAAGAATTTTTTGGTAGTAAAGTAGCTCAAAATGCAATTTATACCAAAACTCCAGCTCAATGGTGGGATTCTTATGGAGATCAGCATCCAGAACTTCAACAATTTGCAATTTGTGTCTTGAATTTGACATGTAGCTCATCTGGATGTGAACGCAATTGGAGCGCTTTTGAGATGGTTAGTAATTAAATATAATTTGTATTTTACTTCTATAAATTTAGTTGTTAATTCTTCAATTCTATCTTATTGTTTGACTAATACTTTTTATGTACTTTTGAAAGGTTCACACAAAAAGGAGAAACCGTTTGAAAGCTAAACCATGAATGATGTTGTGTTTGTGATGACAAACTCAAGATTGGCAAAGAAAAAACAAACTAGAAGAAGTCTTGATTATGACTATATTCTTGATGAGTTGGACTTTGATGAAGAGTGGATTGTTGCTGATGAAGATGCAGAAGAAGAAGATTTAGCTGCTCTAATTCCGGATCCTGACTTAAATGATGGAGCAAGTGGTAATAGAGTTGTTGGTGCTTCTAAGGATCCTTTGGCAATTCCTTATCTTGATGATGATGAGTTTGAAGAACTTCTTCAAGGACCTCTTCCGTCCACGGCACCACCACCTCTATTGCTACTCTTAATTTCAACTTATCTCACGAACAGGGCTGCCGACTTATAAAGGAACGTTCCACCAGGAACTTTGATAGCCTTCATGGTCGGACACTGGCTGATTACTCTATCGATTTTACCCAAAACTCGTGCGTTGCACTTTCAATGTTACCACATTCTTTTCCAATATTTACTGATTTATTCTTTTTGTTAATTAATTTGATTAAGTGATCGAAAACATTTACCACACCTCCATTATGGAATTCACCGTGATTATCAGAATCAACTACTTTTAGGGCCCGTTTGGAAACCTTCAAAAGTAATTTTTTGAACTTTTAACTTATGAAAATAGTATTAATATCTGATGCAATTTTCAAAATCAAATTGCAACTTTCTAAGAAGCTATTTAGGAGCTTATAAGAGAAGTTAAAAAAAAATGGCTTTTCTCATAATACTACTACTTTTTAGCACATTTCTATAAAATAAGCACTTTTAGAATTAAAAAACCAAATACAAAATAAGTTATTTATAAGTTACTTTTAATATAATCATTTATTGTTTAAGCTATTTTTTTCAAAAGGAACTTAATTAAGCTGTTTATCCAAACTAGGCATTAGTCTTCTATCCTACGCATTCCAGGTGTCGTGCTCGGATTGGCTATTCTGCCTTGGTCACCTTAGCCACAGTTCCATATATATATATATATATATGTGTGTGTGTGTGTGTGGTGGTATGTTGTTCAATGGCTAAGAGTGACTTTCTTTTGAGCATCCAATGGTACAGGGACACGTACAGCAGGTAGTCAAACGAAAAAGTGCACTAACTTTCAGTCAAAACTAGCAGTTAGTGCTAAGTGCAATAACATTAATGGTTTACTGCAGAGATATGGATGGAATTTTGAGTTCCAAAAACAATATTTTGACATGGGCCAAAGTTTGAGTCTGTTGAAAAACTGGTTGAATGTCCAAAAAATTTTTGGACAATAACTAAGGTTTATAGTTCAATTTATAAATTGTCTTATTTAACATTTAATAATTATTCTTAAAATAATTATAAAATTTTAAATATAATAAATATATAATTATAGATGTATAATAAAACAATTGATTAAATTAAAATTTTCTAATATTAAAATTTTTTTGTTATTGTAAACCATAAATAATCTTAAGTTTCAATTTAATTGGTTTAAAAAATTTATATTTGTAAAATTCAATAATAATCAAGACTCTTCGAACAATGCGCACGCTTTTACAATAATGAAATGTTGGCTTAAACCAAAAGTGTGCGCATTGTCCGAAGAGTCCTGATTATTGTTGAAGTTTACAAATACAAAATTTTCAAACCAATTAAATTGAAACTTAATATTATTTATGGTTTACAATAACAAAAAAATTTTCATATTAAAAAACTTTAATTTAATCAATTATTTTATAATATATCTATAATTACATATTTATTACATTTAAAATTATATAATTATTTTAATAATAATTAATAAATATTAAACAAAATAATCTATTAATTATTTATATTAAACAAATTTTTTATTATCTCCTAAATATTATTGATATAATTAATACTGCTACATAATCTGTCTCCTTAAAAGCAACGAAAGGTTCTTTTAGAATTTTTCTCACTCAAGTTTTAGCTTCTAACACAATAAAAAAATTTTATTCTCAAAGAAGTACTTTAAATTTTAAAATTACAACGGTGAATTATTTTTTTTCAATCGAATCTAATACTTAAATTAATATAACTAAATTTTATTTTCAAACTTTTTTTTATAGTTTTCATTTCATACCTTAATCATGCTGCACAGAATCTATAATTAATTTGAGTCAACAAGTCAACAATTGGATATCAATCTTAAAGTTTACCCTAATTAACATAACAAAAAATTATTGAATAATTTTTTTTCTTCTCTTTTTTAAATCAGACAAACAACAACCACTTTTATAGCAAAGGATTCGATGGTCCGAGAACGTTTAGACCATTAAATGGTCCCATAACAAAATATGTTTTTTAAGTTTTTTAATAATTGTTAAATAGTCCTTATTTAATTTTAATTACAAATTAATTCTATATATTTTATTTAATTATAAAAATTATTTTTTATTTTATAAATTATTATTTTATCAGTCATCTATTATGTTTATTAACAATAAAAAACAAAAACAATAACGAATTAGATCTTTCATTGATCGTAATAACTTTTGGCAATCCCAATCGATGAAAAATTTATCTTTGATCCGTTACATCCGTCGAGGGTTGTAAAATCGTGTTTCTTAGAAAATCAATCGATTAGATTAATAAAACAATCGATTGAATTTCAGGTTTCCCATAACTCAATCGATTGGATTGGACATCAGGTTATCACAAAACAATCGATTGAAAATTCCAAGGTAGTATGGTTTTTGCAAAAATCAATCGATTGGTCATATTACCCAATCGATTGAATGATGACTAGAATGTGGATTTTTTATAATTCAATCTGTTGTTGATATTACCCAATCAATTAAAGGCTTCAAAGCAACTTGAAGTCTCAAAAGGTGTTGCGGAGGTTGCTCGAAATCTGGGCAAAATGTTGCGTGCATTCCAACCCACAATTAGAGAACTTCAAGATGTTTCCAGGGAGTTTAAGACCACACTGGAATGGGAGATCGGTCTTGACGACATTTCAACTCCACCAACACAGACCACCTACAATTCTACTCTTGACCTTAGTTAGTCTTTCTTTCTTTTCTTTTCTTTTTCATTCTATTCAATTCACTTGCAAATTATGTGATTTTGATAATGCAGATGGCACAAGAGATCCAAGCAAAGCCTACAGCTCTGAGGAGTCTAAAGAAGCCATCCTGCCTCCTCCTGGTTAGTCCTTTTTGCTCACTTTTTCATCCTTTATAATCGCCAGCTGCCCCCTTACCATCATTCTTTATCAAACAGCAACTGCTGCGGAGCCACAGTCTCAGAAGCCAGAAACTGACAACTCGCCTCTCGATTCTTCATGTCAATAGTCATGGGAACAAATGTCAAGGTCGAGCAATTTTGTTACCTCGTTAGAATTGTGTAAAACAAAAAGGAAACCATTCATGTTCATGTTCTCTTGTTCTATCGAAATCTGTTCTAGTTAATGACTTTACTTGCCAATGTGTTCTTACGCCATACAAGCAAAACACAACGATGGTGTTTAAAATGAATTTAAATTATAAATCCGTTGGGGTTTGAACTGAGAAGTTCATCGGTCATGCTGTTGATCTACCTTTGCTATAGGAGGCACATGAATTAAAATTACAATTCTCTTAAATGATACAAAAAATGTTACTACTTCTACAGTAATCCAACTTGACTTTTCCTTTTTAACATCGCAATAGCAAAAGCTAACCAAAAGAATTAAATGACAATAAATGCGAAAAATTTTCCCATTAAATTGGTGGGGACAAAAAAATTTGCAGGAGACATCAACATGCAACTTATGGTATGCTACAACATATTCATTTGTCTGTATGGTTCAAAATCTAGATAGCCTGTTGTTGCTGGTCCGTGAAACCCATACATGATATCACATACTTTATCATCTGGAGGCATTATAGATCCTTCGCACCCCTTAAAGCCCTCCAGAGGTGAACCCCAAGGAGTTGGAGTAGAAGGGTTGTGTTGCCCAATCAATTGAGTTGTGAGACCTCAAGTTGCTTTGAAGCCTTCAATCGATTGGGTAATATAAACAATCGATTGAATTATAAAAAACTCACATTTTAGTCATCATTCAATCGATTGGGTAATATGACCAATTGATTGATTTTTGCAAAAATCATACTGCCTTGCAACTTTCAATCGATTGTTTTGTGATAACCTGAAGTCCAATCCAATCGATTGAGTTATGGGAAACCTGAAATTCAATCGATTGTTTTGTTAATCCAATCGATTGATTCTCTCTGAAACACGATTTCATAACGCTCGAGGATGTAACGGATCAAAGATAAACTTTTAATCGATTAGGATTGCCAAAAAATTATTACGATCAATAGAAGATCTAATTCGTTATTGTTTTTATTTTTTATTGTTAATAAACATAATAGATGAATGATAAAATAATAATTTATAAAATAAAAAAATAGTTTTTATAATTAAATAAAATATATAAGGTTAATTTGTAATTAAAATTAAAAAATGACTATTTAGCAGTTATTAAAAAACTTAAAAAACATGTTTTATTATAGAACTATTTAATGATCTAAACGTTCTGGGACTATCGAATCCAATACCCACTTTCGTCCTCTTTTTTTGAATTTCGTCTACAACGAAATCCATAATTTTTGCCTCTCTTTTTGTGCTGTAAACTTTAGTTATTGTCTAAAAATTTTTTGGACATCCAACCAATTTTTTAACTATATTTTTTTGTCAGACACAAACTTTGACCCATATCAAAGTCTTGGCTTTGGAACCCAAAATCCCGCCCAAGCCCCTAGAGTAAATCTTTAATGTTACCGCACTTAGCACTAATTGCTAGCTTTGACTAAAAGTTAGTGCACTCTCTCGTTTGACGGTCTGCTGTACATGTGCTCCTATATCATTGAATGGTAAAAAAAAAGTCACTCTTAATCACCAAACAATAAGCTACCATAAAACTCACCATACGTATGTATGTGTGTATCTATGAAGTATAGACACTTCGTTGAGTTATCGTGTCCGCATGTCGGACACATTTCGGACACGACACTCACCGATACTCGTCTGACACGTGTGTCTGCTGTGTCCAACCGTGTCTTAATAAAAAATAAAAAATTTTTCTTCGGACACGCCTGAACACACCTAAATACCATCACGTGTCTGCGTGTCCAGTCTTATTCTTAACATATATTCTTAAAATAAATTTATATATAGTATATATTATTATTTATTAAAACAAAAAATATTTTAAATACTTGATATAATTAAAATAAGATATTAAAAATAATTAAAAATTTTAATTTATATTTTAATATCAATAAGATATCAAAATATCATTACAATTTATCTAAAAAATACTTTATATTTTATATATATGCGTGTCCTCATGTCATGTAAGATTTTAAAATTTGCGTGTTCCGTATCATGTCGTATCTCGTGTCCGTGTCATGTCCGTGCATTATAGGTGTGTATGTATGTTTCATTGATCACAAACCATAAAAAAATTTATTATACACAAACAATGCTTATAAATATACAAAGGCATAAAGCCAGAAAGAGGCTTAGCTAATTAGCTTTGATTTATATGCGCTTGTGCTCCTCCATATTAGGCTTTTTCCCCACAAACATTAGAGCGAAGTGCTATTTCGACATTTTAAACAAAAAAAAAAATTGATAAAGAAACTAAAGAGATCGAGAAACAAACTTGTGGCAGATGTTGAAAGATAGAGAGAGGTCAGAAAGCCTTTAATTTTTTTTGTTTCTGATCCTTATATATATGTATAAAGTTTCTAATTTCCACCTTTTGATGTGAAAATAACATTTTTCCAATAATAATAATAATAGTTTCTGTATATAAAATAGTGATGTATGATTAGTCACTTTTTTTAATGTGTTATGTACTGAATATTGTATAAATGGAATATGATGTTAATCAAATGCCAGCAAGACACTCAGGTGGGGTGACTGGGAACCTTGACTTATCTTGACAATAGTCATAGACAACGTGGTTAATTCGAACCCATCTGTACCTCCTTGCTTGAATAGCACTAAGTTCTTGGTAGGCTGCCCCTTCCCACCAGTTACTCGGGTTGGAGGAGCAGCTTGCCGGACCCGGAACTGAACACCCTTCAATGTCGAAGTCTTTATAGTAAGCATTGAAGGGTGCTTTGCTCCAATCGATTTTCTCTAACCCACCTCTTGTTGCCCAGTTATCTGCTTCCCATAGTGTTGAGTACACTCCCATGGCTTGCATCTTTGGGTATGGCACCCCTTTCGCTTCGTTGTTCTTGTATACTCTGATGGGGAAATCGTCCACGGAAAATCTGTACGTGTGCATATATGTATAACAGATTTAAATTAGTGTTTTTATGTGAGATATCTATCGAATAATATAGAAATAATTAAATAAACGAGGATGACAGTATAATCTAATGGCTTTTAAGTTAGGAGGCCACTCACATAAACACGCCTAAAACGTCTTTTTTTAAAGATGTCTTTATGTTGTGTTTTAATTGGTTTTGGTATAATTTATTCGATGTTCCTCATCACATATTATTAAATTCCTCAAAAGATTTTCTTTCCAAAAACAACAAAAAACATTTAATTTGGACTAAAACAAAAAAGGTAATAGATTAACTATTAGATTTTTTTTAAAGATTATTTACATAAAAAAATATATCACATTCGTCAAAATATATATATATAAAAGCTCTTAAAAATTTTTATAAATAAAAAAATAATTAATTTTTATTCGTATAATATATAAAATAATTACTATATTATTATTATATTATAAATTAAAATTTACTAATTTAAATTTTGTTTTTATTTTTAATATAAGCATTAGAAATAAATAATTTTTTTATAACAATATATATTGTAATAAAATATATATAATATTAATTAGTTTTTAAAAAATTCTGAAAAGATGGTTTTTTCTAATAAAGTGTTATTAAAAAATTAACATTATAAAAACTAATTTCAACCAATATGATATAATATGATATAATAGGTTATTAAATATATTTAATACAAAACACATTGAATATAAATTTTTATTGAGTTTAAATTTTAAATAATTTTTAATTAAATTTTGAATATTTTTATTTTAAAGAGTTATAATATTTTAACATCATTTTTTTCGTATCTTTTTAATTGAGTCTTTGATTTTTTAAATTATAAACCTTATTTATAATTAAGAGTAATGTTTTAACACCACCAATTAGTCACACATATAAAAATACAAGAACAATTCTATTGTCATAATTATAATCTAACTTTATAAGCAATACAATACAATGAAACTATATATAAGTAATATAACTAAATTTTACCTACATCTATAGTCACATTTCATAAATAATATAATTAAATTATATTTATGTTTATAATTAAAATATGAATAAAAATACAAAAAAGTATCAGGATGGTTAATTTTTTTATTCATAATTTTTTATTATTTTTGTTGTGAAAAATTTAATTATTTTAATAATTAATTATTTTTAAAAAAAAAGATAATTGAATAATACAAAAAAGTCTTATTAAGAGTAATTTATTTATATATGATTAAAAAATAATTGAATAATTATATACGGTAAAAAATTAATATTATTAAAAAATAAAAATAAAATTTATTTTAAAATAAAAAATAAATTTTATTTAAAAATAAAATTAAAAATCATGATTTTTTTTCTTTTTTCCAAAATTTATCTACGAGTAATTCTATAAATATTTTATGATGAATAAAAATATTAAACTCATACTAAAATTTATTCTAATAAAATTTATTTTTATTCTACTAAACATTAAATAAATTATTGAAAAGAATTTTGTTTCCTCCGTTAGAGAAGAATGATAAACTTCCATACTTCTATTATGTTATGGCAATAATTTGGCCTGTTATTTTTTAATGTACATAATAATAATAATAATAATAATAATAATAATAATAATAATAATAATAATAATAATAATAATAATAATAATAATAATAATAATAATAATAATAAACAATTATATCACAGTAAAAAAGAAAGCACGTCACCAAATAATTTATCATCCGAATTAAATATGAATCAAATTGATAATATGAGAGCTAACACTACAAAAATCGACAACAAAGTTAGAGACTTACAAAACCTTTCTTAAGATCATAGAAAAAAAAATGTTTATATTTGTGTGATATACAAAGCAATTATCATATTATTATTATTATTATTATTATTATTATTATTATTATTATTATTATTATTATTATTATTATTATTATTATATATATATATGAGCAAAAAAAGTCCAACTGTATGTTTTAAAGTAAAATTTTTTTTAATATTTGATTAAATGTTCTTGTATTTAGTACTTTTTTTTTGCACTTCCTCCTAGTTAAAAATATAATCATTATAATTTTTTAGTTATTATTGCTAGGGGTATTTACAGATGGGATATGGCTGAAATTTCTATCCAATCCGCACTAAACTCATTAGATCAAATTCGATATTCGCACTTTTTATGTTTGGATCAGATATCAAATATATCTATAAAATAAAAAATATAAAAAAATTTTATTTTTATAAAAAAAAGTCAATAATTTTTTTTGTTTACTTTTTTAAACATATTTACTTCTATCTGATTAGAGTGTGGATCCGATTCGATCCAATCCGATCATCTTACAGATCAGATCATATTCTCAAATTACAGATCAGATACGGATAAATACTGTGGATTTATATGGATATGATCTAATCTATGAACACCCCTAACTATTACTATAGGTTCATTGTTGCAAAAGAATGTTTCTTTTATTATAAACTATTATTAGATTTTAATTACCATTAAAACAACTGAATGGTCAACTTAATTACCATTATTATATCCATAGTTGTAAAAACCGAACTGGATCGGTTGGTTCGACCAGAAAACTAGTGAATCGGACTAGAACTGGATTATAGTCCAGTTCGGTTTACTCTTTGGACCGTTTAAGGAATAAAATCGGTGTGAACTGGTAAGAACCGGTGTCTCCACAAGGTCTCGAACCAAGAACCTTGGAGCAAAAGTAACCTCTACTTGCCACTTAGCCATTGCACTTCTAAGTACTATATTTGACAAATACTAATTATATAGTATACATAAATATCTAATTTAATTTAATTTTTGTTTTTTCTATTTTTAAAATTAATTATATTTTAATTATATACCATTATTAATATAAATATAAATTTCACTAAAAATTTATTAATTTACTTGATCTATTTTATTGCTAGTATATATTGTGATTAAGGTTATTTGTTTTGATGTTAGTGTTAAAATCTACTGATATTATAGTTAGATGATAGGCTTTGTGAATTAATTATTTTTTTATTGTGTCAAAATAAGATACTATTGTAGTATTAAAATTTTATGATTTTTTTTATATTAGTTACTTTTAGAAGTTGAGACTTGATTCTTCATAAAATGTTAGTGAAGATATGCATTTCAAATTTTAATTTTAAGTTTTTAACTATTTTATATTTTATATTTACGTGAGACCAGTTTTATCGGTTCAACCAGTGATTTATCAGTTGAACTAATAAACCAGTGAACCAGTAGCTTGATCGGTTCGATCACTGGTTCAGTTCTAACAATTATATTTCAATCTAATTTCAAAAATTTCAATTTACTCAATTTAATAGTTATGACTCATAATTGGTTCCTAATCAAGCAACAACAAATTATGTCTCCCAATTGGTTCCTAATCAGTTCTAACAATTATGTCTCCCAACTTAATAGTTATGACTCACATTGGTTCCTAATATTATTTTTGTCACTGTCTCACAAAATCGTTAACGACATGCTGAAATGGACTAACGACTGCTACATTATACATTCTAGTGACTATTTGATGTGACAATTAAAATTTTTTTACCTTATTTTTTATTTTCAACTAAACACTTAAAACCCTAATATGAGTTACGGATACCTAAGTTAAAAAATCAAACTAAGTAAATTGAAACTTTAAAAATCAGATTAAAGCTCGAATATAACTTCAAAACAAAACTTTAACTTATGTAGTGATTAATTTAAATGAAAATCAAATAAATCAAAATTCAACATAATTTTTATCAATGTTTTTAAATTCGAAATTTCTATATCAAAATTAACTAGAATTTTTCTTTAAATTAAAAATTTAATGAAATAGTGACTTTAATTATCTTAACCAATGTCCTAATTAATTGCTTTTATGTCTTAAAAAAATCGTATATGAGAAGAAAATAATTAATTTGTCTACTTTAATAAATAGTTATTTTACTAAAATGAGAAACTATTTTTTTTAAATTTTTAAGAACTAATTAATATTATATATATTTTGTTACACTACATTTAATTATAAAAATTTTATTTATTTCTAATACTTATATTAAAAATAAAAAAAATTAAATTAGTGAATCTTAATCTATAATATAATAATAATAATATAGTAATTATTTTATATATTGTACGAATATAAATTAATTATTTTTTTTATTTATAAAAATTTTTAAACGCTTGAGCTTGTTTTATATATATATATATATATATATATATATATATTTATTGACGAATGTGATATATTTTTTTATGTAAATAATCTTTAAAAAAAATCTAATAGTTAATCTATTACCTTTTTTGTTTTAGTCCAAATTAAATGTTTTTTATTGTTTTCGGAAAGAAAATCTTTTGAGGAATTTAATAATATGTGATGAGGAACACCGAATAAATTATACCAAAACCAATTAAAACACAACATAAAGACATCTTTAAAAAAAGACGTTTTAGGCGTGTTTATCTGAGTGGCCTCCTTTAAGTTAATGGATATGGATCTTTTAAATTTTGAATTTGTATTTTAGAAGGTAAAGTGTATCTTCTATCCTTGAATGGTTTCTCTTTCATATTTACTTTTGATCCTACCTATGAAATAAATGGTGAGAAATCACACTTTATTTTCTAAAGTGAAATTCAAAATTGAGAGAATCCAAATCCTAAATTAATTGCTTGTCTAGAAATAAGAGGGTAGTATTTGGCATAGAACCACTTTTTTTAACGTATTCTTTCATGCACGAACTCTTTTTCTAAGATTTGTATCATTTTGTTTTTTTATAGAACTTTTTTCTTAATTTATCTTATACTAAAATTAGTTTTTTTTTTACCATTAAGGGTTGAACTCTGTCATAAAAGTTATAAAATTATATTATAAAATTATTCTTTTCGAAAACACAATGTTAATAGAAAAAAATACATGTGTGGAAAGAACATAGGGCGAAGAGATTAAAGATGAGGAATCAAGTTTTATCTATGGTGAAACAAGATGTGAGAGTATGTGATGAGAAAGAGTGAGAGAAAGAAACGGGAATTGAACTCAGAGTAGTGTTGATGTGAAAATGCTCAATTGGAGATTTCTCTTATTTAACTGATTAGTTATAATCTCTAACTGATTAACTATGCCTGGCATTCCTAATTTCTATTTACAAATGTAGAATGAGTTTTAGCTACTAAGATGCCTATTCAAGTTACAACATGTAATAAAATAATTTTTTTAAAAAAATCTTAAAATGATAAAAAAAATACATAAATAATTATATTTCTAACATATTTTTTTATATAAGAATCTTTTTTAAATTTACGTGAATATTTTTTATGTCTTTAGATTTTTTTTATTTTATCTTTTATGTTAAAATTCTTTTTCTTTTAAAATTTAACCATGATTGAATTCTAAACTTTTTATTATAAAAATTCTGATATTATATTATGCGATAATATTTTAAAAAAATAATTATGTCTTTATCAGCATATAAATAATTATATCTACTAGAGTGTATTTGATTTACTTACACAATATGTTTATGGTTCCAGAGAATAGTGTAGGTATGGAAATCAGCAGAAGGATCAAACCAGAGGTTGACCCTTTGCTCTCTATTACCCTTTCCATGAGCATATACGTTTGTTTGAACCGTGTATGGCTGTCCACTCCTGTTCCCCAAGAACTCGAAGTCCAGCTCATCACGAACAGAATCTGTATCAGAATTCATCTGCACACACATGCATACACAAACTATAATATAAGAATATGGCTGCTATACGAACACATTATAATGGTGTCTGATTTTGTGGTGTACTAACGTAAAATGCGGTGACGGTGCCAGCAGAGTCTCCAGGGACGAGTTTGATCTTCATGCTAACACGCCCAAACATGTACTTCACCTTGGAAGCAAACCCACATCCTGAAAATAACCATCACATAGCACACGCCGTACAATTATTGTGTAGTTCACAAAATTCACAAATCATCATATATTTTGATCACTCGTGCGTCTAAACAAGAGAATTATTATTAATTGGCAAAGATATAATTATTTATGTATTTTTTAATCAGTTTAAATTATTTTAAAAAAATAATTTTAGATATATTATTAAAATTGTTATGACTTAAAAATTTAAAATTTTATTGTTGTTGGCTAAAAAAATTTAGGATAAGATAAAATAAAAAATATAGAGAATTAATTTTTAGTTAATTAATTTTAGTATTTAAATTTATAATTTATAATTTAAAAATTTATGATTTATAGTCTATATTTTAAGATAAATAAAATAACTTTAAAAAATTGACATATGTTGATCGAAAAAAATTTGTTATTATCTGACATTATTTATGTAAAAAATTTATGTAAATCTAAAAAAAAAAAATTGTGTGAAGAATATATTTGAAATATATATATATTATTAATTTAAATTAAAAAAATAATTTTATTAACTTGTTAATTTAATTAATTAAATGAATTATGTACCGGAGCTTTGGTCGAGCATGAGTTGGATTGTTCTGCCTTGATCAATATGCCTGATATGAGACTCAGACCACGTGGCTCTAAAGTCTTGCTCAAAAGTGGCTGGTCGTCCCAAAACACATAATAAAGAAGATACTAGGAAAACACATGATAGCAGTATTAGAAATAATGAACCACCACCATTTCTAATGAGAGGATAAAAGGTGGCCATAGATTATGGATAATATTAGTATATATGGTATGTTGAATGAGAAAGAAATTAAAACTTTTTGATGCTGTTGTGGCTGTGGCATGGAATGAGGGGAATCGTCGTTGGTATTTATATACAGGTGGTTTAGAAGAGAACAAAAGTGTAAGGGGAAAATAATAATATGATTAATTAATTGAGAAGTAGCATTAGTACTAATAGTTTGAGAAAAGATTGGAACGGAATATAGTGCGTCACAACATGTAGCTTAGCTTTCCATACAGCTAAGGGTTTGCCGTCACTAGGGCCTACCCAACACTTTAACAAAAAAAAAAGGGGTGTAAATGAGATTATTCTTCCTGTAAAATATAGTCTCTTTCATTTTAATTTTGTTTTCGTCGTCTTTGACAAAAATAACATCTTTACTTTATATAAAATAAAATTAAAAGCTTACTTTTAAACTAATATTAGAACATTCAAATAATATAATCTACGGATATTTTCTATTAAAGTTGAGATTATTAACCAAGTCTCATTCTCTATTCTACAACATCTTTAAAAATAAATACTACAACTAACCTCCTTTCTTGAAGCAAAAAAAGAGAATAGACCATCTTTTTGGACATGGCAGAGTCTCTTGAAAGGAAGAAATATCCTCGAAAAGGGTGTAAAATGGATAGTCTCTCAACAAGGGATGGTAAATATATGGAAAGATCCTTGATTTGGAGATGAACCCTCCCTTTTGAATTCCACCAAATGAGCTGGGCACCAACAATTACTATAGGTTAAACAATTGATGGATGTCTCAGGAAAATGGGACCTGGACAAAATCAATGTAATTTTCAGTAGTGAAACCAATTTTAAAATATGCCAAACAAAGATTGAAGAGGATAAAGACAGACTAATCTGGATACATACTAGTTCCGGTGAGTACTCTGCAAAATCTGGCTACAACATTGCATATCTCTTTTTCCATCCAACTTCAGCGATACTCCATGAACGATTCAGAAAAAAGGGGATCTGGAAAGCCATCTGAAAAACTAACTGTCAGCCAAAAATTAGAATTTTCATTTGAAAATTAATTCACAACGGCCTACCGGTGAAAGAAAAGCTTCATGAGCGCATACTTCAAGCAGATCAGCGTTGTCCTCGTTGCTCCGCCGCTCCGGAATTAGCCCTGCATACGCTGGTTTTTTGCCCACAAATTGTAGAAATATGGAACAACTCTCCAATGGCAAGTGCAATTCCCAGGAACAATCTTCTTCAACCTTGGCAATGGTGGATTGATGTTTGTCGCAGCAGTGAAAAATGGAAGTGAGGCCAGATTCAACATGACTGGAATAGCTTACCTTCTTTGGAGTATTTGACTGGATAGGAACTCCTTGGTATTCGAAGGAAGCAGAAAAATAACCAAAAAAAATTCTGGCCCAGTCAATGAATCTCGCAGCAGAATTCAAAAGAAGTAGAAATCAGCAGCACTGAATTGATTCTTGAGTTTTGATATCCAGAAATCAGAAACTGCACTCTTGGAAATATAATAGTGGGTAGCACAGAGAAAAAAGAAATCAAGAGCTTGATTAAATCAAGTAGGTTTTCATAGCTATTGAAGACGAAGATGAAAGAAGACTTTTCCTTTCTCCTTTGTCTGAAGACCTAATCTCTTAAGTTTGCTATTATTAATTTTTTGGAAGTGACCTTAATTTATGTTTTATTGCATTTATATCCCTGATTGTGATAATTGTAATAGAACTCCTTTTACTGCAATAAAATTACTATCTTTTAAAAAAAAAAGTTGAGATTGAATGAGTCTAAATCAATTCTAAAAGTTAGCTCATAGATTAAAAAATGTCTCATATTCATAAATTTTTTAGAAATTTTATATTTAAAAAATATTAGATCGGATTTGTACAGCCTTCGTAACTAGAAATGATTATTTCAAACATAAATATTTACTGGTGAATAACCTAACAAAATTAAATTAGATAAATTTTTATACCATATTATAATTAAAATTAAATGTACTAACTCAATTCTAAAAATTATCTCATTATATGATAAAAGATGTCTTATACTTATAAATATTTAAAGGAGGTGTAAAACTTGTATTACGCCGTCTCAATGATTTTGAATTTTCGAGTAATATTATTTAACACATAAAGTCTTATTTTAACGCTTATTTTTATATATGCAAACAATATATAACTGACAATAATTTGCATTATTATATATACTTATGCTTTCAACGGGTATTTCATTATTCTTCCAAAAAGGATCACTTTCCGAGCGTGTGCGTCTTTGCACGTACGTACCTATATTTGTACGCAATGAGTGTAATAAAGTGACATTATTAATTAATGAATGAATGTGGACGGGGTACAAATTATTTAATGTGCATAACTGCACCTTCAATCATAGTTGTAAGAACTAAATTGGTAATTAAATCAGTTAAGTTATTAGTTTATTAGTTTACTGATTCAATCAATAAATTACTGGTTAAACTGATAAAATCAGTCCCACATAAATAAAAAATATAAAATAGTCAAAATATGAACAATAATTCACAAAACTAATTTCTTCTTAAACAACAAACAACAACATAACAAAGTACCAATAAGTTAAATCTCATGATAATTACCTTCCAATAGGATAAACATCAACAAAATTTCTCAAAAAATTTGTTTTTAACATTGGGAATGATCGCTCACCTGAAATTTAAATTAAATAACTTATATATACCAAAAGAGAAAAGAGACATTAAGAATATCCTTAATATTCATTCATTTTGACATCAAACAGGAGTAGTTAAAACTTCTTGCAAATACTGTCATACAAAACATATTTTGAGAGAGAGCGATGTACAAAAATCTGATTTAGAGAGCTCCGATGAGAATCCCATACTAGATGGATACCTGTTCTGCAAGAAATATAATTCACAGCAACCCTAATAATTAGAAACAACTATAAATTCACAACAATATCAACAAAAACAACTATAAATTCATAGCAACCCTATTCAGCAACCCTAAATTCACAGCAACATCAACAAAAACAACTATAAACACTAATAATAAAAAAAAGACTTCAAAACTTCAACAAATTTAAGAAATTTAACATCACCTATTTTAACAAACAGATTCAAGCAAAACAAGCCAGAAATTTCAACAAACATATTCAAGCATATTCAAGCAGAACAAGCAGAACAAATAGATTCAAGCAGATTTATAATTTCATAATTTCAAGCAGAACAAGTAGAACAAACAAACTCAAAAAATCTAAGAACAATAACAAACAGATTCATAATTTCAACAAGCAGAACAAACAGATTCAAGTAGAACAAGCCAAAAATTTCAACAAACAGCTTCATGATTCACAACCAAACAGAACAAGAGCATTAGAAGAAGAGCACCAACCTGTCCGAGAGAGTAGAGGACGCAGACGACGGAGACCACCAACCTGTCCGAGAGAGCAGACGAGGGAGACGGCGCGACGATGACGACGATGAAGCGGAGCAAGGAGAAGCAACGAAGAAGACGACAGAGCCGCGGTGAGGTGAGGTGACGTCGTCGGAGACTTGAGACTTGAGAGTTGAGACTATGGTGTCGCGGTGAGGTGAGGTAAGGTAAGGTGAGACGAAGAAGACGACATAGACCGGCGGGCGGCAGTGTCACGGTGAGTGAGGTGAGGTGAGGTGAGGGATGAGGGTTACCATTTAGCTGTTTAGGGGATTAGGGTTGGGGAACGGGGATGGGGTTATTGGGTAATAGGTGTGTTTCTTTTTTTTTTTTCCTGAAGAACCAAAACGTCGTCATTTTGGCAAATAAATTAAAAAAAAAGCTTTCGAACCGGCCAGTGAACAAAAATCGTCGATTCTCCAGTTTTTATCAGAACCGGACGGTTCAACCCGGTTCTCTCCAGTTCTATTCCTTATCCTGTCATATTGATCAACAGGACCGGCCAAAGATTCGATTTACCGATTTTTCGGTCGATCTGGTCCGATTCTTACAACTATGCCTCCAATTATTTACTTTCCACCTTTAAATTCTAAGTTACTTTCTTCTTTATGTTCTACCTTCATGTTTAAGAATTTGAGGTTTTTAACTGTGTAATAGAAAGTATAAATAGTGTACGCACCATGCATGAAATCTAAATTACTATGTCAACCAAGAAAAGTAAATACATTGTGAGAGCATATTCACTTGAGTTTTTGGAAGCTATTTGATAGAATTAATATTCAAATTCCGTTTAAGTAATTGTCAGGGGTTCGAATCCCGCCTTGTACATGCAGTAATCTATTAGCCAATGACAAACTTTTAAATGAAGCTCCGATCTGCGACAGATTAATCCTTAACCTACTGGGCTGGGGATATCGTAGGAAACCCATAAAAATATTCAAATTCATCTATGAAAGATTATCTATTCTTTAAATTGGTCTCTAAAAATTAAATATGTTATATTAGTTTTTAAAATATATAACCATTAGTCAAATCGATTCTTCAATTCTATCAGTTAGATAATGACGTGTCATACTCAAGTGACACATGACATGATGACATGGTAGGTTAATGTCATTTGTCATAAAATAATTAGTTGATGTGTCATGTAACATATCATAAACTAATATAAAGTATATAAAGACCATTTTGACTTACGATTGTACCTTTTAGAAACTAATATGATTAATTTGATTTTTTAAAAAACTAATTTAGAAAATAAGTTAAGTGCGACAGAGATGAAAATATTGAGATGGATGAGTATTATACGTGATTGGATAGAATAAGGAACGAAGATATGAAAGAGAGAGTTGGAGTAGTACCTATTGTGGAAAAGATGGTAGAATCGCATCTCAGGTGGTTTGGACATGTGAGAAGAAGACTGACAGAGCATCCAGTCAAAAGGGTGGATGAGATGGAAGATGGACAAGGGGTGAAAAGCAGAGGAAGACTAGGAAGACCATCCATGAGGTGGTCAAACGAGATCTATATGTAAACAGTCTCTCTATAGACATGATAGAGCTTAATGACATCATTTGATCTATGTAACCAACCCCACCTAATGGAACAAGGCTTTGTTGTTGTTGTTGTTGTTGTTATTGTTGTAATTTAGAAAATAAGTGATCTTTCATAGATGAAATTTGAATATTAACCCCTATTTGATATATTTAAATATGATGGTTAGCAAAAAATTATTAAAATATATGCCTAGCTAATACTCTTTTGTGTGTGAATGGACAAACTAGTGGATTAATAGGTTTAATATGTAAATTCATTTTTTATTTATTATATAAGTTTATAATACTATTAGAAAAATTACGTTCAGAAATTTTTTTAGTGGCAATAAAATAACCTCTAATATATTTAATTTATTGACAATCTTTTTAGTGGTCGCAAAAAAATATAATTGTCATTTTATCATACGGTAATAACGACAAATATATAATTACTACAAAAACATAAGTTAAATAAGACATATAGTGACTATTATGTTATTTTCACTAAAAATTTGCTACTAAAAATAATTTTTGTTGTTGTCTAACAAACAAATTTACGATTAGTTAATTACTATGGTAATCACATTACACTATAACAAATGATCAAGTCTTCGAGAAAGGTTAGACCGAGGGCTGATATCTACCAGACTCAGAGAGGAATATTCAATGGCAACAATCACACACCTAGAAGATACCGGATCTGATCATAAACCTGTATTCTTGTGCTCAAATCCGGTTGTTATTAAAAGTAAGCGGCGTTTCAGATTCCAAGAAAGATGGTGTGGTTCTGAATTAATTGACAAAATTGTGATAGAGGTTTGGAAGACATAAGTGACAGGTTCCCCAATGTTTAATCTATTCTAGAAACTTAAAAGATGCAGACATGAAATACTGAAATGACAATCATCAGGGGCAAGTGATTTGAAAAGAATAATTGAGAGACTTGAAGCTTCTCTAGCTGTGGTAAAGGAATCTATATTATACATGGACAAAGCTCAAATTCTGCAGATTGAGGATAATCTCTCAAAAGTGGTGATGAATGAAGAACACTTTTGGAGAGAGAAATCTCGAGTTAACTGGCTTAAGTGGGGAGATAAGAATACCCGATTTTTTCATATGAGAAGTCAAGCAAGAAACAGAAGAAATAAAATCTGGAAGCTGAAAGATGAGGATAGATCTTAGTGTACTACTCCGGAGATAATTGGTAATAGAGCACAGAGGTATTTTCAGGAGTTATTCACATTAAGCTCTCCCTAAGAACCCTCACAAGAATTGGATGGGATTCAGTGAAAGATTACCTCAGAGATTTGCAGACTCACAAGGCCAGCTTCTGAAGAAGAGATAAAACGAGCGGTATTCTCAATTAATGTAGAGGCAGCACCAGGAGAAGATGGTTTCACAGTTAAGTTTTACCAATTTTATTGGGATACTATTAAAACAGATGTCTGTAGAGCAGTGAAAAGTTTTTTTGGCGGAAGAAGTATCCTAAAAGGCTTTAATAATACACAAATTTGTTTAATTCCTAAATTGACAAATGCAACCTCCATGCAGCAAAATTGGTCAATTAGTCTCAGCACCACCTTCTACAAAATTATCTCTAAGGTACTTGTTCATCGACTACAGCCTCTCATGAATTTACTTATCAGTGATAGCCAGAGTGCCTTTATAAGGGGTAGATTGATTAGTGACAACATATTGGTGGCACATGAATGCATGCACTTCTTGAAAAATAAAACCTCTAGGGAAGAAGAATTGGCCCTAAATATTGACATGAGTAAGACATATGATAGGGTGGAATGGTCATTTGTTTGGTTTATGATGCGAATGGATTGGGTGGATGCAAGAATGTGTATCTACAATCACTTATTCTGTTATTGTGGAAGACTCACCAACTGGTTTCTTTAAACCAAGTAGGGGACTCCGACAAGGGGATCCCCTATCTTCGTACCTTTTTCTTTTCTGTGCAGAAGATTTGTCCTATCTGCTCCACAAAGGAGACAGAATAGGTTGTTTTAAGGACTCAAAGTGAATGTTAGATGTCCATCTATTAACCATCTGCTCTTTGCAGATGATTCTCTACTATTTTGCAAAGCAAACCAGCAAAATTATCTTAATTCACTACAGCTTCTTGAAAACTATGGCAACATGAGCGGACAAGTGATTAATTTCACAAAATCCGCAGTATTTTTTTGGCAAGAATACAGATAAGCAAGTTCGAGAAGATCTATCTAATGTTCAAGGCATACCAAGTGTGGGGGCACAAGATAGGTACATAGGACTTCCCTCAATAGTCAACAGATCTAAGAAAAGCACTTTTGCATTCATTAAAGACAAGGTATCAGAAAAAATAGCTCACTGGAAACGCTATTTTCTCTCTACAAATGGCAAGGAAGTATTGATTAAGGCAGTAGGTTCGGCCATACCAGTCTACACACTGAGTTGTTTTAAATTTTCAGACACCCTCTTGGATGAGCTTCACCAGATGATGCTGCAATTTTGGTGGGGACAGAGAGAACGTGAAAGAAAGATGTAGTGGATCAGTTGGGACACACTAAGCAAGGAAGAGATGAATGAAGGACTAGGATTCAAAGACCTAAAAGCCTTTAACTTGGCTATGCTAGCCAAACAAGGCTGGAGATTGCTTAAGAAACCTCACTCAATTTTTCATAAAATATTCAAGAATAAATATTTTTGCTACTCTTCCTTTCTTGAAGCTAAAGCAGGACACAAACCATCCTAGGCATGGCAAAGCTTACTAGAGGGCTGAAAGGTACTAGAAAAAGGGGTGAAATGGCATGTAACTAAACAAGGAGGTGTTTGAAAGGGAAGATCCATGGTTTGGAGCTCAACCACCATTTCTTATACCTAATGGAGAATACAAAAATGAAAACCTTACCTGGCTTAGACAGCTATTTACATAGTCTGGTGAATGGAATCAAACACTCGTCAGTCTGAACTTTGGCCATGAAACAACACAGGAAATTTGTCAGCTCCTTATCATACAGGAAGAAGACTTAGTATATTGGGTGCATAATAATTCTGGAGAGTTTACTGTAAAATCAGGATGTGCAATTGCATACTAGTTTTACCATCCTCCACAAGAACAACTCCATCAGCGCTTCCAGCATAAAAAAATCTGGGAAAAGATCTGGAACCTAAAAGCACAACCGAAAGTGAAATTATTTGTGTGAAAATTAATTCATGAAGGAATTACAATTATGGAAAAGTTGAATAGAAGAATACCCCAAATTTCAATTAATTGCCTCAGATGCTTCATTGTTGTAGAATTCCCAATTCATGCCACCGTACTATGTCCTAAAATGGTAGGGTTGTAGAATTTATCCCCTCTAGCCAGTTCAATTAAAAGAACCCAGCATTATAAGTAGGGGAGTGGTGGAATCACATGATTGAAGAACTAAAGAAGTAAGATAATTATCAGATTAGAAGTGCCCAACTTGCTTACCTTCTATGACATTCTTGGCTTGCCAAGAACAACTTCATTTTTGACAAGAAGAAAATGACCCCCGAGAAAGTTCTGTCTCGGGCCATGCAAGCGGAGGAGGAGTTTCGCCGGCACCACCAAGCTCGAAGAGCTTCGTCGCCATAACCAGAAGCTCTGGTCTCTCAGAAGACATTATCTTCCTTTTTTCCTTTGTTTTTATCTTTCCCTTATTAGAATCTCATTATCGTATTTGCCTTTGGCATGTTTGGATTTTTTCCCTTTCTATGTACTATGCAGACAACTGGCTTCAGCTTTATCTTTTAGTAATAATAAAATGATATAACTTTGAAAAAAAAAATCTTCGGTTCAAATTTTAAAAATTATAGAAAGGTTTTTTCAATAAATACATATAACAATGGATGCTTTGTAAAGAAAAAATTAGACACCAAATTCTCCCATATTTCCATTATACACATAGTAAATAAAAAAAAAAGATATTTTAGAGAAAAGAAATGTATGCACTATGCATGTTAGAGATGTAATCATTCATGTATCTCTTTTTATCAGCATAAACTTAAAAAAAATGATATCTTAATATGGTATCAGAGCTTCTATGATCTAAAATTTAAAGTTTGATTTTTGTTGACCCCAAAAGAAAGAATTTCAATGTAAGACCAATAAAAGTAAAAAAAAAAATTATGTAAAAAATTTACGTAAAACAAAAAAGAGACTTTAGCCTGAGAAAATGTGTTAGAAATATAATCATTTATATATCTTTTCGTATCAATAAATTTTAAAAAAAAATGGTATTATAACACACTAAATCCTCCCAAGTCCCCATTATATATATAGTAGATGATTGTTTTCACATCTAAAGCCTTATTATTTTAACAAAAATTACTATTTGTATAAAATCAATCATTACGTATGTATTTGTAACAGCCCAGACCGCCCACTAGCACGATATTGGCCGCTTTGGCACACAGACCATCCGCTAGCACGATATTGTCTGTTTTGGCACACATGGCCTCACGGTTTTGCCTTTGACGATAGGGATGATAGTCGAAGCCCTCCACACTCACTCGTCAAAATGCGTCATGCTAGGGAGAGGTATCCACACCCTTATAAGGCATGCTTCGTTCACCTCCCCAACCGATGTGGGACCTTACAATCCACCCCCAAGGGAGTCCAACGCCCTCGCTGGCACATCGATCCGGGCTCCGACTCTGATACCATCTGTAACAGCCTAGACCACCTACTAGCACGATATTGTCCGCTTTGGCACACAAGGCCTCATGGTTTTGCCTTTGACGATAGGGATGATAGCCGAAACCCCCACACTCACTCGTCAAAACACGTCATGCTAGGGAGAGGTATCCAAACCCTTATAAGGCATGCTTCGTTCTCCTCCCCAACCGATGTGGGACCTTACAGTATTTATGTATAAATACATGTGTAGTTTAATTTATTTTTAGTGTGTATTTTGTATTTGAATATGTATTTTATATTAATGACTATATTTAGTAAGTGATAATTTTAGTATGCACCTAATATATAATATTACAAGAAATTTGACTATTTGTGGTAGTTTTTATGTCAATCTGTGGAGGCTTATAACCCCCACCAAATAGTTGTTGGGAGGTTTCTCAAATTCCCAAAATTTGAGGTGCCACGAGCTCTTTTGTGGGAGTTTTTTGAAACATCTATTCAGTGAGAGTTTGTGTGTGTTTAGTGGGGTTTTATAGTAATTTTTTATGACAATTTTAAATCACTTTTGTGCCAGTTTAAAACCCAACAAATTGATTATCTAATTTAACAAAGATGAACTATTTTGTGAATTTTCAAACTTTCAAAAATCTTTTGATTATTTATTTATTTTTAATTTCAAAACATTCATTAATTTCATCTCATTTACACACTACTCAAATTAAAAATTTATTTTTTAATATTAAAAAACTAAATCTTTTATAACACAATAATTTCTCAATGACACCAAAAAAATAATAATTCCTCAATACAAGACAATGTAACTCTCTATATATAAAATTTTTCAATGTCAATAGTTCAAAACATAATTACATATGATATTATTCTACATAGCTATTACTATTTTTCTTTAAAAACTAAATTAAAACAATAACTTCAATGTTGTAATATCATCTAATTACATAAAAGTCTCAAATATTTGTCCTTTGATGTTCGTTGTTACCACCGGATGATCTTCTAGCATCAAAGGAAGAAGTAGGCTTGCTTTCAGCATTATTAGCCTATAAATAAAATATAAAATTAAGCAAAAATTTCAATGATTCACATCACATAATTGCAAAATCAGTAGCATATACTATCAACATGAGTGAGTGAGTGAGTTGGGTACTATTCATGTAAAATGAATTTATTGTATTGATTCTTCATATGACACCTGAATTCTCATAGCAAATATAGCCGTTAATTTAATTTATACATCAATCAGCATTACATACAAAATATATGTATGAATGATTTTAATTCTAGTATACCTTGTGAATTATTTAATATGAACAACTCAAAGAAGTTAGAAAGTGGTTAGAGTGAAGAGAGAAATGAACCAAATAATTTTATATGATTTCACAGCCCTTTTTTCTCCTGTAAATGCTTGAACCGTTCTAACATTTTCTATTAACTCTTCAGTAATTTCACCAGCTCTTACATAAGTTTGACAAACTTTTGCAATAAAACTTCTCCTGTAAACTTTTGCAATTGTGACATATGCATTGATCATAAAGTTTTTAATTATCTATAATAACAGTAGAAGACAAAGACAGACAAACCAATATTGCAGGAATAGGCTTGTTGTAGCTATCAACTAAAAATCTTATCATGTTTGCAACCTGAACAATGAAACAAAAGGCATTACATTTTGAATTCAAAATGTCAAAGTTTTCAAGGGGATAATATTTATTGTCCTATAACAATAACCTATATTGTAGTTCAATAAAACGTGGAAATAATGATGGTTTTAGTTCAATGAAAAGGGTTCTAGGTAGAACATCTTTAAAGAAATAGAATCAATATACAGTTATAAACTACTATAAGAACTTTTCTTTACTACGAATCTGTATAAGGACAAAGAGATACCCTTTAAAATCTGTTGAAACAAAAGTTTATATACTATTTAAGATTTGCTACAACTAGCTTCAATCAATAGACAAATATAAAAAAGCAAATAGAGGCATCAAATATTTATGTTCATTTTACATTTAGTATCTCAGATATCTTATCCAAAATCAATTGGTGCTACTCAGAATAATACTTTTTTTGCACGGAAGCATTATCAATTTCATTGGTCATCGATAATTTGCATGATCCTATCCAGAAAAATGTTTGAATATTAGTTCATGTACAAATATTTTTGAAATAAATTAATCTGAAAAATTTGAGCTTGTTGAGAAGCTCTTCTCAGCAAACATTTTTTGTTTTCTATCTCTACTTTTCTCAATAAAGCACCTCCTAGCAGTAGGTTCTCTCTCACTGCATAAACAAAGAGAGTAAATAGATTAACAACAATAACAACAACAAAAATAACAACAATGTAAGCGTGTAACCATAGAGCATTAGAGTATTCTACAAGAGGAAGAAGAAGGGATTTAACTAAGTACATATATATAAGCATAAACATAAGGTACCTAGTTATATATATAACTAGCTTATAGATCTATAAGAATTCAAAAGTTTCTCACTATTTCTAAAGAATCTCTTCCTTTGTGAAGTTACTCATCTGCAACAGAACAAAAACAATCAAAGATGATATGACTACAGCTTCCATCAAAGTTTTTTATTTTTTTATACAAATAAAAACACTTAAACATGCATACAATTAGGATCAAATCAAACAATTAAAGTTATTTTAACCTGCCAAATCTTCTTGTAAAATTTAGTAAATTAATAAATAATTAACTAATAAATTAATTATGAGCCAAAGAAATTAGAAAATTTAAATTTTATATTTTGAAGAAGAAAAAATAATTAAAATACAAATTAAAACACAAATTTTAAAGATTTTGGGCCAACGAGCCAAATAGGTTGAACCAGGCCAGCATTAGGCTAAGGCCAAATATATAAAACCCAAACTTCAGCCACACCTTCCCTTCATTTTCACCATTCATGCTGAAGAAGAGGAAGGAAGCCAAGGAACCCTAACCCCAAAATCACCTCCAACTTCAATTTTTCGTAACTTTCAATCTGGAGCTCCGATCGCCGTACCGTTTATAGCCACATGACTGCCTCGCTGAGCTCTTCAAATCCATAAAAACTTGAAATTTCTTATCTAGACCTTATCTATCTTCAATTTCGCATTTTGGTTCATGGGTGTTGAAGAATTTTGTGATTTTGATGGTTTAGAGGTACTCTAGTGCGAGATATAGCTGGATTTTATCTAATTGCTCTGTGGGTAAAGGTAAGGAACCATTATCCCCTTTGAACATTTCAATTTTATGAGATTAGGGTATTGAAATTGAGATGTGTATGAAATTATATGAAATTAGTTTGAATATATGTGAAGTTAATGTCAAATTGGTGAAGTGGAGTGCTTGAATTGGAACTCTGGTGGTTGGAAGCTTGCCTAGTAGATTTTGGAGGCATGAAAACTTGTGGAAATGAGGTCTTGAGGTGTTTTATAGCTTGGGAGAAAATTGGCCAAGGTATGGTTTTGATTTTCTGTAGTTAATTTATAATATTACGTAAAAACTTAGGCTAGTTACCTTTGGATAGGTTTGGATTATGTGAATTGGTTGATTAGTGTAGTTAATAAGTGAATAGATGCATATGAATGTATTATTTAAGTGGTGGCATAATTGTGAAATTAAGTTAATATTAATAATGAATGTGATGAATGAAGTGGAATTTGGTTTAGTTGTGGATTAAATATGTACAAATGTGATGTGGAATTGTGTAAATCCTTGATTTCATGGAGAAATGAGAGTGTATATTGATTAAGGGTGAAATGAACGGTATAATAGAACTTCAATTTGTAACTATATGTATGATCATTGTTAATGTGGTGGTGATTGATAATATTTGTTGAAACTAGTGGAATTATGAGCGGAAGTGTTTGAATGAATTGATGAATTTAGGTGTTGGACTAATTGTGAAATGAATAAAGAGTATGTGATAGTGTGTAGAAGTTTTGGTATTGAATTGGGTGGAATTGGTTTGGTTTTGTATTGAGAATTTTGGAAAACAAAAGGATTTGTAACCTTTGGTAAAAACTGATTTTTGACCAACTTTGTCACGCTGTAACTCGGCTTTCGGACTCCTAAATCTTATGAAACTTATCTTGAATAAAAATTGGATCCGTGAAGTTTGTAACATTTGAAGAACGACTAAAAATGATTTTTGACAAAAATGTTATGAGTGTTTGAAATTTGGTTAAAAACTTATTTCTGCAACTTAACAGCTTTTTGGAGTTCTGACATGCATATGTACGCGGAAGACTCCATGCTTACACGAGTATTGGGTTCTGCCCAGCACTCCCGCATACACGGGCAGTGCATGTGTACACCAGACCGTCATTTCACCCATTCTTGCGTACGCAAACACAGGCTCGCGTACGCGGCACTGTAATTTCAGAATTCGCGCATACGCGGGTGGCATGCGTACGCATCACCACCCTATTTTGCCAAAGTTATATTTTCTTGAGTTTTAACCTTCCTCTAGCTTTCTAAATCTCTGTAAACCTTGTTTAAGATTCGATAGCTAGTTTTTAGGCTTTGGAGTAAGAGCGAACATATTAAGGGAGTTAAATTGAAATTGAGGGAGATTATGAAGTGAAGAATTGAGTTAAAGATGAACTGATAATGCTAAATGAGTTATGTGATGAGGACGATTGTGATATTGTTGAATGAGATGACGGTGATGGTGATCAGGTGTGTATTTAAGAACATTTATGATGTTGAGAGATAAGAACGAACGAAGTTGATTGAGTGATAATGAGTTAAGGTTAATGTTTGAGACACTTGGGCAGTACGCAAGGATTGTGGTTCATCTCACTTGCTCCGGGTTAGTAATTAAAACAGCTGGACAGTATCAAGGGTTGTAGTTCATCCCATTTGCTTTGAGTTGAGTTTGTAAACACCCGCCCGGGTAGTACGCAAGAGTAATAGTTCGTTCCATTTGCTCTGGGTTAAGCGGGTAGTATGCAAGGGTGGTGGCTTAGTCCCACTTGCTCCGTGATATGGTGTTTCTGTCCAGGGTTCACTACTGGACATGTCGGGTTTGGCTGTATAACCGACAGATGATATCACCAGCCATATGACAGACATGCATCATATGCACTTGTATATTTTGTTTGAGTCTGCATTTATTTTTGGCTTGCCTAATTGCTTATCTGTAATTAGCTACTACTTGTTCTATTTGCTGTATCTATTCCATATTTGTGTTTTCCTTGTCTGTCTTGCATGTGTTTGTTTCTAAGAGATCCCTCTGGCAGTTGGAGGAAGCACTGAGGGTTGTTCCACTTGGGGATTTGGAGGTTTGCAGAGAATGGGAAATGAAATGTTAGACTAGAATCCTTAGATATAGTCACCATGTTTCTGGTTTAGTGAAAACTCTAGGATTTAATATGGGTTGTTGGAGTTTTGGAATGTCTTTGGCTTCCCGGAACATTATTTATTATTTACACACCTTTACCATACTGAGAACCACCGGTTCTAATTGCATACATATTCAATTGTTTTTTAGATGCAAGACGTGAGCTACCTCGCTGAGCGTACTGGAGGCCTTGCTGAAGCGAAGATCTACTTTGGGATTTTTATGCTTTGTATATATATATATATATATATATATACGTACGTATTTAGGTTCTCCACTTGTATATATATTTGTATTTTGTCCTTCTTAGAGGTTGACTTGGAGAAACAGGATTTATATTTTGTCTTTTGGTAAACATTTTGGGTTATATATATATATACTCTGGCCAGCCTTTGCTTCGTAGGTCAAGTCTAGAGCTTGTTATTTGTATCTGTGACACTCTATATCATATGTATATTATCCGTTCATTAGCTGTTATCTATTCTTCTATGCTTAACCATTTCGAGTGTGATGCGAGGGTTGAGTTTTGTTTTGCTCAACTTTTCTTCAAGGCTCCTAGTTAAATTTCTTTTTATATATGCCTACGTATGCATTTTTTTCTTAGAGGTTGTAATACCTCACCACCTATGATTTATGAACTTAAGTGTAAAGTTCTGTATGGTAGGGTGTTACATTATGGTATCAGAGCAGTTTGTTCCCGTAGAGCCTGAGGGACGGACTGACTATGCTTCTGAGCATACTCTGGGTTGTGTGTATATGCTATTTAGGATATCTACTTGATATATGTAGTATAAATGTTTATGAGCATGCATTTGGGACTTTGAAGTACTAGACTTGAGATATTGAGACTGATCACCTTCATTTCAATTGTTTGATTTGAACAAATGGCATCTTGTGGATACAGACATGGTCGAGGAAGAGGTTGGAGAGATAATGAGGAGCCCGAAATAACAATAATCCAGTGAATTTCATGACCACACTAGAGAACATGACTACTGACATGTAGGACACAACTAAGGTACTAGGCCAACAGGTTGGAAATGGGAATGGCGGTGACGGCGGCAACAGACTGATGACCTTAGCCACATTTCTAAAAGTAAACCCACCAATCTTTAGAGGTACCAAAAATCCTACAAAGGCTGACAATTGGTTCAAAGCGATGGAGCGGGCTCTTTAAGCTCAGCATGTGCCTAAGGAGTAGTATGTAGAGTTTGCCACAAATCAGTTTGTGGGAGAAGCTCAATTCTGGTGGCAAGGAGCTCGTCGTTTACTGTAGCAAGGTGATGCAGTGATCACTTGGGATACCTTTCATGTGGAGTTCTATAAGAAGTACTTTCCTCGGTTAGGGTAGCGAAGGAGTTGGAGTTACAGCAGCTAAAGTAAGGCTCAATAACGGTGGCGGAATACACTAATAAGTTTGAAGAATTATGTCGATTTTCGAAGGTCTGCTAAGGTGCTCTGGAGGACTATGAGGAGCGAAAATTTATTACGTACAAAGGTGGACTTTGGAGTGAAATTATGAGTGCTTTGGGGACTATGGAGGTCCGAGTTTTCTCCGAGCTAGTGAATAAGAGTAGAGTCGTGGAGGAATGTTCAAAGAAGGATGCTGTGGTAGAGAATGACCGCAAGGAGTTTGACCGGAGGGAGTACAACCAGAGTTTTGCACCGAGGGGCCAAGAGTTCAAAAAGAGTGGCTACAGACTTCGACACTCTCAAGGTTAAAATAGCAACGAGGAAAGTGACAATCGTCAGGGGAATGGTAAAGGGAAGCAGGCGACGATATATTCAAATGATTTGAGGAGGCAAAGGTGTGGAAGCTACCATCCAGATAGGCCGTGCCATTTTAGTTTGGGTGTATGTTATAAGTGCGGTTTACCGGGGCATGTGTCTAGAAATTGTCCGCAGGGGAGGACTCAAGATGCGGGTCGATCGCAACAGCAGGGTTGAGGTAATTGCGAAAAATTGATAACCTAATTTAAATTATAGTATATGACTTTGGAACACCGCATTTATTCATAGCCTATGACAGGGATCAGAATTTAAGACTGAAAATGTCAAGCTTAGTGTTAAACTTAGAACCAAACTTAATGGTGCCGCGTAGGGTATTGCCGTTAGAGCTTGCAGAGCTTAAAGAGATTTTGGTTGGCATGAAGCGAATAATCAAATTCTTAAAGACAAAAGAATCAGAATGCGGCAGCGGAAGCATGGTGATTGTGAAGACATTAAGACTACTAAGATGAGGAGGAGAAGTTGTGGGAGACAAGTCGTTGCAAAGATTGGCAAAAGGTCGGGGAACTATATGTTGAGTTAAAAGAGAACTACTCTCGCGTACTTTTGTGGTGATCGATATTTTCGAGGGAAAAAATTTTTATTAGGTTGGTAGGATGTAAAATCTGGTAAATTAATAAATAATTAACTAATAAATTAATTAAGAGCAAAAGAAATTAGGAGATTTAAATTTTGTATTTTGAAGAAGTAAAAATAATTAAAAAACGAATTAAAACACTAATAATTTTAAAGTTTTTTGCCCAAAATTTGGCCAACGGACCGAACCAGTTGAACCAGACCTGCATTGGACCCAAAGCCCAATATATAAACGCAAACTTTAGTTACACCTTCCCTTCATTATCACATTCATACGGAAGAAGAGGATGGAAGCCAAGGAAATCTAACCCCATATCACCTCCAACTTCAATCTTCTGTAACTTTCAATTCAGAGCTCCGATCGTTGCACCGTTTGTGGCCACGGGACCGTCTCACTGATAAACCCCATTTTCAGGGTTTATCTTGTGTTGGATTTAGAGTATTTTGCTAACCTTTTCTCACATTTAGCCAATGATTCAGCATGATTGTGTGATCTCTCTCTTATTTGTGCTTAAGTGTAAAAAGCATGCTTTTTGGTCTTTGATTAGATAACTTTAACTTCTCCTTGATTCCATAAGATGCCTTGATGTGTTTGTTAGCAATCTCAGGTTGAAAAAGGCTAGGAATGAATCAAGGGAGCAAGGAAGCAAGCATGCAAGTGGAGAAGATCATGAAAAGCCAAAGAGTTGAACTCGGCCATGGACGCACGCGCGCACCAGGCGCTTACGCGCACATTGCGAACTTACCCATGGATGCGTACGCGTGCTGTGCGCGTACGCGTCGGTGTTGATTTATGATTTTTTTTAATGAAAACGTGGCCAGCGAATTCTCAAAGCCTGTGGGGCCCAATCTAAGTCAACTTTGGCACCAAAACACTCAAAAGGACCAAGGATTGAAGGGGGATGAGGATCTGGAATCATAACACACATTAGGATTAGTTTTAGTCTTAGTTTTAGAGAGAGAAGCTCTCACTTCTCTTTAGGATTAGAATTAGGATTAGGTTTAGTTCAATAATTTAGATCTAAGTTTCAATTCATGCTTTATTCTTCTTCTACCTCTCAATTTTATGTTGTTACATTCATCACTTTTCTATTGTTGTTATTACTTTCTTCTATTTTGTTTGTAGATCTACTCTTGTTCATCCTATTTTCTTTTAATACAATTTGAGGTAATTCATAATAATTGTGTTTCTTTTGATTGTTGTTATTAATTTCTTGCAATAAGTAGTTGTTAGATTTCATTGTTGTTATCAATTTACCTTGCTTTCCTTCTATGCCTTCCAAGTGTTTGATGAAATGCTTGGTTGAACTTTAGTGTAGATTTTGCACCTCTTGGCTTTGGTAGATTAATTAGTAAGGCTTGAGTTATCTAATTCCTTTGTTGATTGTTAATCAGAAGTTGCTAATCGATTTGGATACCACTAAAGCTAGTCTTTCCCTTGGGACTTGGCTAGGACTTGTGGAATCAAGTTGATTCTTCCACTTGACTTTTCTCCATGTTTAGAGGTTAACTAAGTGGTAGCAATGGACAATTTTGGTCACAATTGAGGAGGATAACTAGGATAGGACTTCTAGTTCTCACAACCTTGCCAAGAGCTTTTCATAGTTGTTAGTTTACTTTCATTGCCATTTACATTTCTTGTCTAAAATCTCAAAAATCCCAAATATAACTCATAACCAATAAAAAGACACTCTATTGCAATTCCAAGGGAGAACGACCCGAGGTTCAATACTTCGGTTTATAAATTTAGGAGTTTGTACTAGTGACAAACAATTTTTTGTATGAAAGGATTATTGTTGGTTTAGAAACTATACTTGCAACGAGAATTTATTGTGAATTCTAAACCACACAAAAGTCAAATCATCAAAATGACGCCGTTGCCGGGGACTTGCAATGGTGTTATGTTATTGGTTATTGTATATATGTGAATAGTGTGAATAAGTTTGCATTTTGCTTGTTTCTAGTTTTTATTAGATTTATTTTATTTTTTCACTATGAATTCTCACTTTGGCTATGAGTTTGGTTCTAATTGTGTTGTAGGAAATGTGGATTTTAATGACAACATGTACCAAGGATGGAACACTTCAAGATGGGAGGAGCCTCAAGGAATTGATCACTCCTATTGGCAACAACCTCCGGATGCTTATAGGTAAAATCACCATCCTAATGCATGTCAATTCAATGGCTATGGTGACTCTTTTTGTGATAATCAAATTCCACCATCATATGCCTATGACTCTTATCCTCAACATGAACCTCAACCATACTCACAAGCCTTTCTATACCAAACCCCTTCCTACGACCCATATCCACTATATGACCAATCACCCATACCATATTCTCAAAACCATTATGAGCAAGAACCTTTAGAACCACCACAACCCTATCAAGATCACTACCAAGACCCACCTCAATGCACACCATCTCCATACCCTTACCAAGGAGAACCACCTTCCTACTATGAACCCTCTCTCCAAAATGGTGAACCCTCTTATCCACCTCAAGCCCCAATAGATGACTCTCTTACCTTGCTACTTCAAGGCCAAGCGGACATGCAAAGGAACACTCTAGAGTTTGTGACCAACTTGACCAAGGTAGTGCACACTTTAGCCTACCAATGTTTGAATACTCAAGGTGTCTCCGTGACCACATATGAAAAACCAAAAGAAGACCAAAGCATGAGAAAGAGATTGGAAAATCTGGTGGAGAAGAAGGGAGAGTGGAATTTTGTGTTGGAACAATTGGAGAAGCTGTTCCGAGGGTTACCTGAAACTGGAGGTCGATCTCGGTTGAGATCTTCTGTACGGGTCGGTGCCGACGTGTCCAGCTGGTGAGTGGCGGCCGGAGTTGTCGTGTCCGACTTGTTGGACTGACTGCACTGCTGATCCTTCGCCACCGGAGGGTGGGGGGTACCTGCAAGAGACTCCGATGCTTAAGTTAGCATGGGTATTAAACAGGCTTTATGTAGAATCAGAGTATGAGTTATACCTGGGTGCTCCAGTGTATTTATAGTAGATGGAGCTGACCTTTCTGATAAGATAAGTTAGTTATCTTATCTTATCTTTATCTTTATTTTGGGTGAAGTCAGCTTATCTTCAAAGGAACCGCCTTTATCTCTATAGGCTTAGATTGCCTTTGGATTTGGGTCGTGTTCCTCTATTTGGGCCCTTTATTGGGCTCTCCTGTTGATTTGGCCGACCTCCTTGAGAAGAGGTCGGGTAGCTTGACCTGAAGAGGTCGGTCGCTTTGTCGCCAGTCATCCCAGGTCGGGTAGCTCGACCCAGGGTATGAACAGTGCCCCTGCTTGAGCTCGGTCTTTTTGCTGAGGTCGAGTCTTTGACTTCGGTCCTTCTCTGGCGAAGCCGAACTCAAGCACTTTTGTCGATTCCGTTCTTTGTAGAGTCTTTTTGAATGTGGAACATTTTCCTTTAAAAGCGCGCGCTTTTATATCGGCGCTTTGGAAACGTGCGAAGGTTTAATACCCTCATTAATTGACTTCAAATGCCCCGTTTCCCTTGGTTTTATTTTGAATTTTGCCATCAGAAACGGTTTCTCTTCTTCGTTCCTCTTTGTAACTTCTCCCTTTATTCTCTCATTTTCTGTTTTTCCTTAGAGTTTCACAGTTTCTTCCTGCGACGCCTGCTCTTCTACTGCTTTCTGTGGAAAAGGAGTAATTCTGGGTTTCTCCTTCTGTCTTCTTCGAATTTTTTCCGTTCGAAGGGTGGCTCTATCGCTTCTTGCTCTTCAGCTTTCTTTCGAGGTTTTCTTCTATTTTTCAGGTTCGATTTTTCCTCCTCTGTCATTTTTATGCCTGTTTTGAGAAAGTTTTTATTTTAGTTGGGAAACGTTTGGATCTTTCTACTTTTTGCTGTGCCTGATCACTGTGCGTTTCGTAGTTTCTTCGTCTTTTGCATGGTCTTTTTTGCTTTTCCTGTTGCTTGATACCTTTAGGGTTTTTGCATGTTTGTGAAACGGACTTAGATTTTGAAGCTTTGGAATGATAATTTTGTTTGATTCTGAAAAAAGGTTGCATCTTTGGTGATTTTTTCCTGGTATGTTTGCTGTTGTTTCTTGCTGATAGACTATAGGAAGATGATTTTCTGTTTTGTTTGTGTTTTGTCTTTCTCCTATGAAAAATGCTTGCTGTTTTGAGGTCTTCTATTCTTGTTTGCGGGATGCCGGGACGTAAGTAGGTTTTTCTTGATACCTCGCTTTGTTACTGCCTCCAAAGGATGCCCCAGGAGTTTTAGTTTGAGTCTTGGGGCTTCCTTTTTCTGTGTATTCGCCCGCTGAGATGTTTTTGAGTAATCCGTTCTTCTTTTCTTTTGTAGGGTTTAGTTGGCCTCATGTCTTCCCGAACTAACGTTGTAGAGATGCCTTCCCGGGTTCCTGAGGGTATAGCAGATTGGGTGGACTCGATGGTTCTTATGTGTGTCTCTCTGGTTAATTCTGAATTTTGTGCACAACTTAGACAGTTTCATAGTGTTTGTAGTAATTCCAGTGATGAGAAGAACTATGAGCTTGTCCCTCCCTCTTCTGATGAAAGAGTCTGCTTTTCTACTCGGGTTGTTGATGATCGCCCCTTCTTTTATGTTTATGATTTTTTCTTCGGTCCGCTGGGTATCACCCTTCCTTTTACTCCATTTGAAACCGATCTGTTATGGTCCTGTAATGTTGCCTCCCCTCAACTTCACCCCAATTCCTGGGGTTTCATAAAAATTTTCCAATTGTTGTGTAGTGGTTTTGGTATTCCTGCTTCCCAATCTCTTTTTTTCTATCTGTTTGTCTTGACTAAGCCCGGTGTGGTAAAAAAAGAAGTCAGCTTGGGTCTCCTTCTGTTCCACCCAGGGAAAGAAGGTCTTTTCCATGTTTGACGAGTCGTTCCATGATTTTAAAAACTACTTTTTCAAAGTCCGAGCTGTTGAAGGAGCTCGGCCCTTTTTTCTGGATGAAAATGACGAACCTGCTTTTCCTTTGGAATGGCAAAAAGATGTGAGGGTCTCTAGATATGCGTGGGAAATGCTGGATGAGGCTGAACGAGCCTTCGTGACTGTCTTGGAAGATCGCTGGGGTCATCTTCCCCATCTCGACACAAAGAAATTTCTAACCAATCCTTCTCTTCTTCAAACTGAACTGGGTATCTTGTGTTTATCTATTTATGTTGCTTGTAGCTGTCTTTCCGACTTATCCGACTTATAGCTTAACTTCTGTTTTATTTGCAGAGGCAATGAAGAATAATGAAGCTATGAAAGCTTTTAAGAGGGCGCAGAGGGCGACTGCTGCCAGGAATATTGCGACCAAGGCGGCTGGGGAGGGGTCCTCCCAAATGCGCGAGAAGCCATCTGTGCCGAGTTCTCCTGGGGTGAAGAAGGTGGTCCCTACACCCCGAGTCCGTTTGGTGGATCCTCACCCCACTTCTGCCACTCCATCTGTTGCTCCTCCCAATAAAAAACGAAAAACAGCCGAGCCCTTTGACCTCGATGCTCCTGATTTCAATGCCATTGAGTTTGTGGATCAGCAAATCGGTCCCTATGGCTCCCTCTCTACGGATGATGTGTCCATCCTCCATCACTTGGAATTTATGGCCCGAAATCATGTAAAGATGGCGTATATGGCGGCCGCCATATATTGGACTGCTCAGAATCTCCCTCTCCATCCCACTAAAGCGTTTATGGAGGAGGCAAAACAAGAGTTTCATCGGATGAGGGAGTTGAAGGAGGAACTTGAGGTAAAGGTAGCCAAGCTGGAGAAGGACTTAGAGAACGAGAAGGCGAGTTCTCAATCACTGGCAGCTTCTTTGAGGTTGGCTGAGGACACAGCCATGATGCACAAGGATAGTTACGTTACATCCTATCGGGAGATGTTGCGTCTGAGGGGGGAGCTCGACAATGTCCGGGAAGATTATTCTGAGCTCCAAAGTCATCTCGTTGGCAGCGTGACTGCTGCTTACGAGAACTTGAAGGAGCAAGTTCGGGTTATTGCTCCCGAGGCCGATCTCACTCCCTTTAGCTTGGACAACATTGTCAGGGATGGCAAGATTGTCCCTGATGATGGGGATGATGATGATGAGGTCGATCCCTCCCTGTGTCTTCTGCCAAGGTGTCAGCGCCTACTGTTCCTCCTGCTAAGGTCGACCCTCCTGCTTCTGATCCTAACTGTCAGATTTTAAACCGGGACGATGGTACTATGGATGCTGTTCCTCTCCAGGCTCGCCCCCCTTCTCCTCAGACTGATGCTGCTAAGAAGCCTTCTAACCTTTAGCTGATTTATGTTGGATATTTTTGTAGTTGGCCCGGCTTGTGGGCTTTAAAACTCTTTGGTTTATTTTGTTGACACTCTTTCTGGTTGCTTGTTTAGCAACATTATTTAAAAACACAACGAATAGCTTCTGAGCTTTTGGGTCTGACCCTGAGGCTTTTACGTCACATTTGCTTATGCCTGTCTTGGCTTCTTTAAGGGCTTGTTTGCTTAGCTTTTTTGAACCGGTTTGTTGTCGATGTGTGGATCCGATTTAACAATCCATGCCCGACTTCTATGTCTTTTTCCAAGTAGTCGACCGATGTCGATCTTTTCCAAGTATTTAAAGTAATCTTCCTTTTTGGACCTTGGTTAGGTCTCTTTTAGAGATTACTTTTATAACCGATTTGTGGGAGACCGACTTCTTTATGTTGATCTCTTCTAAGTTACTTCGTAATCCTCATTCTTGGACCTTTGTCAGGTCTCTTTCAGTGATTACTTTTATAACTTTCCATTGTAGGAGACCGACTTCTTTATGTCGATCTCTTCTAAGTTACTTCATAATCCTCTTTCTTGGACCTTGGTCAGGTCTCTTTCAGGGATTACTTTTATAACTTTCCGTTGTAGGAGGCCGACTTCTTTGTGTCGATCTCTTCGAAGTTACTTCGTAATCCTCTTTCTTGGACCTTTGCCAGGTCTCTTTCAGGGATTACTTTTATAACTTTTCATTGTAGGAGACCGACTTCGTTAGGTCGATCTCTTTCTAGGTTATTTTTGTAATCCTCTTTCTTGGACCTTTGTCAGGTCTCTTTCAGGGATTACTTTTATAACCCTTTTTATTTTGGGCTGACTTTGTTAGGTTGAGCCCTTCTAAGTTAAAGTAATCCTCTTAAATAGGGTTGGCCAGACCTCTTTCTAGGGTTTACTTATAACTTGGGTTGACTTGGTCCGACTTCTGGACGTCGGCTAGTCTTTAAGTTATTATTTTAGCTATCCGTAAGACCTCGTCAGGTTCTTTTTTGGATTGCTTTCGATAACTTCTTACATTATTCTGTGTTCATTTTTGCCGATTTGTAGAAAGTGGTTGGCATCTTTAGATCGTCCTTTGGGTGAATCGCGCTTTCACCTTTATCGGACGGTTTGTCTTTATCGTGGTCGTGCAGTAAAATTGTTTTTCACTTTCTGCCGACCTGTCGCTTTATAATCGGACGATGAATTCTTCAGATTAATGAGTCTTGAATTCTTGTAGAAATATCTAAATAAACTTTATTCAAAGTAAAAGTGCAAATATATACAAGTGGGAATTTTTGCATCCCTTCAAGTCGGATAGTGCCTGGGTCTCAACTTGGTGCCTCATTAAAAAACCTTTTCAGAAAAAAGAGTGAATCCAATAATGAGACCTGTTACCTTCCTAACTGTAGTACCTTCTTAGGTTGCAAGCGTGCCATGACCTGGGAAGCTCTCGTCCGTTGAGTTCGGACAGTCTGTAATAACCCTTCCCGAGTACTTCTACAACTCGGTAGGGTCCTTTCCAGTTTGCTGTCAACTTTTCTTATCCTGGTCGAGTTGTTCCGATATCATTTCGGATTAAGATGAGATCATTCTCTGCGAAACTTCTCGGTACTACCTTTTGATTATATCTGGAAGCCATCCGTCGTTTTAGTGCTTCTTCCCTGATTCGAGCTCTTTCTTGGATTTCAGGTAGTAGGACGAGTTCTTCCTTCTGAATTTGGGAGTTGGCTTCTTCATTGTAGTGGACCACTCTGGATGACCCTTCCTCGATCTCTACTGGGATCATTGCCTCCACTCCATATGCTAGTCGAAATGGTGATTCATTTGTGGTGGAGTGTGGCGTTGTTCGATATTCCCATAGGACTTGTGGAAGTTCTTCGGCCTAAGCTCCCTTTGCATCTTGTAGTCTCCATTTCAACCCAGCCAATATGACTTTGTTGGCGGCTTCGGCCTGTCCATTGGCTTGAGGGTGTTCGACGGAGGTGAACTGGTGCTTTATATTTAAGTCGGCTACTAGTCTCCTGAAGCCTGCGTCTGTGAATTAGGTGCCATTGTCCGTGGTGATGGAGTGTGGAACCCCAAACCTTGTGACAATGTTTCTATATAGGAATTTCCGGCTTTTTTGAGCGGTGGCGTTGGCTAGGGGCTCTGCCTCAATCCATTTTGTGAAATAGTCTACCCCTACTATGAGAAATTTAACTTGTCCTGACCCCTGGGGGAAGGGGCCAAGAAGGTCGAGCCCCCACCTTGCAAACGGCCAAGGGGAAGTTACACTGATGAGCTCTTCTGGTGGGGCGATGTGAAAGTTGGCATGTTTCTGACATGGTGGGCATGTCTTTACAAATTCTGTAGCTTATTTTTGTAGAGTTGGCCAATAAAACCCCGCCCGGAGCACTTTTTTGGCTAGAGCTCGTGCTCCGAGGTGATTGCCACAAATGCCGCCGTGTACTTCTTCTAACACTTCCTTTGTGTGGGAGGTCGGTACGCATTTCGGTAATGGTACTGAGATCCTTCTTTTGTACAGGATGTTGTTTATAGTGGTGTAGTACTGTGCCTCCCTTTTTAACCTTTTTGCCTCTTTTTCTTCTGTGGGGAGTGTTCCTGCTCTGAGGTAGTTAATTATGGGAGTCATCCATCCTTGGTCCTGGTTTGTTATGGCGAGGACTTTTTCCTCTTCCGAGATTGACGGGTTCTGTAACATTTCCTGGATGAGGCTTCTATTGTTGCCCCCTGGTTTGGTGCTGGCTAGTTTTGAGAGTGCGTCAGCTCGGGCATTTTGTTCTCGGGGTATGTGGTATATCTTATATTCCCCGATTTGTCCGAGCTGTTGCTTGGTCTCATCTAAATACCTTTTCATGGTGGGATCTTTGGCTTGGTAGCTCCCTGTTATTTGTGATGTGACAACTTGTGAATCGCTGTAGATGTTGAGTTTCCGAGCTCCAACCTCTTCAGCCAGCCTCAAACCAGCTAGCAGTGCTTCGTATTCTGCTTGGTTATTCAAAGCTGGGAACCCGAACTTGAGGGAGAGCTCAACTTGGGTTCCCTGGTTGCTTTCTATTATCACTCCTGTGCCGCTTCCAGTTTTATTTGAAGAACCATCCACATAGAGATTTCACTCTGTAAGGGTTTCCAGGGCATCTGTGAATTTTGTGATAAAATCGGCCAGATATTGTGACTTAATGGCCGTCCGAGCTTCATATTGGAGGTCGAACTCTAACAACTCGACTGCCCATTGTAGAATTCTACCTGCTAAACCTATTTTCTGCAATATTCCTTTCAAGGGCTGGTTGGTGCGAACTTTGATGGTGTGGGCCTGGAAGTAAGGGCGGAGTCGTCTAGATGTTAGAATGAGAGTATATGCAAATTTTTCTATTTTCTGGTAGTTCAGCTCGGATCCCTGTAGTGCTTTACTAATGAAGTAGACGGGTTGTTGTCCGTCTTCGTCTTCTCTGACTAGTGCTGACGCTACTGTCCGGCTTCCTACTGCGAGATATAATATGAGTGGTTCTCCTTTTTGTGGTCGGGAGAGGATAGGTGGCTGTCCTAAGAACTTTTTAAAGTCTTGAAAGGCTTGCTTACATTCTGTCGTCCACTCGAACTGCCTTCCCTTTCTTAATGTAGCATAGAAGGGGAGAGATTTTATCACGGCTCCTGCTAAGAATCGGGATAGGGCTGCCAATCTCCTGTTGAGTTGTTGCACTTCTTTGACACAGGTTGGGCTCTTCATGTTGAGTATGGCCTGACATTTGTCCGGATTTGCTTCAATTCCTCTTTGTGTGAGCATGAAACCTAAGAATTTGCCTGCTTCTACCGCAAAGGTGCATTTTGCTGGATTGAGTCGCATGTCATGCTTCCTTATGGTGTCGAATACTTGGGCCAGGTCGGACAATAATGTCTCTTCACTTTGTGTTTTTATTAACATGTCGTCGACGTAGACTTCCATGATCTTTCCGATGTGATCCGAGAAGACTTTATTCATTAGCCTTTGATAAGTAGCTCCCGCGTTCTTGAGACCGAAAGGCATCACAATGTAGCAGTAGTTTGCTTTCAGTGTTAGGAACGAGGTATTTTCTTGATCTGGCGGATGCATGGGGATCTGGTTGTATCCCGAGTATGCATCCATAAACGAGAGATATTTATATCCGGAGGAAGCGTCTACCAGAGCGTCGATATTTGGGAGTGGGTAAGGGTCCTTTGGACAAGCCTTGTTGAGATCGGTGTAATCGGTGCACATTCGCCACTTCCCATTTGATTTTTTCACTAAGACAATGTTGGCTAGCCATAGTGGGTATTTGACTTCTCTTATGAATCCTGCTTCCAGTAGTGCCTGGACTTGTTCTTCCACAGCTTGGGATCGCTCTGGCCCAAGTTTTCTTCGTCTCTACTGTACCGGTTGATATCCTGGATAGACCGCCAACTTATGATATATCAGCTTAGGGTCTATGCCTGGCATATCTGTGGCTTTCCATGCGAAGAGATCGACGTTATCTCGTAAGAATTGTATTAATAATTCCTTTGGGTCCCTTTTTAGGATTGTGCCGATATTAGTTATTTTTTCCGAGGTGTCCCCGATCTGAATCTTTTCTATCTCGCCCTTTGGCTGGGGACGAAGTTCTTCTCGTCGTTGAACTCCGCCCAGCTCGATTGTGTGGAACTCTTCTCCTTTGCCTCTGAGGTTTAGGCTTTCGTTGTAACAGCGACGTGCCATTTTTTGATCTGCTTTTATCGTGGCTATCCCCTTTGGTGTTGGGAATTTCATACATAGGTGTGGGGTCGAGACTATCGCACGGAGTTGGTTGAGAGTTGTCCGACCTATGAGAGCATTGTAAGCTGAACTTACATCGACCATGATGTAATCTATTTTGAGGGTCCTGGATTGGTTCCCTTTTCCGAAGGTTGTATGTAGTGGTATGTATCCTAGTGGTCGAACCGGGGTGTCTCCTAGTCCAAACAGACTGTTTGGATATGCTTGAAGTTTTTTTTTTCTTCTAAGCCAAGTTTATCAAAGGCTGTTTTGAATAAGATGTCGACAGAACTCCCTTGGTCTATTAAGGTGCGGTGTAGGTTGGCGTTTACTAATATGATAGTGATGACCATGGGATCGTTGTGTCCTGCGATGACGCCGGATGCATCCTCTTTAGTAAATGTTATTGCCGGGATGTTGAGTGCTTCTTCCTTTCCTTCGACATGATATACTTCTTTGAGATATCTTTTGCGAGAGGATTTGGAGATCCCACCTGCTGTGAATCCGCCATGTATCATGTGGACATGTCTTTCTGGTGTCCAAGGTGATCGTTCTATTCGTTCGGTATCTTCAATCCTTCGTCTCTTTCTTTGATCATCATCTCGGGTGGCCAGGAATCGATCTAACTTTCCTTCTCTCACCAATTTTTCTATGATATTTTTAAGTCGAAACATTCGTTTGTGGAGTGTCCTCGGACTCGATGGTATTCACAATATTCCTTCCGGTTTCCTCCTCCCTTTTTGCTTTTGAGTGGTCGTGCTGGGGGGATTTTTTCTGTATGGCATACTTCTTTGTATATCTCGACCAAGGGTTCCCTGAGAGGAGTGTAATTACGGTACTTTTTGATTTTCTCCCCTTGTCGATCTTCTTTCTTCTTGGATTCCTTGTCTCTGTCTCGGTAGGAGGCCCCCGATTTTGAGGTCTCTCCTAACCGAGCGTTTTCTTCCATATTGATGTATTTTTCTGCTCGTTCCTGCACTTCATCCAAGGAGGTCGGGTACTTTTTTTATATAGATTGGCTGAAGGGTCCTTCTCGTAGGCCGTTGATGAGTCCCATGATGGCGGCCTCTGTGGGTAAACTTTGTATGTCCATGCATGTCTTGTTGAATCTCTCCATATAGTTGCGGAGGCTCTCCCGATCTCCTTGTTTGATCCCTAGTAAACTAAGGGCGTGCTTGGCTTTATCTTTCTGAATGGAGAATCTGGCTAGGAATTTTTTAGCTAGGTCGTCAAAGCTTGAGATGGACTTTGGGGGTAGGTTGTCGAACCATCGAATGGCTGTCTTTGTGAGAGTTGTTGGGAAGGCTTTGCAGCGAACAGTATCTGGGTCGTCGGTGAGGTACATTCTGCTTCTGAAATTACTGAGGTGGTGGTTGGGATCCGTGGTGCCATCATACAGGGTCATATCCGGGAGTTTTAAGTCTTTTGGAATTTTGGTTTTCATGATTTCCCTGGTGAACGGGTCTTGCTCTTTGCGTGTGTTTTCTTCAAGATTGGTCCGGGGAGCTTTTAATTTGAGATCGGCTTCTAATTGCTATAGTTTTTCTTCCAACTCCTGACGTCGCCGCATCTCTCTTTGTAGATCCCTTCCGATTTCCCGTTGTTGTTGAGTTTCTTTTTCCAGTTGTTTTAGGCGATCTAGGAGCGCTTCTATTGCCCCTGAATTTAGTGAGTCGCTGTCTTTGTTGATTTCCGGAGTGTCTTGTAGTGTGACATCCGCATTCTTGTGCGGCGTTCTCTCTTCTAGACCTGAATCGTGGTCGTTGTTATGGTTGTCCGCCATGGTGATGGGTTGACTTCCAGGTTCCCCGGTAATGGCGCCAATGTTCCGAGGGTTACCTGAAACTGGAAGTCGATCTCGGTTGAGATCTTCTGTATGGGTCGGTGCCGACGTGTCCGGCTGGTGAGTGGTGGCCGGAGTTGTCGTGTCCGACTTGTTGGACTAACTGCACTGCTGATCCTTCGCCACCGGAGGGTGGGGGGTACCTGCAAGAGACTCCAATGCTTAAGTTAGCATGGGTATTAAACAGGCTTTATGTAGAATTAGAGTATGAGTTATACCTGGGTGCTCCAGTGTATTTATAGTAGATGAGGCTGACCTTTCTGATAAGATAAGTTAGTTATCTTATCTTATCTTTATCTTTATTTTGGGTGAAGTCAGCTTATCTTCAAAGGAACCGCCTTTATCTCTATAGGCTTGGATTGCCTTTGGATTTGGGTCGTGTTCCTCTATTTGGGCCCTTTATTGGGCTCTCCTGTTGATTTGGCCGACCTCCTTGAGAAGAGGTCGGGTAGCCTGACCTGAAGAGGTCGGTCGCTTTGTCGCCAGTCATCCCAGGTCGGGTAGCTCGACCCAGGGTATGAACAGAAGCCTAGGGTTATTGAAGAAAGGGGAGAAGTGGTTGAAGATTTAGGAGATGCGGAACCACCATGGATGACTCAACAACCTTGGGAGCATATCAAGATTGAAGAATATAAAAAGGGTGGTTAAGAGATGGATTCAATCATCAATGATTTCCTATCAAACATTGAGTCCTCTTCCGTTGGGCATGGAGTTGAAACTATAGAAGAATGTGCACAACCTCCCACACCCTTGGTGAGCAATGCGAAAGAGAGCAAATCGGAAAAAATCTACCAAGGGGACAAAGTTGAATTGGTGTATATCGAAATTGAAGAAGATGAAGAGGTTGATCAAGAGACGGATTCATTCATCAATGAATTCCTATCCAAAATTGAGTCACCTCCCATTGGGCAAGAAATCGAAGTTCTTGAAGACAACACCAATTCAAGTGATAAAGGGAAAAAGGTTGAAATTGAAGAAGCTTGCGAAGAGGTGGAAATATCCAAAGAGGAGCATGAGGAAGTCGACCTTGCATTGTCTAAGTGTGGGGAGGCTTACCTCCCTAAATCACCCTCTAACACTCCATTCAAGTGGGTAAAATTCTTACCCCTAAGCTCTACTTTCTCACTTGAATATGATTTGATTGAAAATGATGGTCAACTTAGAGCTCTTTGTAAAATTAAGAGTACAAAGGAGTTGTGTCGTGGTTGGAAGTTTGGAATCAAGCTCATTGAGGTCAAAGCTTCAAAATGTGGGAGTTATGATTGGAAGCATGCTACTTTGCGTTGGTCTAGGAACAAGTCTTGCTATGCTAGAGAGAATTCTTCATGTTCTACTCGTCAACCACCCGGATGGAAGAATCAGGACAATCAACTAGAAGATGGGTGTTAGAATAAGATATGGGATCCCGGATCGAAGCATGTAGACCAACTATGGAAGCTCATATCTTAGGTAGAACTCTGCCCAAACATGGTGAACTTGGTTGGAAATTCTGTCAACCGTTTGAAGAACAATGATCCTTGGAGATTCAAGGATGAGTACAAGCATAAGCCACCATGACAAGGAGCTTCCCAAATGTCAAACTTAAGGACTTAAACTAAAAGTGCTAGGTGGGAGACACCCCACCATGGTAAACTTTTTCCACTATCTTGTAGATTTGATTAATAAGTGATTTGAGTTGCCATTGTAGGTAATTTCTCCTCTTTATGTAGTTTTATCTTAATTTCTTGGTTGTTAGTTGCTTAAAGTGCAAGATATGTTTGTTTGCACTTGAAATTTTTGTTCAATTTGTATCGTAGTTGATCTTGAGCTATAGTTGGTGTTAGGAAGACTTTTGGCTGTTTATAGTAATCCTCAAAAAAAAGGGGAGGGAGGACGCGCGTGCACGCTGTACGCGCACGCGTCCATGAGCGGATGTACCCCCATACATTTTGTGCGAACATTGAGCTTTTAGCCCAACTCGACCCACGCGGACGCGCACTGTATGTGTGCGCGTCCATGCACCTTTAGGGGAAGGCACGCGAGCGCACACATCGCGCGTACGTGCCACTAGACCAGATGGCCATGCACGCAGACGCACGCATTATGTGTACGCGTCTCTAAGCGGCTGGCACCAGCCCATACATTTGTCCAGAGAGTTGTGCTGGCGCTGGGCCTGCACTAGGCCTTCAGCCCAACTCATAGCACGCGCACGCGTAAAGTATGCGTGCGCGTCCTTGCTAATTCCTCCAGTCACGCATGCGCGCACATGACGCTCCCGCGTCCATCCCAAAAATCTTCAATGCACGCGGACGCGCACTGTGCGCGCCCGCGTCGGTTCCAAAAATGGGATAACCCTAAGGCACGACGAACAATCGCGCAGACCCCCAAACCCCCCTCTCTTCTCCAGACTCTTTCTCCTTTCCCAACCACCCCTCCAACCGCCGCGCCCGCCGCCCACCGCTGTCGCTGCTCTCTTCTCTTCCCTCACCCCCGTTCTCTCTCTCTTTCTCACTCATCCTTCTTCCTCTCACTTCCTCACCCTCTCTGTCTTCCCTCAACCACCACCGCCTCGGCTCTGCTGCACCGCCGTGGGGTCACTACCGTCACCATTTGAGGCGGCCACTGCACTTCCGTTCTCCCCTCCTCCCTACTGTCTACACCCCCCATTCCATCCCTGGTCTGCTCCCAGGTCACTCCCCTGTTTCTTTTATTTCATTCTTTCTTCGATCATTAGTTTACTGTTAATTTTTATTAATTAGAATTTGAATTTTGATTGTTAGGATAGATAGAAATTTCTGCTGTTAGGTAGTTAGGTTATGGATAGAGGATTCTAGCCCTGATAATTGCACCATATTTGTTTACCTAATTGTGCATATATTGATTGCTTGCTAAGTGGTGTTGATTATTTTGCTGTGACTCATTCTTCATACTTTGCTGCCTACTGCATTTCTCATTTTCTGATTTTGTTGCTGCTGCCTGGTTTTGTTCATCCCACTGATCATCATGTATATTGCCTTTTTGCTGCTATTTGTTTATGCTTCTTGCCTTTTTGGATTCATATGCCTTTCCTGCTGTTATTTGCTGCCCAGAAACATCCAAATTGCTGCTGGAATGCTGCCCAGGTTTCTAGAAATTGCTTTGCTTTTAAACATGTTACCTATAATTGAACTTATTGGCTTTGAATTTGTGACTTCACCCAGCTACACCAAGTTCTTTTCTTAGGTACTCTTGGGTCAGTTTTTTCCATCTTTCCTACATTTCCTGTGACTTGCTTTGAACCATTCCATGTTTCCATTTTTCAAGATTACCGAATGCCCTTATCTTGTGCTTCACTCCTCATTCGGTCTATCTTGCTATCTTATGGAAATGGTTCATGCATTAGCAACAATTGGTGCATTTTGCTTGTGTAACTCATCTTCACTCAATGTATTGCTATCTTGGTTGGTGTTACACTACATGCATTTCAAACTTACAACATCAATTTTTGCAAAACCGATGGCCAAAGAATTGACTGATGATTTGTTTCAATTAATTGCTTTTCTTGCAATTTCATATTTCATCATCAATGACTGCACTTCCCTCATGTATGTGAACATGCTTGTTATACCATTTCTTCCTTCTCTGTTAATCAGGCCATTCTCCATCATACCATTAACTTTCAATTTCATTTTTCATTTTTTTTTCTAACTCACTAACTGGTCTAACCTACTAACTTCACTTTTCAGTTCACCTAACTCTCTCACTATTCTTTTGAGGTGTGATGATGAATATGTCTAATGCATGAGTTTTATGTTACATTGGTTGAAATGTTGAATTCTTGGTCTATGGATATGTTTTCTATGCTTACTTGCATTTCAAGCTTCCAATTTTGGTTCACACCATGATTACTTGCCTTTCATCTTACATCCTGAACTTTCTCTTCCTTGCTTCTTGCTACTTGTTTAATTGCTTATACTTTGTTCTATTGTAATTTTCAGGATGTCGGCTAAAGGAAAAGGCAAGGCCACCTCCAGAAAGAGGAAAAGAGCCCCAGATTCTACTTTCTCTCCTTATGTGGATTATTCGAAAAATCCTATTGATGAGGTGGAGAAGGCAAACCAATCCCTGCCTGCCCAGCATTCAGTCAAGTTCCCGAATCTCTACTGTGAACTTCGGTTCCCAAGCTATAACTCCAAGAACTTGAACATTGAAAAGAGGTTGTCCTTCCATCCGACCTGAGGCAAACAATTAATAACCGCATTGAGAGGATGGGTTTGGACTTTGTGGATCGAGAGCTCAGCCGGGTTAACCGGTCTTGGGTGCAGGAATTCTATTGCAACTTCTTCCGTCACACCCTTGACTCGGTTCTGGTTAGAAGTATTCAGGTGCCCATCACTGAGCAAGCTATTAAGGACGCCCTTACTTGTAGGCATAAGGCAGGTGATACTGATGCTTTTGAGTAGGCCGAGGTGGAGCTCCACTGCATGACCTTCGATTTTGATGCCTTGAGGGCAGTGGTAGCTACCCTGGAGGCTCCCTGGGTCATGGATGCGGAAAACAAGGCACCCAAGGGGATGCGCTTTATCTATCTGAGCAAGGAGGCCAGGATATGGCAGCAGATTTTCGCCCACTACCTCATGCCGAATACTCACTTTTCAGAGATCCTGACGTTAGGATTTTTGCTAGTAAAGAATTTTATAAAAATATAAGCACGTTGCAAGTATAGCTTCTAAACCAAAAGAAAATCCTTTCGTACAAACGTTTTGGTTGTCACAAGTAACAAACCCAATAAAATTTATAAACCGAAGTATTTAAACCTCGGGTCGTCTTCTCAAGGAATTGCAGGGAGGTGTTCTTATTATTAGCTATGGAAAAGGTAGAATTTTGGGTTTTGAAAGGTTTGAACAAGGAAAATAAATTGCAAAAATTAATAAATTAATATCTAATAACACTCTTGGCAAGGTATGAAAATTGGAAGTCCTATCCTAGTTATCCTTATCGATGGTGATGAGAATTGAGTTTTAATCCCACTTAGTTAACCTTTACTAAAGCAAAGGAAAGTCAAGTGGACTAATTAGTTAGATCCTCAAGTCCTAGTCAATTCCTAAGAAAGGACTAGAGTTAGTGGAATTCAATTCAATTAGCAAAAATAACAATTATCAATCACGATGAGTTTGATAACTCAAGAGTTACCAATTAATCAACCAAAGCCAAAAGGGAAAAATCTAAATTAAATTAAAAGCATTCATATAAATAAAGCAAAGCAAAGTCAAATCTGAAATACCTCAAATTATATTAAATAAAACACTCAAATCTAAATACGAAGAATTCATAAGTCAAATTGGTAATCATGAGTCAGATACGAATAAAAGCATTAGAATAAATAAAAATATAAAAGGAATATTGAACCTGAGAGGAAGTTGAAATCCTAAATCCTTTAAGAGGAATCCTAATCCTAAAACCTAAGAGAGAGCAGAGAACCTCTCTCTCTAGAAACTACATCTAATCCTAAAATTATGAATGTATGATATATTCGTTGTCCCTTTGATTCCTCCATTCTCTGGCTTATATTCTAGGTTTCTGGATTCAGAACTGGGCCGAAAAAGGGTCCAGAAATCACTGGGGGCATTTTTTGCAGATTCTGCATGTGGCGTCTGTCACGTGTCTGCGTAGGTCACGCGATCGCGTCATCTGGAGTTCTGCTCTTCCACGCGGTCGCGTCGGTCACGCGTACGCATCATTTGCATTGTGCTCAAGGCATGCGTCCGCGTTAGTCACGCGTTCGCGTCGCTGCCTTTTCGCGCTAGGCTCGCAGCTGCGTCGTCCATGCGTTCGCATCGCTGCCTTTTTCTTCAAGACTTCATTTTTGTGCTTTCCTTCCATTTTTGTATGTTTTCTTTCTGTCCTCTAAGCCGTTCCTTCCTTAGGAGATCTGAAAATACTTTACACACAAATCACGGCATCGAATTGTAATAAAGAGTAATTAAAATTAATATTTTTAAAGCATAGGAAACATGTTTTTCACATATATCACATAATAAGGAAGGGAAAGTAAAACCATGCAATTTACATGAATAAGTGGGTGAGGGATTGAATAAATCACTTGAATTGGGCACAAAATACATCATAAAATATGGGTTTATCAGATCCCTGTGGCTATGTTGATCCTGATCAGCTGTGTGCTGGAGGGGAAGGAGGTCTACTTCTCCCGGCTGATCAGGCGGTTCATGTGGTGGGCCCACATCAGAGGTATCTTTCCATTCCCCGTCCTTGTCACACAGATGATTCAGTGGGCCGGTGTCCAGTGGTTACCAGAGGACGTGTCACCGCCCCCACCGCTCCCTGAGAAGGAGCAGGAGACCATTCCATGGGGGTCCTGGATGAACAAAAAGCCTCCTTCCCGGCGCCGATCTCGGGCTAGAGCAGCAGAGGAGGGAGCTGGACCTTCCTCATCATCAGCCCCAGCAGGACCATCTACATCAGCAGCTGCAGCAGCACTTCCTTTACCACCACCAGCACCTCAGCCGACTTACTTGCTGGTTCAGCGTCTCTTCCGGTTCATGGAGCGCGGCAACCGTCAGATCATGCGTCTCCTGGATCGGATTGATCAGATATTTGTGGCCCAGGGCCTTGAGCTGCCCCCTCTTCCAGAGTCCTCCGGTTCCGATAAGGAGACCCACGAGGAGGAGCATGCGGATTTACATGATGAGGATACTCATGTGGCGGAGCAGGTTCATGAGGAGACTGCACTACAGACCCAGGCTACTCAAGAGAAACCCCAGCCAAAGCCACAGCCACAGCCCCAACCAGAGCTAGAGCCGACCGGCGTACCTCTCCCTAAGCCTGAGGATTAGCATCGGGGACGATGCTTGATCTTAAGTGTGGGGAGGTTGCCATTGGCACCATTGGTGGATCGATGAACATTTTGGCATATTTCCTAGTTATATTCTCCTAGTTATCTTGTTTTGCACACTGTTGTATATATTGGTTGTTTTGGATTACTTTGAATACTTTTGCCTTAGTTGTTGCATACTTTGTCATTTTGGATGTTAGGTATTTTGGATGCTAGATTTCATACTTTAGTTGGATTTTCTTATATAGTTAACTTTTAGCTTGTGGTTGTGATTAGAAACTATTTTGGAATTCTTAAGACTTAGCTAAACCCTTTTGCATGTAAACTTGTTTTGATTAGAAAAGGAAAAGGTAAACTAAGGAATCTTTGAATCTTTCCAATCACAACAATGCTTAGTCAAAATGATGAAATTTTTCCAAGGAATCCATCTAGAGAGCACAACCCAATTGATTGAAAACTCTTGAAACTTGCTCGAATTCATACTTTGTGAAACATGTATCAAGCTAAGAACACAAGCGTGTGAGATTTGAGCCTATTGATGTGGTTACATTTTATAACCACCCATTTTCCATTCTTGTGTGTGATTGTCTCTTCCTATGATTGTGATCCTTGGTTTGCTTGATTCTATATGTCCATTTATTCCTTGTATTCATGCATTTATATGATTGAGACCATTATTTCATTAGCTCACTCACCCAAATAGCCTACCTTTTACTCCCCATTGTTAACCAATTTTGAGCCTATGCTTAACCCAATTGTTCTTTATTTTAGCATATTGCAAGCCTAAAGCGAAAAACAATAAAAGTCCCTTGTTTTGATCTTTGATTAGCTTAGGCTAGTGAAAGTGCTTATTATTCAAGTTTGGGGAGATTTGGGAACATTGCTTGGGATAAAAGAGTGTATTGTATTGTTGTTGGTAATATTGGAAATTGGGTACATGCTCATGCATTGATTAAATGTGTAAACCTTATGCATTGATGATCTTGTATATAGCTTGAAAGAAAAGAAAAATGAGAAAAACAAAAGAAATAAAAAAGAAATAAAAAGGGGACAAAATGCCCCAATGTAAAGGCCAATAAAAGTCAAAGCATAAGTGTTAGAAAAATCAGAAGAAAATGCATGAGTATGTAAAAAGTGAAGGATGGGTAGTTAGGAGGTACTTAATTGTATAGGTCATTATGTAGGTTAGGTGGGAAGGTCTAGACTAATCAAAGATTCAAATTATAGTCCACTTATCCATATATGATCCTACCTTTACCCTAACCCCATTACAACCTATGCGAAAGACCTCATGATGAATGAATGCATACATTGAATGATTGTTGATTGTTAGATGAAGAACAAATTTTGGAAAACATGATTAGGAGAGAATTGAGTGAATAAACCCCTAAACACTTGAGTGAATAGAGCGGATACACATTCAGTGAGGGTTCAATAGCTCAATTACATGTATTCACCCCTATTATCTATATTCGTGCAGGTTTGAAATTCTTTTGATAACTCAATACAATTGTGGTTTGAACTTGATCCCTACTACTCTAGCTCTTATGCTTATATGTATATTCTCTTGGAAGTTGAATTGTTTTGACCAAGTATTTGCATTCACCATAGGTAGTTGCATTAGATAGGATTCATGTAGTTTAGTTGCATTAGATAAAGATCATACCCCTTGTTTCCCTTTTAATTTAGCATGAGGACATGCTAAGGTTTAAGTGTGGGGAGGTTGATAAACCCCGTTTTCAAGGTTTATCTTGTGTTGGATTTAGAGTATTTTGCTAAACTTTTCTCACATTTAGCCAATGATTCAGCATGATTGTGGGATCTCTCTCTTATTTGTGCTTAAGTGTAAAAAGTATACTTTTTGGTCTTTGATTAGATAACTTTAACTTCTCCTTGATTCCATAAGATGCCTTGATGTGTTTGTTAGCAATCTCAGGTTGAAAAAGGCTAGGAATGAATCAAGGGAGCAAGGAAGCAAGCATGCAAGTGGAGAAGATCATGAAAAGCCAAAGAGTTGAACTCGGCCATGGACGCACACGCGCACCAGGCGCTTACGCGCACATTACGAACTTACCCATGGACGCGTACGCGTGCTGTGCGCGTACGCGTCGGTGTTGATTTATGGTTTTTTTTAATGAAAACGTGGCTAGCGAATTCTCAAAGCCTGTGGGGCCCAATCCAAGTCAACTTTGGCGCCAAAACACTCAAAAGGACCAAGGATTAAAGGGGGATGAGGATCTGGAATCATAACACACATTAGGATTAGTTTTAGTCTTAGTTTTAGAGAGAGAAGCTCTCACTTCTCTCTAGGATTAGAATTAGGATTAGGTTTAGTTCAATAATTTAGATCTAGGTTTCAATTCATGCTTTCTTCTTCTTCTACCTCTCAATTTTATGTTGTTACATTCCTCACTTTTCTATTGTTGTTATTACTTTCTTCTATTTTATTTGTAGATCTACTCTTGTTCATCCTATTTTCTTTTAATACAATTTGAGGTAATTCATAATAATTGTGTTTCTTTTGATTGTTGTTATTAATTTCTTGCAATAAGTAGTTGTTAGATTTCATTGTTGTTATCAATTTATCTTGCTTTCCTTCTATGCCTTCCAAGTGTTTGATGAAATGGTTGATTGGACTTTAGTGTAGATTTTGCACCTCTTGGCTTTGGTAGAGTAATTAGTAACGCTTGAGTTATCTAATTCCTTTGTTGATTGTTAATCAGAAGTTGCTAATCGATTTGGATACCACTAAAGCTAGTCTTTCCCTTGGGAGTTGGCTAGGACTTGTGGAATCAAGTTGATTCTTCCACTTAACTTTCCTCCATGATTAGAGGTTAACTAAGTGGTAGCAATGGACAATTTTGGTCACAATTGAGGAGGATAACTAGGATAGGACTTCTAGTTCTCACAACCTTGCCAAAAGCTTTTCATAGTTGTTAGTTTACTTTCATTTCCATTTACATTTCTTGTCTAAAATCTCAAAAACCCCAAATATAACTCATAACCAATAACAAGACACTCTATTGCAATTCCAAGGGAGAACGACCCGAGGTTCAATACTTCGGTTTATAAATTTAGGGGTTTGTACTAGTGACAAACAAATTTTTGTATGAAAGGATTATTGTTGGTTTAGAAACTATACTTGCAACGAGAATTTATTGTGAATTCTAAACCACACAAAAGTCAAATTATCACTCACCGGGCTCTTCAAATCTATCTAAACAAAATAGTATGAAACTCCAAATTTCTCACTTGTCCCTTTCCTCTCTTTAATTTTGTCTTTTGGTTCATGAGTATTGAGGAATTTTTTTTATTTTGATGGTTTAGGGGTACTTTAGTGCGAGATATAGCTGGATTTCATCCAATTGATCTATAGGTAAAGGTAAAGAACCATTATCCCCTTTGAAATTTCCAATTTTATGAGATTACGGTATTGAAATTGTGAATGTGTATGAAATTAGGTTGAATATATGTGAAGTTGATGTCAAATTGGTGAAATGGAATGCTTCAATTGGAACTCTGGTGGATGGAAGCTTGCCAAGTGGACTTTGGAGGCTTGGAAACTTATGGGAACGAGGTCTTGAGGTGTTTGTGGCTTGGCAGAAAATCAGCCAAGGTATGGCTTTGATTTCCTGTAGTTAATACATAATGTTATGTGAAAACTTAGGCTAGTTGGCTTAGGATAGGTTTGAATGATGGGAATTAGTTGATTGGTGTAGTTAGTAAGTGAATATATGCATATGAATGTATGATTTAAGTGGCGGTAGAATTGTGAAATTGAATTGATGATATATTAGATATTGAATATTAATAATGACTGTGATGAATGAAGTGGAATTTGGTTTACCTGTGGATTAAATATGTATGAATGTGATGTGGAATTGTGTGAATCCTTGATTTCATGGAGAAATGAGAATATGTTGATTAAGGGTGAAATGAATGGTATGATAGAACTTCACTTTGTAGCTATCTGAATGATCATTGTTAATGTGGTGGTGATTGATAATATTTGTTGAAGCTTGTGGAATTATGAACATAAGTGTTTCAATGAATTGATGAATTTAGGTGTTGGACTAATTCTGAAGTGAACAAAGAGCATGTGATAGTGTGTAGAAGTTTTGGTATGGAATTGGGTGGATTGGTTTGATTTTGGATTGAGAATTTTGGAAAACTAGAGGATTTGTAACCTTTGGAAAAACTAATTTTTGACCAACTTCGTCACGTTATAACTCGGCTTCCAGATCCTAAATCTTGTGAAACTTGTCTTGAATAAAAATTGGATCCGTGAAGTTTGTAACGTTCGAAGAACAGACTGAAAATAATTTTTAACGAAAAAGTTATGAGTGTTTGAAATATGGGTTAAAAACTGATTTCTGCAATTTAATAGCTTTTTGGAGTTCTGACATGCATGCGTACGCAGAAGGCTCCATGCATACGTGGGACCGTCATTTTACCAATTCTCGCATAGACAGACACAGGATCGTGTACACGCCACTGTTATTTCCGAATTTGCACCTACACGGGTGGTCATGCGTATGCATGACCACTTTGTTTTGTCAAAGTTGTATTTTCTTGAGTTTTAACCTTTCTCTAGCTTTCTAAGTCTCTGTAAACCTTGTTTAAGGTCCGATAGCTAGTTTTTTGGCTTTGGAGTAAGTGTGAACCTATTGAGGGAGTTAAGTTAAAATTGAGAGAGATTGTGAAGTGAAGAATTGAGATAAAGATGGACTGATAATGCTGAACAAGTTATGTGATGAGGACGATTATGATATTGTTGAATGAGATGACGGTGATGGTGATCAAGTGTGTATTTAAGAACATTTATGATGTTGAGAGATGAGGATGAATGAAGTTGATTGATTTATAATGAGTTAAGATTAATGTTTGAGACACCTGGGCAGTACGCAAGGATTGTGGTTCGTCCCACTTGCTCCGGGTTAATAATTAAAACACCTGGACAGTAGTAAGGGTTGTGGTTCATCCCACTTGCTCCGAGTTGAGTTTGTAAACACCCGCCAGGGTAGTACACAAGAGTCGTGGTTCGTTCCACTTGCTTTGGGTTAAGCGGGTAGTATGCAAGGGTGGTGGCTTAGTCTCGCTTGCTCCGCGATGTGGTGTTTCTGTCCAGGGTTCACTACTGGACATGTCGGGTTTGGCTGTATAACCGATAGATGATATCATCGGCCATAGGACAGACATGCATCATATGCACTTGTATGTTTTGTTTGAGTATGCATTTATTTTTGGCTTGCCTAATTGCTTATCTGTAATTAACTGTTACTTTTTCTATTTGCTGTATCTGTTTCATATTTGTGTTTTTCTTGTCTTTCTTACTTGTCTTTGTTTCTGAGAGATCCCTCTGGCGGTTGGAGGAGGCACTGAGGGTTGTTCCACTTGGTGATTTAGAGGTTTGCAGAGAATGGAAAATGAAGTGTTAGACTAGAATCCTTAGATAGAGTCATCATGTTTTTGGTTTAGTGAAAACTTTAGGATTTAATATGGGTTTTTGGAGTTTTGGAATGCCTCTAGCTTCTCGGAACATTATTTATTATCTACAAGAACCTTTACCATACTGAGAACTCCCGGTTCTCATTCCATACATATTCTATTATTTTTCAGATGCAGGACGTGAGGCACCTCGCTGAGCGTGCTAGAGGCTTTGCTGAAGCGAATATCTACTTTGGAATTTTTATGCTTTGTATTTTGTATAAATATGTATTTAGGTTCTCCACTTATATATATATTTGTATTTTGTCCCCCTTAGAGGTTGACTTGGAAAAACAGGATTTATATTTTGTCTTTTGGTAAACATTTTGGGTTCTACGTATGTATAAATATACTCTGGCCAGCCTTTGCTTCGCAGGTTGAGTCTGGAGCTAGTTATTTGTATCTATGGCACTCTATATATATCATATGTATATTATCCTTTCATTCGTTTTTATCTGTTCTTCTACGCTTAACTGTTTTGAGTATGATGCGAGTTTCGAATTTTGTTTTGCTAAACTTTTCTTCAAGGCTTCTAGTTAAACTTCTTTTTATATATGCCTATGAACGCATTTTTTCTCTTAGCGGTCGTAATACCTCACCATGTATGATTTTTACGAACTTAAGCGTAGTGCAGTAAGGTGTTACACTTCTTAATCTGTTGTGCCTTCTGAGGAACTATTCTCTACTCCACCACCGTCACACTACCACCACCGTGATCTCTCTTCATATCAAATTCGAACAACGCTATATAGGCATGAAATGTAGAGAAAAATAAAAGAATATCTAAATTAAGTTACATAAATAACAATGAAAAAGAAAAATGAACAAATAGAAATTGACCTTAGGTGATTGGGGAGAAAACCAAACACGTTTATGGATAAGCTTGATGACGGCGCCGGTGGTGGCCTTGAACTCACTCTTTCTCTAATCTCAAAAGTTATTGTATGTAGATGTAGGAGACAACACATTGATGTATAAGCTTGATGGCGACAACGACAAGGACATGAATGGCAGCAGCGACGAACTTACTCTCCTTCTGATATCAAACGCTACGGCGAGTTTGATGGGGACAATGATAAAGAGATAAATGCCGTGGCGGAAAGTAAATTTAGGATTTTATCAGATCTCACTCTTCTTCCTCTTCTAATTTTTTGGACAAATTTTTGTTTGGAGTGAAATTTGTTTGGGTTTAATCAGAGTAGTAGGTTAGGAACTGACTATGTGTTTGGGCAATTGGATTTAGGAATTTAAACTAGAATTAATCAATGGGGATTTCATATTTTGCTATAAATAAAATATGATATGGAGGTTTTCTAAAACTTCCACAAAAAAATTTTCATAAACAAACAGAAATCTTGTAGTGTAATATAGTTGTTATTTTACTTAATTATCAAAAAATTTAAGTTCTTATAACTTATCATAATTTTTTTTTGAGAGGGAGAGGGAGAGAGAGGGAGAGAGGGAAGGGGACCTATACTAGAAGGGAAGAAATTTTAACTTTTTTATAGGTTTATTAATGTATTGAAAATGTCAGAATTTAGGTTTTTAGTTTAACACAAAAAGTTTATTTTTTATGGACTCTAGTTAACATAATTCTGTAATTAAGAGAAAGTATATCAGCTTAGCACTTTTATTAAAATTTAACTAACACTTAACCAACAAAAGAAAAATGAGTAATCCCATATCATTAGATTTAGAGTCCGTTTGGGAAGTAGCAGAAGCTACTTTTTTTGACTTTTGGATTATGAAAAAGTCACAATCTGCATGTTTGGCACCATCTTAGAAAAAGCTTTTAACTTCCCGAAAAGTTAATTTGCAGCTTTTTGAAGAAGTAGAAATATATGACTTCTCTACTTTTGGACAAGTCATTCTACCACTTACTTAAAAAAATTAATTTCAAAACAAAAAAATCTACTTTCCTTTTTTACTCTGTAAAAAATACTGACCCTTCACCACCATTTTCACGCAAGGTCTGCTAGAAGCACTGGTCTTCCACCATAATTCTACCATCATTCTCACGTAATGTTCCAAACCTCACTATTTTCACGTAATGATTCATCTGATGGAAGTATTGATGATCCTCCACCACCATTTTCAGACAATATTGTATTTGAACAACCTACTGCATATATTCCTTCTAAGTATTTTTTTTTTATCATTTTATCACTTTATTTTTTATTATTAAATTTGTATTTAACTATGGTATGAAATTTCAGTTTTAATTTTATTTTTTTCATATGTGATTTTATAGCTTGCTATTATTTTCATAGTTAATTATAGCAAGTTCTTGACCTCAATAAAAGAGAAGAGATTTCTAATAGGAGTAAAAAAAATAAAAAACAGCAATAAAATATACATTGACACACATTTTATATTTATTTTTTATTTTCACCTACCATATCATACACAATATTAGTGATTAAGTTATGTAAAATCAACATTCAATATTGGAAAGTATTTGTTATCATCTTTATTTTAATATTCATTCTCTTCTGTAAAAAAAAATTATTTTTTGAGTTATTTATCCAAACGCTACAACTTTAAAATAAGTACTTTTATAACTAAATATCCAAACACAAAATAACTTATTTATAAGTTGCTATTAATAAAAGTCCTTATGTTGTAAGCAAGGTTGTGAGAACCGGACCGGTCATTGAACCGGTCAAGTGACTGGTTCAATGGTTCAGTGGTTCAACCGTGGTTGAACCAGTTTAATTAAATATAGAGTAAAATTATAAAAAATTCAATACATAATTTTAAAAGGTTAAATGCAATAATTTTTAAACTAATAAGATTCAAAATTTAACAATTTCACAAAATAAACAATACATAAGTTATCATTAAAAGGTCATAAACAACCTCAAATATGAAAGTTTATAACTAAAGAAATTAATAACTAAAGTTTATAAACAACCTCAAATATGATTTTTATCATGTTTCACAGTGAAATATTCCCAAACCGGGTCAGATTTTCCTCGAGAGGAACCTGTCTGAGATTCTTGTACAGCATTATGCTGTTGTTGCTGATCATTTTGTGACTGTTCCATCTAAATTCAGAATGCCAGCAACCCAGAATCCATACCAATATATCAATTCATAGTTCATAGTTCATACAATTTATATGGCTGACAAAATCAAAAAATTGAACAGAGCAGAATTGAAAAGATAAAAAAATTGAAGAACAGAGCAGAGCAGAATTCTCAAATTTATTCAACATACGAAATTACAAACAGAAGCCAGAAAAATTTATTCAACATAAGAAGTTATGAACAGAAGCCAGAAAAATTTATTCAACATTTCAACAAATTTATTCAACATACAAAAAATTGAAGAACAAATTTATTCCTCTCACAAAAAAGTGAAGAACAAATTTATTCAAAATTCGAACGGAAGCCAGAAACCCAGAACTTACCGCAAGTGAAGAACGAACAGAAGCCAGAAAAATTGAAACCCAGAAGCCAGAAACCCAGAACCCGCAACGGTGCTTCACGACCAGCGACCAAAACCCAAAAACCCAGAAGCCAGAAACCCAGAACCCGCAACGGTGCTTAACGACTAGCGACCAGAAGCCAGAAACCCAGAACCCGCAACGGTGCTTAACGACTAGCGACCAGAAGCCAGAAACCCAGAACCCGCAATGGTGCTTCACGACCAGTGACCAAACCCCAGAAACCCAGAAGCCAGAAACCCAGAACCCGCAATGGTGCTTCACGACCCGCGACCAAAACCCAGAAACCCAGCAGCCGCAACGGTGCGCGACGACCCGCGACGGTGGGAGTGTTCTTCACGGCGTTCGTCGGTTGTCCGTCATTTGCAGATTGTCTAGCCTCGAGCTTAGGGTTGGGAGTGGAGTGTTGAGTGTTCTTGGAAGATTTTGGCCTTTTGGGAGATTAAGGATTGATTTAGGGTAAACTGATGCTTCTACCCACGTTGTTCAGCGCTTCAGCCTTTTTTTTTTTATTATAAAATAGCCAAACGACGCCATTTCAATAGCATGAGGGAAAACCGGTACTTGGAAAAACCGGGCCGATTAGCCCGGTTCGCCGGTTAACCACCGGTTCGTCCAATTTTTTCACTGGTTTTTTACAGCGCGGTTTTGCATGTGGACCGGACCGACTAGGTGATTGGTTTCCAGTTAACCCGGTTGAATCGGCCGGTCCGATCCGATTTTCAGAACATTGGTTGTAAGCTCTTTTTTCAAAAGAACTTATTTAAGTTATTTATCCAAACTGGACCTTAATCTTATACAATTAAAAATATTAAATATGGCTGATTAATAATTACAAATCACAAAACTTACTCACTCTGACACTCCTCATAATTTTAATAGTTTTAACTCTTAATGGATATTCTCTCTGTTACAAATTAATAACTATTTGCTTTTAGAATTGTATTTTTTTTTGACAAATAATATTTATTCCCTTAGCTAAATAATGCAACTTAATTGTGCTTTTCCTATCATATCCCAAATTAGTGAATATGAGAAAATAAATTATTAAAGATAATAATTATTATTAGTATTAAAAGTAACTCATAAATTACTTTTTAATTTTTATAACTCAATTCATTTTAATTAGTTTCTCAAATTAATATTTAAAAATGAACTAGTAATTAATAAGAACGGAAAGAGAGTAATAATTAAGTTTATGACAATCTTGTTGTTATACATGTACTATCGATTTTTCCGTGTCACTTATTATTGGGTGGTATAGAATTAATTCATTAATTGCACGTTACTACATGTACGTGCATGCCCATGCCTATTGCCTAACAATTTTACTAGTTAGGAGTTAATTTGGTATATTAAATTTTCTTTGTCAAGTTATATAATGGTGCAGACTGCAGACTGTTTGTAGTTGAGGGCAGGTCAGGGATTCATAATTGGCCAATTTTATAGTGTCTATTAATTATTGTCTAATTTTTGTCTAATTTATTTTTTATAATAAATTTTAAATTTTTAAAAATAATTTATTTTTATATTTTTTAAATTAAATATTAATTTTTAACTTTTTTAATAAATAAACACTATTTTTTAAGCACTATAACATTCACCTTCATAATTATTGGGGCTTACGTTTTAATCTATGAAGTGTAGACAGCTAGAGAAGTTGATCGATCAGGAATAATACTCAAATAGTGCCATTATTGGCAGTTACCTCCAACGCGTGGGACCAACTCATTTGTGAAGTTTGAACGTATTTCTTTTTTCTTGTATAATTAGATTCCCATGTGATGTAATTACAACTTTAAAACCATCAAAACAAATTACGTGCCCGTTTGCTTTAATTTTTTTAGTTAGAATTACTTTTCAGAAACCAGATATATCATAGATGTCCCATGTCATGCAATGATTTATTTATTTACATTCTTGCATAACTTTTTTAAGAGTAATTATTATTTCATTCTAACGATAAAAAGTGTGAGTTGATTTATTCATATTATTTTATAATTTTAGATAATTACTAGAAAGTTATTAAAAAGGGATTGACGATATTATCTACCAGTCTTTCACGAAATTTAAGGAATGATTAGGTGTAGATCTCTTTTGTTGTTGATAGCAATATCGAAGATGACAAGAAATATCATGTAACTTATAATTTTACTTATTAGATTATGCCTTTAACTGATGGTTTTTTTGTTTCTTTGCTTTCATTGCTCCACTTGTTGTGTTGAACTTTTTTATTTAAAAAAAGAAGTTATTAAAATTTATTATTTTTTGTTATTATTTTTAATCATTAATTTAATTTTTTTAATTTAATAATCTAACAACATATTTTAGTCTATATTTTTAACTATTATTGATAATTAACTATTGATAAAAAATAACAAATTTTGATGATTCTATAGTTTGTTTTTTTTTTTAAAATAAATTACGATTTCTAATGATAATGAGGATCCAACGCCGAATTATCCATGCTAGGTAGTTTTTGTCAAACTAAGCCAATTATTTATAGGTATTGGGTTATCAAAGCAATAAATACAAAAATGTTCTATCAAAAGCTAGCGTTATCAAGATAATAAATATACAAGTACAGTAAATATATTCTAACCTCTAATTTGAGTAGGAGCTAACGAAATTATCTTGAGTTTAGAGATGAGATGTTAAAATATAATAAGATAATAAATCTTAGTAAATATATTAGCAGTTTAATCTAGGTCCAATCCTCACAGAAATTACATAAATATAATATCATTATGAATAATTTAAATGATATTTTGATTATTACAATATAATATAAATTAGTGAAAAAAGACTAAAGGGTCCCATGTCTTTAAGAAACCAATAGATTGAGACTAATTTAGTAGAGATATCAGCAAGAATATGATATTCTAATTCAGTTCTATATCGACTAGTAAAAATTTGCTTCTTGGCATACCAAGAAATAATAAGCGAAAACACGTAGTAACTATAGTAAAATAATAGTCAGTAGGATCACCGTCTCAAACAGCATTAGAATCTGCTTGCGGATGAATGAAGATTGAGTGTAAAAATGAAGATTATGAAACATAGTGCCTTTAATATAATGAAGAATATGAAGAAAAGTGGCATAATGAGTACTGTAGAAATTGATAAAAATTGGCTAACAACATGAACAAAATATACAATATCAAGACAACCAACAATCAAATAGATAAAATTACCAACCAATTGTCTATAAAGGATATGATTATATTATACAAAGAAGTACCATCTATAAGAGTAAGACGAGCATTAGACTCAACATGAGTAGATTTTATGTGACTATTAGTATGCTCAGCCCTAATAATAAAGATAAATACTATCATCCGATGAGAAAATTTAAAGGCCAAAAAAATAACTAAGAGAACCAAGATTTTCATTTTAAAATAGGGATGGATGGAGCTTTAATATTATTAATACCAGTAATATCATCTTCAGTAATGATCACGTCCTAATAATATATAAAAGAACCCCATCGTCACTCTTGTGAATATATAAAAAGAGTAGTCTCGTAAGAGTAGCAAGTGAAAAATGAAATTGCAAATAATGTGGCTAAACTTTTTAAGATTTCTCGTTGAGCTTGCATAAGACCATAAAATGTCTTATGAAGAAGATATACTTTGTTAAGAGGACAAGAATATCTCAAAAGAGGTTTCATGTAGACTTTCTTTTACATATCACCATTAAGAAAGACATTTTTGATGTCCATCTGATTGAGTGACCATTTTTCAACTGCAACAATGACCAGAATAGCTTGAACAAATTTGAGTGGAACAATAGGAGCAAAATTCTCTTCATACTCAACACCACACTCTTAGGTGCATCCTTGCGTAGGATGGCAACGGGTTCCCATGGAGGCGAGGACATGTCCCCGTCCCCCGACCCCGCCCCCCACCCCTGCTTTCATTACCTGTCCCCGTCCTGGCCCTATTCCTGCGACGAGTAACGGGGACCCCGTACTTATGTATCCACGAATATCCGTAGATTTTTTTAAAAAAAAAAAACATTGAAGAAAATAAAAAAGCAAAAAATTGAAAAAAGCAAATCCACAAAATTCAGAGGACTAATAGATTTAATCAAAGTTCCACCAAAGAAATCGCTCCAACTAAACCAAAATTTCAAGTAACTAATATCAAACAATAGATCCAAAATCGAATAACAAATTTAGTCAAGAATTTATTTAGTAATTTCATCAACAATAAGCAATTACTATGTATTGATAGCAGAAATCACTTATAGCAGCAGAAACATTAGCACTTAATCAACAATAACACATTGAACAATGATAAAAATCGAAACACAAATAGCAAAAAATGGTAGAGGCAGAGGCTGAGCAAACCAGAGGAGAAGAGAGACATACTGGAAGAGGCAGCAGTGGAGCAGAAAGGTAAAGAGGAACCAGCGACAGAGCAGAAATAAAAGCAGAAAAAAGAGGAAGCCAACGCAGAGAAGAAGCAAAATCAGAGAGAGATGCAATGTGCGACAACGAATATGGTGACTGCGCGACGCTCCTGGCCTGCTGCGACGAAGACAGTGATGGTGCGACACTCGTGCTGCAATGAAAAAGGAGACGACTGATGAGCGGATAATTTATACCCTTTTTGGCATTGCTTTTACTTAGTTTGTAGTATGTTTTAGTTACTTTTTATTATATTTTTATTAGTTTTTATGCAAAAATCACATTTCTGGACTTTACTATGAGTTTGTGTATTTTTCTGTGATTTCAGGTATTTTCTGGCTGAAATTGAGGAACTTGAGCAAAAATCTGATTCAGATGCTGAAAAAGGACTGCAGATGCTGTTGGATTCTGACCCTCCTACACTCGAAGTGGATTTTCTAGAGCTACAGAAGCCCAATTGGCGCGCTCTCAATTGCGTTGGAACGTAGACATCCTGAGCTTTCTATAAATATATAATAGTTCATACTTTTCCCAAGATTTGATGGCCCAAATTGGTGTCCAAAGCCAACCTAAAACATCTTGGCGTAAAACGCCCAAACTGGCACCAAAGCTGGCGTTTAACTCCAGGAACAGCCTATGCACGTGTAGAGCTTAACACTCAGCCCAAGCACACACCAACTGGGCCCCGAAAGTGGATTTCTGCACTATCTTCACTTAGTTACTCATTTTCTGTAAACCTAGGTTACTAGTTTAGTATAAAAACTACTTTTAGAGATTTATTTTACATCTTTTGGAAATCTTTGATCACTTTTGAGCTTTAAGCCATTGTTCACGTTTGGAGGCTGGCCTCACGGCCATGCCTAGACCTTTTTCACTTATGTATTTTCAACGGTAGAGTTTCTACACCCCATAGATTAAGGTGTGGAGCTCTGCTGTACTTCATGAATTAATGCAAGTACTATTGTTTTTCTTTCAATTCACGCCTACTTCTTCTCCAAGATATACTCTTGTACTTAATTCAGTTAAGTCAGAATGAAGGGGTGACCCGTGACAATCACCCAATCTTCGTTACTCGCTTAGCCAAGATCCGCGTGCCTGACAACCACAAAGCGGTCTACATGATGTTCAACGTATTCATTGGATGACAACCGGAGTATATTCTCTTGGATATTGTAAGACCCAGAATCTTTGAAAAGTCTTATTATGATCAAGTCTCAAATCCTACAATTATTTATAGCCTTAAATTCAGAGATTATTTTATTAAAGATAATTAAGGCAAGTTTTGATTTATTGGATTTGAGATAAGTTATGATTATTATCCAATTTTATAATTATTGGATTATTTTCTATATTTAAAGTATAAGGTTGATAGTTATAAAATAATAAGGATTTTATAAGATTTGGATTAGATAAGTAATATTTAAATATTATTACTGTTATTTTGGAAAAATGAAGAAATTAAGTATATTATTTCTAATTTTTGGATTTGGGCATTTTATTGAAAACAATTTGTGAAATTGATGAGCAAATAGTATTTTCTATATACAACTAGTGTTGGATTTAATTTGGATTTCAATTATTATATTATACCCAATTTTATTTGAAATTACCAAATTATCCCTAAACCTAATTTTGCCTAAACCCTAACCTAGCTACCCTTTTCCCCTGAACCCAGCAGCCATCACCCCAACCCCCCATCAGTAACAAACACACGCACACAGTGAGATAAAAGGGGAGAAAGGAAACAGACAGAGGGAGGAGGAAAGAGTTTGCCGGCGTGGAGGAAGGGAGGGAGCTCGCCGTCGCTGTTGCCCTCACGAGTCCACCGAACCCGCCACGCCTTGCCGCCAGCTGCGAGCCACCGCCGTTCCGTTAACGCTGCATCCCGTCGCGCTCATCGCCGCCACTTCCAGGCGTCGTCGTCAAATCGCCAAGGGAGGGAGAGGGACGCGATGGAAGTGAGGATGGAGGAGCTAGCGTCGCTGTCGAACTGTTGTGGAGCCACCAGAGCCGTCGCGTCGCCGCCGTCGTCCTCACTGCGCCGCCGTCGCCCTTGCCGCGTGGTCAGTCGCCGATCTGGTCTGAGAGAGAGAGCCCAAGAGAGAGGCGTGCCACACTCTGCTGCGGTCGAGCCAGCCTTGCTGCCTCCGCTGCTGGGGGTGGTTTCCGTCACGGTTGTCGGCAAGAGGGAGAGAGAGCAGTGCGGGAGGAATAGAATGCGATGGAGGAGAAGTCGGCTCTGCCACTGCCGATCTGCTGCTTTGCGGTGCTTAGCTGAAGCTTCTGCACTGTTGCTGCCGAAGGAGGAGGAAGCCTTGCCATTGTTCTGGTCGCCAGGAGCAGTCCGGTGGCTACCAGAACCACTGTCGGGGATGCCGCCGCTTGGCTCAGTCACTTCTCCTTAGTTACGGTAAGAGTTACATTCCGGAGCCCTTGAAAATCTGCACTGTTATATTTGGGTAGGAATCCTAAGGTTTTGATAACGTAGGGCTGAGTTCGAGTTATGGCATGTCACGGTTAGAGTTGTTGTTGCTGTTACGAGTAGTTGGGGCTGAGGTTGCCTCCGTCGCTGGAGCTGTGCCGGGGCCGGTTCGAAACCGCAGCTGCTTCGTGTTGTTATTCCGGTAAGAAATTATGTTTCGAAAGCCTTACGTTAGTGTCCCGTACGTGTATTAAAGCCTTTATGGTATTAATGTTCCTAGAGTTAGTAACTGAGGTTGCTTGTTGTAATTTAGAGCTGTTTATGCTGCTGCGAAAATGTATGGGGCTGTGCTTTGAAGCTGCCTTCGATTTTGAGTTGAGGTGAAAAGAACTTATGAGGCGCTTGGATTATGGAAATGTGTTTTGAGGTAGGGGCGCTTTCCAACAACTATAGTTTATTATTGGAATTATTACATATGGGTACTAATGTGAGATATTGTGTATTTGGTGATTGTATCTGCCTTATGTATTATTTGATTGACTCGAATGACTATGGATGTTGGTTTGGCCGAATTGTTGTGTGGCTTGTGAAATGTAATGTTTGAAGTTGACTCTTTAAAGATTTGAAATGAGTTTAATCCATTGAGGATTGGTTTGAATTGAGTCAATTATTTTGATGATGTGAAAGATAGAATACTCTTGAAATTCAGCCTGGGTTGCTTTAATTGATTTGGTTTTGATAAATGATTTATTGCTGAACCGATTCTTTAAAGCTTTAGAAATGAGTTAAATCGGTTGATATTGAGTTGATTTTTGAAATGGCTTCCTTGAGATATGCCACTGAGGCGACTGTTGGATTTAACTTGCTTTTGAATTGATTTCTGGTTTTGAGCTGTTGAAAAGGAATGAGAAACGGTTTAGTTGGGACCCGAACCGGGTGGCAAAGGTCCAAGTTTTAGGGGAGGTGCTGCCGAAATTTCTATAGAATCCGAGTCCTTATTTGAAATGTCAATTGGGGAATTTTGAGTTTAATGCCTTTCCTATCTATTTTGAGGATTGTGAAATTATGGCTTCTTTTATTACCTTTACTTAGAACAATTAAGAAAGCAATGAAGTTATGCTTTGAAAGAATTATTGAAAAGAGAATCATGATTTCTCCTTATTTTCCAAGAAGAACAGTATGTCTTTGGGTACAAGTCATTCGAAAGAGAATTTTGCTTTGAGGCTGTTTTAAAAGGTAAAACGGGTTTATGTTTTTCTCTATTAAACACAAAGATTGTTCCTTGGGAGAGTTTTCGTAATTTTAAAAGGAATTGGATTTCGATTGATGAGCCTCATTATTTTGACGTTTTAAATAAGATTCAAAGTATCTTTTGAACTCTAGTTTAACACAACAAAAAATGATTCTCTTATCAGTTTGAAACGCTTCAGATTTAATTATGGAATTGAAGCCGGTTTTGTTTAAGTAAAGGAAATGGTTTTGAAAGAAGCAAAGATTACGTGACTCGGTTTGGCTTAGATCCTATTTTCTTACTCAAATCAGAAAGCCAATGTTTTAATGATTTTAAATGAATTTGGCGAGATGAGGTATGTTATTCTCCCCTAAAGACTTGGGATTCTGCCGAGAAACTTTGTTATAAAATCCCATTGTTGAATGGATGATTTTGAATGTTTCAAAATAAATCTTTAACTTGCCATGGTTATGGAAGTTTGGAAAGAGGATGCCGAGAGTGGCATTGTTTTCAAAGGGGAATTTACCTTGAGTAAAAGTGGCTTATGAGCCTGAGATGATTTGAGAAATGAGATCTTTAAAGCCAAGGCTGAAAAGAGTTGAAACTCGATTTCAAAGTGAAATGAATTGAGAAAATGATTTATGGCTTAAATGCCGACTTTATGAATTTAATGATGTTGAATGGTGGAAGTGCTGTTTTGTTGTGAGCCGGAATGGCTGTGTATGATTATACATATTGGTTGGTTCTGGATTGAACCGTGAGCCGGAATGGCTGTGTATGATATGAATATTGGCTGGTTCTGGACTGAACCATGAGCCGGATGGCTGAGATGGATGTTGATCCATGGATGAGATTGAATGCATGTTTATGCTGAATCATTGATAAATGTGAATGTTGCACTTCCACTATCTGAGATACGAGTTTCCCTGGGTAGTAGCAGTGGCTAGCCACCACGTGCTCCGGGTCGAGACTTGATACTCTGTTGACCCTATGTCGTAAGTGTGGCCGGGCACTGTGAAAGGCCCGGATGAGCTCGCCCCCGTAAATATTCACCAGTGAGGGTGATGGATATGGATCATGATTATGATCAAGTTTATGATGAGTACAACTCGAGTTGGGGATGCACGACAGAGGGACAGTCCAATGGTTAGCTACCAGGACTTGTCGGGTTGGCTCTATAACTGACAGATGATATCATCAGCCACTAGGGACAGGCATGCATCATATGCATTTGTGTGACATTGGTTGGGTGTGCATATTATACTTGGTTTGCCTATGTGATTAATTGCTAACTGTTCTACTTGTAATAACTGTTTGTTTGTGCTTGAACTTCCTATCTGTGTTTGCATCTGGGACTCTGTTGGATTTGTGGTGACTGGTTGTTGGTTGGATTGTTTGGGCCTAGGGCCGTGGTTGGAAAGAGATGAACTGATGGTTGATTTCGGTTTTGTGTTTCTGGTTTGGAATAAAATTATGAAAGGCTATTTTGGTTCCGCATAGATAAACCGTTTTGAAAGGCTTTTGAGTTTTGAGAATTGAATGGTTCCTCTTTCAGTAAAGATTTTTGACTTTACTTTTATTGAAAACCGTGTTTTTGAAAAGAGGCATAAGAAGGTTATTAATCACTGGTACGGTTTATCTTCATGTATCCTATTACAGTAATTCCCAAAAACCCTCTACTGAGAACCCTTTCGAGGATGATGTTCTCACCCCCCTACATTTTTCCCCTTTCAGGATATGGGCGCAGAAGTTACGAAGAGCTTATTTAATTGTTGTTGTGATGCTCTATATTGTTTTAGTTATGGTTTATTGTACCCTCGCCTTTATCTTGATATAATCTGTAAGAGGGATAGGAATTGTATTGGATTATGTTTGTAATATTATTTATATATATGTATGTATATATATGGATGTACTCTTTATGAGTTTTTGTAAGTTGTATGGTATTTATGGATGTACGTTATCGAACGAAAGTATCTTTGGGAGCGGTATTGCGGTTTAAAGTTTTAAACAGGCTCATATTTTAGTATTAAATAGTATAAGTGTCGTCGTAATGTCCGAGCTATCAGAGTTACGCAGCCGGAAGCGTGAGCTTTGGTAGTTAGGGTGTTACAGATATCTAATACACAGACTGAGTCCATGAGATTAGTATATTCGTGGTATAAGTAGAATCATTGGCAGCATTCCTGGGATCCGGAAAGTCTAAACCTTGTCTGTGGTATTCCGAGTAGGATCTGGGAAGGGATGACTGTGACGAGCTTCAAACCTGCAAATGTTGGGCGCAAGTGATAGTGTGCAAAAGGATCAATGGATCCTATTCCGACGCTAGCGGAAACCGACAAATGATTAGCCATGCGGTAGCTGTACCTGGTATTTTTCATCCGAGACGAGAAATCCGACAGTTGATTAGCCGTGCAGAAACCGTAGAGGACCATTTTCATTGAGAGGATCTTACAGCTTGCCATAAAAGGAAGTAACGCATGGTTGGAAAGAGGCAGTAGGAAAGCAGATGTTCAGAAGCAACAAAGCATCTTCAGACGCTTATCTGAAATTCCCACCAATGAATTACATAAGTAACTTTATTTTATTTTATGTTTTATTTATATTTTAATTATCAAAACCTCATAACCATTTGAATCCGTCTGACTGAGATTTACAAGATGACCATAGCTTGCTTCAAGCCGACAATCTCCATGGGATCGACCCTTACTCACGTAAGGTTTTTTACATGGACGACCCAGTGCACTTGCTGGTTAGTTGTGCGGAGATGTAAAACGTGTGAATCACAATTTCATGCACCAATGACACGACACTCCTAACGCGTGGAGACGGTAACGATGTTCCTTGTTTTGGGGGAGGTAGTCTCAGGCCTACGACGGTGATGGGGTTTAGGGGAAGTGCGACAGTGAAGGGGGTTGTAGGGGAATCGACCGGCGGTGAGATTTGGAAGAAGAATGGTGGACAATGGACTGGAACAATGGCTGTAGTGGAGTCTAAAGAGAAAAGAGGTTAGGGTTTCATGTCATTGAAGAAACAAAAATACAGGCTAGGGTTACAATATGACATGCGTGAAACTAATATCTGTGTGTGTATGTGAAGGACATTTTGGTAATTTTTCATAATAGGGATTAGACGGGTCTTCATGGAACGGAGACTTCTATCTTTACTCCCACCCCATTTATTATACGAGTCCCTGTCCCCCATCGGGGGATTTTTCTCCCTAAATCCATCCTCCGGTGAGTAAATCCCACGGATACCCTCTCTGTTGAGGAAAATTACCATGCCTGTCATTGAGAAACAAAACGAGGCTTATACCTATCAATAAAGCTATCAGACTGAGCCTTGATCTTATATATCTATCTACTATTTACAATTTTCTTATTAGAATGAGGATGAATCAAGTCCCAAGTGTGTACTTTATCTAATGTCTTAATTTTTTTCTGCATTGCTTGTTGCTAATTTGGATTTATGGAGAGTTCTCTGTATGACTTAGGTTCACTGTGGTAAATTAAAGGATACTCAAAAAATAATAATACTGAAGAAAATTGGGAGGTGAATTTTTCACCCTTGGAATGGAAGTGGAGGGAGGATGAATGGCAATAGGAGTAGGATCATTGTTTGGTCTTAGATCATTGGGAACAAGAATATTATTAAAACTCTTTTTTTTTGTGAAATTCTTATAATTTTATAGGTGTCACTCCAACTTTTTCACTTATATCATCATTCATTAATATATTCAATTAAGTATATTCATCTAAACATCTCCATTTGGACACATTTAACTTAAGTTCATTTTTATCTTTTACCACCGTACATTCTATTCTATATGACATAACTAGTCTAATGGCAGTCGATAGAACCAAATTCTTTAGTAGTAATTGTTTATATCTGCTAGATTTTGAATCAATTTCTTCTACCTTTCTTACAATTTCAATTAGTTTTGTATTTCCTCATGTAATTGCGATAATTTATATATTGTATGGATTTTGCCTTTAATTTAAATATAATTGATTTGATATCAAATTAATGATCGTGACAAATTTTGTTTGAGTTTTTATATTAAATCCAAGACATTGGTTAAGTTTAGAGGCACCACAAAGAGATATAGTGATCAGATTAGAGCAAATTTCTAGTTCTCAATGATTCTATGTGAAATTGACAACTAAATATTAGTGTCTGGAATATTCCTAATATTATCTAATCTTAAACTCTTTGCACTAATTTGATCATTTTCATAACATAAACTATATAGATATAAATAAAGCAATTCCAGAGGCAATAGAAAACTAATATCCAATGCTTTAAAATGATATACATATTTTTTATAAAATAGTAATGATAATTCCATGTATACGAGTATTTCTGCGTGTGCGAGTACTTCAACGTATGCAAAGATGCTTGTAAGCAATGAATTTCGCATGTGCGGACAAAACTTTGTTGGTTTCATTGACCTGGCATTGAATTAGTGGTTTGAGACCTTTTTGGGTCCATCCAAAGGCTGGAGTTGAAGGAAAAAAAAAAAGCTAAAAGACAAGAGAGAAGATATGGTGACCAAAATATTGAGGATGGGTTCATATGAATATAACAGTTGGGATCATTCATAGCCATAGTAAGCATAATCATATTCATTAGATTGGTATGCAACATAAGGTAAGTCATATTCATAATAGGATGGAGGGGGTTGAGGGCATAAAAATTGCTCTTATGAATAAAGGCGCCTCTGTCATTTGATCATCCATCTTATACTGTGAAACTATATATAATCAAAATTATGTACCATTTCCTACAATATTTCAACAACCCTAAAATTTATCTTTAGATTTTAAAGGTATTTTTTTTCCTCACATATGAAATCTAAATCACTCCTCCACTTTGACCAATCTGCTTAAATTTTATAGTTTACATCATTTTTTTATTTCTCTATCATCTTGGATAATACAGATAGTTAGATACTTAAATCGCTTGACTTATGATGATATTCTTTTTTCTCCAATTTACATTTTTATGTTTGTGTTCTCCTTTCCAACATTCCTATATAATAAATTGTCTAAATTCTTCGATGTATTCACTCTTCGTACTATTCTTCTTAACTCCTTAATTTGTAATGCTGAATTTTTTGAGGTATTTAAAGCTATATCTAGAATAACAACCATATATTCTCTCTATTTTATCTAATAAAGAAAGCAAAAACTTTTAATAAGAAACATAGTATTGTGACAATAACAAGTAGAAGCAGATCGAGAATGCATGGCAGATTCAGAGCAATCAACTGGCTAATAATAATGGAGTGAGAAGCTCTGCGCAGCAATCATGTAAACCAAAACAAACACATAGCGCATAATCAAGTTGCCTGTTCTCTTTATGTGGGTTTGTTTCACTTAATTTTTGGCAACCTCAACACGGTGTCGAATCAAGCTTGTATCAAGATCTTAGTTTGGGGAGTAGATATGACTCCTTTGAAAAAGCGTGGGCTCGAACCAGGAATTACTTAGTATTTGTGTCGAAACAAACTGCGTTGGAATATTGGTGACAAATTGTAGAAAATAAAAGGAAGTACGAAAAATAAATGAAAGCTTTAAATAAATGAAAGAGTAAAACTAAAATTGAAAGAAAGAAAAATAACAATGAAATACTTAAAGCAAAGAAATGAAAAGAAATGAATTAAAACGAAAAGAAAACAAAGGAAAATAAAATAAAAGTGGACTCCAAACACTCACATGCACTTGCACTCCATAATCTTCTATTGCATCGTTGGGACTAAAAATTTTTGCAGAATTTTGTGTGATGATCTAGTGTGTTTGATTGAAGTCTCAGAACTCTTCTGAGTTTCTCCTATTTATAAATCATGAAGATAGACTTACCATGGAGAATCTGGCCCACGATCTTACTCCCTCCTTTTTCTCAAGTGATGACCTTGCCTTGATCATGAAGAACTTTGACTCCCAAGTTTTGATACACACGTCTTACCTGATCTTCAAGTCTCACGTTTTCTTCAGCTTGCTCCTCAAATTTCGCACCCATGTTCTCCACTCAACTTGAAGGTCGAAGAACAAGTCTTGATGTTTAATAAAACACAATAATTACTTTTTGACGCTCTTTGCACCATCTTTCTTCGACTTCGGCTTGCCCCTCTCTACTTCTATAGTCAAAACACAAGTAAAGCGATCTATTCCTTGATAAGAAAAAGAAAAAATGTGAATGGTGATTGGATTGATGAATTTTTCTTAGGAACACATGCAAGATTCGTCACCACAATAGGGGTAACCCCACTGTTAACTACTTCAATTTTATAGTAAAATACATGCCCTACCACGAAAAAGACAGAATTTGTAACTTGATATCCTCTTTTTGACTCTGACTCTCCCACTTCAGTCATTGCTTTTCTTTCTGTTACTCCGAAAGTATCTGCTTCAGCTTCAACCACTCGAAAGTTCGATATTCTTTTTTATTTCTCATCAAACGAGCTTCTTCTATAGTCGAAACAATTGACAACCAAAATGCCTTCTTGTTAAGGAAATTCACTTTTAGTACCAATAAATTGCCCTTTTAAAACTTGTTATTTTGTTCAAAAATACAAGTTTTAATACTCCTCATGCCGAGCGCATGCAACCTTTTCAAATTCTTAGAATTTGAAAGGACAGTTACGCATTATTTAAAATGGCACGCATTTTTCTAGGAATACATAACGTTCCCTAGGATTTAATGAGCCATTCCTTGGATAGAATCTTCCTCACTCCATCATTACTTTTGGAATCAAATTATCTCCCATTTTTTGAAACTCAACTCTTCGAAAACCCTAATCTTTTTCTTTTTAAGCAACATACCTTTCACGGCTTCCCAATCAATTTTCCATTCCAAATCTACGCCAGCTATCACCACCGCTTCCTCTTTTTTGCCAACCATGGCTTCTGCTTCTCATCATTGTAAAGAAGGTGATAACGCTCAAGTCATTCCTTCTACTCCATTAGTAGTTAAAGTAGCACAGTTCTACCATGAAGATGGAACTTTGAGAGCCCTAAGTCCAGATGTAAAAACCTCTGACCTTTGGCGCCACCAAGTACTCCTGCCACTTTTAGTTAATGGAGTGGTGCATTTTTTTCTCAAGACCTTTGGCAACCCAAGAATAGATTGATTCTATTTCTTCTTTCTTTCCATCAGCCCCCGAGCATTTACCATTGATTTTCTACAAGAATGTCAAGGCCTCTTATTTTGCTGGTCGAGTTTTTAGGCTCCACCTAAAGACTTCAGTCCTCTTTTTTTGACCTGGATGTCCCGACTTGCACCTGTGTATAAGCCCATTTGGGAAGCTCTGAATATTGTACATGCCTTAGAATTAGCTATTTTTGACCTTTCTTACACTACTCCTTTACTATGGGCCAGTCTGTACTTTTGGTGGCGCTACCACTAATAATTTTCATTTTCTTTATGGGATGATAAGTCCGACTCTAATGGATATTTTAACCCTGACCAGTTACCAACTGATGATGAATTTGTGTCATGGTCGACCGATTATCTTGAGGATGATTTTGACATTAATTTTGACTCAAACTACATATCGAGCTTCATTGAAAACATCATGGGTTTTGATGGAGACCCTGCTTCTGATAATGAACATGTAGCTTTCCTCTTGCTTTGGATTAACTCTTTTGTCTTCTTCTCAAAGTCGGTCCAAATTCAAAAGAACTATTACTTCCCCCTTGCCATTATGCTTCATCACAGAAAACTTATCGACCATCCTGCCTTGATTTTGAGTCAACTTTATGAAACACTTTCTTTGATTGTTGGTAAAATTCATCGAAGGGGTTCTTCGATCAATCCTTTTGGTCTTCTCTGGGTTGTAAATTTGTGGCTCAAAGCTGTTCTTGAACCTCGACTCTCAGCTTTTGATTCTAAAGTTCCTAACACTCCAATCGATGGTATTCGTCTTTTCCAGCTTTCTTAAACAAAACCAAAAACCATGTCTTCCATTGGTGCCTTTCGACACTTTGTTAGGATTATTTTCGACATAAAAAAGACCACAATATTTCTTATTTCCTAAACCCATTCTCATTTTGACCAAGTTATATTTCATATCTTAATTCTTTTACTAGCTCTCAGCCAAAGAATCAAGCAATAGTCGATAATTTGTGGCCTCAAATCCTCCCTGTTGGCTTACCTCATGAATCGACTTGGACTCTTAAAAAAAAACTAGTTGTTTATTCCCCCAATACGTAGCCTGACAGTTTGGCTTAGCCCAAGCCTTACCTTCTCCTTTGTCTCTCGACTGTAAGGCTCAAATGATTCATTATGAAGTGTCGGAGATAAAAGAATTTGAGATGTTAGAGATGAACCACCAAAGAATGTCGACACAATACTAGTATCTGAATATCAATTGTTATTTTTTGTCGACTCCTGATTTTCATGGATGGTGGTCAAAGTATTTTTCTACTCACTACACATCTGTCGACTAAGCCATCTCTAATCTAATTTTCCCCACTATGCAGACAGCATCAATGAAAACCAAAGGAGAGTGTACAATAGAAATCTTTAATCCCTTTTCAAGTACTTCGTACTTTTTTATGCATCGCTTTTGATACTCAACTCACCTTACTTTTGATTTCTTTTAGTTACTCAACAGACAATCATCACCTAAAGTTGCTACTGACCTATAACCATTAGAGAAAAACTGGGATGCTGATGAGGATGTAGCCCCTAAAAAATGACCAAGCAGGAGGAGGGTCAAGAAAAAGGAAGGTCAAGTGGTGTAACCCATACCTCAAAGAAACGTGCTCCTATTGATATTCTAACAGGAGTTGGACCATCGAAGACTCCGAAAGTGTAACCTGCAGCCTCCTCAAAGGTATATACTTAATAATGTCTGTCATAACTATTTTCACCTTGTACTTGCAATTTTTTATTTTTCCAATATATTGTAGTCGAAGTAATCCCAGAAAGGGATTTCCTCTTAAGTTGTTGATATCGACAATCCTTCTAATCGAGAAGTGGATCAGCCAGTTCATGCTAAAATAGAATTTCTTCAGCCTATTCAGACTACTCAGATTGTTAGTCAATCTACTCCTGTTTTGATTTCAACTCAAAATCCATAATCGACAACCTCTCATATTTCGACCTCTTCTCCTCTTGTATTTCTTTTGCTTAGATTTTCAACGTTAAGTTCCTTTCAATTGTCACCTGATCCTTATATTTTTTCCCTTCTCAGATTTACTATATGCCTCTTTCTAGTGATGCTAAAACTCACCAAGAATCTGGGTTTGCATATGAATCAAGGCCGACTGCTATAACTATCACTATTATTCTTGGAGCTTCTACACAGAAATTTGTCAATTTGTCGACACAAAAATTTGTCAACGAAGACATAGAACCACCTTTTAGTGTTCCTTCTCCAGAAGATGGAGATTTGCATTTTGATGGCATCGACTTTGACTGGAACATATCCTATCTGAAGCTTGACAGGTTTTTTTCCTCTGAAGGAACTTTGGGATTGTCTTTTGGTCCAGAGTTGAGCAATATTATCCCTCAAGCTGAGAAGTCGACTTGCAGTGTTGACCAAAGAAGAAGAGGTCATAGAAGAAGCTACTTCCCCTGTGCCCATGGGTCTAGATCCTCAAGTTTTCGACAGAATCAACATTGTCCTTGATTGCTTAAACCATTCTATTAAGGATATCAATAACAATGTTTACCGATGCGCTTGCTTTTCCCAATCAACGTATTTTTTCCGACATACATTTAGCTCTTAACTCATTTATTGAAGATGTTTCCTCCCATCTTTCCAAAGTTTAAGATGTTGACCAAGAACTGAACAAGTCACTTGAGGCTTTAGCCGACTATGATACACAGCTTAAAAAATATGAATCAGCTACGTCTCATGTCATTGAGGTTTTGTTAGAAGGTCAAGCATAGGAACGACAAATAGTGTCGAAGATTGCAGCCTTGGAAAGAGAATTGGCTGAACTAAAATCTGGAAAAAAAATAAAATAAAACCACATCCACCAATGTTGTTCTTTCTCTTTGACTGCAAGGATTAAAAAGGCTCATGCTTCCAAAGTTTCAAATCGAGGTGTTTTAGTCGAAGTAATCACTCGAGCCACCAATGCCCAAGAAGCAGTGCAAGAGTCCTCAAGCCTAGATCGATGTCAGTAGGATCTAAAACTCATGTTTAGGCGCTTATTCTAGCTATCATTTGCATTTATTTTTTTTAGTATTCTCGATTGACTTTATTTTAGTGACAATTGTATTTTTTGAGATACTTACCATTTACATGCATGGTTCAACTGCTATTTTTATCTCTTATTCCATACACATTGCCATAAAAAAACGTTTTCTATTTCAAAAGGTTCTTCCCATAAAGGAGAACATTTGCCTTTAACTTGTTCAGTCAGAAGTACTAATTTCAACAATAAGTTGCCAACTACAAATTTTTTACCTTTCACTTTTTGATTGTATGACTTAGATATCCCTCTCTTTTTGTTTTTATCATTCTGTCTATTACCATAAATTGAACTTGGTCTAACTCATCCAATTCATCAATCATACTTGACCAGTATTGTTTGACTGGCAAATAATTCTGTCTTGCCACCTTTATGTTTTAAAAATTTGTTTCAAGTGGCATGATAGCTGTATGGCCATACACTAATTTATAGGGTGTCGATCTAATTGATTCTCTTGGAGAACACCTGTAAGCCCATAAAACCTAACTTAGTATAGTATGCCAGTTTCGAGGCTGCCTCCTATATGCTTCTTTATCAAACTCATCAGAATTTTATTAATGGTTTCGACTTGGCCATTAGCATGTGTATAGTAGGGAGTTGAGTATACTATTTTAATACCTCATGACTCATCAAACCCCTTTATTTGTCAATCAGTAAACATGGTCCCTTGATTTGTAGTCAGAGTTTGGAGAATACTAAATCTATGAATGATCGATTCCTCAATAAAATTAATTATTTTGGCTTGTCTAACTTCTTTCATGGGCATAGCTTTTACCCACTTTGTAAAGTAATCTACTGCTACCATAACAAACTTGTGCCCCTTAGTCGAAGGAGGATGGATCATTCCTATTAGGTTGAGAGCCCAACCTCTAAATGGCCAGGGCCTGATTATGGCATGTAAATCGGAGGCAGGAACTCTCTGAATTAGTGCATGCCTTTGGTATTGATCATTGTATCAAGCTATCTCGATACAATCCATCATCATTGAAGGCCAATACAGCCCTTGTCGACGTAGGATCTAATGCATTTTTTGACCAGATTGTTGAGCTCCACAAATACCTTCATTGGAGCAAAGGATCACTGCTACTTTTCTTGAATAGATCTCTTCCAACCAATACAAAGCACAACGCTAAATATTTAATTTTTTTATCTATTCTTTGATTGAGGTTTTTAAGGAAGTCGACGATCATATATCTCCAACCATTTGGATTAAGACCATTTGCACAACAAACCCTCCTTGCTTTTAAACGAGTTAAGTTAGATTCAATTTCACTAAACTCCTTTATCAACTTGGGAGATATTTTATAGCCAGAAGCCATTTAAGCTAACTCGTTAGCTTCCTGATTCGACTCTTGGCTAAATTTTGACTAATAACTCAATAGTTTCTAGCCAATTGTTGAATTACGAATTGTGAATCTCCCAGAATTTTGACTGTTCAAGCTCCTTTTTCAATTAAGAGTTCTAAGCCAATGATTAAAGCCTCATACTCTGCTTCATTGTTTTATAGATCTGGCTCCAATTGAAACATGAACTTGGTCGAAATGTCATTAGGGGTGATTAGAACATTTTCCACTCCTACTCCATTTTGATGTTTTGACCCATCGAAAAAATAACTTCTAGGGTTTGAGCTCCAGATATCTAAGTACGGGTCATTCATCAATATCAACACAAGGGTGGTCTACTAGAAAGTCAGCAATCACTTGCCCTTTGGCAGCCTAAGCAGGGACATAAAATAGAGAATATTCAATTAAAGCTAACATCCACTTGCCAATTTGACCTCTCAAGATTGGATAAGAAAGTATGTATTTAATAACATCAAATATTGAAATAACATGAACATTTTTTTCCAATTAAATAACTTTTTAGCTTAGTACAAGAGAAATATAGGGCTAAGCAAAGTTTCTCGACTACACTATATCGAGTTTCTATATCAGTCAATATTCGACTTAGATAGTAAACCGCTCTTTCATAACCATCTTTGTCCTCTTGGGTCAACATGCCCCCTAGAGTTATGTCTGATGCAGCTACATATAACCTTAGTAGTTGACCTTGCTTAACAGCTGCCAAGATAGGTGGTGAAGTCAAATACTGCTTAATTTGGTCAAATGCTTATTGGTGTTCCTCTTTTCATTTGAATTTTTTTTCCTAAGAAAGATTAGAGTTCCTTCTTGTTTTTGGAAGGTGAAGAATCGAAGATAGCTTTGCACTTGTTAGTGTTGACAGCTACTCCTTTTTTCTGCACAATGAATCCCAAAAATTTTTCTATAGATACACCAAAAGCACATTTTAATGGGTTTATTTTAATTCAATGGTATCTCATTCATTTAAAAGAAGTTTCTAAGTTATCTAAATGAGATTGTTTCGACTTTGACTTCACCACTACATCATTAATGTAAATTTCCATAAACTTACCAATAAAATCATGAAAAATTGACTTCATTGCTCTTTGGTAAGTTGTCCCAGCATTCTCAGCCTCTAAATGGCATGACTAACCATTCATAGGTACCAATGGCTCTAGGACATCAGAAAACTATTTTTTACATATCTTCCTGGGATATAAATATTTGATTATATCTTGAGTATCCATCCATGAAGCTCAGAATTTTACTCCCTGCTGTAGAGTCGATCAACATATCTGTAATTGGCATGTGATACTTGTAAGACCCAGAACCTTTGAAAAGTCTTATTAGGATCAAGTCTCAAATCATATAGTTATTTATAGCCTTAATTTCGGAAATCATTTTATTAAGGATAAATAAGGCAAGTTTTGATTTATTGAATTTGAGGTAAGTTATGATTATTATCCAATTTTACAATTATTGGATTATTTTCCTGTATTCAAATTATAAAGTTGACAGTTGTGAAATAATAAGAATTTTATATGATTTGGGCTAGATAAGGAATATTTTAAATATTAGTACTGCTATTTTGAAATATGAAGAAATTAAGTATATTACTTTTAATTATTTGGTTGGGACATTTTATTGAAAACGATTTTGTAAAATTGATGAGCAAATAGTATTTTTATACACTATTATTGTTGAATTAGAATTTATTTCTAATTACTACATTATACCTATTTTTGGGTGAAATTACAGACATGCCCCTAACCCTAATTTTTGAAAATGAAACCCTAACCCTGAAACCCTAACCCATGACCCGGTTTCCTTTAGCCATACCCCAACCTTTCCTTGCTCTCAGCAGCGGCAACAGACGCTGAGTTTCCTCTGTGTTCCTGAAAAAATGAATCAAAGAAAGAAAGAAAATAAACGAAGGGGAAGGGGAAAAGCAGGGAAGTGGAGAGGAGAAAAGGAATGACGTCGCCGGCGGGCATCACTGCCGCCGCGCCGTCGTGCTGCCGTTGTAGGAAAGGAAGCTGCGACCCATTGCCACTGGATGGAGGAGAGAGCGCGCGCGTAGGGGGAGGAAGGGTCCAGCCTCGTCGCGCCGCCTCTGCTGTCCGTGCTACCGTCGTCGTCCAAGCTCGTCACCACCAGTTGCGTCATCGCCGTCTCTGCCCAGCGCCGCCGCAGATGATGGGTCGCCGAGAACTGCCACCGCTGCTGCCGTCTTCGTGGGGCTTGAGTTGCTGCAGTCGCTCCTCGCCTTGAAGACCGTCGCGAGCGCCTCTGTCAGCATCGTGCTCCCTGGTGCCGTCGAGGAGCCACTGTGACTGCCTCCCTCTCTGCCGCCGAGGTCCTCCGCCGCCAGGTACAGAGGACAGCAGCGCCGTGCAAATCAAAGAAAGGAGATGCCTTTCTGCCTCTGCTCCTGGGTTTTGAAATCTGATCAGAACGCCGCTGCTACCATCTGAGCTCGCTGCTGCTGATGATGGTAAGCCCAAACCGCCGTTGGCAAAAAGGGGTTCAGGCCGCCACAGGTGTCGCCGCTGGAGAAGGGAGCTGCGCCTCTGTGTTCCTGGCAGCCAGGAGTGGTTCTGTGACTTCTGGGACCACCGCCGAAGCCTCTGGCTGTTTCTGCCGTCACCGGAAAATCCTGCCAGTAAGGTTTTAAGTATTGGGTTTCGTTTCTCCTGAGTTTTCGGAAGCGTTACAATCACTGCATATTGATTTCAGTCGTTGGAGTCTGATCACCGTTGCCGCCTAGGGTGGCTCCTGGGGCTGCCGCCGAACCGGTTCGGAGACCGCCGCTGTTTCGGTTCAGCCGTTCCTTTGGTTCGGTAAGCGTTTCGATCTGAAAGCCCTCTAGTTACTGCTCTATTATACGTTGAGGAGTTGTAGCTTTTTTTGTAATGAGAGTTAATCTCGGTTATTATATATTGCGATTAGAGTCGTTGTGGTTGCTGAGAAAACGGTTTGGAGCTGAGGTTTTGGTAGCCGGGATTTTGATTGTTGATTTTGGGTCGAGGCGGAAAGGACGCTGTGATGCCTTTGAGTTATGGAATTTGCGTTTTGAGGTAGGGGCGCTTTCCGAAAACTATAGTTTATTATTGGAATTATTACATATGGGTACTGATGTGAGATACTGTGTACTTGGTGATTGTATCTGCCTTATGTATTATTTGATTGTCTCGAAAGCTTATGAATGTTTGTTTGGCTGAATTGTTGTGCGGCTTTGGGAAATGTAATGTTTTAAAGTTGATTATTTAAAGATTTGGAATATGAGTTTATTCCGTTGAGGATTGGTTTGAATTGAGTCAACTGTTTTGATGATGTGAAAGATAGAATACTCTTTAAAATTCAGCCTGGTTTGCTTTCACTGATTTGGTTTTTGATAAATGATTTGTTGCTGAACCGATTCTTTAAAGCTTTAGAAATGAGTTAAATCGGTTGATATTGAGTTGATTTCTGAAATGGTTTCCTTGAGATATTCCACTGAGGCGACTGTTGGTTTTAGCTTGCTTTTGAATTGATTTCTGGTTTTGAACTGTTGAAAAGGAATGAGAAGCGGTTTAGTTGGGACCCGAACCGGGTGGCAAAAGTCCAAGTTTTAGGGGAGGTGCTGCCGAAATTTCTATAAAAAAAATCCGGGTCTTTATTGAATGTTGTCTGAAAAAAATGATGAGTTAAATACTTCTACTATTTTATTTGAATTATCAAGAAAAGGATGATTCATACTTTTGAAATGAATTATTAAAGAGGAAATTGTGATTTAGTTTTGCTTCTTAAGAAAGGCATTGCATCTCTTTCAGGAGAAAGTTATTTAGATGAAACTTGTGTTTTAAAGCTATTTGAATGTGAAAAGGGTTTATGCCTTTGAATTCGACTTGGGGGTTTTAATTAAAGAAGTTTCAATGACTTTGAAAGAACCTGAGTGTCTATTGACAAGTTTTATTTTGAAATGTTTTGAGGAAGGTTTTGAGTACTCTTTGAATTCTGAATTCTTGCAAGACTAAAACAATTTTAATAGTTGAAACGTTTTAGAGTTTGTCATGGGGGTTAAAGCTGGTTTTGCCTAAGTAAAGGAAACGGCTTTGAAGGAAGTAAATGATTACGTGACTCGGTTTGGCTTAGATTTTATTTTATTACTCAAATCGGAAAGCCAAAGTTTTAACGATTTTAAATGAATATGGCGAAATGAGTTATGCTATTCTCCCCTAAAGACTTGGGACTCTGCCGAGAAACTTTGTTATAAAATCCCATTGTGGAATGGGCGATTTTGATTGTTCCCAAATTGAATCTTTAACTTTCCATGGTTTTGGGAGTCTTGGAAAGAGGATGCCGAGAGCGGCTTTGTTTTAAAAAGGGAACTTACTTTGAGTAAAAGTGGCTTATGAGCCTAAGATGATTTGAGAAATGAGATCTTTAAAGCCAAGGCTGAAAAGAGTTGAAACTTGATTTCAAAGTGAAATGAATTGAGAAAATGATTTATGGCTTAAATGCCGATTTCATGAATTTGATGATTTTGAATGTGGAAGTGCTGTTTTATTATGAGCCGGAATGGCTATGTATGATTATGAATATTGACTGGTTCTGGATTGAACCGTGAGCCGGAATGGCTGTGTGTGATTATCAATATTGGCTGGTTCTGGACTGAACCGTAAGCCGGATGGCTGAGATGGATGTTGATCCATGGATGAGAATGAATGCATGTATATGCTGAATTATTGATAATTGTGATTTTTGCACTTCCACTATTGGAGATGAGGGTTTCCCTGGGTAGTAGCAATGGCTAGCCACCATGTGCTCCAGGTTGAGACTCGAAGCTCTGTTAACCCAATGTCGTAAGTGTGGCCGGGCACTGTGAAAGTCCCGGATGAGCTCGCCCCCATAAATATTCACCAGTGATGGTGATGGATAAATATTCACCAGTGAGGGTGATGGATATGGATCATGATTATGATCAAGTTTATGATGAGTATAACTCGAGTTGGGGATGCACGACAGAGGGACAGTCCAATGGTTAGCTACCAGGACTTGTCGGGTTGGCTCTATAACTGACAGATGATATCATCAGCCACTAGGGACAGGCATGCATCATATGCATTTGTGTTACATTGGTTGGGTATGCATATTATACTTGGTTTGCCTATGTGATAATTGCTAACTGTTTTACTTGTAATAACTGTTTGTTTGTGCTTGAACTTCCTATCTGTGTTTGCATCTGGGACTCTGTTGGATTGTGGTGATTGGTTGTTAGTTGGATTGTTTGGGCCTAGGGCCGCGGTTGGAATGAGATGAACTGATGGTTGATTTCAGTTTTGTGTTTCTGGTTTGGAATAAAATATGAAAGGCTATTTTGTTTCAGCATAGATAAACCGTTTTGAAAGACTTTTGAGTTTTTGAGAATTGAACGGTTCCTCTTTTAGAAAGGATTTCCGACTTTACTTTTATTGGAAACTGTTGTTTTTGAAAAGAGGCAAAAGACGGTTATTAATCACTGATGCGGTTATCTTCACGTATCCTATTACAGTAATTCCCAAAAACCCTCTACTGAGAACCCTTTCGAGGATGATGTTCTCACCCCCCTACATTTTTCCCCTTTCAGGATATGGGCGCAGAAGTTATGAAGAGCTTATTTAATTGTTGTTGTGATGCTCTGTATTGTTTTAGTTATGGTTTATTGTACCCTCGCCTTTATCTTGATATATATTTTGTAAGAGGGATAGGAATTGTATTGGTTAATGTTTGTAATATTATTTATATATATTTATGTATATATATGGATGTACTCTTTATGAGTTGTTGTATGGTATTTATGGATGTTCGTTATCGAACGAAAGTATTTTTGGGAGCGGTATTACGGTTTAAAGTTTTAAACAGGCTCATATTTTAGTATTAAATAGTGTAAGTGTCGTCGTAATGTCCGAGCTACCAGAGTCGCGCAGCCGGAAGTGTGAACTTTGGTAGTTAGGGTGTTACATTATGGTATCAGAGCAGTTCTTCCTGTAGAGCCTGAGGAATGGACTGACTATGCTTCAGTTGCATACTCTGAGCGTTTGTCATGTATTAGGTCTTGTCGAATGACGAGAATTAGAGCTTTATGCACATGACGATCTATTGATTAATGCCGTTAGTCTTGCATTGCATAATTCCTGATATTAAGTTTGGCCGGCTTAATACTAGTGAATTTTGTATATGAAAGCACTAATGGGTTATCATAGATGATATACGAGTTTTGAGTAAAGCGAATTGCGGGTTTTGGGAACGTTAGAAACTATTTCTCGAGACTATTCAGTTGTGTGTCTTGAATTCTGTTCGAGTTGACCTGTTCTTTTGTATCCTAACTTGAAGTCCTTGTTTTCTAATCCTTTGGAAAGTAGTTTGATTTTTCAACTCTATTCCTCTATCGATATGCATTCTTGTTTGACCTTAAGTGCATATGCTGGTTTAAGATCCTTGTTGCATCTATTTTCCTCTGTTTGAGTTCTTTTTGATTCAAGTATTCTTTGATATAGCCTTGAACTTGTCTTAATGTGCTGTGACTTTTAACTTCGGGTTCTGAGTTCATTCTTTGAGAAATTGTTGATTCAGTTTTTCTCTTACTTGACAGTGATCACAGCCAATTTTGAGACTTTATAAATTGCTGTTGATTAGATATATACTTTTCTATATATGAGACTTTGGAATTATTTATACAGTTTAGCAACTCTCTATTTTAATACCTTGCCTGTGTTTTTACCGGTTCACAGAATTGCACTTACTTTAAAAGTAAATTGACTTTCTAGCAATTTTACTATAGTTCCAATGCACATCTTCAATTGATTATGTATTTGGAGTATTTTTCAAAATTCTGGAAAGAAAGGGGATTTCTCGCTTTTATCCCAGTTGAGTTTTGTTTGATAAACTTTACTTAGTTCATTTTGATTTGAGTTTGATTTAGCATACTACATGGTTTATGCCATTGTTGTTCTTTTGAAAATGTTGAACTCATAGCTTTCTTCTTATGAACGGACTCGTTCCTTCTTAAGCTTTTCACCTCTATGAATGTCATACGTGACCCTGTTTTCAACTAATCTTTTACATCTTGTGAACATTACCATTGATCTTGGTTTGTCCTCTCTTGTGAATCTCATCCTTATGTGGGTCAGTTTGATTCGTTTCAAGTTAGTGCATTGTTTATTCTCCCATTATCTCTACAAGAGTTTTTAGTCAAAAATTTATCATTGAGAAATTACAAATGACTGAGTTGTCTTTTTCTATGACTTTTGTATTCTTTTGGATCAATTTAAGACTTGTTTGATGTTTCATGTCTAGTGGATCTTGTTTGAACTACTTTAATTTAAGATCCTTTCTTGTATGGCTTGACTCCTTTTTAGTACATCTTAAACTTCTTGAATGTTCTTCTGAGATGGTGATTTTAAGGACACTTTTGGGAGTCTTGTTCTGAACCTTTTAAAGAAGTTTTGAATTCTCTTGTAAGAAGTTTTAAACGGAATTTATTTTCTGTTGCTTGATTTAGATTGAAACCATTGTTCGATTTTGACGAAGTTAATTTAAAAGTTGGCATGTGCTATTTTAAGTGAAGTTTTGAAAAGCTCCCTTGTTTAGTGGAAACCAGTTCGTTTGTAACGCACCACTTATTTCTTTTACCAAATGGTAAGCAAATTTTTACTTCGGAGTTTCTTTTCTAAACAGAGTTTAACTTCCTCTTTTGTACTTGCTATAAATGTTATACACGCTTGTTTGAATATGAAATTTTGAGGATTATGAACAAGCATTTGATTACTTCCGAGTTTTTATGAACTGCTTTTGGTTAAGTTGTGCATCTAATTATCTTTCTAAAATATTTGAAGAAATATTTTAGCTCTTAGCCAAAGTTGTGTGCATTTTGTTTTTGGAACTCTACAAAATCTACTTCAACATGAAGTTGTATTGAAGTGAAGCCACGTTTATGCTTTTGTTACTCCCTTGAAGGGTGTTTGTTGTTTAACTTCTCTTTCAGACTACGAAGTGATATTTTTACACGTTTTCGATTCTTTTAAGAACAATGTATTCGGAAGTATTTTAATTATGCTCTTGAGTTCTGTGAGCTTTGTCTTGGGTCTGAGATATTCTTTTCTGTAAACCTCATACTTCTTCGGCTCAGCTTGAGTTTGTTTCAAACTGATGTGCTGGTTTTCTTCCTATCGATCCTGTTGAACTTCTTTGATCCAAGGGTTATCTTTGAAGTTGTCAATTGATTTATTTCTAGCAAACTTCATTGCTTGAATGTCCTTGTGTATCTGGAATTGGATACATTCTCTCAAATCTTTGAGTACTATCCTTGACAATTGTCTTTCTGTTCTAAATCTGGTATCATTCTGAGTAGACTCGAGAATTGTTTTGATATCACGTGCGACTTGTAAACGTAGTAACGTGATGCGTTAGTTCTTTAAGACGTGATAGGTGTATACGGAAGTTGAAGCGGTAGGTGTGCAACATTATGAGTTGTGGGTATTTTGTTCCTTGCGAACGGGTTTGCGGTTGTCAGGCTTGTGATCGAGTATGGGGATTGTAAAGTGCTTGATGGAGTTGGAAAGTTGAAACTGAGGTTGATATGAGATTAGTGTGCGGATGTTAAGCACGTCATTTTAACTCCATCCTATTTTATAGCCTTTGATGCTTTACCCTACTATCACATGATTGACCTATGTTATCTTTTGCATTGAGCCTACCTTGTAACGTTTGCTTTGCAATCACACTTCTACCTTTGCACCCTTATGCATATGACAATCAAAGTATTTAAAAATCGTATATATGTTTATATGACGAGATATTTTTGCTTCTTCCTTAAGTGTGTTCAAGGGTGAACTGTTATGAAATTTCTTTCGTTTTGTATCAATTTTCGAGGGCGAAAATTTTTATAAGGTGGGTAGAATGTAAGACCCAGAACCTTTGAAAAGTCTTATTAGGATCAAGTCTCAAATCATATAGTTATTTATAGCCTTAATTTCGGAAATCATTTTATTAAGGATAATTAAGGCAAGTTTTGATTTATTGAATTTGAGGTAAGTTATGATTATTATCCAATTTTACAATTATTGGATTATTTTCCTGTATTCAAATTATAAAGTTGACAGTTGTGAAATAATAAGAATTTTATATGATTTGGGCTAGATAAGGAATATTTTAAATATTAGTACTGCTATTTTGAAATATGAAGAAATTAAGTATATTACTTTTAATTATTTGGTTGGGACATTTTATTGAAAACAATTTTGTAAAATTGATGAGCAAATAGTATTTTTATACACTATTATTGTTGAATTAGAATTTATTTCTAATTACTACATTATACCTATTTTTGGGTGAAATTACAGACATGCCCCTAACCCTAATTTTTGAAAATGAAACCCTAACCCTGAAACCCTAACCCATGACCCGGTTTCCTTTAGCCATACCCCAACCTTTCCTTGCTCTCAGCAGCGGCAACAGACGCTGAGTTTCCTCTGTGTTCCTGAAAGAATGAATCAAAGAAAGAAAGAAAATAAACGAAGGGGAAGGGGAAAAGCAGGGAAGTGGAGAGGAGAAAAGGAATGACGTCGCCGGCGGGCATCACTGCCGCCACGCCGTCGTGCTGCCGTTGTAGGAAAGGAAGCTGCGACCCATTGCCACGGGATGGAGGAGAGAGCGCGCGCGTAGGGGGAGGAAGGGTCCAGCCTCGTCGCGCCGCCTCTGCTGTCCGTGCTACCGTCGTCGTCCAAGCTCGTCACCACCAGTTGCGTCATCGCCGTCTCTGCCCAGCGCCGCCGCAGATGATGGGTCGCCGAGAACTGCCACCGCTGCTGCCGTCTTCGTGGGGCTTGAGTTGCTGCGGTCGCTCCTCGCATTGAAGACCGTCGCGAGCGCCTCTGTCAGCATCGTGCTCCCTGGTGCCGTCGAGGAGCCACTGTGACTGCCTCCCTCTCTGCTGCCGAGGTCCTCCGCCGCCGGGTACAGAGGAGAGCAGCACCGTGCAAATCAAAGAAAAGAGATGCCTTTCTGCCTCTGCTCCTGGGTTTTGAAATCTGATCAGAACGCCGCTGCTACCATCTGAGCTCGCTGCTGCTGATGATGGTAAGCCCAAACCGCCGCTGGCAAAAAGGGGTTCAGGCCGCCACAGGTGTCGCCGCTGGAGAAGGGAGCTGCGCCTCTGTGTTCCTGGCAGCCAGGAGTGGTTCTGTGACTTCTGGGACCACCGCCGAAGCCTCTGGCTGTTTCTGCCGTCACCGGAGAATCCTGCCGGTAAGGTTTTAAGTATTGGGTTTCGTTTCTCCTGAGTTTTCGGAAGCGTTACAATCACTGCATATTGATTTCAGTCGTTGGAGTCTGATCACCGTTGCCGCCTAGGGTGGCTCCTGGGGCTGCCGCCGAACCGGTTCGGAGACCGCCGCTGTTTCGGTTCAGCCGTTCCTTTGGTTCGGTAAGCGTTTTGATCTGAAAGCCCTCTAGTTACTGCTCTATTATACGTTGAGGAGTTGTAGCTTTTTTTGTTATGAGAGTTAATCTTGGTTATTATATATTGCGATTAGAGTCGTTGTGGTTGCTGAGAAAACGGTTTGGAGCTGAGGTTTTGGTAGCCGGGATTTTGATTGTTGATTTCGGGTCGAGGCGGAAAGGACGCTGTGATGCCTTTGAGTTATGGAATTTACGTTTTGAGGTAGGGGCGCTTTCCGAAAACTATAGTTTATTATTGGAATTATTACATATGGGTACTGATGTGAGATACTGTGTACTTGGTGATTGTATCTGCCTTATGTATTATTTGATTGTCTCGAAAGCTTATGAATGTTTGTTTGGCTGAATTGTTGTGCGGCTTTGGGAAATGTAATGTTTTAAAGTTGATTCTTTAAAGATTTGGAATATGAGTTTATTCCGTTGAGGATTGGTTTGAATTGAGTCAACTGTTTTGATGATGTGAAAGATAGAATACTCTTTAAAATTCAGCCTGGTTTGCTTTCACTGATTTGGTTTTTGATAAATGATTTGTTGCTGAACCAATTCTTTAAAGCTTTAGAAATGAGTTAAATCGGTTGATATTGAGTTGATTTCTGAAATGGTTTCCTTGAGATATGCCACTGAGGCGACGGTTGGTTTTAGCTTGCTTTTGAATTGTTTTCTGGTTTTGAACTGTTGAAAAGGAATGAGAAGCGGTTTAGTTGGGACCCGAACCGGGTGGCAAAAGTCCAAGTTTTAGGGGAGGTGCTGCCGAAATTTCTATAAAAAAAATCCGGGTCTTTATTGAATGTTGTCTGAAAAAAATGATGAGTTAAATACTTCTACTATTTTATTTGAATTATCAAGAAAAGGATGATTCATACTTTTGAAATGAATTATTAAAGAGGAAATTGTGATTTAGTTTTGCTTCTTAAGAAAGGCATTGCATCTCTTTCAGGAGAAAGTTATTTAGATGAAACTTGTGTTTTAAAGCTATTTGAATGTGAAAAGGGTTTATGCCTTTGAATTCGACTTGGGGGTTTTAATTAAAGAAGTTTCAATGACTTTGAAAGAACCTGAGTGTCTATTGACAAGTTTTATTTTGAAATGTTTTGAGGAAGGTTTTGAGTACTCTTTGAATTCTGAATTCTTGCAAGACTAAAACAATTTTAATAGTTGAAACGTTTTAGAGTTTGTCATGGGGGTTAAAGCTGGTTTTGCCTAAGTAAAGGAAACGGCTTTGAAGGAAGTAAATGATTACGTGACTCGGTTTGGCTTAGATTTTATTTTATTACTCAAATCGGAAAGCCAAAGTTTTAACGATTTTAAATGAATATGGCGAAATGAGTTATGCTATTCTCCCCTAAAGACTTGGGACTCTGCCGAGAAACTTTGTTATAAAATCCCATTGTGGAATGGGCGATTTTGATTGTTCCCAAATTGAATCTTTAACTTTCCATGGTTTTGGGAGTCTTGGAAAGAGGATGCCGAGAGCGGCTTTGTTTTAAAAAGGGAACTTACTTTGAGTAAAAGTGGCTTATGAGCCTAAGATGATTTGAGAAATGAGATCTTTAAAGCCAAGGCTGAAAAGAGTTGAAACTTGATTTCAAAGTGAAATGAATTGAGAAAATGATTTATGGCTTAAATGCCGATTTCATGAATTTGATGATTTTGAATGTGGAAGTGCTGTTTTATTATGAGCCGGAATGGCTATGTATGATTATGAATATTGACTGGTTCTGGATTGAACCGTGAGCCGGAATGGCTGTGTGTGATTATCAATATTGGCTGGTTCTGGACTGAACCGTAAGCCGGATGGCTGAGATGGATGTTGATCCATGGATGAGAATGAATGCATGTATATGCTGAATTATTGATAATTGTGATTTTTGCACTTCCACTATTGGAGATGAGGGTTTCCCTGGGTAGTAGCAATGGCTAGCCACCATGTGCTCCAGGTTGAGACTCGAAGCTCTGTTAACCCAATGTCGTAAGTGTGGCCGGGCACTATGAAAGTCCCGGATGAGCTTGCCCCCATAAATATTCACCAGTGATGGTGATGGATAAATATTCACCAGTGAGGGTGATGGATATGGATCATGATTATGATCAAGTTTATGATGAGTATAACTCGAGTTGGGGATGCACGACAGAGGGACAGTCCAATGGTTAGCTACCAGGACTTGTCGGGTTGGCTCTATAACCGACAGATGATATCATCAGCCACTAGGGACAGGCATGCATCATATGCATTTGTGACATTGGTTGGGTATGCATATTATACTTGGTTTGCCTATGTGATTAATTTCTAACTGTTCTACTTGTAATAACTGTTTGTTTGTGCTTGAACTTCCTATTTGTGTTTGCATCTGGGACTCTGTTGGATTGTGGTGATTGGTTGTTGGTTGGATTGTTTGGGCCTAGGGCCGCGGTTGGAATGAGATGAACTGATGGTTGATTTCAGTTTTGTGTTTCTGGTTTGGAATAAAATATGAAAGGCTATTTTGTTTCAGCATAGATAAACCGTTTTGAAAGACTTTTGAGTTTTTGAGAATTGAACGGTTCCTCTTTTAGAAAGGATTTCCGACTTTACTTTTATTGGAAACTGTTGTTTTTGAAAAGAGGCAAAAGACGGTTATTAATCACTGATGCGGTTATCTTCACGTATCCTATTACAGTAATTCCCAAAAACCCTCTACTGAGAACCCTTTCGAGGATGATGTTCTCACCCCCCTACATTTTTCCCCTTTCAGGATATGGGCGCAGAAGTTATGAAGAGCTTATTTAATTGTTGTTGTGATGCTCTGTATTGTTTTAGTTATGGTTTATTGTACCCTCGCCTTTATCTTGATATATATTCTGTAAGAGGGATAGGAATTGTATTGGTTAATGTTTGTAATATTATTTATATATATTTATGTATATATATGGATGTACTCTTTATGAGTTGTTGTATGGTATTTATGGATGTACGTTATCGAACGAAAGTATTTTTGGGAGCGGTATTACGGTTTAAAGTTTTAAACAGGCTCATATTTTAGTATTAAATAGTGTAAGTGTCGTCGTAATGTCCGAGCTACCAGAGTCGCGCAGCCGGAAGTGTGAACTTTGGTAGTTAGGGTGTTACAATACTCATCCTTTGGTGTAGCTTTATTCAAATCTCTGAATTCAATACACACACTTAGCTTTTCATTTTTCTTAATGACAGGCACAATATTAGAAATTCGTTCAATGATGCATTTGCATCTTTAGTAGTTTTTCTTACATTATTTTCATGTTTTCATAGAATTAATTACAATTTTTTCACCTAAACCGATTACTTTAAGTATCATTTGCTAATAATATATTTTCTAAGTATATTTTAAGAAAATATAGGATAAAGAGAAAAAAAAAGAAGCATATTCAAAGGGCAAGCAATTGGAGTAGCATGCGAAGCAAAGTACGTAGCATTTCAAGCCATGTAACCACACAGAGAGGTTGGCGTGTAACACCATGTAAGGGCGTGCAACGCCCTGGAATGAAGATGGAAGTGGTGTTAAACGCCACTGAGGGAATGTAATGCCTCAGGGGCCAGCAACAAGTGGCGTGCAACGCCCTCCAAATGAAGGAAAGCTGGTGTGCGGTGCCACCAGGGGCGTGCAACACCTTTGAAGAGAATTTGTAAATATTGTCAATCCAGACCTCTTCATTCTCAAGTGATCATAACTTAGGTTATAGAAGTCCAAATGAAATCGTTTCAATGGTGTTAGAAAGCTAACATCCAGGGCTTTGAAAAAAAAAAAATATATATATATATATATATATATATATATATATATATATATATATATATATAGTTGAGATTTAGTTTGAGCATCACACAACCAGCACCTTTTAGCTCGTAAAATCAGCACCTAAAGGAAGAAGAAACTTGGTGTTTAACGGCCAACATCCAAGTCAAACGTCCAAAAGTGGCATTTAATACCAAGGGCTGGTGTTTACACGTCCTGGGAGCAATTGGAACTGGCATGTAATGCCCTGTTTAGGGGTGACAATGGGTAGGGTAGGGTTTGGATCTAACCCTAACCCTACTGCGGGTTGAGATTTTTATATAAACTCAACCCTACTCTACCCGCAGGTTGAAAATATTCCAACCCTAACCTTACCCATTTTTAACTCGCAGGTACCCGACCCTACCGCGGGTTACCAAAAAGATGCAACATTATTATATAACTTGATGATAATTTAAAATAGAATTGACTTTTATGGAAAAAACATTAAATTATTAATTATTGATCTTTTCTTGGTGGTTAAGGCTTTTTTGCATTTAGTGAGAGGTCTTTGGTTCAACATCTACTTAAAACATATTTTTATATAAGTATATAGTGTATACATATATAGGGTGCGAGTTAGTTGGGTAGGGTTGAGGCTCAACCCGCACCCTACCCGACCTGTACGAGAACTCCACCCGCATCCTACCCTACCCGCTGTGGATCGGGTTGGCAACCCTACCCGAGCGTGTTGGGTACCCGCGGGTGAGGTATATATTGCCACCCCTATCCCTGTTTAACATCATATAGGGTGTTACAGGCCCTGAGAACAAATGGAAGTGGCGTTTAACTCCCTAGAACTACAACAAAGTGGTGTTTAACGCCATCACTTGGTGTTAAACACCCATGAACAATCCCAAGCCCAAGTTACATGCCACTAAGCCCAAGTGTAACACCAAATGGAAAGCCCACTCTCCCAGAGATGCAATTCCAGTTTATAATTAATGAAGATTCTGTTAGGATTTTATTTGAATTTGAATTGATTCAGTTTTAATTTTAGGATTTGAATTATTATTATTGGTTATCTTATTCTTCCTAAAATATAAGATAAAGATTTAATGTTTGAATTTGAATTTTAGGTAAACATAGGATATAAATAAGTGAACATTGTTCACAATAAAAGGGCATTCGGGGGAGGATCTTCAGATCCCTCACGCATCTCTCTTCCTCTTCTCTTTTGTTTTGTTTTTTCTTTTTCTTTCTTCATGAGTCACTAACTCCTCTGTCAAAGGGTTAGGACTTAGGAGAACTATTTATGTTTGAAAAAATATCACTCCCCTCTCCTAAGAGATGCTAAAATGACACTCCCTCTCCTCTATTTGTAAAATGTACAATTTAATCCATTTGGTTAAAAATGTTAACAGAATCTTCCATTTAAAAAAATTAAATATTTTTTCAATAAAATGAATATTCTAATTTACCATACAATCCCTTCATATTTATTTACTAACTAAACTCAATTTTTGAATTAGGATTCCAATTCCCTCGCAATCGCTCTACTATCTGTTCATCTACATTATCGTTCCTGTGCTATTTATCTTTCAATCTCTCCAATTTCCTTTGTTTGTCTCTGTCATTGCTACCTAGGTGTTGTCATTGCTGCATAGCTCTATGTAATCATCGCCGTTACTATCGATTCAAGTAATAAGATTTGACATCCTTTTCTCAAACTCAATTAATTTACAAAAAGATTCATATCATTGGCAATCCTGAATATATCCTTAAACCCTTCATTTTGAATTTATTGTTTTTGCATAGTTTCTTTTTTTCACCATTTCTTTGCTTCTGTTATAGTTATTCATTATTAGATATGTCAATTTTGTTTTCATTTTAGCAAAATATCTACCAATATTAAAGCTATATCTAGTGTCAATGAGTACGATGGAAGTGAACCCCCTATTGAACAATTATTTACCGATAGTGATAAAGAATATAATGTCAATAAGGATAAATGTGTATAGGGTTATTTGTATGATGAGGAGTGGAATGAGGATAACTACACTTCAAAGGAAGAAACTGAAGTAGAAGTTAACATGGATGAAAGTGAGATAATGAAAAGATTTGATACAGCCCCGTACCGAATCTGGATACTTTGAATGATACAAATGTGCTTTCACCACCATTGCGTAGACTTCCAAGGAGGCCAAAAAAAGTAGAATAAGTGAAAAAGATGAAGATGCACCATCGAATGCAAGAAAAATTTCAACAGTTAAATGTTCTAATTGTAAAGATTTAGGACACAATAGAAAGGATTGTCAAAGGGTTCGAATAAGAGCCAAGAAAGCAAGACGGGTATTCTACTATTCTACTATTGAATAAATAAAATTTGACACACACTATATATATACAAATATGTATTTTTTTACCTTTTCAAATTACAGGAAGTTTCAGTAAGTTCATCACAAACATCAGTGATAAAACAAACTCAACAACATGCTTTAGCACAGGCCAAAGCAAAGTCACAACTACAAGCCAAACAAATAAATTATCTAACTTTACAACAAATATATGCTTATTAATAGCTTTTGTAAAAGCAAAAAATCAAAATGCACTATTTATTTGATGTTGCAGGATATTATTAGGAAAGAAAAACTTTCTAAAAATCATTCTTCAAATTCGATAACTCAATGACGTATTTAAAAATTTCAAGAGTTGAGTATTGGAGATTGCAGCTTGCACAAGGGACAACACACCAACATGAAAACATATTCTATTATGCACAATCCTCTTTATTTAGATTAAGGAACTTACTTTGTAGGGATGTGAATGAATGAGATGTTGATTTTTTAAATTTGGAATTTATCCATCTTGACTTGTTTTTAAATTTTGCTAAAGTTGTTAATAATTTTCAATAGATTTATGAAACAAATTATTTATCAATATTAATTGTTATACATATTAACAGTGGTAAGATTTTTTTATTTAATGTTAAAATAATATATATTGATATCAAAAAATTAATAGTAAAATATAAGAATAGTTGTTAATGAAATTTTTGGTAAAATCACAAGTTAATAACTAAAAAATTATTGAAGAGTATCTTAAAAAAATAATTAAATTATTAATTTTTTAAAAAATATTTTAGTAAAAATACAATTTAATCAATAAAAAAATAATTTATTAAAGGGTATTTTAGTAAGCAAAATTTAATGACAAAAAAATAAAATTTTTTCTAGAGAATATTTTTGTAAAAAATAGTTTTTTTTTTTTTTGAAAAATCGATAAAGTTAACATTAGTTAACACAAAATTTGAAATGAATTAAAGAGGAGGTTTTTTAAAAGTTATACAGGAGGGAAATGTACATTTTACAAATAGAGGAGAGGGGAGTGTCATTTTAGCATCTCTCAGGGGAGGGAAATGTCATTTTCTCTTTATGTTTTGATGAATTATTAATCTAAGTTTTATTTTATTTTGAAGTATTGCAATGATTTGTTTCATGATTAAGTTCTTCATTCTTCCTTCTTCGTTCTTTAAAGGATTAGTAGTATCGGAAGGTATGCTAATCCCGTTTTGAATTCTTCTATTATTTTAGAAAACTTAATATCTGAACTATAACTTGAAAACTCTTTCACATGGCCTTTTAAATTTGACTAGGAATAGTGTTTCAATTAGTGTGCGACACCACATAATTTTCAATCACTCTAGTTTTGAATACGTGACATATAATTCGAATTAGAACAACTTTTGAAAATTGTTTTCTTATAAGATTCAATCGGACAGGACTAGCTTGAATATATGACATATAATTCGGCCTAAGAACTACTTTGAATCTGATTAGAAACTAATTCATTTTTGTGTTTAACCTCTTCAATTAATCAGTTGACCAAAGAATTGGCGATTGGTTAATTGAAGAAAAGCGACGAGCCAAGGAATTGGAAATCAGGTAATTAAGATTTGTTGTGAAAAGATCTTTGCGTAGATAAACAAGGTTTTATTTTTCTAGAACTTAAACATCTCCGAATCCTTTGACTCTTACCATCATTGTCTTCTCTCAATCAACATTCAAGTTCATTGTCCCTTTAGCATTCAACATTCAAGCACTTTAAAGTTTCAGCAAGATACAACCCCTCATCAATCTAGGTTTATTTGATCTAATTAGAAATTTAACTCGATATTTGTGTGCTCAATTCTATAATCCTTGTGGGAGTGATATCCAGTCACCATGGTATTATTTGAACAATCCAGTGCACTTGTCAGTATCCATGAGCTTAAATTTTCACTCATCATTCAACATACCTGGCTGTTCGAAGGAAACCAGCTCCCAACAAACGTTCGACCTCCTCTTTGATTTTAACCATGATTTCAAGTTCAAAACGTCTTGAAGCTTGCTTTATAGGTCAAGCATTATCAATAAAAAAAAGCTTATGTTTGACTAATGATCTGTCCAACCCATGCATTTTGTGTTGCCAAGTAAAACAACCCTGATATCTCTTCAACACCTCTATTAGCTTCTCTTTAAAAACAGGATTCAAGCATTTGTTGACATATATAACTTGACCTTCTCCACCAATCTTGACTTCCTTGAGAGGGTATTGTACTTTGACTATTTTATTGTGCAAGTCTTCTGAAAATAAATCAGACTTCTCAAACCCTAAGGGGTCAAAATCATATATACAATCTAATGCGCATTCCCCGATGCACTCCTTCTTCTTAGCCATATAGGCTGAGAGTCGAGTCCAATGGCTCGATATATCCATTAAGTGGATTCTGTGGCCATGTTTTTCTTGGCCTTAGAGACCAATTTCTTACCATGGGCCCTAGCATAGCAGCCTTTGATAAGAGTTAGGTCAAATGTGCTTATATCAATATCTAGTGGTCAACCACTAATATGATATTCCTTAAAGATGAAATTCATCTGTAGGACTATCGTAAGCTTTAATTTCTTTAATCCTTCTATCCTCGACCCAAAGCACCAACTTTTAATGCAGGGTGGAGAGAATTTCCCTTACTCCATGGATCTAATCTCTTCCCAATAGCATGTTGAAGGTTGCCTTGGTAGGTAGCACTATAAATGTCATGGGTCGTTCGACACTTCATACTTTAACCCTGAGTGTGATCATTCCGAGAGCTGTTGTCGACATACCATTGAATCTAATAACAGTCAAATTTGTCTTAATCAAATCTTCAATTGTTTTCTAGAATAGTAGGAGCATGCTCTCAAGTAGCTAGTTAATTGTTGCTCCTCCATCGACCAAGATGCGATTGATCATCAATCCTTTGACCTTAGCTTTAATATACAGAGGTCGAAGATGACCTTTGGTTATTTCTTTAGGTCTTTCAAACAGCCCTTATTTAATCAACCATTTTCGACAAACCTGCATTTGTCCCCTGGGATGATATCATCGCAATCTCTTTTGAGACAACTCCAAGGGCTTTCAGAGTCACCCTGAAAGTCGAAAGGGAGTACCGATACTGTGGCTACATAACCAAAACTAGTCTCATCAAATATGACATCTAAGTCATCTTCAAATCCAGAGTCGAAAGTCTCTGTTAATGCTTCTTCATCTTCTTTCGACTTGGAAATTAGCTTAGTCATGGATGTTTCTTTCGACACATCCTTTGGCTCCTAGCCTTTGATCGAGGATGCTTTATCCTCCTTCTGATCTTGCTTATTGGGAGACTTGCTCTCTTTATCCAATTCTGGATACAGATCCTTGGTGTCAACATATGCCCCTTGTACTTGAGCCAAAGCTCTTGGAATGAAAGGAGTTTTGTTTGGAAAGTTGTGTCGAGACTTGGCTTGATCTCCACCTCTTCTGCTTTTTCCTCGTCAAGAGGCACCTCTTTTCTAGTTTCCAACCCAATTTTCAAACCTCCTCTGGGAACGTTAAAGTTATAGTTCCTTGAGTAGTTCGAAGTATTATTATGAACCCATTTATTGTTCGACACATTGGCAGGTGGAACTCTACTCCGATTGGATACCCTATGGGGTTTTCTGATTGACCATGACCACCGTACGCATCTACTACCTAACAGGGACATTTGCAGGGTCTTGACCCTTACTTCCATGTTTCAGTTGAGCTTGCCTCAACTCCTCTTAATAAACGCATTCTCGACTCTTTTTGTATAAGTCAAAAGCATTAGCAACTGAGGTGTCGAACAAAGCACTGCATCAAGGATAAATAACAATATTTCTCTATGCCTTAGAAAAAAATCCAACAGGTCCTCTCCTGCCTTAAGATAGATGGCCTTCCTATTTCAAACATGTTAAGTTCGAATAGATTATTTTTCCTACATGCTTGACAGAGGCCATATTAATCGAGAAAGTTAATTCCTCTATCTTTGCAAAGTTCGACGTGACCTGGAAAAGATCAGAGTCCACTTTCATTTAAGGTTTTTATGTGAACTTTAGTCGACCATCGTCAATTGCCTTCTGTATCAAGTCTGTGAAATGTACACAAATATTAGTATAATGACCAAAGGCTTGATGAAATTTACAAAACTTTTTCTTTCTGATTTCAGAAACAGATGGCATTCTTTTCCCTTCAGGGAGCACAAGTTATTTATCTTTCAACATGTCGAAAATTTGCTCAACTTTTGTCAGGTCAAAAGCGTAACTCCTTCCCCCTAACATAGGGATTTTTTCTTTTTCTGGATTAAGAGATTGACGCACATATGGCATCCATCTTTTAATTCTGCAGCAAAGGCTGACTCATTGTTCGACTCTTCTTCACTAATACAGTCGACATAATTTACCTTTTAATTAAAGAAAGGTTTTCTATTGCTCGACTTAAGTTCTTTTTTTTTCTTTATTCAACTTTTGAATTTGTTAAACTTTATCAGCTAATTAAGCCAAGTCGAGAAATTGCTAGTTTACTAATTTCTTTCGAATATTGAAGTCGGGACCATGGCCATTTTGACTACTTCAGGTTTAGGAATAGGAGTAAAACATTTATTTTTCATATTCTTGAATCGAATCAAATAGTCATCGATTGACTCAGATTGTTTTCTTCTCACTGTGAATAAATCAAACGAAGTTACTTTCACTTCACCTCTAAAGAATTGATCATGAAAACTTCTTTCTAACTGAACCCAGCTATGGATTGAGTTAGGTTGTAAGTTTGAAATCATGTGAATGCATTCTTTTTCTGAGAAGAAGAAAAATATCTCATTTTCAAATATTCATTACCAGCTACTTCACCAATTTCGACTGTATATCTAGCTATATGCTCGACCGTTGATTCTCCACTTTCACCTGGAAATTTTGTAAGGGATTTAGGAGTTTTGACTCCCCTGGGGAGTTCAGGTTGCAAAACATAATCTAGAAAGGATAATATAAAATAGGGTTGATTTGTCACTCCTATATTTAACCCTGCTATATTCAAAATCTATTCGACAGCATGGGTTATTGTTCATACCCTGGGTCAAGCTACCCGACCCGGGATGATTGGCAATAAAGCGACCGGCCTCTTCAGGTCAGACTACCCGACCTCTTCTAAAAGAGCTCGGCCAAATCGACAGGAAAGCCCAATAAAGGGCCCAAATAGAGGAACACGACCCAAATCCAAAGGCAAATCCCAGCCTACAGAGATAAAGGCGGTTCCCTTGAAGATAAGCTGACTTCATCCAAAACAGGATAAGATAAGATAAGATAACTAACTTATCTTATCAGAAAGGTCAGCCCACACTACTATAAATACACTGGAGCACCCAGGTATAACTCATACTCTGATTCTACTAAAAAACCTATCTAATACCCATGCTAACTTAAGCATGGAGTCTCTTGCAGGTACCCCCCACCCTCCGGTAGCCAAGGATCAGCAGTGCAGCAAGTCCAACAAGTCAGACACAACAGCTCCGGCCGCCACAGGCCGGCCGGACATGCTATCTCCGACCAGTATAGGAAATCTCATCCGAGATCGACCTCCAGTTTCAGGTAACCCTCAGAACATTGGCGCCGTTACCGGGGAACCTGGAAGTCATCCCATCACCATGGTGGACAACCATAACAACGACCACGATTCAGGTCTGAAAGAGAGAACACCGCACAAGAACGCGGATGTCACGCTACAAGACACTCCGGAAATCAACAAAGACAAAAACTCACCAAATTCAGGGGCAGTAGAAGCGCTCCTAGATCGCCTAAAATAACTAGAAAAAGAAACTCAACAACAACGGAAAATAGGAAGGGATCTACAAAGAGAGGTACGGCGACGTCGGGAGTTGGAAGAAAAACTACAGCAATTAGAAGCCGATCTCAAATCAAAAGCCCCTCGGGCCAATCTCGAAGAAAATTCACGCAAAGAGCAAGACCCGTTCACCAGGGAAATCATGAAAACCAAAATTCCAAAAGACTTCAAACTCCCGGTTATGACCCTGTATGATGGCACCACGGATCCCAACCACCACCTCAGTAACTTCAGAAGCAGAATGTACCTCACCGACGCCCCAGATGTTGTTTGCTGCAAAGCCTTCCCAACAACTCTCACAAAGACAGCCATTCGATGGTTCAACAACCTACCCCCAAAGTCCATCTCAAGCTTTGATGACCTAGCTAAAAAATTTCTAGCCAGATTCTCCATTCAGAAAGATAAAGCCAAGCACGGCCCCAGTTTACTAGGGATCAAACAAGGAGATCGGGAGAGCCTCCGCAACTATATGGAGAGATTCAACAAAACATGCATGGACATACAAAGTTTACCCACAGAGGCCGCCATCATGGGACTCATCAACGGCCTACGAGAAGGACCCTTCAGCCAATCTATATCAAAAAAGTACCCGACCTCCTTGGATGAAGTGCAGGCACGAGCAGAAAAATACATCAACATGGAAGAAAACGCTCGGTTAGGAGAGACCTCAAAATCAGGGACCTCTTACCGAGATAGAGACAAGGAATCCAAGAGGAAAGAAGATCGACAAGGGGAGAAAATCAAAAAGTACCATAATTACACTCCTCTCAGGGCATCCTTGGTCGAGATATACAAAGAAGTCTGCCATACAGAAAAAATCCCCCAGCACGGCCACTCAAAGGCAAAAAGGGAGGAGGAAACCGGAAGGAATATTGTGAATACCATCGAGTCTGAGGACACTCCACAAACGAATGTTTCGACTTAAAAAATATCATAGAAAAATTGGTGAGAGAAGGAAAGTTAGATCGATTCCTGGCCACCCGAGATGATGATCAAAGAAAGAGACGAAGGAATGAAGATACCGAACGAACAGAACGATCACCTCGGACACCAGAAAGACATGTCCACATGATACATGGCGGATTCACAGTAGGTGGGATCTCCAAATCCTCTCGCAAAAGATATCTCAAAGAAGTATATCATGTCGAAGGAAAGGAAGAAGCACTCAATATCCCGGCAATAACATTTACTAGAGAGGACGCATCCGGCGTCATCGCAGGACACGACGATCCCATGGTCATCACCATCATATTAGCAAACGCCAACCTACACCGCACCTTAATAGACCAAGGGAGTTCTGTCGATATCTTATTCAAAACAGCCTTTGATAAACTTGGCTTAGAAGAAAAAGAACTTCAAGCATATCCAAACAGTCTGTTTGGACTAGGAGACACCCCGGTTCAACCACTAGGATACATACCACTACATACAACCTTTGGAAAAGGGAACCAATCCAGGACCCTCAAAATAGATTACATCATGGTCAACGTAAGTTCAGCTTACAATGCTCTCATAGGTCAGACAACACTCAACCAACTCGGTGCGACCCCACACCTATGTATGAAATTTCCAACACCAAAGGGGATAGCCACGATAAAAGCAGATCAAAAAATGGCACGTCGCTGTTACAACGAAAGCCTAAACCTCAGAGGCAAAGGAGAAGAGTTCCACACAATCGAGCTGGGCGGAGTTCAACGACGAGAAGAACTTCGTCCCCAGCCAAAGGGCGAGATAGAAAAGATTCAGATCGGGGACACCTCGGAAAAATAACTAATATCGGCACAATCCTAAAAAGGGACCCAAAGGAATTACTAATACAATTCTTGCGAGATAACGTCGATCTCTTCGCATGGAAAGCCGCAGATATGCCAGGCATAGACCCTAAGCTGATATGTCATAAGTTGGCGGTCTATCCAGGATCTCGACCGGTACAGCAGAGACGAAGAAAACTTGGGCCAAAGCGATCCCAAGCTGTGGAAGAACAAGTCCAGGCACTACTGGAAGCAGGATTCATAAGAGAAGTCAAATACCCACTATGGCTAGCCAACGTTGTCTTGGTGAAAAAATCAAATGGGAAGTGGCGAATGTGTACCGATTATATCGATCTCAACAAGGCTTGTCCAAAAGACCCTTACCCACTCCCAAATATCGACGCTCTGGTAGACGCTTCCTCCGGATATAAATATCTCTCATTTATGGATGCATACTCGGGATACAACTAGATCTCCATGTACCCACCAGATCAAGAAAAGACCTCGTTCCTAACACCGAAAGCAAACTACTGCTACATTGTGATGCCTTTCGGTCTCAAGAACGCAGGAGCTACTTATCAAAGGCTAATGAATAAAGTCTTCTCGGATCACATTGGAAAGATCATGGAAGTCTACGTGGACGACATGCTAATAAAAACACAAAGTGAAGAGACACTATTGTTCGACCTGGCCCAAGTATTCGACACCATAAGGAAGCATGGCATGCGACTCAATCCAGCAAAATGCACCTTTGCGGTAGAAGCAGGCAAATTCTTAGGTTTCATGCTCACACAAAGAGGAATTGAAGCAAATCCAGACAAATGTCAGGCCATACTCAACATGAAGAGCCCAACCTGTGTCAAAGAAGTACAGCAACTCAACGGGAGATTGGCAGCCCTATCCCGATTCTTAGCAGGAGCCGTGATAAGATCTCTCCCCTTCTATGCTACTTTAAGAAAGGGAAGGCAGTTCGAGTGGACGACAGCATGTGAGCAAGCCTTCCAAGACTTTAAAAAGTTCTTAGGACAGCCACCTATCCTCTCCCGACCACGAAAAGGAGAACCACTCATATTATATCTCGCAGTAGGAAGCCGGGCAGTAGCGTTAGCACTAGTCAGAGAAGACGAAAATGGACGACAACCCGTCTACTTCATTAGTAAAGTACTACAGGGATCCGAGCTGAACAATCAGAAAATAGAAAAATTTGCATATACTCTCATTCTAACATCAAGACGACTCCGCCCTTACTTCCAGGCCCACACCATCAAAGTTCGCACTAGCCAGCCCTTGAAAGGAATATTGCAGAAAATAGATTTAGCAGGTAGAATTCTACAATGGGCAGTCAAGCTGTCAGAGTTCGACCTCCAATATGAAGCTCGGACGGCCATTAAGTTACAATATCTGGCCGACTTTATCGCAGAATTCACAGATGCCCTGGAAACCCTCACAGAGTGGAATCTCTATGTGGACGGTTCTTCAAATAAAACTGGAAGCGGCGCAGGAGTGATAATAGAAAGCAACCAGGGAACCCAAGTTGAGCTCTCCCTCAAGTTCGGGTTCCCGGCTTCAAATAACCAGGCAGAATATGAAGCACTGCTAGCTGGTTTGAAGCTGGCTGAAGAGGTTGGAGCTCGGAAACTCAACATCTACAGCGATTCACAAGTTGTCACATCACAAATAACAGGGAGCTACCAAGCCAAAAATCCCACCATGAAAAGGTATTTGGATAAGACCAAGCAACAGCTCAGACAAATCGGGGAATATAAGATATACCACATACCCCGAGAACAAAATTCCCGAGCTGACGTACTCTCGAAACTAGCCAGCACCAAACCAGGGGGCAACAATAGAAGCCTCATCCAGGAAATGTTACAGAACCCGTCAATCTCGGAAGAGGAAAAAGTCCTAGCCATAACAAGCCAGGACCAAGGATGGATGACTCCTATAATTAACTACCTCAGAGTAGGAACACTCCCCACAGAAGAAAAAGAGGCAAAAAGGCTAAAAAGGGAGGCACAGTACTACACCATTATAAACAACACCCTGTACAAAAGAGGGATCTCAGTACCATTACTGAAATGCGTACCGACCTCCCACACAAAGGAAGTGTTAGAAGAAGTACACGGCAGCATTTGTGGCCATCATCTCGGAGCACGAGCTCTCGCTAAAAAAGTGCTCCAGGCGGGGTTTTACTGGCCAACTCTACAGAAAGAAGCTACAGAATTTGTAAAGACATGCCCACCATGTCAGAAACATGCCAACTTTCACATCGCCCCGCCAGAAGAGCTCATCAGCGTAACTTTCCCTTGGTCGTTTGCAAGGTGGGGGCTCGACCTTCTTGGCCCCTTCCCCCAGGGGTCAGGACAAGTTAAATTTCTCATAGTAGGGGTAGACTATTTTACAAAGTGGATCGAGGCAGAGCCCCTAGCCAACGCCACCGCTCAAAGAAGCCAGAAATTCCTATATAGAAACATCGTCACAAGGTTCGGGGTTCCATATTCAATAACCACAGACAATGGCACTCAATTCACAGATGCAGGCTTCAGAAAACTAGTAGACGACTTAAATATAAAACATCAATACACCTCCGTGGAACATCCACAAGCCAATGGACAGGCCGAAGCTACCAACAAAGTCATATTGGTCGGATTAAAACGGAGATTACAAGATGCAAAAGGAGCTTGGGCAGAAGAGCTTCCACAGGTCCTATGGGCATATCGAACGACGCCACACTCCACCACGAAGGAATCCCCCTTCCGGTTAGCATACAGAATAGAGGCAATGATTCCAGTAGAAATTGAGGAAGGATCGCCTAGAGTAGTTCATTACAATGAGGGAGCAAACTCCCAACTTCAGAGGGAAGAGCTCGACCTACTACCTGAAATCCAAGAAAGAGCTCGGATCAGGGAAGAAGCTCTAAAACGCCGAATGGCTTCCAGATATAATCAAAGGGTAGTGCCTAGAAGTTTCGCAGAAAACGATCTCATCCTAATTCGAAATGATATCGGAACAACTCGACCAGGAGAAGGAAAACTGGCAGCAAACTGGAAAGGACCCTACCGAGTCGTAGAAGTACTGGGGAAGGGCTACTACAGACTGTCCGAACTCGATGGACGAGAGCTTCCCAGATCATGGCACGCTTGCAACCTAAGAAGGTACTACAGTTAGGAAGGTAACAGATCTCATTATTGGATGCACTCTTTTTCCTGAAAAGGTTTTTTAATGAGGCACCAAGCTGAGACCCAAACACTATCCGACTTAAAGGGATGATAAAATTCCCACATGTATATATTTGCACTTTTACTTTGAATAAAGTTTATTTAGATATTCTACAAAGAATTCAAGACGCATTAATCTGAAGAATTCGTCGTCCGATTATAAAGCGACAGGTCGGCAGAAAGTGAAAAACAATTTCACTGCACGACCACGATAAAAATAAACCGTCCGATAAAGGTGAAAGCGCGATTCACCCAAAGGACGATCCAAAGATGCCAACCACTTTCTACAAATCGGCAAAGATGAACACAGAATAATGTAAGAAGTTATCGAAAGCAATCCAAAAAAGAACCTGACGAGGTCTTACGGATAGCTAAAATAATAACTTAAAGACTGGCCGACGTCCAGAAGTCGGACCAAGTCAACCCAAGTTATAAGTAAACCCTGGAAAGAGGTCTGGCCAACCCTATTAAAGAGGATTACTTTAACTTAGAAGGGCTCGACCTAACAAAGTCAGCCCAAAATAAAAAATTTATAAAAGTAATCCCTGAAAGAGACCTGACAAAGGTCCAAGAAAGAGGATTACAAAAATAACCTAGAAAGAGAGATCGACCTAACGAAGTCGGTCTCCTAAATACGGAAAGTTATAAAAGTAATCCCTGAAAGAGACCTGACCAAGGTCCAAGAAAGAGGATTACGAAGTAACTTAGAAGAGATCGACATAAAGAAGTCGGTCTCCTACAACGGAAAGTTATAAAAGTAATCCCTGAAAGAGACCTGACAAAGGTCCAAGAAAGAGGATTACGAAGTAACTTAGAAGAGATCGACATAAAGAAGTCGGTCTCCTACAACGGAAAGTTATAAAAGTAATCCCTGAAAGAGACCTGACAAAGGTCCAAGAAAGAGGATTACGAAGTAACTTAGAAGAAATCGACATAAAGAGGTCAGTCTCCCACAAACCGGTTATAAAAGTAATCTCTAAAAGAGACCTGACCAAGGTCCAAAAAAGAAGATTACTTTAAATAATTGAAAAAGATTGACATCGGTCAACTACTTGGAAAAGGGCAAAGAAGTCGGGCATGGATTGCTAAATCGGATCCACGCATCGACAACAAACCAGTTCAAAGAAGCTAAGCAAACAAGCCCTCAAAGAAGCTAAGACAGGCGCAAGCAAGTGTGACATAAAAGCCTCAGGGTCAGACCCAAAAGCCCAGAAGCTATTCGTTGTGTTTTTAAATAATGTTGCTAAACAAGCAACCAGAAAGAGTGTCAACAAAATAAACCAAAGAGTTTTAAAGCCCACAAGCCGGGCCAACTACAAAAATATCCAAAGTAAATCAGCTAAAGGTCAGAAGGCTTCTTAGCAGCATCAGTCTGAGGAGAAGGAGGGCGAGCCTGGAGAGGAACAACATCCACAGTACCATCGTCCCGGTTTAAAATCTGACAGTCACGATCAGAAGTGGGAGGGTCGACCTTGGTAGGAGGAACAGTAGGCGCTGACACCTTGGCAGAAGACACAGGGAGGGAATCGACCTCATCATCATCATCCCCATCATCAGGGACAATCTTGCCATCCCTGACAATGTTGTCCAGGCTAAAGGGAGTGAGATCGGCCTAGGGAGCAATAACCCGAACTTGCTCCTTCAAGTTCTCGTAAGCAGCAGTCACACTGCCAACGAGATGACTTTGAAGCTCAGAATAATCTTCCCAGACATTGTCGAGCTCCTCCCTCAGACGCAACATCTCCCAATAGGATGTAACGTAACTATCCTTGTGCATCATGGCTGTGTCCTCAGCCAACCTCAAAGAAGCTGCCAGTGATTGAGAACTCGCCTTCTCGTTCTCTAAGTCCTTCTCCAGCTTGGCTACCTTTATCTCAAGTTCCTCCTTCAACTCTCTCATCCGATTAAACTCTTGTTTTACCTCCTCCACAAACGCTTTAGTGGCATGGAGAGGGAGATTCTGAGCAGTCCGATATATGGCAGCCGCCATATACGCCATCTTTACGTGATTTCGGGCCATAAATTCCAAGTGATGGAGGATGGACACATCATCCGTAGAGAGGGAGCCGTAGGGACCGATTTGCTGATCCACAAACTCAATGGCATTAAAATCAGGAGCATCGAGGTCAAAGGGCTCGGCTGTTTTTTGTTTTTTATTAGGAGGAGCAACAGATGGAGCGGTAGAAGTAGGGTGAGGATCCACCAAATGGACTCGGGGTGTAGGGACCACCTTCTTCACCCCAGGAGAACTCGGCACTGATGGCTTCTCGTGCATTTGGGAGGATCCCTCCCCAGCCGCCTTGGCCGCAATATTCCTGGCAGCAGTCGCCCTCTGCGCCCTCTTAAAAGCTTTCATAGCTTCATTATTCTTCATTGCCTCTGCAAATAAAATAGAAATTAAGCTACAAGTCGGATAAGTCGGAAAGACAGCTACAAGCAACATAAACAGATAAACACAAGATACCCAGTTCAGTTTGAAGAAGAGAAGGATTGGTTAGAAATTTCTTTGTGTCGAGATGGGGAGGATGACCCCAGCGTTCTTCCAAGACAGTCACAAAGGCTCGTTCAGCCTCATCCAATATTTCCTACGCATATCTGGAGACCCTCACATCTTTTTGCCATTCCAAGGGAAAAGCAGGTTTGTCATTTTCATCCAAAAAAAAGGGCCGAGCTCCTTCAACAACTCGGACTTTGAAAAAGTAGTTTTTAAAATCACGGAACGACTCGTCAAACATGGAAAATACCTTCTTTCCCTGGGTGGAATGGAAGGAGACCCAAGCCGACTTCTTTTTTACCACACCGGGCTTAGTCAAGACAAACAGATAGAAAAAGAGAGATTGGGAAGCAGGAATACCAAAACCATTACACAACAATTGGAAAATTTTTATGAAACCCCAGGAATTGGGGTGAAGTTGAAAGGGGGCAACATTACAGGACCATAACAGATCGGTTTCAAATTGAGTAAAAGGAAGGATGATACCCAGCGGACCGAAGAAAAAATCATAAACATAAAAGAAGGGGCGATCATCAACAACCCGAGTAGAAAAGCAGACTCTCTCATCAGAAGAGGGAGGGACAAGCTCATAGTTCTTCTCATCACTGGAATTACTACAAACACTATGAAACTGTCTAAGCTGTGCACAAAACTCAGAATCAACCAGAGAGACACACATAAGAACCATCGAGTCCACCCAATCGGCTATACCCTCAGGAACCCGGGAAGGCATCTCTACAACGTTATTTCGGGAAGACATGAGGCCAACTAAACCCTACAAAAGAAAAGAAGAACGGATTACTCAAAAACATCTCGATGGGAGAATACACAGAAAAGGAAACCCCAAGACTCAAACTAAAACTCCTGGGGCATCCTTTGGAGGCAGTAACAAAGCGAGGTATCAAGGAAAATCTACTTACGTCTCGGCGTCTCGCAAACAAGAATGGAAGACCTCAAACAGCAAGCATTTTTCACAGGAGAAAGACAAAACACAAAAAAAACAGAAAATCATCTTCCTACAGTCTATCAGCAAGAAACAACAGCAAACATACCAGGCAAAAATCATAAAAAATGCGACCTTTTTTCAGAATCAAACAAAACTATCATTCCAAAGCTTCAAAATCAAAAGCATTTTGCAACATGCAAAAACCCTAAAGGCATCAAGCAACAAAGACCATGCAAAAGACGAAGAAATTACGAAACACACAGTAATCAGGCACAGCGAAAAGTAGAAAGATCCAAACTTCTCCCAAAAAACTTTCTCAAAACAGACACAAAATGGCGTAGAAGAAGAAAAGAAAGAAGAACCAAACCTGGAAATGAGAAAGCTGCAAAGAAAGGCAGAAAAGCAGAAGGCAAAATCCAGAATCACCCCTTCCCCCACGAAAAAGCAAAGTCACAAAGCAACGTCACTGGGCTGAAACGCGAAAGCTACAGGCGGAGGCTTCAGAAAAATCAAAGAGTTGAAAGTGAGAAAGAAGTTACGAAGAAGAAGCGAAGAAGAGAAACCGTCTTTTGATTGAGAAATTCAAAATAAAAGCCAAGGGAGAATGGGGCAATTAAATGCCAATTAAATGCGGATATTAAAACCGCTTGCGTTCCCAAAAAAGCGCTGATATAAAAGCGCGCGCCTTTAGAGGAAAACGTTCTACATTCAAAAAGAGTCTACAAAAGGAAGAAATCGACAAAATGCTCGAACTTGGTTTCACTAAAGATCGAAGTCAAAAGGACTCGACCTCAAAAAAGAAGATCGAACTCAAGCAGGGGCACTGTTCATACCCTGGGTCAAGCTACCCAACCCGGGATGATTGGCGATAAAGCGACCAACCTCTTCAGGTCAGACTACCCGACCTCTTCTAAAAGAGCTCGGCCAAATCGACAGGAAAGCCCAATAAAGGGCCCAAATAGAGGAACACGACCTAAATTCAAAGGCAAATCCCAGCCTACAGAGATAAAGGCGGTTCCCTTGAAGATAAGCTGACTTCATCCAAAACAGGATAAGATAAGATAAGATAACTAACTTATCTTATCAGAAAGGTCAGCCCACACTACTATAAATACACTGGAGCACCCAGGTATAACTCATACTCTGATTCTACTAAAAAACCTGTCTAATACCCATGCTAACTTAAGCATCGGAGTCTCTTGCAGGTACCCCCCACCCTCCGGTGGCCAAGGATCAGCAGTGCAGCAAGTCCAACAAGTCGGACACAACAGCTCTGGCCGCCACAGGCCGGCCGGACACGCTATCTCTGACCAGTACAGGAAATCTCATCCGAGATCGACCTCCAGTTTCAGGTAACCCTCGGAACAGTTATATTCTAACAATAAGCTTGAGCAGCATTGTCTACTCTAACATTGTTTAAAACCCTATTTCAACCATGTACTCTATTTAGAATTGCTTGAAATTTTTTTTTTGCATGGATTTCCCCTATTTGTGGTACAAACAGTCGATTGACTACTTTTTCAATATCATCGATACATCGAGCTATCTGCTCTATCCTTGCATTATTATTTTTCATTATAGAATTTAAAACGATAGCCATCTGCTATGTAAGCATATTGAATAAATCATGATGGTTATCCTCAATTTGTTGTCTAAACACAGCCAAAAATTTGACCGCGTTAGGAGACGTGGTTTTGACAGGAACTTGTCTTGACACCTCTGGAAATATAGAGGCACGTCCTTCACCAACTAACAACCTTACTAGAGTTGTCCCTGTGAATTGTGTCGAAATGACATTTGACATCACTATATTATGTTGCAGGGACATGGACACTGACCCTAAATATGGGGAATTATTCATCAAGTACTGATAAACATTATAATTTTCCATATTAGGGCTATAATTGGCTGGCATACCCATTGGCGTGGGATTATATACAAGGATTGTTCCTTGAAGTTGTTGTACCTCCTATCTATCCCATGTTGGGATTCTCCAATGGTAGGGAGTAATTTGGGGGCAACCCATATAGGGGCCATATAGCGGGCATAGTTGACGAAATTTTTTCTGTGATAACAGAGTTTGTCGTTCGATTTGATGGGCCAGCCTCTGTCTCTGGGCCTCTTGTATTTTCACTAGAGTCATTATTTGACGTATCCGTCAAACTAGAGGCTCTATCAGACATTATTAACTTGCCATTGCGTAATCGCATACAAATTTTGACACGTTACTTAACTCAGGGTCTCACCGGACGTGCCAATTTATTTCACTTGATTTTTGATAACCTCAACAAGGTTTGAATCAAACTTGTATCAAGATCTTAGTTCAGGGAGCATATACGACTCCTGAAAAAGAGTGGGCTCAACCCGGAAATTACTTAGAATTTGTGTCGAATGTTTGTGTAAAAACAAACTGCGTTGGAATATTGGTGATAAATTGTAGCAAATAAAAAGAAGTACAAAAAATAAATGAAAGCTTTAAATAAATAAAAGAGTAAATTTGAAATTGAAAAAAAGCAAAATAACAATGAAATACTTAAAGCAAAGAAATGAAAAAAAATGAAATAAAACAAAAAGAAAAAAAGAAAAATAAAATAAAAGTATACTCCTAACCTCACATGCACTTGCACTCCATGATTTTTTGTTGTGTTGCATGGACTGAAAATTTTTGCAGAGTTTTTGTGTGATGATCTAGTGTTTTTTTATTGAAGTTCCAGAACTTGTCTGAGCTTCTCTTATTTATAAACCATGAAGATAAACTTATCATAAAAAATCTAACCCACGATCTTACTTCTTCCTTTTTCTCAAGTCATGACCTTGCCTTGACTATGAAAAATCTTGACTCTCAAATTTTGATATTCACGTTTTTTTTTATCTTCAAGTTCTATGTTTTCTTCAACTTGCTCCTCAATTTTTGCACCATTGTTTTTCACTCAACTTGAAGGTCGAAGAATAAGTCTTGATGTTCAAGAAAGGACAATAAATACTTTTCGGTTTCGATGTTCTTCACATCATCTTCTTTTCGATTTTAGCTTGCCCATCTCTATTTCTGTAGTTGAAATATTATTTCTATAGTTATAACAATTAGCAGTCGAAATGTCTTTTTATCGAGAAGGAAAAGTATAGGAAACCAAGTGTGTAACTAACTAAGAATTGAACAACTCAATTAATTATAATTATTAATAATTAATTTTAAATTCAAAATTTAAATAATTAGAAACTGATTAAGTAAATCTAATTAAAAACTATAAAAACTTTCTCCATCTCTTCCATATTAACCTACACACCCCAACAACAACACAGATTCTCTCCCTCACCGTCAGGCCCTCTCTACCCCCTGCCCTCACGCAAGACGACCTCAAGAAGTTTGCTGCCAACAAAGTCGTCGAGTACGTCAAGTCCGGCATGGTCCTTGGCCTCGGCACCGGCTCCACTGTTACTTCGTTGTTGCCAAGCTTGGTCATCTTCTCTCCACCGGTCAACTCTCTCCAACATCATCGGCGTCCCTACCTTCAAGCCCATTAAGGAACATGCACGTTCTCTCGGAATCCCGCTCTTTGTCCTCGACGACAATTCCCGCCTCGATCTTGTCATCGACGACGCCGATGAGGTGGACCCGACCTCAACCTTGTAAAAGGCTGCGGCGGCGCTCTTCCCTGCTGAAGGCCACCTTCGACAAGTTCATTGTGGTGGTCGATGAAACAAAATTCGTGTCAGGACTCGGAGGAGCGACCTTGCGATGCCAATGGAGGTGGTGCAGTTTTGCGGAAAGTACAATCTGGTTCAGTTTCAAGAATTGTTCAAGAAAGGAGTGGTGGAGCACGGGCTGTTTTTGAACAATTGCAAAAATATATAAAAAAAAAACATTCATTTAATATTAAAAAAAATCCTAATACTTGACAAAAGAAATGTCTAGCTATAGGATTTGAAAAAAAACCATATAATTCTTAAAAAAATAGAAATATCCATATTTGTAATACAAAAAATTTAAAAAATACATTAAAAAATATTTATTTAGTATGAAAATAAAAGACCATAATATTTAGCAGAAGAAATATTCATATATATTAACTTATCATTATTAAAAGACTAGTTTTGAGATCTAATTCATTAAAAAATTGGTAAAAATTAGCTGGACCTTAATTGATTTTCTAGCGTACTCTATCGGAAAAATCCACTTTAGTGTCAATATGGTTAAAAGAAAATGCATGTCTTAGTCCGGGTCTCTCTATAAGACGACAGCATTTATGGTAGATATGCAACGGACTTTTCAATTTCTTCTTCTTAAGAATCAAACCTTATGAATGCGCTGTAAACGTTATAATGATGAGGAATTTAGATTATTGAGTCCTATTACGTATTTGTTTATATTGGATTTAGATCCTCTAAAGTTTGAATTTCACTTTAGAGAATAAAGTGTGATCTCTCACCATTGATTTCATAGGTGGGACCAATAATAAATATGAAAGAGAAACTATTCAAGGGGAAGAGATCACACTTTACTCTCTAAAGTGAAATTCAAACTTTAGAGGATCCAAATTCGTTTATATTAACCTTTAATTTGCATGCGTAATAATTTTTATGGGTCCATCTAGTGTACAAATGGATATATACAGATTTTTGTCTTTTATGGCTGAAAAGCGTGTCACTAAAAAGTGTTGCTTAAAGAGAAAGTGTTACCCTTAATCGTTAACCTGGCTCTGATACCAATTTTTAAAAGTCGTTTTTTCTTTTAATTTCTTTTTCAAAATTTCTATTAACTCTTTCATATAAATTTATAAAAGTATTGACTATTTCTACTATTACTAGTTTTTATAATTCTGATTTCATTTTTCAATCTTGTTTTAGTTTATAATATTCTTTTTTGCATGGATTATTGTATATAAAATCTTTTATCTGTTTGTCTTTTTCTTTAATATAATTTCTCAAATCCTCAAAAACTTCTTTTATTTCTACACTTTTTGTTGTTTCTAAATATCTTTTTAATTTTTCGACTTCGTTCTCCATTTTTTCTTTCAACAATTTTAATTCTTTTAAGTCATAATATTATTTTTCAGGCATTTATTATAAATTTTTTAAGTTTAACTCCAACTTATTTATATTTATTCTTATTTCTATCCTTTTTATTATAAGGTCATTAATTTCGAACTGAAAATTATTTAATTCCCTTTTATACTCCTTTATTTTACTTTTTAATTTTTTCGCCCTTTTTCTTTTTATTTTATTTTCTGGTTTTTCAATCTTTGTATGCTTCATTATTTATCTTAAAATTTCTGCAAATTCTATCATCGATTCATCACTATTTTCTAGAGATTCTATTAATTTTTCTAGCTCTTCAACTTCTCTTTTCAACTTGTCATAGATTATTTTTAGAGCTTTAAATGCTCTTTGATTTATTTCAGAAAACTGTAAATAATTTAAACGATTTTTTCTTTCAAAGAGCTCTTGTTTCTTGTCTTGATAAGTTACATATATTTCTTCTTTATTTATTGTCATAATTTAGTATTTAGAGTTTCATTTAACTTTTCGACCTTTTTTGTTAATTCTTTTATTTCAGAATTTTCTTCTTTAATTTTTAACTTAGATAAACTTAAAGGGCTATTAATTTTAGATTCTCTTATTTGAAAATTCGATGAAACTAATTTTCCTGATGGTTCTTTTAATAATAGAACTGGGTTTTCAATAGCTTTATATTTTGGTATTTCTGTTTTTACAATTTTCTGAAATAATTCATCGACATAAATTCTTTCTCTGTTTTTAAATATTATACTATGATGGCTATTTGTTAAAGCATAATTTATAGCATATGTAATCGAAAATGGTTCATCATCTTGTTCCATTAGATTCTTTCTGTGAAATTTATAGGCCAAACTTATAGATCTACCAAGGTTTTCAGTTGATAAAGGTATAGCATATCCAAGATGGGTGTTGAATTTAACATTTACATTTGCCAAGTTTCCATGAACAATTCCGATTATTTGATCTATTGGGTCATCAGTAATTCTTTTGTCACAGATTGCTAAGCTTATTGGTGAATTAATTCCTTTCATATATGTAGATTTGATTAAGACTTGTATAGTACTAATATGAATCCATCCAATTTTAGATCTTTTTTGTTGATCCTTAATTTTCTCAATCTGTTTACTCAATTCTTCATCATTTATTAAAGCTATTTCAAGTTCTCCATTGGCGGATTTTATCTTTATAGGGGTTTCAAGTTGAATTTTTTCATAGTATATTATATTTTTTCTATTAAAAACTTCTTTTAAGAGATTTTGTTTATTAAAATTTTCATTTGATTTGAGATTTAATTCTGTTTTTAGAACAGCCTATTTTTCATTATCTAATAAAGCAGTTAATCTATAATAATCAGATTCTTCTGTTAATTCTAAGCTTTCTAAATAATTCATAATTGAAAGACTAGGATGAAGATGTACCTTTCTGGAGAAAAACTTCCTTTATTTAGTATCTTTTACATAAGGTGTTTTTATCTCCAGAGGGGAGATTGTAGATACTAACTCCAGAGGGGAGTTTAGAATTATTTTCTCTAAGGGAATTCTTCCTCAGACTATAGAATCGCCTTGGCAGCTTCCTCCTTGCTCTTCTAGCATATGAGTACTCTTAGCCTCCTGCTTTCTATTGTCTGATGCTTCTACAATTGCTTAAGCAACCTATTTATAATAGTTGGGTTTGATGGACAATTCCCATCCTTACCCTTCTTATGACGTCATTGCTTACGTCATTGTTTGTTCTTTTGCACCAGCTACATTGTTGGTGCTCTATGACCTAAGTGCTTACGTCACTATGCAATAATGTTGAGAGATGCTTTAGATGCACTGTCCTCCTCTTTTATCATGTGACCCTCAGATGCATTGTCTCGTTCCTTCATCATGTGAGGTGATTCCGTTTCATTATTGCTTTCTTCAGATATCTCTGAGGCACATAGCTAGCACTTGTGGTCTTCTCTGTCTTTTATCAAATAGCAGAGATTCCTCTTTATCCCTTCAGGGAGCTTTTCTAAAAGTCCAGATAAGTTGTAGAATGCTGATTCAAATTCCACCAAGAGTCTCATCTCTCTTTCTTCAATTTCATTTCTTTTACTGGACACAAGCAGAGTATTTCTACTTTTATAATTAATCCTTGTGTGAGATTCCTTCGTTATTTTTTGAGTTCTTTCAAAGATCCTTACTAATGTGCTGGCTAACCTTCCTTCATAACTGTAAATCGTTAAATCTTGAATCTGATCAATTGGTTGAAAATTTCCTGGGAAGACGGACATGAATATTACTTGGTGTGCTGGAACCAAGCATTCTTCTTCTTCATTAAAAATAGGTTGACTGTTTGTAAATTTTAGGGATATATCCCTTGGATTTACATTGTCAATCATATTTTTAAATCTCTTTACTGCATCAATGAATCCTGCAGGAAACTCACTAATAATTTTTAGATCATTAAAAATTAAAATTGTATCAATTAATCCATATTGGAAAAACTGATAGGTGTCAGATGGGAAAGCATCTGGGAATATAACCAGCTTTGTTAGCTATTCTTTGGCAATAGGATAATATCCCAAAATTGTCCTTTTTTCTTCAGTCCAATTCAGGACTATGTTAAGGGTTTCTCTGAGATTTGATCTACAGACCCTTTTCTTTTCCTTGATTTCAGCCCTTATGGAATGTTTCTCATTATCCCTGTTCTCTGGGTTTGAATTGGAGCTTTATCTGCTCTTTTTAAGGTTTGCTCTAGATGGAGAGCTTTATATTCCCTGAAGGATTCCTTTGCCTCTTCCAGTGTTAGAAACTCTCCTTTATGAATTATCCTTGATTGATGTGTGAATGGTGCTGCTTTTTTCCAGGCATCATATACTCCTTTCATGGGGCCATTATAAATTACATAATATTTTTTATCTTGGGTGGATTTTTTAATGATTTTAGCAATTGTTTTATTTTCTGAAATTTTTTCTTCACCTGATTTGTCCACCACGCTTAGCTGGCTGAACTCTGATGGTTTTGCTTGTTGTGTTGATTTCATTGCTTCGACGGCCTTCTTGAGAGATTGGATCTGTGTCCTTATTTGCTGACAATGCTTGCATTTTTTGAGTTCTTGCTCATATTTTTGAATTTCTTGATCTAATGCGTTGTAGACGAACTCTATTCTCTTGTTAATGTATCTGCAATAACATTTTTGTCACCCTTAATATATTCAATTTTTATTGGATATTGTAACAAAAATAATTGCCATCTTACCAATCGTCCATGATTATAATCAACTTTTAAATTATATCGTATGAAACCTGTTAGGTAACTTGAATCTGTCCTTAATGTAAATTCTCTGGGTAGTAAATCAATTTTCCATTTCTTAAGAGATTTAATTGCTGCTAGAGTTTCCTTTTCATGAGTGGTATATCTCTGTTCTGTTGGAGTAAAAGTCCCTGAAATATACCTGCAAAGTAATTCCTTTGGAGAATCTTTAGAATCTAGTGATTCTTTTTCTTGTTCCAAACTTTTTATAGCTTTCTTAGCTTTTAGACATCCTGACCAGGTTATGTCTGAAGCATCTGTTTCTACTATTAAGTAGTCATTTTCTTCTGGAATATAAAGTTCTGGAAGTTTTTCACATAATTCTTTAATCCTTTGAATTTGCATACTATCTTTTTCATCCCATTTCCATTCTTTTTTAGTACTTATTTTTGGAAATAAGCTTTTAGTGTATTCTGTTATATTCTTTAAAAATCTTTGATCAGAAATATAATTTATACACCCTAAAAATCTTTGTAATTGTTTTCTATCTTCTATTTTATTAGGAAATAAATTTACCTTTTCTAGGACATTTGGCTGAAGTTTTAGCTTTCCTTGAGTGGATAGAATTAATCCAAGAAACTCTATTTCTTGTTTTGCTATTCTTGCTTTCTTTTTGCTAAGAACTAATCCTTTTTCTTTACATCTTTCTAAAACTATTAATAATTTTTGAAGATGATCTTCTCTATCCTGTTTTGTAAAAATTAGTATATCATCAATGTACACTAAAACAAATTCATTTAACTCTTTTAGATTTTCTTTCATAAATCTTTGATAAATACCTGGGGCTTGTTTTAATCCGAATGGTAATACATTCCATTCATAGAGCAACACACTTGTTGATTCTTTTGTTGGGCAAGTAAAAGCAGTTAATTTCTTTGTTTCTTCGTCTAAACGAAGTTGCCAATATCCTGATTTTGCATCGAGAGATGAAAACCAAGTTGCTCCTTTGATTTTTTCTAAAATAGAATCTTTTCTTGGAAGCTTATGAGCATCACCAATAGTTGCTTCATTCATCTTCTTATAGTTAATAACCATTCTTCGTTTTTTCCTTTTAATTTCATTATTGTTTTCGACATAAAAGGCTGGAGCCGCATGAGGACTTTTACTTAATCTTATAATTCCTTTTTCCAAAAGATCTCTACATTCTAGTGAAAACTTTTCTCTATCTCTTGCGGAATAAGGAATTTTATTTGGAACATTTATCTCTTTTGTAGGATTTTTTAATTTAATACTTACTAATTCGTTATTTGTATTTTTAATATCTAAAGGATTTTCAGCACAAATTTCATCCAAAAGTTCTTCTATCTTTATTTCAAGATTATTTTTTGGGATATTTATCTGAAAGTATAAATTTAAATAACATGTCTCTAATATAGAAAATATTTTAAATTTTAAGATCTTATCTATAGTAGTAGTCGGTATTTTTATACGTTTTGATTTTTGATTTATTGAAGAATCGTGTGGAGCTTTTAAAACTATATATGTTAATTCTTGAATGAATGGATGATATAGCTTTAAAAAATTATTTCCTATGATAAAATCCATTCCAGAATCTAACATATATATAGATGGAACAATGAACCTATAATTTTGAATAAAAATTTCAACCATCTCTGCTTTTTGGTCAATTTTATGTATTGATTTGTCAGCTATTCTAACTCTTAATGGTTTTTTTAATTTTTTCCAATCAAGTTTTATGTTTGAACTAGCAAAGCATTGTATTGCTCCAGAATCTATGAAAGCATTTATAAACTTTTCTGTTATTTTTATAGTAATAAATGTAGCATTATTACTCAGTCTCTGAGTCTGTTTCCGAGACATATTCAAAAATATAGTCTAAGTTATCATCAGATTCCTCTAAAGGTTCCATGAAACAAGACTTAGCAATTTCTATTTGTTTAGTAAGATCCTTTTTATCCTTCTTTTTCGGACATTCATTTTCATAGTGTCCTTCTTCTTGGCAATACCAACATTTACAATTTTCTTTTTTATTCGGGCAATAGTTATTTCTTTGTCTTTTGTTTTTATTATTATTTTCTTTCTAAAATATCTCTTTTTTCTCCAGTTTGGATAGTATTTTCTTTTTCTAAATTGATATTTTTTTTTTCTTTGAAAATTTTTATTAAGACCATATTTTTGAGGTATCTCTTCATTATCTTGACAGCAAATTCTAATTATATTTGCAAATCTTTTTTGAGTTGCTTCTTGCATACAACGTTCTTTTATTTCCTCTCTTATTGCAGAGATTGCTCCACCAAAGTTATTTTCAATTGTTCCTCTATTTATTTCTCTTATAAATCTTTCCATTATAAATTCATTAGCAGGATATGGAAGTTTTGTTATATACATACTAAGATAATGATTTTTATCTTCTTCTTTTAATTTGTAATAATGTATTCTATATTCACATATATAAGACTCCACATTACATAGATCATATATCTGAATATTAGCTAAATGGTTTTTTGCTTCTTGATATTCTTTATTATAAACTTCTTGTCTATGATCTATAATATTTTTTTCAAAAAATTCTTTATATAGAATCATCATTATATATAATATCTTATCATAAGCTGTAGTTTTTGTTGCTAATTCTTCTATTATTTAGTTTTCTATTGATGTCATATAATCTCTTATAGTTCCTTTAGTATGAAACCCTATGTAATTCCAAATATCTCTTCCAGACAATTCACTAAGTTTTGGATTAGTAAAGGCTTCTAATAAAAAGGAATTCAACCAATTTTCGAAAATTTCTTTTTCGTTCTTTTTACAGTCTAAATTGAGCATTCTTTCTCCTTCCATTTCCTGGATTTTAGGAACATATTTTGATGGTATTTTTGTATATTTTGAATCTTTATTTGTAAACCCTTTTTTAAAAGCATAATTATCAAAACCTGTTTCCCATTTAAATTGAGATTGATTATCCTTAGATGTTCCAGCTTCATTTTTTACTTGTATTGGAATTGCTGGTTCTTCGTCACTTGAATAATCTAGAATGTGTTCTTCATTTTCTATATTTTCAGAATTTACTAATTCTTCTTCTATTTGAAAACCATGTTCCATAATATTATTTTCTTGAGCCATTTTTAATTGTTTAAAAAGCATTGTAACTTCTTCTAATTTTTCTTCAATATTCATAATTTCAATGGTGGTTTTACTTTTAAGTCTGTTATGTTAATTATATTTTGGAATTTTTCTTCTTTGGGATTCTCTTTTTTCTTATTTCTTTGAAATTTTATGGATATTAATATTTCTTCAAGCATATCTACTATAGAATTTAATTGTGGGTTAAAAGTATGATAAAGATGTGGGGAATCATTTCCATGGTAGCATTTTTTAGAAGTTCCGTGTGAAAAATAAGTTTTTTCAGGTTTTTGAAGTCCTTCAATAAAACTTATAGTAAAATAAAGATTTTGAGAAAAATCGTTTTGTATTGATTTTAAGAATTCGGTGTCATTACAATTAACATTGGTTAAAATCATTAATTTTTGATCTATTAATTTTGATAATTTAATTATTTCTTCTCTTAAATCTTCTAATTTACTTTTTTCCATTAGGTGACGCTTTTCTTTGTGAAGAGTTACGATTTTAAGTGAAAAGTGTGGCTTTAAAATGTATGGTTCATATTTTGTCACATAGCATATCTTTAAACTTTGATCTGTACCTTATATTTTACCAATTTTTATACATAATACATTTCATGAAAATGATATAATATATATAAACGAGGAATACTCTTACATTTAGCGAAAGTCAACTTCAATTCTTATAACACTCAATAAATTTTCACCTTGAAAAGACTTTTCACAAACTAATTGTTAGATCGAAATTTCATATTATAATAAGTTCACATTATTCATATATCGTTTGATAGGTTTTATAGACATTTAAAATAATTAGCATTATACAAACTATATATATATAGGGAGTTTTTTGGTCGCCAAAAATATAGTGGCCAAGAGTAACCAAATTTTAATTGTCCTGTGTAAGAAAAGGATAAGTGGCAACAATAATAATCATGAATCATGAATGATTTTATTAGGTGGGTGAGTGCTGTATGTATAACAGGGTACATTCATAATTACATTTTTTAAAAAATCCTCCATATATATGGACTTTATATGTAATTGGATAAAGACAAACATCAAATAATTGCTATTTTTTTAAGAAAAAAAAATTAATCTAATATAAGGTGTTATCTAACTCTTCTTAATAAAATGTTTTCTCAAATTATTAAAGTTATTTTTTTCAAAAAAAATTATTGTTTAATTAGACAAAATGTATTTCGAAAATAAAAATTTCATTAGAGTGATGAGAGTAGTTTTAATAGTTGCGTATACTATTTATTATTAATTGGGAAATATTAGTTAAGTATTTGTAATATATATTTTAAATTACGAAATAGATAAATATGAAATATGTGTAAACAATTTTTTATTAAATATATCACATGTTGTTATAAAATTGTTCTACAATTATTCACTTTATTTTATTAAACTATGCTACTATTCTTATTAGAAAAAATGTTAACGGATCACTAAAATTTATTGTTTTTAGTTATTATTTAACCATAAACTTAATTCCTTTAGTCTAGTTTCTTTAGTCTAGTAATCTAACAACATACTTTATCTCATATCTTTAAATATTGATAGCTAAATAATGACCAAAAATAGAATTAAATTTTAAACAAAATAAAGAAAATTAAACTTTTTTATTTTTTCGACAAAATAAAATAGCTGAGGCAGATGAAGCAATAAAATTTATTAATTTAATGAATAATTTGTTTTTTTATTTCTTTTTCTTTTGGACTTGGTTCAAGGTCCACAAAAATAAACCTGACTCAAAGAATGACTAAGTTTTAATTGGTCTATGAATTATATGAGAGTATAAATTTATAAAATGTCTAAATTTTATAAGAAAATATTATTGTTTTGAATAAAAATAACTATTAAACTGTATTGTTGATATTACCATAGTTATTATTATTTTTGTTCTTGGTATTATTGATATTATTATATTATTATTAAAAGAAAAATTTTATATATATTTATATATGCAAAGTAAACTATTTGATTATATTCTTAACAATGTCTTTTTTTTTAAAAAAAGAATGATATGTTATTACAATTCAACGATTAAATTAATTAAGATGACATTCTATTCAAAATTATTGAAAGTATAAATTTGCAAAATAGTAGTATAAAAAGCATTCTTTTATATATATATATATATATATAGGTGCTGTCTCTCTGGTGGCATATATAATTTGGGAGCTACAATGGCTAGTATTAATATCCTATCACACACTAATACATGAGGTCTCTCCACAAAGGATGAACAAGAGGACTTGAGGCAAGAAACATAAAACAAAATGACGATGCGCATGATTTTTAAAATATTTGGTCTGCATTTAAATTTTAACCACCAATAAAAGAAAAGAAAAAGAAATCAACATTTTTATTTTTAATTTTCATTTGAGCAAAATTCCTGCTTCTCCCTCTGTTCAATGTTCACTTGCCTCTTGTACTTTTTAAACGATGAACGAGCTGGTTTCTGATTTCTTCTCAGAATGAAATCCCATTACAGAGTCAACAAACACGATGCTTCATTAAAGTTTTCTTTTTTTTTTTTTTCTTTTCTTTTACTTTTGCAAGCCCCTCAAAAATAAAACAACGTGAGTTTTGATTTTCTGGCTCCAATCAGTGGCCATGTTAGCTTTTCATCTTATCAGCATAAATCGAACATCCCAATATCTTCTATGCTTCAACTGAAACATTTTTTGGATCAAAGATCAAAGGAAGGAGAAGATGGGGGTGTCAAAGCAATACTCAGAGACTAGATAAAAAAACTCCTTATGCCTTTGAATTTTTAATAAAAACCCATTTTTATCATCACTGCTAAAATTAAAGGATAAAACACAAACAAATCAAAGCCATGTAAATATTACATGAATCGCTCAAAGCCAAAAACATTAAGTGGATGTTCCCATACATGTAATTATATAAATTGAATTAGACAAATTCAATTTTCAAATTATGGTAGTAAATTAACTTGGGTGTATCGATTTACATAAGAATGTTGTGTCAACTATAAATCGAATCGAACATACTCAAATTAGGTAAATTCAGAGTAAATCGAATCAGACCTATTCGATTTACATGATGCAACAATAAAACGAAGTATACCAAATCGATTTACATGATCTTAGTAAATTGAAGGAGACAAACTCGATTTATAAAGAAGGTGGCTATGGTAAATCGAATCGAACAATGTCAATTTATTATGTATTGAACTATATGTATAAATTCGATTTAGTATGAGACCGTATATAAATAGGAGCTGAACATGAAATCCTGATGACAGTGTAAGTCACAATGGCTAGTTATGATAATTTTTTAGTTTTGGTACACTACAGAGGATCGATTAAGAAAAAAACGCATTTCGGAATTAAATTTATTGATAAAGATCCGCTTAGTGTTTTCTTCAAAACTTGTACGAGTTTCACTGAGTTTCAGAATATTATACTCCAAAAATTGGGGCTACAAGGTGTGAAATGGGTGGAAAAATTATTCTAAAGAATTTTAATTTCCGTGTTGCGGGATGATGTGAAGTACAATTCCTTCGTCATACGCAGCAACAAAGATTTGCAAGTTCTATTCTATTATTGTCGGCAATTTTCTGAGGTGAGGACCCTTGAGCTGTTGGCCAAACTTGTGGATGTGGTCTCTAGTTCAGGAGGTTCGAACCAGAATCCTCAGCCTTCAGCCATGGCGGCTTGCTCTAGTTCGATGCCTGTTAGTGCCTCTTGATCTGTGCCCGTGATTGAACCTGAGGTAGTTTTAGTTGCTTCCCCGTCCTTCCCTACTGATCTAAACCGCACTTGTGACAGAAAAATAGGTGATACTGGACCCTTCAGTGATGTTGCGATTGCGATGGCCGATACTCCTGATGTGGTACCGAATTCCCGACAGGTTGGAGCACCGGATGGTGTGGAAGATGTACTGCAGAATGATGATGATGATGATGATGATGATTATGATGATGATGATGATGTAGAGCCCGCCACGATTGCCAATGATAACGATGATGACATAGCGAGGAGTAATCCAACTGGGGGTGGTGGAGCGGCTAGTTCAGGAACTCAACAGTACCCCCTGCACTTTTTAACTTTGGTCTTGGATGCCATGAGACAACAGGATATAGGAGGGCTAGTTGAGTTCTAATTTGGTCAGCAGTTTCAAGATAAAAAGGAGGTTGTGTTAAGCGTGGAGACTTATAGCATTTAACGTGGGGTTGAGTATAAAGTGTTGGAATCCGATTATTGCAAGTACATGGGAAGTGTAAGAAATTCGACAACAAGTGCATATAGTTGATTCGTATCAGTCTCCGCCAGCACAGAAGTATTTGAGAGGTAAAACGGTATAATGGACATCATATTTGTCTGACTACGTCGATATCCAGTGATCACAGGAGACTTAATTAACATATGATCTCGGTCTTCATACTACCTCTAATTAGAGTCAATACTACCGTGTCAATCCAGTTACTACTAAATGCGACAGAAGACCATTTTGATTTTAAACCGACTTACAATTTTTAATCGGGTTTGATCAATTTTTGACAGTTAATCGAGTTATCCATACCTATAAAACATCCCTACCGATCAGATCCTTCATATCAAAGTTTGACTTGATCTAGGACACAAACAAGCAGAAAAGCCCATGTGCGAGAATCTTGATAACCATCCGGCAACTATAAACTCAATTAAGATCAACTCTTAAAAAAATAATAGATGAAAAGAATTAGTCTCATACAGTCTAAATTCTTTGCACCTATCTCAATTATTTTTTTGTTTTGGTTCTATTTTACTTAAATTTTGGTTTTACGGCTTCCACAGTTGTATTGACCAAACTTTATCAATATTTCAATTTGTAAAGTAGATACAACTCATTTCAAAGAGCTCAATCTTAGAACTTATTGACTATAGGCGTAGAAAAATAAACTTTGTTTGAAATGAAAAAGAAATGAAAACTTCTATTATTAAATGGGTACTTTCTTACAAATAGAATTCTGAAAGTGTTTGAATGAAAATAAAAATCAAATATCTAACTTGAAATGATAATAAAACTGAAAGGAAGCAAAAATGCTTGAGTACTGGAAAGTAACATAACTTAAAGAATTGGAAACAAAGTTGGAGATAAAATGAACAACAATAATAAATGATTTTCAACACACACATAAATTTGTACTCTATTTTTTCCTAGCAACAATGTGATTGGAAATTTCTCTAGAAACTTTTGTGTATTGGTGAATAGTAAAAAATAGAAATCCCTTTTCTCGGTTCTTAATTGGACCCTTTATTTATAGGCAATGTTCTTCAATTCTAAAACCTTATTCATTGGTCATTATGCACATCTCCCCATGTTCTGCTTGGACTTGATCTCCAAGATATTAACCTATGTTCTGCATCTGCTTATTAGAGCTCGAGTAAACCATCCACGTCCAGAAAGCGGTTATTTCTTTTAAAGTTTTATCCTTTTTTCCCCATGCAACGTTTATGCCAGCTAATGATCTTGATTAATAAGTAATTAAATGTAATACCCTAATTTTTAACATCTCATAATTGTATTAAAAACTCAAATATTACTTATCTCTAAATTTTTTTATTATATACTAGGGAAAGTATGAGGAGCCAATGGAATATTTATACAATGTGTACAATAGAAATTTAGAGCGTATTAGAGATATAATCATTAGTGTTACATTTTCCCATCAGCTAAAGCTTTTGGGATGAGTGGTATCATGCATGGTATTAGAGCCTTAGATCTGAAAGGTCAAGAGTTCGAGCTTTGGTGAACCCCAAAATCAGTTTAAGTTTTTGGGAAGATGTTTATTATCGCTAGTACTCGGATGGTTATTCTAATAGTATGGGAGATGTTCATTTTGTAACTCAATAACCCATTGTACACATTGTACAAATAGTCCATTGTCTCCCTAGCGGGATCCTATATACTATCTTTATTTAATATTAAACTTTCGTGAATACGAACCAAAATTTTAATTAAGAAGACGAGAGGAGACCTTATTTTCAATCACTTAATCACAAAGTATATATTCACATAGCATTAAATACATAGATTTATTTCAAAATTCTCAAAATAAACCCCTCTAAAAACTAAAAACAATAAATGACGAGGGAAAATAAATTCTAACAACTCAACTCGTGAACATAATCTTCTATACTCCTGTAGCTCCGCACTAAGCCTTCACACCTGTAGCTGAAATGGGTGGAAATAGGGGGTAAGAAGTGGAAAATTCTTAGTAGGGTCGGGATGTATAGTTATATTCATTTTATTTTATTCCTTAGCTATCAGCAACACACCACAGAACACAGACAAACTTCAACAAAGCATGACAAGTAATTCATTCAGAAGTCAATTAACCACAAAATACACAGACACGCTCACAGAATTCACAACATAGAGATATGCGCAAACAAGTATGATACCTGTCTAGTCCTATACAGGTAATGAGTTCATGTGTCGGTTTGTTGCCTGATTCCCAACACTGATAGTAAGATAAGCATTTCGTATCGCCGTCCCTATCTCAGCCAACATCCCCTCCATGAGCGTTATGCATCGCCGTCCTCATGGGGGAACCTTCCTTTCGGTCTCCAATGAGCGTTACGCATCGCCGTCTCCACTGACCCGTCCTTATAGTATCAAGTGAGCGTTACGCATCGCCATCCTCACTAGACACTTGGCACTAAGGCCCAAACAGCACTTAATTTCTTTTTTAATCATGGCTCTCTACTCTACTGTGGTAGAGATCCCTTTAATTAATACCTTCTTTTCTATCTGCTCTACCTGCACTTTATTTATTACCTAAAATACTCGAAAACTTATATAATTACAAATTGTACCTCAATTTTTATATACAAATACAATGTTGCCCTTCAAAAATAAAGTTTAAATACTAATCTTTCTTTTATACCAAAACTGAAACTGTTAGCCTTCTTCTTTTAAAATATTACTTATAGTTTAATCCATTTTCGAGTTTTTCGGTTACCGATTCTTCGTAACTTTTAATTTAATATCTCGGCCATTACACCTCAGCAATTTATACTATATTCTCAATGATATTTCATCTCAAAAATCACCAAAACACTCCAACTGGCCGTTCATACATAGCCGAACCAAAATCTCAAGCAAACAACAATAATTCAACAAAAATTTAACATAAACTTAATCAAACTCAACAATAATCAATCAAACTAACATTCATTCATCTAATTCACTTTTAATGATTATAAAACTATCAAATCCTACCTCCGTATAAAATCAAGACAATGAAAATTCTGGAGAAACTTTCTGACCGAGCTGCTGAAGAAGAAAACGTTAGAAATCGCCAGTACCTCCTAGAATTTTCATTGGCCGAACTCAAGAAGAAGAAGAGCTACGTCACTGTTAACTTCTGCTGGACAAAAGTAACGCCAACATGTAGAAGAGGAGGATACAAATACTTTTACCGAATTAGATTTTTTATTGGAGTTACGAATCGCAAGAAATCGAAACCGAAAAGCTTGGAGGTTTTACGGTTGTACTCACCCACACTCTCTCTTTCTCCTTTTCTTGGAAGTTCATTTTCGTTGATGAAGATGAATGATGATAATTAATGAATATAAAAAGGGTATGTGTCACAATAAATATATATATATATATATATATATATATATATATATATATATATATATATATATATATGAGTTCAAGCCACGTTGGCTTTCTTTTTTTACTATGTATATATAATGAATATATAATGGCATATATGTATATATAATGGCCATCGGCCAAGGGAAAAAAACTGTACTACTACTACTAATAATAATAATAATAATAATAATAATAATAATAATAAATTTTTATTTTTTCAAAATATCTTATCATAATAGAAATTGTTTAAAAATTTTTAATAAATTTTAAACTAAAAGTATCATAAAATTTAATTTTAATTATTTTTAGAAAAATAATTTTTTTTAAATAAATAATAAATCATGAATAATTTATTATTTAATTTTTAAAATTTTGAATTGTTATATTAAACACATTCAAATTGTGATTCTTTTGTATGTATTTTTGACTACTTTATTCTATTTTTTAAGATTTTACTAATTGTGTTTTTTTTCTTTAAAGAAAAACTCAACACTAGAATGGAGCATAGAGAACAACATCACAGGTAAAGCAAACCAAAACAAAAGAAAAGGAGAGTCTAGCAAAACAAGCAAAAAACAAGAATATCTCCTTGTCATCTCCGGTATTGTCATCAACAACAATAAGGGTCATCACCTAGCCACTCCTTAAAGTTCTTGTGAATTATCTCCTCAACCCTTTTTTCTTTATTCTGAAAAATCTTTCTGTTTCTTTCTAACAATATATTCCAAATAGTCACACAAAAGCACACCATCCACCTCTTGCATTCCTCCTTCCTATTTGATCTCTCAGTCCAGCTTAGGAAATGCTCCTTTAAGGTACTCGGACAAGACCATTGACAACCAACATATGATATCCATGCACACCATACCTGCCAAGAAAAACAACAGCCAAGAAACAAGTGGTGTCCATTTTCAACACCTTCGTTACAAAACACACATAAATTATCTTGTTGGTTAATAACCCCAAGCCGACTCAGTCTATCCTTCGTATTGACCCTGCCAGTCAAGACAAACCAGACAAACAACTCCACTCTTGGTGGCACTAGTGCTTTCCATATAGTCCTAGTAAAGTTGTAGCTTGTTACATCAAACTTGTCAGTATACGAGAGAATCTGAACAGCTCCTCAAACTTGTCAGTATACTCAGATACGGACATAATACCCTGCTTCAGCTGCAACAATTCAACCTCCTTGGCCGTCCTAGCAGAAGTCGGAAAGTACTTCTTATAGAACTCCTCTTGGAAGACATTCCAGGTGATATAATCATCACCCTGCTGCAGGAGGCGTCGGATTCCTTGCCACCAATGCGACGCTTCGCCAGTGAGCAAATAGGTAGCAAACTCAACATGCTGTCCTTCAGGCACCACCTGCGCTTGCAGTGCTCGTTCCATGGCCTGAAACCATGTATCGGCCTCAGTCGGGCTAGTAGTTCCCTTGAACTTCGGGGAATTAACCTTCAAAAAGTTTGCCAGTGTCATCGGGCCCTAAACTCCACCTCCGTCATTACCATGGTTGTTCATCTGTTGACCAAGAGCCTCAACAGTGGCTTGCATAGCAGCAACCATGTTCTCCAATGCAGTCATAAAGTTTACCGGGTCATTAGGGTTATTCACCGGCACACGAGTATTCGTATGACCTCTCCAACGGCCTCTACCGCGTTCACGAGGCGCCATCTGGTTCCTATACACACCAAACAATCGATATTAAGTTGATCAGTCTCAATATCGAAAGTTTAGTGCTTCAAAGTCCCAAATGCATGCTCATGAACGTTTATGCTAACTATATCAAGTAGATATACTAAAAGCACATAACACACATACAGAGAATGCACAGAAGCATAGTCAGTCCATTCCTCAGGCTCTACAGGAACGAACTGCTCTGATACCATAATGTAACACCCTACCATACAGAGTCTTATGCTTAAGTCATAATTCAGAGATGGCAAGGTATTACGACCTCTAAAACAAAAATTTAGTACGTATAGTAGTATGAATAATTGATTATAACTAGGAGCCTTTGTAGAAAAAGGGGGTAAACAAAAACCGTAATCTCGAACGCGCAACACTCCGATCGATAACGTAACGAGCAAAGGATAAGCTAACGCAAGATCATATGTATACAAAAGAGTGTCAAAAACAGGAATATCAAGACTCAAAATCCGGCCGCGAAGATAACCGGCCTGAGCATAGCAATATATACATATGATAAAATAAGGAAACCCCAAAGGAAACCCAAAGGGACACAAATACAGAAAACCTATTCTCCAAAAATCCCCTCTAGAAGGAGTCATCACAGTTTATATTATTTAATGGAGATAAAAGTATCTAAACAAGATATATAACCCAAAACAGAGTCCCGAGAACAAAGGATCTTCGCTAATCCAGAAGTCTCCAGCATGCCTCAACGAGAAGCCTCGCGTCCTGCATCTGAAAACCACAAAATCCGCATGGGTGAGAACCAGAGGTCCCCAGCACGGTAACAGCTTCCACATATATAATACATAATAATAGAGGAAAGCCGAAGGCAATCCTAGAACTTCCTCCAGATAATATCAAAGCTTATAAACAAGCTAAACCGTAAGTGGCAACTGACTAAAGATTCTTCAGTCTAACTAATACTTCCCTTTCCAATTCCTTCAGACCTCCCAACCACCAGCAGGAGTATAATATAGCAAACACAGTTATATCAGACAAGAGATTTACAAATAGGAACAGATAAGGCATTTAGGCAATTAGCAAGTAATATGCAGTCAAATAGGCAATCTCAAACAATTCATGTAGTATGCTTATGATGCATGCCTGTCCCTAGTGGCTGATGATATCATCTGTCGGTTATAGAGCCAACCCGACAAGTCCTGGTAGCTAGCCATTGGACTGTCCCTCTGTCGTGCATCCCCAACTCGAGTTATACTCATCATAAACTTGATCATAATCATGATCCATATCCATCACCCTCACTGGTGAATATTTATCCATCACCATCACTGGTGAATATTTATGGGGGCGAGCTCATCCGGGCCTTTCACAGTGCCCGGCCACACTTACGACATTGGGTTAATAGAGCTTCGAGTCTCAACCTGGAGCACATGGTGGCTAGCCATTGCTACTACCCAGGGAAACCCTCATCTCCAATGGTGGAAGTGCCAACATTCACAATTCATTCAACAGCATATATGCATTTATACTTAGCCATAAACATGGCTCCGCCGCCACACGGCATAATCCAGCCATCCGGCTCACGGTTAAATCCATAACCAGCCAATTCATTAACAATTACGGCCATTCGGCCCATGGCATAACAAGCACTTCCACCGCCATCCTCCACATCTCACATAATCATCTTTGATCCTCATGGATCATTCATTTTTCCCTTGCTTCACTCGCAAGTTACCATATTCACTAGCCCTTTTTCTCATGCTAGGCATATCATAATGATTTAAGACATAAGTGGTGAGATTGGAGGCTTAGAAGTATGAAGTTTGGCTTTTAAAACTCAAAAATCAACTTTGGAATGAAAACAGGGCCACGCGTACGCGCACTCCACGCGCACGCGTGGATGATGCTTTCTCGAAGAACGGCGCATACACGCCAAGTGCGCCTACGCGCGAGGGGTCATTCTGCTAAAAATTTTCTAAGTTAAAAGCTGCAGAATTCACAGATTCAACCCCCAATCTTCCGACGGTCATAACTCTCTCATTTCAAATCATTTTTCACCCGTTCTTCGAACGGCATGGACATCCCGGATCCAATTTCATTTCTAAACAGATTTGGCACAAATCAAAGATCCGTAGTCCAAGTTATGTCCCGTCAAAGTATGCCCAAAAACTATATTTTCATTCAAAACCACAAAGTGCCATTTTCAAAACAAGCCACTTTCAACTCTTTTCAAAATCAATTAAAACATGCCAATTTCATCCCTTTTCTTTGAAATCAATCAAAGTGTACCAAATTCAACAACAAGCCATCCTCAACTCACGCATTGACATTTTACCAAAATTCTCAAAACTACCTCCAACCATTTTAACACTTCTCAATCAAAAGGCCAAAGGATAAACACAATATTATGTCATACATCCTTCTCATCCCAATTTCTAACAATATCAATTTCCAATCAACCATCATTATACATAATCATCATACTCACCAACAATATGACACCACCCATCAATTCAACCTCAATCATTCATCAAGCATATATCACAACATGCATTTTCTCACATATCACACAATCAAGGCATCAATATTCATAATCACACATATGATCACATCATATATCTCAACCATTCCACAACATCATCAATTCAATGCCTATCTTAGGGCCTCTAGCCTAAGTATTTCCTACCACATTACATATTAGATACGGAAAACCGAAACCATACCTTAGCCGATTTCCCAAGCTCAACCGGAGCACTTCCAAACCACTTGTCCACAAGCTCTCAAGGTATCAACACCTCCAAGAATAGATTTTATCACACAAAACCCTCTTCCAAGCTTTCCAAAATCACCAATCAAGCTCCAATATTCACAAATACACAACCTAAGCCACAATCATTGTACCCAAACACAACATCTCAATACCCAAACATCATAGAACAATAATTTACACTAGGGTTGAGAATCTTACCACACCCAAGGTCCAAGGAGACAAGATTAACCTTCTCCTTCAAGAGAGTTGGGTCCTATAACATCAAAGAACCCAAAATCTCAACATTTTTACTCATGAAACTCGAAATCAAGGGCTGGAATTTCGAACAGTAAAACGTGGCTTACCTCAAGATTAATTGTATGGGTTTTGTAGAGCTCTCCACGGTGAACGCGTGGCCGCAAACGGAGCGGCAATCGGAGCTCTAGATCAAAAGTTATGGTGGTTTGAAGATTAAGTGAGAGATAGAACTTGAGAGAGTGTTCTTCCCTCCATGGCCTCCATTTCAGCGTGTTTAGTGTCTCAAATGAGGAGAGAGAGTGCTGAAAACTAGGGTTTTGGTTTAGTTTAGTTGGGCCAAGGGCCCACTTTGGGTCCGGTTGGCCCGGTTTGGCCCGTTCGGTCCAATCTTGGTCCGATTTCTATAAAATTGGTACCGAAATTCTCGTCTCAATTTCCTCTATCATATTAAGCCATAAAAATAACATTTTTGGCTTTCTAGAATAAATTCTCATTTATGGGTTAATTAGCCGTTAATTAACCGGATCTTACATTCTACCCACCTAATTGGGAATTTTGCCCACAAAATTCAAATTCAAAGTCAATTACCTGAGAATAAGTGCGGATAATCCGTTCGCATCTCCGACTCAAGTTCCCAAGTGTGTTCCTCAACACCGCCTCGACTCCAAGCCACTTTGACTAATGAAACCTCTTTTCCACGCAACCGTTTGATACTAGTATCATCAATTCTGACTGGAGCCACTGGAAGCGTCAAATCTTCTCTTAACTGAACCGATTCGGGTTCTAACACATGGCTAGCATCAGGAGTGTACTTTCGAAGCTGTGACACGTGAAATACGTCGTGCAGGTTTGAAAGATGGGGTGGTAGAGCCACCCGATACGCCACCGGCCCAATCCTCTCCAAGATCTGAAATGGACCAATGTATCAATGATTCAACTTCTTTGCTTTAATCGCTCTACCTACTCCTGTGGTCGGAGTAACTTTCAGGAAAACATGATCTCCTGCCTCAAATTCTAAGGGCTTCCGCCTTTGATCGGCGTAACTCTTTTGACGACTCTGCGCCGTAAGCATCCTATCTCGGATTTTCTTGACTTGTTCAGTGGTCTCAGCTATCATTTCCGGCCCCAACAAGCCTTTCTCTCCAGATTCATACCAACATAGTGGAGATTGACATTTTCTCCCATACAAAGCCTCATACGGAGCCATTTCGATGCTCGCATGGTAACTATTATTGTATGCAAACTCTACTAACGGCATATACCGATCCCAACTCGCCGGTTGGTCCAAAACACAAGCTCTCAACATATCCTCTAGTGTTTGGATCGTCCTCTCGGATTGACCATCTGTTTGAGGATGGTACGCTGTACTCAAGCTTAATCGAGTTCCAAAAGCTTTCTGAAATGCACCCCAGAACCTCGAAGTGAAACGAGGATCTCTATCAGAGATTATAGTAGCAAGTACACCATGGAGTCTCACAATCTCCTTTATGTATAACCGAGCTAGCTCCTCAAGGGTGTAAGTCATCCGAACGGGTAAAAAGTGAGCTGACTTCGTCAGTCGGTCCACGATCACCCAGATAGCATCAAAACCAGTCCTAGTCCTTGGCAATCCCGACACAAAGTCCATTGCAATACTTTTCCACTTCCATTGTGGAACCTCTAAGGGTTGTAACATCCCGGAAGGTCTTTGATGTTCAATCTTTACCTTTTGACAAGTTAAGCACTTTGAAACATATTCCGCCACATCATTCTTCATACCCGGCCACCAAAACATTGCCTTTAAATCATGGTACATCTTAGTACTCCCCGGGTGAATGGAGAATCCGCTTTTGTGTGCCTCCTTTAAGATATCTTGCCTCAAAGTGCCAACATCCGGCACAATGATCCTACCCTTGAATCTCCATAACCCATCTTTTTCTTCCGACACTCTCCACTGTTTTCCTTGCTCGATAGCCGGTAACACCTTCCATAACGCTTCATCATTTTCATGAGCCTTTAGGAGTTCGGACTTAAAGTCACTCGAGATTTCTAATCGGCTCAAACACAAGGTTCCAGATACTTCTCGAGCACCAATTTTTAGACTCTCGAATCCCTTGAGCAACTTCTCCTCTTAAAGCATCATCCAAGACGCATATAACGACTTTCGACTTAACGCATCCGCCACTATATTCGCCTTTCCAGGATGGTAATTTAACTCAAAGTCATAGTCTTTCAACAATTCCATCCACCTCCTTTGCCTCATATTAAGCTCTTTCTGATCAAAGAGGTATTTCAAGCTCTTGTGATCGGAGAAGACTTGGAACTTAACCCCATAGAGATAATGCCTCCACACCTTCAAGTCAAACACAACCGCAGCAGGTTCCAAATCGTGCGTAGGATAACTAACTTCGTGAGGTCTCAACTGTCGTGAGGCATACGCCACCACATTATGATGCTGCATCAGCACGCACCCTAGGCCTTTTAACGATGCATCACAGTACACCTCAAAAGGCTCGTTCGACTCAGGTAACACTAACACAGGTGCAGTGGTCAACTTTTTCTTCAATGTCTGAAAGCTCTCCTCGCACTCAGGAGTCCAAACAAACGGAGTGTCTTTGCGAGTTAACTTTGTCAACGGCAAAGCTAATTGCGAAAAGCCTTTGATGAACCTTCGGTAATAGCCAGCTAAACCCAGAAAACTCCTTATCTCAGTTACTGTGGTTGGTTGCTTCCAATCCGTCACAGCTTCTACCTTGGTTGGATCTACGGCTATTCCCTTCTTACTCACCACGTGACCCAAAAACTTCACCTCACTCTTCCAGAACTCACACTTAGACAGTTTCGCATAGAGTTTCTTCTCCTTTAAAATCTGCAACACGGTCCGCAAGTGTTCCGCATGCTCTTCTTCAGTCTTGGAGTAAATTAGTATATCGTCAATGAAGACAACCACGAATTTATCCAGAAACGGACGGAACACTCTATTCATGTAATCCATGAATACTGCAGGAGCGTTCGTCAACCCAAAGGACATTACAGTGTACTCGTAATGACCATAACGAGTCCTGAAAGCGGTCTTAGGGATATCCTCACCCCTCACCCTTATCTGGTGATAACCGGATCATAAATCGATCTTAGAGAAAACCCCAGCTCCTTGTAACTGATCCATGAGATCATCAATCCTCGGCAATGGGTATTTATTCTTTATGGTGACCTTGTTCAGCTGCCTGTAATCCACACAGAGTCGCATACTTCCATCTTTCTTCTTTACCAGTAACACTGGAGCACCCCACGGGGAAACACTTGGTCGGATAAAGTTCTTACCCAACAATTCCTCTAACTGAGACTTTAGCTCGGCCATCTCTAACGGTGACATCCTATAAGGAGCACTTGAGATTGGTCCTGCCCCAGGCACCAATTCAATAGCAAACTCGACCTCTCGGTTAGGTGGAAATTCCTCAATATCATCGGGAAACACTTCCGGAAACTCACACACTACCGGAATCTGATCTAACCTTTGATCATCACCCGAAACACCCGCGATTAACAATAGGATACCCTGACATTCGGTTCCAGAACAGTTCACCATCATTGAATTCAAGTAATAATTATTCACCACAACCGGCCCTTCTGTATCCTCCGGCATAAAGTACACCGACTTGGTAGAACAATCAAGCAGGACATGGTTTTCGGATAACCAGTCCAATCCCAAGATAAGATCAAGACCGATCATCGGTAAGCAGATTAGATTATGGACAAAATCACGCTGCTTGAACCTAAACGAAACTTTCGGGCATCCTAGTCTAGTTACCATGGCTTCATGGGTAGCATTATACACTTTTAAGTCATAACCTAAGGTTACGATCTTCAACCCTAACTCATGGGCTTTCTCAAATGCAATGAATGAATGCGATGCTCCCGAATCAAATAAACCATTTAAAGTTTGACCAGCCATTTCACAGTTACCTCGAATGAGTGTCTCGGATCCCTCTGCACCCACAGCTGAGGTGGTGAACACCCGACCAGTCTGTTGTGCTTTCCCAGCACCTTGCTTTTGCTTCTCTGGACAACTTGCGGCTTTATGCCCCGCCTTTCCACAATTGTAGCACAAACCCTATCCGGCCTTGCATGGTACTCCTGGATGGTGACTCCCACACCTAGTACAAGCTTGATCATTCTGAGGCTGCTTCCCAAACCTTTTTTCTTGGGAGTAGTTGTTGTTGGGCCTCCTAAAAGAACCTCCCCTCTTGAAAGACGGGCCTCTAGGTGCAAAGCTCTTCCCTCAGTTCTGTGGAAATGACCCTTTGTGACTTCCTTTCTCAGCGGCTGCCCTCTTCACACACTCTTCAGCAACCCTACACTTGTTCACCAACTCAGAGAAAGTCCTAATCTCCATTGGTCCCACTGAACTGAAAATATCACTCCGGAGTCCTCCTTCGTACTTAACACACTTCCATTCCTCATATTCCACCGGAGTCCCTTGACACATACGAGAGAATCTGAACAGCTCCTCAAACTTGTCAGTATACTCAGATACGGACATAATACCCTGCTTCAGCTGCAACAATTCAACCTCCTTGGCCGTCCTAGCAGAAGTCGGAAAGTACTTCTTATAGAACTCCTCTTGGAAGACATTCCAGGTGATATAATCATCACCCTGCTGCAGGAGGCGTCGGATTCCTTGCCACCAATGCGACGCTTCGCCAGTGAGCAAATAGGTAGCAAACTCAACATGCTGTCCTTCAGGCACCACCTGCGCTTGCAGTGCTCGTTCCATGGCCTGAAACCATGTATCGGCCTCAGTCGGGCTAGTAGTTCCCTTGAACTTCGGGGAATTAACCTTCAAAAAGTTTGCCAGTGTCATCGGGCCCTAAACTCCACCTCCGTCATTACCATGGTTGTTCATCTGTTGACCAAGAGCCTCAACAGTGGCTTGCATAGCAGCAACCATGTTCTCCAATGCAGTCATAAAGTTTACCGGGTCATTAGGGTTATTCACCGGCACACGAGTATTCGTATGACCTCTCCAACGGCCTCTACCGCGTTCACGAGGCGCCATCTGGTTCCTATACACACCAAACAATCGATATTAAGTTGATCAGTCTCAATATCGAAAGTTTAGTGCTTCAAAGTCCCAAATGCATGCTCATGAACGTTTATGCTAACTATATCAAGTAGATATACTAAAAGCACATAACACACATACAGAGAATGCACAGAAGCATAGTCAGTCCATTCCTCAGGCTCTACAGGAACGAACTGCTCTGATACCATAATGTAACACCCTACCATACAGAGTCTTATGCTTAAGTCATAATTCAGAGATGGCAAGGTATTACGACCTCTAAAACAAAAATTTAGTACGTATAGTAGTATGAATAATTGATTATAACTAGGAGCCTTTGTAGAAAAAGGGGGTAAACAAAAACCGTAATCTCGAACGCGCAACACTCCGATCGATAACGTAACGAGCAAAGGATAAGCTAACGCAAGATCATATGTATACAAAAGAGTGTCAAAAACAGGAATATCAAGACTCAAAATCCGGCCGCGAAGATAACCGGCCTGAGCATAGCAATATATACATATGATAAAATAAGGAAACCCCAAAGGAAACCCAAAGGGACACAAATACAGAAAACCTATTCTCCAAAAATCCCCTCTAGAAGGAGTCATCACAGTTTATATTATTTAATGGAGATAAAAGTATCTAAACAAGATATATAACCCAAAACAGAGTCCCGAGAACAAAGGATCTTCGCTAATCCAGAAGTCTCCAGCATGCCTCAACGAGAAGCCTCGCGTCCTGCATCTGAAAACCACAAAATCCGCATGGGTGAGAACCAGAGGTCCCCAGCACGGTAACAGCTTCCACATATATAATACATAATAATAGAGGAAAGCCGAAGGCAATCCTAGAACTTCCTCCAGATAATATCAAAGCTTATAAACAAGCTAAACCGTAAGTGGCAACTGACTAAAGATTCTTCAGTCTAACTAATACTTCCCTTTCCAATTCCTTCAGACCTCCCAACCACCAGCAGGAGTATAATATAGCAAACACAGTTATATCAGACAAGAGATTTACAAATAGGAACAGATAAGGCATTTAGGCAATTAGCAAGTAATATGCAGTCAAATAGGCAATCTCAAACAATTCATGTAGTATGCTTATGATGCATGCCTGTCCCTAGTGGCTGATGATATCATCTGTCGGTTATAGAGCCAACCCGACAAGTCCTGGTAGCTAGCCATTGGACTGTCCCTCTGTCGTGCATCCCCAACTCGAGTTATACTCATCATAAACTTGATCATAATCATGATCCATATCCATCACCCTCACTGGTGAATATTTATCCATCACCATCACTGGTGAATATTTATGGGGGCGAGCTCATCCGGGCCTTTCACAGTGCCCGGCCACACTTACGACATTGGGTTAATAGAGCTTCGAGTCTCAACCTGGAGCACATGGTGGCTAGCCATTGCTACTACCCAGGGAAACCCTCATCTCCAATGGTGGAAGTGCCAACATTCACAATTCATTCAACAGCATATATGCATTTATACTTAGCCATAAACATGGCTCCGCCGCCACACGGCATAATCCAGCCATCCGGCTCACGGTTAAATCCATAACCAGCCAATTCATTAACAATTACGGCCATTCGGCCCATGGCATAACAAGCACTTCCACCGCCATCCTCCACATCTCACATAATCATCTTTGATCCTCATGGATCATTCATTTTTCCCTTGCTTCACTCGCAAGTTACCATATTCACTAGCCCTTTTTCTCATGCTAGGCATATCATAATGATTTAAGACATAAGTGGTGAGATTGGAGGCTTAGAAGTATGAAGTTTGGCTTTTAAAACTCAAAAATCAACTTTGGAATGAAAACAGGGCCACGCGTACGCGCACTCCACGCGCACGCGTGGATGATGCTTTCTCGAAGAACGGCGCATACACGCCAAGTGCGCCTACGCGCGAGGGGTCATTCTGCTAAAAATTTTCTAAGTTAAAAGCTGCAGAATTCACAGATTCAACCCCCAATCTTCCGACGGTCATAACTCTCTCATTTCAAATCATTTTTCACCCGTTCTTCGAACGGCATGGACATCCCGGATCCAATTTCATTTCTAAACAGATTTGGCACAAATCAAAGATCCGTAGTCCAAGTTATGTCCCGTCAAAGTATGCCCAAAAACTATATTTTCATTCAAAACCACAAAGTGCCATTTTCAAAACAAGCCACTTTCAACTCTTTTCAAAATCAATTAAAACATGCCAATTTCATCCCTTTTCTTTGAAATCAATCAAAGTGTACCAAATTCAACAACAAGCCATCCTCAACTCACGCATTGATATTTTACCAAAATTCTCAAAACTACCTCCAACCATTTTAACACTTCTCAATCAAAAGGCCAAAGGATAAACACAATATTATGTCATACATCCTTCTCATCCCAATTTCTAACAATATCAATTTCCAATCAACCATCATTATACATAATCATCATACTCACCAACAATATGGCACCACCCATCAATTCAACCTCAATCATTCATCAAGCATATATCACAACATGCATTTTCTCACATATCACACAATCAAGGCATCAATATTCATAATCACACATATGATCACATCATATATCTCAACCATTCCACAACATCATCAATTCAATGCCTATCTTAGGGCCTCTAGCCTAAGTATTTCCTACCACATTACATATTAGATACGGGAAACCGAAACCATACCTTAGCCGATTTCCCAAGCTCAACCGGAGCACTTCCAAACCACTTGTCCACAAGCTCTCAAGGTATCAACACCTCCAAGAATAGATTTTATCACACAAAACCCTCTTCCAAGCTTTCCAAAATCACCAATCAAGCTCTAATATTCACAAATACACAACCTAAGCCACAATCATTGTACCCAAACACAACATCTCAATACCCAAACATCATAGAACAATAATTTACACTAGGGTTGAGAATCTTACCACACCCAAGGTCCAAGGAGACAAGATTAACCTTCTCCTTCAAGAGAGTTGGGTCCTATAACATCAAAGAACCCAAAATCTCAACATTTTTACTCATGAAACTCGAAATCAAGGGCTGGAATTTCGAATAGTAAAAACGTGGCTTACCTCAAGATTAATTGTATGGGTTTTGTAGAGCTCTCCACGGTGAACGCGTGGCCGCAAACGGAGCGGCAATCGGAGCTCTAGATCAAAAGTTATGGTGGTTTGAAGATTAAGTGAGAGATAGAACTTGAGAGAGTGTTCTTCCCTCCATGGCCTCCATTTCAGCGTGTTTAGTGTCTCAAATGAGGAGAGAGAGTGCTGAAAACTAGGGTTTTGGTTTAGTTTAGTTGGGCCAAGGGCCCACTTTGGGTCCGGTTGGCCCGGTTTGGCCCGTTCGGTCTAATCTTGGTCCGATTTCTATAAAATTGGTACCGAAATTCTCGTCTCAATTTCCTCTATCATATTAAGCCATAAAAATAACATTTTTGGCTTTCTAGAATAAATTCTCATTTATGGGTTAATTAGCCGTTAATTAACCGGATCTTACAGAAGAGCCTTGGAAAACGATATTTCAAGGAACCTCCAATAAGCTAGACATCCTCCCAGAATCGAGTATCTCTTCCATTACCGACCTCCATAGACAAACTAGTGATCAACTTATGTTTAACTTGTTGATTCGGAAACTGTAACTAACAAATATCCTTCCACGGACCCCTCCCCCCCGAGCAGGTAGTACCTGGGTGGATAGAAGCTCATTAGAATTCGGGTTATTACATGAGCAAACCACCTTCTTCCACAACGGACATTCCTCCTTAGAAAAGCGTCACTACCACTTAAACAAAAGAGCTATGTTGCAAATCATAGCATCCCCAACTCCCAACCCACCTAACCTTTTAGGATCCTGCACCACTTCCCACTTCACCAAAGCCATACCATTTCTCCCATCCTCCTTACTCCATAGAAATATTCTCTGCAGAGAAATTAGTTTCTCTACAATACCCTTAGGCATCTTATATAAGCTCAAATAATAAACCGGTAGGCCATTTAACACAGATTTAATAAGCACCAAATTACCAGCTTTATTGAGAACTTTGGCTTTCCAGAGGCTAAGCTTTTCCTCCACTTTGTCTATTATTGGCTTCCATGTCTTAACCAATCTCGGGTTTGCACCTAGCGAGATACCCAAATATCTGATTGGAAGAGTAGCTTCTTTACAGCCCAGTATACTACAAATACGTTGCGCCCACTACTCGCCACAATTAATGGGAATCAAGTTTGATTTATCAAAATTAATACTTAAACCTGACATCAGCTCAAAGCAACGAAGCAGCCTCCTGTAGTTCGTGATGGTCTCTTCCTCGGGAGGGTAGAACAAAATTGTGTCATCTACAAACTGAAGATGTGAAACAACGAAGATATTCGACCATTTCTAACAGCCTCTCCAATCATCCTATGTAGGACATCAACAACAAGAACAAACAAAAATGGAGACAGTGGATCACCTTGTCGCAAGCCGCTTTCCATCTTAAACGGTTTAGTAGGCGAGCCGTTTATCACTGACTCTATCGTAAGCTTTCTGGAAGTCTAAATTTATTATTGCCGCTTGCTTCTTCCTCAGTTTGATCCACTGAACCGTTTCACATGCAATAAGGGCCCCATCGTGTATCTTCCGTCCCTTGACAAAAGCATTCTGTGTCTTGCCTACTAGTCCTGGCATAACTGCTCGTATTCTCCTCACCAGTATCTTCGAGATTACCTTATACACACACCGCACTGTGCTAATCGGTCGGAGGTCCTTGATTTCCTTGGCACCAGTAAACTTGGGAGCCAACGCCACCCACGTGACATTAGCATCTGCCGGTAACCTGGATGATTGGAAGAAGTCCAGTACCGCTGTAGTGAATTCAGCACCAATTTCACCTCAGCACTTCTTTATGAAGTTTATGTTGTAGCCATCACTTCCTAGATTCTTGGATGATTCACAATCCCATACTGCCTTCCTAACCTCCTCAGGTGTCGGTCGCACCTCTAAAGCCAAAGCATCCTCCTCACTGATAATTTCTACTAGGCCATCTCTGAAACCCACCTGAGGAGACTTCTCTTGATGATATAAATCCTTGTAGAGCCCCCTAATGGAAATTTTTAATCCTAGCTTGATTCCTTATCAATCTTCCATTAATAGCCAAAGCATAAATCCTATTATTCCTCCTTCTCGCAAAAGCTAAGTTGTGAAAGTACCTTGTGTTTTTATCCATGTTCCTCGCATGCCTAGACCTCGACATCTGCTTCTAATGTAGTTCTTTCCTCACATACCATTTCTCATAACATACAACTAGAGCCCTCCTTCTTGCCTCCACCGTTCCATTATAATCCCCATTACCCACCATGTCATCTATCTTCTTAATCTCCTCCTCAAACTTCATAATTTTTCTTGTCCATGTCACCAAAATTTTCTTTATGCCATCTTCCTAGAGGAATCGTCAAAGTCTTCAATTTATCGATGAAATGTACCTCTACTAACCCTCTCCATTTCTCCTTAACTAACCTTAGAAACCCTTCATGTGTAAACCACGAATCTAGACTTCGAAACGGCCTCGGTCCATCCCTAAATCTCTTATCTTCCACTATAATAGGGTAGTGATCTAACAGACGTCGTAGACCCTCTCTTAATCGAGTATCTGAAAATTCCTCTAGCCATTCCAAACTAACCAGAGCTCAATCAATACGACTACAGGATTGTCCTCTGAACCATGTAAACTTTCGGTTATTAATTGACAGGTCCATCAAACCCATGTCATTTATCCAATTCTTGAATTCTTCCGCTGACAAAGGTAAGCTACTAATCCCTTGCCTTTCCTCTACCTGTACAATCTCATTAAAGTCCCCCAAGAAACAACAGGGACCCTGACATAACCCAGCTACATAACTCAACTCCTCCCACACAACAAATTTCTCATCTCGAGCATGTGCACCATAAACCAAGAAAAAAACACAGTTAACATTATTTTCTGACAGAACCCCTTCAATACATAACTATCTCTCCCCTTTATAGCAATTTCTCAATTTAAACCATACATCATCCCACATTAACAACAACCTGCCAGATGCACCATCAGACCCCACAAACTCCCACCCCGTATCATTCTCCCAAATTTTCAACACATCAAACCTTGTCACTGTCTGTAATTTAGTCTCAACAAGACCTAACATATTCAACTTGTGCTTCCTTCTGAGGTTCTTCACCATCCTAATCTTTCCATCACCCCTTAACCCCCTAATATTCCACGAACTAATGATCATTTTAAAGCATTAATACACACCTTTTTATGAGTTTTCGGCCTGCTCCATCTTGCTTTAGCCTTCTGTTTTGCCAACCTTCTTTTCTGAGCAATTTCTTCATTTTGTTATTGAAGGATAGCCATAATGTCATCTTCTTCATTGTATAGCATTGCTCCTAATTCTTTAGCTAGCTCCCAGGTCCTTTTGTTTTCCATCAATTGCTCTTCCAATTTTGAACACTCATTGTCACTAACCTTATCATCATTGCCTTGCCCTTCTCCCCGCAAAAGGTCCTCCCTGTAACCATAGCTCTCTCCGTGATTTTGAACCGGAAGATTTCTGTTACTTGTGTTGTTCAGCTGTCTCAGCATGGTACTAAATTTTGACTTGTACTCTTTGTCGAAAAACCTTTTAAGACTACTATCACAATTGATGGACTCCATGCCAGACCCAATTTACCCACTATGATTCCTTTTCATAAAAACCTCAGTCAATATTTCGATATTTACTAACATAGTTGTCAGAACCGAACCGATAATCAAATCGATCAAGTTATTGATTTACTGATTTATTGGTTCAAACAATGAATTACGGGTTGAATTGATAGAAACAATTTTATGTAAATAAATAATAAAAAATAGTCAAACACTTAAAATTAAAATTTAAAGTACATATCTTCACTAATATTTTATCAAAAATTAAGTCTCAAATTTCAAAAAAAAAATAATACAAAGATAAACAAAATTAGCCAGTGCTACTACAATGGTACCTTATTGGACACAACAAGAATAACAATCCATAAACTATATAAGGAGTAATTTCAAAGTTTGGGTATCTTTTTTCATCTGACAAATATGGAGCTAAAGCAATATATATGGAACAACAATATAAAAGTAGCAGCTATTAGAAATTCATATAACCTATCTTGTATCCAAAAATATAAATTATAAATTAACAGCAACAATATAGCACAGTAACAAAAACAACCATAAACACCTATAATCATAAAAAACCAGCAATCCACCATTCACAGCAACATCATTAATCAATTACTCACTTAATCAAATTATAACTCAATAACTGAATAACTAAACAAAAAATAAAAAATACCTAATGGCTGATGCACCGAGTTGCAGAACGCAAAAGAAAAGAGAAAAACCAAGCTTCCACGCATGGCGAAGCAAAGACTAGCAAGTGAGAGGCAGTAATAACAGCAAGCCACGCCATACGAGGATGCAGAAACAACGACGAGAGATGCACAAAGACGCAATGGCGTAGGGGAAAGGAGCCTAAAATGAAGGCTATGACACAACGACAGAGATTCGTGTGTGTGGGGAAAGGAGCCTAAAATGAAGGTGTGTGTGTGTGTGGGGAGGCTAAGTGAGAATGTAAGAATGAGATTGAGAGAGAGTTCTTTTGAGTTCTGTTCTTCACTTTTTTAAGGGATAGGGAGTTAGGAAGGACTTCATTTCTTTGAGGGTTAGGTTAATTAGGATTTTTTTTAAACATTAAAACAATGTTGTTTTGGAAAGGATGTTTAAAAAAAAGAGATCAAACCGATCAAATTATTTAAAATTGGCAATTCATCGATTTTTACTAAAATTGGCCGATCCGAACCAATTCTTACCGGTTCTTTTCCTTTCACGATCAGATATCTCAACCGGATCGATCTTACATGTCCAATTTACTAGTTTTCCAATTTAACCGACCGATTCAGTTTGATTCTAACAACTATCCTTACCAAATTATTTTATCAAAATGTAATTCTCCTTTATTTTTGTTGTCTTTCTTCTATCTTAACACTTGACATAGCATGTTTATGTCAAAAAGATCTTAATTCCACCCCTTGTTCAAGAGCTTTTCCTTGTTTCGATTCCATTTTGATCGAAATATCAAGGTTTGGTTGAAATTATAATTGAACCAACAGAATCATTATCATTTTTCTCACTCTAACAATTTAAACATAGTATTTTTTGTGGGTACTCCTTCTCTAGTACGAGACGTGAAGTTCTCTCAATTTTTCTAACTTAAACAAAGTTTACACCAAACTTTTGAGATATCTATGTAATATATGAAAATCTTGCTTCTCTAAATTACTATCTTTAAAATTAAATATATGATTTATAGATTATTTTGTTAGGTTGTGTATGCAAGGCTTTGGAATCAAAATTTATGCAAGGATTACATGGAATTTCCGCTATAAAATATGTCAAATCCTTCCAAACATCTGAGCAGTTTGTAGGAAAAAAATCTATCAAATCATATGTGATTATCTTATTAAATTTCCATCTCTAACTAATTTTATGGTTGTTGTCGAATGTAGAGCTTGGAATCTATACAATTCCACACGCTGACAGAAGTTTTGGGCGTTAGTAGAATTAACCGAACTCAAGGGGAAGAAGAGTTACGTCATTATCAATTTTATCGGACAAAAATAATGCCAACGTGTAGAGGAGAAGAATACGAATACTTTTACTAAATTAGATTTTTTTATTGGAGTTATGGATCGCAAGAAATCAAAACCAGAAGCTTGGAGGTTTCGCGATTCTCCTCACCCACACTCTTGATCTCTCTTTCTTCTTTTCTTGAAAGTTCATTTTCGTTGATAAAATTGAATGATGATGATTAATGAATATAAAAAGAGTATGTGTTACATATTATATATATGAGTTCAAGCCACGTTAGCTTTCTTTCTTTACTTTGTATATATAATGGATATATAATGGCATATATATATATATATATATATATATATATATATATATATATATATATATATATATATATATATATATATAACGGTTTTCGACCAACGAAAAATAAAACTATAATAATAATAATAATAATAATAATAATAATAATAAATTTTTTATTTTTTTAAATATCTCATCATAATAGAAATTGTTTAAAAAATCCTAACAAATTTTACACCCAAAGTATCATAATATTTAATTTTAATTACTTTTAAAAAAAATAATTTTTTCTAAATAAAATAATAAATCATGAATAACTAATTATTTAATTTTAAAAAATTCAGGTTGTTATATACTATCCACCTTATAAAAATTTTCGTCCTCGAAAATTGATATAAGATAGAATAGATTCATACTAACTTCCCTTTCAAACATGTCAGAAAAAAAAATAGAAAGATTTGACATGTTTAGTTTTCAAACATGAAAAAAATAATATCGTGTGAAAATAATTGAAAAAGTATAGTATAGTGCAGAACTTATATGATAGGTTTAATGTAAATTAAACTTAGAATTCGAGGAGTTGTAATTTTAAGAAATAAGCTCAAGTTTAAACAAAGAAATCCAAAATTCAGAAAGAAAAAAGTTGAACATCACGAATAACATTAGTTACAAAAATTCAAAAAGATGAGTAGAATCTAAATCAAACAGAAGAGCACAAAATACAAAATCCGTCAGAAAGATAGTTAAATTATACCCTAAGGAGAAATCTGATCGAGAAAAGGAACTTGGATAGGAACAATAAAAGAAAAGGTAGCAGAATGAGTCGAAGCAAATTTAAGTTGAATTACCAGGTTCACAAATATAGGTAATCAAAGTCAATGACAATATTTTCGAAGAATTAAAGATTGATTATTGCCCCAAATTTAGCTCAAGATCAAACGGTACAAGATGCTTAAAGAAGAATATAAGCAACGTCAAGGATAAAAGTTCAGAAAGGATCCATCTGCAAGCGATCTATTTCTTTTAGGCCATCTCAACTAAGAGAACAATTATTTCGCAGAACTAACGTATTGCTTGTCACATCCAGAAATTTCTCATGGCATAAATAAACTCAAGCTTAATCAAAGGAATACAAAACAAAGGAAGATATTGAGAATTATGTGTTGCGTCAAAACAAATTCAAAATCAGATCGAAAGGTAAAAGATTTATGAAGAAGTATACAAATAATGATAAAGATAGAAAATCAAATCTGGTTTCGAAAAGAATTGAAACAAAGGACAGAAGAGATGAAAAATAACTGAATAAATAGTATGCCTATCACGTGGCACGGTAAGAGTACATGTTTTGGTGCAAACTAATCAAGAAAGAACATCTAACGTTTTTAAAGACTTAAGAATCATTATTATAAAAAACCAAGTTCAAAGCCAAATAAAAAAACACATGATTCATAAAGAGGAATTTGAGCAATATTAAAGATGAATGTTTCAAATGTATCAAATAAATAGTTAGGATTACAATCGAGCAGAGATATGCAAGAACAATAAAGAATGGTTGAAATATAGTCAAATCATATTCCAAAAGAAAAATCTGAAGCAAGAAACCCCAGTGCGAATGATAAAAGAGGAAAATGGATCGGAGCACTGAGTTACAAGGTATGAAAAAAGATCATACTTTGAAATAGAGTAAAACCCCAAAAAGTAACCTCTAACATCCCCAAAACATCGTGATTCATGTTACCTATTGCTTCTATTTCGTCTATGATAATCCATTAGTGTTTCTTTATACATTAATCATTAGTATTAAGTTGGCCAAACCTAATACTATGAGAGATGTAGCGGTCAACTAACAGTATTAATCAATAGAAAATCATGCATCTAAAACTCAAATTCTTATTACTAGGACAAGTCCTATTGTATGACAGACACTCAGAGTATGCAGTGAAGCATAGTCAGTACATTTCTAAGGCTCTAACAGGAATGAACTGCTCTAATACCATAATGTAATAGCCTAACTTTTAGCACCACAAGATCGCACTAAAAGCTCAGGCATTCTAAACCTTTTTATTATATACTATCTTTATTTAATATTAATCCTTCGCAAATACGAACCGAAACTTTAATTAAGAAGATGAGAGGAGACTTTATTTTCAATCACTTAATCACAAAGTATATATATATTCACATAGCGTTAAATACATAGACTTATTTCAAGATTTCAAAATAAACCCCTCTAAAAACTAAAAAAAATAAACGACGAGTGGAAAATAAATTCTAACAACTCAACTCGTGAACAAAATCTTCTATGCTCTTGTAACTCCGCACTAAGCCTTCACACATGTAGCTGAAAGGGGTAAAATAGGGAGTAAGAACTGGAGAGTTCTTAGTAGGGTCGGTGGTGTATAAATATATTCATTTTATTTTATTCCTTAGCCAACAGCAACACACCACAGAACATAGACAAACTTCAATAAAGCATGACAAGTAATTCACTCAGAAGTCAATTAACCACAAAATACAAAGACACGCTCACATAATTTCACAACATAGAGATATGCGCAAACAAGTATGATGCATGTCTAGTCTTATACAGGCCATGAGCTCATGTGTCGGTTTGTTGCCCGATTTCCAACACTGGTCCTGAGATAAGTGTTTCATATCGTCATCCCTATCTCAGAAAACGTCCCATCCATGAGTGTTACGCATTGCTGTCCTCATGGGAGAACCTTCCTTTTGGTCTCCAGTGAGTGTTATGCATCGCCGTCCCCCACTTAGTCATCCCTATGGTATCAAGTGAGCATTATGCATCACCGTCCTCACTAGACACTTCGCATTAAGGCCCAAACAGCACTCAATTTCTTTTTAATCTTTGCTCTCTACTCTACTGCGGTAGAGATCCCTTTAATTAATACCTTCTTTTCTATCTTCTCTACTGTGGCAGCCGTTCATTATAATCTTTTCAGTCACTGCTCTCTTCTTTTCTGTGGCAGAGATCCTTTTACTTAATACATTCTTCTCTTTTTGTTCTTTTCCTTTTCTTTTCTTTCTCATCTTTCTCTTTTATTTCCTCTCTTCTTTTCTTTCTCTCTTCTTTTCTTTCCTATCACGCCATAATATAAATTATCTTCGCATTATTCCTTCGTTTTTTTCTAAGTATCTTAAGAAAAAGAATTATAAAGTACTTTAATTAAGTTTGTGTTCTCAAAAGCGTTTAAGATCACTCTCTTTACTCTTCTCTGACTTATAATAATATCTTTACTAGATAATATTCTTAATAAAATAATAATAATAATAATAATAATAATAATAATAATAATAATAATAATATAAATAATATATTTTAAGTGGTAAATAAATAATATTTATATATATTCTTAAAAAAACTTAGTTTCGTAAAACTTTTACTCTTAAAATCTTATTATCAACGTTTTAAACTTCAAACTTTTAAATATTTTATTTTTAGACCAATATTTTTCTATATATTTGAAATCTCACTTACTATAATATTTATAAAAATAATCCTGAACTTTTATAAAATACCCATTTTATTCCTACACTTATTTATTACCCAAAATACCCGAAAACTTATACAGTTACAAATTGTACCTCGATTTTTATACACAAATACAATGTTATCCTTCAAAAATAAAGTTTAAATACTAATCTTCTTTTTGTACCAAAACCGAAACCCTTATCCTTCTTCTTTCAAAATATTACTTATATTTTAATCCGTTTCGAGTTTTTCAGTTACCGATTCTTCGTAATTTTTAATTTAATCTCTTGGTCATCACACCTCACTAATTTATACTTTATTCTCAATGATATTCCAGCCCAAAAATTATCAAAACACTCCAACTGGCTGTTCATATATAGTCGAACCAAAATCTCAAGCAAACAACAAAAATTCAATATAAACTTAATCAAACTCAAACAATAATCAATCAAACGAACATTCATTCATCCAATTCACTTTTAATGATTATAAAATTAACAAATCATACCTCCGTACAAAATCAAAATAATGGAAACTCTGGATAAGCTTTCTGACCGAACTGCTGAAAAAGAAAATTTCAGAAATTACCGGTACCTCCTAGAACTCCAATTGGCCAAATTCAAGGGGAAGATGAGCTTAATCATCGTCAACTTCTGCCGGAAAACAGTAACACCAACATATAGAAGAGGAGAATACAAATATATTTACCGAATTAGATTTTTTTATTGAAGTTACAAATACAAAAAATTGAAGTCGAAAACTTGGAGGTTTTGCGGTTCTCCTCACCCACACTCTCGGTCTCTCTTTCTTCTTTTTTTGGAAGTTCATTTTCGTTGATGACGATGAATGATGATGATTAATGAATATAAAAAAGGTATGTGTCACATTATATATATATATATATATATATATATATATATAAAAGTTCAAGCCACGTTAGCCTTCTTTCTTTACTATGTATATATAATGAATATATAATGGCATATATGTATATATGGCCTTTGGCCAAAGAAAAAAACGACCATAATAATAATAATAACAATAATAATAATAATAATAATAATAATTTTATTTTTTTTTGAAATATTTTATCATAATAGAAATTGTTTAAAAAAATTTAATAAATTTTAAATTTAAAGTATCATAAAATTTAATTTTAATTATTTTTAAAAAAATAATTTTTTTTAAAATAAAATAATAAATCATGAATAAGTCATTATTTAATTTTTGATTACTCGAATTGTTATATTAAACACGTATAAATTGTGATTCTTTTGTATGTATTTTCGACTACCTTATTCTATTCTTTAAGATTTTGCTAATTGTGTTGTTCAGCAATGTCGGCATGGTACTAAATTTTGATTTGTACTATTTGTTGAAAAACCTTTTAAGACTACTATCACAATTGATGGACTACTCCATGCCAGACCCAATTTACCCACTGAGTCCTTTTCATAAAAACTTCGGTCAATATTTCGACACTTACTAACATAGTTGTAAGAATCGAACCGATAATCAAATTGATCAAGTTATTGATTTACTGATTTATTTGTTCAAATGATGAATTACAGGTCGAATTGATAGAAACAATTTTATGTAAATAAAAAATAAAAAATAGTCAAACACTTAAAATTAAAATTTAAAATACATATCTTTACTAATATTTTATGAAAAATTAAGTCCTAAATCCCAAAAAAAAAAAGCTAATACAAAGATAGACAAAATTAGCCGGCGTTACTAAAATAGTATCTTATTTGACACAACAAGAATAACAATTCATGAATTATATCCAAGAAGTAATTTCAAAGTTTGAGTATCTTTTTTCATCTGACAAATATGGAGTTAAAACAATATATGGAACAACAATATAAAAGTAGCAGCTATTAGAAATTCACATAACCTATCTTGTATCCAACAATATGAATTATAAATTAACAGCGACAATATAGCACAATAACAAAAACAACCATAAACACCTATAATCATTAAAAAAACAGCAATTCACCAGTCACCACAACATCATTAATCAATTACTCACTTAATCAAATTATAACTCAATAACTGAGTAACTAAACAAAAAATAAAAAATACCTAATGTCTGATGCACTGAGTTGCAGAACGCGGCAAAGAAAAGAGAAACCAAGCTTCCACGCATGGCGAAGCAAAGACTAGCAAGGGAGAGGCAGCAATAACGGCAAGCCACGCTAGACAAGGATGCGACAACGACGATGAGAGATGCACAGGGACGCAACGGCGTAGAGGAGAGGAGCCACAAACAAAGGCTACGACACAACGACGGAGATGCAGAAGAACTCGCGATCGTGAGAGAGAGAGAGAGAGAGAGAGAAGTGTGTGTGTGTGTGAGAGAGAGAGAGATGCAAAAGAGTTCACAATCGTGAGAGAGATAGAGAGAGAGAGAGAGAGAGAGAGAGAGAGAGAGATGCAAAGGAGCTCGCGATCGTGAGTGAGAGAGAGTGTGTAGAGTGTGTGTGTGTGTGTGAGACAGAGAGAGAAATGCAAAGGAGCTCGCGATCGTGAGTGAGTACAATAGAGAGAGAGAGAGAGAGAGAGAGAGAGAGAGAGATGCAAAGGAGCTCGCGATCGTGAATGAGGGTAAGAATGAGATTGAGAGTGGTAAAAATGAGATTGAGAGAGGTTTTTTTTTTTAAACATCAAAACAGTGTTGTTTTGGAAATGATGTTTAAAAAAAGGAAAAGTATGAGGAGCCAATGACTTTAGTCTACAATATGTACAATAAGGGTCAAATTGAAATTAATATCAAATTAAGTTAATTAATTTTAAATTTTTTAAAAATATTTAAAAATAGAAAAACCCAAAAGAAATCTGCTCTGGCTTTTCACTCAAACCCTAAATCCTCTCTTCCAAACCTCCAACGCTGCCGCCCTACTCTACTCCTAACAATCACACGTTCCGTTTCTTCACGCCGTCACCACGCCACCTCCGTCCTCATTGCAGACCGCGACAGCCACCACCATTGACGCAGGAGACTGCCACAGCCTGGCTGCCAGACAGCCGCACGCTGCGTGGCCTTGTGTCGCACCATACTCATCTCTGAACGACGCGTCTTCTTTGCGCCGCCTGTGGTCTACCGTCAACGAATCCAACGCCACCGTTTTCTCTGCTTGATCGCGACACTTCTCTTCGTCCCCTGTCAACGTTCACCGCGTCTTCATGGTTGACTCATCTCTTGCTGCTGATGCTTCTCACTACAAAGACTTTAAGGCCTTTCACAAGGATGTAAACCTCCTTCCTAGTGAGTTTCAAGTTTTTAACAAGTTTGTCTTTCTGTCTTTTAATATAATTCTTTTGTTCTGCCATCATTGAGTAATCAAATTGTGATTATTGGCTGCTATGTCTTAATTTGGGGTAATGGCTTGAAAGAGTTAATTGTTTCTCATAGAATTGTCTTGCTTATTAACCACATGATACCAGCATTGAGCAAAATTTTCTATTTTATGTTTATTATGATCACAAATTAGGCGCCAATATTTTATTTCAATATACTTGAGACCCCCAATATTTTATTTCAATATACTTGGCTACTCGCATTTGAATGATATTCATATGCTATTGAATTATTCTTTCTTAAAATTTGTAGAGAGGTTAAGAGGTATGCTAGGTAGAGGGGTAATTGGATAAGAGATGACATGCCATATTATGAACTTTTCAGTTTACTTTGTGCCCCAAAGGCATCTCTCTCAGCTGCATTTCTGTTTTTGATGTTACTCTTCCCTTTAAACACATGGTGTTTTGGTGCAAAGTCTGACATTTGTGATTGAACATTAGGTATAAAAAGGATAAATTAAGTGTGTCATAAAATTCCAAGGTTTCTTAATGGTTAACCATGATCATTTTCATCTAGTGTCATTTTGGTGAGTAATAGAAGATTTATGCTGACAATCTAACATGTTGACTCAGCAATAATGGTATGAAGAATAAATATTTTTCATATGATATATAATAAATAGTTAAGTATAACTTTGATCTTGCTTTCTACAGTAGAGTAATTAAGCTTAAATTTGATGCTTTTAACTATAACATTGTACATCCGTTAAGAAGCACTTTAAAGCATGCACTTATAGTTACATGCATATGCATATACATGTAAACATAACTTCATAGTATAATGGATGCAACTAATGTTTTTATCCTATTAGTAAAATCTTTTTTTCTGTCTTACTCTTACTTTCAGCATAGTTATATGACTTTCTTTATTGCAGGACCATTAACAGTAATTGATGTTTCTTCTCTAAGAGATGGATCAAAGGTGCGAGTGGCCTATCAGGTATAATATAGCTTATTTTCAAGTAAAATGTTCACGGCAATATTAAAATTGTTAACCTGTTAATTGCTTGATACAGGATCTTCCAAGAGCATATAGTGAGGACGTAGCATTGAAAGCATATCCAAAATGTGAGACTGTGCCATGTGACGAATTTGAAGAGTGTCAGAGATTTGAAATATAATTATTAAGTTTTTATTTGATTGGATTAGATTCAAGTAAATACAATTAAATTATGTTAGATGTTCATTTTACTAGGTATACGGATGGTTATTTTAATTATTAAGTGGATGTTTGGTTGATAGTATTAGATTCAAGTATATACAATTAAATTATACTGGGATGTTTAGTTTAATAGGTATGTGAATGGTTATTTTTATTTTCAGGTGGATGTATGATTTTTTGTATTAATTAATTATTATGTACCTTATATGAATATATAAAAAGTAAAATTTTCTTATATCATTAAGAAAATTAATTTTGTTAACCTGCATCTACGTGTGGTTTATGCATTTGCATCATTCAAATGATTATAATCCCTTTTAAAGTATAATATATTCGTGTCATCAATGCTTGAAAGTTAACGATAATGAAAAAATGAAGGGTTAAGTACTTAATTTTTACCCTTTAGAACCCAAAGAAATAATAGAATAATAAAATGCATTAAACAAAAAGAATAAGTTAATTTTGTCATAAAATAGTTATCTTGCTATTGCTGGCTAACTGGAGTAGTGAAATGGTCAATTCCAAATCATTTTTAAATTAAATATACCGGATGTTCATTTTACTAGGTATGCGGATGATTATATTTATTCTTAAGTCGATGTTCAACTCACTCAAGGAATATACAATAGTACTCAAATACTAATATTAATTTCTAAATAGAAAAAGAACATAAAAAACAAATCCCTAAAAAAAATAATAACTAGTTAGGGAAATAGGTGCTTGTCGATGGAAAACAACCATCTAATAACATGTTAAAGTAACCATCTACAAAATGTCAACTAGATATCAACAATGGTCCATATAGCGAGGTAGAAATAAACGGACATATTTAAACCAAGCTTCGAACACAATAATCATGCAGCAAGTGAGGTTTTGACTGTGATAAATCCAACAAATCAGCAATATAAATACAATATAAATACAATATTACTCAAATAGTAAGATAAATTGCTAAACACGAAAAGAAAAATAAAAAAACTAAAGCCCTGCAAAAAAATAATAACCAATTAAAAAAAAATAGGTGCTTGGTGATGGAAAACAATCGTTCAATAATTTGCTAAAGTAACCATCTACACCGTAGATATCAACAATATTCCACACAGCGAGAGAAAATAAAAACGAAAATATTTATACCAAACTTTTGCAATTCTTCTCGCACAAAAATTAAATCAAAAAGCAAAAATTAAATCAAAAAGCAACCATTCACATAACATTTTTATTCCACAAATTCTGACACAATAATCATGCAGCAAGTAAGGTTTTCACTGTGATAAATCCAACACCTAAGCAATATAAATACAATAGTACTCAGATACTAAGATAAATTGCTAAACAGAAAAAGAAAATAAAATACAAAATCCCTGCAAAAAAAGATAACCAATTAAGGGAATAGGTGCTTGTCAATGAAAAACAATTGCCCAAGGAGAGTCTCAACCATCCAACGGTCACGAAGGAGGAGGACCCAGGCTGCCGACTGACGCAGAATAGCTAGCGCGAATGACGTTGGGTGATGCAGGTCGCACCGGATGTTCAACCGCGACATTGCTCACGGTTTGCTTCAAGCGAGGGTGGTGGCGCGCGATGCAGTTCCCGTGTCAAGCGGCAACTCGGACGGGATGCGCAGCTGTCACAATGCGAAGCAATTGCTGCAATCAAAGGAGGACAGTTGCGAGCGAGGTTAGCCCGTGAAGTTCTATGCAGCAAAGACGCAGTTTGCAGTTCACGCGGCAGCTGGGGACGAGATGTTCAGCTGGGACAATGGGGAATTTCGGGTGGTAGCGTGGCTTCCGTTCAAAATAGGGGAATTGGAAAAAAAGTTGAAAATAAAGGTTAAAACAAAATTGAACAGCATTTAGATTAATTAGGGTAAAAAGGAGTTAATCCTCATGTTTAATTCATATTGGGCCTAACAACTCAGCCCATTGTAGCCATTGTACAAATACTTCATTGGCTCTCTAGCGGGACTCTTAAAAAAAAAGGAGATCGAACCGATCAAATTATTTAAAACTGGCAGTTCATCGATTTTTACTAAAATTGGCCGAGCCGAACTAATTCTTACCGGTTCTTTTTCTTTTATGGCCAGATATCTCAACCGAATCAATTTTATATGTCTGATTTACTAATTTTTCAATTTAACCGATCGATTCAGTTTGATTCTAACAACTATCCTTACCAAATTATTTTATCTGTAATTCTCCTTTATTTCGGTTGTCTTTCTTCGATCTTAACACTCGGCATAGCAAATTTATGTCAAAAACGACCTTAATTCCATCCCTTGTTCAAGAGCTTTTCTTTGTTTCGATTCCATCTTAATCGAAATATCAAGGTTTGGTTGAAATTATATTTGAACCAACAGAATCATTATCATTTTTCTCACTCTAACGATTTAAACATAATATTTTTTGTAGGTATTCCATTTTTAGTACTGAGACGTGAAGTTCTCTCAATTTTTCTAATTTAAACAAAAAATTTACACTTCAAACTTTTGAGATATCTATGTAACATATGAAAATCTTATTTCTCTAAATTACTATCTTTAAAATTAAATATATGATTTATAGATTATTTTGCTAGCTAGCTAGGTTGTGTATGCAAGGCTTTGAAATCAAAATTTATGCAAGGATTACATGGAACTTCCGCTATAAAATATGTAAAATCCTTCGAAACATCTGAGCAGTTTGTAGGCAAAAATCTATCAAATCATGGGTCCATCTAGTGTACAGATGCACTTTGGTACAGATTTACAGATTTTTGTTTTTATTTGGTTTAAAAGTGTATCACTAAAAGTGTTGCTCAAAGAGAAAGTGTTACCCTTAATCGTTAACTTGGCTCTGATACCAATTTTGCAATCTTTTTTACTATATGATACCATTTTTTTTTTACTAGTCCTTGTATATTGTAATTTCATTTTTATAGTTTTCAATCTTGTTTTAGTTTATAATATTCTTTTTTGCATGGATTATTGTATATAAAATCTTTTATCTGTTTGTCTTTTTCTTTAATATAATTTCTTAAATCCTCAAAAACTTCTTTTATTTCTACACTTTCTGTTGTTTCTAAATACCTTCTTAATTTTTCAACTTCATTTTCCATTTTTTCTTTCAACAGCTTTAATTCTTTTAAGTCATAATATGGTTTTCCAGGCATTTATAAATTTTTTAAGTTTAATTCCAACTTGTTTATATTTATTCTTATTTCTATCCTTTTTATTATAAAGTCATCAATTTCGATCTGAAGGTTATTTAATTCCTTTTTATACTCTTTTATTTTTCTTTTTAATTTTTCTGCCCTTTTTCTTTTTATTTTATTTTCTGGTTTTTCAATCTTTTTATGCTTCATTGTTTATTTTAAAATTTCTGCAAACTCTATCATTGATTCATCACTATTTTCTAGAGATTCTATTAATTTTTCTAGCTCTTCAACTTCTCTTTTTAACTTGTCATAGATTATTTTTAGAGCTTCAAATGCTCTTTGATTTATTTCAGAAAACTGTAAATAATTCAAACGATTTTCTCTTTCAAAGAGCTCTTGTTTCTTGTCTTGATAAGTTACATATATTTCTTCTTTATTTATTGTCATAATTTAGTGTTTAGGGTTTCATTTAATTTTTCGACCTTTTTTGTTAATTCTTTTATTTCAGAATTTTCTTCTTTAATCTTCAACTTAGATAGACTTAAAGGGCTATTAATTTTAGATTCTCTAATTTGAAAATTCGATGAAACTAATTTTCCTGACGGTTCTTTTAATAATAGAACTGGGTTTTCAATAGCTTTATATTTTGGTATTTCTGTTTTTACAATTTTCTGAAATAATTCATCGACATAAATTCTTTCTCTGTTTTTAAATATTATACTATGATGGCTATTTGTTAAAGCATAATTTATTGCATATGTAATTGAAAATGGTTCATCATCTTGTTCCATTAGATTCTTTCTATGAAATTTATAAGCCAGACTTATAGATCTTCCAAGATTTTCAGTTGATAAAGGTATAGCATATCCCAGATGGGCATTAAATTTAACATTTACGTTTGCCAAGTTTCCATGAACAATTCCAATTATTTGATCTATTGGGTCATCAGTAATTCTTTTGTCACAGATTGCTAAGCTTATTGGTGAATTAATTCCTTTCATATATGTAGATTTGATTAAGACTTGTATAGTACTAATATGAATCCATCCAATTTTAGATCTTTTTTGTTGATCCTTAATTTTCTCAATCTGTTTACTTAATTCTTCATCATTTATCAAAGCTATTTCAGGTTCTCCATTGGCGGATTTTATCTTTATAGGGGCTTCAAGTTGAATTTTTCCATAGTATATTATATTTTTTCTATTAAAAACTTCTTTTAAAAGGTTTTGTTTATTAAAATTTTCGTTTGATTTGAGATTTAATTCTGTTTTTAAAACAGCCTTTTTTTCATTATCTAATAAAGCAGTTAATCTATAATAATCAGATTCTTCTGTTAATTCTAAACTTTCTAAATAATTCATAATTGAAAGACTAGAATGAATACATACCTTTCTGGAGAAAAACTTCCTTTATTTAATATATTTTACATAAGGTGTTTTTATCTCCAGAGGGGAGATTGTAAATACTAACTCCAGAGGGGAGTTTAGAACTATTTTTCCCTAATGGGAATTCTTCTTCAGATCATAGAATCGCCTCGGCAGCTTCCTCCTTGCTCTCCTAGCATTTGAGTACTCTTTGCCTCCTGCTTTCTATTTTCTGATGCCTTCTACAATTGCCTAAGCAACCTATTTATAATGGTTGGGTTTGATGGACAATTCACATCCTTACCCTTCTTATGACGTCATTGCTTACGTCATTGTTTATTATCTTGCACCAGCTACATTGTTGGTGCTCTATGACCTAAGCGCTTACGTCACTATGCAATAATGTTGATAGATGCTTCAGATGTGCTGTCTTCCTCTTTCATTATGTGACCTTCAGATGCGTTGTCTTCTTCCTTTATCATGTGGGTTGATTCTGTTTTATTATTGCTTTCTTCAGATAACTCTGAGATGCATAGCTGGCACTTGTGGTCTTCTCTGTCTTTTATCAGATAGCAGAGATTCCTCTTTATCCCTTCAGGGAGCTTTTCTAAGAGTTCAGACAAGTTGTAGAATGCTGATTCAAATTCCACTAAGAGTCTCATCTCTCTTTCTTCAATTTCATTCCTTTTACTAGACACAAGCAAAGTATTTCTGCTTTTATAATTAATTCTTGTGTGAGATTCCCTTGTTATCTTTTGAGTTCTTTCGAAGACCCTTGCTAGTGTACTGGCTAGCCTTCCTTCATGACTGTAGATTGTTAAATCTTGAACTTGATCAATTGGTTGAAAATTTCCTGGGAAGACGGACATGAATATTACTTGGTGTGCTGGAACCAAGCATTCTTCTTCTTCATTAAAAATAGGTTGACTGTTCGTAAATTTTAGGGATATATCCCTTGGATTTACGTTGTCAATCATATTTTTAAATCTCTTCACTGCATCAACGAATCCTGCAGGAAACTCACTAATAATTTTTAGATCATTAAAAATTAAAATTGTATCAATTAATCCATACTGGAAAAACTGATAGGTGTCCGATGGGGATGCATCTGGAAATATAACCAGCTTTGTTAGCTGTTCTTTGGCAATAGGATAATATCCCAAAATTGCTCTTTTTTCTTCAGTCCAGTTCAGGACTATATTAAGGGTTTCTCTGAGATTTGATCTACAGACCCTTTTCTTTTCTTTGGTTTCAGCCCTTGTAGGAATGTTTCTTATTATCCCTGTTCTCTGGGTTTGAATTGGAGCTTTATCTGCTCTTTTTAGGGTTTGCTCTGGATGAAGAGCTTCATATTCCCTGAAAGATTCCTTTGCTTCTTCCAGTGTTAAAAACCCTCCTTTATGAATTATCCTTGATTGATGTGTAAATGGTGCTACTTTTTCCCAGGCATCATATACTCCTTTCATGGGGCCATTATAAATTACATAATATTTTTTATCTTGGGTAGATTTTTTGATAATTTCAGCAATTGTTTTATTTTCTGGAATTTTTTCTTCACCTGATTTGTCCACCACGCTTAGCTGGCTGAGCTCTGATGGTTTTGGTTGTTGTGTTGATTTCATTGCTTCGACGGCCTTCTTGAGGGATTGGATCTGCGTCCTTATTTGCTGACAATGCTTGCATTTTTCGAGTTCTTGTTCGTATTTCTGAATTTCTTGATCTAATGCGTTGTAGACGAACTCCATTCTCTTGTTAATGTATCTGCAATAACATTTTTGTCACCCTTAATATATTCAATTTTTATTGGATATTGTAACAAAAATAATTGCCATCTTACCAATCGTCCATGATTATAATCAACTTTTAAATTATATCGTATGAAACCTGTTAGGTAGCTTGAATCTGTCCTTAATGTAAATTCTCTGGGTAGTAAATCAATTTTCCATTTCTTAAGAGATTTAATTGCTGCTAGAGTTTCCTTTTCATGAGTGGTATATCTCTGTTCTGTTGGAGTAAAAGTCCCTGAAATATACCTGCAAAGTAATTCCTTTGGGGAATTTTTAGAATCTAGTGATTCTTTTCCTTGCTCCAAACTTTTTATAGCTTTCTTAGCTTTTAGACATCCTGACCAGGTTATGTCTGAAGCATCTGTTTCTACTATTAAGTAGTCATTTTCTTCTGGAATATAAAGTTCTGGAAGGTTTTCACATAATTCTTTAATCTTTTGAATTTGCATACTATCTTTTTCATCCCATTTCCATTCTTTTTTAGTACTTATTTTTGGAAATAAGTTTTTAGTGTATTCTGTTATATTCTTTAAGAATCCTTGATCAGAAATATAATTTATACACCCTAAAAATCTTTGTAATTGTTTTCTATCTTCTATTTTATTAGGAAATAAATTTACCTTTTCTAGGACATTTGGCTGAAGTTTTAGCTTTCCTTGAGTGGATAGAATTAATCCAAGAAACTCTATTTCTTGTTTTGCTATTCTTGCTTTCTTTTTGCTAAGAACTAATCATTTTTCTTTACATCTTTCTAAAACTATTAATAATTTTTGAAGATGATCTTCTCTATCCTGTTTTGTAAAAATTAGTATATCATCAATGTACACTAAAACAAATTCATTTAACTCTTTTAGATTTTCTTCCATAAATCTTTGATAAATACCTGGAGCTTGTTTTAATCCGAATGGCAATACATTCCATTCATAGAGCAACACACTTGTTGATTCTTTTGTTGGACAAGTAAAAGCAGTTAATTTCTTTGTTTCTTCGTCTAAACGAAGTTGCCAATATCCTGATTTTGCATCAAGAGATGAAAACCAAGTTGCTCCTTTGATTTTTTCTAAAATTGAATCTTTTCTTGGAAGTTTATGAGCATCACCAATAGTTGCTTCATTCATCTTCTTATAGTTAATAACCATTCTTCGTTTTCCCCTTTTAATTTCATTATTGTTTTCGACATAAAAGGCTGGAGCCGCATGAGGACTTTTACTTAATCTTATAATTCCTTTTTCCAAAAGATCTCTACATTCTAATGAAAACTCTTCTCTATCTCTTGCGGAATAAGGGATTTTATTTGGAACATTTATCTCTTTTGTCGGATCTTTTAATTTAATGCTTACTAATTCGTTATTTGTATTTTTAATATCTAAGGGATTTTCAGCACAAATTTCATTCAAAAGTTCTTCTATCTTTATTTCAAGATTATTTTTTTGGGATATTTATTTGAAAGTATAAATTTAAATAACATATCTCCAATATAGAAAATATTTTAAATTTTAAGATCTTATCTATAGTAGTAGTCGGTATTTTTATACGTTTTGATTTTTGATTTATTGAAGAATCGTGTGGAGCTTTTAAAACTATATATGTTAGTTCTTGAATGAATGGATGATATAGCTTTAAAAAGTTATTTCCTATGATAAAATCCATTCCAGAATCTAACATGTATATAGATGGAACAATGAACCTATAATTTTGAATAAAAATTTCAACCATCTCTGCTTTTTGGTCAATTTTATGTATTGATTTGTCAGCTATTCTAACTCTTAATGGTTTCTTTAATTTTTTCCAATCAAGTTTTATATTTGAACTAGCAAAGCATTGTGTTGCTCCAGAATCTATGAAAGCATTTATAAATTTTTCTGTTATTTTTATAGTAATAAATGTAGCATTATTACTCAGTCTCTGAGTCTGTTTCCGAGACATATTCAAAAATATAGTCTAAGTTATCATCAGATTCTTCTAAAGGTTCCATGAAACAAGACTTAGCGATTTCTATTTGTTTAGTAAGATCCTTTTTATCCTTCTTTTTTGGACATTCATTTGCATAGTGTCCTTCTTCTTGGCAATACCAACACTTACAATTTTCTTTTTTATTTGGGCAATAATCACTTTTTTGTCTCTTATTTTTATTGTTATTTCTTTTTCTAAAATACCTCTTTTTTCTCCAGTTTGGATAGTATTTTCTTTTTCTAAATTGATATTTTCTTTTTCTTTGAAAATTTTTATTAAGACCATATTTTTGAGGTATCTCTTCATTATCCTGACAGCAAATTCTAATTATATTTGCAAATCTTTTTTGAGTTGCTTCTTGCATACAACGTTCTTTTATTTCCTCTCTTATTGCAGAGGTTGCTCCACCAAAATTATTTTCAATTGTTCCTCTATTTATTTCTCTTATAAATCTTCCCATAATAAATTCGTTAGCAGGATATGGAAGTTTTGTTATATACATACTAAGATAATGATTTTTATCTTCTTCTTTTAATTTGTAATAATGTATTCTATATTCACATATATAAGACTCCACATTACATAGATCATATATGTGAATGTTAGCTAAATGGTTTTTTGCTTCTTGATATTCTTTATTATAGACTTCTTGTTTATGATCTATAATATTTTTTCCAAAAAATTCTTTATATAGAATCATCATTATATATAATATCTTATCATAAGCTGTTATTTTTGTTGCTAATTCTTCTATTATTTGGTTTTCTATTGATGTCATATAATCTCTTATAGCTCCTTTAGTATGAAACCCTATGTAATTCCAAATGTCTCTTCCAGATAATTCATTAAGTTTTGGATTAGTAAAGGCTTCTAATAAGAAGGAATTCAACCAGTTTTCGAAAATTTCTTTTTCATTCGTTTTACAGTCTAAATCGAGCATTCTTTCTCCTTCCATTTCCTGGATTTTAGGAACGTATTTTGATGGTATTTTTGTATATTTTGAATCTTTATTTATAAACCTGTAACACCCTACCATACAGAGTCTTATGCTTAAGTCATAATTCAGAGATGGCAAGGTATTACGACCTCTAAAACAAAAATTTAGTACGTATAGTAGTATGAATAATTGATTATAACTAGGAGCCTTTGTAGAAAAAGGGGTAAACAAAAACCGTAACTCGAACGCGCAACACTCCGATCGATAACGTAACGAGCAAAGGATAAGCTAACGCAAGATCATATATATAAAGAGTGTCAAAAACGGGAATATCAAGACTCAAAATCCGGCTGCGAAGATAACCGGTCCGAGCATAATAATATATACATATAATAAAATAAGGAAACCCCAAAGGAAACCCAAAGGGACACAAATACATACAACCTATTCTCCAAAATCCCCTCTAGAGGGAGTCATCACAGTTTGTATTATTTAATGGAGATAAAAGTATCTAAACAAGATATATAACCCAAAACAGAGTCCCGAGAACAAAGGATCTTCGCTAATCCAGAAGTCTCCAGCATACCTTAACGAGAAGCCTCGTGTCCTGCATCTGAAAACCACAAAATCCGCATGGGTGAGAACCAGAGGTCCCCAGCACGGTAACAGCTTCCACATATATAATACATAATAATAGAGGAAAGCCAAAGGCAATCCTAGAACTTCCTCCAGATAATATCAAAGCTTATAAACAAGCTAAACCATATAAGGGTATCTGACTAAAGATTCTTCAGTCTAACTAATACTTCCCTTTCCAATTCCTTCAAACCTCCCAACCACCAGCAGGAGTATATTATAGCAAACACAGTTATATCAGACAAAGAATATACAAATAGGAGCAGTTAAGACATTTAGACAATTAGCAAGTAATATGCAGTCAAATAGGCAATCTCAAACAATTCACATAGTATTCATATGATGAATGCCTGTCCCTAGTGGCTGATGATATCATCTGTCAGTTATAGAGCCAACCCGACAAGTCCTGGTAGCTAACCATTGGACTGTCCCTCTGTCGTGCATCCCCAACTCGAGTTATACTCATCATAAACTTGATCATAATCATGATCCATATCCATCACCCTCACTGGTGAATATTTATCCATCACCATCACTGGTGAATATTTATGGGGGCGAGCTCATCCGGGCCTTTCACAGTGCCCGGCCACACTTACGACATAGGGTCAAAAGAGCTTCGAGTCTCAACCTGGAGCACATGGTGGCTAGCCATTGCTACTACCCAGGGAAACCCTCATCTCCAATGGTGGAAGTGCAAACCTTCACAATTCAATCAACATCATATATGCATTTATACTTGGCCATAAACATGGCTCCGCCGTAACACGGCAATAATCTAGCCATCCGGCTCACGGTTAAATCCATAACCAGCCAATTCATTAACAATTACGGCCCTTCGGCCCATGGCACAACAAGCACTTCCACCGCCATTCTCCGCATCTCACATAATCATCTTTGATCCTCAATGATCATTCATTTTTTCCCTTGCTTCACTCGCAAGTTACCACATTCACTAGCCCTTTTTCTCATGCTAGGCATATCATAATGATTTAAGACATAAGTGGTGAGATCGGAGGCTTAGAAGTATGAAATTTGGCTTTTAAAACTCAAAAATCAACTTTGGGATGAAAACAGGTCCACGCGTACGCGCACTCCACGCGCACGCGTGGATGGCGCTTTCTCGAAGAACGGCGCGTACGCACCAAGTGCGCCTATGCGCGAGGGGTCATTCTGCTAAAAATTTTCTAAGTTAAAAGCTGCAGAATTTACAGATTCAAACCCCAATCTTCCGACGGACATAACTTCCTCATTTTAAATCGTTTTTCACTCGTTCTTCGAACGGCATGGACATCCTGGATCCAATTTCATTTCTAAACAGATTTGGCACAAATCAGAGATCCGTAGTCCAAGTTATGTCCCGTCAAAGTATGCCCAAAAACCATGTTTTCATACAAAACCACAAGGTGCCATTTTCAAAACAAGTCACTTTCAACTCTTTTCAAAATCAATCAAACATACCAACTTCAATCCTTCTCTTTGAAATCATTCAAAATGTACCAAAATCAACAACAAGCCATCCTCAACTCACACATTGACACTTTACCAAGGTTTCCAAAACCACACCCAACCATTTTAACACTTCTCAGTCAAATGACTAAAGGACAAACACAATATCATGTCATACATCCTTCCTCATCCCAATTTCCAATAATACCATTTCCAATTAACCATCATTATACATAATCAACATCATACTCACCATCAACATGGTACCACCCATCAATTCAACCTCAATCATCCATCAAGCATATATCACAACATGCATTTCTCATATTTCACACAATCAAGGCATCAATATTCATAATCACATATATGAACACATCATATATTTTAACCATTCAACAACACCAACAATTCAATGCCTATCTTAGGGCCTCTAGCCTAAGTATTTCCTACCACATTACATATTAGATACGGGAAACTAAAACCATACCTTAGCCGATTCCCCAAGCTCAACCGGAGCACTTCCAAACCACTTGTCCACAAGCTCTCAAGGTATCAACACCTCCAAGAACAGATTTTATCACACAAAACTCTCTTCCAAGCTTTCCAAAATCACCAATCAAGCTCCAATATTCACATATACACAACCTAAGCCACAACCATCATACCCATACACAACATCTCAAAACCCAAACATCATAGAACAACAAAATCACACTAGGGTTGAGAATCTTATCACACCCAAGGTCCAAGGAGACAACATTAACCTTCTCCTTCAAGAGAGTTGGGTCCTATAACATCAAAGAACCCAAAATCTCAACATTTTACCCATGAAACTCGAAAATAAGGGCTGGAATTTCGAACAGAAACACGTGGCTTACCTCAAGATTAGTTGTATGGGTTTTGTAGAGCTCTCCGCGGTGAACGTGTGGCCACAAATGGAGCGGCAATCGGAGCTCTAGATCAAAAGTTATGGTGGTTTGAAGATCAAGTGAGAGAAAGAACTTGAGAGAGTGTTCTTCCTCCCCTCTCTTCAATTTCAGCGTGTTTGAGTGTGTTGTGAGGAGAGAGAGTGCTGAAAACTAGGGTTTTGGTTTAGTTATGTTGGGCCAAGGGCCCACTTTGGGTCCGGTTGGCCCGGTTTGGCCCGTTCGGTCCAATCTTGGTCCGAATTCTATAAAATTGGTACCGAAATTCTCGTCTCAATTTCCTCTATCATATTAAGCCATAAAAATATCATTTTTGGCTTTCTAGAATAAATTCTCATATATGGGTTAATTAGCCGTTAATTAACCGGGTCTTACATTCTACCCACCTAATTGGGAATTTTGCCCACAAAATTCAAATTCAAATTCAATTACCTGAGAATAAGTGCGGATAATCCGTTCGCATCTCCGACTCAAGTTCCCAAGTGTGTTCCTCAACACCGCCTCGACTCCAAGCCACTTTGACTAATGAAACCTCTTTTCCACGCAACCGTTTGATACTAGTATCATCAATTCTGACTGGAGCCACTGGAAGCGTCAAATCTTCTCTCAACTGAACCGATTCAGGTTCTAACATAAGGCTAGCATCAGGAGTGTACTTCCGAAGCTGCGACACGTGAAACACATCGTGCAGGTTCGAAAGATGAGGTGGTAGAGCCACCCGATACGCCACTGGCCCAATCCTCTCCAGGATCTGAAATGGACCAATGTATCGAGGATTCAACTTCTTTGCTTTAATCGCTTTACCTACTCCTGTGGTCGGAGTAACCTTAAGGAAAATATGATCTCCTGCCTCAAATTCCAAGGGCTTCTGCCTCTGATCGGCGTAACTCTTCTGACGACTCTGCGCCGTAAGCATCCTATCTCGGATTTTCTTGACTTGTTCAGTGGTCTCAGCTACTATCTCCGGCCCCAACAAGCCTTTCTCTCCAGCTTCATACCAACATAGCGGAGATTGACATTTCCTCCCATACAATGCCTCATACGGAGCCATTCCGATGCTCGCATGGTAACTATTATTGTATGCAAACTCCACTAATGGCATATACCGATCCCAACTTTCCGGTTGATCCAAAACACAAGCTCTCAACATATCCTCTAGGGTTTGGATCGTCCTCTCAGATTGACCATCTGTTTGAGGATGGTAAGTTGTACTCAAGCTTAATCGGGTTCCAAAAGCTTTCTGAAATGCACCCCAGAATCTCGAAGTGAAACGAGGATCTCTATCAGAGATTATAGTAGCAGGTACACCATGGAGTCTCACAATTTCCTTTATGTATAACCGTGCTAGATCCTCAAGGGTGTAAGTCATCCGAATGGGCAAAAAGTGAGCTGACTTCGTCAGTCGGTCCACAATCACCCAGATAGCATCAAAACCAGTCCTAGTCCTTGGCAATCCCGACACAAAGTCCATTGCAATACTTTCCCACTTCCATTGCGGAACCTCTAAAGGTTGCAACATCCCAGAAGGTCTTTGATGTTCAATCTTTACCTTTTGGCAAGTTAAGCACTTTGAAACATATTCTGCCACATCATTCTTCATACCCGGCCACCAAAACATCGCCTTTAAATCATGGTACATCTTAGTACTCCCCGGGTGAATGGAGAATCCGCTTTTGTGTGCCTCCTTTAAGATATCTTGCCTCAAAGTGCCAACATCCGGCACAATGATCCTACCCTTGAATCTCCATAACCCATCTTTTTCTTCCCTACACTCTCCACTGTTTTCCTTGCTCGATAGCCGGTAACACCTTCCATAACGCTTCATCGTTTTCATGAGCCCTTAGGAGTTCGGACTTAAAGTCACTTGAGATTTCTAATCGGCTCAAACACAAGGTTCCAGATACTTCTCGAACACCGAGTTTTAGACTCTCGAATTCTTTGAGCAACTTCTCCTCTTGAAGCATCATCCAAGCCGCATACAACGACTTCCGACTTAACGCATCCGCCACTATATTCGCCTTTCCAGGATGGTAATTCAACTCAAAGTCGTAGTCCTTCAATAATTTCATCCACCTTCTCTGCCTCATATTAAGCTCTTTCTGATCAAAGAGGTATTTCAAACTCTTGTGATCAGAAAAGACTTGGAACTTAACCCCATAGAGATAATGCCTCCACACCTTCAAGGCAAACACAACCGCAGTGAGTTCCAAATCGTGCGTAGGGTAACTAACTTCATGAGGTCTTAACTGTCGTGAGGCATACGCCACTACATTATGATGCTGCATCAGCACGCACCCTAGGCCCTTTAATGAGGCATCACAGCATACCTCAAAAGGCTCGTTCGGCTCAGGTAACACTAACACAGGTGCAGTGGTCAACTTTTTCTTCAATGTCTGAAAGCTCTCCTCGCACTCAGGAGTCCAAACAAACGGAGTGTCTTTGCGAGTTAACTTTGTCAACGGCAAAGCTAATTGCGAAAAGCCTTTGATGAACCTTCGGTAATAGCCAGCTAAACCCAGAAAACTCCTTATCTCAGTTACTGTGGTTGGTTGCTTCCAATCCATCACAGCTTCTACCTTGGTTGGATCTACGGCTATTCCCTTCTTACTCACCACGTGACCCAAAAACTTCACCTTATCCTTCCAAAACTCACACTTAGACAGTTTCGCATAGAGTTTCTTCTCCTTTAGAATCTGCAACACGGTCCTCAGGTGTTCCGCATGCTCTTCTTCAGTCTTGGAGTAAATCAGTATGTCGTCAATGAAGACAACAACGAATTTATCCAAAAACGGACGGAATACTCTATTCATGTAATCCATGAATACTGCAGGAGCGTTCGTCAACCCAAAGGACATTACAGTGTACTCGTAATGACCATAACGAGTCCTGAAAGCGGTCTTAGGGATATCCTCGCCCCTCACCCTTATCTGGTGATAACCGGATCGCAAATCAATCTTAGAGAAAACCCCAGCTCCTTGTAACTGATCCATGAGATCATCAATCCTCGGCAATGGGTACTTATTCTTTATGGTGACCTTGTTCAGCTGCCTGTAATCCACACAGAGTCGCATACTTCCATCTTTCTTCTTTACCAGTAACACTGGAGCTCCCCACGGGGAAACACTTGGTCGGATAAAATTCTTACCCAACAATTCCTCTAACTGAGACTTTAGCTCGGCCATCTCTAACGGTGACATCCTATAAGGAGCACTTGAGATTGGTCCCGCCCCAGGCACCAATTCAATAGCAAACTCGACCTCTCGGTTAGGTGGAAATTCCTCAATATCATCGGGAAACACTTCCGGAAACTCACACACTACCGGAATCTGATCCAACCTTTGATCATCACCCGAAACACCCGCGGTTAACAACAGGATACCCTGACATTCGGTTCCAGAACAGTTCACCATCATTGAATTCAAGTAATAATTATTCACCACAACCGGCCCTTCTGTATCCTCCGGCATAAAGTACACCGACTTGGTAGAACAATCAAGCAGGACATGGTTTTCGGATAACCAGTCCAATCCCAAGATAAGATCAAGACCGATCATCGGTAAGCAGATTAGATTATGGACAAAATCACGCTGCTTGAACCTAAACGAAACTTTCGGGCATCCTAGTCTAGTTACCATAGCTTCATGGGTAGCATTATACACTTTTAAGTCATAACCTAAGGTTACGATCTTCAACCCTAACTCATGGGCTTTCTCAAATGCAACGAATGAATGCGATGCTCCCGAATCAAATAAAGCATTTAAAGTTTGACCAGCCATTTCACAGTTACCTCGAATGAGTGTCTCGGATCCCTCTGCACCCACAGCTGAGGTGGTGAACACCCGACCCGTCTGTTGTGCTTTCCCAGCACCTTGCTTTTGCTTCTTTGGACAACTTGCGGCTTTATGCCCCGCCTTTCCGCAATTGTAGCACAAACCCCATCCGGCCTTGCATGGTACTCCCGGATGGTGACTCCCACACCTAGTACAAGCTTGTTCATTCTGAGGTTGCTTCCCAAACTTCTTCCCTTGGAAATTGTTGTTGTTGTTGGGCCACCTGAAAGAGCTCCCCCTCTTGAAAGACGGACCTCTAGGTGCAAAGCCCTTCCCTCGGTTCTGTGGAAATGAACCTTTGTGACTCCCTTTCTCAGCGGTTGCCCTTTTCACACACTCCTCAGCAACCCTACACTTGTTCACTAATTCGGAGAAAGTCCTAATCTCCATTGGTCCTACTGAACTGAAGATATCACTCCGGAGTCCTCCTTCATACTTAACACACTTCCATTCCTCATATTCCACCGGAGTCCCTTGGCACATACGAGAGAACCTGAACAGCTCCTCAAACTTGTCAGTATACTCTGATATGGACATAGTACCCTGCTTCAGCTGTAACAATTCAAGTTCCTTAGCCGTCCTAGCAGAAGTCGGAGAGTACTTCTTATAGAACTCTTCTTGAAAGACATTCCAGGTGATATAGTCATCACCCTGCTGCAGAAGACGTCGGATGCCTTGCCACCAATGCGACGCCTCACCGGTGAGCATATAAGTGGCAAACTCGACACGCTGTCCTTCAGGTACCACTTGTGCTTGTAATGCTCGCTCTATAGCCTGAAACCATGTATCAGCCTCAGTCAGGCTAGTAGTTCCCTTGAACTTAGGCAGATTAACCTTCAAAAAGTTTGCCAAGGTCATCGGACCCTGAACTCCACCTCCATCATTACCATGGTTGTTCATCTGTTGACCAAGAGCCTCAGCAGTGGCTTGCATAGCAGCAGCCATGTTCTCCAACGCAGCCATAAAGTTCACCGGGTCATTAGGATTATTCTCCGGTGCACGAGCATTCGTACGACCTCTCGCACTACCTCTACCGCGTCCACGAGGCGCCATCTGGTTCCTATACACACCCAACAATCGATATTAAGTTGATCAGTCTCAATATCGGAAGTCTAGTGCTTCAAAGTCCCAAATGCATGCTCATGAACGTTTATGCCAATTATATCAAGCAGATATACTAATAGCACATAACACACACACAGAGAATGCACAGAAGCATAGTCAGTCCATCCCTCAGGCTCTATAGGAACGAACTGCTCTGATACCATAATGTAACATCCTACCATACAGAGTCTTATGCTTAAGTCATAATTCAGAGATGGCAAGGTATTACGACCTCTAAAACAAAAATTTAGTACGTATAGTAGTATGAATAATTGATTATAACTAGGAGCCTTTGTAGAAAAAGGGGTAAACAAAAACCGTAACTCGAACGCGCAACACTCCGATCGATAACGTAACGAGCAAAGGATAAGCTAACGCAAGATCATATATATAAAGAGTGTCAAAAACGGGAATATCAAGACTCAAAATCCGGCTGCGAAGATAACCGGTCCGAGCATAATAATATATACATATAATAAAATAAGGAAACCCCAAAGGAAACTCAAAGGGACACAAATACATACAACCTATTCTCCAAAATCCCCTCTAGAGGGAGTCATCACAGTTTGTATTATTTAATGGAGATAAAAGTATCTAAACAAGATATATAACCCAAAACAGAGTCCCGAGAACAAAGGATCTTCGCTAATCCAGAAGTCTCCAGCATACCTTAACGAGAAGCCTCGTGTCCTGCATCTGAAAACCACAAAATCCGCATGGGTGAGAACCAGAGGTCCCCAGCACGGTAACAGCTACCACATATATAATACATAATAATAGAGGAAAGCCAAAGGCAATCCTAGAACTTCCTCCAGATAATATCAAAGCTTATAAACAAGCTAAACCATATAAGGGTATCTGACTAAAGATTCTTCAGTCTAACTAATACTTCCCTTTCCAATTCCTTCAAACCTCCCAACCACCAGCAGGAGTATATTATAGCAAACACAGTTATATCAGACAAAGAATATACAAATAGGAGCAGTTAAGACATTTAGACAATTAGCAAGTAATATGCAGTCAAATAGGCAATCTCAAACAATTCACATAGTATGCATATGATGAATGCCTGTCCCTAGTGGCTGATGATATCATCTGTCGGTTATAGAGCCAACCCGACAAGTCCTGGTAGCTAACCATTGGACTGTCCCTCTGTCGTGCATCCCCAACTCGAGTTATACTCATCATAAACTTGATCATAATCATGATCCATATCCATCACCCTCACTGGTGAATATTTATCCATCACCATCACTGGTGAATATTTATGGGGGCGAGCTCATCCGGGCCTTTCACAGTGCCCGGCCACACTTACGACATAGGGTCAAAAGAGCTTCGAGTCTCAACCTGGAGCACATGGTGGCTAGCCATTGCTACTACCCAGGGAAACCCTCATCTCCAATGGTGGAAGTGCAAACCTTCACAATTCAATCAACATCATATATGCATTTATACTTGGCCATAAACATGGCTCCGCCGTAACACGGCAATAATCTAGCCATCCGGCTCACGGTTAAATCCATAACCAGCCAATTCATTAACAATTACGGCCCTTCGGCCCATGGCACAACAAGCACTTCCACCGCCATTCTCCGCATCTCACATAATCATCTTTGATCCTCAATGATCATTCATTTTTTCCCTTGCTTCACTCGCAAGTTACCACATTCACTAGCCCTTTTTCTTATGCTAGGCATATCATAATGATTTAAGACATAAGTGGTGAGATCGGAGGCTTAGAAGTATGAAATTTGGCTTTTAAAACTCAAAAATCAACTTTGGGATGAAAACAGGTCCACGCGTACGCGCACTCCACGCGCACGCGTGGATGGCGCTTTCTCAAAGAACGGCGCGTACGCACCAAGTGCGCCTATGCGCGAGGGGTCATTCTGCTAAAAATTTTCTAAGTTAAAAGCTGCAGAATTTACAGATTCAAACCCCAATCTTCCGACGGACATAACTTCCTCATTTTAAATCGTTTTTCACTCGTTCTTCGAACGGCATGGACATCCTGGATCCAATTTCATTTCTAAACAGATTTGGCACAAATCAGAGATCCGTAGTCCAAGTTATGTCCTGTCAAAGTATGCCCAAAAACCATGTTTTCATACAAAACCACAAGGTGCCATTTTCAAAACAAGTCACTTTCAACTCTTTTCAAAATCAATCAAACATACCAATTTCAATCCTTCTCTTTGAAATCATTCAAAATGTACCAAAATCAACAACAAGCCATCCTCAACTCACACATTGACACTTTACCAAGGTTTCCAAAACCACATCCAACCATTTTAACACTTCTCAGTCAAATGACTAAAGGACAAACACAATATCATGTCATACATCCTTCCTCATCCCAATTTCCAATAATACCATTTCCAATTAACCATCATTATACATAATCAACATCATACTCACCATCAACATGGTACCACCCATCAATTCAACCTCAATCATCCATCAAGCATATATCACAACATGCATTTCTCATATTTCACACAATCAAGGCATCAATATTCATAATCACATATATGAACACATCATATATTTCAACCATTCAACAACACCAACAATTCAATGCCTATCTTAGGGCCTCTAGCCTAAGTATTTCCTACCACATTACATATTAGATACGGGAAACTAAAACCATACCTTAGCCGATTCCCCAAGCTCAACCGGAGCACTTCCAAACCACTTGTCCACAAGCTCTCAAGGTATCAACACCTCCAAGAACAGATTTTATCACACAAAACCCTCTTCCAAGCTTTCCAAAATCACCAATCAAGCTCCAATATTCACATATACACAACCTAAGCCACAACCATCATACCCATACACAACATCTCAAAACCCAAACATCATAGAACAACAAAATCACACTAGGGTTGAGAATCTTACCACACCCAAGGTCCAAGGAGACAACATTAACCTTCTCCTTCAAGAGAGTTGGGTCCTATAACATCAAAGAACCCAAAATCTCAACATTTTACCCATGAAACTCGAAAATAAGGGCTGGAATTTCGAACAGAAACACGTGGCTTACCTCAAGATTAGTTGTATGGGTTTTGTAGAGCTCTCCGCGGTGAACGTGTGGCCGCAAACGGAGCGGCAATCGGAGCTCTAGATCAAAAGTTATGGTGGTTTGAAGATCAAGTGAGAGAAAGAACTTGAGAGAGTGTTCTTCCTCCCCTCTCTTCAATTTCAGCGTGTTTGAGTGTGTTGTGAGGAGAGAGAGTGCTGAAAACTAGGGTTTTGGTTTAGTTATGTTGGGCCAAGGGCCCACTTTGGGTCCGGTTGGCCCGGTTTGGCCCGTTCGGTCCAATCTTGGTCCGAATTCTATAAAATTGGTACCGAAATTCTCGTCTCAATTTCCTCTATCATATTAAGCCATAAAAATATCATTTTTGGCTTTCTAGAATAAATTCTCATATATGGGTTAATTAGCCGTTAATTAACCGGGTCTTACAAAACCCCTTTTTAAAAGCATAATTATCAAAACCTGTTTCCCATTTAAATTGAGATTGATTATCCCTAGATGTTCCAGCTTCATTTTTTACTTGTATTGGAATTGCTGGTTCTTCGTCACTTGAATAATCTAGGATGTGTTCTTCATTTTCTATATTTTCAGAATTTACTATTTCTTCTTCTATCTGAAATCCCTGTTCCATAATATTATTTTCTTGAGCCATTTTTAATTGTTTAAAAAGCATTGTAACTTCTTCTAATTTTTCTTCAATATTCATAATTTTAGTGGTGGTTTTACTTTTAAATCTGTTATGTTGATTATATTTTGAAATTTTTCTTCTTTTGGATTTTCTTTTTCCTTATTTCTTTGAAATTTTATGGATACTAGTATTTCTTCAAGCATATCTACTATAGAATTTAATTGTGGGTTAAAAGTATGATAAAGATGTGGGGAATCATTTCCATGATAACATTTCTTAGAAATTCGGTGTGAAAAATAAGTTTTTTCAGGTTTTTGAAGTCCTTCAATAAAGCTTATAGTAAAATAAAGATTTTGAGAAAAATCATTTTGTTTTGATTTTAAGAATTCGGTGTCATTACAGTTAACATTAGTTAAAATCATTAATTTTTGATCTATTAATTTTGATAACTTAATTATTTCTTCTCTTAAATCTTCTAATTTACTTTTTTCCATTAGGTGACGCTTTTCTTTGTGAAGAACTACGGTTTTAAGTGAAAAGTGTGGCTTTAAAAAGTGTGGTTTAAGTAAGCAAATCTTTAAATCTGTACAGATTTAGATCTGTACCATATAATTTTCTTCAAATCATATGTGATTATCTCATTAAATTTCTATCTCTAACTAATTTTATCGTTGTTGTAGAATGTAGAGCTTGGAATCTATACGATTTCACACGCCGACAGAAGTTTTGGGCGTTAGTAGAATTAGCTTGCTCCATAATATATAATAAATAATATTAACCATGCCTTTTCAAATTGCACAACTTCTATATAAGTTAGGTTAGGAAAGTAACCAATCAATAATAATAAATGCATATCAAAAGTTGAATTTTGGACTTGTTAGGCTCTTATTTATTCACCAATCAGATAGTTTGTGTTTGTTTCAAATTGTGGAGTTCCGAAACTACGTGCTACATGATCTTCTCATATCGAAAGGTCGAAGAAATCTCATATACTCCAATTTCGTTTTCGAAAATGATGTTAGCATGAAATTGTTCTCTACCACCAATAAGAAAATTAAAAGAAAATCATTATAAAAAAAATAAATGAATAAAAACAAAAGAATGAAGTATATGGATATGAACTGGTTATTACTATTGGTTGGCCAAAATATACATGGCATATTGTTTTACAATTTCACCATCACTTCATAGTATATCCCTCAATTATGAAACCGTTCTTTGTTATCATCCTAAATTTTAATATTTTTCTATTTTCATACTAATCGGCGGTTGACCAATAATAAATAAATAAATAACTTATTGTTTATGTAAGTCTAAAAATTAATTAAAATTTTATTTAAAAAATTTATTGTGGACTAATAAATTACTATATATGGGTAGAACTAATAAATTAAGCAATATACTAATCTAAATAGGATTTTTTTGTAAATAAAATAAAATAATTAATTATTTTTTTAGAAAAAATTTTTAGCTTTATTTTCAAGGATACGGGTTTTTTTTTGAAAATAATAGCAAGTTCGCCACACCCCTCGGTGAATTCTATAATTTATATAGAGTTCACGGTACTCCCGACGAACTCTATGATGAGTTCGGCACACTATTTAAGCCTGGTGGGATCATTTTCGCTTGTCGCTTTCCTCTTCTACTCTCCCTTCCAAATTTTCTCTATTACTCTTTCTGTTTTTTCGACATCCGTAAAGTTTGGTGTAGACGATATTCTCAGTTCTAGGTTAGTAATAATAGTCTATTTTTTTGAGTTGAAACCCATTTTGACCCCTGAAATTTTCGACCGGCCTCAATTTCGACCCCCAAATTTATAGTTACCCAATTAACACCCCCAAATATTGGATTGTGCCCCACGCTTGCCCCTGTAGCTATCTCCGTTAACAGAGATTTGATGTGGCACGTTAAGTTGACAGAGTGTGTATCCACGTGGCACCCAACTTGCTAGAATGGATGTGTAATGAGTGAATGACGTGGCAAAAGTTGAATGAACTGAATTTGCGATCCTCTTTTCCCAATATGTTCGAGACTTTACGAGTTCATTCAACTTTTGCCACATCATTCACTCATCACACATCCATTCTAGCAAGTTGGGTGCCACGTGGATACACATTATGTCAACTTAACATGCCATATCAGATCTCTGTTAATGGAGATATCTACAGGGGCAAATGTGGGTCACAATCTAATATTTGGGGGTGTTAATTGGGTAATTATAAATTTGGAGGTCGAAATTGAGGCTGGTCGAAAATTTCAGGGACCAAAATGGGTTTCAACTCCTATTTTTTTTATCTTAATTAGAATTATTTCGTTTGCTTTATGTAAAGTTACTGTTTACATGTTAGATAAAATTATTAGGTATAGATTTTTTGTTGATTAGAATAACAGATTTAATGTTTACATGTTAGTTAGTTAGACGTACTTTTAAGTGTTGTTATGTTAGGTAGATTGTTTTATGTTACCGTTTTTCAGTATAGTTATTGTTTATTGTCTATAAACATGTTGATGAATATAAGAAAGTATATTATTAGTTAATTTAGTCAAAGTTATTAGCTTGCTTTGTGAATTAGAAGGTAATTAGTGGAATAATTAATTAGGTTAACTTAGATAAGAAAGAAATGTGAGCAATAAAATTTAGAGTTGAGTTAGTTATAAATTAATTAGTTACATGATGACGTCAGTTAAATAGGGTAAACTTAAAATTAGTAGGTTTATAAGCTATTTTTCATTTAGTTTATTTTTTAATAATTTAGTGTGTGATTTTATTTTATTAGATTGTGTTTCGATGGAGCAGCAGTTATTGGGTTATGAGGATGAGATGTATAGATTGGATCACGCTAAGCACATTGTTGGGAGGCTTGATCGAGTGGTATGATTTTTTAACCTTTTTTATTTTATTGTATTGAATAAGTAGTGAATTTGCTATTATATTTCTTCACCGTCCCTTTTTTTTTCTTAATTTTTTTCCGTTTGGTAGGCGCCTCGAATCTTGCGCACCAGACGAAATCTGATGACACGGCCGTCGAAGCAGATTAGGCCGTATCTGAGACGAGCCAAGTTTGAGTACGTGGCCTATATGGTCGAGTTCGAGCACGATTGGTCGCTTACCTCAGCGTTGATAGGGAGGTGGAGGCCTGAGTCCCATACCTTTCATCTACTGTGTGGGGAGATGACTATCACCCTGCAGGACCTGGCCTATCAGTTGGGACTCAGGATTGACGGTGATCCTGTGAGTGGATGCATAGGTGGGTGGGAGCAGCACCATCAAGGACGGACCATTGAGGAGTTATGTGAGCATATTCTGAGTGTTGTTCCCGACCTAGAGGACAGACAGTCACAAACAAAGTGGACTGTGAAGCTCACTTGGCTCCGCAACACAGTTTGTGGAGAGCTGGAGAAGGACGCCACAGAGGAGCGCAAGTATGAGGACCAGTGTATCTCCTAACCTCCCACCTTTCTTGCTTTCGGCGATATGATATGAGTATGATCCAATTACAACGGGTCCGAACTGGATACATCATGCATTATACCTCAAATGGTCACTCTCTACTATTTTGTACTCCGCAGCCCTCCTGATGTTGTATTGCTTAACTGCCAACATGACTTCTTCCTTGTTCCCAAATTGTTGTCCAATCTCAAACTCATTGCTTGGGTCTTCTTCAGGACCTCCCTGGGTAAACTACAAATCCGAAGTCATTGCATCAAGATTCAACCTCGTGAAATGATCTAGCCGGTCATGTGGTCGAGAAATGGCAGGCTGTGTCAAAGCAATCTGTGTGTCACCGTAGTAGTTCATCTCCTCTTCCTCGTCACCATCATCAAGGATTTCGGGTGGTTCTTTGTCAGCATCGTCTCCATCATCGGATCTCTAATAGCAGAACCATCATGACTTTCAAGACCGTCATCCATTAAGTCAACGTTACGAACTTCAACATTAGACCCCTCCTGACTACCCTCAGGTGGCATATTTAGATCCACCATCGTCCTTCTGATAGTTCGTCTAACAACTCCACTCGTCGGACTATCATCGACAGTATCTGCAGATGATCCTCGGCCACCGAGGTCAATAAGAAACACGTATAATTCCAACAGATGAATATTGGTCCATCGATTGTGCCACGACCTTATAAGCCGTACGTTCTCGTCGCCGGGCAACCGGTACCTAATTCAAAACAATAGAAATATTGCTCACAACCATGGTCTGATAAATATACTAGTAATAGAGACAAAGATAATACAACTATAATATACCTTTTATAAAACAAATTGCCATCTATTTCGATCGGATATCTGTAGTAAATTTTTTTACCCTTTTAGATTCTTGCTGTCCGACGGAATGCAATATCACATTCTTTAAAACTGTTATACTGTTGGCTTCCGGTGTCATATAAGTAATTATCAGTTGGCCCGATCTAAAAACAATTGAATCTTCTTCATCATACACTATTTTACCATCGTAATGAATGGATAACAACGGATTTCCTCACATCATAGCGACAATGTTAATAGTGAAAAAGAAAGTAAACAGAAAAATTGTGATTCCTTGATCTTCTCTCCAATAGACTGCTTTTATTTCCGAACTCATCATAGAGTTTGTCGGAGAGTAAAGCAAATTTTATATAAATTATAAAATTCGTCGGGAAGTACGGCGAACTTGCTGTTATTTCCAAAAAAAAAAAAATTATATCCTTAAAAATAAAGCTAAAATTTTTTTTTGGAAAAATAACTAATTATTTTATTTTATTTACGAAAAAAATTCAATATAAATTGGTTATGTAAGGTATAGATGTGATTGAGATTGGTGTTAAGTCAATATCGGCAACGTATTAAAATACAATTGAATATTTATTACTTATTATTATGATACACCGGAAGAAGCTTTCGGGAATTTCAATTGGTTAGAAAATAGGAATGCATGGATCTCCTCACTCTTTTGGTAGTACGTAGTCGTGAATTTCGAACAGATTAGGATCCACTCCTTTCCTTTTCTCAGTGTACAGAACTGACCCAGAGGGGACCCAACTTGAAATGTATTATTCAATAATATGTAATTACTGGAAATAGAAGCTAAATGTTTTGTGATTCCATTAATTGCTGTTATCATAATATCGTCCATTCATTACACACAGCAATGTTTTGTGAAACTTCCTTGCATTGTTTTCTCTTAACTTGATCTGATGATGTGCGTATGACGATTTATGACACGTCATTTTAAATAATTTTTAAATTTTTTTTTTTTAATTTTAATTAAATTTTTTATTTTTTAATAAAATTTAATAAATAATCAAATATTTAAAATTAGAATAATATTTTTATATTTTTAAAAATTTTAAATTTAAAAATAACAAAAATCAAACCTTTTCAAAAAACAGGCACAAAAAAAATGTAACTTAAAAAGTATGACCCAAGAAATATGATTCAAGAAAAAAGAAAACACACACGAGCCAGGACACCCAGCACGCACGTCAGGCGTATGAAACTCCACGCCTGGCGGCCTCCGTATACGCCCAGCAGCCCCCCTTTGAATATTATCTTCGCCGGGCGTCCATCCTACATTCCAACACCATGGCCGGTGTATGCATACATTCTTGGAAGTGTGTTTTCGGCTTTTTTGCTCAAATTCTTCTAATTCAAGCCCTACTTTTTTTTTTGGGACATAATTTAAGCCCTACTTAAGTACAATTATAACTCATGGATTCAATAAATTAAGGCCTAAACTTAATTACTTCTATCATCAAAAATCTTAATCACATTTAAAAGACTTGAAGATCTAAAAAATTAGTTATTGATTCACTTTAAAAGCACAAGTGATTTGGTCATTTTAGATTTGATTTGAATTTTTATTTTAAATTTAAAATTAAAGTCAATAGCTTATCATTTTTTTCAAAAGATAAAATTAGAGTAATTATCTTATCTTTCTCTCCGACAGATAAAATTAATTTAGTTTTAAATTTAAATTTTAAAATTTAGACTATAAATAAGTGAGTACGGGTGGCAACACTATTTGTACTTGTGGGTACCCATTCCCGCCCATATCTGCTCAGGGCGGGTACCCGCCCCCGCACCGGAGCGAATTTTTAACGGAACAGGTTCTTGGGCGGGACGGAGTCGGGTTTAACCTAAACCCGTCCTACCCGCTTCGGTATATGGAATATATATATAAATATATATACTTTTAATATATAATATATGTAATATATATAAAAAAAATTAGTAAAATGATTAATAATATTGTATCATATTTAAATTTTTATTTTAATTTATGTTATGTATGTAATTATGATTATATAAATTTTAAAATTTAATTTCATTTGTTGGATTCTAATAATTATAGGGACGGGTTAAGATTTAACTTTTTACTACCTTCGGATAAAAGCATGGCAGATTCAATGTGAATTATTGTAAGGTGAGACGGGATCGGATAGGACAAAACCCGCCCCTACCCATCCCATTACCACCCCTATAAGTGAGCATATAGCTAATAGAGGAGATCATCAAGTCTTTGGACTACCTCTCTTGTTTTTCTTACTTCTTCATGGTAATTAATCCTCTGTCAAAGAGTTAAGAGCTTTGTTTATGTTTTCTATGGATAATTAATCTACATTTATTTTATTTCGAAGTCTTGTATTGACCTATTTTATGATTGAGTTATTCTTTTTTCCATTCGAATTAGTGAATCGAAAGGTAAGCTAATTCTTCTTGGATTCTTTTATTATAATTGAAAAATTTGATATTTGAATCAAAACTTGAAAACTACTCTTTCATATGACTATTTAAATTCGGCTAGGAATAGTGTGCGACATACATGATTTTTAATCATTTTAATTTTCAATAAGTGATATATAATTCAAATTAGAATAACTTTTGAAAATTATGTTTTCTTTAAATATTTAATTGAACAGGACTAACTTAAATACGTGACATATAATTCAATCTAAGGATTACTTTTAAATCTTATTTGAATCTAAAAATCAGTTTTTGTGCCTAATCTCTTGATTATTTTTTTTTTTGAAAGCAAAGCTCAACACAACAAAGGTGGAGCAAACAGGAACATAGCATAACCAAAAATAAAACTAAAGACTAATAGCTAAAATAGTCGCACGAACCGATCCTCAGTAATCTTTGGCATAGCCATCAACAACAAAAAGGATCCACACAACTCCACAGTAATCTCTTGATTAATTAATTGATGCCTAATTAATGCTTGAAAAACTAAAGAGCCAAGAAATTGGTAATTAGTTACTAAAGGTTTTGTCATGAAAGATTTTTACAAACTTCAAGATAAATAAACAAGATTGATTTTTCTAAGAGTATAAGCATCTCTAAAGCTCTTGACTCTCATTATCACTGTCTTCTTTCAATTTATCATTCAAATTCACTATCCGTAACATTCAAGTATTCAACATTTAAGATTTTCAAGACTCTTAACAAAATACTCTTTTGCTCTCTTCGATTAAATTTTATTAATCTAATTAAGTATTTAATCTATCTTTTAATTGTTCAATCTAAACGATATTCATTTATTTTAATATTATTCGTGTAATATGGTACATTTATCAATATTCATAAGTTTCAATTTTTGCTCATCAACAACCACCGTTGTTTAATTTATTTGGAGATTGAAACTTTGATATATAGATCAAATTCTTGCGGATTTTTCTTTTAGTAAATTAAATATTCAACCTGATCTTTAAAAAAAATGATAACAAGACCCTTATTTATTGTTATCATTATCGGACATTATAAAAACCTTTTGTTAGATTATAACTCTTAATATTTCTAAAAAAAATCAAGAAAACAAAAAAATTCTTTTACATATCTATTCATTCATAACAAAGAACCAATAACGTTAAAGTAAAAAGGAAAAGAAAAGTATGAGGAGATAATATATGTTTTATATAATATGTACAATGGAGTTAATTTGAAATTAAAATTAAATTATAGGTAACTAATTAATTTTGAATAGTTTTCAATTTAAAATTTAAATCAAATATTAGGATTACCGTCGGTTTTGGAAACAAATAAACTATCTCCCTCTCTCACCTCTCTCTCTCAATACGGTTTGTCAGCGTTCTATGCCTTTCTCGTCAAGTCTCGCCGGTACACTAACGTCACGGTCACCAGCCGCCATCAGAAATTGCGCCGACACTGTTTCGACTGGCGTCGTTGCCGCACGGGCCACCGCCAATGGAGGACGCGCATATTGTGTGGGTCGAACTAACGGCACCACAACAACCCAGACGTCCAGCGCCTCCGTCGCAGCCGGTGTGTGCCTTCTTCCCGACACTGTCCTCACCTCCTCCGACGTGCCTTCGCTTTCTTCCATTCCTTCAAGTCTCTTCTCACCGATAATACCACCATGCTCTTCTTCTTCTTCGGATCCAAGCATGATTAGCTTCTTTCATGATTTGAGCCCTATGCTTCACAACAGTGCCGCTTTTGTCATGACTAGCTCTTCAAAATTATGTTTCACCACAATAATAGTTTATTCTGTTTATTCATCTTCTTCTTCTATTTTAATGGTCAATTTAGGATGATGATCATTTTAGTAGATATGCGAATGGTTATTTTATTTTTATGTAGATGATTATTTTGATTGGATTGAGTTTAGTTATATATAATTAAAATATGTTAGATGTTCAATTCATTAGATATACGAATGATTATTTTTATCCTTAAATGGATGGTTATTTTTATTAAGGGTGAGTGGCATGTGGCAAGTCAAGTAGCGACGGTGAAATGAGATGATTATTTATGAAGGTGGGGTGGCTGCCGGTTGAAAAAGAAGAGAGTATTAGAGGATTTTAGATGGTTATTTTTTTTGAAATAACTAACTGAATTTTTTAAAAATTTGAAATTGAAGAATTTAAAATTTAAATTTTGATATAAAATAACTGAATAAGAGTTTTTAAATTTATTATTTCGTGGGTAATTTTCATTTTTAACTCATATTGGGCTAAATAAGTAGCCCATTGTACACATTGTACAAATATCTCATTGGCTCCCTAGCGGAACTCAAAAGAAAAACAAAAATAGTAGCTCATTCGCTCGATTATACAAACTATTTGGATAAACCCACATTGTAGGTAAGATTTGGAAAAATTATAAAAAGATTAATTAGATAATTAATTATTAAGTTAAAATAATTAAAACATGTTTAGACGAAGTTGAAAATTAAAGTTTAAGAACTTAAAAAAATGATTAAGATAATTGGATTCAACGAATTTTTTCGAGTGGAAAAAGGTAATTTTTTACAAAAATACACGTAAAAACGCATACTAATAATTTAACCAACTATATCAGCTTAAATTTGTTCGGTACTGTGAGTTAGGATATTAATTTATGAGTGGGCGAAATTAAAAAATTGAAAGTTATAACTTGGAAAAGTAAAATTATTTAAAATACGGTTTAAAATTTTAATCTTGAAGGTTTTGTACCAATGTTAGGTTAATGGACTAAAACGAGTGAACCGGATCCAAATGGACCCACACTCATATATATATATATATATATATATATAACCCTCCAAACAATAGCTATTTCAGCACATTTTTCCATTTGGAAGAGAGGGAACACAGATTGAGAGGAGAAGTGAGAAACCCTTAAACACTATTCACATCCAAATTCAAATTACCATAATTTTTTATCCGGAGCTCCGATTGACGAGCCAGTTGTAGCCATGTATTGCTCTTCTCATCCTCTTCAATTCTATATAAGTCTTGTGGTAAGAAACTCTAAGATTTCTGTCCAGTTTTCTTTTCCCTAGTAATTCACATTTTTAGTTCAAGAGATGTTGAGTTATTGTGATTTTAGTTATTTAGGGGTGCTCTAGCATGGATATCAAGTGGGTTCCATTCAAATTTTGTGTAGATTAAGGTAAAAAAATTTAACTCCCTACATTATCTCCAATTTTATGTATGAATCCTAGTATGAATGTTAAGATATATTATTGTGACTAGATTATATGGAATAAAGATTGGTTTGGCTGAATTTGGTGTGGAGCGGAACTTGATTGGCAAATTTGAGTGCTGAAATTTGAGTGGCAGACCTTGGAGATTGAGCGAGGAAAGGCTACAAGGATTCGAACTGCCGATATTCAGGTATGGGTTTGAGTTTCAAGTATATATTATGCAAATTATGTGAATAGCTAGGTTAGTTGTCCCTAGGATAGAATTGAAATAAATTGTATGTGTTTGTGATTAGTTGAGTGAATGAAAAATTGTTGCAAATTATTGAGGATTGTAGTGTCAAGGTTTTTGAACTGGAATTGAGATTGTATGATTTTAGAGGTGTTGGAATGTGGTAATATAAATGATAAATTGTTATATTGGGTTAGCTATGATTAGTAATGGAATGAGATTTGGGCTGGGGACTAAGGTTGGGTAAGTTCATGAAAGCTTGATGGAGATATATGTGAATTTGTGATTTGTGATTGTAATGATAATGATAATGTGGAGTTTGATTAATTGTGGTATTATGCAAATATAATATTATTGATATTAATAATATTGATGGTAATTGTTGATATTAATAATATTGATTGTAATGTTTTATTCCTTGAAGTGAGCGAATAGAACCATCATACATTTTTATTTTAACAGTATCCACTCCAAAAAGGTATGATTATTTTTCATGAACACAAATTCTTCCAAGACAGGTTCATAAGTACAAAACAAATCACGATGTAAAGTCATGTGCAATGTTCTCCTGAATCTACAATCCAGACATTTTAGTAAACTTTTGCCGTCTTCAGAACTAATTGCTAATCCTCCATATAGAATTTCTCCATCATTAAGAGGTACTTACAACACATCCTTGAGAACTTGATTCTTCTAGGACTGCCCTCTCATATCACCATTGCAGCATTTGAATTGCTTCATTCCTCGTGACTTTGGTCTATTTTGACTTCCATTAGAACCACACTCCATTGGTCTCTTCTTATCATCTGTAAAATTCGCGAAATTAATAAATAGTTAGTCAATAAATAAATTATTACTTAAAAAATTAAAAAATTAAATTTTATAGTTTAATATGGTATAAATAATTAAAATATAAAATTTAACACTAATTTCAAAAATTTTAGCTCAAAATTGAGCTAAACGAACCAAATCGATTGAACCGGGCTCATATTGGGCCCATGGCCCAGCCCAACTGACACTTAATGAAAGAGCTTCAGCTCCTTCCCCTTTTCACAAATGAAACATGTTGGGGAACTAAAAGAGGGGAGTAAGGAAGAACTCTAAACACTCACTTCAATTTTCATTCCACCATAATTTTCAATCCAGATCTCCGATCGTCGCACCGTTTACAGCCATGCGATCACCGCATCGAGCTCTATAAAACCCATTGAACAATTTGGAAGGTAAGCCTCAATTTCTTTTCTATCTACTCACCCTTTCATTTTCAAAAATCTTGAGCTATTGTGTTAAAATTTTGTTGAATTTCGGTGTTTAGAATCGAATTAGCTTTGTGGAGTTGTCGGGTCTTTTCCCAAATTTCCATTGGTAAGGTGAGAAACCTCTAACTCTTGTGAATTTTTAATAACTCGGAACCCTAAATTGATTTTGAGTAATATTATTTGGTATTATATTGGATTATATGTGTTGGAACCAAATTGGTGATGTTGAAAGCTTGATTTTAGGACTTTGGAGGCTGGTTTTCTGTTTGGTGAGTATGTGGTGCTTTGGGCGTTGGTAACAGTGATATTTGTGGCGTTCCAAGTTTAGGGAGGAATCGGCTAAGGTATGATTTTGGTTTCTCGTAGAAAATATATAATGTTACATGAAAACTTAAGCTATGTGACCGTAGGTTAAGTTGAATCAGATGGAATTGTTAAGGATTAGTACTATTCGTGAAAATGTTGAGTTTATTATGAAAATATGGTAATTAATGTTGTTGATGCGGGTTGGTGAATGATTATTGATGATGGTAGAGATTGATGATGATAATAAGTGATGATCATGACATTGATTAAATAATGATTGTATTTGATTGAAAATTGTTGAATGAATTTGTTGATTTGGTAGAGTATATGTAAAAGTGCTGGGTTTATAAGTATTGATAATGATTATGAATGATAATAATGATATATTGATGAGTTTGTATTGCTGTTGATTATTGATTATTGAGTTGGAAATGAGAAATATTGAGCATAAGGATGTTATGGAAGAGATGAGATTGATATGAAATTGCTTTGAGGGTATTTGGTATTATTTTGAGGAGTAAAACAATGGTTGAAATTAAGATTTTAAAAAAAATGAGATAGAGATCATACTTTATTTTTTAATTTTTTTAATAATTGAGAGGATTCATTCACATTTCTGTATGTCTATTTCATAGGCAAAGTTTTATATTCATGGTACTTTAATCTAGTAGTAATAAAAAATTTAATGTGAGAAGGCTTGTTATACAAACATGTAAGATTCTTAGATCTTACGACATTTGAGTCAAGATTTAGTATGAGATGCTTAAAAAAAAATATCAAAATATTAAAATAATATAATCATGCTACATAAACATAGAGTCATCATATATATATATATATATATATATATTTGAAAAAGTTTAATTATGCTACTCTAAAAAATCAATTATTCTGTCATAATAGGTTTGATTATTCTATGTCAGATTTGATGATTCTACTAGTTGATTATTTTGTTAAAACATGTGAAGTAACATTTATAAATATATCTCTTTAGAATTATTTTATTAGTATTTAAATATTAGATGTAAAATGAAAAATATTTAAAGCAAAAATGAAACCAATTCCAAACACTAAGGATAGGAAAGTATATGTACCCAAAAAAAAGGAAGATATAATTCATAGATTCTAACTAAGCAGTATATCATTTATCGTTTAATTTTTTTTTTTTTTCAAAATTAGGAGTGAAATTTGAATTCGAAATCTTTAAGTGAGGATGGAGAGACTATATATCATTTGAGTTATAATTCGCTGGTTCGTTTGAAGTATTTTTCATTAACTAAAAAAATTTACACATAATCATTATATAAATTAGTTTATATTCAAAATTCAGAATTGAATAAATAGATAAAAATATATATAAGAGTTGAATCGAAATAAACGCACAACAAAATTCATATATATCAAAATACATTTCAAAAACTCTTTTTAATAGAAAAAAATACACACCAAAGATTTGTAAATATCAAATCCTTACTAACAAACAACATGACACTTTTGTCTATCCAAAATAATTTTTGATATTTACAGATCTTTTAGGTATACTTTTATCTATCCCAAATATTTTCCCGTGTACCCTTCTAAATTCTTAATCTTTACCATGCATTGCACATGTGGTATAAATGGGAAAACACCTCTCCACAGTACAAAATTGCAATGCTCACAATAGTACGCATTATGCTTAATTTTATAACTTTTATAAATTTATAATAATATTTAACAACTTACCATATATCGCATGGGTTAAAATCTAGTATTCTCTGTATTTTACAAGCGAATAGAAATAATAAAATAACATAAAAAGAAAAAAAAAGAAAGGACAAGGTATTTAACCATAAATTCATTACTTTTTAAGTTCCTTTGCGGAGTTTGAAAGCAAAACTAATTTAAATTGTTCCCCAAAATGTGACAACAATAACAATTCGAATCACCCTATTGTGAGTGCCACCAACCCTCTACATACTTCTCCACATTGACATCAACCTGAAAAATCAGCCATGACCACAGTAAAATGCAGCAACTTTCTTCAAGTCAAGTCAAGAACACATGACCAAAGCTTTCAGGTCTTTCAGCGCTTGATCAAGTGCATACACTATCATCTTCTTTATCTGTTCCATCACCATAAAAAGAAGAAAAATATTGCACATCTCTTACATAACATAGTTTTGAAGCTAACATCATGATAAAAAATAGCAGAAGAAACTATATTCAAGAAACAAATCACCTCAAGTTTATCTTCACGAGCTTTGTGGTTCTTCGGAAGCTTACGGAACTCGTTAGTTAAACGCAGACACTCATGGATATTTTCCGGCGACACAAAGTCTACAGCAACTTTTGTACATGACTGTGCAAGGTTTTCGAACATAGATATTAGAACAACAGATACAACCAAATGAGCTCCACGGTAATGCAATCAAAATTGTGTGGAAGATATTTCACCTTGAGATTTCTCACTTGGTGCGGGCATCCAGCAGGAATAAACACTGCTTCCCCAAGCTTCTGCTCAAATGTCCATGGCTCTATACCTGAAAGTTGCTATTTATGCAAGTTAACAAATTACAAGCACTGAGCAAGCGACATGAAATTCTATGTACTAACCAAACTCCTCCTTCAACTTCCTTTTGTGCTCCATATTCAGATAAAAACATTGGTCGTGAATAGGATGGACAACCTAACCACCAAAGAATTTAATTAGAGAAACAAGCATGCAAAGGACAAGCAGAAATGTAACGAGCAGAAATGTAATTTGTTATTACAACACTACCTGTTCAACCGGACAGCAATAAGTGTGTCTAAATTCTTTTGAATGTTTCCTTAGATATGTTTCTAACTTTTCAACATCCTCTCTACGAAAGATATCCCATAGAGCACCACCTGTTTCTCCGGTTTCATCTTCGTTAGAGATGGCAGGGGAATCGGCCTCCTTAGACTTGTCAAGTGGAAAGACTGTTCCATTCATTTCAATAGGGCACTTCTTGATATCTTGGGGGCTTACTGCTGCTTTATCTTCTATCTGTTTTCTGTCATCTTTGCAAGGTTGAACACTTGGGCACTCAGAATCCCTCTCTTCCGACCAGTGTTCTTCCTCATCTTGTGCTGCATGTGCTTCTTTCAGCTTTGAAATAACAGAGTACTGTTCACCACTCAGTGTTACCTCAGCTGTATGTGTCAAAATATTCACCTGTGACAATTAAGCAATAAGAAAAACAGAAGTCAATATGCTTCAGCTTGATATTTGACACACGAAGAAGTTTCCAAACAAAGTGTCACTTCTCAACCTCTCAAGATCAAATTGTTCATTCATATTTGTGTACAGTATACTTATGCATATTAACACAGAAAAAGTTCTTGATATAATATACCATTTTGGAATAGCTAAATTAATATGGAAAGCTATAGTTCCTAAAATTAAAGGAAAGATAGAAAATCGAATGAATATATTGCGGGACTATCATTCAATGAGGAGGATCCTATTCCAACAACAAAATTACAGTTTAGCGTACCGCATCTGACATATCACAGTGAAGCTTTGTTACAGAGTCTCCTCTACCAAGTTCTTCTTTAATTCCATAAGCTATATATGTTTTCGGACCCATGTCAGGTTTTAGGACATGGGCTGGCAATTTTACAGCAAGATTGATAATTCCATTACGAGGGTCACTATACTCCTGAAATGGCAAGCAACGTATAAACTCATCACAATGGCGGGGCAGAAGATCTTCAAATTTATCCGATGGGGGCCAATCTTTTAGCTTGAGCATCTCTGGCCACAGATTTCGATATGTTCTTCCCCCAGTATAACCTTTAAAGAACTTATGAGTATTAATTTCTACCTACAAAGGTTCATGAGTGTGAATACCGGTCAGAGTGATGGTATGCTGCAGGAAAAACAGTAAAACTCCTATACCTAAGATTTAATAAGATAGAACAATAGAATAATAAGATGGCAGTTGAAGTAAGCAACCATGTTCTAAAGAATAAGGATATTGGCATTGAATATAAACTATGATTAGAATACAAATCATTGTTGATTAGAATACCATATTCAGTACACAAGCCTTACACATACAAATTTCAAATTTAGATTATTGTTTTTTTATTTTTCAAAAAAAAAATATATCGAGAGAAAATGTAGGTGCTAAAAGAATTTGTATGTAATCCTCAAAAGATAGGAATATCACAGTCAATCTATGAAAGACAAGGATATTTTAGAGAGTAAAGGACTACACTGTATAAATTTAGGCACAAAATAGTCAAAATAAAAGTGAAAACTAACAAAGGAAATAGAAGAACCAAACCTCACAACCAGCTAGGCAATCCATGGCCTTCACTTCTGACATTTTTGAGCTGATGTCTGAAGCTGAACTTTCACATAATACTCGCCACATGACCATTGGCTCCCAGCTCAGACCAGTTCCCTGTGTTAGAACATCACGAACTATAACTGGTTCACCATTAGACCAGTGCTTTTGAAATAACAAGAAGCTTTCTTTTGAAATGTCTCCTGACTCTGGACAGTATATGTTATTATCATTTGTTCCTTCTCGGAATGCTGCCCTTCTCATTAAGTTATAACTTGATGCTGCTCCTTTCTGTTGAACTATTTTTTGTTCCATTTCACAAAACCTCAGCATCTCATGCGCTTTAGCTTCCAATTTAGATAGCCATCCACGAGGTAGGATACACCTCAGCTCTAATATAGAACTACCACAACCCCCAACCTCCTTCGGTGCACAAGGGATCCTTCCATCACTATCCGCATTCCACAATGAAGATAGCTGAATATGACCATTTGGGGCCTCTAGAACCGGGGATACTAGAAGAGGATCACCACCATGCATATAATCATATCCTCTATTCACATACTGGAACTTCATCTCAGCCCGTGATGTGATGCTTCGATTGCGAATTTCTTGGCAACAACTTAGGCAAAGTTCAAAGGAACAATTGGGGCAGTTTCGATGAAGGTCAACAATTGAAGTGGCACAATGATCACTGTTCCACAACCCAAGAATGAATTAAAGATCTTATAGAACATGGAAAGAAGCCTCGCTAGTATAAGCTGAAGGAAACTTACCAATAGACACGTTCATTGTCGCCACAAAGACTCTGCGGTATCTCAATATCACACCCTGAGTTCATGAAAGATGTTTTATTGTTGACAATTCTTCAATGTAATGACCAAAAACCAAAAGAAGAAGATTAATACCTTGTATTTTAGCTTCAATCTCTTCCTCTTGACTCTGTTCATGACGAATTTGTTTCAGAAAAGGAACAAGTAAGCTAATCGTATAATGTAGATGCTGAACCCTTTCGGTGTCAGTTATGTCCTTGGTAGATGTCTGAAAGTGAATATTCAAAAACAGAAAAGAAAAGATGAAAAAGGGTTAATATATATTCGTGATTTGAGGCATTTTTTCCCATTATAGAATTTGATTTCAGAATTAATATAATTCACAGGATATTAGATCGTAGTAATCTGAACCTTAATTGTTCCTCTTGAACACAAACAAACATTGCAATTGCAATTATTGCGGCAACATGGGCAACTTTCAGCAATTTCTTCTACTGACATATCAGGGTACCTTGCATTTAAAAATGAAAACCACACCAATATTGTAAGGGTATGCCACAAACTGCATGGTTTAAATTGCATAGTTAAACATAAGCTGCCGTACCACTGGTTGATGCACCGCAGACAGTACATTTTCCTACATTTAGAACAAGGCACAAATGTTGTTCTCTCCTTCTTCAAGCATTGATGACATTTCCGGGGATTCTGTTCAACAACCTGAAAACAAAATTAGTTAGGTACCCTTGAAGTATGATATAATTATTAGCCCTGAGTACATGGTCCTAAAAGATCAAGTTTCCCAGCATTGGAAATTTATTATAAATGATAGCTACCGTAGTATTATCATCCATTCTTCTAGCCCTTCTTGTGTACTTTGTCTTTAGAAGGAAAAGCATTTCATCATCATCATCCAAATCGTCAATCAAGAGACCATCTTCATATTGGTCATTCTTATTTGAGGTGTTGAATTTCTTTGGTTCATCTACCTTCCTGGTAGTCCTGTTTGAACTGAACAGAAGGTCTTTTTTCCCTTCTGACTTTGGTTCCGTAAAATCATGCTTGTGATTTTCTTGAACCTTTCTTTTCTTCAAAACACCAGAAGTTCTAGAATATTTTGAGGTTTTGTGTGCACTTTTGCCAATAAGCTTATTTGATTGTTCTTGTTTCACAAATGGAACCTCCATTCCTACCAAAGAACTCCTCTCCAGAGTTCCCATAGTTTTTACTCCCTCTTCTGGCTCTGGCTCCTCATCACTCCCGTTAACAATATTCTCCTCGGCCTTTCTCTTTGAATTCCGGAAAGTTCTTGAGTATCTTGAGTACTGTAGATTATCCTCAGTCTGTTGATTTGACTGTTGTTGTCTAGGAACAGCTACCTCCATTCTTGCTGCAGAATAGACCAAAAATCAATCTCAGATAATTACAACTATTCAAATGTTCTACCCTAGATTGTCACTCATTCACCCACGTTAATGGGGTGTATTCACATCATGTGAACAATTTGGCTGAAGGCATAACAATGCATAGCAAATTAACAATATGTTGGTATAGCAGACCAATTACTTACCATCAGAACCTCAATCATTATTCATGAACACAACTATTTTGGGGGAAACAATGTGAACAATTACAACTACGTTTCAGTGGCTAAATGCATAACAATGTATAGAAAATTAGCAAATGTGCTGGTATAAAAGACTAATTAATTACCATCAAGAGGTGAATTATGAGTTATTTATCCAAATTATTTGCGGAAAAGGACTCCTCTTTTTTCTTTTTCTTTTTCTTTTTTTTTTTATTTTTTTTGTTCATGTTTATTAAATACGGTAAATCCATCCTATTGTGAAATTCATCAAGAAATTAACAGGTACAAGAACAATTGATGAATTTCAATATACAGTTCCTTCAGGCAAAGAGATACAACTGAGTTGACTAGAGAGTGAAGTCAACCCAATAAAATCCTTTCAACCAAGAACGCGACTTTGCCCATAACACATAAACAAAACAGGGAGAAAAAAAATCTAGAATTTCGAATTGCATTGCTTTAGTGATCAGTAATTATGCAACAAAGAAACCATCGAACTCGAAATCAACAACGTCTCCAAAACAGTTTTTGCATGCGTCTTGAATGATTCACGCCGCCGGTAAAACGAAAAATAAATAAAACAAAAAAGATAAAAAAAACAAAAGAAAACAAATTGAGAAAGGAAGGTAAGGTACCTAATCAAGAAAAGCATGTAAAGAGCGGTTGAGCCGATGAAATCGTTCGAGATTGTAGAATAGAACAGAGCAGTATTAATGGCGTTTGATATGATGAGTAAAGAGAGAGATACGGATGGAAATATTAATTAATCAAATAATTGATTGATTGATTGCAGAGAGCTAGAGAGAGAGATTTAAGGGGAAGTCATCCACCGCTTGGCTGAAAAAAAAACAAGTGCAGCAAGTGTTTGTTTTTTTTTTTTGTTTTACGATAACGATGTGATCCCCCTTATAATGCCGTACAGGTAAACCAATGCAAACATTCGTTCACTCACACTCACTCACACTCAGATTAGGGCTTTTTGTTTTGGCAATAATCCCAACCAGACAGATTAAAAATAGCTATTTTGGATCCTGAAAGATTAGGTGCTGAAAAAATTGATGAAGAATTAAATGAATTTTTTTATATAAAAGATAAATTATATTCAATAAAAATATCTAATAATTAAATTTTAGTTGATTCTGTTTAAAAATATATTAAATTCTAAAATTAGTTTTACTGTTAATCATCTTCAATCTTCAACTTCTAACTTCTTATTATGTCTCTTTTAGACAGTGTTTAGTTATATCTTAGACATAACTATAGACACTGAAATATAGGTGGCTGATTTGTTCGTCCAATTATCTTTGGGACTAATGTTAGTCCTTTAGTCTGACTTTTAATTTAAACTGTTAGATCATTTTATTATTATATCTAACGATATGGATTAAATACAAATTTATATGTTTAATTTTATTAAATGCTCTCTAATATTTAATATTTTTATAAATAATTTCCTCCTCCTTCTTATTATTTGTTTTGCAGATGGAGTCTCTTCTTCTTCTTCACCACCGCAATGAAAACCGGCGCTAGCAGCAACTGGTAGGGTCTGTATCGAGACTATACATGAATGCATGCAATTGTCCGAGCCGGGATCGAGACTATTTCGCACCCTTGCCCACCCCGCCTCTAAAATTTGTGTTCTTCTCGTCATGTGGTGTTCTTCGAGGAGGAAATCTTTTTCATCGAAATTGCCACACATACATACACAGAGACACATACTTCACATTTGAGACAGAAAATCAAAAAAGAAGAAACAAAAGAAAAGAAAATCTTCGCAGAAAATTATGGCTTCAAAGGAGACCCAAGACTTCTAGCCATTTCTCAAACCATCAGAGTGGTTCCTCACTTCCCCAAATAAGGTATCCATTTTTTTCCTTATAACGTTTTTATTTTCATATTTTAGAATAGCAAAAAAAATTATTTTATTGTAATTTCTTTAATTTTTGAACCTTATTCATCAACAGATTTATAGCTGTGACTATTTGGTTTCATAATATTTATATGTTTAGAAGTCTAAAATTAATGGTGTGCCACACACAATTAATGAAAAGACATTCATATGAGACCAACTACAAGCTAATAGAATAAATCTAGCCATGAAACAAGATTTCTTTCCCCTAAATACATTTTTCTTGCCACCATTATCCAAATCTAACCAAATGAAAAAATCATGTTACTATAATGCAATGATTAAGGTGACAATCTCACATTACTGGTTTTAAATGGTCATGATATGTCAGTTTGACTTAATAAACCCTAAAATGGAGAAGTTTCTTTCTTTGACTTTTAGGTACAAATTCATATGCATTTTGTGCAAGTATTGAAGATCCAAAGTGAGTTCCCCTTTTGCAGCTCACACTTGTAGGATTATTGTTGTTGAACTATCCTATATGAAACCTCTGAATTTCAGACCATGATTAATGTGGATGACACGATAGTAACTAGGGAAGAAATTGCTTGAACTATCCTATATGAAACCTCTGAACTTTTAGTCGCGACTCTGGTCTCTGGGTTCTTCAATGGTTGTCTATGAGAGAGAACTTTAATCCCACGGTGTTGGGCATTATAAGTTCTAAAGACATATTGATTAATTATATACATGTTAAGCATATTATTTAACTAATTTATCCATATTTGCAGATAAATGAGCAATATATTCGTACATCCGTTGTGATAGATCTTTTGTTGGGGATGTGCAATGACCAGAAATACGAGTTTCAGAAGAAGATTAATGATTTCTGGGCTACTCTTTAAAGTGAATAGCATGGAGATCAACATTTTTACTTTTTTAGTTATTATTTGAAAAATTTGCTGTAATCCTCAATTATGTTTGTGTATTAATTTAGTTATTGGTGTGAATAAATAATTGTAACTTTATGCTTGTCTATTATAATCTAAATAGCCTGTGCTAAGAATTATTATTATGATCATAGATATTTAGGAATATATTCATCATGTGTTCTTTGTCATTTCAATTTGAAAATGATTAGTTAAAGATTCATACATGATTATAACTACACGACCCTCATGCCATAGCTAGGAAGCCTTTCATGCATCATGCACATATTCCTCTAATCCCATTTTATACAGGTATGAAATACACACGCTTTATTTGTGAATGAAACTTTGAAATGGAGGATTTTGGTTGATTTCTGACTTTCCAAGCTTCTTGAGATCCGTAACTCCCACAATTTCTAATCCGATAAACGTGATCGCATCTTCCTCCTCTACACAGTGACGTGCATTTTATTCAGTGGAATCACAAAGTGAAGCTGTCCCTACCGGGAACCAATTCAGCCAAACCAAAGAAGGAGAGGAACCACTGAGTTTTCGACATTTTTGCTCTATTTTACCGATCAGAAATCTTCTCCGATATCTTGTGTGTGTTCTGCGCTTTATAGAGGTAGGGTTTGACTCTTTAATTGGTTAAAATTATGAATTAATTGATATATGTGATTAGATTATTGTTTGTTGATATTTGTTCAAATCTGTGATTATTGGTTGTTGAAATTTTAGTTGAATTACTGCTGGAAATTGTTGTTGTGATTCGGCCATGTTGAGGAATTGGAAACTAATATGTTGTTGAATAATTGACTGAAATCTGAGTTATATGATAATATGTAACCGAGTTCTGTCTGTCGGATGTTGATTTGGGATAAAATATAACTAAAATGAATATTTTGAATGGAGGTTTCGAGTACAAAGGAGCAGAGGCTTAACTTTTGAAAAAGATTTAATGAATAAAAATTATTTATTTATAAATATATGAACTTTATTGAAATTAAATTGAATTGGTTTTGGAAGAAAAATAATTGGTTTGAAATAAAGGGTTTAAAGTAGAAGACAGCTTTGGAAAAAATATGACTCTAATTGAACGTAAAAGGTTTTATTTTGAAAACGGAAGAACCATGCCCAATTTACTTATTTTAATGAAGTTTTGAGTATTTGAAAATTGTAAAATATTTTAAATAATTTATAAAGTAACAAGTGAAGACTGTGTCTTTTTATAGAAGTTCAGAGTTATTTAGAATAATTTTTAAAGTACGTAAATTTAATTAATGTAATTTGCAGAATATGCCATTTTTCAAAGTTTAAGCATATTTATGTATTTTAGTCCTGTGGACATATTTATGCATATTTTTAAAAGTATTTATAGAATTTAAACATAACTCTGAGATATTCAAAAAAGTGATTCCAAAGTTAAATCTCATTACCTGCTCTGTTTTAGTTTATTATTTTAAAGAAACTGTGGAATTTCGGATAAAGAATTATTATATCTTGAAAGTTATTTGATTATGTGATGAGATAATTGTGGTTGGAAGTGCTACACCAATGACTCTTCTTGTCATCGATTTATCTGGTAATTTTTCAAAGAGTGGTACGGGCACTATAGCCCAAGAGTGTGACCCGTCACTTTAATCGTGGAAGCGGTATGGGCACTATAGCCCAAGAGCGTGTGGGCACTATAACCCAAGAGTGTACCGGCCACTATACCCCGAAGCGAAGGCAACGAGAGATAACATCCGTAAGGATGTAATGTCGGGTGTAGGTCGAAAATCGACGGATGAGCTCATTACCTGCACTAGGGCTAGACATGCATCATACTTAGTTGCGCATATCACCTGTGTGTGTGTTGAATTGGTTCTTGTAGTTGTATGTTATGTTGTTGTTTGCTTTTGTTTGTTGTTTTCTCTATGTTCTTTCGTTGTGGTTTGATTGATCTGGGACATATGGTCGTTATATAAAAAGAAAATTAATTTATTTGGCAGATAGAGATTATGGATCTGACTTCTAAGGACGATGAGGATCCTGAGATGGATATAGAGATTGTGGACTTGACTTCTGACAGTGATTAGGTAGTGATATCAGCATCTTCTTTTGGCAGCTCTCCAATTTAGTATTTCTTTTGTCTTAGACTCTCACTTTTATTTTTTGAGATATCAGGTTAGAAGATTAGGGACTTTCTATATGGGCCAGACCCCGAAGATATTTTGAGTTGTATATATGTTCATGACTGTGAGGGAGTAACTAACTTTTCATCTTTTGGGTATTGTGTGTGTGTGTGTGTGTGTCTATATATATATATATATATATATATATTTTTTTTTTTTTCGTTTTGGTTGCGATTTTATTTTCTTTAAGGAAGGTTTTTCATAAAAAGTCGATTTTCATTAACCTGATTACAGACTTGATATTAGTAATAATAGTGTCGGTGTAGTTTCAAGTTGGTAACACTCGATGTTTCGGTATGAGTATGTCATACTGAAATTCGGGTTGTTACAACGAAGATGCTGCTGGAGGCGGCGACGACACTGCTTGTGGTGTTAACGACAGTGATTGAGTGATAGTGACCAACAATGAGAGTGAGTGAGGGTGGCGGTTACTGACAAAACGATAGCAAATGATGGAGATGGAAGGGCTAACGATGTGAGGAAAAGAGAAAGGGAAGAGAAGTGAGGTTGATGATGTTGCATAAATGGAGGGGAAGGGTTCGTAAATTTGAATTTAGGGTCAAATTTAGAAAACCAAATCCGCCGATAAACCCGCTGCTAACCTCCGACGATAAATTTGACGGTATTCAGCATTTTTCTTGTAGTATTTTTCTTCTTTTGAACTTACCACTCTTACCTTTTTTGGCTCTGGAATTACTTTAAATAAGTTTTAATTTAGAAATTAAGAAAAAGGAGAGACCTAACTAAGATAATCTATATGATAGAAACTTTCAATTTGACAAAAAAAAATCAAATTATGTGACAAAGGACACAAAATAAGGAGAGACAATTTTCTAGAGGTTTAGAGACATGATGCGTGAGCATCATCTGTATCTTTTATATGTAATTTATATAGTTTTTCTGTTGATTTGTTAGAGGATTTCAGTGGATTAGCCCCATTGGATACTACTTTGAATTTCGTGGCTTTTGATTGATTTCAAAAAATATTCTGGTGAAGAATTGATGAAAATGGCATTAAGAAGTAAAAGAAGACCGTGCATACGCATCATCCATATGTACGCATCACTGGAGCAAAATGGGAGATTGTGCATACGCATTCGTTGCGCGTACACACGACCACAAGAGCTTAATTGGATCAATTCTTCTCTGGGTGCCTGGCGCTAAACACCACGACCCGGCGTTTAGCACCCAAAGCTTCGTAACACGGCCCTCGTTTCAGGAGACCTGGCGCTAAACGCTCAGCCACCGACCTGGGTGGCGCCAAATGCCCAGAACATGGCGTTTGGCGTTGAGTGCGTACTTAAAAGGATGGGGACCACATTATAACAAATCAACAAGGCTTTTGGAGATTTGATTTTGTAAATCACAAGACCATTAGAAAAGATCTCTTAGGGTTTTATTTAAGTTTTCAATCTATTTTAATTAGCACTATAAATAAGATTGAGATCAGCCTACACAGAGACTTCTCTTCTCTTAATTTTCATTCCGCACTTTTCATATTTTTCTCTGCTAGGGTTTTTCCACACCATGAGCAACTAAACCTCCATTTTTAAGGTTAGGAGTTCTGTTTACTTGAATGGATTAATAATTACATGTCTTTCTACTCTTGATTAATGCTTTGATTATTGTTTAAGGATTGGTTTGTTCTTCATCCTAGGGATTAGTGATTATTCAAAAATAACTCTAATTCTACTTGAATTCTATTTGAATCTTGGAAAAGTTATATCATTATAATTACATCTTGAAACCAATTCCTCATAATTTCTAATTATCTGGACTTAATGTGGTACGTGACTAACGAGGAGAACTATTGTCGATCTAGAATTTCTCAAAATAGAATATGTTCGTTGCAAGTATAGTCTAGACCAACAATTGATTCCCCAAATCAAATGTTTAAATTCAAATCAAAATAACCGAGATCAAGAGTACTTCAACCTCGGGTCGTTCTCCTTAAGACGCAATCGGGAGTGTTTCTCTTTCGATTGTTAAGAGGACAAAAAAGGGGGTTTTGTGCAATCGAAGAACTAAAGATTAAAAGAACTCAAGAAATAAAAGAACTAAGTAATGAGAAAAATTGTAATTAATGCAATTAAAAAGAAGATAAGATCAAAACTAGTGAAAATACAAGAAAGAGCCTTGACTTGGGAATGAGAATCCAAGGAATCCTATCATCGCTATAACCACAACTATGATAATTATGATGAGTCAATCTCACCTAGTTAACCCCAACCATCGAGGAGTAAGTCAAGCAAGCATGATTGACTTTAATCCATAAGTCCTAACCAACTTACCAAACTAGTTGATAAAAAGCTAGCGTCAATGGAAACAAGAGTCAACTAACTACCCAAGAATTACTACTAAATGTCGGACATTATGACTCTAGTATCTTAGGAACTCAAACCACAAGCCAATGTGTGAAAATCTACTCAAATTCTAAGGTTGGTATTTTCACAAACACCTTGTGTGCATAAAAGTAAAACATGGAAAATTGCAAAGGAAATTGGAAAACTATAACCAACTATCAACAAGACCAAACATAAACAAGCAATCAAACATAAAGAAAGCATCAAACATAAAATTCATTAATCAAAATTTCAAGAAACACAAAATTGCAAATATGAACAAGTAACTTGAACCAAAAGGAAATGAAAGTAAAGACAATGTAATTAAAGAGGAAATTGAGAGTACTTACTATTAAAAAAGCAAAATCCAAAAGAAAAGCTTGCTATAAAATGCTACAATGGAGATTGAAATGAAACCCTAAGAGAGAAATGCTACTTTACTCCTACTCCTAATACTATGAAAATTAAACTATCTAAGTGAGCTCTCAAGCCCTCATGTAAGCCCCCTTGATATGTGTTGATTCTCCCCTCATATAGCACTTCAAATTCAGCATCCAAACCTTCCAACAGAATTCGAGAAGCACGTGCATCATTAATGAAATCACGTGTTGGGACCTGTGCGGACGCACAGATGCGTGCGTCCGCACACTTGGCTGAATGTTGACCTGTGCGTACGCACACATGGAAATTCTTGCTTGTGCGCACGCACGCAGGGCTGTGCGCACGCACACTTTATTGTTTGTGCTTTTCCTTGTTTTCTTCATGTTTTCTCCCTTGTACATGTTTTCTTCCACTTTTGGCTATCCATTCTTGCCTCCAAGGCCTGAAAACACTCAACAAACATGTCATGGCATCGAATGGAATAAAAGTGGAATTAAATTGCTCATTTCAAGCACAAAATTGTATGTTTTCACATTTAGGATCAAATTAGGGATAAAACACAAAAGTATGCTATTTTGGTGCTTAAGTGTGAGTTCATGTGCTAGAATCCATCCTAGTTGAGTCAAAATATACCATCAAATATGGACTCATCAATTCCCCCACACTTAAACAATAGCATGTCCTCATGCTAAACCAACAAGGAAAACAATCAAGAGGGGTTCAACTTATTAAACGCAACTATCTATATGCATGTAAGTATACTATTTACTATCTATATATCTATCTATAGTATCTATATGAAATTGGTGAAAATAAACAATCAAATTCCCAAGCAAGTATGGGCAAATAGGGCTAAGCAAAGAAGTAGCTCAAGGCAATCAAAATCTAAAGAATTGATTCAAGACATCAAAATGAAGCAACTTGCAAGGATACATGATAAGAGGTATGGAAACATAGAGTTGAGTAATTGAACCCTCACTAGGTGTGTATACACTCTGATCACTCGGTGTTTAGGGTTTCAATCACTCAAGTCTCTTCTAATCATGCTTTCAAGGAGTTGCTTCACATTTAACAATCAACAACAAGTGATGCGTGAATGCAATTATCATGAGGACTTCATATGGTTGTAATGGGGTTAGGGTTAAGGTGGGATAGATATGGTCAAGTGGACTAAATGCAATTGAATCCTTGATTAGTTTAAGTCATCCACATCAACCTATATCAATCAAATCAAAACGAAATGCAATCCTAACCTTCCATCATTTTCTATTCACTAGCACTCATGTATGCTTTTCTCACAAAAAAAACATCACATATGCAATTCTTTATTCATTTGTTTACCCTTTAGGGTGACTTTGCGCCCTTTTTATGATGAAGGGTTTTTTTTTTTTTTTGGATTTAGAATTGCCTATGGTTAAGTAGCTCATACATGAATGTTCCCATTTTCTACAAATTTTCAATGAATATCCAAATTAAACATTTTCTTTTACTACCAAAGTTTCCCAAAAGATTCCCCCACACTTAAATGTAACACACTTCTTCAACCTAAGCTAATCAAGGATACAATCCAAGGTAGTTCATGGTTTTCCGCTTAGGGTTGCGATGTGCTATATCAAGAACAATGGGGTAAATAAAGCTCAAAGAGGTTTAACAATGGTAAATGCAAATGGTAGGCTATATAGGAAGAGTAAGCTTTTAAACAAAGATGGCCTCAATCATGCTCAATGCAATGCAAAACATCAATCATTGGAAATAAAGAATCAAGCAAAACCAAGATCACAATCATAGAAGAGATATAACACTCAATGAACAAAATTAGTGGGTGAAATGTGTAACCACTCATTCGAGCTCAAAACTCACAAGGTATTTGTTTTTTACTCTTCTATGTTCCAAAAAATAATCATTCAAGCAAGTTTGAAAATAATTTTCTCAATCAATTCAATAGTAAGCCCAAAATTCTTGAAAAGTTCTCGTTGTTTTTCACCCAAATTATTTCCTATATATGTATGTATATATGTTGTGATGGATGCAAAATTTTTCAAAATTTCCTAGTTCTTTTCCTAATTTTCAACAAGCAAAAAGTAACATGAACAATTAGGATCAAAATGAGCTAGGCATAAGCTATTCACAACATCCAATCACAATCCATATCTATATTATATACCAAGCAAACAAGCTCGAAACATATATATATCATAATTGAAATGCAATACCAAGGATAACTAGAAGCAAGCTAATATATATATACATCAAAGTACTAAACGGTAGCAAAAAAGTAAAGTGCTGTCAATATCTACAAAAGCGTAATAAAACTGAAAATAACTAAATAAGAGTGTTCAGGAGAGAATGTTTATGGTGCACGAAATTGTGATCTCAGGCAACGGTGCCAGAAACTCTGTACGCACGTCTTAATAAATCGTTTTTCATTCACAACTTCGATACAACTAACAAGCAAGTGCACTGGGTCGTCCAAGTAATAAACCTTACGTGAGTAAGGGTCGATCCCACGGAGATTGTTCGTATGAAGCAAGCTATGGTCACCTTGTAAATCTCAGTCAGGCGGATATAAAATAGTTATGGAGTTTTCGAAATATAAATAATAAATAGATAGAAAATAAGGATAGAAACACTTATGTATATCATTGGTGAGAATTTCAGATAAGTGTATAGAGATGCTTTCGTTCCTCTGAACCTCTGCTCTCCTGCTGTCTTCATCCAATCAGTCTTGCTCCTTTCCATGGCTGGCTTTATGTAAGGACATCACCGTTGTCAATGGCTACTTTTTATCCTCTCTGGAAAATGGTCCGATGCGCTGTCACTGCATGGCTAATCGTCTGGAGGCATCACCCTTGTCAATGGCTGCATCCCATCCTCTTGTGAAAATGGTCCAAATGCTCTGTCACAACACGGCTAATCATCTGAGGTTCTCGATCATACTGGAATAGGATTCACCCTCCTTTTGTGTCTGTCACTATGCCCAGCACTCGCAAGTTTGAAGTTCGTCACAGTCATTCAATCCCAGAGTCCTACTCGGAATACCACAGACAAGGTTTATACTTTCCGGACTCTCATGAATGCCGCCATCAATCTAGCTTATACCACGAAGATTCTGATTAAGAGATCCAAGAGATACTCATTCAATCTAAGGTGGAATAGAAGTGGTTGTCAGGCACGCGTTCGTGGGAGAATGATGATGATTGTCACGTTCATCACATTTAGGTTGAAGTGCGAATGAATATCTTAGAAGTGGAATAAGTTGAATTGAATAGAAAAACAGTAGTACTTTGCATTAATCTTTGAGGAACAGCAGAGCTCCACACCTTAATCTATGGAGTGCAGAAACTCTACCGTATGAAAATACATAAGTGATAATGGTTCAGGCATGGCCGAATGGCCATCCCCCATGAAAGTCTAAGATAGCATAAAACTGATCAAAGATGTCTAATACAATAGTAAAATGTCCTATTTATAATAAACTAGTTACTAGGGTTTACAGAAGTAAGTAATTGATGCATAAATCTACTTCCGGGGCCCACTTGGTGTGTGCTTGGGCTGAGCTTGAATGTTACACGTATAGAGGTCAATCTTGGAGTTGAACGCCAGTTTGTAACGTATTTCTGGCGTTCAACTCTGGCTTGTGACGTGTTTCTGGCGTTTAACTCCAGACAGCAGCGTAGAACTGGCGTTCAACGCCCTCTTACGTCATCTAAAATCGGTCAAAGTATGGACTATTATAAATTGCTGGAAAGCCCTGGATGTCTACTTTCCAACGCAATTGGAAGTGCACCATTTTGAGTTCTGTAACTCCAGAAAATCCACTTTGAGTGTAGGGAGGTCAGAATCCAACAGCATCAGTAGTCCTTTTTCAACCTCTGAATCTGATTTTTGTTCAAGTCCCTCAATTTCAGCCAGAAAATACCTGAAATCACAGAAAAACATACAAACTCATAGTAAAGTCCAGAAATGTGAATTTAACATAAAAACTAATGAAAACATCCCTAAAAGTAACTAGATTCTACTAAAAACATACTAAAAACAATGCCAAAAAGCGTATAAATTATCCGGTCATCACAACACCAAACTTAAATTGTTGCTTGTCCCCAAGCAACCGAAAATCAAATAGGATAAAAAGAAGAGAATATACTATAAATTCCAAACTATCAATGAAACATAGCTCCAATTAAATGAGCGGGACTTGTAGCTTTTTGCCTCTTGAATAGTTTGGGTATCTCACTTTATCCATTGAAGTTCAGAATGATTGGCATCTATAGGAACTCAGAGTTCAGATAGTGTTATTGATTCTCCTAGTTCAGTATGATGATTCTTGAACACAGCTATTTTATGATTCTTGGCCGTGGCCCTAAGCACTTTGTTTTCTAGTATTACCACCGGATACATAAATGCCACAGACACATAATTGGGTGAACCTTTTTAGATTGTGACTCAACTTTGCTAAAGTCCCCAATTAGAGGTGTCCAGGGTTCTTAAGCACACTCTTCTTTTGCTTTGGACCTTGACTTTAACCGCTCAGTCTCAAGTTTTCACTTGACACCTTCACGCCACAAGCACATGGTTAGGGACAGCTTGGTTTAGCCGCTTAGGCCAGGATTTTATTCCTTTAGGCCCTCCTATCCACTGATGCTCAAAGCCTTGGGATCCTTTTTATTTACCCTTGCCTTTTGGTTTTAAGGGTTATTGGCTTTTTGCTCTTGCCTCTTGGTTTTAAGAGCTTTTGACTTTTTCTGCTTGCTTTTTCTCTTTTTTTTTTCTTTCTATTTTTTCGCTATTTTTTTTCTGCAAGCTTTGTTCTTTGCTGCTTTTTCTTGCTTCAAGAATCATTTTTATGATTTTTTAGATTATCAAATAACATGTCTCCTTATCATCATTCTTTCAAGAGCCAACATATTTAACATTCTTAAACAACAACTTCAAAAGACATATGCACTGTTCAAGCATTCATTCAGAAAACAAGAAGCATTGTCACCACATCAATATAATTAAACTAAGTTCAAGGATAAATTCGAAACTCATGTACTTCTTGTTCTTTTGAATTAAAACAGTTTTCATTTAAGAGAGGTGATGGGTTCATAGGACATTCATAACTTTAAGACATAGTTACTAACTACTAATGATCATGTAATAAGACACAAACATGGATAAGCACTTAACATTAAGAAAACAAAAAACAGAAAATAAGAACAAGGAATGAGTCCACCTTAGTGATGGTGGCGTTTCCTTCTTGAGGAACCAATGATGTCCTTGAGCTCTTCTATGTCTCTTCCTTGTCTTTGTTGCTCCTCCCTCATTGCTTTTTGATCTTCTCTTATTTCATGAAGGATGATGGAGTGCTCTTGATGTTCTACCCTTAATTGTCCCATGTTGGAACTTAATTCTCCTAGGGAGGTGTTGATTTGCTCCCAATAGTTTTGTGGAGGAAAATGCATTTGAGGCATCTCTGGGATCTCATGGTGATGAGCTTCATGCGTTTCTTGAGATCCATGAATGGGCTCTCTTGCTTGCTCCATCCATTTCTTAGTGATGGGCTTCTCTTCCTCAATGGGAATGTCTCCTTCTATGAAAGCTCCAGCTGAGTAACATAGATGGCAATTAAGATGAGGAAAAGCTAGCCTTGCCCCAGGAGAGGGCTTTTCGGCTATTTTGTAGAATTCAAGGGAGATGACTTCATGAACTTCTACTTCCTCTCCAATCATGATGCTATGAATCATGATGGCCCGATCCACAGTAACTTCAGATCGGTTGCTAGTGGGGATGATGGAGCGTTGGATGAACTCCAACCATCCTCTAGCCACAGGCTTGAGGTCCAGTCTTCTTAATTGAACCGGCTTGCCTTTGGAGTCAATCTTCCATTGAGCTCCTTCCACACATATGTCCATAAGGACTTGGTCCAACCTTTGATTAAAGTTGACCCTTCTAGTGTAGGGGCGTGCATCTCCTTGCATCATAGGCAAGTTAAACGCCAACCTCACATTTTCCGGACTAAAATCTAAGTATTTCCCCCGAACCATTGTAATATAATTCTTTGGGTTTGGGTTCTTACTTTGATCATGGTTCCTAGTGATCCATGCATTGGCATAGAACTCTTGAACCATTAGGATGCCGACTTGTTGAATGGGGTTTGTTAGAACTTCCCAACCTCTTTTTTGGATTTCATGTCGGATCTCCGGATACTCATTCTTCTTGAGCTTGAAAGGGACCTCGAGGATCACTTTCTTCTTGGCCACAACATCATAGAAGTGGTCTTGATGAGCTTTGGAGATGAATCTTTCCATCTCTCATGACTTGGAGGTGGAAGCTTTTGTCTTCCCTTTCCCTTTTCTAGAGGATTCTCCAGTCTTGGGTGCCATCAATAGTAATGGAAAAACAAAAAGCTTATGCTTTTACCACACCAAACTTAGAATATTGCTCGCCCTCGAGCAAGAGAAGAAATAATAGATGAAGAAGAAGAAGAAAATATGGAGGAGAGGGGGGAGGGGTGTATTCGGCCAAGAAGGGGAAGAGAGGGTTGTGTTGTGTGAAAAATGAAGAAGAATGGAGGGCTTTATATAGGGAAGGGAGGGGGGGTAAGGTTCGGCCATAAGGGTGATTTTTGGGTGGAAAATTGATCTTGAATTTTGAAGGTAGGTAGGGTTTATGAGGTAGGTTTATGGGGAAGAGTGGATGGATGTGAGTGGTGAAGTGGTTATAGGGAAGAGAGATTGAGGTGATTGGTGAAGAGTTTTGGGAAAGAGTGTTTATGGGATTGTGTGAAAGAGGGGTGAGAAGAAGTGAGTGGAGGTAGGTGGGGATCCTATGGGGTCCACAGATCCTGAGGTGATCCTGTGGGGTCCACAGATCCTGAGGTGTTCAAGGATTTACAACCTTGCACCAAATTAGGCATGCAAAATGCCCTTGCACACAACTCTGGGCGTTCAGCGCCAGATTGGTGCTTGTTCTGGGCGTTGAACGCCCATTTGTTGCCCATTTCTGGCGTTGAACGCCAGAACCATGCTTGTTCTGGGCGTTCAGCGCCAGCTCTTCTCCAGGGTGCAATTCTGGCATTCAAATGCCCAGATGCTGCCCATTTTGGGCGTTCAGCGCCAAAACCATACTTTGTTCTGGCGTTGAACGCCAGCCAGATGCTTTTTACTGGCGTTTAAACGCCAGTAAGATCTTCCTCCAGGGTGTGATTTTTCTTCTGCTGTTTTTGATTCCGTTTTTAATTTTTATATTTATTTTGTGACTCCACATGATCATGAATCTAATAAAATATGAAAGAACAAGAAAAATAAAATTAGATAAATAAAAATTGGGTTGCCTCCCAACAAGCGCTTCTTTAATGTCAATAGCTTGACAGTGGGCTCTTATGGAGCCTCACAGATGTTCAGAGCATTGTTGAGACTTCCCAACACCAAACTTAGAGTTTGGATATGGGAGTTCAACACCAAACTTAGAGTTTGGTTGTGACCTCCCAACACCAAACTTAGAGTTTGACTGTGGGGGCTCTGGTTGACTCTGTTTTGAGAGAAGCTTACTGTGCCTCTTTTCCATGTTTACAGAAGGGTAACCTTGAGTTGTAAACACAAGGGAGTCCTCATTCAATTGAAGGACTAATTCACCTCTGTCAACATCAATCACAGCTCTTGCTGTGGCTAGGAAAGGTCTTCCAAGGATGATGGATTCATCCTCATCCTTCCCAGTATCAAGGATTATGAAATCAGCAGGGATGTAAAGGCCTTCAACCTTTACTAACACATCCTCTACTTGTCCATAAGCCTGTTTTCTTGAATTTTCTGCCATCTCTAATGAGATTTTAGTAGCTTGCACCCCAAAGATTCCCAGTTTCTCTATTACAGAGAGGGGCATGAGGTTTATCCCTGAACCAAGGTCACACAGAGCCTTTTCAAAGATCATGTTGCCTATGGTACAAGGTATTACGAACTTTCCAGGATCCTATTTCTTCTGAGGCAATGTCAGTTGATCCAGATCACTTAGTTCATTGGTGAACAAGGGAGGTTCATCTTCCCAAGTCTCAATACCAAATAATTTGGCATTCAGCTTCATGATTGCATCAAGGTACTTGGTAACTTGCTCTTCAGTAACATCCTCATTTTCTTCAGAAGAGGAATACTCATCAGAGCTCATGAAGGGCATAAGGAGGTTCAATGGAATCTCTATGGTCTCTAGATGAGTCTCAGATTCCTTTGGTTCCTCAAAGGGAAACTCCTTATTGATCACTGGGATTTACGTCCTCCCCTTCCTCTCCAGGTTCGGCCGTGTTGACTATGTCAATGGCCTTGCACTCTCCTTTTGGATTTTCTTCTGTATTGCTTGGGAGAGTACTAGGAGGGATTTCAGTGATCCTTTTACTCAGTTGGCCCACTTGTGCCTCCAAATTTCTAATGGAGGACCTTGTTTCATTCATGAAACTTACAGTGGCCTTAGATAGATCAGAGACTAAGTTTGCTAAATTAGAGGTATTTTCTTCAGAGTTCTCTGTCTGTTGCTGAGTGGATGATGAAAAAGGTTTACTATTGTTAAACCTATTTCTTCCACCATTATTAAAGCCTTGTTGAGGCTTTTGTTGATCCTTCCATGAGAGATTTGGGTGATTTCTCCATGAGGGGTTATAGGTGTTTCCATAAGGTTCACCCATGTAATTCACCTCTGCTATTGCAGGGTTTTCAGGATCATAAGCTTCTTCTTCAGAAGATGCCTCTTGAGTACTGTTGGATGCAGCTTGCATTCCATTCAGACTCTGAGAAATCATATTGACTTGCTGAGTCAATATTTTATTCTGAGCCAATATGGCATTCAGAGTATCAATTTCAAGAACTCCCTTCTTCATAGGCATCCCATTACTCACAGGATTCCTCTCAGAAGTGTACATGAACTGGTTATTAGCAACCATGTCAATGAGTTCTTGAGCTTCTGCAGGCGTTTTCTTTAGGTGAATGGATCCACCTGCAGAATTATCCAATGACATTTTAGCCAATTCAGATAGACCATCATAGAATATATCCAGGATGGTCCATTCTGAAAGCATGTCAGAAGGACACTTTTTGGTCAGTTCTTTGTATCTCTCCCAAGCTTCATAGAGGGATTCACCTTCTTTCTGTCTGAAGGTTTGAACATCCACTCTAAGCTTACTCAGCTTTTGAGGAGGAAAGAACTTGGCTAAGAAAGCATTGACCAGCTTATCCCAAGAGTTCAGGCTATCTTTGGGTTGAGAGTCCAACCATATTCTAGCTCTGTCTCTCACAGCAAAAGGGAAAAGCATGAGCCTGTAGACTTCAGGATCTACTCCATTAGTCTTAACAGTATCACATATCTGCAAGAATTCAGTTAAGAACTGAAAAGGATCTTCAGATGGAAGTCCATGAAACTTGCAGTTCTGCTGCATCAGAGAAACTAATTGAGGTTTCAGCTCAAAATTGTTTGCTCCAATGGCAGGAATGGAGATGCTTCTTCCATGTAAATTGGAATTAGGTGCAGTAAAGTCACCCAGCATCCTCCTTGCATTATTATTATTTTCGGCTGCCATCTCCTCTTCTTGTTCGAAAATTTCTGAAAGGTGCTTGCTGGATTGTTGTAATTTAGCTTCTCTTAGTTTCCTCTTCAGAGTCCTTTCAGGTTCTGGATCTGCTTCAACAAGAATGTTCTTGTCCTTGCTCCTGCTCATATGAAAAAGAGGGACAGAAAAATAATAATAATAGGGGTCCTTTTTACCACAGTATAGAGGTCCCTGTGTGAGTAGAAGAAAAGAAGAAGAAAAAATTCGAACACAGATGGAAGAGGGGGTTCGAATTTGGGTGAGATGAAGTGTTAGTAGATGAATAAATAAATAGAAGGAGATAAGAGAGAGAGAGAATTTTCAAAAATAATTTTTGAAAAAGAGTTAGTGATTTTCGAAAATAGTTTTTGAAAAAGGTTAGAAATTTTTCAAAAATTAAAATAAAAAATTAAAATAATTAGTTAATTAAAAAGAAATTTTGAAAAAGAGGGAAGATATTTTCGAAAATTAGAGAGAGAGAGTTAGTTAGGTAGTTTTGAAAAAGATAAGAAACAAACAAAAAGTTAGTTAGTTAGTTGAAACAAATTTGAAAATCAATTTTGAAAAGATAAGAAGATAAGAAGTTAGAAAAGATATTTTAAAATCAAATTTTGAAAAAGATAAGATAAAGAGATATTTTTGAAAAGATATGATTGAAATTAGTTTTGAAAAAGATTTGATTTTTAAAATCACAATTAATGACTTGATTCACAAGAAATCACAAGATATGATTCTAGAACCCAAAGTTTGAATCTTTCTTAACAAGCAAGTAACAAACTTGAAATTTTTGAATCAAAACATTAATTGATGATGTTATTTTCGAAAATTAGGAGATAAAGATAAGAAAAATGAAAAAGATTTAATTTTTGAAAAAGATTTTGAAAAAGATAAGATTTTTAAATTGAAAATTTGATTTGACTCATAAAAAAAACTAGATTTTTAAAAAGTTTTGAAAAAGTCAACTCAAATTTCCAAAATTTATGAGTGAAAAAGGGAAAGATATTTTTTTTTATTTTTGAATTTTTAATGATGAGAGGGAAAAACATGAAAAAGACTCAATGCATGAAAATTTTGGATAAAAACAATGAATACATGCAAGAATGCTATGAATGTCAAGATGAACACCAAGAACACTTTGAATGTCAAGATGAACATCAAGAACTTATTTTTGAAAAATTTTTAATGCAAAGAAAACATGCAAGACACCAAACTTAAAAATTTTTCATGTATAGATACTATGAATGCAAGAATGCATATGAAAAACAAGAAAAGACACAAAACATGAAAACATCAAGATCAAACAAGAAGACTTACCAAGAACAACTTGAAGATCATGAAGAACACTATGAATGCATGAATTTTTCGAAAAATGCAAGATGAATATGCAATTGACACCAAAATTTTAACTTGACTCAAGACTCAAACAAGAAACATGAAATATTTTTTATTTTTATGATTTTTTTATTTTTTTTTTGGATTTTTGTACATTTTTTATTTTTGTACATTTTTTTGTACATTTTTTTCCAGGAATCTTGTATTCTTAGTCTAAAGCTCCAATCTGAGGGTTAGGCATGGCTTAATAGCCAGCCAAGCTTTAGTATGTAACTCAGACATGCCACGGCTGACATTCCAATTAACTTGCCTCTATGCTGATGGTTGGAAGCCCCTATCCAAAAGAATTAGACATGACTTTACAGCCAGCCAGGCTTCAACATACTTCATGAAACTCTAGAATTTATTCTTAAAAATTCTGAAGAAAAATATATTTTTGAAAAGATTTATTTTTTTTTTCGAAAACAGATGAGAAATTTTTGAAAGGTTTTTGAAAATTTTTTTTGAAAACTTTTTGAAAATAAGAAGAAAATTACCCAATCTAAGCAACAAGATGAACTGTCAGTTGTCCAAACTCGAACAATCCCCGGCAACGGCGCTAAAAACTTGGTGCACGAAATTGTGATCTCAGGCAACGGCGCCAGAAACTTTGTACGCACGTCTTAATAAATCGTTTTTCATTCACAACTTTGATACAACTAACTAGCAAGTGCACTGGGTCATCCAAGTAATAAACCTTACGTGAGTAAGGATCGATCCCACGGAGATTGTTGGTATGAAGCAAGCTATGGTCACCTTGTAAATCTCAGTCAGGCGGATATAAAATAGTTATGGAGTTTTCGAAATATAAATAATAAATAGATAGAAAATAAGGATAGAAACACTTATGTATATCATTGGTGAGAATTTCAGATAAGTGTATAGAGATGCTTTCATTCCTCTGAACCTCTGCTCTCCTGCTGTCTTCATCCAATCAGTCTTGCTCCTTTCCATGGCTGGCTTTATGTAAGGACATCACCGTTGTCAATGGCTACTTTTTATCCTCTCTGAAAAATGGTCCGATGTGCTGTCACTGCATGGCTAATCGTCTGGAGGCATCACCCTTGTCAATGGCTACATCCCATCCTCTTGTGAAAATGGTCCAAATGCTCTGTCACAGCACGGCTAATCATCTGAGTTTCTCGATCATACTGGAATAGGATTCACCATCCTTTTGCGTCTGTCACTACGCCCAGCACTCGTGAGTTTGAAGTTCGTCACAGTCATTCAATCCCAGAGTCCTACTCGAAATACCACAGACAAGGTTTAGACTTTCCGGACTGTCATGAATGCCGCCATCAATCTAGCTTATACCACGAAGATTGTGATTAAGAGATCCAAGAGATACTCATTCAATCTAAGGTGGAACGGAAGTGGTTATCAGGCACGCGTTCGTGGGGGAATGATGATGATTGTCACGTTCATCACATTCAGGTTGAAGTGCGAATGAATATCTTAGAAGCGGAATAAGTTGAATTGAATAGAAAAACAGTAGTACTTTGCATTAATCTTTGAGGAACAGCAGAGCTCCACACCTTAATCTATGGAGTGCAGAAACTCTACCGTATGAAAATACATAAGTGATAATGGTTCAGGCATGGCCGAATGGCCAGCCCCTATGAAAGTCTAAGATAGCATAAAACCGATCAAAGATGTCTAATACAATAGTAAAAAGTCCTATTTATAATAAACTAGTTACTAGGGTTTACAAAAGTAAGTAATTGATGCATAAATCCACTTCCGGGGCCCACTTGGTGTGTGCTTGGGCTGAGCTTGAATGTTACACGTGTAGAGGTCAATCTTGGAGTTGAACGCTAGTTTGTAACGTATTTCTGGCGTTCAACTCTGGCTTGTGACGTGTTTCTGGCATTTAACTCCAGACAGCAGCGTAGAACTGGCGTTCAACGCCCTTTTACGTCGTCTAAACTCGGCCAAAGTATGGACTATTATATATTGCTGGAAAGCCATGGATGTCTACTTTCCAATGCAATTGGAAGCGCGCCATTTTAAGTTCTGTAACTCTAGAAAATCCACTTTGAGTGTAGGGAGGTCAGAATCCAACAGCATCAGCAGTCCTTCTTCAACATCTGAATCTGATTTTTGCTCAAGTACCTCAATTTCAGCCAGAAAATACCTGAAATCATAGAAAAACACACAAACTCATAGTAAAGTCCAGAAATGTGAATTTAACATAAAAACTAATGAAAACATCCCTAAAAGTAACTAGATTCTACTAAAAACATACTAAAAACAATGCCAAAAAGCGTATAAATTATCCGCTCATCAGTTTACACCCAAAATATCGTAGATCCTCCCCGACACTTTAGTTATGCATTGTCCTTAGTGCTCAAAATAATCAATCGGGGGGAATCAACCATGATAAGCTCCACCATTAGATGGTGGTGGGTGGTGGTGACGGTGATAAACAATAATGACGCGGGATGTCTCTGTGGTGGTCTCAACTGCCGGTTTTTCAACTACCTGGTCTGCTAGCTCTGCTGCCATCTCTACTGTTAGCTCGGCTCTAGCTGCTGGCTCCTCAACTCTAGACTCCTCAGCTCTAGGCTCCTCAGCTCTCTGAACTACTGCCTCCTCAATCGTGGGCTCTGCCAGTCTCTTCTCAGGGTGCTCAACTGCCTGGCCAGCTTCAGCTGCTGGCTCCTCAGATGCAGGCTCCTCGGCCTCAGGCTCTGGTGTATCTGGAGGAGGTGGCTCAGGGTCTCTACCCTCGAAATTCACCACTATCCATTGGAAGCGGCGAGTGTTGCGGCGTTCGGATCGGTGGACGGCCTAAAGGATCTCCCGGCACAACTCATATGGTGTTTGGGGCTGGGGTGTGGGTGCGGTTGCTGAAGGAGGTGCTGAAGGCTCTGCTGCTGATGATGGAGGCTCAGTGGTCTTCCTCTTCTTCTGTGGCGGTCCGTCGTAGTCACCAGACTGGCGGGTGCGGCCTAGGGTTCTGGCAGGCGCGGTACAGAGACAGGGAAAGGGGCAATGTGGACGAGAGAGAGAGAGAGAGAGAGAGAGAGAGAGAGAGAGAGAGAGAGAGAGAGAGAGAGAGAGAGAGAGAGAGAGAGAGAGAGAGAGAGGTGACCGAGGGGTATGGTCGCCGGCGGTTCAGTAAGGTGGACGGAGGAGGCGATGTGAAAGGAAAAGGGGGTTAGAGGTTTCAGAGAAAAGAAGAAGAAAACAGAGAAGGGGGGTTTTGGAAACTGAAGCGCGACACTCCCCCTTTTCAAATTAACATTTGAAAGGGGATCTGTACGGACGCACAAGGTTGTGTGCGGACGCACATAGGAAAAAGAAAGGGGTATGCGTGCGCGCAAGGTCGTGCGGACGCTGCGAGCAGAAGGTGTAACCTGTCCTGTGCGGGCGCACAAGAAGGTGTGCGTTCGCACAGAAGGAGGAAAGGGGTTGAGTTCACACGCACAGCCTGTGCGTGCACTATGACCAGGGGGGTTGTTTAAGGCTGTGCGTGCACTCAGCGCTATGCGCACGCACAAATGGCTAGTTTTTTTTTTTTTTTTGAAGAAAGAGGGCGTGTGCGGTCGCACAGAAGGGAAAAAGAAGGTGGTGTACACACGCACAAGCCGTGCGCGTGCTGCGAACAGAGGGAGTGTTTAAGGGTGTGCGGGCGCATATTGCTGTGCGGACGCACAGGGACAGAAAAATAGGGGAGCTGTGCACGCGCAGAAGGCTGTGCGGACGCACAGGTCTCTGTTCCTACAACGAAAATTATGCCTCCAAGGCATCAAATTTGACATCCAAAATAGGTTTTCAAGCCCCAAAACATCATGAAACTCCCAAAAACGCATTATTTCACTAAAATTACTTAACAAACATCAAAATAAAACCAACTAACCAAGCAAAATAACCAATTTATTCATGAAATAAAAGCTAAAAAAGAGAAATTTAGAAGGATATTACCATGGTGGGGTGTCTCCTACCTAGCACTTTGGTTTATAGTCCTAAGTTGGACTTGGTGAGGAGATCCTTGTTAGGGCGGCTTATGCTTCCACTCCTCATTGAATCTCCAACCAAGTTTGCTATTGATTCGACCTCCAGGGTCCCAAATGAATTGCGTTAAACTCCTAAGAGACTTCAAGCTAGCAACTAGGATACTTAAGTGTTGATCCTTGAAATTAGTGCCCGAATCCCATACTTGAGTTCCTCTATCACCATTGATATGCTTGTGCACTCCCCAGAATCTACTACATTGACTCTTGCACCATAATTGAGCTCCAAATGTTAAGTTGGTTCCCTTGATGAACTTTCTGTTTCCTTGCCAATTAACATTCTTCTCTTCACCATCCACTACTCCAACAAAGGTTCGAAGTTGACCATCCATTTCTAAAACGGCATATTGATGTGGGCCTAGAAATCTTGTTAGAGAAGTCTTCACCCGCTCAATTCGTTCTTGCACAACTATCTTCACTTCTTGGCAAATAGAATCTCCCTCAACCTCTTTTGAATCTTCTTCATCCTCACTCAAGTAAAAAATTGGAGGTTGTGTGAAGTCCACATCAACATCTCCTTCCAAATCTAATAATGGAGGTTCATGAAGGTCATATTAGGAATTACCCAAGTTGGACAAAAAATCTTGAATGATGGAATCCTCTTGATCGATTCCTACCCACTCTTCATTTATCTCCTTTTGCGCTTCATGTTGTGACTTGACGTCTTCTCCTTGATTTTGCAATGCCTCTTTCACTCCACACTTTTCACTTGGTCCCACGCATTCATCCACTAGAATTTCTTGCTTGTGGCATGAACGCAATGAAGCTAAATGATCCAAAGCTTTTGCTAAGGTAGACATGACTTGCTCTTACTTCTTCCGGAACTCTTGTTGTTCTTGAATGAGCATGAAAAGTACTTCTTGTGTGGCTTGATCCGTATATAAAGATGAAGATTGAGGTGATAAAGGTTGACAATCAAACTCATGAGGGTAAGAGTTTTGTATGTAGTGAGGTGATAGTGTATAGAATTGGTGACTAGAAAGGTAAGTGTTTGGGTTCCATTGGGTTGCATAGTGGTAATGGTGTGAAAAAGTCATAAAGAAAATATAAACAAAAACTTACTAGGAAAAGCAAACAAACAACCAAAAAGTGCTATTTACACTATTAACATATCTACAACAACCAAAAGGTAAAACACCACTTGCAATCCCCGGCAACGGCGCCAAATTTGACGAGGAGAACTATTGTCGATCTAGAATTTCTCAAAATAGAATATGTTCGTTGCAAGTATAGTCTAGACCGAAAATTGATTCCGCAAATAAAATGTTTAAATTCAAATCAAAATAACCGAGATCAAGAGTACTTCAACCTCGGGTCGTTCTCCCTAGGATGCAATCGGGAGTGTTTCTCTTTCGGTTGTTAAGAGGACAAAAAAGGGGGTTTTGTGCAATCAAAGAACTAAAGATTAAAAGAACTCAAGAAATAAAAGAACTAAGTAATGAGCAAAATTGTAATTAATGCAATTAAAGAGAAGATAAGATAAAAACTAGTGAAAATGCAAGAAAGAGCCTTGACTTGGGAATGAGAATCCAAGAAATCCTATCATCGCTATAACCACAACTATGATAATTATGAGGAGTCAATCTCACCTAGTTAATCCCAACCATCGAGGAGTAATTCAAGCAAGCATGATTGACCTTAATCCATAAGTCCTAACCAACTTACCAAACTAGTTGATAAAAGGCTAGCGTCAATGGAAACAAGAGTCAACTAACTACCCAAGAATTACCACTAAATGTCGGACATTATGACTCTAGTATCCTAGGAACTCAAACCACAAGCCAAGGTGTGAAAATCTACTCAAATTCTAAGGTTGGCATTTTCACAAACACCTTGTGTGGATAAAAGTAAAACATGGAAAATTGCAAAGGAAATTGGAAAACTATAACCAACTATCAACAAGACCAAACATAAACAAGCAATCAAACATAAAGGAAGCATCAAACATAAAATTCATTAATCAAAATTTCAAGAAACACAAAATTGCAAATATGAACAAGTAACTTGAACCAAAAGGAAATGAAAGTAAAGACAATGTAATTAAAGAGGAAATTGAGAGTACTTACTATTAAAGAAGCAAAATCCAAAAGAAAAGCTTGCTACAAAATGCTACAATGGAGATTGAGAGAAATGATACTCTACTCCTACTCCTAATACTATGAAAATTAAACTATCTAAGTGAGATCTCAAGCCCTCATGTAAGCCCCCCTTGATATGTGTTGATTCTCCCCTCATATAGCACTTCAAATTCAGCATCCAAGCCTTCCAACAGAATTCGAGAAGCACGTGTATCATTAATGAAATCATGTGTTGGGACCTGTGCAGACGCACAGATGCGTGCGTCCGCACACTTGGCTGAATGTTGACCTGTGCGTACGCACAGGTACTTATGCGTACGCACACATGAAAATTCTCGCTTGTGCGCACGCACGCAGGGCTGTGTGCACGCACACTTCGTTGTTTGTGCTTTTCCTTGTTTTCTTCATGTTTTCTCCCTTGTACATGCTTTCTTCTACTTTTGGCTATCCATTCTTGCCTCCAAGGCCTGAAAACACTCAGCAAACATGTCATGGCATCGAATGGAATAAAAGTGGAATTAAATTATTCATTTCTAGTACAAAATTGCATGTTTTCACATTTAGGATCAAATTCGGCACAAAACACAAAAGTATGCTATTTTGGTGCTTAAATGTGAGTTCATGTGCTAGAATCCATCCCAGTTGAGTCAAAATATACCATCAAATATGGACTCATCAGTGACATATAATTGCATTCTGCTTTGGGATTCTTAGGATTGTGTGGCTCATAAATAAGAAATTGAACTTAACCCTCTAATACAATTGAGTAATCAAGAAACTGACGATCAATTGGATTAGAGGAGATTGAATTACCTAGAAATAGGAATAATCACTTGGGGTTTGCTATAAACATAATCATTGCATGATCAAAGTACTTAACTTGGAATATTAATCCGAACATTTAAACACCTCCAAAGCCTTAACTCCATTCTCATACCATTTTCTCAACTGTTCATTGCTTGCTTTCTTGTTTTATTTTCGTTTATGCCTATTGAAAATCAAAACTCTCATTTTAATTTGTCTAACTAGAATAGCTAATCAACCATTACTTGCTTAGTCTGTTAATCATCGTGGATCGACACTCACTTAATGACCTCCATTGTTAAGGTTAGGAGTTCTGTTTACTTGAATGGATTAATAATTACATGTCTTTCTATTCTTGATTAATGCTTTAATTATTGTTTAAGGATTTCTTTGTTCTTCATCCTAGGGATTAGTGATTATTAGGAAATAACTCTAATTCTACTTGAATTCTATTTGAGTATTGAAAAAGTTATATCATTATAATTGCATCTTGAAACCAACTCCTCATAATTTCTAATTATCTGGACTTAATGTGGTACGTGACATATAATTGCACTTTGCTTTGGGATTCTTAGGATTGTGTGGCTTATAAGTAAGAAATTGAACTTAACCCTGTAATACAATTGAGTGATCAAGAAATTGACGGTCAATTGGATTAGAGGAGATTGGATTACCTAGAAATAGGAATTTAATCACTTGGGGTTTGCTATAAACATAATCATTGCATGATCAAAGTACTTAACTTGGAATATTAATCCGAACATTTAAACACCTCCAAAGCCTTAACTCCATTCTCATACCATTTTCTCAACCGTTCATTACTTGCTTTCTTGTTTTATTTTCGTTTATGCCTATTGAAAATCAAAACTCTCATTTTAATTTGTCTAACTAGAATAGCTAATCAACCATTACTTTCTTAGTCCGTTAATCCTCGTGGGATCGACACTCACTTATTGTGAGTTATTACTTGGTACGACTCAGTGCACTTGCCGGTAAGTTGTGGATTAGAAATTCTGCACTAAGACACTAGAATAATCTCAATCCTAATTGATACCATAAAGTAATATGTAACAAATCTAAAATATTTGAATACTTAAAAATTAAAATCAACAGCCTTGTTAATTGTATGACATTCTCCTCTTCTTTTTTTTATTGCATTTTTCAAGAACACAACCTCTTTATTTTTTTGTTTTCTTTTTTTTTTTACGAAAATTTTCTTTTTTCATGCTCCTTTTTTTGAATTTTTTATTTTATTTTGCTTAATATGACTCTAAAAAAATTGTAGAAGTAAAAGATAAAACAAATAAACTAGACTAGGAGCCTAGACTTTATAGATAAATAAAATTTACCTACGACCTATAACTGATACTAAATAAAAAATATAAGAAAAAGAAAGAACGAAGAATAAAATACATGAAACCAAAAAGATTCATAGATAAAGGATAAAGGATAATGGTTTTCCTACTAGATCTCTAATAAACTTGTTTTGTGCAACTTAGGTCACTGAAAAGATTTTTTCTACTAGATCTTCAAAGAACCTATATCAAAGAGATGAAATTGAAAGAACTAATATTAAGAGTTATCTTAGACTAATTATTTCAATTTTTTCATGCAACAAACAAAACAAATCACTCACCTCACTTGAATATGCATAGAAAAATATGCATAAAAGCACCCATAAAATTTTATTCATCAAAATCCCTAGAAAATTCTTTACAAATTTGCTTAAATAGACTCCCTAATTAATTATCTAAAAAAGGGTCAGATTTTTCTAGAATAAAATAATAAAATATGAAATTAAACTAAAGATATGATTCTAAAATTAATCATAACTAATTTAAATCAGATTTAATTTAAATATTGAACTCCTAAGATTTGCTAATTAATTTAAATTAGATTTGATCTTCATAAATTAGATCAAATTTGATTTAAATTTTAAACTATAAACACTTGAAGATATAGTAACCAATTTAAATCAGATTTAATCTTATTAGATTAGATTTGATTTGATTTATATTTTAAACATCTAAAGATACTACTAAACAAATCAAAACTAAATCAAGTCTTTTGACAAACTCTAACAACAAATCAGATTTAGTTTTAAATAAAAAAAAATCGAATTTAACGTTAGGTTAATATCTTCCAATGAACTTGAAAAGAACTCTTGGACCTCTATTGTCCTTACTTAGCCCAATGGGCATTATCTTCTCTTCTTTAGCTAATAATTGATGCATTTCTTTATGTATGAGTGTCGTCAGGTCAACACCATGCTCTTGAGACAAACTTTTGGTCCCTTTGATCTCTAAGGCCAACATATTGTAATTCTTCTATTAATAAAATCTTTGAACATTATAAGATTACCATTCTTCTCTCTCAGTTCTAGAATGACAAAAATGTCCTCTTGAGTATGTATCTAAATAAAAACTTAATGAATTAAAGATGCATGAAAATAGTTTAATTTAACATACTCAAGTAGTAGTTTAGCAAATATTTTACTGTCCAAATTGATATAAATCCTAGTAATGAATGTTGAAGTAGAAAATATTCTCCTGCGCCGAGCCCGCCGCCGCGCCATCCTCTTCTTGTAAGTTCCCCCCCTCTCTCTCTCTCTCTCTCTCTCTCTCTCTCTCTCTCTCTTTTTCTCTCTCTCTCTCTATCACATTGTGATTTGTGAATCTGCATGTAAGTTTTTCTTCTTCTTCTATAGACTCATTGTTGCAACGTCCTTTCCGGTCGCCGTTGCTGTGAGTCCGTCACTAGAGCATGTCGCCATCACAGCTTCTTGTAAGTTCCTCTCTATCTTTCTCTGATTATTATATTTATTTTTACAATTTTTTTATCTACTATTTTCATGATAAAATTCTAAATTTGCGTTTGTTAAACCTAATTAGCATAATCAATTCATCACATTACTTCAGCTCAACTAGTTTGACACATTAGATTTATATTACAATGTGATTAAATAAAACAAAATTTAAAAGAAAGAAAGAAAAATCATTTGCTTGCTTAGTATTAGGCAAAGGTAGAGTTCTAACTTCAGATTCAGTTACAAATTTTAAGTAAGTAAAGAAAGTACTGTGTATTATTTAATTAATCTTCCTGAATATTGCTAATAATATTAATTGCTCTGTTTATTTCGATTTACTTATTGAAATTTCATCTTTTCTGCTAGTCACTATGGTTGGTAGGATTCCTATTTGATTTGACATTTATTTTGGTAAATTTATGCTCTGGATTTACTAATTTGTTGTTTATTTTGCTTTTGTTAATATGGAATCTAGCTTGGCATGGGAAATTCTGGAGTGTATTTTCGAATTTTTGTTTTCTGGTTTCCTTATAGAAAATTTCATCCATTTTCAATAACCCTGTGTAGAATCTTTCATTGAATTTTTTCGTTCCATGCATTTTGTGTAACAGTGTAGAATTCTGTAGGATTATGGATGGAGCATCTGGTGGCACACTTCTGCTTTGGTCTTGGTATCAGAGATTTCTTATCAGTGCCTGCAAAGAGCATTATGTAGGTAAAAGTTTAAATTCTGCTTCCTTACTTGTTTTCAATTATCTTAGATACTCAATTAACTAATGGATTTAGCACTATTGGTATAACCTTCAGAGTCCCACCGGACTTGTTACGGGCATGGCCCAGGGCACCTCTAGTCTTTTAAGCAACATAGTGTATGCCATCAATGATGCGGTTTCCCAATTCAGTAAAGCTGCACGCAAGGTATTTCTTGCTTTGCCGCAATGATAATTCAATTTACATTTCATGTTATAGCATCCAATAAGAATACTGTGTTGCATGTTGTCCAAAGAAAAACCTTCAGCGGATGGATATGTTAACAAAAGCTATCGTTTTCCTTCCAAGGAATAGGACACTAAAATTTTTACAGCTCGCCTTCCTACTTCTAACGAGCCCTGCTTGATTACTTCTGCTCCCACTTGACTTGATGGGTGCCATTAACATTATTAGCATGGCAATTAACACGATTAGCATCTACATTGAAATTTACTTATGCAGTTTAGTTGAATTTTTCTTTTGTGCCACTATTGGTTCTTCTTGATCTGTTTGTGTTAGCGTAATTCTTCTTTCTAAATGCAAGTTGTCCTTAACTTCATTGTTTATAGGGATTGACAGGTCTTCTTCAGTCACCTGTAAGAGGAACTGAGAAGCATGGTCTCCCCAGTGTCCTCTCAGGTAAATAAAATTAAATTTTAAAGCAACTTGAAGAATGACCTCTGATAATTTTGGGTATTCTCTTTTAAATAATCAAACCATAAGAATGAGATTGATTTTGTATTATTTCAAGTAATATATTTGTTCTAAAAATGAATCACCTTATATGTTGCATTTCTAAATATTTCAAGAACAATGTATGTCTCAGTTTTTATTTTTTATTATTTTAAAAGATAAGAATAATGGTAAATTCTATAATAGTATTAAATCAAATAAGCTATCGTATTTTACCAGCCAAGTAACTTGAGCAAGATATGAAACAATAATAAAAAAAAAAACAAAATAGAAATCTTGATAACTTGGGCTGCTTTGATGTTTAGAGTAGTAAACTTTACTTGATTATTTTAGGATGCAACAACATTTTCTGTTATCCAAACTGGTGAATAAGTGGCAACAAGTGTATCAATGGAAGCTTTCATGTATGGCAAATTAGGAGAAAACTTAGGAAAACGTACTTCAAGGCCAATTCCAATAACTCCTCCTCTGTTCTTAAAAATAGGATAATTTTAAATATCTCTAAGCTTTTGAATAAAAATAGGATAATTTTAAATCTCTCTAAGCTTTTGAATATACCTTGTAAGGTTTGCTGCATTATCCATATTATCCTCATATATAATGCAGCAAAAGGTTAGTGTTCCTTGTTTTATTTTTGAGAAAGCATATGTCAAGAAAGCATATGAAAGTTCAAATTTAGTCATGAAGCCCTTACTCTTACAAAATTTTAGTTAGGTGTAGTTTCACCAAATCATTTTTATCCTCATATATGATATTTATTAAAAAACTGGAATTAATCACATCATCAAAGAAAGAAACATGAGAAAAATTGGAAACTTTGTAATAAATGTTACTGACGAATTAGTTGTCATAATGTGTATTTGCAGGTGGTGCAGCATTTTTGGGAGCACAACGATGTTGCATTTCTAAATATTTGTGTTAGTGACTTTGTTAATTTCAAGCTTCAGTTTAAAGAATTGAGAGTCTTGAGGAAGAAGGAACTTGTGGATATTGATCTACAACAGTTCAATCCGCTAGTATTGGCTATTGCTTGTATATACATTTTGTTTTCTCAATTTGTTCATTTGTGGTAGTGATGCTACTAACCCTTGTATAAAGTATCAACAAACTTATAGTAATGTGCATATTCCTATGTCTATGTATATCTCATATTTAGACGAATATAAGCTTGAGTTTAATTATTTATCTTATCTTGAATCTTTTAGTTAGAGGATTATTTATTATTATTTTGACAAGTTTGTAAATTTATTATCTAATATTTAGTATAATATTAGATAATAAGGGTACTTTGCAACTTTTCATTTATGGAATACTTCTTTGCCTTTTGATCCCTATATTGATTTCCACAATCTTCAATTATAATGATTTGCATCATTAGGTTGGAACTGTCGAAGCCTTAAATTGTTACTATGCACATGGAGAGCAAAACCCTACTTTCCAGAGGCGGAGCTATTGGATGTTGGATCCGTGAGTAAATTTCAACTATTACTTCACCAATCAGCACCATTCTGGGGAAAAACTTCATACTGGGGATAACTAAATATTGAATATTTTGTATTATTAATGGATTGTAATTTAAATAGAAAGAGAGTTGTAATCTTCACTTGTCAAGTTTAGTGGATTGAATAGCATTGAATATTTTGTATTATTAGTGGATTGCAATTTAAACTAATATAAGTCTAAGTTTAGTTATTTATCTTGTCTTGAGTTTTTATGTTAGAGGATTATTTATTATTTTGATAAGTTTGTAAACTCATTATCTAATATTTAGTATAAATTTTATTTTTATATTAAAAAGTTTATTTGTCTTGTTATCTAATATTCTTTAAAATTTTATTTCTATATTTAAAAGTTTATTTGCATTAATTGTTTACTATTTTTCAAATAGAAAAAATAATTAAAAAATATAGCTATTAAAATCGACGGTAGCATTGTCGCTTTTTAAATTTAAAATAGACAAATAAAACAAAATATAAACAAAGGATTTATCGGTATCTAAATAATTAAATCAACGGCCATTGTGTCGATTTTATATAATAATATCGACGACAATGTTGTCGATTTTATTAAGCAGGTAAAATTCACAAACTCATATTATAGACGGAAATATTGTTGATTTTATTGAATCAAATATCGACAGAAATGTCGTTGATTTTATATAATAATATCGATGGCAACGTTGTTGATTTTAGTAAGAAGGTAAAATTCTCAAACTCATATTATAGATGGAAATATTGTCGATTTTATTAAATTATTATCGACGGCTAGCCGTCGATTTTATTAGAATTTTTAAAAATTGACAAGCTTAATAGGGACCACCTTCACCGTCCATTTTGCCGTCAATTTTTAATATTATCGACGGTCTAACTGCCGATTTTAACGATGTTTCTTGTTGTTGTGATGTATAGTTAAATGAAATATAGCTAATTTGAAAGTGTTTGTAATATAATTTTTAGTACAATGTTAGTTTCATTTTTCATAGGTAGATTTGTGAGCATTCCAATCTTTTATTAGTCAATAGTTATTCAATTATATAAGGAGTAATAGAATTGTTCCAATTAGTCACTTAAGCTAACATGGGATCAGGTCCAAACAGAAAAAAACTGAGAAGCGAAGGTTCTAGGGAATTTAATCTCTCTCTTATCAGCGTCTGATACATGGAAAAGAAAAGGTGGAGGAGCATTAATGCACTGTATTAACTTTCCTAAATATGAGTGCAACACAAACATCACCAGGTCTAACAAGGAGTTCCCTAATTGCATGCATAACCAATTTTCTCGTATGGAACTCTATGTTCAATCTTTGAATTAGTTAAATGGCATAAATCGAATCTATCTCTATTCTCATGTTAGTGACTCCAAGCTTAATTGAAAGTTTAAACCCCACAAAATTTTTTTACAGCTTTGTCATCTGATTGTAATTTCATCTATGTTCATCATTATTGCAGCCACTGCTCTCCTGGTTGAGTCTCACAGGAGACTATAAGAAAATATAATTCTACTAGGGAAGAGCACATTAACCCATAAATATTCAGCTTAATGCATCCTTCTTCTAAGGACTTTCAACCAATAACCTCCACTTTAGTGCGGATAAGTAATTTTTTACTATATGCCCATTTAAAGCAATGATTTCTTCATAATTTCTTGCAAAGTTCCTAATTATTTGAAGAATGTGTGAACTTGGAATTCCATCTTGATTAAAAATAAATTCATTCATGTTCTTCCAAATAGCATTACAGGTGGTTATATAGGTGATGGACCATGAAGTCTCATTTGGTATATTAGTAGCTGATAAAGTTTCTTTAACTAATTTTTCAAATTTTGGTTGAAAAATCTCTTTTAAAGCTACTATTTACACTACTTAACAATGTATTCCAAATATAGGGACAATCACGCAGGACATTAATCAACGTTACTTCTTTATTTGGGTATCTTAGACAGCTAGCATCCTTAGTAACCTCTTTTCTATGCCTCTTTGAGTTGGTCAACAAAGCATTATGCATTAATAATCAGGCAAAATTCTCAATCCTTTGTGGTACTTTGAGCCTTTTAACATGTTTAAAATATTTTTTTTCATCCTCCCGATTTTCATTATAAATGTTATAAGGACCTTTAATTGAAAAATTTTCATTAGCCTCAAGCATCCAACAAATGGAATCAACCCCTATATTGACATTAGGAGCCTTAAGAATTTGAAACTAATCGATAATATCCTCTAGAAGAACTTGACAGATTGCCTCCCAATTCCAATTTTCCTACACATTAGTGTAGTTTGCCACATTTTCTTGCAATTTATCCTTACTTAAATCAATGAAAGCTAGCTCTCTAAGATTGGTAATTCCTAGTAATTTTTTAAAAAGAGATAATCTCTTAATTACCAATTCTCCAAAACAGGTTAGTCTAAAACTTTTTCCAGACCTTTATGATCTCTTTTCAAGTATTAGTGTTGTTGGCCTTCAAATGAACTTTAGGAATTGTACAGTTGCCACATTCATATTTTATATGCATTACCTATACCCTAGAGATCCCTTTTATTGTTAATCAAGTTTCAACCTAGCTTCAAAATAAAAATTTGGTTAACCTCCTACATGATTATGAAAACTAGTTTGAATCGATCAATTGAATAGGAAACCTAGGATTTCACTACAAACTAGTTGTAGGTTACATATATAGATTCTGAGAATGCCCTATTCTTTGTGGGAATATCTCAAATGTAGGATACGACTCTGATCTAAAGATGCTGAGTTCAGAAAACTCTTTAATCCTCCTACACACTCTATGGGGTCTAGTACCAATCAATTCTCTTGTACATCTAAGATATGTTTTGGTTTCTTAGATAACATTTTATGACTATATCAAAAAATTAGGAAAGAATTCACTAACTATGTTGTAAAAGTTGAAAACTTCTTCTAGCTTATTTAGACTATAAGTCTTTAGACTTAATATTTATTTGATCATTTAGTGACTTAGTCTCGAAAAGGTTTAAGAAAAAATTATGTAAGGTTTTTAGGTCAAGATATGGTATGATTCCTGTCTGAGAAGGTTAAAAAATATCTAAGGTCTTTAGGTTGGTAAGGTATCCAAAAGCTTTTAGATTGGACTGGTCTAATTTGAATCTTACCTGAGAAGGTAAGGGAATATCTAAGAGCAACTCTAATGGTAGTAAAGGAGGCTCTATTCTGATACATGGGAAGAAAAAGGCCATTGGAGTAAAAAGTGGGGAGAGTCCCTTCACTAGGACCGAGGCCAAGAGTCCCTCTAAAGAAGAACTTTCACTAGCCAATAATTTTTTGACATGTGGCAAATTACTAAAAAAATTTTAAAAAATATATATATTACATTACAATATTACATTACATATATGTTTATATTAAATAATTTTGTAATTTCACATACATATGGCAATTTGTTAAATAATTAAATTATAATTAATTAAATAATTATATTAAATAATTAAATTATAATTAATTTATTAATAATTATAGTAATTAATTATATTAAATCATTATATTTTTATTTAATTAATAATTTATATTAATTAAATATATTAATTATTTATATTAGTTATTTAAATTATAATTAATATAAATAATTATAAAAAATTAATATTAAATATTATTTATATTTTTATATTAAATTATAATTAATTAAATTTATTTGCATGAAAAAATAAATTTAATTTTTACACATTATAAAATAATTTTTGGTTGGATTATTTATTTTTATTTATAAAATTTAAAATGCTAACTACATTACAAAATTAGATGTTGCAATACTAATGATTAAATAGTTGTTGTACTATTATTATATATGAATTCATTTTTTTTTAATCTTAATATTTTTAATAATGAATTATTTTTGAATTTATAAATTTTTAATAATATTATTGTAAACAAAATAGTAACTACATTAATTTTAATTATTTTAATTAATTAATTAAGTGGGACCACATTAGGGACTAAAGTTAGTTCCTCCTAATGGAGAAGAGAGAGATGTTTTGAATTTCTATTTACTGTTTATGACGCAAAAATTGATGTGGAGTTACTTTTTATAACAGGTGGGCCATAAATAGGGACTGGGATGAGTTTCCTACTGGAGATGGTCTAAGGTTCTTGGTTGGTGGGGTATCTAATTATATCAATTCTTAGTCTAAAAAAACTTGAGGCAATAATATCTAAGTTTCTTAAATTGGTGGGGTATTGATATACCACTATTTTATGATATATTTTGGACTAAATTGAGTGGGTTTTGTCAACTATTCTCACACTTATTCATGTAAATTGCATGCTTTCAAGTTTCCTTCCTAATTTTTTGCTATGATTAAAAACTTGCTTCCTAGGCCTTAAAATTGTTAATTTTTAATTCTCCTTTATTACCATCCGATATTGTGATGTGTTTGTTAAGTGTTTTCAGGTTTACAGGGCATGAATGGCTTAAAGGATGAAGATGAAGCATGTTAAAGTGGAAGGAACACAAGAAACTAAAGAGTTGACCAGGAGCGTCGTTCAGCGACTCGCACGCGTGACTGACGCATATGCATGGCTAGGTGCAAGGTTCAGTGACGCGTACACGTGGCCGACGCGTATACGTGACAGAGCGTCATGTGCTGCACTTAACAGAACTCGCTGGGGGCGATTTCTGGGCTGATTTGGACCCAATTTCAAGCCCAAAAACGTAGACTAGAGCCACGGATGGAGCTGAGACTGAGGGGACTTCACTTTTCACTTTAGTTTTAGATTAGTTTTGAATTCTAGAGAAAAAAAAATACCTACTTTTCTCTAGGGTTTTTGATGTTCTTAGTTTTGTTTGGATTTGGATCTTGAGAGAGTTGCTGACATCTTCAAGCGGAGTCATTTTTCTTATAACTGTCTTCTTTAATTTCATTCCCTTAATACTCTTTTCCATTTGGTTATTGAATTTATGTTTGGATATTGTTACTCTTGAATTTCATTAATGTATTGAATTATTTTTATGTTTATTTTTATTGTTTGTCTGGTTATTGTTAATCATTATTAGTGGTAATTTTGATTTAATTACTTCCTTATAATTATCATGTCTTTTATTTACGCCCACCATGTGTTTATGAAAATGCATTCATGTTAATAGAGTAGATCTTCCAACTTGGCTTGGGGGTTGATTAATTGGGGTCCCTTGAGCTGTGATACTCAAGTATTGATCTGTAATTGGGAATTGCTGGCTAACTCAACTCTTACCAACTCTAGTCCTTCCGTGTGAAGTGACTAGGACTTGTGGGCTAGAGTTAGTGATACCCACTTGACTTTCCTTCAATTGCTAGAGGATAACTAAGTGGAAGCAATGAACATTTACTATTATACTTGGGAAAGACAACAAGGATAGAAAATCCAATTATCTCCCCTAACCAAGGCCTTTTATTCTAAATACATATGATCTCTTGTTAGTTGTTCATTACTTTAATTTCTAGCCATTTATTTTTTCATTCTCAATTTCAAAAATATTCAGGAAAATCCTAACCAATAATTTGCATCTTGTGTCAACTCTTAGGGAAACGACCTGGGATTCAACTTCCGGTTATTTATTATTAATTGTGACACAATTTGAATTGATAATGGAAATTTCATCGGTTAAGACTGTACTTGCAACGCTGTTTTAGAAAATATTTTTCAGGAATTCTTAACCGGCATTTTTCCTCCCATCAATTTTTGGCGCCGTTGCCGGGGAATTGCAAATGTGTCCCTTATTAATTGGTTATTGTGAATATTGTGAATATGTTTGCCTTTTCGTTTCTTTGTTAGTTGTTGCTAGTTTTAGGAGTTTATTTTCATTATTTCTTGTTAGTTTTTGTTTTATTTTCTCTTGTTATTATGAATTCTCACCTCTTTGGCTATGAGTTTGGTTCAAATTATGTTGTAGGGAATGGAAGCTACAATGAGAATATGCATCAAGGATGGAACAATCAAAGGTGGGAGGAACCTTAAGCTTATGATCAACTATTTTGGCGACAACCTCCTCCGATGCACTACGAGCAAGAGCCATTCCATGATGCATACCAAGACAATGGATATGGTGGACCTCCTTGTGACTACCAACAACCACCACCATATACCTATGAATCCCCTCCTCAATACAGTTTTGAACCACCATACTCACAAGCCCCCTACCACCAAACACCTCCATATGATCCTAACCCATATCCATCATACCAACCACCTTATGAGCCATATGAACCATACATAGAACCACCCTAATTCCAACACAATTACTTCCAATAACCACCTCAATATACGTCACCTCCATACCCTTACCAGAAAGAACCACCTTCCTATCATGAATCCTTTTTTCCAAACAATGAACCCTCCTATCCACCCCAATCTCCAATGGATAACACCCTCGACTTTCTTATTCAAGGGCAACGAGAAATGCAAAGGACGGTACTCAAATTTTCGGCTACCATGACCGAGTTAGCAAATAAACTAGCCTCCCAATGCTTAGACACTCAAAGCACTCCCATGGTTGCATGTGGAGAATTTAATGAGGAGCGTAGCATGAAGGAGAGATTAGAAGCTCCAGTAAAAAATGAGGAATGTGATTTTGTACTAGAACAATTGGAGAAAGACGTAATTGTTGAAGAGGAAGAAGTGGTTGAAGACTTGGGAGATGTTGAGAGTCCATGGGAACCTCAAGTCATAGAGCCTCCTTCCAAGAAGTTTGAATTTAATGTTGAGGAGGGTGTACAACCTCCAAGGCATATCATGGTTGAAGACTTTGAGGAGGTTGATCAAGAGATGGATTCAATAATTGATGAATTTCTATCTACAATTGAATCCCCCTCCATTAGACTCGAACAAGAGGTTAAGGAAGAAGGTACACAACTTCCAAGGCATATTTCCTATGAAGAATTGGATGGAATAGATCAAGAGGTAAGTTCCCTTGGTGAGGATGATCATGAATCAAGTCCCCCTAGTGATGAATTTGCATCCACAAGTGAAATCCTTGAGTTTGAAGAACCTTCTCCTGATGAAATTGAAAGCAACGTTGAGGTAGATTTCTCTCAACCTTATATTTATGATTTGAGTGACGGAGAAGAGTTGGATAAACTCGGTACGGAAGAGCTTGAAAGTGAAGAATCTTTCCAAAAAGTGGAAGTCCTTCAGCAAAGTTGGACGGGAGTTGAATATGCTTTATCAAGATCATTGGAGACTTCTCTACCTAGGTTGTCGTCTACTCCTTCTTTTGAGTGGGTAAAACTTATCTCTATTAGCTTTATTGTCCCACTTGAGTATGGTATGCTTGAAATGGATGGCCAACTTAGGAGCCTTTGTGGAATTAAGTGTAAGAGAAGGATGTTTAGTGGTTGGAGTTTCAAATCAAGACTCATCAAGGTTGAGATTTCAAGAGCTAGCTATAGATGCAAGGGGTTGGACTAGTGATCAATTGGTTGGATCTAAGAGAAGAGTTTGGTACTTCATTGAGAATTTGGATCTAATTCATGATGATCCACTTAAAGACGGGTGTAGAAACAAGATTTGGGATCCTGGCATACAAGAGGATCAACTTTAGGAGCTCAAAGCTTGTGAAGGTAACAGCCCAGGCCACCCGCTAACACGATATTGTCCGCTGGCGGGTGGTCTGGGCTGTTACAGATGGTATCAGAGCCGGAGACCGGATTGATGTACCAGCGAGGGCGCTGGGCTCCCTTAGGGGTGTGGATTGTAAGGTCCCACATCGGTTGGGGAGGGGAACAAAGCATGCCTTATAAGGGTGTGGATACCTCTTCCTAGCATGACGCATTTTGACGAGTGAGTGTGGGGGGCTTCGACTATCATCCTTATCGTCAAAGGAAAAAACCGTGAGCCCTTGTGTGCCAAAGCGGACAATATCGTGCTAGCGGGTGACCTGGGCTGTTACAATGAAGAACTTCATCAAGGCTTGGTGAATTCACTTGGAAATGTTGGAGCTTATTGGAAGTCCAAGCGTTGGTGGAAGTTTCAAGATGAGTTCAAGCACAAGCCACCATGACAAGGAGCTCACCAAATATCCAACTTAAGGACTTTAACTAAAAGTGCTAGGTAGGAGACACCCCACCATGGTAAATTCTTCCTATTTTCCCTTTTGTTTATATTGGTAATAAGTTGCAATTTTATTTTTAGTTAGGTTTATTTAGTTTAAGTTGTGGTTTTAGTTGTTTAATGATGTTTGGCATTACTTTGATAGCTTGTTAGTTTCTCATTTAAAAAAAAAAGGGGAAGCTCATGCGTGCGCGTGGCTAATAAACCGCTATTTTATGATTTATCTTGTGCTCAATTGAGTGGTTTTTATCAAGTCTTTGCTCACTTATTCATATAATTTGCATGATTGTTACAATTCCTTCCTTATTCTATGATATATGTGAAAACATGTTTCCTAGGCCTTAAAAATGTTAATTTTAATTATCCCTTATTACCATTCAATGCCGTGATCTATGTGTTGAGTATTTTAAGGCTTTATAAGGCAGGAATGGTTTAGAGGATAGAAAGGAAACATGCAAAAGTGGAAGGAACGCGCGAAAATGAAGTTTTGAAGAAACTGACAGTGACGCGCGCGCATGGGCGACGCGGACGCGTGCCTAGCGCAAAGCACGAGCGACGCGTACGCGTGATAAGGTAAATCTCCAAATGACGCGCACGCGTGACAGACGCCACATGCAGAAAGTTGCAGAATTCGCTCCCAGCAATTTTTGGACTTTTTTTCGGCCCAAATCCAAGCCCAGAAACACAGAAAAGAGGCTGGAGAATGAGGGAATCAAAGGAAGCATTCATCATTCATTCAATATAAACAATTTTAGGTTTTAGATGTAGTTTTCTAGAGAGAGAGGCTTTCTCCTCTCTCTTAGGTTTTAGGATTTAGGATTTCTCTTAGTTTATGGTTCATTCCTTCTCAATTCCAGGTTCAATGTTCCTTTAATTTATGTTCTCTTCTACTTTTATTTATTCTAGCATTTTAATTTATCTATTTCTCTTATTGATCACTTTATGTTACTATTGGATTTATGAATTCTTATGTTTAATTTGACTTTCTATTTAATATAAATTGAGGTATTTCAGATTTAAGATTGCTTTCTTCAATTCATATTATTGATGCTTTTAATTTAATTTAGATTTTTCCCCCTTTGCTTTGGTTGAGTAATTGGTGACACTTGAGTTATCAAACTCAGCTGTTGATTGAAAATTGGAATTTGCTGATTAATTTCGATCCCTCTAAAGCTAGTCTTTCCATAGGAGTTGACTAAGACTTGAGGAATCAAATTGATTAGTCCACTTGACTTTCCTTTATTTAGTAAGGGTTAACTAAGTGGGAGCAATAAACAATTCTCATCACACCTGATAAGGATAACTAGGATGGGATTTCCAGTTCTTATACCTTGCAATGGTTTTTGTGATAATTAATTTACTTTATTGCTAGTTTATTTTCCTGTTCCCTATTTCAAAAACCCAAAAATATACCTTTTTTCATAACCAATAATAAATCATACTACCCTGCAATTCCTTGAGAGACGACCCGAGGTTTCAATACTTCGGTTATAAATTTTATTGGGTTTTGTTACTTGTGACAACCAAACTTTTGTACGAAAGGATTCTTTGTTGGTTTAGAAACTATACTTACAATGAGATATTATTTGTGAATTTCTAAACTAGCGGAAATCCGACCGTCAAAATGGTGCCGTTGCCGGGGATTTGCAATTGTGTGCCTTATTATTGGTTATTGTAAATATTTTCTTTTGCTTGTTTATTTGTTTTTATTTTTGTTTTTAATTTTTATTAGCTACTATGAGTTCTCACCCATGTCGCTTTAAGTTTGGTTCCAATGTTGTTGTAAGGAATGGAAGCTATAACAAGAACATGCATCAAGGTCAAAATAATCAAAGATGGAAGGAGCCACGAGGATCTGATCAACCTTTTCGGCAACAACACCTTCTAAGGTACCATGGACAACGACCATTCTACAATGCATGCCAAGACAATAGTTATGGTGGACCTTTTCGTGACAACCAACCTCCACTAAATTACTATGGTCAAGAGCCATTCCGAGGTGCGTACCAAGATGATAGATATGGTGGACCCCCTTGTAGTTACCAGCAAGCTCCATCATATGCTAATGAACCACTTCCTCAACATAGCTTTGAACCACCATACTCACAAGCCACTTACAACCATTCACCTCCATATGACCCTAACCCTTATCCACCCCAATTCCAATCCAATTACTCCCAAGAACTACCACTTCCATATGCACCATGTCCATATCCATCGACCCAAGAATCACAGGCTCGCCTCAAGGAAACAGTAGATCAATTTCATGCAACTCTTCATCAATTGAAGCAAGTGATAAATCAATTAGCTTTCCGACGTTCGGACACTCAAGGAACTCCCATGGCTTCATGTGGAGAATCTAATGAAGAACGTAGCATGAAGGAGACACTAGAAGTTCCGGTGGACAGTAAGGAGCATGACTTTGTATTGGAACAAGTAGAGGAAGCTGAGATTATCAAAGAAGAAGAATTGGTCGAAGACTTAGGAGATGCTGAACCTCCATGGGAATCAAGAATTGTGGAGAATTTCGCCAAGAATTTTGCAATTGATGCTAAGGAGGATAGTGCACAACCCCCAAAGCGTGTATCTTATGAAGAACTGGACGGAACAGATCAAGAAGCAAGTTTCCTTGGTAATGATGATCATGAATCAAGCTCTCCTAGTGATGAACTTGCATCCGTAATTGAATTCTTTGAGATTGAAGAATCTGCCCCAAGTGAATATGAAGATGATGTGGAGGTAGGTTTTTCTCAACCTCCAACTTATGACTTGAGTGATGAGGAAGAAATCGAAGACTTTGATCAAAATGCAGTTGCAGTTGAAGAGGTTTGTAAGGAAGTGGAAGAATTCACAGAAGAGTACAAGAGAGTGGAGCTTGAAAAACCACTGAAAACAACTCTCCCGAGGCCATTACCACCCAATACAAACTTTAAGTGGATAAAATCCTTAGCCTTTATCTTCACCTTTCCACTTGAATATGGTTTGCTTGAAACCGATGGCCAGCTTAGAGCTCTCTGTGGCTTTAAGAGTAAGAGGGAGATAGTTAGTAATAGGAGTTGGCATGCAAGGTTCAATACGGTTCCACGCTTCAATTTGAAGTGCAAGGATTGGTATAGAGCTCGATTGAATGGGTTTCAGAGGCTGTTTGGATGTCTCAGTGAGAATTCCAATTACTCGCCACCCAAGTGGAAAAATGATGATCAACAAGAATATGGGTACAAAAGCAAGGTTTGGGATCCTGGAATTCATTCTGATAATCAACACTCCTGGACCCTGATCACCTGTTTTAACTTGCTCAAAGGCTTTTACATGCCTAGTTTGGGACCCCGGAGGCTGGAATTGCAAACATTGGTGGAGATTTCTGGATGAGTTCAAGCACAAGCCACCATAACAAGGTGCTCATCAAATGTCCAACTTAAGGACTTTAACTAAAAGTGCTAGGTGGGAGACAACCCACCATGGTAAGTTCGTTCCTTTTTCAATTTTAATTTTATTTTTATTTTGTTTTGTTTGTTTTTAGTTTCATTTTATTTTATTTTCCTACTATCATTCATAACATTCACATCAGCATCTGCATTTTTGCATTCTGCATATTCAAAAAAAAAATTCATACCACGCGTGCGCATAGGCCATGTGTGGGCGTCGAGTCCAAATCGGCGTCACCATCCAACGCCCAGAAAGTTGGGCTGGAATCGTGCAGCTGGTGTGCGATGAGCACAAATTGGCCCACGCGTGCGCGTCCACGACGCGTATGCGTCACTTTCAATTACACACACCACGCGTGGGCGTGCGCGACGCGTGAAAATTTTTGCCCCCTTAATTGAAACAGAGAGTTGCGCCAAAACGACGCTGGATTCGTGCGTTTAGCACAATTCTAGTCGACGCGTATGCGTGTTTCACGAGTATGCGTCATTTTCATTATCCCCTGTTTATGCGTTCGCGTCAATGACGCTTTCGCGTCATTTCAATTTTACCTCATCCACGCGCATGCGTGACCCACGCGTACGCGTGGATTTAAATTTATCAACCCTCTGATGCAAGAACCCTAACCCTCGCATGCTCACTCTTTCCCCCTCCCCAACGTTCCATCTCCACTCTCCTTCTTCCCCTTTCTCCATAGCAACCCAACCCGACCACCGCCACCGTCGCCGCCCCTCAGCTGCACCACCCTCACTCTCCCCTCTTCCCCCTTCTCTTCCTCTTCTACCCCTACCCCCCTCTGTCGCCCCTACCCCGTCGCTGACCCCTGCCCCGCCGTCGTGCCACCACAGAATTGCCGGCCACCACCACCTCGACGCCACCATTCTCACTCTCCCTTCTCCTTCTTCTCTTCCTCTCCCTATCCCTCCTATCCCCTTCTCCACTCCGACAGCCTACAGCTCACCATGAATCGCCACCACCACTGCCACTGCAGCCAGCGCCGCCGTTCTGCCACCACCAGCGCCAACGTACCACCCCCCTCTCTCTTCATCTCAATTTCTTTCACTGCGCACCCCAGGTTTCACTGTACTCCAATTTCTTTTCTGTTCAAGTTAGTTAGTTTGCATACTTTAATTCTGATTAATTTAGGCTAGTTAGAGATGCATGTTCGTAGTGGATTTTAGGTGGTTAGGCAGCTAGGATGTGGTTAGTAGATTTAGGTCTGATAAGTGCTCTGTTCCTGCTGTTTGAATTTTCTGATTTTCAATTTGCTTGGCAGCCGATATTGATGTTATGCTGTTCAAATCCTATGTGATGCTGCTCTGCTTAATACCATCATTTCATATGCGTTGCGATTATTACTACAGTTGCATTTGTTGCTCTGAGTTCATATCACATGCTGATTGCTTTATTTTTTTTATGAACTGCTTTGACTCCATGAGAACTTATTTGTTGCTTGTTTTAATTCGGGAACGCCTAATTTACTACCAAGATGCTGCCAAATTTTCCAAAAAGTTTTTGATGCTAAGTTATTCAACCGCGAATTATGAGTTGAATCTGGCACTGTTTTTACCTTGTACCCATTTCTTTTAGCCCAGTTTAACTCATATTTCAATAGACCAGCATCCCCGTCCTACTTTTGGTTCCCTCTCATGTGCATTCATCATTACCAGGATCAAGGAACTAATTGACAAAATTCTGAGTCAATTAGCCCCTTGTTGACCAACCTTTGCTGCATCAATGCCATGTTTCAACCATTAATTTGTTCATCGCTCAAGGAAAGCTTACTGCATGTGTTCAATTGTTTATTGAATTATTACTTATGGCTGCTTTCCTGGCTCGATTCTTAGGGAGTTACATATGGTGTTTTTCATTGTTGATAAATTCTTAGAAAACCCAAATTGTGTTTTTGCTTAATGTTACCTGCATCATGAGACTTACATTGTTCTTCATGATAATTGCTGGAATGCTGCCCAATTTTTTCTGCAAATTGTTTCACTCAACTCCCATTCATGAATGGGTTTTGGTACTTTTGAATTCTGCACTAATTGGTTTCAACCAAGCCAATTCATGGACGGATGGGCTAGCATTCACTATCTCTTTTGGTTCCCTTCCAACTTCAATTGCATTATTGACGATTCATAACCCTTTTCATGCTTCTTTCATTTTCATATTTATCATCAATAATCCGCATTATCTGCTTGAATGTGCGTTGTTTGTTCTTTAAGTTTGTGCATTTCTGTTAGCTAGGAACCACAGTACCATGCCACTAACTTTAACTTCCCTTATTAACTCTTAACTTCATTAACTTTCTAACTTCTCTCTTAATTTTAAACTAACTACTTTCAACCCATTTCAAGGCATGTTTATTGTTTCCTGAAAAACAAGTATTCTGCATCTCATTTAATAGTTTTTGGATTGTGAACTTTGATTGAATTCTTTGAATTTTCACTTGCATTCAGTCCAACATTCTATATCTTTCTGACTCACTTCATGCTTTGGCTTTTATTCCTCTTTTGCACATCTACTGCTTAAATTGCTTGTTTACTATTTGCCTTCCTATTTTTCTGCTTTAAGCAATAAATTATACCCTGAATTTTCTATTTTTCAGGATGTCTGATCCCAAAGGGAAAGGAAAAGCTAAAGCAGGCACAGGTAAAAAAAAAAGAGGAGAATCATCTAACGCTCTGTTAGATATACTACATGATGATTCCTAGCGTGAGAAGAACTTTACTCCGCTGGAAAAAGCAGACCAACTAGTGCCTGCGACTGATCCAATCAAGTTCGTAAATTGCTATTGTGAACTAAAATATGAGGTCTTTGGGACTAAAAGGCACTTGTATTTGGAGAAGACCCTAAAAATTCCAGATGAACTACAAAAGTACACCACTGAGCAAATCAAACAAAGAGGCTGGTTCTTTCTGGAATGGAATTTGACTGAGGTTAATGCATCTTGGGTCAGGGAATTTTACTACAACTATTATAAGATGACCCTGGATGCAGTACAGCTCAGAGGGAAGCAGATTTTAGTTACTAAGGAGGCCATTGAAGATATCCTCCAATTTCAGCCTAAGTCAGATGAACCGGATGGTTACCAGAAAGCTGAGGAAGCTATGAGATTTATGACTTTTGATTGGGAGGCAGTAAAGCGAACCATATCCATTGATCCAGCTGTCCCATGGGTTATGGGTAAGTCTACAGTGAACCCAAAAGGCATAAAAATTATTTATCTAAATGATGAGGCTCGGCTATGGTAACAAATTCTGAGCAACTATGTGATGCCGAGCACTCACGAGACTGAGGTGCCAGCTGCCATGATTACTCTTATCTGGTGTGTGATGGAAGGCAAGGACCTGTACCTTCCACGGTTCATCAGGCACTCCATGGCTAAAGTTCATGTCCGGGGCACTCTGCCTTTCCCATATTTGATCACCCAGTTGGGCCGCCGAGATGAGGTACTCTGGGAGCCTGAAGATGAGAAGCCACAAGCCGCCGACTGCAAGAAGATCATCCCACACGGCAGGAAGTTCGAGGCTCTGGGCCACAGACCGCCCTCTCTTGCTGCCTCCGCTGATACAGCCACATCTTCTGCTGCCCCTTCAGCACCTGCTGCACCACCCACACCCACAACACCCTCACCTGCTTCCCAGCCCATTTACCACTTAGTGCACTGCCTCTTTGAGCTCCTGGACCAGATGGAGCGTTATAACCAGCGGCGATATGAGCGGTCTGAGCGTCGCAGCAAGCGACGCTATGAGCATTTAAAGCTGATGATCAGGTCGGGACACACTAACATCCCCTCCGAGTCTGACACACCATCAGAGCCATCTGAGGAGGAGGCGGATGAGCAGGAGGATGATGCACGGGCAGAGGATGCGCAGGCAGGGCACCAGCAGGCAGAGCCCCAGCACGAGGATCCCCAGCAGATACAGCCGGCAGATCCACAGGCCCCTATACAGACAGAGCCTCCGCTTCAGCAGGCAGATCCCCAGGCACCCACACAGACTACAGAGCCCACACACCCTATAGAGACAACACCAGCACACCCTTCCGGAGGTGACGACTAAGAATCGAGGACGATGCTATTATCTCCGGCGAATCTTATTTTGGTGAACTACTTTCAGACTCTTTATCCTATTTTATTTCTTTTTCTGTATTTTTATTTTATTTTATTTTATTTTATTTTATCTTATTTTTCTTTCAGTACTTGCACATCTTCTTTTGCTGTACTTTTGTTTATTCCTACTTTATTACATTTTGCATTTTTGGCTGTATATATCTTAGATATTTAGCTTGATTTGTACTCGTAGCTTATTAGTTGTGATATAGAAAATATGGATTATTTAGTTTAGTTTACCCTTTTTAGCATATGAGAATTTGGTTTAATTGAAATTAGAGAGTAAACTAGAAATTTTTAGTTTTTCATAATCGCAACAATCCACTTAGTATATATATAGATATATGATAATAAATGTTGGTAAATTGATGACATTTCTCAAGGAATATATTTATTTTTATAAAAGCCATTTAAACATTCACATTGATTAGAGTTGAAACTCTTTACTCTTACTTGCATGACATACATAACTGATATATGGTTTTTGAGCCAAAGAACACACAACCCGTGAGTTTTTTAGCTTAATTGCATGGTTACATTATTTAACCATAGTTTTCATTCCTGTGTGTTCCCTTCTCTATAATTGCAGACTTTACTTTGTTCCACTCTATATGTTCAATATAGAATGTATTTACATACTTGCATATGATTGAGACCATTACTTGTTTTTGCTCACTTATCCCAAATAAGCCTACCTTTTTATGTCACCCTTGTTAGCCACCTTGAGCCTTTTAATCCCCTTCTGTTCTATAACCACATCACTAGCCTTAAGCAGAAAAACAAATTAAATACCCCAAATTGGATCTTTGGTTAGCTTAAGATAGAGATTGTGTACTAACTAAGTGTGGGAAACCGTGGGAACATGGGTTGATAGGAGAAGTATTAAATTGATAAATTATTTGGAATTTGGGTGCATGCTCATGTGAAACCAAAATAATTAAAATGACATGTGCATTGATGTGTTATGTTTCTTAAAAATAAAATAAAATAAAATAATTCCTATAATTAAATAATTAAATAAGGGGACACAAAGTTACCCCAATATTAAGTTTAGTAAAAATCAATGCACATGTAATAAAAATAAAAAATAATTTGGTACATGAGTATGTGATACAAAAGTGAGAAATTTGAGTAGTTAGGCATAAATTAAGAAATGTATAAGAATATGTATATGTTTGGTGAGAATATATATATATATATCCTCACCCTTGCCTTAACCCCATTACAACCTTGAAAAGACCTCATGATGTTTGCATATGTACATTAAATATTTGTTGATTGGTTAGATGAAGAACAAAGCTTTAGAAAGCATGACTAGAGAAGAGTAGAGTGATTAACCCCAAACACTGAGTGATTAGAGTGTATATACAAATCCAGTGAGGGTTCAATAGCTCATCTCCATATGTCCATGTTTAATCACTGTCTATATTGCAAGTTTGTGAACTCTTTTGATTAACTCAACTCAATTGTGAATGTAATTTAATATGATTTAGTCCTTGGCTGTGCATATATGTTTCCTTGAAGAATTTGACTCAATTTAACCACATGTAAGCTTTATATATCTAGGTGGATAATAATTAGAATTGCATGATTCATTTAGGTAGCTTGCATTTAGATAGATTGAATTGCATAGATTCCACCATTCTACCTTCACTCTTTTTCAGTTTCTTTTAAGTTGAGCATGAGGACATGCTAATGTTTAAGTGTGGGGAGGTTGATAAACTGCTATTTTATGATTTATCTTGTGCTCAATTGAGTGGTTTTTATCAAGTCTTTGCTCACTTATTCATATAATGTGCATGATTATTACAATTCCTTCCTTATTCTATGATATATGTGAAAACATGTTTCCTAAGCCTTAAAAATGTTAATTTTAATTATCCCTTATTACCATTCGATGCCGTGATCTGTGTGTTGAGTATTTTCAGGCTTTATAGGGCAGGAATGACTTAGAGGACAGAAAGGAAATATGCAAAAGTGGAAGGAACGCGCGAAAATGAAGTTTTGAAGAAATTGACAGCGACGCGCGCGCATGAGCGACGCGGACGCGTGATAAGAAAAATCTCCAAATGACGCGTACGCGTGACCTACGCGTACGCGTGACAGACACCACGTGCAGAAAGTTGCAGAATTCTCCCCCAGCAATTTTTGGACTCTTTTTCGGCCCAAATCCAAGCCCAGAAACACAGAATAGAGGCTGGAGAATGAGGGAATCAAAGGAAGCATTCATCATTCATTCAATATAGACAATTTTAGGTTTTAGATGTAGTTTTCTAGAGAGAGAGGCTCTCTCCTCTCTCTTAGGTTTTAGGATTTAGGATTTCTCTTAGTTTATGGTTCATTCCTTTTCAATTCCAGGTTCAATGTTCCTTTAATTTATGTTCTCTTCTACTTTTATTTATTCTAGAATTTTAATTTATCTGTTTCTCTTATTGATCACTTTATGTTACTATTGGATTTATGAATTCTTATGTTTAATTTGACTTTCTATTTAATATAAATTGAGGTATTTCAGATTTAAGATTGCTTTCTTCAATTCATATTATTGATGGTTTTAATTTAATTTAGATTTTTCCCCGTTTGCTTTGGTTGAGTAATTGGTGATACTTGAGTTATCAAACTCAGCTGTTGATTGAAAATTGGAATTTGCTGATTAATTTGGATCCCTCTAAAGCTAGTCTTTCCATAGGAGTTGACTAGGACTTGAGGAATCAAATTGATTAGTCCACTTGACTTTCCTTTATTTAGTAAAGGTTAACTAAGTGGGAGCAATAAACAATTCTCATCACACCTGATAAGGATAACTAGGATGGGATTTCCAGTTCTTATACCTTGCAATGGTTTTCATGATAATTAATTTACTTTATTGCTAGTTTATTTTCCTGTTCCCTATTTCAAAAACCCAAAAATATACCTTTTTCCATAACCAATAATAAATCATACTACCCTGCAATTCCTTGAGAGACGACCCGAGGTTTCAATACTTTGGTTATAAATTTTATTGGGTTTTGTTACTTGTGACAACCAAACTTTTGTACGAAAGGATTCTTTGTTGGTTTAGAAACTATACTTACAACGAGATATTATTTGTGAATTTCTAAACTAGCGGAAATCCGATCGTCAGTGGCCAACGCGCACGCGTCATATGCGACGCTGCAACCGCTGGTGCAAAAACCCGAGAGTTGTGCTGGAACCGTGCGGGTGGGGGGCCAAGTGCACAGGCCAACCCACGCGTACGCGTCATTTGCAATTTTGGTATCTCACGTGTAAGCATGGACGACGCACACGCGTCATATCTAAATGTTGTCTCTGGTACAAAGACCAGAGAGTTGTGATGGAACTGTGCTAGTTCCGTGCATCTAGCATGAAAAGTAGTCACGCGCACGCGTCGCCTTCGCACCCTGCTATCCACGCGTGCGCGTGGACGACGCTTACGCGTCGTTTCTCTTCCCCTATTTCTTTCTTCTTTCTTCTCTCCTTTCTCTTTCTTTCTTCTTCCTTTCTTACTTTCTTCTTCATCATTTCTTTAACTTCTCATCCTTATTATCTTTCATTCTCTTTTACTTATTGCATTTGCATACTTTCATTCATTGCATTTTAACTTTGTGCATGTTTTTATTTTCTTTTCTAAGTTTGCTATTTTTCCATTGGTGTTGAATTCTCTTACTCATCTGTAGAATATTTCATTCATTGTTTTGGTGCTTAGTGACTTGTTTTATATTGTTGGGTGATATTATTTATAGGTCAATGCTAATCTTTTATGACACTTGTATTCCTTTTGCATTGATATGAATTTATATTGTCTTTTATGACCTACTCTCTCTCCCTCATTGTTGCAATGCTTGCACTATTGATATGCCATTTGCCTATATTGTTTTCTCACTTGCATGTTGTAGCTACCATGTAGTTGAGAACTTCATTATTATTTGGCATTAGCCCACCCATATTTCATTTGTTTGCATATCTTTGTCTGTGGGTTATTCTTCTTCCTTTTCCTTTTCTTTCAGGATGGCCACCAAGAAGAGGAACGGAACACTTCTAAATGGGGCGACAAACAAGTACCGCCGCAAAAATCTTTGGAGAAAAAGCATCAGTTGTAGCAACCCGTCCACTTGCACATCTTTGCATGCACCGAGGACGGTGCAATCTTTAAGTGTGGGAAGGTCGAGACTGACTTCCGTGGGTAACTACTTCCTGTCTCAACACCAATGTTTAATTTCCTTTGTTAGATTAGTTGTCGCATTGCATAATAGATTGCATGTGTAGTTAGTTGCTGGCATGTATGTACTACTTGATTGAAGTGATGAGTTCTTTCCCAAGAAACTATTTTATAGCCTTTCACTAATTTGAATTAAAATTTTTGTTGAACTTGCTTGAAGAAATTTATTTTGGAACATGGTTTAGAGCTCGAACACACAAACCAGTGAGGTTTTGAACCTATTTGATTGGTTGCATTTTATCAACCAATGTCTTATTTTGTTGTGTTGTTCTCTCTAAAATTGTGATCTTTGTATTGCTTGATTCTATATTTCAATTGTTTGATGTATGTATGCACCTATTTCACTATAGCTCACATACCCATATGGCCTTACCCTTTCATTATCCTTTGCAAACCAATGTTGAGCCTATTTTACCCCATTTGTTCTTTAATTTAGCTCATCACTAACTCTAAGCGGAAAACAATAATGTCCTTAATTTAAATCCTTAGTTAGCTTAGACTAGTGAGAGTGTACATGAATTAAGTGTGGGAAAATTGGGTTGGAAAATCTGGTTTAGGAATTGGGTATTGTATATTTTTTGTGAAAATGTGAAAAAAATAGTGAGCATATATTCTTACATTCAATACCTTAATCATATGCATTGAGAAAAAACAAAAGAAAAGAAAAATAAAAAGAAAAAAAGAAAAGAGAAAAAAAAGAAAAAAATAACAAGGAGACAAAATGCCCCAAAGTAAATGGTGGTAGCAATGCATATGAGTTGTACTCGAATTCGGATGCATGAATATGTGGAAAACATAGTTAATGGGTAGTTAGATTTTATATTCTAATTACATGGAGTGTCTTAAGTTAGGTGGGAAGTTTAGGTTAATCAATGATTCAGATTTTAGTCCACTTAACCAAATACAATCCTACCTTGACCCTAACCCCATTACAATCCTTAAAAGACCTCTTGATATGTGTATTCATGCATTAAATTTTTGTTGATTGGTAGAAGAAGAGCGAGCCTTAGAAAGCAAGATTAGTAGAGAATTGAGAGAATCGAACCTTAAACACCTGAGGGATTAGAGTGCATACACTTCCAGTGAGGGTTCGATGCTCAATTCTTTGTTCCCAGCTTTCATGAGCTATCTTCTTTTGCAAGTGTAAGACCCAAAATTTTCAAATAAAACTTATTATGAATTAATTTCAATTCATTTATTCATTAAAAATTTTATATCAAAAATTATGTTAATTAAATCAAAAATTAAATCATGTTTTGATAATTAATTAGAATTTTACCTAATTTTATAATTATTGAATTATTTTCTATATTTAAATTATAAAATTGGTAGTTATGAAATAATAAGAATTTTATATGATTTAGTTTTAGATAATTTAATTTATATCATTTAATACTATATGTTAAAGATAAAGAAAATAAATCATATTACCGTGTATTTTCAATTTGAGTAATTTATTGAGAATCAATTAGTATTTTTATACCACAAATAGTATTTTAAAGTAATTTTAGAGATTAAATTAGTTTTTTAAATATTAATACTTTATGCTCCAATTTTATTAAAATTACCAAACTATCCCTATACCTAATTTTTACCAAAACTCTAAATCTAAAAAATATGACTCTAACCCTAATTTCCCCTTTCCCTTCAGCCGCCTCACCCCTTTCAGTTTTCCCTTCCTTCCAAACAGATCCAGCACATAGCAACAAAAGAAAAAAAGAAAGAAAAGGAAGAAAACGTAGAGGGAGAGAGGGATAAATAGAGACAGAGAAGAAAGAATAGGGGGAAAGGGATGAGAGCAAAGGGGGATCCGAGAGAGAGGAAGAGAGCGTCGGGGGAGGAGCTGTCCGCACCGCCATCACGCGTCACCGCCGCCAAGCCTCATCGCCGTCGCCACTGGGTCACCGAGCCGTCACCGTCACTATTGGGTCATCATCGCCGTCAGTTCCACCGAGAGGAGAGTTCGCACGAGAGGGAGGTGGCGTCGAGAGAGAGAGCTGCGCGAGGAAGGGGAGTTTTGTCCAACCGTCGCCGCAATTGTCGCGAGTTGGGGGTTGTGCCACCGAAGCACCGTCGCTATCCATGGAGCCGCAGGTGTGCATCGCCATCGAAAGGAAGAGTGCCACGCTGAGGGTTAGTCACTGTGAGCCTCTTCTCCTGCCATTCAAGGAGCTGTGCTCCGTCGCCGTTTTGCCACCGTTGGAGCCGCCATCTCCTTGGTAAGCTTTAGCACTGTTCTAGTTTTTCCTCATTGTCGGTCAAATCCTGGTTACTATAAGAATTGTTGCTGAGATTGTTTGTGCTAGGGATTGTTTATCGTGAGTTGCTCCGTCGTACGCCACTGTCAGAGCCATCATTCCACTGCTGCCCCCTTGCTTTGAGCCGTTCCATTGTTGCAGCAAGTGTTGTTATTGTGGCTGCTCGATTTAGTCGCACCTCTTTAGTATGGTAAGCTATTCCTTGATTCAGTTTAACTTTGTCAGTCGCTGTTCTATTATATATTGTTAAGATTCTTGTGACGTTAATGCAATAGGATCGAGATCCAGTCACCGCACGTTGGTGAATTTAAATTACTGCTGTGGGTGCAAATACCGTGGAGCTAAGGTTGAGGCTGCGGTTGCTGCCGATTAACATGAGAATAAGGATTTAATGGGTTTAATTATGCAACTTGCGACTAATTGAGGTAGGGGTTTTTCTTAAATCTATTTTACATTACAGGGTTGTTATAAATCGATATTAACTCGTAAAATACATTTTTGTGATTTCGTGAGTCTTATGAATTGAATTGAGTTGTTTTGGTTGAATGAGATTATTAGTTTGGTTGATAAACGGATCGATTGAGAAAGTTGGATATTTGGATTAGTTGATTGATGTTGTTAAAGTAGTTTTCCTTGAAGTATTAGAGAAGATTTATTATTGCCTTTTAGGTTAATTTTGGAAACGGTTTAATTTTAGAAAAGATTTAATATTAAAATATGATTTGATATTAAACCCGATTTGATATTGGAATTTGATTTTAAAATAAATTTGGAAAAGACTTGATATTTGAAAATGGGTTATTTATTGAGAATGATTTGCTATTTTGAAAATGATTCGAAAAGTGTTTGAGGGATGGTTTGGTTTGAAACTGTTTGAGAAGACCGAGAATTCTTAACTATTGATTAATGCTGTTGGTTGAAGTCGGTTTAAATTGTGATTTATAGGATTGGTTGATTGAATTCTGGATTTTGTAATTTCCTTGGGTTGAGTGCTGTTGTTTTGATAATGGTTATTGGAAGTGATTTGACTGATTAACATGTGTTTGGTTTGGTTTGGTTGGGACCCGAAAATGGTGGCAGAATCCGAGTTTTAGAGGAGAAGCTGTCGAAATTTTATAAAATTGGAAGTTTTGTTTGAAGTAATTGTTTAAAAAGATTTAGTTCTTAAACGCTATTTGTTTCAGATTGATTTATTTAGAAAAGAAAGAATTATGTTTTGAATTGAGATTGTTGATTAACGGAAAGAAGGATGATGATGATTGATTTGAAATATGATTTTTGAATGAATTTAGAAATGGGATATGGATTGATGAATGATGATGATATTGAGAATGGCTTAGATATTGATGAATGATGAATGAATTATTTATATGGCTTATGAATTTGAAATATCTGAGATACGAGGTTCTCTGGATTAAGTGCCGTGGCTTGCCACCACGTGTACCAGGTTGAAAACTCGATACTCTGTTGACCCTATGACGTAAGTGTGACCGGGCACTATATAAATTCCCGGGAATGATACCCCCATTGAGTAATATTGATTATTTGAGAAAAATCTATGCATAGACTCTTGGGGATGCACGTCGGGGGACAGTCTAAGGACAATTCAGACTTGTCGGATTGGCTGGATAACCGACAGATGAGCCTCATCAGCCATATGACAGGCATGCATCATATGTATTTGTATGCTTTGCTTGGGTTTGAACTTGTTTTGGTTTGCCTAATTGCTAAACTGTTTTTAACTGCTACTTGAACTATTTGCTGTAACTGCTACCTACTTGTGCTTTCCTTGTCTATCTTGCCTGTGTTTGTCCTGGCATGCTACATTTGAGAATGAACTGGGATGCTGAATTAATAATTGTGTTGTTTGATTGCGTGGTTAATTTCTGATTGAGGTTTTCTTATAAGAAATGAAAGATTTCGGATTTCTGAAAAATTAAACATTGTTTCTTTGAAAAGGGTTTTGAACGATTTCCTATTGGTTTTAAAAGATTCATAAGGCAATGATAATCACTGAGCTTGAAAACAGTTTCTTATTAAATATCTTCTTATGACAACTTTGAAACTCCGTGGTAAGACCGTGTGGTTAGGTTCTCACCCCCCTACAGCTTTACCTTTTCAGGAACCGGATGAAGAAGCATTAAGAAGAGTTATACTGCGTTTGGTTTATATGCTGTTGTATTAATTAGATTATTTTCTTTCCTCGTCTTTGTTATTACAAGTTTGTAAGAGGGATAGGAATTGTATGTTTTATACGTATAATATATTGAATTGTTATGTAAGGAGTCTTGTATATGAATCTATGCATGTTTGTATTTTTCTTAAAATAAAGTATTTATTTCTGGTTTTTCAAAGAAATCAGCAATACAGTGTCGAGTCATAGGCTCCTATTTTAATATTTAGTATGTAAAGTAGTCGTAATACTTTTCGCTATCAGAGTAGCGCAGCCGGAAGCGTGACTTCTGATAGTGGGGGTGTTACAGCAAGTCTACTTATACTTTATTTTATGATTTGAATTAGTGGAATCCAGTTTATATTTGTTCTTGGGAGATTCATTTACTTTTAACCAAGTAGGTAAAAGCATTTTGCATTTACTTGCATTTATATAGATAGGTCGTATATCATAAATCCTACCATTCCTCTTCACTCTTTTGGTTCTCTTAAGTTTAGCATGAGGACATGCTAATGTTTAAGTGTGGGGAGATTGATAAACCACTATTTTATGGTTTATTTTGTATTGAATTAAGTGGATTTTATCCATTATTCTCACACTTATGCATATAATTCGCATGTTTTACATTTTCCTTCCTAATTTTGTGCTATGATTGAAAACATGCTTCTTTGGCCTTAAATTTACTAATTTTTAATCCTCTTTTATTACCATCAATTCCGTGATATGTTTGTTAAGTGTTTTCAGGTTTTCTAGGGCAAGAATGGCTTAGAGGATAGAAAAAAAGCATGCAAAAGTGGAAGAAACACAAGAAATTAAGGATTTCAGATGCTGGCACACGCGTGGATGACGTGTATGCGTGACTGGTGCAACAAACAAATGACGCGCACGTGTGGCTGATGCCTACGCGTGACCAGGAATTCATCCAGCGACGCGTACGTGTGGTTGACGCGTACGTGTGACGAGCGTCACGTGCTGCATTAAACAGAATTCACTGGGGCGATTTCTGGGCTGCTTTTGACCCAGTTTCAGGCCCAAAAATACAGATTAGAGGTTGCATAGTGGAGCTAGAATGGAGACTAACACTTTCATTCACACAATTTTAGGTTTTAGATGTAGAATTCTAGAGAGAGATGCTCTCTCCTCTCTCTAGGTTTTAGGGTTTCTACTCCAATTTCTTCTTAGATTGATAGTTAATTTCTGTTTTTATTTACAATTCCTTGCAATTTATTGTTCTAGCACCTTTGTTCTTCAATTCCACTTGTTATTTCCTTCACTTTGTTATCCTTATGTTTATGCACTCTTGATACTTTGGATCTTTGTAAATGCAATTTATATGTTCATGTTGTTATTGCTTTCTTCAATTGTCATTGTTAATTTCTTTCAATTTGTAGTTGTTAGACTTTATTATTGTTGCAATTTTACCATGTTTTTATTTTGTGCCTACCAAGTTTTTGATAAAATGCTTGGTTGAATTTTAAATTAGATTTTTGTATTCTTAGCTTGGATTGAGTATTTAGAGACTCTTGAGTTATCAAAAGTCTTTTGTTGAATAGTAATTGGAGATTGCTGGTTAGCCTGAACTTCACCCAAGCTAGACTCTCACTATGAGTTGACTAGGACTTGTGGACTCAAGTTGATTGTATGCACTTGACCTTCCTCTCCATTGGTTAGAGGTTAACTAAGTGAAGGCAATTCACATTTACCATCATAATTGACGATGATAATGAGGATAGGACTTCTAATTCTCAATCCTTGCTAGGAGCTTTCTTAGTTATTAGTTTATTTTCTCGCCATTTTACTTTCTTGTTCCTTATTTCAAAAAACCCAAAAAATACTTTTCCATAACCAATAATAAACTACACTTCCCTGTAAATCCTTGAGAGACGACCCGAGGGGGAAGAAAAATGCCGGTTAAGAATTCATGAAAAATATTTTCTAAAACAGCGTTGCAAGTACAGTCTTAACTGACGAAATTTCCACTATCAATTTAAATTGTGTCACAATTAATAATAAATAACCAGGAGTCGAATCCCGGGTCATTTCCCTAAGAGTTGACACAAGTTGCAAATTATTGGTTAGGATTTTCCTGAATATTTTGGAAATTGAGAACGAAAAAATAAATGGCTAGAAATTAAAGAAATGAACAACTAACAAGAGATGATATGTATTTAGAATAAAATGCCTTGGTTAGGGAAGATAATTGGAGTTTCTATCCTTGTTGTCTTTTCCAAGTATAATAGTAAATGTTCATTACTTTCACTTAGTTATCCTCTAGCAATTGAAGGAAATTCAAGTGGGTATCACTAACTCTAGCCCACAAGTCCTAGTCACTTCTCGGGAAAGGACTAGAGTTGGTGAGAATTGAGTTAGCCAGCAATTCCCAATTACAGATCAATACTTGAGTATCACAACTCAAGGGACACCAATTAATCAACCCCCAAGCCAAGTTGGAAGATCTACTCCATTAATATGAATGCCATTTTCATAAACACATGATGGGCGTAAATAAAAGACATGATAATTATAAGGAAGTAATTAAATCAAAATTACCACTAATAATGATTAACAATAACTAAACAAGAAATAAAAATAAACATAAAAATAATTCAATGCATTAATGAAATTCAAGAGTAACAATATCCAAACATAAATTCAATAACCAAATGGAGAAGAGTATTAAAGGAATGAAATTAAAGAAGAAAGTTATAAGAAAAATGACTCCGCTTGAAGATGTCAGCAACTCTCTCAAGATCTAAATCCAAACAAAACTAAGAACATCAAAAACCCTAGAGAAAAGTAGGTATTTTTTTTCTCTAGAATTCAAAACTAATCTAAAACTAAAGTGAAAAGTGAAGTCCCCTCAGTCTCAGCTCCATCCCTGCCTCTAGTCTGCGCTTTTGGGCATGAAACTGGGTCCAAATAAACCCAAAAATCACCCCCAGCGAGTTTTGTTAAGTGCAGCACGTGACGCTCTCATGCGTTCGTGTCGGCCACGCGTACGTATCGCTGAACCTTGCACCTAGCCACGCATACGCGTCAGTCACGCGTGCGTGTCACTAAACGACGCTCCTGGTCACGCGCACGCGTCGGCCATGCGTGCGCGTTGCTTCTTGCTTCTCAACTCTTTAGTTTCTTGTGTTCCTTCCACTTTAACATGCTTCATCTTCATCCTTTAAGCCATTCATGCCCTGTAAACCTGAAATCACTTAACAAACATATCATGGCATCGAAAGGTAATAAAGAAGAATTAAAAATTAACAATTTTAAGGCCTAGGAAGCAAGTTTTCAATCATAGCAAAAAATTAGGAAGGAAACTTAAAAACATGCAATTTACATGAATAAGATAAGTGTGAGAATAGTTGACAAAACCTACTCAATTCAGTCCAAAATATATCATAAAATAGTGGTATATCAAATCTCCCCACACTTAAACATTAGCATGTCCTCATGCTAAGCTCAGGTGAGACAAAAGAGTGAAGGAAAAATGGTGAGACTTATGCAATGCAATTCATCTATAAGAATGCAACTACATGCTAAATGCTTCTACCTACTTGGTTAAAAGTAAACAAATTCTCCAAGACAAACATAAACTGGATTCCACTAATTCAAATCAGGTATCCAATCTGAATCTTGCTTGAGAAGGTTAGTAGGATATCTAAGGTTTTTAGATTGGACTGTGATTCAATCTGAGTTATTTTGTAGTCTTGAGAAGATTTGAAAAAATAATATCTAAAATTCATAGGTTGAATTGTAATGCAATATATGTCAAAGTAGTAACTTGAGAAGGCTCAATACAAATAATATCACTTTTTACACTTATTTTAATAGTAAACTCTCAAGTATTCATGAGGTAAAATGTAGCCATTTTAGCCAAACTAGTATATATTATTGTGTACATTTTTTTTGAACTCCTAACTCCATATATTCTATATTTACAATTATTTTAGTTAAGTGGTTCTTAACTATGTTTATATCACGATTTTCTGATACCTCAAATTCTTTACTAAGTAGATCTAAAGTTCTTCAAGAATCTCAAAAACTATTTTACAATTTGAAATATCTGAAATAGAGTTTTTAAAATTTATGCTAACATATATTATTTAAAATAGATGTTGTTCAAATAATCTTGTTTGTGTTTTAACCTACAAAAATTATTTTAAATCAATATATTAAAGGATCTTTAGAAGTTTTTGTAAATATTTTCTATTGCATACAAGTCCAAAGACATGATAAACACTCATAATTCACTTATTTTAGAAAACTTGGCCTTGATTTATTTATCCCTCCTTTTAATGCATGCTAGGTCTTTGCCACCTTCACCTTAGATCCACAAGCCGTATATATCGACCAAAATTGAATCTCGATAGATGGTTATGGAGCTCGAAGTGGGGTAAGTATAATGCATAAGTACGAATAATGTTAGAGCTGTTATGATGAGGCCCTAGGTACATTATGATGATAAATAAAACGAATATGTCTATTATAACAAAATGTGGATGAAATTGATGTTAAGATTCAATATGGGTTTATGATGATGTTTGATATGAGTATATTGATGATTATTTATGATACTTGGCGTGCAAGGTCATATGTGAATTCCTTCGCATCATAAGGGTTATAGGCCACAGAATTTTCTAGTTGTTTTGCTCCAAAATAAGGTGACAAGACACTCTTCATTTAAGATAGACTTTTGGCAAGTCTTGTGTAATGACTCAATTTCAATATAGAATGCTCATACCGAAATGTCGAGTGTTACTAACTTGAAACTATAATGACACTGTTATTAATAACATCAAGCCTGTAATCGAGTCATCCGAACTCAATTTTTATGAAAAACATTCCTTAAAGAAAATAAAATCGCAACCCAAGTGAACCACGAGATTTCACAAACTAAAGAGATAAACAGATATATACACAAACAAGATAATAAACTATATATATATATATATATATCAACACCCAAAAGATGAAAAGTTAGTTACTCCCTCACAGTTATGTACATATATACAAGTACAACTCAAAACATCTCCGGGGTCTGGTCCATATAGGAAGCCCCTAATCTGACTCCTAGACTAGCCTAGTCTTCTAACCTTGTCTCTCGAAAAACAAAAGTGAAAGTCTAAAACAAAAGAGACACTAAATCGGAGAGATGCTAAAAGACGATGATGATATCACAACCTAAAAGTCCATGATCTCTATATCCATCTCAAGATCCTCATCGTCCTCAGAAGTGAGATCCACAATCTCTATCTCCTCGATGTCCTCATCGTCAAAAATATCGATGACCTCTGATGTACTATAGGGACTACCATCAATGTTGTCGCCTGCGGAAACTGTACTACTAGCAGAAATTTGCTCAACTGCTGAGGGCTGACCAGAAGCTGCGGATGAAGTCCCGATAGGCTCAATGGTGAAAGGGTTAGAGGAGCAAGTAGAAAGAGACTCTATCAAGATATCCAAACCTACTGAAGGAGACTCAAGCACTGGCTGACCATCTTGCTGTGCTGGTACAGAACCTCCATGCATGAAATCAAAAGGATGATGGACAGAATCAGGATATAACCACGACAGTGGAAAAGCATACTGTGTATCAGGATCAAAGAGAGGTGAAGCTAGCAAGTGCTGAAAGGAATGATCTTAAACTATGTACTTACGGACTTGAGGCTCCATGACCACCACATAGAAGTTGTGATGGATAGGATCCTAGTATACATAAGGCTACTCAAGCTTAGAGAAAATGACACCCATCTCCATCTGAAGGGGGGTAGGAAGATAGGGGGTAAGAACTAGAGAGTTCTTAGTAGGGTGGGGGTGAAAAAAGTGGTTAGTTTTTATAAATCGGCCACGTATCCCAGATTAATCAGACCATAACAAAGGAATATAGGGAAAACAACAATCAAGAGCAAACAGCACATAACATACAACCATAAGAACGAATTCAGAAAACACAAAAAATATGGCAAAAAAGTATGATGTATGTCTAGTCCTAGTGCAAGTAATGAGCTCATCCGCCGGTTTTCGACCTGCACTTGACATTATATCCTTATGAACGTTGTCTCTCATTGCCATCGGTTCAGGATATAGTGCCCAGTACACTCTTGGGTTATAGCGCCCGTGCTACTCTTCGATAATCCGCCGGATAAATCGATGACAAGAAGAATCATTGGTGTTGCGTCTCAAACCCAATCATCTCATCTCATAATCAAATACCTTTCAAGATATAATAATTCTTTATTCATAATATCATAATTTCTCCAAAATAATAAACTGAAATAGAGCGAGTCATGAGATTTAACTTTAGAATCACGTTTTCAAATATCTCAGAGTTATACTTAAATTCTATAAATACTTTTAAAAATATGCATAAATATGCCCACGGGAATAAAATACATAAGCATGCTTAAATTTTGAAATGGCATATTCTGCAAGTTGCTTTAATTAAATTGATGTACTTTAAAATTACTCTAAATAACTCTAAGCTTTTATAAAAGAGACACAGTCTTCACTGGTTACTTCGCATAGAGGATGAAGATACGGTCATGATAAAAAAAAGGATAAACAAGATAAGAATTGAAATTGAATAGAAAACATAAATTGTAATTGAAATAAAAACAAAAGGATAGGTTGAAATTGAATACAAAGAGAATCATTCTACTTTCTACCAATTTCTTGACGCAACAAGAAAGGGACTCCTCAACCTAACTTGTCAATACCATAGTTTAGGAAATGAATCGAAGGGACTCCTCAACCTTCTACCCAATTCCCTGATGCAACAAGAGAGGGACTCCTCAACCTCAATTGTCCACATCATGCTTTCATTACGAAACCAAAAAGGAGATTTTCAAACCTCTAAATCATTCTATACTACGACTACCCTAATTTATGAGGTATTTGTAACCTCTTATTAGGTTAAAATATAGAAAATCCTAAGCCCACAAATATAAGGCCCAATCTAGTAATTAAATAAACAAAATCAAAATATATCAAATTAAATTAAAACATTCTAAAAATGTAAACTAATATCTTCTAAATAACACTTGAACTCTTCATATCACGAACATTTGAAGCATATATCATTCTCCTCCTCTTCAAAAAAGATTCGCCCTCAAATCTTGTAGGTGAAAAAATAGTAGATGAAAAGGACAATAATTACAAGGAAGATAATTTCTTTTTTTTCCCTTTTTATATATTTTCTTTTTTTTCTTCTTTTTACACTGTATATTTTTTTAAAAAAAATAAAATCAACAATAATGATAAAACAATAATGAAACACAAACGAAAAACAAGAATACAAGAATATAAAGAAAGACGCGACAAACGCATGACTCTTTTTTTTATAAAAGGAGAACAAATATAGATTAATAAGAATTAATCTAACACCTGAAATCTGATACCAAATGAAAAAGAAATAATAGATAAACAAAAAATAAGGATTCAAACTGGATAAAAAATATACATTAAAATTGAAATAGAAAAGATAAATTGTAATTGAAATATAAAAAAAAAGATAGGTTAAAATTGAATACAAAGAGAATCACTCTACTTTTTACCCAATTTCTTAATGCAACAAGATAGAGACTCATCAACCTAACTTGTCAAAGCCATAGTTTAGGAATTGAATCGAAGAGACTCCTCAACTTTCTACCCAATTTCCTAATGCAACGAGAGGGATTCCTCAACCTCAATTGTCCACACCAAGCTTTCATTACGAAACCAAAAAGAAGATTTTCAAACCTCTAAATCATTCTATACTATGACTATCCTAGTTTACGAGGTATTTATAACCTCTTATTAGGTTAAAATATAAAAAATTATAAGCCCACAAACATAAGGCCCAATTTAGTAATTAAATAAACAAAATCAAAATATATCAAAATTAAATTAAAAATTTCTAAAAATGTAAAGTAATATCTTCTAAATAACACTTGAACTCTTCATATCACGAACATTTGAAGCACATATCAGGTCACTTCTATCGGATAAGAAATTTTGTGGGTGTCACGGATCTCCAGAAATCAAGCTCAGAAGTCTGAAAAAAAAAATTTCCATTCCGCCCATGCATGGCTTTGGCTATTCTTGAAGGAGAGAGAGAGAGAGAATTTGTGCCTTATATAACATGTAATTAGTGACTAATGTCACTTAATTAAAAGGAGAAGGCATGCATCACGACATGTGCCACATTAAGTGCTGCGTGTCGCAATTTTGAGCCGCGAAGTCAGCGAGTGTAAGCAACAAGGCAGAAGAGTAGTATCGATAATAAAGATTGCTTGGAATCAGGTTGAAATCGAAGGACACACTTGGAAACTTGAATCAGATATGCGAAAAGACTACCCACATGATAAACCCCATTTTTAGGGTTTATCATGTGCTTAATCTAGTGGATTTTATCCATTATTCTCACACTTATTCATACAATTCGCATGTTTTACATTTTCCTTCCTGATTTTGTGCTATGTTTGGAAACATGTTTCTTTAGCCTTTAAATTACTAATTTTAATCCTCTCCTATTACCATTCGATGCCTTGATATGTGTGTTAAGTAATTTCAGGGATTATAGGGCAGGAATGGCTTAGAGGATGGAAAGGAAGCATGCAAAAGTAGAAGGAATACAAGAAACTAAAGGAACTACTAAAGCTGTCCAGTCTGACCTCTTAGTACTAAATCGACCATAACTTGAGCAACAGAGGTCCAAATGACGCGGTTCCAGTTGCGTTGGAAAGCTAACATCTGGGGCTTCGCAAAGATATATAATTTTCCATAGCTTCTTTGAGACCAAATGACGCGCACGCGTGGATCACACGAACGCGTGACCTGGCGAAAACCCAATCCACGCTAATGCGTGCACGACGCTAACGCGTGACTTTACAGTGACCTTTACGTACCAGAAATCACTGGGGGTGATTTCTGGGCTGTTTTTGACCCAGTTTTTGGCTCAGAAAACACATATTAGAGGCTATAAAGTGGGGGAATGCATCCATTCATTGAACAACAATTCATACAACATTTATATTCATAAGATTTGAGATTTTAGATGTAGTTTTTAGAGAGAGAGGCTCTCTCCTCTCTCTTAGGTATTAGGATTAGGATTTCTCTTATTTTATGGTTATTTCTTCTTCAATCACAGGTTCAATGTTCCTTTAATTTATTTTCGACTTTTATTTATTCTATTACTTTAATTGATATTTATCTTTTCAATTTGGCCTATGAATTTTCCATGTTAGAATTGATTTTCTTATTTAATACATGTTGAGGTATTTCAAATCTAAAGATTGCTTTCTTCAAATTTATGTTATTAATACTTTTAATTTAATTTATATTTTTTCCCTTTTGGCTTTGGTTAAGTAATTGGTGACACTTGAGTTATCAAACTCAGCAATTGATTAGAAATTGTGAATTGCTGATTGATTTGGATCGCTCTAAAGCTAGTCTTTCCACAGGAGTTGACTAGGACTTGAGGATCAAATTGATTAATCCACTTGACTTTTCTTTATTTAGTAAGGGTTAACTAAGTGGGAGCAATAATAATTCTCATCACACCTGATAAGGATAACTAGGATGGGATTTCCAGTTCTTATACCTTGCAAGAGATTTTCTAATTATTAATTTATTATTTTTCTCGTCATTTAAATTACTTGTTTATTATTTCAAAAATCCAAAAAGATACAATTTTATAACCAATAATAAATCATACTTCCCTGCAATTCCTTGAGAAGACGACCCGAGGTTTCAATACTTCGATTATAAATTTTATTGGATTTTGTTACTTGTGACAACCAAACTTTTTGTACGAAAGAATTTTCTGTCAGGTTTAGAAGCTATACTTACAACGCGATTATTTTTATAAAAATTCTTTGCCGGCAGGAATCCGTTCGTCACCACACCTCTTTTCAGGTAACTAAATTTGAATTTTGAGGACAAAATTCTTAATTAGGTGGGTAGGATGTAAATTCCGCAAAATTAGCGAATAATTACTCAATAAATTAGTTTTTAATAAATAAATTAAAAATGTAAATTTTATAGTTTAATTGGATATAGCTAATTAAAATAAGAATTTTGACACTAATTTTAAAGAATTTGGCCTAAAATTAGGCCGAACGGACTAAACCGGGTGGACCGGGCCCAAATGGGCCCAAGCCCACTTACATTACCCATACTTAAAAGCCAAAATTCAGCCTCCCTCCCTTTCATTTTGGCATCAACGTTGAATTGAAGAGAGGTGTGAGGTGAGGGTTTCATATTCCACTTCCAACTTCAATCCTTCGTAACTTCCAATCCGGAGCTCCGATTGACGAGCCGTTTGCGGCCACGCATTTGTCTCAGAGTCCTCTTCATTTCTATTTAAACAAAGTGGTAAGAATCTTTGTGATTTGTGCCCAGTTTTCTTTCCTCTTACTGTTCACGTTTTTGTGTGTATATAGAGTGATTTTGATGATTTTGGTGGTTTAGGTGTAATCTAACATTGGATAATTGTTGGATTATACTCCAATCATCAATGGGTAAGGTAAGAAAACTCTAAACCCTTGTGATTTTTCCAATTTTGTGTACCTTAGTGCTAATTTAGTGAATTGTGTGAATTAGATTGAATTTATGTTAATTTGGAGTTTGAGTTGGTAAATTGGAGCTCTTGGAACAACCCTTGGTGGCTGGAATCATAGAGTTGATTAGGAATCTTGAAGTTTGAATTTTGGTGGTTTTGAGCTTAGGGGAGAAATCAGCCAAGGTATGGTTTAGGTTTCTTGTATTTAATATGTAATGTCTTGTGAAAACTTAGGCTAGACGACTTAGGATAAGTTGGATTGAGAATGTTAGATTTGATTGGTAGTTTAGTTGACAATGTATGTTTAATTTGTTAAGGCATGATAAATTCATTGGTTTTGTGACATGAATATAGTTGATGATGGTGGAAAGATGATATTTTAAGTGTATAATGTTGTAGGTATTGATGAGTATGTATATTGTTATATTGAACTTGAATTGTTGGATATGATCATGATGATGTATATTAAAGATGTTGTGTTAAACATAGGTTGTTGGATTAAAAACTTGATGGAGATGGTAAATTGGTGTATTGAGGAATGATGTGTGTAGTTGAGTTTGATTTTTGAGCCACTATGGTAAGATTTGGTAAGTTTTAATGGGGTTGGGGTTGAAATATTTTGGAAGTTGAGGTTTAGCAAAATTTTGCATAATCTATTTTCTGGCAGGTGCTTCGGACGCTTTTTGGGAATGATCTAACCATCACAATTGGATGAAATTAATTTTGCTTTAATCCTTGTGATGTGTAGATCAATCCTACAAAATTTGGTTAAAGTTTAACAGTTGGATTAGGAGATATAAAGTTTTGAAGTTTGTTACTTTAAAGCTGATTTTCTGCTGCTGCATAATCAACCCAGCAACTTTCCAAGCTTATATCTCCCAATCCTGACCATAATTTTGAGTGGGACCAAAAAGACATTGATTCTGGGTATTTTCTTGTCTGTGTAGAAATTTTGTACTTTCATAAATTATTTTGAAGAAATTGTGCTTGTTTTAAAAATAGAGTTCTTAGCTGTTTTGATAACGAAACTAGTTTTTAAAAGCAAACTTGTAATCGATATAACTCTTTCCAGAAAAATAATTTTTCTATGGGACTTTGACTAACATAAAGCTCTATAAGTCTATTTCATTTCAGGAAAATTTCAGATATGTCAAGTGAAAATATGATTTTTGGTGAATTTTCTAAGAACAGGGTAGCTTGCTGTCTTAGTGAAGAGTTTTGAAACTTAAAACCAATTTTTGAAAGAGAAAATGGCTTTCTTTTTTATTTTATTCAACTTAACTATTTCAAATGGGTTTGAATTTCTAGGATACTTCCATTTTGAGTCTAGAGACAGAGAATTAGGCTTGTAATCATCCATGGACGGATTTTTGGATAAAATGAATTGTGCGAAAAGGATGATGTTATGATTGATGACAAAATTGATAATCAATGACTGATAATGAATGAATGAATGAATATGATAAATGCATTCGAAATGAGATTGTTGTTGATGAGTTATAATTGATAATATGAATTGAGATTGAACGAATATATGTTTGAGATACCTGGGCAGTAGCAAGGATTGTGGTTCGTCCCGCTTCCTTCAGGTCAATACTTGAGATACCTGGGTAGTAGCAAGGATGGTGGTTCATCCCGCTTGCTCCAGGTCAGAGATTGTGACGCCTGGCTAATAGCGGCAGTAGTGGTTATTCCACTCGCTCCAGGTTGAGCTTTCAAACACCCGCCTGGGTAGTAGCCGTAGTAGTGGTTATTCCACTAGCTCTGGGTTAAGCGGGTAGTAGTAAGCGAGTTGTAGCTCAAGCCCACTTGCTCCGCATGGGTGTTTCAGTCCGTGGTTAGCTACCAGGACATTTTGAGTTGGCTATATAACCAACAGATGATATTATCAGCCATAGGACAGGCATGCATCATATGCATATTGTTTGAATTGTTTGTTTGTGCATTAATTGGGATTGCCTAAGTGATTATAATATGCTATTTGTTATATTTACTATCTGTATTACTTGTATTCTACCTGTGTTTTCCTTTGTCTGCTTGTTTGCCTTTGTAATTTCACCGGAGATGGAGGAACAGAGGAAAGACAGAGAAGTTAGGGATTTTGTTAGGCTTAAGACTTGGTTAAGTTAGGAATCCTTAGAAAACTACCTTGACTTATGGCTTCTACTTTAGTCTTTAAGTTTTATAACCAGAGTGTCGGCGTTCTAGGATTGCCTCTGTCATTCCCATGATCTTATATCTTATATATGCAGGCACCTTTACCATACTGAGAACCTCCGGTTCTCATCCCATACGATATTTGTGTTTTTCAGATGCAGGTCAAGAGGCACATCAGTTTGCGTCTAGAACTTCTGCAGCGAAGTGGATTCATTTTGGGGTTTTACTTTTGGTCTTTTGCTATATGTGTATAGACTCTCCTCATATATATACTTGTATTATTTTGCACCTCTTAGAGATTTATGGAGAATCAGGATTGATTATATATGTATTTTAGGTTCTGGGTTAAGTATATATATGTATGTAAATATTCTCTGGCCAGCTTTAGTTTCGCAGGCTGAGTCAGGAGCTTGTTATTTTGTATTCTTGGCCCTCTGCTCTTACTTCTTATATATATGTTTGTGAACTCTAGTTTTCTTCATACGCAAGTAATCTCTTTCCTAAGCATTGCGCTTTTATTTTTGTGATTTTGTTCTTACCCATTCTTCAAGGCTCCTAGTATAGTACATTCTTTCAACTATTATATATATTTATATTTTATTTTAGAGGTCGTAGCACCTCACCACCTCAGTTTTACATCCTAGGTGTAAAGCTTTGTGTGGTAGGGTGTTACAGCGAGGTTGATTTATTTTTTTTAAATATCTTAGAAGGTAATTAAGGTAATTGGGCATGGTAAAATTCAAATAATTATCTCAAGTGGTATTTAATTAAAATAAATATTGGATAAATTACTAATGTAAACGACATTGGTAAAGCCGAGCTTTTTAAATCTTTCAGATCCAATATCAAGTGATTGTCCTTAGTCAAATAAAATCAAATAATAACAAAATATTAATATTACATTATTTTTTATTTTATTTAAAGATCGCAGAAAAACTTATCATAGATGTTACGCGAACAAAATGTAAAACTCGCATACACGACTCTAACGCGAAAACCAAGATGTTACATTCTACCATCCTTGAAGAAAGTTTTGTCCTCAAAATTTCATTTACCTGTAAATAGGTGAGGATAGTCTGCTCGCATTTCGTCTTCTAGCTCTCAGGTATGCCGAGCTTCAGCGTTGCATCCCAATGCTACTTTGACCAAAGAAACTGTTTTGCCTCGTAGCTGCTTATCACTCTTACCAACGATCTCGACCGTGATTGTCAGGTATGTTAGATCATTCCGCAATTATATTGTCTCAGGTTTCAAGACATGACTCTTGTCGAGATTATATTTCTTAAGCTGAGAGACATGAAAAACATCATGAAGGTTGAATACGGAAGGTGGAAGAGCAATTTGATACGTGACTGGACCGACTCTCTTAAGGACTGAAAAGGACCCACGTACCTAAAGTTTAGCATTTTGGTTCTAAGGGTGCGACCTATACCGATGGTAGGACTTGCTTTCAAGAAAATATGTTCACTCTCCCTAAATTCTAAAGGCTTACGTCTATTATCAACATAGATCTTTTGTCGACTTTGTCCCGTCTGAATCTTCTCGCAAATCTTCTTGATCTGAGCAGTTGTTTCCTGCACCAAATACAGACTCAACGTACTATATTTTTCTCCTTAGTTCTAACACAATAGAGATTGACATCGTCATCCATAAAGAGCTTCATAGGGGCCATTCCAATACTTTGTTGATAATGGTTATTGTAGGTAAATTTCACCAATGGCAATTTCTTGTGCCAGTTTTCCTGCTATTCCATTACACATGATCTCAGTATATCTTCTAATGTCTAAATTATTCGTTCTGACTGTCCATCTATATGTGGGTGATAAGCCATACTTAGATGTAGCTCTGTGCCAAAAGCTTTCTAATAATCTTCCCAAAATATTGATGTAAACCTGGTATCTCTGTCAGAAACAATTGAAGAAAGTATTCCATGCAGTCGCACCACTTCTTGAATGTACAAACGTGCAAACTTTTTCAATGTATAGTTAGTTCTGATTGAAAAAAATGAGCTGACTTTATCAATCTGTCCACTATAACCCATATAGCATCATGCAAAGCCGACATCCTTGGTAATCCCATGACAAAATCCATGGTGATTCTCTCTGGTGCACGAAATTGTGATCTCAGGTAACGGCGCCAAAAACTCTGTGCGCACGTCTTAATAAATTGTTTTTCATTCACAACTTCGATACAACTAACCAGCAAGTGCACTGGGTCGTCCAAGTAATAAACCTTACGTGAGTAAGGGTCGATCCTACGGAGATTGTTGGTATGAAGCAAGCTATGGTCACCTTGTAGATCTCAGTCAGGCGGATATAAAATAGTTATGGAGTTTTCGAAAATAAATAATAAACTAAGGATAGAAATACTTATGTAAATCATTAGTGAGAATTTCAGATAAGCGCATAGAGATGCTTTCGTTCCTCTGAACCTCTGCTTTCCTGCTGTCTTCATCCAATCAGTCTTACTCCTTTCTATGGCTGGCTTTATGTAAGGACATCACCGTTGTCAATGGCTACTTTGTATCCTCTCTGGAAAATGGTCCGATGCGCTGTCACTGCATGGCTAATCGTCTGGAGGCATCACCCTTGTCAATGGCTGCATCCCATCCTCTTGTGAAAATGGTCCAAATGCTCTGTCACAGCACGGCTAATCATCTGAGGTTCTCGATCATACTGGAATAGGATTCACCCTCCTTTTGCGTCTGTCACTACGCCCAACAATCGCGAGTTTGAAGTTCGTCACAGTCATTCAATCCCAGAGTTCTACTCGGAATACCACAGACAAGGTTTAGACTTTCCAGACTCTCATGAATGCCGCCATCAATCTAGCTTATACCACGAAGATTCTGATTAAGAGATCCAAGAGATACTCATTCAATCTAAGGTAGAACGGAAGTGGTTGTCAGGCACGCGTTCATAGGGAATGATGATGATTGTCACGTTCATCACATTCAGGTTGAAGTGCGAATGAATATCTTAGAAGCGGAATAAGTTGAATTGAATAGAAAAAGAGTAGTACTTTGCATTAATCTTTGAGGAACAGTAGAGCTCCACACCTTAATCTATGGAGTGTAGAAATTCTACCGTTAAAATTACATAAGTGAAAGGTCCAGGCATGGCCGAATGGCCAGCCCTCATAATCTAAGAACCAGGCGTCCAAAGATCATAAGATGATCAAAAGATGTTTAATACAATAGTAAAAAGTCTTATTTATACTAAACTAGTTACTAGGGTTTACAGAAGTAAGTAATTGATGCATAAATCCACTTCCGGGGCCCACTTGGTGTGTGCTTGGGCTGAGCTTGAATGTTGCACGTGCAGAGGCTCTTTCTGGAGTTGAACGCCACGTTGTAACGTGTTTCTGGCGTTCAACTCTGGTTTGTGACGTGTTTCTGGCGTTTAACTCCAGATAGCAGCGTAGAACTGGCGTTCAACGCCCTTTTACGTCATCTAAACTCGGCCAAAGTATGGACTATTATATATTGCTGGAAATCCCTAGATGTCTACTTTCCAACGCAATTGGAAGCGCACCATTTTGAGTTTTGTAGCTTCAGAAAATCCACTTTGATTGTAGGGAGGTCAGAATCCAACAGCATCAGCAGTCCTTCTTCAACCTCTGAATCTGATTTTTGCTCAAGTCCCTCAATTTCAGCCAGAAAATACCTGAAATCACAGAAAAATACACAAACTCATAGTAAAGTCCAGAAATGTGAATTTAACATAAAAACTAATGAAAACATCCCTAAAAGTAACTAGATTCTACTAAAAACATACTAAAAACAATGCCAAAAAGCGTATAAATTATCTGCTCATCACAACACTAAACTTAAATTGTTGCTTGTCCCCAAGCAACTGAAAATCAAATAGGATAAAAAGAAGAGAATATACTATAAATTCCAAACTATCAATGAAACATAGCTCCAATTAAATGAGCGGGACTTGTAGCTTTTTGCCTCTTGAATAGTTTTGGCATCTCACTTTATCCATTGAAGTTCGGAATGATTGGCATCTATAGGAACTCAGAGTTCAGATAGTGTTATTGATTCTCCTAGTTCAGTATGATGATTCTTGAACACAGCTATTTTATGAGTCTTGGCCGTGGCCCTAAGCACTTTGTTTTCCAGTATTACCACCGGATACATAAATGCCACAGACACATAATTGGGTGAACCTTTTCAGATTGTGACTCAGCTTTGCTAAAGTCTCCAATTAGAGGTGTCCAGGGTTCTTAAGCACACTCTTCTTTTGCTTTGGACCTTGACTTTAACCGCTCAGTCTCAAGTTTTCACTTGACACCTTCACGCCACAAGCACATGGTTAAGGACAGCTTGGTTTGGCCGCTTAAGCCAGGATTTTATTCCTTTAGGCCCTCCTATCCACTGATGCTCAAAGCCTTGGGACCCTTTTTATTTACCCTTGCCTTTTAGTTTTAAGGGTTATTGGCTTTTTGCTCTTGCCTCTTGGTTTTAAGAGCTTTTGGCTTTTTCTGCTTGCTTTTTCTTTTTTTTTTTTCGCCTATATATATTTTTTTTTCTATTTTTTCGCTATTTTTTTTCTGCAAGCTTTGTTCTTTGCTGATTTTTCTTGCTTCAAGAATCATTTTTATGATTTTTCAGATTATCAAATAACATGTCTCCTTATCATCATTCTTTCAAGAGCCAACATATTTAACATTCTTAAACAACAACTTCAAAAGACATATGCACTGTTCAAGCATTCATTCAGAAAATAAGAAGCATTGACACCACATCAATATAATTAAACTAAGTTCAAGGATAAATTCGAAACTCATGTACTTCTTGTCCTTTTGAATTAAAATAGTTTTCATTTAAGAGAGGTGATGGATTCATAGGACATTCATAACTTTAAGACAAAGTTACTAAATACTAATGATCATGTAATGAAGACACAAACATGGATAAGCACTTAACATAGAGAAAACGAAAAACAGAGAATGTAAGAACAAAGAATGAGTCCACCTTAGTGATGGTGGCGTTTCCTTCTTGAGGAACCAATGATGTCCTTGAGCTCTTCTATGTCTCTTCCTTGTCTTTGTTGCTCCTCCCTCATTGCTTTTTGATCTTCTCTTATTTCATGAAGGATGATGGAGTGCTCTTGATGTTCCACCCTTAACTGTCCCATGTTGGAACTTAATTCTCCTAGGGAGGTGTTGATTTGCTCCCAATAGTTTTATGGAGGAAAATGCATTTGAGGCATCTCTGGGATCTCATGGTGATGAGCTTCATGCGTCTCTTGAGATCCATGAATGGGCTCTCTTGCTTGCTCCATCCTTTTCTTCATGATGGGCTTCTCTTCCTCAATGGGAATGTCTCCTTCTATGAAAGCTCCAGCTGAGTAACATAGATGGCAAATAAGATGAGAAAAAGCTAGCCTTGCCCCTAGGAGAGGGCTTTTCGGCTATTTTGTAGAGTTCAAGGGAGATGACTTCATGAACTTCTACTTCTTCTCCAGTCATGATGTTATGGATCATGATGGCCCGATCCACAGTAACTTCAGATCGGTTGCTAGTGGGGATGATGGAGCGTTGGATGAACTCCAACCATCCTCTAGCCACAGGCTTAAGGTCCAGTCTTCTTAATTGAACCGGCTTGCCTTTGGAGTCAATCTTCCATTGAGCTCCTTCCACACATATGTCCATGAGGACTTGGTCCAACCTTTGATTAAAGTTGACCCTTCTAGTGTAGGGGCGTGCATCTCCTTGCATCATAGGCAAGTTAAACGCCAACCTCACATTTTCCGGACTAAAATCTAAGTATTTCCCCCGAATCATTGTAATATAATTCTTTGGGTTTGGGTTCTTACTTTGATCATGGTTCCTAGTGATCCATGCATTGGCATAGAACTCTTGAACCATTAGGATGCCGATTTGTTGGATGGGGTTTGTTAGAACTTCCCAACCTCTTCTTTGGATTTCATGTCGGATCTCCGGATACTCATTCTTCTTGAGCTTGAAAGGGACCTCGGGGATCACCTTCTTCTTGACCACAACATTATAGAAGTGGTCTTGATGAGCTTTGGAGATGAATCTTTCCATCTCTCATGACTCGGAGGTGGAAGCTTTTATCTTCCCTTTCCCTTTTCTAGAGGATTCTCCGGTCTTGGGTGCCATCAATGGTAATGGAAAAACAAAAAGCTTATGCTTTTACCCCACCAAACTTAGAATTTTGCTCGCCCTCGAGCAAGAGAAGAAAGAATAGATGAAGAAGAAGAAGAAATGGAGAAGAGGGAGAGAGAGATGTGTTTCGGCCAAGGAGGGGAAGAGAGGGTTGTTTTGTGTGAAAATGAAGAAGAATGGAGGGCTTTATATAGGGAAGGGAGGGGGTAAGGTTCGGCCATATGGGTGGGTTTGGGTGGGAAATTGATTTTGAATTTTGAAGGTAGGTGGAGTTTATGAGGTAGGTTTATGGGGAAGAGTGGATGGATGTGAGTGGTGAAGTGGTTATAGGGAAGAGAGATTGAGGTGATTGGTGAAGAGTTTTGGGGAAGAGTGTTTATGGAATTGTATGAAAGAGGGGTGATAAGAAGTGAGTGGAGGTAGGTGGGGATCCTGTGGGGTCCACAGATCCTGAGGTGATCCTGTGGGGTTCACAGATCCTGAGGTGTTCAAGGATTTACAACCTTGCACCAAATTAGGCATGCAAAATGCCCTTGCACACAACTCTGGGCGTTCAGCGCCAGATTGGTGCTTGTTCTGGGTATTGAACGCCCATTTGTTGCCCATTTCTAGCGTTGAACGCCAGAACCATGCTTGTTCTGGGCGTTCAGCGCCAGCTCTTCTCCAAGGTGCAATTCTGGCGTTCAAACGCCCAGATGCTGCTCATTTTGGGCGTTCAGCGCCAGAACCATGCTCTGTTCTGGCGTTGAACGCCAGCCAGATGCTTCTTACTGGCGTTTAAACGCCAGTAAGGTCTTCCTCCAGGGTGTGATTTTTCTTCTGCTGTTTTTTGATTCCGTTTTCAATTTTTATATTTATTTTGTGACTCCACATGATCATGAACCTAATAAAACATGAAAGAACAAGAAAAATAAAATTAGATAAATAAAAATTGGGTTGCCTCCCAACAAGCGCTTCTTCAATGTCAATAGCTTGACAGTGGGATCTCATGGAGCCTCACAGATGTTCAGAGCATTGTTGGGACTTCCCAACACTAAACTTAGAGTTTGGTTGTGGCCTCCCAACACCAAACTTAGAGTTTGACTGTGGGGGCTCTGGTTGACTCTGCAGAGGGAGAAGCTTATTGTGCCTCTTTTCCATGTTTACAGAAGGATAACCTTGAGTTGTAAACACAAGGGAGTCCCCATTCAATTGAAGGACTAATTCACCTCTGTCAACATCAATCACAGCTCTTGCTGTGGCTAGGAAAGGTCTTCCAAGGATGATGGATTCATCCTCATACCTCCCAGTATCAAGGATAATGAAATCAGCAAGGATGTAAAGGCCTTCAACCTTTACTAACACGTCCTCTACTTGTCCATAAGCCTGTTTTCTTGAATTGTCTGCCATCTCTAATGAGATTTTAGTGGCTTGCACCCCAAAGATTCCCAGTTTCTCTATTACAGAGAGGGGCATGAGGTTTATCCTTGAACCAAGGTCACACAGAGCCTTTTCAAAGATCATGTTGCCTATGGTACAAGGTATTACGAACTTTCCAAGATCCTGTTTCTTCTGAGGCAATGTCAGTTGATCCAGCTCACTTAGTTCATTGGTGAACAAGGGAGGTTCATCTTCCCAAGTCTCAATACCAAATAATTTGGCATTAAGCTTCATGATTGCACCAAGGTACTTGGTAACTTGCTCTTCAGTAACATCCTCATTCTCTTCAGAAGAGGAATACTCATCAGAGCTCATGAAGGGCATAAAGAGGTTTAATGGAATCTCTATGGTCTCTAGTTGAGTCTCAGATTCCTTTGGTTCCTCAGAGGGAAAATCCTCATTGATCACTGGACGTCCCAGGAGGTACTCCTCACTGGGATTCACGTCCTCTCCCTTCCTTACAGGTTCGGCCATGGTGATCAATTCAATGGCCTTGCACTCTCCTTTTGTATTTTCTTCTGTATTGCTTGGGAGAGTACTAGGAGGGATTTTAGTGATCCTTTTACTCAGCTAGCCCACTTGTGCCTCCAAATTTCTAATGGAGGACCTTGTTTCATTCATGAAACTTACAGTGGCCTTAGACAGATCAGAGACTACGTTTGTTAAATTAGATATATTTTGTTCAAAGTTCTCTGTCTGTTGCTGAGTAGATGATGGAAAAGTTTTACTATTGTTAAACCTATATCTTCCACCATTGTTAAAGCCTTGTTGAGGCCTTTGTTGATCCTTCCATGAGAGATTTGGGTGATTTCTCCATGAGGGGTTATAGGTGTTTCCATAAGGTTCACCCATGTAATTCACCTCTGCTATTGCAGGGTTTTCAGGATCATAAGCTTCTTCTTCAGAAGTTGCCTCTTGAGTACTGTTGGATGCAGCTTGCATTCCATTCAGACTCTGAGAAATCATATTGACTTGCTGAGTCAATATTTTATTCTGAGCCAATATAGCATTCAGAGTATCAATTTCAAGAACTCCCTTCTTCATAGGCGTCCCATTATTCATAGGATTCCTTTCAGAAGTGTACATGAACTGGTTATTAGCAACCATGTCAATGAGTTCTTGAGCTTCTGCAGGCATTTTCTTTAGGTGAATGGATCCACTTGCAGAAGTATCCAATGACATCTTAGCTAATTCAGACAGACCATCGTAGAATATATCCAAGATGGTCCATTCTGAAAGCATGTCAGAAGGACACTTTTTGGTCAGTCCTTTGTATCTCTCCCAAGCTTCATAGAGGGATTCACCTTCTTTCTGTCTGAAGGTCTGAACATCCACTCTAAGCTTACTCAGCTTTTGGGGAGGAAAGAACTTGGCTAAGAAAGCCTTGACCAGCTTATCCCAAGAGTTCAGGCTATCCTTAGGTTGAGAATCCAACCATATTCTAGCTCTGTCTCTCACAGCAAAAGGGAAAAGCATGAGCCTGTAGACTTCAGGATCTACTCCATTAGTCTTAACAGTATCACATATCTGCAAGAATTCAGTTAAGAACTGAAAAAGATCTTCAGATGGAAGTCCATGAAACTTGCAGTTCTGCTGCATCAGAGAAACTAATTGAGGTTTCAGCTCAAAATTGTTTGCTCCAATGGCAGGAATGGAGATGCTTCTTCCATGTAAATTGGAATTAAGTGCAATAAAGTCACCAAGCATCCTCCTTGCATTATTATTATTTTCGGCTGCCATCTCCTCTTCTTGTTCGAAAATTTCTGAAAGGTGCTTGCTGGATTGTTGTAATTTAGCTTCTCTTAGTTTCCTCTTCAGAGTCCTTTCAGGTTCTGGATCTGCTTCAACAAGAATGTTCTTGTCTTTGCTCCTGCTCATATGAAAAAGGAGGGAACAGAAAAATAATAATAATAGGGGTCCTTTTTACCACAGTATAGAGGTCCCTGTGTGAGTAGAAGAAAAGAAGAAGAAAAAATTCGAACACAGATGGAAGAGGGGGTTCGAATTTGGGTGAGATGAAGTGTTAGTAGATGAATAAATAAATAGAAGAAAATAAGAGAGAGAGAATTTTCGAAAATAATTTTTGAAAAAGAGTTAGTGATTTTCGAAAATAGTTTTTGAAAAAGGTTAGTAATTTTCGAGAATTAAAATCAAAAATTAAAATAATTAGTTAATTAAAAAGAAATTTTGAAAAAGAGGGAAGATATTTTCGAAAATTAGAGAGAGAGAGAGTTAGTTAGGTAGTTTTGAAAAAGATAAGAAACAAACAAAAAGTTAGTTAGTTAGTTGAAACAAATTTGAAAATCAATTTTTGAAAAGATAAGAAGATAAGAAGTTAGAGAAGATATTTTAAAATCAAATTTTTGAAAAAGATATGATTTTGAAAAAGATAAGATAGAAAGATATTTTTGAAAAGATATGATTGAAATTAGTTTTGAAAAAGATTTTATTTTTAAAATCACAATTAATGACTTGATTCACAAGAAATCACAAGATATGATTCTAGAACTCAGTTTGAATCTTTCTTAACAAGCAAGTAACAAACTTGAAATTTTTGAATCAAAACATTAATTGATTATGTTATTTTCGAAAATTAGGAGATAAAGATAAGAAAAAGATTTTTGAAAAATATTTTAAAAATTTTCGAAAATAACTAAGAAAAATGAAAAAGATTTGATTTTTGAAAAAGATTTTGAAAAAGATAAGATTTTTAAATTGAAAATTTGATTTGACTCATAAGAAGCAACTAAGTTTTAAAAATTTTTGAAAAAGTCAACTCAAATTTTCGAATTTATGAGAAGAAAAAGGAGAAGATATTTTTTTATTTTTGAATTTTTAATGATGAGAGAGAAAAATATAAAAAATGATGCAATGCATGAAAATTTTGGATCAAAACAATGAATGCATGCAAGAATGCTATGAATGTCAAGATGAACACCAAGAACACTTTGAAGATCATGATGAACATCAAGAACATACTTTTGAAAACTTTTAATGCAAAGAAAACATGCAAGACACCAAACTTAGAAATTTTTCATGTATAGACACTATGAATGCAAGAATGCATATGAAAAACAAGAAAAGACACAAAACATGAAAACATCAAGATCAAACAAGAAGACTTACCAAGAACAACTTGAAGATCATGAAGAACACTATGAATGCATGAATTTTTCGAAAATTGCAAGATGAATATGCAATTGACACCTAACTTTCAACTTGACTCAAGACTCAAACAAGAAACATGAAATATTTTTTATTTTTATGATTTTATTAAATTTTTTTGAATTTTTCGAAAATTAATGTGAAAAAGAAAAATAAGGATTCCAAAATTTTTAATATGAATTCCAGGAATCTTGTGCTCTTTAGTCTAAAGCTCCAATCTGAGGGTTAGGCATGGCTTAATAGCCAGCCAAGCTTTAGTATGCTATTACATGCATTGAAGTGATTAGTTGAATCCTCAGTCCAAAGGAATTTGGACATGGCTTCACAGCCAGCCAGGATTCAACAAATCATCATGAAACATTAGAATTCATTCTTAAAAATTCTGAAGAAAAATATATTTTTTTTTTTGAAAACATTTATTTTATTTTTCTCGAAAACAGATGAGAAATTTTTGAAAGGTTTTTGAAAATTTTTTGAAAAGAAAACGAAAAGAAAGTTACCCAATCTGAGCAACCAGATGAACCGTCAGTTGTCCAAACTCGAACAATCCATAGGCAACGGCGCCAAAAACTCGGTGCGCACGTCTTAATAAATTGTTTTTCATTCACAACTTCGATACAACTAACCAGCAAGTGCACTGGGTCGTCCAAGTAATAAACCTTACGTGAGTAAAGGTCAATCCCACGGAGATTGTTGGTATGAAGCAAGCTATGGTCACCTTGTAGATCTCAGTCAAGCAGATATAAAATAGTTATGGAGTTTTCGAAAATAAATAATAAACTAAGGATAGAAATACTTATGTAAATCATTGGTGAGAATTTCAGATAAGCGCATAGAGATGCTTTCGTTCCTCTGAACCTCTGCTTTCCTGCTGTCTTCATCCAATCAGTCTTACTCCTTTCTATGGCTGGCTTTATGTAAGGACATCACCGTTGTCAATGGCTACTTTGTATCCTCTCTGGAAAATGGTCCGATGCGCTGTCACTGCATGGCTAATCGTCTGGAGGCATCACCCTTGTCAATGGCTGCATCCCATCCTCTTGTGAAAATGGTCCAAATGCTCTGTCACAGCACGGTTAATCATCTGAGGTTCTCGATCATACTGGAATAGGATTTACCCTCCTTTTGCGTCTGTCACTACGCCCAGCAATCGCGAGTTTGAAGTTCGTCACAGTCATTCAATCCCAGAGTCCTACTCGGAATACCACAGACAAGGTATAGACTTTCCGGACTCTCATGAATGCCGCCATCAATCTAGCTTATACCACGAAGATTCTGATTAAGAGATCCAAGAGATACTCATTCAATCTAAGGTAGAACGGAAGTGGTTGTCAGGCACGCGTTCATAGGGAATGATGATGATTGTCACGTTCATCACATTCAGGTTGAAGTGCGAATGAATATCTTAGAAGCGGAATAAGTTGAATTGAATAGAAAAACAGTAGTACTTTGCATTAATCTTTGAGGAACAGCAGAGCTCCACACCTTAATCTATGGAGTGTAGAAATTCTACCGTTAAAATTACATAAGTGAAAGGTCCAGGCATGGCCGAATGGCCAGCCCTCATAATCTAAGAACCAGGCGTCCAAAGATCATAAGATGATCAAAAGATGTCTAATACAATAGTAAAAAGTCTTATTTATACTAAACTAGTTACTAGGGTTTACAGAAGTAAGTAATTGATGCATAAATCCACTTTCGGGGCCCACTTGGTGTGTGCTTGGGCTGAGCTTGAATGTTGCACGTGCAGAGGCTCTTTCTGGAGTTGAACGCCAGGTTGTACCGTGTTTCTGGCGTTCAACTCTGGTTTGTGACGTGTTTCTGGCGTTTAACTCCAGACAGCAGCATAGAACTGGCGTTCAACGCCCTTTTACGTCATCTAAACTCGGCCAAAGTATGGACTATTATATATTTCTGGAAAGCCCTGGATGTCTACTTTTCAACGCAATTGGAAGCGCACCATTTTGAGTTTTGTAGCTTCAGAAAATTCACTTTGAGTGCAGGGAGATCAGAATCCAACAGCATCAGCAGTCCTTCTTCAACCTCTGAATCTGATTTTTGCTCAAGTCCCTCAATTTCAGCCAGAAAATATCTGAAATAACAGAAAAATACACAAACTCATAGTAAAGTCCAGAAATGTGAATTTAACATAAAAACTAATGAAAACATCCCTAAAAGTAACTAGATTCTACTAAAAACATACTAAAAACAATGCCAAAAAGCGTATAAATTATCCGCTCATCACTCTCCCAATTTCATTGAGCCACTTCTAAAGGTTGTAGTCTTCCTGAGAGTTTCTGATGTTCTGAATTAATCTTCTGATAAGTCAGGTATTTAGATACATATTCTGTCACATCCTTCTTTAGTCCCGGCTACTAGAACATACTCTTCAAATCTTGGTACATCTTGGTCGTACCTGGATGCATCGAAAATTTACTCTAATGTGCCTTCGTCAAAATCTATTGACGCAATCTTCCTTGGTCAGGTACACAAACTCTGTTCTTGAACCTCCACAATTCGTCACTGTCTTGTCACACTTCTCCTGGTTTATCCGCCTCTAACCTGTCCAATAGTTCCAACGTTTTTGAATTTCTGAATTGCACTTATTGAATGGTTGTCTTGAAATCTGAAGTCAAGTGTAGATGTACCATGACAACTCCTTCTGATGTTTCTTTCATTCCCAGCCTCAAACACAACTGTTGCCAACTCAAGATCATGAGTAGGGTAATTCTTCTCGTGGAGTCTCAACTGCGTTGACGCATATGCTACCACATTCTTGTGTTGTATCAACATGCATCCCAATATTTTCAAAGAAGCGTCACATTATACCTCAAAATATTCCCGAGAATCTAGTAGTGTCAATACCAGTACAGTTGTTAGTTTTTCCTTCAGCGTCTCAAAACTTCTTTCACAATCTTTTGTCCATTCAAACGGTACTTCTTTTCGAGTGAAGCGGGTGAGTGGTAGGGATATCTGAGAAAATTCCTTTATGAATCGCTGGTAATAACCAGCCAAACCTAGAAAAATTTAAACTTTGAGTGAATACCCCGTCCGGCCCCTGACAATTATATCGAAAGGACAACGAGGCCCCCAAGAAAAAAAAACACCCAATCCGGCCCCTGATAATTTTTTTTTGGGACTGATTAGACCCTGTGCCAAAAAAAATAACATTAATTTTTTTTTGGCACAGGGGCCTCGTTGTCCTTTCGAGGTAATTGTCAGGGGCCGGGTTGGGTTTTTTTTTTTTTTTGTCAGGGGCCTCGTTGTCTTTCGAGGTAATTGTCAGGGGCTGATTTGGGTTTTTCTCTTAAACTTTCATGATTGTCTCAAGCTGCTTCCATTGAACTACTATTTCGGCCTTTGAGGGATCTACTGCTATTCCTTCTCGAGAAATTACGTGTCCTAAGAATGCCACTTTATTTGTCCAGAATTCATATTTTGACAACTTTGCATATAGCTTCTGTTCTCTCAGTATTTACAACACTGTCCTTAGATGCTCTTCATGCTCTTCCTTAGTCTCGAAATAAACGAGGATATCATCTATGAACACAACCACGAATTGGTCTAGGTATGGTCTTAAAATGCGGTTCATGTAGTCCATGAATATCATCGGAGCATTAGTTAGTCCAAACGACATAACCGTATACTCGTAATAACCGTATCGCATTCAAAACACCGCTTTTGGTATATCTAATAATGTCGCACCTTTCAGCTGATCCATTAGATCGTCTATCCGAGAAAGTGGGTACTTGTTCTTAATTGTAGCCTTGTTCATATGTCGGTAATCTACGTACAATCTCATTCCTCCTTCCTTCTTCTTTACTAGTAACACTAAGGCTCCCAAAACTGACACACTTGGTCAAACAGAATCTTTCTCTCACAGTTCTTCCAACTACTTCTTTTTTTCTTCCAGTTCTAATGGAGACATATGGTAGGGTGCTACCAAAATCGGTCCAGCTCCAGGTACCAAGTCAATGCCGAACTCAATCTCTCTTTGAGGAGAAAACTCAGGTATGTCTTCTGGAAATACCTGGGAGAAATATTGTACCACTCGGATCTGTTCCAGGTTTACTTCGTCGACACTCGAGCTAGCCGCTAATAGAACGTACCCCTCAGATTCACTCCCGTTATAGGTAACTTACACAGAATCTAGGTATAATGCATGAGAAACTATTGATCCAGTACGCATATTATCACAAGGATAGATAACAATTTTATCAAAATAGTCAAACAAGGCAAATAGATTAGGCCATGTAAGAAAGATCTACCTTCAATACTGCAGGCTACCTATTGACAAACAAGGTTGGTCAATGCTTTATGTGAGGTGGGTTTATTGACAACTAGGTTAAAACTCAGTTTAGAGAAAACTAATCCCAACTCACGCGCAACAGTTAATGAAATAAAAGAATGTGATGTGCTAGAATCATACAGTACAGTTAAGGAATGATTCTTGACATAACACTGACCTTGAAGCAAGGAGTCAGAGCTAGTAGCATCATCGGTAGACATAGCAAACACTCACCCATGTTGTAATGCTCTAGCAAGATCTTGATTAGGCTACTTTAGACAATCCTTCGCAATGTGTCCCATTTCTCCGCAAACATAACAAGCATGTTCCCTGAACTGACACTGCCTGCCGAAGTGATCCTTTTCACACTACTACATAACCGATCCATGCAGCCTTGCTGGGGTTGCTTGCCAAGGTTCTGCTTCGGTCGACCTCCGTTCCTAAAAGTATATCTACCAGAGGCGTTCCCAACTTGTTTATTACCGTGTTGAGGTACTCCAGTATTCTTGAATGGCACCCTCTGTTGAAACGTAAGTCGGTGAAATTTGTTAGCATTTCTTTGTGGCAAGTTTTGACGACCCATCCTCGTTGCCGCCATCTTTTAATCACAGTCTCCCATAAGTTGGCTCTTGTTGACTAGTTCTGCGAAATTCTGAAGCTCCAAAGGCTTTAAACAGTGCATTAACTCGTCGTGAAGTCCTCCTTCGTACTTTAAACATTTCCATTCATCAAAACTATCAGGATCTCCTTAGCAAATCTTCAAAAAAAATAACACAGATCTTCGAACTTTCGAGTATACTCAGCTACTAACATGTTTCCTTGACTCAGTTGCATCAACTCTATCTCCTTAGCTTCGTGAACATACTTCGAAAAGTATTTCTTATAAAACTCCTCCTTGAAATATTCCCAAAGAATCTCCCTCGTATCTTATTGCTACAACCTCTGCACTCTATGCCATCAGTGCCCAGCCTCTCGTTCCAGCATATATGTTGCAAACTCAATGAATTGTACTTCAGATACTTACTATGCCCTCAACAACTTCTCTATTCCCCGAAACCAGTTGTCTACCTCAGTTGCCACAAGCATCCCCTTGAACTTGGGCGGGTTCACTTTCAGGAATGTCGCCAGAGTCATTGAATTGTCATTGTTCTCAACACTTCCAGCGCCGTTACCATCCTCCACGTGTACCCTACTGCCATACCCATTACGCTCACCGTCAATTGCTCGAACAGTAGAAGTCGCCATTTTACGCATAGCCTTAGCCATGGTGTTTACTGTCGCCATAAAGGCATTGGGATCGTGCATTGGAACATCTCTTAGAACGTCACACGTCTACCACAACCTCATCCCCGCATAGCCATCTAGACCCTATTAACACCCAACAATCAACATTAAGGTTATCAGTCTCAACATCTCAAGTTAGAGTGTGAATAGTTCCTAAAATGGATACACATCGACAGTCATACAATCAATATCACAATAATATCTTATAAGCATGAAACACAATATAGAGTATGCAATGAAGCATGATTCAGTCATACAATCAATATCACAATAATATCTTATAAGCATGAGACACAATATAGAGTATGCAATGAAGCATGATTCAGTCCATTTCTCATGCTCTAACAGGAACAAACTGCTCTGATACTAAATTCTAATGACCCAATTTTTAGTATGGCATGCTCATACCAAAATGTCAAGTGTTAGCAACTTGAAACTACAATGACACTGTTATTAATAATATCAAGTCTGTAATTAGGTTAATGGAACTAGATTTTTATTAAAAACCTTCCTTAAAGAAAATAAAATCGCAACCCATGAGAACCGCGAAATTTTGCAAACCAAAGAGATAAATAGATACATACACAAACAGGATAACAAACTATACACACACACACACACACACACACACACACAACACCCAAAAGATGAAAAGTTAGTTACTTCCTCACAGTTATGTATACATATACAACTCAAAATATCTCCGGGATCTGGCTCATATAGCAAGCTCCTAATCAGACGCCAAGACTAGCCTAGTCTTCTAACCTTGTCTCTCGAAAAATGAAAGTGAGAGTCTAAAACAAAAGAGATATTAAACCAGAAAGATGACAAAAGAAGATGCTGATGTCGCTACCTAATCGCTGTCAGAAGTCAAGTCCATGATCTCTATATCCATCTCAGGATCCTCATCATCCTCAGAAGTCAGATCCACAATCTCTATCTCCTTAATGTCCTCGTCATCAGAAATAATGATTACTTTTGATATACTATGGGGACTATAATCACTGTTGTTGCCTACAGAAGCTATACCACTAAGAAAAATCTGCTCAACTACCGAGGGCTGACCAGAAGCTGCGGCTGAAGTCTCGATAGGCTCTATGGTGAAAGGGTCAGAGGAGCGAGTTGAAGGAGACTCTATCGACATACCCAAACCTACTGAAGGATACTCACGGATGTAGTTATTGATGACAGGGATGGGATCAGGCACCTCCTGACCATCCTGTTGTGCTGGAACAGAACCTCCATGCATGAAATAAAAAGGATGGTGGACAGAATTAGAATGTAACAACGACAGCGAAAAAGCATATGGTGCATTAGGATTGAAGAGGGGTAAAGCTAGCGAGTAGTAAAAGGGATGATCTATAACTACGTACTTACGGAATCGAGGCTCTGCAGACACCACATAGAAGTTATGAAGGATAGGATTCTCGTAACATAAGGCTCATCGAGCTCACAGAAAATGATACCTGTCTCCATTTGAAGAGGGGTAGGAAGATAGGGGGTAAGAACTGGGAGTTCTTAGTAGTGTCGGGGTGAAACAAGTTAAGTTATTTTTTTATAAATCGACCAACTGTCCCAGATCAATCAGACCACAATAAAAGAATATAGAGCAAACAGCAATCTAGAGCAAACAGCACATAACATACAACCACAAGAACGAATTTAGAACACATAAGAAATATGCGCAAACAAGTATGATGCATGTCTAGCCCTAGTACAGGTAATGAGCTCATCCGTCAGTTTTTGACCTGCGTCCGACATTACATTCTTACAGACGTTGTCTCTCGTTGCCATAACTTTGGGGTATAGTGTCTGATACGCTCTTGGGCTATAGTGCCCTACCGCTCCCACGATTAAAGTGACGGGTCACACTCTTGGGCTATAACGCCTGTACCGCTCTTTGGTAATCCGCTGGATAAATCAATGACAAGAAGAGTCATTGGTATTGCATCTCAAACCTCAATCATCTAATATCATAATCAAATACCTTTCAAGATATAATAATTCTTTATCCATAATACCATCATTTCTCCAAAATAATAAACTGAAACAGAGCCGGTCATGAGATTTAACTTTAAAATCACTTTTTCAAATATCTCAGGTGTTGTGTTTAAATTCTATAAATACTTTTAAAATATGCATAAATACGCCTATGGGAATAAAATACATAAATATGCTTAAATTTTGAAAAATGACATATTCTGCAAGTTACTTTAATTAAATTGACGTACTTTCAAATTACTCTAAATAACTCTGAACTTTTATAAAAGAGACCTAGTCTTCCCTGGTTACTTTATAAATTAATCAAAATATTATACAAATTTTCAAATGTCCACAACTTCATTAAAATAAGTAAATTGGATACAATTCTTCCCTTTTCAAAATAAAACCTTTTTCATTCAATTAGACTCATATTTTCCAAAAAAAAAAATCGTTTTTTACTTTAAATCCTTTTATTTCAAACCCATTATTTTTTTTCAAAAACCAAATTCAATTAATTTCAATAAAATTTATATATTTATAAATAAATAATTTTATTCATTAAATCTTTCTCAAAAGCCAAGCCTTTATTCCTTTTTACTCAGAAACTCTGTTCAAAATATTCATTTAGTTATAATTAATTCCAAATCAAAATCCAACCATCAAAACTCAGTTACATACTATTATATAATTCAGATTTCATCCAATTATTCAACAACATCTCAATGCCTTATTTCTCAATATGGCAGAAATACAACAACAAATCCAGTAGCAATTCAGCTAAAATTTTAACAGCCAACAATCACAAATTTGAGCAACAAACATCAACAGATAATAATCCAATCACATAAATCAATTAATTCATAATTTTAACCAATTAAAGAATCAAATCTATATTAATAAAAGCCTATTTATTTTTTTCAATATAAACTTTTACTTTTATAATATATATATATATATATATATAATGTTTACTGATGTATACAAATTATACGTATGTTTCATGTTTGTTTTATTTATCAAAATTTTTGTATACAAAATTAAAAAAAAAAAACTCTTCTCTTTATCCTTAGTTTTCTCTTCCCAAAACATGAGTAAAGGTTTGTTCTTCTAAATCAGAGCATTTCACCCTCAACCCTCATATCTGAACCTCTCCCACCACCGCTCATCAACACCGCCACATCCCTTCTATCTTTCAGTCCTTCGTCTATCTCCATCTCCATCACCGTCAATCCCGTCCTTGGCCTCCGTGACCCCGATTACAGCACCCCCTGTTTTCGCCTCCAACATCAGCGTCTTCACGTCTCACCACCGTCTCTCACGTCCTGAGCCTCTGTAACCCCTGTGTTCGCCTCATCCGATCCACCAGCGTATCCGCGTCTCCATCACCGTCTCTCACGTACACGTGCGACCCCTGTTCGCACCGCCTGCGTCCAGCTCCTCCAACAGCGCCGTTGCGTCTCACCGTGGCCACTGCTCCGTCATTACTGTCGGCAGCAATCTTTTTCTCCCTCCTGAGCCAGGGACACAGAGCCAATAGTGACATTAGGTTAGGTTTTCATCCTTCAAATTATTCTTTGTTCACCCTCTGTTCAAACAATAAATTTCATTTTGTTTTTGTTATCTGGGCTTATTTCGCTGCTTACATGTTCAAACCATGAATTTCATTTTATTGATTCCTCCTGGTAATTATCAAATTAATTATTAGAAAATTTAATTTATAGATCAAACTTGCTATCATAATACAATTTTTGAGCTGTATGTCTACTATATAGATTGATCTTTTAGATTAATTGTTCTTTTACAAATTTATATTTAGTTCTACGCCTTCTGTAACTTTGGCATGGCAGATGATTATATAAGGTCATTTAAATAGTTGTTAGTATTTTATTGTCTAAATTTTTAGAAATTTGATAATTGGGGATAAATGGTTTGAGTTCTTGTTGAAGCTTGCATATAGGTATTAGATCTCGAAATCACCAAGAACAGCGTACATGAGAATAACCTATGAAAGTAAACTTTTAAATTATAATTTATTATTTAGAATAAATTTGTTTTAGCTTGTTTTTTTTTTACACATTTGTCGTAAACTGTGTAAGTATCTTAATTAATTATTTTGGCCACTTCAATTGTAAGTGAAATTTGATTAAGAAGGATGCAATATTGAAGAAATACTATTCAAGAAAGGGAGTTGGCCTTATGTTTTGTTTTATTAGTTGGTGATGTACTGTTTTATTAAGGCGTTGACTATGTAGTTGATTGATCTTAGGATAATTGATATAGCCACCACATAGAATTTATGCTCTGAATCATGGTTGAATGCAGTTTAGTTATGTTTGAAGTTTCGGAATTTGACATATCATGAAGCTCGGCTAAGCTTTTTTCATTTTTGTTTGGAGTTTCAGAATTTGACATATTATGGCTGTCTAATTTAATTTAAGTTTTTTTTTTTGTATTTGATAAGGCAGCTTCATCCTTCCCATTCTCAATTTCTTGTATTTAATTTAATTTGGTTGTGTTCGTCTTCCATCTCTCATGTCTATAGGCATTTAAAAGATTTCATATTCAGTTCAAGTGGTATCTCTCCCCTGGTTATCATGAGCTGTGTGGAGATATTATTGGTTTCAATCCATCACATCCCCATTGTCAATTTACAAACCACACCCAAATAAAAAAGATAGAGAGTTGGCAAAATTGACTTTTTTTTTTTTACTATACAGAAAAATGCTGGTTTCACTTTCAGTCGGCCAAAATTGCCTCATTTTTATGAATTAGCCTATATGTAAGACAGAAGGAGCATTGTGGTCTATGACTTAGGTTTGAGAGAAAGGAAGAAGTTGGGGATCAATTATTTATTTTTATAACATTTAAATTAGCAAGTATTTGAAGTTATTCACTTTTAAAATTGATTAGTAACGTATAATTTATTTATTGTCATCATTATTATTAAGCACAATGGTGAAGCAAAATATTATGTCATTTAAGAATTTTATCAAGCAAGGTTGGAAAGCTAAATTGTATATTATTTACTTGAGTAATAATCCTAATAGTCAAAATATATTTTTAATAAACGTGTAATTACTAAACAATATTTTTTATGTATTTATATTATTTTTTATATTTAATAAAAGAAATTATCACATAATCTCACTATTATTACTTTTTTGAAATCATTCTTTTGAAAAAGTATTCTAGAAACAAATAAATAATTTATGTTTTAAAAGTTGAATTGGACTTTATTAGTATCATATTAATTACTTATTTTCATCATAATTATTAATAATCATTTTATTCTCACTAATCAAATACAAGGTAATAACGTATTAATAATTTAATAAGGCATGTTTAAAGATGGTAAATTAAATTAATGTATCTTTAAGGGGAATAGTTGCTTTCCGAAATCAAAAAATTATAAAGACATTAATTCTAGAGCATAAAAACAATGGTTTCAATTGTATTATTAAATATACATGGATCATAATTTAGGAAGGGTGTGAGTAGATTCAAAAACTTTTAATATTTGCATGCTCATCTAACTCATCATGAAATTGAATTTGTACACATATTAATAAGTCATTAATTGAATTGAATGGATTCACGCATGAATCCATCATGATTTTGAACCATTAATTGAATTGAATTCATTCACATGTATGAGTCCATCATGAAATTGAAACTATACATATATTAACAAGTCATGACTCATGAAAAGTATACTCAAATTAAGCATTTAATTTCTAAAAAGATATTTATTAAAAACTTGTAAAAAGTAAGGAAACTTATATTTCAAACTCCAAAAACAGAAATTAAAAACTGCACACAACGATCTCAACAATTCTACCACATTGTTTCAAAAAAAATTAAACTAAAAAAAATTTAATTAAATTCTTATTTTTCTCTTCAATCTTCTTGTAGTTCTTTTCTACAACTTTCATAATGATTTTTTGTTTTGTATTGTATGGTTTGATAACCAAATCAAGAGTAATGTACATTCTTGTTGGGTCGTCAATCTAAAATTGAAATATAAAATTGTAAGTAATAAGTCATGAATTTAAAATTAATTAATAATTATTTAATAATATTAAAGTGTGCGTACCTTAATAGAATAATTGTCATTTTTAGCACAATCTTTCATCTAAGTTGCTACCTAAACTCCACAATCATTAATATTTTAATATTGTAAAAAATAAAAAATTACAGAAAAAAAAGTATACAACATAATATTAAGAGAAATGAAATAAAGATAAGATTCTGTTTTTATATGCTTTGGATTAGCGAAACGAAAAACTTTAGGCCTAACAGTGGTTTCAAGATCATAAAATGAGTTATCTTAAAGCATATCTTCAATGTACATAGCCTGTTAATTAGTTAAGTTAAATTAGTATAAACACTACTCCTATAAAAAGCTTACATATGAATCATAGATGTTAACACTATAGATTTAAATAATTACCAGCCTCCTAATATTAAAATCCTTTCTCTCCATCTTTTCATAGTTTGGCTTAGAGTCTAACCAAATTATCTGTTCGTGCATATCAAACCCAACAAGATACTAACAGATGTTGTCCTCATTGACAAGCACAAATATCTAAGTATAAAATTAAATTAAATAAATTTTAATAAAAGTAAGTATTGAATATTAAAGTTATATTTAGTTCAAGTTAAAGTATTTTTACCTTATAAAGGATTTCTACCTTTTCCATAAAGAATTTTTTATACTGTACTATCATTTTGGAAGGAGGATTTTTTTTTTTTCATGAGTGCAAGTTTCTAAACAATAGTAAAAATATGCATTAATGATATGTAACATAATATATAAAAATAAAACAAGTCAATTACATGTAATTAATAATTAATTACTTACAGAAAACACAGTAGACATATACTAATGTCTTAGGCACCCCAAATCTGACCTCTTCTCATTAGTTAGCATATGAACATATACACATAGTATCTAAATACAAAAAGATCAGATTCAATTTGGCTCTTTTTTTAGACAACAAAATATGAAAATTAATATAATTAATTTATTATTTTTTTAAAAAAATGATAATTAAGAAAAAAAATACTTACATCTTCATCAATCAATCTCTTATGAAGTTGAGAAAACAGTCCATATTTGCATCAAATTTGGAATCTCTTGCTAAAATTTCATGTCTGTTATAATTTTTTTTACAAAAAAAATGTAATTATTCAAAGCCTTGTATATAATGTTATTAAACATTAAAAAATATAAATTATATATGGTTGATATCATATCTACCTATTGATTTCATTTTCTTTATCAGATCCGAATATATATGTGGCCACTTGTATATCTGTTTCATTTAATTCCATTCCAGCAGGTGGTCTAAATACAACCGGAAGCCACCGTAATTGAAACAATACATAAAAATAAATTAGAAAATTCTTATAACACTAAAGTTTTAGAACGCAAACAAATTTAGAACCTTTAAAAAATTCAATTAAAAAAGAGAACAAAAAATTACAACCTACAAATGGTGCTTCAATTCCAGAATTGTTCCGGCACAAATTTGATGGAATATCCAGTCGGAGAATCCTTACGCAACAAAGACTTTGGAATTTCAGTTGGTGACGACTTTGGAGAATAGAGTTTTTTCCCAACTGAAACTGAACCTTTGTGTGGTAATTCTTTTTTATACCCAGCATTAGTCTTCTTGACTATTGTTTTAGCACTTTTGTCTACGGGAGATACAAAAAACGGATGCATAGATTAGTACTTATTACTTAACAACCGTAAAATCAAGATTAACTTTGTGATTATAAATGGGCTTAATCTCGATAACCAAATTGAAAATGTCAAACGGTAATGAAATTATAGTTCCTACCATGAACTAAATTCATGCCCAACCTTTTATAGGCCACATTTGAATTGGCAAAGAATTTTGACCATAAAAAAATTCCCGTAATAAGTGATAAAGCAATTTCAATAATCTATCCGTTGAAATTAATTCAGATAATTCCACTTATGAAACAATAAAATGTCATCATATAAGACTTAAAAAAACTTTTCATATGTTCTTCCTTCTCGATACCAAGGAAAAAAAAACGAGTCACTGCTTTCTATTCCCATTCAGATCATGAACTCCTCCATTCCAAAATAGATTTTCATTAGACACATTATAATAATATGGAGAATATGACTGGTACAATGGTGTTCCATTGTATGGATGATAAGGTGGAATGCAAAATTCTACAAAGGTAGGATATACAGGCAATCCATTCAAGTGCTGGTTCTGAAACTTCACAGAATCTATTGGATTAGGTTGACATGTTTTTCCAATGTCATGGCTATTTGGTTGCCCACTCTAAAAAAATGCACAAAACAAAATTTCAATATCTTTTTAGTACAAAAGGACACTACTATTATATGTGTAATCCATTCACGATATGAACCTTATGCACATTATTTATATTAGAACACCTTCGCTTATACTTTTTGGACCTTAAACTTGTGTCAACAACTCTTGTATCCTACATACAAGCATCTCACATGACATGATTAAGTAAGTATAATTTTAACTAAATAAAAATAAAATATATATCTAATGAAATCTAAAAATAAAATGTATATATAATAAAATGGCTAAAGATGACTGTTTTTGAAAAAAAATATTTTTTACAAAAGTTATATACAAGACTTTAGGTTAGACAAGAAAGTAAAAATAGAAAAAAAAATAAGAATGGTTCTTACGGAAAGGAAAGTTTATATATTGAAGTTCACATTAACATACCTCGATAGCCTTAACTCCATTCTTATTCTATTGTGTAGCTAATTTATTTGTTCTATTGTCACTAAAACATCTGTGATCTACACTCTGAACATTGCTCTCATCATTGCTTTTGTGATTTATTTCTTCCTCAGAATAACTATACAATATAATAAAATACATTAGACAATATTTAAATAAATAAATAATCTTTAAAAATTTTGATAAAACAGAAAATTAAAATTATATTCACATATTGAGTTCATCATTTGATTGGTTATGACCAGTATGTAAGATAGCTCTACTATATAATTCTGGACACCTTTGAATCATATGACCATGACGCGTACAATGAGAACACTTACGAGATTTTGCCGCCCATCTATTTGACGAGGGACTCCCTTTGTCTTCACAACAGTTGGGTCACTGACCAAACACACATTAGAAAGAACATTGGAGTCAGGATCGTGTCTCTTTTTAAGCTTTTGGATTAGCCCAAAAATGTCATCTCTAATCTCCATGAAGTCATCTCGGTTCTTTGATGCCGACTCACATAATGTGAAACACAATGTTGCTAGAGCACCATATCTAATACAGCAATATTTTCAGAGTCAGTTTCTGCGGATGTAACTGAACATACATAATCATTCTTAGCATTTTTAGTACACCTCGTGCAGACAAGAGTATCAGGAATGATATCGATGTGGTCATGTCTCATAGTACAGAAAATATGACAACATGGAATGCCACGACTTTCAAACAAACGATAATCTCAAGCAAATTTCTTAGTGGCTTTATCATATTGTACTTCACATTCCTTCCCGGGTTGCCTATATTTATTTATTCTCACCTTAACTTCATTGTTGCTTACTGAATGGGTTACAACATTTAACTTGCCAGCTTCTTCTATCTCACACCGAACCTCTTTAAACATACTTCTAGTGAAAATATCGGCCGCTTGCTTCTTAATGTCTTGAAGACACGTGGTCAACACAGGAATTGTAAACAATGATTTAAAATCGGATAAGAGTTCATTTGTTTGATACTGCATCAATGCTTCATTAAAGTTGTGTATCAATTCCAAAAGATAGCATTTTTTTACTAATGTAATTCTTTATCAAGGAGTGGATACCTTCACATTGTGACGTAGTCCTGATTCCACCAAAAAATTTATCATTTAAATATAAGGAAACCCACATTTCTTTGATCATATATGTCTTTTGCAACCATTCATTCTCAGAAAGCCTGTACTCATATATCAAGTTATGCCATCTTCTCTCAAACTCTTCAGAAAAAAATTTTCCATACATTAGGTGCTTTAATCCATCTAAGAATTTTGAATTTTTTATAGCTTCACAGGCATTATGGTATAGATGACATGCACAAAAACGGTGTGCAACGTTTGGAAGAACTTCTTTTATTGCCTCCTTAATTACAAGATTTCCATTTGTCACCACGGCTATAGGTTGTTTATTACCCATTATCTCCATGAACATCTTCAACAGCAAAACATAGATTTCTCGCTTCTCATCGGATAATAAACCACAACCAAAAATGCATGTTTGTCCATGATGATTTGTTCTTGAGAAGACAACTAATGGCCTATTATACTTGTTTTTTTGGTATGTCGTGTCGAAAGCTAACACATCACCAAAACATTGGTAATCAGTGATGCTAGATCAATCGGCCCACACTAAATTATCAAGCTTACCATCCTTCAAAGTAAACTTCCCTTGTAATAGTGGATCTCATCTACCTTAGCAATTAGGTAACTCAATGCTGCATGTGTAACACCCTACCATACAGAGTCTTATGCTTAAGTCATAATTCAGAGATGGCAAGGTATTACGACCTCTAAAACAAAAATTTAGTACGTATAGTAGTATGAATAATTGATTATAGCTAGGAGCCTTTGTAGAAAAAGGGGTGAACAAAAACCGTAACTCGAACGCGCAACACTCCGATCGATAACGTAACGAGCAAAGGATAAGCTAACGCAAGATCATATATATAAGGAGTGTCAAAAACGGGAATATCAACACTCAAAATCCGGCTGCGAAGATAACCGGTCCGAGCATAATAATATATACATATAATAAAATAAGGAAACCCCAAAGGAAACCCAAAGGGACACAAATACATACAACCTATTCTCCAAAATCCCCTCTAGAAGGAGTCATCACAGTTTGTATTATTTAATGGAGATAAAAGTATCTAAACAAGATATATAAACCAAACAGAGTCCCAAGAACAAAGGATCTTCGCTAATCCAGAAGTCTCCAGCATGCCTCAACAAGAAGCCTCGCGTCCTGCATCTGAAAACCACAAAATCCGCATGGGTGAGAACCAGAGGTCCCCAGTACGGTAACAGCTTCCACATATATAATACATAATAATAGAGGAAAGCCGAAGGCAATCCTAGAACTTCCTCCAGGTAATATCAAAGCTTATAAACAAGCTAAACCGTAAGTGGCAACTGACTAAAGATCCTTCATTCTAACTAATACTTCCCTTTCCAATTCCTTCAGACCTCCCAACCACCAGCAGAAGTATAATATAGCAAACACAGTTATATCAGACAAGAGATTTACAAATAGGAACAGATAAGGCATTTAGGCAATTAGCAAGTAATATGCAGTCAATAGGCAATCTCAAACAATTCATGTAGTATGCTTATGATGCATGCCTGTCCCTAGTGGCTGATGATATCATCTGTCGGTTATAGAGCCAACCCGACAAGTCCTGGTAGCTAACCATTGGACTGTCCCTCTGTCGTGCATCCCCAACTCGAGTTATACTCATCATAAACTTGATCATAATCATGATCCATATCCATCACCCTCACTGGTGAATATTTATCCATCACCATCACTGGTGAATATTTATGGGGGCGAGCTCATCCGGGCCTTTCACAGTGCCCGGCCACACTTACGACATTGGGTTAACAGAGCTTCGAGTCTCAACCTGGAGCACATGGTGGCTAGCCATTGCTACTACCCAGGGAAACCCTCATCTCCAATGGTGGAAGTGCAAACATACACAATTCAATCAACAGCATATATGCATTTATACTTGGCCATAAACATGGCTCCGCCGTAACACGGCAATAATCTAGCCATCCGGCTCACGGTTAAATCCATAACCAGCCAATTCATTAACAATTATGGCCCTTCGGCCCATGGCATAACAAGCACTTCCACCGCCATTCTCCGCATCTCACATAATCATCTTTGATCCTCAATGATCATTCATTTTTCCCCTTGCTTCACTCGCAAGTTACCACAGTCACTAGCCCTTTTTCTCATGCTATGCATATCATAATGATTTAAGACATAAGTGGTGAGATCGGAGGCTTAGAAGTATGAAATTTGGCTTTTAAAACTCAAAAATCAACTTTGGGATGAAAACAGGGCCACGCGTACGCGCACTCCACGCGCACACGCGGATGGCCTTATAACTCATCTACGCGCAAGCGTCATACGCGCGAACGCGCGGGTTGAAAATTAGCCAAACAACGCGCACGCGTCAGCCACGCGTATGCGTGGGTACTCTTGTGCCCCAGGCACAAAACTGGCACAACTCTCTGGAAAATGGCTGGGCATTGGGTGCAGCACATTCGGCGCGCCCGCGCACATCACGCGCACGCGTGGATGGCACTTCCTGGAAGAACGGCGCGTACGCGCCAAGTGCGCCTACACGCGGGGGGTCATTCTGCTAAAAATTTTCTAAGTTAAAAACTGCAGAATTCACAGATTCAACCCCCAATCTTCCGACGGTCATAACTCTCTCATTTTAAATCATTTTTCACCCGTTCTTCAAACGGCATGGACATCCCGGATCCAATTTCATTTCTAAACAGATTTGGCACAAATCAGAGATCCGTAGTCCAAGTTATGTCCCGTCAAAGTATGCCCAAAAACCATGTTTTCATTCAAAACCACAAAGTGCCATTTTCAAAACAAGCCACTTTCAACTCTTTTCAAAATCAATCAAAACATGCCAATTTCAACCCTTCTCTTTGAAATCATTCGAAATGTACCAAAATCAACAACAAGCCATCCTCAACTCACACATTGACATTTTACCAAAATTTCCAAAACTACCTCCAACCATTTTAACACTTCTTAATCAATGGCTAAAGGACAAACACAATCTCATGTCATACATCCTTCTCATCCCAATTTCCAATAATATTAATTTCCAAATCAACCATCATTATACATGATCAACATCATACTCACCATCAACATGGTACCACCCATCAATTCAACCTCAATCACCCATCAAGCATATATCACAACATGCATTTCTCATACATCACACAATCAAGGCATCAATATTCATAATCACATATATGAACACATCATATATCTCAACTATTCAACAACATCAACAATTCAATGCCTATCTTAGGGCCTCTAGCCTAAGTATTTCCTACCACATTACATATTAGATACGGGAAACCGAAACCCTACCTTAGCCGATTTCCCAAGCTCAACCGGAGCACTTCCAAACCACTTGTCCTCAAGCTCTCAAGGCCTCAACACCTCCAAGAACAGATTTTGTCACACAAAACCCTCTTCCAAGCTTTCCAAAATCACCAATCAAGCTCCAATATTCACATATACACAACCTAAGCCACAATCATCATACCCATACACAACATCTCAATGCCCAAACCTCATAGAACAACAAATTACACTAGGGTTGAGAATCTTACCACACCCAAGGTCCAAGGAGACAAGATTAACCTTCTCCTTCAAGAGAGTTGGGTCCTATAACATCAAAGAACCCAAAATCTCAACATTTTTGCTCATGAAACTCGAAATCAAGGGCTGGAATTTCGAACAGTAAAACGTGGCTTACCTCAAGATTAATTGTATGGGTTTTGTAGAGCTCTCCGCGGTGAACGCGTGGCCACAAACGGAGTGGCAATCGGAGCTCTAGATCAAAAGTTATGGTGGTTTGAAGATCAAGTGAGAGAAAGAACTTGAGAGAGTTTTCTTCCCTCCATAGCCTCCATTTTCAGCGTGTTTAGTGTGTTGTGAGGAGAGAGAGTGCTGAAAACTAGGGTTTTGGTTTAGTTTAGTTGGGCCAAGGGCCCACTTTGGGTCCGGTTGGACCGGTTTGGCCCGTTTGGTCCAATCTTGGTCCGATTTCTATAAAATTAGTACCGAAATTCTCGTCTCAATCTCCTCTATCACATTTAGCCATAAAAATAACATTTTTGGCTTTCTAGAATAAATTCTCATTTATGGGTTAATTAGCCGTTAATTAACTGGGTCTTACATTCTACCCACCTAATTGGGAATTTTGCCCACAAAATTCAAATGCAATTACCTGAGAATAAGTGCGGATAATCCATTCGCATCTCCGACTCAAGTTTCCAAGTGTGTTCCTCAACACCGCCTCGACTCCAAGCCACTTTGACTAATGAAACCTCTTTTCCACGCAGTCGTTTGATACTAGTATCATCAATTCTGACTGGAGCCACTGGAAGCGTCAAATCTTCCCTTAACTGAACCGATTCGGGTTCTAACACATGGCTAGCATCAGGGGTGTACTTCCGAAGCTGCGACACGTGAAACACGTCGTGCAGGTTCGAAAGATGAGGTGGTAGAGCCACGCGATACGCCACCGGCCCAATCCTCTCCAGGATCTGAAATGGACCAATGTATCGAGGATTCAACTTCTTTGCTTTAATCGCTCTACCTATTCCTGTGGTCGGAGTAACCTTAAGGAAAACATGATCTCCTTCCTTAAATTCCAAGGGCTTCCGCCTCTGATCGGCGTAACTCTTTTGGCGACTCTGCGCCGTAAGCATCCTATCTCGGATTTTCTTAACTTGTTCAGTAGTCTCAGCTATCATTTCCGGCCCCAACAAGCCTTTCTCTCCAGTTTCATACCAACATAGCGGAGATTGACATTTCCTCCCATACAATGCCTCATACGGAGCCATTCCGATGCTCATATGGTAACTATTATTGTATGCAAACTCCACTAACGGCATATACCAATCCCAACTTGCCGGTTGATCCAAAACACAAGCTCTAAACATATCCTCTAGTGTTTGGATCGTCCTCTCAGATTGACCATCTGTTTGAGGATGGTAAGCTGTACTCAAGTTTAATCGGGTTCCAAAAGCTTTCTAAAATGCACCCCAGAATCTCGAAGTGAAACGAGGATCTCTATCAGAGATTATAGTAGCAGGTACACCATGGAGTCTCACAATCTCCTTTATGTATAACCGAGCTAGCTCCTCAAGGGTGTAAGTCATCCGAATGGGCAAAAAGTGAGCTGACTTTGTCAGTCGGTCCACAATCACCCAGATAGCATCAAAACCAGTCCTAGTCCTTGGCAATCCCGACACAAAGTCCATTGCAATACTTTCCCACTTCCATTGCGGAATCTCTAAAGGTTGCAACATCCCGGAAGGTCTTTGATGTTCAATCTTTACCTTTTGACAAGTTAAGCACTTTGAAACATATTCCGCCACATCATTCTTCATACCCGGCCACCAAAATATCGCCTTTAAATCATGGTACATCTTAGTACTTCCCGGGTGAATGGAGAATCCACTTTTGTGTGCCTCCTTTAAGATATCTTGCCTCAAATTACCAACATCCGGCACAATGATCCTACCCTTGAATCTCCATAACCCATCTTTTTCTTCCGACACTCTCCACTATTTTCCTTGCTCGATAGCCGGTAACACCTTCCATAACGCTTCATCATTTTCATGAGCCTTTAGGAGTTCGGACTTAAAGTCACTTGAGATTTCTAATCGGCTCAAACACAAGGTTCCAGATACTTCTCGAGCACCAATTTTTAGACTCTCGAATCCCTTGAGCAACTTCTCCTCTTGAAGCATCATCCAAGACGCATATAACGACTTCCGACTTAACGCATCCGCCACTATATTTGCCTTTCCCGGATGGTAATTCAACTCAAAGTCGTAGTCTTTCAATAATTCCATCCACCTCCTTTGCCTCATATTAAGCTCTTTCTGATCAAAGAGATATTTCAAGCTCTTGTGATCAGAGAAGACTTGGAACTTAACCCCATAGAGATAATGCCTCCACACCTTCAAGGCAAACACAACCACAGCGAGTTCCAAATCGTGCGTAGGGTAACTAACTTCATGAGGTCTTAACTGTCGTGAGGCATACGCCACCACATTATGATCCTGCATCAGCACGCATCCTAGACCCTTTAGTGAGGCATCACAGTACACCTCAAAAGGTTCATTCGGCTCAGGTAACACTAACACAGGTGCAGTGGTCAACTTTTTCTTCAATACCTGAAAGCTCTCCTCGCACTCAGGAGTCCAAACAAACGGAGTGTCTTTGCGAGTTAACTTTGTCAATGGCAAGGCTAATCGCGAAAAGCCTTTGATGAACCTTCGGTAATTGCCAGCTAAACCCAGAAAACTCCTTATCTCAGTTACTGTGGTTGGTTTCCTCCAATCCATCACAGCTTCCACCTTAGTTGGATCTACGGCTATTCCCTGCTTACTCACCACGTGACCCAAAAACTTTACCTCACTCTTCCAAAACTCACACTTAGACAGTTTCGCATAGAGTTTCTTCTCCTTTAAAATCTGCAACACGGTCCGCAAGTGTTCCGCATGCTCTTCTTCAGTCTTGGAGTAAATCAGTATGTCGTCAATGAAGACAACAACGAATTTATCCAGAAACGGACGGAATACTCTATTCATGTAATCCATAAACACTGCAGGAGCATTCGTCAACCCAAAAGACATCATAGTATACTCGTAATGACCATAACGAATCCTGAAAGCGGTCTTAGGGATATCCTCACCCCTCACCCTTATTTGGTGATAACCAGATCGCAAATCGATCTTAGAGAAAACCCCAGCTCCTTGTAACTGATCCATGAGATCATCAATCCTTGGCAATGGGTACTTATTCTTTATGGTGACCTTGTTCAGCTGCCTGTAATCCACACAGAGCCGCATACTTCTATCTTTCTTCTTTACCAGTAACACTGGAGCACCCCACGGGGAAACACTTGGTCGGATAAAGTTCTTACCCAACAATTCCTCTAACTGAGACTTTAGCTCGGCCATCTCTAACGGTGACATCCTATAAGGAGCACTTGAGATTGGTCCCGCCCCAGGCACCAACTCAATAGCAAGCTCGACCTCTCGGTTAGGTGGAAATTCCTCAATATCATCGGGAAACACTTCCGGAAACTCACACACTACCGGAATCTGATCCAACTTTTGATCATCACCCGAAACACCAGCGGTTAACAACAGGATACCCTGACATTCGATTCCAGAACAGTTCACCATCATCGAATTCAAGTAATAATTATTCACCACGACCGGCCCTTCTGTATCTTCCGGCATAAAGTACACCGACTTTGTAGAATAATCAAGCAGGACATGGTTCTCAGATAACCAGTCCAATCCCAAGATAAGATCAAGACCGATCATCGGTAAGCAGATTAAATTATGGACAAAATTACGCTGCTTGAACCTAAACGAAACTTTCGGGCATCCTAGCCTAGTTACCATGGCCTCATGGGTAGCATTATACACTTTTAAGTCATAACCTAAGGTTACGATCTTCAACCCTAACTCATGGGCTTTCTCAAATGCAATAAATGAATGTGATGCTCCCGAATCAAATAAAGCATTTAAAGTTTGACCAGCCATTTCACAGTTACCTCGAATGAGTGTCTCAGATCCCTCTGCACCCACAGCTGAGGTGGTGAACACCCGACCAGTCTGTTGTGCTTTCCCAGCACCTTGCTTTTGCTTCTCCGGACAACTTGTGGCTTTATGCCCCGCTTTTTCACAATTGTAGCACAAACCCCATCCGGCCTTGCATGGTACTCCCGGATGGTAACTCCCACACCTAGTACAAGCTTGATCATTCTGAGGCTGCTTCCCAAACCTTTTCCCTTGGGAGTAGTTGTTGTTGGGCCTCCTAAAAGAACCTCCCCTCTTGAAAGACGGACCTCTAGGTGCAAAGCTCTTCCCTCGGTTCTGTGGAAATGATCCTTTGTGACTTCCTTTCTCAGCGGCTGCCCTCTTCACACACTCTTCAGCAACCCTACACTTGTTCACCAATTCGGAGAAAGTCCTAATCTCCATTGGCCCCACCGAACCGAAAATATCACTCCGGAGTCCTCCTTCGTACTTAACACACTTCCACTCCTCATATTCCACCGGAGTCCCTTGACACATACGAGAGAATCTGAACAGCTCCTCAAACTTGTCAGTATACTCAGATATGGACATAGTACCCTGCTTCAGCTGCAACAATTCAAGCTCCTTGGCCGTCCTAGCAGAAGTCGGAAAGTACTTCTTATAGAACTCCTCTTGGAAGACATCCCAGGTGATATAATCATCATCCTGCTGCAGAAGGCGTCGGATTCCTTGCCACCAATGCGACGCTTCCCCAGTGAGCAAATAGGTAGCGAACTCTACACGCTGCCTTTCAGGCACCACCTGCGCTTGCAGTGCTCGTTCCATGGCCTGAAACCATGTATCGGCTTCAGTCGGGCTAGTAGTTCCCTTGAACTTCGGTGGATTAACCTTCAAAAAGTTTGCCAATGTCATCGGGCCCTGAACTCCACCTCCATCATTACCATGGTTGTTCATCTGTTAGCCAAGAGCCTCAGCAGTGGCTTGCATAGCAGCAGCCATGTTCTCCAACACATTCATAAAGTTCACCGGGTCATTAGGGTTAGTCTCCGGCGCACGAGCATTCGTATGTCCTCTCCCACGGCCTCTACCGCGTCCACGAGGCGCCATCTAGTTCCTATACACACCAAACAATCGATATTAAGTTGATCAGTCTCAATATCGGAAGTTTAGTGCTTCAAAGTCCCAAATGCATGCTCATGAACGTTTATGCCAATTATATCAAGCAGATATACTAACAGCACATAACACACATACAGAGAATGCACAGAAGCATAGTCAGTCCATTCCTCGGGCTCTACAGGAACGAACTGCTCTGATCCATAATGTAACACCCTACCATACAGAGTCTTATGCTTAAGTCATAATTCAGAGATGGCAAGGTATTACGACCTCTAAAACAAAAATTTAGTACGTATAGTAGTATGAATAATTGATTATAGCTAGGAGCCTTTGTAGAAAAAGGGGTAAACAAAAATCGTAACTCAAACGCGCAACACTCCGATCGATAACGTAACGAGCAAAGGATAAGCTAACGCAAGATCATATATATAAGGAGTGTCAAAAACGGGAATATCAAGACTCAAAATTCGGCTGCGAAGATAACCGGTCCGAGCATAATAATATATACATATAATAAAATAAGGAAACCCCAAAGGAAACCCAAAGGGACACAAATACATACAACCTATTCTCCAAAATCCCCTCTAGAAGGAGTCATCACAGTTTGTATTATTTAATGGAGATAAAAGTATCTAAACAAGATATATAAACCAAACAGAGTCCCAAGAACAAAGGATCTTCGCTAATCCAGAAGTCTCCAGCATGCCTCAACGAGAAGCCTCGCGTCCTGCATCTGAAAACCACAAAATCCGCATGGGTGAGAACCAGAGGTCCCCAGTACGGTAACAGCTTCCACATATATAATACATAATAATAGAGGAAAGCCGAAGGCAATCCTAGAACTTCCTCCAGGTAATATCAAAGCTTATAAACAAGCTAAACCGTAAGTGGCAACTGACTAAAGATCCTTCATTCTAACTAATACTTCCCTTTCCAATTCCTTCAGACCTCCCAACCACCAGCAGAAGTATAATATAGCAAACACAGTTATATCAGACAAGAGATTTACAAATAGGAACAGATAAGGCATTTAGGCAATTAGCAAGTAATATGCAGTCAATAGGCAATCTCAAACAATTCATGTAGTATGCTTATGATGCATGCCTGTCCCTAGTGGCTGATGATATCATCTGTCGGTTATAGAGCCAACCCGACAAGTCCTGGTAGCTAACCATTGGACTGTCCCTCTGTCGTGCATCCCCAACTCGAGTTATACTCATCATAAACTTGATCATAATCATGATCCATATCCATCACCCTCACTGGTGAATATTTATCCATCACCATCACTGGTGAATATTTATGGGGGCGAGCTCATCCGGGCCTTTCACAGTGCCCGGCCACACTTACGACATTGGGTTAACAGAGCTTCGAGTCTCAACCTGGAGCACATGGTGGCTAGCCATTGCTACTACCCAGGGAAACCCTCATCTCCAATGGTGGAAGTGCAAACATACACAATTCAATCAACAGCATATATGCATTTATACTTGGCCATAAACATGGCTCCGCCGTAACACGGCAATAATCTAGCCATCCGGCTCACGGTTAAATCCATAACCAGCCAATTCATTAACAATTATGGCCCTTCGGCCCATGGCATAACAAGCACTTCCACCGCCATTCTCCGCATCTCACATAATCATCTTTGATCCTCAATGATCATTCATTTTTCCCCTTGCTTCACTCGCAAGTTACCACAGTCACTAGCCCTTTTTCTCATGCTATGCATATCATAATGATTTAAGACATAAGTGGTGAGATCGGAGGCTTAGAAGTATGAAATTTGGCTTTTAAAACTCAAAAATCAACTTTGGGATGAAAACAGGGCCACGCGTACGCGCACTCCACGCGCACACGCGGATGGCCTTATAACTCATCTACGCGCAAGCGTCATACGCGCGAACGCGCGGGTTGAAAATTAGCCAAACAACGCGCACGCGTCAGCCACGCGTACGCGTGGGTACTCTTGTGCCCCAGGCACAAAACTGGCACAACTCTGGCACAACTCTCTGGAAAATGGCTGGGCATTGGGTGCAGCACATTCAGCGCGCCCGCGCACATCACGCGCACGCGTGGATGGCACTTCCTGGAAGAACGGCGCGTACGCGCCAAGTGCGCCTACACGCGGGGGGTCATTCTGCTAAAAATTTTCTAAGTTAAAAACTGCAGAATTCACAGATTCAACCCCCAATCTTCCGACGGTCATAACTCTCTCATTTTAAATCATTTTTCACCCGTTCTTCAAACGGCATGGACATCCCGAATCCAATTTCATTTCTAAACAGATTTGGCACAAATCAGAGATCCGTAGTCCAAGTTATGTCCCGTCAAAGTATGCCCAAAAACCATGTTTTCATTCAAAACCACAAAGTGCCATTTTCAAAACAAGCCACTTTCAACTCTTTTCAAAATCAATCAAAACATGCCAATTTCAACCCTTCTCTTTGAAATCATTCGAAATGTACCAAAATCAACAACAAGCCATCCTCAACTCACACATTGACATTTTACCAAAATTTCCAAAACTACCTCCAACCATTTTAACACTTCTTAATCAATGGCTAAAGGACAAACACAATCTCATGTCATACATCCTTCTCATCCCAATTTCCAATAATATTAATTTCCAAATCAACCATCATTATACATGATCAACATCATACTCACCATCAACATGGTACCACCCATCAATTCAACCTCAATCACCCATCAAGCATATATCACAACATGCATTTCTCATACATCACACAATCAAGGCATCAATATTCATAATCACATATATGAACACATCATATATCTCAACTATTCAACAACACCAACAATTCAATGCCTATCTTAGGGCCTCTAGCCTAAGTATTTCCTACCACATTACATATTAGATACGGGAAACCGAAACCATACCTTAGCCGATTTCCCAAGCTCAACCGGAGCACTTCCAAACCACTTGTCCTCAAGCTCTCAAGGTCTCAACACCTCCAAGAACAGATTTTGTCACACAAAACCCTCTTCCAAGCTTTCCAAAATCACCAATCAAGCTCCAATATTCACATATACACAACCTAAGCCACAATCATCATACCCATACACAACATCTCAATGCCCAAACCTCATAGAACAACAAATTACACTAGGGTTGAGAATCTTACCACACCCAAGGTCCAAGGAGATAAGATTAATCTTCTCCTTCAAGAGAGTTGGGTCCTATAACATCAAAGAACCCAAAATCTCAACATTTTTGCTCATGAAACTCGAAATCAAGGGCTGGAATTTCGAACAGTAAAACGTGGCTTACCTCAAGATTAATTGTATGGGTTTTGTAGAGCTCTCCGCGGTGAACGCGTGGCCACAAACGGAGCGGCAATCGGAGCTCTAGATCAAAAGTTATGGTGGTTTGAAGATCAAGTGAGAGAAAGAACTTGAGAGAGTGTTCTTCCCTCCATAGCCTCCATTTTCAGCGTGTTTAGTGTGTTGTGAGGAGAGAGAGTGCTGAAAACTAGGGTTTTGGTTTAGTTTAGTTGGGCCAAGGGCCCACTTTGGGTCCGGTTGGACCGGTTTGGCCCGTTTGATCCAATCTAGGTCCGATTTCTATAAAATTGGTACCGAAATTCTCGTCTCAATCTCCTCTATCACATTTAGCCATAAAAATAACATTTTTGGCTTTCTAGAATAAATTTTCATTTATGGGTTAATTAGCCGTTAATTAACTGGGTCTTACAGCATGTGCATCACCATCTTTTATTTTTGCATGCATCGATCTGTCAAAATGATTGTATAGATCTTTTTTTATAAATTTCGTCCTGTTCGGACCTCCTTTTTGCACCACCATGAACCCAGATATGACAAGTTCTAACACCATAAAAGTGCAAACTATCAGCCTGTGCTTTATCAGCGTTGGTCATTGTTCGATATGCCAGAACAAACTGGATATACTTAGGTGGGATGAGGTCATGGTTGTGAGTCTCTTCAAATTTGGTGACCCGCCACTTTTGTAAAATTAAGTCATAGTGAAATATAATCTTTGCTTGACACATTACACGTGTGATTGGCTTGTGATCTTTTTTTCTATTCTCCATCTCTAAGTACTTTTTTCTACGTGTACCCTCTTTGTTACAAACTATCTATCGCATATTAATGTTTCCATTGAAATCTTGTCCTTTTTCATCAAGCCTCGCAACAAAATCATGCACTCTAGCATAATTTCTATAGAAATCACAATATTGATCAATGGTGTCAAACTCAATCCACATGTCATCATAGCTTAATTCTTTTAACTTTTTCTCAACTTCTTGAATTTTATAGCTACAATTCGACACCTCCATGAATTCACTAATTTTACCCTCATTGTTGATAATATCTTCCTTCTCCTTATCAGAACTATAATCATACCCAAAACACAGCTCATTACATTCGATAGACTCCTCTAAAAATTTATTATCATCGATGTTCATGCTTATGATGAAGTTCTATTCAAAAAATAAATTATAAAAATATTTAATTAAGATACTAACAAACTTTACAAAAAATAAGTTAACAAAATAAAATAAATCATAAATTAAGCAATTATAATCCATCAGATTCAAGAACCCCCCCATATTCAAAAACCCTATAAAAAAATAACAAATGTGTAAAACAAATAAGCTAAAATAAATGTATTCTGAATAATAAATCATAATTTGAAACAGAGAGACTTTCACAGGTTAATCTCATGTACTTTGAAAGTTTACTAATCAGTTTCAAAAGTGAATAACATCAATTCTTTCTTTAATGCTAATTATGCTATATTAGAAAAGCAAACACAAAAAACAAAATCCAAGGCATAGATCAGATGAAATAGGCGTAAATTCCATGACTATAATTTCTTATAATTCCATATATTAGACAAATAAAAAAGTTAAAACTAAGACAGCTATGATATGTCAAATTCAGAAACTCCAAACAAAAATAAAAAAAAGCTTAACCTAGCTTCATGATATGTCAAATTTCGAAACAAAAATGAAGTAGGATTAACTCAGCTTCATTCAACCATGATTCAGAGCATAAATAAAATGTGGCTATATCTATTATCTTAAGATCAATCAACTACATATATGTACTATAGTCAACGCCTCAATAAAACAATACATTACCAACTAATAAAAAATAAAACATAAGGCCAGCTCTCTTTCTTGAACCGTATTTTTTCAATATTGCATCCTTCTTAATCAAATTTTCACTTAAAATTGAAGTGGCCAAAATAATTAATTAAGATACTTACAAAGTTTACAACAAATGTGTAAAAAAATAAGCTAAAATAAATGTATTCTGAATAATAAATTATATTTGAAAGTTTACTTTCACAGGTTATTCTCATATACGCTGTTCTTGGTGATTTTGATATCTAATACCTCTATTCAAGCTTCAACAAGAATAGTTCTGGTGGCTTCTCAACCCATTTTATATCCCAACAAGTCAGTTACCAAATTTCTAAAAGTTTAGACAAAAAAATACTAACAACTATTTAAATGACCTGATATAATCCACTGGCATGCCAAAGTTACAGGAGGCGTGAAACTAAATATAAAATTGAAAAACAACAATTAATCTAAAATATCATTCTATATAGATATATAGCTCAAAAAATTGTATTCATGGTAGCAAATTTGATCTATAAATTAAATGCAATGGCAAACCTAATAATTGATTTGGTAATTACCAGAAAGAATCAACAAAATGAAATTCATGGTTTGAACATGCAAGCAGCGGAACAAACCCAGATAACAAAAACAAAATGAAATTCATTGTTCGAACAGAGGGTGAACAGAGAATCATTTGAAGGATGAAAACCTAACTTAATGTCACCGTTGGCTCTGTGTCCAGGAGGGAGGAATAAATTGCTGTTGGCAGTAATGGCGGGCGCAACGCGACAGTGCTGTTGGAGGAGCCGGATGTGGGCGGTGGGAACAGGGGTCACGTGTGGACGTGAGAGACGGTGGTGGAGACGCGACTATGCTGGTGGATCCGAGGCGGCGAACACAGGGGTCACGGAGGCTCAGGACATGAGAGACGACAGCGACACTACTGTTGGGGGTGGAAACAGGGACCCTGTAATCGGGGTCACAGAGGTCAAGGACCAGATAGATGGTGATGGAGATAGAGATAGACGAAGGAGTGAAAGATAGAAGGGATGTGGCGGTATCGGTGTGTGATGACAAGTCATCTTATGCTAGTTTTACAAGCATTTTTCACTTGTTTCATTAGGTTTTATGCACTTTCTTGCACAATAAGTAAGTGATTGGAGTGGATTTTTCATGCTTATTTTGAATAAATCAAATATTATTTATTTTACACAAAATCATAAGGTTTATGCTAGAATTAATTGATTTTATGAATGATGCAAAGACCTTGTAATTTTGGTAAGACTTTGATTACTTGTTTGGTTGCTTGTAGGTGAAGAAATGAAGAGAAAGGGGAAGCAAACAGTAAAGCGTTACGTTCAAAAAGGAAGCGCCACGCTCAATAGCCAAACAAGGCTAGCGTTCACTTTCAAAGTTAGCGCCACGCTCACTTTTTCACCTTTTTCGTGGGTTTTGAGATGGGAGGCAAGGCTTGTGCTGTCCATACGCACTAAGCAGCGCTTGAACAAGCAACGAAGCGCTCAATAGGAGAGCGCTAGGCAAGGAAACTCGCACACCAAGGGAGAGCGCTCAAATAGTGAGCGAAGCGCTCATTAGGGGAGCACTAAGGGAGCCAAAATGCGCACCAATTGGCGCACCAAAGGAGTGAACGTAGCGTTCACTTTGTGCACTGAGCGCTCCACTGGGAGCTTCACCAAACACCCCTGACCCACTCTCATTCAAGGCCAAACCAAAAAGCCCACTTCAAGTGTTAAATGATGGAAATAGAAAGTGTATAAATAGGAGCAAGTTTGATTTGAAGAAGGACTTTTAACTACACACTCTTCTTTTACTTTTCTTTTTCTCTTGTAATTTTCAATTTAGAATTTGGGGAATTGGGATTAGATCTAAGTTTTCTTTCTGTTTGTTCTTTCTTCTGCAACTCTATTTTCTGTTTTGGGTTTTGAACTCAGATTGAAGAACTCCACTGAAATTCTTCATCTGAGAATCATCTTTTACTTTTCCTTTCTATAGTTCTAAGAATTGGAAATTGGATCTCAATCTTCTTTTCTGTTTTCATTTTATTTCTTCTGCAATTTCTTCTTTACTTTTTGGTCAAGAGAGTAATTGAGATCTAAATTTGCTTGCTGTTCTTGTTACTCTCCTGCAATTGTCAAATTTCTCTTGTAGGATTTCATAATTGAATTAAGCTTCCTTGCTGTTTTGATTCTTCTGCAATCTTTCATTTCTATTTTAGTTCTTCTGCAATTTCTCTTCATCTCATACTTCTTTACTCCACTACATTTCTATTTTCTAGTTCAATTTGAATCCCAATACCCAAATCCCTTTATTCTTAATGCAATTTAAGTTTCTTGTCAATTTAGATTCAGCAAATTTCAATACCTTGCACTTTAAGTTTCAGTTATTTACTTTTCTTGCAATTTAAGTTTCAGCTCTCTTATTTTCTTGCACTTTAAGTTTCTGCAATTTACTTCTTCTGCACTTTAAGATTTTGTCAATTTACCTTCTCCCTTTTATTTCCATGCAATTTTACTTCTGTTAATCAAGATTCACTCAACTCATCAACTACTCGCTTAACTAAATTCATCACCTAACTAAAGTTGCTCAATCCATCAATCCATGTGGGATCGACCTCACTCTTGTGAGTTATTACTACTTGATGCGACCCGGTACACTTGCCGGTGAGTTTGTGTGGAATCGTTTTTCCCTCATCAGTGAGCGGTGGTGAACAGCAGTGGTGAACGGCGGTGATGGAAGAGGTTCAAATATGAGAGTTGAGGGTGAAGTACTCTGAATTAGAAGAAGAGACCTTTACTCGTGTTTTGAGAAGAAAAAATTGAAGGTAAAGAGAAGATTTTTTTAATTTTTTATTAATTTTAATAAACAAAAATACTTAACTATAAGAGAAAAGGACAAATAGGTCCCTGACCTTTTGTCCCGTGGACGTTTTCGTCCCTAACCATTGAAAAATACTTTTAAGTCCCTGACCTTCACAAAACTTGGACGGATCAGTCCCTCCGTCCAAATGCCTCCGTTAGGGACTGATCCGTCCAAATGTCTCCATCAGGAATTTATCCGTCCAAGTTTTGTGAAGGTCAAGGACTTAAAAGTATTTTCTAATGTTTAGGGACGAAAATGTCCGCGGGACAAAAACTCAGGGACCTATTTATCATTTTCTCTAACTATAATTAATCATATATGATTAAGATATATACGTATTTGTATTTGTACACAAATAATATTTAATATATTTTTAAAAAACAGGTACTCGTATTTTTACGGGTAGTAAAAAGGGTTCACTCTTCTCCTTAACTTCAGAGTTTTCGTAGCTTTCTTTCACTCCTGGTAATCATACTAAAAGGCTAGCTCGATAAAAGAAAGGGATATTTAAGGGGCTATTTTATCATGCTTTCTAACTGGCTTACTTACTCACCTCCTTTAATACAGCGGTTTACGCGAGAAGGGACGAGCCTTATTTTATTAGTCAAGCCAAGCTTTGGCTCCCTAAAGACTAAAGAAATTGATAAAAAAAAGGGGGACTTCTGCAACGGGCTATACCACCCAAACCAACTGAGGGAAGTCGCATCCGCCCCATCGCAAGCACCTACAATGTCATGATCACATTGGTTTACCTTTTATTCTTTGGTAGTTCAAACGGCTCCGGTCAAATGGATTTAGGAAAGCTTCCACGTGACATCCTAAAATATATTAAATTTTAATTTTTTAAAATTATTTAATTATTAATTGATTGAAATTAATGATGCTATATATCTATATTGTATATTTGTATTAATCTATATAAACGAAATATGAGTTCTATCACAAATTTTGAGGTATGGAAGCAATCACCTTAATTATTTATAGCGGGTTGATGCTTGTGGTTAGGTGTGTAATTAAATATATTGAAATTAGAAATCCCATGTTTTCCCTTCTAAATTGATTCTTAAATACCTCACGCATGTCCCCACTTTAATTTATGAAGAAAATCAAACAATTAGACCACAGACACAAGCCTAGCACAAATTGGTATACGAAATTAACCCTTTTTAATGTGGTTTGCGTGATAAAATCATAAAATTTGACACCGAACATGTGCAATGTTCTGAAAACCGGACCGGACCGGCCGGTTTGACCGGTTTAACCGCGAACCGGCACTGCAAGTGGTCCGGTCCTTATCTGAAAATCGCGGAGAGAAAAACCGCTCAAGAACCGGTGAACCGGTCAAAAATCGGCCGGTTGGATCGAACCGGTGACCGGCCGGTTACGCAGCTTACACTAAACGACGCCGTTTTACGTTTTTAAAAACAAAAAACAAAAAAACAAACCCGACCCGACCCGCCCGTGGAGCACCCCACCCCCCTTTCTTCCCCCGAGCCCCGACCCCATTCATTCATCAATCATCATCTAAATCATCTCCAATGGAGAAGAAGAACCCTAGCGGCGCTGCCTGAAGCCCTATCACCATCCCTCGCCCCCGTGGTGTCGCCATCCTCAGCTCCAGCAACCCTCCAATCTCTATCGTCGCCTGGTTCCTGCCCAGTAGCCCTCAATTTCGATCGTCTTCATCTTCTCAAGTCTCAACACCAGCACGCAGTAGCCTCTCATCGGCGGTCCTCAACAGTCAACACCGGTAGCCCTCCATCGACCCCAGGTGAGTGACTCGTCCTCTGCTCATTTTTCTTTGTCCTTCGCCTCGTCCTCTGTAAACTGAACTGAACTTAGACCTCTGCTCATGTTCTCTTTCTCTTTGTCCTCAATGTGAACTGAACTTAGACCTCGGCTTAATTCCTCTTTGTTGCACAATTTCTATTTGTTGGTCAATTTGTGTTTGGTGCTCTGCTCTATTTTGTGAACTGAACTGTGCATTTCCTGCTCAATTTGTGTTCGGTGAACTTGCTCTGTGCATTTTCTGATTTCAATTTTTGATTTCAATTCCTGTGAACTTGCTCTTTGTGAACTGTGCATTTTCTATGAACTTCGTTCCTCTGCTCAATTTCTATTTGACTGTTTGTTGGTTAGCAATTAGCATAAGAAATTAATAATCTGAAAAGTAAGTGGCTGTGTATGTAAACTTGTGAGCCCTCTGATTTACTTGCTGAGGGTTGTTGATGCTGATGACCCCCCATCTTTGGGTTATGTTTATGAAGGAATGTTAAGGGCAGAAGATGCAATTAAGGAGATGTTTAGGCAATCCAATACTGCATATCAGCCGTACACAGATATTATCAACTCAAGATGGGACAAGCATTTGAAGAAAGATCTTCATGCGGCAGCTTACTTCCTGAATCCTAAATTCTTTTTTAATGAAAATTATAAAGAAGCACCTGATGTTATGCGAGGTTTGCTTGATCTTGTTACCTTGTATTGCAAGTGTAACAATTTGGATTCAGTTCAGGCAATGAAAGAAATACATTTATATAGAGATCGGAAGGAAAGTTTTGATAGACAAGAAGTTATTCCAGCTACATCTGAACTTAAGCCTGGTAAGAATATGGTTGAATATTTGTTTAATCAATAGTAACTTGTTTTGAGCTCCTATGTTCTTAATTAATATCTTATAATATGTTATGGTTTTATAATTGGTAGATGAATGGTGGAGGTTATTCGGAGGCTCTGCTCCATGTCTACAAAAGATAGCTGTTCGCATTCTTAGCCAAGCATCTGCTTCTTCTGGGTGTGAGAGAAATTGGAGCCTTTTTGACCAGATTCATACAAAAAGAAGAAATAGATTGGAGCATGATAGACTGAATGACATTGTTTATGTTACCTATAATTTGCGTCTTAAATCCAGGTAATATATGTTTCATGAAATACTATATTGTTTCATTTGTAATCTTTATCATAATAAATTTGTAAATTATTAAATCTCCATATATTGTATTTAACCTTTTAGGAAGGAAAAAGAAAAAAGAAAGCAAAAGACACAGCATGATCCAATTGATTATGAAAGTATCAGTTAAGTTGACTTCTGGGTGACTGAAGAGGTTGTAGAGAAAGAGCCTGATCTTCCTAGTAATGTGGATGACTTATTGTGTGAGTATAGTATATTTAGTTTCTAATGATTTATTAGAATGTTGTTAGTTTATAATATAATGATAACATTTCTATTTTATTAGGTGAAATTGATGCTGATTTATATCCAAGTGGCGGTGGTAGTAGTGGTCTTTATGCTGCATCTCTTTCTTCTGCTGATCAGGGTGGGAATGAAGGTGAAGATCATCCCACCGAAGCAGATTTGCAACAAGTTCTTGCGGATTTTGATTATTGATAAACCATGATGTTAGGATGTGTATTTGGTTGGTGATATTTTATGTAGTGTTTTAAATTTCGAAGATATTTTAAGATTTATATCAGACTATAATTATATTTTAAGATGTGTATTTATAATTTATTTATTATTCTACTCTAAAACGGTTTTTCCGGTTGAACCATCAGTTGAACCGGTTAGACCAGTAAACCAGTGAACCAGTGATTAGAGCGGTTTGATGACCGGTCCGGTTTTCTAAACCTTGAACATGTGGCACTTCTTTTGATGGTTTGTTTTTTTAGTTGCTCACAGTATCTCCCAATCCGTCGCGAAATTCGAACCTCTGACACTTAGTTAAACGGACTAACCTAAGTTGTTTCTCTTTTGATGGCTTTAATACCTATACGCCTATACCTTCATGTCAGGACTTTTTGAAGTTATTTCAAGCTTGTTTGGTAATAACTAATAAACAAGCCAATTCTGCAAACTTCATCGTTGTTAATTATCAACTTGCATTGCCCAGAGGCCCAGATCTTTTAGTTTTTTTTTTTTTTTTTTTTAATGGTAATTTTTCTATCCTGATTCCTGATAAAGTGACTTTGACGTGGACCGCTAGGATTGTATACGACTCACATTCTCACAACAAAGTAAGAAAATCCAAAAAAGAAAAAAGAAAAATGGTACAATACAGTAATACACAGTACAGATTCTCACTTTTTTTTTTTATTAAACTACAATTTTGATTTCAATTTTTTTTTACAGTGTTCTTTAATTCAATAAATTGAAAATTAATTCGTCACAAATCGAAATTCTAGAGTTGATTAATTACTAACCAATAAATTATTACATATTAAAGATAAAATTCAAATTTTTTGATATTTATTTAAATAAATTAATAAATTAATCACTAAATCAATTTAAATTACTTAGCATAACTAGTTTAATGTCTATTATTATTATTATGCCTTCCCTGTATATTTTAAATTAACATTCTAAATTTGTTCTCAAATTAAAGTATCTTAAATTTCAGTTTATTCTCTCTCCTAAATTTTACTTTTTTTTAGGTTTTTTAATTTAAATAAAATAATAGGAGATTGAAATTAAATTACTTGAATCTTCTAAACAGAATTTAAATACGTAAATTTCCTAAACTATATAATATATAAATTGTCTGAAGGTTATTCGTGTTATATAATGTATAAAACATATTATCCTAAAATGATTTATGCTTGAATTGTATTGCACAAATACACATAAATCGTCCCAGACGGTTAAACTTTAGAACATGTACATAAATTGTCCTATCCTAACATGAGTAATGTTTTTTGCTCGAAAACTCATAACCCTAGCACCATTTACATGCAATTAGCCAACCCTCAATATACTAGCACGATTTATATATTATTATCCTAAGTCACATTAGGCTGAAAGCACATGACCGTGGATCAATTTATGTGCTTAAAGAGGCTATAAATAAAGGAGCATGATGTATATCAAGCCATAGTTGAATTGAGGGTTTTGGAAGATGGCTGAAAGTGTGTTTTTGCTAGTTCATCACCAAAAAAAAAATTGATGAAAATACAAGTGAGGGTATAACGTTCACTAGTAAACAACAGGTTGGAGTGTTCGTAAATCCTTCAACGAATTGAGAAGATTTACGAAATAGTATATTACAGAAATTAGGACAATGCGACAAAAAGCGTGTGAAGCAATTATTGTTTTGGATTCCTATCTCACTCAGACAAGCTTATGTTAAATTTGGAAAGTATGAGATGTTAGGCGATAACGACATTTGTGTTATATTTTCCATCCAGTCAATCTAGATTTCCAGATTTGGGGACTATGGAGTTGTTTGCGAGAATGGTTGATGTGGAAGATAGCTCTGATGGATCTATTCCGAATCTGTCAACTGTCTAGGATGATTTATGTGTATTTGTGCAATGCAATTCAAGCATAAATCGTCCTAAAATAATATGTTCCATGCATTATATAACACACATAATTCTAAGACGATTTATATATTATATAATTTAAGGAATTCATGTTTTCAAATTCCATTTAGAGAATTCAAGTAATTTTAATCTCTTATTATTTTATTAAAATAGAAAAGCCTTATTTTTATTCATTCTGTAAAATTATTTTAATTTTGATTGGTTTTTAAAATATTAAATTTTTTTTTATAATATCTCTTAGTCTGATATATTAAAGACTAATTTATTTTTATATTAAATTTTATTTAAAATTTTATTATTTGGCTAATAAATTACTCCATATTCAAATCGTAATTCGAACCGTCGAAGATTGAATTAGTAGATATGACTTATACTAATATTAAGATAATAGATAGATAACAAAATAAAGACTTCTGTTGATATATTTTGTCCTTTGTTTTTTAAATAAAAATTACATAATATCCCAGCTGTTATTACATTACATGTCCTTTAGTGGGAACTTGTATTTCACATCATGTGAAATTCGTGTCGTTTTGCTGTTTCTGTTCTTTTTTGCCTTTCATCATTTTATGTCATCTACTTGCAGTTCTCGTCTCAGAGTTCTGGTACACCTTCTTTCCATCAATTATTACATATTATTGGTTTCTTGTTTAAATATGTATATAGAGGGCTCTTAGACCAAAGGAGAAGAAATTATTGAGGACCACATACGGATATACTTGCATTAAATTAGAAAATAATTTTAATTTTGATGAGATATATATGATAAATCACTATTTATTTAATTTTTTATTCAAAAATTAAAATAATAATTTTTTATTGGTTGTGAATGGAGTACCAAGATGCAAGATCTAACAATAAAACATAATAAAAAGATATTCTTCAATAAACATTTAAGTTTATTATATTACTTTAGGCAAGTTTACAATTAAAGTGAGTTTTATTAATTTTATTCAAAATATATTTATTATTTATGGATTCTACTAATTTTTATGTGAGCATGTCTAAAATAATACTCTTTTAATTTTTAATTAATGGACACCTTCACTATTCCTCCACATTGATTTGGAGGAAAAGCAGGCAACGTTATACAGATGATAGAGGTAATTTTCTGTTTTTTTTTTTAAATAGACAGAATATAAATATAACTTAAAAAACCTAAAATTTAATAATTTTAGTAAAAAGTAAATAATTAATATTAACTTAAATATAAAATAAATAAAAATTATTAATTACCGATATTTTTTTTTAGAAAAAGAGATCGCTATAAAATTGCACGGAAGGTCATGTAACACAACCTCCTGTAGAGTGAGCTTTTGTTACCCCACGGTCCGTGCACATCTGGATAAATAAAAATGTTTGTAAATAATAAAATTTAATTTAAAATAATTTAAATTATTTTTATTATGATATTATGAATTGTCAAATAATTTGACATGTTTAATTAAATCTATTTGACTGAATCATTTAAACAGTTTTTAATGTCATTTTTATATAAAAATATTACTAGCATAAATTTTGGTCAAATATTTAGATCGTTCCCTCCAATAAATGTCGATTATTTAAATTTTATCTTATATATATAACAACTCATTAATTAGAGATAGACTCTTAAATAAAATTCACAAATTAATTTTTGATATATTGGACTAGAAAATTTTAAAAAGAACCAAAAAAAATCTCCCTTTATAAATTATTGTTTCCTGCGTGCTATTATTTTATTTTGTGTAAAAGATGCAGTAATTGTGTGGTGATTGGCTCAAAGTTGACCATCGCGGCTACGTTGTGTACGTAGCAAAACTGTTTCCCTTTTGTGGGGCTCCTTCTTTTCTTCTCTCATTTGTCATTCTATGTTCCATCACTTCATCAAACGCACAAACAAATGTTAACAACACATTGCTGCATTGCTCCGATCCTTATTAATTATTGATGTGATTCCATTCAGTTACTCATGTTTGCTGCATCCTATTCTTCTTCGATTCCTTTCTGTTACTGCTGCATCCTCTTTGTCTTCTCTCTCTCTCTCTAGTCTACTCTCTTCCTCCTCCTTCTTTTGTCCATTTTCCTTTTTCTCTCCCTATAATTATTGGAATCAATTTTCATATGTTGTTTATCACTTGAGTTAAAGTTTCAAACTTTCACTACTCCTTAGAAATGGGGCTTGACCATCATGCAATTTGTGGTCTAAGAAGGCTTGGCTTTATTATTTTTAGCATTTCACTTTTCTTCTTCATTATTTCAAGCTGGATCCATCATGGGTTAGTTACTGAAGGTAAAAATGTTGAGCATTTTCCAAAGCTGCGCTGCATATTTATACTTATGAAGAAACAATAATGAACTGACATTGATATAATCTCCATGTTCTAACAGGAAGAAAGACTCACAAACAAAGTGGTTTTCACCAGGTAGAATATACTTTGGATGTGAATTGTATGTATTATTATTATTTCTTCTATTTTCTTCTATTGTTAGACCATGTTCATATTGCATTGAAGGAATTTATACTAACAGGTAGATGAAGAGGCCAGGCACATTCTATGTTAATCTAACATTTTATTTTAAAAAATATTATTTATACACTAAAATTAATCATCAAAATTATTCAATATATATATATATATTGTTTAATTTATTTTTAATATATATATTTTATATTTCAAAGTATATTTTATATTAGTAGTTAATTTTAATATATACCTAACATATATTTTATTTATTTGAATATCTATAACAATAACTAATACAAGATTAGCCAAAACAACAAATACTATTTTTTTTCGATAAATAATTTTAATTTAAATTTTGAAAATAACAAAAATTTCTTATATATATATAACTGAAACAAGAATATTTGTGTGCCATACAAATTTTGTTGTTAAATTAATTATGATATATTTGTATATAATTATATATATTATTTAATTTATTTTAAATATATATTTTATATTTTAATATATATTTTATATAAATAATTAATTAAATAATTAATTTTTTAAATAATTAATTTTTGTATACTCATGATTGGAATTGAAAATACTAATCTCCAACCTTTTAGAGTTTATATAGAGAGTAAAATACCAACCTGGTCCCTGTCCATTTTCCAAAATGACAAGACGATTCTTAACCAAAAACACGTTTCATTACGGTCTCTAACCCTGTACTCCGTCTGCCAACTCGGTCCTTCTGTCAGTTTTTCGGTAAAAACTCGATGGAAATTACTGACGTGTCAGGTTAAAAAATGGACAGGGACCTAGTTGTCTCTAAATTTAAATTGGTTAGGGGTTTATTTGTCTTTATTATTCTTTAAACAATATTTTTAATTATATTTTTATTCATTATATTAATATTCTTTTTTTAATAAAAAAAAGTACAAACAAATTAATAAATTATTCAAATTTAAAAATATCATTTATTATGAAAGCAAATAAATAATTTTTAAATATATAAATAATAAACATTAAAATTCAGTTAATACATTAATAATAATAACTAGTGATGGATCCAAAAAAATTTGATAGTGGGGGCGAAATATATATAACATGATAATAATTTTTATAATAAAAATATTACATTTACATAAAAAATTAGCTATCAAATTATCTACTATAAATTTGAGTATAAATACATATATTAACTTATTTTTAATGTGTATTTTATATTTCAAAATTTGTATTTTAAGATTTATTCTGTACAAGTGATTATTTTATATTTATGTAGCATAATTGTTGTTATAATTATATTTTATTATTATAAAATATGATTAGGTTTCAAGATATCTAATTACAAATTAAAATACGAAAATAGTAATTTAAATAATAACACATAATTTAAAATTTAATTTTTTATATTTCATATTTTGAAACCTTGACAATATAATCAAAATGTCCCTTTTTTTAGTCACAAACAAAATGTCTTTTTTTATATATGTCGTTAAACAATCATTTAAAACTCAACTTTCATACAATTAGTTCTTGATGATATTCATAGTTGAAAAAATTCATTCAATTAGTGTAGTTATTATGAAAAAAAACTAAAGCTAATTTCAAAAGAAAAAACACAAATGGATAGATAATATTCTTTTGAGCCGATTTCTAAAAAAGAACACCAATCTTATTTAAATTTAAAAATTGATTATTATAATGGAAATCTAATATGAAGTTCTCAAATTGATTATCAAGTGTCGAAAGTTGAATAAATATTATTATTATTATATACTACTCAATAAAATTTCAAACTGTAGTGGGGGCGCTTGCCCCCCACACCTATAGGAGTGGATCCATTGGTGATAATAATCCTATGATATACTATTAGTATTATAAATAATGAACACATTATTTGATATATAGTAAACTTTTTTTTACTAGTAACAAATTTAATTTTTTATCTCTTTAAACTAAATTAATAATTCTATTATGTTTTATTTCATTTAGTATTAGTAGCCTACTCATAGTGTATTTTAGTGTAAAGATATCAAATAGAATTATTAATTTAGTTTAAAGAGATAAAAAATTAAATTTGTTATTAGTCAAAAAAAGTTTACTATATATTAAATAATGTGTTCATTGGTTTTCACTTTATTGTAAAAATTAGCTAGATCATAATACTAATAGTATATCATAGGGTTATTATTATTAATGTATTAACTGAATTTTAATGTTTTTTATTTATATATTTAAAAATTATTTATTTGGTTTTATAATAAATGATATTTTTAAATTTGAATAATTTATTAATTAGTTTGCACTTATTTATTAAAAAAAGAATATTAATATAATGAAAAAAATAATTAAAAAAATATTATTTAAAGAATAATACGGACAAATAAACCCCTAACCAATTTAAATTTAGAGACAACTAAGTCCCTGTCTATTTTTTAATCTGACACGTTAGTAATTTCCGTCAAATTTTTGTCGGAAAACTGACAGAAGGACTGGATTGGCAGACGGAATACAGGATTAGGGACCGTAATAGAACGTGTTTTTGGTTAAGGATCGTCTTGTCATTTTGGGAAATGGACAGGGACCGTATTGATACTTTACTCTTCATATAGACGTAAAGGTTAACAATTGTCTGTGAAAAACATTGTGCTTCTTTTTATATATAAGTAGATATAATAATAGATTGCATAAAAATAAGTTATACATTAGTTAAAATAGGTCTTAGGTGAATGTACTTCACTAATCAATGAAATAAGTACAGTATATATATATATATATATATATATATATATATATATATATATATATATATATATATATATATATATATATATATATACCTAATCATTACTCTATAAATAAATAAAAATTTCTCTTTTTTCCCTTGCCTTTTTCATATTAGCATATAAAGTAGAAAAATTTATTAGTGTCAAAAGTTCAATAATAATTATGATGATTTATGCAGGGAGTAATAGAGGAGGATAATAAGATACTGAGGGCACAAATAGGGTCAAAGCCACCAAAATGTGAAAGAAGGTGCAGTTCATGTGGACACTGTAAGGCAATTCAGGTGCCTACTAATACTAACCTCCAAATTCAGAAAGGGAACATAAATCCTCCAAAGCTTTTTAAAATTGCATATGCAAGAGGAGATGATAAATCTAACTACAAGCCTATGAGTTGGAAGTGCAAATGTGGGAACCTAATTTTCAACCCATGAAATAAAATTGCAATATAGCTCCAAAGTAATTTCTAGTTTCTTTTATGTAAATGAAAAAGGATACCATGTCAATTCTGTATATGTAAATTCAATTTTAAATTGTTCTTACTTTCCAAGTTCCTGCCTGTGAGGAACAAGCTAAGGCTTTTGTTTATTTATGTTTAGGTCGAGGAACAAGCTTTCGGTTTTGTTTGGATGAGGTTGTAAAAGATTTTTTTAGCAAAGTAATTTATTTTAAAAAAATCTTTAAAAATAAATATAATTTGATATTTAGATTTTTTGTAAAATATATTTTTTGTTTTTAATATTTTTAAATTTTTTAAAATATTTTTAAAATTTAATTTTTAAAATAAATTTCAATTCTATTTCTACAATTAATTTTTTTTAAGGTCCATCGTGCGTTAATCAATTTGTTTTTTTTTTCCCAATAATTTCGTACCATTTTTCACTACCACCCCTCTTCGATAAAACTGCAACCATGAAGGCCATGGAAGTTCAAATAAGAAGGATAGAAAGAGGATAACGTGATCATACTGTATCAAAACATTTAAAGTGGAGATTTACTTTGCTGTAAAAAATTTAATGAAAGAAAATGCTCAATAATATACAAATTAAAATGTGTAGTAGTGAAGAATGCTCATGTACGAGATCTACATTCTGGTTCTTCTTTTAAAATAATAAATAAATAAGCAAGAGATCTGCTACTTTAGGTTAGAATCCATGATTTCAGAAATGAAGTAGCACGTCGCTATCCCTTACTACGACTAAATTTTTAAAGTGGTCCTGAAATTCACGCTATGTACTAAAATCGTCTCTGAGATTTTAATTGTACTAATTATATTTTTGAGATTGAAAAAATTATACTATATTAGTCCTGATCCGTTTTCCGTTAACGATGCATTGACGTGGCTCGATGACGTGGACCTTTGGTAACACGTGCACGTGTAACGGTATGATGACGTAATCGGTCAACAACACATAGCATACTGACATGGATATTATGTCACGTGTCACAATATTATTTTGCCACGTGTCGGATTATACCACGTGTCACAATGTTATTTGTCTTCATGTTATTCACTATATCATTATTACATATACACCAAATTAATCATTTACTTTGTATCAAATGACTCATTTTAAAAATAATAAAAAAATAAAAACTTTAAATTTAAAAATGAGTTACAGAATAAATTTTCTGAGAAGTTATGCAAGCATTCCATGTAATGTAATCCGGTAATTGGAAACTTCATCTTTAATTTGACTTAACAATAACCTAAGGGCCAATGAAAGACCAATAACTATAACTTTCATCTAATAATAGTGTCTGCTGCTAAAAACGACAACACAAAGAACACAAACGAACCTCCAAGATAAAAGTCAATGCAAATATAACCGATTCTGTCATTGTTGCTGAAAACTAGAATTGAGAAGGAGCGGCTAAAAATGAGGTTTCTCATGTTTTTTCAAGATATAGTGGGCGAATTCCAAATTAAGAAAGCTTTGGGGTTTGTAATTTTTTTTCATTTTTGAAAAACAAATTCGTTCTTTGTATTATTTTTAAAAACAAATTAAAATGAAATTGCTGAGACAAATTGTATTTCCTTTAAAAATGTTCTGAAAATGGTGTAAGCCTGATTCGATTGAAGTGGTTTTGAAAATCCAAACTAATCGATTAATTCAAGTTTAACCAATAACTAATCACCAAATTAATACAGTCCAATTCATGGCAAAAAATCAGTTGAGTGAACCAAAAAAAAAGTTTGATTTTTTATTAGTATAAAACACACAAAAAAAATTTTCTTCAATATACACAGTCAATCCAAACTTACCACAAAATAAAGTGTGTGTTTGGATTCACGTTGGACAAACTGGAGTTTGAATGGAAGTGATTTTGGATAGAAGTGAGTTTGTGCCAACATGATTTATGTTTGACAATTTTTACTAAAATTGATTTTGATAAAATAAATATTGTTTGGATAATATTAGTTAAAATCACTCTTAGATAAATAATTAATTAATTACTAAAAAAATATAATATTAGGGCAATTTACATTTTTAAATTGTTTGAACCCCAATTTTACGTAAATACATTGTTTCAAAAACGGATACGTAAATACATTGTTTCACTATTTTATATAAACCGCTACTGCCTGCCAGTAGCGGTTTACAATTGCACAGAAACCGCTAGTACCAGCCGCAGATTATGTGTATTTTTGGTTGGTCATAAACCGCTGCTGGCAGCAGCGGTTTATGTAGGTTGGTGTGCGTGCGTAAACTGCTGGTGCCTATAGCGGTTTACGTTTAGTATGTGTCAATGGGCTTCTTATATAAACCATGGAGGGGCCAAATGTAGAGAGGTAAAGTTTTATTCACAAATGGATGGGGGAGGATAGTATTAAAAAAATACAATACTCAAAGTATTAAATTATATAAATCAAGACTATTTTTTTATTCTCATCTCTTTTACAATTTATAAATAATAAAATAATTTATTTTTAGCCAAAAGTTCACTAAATTATATATTTTTCTCTTTAACAATCATTTCATTCTCTTTTATTTATATCAACCATACAAGAGATACTAGGAGAGTTTGAAACATGGGTTGTGTTCTTTGCTGCTGATTTGCATTTGAGGTTCTAGCTAAACGAATTTTTTTTTATTTGTGTAACTTTATTGTTTTATGTCAAAAAATAAAAATTATTTGTATTTTATAGTTGATTGATTGGATAAATAATAGTGATAACATCATAATTTTGATGAATAAAATAAAAAATATAAATATGCATATAATAATTTTTTATTTGTATTTCTTATTAAAATGAGACTAAATAGCAAATCAAAGAGTGAGTATTGACAAAGTACTAAAATATATAAACTAAGACTAATTTTTTTTATCTTCATCCCTTCTAAAATTCATGAATGATAAAATAATTTTTTTAGTAAAAATTAGCGCATTTTTTTATTTGATTTGCTATTTTTAGTGAAAAATTCACTATTTTTTACTAAAAATAAATTATTTTATCATTCATAAGTTTTAGAAGGGATGAATATAAAAAAAATTAGTGAAACAATGTATTTACGTATCCGTTTTTGAAACAATGTATTTACAATAAAATTGGGATTCAAACAATTTAAAAACGTAAATTGCCCATAATATTATATTATAATATTATTTTTTTTAAGTATATTTAATTTTTTTATATATTTTTAGTATTTTTTATAGTATTTTTTTATAATTTTAGTATATTATAATTTTTTTATTATTATAATAAAAATTAATATTTATTTATGAAATTAAAAATAACATATAAAAATTGACAATTTTTAAGTATTTTTTATAGTAAAAATTAATATTTATTTATTAAATTAAAAATAATATATAAAATAACATATTTTAAGTACTCTTAATAATCTTATTTTTATTATTATTTTAGGTTTTAATTTTTTACAAATTATATTATTATTATTATTATTTATAATTAATTTTTTTTATTTTATCATTTTTAATAGGAACAATAATACATATTACATAAAATTAAAATAGTAAACAGTGCACAAAAAATAGAATAATTGTTTTAATATTCTCGGTATTTATTTAGAAAAAATTATGAAAAAACCAATAATAACTAGCAATAACCTAAACGTGCGTTGAGTAAACGCAGAAACTATAATTTTTTGCTTCTAGTGAACGAGCTTTTGGGATGCAGAATCACGTTGGCGTTCAGAGAAAAAAAGTTACAAAACATCAAAGAACAGCGCTCAAAGTACTGAAACACACTTTTATCCTCTCCAACGTGTTTTACAAACACACCCAAAGTTGTTTTAAATAGCAATTTTGTTCATACTTTAATTCAAAACACAAAAATCAGGCTTAATAAAGATGAAAAATCCACTTAAGAGGATGAACTTTACTAATAAAAAGAGATTGTTTATATTTATTTAAGTAAATAATTGTTTAGGATTTAGGGTTCTATAAATTTCTCCAACTATCTCTATCTTTTCTGAAAGATAGATCCTAACAAACTACAAAAATAAAGAGAATAGTTATCTACGAATAAAGGTGGAACTACTAAAAAAGGTGGTTATCAACTCTATTATAAATACACTGACACCTCTTAAGTATATTTACGTTCTAATCTATTAAAAATTTGTCGAAAATTCTTGCTAACTTATGCATTAGAGTTTCTTGTAGGTACCATCCCCACCTCCTCACAAATCAGCGCTGCTATACAAAAGGACCGACTTGGATGTCACATTCAAATTCAAATCAACGTTTCAGTAATCCTTGAAACAAACTTGATGTGACACTTTAACATCTTTCTCTAGCAACTCAAACATTCAACCATATGTGACGTTTTAAGTTGCAAAAGCATGCCAACTTAATGTCGCTCCCTTTATGATTCCTCGCTCCAAGTGCACACCCAAAATAATGCCTCATACATTCATGTGATCACTTTCAAGCTCGTTGTAGTGGTGTCTGATGATCATATAACCAATAGACTATTTGTGAAGAGACCAAGAATTATTGTAACATCTTCTAGTGTTGGTATATTCAATAAATGGAAGATGAAACGAATGTATCTCTAGCTTTCACCTTTCAACTAATGCGATCATAATAGTTGAGTGACCCTAAATTTTTCCGATATTCGAGATATGAAATTTAGTGTCCCATAAAAAAATCTCCTTTATATGCTAGCATAATAACGAGCATAAAAATAATATAGAGTAATACTTCAAATAGGTCTCCAAAAAATTTATCGTCGAACAGATTTGTCCTCAATAAAATTTAACTAAAATTTTGTTTCAGACGTTTTTAGTTATACATCAGATACGTCCTCATGACAGTTTGACCCGATCAAGACGTCTTACGTGGGGGTTAACAGGCTGATGTGTCAGGTTAACTGCCATGTGTCACCTTCAGGACAATTTGGTCCCCATCCAAGCTGGACAAAACGACGTCGTATTGGATCATAAAGCAAACGACATCGTTTCGTGGAGGACAAATTCGTTCCCACCATGGAAGACAGAGTTGCGAAACGAAAACGTTTTAAATGGGGGACCTATGTGACCTGTTCGAAGGGACCTATCTACCTGATGATTATGCTTCTGTAGGGACCTATTTGTCTGATAACCTAATGTTTGGAGACCTATCTGACCTATAATTGGTGACATTACCCTCAAATATATTCATTGTCTTTTTTTGGTTTCATTGAAAACACAAACTGATGTATTTGGACCTGGTAGCTTACAAAATTCTAATCCTCCCTCTCATGACACTCAAAGTGAAGATTCTCCTTCACATGTCACAAAAAAATGTTTCAGGCAAGCCAAAAGTATGCTAATTTTGAATGACTTAATGCGTATGTTGAAATCTGTATGAAACATCCTCATAATAATTTTGTTTATTTCAGGTTCAGCAACCTTTTAGACGTCCAAGGCAAACAGTAATCCGGCACAAGGCTCAGAATAGTGTTAGTGCTGAGACCATGGCAGCTGCAACCAGTGGCATCTAGATTGTTCAAACCAAAAGCAATGTGTTTCTTTTATACTATTTCACCACAATTGATTTCATGCATATCCATCTAAATATAATGAGACATTTCAATCTAACAATTTGATAATCAACACAGTTTAAAATTTTCCTAAACAATTACCATATACATACAAAACACAACTACAACTACCAATGTCCCTAATTATTATACTCCTAAACAAAGCAAAAATAGTATGCTTCTTCACAAGTTGGCTATCCTCATTCTTCTTCAACAACACAGATCTTCCGATTGCTTCACTCTCTCCTCCGATCCAAGCCATCGTTCAACATACGCATTAAGTCATTCAAAATTAGCATACTTTTGGCTTGTCTGAGACATTTTTTGTGACATGTGAAGGAGAATCTTCATTTTAAATGTCATGAGAGGGAGGATTAGAATTTTGCAAGCTACCAGATCCAAATACATCAGCTTGTGTTTTCAATGAACCCAAAAAAAGACAATGAATATATTTGAGGGTAATGTCACCAATTATTATAGGTCAGATAGGTCCCAAACATTAGGTTATCAGACAAATAGGTCCCTACAGAAACATAATCATCAGGCAGATAGGTCCCTTCGAACAGGTTAGATAGGTCCCCCATTTAAAACGTTGTCGTTTTGCAACTCTGTCTTCCATGGTAGAGACGAATTTGTCCTCCACGAAACGACGTCGTTCGCCTCATGATCCAATACGACGTCGTTTTGTCCAGCTTGGATGGGACCAAATTGTCCTGAAGGTGACACGTGGCAGTTAACCTGACACGTCAGTCTGTTAACCTCCACATAGGACGTCCTGACCGGGTCAAACTGCCATGGGGACGTATCTGGTGTATAACTAAAAACATCAGGGACAAAATTTTAGTTAAATTTTGTTGGGAACAAATCTGTCCGACGGTAAATTCTTTAGAGACCTATTTGAGATATTACTCAATAATATATTAATCCAATCTTGATATTTTTAATATGATAATATAATGTTAATGCCATAGAATATAAAACAAAAGAAAAAACTGATTGAACAGCGTATGACTTCATTATATCATTATATTCTAGGCTTCTCGCCAAAAGGTTAATAATATACTAGCCAAAATTCATTAGACTGAAGCTTAATAGTATACTACCCACAAGGTTGTGTGACTGCTGCTTAATGATAATACAATATCCATGAAAATGTAAAAGTAATAACATGAGCCATGATGAACAAGTATGAAAAGATAAACATGCAATGACTCATGGTTAATGAGAAGAATCTACCTGTAATTGATCAAGTTAGCACGAAAAATGAAGTTATAGATAGATGCCATGTGATGACATGAAAACAAATCTAGTGTATGTGTATCTGGCGCCCCTGATTAACACAAAAACATGCATTTTACATATTAATACAAATATTTTAACAATTTATCCTCCCTTTTTTTATTTCTTTTTTCCGTGCATTTATGAATTATATAAAAGATGGATTTCAGTAACAATATAATGCAGTAACTAAAGAATTATCCAAAATTTTCAACCCATCATAACTTAACATAATTCTAAATTCTCAATCACGTTTTAATTTCACCGGGTTAATAATTTCAATTTAGCGGATGTGAATATATTGATAGGAATAAATCACATAATTTTCTATTTGTAAGAATTAGAGAAACAATAATATTCACTCACAATAAATATTAACACCAGTACAATAATATCTAATGGCAGCAGAAAAATCACATAAACCAGAAATTAAAGACAAGCTAAGATTTTTAATGTGGAAAACCTCTTCAATAAGAGAAGTAAAAATCACGAGTCATTATCAAAACCAGGAAATAGCTTCACTATGATGAAAAATAGGGTACAAGAGAGTCACAAATTACTGCACAAAATGTGCATACAACAAGCCAAACAACCCAAACTTCAAAACTTACAAAACAAGAACAAGAAGATGAAAATACCACAAAACAGAGCTGTTGTGCGTGGCCAATATCTCCAACTACAGACATCGAATCAAAGGTCCGAACAATGAAAATAAAGAACCAGATATGTGAAACACACTGTCCAAATATGAGCTCGATCCAACGGTTAACGAATCTGCAACGACCAATTTACAGACAGCTTTGTATATGTGCGAAAATGACTTTTTCTCTATTCTTTTCTCTAGTGTTTGGTGTTCTTCTTGCAAATGAGACCTCTCTCACTCAACCCTAACTCACCTCAGCTACTTCAACTATTCATGGGATTGGATACTAATATTTGGTCTTTTTCTCCACATAGGAAGGGAGCCCGAAAAATCCAACAAATCTCCCCCTCACGACTATGTGGAGATAGGGGTAGAAAAAGGCCAGACGGCCTGTCAGGGGCCTGCAGCCTGGCCTGTGTTTAGCCTGGCCTGGCCTGACCTTTTATAAAATAGACACATGCTCAGACTCTTCTATAAGCCTTAATATATTAATAGGCCAGGCCCAAACTCACTAATTATCCTTATTGGCCTCTCAGGCCTATTTGAGCCTGTTAAATATATAAATAATTTTTTATTATTAATAAAATTATGAGATATTTTAAATTTATTATATTTTATTATAAATACTTTTGTATATTTTAAATACTTTAAATTTTAAAATTTATTATAAATATTAAATATGACATATTACTTATAAATATTTTTATTAAAAAATAATTTTTTAAAAATAATATTTTTATTTTTGTAAAAAGAAAACTATCAGGCCTTTTAACAGGCTTCATGTCAGGGCAGACTGAATAACAGGCTAGACTTAGTACTTTAAAAAAAGCCTATAGTAGGCTGCAAGCCAGGCTCAGGCCAATTAACTACTTGACAGGCCATGCCTGTTAAGAGTAAAGCCTGACCTGTTTCCACCCCTATGTGGAGGTAACCGCCAATCCAGCGATTAGGCAACAAACTTCAAACTTCCATCTTGGTAATGCCTTGGTCATCATATCAGAACCATTCTCATCAGTATGAACTTTTTCAAGTTCCAACAACTCAGCATCCAAAACATCATGTATCCAATGATACCTCACATCAATATGTTTGGATCGAGAATGAAAAGTATAATTTTTACCAAGATGTATACCACTTTGACTATCACAAAATAACACACTTTGCAATAAAATCAGCCTCGGTAGTAGACAAAGCAACACACTTTTGCAATCTAGATTGTCAAGATACAGCTCCACCTGCAAAGTTGATCAAGAAGTCTGAAATGGACCTTCTAGAGTCAATATCTCCTGCCATGTCTGAGTCAGTGTAACCAACTAGAATAGGCTTATCACTTCCATAACACAACTTCATGTTAGAAGTACCACGAAGATATCTCATTATCCATTTTACAACATTCCAATGCTCTCTTCATGGGTTTGAAACAAAACGGCTAACACAACCAACATCATGAGCTATATCCGGTCTTGTACACACCATAGCATACATTAAACTACCCACGGCTGATGCATATGGAACTTTTTTCATGTCTTTCTTTTTTTATCACTTGATGGACTTTGCTTACAACTCAATTTGAAGTGTGTAGCAAGAGGAGTAGTAACGGTCTTTGCTTTCTCCATTTAAAATTTGTGCAACATTGTCTCTATGTATTTTTCCTGTGACAACCAAAGTTTCTTCTCCTTTTTATCACGCTCGATTCTTATGCCAAGAATCTCCTTTGCCGGCCCAAGGTCCTTCATTGTAAATGACATTGTAAGTTGCTTCTTCAACATATCAATCCTAGAAGCATTCTGACCAACAATAAGCATATCATCAACATATATCAAAAGGATAATAAAATCATTACTAACAAACTGTTTAACAAATACACAATGATTAGAAATAGTCTTCTTGTAGCCTTGTTCTGTCATAACAGACTCGAACTTCTTATACCATTATCTTGGAGCTTGCTTCAAGCCATACAAGCTCTTCTTCAGTTCGCAAACATGATCCTCTTTGCCTTTTACCATGAAATCTTCAGGTTGTTCCATGTAAATTTCATCCTTAAGATCACCATGAAGGAAAGCAGTTTTTACATCCATTTGCTCTATCTCTAAATCAAGACTTGTAGCCAAACTAAAAACAGCCCTAATAGAAAATCTTCTCACAACCGGTGAAAATATTTCATTATAGCCAACTCCCTTTTTCTGCCTATAGCTCTTGACCACCAATCTAGCCTTTTACCTTGGATACTGAGGATTTTCTTCATGCTTCAACCTAAAAACCCACCTGTTCTGCAAAGCTTTCTTTCCTTTTGGCAACTTCACAAACTCAAATATTTGATTATCATACAAGGATTTCATTTCATCTTGCATTGCATCAAACCATTTCTTATTGTCGTCGCCTTCTATAGCTTCCGCATAGCATTCAGGTTCTCCCCCATCAGTCAAGGTAACATATCCATCAGTAAATGTTACATACTCATTAAAAGGATACCTCATTGAAGGTCGTCGCTCTCTAGTAGACCTCCTAGGATAGAAACCTGGTGGATGTTCAGGTAGCTCAGGTTAATTATCAGCATCATCATCAACTGGAGCATCAATCGGATCTCCCATCTCCTGGTCATTAGGAACCAAAGGCTCATTTTGTTTCATATGCTCCTGATCTTGATTCTCTGCTAGTTCTGACGAAGTAGGCGGCTGAACTGGATCTACATCAGTCAAGTCACTACTCTCTTATGATTGACTCTTCTCTGTCTTATCAATATCTCCAATGGTCTAGTCTTAAATAAACTCTACATCACGGCTTCTTACAAGCTTCTTTTCAACTAAATCATAAAGCCTGTAACCAAACTCATCTTGACCATACCCAATAAAAATGCACTGCCTTGTCTTCACATCCAACTTGGACCTCTCATCATTTGGAACATGAATAAATGCTTTGCATCCAAAGACTCTCAAGTGACCATACGAGACGTCTTTGCCTGACCAAACATGATCTAGAACATCATTGTCCAAAGTAATTGTAGGACTCAGATTGATCACATGAGCCGCTGTAAGTAGCGCTTCACCCCAAAAGACTTTAGGTAGCTTAGCTTCAGTAAGCATACACCTAACTCTTTCAATTAATGTTCTATTCATCCTTTCTGCCAAACCATTCAACTGAGGTATTTTAAGAGGCATCTTTTTATGCCTAATGCCTTGCTGCTTGCAATACTCATCAAATGGTCCACAATACTCACCACCATTATCAATGCGAATATATTTAAACTTTTTACCTGTTTGCCTCTCAACAAAAGCTTGGAATTGTTTGAACTTTTCTAAAGCTTGGTTCTTTGTTTTCAAAACATTAGTCCAAAGCTTACTTGAATGACCATCAATAAAAGTAATAAAGTAAATAGCTCCACTAAAAGACCGTATCTTCAAAAGACCACAAATATCGGAGTGCACCAATTCCAAGAAGTCTGTTTTTCTTGAAGGTTGATGCTTCTTAAAGGATAATTTTCTTTGTTTACTAGTCATGCAATGAGAACATTTCTCCAACTCTACATTCTTCAAACCGGAAAGAGCATCCTTTCAAGCTAAATAATTAAGTCCTTTTTCACTAATATGACCAAGTCGTCTATGCCACAAGTTACAAACTTCTTTACTTTCAATCGCATTCACACTACCTTTTGCAATCATGGCATGCATCGCATATAAACTTGAAGTACCTTTTTCTCGAGCCACCACTAAGTTGCCTTTAGTAAGCTTCCATTGTCCAAAGCTAAAAGTGTTTACAAAGCCTTCATTATCAAGCCTTTTAATTGAAACCAAATTCAAGCGAACATCTGGAGCGTGTCTAACATCTTTGAATAGCAGCTTCATTCCCATATTAGTCTCAAGACAAACATCTCCTACACCAATAACCTTGGCTAAGCCATCATTACCCATCTTAAGCACTCCAAAATTACCTGGAGTATAAGAAGTGAAGAACTCCTTCTTCAGTGTAACATGTATTGAGGCGCCACTATCAATTACCCAGCTGAACTCATCATCAGAAACAAGATTGACCTTGTACTCATAATCAACAATATCAACAGTAAGAAGATCATCTGAAATAGAATATACATGATCATTACCACCATCATCCTTCTTTTCTTACTTTTCTTTGTTCTCCTTTTTCCAAAGAAAGTAATATTTTTGAACGTGACCCATTTTGTGACAGTAATGACACTTAACATTCTTATATCTTGACTTGGATTTGCTCTTGCTTTTACCTCTACCCTTTTGACCTCTATTCTGATTTTTTCCCTTGGTTTCAGTGACTAACATTTCAGAGTGTGACGAAGAATTTTGCGTCTTCCTTCTCATCTCTTCATTTAAAATGCCACCTTTAACAAGTTGCATGCTCACTTTACCATTCGGAGCAGAATTAGTATGAGAGATATGAAATGTCTCACAAGATTCTGGTAGAATATTTAGCAACCACAATCCTTGAACCTCATCTTCAAACTTGTTTCCCATGCTTGACAACTGATCCAAAACTCCTTGAAATTCATTCAAGTGATCTAATAGTCGTGACTTCTCATTGTATTTCAAATTCATCAACATATTCAACAAGTACAATTTATTATTGCCAGACTTGGAAGCATTCAAGGATTCGATTTGATTCCACAAAGCCCTAGAATGAATCTCATTAGCAATGTGATTGTAAACATTATCATCCATCCATTGCATAATAAAACCATAAACTTATTGGTATTCAAACTCCCATTCTTCATCTGTTTTAGATTCTGATTTTTGTGTAGAAAATACGGGTAAATGTAGATTTTTAACAAACAAAAAATCCTTCATTTTGCCCTTCCATAGATGGTAATTAGTGCCATTCAAACTTATCATCCTAGTAGAATTATTTGTCTCCATCTTTCAAGCAAGTTATAACCAAATACCAAAAACTGAGCTCTGATGCCAATTGATAGAAATAAAACACACAATTCCTTACTTGCAAGAACTAGAGGAGCAATAATATCTATTCATAACGAGTATTAATACCAGCGGAAAAATCACATAAACAAGAAATTAGAGACAAGCTAACACACCAAGATTTTTAACGTGAAAAACCTCATCAATGAGAGAAGTAAAAACCACGAGTCACCAAGACCAGGAAATAACTTCACTATGATAAAAAATAGGATACAAGAGAGTCATAAATTACTGTACAAAATGTGCATACAACAAGCCAAACAACTCAAGCTTCAAAGCTTACAAAACAAGAACAAGAAGATGAAAATATCACAAAAATAGAGCTGCTGTGCGTGGCCAATATCTCTAGCTACAGATATGGAATCAAAGATCTGAACGGTGAAAATAAAGAACTAGGTATGTGGAACACACTGTTCAAATTTGAGCTCGATCCAACGGTTAACGAAACTAAAGCAACCAATTTACAGAGACAACTTTGTATATGTGCGAAAATAACTTTCTCTCTTCTCTTTTCTCTAGTGTTTGGTGTTCTCCTTGCAAATGAGACCTCTCTCACTTAACCCTAACTCACATCAGCCACTTCAACTATTCATGGGTTTGGATACTAATATTTATGCTTTTTCTCCACATAAGAAGGGAGTCCAAAAAATCCAACATATATTTACTAAGAATTTTAGTGAAGTTGGAGAAGTGGTTGATGTTTTTTGTCAAAGAAGACGAGGAGTAGCAAACCACTCATGTTTGCATTTGTTCGATTTGCTTCAAGAACAGAAGCCCTGAATGCAATTCAAAAGCTTGACGGTTGGAGAGCGTGGGGGTGCAAACTAAGTCTTGCTGAGGCTAAATATGGAAGCGTCGAAGACAAGGAAGGACATGGAGACCATGACAAAAATGGTAATATTGGAGAGAGAGGGATCTTGAAATCAGGGGATGGTGAAAGAATTGAAAGAAGGAAGTGGGATCGAAGATCATACAAGGATGTTGTCAATTATGGGAATGAATATGATAATATTAAACACTTGAAAGACAATCAACATATCCATACCCTTGGTGAATAAAATTGGAACTAAAAAGTGATGGTAGCATGATGGAGATTATGAAAAGAAGCTTGATAGGAGAGTCAATGAACCCATTAGTTCACCATGAGATAAAAGAAGTTGTGATGAGAGATTCAGTTTGCATAATTGAAGTTAAGATGCTGGGAACAACGAAAGTAGTCATGATTTTTTACTCGAGACTTCGAGAGAGAACATGGAAGAGGCTTCTAGTTCTAGATCTTCGTTCTTGTTGAGTCATTTCATTGATTTTCGGAGATGGTTCGCATCCTGAGCATCCCTCTCTGTCATCCTCAATGACTTGGCAAGAATATATTAGGAGACGAAAATTAAATATGAGCAAAGAACAGAGAGACAACAACAATTCACCAAAAGACGTGCGTGAGAGTTATCGAGTAGACGAAAAAATCAAGTTGCTATGTTCAATGTTCCAGCTAATACAGTAACTCATTTAAAGATATTACAAATAGAGATGGACACATATCCAAAATTTCTGACCATCAATATTTTGCTTCAGCTACTCTATCTAATTTAATTGTAAAATACATAAATACGATGCTTTTTTTTTGTTTTTCACGGTATTTGTCAAAGACTAATTCGTCTTGGTACTGATCTCCATTTTAGAATTTGTCGTTGGTAAATGGGTTGCTACATGTATAAGGCAGAGAAATACGATAGGTTATTCCTACATAGGGGTGGTAAATGAGCCGAAACCCGCCGGTCCGGCTTGCATAACTCGCCAAAAAAGACGGACTGAGCTGGATATTTGAAATCGCTATAGATAGTATGGGGCAGGCTTCTTCGGCAGGCCCGTCGTTTTTTTTTTTGGTAATTGAAGATGATAATTGGAGATGTTTTAAGTTATAATTTGGATTATGTTCTATGTTTGATTAATTAGAAACTTGAAGATGTTTAATTATATGTTTTGGACAATGTTTGTTTTATTTTTTACAATGTTGATTTTATTATTTTGTGTTCAAAAAACTTGGTTGATGATTATGTTTTTTAGAATTATAAAGACTTTAATGTTTGTGAAATATTTTTTTTATGTCTTTAGAAATTATAAATTTATTGAAATGGTTGTGATTAGGGGTGGCAAACAGGTTAGCTCACCCTGGCCCGCCAAAAGCTCGCCATTTGGTAGGCTGCCCCGCCCCCGCCCCTCCTAGTGAAGCAGTTTCGAATTCCTTCTCGTCCCACCTAACAGCGGGTTAGCGGGCTAAGCCTTCCAATTCTTTTTTTTTTTTAATTTATTTTTTAATTAATAACCTATTAAATATTAAACAATATATATAATTTCACAGTCATTTCAATAAATTTATAATTTCTAAAAGTATAAAAAATTATAATTTCTAAATTTACAAACAGTCTCTATAATTCTACATATGTAATAAACATAATCATCAACCAAATTTTTTAAAATAAAATAATAAAAATAACATTGTAAAAAATAAAACAGACATTGTCCAAAACATATAATTAAATATCTTTAAGTCTCTAATCAATCAAACTTAAAATATAATCCAAATTATAACTTAGAACATCTTCAATTATATAAAAAAAGAGACATGCTTGCCCCGCCCCGCCAAAACCAGCAGATTAAGCGGTGCGGTGGACTTTTTAATTATGGTGGTTTCAAATTTTTAACCTGACTCATCTTTTTTGGCGAATTATTATGCGGACCGACCTTGTAGATTTTGGTCCATTTGCCACTCCTAGTTATGAAATTATATATATTGTTTAATATTTAATGGTTTAATATAATAAAAATTAATAAAAAAAAAATTGGCGGTGGGTCAACCCGCCAAATGATGAATTTTTGGCGGCGCCAGGTGGGCTAGCCCATTTTCCACCCCTGCTCGTACAATGTTGTAAATTATGAGTACTAAGTATTTCGTTTAGATCTATGTTTTAATTATTACTATTATATTTTTATTCAAATGTATTCTTAGTAGCTATGATTTATATAAAAAATTACTTATTTTTAAAGAAATTTAAAATATATTCATTTTATGCCAATAATATATTACTTTTTAAACATTTAGATACTCATAATAGCAATGAAATTAGTCCAAATAAATGATAATATATTATTTTTTAAATATTTAGATACTCATAATAGTAGTGAAATTAGTCCAAATAAATAATAGAATGGTGATAATATTAGTGGGTACTTAATATGTTACATATATTTATAGTATAATGTATCATGATGGATACTTATTCACTTAACAAATTTATACTATTAATTTAATGTTTGAATAATTTTTTTATTATGATATTATTTAGAAAAAAATTAATTTTATTTCTTAATTTTTTGGCTCTGAGAATATTAAATAATTTATATTAAAAAATTTAGATTAATCTAAAAAATATTATTTATTTGTTGGTTTAATTACTCTGTTGGTTCTTATAGTTTTGCTAAATTTTTAATTAGGTTCCTATACTTTTTTTTCTTTCAATTGGGTCTCTGCATTACTTTAATTTTGTAATTAAATTCTTCCTAGTGTAAAAAGTATTAGAGTTAACAAATATTTCTTCGCAAATTGAAGGTATTTATAATTAAAAACTTAATTAAATCTTTGACCGCATGTATTTTGGTAAAAATATTATGTTAATTTTAACATGAAAAGGACGTAATTACAAAATTAAAAGTAGTGTAAGGACCCAATTAAAAGGAAAAAAAGTATAAGGACCTAATTAAAAATTTAATAAAATTATAAGGACCAACAGAATATTTAAACCTTATTTGCTAATAATATGTTATTTAGATATTCAAGTATTAGAGTTAGTCCCAATAATAAACTAGAATGATAATAACATTGGTTGGTTGTACATATATATTCTATTAGTTTGTTAATTAATGTTTGAATTGTTTTTTTTATGGTACTATTTTAATATACTCTAAGTACTTATAATTTTTTATGATAATCATCCTCAGAAGAAATATTGAATTTATTTCTTAATTTTTTTTGGCCGTAACAATATTAAATAATTTATATTAAAAGATTTAGATCAATTCAAAAAATATTATTTACATGTTAATAATCTATTTTTTTAGATTTTCGATATTAGAGCTGTTTCAAATAATATACGGAATCATCTTGGTTGATTATATATATATATTCTCTATTAGTTCTGATATATTCTATTAGTTTGTTAATTTAATGTTTGAATTATTTTTTATTATGGTAGTATTTTAATATACTATAAGTACTTATCATATATTTATAATTTTGATGATAATCATCTTTAGAAGAAACATTGATTTTATTTCTTACTTTTTTTGTCGTGACAATGTTAAATAATTTATATTAAAAATTTTAGATAAAATTTAAAAAATATTATTTATATGTTAATAATCTATTTTTTAGATATTTAAGATATTAGAACTGGTCCAAATAATATAGCAATGATAATAATATTAGTTGGTTTTTTTTATCAAAGGTAGATTTTCATTTAATAAAAATAGTTTTTGGATCCACGCTGGACCTCAAACAATGACAAAATAGGGGATTTGCACAAGCAAAAAGACATAAAACAACTCATGGAAAGAGAAAAAAGTAATGTTTGGGTGTCTTCTTCCTAGCATTAGCATCATTACTCTGTTCTTCAAACTGTCCAACAATTTTGAAATTCTGAAGTATTCTTTCTTACTAATTCAACAACGCGTTGGCCATCGAAGTTATTACCCTCGAAGATGAACTTATTTTGGGCTTCCAAATTTTCAGGTACGCAGCTGCTCTCATTTGCATCCTGCCATTCTTTTTGCTCTTTAACTTTTCGGTTAATTCGAACCACCATTCTCATGTTTCCTGCTCAGTTCAAAACTCAGGGGCTTCAATTCCAGAGTTCAGCCATACACCTCGGGATTGCATGCAACTAATCAAGCAATGTTGGATACATTTATCAACTTGGTTACATCTTTGGCAGATTGGAAAAATCGTAGATATTCGTTCATGAATTCTTTGACCCACTAGTAATCTTTTATGCATTACTTTTCACAAGAAAATTCTGAGTTTGGGTTGTACTTTCAAGTCCCAAACTGATCTCCAAAGCCTCTTTCGCCAGCACTGTGTAGGTATCAAATCAAGGGGAGGGTGATAGAACTGGTGAGCTAAGTCATATCCTAAAGCCACTAAGTGATTTCCACTTCTTCCATGGTTCGAGGTGAGTCTATCACTTCCTTCTTCTATATCTATCTGTAGAATGGCCTGAGCAATTTCTGCATTAAATTGTTCTGTTATGAGCTGTTGATTCTATTATTTGGTATCTGTTATGAGTTGATTAACCCCTGTTAATTCTGAGTCACCACTTGAAACCATTTGGGTAGATAGGGCCATATGATCTTTGATCCAAGTATCCTCCAAATTCTCACCGAATGACCATTTTTTACCTTCTATCGTACTCCTTTTTTCAGAACCTTCCGTCCTTCTAACAAACTTCACCAGTCCCAAGAGGGGTTGATTCCAGTTTCTGCCTTGATAAAGTCAGAATACTTGAAATAATTGCTCTTATAGACTTTGTAAATTAGTGAGTTAGACTTTGTTTGTAGTGTTCAACCTTGCTTACCTAACATTGCCAGATTAAAAGCTCTGAGGTCTTTAAAGTTCAGTTCACTATGGGTTTAAGGTCCGATAGCTAGAGTTAGGCTTAGGAAAGAGAGTGAACCTATTAAAGAAGTTAGATTGACATTGAGAAAGGGTTGTGAAGTGAATAATGGAACTAATGATGTATGAACATGATGAATTGTGATTGCATGAGTTATGGATAAGGGTGATGATGATGTTGATGAACTGTGATGATGTTATTGATGATTGATATTGATGATATGAAAGATCCATCAGGCTTGTGTATTTAAAATTATCTGAGACACAAGTTTCCTTGGGAAGATGCAGTGGCTTGCCACCATTTGCTCCAAGTTGAGACTCGATACTCTGTTGACCCTCCGTCGTAAGATGTGACCGGGCACTTTAACTCTCCGGATTCCCCCAATGAGATGATAATTGATTGATGATATATATATATATATATACACACTCTTGGGGATGCGTGAGCGCAGAGACTGTCTAGGGTTCACTACCGCACATGTCGGATTTGGCTGGATGACCGACAGATGAGACTTATCAGCCATAGGATAGGCATTTATCATATGCATTTGTATGTTCTGTTTGGGTTTGATTTTTTTTTGTTTTGGCATGCCTATTTGCTTAATTGCAATTAACAACTATTTGATCTACTTGCCATATTTGCTATCTATACCTGTTTTTTCCTTATCTGTTTGTCTGTGATTGTTTCTGAGAGATCCCTCTGGCGGAAGGAGGAGGCGCTGAGGGTTGCTCCACTGGGAGGTTGGGAGGATTGTGGAGAAAGAAAACGGAGAGTTAGATTAGATTCCTTAGATTTAGTCACCCTATTTTTGGTTTAGTAAAAACTTTAAGATATAAATATGGGTTGTTGGAGTTTTGAAATGCCTCTGACTTTCTGGGACATTATTTATTAGCTATGTGGGCACTTATACCATATTGAGAACCTCTGGTTCATATTCCATACAATATTGTTTTCAGATGCAAGACATGAGATACCACATTGAGCATGCTGGAGACTCTTGGGACGCAAAGATATACGTTTTGGATGTTTTGTATTTAGAGTCTTGTATATGTATATAAGTAGTATTCTCCATTTTGTACATAACTTGTATTTTGTCCCTCCTAGAGATTGACTTAGAGAGACGTGATTTTATTTTGTCTTTTGGAAATATTTTGGGTTATATGTATATATAATTATACTTTGGTCGGCCTTTGCTTCGCAGGTCATGTTAAGAGCTTGCTACTTGTATCTTTTTGGAACTCTATGTATATATGTACATTTCCTTTATTATACGTTGTTATCTGTTTCCTTCTACGTTTAACCGTTTCGAGTGTGACACAATTTTCGAGTTCTGTTTGCTTAACTTTTCTTTAAGGCTCCTAGTTAAAGCTTCTTTTCATATATGCCTATGTACGCATTTTACTTTTAGAGGTTGTAATACTTCACCACCTCTGATTTACGAACTTAAGCGTAAAGCTTTGAGTGGTAGGGCGTTACACAGGACAATTAAATCCAGCTAAGGGATTTGTCTTCTCAATTGGAGATATGTTCAATTTCCATTTTCCCTCTTTGATACATGTAATTAATTGGTTCTTAATTTCATTTTCCTTCTTATTTGTGCTCCAAATTTTCGTAGAAAAACCTGCAAGTTTAGAATAATCTTTGTAGAATTTTCTAGCTTCTTTAAGCGTGTTAAAATTCATCCCAATCTTTGGAACAAACCACTCATCAACATTGTACAGAAACTGAAAATAAACCGAAGTCGGTGCAAAGTAAACCATATTAGAAACTAAAATACACCGAAACAGGGGAGGATACAGATTCATCAAAATAATAAATTCAAATTCAGAACTGGTACGTTACAATCAAATACAAACATCAACCATGCACAACAAGTTTCACAAACAAAAACAAAATGATTCAACTTCAGAATCATAAACTACTAACAAACTACATTAACTAGATTCAAGCCACACCTCACCACTTGATTCGATTCAAAGAAATAATACAATTCATCCAAGTTCAATTGAAAGTCTGAACGTACAAATACAAAGAAAGGTTTCCAAAATATATCGAAAGAGTTCCAAAATACACAAATTTATAATCGAAATACACCGAAATGAGGGGAGAAAACAGATTCATCAAAATAATAGAATCAGATTCAGAACTAGTACCTTGCACATTCACTATTTCTTGAAGCTCGATCTCTCTCCCAGATGAACCATAGAGCCAAGAGAAACCATGAACCAGAATAGAAGAGCTTGCCCACCAATTGTGGTGCAATAAAGTTGTAATTCACTAGTTATTCCAGATGCTCGCCAAATCTGGAAAAAACTGGAGGTTATTTGTATTCCTTGAAAACCCTGCCAACATCTTATCAATACACAAATGTATAACTCCCCAGGAATCTCGATTGCGCCTATATTCATCACTGTAGGAATTGGGTTCAAGCTTTCCCCAGTCCCCCTAAAATTCTCAGAATTTGTTGATAATTAGAATAGATTCGTAGACCAGGAGTACTGACTCGTTTTAAATTCAAACGCATTTTAAATGATCATTTTCTATTTCTTCTATATGGTAGAGTTAAACCTAAAAAAAGATTTCCCCTTCTCTATATTTTCTCACGTTTTATTTCAAACCATCAACCATGAATAACAATTTTTCACAAAGAAAAACATCATTATTCACATACAAAATCATAAACTACTAACGAACAATATTAAACTAGAATCAAACCACACCTCAACCGCTTCATTCAATTCAAAACAATAATCCACTTCGCTCTGATTCACTTGACAGTATGAGCTTGAATCATTCATTATCTTCGACAACAAAATAACTATTCAAACCTGATTTTACAGCTTGATTTCAAAACTTGAATGAAGAGCATTGAACTTGAACAAAGAGAACGCAAAGAACGAAGAAACGAAACAGAACGTAGAGACGCAAAAAACCTGAGAAAATTTGAAAAAGAAAATGAAATCCGCATGAAAATGGAAGTTATATATTGGCGCATTTGGTGAAAAGTTTGTTGGAGAAAGTAGCGCCTGAATTGAATTAGGTCAAACCAACTTGTTTGGACTTATTTATTTAAAGCACTTGTATGTAGAGATTAATTATATTAATTATCATTCTCAGATTTTGAGATGTGAACTAAGCAAATTTACAAAGAAATCAATAAAACTATAAAAGTATAAAAGTATAAAACATAGAGAAAGAGTAAGAAGATTTGCTACCGTCATATCTATGAATCTTGCTATAAATCCAAGGGTCAGAATTTGTTTCTCTCTCACATCCTTCAGACACGAGAAAGACAACCTGAACCTCGTAAGAGAATGTTAGAGAAAGAAAGAGAAAAAAGAAAAAGACAGAAAGAAAAGAAGCCGTTCGTTCTTCTTTCCACAGAAAAAGTGGTTTAATCTTCTCCTCTTCTCTTCTCTCATCGAATCCATGATAGGGATGTCAACGGGGTAGAGCGGGGCGGAGGATGTCTCCCTACTCCCCATTCCCATCCCCAGATTTACTCCTCATTCCCGTCTCCATTTTCTGCCATAGGAGAATATTCCTTCCTATCTCCATTCCCCACAGGGTCCCATTTTCCGCGGAGACCCATTCTCCATCTCTCTGATAGTTCTGACTAATTATTAATTTTCATAGGAATAGAGTTGAAAGTATTCATCCTATACAAAAATAGCAAGATTTTATACAAAAAATCTAAAAGACAAGACGGTGACTTCTTTCAAAATGACGCAGTGGAAAATGCCACGACGAGCTAGAGCACAGAGCAGTAGACGAGATGGGGGACGCAACAACAGAGAGAGGAGAATGGATACGACGACAAAGTTGTGAAAATGAATGCCACAAATATAGAGAACGACGCGGTGAGGGCAATGAAGCGATGAAGATTGACAATACGGTGAGACAGGAGAATGACAAGAGGGTAAATACAGAAAGGTTGGATAAAGTATAGACTACGCTAGCCGTTAAGAATTTATAAATTGAAAAAGAGTTAAACAAATGAGAATTATATATATATATATATATATATATATATATGTCAAATAATTAAAAAACATATATAAAAGATAAACCATTAAAAACAATTAAATAAATTTCAAAAATTAGCAAAAATTCCCACACTCATATGATCATATCTTTTGTTCATAATAGTCCCCCCAGAATTCTCCGTGTCTCGAACAGTTTTGCCATCTCTAATCCATGACCACCATCCTCATCTTCCTTCTCGTGTTCTGTTTCCATTCTTCTTCTAGTTTCTCTTGATATAAAACTTTTCCCACTGAAACCAGAAAGACAAAGAGAATAATCACCAACACAATTGGAGAAGGAAGAAGAAGAAGAAAAGAAAAAGAGAGATGTCCAAGTTTTTGGCTGTGTATTTAAATCGATGAAAAATAATGAAATTTTCTCGATTTTCTTAACTGTGTATTCTTTCTTTCTTTGTATCCAAATTTTGTTTTATTGACAGCATTGAGCGTGTCATCCTCTGATGGCACGGATGAAGATGAGATCCAACACCATAACCTTCATCCTCATCATCACTCTGAGTTTTCTTCTTCGAAGCCTTGGAATGGAGGCGCCAACAACAACAACAACAATGTTATGGGCGCAACGGTGGTTATTCCTCCTGCAACCAGCGTCCATGAGTTGCTTGAATGTCCCGTTTGCACCAATTCAATGTATCCCCCAATTCATCAGGTTAGGGTTCTGTCCCTAATTTTCATTTTATTCATTTTTTAAAAATTATTTTGAGGTGATTGCTAATTCCTTTTGGTGATGGATTTGAAGTTGGATTGAGTGAATTTTGATGACATGTGTTTTTGAGTATTAATTGAATTTTCTTTGAGTTGGGGGAATGGGTCTTGGAATTGGTTTTGGGAATTTAGGGTTATAGTTACATTGAGAAAGTGTTGTGTATAGAGGGGCATGTTTGATTTAGTGGAATTGAGCTCAAATAATGATTGCAGTGAGATGCCAGTTCAAGGAGTTTACCATGGTGTCAAAACTTTAATCTAACATTTGTTTATTACAAATAAAATTTTAGCAAAGTGAATTATTTACTGTAGTTCAGTGTTTCATTCTTGTTTAGTAATTTAAATTTATCAGTAGTCTTTGGTATACGAAGTTTTTTTTTTCTTTTTGATATTATAGTTTCTGAAAGTAAGTTTAGTTAGAACTGATTTTACAACAATGTTTCCTTTAGAAGTTGGTATGGAGTAAAGATTTATGGTTGATGAATATGTAGTAAGACCTTGGTGAATGAATCCGAGGAGTACTGTGGATGTTCTTTGTTAGTTAAACTCAAGAAAATACTTTTTACACAACTATATTTTGTTGTTGTATCAGATGTAAGCTTGGGCGGTAAAATGGCAACAAGATAGGATTAGGAATAAATGCATTCAAGACAATGTTGCAGTAGCATCTATTTTAGAAAATATGGTAGAATTTGAGTTTACATATTTTTGGGAATTTAGCCTATAGAAGCTCTGGTATTAAAAAGGCCTTGGGTATAATTAAAAGTTTGAAGAAGGATTTGCACAAAACCACCTATTAGGGTTATAGACCATGGGAACATATATTTTATCTGAAGTAGAAGACAATATGAAGTCAGTGTGACCCAAGGGATGCTATGGTTGAAAGCTCTCTGTATCAATTATTGAAAAGTAGTAAAGGATTTGCTTCTTCTTATCTACTAGGCTGAGTAAGAAGATTGGAACAGTAAGTTATATGGTTACCTTAGAAGTCATAATAAATGGGAACAAAAAAGTTGAAGATTGGCCTCGGCAAAAATGCCGATTTCATTTATTCCCCCCGTCCCCTAGCTGAGGTCTTTTATGTATAATATGAACTAAAGTAACAGCTAACTCTGAACTACAAATAAAAACTCAAAACGTCAGGAGGATTTATTTGGTTTATCTCCTTTTCTTGTTAAAGAAACTTTCTTAGGAGAAAGGAGAGAGAAAAACCAGCAGAGAGAAATTACTGACTGAAACCTTTAAAGGCGAATAAGCTGGAACCCAAAGAGACTAGAAAAATAAGCCTTTCCCCAAAGTTATGCAGGTATAAATTACTGACTGAAAAACTACCCTAGCAAACTGATGTAATCATGCATGGCGCATGTAAGTAACTAACTGCCTATGTTGTAGTTGGAATGTAGGAATGCATAGCATATGTAGGTGGTTCTTGTTAGGAGATGAAAAAAATGAGAGGGTGAGAGGATTCAGACTGGATTCTGAGGAATATTGATTGTCTAGGATTTCTTATAGACAATCTGTATTGAAGTATATTATTAGTTGACACATACTGCAAAATGTCTGTATTTGTGAAGATGTGGAAAATGAAAGTTCCAATAGATTTCTTGCAGTGCCATAATGGGCATACATTAAACAAGGGTGCACAATCGGTGTCCCACTTGTCACTTGTAGACAAGAGCTTGGAGATATTAGGTGTCTGGCGCTGGAAAAGGTGGCTGAATCACTTTAGTTGCCTTGCAAGTACTACTCCCTCGGATGTCCAGAAATATTTCCATACTACAGCAAGCTGAAGCATGAGACAGAATGCAATTTCAGACCATACAATTGTCCTTATGCTGGATCAGAGTGCTCTGTTGCTGCGAACATTCCTTTCCTTGTTGCACATCTGCACAGGATGCATATTCAACCACCGCTATGTAAAATCAAATCCCCGTGAAGTTGAGAATGCAACATGGATGCTCATGGTAAGTGTATCAGATTTATTTCTACAGATCATTACCCTTTGTCATATATTTCCGCAAATGGATATTAAAATATGACGCACAACAGCCCCCCATTGGTTTGTGGTACTTTAATATCTATTGGTGGAAATACTGGGAAGTCATGGAGACATTGAAAATTGGAATCATGCCTACTGAAATTTGTTAAGATGCTTCATGCCTTCATATGGCTAGTTATCTTTTATCTATTCCTTATATCCTCCCTTTCACTTGGCTGAACTATGTTTTGGTGCTTATCAATTTAACAACTTTGTTTTTTCCCGCTGTAAGCCTTGCATAGAAGAACATGTATGCAATTCAGTATCCAGATGCTACATCATAGATTTTTGATTTATTCAAAGCCCATTCATCACTTATTAGTTGCCACTTTTAATCACATCTTATATAACATATATTCACAGTAGAGCACATTCAATCTTGGAAGCAATTAATTAATTAATTACATAATTAAAATAAGAAGATTGCAATACAAGTAACTGTAGATATAATAGTATTTCATTTAATGATAGCTTAATATGATTAAATGCAGACACAAATCAGAATGCAAATTGGTAAAAATGTAAATATATACTAATTTAATTATAATAGTATAACTGTATAACTTAGGTACTTAGGTAGTACTTTCCCTGAAAAACAATACTTACTCCGTGGTTAGTAAATGCGAAAAAAAAATCCTAAGAAAGAAATTCAGATATAAAAATAAAATATCAAAAATAAAGAAATTAGTAAAGTAATAAAATAATTAACTAATCAAACTTATAATTTTTATAATTTGTGAATGCTATTACTTGACATAAATGTAGTTAAATTTTTATTTTCTTATTTTAAAAATTTAATCCAATATAAATATATGGTATATAAAAAATAACAAAAGAATTAAATAATTCCAAAAGAATTAGAAGTGAACCGTACTATTAAATATAAAAAATGTTTTAAAATAAAAATGAATAAAGATATAAAATGAATTTATAATTTTATTAATTTTCCTATCTTAATTTAAGAATAATTAAAATATTAATTTATTGTTTTATCAATTTTGTTATGGGCTTAATCCATTTTTTCTAATGGGATAACCGAATAAGAGAGTGAGAGAGAAAAAAACGAAGTGGAATAATGAGGTAGTCCCCACCAGATAGATACATAATAAATATTATAATAGTCTCTTCCCGCCTTCTCGCTTCTTCAAAACCTTTCTTTTAGCCTCCCCCTTCATTCTCTCAACAGAAAAGAAAGATAAATTCTACACTGTGCCTCGTTTATAAGGGACACTCATACAAATTGTTGCATTGTGTGTGTGATATAGCCACGCACAACACTAGTTATGGACACGCCGGAGAGGAACCAGATCAACCCTCCCTTCTCTCGTGTCGAGGTTTTACTTTACTTCCTCCCATTCTGCCTTTTCTGCATGTCTTTCGTTAAGTTTTCATGGAAAACGTATGTGTGATTTTTCTTGTTTTTGGAATATCTGTTTTATGAATATCTCAACATGCAGTTCAATTTGCAGCTGTGGCGGAACTTGAGGATGATTTTTGGAGGGGCCAGACATGTTAAATTTGTAAAAAGAAAGGATAAATTTTTGGAGGGGCCAATATTTTAAATTTGAAATAAAAGAAAAATATTGGATGAGTAACAGAAGTGAGTATCAAAGAGGGTGTAACTTGATTAGTAACACAACATTTGACCAATTAAGTTATTTGTACTTTTTGTAATGGTTTACAAGGCTCTGCAGCTTTTGCAGGGATTGTAAATAGTTTCTTTTGCTTTGCGTTTCGCGTTCTGTCGATTGCATTTCATAATTATCCTCTTAGCAGAGAGCCCCTTTAATTTTATATGGGCTAGGTATTCTATGCACTCATTTGCTGTATTTGTTCATAGTCTTGATTATCTGTTTTTACATGAATTAATCCTTTCAATTAATCTATTTGTAATTATATTTCTTCTCTTTGCTCTTGGCAGGATTCCCCTGTATTCAGTTTTATCAACAGTTTGTCGCCTATAAAGCCCGTGAAGTCTGCCCAGATTGGTCAAACATTTAGCTCGCTTAGCTTTCCTTCCCCTCCGCGTGCTTTTACTTCATCCAATCTCACCTGTTTCAAGGAATCAAAAGTTCTCAGGAGGTGATGTTCAAATGATTTTAATTTTTTCCTTGTTTGATAATTTTTTATTTGCTAATATCTGTATACTGTTCAATGAACCATTTCTGATTGTCACATATTATTCACATCTATAGGCATAACCCTTTTGGGGCATCAAGGCCTGGGTTGTCATCTGAAGATGGTAATAAATTTCAGACAAGTGAAGAGGCTATTGCAGATTCATTTCATCCATATCATAACTCGAGGGAATCTCAGGGAAATTTTCATGATGGAATATCTGTAGTTGATGATTCGATTGCTCTACCTGGTGAGCACACAGACTTCTCAGCTGAGATACTGCAGGCCTTAAATTATAATAATTGTGGTAACCCTGGCTCTGATCCTGGTCATGAGGCTAACTCTCTTGAAGTGTTTAATCAGGGGTTGTGTCAATTTGATCCGAAGGGCCAAGAATCAGAGTGTAATTGGGATAATTTAATCTCTGGAGATACTGATTTCTTCGTTTTCAATTCCCCAAATGACGCAGCTTTTAAGGGTATAATGCAGAAACCAGATTCTCATTTTATGTCTCTGGTACTGGAATCTTCCATATATAATGGTCTGAGAGATAGCAAACTTAAAATAGAAGATTATCGTCCTGAGCCCTTAGCAATCATAGACCAAATGCAGGACAAACATTGCCTTGCCATGACTAGCAAAACAAAAGAAAAACCAAATGTTGAGGTAGATAAGTTTGTTACTGTTGTGACGAATTATGCATATTATACTTAGTTGTGAACATTGCATTTATAAATTATAATTCTAGCCTCTCTAGATTTTAGCCAATTACTTTGTAGTATGCATGGCAAAAGTAAATTATTTATTTGAAGTTCTATTTCTTTTGTTTGAAGGTTGTTTCTGTAATGAACTGTGGTACACGGAGGCGATGTCTAGACTTTGAGACTGACAGTGTGCAAAGGAAGAACTCAGATGATAATTTAAAATCCGGTTCTCTTGGATATGAAAAACAACTGGTTTCTGCAAAACGCAAAAGCAGTTCACAGCAATGCATTATGCCTGCAGTTGGCTTACATTTGAATGCACCCGACAAAGAAGTCATAAGTAATGATGAGTCGTCTTGCGGAATTCATCTTAATCTTCCCAGTTGCACTTCCGTGCAAATCTATACCAGCTATGAACATCAGGAACCACTAGCAATAGAAGTGGATTCATCAAACATTGGGCCTCAGCCAGCTAAGGATAATTCTCATGCATTAGATTCCACTGTTAATGATGTCAGTCAGAATAGTCCCAAAAAGAAAAGACATGGAGACTGCAAGCGTTGCAAGTGCAAGAAATCAAAGTGTTTGAAGTTGTAAGATGAGAGTGATTTAAAATCAAATAATAATAACAGTAAATTAATTAGCAGTTAGTTATAATGTGACATGCCTTTGAAATCGAACTTATAGTTTTTTTTGTTGCTTATGACTTTTTGTTGATAAGATATTGTGAGTGCTTTGCTGCTCGTGACTACTGCACAGGCAACTGCTCATGTAAGGATTGCTGCAACAAACTTGTTCATAAAGACAAAGTCATTCAAGCTCACAAGCAGATCGAGTCTCGCAATCCTCTGGCTTTTGCTCCTAAAGTCATTCCTGAACCTGAAATTGGGGTCAGAAATTAAACTTCAACTCTCGTTCTATGTTGGCTGGAATTTAACCTGGTTCTAAAAATTTACTGATTTATGTATTTTTCGCTTTCAGAATGATCCAAATAAAACTCCAGCACCAGCACGACACAAGAGGGGATGCAACTGCAAACAATCAGTCTGCATAAAGAAATACTGTGAATGCTTTCAGGTATTCATCTATCCTTGATATATATCATGAATGCTTTAGTTTTAGTTATAATATTAGTTACTAATGGTAGTGTTTTGTTTTTCAAAGGCTGGTGTTGGATGCTCTTTAAGCTGTAGATGTGAAGGGTGTAAGAACACATTTGGTAGAAAGGAGGGTGAGTTGTCCCTTCTTTTGCAAATTAAATACCCATCAGAATCTAACTATTTTATTGTTTCAGGCGCTAATTCTATGGGAGTAGAAGCCCAGCTAGAAGTAGAAACAGAGGCCTGTGGAAAAGTTGTTGAAAAAGCATCACAGATAATTGAAGTTCAGAACTCCGATAATCATCCAGATTTTATTCCAATCTCTACGCCATTCCCTCTGTTTAGGTTGGAAATGCTGTTTTTTGTTAGCTTTGAAATGATAAAATTGATGATTTTGTTTATTAGTACCGACTTGATTCATTTTTTTATTTTTTCTTTTTGTGACAGTTCATTGTCAGAGGTGAAACCAAACACTCGTTGGTCTCAGCCACCTAAGCATTCTCAAGCTGTTTCGGACCAGGAAATGACAGATGTTCTTGGAGGCCGAGGCAGAAGTGATAGGTCTCCCATGACCATCAAAACTTCTTCTCCAAGTGGGAAGAGGATTTCCACTTCTAAGGGTGAATTGACAATTTCTTTTCCTTCTCCTAATCATCATCGTTAGCAGTGCTACATTTTTTTAATTAATAGTCAATAGTTATTAGTTAGGTCTTTGTCCGTTTCAGTTAGGTTAATAGTTTGTAGCTTTAGGCATATAGATGTTATGGTTTAGGTTTAAGTATATTTTAGCTTTAGTTTTATTTTATTTGAGTTCCTTCAATTATTTAGTATTTATTTGAGTAATGGTTATAATCTTTATAATCATTCTAGTAAATAATCTCTAGAGGTCTTTGTTAGAGAAATTATAATTCTATTTATTTTTTCTGAATCAGTGTTTATATATATATAATGGTTATAATCTTTATAATCATTCTAGTAAATAATCTCTACAGGTTTCTGATAGAGAAATTATAGTTTTATATTTATTGTTTTTGAATAAGTGTTTATATTATATATATTTCTACTATTATTACTATTAGAGTGTCAACACACTTTCAAAATGTTTAGAACTTTTTAAATATGATATTTTCTTCCAAGTTATAGTAATTGATTACGAAGTTATTCATCAAGATACCTTGATTTGATGATTAATCTATAAGGTAAGTACTTTATTTTTATTGTTCTTAATATATCATGTGAAAAAATAAGAATGAAAGATGCTTAATAAATATCAAATTGAAATGTTAGTGTCAAATATATCGAGCCAATAAAATATTTTAAGGTGAGATTATTAAATAAAGAAATTCATTTTTTTTCAAATCTTGATCAAACATAAATTCACCACTTGAAAGATAATCTTTGTATCTCGAAGAAATTCACTTTTTTTTCCCTCTCTTTTTGGTCCTGAAATTTTCTAAATCTAAAGCGCTTTGTTATTTTGGACTTGAAATCGTTTTTTTTAAAGCTAGACTTGATATTTAAGTGTATGTTTAATTTAAGATTTGGATTTTTTAAATTTTAAATTTTATTTTTGAGAATAAAGTGTAATCTCTTATAATTTATTTTATAGGTGAGACCAAGAGAAAATATGAGAGAAAAATTATTCAAGGGTGAGAGATCATATTTTATTTTCTCAAGTGAAAAATCAAAATTTAAAGGATTCAAATTCTTAGTTTAATGTTTCATCCAATAAATTCAGAGTTAATAGTCAAAATTGTTTCTGAAAGATACTTCGATCTCCATTTTCGTCCCTGAAAGATAACCAACTTGTTCATGTTCGTCCTTTCGTCATCTTCTTCGTTGAGTCGATAAACATTCACTGACGTGTGTCGTTAACTGCCAGCGTGGCACACAATTAAAACGATGCTGTTTTGATATAATGTTCTCCTAGTGTCCAAAAGAGAGATTCATCCTTATCTCTCACCGTCGCAACGGCTTCTTCCACTATCAATGCTGCTCTAGGATAAGATTTGGGAGGAAATAAAATATTATTGGAAAGAGTGGGATGGCTATATCAAAGGGAGGAACCAAGAGAGGGTGCAAGTGAAAAAAATAAGTATGAAGAGAGATATCACCCAAAGGAGTAACCAAAACAATTTGCATTGGTGGCTTTGTGTTGATTTTATCCATGAAAAGCAATTGGTTGCAATTGGTTGCAACGGGAAGATATCTTACAAATGCAAATAATTATTTGGTGGCTTTTCTTTGTGAGTTCTGTAATGCAGGTAATTTGGTAGCTGCTGAAATATAGGGAGTGAAAAATGTGATACAATTTATTTTGGCAGAGTCAATTGGTAAAATTAAAGACCTGCAGGTGATATCAAATAATCCAAATTTAGTACATTGGGCATCAAGAAAAGAATACAAACAATGAAACTTTAATTTTGAAAGAAATAAATTCTTGAATTTGTTGCATAATTTAAAAAATTTACAGATTCATTTTGCAAAATTGATTAATTTCAAGCACTTCAGTTTTTGGAAAAATTTTGTAAAATCGGAAGATTGTCAAAGAATTTATTGGTGTGACCGTTTCTAGTAGAATAACTGCTGCTAGTAATACAGATTTCTTTGGATTGTGTGTGGTTCCATTCTCTTTTTGTCTTGATGGCCATGCCAAAGGGACTTTAGAGATTGGGACAAGGCATCTCTTCTTTGGTGGAGTGGGTAGTATTTTGTTTGGAGTTGTGGTGGTTTGAGTCTGATAAAAGGTGTTTTGCTTTAGGTGTTGTTTTGTGCATGATCCTTCTTATACATTGGTTATGGTTGTATTGTTTGTTTGGCATCTATAGTGATGCCATCTCTCCCTTTGTGGTCGAGAACCTTGCAAGAAATTGATCCCAAAAAAAAAAAAAAAACTCTGCATTTAGTAACGACAACTCTTCTATTGTAATTGTCAACCAACACTAACGAGTGTTGATGGGGTGTTTCAGAACTTGGGTAAAAGGTTTAGGAGACATCTTGAAGGAGACGATACATTTTGGAGCGAAACAGAAAGAGATAGTTGATATTAGAGGGGGGTTAGACTTTGCAACGTTTGAATCTATTTTCTATACACTAAACGATGACGTTTCAAGGCTAGGAGAATATTGTATCAAAACTGCATTGTTTTTATTATATGCCATGCTGACAGTTAACGACATACGTCAGCAAACGTTTGCTAACTCAGCAAAAAAGATGAGAAAGGACGAATGTGAGTAGATTGGTTATCTTTCGGAAACAAAAATAAAGATCGAGATATTTTTTAGAGACGATTTTGACTATTAACTTAATAAACTCACGTTTTATTTTTTTTGGCTTTTTTTATTTCTTTTTTCAACATTCAGCATCTTACAAACGTTATATTCTTTCAAAAGTTAACATTGGACTTGTTTTAACATTCAATTGAGAATGTCGTTGGAAATTTATGATAAGCTAACTTATTTTTTGCTAACCATATCCTTTTTCTCCTTTTAAAAAGAGTTCTTTCATGAAATCTTAGATACAAAGAAAATTGGCTTTAAAATGACAAGACTGATTCATTCAACAACAATCTGTAAATGAATATTTTTTTTTTCATAATTTTATTTATTACATGCCAATCTGAATAGATTTTTTTTTTTGGTATGAACTCAACGTTTTTTTTTTATAATAGTAATCGATATTTTATCTAAAACAATTTGTATCCTCCAAAAAATGCTTCAAATTTCTTTAGGATAAATTAAACCCATGGAACTAACAAGATTTGGTTACAATCATTATATTGTTGAAAGTGTTTTTTTTTAATTATGCATTTTTGGAAGTAAAAATAAAATAAGGTGTGAATTATAGTCGAAAGATTGGTCCAACCAACATTATTAGTTATTTAACTAGTATTTTTACCCGTAATAATATTACGGGAATATAATTTTTTTAAAATTACGGTCTACTTAATTTTGATAATATAAATTTTGCACAGCACAAAAGATTTATAAAATCAAACTACTTTTATATAAGAAAGTCATAGGTTGACAAAAGTCTCTGACTAAAGAGATCAAGATATCTGTAAATAAAAAATCAAATAATAAAATTTTAGTTATTATTTTTATATGAAAAAGTCTAATTTTTTATTAATAATTAATTTTAACATTTGTTAGCTAAAATTTAAAACAATTTAACGTGTATAATTTTACATTTAATTAGGTGTTAACTGTTAAGTCTGTTGCACAAATAGAAATAATTAATTTTTATACTTGTTATTTAAAAATAATAATTTTTTTCTCTATGTATATAAAATTATAATTAGATATTAGCATAAAAAATTATACTGATGGTTATAAAATTAACTCAAAATTAATTTTTCTAAAACAATTAAATCTTGATTCTAACTTTTAATTATAACATTAGTATTTTCTCCAAATTATATATAATAAATATTTGAAAGAAGAGAATTGAAAATATAGATTAGAAAGATAAGAGATAAAAATTTAAAACTAAATAAAAAACTAAAAAACTATGTATATAATAACAATAATAATAATATTTTTATTTAAATTATATTATTTTGTTAATTTGGTTTTCTGTAGAAGAGAAAGATAGAAAAAATAGAGAATGAGAGAAAAGAGAAAGAAAGATAAAGATGAAGAATGAGAGTGAGAGTAAGAATTTGTTAATTTTAGAAAAAAAATATTTTAATTGTTTAAAAATATCAAATGACATATTTTGATTTATCAAATTACTAATATAAAATATAAATTATATATAGAGTAAAAATAATAGAGAGAAATAGAAAAAAGGAGTTTATTAATTTTGAAAAAAAAAATATTTTTTCTCAATTTTAATAAGAGAGTGTCACGTGACACATTTGATTATTAAATTAGATAGTAATATATGATACATAATATAGGTATATTTTAATTTCAATTTTAATTTTAATGCAATTAAAGAATGTCATGTTGCACATTTTGATTGTCAAATTAGTAATTAGTCATTGATATTGATAATGATATATAAAATAGATAAAGTAGTTGAAGGAACGAGAGAAATAAAGAAAAAAAGAGGGAGGAGGGGAGAACTCTTTAATTTTAGAAAGAAAGATTTGATTTCAATTGCAATGAGAGAGTGACATGTGACACATTTTGAGTGTAAAATTAGTAAGAAGGAGGGAAGAAATTTTTTAATTTTGGAGAAAAATATTAATTTTAATTACAATAAGAGACTGACATGTGGTACATTTTAGTTGTAAAATTTGTAAGAGGGAGAGAAGAATTTTTTAATTTTAAAAAAAAAGATTTGATTCCAATTATAATAAGAGAGTGATATGTGGCACATTTTTATTGTAAAATTAAAGATAGATAATAAATAATAGATAATTAGATATAATAGATTCGAGTGCGAGTGTGTGACAATAATGGAGGCGCTTTGCTATTTGACCACATCAAGAAGAAGACGATCTTGTGAGCTGCATAGATTCAAGATCAATGTTCTCATTCTTCCATTACCAACACTAAGTTGTCCCGTAATACATACAGGGCTTTGCCTTAATTCTCATGATTTAAGAATTTATACAAATAAGTTGTAAGACTCTAAGGATTATTAAGAATAAGAACAACTTTAATGTAATATTATCCAATCAATTTTTTTTTATAAAAAAACTTAATATCTTTATCACAATATTATTATTATTATTATTATTATTAGGCGTTGAATGTTGGTGCTTGTGGTTGTTGGTGATGGTGAAACAAATGGAAGAATATCTAGCAGTTTATGATTAGGTTAACAAATAATTTGGCATTGTTCTTTCCAAACAAAAAAGTACAAAACCAACATCTCTCCTCAGTCACTTAGCTTCCCTAAAAAATTGACCAAACAGCTTATGCTTCAGCTTGAAAAGCTACATTCTAAGGCAAAATATGGGAATGGGACCAATATAGAGTGCCTTTTCCACAATGGGGTTCCGACTTCTTCATTCCTATATTTCAAAGACAAGTTGTAGTTGGGCTTGTGAACTACTGTGAATGAATGTGGTTGGTGAATGGTGAGGGTTGTGCTGTTTGTAGGAGGAACGTGAGAATTAAGAGAGGTAGATATCACATTATCTAAGCTTCAATTCAATACTCAAAGAGTAACCAAAACAATATGCTTCAATTCAATTCCTTAATACTTGAAGCAGTCTCTCTCTCTCTCTCTCTCTCTCTCTCTCTCTCTCTCTCTCTCTCTCTCTCTCTCTCTCTCTCTCTCTCTCTCTCTCTCTCTCTCTCTCTCTCTCTCTCTCTCTCTCTCTCTCTCTCTCTGAAAATGTCTTTTCTAATGATAATTTTAGAGGTGTCAAAAATTTTCAGGAGGTGGGGATTCCCGCGGGGACAGCTCTCTCTCTCTCTCTCTCTCTCTCTCTCTCTCTCTCTCTCTCTCTCTCTCTCTCTCTCTCTCTCTCTCTGAAAATGTCTTTTCTAATGATAATTTTAGAGGTGTCAAAAATTTTCAGGAGGTGGGGATTCCCGCGGGGACAGCTCTGAATGAGCTCCAATGGTGGAAAATTTTTTCTGTGGGAATGGGGATGGGGAGTGAAATTCTTCCGAGACAGGCGCGGGACCCAAGCGGAGATCCCCGCCCCATTCCCGATAAATTTTCGAATTTTTAAACTTATTTAATAACCTTTACTTTATTTTTAATATAGGGTTCTTTTAGTAATTTCACTCATTAAAAAACCCTAACCCTATTGTTCAAGATTTTATTTTATGGACTATGATTTGTTATGTTATATTTCTGGACTTATAATCATGGATAAGATATGTTTGTGTGTTTGTAATAATATTTTGTAGTTTGTTTTTTTTTGTTTTTTTATATTTTTTTATTATATTTTCCATATGAATGTTAAATATAGGGAGATGGAGAATGGGACCCCGCAGAAAATGCGAAAAACGCGAAAAACGAAGATGTGGACAATTATTTCCCCATGGCGGGGAACTGGACGGGGACGGGGATTAATTCTGGGGGCGGAGATGGGGAGCAGGGAGGCATTCCCCCTCCCCCGCCCCATTGACATCCCTAGATAATTTATCTTTCAACTTTTTTCTGTCTTCAATTTAAGTGCTGTGGAGAATTTTTAAGAACCTTTTTTTCAAGAATATCTTAAATTAATGAGTTAATCAAATCAACTCTCATACATCTCTCTGATTCACTAAGTTATAGATCCCTTATATCAAGTACCTCACATTCCTTTATAGAATTTGGCATTGTTTTTCTTGAGATGGAATTTGTTGGCTTCGTTCAATTATTTGGCAATTTGTTCCACTTGTACCTCTAAATTTTATATGAAAATTTTCTGGTTTTTGAATTTAGTTCTTGTCTTTTAAATGAAGTTTTGGATTTGTTGAACAAACTCAGCAGTAGACTGTAATAATCTCTCCATAACAAGCTCAACAGTGAATTGAGATAGTCTCTCCATAGTAAGCTCAAGAGAATTTTGGGATCGCATTAGGTTTACTTGCTGTTGGTGTGAAACATTGAAGTATCCTTGTCTTTGATTCCCCTAACCAACATTAGGTGATTCCTCCATCTAGAGAAGTATGGTTCATTCTTTGACCTTGAGAAATGTCTCATGTAATTTACTTGCTCGATGGACAACTGAAAGAATAGCTCACACTCTTCATTCATGTATGCTCTTCCACATAAGTCATACGTAATAACGTACATTTGTTCTACTTGTTTTGTGAGTAAGAAAATATGTTGAAACATATTTGTATGGAGTGTTAAGATTGTATCCATGGTATCTATCTCCATCACTTCCTTTGTATACACAAATAAAAAGAAATAAAATGCACCGTGTGGAATAAAGAAAAAGAATAAAGAAGAAAAGAAGACTAAACAGAATAACAAAAATAAAATAAAATAAAATAAAATAAAACAAAATCTAATTTAGTGATCCAACTGAATGTATATTGTTAATCTCAATTAATCCCCTCAATGGCACTAAAAATTTGATGAGCCAAAATTGATACACTTGGATATTGGCAAGTACATAAAATCACTTCAAGTAATACCACAGTGAGTGGACATCGTTTTCATGAAGATTAACGGATTGAATCAAGCAATGTTTAATTGAATCTCTAATTAGATTGATCAAACATTGGCAAGATGATTGTGAATCTTGAAATAGAAGCAAAGAACGGTGAAGAAGATTGTTGATTGTGAATGAAAAAAAAAAGATTGTGAATTTAGGAAAGTAATCAGTCGGTGAGATGTTAAAGGTTTCAGAGATGTTTAACTCTTAAATAATATAATACTTGTGTCTTCTTACTTTGACTCATACAAAAATCATTTCACAGCAAATTATTTATAACTAAAATTCTAATTATTTGACAATTTAATTTTTCTTAACTTAATTAATTACCAATTTCTTGGTCAACTAATTAAGAGAAGATGTTAAGCACGGTTTCGATTTAAAGTCACATAATATTCAAAAACTATTCCTAGCTGAATTAAATGTCACGTATTCAAAAACTAGTTCTTGACAATTGAAGATTACGAGATGAGTTTCAAGCTAATTTCGATATTAAATTTCCTAAAATAATAACAGAATTTAAAACAGAATTAGAATATTTCCAATACTTCTAACTATTAAAGATGAATAACGAGACTCAATATTAAAAAAAGTAGAAAATCATGAATCAAAATAAAGAAAACACTTACATTACTAATTCATGAAATCAAATAGAGCTCCTAACATTTAATAGAGAAGGTTTAGTGACTCATGATGAAAATAAACTAAAACTGATGAGATGTTGGATAATGATGGTTGGGACCGAGGATCCTCCATGATCTCTATGAACTATTCATTCACTTATTTATATCCTAACTTCTATCCTAGAATTCAAATTCTAAAACTAAATCTAATCTTATCTTTGAAAGATAAGATAGCTAAAAACAATAATTCAAATATAAACTAAAACTAAATCAAATATTATCTTTTTAGAAGAAGTTAAAGCTAACTAATCATTTAAATCTTGAATTTTTGGTTTAGTTTAGAGCTTCTTAGGAGTGAACATTGTACTAAGCGCTAAGCTTGGTGATTGGTGCTTGACTTGAATGCACTTTTGGACCAATGAAAGTGTAAAGTTACTTGGAGCCGGGCTTTGGAATTGAGCGTTGGGCACCAGTGTTTTGAACTTGGATGGCGCTGCAACACCCTTCCAAGTTGGGCGCCAACCCTTGTTTATGATCAAAGGCGCCAGGTTTTGATGTTGGGTGCTAGGCTTGGTAGTTGGGCATCTGGCTTTGGATTTTGGGCACTGAGCTTGATGGATTTGGCCATTGGACACCCGTTTTATCAAATTCTGGGCGTTCTGGTGCCGTTTTTTTTTTGTTCAATTGGGGACTTCCTTAGTTGCTTTTCTTCTCCTTATTTCTTTTGAAAAATAATCCTGAATATATAATATTTCTAAAATAACTCCAAACATATGATCAGATACAAAAACTTCATAAAAAACATAAGAACTTTGATTTAAATCTAAGAAAACTACTAAAAGAGGAGTTTATGATGACCTCTATGATTACATGCAAACTTCTCTTATTTTTATGAATCTTGCATACTTCAGAATCAAGAATATTCAAAAATTTAGTTCTGGATTGTATTATAAAAATCCTCTTAGAATTGTATTATAAAAATCCTCTTAGAATTGTATGACCTTGGAAGCAGTTACTTAATAACTTAATCAGAGAAAGATGTTTGAAGTCTTTGACTTTAAGTATTTTGTTTTGAGACAGCTCTTAGTGGGTTTTCAATCGATAATTTCGGTCAGTTGGCCTAAGTTATCGGATGATAAAGCACTCTTAGGATCTAGTTACCCAAGCTTATTCTTGACACAACCAACACCATAAGCACATAACTAGAATTTTATCCATCCAAACATAGATGCCAGAGCCTCTTTGGACTCTAAATGCTTTGTCTCAAGAAAACTCTTTAATATGGACTTTCAATCGACAATCTCGAACCAGTTGGCCCAAGTTATCGAGTGATGAGACACCCCTCGGATCTAACTACCTGTTCATACCCTGGGTTGAGCTATCCGACCCGGACTGATTGAAGAAAAAGCGACCGACCTCTTCAGGTCAGGTCCTCCGACCTTTTCTGTAAAAGAGTTCGGCCAAATCGACATAAGAAGCCCAAAGCATGCCCAAATGAAGGGACACAGCCCAATCTAAAGGCAGCTAAGGCCTAGGCAGTTTCTCTCAGAGATAAGATGACTTCACTTAAAGATAAGATAAGATAACTAACTTATCTTACCTAGAAAGGTCAGCCCACACCACTATAAATACACTGGAGCACCCAGGTATAACTCATACTCTGATTCTACACAAAATACCTGCTTAAAGCCCATGCTAACTTAGGCATCAGAGTCTCTTGCAGGTACCACCACCCTCCGGTGACGAAGGATCAGCAGCATCTCCAGCTCCACCAGATCCAACAAGTCGGACACGACAGCTCCGGCCACTACAGCAGATCTCATCCGAGATCGACCTTCAGTTTCAGGTAACCCTCAGAATATTGGTGCCGTTACCGGGGACCCTGGAAGTCATTCCATCATCATGGTGGACAACCTTAACAACGACCATGACTCTGATTTGGAAAACAGAATGCCGCATAAAAACGCGGAGATCACACCAAAAGACACATCTCAACCAAATGGAGATAAGCATTCACCAAATACAGAAATTCTGGATGCCCTACAAGCTCAACAGGAATGTCTCAAACAGCTCGAAAAAGAAGCTGAACACCAGCGCGAAGCCGAGAGGGACCTCCGGAGAGAAACTAGACGATGCCGAGAGTTGGAAGACAAACTCCTAAAGCTCGAGGCTGACCTCAAAGCTAAAACAGTTCAGTCCAATTGTGATGACAACTCCCACAGAGATCAAGACCCATTCACTAAAGAAATCATGAAAGCTAAAATCCCAAAGGACTTCAAAGCTCCTGACATGATCTTATACGACGGCACATCGGACCCAAGCCATCATCTCAGCAACTTCAGAAGCGGAATGTACCTCACCGACGCCTCGGACGTCATTCGATGCAAGGCCTTCCCGACCACCTTAACAAAGACAGCAATAAAGTGGTTCGACAGCTTACCCCCTAGATCCATCACCAGTTTTGACGACCTAGGCAAAAAATTCCTCGCCAGATTCTCCATCCAGAAGGACAAAGCCAAACATGCCCTGAGCCTACTAGGAATCAAGCAAGGAGATCGGGAAAGTCTTCGCAACTACATGGAAAGATTCAACAAAGTGTGTCTGGACATACAAAGTCTGCCCACAGAAACAGCTATTATGGACCTCATCAATGGCCTGAGAGAAGGACCTTTTAGTCATTCCATATCAAAAAAGCATCCAACATCCCTGAACGAAGTACAAGAATGGGCAGAGAAGTATATCAACATGGAGGAGAATTCTCAATTAGGAGGAACTTCAAAATCTGGATTCTCCTACCCCTCTCGAGACAAGGATAAAGAGTCCAAGAAAAAAGATCAACCCAGTGAAAAACCCAGAAAATACCACAGTAACACCCCTCTTCGGGTCTCCCTTGTGGATGTTTACCAAGAAATATACAACACTGAAAAGATCCCACCACCCCGCTCAATCAAAAGCAAGAAAGGAGGGGAAATCGGACAGAGTACTGCGAATACCACCGAATTTACGGACATTCTACTAACGAATGCTTCGACTTAAAGAATGTCATAGAAAAATTGGCGAGAGAAGGGCGACTAAACCGATACTTAGCCAACAAAGTAGATGAGCCAAGAAAAAGAAGAAGGGACGAAGAGGTCGGACGGGCTGAACGACCACTTCACACTCCAGAGAGACATGTTCATATGATAAATGGAGGATTCGCAGGGGGAGGGATCTCTAAATCATCTTGCAAAAGACACCTTAAAGAGGTATATCATGTTGGGGAAGGAGAGAGGTCATCCGACCTCCCCACTATCACCTTTACCCAAGAAGATGCAGCAGGCATCATCCCGGGACATGATGATCCCATGGTCATTACTATCATACTGGCCAACGCAAATCTCTATCGAACACTAAAATCTAGGGGCATCCTTTGGAGGTAGTAACAAGGTAAGAACAAGGAAAGAAGACGATCTACGCCCTAAATATCTCACAACAAAGAAAACACAATCCTTCTCCAGTCATCATCACCAACAACAACATCAAAGTTACAACCTTTACTACTGACAATTTATCATCAAAAGATTGTTAAGCCAGAGCAAGAAGAAGCCAGACAACGGTGAAAAGAAACAAGAACAACAACAAAAACCCTAGGAAAGATTACCAGAAGGCACACATTCTTCTCAACAACGAGCGACAAGGAAAAATCACAAGTCGTGGAACAAGACACAAAAAGACGCAATCTTTTCGCAAAAGAATCAAAGTTTTTCAAAGCAAAATCCAAACACAAAGTCAAAGGCTTACATCGAAAGCATGCATAGTTGTCGAAAGTAAAAAGAGAAAAGAAAGAAAACACTAACCTGTAGTGGAGAAGATAATAACGGCTCAAGTGAAGAACGACGCAATCCACACCGAATAGTCGCTTTGAGGCAAGGAAAATAGAGGGCTTGGAAACGCGAAAATACGAAAACAAAGCGCTACAGCAAGCAATGAGTTAGGGGCAAGAAAAGAGAATCGCAGCATTAATAAAAAATGCAACATTTAGGATCAAGCCTTTTTAAAAAAAAGCAGATTTGGCCAAAGTTTTCACAGACATGCAAATACCAAGACAAATCATCGAAATAAAAATATGGAGGAAGAGGTATCAAACTGTAAGGAAAGAGGAAACAAAGGGGGCAATGATCGAACACTCTCGAGCTGAAGAAGGCAGAGGGGATGAAGCACTTCAGTGAAATGACGAAAGCAAAGGGTAAAGAGAGAGGAGAAGAAGAAGAAACTGAAAGCAAGTCTTTTGAAATTCAGAATGAAAGGTAAAAGGTGTAGAGGGAACGGCAAGAGGAGTTAATAAGCATTAAACCCTCGCACATTTCCAAGGAAACAAAAACACGCGCTACAAATAAGGGAAGGAAACGCTTGGCATTTTAAAGGATAAACCTACCAGGAGTCATACTGGAGATTGACCCAAGGCGAAATGCTCGAGCTTGATTTCCTCAAAAGGATCAAAAGTCTAAGGGACATGACCCTAAAGGGAAAAGTCGAGCTCGGCACTGTTCATACCCTGGGTCGAGCTATCCGACCCGGACTGATTGAAGAAAAAGCGACCGACCTCTTCAGGTCAGGTCCCCCGACCTCTTCTGTAAAAGAGTTCGGCCAAATCGATATAAGAAGCCCAAAGTAGGCCCAAATGAAGGGACACAGCCCAATCTAAAGGCAGCTAAGGCCTAGGCGGTTCCCTTAGAGATAAGATGACTTCACTTAAAGATAAGATAAGATAACTAACTTATCTTACCTAGAAAGGTCAGCCCACACCACTATAAATACACTGGAGCACCCAGGTATAACTCATACTCTGATTCTACACAAAATACCTGCTTAAAGCCCGTACTAACTTAGGCATCGGAGTCTCTTGCAGGTACCACCACCCTCCGATGACGAAGGATCAGCAGCATCTCCAGCTCCACCAGATCCAACAAGTCGGACATGACAGCTCCGGCCACTACAGCAGATCTCATCCGAGATCGACCTTCAGTTTCAGGTAACCCTCGGAACACTACCCATGAAACACAAGAATTACAGGCACATAACTGGGCTATAGTCAATGGTGCTCAAAGTCTTATCACTTTTGGATTTTTCGATCTTCACATACCTTTTTATTTTTTGAATTGCTTTAAAGATTTGAACGTTGGATTCTCATAATGTTTTCAAAACTTTGTTTATGGAGATTCTATCTCCTTTTTCTCGAGATCCATTTAAATACTTTTGGTTCATGAAATATAACTATACTTCTAAGAACCACCATTTTCATTTTGATCTCTTTTTTAATCAATTCCTTTCATTTAGATACTCTCTTTTTACATAAGTAATTTACTGAAAAAAAAAGACAGAATTTTAAACAAATAAAACTCACAAAAAACATAAAGAAAATATTATACAAAAGAAAAAAAATGAAAGAGTAAGATATATGACTAAACACTAAAAAGAATAAGGTTACCACTTTCAATCTCTATCACTATCCTGAGCTTTCTTCTTGTTGTATTTTTGTTGAAGGTTGTAGAAGGCTTAGAGAAAGGGGAGGTTGAATCTATGACCTTCTTTTACATTAATGAAATAAGCCTTTAATTATAAGCTTTCATTTAGAATCTATTTGAACTATACAGCGGAAACTTCATGAGACAATTTCGTTTTGTCTCATAAATATCAGAAAACAGAACATAAAGAAAGAGAAGAAGAATGACACCAGCATGTATCCTGGTTCAGTTACCTTGTGCAATGCAACCTACATCCAGTCTCCACCACAACAGTGGTGGAATTTCTACTATAGTTAAAGTATTACATACGCCAATTTCACAGGATTGATACAATCTTTTCTCTCTCAAGTTCTATCCCAACTTGACTTGGTTATGATAATACCTAACTCTCCACTCTAAGTGCTAACCTAACTTAGAAAGGGGTACATCACAAGTACATGACACAAGACATAATAATCAACCTAAAGAAATCTAAAATCACTCTAGGCTTTTCTCTCAAGTGTTTCACTCAGCTTCTTGACACTCTTAGGATTTTTCTTGATTTCTCACTTTCAACCTTTTTCCACTCAAGAAATTACAGAAAGATATACATTAAAAATGAAATTACAATTTGTAAAAACATGAAGGAGATTGATGCTTCAACATCCTCTGTTGCTATAAGATGAACCGAATTGTACTAATACTAATTAAGTTCTTCACATTGGTAGAATGCTTCTTTCTCTAGAAAACACTGTCCAACATGTTGAACTCTTCACAAATTAGCTTCTCAGAACAAGAACTCAAAACTTTGGTTCTCTCTCCTTGTTTTCAGAAAGAAGAAAAAAAATTTATTTTGTATCTCTTTCCATGTTGCTGAGTTGCTCTCTTCCAAGTCAACTCCTCGAGCTGTGTGCTTCACCAACTTACCCTTTTAATATTTTCAATTAATCCCTAAATTAGGAATTTTGAATTTGAGACTTTTTGCTTGGCCAAAAACCTCAGGTAAGCAGAGAAAAAGTTGTTCAATGGTAATCCCAGATCTGAACCCTTGAGTTACAACTTTGTCCCCAAGAAACAATTTTGGCATTTGATTCACAGCAGTGATTATCAGAAATCGCTTTCTCCATTTATCCCAAATTGGAGTAGCAGAGAGTTAGAGAAGGAGAGAAGAAAGTAAATTGCATGCAAATGGAAATAAATCACCTTTAGCTTCTAACTTAGCTTGAAATAGTTTGATTTGGGTGATTAGACCTTTGCCTTTTGGATTAAGCTTTCTCTTTCTTTCTTCTATGGTGAATGAATGAGGAATGGAGCTTTCTCTCTCTGTTCTCTGAGTCTGACCGTAGCAACAAGTGAACGTTGGCTTTGGAGAGTACCATCTTGGAGGGATCAACTTGGGTGAGCAACTCGGGCTTGGGTTGGCTTCTTTTTATTCAGCCGTTTGATTTCTTTGCTTGGTTTCATTGCGCTTAGTTGGTTAGAGATCCACCAAAAATCTTATTTTTATTTCCTTCCAATTGGGCTGCTAATTCTTTGGCTTGCAACACTTAATCAAACTCAATAAAAACTAATTGGGTGATTTACCCAATTAAATAATGTTTGTCATCATCAAATTAAACTTAGTTAATTTCTTAACTCAACAATCTCCCCCTTGATGACAAACATAATTGTAATATTGATCAATGGAATAGAATTTGAATAAAGTTAAAGAACTTCCCTTTGAGTGATGTTACTTGTTTTTGTGTTGCTCCCCCTTTCCTTTTCAGGAGTTGCTCCCCTTTGATGGGTGCTCTTTTCTTCTTTTCTATTTGCATATTCTTATAGAGAGCACAACGATGTACTACACACAAATTAACTTGACTAAGAGAATGTACATCATCATCAACTTAAATCCATTCCAATACCAAACAAAACTTAGCAAAATTTGAACAAAATATTTTAGCAATATCATGATAAAATTAATTAAATCCAAAATAGATCAGCTATTATGCAATAAAACAGAGCAGCATTACTACATCAGAGAGCAACTAACTATCATGCAATAATTTCATGCTTTTTCTTTTTTACTACTCCCCATTTTGTCATCAAGGGAGAAAAACAGAAAATATCTAACTTGGAAGATGTCAAGACCTACAGCAAAGTGTCAATTGAAAGTTCAAACATAAAAAAAACTGAAGGATGATACAAAACTAGAGTATCAGTGTAAGACACCCTTTGATATGAGCCATTCTGAGGAAGGATGTTATGGTTCACTATACGGTGCAACTGAGCACAAGTGTAACCCAGGGCTTTGTGAGTTGGAGTGATATTATCAATCAAAGAAATATGTTCACATACATAGGCCAAAATGTCATTGAAAGAGAGACCTACCCCTTCATCCCACTTACCAGATGTATAGGCACGTGCACCCACATTAGTGTATTTCAGAGAATCACTGATGGTTTTATTATTCAGAATTATGTCACGGTCTTTTACATAGGAATGAACACTCCCTTCATGATAGGTCATGTTAGCATAAAATTCCTTGACTAAAGCTGGGTAAACTGATTTTTGGATTTTAAAAATGTGGTTCCAGTCCAAAAAAATAAGATTGTCAACAAACTCAAAAACTTTCTTTTCCAGATTTGGTAAATCAACAAGAAACATGGGACACAATGTGTGATGAGCAATAACCCCTTCATAGAAATCATTATTCATGGCAGATCTAAAACGATGAAGGTTTTAGTTTGATTGAGAGGTCATGAAGTGTGATTTGTGTGCAAAAGGATCAATGGAGGGTTCCCTAACATATTTAAGAGGTATACGAGGTTTACCTCTCTGTGGACGAGTAGAAAAATACCTAGGCTTAGGTCTAGAAGATTCAGGATCACGTTCCTCAGTGGTGGGACACTTCCCTTTTGAGGTGCTAGGCTTGGAAGGTGCGCTGGTTGGAGCGGTTGTATTGAACGAAGGAGGCGTCCTTGAAGGGTTCTTTGTTTGAGCCATGGGTTCTGTGCGTGAAGGAGATGTAAGAGGAGAAGTTGAAGGTGTAAAGGTTTGGTCTTGGGAGTGTATAGAGGGTTTCGAATTTGCTGAAATCTTGAGAACCTTTTCACGAGGAGGCTTTTGAAGAATGGTTTTCTTTCTCATTAGGTTGAACCTTGGTTTTGAATGAGGAGAAGCGCTAATGATAGTGGGAAAGAAAATGAAGGGTTAGTGGAAGGCTTTATGATGAGAAAGGTTTAGTAACTGCCAAGAAAAATGAGGTTTCTTGTACCTAAGCAACTGCATCACTTTGACTAGACATTTGAAAAGACTTAACATCACAAAAGATGATTTGATTTTATTTTAAAAATAAATTATTGATTTAAAAAATGAAACCTTTTTACTAGAAGACAAAATAAAATGACATGTGGACAATGTAACACTCATTTGGGCCCAGAGGTGGTTTAGTTTAAGGAATCATATTGAACCACACAGAATCTGAATTTTAAGGTTGGCCCAGATGATTCAGCACTTGCCTTAGAGCCCATAAAAAGAAGTTTAGAAAGATGGTTCTTTATTTGTCCAGAATTGTCTCATCCTAACCTGTGAGATAAAAACTTCAACAAACACATCAGCAATGCGCAAACAATGAATCATGACTCAAAATCCCTAGATTAGTCCTATGCTTGCAAAATCTGTCTTCAGCTAGAGGTTTGGTAAAAATATCTGCTAATTGATCTTCTGATTTAACAAATTGAATGCTAATATTCCCCTTTTGAACATGTTCTCTTATTGAGTGAAATCTCACCTCAATATGTTTAGTTCTAGAGTGCAAAACTGGGTTTTTGAAAATATTGATGGCACTCATATTATCACATAACAAAGGAATATTTTCAGCATTTAATTTATAATCAGAAAGTTGAGGTTTTAACCAAATAAGCTGAGAACAATAAGAAGAAGCAGCAATATACTCAGCCATTGTAGTGAATAAAGCCACTGTAGACTGCTTCTTATTTGACCAAACGTTTAGGGACTTCCCAAGAAAATAGCATATGCCCGATGTACTCCTTCTATCCACTCTATCTCCAGCAAAGTCTGCATCACAATAATCAACTGTAGAAAACTCATCAATTTTAGGATACCATAAACTAAAATTGGATGTGTCATGAACATATCTAATAATTCTTTTAACTGCAGAAAGATGTGATGCTTTAGGTTTATATTGGAATCTAGAACATATTTCAACACTTTGCACAATGTCAGGTCTAGAGGAAGTTAAGTACATAAGAGAGCCAATCATTCCTCTATACCTAGTATCATCTGCATCTTTCTTAGTTTCACCCTTTTCTAATTTTGAATTAGGATGCATGGGTGTTCCCATGGGTTTGGCATTTTTCATACCAAATTTCTTAACTAGTTCCTTGGCATACTTCTCTTGATGAATAAAAATACCGTTTTCTATTTGCTTAATTTGAAGGCCAACGAAAAAATTAAGTTTACCCATCATGCTTATGTAAAATTCACTTGTCATGAGGTTTCCAAATTCAGTACAAAGGAATTCATTTGCTGATCCAAAAATAATGTCATCAACATATATTTGGACTAGAATGAAAGAATTATTAGAATTCTTAATAAATAGAGTAGTGTCTGTGGTGCCTCTTTGAAAACTATTTTTCAAAAGAAAAGAACTAAGTCTCTCATACCAAGTCCTAGTAGCTTGTCTTAATCCATATAGAGCTTTAGAAAGTTTGAAAACATGGTTAGGAAATTCTTTATTTTCAAAACCAGGTGGCTGTGCCACATACACTTCTCTATCTGTCACACCATTTAAGAATGCACATTTCACATCCATTTGTTATAATTTGAAACCACAATAAGTAGCATAAGCTAGAAGAAGTTTTATGGCTTCTATTCAGGCAATAGGGACAAAGGATTCATCAAAATCTATTCCCTCTTCTTGGTCATTTCCTTGTGCCACCAATCTTGCTTAATTTCTAGCAATGCTTCCATCTTCACCCAACTTGTTCTTGAATATCCACTTGGTGCCTGTCACTTTCTTGTCACTTGGCTTTGGAACTAATGTCCAAAATTTGGTTCCTTTCAAACTCATAAAGCTCTTCCTCTATTGCCTTTACCCAAGATGGGTCATCAAGAGCTTCCTTGATGTTTTGAGGCTCCATTTGAAAGAGAAAAGCAATGTTTGTTTCTTCATTTGCTTTTCTAGTGGAGGAACGAGTTTTGACATCATGTGAGATATCCCAATTGACAAATTCCTGAGGATAGTTCTTGAGGAATCTCCATTCACGAGGTCTTGTGGACTTAGTAGCATATTCGGTCATTGAGGGATTCAATGAACTGGTGGTTTTAAGATGTTCACCAGATTCATGAGACAAAATAGAATTGTCTCCTGCAGAATTTCCTGCAGTTGTAGTTTCAGATTCATTTTGTTCAGAATTTTCACTCTCATGATTTTGGCCTTTTTCATCATTCTTTTGAATCTGAATGCCTGCATCACAATCTTCCAAAATACTTTGAACCAAGTTAGTGTCACAAAATATAACATATATGGACTCCTCAACCATTCTAGCATCTTGATGATAAATTCTATATGCTTTACTATTTGTGGAGTATCCTGCAAATAAACACTATATGCCTTTAGATCAAATTTTCCTAAATTATCCTTATTATTTAGAACAAAACATTTGCAACCAAAGACGTGCAAGTAATTTAAATTTGGTGGGTGACATTTCCAAAGTTCATAAGGTGTTTTGCTCAAAAATTTTCTTATGATAGTTCTATTCAAAATGTGGCAAGCTGTGTTAACCGCTTCAGCCCAAAGGAATTTTGGAACATTACTCTTGTAAAGCATGGCTCTTGTCATCTCTTGAATACTTCTGTTTCTTCTTTCTACAACACCATTTTGTTGTGGTGTCCTTGGACAAGAGAAGTTGTGTGATATTCCAAATTTCTCATAAAAGGATTCAAATAATTGGTTTTCAAATTCAGTTTCATGATCACTTTTTATTGAGGTGATTTTTAAATCCTTTTCATTTTGAACTTTCTTGCTAAAAATTTCAAAATCCGAAAAGACTTCATTTTTGTGTGCAAGAAATAAAACCCAACCAAACCTAGAGTAGTCATCCACAATTACTAAACCATAGTGTTTACCACCTAAGCTTTGAGTTCTTGTTGGACCAAATAAATCAATATGTAGCAATTCAAGTGGTTTTTTAGTAGAGATGTCTTCCTTTGATTTAAATGAACTCTTTATTTGTTTTCCCATTTGACAAGTATCACAAGTGATGTCTTTGTCAAATTTTATCAAAGGAAGACCTCTCACTAATCCTTTCTTGACAAGCTTGTTTATTTGAAACATGCTAGCATGGCCCAATTTCTTGTGCCATAGCCACTTTTCAGATTCTTTAGAGTGAAAACAAGCAATATTTTGATCCTTTAATTCATCAAGAGTAAGTCCATACACATTATCACAATGCTTAGCAATGAACAATACATCATTGGTCTTTTCATTCACAACACAACATTATAATCTTTTGAAAGTCATTAAATAATCCAAATCACATAATTGACTTATACTCAAAAGATTATGCCTTCAACCATTACCAAAAAGACATCATCAATGAAAGTAGAGTGATCATTACCTACTTTTCCAACAGCAACAATTTTACCTTTTCCATCATCTCCAAAGGTCACAAAACCTCCATCATACTTGTTTAGTTTGATGAAGAAAGTTGACCTTCTAGTCATGCGCCTAGAACACCCACTATCTAAGTACCACATATCTTTCTTTTTCTTGGATTCTAGGCAAATCTGCATATGATTTCAATCAACCTTAGGTATCCAAATTAATTATGGATTCTTTGAAGTTAATCCACCTTGGTTGCCCAAGTGCATTAAGGTCACAAATAACATTATAAATTTGGTTTCCTACTTTTATTTTTTCAATGAAGCATTGTAAGTAAGAGTGACCAGTTTTCTTACAATTAAAGCAATGATTTCCTGAAACATGTTGCTGAAATTGATTTTTATTTCGATGTTGGAAATGATTAAAAGGTTGAGTTTTTCTGATTTTTGAAGGATAAGCATTTCTCTTGACAAAATAATTTTTTTGTTGCTTTTCCTTTTTGTAAATGCATCAGAACCAGAATTTTTAAACTCATATGGGCTTCTTAATTGTAAAGTTCTCTTGAAAAAATGTGGGTTTTTGAAAGCAACTTCATTTTTTGAGATATAGCCCATACCCAACTTGTTTGATGTAGGTTCAGTCCTTGAAGATGATGTAGTTTCATCAAAATAATATTTTTCAAATTCCTCTTCATAGGAGGGAACATGTCCCAGACCAGATTTGTTTATGATGGATTTTATTTTTGAAGAAGAGGCTATAAATTTTGTTGAAAGATTATCAAAAAATGCATAATCTTTTGTCATATATCCTAACCCAGATTTTTCAAACAATGGTCTTTGATTTGCAAGTAATTTGTCCAAGTTACTGGAACTTTGAGCAATTTTTGTTAAATCATTGTTCAATCTTTTAATCATTTCATTTAATCTTTTATTTTCAGCAATAAGCTCTTAAGAAAGATCCACAATATGCTTTCCTTTTAGTTTCTCAAGTTCAGATTTTAGAAATCTGTTTTTCTCAATAACGTCCAAAGCACATTCGGATTCCTTCACATTCTCTTTCACAAAATCATTTTCAGCTTTCAATATTTCTTTTTCAGATTTACATTTATTGTATTTTTCCAACACTTTTGCAGAATTTAGTGTGAGATCATCAATTATGACATGTAAATCATCTATGGGCAAGTCATAGTAATTTACCTCATCAAGTTGATCTTCACCAGCCATGAAGCAGATTTGAGCTTCGTATTCTGAGTCCTCTTCCTCATCCGAATCATTTTCAAGATCTTCCCAAGATGCCATGAACACTCTCTTCTTTTCTTTATTTCCTTTGTCCTCCTTCTTAAGTTTCGGACAGTTGTATTTGAGATGTCCAGCCTCCTTGCAATGGTGACATATTACTTTGCTCAAATCCTTCTTGTATTCCTTTGAGCTTGAGCCCTTGAACTTGCCTTTGTTCTTCATTAGTCATCTAAGTCTCCTAACAAAAAACACAAGTTTATTATCTGAAAAACTGTGACTGGACTCACTTTCTTTTGATTCAACTCTTGACTTAAGGGCTATTCCCTTTTTCTTTGAGTCTTAGTTTGTGTGTGTAGTTTAATAGGCAAGGAGTTTCCTTTTCAGCTCATCATATGTTATGGGACTTAGATTATTGCTTACGGCTAGGACAGTGGCCTTCGTTTCCCATTCCTTTGTGAGGCTTCTAGGATTTTTTTTACTAGAGTTTGTTCTGAGTAGTTTGTACCCATAGCATCAAGGTTATTGATTATGATTGAGAATCTCTCAAACACTTCATCAATACTTTCTCCATCCTTCATGTTGAATATCTCGTACTTTTTTCGCAGCATATCAATCCTCGTTTCCTTGACCTGTTTAGTGCCTTCATGTGTAACCTGGAGTTTCTCCTAGATTTCTTTGTCTATCTTGCATCTAGACACCGTTCGATACTCTTCAAAGATGATAGCATAGTGAAGAAGGTTGACGGCTTTAGCATTCAGCTCCACTTTCTTCTTGTCTTTGTCATTCCATTCAGTTTCTTCTTTTGGAGTCAGCACTCCATCAGCACTTGTTTTTGTTGGAATTTTAGGGCCGCTTACAATAATCTTTCATATGTTGTAGTTAATGGATTGGATGAAGATTCGCATCCTCTCTTTTCAGTAGGCATAGTTCTTCCCGTTGAAGAAGGGAAGCCTATTGTTTAACTGGCCTTCAATTAGAGTGTAGGCAACTGTGGTTGTGCCCAAGTTGTTCGACATTGGACCTTTGCTCCAAGCGGTGAAGCTTGATTCTTGAGACCTTAGCTCTCGATACCAATTGAAGGTTGTAGAAGGCTTAGAGAAGTGGGGGTTGAATCTATGACCTTCTTTTACATTAATGAAATAAGCCTTTAATTATAAGCTTTCACTTAGAATCTGTTTGAACTGTGCAGCGGAAACTTTATGAGACAATTTTGTTTTGTCTCATAAATATCAGAAAACAGAACATAAAGAAAGAGAAGAAGAATGATACCAGCATGTATCCTAGTTCAGTTACCTTGTGCAATGCAACCTACATCCAGTCTCCACCACAATAGTGGTGGAATTTTCACTATAATTAAAGTATTACATGCACCAATTTCACAAGATTGACACAATCCTTTCCCTCTCAAGTTCTATCCTAACTTGACTTGGTTATGATAATACCTAACTCTCCACTCTAAGTGCTAACCCAACTTAGAAAGGGATATCTTACAGGTACAAGACACATGACATAATAATCAACCTAAAGAAATCTAAAATCACTCTAGGCTTTTCTCTCAAGTGTTTCACTCAGTCTCTTGACACCCTTAAGATTTTTCTTGATTTCTCACTTTTAGCCTTTTTCCACTCAAGGAATTACAGAAAGTTATACATTAAAAATGAAATTACAATCTGTAAAACATGAAGGAGATTGATGCTTCAACAGACACTGTTGCTATAAGATGAACTGGATTGTGCTAACACTGATTAAGTTCTTCACATTGGCTGAATGCTTCTTTCTCTAGAAAACACTGTCCAACATGTTGAACTCTTCACAGATTAGCTTCTCAGAACAAGAACTCAAAACTCTGGTTCTCTCTCACTGTTTTCAGAAAGAAGAAAAAAATTTCTTTTGTATCTCTTTCTATGTTGCTGAGTTGCTCTCTTCTAAGTCAACTCCTCGAGCTGTGTGCTTCACCAACTTACGCTTTCACTATTTTCAATTAATCCTAAATTAGGAATTCTAAATCTGAGCCTTTTTGCTTGACTGAAAGCCTCCGGTAAGTAGAGAAAAAGTTGTTCAATGGTAATCCCAGATCTGAACCCTTGAGCTACAACTTTGTCCCCAAGAAATAATTTTGGCCTTTGATTCATAGCAGTGATTATCAGAAACCACTTTCTCCATTTATCCCAAATTAGAGTAGCAAAGAGTTGGAGATGGAGTGAAGAAAGTAAATTACATACAAATGGAAACAAATCACCTTTAGCTTCTGACTTAACTTGAAATAGTTTGATTTAGGTGATTAGACCTTTGCCTTTTGGATTAAGCTTTCTCTTTCTTTCTTCTATGGTGAATGAATGAGGAACGGAGCTCTCTCTCTCTCTATTCTCTAATTCTGACCGTTGCAAAAAGTGAACATTGGCTTTGGAAAGTACCATCTTGGAGGGATCAACTTGGGTGAGCAACTCGGGCTTGGGTTAGCTTCTTTCTATTCAGCCCATTTGATTTCTTTGCTTAGTTTCATTGGGCTTTGTTGGTTAGAGATCCACCAAAAATATTGTTTTTGTTTCCTTCTGATTGGGCTGCTGACTCTTTGGCCTGCAACGCTTAACCAAACTCAATCAAAACTAATTGGGTGATTTACCCAATTAAATAATGTTTGTCTTCATCAAATTAAATTTAGTTAATTTCTTAACTGAACACTTGTTGCATTCCAAATCCATATTTTTTTCTTAACCACTAACACTAAATTTAGAAATTTGTCAAATTTCTAAGTTTAAATATTTTAAGTGGTATGAGAATGCATGTGTTTGCTTAGACAAGAAAGATGAAAAATAGTAAAAGGATGACAAACAAAATAATGGTGGGTTTGATCATACAAATAAAAATAACCATGCATGTAATCTTGAATAAGAATTTAGAGACACTTTAAGGGAATAAATCTCAGACTTGGACTCCTGGGCGCCACTAATGCATGGGCACCAGGCGTTGGGCCCCAATTTCCTTGCCTCTTCAAAGGCGCCAAATTTCAACTTTTGAAGTTAGGCGCCAACTCTTTTTCTCTTTTTTTTTTCCATAATTAATTAAAAGAAAGGGCTTTAATAGAAAGGAAAAGAAAAAGATACTTACTAATTGGATTGTCTCCCACAACTTTATTATCTCTTTGTGAACAACTTTTTTTATTGTTGGATTAAGTCTTCTTTGTGCTTGCACCACATGTTGAGAATCTTTCTCTAGTGAAATTTTGTGCATGCATATAATAGAGCTTATTCCCTTTAGATCACTAATTGTCCATCCAATAGCAGTTTTATGTTCTCTCAATACTTGCAGCAGTCCCTCTCTCTCTCATTGGTGTTATTTGAAGGTGTCTTCTCTATTGGCAACTCATCTTTCAGCTCTTCCCTATGAAAAAATTTTAAGGGATATTTTCTTAAGAACTTCTTGGATCAATGAGTTAATCAAATCAACTCTCATGCATCTCTCTGATTCACTAGAGTATGAATTCCTTACATCAATTGCCTAGCATTTCTCTATAAGATTTGGCATTTTTCTCTTAGAAAAGAATTTGTTGGTTTCGCTGTCAATTGTTTGGCAATTTGTTTCACTTATACCTCTAAATTTTATATGGAGATTTTTTAGTTTTTAAAGTTTGTTCTTGTCTCTTACATGAAGTTTTGGATTTTTTGAACAAACTCAGCAGTAGACTGTGATAGTCTTTCCAGAGCAAACTCAACAATGGATTGAGATAATCTCTTTATAACAAGCTCAAGAGGTTTTTGGGATCGCATTAGGTTTACTTTCTATTGATGAAAAAAATTAAAGTATCCTGGTCATTGATTCTCCCAACTAACATTAGGGTGATTCCTCCATCCAGAAAAGTATGAGTCATTCTCTGGCCTTGAGAAATATCCCATGTAATTTAATTGTGGATTTAGGAAAGTAATCAATGGGTGAGATGTTAAAGGTTTTAAAAATGTTTAACTCTTAGAAAAAATAATTCTTGTGTTTTTCTACTTTGACTCATTTAAAAATCTTTTCAGAGCAAATCATTTATAACTAAATTTCAATTCCTAGGCAATTTTATTTTTTTAACTTAATTAATCACCAATTCCTTGGTCAACTAATTAAGAGAAGAGGTTAAGCACGATTTTGATTTAAAATCACATAATATTAAAAAGTTATTCCTGACTAAATTAAATGTCACGTATTCAAAAATTGGTTCTAAACAATTGAAGATTACGAGATGAGTTTCAAACTAATTCCAATTTTAAAATTTTTAAAATAATAACAGAATCCAAAACAGAATTAGAATATTTTTCAATACTTCTAACTATTAAAGATGAAGAACGAGACTCAATCTTGAAAAGTAGAAAAACATGAATCTGTTGTGGAATAAATAAATAAGGAAGATATAATATAAAATAAAGAGGTGTAAATAGAATACTCTAATATTAATATAATTAACTCAATAATTTATATGCAGTAAAGAGAAAGCGAGAGAGAAAATATTAGTAATGTATAAAGAGAGAAGAGAATATTTTTTATTGCTGTGTGTATTGTTCCTCAGTCACTTCTCTATTTATAGGCGAAGAAAGTTTTACATTCTCAACTTCATTAATTCTAGTTTGCATTGAGAAGTTGAGTAATTTAGTATCAAGAACAAAATCAGCCGCCCATATTAATGGGCATCCACTTTGACTATTTTGATCTTATGACAATACTCCTCTTTAGATGCTCATTTAGAATTATTGCCTCGTTAAAACCTTGCTAAAGAAAAATCCAATGGGAAAAAACCTTAGTGAAGGAAAAAGAGTACAATATCCTTTGTGATAGGGACTGCCTCATTAAAAACATTGTCAAGAAAAACCCAATAGGAAAAAAAACCTGACCAAGGAAAAAAGAGTGCAGTCTCCCCATCTTGTTGACATCATTTAATGTCTCGAAATCGGCGCATCCTAATTTCATGTACCAATCTTTTAAAGGAGGATTTTGGGAGTGACTTTGTGAATAAATCTGCCAGATTGTCACTTGAGCGGATTTGTTGGACATCTATTGTCCCTTGAATTTGAAGATCATGAGTGAAGAAGAATTTGGGAGAAATATGCTTTGTTCTATTACCTTTGATGTATCCGCCCTTAAGTTGAGCAATGCATGCTGTATTATCTTCAAACAGGACAGTTGGAGCTATCTTATGATCAATCAGTCAACATGATGATAGAATATATTGGATCAAACTTCTGAGCCAAAAACACTCGCGACTAGCTTCATGTATTGCTAGTATTTCAGCATGATTAGAGGAGGTTGCTGCTATCGTCTGTTTCGTGGACCTCCATGATATAGCTGTACCACCATATGTGAACAGGTATCCTGTTTGAGATCTCTCTTTGTGTGGATCAGACAAGTATCCAGCATTTATATAGCCAACTAGTTGTAACTTGGATCCATAGGGATAAAGCAATCTCATAGCAATCGTTCCATGAAGATATCGAAAGATTTGTTTGATTCCATTCCAATATCTTCTGGTTGGAGAGGAACTATATCTTGCTAGTAAATTCACAGCAAATGATATATCGGGTCTTGTATTATTTGCAAGATACATTAGCGCTCCAATGACACTAAGATATGGTACTTCAGGACCAAGGATATCTTCATTTTCTTCTTTAGGACGGAATTGATCATTTTCCACATCCAAAGATCTTATGATCATTGGGGTACTCAAGGGATGTGATTTATTGATGAGCGGATAATTTATACGCTTTTTGACATTATTTTTAGTATGTTTTTAGTAGGATCTAGTTACTTTTAGGGATGTTTTCATTAGTTTTTATGTTAAATTCACATTTCTGAACTTTACTATGAGTTTGTGTGTTTTTCTGTGATTTCAGGTATTTTCTGGCTGAAATTGAGGGACTTGAGCAAAAATCAGATTCAGAGGTTGAAAAAGGACTGCTGATGCTGTTGGATTCTGACCTCTCTGCACTCAAAGTGGATTTTCTGGAGCTACAGAAATCGAAATGGCGCGCTTCCAATTGCTTTGGAAAGTAGACATCCAGGGATTTCCAGCAATATATAATAGTCCATACTTTGGCCAAGAATAGACGACGTAAACTGGCGTTCAATGCCAGCTTTCTGCCCAAATCTGGCGTCCAGCGCCAGAAAAGGAGCCAAAACCAGAGTTGAACGCCCAAACTGGCACAAAAGCTGGCGTTCAACTCCAAAAAGGACCTCTACACGTGCAACACTCAAGCCCAGCCCAAGCACGCACCAAGTGGGCTCCGGAAGTGGATTTATGCATCAATTACTTACTCATGTAAACCCTAGTGACTAGTTTATTATAAATAGGACCTTTCACTATTGTATTAGACGTCTTTTTGACCATCCTGGATCTTTGGATTACCTTATGATCCTTTGATCATGTTTTAGGGGGCTGGCCATCTCGGCCATGCCTGGACCTTTCACTTATGTATTTTTAACGGTAGAGTTTCTACACTCCAGAGATTAAGGTGTGGAGCTCTGCTGTTCCTCAAAGATTAATGTAAAGTACTACTGTTTTCTATTCAATTCATCTTATTTCGCTTCTAAGATATCCATTCGCACCCAAGAACGTGATGAAGGTGATGATTATGTGTGACGCTCATCACCATTCTCCCCTATGAACACGTGCCTGACAAACACTTCCGTTCTACATGAAATAAGCTAGAATGAATATCTCTTAGATCTCCTAACCAGAATATTCGTGGCGTAAGCTAGAATGATGGCGGCATTCAAGAGAATCCGGAAAGTCTAAACCTTGTCTGTGGTATTTCGAGTAGGATTCAATGAATGAATGACTGTGACGAGCTCCAAACTCGCGATTGCAGGGCGTTAGTGACAGACGCAAAAGGATAGTAAATCCTATTCCAGCATGATCGAGAACCGACAGATGAATAGCCGTGCCGTGACAGGGTGCGTGAGCATATTATTCACTGAGAGGATAAGATGAAGCCATTGACAAGGGTGATGCCTCCAGACGATTAGCCGTGCCGTGACAGGGCATTGGATCATTTTCCCGAGAGATGACCGAAAGTAGCCATTGACAGTGGTGATGTATCACATAAAGCCAGCCATGGAAAGGAGTAAGACTGATTGGATGAAGATAGCAGGAAAGCAGAGGTTCAGAGGAACGAAAAGCATCTCCATTCGCTTATCTAAAATTCCTACCAATGATTTACATAAGTATTTCTATCCCTATTTTATTATATTAATTTCGAAAACCCATTACTGTTTGATATCTGCCTGACTGAGATTTGCAAGGTGACCATAGCTTGCTTCATACCAACAATCTCCGTGGGATTCGACCCTTACTCACGTAAGGTATTACTTGGACGACCCAGTGCACTTGCTGGTTAGTTGTATCGAAGTTGTGAACCATGGTATTGGCACCATGTTCTTGGCGCCATTGCCAGGGAAAGAAAGAGCCATGAATTTTACATAATTAAAGTGTAATCACGATTACGCGTACCAAGTTGCTCACGTTGCCAGGGATTGTTTGAGCCTGGACATCACAATTTCGTGCACCAAGTTTTTGGCGCCGTTGCCGGGGATTGTTTGAGTTTGGACAACTGACGGTTCATCTTGTTGTTCAGATTAGGTAATTTTCTTTTTTGTTTCTTTTCAAAAAATTTTCAAAAACCTTTCAAAAAAATTTTTTTTTTCTTTTGCTTTCAATAAAATATAAAAATGTTTTCAAAAAATTTATTCAAAATTTTCAAGAATGAATTCTAGTGTTTCATGAAGCATGTAAAGCCTGGCTGGCTGTAAAACCATGTCTAAATTTATTTGGACTGAGGCTTGCAATTTGTTATCAAGAGCAATATACTCTGGTGTTAAATGCTGAAGCTTGGCTGGCCATTGGCCATGTCTAGTGTTTTGGACCGGAGCTTTCATTGAAAGTTTGGCTGACTAGTGAGCCATGTCTAATTCCTGGACTGAAGCTTTAGACTAACAATGCAAGATTCCTGGAATTCATGTTAAAAATTTTGGAATCCTTATTTTTTCTTTTTCATATAATTTTCAAAAAAATCCAATAAAATTAGAAAATCATAAAAATCAAAAATATTTTTTCTGTTTCTTGTTTGAGTCTTGAGTCATATCATAAGTTTGGTGTCAATTGCATATGCATCTTGCATTTTTCGAAAATATCATGCATTCATAGTGTTCTTCATGATCTTCAAGTTGTTCTTGGTAAGTCTTCTTGTTTGATCTTGATGTTTTCTTGTTTTGCATCTTTAGTTGTTTTTCATGTGCATTTTTCGTTTGTTAGAGTCTAAACATGAAAGATTTCTAAGTTTGGTGTCTTACATGTTTTCTTTGCATAAAAAAATTTTTCAAAAATGTGTTCTTGATGTTCATCATGATCTTCATAATGTTCTTGGTGTTCATCTTGACATTCATAGCATTATTGCATGCATTTATTGTTTTGATCTAAAAATTTCATGCATTGCATAATTTTCATGTTTTTCATAAAAATTTCAAAAATAAAAAAAAATATCTTTCCCTTTTTCTCTCATCAAATTCGAAAATTTGGATTGACTTTTTCAAAAATTTTTAAAATCAAGTTGTTTCTCATGAGTCAAATCAAATTTTCAATTTGAAAATCTTATCTTTTTCAAAATCTTTTTCAAAAATCAAATCTTTTTCAAAAATTTTAGTTATTTTCGAAAATTCCAAAAATATTTTTCAAAAATCTTTTTCTTATTTTTATATCAAATTTTCGAAAATAACATAATCAATTAATGTTTTGATTCAAAAATTTGAAGTTTGTTACTTGCTTGTTAAGAAAGATTCAAACTTTAAGTTCTAGAATCATATCTTGTGATTTCTTGTGAATCAAGTCATTAATTGTGATTTCAAAAAAATCAAATCTTTTTCAAAAAACTAATTCCTATCATATCTTTTCAAAATATCTTCTTATCTTATCTTTTTCAAAAAATTTGATTTCAAAATATCTTTTCTAACTTCCTAACTTCTTATCTTTTCAAAATTTGTTTCAACTAACTAACTAACTTTTTGTTTGTTTCTTAACTTTTTCAAAACTACCTAACTAACTCTCTCTCTCTCTCATTTTCGAAAATATCTTCCCCCTTTTTCAAAATTTCTTTTTAATTTATTAATTATTTTAATTTTTAATTTTTAAATCTTAATTTTCAAAAATTTTTACTAACCTTTTTCAAAAACTATTTTCAAAAATCACTAACTCTTTTTAAAAAAAATCATTTTCGAAAATTCCTTCTCTCTCACCTCATTCTATTTATTTATTCATCTACTAACATCTCATCTCACATCTCTGCCATCCTCACAGTTGTGTTTCTTCCATTATATTACAATATTTGTCCCCCCTCTTCTTCTACTCACACAGGGATCCCTATACTGTGGTATAAAGGATCCATATTATTATTACTATTTTTTCTGTGCCCTCTTCTTTGTCATATGAGTAGGAGCAAGGACAAGAACATTCTTGTTAAAGCAGATCCAGAACCTGAAAGGACTCTGAAGAAAAAATTAAGAGAAGCTAAAATACAACAATCCAGAGATAACCTTTCAGAAATTTTCGAACAAGAAAAGGATATGGCAGCCGAAAATAATAATAATGCAAGGAAGATGCTTGGTGACTTTACTGCACCTAATTCCAATTTACATAGAAGAAGCATCTCCATTCCTGCCATTGGAGCAAACAACTTTGAGCTGAAACCTCAATTAGTTTCTCTGATGCAGCAGAACTGCAAGTTTTATGGACTTCCATCTGAAGATCCTTTTCAGTTCTTAACTGAATTCTTGCAGATAGTGATACTGTTAAGACTAATGGAGTAGATCCTGAAGTCTACAGGCTCATGCTTTTCCCTTTTGCTGTAAGAGACAGAGCTAGATTATGGTTGGATTCTCAACCCAAAGATAGCCTGAACTCTTGGGATAAGCTGGTCACGGCTTTCTTAGCCAAGTACTTTCCTCCTCAAAAGCTGAGCAAGCTTAGAGCTGATGTTCAAACCTTCAGACAGAAAGAAGGTGAATCCCTCTATGAAGCTTGGGAAAGATACAAACAGTTGACCAAAAAGTGTCCTTCTGACATGCTTTCAGAATGGACCATCCTGGATATATTCTATGATGGTTTATCTGAGCTATCAAAAATGTCACTGGACACTTCTGCAGGTGGATCCATTCACCTAAAGAAAACGCCTGCAGAAGCTCAAGAACTCATTGACATGGTTGCTAATAACCAGTTCATGTACACTTCTGAAAGAAATCCTGTGAGTAATGGGACGCCTATGAAGAAGGGAGTTCTTGAGATTGATACTCTGAATGCCATATTGGCTCAGAATAAAATATTGACTCAGCAAGTCAATATGATCTCTCAGAGTCTGCATGGAATGCAAGCTGCATCCAACAGTACTCAAGAGGCTTCTTATGCAGAAGAAGCTTATGATCCTGAAAACCCTGCAATAGCAGAGGTGAATTACTTAGGTGAACCTTATGGAAACACCTATAAGTCATCATGGAGATATCATCCAAATTTCTCATGGAAGGATCAAAGGCATCAACAAGGCTTTAATAATGGTGGAAGAAACAGGTTTAGCAATAGCAAGCCTTTTCCATCATCCACTCAGCAACAGACAGAGAGCTCTGAACAAAATACTTCTAATTTAGCAAATTTAGTCTCTGATCTATCTAAGGCCACTGTGAGTTTCATGAATGAAACAAGGTCTTCCATTAGAAATTTGGAAGCACAAGTGGGCCAGCTGAGTAAAAGGATCACTGAAATCCCTCCCAGTACTCTCCCAAGCAATACAGAAGAGAACCCAAAAGGAGAGTGCAAGGCCATTGACATAAGCACCATGGCCGAACCTACAAGGGGAGTGGAGGACGCAAATCCTAAGGAGGAAGACCTCCTGGGACGTCCAGTGATCAATAAGGAGCTTCCCTCTGAGGAACCAAAGGACTCTGAGGCTCATCTAGAGACCATAGAGATTCCATTAAGCCTCCTTATGCCCTTCATGAGCTCAGATGAGTATTCCTCTTCTGAAGAGAATGAGGATGTTACTGAAGAGCAAACTACCAAGTTTCTTGGTGCAATCATGAAGCTGAATGCCAAATTTTTTGGCATTGATACTTGGGAAGTTGAACCTCCCTTGTTCATCAATGAACTAAGTGATCTGGATCAACTGACATTGCCTCAGAAGAGACAGGATCCTGGAAAGTTCATAATACCCTGTACCATAGGCACCATGATCTTTAAGGCTCTGTGTGACCTTGGTTCAGGAATAAACCTCATGCCCCTCTCTGTAATAAAGAAACTGGGAATCTATGGGGTGCAAGCTGCTAGAATCTCATTAGAGATGGCAGATAATTCAGGAAAACAGGCTTATGGACAAGTAGAGGACGTGTTGGTAAAGGTTGAAGGCCTTTACATCCCTGCTGATTTCATAGTCCTGGATACTGGAAAGGAAGAGGATGAATCCATCATCCTAGGAAGACCTTTCCTAGCCACAGCAAGAGCTGTGATTGATGTTGACAGAGGTGAAATAGTCCTTCAATGGAATAAAGACTCCCTTGTGTTTAAAACTCAAGGATCTCCCTCTGCAACCATGGAGAGGAAGCAGAAAAAGCTTCTCTTAAAGCAGAGTCAACCAGAGCCCCCACAGTCAAACTCTAAGTTTGGTGTTGGGAGGCCACAACCAAACTCTAAGTTTGGTGTTGAACTCCCATATCCAAACTCTAAGTTTGGTGTTGGAGAGTCTCAACAAAGCTCTGCACATCTGTGAGGCTCCATGAGAGCCCATTGTCAAGCTATTGACATTAAAGAAGCGCTTGTTGGGAGGCAACCCAATTTTTATTTATCTAACTATATTTTTTTTAATTATATGTCTTTATAGGTTCATGATCATGTGGAGTCACAAAATAAATATAAAAATTGAAAACGGAATCAAAAATAGCAAAAGAAAAATCACACCCTGGAGGAGCATCTGTCTGGCATTCAGCGCCAGAACAGAGCATGGTTCTGGCGTTGAACGCCCAAAATGGGCAGCTTCTAGGCGCTGAACGCCAGAACAGGCATGGTTCTGGCGTTCAACGCCAGAAATGGCACACAAATGGGCGTTGAACGCCCAAAATGGCCACCAACCTGGCGCTGAACGCCCAGAGTTGGGTGCAAAGGCATTTTTACATGCCTAATGGGTGCAGGGATGTAAATCCTTGAACACCTCAGGATCTGTGGATCCCATAGGATCCACTCAGGATCTGTGGACCCCACAGGATCCACTCAGGATCTGTGGACCCCATAGGATCCACTCAGGATCTGTGGACCTCACAGGATCCCCACCTACCTCCACTCACTTCTTCTCACCACACTCTTTCACACAACCCCATAAACACTCTTCCCCAAAAACCCTTCACCAATTACCTCAAACTCTCTTCCCCATCACCTCATCACCACTCCCATCCATCCACTCTTCCCCATAAACCTACCTCATAAACTCCACCTACCTTCAAAATTCAAAACCAATTTCCCACCCATATGGCCGAACCTTAACCCCCCTCCCTTCCCTATATAAAGCCCTCCATTCTTCATCAAATTCACACAACACACCCCTCTACACCCTTCTTGGCCGAACCACATCTCCCTCTCCCTCTCTATATTTCTTCTTCTTCTTCTTCTATTCTTTTGTTTATTGCTCGAGGGCGAGCAATATTCTAAGTTTGGTGTGGTAAAAGCATAAGCTTTTTGTTTTTCCATTACCATTGATGGCACCTAAGACCGGAGAATCCTCTAGAAAGGGGAAGGGGAAGATAAAAACTTCCACCTCCGAGTCATGGAAGATGAAAAGGTTCATCTCCAAAGCCCATCAAGACCACTTCTATGATGTTGTGGCCAAGAAGAAGGTGATCCCCGAGGTCCCTTTCAAACTCAAAAGAAATGAGTATCCGGAGATCCGACATGAAATTCAAAGAAGAGGTTGGGAAGTTCTAACAAATCCCATCCAACAAGTCGGCATCCTAATGGTTCAAGAGTTCTATGCTAATGCATGGATCACCAAGAACCATGATCAAAGTAAGAACCCGGATCCAAAGAACTATGTTACAATGGTTCGGGGGAAATACTTAGATTTTAGTCCGGAGAATGTGAGGTTGGCGTTTAACTTGCCCATGATGCAAGGAGATGAACGCCCCTACACTAGAAGGGTCAACTTTAATCAAAGGTTGGACCAAGTCCTTATGGACATATGCGTAGAAGGAGCTCAATGGAAGATTGACTCCAAAAGCAAGCCGGTTCAACTAAGAAGATTGGACCTCAATCCTGTAGCTAGAGGATGGTTGGAGTTCATTCAATGCTCAATCATTCCCACTAGCAACCGGTCTGAAGTTACTATAGACCGGGCCATCATGATCCATAGCATCATGATTGGAGAAGAGGTGGAAGTTCATGAGATTATACCTCAAGAACTCTACAAGGTGGCTGACAAGTCCTCCACCATGGCAAGGTTAGCCTTTCCTCACCTCATTTGCCACCTATGCAATTCAGCTGGAATTGACATAGAGGGAGATATCCTCATTAAAGAGGGCAAGCCCATCACTAAGAAAAAGATGGAGCAAGCAAGAGAGCCCATTCATGGAGCTCAAGAGGCGTATGAAGCTCATCACCATGAGATCCCGGAAATGCCTCAAATGCACTTTCCTCCACAAAACTACTGAGAGCAAATCAACACCTCCCTAGGAGAATTGAGTTCCAATATGGGACAACTAAGGGTGGAACATCAAGAGCACTCCATCATGCTTCATGAAATAAGAGAAGATCAAAAAGCAATGAGGGAGGAGCAACAAAGACAAGGAAGAGACATAGAAGAGCTCAAGGACATCATTGGTTCCTCAAGAAGGAAACGCCACCATCACTAAGGTGGATTCATTCCTTGTTCTTACTTTCTCTGTTTTTCGTTTTCTATTTTATGTGCTTATCTATGTTTGTGTCTTCATTACATGATCATTAGTAGTTAGTAACTTTGTCTTAAAGTTATAAATGTCCTATGAATCCATCACCTCTCTTAAATGAAAAATGTTTTAATTCAAAAGAACAAGAAGTACATGAGTTTCGAATTTATCCTTGAACTTAGCCTAATTATATTGATGTGGTGACAATGCTTCTTGTTTTCTGAATGTATGCTTGAACAGTGCATATGTCTTTTGAAGTTGTTGTTTAAGAATGTTAAATATGTTGGCTCTTGAAAGAATGATGACTAGGAGAATGTTATTTGATAATCTGAAAAATCATAAAAATGATTCTTGAAGCAAGAAAAAGCAGCAAAGAATAAAGCTTGCAGAAAAAAAAAATAGGCGAAAAAAAAAATAGAAAGAAAAAGCAAGCAGAAAAAAAGCCAAAAGCTCTTAAAACCAAGAGGCAAGAGCAAAAAGCCAATAACCCTTAAAACCAAAAGGCAAGGGAAAATAAAAAGGATCCCAAGGCTTTGAGCATCAGTGGATAGGAGGGCCTAAAGGAATAAAATCCTGGTCTAAGCGGCTAAACCAAGCTGTCCCTAACCATGTGCTTGTGGCGTGTAGGTGTCAAGTGAAAACTTGAGACTGCGCGGTTAAAGTCAAGGTCCAAAGCAAAAAAAAGAGTGTGCTTAAGAACCCTGGACACCTCTAATTGGGGACTTTAGCAAAGCTGAGTCACAATCTGAAAAGGTTCACCCAATTATGTGTCTGTGGCATTTATGTATCCGGTGGTAATACTGGAAAACAAAGTGCTTAGGGCCACGGCCAAGACTCATAAAGAAGCTGTGTACAAGAATCATCATACTGAACTAGGAGAATCAATAACACTATCTGAATTCTGAGTTCCTATAGATGCCAATCATTCTGAACCTCAATGGATAAAGTGAGATGCCAAAACTATTCAAGAGGCAAAAAGCTATAAGTCCCGCTCATATGATTGAAGCTCTGTTTCACTGATAGTTTGGAATTTATAGTATATTCTCTTCTTTTTATCCTATTTGATTTTCAGTTGCTTGGGGACAAGCAACAATTTAAGTTTGGTGTTGTGATGAGCGGATAATTTATACGCTTTTTGACATTGTTTTTAGTATGTTTTTAGTAGGATCTAGTTACTTTTAGGGATGTTTTCATTAGTTTTTATGTTAAATTCATATTTCTGGACTTTACTATGAGTTTTTGTGTTTTTCTGTGATTTCAGGTATTTTCTGGCTGAAATTGAGGGATTTGAGCAAAAATCAGATTCAGAGGTTGAAAAAGGACTGCTGATGCTGTTGGATTCTGACCTCTCTGCACTCAAACTGGATTTTCTGGAGCTACAGAAATCTAAATGGCGCGCTTCCAATTGCGTTGGAAAGTAGACATCCAGGGCTTTCCAGCAATATATAATAGTCCATACTTTGGCCAAGAATAGATGACGTAAAATGGCGTTCAACGCCAGCTTTCTGCCCAAATCTGGCGTCCAGCGCCAGAAAAGGAGCCAAAACCAGAGTTGAACGCCCAAACTGGCACAAAAGCTGGCGTTCAACTCCAGAAAGGACCTCTACACGTGCAACACTCAAGCCCAGCCCAAGCACGCACCAAGTGGGCTCGGAAGTGGATTTATGCATCAATTACTTACTCATATAAACCCTAGTGACTAGTTTATTATAAATAGGACCTTTCACTATTGTATTAGACGTCTTTTTGACCATCCTGGATCTTTGGATTACCTTATGATCCTTTGATCATGTTTTAGGGGGCTGGCCATCTCGGCCATGCCTGGACCTTTCACTTATGTATTTTTAACGGTAGAGTTTCTACACTCCAGAGATTAAGGTGTGGAGCTCTGCTGTTCCTCAAAGATTAATGCAAAGTACTACTATTTTCTATTCAATTCATCTTATTTCGCTTCTAAGATATCCATTCGCACCCAAGAACGTGATGAAGGTGATGATTATGTGTGACGCTCATCACCATTCTCCCCTATGAACACGTGCGTGACAAACACTTCCGTTCTACATGAAATAAGCTAGAATGAATATCTCTTAGATCTCCTAACCAGAATATTCGTGGCGTAAGCTAGAATGATGGCGGCATTCAAGAGAATCCGGAAAGTCTAAACCTTGTCTGTGGTATTTCGAGTAGGATTCAATGAATGAATGATTGTGACGAGCTCCAAACTCGCGATTGCAGGGCGTTAGTGACAGACGCAAAAGGATAGTAAATCCTATTCCAGCATGATCGAGAACCGACAGATGAATAGCCGTGCCGTGACAGGGTGCGTGAGCATATTATTCACTGAGAGGATAAGATGAAGCCATTGACAAGGGTGATGCCTCCAGACGATTAGCCGTGCCGTGACAGGGCATTGGATCATTTTCCCGAGAGATGACCGAAAGTAGCCATTGACAGTGGTGATGTATCACATAAAGCCAGCCATGGAAAGGAGTAAGACTGATTGGATGAAGATAGCAGGAAAGCAGAGGTTCAGAGGAACGAAAAGCATCTCCATTCGCTTATCTGAAATTCCTACCAATGATTTACATAAGTATTTCTATCCCTATTTTATTATATTAAATTCGAAAACCCATTACTGTTTGATATCTGCCTGACTGAGATTTGCAAGGTGACCATAGCTTGCTTCATACTAACAATCTCCGTGGGATTCGACCCTTACTCACGTAAGGTATTACTTGGACGACCCAGTGCACTTGCTGGTTAGTTGTATCGAAGTTGTGAACCATGGTATTGGCACCATGTTCTTGGTGCCATTGCCAGGGAAAGAAAGAGCCATGAATTTTACATAATTAAAGTGTAATCACGATTACGCGTACCAAGTTGCTCACGTTGCCAGGGATTGTTTGAGCCTGGACATCACAATTTCGTGCACCATTTATCCATATAAAATATTTTCAAGATCTTCTCTGTGTATGTTGTTTGATGAATAAAGATCCCATTTTTTATATGCTCGATGTCCAGGCCGAGACAAAATTTAGTCCTTTCAATATCTTTTATCTCAAACTCTTCTTTCAGAGATTTTATAATTGTTGGAATCTCTTCAGGAGTCCCAATTATATTTAAATCATCAATGTACACAGCAATTATAATGAATCCAGATGCAGATTTCTTTATGAAAACACATGGACAGATATCATCATTCTTGAATCCATTTTTGGCCAGATACTCAGTAAGACGATTATACCATATTCATCCAGATTGCTTTAAACCATATAAAGATCTTTGCAATTTAACTGAGTATAACCCTTGCGAATATTTATTGGATGGTTTAGCTATCTTTAGTCCTTTAGGGACTTTCATATAGATATCCCGATCTAATGAGCCGTATAAATAGGCCGTTACCACATCCATTAAATGCATATGTAGTTTATGATATGCAGATAAACTGACCAAATAACGCAATGTTATCGCATCCACTACAGGAGAATACGTTTCTTTATCATCTATACCGAGTCTCTGTGAAAAATCTTGTGCTACAAGTCGAGCTTTATAGCGTACAACTTCATTTTTCTCATTTTGTTTTCTCACAAATACCCATCGGTATCCAACAGGTTTTACATCTTCTGGTGTACGGACTACAGGTCCAAAGACTTCACGTTTTGCAAGTGAGTCTAATTCAGCCTTCATGGCTTCTTCCCATTTTGGCCAATCATTTCTTTGTCGACATTCTTCGACTGATCTTGGCTCAAGATCCTTACTTTCATGCATGATTTTTAATGCCACATTATATGCAAATATTTCATTGACAATTATCTTATTTCGGTCCCATTTCTCTCCTGTAAAGATATAATTTATCGAGATCTCGTCATTTTCACAATTTTCAGGTACCTGAACGTCTTCTGGTGTTAAAATTATATCAGAATTTTGGACAACTGCAGGTGTCTTTACTATGTCTTTTTCAACAGGAATAGTATTTACCTCCTTTTTCTTTCGAAGATTTTTGTCTTTGGAACTGACAGGCCTGCCACGCTTCTGGCGTGAATTTACTTTAGTAGCTACTTGTCCTACTGGGACATCAATTCGAATTGGGGCATTTTTCGCTGGTATATAAGATTTGGTTATCCTCTTTGTATCGAAAAATGTATCAGGAAATTCATTTGCTATTCTTTGCAAATGTATAATCTTTTGAACTTCTAGTTCACATTGCCCTGATCGAGGATCTAAATGCATCAACGATGATGCATTCCAATTAAGTTCCTTTTCAGGAAGCTTATTCTCTCCCCCTAATGTTAGAAACTTTGATTCATCAAAATAACAATCCGCAAACCGAGCTTTAAATACATCTCCAGTTTGTATCTCAAGATACCTCATTATAGATGGAGAATCATATCCAACATATATCCCCAATTTTCTCTGGGGTCCCATTTTGGTGTGATTAGGTGGTGCAATGGGAACATATATCGTACACCCAAATATTCTTAAATGGGAAACATTTCGCTGCTGGCCAAAAGCTAATTGCATAGGGGAGAATTGATGGTAACTTGTTGGCCTCAACCGAATAAGTGCTGCGGCATGTAAAATAGCATGCCCCCAAATTGAGGTTGGAAGATTTGTTCTCATAAATAAGGGTCTAGCAATTAATTGGAGGCGCTTAATAAGTGATTCTGCTAACCCATTTTGTGTGTGAACATAAGCTACTGGATGTTCAACACTTATTCCATTAGCCATACAATAAGCATCAAAAGCTTGGGAAGTAAATTCACCAGTATTATCAAGACGAATTACTTTGATTGGATTTTCTGAAAATTGTACTTTTAATCGAATAATTTGAGCCAGTAATCTCACAAACGCCAGGTTACGAGAAGACAGTAAGCACACATGAGACCATCTCGAAGATGCGTCTATTAGGACCATAAAATATCTAAAAGATCCACATGGTGGATGAATAGGTCCACATATATCGCCTTGAATCCTTTCTAGGAATTCAGGGGACTCAAATCCAATCTTTAATGGTAATGGCCTTAAAATTAACTTTCCCTGAGAACATGCAACACAACAAAATTCACTAGTTTTAAGAATCTTCTGGTTCTTTAGTGAATGTCCATGGGAGTTTTCAATAATTCTCCGCATCATGGTTGTTCCCGGATGACTCAATCGGTCGTACCAAGTTATGAATTTATTTGGGCTAGTAAACTTCTGGTTTACAGTGGCATGTGATTCAATTGCACTAATCTTGGTATAATATAACCCAGATGAAAGTGATGGCAACTTTTCTAATATAACCTTTTTATTTGAATCATGAGTTGTGATACATAAGTACTCATGACTTCCCTCATTCATAGTCTCAATATGATATCCATTTCGGAAAATATCTTTAAAGCTCAACAAGTTTCTTAGAGACTTGGTAGACAATAGTGCATTATTTATTATGAATTTTCTTCCTCCAGGAATCAAAATTATGGCTCTTCCGGAGCCTTCAATCACATTTCCTGAGCCAATAATAGTATTAACATATTCTTCTTTTTGGCACAAGATTAGTAAAATATATATCACTTTTGAGAATGGTGTGCGAACTTGCACTATCCGCAAGGCATACATCTTCATTACATATCCTTGCCATTTTCTTCAAAGATAAATAATAATAAAAAAATGAGTAGTAATATACGCACAGTTAAATTAAATACTTGATTGAAATTATTTTTCTAAAAAAATACTGTACATAAAAATAATGTCATAGACTAAAATTATTATTATTATTTTTAAAATTTGACACATTTGATGATTTCATAATTCCTAAACATAAACATTAATATTTTATTATTTATATACATCATGAAACTTGAATACATAGAAAATAAAACTTAACAATAAGTTCTTTACATTATTTATTTACATGGATACTTAATAATCCCACATATTAAACTATTCCATCATTGATCAAATGACCAATATTTCCTTCAGGATCCTCAAAAAAATCAGATACATCATAATGAGTAGTGGATTTTTCAACATCATTTGAAACAAAATTTGTTTCTTTTTCTTTGTCATCCATTTTCAAATATGCTTGGTAAAGATCAACTAGGTGCTTTGGGGTACGACAGGTACGTGACCAATAGCCCTTTCCACCACAACGGAAACACTTATCCTCTGCTGATTTATTTTGCCCATAATTTCTTTCTTTATCCCACTTCTGGTGAGATCCTCTCTTGTAAACATAATTCCTTTTCCTTCCATAATTTTTCTTGTTACTAAAGCCTTGCCATTTACCTCTTTTGGGGTAATGATTTCCCGCATTTACTTCAGGAAATGGGGTGGCACCAGTTGGGCGCGCTTCATGATTCCTTAAAAGTAATTCATTGTTGCGTTCAGCAACAAAAAGGTAAGAAATTAACTCAGAATATTTTTTAAATCCTTTTTCTCGATACTGCTGTTGTAGGAGCACATTCGAGGCATGGAAGGTTGAGAAAGTTTTTTCCAACATATCATTATCAGTTATCTTTTTTCCACATAATTTCATTCGTGGGGTGATTCGAAATATTGCAGAATTATATTCATTAATGGATTTAAAATCCTGTAGACGCAAATGCGTCAATTCATATCGGGCTTGAGGAAGTATCACCATTTTTTTATGATTGTACCTTTCTTCAAGGTCTTTCCAAAAATCTGCAAGATCTTTTAATGTGAGATATTCATTTTTCAACCCTTCGTCAAGATGACGACGAAGAAAAATCATTGCTTTGGCTTTATCCTTCTGGGATGCATTATTTTTAGCTTTAATGGTATCTCCAAGATCCATTGAATCAAGATGGATTTCAGCATCTAATATCCATGATAAATAATTGTTTCCAGATATATCAAGAGCATTGAATTCAAGATAAGAGAGCTTCGGCATAATGAAAATTTGTTACCTGAGTCTTCCTAAAAATTTGATCAAAGTCTCGTGCTGATAACGTGTTGTGGAATAAATAAATAAGGAAGATATAATATAAAATAAAGAGGTGTAAATAGAATACTCTAATATTAGTATAATTAACTCAATAATTTATATGCAGTAAAGAAAAAGAGTGAGAGAAAATATTAGTAATGTATAAAGAGAGAGGATAATATTTTTTATTGTTGTGTGTATTGTTCCTTAGGCACTTCTCTATTTATAGGCGAAGGAAGTTTTACATTCTCAACTTCATTAATTCTAGTTTGCATTGAGAAGTTGAGTAATTTAGTATCGAAAACAAAATCAGCTGCCCATATTAATGGGCATCCACTTTGACTATTTTGATCTTATCACAATAGAATCAAAATAAAGAAAACACTTACATTACTAATCCATAAAATCAAACAGAATTTCTAACCTTTAATAGAGGAGCTGTAGTGACTCACGATGAAAATAAACTAAACCTGATGAGATGTTAGATGATGATGGTCGGGATCCGAGGATCCTCCATGATCTCTGTGAACCATGTGTTCACTTATTTACATGCTAAGTTTTATTCTAGAATTCAAATTCAAAAACTAAATCTAATCTTATCTTTAAAAGATAAGATATTTAAAAGGTGAAAACAAGAATTCAAATCTAAACTAAAATTAAATCAAATCTTATTTTTTTATAAAAAGTTAAAGTTAACGAATCATTTAAATCTTAAATTTTTGGTTGAGTTTAGAGCTTCTTAGGAGTGGACATTGGACTTAGCGCTGGGCTTGGGTGATTGACACCTAATTTAAATGCACTTTTAGGCCACTGGAAGTGAAAAAATTACTTGGAGCCGGACTCCGGAATTGGGAGTTGGGCACCCAATGTTTTGAACTTGAATGGCGTTGGGTGCCACCCTGCCAAGTTGGGCACTAGCCCTTGTTTTGTGGTCAAAGGCGCCAGACTTTAATGTTGGGCGCTGGGCTTGATAGATTTGTGTGTTGGATGCTCGGTTTTTTATGGGTTCAACTGGAGACTTCTTTGGTTATTTCTCTTCTCCTTATTTCTTTTAAAAATCCTGAATATACAATAATTCTAAAACAACTCCAAACTTATGATTAGATACGAAAACTTCATAAAAAACATAAGAACTTTGATTTATATCTAAAAAAATTACTAAAAGAAGATATTTAAAAATTACTAAAGATGTCAACGCATCAGATATGGATGAACTTTTGATAGAAAATGCCTTTATGAAATTTCCCATGTATAGATTGTATAATGAGTTAGATGGATTAAGAGCAACAGCAAAGAAATTTCAAGAGTCCAGCGAAGTTCTACAGGAAGAGAAGTCCATTCTAGTTGCTAAGAAATTAACTTTGCTTTTACAGTTGCAAATTATCCAGGAAAGTATGAAGAAGAAACTGGAGATGAATACCTTGTTGGAGAAGTCTCTTTTAGACGTAAAGATTGAACTTTTAGGTACAAAGGCTAAATCAAGTCACTTGGAAGGATTGTGCAAGTTGCTAACTAATGAAAAGAACAATCTTCTAACTGAAAGAAGGGTTCTAGTATCTCAGTTGGAGAGTGTTGAAGCAGGACTAGGTAACCTGCAAAAGAGGTTCACAAATTTGGAAGAGAAGTATTCTGATGTGGAGAAGGACAAAGAAAATGTTGACAGTCAAATAGAAGAACTCCGTGCTTCAATTTTGGTGCAAAACGAAACACACACTATTTAGAAACAATCAAGTGATGCTTGCCTGACAAAATTGGAGAATCTTGTTCATGTACTACAAGAAGAACAGCAATCGGGGAAGATAGAATTTGAAAAAGAACTTGACAAAGCTGTTAATGCTCAGATCGAGATGTTTATCTTGCCAAGTTCTATAGAAGATTTGGAGCAGAACAACTTGACCTTATTAATTGAATGTGAAAAGCATGTTGAGGCATCTAAATTTTCTGATAAAGTTATCTCAGAGTTGGAGAGTGAAAATCTCATGTAATTGATGGAGGTAGAGTTCTTGTTACATGAAATTAGAAAGTTCAAAATGTGTATTCATCAAGTTTGTCGGGCTCTTCATATTGATCTAGATTTTGAGCATGATAAAGGTAACAAGCAAGGGGAAATACTAATATTGCATGTTTTGGGCAGCATTGAGGGCTTGAAAAGTTCTGCTGTGAGAAGCCAAGAGGAGAAGCAGCAGTTGCTTGTTGAGAATTCTGTTCTCAATCTTTACTTTGTCAACATCAGTCTGAGGGAGAAAAATTGGAGTCAGACAAGAAGACACTGAATCAAGAGCTTGAGAACATGAGAGAACAGAATACTATGCTGTAGAAAGACAAGGTTAAACTTCAGGAGATGAACAAGCAACTAAGTTCTGAAGTAGCTAATGGAGAATAAAAAGAGAATACATTGAAGACAAAAGTGGCAGTTCTACATGTGGAGTTGGTAGATTCACAGAGAGCAAATCAAGTTCTTCGGGAAGAAGATAGTAAGTTGCTTGAAGAGAAAAGGTCATTGCTTAAGAGTGTTTTGGACCTAAAAGATGCAATTTCTGTTGCTAAAGATGAGAATAATGTAATTCTTCACGAGATACTAGCTCTAAGCAACCTGAATTTGGTCTATGAGAGGTTTGTCTCTGAGAAAGTCACCGAAAAAAAAACTTTCTGAATGCCTCAGCAATGTTAGCAGTATGAATTGTGATCTTAAGCAGGAGCTTCACAAGCTGAGGAAAATGTTCGAGTTGACAGAAGCAGAGAATGTTTATCTGAACAAGTCAATTGAGAGAATGGACAAAGAGCTGCAGGAAGCCAAAGACACAAGTTTCCATTTAAGTCATCAAATTGAAAACTCAGAAAATCTGGTTAAGAAGAAAGGAGCAGAACTGTTAGAAATGGAGAAAAGGCTAAAGGCATCAGAGACATTAAGCTATTGAGGAGCTGAAGATGGAAAAAGAAGAATCAAGAATGATCAAAGAAGATATGGACAGAAAGATTGTTGAACTTTGAAAAAATTGCATGAATCACAAAAAAGAAATTGAACGCCTTAATGAAACAAATAAAAGCTTTCAGTCTGAGATGAGATTACTACATCTTGAAGTTGAACAGCACAGGTTGAAGGAAGATACACTGAATTCAGAGCTGCTGGATAAAAAAATGAAGTTGAACAATGGGAGGCTCAGGCTACGGCATGCTTTTCTGATCTTCAGATTTCATCCATTTGTGAAGCACTGTTGAAAACTGAAAAGTAAGCTCAATGCAAGAGACTTGGTGACGAAACTGCTGCAAAATGCTCGGTCATTGAAAGAATTGGTTTGCTAGAGAATAAAAGTTGGAGGACTCCAGAGACAGTTATCTGCATATATGCCATCTATAAGCTCTTTAAAAAGATGATTTTGCATCTCTGGACCAATAAAGCTTATGCAGTTATGCTGTAGGCAATAAAGAAGAACAAATTGACCTTTTGACTAGCTATTACGTACTTCTATAAGTTACTTCCTTTTTGTCATGTCAAAAGAGTTTGTATATAAAATTATGCTTTCCACTAATCCAGTTCTATCATTAACTTTTTGTCCAGGATGTAGATATAGTAGTTGAGACTTGTCTCCAAGAAGATGCCAATGAAATTTTAAGGTCCAATACATGCGACTGAATATGTAAATATGGAAGTTGCTTCATACCAAGGAAATAGATACAGAAGAGTGGTGATGGATGATACACATAAGCGCAAGGGCAATCGTGACCTCAGCACATGGAGAACAAAGACATTCCACTTGATCAAAACTTAGATGATCTAGACTCCAAGTACTGCAAGATGGAGCTTTGCAGTTCGAGGTTCAGAACATACAATATCTTCTGCTGAAAATGGCTTATGAGAACAACAAAAAAGCCAAAACAAGAATAGGTCGGCCAACAATAGTCTTGCTGAGATTTTTCTTTTTGGCCATTTTTGTTTTGTGTTTCAGCGACTTATGCTATATTTTATGATATGATATGTCATGCAACGAGACTAGAGTCATAAATTATTGTATTATAATTATTAGATATGAATGACATTTTATTAAACGAGATTGTATATATATATATATATATATATATATATATATATATATATATATATGTCAAACATTGCTTTCCCTTTCTTCATTGCTTGGTGGCTACTCCAAGTATACCCTTCTTCCTTGTAACTTCATTTATGGATAGGATTTCGTTCCATTAACATCACTTAATAAATACTTAAATAGGCCAACACTGCTTCCAAAGTCCATAGTCCAAACAAAAAGAGTAGCTAGTTATGATGGAGAGAGACAGAGAAGAGAGCGTTGATTTGGCACAAATCTCTCTTCGACCCCTTCAGCTCTCTGATGTTGATGATCTCATGGTGTGGACCACTGATGAAAAAGTACCCAAGTTTTGCACTTGGGAACCTTACAGCAGCAAAGACCAGGGCATTGACTTCATTCAAAATAAAGCATGCGAGTTTCTATGGAGCAGAGCAATATGCCTTCATGACCGTGCTATTGGCTTTATCCTCATGACCTCGTGTTCTGCTACCGATCAATCAAGGGAGAAATCAGTAGAACTTGGATATGTTCTAGGTTCCAAATACTGGTCCAAAGGGATTATGACTTATGTTGTAAAACAAGTGAAGAAGGTTGCATTCAGAGAGTTTCCACACTTAGAGAGGCTTGAAGCTCTAGTTGATGCAGAAAATGTGGGGTCTCAGAGGGTGCTGGAAAAGGCTGGTTTTCATAGGGAGGGAGTCCTAAGGAAATATTTGTTCTTTAAGGGAAAAAGCAGAGACATGGTCATTTTCAGTGTTTTATCAACCGATCTTAATCACCAAGATTGATCTATGTGATTTTGACTTTTTGATATTCACCTAAAATCATGTTGCTCACTTCTTCTCATCCTATCGTGGACCTCGTACTTGGGAATAAATAAAGTAGTTACTCACATTTTAAATAATTAGTTATTGATATTATATGTATTTATGTAATAGCCAAATTATGTGGCCATTTATAGTTTTCTTCTAGCTGATCTTCACTCAAAATTTGCTTCTCTCAAGCTTTAACTGCCTCTGCATGTTAATCTAGAAAACAGAGTTTGAGTGTTGTAGACTTGATGCTGTATCATACTGAAATCAGTATAGCGTTCGATGATTTCTATGTTCAATATTTATTTTCCTCTTTTTGTATTGGGTTAAATTAATGCCATTGACTAGGCATTAGGCAATCTCTATGTTTCCATCTATCTAGAGTTATTTATTAATTATTCTAATGATAATGTTTAAAATGTCATTCTGGGAAATATTTTGCCTTAATCTCTAAAAATACGTAAATAAAATTAAAACTAATTTAAATAACCATTGCATATAGTATTTTCACCGTGTATTTTCAATTAATACTTTTATTCAAAGTACTCTAACATTACTATCATATAATTTTATTTTTTTTTTAAATTATAATGCTAAACGATGAAGTGAGTAAAACGAAGAAACATAGAAGCACCACATGCTGCTGACATGCACTAACATTGACATTGACATAGTCACTTGAGCCTTAACGCTAAAATGAAAATATAATGTCATAGATGTCAATACTTGATATTTAAGTATATATCATGATTGAAAAATTTTAATTAAAAGAAAAAGCAACTGTTTGAAAAAAGAAAATAATGCAGATAATGTATTCAAAAAGGTTTAAAAAACTACTTTTATTTGCTCAATCAACAAGCTAACTAAAATCTTAAAAAAAATATTAAATATAAACACTAAGTGTGTGTTTGGATTATAGTTTGTAAACGGAAGTTTGTATAGAATTGATTTTGCAAACTTGATTGTGATGAAAAGTAAGTTTGTGTTAAAGTGATTTATGTTTGGCAATCTTTGCATCAAAATGAATTATAGTAAAATAAATGTTGTTTGGATTATACTATTCAAAATCACTTTTAGATAAAAAAAATTACTAAAATAGACACCAACCTAAATAATTTTTATATATTATCTTATCATTTTAATTTAGATAATTGAATAGATCTTATTAATTAATTCTATAATAAAATTAATATTTATACACTAAAATAAAAATAATATAAAAATTGGCAAAATATATTTTTAATTAAAACTAATAAAATATAAATTTTAGAGAGTACTAAAAATAATAAAAAAATTAAATATTTATCTTGGTAGTAATTGAAATAAATAAAAAAAAATTATGATATTTTTTATATAGTATATTTTTAGTAATCTTAATACTCATTTTTAGTATGCTATAATTTATTATTATTATTATTATTATTATTATTATTATTATTATTATTATTATTATTATTATTATTATTATTTACAATTAATTTTTTATTTAATTTACTTTACCTAATAGAATCAATAAATCATATTATAAAAAGATAATAAAAATAATATAAAAAATTACAATTATAAAAGTGTATAATATCAAATAAATAATTAATAAAAAATAAAAATAATAAATAATAAAAAAAGAGAGTTCATGTAAACAAAAATAATAAGAATTTCATAAATAATATAATAATATGCATAAAGGATAAAGTTGGTAAAAGGTAAATAAAGATGGAGTATTGATGGCTAGAAGCCCGTTGGTGAAACGCAGAAGCTCAAAATTGTAGCTTCTTGTAAACCATGGTTTTGAAAGCAAAATCACTTCTGCGTTCATGAATCAAAAATTTGCCAAACCAAAAATTGAAGCTTTCAAGAAGGCTAAACGTGCTTCTTCTCTTGTAACGCGTTTGCCAAACACCCCCTTAATCCCACTTGATATTGTTGACTTGGTCAAGTATGGTTGCCAGCAGCCCTTATTAAATTCATAATTTGTATTGAGTAATGCTACTATATGCAGTTTTTTTATAAATTAAGTCTAATCAAGTTAAACAATGAAATTTAAAGTAATATTATTCATAATTAATTTTTGTTAATATTAAATTAATTTAGTTAGACTTAATTAATAAAACCACTTAGATGTGTAATATTATTCAAATTATAAAACAAGGGAATGTTGGTGCAAAGGTCAAGACACAGGCACCACTGAAAAGCTGAGAGGGCCACATGATGAACAGAAACAAACAAGGATTCGGATTCCCCTTTTTACCTCAAGCTTTTTTCAGTTTTTGTGATGTAAATATCAGCAACATGGTTTTTTAATTGAATTTCCCCCATCCCTGTGGAAACAGCAACAGTATTGTGCTTAACCAACACAAAAAGGAACAGACTCGTATAGTTTCTGATGCTGATGGGGCCTGCAACAAAATCAGTGTGATAAAGCAACATGATTGCAATAACCCCTTTGTCAGGGCGTCTTCAACAGCAAAATTCCAAATTATATTGGATGCATCTCAAGGTCGTTAACTATTCCTTGTTTCCACACAAATATTAAACAGTAGCCTATGATGGGCGTCACCCTAAGACTTGAGACTGGAGCCTTCTGCTAAATTATAATAAGGGTTAAGTATGATTTTGATCCCAACGTAGAGGTCGAAAATCGATTTTGTTTCTCGCTTTTTTTTGCTACAAAATGGTCCATAATGTTTCAGTTTGTTTTAAAATCGTTCTTTTTACCAAATTTATTTTTTTATTATCAAATTACCCCTCATTAAAAAATTATAAAATAAAATAAATATAAAATAAATAAAAAAGAAATAAATTAAAAAAAAGGAAAGAAAGGAATATAGAGAATTGGGGGTGGAGGGGAGAGAGAAAGGGGGGGGGTTGGGGAGAGAGAAAGGGGGGGGGGTTGGGGCGTGAGAAACGGGGGGAGGGGGAGGGAAGGGAAGAAGGGGGAAGGGAAGTTGCACCTCCGCATCGCCATACCAACACACCACCGCATCGGCGCACCGTCGTCCTGTCGCCTATTATCTGCCATTGCTCCCTACACTAATGGCGTCACCAACTGCAGTTCGCTGGCATCACCGCTGGCTTGGATTCGCGTCACTGCAAGTAGAGGAAGAGAGAAAGAGAAGCGGAGAGGAAGAGAAGAGAAGCACGGAGGCGCTGATGAAGACCGCGTCCAGCCACGCCCTGCCGTCGTCCTCATCGCGAACCGCCATCGTCGGTCGCCATCAAGCCCTGTTCCGTCGCCGCCGCTGGAGTGAGGTCCCGTCGTCATCGAGCCCTGTTGTTGCTTCTGTTTCTACTTCTACTTCTATTTTTGTTTTTGTTGTTGCTATTGTTGATTCACCCTTCACAATTGTTGTTATTATTTTATTATTGGTGATACTGCTTCTGATTATAGTAATTGCATCTGAGTTTTGTTAATGAAAGAGGAAGAATTTAGTTCTGAGTTTTGTTATTCTGAGTTTTGACGACGATGATGATGATTTTTTTGTTTTCTGAGTTCTGAGTTCTGCATCTGGGTTCTTATTTTTCTGGTTCTTATTTTTCTTGGTTCTTGACGATGATGATGATGATTTTCTGGTATTTCTTCTGATGATGATGTTTCTAGGTTCTTCTTCTTCTCTTCTTCTGGATTTTTGTTGTTGTTGTTCTTCTGATTTCATTATCTTCTGGGTTCTTGCTTTTGTTGTTGTCCTTTTGCTGATTCCATTATCCAATTGTTGATGTTGTTGTTGTGCTTCTGGTTGTTTGTTTTATTGGTGTTGCTTCTGGTTCAGCTCCAACATCTGGTTCAGCTTCTGGTTCTGCGTTAGTTGATTTTGGGAAAGAAGGGGGAAGGGCATTTTCGTCCGAAGGATGATTTTAAAACAAAATGAAACCTTGGGGGACCATTTTGTAGCAAAAAAAAAAGACCGGGGACGAAATCGATTTTCAGCCTCTACGTTGGGGACCAAAATCATACTTAACCCTTATAATAAAAAGTAGGGTAAAATTTCACTCCGACCCTTAACTATTTCGCGAAATCTCATTCCGTCTTTTATCAATTAAAAAATAACATTACGATCCTTAACTACTGTCTCTGTCAAACTTTTTGCCTCTTCTGTTAATGTCTCCATCTATAGTTAACGGATGTTGTTTACGTATACTGTTAACTTAACACGTGTCAAGCAACTATTTGAAGGGACAAATCGCCCCCCGATGACTCAGCAAAACACTGCGTTTTAGAAAGGTCAAGAACGCTTTACTTCTTCTTCTTCCTTTCGTTGTTCAACTTCATTATTCCATTTTTGTTTCTCCCAAAGAAGACCAGACATCTCAGGACCTCGATCAAATCTATCATTATCTAGCAGAAAATCATCCAAGTCATTTGAGTCAAAGGCCACAGAGGAGTTTATAAGCAATGGATTATTGTTCCGTGCTTCCAATTTCTTGTGATATTGCATACTCTGTCAAAAAAGACTCATTCCTATTGCCAACACTAATATCGCTTCCACAGTTATACAATGAATCCTCACCCTCTGAATGCTCAAAATCGGACAACCCTCCATCCTCAATCCTCTCATTCTCTCTTTCCTCCTTGTCTTCCAACTTTAATTGCGCACCAAAATTATCAAATTGATCCAATCCCCCACCCTCACCGCACAATCCACCCTCCAATTTTACATCATTATTACTTACCATGTGTAGTGAATCTTCTCCCTCCAAGATAACCCATTACCCTCTGCTCTATCCACATCATCCAATTGATCCATTCCACTTTCCAATTTTGCATCACCATCACCAACCCCACACTTCTCACTATTTTCAGCAATAGTTTTACCATTATTATCACAATTCCCAATCCTATCATTACCAAACCCTAACAACTCTGACGAAACAAGCATAGTCATAGCGAACTCACCACTGCAATCTCTGTTCAATTCCAATTTGCTAGAATCATACTAGAGGCTTCGTGTTCAATCACTATCGTGATTCGTCTCCGCCCTACCTCCTCTGCCGAGAGTGAAATTATCTAAACCATTAGCGAAATCAGCTTAGGAGAAATTATTGAAGAGGGGGAAAATGTAGCGTTTTTGTTGAGCAATTAGGGGCAATTTGTTTTTTAAATGATTGCTTGACACGTCTTGAGTTAACGACATAAGTAAGCAACATCCGTTAACTATAGACGGAGACATTAACAAATGGGGCAAAAGGTTTGACGAAGACAGTGGTTAGATGCCGCAATATTATTTTTCAATTGATGAAGAGCATAATGGGAGTTTGCAAAATGATTAAAGGTCAATGTGGGGTTTTACTCTAAAAAGTGATCCATTAGTTGGCAATTCTTAAACTGTCTTATTAGACATGATGGAAATAACTTCAACCTAATATTTCTCTAGTTGTGCTCCTCTCCACCATGATCTCAAACTAGACAGATATAATATCACTCCTGCCAACTCCAAAAATACAAATCAGCATGCCATTCAAACATCATTGGAATCTTTGATCTATGAAATGGTTTAATTTCTACCAAAATTCTTTAGGGTTAGACATGAATCATTAAAAATACAATTCACACCAGTATTTTTGGATCACTCGTGAGAATCCATCAATTCACTTGAATTTTCTTTTGTCCATATATGTGATATTTCAATATATAAATATTTATATCTTTACTAGAATCTCTTATGTGGAACAAAGTTTGAAACACTAACTCGATACAAATACATCAATATCTTACATGTTATATACTTGAAGAAATCTAAAAGAACTAAGAAAAGTTGAAAAATATTTTGTATTAGTGAAGTTTCCAAAAGAATTTTAACTACATCTTAAATTAAGTGAGTGACAATTCTCTAAAAAAATGATAGAGTAAACTATTTTCTTATACTTTAGAGATAACAGTTGAAATACGTCTATAAGACTACAAAATATTCTTATACTTAATGTTATTCCTAGCCGTTTGTGCATTAGTGACATTTTCATATTTTGGTAAACAAGAGAATTCTAGAGTTAATGTACAAATACATAGGAAACAGTTTTATCTCTACCCTCAATTTTGTGCTTATCAATCAAGGGTATGTTGTAATAAACATCGTCAAGATCACATTTTGGGGCAATGAATCTCATCACCATTCATCTCATATGAATGATAGCAAACAATAAAATACCATAAATGTATTTGTACTCTTATATACATATGGTAAAAAACAAAAGAAGCAACACTACTTATGAAACTTGTATGACTTCGCTACCCACGTTAAATCACCTTAATGAGATCTCCAATTACTGTGATTAGATATCAATCATACAGTTTCACTCATTGGGCATCAGTCACATTCTCCCAAAATATACTCAAAAGAGGAGTGAATTTTCCCCCAAAATAGTGTACTTCTATTTTTCATAGCCTTATTACGAATTCAACCATTTAAACCACATACTTAATATTTTTTGTATAACTTGGATTAGATTATTTAAATTAAAAGGCAAATAGTAATGTACTCATATTTTTCAATGGCTTGCAAGTAAACCCAAGCATTTATAAGTAGTAATTTCTAAGTTTTGAAAACCGAATCGATTATTAGATCGGTGTAGTTATTGATTTATTGGTTTAGAAATTTGACCAGTTCAACTATGGTTAATCAAAATAACTAAATTCTTATAGAATAATATATAAAATTATAAATAAATACACATAAAAGTGCAAATTAAAAAATGGATAGCTCACCTTCTGCAAATTAAAAAGTGTAGGTGTTTGCTTGTTGATTGGCAGCGCTGTAATAATCATAACTCACAAAAGAGAATCACTGAAATCAAAGAAAAGCTGAAAAGGAGAAGGCAAAAGGAAATTTGGCAAAGAAAACGAGAATTCAAGTTTTAGAGGCCGAATTAAGAGATGCTTATGAGTTAGAGAAGAGATACTGAAAGGAGAAATCTAAGCTGTAATGGCTACAATGGAGGGACCAGAATACAAAGTTTTTTCATGCGAAGTTTCAAAACAAAAATCGAAAGAACAAGATGTATAGGCTCCAAGACAACTTGGGTTCCTACAAAGCTGAACCAAAAGGTATGTCACATATTGCTCAGGAATACTTCAGTGAGCTTTTCACTACTTCTAATCCAAGGAGGGCTCTGGAGAAACTAGAGGAGATGGGTAGGCGGGTGGAGGAGGAGACTAATAGTAGACTTACCAAGAGAGTTACAGAGAAGGAAATCAAGAAAGCTACCTTCTCCATTAATCCTTTTTCAGCCCTGTGTGATGATGGTTTCACAGGTAAATTCTTTCAATATTTCTGGAATGTTATTAAAAAAGAAGTTGTAGATGTGGTTTCAAGCTTCTTTTGTAGGAAAAAATGTTAAGAAGTTTCAATCATACTCATATCTGCTTAATCCCTAAGGTCTTACCTGCTGACACTATGACATTGATTAGACCTATTAGTTTGAGTAATGTTGTTTATAAGATTATTTCAAAAGTGTTGGTTCACTGAATGCAGGGTGTTTTAAACATGGTGATTAGTGAAAATAAAAGTGCATTTGTTAAACATTGACTAATTAGTGATAATACTCTAATTACTCACGAACTGATGCATTACCTAAAAACTAATAGTGGCGGTGATTATGAAGTAGCATTGAAGCTTGATATGAGCAAAGTATACTACAGGATAGAATGGTGCTTTATTTGGGAAGTAATGAAGTTAGGTTTTTGCAACCAGTGGATTGGGTGGATGAAGGAGTGTGTAACTACTGTATCCTACTGTGTTACTGTGGATGATCAACCTCATGGTTTTTTCGAACCATACAGAAGGTTGCAATAATGCGACCTTCTTTCCTCTTATTTTTCTCTTTTTTGTGTAGAAAGGCTCTCCTATCTACTCCACAGAGGAGAACAAAGACAAAAAATCTCAGGATTTAACATTAATAGTAGGTGTCCGGCAATCAGCTACTTGTTATTTGATTCAAGTACTACAAATCTATAAGCAGCTAAGTGGACAATAGATAAATCTTAATAAATCTTCTTTTTTTTTTTCAGCAAAAATACCCCTTACAAGTCAGAGATGATCTAGCACAAAGAATGGATATTCTCCATCTTGTAGCTCAAAACAAATATTTGAGGTTACCAACGGTTATTCAATGGTCTAAAAAGAGCACCTTCAACTATATTAAAGATAAAGTAGAAAAAAGATTGCAAAGTTGGAAGAGATTATTGTTCTCAGTAAGCGAAAGAGAAATATTTGTCAAGGTAATAGCAACAGCTGTTTCACTCTATACTTTGAGCTGTTTCAAAATACCTGACTCCTTATTAGAGAAAATACAGAGGAAGATAATGACATTTCGATGGGGTCAAAGGGATTCGAAAAGGAAGCAATGGTGGATTAAATGGGATATTATTACTAGAGAAAAAAAGTTAAAGAGGCCTGGAATCAAGGATCTAAAAGCTTTCAACCTAGCCATACTTACCAAACAAGGATGGAGAATAGCTGCTAAACCAAATTCATAAGTTAGTAAACTTTTTAAAGGAAGATATTTCAAGTATTCTACATTTTTGAGTCCTGAAACATATTACAATCTATCCTTGACATGGAGGAGCATGCTTGAAAGGAAAAAGGTTTTGGAGAAAGGGACTGTTATGGAAAATCAGCTAAGAAAATATAGTGAAAATTTTTGAAGACTCTTAGATCAGAAACTCATTGTCTATTGCTACCATGTAAAATTAGATCCTTAATACTCAACTTGAATGGGTTAAATTCATTAACAACAACAGATAATGGGATGAACACACAATAACATCAAACTTTACTTTAGATATTGCAACAAGAATATTACAAACTAAAAATAGAGAAGGAAAAGACAGACTAACCTAGTCGAAAAAAAAAATCAAGAGCTACTCAGTATCCACAGGTTATCAAATTGCATACCACTTTTTTTACCCACCCATGCAGTAATTACTAGAAGCATGCAGAGAAAAGAAGATGTGAAAAGTTCTCTGAAATTTGTGATGTGCTCCAAAAATAAAAGTTTTCATTTAGTGTTCTTTCATAAACAATTATACATTACACTCTTAAAGTGCAAAATAAGCAAGGTTTGAGAATATTATTAAAAAATTATGATGACTTTAAAAAAGAATGGTGTATTATAAATATGGTTTATTGCAAATTTTTTTAGAACAAATAACATGATATACTTTTTAGCTTAAATTAATTCTAACAAAATTATTATTGATATTTTTATTCTAGTTAGAAACTTAAAATATAAGTTTTACGATTTTATCATTATATTTGACATTCAAACATTTTTTTCTCTCCTTGCATTATTGGCCATAACTTTTTCACATTTTAAGTAGGTGTATACTATTTTATTATTACTACGTTGCTAATTACTCAACGATGAAATCATTAATTTTATACTTAAATAAATAAAGTAAATTTATTACTTTTTATGTGTGATATAGATGAAAAAAATATAAATTCTTATTAATTATAAAACATTCAACTATGGTTTTTTATAATTATAAATATTATTATTAAAAAAATTAATTGTTATTTATAAATATTATTATTTAACCTTCTTTTTTTTTTTGTTACTAAGATTGTGTTTGATATGGGGTACTAAAATTGAAATTAGAAGATTAGAACTTAGTATTATATTTGATGGCTAGAAATTGAAACTAAAATTTTAGTTTATTTAGTACTTTTAAAAAGTAGAAAGGTAAAAAATTAAAAATTTTAGAGATAGAGACCAAAACTTTAATAATTTTTTTTAAATACCCTCGTTATTTTTTTAATTTTCCAAGTTTATCATAAAGATTTTCCAAGTTTATCATAAAGCCTCAGATTAGGATGTCCTCACTACCGGACTTCTTTCTCCTTTGAACATCATCTTCTTTTCATTCTGACCAGTAACCACACCTCTTTTCCCCTCGTCCTTGATATCACAGCCTTGCCTCCTTGGCCTCTCTTCCTTGTTGGCTCGTGCTCGATGGCTTACCTCTATTCCAAGCGCGATTCGACGACGGAGCAATTGGAGGAGAGGCAAAGCGATTGGGCTTATTCAAAGCCGGTAGTGATCTTTGACATGGTTTGGAACTTTGCATTCGTCGTAGTGGCGGTGATGGTCATGGTTAGAAAAGAAGTGTTGAAAATGTTGCTAAGGCTATGGATTATAGGGTATGTTATGCAGTGCATGCTTCACATGGTTTGAGTTTGCGCTAATTACAGGAGAAGGAGAAGGATCCAGTGCTCGCAGTCTATGAACAGTGGTGGAGAAGAAACGGTTGGAAGTAGTGGGAATTTGAGTTCACATTCGAGAGAGGGTTCTTTGCACTATGTTACATGCTGTTTATTTACTTTTGGCATTGAGTATGGAAGCATTTTATGGTTATGGCTAGAACTTTGGATTTACATGATAGTTACATTTTATTAATATGTTCTGTGTTCAAATTTTGTTCTATGTTCAAATTTTGTGTTTAGTTGCTTTATGTGGCTCCTATGGCTAAAATGGGAGAGTTCATGTGTTACTTGATGAAAGGGGAAGGTTTATGAGGTTGATTCTTAAGACGATGATGATGGAGTTATTTTGTTTTAATAAATTCATTTGGATAATTATATTTGTTTTAATTTTAATATTTTTTTCAAATTAATCAGAATACTAAAATATAATTCAGTTCTACACACTTTATATTAAATACAATATAAAAAATTAATTTAGTTTTTGTATTATTTTTCAATATTTATCTATTAATTTCTATCTCAGTCTTGCAAGCTCCATGCATGGCATCAGCTTGTCCACTAGTTTAAATAAAAAAAAAAAAAGAAAGTATGAAGAGCTAATATGACTAGTGTACAATGTGTACAATGGGGTTAAAGTGTAATTAAAATTAAATTATAGACAATTTATTAATTTTGAATATCTGTTAATTTGAAATTTGAAACATATTAGGATTGTCGTAACTGAAATACACAAACGAAGACCCTCTCTCTCTGAACGGTGTTACCACACAAAAACGGAGACCCTCTCTCTTTGAACGGTGATCCTTCTCTCCCTTTCTCCTCGTTTCTCACCGGCAGAGTTCCGACTGAAGCCGACGTCCGCACCGGTGACCGTCCAGCAGCGCCTTCCGATCGTGTGGGTAGTAATCGCGGCACCGCAGCAACCCAGACCTGCAACGACTCCGTCGCAGCCGACATGTGCCTTCCTTCCGACGTCGACGGCCCAAGATAAAGGGGTCACAAGTGTGTTTCCTTTGATACGTCCATCACCGTCCGGAAGTTCGTAAATGGAGTGCAATTGCGTTAAACCGTTGTGTCATGTTCCATCTTTCGTTGGTAATCACAATTCACCGAATCTAAATGAAAACGATTCCAACCATTTCGTTGTCGAGATTGAGCAATTTAATAAGGTGAGCAACGTTCATTGAAACATTGATAACGAATAGTTATTTCCATATGATTTAGATGTTTATAGTCAATGCAAGTAGAGTGTTTTATTTTATGTTAACTGCTTACATAGATGCAATATAAACATTCCTGATTCAACCAAATTTGCGCTGGTTTTAAGAATGGCATATAGATTTGCAAGTGTTAATTCTATTTTATGTATGAAGAAGTTGCATGTATTAATTAATAATGGCTTATAGATTTGACATTGGATGAAAGTAGTTCTTGATTCAACCAAATTTGCTTTGGTTTTAAGAATGGCATATAGATTTGCAAGTGTTAATTCTATTTTATGTATGAAGAATTTGCATGTGTTAATTAATAATGACTTAAAGTGTTGACATTGGATGAAAGTAGTTCTTTTTTGGACTATCCTATATGAATATATGTATTTATGTAATCAAATTTAACTTGCATGTTCCTATATTATTATTAAGAATATTTCTTTAAATCAAATTTAATGTGGTATACTGAACATAAAGTAAAACTAACGGTATTAGTATTATTAAGAATATTTCTTTAAATGAAAAATAAATAGACAAGAGTTATCAATTCATGGGCTACTTATTTTGATTCCTGCATGTTTAGGTTAGGCATATATATATGATTACACATGATAGATTGTGAATGAATAAAAAAAGCAACTCTAGTGACCACAAGCTCTGAAACCAAGGACTGGACTAAGTGCATGGTAGTTGTATCTACTGCATGTTGATCTATGTGATGTAAAGTGTTATTGTGCCAGAGAATAGTAGTAGTTAAAATACTTATATAATCGGTAAAATGAAATAATTAATTCAATTAATATTGTTAGTGATATTCATGCATTTGGTTCAAAGCTAAAATGGGTAGAATGATGGAGTTGATTGCCATTTGTATTCATTTATTTGTGTTGTTTAGTGAGGATTTATGTACATGACATTTACTTAGGGTTTATCTGATTAGTTTTTTGGTTTGTATTTGTGCGTTTATTTTGCGATTGTAGGCCATGCAACTGTCAGATGTTACTGAGGTTGGAAGTGAAGAGATGGATTTTGGTTACGAGGTTTGGACTCTAGTTTAATTTTTTGTATTCATGAACCGCATGTTTGATTTGACCATTAATGACATTAATTTTTTTATTTGAAATGTAGTTACCGGATTACGGTTGCCTTCAAGAAGTCGAAATACCAAGAGTTGGAATGCAGTTTGCGTAGTTGCAACTGGCTCATGAATTCTATGTTACCTACGCAAAGAAAGTAGGATTTGCAACTAAGATAAGGACGACAACATGTGATAAGATCACAAAGGAACCCATTAACCAAGCTATCCACTGTAATTGAGACGGGTTCCGTGGCTCTCGTGTCAAAGCACCAACGTGGAAGAACACGATTTCAGCCGATGGGTGCAAGACAAGGATATATGTGAAGTTTGATAAGGAGAAGGAAGAGTGGGCTTTCTTCAAGGTTGAGTTAGGGCACTCACACCCATGTTCAGCAAAAAAGATGGTTCACTACCATGAGTATAGGGAGCTGACTATGCATGCGAAGTGTGTGATCAAGGATAATGACCACATGTTACAAATTACTTTATGCTATATTACATAGTCAATTGGTACATCACTGGTCATTTTAGAAAGTGACTATATGGTTATCTTTACTCAGATACGTTGGATGTTCATTTCTGTTCGTGATTGGATGTTCACTTTTGTTGTATACATGGATGGTTATTGTTTGGGTGCTTAGTAGTATTTGATGCTTGATGGTTATTCTTTATCTTACTGTCATGGTTATCAAATTTGTTACAAGTTTCCAAAAGCTATATTACATGGTCATTTGGTACATAGCTGGTTGTTTTAGAGAGTAATTACATGGTTATTTTTACTAAGATACATTGGATGTTCGTTTCTGTATGAGATCGGATGTTCACTTTTACTGTATACGTGGATGGTTATTTTTTGGATGCTTAGTTGTAGTTGATGCTTGATGGTTATTCTTTATCTGATTATCATGGTTATCAAATTTGTTACAAATTTCCAAATGCTATATTACATGGTCATTTGGTACATAGCTGGTTGTTTAAGAGAGTAATTATATGGTTATCTTTACTCAGATACATTGGATGTTCATTTCTATACGAGATTGGATGTTCACTTTTACTATATACGTGGATGGTTATTCTTTGGTGATTCAATCCTTATTACCTGTAGCATGCATTCCAAAGGATTCACTGGATCTTGAGTCAAGAACAGTGATCATGATGTCAACACTTTACAGATTCAAGTTAAATTTGAAATACAAAAGAGATATTCCTGTGCTAAGACATAATATACCAGATGTTCGGTTCAATATGTATCTAGATTGTTACTTTTATAAACAAAATAGATGGTTATTTTGACTCACTCGTAGGTGTATCATGCCTGAACAACTGTACACTAACAGATTCACAGAAGTTTAAACCAAAAAAAAGTATCAACTGAAAACAAGTCCTCCAAATGTATCATAAATAAATCCCCTAAGACTATAACCAGTAAATAACCTAAATAACTTAAGTTAATTAAATTCACAGAAGTTAAACTTAAGTACGCTACTTCTTCCTCCCTTTGATCTTCCTCCCATTTGGTAATTCTTCGGCACGTTGTATTAACGTCCTTGTGCTAGGTGCTGTGAATAGAGATCTACCTTCCTTTCGCTTGTTCCGTGATTGATTGCGTCGTACAGGTTCGGCTTTGTCCTCCAATAATGAAAGAACCTGATCAACCAATGCATTTTGTGGCCCACAGACAATGTCTAACATCAACTCCATCTTGTATAATCTAAGGATTTCCTATAGAAGATTTACGAGACGAGTTAGGAGTAATAACCGTTACAGTGATATATGTTCCAATTTACGCATGATATATGCCGAAAAGTTTATTAAAGTCACCTTGTTCCATTCATCAAGAGCACGGCCTTCGGTCCAACTCTCCATGAACTTAATAACGTAGATGCCACAATCAGAGCTACAGGCAAGTAAAACATTTATGCTATCGGGATTACACGAATTTTACATAAGGTATGCCGCATGTTAAAAAAACAAAAAGGAAAAAAAAGGTGAGCTGTATTTTCGTCTCACTTGTTCGGCTGCTTTGGAACACTGACATAAGAACGAGACGGGCCGTCTGTAGTCCGCACATATGCGGAAATTGCAACTCTAGCCATGTCCTCAAGCAGTCTCCCCTTGAAATCAAGCAACGATATAGTCGAATAATGTGCTATAGAATAAGCTATTACAATTCTCTAGCGAAAAAAGGAATATAATATGTTACCACATATGCATCGAGTTTATCCCATTCATCAATAGGCGGTACATAATGCAAATTGTCGATCATCACTAGGCGCTTCGCATTCACCTCAAACGCATACACCTACCAATGGCCTCTCCAACAGTTAGGAATTAACCACTGCAGCAAACAACACAAAAGATAGCATATGTCTCTTTTAAAAAAAAAACAATTCAACTAACTCAACCATGGAAGAACGAGAACATCATCGAATCAAATGAAAGTCACAACAAAATACTAAAACCACAGTTTATTGATCATGAAGACACATGATGCTTTAGGCAAATAATTACTGGGTCTAGGAGATCGACCCAATCAATTATAAACAACACAATCAGCAAAGAAGATTACATTTAATCAACGCAACAACATGCCACACCCGAAGATCAATATATACAGATCAAAACAACCATCATGATAGGTAGAAAAAGTAACCATCCGTTTCACGTGAATTATATAATAGATATTTGATTCCGAAGCCTGCTTTGAACAACATATACACATATTCTTAAACCAAAGGTCCACATAGTGAGCGAAAACTACTACGCTATTTAAACCAAAATTTTGCAAATCTTCCCGCGCTAAGATTATTTCAATATCAAATATCTAGAACAACAGCTTGTTATGCACATTCCGGCGAATTGAAATTACAACAATTGATTTCTTCACTATGAAAAATCAAACAACAAACAAGATTCATCGCATGTAATTCCAGTAACAACAGAAACAATTATAATCACAAAACAAAATTCTTCTCACTAACCTCCGGTTGTTTAACAACGATACTTGCGATGGAAAATACAGGGGCGACTAGTGCAGAATTTCTAACCACAAACTAACCGGCAAGTGCACCGGGTCGTACCAAGTAATACCTCAGGTGAGTGAGGGTCGATCCCACGAGGATTGATAGATCAAGCAACAATAATTGAGTGATAGGCTTAGTCAGGCAAACAGAAAGTAGTGTTTGAATGTTCAAGAAGCATTAAACAATCGTTCAGAAATTAAAATAGTAAAGTAAATGAGTTGGGAATAAAATATGGAGAAGACAGTTAAGGTTTCAGAGTTATCTATTTTTTCCGGATTAACTTTTCTTACTAACTATTTTAATCATGTAGGATTTAATTGATGGCAAACTATATGTGACTAGACCCTAATTCCTTGGACCTTTCTAGTCTCCTCTAAAATTCATGAACAGCCAATTCCTTGGTCAATTAATTCCAATTAGAGGGTGATGATCAAATTACAGTTTATATGCCACGAAAACTCTAATGACCCAAAAATAAAAGGATTATATATCACATATCCTGTTAAATCCAGATAATTAAAATTTAGGAGAATATGTTTTCAAGCTGTTGTTCAAGTAAAGAGCTTTTCCAAGTTATACAAGAACTCAAATAGAAAATGGGTCATACTTTCGTTCCACCCAAATTCATAAGATAAAGAGCGAAAACAATTCTTAAATTGTAAATCCAAATATGAATTAAAATAGAAAAAACAATAAAATCAATCCATACAAATAGACAGAGCTCCTAACCTTAACAATGGAGGTTTAGTTGCTCATGGTAAAGAGTGAAAACTAGGATTGTAAATTGGAATGGAATAATGTTGTGTTGGAATCACCCTGTTGGAATCCCTTTTTATTTCTAATCCTAATTAATTTAAAATCTATTATCTAAAACTTCAAATAATATCTTTTCCTAAAAATAATATTTGAATTTAAATTAGAATTAATTAACAAGTCTTCAGTTGATGGGTGGGGACCACTTGTTTTGTCCATTCTGCAGCTTCTAATCTGTGTTTTCTGGGCTGAAAACTGAGTCAAAACAGCCTAGAAATCGCCCCCAGCGTTTTTCTGCGTTTTTTGCACGTGGCGCATGTCACGCATACGCGTCGATGGTCTTCTTCGGGTGTCACGCGCACGCGTCAGTCACGCGTACGCGTCGCTGTGCAAATCTTCAAATCACGCATACGCGTCAGTCACGCGCACGCGTTGCCATAGAAAGCTCCAAATCACGCGCACGCGTCAGTCATGTGTACGCGTCTCTCCTCGCTGCCATCTCCTTTTGTTCTTGTGCTGCAGAAACTCCATCAATCCAGCCGAATGCTACCTAAAATAAACAAAATCGCAAAAGACTCAAAGTAGCATCCATATTGGCTAAAAGATAATTAATTATTTATTAAAGATAGGAAAGATGCTCACGCATCAGCGACCACACTGAGTGCTGCCGGCGTTGGAAGAGGAGCGCGTTGGAGGGTGAAACGCAAGGTCTGGTCGTGCCGAAGGTGGGTGAGACTCGGTGGTTTGGAACGGCGCTGGGGAAGGGTGAGCCGCGGTGTTCCGGTACGGCGCTGAGGGTGGGTGACCTGGGGTGTTCCGGTACGGTGATACTGCAGGGTGAGCCGCACGGGTGTCTGGTACGCCGATGACAAAGGCCGAGCTGTGGGAGTTTGGTCGGTGGGAGGCTGGGCGCGAGAGAGGCTCGGCCCTGATGCCAGGTTCCAAACCACGCGCAGTGGGATGTTCAACTTCGAACGGTTTTGTGAGTAAGGTTACCGTCAGTAAAAAAATGGAGATTGGAAAAAAAATTAGGATTAGGGATTATGTGGTGGTGGTGTTACCATGGTACAAAGAGTTTAGGAAAGAAACGAAGAATTATTTAGAAAAGTATTATTTTTATTATTCATATTTCTCATTTGTGATTACAAGGTTCTTACCAATATATAGACCAACAATATGCTAAGAGTACACTCGTTATGGAATAATATCCTCATAAATTACATTGATTTTTTTCTAATCCTCTTTGATATTTTCCTGATTTTGTTCCCTAATTATGATATTCTAATACTCCCCCTCAAGGTGAGTAGTGGGATCACCAATACTCAGCTTGGTTAGAACTTTAGCAAGGACTTGTCTTGAAACTACTTTAGTAAGAATATCAGCCAACTGATCTTCTGATCTCACAAATGGAAGCTCAATAATGTCATTTTCAATTTTTTCTTTGATAAAGTGTCGATCCACCTCAACATGTTTTGTTCTATCATGTTGTACGGGATTCTCTGAAATGCTGATTGTGGCTTTGTTGTCACATTTCAACTGGCTTGGCAATTGTGGTGGAAACCCAATCTCAGACATTAATTTTCTTATCCACAATACTTCAGTGATGCCTTTAACGATCCCTCAAAATTCTGCCTCTGCACTTGAAAGATATACAACTTTCTGCTTCTTGCTTTTCCAAGTTACCAGGTTGCCTCCAACAAGTGTAAAGTAACCAGCTGTTGATCTTCTATCATTTGGGTTGCCTGCCCAATCTGCATCGGTGTATGTCTCAACCTTCAAATGGCCATTCCTTTTGAAAATGATTCCACTTCCTGGAGCTCCCTTCAAATATTGAACTATCCTCATGGCAGCTTCCATATGATCTTCTTGTGGCTTATACATAAACTGACTTACCATTCCCACAGCATAAGCTATGTCAGGCCGAGTCTGTGATAAGTAAATTAGTTTTCCAACCAGTCGCTGGTACCTTTCCTTATCTTCTAGGGTGGCACCTTCTACTATCTTCAACTTGTGATTAACTTGTATGTGCGTATCTATTGGTTTGCAATCCACTATTTCTATTTCTGCCAGAAGGTCCAAGATGTACTTTCTTTGGGAGATAAAGATTCCTTTGCTGGATCGTAGAACCTCTATTCCTAAGAAATATTTTAGTCTTCCCAAATCCTTCATTTCGAAGTCTGTAAATAGGTTCCTTCTCAATTTTTCAATTTTTTCAGCATCACTTCCTGTTATGATCATATCATCCACATAGATTATTAGGCAAGTGATTAAATCTCCCCGTTTTTTCAAAAAAAGGGTATGATCAGAGTTACTTTGCTTGTACCCATACCTTTTCATGGCAACAGTAAATCTTCCAAACCAGGCACGTGGAGATTGTTTAAGTCCATAAAGAGCCTTCTTTAACCGGCAAACTTCATGTTTTCTAAATCCTGTTGAGAAACCTGGAGGAGCTTCCATGTACACTTCTTCTTTCAACTCTCCATGCAAGAAAGCATTCTTGATGTCAAATTGATGGAGTGGCCAATCTTCATTTGCTGCTATTGAAAACAACACCCTGATAGTATTAATCTTTGCAACTGGTGAAAAAGTTTCAGTGTAGTCGATACCATAGGTCTGTGTATAACCTTTGGCCACCAACCTTGCCTTGTACCGTTCAATAGTGCCATCTGCCTTATGTTTAATGGTGAAAACCCATTTGCACCCGACTGGCTTTTTTCCTGTCGGTAGGATACACTTTTCCCAAGTTCCGTTCTTCTCTAGGGCTTCCATTTCTGTATTCATGGCTTTTCGCCATTCAGCTTTCTCATTGGCTTCTCGGACAGTTCTTGGAATGTCTTCTATTAAGAGTCTGGCAGAAAAAGCCTTTGCAACATCTGTTATTCTTTCTCTAGCCACTCTTATCGGGTATCTTGAGTTACTGAGAACATGTTCTGGTGAGTACCGATCAGGAGGCATCCCTCTGTTTCTTCTTGGAAGAAGAATAAAGGTATTGGGCTCTAGTTCTTCATGTTCCAGTACTATACTGTTATTGTTAGTGGCCTCATTAAAAACAGGGAGTAAATTATCAAATTGACAATTACTTACCTCTTGTCTGACATTCTCAAAAGGACTCTCACTGGTTGTATGTACCGAGTTGTTTTCTACGTTGAGTGAAGTATGCTCGGTGGCTCCATCTACTTGCTCTATTTGAACAGTTTCTGGGCAACAAAGGTTATTTAGCCAACTTGGTGGTTCATTATTGTTCTCCCCCTGAATGCCATGTTGGCGGCTGAAGTAAAATTCGGATTCTAAAAAATCACAATCCATGGTCACATGAATACGACGAGTGATTGGATTGTAGCACCTATACTCCTTTTGGTGTGTAACATACCCAACGAAAATACATTTTTCTGCACAAGAATCAAGTTTAGTTCTATTGGTTTTGGGAATATGAACAAAGACGGAACATCCAAATACTCGAGGTGGTAAGGTTAGAATAGGCGGGATTGTAGTTTGAGTAGCCAAGACTTGTAAATAGGCAGAGGTCCCTATAGCTTCAGGCCAAAAAATTTTTAGAACTTGTGCATCAAAAAGCATGGCTCGGGTCATCTCAAGTAACTTACGATTTCGCCGCTCAGTCACACCATTTTTTTGGGGTGTATTTGGGCAGGAAGTTTGATGAATAAGACCATTTTTCATAAAAAAATCGCGCATTGATTGGTTTATATATTCTCCACCATTATCTAAGCGAAGTACTTAGATTTTCTTGTTGAATTGAGTTTGAATCATTTGGTAGAAAGCAAAGAACTTATCAGGTACTTCAGATTTATGTTTTAAAAAATATACCAAATTCATGCGAGAGAAATCATCCACAAATAACACAAAATATTGAAAATTATTATGGGAAATAGGAGCTAGATCTCACACATCTGAGTGTATTAGAGAAAAAATGGAATTGACTCTAGTGTTGGTTGGAGGAAAAGAAACTCTGTGACTTTTTGCACGAATACAAGTTTCGCATTTGAGGGGTTCAGTACTACTTGTAAAAAGACTAGGAAATAGTAACTTGAGGTACAGAAATGAAGGATGTCCGAGACGCATGGGCCATAACCAAAGTTGCCTAGTAACCGTTCTGTGAGCAAGCATGACATGACCCTAGTGTGCTACTTCATCAACGTAGTAAAGGCCTTCTCGTTCAGTACCATGCCCAATGATCTCCTTCGTAAGAATGTCCTGTAAAAGACAAAAGGTAGAGTACATTACCACACAATTTAGTTCCTTTGTTACTTGGCTAACAGACAATAATTTTGATAATAATGCAGGGACATAGAGGCAATTTTTTAATTTCAATTTTTCTGAAAAAATAATGGAGCCTCCTCCTTTAACATCAATTAATTTTCCACTAGCTGTTTCAATATGGGCTTTTGAGGGCATAGTTAAGCTGTTAAAATCATGAAGATTATGAGTCATAGTATCGTAAGCCCCACAATCGAAAATCCATTCATTTATCTTTTTAATTGGATTTTAATTATGGGTCTCCCCTTTATATTGAGTCGCGGCGGTCTGGGCTGAACAGCCAAGGACTTCAGTAGTCCTTGACTTGCTTCCTCTCTTCGCCACTGCTGCTGGTGACCTCTTACAGTGGTGGCTCCCTTACTCTAATTTTTTGATGACTTGGAATTGTTTTTCTACCAATCTGAGTAACCCACAATCTTAAAGCAGTTTTCTTTGGTGTGTTTCTTCTTTCTTCTTCCACCAATTGCTTTTTCCATCAGAGTTGCCCATAATGAATAATTATATCCGTTTAGTTTAAAACTAATTGACAAATTGTTAGAATTGGTTTGTGATGATCGCATGCCAAAACTATTGCATGGCATATTTGCAATTTGTAATGTGAATTCGTCAGAATTTTGAATCCTAGAACCTAATTCTGCTCTGATACCATGTTACCATGGTACAAAGAGTTTAAGAAAAAAAAAAACGAAGAATTATTTAGAAAAGTATTATTTTTATTATTCATATTTTTCATCTGTGATTACAATGTTCTTACCAACATAGTAGCTAGAATATCGATTTAACTCTTAAAATCTTTCGATATTACGATTTTAAATGAATTTATCGATTTTACGAAATTTGTACTAAGTCTGACGATTTTACGATTTAAATCTTGTTAAGATTTTACGTTTTACGTTTTTTATTTACTTTTTCGATTTCACGTAAAATCTCGATTTTTTCTACCTTGCTTACCAATATATAGACCAACAATACGCTAAGAATACACTCGTTATGGAATAATATCCTAATAAATTACATCGATTTTTTTTCTAATACTCTTTGATATTTTCCTAATTTTATTTCCTAATTATGGTATTCTAATAGGTGGTTATCACAAAAATGAACAGCACTTTTGGAATTAGGATAAATATGAGTAATTTTGATTTTTAATTCATATTAGACTAAATAAACAATCCATTATACATATTGTATATATACCTATTAATTTTCTAGCCGAATTAAAAAAAAAATCCATTTTTAGGAGCAGACTGAGTTGAGAGTTGAGACGCTAGTGGTTGACTGGTTGTATACAATTTTTTCCCTCCATTTTTCCAAGTACGGTTTTCTTCTCTGGCTTTCGTTAAGCAAGGGTTTAGGGGACGGTTTGATCCATCGAACGGCAATATAACTTAACCGACACCATCAACGAATGAGATTTACGGGGCGCCACGTTTTTGTCTTGATCCAAGAATTGATGGCGATATCTATTGATTTCTTCTCCCAAGTTAAACTATTATTTAAAATAATTATAATTTGATAAAATATGATTTTTGTAAGACTTATTTAGTATTTAGAAAATAGATATTTTCATCTCTTCAGTAAATTTATTTTTTAATTCATTTTTACACGAATGCCAAAGAGAATTATAATTTTTTTTAAATTAAGATTACTTTTAAAAAATTAATTATCATTTCTTTATTTTGTAAGTCATTTTGTCACCAATTAAATTTTTTAAAATAGAAAATGATAGTCTACTCCTTCCACCGTTCCACGTTGCGCCTCAACGTTTCTCGCTCACACCAGGTTGTTTTTGCTTTTACCATTTTCCCTATTTCTTCTAACTAGAATAAGTTCGAAAAAGATAATAATAATAATAATAATAATAATAATAATAATAATAGGTTTATACAATATTGGAATACGAATTGTTTGATCACTTGAGTTTTTTTCGTAAAATATCTTTTATTATATATAATGTAAAATATTATTATTTCAAAAATTTGAATTAAAAGTTTCTTAGTCAAAATATTGTTATATTTATAAATAGATTTTTTTATATATTTTAACGTAAAAATTAAAAGAATTTTATATAGATAATTATATTATTTCATCAGTAAAATAATTAATTTTTAAATATACTGTTTAAAATATTATTTAAATTCATAAATCTAGTTAGAAAAAATGCACAAAATTTTTTATATTGTATCAAAATTAAAGTCTTATCATTATTATACATATTTAATTTATAAAAAATTATTATAAATATATTATTATCTATTAATACCTATCACCACTAATAATAATAATAATAATAATAATAATAATAATAGCTAAATTGACAAAACAGCTAAAGAAAAGAACACATCAAATTAATAGTGCTTGAGATCTGTTCACAAAGCACAATCACATGCCATAAATAAACCGAGTGGTGCCAGAAAAATTTTCAGTAAAATTATTCTTACTTCTGTAGTTCTGCTTGTTCCCATATATATTCTTCATCGGAAAAAGGATATTCAGATCCACAACTATTTCTCACTAAACCCAGTTTCTGTAACTTCTATCCATTCACAGTTTTTTTTTTTTTTTTGTTATTATTATTGTCATATCCTTCCCATATTTCTCAGTATTGCAGATTAATCAAGATCACGTGTTGTACGTTGTGAGCATTGTCCATTTTGAGAGAGAAAATTGTTACCTTTCATCACCACTGCAGAAAAAGACATTTCTTCGTTGTGAATTTTGAGTATCTTGCACAACCTGTGGGTACAATTTGATACGGGTATGTGATGTTATTGATGCAATTGCTTTCTTTTCTTTTTTGTTTCTGGAAACTTCTCTTCAATTTTAGGGGTAGTTGAATTGCTTGTTTAATTGAGTTGTTTAGGATTTAAGCCTGGATCTGTGTTTGATGTGTGTGAATTTTCCTTGAACATGCTCTGTTTCAGTATTTGATTATTTATGTTCTGGCCATGCCTTGATCTGGGTTTGTATAAGGGAACACCCGTATTCCGTGTTGTTTGTTTGATTCAGAATTACTATAATATGAATTTGTATTATTCTTGTATACTGAATACTATCTAGATACTTGTTCTGTTGCTTATTAATAAGTAGGGTGTAAATATGATCTTGATTTTATTATAACTTTAATAATGTGTAGAGTATTATAGGCACTTTGTGTCTAGTGATTTAATTTCTTTGGTCTTAAAAATTATAACTATAGTATTTAAATTTATGATTTAGTGGAATTTAATCTGTTGTTTAATTGGAAATATATAAGCAGTTTGAGTTGGGTGCTAATGAGAAATATGAATTGTGATCAACACTGTTTTTCTTCTACAACTGCTTTATATAGGAAAATAGCAATAGACATTAGTATCTTGATCAAACCATTTTGGATATGCATTTTTCAGTTTTCAGTTTTTCAGTTTTTTTCTTTTTCTTTTGTTTTTTTATTCATTTGTTTGTTATCAGTTATCTTGAGCAGGCCACTAGTTTTGTATTGCGGAGTCTCTAATAGAAGTTAATCTTCATATGGACAGGTATATTTTAAAGAAGTGAAAAATTTGGAGACTGAGAAATTCGGCATGTTCAGATTATCTCCTCGGAGGAATCAAAGATCGAAAGGCTTCAAGGTGAAGCATGCTCTACAACTAATCCTCTTGCTTGGCATTTGTATCTGGTTGGTTTACCAAATCAAACATTCCCATGAGAATAAAGGATCCAAAGGCGAAAACCCGAAAATCAATAGTGATTTGAAATTAGGGAGGAAGGATCCCCGTCCTCGTGTGGAGGAAACTTCAGTGATCGATGCGAGGCACAAGGAGGAGGATGACGAGGAGGAAGAAAACAAGCATGAGGAGCAAACCAAACTGGATGATGTTAACGGTGTGGAAGATGAAGCCCTGATGCAAAAGAATGAGATAAGTAGCAGTGAAGAGAATTCAGAGAATGGACAGGATTCAGTGGACAAAGAGAATGAAGAGAGTTCTGAAAACGACGGGACTCACATGGAAAGTGTGCAGCATAATATGGAGGAGGACAATACGGAGAGGGAGCATGGAGAGGATGATAAAAATGACACGGAGGAGAACAAAGAAAGTGGAGAAACTATAGAGAAGGGTGTACAGGAGAATGAAGAGACAGAAGATAACGGGAACGAAGCAATCAACCAGAGTGAAACAGAAGTGAATGAACTTGAGCAGAATAATGAGCAAGATGGTAAAGAAAAGGAGGAGAGAAATGAAATTGAAGCCGAGAAAGAAGAGCATGATAATAAGATTCAGGAAGAGACTTCATCTGAAAATCTGGTTCAAGATGGAGGCATGAAAGAAGAGGAGGAGCGTAGAGAACAACAATATGCTGGAGATAATGCCTCGAGTGCTGTAGACCATAAGTCAGAAGATGTCTTTGATGAAACTTCTAACAAGGCAGAAAAATTTGACAAAAGGGAAAACAATGAATTTGAGTCAGAGTCTGAGAAAAGTGGCTCCGAAAATACTGAAGTGACTGATTCCACTGTGACAACAGACAGCCAAGAAAATGATGGCGAGAATGAGGCAAATACAGAGAATGATTCCCAGAAGAGTTCTATTTCGGAATCAGGCGAGCAACAAGAAGTTCAGCATAACTTCAAGAATGAGTCTACAGATGAGACTGACACATCTTTCATCACTGAGAAACATAACGAAACATCAGAAAACTCAGACTCCAAGGTAGAGGACTCCAGCATGCAAAAATCATTGCCGGATTCCGAAAATGCTAACTCAGATACTGCAGCAGATGAGACCGGTTCCAGTTCAAAATCTTCCTCAGAAACTCTTGATAATGATGCAAAAAATGGAGAATTTCAGGACAGTGCTAACAATAGTTCTGTTGTGAACGAAAATTCCAACACCAATTCTGTCCAAGAAGAAGCACAAGAGAATGTTCAATCATCCAAAACATCAGAATCTGATAACAAAGATTCAAACCTAGAAGGGGAACTCACTACCACTGATACTAAATCAGAGCAGAAAAAGGACAAATCCTCAAACAAAGAAAACAAGACAGATGCAGTGGAAAATGAGAGCGAGAGCAAAAACACTAGCGAAGACAATTCTTCTGATACTACTTCTGATCAAAACAAGGATGATTCTTTGAAATCAGAGAACAACAGTGATGCAAACCAGGATGGCTCAAATGCTGATATAAATGAGAAAGATGCATCATCCAATGCGGAACTGAACGAGAACAAGAATGAGAGTGAAAATGAGAACAAGAATGAGAACGAAAACGAGAATGAGAACAGTGATCGGAGCAAGACGACAAGCGAAAATGATGATGAAGGTTCTCAAAATGAGAAAGAGGAAATTGCACACACTGATGCGGATAGCAATTCCAACTTGCATGAGGATCAAGGAAGTTCTGATCGCGTCGATTTGGGAACTTTGCCGGACACCAATGGGGAAAGCAATCACAGAGATGTTGCTACTGCAGAGTGATAATGCACTGCAATAAAATTAGTTTTATCTTTTTCTTTCTTCTTTTAGTTACAATTAGTTTGTTATCTTTGCTTCTTCTGATCCTCTGCTTTCGTTTTTGGTTGAGCCATGCGCTGTTCTTTAGGTGGTTTATGATATGAAAGTTTTTGGTTCCGTAGGATTAGAACATGAATATTTAGCGTTATAGTTTAAGCTGTATAAATTATATCCTGTTTAACTGAACTGTATTAAATGCAAGCAATAATAGTTACAACTTACTTTGAAACTATTGTGCTCTTTATGCATATTGCATCCTCCAAAAATAGAAGAAAAACGAGAACGAACTTGGATAGTTAATAAAATGGTGGTTACTTTCAGAAAATGTTTTCATGTGAATGTCTGCATGTGAAAATCATACTCATAAGTCATAACTAGGATGCTGCATTGGAAAGAGTATGACATATAGGTCCTTTTGGAGTTGATGAAGTAAATCTCTGAAATATTTTGTGATGGATTTATAAGTGAAAAAAAATAAAAAATAACGTAAATTCATTAAAAAAAGAAAAAATTGCAATCAACTTATTAGGGGGAGAGAGAGAGAGAAGTATACCAAATACATGATTGATAAATAAATTATATAATAGTTTAACAAGATGTTCACATATGCCAGTGTCCTTTTGGTAATTAATTAAAAAAATAGCTCAATCAAATAGCTCAAGTTCAAAAATAATTAATTAAAAAAATATAAACATTTAAAAGATGTTAGTTTTACCTAGTCAATTTTAGAGAAAAGTCGAAAGACGGGAAAAAGATTATGATTGGAAGTGTTCATCTTCAAAGTTTAGTTACATCTTGAAAGTACAAAGTATCATTATTGTATTACAAGTATGAGTGTAATTTTGCTACTCTCAAATTATAAGTCAACTTATATTTGTTTTTTTTTTTAATTGTTTTCGTATTTTTCAATCTAATTAATTTGTCACAAATTTGAGTTATATTTAAAAATTTGTTATTAATTAATAAATTATTATATATAATTATATTATGTATAATAAAAATCAAATCAATTTCTAGTATAAAATATATGTTGAAATACAAATACATATTAAAAATAAATTAAACAACACATATATTAAACATACATAATAGCTAATTTAGTGAATAATTTTTTATATACAGATAACATTTTTGTTATTTTTAATACAACACACATTTATAACAAAATTGAATAAACACCAAATCCGGTCACTGTCCATTCTAAAATAGGATAAAACAATTCCTGTCGAAAAAATAAACCCATCCCAGTTCCTGCCCGTGTCTTCCGTGAGTCATGGCAACCCCTCCGTCATTTCCCCTCGCCAAATTTAACGAAAGAGACCTACGTGACACTTAACGTTGTTGATGTGGACGCCAAGTCACTGTTAAGTGATATGTTGGCGAATGAAGAATGGGTATGGATCAATTTGTCTCTCTACGGGCAATGGTCAGGGGTTGATTTGTCCCTCTTTATCCACAAAAAATGATGTCATTTCATGTACTGCACTGAACCAAAACCTATGTTATTTAGAGGTGATTATTCATCTCAATTGAAACCTCCCACTACTCTTCCAAATCAAATACAAACAACATGACACTATAAGAAAGTTGCTGAAAACCGTCAGATTTACCAGCAGAATTACCAAAAAATCCGCCGGTAAATTTATTACCGTGGAATTTAGCAGTGGACAAATTCAAACAATAAAATCCTCAACTCCGGATTTTTTAGTCCATTGCTAATTATTGACTCTATATTTACACTTATAAATACCCTATCCCTCAGGTATAATTTGAACCTAATCTACTGAAAACCTGTTAAAACCTTTACTAACTTAAGCATCAGAGTCCCTTGCAGGTACCATCCCCCAACTTCACAAAGATGTCGGACGACGGCATCCTAGCAGCAAGAGATATCGGACAAATCATCCAAAGGTGTTTGGACCTCACGTCCAAGCCCAATGCAATCCACTTTCAGGTAACCCTCAGAACATTGACGTTGTTGCTGGAGACCTAGAAATCAGTACCGTACAATGGCAAACGACATCTCAGAAGATGGACACATAGCTTCCGATTCGGAAGCCCGAGAGAAAAAATAACACAACTACGAATGAACATTAGTCATACCGCTATAAGCCGATAGGGGAAGAGGTGCGGCCAGAGATGTGCACACTTCAAATCCGGAGGGACATAGGATAAGCTCAGAAGTGCATTGACCCCAAGGATCCAGGCCAAGGGATCCCACGGAGATTATGGACTTGTCCACGGACATCAAGGTTGGCTAGAACAACTCGAGCAGGAACTAGAGCGACAATGAGAATCTGAAAGAGCCCTAAGAAGGGAAGTTCGACGAAGAAGGGAGCTAGAAGAAAGGCTCTTGAAACTAGAGTCTGACTTTAAGGGTAGGAGAATCTAAGTTGACCGAGAAGAAACGCCTCTGATAGGCGAAGATCCATTCATAGAAGAAATCATACGGGCTAAAGTTCCCAAAATCTCTAAGAGCCTGAACATGGATCTTTATCAGGAACCACCGATCCTAGGCATCATCTGAGTAATTTCAAAAGCCGAATGTACTTGGCAGACACATCTGATGCAACTCATTGCAAAGTCTTCTTGACCACGTTAACTAAAGCAGCCATGAAATGGTTTGATAGTTTACCACCTAGATTGGTCACATGCTTCGACGATTTGGCCAGAAGCTTCCTTACTCGATTTTCCATCTAAAAGGATAAGGTCAAGCATGCGCCAAGCCTCTTAGGATTGAAACAAGAAGTCGGGGAATCTCTATGAGTTTATATTGAAAGATTCAACAAAGCATGCTTAAAGATTCAGAATCTACCTACCAAAGCAGTCATCATCGGACTAGTCAACGGCCTTAGAGAAGGACCCTTCTCCCAATCCATATCAAAGAGGCACCCGACCTCATTGTACGAGGTACAAGAGCGAGCCAAAAAATACATTAACATAGAAGAAACTGCTTGGTTGAGAGACCTTTTGCCAAGACAACACATTCAATATCCAGCTCGAGGTAGAGAAAAGAAATCAAAGAATAAAGAAGAATACAACTCGGACAAAACTCGAAGATATCACAACTACACTCCACTTTCTTGTTGACATTTACAGAGAGATCTGCCACGCTGAAAAGATTCTACCCCCAGGCCGACCAAAAATAAAAAAGATGAAAGTCGGTCCGAATACTGCGAATACCACAAAATCTACGGCCATTCCACCAATGATTGCTATGACTTAAAAAATGTGATCGAGAAATTGGCTAGGAAAGGTCGGTTGGATAGGTATTTAGCAGACAGGTCGGATGATCAGAGCAAAAGAAAAAGAGATGAAGAAGACAGGGCTCGCTGGGATCAACCACCACGAACTCCTGAGAGGCACATCCATATGATTTTCGGAGGATTCATAAAAAGAGGAGTAACAAAATCCTCCCGCAAGAGACACTTAAAAGAAGTCTAATAGGTCGGTGAGGATGCTGAGACCCCCGACCTCCCCATTATTACCTTCACAAAAGAGGATGCCCAATGAGTAGTACCCAGACATGATGACCCTATCATGATCACAATGATATTCACCAATGCAAACTTCCACAGAACTTTGGTAGAACAGGGGAGCTCGGTAGACATCCTGTTCAAACCAACTTTCGTTAAGTTGGGCCTGGAAGAAAAGTATTTAAAGGCATACCCAGATACCCTCTTTGGTATGGGAGACACACCGATCTGATCTCTAGGGTTTATTTCCCTCTACACCAATTTAGGAAAGGCCCAAGATCAAAAACCTTGAGCATAGACTACATAGTGATCAATGTGGCATCAACCTACAACGCCTTAATAGGTTGGACAACACTAAATCGACTTGCTGCAGTAGTCTCCACCCCTCACCTTTGTATGAATTTTCCTACTCTAGAAGGGATAGCCACTGTAAGGGGGAGACCAAAACTAGCAAGAAGATGCTACAACAAAAGCTTGAACCTAAGGAGGTATACGAAAGGGAAAGAGATCAACAACATCAAACTTGGAGGTTTCCAAGTACAGGAATAACTAAGACCCCAACCAGAAGGAAAGATTGAGGAAGTTCAAATTTGGAATGAGGTCGGAAAGACAACAAACATAGGAGAAAATTTAGAACATCAGTTAAAAGTAGAACTCGTTAAGCTCCTACGGAATAATTCCAACTTCTTTACCTGAAAAGCTTTCGATATGCATGGAATTCATCCCGACCTCATGAGCTACAAGCTTGTTGTCTACCCTGGCTCACGACCTGTTCAACAGAAATGATGAAAGCTTAGCCCCAAAAGGGTAGAAGTCGTTGAAGAGCAAGTCCAAACACTTTTGGAAGGCGGATTCATAAGGAAGGTAAAATACCTGTTGTGGCTCATTAACATGGTGCTCGTGAAGAAATAGGATAGGAAGTGGAGGATGTGTATTAATTGTACCAACATCAAAGCTTGTCCCAAGGACCCATACCCACTTTCCAATATTGACGCTTTGGTAGATTCGGCCTCAAGCTACAAATATTTATCCTTTATGGATGCATATTCGGGATACAACCAAATTCTGATGTACAAGTCAGATTAAGAGAAGACTACTTTCATTACTCCCAGGGTGAACTACTACTATGTGGTAATGCTTTTTGGGTTGAAAAATGCTGGAGCCACTTATCAAAGGTTAATGAACAAGGTATTCTCATCCCATCTCAAAAAGTTGATGGAGCTCTACGTAGAAGATATTCTTGTAAAGACCAAGGAAGAAACCAGTCTGCTGTCCGAACTCACAGAAGTGTTCAACACGATAAGGTAGCATGGGTTGAGATTAAATCCCAGAAAGTACATCTTTGTAGTAAAAGTTGAGAAGTTTCTGGGATTCATGCTCACTCAGAGAGGCATCAAAACCAACTTGGACAAATGTAAGGCCATCATGGAAATAAAAAGTCTGACTTACTTAAAAAATGTCCAACAGCTAAATGCCAGTCTGGCAACCTTGTCTAGATTTTTGGCCGGGTCGGCTTTGAAATTCTTACCATTATTTACAGTATTCAAGAAGGGACACCAGTTTCAATGAACTCAAGACTTCAAAAAATTCTTGATCCAGTCACTAATACTAACTCAACCCGAAGAAGGAGAAGAACTCGTGATATACTTAGCCGTTGCAAACAAGGCCATAGCTTCAGCCCTGATCTGAGAAGATAAAGAGGGATAGCGACCTGTTTATTTCACAAGCAAGGCATTACAAGGGGTGAAACTGAACTACCAAAAGACTCCAATCTTACTTTCAAGCTCACACTATTAAAGTCTGAACTAACCAATCTATAAAGCATATCCTCCAAAAGACGAACATTGCAGGTCGGATGCTACAATGGGTTGTGAAATTATCCGAGTTCGACCTTAAATATGAAACTTGGACAGCAATCAAATCTCAATATCTAGCCAACTTCTTGGCCGAATACACGGGTCCAACAAGGAAGCTCAGCAGCTTGGCATTTATATGTGGATGGATCATCAAGTAAAGCTGGTAGTGGGGCAGAAATCATTCTTGAGAATAAAGAAGGAACTCAAATAGAGCTCTCATTAAAATTTAAGTTTCCAGGCTCCAACAACCAAGCTGAATACGAAGCCATGCTTGTTGGCTTAAAGCTAGCCAATAAAGTCAGAGCATCAAAAGTCACAGTGTTTAGTGACTCCCAAGTGATAACCTCTTAGATAAATGGGGATTACCAAGCTAAAGATCCTAACATGAAGAGGTACTTGGAGAAAACACTAGAAAAACTCCGACAATTTTAGGGAACAGAGGTCAGACACATAACTCGATAACTAAATTGTCAAGCTGATGTCCTCTCCAAACTAGCTAGTATTAAGCCAGGGGAAACAATAAAAGTCTGATCCAGGAAACTATCCACACACCATCAGTGGCCAAGGAAGTTGACAAGTCGAACGCATTGACTATCTCCAATCTAAACTTAGGTTGGATGACTTCTATTATTGAATATCTCAAATTTGATATCATCCCTAAAGAAAAAAGGGAAGCAAATAGACTTATAAGGGAAGCACAAAACTATACTTTGGTTCACAACATTTTCTATAGAAGAGGAGTATCTACACCCTTACTGAAGTGCGTCCCGACCTCCAAAATTGAAGAGGTCCTAGAAGAAGTACATAGTGGCATCTGTGAAAATCACTTAGGAGCACGGTCACTAGTTAAGAAAGTGATATGGGATGGCTTCTTTTGGCTGACCTTGCAGAGGAAAACGGCCGACTTCGTCAAGTGCCCACCTTGCCAAATGCATGCAAATTTCCATGTGGCACCACCAGAAAAGCTCATCAGTATCACTTGACCATGGCCTTTTGCAAAATGGGATTTGGACCTGCTCAGATCATTTTCTCAAGCACCCGAGCAGGTAAAATTCCTCATAGTTGGAATTGATTATTTCTCTAAGTGGATTAAGACAGAACCTCTGGCAATCGTCACAGCTCAAAGAAGTCGGAGATTCTTCTACAAGAATATTGTAACCCGATTTGGGGTTCTATATTCCATCGCTACGAACACTAGTACTCAGTTTACCGACTCAACGTGGCAAGCCTTAAAATTAAGCACCAATTAACATCAGTAAAGCACCCTCAAGTCAATGGACAAGTAGAAGTTGCGAATAAAGTCATATTGGTAGGGCTCAAAAGAAGACTACAAGAGGCAAAAGGAGTATGGGCTGAAGAGCTCGCGCAAGTTATATGGGCAAATTGAACAATTTTCCATTCCACAATGGGAGAATCTCCGTTCTGACTTGCTTATGGCATAGAAGCTATGATTTCTATAGAAGTAAAGGAAGAAAACCAAAGGGTAAGGTTCTACAATAAAGTGAAAAATATCCAAACTCAAACAGAAGAGCTCGACCCCCTCCTAGAAATCCAAGAACAAGCCCGGATAAGGGAGGAAGCATTGAAATAAAGGATTCTACAAGGTGCAACAAGAAATTTATTAGAAGAAACTTTGCCACGAAAAATCTCATATTGATCAAAAATGACATCGAAGTATAGAAGTCGGGCAAAAAAAAAATTGGCTGCGAATTGGAAAGGACCTTACAAGATTATCGAAGTCTTGGGAAAAGGTTGCTATAAATGTTTGGCCTACAAGGGAACGAACTCCCTAGGTCATGGAATGCAGGTAATATGAAGACATACTATAGCTATAAAGCGCACCTTGCTCCCTAGTGTACTCTTTTTTCCGACTTCATAGTTTTTTTCCCAAGAAAGGATTTCCTAAAGGGGGTTTTAACGAGGCATCATAGCAAGGGATAGAAGTTAAAAATGAAAACATGAACCCATTAGGCAATCCTAATTTCCAACTTCATAGAAGTTCAAGCTTAGGGTCTTAACTAATTCCAACAGGGACAATTTGCTAAAGTCTCAGCTCTATCAATTACCTCTAGCCTCATTTTTTCCAAATGCATCATCATATTTATCCTCTGTCTTAAGATTTCTCAGTTCAGTAGGATCAATCACAAATATAAATTAAATACGAACTAATCACAAATAAGCACAATTAGAACAAGTAGTACAACTAGCAGTTAGGCAGGATTATCAGATAGGCAAACTAAAATACACTTATGCACACCTAAACAATTACAAACAAATACAATATGATGCATGCCAGAAGGACATTGTGTCTCAGTTATATTTCCAATTCTGATACATTCGGTAGCTAACCCCAGACATTGTGTCTCGGTTGCGCATCTCCAGGAGGAATATAAACGAAGGAGAGTACCTTTTCACCTTCTCCTGGAGGAATTACGAAGGAGTGTGCTGATGAGAGGAACTTTTGCGTGGTCTAGAAATTTGCGGATAAATCCTCGTTGCAGATGTAATTTCTAAACCTTCAAAAGTCCTTTCATACAAATGTTTTAGGTGTCACAAGTAACAAACCCCTTTAGAAATTGTTAACTGAGTATTCAAACCTCGGGTCGTCTTCTCAAGGAACTGCGAGGAAGTATGTTCTTATTATTGGCTATGAAGGTTGTAATCGGGGTTTAGAAGATAAGAAGCAAGTAATTTGAATGACAAGTAAAGTAAATAGCAATTAAAATAAATAAATACTGTAAAGCAGACTTTTGGCAAGGTAAGAGAAGTTGGAGGTCCAACGTAGTTATCTCTCTCAACTATAATGAAAGTTGAATCTAAACTCCACTTGATCAACCTGTACTAGGGCAAAGGAAAGTCAAGGGACTAATTAAATTGACCTTTGAATCCTATTTATTTCCTAAGAAAAGGTTGGGATTACTTAAGTTCAGCTCAATTAGCAAGACAACGATTATCAATTATGTTGAGTTTAATAACTGTTGAGTTACTGAATTCTTAACCAGGACCAAAAGGGGAAAAAGTAAAATTGCTGGAATAATAAAAATATCCTTAGATGGGAAGGAATGACAACTTAAATCAAAGGGAACAATCATAAACTGAAAATACCTCAAATATTATTAATTCAGATAACAATCTGTAACATGGATGAAATTCATAAATTCACTGATTAATTCAAGTGCTGGAATAAATAAAAGTAAAAGGAAGCTAAAACAAAGGAACGTAAAACCTGGATTGAGAGTCACTCTTAAAACAAGAAGAAATCCTAAATCCTAAAAGAGAGAGAGAGAAGATCTCCCTCTCAATTGAATCTAAATCATTGAAAAGTAAAATATGCGAGCTCTCTTTGAATGGATATATTCCCACACTTTATAACCTCTGGTCTATGCTGTCTGTACTTGGATCTGGGCCAAAAAGGGCTTCAGAAATCGCTGGGGGCACATTCTGTAAATTCTGATACATGGCCTCTGTCACGCGTCCGCGTGGGTCACGCGGTCGCGTCATTCGGAGCTTTTCCTTGCCACGCGGTTGCGTCAGTCATGCGACCGCGTCATGTGCGTTCTGCTTAAGGCGCGCGGTCGCGTCAGTCATGCGGCCGTGTCGCTGCTGATTCGTGCTTGGCACGCGATCGCATCATCCATGCGATCGCGTGGATACCAGTTTCCTTAAAGCTCCGTTTTGCTTTCTCCTTCCATTTTTGTATGTTTCCTTTTCCGTCCTTTAAGTCATTCTGCCTTAGAAAATCTGAAACTACTTAACACACTGATCACGGCATCGAATGGAAATAAAGGTAATTAAATTAATTAATTTTAAAGCTTAGGAAACATGTTTTTCATTTACATCACATAATAAGGAAGGGAAAGTAAAATCATGCAATTAATGTGAATAAGTAGGTGAAGGATTGTATAAATCACTCAAATTAAGCACAAAAGAACTCATGAAATATGGGTTTATCAACCTCCCCACACTTAAACACTAGCATGTCCTCATGCTAAATCCAAGGTAAATAATTAAGGTTAAAGTGATGGAATGTCATGCAATGCAACCTAATTTAAATGCAACTACCTAAATGAATGATGCATCATGCAACTCTAATTTATTTACTCATATATAAAGCTTACATGTAGCCAAGTTAATTCACATTCTCAAGGAGTTATGTATATATATATATATATATATATATATATATATATATATATATATATATATATATATATATATATATATATATATATATATATATATATATATATATAGCCAACCCTTAAATAATAAAGCATTTTAGCAAATGAGATGGGAAAGAAGATATTGTACAAACTTGCAAAACAATTAGTAAATTAAGTACAGATATATGTTGATGAGTTATTGAACCCTCACTGGATTTTGTGTTTACTCTCTAGTCACTCAGTGTTTATTGGGTTTATTCACTCTATTTTTCTTTTTATTCTTAATTTCTATAGCTTTGTTCTTCATCTAACCAATCAACAATTATAGAATATAGTCATACCAAAAAGTCAGGAGGTCTTTAATTGAGGTCCGGCCAAGGTAAAGGTAAGAATTTCTGTATAGGGTCAAGTGAGCTAATAAGTGAATCCTTAATTAGACTAAGATCTCACCTAACATACATATCTAGTAAAACAAAATCTCTTTACCTAATTTCCCATATTTCCCACTTATTGTTACATGCTCATGTTTCACTTTTTATTTTTATCCCATGTGCATTGTTTTCATTGGGGAATTTCTTTTGTATCCCCTTTTATTTAGATGCTAAAAAATAACTCTCTTTTTTTTCTTTTTTCTCTTTTTTTTTAATGCACATGGTAATTGAATCACTTAGATTTTCTCATGAGCATGCTTCCCAAATTTATTTTATTTCTTTTAACTTCTCTACCTTTTTGGTTCTATCATCCATGTTCCCAAAAGGTTTCCCAAATTTAACTCTATTCATGATTTTCTATCTTAAGCTAACCAAGGATTCACTTGGGATTTTCTTTTGTTTTTCTGCTTAAGGCTAGTAATTTGGCTAAATAGAATAAAGGGGTTTTAAAAGGCTCAAGGGGGCTAACAGGGGTGATGTAAAAGGTCGGCTAATTTGGGGTAAGTGAGCTAAAATCAAATGATGGCCTCAATCATTCTCTTGGTATGTATCTACATTCTATATTCTATAATTGGACATAAAGATTAAAGCAAAGGAAAGAACATCAGAATAAAAAGAAATGTAACACACAGAAATGAAATTATGGTTTGAATGTAACCATACAACTTAAGCTCAAGACTCACAGGCTGTGTGTTCTCTAACTCAAGCTTCATATATCATTTATATATTATATGCAGGTTTAGTTAAAAATTCCCATTATTCTCATAAAAAAAAATTATTTAGGGTAGCTTTTAAAGTTTTAATGTTCCTCCTTGATGAAATGTTGTCAGCTTAACTACATCATGTAATGCTATATATAAGGTTTGTGGATTTAAATCTGATATGTTCAATTTCCTAGCTTACTTCCTTTTTATATTTCAATTTAAAATATACTATCTTATGCTAAAAAGGGTAAACTATACTAATTAATCCACTAATAAATCAGAATTGCAAACTAAACTAAATAACTAAAAATCTGAACTAAAGATGCAATATGCAGAAAATAGAGTAAAAATACATAAAAGCAATGTATAAGTATTCAGAAAATAACAGTAAAAAGAAAAATACAGAAAAATATTCAAAATAAAAGAAAAAAAAGATGTAGTGGTTCACCAAAATAACCGCCAGAGATGGCAACCTCCCCACACTTAAAAGGAAGCATTGTCCTCGATGCTCAATCAAGCCGGGTGTGAAGGAGTGTCATCACTGGGAGGGATGGTAGCTGGAGTCTCAGTGGTGGTGGTGGGCTGAGGGTCTGGCTGCTGTGGAGGAGGTGCTGACTAGAGCGGGATCTCAAGATCTGCAGCCTCAATCTGATGTGGGACCACTGCCTGTGGTGCGGTCGACGCTGCCTCCTGGGGATGGGTCTCTGCCTCGGGTGCATCCGCTTCTTCCTCAGATGCCTCGGATGGTGTGTCAGGCTCGGAGGGAATCTCACCGGATCGTATCATCAGCTTTAGGTGCTCATAGCGCCGCTTGTTGCGACGCTCCATCTGGTCAAGTCGTCGGAACAAGCGGTGCACCAGATGATAGACGGGCTCTGTGGCAGGTGGAGGTGCAGTGGTGGTAGCAGGGGTAGGTGGTGCAGCAGTGGAGGAGGAGGGTCCAGCAGACGGTGGGGCTGACTCATCAGTAGCAGTGAATGGTGGTGGTCTGTGGCCCAAGGCTAAGAAGTTCCGGCTGTGCGGAATGATCTTCCTGTAATCCGCCGCTGGTGGTCTCTCATCGGCAGCCTCCCATGGCACGTCAGCTCGACGGCCAAGCTGTGTAACTAGATATGGAAAGGGGAGGGTGCCTCGGACATGGACCTTGGCCATATAGTGCCGAATGAAATGTGGCAAATAAAGGTCCTTACCCTCTAGCACGCACCAAAGGAGGGTGATCATAGCAGCCGGGATCTCCGTCTCGTGAGTACTCGGCATCACATAATTACTCAAGATCTGATGCCATAACCGAGCCTCATCGTTTAAGTATGCTCTCTTGATCCCTCTAGGCATGGTAGTGTCCTGACCCATCTCCCAAGGAACTGTCGGGTCGAGAACTATCTGTGCCTTTACAGCATCCCAATCAAACTGCATCTGACGCATGTCCTCCTCAGCCTTTGAATAACCATCAGGCTGATCGGACTTGGCTGGGAGCCGGAGAATGTCCTCTAAGGCCTCTTCAGTGACCAGAATTTGTTTTCCTCTCAGGTTCACTGCATCTAGGGTAGTGAGATAGTAGTTGCAGTAGAATTCCCGTACCCAAGATGAATTGACCTCTGTCAGTGTTCTTCCAGAAAGAACCAGCCCCTTTGCTTGATTTGCTTAGTGGTGTACTGCTGGAGTGCTTCTGGAATCTTCAGAGTTCGCTCCAGGTATAGATTTCTGGAGTTTGCAAAAGCCGGGTACTTCAGCTCAAAGTACCGGTTTGCAAATTTTATAGGATCATTTGCAGGGAGCAGCTGGTCAGCTTTTTCCTGCTGTGTGAAGTTCTTCTCCCGCCATGAAGAATCGTGCATTAGAGCAATGATGGACTGGGAGGAGTCTCCTCTCTTGCGCTTGCCAGTAGCTTTGCCTTTTCCTTTCCTCTGTGAGGCAGACATCCTGAAAAACAGAGAACCAGGATATAGGTAAAATAGGAAAGCAAATAGGCAATTAAACAAAGGAAACTCAAAGCGTCAAGGGAGAATTAGAATAAGGAAAATGAGTAAATGAAATGTGATTGAATTTATGTTAAAGGGAAAAATAATCAATATGCCATGGTGAGAAAGTTAGAGGAAAATGAAAATAATCAGAAAAGAGATAAAAAAGGGTTAGTATGGTTAGAATTTGAAAAAGAAATTAGTAAATAAAATTAGTGAGTTAGTAAAGTGCGGGTTAAAGTAAGTGGCATAGAAAAATTCCATATAACAAGGATTCACAGGTAAAAATAGAAGTACTCATAATCGAACAAGGAAAACAGGGTGATGCTGATTCGAATAGAAATAAAGAAAGCAAAAATTGGAATCAGTGAATCACAAATGCAGTTTATGAACTAGGAAATCAAAGAGGATAAGAAAGTCTGCCATAGCATTCATGAAATGGTTTGGGTAAAGCAGAGTAAAACAGAGTTCAGAAATGCCAAACCAAAACATGAATGAAAACAATTTGAAAAAATTTGGGCAGCATTCCGGCTGAAATTGGATTATCCCGGAAAATAAACAGCAAACATAGCAATTCATATAAATAAAAAACTTGCTGCAGTTATCAGTAATGAATAGAAACAGGAAAATTTGGAGTAACAAGCAGCAATTGCAAGAAATCATGAGGTCACAGGAACAGCAGAATTGCAGTTATGATAAAACATAAACAGGAACAGTGCAAGTAAACAGACCTAGATCCACTAACCACAGCCTAAGCTACCTAACAACCTAAAAATTCCACTACAGCATGCATATCTATCTATCCTAAGTATGAACAGAAATGGAAAAAAAATTACAGAAAAACGACGAACGGATAAAAAGGGGGTTGCGTTTTGCGGAACCTGGTAGGCGGGAGGGGTGGAACGGGGAAGAAGGTGGCTACGGCGGCGTCCGGCGCGGTGGCGGGGCACGGTGTCGCGGTGGCGGCTGAGGGGGGGCAGTGGCGGATAGAGGGTTTAAGGTTAGTGATAGAAGAAGGGAGGGTTTACTGGTGGGTGGCGGAGAGAGGGGGGCGCGGCTGGCTGGCTGGCGGTGGGGGGCGGTGGTGGTTGGAGAGAGAGGAGAGAGGAAGAAGGGAGAAGAAGGGAGGGGAGGGGGTTGCGGCGGCGGCGTCTGGGTGGTGGTGCAGTGGCGGCTGGGTGGTGCTGGGTGGTGGTTGGAAGGAAAGGAAGCAGAGGGAGAAGAGGGTTGGGGGTGGGGGGGCTGCACGACTGATAGGGTTCGTGTGACTTGGGGGGTTATACTTTCGAATCCACGCGGCCGCGTGGGACACGCGGTCGCGTGGTTGGGGTGAAAATGGGAGTGACGCGATCGCATGGGGCGCGCGATCGCATGAGAGGGGGGAAAGAAGGTTGACGCGATCGCGTGAGTCGCGCGATCGCGTCACTGGAATTCGTGCTAAACGCACGACTCCAGCGCCGTTTTAGCGCAACTCTCTGTCTCCATTTGGGGTGATGTGCAATCCATGCGACGCGGTCGCGTGGGATTGGTATTGTGCAAGTGACGCGATCGCATGGGGCATGTGATCGCGTGGGCCAATTTGTGCGAAACGCACAAGGGCCGCACGATTCCAGCCTAACTTTCTGTTCGTTGGATCCTTACGCCGATATATATATCACGTGGTCGCGTGGGTCACGCGATCGCGTGGGTGGTGTTTCTCGCAATATGACGCGATCGCATGGGCATGCGATCGCGTCGTGCACCCTTTTTTTTTATACATGAAAAATGCAGAATGCAATGATTAACATGAATGCTATGCATGATTCCAGGTTTAATAAATTAAAATGAAAAAGGAAAAATGAAAGCAATTAACAAGAAATAAATTGAAAAAGAAGCGACCATACCATGGTGGGTTGTCTCCCACCTGGCACTTTTAGTTAAAGTCCTTAAGTTGGACATTGGAGGAGTATCCTGTTATGGTGGCTTATGTTTAAATTCGTCTAAAAATCTCCACCAGTGCTTGGAATGCCAATAGCCTCCGGGGTCCCAAACTAAGCATGCAAAGCTTCTGAGCAGCTCCAAACAGATTTTCAGGCTCCCGGGACTACGAATGTCAGGATAGAGTCCAGGATTCCAATTCTTGCTTTTAAATCTGCCTCCGTCTTGATTTACATTTTTCCATTTGGGCGGGTTAAAAAGTAGAATCTCACCTTGGTGACCAAACGTTTTCCGTGATCCATGCAATTGAGCATGATACCAATCCGTGTACTTCGAAGTGAAGCGTGGAACCTTATTGAGCCTTGTGCACCAGCTCTGAGTACGAGCCATTTCCCTCTTACTCTTAAAGCCGCAGAGAGCTCTAAGCTGGCCATCTGTTTCAAGCAAACCATATTCAAGTGAATAAGTAAAGTTATAAGTTAAGGATTGTACCCACTTGAAGCTTGTATTAGGTGGTGATGGCCTTGGGATAGGTGTTTTTGGTGGTTCTGCAAGTTCCATTTTCTTGTGCTCTTCTGTGAATTTCTCCACTTCTTTGCAAAGATCTTCAATTGTATCTGTGTCCTGGTCAAAGTTTTCTTTGTCTTCCTCATCACTTGAGTCATAGATTGGAGGTTGAGAGAAATCTACCTCTGCATCATCTTCATATTCACTTGGGGAAGATTCTTCGATCTCAGAGAATTCACTTGCGGATGCAAGTTCATCACCCAGAGAGCTAGACTTGTGACTATCATCATCAAGGGAATTTGCTTCTTGGATTATTCTGTCTGATTCTTCATAAACAACTTGCCTTGGAGATTGTACAATATCCTCCTTAGCATCAACTGTAGCATCCTGGACGGAGTTTTCCTCAATTCTGGATTCCCATGGAGGTTCAGCATCTCCTAGATCTTCAACCAACTCTTCTTCTTAAACAATGACAGCTTCTTCTAATTGTTCTAGTACAAATTCATGCTCTGTCTTGTCCACTGGAGTTTCTGGCAATTCCTTCATGCTCTGCTCTTCATTGAGCTGTCCACATGGAGCTGTGGCTGATCCTTGCGTAATTGAGCGCCTAGAAGCCCATTGAATCATTGCTTGCTCCAGTTGTTTAATGGTTGTTTGAAATTTAATTACTGTTTCCCTTAGGCGATCCTCTGCTTCTCGAGTTGCTGGACTTGGACATGATACAAAGGAAAGTGGTGGTGATTGGGAACGATTGGATTAGTATTGGGGTAATGAAGGATCATATGGTGGCGAATGGTGAAGAGAAGCTTGTGAGTGTGGTGGTTCGAGGTTATGTTGAAAGGATGGTTTATATGCACGGGGTGGGGCTTGTTGGTAGTTACAAGGTTGTCCACCATGTCTTTCAGCTGGGTATGCACTATAGAACGGTCTTTGTCCAGGATATCTCGGAGGGTGTTGCTGCCAAAAGGGTTGATTAGATCCTCTTGGTTTCATCCATCCTTGATTGGTCTGACCTTGATGCACATTCCTGCTGTAACTTCTATTTCCTTTAACAATATTAGAACCATACTCAAAGCGAGAGGGGTGAGAGTTCATAATAGCAAATAAAGATAAAAAGGAAAAACAAAAATAAATAAACAAGCAAAAGAAAAATATTTACAATAACCAATAATAAGGCACACGGTAGCAGTTTCCCAGCAACGACGCCATTTTGATGAGAGGAACTTTTGCGTGGTCTAGAAATTTGCAGATAAATCCTCGTTGCAGATATAGTTTCTAAACCTTCAAAAGTCCTTTCATACAAACGTTTTGGGTGTCACAAGTAACAAACCCCTTTAGAAATTGTTAACCGAGTATTCAAACCTCGGGTCGTCTTCTCAAGGAACTGCGAGGAAGTATGTTCTTATTATTGGCTATGAAGGTTGTAATCGGGGTTTAGAAGATGAGAAGCAAGTAATTTGAATGACAAGTAAAGTAAATAGCAATTAAAATAAATAAATACTGTAAAGCAGACTTTTGGCAAGGTAAGAGAAGTTGGAGGTCCAACGTAGTTATCTCTCTCAACTATAATGAAAGTTGAATCTAAACTCCACTTGATCAACCTGTACTAGGGCAAAGGAAAGTCAAGGGACTAATTAAATTGACCTTTGAATCCTATTTATTTCCTAAGAAAAGGTTGGGATTACTTAAGTTCAGCTCAATTAGCAAGATAACGATTATCAATTATGTTGAGTTTAATAACTGTTGAGTTACTGAATTCTTAACCAGGACCAAAAGGGGAAAAAGTAAAATTGCTGGAATAATAAAAATATCCTTAGATGGGAAGCAATGATAACCTAAATCAAAGGGAACAATCATAAACTGAAAATACCTCAAATATTATTAATTCAGATAACAATCTGTAACATGGATAAAATTCATAAATTCACTGATTAATTCAAGTGCTGGAATAAATAAAAGTAAAGGAAGCTAAAACAAAGGAACGTAAAACCTGGATTGAGAGTCACTCTTAAAACAAGAAGAAATCCTAAATCCTAAAAGAGAGAGAGAGAAGATCTCCCTCTCAATTGAATCTAAATCATTGAAAAGTAAAATATGCGAGCTCTCTTTGAATGGATGCATTCCCACACTTTATAACCTCTGGTCAATGCTGTCTGTACTTGGATCTGGGCCAAAAAGGGCTTCAGAAATCGCTGGAGGCGCATTCTGTAAATTCTGATACGTGGCCTCTGTCATGCGTCCGCGTGGGTCACGCGGTCACGTCATTCAGAGCTTTTCCTTGCCACGCAGTCGCATCAGTCATCCGACCGCGTCATGCGCGTTTTGCTTAAGGCGCGTGGTCGCGTCAGTCATGCGGCCGCGTCGCTGCTGATTCGTGCTTGGCACGCGATCGCGTCATCCATGCGATCGCGTGGATACCAGTTTTCTTAAAGCTCCGTTTTGCTTTCTCCTTCCATTTTTGTATGTTTCTTTTTCCGTCCTTTAAGTCATTCTGCCTTAGAAAATCTGAAACTACTTAACACACTGATCACGGCATCGAATGAAAATAAAGGTAATTAAATTAATTAATTTTAAAGCTTAGGAAACATGTTTTTCATTTACATCACACAATAAGGAAGGGAAAGTAAAACCATGCAATTAATGTGAATAAGTGGGTGAAGGATTGTATAAATCACTCAAATTAAGCACAAAAGAACTCATGAAATATGGGTTTATCAACCTCCCCACACTTAAACACTAGCATGTCCTCATGCTAAATCCAAGGTAAATAATTAAGGTTAAAGTGATGGAATGTCATGCAATGCAACCTAATTTAAATGCAACTACCTAAATGAATGATGCATCATGCAACTCTAAATTATTTACTCATACATAAAGCTTACATGTAGCCAAGTTAATTCACATTCTCAAGGAGTCATGTATATATATATATATAGCCAACCCTTAAATAATAAAGCATTTTAGCAAACGAGATGGGAAAGAAAACATTGTACAAACTTGCAAAACAATTAGTAAATTAAGTACGGATATATGTTGATGAGTTATTGAACCCTCACTGGATTTTGTGTTTACTCTCTAGTCACTCAGTGTTTATTGGGTTTATTCACTCTATTTTTCTTTTTATTCTTAATTTCTATAGCTTTGTTCTTCATCTAACCAATCAACAATTATAGAATATAGTCATACCAAAAAGTCATGAGGTCTTTAATTGAGGTTGTAATGTGGTCATGGTAAAGGTAAGGATTTATGTATAGGGTCAAGTGAGCTAATAAGTGAATCCTTAATTAGACTAAGATCTCACCTAACATACATATTTAGTAAAACAAAATCTATTTACCTAATTTCCCATATTTCCCACTTATTATTGTAAGGCCCACATCGGTTGGGGAGGGGAACGATGCATGCCTTATAAGGGTGTGGATACACATGCTCATGTTTCACTTTTTATTTTTATCCCATGTGCATTGTTTTCATTGGGGAATTTCTTTTGTATCCCCTTTTATTTAGATGCAAAAAAATAACTCTCTTTTTTTTTCTTTTTTCTTTTTTTTTCTTTTTTTTTTAATGCACATGGTAATTGAATCACTTAGATTTTCTCATGAGCATGCTTCCCAAATTTATTTTATTTCTTTTAACTTCTCTACCTTTTTGGTTCTATCATCCATGTTCCCAAAAGGTTTCCCACATTTAACTCTATTCATGATTTTCTATCTTAAGCTAACCAAGGATTCACTTGGGATTTTCTTTTGTTTTTCTGCTTAAGGCTAGTAATTTGGCTAAATAGAATAAAGGGATTTTAAAAGGCTCAAGGGGGCTAACAAGGGTGATGTAAAAGGTAGGCTAATTTGGGGTAAGTGAGCTAAAATCAAATGATGGCCTCAATCGTTCTCTTGGTATGTATCTACATTCTATATTCTATAATTGGACATATAGATTACAGCAAAGGAAAGAACATCAGAATAAAAAGAAATGTAACACACAAAGATGAAATTATGGTTTGAATGCAACCATACAATTTAAGCTCAAGACTCACAGGCTGTGTGTTCTCTAACTCAAGCATCATATATCATTTATATATTGTATGCAGGTTTAGTTAAAAAATCCCATTATTCTCATTAAAAAAATTATTTAGGGTATCTTTTAAAGTTTTAATGTTCCTCCTTGATGAAATATTGTCAGCTTAACTACATCATGTAATGCTATATATAAGGTTTGTGGATTTAAATCTGATATGTTCAATTTCCTAGCTTACTTCCTTTTTATATTTCAATTTAAACTATACTATCTTATGCTAAAAAGGGTAAACTATACTAATTAACACTAATAAATCAGAATTGCAAACTAAACTAAATAACTAAAAATATGAACTAAAGATGCAATATGTAGAAAATAGAGTAAAAATACATAAAAGCAATGTATAAGTACTCAGAAAATAACAGTAAAAAGAAAAATACAGAAAAATATCCAAAATAAAAGAAAAAAAAGATGTAGTGGTTCACCAAAATAACCGCCAGAGATGGCGACCTCCCCACACTTAAAAGGAAGCATCGTCCTCGATGCTCAATCAAGCCGGGTGTGAAGGAGTGTCATCACTGGGAGGGATGGTAGCTGGACTCTCAGTGGTGGTGGTGGGTTGAGGGTCTGGCTGCTGTCGAGGAGGTGCTGACTGGATCGGAATCTCAAGATCCACAGCCTCAATCTGATGTGGGATCGCTGCCTGTGGTGTGGCTGGTGCTGCCTCCTGGGGATGGGTCTCTGCCTCGGGTGCATCTGCCTCCTCCTCAGATGCCTCGGATGGTGTGTCGGGCTCGGAGGGGATGTCACCGGATCGTATCATCAGCTTTAGGTGCTCATAGCGCCGCTTGTTGCGACGCTCCATCTGGTCAAGTCGTCGGAACAAGCGGTGCTCCAGATGATAGACGGGCTCTGTGGCAGGTGGAGGTGCAGTGGTGGTAGCAGGGGTAGGTGGTGTAGCAGTGGAGGAAGAGGGTCCAGCAGACGGTGGGGCTGACTCATCAGTGGCAGTGAATGGTGGTGGTCTGTGGCCCAAGGCTAAGAAGTTCCGGCTGTGCGGAATGATCTTCCTGCAATCCGCCGCTGGTGGTCTCTCATCGGCAGCCTCTCATGGCACGTCAGCTCGATGGCCAAGCTGTGTAACTAGATATGGAAAGGGGAGGGTGCCTCGGACATGGACCTTGGCCATATAGTGCCGAATGAAATGTGACAGATAAAGGTCCTTACCCTCCAGCACGCACCAAAGGAGGGTGATCATAGTAGCCGGGATCTCCGTCTCGTGAGTACTCGGCATCACATAATTACTCAAGATCTGATGCCATAACCGAGCCTCATCGTTTAAGTATGCTCTCTTGATCCCTCTAGGCATGGTAGTGTCCTAACCCATCTCCCAAGGAACTGTCAGGTCGAGAGCTATCCGTGCCTTTACAGCATCCCAATCAAACTGCATCTGACGCATGTCCTCCTCAGCCTTTGAATAACCATCAGGCTGATCGGACTTGGCTGGGAGCCGGAGAATGTCCTCTAAGGCCTCTTCAGTGACCAGAATTTGTTTTCCTCTCAGGTTCACTGCATCTAGGGTAGTGAGATAGTAGTTGCAGTAGAATTCCCGTACCCAAGATGAATTGACCTCTGTCAGTGTTCTTCCAGAAAGAACCAGCCCCTTTGCTTGATTTGCTCAGTGGTGTACTGCTGGAGTGCTTCTGGAATCTTCAGAGTTCGCTCCAGGTATAGATTTCTGGAGTTTGCAAAAGTCGGGTACTTCAGCTCAAAGTACCGGTTTGCAAATTTTATAGGATCATTTGCAAGGAGCAGCTGGTCAGCTTTTTCCTGCTGTGTGAAGTTCTTCTCCCGCCATGAAGAATCGTGCATTAGAGCAATGATGGACTGGGAGGAGTCTCCTCTCTTGCGCTTGCCAGTAGCCTTGCCTTTTCCTTTCCTCTGTGAGGCAGACATCCTGAAAAACAGAGAACCAGGATATGGGTAAAATAGGAAAGCAAATAGGCAATTAAACAAAGGAAACTCAAAGCGTCAAGGGAGAATTAGAATAAGGAAAATGAGTAAATGAAATGTGATTGAATTTATGTAAAAGGGAAAAATAATCAATATGCCATGGTGAGAAAGTTAGAGGAAAATGAAAATAATCAGAAAAGAGATTAAAAGGGTTAGTATGGTTAGAATTTGAAAAAGAAATTAGTAAATAAAATTAGTGAGTTAGTAAAGTGCGGGTTAAAGTAAGTGGCATAGAAAAATTCCATATAACAAGGATTCACAGGTAAAAATAGAAGTACTCATAATCGAACAAGGAAAACAGGGTGATGCTGATTCGAATAGAAATAAAGAAAGCAAAAATTGGAATCAGTGAATCACAAATGCAGTTTATGAACTAGGAAATCAAAGAGGATAAGAAAGTCTGCCATAGCATTCATGAAATGGTTTGGGTAAAGCAGAGTAAAACAGAGTTCAGAAATGCCAAACTAAAACATGAATGAAAACAATTTTAAAAAATTTGGGCAGCATTCTGGCTAAAATTGGATTATCTCGGAAAATAAACAGCAAACATAGCAGTTCATATGAATAAAAAACTTGCTGCAGTTATCAGTAATGAATAGAAACAGGAAAATTTGGAGTAACAAGCAGCAATTGCAAGAAATCATGAGGTCACAGGAACAGCAGAATTGCAGTTATGATAAAACATAAACAGGAACAGTGCAAGTAAATAGACCTAGATCCACTAACCACAGCCTAAGCTACCTAACAACCTAAAAATTTAACTACAGCATGCATATCTATCTATCCTAAGTATGAACAGAAATGGAAAAAAAATTACAGAAAAACGACGAACGGATAAAAAGGGGGTTGCGTTTTGCGGAACCTGGTAGGCGGGAGGGGTGGAACGGGGAAGAAGGTGGCTGCGGCGGCGTCCGGCGCGGTGGCGGGGCACGGTGTCGCGGTGGCGGCTGAGGGGGGGCAGTGGCGGATAGAGGGTTTAGGGTTAGTGATAGAAGAAGGGGGTTTACTGGTGGGTGGCGGAGAGAGGGGGGGCGCGGCTGGGTGGCCGGCGGTGGGGGGCGGTGGTGGTTGGAGAGAGAGGAGAGAGGAAGAAGGGAGAAGAAGGGAGGGGAGGGGGTTGCGGCGGCGGCGTCTGGGTGGTGGTGCAGTGGCGGCTGGGTGGTGCTGGGTGGTGGTTGGAGGGAAAGGAAGCAGAGAGGGAGAAGAGGGTTGGGGGTGGGGGGGCTGCGCGACTGATAGGGTTCGCATGACTTGGGGGGGTTATACTTTCGAATCCACGTGGCCGCGTGGGGCACGCAGTCGCATGGTTGGGGTGAAAATGGGAGTGACGCGATCGCGTGGGGCGCGTGATCGCAGGGGAGGGGGGAAAGAAGGTTGACGCGATCGCGTGAGTCGCGCGATCGCGTCGCTGGAATTCGTGCTAAACGCACGACTCCAGCGCCGTTTTAGCGCAACTCTCTGTCTCCTTTTGGGGTGATGTGCAATTCATGCGACGCGATCGCGTCGCTCACGCGGTCGCGTGGGATTGGTATTGTGCAAGTGACGCGATCGCATGGGGCATGCGATCGCGTGGGCCAATTTGTGTGAAATGCACAAGGGTCGCACGATTCCAGCCTAACTTTCTGTTCGTTGGATCCTTACGCCGATATATATATCACGCGGTCACGTGGGTCACGCGATCGCGTGGGTGGTGTTTCTCGCAATATGACGCGATCGCATGGGGCATGCGATCGCGTCGTGCACCCTTTTTTTTTTCATGCATGAAAAATGCAGAATGCAATGATTAACATGAATGCTATGCATGATTCCAGGTTTAATAAATTAAAATGAAAAAGGAAAAATGAAAGCAATTAACAAGAAATAAATTGAAAAAGAAGCGACCATACCATGGTGGGTTGTCTCTCACCTAGCACTTTTAGTTAAAGTCCTTAAGTTGGACATTGGAGGAGTATCCTGTTGTGGTGGCTTATGGTTAAATTCGTCTAAAAATCTCCACCAGTGCTTGGAATGCCAATAGCCTCCGGGGTCCCAAACTAAGCATGCAAAGCTTCTGAGCAGCTCCAAATAGATTTTCAGGCTCTCGGGACTACGAATATCAGGATAGAGTCCAGGATTCCAAGCCTTGCTTTTAAATCTGCCTCCGTCTTGATTTACATTTTTCCATTCGGGCGGGTTAAAAAGTAGAATCTCACCTTGGTGACCAAACGTTTTCCGTGATCCATGCAATTGAGCATGATACCAATCCGTGTACTTCGAAGTGAAGCGTGGAACCTTATTGAGCCTTGTGCACCAGCTCTGAGTACGAGCCATTTCCCTCTTACTCTTATAGCCGCAGAGAGCTCTAAGCTGGCCATCTGTTTCAAGCAAACCATATTCAAGTGAATAAGTAAAGTTATAAGTTAAGGATTGTACCCACTTGAAGCTTGTATTAGGTGGAAATGGCCTTGGGATAGGTGTTTTTGGTGGTTCTGCAAGTTCCGTTTCCTTGTGCTCTTCTGTGAATTCCTCCACTTCTTTGCAAAGATCTTCAATTGTATCTATGTCCTGGTCAAAGTCTTCTGTGTCTTCCTCATCACTTGAGTCATAGATTGGAGGTTGAGAGAAATCTACCTCTGCATCATCTTCATATTCACTTGGGGAAGATTCTTCGATCTCAGAGAATTCACTTGCGGATGCAAGTTCATCACCCAGAGAGCTAGACTTGTGACTATCATCATCAAGGGAATTTGCTTCTTGGATTATTCCGTCTGATTCTTCATAAACGACTTGCCTTGGATATTATACAGTATCCTCCTTAGCATCAACTGTAGTATCCTGGACGGAGTTTTCCTCAATTCTGGATTCCCATGGAGGTTCAGCATCTCCTAGATCTTCAACCAACTCTTCTTCTTGAACAATGACAGCTTCTTCTAATTGTTCTAGTACAAATTCATGCTCTGTCTTGTCCACTGGAGTTTCTGGCAATTCCTTCATGCTCTGCTCTTCATTGAGCTGTCCACATGGAGCTGTGGCTGATCCTTGCGTAATTGAGCACCTAGAAGCCCATTGAATCATTGCTTGCTCCAGTTGTTTAATGGTTGTTTGAAATTTAATTACTGTTTCCCTTAGGCGATCCTCTGCTTCTCGGGTTGCTGGACTTGGACATGATACAAAGGAAAGTGGTGGTGATTGGGAACGATTGGATTGGTATTGGGGTAAAAAAGGATCATATGGTGGCGAATGGTGAAGAGAAGCTTGTGAGTGTGGTGGTTCGAGGTTATGTTGAAAGGATGGTTTATATGCACGGGGTGGGGCTTGTTGGTAGTTACAAGGTTGTCCACCATGTCTTTCAGCTGAGTATGCACTGTAGAATGGTCTTTGTCCAGGATATCTCGGAGGGTGTTGTTGCCAAAAGGGTTGATTAGATCCTCTTGGTTCCATCCATCCTTGATTGGTCTGACCTTGATGCACATTCCTGCTGTAACTTCTATTTCCCTTAACAACATTAGAACCAAACTCAAAGCGAGAGGGGTGAGAGTTCATAGTAGCAAATAAAGATAAAAAGGAAAAACAAAAATAAATAAACAAGCAAAAGAAAAATATTTACAATAACCAATAATAAGGCACACGTTAGCAGTTCCCCGGCAACGGCGCCATTTTGATGAGAGGAACTTTTGCGTGGTCTAGAAATTTGCAGATAAATCCTCGTTGCAGATATAGTTTCTAAACCTTCAAAAGTCCTTTCATACAAACGTTTTGGGTGTCACAAGTAACAAACCCCTTTAGAAATTGTTAACCGAGTATTCAAACCTCGGGTCGTCTTCTCAAGGAACTGCGAGGAAGTATGTTCTTATTATTGGCTATAAAGGTTGTAATCGGGATTTAGAAGATGAGAAGCAAGTAATTTGAATGATAAGTAAAGTAAATAGCAATTAAAATAAATAAATACTGTAAAGCAGACTTTTGGCAAGGTAAGAGAAGTTGGAGGTCCAACGTAGTTATCTCTCTCAACTATAATGAAAGTTGAATCTAAACTCCACTTGATCAACCTGTACTAGGGCAAAGGAAAGTCAAGGGACTAATTAAATTGACCTTTGAATCCTATTTATTTCCTAAGAAAAGGTTGGGATTACTTAAGTTCAGCTCAATTAGCAAGATAACGATTATCAATTATGTTGAGTTTAATAACTGTTGAGTTACTGAATTCTTAACCAGGACCAAAAGGGAAAAAAGTAAAATTGCTGGAATAATAAAAATATCCTTAGATGGGAAGCAATGGTAACTTAAATCAAAGAGAACAATCATAAACTGAAAATACCTCAAATATTATTAATTCAGATAACAGTCTGTAACATGGATGAAATTCATTAATTCACTGATTAATTCAAGTGCTGGAATAAATAAAAGTAAAAGGAAGCTAAAACAAAGGAACATAAAACCTGGATTGAGAGTCACTCTTAAAACAAGAAGAAATCCTAAATCCTAAAAGAGAGAGAGAGAAGATCTCCCTCTCAATTGAATCTAAATCATTGAAAAGTAAAATATGCGAGCTCTCTTTGAATGGATGCATTCCCACACTTTATAACCTCTGGTCTATGCTGTCTGTACTTGGATCTGGGCCAAAAAGGGCTTCAAAAATTGCTGGGGGCGCATTCTGTAAATTCTGATACGTGGCCTCTGTCACGCGTCCGCGTGGGTCACGCGGTCGCGTCATTTGGAGCTTTTCCTTGTCACGCGGTCGCGTCAGTTCTGCGACCGCGTCATGTGCGTTCTTCTTAAGGCGCGCGGTCGCGTCAGTCATGCGGCCGCGTCGCTGCTGATTCGTGCTTGGCACGCGATCGCGTCATCCATGCGATCGCGTGGATACCAATTTCCTTAAAGCTCCGTTTTGCTTTCTCCTTCCATTTTTGTATGTTTCCTTTTCCGTCTTTTAAGTCATTCTGCCTTAGAAAATCTGAAACTACTTAACACACTGATCACGGCATCGAATGGAAATAAAGGTAATTAAATTAATTAATTTTAAAGCTTAGGAAACGTGTTTTTCATTTACATCACACAATAAGGAAGGGAAAGTAAAACCATGCAATTAATGTGAATAACTGGGTGAAGGATTGTATAAATCACTCAAATTAAGCACAAAAGAACTCATGAAATATGGGACGCAGAAGCTGGTGAATTAAAAATTATTAAAATGGTTACGTTGCATGTATAGTTCTTAACTCACCGAAAATCTACCTATCAATTTAGAAATATGTCACAGAGAGTTAAATTAAAAATTACTGGGAGTTTTAAGTCCCAGGTCGTCTCCCAACGAGTTGCAGGAAAGTGTGCTATCTTATTAATCAGAAGTTCCAAGAAGTTGAGCTAAGTAAATTGGAATGTAAATTGAGGAAACTTAAATAATACGAATAAAAGCCTTGACTGGGAGTTGATTGGGTAGAATTTCTACTATTGATGGAGTGATTGTAAGATTAATTTATAATAAATGGTTGTCTGTTTGGTTATCCTTTACTAGGTAAGGGAAAGTCAAACAAGTTGGAATGCTAGATCTGTTCACAAGTTGCAACCCACTTAGTTCAAAGGGATTGGCGTTGGTGACAGGATAGCAATCTAACATTTAACCCAATTACAAATTTTTCCTTCAATCCTTCCAGCTCAAGAGTTCCTTTTAATCAACTCCCCATCAAGTAAAGGAACTACTCACACATTGTAAATAATAAATCCATAGCATATAAAAGGGAATTAAAAGAGGACATGATTATTGGAATTGAAATTGAATTAAAAAGAAATAATCCTTGCATTAAATAATCATAAAAGTATCTAAATAACAAAATTGAATGAGGCAAAGAACATGGAAGAATGAAACCAAGTTAAGAAAACAAACTAGAATGATGAAGTCTTGATGAGGAAATAACTCTTCTCAATGATCCAATGCTAAGACCAATTGAAAATTAAAATTCTAAAACTAGAGAGAGAAAAAACCTAAGAGAGTAAAAACTAGATCTGAAACTGTCTCTGAATGTATGTGTTATTTGTTTCTGCATGTTCTCTGACTTTAGTCTGCTGTTCCGGGCCGAAAACTGGGTCGAAATAGGGCCCAAAATCGCCCCCAACGAATTCTGCAGATTATGCAGATCGCACATGTCACGCGATCGCGTCATCCATGCGGACGCGTCATTCGCGCTTTTCCTCGCCACGCGTTCGCGTCGTCCACGCTACCGCGTCGCCAGAACTTTTCCAATTCGCGCGGCCGCGTGAGCCATGCGGCCGCGTCACTGCGATTTGCTCTCCTTCGCGCGGTCGCGTGAGCCATTCGACCGCGTCACTTTTCGCTGGTTATCTCCTCAAATTCTTGTGTTCCTTCCATTTTTGCTAGCTTCCTTTCCAATCTCCAACTCATTTATGCCATGTAAAGTCTGAAACACTCAACACAAAGATCACGGCATCGAATGGAATAAAGAAGAATTAAAAATAGATAATTAAAGTTTCTAGGAAGCAGTTTTCAAACATGTAATAAATTCAGGAAGGAAATCTAAATGCATGCTAATTTAATGAATAAGTGGGTAAGGATCATGATAAAACCACACAATTAAACACAATATAAATCATAAAATAGTGGTTTATCAACCTCCCCACACTTAAACATTAGCATGTCCTCATGCTTAATTGAAGGAGATAAGGAAATAAGTATGAACATGTAGAAACTCATGAAATGCAATGCAAACCTATATATATATATAAATAAATGCAACTACATGATTCTTGTCCACTTAATCAAAAGTAGATAAGCTCTTTAAAACAATTACAAATCAAATTCCACTAATTTTATCATTACATAATAAAACAGATAAAAGTGCAAGAAGATAGCTTGTGAAAGCAGGGAACATGAAAATTCAAGCATTGAACCCTCACTGATAATGTATGTACGCTCTAATCTCTAGTGTATAGGGTGGTCACTCTATCCTTCTCTAATCATGCTTTCTAACTTTTGTTCTTCTCCTAACCAATCAACAATAGTTAATACACCAATGCAAGCATCATGAGGTCTTTTTAAGGTTGTAATGGGGCTAAGGTATAGGTAGTGGTGTATATTTGGTCAAGTGAGCTAATAAATTGAATCTTTAATTAACTCAAGCTCTAACATAACTTGTATACACTTAATGTCATCTTTAAAGTTCATACCTAGCTATCCAGAATTCCCTTTTTCAATCCATACTCATGTATCAACTTACATTTTGGTTCTATTATATGTGCACTGATTTTTGAATTCTGAATTTAACATTAGGGTAATTTTGTCCCCTTATTTATTGATTTTTCATAATTTTTTCATTTTTTTAAATAAATAAAGCTTATCAATGCACATAGATTTTTCATTCTTATAATTTCACCTGAGTAGGTATCCAAATTCCCTTAAATTTTTTTTATGACACATTCCCTTAACAACTTTTGTTCCCACAATTTTCCATACTTAACTAGCATACACAATTCTATCTTAAGCTAACCAAAGATTCAAATTGGGGTATACAATTGTTTTTCGGCTTAAGGTTAGTAATGTGATAAAATATCGAACAAATGGGAATTAAAGGCTCAAAGTGGTTAACAAAGGTAATTGAAAAGGGTAGGCTTAATTTGGATGAGTGAGTTTAAACAAATAATGGCCTCAATCATGTGCAAGCATGCAAATATAATAACTATTGGATATATAAGATAGAACAAAATATAGATTACAATCGTAGAGAAGCAAACACACAAGAATGAAATAATTATGGTTAAATAATGTAACCATTCATAAAGGCTCAAATCTTTCACAGGTTGTATGTTCTTAAACTCAAATATCATGTTCCAAATACAATTCAAGCAAATTTATCATAAGAATATTTGAAAAATTAGTGAAATTTTGTTCCAAAGATAGATTTTTAAAAGAAACTTATTGTTTTTTCAATCAAGTAGAACATGCATGCAACTATCCTAACCTATGCAATTTATTCTATTCTATAAAGGAAAGAAAATCTAACTAAAATATCCTAATTATTGGTGCTAGAGAAGAGAATTTACCTCCGGAAGTCAGGTACTTACCGACCTCCCCACGCTTAAGGCTTTGCACCGTCCTCGGTGCCATCTGTCAGGAACAGGGGCGGGCTGGTAGCAGTATCTCCACAGTCGGGACTGTCATGGCTCCCTGTGCTGGTAAAGGAAGTGGAGTCCGGGGTGTCTGAGTCTCTGAAGCGTCCCTTGAGTAGCTCCTTGAGGTGTTTGAATCAGCGCTCGTTGATGAGAGGAACTTTTGCGTGGTCTAGAAATTTGCGGATAAATCCTCGTTGCAGATATAGTTTCTAAACCTTCAAAAGTCCTTTCATACAAACGTTTTGGGTGTCACAAGTAACAAACTCCTTTAGAAATTTTTAACCGAGTATTTAAACCTCGGGTCGTCTTCTCAAGGAACTGCGAGGAAGTATGTTCTTATTATTGGCTATAAAGGTTGTAATCGGGGTTTAGAAGATGAGAAGCAAGTAATTTGAATGACAAGTAAAGTAAATAGCAATTAAAATAAATAAATACTGTAAAGCAGACTTTTGGCAAGGTAAGAGAAGTTGGAGGTCCAACGTAGTTATCTCTCTCAACTATAATGAAAGTTGAATCTAAACTCCACTTGATCAACCTGTACTAGGGCAAAGGAAAGTCAAGGGACTAATTAAATTGACCTTTGAATACTATTTATTTCCTAAGAAAAGGTTGGGATTACTTAAGTTCAGCTCAATTAGCAAGATAACGATTATCAATTATGTTGAGTTTAATAACTGTTGAGTTACTGAATTCTTAACCAGGACCAAAAGGGGAAAAAGTAAAATTGCTGGATTAATAAAAATATCCTTAGATGGGAAGCAATGATAACTTAAATCAAAGGGAACAATCATAAACTGAAAATACCTCAAATATTATTAATTCAGATAACAATCTGTAACATGGATGAAATTCATAAATTCACTGATTAATTCAAGTGCTGGAATAAATAAAAGTAAAGGAAGCTAAAACAAAGGAACGTAAAACCTGGATTGAGAGTCACTCTTAAAACAAGAAGAAATCCTAAATCCTAAAAGAGAGAGAGAGAAGATCTCCCTCTTAATTGAATCTAAATCATTGAAAAGTAAAATATGCGAGCTCTCTTTGAATGGATGCATTCCCACACTTTATAACCTCTGGTCTATGCTGTCTGTACTTGGATTTGGGCCAAAAAGGGCTTCAGAAATTGCTGGGGGCGCATTCTGTAAATTCTGATACGTGGCCTCTGTCACGCGTCCGCGTGGGTCACGCGTCCGCGTGGGTCACGCGGTCGCGTCATTCGGGGCTTTTCCTTGCCACGCGGTCGCGTCAGTCATGCGACCGCGTCATGTGCGTCCTGCTTAAGGCGCGCGGTCGCGTCAGTCATGCGGCCGCGTCGTTGCTGATTCGTGCTTGGCACGCGATCGCGTCATCCATGCGATCGCGTGGATACCAGTTTCCTTAAAGCTCCGTTTTGCTTTCTCCTTCCATTTTTGTATGTTTTCTTTTCCGTCCTTTAAGTCATTCTGCCTTAGAAAATCTGAAACTACTTAACACACTGATCACGGCATCGAATGGAAATAAAGGTAATTAAATTAATTAATTTTAAAGCTTAGGAAACATGTTTTTCATTTACATCACATAATAAGGAAGGAAAAGTAAAATCATGCAATTAATATGAATAAGTCGGTGAAGGATTGTATAAATCACTCAAATTAAGCACAAAAGAACTCATGAAATATGGGTTTATCATGTGCCTTTCCACATTCGAAGGAGTGTGCATTTCCACCTTGCAACTAGAGAGAAATGTGGAGGAACAATACGAAGGAGATTACCTTTTCACCTTTTCCACATCCACACCGCAACAAGAGAGAAAATCCTTCATCCTGAACTTGTTTATTCGCTCTGAGATATAGTGCCCGCCACATTTCACAATTAAAAACTGAATCAAAGAAAATCCTCAACCTTCTATCCAATTTTCCGATATAACAAGAGAGGGAACCCTCAACCCCGCTTGTCTGCCACAACAAGAGAGAAAATCCTCAACTTCAACTTGTCTATCCGTAAGCGAAAAAAGTCACCATCCTCATCGTGGACGAGACGAACCTCCACTCCCACAATAATTTCATCCGGCTAACCAAGGGTTTATCCGGGAATTTGTCAATTCAATTCATTATATTCTTCTCCAGTATATTCAATTCTTGAAAATTAGTTATTCAACTCCATATGGAGATTTAAGGGGGTTACAAATATGCTGGGAAGGCTAAATAGTTCAAAAATAACATCTCAGCAAAAACAGAGAAGTCGTGCGTACGCATGCCTCGTGCATATGTGCGAAACTTGATTCAAGAAATTGGAAATTTGCAAACGATGTGTACGCAGGCCTCGTACAAACGCGGGAGTTCGAATTCATGCGTACGCACGCATGGTGCAAATGCGTGGGACCTGGTTCTGCCCCAAATTCTGCAAAATCTGCAATTTTCAGTTTTTGACACCAATTTTTAAACTTCTATATCTTTTGCTACAAAATTCATTTTTTCTCCATTCTTCGACGGTTTTAAAGTAGTCATTCCCAAATTTAATTCAAGATAAAGTTCACTTGATTTCAAACTCCGAGCGCCAAGTTATGACCCGTCAAAATGAGTTAAAATCACCAAATTACGAATTTTTTCTACATAATTCAAATTCACCATTTCTCAAATGCTCCTCTTTTAACACCCATGACTCTCACCCTTATGCATCACTTACACTCAATCATCAATGCCAATTTTCAAAATCACATCATTTTCATTCAAATCTCAAAACTAACCATTCTCACCAATATCTCTACTTCACCTCATTCTTAATCTCATGTTCATATAACTCCAAGACAAACCTTAATCAATCTTCACAATCCAATTTGATACTTCATTTGTAATAATTCAATTTCAATAACATATCACAACACAATCTAACACTCAATTATTCACCAAACATTAATTTTCATTCCCTAAATCATATCATTTGACATTCTAACTCAAACTCAATAATTTTTATCATCCAAATCCAATTTCATATATCGTTCAAAACAATTCCAAGCTCAATAATTATACCACAACACAATTAATTTTGCCAAACTTACCAAGACTTATCCAATCACGGCCTCCGACCTAAAAATTTATTCAATATGGGTGTAGCTCACCCAATTTTGGTTCCCGACCCAATTTTCATTCAATCATCCATAGTAAATCAAACCATAAATTCATTTAATTATTTAACTAAACCATCATCAATCAACAACATCAATTATTCAACATTATCATACAGTTATCTAACCTAGATTTTCACATAGCGTCATATAGTGATTAACCAAAACCAAAATCCATACATCCGTTGAAGGCGATTTCCAACCTTGTGAACCTTTCTCCGGTCACCCAAGCCTCCACCAAGTTCTCCCCAATCAAACCAAGCACTCAGTCTGCACCAATTCATTCCAAGCAAGCCATCACTCTCATTCAATCTAATTACATCAATTTTCAAGCATTTACACTAGGATTTTTTGCACAAAATTAGAGAAAATAGGGGAAAAATTCCCTTACCTCTTTTTACATGCTCTTGGGTCAAAACTCCACTAGAAGTTGTGCTGGAGTTTCTCCTAAAGCATCAAAATTACAAACTTCAACACCTCATCGTACCAAAATGCGAATATAGTGAAAAAACAAAAATGGGTCAAAGTTATCGTGAGTACTCACCGCAAAAGTTAGATAGAATTGAAGATGATGATGAGATGAATGCATGGGAGCAAACGTGTCGTCGATCGGAACTCCGATTTGAGAGAAAAGTAGATTTGTAAGTGTATGTGAATACTGTTAGGGTTCTCTCCATTCTCTTCTCTCAAGTCTCGTGGCTCTCTCTTCTCTTTGTGCAAAAATGAATGAAATTTGAAAAAGAGTGGGAGAGTGTCATGTTTTGGCTAAGTGGATGAGGGACATTTTTGTCCTTTTGCCCATTAGCCTCACTTAAGGCAAAAATTTTAAAGAAAATTGTTCCGATTTTTATTCTAAATATTTTTTTTGGTTATTTCTACATTTTTATTTGTTTCATACGTAGTATCGAACAAACTTAAGCTTGTACAATTAATTATAATGCCGGTATGCATTTTTTCATAAAATTATATTTTCGCACTCCAATTAATTTTCTAAGTTAAATTTTTACTGGTAAATTTTTAAATTATAAAATTTTTTAACCCTTACATAGAGGTTTAAACCATCTCAACTCAATTTTAATTAATCAATTGACTAGTTAATATTTTTCTGGGTCTTACATTCGTAAGTTGAAAAAACTAAAAGAAAATCTTAGAGGACAACAGAAGATCGAGCTCCCGACCAACCAGCTGATAAACTTTCATGAAAATTCAGGAGTTAGGGTGAAGCTGAGAAAGGGCAACTCTACAAATATGAAGGATTTTTAGTTCAAAGTCAGAAAAGGGAAGACTCACTCCTAACCTAATAAAAAGGTATTTGTACATGAAATAAAATGGTGCTCCAGCTTATCAAGTCAGGAAAAGCAAATCCTATCCTCAGGGTCAGGGGCCACTATCTCGTACTTTTCCTCGTCCTCCCTCCCTTTACAAAGCCTATGCTGCTTATGAAAACTCTTTATATACTCATTATCAATTACGGGGACAGTAGAGAGAACAATAATCTCTACCTAATCTAAGTCTGGCGAAACTTTGGTAGACATTCTAAGAATTATAGAATGAGACATAAATGGTTATACGTACAAAACAAAAGAAAGTAGTCACTACAATAAAATTCACGAGTTACAAATCTGGAACAACAATACGGCATACAAAAAGGTCAAACCATTCTAAAAAATAGGACCTTTACCATGTTTTACTGAGAATACGAAATGGCACCGTTACTCAGAACGAAAATGGCACCATTCAAGGGCAAGATAAAATCCAAAAAATTTAACAAACAAAGACACAAATTCACAAAATCAGATTCCACTAGATTCTACAGATTCTTTTCAGATTCTACAAAATTCTTGCAAATAATAACAAAGGTTTACGATAAACAAGAAAATAAGCAAGAATTAGTTTAGATAGGAATTTTCCCGAACAAGAAGCCACATTGGCAGGAAAACCAGCAAATTTCAAACAACAACAATCAACTAGTAATGAATAAGTAAAGAAGAACAAGAGAAAAACCAACCTTGAAGAAGAACAGGAAGAAGGAATGCACGCAACAGCAAAACAAACGGACGATCTCCAAAATCTTCTCAACAAAAACGAAGAAGAAGGTAGAGAAACCTTGATGAAAAGAGTGAACGGCGAGGCTGAAAAAAGTCAAAGTGGAAAATGCAGAAGAAGAAACAAAAAAGAGGTAAGAGAAAGTAATTATGTTTATATATAGTCATTAGGGGAACAATTGTAAAAATACCCCTCATTTGATGACATGCATGGTTACCAAGGTAACTAAAAAAATGCGCGAACAATTATGAAAAGACGTAACGTTCAAATTCAAAAATACGTCGAGTACCCGACCTGGTACCAAGAAACGTGATGTACCCGACATGATAAGATGAAGATCATCATGAATCAAGACTGACTTGGAGATGCTTGAACCCGAATCCATGAAGCTCGGCTTCAAGTAGAGACAATGTTCATACCTTGACCCAATACACAGCCAGACCTAAAGTGAATAAATCCCAATCTACAAACATTAGTCAGGTAAACACCAACCCGACCTGATAAAGTTCGGTCATAATGATGTCAGACTAGGAATTACTTATTTAAATAAGTAACGAAATCCTACAATCTCTCCTACTCATCTAGAAAGGAGATCTGAACAACTTTTCTAACAAAAAAGAACTACCCACCCTCAATGGTGAAACGACTTTAAAATATAATTATTGACTTTACATCTACACTTATAAATACCCTAACACTCGGGTATAATTCGAACCCAATCTACTAAAAACTTGCTAAAATCGTTGCTAACTTAAGCATTAGAGTCCCTTGCAAGTACCATCCCCCATCTTCACCAAGACGTCAGATGGCGGCATCCTAGCAGCAAGAGACGTTGGGCAAATCATCCAAAGGCGTTTGGACCTCACGTCCAAGCTCAAAGCAACTCAATTTCAGGTAACCCTCGGAACAGTAACTTTGGCCCCATGAATTTATTTTTCACGCATTCTTTACTATCGGATTTATCCCCCAGTAAATTTGAAGGTAATATATTATTTATTAATAATTAAATGACGAATTCAACTGATGATAAATCTTGAAGGACATGGTCATGTGGTGGATAATAAAGTGAAAGAATTAGAGGAAAGGTGAAATGGATTAGAGAATAAGTGGAAGAAGTGTAGATTCAAAATCAATGAAAGTAGATGCCTTTGTTTTGGATGTAGTGTTTTTGCATTTCTTTGTGGGTTGTAGTTACAAGCTTGTTCAAAGTAATTGTGTAGGAAACTTATGACATATTTGGATTATTTGAAAGTTGTTTATGTTATGGGATGACACTGAGTATTGGAACACTTTTGAAGATAAACAAAAATGGATTATTACGATCAATGTTTACAATTGGGTTAAGTACGATTTTGGTCCCTGAGATATAGGCCGAAAATTATTTTTGTCCCCAATCTTTTTTTGCATACAAAATCATTCCTGAGGTTTAACATAGTTTTAAAATTGTCCTTCGGACCAAAATTCTCTTCTCCTTCTTCACCAAAATATCCAGTTCTTCTTCTCCATCACAGCAGCATCTCTTCTTCATTTTCTTCTTCTTCAACTAGAATTTCAACAAAATTTCAACTAACAGATATCAAAAAATTAAAATAAAATTTCAACTAGCAAATATCAAAAGCAGAAGAATGGAATAGAATTAGAAACAAAACAAAAACAGAAGAAAAATGAAATCAATCGGAATGGAATCAGAGTCAACAACAACGATCTGATTAACAAAATCAACAAATCTAACAATGCAAATAACAAAAGAAACGGAAGCAGAATAATCAACTTAATTAACAAAATCAGAAACAGAAGCAGAATAATCAACTTAATCAGAAATAGAATTGGAACGTAGAGGCGAACAACGAGGAGTAGCGACGAGCAGCGGCAAGGAGCAGCGGTGACCGGCGAGCTAGTGAGGAGGATGAGCAGAATGACAACGCGGCAGACGTCCTCCTCGCTAATCTGCTAGCGTCGACATCCGTCCTCTCTTGTTGGCGTCGTCGCCACCCTCCCTTCCCCCTTCTTCTTCTTCCCTCCCCCATTGTGTGATTCCCTTCTCCCCACCTTTCCTTCCCCCCTTCTTCTTCCCTCCTCCTCTCATGTGATTCCCTTCTCCCTCTCATCCGCCTCTTTCTTTTTTTTTCTTTTTTTTTTTTTATAATTTTTTAGTTAGGGATAATTTAGTAATAAAATTTAAAATTTAAGTAAAAAGGACAATTTTAAAATCAAGTTAAACCTTAGGAATAATTTTGTATACAAAAAAGGTTGGAGACAAAAAACAATTTCGACCTATACCTTAAGAACCAAAATCGTACTTAACTTTTTAAAATTTCTTTCATGAAATAAAACAATCATTTGTGTAAAACAACAAAGCAGCAAATTAATATATCTATAGCATGCATTTTTCCAACTTCAAAGAAAGCATAGATGTTCATATATTATATTGATAAGGATAATAAAGAAGCATTCCATCTTTGACAAATTAACACCTAATGATAGTAGTCCTAAGACAAAAAAAAAAAAAAAAAAAAAAAAAAAAAAAATTAGAACATTATTCCCTAAACCAAAAGCATTGTTTCATTGAGGTTATAAACAAGCAAAATAAATAGCCAAAATAATAAAACATATGTCCTTAAGTCCTATGGCTAATATCCACACTAGCAAAGTCTAAGTTATCCAATATTAATTCTTCCTTGGTACCCTAAGTCTTGGAGGCTTTAACCTAGAGTTGGCACAAACTAGAAAAACTTTGATGATAGTTCCTAAACTTGCAACAACCATTGTCTCTGCAGATAATTTGTTATAGCAGTTGTTGGCCCATTGGATGAGTTTGGTAAGTCATAGAGGTCTCAACTCTCAACTATTTGATTTGGAAGAGAAGTGATAATCCCAACTAAGATGAATCATTCCCAAATAACATAAGTTTAAATGACATTATTTTTTGTGGATAAAGGAAGATAAATTAACCCGACTATTGCCCATAGAAGAGCGTATAGGGAGACAAATCAACCCCATTGCCCATTCGCCAGCATGACACTTAATGAAAACTCAACGTCCACATCAGCAATATGCCAGACAGGTCTCTTCCGTTAAGTTTGAGGAAGGGAGATGACAGAAAGGCCACCATGACTTACAGTAGTCAGTGCAAGTACTGGGACAAGTCTTTTTTTTTTTTATACAAATCGCCTTGTACTATTTTAGAATGAACAGGGACCAGTTTGGTGTTTACTCAACAAAATTTTAACAAAGTAGACTGGTACCATCATCCTTAGAACGATATTATCTTCTACTCAGAAATATTCTGTAAAACAAATGTTTTTTTGTATACTAAGTTCCTCGTCACAATACCATTCCAAATAGTTTATCAATTAATATTTAAATGGAGTTTACAATCATCAAGACTAATTTATATCATTATTAATACAAATAAATGAACAAAATAATTAAAATTACCCTAAAACGTTTCAAAGATTGTGAGGACCAGACGATGAATGAGACCCCACGCAAAGACGACATAAAAATTTAACACAATTTTCTTTTCAGCTTAACAAGCGTTGGTATAAAAATAAGGATCGAATTTTTTGCCGAATTTATTTTGCTTACAATCTTAGGAACAAACACGGGATAAAAGCATGAGAAAAACCATCTTGCCAAGTGCATCTTCTAGATCACATTTCAACAAACAATAAGAAATTGCGACTATCAGTGTTTCTTAAACTATGACAAAAGGGCTCCATCACAGCCACAAAAGCCACCAATATTCCTAGTGGTGCTTCCTTTCAAATAGACCATCAGGACCTATTTTTCATCACAAAAGAACCTTGTCATACAATGAGGAACCTCAAAAGGCCAAAGCAACAAACTAGAAAACAGGAGCATCATTATTGAATTACTAGCAGGACCCCTGGTAATATAAGATAGTGACAACACAACAAGAAATTAATAGCAAAAGCCAAAAAAACATTCATACAAGGTTCATGACAAAAGTGTGTGTAACCAAATGAGATATATATCCACACAGACACATACACATAAAGCAATGAACGAGACACTTCTCTTGCACATATTTATGTGTGCCTGAGAAATTTTGGCCAGGTTAAAAAGGAATGAATGATTCACTTCTCATACATTCATTTAGGTTTCAGTGAAGATTGTGTCAATACCTGTAGTATTATGTACCAGAAATCATGTTTATTATTTAAAAGACGAATGCCAAATTCTGATGAGGTAACTGGCTCAAAAGCAGAACAGAAATGACAAGTGTCATGTGAACAAATGTAGGTAATAACTCGAACTAATAAATTATTTTATTGAGACCAAAAAATCGGCAGTTAATACAACAACATGCTATTAATTTTGAAAATAGAAGCCAACAGGTGCAAATATAAGTTTTCTGACAAACAACAAAGTGCACATGATAACAGGTGCATATAATTAACCATGAGAACCCTACTAGCCTGCTCCACCCAACTATTATGGGTGTGTTTGGCAAACACGTTGGTGAAGAAAGAAGTGCGTTTAAGCTTCTTGAAAGTTTTACTTTTATGTTTTGACAATTTTTTTCTTTCTAAACGCAAAAACGATTATGCCTCTGAACCCACGTTGAGAAGAAGCTAAAATTTGTAGCTTCTGCGTTTCACGTTCATGGTTGATAATTACTTTTAGAAAATTAGGTGAGAAAATTTCTTCTTTTTTACCAATCTTACCCCTCATTTTCTTCTATAAAAAAGATACCAATAACTATAAGCTTCACAGTAATTCTCTCTAGTTCTTTCTACTTTTTCATAGTTCTTCCTTTCATTTTTTTTTCAATTAAAATCGTTCAGATTTGTTTCAGTCACTAGTAAATTGAATATTTTAATTTTTTATTATTTTTAGTACTCATTTTCATATTTTAATTTTTAGTGTTACGATTTCTGATGTTATATTTTTATATGAGTTTTTTTTATCATTTCCTATACTATTTTTTATATGTATATTTTTTATGAATTTTTTTTATTTTTGTTTGACTTTGTTTATATAATTTTTTATTTATTTTATTATATTTCTTTTATACATATGACAAATATTGTTGATTTTTTTGTTGTGCTATAATTTTTAAGTATTTTATTAATTTTTATAATTTTTTTTATTATTTTTTGTTCATATGAATTTTTTTTTCTATCTTTTATTACATTATATTATATTTATGTTGTGTATGAAATTTTTTTATTTATTTTATTCATATGAATTTTATTTAGTTTTTATTGTATTTTTTTGTTCATATGATATATGTTGTTGGTTTTATGAAATTTTTATTATTTTTTATCTGTATGATTTTTTTTCTATTCTTTGATGTACTCTATCTTTGTTTTATATTAATTTTTTTATTTTTTATTTTGACTTTGTAAAATTTGTAATTATAATTATTATTTACTACGTTTATTATTAAAATTTTGTATAATATAAACTATGATCTTATAAAAAAAAGACAAAATAAATAAAAAATTAATTATAAATAACAATAGAGCCATAAATAGTGAAAATTTATAGTCCAAAATAATACTAAATTAAAGAGTACGGGTAATATTAGAAAAATTATAGAATATTTTTTTTGTTTAACATTATAAAATTTATAGTACTCTCTTTCATATTTTTTTTATTGTATTTATTTATTTATATAATAAATATTTTTTATATTATTTTTGTTAGGTTCTGTTTTTGCATGTATATAAAAAAATAATTTAAATTAATGTCTCTTTTAGTAATTTTTTATCTAAAAGTGATTTTGAATAGTATAATCCAAACAATATTTATTTTGCTATAATCAATTTTGATACAAATATTGCCAAACATAAATCACGTTAACCCAAACTTACTTTTCATCAAAATCAATTTTGTAAAATCAATTTTATGCAAACTCACGTTTGCAAACTGAAATCCAAACACACACTATATATTCTAGACCTTGTGTACCAACTCCAACATGCTAATATACCAAAAATGGCTGTTAAACGTTAAAATTACTAATGCAACCAGCAACATAAGTACAAATAAAACAAAAGCATAAGACTAAATTTTTCCAGCAACGGAGGTAATTGGTGGTGTGGTGGTGGTGTTTTTTTATTTTGGCAGGGGGGATAGTTGAATCATTTTTGGGAACCTTCTATCAGCTGTAGAAGACAATATAAATATCAGAGAATGAGATAGAAGACACATACCCCATGGGAATTCTTTATTGCGGATATGCATATATGGGTATGCCTGCATCAAAAAGTAAGTTAAGAAAATTAGAGTTTAATTGTTTCAAAGTTTGTTTCAAAATGGAAATAATTTCAATAGCCACTTTTCATAACATGGGCACAAACCATAACCAAGCGATATGAACAGCTACAAATAGCTAATGATTGTGGGGAGCATGACAGTGACAGATATAAATTATCCATTTTTCAGGGAGAATATCTAGCTAGAATCCCATTTACATGTTATCAGTAAATATCAGCAATTAGACAAAAATGTTGCATAGATAAAAATATCAGGATTCATTAGAGTGCTTTCTAGTAGACCCTTCATTTTATTATTCATTTGCAGTGTGTGTTTCCAGAGAAGCCTCTCCTTGTTTTTGGTAATTTATTGTGAAGCTTCGATGGAAATCCAAAGGTCCCCAAATTCAAGTCCTTCATCTGGACAGGAGCACTGAGAATAATATAAGCCATTATCACTTCTTACAAGTACCTAATAAGGCTGTCTATCTTTACATATAAATTATAAGCTATTTTAATTCAGAGATAACTTCACATACTGAGAGAAGGCCTTGCGGCACAATAACTTGGGACATTATCTCTTGATGAAGTTAACTTATCTTGGTGAGAGGCTGAGAGCAGGGATTGAAAAGTTACATGAATGTTCTATTTATCCTCACATTTGTTATCTTGTGCTACAGAAATACTTAAGAAAACTCTCTTGAACCTTAGTGACAAAATTGTACTGGTGTTACCCCATTACGGCAGAGATTGAGCATTTTTTTCCAGTTTAGTTAAAATGAGAATATCAATGCACTGAAGGTTCAATTAACTCCCTGAAATTACATTCCATTGGCCAATTTAGTAATTGGATGGTCAATCGTTAGTCAACCATTTCTATTTGCTATGTCATGTCATGTGACACATCAACATACCACATGGCAGTATGGTACATCAGCAAACAATAATTGTTGTCTAACAGTTGAATGACCAAGGACTAAACTGACTTACAGAGTGCCAGTTAAGGAACTAAATTGACACTTGAAATTTCAGACACTAAAACAGAGAATGCTTGAAATTTCAATGACCAAATTGAACCTTTACTGCTTTATTTGCAATAATATCTATTTCCTTTTAATATATTCCTCCTAGTTTTTTATTTGTAAACAGTTTAAACAAGCTGAGCAGACAAACATGCATTAAAACAGGGAAGAAAAGAGAGAGAAAAAAAAAGATGTAAATGAAACAATTATATATTGTGTAGAGAGGAAAGCTCACAGGGGGTTCGTCGTGGTGTGGGTGTCCCTTTGACAGGTTATAAATGGCCAAAACAGTGCATGTAGCAATGCCTAGATATGTAATCTTCTCCCACTTGGCCGTCTCATCTGATGCAAATGTGTCCAGTAAGAGAGGAGGGGAAAAAGGATAAAAACACATAACAATAAAAGAGAAATCAAGAAACGAAAGTTAAGTGAGTGAGCCACATAAAACCTAATAATTTCATCATGAAACAAAAAGATACGCGAAATAAATCACAGAAAATTCACCACTTCAAAAGATAAGTACAGAAATCTAAGTTCTTATCATGGTAGTGGAGTTCTAAATGGTTTCAGTTTGCTTCCTTAATCTCAGCCGTGTTGATACATAGCAATACAATACAAATCCTTCAAGCTATAATGTACGGACACTGTCAATAACACGACACACGACTCAACAGGCAGACACACAAATTTTAAATTCTTATAAGACACGAGATCTGACATATATATAAAAATTTTAAATAAATTATAATGATATTTTGATATTTTATTCATATTAAAATATAAATTAATCTTCTAACTATTTTTAATGTTTTTTAATTATATAAAATATTTAAAATAGTTTTTGTTTTAATAAATAATAATATATATTATTTCTAAACTTATTTAAAAAATCCAGATTAGGAATATCGAATAAGGCTACGCAAGAATTTTTTATTTTTATTAAGCCAAAGTTGGATCAGTCGTGTCGACGAGTTTCTCGTCTTCCAGGTTAAATTCACGTATGCAAATGTAAATGCAACTAAGCAACCTCTTACGGGTTTAACACAGATTTAAAATAAAACCCAAAAGAAATGTACAATAATCATTTCTCAGAACCCAGAATTAAAAATAGCGTGCATAAACCTTGAATCAGGCCAAAAAACCGAAACTATGCGCAAATCGATTTCAAAACGAGCAATAACCAACGCAAACACGCAAAAGCTTCAAGATCAGAGCGAACTATAGATCAATCTCATAAACAAAAAACCCATTGCCCAAATTGAAGTTATGAAACTCAAAATGCAACGAAATTTAACACAGCTTCCACGAGATAAACCTGATAAGGAGAGCTATTTGCGTATTAATTTAATTAAACCCTAAAAAAAAGGAAATGAACAAATAGCTAGAGAGGGAGGGAGAACAAACATGCATCATCGTGATGAGCAGAGGAAGCGAAGTTTCGCTTAGGTGCAGCGGGGTTACGAGCACCACCGCGTAGGGCGGTTCGAAGAAGACCAGATCGGACTAGCGCCGTCGCCATTCGTTTACTGCTTGACTCTTTCTCTTCTCTTTCGGTCTGCGTGTTTTCACGGTATCCTCCCGAGTACCAGCCCGAAACTTCTTATATTGGGGTTTTTTTTTTTTTCACCAAAATAAAATAAGGACTCGTTTAAAAAAATAATCTATTTACAGTTAAGATTAACTACTATTTTAGTATTTATTATTTTGGTCGAAAATTAAAATTGTTCTTAAAATTTGTTTACGTTTAAAATTGTTTTTAATATTAAATCTCATTTTAAATTATTATTTTTTTAATTCTCACATATTTAAGTGTGGAGAAGATCCGTAATTTTGGGGTGTAAATTTCTCTTTCTCAACACTTTGCATTATTCCTTAGTTTTTAGTAGTTATATTTTTTTGTGAATATTTGTTAAGATTTTTATTGCATTTTGCATATATATATATAGTTTGCTTATAGCTTTATAGTAGTAAATATTTGCATGTTGCTTAGTATAGGAAATAAGTTTGGTGAAAATAACAAAGAATTTTCAAAAAATCTCTTTTAGGGCATTCCATTGATTAGATTTGAAAACTTGTTTTTCAACTTGTTTGAAGTATTCTTTCTTATGGAACATAGAAAAGAGCTAGAACAAAACACCTTGTGAGATTTGAGGTTTAATTGTGTGGTTGTATATTTTCAACCATAAATTTTGTTTTTGTGTGTTATACTCCTTTTATGATTGTGATCTTAGATTTGCTTGAATCTTTATGTCATATATTTGATGTTTTGAATGCATTTAGTATGATTGAGGCCATTTTTGAAATTAAACTCACTAACCCATATGGGCAACCCTTACATCTACCTTTGTAAACTATGTTTGAGCCTCTAATTCCCCTTTTGTTCTAATTTTAAGCACATCATTTGCCATAAGCGAAAAACCATTAATATCCATGGATTGTATTTTTTTTATTAGTTTGGGTTGAGGAGTGTGTGTTACTCAAGTGTGGGGGAATTTGTGGGAAACATTGATAGTAAGTTTACTTTGGATATTCATTGAGAAATTTTGGAAAAATGGGTAAACACTCATGCACCTATTAATTAAAATATATGCATCTCTTTTTTGTGACAAAAGAAAAGAGAAATTTTGGTGTATATACCTTTTAAAAAAAAAGAAGAAAAAGAAAAAGGAAAGAGATGATAATAAGAATGTAAATAAAGGTTGTATATGTGTGTGAATTGGAAAGAAGATGCATGAGTGAATGTGAAAAAAGAAATGAATGGGAAGTTAGGTTGTTTTCTTGTGTGTATAATGATTGATATAGGATTAGGTGGGACACTTGAGTTAAAGATCCAATTTACTAAGTCCACTTAACCATATTAAGCCTACCCTTACCCTAGCCCCATTACAACCCTCCAAAGACCTCATGATATTTGCATTCATTCATCAAGTATTTGTTCATTGTTAGATGACTAGCAAATCTTAGAAAACATGATTAAAGGAGAATTGAGTGATTAAGCCCTAAATACTGAGCAACTAGAGTATATACACATCCGGTGAGGGGTTCGATTGCTCAATTCTATGTTTCCATCCCTTATCTTATGTTTTCTTGCAAGTTGTTGAAATTAATTTTGAAAACTTCAAATCAAATCTTTGGATATTGATCATTGAAAAGAACGAAACTCTCGCGCGATCTAGAATTTTCACAAGTAAGTTCCCGTTGTAAGTATAGCTTCTAGACCGACAAGAATTCCTTTCTTACAAACGTTTTGGTTGTCACAAGTAACAAACCTCTAAATAAATTGATAATCGAAGTATTTAAACCTCGGGTCGTCTTCTCAAGGAACTGCAGGGAAGTATGTTCTTATTATTGGTTATGAGTTTTGTAAATTGGGGTTTTGAAAGTAAGGAACAAGTAATTCAAATGACAAATAAAATAAATAAATGACTGTAAAATAAACTTTTGGCAAGGTATGAGAGTTTGAAATTTCTATCCTAGTTATCCTTATCAGGTGTGATGAGAATTGGGTTTTTATCCCACTTAGTTAAGTCAAGTGGACTAATTAGATTGATCCTCAAGTCCTAGTCAATCCCTGTGAGACGACTAGCTTTAGAGCGATCTAGATTAATTAGAAATCTGCCAATTTCAACCACTGCTGAGTTTGACAACTCAAGTGTTACCAATTAATCAACCAAAGCTAAAAGGAAGGAATTGCAAATTATTAATGTAAATAAGGGAAAGCAATCATAATTCTGAAATACTTCAAATTATATTAAATAGAAAATCAAATCTAAACATGAATGGTTCATAAGCCAATTTGACAATAAAAGTAATTAAAGGAAAGCATTAGAATATTTGAAAGCAAAGGGAAATATATAAAGTAAAGGAATATTGAACCTGATAAGGAGTTGGAATACTAAATTGAAATAATAAGAAATCCTAATCCTAAAACCTAAGAGAGAGGAGAGAACCTCTCCCTCTAAAAACTATATCTAAACTATGAAAAGTGAATAATTGGAGCTCTATCCTTGAATGGATGCATTCCTCCACTTCATAACCTCCAATCTGTGCCTTCTGAACTTGGATCTTGGCCAAAAAGGGCTTCAGAAATTGCTGGGGGCGTTTTCTGTAATTTCTGGTGTGTGGCGTCTGTCATGCGTCCGCGTGAGTCACGCGGTCGCGTCATCTGGAGTTTTCCTTATCACGCGTTCGCTTCGGTCATGCGTCCGTGTCATCTGTGTTTTGCTTAAGGCGCGCGTCCGCGTCAGTCACGCGTTTGCGTCGCTGTCTTTTCGCGCTAGGCATGCGGCTGCGTCGTCCATGCGTTCGCATCGCTGCCAGTTTCTTCAAAAACTCTATTTTGTGCTTTCCTTCCATTTTTGTATATTTCCTTTCCATCCTTTAAGTCATTCCTGCTTTAGGAGATCTGAACTACTCAACACACAAATCATGGCATCGAATGGTAATAAAGGGTGATTAAAATAATTAATTTTAAAGCATAGGAAACATGTATTTCACATATATCACATAATAAGGAAGAGAAAGTAAAACCATGCAATTTTCATGAATAAGTGGGTGAAGGATTGAATAAATCTCTTGAATTGAACACAATACATATCATAAAATATGGGTTTATCAACCTCCCCACACTTAAACAATAGCATGTCCTCATGCTAAGTCCAAGATAAAGAATAAGGTAAGGTTAAAGTGGTGGAATCTCATGCAATGCAATCTATCTAAATGCAACTACCTAAATGAGTCATGCAATTCTAATTTTTATTCACTTGTATATAAAACTTACATGTAGTTAAATTAATTCACATTCTCAAGGAATCATATATGCATAGCCAACCTTAGATAATGTTAAGGCACTTTTACAATTGAGATGGGTAAAAATATTTTTTTTTAAACTTGCAAGACAATTAATAATTTAAGCAGAGATATATGGTGATGAGCTATTGAACCCTCACTAGATTTTGTGTTTACTCTCTAGTCACTCAGTGTTTATTGGGTTAATCACTCTATTCTTCCCTTTATCCTTACTTTCTATAACTTTGTTTTTCATCTAACCAATCAACAATTATAGAATACAGACATACAAAAATCATGAGGTCTTTTTCAAGGTTGTAATGGGGCCAAGGTAAAGGTAAGTGTATATGTATAAGGCTAAGTGAGCTAATAAGTGAATCCTTGACTAGTCTAAGATCTCACCTAACATACATGTTTTGTAATTCAAAGCTTCTCAACCTATTTGCCCATATTTTTCTCACTTTGTATTGCAAGCTCATTAACTTTAAATTTTATCCCATGTGCATTGATTCTTTTTAATTTGCAATTGGGGAATTTTTTGTATCCCTTTTATTTAAATAAATTTTTTTTAATGCACATGGTAATTCAATTGATTTCACATGAGCATGCTTCCCAAGATTTTTATTTTGAGATATCTTTATTCTTTTTAACTTTCTACCTTTGTTTCTATCATCCATGTTCCCATAAAGTTCCCCACACTTAAACAATACACAATTTCTATCTTAAGCTAACCAAAGATTCAACTTGGAATTTTTATTTTGTTTTTCTGCTTAAGGCTAGTAATGTGGTTTATAGAACAAGAGGGGATTAAAAAGCTCAAGGGGGCTAACAAGGGTAATGTAAAAGGTAGGCTTATTTGGGATAAGTGAGCTTAAACAAGTAATGGCCTCAATCATCTCTTAGTATGTATCTATACTCTATAATTGGACATATAGATTAAAACAAAGCAAAGAACATCAGAATAAAAAGAAGGGCGAAACGCACAGGAATGAAATTTATGGTTTGAATGTAACCATACAATTAAGCTCAAAACTCACAGGCTGTGTGTTCTCTAGCTCAAAAATCATATATCAGTTATATATGTCATGCAAGTAAAATTTAAGAGTTCCCATTATTCTCAATGTAAATTTTTTTGGGTGGCTTTAAAGTTTTAGTGTTCCTCCTTGATGAAATGTTGTTAACTAACTAACATGTTATGTTCTATATACAAGGTGTGTGGATTATTTTTATTCTGTTAAAGTCTTTAGTTTACTTCCTTTGTATTTTCAATTTAAACCAAACTATCATATGCTAAAAGGGATAAACTATACTAATTAATCCACATATTCTATAACTAATAAGTTTAGAATTGCAAACTAAACTAAATGGTTATGATATAAACTAAAGTACAAAATGCAGAAAATAGAGTAAAAACACATAAAAAGAACAATGTATAAGTACTGAAAGATAAAAATAAAAATAAAGATAAAATTACAGAAAAATAACCAAAATAAAATAAAAGAGTCTGTAGTGGTTCACCAAAAAAATGCGCCAGAGATGGCGACCTCCCCACACTTAAAATAAAGCATCGTCCTCGATGCTCACTCAAGCTGGGTGTGAAGGAGTGTCATCACTGGAAGGATGGGCTGTTGGAGTCTCGGTAGTGGTCTGAGGATCTGCAGACTGGATGAGGGTAGGTGGGTCTGTCTGCTGGAGAGAAGGCTCTGACTGGATAGGAATCTCTGGATCTGCGGCCTGAATCCGCTGTGGCTCCTCCCGCTGTGGCGCAGCCTGCTCCAGTCTTGTCTGTGCAGCCTGGGTGGGTGTCTCCTCCTCGTGAGCATCCTCCTCCACCTCAGATGTATCAGAAGGGGTGTCAGGCTTGGAGGGGATATCGCCGTCGGAACGGATCATCAACTTGACGTGCTCATAGCGTCGCTTGTTGCGACGCTCCATACGGTCCAAGCGGGCGAAGAGGCGATGCACCAAATGGTAAATAGGCTCAGGAGCAGCTGGAGGTGCAGTGGGTGGGGCAGGTGCAGCAGTGGAAGAAGAGGGGGCAGCCGAAGGTGTGGCTGTCTCATCAGAAACAGGAAGGAATGGAGGTCTGTATCCTAAAGCCAGAAAGTTCCTGCTGTGAGGAATGATCTTCTTGCAGTCCGCAGCAGGTGGCTTCTCATCAGCATCCTCCCAAGGCACGTCAGCTCGACGGCCTAGCTGGGTGACCAGGTAAGGGAAAGGGAGGATGCCTCGGACATGGACCCTGGCCATATAGTGCCGGATGAAACGTGGCAGATACAGGTCCTTACCCTCCATCACACACCAGAGGAGGGTAATCATAGCAGCAGGCAGCTCCGTCTCATGAGTGCTCGGCATAATAAAGTTACTTAGGATCTGGTGCCAGAGCCGAGCCTCATCATTCAAGTATATCCGCTTGATTCCTTTAGGCATGGTGGTGTTCTTACTCATGAAGCATTGACCTCAGTCAAATTTCTTTCCAAGAAGAACCAGCCTCTGTGTTTGATCTGATCGGAGGTGTACTGCTGTAGTTCTTCTGGAATTTTCAAAGTCCTCTCCAGGTACAGATTTCTGGAGGTAGCAAACACTGGATACTTCAGCTCACAGTATTGGTTTGCAAACTTAATTGGATCAGTGGCAGGGAAGAGCTGGTCAGCCTTCTCCTGCGGGGTGAAATGCTTTTCCCGCCAGGATTCATCATGCATAAGCTCCAGGAGAGACATAGAGGATTCACCTCTTTTCCGTTTGCCAGTTCTTGCCTTGCCTTTTCCCTTTCTTTGAGTGTCAGACATCCTGAAAAACAGAAATCTAGGATATAATAAAAGCAGGAAAATAAGTAGGCAAATAACAAGATAAGTACATAGTGGCAAAGGAGCAGTAGAATAATGAAATGAGTTGAATAATTATGCATTTTGGGATTGTTTCGGAGTTAAAAAGCTGAGATGAGAAATTAAACAGCAGTAGAATAGTTCATATAAATTAAATTAAAATAAACTGCAAATAGAGATAGATAATATGAACATGAAAGAGCAGTCGCAATAGCAGCATGAATAGTAAGAACATCATATGAACAATACTTAGATCACAGCAACAGCAGAATTGCGAAAATTAGAAAACAAGTAGCAAAAACAGCGCAATTAATCAGGCCTAAATCCACTAACCACATCCTAGCTAACTAACCACCTAGAATCCACTACAAACATGCAACTCTAACTATCCTAAATCGAAACATAAACTGAAAAAAAAAATGAAATAACTAGGAACGAAAGAAAGGTGGTGTTCGGCGGAACCTAGTAGGCATATGAACTAAGCTAAGGAACTGAGAGATAGCGGGGTGTGGTTGCGGTGGTGCTGCGGCGGCGTAGGGTGGCGCGGCGGCGAACCTTGGTGGCGGCAGGGATGGTGTTGTGGTGTTGGGTGAGGGCTGGGGTGTAGGGAGGGGTGGTTAAGGGGGAAGGAAGGAAGGGGGTGGGTGTTGGTGGAAGGCACGGTGGTGGTGGTGGTCGCGGAGGGGCAGCGGTGGTGGAGGGGAGAAGAGAAGAGAAAGAGAAGAAATAGAGGGAAGGAAGAAGGGGGTGGTGGCGTTGCGGTCGTGGTTAGGTGGTCGATGGTGGTGCGGCCGGTGGGGGTGGCTGGGGTGGTGGTGATGGGCGCAGGGGAGGGTTGCAGAGAAGAAAGGGAGAAGAAGGGGAATGGGGGGCGCGACGGGGTAGGGTTTCGAGTCACAGGGGGTTAATAAATTTGAATCCACGCGAACGCGTGGGGCACGCAGTCGCGTGGTGATAAACCACTATTTTATGGTTTATCTTGTGCTCAATTGAGTGGTTTTTATCAACTCTTTACCCACTTATTCATACTATTTGCATGGTTTTACATTTGCCTTCCTAATTATCTGCTTTGATTGAAAACATGCTTCTTTGGCCTTAAGTTCCCTATGTTTAAACCCTCTCTTATTACCATTAGATGTCTTGATATGTGTGTTAAGTGATTTCAAAGATTACAGGACAGGAATGGCTCAGAGGATGGAAAGGAAGCATGCAAAAGTGGAAGGAATACAAGAAGTTGGAGAAATTGCTAAGCTGTCCAGCCTGACCTCTTCGCACTCAAGCGACTATAACTTTAGCTACAGAGGTCCAAATGACGCGGTTCCCATTGCGTTGGAAAGCTAACGTCCGAGGATTCGATTTGATATATAATATGCCACAGTTGTTCTGACGCTAGGTGACGCGAACGCATGCTCCACGCGGATGCATCGCAGTGGCAAAAATCAACGTGGCAGATTTCTTCTCCAGCAATTTCTGGGCTGTTTTCGACCCAGTTTGCGGCCCAGAAAACACAGATTAGAGGCTATAAAGTGGGGGAATCCATTCAGAAGAAGAATAAGCTCATAATTCATAATCTTAGATGTAGTTTTTAGAGAGAGAGGTTCTCTCCTCTCTCTCTTAGGATTTAGTTTTAGGATTTAGGATTATTTCTTCTTCATCACAGGTTCAATGTTCCTTTTATTTATTTTTCCAATTTAATTTATGAACTTTTTCATGTTAGATTTGAATATTCTATTTAATATAATTTGAGGTATTTCAGTTATAAGATTGTTTTATTTATGCCATGAATGCTTTCGATTTATCCAAATTATTTTCATTCGAGTAGACTCTCTCTCCTTTTGGCTTTGGTTAGGTAATTAGTAACACTTGAGTTGTCAAACTCAGCAGTGGTTGAAATTGGCAGATTCTACTTGATCTAGATCTCTCTAAAGCTAGTCCTCCCATAGGGATTGACTAGGACTTGAGGATCAAGCTTATTAGTCCACTTGACTTAATTAAGTGGGATTAGAATCCAATTCTCATCACATCTGATAAGGATAACAAGGACAGGATTTTCAGTTCTAATACCTTGCCAAGAGTTTATTTTATTATTACTATTTTATTTTTCTTATCATTTAACATACTTCTTCCTTACTTTCAAAACCCCCAATTTACAAGACTCATAACCAATAATAAGAACACCTCCCTGCAATTCCTTGAGAAGAAGACCCGAGGTTTAAATACTCGGTTATCAATTTTAAAGGGGTTTGTTACTTGTGACAACCAAAACGTTTGTAAGAAAGGACTTTTGTTGGTTTAGAAGCTATACTTGTAACGGAAATTTATTCTGAATTCTAGACCACGCAAAAGTTCTCTCTTCACGTGGCTAGGGTGGAAAAAGGGTTGACGCGATCGCGTGAGTGACGCGATCGCATGGAATGGGTAAAAGGGTGAATGACGCGGTCGCGTGAGGCATGCGACTGCGTCGCTGGAAATTGTGCTAAACGCACAATTCCAGCGTCGTTTCAGCGCAACTCTCTGTCTCTTTTTGGGGTGTTGTGCAATCTACGCGTCGCTCACGCTTTCGCGTGAGATAGGTTTTGTGCAAGTGACGCATTCGCATCGGGGACGCGAACGCGTGGGCCGTTTGTGCTAGATGCACGACAGCCGCACGATTCCAGCCCAGATTTCTGGGCGTTGGATTTTTACACCGATTTCCAGATCACGCGGCCGCGTGAATGACGCAGACGCGTGGAAGGTGGTTCTCGCAACTGACGCGAACGCTTTAGCGATGCGATTGCGTCGCACACCTTTTTTTTTAATGCAAATATGCAGTTATGCAGTATGTAATGCCAATGCAAATGCCTACGAATACTATCCAGGTTTAATGAAAATAAAACAATATAAAAATAAACAAAATGAAATAAAATGAAAACAGGAACGATCATACCATGGTGGGTTGTCTCCCACCTAGCACTTTTGGTTAAAGTCCTTAAGTTGGACATTAGATGAGCTTCCTGTTATGGTAGCTTGTGCTTAAATTCATCCATAAATCTCCACAAATTTTTGGAATGCCAATAGCCTCCGGGATTCCAAACTAGGCATGTGAAGCTTTTGAGCAGCTTCAAACAGGTCCTCAGGCTCCCGGAGTGACAAATGTCAGAATAGATTCCAGGATCCCAAACTTTGCTATTAAATCTGCCTCCGTCTTGATCTATATTTTTCCATCCGGGCGGTTTAGAAATTAGATTTTCACCAGGATGACCAAACGTTTTCCGAGATCCATTCGATTGAATATGATGCCAATCCATGCATTTCGAATTGAAGCGTGGAACCTTATTGAACCTTGTGCACCAGCTCTGAGTACGAGCCATTTTCCTCTTACTCTTAAAGCCGCAGAGAGCTCTAAGCTGGCCATCTGTTTCAAGCAAGCCATATTCAAGTGGAAAAATAAAGTTAAAGGTTAAGGATTGTACCCACTTGAAGCTTATATTGGGTGGTAATGGCCTTGGGATAGGTGTTTCTAGTGGTTCTGTAAGTTCTACTCCCTTGTGATCTTCTGTGAATTTCTCCACTTCCTTGCAGAATTCTTCAAATGCAACATCGTCCTGATCAAAGTCTTCTATGTCTTCCTCATCACTCAAGTCATAAGCTAGAGGTTGAGAGAAATCTACCTTCGCATCTTCTTCGTATTCACTTGGATAAGGTTCTTCAATCTCAGAGAATTTACTTGTGGATGCAAGTTCATTACTAGGAGAACTTGACTTGAGATTATCATTATCAAGGAAACTTGCGTCTTGGGTCATTCCGTCTAGTTCTTCATAAAATACCTGCCTTGGGGTTTGTGCACTATCCTCCTTAGCATCAATTGTAACGTCCTTGATGGAATTCTTCGCTACTCTGGGTTCTCATGGAGGTTCAGCATCTCCTAAATCTTCAATCAGTGCTTCTTCTTCTTGGACAATTTGAGCTTCCTCCAATTGTTCCAGAACAAAGTTATGCTCATTACTGCCCTCTGGGGTTTCTAGTGTCTCCTTCATGCTACGTTTGTCATTAGATTCTCCACATAAAGCTATTGGAGTTCCTTGAGGGTTTAAACGTTTGGAAGATAATTGATGTATTGCTTGCTCCAGCTGATGAAGGGTTGCATGAAGTTGATCTACTGTTTCCTTGAAGTGAGCATGTGATTCTCGAGGTGGTGAATTTGGACATGGTACATAGGAAAGTGGTGGTTTTTGGGAGTAATTGGATTGGAACTGGGGTAAATAAGGATCATACGGTGGTGAATGGTGAAAAGGAGCTTGTGAGCATGGTGGTTCAAAGTTATGTTGAGAGGATGGTCTATAGGCACAGCGTGGGGCTTGTTGGTAGTTACAAGGCTGTCCACCATATCTATTAGCTTGGTTTGCATTGTATAATGGTCTTTGTCCATGATATCTTGGAGGGTGTTGTTGCCTAAAAGGTTGATCAAATCCTCTTGGCTCCATCCATCTTTGATTGCTTAGACCTTGATGCATATTCCTGCTATAACTTCCATTTCCTTCAACAATATTAGAACCAAACTAAAAGCGAGAGGGGTGAGAGTTCATAGTGGCTAATGGAAATAAAAGGAGAAAACAAAAACAAATAAACAAGTAAAAGAAAATATTTACAATAACCAATAATAAGGCACACGTTTGTAGTTCCCCGGCAACGACGCCATTTTGAAAAGAACGAAACTCTCGCGCGATCTAGAATTTTCACAAGTAAGTTCCCGTTGTAAGTATAGCTTCTAGACCGACAAGAATTCCTTTCTTACAAACGTTTTGGTTGTCACAAGTAACAAACCCCTAAATAAATTGATAACCGAAGTATTTAAACCTCGGGTCGTCTTCTCAAGGAACTGCAGGGAAGTATGTTCTTATTATTGGTTATGAGTTTTGTAAATTGGGGTTTTGAAAGTAAGGAACAAATAATTCAAATGACAAATAAAATAAATAAATGACTGTAAAATAAACTCTTGGCAAGGTATGAGAGTTTGGAATTTCTATCCTAGTTATCCTTATCAGGTGTGATGAGAATTGGATTTTTATCCCACTTAGTTAAGTCAAGTGGACTAATTAGATTGATCCTCAAGTCCTAGTCAATCCCTGTGAGACGACTAGCTTTAGTGCGATCTAGATTAATTAGGAATCTGCCCATTTCAACCACTGCTGAGTTTGACAACTCAAGTGTTACCAATTAATCAACCAAAGCCAAAAGGAAGGAATTGCAAATTATTAATGTAAATAAAGGAAAGCAATCATAATTCTGAAATACCTCAAATTATATTAAATAGAAAATCAAATCTAAACATGAATGGTTCATAAGCCAATTTGACAACAAAAGTAATTAAAGGAAAGCATTAGAATATCTGAAAGCAAAGGGAAATATATAACGTAAAGGAATATTGAACCTGATAAGGAGTTAGAATACTAAATTGAAATAATAAGAAATCCTAATCCTAAAACCTAAGAGAGAGGAGAAAACCTCTCCCTTTAAAAACTACATCTAAACTATGAAAAGTGAATAATTGGAGCTCTCTCCTTGAATGGATGCATTCCTCCACTTCATAACCTCCAATCTGTGCCTTCTGGACTTGGATCTGGGCCAAAAAGGGCTTCAAAAATTGCTGGGGACGTTTTTTGTAATTTCTGGTGCGTGGCGTCTGTCACACGTCCGCGTGGGTCACGCGGTCGCGTCATCTGGAGTTTTCCTTATCACGCGTTCGCTTCGGTCATGCGTCCGCGTCATCTGTGTTTTGCTTAAGGCGCGCGTCCGCGTCAGTCACGCATTCGCATCGCTGCCAGTTTCTTCAAAAACTCCATTTTGTGATTTCTTTCCATTTTTGTATGTTTCCTTTCCATCCTTTAAGTCATTCTTGCCTTAGGAGATCTGAACTACTCAACACACAAATAACGACATCGAAAGGTAATAAAGGGTGATTAAATAATTAATTTTAAAGCATAGGAAACATGTATTTCACATATATTACATAATAAGGAAGGGAAAGTAAAACCATGCAATTTTCATGAATAAGTGGGTGAAGGATTGAATAAATCTCTTGAATTGAGCACAATACATATCATAAAATATGGGTTTATCAATCATATTGCCATATTTTCTTGACTTAGCCCTAAGGATTTATTTTGGATTGATTGGAATTCTATCGTTTGTTTTTGCCAAACTCCATAGGAACCATATTATAGATATAGGTAGTTAACATTTAGCATAGTTGCATGCATGTAAGTAGTTGCATTGAATAAGTTGGTTGTCCTTTTACCCTTCTCCCTTGATTATGATTAGCATGATGACATGTTATTGTTTATCTCTCCTAGTCCGATAATGATCTGCCAAATGATCCATCTGTTGGAAATTAGAATTCAAAAATAATATTTTAGCTACTTTAAATATAAATAGAATTTTGTAGATAAATAAATTAAAAGAATATTGGAACGAGTTTACACAAATCGTGCTAGGCACTGTCCTTAAAAATTTATTACCACCCTACCCATAGGTGGAATGGCTTCGACGAAAATCCTCTAAGATTAGACATGGATCATCAAGAATACAGTCCACACCAATATTTTTGAAACACTTGGAATAGCACAACCTCGTTTTTCTTCTTAATTGAAAAATATGTTACAAGTAACTCTTGCTAATATTTGAGAAGGTCTAACATGATTGTGAGAGAGAGAGAGAGAGAGAGAGAAAGAGAGAGAGAGAGAGAGTACAAGTTATAGATTAAAAGAGTGAGAATGTTTTGGGGTATATATATATAATTGTATCTGATGCTTCTCCTTTTATATAATTCAATTTATGCAATGGTCATAAAATAATTCAATGATTTTCTTCTTAATTAGCAATAATTCAATTTAATGCTTTTCTTCTTAATTAACAACGGTCATATTTTCAATAAGATTAAAAATGGTCATAAATCAATTCAAAACTTTTATTTTTATTAGAGTGTCTCATGTGGTACTAAGTTTGAAACGCAATCTTAAAAACACAACACTCCCCCACATGTTTCTAACTTAGGAAAAACTAAAAGAACTAAGGGAGGTTGAGAATATTTTGCATTAGTAGAGTATCCAAAAGGATTTGAACTTCACCTTAGCTCGAGTGGGTGACAGCCCTGTAGAAGCGTGGTAGAGTAAACTCTTTGAAACTTATACTTCTGAGATTATGGTTGGAGTAGATCCACAAGTCCACAAAACATTTTTTTGGGTAATGCTGCTCCTGGCGGTTTGCGCTTTAACGGCCATATGCCACATCCTGTTAACATGAGAGCTAAAGAGTTAAGTGCCCAAACTCATAGGAGACGACCTCATTTCCACTCTCAGTTTTGTGCTTATCCATAAAGAGTATGCTGCAGTAACATCTCCACCCCTGTATTTTGGGACTATGAACATCATCATCAAGCATCTCATATGAATGGTAGAAACAATAAAGCACCATAACTACATTAGTACCGTCATTCACCCTAGGGAGGAACTTATCGCCAAACATCTCATATGTATGGTGGAAAACAAAGAAGCAACAATATCCTTAAAACTTGTATGACTTCGTTGACCATATTGAACCATCTTCATAGAAGATCTAATCAAAGTAGTTAGGTATCAATCGTACAGTTATACTCAAAGGAACAAGTCTCATCCCCTCGATGTTTCACTTACTAGCGTCCTAGCAAGCGGCTTCGTCAAAGGATTAGCCAAATTCTTTTCTAACCTTACAAAATCCATGGATATTACACAACTCTCAATAAGTTGTCTTACAATGTTGTTCTACATTCTTATATGTTGGCTTTTACCATTGTAGATCTTATTCTTTACTCTAGTAATAGCAGCCTAACTATCATAATGCATAGTCACAGATGATTCAGAGTCTTGGCTGTGACCCTAAGCACTTTGTTTTCCAGTATTACCATCGGATACATTCATGCCACATACACTTTAACTAGGTGAACCTTTTCAGATTGTGACTCAGCTTTGCTAGAGTCCCCAGATAGAGGTATCTAGAGTTCTTAAGCACACTCTTTTTACTTTGGACCACGACTTTAACCGCTCAGTCTCAAGCTTTTCACTTGACACCTTCATGCTACAAGCACATGGTTAGGGATAGCTTGGTTGAGCCGCTTAGGCCAGGATTTTATTCCTTTGGGCCCTCCTAACCACTGATGCTCAAAGCCTTGGGCCGTTTTACCCTTGCCTTTTGGTTTTAAGGGCTATTGGTTTTTCTGCTTGCTTTTTTTTTCGCATGCAAGCTTTTTCTTTTTCTTTTTGTTGTTTTTCTTGCTTCAAGAATCAATTTATGGATTTTTCAGATCACCAATAATACTTTTTCTTTTTTCTTATTCTTTCAAGAGCCAACATTCATAAATTTCAACTTCAAATATGAATTGTTTGTTTCATACATTGAGAAAATAAAAGCAGATGACACCACATCAAACTAATTAAACTAATCTTATTTTAGACTTAAAATTCATGTATCTCTCAATTCTTTTCAATAAAAATTTTTATTTAAATAAGGTGAGAGATATATGGAACATTTTACAACTTAAAGACATCAATGTAAATGATCATGCAACTAGAACAAGAGAACAGAAAATAAACAGACAAAAAACAGAAAAATAATAGGAAAGGGGTGTAAAGAGAATGAGTCTACCTGAATGAATGGTGGCTAGCGCTCCTCCTTGAGGATCCAATGTAGTGCTTGATCTCTTCTATGTCACTCCTTTGTCTTTGTTGAAGCGGTTGCACAGGTTCATGTGCATGCTCTCTAGTTTGCTCCATCCTCTTCTTCTATACTTAAGAGTGGTAGAAGTCACAAAGCAAAGCTTTTGCAACACCAAACTTAAGAGTTTTGCTCGTCCTCGAGCAAATATGATCAATAGGGATGAAGAAGGTGGGGTAGGTAGAGCTTCTATGGTACCTCTTGGTCCTGAGAGGCTAGGGAATCTAGATTCCCTATTTCTCTGCACTAGCGTTTGAACGCCCAGGGGCTGCTCCCTGGCTGGCGTTCAATGCCAGCAATGCTCCTCTCTTGGGGTGTTGAACGTCCAGCAGGGATACCTTGGCTGGGGTTCAACTTTAACACTCTTTCCAGAGTGTTTTGTTTTCACTGCTGTGAATTTTGTCTCTTGACTAGTGCATATGATCATGACTCTAACAACTGAAAGAAAAACAAAATGAAAGAAAATAAACATGGTTGAGTAAGGTTGGATTACCTCCCAACAAGCGCTTCTTTAATGTCATTAGCTTGACGGATAACTCCTTTCAAAGAGGAAGATAGTCATAGAGGAATAAATCCCCACTCCTTACTGGGAGCTTCCTTCCTGTCTCTTGATGCGGGCGGAAATCAGCCGATTAAGAAATTAATATAGAAATAATGTTGCGAGTACAGTTCCTAATCGACAAAAATCTACTTATCAATTTAGAAGGGTTATCACAAATTTAGAATAAAATACTGGGAGTATGAATCCCAGGTCGTCTCCCAACGAGTTGACAAAAGGGTACTATTTTATTAATCAGGAGTTTTCCGAGAAATTTTAAGAGTTGGAGAACGGAAAAATAAATAATTGTAAATTAAAGCAATGAAAATTAGCAAGAGAATTTATGTAATCAAAGTAAAAGCCTTGACCGGGGGAAAGATTAATTGGAAGTTCTATCCTTGTTGGATTTTTCCAAGTGTAGTATCAAGAGGTTGTTATTTTCACTTAGTTAACCCTTACTAAATAAAGGAAAGTCAAGTGATTGAGCTAACTGTTATCGCAAGTCCTAATCCTCTCCCTTGGGAAGGATTAGCGTTAGTAAATAGAGAGTCAGCCAACAACTTCCAATTGAACTAATCACTTGAGTATTCCAACTCAAGGGTCTCCTTTTAATCAACCTCCAAGTCAAGTTGGGAGTCTACTCTATTGACATAAATGTAATTTTCATAAAGGAATAAGAAGACATGATGAATTAAATAAAATAATAACTGGAAATTAATTAAAGGTAAAAGTAGTTCTTTGCATTAATAAATCCCAAAATCATAAACATACTTGTCTGAACAGGGTTAATAGGTAATCAAAAGAATAAAGGAATAGAAAACAAACTAGAATAGTGAAACTTCAACAGAGGTAGTGACTCTTCTCAATATCCAAAGCAAAAGCATCAAAAGCATAAAAAAACTAGAACTATGAATGTGAAGGAAACCTAGAGGAAAAGTGAGTTCCCTCTCTAAGATTCCAGTCTCAAATCTAAAAACTATGCGAATGAGAATGTGTGTTGAGTCTCTGCTCGTCTCCTGGCTCTAGTCTATGTTTTTGGGACAAAAATTGGGTCCAAACTCGGCCCAAAATCGCCCCCAACATTTTCTGTGATTTCTGCAGATAGCGCACGTCACGCGTACGCGTCGCTGGTCAACTTCGCGTCTCACGCGTACGCGTCAGGCACGCGCACGCGTCGCCGTGCGAACTCCGATTCACGCACACGCGTGAGCCATGCGTGCGCGTCATTCCTTGTTAGTCATCTCCTTTATTTCTTGTGCTCCTTCTATTTTTGCAAGCTTTCTCTCCATCCTTTAAGCCATTCCTGCCCTATAAAGCCTGAAAACACTTAACACACAGATCACGGTATCGAATGGTATAAAAGGGAATTAAAAATACACAATTTAAAGGTTTAGGAAGCAAGTTTTTAACCATAGATTAAGATTGGAAAGGAATTATAAAATCATGCAATTGTATGAATAATTGTGCAAAGACTTGATAAAAATCACTCCATTGAGCACAAGATAAACCATAAAATAGTGGTTTATCAATCTCCCCACACTTAAACATTAGCATGTCCTCATGCTAAGCTCAAGGAGATATAAAGAATAAATGGGAGAAAGTAAGACTCATGCGATGCAACCTATGAATGCAACTATATGCTGAGATGATTCTGTCTTACTTAGTCAAAAGTAAATAAGCTCTTCAAGACAAACATAAATCAGATTCCACTAATTCAAATCATGCAATAAAAGACAAGTAAACTTGTGAGAAAGTAGCTCATGAAAGCAGGGAACATAGAATCAAGCATTGAACCCTCACTGGTAGTGTATATGCACTCTTAATCGCTCAAGTGTCTAGGGTTAATTCACTCTACTCTTCCCTAATCATGCTTTCTAAAACTTTGTTCTTCATCTAACCAATCAACAAAAATTTAGTATACCAATGCAAACATCATGAGGTCTTTCCAAAGTTGTAATGGGGCTAAGGTAAGGGTGAGGATATATGTATGGCCAAGTGAGCTCAAATATGAATCTTTGATTAACCTAAGCTTTCACCTAACATACGCACACACTCTATGTAATTCTAATCATGCCTAGCTACCCATAATTCCCACTTTTACATCACATACTCATGTACCAAATATTTCTTTAGTTTCACCACATGTGCATTGATCTTTTATTAAACTTAGTATTGGGGTAATTTTGTCCCCTTAATTATCTATATACTTAATTATTTAAATATTTTTGGTTTTTTTATTAAAAATATAAAAGTAAACATAACATATCAATGCACATGGATTTTTAATTTTTCTGGTCTCACATGAGTAGGTACCCAAATTCCCAATACTGTTGTCAACAAAACACAGCACACTTTCATCAACCCAAGTTCCCACAGTTCCCCACACTTAATTAATACACAATCTCTAACTTAAGCTAACCAAAGATTCAGTTGAGGTAATTAATTATTTTTCCGCTTAAGGCTAGTGATGTGGTAATATATAGAACAAATGGGGATTAAAAGGCTCAAGGTGGCTAACAAAGGTGATTGAAAGGGTAGGCTATTTGGGATAAGTGAGCTAATAACAAATGATGGCCTCAATCATATGCAAGCATGTAAATACACTAAACAATGGACATATAGAATGAAACAAAATATAGATTACAATCATAGAGAAGAAAACACACAAGAATAAAATATTATGGTTAAATAGTGTAACCATGTAATTAAGCTCAAATCTCACAGGTTGTGTGTTCTTAGCTATAATTCATGTTCCAGGTTACAATTTTCAAACAAGTTTAACACAAATTTTCAATTTAAATTAGTGAAATGCTAGAAAAAGGGTCTTGAAAAGAAACTCATTACTTTAACCAAGTAAAACATACATGCAAACAATTATTAACATGCAATCTATCCTATCTATCAAAGGAAAAAGTCAAATGCTGGTGTTAAGAGAGAAAAGTTACCTCCAGAAGTCAAGGACTGACCTCCCTACACTTAAAGCTTGGCACAGTCCTCCGTGCCATCAGTAAGGAGCAAGGGAGGGCTGGAAGCGTCGCCTCCAGTGTCTGGTTCACCTTGGCTGCCTGTGCTACTAGATAAATGGGAGTCTGGGGTGTCCTTCTGTTCTGGAGGTGGGTGAGTACTAGCTATGAGTTCCTTCAGATAGTTGTATCTGCACTTGTTACGGTGCTCCATTTGCTCCATTCGCCAGTCTTGCTGGTCGAACCTCTCAAGGATCTGAAGGAACATCTGATGGATGGATGGTGCTTATAATGTGGATGGTGGTGGAGTAGAAGAAGGAGGAGTATCCAAAGAAGGACCTGCAGGCCGGCTCACAGAGGAAACTGACGGCCTGATGTACTTCCATTCGGGACATACCGGTCGGCCCTAGGGATCATGACCTTCGTGTCGCCTGCCCGAGAGGACACACCTGCTGCTGAGACTAAATCTGAGACCAAGGCGGGAAAAGGCAGGTTACCCTCTATCTGTACATGTCCCATGGCTTGCCGGATGTGTCGGGGCAGGTTGAGGGGTTACTTGTGAGTGCTGGAAAGACATAGTAGGACATAATCTGTGCCCACATGCGAGCCTCCAGGGTGAGTGACTGGGCTGAGATGCTCTTGGGTTTTGAACGATGCTGCCTGTAGATCCAGGTACTGCCAGGTTGGGCTATAACTCCAAGGACGCTACCCTAGTCGAATTGATACATCTGGCGCTTACGAGATGCCTCTTGATATGCATTCCAACCCCATGGACTAGGTGGAAGGTCTAGTGCTCTCTGTATGGCACTCTCAAAAATAGGGACCTGCTACTAACGGACGAAGACAGTCTGCAGAGTAGGCGAGTAGAAGTTTGAGTAGAATTCAACTACCCATGATAAGTTGGCCTCTCGTGGCTGTCTCCTCAAAAATCCCCACTGTCTCTTCTCAATTCGGGGCTCCACAAAATCAACAAAGTGTGTTGGAACAATGAGTAGATGCTCATTGTTGTAGTTCCTCTCAGCTAGGATGGGAAACATCTGTTCGCAATATCGGTTAGTTAGCAAATCGTCTGGAGTTCCGTGTGGGAAAGGCTTTCTCTGATTCATCAACCTTAATGATCCTCTTCACCCGCTTTGTTGGTGGCTTCACACTGGTAGATGGAAGTGCTTTTGCCAGTGTTCTCTGGGTTCCTCTCCTTGCTGGTGCCTTGTCAGTGGCCTTCTCTTTTCCTTTCTTGGTACCCATGCCTAAGGAAGAAGAAAAAGGAAGAGTGTGAAATATAGATAACTAAAAAAACCGGAAGGGAGAAAATTCCAAGTGCATGAATGCCAAAGGAAAGATGTTAGCTCAAATACATGGTAGCTACAATATGTAGGTAAGACATCAATGAAGAACAAGAAGGCAATTCATAATTAAATAGATTCAGGAGTGTTTATGGCATGTAGAAACAGGCATGAGAAGCATAGCTCAAGCATCAAGTAGTAAATGTGCCAAATTAAAGAGCATGTGTAATGATGACAATTATGAATAATAATCCCAAATACATGTGGAGTACAAATATTGTGAAAAAGATGTATTCAAGTAAAAAGAGTAAAATAAAATAGAGTTCAAGATGCCATAGGCTTTTTCACAAACACTTGGTGAGCAAGTTAAAGTAGGAATGAAAATAATATAATCCAAATGTATATGAGAGCTAAATTAAAATATCAATTGTCAAATCACTCCTCATAATATCCACAAGCTTTACTATAGTAAGGTAATACCCAAATAAAATTCCAATACCAACATAAGAATGCAAGAAAAAGAAAATAAAAAGAAACCATGGATAATGAAACTAAGAAAAATAAAGAAGAAAGAAACATAAAAGAATGGAATAATAAAAGAGGAAAAGGGGGAGAAGAAAAGAAACCTGATGAAGAGGATGAAGAAGGAAAGAAGAAAGTAATAGGTATGAGTAAAGAATAAGGAAGAAGAAAGAAAGAAGAGAGAAGAAATAATTAGGATTGAAAAGAATTAGGATTGGGGGGTGGATGATTTGAAATCAGGCGCTGAGGTGGTTTAATTGTGCGTTGCATACGATGCGTATGCGTGCATCACACGTACGCGTGGGTTGCGCGATTTCCAAGCGACGCGTAAGTGTCGGGCACGCGTACGCGTGCCTTAGATTGTGCAAATCGCGCGAAGGCATCGACGCGTACGCACAACTCTCTGTTCGCTCTGGGCGTGGGGCAAAAATGGCATACGACGCGTGCGAATCAGGCACGCGCGCACGTGGATGGCCCTTTTGGGAAAATGACGTGCACGCGTCAGGGACGTGTACGCGTGATGGGGCTTGTGCTGCTAGCACAATTCTAGCTCCACACCATCATAACTCTCTGACTATACACTCTATACGCCAATTTGCAGGGTCACGCGTACGCGTGAGGGACGCGTACGCGTGGACTGGTGAAAACACAAGCGACGCGTACGCATGAGAGATGCGTACATGTGGACTTGCTTGTACGCAAGGCACGCCACCAGCACCACTCCTGCCCAACTCTCTGTTCAATTTTTATTTTTCACGCATACACATATGACGCGTACGCGTTAGCGACGCTTGCGCGTCGTGTGCTCTTTTTTTTATGCAAAATGCAAAATGCAGCATGCATATGAATATGCATAAATTATGAACGACTACTGTGAAAATTAAAATAAAATAGACTAAGAATAAGAAAAAAATGATCATACCATGGTGGGTTGTCTCCCACCTAGCACTTTGCTTTTACGTCCTTAAGTTGGACGGTCCACAAGCTGAATCTGCTTCTGTTGGTGGGTCCTCCAAGAGGAAGACCTCTATCTCTTTATTTTCCTTCATCTTCTCACCATGATATAGCTTTAATCGATGTCCATTGACCTTGATGAATTTGGAACTTGAAGGATGACTCAGATAGAAGACTCCGTAAGGCTCTGCCTTTTCTACTCTGTAGGGGCCTTCCCATCTGGATCTCAGCTTTCCTGGCATGAGTCTCAGCCTTGAGTTGTAAAGGAGAACCAGCTCCCCAGGTCTGAACTCTCTTCTCTTGATATGCTTGTCATGCACAGCCTTCACCTTCTCTTTATATAGTCTGGAGTTGTCATAAGCTTCGAGTCGAAGGGTCTCCAGTTCTACTAGTTGCAACTTCCTTTCAGCACCAGCTTTCTCTAATCCCATGTTGCATTCCCTTACAGCCCAGAAAGCCTTGTGTTCCACCTCCACTGGAAGGTGATAAGCCTTTCCGTACACTAAGCGGAAGGGACTCATCCTAATGGGTATCTTGTACGCTGTCCGATAAGCCCAGAGCGCATCAACAAGCCTGGTGCTCCAGTCCTTCCTATGAGGCTTGACTATCTTCTCTAGAATGCGCTTTATCTCCTTGTTAGACACCTCTGCTTGTCCATTGGTCTGAGGATGGTAAGCTGTCGCTACCTTATGAACAATCCCATGCTTCTTCAGTAGTCCTGTTAATCTCCTGTTACAAAAGTGAGTGCCTTGATCACTCACGATTGCTCGTGGTGATCCAAAGCGACAAATAATATGGTTTCTAACAAAAGAGACAACAGTGTTAGCATCATCAGTACGGGTAGGAATTACTTCCACCCATTTAGAAACATAATCTACAGCTAACAATATATATAAGAAACCACTAGAGTTTGGGAATGGACCCATGAAGTCAATGCCCCAAACATAAAAAAATTTCATAGAAAAGCATAAGCTGTTGGGGCATCTCATCCCTCTTGGATATATTTCCAAACCTTTGGCATGGGGAACAAGATTTACAGAAGGCAGTAGCATCCTTAAAAAGAGTAGGCCACCATAATCTACAGTCTAACATTTTTCCAGCTATTCTTTGAGGGCCAAAATGTCCTCCACTCTCAGAAGAGTGGCAGGCCTCTAAAATGGACTGGAATTCTGATTGAGGCACACACCTTCTAATTATCTGGTCAGCACTATACCTCCATAAATATGGGTCATCCCATATATAATATTTGGACTCGCTTTTCAGCCTGTCCCTTTGATGCTTAGTAAAATTGGGAGGGAAGGTATGACTGACTAAATAATTAGCTATGGGTGCATACCAAGGAACTACTTCAGATATTGCGTGCAAGCTATCAAATGGGAAAGCATCATTGATAAGAGTGGAGTCATCCTTAATGTGCTCAAGGCGACTCAAGTGGTCTGCAACTAAATTCTGGGAACCATGAAGAACTGAAGATTGATGGTTTAGAGGTTATAGTAAACTCTCGTTGCAAGTATAGTTACTAAACCAAGAAATCAACCTTTCTTACAAACGTTTTGGTTGTCACAAGTAACAAACCCCTTTTAAAATTGATAACCGAGTATTTAAACCTCGGGTCGTCTTCTCAAGGAATTGCAGGGAGGTATGTTCTTATTATTGGTTATGAGTCTTGTAAATTGGGGGTTTTAAAAGTAAGGAAGCAGTATGTTGAATGATAAAATAAATAACTATAAAATAGACTCTTGGCAAGGTATGAAAACTGGAAGTCCTATCCTGGCTATCCTTATCAATTGTAATGAGAATTAGATTTTTCTCCCACTTTGTTAACATCTAACTATGAAGGTAAGTTAAGTGGATGAATTAATTTTGATTCCTCAAGTCCTAGTCTTTCCTTGGGAAAAGTTAGAGTTATTGGAACCCGAATTAATTCTTGAAGAATTCCAATTTTCAATCAACAATGAGTTTGATAACTCAAGTGTCTCCAATGACTCAACCAAAGCCAAAAGGAAAAGTTCTAAATTAAATTAAAAGCATTCATAAATAGAATAAAATAATCATAAACTGAAATACCTCAAATAATATTAATTAAGAAAATCATAACATGAATGTAGCATAAGCTAAATTGGAAAGATAAATATCAATTAAAATAATAAAATAAAAGTAGAAAAATAAATTAAAGGAACATTAAACCTATGATAAAGAAGAAATAATCCTAAATCCTAAAACTAAATCCTAAGAGAGAGGAGAGAACCTCTCTCTCTAAAAACTACATCTAAAACTAAAATTATAAATGTGAAAGCGTGTTTATGAATGGATGCATTCCCCCTCTTTATAGCCGCTAATCTGTGTGTTCTGGGCTGAAAACTTGGTCAAAAACAGCCCAGAAATTGCCCCCTACGATTTCTGTTACGTTCAGGTCGCGAGAAAGTGACGCGGAGGCGTCGTCCATGCGTCCGCGCGGATTGAAGTTCGCAGATGCGACGCGGGCGCGTCATTCACGCATTTGCGTCACCTAACTTCGGGGAAGCTATGGCCAATTATATATCAAATCGAAGCCCCGAACATTAGCTTTCCAACGCAACTAGAACCGTATCATTTGGATCTCTGTAGCTAAAGTTATAGCCATTTGAGTGCGAAGAGGTCAGGCTGGACAGCTTAGCAATTTCTCCAACTTCTTGTATTCCTTCTACTTTTGCATGCTTCCTTTCCATCCTCTGAGCCATTCCTACCCTATAATCTCTGAAAACACTTAACACAAATATCAAGGCATCTAATGGTAATAATAGAGGATTAATATTAGGAAATATAAGGTCAAAGAAGCATGTTTTCAATCATAGCACAAAATTAGGAAGGAGAATGTAAACTCATGCAAATAGTATGAATAAGTGGGTAAAGAGTTGATAAAATTCACTCAATTGAGCACAAGATAAACCATAAAATAGTGGTTTATCAACCTCCCCACACTTAAACACTAGCATGTCCTCATGCTAAGCTCAAGAGAAGCTATAAAGAAGTGAAGAGGAATGATAGAATGTATGAAATGCAACCTATCTGTATGAATGCAACTACATGCAAAATGTTTCTACCTACTTGGTTAAAAGTAAATAAGCTCTTCAAGACAAACATAAATCAGATTTTACTAATTCAAATCATACAATAAAAAGCAAGTAAACTTATAAGAAGATAGCTCATGAAAGTAGGGAACATAGAATTAAGCACTGAACCCTCACTGGTAGTGTATATCACTCTAACTCTCAAGTGTCTAGGGTTAATCACTCTACTCTCATCTAGTCATGCTTTCTAAACTTTGTTCTTCATTTAACCAATCAACAAAAATTTAATGTACCAATGCAAACATCATGAGGTCTTTTCAAGGTTGTAATGGGGCTAAGGTAAGGGTGAGGGTATATATATGGCTAAGTGAGCTATAAATTGAATCTTTAATTAACCTAAACTTTCGCCTAACATACATATACTCTATATAATTCTAATTCATGCCTAGCTACCCAAAATTCCCACTTTTGTATGATTCCCGTACCAAATTTTTTATATTTCTTTACTTTTATCACATGTTCATTGATCTTTTTATTAACTTAGCATTGGGATAAATTTGTCCCCTTATTTATTTATTGAATTATTTTTTTTCTTTTTTTTCTCTTTTTTTTATAAAAGCAAACATAACTTATCAATGCACATGGATTTTAATTTTTTCTGGTATTACATGAGTAGGTTCCCAAATTCCCAAAATTCAAATAAATTAAAAACATGATACATTCTCTTATTAACCCATGTTCCCACAATTTTCCCACACTTAGTTGATGCACAATCTCTAACTTAAGCTAACCAAAGATTCAATTTGGGATAATTAATTTGTTTTTCTGCTTAAGGTTAGTGATGTGGTTATAGAACAAGAGGGGATTAAAAGCTCAAGGGGCTAACAAAGGTGATGTAAAAGGTAGGCTAATTTGAGATAAGTGAGCTTAAAACAAGTAATGGCCTCAATCATATGCAAGCATGTAAATACACTAAATATTGGACATATAGACTGAAACAAAGTAAAGATCACAATCATAGGAAAGAAAACACACAAGAATAAAATATTTATGGTTAAATAATGTAACCATGTAAATAAGCTCAAAATCTCACAGGTTGTGTTCTTTGGCTCAAAAACCATGTTCCAAATACAACTTCAAACAAGTTTTACATATAGAAAATTTTAATTTTTTTAAAAAATAGGGTCTTAAAAAGAAACTTATTATTTTTCAACTAAGTAGTAACTAAATGCAAACAATCAACTACACATGCAATCTATTATGCAATGCAACAATGAACTAATAAAGAAAATAAAACAATGGTGTTGGAAAGAAGAAAATAGCTGACCCATAGAGATCGGTATCGACCTCCCCACACTTAAAGATTGCACCGTCCTCGGTGCATGCTAAGATGTACAAGTGGACGGGTCTCTCCAACTGATGCTTTTCTCCAAGGATTGTGCTGATGGACTTGTCTGTCTCCCCATGTAAACGTCTTCCGGTTCCCTTCCGGGTGGCCATCCTGAAAGAAAAAGGAAAGAAGAGTAACCCAGGAATAAAGATAAGAAAATAAATGAAGTATGGGTGGGTTAATGCCAAATGAAAAGGGTCTCATTTACATTGAAGCTTCAACATGTACGTAAGAAAATAATAGAAGCCATGGCATACCAGTGGTGCAAAATTTGCAACAAAGGGGAGGAGTGTGGGTAATGGAAGTATTAATACAAGCTCATGTCAATGCAAATGGAGTGTAAGTATTATAAAATATTGGCATTGGCAGATAATTAACATCATTCCACATTGTAAAATAAGTTACTAAGCACCAAAGTAAATTCAAGAAAAGATGCAACAGTTGAATAAGAAAATTTTTAACACCAAAGAAAAAATAATTAATTTAGAAAAGAAAATTAAAATATGCACAAAATTAAAATGCAATGAATGAAAGTATGCAATTAAGTAAAAGAGAATGAAAGTAAAGAAGGAAGAAGAAAAGAAGAAAGAAATAAGAATGGAAAAGAAAATTAGAATTTGGGGGAAGAAAAGATATGATATTTGGCGCTGAGCTGGATAAGTTATGCGGCGCAGTCGACGCGGACGCGTGGGTGACGTGGTCGCGTGGTGCGCGATAAGGTCAGGTGACGCAGACGCATGGGTCACGCGATCGCGTGACCTGATTTGTGCGATTGGCGCGAGTGCAGCCTCGCGTTCACGCAACTCTCTGTTCAAAACTCTTTTTGCCAAATTGTTGGGTGACGTGGTGGTGCACAAAATTGTGATTCACACTTTTCACAACTCCGCACAACTAACCAGTAAGTGCACTGGGTCGTCCAAGTAATACCTTACGTGAGTAAGGGTCGAATCCCACGGAGATTGTTGGCTTGAAGCAATCTATGGTTACCTTGTAATTCTTAGTCAGGAGATTAACTATGATTATCAGTTTGAATTGCGAAAAATAAAAGAGCATGAAATAAATACTTGTTATACAGTAATGGAGAATATGTTGGAGTTTTGGAGATGCTTTGTCTTCTGAATCTCTGCCTTCCCCCTGTCTTCTTCTTCATGCACGCAAGGTTCCTCCTATGACAAGTGATGAGCGGATAATTTATACGCTTTTTGGCATTGTTTTTAGTATGTTTTTAGTAGAATCTGGTTACTTTTAGGGATGTTTTCATTAGTTTTTATGTTAAATTCACATTTCTGGACTTTACTATGAGTTTGTGTGTTTTTCTGTGATTTCAGGTATTTTCTGGCTGAAATTGAGGGACTTGAGCAAAAATCAGATTCAGAGGTTGAAGAAGGACTGCTGATGCTGTTGAATTCTGACCTCCCTGCACTCAAAGTGGATTTTCTGGAGCTACAGAACTCAAAATGGCGCGCTTCTAATTGCGTTGAAAAGTAGACATCCAGGGCTTTCCAGCAATATACAATAGTCCATACTTTGCCCAAGTTTAGATGACGCAAACTGGCGTTCAACGCCAGCTCTCTGCCCAATTCTGGCGTCCAGCGCCAGAAACAAGTTGCAAAGTGGAGTTCAACGCCCAAAATGGCACAAAAACTGGCGTTCAACTCCAAGAATGACCTCTCCACGTGTAGACTTCAAGCTCAGCCCAAGCACACACCAAGTGGGCCCCGGAAGTGGATTTATGCATCAATTACTTACTTCTGTAAACCCTAGTAACTAGTTTAGTATAAATAGGACTTTTTACTATTGTATTAGACATCTTTGATCAGTTTTATGCTATCTTAGACTTTCATGGGGGCTGGCCATTCGGCCATGCCTGGACCATTATCACTTATGTATTTTCATACGGTAGAGTTTCTGCACTCCATAGATTAAGGTGTGGAGCTCTGCTGTTCCTCAAAGATTAATGCAAAGTACTACTGTTTTCTATTCAATTCAACTTATTCCGCTTCTAAGATATTCATTCGCACTTCAACATGAATGTGATGAACGTGACAATCATCATCATTCCCTATGAACGCGTGCCTGACAACCACTTCCGTTCTGCCTTCGATTGAATGAGTATCTCTTAGATCTCTTAATCAGAATCTTCGTGGTGTAAGCTAGATTGATGGCGGCATTCATGAGAATCTGGAAAGTCTAAACCTTGTCTGTGGTATTCCGAGTAGGATTCAGGGATTGAATGACTGTGACGAGCTTCAAACTCGCGATTGCTGGGCGTAGTGACAGACGCAAAAGGAGGGTGAATCCTAATCCAGCATGATCGGGAACCTGAGATGATTAGCCGTGCTGTAACAGAGCATTTGGACCATTTTCACAAGAGGAGGGGATGTAACCATTGACAACGGTGATGCCCTTGCATAAAGCCAGCCATGGAAAGGAGTAAGACTGATTGGATGAAGACAGCGGGAAAGCAGAGATTCAGAGGAACGAAAGCATCTCTACACGCTTATCTGAAATTCTCACCAATGAATTACATAAGTGTTTCTATCCCTATTTTCTGTTTAATTAGTATTATTTTCGAAAACTCTATAATCAATTATTATCCGCCTGACTGAGATTTACAAGGTGACCATAGCTTGCTTCATACCATCAATCTCCGTGGGATCGACCCTTACTCACGTAAGGTTTATTACTTGGACGACCCAGTGCACTTGCTGGTTAGTTGTATCGAAGTTGTGACAAATTATGAATTGAGATTAGAGCACCAAGTTTTTGGAGCCATTACCAGAGATCAGAATTTCGTGCACCAAGTTTTTGGCGCCGTTGCCGGGGATTGTTCGAGTTTGGACAACTGACGGTTCATCTTGTTGCTCAGATTAGGTAATTTTCTTTTTGTTTTATTTTCAAAAAATTTTCAAAAATCTTTCAAAAATTTCTCCTTTGTTTTCGAAAAAAAAAATGTTTTCAAAAATATATTTTTCTTCAGAATTTTTAAGAATGAATTCTAGTGTTTCATGAAACATGTTGAATCCTATCTGGCTGTAAAGCCATACCCAAACTGCTTTGGGATTGGTCTTCAACTAATCACCTCAATGGATGTAATTTACATGCTAGAGCTTGGCTGGCTGTTAAGCCATGCCTAACCCTCAGATTGGAGCTTTAGACTAAGAGTTGAAGATTCCTGGAATTCATATTAAAAATTTTGGAATCCTTATTTTTCTTTTTCAAAATGATTTTCGAAAAAATTAAAAGAAAATACAAAAAAAAAAAATCATAAAATCAAAAAAATCAAAAATATTTTGTGTTTCTTATTTGAGTCTTGAGTCAAATTTCAAGTTTGGTGTCAATTGCATTTTTTCTAAAAATTCTTTGCATTTTTCGAAAATTCATGCATTCATGGTGTTCTTCATGATCTTCAAGTTGTTCTTGGTAAGTCTTCTTGTTTGATCTTGATGTTTTCTTGTTTTGCATCTTTTCTTGTTTTACATGTGCATTTTTGCATCCATAGAGTCTAAACATGAAAGATTTCTAAGTTTGGTGTCTTGCATGTTTTCTTTGCATTAAAAATTTTTCAAAAACATGTTCTTGATGTTCATCTTGACATTCAAAAGTGTTCTTGGTGTTCATCTTGACATTCATAGTGTTCTTGCATTCATCACATACTTTGATCCAAAATTTTCATGCATTGCATCATTTTCATGTTTTTTTCTCTCTCATCATTAAAAATTCAAAAATCAAAAAAATATCTTTCCCTTTTTCTCTCTTAAAATTTCGAAAATTAGATTTGTCTTTTTTTTTTAAAAAAAATTTTAAAATCTGGTTGTTTTTATGAGTCAAATCAAATTTTCAATTTAAAAATCTTATCTTTTTCAAAATCTTTTTCAAAAATCAAATCTTTTTCATTTTTCTTAGTTATTTTCGAAAATAACATCATCAATTAATGTTTTGATTCAAAAATTTCAAGTTTGTTACTTGTTAAGAAAAATTCAAACTTTGAGTTCTAGGATCATATCTTGTGATTTCTTGTGAATCAAGTCATTAATTGTGATTTTTAAAATCAAATCTTTTTCAAAACTAATTTCAATCATATCTTTTCAAAAATATCTTCTTATCTTATCTTTTTCAAAGTTTGATTTTAAAATATCTTTTCTAACTTCTTATCTTCTTATCTTTTCAAAATTGATTTTCAAATTTGTTTCAACTAACTTTTTGTTTGTCTCTTATCTTTTTCAAAACTACCTAACTAACTCTCTCTCTCTCTCTCTAATTTTCGAAAATATCTTCCCTCTTTTTCAAAAATTCTTTTTAATTAACTAATTATTTTAATTTTGATTTTTTTATTTTCGAAAATTTCTAACCTTTTTCAAAAACTATTTTCGAAAATCACTAACTCTTTTTTTTTAAATTATTTTCGAAATTTTCCCTCTCTCATCTTATTCTATTTATTTATTCATCTACTAACATCTCCTTACCTCACATCTCTACTCTCCTCACCCTTGTGTTTCTTTCTTTACATTACATTCTTTGTCCCCTTCCTTTCTTCCACTCACACAGGGACTTCTATACTGTGGTATAAAGAATCCCTATTATTATTATTATTATTATTATTATTTTTTCTGTGCTCTCTTCTTTGTCATATGAGCAGGAGCAAGAACAAGAATATTCTTGTTGAAGCAGATCCAGAACCTGAAAGGACTCTGAAGAGGAAACTAAGAGAAGCTAAATTACAACAATCCAGAGAGAATCTTTCAGAAATTTTCGAACAGGAAGAGGAGATGGCAGCCGAAAATAATAATAATGCAAGGAGAATGCTTGGTGACTTTACTGCACCTAATTCCAATTTACATGGAAGAAGCATCTCCATTCCTGCCATTGGAGCAAACAACTTTGAGCTGAAACCTCAGCTAGTTTCTCTGATGCAGCAGAACTGCAAGTTTCATGGACTTCCATCTGAAGATCCTTTTCAGTTCTTAACTGAATTCTTGCAGATATGTGATACTGTTAAGACTAATGGAGTAGATCCTGAAGTCTACAGGCTCATGCTTTTCCCTTTTGCTGTAAGAGACAGAGCTAGAGTGTGGTTGGACTCTCAACCCAAAGACAGCCTGAACTCTTAGAAGCTGGTCACGGCTTTCTTAGCCAAGTTCTTTCCTCCTCAAAAGCTGAGCAAGCTTAGAGTGGATGTTCAAACCTTCAGACAGAAAGAAGGTGAATCCCTCTATGAAGCTTGGGAAAGATACAAGCAGCTGACCAAAAAGTGTCCTTCTGACATGCTTTCAGAATGGACCATCCTGGATATATTCTATGATGGTTTATCTGAGCTATCAAAGATGTCATTGGATACTTCTGCAGGTGGATCCATTCACTTAAAGAAAACGCCTGCAGAAGCTCAAGAACTCATTGACATGGTTGCTAATAACCAGTTCATGTACACTTCTGAGAGGAATCCTGTGAATAATGGGACGCCTATGAAGAAGGGAGTTCTTGAAATTGATACTCTGAATGCCATATTGGCTCAAAACAAAATATTGACTCAGCAAGTCAATATGATTTCTCAGAGTCTGAATGGAATGCAAGCTGCATCCAACAGTACTCAAGAGGCATCTTCTGAAGAAGAAGCTTATGATCCTAAGAACCCTGCAATAGCAGAGGTGAATTACTTAGGTGAACCTTATGGAAACACCTATAATCCATCATGGAGAAATCATCCAAATCTCTCATGGAAGGATCAACAAAAGCCTCAACAAGGCTTTAATAATGGTGGAAGATACAGGTTTAACAATAGTAAACCTTTTCCATCATCCACTCAGCAACTGACAGAGAACTCTGAACAAAATACTTCTAATCTAGCAAACTTAGTCTCTGATCTATCTAAGGCCACTGTGAGTTTCATGAATGAAACAAGATCCTCCATTAGAAATTTGGAAGCACAAATGGGCTAGCTGAGTAAAAGGATCACTGAAATTCCTCCTAGTACTCTCCCAAGCAATACAGAAGAAAATCCAAAAGGAGAGTGCAAGGCCATTGACATAACTACCATGGCCGAACCTGGAGAGGAAGTAGAGGACGTGAATCCCAGTGAGGAAGACCTCCTGGGACGTCCAGTGATCAATAAGGAGCTTCCCTCTGAGGAACCAAAGGAATCTGAGACTCATCTAGAGACCATAGAGATTCCATTGAACCTCCTTATGCCCTTCATGAGCTCTGATGAGTATTCCTCTTTTGAAGAGAATGAGGATGTTACTGAAGAGCAAGCTGCCAAGTTTCTTGGTGCAATCATGAAGCTGAATGCCAAATTATTTAGTATTGAGACTTGGGAAGATGAACCTCCCTTGTTCACCAATGAACTAAGTGATCTGGATCAACTGACATTGCCTCAGAAGAAACAGGATCCTGGAAAGTTCGTAATACCTTGTACCATAGGCAACATGATCTTTGAAAAGGCTCTGTGTGACCTTGGTTCAGGGATAAACCTTATGCCCCTCTCTGTAATAGGAAAACTGGGAATCTATGGGGTACAAGCTGCTAAAATCTCATTAGAGATGGCAGACAATTCAAGAAAACAGGCTTATGGACAAGTAGAGGACGTGTTAGTAAAGGTTGAAGGCCTTTACATCCCTGCTGATTTCATAGTCCTAGATATTGGGAAGGATGAGGATGAATTCATCATCCTTGGAAGACCCTTCCTATCCACAGCAAGAGCTGTGATTGATGTGGACAGAGGAGAATTGATCCTTCAAATAAATGAGGACAACCTTGTGTTTACAACTCAAGGATCTCTCTCTGCATCCATGGAGAGGAAGCATAAAAAGCTTCTCTCAAAGCAGAGTCAAACAAAGCCCCCACAGTCAAACTCTAAGTTTGGTGTTGGGAGGCCACAACCAAACTCTAAGTTTGGTGTCAAACCCCCATATCCAAACTCTAAGTTTGGTGTTGGGAGGTCTCAACAAAGCTCTGCACATCTGTGAGGCTCCATGAGAGCCCACTGTCAAGCTATTGACATTAAATAAGCGCTTGTTGGGAGGCAACCCAATGTTTATTTATCTAATTTTCATGTTTTATTAGGTTCATGATCATGTGGAGTCACAAAATAAATATAAAAATTAAAAACGGAATCAAAAACAGCAGAAGAAAAATCACACCCTGGAGGAAGACCTTACTGGCGTTTAAACGCCAGTAAGAAGCATGTTTTGGGCGTTTAACGCCAGAACAGAGCATGGTTCTAGCGCTGAACGCCAGAAATGGGCAGCATCTGGGCGTTTGAACGCCAGAAATGCACCCTCGAGAAGAGTTGGCGCTGAACGCCCAGAACAAGCATGGTTCTGGCGTTCAACGCCAAAAATGGGCAACAAATGGGCGTTCAACGCCCATAACAAGCACCAATCTGGCGCTGAATGCCCAGAGTTGTGTGCAAGGGCATTTTGCATGCCTAATTGGGTGCAAGGTTGTAAATCCTTGAACACCTCAGGATCTGTGGACCCCACAGGATCCCCACCTACCTCCACTTACTTCTTCTCACCCCTCTTTCACACAATCCCATAAACACTCTTCCCCAAAACCCTTCACCAATCACATCCATCCACTCTTCCCGATAAACCTACCTCATAAACTCCACCTACCTTCAAAATTCAAAATCAATTTCCCACCCAAACCCACCCTAAATGGCCGAACTTAACCCCCCCTCCCTTCCCTATATATAGCCCTCCATTCTTCCTCATTTTCACACAACACAACCCTCTCTTCTCTTCTTGGCCGATTACACCACCCCCTCTCCTCCATATTTTCTTCTTCTTCTTCATCTATTCTTTCTTTTCTTGCTCGAGGGCGAGCAACATTCTAAGTTTGGTGTGGTAAAAGCATAGCTTTTTTTTGTTTTTCCATTACCATTGATGGCACCTAAGACCGGAGAATCCTCTAGAAAAGGGAAAGGGAAGACAAAAGCTTCCACCTCCGAGTCATGGGAGATGGAAAGATTCATCTCCAAAGCTCATCAAGACCACTTCTATGATGTTGTGGCCAAGAAGAAGGTGATCCTCGAGGTCCCTTTCAGCCCATCACTAAGAAAAAGATGGAGCAAGCAAGAGAGCCCATTCATGGAGCTCAAGAGGCACAGGAAGCTCATCACCATGAGATCCCAGAGATGCCTCAAATGCATTTTCCTCCACAAAACTATTGGGAGCAAATCAACACCTCCCTAGGAGAATTAAGTTCCAACATGGAACAACTAAGGGTGGAACATCAAGAGCACTCCATCATCCTTCATGAAATTAGAGAAGATCAAAAAGCAATGAGGGAGGAGCAACAAAGACAAGGAAGAGACATAGAAGAGCTCAAGGACATCATTGGTTCCTCAAGAAGAAAACGCCACCATCACTAAGGTGGACTCATTCCTTGTTCTCACTTTCTGTTTTTTCGTTTTCTCTATGTTAAGTGCTTATCTATGTTTGTGTCTTCATTACATGATCATTAGTATTTAGTAACATTGTCTTAAAGTTATGAATGTCCTATGAATCCATCACCTCTCTTAAATGAAAACTGTTTTAATTCAAAAGAACAAGAAGTACATGAGTTTCGAATTTATCCTTGAACTTATTTTAATTATATTGATGTGGTGACAATGCTTCTTGTTTTCTGAATGAATGCTTGAACAGTGCATATATATTTTGAAGTTGTTGTTTAAGAATGTTAAATATGTTGGCTCTTGAAAGAATGATGACAAGGAGACATGTTATTTGATAATCTAAAAAATCATAAAAATGATTCTTGAAGCAAGAAAAAGCAGCAAAGAACAAAGCTTGCAGGAAAAAAAATAGAAAAAATATCGAAAAAAAAAATAGAAAGAAAAAGAAAAAGCAAGCAGAAAAAGCCAAAAGCTCTTAAAACCAAAAGGCAAGAGCAAAAAGCCAATAACCCTTAAAACCAAAAGGCAAGGGCAATAAAAAGGATCCCAAGGCTTTGAGCATCAGTGGATAGGAGGGCCTAAAGGAATAAAATCCTGGCCTAAGCGGCTAAACCAAGCTGTCCCTAACCATGTGCTTGTGGCGTGAAGGTGTCAAGTGAAAACTTGAGACTGAGCGGTTAAAGTCAAGGTCCAAAGCAAAAGAAGAGTGTGCTTAAGAACCCTGGACACCTCTAATTGGGGACTTTAGCAAAGCTGAGTCGCAATCTGAAAAGGTTCACCCAATTATGTGTCTGTGGCATTTATGTATCCGGTGGTAATACTGGAAAACAAAGTGCTTAGGGCCACGGTCAAGACTCATAAAATAGCTATGTTCAAGAATCATCATACTGAACTAGGAGAATCAATAACACTATCTGAACTCTGAGTTCCTATAGATGCTAATCATTCTGAACCTCAATGGATAAAGTGAGATGCCAAAACTATTCAAGAGGCAAAAAGCTACAAGTCCCGCTCATCTGATTGGAGCTATGTTTCATTGGTAGTTTGGAATTTATAGTATATTTTCTTCTTTTTATCCTATTTGATTTTCAGTTGCTTGGGGACAAGCAACAATTTAAGTTTGGTGTTGTGATGAGCGGATAATTTATACGCTTTTTGGCATTATTTTTAGTATGTTTTTAGTAGAATCTGGTTACTTTTAGGGATGTTTTCATTAGTTTTTATGTTAAATTCACATTTCTGGACTTTACTATGATTTTGTGTGTTTTTTTGTGATTTCATGTATTTTCTGGATGAAATTGAGGGACTTGAGCAAAAATCAGATTCAGAGGTTGAAGAAGGACTGCTGATGCTGTTGGATTCTGACCTCCCTGCACTCAAAGTGGATTTTCTGGAGCTAGAGAACTCAAAATGGCGCGCTTCCAATTGCGTTGGAAAGTAGACATCCAGGGCTTTCCAGCAATATATAATAGTCTATACTATAAATTCAACGCCAGCTCTCTGCTTAATTCTGGCGTTCAACGCCAGCTCTCTGCCCAATTCTGGCGTCCAGCGCCAGAAACAAGTTGCAAAGTGGAGTTCAACGCCCAAAATGGCACAAAAACTGGCGTTCAACTCCAAGAATGACCTCTCCACGTGTAGACTTCAAGCTCAGCCCAAGCACACACCAAGTGGGCCCCGGAAGTGGATTTATGCATCAATTACTTACTTCTGTAAACCCTAGTAACTAGTTTAGTATAAATAGGACTTTTTACTATTGTATTAGACATCTTTGATCAGTTTTATGCTATCTTAGACTTTCATGGGGGCTGGCCATTCGGCCATGCCTGGACCATTATCACTTATGTATTTTCATACGGTAGAGTTTCTGCACTCCATAGATTAAGGTGTGGAGCTCTGCTGTTCCTCAAAGATTAATGCAAAGTACTACTGTTTTCTATTCAATTCAACTTATTCCGCTTCTAAGATATTCATTCGCACTTCAACATGAATGTGATGAACGTGACAATCATCATCATTCCCTATGAACGCGTGCCTGACAACCACTTCCGTTCTGCCTTCGATTGAATGAGTATCTCTTAGATCTCTTAATCAGAATCTTCGTGGTGTAAGCTAGATTGATGGCGGCATTCATGAGAATCCGGAAAATCTAAACCTTGTCTGTGGTATTCCGAGTAGGATTCAGGGATTGAATGACTGTGACGAATTTCAAACTTGCAATTGCTGGGCGTAGTGACAGACGCAAAAGGAGGGTGAATCCTATTCCAGCATGATCGGGAACCTCAGATGATTAGCCGTGCTGTGACAGAGCATTTGGACCATTTTCACAAGAGGAGGGGATGTAACTATTGACAACGGTGATGCCCTTGCATAAAGCCAGCCATGGAAAGAAGTAAGACTGATTGGATAAAGACAGTGGGAAAGCAGAGATTCAGAAGAACGAAAGCATCTTTACACGCTTATCTGAAATTCTCACCAATGAATTACATAAGTGTTTCTATCCCTATTTTCTGTTTAATTAGTATTATTTTCAAAAACTCCATAATCAATTATTATCCACCTGACTGAGATTTACAAGGTGACCATAGCTTGCTTCATACCAATAATCTCCATGGGATCGACCCTTACTCACGTAAGGTTTATTACTTGGACGACCCAGTGCACTTGCTGGTTAGTTGTATCGAAGTTGTGACAAATTATGAATTGAGATTAGAGCACAAAGTTTTTGGAGCCATTACCAGAGATCACAATTTTGTGCACCAGCAAGCTGTGTGATGGTGGATCACCGTTGTCAATGGCTACCATCCGTCCTCTCAGTGAAAATGGTCCAGGTGCGCTGTCACCGCACGGCTAATCATCTGTCGGTTCTCACTCATGCTGGAATAGGATCCATTGATCCTTTTGCGTCTGTCACTACGCCCAACCCTTGTGAGTTTGAAGCTCGTCACAGTCATTCAATTCCTTAATCCTACTCGAAATACCACAGACAAGGTTTAGACTTTCCGGATTCTCAAGAATGCTGCCAATGGATTCTAGCTTATGCCACGAAGATTCTGATTAAGGAATCCAAGAGATACTCATTCAATCGAAGGTAGAATGGGAGTGGTTGTCAGGCACGTGTTCATAGATTGAGAATGGTGATGAGTGTCACGGATCATCACATTCATCATATTGAAGTGCGAATGAACATCTTAGATAGAAACAAGCGTGTTTGAATAGAAAACAGAAATAATTGCATTAATTCATCGGGACACAGCAGAGCTCCTCACCCCCAACAATGGAGTTTAGAGACTCATGCCTTCAAAGAGTACAAAGTTCAGATCTAAAAATGTCATGAGGTACAAAATAAATCTCTAAAAGTTGTTTAAATACTAAACTAGTAACCTAGGTTTACAGAAAATGAGTAAACTAAGATAGATAGTGCAGAAATCCACTTCTGGGGCCCACTTGGTATGTGCCAGGGCTGAGACTTGAGCTTTACACGTGCCTAGGCTATTTCCAGAGTTAAACGCCAGGTTGTAACCTGTTTCTGGCGTTTAACTCCAACTTGTAACCTGTTTCTAGCGTTTAACGCCAGAATGCAACATGAAACTCGCGTTGAACGCCAGTTTACGTCATTTATCCTTGAGCAAAGTATAAACTATTATATATTGCTGGAAAGACCTGGATGTCTACTTTCCAACGCAATTAAGAGCGCGCCATTTGGATTTCTGTAGCTCCAGAAAATCCATTTCGAGTGCAGAAAGGTCAGAATCCAACAGCACCTGCAGTCCTTTTTTAGCCTGAATCAGATTTTTGCTCAGCTCCCTCAATTTCAGCCAGAAAATACCTGAAATCACAGAAAAACAAACAAACTCATAGTAAAGTTCAGAAATGTGATTTTTATTTAAAAACTAATAAAAATATAATAAAAAATGACTAAAACATATTAAAAACTACCTAAAAACAATGCCAAAAAGCGTATAAATTATCCGCTCATCACAACACCAAACTTAAATTGTTGCTTGTCCCCAAGCAAACAAAGTAGGATAAAAAGAAGAGAATATACAATGAATTCCAGAAGCATCTATGAAGATCAGTCTTAGTTAGATGAGCAGGGCTATTAGCTTTTTTGCTTTTGAACAGTTTTGGCATCTCACTTTATCCTTTGAAGTTCAGAATGATTGGTATCTATAGGAACTCAGAATTCGGATAGTGTTATTGATTTTCCTAGTTCAGTATGTTGATTCTTGAACACAGCTACTTTATGAGTCTTGGCCGTGGCCCTAAGCACTCTGTTTTTCTAGTATTACCACCGGATACATATATGCCACATACACATAACTGGGTGAACCTTTTCAGATTGTGACTTAGCTTTGCTAAAGTCCCCAATTAGAGGTGTCTAGGGTTCTTAAGCACACTCTGTTTTTGCTTTGGACCTCGACTTTAATCGCTCAGTCTCAAGTTTTCACTTGACACCTTCACGCCACAAGCACATGGTTAGGGACAGCTTGGTTTAGCCGCTTAGGCCAGGATTTTATTCCTTTAGGCCCTCCTATCCACTGATGCTCAAAGCCTTGGATCCTTTTTATTACCCTTGCCTTTTGGTTTTAAGGGCTATTGGCTTTTTGCTCTTGCCTTTTGGTTTAAAGAGATTTTGGCTTTTTCTGCTTGCTTTTTCTTTTTCTTGCTCTCTTTTTTTTTTCGCATTTTTTTGCAAGCTTTGTTCTTCACTGTTTTTTCTTGCTTCAAGAATCATTTTTATGATTTTTCAGATTATCAAATAATATTTCTCCTTTTTCATCATTCTTTCAAGAGCCAACAATTTTAACATTCATAAACAACAAATTCAAAAGACATATGCACTGTTCAAGCATTCATTCAGAAAACAAAAAGTATTGCCACCACATCAAAATAATTAAACTATGTTAAAATTCGAAATTCATGTACTTCTTTTTCTTTTTCAGAAAACAATTTTCATTTAAGAAAGGTGATGGATTCATAGGACATTCATATCTTTAAGACATAGACACTTAGATACTAGTGATTATATAGTAAAGACACAAACATAATTAAACATGAAGCATAGTAAACGAAAAACAGGAAAATAAGAACAAGGAGATTAAGGAATGGGTCCACCTTAATGAGGGTGGCGTCTTCCTCTTCTTGAAGAACCAATGGTGCTCTTGAGCTCCTCTATGTCTCTTCCTTGCCTTTGTTGCTCCTCCCTTATAGCTCTTTGATCTGCAATCAATTGCTCTACCACTGAATTATGGAAAAACAAAAAGCAATACTTTTACCACACCAAACTTAAAAGGTTTTCTCGTCCTCGAGCAAAAGAAGAAAGAAGTGGAGAAGATGGAGGAGATGGAGGTGTGTGAATGGGTGGGTTTGGGGATCCTGTGGGGTCCACAGATCCAGAGAGGTTAAGGATGTATCATCCCTGCTCCTATTAGGCGTGTAAACGCCCCTGCAGTGCAATCCTGGCGTTTAACGCCAGACTGCTGCCTGTTTTTGGCGTTAAACGCCCAAATGTAGCCTGTTTCTGGCGTTTAACGCTAGGTTGATGCTTGTTTCTGGCGTTAAACACCAGACAGATGCTTGTTTCTGGCGTTTAAATGCCAGAATGCTCTTCCTCCAGGGTGTGCTATTTTTTATGCTATTTTTCATTCTGTTTTTGATTTTTCAGTAGTTTTTGTGACTTCACATGATCATCAACCTAAAAAAAACATAAAATAGCAATAGAAAATAAAGAGATATAGTTAAATAACATTGGGTTGCCTCCCAACAAGTGCTTCTTTAATGTCAATAGCTTGACCTTACTGAGCTTTTAATCTAGTCTCAGCCTTCAGCATTCTTGCTCAACATTGCCTTCAAGATAATGCTTGACTCTCTGTCCATTAACAATGAACTTCTTATTAGAATCAATGTCTTGAAGCTCCACATGGCCATATGGTGACACGCTTGTAATCACATATGGTCCCCTCCATCGGAATTTCAGTTTCCCGGGGAATAATCTGAGCCTAGAGTTAAATAGCAGAACCTTCTGTCCTGGTTCAAAGACTCTAGGTGACAACTTTCTGTCATGCCACCTTTTTGCTTTCTCCTTGTAAAGCTTAGCATTTTCGAAAGCAGTGAGTCTGAATTCCTCTAGCTCATTTAGCTGGAGTAATCTTTTTTTTCTAGCTAATCTGGCATCAAAGTTTAGGAATCTGGTTGCCCAGTAAGCCTTATGCTCCAGTTCCACGGGCAGATGACAGGCCTTACCATACACAAGCTGGTATGGAGAGGTCCCTATAGGAATCTTGAATGCTGTTCTATAAGCCCACAGAGCATCATCCAAGCTTCTCGCCCAATCCTTTCTACGGGTACTTACTGTCCGTTCCAGGATTCTTTTTAGTTCTCTATTAGAGACTTCAGCTTGCCCATTTGTCTGTGGATGATATGGAGTTGCCACCTTGTGGCTAATTCCATACCGGACCATAGCAGAGTAAAGCTGTTTGTTGCAGAAGTGAGTGCCCCCATCACTAATTAGTGCTCTAGGGACACCGAACCTGCTGAAGATATGTTTCTAGAGGAACTTCAGCACTGTCTTAGTATCATTAGTGGGTGTGGCAATGGCCTCTACCCATTTGGATACATAGTCGACTGCCACTAGAATATAAGTGTTTGAGTATGATGGTGGGAAAGGCCCCATGAAGTCAATACCCCATACATCAAACAACTCAATCTCCAAGATTCCTTGTTGAGGCATGGCGTAACCATGAGGCAGATTACCAGCTCTCTGGAATCTCTGTAGAGTGTAGGCCAGTAGAAATCACATTGGAAGACCTTGGTGGCTGTTCGCTCACCTCCGAAATGACCTCCATATTGTGACCCATGGCAATGCCATAAGATCCTCTGTGCTTCTTCTCTAGGCACACACCTACGAATTATTCCGTCTGCACATCTCTTAAAGAGATAGGGTTCATCCCACAAGTAGTACTTTGCATCAGTAATTAATTTTTTCTTTTGTTGCCTGCTGTACTCCTTGGGTATGAACCTTGCAGCTTTATAGTTTGCAATGTCTGCAAACCATGGTATTTTCTGAATGGCAAATAAATGCTCATCCGGAAAGGTTTCAGAGATCTCAATAGAGGAAAAGGACGCCCCTTCTACTAGCTCTATCCGGGACAGATGATCAGCCACTTGGTTTTCTGTCCCTTTTCTGTCTCTTATTTCTATATCAAACTCTTGCAGAAGCAACACCCATCTTATGAGCCTGGGTTTTGAATTCTGCTTTGTAAGTAGATATTTAAGAGCAGCATGGTCAGTGTACACAATCACTTTGGATCCTACTAAGTATGATCTAAACTTGTCAATGGCATAAAAAACTGCAAGCAATTCTTTTTCTGTGGTTGTGTAATTTTTCTGGGTATCATTTAAAACACGGCTAGCATAATAAATGACATGCAGAAGCTTGTCATGCCTCTGCCCCAATACTGCACTAATGGCATGATCACTGGCATCACACATTAATTCGAATAGTAATGTCCAGTCTGGTGCAGAAATAACTGGTGCTGTGACCAGCTTAGCCTTCAGAGTTTCAAACGCCTGCAGACACTCTGTGTCAAACACAAATGGCGTGTCAGCAGCTAGCAGATTGCTTAGAGGTTTTGCAATTTTTGAAAAATCCTTTATAAACCTCATATAGAATCCTACATGCCCCAGAAAGCTTCTGATTGCCTTAACATTGGCAGGTGGTGGTAATTTTTCAATTACCTCTACTTTAGCTTGATCCACCTCTATTCATTTGTTCGAAATCTTATGCCCAAGGACAATCCCTTCAGTCACCATAAAGTGACATTTTTTCCAGTTTAAAACCAGGTTAGTCTCTTGGCATCTTTTCAGAACCAGTGTCAGGTGATCAAGACAGGAGCTGAATGAGTCTCCATATACTGAGAAGTCATCCATGAAGACTTCTAGAAAATTTTCCACCATATCAGAGAAAATAGAGAGCATGCATCTCTGAAAGGTTGCAGGCGCATTACACAGCCCAAATGGCATCCTTCTGTAAGCAAACACTCCAGATGGACATGTGAATGCTGTTTTCTCTTGATCCTGAGGATCTACTGCAATTTGGTTGTAGCCTGAATAGCCATCCAAAAAGCAATAATAATCATGACCTGCTAGTCTTTCTAGCATCTGGTCTATGAATGGTAAAGGAAAATGATCCTTTCTAGTGGCAGTATTGAGCCTTCTGTAGTCAATACACATGCGCCACCCTGTAACTGTTCTTGTAGGAACCAGTTCATTTTTTTCATTATGAACCACTGTCATGCCTCCCTTTTTGGGGACAACATGGACAGGGCTCACCCAGGGGCTATCAGAAATAGGATAAATAATCCCAGCCTCTAGTAACTTGGTGACCTCTTTTTGCACCACTTCCTTCATGGCTGGATTTAGCCGCCTCTGTGGTTGAACCACTAGCTTAGCATCATCCTCCAATAGGATCTTGTGCATGCATCTAGCTGGGCTTATGCCCTTGAGGTCACTTATGGACCACCCAAGAGCTGTCTTGTGTGTCCTTAGCACTTGAATTAGTGCTTCCTCTTCCTGTGGATTTAAAGCAGAGCTTATAATCACCGAAAAAGTGTCACCTTCTCCCAGAAATGCATATTTCAGGGATGGTGGTAATGGTTTGAGCTCGGGTTTAGGAGGTTTTTCCTCTTCCTGAGGAAGTTTCAGAGGCTATTTCAATTCCTCTGAATCCTCCAGATCAGGCTAAACATCTTTAAAGATGTCTTCCAGCTCTGATTCGAGACTCTCAGCCATGTTGATCTCCTCTACCAAAGAGTCAATAAGATCAACTTTCATGCAGTCTTTTGGTGTGTTTGGATGCTGCATGGCCTTGACAGTATTCAACTTAAACTCATCCTCATTGACTCTCAGGGTTACTTCCCCCTTTTGGACATCAATGAGAGTTCGTCCAGTTGCTAGGAAAGGTCTTCCTAGAATGAGAGTAGCACTCTTGTGCTCCTCTATTTCCAGCACGACAAAGTTAGTGGGGAAGGTGAATGGCCCAACCCTGACAATCATGTCTTCAATCACGCCTGATGGGTATTTAATGGAGCCATCAGCAAGTTGGAGACATATCCGGGTTGGTTTAACTTCTTCAGTTAAACCAAGCTTTCTGATAGTGGATGCAGGTATTAGGTTGATGATTGCCCCAAGATCACATAAAGCTGTCTTGGTGTAATTACCCTCTAATATGCATGGTATCAGAAAGCTCCCGGGATCTTTAAGCTTTTCTGGGAAGCTTTTCAGAATGACTGCACTGCATTCCTCAATGAGGAGAACTCTTTCAGTTTCTCTCCAATCCTTCTTATGACTCAAGATCTCTTTCATGAACTTGGCATAAGAGGGTATTTGCTCAAGTGCCTCTGCAAACGGAATCTTTATTTCAAGAGTCCTGAGATAGTCTGCAAAGCGAGCAAATTGCTTATCCTGCTCCTCTTGGCGGAGTTTTTGAGGATAAGGTATCTTGGCTTTGTATTCTTCAACCTTGGTTGCTGCAGGTTTATTTCCTACAGAGGTGGTTGGAGAAGCCTTTTTAGAGGGGTTATTATCAGCACTTGTGTGTGTCTGATCATTCACTAGCAATTGAATGCCAGAGTTGGAAGCTAGATTGGCGTTGGACGCCAACTCCTTGTTTGTTCCTGGCGTTTGGACGCCAGAACTGAGCTTCCATTGGGCGTTTGACGCCAACTCCCTGCCTATTTCTGGCGTTTGAACGCCAGAACTGTGCATGGGTTGGGAGTTTAACGCCAGCTTTGCATCCCTTTCTGGCGTTTGAACGCCAGAGTTATTCCTCTCTGGGCCCTTACTGTCCTCAGAGGGATTTTGGATAGTATTTTGTTCATCCTCTGTCAGTTGCTCTTTCCGTGGCTTTCTGCTATTCTGAAGTGAGGTATTTAATGTTTTCCCACTTCTTAATTGAACTGCCTGGCACTCGTCTGTTATCTGCTTTGATAACTGCTGTTTTGTCTGATTCAACTGTGCTTCCATATTTTTATTAGCATTTTTAGTGTCTTGTAGTATCTTTTTGAATTCTGCTAGCTGTTTTATTAGAAAACACAATTGTTGACTGAGTTCAGCAACTTGTTCTGGAGGACCAAGCTCAGTAGATACTGCTTTGGCTTCTTCTTTTTGTGGAGGACCCACTACTTATGTACAGATGTTGATTTCTAGCAACTATATCAATAAGCTCTTGAGCCTCTTCAATAGTTTTTCTCATGTGTATAGATCCACCAGCTGAGTGGTCTAGAGATACCTGAGCTCTTTCTGTAAGCCCATAGTAGAAGATGTCTAATTGCACCCACTCTGAAAACATTTTAGAGGGGCATTTCCTTAGCATCCTTCTGTACCTCTCCTAGACATTATAAAGGGATTCATCATCCTCTTTTTTAAAGCCTTGGATGTCCAGCCTTAGCTGTGTCATCCTTTTTGGAGAGAAATATTGATTCAGGAATTTGTCTGATAACTGTTTCCATGTTCTTATGCTTGCTGTGGGCTGGTTATTTAACCACCTTTTAGCTTGATCTTTTATAGCAAACGGAAATAGTAACAGCCTGTATACATCCTTATCTACCTCCTTGTCACGCACTGTGTCAGCAATTTGCAAGAACTACACCAGAAACTCAATAGGTTCTTCCTGTGGAAGACCGGAATACTGGCAATTTTGCTGCACCATGACAATGAGCTGAGGATTTAGCTCAAAATTGCTTACTTTGATGGGAGGTATATAGATGCTACTCCCATATGCAACAGTAATGGGGTTAGTATATGACCCCAGAGTCCTTCTGGACTGTTCATTTCCACTTAGGTCTATGATGGAGAAAGGGAGATGATGCGGATTTCAAATACATTTTTTTTTTGAAAACTAAAATTAAAATAAAATAAATGAAAAATTGACTATATTTTCGAAAATTAGAAGAAAAAGAAATAAAAAAAATTGAGAACTAAATTAATTAATTAAAAAGATTTGAAAAAGATGTGGGTGAGGAATTTCGAAAAAAATGAAGAGAGAGAAATTGGTTAGGAAGTTTTGAAAAAGATATGTATTAAAATTAAAGATACTTGTAAGAAAATAAAATAAAATAAAATAAAGAAAAGATATGAAAAAGATTTGATTTTAAGATTTGAGATTAGAAAAGATAAGATAAGCTAGGTAAGAGAAGATAAGGAATTTAAATTAAAAAGTTTTGAAATTTAAATTTGAAAATTGAATTTTGAATTTTCGAAAAAGTCAACAATATAAGATAAGGATTTGAAAAAGATTTAAATTTTGAAAAGATTTGATTTTTAAATTTGAATTTTGAAATTTTGAAAGTTGAAATTTGAAATTTGAAATAAGATAAGATAAAATTTTGAGAAAGATATGATTTTTTTTTGAAAAAAATTTTAATTTTGAAAATTTTAAAACTAAGATAAGATAAAATAGAAATTTTAAAATAAAAATCTGAATTTTTTTTTAAAAAATTTCGAAATATTTGCTCAAATATAGTTAGAGAAGATATTTTTTTATTTTTGAATTTTATGATGAAAAAGAAAAACACACAAAAGACACACAACTTAAAATTTTTAGATCTAATACTCATTGTTTTCGAAAATTTTGGAGGAAAAACACCAAGGAACACCAAACTTAAAAATTTTATGATCAAAACACAAGGAAGACTCAAGAACACTTTGAAGACTCACAAGAACAACAAGAACATGAAGAAAGAACACCAAACTTAAAATTTTTAGAAAACTAAAATAAAATTTTTGAAAACTAAAGAAAAGTTAACAGGAGAACACCAAACTTAAATTTTGGCACAAGATTTATTCAAAGAAAAATTATTTTTGAAAAGATTTTAGAAAGAAAATTCCCAATTACTAAGAACATATGCACACTGCTCTAGCCAATTGAGCTATAAATTTAAAGTGTTTTAATAAAGGTATTTAATGTATAAATTTTTTTTGAATACTGATAATTCGAAAATACACAAGAAAAACAAGAAAATCACAAAACAAGAAAAACTAAAGATCAAACAAGGAAAATAAACAAGAACAACTTGAAGATTAAGAAAGAACAATGAACACAAATTCGAAAATTTAAAAGGAAATAAAAACATGAAATTGACACCAAACTTAAAATATGAAACTAAACTCAAATAGAAAAGCTCAATTATTAGTTTATAAAAATTTTCGAAAAAAAATTAAAAAGAGAAAATAAGGATTAGAGAAAAAAAATTTTCAACCAAAAACAATAATAGAAGACTCTAAACCAAAAACGAAAAATTTTTCCTAATCTAAGCAACAAAATAAACCGTCAGTTGTCCAAACTTGAACAATCCCCGGTAACGGCGCCAAAAACTTGGTGCACAAAATTGTGATTCACACTTTTCACAACTCCGCACAACTAACCAGCAAGTGTACTGGGTCGTCCAAGTAATACCTTACGTGAGTAAGGGTCGAATCCCACGGAGATTGTTGGCTTGAAGTAATCTATGGTTACCTTGTAATTCTTAGTCAGGAGATTAATTATGATTATCAGTTTGAATTCCGAAAAATAAAAGAGCATGAAATAAATACTTGTTATGCAGTAATGAAGAATATGTTGGAGTTTTGGAGATGCTTTGTCTTCTGAATCTCTGCCTTCCCCCTGTCTTCTTCTTCACACACGCAAGGTTCCTCCTATGGCAAGCTGTGTGTTGGTGGATCACCGTTGTCAATGGCTACCATCCATCCTCTCAGTAAAAATGGTCCAGGTGCGCTGTCACCGCACGGCTAATCATCTGTCGGTTCTCACTCATGCTGGAATAGGATCCATTGATCCTTTTGAGTCTGTCACTACGCCCAACCCTTGTGAGTTTGAAGCTCGTCACAGTCATTCAATCCCTGAATCCTACTCGGAATACCACAGATAAGGTTTAGACTTTCCGGATTCTCAAGAATGCTGCCAATGGATTCTAGCTTATGCCACGAAGATTCTAATTAAGGAATCCAAGAGATACTCATTCAATCGAAGGTAGAACGGGAGTGGTTGTCAGGAACGCGTTCATAGATTGAAAATGGTGATGAGTGTCACGGATCATCACATTTATCATATTGAAGTGCGAATGAACATCTTAGATAGAAACAAGCGTGTTTGAATAGAAAATAGAAATAATTGCATTAATTCATCGAGACACAGCAGAGCTCCTCACCCCCAACAATGGAGTTTAGAGACTCATGCCGTCAAAGAGTACAAAGTTCAGATTTAAAAATGTCATGAGGTACAAAATAAATCTCTAAAATTTGTTTAAATACTAAACTAGTAACCTAGGTTTACAGAAAATGAGTAAACTAAGATAGATAGTGCAGAAATCCACTTCTGGGGCCCACTTGGTGTGTGCTGAGGCTGAGACTTGAGCTTTACACGTGCCTAGGCTGTTTTCAGAGTTAAACGCCAGGTTGTAACCTGTTTCTGGCATTTAACGCCAGAATGCAACATGGAACTGGCGTTGAACGCCAGTTTACGTCGTTTATCCTTGAGCAAAGTATAGACTATTATATATTTCTGGAAAGCCCTAGATATCTACTTTCCAACACAATTGAGAGCGCGCCATTTGGACTCTTGTAGCTCTAGAAAATCTATTTCGAGTGCAGGGAGGTCAGAATCCAACAGCATCTGCAGTCCTTTTTCAGCCTGAATCAGATTTTTGCTCAGCTCCCCCAATTTCAGCCAGAAAATACCTGAAATCACAGAAAAATACACAAACTCATAGTAAAGTCCAGAAATATAATTTTTATTTAAAAACTAATAAAAATATAATAAAAAGTGACTAAAACATATTAAAAACTACCTAAAAACAATGCCAAAATGCGTATAAATTATCCGCTCATCACGCGGTCGCGTGGTTGACTCGATAGCGCGGGTGGCCTTATTTCTAATATGACGCGGACGCGTGGGTGACGCGTTCGCATGGTAGGGCTGGTGCCTCTAGCACGGGTCCAGCCCAATTCCAGCTCAACTTTCGGCCATACACGCTTGTTACGTCGATTTACAGGGCCACGTGGTCGCGTGGGTGACGCGGACGCGTGGGGAAGCTATTTTGCAAATGACGCGGCCGCGTTGGCGACGCGCTCGCATGGGCATATTTGTGCCTAAGGCACGCCTCCAGCCACGCTCTCGCATGACTCTCTGTTCACTTTTCTTTTCTCCTAATGCACTTGTGACGCGGACGCGTTAGCGACGCTGCCGCGTCGTGTGCGTGTTTTTTTTTTATAATGCAGTATGCAGAATGCAATGCTAATATGAATGTTATGCAAACTCCAGGTTCAATACAATAAAATAAAATAAAACTCGAAAACAAATAAAACTAAATAAAAAAATGAAAAAAGGAACGATCATACCATGGTGGGTTGTCTCCCACCTAGCACTTTTAGTTAAAGTCCTTAAGTTGGACATTTGGAGAGTTCTTTGTTATGGTGGCTTGTGCTTGAACTCATCCAGGAATCTCCACCAATGTTTGTGATTCTAATGGCCTCCGGGATCCCAAAATAGGCACGTAAAGCCTTTGAGCAGCTTCAAACAGATTTTTAGGCTCCCAGGGTGTTGGATGTCAGAACAGATTCCAGGATCCCAAACCTTGCTATTGCACCCGTCTTCTTGTTGATCATCATGATTCCATCCGGGTGGCAAGCAATCTGAATTCTCACTAAAGCGGCCAACCAACTTCCTAGACCCATTCGGTTGAGCTTTACACCAACCTTTTCGTTTAAACTTAAAGCTTCCAACCATAATGAACCTTGCAGGACAATTCTTACCACTGACCATCTTCCTCTTACTCTTTATGCCACAAAGAGCTCTAAGTTGACCATCCGTCTCCAGTAGCCTATATTCAAGTGGAATTAGAAAGCTAAGGGATATGAATTTTACCCACTTGAATGTTGTGAAGGATGATGGCAACTTAGGGAGAGGGGTCTCCAATAACTTCGGCAAGGTGATTTCAAGCTCCATTCCCCTGGGCTCTTCTTTAACAACTTCCACCTCTTTGCAAGCTTCTTCAATTTCAACCTCTTCCTCTTGGTAGCTGTCTTCCAATTCAATCTTCTCTTCATTGTTCACCAAGAGTGTGGGAGGTTATGCTTTTTCTTCTTCTATCTCCATGTCAAGCTCAATGGGAGAGGATTCAATTGCGGATAAGAATTCATCAATGATTGAATCCATCTCTTGATCAACCTCTTCAAAGTCTTCAACCATGATATGTCTTGGAGGTTGTACACCCTCTTCAACATCAATTTTAAACGTCTTTGAAGGAGGCTCTATGTCTTGACTTTCCCAAGGAGGTTCAGCATCTCCTAAGTCTTCAACCACTTCTTCTTCTTCAATAATTCCGGCTTTCTCCACTTGTTCTAGTACAAATTCATGCTCCTTGCTGTCCACCGGAGTTTCTAATGTCTCCTTCATACTACGTTCTTCATTAGATTGTCCACATGAAGCTATGGAGGTTCCTTGAGTGTCTGAACGTCGGAAAGCTAATTGATTTATCGCTTGATTCAATTGGTGAAGGGTTGCATGAAATCTTTCCACTGTTTCCTTGAGACGATCCTTTGATTCTTGTTGTGCTCGGCTATCATAAGTAGGATCATAGTGCTCTTGGATTGATGGATATGGAGATGGTGAATATTGAGGTGGTGGTTCTGGGCGTGGTTCATATGGTGGTTGGTGTGGTGGATAAGGATTAGGGTTATATGGTAGTGTTTGGTGGAAAGGGGCTTGTGAGTATGGTGGTCCAGAGTTGTGTTGAGAAGGTGGTTTATTGGCATATGATGGGGGTCCACCATATCTATTGCTTTGGCATGCATTATAGGATGGTCTTTGTCTGTGGTATTGTGGAAGGTGTTGCTGCCGGAAGGGTTGATCAGATCCTCGTGGCTCCTTCCATCTCTAATTGTTTTGACCTCGATGCATGTCCCTGTTATAATTTCTATTCCTTGCAACAACATTGGAACCAAACTCAAAGCAAGAGGGGTGAGAACTCATAATAGTAAATAAAAATTAAAAACAAAAATAAAAACAAATTTTAAATTAAAAGGTTATTTAAATTTTGAATTTGAAAATTAAATTTTGAAATTTGAAATTTGAAGTTTTGAAATTTGAATTTTGAAATTTGAATTTTAAATTTTTGAAAATTGAATTTTGAAAATTTTTAAATTTGAATTTTGAAATTTAATTTTTGAAATAAGATAAGATAGCTAAATTTTTGAAAAATTTTTGAAAATTTTTTTAATAACTAAATAAAAACCAATAACCTCTTAATTTATAAAAAAGAAAGCAAAATAAAAATAAATAAAAACAAATAAACAAGCAAAAAGTAAAATATTTACAATAACCAATAATAAGGCACACGTTTGCAATTCCCCGGTAACGGCGCCATTTTGAAGAACTGAAGATTGATGGTTTAAAGGTTATAGTAAACTCTCGTTGCAAGTATAGTTACTAAACCAAGCAATCAACCTTTCTTACAAACGTTTTGGTTGTCACAAGTAACAAACCCCTTTTAAAATTGATAACCGAGTATTTAAACCTCGGGTCGTCTTCTCAAGGAAGTATGTTCTTATTATTGGTTATGAGTCTTGTAAATTGGGGGTTTTGAAAGTAAGGAAGCAGTATGTTGAATGATAAAATAAATAACTATAAAATAGACTCTTGGCAAGGTATGAAAACTGGAAGTCCTATCCTGGCTATCCTTATCAATTGTAATGAGAATTGGATTTTTCTCCCACTTTGTTAACCTCTAACTATGAAGGTAAGTTAAGTGGATGAATTAATTCTGATTCCTGAAGTCCTAGTCTTTCCTTGGGAAAAGTTAGAGTTATTGGAACCCAAATTAATTCTTGAAGAATTCCAATTTTCAATCAACAATGAGTTTGATAACTCAAGTGTCTCCAATGACTCAACCAAAGCCAAAAGGGAAAGTTCTAAATTAAATTAAAAGCATTCATAAATAGAATAAAACGATCATAAACTGAAATACCTCAAATAATATTAATTAAGAAAATCATAACATGAATGTAGCATAAGCTAAATTGGAAAGATAAATATCAATTAAAATAATAAAATAAAAGTAGAAAAATAAATTAAAGGAACATTGAACCTGTGATGAAGAAGAAATAATCCTAAATCCTAAAACTAAATCCTAAGAGAGAGGAGAGAACCTCTCTCTCTAAAAACTACATCTAAAACTAAAATTATAAATGTGAAAGCGTGTTTATGAATGGATGCATTCTCCCACTTTATAGCCGCTAATATGTGTGTTCTGGGCTAAAAACTGGGTCAAAAACAGCCCAAAAATCGCCCCCTGCGATTTTTGTTACGTTCAGGTCGCGGAAAAGTGACGTGGAGGCGTCGTCCATGCGTCCGCGCGGATTGAAGTTCGCAGATGCGATGCGGGTGCGTCATTCACGCGTTTGCGTCACCTAACTTTGGGGCAGCTATGGCAAATTATATATCAAATCGAAGTCCTGGACGTTAGCTTTCCAACGCAACTAGAACCACATCATTTGGATCTCTGTAGCTAAAGTTATAGCCGTTTGAGTGTGAAGACATCAGGCTGGACAGCTTAGCAATTTCTCCAACTTCTTGTATTCCTTCCACTTTTGCATGATTCCTTTCCATCCTCTGAGCCATTCCTGCCCTGTAATCTCTGAAAACACTTAACACACATATCAAGACATCCAATGGTAATAATAGAGGATTAATATTAGCAAATATAAGGTCAAAGAAGCATGTTTTCAATCATAGCACAAAATCAGGAAGGAGAATGTAAACTCATGCAAATAGTATGAATAAGTGGGTAAAGAGTTGATAAAATCCACTCAATTGAGCACAAGATAAACCATAAAATAGTGGTTTATCAAACCACTCCTATCCTTAATTTATAAATCAAATTCTTGCAGCAAAAGTATCCAGCGTATTAACCTTGGTTTGGACTCTTTTTTGGCTAATAAATATTTTAGAGCTGCATGGTCTGAGTACACTACCATCTTAGTACCAAGTAAATAGGCTCGTAATTTATCCAGAGCAAAAACAATAGCTAGAAGCTCTTTTTCAGTGGTAGTATAATTAGACTGAGTAGCATCTAAGGTCTTAGAAGCATAAGTAATTACGAAAGGATCCTTACCTTCGCGTTGGGCCAGTGCCGCTCCTACTGCATGGTTGGAGGCATCACACATAATCTCAAAAGGCTGGCTCCAGTCTGGTTGGTGCACGAAATTATGATCATCAATGGCACCAACAGCTTGGTACGCACAATTTTAATCTCAACTTTTTATCACAACTTCGCACAACTAACCAGCAAGTGCACTGGGTCATCCAAGTAATAAACCTTACGTGAGTAAGGGTCGATCCCACGGAGACTGTCGGCTTGAAGCAAGCTATGGTCATCTTGTAAATCTCAGTCAGGCGGATTCAAATGGTTATGGAGGATTGATAATTAAAAGATGAATAAAACATAAAATAAGATAAAGATAGAGATACTTATGTAATTTATTGGTAGGAATTTCATATAAGCGTATGAAGATGCTTTGTTCCCCTTGAACCTCTGCTTTCCTATTGCCTTCATCCAATCATTCATACTCCCTTCCATGGCAAGCTTTATGTTGGGCATCACCGTTATCAATGGCTACTTCCCGTCCTCTCAGTGAAAATGTTACAAATGCGCTGTCACCGCACGGCTAATCATCTGTCGGTTCTCAATCATGTTGGAATAGGAACCGTTGATCCTTTTGCGTCTGTCACACACCCAACAATCGCGAGTTTGAAGCTCGTCACAGTCATCCCTTCCCAGATCCTACTCGGAATACCACAGACAAGGTTTAGACTTTCCGGATCTCAAGAATGACCGCCAATAGTTCTAGCATATACCACGAAGGTTCCAATCTTAGATTAGAAACCCAAGAGATACGCATTCAAGCCATTGCTAGTAGAACAGAGGTGGTTGTCAGGCACATATTCATAGGTGAGAATGATGATGAGTGTCACGGATCATCACGTTCATCAAGTTGAAGAACGAATGAATATCTTAAAGAAGAAGCATGCGTGAATTGAATAGAAGAACAATAGTAATTATATTAATTCATGAAGAATAGCAGAGCTCCACACCTTAATCTATGGTGTGTAGAAACTCCACCGTTGAAAATACAAAAGTAATAAAGGTGTTCATTGGCTTCAGCCCCAGAGGGGGAACCAGAAGAACCAAGATGAAAATACAATAGCAAAAGGTCCTATTTATAGAGAACTAGTAGCATAGGGTTTACAGAAATAGGTAATTAATGCAGAAATCTTCTTCCGAGCCCACTTGGTGTGTGCTTGGGCTGAGCATTGAAGCTTTCACGTGTAGAGACTTTTCTTGGAGTTAAACGCCAGCTTTTGTGCCAGTTTGGGCGTTTAACTCCAGCTTTTATGCCAGTTCTGGCGTTTTGACGCCAGAAGTTCTATGCTGACTTGCAATGCCGGTTTGGGCCATCAAATCTTGGGCAAAGTATGGACTATTATATATTGCTGGAAAGCCCAGGATGTCTACTTTCCAACGCAATTGAGAGCGCACCAATTGGTCTTTTGTAGCTCCAGAAAATTCACTTCGAGTGCAGGGAGGTCAGAATCCAACAGCATCTGCAGTCCTTTTTCAGCCTCTAAATCAGATTTTTGCTCAGGTCCCTCAATTTCAGCTAGAAAATACCTGAAATCACAGAAAAACACACAAACTCATAGTAAAGTCCAGAAATGTGATTTTTATTTAAAAACTAATAAAAACATAACAAAAACTAACTAAAGTATACTAAAACATACTAAAAACAATGCCAAAAAGCGTATAAATTATCCGCTCATCACTGGTCCTCTCACAATCGGAGCTTGAGTCAAGGCGATCTTCAATTTATTGAACGCATTCATGCAGTCCTCACTGAGCTCGAACTCAACATCCTTCTGCAATAGTCTAGATAAAGGCAATGCTACCTTACTGAAGTCCTTAATAAATCTCCGATAGAAACCTGCATGGCCAAGGAACGAACGGACTTCCCTCACAGAGGAGGGGTAAGGTAAACTAGAAATCACATCTACTTTTGCTGGATCTACAAAAATACCAATATTAGAAACAACATGTCCTAGAACAATACCATGTTTAACCATAAAATGACACTTCTCAAAATTCAATACAAGGTTTGAACTAACATACATGTCTAATACTCTAGCTAAACTATCCCAGAAAAGGTTAAATGAATCACCATATATGCTAAAATCATCCATGAAAACTTTCATACAGCTCTCAATAAGATCAGAGAAAATGCTCATCATGCACCTTTAGAAAGTAGCCGGTGCATTACACAGGCCAAAAGGCATCCTCTTGTATGCATACGTTCCAAAGAGACATGTAAAAGTAGTCTTCTCCTGATCTTCAAGAGCTATATGAATTTGAAAATAGCCTGTATAACCATCTAAAAAGCAGTAATGTGATTTACCTGACAGGCGATCAAGCATCTGATCAATGAATGGCAGGGGGTAGTGATCTTTGCGGGTAGCCTGGTTGAGGCGCCTGTAATCAATGCAAACTCTCCATGAATTCTGCACTCTAGTTGCTATGAGCTCTCCATGCTCATTCTTCACTATTGTGACTCCAGACTTCTTGGGCACCACTTGTACTGGGCTAACCCATTCACTATCTAAGATGGGATAGATAATATCAGCTTCAAGCAGCCTGGTCACTTCTTTCTTGACAACTTCTAAGATGGTGGGGTTCAGCCACCTTTGGGATTGACAGACAGGCCTTGCTCCCTCTTCTAAAAATATCCTGTGCTCACAAACTTGAGGGCTGATGCCTACTATATCCACCAAGCTCCACTCTATTGCTTTCTTGTGTCTTCTCAGCACACTAAGCAACTGCTCCTCCTGTTGGAAAGTGAGTTCCCTTGCAATGATGACTGGGAGCTTCTGATTGTCCTCAAGGTAAGCATATTTGAGGTGTGGGGAAGGGGCTTTAACTCCATTTTCTGCTCATGGCTAGGCACTTGATCATCTGGAGCTAGTGATAATGGCAAAGTGTTCGCATTGTGTTCAGAGGGTTTCCCCACACTTGTATCTTGCTCCATGTGCATCTCTTCTACTTCTTCTTGGTGGACTGCAGCTACAGTCTCATCAATGATGTTGCACTGGAAGATAGAATGATCTTCCGGAGGGTGCTTCATAGCTTCATCCAGGTTGAAGCTCACTACTCTGTCATCTATCTTAAAAGAGTAAGTTCTTGAGAAGGCATCTAATTTGAACTTTGAAGTCTTCAAGAATGGCCGTCCAAGCAAGATGGATGATGGTCTTCCTGAGTCATTAGGGGGCATCTCCAAAATATAAAAGTCAATAGGAAATGTGAGCCCCTTAATGCTCACCAGCACATCCTCAGCAATTCCAACCACTGTGATTATGCTTTTATCTGCTAAAACAAAACGAGCTACCGACCTTTTTAAGGGAGGGACCCTCAAAGCATCATATACAGACAATGGCATAATACTCACACACGCTCCTAAATCACACATGCAGTCAGAAAATGTTACACCCCCCAATGGTACACGTAACCATACATGGCCCCGAATCCCCACATTTTTCTGGTATGGCACCCATTAAAGCAGATATAGAGCTAACTAAGAGAATAGTTTCTAGATCCTATATTCTATCCTTATGCATGCATAAATCCTTTAAAAATTTCGCATATTTAGGTACCTGGCTAATGGCATCAAAAAAGTGGAATGGGTACCTCAACCTTTTTGAAGATCTCCACCATCTTTGGGTCGAGCTCCTTTTGCTTTCTGGACTTCCTAGCAAGGTGTGGAAAGGGGATAGGGATGGCATCTCTTGTAGCTTCAGCCTCCTTTGGTGTGCTATTCTCTAGTTGAGCTGCTTCTTCTTCAACCATGTCTTGTACTTCTTCCTCCTCTTCAGCATCTTCTACCTCAACAACATCTTCAACTTGAATGTTCTCCTTTGAGCTTGGCTCCTCATGGTTCCTCTCTTGTAGTGTGGTCCCGGACCTCAAAGTAATAGCATTGATGCCACCTTTGGGGTTGGGTAAGGGTTGAGAAAGAATTGCACTAGAACTTGAAGGTTGATTGTTGGAGGTAATTAGTGAATCCATCCAGGAGATGAGAGCTTGTAAAGTAGCATTCAGACCATTCATGGTAGAGTTAAGTGTATTCTGAATATCTTGGTGTCCTTGCGTCATAGTGCGAAGCATCTCATCATTGGAAGAAGAAGGGGGTAAGTGATTTGAGGGGCCTGCTGTTGGTTGTTCTGAGGCGCTTGGGACTGCCTTTGGTGAGGTGCTCTGTAAGGCTGGTTTTGGTTTTGCTATTGATAGGGAGGATGCTGCTGATACCGATTTTGCTGATTGTTATTATTATTCCACCTATGATTTCCCTGGTTGTCTCTGCCTCCTCTGTTATAGTTGTCCCTCCATCCTTGGTTGGAGTTATCCCTCCACCCCAGGTTGGAGTTGTCTTGCCGACCTTGGTTATGGTTTCCACCTTGGTTATAATTGCCGCCTTGTTGATAGTATCCTTGATTCGGGTGGTCATAGAAGTTATGAGTAGCTGCCAAGGTGTTGTCTTCTTGTTGGAGCTGCGGACACTCATCAGTGTAATAGGTATAATCAGCACATATTATGCATACTCTTTGAGGAACCAACTGTTGACTGTGTTGTGATGGGGGAGGCTGAGGTTGTTGTTGATTCAGCTGTAGCTACTTCAGTATGTTGGTCATCTCTCCTAGGGTCTGAGTGAGAGCAGCAGTCTCACTGCTAGAGGAAACCTCTGCAACAGCCTTGGGATGGTTGTTCCTGTGCCTAACATTCCGGGTAGATTTAGCTAGATTGGTGATCAGTTGCTACGCTTCTGTCGCCGTCTTGTACTTCTTCAGAGAGCCATTACTTGCAGCATCTAATGTAGTCTTATCTTGAGGCTTCAAGCCTTGTGTGAAGTAGCTGATCAACACCATCTGGTCAATCTTATGGTGGGGACACGAGTCTAGAAGATTCCTGAAGCTTTCCCGATATTCATAAAGGGTCTCTGACTCACCTTGGATAATGCAGGAAATCTTCTTCCTCAGTCTATCTGTAAGTTCAGCTGGAAAGTATTTTTCCAGGAACTCCCTTCTGAGCAGATCCCAGTTGGTAATAACTGCTTCAGGTTGAGTGTAGAACTACTCCCTTGCCTTTTCCTCAAGTGAAAACGGGAAGGCAGATAACAAAATAGTAGTTTCATCTGCACCGTGATGCCTAGCAGTTGAGCAGGCTGTCTGAAAATTCCTGAGGTGCTTGATAGGCTCCTGAGCAGGTAAGCCATGAAACTTAGGTATTAGGTTGATTAGTGCGGTCTTCAGTTCAAATTCTGCAGCCAGATTTGGGTGACGCGCTAGATACGGTTGCAGTGTAAAGTCTGGAGCTCCTTCTTCCTGGAGAGTAATCCTTCTGGGCTCCATCATATTACATGCACGTGAATCAACAGAATCAGTAGTAAAGGAGCCTGTTTCTTCCTCAGATGGCGCTTCAGATTCGCCTTCAGAAGAGGCTAGTGAATTGGTAGTAACCACTTCACCACCCTCAGAGGCTAACCGACGCCGAGCTCGCCTAATACGTAAAATAGTTCTTTCAATTTCAGGACCAAAGTAGCTAACCTCGGGTCAGGCAGTGAATGCGTCATTCAATGAAAGAAACGTACAGCTCATGGTAATAAAATAAAATAAATTATGCAAATATGAAAAGTTAAAAATATTTACACTAACTAATAATTTAGCACGCTATTGTAACTCCCCGGCAACGGCGCCAAAAATTGATGCAGGCGAAAATCAGTCGATTAAGAAATTAATATAGAAATAACGTTGCGAGTATAGTTCCTAATCGACGAAAATCCGCTTATCAATTTAGAAGGGTTGTCACAAATTTAGAATAAAATACTAGGTGTATGAATCCCAGGTCGTCTCCCAACGAGTTGACAAAAGGGTGCTATTTTATTAATCAGAAGTTTTTCGAGAAATTTTAAGAGTTGGAGAACGGAAAAATAAATAATTGTAAATTAAAGCAATGAAAATTAGCAAGAGAATTTATGTAATCAAAGTAAAAGCTTTGACCGGGGGAAAGATTAATTGGAAGTTCTATCCTTGTTGGATTTTTCCAAGTGTAGTATCAAGAGGTTGTTATTTTCACTTAGTTAACCCTTACTAAATAAAGGAAAGTCAAGTGATTGAGCTAACTCTTATTCGCAAGTCCTAATCCTCTCCCTTGGGAAGGATTAGCGTTAGTAAATAGAAAGTTAGCCAACAACTTCCAATTGAACTAATCACTTGAGTATTCCAACTCAAGGGTCTCCTTTTAATCAACCCCCAAGTCAAGTTGGGAGTCTACTCTATTGACATAAATGTAATTTTCATAAAGGAATAAGAAGAAGATATGATGAATTAAATAAAATAATAACTGGAAATTCATTAAAGGTAAAAGTAATTCTTTGCATTAATAAATCCCAAAATCATATACATACTTGTCTGAACAGGGTTAATAGGTAATCAAAAGAGTAAAGGAATAGAAAATAAACTAGAATAGTGAAAATTTAACGGAGGTAGTGACTCTTCTCAATATCCAAAGCAAAAGCATCAAAAGCATAAAAAAACTAGAACTATGAATGTGAAGAAAACCTAGAGGAAAAGTGAGTTCCCTCTCTAAGATTCTAGTCTCAAATCTAAAAACTATGCGAATGAGAATGTGTGTTGAGTCTCTGCTCGTCCCCTGGCTCTAGTCTATGTTTCTGGGCCGAAAACTGGGTCCAAACTCGGCCCAAAATCGCCCCCAGCATTTTTTGTGATTTTTGCAGATAGCACACGTCATGCGTACGCGTCGCTGGTCAACTTCGCGTCTCACGCGTACGCATCAGGCATGCGCACGCGTCGCCGTGCGAACTCTGATTCACGCGCACGCGTGAGCCATGCGTGCGCGTCGTTCCTCGCTGGTCATCTCCTTTACTTCTTGTGCTCCTTCCATTTTTGCAAACTTCATCTCCATCCTCTAAGCCATTCCTGCCCTATAAAGCCTGAAAACACTTAACACACAGATCACGGCATCAAATGGTATAAAGGAGAATTAAAAAAATACACAATTTAAAGGTTTAGGAAGCAAGTTTTTAACCACAGAGTAAAATTAGGAAGGAATTGTAAAATCATGCAATTGTATGAATAAGTGTGCAAAGACTTGATAAAAACCACTCCATTGAGCACAAGATAAACCATAAAATAGTGGTTTATCAACTCTCATGGGATAGCATAATATGCTCAAGAGACAGGATTCTATTCACTGCCTGAGGTAGGGTTGGGCTTACAGCAGTATGCTGGTGTCCCTTTTTGTCACTTTCCTCTTCCATGGTGAAAAACCCTCAATAGGGATATTCTTGTTTTTCCAGCCCCTAGGTATCTTCCTTTTGGGGCCTTCCTCCTTTGTGGATAGTGTACATCCAATATCAAAATTATGTTTTGTCTTAGGAGGGATTGAGTTAGTTTTATCCAAGGGAGGAGGCTTGGATGCTGAATCCTTTATGCAAGCGCCTCCCTGGTCAGGGGGTAATGGAGGGTCAAGGACCTTTTATACCATCCAGTCCTTATGCAAGGGAATCCTTGTTCCCTTTTGGATTCCTAACTTCTCCATTACTTCTGAGGTAGCTCTTGCTGAACCAAAGCATTGAGGTCTTTGGAAAGCAATGGAGGTTCTTCTTCCAAAGGCTTTGTACCAAACAGTTTGGCATTCAACTTCATGAGAGCTCCTAGATGCCGAGCAACTTGCTCTCCTCTAGTGTCTTCATCCTCACTTGAGGACGAGTAGTCATCAGAACTCATATACTGCAAAAGTGCATTCAAAGGAATCTCAATGGTCTTTATGGTTTCTTTTGGTTCTGAGATAGAGGGTTCTTGAGTGGACTTTAAGCTCTCAAAGGGTGTGCTCTCACTGGCATTCAACGCCAGCTCTGTCAGCATATTAGGCGTTGAACGCCCTTGCTATCCACTCTGACTGGCATTCAACGCCAGTCCCTCTAGCATTCTAGGAGTTGGACGCCTAACAGGGTGTATGGGCATTGAACGCCCAGTGAAGGCTTCCTCACTGGCATTCAGCGCCAAGCTTGCTGCCATCATGGGTGTTGAACGTCCAGTGAGGATTTTCTCATTGGCGTTTAATGCCTTCCCAGTCTCTCCAGACTCGGCCTCTGCCTCAGTGGAAGGTATCCGATTTAAACTTAAGCCAAGATCATACATGGCTTTGTCAAAAATGATCTTTCCGGTAATCCATAGGATCTGAAAGCTCCATGGATCTGGCATCTTTCTTGGCAGCTCAGGCTGAATTAGGATACTGTACTTCTTAGTAAGTATCTCTATTTCATCTCCCCTTAGGTCCTTATTTTCAAATACCTCTGTAAAGGAGATATTAACTTGCAGTTCCTTAAGGGCTGCTGGGGAATGAGCTAACTGCTTATCTGCCAGTTCTTTCTGCACGCCAAGAAAATGTGGCTCTTGGGGTTCTTTCATCTCTGCAAGAGGGAGCTTTGTGATCATCACAGACTCCTCTTGTACGCCCAGAGAGGAATCAACTTGAGGTTCCTTCTCTTCTGTAAGGGCATGCTCAATGGCAGTCTCAGGATCCTCTTGGTCCTTGTTTGCCTTAAGTCCCTCAGCAGCATGCTCCTGAGGTTTGGCCTCCCTGGTGAAGACTACTGTCTCACCTTCTTTTAAGATTTCCATATCTAGAACTTCTGTCCTAGCTGGGGTCTCCTCACAGGAGTATAAGTGCTGGTTGTTAGTAGCTATCTCAATAAGCTCATCTGCCTCTTCATGTGTCTCTATAAGGTCCAGAGAACCACCTGCAAAGTGATCTATTGTCTCTTTGGCCATCTCAGAGATAGCTTCATAGAAGATTATCATCTTGCCCCATCCAAACAACACATTTGGGGGGGGGGGGATTTCTGAACATCAGCTTGTACCTCTCCCAAGCATCATGGAGAGACTCACTCTCCTTCTTCCTGAAAGTCTGGACATCTGTCACTAGTTTTGCTAGTCTCTGTGAGGGAGAGAACTTGTTCAGGAAATTGTTAACAACCTCATCCCAGGTGTGCACATTTCCTCTGAGTTCCATATGCCACCATTCATTTGCTTGAGAATTTAGAGCAAATGGGAAGATTTTCAGTCTGGGGGCTTCAGAGTTCACTCCATTGACCTCTACAGTGTCACAGAACTGCAGGATGTCGGAGATGAACTTACTGAGGTCTTCTTGTGGGTGTCCATGAAACTGGCACTTTTGTCATAATAGCATGATTTGGTCTATGTTGACCTTAAAGTCATCTGGGTCAATAGGAGTATTAAATAAATACGAGCCTTGAGGTCTCCTAATTTGAATATTCCCTTTTGGATCCATAGTGACTTCAGTGTTCCTGCATACATAATCAGGAAGAAGAAAACAAGAGAGAAGAAAAATGGGAGCTCTATGTCAAAAAATAGAGGACTCCCTATGAGATGTGATCAAGAAAGGAAAGAAGATAAATAATTGAAGATGGAAGAAGAGAAGTATAAATAGAATAAGTAAATAAGAATTAAAATATTTTTTATTTTATTTTATTTATTAAATTAATTTTCGAAAAATAAGTTAATTAATTTAAAAAAATTTAAATTTAAATGTTAAATTTTTGAAAATAGAGAAGGGAAGAGAAGAAGATGTTTTCAAAAATTAAGAGAGATGAGAGTTAATTAGGTTGTTTTGAAAAAGAAGAGAGAGAAGATGGAGATATTTTTTTGAAAATTAAGAAGAGAAAATAGTTAGTTAGGTGGTTTTGAAAAAGAAGAGAGAGAAGATGGAGATATTTTTTTTTTTTTTGAAAATTTGAGAGGAAAAAGTTAGTTAGGGGGTTTTGAAAAATAAGAGAGAGAAGATAAGATATTAATTAAGAAAAGATTTTTAATTTTTAAAAATAGAAGATAAAATAAGAAAACATTTTGAAATCAAAATTTGAAATTAGAAAAAAATAAGATTTTGAAATTTGATTTTGAAAAAGATATGATTTAAAAATTAGAAGTTAGAAAAGATAAGATAAGAAACAAAAAGATAAGATTAGAAAATTGATTTTGAAAAACATTTAATTTTTAAAAATTTGAAATTTGAAAAAGATAAGATGAGATTTTTGAATTTTGAAAAAGATATGATATAATTTTGAAAAAGATAAGATTTTTTTGAAAAAGATATGATTTTTACTTTTGAAAAAGTTTGATTTTTGAAAACTTGACAACTAAGATAAGATAAGATAAAATTTTAAAATCAAAATCTGAATCTTTATTAGAAAATTTTGAAAATTATGTTAAAAGATAAGAAAAGATATTATTTTTTTATTTTTGAATTTATTGATGAAAGAGAAAAATACAAAAAAGACACAAGACTTAAAATTTTTAGATCTAGCACTCTTGTTTTCTCAAAAATTTGGAGAGAAATACCAAGGGACACCAAACTTAAAAATTTTAAGATCAAGACACATACAAGACTCAAGAACACCTTGAAGACTCACAAGAACACCAAGAACAAAAAATTTAAAGACTCAAAGAATACAAGAACATAAAAAAGAACACCAAACTTTTTAGAAAACCAAAACAAAATTTTCGAAAAACACAAGAAAATAAACAAAAAAAATACCAAACTTAAAAATTGAAACAAGATTTAAACAAACAAAAAATTATTTTTGAAAATTTTTTGAAAGGAAGCTTTGAAGAAAACGAAAAACTCACAAGAACAAGAACACAAGACTCAAACAAAGAACAAGAATTAAACAAAGAAAATAAAAATATTTTTGAAAAACTTTTTATGATTTTCGAAAATTTGAAGAAGAGTAAAATAAAAATAAAAGACTCAAACCAAGAACACTAACAAAGACTCAAACAGAGGAAAGACAAATAGTTTAAAAAAGGGTATAGGAAGAAGTTTTAAAATTTTTGAAATTGAAAAACAGGAAACAAGAACATTGAAGACGCAATACCAAGAAGAAAAATTAAACGAAGAAAAGAAAAATATTTTTGAAAAAAGTTTTTAATTCTTCGAAAAATTAGAAGAAGAAAATAAAAGTAGAAAATCTAACAAAATTAAAGAAAGTACTTGATCTAGGGAACAAGACAATTCTTCAGTTTGTCCAAACTCAACAATCCTCAGCAACGGCGCCAAAAACATGGTAGCACAAATCCCCATACCTTCGTACTAGTGTACCAGCAAGTGCACTGGGTCGTCCAAGTAATACCTGAGCGAGTCAGGGTCGATCCCACGAGGATTGTTGGCTTGAAGTAATCTATGGTTATCCTGCAGGTTTTAGTCAGGCAGATCAGAAGGTTGTTGATTGTGAAAGGAATACCGAATTGTAATAAAGTTAAAGGATAGGAATAGGAATAGAGTTGTAAGAAAAATGTCCGAAAGGGGGTAAAACTAATTGGATTAAGTAATAGGAATAGAGTTCAGAGTTGGAGTTGCTTTGTCTTTCTGAATTAACTCCGGTATTACTGCTCTCTTTGCTTGTGAGTGATTTCTTCAATGGCAGGCTGTATGTGATTGACACTGGTTTGAGCAGCTGCCAATACTCCTCCGGATCTGAACCCCAGGTTTAGTACGGATCCATCTTTACTTGAGGGTGAAGCACATTAGGTTCTAGCCTCTACCACAGAGACCCTAATCTCCCCGTAAATTGGCTGACTGATGTCTCGAGAAGTCCCCAATGAAGTCGTGGATTAGCTGTCTGAGAGACATATATTCAACCTGGTGGTTCATCATTGTCTGATGAAAGACACACTATGAACCCATGTAGAATGTGATAACCTTATGCCAATTCAACGCATTCATATTGATGAAGAACGAATATACATCTTTGAATTAATCAAACACAGATCGAAGAGAAACAATAATACTTTTATTAATTCATATGACTCAGTAGGGCTCCTCCCCTCAACCTAGGAGGTTTAGAAACTTATATTGAAAGTAAAATATAATGGTGAAAATGAAAATATGGCAGACTTCCCCTTGTGAGAGGTGTAAAAGTTCTTTAAATACTAGGTTAATGACTAAGGATTACACAGAAAAGGTAAAACAGTCTATTTAGTGCAAAAATCTACTTTTGGGGCCCACTTGGTGAGTGTTTGGGCTGAGCTTTGATGAGATCCATGTGCTATGAGGCTCCTTGGGCGTGGAACACCAGCTAGGGGGTCCTCTCTGGGCCTTTGGACGCTGGGCTTTGCTCTTTGGGCGCTGAACGCCTGGAAGGGGCAGAAAGCTGGCATTAGATGCCAGTTTTGGGCCTTCTAATCCGAAGCAAAGTATGAACTATTATATATTGCTGGAAAGCTCTGGAAGTCAGCTTTCCATAGCCATTAAGAGTGCTCCATTTGGACTTCTGTAGCTCCAGAAAAGCTCTTACGAATACAGGTAGGTCAGATCTAGGCAGCATCTGCAGTGCTTTCTCTGTCTCTGAATCAGACTTCTGCTCCAACTCCTCAATTTCAGCCAGAAAATACCTGAAATTGTACAAAAATACAAAAACCCGTAGTATAATCTAAAAATATGAATTTAACACTAAAACCTATAAAAACTTAATAAAAACTACTAAAAACTATATGACAGTGATGCCAAAAAGCGTATAAAATATCCACTCATCAAGGATATATTTTTTCTTTTGGTATTTTGGATTGTATATATGTATATATATACTCTGGCTGGTCTTTGCTTTGCAGGTCGAGTCTGGAGCTTGTTAATATGTATTTCTTTTGAAACTATTATCTCATATTGTATTATGTTCCTTCTGTTTCACTATTATTTACGCGTTTTATTCTTGACAACCGTTCGAGTGTGAAACGATCTTCTATTCTATTTTTTTCAGCTTTTCGTCAAGGCTCCTAGTTAAACTTCCTTTTAAATCTACCAATATATGTATTTTTCATTTTTAGAGGTCGTAATACCTCACCACCTTTGATTTACGACTTAAGCATAAAGATTTGAGTGGTAGGATGTTACATCTTCCACCTTATGTGTCCAAACTTTTATGTTATTTTTTCAGGATTTACTCAAACCTCACCTCCATGTACACCCCCTTTGATTCACATGCATATGCCTCCATACCCTCCTCCCGTTGCAGACCCTATTCCCATCATACCACTAACAGATCCTATTATTGGAAAACTCAAGTCTCTCATAGGCAAAAATACTATAATAGTACCAAGCAAAATAGCCAAGAAGACTAATGCTGGGAGTCAAAATGAATTACCAGGCAAATGTTCAGTTTCAGTTGAAAAAAAACTTTACTCTTCAAAGTCGTCACTAACTGAAATTTCAAAGTCTTTATTGGGTAAGGACTCTCCAACTAGATATTACATCAACTATAATACTCTGCCAAAATCAAGTTTTTGCCGCTCTAGAATTGAAACACCCTTTGTAAGTTGTAAATTTTTTATTTTTTTTATTGAATCTTATGAAAATTTAAAATTTGTTTGCGTTCTAAAACTTACAAGTGTTATAAGAATTTATTAAATCATTTCTATGCATTGGTTCAATTGTAGTGGCATCCAGTTGTGTTTAGAAATAGAATTAGATGAAATAGACATCAAGTGGCCACATATATATTTGAATTTGAGAAAGAAAATGAAATTAATAGATAAATATGATATCAACCATATATATAATTTACATTTTTTAGTATTTTATAACATTATATATAAGACTTAAATAATTTAAATTTCATTTTAAAAAAAATCATACATACATGAAATTTTAGCAAGAGGTTCCAAATTCGACGCAAATAGAGATAGTTTTTTCAATTTATTCCCAAGGGATGGATTGATGAAGATGTAAGTTTTTTTCTTAATTATCATCTAATTTTAAAAAAATAATAATAAATATAATTATATCAATTTTCAAGTTTTATTGTCTAAAAAAATGACCTAATTGAATATGATTTTTCTTGTATTTAAATCCTTTGTGTGTGTGCATGCTCATATGCTAACTAATGAGAAGGGGTTAGATTTAAGATGCCTAAGACATTAGTATATGTCTATTATGTTTTCTGTAAGTAATTGATTATTAATTACATGTAATTGACTCGTTTTATTTTTATATATTATGGTACATATTATTAATGTATATTTTTATTTTTATTTAGAAACTTTGCACTCATAGAAAAAAAATTCTCCTTTTAAAATGATAGTATAATATCAAAAATATTTCATAAAAAATATAAAAATCCTTTGTAAGGTAAAAATACTTCAACTTGAACAAAATATAACTTCAATATTCAATATTACTTTTTTTAAATTTATTTAACTTGATTTTATACTTAGATATTTGTCCAAATGTCGATGAGAAAAATATTCGTTGGTATCTTGTTGTGTTTGATATGCATAAACATCAGATAATTTAGTTGGACTCTAAGCCAAATCTTAAAAAGACGGAGAGAAAGAAATTTAATATTAAATTTAAATTCTCTAAATTTTGGATTTTCACTCAAGAGGGTAAAGTGTGATATCTCATCTTTGAATATTTTCACTCTCATATTTTCTCTTAGTCCCACCTATGAAATAAATTGTTAGAGATCACAATTTACCCTCACAAATGAAATCCAAAATTTAGAGGATCAAATCCTTTAATATTAGGAAGTTGGGAATTATGTATATTTGTAATGTTAACATCTATCTTTCATATGTAAGCTTTCTATAAGAGTAGTGTTTATACTAATTTAACTTAACCAAATTAACACGCTATGTATATTGAAGAGATGCTTCAAGATGACTTATTTTAAGTTCTTGAGACCACTGTGAAGCCTAAAATTTCTCATTTCGCTGATCCAAAGCATATAAAAATAGTAGAACAAAAAATTGGCTTGTAATTATTTAATCTTATCTTTATTTGTTTTTGAAAAATATTATATTGTATACTTTTTTATCTTTGATTTTTTATTTTTTACACTACTAAAATAGCAATGATTGTGGAGTTTTGGTAGTAACTAGCAACTTAGATGAAAGATTGTGCCGGAAGTGACAACTATTATATCATTAAGCACACTTTAATATTATCAAATAATTATTATTTAGTTTTAAATTCATGGCTTGTTACTTATTATTTTATACATCAATTTTAGATTAATGACAAACAAGAATGCGCATTGCTCTTGATTTGGTTATCAAACCATATAATACAAAACAAGAAATCATTTTGATGGCTGCAAAAAAAAAAAAAAAACTACAAGAAAATTGAAGAGAAAAATAAGAATTTAGTTAAAAAGTAAATTTTTTTTAATTTAAGTATTTTTTTTTTGGAACAATGTGATAGAATTATTGAGATCGCTATTTATCTATTTTAATTTTTTTTGGAGTTTGAGATGTAAATTTTCTTACTTTTAAATTTTGTAAGTCTTTAATAAGTTGAAATTAAGCTTTTTTTTTGAATTAATTAGTGATAGGCTTGAACAATATTTCTCTCTTGTTGTATTGCAATACTTCTCTCTTTCATTTTGTTTTAAAAGAAACCCAGGTTTTGAAGCCTATAGATATCGACATAACATTGTAATGGGAATTGAATGCTTAATCTGAGTTAGAATTTTCATGATTCATGTCTTGTTAAAAGTGTTGGCTTCAATTTCATGATGGAATCATGCATGTGAATGAATTCAATTCAATTCAATTCATAGCGAATTCTATTCAAGTCATGGCTTATTAATACGCGTATAGATTCAATTTCATGATGGTCTCATTTATTCTGTTTTTGATTTAGATGAGCATGCAAATATTAAAAATTTTTTAGTCTACTCATACCCTTTCCAAATTATGATCCATGCATATTTAATGGCATAGTACAATTGAAATCACTGTCTTTATGTCCCATAATTAATTTTTGGAAAAGTATATGGAACTAACTCCTAATCAGTCAAGAATTAAACAACTCATTTAATTATAATAATCTTAATTAGTTTTATTCATTTTTAATTTATAATATTTGGAATTAATTGCTTTTCACCCCAAATTATGTTTTTGAATGATACTTTCAAAAACTAGTTACGGGGATCATGGAAGTTTGCTTCAAAGAATCCCGATTCTTCACCCTCTCTTCCAAGCGGCACCATCCCGATTCAAGCTCTCTATCCCAAGCGGCGCCCATCTCCTCCATCCAACCATCCAAGCAGCGCTCCCTTCTCGATATCCATCGGTCCGTGCCGCCACATGTTGGGTTGCGGTTGACCATCCTTCTTATTGTTCCCGATTGCCGCCACTAGTCCGTGCCACCACTCTCTCTTTCAAGGCATTCACTTTGAAAGTCCAGAAGTCGCCATTGAAGGTGACATTCTTGATCGCGGCTCAAGTGGTGTTCCCGACTCAGTAACGGGAACGCCCACAAGGACGATCACCCCAAGTGTTTTCGTCACAAAGAAGCGGCTGTTGCAGTGCAAGAATTCTGAAACCACACAACATTGTCCATGGAGTTTTCAACCCCGATGGGCAGATCGAACAACACAGTAACCAATTCAACACAAGGTAATGAAGAATTGAGTGCGGGTGAAGTTGTTATTCAAGAGCAAGAGGGGTCTAAGGTATATTACATGGGATGTTCTTGCATTGTAGGTGATAAACCACTATTTTATTATCTATCTTGTGCTCAATTAAGTGGATTTTTATCAATCTTTCATACACTTATTCATACAAAATGCATGGTTTTACAATTTCCTTCCTGATTCTGTGCTATGATTGAAAACATGCTTCTTTGGCCTTAATTTTGCTATGTTTAATCCTCTCTTATTACCATTCGATGCCGTGATATGTGTGTTAAGTGGTTTTAAAGTTTATAGGGCAAGAATGGCTCAGAGGATAGAAAGGAAGCATGCAAAAGTGAAAGGAATACAAGAAACTGAAGGAACTACTAAAGCTGTCCAGCCTGACCTCTTCGCACTCAAACGGTCATAACTTGAGCTACAGAGGTTCCAGTTGCATTGGAAAGCTAACATCTGGGGTTTCGCAACGATATATAATTTGCCATAGCTGCCCCGAAGATAGGCGACGCGCACGCGTGGATCACGCGCATGCGTCACCTGGCGAAAACTCAATTCACGCGTACACGTGGATGACGCGTACGCGTGACAGTGCCGCGACATGTATGTATCAGAAATCACTGGGAGCGATTTCTGGGCTATTTTTGACCCAGTTTTCGGCCAAGAAAACACAGATTAGAGGCTATAAAGTGGGAGAATCCATTCATTCATCAATACAACATTCATTATTCACAAATTTTAGGTTTTAGATGTAGTTTTCTAGAGAGAGAGAGGCTCTCTCCTCTCTCTTAGGTTTTAGGATTAGGATTTCTTCATTTTCTTCATTTCAGGTTCAATGTTCCTTTAAATTAGTTTCTCTTTTACTTTTATTTACTCTATTACTTTAGTTGCTCTATTTCACTTGCTAATTACTTATGTTGCCAAATTGGCTTATGAACTCTTCATGTTAGATTTGAATTTATGTTTAAATACAATTTGAGGTATTTCAGATTTATGGTTACTTTCTTCTATTTATGATATAAATAATTTATATTTTTCTCCCTTTGCTTTGGTTGAGTAATTGGTAACACTTGAGTTATCAAACTCAACTGTTGATTGAAAATTGGGATTTGCTGATTGATTTGGATCCCTCTAAAGCTAGTCTTTCTATAGGAGTTGACTAGGACTTGAGGAATCAAATTAATTAGTCCACTTGACTTTCCTTTATTTAGTAAGGGTTAACTAAGTGGGAGCAATAACAATTCTCATCATACCTGATAAGGATAACTAGGATGGGATTTCCAGTTCTCATACCTTGCCAAGAGTTTTTCTAGTTATTAATTTAATTTTCTGCCAATTTATTTTCCTGTTCCCTATTTCAAAAATCCAAAAATATACACCTTTCTATAACCAATAATAAATACACATCCCTACAATTCCTTGAGAGACGACCTGAGGTTTAAATACTTCGGTTATAAATTTTATTGGGTTTTGTTACTTGTGACAACCAAAGTTTTTTTACGAAAGGATTCTTTGTTGGTTTAGAAGCTATACCTACAACGTGATTATTTTAATAAAAATTCTTTACTAGCAGAAATCCTCTCATCAAAATGTATATGTACTGTACTCGAAATTAGGATGCATGAATATGTGGAAAACATGGTTAATGGATAGTTAGATGTTGTATTATGATTAAATAGATTGTCCTAAGTTAGGTGGAAAGTTTAAGTTAATTAAGGATTCAGATTTTAGTCCACTTGGCCAAATACAATCCTACCTTGACCCTAACCCCATTACAACCCTTAAAAGACCTCTTGATATGTGTATCTATGCATTAAATTTTTGTTGATTGTTAGATGAAGAACAAGCCTTAGAAAGCAAGATTAGTAGAGAATTGAGAGATCGAACCTTAAACACACGAGTGATTAGAGTGTATACACTTTCGGTAAGGGTTTGATGCTTGATTCTTTGTTCCTGGCTTTCACGAGCTATTTTCTTTTGCAAGTCTATTTGTACTTCATTTTTTATGATTTTAATTAGTGAAATCCAGTTCATATTTATTCTTGAAATATTTATTTACTTTTCACCAAGTAGGTAAAAGCATTTTGCATGTAGTTGCATTCACATAGATAGGTTGCATTTCATACTCTCTACCATTCTTCTTCACTCTTTTAGTTTTCTTGAGCTTAGCATGAGGACATGCTAATGTTTAAGTGTGGGGAGGTTGATAAACCCCATTTTTAGGGTTTATCCTGTGCTTAATTGAGTGGATTTTATCCACTATTCTCACACTCATTCATACAATTCGCATGTTTTATGTTTTCCTTCTTGATTTTGTGCTATGATTGAACACATACTTCTTTGGCCTTATATTTGCTAATATTAATCCTCTCTTATTACCATTCGATGCCGTGATATGTGTGTTAAGTGATTTCAGGATTTACAAGGCAGGAATACTTAGAGGATGGAAAGGAAGCATGCAAAAGTGGAAGGAATACAAGAAACTGAAGGAACTGCACAGCTGTCCAGCCTGACCTTCTGGTACTAAATTGACCATAACTTGAGCTACAAAGGTCCAAATGACGCAGTTCCAGTTGCATTGGAAAGCTAACATCCGGAGCTTCGTAACGATATATAATTTCTCATAGCTGCTTCAACGATAGGTGATGTGCACGCGTAGATCACGCGCACGCATGACCTGGCAAAAACTCAATCCACGCGTACACGTGGACGACGCGTACGCGTGACAGTGCCGCAACTTGTACGTATCAGAAATTGCTGGGAGCGATTTCTGGGCTGTTTTTAACCCAGTTTTCGGCCCAGAAAACACAGATTAGAGGCTATAAAGTGGGGGAATCCATTCATTCATCAATACAACATTCATTATTCACAATTTTTAGGTTTTAGATGTAGTTTTCTAGAGAGAGAGGCTCTCTCCTCTCTCTTAGATTTTAGGATTAGGATTTCTTCGTTTTCTCAATTCCAGGTTCAATTTTCTTTTAATTTAATTTCTCTTCTACTTTATTTGTTCTAGCTTACTAGTTTATTCTATTTTTCTTGTTGATTCTTTTCTTATCCAATTTGGTTTATGAACCTTCTCATGTTAGATTTGAATTTATGTTTAAATGCAATTTGAGGTATTTTAGATTTAAGATTGCTTTCTTCTATTTATGATATAAATAATTTAGATTTTCCCCCTTTGCTTTGGTTGGGTAATTGGTGACACTTGAGTTATCAAACTCAGCTGTTGATTGAAAATTGGAATTTTCTGATTGATTTGGATTCCTCTAAAGCTAGTCTTTCCATATGAATTGACTAGAATTTGAGGAATCAAATTAATTAGTCCACTTGACTTTCTTTTATTTAGTAAGGGTTAACTAAGTGGGAGCAATAAATAATTCTCATTACACCTGATAAGGATAACTAGGATGGGATTTCCAGTTCTTATACCTTGCAATGGTTTTCATGATAATTAATTTACTTTATTGCCAATTTATTTTCCTGTTCCTTATTTCAAAAACCCAAAAAGATACAATTTCATAACCAATAATAAATCATACTTCCCTGTAATTCCTTGAGAGACGACCCGAGGTTTAAATACTTCGGTTATAAATTTTATTGGGTTTTGTTACTTGTGACAACTAAACTTTTGTACGAAAGGATTCTTTGCTGGTTTAGAAACTATACCTACAATGTGATTATTTTTATGAAATTCTTTACTGGAAGAATCTTCTCGTCAGTAGGCAATTTGATCACATCGTGATATGTGAATGTTGTTTCTTCATGTTAATTAGATGTTTTTTAACTTTATCTATTTGGAAAATTCTGGTACGGTGTTATATTTAGTTGAGAAATTATTAAAGTAAACTAGGAATTGCTATCAAATGCTTACCTAGCATGTTCTAATCCAAAGAATTGATATTATTAAATTATGCCTGACTCCCATATGCCATTGCACTATTTTGTTGATGTTTTTATTTAAGTGATACAGTATATATTAAGGTTCTTTAGGTTGTAAAAGTTTTTTTTTGTATATTGATTTGAAGGGCGACGAAGTTACCGACGTCATTGTGATGAGCGAGGATGAGTTGGAATTGAGACACGAGGTGTGAATTATGACTTATTGTTTGTTATCGCGTTATAGTTACTACGTTAATACTAGCTTTAATTCATATTTGGTTCTGTGAATTGGCTTTACAGTTGCCGGATCATAGTGGGATCAGTGAAGAGGAAATCAAGTCATAGGAATGAGTTTTGATTCGTTGCATTTGGCACAGGAGTTTTATGCAAATTATGCAAAGAAAGTGGGGTTCGTAACTAAAGACAGGAACACGAACTTCGACAAGACGCGGAAGGAATCAAAGATACCTGTTAATCAATCTCTTCACTACACTCGAGAGGGTTATCGGGAATCTCGAGTTAAGGCAGCAACTCGGGCAAACAGAATAACAGCCACAAGATGCAGAGCAAGGATGTATGTCATGCTGGACAGGGAGAAGGAATGTTGGGTTTTGTCTAGGTTAGAATTGAGGCATTCTCACCCCCTGTTCGACTAAGAAAGTTGTCCACTATCATGAGTATAGGGAGTTGACCATGCATGCTAAGTGCGTCATTACGGATAACGACAAGGCTGGCATAAGACCCAACAAGACGTATCTAGCACTGGCAAACGGGGTTGGCGGGTCTTCAAACCTGAGTTTTTCAGAAAAGGATGTCAGAAATTACATCACAAGCAATCTCTGATGCTCCGATGACAATACGAACTTTAAGGGGATGATGAATTATTTTGTTCAAATGAAGGAGATCAATCCCAACTTCTTTTATGCCATAGATGTTGATGATGCTAATGAATTTAGAAGCGCACTCTGGGTAGATGCAAGATGCAGGGCTTCGTATGAATATTATGAAGATGTGGTGTCGTTCGACACCACTTACAGAAGAAACAGGTCTGTATACTTATTGGTGAATTGTAAGAGCAGTTATTTGTTAAAATTTTTTTGCCTCACATTTGTTTTTGGTGTTTTTCAGGCATGGTCTACCGTTTGCATCCTTTGTCGGTGTAAACCACCATGGGAAGTCTGCTCTTCTTGGATGTGCTTTACTTGGGAGCGAGGAGATCCCTAGTTTTGAGTGGGTGTTTACGCAGTGGGTGAGATGCGTCGGGACTGCGCCAAGGGGGATCATCACTGAACAGTGCAAGGTGATGGCTGGTGCTATTAGGAAGGTCCTACCTGATACTATCCACCGATGGTGCATCTGGCACATAATGAAGAAATCCTAATTCAAGCTCGGTGGCTATGCTAGGTACGGAGAATTGAATGCCATGATGAATCACATTGTGTGGAATTCTCCTTCGCCTAACTCGTTTGAAGCTGATTGGGCTGGTTTCATCAAAGAATTTAAATTAGGCCAGAAGAGATGGTTAGCAGGTCCGTGATCGTTAAATTAAATCACGTCTGTTAGTTTCATGTTGCCTATTTATTCACTTCATGTTATTTCTGCCGGCTTGATTCCGTTCTTGTGTTTTTTCTAAGAAATGTAGCTGAGTTTTTTTACCTTACTAGTCAGTGGATGTTCTTTTCAATACACAAGCATATGTTTTTTCTCAATAGTATATGTCTGGATGTTTTTTTATTTGTTTTATCAATGCTTTGGAAGCTGTCATCATGTTGTGTATAAGCGACACTCTTATGCTTTTTTTTATGGGCAAACCTTTATGCGAATCAACGGAAGTGGGTTCCAATATTCTTCAAGAGTGAATTTTAGGCCAGCATGAGGAGTACATAGCGCAGTAAAAGTATGCACGCATTTTATGGGGATTTCTCTGCATTGCAAGAGTGGGTTGGTTCAGTTCGTCCATTAATACAACAATGTGCTTGGAAACAAGAAGCAAAAAGAGCTGGAAGATGATGTTGCAGATTCGAAAGGAGTCATCCCATGTATAGGGCGCATAGGCATTGAGAGACAGTTTCAGCAGGAATACACCAGTAATATGTTCAGGGTCCTTCAGCTGGAGGTAAGAAAAAAAACCGATTGCGTGGTTCGATCAACTGAACAAAAGGGAGATACAATTTCTATTAAAGTGGACGAGCAGAAGGTATTTTGGGGGAAGCCTGTCTACCATACTTTCACAGTAGAGTTTGACCCTTTGAGTCAAAAGGTTCGGTGCGAGCGCAACAGTTTGAATCTGCTGGCATATTGTGTTGCCACACCCTTGCGGTGTGGTCATACTACAGAGTTGACACAGTACCGAGCTGCTATGTTCTTCCTCAATGGAGTAAGAATGTCATCCGCAAGCACACTTACATTAAGAGTAGCCATGATGTGGCTCGGACCGATGAAAGCCTCAACCTGTTCAGGCGTCTGTGTTTAGAGTTCTATAATGCTGCTCAAGAGTTTGTTGCTTGTGATGAGGAAGTAGTCATCTTGCGAGCTGCCCTTTGGGACACAAAGTCCAAGCTAGTAGACTGATTACCGTGCCAGCATGTGTTCCACTACTCTTACTGCGACTCAGAATACCATGCCCACACAGAGCACATGCGGTCTTATTGTACATGACATACAGGGACCCTCAAGAGTTAAAACCAAAGGACGGCCGAAGAGTAAGAGACTTGGAGCAGAGTTGGACAAGTCAATTAAGAAGTCAATGCAAAAAAAGAAGAGGAAATCGCATCCGGTATGTGCTAGAAGTGAGGTATATTTTAAATTTTTTTATGGAATAGTGTTCTTGATTCATATATGTTGTTCTCTTCTTTGTGTTTTGCATCTTGTAGGATGTTGTTGACCTTCAGACAGATAATGATCTTGATGGTTCTATCAATAAAAGATTTGAGCATTCTACTACTTGAAATTTATCGGATGGTGGCGAATTCATGCACCTGTTGAACTCTTTTAGGCATATATAGTTATCATTTTTCGTTGTTGTTGTACATTTTTTGGTGTGGGTGGTTTGTCATACTTAGTTAGGTTTCTTGGTTCTTTAGACACAACTGAATAAACTCTGCCCTTTTCTGTTTTGTCACTTGCATTGATACTGTTATGAAGTATTCATTGAAAGAAACAAAAGCATCACTGTTATCTTTTATCCAATTATTGATTATTATAGGTTTTGAGACTTTTATGGTTTTAAGGATACGAAATGTCACTAAGTTGTTCACAAAGAATAAATGGATTACATCCGCCCTGAAAACTGCTGAAGAGTATAAAAAAAAACAAAAGGCATTCACATCTCAATGAAGTGCACACATTTGCGAATGCTTAACACATGAAAAAAGAAACCATATCCCAAACCATCCAATTCACAATGAAAAGAAACATCCTAATGCCTATCAGAAGCACCATCCACTTAAAATCTTGGTTAAAGTCACCAATGCCTGAATGAAAACGGATCGGCTGTGTAGACTAATTACGACAAAAGGCCGTACAATGCTTAAAGTTCCAGCAACTTCACAATTTCAGCAATAGAAAACAAAGATAAAAACATAAATAATGCCTTTTACATAGTGAATGGAAAGAAGTGCCACTTACATATAGTCATAAACAAATGGGGTATATACACCGATCAGAGTTGACTAAATAGTATAAAAAGGCAATGCATTACTTATTGAACTAGAGACATCCACAATTTGAGAACTAATTGCTTGACAATCCTGAATTACTTAACACATGAAACCTACTGAGGAGTATCTAAAAAAACACGAGCCATTCACTTCTCAATGAAGTACACAAATGTTCAAATGCCTAACACGTGATAACTTGGAAGACAGATCCAGAACTATCCTGTTTACAAAGAAAAGAAACATCCTAATGCCTATCAGAAGCACCATCCACTTAAAGGTTTTGGATAAAGTCACCAGCAACTTAACAAAATCATCAACATGAAATCATAAACCTGCAGTGAAACAGGGTTTATCAGGCTCACATGAAACGCATTTAAGTTAGAAAATTCCATATTAACGTCCATAACTCTTTCACAGGGAACCTATAGATATAGTAAGGCAAGTGTCCATATTGATGATTTTTTACCTAGGCATCTATCTTCTTCCGTTGTCTCCCCCATTTGCTTGGCTTTCTAGTGAGTAACCCCGCACGCTGCAGCATGCTCTTCGTGCTCGATGCTGTGAAGGGTGATTTCAAAGCCTTAATCTTTTTCCTTGGCTGGTTGCGGCGCACAGGATCACTGTCTAATGCATGCAGTGCCTTCCCAATTTGTGAATTATGGGGACCCATCACTATATCTAGTATAATTTCCTTCTAGAACTCCTGTAGAACGTCCTGCATGGCAATTCCGTGTGGGTGGGTAATTTTGAAAGCGAGAAAGAAATAGATCGGAAAGAGGTACAACTTAATTGTGACAGGATATTTAACTTCACCTTGTCCCAAAGCTGCAAGGGTTTCTCTAAACTCCAAAACTGCATGAACTTGATCACGTATACACCACAATCACAGCTACATGTACAAACAGAAATATTATTTTCAACCATGATACTAAGTATCATTATCAAGTGAAGTGCTAGTAAGATTATTGATAGGTATCATTTTGACTGACCCGTTATGTTATTTTGGGACGCTGGGATAAAAACGAGGTAGGCCATTCTCCGTGGACTCATATGCGGGCATCGACACTTTAGCTATGTCTTCAATGATTCTCCCCTGAAAAGCAGCTACACTTTAGCAATAGCATATTTACCACTACTGAGGATGTCAGTGCACTAATTTGTGGACATATACTTACTGCATAAGCATGTATTTTTGATCTATCAGTGTTATACTCTCCTGAATACATACTATCCAGCACCCACAGCCTTTTTTGAGCAATCTCAAAGGCATACAGCCACCAATGACGATCGATACAAACTCGGATAAACCACTGCGATGGAAACAGAAATATCAAAATAGAAATATCAAAACAGTTACATCTCAATTAAGTACATGCAATTGCAAGTGCCTAAGACATGAAAACTCAAAAACATATACAGAACCATCCAAGTGGCAATGAATAGAAATATCCTAATGCCTATCATAAGCAACATCCAACCAAAAAATACGGTGTTGTAAGCACATAAACCAAAACATCAACATGCAAGCATTAGTTCGTGCAATGGCATCAAACAGCAAGAACCATACAATTTTTGTTCATATAGCGCATTGACTTACTCATTTTTGCATGGAAGCTGCTATCTTGTCAAAGTATCTAGAATTATCACCGAAGTGAGGACCCAGCCCCACATAACTAACGGTAGGAACCTCCCTGAAGGAATCCAGGTTCCTCTTTTGCAACACAGTTTCCTGTTAAAAAATTACTATTTAGTCTCAAACCTCAAATCATAAACGATGAGAATCCACAAATTCATGCATACCAAAATTCCTGGAGGAATACAGTAGAAGTCATCCCTAAATCGCAATGATTCTGAGTCATTAAAGGTTGAACACACCCACTGAACGATCTGCATGATAAATTTTAATTGAGTTAGGGTCATCTTTATGAGCCATGATATATATATTAAGAACCATATTCATTCTATCAAAGTGTTAGTATGTTCTACTTACGTTGCTGTTGACCCAGTACCGGGGTAGCAGTGTGCAGATGTCCTCTCAGACCAATACTAGATGTTGCATTCCTTCAGACGATGCCACGACCTTCCTTTTCTCCAACAAACCATATTCTTTCACTCTCAGGGTCTCGCATCGACAGGAAATTGGGATTACTGCAAGAAACTCAACTAATGTTAGAGAAAAGTTAGTTTTATATAGATACAGTTCCTAATTCACTAACAAGCAAAATAGACCACAAAATGAAACAGTTTTTGCTTAGGAAACTTGCCCATCGAACTCCCATTCTTCATGTTGCACTAGTGCTACAGGGAGTATTCCTGCATCGGGAACTCTAGAGACAGGTGTTTCATGGGGAGCGTTATCCTAATTGAGGTTGACGTCGGTGGGCTCGGTACTTGGTTTTTGTTGGTCAACTCCTTGGTTAAACAGTCGGCACATCCTCTTAGCAAGAGGCTCATTCTTCTCATCATCATCTGTGCTCATTGGGAGACCTTTTTCTTCAAAGTGTTTTAGGCTAGACCTACATGATCGGTCCTTTTTAGCCCCCCCCCCCCCATTTTTTTGGTAGCTCCCCTATTGGGCTGTTTTACGCATTTTGAATATGTTAGGTAAAGAAACATGCAATTACATTGAAATAAACCTTCTAAACTTATTTAAGCTTGTCCAAGATTTAAACCATACACAACCATAAACGTATACTCACCCTCGGGCTAGTTTTTTTATCCTTTCGCGCACCGTGAACTTCTTCTGGTTGGAAGTGGATTTGTTGTGCGTCCACTTGGTCGTCTTTCTGTTGCTACCTGCTCGCTCTCTCCACCAATGGAGCTCCCCTGTTTGTAGTAATAACATGAATCAAATTAACAACAGCGAAGTAAAGTTGTTAAAATGATAAGCCGTTAAAACATGCCTACCATTGGCATCGCCGAATTCTTTCGTCGACGCTTTTGTGGTGCTTTTTTCCCGATTTTCTCCTTTTATATTGTGGTGACCGGCCTTTTATGTCTTCACCTTTCTGCTGTCTAGTCAAGAGGCGGCCCTGATTTAAGAAATGAAGAGAGTCATTGACCTTAATCAAACCCCCCAAGCATCACCAACACAAAAACCAGAAATAGAAAAAAAAAACCATTCACATCTTGAACACACGGGGTCAACCACAACTACCTAGCACATATGAAACTAGAAAACATATTTAGAAACAACCAAATAGCAAACATAAGAAACATCTTGAGTCCTTTCGGAAGTAGCATCCACTTACATACTGGCATAAAGTAACCGATTACCAGAGAGAAATGAGTACCTCGGATATAATAAATTGTGCCTTTTTTTCTAGCCTCTCTGAGGTCCACACAGCGAGCAATGGCTCAGGCTCATGACAGTTGTCGAGCTGACCGTATTGCAACTGCTGAAAATAGAGGACTTGCACAGAGGATGGTTACTAGTTATGTTCTACATGAAGGAAAAATAGCTTGAATATATTCTTAAGTTGAACAGTTAGCACCAGATATGGTTCAAGATGGTAAAAAGTTGGAAAGCAATGGAAGAAAGTTTTTGGCATACAGAAAAAAGGACTTAACAAGTAGTAAGGTAAAAGAAGAAAAGAAGAATCGGGTTCGGCCATTCGTTGCAAGATCAATAATATAAACTTTTTGAGTGGGAAAGGCATATTGCATAAAAGACAAAAACCATCTAATCAGTTAAAAAAAAACATACCACTTAGATAATCATCCACACCACTACCAATAAATTGAGTTAAAACTCCAACAAACCTGTCCAAAAGATCTCTTTTTGATGCTGCAATTTTAAATAACCATTCAGACAAAAGTTTGATTTAAAACAAAAAATAAACTTAATTATAACTAACTTTTTTCTTACAAAACACCCATTACACAAGGAAGAACATTAGCTAGCTTATACAAGAGATATATAGCAAGGCACACAGAACTATACCAGCATGACGAACATGTAGCCTTCACAAGTTTTGTTCCCTTTCAGCTTATACTTCTCGACTGTCGTGTCGAATCACTTTAGAGTTTGCAATGGCCAGTTAAATCTTCGTGGATCAGAAACATCGAAGACAGGGTAGATGTGCCATGGCGAAATTACTTGTTGAGTGGTGGGGCATAGGAACATTTTCATTACCACCAGTAGGAAATATCTCCTGAACTCCACCCTATCTGATTCTGTTGCCATTGGACAGTTGTAAACTAAATCCCGGAGTTCAGTTGTTCGTCAATGGATCCTCTTTTTGATAGCCACGTGGCAGGGATTACTATCATCCAGGGATGGGAATGGATCGCCTACAACATGTTCATGTGTTAGTGCATGGTGATATATCTATACCCAAAGATATTTGTGCCAATACGCTTACGCCACACTAGGTAATTAAGATAGCAGAACTTACCTCGAGACGGAATGCCTAAAACCCTCCCGATTAACTTAGCATTGAGGCGGATGTTGCCAATGTCGAGTGTAAAAGTTCTTGGCTTAACTTGATATGACTCGGCCAGGTGAACCATGATGGCTTGCTTCACTGACCAATTCGGAACAAGCCTCAAGAATCTGAATCTGATCTTATCAATCTCCGTAAGCTTCTCAACGGAGTTGTTTTTAGATAGCGTGCTCATCATGTCATGTATGTAGCAGGGTGAGCATCGCGACTCTAACAATTTCTGTTAATTGTACACTAGCTGTAAGTCACACATAAGATCATGTGGAATGTTAAAATGAGAATGGTAGACATCATTTTACCTTTTTTCCCATGTTGGTTGGCTTTTCTGCAAAGCAATTCTGCTGCGGTTTCACAAGAAACAACCCTGAATCCTTTAATGGATAATGCATACAAAGATCAGAGGCAACATCGAAAGAGTTCTCAATTAAACATGGTTGATGATGCTATACGAAACCCATATCAATTAATACCATATTAAACCAAAATTAGAAGCAGTATATATCAAACTGCATGAGGTTCATTTTTAAACACATGCAAAATTAGAGTAAATGTTTAACATGAATAGAAAATCGTCTAAAGAGAGTCTTAAGTTACATAGATTGCATCAAGTGTGCGTTCCGGGGTATAAAGGGTTGGAAAGCAAACAGGTAAATTTGCATATAGGAAACATGATTTAACAAGGAGTAAGCTACAATACGGGTAGTAGAAACGATTTCAGAGTTCCAAATAAATTGACTCTTGGATCATGAGTAAGGACCAAAATTAAGTTCGACCAAAATTAGGTTAAATTTAATATAATGTCATCATCCAAAATCCAAACCACTATTAAGAGAACAGCAACAATCAATCTCCAATCACATTCAATATAGAAAAATCCGACTCCCAATAGGAACATCTTTCGCTCTCTAATTTCAGAATCATCCATTCGCTAGTTACAACAATTCAACGACATCCAACAACTTAGCAAAAGCAAACCACATCGACTACAACCATAGTACCTGAACCTAAGCATAGATTACAAAACAGAATTAAACCATTTCTAATTTTATGTTCTTGGTAACTAAATAAACTCCAATAGATGTTGTAAAGCTTCTAACAAATCTTACCCAGAAAATCAAATTTTCTCGCTGGAATTTTATGAAATCAGTACAGACCCAAGTTCAATTCGTAAAAAAAAACATACTTACCAGTGATCACGCTTTTGCGAAACTCCTAAACCATAAAAACATGCCGCTGATATTTATCAAATCAAAAGAACCAGTGATTCACTAAGATTATAGTACCTGATAATGGATACTGCATACAAAGATCAGAGGCAACATCAAAAGAGTTCTCAACTAAACATGGTTGATGATGCTATACGAAACCCATATCAATTAATACCATATTAAACCAAAATTAGAAGCAGTATATATCAAATTGCACGAGGTTCATTTTTAAACACATGCAAAATTAGAGTAGATGTTCTACATGAATAGAAAACCAACTTAAGAGAGTCTTAAGTTACACAGATTACATCAAGTGTGCATTCCGGGCTATAAAGGGTTGGAAAGCAAACAGGTAAATTTGTATATAGGAAACATGATTTAACAAGCAGTAAGCTACAAGACGGGTAGTAGAAACGATTTCAGAGTTCCAAATAAGTTGACTCTTGGATCATGAGTAAGGACCAAAATTCTGATCGACCAAAATTAGACTAAATTTAATACAATTTCATCATCCAAAATCCAAACCACTATTAAGAGAATAGCAACAATCAATCTCCAATCACATTCAATATAGCAAAATCCAACTCCCAATAAGAACATCTTTTGCTTTCTAATTTCAGTATCATCCATTCATTAGTTACAGAAATTCAACAACATCCAACAACTTAGCAAAGGTAAACCACATCGACTACAACCATAGTTCCTGACCTAAGCATAGATTACAAAACAGAATTAAACCATTTCTAATTTTATGTTCTTGGTAATTAATAAACTCCAATAGATGTTGTAAAACCTGAATTAAGAGTAAACTTTAGTAAAATAAATTAATGGAAACCTCAATTGAAAGAAGGGTTAAACTGTTCATTCTGGAAAAACATATAGATGGTTGTAAGTTACAATGTAATGATGTCAGAATTGACACATTGATGATATTATATGTTAAATAAAAACGTCATATGTTAATTACAACTTTTAAAATTATATCTTTTAAAATTTGATTTTTATAAACTACTTTTAAAAAATAAAAATTTTACCAAACCAAATTATAATCTCATTTGTAATATAATAATGTGAGGAATGAGAGCCTCTTTAAGTATGTAATATGGTGGGGTCTGGAATTTAGGATTATTAAGAGAACAGCAATTTCATCATCCAAAATCCAAACCACTATTAAGAGAACAGCAACAATCAATCTCCAATCACATTCAATATAGCAAAATCCAACTCTCAATAAGAACATCTTTCACTTTCTAATTTCAGTGTCATCCATTCGCTAGTTAGAGCAATTCAACAACATCCAACAACTTAGCAAAAGTAAACCACATCAACTACAACCGTAGTTCCTGAACCTAAGTATAGATTACAAAATAGAATTAAACCATTTCTAATTTTATGTTCTTGGTAATTAATAAACTCCAATAGATGTTGTAAAGCCTCCAACAAATCTTACCCAGAAAATTGAATTTTCTTGTTGGAATTTTATAAAATCAGTACAGACCCAAGTTCAATTAGGAAAAAAACCATACTTACCAATGATCACGCTTTTGCGAAACTCCTAAACTATAAAAATATGCAGCTAATATTTATCAAATCAAAAGAACCAGTGATTTACCAAGATTATAGTACCTGAATTATACAGCATAAAAGATACCTCCAATCCCTAAAAATTCACTAGAAACACTACAACAACACCATGTCCAAATCCCTTTTCAAAACATGCAGGGGAAATCAAAAGAAACATCTAAATACCTACCAATTACTGAGATGAAGGGAGGGTTCCAGGCTGGAGCAGTGGAGGTCCAATGGCATTCGGCTGAGCTGCACCAGGAGGCTTCAACGGCGCTGCTAACACCGGCATGCAGCAGCATCGGTGCGCCCTCCGTCATGAGAAGACCCTACTCGCTCGACACACGTGGGTGGGGATGAGCGCGCAGTTCTGGTACGGTGCGTGCAAGCGCGATGCGCGGAGGCGCGGTGTCGAGGCGTCCAGAAAAGGCCGGGAAGAGGGTTGCCCGATGCTCCCGGAATCGTGGCGCATTCGTAGATGGTTCTCAAAATATGGTGCAGTAAAATGGTGAAAGGAAAGGGTAGGGTTTTGGGAGGGTGATTTTGGTTTACCCTGGGTCAATTTTGGGGTGATGCTAAAGTGAATTGGGCTTTTGGATCCCGGCCCAGAGTATTTAGCTGGTTTTTGGCTAGTTTTTGGCTGGAATCATCTTGATTCCCTAACATTGTTGTTAATTTTTTTATAACCTATTTTATTTGGACAAATTAACTATTTCCTTTAAAGATACATTAATTTATTTTATCGTCTTTAAAAATACCCTATTAATAATTTAATCGATTAGTACATGATATATGAATAGTGAGAATAAATGTTAATACATTAATGATTATTATTAATGATGATGACAATAAGTAATAAATATGATACTAATCAGTTTCAAAATATAAATTATATAACTGCTTCTAGAATACTTTTTAAAAAAAAATAATTTCAAAGGAGTAATATTAGGATTATGTGATAATTTTTTATTAAGTAAATAACACGTTACTAATCAGTTTCAAAAGTGAATAACTTCAAATACTTACTACTTGATGAAAATCAAATTTAAAAGCAAATTAAATTTGAATAAAGTTAAATACATTTTAAATTTGATGTGTAATAAAGAAATCAAATATTTCTTTAATGCTATATTAGAGGAACCAGCCACAAAAAACCAAATTCAATACATAAATCAGACGAAATAGGCATAAATTCCATACCTATAATTTCATATATTACACGAAATAGGAAAGCCACAAATTAGGCATTATGATATGTCAATTTCAAAAATTCCAAACAAAAATAGAAAAGACTTAACTCAGCTTCGTTCAACCATGATTCAAAGCATAAATCCTATATGGCTATACCTATTATCCAAAGATCAAACAACTGCATATGTGTATCATAGTCAATGTCTCAATAAATAATAGTATATCATCAACTAACAAAACAAAACATAATCACCAAAAAAAGAGGTTAGCATACACAAATAAATTCTAAATGATAAATTATAATTTGAAAATTTACCTTGACAGAGTTAACCTCGATACTTGTTCTTGGTGACTTCAAGATTTAATGCCGGCAAGCTTAACAAGAATAATTCTTCTAGTTTCTCCAATGAATTTATCTCCTGAAAAGTAATTACCAAATTTCTAAAAGTTTAGACAAAAAATACTAGCATCAATTAATCTGAAAAGTGTAACGTTTTGTTTTTTCTCTCGTAATTGAACGACATTTTGATTTTTCAGTAGTTAATTTTTATTTTAACGAGTCGTTTTCAAATCTTGCAAATAAAATAAAGGTTTAATTACTCTATTGGTCCCTATAGTTTTACCAAATTTTTAATTAGGTCCCTATACTTTTTTTCTTTTTAATTGGGTCCCTACAGTGTTTTTAATTTTGTAATTACGTCCTTTTCATGTTAAAAATATTAAAATTAACATAATATTTTTACCAAAATACATGCGGTCAAAGATTTAATTAAGTTTTTAATTATAAGTAAGTTCAATTTACGAAAAAATATTCAGTTAACTCTAATATTTTTTATACTAGGAAGGACTTAATTACAAAATTAAAGCAGTGTAGGGACTCAATTAAAAGGAAAAAAAGTATAGGGACCTAATTAAAAATTTGGTAAAACTATAGGGACCAACAGAGTAATTAAACCTAAAATAAATGATAATATAATTTTATTATTAAGTTATTTATTTATTTTATATGCTATAGTTATAATAAAGTTTAGATAATAATATTATTATTATCGAGTTCGATATTTGTCGATATAAGTAAATATCGGTACTCCTTGATGAACTTAGAGTTACTAATGTTTCATCATATATTTTTATTTATTTTAATTATTATGTTTGCCATTTAAATTAGTAACTTATATATATTTATTCCGATATGTATTATTATTTGTGTTTTAATACATTTACCATAGTAATTATCCGTTTAAGATATTTATAACTTGAACCACCCCAAATTATGACACCTAACCCTCCTATGTGTCAAGAATCACTCAAAATCATCATCACCGAGCCATTAAGGAAGAAAATAAAGAAAGGAGAACCAAGAGGGAGAAAAGAAGAAACCATTAAACCTCAAACCTTTCGAGTCCGATTTCTTGAGCTCTGCAACTCCGATAAAAAATCTAATTTGATTAAAGCATTCGTATCTTCCTACTCTTCACGTTGACGTCACTTTTTTTTGGCAGAAGTCGACGTGAAGCCATTGTCCCTCTATGCATGTTTGGCCAAGTGAGCCTAGAGGTGGAGTAGCCAATCTTTGTTGTTTTCTTCTCAAATTTCTCGGTCAAAAAGTTTTTCTGAAACTTCGATTGTGAGGACAGCGAGCAAGAGGTAGGGTTTGGTAATTTTACATCGATTGAATAGGAATGTGATAAGTGAATGTTGGTTTGATTGATTATTGTTTGAGTTTGATTAAATTTATGTTGAATTTTTGTGGAATTATTGTTGTTTGCTTGAGATTTTGGTTCGACTATGAAAGGACAGCGCAGCTGGGGTATTTTGATGATTTTTGGGGCTATTGTAGTGAGAGTTACTGATAAGAATTGATGAGGTTTAATGACCGAGAGATTAAATTTAAAGTTGTGAAAAATCGATAACCGTAAAGCTTGAAAATGGATAAAAAAAAATCAAATATATATTTTGTAGAGATCACAAGAAAGGATTTTGGTTTTGATAGTTGTGTTTGTCACCAACATAACATTATTATTTTGAGAATGACATTGTATTTTGATAAAAATGGAGGTTGATTTTGTAAATTAAATGAGTTTAGGGGTATTTTAAGTAAAAAATAATAGTTTAAAGATGAACGGATATTTTATAAAAATTTTGGGTTATTTTTGTAAATATTAATATATATGTGATTTAATTATTAATTTTATAAAATTGTTAGACTAAAAATAAAATACTTAAAGACTTAAGGTTTAAAGTATAACTTCTAAAAGTCTAAAGAATAAAGCTTTAACAAAACTAATTTTTGTATAACAAAAATAGAAATACTAAATATTAATACTTCTTATTACTTTTATATATGTACCTATTTAATTAGTATATATTTTATTTATTTATTTTTATATATGCCATTATTATTAAACAAGAAAAGAAAACTAAAATAATAAGACTCTCTAAAAACATTAGAAATATAGAGTTGTATTGAAAATCGTACGAATCTCTTTTCATAAGACATTTATGGAAAGACGAGAGAATAGTGCGAACATGATTTGAGATATTGAGAACAATAAAATAAAAGACTGAAGAGAAGAAAAGAAAAGAAAATGAGCAAAAATATTGTTTGACACTGAGAACGAGTTGGGATATTGTTTACCCGCTGAAAACGAGCAGAGATATGGTAGTGAGTCCACCAAGATTTGCTTTCCAGGGATACAACGGCCAGTCTGGGGTGATGGTCGCACTTGTAAAGTGGTGTCCTTACAGAGGTTTATCATAACATACAGTAATCAGAGAGAGCTGCACTTATAAGACAAAGGTTGCTTACAGAGGTTATGTTCGGTATATATTGACTAGAAAGGGTTACACTTATAAGACAGAGATTGCTTACAGAGATTATACCAACTGAAAAGCCATACTTAGACAAAGGTTGCTTGGTTATGTCGAGAGCGGATAGAAATCGATAATTGAGCTTATTACTTGCACTAGGTATGGACATGCATCATAATTGTTTGCGCATATTTTCTGTGAATTCTGTTTTCTACGATTATGTATGTGCTTTGATTTCTATGTTCTTTAGTTATTATGTTTGGTTGTGTTTGTTGACTGTTGTTGTGGCTAAGTACTTAATAAAACGAACCTAACTAGCTACCCCGACCCTACTAAGGACTTTCTAGTTCTTACTCCCATCTTTTCTCCCGTTAGATGGAGACGGGAGTAATATTCTATGAGTTAGACTACCCCTACATATACGAGGACCCGATGCACCACAGTTTCTATATAGTAGACACCGAGCCACAGGTACAATGGTATGTGTTACGCGACCATCCCTTCTAGCATTCGATTGACACTCCTTTCTTTGACCCTGACGCCCCCTACGAGTTTTTTTATCTTGGCTTCACCTGGACACTGCACACCATCTGTTTCCTGAAGGACCTAGACACCCCATCCTATACAGCTTGAGGACCATGTTGCTCCCCCACCGAAACCAGTTGAGCATCACGTGCCTGAGCCTGTACCTGAGTGGGATCTTCCTTTAAAGTTGGTTTCATCACCTTCGTCTGAAGCACAGACTGGAGAGTTGTCTAGACATTCTGTATATAGGACGGAGCTGTGTTTGCTGATGAGCCTGCGCATATGGATCTAAGAAGTGATAGCAACATTAGAGAGATTTCAAAGGTTATAGAGATTTCTGACGATGACGATGAGGATCTTAAGGAGTACCCTAATGTCATAGAGATTGCATCTTCTAATAGCGACGACTAATGGTCCGAGGTTGATAGTATATTTTGGGAGCATTTCAGCTTAGCAAAGATTTTTGTTGTAGTCTCTCACTTTTGGATAGGTCCACCGAGAGATTAGGAGTTGTATAGCTTTGTTAGGCCAGTTCGGGTGCCAGATTAGGGGTTTTCTTTATGGACTAGGACCCGGAGTGTTATATATATATATCTGTGTGTGTGTGTGTGTGTGTGTGTAGTCATAAGCTGCGTTGAGGTGGTACAATAACTAGTTTCTTTTGTATAACACTTTATATATAGTGTACTTGATGTATATTATGATATTTACCCTGTGTGTATTGCTCTATTTATTGTTGTATTTTTGTTTATGTCTATTTAATTTTTCGCAATCATTCAATCGGGCTTTTTTTTTCTTTTTTCCCTTTTATAATAATATATATATCGATCACGTGATAACTCAATTACATGCTTAATAATAATTATTGCATAAGTTTTCATAAAATAAGTTGGTAGCACTTGGTTTTCGGTATAGTCATGACATATTGAAAATTGAGTTGTTACAAAAAGTCCTTTAATTTATATGAAATCATATATGATGATACAAATTAAACATGAACTTAGTGAATTTTATCCATCAAATTAAAGAAGGTGAGCCACTTTCTATCCTATATAATAATAAGCTCAACATGAACTTAGCAAAGGCAGAAATATATTTTCAGAAAGATTTCATTGTGTTAGTTTTGGTCACAAAATGCTTAAATAATTAATCAAATACCAAAGTAATCTTTCAATGGTACCCAGCAATTGCAATTGTACTTATAAAAAATTTTATGTATTACAATCTTCAATATCATTTAGTCAAGTTTATTACCTCTTCAACCTTTGTTTTTTTTCACAACCACGTTATCTTTTGTCCTTGTTTCTCCTTAGCCCTTAGGAATGAACCAGTTGTAGCTGTAGCCAATATCAATCGATCCAGTTGAGCTTCACACCTGCACATTAAACTAAATTAGAAGAAGGCCAAGAAGATTTTTTTCCTTATCTTTCGAAAAAATAATTGATTTGGTAACGAAAATATTATTAATATCAGAGAACATTTTAAAGGATGAAAACCTAACTTAATAACATTGTTGGCTCTGTACCCTAGCTCAAGAGGGAGAAATAGAGTGCTGCCGCACAGTGATGGAGAATGCAGTGGCCACGGCGAATAACAGCGAGACACAACGACAGTGGTGGAGGAGGCGAACGCAGGGGGTGAGAACAGGGGTTGGAGCTAGAGGATACGAGAGATGGTGATGGAGATAGATGAAGGAGTGAAAGACGAAAGGGATGTGACAGTGGTAGTGACCGATGGTGAACGGCAGTGAACAGCGTGATGGTAGAATGAGCGTGTTTCTCTTTAAGTGTGAGCCTATTTTGTTTGAGAGTGAGGGTGCGTGCTTAGAAAGAGAAAAGAAGGAAGAGTGTTTTTTTATTATTTATTTTATATTAATTTTAATTAATAAAATATAATATTTAACTATGGTTAATTATGTATGGTTAATGGTATATATATTGGTATTTGTATAAAAATAATATTTAATATACCTTTAAAATATTTTAAATTTTAATTTTTTTTAAATTATTTAGCTTTTAGCTGATTGGGATTAATAATGTCACTTGTCTATATTATATTGATATACATAAATTGAGTATGGATTCTCTTATAAATGTTGGGGTATGAGAGCAATCACCTATTGAATATCTTGCTAATCCTCATTATGTAAGTGTTAATATTTTTTTTAGCAATTTTTGTTTTATTTTTATGTTTGGTGTTAGTATGTAAAATGCATATGAATTTAAAAAATAATATCCATGCTGTTAAGGATGCTAATAGATATGTGTATAAATATTTCGGAGTTAATGTATGTTGTTAATGCACATTAATTTAAATATATTATGCAAATAATGTAAATGTAAACATTCTTAATTATATACTTTAATTTATATTATATAAATGATATATAACAATATGAAATAGGTGGTGCACTTAGTAATAATTATTATAGTGAGTTATTACAAATATGTATTGTGGTGTGTATAACAATTAAAATTCATATTATACAGATTAACTAATATTTTAATTTGTGGTCTTTTGGAGTACAGAGGAAGCACCATGTAAAAACTATTTTTGATAGACATTATCAGTTTTTTCATACGTCTCTCAAGTAACATGATTTTCACGCATCAGTCTGTTTGTGAATAAAATGGAATATCTATATCTTTATGCCAACTACTCTTGATAGACATTATTAACTTTTTCATACATCTCTCAAGCAACATAATTTACACGTATTAGTCTGTTTGTGAATAAAATAAAATATCTATAACTTAATATCAACTAACATCTGTATTTTATAATTCACCGTGTATTATAGAGGATCCTATTCTGTTAATAAAAAATTATTATTAAGTTTATAAGAAATGATAATAAAAGATTGTGTTAGTATTATATATTGAGATTTAGTTTAGTTAATAGTTAGTTAAAAAAAAGTTTAGTTAATAATTAATTATAAAAGACCATAAGAAAGGTTAATTTTCGTTAGCCATTACTCATTACATTTTGTGTTTTAAAATATTAAAGAAAATGTTGATTTGGTGTAATGAATAATATTTTGTTTTAAAACAATAAAAATTTTTAAATTAGTTTTTATTTTGGTTTATTTAGTTACCTAAATTAATTTTTAAATTAATTTTGACTAACAAAATTCCAAGCTAATTTTAATTTAACATTGTTATTACACTATGAAAATAAAAAATATTTTGATAAAGAGTAACATTTTTAATATAGCATTGTTATTTTTCAATGATAACTTTTTGAATTAAATAAATTAATCATTGTTATTTTTTCTTTGACAGGCAATGAAAAATTTATTGTTCTGAAAACTCAATTCATTGATGGCATACAACGATGTGGTAATGAAAGCGCTAGGAGTTATTGGTTTCTTGCATGTATCGAGAGTTGGCAAAGTAAAAGGACATGCTCTACTGCTTACGACCTTAGTGAAAAGGTAGCGTTTGAAGATGCACACTTTTCACTTTTTTATTGGTAAATGCACTGTGACCTTTGAAAATATGGTACATATCTTCGGTCTCCCAATTAATGAAAAAGTCATTACAAGCAAAACAAATCGGAATGCTACTTTCTTGACAAGTCAGTGTTTGGCAGTTTTAGGGAGGGAATAGTGACTGGACAATCACGTATCAGTCGCGATTAAGTTAGCATGTGTTCACCAGTGTAGAGACATACAATCATTGGACACCCCAACATCCATTGAGACCTATGTCCGTTGTCATATTGTTTACTTGCTCGGCACACTATTGTTTCCTGACAAGTCGACGGCTGCAGTTAACTCGAAGTACCTGCCACTCCTTCGTAATCTATCTACAATCAAGAACTATAGTTGGGGTTCAGCATGTTTAATGCATATGTATAGATTTTATTCGGAGCATCATGATACATTGTTAAGGAGTGTGATGGCCCCCTAATGCTGTTGTAAGTTTGGGCATGGGAGCGCATGCCGTGGCTAGCACCCGTTCCTTAAGACATGTTTGCACCTACCGGCTTTCCATTAGCTCGAAGGAATTGGCAATTATTTGTTATATTTATCTTTGATCCATATATTTGATGTGGAATTTTGCAAAACCACAACTCAGCAAGTGCGCTGAATCATATCAAGTAATACAACACGAGTAGGTTATCGTTCTCACGAGGATTAACAGACTGAGCACACAATAGTTAATTGATTGTTCTAACTAGATAATTGTAACTTAGGGTTTCAGTAAAATCAAATAGCAAAAGTAGAAGATTAAATGAAAACAGTTTATAAAATGTTGAGAAAATAGTATGGATGGGATGTGGAGATGTTTAAAACTTTAAGAAGAATGCCTTTCACTATCTATCTTGATCATGAAAAGATTTATCTTACGGCAAACCCTAATTAACCAAACTCCAATCCCTTAGTAATCTAGTTTTTCTTAACTTAACTAATTGTCAATTCCTTGATCAATTAATTATGATAAGAGATTAAGCACACATACTGATTCATAAGCCACACAATTCTTAAGATTTAAACCTAATTGATTCAATGTCACTTATCAAGCCAAGTTTAAAACTTTCAAAATTGAGAGAAGAGGTTTTCAAGCTTAATTATATCAAACAATCTTTTCCAAGATGCATATAGAATTCAATTCAAATTTAAGCTATTTCCCAATAAACTCAAATCCTTATAATGATGAATGAAAACCAAATTCTTAAGAAAACATCAATGCATGAATCAAGAATAAAAGAGTAAGAACATTAATCCATAGTAATAAATAGAGCTCCTAATATTAATAGAGGAGATTAGTTGCTCATGATCAAAAGAAAACCTAAAATTATGAATTGTAAAACTGCCAAAGAAGAAACTCCCATATGTAGCTCCTATCCTTATATATGTTAACCTAAAACCTAAATTCAAAATTCAAAATATAATCAATTCTCACTAATTAATGTTCTTCTTCTCAAGTTAAGCTTTAGATCCTTTTCGAATTGATCCTCAATCAATGCTAGATGACATGGGCCTTGTGCCTAATCTTCACCCCCTCATTTAAGCTTAAAGGCTTAGAGATTGGTGAAGAAAATAAAGAGGCCATGGAGGGTGGAAAGCCCATGCATTGGATGCACTTCAAGCATGTTGGACGTGCTCTTTTGCATGTTGAACGAAGCCTTGGAGATGAGCCACTAGAGGTGCTTCCAATTGGCATGTTGGACGTGCATTGACTCATATTGGACGTGAGGTGAGGAGGCTGCTAGTGCATTGGACGTGAGGTGAGGAGTGAGCTATTAGAGGGAGCTTAAAATAGCACGTTGGATGTGCTCTCCCTCGCGTTGGACACATGGCTTGAAGGCAATTCCTTGGGAGCTTCACTAGTGGCGTGTTGGATGTGCCACTCTTGGGTTGGACATGAGCTTGCTCCTTCTAGGGGCAAGTTGGATGTGCCCTGGCTTGGGTTGAACATGAGCTTGCTTTTGGCTACTGGAGGAGGGGTTGAAATGGAACGTTGGATGTGCCAATAGGTTGTCATCTCAGGAAGTTTCTGTTTGGGTCCAGAAGCCCTCTGTTCAATCCAACAACCTTTATGTCCAATCTAGAAACCTTTCTGCTGCCTCTTCTTTATCTTCGATCTTTGCTAATTTTTCTTCAATTTCTCCTGGAGCAAATAAATTCAAATTAACTCAATATAATGCTCATTAAATCATTAAACCATTGCTTATCTAATAAAATTTTTTAGCTTATTGACTAAAGTTCTAAAAGGAAAACAACTAAAGATGCGGCTGCATCAATGTTAGTGATACAATTTATTCTAATTAACTAACATGTTTCAAGGTGGAGTCATTGGCGACGAGAAAGGTATTATAGAGAAAAAAATTGCACAAATACGACAGGAGTTGGATGATATGTTGCCAAACAGGGTACATGCATAAAATTATTTTAATTCTTCATGTGCACTTTTATTGTAACGTAACATTACTAAGTCATTTTATGAATATAATTTTGTATAATTCATTTGGCAGCCATACGCAAAAGTCGTTCTCCCCAACAAGCTTGACCCTCACTTGCATGTATGTGGAACAGTAGATTCGTTGATTTGTTTCAAGTGTGTTGAATGGCATATAGCCAATCAAGTTAGAAATAACTAAGTGTACAAGCATAAAGTTTGGGTGCATTTGTGGATGAGTGAGCACTACGACCACATAATTGGACTTTCCAATGATAATGAGCCTGACCTGACTGAGGATTACAATGATTGGTATAGAGCAACATATAGCCGCATCTTAGACTGACTCTACTAGCAAGTCAAGTAGACCCGGCCCACAGGTAGAATAAATGCCTCCTCCACCACCACCGCCACATCATGACTTTCTTGTGTCCCCACCATGACCATAACTGCCACATCATGACTTTCCTGTCTAGCCCCCACCACTAGGTGCGCCAGCCTACCCAACACAACATGTTCCATTAGATGAAGCTTATCAATAACCAGAAGCAGGACCATTGTATGTTCTATGTTATGAATCGTATTTACCATAACCAGAACATTCAACCCACCACAAATACATCCGTTGTACGAGGACCCACCTCAACAACCTCAGTCGCATGTGGAACAGTGTTATATCCCATTCGTAGATAATCGTCATGTCATGGACAATTATGTTATCCAGCAAATGGTGGGTATGATGCATTATTTTGATCAGTCGCAATGGTGGGATTATTATGGATAGATGCAACTGCAAGAGCAATAATAGCCACAGGTCCAGGACCAACAACCTCATATCACGCCACTGCCCATTCTAGTATTATCTAGCCTTCATGTACCCACAACTTCGTATTAGTCTGGAGGTGGGCAATCTATTGATTCAGTGATGAGTGTTAGTGACAATCATGGTGGGTTTATAGCATGTCCCTATTGGATCTGAATACTGAAGCGTTGCCCTTATTTAAGAAGGGTGCGGCGGATAATATGCAGGAATACATGGTGACCCCTGATAAAGATGATAGTATCAAAGAAAGTGTGTGGAGTGTTGGGACGATTGAGCAGTACGTCGATGCATCAATGTCACTTGTGGGACACATATAATCTTTGGACATCCATAGCTCCACTAGAAAAATTGAGTCCCTCGCCATTCGTGAAGATTCTTAAGAAGGGGAAAAGATGGTTGTCGGTGGCCTCATGAAGAAATGAAGGCTCTGTACTACTATTTGTCACCTTAGTACTGTTTTTATATTGTTAGAGTTGTATAATTTTAGTGCCATCTTTGTAGTAGACAAGAGTTGTGGAACTTCATATATAATTTTTGTACGTATGTCTTAAGAACTTTGTTTATTTATTTCACTTCTAATTGCTAAATGTAGACCAAATTGCACACATCACAACATCATATCATATATAATAAAAACAAAACAAAATACATTGGTTCAATAAGGCAGGACTACTAGGAGGTGCATAATAAATACTACGAATTTCCGCCAACACTGCCCAAGCTCAAACCAGCACGCTGGGGCATCAATTATGGATATGACCTAGACTTCCACAAAGACTACAAATCTGAGGACTGCGCATTTCCCGCGAGTCCATATCATTTAAGTAAAAGGTTGACTTGGGTCATCCTTTTGCCACTCGCTTTAGTTATGGATTAAGGATCATTTGTGGTTCATCGTACGCATGCCATATATCTGGGTTACCCAAGGGAATGAACTTCAACCCTATAAACTTTGTGAAGTTCTTCCATCTTGTATACATCGTGAACATACACTTGCCAATCAAAACGATGGTTTGCACAGCAAGCAAACACATGGCAACAAGGCAATCTCTCTACTTGAAGTGCCCACACAAACAAACCTACTGCGCAAGATTAACCATGAATATGGCACTATTAGTATTGTCACGTACCTCAAAGACCTCATTATGTTAGTCAAATCTGGTTACCATTATGCTTCCTATCCACTACATATTTGCTTCCAACTGAGTAGTGACAAATTTTGAGAACATAAATCTTGCATGCCTGTGCTCATGAGCGTTAGCATTCTTCCGGGTAAAAAACCAATTCAATCGATAAAAAATTGACCTTACTAATGCTGTCACTCGGAGGTTTCGTACACCCTTCAACACTGAATTTATACATTCCACTAAATTGGTCGTCATGTGTCCCCAGCGATAACCATCGTCAAATGTCAATACCTATTTCTGATGTCCAATGTCATCACATTACTGAGTTTATGCCTCACTTCGCTTACGCAGCCTTTGGTGATGCACATTGTACTCCTCTTGAGTCTTGGAATAGCCTACAAAATGTGCAATACAATATTTGTAAAACACGTTCAATTTGACCAAATATGAGATTAAATCAAACTGCAAATACCTGTATTAACAATAAGCTTATGCAAGTGTGAAGCCTTGAATCTCCTTAAGAAGTTGGACGCAATATGCCTGATGCAAAACATTTGCCATGCTCTTGGAGGTGACCACACACCGTTACTATGAGCAATTGATACCCTTATAGATTCATGACAATTTGAAATCAGCCCTACACCATCTCGAGTTACAACATGCCTCCGCAAATTAGTCAAGAAAAAGTCCCATACAGCAGTGGTCTCCCTCTCAACGATGACGAAAGAAATGGGTATAATATTTTGGTTTTCGTCCTATGCCACTGCAACCAAGAAAGCTCCTTTGTATTTACCGTATAGATATGTATCATCAACATGTACCAACAGTTTGCAGTGTTTGAATGCTCTTATACACGGGTAGAAACACCAAAATATCCGATGCAATATCTTGACACCATCCTCATCCTCTTGTCCATGATAGGCAGGGAGAGTCTCTACTTGAACAACTGCTCCTGACATTTTATCACATATTGTTGTGCACCATATCGGCAATGATTGATAACACACGCTTCCCAACCACTAAAGATCTTTGCGATGGGCTTTTGCTTAGCGAGCTATGCCTTGCGGTTACTGATCGTATAGTTGAATCTAGATCGAACTTTCGCAATTATAGAATGCACCTTTAAGGATGGGTCTGCTTCAACCAAAGACTTTAAAACCTCTGCAATAATGTTCGACTCCAACTTGGAATGATCTTACAAAATCGATCCCTTGGAACTTGTGTGTCGCCCATTGTATCTCTTGACCTCCCAACAACCTTTCTTTTGGATCAAACTGGCTCAGATAAGGCAATCGCATCCTCTACCATATGTCTTTCATTTAGCATAGAAAGTTATTGACTCATACTCAAACACCATGTAATCGACCCCTTTAGAAAATGTGTAACTCTTTATTACCAATATCATTGACTCGCGAGAAGCAAATTCCTGTCCAAAAATGAATTCACCATCTTCGACAATGACACCTGCACTAAACAAGAGGTAATTATTTTTCTTGTCCAAAAGTATTGTTAAAAAAAAAGATATGACGACACCACATGCATACTCAGGAAATTTTGTTGCATACATGACTTCAACATCTAGTGTAACACCCTAACTACCAAAGCTCACACTTCCGGCTGCGCGACTCTGATAGCTCGGACATTACGACGACTTTTATATTATTTTATACTAAAATATGAGCCTGTTTAAAACTTTAAACCGCAAAATCGCTCCCACAAATAGATTTGCTATACAACGTACATCCATACATACCATACAACTTACAGAAACTCATAAAGAGTACATCCATATATATACATACAAATATATAAATATTATTACAAGCATTAACCAATACAATCCCTATCCCTCTTACATAATATATCAAGATAAAGGCGAGGGTACAATAAATAATCTAAGGAAATACAAAGCATCTCAACAACTAAATAAACTCTTCGTAACTTCTGCGCCCATATCCTGAAAGGGGAAAAATGTAGGGGGGTGAGAACATCATCCTCGAAAGGGTTCTCAGTAGAGGGTTTTGGGGAATTACTGTAATAGGATACGTGAAGATAAAACGTACTAGTGATTAATAACCGTCTTATACCTCCTTTTCAAAAACAACAGTTTACAATAAAAGTAAAGTCTGAAAATCTTTTCTGAAAGAAGAACCGTTCAATTCTCAAGAACTCAAAAGCCTTTCAAAATGGTTTATCTATGCGGAACCAAAATAGCCTTTCATATTTTTCCAAACCATAAACACACAACCGAAACCAACCATCGGTCTATCTCATTTCAACCACGGCCCTAGGCCCAAACAATCCAACCATCAATCAATCAACACAGTCCAACAGAGTCCCAGTAACAAACACAAATAGGAAGATGCAAGCATAAACAAACAGTTATTGCAAGTAGAACAATTAGCAATTAATCACATAGGCAAACCAAGTATAATATGCACACCCAAACAATGTCACATAGATACGTATGATGCATGCATGTCCCTGGTGGCTGATGATATCATCTGTCGGTTATAGAGCCAACCCGACAAGTCCTGGTAGCTAACCATTGGACTGTCCCTCTGTCGCGCATCCCCAACTCGAGTTATACTCAATATAAACTTGATCATAATCATGATCCATATCCAACACCCTCATTGGTGTATATTCACGGGGGCGAGCTCATCCGGGCTTTCACAGTGCCCGGCCACACTTACGACATAGGGTCAAAAGAGCTTCGAGTCTCAACTTGGAGCACGTGGTGGCTAGCCACTGCTTTCTCCCAGGGAAACTCTTATCTCCGATAGTGGAAGTGCAACATTCACATTTATCAATGATTCAGCATAAACATGCATTCAATCTCATCCATGGATCAACATCCATCTCAGCCATCCAGCTCACGGTTCATTCCAGAACCAGCCAATATTCATATCATACACAGCCATTCCGGCTCATGGTTCAATCCAGAACCAACCAATATGTATAATCATACACAGTCATTCCGGCTCTCAACAAAACAGCACTTCCACATTCAAAATCATCAAATTCATGAAATCGGCATTTAAGCCATAAATCATTTTCTCAATTCATTTCACTTTGAAATCAAGTTTCAACTCTTTTCAGCCTTGGCTTTAAAGATCTCATTTCTCAAATTATCTCAGGCTCATAAGCCACAACTTTTACTCAAGGTAAATTCCCCTTTTAAAACCATGCCACTCTCGGCATCCTCTTTTCAAAACTTCCATAACCATGGAAAGTTAAAGATTCATTTTGAAACATTCAAAATCATCCATCCAATCAATGGGATTTTATAACAAAGTTTCTCGGCAGAGTCCCAAGTCTTTAGGGGAGAATAACATAACTCATTTCGCCAAATTCATTTAAAATCATTAAAACCTTGGCTTTCCGATTTGAGTGATAAAATAGGATCTAAGCCAAATCGAGTAACGTAATCATTTACTTCTTTCAAAGTCATTTCCTTTACTTAGACAAGACCAACTTCAACCCCCATAATAAATTCTAAAGCATTTCAACTGTTCAAAATTGCCTTAGTCTTGCAATAATTCAAAATTCAAGAGTACTTCAAACCTTTCTCAAAACATTTCAAAATGAAACTTGTCAATAGACATTCAGGTCCTTTCAAAATCATTAAAACTTCTTTAATTGAAACCCCAAGTCAAATTCAAAGGCATAAACCCTTTTCGCATTCAAATAGCTTTAAAACACAAGTTTCATCTAAATAACTTTCTCCTGAAAGAGAAACAATGCCTTTCTTAAGAAGCCAGACTAAATCACAATTTCCTCTTTAATAATTCATTTCGAAAGCATGAATCATCCTTTTCTCGATAATTCAAATAAAATTGTAGAAGTCTTTAACTCATCATTTTCCAGACAACATTTCAATAAAGACTCGGATTTTATAAAAATTTCGACAGCACCTCCCCTAAAACTTGGACTTTGCCACCCGGTTCGGGTCCCAACAAAACCATTCCACAATCCTTTTCCAACAGCCCGAATTCCAAAATCAGTTCAAGGCAAGCCAAATTCAACAGTCATCTCAATTCCATATTTCAAGGAAACCGTTTCAAAAATCAAATCGTTATCAGCCGAATAAACTCATTTCCAAAGCTTTAAAGAAATGGTTCAGTAACAATCATTTATCAAAAATCAGATCATTTAAAGCAAGCCAGGCTGAATTCAAGAGTGTATTCTATTTTTCACATCATCAAAATAATTGACTCAATTCAAACCAATCCTCAACGGATTAAACTCAGATTTCAAATCTTTTAAAGAATCAACTTCAAAACATTACATTTCACAAAGCCGCACAACAATTCAACCAAACCAACATCCATAATCACTCGAGTCAATCAAATAACACATAAGGCAGATACAATTCACCAAATACACAATATCTCACAGCAGTATCCATATGTAATAATTCCAATATATAAGAATACAGTTTTTGGAAAGTGCCCCTACCTCAAAACGCAATTCCATAACCCAAACGCCTCATCAAGTCCTTTCTGCCTCAACCCGAACTGACGGCAACCAAAACCTCAGCTCCAAGCCACTTTCGCAACAGTCCCAACAACTCGAATCGCAACATACAACAACCGAAACTCAATCCTATAGCAATTAACGCCACAAACCTCAGTGTATGATAACAGAACGATAACTAAAAGGCTCTCAAATCTAAACGCTTACCGAACCAAAAGAGGAACGGCTGAACCGGAACAGTGGCGGCCTCCAAACCGGTTCGGCGGCAGCCACCTCAAGCGGCAGCGGCGACGACTTCCGATCACGATAACCGTGACTGCATAACAACGTCATGACCATGAGACCCAGGAACAGGAAGGATTGAGAACCAACTGCAAAGACCCTTACCGGCGGTGGTTTCAGCGGCCAAGGCGGTTTTCTCCGGCGACCATACAGTGGACCACAACCACTGCGGCAGCAAGGTCTTTCCGGCGGCCAGAACTCCGGCGACGCAGCAGCAGTGACGCTTTCCAGCGGCAGAGGCTTACCGGCGCACCCCATGAGCGGCGACAAGGTTCCCAACAGCATCTGGGCTTCATGGAGGCAGAGTAAGCACGACTGGCAACGGCGCGGCTGCAGGTCACGGCGCGTACGGCGGCGACGCGGAAGGACTCCGACACGGTGGTTGGACTTCAGCTCGGCCTCAGATTCGTTCTCTCCTTCGTGCGTCTCCCTTTCTCTCAGCCTGGTTTGGCGACTCGCGGATGGACCGAATGACGGCGGCACGGGGACGGTGGCGCGACGGCGAGACGTAGGATGACGGCAGGACGCATCGGCACACTCTCTTCTCTCTTCCCTTGCGTGACAGCCCTCAAAGCGTGGCACGACGGCGTGGCAAGATGGGATGGCAGCGTTGAGCAGGACGGCGGCGCGATGGCCGTGGTGAGACCAGCACGCCGGCGCGAGTCTTCCTCTCCTTCTCCCTTATTCCGCGGCCCCTTCCCCTTACCCCCATTCTTTTTCTTTTTCTTTCTTTTAGAGAAAAAGGAAACTTTGTGTGTGTGTGCTGCCACTGCTGGGTGTTTGGGAGGAAAGGCTCGGTGGCTATTAGGGTTAGAGATTAGGGTTTCATGTTTTTGAAACTTAGGGTTAAGGGTACTTTGGTAATTTCAAATAAAATTGAAAATAATGTAGTAATTGAAACCCAAACTAAATTCAACACTAATTGTATATAGAAAATACTATTTGCTCATTACTTTTACAAATTATTTTCAATAAAATGTCTAACTCAAATAATTAGAAATAATATAATTAAATCCTTTATTTTCCCAAAACAGTAGTATTAATATTTAAAATATTACTTATCTAATCCAAGTCATATAAAATCCTTATTATTTCACAACTACCAACTTTATAATTTGAATATAGGAAATAATCCAATAATTATAAAATTGGATAATAATCATAACTTTTCTCAAATTCAATAAATCAAAACTTGCCTTAGTTATCTTTAATAAAAATAATTTCTGAAATTAAGGATATAAATAACTATATGATTTGAGACTTGATCATAAAAAGACTTTTCAAAGGTTCTGGGTCTTACATTCTACCCACCTTATAAAAATTTTCGCCCTCGAAAATTGATACAAAACAAAAGAAATTTCATACACTTCACCCTTGAAAACATTTAAGGAAGAAGCAAAAATATCTCAAAACATAAACATATATATGGTTTTTCAAGTACTTGGATGGTGTATGCATAACGATACAAAGGTAGGAGTGTGATTGCAAAACAAACGTTACAAGATAGGCTCAATGCACAAGGTCATATGATCTCAAAGCTTTACAAAAACTTGAGGTGCCAAAATAGGGTGCAAATCAAGATAGGCATTCACAAAGCAAAGTGGTAATTAGTGTGGTAAAAGGCTGCAAAGCATGTTGGTATTTAAACAGCGGCATAACGTTCGCTGACAATTCTCGTTCCCACTTCAGAACTTCAATTTTCCAACTCCACCAATCATTTTACAACCTCATAGCCAATCATAAGCCTAACAACCGCAAACCCGTCCGCAAGGAACAGAACACCCATAACTCTTAACGTTGTACACCTACCGCTTCAACTTCCGTATACACATATCACGTCTTAAAGAACTAACGCATCGCGTTACTACGTCTACAAGTCGCACGTGATATCAACACAATTCTCGAGTCTACTCAGAAGGATACAAGATTCTAGAAAGGAGAGTCAAATGTCAAAGATAGTACTCATAGATTTGAGAGAATGTATCCAATTCCAGATAAATAAGGGTGCTCAAGCAAAGAAGTTTGCTAGAAATAAATCAATTGACAACTTCAAAGGTAGCCCTTGTATCAAAGAAATCCAACAGGATCAATTGGAAGAAAACCAGCGCATCAGTTTGAAACAAACTGAAGCTGAGTCGAAGAAGTATGAGGTTCGCAGAAAAGAATATCTCAGACCCAAGACAAAGCTCACAGAACTCAAGAGGACGATTACAAATACTTTCGAATACATTGTTCATGAAAGAGTCAAAAACTTGCGGAAAAACCACTTTGCAGTCTAGAAGAAAAGTTGAGCAACAAACATTCTTCAAGAGAGTAGAAAAAGCGTAAACGTGGCTTTACTTCAATGCAATTTCATGTTGAAGCAGATTATGTAAAGTTTTAAAAACAAAATGCACACAAGTTTGGCTAAGAGCTAAAATATTTCCTCAAATATTTTAGAAAGATAGTTAGGTGCATAACTTAACCAAAAGTAATTCATACAACTCGGAAGAGAATCAAATGCTTGTTCAAAAAATTCTCAAAGTCCATATTCAAACAAGCGTGTATAACATTTATAGTAAGGACGAAAGAGGAAGTTAAACTCTTTTTGGAAAAGAAATTCCGAGGTAAAAATTTGCTTACAATTTGGTAAAGGAAATAAGTGGTGCGTTACAAACGAACAGATTTCCACTAAACAAGGAAGTTCTTCAAAACTTTATTTAAAATAGTGCATGCCAACTTTAAAACAACTTTGCCAAAATTTGAACAATGGTTTCAATCATAACCAAGCAACAGAAAAAAAAATTCCGTTTAGTATTCCTTCAAAGAGAATTCAAAACTTCTTTAGAAAGTTCAAGACAAGACTCCAAAGTGTTCTTGAAATCACCATCTCAGAAAGATATTCAAGGAGATTAGAATGTACTTAAAAGGAGTCAAGCCATACAAGAAAGGATCTTAAATTAAAGTAGTTCAAACAAGATCCACTAGACATGAAACATCAAACAAGTCTTAAATTGATCCAAAAGAATACAAAAGTCATAGAAAAAGATAACTCAATCATTTGTAATTTCTCAAGGATAAATTTTTAACTAAAAACTCTTGTAGAGAAAATGAGAGAATAAACAATGCACTAATTTGAAACGAATCAAGCTGACTCACATATGGATGAGATTCACAAGAGAGGACAAACCAAGATCAATGGTAATTTCACAAGATGTAAAAGATTAGTTAAAAACAGAATCACGTATGACATTCATAGAGGTGAAAAGCTTCAGAAGGAACGAGTCCGTTCATAAGAAGAAAGCTATGAGTCCAACATTTTCAAAAGAACAACAATGGCATAAACCATGTAGTATGCTAAATCAGACTCAAATCAAAATGAATTAAGTAAAGTTTATCAAATGAAACTCAACCGGGATAAAAGCGAGAAATCCCCTTTCTTTCCAGAATTTTGAAAAATACCTCAAATACATAATCAAATGAAGTTGTGCATTGGAACTATAGTAAAATTACTAGAAAGTCAAATTGTATTTGAAGTAAATGCAGTTTCGCAAACCAGTAAAAGTACAGGTGAGGTATTAGAAATAAATAGTTGTCAAACTGTATAAGAAATCTTCAAAGTTCCACATATAGATAAGTGTATATCTAGTCAACAGCAATTTTTATAAAAATCTCAAAATTAGCTGTAATCACTGTCAAATAAGAGGAAAACTGAATCAACAAGTTCTCTAAGAATGAACTCGGAATCCGAAGTTTAAAAAGGTACAGCGCATTAAGATAAGTTCAAAGCTATATCAAAGATTATTTGAATCAGAAAGAACTCAAACAGAGGAAGATAGATACAACAAGAATTCCAAACGAGCATATGCATTTAAGATCAAACAAGAATGCATATGGATAGAGGAATAGAGTTGAAAAATCAAACTACTTTTCAAAAGGACTAGCAAACAAGAACTTCAAGTTAGGATATGAAAGAACAGGTCGACTTGAATAGAATTTCAAGACACACAACTGAATAGCCTCGAGAAATAGTTTCTAACGTTCCCAAAACCCACGATTCGCTTTACTCAAAACTCGTATAACATCTATGATAACCCATCAATGCTTTCACGTACATAATTCACTAGTATTAAGCCGGCCAAACTTAATATCAGGAATTATGCAATGCAAGACTAACAGCGTTAATCAATAGACCGTCATGTGCATAAAGTTCTAATTCTCGTCATTCGACAAGACCTAATACATGACAAACACTCAAAGTATGCAACTGAAGTATAGTCGGTCCATTCCTCAGGCTCTACAGGAAGGACTGATCTGATACCATAATGTAACACCCTAACTACCAAAGCTCACGCTTCCGGCTGCGTATATATATATATACTCTGATAGCTCGGACATTACGACGACTTTTATATTATTTTATACTAAAATATGAGCCTGTTTAAAACTTTAAACTTTAAACCGCTCCCACAAATAGATTTGCTATATAACGTACATCCATACATACCATACAACTTACAGAAACTCATAAAGAGTACATCCATATATATACATACAAATATATAAATATTATTACAAGCATTAACCAATACAATCCATATCCCTCTTACAGAATATATCAAGATAAAGGCAAGGGTACAATAAATAATCTAAGGCAATACAAAGCATCTCAACAACTAAATAAACTCTTCGTAACTTCTGCGCCCATATCCTGAAAGGGGAAAAATGTAGGGGGGTGAGAACATCATCCTCGAAAGGGTTCTCAGTAGAGGGTTTTGGGGAATTACTGTAATAGGATACGTGAAGATAAAACGTACTAGTGATTAATAACCGTCTTATACCTCCTTTTCAAAAACAACAGTTTACAATAAAAGTAAAGTCTGGAAATCTTTTCTGAAAGAAGAACCGTTCAATTCTCAAGAACTCAAAAGCCTTTCAAAACGGTTTATCTATGCGGAACCAAAATAGCCTTTCATATTTTTCCAAACCATAAACACACAAAACCGAAACCAACCATCGGTCCAGCTCATTTCAACCACGGCCCTAGGCCCAAACAATCCAACCATCAACCAATCAACACAGTCCAACAGAGTCCTAGTAACAAACAAAAATAGGAAGATGCAAGCACAAACAAACAGTTATTGCAAGTAGAACAATTAGCAATTAATCACATAGGCAAACCAAGTATAATATGCACACCCAAATAATGTCACATAGATGCGTATGATGCATGCCTGTCCCTAGTGGCTGATGATATCATCTGTCGGTTATAGAGCCAACCCGACAAGTCCTGGTAGCTAACCATTGGACTGTCCCTCTGTCGCGCATCCCCAACTCGAGTTATACTCAATATAAACTTGATCATAATCATGATCCATATCCAACACCCTCACTGGTGTATATTCACGGGGGCGAGCTCATCCATGCTTTCACAGTGCCCGGCCACACTTACGACATAGGGTCAAAAGAGCTTTGAGTCTCAACCTGGAGCACGTGGTGGCTAGCCACTGCTTTCTCCCAGGGTAACTCTTATCTCCGATAGTGGAAGTGCAACATTCACATTTATCAACGATTCAGCATAAACATGCATTCAATCTCATCCATGGATCAACATCCATCTCAGCCATCCGGCTCACGGTTCATTCTAGAACCAGCCAATATTTATATCATACACAGCCATTCCGGCTCATGGTTCAATCCAGAACCGACCAATATGTATAATCATACACAGCCATTCCGGCTCTCAACAAAACAGCACTTCCACATTCAAAATCATCAAATTCATGAAATCGGCATTTAAGCCATAAATCATTTTCTCAATTCATTTCACTTTGAAATCAAGTTTCAACTCTTTTCAACCTTGGCTTTAAAGATCTCATTTCTCAAATTATCTCAGGTTCATAAGCCACAACTTTTACTCAAGGTAAATTCCCCTTTTAAAACCATGCCACTCTCGGCATCCTCTTTTCAAAACTTCCATAACCATGGAAAGTTAAAGATTCATTTTGAAACATTCAAAATCATCCATCCAATCAATGGGATTTTATAACAAAGTTTCTCGGCAGAGTCCCAAGTCTTTAGGGGAGAATAACATAACTCATTTCGCCAAATTCATTTAAAATCATTAAAACCTTGGCTTTCCGATTTGAGTGATAAAATAGGATCTAAGCCAAATCGAGTCACGTAATCATTTACTTCTTTCAAAGCCATTTTCTTTACTTAGGCAAGACCAACTTCAACCCCCATAATAAATTCTAAAGCGTTTCAACTGTTCAAAATTGCCTTAGTCTTGCAAGAATTCAGAAGTCAAGAGTACTTCAAACCTTTCTCAAAACATTTCAAAATGAAACTTGTCAATAGACATTCAGGTCCTTTCAAAATCATTAAAACTTCTTTAATTGAAACCCCAAGTCAAATTCAAAGGCATAAACCCTTTTCGCATTCAAACAGCTTTAAAACACAAGTTTCATCTAAATAACTTTCTCTTGAAAGAGAAACAATGCCTTTCTTAAGAAGCAAGACTAAATCACAATTTCCTCTTTAATAATTCATTTCGAAAGCATGAATCATCCTTTTCTTGATAATTCAAATAAAATTATAGAAGTCTTTAACTCATCATTTTCCAGACAACATTTCAATAAAGACTCGGATTTTATAAAAATTTCGACAGCACCTCCCCTAAAACTTGGACTTTGCCACTCAGTTCGGGTCCCAACAAAACCATTCCACAATCCTTTTCCAACAGCCCGAATTCCAAAATCAGTTCAAGGCAAGCCAAATTCAACAGTCATCTCAATTCCATATTTCAAGGAAACCGTTTCAAAAATCAAATCTTTATCAGCCGAATAAACTCATTTCCAAAGCTCTAAAGAAACGGTTCAATAACAATCATTTATCAAAAACCAGATCATTTAAAGCAAGCCAGGCTGAATTCAAGAGTGTATTCTATTTTTCACATCATCAAAATAATTGACTCAATTCAAACCAATCCTCAACGGATTAAACTCAGATTTCAAATCTTTTAAAGAATCAACTTCAAAACATTACATTTCACAAAGCCGCACAACAATTCAACCAAACCAACATCCATAATCACTCGAGTCAATCAAATAACACATAAGGCAGATACAATTCACCAAATACACAATATCTCACAGCAGTATCCATATGTAATAATTCCAATATATAAGAATACAGTTTTAGGAAAGTGCCCCTACCTCAAAACGCAATTCCATAACCCAAACGCCTCATCAAGTCCTTTCCGCCTCAACCCGAACTGACGGCAACCAAAACCTCAGCTCCAAGCCACTTTCGCAACAGTCCCAACAACTCGAATCGCAACATACAACAACCGAAACTCAATCCTATAGCAATTAACGCCACAAACCTCAGCGTATGATAACAGAACGGTAACTAAAAGGCTTTCAAATCTAAATGCTTACCGAACCAAAAGAGGAACGGCTGAACTAGAACAGTGGCGGCCTCCGAACCGGATCGGCGGCAGCCACCTCAAGCGGCAGCGGTGACGACTTCCGATCACGATAACCGTGACTGCACAACAACGTCATGACCATGAGACCCAGGAACAGGAAGGATTGAGAACCAACTGCAAAGACCCTTACCGGCGGTGGTTTCAGCGGCCAAGGCGGTTTTCTTCGGCGGCCATACAGTGGACCACAACCACTGCGGCAGCGAGGTCTTTCCGGCGGCCAGAACTCTGGCGACGCAGCAGCAGTGACGTTTTTCGATAGCAGAGGCTTATCGGCGCACCCCATGAGCGGCGACAAGGTTCCCAACAGCAGCTGGGCTTCATGGCGGCAGAGTAAGCACGACTGGCAACGGCGCGGCTGCAGGTCACGGCGCGTACGGCGGCGACGCGGAAGGACTCCGACACGGTGGTTGGACCTCAGCTCGGGCTCAGATCCATTCTCTCCTTCGTGCGTCTCCCTTTCTCTCAGCCTGGTTTGGCGACTCGCGGATGGACCGAATGAAGGCGGCACGGGGACGGTGGAGCGACGGCGAGACGTGGGATGACGGCAGGACGCGTCGGCACGCTCTCTTCTCTCTTCCCTTGTGTGACAGCCCTCAAGGCGTGGCACGACGGCGTGGCAAGATGGGATGGCAGCGTTGAGCAGGACGGCGGCGCGATGGCCGCGGTGAGACCAGCACACCGGCACGAGTCTTCCTCTCCTTCTCCCTTATTCCACGGCCCCTTCCCCTTACCCCCATTCTTCTTTCTTTTTCGTTCTTTCAGAGAAAAAGGAAACTTTGTGTGTGTGTGCTGCCACTGCTGGGTGTTTGGTAGGAAAGGCTCGGTGGCTATTAGGGTTAGAGATTAGGGTTTCATGTTTTTGAAACTTAGGGTTAAGGGTACTTTGGTAATTTCAAATAAAATTGGAAATAATGTAGTAATTGAAACCCAAACTAAATCCAACACTAATTGTATATAGAAAATACTATTTGCTCATTACTTTTACAAATTATTTTCAATAAAATGTCTAACTCAAATAATTAGAAATAATATAATTAAATCCTTTATTTTCCCAAAACATTAGTATTAATATTTAAAATATTACTTATCTAATCCAAGTCATATAAAATCCTTATTATTTCACAGCTACCAACTTTATAATTTGAATATAGGAAATAATCCAATAATTATAAAATTGGATAATAATCATAACTTATCTCAAATTAAATAAATCAAAACTTGCCTTAGTTATCTTTAATAAAAAACAATTTCTGAAATTAAGGCTATAAATAACTATATGATTTGAGACTTGATCATAAAAAGACTTTTCAAAGGTTCTGGGTCTTACATCTAGAGCACACATAAATGATGGCACACCAAAAGCATGCTGAGTAGCACTTGCACTTATTGCATTTTGCATGAATGCATCCGCCACTTCGTCCACATCTTCCTTGAGTTTGTCAACGACTTGGTAATTAGCTTCGAACTCCTCTTCACTGTGACTATTATTTTCATCCTAGATCAATTCCCTCCCTTCATCCAGATTTGACTCGTATTCAACCTCAGTCGCAACCATTTTCTCAAACTCAACAAATAGCTCTATCACTAGCACATGAGCTCGAATATGATAATGAATTTAAAACATCTATTGCATACTTGTTTCATCAATAATGGGCATGGTTTGAAACTGTATTAACTCGCCAAATATTAACACGGGGTTTCCATATAATATATTTCTCACCCTCTTCGAAATATTGCTTTCGCTGCTCTCACAAAGACTGCTTTGTAGCGCCACAAACGTCATAGTGCATAGAATAACAAAAGAAAATGGATGTTTGCAGATAAAATTCACACCTTTTTGTGCGTTTGGTATAACCTCATTATTATGATACACTCACAAATTTGTACTACCTTCCATTGATTGCCACACTCACCTAAAGAACCTCCAAAACTAACAACACATTGATAAAAAACATACAAGAAAGGAGAAAAATTTGGACTCACGGATTATATCACACTTCATATTGTATGAAAAGTGATTGGAAAAGTGTGAGGAGACAATGTATGTTTTATACAATATGTACAATGGAGTTAATTTGAAATTAAAACTAAATTATAGGTAACTAATTAATTTTGAATAGTTTCCAATTTGAAATTTAAATCAAATATTAAGATTACCGTCGGTTTTGAAAACAATTAAACTACCTCCCTCTCTCACCTCTCTCTCTCAATACGGTTTGTCAATGTTCTATGCCTTTCTCATGGAGTCTCGCCGGTACACTAACGCCACGGTCACCAGCCGCCATCAGAAATCGCGCCGACACTGTTCCAACTGGCGTCGTTGCCGCACAGGCCACCGCCAAGGGAGGACGCGCATATTGTGTGGGTCGAACTAACAGCACCACAGCAACCCGGACGTCCAGCGCCTCCGTCGCAACCGGTGTGTGCCTTCTTCCCGACACCGTCCTCACCTCCTCTGATGTGCCTTCGCTTTCTCCCATTCCTTCAAGTCTCTTCTCACCGATGATACCACCATGCTCTTCTTCTTCTTCGGATCCAAGCATGGTTAGCTTCTTTCATGATTTGACCCCTATGCTTCACAATAGTGCCGCTTTTGTCATGACTAGTCCTTCAAAATTATGTTTCACCACAATAATAGTTTCTTTTGTTTATTCATCTTCTTCTTCTATTTTAATGGTCAATTTAGGATGGTCATTTTAGTAGGTATGCGGATGGTTATTTTATTTTTATGTAGATGATTATTTTGATTGGATTGAGTTTAGTTATATATAATTAAAATATGTTAGATGTTCAATTCATTAGGTATGCTGATGATTATTTTTATCCTTTAGTGGATGGTTATTTTTATTAAGGGTGAGTAGCGTGTGGCAAGTCAAGTAGCGATGGTGAAATGGGATGATTATTGATGAAGGTGAGGTGGCCGCCGGTTGAAAAAGAAGAGAGTATTGGAGAATTTCATATGGTTATTTTTTTTGAAATAACTAACTGAATTTTTTAAAAATTTGAAATTTAAAATTGGAGAATTTGAAATTTGAAATTTATTGTGAAATAACTGAATAAGAGTTTTTAAATTTATTATTTCGTGAGTAATTTTCATTTTTAATTCATATTGGACTAAATAAACAACTCATTGTACACATTGTACAAATACCTCTATTGGCTCCCTAACGGGATTCAAAGTGATTTATTTATAGCTGAGTTAATTCTATAAAATTATATTTTCGCATGCTACAAAAGATAAATGTCAAAATTAGGTGGTTTTTTCTATTGCAATAAATAACACGTGTTACACATATTGCAAAAATTTATTGGCCATATATGTACATTTTACGTGCCAACTCAATTCACGTGTATTACACCAAAATTTTGACCATATACTAATTTTTCAGCCGCATATATACTTAAATGTTAAATTTATTTTATTTATTTATTAAAAAATTCATAAATATATGAATACCATATTTCAATAGTCTATCTTTCTAAAATTTTACATACAATATATGTTGATAAAATAATTAATAAAAAAACAGTTTTTTAATAAATTAAGATTTTTTATGTATTTATCTTACATTAAAAAACTATAATTTTCAGTTAAATATTATTAACAATATCTTAGTAAGTCTCATTACAAAAATAACTCAATAGCGTAAGGGAATTGATTTTTTCATAGATTTATCTATAATAAATGAGTATTTTTTTATTCATACAAATATAAAAGCAATTTTGTTTGTTAGGATATTGATAATTTTTTTATGAATTTAATTTTAGTACATTAATAATATAAAGAAATTAAATTTATATATTTAAAAAATTTTAAATAGTAAATTTAAAAATTAATTATTTTTAATATAACAATACACAATTACTTATTCGTATAAATTTTTTTATAAATTGATGATATATGAAAGTTAATTTTTTAATATTTTGGGTGTTGTGATAAAAATAGATGTTCATCATTTAATAATTTGGACAGCTCAATTTCTAATAAGAAGAAAGTTCAAATTCTCAAAATAGATTACATTAATAAAGTTTGAAAATAAAAAATTTAGTATGTGTATAAATAAAGGGCTAAATCTCGGATACGATGCAATATATATATATATAATCCTCTCAGTTATATTGAGATAAAAATATTAGTGAATATTAATACTAAAGTTTTTTATTTATAATTTTTTATTTTATATTTATTTTCTCTTTCTTATTTATTTATTTCACAACATGTTATCAGCACGAGACTTTGATCAACATTTAGGAAGACTCAAGTAATAAATTTTTATTATGTCAAAGTTCTCTTATCTTAAATTTAATACTCTTGATATATTTGAAAATAACTATTTATCATGAATATTAGATGGCGAAATTCATCTTGATTTAATAGATTTTGGAGATACCATTAAAGTTGAAATCATCCCAGAAGGATAAAGCCAAAGCCATAATCTTCCTTCGTCCTTATCTTGACGAAGGATTGAAAAATGAATATCTCACACTAAAAGATCCTGCATATATATGAAAGAACCTTGAAGAATGATATAATCATCAAAAGATAGTGATACTTTCTCAAGCCCGATATGAGTAGACACACTTGCGTCTACAGAATTTTATATCAATAAATGAATACAATTCAGCAATGTTCTGAATTACCTCACGAATGAAATTATGTGGGAAAAATATAACTGATAATGATATGTTAGAGAAAACTTTCTCAACTTTTTATGCCTCGAATGTGCTCCTACAGTAACAGTATCGAGAAAAAGAATTTAAAAAATATTTTGAGCAAATTTTTTGCATTCTTGTTGCTAAACGTAATAATGAATTGCTTTTAAAAAATCATGAAGCGCACCCTAGATGAGGTAAATGGCAAGGTTTTAGTAGTAAGAAAAATTATGGAAGGGAGAAAAATTATGTTCACAAGAAAGGATCTCACCAGAAGTGGGATATAAAAAATAATGGACAAAATAAATCAATAGAGGATAAATATTTTCGTTGTAGTGGAAAGAGCCATTAGTCTTATACCTATCGTAGTCCAAGGCACTTAGTTAATCTTTATCAAGTATCCTTGTGAGAAAGAAAATGACAAATTTTGTTTCGAATGATATTGATAAAAATTACACCATTTATTATGATGTATTTGATTTCTTTGAGGATTCTGAAGGAAATATTGGTCATTTAATCAATAATTGAAAAGTTTAATATTTAGGTTCATTAAGTACTTATGTAAATAAATAATGTAAGAAACTTTTTGTTAAGTTTTATTTCCTATGCATTTGAATTTCAAGTATTATGTATATAAATAATGTTTAATAAAATATTAATATTTATTTTTAAGAATTTTAAAATCACTAAATGTGTCCAATTTTATAATAATAATAATAATAATAATAATAATAATAATAATAATAATAATAATAATAATAATAATAATAATAATAATAAATTATTTTAGTATATGATATTATTTTTATGTACAATGCTTCTTAAAAAAATAATTCCAATTAGAAATACAATTTTACTGCGCATATACTTTTATTTATTTTATTATTATTGTTTGTCTTTGAAGAAAATCGCAAGGACATATAACGAAGATATTTACCTTGCGGATACTGCAAGTTCGCATATCATTTTCAAAAGTAATATATATTTTACTCGTCTTGTACAAAAAAATATGTTAATACAATTATTGTCTCAGACAATGTGATAAAAAGCTTTGGAAGAGTTATAATTTTATTTTCTAGAGGAACAAAATTCATAATAAATAATGCATTATTATTTACTAAGTCTCTAAGGAACTTGTTGAGTTTTAAAGATATTCGCTGAAATAGATATCATATTGAAACAATGAATGAGGAAAATCATGAGTACTTATGTATCACAACTCATGATTTAAATAAAAAGGTTATATTAGAAAAGTTACCCTCACTTTCTTCTACGTTATATTGTACTAAAATCAGTGCAATTAAATCACATATCATTGTAAACTAGAAGTTTACTAGTCCAAATGAATTCATAATTTGGCATGATTGATTGGGGCATCCTAGAACAACCATGATACGAAAAATTATTGAAAACTCTCAAGGACATTCACTAAATAACCAGAAGATTTTAAATCTAGTGAATTTTGTTGTACATGTTCTCAGAAAAAGCTAATTTTAAGGCTATCACCAGTAAAGATTGGATTTAAGTCTTCTGAATTTCTAGAAAGAATTCAAGGCAATATGTGTAGACATATTCATCCACCATGTGGATCTTTTAGATATTTTATGGTCCTAATGGACGTACTTTTGAGATGATCACATGTGTGCTTATTGTCTTCTCGCAACTTGCTGTTTGCGAGATTACTTGATCAAATTATTCGATTAAAAGCACAATTTCTAGAAAATTCAATCAAAATAATTCATCTTGATAATACTGGTGAATTCACCTCTCAAGCTTTCGATACTTATTGTATGACCGAAGGTATAAATATTGAACATCCAGTAGCTCATGTTCATACACAAAATGGACTAGTAGAGTTATTTATTAAACGGCTTCAATTGATTGCTAGACCCTTACTTATGAGAACAAATCCCCCAACCTCTACTTGGGAATATGCTATTTTACATGTTACAGCACTTATTTATTTGAAACCAATAAGTTACCATCAATTCTCTCTCTTTTGTAATTAGTTTTTGGCTAGCAGTCAAATGTTTCCCACTTGAGAATATTCAGGTATGCGATATATGTTTCAATTGCACTGCCTTATCGCACCAAAATGGAACCCTAAAGAAAATTGGGGATATATGTTGAATATGATTGTTCTTCTATAGTGAGGTATCTTGAGATACAAACTAGAGATTATTTAAAATCCGATTTGCAGATTGTCATTTTGATGAATCAAAATGTTTAACATTAGGGAGAGAGAATAAGTTTCTTAAAAAGGAACTTAACTTGAATGCATCATCCTTGATGCATTTAGATCCTTGATCAGGGCAATGTAAATTAGAAGTTTAAAAGATTATACATTTGTAAAAAATAGCAAATAAATTACCTGATACATTTGCTGATACGAAAAGGAGAACTAAATCCTATATACCAGTTGAAAATACCCCAATTCAAATTAATATTCCAGTTGGACAAATGACCACTAAAACAAATTCACGTCAGAAGTGTGGTAGGCTTTTCGGTTCCAAAGACAAAAATTCTTAAAAAAGAAAAGAGGTCAATACTGTTCCTGTTGAAAAAAAATAAAGACATAGTAAAGACACTCGCAGTTGTCTAAAATTTTGATATAATTTTGACACTAGAAGACGTTTAGGTACTTGAAAATTATGAAAATTGTGAAAATGATGAGATCTCGATAAATTATGTCTTTACATGAGAAAAAATGGAACCAAAATAAAATAATTATCATTGAAATATTTGCATATAATGTGGCATTAAACATCATGCACGAAAGTAAAGATCTTGAGCCAAGAACAGTCGAAAAATATTGACAAAGGAATGATTGGCCAAAATTGGAAGGAGTTATGAAGGTTGGGTTAGACTCACTTGCAAAACGTGATGTCCTTGGATATATATGGATAAGTCATACTCCTTAAGTATCCCAATGATCGTAAGGCCTTTGGATGTGAAAAATGATCAATTCCATCCTAAAGAAAAAAAATGAAGATATCCTTCGTCCTGAAGTACCATATTTCAGTGTTATTGGAGCACTAATGTATATTGCTAATAATACACGACCTGGCATATCATTTGCCGTGAATTTACTAGCAAGGTATAGTTCTTCTCCAAACAGAAGACATTGTAATAGAATCAAACAAATCTTTCAATATCTTTATGGAACAGTTGATATGGGTTGGTTTTATCCATATGAATCCAAGTCACAATTAGTTGGCTACACAGATGTAGGATACTTGTTTGATCTACATAAAGAAAGATCTTAAACAAGATACCTATTCACATATGGTGATACAGTTATATCATGGAAGTCCACAAAACAGACGATAGCAGCAGTATCCTCTAATCATGTTGAAATACTAGCGATATATGAAACAAGTTGCGAGTGTTTTTGGCTCAGGAGTTTAATTCAATATATTCTGTCATCATGTGAACTAATTGATCATAAAATAGCTCTAACTATTATGTTTGAAGATAATATAGTATGCATTGCTCAATTTAAGAGTGGATATATCAAAAGTGATAGAACAAATTATATTTCGCCCAAATTCTTCTTCACTCATGATATTCAAAATCAAAGAACAATTGATATCTAATAGATCCGTTCAAGCGATAATCTTGCAGATTTATTTACAAAGTTACTTTCAAAATCCTACTTTAAAAGATTGGTACATCAGATTATGATGCGCCGATTTCGAGATATTAAATAATGTCGACAAGAAGGGAAGACTGTACTCTTTTTTCCTTGGTCAGGTTTTTCTCTGTATTGGATTTTTCTTGACAATGTTTTTAATGAGACAGTTCTCATCATAAAGGATATTGTACTCTTTTTCCTTCACTAAAATTTTTTTCCAATGAGTTTTCCTTTAATAAGGTTTTAACGAGACATAATTCTAAATAGACATACAAGGAGAAGTGTTGTGATAAAGATGGATATCCAAATTGGGGCGGCTCAATTTCTCAATAAGAAGAAAGTTCGAATTCTCAAAATAGATTGCATTAATGAAATTTGAAAATAAGAAACTTGATACGTGTATAAATAGAGAGTTAAGTCTCAAATAATAGATACACATCAATAACATAAACACTTCTCTTTATATATGATGCATCATATAAAAGTTAATGTTATATTAAAATAACAATATTAGTAAATATTAATACTAAAATTTTTTATTTATAATTTTTTATTTTATATTTATTTTTTCTTATTTATTTATTTATTTCACAATATTGGGTTAGTTTTAGTTTTTGTTTTCCCCAAGTGAGGGATCAGACCAAAAGAAGTATATTGTTCAATTGACTAGATATTCATATTAATATCATTTCTTCATTTAATAATTAAAAAAAATTAACGAGTTATACTTCAAATGACATAATCTTTTCATTCTTACTTAGAGATTTTGGGTTTAGTCTTATTTCTATCTTTAGACAAAAAAAAAAAAAGAAATAATAACAAAAGAAAACCAGCCTTCAAAAGTCAAAACCATAGTTGAAAAACTCAGACCGACCATCCATAGTTGAAAAATTTAGACCGACCCATATGGTCGAACTGAAAAACAAAAACCAGCGACCCGATTTCTAAATCGATCTGGTCTGGATGTTGGACTTGATACGAACAAACCCGGTGAGAACCGGTTTGATTAGGTCGAGTTATGTAAAACTGGTGAACCGGAAGGTTGAGAAACCCAGACCGGTTGATAATTTTTAGAAAAAAACCCTAACCCAAAACGACGTGGTTTGATTTTTTGTGACAAAACGAGAAAGAAATCCTAGGCACTTCTCAACCCACCCACCACCTAACCCAGCTCTCTCTCTCGCGTGTCGCCGCGCCTCCGCCAGTGAGTCCTCGAGCTGTGCTTCCTGCAGCCGTGCAGCGTGTTGTCGTCGTCCGCCATCACTGCACCCAACGCCTGGTGTGCTCCAGTGCTCGCGTCTTGCCTCTCTTCCTCCAGCTGTACTTCCTGGTGAGTGCTCGCGTCTCGCCGCACCGCGCCTCCGTCCCTCCCTCTCCTCTCTTCCGTGGTTGTTGCTGCCTGAACTGCTGCTCGTCCTCCACCTTCTGCCTCTGCAACAACAGGTGAGCATTTATTTTTTTTCCAGGTTGATTAATTGATGTTATTGCTGTGAATTTTATTGTTGATTGGTTTATGTGCGGATTAGAAGTAAATATGGCAGTGGTTGAATTGAAATGTTGAATTGGTTTCTGAATTGGTTTACGAATATGAATATGCAGGGGTTTGCTGATTATGAATATGGTTTAATTGTTGAATATGCAGCGGTTTTGTTAATTGTTGAATTGGTTTCGCTGATTATGAGTTTTGTTGATTGTTGATTGTTGCTGTAATGATGCTGGTTTGTTTTGCTATTAGTTACTTAGTTGATTGAATTTTTTTTCTTTTATGGGATTTTAAGATGGCTTCATCAGAAACACCATCATCCCAAGAACGTCATATGAAGACGGATATCTAGACTTTGAAATTATTCTTTGGACATAGTTTATAGATTTTTATTTTTATTGTGTCAAATTAAGATACTACTGTAGTGGTGTTGTCTAATTTTATGTCTATTTTCGTATGTTATTTTTAAAATTTGAGACTTGCTTCAAATTTAGTGAAAATATGTATTTCAAAATTCAAAATTTAATTTTATGTTTTTGATTATTATATATTTTTATTTAAATAAGACTGGTTCAACTAGTGATTTACCGGTTGAACTAGAGATTCAGTGACCCAGTAATTTGACCGGTTCAGTCACTGGTCAGTTCTGACAACTATGTTCAAAACCACCACCATAAACCTCTCGCACTGCAGATCTCACAGGAAGAAAGCTGTGACTCGACGGTTCTATCTGTTCCGAAAGGAAGAAAGCTCAGAAGTTGAGGTACCACTCTATGACTCTGTTTCTCTCTGATGATCTAAAACCCAGTTAATGTAAGAAGAAAAAATAATGTCAAACTAGCGCGTGGTTTGGTAACCAATTCCTCAACTAACAGCTACTCACCAATATATAAAAATAAAGGAAAAAAGTAAACAAATCATTCTGAGTTTCTTAACTGGAACATATTTTCATGTGAGAAACATCAATAAATTGAGCACAATTCTGGAAATTGAGTCTCAATTTTGAACCTATTTGATTGTTGTTTGCAGTGGTAGCAGATAACTGGGAGCGGAAATCCTGTTTAGGAAATTCAGTGTTGTCAGTGAATATGGCTGTGAATGAATTAGACACGGAACAAGACCTTGCACCATCAAAGAAGAAGCCACTTTCTGAGGATGAGAAGAGGTATATATCTTTGGTTCTTTTTGTTTTATTTGAAGTTTGATGATGATTGCATTCCAAATGTTTTTGTTTTGGGAAAATAAAGGAAGAAGAAAATTGTGCCTGGGAGTTTGATGAAAGCGGTTGTGAGGCCTGGTGGTGGTGATTCTGGACCTTCAGATGGTGATCAGGTTATTTTTGTGATATGTGAATATGCATTTTTCTAGTATATAATAGGTAAAATATAAATGCTTGTGTTAATCAATGTATATGTTTTCTATCTCAGGTTATTTATCATTCCACAGTTCGAACATTAGACGGAGTGCTTGTGGAATCTACTAGGTCTGATTATGGAGGTGAGCTCATTTAATTTAAGTTGTTTCTTGCCTTATTAATGCCCATGATTAAATTGGTGAGTGTGAGTTATGGTGATTGGTGTGCATTTTGTTCCAAAAATTGATTGATTTAATCCTGTAATTGTGGTTACTAATTACGTGATTTGTCCTTTTTTGTTTAATAATTGAATTGGATGAGGTACTACTTCTTCGTAATCTCCTAGACATTTGTAAATCTTGACTTAGATTCCATTGTTTGCTTGAAACTCGATATGCAAATTCATAATGGAAAGCACTTATATAGAACATTTTGGAAGTTGAATGTTCAAATATCTTAAATTAGGCTTTAAATGGCAATATATCTTTGATTATTTCCTGTTGAAGACATAGTTCCTAGGTTAGATAACTGTTTACATCATTGCAACAGGCAAGGGCACACCAATAAGACATGTTTTAGGCAAAAGCAAGATATTATTGGGCTTGCTGGAAGGAATCCCAACAATGTTGAAGGGTGAAGTGGCAATGGTAACATGCTAATTATTGAATGTTGTTGTCTTCCTGGTCTAAATCGATGTGATTTACTTAGAAAGAATAGGTTTGTGTTTTCTGCTTTTCTACTTTTGTGTAGGGTTTGATATGAGGATTTAATGATATATATTTTACACACACATTCTCAATTTCTGTCTTTATTAGGCAGAGATATTCTATTTTTATCATTTTTCTTATAATAAAATTTTCTTTAAACTGAAAAATTGCATAACTCTATTGGTTATTTTTTTTATTAACTAGATTGTGTAACCTATTCTTGCAGTTCAAGATGAAGCCTCAGATGCACTATGGTGAGGATGATTGTCCTATTTCTGCTCCTGATAGTTTTCCAAAGGAGGATGAACTTCACTTTGAAATTGAGCTGATAGAATTTTTCAAAGCCAAGGCAAGGATGTATGCTTTTGACTTCTTTTCACTTTCGTTCTCCATCTGTCATATCCTAGTGAATTTTGGTTTCTGCTTACTTTTTGCATATCTGAAGACTTCCAGTTGTTAATTGTGGTTCTCTTCTGATCACAAGATTATTATTCCCTCTTTGCTCAAATAAGTATCCACTTTTGAATTTTCATGTGGATTAATAAAATGATTGCAATGTGTTGGAGTCATAAAAGTTAAAAAGTAAGTTGCAAAAATTACCCTTGATAGCAATAATTACTCTATTTAATTATTTACTACTTTTATTCCCTCTCATCCATTAATTAGGGGTATGACTAGAAAAAAAATGGTAATTTTACATTAATTTACTAAATGGACACTTATTTGTGAAATATATTTTTTTTTTTGAAAAAAAAAGCTGGATACTTATTTGAGAATGGAGGGAATATTATTTTTTTATTGTCTATATTTTCAATAATATTGTAGTGTTTGTTAACTGTATTCATAAATATTCTTGCTGTGTTCCTCAGTAGTGCAGAACTGGTTTTCTGGTGTTTATGTGGTATTTATATTCCTTTTTGAATAACTACTTCTGGTATTGAACTTTGTTCTAATTATATTTTGTGATTTTGTTTATATTTCCAGGTTGTTACTGATGATTTGGGAGTTGTGAAAAAGGTATAATTGGTTTGGATTCTTCATAGTTAACGAAAGTTTCTATATGTTTTTGTGGTTTTGGATGACTGTAATAAGAAATGTGGTTGTTGAACCAAAGATAAACAAAAAAGATTTGCTTGTGTCTCAAACATGGGAGTCTACACTTCATATAAGTAGAAGGTTGCCACCCAACTGCTTGTGTCGTTATTGTCATATGCTAGTGTAAGATTACCATTGCAGCCAAATTAAACAGATAATATGGAGAATAGAGCAGAATATAGTGTATAGTGGTAGATAAATCTGAAGAATAGAGTAGATAGCAGAAGAAGATGGAATAGAAGTGGAGGGGATGAATGATATCATTGAGATATCATTCTTGCCTCAGTAAATGTATTGAGATATGCAGAAAAGGAAGATATAAGTAGCATTCGAGAGGCTACTACTCTCCTATGAGTTCTATCAAGCCTAATTTCCCAGATAAAAACCCCTTGAACTCTCTTCTCCTCTCTTATAGACAATCTCATCTCTCTCTCTCTCTCTCTCTCTCTCTCTCTCTCTCTCTCTCTCTCTAACAATATTATCATTCACCTTGTCCTCCTAAATCATGTGAGTGCAAAACAGCTAGCATTAAAATTATTTACTAATTTGATTGTTCCAGTTCAAGATAGAGTTCAATGCTGCTTGAAATTTCAGAGTTTGTAATTTTATACATATATTATATTTATAGTTAGTTTGTTTCTTATGTTAAATTCGTGGATTCAAAATTTTGTTAACATGCAATCTGAAAAAGGCACCCTCTTTTGATGAGAATTGTTCATTTTAAATCCGTTATCCGAGTTACATTATACATTTCACCATACAACTATTTTTATTACTGCAGGTTATTAATGAAGGTCAGGGTTGGGAATCTCCAAGAGAACCTTACGAAGTGAAGGCTTGGTAAAACTGATCTTTGTTTTCATTTTTGTATTGTCCTTCCCCACTTGTTTTAGGCTGTATGGAACTTTGTGATGATATTTTGTTTGGTCATTACCAGGATTTCAGCAAAGACAGCTACAGGGAAATTGATTATGTCACATACAAAAGGAGAACCATACTTCTTTACATTTGGAAAATCAGAGGTGGTTAAATTAGATATCTTTGCTTATGTATCTGTTATTTTCCTGTTAATTGTTTTGTCATGGAATACTTGTACTGCAATGAATCGGTTGCCTTTAATATGCCAAATATTTCTGTGATTTGATGAGTTCTGCTTATATATTTATTTTTCTTGATTCTGCTAGGCATTTTGTTCCCTTAAAGTTAATAACAGCAGTAGGCAGCAGGGGAAAAATAATACATTTCTTAGGCATTTTTGCATTAGAAATATCCTAGAAAAATGCTTGTTGACAATAATGTTGATTGCTACGCTTTTCAACTTGGCAATTACCCTACCTCTGTTGAAATCAGGTACCTAAAGGTCTTGAAATGGGAATAGGAACAATGACTCGGGAAGAGAAGGCTGTTATATATGTTACAAGTCAGTATTTAACTCAGTCTCCACTGATGCCTGTAATAGAGGATTACGATGAAGTGCAGTTTGAGGTGGAGCTCGTCCACTTTATTCAAGTGAGCAAGATCATTCTAACTATAAATCGTGATTTATTATTGAGCTTGTTGAGGAATGAAATCAAAATGTTTCAGCATTCTTCTTTAATTATCTAATTTTCTTTTTTAAGTGATAGATTTATAGATCTTACTTTCTATTCTGCATTGTTGAGTCCCCATAACTATTTCCTGATATGTATCTTGCATAGTTGTATTTTCATTGTATGTCAGTATAACTTCATATAATAGCCAAACGATTGTGGTATTGAAGTTGGAATTATATTCCTTGTTAACTGGAAAGCTCCTGGCCAGTAATCTTGGTTGCTCTTAATCTAGGATGCACGAAATGGGTTTGTAACCTGTAATGTTATTGGTATGACCATGGGTGTGGTATATTTCTGGTATTTCCCTAGGCGGTTTCGCTTGAAGCAAACTTATACTTTGTATTGATGCTAGTTATGTTTGAAACATTTTATATTCTTTTCTCCCTGAGCAAGACATTGAAAAGATGTGAAATTTCTTGCTGGTGACATATCAACAGGTGAGGGACATGCTTGGAGATGGGCGCCTAATAAAGCGCCGCATTCGTGATGGCAAAGGTGCGAACTAAGAATTTAGTGTTAGTATTAGGACTTCATGTCTTATAATGGAAATACATAATAACAATTTTGTGGAACATGCCTTGCTGATTGTTGAGTCATACCAAAGATGGTTTTTTGCTATGAGTTCAATCCTCATTGTGTTTACATGAAAAACTAATTATGTTCTTGCACTTGCGTAGCCTTTGTGCTAGTTCTTTTTTTTTTTCTTTTTTTTTGGATGACTTATTATCATATTGCATTTTGTTTGTTACAAATAGGTGACTTCCCAATGGATTGCCCTCTTCATGACAGCCTACTTCGTGTACATTACAAGGGCACGATTGTCAATGAAGAAAATAGAGTATTCTACGATACAAGAGTTGATAATGATGGTGAGCCTTTGGAGTTCTGCTCTGGAGAAGGTCTGGTAAGTTGTGGCATAAATGAGCTAAAGGGCTCTTTGGATATTCATTTTCCATAGGTTTTTCTGTCTGGAAAATCCTTTTGTAGAAAGTCAATTAATAATGTCCCCTTTCTGTTATAAACCTTGGAAATTTCCTTTACATATGTTGTTGCACTGTAATCTCCTATTTCCTTTCTGTTAGGTGCCAGAAGGATTTGAAATGAGTGTTCGTCTGATGCTTCCTGGAGAGATAGCTCTTGTCTCATGCCCCCCTGACTATGCATATGATAAGTTTCCAAGGTTTGCGATTAAACCCTTTAAACTTTGACCTTCAATTTATATTTCTTGAAGTATTCCACTGCATTGGCAATCAAAATATCTCAATTCCACATATTTCTTTCATGATCAGGCCAGCAAATGTCCCTGAGGGTGCTCATATTCAATGGGAGATTGAACTTCTTGGTTTTGAAATGCCAAAGGTATGTTATCAATAACTTTAGTTAAATTCAAATTATTTAATGTAGTTGTATATTTACATCTAGCAATTATAAGACCTTCAATGCTCCAATGTAGTGAAGGTGTCAATTGAACGTAGAAATTATAGATAAGGATGATAATTCAAATATCAAACTGCAGGTGATAAACAACAAACGGGGAGTTAAATCTCATCATCAAAGAATATAAAATTAGCTTTTTTCTATTTTGCAAATCTTTGATCCCTTGTTATTTCTATGTTACAAACTACACACCACTTCCTTCTGCATTATAATTTAATTCTCATTGCAGGACTGGACTGGATTGGACTTTAATAGTATAATGAATGAGGCTGAGAAGATCAGAAACACGGTATGCAAAAGATATGCACAATTTTCATCATTCAATCTTTAGCTTGTTATTGGTTATGACATGATGGTGCATGGCACAATTACCAGATATGCTTGTGCATGTCTTTTTTTCTGTATTTTGAGCAGCACTATATGGGGAAGGAACCAATTTACCACTTCCTGTGAAAGAAACCTGTAGTTTTATTTCAATTGTGTACATATGCATATTCACACTAATGGACAGATGACACTTTATCTATCACTATCGTGCAATGAATTAGTGGTTTACTCTTGCACTGAATTTATTTCAAAGTCGTGCTTTACTGTTGCACTGAATTTATGACTGATCTACCATCTGTTGGAAATCCCTGAATAGATGACTATAGGTGTAATATTGTTTGATTTCTTGTTTCTTCAATTTGCTTTTAATTCTAATCTGTTCTATATAATTGTAGCTTCAATATGGTTTATTTGGTTGGTACATATTATTTGTTTTCAACTTGTGCAATAATCCCTTACGTAGGCATAATAGAATGCAATGTATTTACCTTTGTTTTGAACAAAGAATTGAATGTCTCCTGCTGCCAATTTCAGGGTAACAGGCTATTCAAAGAAGGAAAATATGAACTTGCAAAGGCAAAGTATGAAAAGGTATATGTCCTCTTGTGATACCAAATCATATACAAGCAACAATAGTTCTCGTACAAGGCTCTTATTCACCTTCCTTAAATATCTTTTTTGCATTGATGTCAGAAGTGTTGGATTTAGCCAGATAAAAACTATGTATTTCCAGATATTTCGTCCTCATTGAGTAGGAAACTAGGATTCTTAAATCTCAATAAACACATACTCAAAATTCCCACTTTTAGTTTATGATGTCATGCATAGCAACTGTCATTATGAATAGTGTTCAGAATTAGTGGACCCATGGATGTCTTGTAGATCGGATAGTGAGAGAATAGAGAAAAGATAGATACTCCTATCGTAAAAACAAACTTTGGACCATGTATTACTATTTCCATGGGAAACTGTAAGGCCTAGCAGTAGCAGCAGAATAAGAATAGAAGCTGTAGTATAGAATTATAGAAGAGAGTAGAAGAAAGAGCGGATAAGAAACAGAGGAGCTGGAAGATATCAAGGTGATACTCTGCCGGTGTCTGATGTCTGATGTATTCATTGAAGAACTAAGTATTGAAAGGAAGGAAACAAGGTAGCATTCGGGAGGTTATCACTCTCCTAAGGTCCTCCCCAGCCTAGATCCTTCTCCGTGTTGATTCCCTTCATCCCCGTTATATACACTGGCAATCCTGTCTCCTATAACATAATTCATCCCTCACTTGTGCCCTCCCCACCAAATTTTCCGGCTGTCCTATTTGTTACCTCAGCTGGTCTCACTCTATTTGTAAATAAAAGGCAAAGGAGCTATTTTACCTTTCCCTTCTCTAACTAACTTAACTGCTTTTTCCTCATTCTTGTTTTCTTTACTTGGGTACTTAACAGTGACAAACATCTATTTTTAGTTAGGCCTTTCTCTTGTGTCAGTAAAATGATGGGGTAAGTCTATATATACAAGGTCTATATCACATTCACCTCTTAAGTAGTATTTTTCTGTCATCAAGATATTGATGTTAAAACGGGATAAACAGTATGATCAATAACTATTTAAGTGGTTTTTTGCTGTGTCAAAGTCTCACCCTACCATGATACCATTGAAACTTGCTAACATTATGTGGTTGTTGGTAACAGGTGCTACGAGAGTTTAATCATGTTAATCCACAAGATGATGAAGAAGGAAAAATATTTGCAGATACACGGGTAAGCGATCTTGTGTCTCTTTCCTTGTTTTAATTTTTATTAATATTCTTAAGAAATGTAGACTAATTCTTTTTGTATATCTTTTTCACTCATGATTAAAGAATTTGTTACACCTTAATGTTGCTGCGTGCTATCTGAAAGTAGGAGAATGCAGAAAGTCCATTGAGACTTGCAACAAGGTATGCTTCATCTCTGCTATCATGTATCTTCTCTTTATTTCATTTGGATAATTTTTATTACTTTGAATTTGAGGGTAAGCCTTTTGTTGGTAAAAGAAGTTATTAATTTTTAAGTAGATAATTGATGTTCCCTGTTGAGAGAGAATGAAAATATAAGAAACGTATGGGCTAATTACCAAGTAGGCACTCAGCACTGTTTTTTCTAATTAGCAAGTAGATCTTCTTACTGTACTTGGCTTAGCATCTAAGATTTAGGGACTCCTTGGATCTTTATGAAACTCTTGTTGTTATTTTGTTTTCTTAAATTGAACATAGCATTTGGCTTTATGTTCTGTATATTAAATAATGCCTCGTAATATGCTTTCTTCATTGAATGATGCAGGTTTTGGAAGCAAAGCCTGCACATGTCAAGGGTTTATATCGTCGTGGAATGGCCTACATGGCTAATGGAGATTTTGAAGAAGCAAGGAATGATTTCAAAATGGTACGGATCTTCATACTGTACTGGATTTAGAATCTAAGATGTAGTCTCATCCATTTCTAAACTCACATATGCGCTATCTTAGATGATGAAAGTTGACAAGTCAGCTGAACCTGATGCAACTGCAGCTCTTTCGAAATTGAAGCAGAAGGAACAGGTCGGTTTGAAAGCAGTTATTATCTTCTAATATTGAACTGAATTTGACTATAAATTGGCCTTGTTTTGGTTCAATTATTTCCTGCTCCACCACAAACTTTAACTGTTTGAAATAATTAATCTATGAACTGGAGCCATGCCTGTTTGATCTTTGGTTTGGTTTGACCTTATTCTTATATCATTTCACATGCAGGAAGTTGAGAGGAAAGCTCGGAAACAATTTAAAGGGCTTTTCGACAAGAAGCCTGGAGAGATTTCAGAAGTCAAAGCTGATGAAGATGGAAATCCAAGTACAAGTGAAAACCAGGACAGTGAAGAACACAGTGACGCCGATGGAACAAATTCAGAGGATTCTCATGAAGCTGCACCTGACGCACGTCCAAGGAGTTGGATCTCTCTCTTTTGGCCTACTGGCAAAAGAATTTTTGAGTCTCTTGGTCTGCAAAGATGTACCATACTGTGATTTAACTTAAAAACATGAGATTTTAGCCATAACACAAATTCTTAATGTATTTGATGAGGTTACAAAGGCTGAATTCATAAGCCACGGGCAGTTGGGCACCTATCCCTTAATTAAAGGAGGAAATAGCATCCTGCCTTCCTCTTTAACTAGAGATTTGGGAAAATAAATTATAGATATTAACAGCCTAAGGAAAGATTTTTTCCTAAACTGTACAATTGAGCAGTTTGTTGACTTGATTGTGAAATAGTGACCGGCATTCATGTGCGCTATCTAAAAAATAGTTGGTGTGGCTATTGTTTTTTAACTTTATTATTATTATTATTATTATTATTATTATTTTGAAAGAAGGAACAAGCTCAACATATAGAGTGGAGCGTACAAATGTCAGAAAAAATAAACTAAAGCAACTCCTATGTTATGTCCGACATAGCCATCAACAAGGACAATTTACCATAATAAATAAAGTGGCTTCTAATATTACCAATATACACAATTTACAAAATGGATACCAAAATGTATTTTTCTCATAAACTATGTAAACCGCGACAGGAGATCCGCGGTTTACAAATACACGTATACCGCTACAGGTGTCGCGGTGTGAATGAGTAGGCGGTTTATGCGTGAATGAGCAGTGTGCAGAAACATAAAATAAAGTAAGTCCATGGTAAATAAAAACATACATAACACATACATAAGTCCATGGAAGTAAACTAAGTACCATCACATAATACAAAAAGTACACGACAAATCAGACATACATAGGTATCATCAATGAAAACATAAAATAAACAGCTACGGCTCCTGCCTGTTCTCATCCTCCTCGTGAGAGTCATCCCCGAATAAGCCTAAGAGATGCGACCCTGTACCACATCGAGCGGCCCGTCTCACTCTGGCTGGCCTCTGGCGCTGCTGTGCTGGAGGATCGACGGGCATGCCCACCCCTGGGACCCCGCCCTTGCCTGCTCAGTGGGTCTATCACCAGGACTACCAGATGCAACCCCTGATGCACCACCCCGACGCTGAGGACAGCCACGCCGGACACGGTGATCGGCATGTCCTACTCCGTCGCCACCAGCTGTGTCATCCTGAATCATCTCATCCAGCCATCGCCACTCCTGGTCTGTAGCCCGGGTACCAATGCGTCGTCGCCTCTCCACGCGCCTGTTATCAGGCACGTCCAGCATCGGAACCCTAGAAGGCACATGTGACGAATCTCTCTGAATAACATCCTGACTGATCTCCTCTGTCCTAGGATCGGCAATCAAAAAATCCGACGACAGAAATTTATGAGCCACTCTGTACCACCATCTCAGAAAGTCTGCCGACAGCCCGGGATCAGGCACCCGAGGGATACTCAGAACAGAATCAACCCTGTTCTCCAACTAAGGTGCCATACCTGATAGTAGCTCGGGAACCATCTGTCCCCACCCCTCCCATCCTTGGAATGGAGCCAGTCTATATTCGAGGCCGGCTCAGGCTCGTGCTGAACGCCACCCAGCTGTGGCAGCACCCTATCCATCTGGTGCCACTCAATAACGGCGAAGTATATCAAACAAGTACATGCGCGCCATAATCGATTGTGCTCCTCTGTGAGAATCTCTGGATGAACAACGGCCATCACGTCAAGCGAAGCATAAGACTCCCAAACAATCTACAAACGTTGACAGAACACTCCGTTAGTCCATTAACTAATAAATATATAGTTAATTACTAGATAAAAATGAAAACAAAATGAATAAACTTACATCTCAATCACCTAAGCGGTCCAATGAAAGGCGACACTTGATAACTCTCTCCTCCTTGTGGTCGGATGTCGGTAAGTAGGTGGCCCACCTGAACGAATACAATGTTTTACACATGTATAAATTGCTAATGACCTAGTTAACAGGTAGAACCATAATAAAAAAAAGTTACAGTTCAAGTCTAACTGTGCAGATATGTATACCTAGAAGCTAATGGGAAGGAATAGGCGTCGAATCCTGCGGCCTGAGGCTAGGAAAACACCAGAAAATCTATGACTGTAGTAGCTGCAAGGGGCCTGCCAAGTTTGTCGCGCTTATGTTGGCTACCCGACACATGCAATGATATAGCCAAGCCAACGCTGCCGACCCCCAACTATAACTGCCTATATCATCAAGCCTCACCATAAAAGGCAACCACCGTATATGAACCCGATTTCCACTCTTGTCACCGAACAACTGAGTGAAAAGTAGCATCATAATATAAACCCGTGCATATATGCGTACGGTGTCCTCTGTAGCATCATCCAGCAGCACCCTGAACCTCTCATGAAACCAAGTGAAGTGGACTGTATACTGCTTTACCTTATTCTGTGGTGGAAGCTTGTCAAACAGTTTCTGAAACCATTCCCACGCCGGTTTGCCTTCGTCCATAAGCTTCTCACAATCTGTAAGGCACCCGGATAAAGGTAAACTATCCACGGGCAGCCCCAACTGGTATGCTACATCCTGCAGCATGATATTCTCTCCAAAAGGCATATGAAAGGTATGCGTCTCAGGACGCCACCTCTCAATGAAAGCGCTGACTAAGGGCTCGTCCAACCAGAATAACCTTGCGTTGAGCCTTGCCAGGTGGTACAAACCAGCCCTCTCTAGATATGGTATGATCCTGTCATTTCTGATGCCTCCGGACACTATAAATACACCTAGTTGGCTGGAGCATGTGACAGAAGAAATCAAATAAATAAAAAATCAAACACTAATTTAAAGTAATCTAACACAAAAAATACAATATTAAAGTTTAAAAAGGTAACATGTAAGACCCAAGAAAATTATAAAAGGATTAATTGGATAATTAATCATCAAGTTAAAATAGTTAAAACACGTCTGGACGGAGTCAAAAATCAAGACTAAGGAATTTGAAGATTTAACTATGATAATTGGATTTAGTGAATTTTTTCGAATGGGAAAAAGTAATCTTCTGTGGAAATACGCATAAAAACGCGTACTGGTAATTCAACCGGCAGTACCGGCTTAAGTTAGTCTGGCACTGCAAGTGAGTAAATTAATTATAAGTGAATAAGATTAGGAATTTAGAATTTATAATTTGAGAAGATAGAAATATTTAAAATATGAATTTAAACACTAATCTTAAAGGTTTGGGCCCAAAATTGGGCTAACGGGCCAAATCGAGTGAACTGGGCCCAAGTGACCCAAGCCCACACTATATAAAGATCTGTTTCAGCACAAAATACCTCATTCTTTCCTCCTTTCAAAGAGAACACGGTGAGAGAGAAGAGAGTAACCAAAACCTAGAGCTGTATTCACTTTCATCTTGTTTTGCTTGTAACTTTTGATTCGGAACTCCGATTGACGAGCTGTTTACGGCCACGCGTAACTCTTCTCATCCTCTTCAATTCTATCTAAGCTTTGTGGTAAGGAGCTCCCAGTTTTTTGCCCAGTTTTCTGTTCCTTACGAATTTGCGTTTTTGGTTTGGGGTTGTTGAGTTATTGTAATTTTGGTTGTTTAGGGATGCTCTAGCATGAATTCCTAGTAGGTTCCATCTATATTTCGTGTGGGTTAAGGTAAGGAAGCTTAACTCTCTTCATTGTCCCTAATTTTATGTATGAACCCTAGAATAAATGTTGAGATATATTGTGACTAGATTATATGGAATAGAGAATTGTTGGAGCTGAATTTGATATGAAATGGAATTTGATTGGCAAATTTGGATGGTGGACCTTGAATATTGAGCTACACAAGGCTTCAAGAGTTTGAATCGCTGACATTCAAGGTACGTGTTTGAGTTTTGAGTAGGTACTATGTAAAGTTATGTGAATACCTAGGTTAGTTGACCTTAGGATAGGTGTGGATTGAAATTGGTTGTTGTTGTGGATAGTGAATGGCTATATGTATGTGTGTATTGATTAAGAATTGTTGTGATATTATAAAGTGAATGGCATTTATTGATTTTATTGTTAATTGATTTGGATATTGGGTCGGAGGCCGTAATAGGGTGAGGAAACCCCTATGAGGTAAGTGAAGGTAATCGGTGTAAATTATTGTAATGGTGGTGGACTTGGTGATTGATTGGAATTGAGTTTAGAGAATATTTGAAGGATTGAATCTTAAAATGTTGAACTACTTGTTGAAAATCTGAGTTTTAAAGTCAAACGACAATTTTAAAAGTGAACCAGTATCTCAATAGTGTTTGAAATGATAAGAAATTAAGAGCTAAGTAAACTATAATAAGTATGATTTTTAAGATTCAATTTTGAAGGTTTTGTATTAACTGGAATATTAGTTATGATTTTTCAAAGTTAAATCGTGGGATCTGATTTTCTGCATTATTTTAAACGAAGTGAGAAACTTTGAAAATCTATAACTAATTCTGTAATGATCAAAATTGCATGGGACTAAGTCTGGATTAAGCTTGGGAATATAAGGAGCTGGACTGGTGAATTTGAGACATTTTTGTTAAGTTTATGATTTATGGTAAATTTTTGAAGTGTGGTTGTTAAATCTGATTTTTCAACAGAATGCTTAACACAGCAACAAATTGTTTTCTCTATTGAAAATTCTCTAGTTTGAATTTTGAAATAAAATCAATTTTAAATAAAACTCTGATCCTAATACTTTAATTTTATAAAAATTTAGAATTTTTGGAATTGTATTTTAAAGATATGAATTTTTGAAATATGATGCGTTATGCAGTAAAAGCCAGATTCTGTTCTCTTAAATCAGTAACTTTGAAAGTTTATAACTTTTGATTTTGGATTGGTATTGAGGTGAAACCAATTGGAGGTGAAAATTAAGTATGTTTATCATACGTAATTTAAATTTTCAGGGCTGTTCATATTTTACTGAGTGAATTATGGGACTTGGAAGAGGATATGCTCATTGGCTTTTAAAACAGAATTCTGCAAAAAATTACTCAACTTCCAAGTTACATAACTTTCTCATTAAAAATGGTATTGACCTGGAACAATTTGAAAAAGAAACCTGGATAAGTGAAGTTGAAGCATATTTATTTTTAAGGTCATTGACGTTAGGATTTTTGCCAGTAAAGAATGTCATAAAAACAGTCGCGTTGTAGATATAGTCTCTAAACCGACAAAAATCCCTTCGTGCAAACGTTTTGGTTGTCACAAGTAACAAACCCCTTTGAAATTGATAACCGGGTATTCAAACCTCGGGTCGTCTTCTCAAGGAATTGCAGGGAGGTATGTTCTTATTATTGGTTATGGAGATTGTAAATTTGGGGGTTTGAGAAATTTGGAGTTTGGGCAATGTGCACAAGTATATTTAAATGACAGGTAAAATAAATTAACAATAATAAAATCTCTTGGCAAGGTATGGAGAACTGGAGGTCCTATCCTAGTTATCCTTATCAATTGTGATGAGAATTGGATTCTTCCCCCACCTTATTAACCTCTAACTATGAAGGTAAGTTAAGTGGACAAATTAATTCCAATTTTCAATCAACAATGAGTTTGATAACTCAAGAGTTACCAAGGTCTCAACCAAAGCCAAAAGAGAAAAATCCAAATTATTTATATAATAAAAAGGAGCAATCATAAGTCTGAAATACCTCAAAAATATATTAAATAGAAAATCAATCTAAACATAGAGAGTCATAAACAAAATTGAGAAAAGAAATAAAAGAACATTGAACTTGGGATTTGAGAGTCACTCCTAAAACTAAGAGAAATCCTAAATCCTAATCCTAAGAGAGAGGAGAGAACCTTTCTCTCTAAAAACTACATCTACTCCTAAAATTGTGAATTATATGAGAGCCTCCTATGAATGGATGTATTCTCCCACTTTATAGCCTCTAATCTGTGTTTTCTGCGCCGCAAACTGGGTCAGAAACAGTCCAGAATTCGCTGGTTTCGAATTTTGCCACGCTGGATTTCCGTCACTGTGACGCGGCCGCATGGATCACGCGGTCACGTCGCCTAGCGTTAGGGGAACTATAACATATTATATATCAAATCGAAGCCCCGGACGTTAGCTTTCTAACGCAACTAGAACCGCGTCGTTTGGACCTCTGTAGCTAAAGTTATAGCCGTTTGAGTGCAGAGAGGTCAGGCTGGACAGCTTAGCAATTTCTCCAACTTCTTGCATTCCTTCCACTTTTGCATGCTTTCTTCCCATCCTCCAAGCCATTCCTGCCTTATAATATCTGAAAACACTTAACACACATATCAAGGCATCTAATGGTAATAAGAGAGGATTAATAATAAGCAAATATAAGATCAAAGAAGCATATTTTCAATCAAAGAACATAATTAGGAAGGCAAATGTAAAACCATGCAAATATTATGAATAAGTGGGTAAAGAGTTGATGAAATCCACTCAATTGAGCACAAGATAAGCCATAAAATAGTGGTTTATCAACCTCCCCACACTTAAACACTAGCATGTCCTCATGCTAAGCTCAAGAGAGGCTATAAAGATGAAGAGGAATGGTAGGATGTATGAAATGCAATCCTATCTATATGAATGCAACTACATGCAAAATGTTTCTACCTACTTTGTTAAAAATAAATAAGTTCTCCAAGACAAACATAAATCAGATTTCACTAATTTAAATCATAAAATAAAAATCAGGTAAACTTGTAAGAAGACAGCTCATGAAAGCAGGGAACATAGAATCAAGCACTGAACCCTCACTGGTAGTGTATATCACTCTAATCTCTCAAGTGTATAGGGTTATTCACTCTACTCTTCTCTAGTCATGCTTTCTAAACCTTGTTCTTCATCTAACCAATCAACAAAATTTAATATACCAATGCAAACATCATGAGGTCTTTTTCAAGGTTGTAATGGGGCTGAGGTAAAGGTAAGGATATATGTATGGCCAAGTGAGTTATAATATGAATCTTCAATTAACCTAAGCTCTCACCTAATATACATATACTCTATATACTTTTAAATTCATGCCTAGCTACCCATAATTCTCACTTTTACACCACATACTCATGTATCAACTTTTTCTTTTTAATTTATCACATGTGCATTGATTTTTTTTCATTAACTTAACATTCGGGTAATTTTGTCCCCTTTATTTATTTATTTATATTATATATTTTTTTTTCTTTTTTTCTTTTTTTTTATAGAGAAATAAACATAACTTATCAATGCACATGGATTTTCTATTATTTTTTTATTTTGGTTTTTCATGAGTAGGTTCCCAAATTCCCAATATTCAAATAAATTAAAAACATGATACATTCCCTTATTAACCCATGTTCCCACAGTTTCCCCACACTTAATTAACACACTATCTTAAGCTAACCAAAGATTCAATTGGGATAATTAATTTGTTTTTCGCTTAAGGCTAGTTATATGGTAAAATATAGAATAAATGGGGATTAAAAAGGCTCAAAGTGGCTGATAAGGGTGATTTAAAGGGTAGGCTTATTTGGAAAAAGTGAGCTAAAATCAAATAATGGCCTCAATCATATGCAAACATGTAAATACACTAAATAATGTACATATAGGTTGGAACAAAATATAGATTACAATCATAGAGAAGGGAACACATAGGAATAAAATATTTATGGTTAAATAATGTAACCATGTAAATAAGCTCAAAGTCTCACAGGTTGTGTGTTCTTTTTCTCAAAAACCATGTTCCAAATACAACTTCAAACAAATTTAACACATAAAAATTTTTAAAATTTTTTATTTAAATTAGTGAAATTTTTTCAAAAATAGGATCTTAAAAAGAAATTTATTATTTTAACCAAGTAGTAACTAAATGCACAAAATCAAACAAATATGCAATTAAATATGCAGATGCAACAATGAACAAATAAAGAAAATAAAATTATTGGTGTTGAAAAGAAAGTACTAACCCACGGAGATCGATATCGACGTCCCCACACTTAAAGATTGCACCGTCCTCGGTGCATGCTAAGATTTGCAGGTGGATGGGTTGTTTCAACTGTTGTTTTTTTCTAAGGATTGTGCAGATGGACTTATCTGTCTCCCCATGTAAAATGTCTTCCGCTTCCCTTCCGGGTGGCCATCCTGAAAGAAAAAGGGAAGAAGAGTAACCCAGAAATAGAGATAAGAAAATAAAAGAAGTATGGGTTAATGCCAAATGATAAGGGTCTCATTTACATGGAAGCTTCAACATGTAAGGGAGAAAACAATAGAAGCCATGGCATACCAATGGTGCAAAATTTGCAACAAAGGGGAAGAGTGTGGGTAATGAAAATATCAATATAAGTACATGTCAATGCAAGAGGAGTACAAGTATCATAAAAATTAGCATTGATTTAAATAATGTTACCCAATGAGAATAAAACAAGTCATAAGCACCAAGATAATACCAGATATAACAGTTGAATAAGAACATTTGAACACCAATAATTTTAGAAAAATAAAAATATGCACAAAATTAAAATGCAATGAATGAAAGTATGCAAATAAATTAAATAAAATAAAATGAAAGTGAAAAAGAATGAGAAGTAGAAAAAGAAAGTGAGAAAGGAGAGAGAAGGAAGAAATTAGGATTAGAAGAGAAAAGATAAGAAAATTGGCACTAATCTGGATAGGTTGTGCGACGCTGGCGATTCGGTCGCGTGGGTGATGCGGTCGCGTGGTGCGCGATAAGGTTGGGTGAAGCGAATGCGTGGGGCACGCGATCGCGTGACTTGATTTGTGCTAGTGGCGCGAGTGCAGCCTCGCGGTTGCACAACTCTCTGTTCGAAACTCTTTTTGTCAAAATTCTGGGTGACGTGGTCGCGTGGTCGACGCGATCGCGCGGGTGGCCTTATTTTCAATATGACGTGGACGCGTGGGTGACACGTTCGCGTGGCAGGGCTTGTGCTACTAGCACGGGTCCAGCCCAACTCCAGCTCAACTTTCGGCCATGCACCTGGTTGACGTCGATTTTCAGGTCACGCGGCCGCGTGGGTGACGCGGTCGCGTAGGGTGATTTGTGCCATTGGCACACCTCCAGCGCTGCTCCTGCGAAACTCTCTGTTCATATTAATATTGTCTCCCATCTCCTTGCAACGCGGACGCGTCGCTGATGCGGTCGCGTCCATGCTCGCTTTTTTTTTTTTTAATCTGAAAAATGCAGAATGCAGTGTTAATATGAATGTGATGCAAAACTCCAGGTTCAATATAACAAAATAAAATAAAATTCAAAAATAAATAAAACTAAGTAATGAAATGGGAACAATCATACCATGGTGGGTTGTCTCCCACCTAGCACTTTTAGTTAAAGTCCTTAAGTTGGACATTTGGCGAGCTTCCTGTTATGGTGGCTTGTGCTTGAACTCATCCAGGAATCTCCACCAATGTTTATGATTCCAGTGTCCTCCGGGGTCCCAAACTAAGCATGTAAAGCCCTTAAGAAGCTTCAAACAGATTCTTAGGCTCTTGGGGTGACAAATGCCAGAACAGATTCCAGGATCTCAAACTTTACTTTTACACCCGTTTTTGTCTCGATCCGCATTTTTCCAGCCGGGTGAAAGGTGATCTAAATTCTCACTGCAGCGACCAAACAGCTTCCTAGACCCATTCAGTTGAGCTTTATACCAACCCTTGCGTTTGAACTTAAAGCTTCCAACCATGATGAACCTTGCAGGACAATTCTTACCACTGGCCATCTTCCTCTTACTCTTAATATCACAAAGAGCTCTAAGTTGACCATCCGTCTCCAGTAGCCCATATTCAAGTGGGATTAGAAAGCTATGTGATATGAATTTTACCCACTTGAATGTTGTGAAGGATGATGGCAACTTAGGGGGAGGTATTTTTAATAAAATTGCAAGTTCCACTCCCTTATGCTCTTCTCTGATAATTACCACCTCTTTGCAAGGTTCTTCAATTTCAACCTCTTTCTCTTGGTAGCTTTCTTCCAATTCAATCTTCTCTTCATTGCTTTCCAAGGGCATGGGAGGTTGTGCTTCTTCTTCTTGAATCTCCATTTCTTGATCAACCTCTTCCAAGTCTTCAACTGTGATATGCCTTGGAGGTTGTACACCCTCCTTAGCATCAATTTCAAATGTCTTGGAAGGGGGTTCTATGACTGGACTTTCCCATGGAGGTTCTGCGTCTCCTAAGTCTTCAACCACTTCTTCTTCTTCTTGAACAATGACAGCTTCTTCTACTTGTTCTAGTACGAATTCATTCTCTGTCTTGTCCACTGGGGTTTCTGGTATCTCCTTCATGCTACGCTCTTCACTAGACTGTCCACATGGAGCTGTGGCTGATCCTTGTATATTTGAGCGTCTAGAAGCCCATTGAATCATTGCTTGCCCTAGTTGTTGAACGGTTGCCTAAAATTTAATTACTGTTTCCCTTAGGCGATCCTCTGCTTCTCGGGTTGCCGGACTTGGACATGCTACAAAAGAAAGTGGTGGTGGTTGGGAGCGATTGGATTGGAATTAGGGTGGTTCTATATATGGTTCATATGGCTCATAAGGTGGTTGGTATGGTGGTTGAGGGTTAGGGTCATATGGAGGTGAATGGCGGAAAGGGGCTTGTGAGTTTGGTGGTCCAAAGTTATGTTGAGGAAAGGGTTCATAGGCACATGGTGGTGGTTGTTGATAGTCCATTGGAGGTGGTTGTTGCCATGAGGGTTGATCAAATCCTTGTGGCTCCTCCCATCTTTGATTGTTCCAACCTTGATGCCTGTTCTCATTGTAATTTCTTCTTCCTGCAACATAATTGTAACCAGACTCATAGCCAAAGGGGTGAGAGTTCATAGTAGCAAAATAAAAAATTAAAAAAATAAAAACAAATTGAAATTAAAAGGTTATTTAAATTTTTAATTTGAAAAATAAATTTTGAAATTTTAAAATTTTGAATTTTAAATTTTTGAAATTTGAATCTGTGAAATTTGAAAATTTTTAAATTTGAATTTTGAAATTTGATTTTTTTGAAATAAGATAAGATAAGATAAAAATTTTAAAAATAAAAATCTGAATTTTTTTCGAAAAAATTAATTAAAAATATTTTTGAATTTAATGAGGAAAGAGAAAAACAATAAAATGACACCAAATTTCAAATTTTTAGATCAAAACGAAGAAAACAACTAAGAACAGCTTAAAGGTCAAGATGAACGTGAAGAACAAATTTTTGAAATTTTTTTTTAATAACTAAATAAAAACCAATAACCTCTTAATTTATGAAAAAGCAAAAATAAAAACAAAAATAAAAACAAATAAACAAGCAAAAATCAAAAAAGTATTTACAATAACCAATAATAAGGCACACGTTTGCAATTCCCCGGCAACGGCGCCATTTTGACGTTAGGATTTTTGCCAGTAAAGAATGTCATAAAAACAGTCGCGTTGTAGATATAGTCTCTAAACCGACAAAAATCCCTTTGTGCAAACGTTTTTGTTGTCACAAGTAACAAACCCCTTTGAAATTGATAACCGAGTATTCAAACCTCGGGTCGTCTTCTCAAGGAATTGCAGGGAGGTATGTTCTTATTATTGGTTATGGAGATTGTAAATTTGGGGGTTTGAGAAATTTGGAGTTTGGGCAATGTGCACAGGTATATTTAAATGACAAGTAAAATAAATTAACAATAATAAAATCTCTTGGCAAGGTATGGAGAACTGGAAGTCCTATCCTAGTTATCCTTATCAATTGTGATGAGAATTGGATTCTTCCCCCACCTTATTAACCTCTAACTATGAAGGTAAGTTAAGTGGACAAATTAATTCCAATTTTCAATCAACAATGAGTTTGATAACTCAAGAGTTACCAAGGTCTCAACCAAAGCCAAAAGAGAAAAATCCAAATAATTTATATAATAAAAAGGAGCAATCATAAGTCTGAAATACCTCAAAAATATATTAAATAGAAAATCAATCTAAACATAGAGAGTCATAAACAAAATTGAGAAAAGAAATAAAAGAACATTGAACTTGGGATTTGAGAGTCACTCCTAAAACTAAGAGAAATCCTAAATCCTAATCCTAAGAGAGAGGAGAGAACCTCTCTCTCTAAAAACTACATCTACTCCTAAAATTGTGAATTATATGAGAGCCTCCTATGAATATATGTATTCTCCCACTTTATAGCCTCTAATCTGTGTTTTCTAGGCCGCAAACTGGGTCAGAAACAGTCCAGAATTCTCTTGTTTCGAATTTTGCCACGCTGGATTTCCGTCACTGTGACGCGGCCGCATGGATCACGCGGTCGCGTCACCTAGCGTCAGGGGAACTATAACATATTATATATCAAATCGAAGCCCCGGACGTTAGCTTTCCAACACAACTGGAACCGCGTCGTTTGGACCTCTGTAGCTAAAGTTATAGCCATTTGAGTACAGAAAGGTCAGGTTGGACAGCTTAGCAATTTCTCCAACTTCTTGCATTTCTTCCACTTTTGCATGCTTTCTTCCCATCCTCCAAGCCATTCCTGCCTTATAATATCTGAAAACACTTAACACACATATCAAGGCATCTAATGGTAATAAGAGAGGATTAATAATAAGCAAATATAAGATCAAAGAAGCATGTTTTCAATCAAAGCACATAATTAGGAAGGCAAATGTAAAACCATGTAAATATTATGAATAAGTGGGTAAAGAGTTGATGAAATCCACTCAATTGAGCACAAGATAAGCCATAAAGTAGTGGTTTATCAGTCATTAGATTTAACCTGGATTTTGTATTGAATTTTGAATATTACATACTGCTGCTATTTTCTGATTTTTAAGCACTGCAGAGTAGTCACGGTTTTTCTTCTATTCCCGAAGCTAGAGTAAGTGAAAAATTATAATTTTTGATTTAATAGAAATCTTAATCCAAAATGGTCGTATGGATATAAAGTTTGTGCAATTCCGAGTTCATTTGATATTTTAAAAACAAGATTATAATTTGGCTGTTGATGATTGTTTTGGTGACTACCTTGGGTATGAGATTTAAGAATTGATTTTTATATTATTATCAAATATTTTTGAGAGTATATTGTTGTAACAATTGCTGATAAAAGATTGGTGAAATGTTGAGGATGAGAGTGACTTTGATGAGGTTAAAAGTGAGCCGGGCACTATATCCCAAGGACTTGGTTTATTGAAAGAGTTTTGTCCCGGCAAGGACAGTGGTTTGATCCCGCTCGTCGTGGTTATTGTGCATATGCAGGGATGGTGGTTTTATCCCGCCTGCAATGAGGACGGAGGTTCTATTCCACTCACGTATGGGTGAATTGTTTATCAAGGATGATGGTGTGATCCCGCTTGCATATTGTTTTATGTTGGACAAGGACAGTAGTTTAATCCCGCTTGCAGATTGATTTGTAAATGCAATCGAGCAAGGATGGTGGTGTAATCCCGCTTGTTCGAAGTGCCCAGTAAGGATGGTGGTTTAATCCCGCTTATTGTGGAGGCAAGGACGGTGGTTTAATCCCGCTTGCGTGTTCCGAGCAAGGATGGTGGTTTAATCCCGCTTGTTTATGGAACCTACAGATAAGGATGGTGGTTTAATCCCGCTTATCCGAGTTGGGTCTGAAAACATAACCGACGCGTGAGCTCATGGCGAGTAGGACAGGCATGCATCATTTGCATGTATGTGACATTGATTGCGTGTGTTTATTGTATATGTTGTTTGCCTATATGATCATTATTGTTTAACTGCTATCTGTTATAATTGCTGTAATTGAATTGATTGTGCTTGAACTTCATTACTCGTGTTTGTTGTGACTGTTCTAATATGAGACCTTGTATATATGGAGGCTGAGATGAAATGGGGAGAACTTGAGACTGAAAGAAACATGATAAGTGAAAGGTGAGAGAATTAATAAGAGATAGTTTGAAAAGGACTTGAGGTTTATTGGAGAGAGAAATGTCGAAGGAAAATTAATGGTGCATGAGTGCGGTTAGTTGGTTTAGCATACCTTACTATTTTTTCTGGCTTAGTATATTGCTAGGCTTGGATTTATGTTTGTTGAAGTGTTAGGATTGCCTAGAGGATTCGTGTAGTCTTTACATCGTCTTTGCTTTGGAACTGTTACCCTATTGAGAACTCCGAAAGGGATGATGTTCTCACCCGTTTTGGGAATTTCCATCTTACAGGTACTAGACTGATGTACTCGTTGAGCATGCCGGTTTCTCTCTGCAAAGTGAATATTGTCTTTTGGGGATTTTACTTTTTTCTAGATATTTTGTATATATATTCTCCACTGCTATATTTTATACTTGTACATCCCTCTTAGAGGTTGATTCTGGAGAAACAAGATTTATGTTTATATTTATACTCTTGGGTTCTATTATATTAACTAGTCGGCCTTATCTTCGCAGGTCAAGACTAGTATTGTTATGTATAACCTTTCAATCATATATATATACTCTTCTATTGTTCTGCTTACGTATATTACTGGTTTCTGAGTATGATGCAATTTTGCTTATGTCTTTTCTTCACGGGCTCCTAGTATATCATATTCCTTCCATTATATACGTATGTATTTTGTTTTTAGAAGTCGTGACACCTCACCACCATTGATTTACGACGTAGGCGTAAAGCTCTGTGTGGTAGGATGTTACATAACATACAGTTCTTATTTTCTAATCACAAAATTCAATAAAACCTGCATAAATGATTCAAGACTTTAATTTAAATTAATTAAATACTAAATTTTATGATTTTAAAATAATAATTTAAATCTAAATTTAAATACCTAAATCACAAGCCTTGAAAAAATATTATAAGAAATATATTAACTAAAAATAACCAAACTAACATCTTCGTTTATGCTTCCAGCAACGTGCGCAACTGATGGCGCAAAATTGAATTTTCGCATAAACTCACCGGCAAGTATACCGGGTCACATCAAGTAGTAAAACTCACGTGAGTGAGGTCGATCCCACGAGGATTGATGGATCAAGCAACTTTAGTAAGGTGATTAGTCTAGTCAAGCTAACAGTGGTGAATTGAGTGAAATTTGATCAACAGAAAGTAAATTGTAATGAAATTAAAGTGCAGACTATAAATTGCATAAAATGTAAAGGGACTGGGTGCAGGGAAATTAAAGAGAGCAGTAAATCAAGCAATTGAAATGAACTCAAAGACAATTAACAGAAAGAAAGACTCACCAGGGATTAGAGATATCATAATCCACAATGAATCAAATGGGTCTCAACTTCCTTCTCAATCATATGAATAGATCTATGGCAGATTGAAATTAATTGGATCCCAATTCCTTGGCAATCCAATCTCTCTAATCACGATCAGTATTGCCAATTCCTTGATCTAATTGTCATGAGAAGAGGTTAAGCATGTTCTCTCATCCATAAGCCACACAAATTCTCAAGATCTCAATTCCTCCCGAATGGTGTTGATCAAGAGATTTGTGAGAAATAGAGCTTCAGTTCTAATTTCCATGATTCCCCTTGCGAAGCTCACATGGAAATTCGACAGATTCAAGCCCCCTTCCGGAGTGAATGGATCTCAATCAAAACAAAAGTTATTTCTTAGCTATCCAGATGAATTGAGAGGAAAAAGAATTTCAGTTAATTCATATGAATCACAATAGAGCTCTTCCCCTAATGAGTTGGGGTTCAATTGATCATTGCTATAGAAACACTAGCAGGAAATGTAAATTGCAGGAAAGTAAATCAAGCTCATTGTAAACTGAATTGTAAAATTTGTAGAAAGAAAAATTGCAGAAGAGAATTTTCAGAAACTGAAATTTCACAAGCTAAATTGAATTCAATACTGAAATGTAAAAGTGCAGAAAGGTAAAAGTGTTTACAAGAGCCTTCTATTCTACTCCTACTCCTACTACTACTCCTACTGTACTCCAGCGCCAGAACATCCTAACAGACTCTCCTAATGAAATGAAACTGATGCCTTCATATAGGCTTGCCTAAATTACAAATGAAATTGAAATTGAAAACAAATTACAAATAAATGAAATTCCTATTCTAACTGTTTCTTGTGCCTTTGAGTGATGTCAATGGGCTCTGCTTGCTTTGGAGTTTCAATGGGCTTGGAATCAGATTAATTTGAGCAGAAATTCACTTCTAGGAGAGCATAGTGTTCATTTGAAGAGCGGAGCGCTTTTACACACACGCGTACACGTCCTATACGCTTGCGCGTCCTTTTGTGTTTTGGCACATCCACGTGTACGCATCACCTGCGCGTACGCGTGACCTTCAGAATTTGCCCTTGTGATGCGTACGCGTGATACACGCTTGCACGTCCATAGCAGCACTCACTTTGAGAACATAGCGCTCGATTTGAGAATGATGTCCCACGCGTACGCGTCACCTACGCGTACGCGTGGCCTCTTCACAATCACCATTCCACGCGTATGCATCATCCATGCGTACGCGTGGTCTTCCGAAATGCCACTTCCACGCGTACACGTTAGCCATGCGTACGCGTGGTTCTTCAGAAATGTCACATCGACACGTACGCGTCACCCACACTTACGCATCACCAACCAAAATTTTCCACTCCATTATTGCAGGCGCTCTTTGGAAATGAACGTAGCATTCTTTTGGAGAGCGCTCTTTTGTGAAAAACAAAGCACGCTTCCTTGATTTAATCATGGGCTACGCTTTTAAAAGCGTGGCCTAAGGCTCCAAAGCGTGCTCAAATTCCAAAGTGTGTCCCAAAATTTTTCTTTTGAGCTTATTTTGTACTTTTTTTTTGCTTCTTTCTTGCCTGTCATCAACCAAACAAATACATCAAAGCCTTGGCATAATTATCAAATCTTGCATCATTCATATTATCAACTAAATCTTGCAAAAAATCCCATGAAAATGCATAAAATCAACAATGTTTGATTGAATTAGGACAAGCATGAATTTCTCATCCAAGCACTTACTTATTGCCTAAAAATGCATGAAAACCAAGTAAAAATAGATAAAAATTGCTAGTAAAACATGCACAAAATGACATGTCATTAGCAACGCCGTTGAGCTTGTAAAGACTGCGTTCCTCCGCCATAGTCCCGACCCGAACAAGCTCAACCAACCCACACTTTTCTTTCTTTCTCTCTCTAGAAAACCTCTCCTTCTCTCTCTAAAAACCTGAAAACAACCACAAATGAATAATCCGCAATACCCTAAAGCGTATTTATACTAATGAATAAACCGCTGGATCCCTGTCGCGGTTTATGCACACTACTCATTCACACATAAACCGCGACACCCTATTGCGGATTATGTTAATTTTGGCCTAGAACGTAAACCGCGACACCCCTGTAGTGGTTTACATGTATTTGTAAACCGCGGGTCCCCTGTCGCGGTTTACATAATTTATGGGAAAAATGCATTTTAGTATCCGTTTTGTAAATTGTGTATATTGGTAATATTGGAAGCCACTTTATTTATAGTAAATTGCTCCATCAACAACATGAGTTTGCTATTACAATAGTTTTTAGATCAACAAAACGACCTAACAATACAATCTACCACATTTGTTGCTTTGTTCCGAAAGATTACTTCATTTCTATGTATCCAGATATTCCATATAACTGAGAAAAAGCCAACTAACCATTTTTTGTGCAAGTTTTTTCTCAAAGGCAACGTCCTCCAATTCTCAAAATGTTCTTTTATTGTACTTGAGATGCTCCAAACACGTTACACATCAGTAATCCATACGCACTACACCTGCCAAGTATACTCACACGTAACGAACAAATGTTGCACATATTCAACTTTCTTATTACACATAACAAACATGATCACATTGTTCAATGATACCCAATCTACTTAGTCGATCCTTTGTTTTAACCCGGTCTACTAGCACAAACCAAGTAAACAACTCAACTCGAGGGGGAACTAGTCCTTTTCAGATTCCACTTATGAATTTGTATCTAAGAATATCATCAGTCAAGGTCTCTTCCTGCAATACATGTACAAATAAGTTAGTAGTATAAACGTCTTCCTTGTCAAATTTTCACACCACTCTATCTTGTACCCTTGCTATCAATCTCACAGCTTGCAAGATATTAAGCAGTTGATTCAAACTTTCTGTCTCCCATTGGCGGAGTTTCTTCTTCCATTGGAAGTTCTAAAACCACTCTATCCCATCCCAAAACCCACATTCCCCAATTGCAGATCCTTTATTATTTGAAATCAAAAAGAGTATCAGAAATGAGTCTTTCAACTTCTCTGCTCGTAATTATGTATCCTCCCAAAATCTAGTTGATCTACCATCATCCCCTACTTCGATAACAAGTCTGTCAATCATCTTTTTTCTGATATGTTGCTCTTTTATTTGTAGTTGACATATATCTCTCCATGGATCCCCTTTTACTGGTAATGCTTGAGTAGACAATAATTGTCCAGGGTTTAGATTATTGCATGAGCATACAATATTTTTCCGTAGCGGACAATCTTCCTTAGAAAACCTCCACCACCATTTAAACAATAAGGCAGAATTATGAACCATCGCATCTCCCACACTTAAACCTCCTAGCTTCTTCGGTGCCTGTACCAACTCCTAGTTTACAAGAGCCAGCCTAAGTCGTCCATCGTCCTTCTCCCAAAAGAACCTCCTTTGCAAAGAGATTATTGTTTTCGCCACCGCAACTGGCATCTTATACAAACTCAAATAGTAGATAGGTAGACTATTAATAACTGACTTGATAAGCACCAACTTTCCTGCTTTACTAAGAACCTTTTCTTTTCACAAGCTAAGTTTCTCCTCTACCTTATCTATTACTGGCTTCCATGTTTTTACCAGTCTCGGATTCGCTCCAAGATTAATACCAAGATACCTCCTCGGTAAAGCTGCCACCTGACACCCTAATAATCGGCACATCTGTCCAACTCACTTCTGACTACAGTTTACCGGTATCAAACTGGACTTCTTGAAATTGATGCTTAATCCAGATATCATTTCAAAACACCTCAGAAGTCTCTTGTAATTTCTCATTGTCTCTTCCTCCGGTGGCAGAACAATATAGTGTCATCAGCAAATTAGAGATATGATAACTCTATATTATCCATGTCCACTAAAAAAGGAGATATTCTCCTGTTTCTTACCGCCTCCCCAATCATCCTATTCAACACATCCACAACAAGAACGAACAGAAATGGTGATAAAGGATCACCTTGTCGAAGTTCCCGTTCCATCTTGAATGGTTTCGATGGTGACCCATTGAGTAGAATGGAAATAGATGCTGACCTAATGCACTCTGTAATCCATGTTCTCCATCTCCTACCAAACCCCATCTTTGACACAATATCAACAAAGTTCAACTTGACTCTATCATAGACTTTCTGGAGATCCAATTTGATAATTGTTGAGGCCTTCTTCTTCAGTTTTAACTATTGTATAGTTTCACATGCTATTAATGCTCCATCATATATCCTCATTCCCTTGACAAATGCACTCTATGATTTTCTAACTAGGCCTGGCATTACACTCCTCATTCTTCTTGTCAACACTTTAGATATAACCTTATAAACACATCCAACCATACTGATAGGTCTAAGGTCTTTTATATCCTTTGCGCCAGCAAATTTCGAGGCCAAAGCTATCCAAGTGACATTAGATTCTGCTGGTAACCTCACCGTCTCAAAGAAACTCATCACAGCTATAGTAAATTTCACTCCAATCTCTTCCCAACACTTTTTTTTTATAAAATTTATGTTAATCCATCACTATTTGAAGCCTTAGAAGATTCGTAATCCCATACTGCCTCCATTTCCTCCATCGATGGCAACACCTCTAACGCTTCAGCTTCCTCCATCTCCAACTGATTGACTAAACTATCTTGGAAACTAATATTTCACGAAGCTTTTGGTGGTACAGGTTCCTGTAAAAATCTCTAATGGCAACCTTAATTCTTGCATGATTCCTCACCACTTTCCTATTAATCACCAATGACTCAATCCGGTTATTCCTTCTTCTTGCTGATGCAATATTGTGGAAGTACCTTGCGTTCCTGTCCATCTCGTTAGCATGTCAAGACCTAGACATTTGCTTTCAGTGTACATCTTGTCTCACATACCATATCTCACAACACCTTACTAACGCCTTTCTTCTTGTCTCTATTGTACCATCATATACTCCGTTGCTAACCATATCATCCACCTTCTTTATCTCATCCTCAAACTTCTTTATCTTCTCAGTTATGTTTCTAAAGTGCTGCTTGTGTCGTCTACCTAGCGGTGTTGACAACACCTTCAGTTTATCCAAAAATTGTACATCTTCTAATCCCATCCATTCTTCCTTTATCATTCTTAGGAATCCTTCATGTGTGAACCACGAGTCTAAGCTGCGCAATGGTCTTGGACCCTGAACTATTCGTCTATCTTCCAATATCAAGGGAAAATGATCTGATAATCTTCTTGGCCTTCCGCTTAGCCGAGTATCCAGGTACGCATCTAACCATCTCAAGCTAATCAAACTTCTATCAATGCGATTGCAAATTGACCTCTAAACCATGTATATTTGCGAACATTCAATGTCAAGTCAACCAACTCCATATCATTTATCCATGATCTGAATCTTCAGCATGCTGACAAGGTAGTGGCTCCTTTTCTTTTCTCCATATGCACAATTTCATTGAAGTTTTCCATGTAACAAAAGGAAACTTGACACAACCCTGTAATATAACTTAATTCCTCCCACATTAAGAATTTTTTATCTTTCACATGCAATCTATATACCAGACCAGTAGCACAATAAAAATTGTCTTTTGTCATGATTCTTACACATAGCTACTTATCTCCTTTATAATAATTTAACAATTTTAACACTGAATCATCCTATATAAATAGTAGACTTTTCGATACTCCAACAAAACTAACAAATTTTTAACTAGCACTATGATAAACCACTATTTTATGGTTTATATTGTGTTTAATTGTGTGGTTTTATTATGATCCTTACGCACTTATTCATTAATTTAGCATGCATTTATATTTCCTTCCTGAAATTATTACATGATTGAAAACTGCTTCCTAGAGACTTTTAATTATGCATTTTAATTCTCCTTTATTCCATTCGATGCCGTGATCTGTGTGTTAAGCGTTTCAGGCTTTATAGGGCATGAATGAGTTGGAGATTGGAAAGAAAGCTAGCAAAAATGGAAGGAACACAAGAAATTGAGGAGATAACCAGCGAGAAGTGACGCGGCCGCATGGCTCATGCGACCGCGCGAAAGAGGAGAAATCGCAGTGACGCGGCAGCATGGCTCACACGACCGCGCGGACTGGAAAAGCACGAGCGACGCGGAGGCGTGGACGACGCGAACGTGTGGCGAGGAAATGCGCGAATGACGCGTCCGCATGGATGACGCGATTGATAAACCCCGATCTTGTGGTTTATCTTGTGCTTATTTTGGGGGATTTTATCACCTTTTCCCACATTTATTCAATGAAATAGCATGGTTTTGCAATTCTCCCTTGATTTGTGCTTAAATGTGAAAACATGCTTTTTAGGCCCTAAAATTGGTGATTTTAATTCACTTTAATTCCATTCGATGCCTTGATGTGTTTGTTGAGTAATTTCATGTTCACAAGGCAAGTATTGGATGGAAGAAGTGAGTAGAAAAGCATGCAAAGTGGGAGAACTCATGAAGAAATGAAGGAACCGTAAAGCTGTCAAGCCCGACCTCCTGGCACTCAATTGACTATAACTTGAGCTACAAAGGTCCAAATGATGCGGTTCCAGTTGCGTTGGAAAGCTAACATCCGGGGCTGAAAAATGATATAAATTTTGCCATATGTTGCTTCGCCTTCAGGGGCGCGCACGCGCCATGTACGCGTGCGCGCCGATTCTGCCCGTGGGTCCACTTTAGTGAAATCGCCCCCAGCGATTTTGTAGCTCATTTTGGGCCCAATCCAACCCATTTCTAATGCTATTGAACCCAAGGATTGAAGGAAAAATGAAAAAAAAGTAGTCATAGTTTAGTTTTCATGATGTTTTAGGTTAGAATTCTAGAGAGAGAGGCTCTCTCCTCTCTCTAGATTTAGGGTAGAAATTAGGGTAGAGTTATATTAATCACTCTCAAATTTCTCTTTTAATTCTTGTTTTGATTTTAATTCTCTTTATGTTTTATTGTTCTATTGTCTTTGATCTTGTATTTTCTCTTGTTAATTTCTTATTTTACTCTCTTTTATGTTTATGAACAATTGATGGATCTTAATTTTCTTTAATGCAATTTTATGTTTGATGTTCTTTTAATTGATGATTTGAATTGCTGATTTACTTTTCTTGCAATTGGTAGTTGATAGATTTTACTATTTCTTGTCATTTATTATGCTTTTCTTTTATGCCTTCCAAGTGTTTGATAAAATGCTTGGTTGGTCTTTAGAGTAGATTTTGAGCATTCTTGGCTTGGAAAGAGTAATTAGGCAATCTTGAGTCATGAAAACCCAACTCATGTTGGTGATCTAGAGTTGTTAGCTAATATTGTTTCTATTGACGCTAATCTTTTGCTAATTTAATTAGTGAGTTGATTAGGACTTTTGGATTGAGATTAGCTAGTCTTATTAGACTTTCTCTCATGGAAGATAACCTATATCTTCTTCCAATGTTGGAGATGACGTAATAAGATAAATTCTTGTTATTATTGTGGTATGATTGATTAATCTTGTTTGACTTTCTCCCTATTTGTTGGAGTTGACTAAATAAGATGAATTAATCATTGCATGACTAGGATAGAAAGCCTATGATCTCAACACTTGCCATGAATGTCTCTCTTTATTAATTGCTTTCTTTAATTGCTCTCTTTACTTTTCTTGTCATTTATTTTATTGCCCTCTCATCAATCAAAACCCCCTTTACCCCTTCATAGCCAATAGTCATTCACTTCATTGCAATTCCTTGTGAGACGACCCGGAGTCTAAATACTCCGGTTAATTTTCATTGGGGTTTGTACATGTGACAACCAAAATTTTTGTACGAAAGGATTATTGATTGGTTTGGAAACTATACTTTACAACGAGAATTCATTCATTTGGGGAAATTCTAAACCGTCAAGAATTCGTTCATCAAAATGGCGCCGTTGCCGGGGAGTTGCAATGGTGTTATGTTAATGGCTATTGTGAATATTGTGAATATGTTTGCCTTTTGCTTATTTGTTAGTTTTTGTTAGCCTTAGGACTAGTTGCTTATTTTTGTTAGCTTTTGTTTTTATTTGATATCATGAATTCTCACCCCTTTGGCTATGAGTTTGGCTCAAATTATGTTGTAGGAAATGGGAACTATAATGAAAATGTGCATCAAGGATGGAGCAATCAAAGATGGGAGGAGCCTCAAGGGATTGATCAACCTTATTGGCAACAACAACCTCCGAATTCTTATGGGTATAACTCTCATCCTAATGCATATCAATCTAATGGATGTGGTGACCCTTATTGTAATTGTCAACAACTACCACCACATGCCTATGAACCACCCCCTCAACCTAATTTTGAACCACCTTACTCACAAGCCCCATACCACCAAACACTCCCATATGACCCTAACCCTTATCCACCATATCAACCACCTTATGAACCATATGAACCACACATGGAACCACCACAATTCCAACACAAATACTCTCAAGAACCACCTCAATATACAACTCCATACCCTTACCAAGATGAACCAACTTCCAAACATGATACCTTCCTCCCAAACAATGAACCTTCTCTTCCACCATCACCTCCCGATGAAGCCCCCACACATGAATTGAGAGATCTTGAATCTCATATCTTAAGGCGACAAGAGGAGGATGAAAAGAAGTTTAAAGAGCTAGGAGCCAAGATGGCTATCCTAGTGGAAGCCGTTAGCAATATGGCCTCCTCCCAACTAAGCCCAAGCAACCAAGGCACTCCCATTGACGAATGTGGAGAGGCAATTAAGGAGCATAGTGAGAGAGTGAGTTTAGAGCTTCAAGGTGAAGAAGAGGAGTTGAAGCAAGAATTGTCACAAGAGGAAGAAGTTGAGATAAATGAACCGGAAGAAGTGGTTAAAAACATAAGAGATGTTGGAAGTCCATGGGAATGTAGCATTATAGAGCCCTCTTTCAAGAAGCTTGATATTGATGTTGAGGAGGGTGTACAATCTCCAATACATATCATGGTGGAAAACCTTGAAGAGGTTGATCAAGAGATGGATTCAATCATTGAAGAATTCTTATGTACAATTGAATCCTTCCCCATTGGGCTTGACATAGAGGGTAAAGAAAAAGATACCTCACCTCCCATGCCCTTGGTAAGCAATAAAGAAGAGATCGAATTGGAAGTGAGCCACCAAGAGGAAGAGGTTGAAATTGAAGAAGCTTGTGAAGAGGTGGAGATAATCAAAGAAGAGCACAAGGGAGTGGAACTTGCAAGACCATTAGGACCACCCCTTCCTAAGTCATCATCGAACACAACATTCAAGTGGGTAAAATTCTTATCCCTAAGCTTTGCTTTCTCACTTGAATATGGTTTGATTGAAAATGATGGACAACTTAGAGCTCTTTGTGGAGTTAAGAGTAAGAGAGAGTTGTGTAGTGGTTGGAAACATTCCTCTAAGTTCATGATGGTTGCATGCTCAAAGTTGAAAAGCAATGGTTGGTGTAGAACAAAATTGCATGGGTCTAGGAGAATGTTTGGGGGCCTAATTGAGAATTCTAAGGTCATGCCACCCAATTGGAATCATGATGATCAATTTGAAGATGGGTGTCAAAACAAAGTGTGGGATCCCGGATCGCACAAGGAAAATCAACTTTGGGAGCTCATGGTTTGTGAAGAACTCCATTAAATCTTGAAGATATTAACATTGAAGAATGGAGCTTATTGGAGACTCAAGCATTGGTGGATGTTCAAGGATAGCTTCAAGCACAAGCTACCTTAAGAGGAGCTCCCCATAAGTCCAACTTAAGGACAATAAACAAAAGTGCTAGGTAGGAGACAACCCACCATGGTAACATCTTTTCATTTTTCCCTTTTGTACATATTGGTAAAATAAGTTTAATTTCATGTTTTGATTACTTAGTTAAGTTTATTTGGAAGTCTAGTAGGTTAAATAAGGTTTTATGGTGTTTGGGTAGCTGTTTGGAGGTTTGGAATGCTTGGTTTGGTGCAAGAACTTGGAAAAATTTTGAAAAACAGAGCACCAACCCGCGCGTGCGCGCACCTGGCGCGTACGCGTGCCTCAAGTATTTTCGACCATCCACGCGGACGCGCCATGTACGCTGATGAGCGGATAATTTATACGCTTTTTGACATTGTTTTTAGTATGTTTTTAGTAGGATCTAGTTACTTTTAGGGATGTTTTCATTAGTTTTTATGTTAAATTCACATTTCTGGACTTTTCTATGAGATTGTGTGTTTTTCTGTGATTTCAGGTATTTTCTGACTGAAATTGAGGGACTTGAGCAGAAATCAGATTCAGAGGTTGAAAAAGGACTGCTGATGCTGTTGGATTCTGACCTCCCTTCACTCAAAGTGGATTTTCTGGAGCTACAGAACTCTAAATGGCTCGCTTCCAATTGCGTTGGAAAGTAGACATCCAGGGCTTTCCAGCAATGTATAATAGTCCATACTTTGGCCAAGAATAGATGACGTAAACTGGCGTTCAATGCCAGTTTTCCACCCAAATCTGGCGTCCAGCGCCAGAAAAGGAGCCAAAACCAGAGTTGAACGCCCAAACTGGCACAAAAGCTGGCGTTCAACTCCAAGAAGGACCTTTACACGTGCAACACTCAAGCTCAGTCCAAGCACACACCAAGTGGGCCCCGGAAGTGGATCTATGCATCAATTACTTACTCATGTAAACCCTAGTAGCTAGTTTATTATAAATAGGACCTTTTACTAGTCTTTTTGACAATCTTTGATCAGTTGTGTGCTATCTTAGATCACGTTTTGGGGGCTGGCCATCTCGGCCATGCCTGGACCATTCACTTATGTATTTTCAACGGTAGAGTTTCTGCACTCCATAGATTAAGGTGTGGAGCTCTGCTGTTCCTCAAAGATTAATGCAAAGTACTACTGTTTTCTATTCAATTCATCTTATTTCGCTTCTAAGATATCCATTCGTACCCAAGAATATGATGAAGGTGATGATTATGTGACGCTCATCATCATTATCCCTTATGAACGCGTGTCTGACAAACACTTCCGTTCTACATGCAACAAGCTAGAATGAATATCTCTTAGATCTCCTAATCAGAATCTTCGTGGCGTAAGCTAGAATGATGGCGGCATTCAAGAGAATCCGGAAAGTCTAAACCTTGTCTGTGGTATTCCGAGTAGGATTCAATGATTGAACGACTGTGACGAGCTTCAAACTCGCGATTGCTGGGCGTTAGTGACAGACGCAAAAGGAGGGTGAATCCTATTCCAGCATGATCGAGAACCGACAGATGATTAGCCGTGCTGTGACAGAGCATGTGAGCATATTTTTCACTGAGAGGAGGGGATGTAGCCACTGACAACGGTGATGCCCTTGCATAAAGCCAGCCATGGAAAGGAGTAAGACTGATTGGATGAAGATAGCAGGAAAGCAGAGGTTCAGAGGAACGAAAAGCATCTACATTCGCTTATCTGAAATTCCTACTAATGAATTACATAAGTACCTCTATCCCTATTCTATTAATTAATTTCGAAAACCTCATTACTATTTTATATCTGCCTGACTGAGATTTGCAAGGTGACCATAGCTTGCTTCATACCAACAATCTCCGTGGGATTCGACCCTTACTCACGTAAGGTATTACTTGGACGACCCAGTGCACTTGCTGGTTAGTTGTATCGAAGTTGTGAACCATGGTATTGGCACCATGTTCTTGGAGCCATTGCCAGGGAAAGAAAGAGCCATGAATTTTACATAATCAAAGTGTAATCACGATTGCGCGTACCAAGTTGCTCACGTTGCCAGGGATTGTTTGAGCCTGGACATCACAATTTCGTGCATCATACGCGTACGCGTGAATTCAGTTTTTTCACCTCTCCATACATTCACCCGAGAGTTGTGCCTGAAGTGTGCCAACTTTGTGCCCCAGGGCACGCGAACGCGTACCTTGCGCGTCTGCGTCGACTCTCTACTTCGCCATGCACGCGTACGCACATTTCACGCGTACGCGTCGCTTCCATTTTCATCAATCCACGCTTACGCGCACATGACGCGCACGCGTAGATTGCCCTGTTTCACTCACCTTCTTTCTTTCTCCTCTTTCTATTTCTTTCCTTCTTCTCTTCTCTTTCCACCCTTCAATCATCATCCAACACTACCAAATATCATGTAACACCATTTCTTTTAGTTAGTTAGTTCGTTTAAATTTTTGTCTTCCATTATAAGTGTTGGATTACTAATCTTGTCTACTGTTTACTGCTGCTTATTACTAATAGGATGTTAGTTTAACATCATTGTTGTTAATTGAACTTGTTGGATTTCTTTGTTGAGGTTGTATTTGGTTACTTGGTTTGGAATTTTTCATGTTTAACACTTTTGAATACCAAGTACTTGTTGCATTGCCTTCATGCATCTTAACTCTTTTGAATTGCATGTTTTGGCCACCATGCATTCATCATCTATTGTTAGGCAATTGTATATTATCATTGATTTTTTTTAGGTGATGCTTGTTTATGGTTTATCCTTATTCACGTCACTTATTTCATGCATTGAGATTGTGGAATTGTGAGATTGGATCGAAAGCTTACCTAGTGACATATTTTTGAGCTTTGTAAAGCTTTGTGGGCCATGCTTGCTATGTGATTGATTTTTACATCTCTTTTCCTAAGTTCCATAGAATCCATGTGTTCCACCTCTATGTCACTTAGGTGTTGCAACAACTTCAATATGTGTCATTGATTATTGTGTGAGTTTCATATACCATTTTGTTCACTAAGTCTACCTACACATTAATCAATGTCCATGCATTATCCAATTTCACAATTGCTTGATTTTTGCTTGAATGCTTTTATGCCTTTTCACTACTTGTGTGGTTGACTTAACCTACAAGTCTTTTAAAGTATTTCAAGCACACTAGAATGAGTGAAGTGCATGTTTTTTTTTGTAAATGTGACACAGCTTTTTATACTAGTATGTGTGTGTGTGTTCTAAACCGTGCACAATTTTAGAACCCACACACCTATTTTTCGTCAATGCCACACCAATTCACCCACTCAATTCTAGTGATTTACCTCATTCCAACAATTCACGCTTCCTTGCTTTTGTATTCTCTCATCTTACGGTGTTTATTTTGTTTTTCATGATTGATGCACCATAAGCAAAAACGGAAGCGGGAGAAGAACACGCAGCACTGGTTGACCTACCAGCTGAAGGTAGCAACTCGAAAAGTCACCGTACCCCTTGCTCATCTTTGAGTGCACCGAGGACAGTGCAAACTTTTAAGTGTGGGGAGGTCGTCTGACCACTCGGCATTTTTGGGTGACAAGTTTCTAATCCCAACACTTTTGTATTTCTTTTTTAGGTCTTTTAGGATTTTTTGTTGCATTGCATGATAGGTTGCATGTTAGTTAGAATTTGTACATATTTCACTACTTCTTTTTATGATAGGACTACTTGGTTAGGGTGATGAGTTCTTTTCCAAGAAACTGTTTTTAGGGCACCCTACCAATTTGAAAAAAAAAATTTTTGTTGAACTTGCTTGAAGAATTTATTTTGGAACATGGTTTTTGAGCTAAGAACACAAGCATGTGAGTTTTGAGCCCTATAGTGTGGTTACATCTTATAACCACTTATTTTCCATTCTTGTGTGCATTATTCTTTTTCTATGATTGTAATCTTTGATTTGTTTGATTCTTTATGTCCATTATTCCATGTATACATGCATTTATATGATTGAGGCCATCATTTCATTTAGCTCACTTACCCAAATAGCCTACCTTTCATCAACCATTGTTAGCCAAATTTGAGCCTATTTAATCCCTTTCGTTCTTAATTTTAGCACATCACTACCCTTAAGCGAAAAACAATAAATGTCCTTAATTTGGATCTTTGATTAGCTTAGGCTAGTGAGAGTGTATATCATTTGGGTATGGGAAACTTGGGACATTGGTTGAGGTAAAAGTGTAATTATTATTTTTATTGTAAATATTGGGAATTGGGAACATATTCATGCACTATATGTAAAACCATATGCATTGATACATTTGTACATACTTTAGAAAAAAAAATGTAGAAAAAAAAATAATATATATATATATATATAAACAGAAAAAAATATAGAAAAAGAAAAAAAAAGAAAAATATATAGAAAAAGAATACAATAAAAAGGGGACAAAAATGCCCCAAAGTAAGGTTCAATAAAAATCAATGCATATGGAATATGAATTAAAGAGAATGCATGAGTATGTGAAAAAGTGGGAATCATGGGTAGCTAGGTTGTGTATTAGAATTATATAGGTTGTTATATGTGTTTGGTGAGACCTTGGGCTAATCAAGGATACAAATTTCAAGCTCACTTGACCATATGCATCCTTACCTTACCCTAGCCCCATTACAACCTATGAATAAGTCCTCATGATGAATGTATGCATGCATTGAATAATTGTTGATTGTTAGATGAAAAATAAATTATGGAAAGCATGATTAGAAGAGAATTGAGTGGATCGACCCTATACACTAGAGCGACTAGAGCGGATACACGTCCGGTGAGGGTTCGATGCTCAATTCCTTGTTCCCGACTTTCATGAGCTTTCTTCTTGCAAGTCTATTTGAACTTCATTTTGATATTCGAATTGGTAGGATTCATGAATCGTCATATGAACTTTGCCCTACTTGCTTATATATGTTCTTGGAGATTGATTTACTTTTGACCAAGTAGGTAGAATCATTTTGCATTTAATTGCATTCATATAGATAGGTGCATATAGTTTCTTTGCATTGAATAAATGTTCATACCCTTTTCTTGTCCTTCTTTATTCTTAGCATGAGGACACGCTTGGTTTAAGTGTGGGGAGATTTGATAAACCCCGATCTTGTGGTTTATCTTGTACTTATTTTGGGGGATTTTATCACCTTTTCCCACATTTATTCAATGAAATGGCAAGGTTTTGCAATTCTCCATTGATTTGTGCTTAAATGTGAAAACATGCTTTTTAGGCCCTAAAATTGGTGATTTTAATTCACTTTAATTCCTTTCGATGCCTTGATGTGTTTGTTGAGTAATTTCAGGTTCACAAGGCAAGTATTGGATGGAAGAAGTGAGTAGAAAAGCATGCAAAGTGGGAGAACTCATGAAGAAATGAAGGAACCGTAAAGCTGTCAAGCCCGACCTCCTGGCACTCAATTGACTATAACTTGAGCTACAAAGGTCCAAATGAGGCGGTTTCAGTTGCGTTGGAAAGCTAACATCCGGGGCTTTGAAATGATATAAATTTTGCCATATTTTGCTTCACCTTCAGGGGCGCGCACGCGCCATGTACGCGTGCGCGCCGATTCTGCCCGTGGGTCCACTTTAGTGAAATCGCCCCCAGCGATTTTACAGCTCATTTTGGGCCCAATCCGACCCATTTCTGATGCTATTGAACCCAAGGATTGAAGGGGAAATGAAAAAAAAAGTAGTCATAGTTTAGTTTTCATAATGTTTTAGGTTAGAATTCTAGAGAGAGAGGCTCTCTCCTCTCTCTAGATTTAGGATAGAAATTAGGGTAGAGTTATGTTAATCACTCTCAAATTTCTCTTTTAATTCTTGTTTTGATTTCAATTCTCTTTATGTTTTATTGTTCTATTGTCCTTGATCTTGTATTTTCTCTTGTTAATTTCTTATTTTACTCTCTTTTATGTTTATGAACAATTGATGGATCTTAATTTTCTTTAATGCAATTTTATGTTTGATGTTCTTTTAATTGATAATTTGAATTGTTGATTTACTTTTCTTGCAATTGGTAGTTGATAGATTTTACTATTTCTTGTCATTTATTATGCTTTCCTTTTATGCCTTCCAAGTATTTGATAAAATGCTTGGTTGGTCTTTAGAGTAGATTTTGAGCATTCTTGGCTTGGAAAGAGTAATTAGGCAATCTTGAGTCATGAAAACCCAACTCATGTTGGTGATCTAGAGTTGTTAGCTAATATTGTTTCCATTGACGCTAATCTTTTGCTAATTTAATTAGTGAGTTGATTAGGACTTTTAGAATATTGTTTCTATTGACGCTAATCTTTTGCTAATTTAATTAGTGAGTTGATTAGGACTTTTGGATTGAGATTAGCTAGTCTTATTAGACTTTCTCTCATGGAAGATAACCTCTATCTTCTTCCAATGTTGGAGATGACGTAATAAGATAAATTCTTGTTATTATTGTGGTATGATTGATTAATCTTGTTTGACTTTCTCCTTATTTGTTTGAGTTGACTAAATAAGATGAATTAATCATTGCATGACTAGGATAGAAAGCCTATGATTTCAACACTTGCCATGAATGTCTCTCTTTATTAATTGCTTTCTTTAATTGCTCTCTTTACTTTTCTTGTCATTTATTTTATTGCCCTCTCATCAATCAAAACCCCCTTTACCCCTTCATAGCCAATAGTCATTCACTTCATTGCAATTCCTTGTGAGACGACCCGGAGTCTAAATACCCCGGTTAATTTTCATTGGGGTTTGTACATGTGACAACCAAAATTTTTGTATGAAATGATTATTGATTGGTTTGGAAACTATACTTTACAACGAGAATTCATTGATTTGGGGAAATTCTAAACCGTCAAGAATTCGTTCATCAGCGATCGCGTGACATGCGCGATCTGCATAATCTACAGGATTTGCTGGGGGCAATTTTGGACCCTATTTTGACCCAGTTTTTGGCCCAGAACAGCAGACTAGAGCCAGAGAACATGCAGAAACCAAAGAGAACATTCATTCTACACAAGTTTTAATTTTAGATCTAGTTTTTACTCCTCCTCTAGGTTTTCTCTCTAGACATTCATAGTTCTTAGGATTTAATTTGTGATTGCTCTTTGCATTGGAACACTGAGAAGAGTTATTACATCATCAAGACTTCGTCATTCTAGTTCGTTTTCTTTACTTGGTTTACTCTTCCATGTTCTCTGCTTTGTTTAATTTTACCATTGGAATATTCTTAGGATTATTTAATACAAGGATCACTTTTATTTTTAATTGACTATTTTAATTTTTATTTACAATGTCTTTCTTTAATTCCTTTTCATATGCTATGAATTTTACCTTTACAATGAGTGAGTAGTTCCCTAACTTGATGGGGAGTTGATTGAAAGGAACCCTTGAGTTGGAAGGTTCAAGAGAAAGATTGTAATTGGGTTATTGTTGGTTTGCTCTCTAATTCCTAACACCAATCCTCCCCAGAGTGGATTGGGACTTGTGGATAGAACAGCATTCCAACTTGTTTTACCTTCCCTTACTTAGTAAAGGATAACTAAACGAAATAACTCTCAATTGTCAATTAATCTTAGAGTATTCCATCAAGAATAGGGTTTCCATGTAATCAACTCCCAGTCAAGGCTTTTATTTACATTATTCAATTTTATCAATTTAATTTCCTGTTTACTCAACTCAAACTTTTTCGAAAACATCTGATTAATAAAATAGCTCCCTTTCCTGCAACTCGTTGGGAGACGACCAGGGATTCATACTCCCAGTATTTTAAATTTCAATTTTCTGTGACACCTTTCTAAATTGAGCGGTGGATTTCTGGCGAGTTAAGAACTATACTTGCAACGTATATATTCTAATAATTTTTAATTCACCAATTTCTGCCCGCATCAATTTTTGGCGCCGTTGCCGGGGAGTTGCAATAGAGTGCTAAAGTTATTAATTAGAATTTATTTATTTTCATTTTATTTTATTTTGCTACTATGAGCTGCCTGTTTCTTTCGTCAAATGACGCGTTCACTTCCTGATCCGCGCTTGCTAATATTCGATCCTGAAATTGAAAGGACTATTTCACGAATAAGGCGAGCTCGGCGTCGGTTAGTCCGCTCTGAGGGCGGATCTGAAACGTCACTTGAGGAAGAAACCAGCCCCCGTTCTACTGATTCGGTTGATTCACGTGCAGACGACATGGCAGAACCTAGGAGAGTTACCATCCAAGAGGAAGGAGCCCCTAATTTTACAATGTAACCGTTTCAAGCGCATCACCCAGCGGTGGCTACAGATTTTGAAATAAAGACCGCACTACTCAATTTGATGCCCAAGTTTCATGGCTTACCTGCTCAAGAGCCTATCAAGCACCTGAGAGATTTCCAGGCAGCCTGTTCCACTGTCAGGCGTGACGGTACAGATGAAAATTCAATTTTGCTGAAAGCTTTCCCGTTTTCTCTTGAGGAAAAAGCAAGAGAGTGGTACTACACTCAACCCCTAGCAAATGTATCCAACTGGGATACGCTCAGAAAAGAGTTTTTGGAGAAATTCTTTCCATCTGAAGTTACTGATAAACTAAGGAAAGACATTTCCACGATTGTTCAAGATGACAACGAGACTCTCTTTGAATACTGGGAGCGCTTTAATAATCTTCGACAAGATAGTGTTACTCAGCTATATCACACAGGGCATGAGGCCCCAAGATAAGACCACATTGGAAAGTGCTAGCAATGGGTCTATGAAGAAGTACAAGACCACTGATGAGGCATGGCAATTGATCAGCGACTTAGCTGAATCTACTAGGAACCACAGGCAGAAGTAAGGCCGTTCAAAAGCCGTTGTAGAAGTATCCTCTAGCAGAGAGACTGCTGCTCTAACTCAGAGTATCTGTGAAATGACCAACTTGCTGAAGCAAATGCAATTGAATCAACAACAAGTTCAACAAGCTCAATCTCCTTCACCATAGCAAGGCCAACAGTTAGTCCTACAGAGAGTTTGCAGAATTTATGCTGATTATAGCCATTATACTGATGAATGCCCGCAACTCCAACAGGAAGACAACATGGTGGCATCCACTCATAACTTCTATGACCTCCCCAACCAAGGGTACAATCAAGGTGGAAATAATAACCATGGATGGCAGGACAATTCTAACCAGAATTGGAGGGACAACAATAACAGAGGAGGCAGAGATAATCAGGGAAATAAGAGGTGGAATAATAACAACAACAGGCAGTAGAACCAACCTTACAGAGCACCTCACCTGAGGCAGTCCCAAGGACCACAGAATACCCAACAGCAGACCTCTCAATTTACTCACCCTTCTTCGTCTCCTAATGAAGAGTTACTAAAATTTTTTTGAGCGAAGTCAACAGACCATGGAAAATAACATTAATTCCAGTCTGAATGGTCTGACCGCTACTTTGCAAGTTCTTGTCTCACAGATTGGATCAATGCAAAATTCTAATAACCAACCTTCAAGTTCCACTGGAATTTCCTCTCAACCATTACCCAATCTGAAGGGGGGCATTAATGCCATCACCCTAAGGTCCGGAACCACACTGCAGGAGAGGAATTAGGAGGAGCCAAGCCCACCAGAGCACGCCTTAGCTGAAGAGGTCGTAGAAATAGAAGATGTTGAAGAGGAAGAGGACATACAAGACATAACTGAAAAAGAAGAAGCCCAACCACAGAAGGAAGCACCAAGAGGCGCAGAAACTGTAGAAAACACCACTCCCATTCCATTTCCACAACTTGCAAGGAAGCCCAGGAAGCAGCTGGAACCCGATCCCAAAATGGTAGAAATATTCAAAAAGGTTGAGGTAACTATTCCTCTTTTTGATGTTATTCAACAGGTACCTAAATATGCAAAGTTTCTAAAAGATTTATGTATACATAAAGACAAAATTAATGAATTAGAAACTATTCCTTTAGGTAGTTCCATATCTGCTTTAATGGGAGGATTACCTGAGAAGTGTAGTGACCTAGGTCCTTGTATAGTTAGTTGTACTATTAGTGGTGTAGTAATTTATGATTGCATGTGTGATTTAGGAGCCTGTGTTAGTATAATGCCTTTGTCTATATATGATATTTTGAGGCTCCCTCCCTTAAAAAGGTCGGCAGCTCATTTTGTGTTAGCAGATAAAAGCATTATTACAGTGGCTGGAGTTGCTGAAGATGTTTTAGTGAACATTAAAGGGCTTACATTTCCCACTGATTTTTATATCTTGGAGATGCCCCATAATGACTCAGATAAGTCATCATCAATCCTACTTGGAAGACCATTCCTGAAGACATCAAAATTCAAATTGGATGCTTTTTCAGGAACATATTCTTTTGAAATAGATGGCCGAATAGTAATCTTCAATCTGAATGGAGTCATAAACAACCCTCCAGAAGATCATTCTATCTTCTAGTGTGATGTCATAGATAAAACTGTAGCTGCAGTTCACAAGGAAGAATTAGAAGAGAGGCACATTGGACAAGGTCCAAGTGTGGGGATCCTCTTGATTGACAACGAGGGCACTTCGGCATTTTCACAAGTTCCAGACAATCCAGAGCCTGCCCATGATCAGAAGTTGGAATTAAAACCTCTTCCTCCACACCTCAAATATGCTTATCTTGAAGATGAGCAGAAGTTTCCAGTTATCATTGCAAGGAAACTCACTTCTCAACAAGAAGAGCAGTTACTTGATGTACTGAGGAGGCACAAGAAGGCAATTGGGTGGAGTTTGGCAGACATAGTAGGCATCAACCCTCAAGTATGTGAGCACAGAATATTTTTAGAAGAGGGAGCAAGACCTGTCCGTCAACCCCAAAGAAGATTGAATCCCACTATCTTGGAAGTTGTCAAAAAGGAAGTGACCAGACTATTGGAGGCAGGTATCATCTATCCCATTTCAGACAGTGAATGGGTTAGCCCAGTACAAGTGGTGCCCAAGAAGTCTGGAGTCACTACAGTGAAGAATGAGCATGGAGAGCTCATAGCAACTAGAGTTCAGAACGCTTGGAGAGTCTGCATTGATTACAGGCGTCTCAACCAAGCCACCCGTAAGGATCACTACCCACTTCCATTTATTGATTAAATGCTGGATCGCCTGTCAGGTAAATCACATTATTGCTTTTTAGATGGTTACACAGGTTATTTCCAGATTCATATAGCTCCTGAGGATTAGGAAAAGACCACTTTTACATGTCCTTTTGGGACTTATGCTTACAAGAGAATGCCCTTTGGCTTGTGCAATGTACCAGCTACTTTCCAAAGGTGTATAATGAGTCTTTTCTCTGATCTTATTGAGGACTGTATGGAGGTTTTTATGGATGATTTTAGCGTTTATGGTGATTCTTTTAGCCTTTTCTTAGATGGATTATCTAGAGTATTAGATAGATGTGTTAATACAAATCTTGTATTAAATTTTGAAAAATGTCATTTTATGGTAAAACAAGGGATTGTATTAGGACATGTGGTATCTAATACTGGCATTTCTGTAGACCCAGCAAAGGTGAATGTTATTTCTAGTTTACCTTACCCCTCCTCTGTGAGGGAAGTCCGTTCGTTCCTTGGCCATGCAGGTTTTTACAGGAGATTCATAAAGAATTTCAGTAAGGTAGCACTTCCCTTATCCAGATTACTGCAGAAGGATATTGAGTTCGAGTTCAGTGAGGATTGCAAATAAGCGTTTGATAAGCTGAAGGCCGCCCTGACTCAAGATCCAATTGTGAGAGGACCAGACTGGAGCTAGCCGTTTGAAATCATGTGCGATGCTTCCAACCATGCAGTAGGAGCAGCGCTGGCTCAGCGCGAAGGTAAGGATCCTTTTGTTATTGCTTATGCGTCTAAGACTTTAGACGCTACCCAGTCCAATTATACTACTACTGAGAAAGAGCTTCTTGCTATTGTTTTTGCTCTGGATAAATTCCGAGCTTATTTACTTGGTACTAGAGTAGTAGTGTATTTGGACCATGCAGCTTTAAAGTATCTATTATCTAAAAAGGAGTCAAAACCAAGGTTTATACGTTGGATACTACTATTACAAGAATTTGATTTAGAAATAAAGGATAAGAGTGGCAACCAGAATTTAGTGGCAGACCACTTGAGTCGCCTTGAGCACATTAAAGATGATTCTGCTCCTATAGATGATAATTTTTCATTTGATAACCTGCAAGCAGTATCTGAGGTATCTCCTTGGTATGCATCTGTAGCTAATTATCTAGTTAGCCGCACATTTCCTCCAAACTTTTCTAAGCATCAAAGAGACAAGCTGAAAAGCGAGTCTAAATATTATATATGGGATGACCCATATTTATGGAGATGTGGCGCTGATCAGGTAATTAGACGGTGTGTGCCTCAATCAGAATTTCAGTCCATCTTAGAGGCTTGTCACTCATCTGAGAGTGGAGGACATTTTGGCCCTCAAAGAACTGCTAGAAAAATCTTAGACTGTGGATTCTGGTGGCCTACTCTTTTTAGAGACGCTGCTAAATTTTGTAAATCTTGCCTCCCATACCAAAAATTTGGTAATATATCCAAGAGGGATGAGATGCCTCAACAATATATGCTTTTCTGTGAAATTTTTTATGTTTGGGGCATTGACTTCATGGGTCCATTTCCAAATTCTGATGGTTATTTTTATATATTGTTAGCTGTGGATTACGTTTCCAAATGGGTGGAAGCAATTCCTACCCACACTGATGATGCTAACACTATTGTTTCCTTTGTGAGAAACCATATTATCTGTCGCTTTGGATCACCACGAGCAATCGTGAGCGATCAAGGCACCCATTTTTGTAACATGAGACTAACAGGACTAATGAAGAAGCATGGGATAATTCATAAGGTTGCGACAGCATACCATCCTCAGACCAATGGGCAAGCCGAGGTGTCAAATAGAGAGATAAAGCGTATCTTGCAGAAGATAGTAAAACCTCATAGAAGAGACTGGAGCACCAGGCTACAAGATGCACTCTGGGCATACAGAACAGCTTACAAAACACCTATTGGGATGAGTCCTTTCTGCTTAGTTTATGGAAAAGCTTGCCATCTCCTAGTTGAAATAGAGCACAAAGCCTTTTGGGCAGTCAAGGAGTGCAATATGGGAATGGAGAAAGCCGGAGCTGAAAGGAAGTTGCAACTGCAAGAACTGGAGAGCCTTCGCCTAGAAGCTTATGAGAACTCAAGACTACACAAGGAGAAGATGAAGGCTGTACATGACCAGAACATCAAGAGGAAAGAGTTCCAACCTGGGGACTCAGTCCTCCTTTACAAATCTCGACTGAGGCTCATGCCAGGCAAGTTGAGATCAAAATGGGAAGGTCCATACAGAGTAGAGAAGGCCGAACCGTACGGAGTTTATCACCTTAGCCATCCTTCGAGCTCGGAGCTTATCAAAGTTAATGGACATCGTTTAAAGCTGTACCATGGCGTAAAGCGGAAGAAAGACAAGGAACTCGAGATCTTCCTCTTGGAAGATCCCCACATAGCCAAAGACTGAGCTAGTGGAGCGTCCAACTTACGGACGTTAAAGCAAAGTGCTAGGTGGGAGACAACCCACCATGGTATGATCGTTCTTTTCTCTATTTTTAGTTTTCTTATCCAATAACTCTTCTCTTTATTAGTAGATTTTGTGCTGATGCATTTACATACTTTTATTTAAAAAAAAAAAAGAGAGAGAGAGGAATATGCCACGCGATGCGACCGCATCAGCGACGCGTCCGCGTCGCAAGAAGAGGGGAGAAAAATAAAAACGAACAGAGAGTCACGCTGGAGCGTGGCTGGAGGCGTGCCAATGACACAAATCAGCCCACGCGACCGCGTCGCCGACGCGTCCGCGTCGTATGGGCATATTGACCTTTCACGTGACCGCGTGCCCCACGCGATCGCGTGCCCTGATTTTTCGACGTAAAAAGGGCGCACAGCTGAAAGTTGTGCCAGAGTGGTGCTGGACGCGTAGTCCCCTCACGCGACCGCGTACCCCACGCGACCGCGTCGTACCCCATAAACTGCCCACTCACGCGATCGCATGCCCCATGCGATCGTGTCACCTAAAATTTGGCATTTAATGATTTTGAACAGAGAGTTGTGCGAGTGCGAGGCAACCCTCGCGCCACTAGTACAAACTAGGGTCACGCGACCGCGTGACCGACGCGACCGCGTCAATCACCTTAAGCGCAAGTCGCGCGACCGCGTGCCCCATGCGATCGCGTCGTTTGTGGCGCACAGTTTTCCTAATTTTGCCAAATATCATATCTTTTTCTCTCCAAATCCTATTTTCTCTTTTCCCTCCTTATTTCTTCCTCCTCCCCTCTTCCTTCTATCTCACCTTTCACTCTTCCTCCCTCACCTCCATTAACAAGGTTTTATTTTTTTCTTCACCCTTTTCTTTTCTATCATTCTTCTTATTTTATATGTTATTTTCTTTTCTTTTCTTTTTCTTTTCATTATTCATATTTTCTTTCTTCTTCTTTCCTTTTTACGTGGTGTTAGAATTTTATTTGAGTCATTATTCTTCCTTATATGCTTGTGAATTATTGCAAATTGTTTGACAATTATATATTATTTTCTTTAAAGGGTTGCTTGCATGTTCACTTTAATACTTTCTATACTTTATTTACCGTGCATGCTATGTGTTTGTGAAAAAGCCCATATGGCATTATGCACTTCTCTATGTTATTCTAATATTCAATACTTGCTTTTCACAAATTCCCTTTACTATTATATTAATTGAATTTAATTGTCAATACAAACGTGATGGTTTGTTACAAAGTAATGCTTGGTCTATGCTACTCATGCCCTTTTCCGGCATGCCAATAAACACCTTGCATTCACTTGTCATTATATGCACTAGCTATTTTCCTTTGATGACTTTTCACATGTACTCATGAGCGTGTGTTAATGTCAGTTACCTCCTAATGCGCATCCATCACCACCTTTTCCGTTCTCTTCCTTGCTATATGTCTCTTTGAATTTAATTTACTTTCTCTTCCCTTTTTCAGGATGGCCACCAAGAAAGAAAAAGAGAAAGCTACTCCCAAACCACCAGCAAGAAGAGGAACTAAAAGAGCACTAGTGGTAGAGCCTTCTTCAACTGCAGTCAAGCCCTCAACAAAAAGATTTAAGAGGATCATCAAGGTTGATGAAAAAGAGAAAGCCTTTCCAGCAAAGGACACTGCGCGATTTCCAAATCGCTACTGTGAGCAGATGTTCCCTATTCTAGCTGAAAGGAGTTACAACAACGAACACCTTCTTATCCTCCCGCCCAATATTGCTACTTTTGTTGAGCCGCAAATTGAACGAAGACAATGGGGTTTCCTACAGAGACAACAGAAGCAGGTCAATCTTTCTTGGGTAGTCGAGTTCTACTCTAACTTCTACCTGCCTACCCTGCAGTCTGTCTTTGTCCGTCAGAAGCAAGTCCCCATTACAGAAGAGGCTATTCAACAAAGCTTTGAGTCTTCTCCCTATTCCAAAAGGATTGGACGCCTTTCAAGAAGCCGCACTCAAGCGCCAGATGTACCAATTTGACTAGGAAGCTGTTCTCAGAGTTATCGCACTACCTGGCAGCCGTTGGATCTACGGATACCATCGTACCCGCCCTAAGGGAATATCAGCTTCAGCACTTACCTTGGAGGCTCGCGTATGGGCACAGATCATGTCCCATTACGTCTTTCCGAGCATTCACGAGTCCTCCTTCACTGCAGACATGGCCGTTCTACTATGGTGCATCCTTACAAACCAGCCTCTGAATCTACCAAGACATATCCGGAATGCCATGGGACACGTACAAATTGCGGGCAACTTACCTTTTCCCGCCTTGGTCTCAGATCTTGTCTCAGCAGTCGGAGTTTCCTACAGAGCTGGAGACACCAAAGCCATGCTTCCACGGGATGATCAGCATGTCCCCAATGGGAAGTACCTCAGACTTCCAGCAGCCACTACAAGCCTTCCTACTGCACCGGTTGAAGATATCCCTTCTTCAACACCACAAGCACCTACAACAGATGAACTGCTCCAGCAGATAATCAAAAGATTGGATCGGCAAGAACAGAAAGCGAAGTTAAGAGAGCGTCGTAACGAGCGCCGATTCAAACACCTCAAGGAGCTACTCAAGGGACACTTCAAGGACTCAGACACCCCGAACTCCACTTCTTTTACCAGCACAGGGAGCCATGATGGTCCCAACTGTGGAGATACTGCAACCAGCCCATCCCTGTTCCTGACAGATGGCACCGAGGACGGTGCAAAGCCTTAAGTGTGGGGAGGTCGGTCAGTACCTGACTTCCGGAGGTAATTTCTCTTCCCTAGCACCAATAAATTAGGATATTTTAGTTAGTTTTTCTTTCTTTTATAGAATAGGATAAATTGCATAGTAATAGGTTAGTTGCATGCATGCTCTACTTGATTGAAAAGACAATAAGTTTCTTTTAAGACTCTATCTTTGGAACAAAATTTCACTAATTTTTCACATTTTTATGATAAATTTGCTTGAAGTTGTATTTGGAACATGATGTTTGAGCTAAAGAACACACAACCTGTGAAGATTTGAGCCTTTATGCATGGTTACATTATTTAACCATAATTATTTTATTCTTGTGTGTTTACTTCTCTATGATTATAATCTATATTTTGTTTTATCTTATATGTCCAATATTTATTATATTTATATGCTTGCACATGATTGAGGCCATTATTTGTTTAAACTCACTCATCCAAATTAAGCCTACCCTTTTCAATTACCTTTGTTAACCACTTTGAGCCTTTAAATCCCATTTGTTCTATATTTCACCACATTACTAGCCTTAAGCGAAAAAACAATTGTATATCCCAAATTGAATCTTTGGTTAGCTTAAGATAGAATTATGTGTGCTAGTTAAGTATGGAAAATTGTGGGAACAAAAGTTATTAAGGGAATGTGTCATGATAATTTAATGGGAATTTGGATACCTACTCATGTGAAACTATAAGAATTAAAAATCTATGTGCATTGATAAGCTATGTTTATTTTTGCCTCTATTAAAAAAAATTTTAATAAATAAATGAATAAGGGGACAAAATTACCCCAATGCTGAATTGAGAATTCAAAGATCAATGCACATATGATAAAAATTAAAATAAAAAGTTGATACACGAGTATGGAATGTAAAAGGAGAATTCTGGGTAGCTAGGTATGAATTCTAAGGTTATGCAAGTTATATAGGTTGGGTTGAAGCTTGGGTTAATTAAAGATTCAATTTATAAGCTCACTTGACCATACATGTATCCCTACCTACCTTGGCCCCATTACAACCTTGAAAAGACCTCATGATGTTTGCATTGGTATATTAACTGTTGTTGATTGGTTAGGAGAAGAATAAAAGTTAGAGAGCATGATTAGAGAAGGATAGAGTGATTACCCTATACACTAGAGAGGTTAGAGCGTACATACATCATCAGTGAGGGTTCAATGCTTGAATTTCCATGTTCCCTGCTTTCATGAGCTATCTTCTTGCACTTTTATCTGTCTTACTGTATGATGATAGAATTAGTGGAGTTTGATTTGTAATTGTTTTGAAGAGCTTATTTACTTTTGATCAAGTGGACAAGAATCATATAGTTGCATTCATATATATATAAGATTGCATTGCATTGCATGAGTTTCTACATGTTCATACTTATTTACTTTATCTCCTTCAATTAAGCATGAGGACATGCTAATGTTTAAGTGTGAGGAGGTTGATAAACCACTATTTTATGGTTTATATTGTATTTAATTGTGTGGTTTTATCATGATCCTTACCCACTTATTCATTTATTTAGCATGCATTTATATTTCCTTCCTGAAATTATTACATGATTGAAAACTGCTTCCTAGAGACTTTTAATTATGCATTTTAATTCTCCTTTATTCCATTCGATGCCGTGATCTGTGTGTTAAGCGTTTCAGGCTTTATAGGGCATGAATGAGTTGGAGATTGGAAAGGAAGCTAGCGAAAATGGAAGGAACACAAGAAATTGAGGAGATAACCAGTGAGAAGTGACGCGGCTGCATGGCTCACGCGACCGCGCGAAAGAGGAGAAATCGCAGTGACGCGGCAGCATGGCTCACGCGACCGCGCGGACTGGAAAAGCACGAGCGACGCGGAGGCGTGGACGACGCGAACGCGTGGCGAGGAAAAGTGCGAATGACGCGTCCGCATGGATGACGCGATCGCGTGACATGCGCGATCTGCATAATCTGCAGGATTCGCTGGGGGCGATTTTGGACCCTATTTTGACCCAGTTTTCGGCCCAGAACAGCAGACTAGAGTCAGAGAACATGCAGAAACCAAAGAGAACATTCATTCTACACAAGTTTTAATTTTAGATCTAGTTTTTACTCCTCCTCTAGGTTTTCTCTCTAGACATTCATAGTTCTTAGGATTTAATTTGCGATTGCTCTTTGCATTGGAATACTGAGAAGAGTTATTACCTCATCAAGACTTCGTCATTCTAGTTCGTTTCCTTTACTTGGTTTACTCTTCCATGTTCTCTGCTTTGTTTAATTTTACCATTGGAATATTCTTAGGATTATTTAATACAATGATCACTTTTATTTTTAATTGACTATTTTAATTTTTATTTACAATGTCTTTCTTTAATTCCTTTTCATATGCTATGAATTTTACCTTTACAATGAGTGAGTAGTTCCCTAACTTGATGGGGAGTTGATTGAAAGGAACCCTTGAGTTGGAAGGTTCAAGAGAAAGATTGTAATTGGGTTATTGTTGGTTTGCTCTCTAATTCCTGACACCAATCCTCCCCAAAGTGGATTGGGACTTGTGGATAGAACAGCATTCCAACTTGTTTTACCTTCCCTTACTTAGTAAAGGATAACTAAACGAAATAACTCTCAATTGTCAATTAATCTTAGAGTATTCCATCAAGAATAGGGTTTCCATGTAATCAACTCCCAGTCAAGGCTTTTATTTACATTATTCAATTTCATCAATTTAATTTCCTGTTTACTCAACTCAAACTTTTTCGAAAACATCTGATTAATAAAATAGCTCCCTTTCCTGCAACTCGTTGGGAGACGACCTGGGATTCATACTCCCAGTATTTTAAATTTCAATTTTCTGTGATACCTTTCTAAATTGAGCGGTGGATTTTTGGCGAGTTAAGAATTATACTTGCAACGTATATATTCTAATAATTTTTAATTCACCAATTTCTGCCCGCATCACTCTACCACTATCCCATATTCGTACTACATCAAATTTATTCACCACCTTTTTTTTTGTTTTTATTAAACCCAACATAGCCAATTTGATTTTATTTTATGATGATGAATTCGATTCCTTACAAATTGTAATACTTATTGGAGCTCTGCTAAAACATAAAACCTTCGTAGGATAGTCTAAAAGGGATTGAATTTTCTTTAAACCCTATCAACGATGGTAAAATCCGTTGAAAATTGTCAGTTGCGGTTCAGATGCATGACCCACGTTTAGCTCACACACATCACGGTGTGCACGTCCACAGTTAGGGGTGGCAGTGGGTAGGGTAGGGTAGGGTTTGGATCCAATCTTAACCCTACTCGCGGGTTGATATTTTTATATAAACTCAACTATACCCTATCCGCGGATTGAGAATATCTCAACCCTAACCCTACCCGCTCTTAACGCGCGGGTACCCGACCCTACCCGCGGGCTACAAAAAATATACATTATTATATAACTTGATGATAATTTAAAATAAAACTGATTTTTATGTAAAAAAAATATTAAATTATCAATTAATGATTTTCTTTTAATGGTTAAGGATCTTTTGCATTTAGTGAGAAATCTTTGATTCAACATCCACTTAAAACATATTTTTATATACGTATATAACATAAACATATATAGAGTGCGGGTTGGCAATCCTACCCGATGGGGTAGGGTCGAATTGGATACCCACGGATAGGATACATATTGCCACCTCTAATAACAAGTGAATTTTAAGTGAAGTTTGGTTTTGTAAGGATGTTTTGTGCATTTTCATTGATTTTAGTTTTTCAGCATTTTGTAAGAAATCTTGAAATCATAAAACAGTATCATTGTTTCATTTTTTCCCTTAAAATTTTGATCACTGAGTAACATGCAATTAAATTCCCAGAATAGTGGGTGATTACTCAAAAGCCATTATTTATTCAGGTGACTATTCAAAAGTCATTTTGAGCTTGTTTGAACACCGTTAAATTATTAAAAAAAAAATCCTTGTTTAATAAAAAATAAATTTATTTTTTAATGTGTTTAACAAAATTTTAATAATAAAAAAATACTAATTTTTTTTAAATTATAATTTATATTTTTTTAATTTTTTATTTTAAAAAATATTTTTAATATTATAAATAAAAAATATTTTTATATTATTAGAATCAAATATAATTGTTAAATAAAAAAATAAATATTTTTATATGAGATATCCAAACATTTAATTATTTTTATTCTTTTAAAAAATCTTTTAAAATAAAATCACTCGAAATTTTTTTTTTATTTTTTTTTTTATAAAAGATCACCCAAACAAATTTTTTTTATCCTCCGATATGGCGGCATAAGTAGAAGTTGTTTTAACACACACAAACCAAAATCAACCATACTCCACCAAGCAATAACTTTTTTTTTTTTTTTGACGTGAACCGAGCAATGACTTAATCACGCAAATTCAAACATCATGTCAAATTGGTAACCCAGTCAGGATTATTGTTAATGTTATTATTATCATGGTATGTGATCCATGTATATTAACAGTAAACTTGAACAGCACTTTAGTATATGATTGGATAATATCCGTAATCCAGAGCTCACTGGAAAATTTAAAATATGTAAGTTCAAGGACATTAAATTGGGGGAAGTCCCTTTATTTGGGCCAACTAAATTCCTGCAATACTACATCTCTTAAAAATTTGGGGTAACTTTTCCCCAAGAATATCAACTAGGGAAGTAAAAAATTATTGGCTCTTGAATTGCCATTTCTCAGTGTAATAAAATCATGGTTCAAAAATACTACTACCTCAATGTAGTAGATTATCAAATGAGTAATTACTAACCAACTCTATATGCAATGTCAATCAGTTGGGCCAATCATTTTCTCAGGTACCACAAGATTATCGAATTCCTCAGAGCTCAATACTCCAAGCTTCAATGCAGCTTCCTAAAACACCATTTTAAACAATTCAGCATTAAATAATTGGATATCTAAGAGAAAAAAAATTTCATATTTAAAGGGAATCAATCAGTGAAGACAATACTACTATTAATGTCAGACAAACCAATAAAATGTTTTGAAATGATGATAGTTGCAGAAAATACTCAATCAAGTATACAAGATAAAAATAAAAACACGGTGTCACCTTCAGAGTAGACCCCTCTTTGTGGGCTGTCTTTGCAACCGCTGCTGCCTTGTCATAACCGATTTTCTGGAACAGGCCAAATTACATCCAATATGAAAAGGAACATGAAATATATAGTGGAAAAAATGAATTTATGAGTGAAAACTTACTGGATTCAAGGATGTGACAAGCATCAATGACTGCAAAATGAGTTAAAACAGAAAACGACAAAGCACATTAGCCAAGGGATTTTATGTGGCAAACTCGCAAGATCTGAATCATAGTCATCAACTAACCTCATGCAGCAACTTTGAAATTCTTTCCCTATTAGCTTGAATACCTCTAACACAATTCTTTTCAAAGGAAGCAGATGAATCTCCAAGCAGTCTCAACGACTATCATAAATCAGAACAAAAATAGGTTATTGAACATTAATATGGTATTACTGTAGGCGATATATCATTCTAGAAGCATGGATTAGTACGCAACATAAAACAAACAGGGTATATTAAACGGCACACATGCCATCCTTATTTTCTTCTTGGGGTAATCACTATTAATATCAAATATGGTGCCTCAAATTTATTTTAAAAAATAAATGGTGTAATATCAGCCAAAAGATAGCAAGAAGTTCCAGTTTTGCATCATTTATAGACTTGCAATAACATGACAATGAATATAGAACATACATGCAGCAGAGAACTTGCAATCATTGGTTTGAACACATTAAGCTCAAAATGACCATTTGATCCACCCACTGTGATGGCAACATGGTTTCCCATGACCTGCAATAGGTAAATTGTAACAATTCAGAAACTGCTGGTCATCATAAAATTAAAAGTGCACAGCTTTATTACAAGTACTAAGAACGAAATACCAAAGCTCCAAGCATTGAAGCAACTGTTAGCTAATCCGTACTCAATTATTCATGACATTGAAGAAGTGAATTGATGTTTACCTGCGCACAGACCATTGTCAAAGCCTCACACTGGGTGGGGTTAACCTTCCCCTGAAACAAAAAATGATTGTGAGTTAGAGTTAGTCCCAATTGTAAGACAAATAAAACAATCAAATATTATTAGAAACAAGAAATCAGCTAGTTTCTGTAACAGGTATATAGAGTCGCCGAGAATTAGGATCTTACAGGCATGATACTGCTTCCTGGTTCATTTTCAGGAAGAATGAGTTCACCAAGGCCACAACGGGGACCACTATAATAGGATAGCATCGAGAAAGCCAATGAAAGAACATGAGTGATTTTTTCAATAAGAATAAAAGGAAACAAAAAGAAATGGCAATCAATGCTGTATAAGTATACACTATACCTTCCCAATAACCGTATATCATTAGCAATCTTCATTAAAGAAGCTGCAATGGTGTTGAGGGCACCACTTGTTTCCACAAAGGCATCATGTGCAGCCTACAAAAGGAGAATATGAACGTAAGCCAATGCAAAGACTGATGGAAAAAGCTAGGACAATGACATAGCACACGAAGAATTTAACTTCAAAAAATAAGTTCCAGTAACAAACCAAGGCCTCAAACTTATTTTCTGCTGTGACAAAAGGCAGCCTTGTTTCTTCAGCTACTGCCGCCGCAATCTTTGCATCAAACCTGATTACCGTCCGGAAAATACTCTTTAAATAAACCAAAAAGAAGACCATACAAGAAAACCATTTCACTAGCAGAAAGGATGCATACCCTTTCTTTGTATTCAATCCAGTCCCTACAGCTGTACCACCCTGCGCTAGCTGTTCAAGAATCATCTCTACTCGGTTAGAAGAAATCCAAAAGCAAATGAGTGAAAAACTAGTATTTCATATCTGTGCTGCATGTCTAACCTGATACATTCGTGGCAAAGTGCCAATCACTCTATCAATGCCATACTTCACCTGCAGCAGATAAAGGAAAAAGGTAATGAAGAAAAGGAAAATCACCACAAATGGTACAAATTTTGTAGCCCCTTCAACAACAATAGTAAACAGAATACCAAACTACACAAGCCACCAGAAAGCAAGCTTACTTGAGTAGTATACCCACTAAACTCCTGTCCAAGTGTCAAAGGTGTTGCATCCTGAGTATGAGTGCGTCCAATCTTGACAATATCCTTGAATTCGATTGACTGGTAATTGTTTAAAAGAGAAGGCCGAGAAAAAAAAAATTAACACAGACAACACAAGTTCAAAAAATAGATGTCATTAACTGTAAAGCAAACAAAGGCAAATGTCGGAGGTTTCTAAAAGTGTTGCGTCACCATAATTGCATACTTGATAGCCCAAAAAAGAAAGGGGGTCAAACGAAACCATGTCTCATATAATATGGAGAGGATGCAAATATGATGTAAAAAATTGCAAAAATGATGTAAACCATTCAATATCCCACCTAACCAAGATGACACATGGATTTGCAGAAGGGAGCCCGTAATCTACTATGTAGTATAAAATGACTAAAGTATGAACAAACCTTCGCATTTAGTGTAGAATATAAGGTTTTCAAATTGGGGATTAGTCTTGAGTTTACTTCCATGGCAGCTGCAATGTGCATTACCTGGAAAGGGAAAAAATATGGATTATATGAAATAAAAGAGAATCAGTATTTTAAGCATAAACATTAAACCAGGGAGTAAAGAAAATAAAGGAACAATTTAGTCTAGCAATTGCAACCCCAACATAGGGATCCGATTAAATAAGATTTTTCCAGAAACTAAATCAACAGACATACAAAAATGCTTCTAGTTCTTACAGTTGGGAAAGTATCATTGGAAGATTGTGATCTATTGACATGGTCATTTGGGTGCACAAACTTTTCGCCCCGCCTATGACCAAGAATCTCTGCCGCTCTGTTAGCAATAACCTGAATTAGTCCAACACAAAAACTTTCACCATAAAGAACTGTTCATTGCAATGATCAAATGGATACAAAGCTTCATGTAAGTCATAATACACTCATACAACACCCAAAATACAAATTTCAAAAAGATAACAGTTCCGTAAATGTTCCAAAACTTAATTGTCTCAGGTCTTTTTCATTTAATTAGAAATCATCACAAACAATGAAGATTAACATTCATAGTCACAAGTCCACTAAGCCAAACAAGGATGATCAACCGTTTGCACCAACCTCATTAGCATTCATGTTACTCTGCGTGCCACTGCCAGTTTGCCAAACAACAAGGGGAAAATGGTCATTTAGCTTGCCCTCTGCCACTTCTTGAGCTGCTTGCATCACTGCCTTCCCAATCGTGGGATCAAGACCGTACTCCATGTTCACCTGGATTACAACAAAGAAAAGAAACTCAGGTTCAAATCCAAACCACAAACAAACAAATAAATATATGAACAAACCCTAAAAATGCCTGTGTAAAATATAGAAACTTTACGCTGCCATTTATAGTGCATAAAATTAGATCCCAAAAAAAAAAACAATTGCTAAGGAAAAAATTCACAAAAATAATAAACAAGAACATGAGCAACTAGTGAAGAGTATAATTAACTGATGGTAAACCTTAGCAGCGCATTTTTTCAAGATGCCGAAGGCACGAACGATGGGTTCAGGCATGCGTTCACGGGGGCCACCGATATCGAAATTCTGGAGGGATCTTTGAGTTTGAGCTCCCCATAATCTAACAGCGCAAGCAACCACACAAAACGAACAAGTTAGATTTATAAATAAAGGAAAGAGAGGTAAAGAGAAGAAGAAGAAGAAGAAGAAGAAGAAGAAGAAGAGGAAAACGAACTTGTCGGAAGGAACTTGAATGGGTCCGAAGGTGTCTCTTTCTTCCCTGAAGGAGGAAGAGGAATAGGATCTGGAATAGGATGCGGCGAAACGGAGAGCGAGGAAGAATTGGGAAGTGGAGGGATGTGATGAACGGCGAGATAGCACGTACAACGCCATGGTTGAGACTTTGGATTGAATCAGTGTTACACCGCACGAGAGAATGAAATACTTTGTTCTTCTGATCAAATGCTATAACACAAGTGGGCGAATGGGTGAGTTTGGTTAGGCTCGCTTCCCAACCAATATTACAGTAATGAAAAAAAAAAATTATTTGGCACCTAAATCTTTTTACTAACTAAATTAAACTATAAGACTTAGAATAATAGTTTTTTTTTTTTAATCAAAGATAGGAGACTCGAATCCGTAACCTCTTAATTGAATATGGGAAGACTATGTCATTTGAGCTATTACTCATTGGCAAAATTTGGAAAGATATGTGACTCGAACCCGCGACCTCTTAATTGAGTATGAGGAGTCTATGCTATTTGAATTATAACTCATTGGATCGACTTAGAATAATAGTTATAACTTATAATTGATATTTGTTATATTAAACTAATTTGATTAGACTTAATTAATAAAAAAATTTATATTTGTAACATTATTGTAAAAAAAATTGTTATTTTATATAATTTTAATCTTTTTACAATTATTTATTTATTTCTAAAGTAAAATACCATTCGTTTTTGTCTATTTACATAAATGCTATGAAGCATAGACAAAAATAAGATATAGAAACCGATACAATATGGGACATGGCGACACACTAATTCTAAATAATTGTTAGACACAAAGACACACAAATATAAAGAATATATTAATTAATATTAAATTAATAACTATTTTCAAAAGCAACCATATGATATACATTTCTTCTTAAAATGTATAGGTATTTAAAAGATAAAATTTTAAACTCTTATATCTTAATAGAGTTAATAAGAGTTTTGTACATCACATGTACATAAAAAAAATTATCTAAAATCATACTATTTCTCTATCATATATAGTTGATATCTTTATCATTAAAAAAAAGTTATTCTTTTTAATTCTCGTTTATCAAGAGAAAGGTGGGTAACTTCAAGGACAATTTTTTCATCAATTGGTAATAAATCATCTCCGACAATATCTCACATTATAGTTTCTCCTTTATTGTATTTATTGTATTGTGGAGTTTTTTTTTTAAAGAAGACTAACACTTTGTTTGGATGGAAGATGGAAAATGAGAGGAAAGAAAATAAAAGGAAAGAAAATAGAAGAAAAGAAAATGAAAGGAAAAGTTGATTTTTTTTATGTTGTTTGGATGAAGAGAAAATTAATAGAAAGAAAATAGGAGGAAGTTTTTCTTGTGTTTGGAAAAAAAGAAAAGTAAGAAGAGAAAAAATTATTAGTATGTGGAATTACATTAATACCCTTCTTTATATTATATATAAATTATAATATACCAATGTATTTAAATTATTTTTCTAATAAAAAGCAATTATCCAAATTATATTTCAGAATTTTAACGTGTTATCTTTATTAACAATAATATTTTTTTGAATTTATTTTTTTGAATTTATTCTTTTCTATTATCTTTTAATGTCATAAATAAAAATATATATTATTCTTTTTAAAAAGCGATAGTCACAAAAATGGAGAGAAGACGTGAGATAAGTTTTCAGATTTGGAAGAAAGTAAAATGAAAAATTTTTAATTTTCTGTTTACTAAGGGCAAATACATAATTGTGTCTTTATTTGTTTTTTTTTATCCGTTTTCATGTCATAGAAGAAGAGAAAATATTATGCTGTACGACACTCCATTCTGTTCCTTTTCTCTTTATTTTCTTTGATGATCCAAACGAAGGAAAACTTAATTTTTCATCCAATTTCTTTTCCTATGTTTTCTTTTCCCCCATATTCTCTTGATCCAAACGGAGTGTAAGATTAGTGGGAACAAGTACTAAATTTTCTACACGTTTATTTTTCAACTTGTTTCTTTTTAGAGAATGGTTAAAGGAATAAGTGTTCTAATTTCTTTCACAACAAGAAGATGAAGATGGCTACCTTAGTAGCCTAAGAACAATTGATTAAAGAAGTTTTGTTTTACCACCATGAATTAGCCATCAAGATTTTGCATAGACTATGACTCTATCATTCAAGAAGTCATAATCATCAAAGACACTTCTACTATCAGAAAAGCTTGCAAATTTAATGTTTACTTTTCTCCTCTTTTATTCATCAGAAAATACCTCTTCAAGCATTTAACTCTCTTATTAGTGATCTCAATATTTTGACGAGAAAAAACTCATGTAGGGCCTGCAAAGTCAGATAAATGATAAATAAATAATTATTTAATAAATTAAAAGTGAGCTAAAAGGGTTAGAAATTTAAAATTTATAGTTTGAAAAAAATTACCGGTGAAAAATTTAACTTAGAAAATAAATTTAAGTGTAAAGATATAATTAATTGCGAAAAATGTGTACCGGCGTTATAATTAGCTATACCGGCTTGAGTCGATTGGTAATGCGAGTTAGAAAACTAAAACTGTAAAAATGGCAAGAAAATTATTTATAATAAAAATCCAAACACTTATCTTAAAGATTTTGGCCCAAGATAGCGCCAATGGGCTAAGATTACATCAGACCTTCACTTAGGCCCAAGCCCATGACTTAACTCCCCATTCACCCAAAATATAACATATTCGGCCATGAGAGAGAGAGAGAGAGAGAGAGAGAGAGAGATCATTATTACTATTCATTCATCACTTCAAATATATCTCACAAACTGTAGCTCCGATCCACGATCTGTTGGTGCTCACGCATTCCTATCATCGTCCTCTTCAATTCTATCTAACTATTGTAGTGATTACTCGCGAAAAGTCTTACCTATTTTTCATTTTTTCACTGAAAATGTATTTTGGTTAGAGTGGTATTGAAGTTTGTGATTTTGATACTTTAGCAAAAGCTCAAGCACAACTTCTAGCAGAATTTTGACCCATGATCATGTGGTACAAGGTAAGAAAATTCGTTTCCTTTGATTTTTTCTAATTATGTGTGAAACTCTAGCTTGAGAATATGAAATATTAGTGTAACTAGATTGAATAATGATTGCTTGGTGCGGGTTGGTGCGGATGGAGTGCTTGACTTGATTGGAGGAGGTTTGGTTGAGGATTGGGTTTGATTGGAGAGAAAAAATCCAAAAGTTAAAACAGCTGTCAACTAAGGTACAGGTTTTAGTTCTGGGTAAACATTATGTAACGCTATGTGAAATGTAACACCCTATCACCCTAAGCCTTACCTCTAACCGTAAAGTAAAGGACGATAATGCGTCACGACAATTCTAAATCTCATATCATAATATATAATCAAAGAATATTATACACTAGAAGCCCAATGAAGGAATAAAAACTCAAAGACACAGAAAACAAAGATACAAAAGCGTGAAGGTATATATATATATATATATATATATATATATATATATATCCAAAAGAAATCTAGTCGCAGCTCATGGAGTTTAAAATGACTAGTTAAAATAGATACAACAGAGTTTTAAAAGTTAAAACGGCTACATCCTGTCTCTCAAAGTTTAAGCCTCTAAGACAACAAGATACAATAACCAAAAGTGAGAGAATAACTATAGAAAAATAAACAAAGGACAAAAGAGAGCCATCCTCTGCTTTGTCACCATCCGCAAACTCACCAAGGTGGGTTGCGATCTGCATCTAAAAAATAACAACAACATATGGTATGTGAATCAGGGTTTTCAGTATAGTAAGAGTGCCTAATAGATAAGATATAAGGTTCTAGGAAGCCAAAGGCAATCCTGGAACTTCCCACATGCATATGATTCAACTTAGAAACATTTTAATAAAAATCCATAATGGGTTATCTAATCTTAAGGATTTTCTAAACTAACAGATCGCTGGCTCACAGCCTTCGCCAACCTATCCTCCATGAAATTCCATCGCCACCGCCTACCGAACCTCCTCAATCTCAGCAGAAAACACAATTAGATGCAAGCAAGTAAAACACAAGTAATATACATATACAACAGGTAATTCAATTATAAATTAAATATGTTATACAAGTTGGCACAATGCAAGTAAATAAAGCAAACAAAAATATAAGAATGCATATGATGAATGCCTATCCTATTGGTCGTGATATCACTTGTTGGTTCAACTGCCAACCTGACACATCCCCTTGGGATGTCACCTTTCGGTCACGAATATAATTAGTGTAACACCCTAATTACCCTAAGCCTTACCTCGCGTCATAAAGCAAAGGTTAATAAAAGGTTACGACAATTCTAAGGCTTATACATATTTATATATAGGAAGAAATAATAATTCTAGAAGCCCGATGAAGAAATAAGCTCAAAAATAGAGTTTCAAAGCGAAAAATGTTCACACGAAGCTACACTAATCGAGGTACAAGATATACGTACAGATATCAAGACATATATATAGGTATATCAAAGTATAATAGTCATAAGAATCTAGCCGCCGCCCGCAGAGTTTAAGCCGGCTAGTTATATACAGACATACAGAGTTTAGAAAGTAAAACAGCTTATACAAACTTCCTCTCAAAGTGAACCTCTAGGCAAAATAAATACAAAAGGTGAGAGAAACTAAACAAAATAATCAAAAAGACTTCAAAATATCGTGAAGATCCTCCGCTCTGTCACCATTAAAGCAACTCACTGAAGTGGGTTGCGACCTGCATCTGAAAAACAATAATAGAATATGGTATGAGAACCGGAGATTCTCAATATGGTAACAGTGCCTAGTGATGTAAGATATAAGACTCTGGGATGCCAAAGGCAATCCTAGAACTTTATATCCATCTCAATATTCAAGCTTAAACCATAAGTAAACTTTAAAACATAATTTAAAACCATAAAGATAAAAGGTAATCTAACTTAGTGGATTTCTAATCTAACAATTCTCCGCTGTCCCATAGCCTTCGCCAGCCTAACCGCCATGTGATCCCATCACCATCACCTTCCAAACGTCCTCAATCCCAGCAGAATACACAGATAATACAATGCAAATAAAGCACAAGTATAGCATGTATATCAAGAAATTCAAGTAGCAATTAATCAGGTTATACAATTAGGCAAGCAATTTCAAGTCGGCAAAGCAAACAAACAGATAGAAGATGCACATGATGAATGCATGTCCTATTGGCTGTGATATCACATTGTCGGTTCAACTGCCAACCCGACACACCTCCATACAGATGTCGCCCTTCGGTCTCATAATGGGAAACCCCGAGATATCGTGCCCGGATCGCGGTCCAGGATGTCAGTGCCTGCACATTATAGTGATTCCGAAGTGATGCGAGTAGGATACTCTTACCACGGACCTCACTTCTCAACGTAAGCGGGATAAACCTACCATCCTTACGCCGCCGTCGCGACCTCGACAGGCGGGATTAATCTACCGTTGCTGCCAGGCACATAGCGTCTCAACAATCTCAGTATAAATAAGTAATTCAGTGGTTTTCAGAAATCATTTTTCAGTATATCAGTGATCCATCATTCCATTCCGAGTCCCAGACTCGTCTCAACCACCATCAATTCATAATTTCCACAATTCATTGTCAGGGATCATCAATACAATACTCCACCTTCTCATTCAACCAAATTCGTCCTCAGTACTCTAGAAACCAAGGTCTCCATTTTCTAAACTTTTTACAAGAAAAATATCTAATTAAACTTACCTAAAGCATCCCCATGTTTGACACCTAAAAATAAGCTAAAGAGACGTAAATAAGTGTTTCAGAAGTTTGCAAGCTTGCCAGGAAGGTAAAACAGTTAAAAACAAAATGTTTATTGAAAAACAGGGCAGTGTACGTACGCATAGGGTTGTGCATGCGCACGCCCAGAAAGATTTTCAAGAAGTGTGCGTACGCAAAGAGGTGTGTATACGCACAGGGAGTAAAAATTTCAATTCTGCGTACATGCACAGATACGTGCGAACGTCCTCGACAGAATACACCTTCCAGCGTGTACACGCGCACGAGGCTGTACGTACGCATAGCTTGCAAATTTTGTAGGGTGTGTGTGCGCACCAGAGTATGCTAGCACTCCCAACAGTAGGCACCTACCTGTGTGTGCGTGCGCACAAGAGTGTGCGTACGCAAGTTTTCAAAAATACACAGGGTGTGTGTGCGCACAAGGCTGTGTGTACGCACAAGTTAAAATTAGCCACTAATGAGAGCACGCGCACAGTAGTGTGCGTGCGCACACAACCCAAAAATTATAAAATTCTACAAGATCACAGAATTCAGATTTTGACACCAAACTTTAAACAATCATAATTTCCTCTACAAAAATCAATTTTCTACAAACTTTATATCAATTTAAAGCTCTCAAAGCCATCTTTAATCTAAAATAAGTTTCATTCAATTTTAAGCTTTAAGTCTCAGGTTATGATCCGTCAAAGTTCACCAAAAATTTATTTTTACCAAAGTTTACTAATTTCTCAAATCCTTGAAATCCATAACCAAAACCAAATCCAAACCACACCAAACTCCAAATTACCTCATAACTTGTCCTTTGTGTCACAATTCACCATTCATACCAAATTTCCACTCACATTACAATATCATCAACCTCAAATATCAAATACATGACACTATGGTCCTTTCTCCACCAACACACTCATCAATCATCATTCTATCACTACCAATCATAATAATCGACCTCAACCATTCACAATATCAATATTCAACACTATTTGTTAAACTCAACAACATTACTCACCCAAATCATCAAAGTCATCAATACATCATACATCATCATGCAACAAATTCAACAAGTCATTTCAATTCAACCTATCCTATCGGTCACTAGCCTAAGTGTCCACAAATATTATATATTACATAGAGAAAATCGAAACCGTACCTTGACAGATTCCTAATATGTGCTATACACCAAAATTTTGTCTTTACAAGCTTTCAACCATCAACAATTCACCAAAAGCCACCAATCAACTCCAACAAGCCTCAACAGTCAATATTCCAAGCTAGACATACATAATTTACCATGATTCAACATCTAGGGTTCATCATAATCACAATGTCACAAGAGTTGAGAATAAACTCACCTTACCCAATATTGATTGGGTCAAACCCAATAAGAACCAAAGGCTAGAGTGTACCTAAACACCCAAAATCATAAAATTTCACTCAATACAAAACCCAAAATTTTGAATTTATGAAAGGAAAGGATGAGAGAGAATTCATGTTTTTCTTACCAGTTTCTTGGGTAAGTTTTGTAGAGCTCTTCGTGGTGATCGCGTGGCCGTAAACGGTGTAGCGATCGGAGCTCCGTAGCTCAAGTTATGAGCTTGGGAAGTTGATGATGAATAGTGAAAATGGAAACCCTCACTCTCTTCTTTACTTCAGCTGTGTTGTGTTATGTTTGTGAGTGTTGTTTGCTGATGGGTTCATTAATGGAGTGTTATATATGTTGGGCTTGGGCCCAACTTGGGCTCGGTCCAATCCGTCAGTGTTTTTGGCCTGTTTGGCCCAATTTCGGGTCAAACCTTTAAAATTAGTGCCCGGTTTTTAATTCTAAATGTTTTCCTGAAGTTTTCTACTATTTTTAATTATTCTCGCACAGTACTGAACCAATTTAAGCCAATACTGCCGGTTCATTTATCGGTACGTATTTTTACGTAATTTTCTGAAGAAAATTACATTTTTCAACTCAGAAAAATCTACTGAGTCCAAATATCATATTTATATTTTCTAATTAATATTCTGAAATTTTGGACCTATTCCGGGCAATTAAATTATTATTATTTTATGTTAATTAATCGGTTCATTGATTCGCAGTTCTTATATTCTCCCCATCAAATAAGAAATTTTGTCCTCAAAATTTGGCTTACCCATCATCATCCTTAAATATTCCCTCAACTTAAATCTAGCTCTCACCATTCATTGTTTCATTCCTCCACGTTAGCTCAAATTCCTATTTACATCTTTTATTCTTATTCATAACTCCATATTTTAACTGAATTGAAGCCTATATCGTACTTGTCCTTCTTACTTTTAGCTCCCTTCAATCAACCTCAATACAACATTAACATTTCAATTCAATGCTCTCCAAATCTATCTTTCAAAAAAATAAGTTCCTATTTCAATCTAAGCCCAAAGTCATCATGATCAAATATCGCAATCCCTATCTTCCCGACACGACGATTGCATTCAGTTATTACTCAAATCTAATTTATTCGCCTACCCTCATCTTCACAGCCTATCCCAACTCATTCTAATCTTACAACCACAATCAAACTTAGTTTCTTAAAGGTCCTTACTTACCTTAACTCACTAAACTCTTCAAGTATTCAAGCCTAAGATATGTTTAGTGACCATTCTACTACCTCTATTCCCAACTATCATGTGCTATTGCATTCCGCAAGCTTCTGCTGCGCCACTCTGATTTTTAGCTACTAAGTAATCAACTAACCATTTATTCAGTCAAGTCATACATCATTATCGAATTGCAAAACCTAGACTTACTTCTGAATTCTCTCAACTCGATCCAAAATAGGGTTTACACTCATCCTAAGACTAAGTCATAACTTAGTGCCTTATAGCATTTATATGCCTAATTAAAGGTTTCACTAAATCCTCTATCTTAAACAATTTTCCACAGCTCCAATTACAATATCCATCAATTCCCAACCATTCAACACTTTCAAAACCTAGCAACAGTTCTTATACTAACCACAGTGTCGATACCATCCACTCAATCACACTCATAACACACTCAATCATTTCAACACCTAAAATATTCTATTCTCCATTTTCTTTACATATTTGACAAAATTCCAAGGTCCACAATACCACCACACCGTTTATTCGGCATCTAATTATCCAAGTCATTTACAATTTCACCAATGTATACAATTCAACCTCCCTTAGACATACTAAACAACTAATGAATTTCTACTTATCATAACTAAAATAAAATGTTTAACTCAGCAAAAATTTCAAGCCTAAATTTATCCTCACTTATTTTTCTCCTTCTCTACTTGCCTCTGCAGTTAAATAATCCGCCAGGTACTAACTGTTATATTAATCATCCTAGAATCTACACGTAAAGACCAAAGTCAAGCGCAAAAATCCTTAGGTGATAGCTTAACTCAAAATCGTAGTTCCTCCTTGCTCCACATTTTCAACACGAGCACAAACGCAGCAGGCTCCAGATCGTGAGTCAGAGAATTCACTTCGTACAGCCTCAACTATCGCGATGCATAAAGCATTACATCCTGACATCAGAACAAACTCCATGATTTTTCTATGAAACGTACCAGTAGATCTTTAATGGTCCATGGGGTTCAAGTAGTGCAAACACTAGCGCTGTAGTTAATCTTTCTTTTAAGTTTTGAAGAATCCCCCCCATAATCCGACGTTCGCACCAATAGGCATATTTGTGTGTCGACTTAGCCTTCGGTAACTCCATTTACAAAACCAAAGTTTCGCAACCCCTCGAAAGGTCGCATGCTCACTGGTTTCATCTTTTGTGTTCATAAATTGTGTCCTAAGGAACTATTATATTGAAGGTTGTGTCTAAGAATTGTATGCGATGTCGAAATGAGCTCAAGTTATCTAAAGGAATATCAAGCTCGAAAGAAAGCAAACAATTTTGAATGGTATAAGTAAGAAATTGAAAAGATACATTGTGTTGTGATCAAAAGAGGTTGTAGAAAATAAGAAAATGCACCCGAAAGAGAGTTAAAGTGCACCTCAAGAAAGAGATTTTAAATTAGTAATCTTTGGTGGAAACAATAAGGCAAATTGAATTCAAAATAGGTTTGTTCTGATTTTAAGAGGATTACGAGCCCTTGAATAAAGGCGGTTTAACTCAACAGTACACGTTCAGGCTCACATTAAGGAATACAAGGTTCACACAAGGATATGTGCAAACAAGGAATAGGATTAGGCAAATTTCAATTTATTCACCAAGAAGGATTCTGAAATAAAAAGCGCTAATGCAATTTACAAGGGAAAAGATAGGTCGGTTCACAAGGATGTGTTGATGCTCTTATTCGTATAAAATCTCACACCGCCATTAAGAGTACTGTGCTTCCACAGCGTTACCCTGACTTGTTGGTCTTTAAAAATTTAATGATTCACCCACGTCAACCAAAAACGTCCCTAAGTTCTGTCGGCTTTAGCAGCAATACTTTTACGCGACACAAGTGAGCTTGGTCCTAAGTTTGATATTAATTTTGACACCTTTAGTCTTGAACCCTTATCCCTGTTATAAGCTATGAATAAATACGTTGTCCCAATATCGCACAATACAGTTAAAGCTTTATAACCATTTATACACCTACCTCTTATCTCAGGCCCCCACATATGGTGCTCACAGCGAATACATGACTTTATTGTTGGTTCTGACTCGCATCCTGGTTTTTTCCACGATGGCAATCCCTGGCAATGTGTCAAAATAGTCCACAAGTGTAGCATCAACCATTTTCTTTCGCCTGGTGAAACTGGGCATTGTTGTTTCTTCTGAAGTTTCTTTGATCATGAGGATGCTGAGTGGCATGTCCGTCCCTTTTGAAGATCTGGCCTCTTGGTGAAAAATACTTTCCATGACCTCTGCTACTGGTACCCCTACGAGTATTTCTCATTAAAGTTGTCTTCCTAATGCAATCTTCCACATCTCTTGCCTTGTTCACCAATTACGAGAATTCCCTAATCTCCAATGGAGCCACAATACGCATGATATCTTCCCTCAGCCCTACTTGGTATTTGATGCATCTTCAGCCCTCATAGGACTCAGGGGCACCCTGACTTATTTTTGAGAACCTACAGAGTTCCTCGAACTTGCTGGTGTATTCAGCTACAGTCATGGACCCTTGCTTCAACCGTAAGAATTCCAACTCTCTAGCCTCTCTTATTGGCTTATGAAAGTACTTCTTGTAGAAAGCTGCCTGGAATAACGTCCATGTAATGTCCACAATCTGTTGGTGTAGCATTCGGCACTCTCCTTGCCACCATTGCTAAGCTTCTCCCACTAGTTGATAAGCCGCATATTCCACGAAATGGTCATACGGTACATGTTGAGTTCGTAATGCACGCTCCATAGCTTGGAACCAGTTGTCTGCTTCAGTAGGGTTTGTTGATCCATTGAAAATCGGTGGGTCAACTTTCAGAAAAGCATCTAGAGTTCTCAGAACACCACCTAAGTTGTTCTCAGCACCTTCTCCATTTTCATTTTTGGATGATTGTCTTGTTCGCCGCATAGCATGAGTAGTCATAGCAGTGCTCACTTGAATTATGTTAACTAAGTTAGTCATTGCCGCCACGAGTTCAGCGTGATTGTCCGTCGTAGGGTTACCCTCATAGTCTCTCCGCATATGTGATTGACCTTGTCCACGAGATGCCATTCAGGGTCCTATCTATACCACACAATCGATTTCAAGGTGATCAATCTCAATATCTCAAGTTTAGTGCTTCAATTATCCCCAAGGGTACTCACAAACAAGCATGCTATGAAATATCAATGAGATAACCTAAATAGCATCAAAGAAAAAGACACAGAGTATGCAATGAAGCACAATTGGTCTATCCCTCAGGCTCACGAGGACGAACCGCTCTGATACCACTAAATTTAACACCCTAATTACCCTAAGCCTTACCTCGCATCGTAAAGCAAAGGTTAATCAAAGGTTACGACAATTCTAAGGCTTATACATATTTATATATAGGAAGAAATAATAATTCTAGAAGCCCGATGAAGAAATAATCTCAAAAATAGAGTTTCAAAGCGTAAAACGTTCACACAAAGCTACAATAATCGAGGCACAAGATATACGTACAAATATCAAGACATATATACAAGTATATCAAAGTATAATAGTCATAAGAATCTAGCCGCCGCCCATGGAGTTTAAACCGGCTAGTTATATACAGACATACAGAGTTTAGAAAGTAAAACAGCTTATACAAACTTCCTCTCAAAGTGAGCCTCTAGCCCTCTAGGCAAAATAAATACAAAAGGTGAGAAAAACTAAACAAAATAATCAAAAAGACTTCACAACATGGTGAAGATCCTCCGCTCTGTCACCATCAAAGCAACTCACCGAGGTGGGTTGCGACCTGCATCTGAAAAATAACAACAGAATATAGTATGAGAACCAGAGGTTCTCAGTATGGTAATAGTGCCCAGTGATGTAAGATATAAGACTCCGGAACACCAGAGGCAATCCTAGAACTTCATATCCATCACAAGATTTAAGCTTAAACCATAAGTAAACTTTAAAACATAATTTAAAACCATAAAGATAAAGGGTGATCTAACTTAGTGGATTTCTAATCTAACAATTCTCTGCTATCCCACAGCCTTCGCCAGCCTAACCGCCATGTGATCCCATCGCCACCGCCTTCCGAACGTCCTCAATCTCAGTAGAATACACAGATAATACAATGCAAGTAAAGAACAAGTATAGCATGTATATCAAGAAATTCAAGTAGCAATTAATCATGTTATACAATTAGGCAAGCAATTTCAAGTCGGCAAAGCAAACAAACAGATAGAAGATACACATGATGAATGCCTGTCCTATTGGCTGTGATATCACATTGTCGGTTCAACTGCCAACCCGACACACCTCCATGGAGATGTCGCCCTTCGGTCTCATAATGGGAATTCTCGAGATATCATGTCTGGATCACGGTCTAGGATGTTAGTGTATACACACTATAGTGATTCCGAAGGGATGCGAGCGGGATACTCTTGCGACGGACCTCACATCTCAACAAAAGCGGGATAAACCTACCGTCTTTACGCCGCCGCCGCGACCTCAACAGGCGGGATTAACCTTCCGTCCCTGCCAGCGCATAGCATCTCAACAATCTCAGTATAAATCAGTAATTCAGTGGTTTTTAGAAATCATTTTTTAGTATATCAGTGATGCATCATTCCATTTCGAGTCCCAGACTCGTCTCAACCACCATCAATTCATAATTTTCACAATTCATTGTCAGTGATCATCAACACAATACTCCGCCTTCTCATTCAACCAAATCCGTCCTCAGTACTCTAGAAACCTAAGTCTCCATCTTCTAAACTTTTTACAAGAAAAATATCTAATTAAACTTACCTAAAGCATCCCCCATGTTTTGACACCTAAAAACAAGCTAAAGAGACATAAATAAATGTTTCAGAAGTTTGCAAGCTTGCTGGAAAGGTAAAACAGTTAAAAACAATATGTTTATTGAAAATCAGGACAGTGTGCATATGCATAAGGTTGTGCGTATGCACGCCCAGAAAGATTTTCAAGAAGTGTGTGTATGCATAGAGGTGTGCGTGTGCACAGGGAGTAAAAATTTCCATTCTGTGTACACGCACAGATACGTGCAAACGCCCTCGACAGAATACACCTTACAGCGTATGCGCACGCACGAGGCTGTGCATACACACAGCTTGCAAATTTCACAAGGTGTGTGTGCGCACCAGAGTGTGCTAGCGCTCCCAACAGTAGGCACCTCGCTGTGTGTGTGTACGCACAAGAGTGTGTGCGTACGCACATTTTTAAAAATACACAGGGTGTGCGTGTGCACAAAGCTGTGCATAGTCACTGATTAGAGCACGCGCACAGCAGTGTGTGTGCACACACAAACCAGAAATCATAAAATTCTGCAACATCACAAAATTCAGATTTTGATACCAAACTTTTAATGGTCATAACTTCCTCTACAAAAATCCATTTTCTATAAACTTTATATCAATTTAAAGTTCTCAAAACCATCTTTAATTTAAAACAAATTTCATTCAATTTTAAGCTTTAAGGCTCATGTTATGATCCGTCAAAGTTCACCAAAAATTTATTTTTACCAAAGTTCACTAATTTTTCAAATCCTTGAAATCCATAACCAAAACCAAATCCAAACCACACCAAACTCCAAATTACCTCATAACTTGCCCTTTGTGTCACAATTCAAAATTCATACCAAATTTCCACTCACATTACAATATCATCAACCTCAAATATCAAACACATGACACTATGATCATTTCTCCACCAACACACTCATCAATCATCATTCTATCACTACCAATCATAATAACCAACCTCAACCATTCACAATATCAATATTCAACGCTATTTGTTAAACTCAACAACATTAATCACCCAAATCATCAGTCATCAATACATCATACATCATCATGCAACAAATTCAACAAGCCATTTCAATTCAACCTATCCTATGGGTCACTAGCCTAAGTGTCCAGAAATATTATATATTACATAGAGAAAACTGAAACCATACCTTGACTGATTCCCAATATATACTATACACCAAAATTTGTGTCCCACAAGCTTTCAACCATCAACAATTCACCAAAAGCCACCAATAAACTCTAACAAGCTTCAACAATCAATATTCCAAGCTAGACATACATAATTTACCATGATTCAACATCTAGGGTTCATCATAATCACAATGTCACAAGGGTTGGCAATAAACTCACCTTACCCAATATTGATTGGGTCAAACCCAATAAGAACCAAAGGCTAGAGTGTACCTAAACATCCAAAATCACAAAATTTCACTCAATACAAAATCCAAAATTTCGAATTTATGAAAGGAAAGGCTGAGAGAGAATTCATGATTTTCTTACCAGTTTCTTGGATGGGTTTTGTAGAGCTCTTCGTGGTGATCGTGTGGCCACAAACAGTGCGGCGTTCGGAGCTCTGTAGCTCAAGTTATGAGCTTGGAAAGTTGATGATGAATAGTGCAAATGGAAACCCTCACTCTCTTGTTTACTTCAGCTTTGTTGTGTTATGTTTGTGAGTGTTGTGTGCTGATGGGTTCATTAATGGAGTGTTATATATGTTGGGTTCGGGCCCAACTTGGGTCCGGTCTAACTCGTTAGCGTTTTTGGCCCGTTTGGCCCAATTTCAGATCAAAGCTTTAAAATTAGTGCCCAGTTTTTAATTCTAAATATTTTTCTTAGATTTTCTACTGTTTTTAATTATTCTCCCACAGTACTTGACCGATTTAAGCCGGTACTGCCGATTCATTTATCGATATGCATTTTTACGCAATTTTTCGAAGAAAATTACATTTTTCAACTTAGAAAAATCTATTGAGTCCAAATATCATATTTATATTTTCTAATTAATATTCTAAAATTTTGGACCTATTTTGGGCAATTAAATTATTATTATTTTACGTTAATTAATTCGCGGTTCTTACAATTAGCGCTCCAGGGATATAGTGCCCGGCACACTATTTAGGGATATAGTCTGGCACACTCTTGTGACTCGAAAGGATATGAGCGGAATACTCTACCTCATACCTTACATCTGAACATAAGTAGGATTAACCACCATCCTTACATTGGCACTGCAACCTCAACAAGCGGGATTAACCACCGTCCTTGCCAGGCGTACAATGACTTACCAATCATAGCTCATATATAATATATTATTCAGTCTCAGTGATCATTATCGTTCTCGTCATGTTCAACAACCTCAATCATTCATTTTTCTCAATTCATCATCAACTCAATACTCCACCAATCCGCTCTAGCTATTTCATCCATAGTACGTTTCAAACCTAAGTCATCGTCTCTAAAAATCATAACAAATTGTCCCTTTAAATTTTTCTAGTACATTATCACTCATCCCAAAGCCTAGACACTAGTTAAAAGATCTTAAACAGGGGTTACAAAGATGAAAAAGCAGAGTGGATAGGCAAAAACATAATCACGCGTATGAAAAATATTTGTTTCTAAAAATGCAAGTTGTGCGTACGCATGGGTCGTGCGTACGCACGACCTTGCTTTTGTGCATACACATGGTATGCACACAACACTCGCACAAGCCTCTTTCATTCTTGTAATGCCCATCATGCATATGGATGGGTTATGCATACGCATGACCTCAAAATTCTTCAACTTTCGCAGAACTCAGTTTTTAACCCTAAACTTCAAACGTGCATAACTTTTTCGTTAAAAATCATTTTTCGTCTGTTCTTCGAACATTATAAACTTTACGGACCCAATTTTTATTCAAAATAAGTTTCACTATAATTGAGAGCCTAGAAGCCAAGTTATGGGTCGTTGAAGTTTGTCAAAAACAGGTTTTTATCAAAGTTATCAAAAGCCTCTAATTTTCAAAACACTCAACCAAAATCAAACCAATAATACCCGATTCAATGCCAAAACAAACCTCCATCATTACTCAAGCATTTAAACACCTAAACCATTCTATTCTCACCTCATCAGCTCATTATACCCCAATTTCAACAATTATACCATATTTACACCATTCCAACCCCTCACATTCGTTATTCATCAATATATCATTATCAAAACTCATAATCCTCATCATTTGTCATCAACATCAATACTCATCATCCATAATCATCACATCAAAATTATCATCAATTATTATCAACATCAATAATCATCATGAACTTCATATTACCACAATAAACTCAACAACAATTAACCAATTCATGCAATTCATTCGATTCAATCCTATCTTAAGGTCCACTAGCCTAAGTTGCCCACATTGCATATTATTTAAAAGAAACTGAAACCATATCTTGACCGATTTCCACACAAGCACAAAATCACCAAAAATGACCTCCAAACAAGTTCAACAAAGCTCCAGCCAAAATTCTCAATTCCAAGTGGACCAATTCTCAATTCAATTCCAATCAACAATAATTCAATCTATATCCATATAAATTACCAAAATTAATCACTAGGGCTCACAAATACATCAAACTACAAGGGTTTTTGAAGTGGCTTACCTCACCCAACGGTATTTGGGGCAAAACCCAACAATAATCTAATGCTAGATCACACCTAAACAACCAAAATCACAAAAATTGTCTCAATAACTAAACCCAAAAATTAAAAATCTATTAGGGCAGAGAAATGGGTAAAAAATTGAAAGTTCTTTACCACTTTGTTGGGATGAAATCAAAGAGCTCAACAAGAGCTTCGCGTGGCCGCAAACGACACGCAAATCAGAGCTCTAAAACACAATTTATGATCGATTGAAGATGAGAGTGAATAGTAACATTGTTAGGGTTCTTCTCCCTTGTCTATCTCAGCTGCTCTCCCTCTCATTGTGTGTGTAATGAGCTGGATTAGCTCATAAATGGTGAATATATATGTTGGGCTTGGCCCCAACTTGGGCTCGGTCCAACCGTTTACCGTTTTTGGTTCATTTTACCAAACTTTGGGTCAAAACCTTTAAAATTAACGCTCAGTTTTTAATTCTAAATATTTTTCTAAGTATTTTTGCAGTTTTATTTTCTCACTCGCAGTACCAGAAAGACTTAAGCAGGTACTGCCGGCTAAAATGCCGGTACGTATTTTTATGCATTCTTTCGCAGAAAGTTATATTTTCCCGCTCGGGAAAATCTGCTGAATCAAAATTTTACCTTTAAATTTTCTAATTAATATTTCTAAATTTTTGAACCTATTCTGGGCAATAGAATTATTATTTTATTTTCGAACCTTTCGCATCTCTGACTCCAACTCCCAAGTATGTTCTTCTATTCCTGCTCTCCTCCAGGCTACCTTCACCAAGAAAACTTCTTTCCTGCGTAACTTCTTCACACTCGTGTCAGCAATCCTCACAGGTGTAACTTGAAATGTTAAGTTCTCCTTCAACTCAACCGATTCGGGCTCTAACACATAAGTCGCATCCGATGTGTACTTACGAAATTGTGACACATAGAATACGTCATGTAAGTTAGAAAGATGTGGCGGTAAGGCTAATTGATAAGCCACCGGCCCGACTTGTCTTAACACCTCAAAAGGCCCAATGTACCTTGGGTTCAACTTCTTCGTCTTAATTAGTCTTCCAATCCCAATTGTTGAAGTAACTTTTCAAAATACGTGTTCTCCCTTTCCGAATTCCAAATGTTTTCTTCGTCGATCCGCATAACTCTTCTGTCGGCTTTGCACAGTTAGAATCCTAGCTTGAATTTGTTTGATCTTCTTAGTGGTCTCTGCTACCAAATCTGGACCTAAAATACTAGATTCACCGGATTCATACTAACACAGTGGAGACTGGCACTTCTGTCCATAGAAAGCTTCATACAGAGCCATTCCAATGCTCGCATGAAAGCTATTGTTGTACGCAAACTCCACTAATGAAATGTAATGTAACGACCCACAATTTTGAAAATATAAATATAAATAAGTTATAATTCATTTCATAAATTGGAGTTTCTTATTTTTAGAAATTACTTTATTAAAAGTAATTAAATTAATTTTATAACTATTTGAGTTTAATTAAATTCAGATTCTTATATATATTTTTTATTATGATGAAATATTTTACATAATTAAAATTATAATTTTAGTAATTTATAAATAATGAAAATTATATATATATATATATATATATATATATATATATATATATATATATATAATTTTACTAATAATATTATTATTGAGTTCGATATTAGCCGATATGAGTAAATATCGGTACTTTTCGGTGAACGTAGCTTTGCTAATGGTTCACCGTATATCTTTTATTATTATGTTGCTAATGTCATTTATATTAGTAACCCATATATATATATATATATTATTTGTGTTTTAATATATCCAGCTTTTATAATTATCCATTTAGGATATTTATAACTTGAATTGCTGACTCAGCAGCCTTATAATGCGACACCCAACCCCATATGTGTCATCTGACCAATAATTCTTCATCATTAATGTAACACCCTACTACACAGAGCTTTACATCTAGGATGTAAAACAGAGGTGGCGAGGTGCTACGACTTCTAAAAGTAAAAAAATTTATATACATAATATAGTGAAAAAGATTTATAACTAGGAGCCTTTGAAGAAAGGTTAAAATCGAAAATGGTAAAATGAAAAGCGCAACACTCATGCTACGTAAATGAAAAATGGAAAGATAAGAGAAGCTAATATAGATATAACCGAAAGAGAGCTCCAAGGTACAAATATCAAAACTCAAGACTCGGCTCGCAAAGACAAACCGACTTGAGCACATAAGTATATAACATATATATAAGAATTAAGGCTCCCAAATTTAACTGTAGGTGCATCTAAGCGTCCTTTCAAAAGGTACATCCTAACATGTTAACTTAACTGTAGGTAACATGGTTGACAAGAATTAAGGCTCCCAAATTCTTTGTAGCGTCACAGGCTTATTTCTGCGTTTAGAAGCCTTGTTCTAAGGAATTAACACTTTAATGGTTGCATCTAGGAGTTGTGCGCTACGCAAATTTTAGTACGGGTTGATTTTTCAAAAAGATGTTATATACAAGGAGACAAACGAGCAACATGATCGGGGTTCACAAGAAGTCAAAAGAAAATCTTGCATACGGTCAAACGGAGTTGTACAGAAATAATGAAATGCACAAGAGAAACTAAGGTGCATGTCAATAAAAGAATTCAAATAAAGAATCTTTGATAGAAGGAGCACAGCGTATAAAGTCAAGGATGTCTCAACCGATTTTAAAGGATACACTCCACAAATGAGAGAAACTCTACTCACAGCAAGTTTTCAACATTCATGGATCATTTATTCATATCACAACAAGTTCGAACTCACTTTGCAAGGGACAGGTTCATGTGTGTTAGGAATGAAATTCAGAAAATGATCAAACTGTCATTTAAGAATAAATTCGAGATAGCACCCTGGCACAACTTCTAAAGGAAAGGATGGGTTGAGTCATGAAGATTTATTGACACAAATCCTATGGTAAAAATTGATTTGAAACGTTGGTAGCCCGTACAAACCATCCAGCGGCAAGGAAAAAAAATTTAAATTTAGCTGTTATAAGTTAAGGAATTAGTATATGCGCATTCAAGTCATCGGTAAAGCCTGTCACCTTTAACTCAAAGTCCTCATCTCTGTCATAAACTAAAACTAATTGTGGCATCCCAAGATGATCATAAGCAATTAAATTTAGATTAGCAATTTCGTGATCACCTCCGCCTGGTGACTACGCCCAATCGGCGTCCTGAGTTCTCCGGTGGGGACAGTCCCTAGAGATATGACCTGGCATCCTGCATTTCTAACATAGTCCTAAATCCTTTTGGCACAGCCTATTCGGGTGGAAACATCCGCACCTTTGGCACCTCATATCCTCTGAGTAATTAGTTACTTGCTTCCCTTTATTGTTCCTCTGGTGACTACCACTTTTCTTAAACTCTTGGCCCCTCGGTGCAAAGTTTCTATCCTGATCTCTCCTAACAAATGTCTGATGGTCATCCTTATCCAAAAGCCGCCTTTCTCACACAATCCTCAGCAACATGGCTCTTGTTTACCAATTCAGAGAAAGTTCAAATCTCTATATGCCCAACTGAGCTTAGAATATCACTCCGGAGTCCTCCTTCATATTTGATACATTTCCACTCCTCAAAGTCTTCCAGAGCACCCTGACAGATTTGGGGAAACCAGCACAGTTCCTCAAATTTATTTGTGTACTCCGCAACAGACACTTGACCTTGTTTTAACTATAGCAGCTCAAGCTCCTTAGTGTTTCTTACTGAATTAGGAAAGTATTTTTTGTAGAACTCAGTCCGAAACACATCCCAAGATATCACAACGCCGTCTGGTTGTAGAATATGTCGTATTCCCTTCCACCAGTATTGGGCTTCATCCTGCAATTGGTAGGTCGCGAACTCCACCCATTGTTCTCCGGGAACTTGCTGAGCTTGCAAGGCCCGCTCCATTGCTCGGAGCCAGTTATCAGCTTCAGTAGGCTTTGTGGTCCGTCTGAAGGTCGGGGGATGTACCTTCAGAAAAGTGGCTAAAGTCATTGGCCCATGATTCCTGTTTCTGCCATTTCCATTATTAGCTTGATTTCTTAAGGCAGCAGCCGCGGCCTACAATGCCGCAGCCATGTTCTCCAAGGTTGCCATGAAATTTGCGGGGTTGTTTGCATTCGTCTCACGTTTCTCATTTTGATTCTTATTTCCCCCTCGCCCGCGACTGCGTCCACGAGTCGCCATCTGGTCTTGTTCACACGAAACAGGTGATATCAAGGTGATCAGTCTCAATATTGCGAGTCTAGTGCTTCAAAGTTCCAAATGCAAACTCATGAACCTTATGCTATGTTTATCAATCAGATATCCTAAATAGCACGAAACACAACTCAGAGTATGCTCAGAAGCATAGTCACTCTGTCCCTCAGGCTCTATAGGAACGAACTGCTCTGATACTATAATGTAACACCCTACCACATAGAGCTTTACACCTAGGATGTAAAACAGAGGTGGTGATAAACCCATATTTTATGATATATTTTTGTGCTTAATTTGAGTGATTTATTCAATCCTTCACCCACTTATTCATATTAATTGCATGGTTTTACTTTCCCTTCCTTATTATGTGATGTATGTGAAAAACATGTTTTCTATGCTTTAAAATTAATTATTTTAATTACCTTTATTTCCATTCGACGCCATGATTAGTGTGTTGAGTAGTTTCAGATCTTCTAAGGCAGGAATGACTTAAAGAATGAAAAAGGAAACATACAAAAAAATGGAAGGAAAGCACAAAACGGAGTTTCTAAAGAAACTGGCATCCATGCAATCGCATGGGCGACGCGGACGCATGCCAAGCGCGAATCAACAGCGACGCAGCCGCATAACTGACGCGACCGCACACCTTAAGCAAAACACATATGACGCGGCCGCATGACTGACGCGACCGCGTGACAAGAAAAGCTCTGACTGACGCGACCGCGTGACCCACGCGGACGCGTGACAGAGGCCACGCACCAGAAATTACAGAAAACGCTCCCAGTGATTTCTGAAGCCCTTTTTGGCCCAAATCCAAGTCCAGAAGGCATAGACCAGAGGTTATAAAGTGTGGGAATGCATCCATTCAAGAGAGCTCGCCAATTTAGTTACTTCTCATGATTTAGATTAGTTTTGAGAGAGGTTCTCTCCTCTCTCTCTTAGGATTTAGGATTTCTCTTAGTTTTAGGAGTGACTCTCAATCCCAGGTTTAATGTTCCTTTACTTTAAGCTTCCCTTTCACTTTTATTCATTCCATTACTTTAATTGATTATTTACTTTTACCATTTAATTTATGAACTCTTCTATGTTCCAGATTATTTGAATTAATGCTATTTGAGGTATTTCAGTTTATTATTGCTCTCTTTTATTTATGTCACCATTGCTTCCAATCTGAAGACATTTTTATTCCAGCAAATTTACTTTTCCCCCTTTTGGTTTTGGTTAAGAAGCGGGAACTCAGGAGTTATCTTAGCTCAACATAATTGACAACTGTTATCTTTGCTAATTGAACTGAACTTCAATAATCCCAACCTTTTCTTAGGAAATAAATAGGATTCGAAGATCAAACTAATTAGTCCATTGACTTTCCTTTGCTTTAGTAAAGGTTAACTAAGTGGAATTAAGATTCAACTTTCATTATTATTGATAAGGATAACTAAGTCTGGACTTCCCAATTTCTCATACCTTGCCAAAAGTTTGCTTTATAGTATTTATTTATTTTAATTGCTATTTAAATTATTTGTCATATTTGTTCCTCATTCTTGAAACCCCGAATTTACAATCTCCATAACCAATAATAAGAACATACTTCCCTGCAGTTCCTTGAGAAGACGACCCGAGGTTTGAATACTTCGGTTAACAATTTATTTAGGGATTTGTTACTTGTGACAACCAAAACGTTTGTATGAAAGGACTTTTGAAGGTTTAGAAACTATACTTGCAACGAGGATTTATCCGCAAATTTCTAGACCACGCAAAAGTTCTCTCATCAAAATGGCGCCGTTGCCGGGGAACTGCTAACGTGTGCCTTATTATTGGTTATTGTAAATATATTTCTTTTACTTTTTTATTTATTTCTGTTTTTCCTTTTTAATTTTATTTGCTACTATGAACTCTCACCCCTCTCGCTTTGAGTTTGGTTCTAACTTTGTTGAAGGAAATAGAAGCCACAGCAGGAATATGCATCAAGGTCAAACCAATCAAGGATGGACGGAGCCAAGAGGATCTAATCAACCCTTTAGGCAACAACACCCTCCAAGATATCATGGACAATGACCATTCTACAATGCATACCCAGCTGATAGATATGGTGGACACCTTGTAACTACCAACAAGCCCCACCCCGTGCCTATAGACCATCCTCTCAACATAACCTCGAACCACCACACTCACACGTTTCTCTTCACCATTCGCCACCACATGATCCCTATTTACCCCAGTTCCAATCCAATCACTCCCAAGCACCACCACTTTCTTATGTATCATGTCCAAACCCATCACCCCGAGAATCAGAGGTTCGCCTCAAGGAAATAGTAAATAAACTTCAAACAACCATTCGACAACTGGAGCAAGCAGTAATTCAATTAGCTGCTAGACGTTCGAACATTCAAGGACCAACCACAACCCCGTGTGGACAATCTAACGAAGAGCGTAGCATGAAGGAAATATTAGAAACTCCAGTGGACAAGACAGAGAATGAATTCGTACTAGAGCAATTAGAAGAAGCTGTCATGACGCAAGAAGAAGAGTTGGATTAAGATCTAGGAGACGCTGAACCTCCATGGGAATTCAGAGCTGAGGAGAACTCCGTCAAGGACGTTACAGTTGATGCTAAGGAGGATAGTGCACAATCCCTAAGGCAAGTCGTTTATGAAGAACTTGACGGAATAACCCAGGACACAAATTCCCTTGATGATGATAGTCACAAGTCAAGTTCTCTTAGTAATGAACTTGCATCCGCAAGTGAATTCTCTGAGATCGAAGAATCTTCCCCAAATGAATACGAAGATGATGCAGAGGTAGATTTCTCTCAACCTCCAATCTATGACTCGAGTGATGAGGAAGACACAGAAGACTTTGACCAGGACATAGATGCATTTGAAGAACCTTGCAAAGAAGTGGAGGAATTCACAGAAAAGCACAAGGGAGTAGAACTTACAGAACCACCGGAAACACCTACCCCAAGGCCATTACCACCCAATACAAGCTTCAAGTGGGTACAATCCTTAACCTTTAGCTTTACTTTTTCACTTGAATACGGTTTGCTTGAAACAGATGGCCAGCTTAGAGCTCTCTGCGGCTTTAAGAGTAAGAGGGAAATGGCTCGTGCTCAGAGCTGGTGCACAAGGTTCAATAAGGTTCCACGCTTCAACTTGAAGTGCACGGATTGGTATCTTGTTCAATTGAATGGATCTAGGAAAACGTTTGGTCACCATGGTGAGAATCTACTTTCTAAACCGCCTGGATGGAAAAGTATAGATCAAGATGGAGGCAGATTTAAAAGCAAGGTTTGGGATCCTAGAATCTATTCCGACATTCATCATTCCGGGAGCCTAAAAATTTGTTTGAAGTTGCTCAGGAGCTTTACATGCCTAGTTTGGGACCCCGGAGGCTATTGGCATTCCAAGCATTGGTGGAGATTTTTGAATGAATTTAAACATAAGCCGCCATAACAGGAAGCCCCTCCAATGTCCAACTTAAGGACTTTAACTAAAAGTGCTAGGTGGGAGACAACCCACCATGGTATGATCGTTCATTTTTCAATTTTTATTTCGTTTTGTTTGTTTTCAAGTTTTATTTTATTTTATAATATTGAACCTGGAATTTTGCATCGCATTCATATTAATCATTGCATTCTGCATACTGCATAAAAAAAAGAGAAGAAGGTGCTCTATGCGACCGCATCATCCATGCGATCGCGTGACCTGGAGATCGGCGTAAAGATTCAACGTCCAGAAAGTTAGGCTGGAATCATGCGACTATTGTGTGTTTCGCACAAATGACCCACGCGATCGCGTCACTTGCACACAACCAATCCCACGCGACCGCGTCGCATGGATTGCACAACACCCCAGAAGGAGACAGAGAGTTGCGCAGAAACGACGCTGGATTCGTGCATTTCGCACAAATTCCAGTGACGCGATCGCATGCCCCAGGCGATCGCGTCATTCAATTTTTTTGGCCCTCCATGCGATCGCGTCACCCACGCGATCGCGTCACCCCCCATTTCGCTCCAGCCACGCGACCGCGTGCCCCACGCGGCTGCGTGGATTCAAATTTATAACCCCCAACCACGCAAACCCTATCAGTCGCACCCCCCTGAAACCCTCTCCTCCCTCTCTTCCCCTATAATCCAACCACCACCATCCAGCCACCATCACTGCCACCCCGAGACGCCGCCGCCACCGACCCCCCTTCCTCTTCCCCCTTCTTTCTTCTTCTTCCCCCTCTTTCCGCCACTGCCCCCTTCGCAACCACCACCCACCGCCGCCGCCCGTCCCAGCCACGCCCCCCATCCGCCACACACACACCTACCCCATTACCCATCCCCTCTTTCCCCTGCCCCGAACAGCCGTGCCCACTGCTGCCAGCCGCCGCGCCAGACGCCGTCACCACCACCCCCAGCCACCTTTCTGCCCACTCTCCTTATTCGGCCTACCAAGGTCCGACGAACGCCACCCTTCTATCCTTAGTCGTTATTTCATTATTTTCTGTTTATGTTTATGTTTAGGCTAGTTAGATATGCATGTTGTAGTGAATTTTAGGTTGTTAGGTAGCCTAGGATGTGGTTAGTGGATTTAGGCCTGTTTAATTGCACTGTTCTTGTTTCTGTTTTCTCAAATTTGCAATTCTGCTGTTGCTGTGATGTTTGTAATGTTCATATGCTGTGATTTCTTGTTTCATGCTGCTCTTTACACTGAATTTTCATGTTCATATTCCTTATATGTAATTGCAAGCTTTAATTTTAATTCATATGAACTATTTGATTGCTGTTTATTTTCCGGGACAATCCAACTTTAGCCGGAATGCTGCCCAAATTTCTATAAAATGTTTTCATTCATGTTTTGATTTTGGCATTTTGAATTCTACTTTCCTCTGCTATACCCAAACCCATTCATGAATGCCGGGCACGCATTCTTATTCTCTTTGATCTCCTGGTTCATAAATTGCATTTTTGATGTTTGATTCCAATTTTTGCTATTTCCATATCTATTTGAATCATCATCAACCTGTTTTTCTTGTTTGGTTATGAGTTACCTATCACTTCTAATTATGAATGCTTGTTACTTAGAAACTTATCCTTATGCCACTTACCTTAACCCATTTTTCATTAACTCACTAATTCTAATTTTCTGAAATCTTTTTTAATTCTAACCAAACTAACCTTTTAAAATCTTTTTTTCTGGTTTTTCACTTTCTTTTAACCCTTTAACCATGGCATACTGATAATTTTTCCTACTTAACATGCCTTCTATTACATTTTGAATTGTGAATTTTTCCTTTCGACCTTTTAACTCCTCTACAATCCTTAATGCACATTTACTTAACTCATTTACCTCATTCTAATTCTCCTTTGCCACTTTGTGTTTCTTTTGACTATTTGCCTATTTGTTTTCTTATTTTTATTATATCCTGGTTTTCTGTTTTTCAAGATGTCAGATTCCCAGAGAAAGGGAAAAGGAAAGGCTACCACTGGCAAACGTAAAAGAGGAGAATCATCTATGTCTATCATAGATCTTATGCATGATGCCTCCTGGCGGGAGAAAAACTTCACCCCGCAGGAGAAGGCCGACCAGCTGCTCCTTGCTAATGACCCAGTGAAGTTTGCAAACCGATACTGTGAGCTGAAGTATCCGGTGTTTGCAAACTCCAGGAACCTATGCCTGGAGAGGACTCTGAAGATCCCAGGAGAACTCCAGCAATACACCTCTGATCAGATCAAACAAAGAGGCTGGTTCTTCCTGGAGAGACCCCTGACTGAGGTCAATACATCTTGGGTTAGAGAATTCTACTGCAATTACTTCAAGACCTCCCTAGATGCAGTGAACCTCAGAGGGAAGCAGATTTTGGTTACTGAAGAGGCAATTGAAGATGTTCTGAAGCTTCTGCCTAAATCTGATCAGCCAGATGGTTATCTGAAAGCTGAGGAAGACATGCACTTTCTGAAGTTTGATTGGGAAGCAGTCAAGGGCCGGATAGCCCTTGACCCGACCGTTCCTTGGATTATGGGTCAAAACACCACCATGCCCAAGGGAATCAAGCGGGCATTCTAGAATGATGAGGCTCGGCTGTGGCATCAGATACTTAGCAACTTCATTATGCCGAGTACTCACGAGACCGATATACCTGCCGCTATGATCACCCTCCTATGGTGTGTGATGGAGGGTAAGGACCTGTACCTGCCACGCTTTATCCGGTTCTACATGGCCAGGGTCCACGTCCGAGGCACTCTTTCCTTTCCCTATTTGGTTACACAGCTGGGCCGTCGAGTTGACGTGCCTTGGGAGGATGCTGATGAGAGGCCACCTGCTGCAGAATGCAAGAAGATTATCCCGCACAGCAGGAACTTTCTGGCCTTGGGCTACAGACCTTCAGTCCTCACTGCTCCTGGTGACACTGCCACACCATCTGCCGGCCCCTCTTCCTCCACAGCTACACCTGCCACCACCACTGCACCTCCACCTGCCCCAGAGCCCATCTATTATCTAGTACACCGCCTGTTTCGACGGCTTGACCAGATGGAGCGTCGCAACAAGCGACGCTATGAGCACCTAAAGCTGATGATACGATCTGGCGACATCCCCTCCGAGCCTGACACACTATCCGAGGCATCTGAGGAGGAGGTGGATGATCTCGAGGTAGAGACTCATCCACAGAGCGAGGCAGAGCAGGCAGGCACCCAGCAGGCAGCACACCATCAGGAGGCTCTACCCCAGATCCAGGCTGTAGACCCTGAGATCCCTCTTCAGTCAGCACCTCCTCCACAGCAGTCAGACCCTCAGATCACCACCACAGAGACCCCAACTACCCACCATTCCAGCGATGCCACTCCTTCACACCCTGCTTGAGTGAGCATCAGGGACGATGCTTCATTTTAAGTGTGGGGAGGTCGCCATCTTTGGCGTTCTTTTTTGGTGAACCACTACATACTCTTTTTATTTATTTTGCTATTTTTTCTGTATTTTTCTTTTTATTTCTATTTTGTAGTACTTATACATTGCTATTTTCATGTATTTATACTCTATTTCTGCATTTTGCATTTTTAGTTCATATTTTAGCCACTTAGTTTAGTTGCAATTCTAACTTGTTAGTTATAGAAATTGTGGATTGATTAGTATAGTTTATCCTTTTTAGCATAAGATAACTCGGAATAGATTGAAAAGAAAAAGGAAGTAAACTAGAGACTTTAACAGAATCAAAACAACCCACACCTTGTATATATGGCATTATATGTTAGTTAATTAAACAACATTTCATCAAGGAGAAACACTAGAACTTTAAAGCCACCTTAAGTTTTACATTGAGAATAAATGGGAATTTTTAACTAAACCTGCATGACATACATAAGTGATAAATGATTTTTGAGCTAGAGAACACATAGCCTGTTAGTTTTGAGCTTAATTGTATGGTTACATTCAAACCATAATTTTTATTCCTGTGTGTTCCGCCCTTCTTTTATATTCTGGTGTTCTTTACTTTGTTTTAATCTATATGTTTGATTATAGAATGTAGATACATACCAGGAGAGTGATTGAGGCCATTATTTGATTTTAGCTCACTTATCCCAAAATAGCCTACCTTTTACATCACCCTTGTTAGCCCCCTTGAGCCTTTAAATCCCCTCTTGTTTTATAACCACATTACTAGCCTTAAGCGGGAAAAACAAATAAAGAAGCCCCAAGTTGAATCCTTGGTTAGCTTAAGATAGAAATTGTGTAATTGTTTAAATGTGGGGAAACCTATTGGGAACATGGATGATAGAAACAAAGGGTAGAATGTTGAAAAAGAATAAAGATGTTTCAAAATAAGAATTTTTGGGAAACATGCTCATGTGAAGTTAAAGAAATTAAATTACCATGTGCATTAAAAAAAATTTATTATTTTTCAATATTTGAATAAAGGGGACACCAAAGGATTCCCCAAATGCAAATATAGCAATGCACATGGGATAAAAATAAACATTAAGGCATGAGCATGTAACATCAAAAGTGGGAAAATATGGGAAAATAGGTAAAGCAGCTTTGCTTTAGAAAGTATGTAAGTTAGGTGAGATCTTAAACTAATTAAGGATTCACTTATTAGCTCACTTAGCCTTATACATATACCCTTACCTTTACCTTAGCCCCATTACAACCTTAATTAAAGACCTCATGATTTTTGGTATGTCTATATTCTATAATTGTTGATTGGTTAGATGAAGAACAAAGTTATAGAAAGAAAGAATAAAAAGAAGAATAGAGTGATTAACCCAATAAACACTGAGTGATTAGAGAGTAAACACAAATTCCAGTGAGGGTTCAATAGCTCATTAACATATATCTCTGCTTAAATTATTAATTGTCTTGCAAGTTTTTAAAATGTTTTTCTCTCCCATCTCAATTGTAAAGGCACTTTATCACTATCTAAGGCTTGGCTATATATATACATGACTCCTTGAGAATGTGAATTAATTTAACTACATGCAAGCTTTATATTCAAGTAAATAAAAATTAGAATTGCATGATGCATCATTCATCTAGGTAGTTGCATTTAGATTAGATTGCATTGCATGACATTCCACCACTTTAACCTTACTTTTTACCTTGGATTTAGCATGAGGACATGCTATTCTTTAAGTGTGGGGAGGTTGATAAACCCATATTTTATGATATATTTTGTGCTTAATTTGAGTGATTTATTCAATCCTTCACCCACTTATTCATATTAATTGCATGGTTTTACTTTCCCTTCCTTATTATGTGATGTATGTGAAAAACATATTTTCTATGCTTTAAAATTAATTATTTTAATTACCTTTATTTCCATTCGACGCCGTGATTAGTGTGTTGAGTAGTTTCAGATCTTCTAAGGCAGGAATGACTTAAAGAATGAAAAAGAAAACATACAAAAAAATGGAAGGAAAGCACAAAACGGAGTTTCTAAAGAAACTGGCATCCACGCGATCGCATGGGCGACGCGGACGCATGCCAAGCACGAATCAACAGCGACGCGGCTGCATGACTGACACGACCGCGTGACAAGAAAAGCTCTGACTGACGCGACCGCGTGACCCACGCAGACGCGGACAGAGGCCACGCACCAGAAATTGCAGAAAACGCTCCCAGCGATTTCTGAAGCCCTTTTTGGCCCAAATCCAAGTCCAGAAGGCATAGACCAGAGGTTATAAAGTGTGGGAATGCATCCATTCAAGAGAGCTAGCCAATTTAGTTACTTCTCATGATTTAGATTAGTTTTGAGAGAGGTTCTCTCCTCTCTCTCTTAGGATTTAGGATTTCTCTTAGTTTTAGGAGTGACTCTCAATCCCAGGTTTAATGTTCCTTTACTTTAAGCTTCCCTTTCACTTTTATTCATTCCATTACTTTAATTGATTATTTACTTTTACCATTTAATTTATGAACTCTTCTATGTTCCAGATTATTTGAATTAATGCTATTTGAGGTATTTCAGTTTATTATTGCTCTCTTTTATTTATGTCACCATTGCTTCCAATCTGAAGACATTTTTATTCCAGCAAATTTACTTTTTCCCCTTTTGGTTTTGGTTAAGAAGCGGTAACTCAGGAGTTATCTTAGCTCAACATAATTGACAACTATTATCTTTGCTAATTGAACTGAACTTCAATAATCCCAACCTTTTCTTAGGAAATAATAGGATTCGAAGATCAAACTAATTAGTCCCTTGACTTTCCTTTGCTTTAGTAAAGGTTAACTAAGTGGAATTAAGATTTAACTTTCATTATTATTGATAAGGATAACTAAGTCTGGACTTCCCAATTTCTCATACCTTGCCAAAAGTTTGCTTTATAGTATTTATTTATTTTAATTGCTATTTAAATTATTTGTCATATTTGTTCCTCATTCTTGAAACCCCGAATTTACAATCTCCATAACCAATAATAAGAACATACTTCCCTGCAGTTCCTTGAGAAGACGACTCGAGGTTTGAATACTTCGGTTAACAATTTATTTAGGGGTTTGTTACTTGTGACAACCAAAACGTTTGTATGAAAGGACTTTTGAAGGTTTAGAAACTATACTTGCAACGAGTATTTATCCGCAAATTTCTAGACCACGCAAAAGTTCTCTCATCAGGTGGCGAGGCGCTGCAACTTCTAAAAGTAAAAAAATTTATATACATAATATAATGAAAAAGATTTATAACTAAGAGCATTTGAAGAAAGCTTAAAATCAAAAATGGTAAAATGAAAAGCGCAACACTCATGCTACGTAAATGAAAAACGGAAAGATAAGAGAAGCTAATATAGATATAACCGAAAGAGGGCTCCAAGGTAAAAATATCAAAACTCAAGACTCGTCTCGCGAATACAAACCGGCTTGAGCACATAAGTATATAACATATATATAAGAGAACCCAAAATAAGCACAAGATACAAAGTTATAGAACCTATTTCTCCAAAATAACCTCTAAGAGAAAGTTAATACATCAGTACATAACTAGTGGAGATAAAAGTATATATATATATATATATATATATATATATATATATATATATATTCAAAATAAAGTCCCAAAGACAAGGATCTCCGCTATCAGAAGCTTTCAGTATACCTCAGAGAGGTGCCTCACGTCCTGCATCTGAAAACCACAAAATATGTATAGAATGAGAACTAGAGGTTCTTAGCATAGTAACGGTGCCCACATAACTAACATATAAGGTCCCGGAAAAGCCGAAGGCAATCCTAGAACTTCTGACAATAGATTCAGACTTAAAACTAACATTTTAAACCATAAACAGAGTGATGTATCTAAGGATTCCTGGTTCTATCTAACTTCCTAACTTAACCCCTAAGCTCTTCATCTCTTTCTCCAATCCTCCGAAATACCGATGCACAGACAGACAAAGCAGACAAGGCAAGCACAAGCAGATATTCAAACATAGCAAATATAGCAAATAAGCATAGATATTCAAGTAAGCAAACCCAAGTAGTGCAAACCAAACAAGTTACATAAATGCATATGATGCATGCCTTTCCTACTGGCCGTGAGCTCATGTGTCGGTTACTTTGCCAGAGCCCGACACATCCGGTAGCTAACCCGGATATCGTCCTCTTGAAAACCGGTGGGTGGTATACCACCACGAACCCCACCATTGCGAGCGGTACACCACCACGAACCTCGCAAGATTTTCAATTGGAAAAACAACACACACATGTGGGCGGTAAACCACCACGAACCCCACACAACATTCTCTTTTAAAAATATGTGGGCGGTACACCACCACGAACTCCACATATGTCTCGACAATGGGCAAGCGATAAACCACCACGAACCTTGCTAGGTCAAGCTCAAAACAATTTCACATTTAAACCTCTTTTAAAAGACTAAGCGAATCATTTATTAACTAAACCGCACGACAGAGTCTCAAGACTTTAGGTAGGACAACAACCAATGTTTTTCTTTAAAATTATTAAACTCCTTGAATCATAATTCCTTAAAATGTAGTTCTGTAAACAAACTCAAAACATAAAGCTTTTCTTAATAAATCAAAAATCAAAACATAATTCGTTATTTTCTTAAATAATTCAAGTAAAATGACATGATTCTTAAATTTATAATTTTATAAATAACATTTCAAACAAGGTTTGAGATTTTATAGAAATTTCGGTAGCACCTCCCCTAAAACTTGGACTTTGCCACTTTTTTCGGGTCCCATCCAAACCATTTTCTCAATTCCTTTCCAACAGGTTTAAAACCAAATCATTTTTCCAAATAAACATAAAATTTAGGTTTCCAACTATCAATTCATTTGCAATGTCAAATCGCTTCCAAAGTCAAATCATTTTCGATAAATCAGCAAAACCAATTCCAATCGTTTTCAATAAATTATTATCACAACCACACCAAACTCAACTTAATGAAATCAACAAAATCTAAAAATTCAAATAGTTCAACCCAGTGAATTACAATTCAACCACCCAACTCCACAACACTAACAATAAGTACTCTTATATTCATTAATTCGATCAACAACCAACTCCAAACACTCCTCAACACACGACATTTTCATTTCACATCACACCAACTTCACATATATAATCACTCCCACATAATAATTCATTTCTAACAACAACATATATAATCACTCCCACACACACACACACACATACACACACACACACACACACACACACACACACACACACACACACACACACACACACACACACACACACACACACACACACACACATATTTATATATATACTTCATCATCATTATCATCATTACATACATCATCATTTATCTCTACCAACATAATACCAATCACCACAACTCTTCTCAACATACTTACTTTCCATCTTCACCAAGTTATTAATATAATAACTTAAGTTTAAAACAACATATCAATAAACATAATCATTATCATTTACCAACCTTCACATATAATAATACACATAACCGTCTCAACCAAAATTTTATCATTTCTAACCAATATACATTTTAACTAAATCTCAATCACCAACCACACCAACAATTCAACTCTTATCTTACGGTCAACTAACCTACGTTTTCACGACACATTATATTTTAATTACGAGAAACCGAACATACCTTGGCCGATTCCCCGATAAACCCGGAACACCTCTCTTATATATCACACCCCAAGCTTTGAAATCCCAGATTTTTTCCAAGCAAAAACCAGCCTCCAAGGCTTGATCACAAGCTTTCCAAATTCTCAAATCGACTCCGGTCAATAACCAATTTTAATCTAACAACACATTTATCATCACAAACTCAACATTTCAAAAGGATTTATGGGTGCATACCTGACCCATAGCTCTAATGAGCTAAACTCGACAATACACGCAAGTTAATTCGAACCTAAACACCAAAATTAAACAGAATTCAACATAGATTCTCATTGAATTTTGAAATTTGGGAAGGACTGTTCTGAAACTAAGAAGTGGGTTTCATACCTAATAAAGGACTGGGCTTTGTAGAGCTCGACGCTGCGGTCGCGTGGCCGCAAACGGTGTGGCGATCGGAGCTCCGGATTGAAAGTTACAATGAATTGAAAATTGAAAAGGGGTTAGGTTTTGATGGCTTCTTCAATCTCTCTTCTCGGTGCTGGAAGGGAACAATTGAATGGAGAAATGGCTGAACTGAAATCATATATGTTGGGCCTTGGGCTCGGTTTGGATCCGGTCCAACCGGTTTGGCCCGTTCGGCCTAATCTTGGGCCGAATTCTTTAAAATTAGTGTGAAAATTCTTATTTTAATTAGCTCTACCTCATTAAACTATAAAATTCTGTTTTCTAATTTTATTGATTAATAATTAATTTATTTGCTAATTATTTACTAATTTTGCGAGTTTTACAATTAATCATCAAAATAGCCATGCAAATGTTCATTTGGATGAGAAAAATAAAAGAGAACCATGAGAGAGAAAGAAAGAAAACCATGAAACCTCATCCCTTCCGAGCTTTATTTCTTGAGATCTGTAACTCCAATAAAAAATCTAATCTGGTAAAAGTGTTCGTATCCTCCTCCTCTACACGTTGGCGTTACTTTTATCCGGTAGAAATTGACGGTAACTCCTCTTTCCCTTGAGTTTGGCCAATTGAAATTCTAGGAGGCACAGACAATTTCTGACGTTTTCTTCTTCAGCAACTCGGTTAGAAAGCTTTTTCGGAGTTTCCGTTTTTATGATTTCTGTACGGGGTAGGGTTTGGTAACTTTATAATAATTAAATATGAATCTGATAAGTGAACGTTGATTTAGTTGATTATTGTTTGAGTTTAAATGAGTTTATGTTGAATTATTGTTGTTGCTTGTGATTTGTTGGTTCGGCTATGAGGAACAGCTCAGTTGTGGTTGTTTTAATGATTTTGGGACTGTTTTGATGTGGTATTTGGAAGAAATTGATAAGATTTGGTAGTTGAAAGATTAAATTAAAAGGTGAGAAAAATCGGTAACCGAAAAACTCGAAAACGGATTAAAATACAAGTAATATTTTGAAAGGAAAAGGCTAAGGGTTTCGATTTTGGTATAAGAGGAATATTAGTATTTAAACTTTATTTTTGAAGGGTAATATTGTATTTGCATATAAAAATTGAGGTACAATATGTAATTATATAAGTTTCTGAGTATTTTGGGTAATAAATAAAGTTCGGGAGTAAAAAAGGGTATTTTATAAAAGTTTAGGATTATTTTTATAAATATAAAAATAAGTGAGGATTCAAATATAATTTTATAGAATATTAAGGTTAAAAATAGAATATTAAAAATTTTGTGATATATAAAGTAATTAATAAAAGTTTAAAAATAAGATTTTATAAACTAAGTTTTAAGAATATATATATATATATTATTTACTATTTAAATTATCTTATTTATATTATTGTTATTATTTTATTAAGAATATTTAAGTCAGAGAAGAGCAAACAGAAGAACTCTTAAAAGCTTTAGAGGACGTAGTTGATTTAAGAATTTTATGATTCTTTTTCATAAGCCATTAGGGGAAGGCAAGGGAAGAATGTGAAGTTGAATTATGATAAAGAGTTAAAAGATTGAAGAAAAAAGAGAGAAAGAAAAGAAGTAAGAAAATAAAAGAGAAAGATGAGAAAGAAAAGAAAAGAAAAAAAAAACAAAAAGAGAATGATGTATTAAGTAAAAGGATCTCAGCCGCAGAAGAGCAGAAAGCAGTGATGAGAATGATGCATTAAGTAAAAGGATTTCTGCCACAAAAGAGTAAAGAGCAGTGACTGAAATAGTAGAGTAGATAGAAAAGAAGGTATTAATTAAAAGGATCTCTACCGCAGTAGAGTAGAGAGCAACGGTTGAAAAGAAATTGAGTGTTGTTTGGGCCTTAGTGCCAAGTGTCTAGTGAGGACAGCGATGCGTAACACTCACTTGATACTATAGGGATGGCTCAGTGAGGACGGCGATGCGTAACGCTCACTGGAGACCGAAAGGAAGTTTATCCCATGAGGACGGCGATGTGTAACGCTCATGGAGGAGACGTTGGCTAAGATAGGGACGGCGATATGAAACGCTTGTCTCAGGACCAGTGTCGAGAATCGGGCAACAAACCGACACATGAGCTCATGGCCTGTTGGTGCACGAAATTGTGATCTCTGGTAATGGCTCCAAAAACTTGGTGCTCTAATCTTAATTCATAATTTGTCACAACTTCAATACAACTAACCAGCAAGTGCACTGGGTCATCCAAGTAATAAAACCTTACGTGAGTAAGGGTCGATCCCACGGAGATTGTTGGTATAACGCAAGCTATGGTCATCTTGTAAATCTCAGTCAGGCGGATATCAAATGGTTAATGAGTTTTCGAATAATAATAATAAATAAACAGAAAATAAAGATAGAAATACTTATGTAATTCATTGGTGAGAATTTCAGATAAGCGTATAGAGATGCTTTCGTTCCTCTGAACCTCTGCTTTCCTGCTGTCTTCATCCACTCATTCCTACTCCTTTCCATGGCAAGCTTTCTGTAAGGCATCACCATTATCAATGGCTACATCCCATCCTCTCTGTGAAAAAGGTCCAAATGCTTTGTCACGGCACGGCTAATCATCTGGAGGTTCTCAATCATACTGGAATATGATTCACCCTCCTTTTGCGTCTGTCACTACGCCCAGCACTCGCGAGTTTGAAGTTCGTCACAGCCATCCCTTCCCAGATCCTACTCGGAATACCACAGACAAGGTTTAGACTTTCTGGATCTCAGGAATGGCCATCCATGGGTTCTAACTTATACCATGAAGATTCTAATATCTCGGACTCGGTCCCCTGTATTAGATATCTAAGAGATACTCATTCTAGCTTGTTTGCATGTAGAACGGAAGTGTTTGTCAGGCACGCATTCATAAGTGAGAATGATGATGAGTGTCACATAATCATCACATTCATCATGTTCTTGGGTGCGAATGGATATCTTAGAAGTGGAATAAGTTGAATTGAATATAAAACAGTAGTACTTTGCATTAAATCATGAGGAACAGCAGAGCTCCACACCTTAATCTATGGAGTGTAGAAACTCTACCGTTGAAAAATACATAAGTGAAAGGTTCAAGCATGGCCGAATGGCCAGCCCCCATGATCTAAGAACTAGACGTCCCAAGATGATCCGAAGATGTAAATACAATAGTAAAAAGTCCTATTTATACTAAACTAGTTACTAGGGTTTACAGAAGTAAGTAATTGATGCATAAATCCACTTCCGGGGCCCACTTAGTGTGTACTTGGGCTGAGCTTGAAGTTTACACGTGCAGAGGCTTCTTTTGGAGTTGAACGCCAAGTTGTAACGTGTTTTTGGCGTTCAACTCTGGTTCGTGACGTGTTTCTGGCGTTTAACTCCAGACTGCAGCATAGAATTGGCGTTCAACGCCCTTTTGTGTCATTTAAACTTGGGCAAAGTATGGACTATTATATATTGCTGGAAAGCTCTGGATGTCTACTTTTCAACGCCGTTAAGAGCGCGCCATTTGGAGTTCTGTGGCTCCAGAAAATCCACTTTGAGTTCAGGGAGGTCAGAATCCAACAGCATCAGCAGTCCTTCTTCAACCTCTGAATCTGATTTTTGCTCAAGTCCCTCAATTTCAGCCAGAAAATATCTGAAATCACAGAAAAATACACAAACTCATAGTAAAGTCCAGAAATGTGAATTTAACATAAAAACTAACAAAAACATCCCTAAAAGTAACTAGATCCTACTAAAAACATACTAAAAATAATGCCAAAAAGCGTATAAATTATCCGCTCATCACAACACCAAACTTTAATTGTTGCTTGTCCTCAAGAAACTGAAAATCAAATAGGATAAAAAGAAGAGAATATACTATAAATTCCAAACTATCAATGAAACATAGCTCCAATCAGACGAGCGGGACTTGTAGCTTTTTGCCTCTTGAATAGTTTTGGCATCTCACTTTATCCATTGAGGTTCAGAATGATTGGCATCTATAGGAACTCAGAGTTCAGATAGTGTTATTGATTCTCCTAGTTCAGTATGTTGATTCTTGAACACAGCTACTTTATGAGTCTTGGCCGTGGCCCTAAGCACTTTGTTTTCCAGTATTACCACTGGATACATAAATGCCACAGACACATAATTAGGTGAACTTTTTCAGATTGTGACTCAGCTTTGCTAAAGTCCCCAATTAGAGGTGTCCAGGGTTCTTAAGCACACTCTGTTTTTGCTTTGGACCTTGACTTTAACCGCTCAGTCTCAAGTTTTCACTTGACACCTTCACGCCACAAGCACATGGTTAGGGATAGCTTGGTTTAGCCGCTTAGGCCAGGATTTTATTCCTTTAGGCCCTCCTATCCACTGATGCTCAAAGCCTTGGGATCCTTTTTATTTACCCTTGCCTTTTGGTTTTAAGGGTTATTGGCTTTTTGCTCTTGCCTTTTGGTTTTAAGAGCTTTTGGCTTTTTCTTCTTGCTTTTTCTTTTTCTATTTTTTTTTCTCGCCATTTTTTTCTGCAAGCTTTGTATTCACTGCTTTTTCATGCTTCAAGAATTATTTTTATGATTTTTCAGATTATCAAATAACATGTCTCCTTGTCATCATTCTTTCAAGATCCAACATATTTAACATTCATAAACAACAACTTCAAAAGACATATGCACTGTTCAAGCATTCATTCAGAAAACAAAAAGTATTGTCACCACATCAATATAATTAAACTAAGTTCAAGGATAAATTCGAAACTCATGTACTTCTTGTTCTTTTGAATTAAAAACATTTTTCATTTAAGAGAGGTGATGGATTCATAGGACATTCATAACTTTAAGACAAAGTTACTAAATACTAATGATCATGTAATAAGACACTAACATAGATAAGCACTTAATATAAAGAAAATGAAAAACAGAAAATTTGAGAACAAGGAATGAGTCCACCTTAGTGATGGTGGCGTTTTCTTCTTGAGGTACCAATGATGTCCTTGAGCTCTTCTATGTCTCTTCCTTGTCTTTGTTGCTCCTCCCTCATAGCTCTTTGATCTTCTCTAATTTCATGGAGGATGATTGAGTGCTCTTGATGTTCCACCCTTAGTTGTCCCATGTTGGAACTCAGTTCTCCTAGGGAGGTGTTGATTTGCTCCCAAAAGTTCTGTGGAGGAAAGTGCATCCCTTGAGGCATCTCAGGGATTTCTTGGTGATGAGCTTCTTCATGCGTCTCTTGAGATCCATGAATAGGCTCTCTTGTTTGCTCCATCCTTTTCTTAGTGATGGGCTTATCCTCATCAATGAGGATATCTCCCTCTATGTCAATCCCAGCTGAATTGCATAGATGGCAAATGAGGTGAGGAAAGGCTAACCTTGCCATAGTGGAGGACTTGTCAGCCACCTTGTAGAGTTCTTGAGGTATAATCTCATGAACTTCCACCTCTTCTCCAATCATGATGCTATGGATCATGATGGCCCGGTCTATAGTAACTTCAGACCAGTTGCTAGTGGGAATGATTGAGCGTTGAATGAACTCCAACCATCCTCTAGCTACAGGCTTAAGGTCCAGTCTTCTCAGTTGAACCGGTTTGCCTTTTGAGTCAATCTTCCATTGAGCTCCTTCCACACATATGTCCATGAGGACTTGGTCCAACCTTTGATCAAAGTTGACTCTCCTTGTGTAGGGGCGTGCGTTCTCTTCCATCATGGGCAAGTTGAACGCCAACCTCACATTTTCCGGACTAAAATCTAAGTATTTCCCCCGAACCATGGTGAGATAATTCTTTGGGTTCGGATTCTTACTTTGATCATGGTTCCTAGTGATCCATTCATTAGCATAGAATTCTTGAACCATTAGAATTTCAACTTGTTGGATGGGGTTTGTTAGAACTTCCCAACCTCTTCTTTGGATCTCATGTCGGATCTCCGGATACTCATTTTTCTTGAGTTTGAAAGGGACCTCAGGGATCACCTTCTTCTTGGCCACAACATCATAGAAGTGGTCTTGATGGGCTTTGGAGATGAATCTTTCCATCTCCCATGACTCGAAGGTGGAAGCTTTTGTCTTCCCTTTCCCTTTTCTAGAGGATTCTCCGGTCTTAGGTGCCATCAATGGTAATGGAAAAACAAAAAGCTTTATGCTTTTACCACACCAAACTTAGAATATTGCTCGCCCTCAAGCAAGAGAAGAAAGAAAAGAAGAAGAAGAAGAAATGGAAGAGAGGGATAGAGGGTTGTGTTTTGGCCAAGAAGGGGATGAGAGGGTTTTATTGTGTGAGAATGAAGAAGAATGGAGAGGTTTATATAGTGGAGGGAGAGGGGTTAAGGTTCGGCCATATGGGGTGGGTTTAGGTGGGAAAGTGATTTTGAATTTTTTTGGTAGGTGGGGTTTATGAGGTAGGTTTATGGGGAAGAGTGGATGGATGTGAGTGGTGAAGGGGTAGTAGGGAAGAGAGCTTGAGGTGATTGGTGAAGGGGTAATGGGGAAGAGAGCTTGGGGTGATTGGTGAAGAGTTTTGGGAAAGGGTGTTTATTGGGAAGAGAGGATGAATGAGAAGAGGGAAGAGTATGAGTGGAGGTAGGTGGGGATCCTGTGTGGTCCACTGATGCTGAGATGATCCTGTGGGGTCCACAGATTCTGAGGTGTCAAGGATTTACATCCCTGCACCATTGAGACATGTAAAATGCCTTTGCATGCAATTCTGGCGTTTAAACGCCGAATTGATGCTTGTTCTGGGCGTTCAGCGCCCAGATGCAGCATGTTTCTGGCGTTGAACGCCAGTTCTATGCTTGTTTCTGGTGTTCAGCGCCAGCTTTCCTCAGTGTGCATTCCTGGCGTCTGAATGCCAGGATACTGCTTGTTTTGGGCGTTCAACGCTAGATCCATGCTCTGTTCTGGCGTTGAACGCCAGCCAGATGCTCCTTACTGGCGTTTAAACGCCAGTAAGCCCTTCCTCCAGGGTGTGATTTTTCTTCTGCTGTTTTTTATTCTGTTTTTGATTTTTCTATTTATTTTGTGACTCCACATGATCATGAACCTAATAAAACATGAAAGAACAATAAAAATAAAAATAAAATTAGATAAATAAAAATTGGGTTGCCTCCCAACAAGCGCTTCTTTAATGTTAATAGCTTGACAGTGGGCTCTCATGGAGCCACACAGGTGATCAGGTCAATTTTATAGACTTCCCAACACCAAACTTAGAGTTTGGATATGGGAGTTCAACACCAAACTTAGAGTTTGGTTGTGGCCTCCCAACACCAAACTTAGAGTTTGACTGTGGGGGCTCTGGTTGACGCTGCAGTGAAAGAAGCTTATCGTGCCTCTTTTCCATGTTTTCAAGATGATAACCTTGTGCTTTAAACACAAGGGAGTCCCCATTCAATTGAAGGACTAATTCACCTCTGTTAACATCTATAACAGCTTCTGCTGTGGCTAGGAAAGGTCTTCCAAGGATGATGCACTCATCCTCATCCTTTCCAGTATCAAGGATTATGAAATCAGCAGGGATGTAAAGGCCTGCAACCTTTACTAGCATGTCCTCTACTTGTCCATAAGCCTCTTTTCTTGAACTGTCTGCCATTTCTAATGAGATTCTAGCAGCTTGCACCTCAAAGATTCCCAGTTTCTCCATTACAGAGAGTGGCATGAGGTTTATCCCTGACCCAAGGTCACATAGAGCCTTCTCAAAGGTCATGGTGCCTATAGTACAAGGTATTAGGAACTTTCCAGGATCCTGTTTCTTCTGAGGCAATCTCAGTTGATCCAATGTATTAGTTCATTGGTGAACAGGGGAGGTTCATCTCCCCAAGTCTCATTACCAAATAAATTGGCATTCAGTTTTATGATTGCACCAAGGAACTTGGCAACTTGCTCTTCAGTAACATCCTCATTCTCTTCAGAAGAGGAATACTCATCAGAGCTCATGAATGGCATAAGGAGGTTTAATGGAATCTCTATGGTCTCTAGATGAGTCTCAGATTCCTTTGGTTCCTCAGAGGGAAACTCCTTATTGATCACTGGACGTTCCAGGAGGTCTTCCTCACTGGGATTCACGTCCTCCTCCTCTCTTGAGGGTTCGGCCATGATTGATATATCAATGGCCTTGCACTCTCTCTTTGGATTCTCTTCTGTATTGCTTGGGAGAGTACTAGGAGGTGTTTCAGTGATTTTCTTACTTAGCTGGCCCACTTGTGCTTCCAGATTTCTAATGGAAGACCTTGTTTCATTCATGAAACTTAAAGTGGCCTTAGATAGATCTGAGACTATGTTTGCTAAGCTAGATGGATCCTGCTCAGAACTCTCTGTCTTTTGCTGAGTTGATGATGGAAAAGGCTTGCTATTAAACCTGTTTCTTCCACCATTGTTAAAGCCTTGTTGAGGCTTTTGTTGATCCTTCCTTGAGAGATTTGGGTGATTTCTCCATGAGAGATTATAGGTGTTTCCATAAGGTTCACCCATATAATTTACCTCTGCTATTGCAGGGTTCTCAGGATCATAAGCCTCTTCTTTAGAAGATGCCTCTTGAGTACTGTTGGATGCAGCTTGCATTCCATTCAGACTCTGAGAAATCATATTGACCTGCTGAGTCAATATTTTATTCTGGGCCAATATGGCATTCAGAGTATCAATTTCAAGAACTCCCTTCTTCTGAGGCATCCCATTACTCACAAGATTCCTCTCAGAAGTGTACATAAACTGGTTATTAGCAACCATGTCAATGAGTTCTTGAGCTTCTGCAGGCGTTTTCTTTAGGTGAATGGATCCACCTGCAGAAGTATCCAATGACATCTTAGCTAATTCAGACAGACCATCATAGAATATATCCAGGATGGTCCATTCTGAAAGCATGTCAGAAGGACACTTTTTGGTCAGTTGCTTATATCTCTCCCAAGCTTCATAGAGGGATTCACCTTCTTTTTGTCTGAAGGTTTGAACATCCACTCTAAGCTTACTCAGCTTTTGAGGAGGGAAGAACTTGGCTAAGAAAGCCGTGACCAGCTTATCCTAAGAGTTCAGGCTATCTTTAGGTTGAGAATCCAACCATATTCTAGCTCTGTCTCTCACAGTAAACGGGAAAAGCATGAGCCTGTAGACTTCAGGATCTACTCCATTAGTCTTAACAGTATCACATATCTGCAAGAATTCAGTTAAGAACTGAAAAGGATCTTCAGATGGAAGTCCATGAAACTTGCAGTTTTGTTGCATCAGAGAAACTAGTTGAGGCTTAAGCTCAAAATTGTTTGCTCCAATGGTAGGGATGGAGATGCTTCTTCCATGTAAATTGGAATTAGGTGCAGTAAAGTCACCAAGCATCCTCTTTGCATTATTATTATTTTCGGCTGCCATCTCCTTTTCCTGTTCAAAAATTCCTATAAGGTTGTCTCTGGATTGTTATATTTTAGCTTCTCTTAGTTTCCTTCTTAGAGTCCTTTCAGGTTCAGGGTCTGCTTCAACAAGAATGTTCTTGTCCTTGCTCCTGCTCATATGAAAAAGAAGGGAATAGAAAGATCCTCTTTGCTTCAGTAGAGAGAGGTTCCTTTGTGTGAGTAGAAGAAGAAAGGGAGTAAGAGTGAAGAAGAATGGATAATCCAAACACAAGGGTGAGGATAGGAGCAGAGATATGAGGTGAGGAGAAGTGTTAGTAGATGAATAAATAAATAGAAGGAGATGAGGGAGAGAAAATTTCAAAAATTAATTTTGAAAAGAAGTTGATGATTTTCGAAAATTAAAGGAGAATTAAAATTAAAATTAAAATTTAAACAATTAATTAACTAAAAAGAATTTTTTTGAAAAAGAGGGAGATATTTTCGAAAATTAGAGAGGGATAGTTAGTTAGGTAGTTTTGAAAGAGATAAGAAACAAACAAAAAGTTAATTAGTTAGTTGAAACAAATTTTGAAAATCAATTTTTAAAAGATAAGAAGATAAGAAGTTAGAAAAGATATTTGAAAAAGATATGGAATGAAAAGGCATGATTAAAAAGATATGATTTTGAAAAAGGTAAGATAAAACGATATTTTTGAAAAGATATGATTGAAATTAGTTTTGAAAAAGATTTGATTTTTAAAATCACAATTAATGACTTGATTCACAAGAAATCACAAGATATGATTCTAGAACTTAAAGTTTGAATCTTTCTTAACAAGTAAGTAACAAACTTGAAATTTTTGAACCAAAACATTAATTGTTGATGATATTTTCGAAAATATGATATAAAATTAAGAAAAATATTTTTGAAAAATATTTTTAAAATTTTTGAAAATAATTAAGAAAAATGAAAAAGATATGATTTTTGAAAAAGATAATATTTTTAAATTGAAAATTTGATTTGACTCATAAGAAACAACTAAATTTTAAAAAGTTTTGAAAAAGTCAACTCAAATTTTTGAAAATTTATGAGTGAAAAAGGGAAAGATATTTTTTTTATTTTTGAATTTTTAATGAAGAAAGAGAAAAACATGAAAAAGACTCAATGCATGAGAATTTTGGATTAAAACATGTGATGCATGCAAGAACACTATGAATGTCAAGATGAACACCAAGAACACTTTGAATGTCAAGATGAACACCAAGAACTTATTTTTGAAAATTTTCAAGAAAAGAAAACATGCAAGACACCAAACTTAAAAATTTTTAATTTTTAGACACTAAGAATTCAAGAATGCATATGAAAAACAAGAAAAGACACAAAATAAGAAAACATCAAGATCAAACAAGAAGACTTACCAAGAACAACTTGAAGATCATGAAGAACACTATGAATGCATGAATTTTCAAAAAATGCATAAATTTTTAGAAAAAAATGCAATTGACACCAAACTTAAAATTGACTCAAGACTCAAACAAGAAACAAAAAATATTTTTGATTTTATGATTTTATTAATTTTTTTTGTATTTTGTATATTTTTATTTTTTGAAAACATATAGGAAAAAGGAAGCAATGAATTCAAAGTCCTCAATCAAGATTCCAGGAATCATACCAAGTTAGTCTAAAGCTTGATGACCAGCCAAACTTCAGCATACCATTTTGAAACTTTAGAATTCATTCTTAAAATTTTTTTTAATAATTTTCGAAAACAAAAGGAAAAGAAATTTTTTTTTGAAAGATTTTCGAAAACAAATATTTTTTTTTGAAAATAAACAAAAAGAAAATTACCTAATCTGAGCAACAAGATGAACCGTCAGTTGTCCAAACTCGAACAATCCCCGGCAACGGCGCCAAAAACTTGGTGCACGAAATTGTGATCTCTGGTAATGGCTCCAAAAACTTGGTGCTCTAATCTTAATTCATAATTTGTCACAACTTCGATACAACTAACCAGCAAGTGCACTGGGTCGTCCAAGTAATAAAACCTTACGTGAGTAAGGGTCGATCCAACGGAGATTGTTGGTATGAAGCAAGCTATGGTCATCTTGTAAATCTCAGTCAGACGGATATCAAATGGTTAATGAGTTTTCGAATAATAATAATAAATAAACAGAAAATAAAGATAGAAATACTTATGTAATTCATTGGTGAGAATTTCAGATAAGCGTATAGAGATGCTTTCGTTCCTCTGAACCTCTGCTTTCCTGCTGTCTTCATCCACTCATTCCTACTCCTTTCCATGGCAAGCTTTCTGTAAGGTATCACCGTTGTCAATGGCTACATCCCATCCTCTTTGTGAAAAAGGTCCAAATGCTCTGTCACGGCACGGCTAATCATCTGGAGGTTCTCGATCATACTGGAATAGGATTCACCCTCCTTTTGCGTCTGTCACTACGCCCAGCACTCGCGAGTTTGAAGTTTGTCACAGCCATCCCTTCCCAGATCCTACTCGGAATACCACAGACAAGGTTTAGACTTTTCGGATCTCAGGAATGGCCATCCATGGGTTCTAACTTATACCACGAAGATTCTAATATCTCGGACTCGGTTCCCTGTATTAGATATCTAAGAGATACTCATTCTAGCTTGTTTGCATGTAGAACGGAAGTGTTTGTCAGGCACGCGTTCATAAGTGAGAATGATGATGAGCGTCACATAATCATCACATTCATCATGTTCTTGGGTGCGAATGGATATCTTAGAAGCGGAATAAGTTGAATTGAATATAAAACAGTAGTACTTTGCATTAAATCATGAGGAACAGCAGAGCTCCACACCTTAATCTATGGAGTGTAGAAACTCTACCGTTGAAAAATACATAAGTGAAAGGTTCAGGTATGGCCGAATGGCCAGCCCCCATAATCTAAGAATTAGACGTCCCAAGATGATCCGAAGATGTAAATACAATAGTAAAAAGTCCTATTTATACTAAACTAGTTACTAGGGTTTACAGAAGTAAGTAATTGATGCATAAATCCACTTCCGGGGCCCACTTGGTGTGTGCTTGGGCTGAGCTTGAAGTTTACACGTGCAGAGGCTTCTTTTGGAGTTGAACGCCAATTTGTAACGTGTTTTTGGCGTTCAACTCTGGTTCGTGACGTGTTTCTGGCATTTAACTCTAGACTGCAACGTAGAACTGGCGTTCAACCCCCTTTTGCGTCGTCTAAACTTGGGAAAAGTATAAACTATTATATATTTCTGGAAAGCCCTGGATGTCTACTTTCCAACGCCGTTGAGAGCGGGCCATTTGGAGTTCTGTAGCTCCAGAAAATTCACTTTGAGTGCAGGGAGGTCAAAATCCAACAGCATCAGCAGTCCTTCTTCAACCTCTGAATCTGATTTTTGCTCAAGTCCCTCAATTTCAGCGAGAAAATACCTGAAATCACAGAAAAACACACAAACTCATAGTAAAGTTCAGAAATATGAATTTAACATAAAAACTAATATAAACATCCCTAAAAGTAACTAGATCCTACTAAAAACATACTAAAAACAATGCCAAAAAGTGTATAAATTATCCGCTCATTACCTGTATAGGACTAGACATGCATCATACTTGTTTGCACATATCTCTATGTTGTGAAATTTTGTGAACGTGTCTATGTGTTTTCTAGTTAGTTGACTTTTGAGTGAATTACTTGTCATGCTTTGTTGAAGTTTGTCTGTGTTCTGTGGTGTGTTGCTGTTGACTAAGGAATAAAGTAAAATGAATATAACTATACACCCTGACTCTACTAAGAACTCCTCAGTTCTTACCCCTTATTTCCACCCCTTTCAGCTACAGGTGCAAAGGTTTAATGCGGAGCTACAGGAGTATAGAAGATCATGTTCATAAGTTGAGTTATTAAAATTTAATTTCCCCTCGTCGTTTATTATTTTTAGTTTTTAGAGGGGTAGGATTTATTTTTGAGAATCTTGAAATAAGTCTATGCATTTAATGCTATGTGAATATATATACCTTTGTGGTAAAGTGGTTTAAAGTAAAGAATCTTCCTTTTCTTAATTAAAGTTTTGGTTCGTATTCGTGAAGGCTCGATATTAAATAAAGATAGTATAGAATAAGAAGATTTAGAAGTAAATAACACCTGAGCTTTTAGTACGATCATGAGGTGCTAAAAGTTAGGGTGTTACATGTAACACTCCCAACTTCCCGGCTGATCCAACACACACGCCCTTAGCATATCCTCCAACGTCTGAATAGTCCTTTCCAATTGACCATCAATTTGTGGATGATACGCCGTGCTGAGACATAGTCTCGTACCGAAAGTTTTTTGAAAAACTCCCCGAAATCTTGATGTGAAACAGAGATCTCGATCCGACACTATCATTGTTGGCACACCGTGCAACCTCACTATCTCTTTAATGTACAATCTTGCCAATTTATCCAGTGAATAGTTTACTCGGATAGACAAAAAGTGAGCAGACTTGGTCAATTGATCCACGATCCAAAGGAAAGATCTGGGAGACCAAGTAATTAGCCATGGGAGCAAACTAAGGGGTACTACTAGAGATTTCTTGTAAGCTATCTAATGGAAATGAATTGTCTATAGGAAATGGATCATATTTAATGTGCTCAAGGCGGTTCAAATAATCCGCAAACAAGTTTTGGGATCCACTTCTATCCCTAGTCTCAATGTCGAATTCTCGCAAGAGCAAGATCCAACAAATGAGTCTAGGATTTGGTTCATTCTTTGTTATCAAATACTTGAGGGCCGCATGATCTGAGTACACTACTATCTTAGAGCTTAGCAAGTATGGTTTAAACTTGTCTAGTGCAAAAACAACCCCTAAGTGCTCTTTCTCGGTAGTAGTGTAATTGGATTGCGCCACATCCAATGTCTTTGAAGCATAGGCAATAGTATAGGAAGCTTACCTTCACGCTGTGCAAGCACGGGACTCACAATATGATTGGAGGCATCATACATGATTTTAAATAGTTGGAGGCATCACACATGATTTGAGGCTATTAGAACTAGATGGTTGGGAGGCATTTGTGTTGTTGTTGGAAGAAGGTAAAGACATTCTAGATAGAGTATCGGCTATGGAAGCCATTTGGTCACGGAAGATTCTGTGATTTTCCTATTGTTTTTTCACCATAGACCGGAGTTTTTTTTTTTTTTTTTTTTTTGTTCTTGGAGGAAGGGACGAAGAGTATCTTCAATAGGGGTTTGACTTGAAAAAGAAAGAGGTTGGTTAATGTGAGCTTGTTATTTTTAGTAAGGTGATTGGTATTTTTGGTTGTGAGATTGGTTTTGGTATTGGTATTGGAATGAGGGATTGTGGTGTACTTGGTTGTTCTGGTAAGATTGGTTGTTGAAAGGTGGTTGATGAGAAGATTGGTAGCCTTGTTGGAGTTGAGAAGGGGAGATTAGATGGCCCTTGGTTCCACCTTTGATTGTAGTTATCCCGCCACCCCTTGATTATAGTTATTTCCATGAGAATAAGAACCTTGATTTTGAGGGTGGTAGGTGAAACGGTAGTTGTAAGGATTGGCCACCGCAAGAGTGTAGTCTCCTTAAATTTGAGGGCATTGGTCGATGTGGTGTGAGGTACAAGATTACACACTACACATTCTAGGAGGTCCCTCAATTTGCAAGATTTGAAGTGGAGTTTAGATAGATCGCATGGATGGAGAAGATTATTGGTGTTGATAGATTTGCTTGAGAAGATTGGTCATCTCTCCAAGTGTCTTAATCAATACTGAATCGAATCGAGATACTTTCGCCACACTCTTTGGTTGATTATTCCTCACTCTAGTATGTTGTGTGGCTTCCGCAACATCATTGATCAACCTCCATGCCTCATCCGCCGTCTTCTATTTCACAAGAGATCCACCACTAGAAGCATCAAGAAGTCTCTTGTCTTGTGGACAAAGGCCTCCACAAAAATAGCTAATGAGTAAAGGATCATCCATCCTATGATGGGGACAAGAGTCTAGTAGTCTCTTGAATCGATTCCAATACTTGTAAAGTGATTCTTGGTCCCTTTACATAATACCAGAGATTTCCTTTTGAATGTAGTTAGTCCTTTCTGGAGGAAAGAATTTATCCAAAAATTCATTTCTCAATAAATCTCAATCAGTCACCACTGCATCAAATTGAGCATAGAACCATTCTTTTGCTTGTCCGTCAAGAGAGAAGAAAAAAAGCAAAGGCCATGACAGCCATTTTATCATACCTATATCTCCTGGCAGTAGAGGAAAAGCCACTTGAAAATCTCTCAGATGTCTTATTGGATCCTGGTCCAACAACCCATGGTACTTAGGTAACAGATTAATTAGACTATTCTTCAACTCGAACTTTGCATCCAAGTTAGGGTATCGTGCCTGAAGCGGTTGGAGGACAATGTCTGGTGCTCCTTGCTCATGCAAGGTAATCTTTCGAGATTTAGCCATATGGTTATTACCTGCAATGCTCAAGGGTATGTCAGCAGTTCCAACAACAGAATAAGATGTCCATTCGTTGAATGAAGAGTCCAAATCACTATCGATTGAACTAGTGTATCGAAATGTTCCTCAAAGCGGGTCGATGCACTAGCTGTATAATCCAACCGACGCTTAGCTTGCCGAATGTGAAGCAGGGTTCTTTCAATTTCAGAATCAAATGTGGCTAAGCTAAGATCCGGTTGTGACCTAGTCATTCAACTTGAAAGCCATAAGTTCATGCATTATTAAAAACACAGAGTAAAAGCAAACATATTATGTACATTATCTACATATTCACAACAACCAACAACAAAGCACACATTGTAACGATCCCCGACAACGGTGCCAAAAACTTGACGAACCTCTAATGACCATTTTAGAATTTCCAATAAATCAAAACTCAAGTGCGTCACAAGTATAGTTCCAAACCGGTAACTAGTGCTATCAAAGTTTAGTTCGGTTGTCACAAGTTCAACCCAATTCAAATCAAAATAGCCAAGAGTATTACTCTCGGGTCGTTCTCTCTAGGATGTGTAATTGTGTGAATCAAAGTTGGTTGGGGTAATCGGGGTTGATGAGCATAAACAAGAAATTAAACTACGAAGCTAAATATGCAAGAAACTTAAACTACAAGAAACTAAAGCAAGGATGATATAATTATCAACTAAGCAGTTATGGAATTAACAAAGCATGACATGAATCAAAACCTATTCTAAAGAAACTAATTAAACTAACTAGAAATAGCTAAAACAGAAAATGATTGAAGGAAGTTTTGTGGTTTTTAGTCTAAGTATAAAAGGCTCTTTGCTAAGGTATGGGAAAAGGGTCACTATCCTTGTCTAACAATCATTTAATGACAATTGTGAGGAATCAATTCCATTAAGTCTACCTCTATACTTGAGGCAAGTCAAATAGGCATGGTCAACATCAATCCATAAGTCCTAATCTAACTACTAATTGACTTAGTAGAAAACTAGTGTCAATGCATATCAATGTAACTAACATAGACCCCACATTATCGATCTAATTAGACACAATACTCAAGGTTACCCAATTCCTTTAACATAGGCTAAGAGTGTGAAAACTACTCCATAATCAAACAAAATATTTCATCAAACACTTGGTATAAACTAAATGAAGACATGAGTAATTTGTAGAATAAATGGAAATTAAAACTACCAACAATACATAATCACTACCAAAGGCTATAATAAACATGAAAAGACATAAAACTCAAATTCAATTAAAATAAATTCAATATTAACAAGAGTATCAAACTATGGTCATAAGTAACAAAAATGAGTAATTAATAAGTAAAGTAGGTAATGGAGAATGTAATGACTACAAAATTAAGAAGAGAACTAAAATTAAACAAGACCCAAATCATAATTCAGTAGCAAAATATTGATAATCCTAAGAAACTTTAGAGAGAAGGAGGAGTTTCTCTCTCTAAAAAAAGAACTAAAACCTAGAACCAAAAACTAAGAAAAAAATATCCAAGTATGAGTGTGTCCATCGCCTTCCATTCTGCAGTCAATTAGCCTCAGTTTGGGCTTGAAATGGGCCAAAAGAGCTCAAAAAATCACCACTCTCATATTCATTTAATGAGGTACGCTTTTGGTATTCCGCATAGCGGCAATGGTCTCGCGTACACGAGACTACTGAAGCTTCAAAATTCCAAATCTTCATGATTCCTTACTTTTGCATGCCCCTCTTTACTTTTTCAGGCCATCTTGGTTTATAGGTCCTGAAACACTTGAACACATATATCAAAGCATTGAATGGAATCAAGAATGAAATAAATTAATCGATTAAAAGTCTCAAAAAGCATGTTTTAGTCACTTAAGTACATCTTAGAAGAAAATAATAAAAACATGCAATTTTCATGAATAAATGTGAAAAAAGTCGATAAACTCCACTCATTTAAAGCAGATAAATACTATAAAATGTGGATTTATCACAGGACTTAGTTGAGGTTAATCAAAAAATTTTTGGATATAAATAGGACAATTAAAATCTCAAAGACCAAAATAGAATTAGACCCAAACGTGGAGGACCAATTTAGTATTTTATCCTAAATTTAATAAAAGATTTGACTCTTTACTCAAGTCCATTCTTTATCACATAATTTTTTTTCTAGACTGGAAAACTTTCAAATGTTATATTGCATAATATTTTGCCATTTTTATGGGTCTCGTGCTTTGCCAACTTTATTGTATCTAAATTCTTTTTCTTTTCTCCTTTTTAAGATTAGAAGAATAAAGTTACTAAAAGAACTTTTACTCTGGTGATGAACGATTTATTCTTCTTGTGATGAAATGATGTGGATGTTGTTGCTCTTTAACGCGGGTACGTATTCCTGGGTTGTGCAAAGATGTCTCTACTCAGGCACGGACCTAGTAAGGGCAATGAGGGGGCACTTGCCCCCATTGCTTTTTCATTTTTTTTTCTAAAATAGTTATATATAATAATATATCTCTACTTTAAATTTTAAATGATCCCACTATAAATAAATTACATTCAATTGGTTAAAGTTTTAAATTAACTTTTTTATTTTTTATTGTTTTTACTATTATTTAACTTACTTAAATTTAATTTTTGTACTGTTATTCTTTTATTCTTTTAAATTCTTTTTTATTTTTATATTTTTAACATTTTTTCTTGTCTAGTAGTCATCTTTTGTTCATCAAAAAGTAAATTTTAAATTTTCTATATTTTTTTATATAATTTTCTATGACTCTATGTATCATCTTCCAATTTCATTATTTTTCTTTTTGATATTTTCAATAACAAATTTTAATTCAAATAATTATAGTTTAGGTATTAATCTAATATTTCTCTTCATGACTTTATATATTTTATTTTATTCTCAATTTATTCATCTTTATTACTTATTTTTTATCTTTTGTTCTATTATATGGACCTGTGTTGCATATAAAATTTTAAAATAAATTAAATAATTTATTAATTTAGAATATATTTTTTATTTTTTAAAATAGTAAAAATAAAATATTTTAATTACAATACATAATTAAACAAATGAATAAAATCTTTCATCTAACATTATATCAAAATTAAATTAAAAAATATATAACAAACTTAATTATTTTAAAAAGAACGAAAAAAATTGTAAATTAAGGTTATATTAGTTTATATACAGATTTAATTTTTCTAATATTTATATATAATTTTAGTTTTGAATTATAAATACTAGTGTGTCATTAGTTGTTAATGTAGCAGTTGAGTTAGTCTTTTATTATTAAATGTGTATAAAAAAATAAGTTAAGATAACAAGTTATCTATAATTTAATTAAAATATTTTAAGTTTAAATTTTAGAAATAAAAAAAATTTATAAAAATAAAAGTGTTCATTAACTTTTTTTAATTTTTATATCTTTATATAATTAATAATGTTCAATAAAATTTATTTTAGTGTATATATTTTTACTCCACTCCTAAAATTTTCTGGATCCGTCACTGTCTCTACTCTCTACCATAGTAGATGTGTCTGCCAATTCCTCTATCGCCTTAGCATAATTAGTTAAAGTTAATGGGATGCTAATTATGTTAATTATTTTCTTGGCCCTTTTTGGTGGCCTTGGTCCTAATTTTTGTTCTAATACTAGGAATGGTGTAAACTTTTTAATCAGTAAATAGCTAGGAATGATACATTATTATATTTTTGTTATGCTCGTTGGCTTTCCCATGTGGCTTTCTAATCACTTTGGGTTTGTAGTGAACATATGTTTGAGTCACATTGAGGTACACATCGGGTCGCCTTAGTCTTTGATAGATTTTTTTTAATTAATTTTTCTATGACCTACTATGCAGAATATGTTGTTCGTTTGTAAATTTTAATTTTAGATACCGAAAGAATTATTCTAGGTTTAGAGTGTAGTTGACTTTTTTTTTGTAAACTTATATCATTAATAAAAAACTGTTAATTACAGATGGATTTATAAAGAGATTTAATTTTTATTACAGACAAACTTTTAGTTACTGATGAAATTACTAACGGATTTTATCCATCGATAAAAACTTTATCAAAAATTATTTACCGATAGATTTTTCTCTATTACAGACAGATTTTTTTTTTTTATAATCATCCCATTCATTTCGCTAAACACGGCAGATTTTTTATAAATTTTTTATCGGTAATTAACGTCAAACTTTTTGACAGATTTTCTGTTAGTAATTAAAGTCTAGAAAAATATTTATAACTCTGCATATAGATGGATTTTCCGTTTGTAAATCCGTCAATAAGGTAAAATAAAATTTGTTTTTTAGATTTTTTCATTCCAAAATAAATCTATTTTCATACAAAATAAATATAAATTTAATCAAGACAAATTTTTATCTAAACTTCGTCTAACTTGTATTAGAACATTCATAGTATTTCAAAAAATAAACAAGTTCATCGTATTATCAAATTAGAAAAAAAGTATTATAAACAAGCAAGTCAATTCAAAACATAAACACAAATATATTGATACATCAACTATAATCCTCAGTATATTGTTCAATCATACTAAAAATATCAGCTATAATCTCAATATCATCTTCATCCTCATCAACATCATAGTCCTCCTCCGAAGAGATTGAGGGGTGGCAGCGACATCGGTGGTAGTGGAACAGCACTGAAACCACTTGACGCCTTAACCTTTTTGTAATAACTAACATAAGCCTCATTCCATCTCTTCTATTTCAGCTTTTTCCTCTTGATATAATCTTTCTAAATTGGTGATATAATCTTTCCAATCCATTGCCTTTACATCAAATCCAAATTCCCTTTTCTCTCTTCTTCAGACATGCTTTCCATTAATCTTTCTGTGTTACTGTTATCAAACCTGTATTAAAAAAAATAATTGGTTTCATGTCAGTAATCTAGTCTAGAAAAGTGTACTATTCACTTTGATTTTTACCTGTAAACCTGAATTATTAGGTATGGGATACAATATGATATAATGCAGATACAAAGATATGATAATATTTAAAAGTTACAAGAGACAATAAAGTTTTCATATAACATCTAATGAAATTGGTAAAATAATTAGCATAAAACACAATTTTTTATCTAAGAGCACATTACTAATATCATTATTAATACAATTCAGCTACTGTTAAAATTTTCTTTCATAATTTCATTATTCATCAGAACCAATTCTTTCTTTAAAGTTAATTTCCTATATTTATTCTATAAAATAATGCATATATGCTTTATATTTCTTTCATCGAAATATCTGTAGAACTAGAGCAATTAAGAATGTATCCATTTTACCCCTTTTCCCAGAGGATTCCTAGAAGGAAAAGACCCAATTGAATCAAGAAATAAAACAGGAACAAAAGATCTAAAGAAAGAAGCCAAAGGGCATGAAACATGAATGAACTTTTACATGAAACTCTGGTGCTCTGTAGTTTAATGGCCTCAATCTACTATAGTCTTTTTGCCCTTCACCACCACACACAATAAACAAATAAAACATCAATCATAAAACTGTAGCCAAAATGTTCAGAAACCTTTAAAATAAAAACACTAAAGTTATGGTGTATTTATTTTATCTCGTATACTAGGCCAACACACTCTTGTTCCCTATAGATAAAATAAGTACAAATAATCAAGTATAAACTATTTCTTAAAATACGTTTATAAACCATTTCTTAAAGATCAAGTATGAGCAATAAATATCTACCCAAGTAAATATCTAAGAAGTGCAAACTGGAACTCCTCCTGCAGATAAAATTCAGCCTAATCATCTTAGAAAACTACTTAAATGTGAAGAAAATTCAGTAATATAAATGACTCTTATTGGTAATGCAAAAAGAATGGTGTTATTGCACAAAAATGAAAATACCATGTGAATTAAGCCATCATCAATAATTGCACTACTTACCTTTTTGTACAATTCAATATTTTTCTCTGAGCACCATCAGCAACATATTGAACTACTGAATCCAAAAACATAGAAGGTGAACTATACGGATCAAGATCAACCTGAAAATACAGAAACACAAAGACCATAAAAACTTATTGAACTTGCAAAAAAAACAAAAAGGAAACTTAATTAATTTGCTTCAAATAGAAAAATAGAATGAATTTAGTTGTTATTGCAGGGTCACAAGTCAGGGACCAATCTTATATAGATGTTGAACAATAACACAAAATAGTTTAAGAATCATTTTCAATGGAAAATTCATTTAAAGTATAACTGACCCAATAATCAAACCGAAAGCATTAATTATTCTTCAAGATAACAAATCACAGCATGGGAATCCAAAGTGAAGGTAACATGCAATACAATGAAAATGAAGCAAAATATTGATCTTAGAAGAAACACCACTTAGAGTACCTCCCATCCACCAGGTAACAAGATACCGATACATCACTATGCGAATTAACATGTTTATGCATATATGAGATCATTAATCATACAAGATGTTCACATGAGAAGGTGAATCAGCAAAGTTGAATTGAAATCTAGAACCAACCTGCACAAGTTCCAAGTAGTCCATTCGATAGAGCTGATCACCGCACACAATCAAAGATGTCCTCTATATTTTTATGCTCAGCATCCTAAACAAGCTCCACAAAGTCAATCATAGTTCTAAATGATAGAATGACACTAAGGTAAACCATTTGCCTCTCAGTTCATAACAATTGCAGCTATAATAGCATTCCAATAATCTTATTGGCACAAGGACTATTCTGCTAAATGCACCATTTTATTAGCAGAAACAATTATGTCAAAACTAAAGCAAGAGTATGATAAACCTAAAATTCGCTTAGAAAATTTGAGTCCTAAGGTTTATCATGAAGAACAGAATCACAAAATTAGAGTATACCTGAAATTCGCACAAAAATACGAGCAACCGTTCATAAGTATTACATTTCTCACTCCATCTGTAATAAGAAAAAATAAGTCCCTAATTAAAATTAGCTTAAAAATTTGAAGAGTTGAGATTAGAGATGGTTACGAGAAGAACTGAGAGAACTATTTGAGATTAGATAAAAGAGACGCCAGAGGAAGCATATGCGATGAGAGTGGCGGCAGATAGAGCTCGTGCGACGAGAGCGGCGGCAGAGAGAGCTTGTGCAGCGATAGCAACGAAAGGAGCCGACACGACGAGAGCGGTGGCGGAGAGAGTTCTGCAACGATGGCGACGAAGGAAGCGGACCTATAACAACCCGAATTTTTTTAAATAAAATAATAAATTATGAATAATTTATTATTTTATTTAAAAAAATTATTTTTTTAAAAGTAATTAAATTAAATTTTATGATATTTTAAATTTAAAATTTATTAAAATTTTTAAATGATTTTTATTATAATAAAATATTTTAAAAAAATAAAATTATTATTATTATTATTATTATTATTATTATTATTATTATGAGTTCAAAAGAAAAAGAAAAGAGAAATTAAATGGCCGAATGCCATAAGAGAAAGAAAAAACCCAAGCCAAAGAAAAGAAATAAGATGGCTTATATGTATACATGAGTACATATATATAACCTAAGCATGATACCTAATCATTTCCATTATATTAATCATCACCATCAACGAGCTATTAAGGGAATAAAAGAAAGAAATGCAAAATGTGACTTATAAGCATATATGTATATATATATTTATGCATGACACATATTTCATTTTATTTAATAACCAATGACATCTAAACCACCCCATGTGTAACATTTTTTCTAAAGCATGATCATTAGTACCTAATCGGCCTTGTATGCTTCATTTTTGGGTAATGCAAGAGAGAAAGAACCGAGAGAGCGAAGAGAGAAACCGTGAACTTCCCAAAAGCTCCCGCTTTTGATTTTTTTGTAGTCCGTAACTTAGATAAAAAAATCTAACTCGATAAAAATATTCGTATCTTTTTTTTTTTACAGGTTGACGTTATTTTTGTTCGGTAGAAATTGATAGAGACGTAACTTCCTTTTTCTTTGAGGTTCGGCCAGTTGGTGATTTTGGTGGTGTAGCCGATTTCTTACGTTTCTTTCTTCAGTTATTCGGTCAAAAAGTTTTTTTGGAGCTTCAAGTATTTTAATTTCGTATGGAGATAGGGTTTCGGTAAATTCTCAATTAACAAATGTGTATTGAATAAGTGATTTGATGTTGTGATTGATTATTGATTGAGTTTGATTGAATTTATGTTGAATTTTTGTAATATATTGATGTATTTAGGAAGTTTATGGCTTGGCTGTGATGAAACCAGCAAGGACCAAATTGTTTTGGTGAGTTTTGGACTGAAATATCATTGAGGATGAAGTAAAAATTGGTGAGGTGTAATGGCCGAGAGATTAAATTAAAAATTACGAAGAATCGATAACCGAAAAACTCAAAAACAGATTAAAATACAAGTAATATTTTGAAAGAAAAGAGCTAAGGGTTTCGATTTTGGTATAAGAGGAAGATTAGTATTTAAACTTTATTTTTGAAGGGTAACATTATATTTGTATATAAAAAATCGAGGTATAATTTGAAATTATATAAGTTTTCGGGTCTTTTGGATAATAAATAAAGTAGGGGTAAAAATGAGTATTTTATAAAAGATCAGATTCAAGATTATTTTGGTAATTATAATATATGTAAGAATATTTTAATAAATTATAAAATATATTGGGATAAACATATAAATATTTTAGAAAGCTCAAAGATACAGAATAATTTATATAAGGTTAATAATAAAGTTCAAGTTAATAAGTTTTGGTTAATAAAAAAATCATTATTATTGTTATTAATTTATTAAGATTATTATCAATATATTTTTGAAATATATTATATATTAGTATTTTATTTAAAAGATATTATTTTGTTTATGATATACTAAAAGGGTAAGCAGAAAATTGTCCTAGAAGGTTTAGAAAGACAAATCTAAATTAAAAAATCTTATGATTCTCTTTCCATAAGACACTTAGAAAGGCGAGAAAATAATGCAAAGATAATTTATATTATAGAATGATAAGAAAGAGAAGAAAGAAAGAGCGAAAAGAAAATGAGATAAGCAAAGATATGGTGATAAGTCCAATGAAATTTGCTTTCCAAAGATACATCAGCCAATCCAGAGGATGGTCGCACCTGTAAGACAGAGGTTGCTTACAGAGGTTATCAATACATACATTGGCTAGAAAGAGCCTCACCTGTAAGACCGAGGTTGCTTACAGATGTTATGTTTGTATACATCGGCTCAAGAGAGTCGCATCTGTAAGATAGAGGTTGCTTACAGAAGTTATGGTACTAGAAGTCAAACTCAGACAAAGGTTGCTGAGTTAAGTTGGAATATAATTCAATAAATAATAGAGTAATCTTAAAAGTTTTAGAAAATACCGACTTAATTAAAGAACCTTATGATTCTTTTCCATAAGATATTTTAGTGAAGGATGTGAGAATAGTGCGAAGATAATTTGATTTATTTATGTTGATAATCAAAAGACTGAAGAAAAGATAAATCGGTACGTGTGATTATAGGAAGATTACGAGAGGGTGACGATAGTATGGTTATGGTGCCGAATGATAAATGTTAATAAGTCTTGGGCTTTGTATGTGAATGATTGTGCAGGGACGCTCGTAAATATAGAATGGTTTCCAGGAACATAGGTCACATGCTTCAGCTGGAGAATCAGCGCCTGTAAGTACTTGCAGAGGTTATGTTCGACATATTTCAGCTAGAGAATCAGCGCCTGCAAGAAGTAGAAACCTGCAGAGGTTATGTCGTTGGAATGCCTTATCTGACTTGCGAGTTGGATTGCGTCAGGTGCGGGTCGAAACCGACAAATGAGCTCATTACCTACACTAGGGATAGACATGAATCATGCTTGTTTACGCATATCTCTGTGCTATGTAACTCTGTGATTGTGTGTGTGTGTTGTATGACTGATTGACTTCTGTGTTCTTTTATTATTTATGCTTGTATGTGTTCTGCTGTTAGTTGTGGTTGGCTAATAATAGCAAAATGAACTTAACTTCTAACCCCGACCCTACTAAGAATTCTCCAATTCTTACCCCCTATTTTCACCCCTTTCAACTACATGTGCGAAGGTTTATTGCGGATCTACAGGAGCATAGAAGATTATGTTCACGAGTTGAGTTAGAATTTATTTTTCCCTCGTCGTTTAATGTTTTTAGTTTTTAGAGGGATAAGACTTGTAATTGAGGTTCTTTGAATAAGTCTATGTATATAAGCTATATGAATATATATACTTTTGTGATTAAGTGATTTAAAATAAAGTCCCCTCTCATTTTCTTAATTCAAGTTTCGGTTAGTATTTGCGAAGGCTCAATATTAAATAAAGATAGTATATAATAAAAAGGTTTAGGGGTAAGTAACGTCTGAGCTTTTGGTACAATCATGAGGTGTTAAATTTAGGGTGTTACAAGACGCAACGAGAGCGACGGCGGAAGGAGCTTGTGCGACGCAAGCGATGACGGAGAGAGTTCATGTGACGGCGGCATCAGCAGCGGAGGAAGCTCGTGCGAGGAAGAGAGGAGTGTGTTTTGTGTACGAGTGTGTGAATAGAGCTCGAGAGATGGTACTTTAAGTTAGGGTTACTCAAAATTGTGACAGATTTATTAATTAATTACAGACGAATTTTTTATTGGTAATAACTCTAAAATCAAAATTTTAATTTTATCGACAGAATTATCAGAAGATTTTATAGTCTGTCGATAAATATTTGAAAAAAAATTTAATTATTTTACCGAAAGAAAATTCATGAGTATTTTCGACAGCAAATTTTATCTTAAAAATTCGTATGTAATTTTATATTTTCTAGTAGTATATGATATTAAAACCCAAAAAATCTTGTAATTCTTTAGTAAGATAGAATTCTCACTTATTTGATAAGCTGATTATGATAGAAGGATGTATAGGATTAATATTACTATAACATGCTCAATATAAGAATAAATGATATCCTTGAATTCATTGTATCATGAGGTCTGGATTCTACCAGACCAATTGATTACTAATTAGTTTCCTTATGATCAAGAAATTAGTCAATTTTCAATCAACTATTCAAATATTTAGTTGTCAGAATACATTACCTCAAAACTTATTCAATCTCAAGTTAGTATCGCAAAAAAGAAGACAAAATTGAGTTAAAATTTTCTCAGTATTCAATGTTAGGAAGGAATCGCAGTGTACTTGTATAAACATATCGTTCATTGTACAATGATGAAATATGTAAGCAAGTCTTGTCTTACTATGGATAATATAGTGTCAATGCGAAGAACAATGCTTAGATAATATCTTTGCATTTGATTCAATACTTAGATCATCTATATGCAATTGGGTCAGTGCCTAGATAATCTATATACAATTAATTCATAGTCTAGATAATCTATATTCAATAGATAATATTTCAGTCTTGGCGTCCTCATAGATTGAGGATCTAGAGAATTGATTAACATATCTGTTATCACAGAGAAGCTGTCTGTGCTCAACCCATGGAATAGACATAACATCAAGGAGTAGGAAAACCCATATCATTTCATCACGTAAAGAAGAATAAATTGCTCATCACCAGAGAAAAGCCCATTATTTGTCAAAGAACTGTTCGAGTTCTTTTTCTTTCCATCAAGAAGATTTATTATGTCCCGCCCCAGACCACCCACAAAAGATAAAACAAAAGAAGAATTGTCTATCTTCTTTTGGGTTTGGAGAATTATATTGTTCAGTACTTTGCCTTGTGGAGTTTGTATTTGTTGGCTTTGGGCCTTGTGTCCTGTTCTCCATTAATTTGGAAGAACTAAAACAAAAAATAGAATATGTTTTTGGATGACAACCAAAAACAGCATATGATTAAAAAGAATTCTCCAATCTGACAATTATAAAAAAAAACTATCCAATAAGATACAGACATGGTACTTTTCCAAAAAAAAGTATATGGTGCAACATTGAATTATTTCATAAGATGGTAGAACCATGTTGAAAGTGAACTGTGCATAATGAAAAATGGGCTGTTAAGATGTTGAAATTTCTTTTAAAGATTGTGGTGCAAGCTTGGAAATCATATTCATGTATTATGGTTGCGATGTTGAAATCCTATAAAGCTAAAGAGTTTAAAGGCAAAACTACTCAAATGAAGATGGCAAAAATATCTTCTCATGAAGATGCTTTGTTTAAAAGTGTGGTTTATTTATTTAGCCACACTTTAAACAAAAAACAATACTTTTATAAATATTAAAATCTAACCATACAATTCATCATCCAAGAGTCAAAAAGAAATATATTCACATGAAGACAATTATAAAATCTTCATTGTAGTATCCACCTTATTTAAATTGGTCTCCAAAAAATTTTGAAGTAGACATTTTGATCCCTAACAAAAATTAATTACTCAACTAATCCTTAATATTTTCTAGTGTCAGACAGTATAGTCTTTCCGTTAGATTACTCTGTTAAACTCTAACAGTAAAGTCCAATGTATCACATTAAGCTGATGACTCAGCGGTTATGTGACACGTGGATATACGACAAATTAGTCTCTGCGTGAATTAGGACAAAAACGACGATAGAAAATTGCTATAACCCCTAAAACAACATTGGAATCCATCTTCTTCTTCCTCTTGCCACAACCCTTCATTCTAGAATAGCAAATAACTTACAGAGAAGGTTGTAATCAGTAACCATGGCAAGTGGTGAAAGTTCGGAAGTTCATATTACCGGTGTATACACATGTGCTCTGACTCAAGAAGGGGGTACTTTATGCTTGGGGTGGCGGTCAATCCAGGCAGTTAGGCCTTGGCCCCCAACTTAAACTGGGTTGTTCTCGTGAGTTGCTAATGACTCGTACATTTTTCCGCATCATCCCAGTTTTGGTTGTTCCAAAAGGCGTAAAATTTGTTGCTAATGGGCATTCTCACACGCTTATTTCAACGACGGATAGTCAAATTCATGGATGAGGTTACAATAGCTATAGTCAGGAAGCCAACAAGAAATATACATATGCTTGGTACCCGTTGCCTGTTGACCGGTACGTGCGTCTATATGGAGTGTAAGTAATCTCCTCACTCTTCTTGACTGCATAGGTTTTTATGTAAAACAATTCCAAATCACAAGTGTGTTGGGGAGGTTCGGAAACTAGCTACTAGTGGGGTCATTCAGCTATATTGACTGATGCTTGTTCGTTAAAGAAGTTGTGCGAGTTTATATCTGTTGAGACGATGATTTTGTTTGATGCCGCCAAGGTTGAGGACGTTGCATCCAGAGGATAAGATGCTTTGGCTGGCCTCTGCGGGAAACTCAAGTACATGAAAGTATTTTGTGATGTCAAAATGAAAAGAATTACACAATTTGTTGGTACTTATGCATTATGCTAAAAGTCAAAATCTTGCTAATAAGCTATGCAAAACTAAATCTGAGAAGAGTTCTACTTGTCAATTATGTTTATGTTAGAACATCAATTTGAAAGTTATGTGTTAATATCTAGGGGTGTCCATGGATCGGATCGTATCCGCAGATCCGTGGTAAATATCCACATCCGATCCGAAAATTGCGGATACGATCCGATCCGCAAATTGATCGGATCGGATCGGATCCGATCCGCACCATTTGCGGATCGGATCGTGGATATCTGCTCTACATCTACGTATTCGATCCGCGGATCTGCAGATTCGCACTATAATAATTAAAAAATAAATAAATATATATATATGTTTAGTATTATATTTACTTGTTTGTATGTTTTAGTTAGTAATTATTATTCATATATTGTATTATTTTATTTTTGTTATTTAGAGAGAGTTTGATTAAAAATATTTTAGGAATAAATAAGTTTAAAAGTATGAAAGAAATATTTTTATCGAATTCTTTTACGTAGAAATATGATTAAAAAGAAAAGGTTTAATTATGCGGATATATCCGATATCCGATATCCGATCCGATCCGCAAATGTGCGGATCGGATCGGATCGGATCCGGCACTAAAAAGTGCAGATACCATATCCGATCCGATCTGATGAAAATTGTGCGGATCGGATCGAATTTTCGGCCATATCTAATCCGATCCGATCCGATCCGCGGACACCCCTATTAATATCTTTTTGGCTTCATTAACTTTGTTGTCTTTGATTTTATATGAAACTTGAGTTCAAAATCCATTTATGATAGTGGTAAAAAAGAAGGCCCTCTATAACAATTGGTGACATTTCTTTGTTAATCCTTGCATTCCTTTTTATCTTTGTTAATTTTTGTTAGTTTATCTTTAGATAATATATCTGGATAAGAAAGAATAGAGGGAGTATTTTGTTGGTGGAATAATTTGGCATATGTGAATTTGACTCCTTAGGGCCCAAATTTGGACAACTTGAAATCTCGAAACTGCATATAAAAAGGGGAACTGAAGACACAAGAAGAAGAATCTTGCATTTCTGAGATTATATTTGGGAGACGACGCGTCACGCATATATAATATGTTTTTAATGGACGAAGTTAAGTAAACCTTGTTTGAAAGAAATTTTAATGGGAGAAGAAGGGACAAAATATAGTTGTCAGAACCGAACCGGTAATCGAACCGGTCAGATTATTGGGTTAATGGATCACTGGTTCAACCGGTGGGTCACTGGTTGAACCGATAGAACCGGTCGTACGTAAATAAAAAATATAAAATAGTAAAAATTTGAATAAAGTGACAATTAGGTCCTTAAAATTTTCGACTTCAGATTAATTATCCCTTGAAAAAAAATAAAGTACAAATTTTGTCCTTCAAGATAATAAACGATGAACACATTATGTCCCTCCATTAATTTATCATGTGAAATTTAGTGGTGATGCTTATATGTCCCTACTAATTAGTCCTAAGTCGAAATCTTCGAAGACCTACTAACTCAATACTCTAAAAAATTTAAAATAAATATCTTTACTAACATTTTAATATGTAAATGTAAATATTAAAATATTTGATACTTATTTTAATAATTCTATAAATTCTAAAGAATTAAAAAAAATTGAGTATAAAACTAAAATTAAATTAAATAAATATAAAATAATTCAGTTGTGTATGTATATAATATATAAAATAATTAGCATATAAATTTACAAATGAACACACTAGCTTGGTGGTGCTCCTTGTTGGCTCCTAGCAAGGAGGCATGGGTTTGACACTCCTTGAATACATTTTTGAATATTGGATCAATATTCAAATGCTGTTGGAGCACCCAAAACCTGCATTTGTTGGGAGCACCATAGGACCGGTCGATTTTGACCGATTTTGTTCGGTTTGTAAAAAACCGACCGATTTTAAGCGGTTCAAATTCTTGTTCGGTCCAAAATTTCAACCGAGTCAGTCAGACCACCAGTTTATCGGTTTTTCGATTAAACCGGCCGGTCCGGTCCGGTTCTTACAACACTCCGACAAATTGTTATCCATCCAAAATCCCTATTTTTTTTATCTTCCAAGAAAAGACACGCGCTCAAGAACTCATTCTATTCTATCATAAATGTTATTAAAAATCTAAACAAGAAAAGATTCTTGGTCATTCTACTCATTGTATTGCTCCATTATGAGCCATGCTTTTTTTTACTCTTCATAAAACTCACATACGTAGAGGATTTTTAGCCTCCCTGTTTGTGTACCCTAATAGAGTTTGTTAATCTAACAAAATTTTTTACCTTAACAGATTGTTGTATGGTGTTTGTTATGGTGTCTAAAAAGTATTGCCTAATTACTAAAATAGATAAAATAATTAATTTTACATTTTAAAGTATAAAAGTTAAAATTTTTTAAATATTTTAAAGTTATTATAAAAAATAATTTAGGTAAAAGTTAAATACCAAACAAAAGACATCATAGAATTGGCTTTGTTATATATAGGAGAATGATCATATGAGAGGAGTGGTCTTGTATGCGGCTATATTACGTATATACCTATTATTTTCAACTATTTTCAGTCATCAGTATAAAATATATGTTAAAATATAAATACATATTAAAAATAAATTTAATCACACATATAAATATATTAGTAACTGATGTTAGTAACTAATTTTGATGTACAAATAATATTTTTACTTTGGATGAGAGTAAGAGAAACACATATGTACCTTTTAATCTCACATCAATGATCAAAATTTAAAGAGTCAGACAACCTTTTTAACTCTTATCTGACGATATATCAAGTTTTAATTCTCATTATCCGTGTATAATACATAGATTGTTATATAAAATAATACTACATTATCAACATAATCAATATCAATTTTTTTAAACTAAATTTTAAATTCTAAACTTCTAAATTTTTTTATATTAGCTCAAAGTACTGATTAATATTAATAAAAAGTATTATTTTTTAATATTTTTTATTATATATAAAAATATAAAAAAATAAATTTTAATTAGTCAACGTTAATCAATTTTATTTTAAGATTCATAATTTAGAGTTTAGAATTAAGAATTTAAGATCTAAAATCTAAAATTTAAAACAAATAAAATAATTTTAAAAAATTTAGTTGATTTTGACTTAAAAAAAAAGTTGGCTCCTTAATATTACTCTTTATATATACTTGATATATAGTCTAACACTCATATTAAATTATTCGTCGTCTCACTACACATACACAACTTTTCCAAACAATTTATAGTTAAAATTAAACCATTCATACATATATAATTCGGATGTATTTATTATAAATTCCATGATCTAGAGGTTTAGTTTTAAGTGTGAGAGAGGTTTAATTTGTTAAGTTTCAAACTATTATAATTGAGATATGAGAATATGGTATATTATAGCTTCATCGTGCCCGAAGAAAATCGAGTCATGTTTTAACCTTTTTTCTCATGATCCTTATTATGCATTTATCTAAATATTTGTGTTTTAATAATGTTTCATTCCTGTAAAAGTTAAACAAAAAAAAAAAAAGATGGAAACGACATACAGACAAAACATGTATGACTAGGAATAGCAGTATAGCACCAATTTTGAGAACCATCTTGTTCAAGCTTTAATTTCCCCCCACCAACAAATAGAAGGAAAAGCACATGGATGATGTTTGGGCAAAGCTGTGTCGGTTTGGTTGGTACTTAATTGGTAGGTAGTAATGGAGAATGTGAGAACAAAACTAAAATGATAAGAGTTAAAAATTAAAGGCATGATTGAAGAGAGAGGGAAAGAGAGAGATTAAAGAGTTTGAACCATTGTGGACTAGTAATTGATTGCTTGGTTGTTCATGAGAATGATGTACGTGCAAAATGTGCAATGCAAATGATTGCCACAACAATAATAATGAATACCCAAACACTCTTGGATCATTTGCATGATTTCTGGGTCTTCCTTTTTCTTCTCTTTCTAATTTTTGAATTTTTATCTTCTTATTAACTTATCATTTTATCATGAAATAGATGTTTTTATTTGTTAATTAAATTATCAACTGTTGACCTTCCGATTCTCACTCGTGACCCTACAAAGCCTAATTTATGTCTGCCACTCTCCAGGACATATGTTCCTGTCCTTCTTCATCAGTCCTCACTCCTCATTTCTTAGCAAAATTATGAATATCACCTTCAAATGTCTTCTCATGGGCGGCTGGAATACATATATATAATGAGGATAGGAGAGAAATTTGATATTCAACTTTTCTTTTTTTAAAAAAAGGTATTTTTTTTATCATATATAATTATTATAAAAAAATATTTTTGTTATTTCTAATATTCAAACCCAAACCAAGTTGGGTTGATCGAGTGGTTAGCTCACTCGTTCGCTTAAGCAAGTGTCGAGGGTTTGAATCCCGCCTTGTGCATGCAGCAACCCATTGGCCAGCAGCAGACCCTTAAATGGAGCTCAGATCCGCAACGGATTAATCTTTAACCTGTCGGGTTGGGAGATCAAAAAAAATATTCAAACCCAAAACTTCATATTTATTATTATTACATATTAAATTTATAAAAGTAGAACAATAAACACATTAATGTATAAAAATAAATTAGTATATAAAAGAAAATTAAATGCCAACTTTCTAATTTCTTTAATGTGAAAAGTGAATGTTGCTAATTTTTTTTTGGTTAAAAAAAAGGGGTTAAGAACTTCGAAACAGAAATAGCAGAATAAACAAAAGAGGAATAAGTACAGTCTCTGAATCTAAAAGAACCAGAAACATCAAAGAGTAGAGAATTATATATGATAGGAGGTGGGACATCGAAAATATGTAGTCCTATAGAAAACTCTTGGCCTTTCTTAGCAAGCATGTTCGCATACGCATTGGCTTCTCTTAGAATATGATTACACAACATATTGTTAATTCATCCCATGAGAGTAATTATGTCTTGCAAGATGGAGAATTAGGAGTAAAACGTCTGGCACTCATCTTTATTGAACTTGGTATTCATGTGGGAATCAGACTCCACTTGAATCTGGTGCATCTCATTAGCAGCCGCTATTTGGAGCCCTTTAAGGATGCTCTAGAGTTATGTGTAACACCCTACTACACTAAGCTTTATGCTTAAGTCATAAAACAGAGGTGGTGTGATATTACGACCTCTAAAATAAAATGTGTACATATAATAGCAGAAGAATTATAATATGCTAGGAGTCTTGAAGAATAGAGGAAATAAAAATCACGAAATAAAAGCGCAACGCTCAAGGAACGAGTTAATTTACGTGCTAAGAAAACCATAGCTATTAAACATAAGATGACAAAAGTAGGAATAGAGTGCCAAAGAAACAAAATAACAAGCTCCTAACTCAGCATGCGAAGTCAAGATTGGCCGGAGAATATTTACACATATATACATACATATCCAAAACCCAAAAGTACATATACACAATCCTGCCTCTCCATAAACCTCTAGGAGGATCAAAAAGAATAAGTTATATAGAGAGAAAGCTAAGTACATATGGAAAAGTCTAGGGGACCAGCAATTTTATTGTATTTTGTCCAACATGTAACCAGCAGAGAAAGATGAGCCATTGGATGAAATCTCACACCAATCTCACACCATCAAATCATCATTGATGGCTAGTTGATGGCTATCAATCACAAATGTTGCTGGCCCCCTAGCATTGCTCAAGTACATATATATACATCATTGTACAGCAAAACTACTCAGTAACCACTCCGCTTCAAGAGTCTAGATGCCTAACGAGATGCCTCCCGACCTGCATCTGAAAAATAACAACATAGTATGGAATGAGAACCGGAGGTTCTCAGTATAGTAAAGATGCCACACACATAAGATATAAGGTCCTGGGAATGCCAGAGACAATCCTAGAATGCCGACATTCAGATTATAGAGCTTAAAGTATTAAAAAGAAGCCATAAAAGGTGGTTTTCTAAGAGTACCTAAATCTAACTTAGCTTAATCTTACATCTAAGTCTCATACTGCCATTCCTCCATCATGCATTTCATAGACATTTAAATAGATAAAGGCAAGTACAAGAAGGTTACAAATACTGCAGGTAACAAATACACATTTAACATGGCAAGTACATTTAGGCACACCCAATTAAAGCACAAGCAAGTAATTCAAGTAATATGCATATGATGCATGCCTGTCCTATGGCTGATGAGGCTCATTTGTCGGTTATCCAGCCAACCCGATAAGTCTGAAAACCTTAGACTGTCCCCCGACATGCATCCTCAAGAGTCTATGTATAGCTTTTTCTCAAATAATCAATATTGCTCAATGGGGGTTACATTCCTGGGAATTTATAGTGCCCGGTCACTCTTATGTCGTAGGGTCAACAGAGTATCGAGCTTTCAACCTAGTACACGTGGTGGCAAGCCACGATACTTTACCCAGAAAATCTCGTATCTCAGATCATTCAAATTCATAAGCCATATAAATAATTCAATTATAATTCATCAACATCCACATCATTCTCAATCGCATCCCATTTATCATCATACATCAATCATATTCAATCCTTATCTTTCATTATCACACCTCCCATTCAGTCCATCAATAGTTCCAATTCAAACATAATTCATTCTTTTCTAAATGAATCAAACTTAAAACATACCCATTTTCTTAATAACTCAAAATTAAACCATATAACCTTTGAATCTAAATCTTTTTAAATAATCATCTAAAAAAAATCTCTAATTTTATAAAATTTTGGCAGCATCTCCTCTAAAACTCGGACTTTGCCACCCTTTTCGGGTCCAAACCTGTATTCTTTTCAATTCAACATACCCTTCCTCATCATCATAACAATCACCATAATAAATCTACCTCAGATCAACAATTATACTCATACAATATTCAAATCCAACAACTAAAATTTAACTATGAATCATAGTTCACAAATCCTAGGCTTTTAACACAAAATACCTCGTTATCACAACAACCTCCACAATAGTTATACCTCAAATCAATAATTCACCAAATCACCAGTTAATCAACAAGCACCAAACCAACCATGTTCATCAACAGGATACTAAGTATTAAATATACACATGCAATCCAACTTATCCTATGGTCATCTAGCCTAAGTTTTCACAGAACATTATATATTAAATGCAAGAAACCTAAACCACCTTAGCCGATTTCCACATAACGACCAAAGCAATTTATTCAAAATCAAGACAGCCCCTCAAAATTCAACAAATTCTAAGCTCAGCTTCCTCCAAGTTCCAATATTCACAATTTCAAGCTCCAATTATTTATTCACAACCTAATACACATTTATAACACACATATATCCAATTTAATACTCAAAGCTCAAATTCAATAAAACTAAAATAGAATTATCATATCCTCACCTTACCCAAGCTTCACGTAGGTAAGAGTGAACATTTTTCTCAAGCTAATTGGATCCTAAAACATCAGAAATCAAAGAAATTTAATTTCCTATTCAATAGTTCAAGAATTGGGGGAAGAGAAGGATGAGGGTGAAATAACAAGTTACCTATGAAATTGTTCTGGTAGAAACGTAGAGCTCGACGCGGTGGACGCGTGGCCGTAAACGGTGTGGCGATCGGAGCTTGGACGGAGAAGTTACGGGAAATTGAATTCACCGTAAACATATTTCTCTTCTTCTCTTCCCTGGGAGCTTGCTGCTTCGTTGAAGGAAATGAAGAGAAAGAAGAGCCTGTGGATCTTTTTAATTGTTGGACCGATTGGGCCCACGGCCCCGATTTGGGCCCACGGTCCCGATTTGGGCCCAGTTCAACCGGTTCGGCCCGTTCGGTCTAATTTTGGGCCGATTTCTTCGAAATTAGTGTCAAAATTCTCGTTTTGATGAGCTCTATCCTAATTTAATATTATTTTTTGCATTTCTAATCTTCTTTATTAAAAACTAATTTATTGACTAATTATTTACTAATTTAACGGGGTTTACATCCTACCCACCTGGCAAAGAATTTTGCCCTCAAAATTCAAATTCAGTTACCTGAAAAGAGATGTGGGTAGTCCTTTTGCATATCTGATTCAAGTTCCCAAGTGTTCTCCTCGATACCAGCTCGACTCCAAGCTACTTTTACCAACGATACTTCTTTGCTGCGTAATCGTTTAACACTAGTGTCATCAATTCTCACCGGAATTACTGGAAGTGTTAGATCTTCTCTTACTTGGATTGGTTCCAGTTCCAGAACATGACTTGCATCAGGAGTATACTTCCGAATCTGTGACACATGAAACACATCATACAAGTTCGAAAGATACAGTGGTAAGGCAATTCTATAAGCCACTGGCCCAATTCTTTTTAGGATCTCAAACGGTCCAATATAACGGGAATTCAGTTTCTTAGTCTTAATAGCTCTTCCCACTCCAATAGTTGGTGCAACTTTCAGAAAAACATGTTCTCCTTCTTCGAACTCCAAAAGCTTTCGCCTCTTATCAGCATAACTCTTCTGGCGGCTTTGGGCTATAAGCATTTGGCTACGAATCTTCTTTATTTGTTCAGTGGTTTCAGCTATCATCTCAGGCCCTAACAAACTTCTTTCTCCAGTTTCATACCAACATAGCGGAGATTGATATTTCCTGCCATACAGAGCCTCATATGGAGCCATTCCAATGCTTGCATGGTAGCTATTATTATAAGCAAATTCCACTAATGGCATATACCGATCCCAGCTCGCCGGCTGGTCCAAAACACAAGCCCTTAGCATATCCTCCAAGGTCTGAATAGTTCTCTCTGACTGACCATCTGTCTGAGGGTGATACATAGTACTCAAACTTAACTGAGTCCCAAATGCACGCAGAAAAGCTCCCCAGAACCTTGATGTAAAACGAAGATCCCTGTCAGATATAATGGTAGTAGGTACGCCATGTAGCTTGACAATCTCTTTGATATACATTCGAGCCAATTCCTCCATTGTGCAACTTATTCAGATAGAAAGAAAATGAGTTGATTTTGTCAGTCAATCCACAACCACCCAAATAGCGTCACAACCAGACCGGGTTCTAAGCAAACCTATTACAAAATCCATTGCAATACTCTCCCATTTCCATTGTGGAATCTCTAAAGGTTGAAGGGTTCCTGATGGTCTCTGATGCTCAATCTTAACCTTCTGACACATTAAACATTTAGATACATGCAATACCACATCATTCTTCATACCTGGCCACCAGAACATCGCTTTCAGATCCTGCTACATTTTAGTACTCCCCGGGTGAATTGAAAATCCGCTCTTATGGGCTTCCTTCAAGATACTTTGTCGCAGGTCTCTGACATCTGGCACAACGATTCGGTTCTTGAACCTCTACAAACCATCCTAACCTTCTGACACTCTCCACTGTTTTTTCTGTTCAACTGCTGGTAATACCTTACGTAACGCTTTACCATCTTGATGAGCCTTCAGAAGTTCTGATTTAAAATCACTTGAAATCTGCAACTGACTCAAACACAAAATTCCAGATTCTTCTCTAACTCCCAAATTCAAACCTTGAAATGCCTTTAGTAACTCTTCCTCCCGTAGCATCATCCAAGCTGCATATAAAGACTTCTGACTCAAGGCGTCTGCTACAACGTTCGCTTTTCCTGGATGATAATTCAATTCAAAATCATAATCTTTCAGAAGCTCCATCTATCTCCTCTGACGCATATTCAACTCTTTATGCTCAAAGAGATATTTCAAACTCTTATGATCTGAGAAGACATGAAACTTAACGCTATGGAGATAGTAACTCTAGATCTTTAAAGTAAATACAACCGCAGCAAGTTGGTCGGATAGTTCATCTCATGCGGCCTTAACTGCCGTGAGGCGTATGCTACAACATTCCGATGCTGCATCAGAACGCACCCCAAACCCTTCAGTGATGCATCATAGTATACTTCAAATGGCTCACTTGGTTCAGGCAATACCAACACGGGTGCAGTAGTCAATCTGTGCTTCAATTCTTGAAAGCTCTCCTCACACTCCGGAGTCCAGATAAAAGGCGTATCTTTCCTAGTCAATTTAGTTAAAGGTAAGGCGAGCAGTGAAAATCCCTTAATGAATCTGCGATAATACCCTGCCAAATCTAGGAAACTCCTGATCTCTGTCACTGAAGTTAGTCGCTCCCAATTCATCACTGCTTCCACCTTAGCAGGATCCACATCTATTCCCTGCTTACTCACCACGTGGCCGAGAAACTTTACCTCACTTTTCCAAAACTCACACTTAGATAACTTAGCATATAACTTCCTGTCTCTCAGAATTTGCAGCACAGTTCGCAAGTGAACAGCATGCTCCTCTTCAGTCTTAGAATAAACAAGAATGTCATCAATGAAGACAATAACAAACTTGTCCAGATACGGTCGGAAAATCCTGTTCATATAATCCATAAATACTGCTGGAGTATTAGTTAACCCAAAAGACATCACCGTATACTCATAATGACCATAACGTGTCCTAAAAGCAGTTTTCGGAATATCCTCGTCCCTAACCCTTATCTGATGATACCCGGATCGTAGATCAATCTTAGAAAACACACCTGCACCTTGTAACTGATCCATTAGGTCGTCGATTCTAGGTAACAGATATTTATTCTTCACAGTGATCTTATTCAATTGCCGATAATCGACACACAAGCGCATACTCCCATCCTTCTTCTTTACCAGTAACACTGGCGCTCCTCACAGAGAAACACTTGGTCGGATAAAATTCTTACCCAACAGATCTTCCAGCTGAGCTTTCAACTTAGCCATTTCTAAAGGTGACATCCTATAAGGAGTAATCAAAATTGGACTAGCTCCAGGCACCAACTCAATTGCAAAGTCAACCTCCCAGTTAGGTGGAAATTCATTAATATCATCCGGAAACACGTCTGAAAATTCACATACAACTGGAATCTGCTCTAAACTTTGATCATCACCTGATACTCCCGTAGTTAATAACATAATACCCTGACATTCAATTCCAGAATAGTTTACTATCATAGAGTTCAAATAGTAACTATTCACCACAACCGGTGCTTCTGATCCTTCTGGCATAAACTGTACTGACTTCTCAGAACAATCAAGCAAAACATGATTATTGGATAACAAATCTAATCTCAAAATGAGATCAAGACAGTCATCGACAAACAAATCAAATCATGCACAAATTCACGTTGTTGCACTCGAAAAGGAACTTGTGGACATCCTATCCTAGTCACCATAGCTTCATGAGTAGCGTTATACACTTTCAAATCATAACCTAAAACAACCATTCTCAATCCTAACACATTAGCCTTTTCAAATGCAATAAATGAATGGGTTGCTCCTGAATCAAATAAAGCGTTTAAGATTTTACCAGCCATGTTACAATTACCTCTAATCAGTGTCTCAGATCCCTTAGCACCTACTGTAGAAGTGGTATACACTCTCCCCGGCTGCTGTACTCTACCAGTTTCATATTTCTTCTTCTTCAGACAACTAGTGGCCATATGCCCGGGCTGTCCACAAAAGTAGCATACCCCAAGTCCTAACCTGCACGGAACTCCAGGGTGATACTTTCCGCACCTCTGACAGTTCAGATCCTGCTGTTGCTGCTTCCCAAACCTTCTTTCCTGACTAACATTAGTATTCGGCCTTCTATAATTACCTTGACCCTAAGTCTGCTGCGGAACAAAGCCTCCACGCTTGAAATTCCTACCTCTCAGAGCAAAGTTCCTCCCTGAAGGCTACTGAAAAGGCACCCTTAAACTTTCTTTCTCTACTGCCACCTTTCTCACACAATCCTCAGCTACCCTACTCTTATTCACCAATTCAGAAAATACTCTGATCTCCATTGGGGCAACAGAGCTCAAAATATCACTCCGAAGACATCCTTCATATTTAATACACTTCCATTCAGCAAAATCTTCAGGCGCACTTTGACAGATATGAGAAAAGCGACATAACTCCTCAAATTTGCTAATATACTCAGCAACAGTCATTTGTCCCTGCTTTAACTGCATTAATTCAAGTTCCTTGGCATTTTTGGTTGAATTAGGAAAGTATTTCTTATAGAATTCTATTCGGAAGACCTCCCAAGGAATCACAGCACTATCAGGCTGCAGGATATGTCGGGTTCCCTGCCACCAATACTGAGCTTCACCTTGTAATTGATAAGTTCCAAATTCAACCCATTGCTCTTCAGGAACCTGTTGGGCCTGTAATGCCCGTTCCATAGCCTGATTCTAATTATTTGCATTAGTGGGATTTGAGGTTCCCCTAAAAGTCGGAGGGTGAACTTCAGAAATATAGCAAGTGTCATAGGACTGTCTTCATCATTATTGTTCCCGTGATTACCCTGGTTTATCTGATTACCCAGTGCCTCGGCTGTCGCCTGCATAGCTGCAGCCATATTTCCCAGGGCAGCCATAAAGTCTACTGGATCAGTCCCTGTGGGGTTAACGGTGCCTATCCTACCTCTACCTCGCCACGACCGCGTCTGCGAGTCAACATCTGGTCCCTATTCACACCAAACAAGTGATATTGAGTTGATCAGTCTCAATATCGCAAGTCTAATGCCTTAAGTTTCAAATGCCTGCTCACAAACGTTTATGCCATATATATCAGTCAGATATACTAATAGCACATAAACACATATATAGAGAATACACAGAGGTACAATCAGTCCATTTTTCAGGCTCTATAGGAACGAACTGCTCTCATACCATAATGTAACACCCTACCACACTAAGCTTTACGTTTAAGGGTGTGTTTGGAAAACCCGTTGGAAGGAAAGAAGCACGTTTAAATTTCTTGAAAGCTTCAACTTTTGGTTTGGCAAATTTTTTTCTCTTGAACGCAGAAGTGATTTTGCTGCCAAAACCACATTTACAAGAAGCAACTATTTTTAGCTTCTATGTTTTCTTAACGGGCTTTTGGCCATAGATACTAACCATTTATTTATCTTTTACCAACTTTATCCTTTATATATGTTATTGTATTATTTATAAAATTCTTGTTATTTCTATTTATATGAGCTCTATTTTTCTATTATTTATTATTTTTATTTTTTTAACTGTTTGTTTGACATTATACACTTTTATAATTGTGATTTTTGTGTATTATGTTTGTTATTATCTTTTTATAATATGATTTATTGATTCTATTAGATAAAGTAAATTAAATAAAAAATTAACTATAAATAATAATAATAGTAAAAAATTATAACATACTAAAAAAAGAGTACTAAAAATACTAAAAATATATTATATAAAAAGATCATCAAGAACTTTTAAATTTGTTTCAATCACTATAAAGTAAATATTTAATTTTTTTATTATTTTCAGTACTCTCTTTTATAATTGTAATTCTCGTATACTATGTTTTAGTGTAATTTTTATAATATAGATTATGATTCCATTAAAAAAGATAAATTAAATAAAAAATTAATCATAGATAATAATAAAATTTTTCATAACTCCATTCAGATTGAAGACTACTACTCGGCCATCTATTTCAAAAGAGTATGTTCCTGAAAAAGCATCTAATTTGAACTTCGAGGTCTTCAGGAATGGTCTTCCGAGTAGGATTGATGATGGCTTTTCTGAGTCGTTTTGGGGCATCTCCAGGATATAAAAATTAATGGGAAATGTGAGCCCCTTAATGCCCACTAATACATCTTCAGCAACTCCAGCCACTGTAATAATGCTTTTATCTGCTAACACAAAACGAGCTGCCGACCTTTTTAAGGGAGGGAGCCTCAAAATATCATATATAGACAAAGGCATTATACTCACACATACTCCTAAATCACACATGCAGTCAGAAAATACTACACCACCAATAGTACAATTAACCATACATGGACCTGGGTCACTACACTTTTCAGGTAAACCTCCCATTAAAGCAGATATAGAACTTCCTAAAGGAATAGTTTCTAATTCATTAATTTTGTCTTTATGTATACATAAATCTTTTAGAAACTTTGCATATTTAGGTACCTGTTGAATAACATCAAAAAGAGGAACAATTACCTCAACCTTTTTGAATATCTCTACCATTTTGGGATCAGGTTCCAGCTGCTTCCTGGGCTTCCTTGCAAGTTGTGGAAATGGAATGGGAGTGGTGTCTTCTGCAGTATCTGCGCCCTGTGGTGCTTTCTCCTGTGGTTGGATTTCTTCTTTTTCAGCTATGTCCTGTATGTCCTCTTCCTCTTCAACATCTTCTACTTCCACTACCTCTTCAGCTGAGGCATTTTCTGGTGGGCTTGGCTCCTCCTGATTCCTCTCATGCAGTATGGTTCCGGAACTTAGGGTGATGGTATTAATGCCACCCTTTGGATTGGGTAATGTTTGAGAGGGGATTCCACTGGAGCTCAAAGGCTGGTTATTAGAGTTATTCATTGATCCAATCTGTGAGACAAGAGCTTGCAAAGTAGAGTTCAGACCATTTAGTGTAGCATAAAGGTTATTTTCCATGGTCTGTTGTCTCCGATCAATAGATTGTAGTAAGTCATCATTAGAAGATGAGGAAGGATAAGTAAGTTGAGAGGTCTGCTGTTGGGTATTCTGTGGTCCTTGGGATTGCCTCAGGTGAGGTGCTCTATAAGGCTGGTTCTGGTTCTGCTGCCTGTTGTTGTTATTATTCCACCTCTGATTTTCATGATTGTCTCTGCCTCCTCTGTTGTTGTTGTCCCTCTAATTCTGGTTAGAATTGTCCTGCCATCCATGGCTGTAATTTCCACCTTGATTGGGGCGGTCATAGAAGTTATGAGTGGCTGCTACGGTGTTGTCTTCCTGCTGAAGCTGAAGACATTCATCAGTATAATGGCTATAATCAGCACAGACTCCACAAACTCTCTGTGGGACTAACTGTTGGTTTTGCTGTGGTGGAGAAGGTTGAGCTTGCTGAACTTGTTGTTGATTCAATTGCATCTGCTTCAGCAAGTTGGTCATTTCACAAATACTCTGAGTTAGAGCAGCAGTCTCTCTGCTAGAGGATACTTCTGCAATGACTTTTGAACGGCCTTGTTTTTGCCTGTGATTCTGAGTAGATTCAGCTAAGTCGCTGATCAATTGCCATGCCTCATCAGTGGTCTTGTACTTTTTTATAGACCCATTGCTAGTACTTTCCAATGTGGTCTTATCTTGGGGCCTCATGCCCTGTGTAACGTAACCGAGTAACCTATCTTGTCAATCATATGGTGGGGGCATGCTTCCAGAAGATTATTGAAGTGCTCCCAGTACTCATAGAGAGTCTCAGATTCGTCCTGAACAATCATGGAAATGTCTTTCCTCAGTTTATCAGTAACTTCAGCTGGAAAGAACTTTTCCAAAAATTATCTTCTAAGTGTATCCCAGTCGGATACAGTTGCTGCGGGTTGAGTGTAGTACCACTCTCTTGCCTTTCTCTCAAGAGAAAACGGGAAAGCTTTCAACAAGATTGAAGTTTCATCTGCACCATCACGCCTGACAGTAGAACAGGCTGCTTGAAAATCTCTCAGGTGCTTGATAGGCTCTTGAGCAGGTAAGCCATGAAACTTGGGCATCAAATTGAGCAGTGCAGTCTTTATTTCAAAGTTTGTAGCCACCGCTGGATGATGTGCTTGGAACGGTTGCATTGTAAAATCAGGGGCTCCAGCCTCCTGGATAGTAACTCTCCTAGGTGCTGCCATGTCACCTACACGTAAATCAACTGAATTAGTAGAATGGGGGCTGGTTTCTTCCTCAAATGACGTTTCAGATCCGTCCTCTGAGAGGACTAACCGACGCCGAGCTTGCCTTATTCGTGAAATAGTTCTTTCAATCTCAGGATCGAATACTGGCAAGTTTGGATCAGGAAGTGAACGCGTCATCTAACGAAAGAAACAAGCAGCTCATAGTAGCAAGATAAAATAAAATGCAAATAAATAAATTCCAATTAATAACTTAGCACTCTATTGCAACTCCCCGGCAACGGCGCCAAAAATTGACGTGACAGAAATTGGCGAGTCAAGAATTGTTATAAAATATGCGTTGCAAGTATAGTTCTTAACCAACCAGAAATCCGTTTATCAATTTAGAAGGGTGTCACAAAAATTAAAATCAAAATACTGGGAGTATGAATCCCAGGTCGTCTCCCAACGAGTTGCAGAAAGGTGTGCTATTTTATTAATCAGATGTTTTCAAAAAGAGTTTGAGTTGAATAAACAGGAAATTAAATTGGAGAAATTAAGTAATTTAAATAAAAGCCTTGAATGGGAGTAGATTAGTTGGAAGCCCTATGCTTGTTGCAGTACTCTCAAGATTAATTGATAATTGAAGGTTGTTCTATTTAGTTATCCCTTACTAGGTAAGGGAAAGTCAAACAAGTTGGAATGCTGTTTCTATTCACAAGTTCTAATCCGCTCAATTGAAAAGGATTAGTGTCAATGACTAGAGAACATTCCAACAATAAACCCAATTACAATTTTTCTTTTAAGCACCCCAACTCAAGGGTTCCTTTCAATCAACTCCCCATCAAGTTAGGGAACTACTCGCTCATTGTGAATGTAGAACTCATAATATAGGAAAGGGAATTAAAGAAAGACATGATAAATAAAACTTAAAAGAATCAATTAAAAATAAAAGTAACTCTTGTATTAATAAATTCTAAAATAATCCAATAGTAAAATTGAGTAAATTAAAGGACATGGAAGAGTAAAGCCAAGTAAAGAAAACGAACTAGAATGACGAAGTCTTGATGAGGTAATAACTCTTCTCAATATCCCAATGCAAAGAGCAATAGAAAATAAAATCCTATGAACTATGAATGTGTAGAGAGAAAAAAAAACCTAGAGGAGGAGTAAAACTAGATCTAAAAACTAAAATTGTGTAGAATGAATGTTGTTGTTGGTTTCTGCATGTTCTCTGGCTCTAGTCTGCTTTTCTGGGCCGAGAACTGGGTCAAAGCAGGGTCCAAAATCGCCCCCAGTGAATTCTGCAGATTATGCAGATCGCGCACGTCACGCGATCGCGTCATTCATGCGGCCGCGTCATTCGGCGTTTTGCCCTTCCACGCGAGCGCGTCGTCCACGCCTCCGCGTCACTTGTGCTATTCCAATCCGCATGGTTGCGTGAGCCATGCGGCCGCATCACAGCGATTTCCTCTCTTTCGCGCGGTCGCGTGAGCCATGCGGCCGCGTCACTTCTCGCTGGTCATCTCCTCAATTTCTTGTGTTCCTTCCATTTTTGCAAGCTTCCTTTCCAATCTCCAATTCATTCATGCCCTATAAAGCCTGAAACACTTAACACACAGATCACGGCATCGAATGGAATAAGGGAGAATTAAAATACATAATTAAAAGTCTCTAGGAAGCAAGTTTTCAATTATGTAATAATTTTAGGAAGGAAATATAAATGCATGCTGATTATATGAATAAGTGGGTAAAGATCATGATAAAACCACACAATTAAACACATTATAAACCATAGAATAGTGGTTTATCAACCTCCCCACACTTAAATATTAGCATGTCCTCATGCTTAGTTGAAGGAGATAAAACAGATGAGTAGGAACATGTAAAACTCATGCAATGCAATGCAACCTATATATGTGAATGCAACTATATGGTCCTTGCCCACTTAATCAATAGTAAATAAGCTCTTCAAAATAATTACAAATCAAATTCCACTAATTCAATTCTTATACAGTAAGGACAGATAAAAATGCAAGAAGGTAGCTCATGAAAGCAGGGAACACAGAAATTTAAGCATTGAACCCTCACTGATGATGTATGTACGCTCTAATCTCTCTAGTGTATAGGGCAATCACTCTATCCTTCTCTAATCATGCTTTCTAATTTTTGTTCTTCTCCTAATCAATCAACAACATTTAATATACCAATGCAAACATCATGAGGTCTTTTCAAGGTTGTAATGGGGCCAAGGTAATGGTAAGGATACACATATGGCTAAGTAAGCTTATAAACTGAATCTTTAATTAACCCAAGCTTTAACATAACCTATATATATATATTCTATATAACTCTAGAATTTATACCTAGCTACCCAGAATTTCCCTTTCACATTCCATACTCATGTATCAACTCTTTATTTTTAATTTTATCATACATGCATTGATCTTTGAATTCTTAACTTAGCATTGGAGAAATTTTGTCCCCTTATTTATTTATTGAATATTTTTGGTTTTTTTTTTCATAAGCATAAAAATAAACATAACTTATGAATGCACATAGATTTTTAATTTTTATAGTTTCACATGAGTAGGTCTCCAAATTTCCATTATATTATCATGACACATTCCCTTATTATCTTTTGTTCCCACAATTTCCCATACTTAATTAGCACACACAATTCTATCTTAAGCTAACCAAAGATTCAGTTTGAGATATATAATTGTTTTTCCACTTAAGGCTAGTAATGTGGTAAAATATAGAACAAATGGGATTTAAAGGCTCAAAGTGGCTAACAAAGGTAATTGAAAGGGTAGGCTTAATTTGGATAAGTGAGCTAAACAATTAATGGTCTCAATCATATGCAAGCATATAAATATAATAAACATTGGACATATAGGATGGAACAAAATATAGATTACAATCATAGAGAAGTAAACACACAAGAATAAAATAATTATGGTTAAATAATGTAACCATGCATAAAGGCTCAAATCTCACAGGTTGTGTGTTCTTTAGCTCAAAAATCATGTTCCAAATACAACTTCAAGCAAATTTAACATAAAAGTTTTAATTAAAATTAGTGAAATTTTGTTCCAAAAATAGAGTCTTAGAAGAGACTTATTGTCTTTTCAATCAAGTAGAACATGCATGCAACTAATCTATTACTATGCAATTTATCCTATTCTACAAAAGAAAAACTAACTAAATATCCTAAATTATTGGTGTTTAGGGAAGAGAAATTACCTCCGTAAGTCAGGTACTGACCGACCTTCCCATACTTAAGGCTTTGCACCGTCCTCAGTGCCATCTGTCAGGAACAAAGGGGGGCTGGTAGCAATATCTCCATCATGGCTTCCTGTGCTGGTAAAGGAAGTGGAGTCCGGGGTGTCTGAGTCCTTGAATTTTCCCGTAATTAGCTCCTTGAGGTATGTGAATCGGCACTTGTTACGGCGCTCTCTCATCTTAGCTTTGTGGTCCTGCCGATCCAACTTTGCAAGTATCTGATGGAGCAGTTGGTCTGTTGTAGGTGCTTGTGGTGTTGAAGAAGGAATATCTTCAACCGGTTCAGTAGGATGGCTTGTGGCGGCTGGTGGAGGTCTGATGTATTTCCCGTTAGGGACATACTGATCATCCCGTGGGAGCATGGCTTTGGTGTCCCCAGCTCTGTAGGAGACTCTGGCTGTGGAGACAAGATCTGAGACCAAGGCGGAAAAAGGTAAGTTTCCCGCAATTTGTACGTGTCCCATGGCATTTCAGATATGTCTTGGTAGATTCAGAGGTTGGTCTGTAAGGATGCACCATAGTATGACGGCCATGTCCACAGTGAAGGAGGACTCGTGAGTGCTCGGAAAAACGTAATGGGACATGATCTGTGCCCATACGCAAGCCTCCAAGGTAAGTGCTGAAGCCGATATGCCCTTAGGGCGGGTACGATGGTATCCGTAGATCCAGCGGCTGCCAGGTAGTGCGATAACTCTGAGAACGGCGTCCCAGTCAAATTGGTACAGCTGGCGCTTGAGTGCAGCTTCTTGAAAGGCGTCCAATCCTTCTGGAATAGGGGAAGACCTAGAGCCTTTGAAATGGCCTCTTCTGTAATAGGGACTTGCTTCTGACGGACAAAGACAGACTACAGGGTTGGCAGGTGGAAGTTGGAGTAGAACTCGACTACCCAAGAAAGATTGACCTGCCTCGGCTGTCTCTGTAGGAAATCCCATTGTCTTTGTGTAACTTGCGGCTCAACAAATGTAGCAATATGGTTTGGGAGGAGAAGAAGGTATTCATTGTTGTAACTCCTTTATGCCAGAATGGGGAACATCTGCTCACAGTAGCGATTGGGAAATCGCGCAGTATCCTTTGCTGGGAAGGCTTTTTCTTTATCATCAACCTTTATAATCCTCTTAAGTCTCTTTGTTGAGGGCTTTACCACAGTTGAAGAGGGTTCTGCCACTAATGCTCTTTTTGTTCCTCTTCTTGCTGTTTGTTTGGGAGTAGCCTTCTCCTTTCCTTTCTTGGTGGCCATCCTGAAAAAAAGAAGAGGGACTAAATTAAGTTCAAAGAGAAAGAGCAAGGAAGAGGGTTGTAGGAGTGATAATCAATGCACGGTAAAGAGGATGTCGTTAACACATGGTCATGACTACATGTGAAAAGTTCATCAATGGGAAAATAGCAAGTGCAGTTGAGGACAATTAAATGCAAGGGGTTTATTGGCATGCAGGCAAAGGCATGCGTAGCATAGATCAAGTATTTAATTAGTCAAAGTTGTTATCACTCGTAACAAGCTAGCCATCACGTTTGTATTGACAATTAAATTCAATTAATACAATAGTAAAGGAAATTTGTGAAAAGTAAGCATTGAATAGTAGAGTAACGTAGAAAAGTGCATAATGCCATATGGGCTTTTTCACAAACACATAGCATGCATGATAATTAAGGTATAGAAAGTATTAAATTGAACATGCAAGCAACCCTTTAAAAAGTAATATATAGTTGTCAAACAAATTTACAACAATCTACAAGCATATAATGAGAAATAATGACTCAAATAAATTGCTAACACCAAGTAAAAAGGAAAAAGAAAGAAAAAGAAAATATGAATAATGAAAGTAAAAAGAAAAGAAAAGAAGATAACATATAAAAATAAGAAGAAAAATAGAAAAGTAAGGAGGGAAGAAGAAAAAGAAAAACCTTGTTAATGGGGGTGAGAGAGAGAGAGTGAGAGTGTAAAAAGTGAGAAAAAAAGAAGAAGGAAGAAGGGAGGAGGAAGAAATAAGGAGGGAAAAGAGAAAATAGGATTTGGGGAGAAAAAAATAAGATAAGTGGCAAATCAGGGAAGCTGTGCGGCGCAATCGACGCGGTCGCGTGGGGCACGCGGTCGCACGACTTGCGCTTATACTGATTGACGCGGTCGCGTCGGTCACGCGATCGCGTGACCCGTTTTATGCCACTGGCGCGAGGGCAGCCTCGCACTCGCACAACTCTCTGTTCAAAATCATTGATTGCCAAATATTGGGTGACGCGATCGCGTGGGGCATGCGATCGCGTGAGTGGCCATTATGAGGATATGACGCAGTCGCGTCGGTCACGCGTCCGCGTGGGAAGAATTATGCGTTCAGCACCAATCCAGCACCACTCTCGCACAACTTTCGGTCGTGCACCCCTTTCATGTCGAAATCCAAAGCACGCGGCTGCGTGAGTGACGCGGTCGCGTGGGGCGATTTGTGCCACTGGCACGCCTCCAGCCACGCTCTTGCGTGACTCTCTGTTTGTTTTATTAGTCTCTCCCAACACCTGCGACGCGGACGCGTCAATGAGGCGGTCGCGTCGCGTAACATTTTTTTTAAATAAAAGTAAGGAAATGCAGATGCACGAAATGCACTAATAAGGAGAAGAGTTATTGAATAGGAAAACTAAAAATAAGGAAAAGAACGATCATACCATGGTGGGTTGTCTCCCACTTAGCACTTTGCTTTAACGTCCGTAAGTTGGACGCTCCACTAGCTCAATCTTCGGCTATGTGAGGATCTTCCAAGAGGAAGATCTCGAGCTCCTTGCTTTTCTTCAGCTTCTCGCCATGGTACAGCTTTAAACGATGTCCATTAACTTTGGTAAGTTCAGAGCTTGAAGGATGGCTTAGGTGATAAACTCCGTATGGTTCGGCCTTCTCGACTCTGTATGGACCTTCCCATCTTGATCTCAACTTGCCTGGCATGAGCCTCAGTCGAGATTTGTAAAGGAGGACTAAGTCCCCAGGTTGGAACTCTTTTCTCTTAATGTGCTGATCATGTACAGCCTTCATCTTCTCCTTGTATAGTCTTGAGTTCTCATAAGCTTCTAGGCAAAGGCTTTCCAGTTCTTGCAGTTGCAACTTCCTTTCAGCTCTGGCTTTCTCAATTCCCATGTTGCACTCCTTTACTGCCCAAAAGGCTTTGTGCTCTACTTCAACAGGGAGATGACAAGCTTTTTCATAAACTAAGCGGAAAGGGCTCATCCCAATGGGTGTTTTGTATGCTGTTCTATATGCCCAGAGTACATCTTGTAGCCTGGTGCTCCAGTCTCTTCTATGAGGTTTGACTATCTTCTGAAAGATATGCTTTATCTCTCTGTTTGACACCTCGGCTTGCCCATTAGTCTGAGGATGGTAGGCTGTTGCAACCTTATGAACTATCCCATGCTTCTTCATTAATCCTGTTAGTCTCCTGTTACAAAAATGGGTGCCTTGATCGCTCACGATTGCTCGTGGTGATCCAAAGCGACAAATAATGTGGTTTCTCACAAAGGAAACAACAGTGTTAGCATCATCAGTGCGGGTAGAAATTGCTTCCACCCATTTGGAAACGTAATCCACAACTAACAATATATAAAAATAACCATTAGAATTTGGAAATGGACCCATGAAGTCAATGCCCCAAACATAAAAAATTTCACAAAAAAGCATAATTTGTTGAGGCATCTCATCCCTCTTGGATATATTACCAAATTTTTGGCATGGGAAACAAGATTTACAAAATTCAGCAGTGTCTCTAAAAAGAGTAGGCCACCAGAATCCACAGTCTAAGATTTTTCTAGCTGTTCTTTGAGGGCCAAAATGTCCTCCACTCTCAAATGAGTGACAGGCCTCTAAGATGGACTGGAATTCTGATTGAGGCACACACCGTCTAATTACCTGGTCAGCGCCACATCTCTATAGATATGGGTCATCCTATATATAATATTTAGACTCGCTTTTCAGCTTGTCTCTTTGATGCTTAGAAAAGTTTGGAGGAAAGGTGCGGCTAACTAGATAATTAGCTACAGGTGTATACCAAGGGACTACCTCAGATACTGCTTGCAGGTTATCAAATGGGAAATTATCAGCTATAGGAGTGGGGTCATCTGTAATGTGCTTAAGGCGACTCAAGTGGTCTGCCACTAAATTCTGGTTTCCACTCATATCCTTAATTTCTAAATCAAATTCTTGTAATAGCAATATCCAACGTATAAGCCTTGGTTTGGATTCCTTTTTAGCTAATAGATACTTTAGAGCTGCGTGGTCTGAGTACACTACTACCTTCGCACCAAGTAAATAGGCTCGAAATTTATCCAGAGCAAAAACAATAGCAAGAAGCTCTTTCTCAGTAGTAGTGTAATTAGACTGAGTGGCATCTAAAGTTTTAGATGCATAAGCAATAACAAAGGGGTCCTTACCTTCATGCTAAGCCAGTGCTGCTTGATGAGCGGATATTTTATATGCTTTTTGGGGTTAATTTCATGTAGTTTTTAGGATGTTTTAGTTAAGTTTTTAGTATATTTTCATTAGTTTCTAGAAAAAATTCATATTTCTGGACTTTACTATGAGTTTGTGTACTTTTCTGTAATTTCAGGTATTTTCTGGCTGAAATTGAGGGAGCTGAGCAAAAATCTGATTCGGGCTGAAAAAGGATTGCTGATGCTGTTGGATTCTGACCTCTCTGCACTCGGAATGGATTTTCTGGAACTACAGGAGTCCAATTGGCTCGATTTTAATTGCGTTGGAAAGTAGACATCCAGGGCTTTCCAGCAATATATAATAGTCCATACTTTGCTCAAGGATAGATGATGTAAACTGGTGTTCAATGCCAGTTCTATGTTGCAGTATGGCGTCCAGCGCCAGAAATAGGTTACAAGTTGGAGTTCAACGCTAGAAACAGGTTACAACCTGGCGCTGAATGCCCAAAACAGCCCAGACACGTGAGAAGCTTTAGTCTCAGCCCCAGCACACACCAAGTGGGCCCCAGAAGTGGATTTCTGCACTATCTATCATAGTTTACTCATTTTCTGTAAACCTAGGTTACTAGTTTAGTATTTAAACAACTTTTAGAGATTTATTTTGTATCTTATGACATTTTTAGATTTGAACTTTGTACTCTTTGACGGCATGAGTCTCTAAACTCCATTGTTGAGGGTGAGGAGCTCTGCTGTGTTTCGATGAATTAATGCAATTACTTCTGTTTTCTATTCAAACACGCTTGTTCCTATCTAAGATGTTCATTCGGGCTTCATTATGATGAATATGATGATCCATGACACACATCACCATTCTCAACCTATGAACGTGTGCCTGACAACCACTCCCGTTCCACATTAGATTGAATGAGTATCTCTTAGATTCCTCAATCAGAATCTCCGTAGTATAAGCTAGAATCTATTGGCGGCATCCTTGAGAATCCGGAAAGTCTAAACCTTGTCTGTGGTATTCTGAGTAGGATTCTGGGATTAGATGACTGTGACGAGCTTCAAACTCGCGAGTGCTGGGCGTAGTGACAGACGCAAAAGGATAGTAAATCCTATTCCGGTATGATCGAGAACCTATAGATGAAGCCGTGCCGTGACAGCGCACCTGGACCATTTTCACTGAGAGGAAGGATGGTAGCCATTGACAACGGTGATCCACCAACACACAGCTTGCCATAGGAGGGACGTGCGTGCGTGAAGAAGAAGATAGGGAGAAAGCAGAGATTCAAAAGACAAAGCATCTCCAAAACTCCAACATATTCTCTATTACTGCATAACAAGTATTTATTTCATGCTCTTTTATTCCTCGCAATTCAATTTGATAAGTGAATTGTTTTCCTAACTAAGAGTTACAAGGTAACCATAGATTGCTTCAAGCCAACAATCTCCGTGGGATTCGACCCTTACTCAGGTAAGGTATTACTTGGACGACCCAGTACACTTGCTGGTTTGCGAATTAGTGAAAAATAGTAATATTGACATTGACATGTAACAAATTCGTGCACCAAGTTTTTGGCGCCGTTGCCGGGGATTGTTCGAGTTTGGACAACTGACGGTTTATTTTGTTGCTTAGATTAGGAAAAATTTTTCTTTTTGGTTTAGAGTCTTCTATTATTGTTTTTGGTTGAAATTTTCTTTTTAAAATCCTTATTTTCTTTTTTTTTTTTAAATTTTTCAAAAATTTTTCTTAGTTATTAAAAATACTTCTTTAAAACAAGTGTTACATTTACTGCCCAATTGGCTAGAGCGTTGGTCTATGTTCTTGGTAATTGGGTATCTTCTTGTTAAAATTTTTTTTAAAAATAATTTTTCTTTGATTAAATCTTGTGCCAAACTTCAAGTTTGGTGTTTCTTGTTAATCTTTCTATAATTTTCGAAAATTTTAGTTTGGTTTTCTAAAAATTTTAAGTTTGGTGTTCCTCCTTCATGTTCTTGTTGTTCTTGTGATTCTTCAAAGTGTTCTTGAGTCTTCTTTGTGTTTTGATCTTAAAATTTTTAAGTTTGGTGTTCCTTGGTGTTTTCCCTCCAAAATTTTCGAAAACAAGGAGCATTAGATCTAAAAATTTTAAGTTGTGTGTCTTTTGTGTGTTTTTCTCTTTCATCAAAAAATTCAAAAATAAAAAATATCTTTTCTTTATTCTACTCATAATTTTCAAAAAATTTAGCATTAAATTAGTCATCAAATTTAAAAATCATATCTTTTTCAAATCATATCTTTTCCAATCAAATCCTTTCAATCATACCTTTTTCAAAACTTCCTAACAACTTTTTTTTCCTTCTCTCTCTTCATTTTTCGAAATCTTCATCCATTTTTATTTATTTTATTTTAATTTATTTTATTTTCAAAATAAATAAATAAATAAATAAATAAAAATATTTTTTCTCTATTTTACATCATCTCCCTTTCTCCATCATGGATCTAAGTAGAAATGAACAGTCCAGAAGAACTCTGGGGTCATATGCTAACCCCACTACTGCTTCATATGGGAGTAGTATCGGTATACCCTCCATTGGAGTCAGTAGCTTTGAGTTGAATCCTCAGCTCATTATCATGGTGCAGCAAAGTTGCCAGTATTTCGGTCTTCCACAGGAAGAACCTATAGAGTTTCTGGCACAGTTTTTACAAATTGCTGACACAATACATGATAAGAAAGTAGATCAGGATGTCTATAGATTATTACTGTTCCCATTTGCTGTAAAAGACCAAGCTAAGAGGTGGTTAAATAACCAACCTAAGGCTAGCATAAAGACATGGATACAGCTGATAGAAAAATTCATGAATCAATACTTTCCTCCAAAACGGATGACACAGCTAAGGCTGGACATCCAAGGCTTTAAACAAGGAGATAATGAATCTCTTTATGATGCCTGGGAGAGATACAGAGAGATGCTAAGAAAATGCCCCTCTGAGATGTTTTCAAAGTGGGTTCAGCTAGACATCTTCTATTATGGGCTTACAGAAAGAGCTCAGATGTCTCTAGACTACTCAGCTGGTGGATCTATCCACATGAGGAAGACAATTGAAGAAGCTCAAGAGCTCATTGATACAGTTGCCAGAAATCAGCATCTGTACCTAAGCAGCGAACCTTCCATGAAAGAAGAGGCTAAAACAGTGACTACTGAACTCAGTCCTGCTGAACAAGCTACTGAATTCAATCAGCAATTGGATTTTCTAACAAAACAGTTAGCCGAATTCAAAGAGAGACTACAAGAGACAAGGATGGCTAATATAAAAATGGAAGAACAATTAAAGCAAACAAAGCAGCAGCTGTCAAAACAAATAACAGAAGAATGCCAAGTAGTTCAATTAAGAAGCGAGAAAACATTAAATACCCCATCTCAAGGCAGCAGGAAGCCAAGAAATGAGCAAACTACCCAAATTCCATCTGAGGGCAGTAAAAGCCCGAGGAAAAATAATTCTGGCGCTAAAACGTTAGAAATTGGGTGGAAGGCTGGCGCTAAACGCCCAACCCATGCTCAGGACTGGCATTCAACGCCATAAACAAGCAAGGAACTGGCATTGAACGCCCAAAGGAAGCACAATTCTGGCGTTCAGATGCCAAGAACAGATGAGGAGTTGGCGTCTAACGTCACTCCAGCTTCCAACCCTGGCACTCAATTGACAGTGAGGGATCAAACACACACAAGTGCTGATGACAACCCCTCTAAAAGGGCTTCTTCAACCACTTCTGTAGGAAATAAACCTGCAGCAACCAAAGTTGAGGAATATAAAGCCAAGATACCTTATCCTCAAAAACTCCTAAGAGGAGCAGGATAAGCAATTTGCTCGCTTTGCAGATTATCTCAGGACTCTTGAAATAAAGATTCCGTTTGCAGAAGCACTTGAGCAAATACCTTCTTATGCCAAGTTCATGAAAGAGATCTTAAGTCATAAGAAGGATTGGAGAGAAACTGAAAAAGTTCTCCTCACTGAAGAATGCAGTGCAGTCATTCTGAAAAGCTTCCCTGAAAAGCTTAAATATCCCGGAAGCTTTCTGATACCATGCATATTAGAGGATAATTGCACCAAGACAGCCTTATATGATCTTGGGGCAAGCATCAACCTAATACCTGCATCCACTATCAGAAAGCTTGGTTTAACTGAAGAAGTTAAACCAACCCGGATATGTCTCCAACTTGCTGATGGCTCCATTAAATACCCATCAGGCGTGATTGAGGACATGATTGTCAGGGTTGGGCCATTCGCCTTTCCCACTTACTTCGTAGTGCTGGAGATGGAAGAGCACAAGAGTGCTACTCTCATTCTAAGAAGACCTTTCCTAGCAACTGGACGAACTCTCATTGATGTTCAAAAGGGGGAAGTCACCCTGAGAGTCAATGAGGATGAGTTTAAGTTGAATGCTGTCAATGCCATGCAGCATCCAGACACACCAAAAGACTGTATGAAAGTTGATCTTATTGACTCTTTGGTGGAGGAGATCAACATGGCTGAGAGTCTCGAATCAGAGCTGAAAAACATCTTTAAAGATGTTTCGCCTGATCTAGAGGATTCAGAGGAATTGAAAGAGTCTCTGAAATTTCCTCAGGAAGAGGAAAAACCTCCTAAACCCGAGCTCAAACCATTACCACCATCCCTGAAATATGCATTTCTGGGAGAAGGTGATACTTTTCCAGTGATCATAAGCTCTGCTTTAAATCCACAGGAAGAAGAAGCACTAATTCAAATGCTAAGGATACACAAGACAGTTCTTGGGTGGTCCATAAGTGACCTTAAGGGCATAAGCCCAGCTAGATGCATGCACAAGATCTTATTGGAGGACAATGCTAAGCCAGTGGTTCAACCACAGAGGCGACTAAATCCTGCAATGAAGGAAGTGGTACAGAAAGAGGTCACCAAATTACTGGAGGCTGGGATTATTTATCCTATTTCTGATAGCCCCTGGGTGAGCCCTGTTCAAGTTGTCCCCAAAAAGGGAGGCATGACAGTGGTTCATAATGAAAAAAATGAACTGGTTCCTACAAGAACAGTTACAGGGTGGCGCATGTGTATTGACTACAGAAGGCTCAATACAGCCACCAGGAAGGATCATTTTCCTTTACCATTCATAGACCAGATGCTAGAGAGACTAGCAGATCATGATTATTACTGCTTTTTGGACGGCTATTTAGGCTACAACCAAATTGCAGTAGATCCCCAGGATCAAGAGAAAACAGCGTTCACATGTCCATCTGAAGTATTTGCTTACAGAAGGATGCCATTTGGGCTGTGTAATGCACCTGCAACCTTTTAGAGATGCATGCTCTCTATTTTCTTTGATATGGTGGAAAAATTTCTGGAAGTCTTCATGGATGACTTCTTAGTATATGGAGACTCATTAAGCTCCTGTCTTGATCATCTGACACTGGTTTTGAAAAGATGCCAAGAGACCAACCTGGTTTTAAATTGGGAGAAATGTCATTTTATGGTGACTGAAGGGATTGTCCTTGGGCATAACATTTCAAAAAGGGAATAGAGGTGGATCAAGCTAAAATAGAGGTAATTGAAAAATTACCACCACCTGCCAATGTTAAGGCAATCAGAAGCTTTCTAGGGCATGCAGGATTCTATAGGAGGTTTATAAAGGATTTTTCAAAAATTGCAAAACCTCTAAGCAACCTGCTAGCTGCTGACACACCATTTTTGTTTGACACAGAGTTCCTGCAGGCGTTTGAAACTCTGAAAGCTAAGCTGGTCACAGCACCAATTATCTCTGCACCAGACTGGACATTACCATTCGAATTAATGTGTGATGCCAGTGATCACGCCATTGGTGCAGTACTGGGGCAGAGGCATGACAAACTTCTGCATGTCATTTATTATGCTAGCCGTATTTTAAATGATGCCAGAAAAATTACACAACCACAGAAAAGGAATTGCTTGCAGTGGTCTATGCCATTGACAAGTTTAGATCATACTTAGTAGGATCAAAAGTGATTGTGTACACTGACCATGCTGCTCTTAAATATCTACTTACAAAGCAAGATTCAAAACCCAGGCTTATAAGATGCGTGTTGCTTCTGCAAGAGTTTGATATAGAAATAAGAGACAGAAAAGGGACAGAAAACCAAGTGGCTGATCATCTGTCCCGAATAGAGCCAGTAGAAGGGGCGCCCTCTCCCTCTATTGAGATCTCTGAAACCTTTCCGGATGAGCATTTGTTCGCCCTTCAGGAAACACCATGGTTTGCAGACATTGCAAACTATAAAGCTGCAAGGTTCATACCCAAGGCGTACAGCAGGCAACAAAAGAAAAAATTAATTTCTGATGCAAAGTACTACTTGTGGGATGAACCCTATCTCTTTAAGAGATGTGCAGATGGAATAATCTGTAGGTGTGTGCCTAGAGAAGAAGCACAGAGCATCTTATGGCATTGCCATGGGTCACAATATGGAGGTCATTTCGGAGGTGAGCGAACAGCCACCAAGGTCCTCCAATGTGGTTTCTACTGGCCTACACTCTACAGAGATTCCCGAGAGTTTGTACGTAACTGTGACAGTTGCCAGAGAGCTAGTAATTTTCCTCATAGTTACGCCATGCCTCAACAAGGAATCTTGGAGATTGAGTTGTTTGATGTATGGGGAATTGATTTCATGGGGCCTTTCCCACCATCATACTCAAACACTTATATTCTGGTGGCAGTTGACTATGTATCAAAATGGGTAGAAGCCATTGCCATACCTACCAATGATACTAAAACAGTGCTGAAGTTCCTCCAGAAATATATAGTCAGCAGGATTGGTGTCCCTAGGGTACTAATCAGTGATGGGGCACTCACTTCTGCAACAAACAGCTTTACTCTGCCATGGTCTGGTATGGGATTTGCCACAAGGTGCCGACTCCATATCATCCACAGACAAATGGGCAAGCTGGAGTTTCTAACAGAGAACTGAAAAGAATCCTGGAACGGACTGTAAGTACCCATAGAAAGGATTGGGTACGAAGCTTGGATGATGCTCTGTGGGCTTACAGAACAGCATTCAAGACTCCTATAGGGACCTCTCCGTACCAACTTGTGTATGGTAAGGCTTGTCACTTGCCCGTGGAACTGGAACATAAGGCCTACTGGGCAACCAGATTCCTAAACTTTGATGCCAAATTAGCTGGAGAAAAAAGATTGCTCCAGCTGAATGAGCTAGAGGAATTCAGATTCACTGCTTTCGAAAATGCCAAGCTTTATAAAGAGAAATCTAAAAGGTGGCATGACAGAAAGCTGTCATCTAGAATCTTTGAACCAGGACAAAAAGTTCTGTTGTTTAACTCTAGGCTCAGGCTATTCCCAGGGAAACTGAAATCCCGGTGGAGGGGACCATATATGATTACAAGTGTATCACCATATGGTTATGTGGAGCTTCAAGACATTGATTCTGATAAGAAGTTCATTGTTAATGGACAGAGAATCAAGCACTATCTTGAAGGTAATGTTGAGCAAGAGTGCTCAAGGCTGAAGCTAGATTAAAAGCTCAGCAAGGTCCAGCTAAAGACAATAAAGAAGCGCTTGCTGGGAGGCAACCCAGCCATTGGGAAGACTTTTTCTGTTATTTTGCCCTATTCTTGATTTTATTTGTTTATATAAAGTTCATTGCTACTAAGGTAAAGAGTCAATTGTATAAGTTCACAGGGTTACAGAAGGATTCAGCACACAAAACAGAGAAAGAGAGCTCACTGGCAAGAAAATGCCAGTAAAAGTCTGTTTTGGGCGTTCAACGCCCAAAAGAAGCATCCACTGGGTGTTGAACGCCAGTAAGGATAGCTATCTGGGCGTTAAACGCCAGAAAGAAGCATCTTCTGAGCGTTGAACGCCAGAAAGAAGCTCCTTTTGGGTGTTTAACGCCAGACTTACAGCGTCCTGGGCGTTCAGAAAAACGCCCAGTGACAAAGGAGTTCCTGGCGTTCAACGCCAGAAAGAAGCAACAGCTGGGCGTTGAACGCCCAGGAGAAGCAGCAATTGGGCGTTAAACGCCCAAAACATGCAGCGTTTGGGCGTTTAACACCAGGATGGTGGGGAGGAGGTAAATTCGTTTTTACTTCATATTTTTCATTTTAATTTTAATTTTCATGTTTCAATTCATGATTTCTTGCATAAACATGTTACAAACCCTGATTTCTAAAATCCCTAATTTCTAAAAAACCTACTTTAAAAATATCAAATGTATTTTAATCCATAAACCCAAATTCTTTTTCAATCCAATCCAACTCTTTTTCAAAATTTCCAAAACAAATCTATCTTTTTTCCTTCTAAAATCCTTTCAACTCATCAATATCTTTTTCAAATCTCCACATTATCTTTTTCAAAATCCAAATTTATCTTTTTCAAATATCTTTCATATCTTTTCAATTTTAAATCACATCTTTTCATATCATACTTATTTTTTTTATAAATCATATCTTCTATCTTATCTTTTTTTTTAAATTTTCGAAAACCCACCCCTCCCTTTTAAATCCACATTCGGCCTCCCTCCTCTCATCCACCATTCGACACTAGCTCTCCTTCTATCCCTCTCCTTTCTTTTCTTTTGCTTGAGGACAAGCAAACCTCTAAGTTTGGTGTGTTTATCCGTGATCACTAAATTATACTCACCAAGATCATGGCTCCTAAAGGAAAATAAACCACTCCAAGAGGCAAGAAAGAGAGTATTCCAAAACCACTTTGGAATCAAGGGAAGTTCTTAACCAAAGAACATTCAAACCATTACTACAAAATAATGGGTCTAAGATCAGTGATACTGGAAGTCAAGTTCGATCTGAAGGAAGATGAATATCCGGAGATCCAAGAGCAGATTCGAAACAAGAACTGGGAAGTCCTAGCTAATCCTGAAACAAAAGTGGGAAGGAATATGGTTCAGGAGTTCTACGCTAATCTGTGGCAAACAGACCGGCAGAGAATATCTGGAACTGCCCTCTATGACTATAGGACTATGGTCAGAGGAAAGATTGTTCACATCCACCCTGAAAAAATCAGGGAGATCTTTAAGCTACCTCAGCTGAAAGATGACCCAGACTCCTTCAATAGGAGAATGATGAGAACAAACAAGGGCCTGGATAAGATTCTAGAGGATATATGCATCCTTGGAGCCAGGTGGACCACCAACAGCAAAGGTGTCCCAAATCAACTCAAGAGAGAAGATCTCAAACCAGTCACCAGAGGATGGCTGGACTTCATTGGGCATTCTATATTGCCCACTAGCAACCATTCTGAAGTCACCGTCAAAAGAGCAGTGATGATCCATTGCATTATGTTGGGAAAAGAAGTGGAAGTTCATCAACTGATTCCATCTAAATTTTACATACTTGCAAACAAGAACTCCAAAGATGCCAGGTTGGCTTATCCAAGCCTAATCTCTATGCTCTGCAAAGATACTGGAGTAAGGATGGGAATAACGGAGTACATTTCAGTGGAGCAACCAATCACTAAAACCACAATGGAAAAACAACAAATGCAGGATGACCCCATCAAGAGGAGGGCGCAAGAATTCCTCCCGGAAGTCCCTCAATTTGAATATTGGGAACAGCTTGAAGCATCTGTCACCAAGTTGCAAGAATCTATGGACTAAATAAAGGAAGAACAGCAAAATCAAAACAGTATACCCTACAAACTGCTCAGGGAACAAGAAGAGCAAGGGCGTGACTTAAAGGAACTGAAGCGTCAGAAGTTATCTCTTGAAGGACCAAGCACTCCACAGATTAGAGGAACATCCACATCCCAAACTCAAAGTTGTTGAGCTCTAATCTTAACCTTAACTCTGTGATAATTGTTCTTATTTGAGTTTTACCTTAGAAGTTATAGTAGTAATTAGTAGTTATTTTATCTCCAATTAAGCTATAATTTATTTTTCTCATCATCATTAAACATGAATAAAATAGAATATTTTCTTTAGAATAAGGAGGCAATATTTTTCGAATTTTTAATAAAACAAATTCTAATTGTTTACATGTGGTGGCAATGCTTTCTGCCTTCTGAATGAATGCCTGAACAGAGCATATGTCTTTGGAATTTGATGTTCTTGAATGTTAAATATGTTGGCTCTTGAAAGAATAATGAACATGAGACATGTTATTGATAATCTGAAAAATCATAAAAATGATTCTTGAAGCAAGAAAAAGCAGTGAATACAAAGCTTGCAAAACAAAAAAAAAAAAAAGCAAGCAAAAAAAGCCAATAGCCCTTAAAACCAAAAGGCAAGGGTAGTAAAAAGGATCCAAGGCTTTGAGCATCAGTGGATAGGAGGGCCTAAGGGAATCAAATCCTGGTCTAAGCGGCTAAACCAAGCTGTCCCTAACCATGTGCTTGTGGCATGAAGGTGTCAAGTGAAAACTTGAGACTGAGCGGTTAAAGTCAAGGTCCAAAGCAAAAAGAAGAGTGTGCTTAAGAACCCTGGACACCTCTAATTGGGGACTTTAGCAAAGCTGAGTCACAATCTGAAAAGGTTCACCCAATTATGTGTCTGTGGCATTTATGTATCCGGTGGTAATACTGGAAAACAAAGTGCTTAGGGCCACGGCCAAGACTCATAAAAGTAGCTGTGTTCAAGAATCAACATACTGAACTAGGAGAATCAATAATACTATCTGAATTCTAAGTTTCTATAGATGCCAATCATTCTGAGCTTCAATGGATAAAGCGAGATGCCAAAACTGTTCGGAAGCAAAAAGCTACTAGTCCCGCTCATTTAATTAGAATCTGAGCTTCACTCAAAAACTCTGAGATATTATTGCTTCGTGACTTATTTGTATTCTATTTTATTTGTCTAGTTGCTTGGGGACAAGCAACAGTTTAAGTTTGGTGTTGTGATGAGCAGATATTTTATACGCTTTTTGGGGTTAATTTCATGTAGTTTTTAGGATGTTTTAGTTAAGTTTTTAGTATATTTTCATTAGTTTCTAGGAAAAATTCATATTTCTGGACTTTATTATGAGTTTGTGTGCTTTTCTGTAATTTTATGTATTTTTTGGCTGAAATTGAGGGAGCTGAGCAAAAAATCTGATTCGGGCGGAAAAAGGATTGCTGATGCTGTTGGATTCTGACCTCTCTGCACTCGGAATGGATTTTCTGGAGCTACAGAAGTCCAATTGGTGCACTTCGAATTGCGTTGGAAAGTAGACATCCAGGGCTTTCCATCAATATATAATAGTCCATACTTTGCTCAAAGATAGACGATGTAAACTGGCGTTCAACGCCAGTTCCATGTTGCAGTCTGGCGTCCAGCGCCAGAAACAGGTTACAAGTTGGAGTTCAACGCCAGAAACAGGTTACAACCTGGCGTTGAATGCCCAAAACAGCCCAGGCACGTGAGAAGCTTTAGTCTCAGCCCCAGCACACACCAAGTAGGCCCCAGAAGTGGATTTCTGCACTATCTATCATAGTTTACTCATTTTCTGTAAACCTAGGTTACTAGTTTAGTATTTAAACAAGTTTTAGAGATTTATTTTGTATCTTATGACATTTTTAGATCTGAACTTTGTACTCTTTGACGACATGAGTCTCCAAACTCAATTGGTGGGGGTGAGGAGCTCTGCTGTGTTTCGATGAATTAATGCAATTACTTCTGTTTTCTATTCAAACACGCTTGTTCCTATCTAAGATGTTCATTCGGGCTTCATTATGATGAATGTGATGATCCGTGACACTCATCACCATTCTCAACCTATGAACGTGTGCCTGACAACCACTTCCGTTCCACATTAGATTGAATGAGTATCTCTTAGATTCCTCAATCAGAATCTCCGTGGTATAAGCTAGAATCTATTGGCGGCATCCTTGAGAATCCGAAAAGTCTAAACCTTGTCTGTGGTATTCCGAGTAGGATTCTGGGATTGGATAACTGTGATGAGCTTCAAACTCGCGAGTGCTGGGCGTAGTGACAGACGCAAAAGGATAGTAAATCCTATTCCGGTATGATCGAGAACCTACAGATGATTAGCCATGCGGTGACAGCACACCTGGACCATTTTCACTGAGAGGAAGGATGGTAGCCATTGACAACGGTGATCCACCAACACACAGCTTGCCATAGGAGGGACGTGCGTGCATGAAGAAGAAGACAAGGAGAAAACAGAGATTCAAAAGACAAAACATCTCCAAAACTCCAACATATTCTCTATTACTGCATAACAAGTATTTATTTCATGCACTTTTATTCCTCGCAATTCAATTTGATAAGTGAATTGTTTTCCTAACTAAGAGTTACAAGGTAACCATAGATTGCTTCAAGCCAACAATCTCCATGGGATTCGACCCTTACTCACGTAAGGTATTACTTGGACGACCCAGTGCACTTGCTGGTTAGTTGTGCGAATTTGTGAAAAATAGTAATATTGACATTGACATGTAACAAATTCGTGCACCACTGCTCCTACTGCATGGTTGGAGGCGTCGCACATTATTTCAAATGGCTGGCTCCAGTCTGGTCCTCTCACAATTGGAGCTTGAATCAGGGCGGTCTTCAGCTTATCAAACGCTTGTTTGCAATTTTCACTGAACTCGAACTCAATATCTTTCTGCAGTAGCCTGGATAAGGGAAGTGCTACCTTACTGAAGTCCTTAATGAATCTCCTGTAAAAACCTGCATGGCCAAGGAACGAGCGGACTTCCCTCACAGAAGAGGGGTAAGATAAACTAGAAATAACATCCACCTTTGTTGTATCTACAGAAATGCCAGTATTAGACACAACATGTCCTAGTACAATCCTTTGTTTAACCATAAAGTGACATTTTTTAAAATTTAATACAAGGTTTGTACTGACACATCTATCTAATACTCTAGATAATCCATCTAAGCAAAGGCTAAAGAAATCTCCATAAATACTAAAATCATCCATAAAAACTTCCATACAGTCCTCAATAAGATTAGAGAAAAGACTCATCATGCACCTTTGGAAGGTAGCGGGTGCATTGCACAAGCCAAAGGGCATTCTCTTGTAAGCATAAGTCCCAAAAGGACATGTAAAAGTGGTCTTTTCCTGATCCTCAGGAGCTATATGAATCTGGAAATAACCTGTGTAACCATCTAAAAAATAATAATGTGATTTACCTGACAGGCGATCCAGCATTTGATCAATGAATGGAAGAGGATAGTGATCCTTATGGGTTGCTTGGTTGAGGCGTCTGTAGTCAATGCAGACCCTCCAGTCGTTTTGAACTCTAGTTGCCATGAGCTCTCCATGCTCATTCTTCACTATAGTGACTCCAGACTTCTTGGGCACCACTTGTACTGGGATTACCCATTCACTGTCTGAAATGGGGTAGATGATATCTGCCTCCAGTAGTCTGGTCACTTCCTTCTTGACAACCTCTAAGATAGTGGGATTCAGTCTTCTCTGGGGTTGACGGACATGTCTTGCTCCCTCTTCTAAAAATATTCTACGCTCACAGACTTGAGGGTTGATGCCTACTATGTCTGCCAAACTCCAACTAATTGTCTTCTTGTACCTCCTCAGCACACTAAGTAACTGCTCTTCCTGTTGAGAAGTGAGTTCCCTTGCAATGATAACTGGAAACTTCTGCTCGTCTTCAAGGTAAGCATAATTGAGGTGTGGAGGAAGGGGTTTTAATTCTAACTTCTGATCATGGTCAGGCTCTGGGTTGTCTGGAGCTGGTAACAATGGTAAAGCACTGTCATTGTCCTCTGAGAATGTCCCCACACTTGGACCTTGTCCTACGTACTGCTCTTCAAATTCCTCCTGATGAACTTCAGCCACGGTTTCATCTATAATGTCACACTGGATGATACAATGATCCTTCGGAGGATGCTTCATAACTCCATTCAGATTGAATACTACTACTCGGCCATCTATTTCAAAAGAGTATGTTCCTGAAAAAGCATCTAATTTGAACTTCGAGGTCTTCAGGAATGGTCTTCCGAGTAGGATTGATGATGGCTTTTCTGAGTCGTTTTGGGGCATCTCCAGGATATAAAAATCAATGGGAAATGTGATCCCCTTAATGCCCACTAATACATCTTCAGCAACTCCAGCCACTGTAATAATACTTTTATCTGCTAACACAAAACGAGCTGCCGACCTTTTTAAGGGAGGGAGCCTCAAAATATCATATATAGACAAAGGCATTATACTCACACATGCTCCTAAATCACACATGCAGTCAGAAAATACTACACCAGCAATAGTACAATTAACCATACATGGACCTGGGTCACTACACTTTTCAGGTAAACCTCCCATTAAAGCAGATATGGAACTTCCTAAAGGAATAGTTTCTAATTCATTAATTTTGTCTTTATCTATACATAAATCTTTTAGAAACTTTGAATATTTAGGTACCTGTTGAATAACATCAAAAAGAGGAATAGTTACCTCAACCTTTTTGAATATCTCTACCATTTTGGAATCAGGTTCCAGCTGCTTCCTGGGCTTCCTTGCAAGTTGTGAAAATGGAATGGGAGTGGTGTCTTCTGCAGTATCTGCGCCCAGTGGTGCTTCCTCCTGTGGTTGGATTTTTTCTTTTTCAGCTATGTCCTGTATGTCCTCTTTCTCTTCAACATCTTCTACTTCCACTACCTCTTCAGCTGAGGCGTTTTCTGGTGGGCTTGGCTCCTCTTGATTCCTCTCCTGCAGTGTGGTTCCGGACCTTAGGGTGATGGCATTAATGCCACCCTTTGGATTGGGTAATGTTTGAGAGGGGATTCCATTGGAGCTCAAAGGCTGGTTATTGGAGTTATTCATTGATTCAATCTGTGAGACAAGAGCTTGCAAAGTAGAGTTCAGACCATTTAGTGTAGCATAAAGGTTATTTTCCATGGTCTGTTGTCTCCGATCAATAGATTGTAGTAAGTCATCATTAGAAGATGAGGAAGGATAAGTAAGTTGAGAGGTCTGTTGTTGGGTATTCTGTGCTCCTTGGGATTGCCTCAGGTGAGGTGCTCTGTAAGGCTGGTTCTGGTTCTGCTGCCTGTTGTTGTTTTTATTCCATCTCTGATTTTCCTGATTGTCTCTGCCTCCTCTGTTGTTGTTGTCCCTTCAATTCTGGTTAGAATTGTCCTGCCATCCATGGCTGTAATTGCCACCTTGATTGTACCCTTGGTTGGGGCGGTCAAAGAAGTTATGAGTGGCTGCCACGGTGTTGTCTTCCTGCGGGAGCTGCGGACATTCATCAGTATAATGGCTATAATCAGCACAGACTCCGCAAACTTTCTGTGGGACTAACTGTTGGTTTTGCTGTGGTGGAGAAGGTTGAGCTTGCTGAACTTGTTGTTGATTCAATTGCATCTACTTCAGCAAGTTGGTCATTTCACAAATACTCTGAGTTAGAGCAGCAGTCTCTCTGCTAGAGGATACTTCTGCAACGGCTTTTGAACGGCCTTGTTTCTGCCTGTGATTCCGAGTAGATTCAGCTAAGTCGCTGATCAATTGCCATGCCTCATCAGTGGTCTTGTACTTTTTCATAGACCCATTGCTATCACTTTCCAATGTGGTCTTATCTTGGGGCCTCATGCCCTGTGTGACATAACCGAGTAACCTATCTTGTCAATCATATGGTGGAGGCATGCTTCCAGAAGATTATTGAAGTGCTCCCAGTACTCATAGAAAGTCTCGGATTCGTCCTGAACAATCATGGAAATGTCTTTCCTCAATTTATCAGTAACTTCAGCTGGAAAGAACTTTTCCAAAAATTATCTTCTAAGTGTATCCCAGTCGGATACAGTTGCTGCAGGTTGAGTGTAGTACCACTCTCTTGCCTTTCTCTCAAGAGAAAACGGGAAAGCTTTCAACAAGATTGAAGTTTCATCTGCACCATCACGCCTGATAGTAGAACAGGCTGCTTGAAAATCTCTCAGGTGCTTGATAGGCTCTTGAGTAGGTAAGCCATGAAACTTGGGCATCAAATTGAGCAGTGCAGTCTTTATTTCAAAGTCTGTAGCCACCGCTGGATGATGTGCTTGGAACGGTTGCATTGTAAAATCAGGGGCTCTAGCCTCCTGGATAGTAACTCTCCTAGGTGCTGCCATGTCACCTACACGTAAATCAACCGAATTAGTAGAATGGGGGCTGGTTTCTTCCTCAAATGACGTTTCAGATCTGCCCTCTGAGAGGACTAACCGACGCCGAGCTTTCCTTATTCGTGAAATAGTTCTTTCAATCTCAGGATCGAATACTGGCAAGCTTGGATCAGGAAGTGAACGCGTCATCTAACGAAAGAAACAAGTAGCTCATAGTAGCAAGATAAAATAAAATGAAAATAAATAAATTCCAATCAATAACTTAGCACTCTATTGCAACTCCCCGGCAATGGCGCCAAAAATTGACGTGACGGAAATTGGCGAGTCAAGAATTGTTATAAAATATGCGTTGCATGTATAGTTCTTAACCAACCAGAAATCCGCTTATCAATTTAGAAGGGTGTCACAAAAATTAAAATAAAAATACTGGGAGTATGAATCCCAGGTCATCTCCCAACGAGTTGCAGAAAGGTGTGCTATTTTATTAATTAGATATTTTCAAAAAGAGTTTGAGTTGAATAAACAGGAAATTAAATTAGAGAAATTAAGTAATTTAAATAAAAGCCTTGACTGGGAGTAGATTAGTTGGAAGCCCTATTCTTGTTGCAGTACTCTCAAGATTAATTGATAATTGAAGGTTGTTCTGTTTAGTTATCCCTTACTAGGTAAGGGAAAGTCAAACAAGTTGGAATGCTGTTTCTATTCACAAGTTCCAATCCGCTCAATTGAAAAGGATTAGTGTCAGTGACTAGAGAACATTCCAACAATAAATCCAATTACAATTTTTCTTTTAAGCACCCCAACTCAAGGGTTCCTTTCAATCAACTCCCCATCAAGTTAGGGAACTACTCACTCATTGCGAATGTAGAACTCATAACATAGGAAAGGGAATTAAAGAAAGACATGATAAATAAAACTTAAAGGAATCAATTAAAAATAAAAGTAACTCTTGTATTAATAAATTCTAAAATAATCCAATAGTAAAATTGAGTAAATTAAAGGACATGGAAGAGTAAAGCCAAGTAAAGAAAACGAACTAGAATGATGAAGTCTTGATGAGGTAATAACTCTTCTCAATATCCCAATGCAAAGAGCAATAGAAAATAAAATCCTATGAACTATGAATGTGTAGAGAGAGAAAAAAAACCTAGAGGAGGAGTAAAACTAGATCTAAAAACTAGAATTATGTAGAATGAATGTTGTTGTTGGTTTCTGCATGTTCTCTGGCTCTAGTATGCTTTTCTGGGCCGAGAACTGGGTCAAAGCATGTAGATTATGCAGATCGCGCACGTCACGCGATCGCGTCATTCATGCGGCCGCGTCATTCGGCGTTTTGCCCTTCCACGCGAGCGCGTCGTCCACGCCTCCGCGTCACTTGTGCTATTCCAATCCGCGCGGTTGCGTAAGCCATGCGACCGCGTCACTGAGATTTCCTCTCTTTCGCGCGGTCGCGTGAGCCATGCGGACGCATCACTTCTCGCTGGTCATCTCCTCAATTTCTTGTGTTCCTTCCATTTTTGCAAGCTTCCTTTCCAATCTCCAATTCATTCATGCCCTATAAAGCCTGAAACACTTAACACACAGATCATGGCATCGAATGGAATAAGGGAGAATTAAAATACGTAATTAAAAGTCTCTAGGAAGCAAGTTTTCAATCATGTAATAATTTTAGGAAGGAAATATAAATGCATGCTGATTATATGAATAAGTGGGTAAAGATCATGATAAAACCACACAATTAAACACATTATAAACCATAAAATAGTGGTTTATCAATATCCAAAACCCAAAAGTACATATACACAATCCTGCCTCTCCATAAAGCCCTAGGAGGATAAAAAAGAATAAGTTATATGGAGAGAAAGCTAAGTACATATATATACATCATTGTACAGCAAAACTACCCAGTAACCACTCCGCTTTAAGAGTCTAGACGCCTAACGAGATGCCTCCCGACCTGCATCTGAAAAACAACAACATAGTATGGAATGAGAACCGGAGGTTCTCAGTATGGTAAAGGTGCCACACACATAAGATATAAGGTCCTGGAAATGCCAGAGGCAATCCTAGAACGCCGACACTCAGATTACAGAGCTTAAAGTATTAAACAAAAGCCATAAAAGGTGGTTTTCTAAGAGTACCTACATCTAACTTAGCTTAATCTTACATCTAAGTCTCATACTGCCATTCCTCCATACCTCCAACTCCATCATGCATTTCACAGACATTTAAACAGATAAAGGTAAGCACAAGAAGGTTACAAATACTGCAGGTAACAAATACACATTTAACATGGCAAGTACATTTAGGCACACCCAATTAAAGCACAAGCAAGTAATTCAAGTAATATGCATATGATGCATGCCTGTCCTATGGCTGATGAGGCTCATCTGTCGGTTATCCAGCCAACCCCACAAGTCTGAAAACCTTAGACTATCCCCCGACGTGCATCCCCAAGAGTCTATGCATAGCTTTTTCTCAAATAATCAATATTGCTCAATGGGGGTTATGACGTTAGGATTTTTGCCAGTAAAGAATGTCATAAAAACAGTCGCGTTGTAGATATAGTCTCTAAACCGACAAAAATCCCTTCGTACAAACGTTTTGGTTGTCACAAGTAACAAACCCCTTTGAAATTGATAACCGAGTATTCAAACCTCGGGTCGTCTTCTCAAGGAATTGCAGGGAGGTATGTTCTTATTATTGGTTATGGAGATTGTAAATTTGGGGTTTTGAGAAATTTGGAGTTTGGGCAATGTGCACAGGTATATTTTCAAAGCAATAAAAATAAATAAATAACTGTAAAATAAACTCTTGGCAAGGTATGAGAACTGGAAGTCCTATCCTGGTTATCCTTATCAATTGTAATGAGAATTGGATTTTTCTCCCACTTGTTAACCTCTAACTTATGAAGGTAAGTTAAGTGGATGAATTAATTCTGATTCCTCAGGTCCTAGTCTTTCCTTGAGAAAGGCTAGAGTTATTGGAACTTGAATTAATGAGATGAAGAAATCCAATTTTCAATCAACAATGAGTTTGATAACTCAAGTGTCTCCAATGACTCAACCAAAGCCAAAAGGGAAGAGAATCTACTTGAATAAAAATAACTTGGATAAACACAGAGCATTAACAAATTAAAGAGAGCAATCATAAGTCTGAAATACCTCAAATTAGCACTAATAAAGATATCAAATATAATATGGAAGAGTTCATAAATTAAATTGGGAAAATAAATAAAAATAAAGAACCTGGGATTGAGAGCTACTCCTAAAACTAAGAGAAATCCTAAATCCTAATCCTAAGAGAGAGGAGAGAACCTCTCTCTCTCTAAAAACTACATCTACTCCTAAAATTGTGAATATGAGAGCCTCCTTATGAATGGATGTATTCCTCCACTTTATAGCCTCTAATCTGTATTTTCTGGGCCGCAAACTGGGTCAGAAACAGCCCAGAATTCGCTGGTTGCGAATTCAGATTCGCTGATTTTCGTCACTTGCGACGCGGCCGCATGGATCACGCGGTCGCGTCACCTAGCGTCAGAGCAACTATGGCATATTATATATCAAATCGAAGCCCCAGACGTTAGCTTTCCAACGCAACTGGAACCGTGTCGTTTGGACCTCTGTAGCTCAAGTTATAGCCGTTTGAGTGCAGAGAGGTTAGGCTGGACAGCTTAGCAACTTCTTCAACTTCTTGTATTCCTTCCACTTTTGCATGCTTCCTTTCTATCCTCTGAGCCATTCCAGCCCTATAATATCTGAAATCACTTAACACACATATCAAGGCATCTAATGGTAATAAGAGAGGATTAATAATAAGTAAATATAAGATCAAAGAAGCATGTTTTCAATCATAGCACAAAATCAGGAAGGAAATATAAAACCATGCAAATATTATGAATAAGTGGGTAAAGAGTTGATAAAATCCACTCAATTGAGCACAAGATAAACCATAAAATAGTGGTTTATCAGGTTACATTCCCGGGAATTTATAGTGCCCGGTCACACTTACATCGTAAGGTCAACAGAGTATCGAGCTTTCAACCTGGTACACGTGGTGGCAAGCCACGGTACTTTACCCAGGGAATCTCGTATCTCAGATCATTCAAATTCATAAGCCATATAAATAATTCAATTATAATTCATCAACATCCACATCATTCTCAATCGCATCTCATTCATTATCATACATCAATCATATTCAATCCTTATCTTTCATTATCACACCTCCCATTCCGTCCATCAATAGTTCCAATTCAAAATATAATTCATTCTTTTCCAAATGAATCAAACTTAAAATATACTCATTTTCTTAATAACTCAAAATCAAACCATATAACCTTTGAATCTAAATCTTTTTAAATAATCATCTAAACAAAATCTGTAATTTTTATAAAATTTTAGCAGCATCTCCTCTAAAACTGAGACTTTGCCACCTTTTTCAGGTCCAAACCTGTATTCTTTTCAATTCAACATACCCTTCCTCATCATCATAACAATCACCACAATAAATCTACCTCAGATCAACAATTATACTCATACAATATTCAAATCCAACAACCAAAATTCAACTAAGAATCATAGTTCACAAATCCTAGGCTTTTAACACAAAATACCTCGTTATCACAACAACCTCCACAATAATTATACCTCAAATCAATAATTCACTAAATCACCAGTTAATCAACAAGCACCAAACCAACCATGTTCATCAACAGGATACTAAGTATTAAATATACACATGCAATCCAACTTATCCTATGGTCATCTAGCCTAAGTTTTCATAGAACATTATATATTAAATGCAAGAAACCTAAACCATACCTTAGCTGATTTCCACGTAATGACCAAAGCAATTTATTCAAAATTAAGACAGCCCCTCAAAATTCAACAAACTCTAAGCTCAGCTTCCTCCAAGTTCCAATATTCATAATTTCAAGCTCCAATTATTTATTCACAACCTAATACACATTTATAACACACATATATCCAATTTAATACTCAAAGCTCAAATTCAATAAAACTAAAATAGAATTATCGTATCCTCACCTTACCCAAGCTTCACATAGGTAAGAGTGAACATTTTTCTCAAGCTAATTGGATCCTAAAACATCAGAAATCAAAGAAATTCAATTTCCTATTCAATAGTTCAAGAATTGGGGGAAGAGAAGGCTGAGGGTGAAATAAAAAGTTACCTATGAAATTGTTCCAGTAGAAACATAGAGCTCGACGCGGTGGACGCGTGGCCGCAAACGATACGGCGATCGGAGCTCGAACGGAGAAGTTACAGGAAATTTTATTCACCATAAACGTATTTCTCTTCTTCTCTTCCCTGGGAGCTTGCTACTTCATTGAAGGAAATGAAGAGAAAGAAGAGCCCGTGGCTCTTTTTAATTGTTGGACCGGTTGGGCCCACGGGCCCGATTTGGGCCCGGTTCAACCAGTTCGGCCTGTTCGGTCCAATTTTGGGCCGATTACTTTGAAATTAGTGTCAAAATTCTCGTTTCGATGAGCTCTATCCTAATTTAATATTATTTTTTGTATTTCTAATCTTTATTAAAAACTAATTTAGTGACTAATTTATTTACTAATTTAACGGGGTTTACATTATATATGCATGATTGAGCAACTTCTCAAATTATAGGAGAAGCTGTTAATACATCTCCGATCCCGATATGGTCCCTAAAAATGCCTCCACATGCAACATTATTATTGTGAGCAAAAAATGAACCATCTAAAGCTTTCAGGTTCGGTTTTAGATTCTTGGGGGACACAGACCTCTTGCTCCAATTTAGAATTTCATTAGACCGAGCTCTAATAGAAGCAACACTAGCATCTGGTGAGGCTAGCAACCCTTCAAAGATTAATTTGTTGCGATAATACCATATTGAGGACACCCCAACTCTAAAGACAACAACCCAGTCTTCCTTGCTTGATAAATTAAACTGCAGTTAATCACGACTAGCTAGTACCAAAGATTGAGCACGAAGATTCTGAGGAAGCAAGCTATTCTAAACTATTTTAGCAAATGGACAGTCCCTAAGGACATGTAGAGTAGACTCCTCAACGTTGTTACATCTCAGACAGTGCGATTTAAGAGTCATATGTCGTCTACTTCTATTGGCATTGGTAAGGATACCATGAGCCAGAGGAAAGTCCGAATTCACTTCGGGCTGTTTCATTTCCACACTAATCTAAATAGATGATCTGGTATAGGAGATTCTTCTTCTAGGAAAGTATATGCCGATCTTAGGGTGAAATTTTCATCTGAAGTAAGAGCTCAGACAATCTAGTATTCTCTTTTCCACGGAGATGGAGGCATCATCGCTCCGATTTGATTGACCAGCCTCTCAAAAAGCCATTGTTGGAATTTCTCCATATTCCAATGACCTAAAATAGACAAAAAGTAATTTAGGGACTAGTTATAATCAGTTGAATTTATTACCTACACACTATGCTGATTCAAAAGTCCGACTCCTCACACCTAGTTATGATTCCAAAAATTAATCATGAAGCCATCTTTGATTCTCCAGATTGTGTTCTGCTCCAGATTCCTCAAAGCCGAACATACACCCTTCCATAGGTTAGAAAATCATTCGGCTTTCTTCTTACATCCAGGAGAATATCACTTCCATAGCTGTATTTAGATAGCATAAATCTAGCCCAAAGTGTGCCGCGTTTAGCCACGAGTTCCCAACCAACTTTCATAAAAAAGGCCAAATTAAGATCCTTTTCATGTCAGATACCTACCCCCCCCCAGAAGATTTTGATTTATTAACCTTTGTCCAACTTAAGAGGTGGACTTTCTTTGTATTCTCAATTTCACCCCCCACAAAAGATTTTTGCATTTAGAATCAATCAAGGTACAAGTAGATAAAGGTAACAAAGTACTTTGCATAGTATAACTAGGTAATGAAGCAAGGACAGATCTTACCAGGGTGGTTCTCCAAGCTAAGGAAAGGGAGCTAGCTTTCAGTTATTAAGACTAGACTGCATCTTAGCCATAAATTGTAGGTATCCTTCATTATTCTGGAGTGCAAAAAAGGAATTTCGAGATACTTTTCAAGATCATCTATGATAGAGAACTGCCAGACATTTCTGATATCTTTTCTAATGGTGTTGTTGAGTTTAAAGAACTAATAACAATTAATTGATGATGACTAAATATTATTATTAGGTTAAAAGCCCAAAGTGTGTGAATAATGTGTTGGTTAAGTGTGCAGGCCAAAAATTAGAAGAATCTAGCCCAGTGATGGTTCAGGCCCATAAACACTCATTCACTTACTAAAGACCCAAAAGAATGGTAGCTGATCTCTATCAAAGGAAGGAAAATTCACTCTTCTCTGAAACAAAAACAAAGCAACCAAACTCATTCTCTCTCTTTTCTTTTCTCTTACAGATGTGAAGAAGTCACAGAAGAAAGAAAGAAAAAGAAAGTCTAATTAGGGCTCAAATCAAAGAAGAAAAAGTAGATTACCAAATCCAAACAAGTCAAAAGCTAGGGTTCATAAGTTAAGATTATATCAAAGAAGTAAATCAGAAGATCTTTACCATCTTTGTGCTTCATTGATAACTTGTTGAGAATGCTCTCCTCCTACAAGCACCGAACTAGAAATTTGAAGAAATTGGAGGTTATGGAGCTCTTCTACAAATCAAGGGTCAAGAATGAATCTTGGAGTCAAAGCATTGATGAATGACTCAGATCCTTGAAGAAGATTGAAAAAGGATGAAAGAGAAGCAACTAGGTGAGAATTCATGTAAGCTTCAATCACTGCTATAGTTTTATCTCTCTTCTGCGCTGCTGCTGCTGTATTTGGGGAAGAAGAAGTCAGAGATGTTCATGCTAAGTTTCAAGCTTTGAAAGCTTTACTCCTCTATTAAAGGGGTAAACTCCCAGAGATTGATTCAAGGAGTGAGCACACAAGTTTGGGTCTTCATAACTTTCAAGCTAACCCTTCTTCTCCTTTACAAATTTTTATTAAATTTTCTGTTCTTCAGTATTCATTGATACACCATTATTTCGTGGTACATTTTATGCTGAATTGAGTGGATTTTATCCATTATTCTCACACTTATGCATATAAATTGCATGTTTTATACTTTCCTTCCTAATTTTGTGCTATGATTGAAAACATGCTTCTTTGGCCTTAAATTTACTAATTTTTAATCCTCTCTTATTACCATTCGATGTCGTGATATGTGTGTTAAGTGATTTCAGGTTTTCCAGGGTAGGAATGGCTTAGAGGATGGAAATGAAGCATGTAAAAGTGGAAGAAACACAGGAAATAGAGTATTTCAGAATCTGGTAGCGACGCGCACGCATGAACGATGCGTACGCGTGACCGGAGCAAAAGACACATGACGTGCATGCGTGGCTGACGCGTACACGTGGCTGACGCATACGCGTGACAGCACATCATGTGCTGCAATTACAGAAAATGCTGGGGGCGATTTCTGGGCTGCTTTTGACCCAGTTTCAGGCCCAAAAATATTGATTAGAGGCTGCAGAGTAAAACTGGAAGGGGTCACTCAATCATTCACACTTCATTCACATAATTTTTAGGTTTAGATGTAGTTTTCTAGAGAGAGAGGCTCTCTCCTCTCTCTAGGTTTTAGGATTTTTAGTTTTATTCTTCTCAAATTCAGATTTCTGCTTTACTTTAATTTAGTTTCTCTTCTACTTTTATTTGTTCTAGTACCTTAGTTATCTATTTCTCTTGTTGATTACTTTATGTTGCCAATTTATTTTATGAGTTCATGTGTTACTCTCAATTTTCATTAATACAATTTATGTTTCACGTTTCTTATTGTTCAATTGCTTGTTATTGTTATTTCTTTGCTTTGGTTAGTTTTAGATTTTGCTATGTCTTGTTAGTTTTCTATGTTTTTATTTTATTTCTTCCAAGTGTTTGATAAAATACTTGGTTGGATTTTAAATTATATTTTTATGTTCTTAATTTGGATTGATCAATTAGAGACTCTTGAGTTATCAAAATTCTTTTGTTGATTGGTGATTGAGACTTGCTGGTTGGCTTAGGCTTTACTAAATCTAGTCTTTGATTAGGACTTGTGAACTTAAGTTGATTTTTCTCACTTGACTTTCTTTCATTGTTAGAGGTTAACTAAGTAAAAGTAAAAGGCAATTACCATCACAATTGATGATGATAATGAGGATAGGAATTCCAATTCTCAATCCTTGCTAGGACTTTTCTTAGTTGTTATTTTATTTCCTTGTCATTTATATTACTTGTCTCTTATCACAAAAACCCCAAAAATACTTTTCTATAACCAATAATAACCATACTTACCTATAATTCCTTGAGAGACGACCCGAGGTTTAAATACTTCGGTTTATTTTTATTGGGTTTGATTGTGACAAACAATTTAAATATTGATTGAGGTTTAATAGTCGGTTTAGAACTATACTTGCAACGCGATATTTTTGTGAAAATCTTTACCGACATTTTTCCTCCGTCATTCATCTTTCTTTTTTTTTTCAATAAAAAAGGCATTAAGTAAGGTATCAGTAAAAGCCATTGAGAGAAAAGAAAATAAGATTTATCAAGAAAAAGCCAAAAAATTATGTCAAAACTCTTTTGTATATTTATTTGTTTTGTACACATGATCCTGAGGGAATTTTCTTGCTAAGTTAGGTGAGCACTTAGTGATTGTAAGTCTAGGGAGTGAATTTAGCCAAATCTAGCTTGGGTAGAAGCTGGATTGGTCCCAGATAGGATTGGATTGAATCATAGGGAAATTAGTTTTTGTAATCTTTGTAAAAGATAGTAAAAATTTCTCCATTGTTGTAGGGGAGACTGGATGTAGGTCACATTGCACATGGTAGCTGAACTAGGATACATGACTGTGTGATTTTTTCTTCTCTACTCTTCTTTTGTTTTACTTCATTAAGAGACAAAATAAAAATTTCTCCTGCATTGTATATTCTCAGAAGTCACAACTATCCAAAAGTAAAGAGTTGCTCTGTTCTTAAACACATCGTGAAGAGAAAAAATAAAATTGTCTACTGAATTTTAACTTAACAGACTCATCAGCAACTAAGTTCCATTTCTAGTCAGAAGAAAATAGCAAAAAAAAGTTCTAAAAAGGAGGCTATAGATTCAACCCTCTTCTTTAGGTCATTCATAAACTTTCAGGTGTGTCCCACATTATTGGAAAAAAACACACAAGTATTTTCATTGTTAACTTTTTGCCCTAAACTATTATAGAAGGCATCCAACACTTTTTTAATAAGCTCCACTTGATCTATGAAGGGTTTAGTAAAGAGGATAAGATTATTCGCAAAGCATAGGTGAGATATGTCAGGTCCATCCCTATTTAGCTTTATAAGCTTCCAAAAGAGCTCCATTGTAGCACTAATAAGACGTGCTAAGCGTTCCATATACAACGCAAAAGATACGAAAAAATTGGATTCCCTTAACGAATGCCTCTAGAGGGAGTGAATTCTTCCAAAGCCTTTCCATTATAAAGAACTTTCATTTAGGCAGTTGAGATACGTGCACACAAAAAGTTGATAAAATTCAAGAGAAAACTAATATCTTGCAAGGTGTCCATAATGAAGATCCACTTCAAACAGTCATATGCATTTTCCAGGTTGATCTTATTAGCCATCAACCATTTCTTTCCTTTTCTAATTCTTTCGAGTTAATGACCTCTTAAGTAATGAAAATATTACCTGAACTCTGTCTTCCACTAACAAAATTGCATTGAGTTGGCCGGACAAACTTCTTCATCACCTTTCTCAATCTTCTAGCCAAAATCTTAGTAATAACCTTATATGAGATGTTACATAAACTGATAGGTCTCATCTACTTTAAATTCATTGCAGGATCAACCTTAGGAATTAGCGTAATAAGAGTTTCATTTATATCACAGATGTCAAAGGGGTTTTGAAAAATACTTTCTACCACCCTACACAGATCCTCACCAACACAGTCCCATTTATTTTAGTAGAAAATAGTCTGAATACCACCTTTTCCTGGAGCTTTCAGACTCTCCATGTTGAAAAGAGAGTCCTTAATTCCCATATTTGAAATACAGCCACCAATTAAGCTCAAATCTTCACTACTAAGGTAAGGAACGCCTTATTAAGGGCATAGGGGATATTGGGAAGATCATTGGCATAAAGTTTAGAATAAAAGGTAGTAGCCATACCATGTAACAAAGTACAATTAGAGACCAAAATCCCTTCCTCATCTTGAAGAGCTTCGATTCTATTTCTCCTCCTATTGGCCATAGTAGTGCCATGAAAATATTTAGTGTTGCAGTCTACAAACTCAATCTAATTACACTTAGACTTCTGAAACCAAAGGAGCTCTTCTTGGGCCATGATCTTTTCATATTTAACCCATAACTCTTTTTGAAGATTCTTCAAGAAACAACTATTATTTAAACTAAGACTATTATTTATACCTTGAAGTATTCTTAGAAGTCCTGGTTTCAATCTCGCAGCATGTTTTAAAAATCAATAAGACCCAAACTCCACGAGCCCTATATTTTCCATATCCAATTCACCACATCAACAAAACCTGGATGGTTTAGCCAAGATGCCACAAAATGAAAAGGTCTCCGACCCCTATTTGGAAGCTAGGAATGGGATAGACGAAGGCATAAAGGGGAGTGATCAGATTTTAGACAAGGCGTATGTTGAATGAAGGCCTTTAGAAAATCAATATGCTAGTCTAAGCTTGACAAATCTTTCAACAAGGTTACCTCTTTTTCATGTAAACAGACAACTCGAATATCTCAGATCAAGAAGCCTATAGTCTAATACATAAGAGCTAAACTCAGGAACAAGCACCACAATTTTGAGAAGCTGTACCACCTCTACACTTATGATTGTGGAATAGGGCGTTGAGATAACTCATAATACACCAAGAAAAATTAATAATGCTACTAACAAATTGAAGAATATCTCACAAAGACCTTTGAAGCAATCTATTCGGACTTCCATAAATTGCCATAAGCAACCACTTGGTAGAGTCTCTTCCCTTAACTTTCATGTGTACGAACTGCCAATTGTGCTACAAAATATTAATTTTCCAATATTAAGAATCCAAAAGACACCATATATCACCAGATTGACCCTTACATTCTCCCATAAAATACCCATAAACACATTTTTTTCCTGACAAAGTTCCCTCGGAGTCCACTAATATGGGTTTTAAGAAGGATGAAGAAATGCAAATCATAGTCCCATCTAAAGTTTCTTATCAAAATTGTGAAACCTTTACCTCCCACCCCACGATAATTTAGGAAACAATATTCATCGCAAAAGTAGAAAAAAGGTAGCCTAGAGACCAAGGCTTAAGACGAATGCTGGGCACTCACCTTAGCAACCGATTTGGTTTGATCATAGAACACTTGTTCCTTTCCTTTGAAGCTAGAAGCCTATTTCTTAACTTCATCATTAGGTGGTTTATCAAGACCATTTCATCCCTTCCCCCATCTACGTCGACGCTGTTGGATTCACAAGAAAGGGGACAGTTGAGACACAAATTTGTTCTGAGCCACATGGTTTTGAAGAACATCATTAGCTTTCTTTGAGAAATCAAAAGCTTTCCTTTGTTGGCGAGCCATGTGTCTCATCCTTTCCATCACCTCCCATTCCATATCCTCACTATCTAAATTTTAGAGGAGGAGCTAGGTCTCTCTATGATTAGAAGGGGGAAGTGTCGAGGGAGACATTGTTTTTCTCAAACACCTTTTGTTTGTGCTTAATCTTTTTTTTAAAGGATTGGCACAATTCACAATGCAGCAGCTTTCTTGGAACCTTGTGGATTTTTTCCTGCTCTAGATCTCATCATGATATGCTTAACTAGCTCCGTCTGGGACATCTTGGTCTAGACTTGAGTGATAGTGATTAGCGACTTAATTGAGGTATTATATTTTTGGGCTTGTTTCGAAGACCAGCTTGCAGCATGGCATCATTAGGAGAGGACTCCTCATGTTGATCAGTATCATGCAAATGATCACAGTCTTTTGTGAAAAGCACATTAAACCTAGATCCTCTCGTTAAAGTTTTCCATTGAGGCAATATTTCTTTCCTTGTTTGACCCCAATACTGTTACATGTGGTGATTTTTTTCACCAAATGAGATTTTTCTCCTATTTCTTCCTTTGCGTTCTCACCATCATCCAACGAACAAAATCAAGAGGATCCTGATTTGTACACTACACTTGCTGATTTCTCATAATTTCTTGATTTTCTTGACTAATGATACTGTCGGGTTGCTCCCCATTCATTGCCTTCTTTGATGTGTGTTTAGTAGCCACTTGCACCAGTTTTTCAACCTAATCTCCACCTGGTTCAGTATACTAATTGGATTGGTGACCATACTTGCCATAAGAGAAATAAAATATAGGTCTTTCCCTTGAGTGGATAGACGTAGCTCGATCAATTTTAAGCATAGTCCCAATTAAAAAACTCACACGCCACAAAAAGTGATGATTATATCATTCTATCGACAGGTTTGGTATACGGATCCATGCAATAATCTTCCTCACCACATTCTCTGAAGCAAGAATCTATCTTTACACAATAAGATAGTTCTTCACTATCATCTATGGACCTCCTAAGAGAGCATGAGAATAATCTTCATCTTCAACAAAATGAGATAAATAATAATCACAATCTATATCTTAACTCTGATATTATCCTTTTTAGCCCCATCTCTTCTCACGCGTTGCTCAATGAAATCGAGACGCACTCCTTTCCCAAGAACCTTAACAATTAGCGCTGCCTTCTATGGCTTGCACCATTCTTTGAACTCTTCCTTTGAAACTGGAATATTTTGACATGGATTGAAAGGTTTTTCCTTCCTAATTTGGTGATCCTCATCCCTGTACCAACGGTCCTCCGAGTTGGGCACATCTTTTTTCAATTCTTCAATACCCTTTATCATGTCACCAAGCAAGGAGAAAAGAGACTTCTCGTATGATAGAATTATTTTTTTGCTGCTTCTTTAGGCTCCTCTGATAATGTCTCCATGGCTTTTCCTTCTTGGTTCAAATCGATTACCTCATGAGGTTTGACTTTCTTGGTACTTCGCTGGACCAAGTAGAATTCTTGCTTGGAAACCTTGGCAGATCTTTCTTGAGACATTAAATGCCATGAATGTTGCTAATATATATTTACCTTATAAGAGTGGATATTATCATAGATATACCATTATAAAAAAGTGTTAGCCTTATACTTGTATAGTTATTAGTGCCGGTAGTAATAGTATTATTCGTATATGCAAATATCTAACCAATTTTAATCTGGTCGGAACACATTGGTAATTTGATTTTGGTATAGAGTTGGATTCCGGTGCCAATCCAATCTTATTCTTCCAACCCACCTTCTTAAAATATTATGTGCGTGTTCATATTATATATATAAAATGAGTAGTGATTTAAATTCAAGTTTTTTTTACAAATATTTGTGCCATCAAACTATAATTTAATTTACTAATAATATATTAATAATATTTGATATTATGAAATGTGAAAGGACTAAATATTATATTTGAGCCAAAATAAATTTGTTTTTGCAAGTTAGATCAAATAGAATTAAATTATTTGTGGGTCCAACTCAAGTAAGACCCCAACTTTAATGAAATCCACAGGCTAAATAAAAAAAATAAAAAAGAAAATAAGTGACTATAATCCACCTGAGAGTGAAATAAAGAAAGAGAGAAAGTGTACATTCATTCACACAAAAATAAAAGGAAAAAAAACACACAGAGTGAGAGGGTAGAAATTGGCATCAAAAAGAAGAAAAAAGGGGAAAAAGGTAGCGTCATTTTGATCTTATCAAACTTATAAACTTGTTCTATTTCTTATGAAATTTTAGTATGTTGTTTCGGGTATAGAGATGAATATTAGGATATAACTTACTAATTGTATTGTCTTCTCTTTTGTCTGATTTGAGATATCCACTTTGTGAAGAATTTATGTTATTTTCATCAGTTTGATTATGTATTATGTTGATTGTTGACATATCCTAGTGCTACTTGGAAGATTGATTGTATACTCATTATATTAATAGTGAAAGATTTTACTAGACTAGGTTACGTAGGTTTATTACCACTCTTTTGGAGATTTTCCTAAGATAAAATTCTAGTGTCTTATCTTTAATTTCTATCGTTGTATTTTCTATTTGGAGTATCTTTAGTGTTGCCTATTCGATTACACAAGTTGTGGGTGTAACGCCTTTACTATAAGAATATCATGCTTAAGTCATGATATTGTTAATGGTAAAAGTACTATGTATACTTTCTGTATTACCTATTTACATATTCTATAAGCCTTTAAAATAAATAAAACTGAAAACTAAAGGCATTTTTTAATACATATACATACATACATATATACATATGTTCCATATTCCAATTACAATAAGATAATCAGCAATAACAACAACTCAAAGAGCTTCATCAATTGTCATGAATAAAATATATCAAGTATACTTATATAAATAATTATATACATACTACCTGAAAATATTGGATGTAGGAGATGAGAACCTAACCCGAAGGTCTCAGTAGAGGAGTTTTAGAATTATCATAAAAAGATATGTAAAATAAAATTTGGTTTACGGTAGTGATCAGTGCTTGTCTTATGAATATTTCTCTTGGGATTTCCTTATCTTTCAAACTTTTATGATTCAACAGTTACTCCTTCACAACTCGTATTCCTCAACACCATTCTCTCCTCTAAATTATCCCTCTTCTAAAATTAACCGATTTAACTCCATTGCTGTTTACTTTTCTTATGTCTGACCAGGAGATATATTATTCACTTTCTATTCCTTTTTAAATTTACTGTTCATTTAGTCTCTTTCTTTAAAGACCACTATCACTCACCATAATTCCAAACCAATAATTTCAATCACAATTAATCAAATAATCAAACAAACAATCATACATAGAGAACAATTATGACAAGTAGCACAAACAGATAAACAGACAAACAATTAAACAAAAAAATAATTTCAAGCAATTTACAAACAAATACAGTATGATGCATGTCTGTTCTACTGGCCGTGAGCTCACATGCAGGGGCAGAGCTAGGCTAACTATTTAGGGGGGCGGTGTTTAATAATTTACTACAAATATTTTATATTACTATTTCTATTGTTAAAATTAAAGAAATAAATATATAATCTCAATCAAAGTAAGACAATAATATATAAAAATTACCACTTACAGTTTTGTATCATGAAAAGGCTATTCAACGTTTTTTTCTATTTTCAAAATCATCTATAATTGAATTTGTGTCGAAAATAGCTGCTAATTCTTTTTCTATATAGATGACCAAATTGTCTGCAAGAAATTCATCAGCCATCTTACTTCGGAGTCTTGTCTTAACAATTTTCATTGCTGAAAAAGCTCTTTCTGTTATTGCTGTAGATACTGGTATAGTCAAAACAAGACGTATTAATCTATCAACCATGTGATAAGTTCTTGATTTTCCCGTTTCTTGCAACTTGTTGCACAATTTAGAAAGTGTACCAATGCCTTTCAAATGATTTGGTATATCATGCTGATAATGTTACAACTGAGATTTCAAAATATTTAGCTCATTAGAAGGAAAGTCAAGGGGATAAAACTTCTCTACTAACTTGCTAATTTCTTCAATATTAAATGATTTGAAATTGTCCTTAGGATCCAAAGCACAACTCAAAGTCAAAAGCTCTATTGTTTGCTCATTAAATCTACTATTTAACTCTTGTATTTGAGAGTCAATTGTTGCCAAGAATACATCTATTCGATAATTATGCTCAACGGTCACACTTGGTTGACGAGATCGACCTCTTCCAAAAACATATTGTGCACTCATATTAGGGACTTCAATTTCATGTTTTTTATAAAAATCTTTAACATTTGCAAGAAAATTGCACCATCCACCATCTCTTAATTGTTGAAGAAGTAACTTTGATGTAGAAACAATATGCATTGCATTAAGAATATCTTGAGATTGTTGTTGCAGTGCTTGGCAAAGAACATTAGTGATTCTCATAATCTCTTTCATCAAGTGCAAAGTGAAAACAAATTCAAATGACAATAATATTTTACTAACACCATAAGCCTCACCTCTTTGTGCATAAGTTGTCCCGTCTTCAATGATATTATTGAGAACAATGTTGGTAGCAGTAAACATTTTTACCAAACTGCAAATAGAATTAAAGTGAGAGCTCCATCGAGTATCCCCAGTTCTTTGTAAAATGCTTATTTGATTCATACCTTTGCCTGTTTCTAATTCATTTTGAGCAACCAAGTTTGCATTTTAAATTGCTTGAGCTTCATGTAATTGATCATATTTTTTTGAAAAAGCACTAAAAATAGTGACAATAGAGTTTAATTGAGTAAAAAATTCATGAATTTGAAGTACCTCTCTTGAAGCTGCCACCAATGCTAATTGAAACCTATGAGCAAAACAATGTACATAGTATGCTTGTGGAGAATCTTTAAGAAACAAAGCTTGCAAACTATTCCATTCACCCCGCATGTTGCTAGCACCATCATACCCTTGACCCCTAATATTTTCAACTTGGAGATTATAATGAGAAAGGACAGAAATCAATTCTTTCTTTAAAGTTGTTGCACAAGTATCAGTAACATGCACAAGATCAAAGAATCTCTCTTTAACAAAACCATCTAGAGTAACAAATCTCAAAACAATGGCCATTTGCTCCTTTTTAGATTCATCTCTAGCTTCATCAACAATAATACAAAATTTGACATCTCCAATGCCTTCTCTAATTGAATTTCTCACCTTAGTAGCAAGAATATGTAGAATTTCTTTTTGGACATCATTTGAAGTATACTTAGCATTTTTTGGAGCATTTTTCAAAACATTCTTTTTTACTCTTTCATTGTAAGATCCCAAAAATTTCAACATTTTCAAAAAGTTACCTCTGTTGCTTGAACTTTGGCTTTCATCATGTCCTCTGTATGCAAAACCTTGAAATGTCAACCATCTAATGCAATCTATAGATGCTCCTAGTCGAATTCGATTATTTTCAATCTCTTCTGATGTTTGCTTATGAAGAAGTCTGTCAATATGTCGTGATTGTTTCATTAAATCATCACATGATTTCAGCGCCTTATGATGGAATGAGTTGGGACCTTTGCCAATGTGATTCAAAAGAGCATATTCTTTTCCACTATTTACTTTCTTCCAATTTCTGAAACCATTCTCAATAAAAGCATTTGAACCCGTATTGATTGAAGGTTCCTTAGCAAAAAGAAAGCATGAAAAACAATATATAGCATCATCTTCTATAGAATATTCTAACCAAGATGGGAACAATTTAAACCATGAAGCTTGAAAGCGACAATGACTTTTATCACCAGAAAATGGATAATTATCAAGAATTGGTTGATTTGGCCCAACTTTAATATAAGCCCGACGGATTTCATCTCTTTTATTTGGAAGAAACTTCCAAATCATTGGTCGCATTTCAGGATCTCTTTCCAAACGAAAAACATCCAGTTGATTTGGAAGAAATCGTGGACGCTTTGAGCTATTCAATGGAGAACTTGAAGTAATGAAATTTGATGACCCCTTGATGGGATATTTTCGCGGAGAAACGAATTTCTCCAAAACACCCAAATCTAACCGGCAAGTGCACCGGGTCGCATCAAGTAATAATAACTCACGGGAGTGAGGTCGATCCCACAGGGATTGAAGGATTGAGCAATTTTAGTTTGGTGGTTGATTTAGTCAAGCGAATCAAAATTTGGTTGAGAGATTTGTGATTTGAAGAATTTAAATTGCATAGAAAGTAAAAGAAATGGGTAAATTGCATGAAATTAAAGAGAACTGGAATTTAAAGTGCTGAATCTTAAAGAGCAAGAAATTAAATGGCAGAAACTTAGAACGCAAGAAATGTAAATTGCAGAATCTTAAAGTGCAAGAAATGTAAATGGCTTGAATTGTAAAGGGAATTGGGAATTGGATTTTGATGAGCGGATAATTTATACGCTTTTTGGCATTATTTTTAGTAGGATCTAGTTACTTTTAGGGATGTTTTCATTAGTTTTTATGTTAAATTTACATTTCTGGACTTTACTATGAGTTTGTATGTTTTTCTGTGATTTCAGGTATTTTCTAGCTGAAATTGAGGGACTTGAGCAGAAATCAGATTCAGAGGTTGAAAAAGGACTACTGATGCTGTTGGATTCTGACCTCCCTGCACTCAAAGTGGATTTTCTTGAGCTACAGAACTCGAAATGGCGCGCTTCCGATTGCGTTGGAAAGTAGACATCCAGGGCTTTCCATCAATATATAACAGTTCATACTTTGGCCAAGAATTGATGACGTAAACTGGCGTTTAACGCCAGCCTTCTGCCCAAATCTGGCGTCCAGCGCCAGAAAAGGATCCAAAACCAGAGTTGAACGCCCAAACTGGCACAGAAACTGGCGTTCAACTCCACAAATGGCCTCTGCACGTGCTACACTTAAGCTCAGCCCAAACACACACCAAGTGGGCCCCGGAAGTGGATTTATGCATCAATTACTTACTCATGTAAACCCTAGTAGCTAGTTTATTATAAATAGGACCTCTTACTATTGTATGAGGCATCTTTGGACGCCTGGTTCTTAGATCTGAGGGGCTGGCCTCTCGGCCATGCCTGGACCTTCACTTATATATTTTCATACGGTAGAGTTTCTACACTCCATAGATTAAGGTGTGGAGCTCTGCTGTTCCTCAAAGATTAATGCAAAGTACTACTGTTTTCTATTCAATTCTTCTTATTTCTCTTCTAAGATATCCATTCGCACCCAAGAACGTGATGAAGGTGATGATTATGTGTGACGCTCATCATCCTTCTCCTTTATGAACGCGTGCCTGACAAACACTTCTGTTCTACATGAAATAAGCTAGAATGTGTATCTCTTAGATCTCCTAACCAGAATCTTCGTGGCGTAAGCTAGAATGATGGCGGCATTCAAGAGAATCCAGAAGGTCTAAACCTTGTCTGTGGTATTCTGAGTAGGATTCAATGATTGAATGACTGTGACGAGCTTCAAACTCGCGATTGTTGGGCGTTAGTGACAGACGTAAAAGGAGGGTGAATCCTATTCCAGCATGATCGGGAACCGACAGATGAATAGCCGTGCCATGACAGGGTGCGTGAGCATATTATTCACTGAGAGGAGGGGATGTAGCCACTGACAATGGTGATGCCCTTGCATAAAGCCAGCCATGGAAAGGAGTAAGACTGATTGGATGAAGATAGCAGGAAAGCAGAGGTTCAGAGGAACGAAAGCATCTCCATTCGCTTATCTGAATTTCTTACCAATGAATTACATAAGTATCTCTATCCCTATTTTATTAATTAATATTCGAAAACTCCATGATTATTTTATATCCGCCTGACTGAGATTTACAAGGTGACCATAGCTTGCTTCATACCAACAATCTCCGTGGGATTCGACCCTTACTCACGTAAGGTATTACTTGGACGACCCAGTACACTTGTTGGTTAGTTGTATCGAAGTTGTGACAGACTGTAAAACTAGATCAGAGTATCTGGCCTAAGAAGCCACTACCAGAGATCACAATTTCATGCACCAAGTTTTTGGCGCCGTTGCCGGGGATTGTTTGAGTTTTCGGCAAGCTTTTGGTCGGTAACATCAGTGCCAGATTCCCTTTTGATCCGGCAACAGCACCAAGTTTTTGGCGCCGTTGCCAGGGATTGTTTGAGTTTGGACAACTGACGGTTCATCTTGTTGCTCAGATTAGGTAATTTTTTTTGTTTTATTTTCAAAAATTTTTCAAAAATCTTTCAAAATTTTCTCCTTTGTTTTCGAAAAAAAAAATGTTTTCAAAAATAAATTATTCTATGGCTTCAAAATTTTTAAGAATGAATTCTAGTGTTTCATGAAATATGTTGAATCATATCTGGCTGTAAAGCCATACCCAAACTACTTTGGGATTGGTATTCAACTAATCACTCCAGCCCATGTAATTATATGTTGCAGCCTGGCTGGCTGTAAAGCCATGTCTAAATTCTTTTGGACTGAGGCTTGCAATTTGTTATCAAGAGCAAGCTAGTTGGAGCTAATCCACCTGCTACTGTTCCTGATCTACCTGTTGAAGCTTGGCTGGCCATAGGCCATGTCTAGTGTTTTGGACTGGAGCTTTCTTTGAAAGCTTGGCTGGCTAGTGAGCCATGTCTAATTCCTGGACTGAAGCTTTAGACTAACATGGCAAGATTCCTGAAATTCATATTAAAAATTTTGGAATCCTTATTTTTTCCTTTAAATTTTCGAAAAATATAAATAAAAATCCAAAAAAAAAAAAATTAGAAAATCATAAAAATCAAAAATATTTTGTGTTTCTTGTTTGAGTCTTGAGTCATATCATAAGTTTGGTGTCACTTGCATATACATCTTGCATTTTTTCGAAAATTTCATGCATTCATGGTGTTCTTCATGATCTTCAAGTTGTTCTTGGTAAGTCTTCTTGTTTGATCTTGATGATTTGTTTGTTTTGTGTTGTATAGTGTTTTTCATATGCATTCTTGAATTCTTAGTGTCTAAGCATTAAAGAATTCTAAGTTTGGTGTCTTGCATGTCTTCCTTGCATTAAAGATTTTTCAAAAATATGTTCTTGATGTTCATCATAACATTCAAAGTGTTCTTGGTGTTCATCTTGACATTCATAGCATTCTTGCATGCATTCATTGTTTTGATCTAAAAATTTCATGCATTGCATAATTTTCATGTTTTTCATAAAAATTTCAAAAATCAAAAAAATATCTTTCCCTTTTTCTCTCATCAAATTCGAAAATTGAGTTGACTTTTTTTCAAAAATTTTTAAAATCAAGTTGTTTCTTATGAGTCAAATCAAATTTTCAAATTTGAAAATCTTATCTTTTTCAAAATCTTTTTCAAAAATCAAATCTTTTTCAAAATTCTTAGTTATTTTCGAAAATTCCAAAAATATTTTTCAAAAATCTTTTTCTCATTTTAAATCATAATTTTCGAAAATAACATAATCAATTAATGTTTTGATTCAAAAATTTGAAGTTTGTTACTTGCTAGTTAAGAAAGATTCAAACTTTAAGTTCTAGAATCATATCTTGTGATTTCTTATGAATCAAGTCATTAATTGTGATTTTAAAAATCAAATCTTTTTCAAAACTAATTTCTATCATATCTTTTCAAAAATATCTTCTTATCTTATCTTTTTCAAAAATATCTTTTCAAAATATCTTTTCTAACTTCCTAACTTCTTATCTTTTCAAAATTTGTTTCAACTAACTAACTAACTTTTTGTTTGTTTCTTAACTTTTTCAAAACTACCTAACTAACTCTCTCTCTCTCTAATTTTCGAAAATATCTCCCCTCTTTTTCAAAAATTCCTTTTTAATTAACTAATTATTTTTATTTTTTATTTTTTATTTCAAAAAATATTTCGAAAAAAATACTAACCTTTTTCAAAAACTATTTTCAAAAATCACTAACTCTTTTTCAAAATAATTTTCGAAAATTATCCCTCCTCCAATCCTATTCTATTTATTCATTCATATCCTAACATCTCATCTCACATCTCTTCCATTCGTACAGTTGCATTTCTTCCTCTACATCACATCCTTTATCACCCCCTCTTTTTTTTCCACTCACACAGGGATCCCTATACTGTGGTATAAAGAGAATCTCTATTATTATTATTATTTTTCTGTGTCTTCTTCTTTGTCATATGAGCAGGAGCAGGGACAAGAATATTCTTGTTGAAGCAGATCCAGAACCTGAAAGGACTCTGAAGAAAAAATTAAGAGAAGCTAAAATACAACATTCCAGAGATAACCTTTCAGAAATTTTCGAACAGGCAGAGGAGATGGCAGCCGAAAATAATAATAATGCAAGGAGGATGCTTGGTGACTTTACTGCACCTAATTCCAATTTACATGGAAGAAGCATCTCCATTCCTGCCATTGGAGCAAACAACTTTGAGCTGAAACCTCAGTTAGTTTCTCTGATGCAGCAGAACTGCAAGTTTCATGGACTTCCATCTGAAGATCCTTTTCAGTTCTTAACTGAATTCTTGCAGATATGTGATACTGTCAAGACTAATGGAGTAGATCCTGAAGTCTACAGGCTCATGCTTTTCCCTTTTGCTGTAAGAGACAGAGCTAGATTATGGTTGGATTCTCAACCTAAAGACAGCCTGAACTCTTGGGATAAGCTGGTCACGGCTTTCTTAGCCAAGTACTTTCCTCCTCAAAAGCTGAGCAAGCTTAGAGCTGATGTTCAAACCTTCAGACAGAAAGAAGGTGAATCCCTCTATGAAGCTTGGGAAAGATACAAACAGTTGACCAAAAAGTGTCCTTCTGACATGCTTTCAGAATGGACCATCCTGGATATATTCTATGATGGTTTATCTGAGCTATCAAAGATGTCACTGGACACCTTTGCAGGTGGATCCATTCACCTAAAGAAAACGCCTGCAGAAGCTCAAGAACTCATTGACATGGTTGCTAATAACCAGTTCATGTACACTTCTGAAAGGAATCTTGTGAGCAATGGGACGCCTATGAAGAAGGGAGTTCTTGAGGTTGATACTCTGAATGCCATATTGGCTCAGAATAAAATATTGACTCAGCAAGTCAATATGATTTCTCAGAATCTGCATGGAATGCAAGCTGCATCCAACAGAACTCAAGAGGCATCTTCTGAAGAAGAAGCCTATGATCCTGAGAACCCTGCAATAGCAGAGGTAAATTATTTAGGTGAACCTTATGGAAACACCTATAACTCAACATGGAGAAATCATCCAAATTTCTCATGGAAGGATCAAAAGCCTCAACAAGGCTTTAATAATGGTGGAAGAAACAGGTTTAGCAATAGCAAACCTTTTCCATCATCAACTCAGCAACAGACAGAGAACTCTGAACAAAATGCTTCTAATTTAGCAAATCTAGTCTCTGATCTATCTAAGGCCACTGTAAGTTTCATGAATGAAACAAGGTCTTCCATTAGAAATCTGGAAGCACAAGTGGGCCAGCTGAGTAAAAGGATCACTGAAATCCCTCCTAGTACTCTCCCAAGCAATACAGAAGAGAATCCAAAAGGAGAGTGCAAGGCCATTGACATAAGCGCCATGGCCGAACCTATGAGGAGAGGAGAGGACGTGAATCCCAAGGAGGAAGACCTCCTGGGACGTCCAGTGATCAATAAGGAGCTTCCCTCTGAGGAACCAAAGGACTCTGAGGCTCATCTAGAGACCATAGAGATTCCATTGAACCTCCTTATGCCCTTCATGAGCTCTGATGAGTATTCCTCTTCTGAAGAGAATGAGGATGTCACAGAAGAGCAAACTGCCAAGTTTCTTGGTGCAATCATGAAGCTGAACGCCAAATTGTTTGGCATTGATGCTTGGGAAGTTGAACCTCCCTTGTTCATCAATGAACTAAGTGATCTGGATCAACTGACATTGCCTCAGAAGAGACAGGATCCTGGAAAGTTCATAATACCCTGTACCATAGGCACCATGATCTTTAAGGCTCTGTGTGACCTTGGTTCAGGAATAAACCTCATGCCCCTCTCTGTAATAGAGAAACTGGGAATCTATGGGGTACAAGCTGCTAAAATCTCACTAGAGATGGCAGACAGCTCAAGAAGACAGGCTTATGGACAAGTAGAAGATGTATTAGTAAAGGTTGAGGGCCTTTACATACCTACTGATTTCATAGTCCTGGATACTGGAAAGGAAGAGGATGAATCCATCATCCTAGGAAGACCTTTCCTGGCCACAGCAAGAGTTGTGATTGATGTTGACAGAGGTGAATTAGTCCTTCAATGGAATGAGAACTCCCTTGTATTCAAAACTCAAGGATCTTCCTCTGCAACCATGAAGAGGAAGCATGAAAAGCTTCTCTCAAAGCAGAATCAACCAGAGCCCCCACAGTCAAACTCTAAGTTTGGTGTTGGGAGGCCACAACCAAACTCTAAGTTTGGTGTTGAACTCCCATATCCAAACTCTAAGTTTGGTGTTGGAGAGTTTCAACAAAACTCTGCACATCTGTGAGGCTCCATGAGAGCCCACTGTCAAGCTATTGACATTAAAGAAGCGCTTATTGGGAGGCAACCCAATATTTATTTATCTAACTTTATTATTATTGTTTTTCATGTTTTCTTAGGTTCATGATCATGTGGAGTCACAAAATAAATATAAAAATTGAAAACGGAATCAAAAAACAGCAGAAGAAAAATCACACCCTGGAGGAGCATCTGTCTGGCGTTCAAACGCCAGAACAGAGCATAGTTCTGGCGCTGAACGCCCAGAATGGGAGCATCCTGGCGCTGAACGCCCAGAACAAGCATGGTTCTGGCGTTCAACGCCAGAAATGGCAGCAAAGGGGCGTTGAACGCCCAAAATGGGCACCAACCTGGCGCTGAACGCCCAGAGTTGTGTGCAAGGGCATTTTACATGCCTAAATTGGTGCAGGGATGTAAATGCCTTGACACCTCAGGATCTGTGGACCCCACAGGATCATCTCAGGATCTGTGGACCCCACAGGATCCCCACCTACCTCATCATCTCTCTTTCCATTCATGATCATCCCTTCTTTTTTTTTTCCATTTACCACTCATATCCATACACCCACTACCTTCAAAAATTCAACATCTCTCTCTCTCTCCCACCCAATCCCACCCACATGGCCGAATACACATCTCCCTCCATCTCCTCCATATCTTCTTCTTATTCTTCTATTCTTTCTTCTTTTGCTCGAGGGCGAGCAACATTCTAAGTTTGGTGTGGTAAAAGCATAGCTTTTTTTGTTTTTTCCATAACCATTGATGGCACCTAAGGCCAGAGAAACCTCTAGAAAGAGGAAAGGGAAGACAAAAGCTTCCATCAAGGGTCTATAGCTCAGTGGAAGAACATTTGACTGCAAATCAAGAGATCCCTGAGATACCTCAGGGGATACATTTTCTTCCACACAATTATTGGAAGCAACTAAGGGTGGAACATCAAGAGCACTCCATCATCCTTCATGAAATCAGAGAAGATCTAAAAGCAATGAAGGAGGAGCAGCAAAGACAAGGAAGAGACATAGAAGAGCTCAAGGACATCACTAAGGTGGACTCATTCCTTGTTCTTACTTTCTCTATTTTTTTTCGTTTTATATATTATGTGCTTATCTATGTTTGTGTCTTCATTACATGATCATTAGTAGTTAGTAACTTTGTCTTAAAGTTATAAATGTCCTATGAATCCATCACCTCTCTTAAATGAAAAATGTTTTAATTCAAAAGAACAAGAAGTACATGAGTTTCGAATTTATCCTTGAACTTAGTTTAATTATATTGATGTGGTGACAATGCTTCTTGTTTTCTGAATGTATGCTTGAACAGTGCATATGTCTTTTGAAGTTGTTGTTTAAGAATGTTAAATATGTTGGCTCTTGAAAGAATGATGACTAGGAGACATGTTATTTGATAATCTGAAAAATCATAAAAATGATTCTTGAAGCAAGAAAAAGCAGCAAAGAACAAAGCTTGCAGAAAAAAAAAAAGAGGCGAAAAAAATAGAAAAAAAAATAGAAAGAAAAAGAAAAAGGCAAGCAGAAAAAGCCAATAACCCTTAAAACCAAAAGGCAAGGGCAAATAAAAAGGATCCCAAGGCTTTGAGCATCAGTGGATAGGAGGGCCTAAAGGAATAAAATCCTGGTCTAAGCGGCTAAACCAAGCTGTCCCTAACCATGTGCTTGTGGCGTGTAGGTGTCAAGTGAAAACTTGAGACTGAGCGGTTAAAGTCAAGGTCCAAAGCAAACAAAGAGTGTGCTTAAGAACCCTGGACACCTCTAATTGGGGACTTTAGCAAAGCTGAGTCACAATCTGAAAAGGTTCACCCAATTATGTGTCTGTGGCATTTATGTATCCGGTGGTAATACTGGAAAACAAAGTGCTTAGGGCCACGGCCAAGACTCATGAAATAGCTGTGTTCAAGAATCATCATACTGAACTAGGAGAATCAATAACACTATCTGAACTCTGAGTTCCTATAGATGCCAATCATTCTGAACCTCAATGGATAAAGTGAGATGCCAAAACTATTCAAGAGGCAAAAAGCTATAAGTCCCGCTCATATGATTGAAGCTCTGTTTCATTGATAGTTTGGAATTTATAGTATATTCTCTTCTTTTTATCCTATTTGATTTTCAGTTGCTTGGGGACAAGCAACAATTTAAGTTTGGTGTTGTGATGAGCGGATAATTTATACGCTTTTTGGCATTGTTTTTAGTAGGATCTAGTTACTTTTAGGGATGTTTTCATTAGTTTTTATGTTAAATTCACATTTCTGGACTTTACTATGAGTTTGTGTGTTTTTCTGTGATTTCAGGTATTTTCTGGCTGAAATTGAGGGACTTGAGCAGAAATCAGATTCAGAGGTTGAAAAAGGACTGCTGATGCTGTTGGATTCTGACCTCCCTGCACTCAAAGTGGATTTTCTGGAGCTACAGAACTCGAAATGGCGCGCTTCCAATTGCGTTGGAAAGTAGACATCCAGGGCTTTCTAGCAATATATAACAGTCCATACTTTGGCCAAGAATTGACGACGTAAACTGGCGTTTAACGCCAGCCTTCTGCCCAAATCTGGCGTCCAGCGCCAGAAAAGGATCCAAAACCAGAGTTGAACGCCCAAACTGGCACAGAAACTGGCGTTCAACTCCACAAATGGCCTCTGCACGTGCTACACTTAAGCTCAGCCCAAACACACACCAAGTGGGCCCCGGAAGTGGATTTATGCATCAATTACTTACTCATGTAAACCCTAGTAGCTAGTTTATTATAAATAGGACCTCTTACTATTGTATGAGGCATCTTTGGACGCCTGGTTCTTAGATCAGAGGGGCTGGCCTCTCGGCCATGCCTGGACCTTCACTTATGTATTTTCATACGGTAGAGTTTCTACACTCCATAGATTAAGGTGTGGAGCTCTGCTGTTCCTCAAAGATTAATGCAAAGTACTACTGTTTTCTATTCAATTCTTCTTATTTCTCTTCTAAGATATCCATTCGCACCCAAGAACATGATGAAGGTGATGATTATGTGTGACGCTCATCATCCTTCTCCTTTATGAACGCGTGCCTGACAAACACTTCTGTTCTACATGAAATAAGCTAGAATGTGTATCTCTTAGATCTCCTAACCAGAATCTTCGTGGCGTAAGCTAGAATGATGGCGGCATTCAAGAGAATCCGGAATGTCTAAACCTTGTCTGTGGTATTCTGAGTAGGATTCAATGATTGAATGACTGTGACGAGCTTCAAACTCGCGATTGTTGGGCGTTAGTGACAGACGCAAAAGGAGGGTGAATCCTATTCCAGCATGATCGGGAACCGACAGATGAATAGCCGTGCCGTGACAGGGTGCGTGAGCATATTATTCACTAAGAGGAGGGGATGTAGCCACTGACAACGGTGATGCCCTTGCATAAAGCCAGCCATGGAAAGGAGTAAGACTGATTGGATGAAGATAGCAGGAAAGCAGAGGTTCAGAGGAACGAAAGCATCTCCATTCGCTTATCTGAAATTCCTACCAATGAATTACATAAGTATCTCTATCCCTATTTTATTAATTAATATTCGAAAACTCCATGATTATTTTATATCCGCCTGACTGAGATTTACAAGGTGACCATAGCTTGCTTCATACCAACAATCTCCGTGGGATTCGACCCTTACTCACGTAAGGTATTACTTGGACGACCCAGTACACTTGCTGGTTAGTTGTATCGAAGTTGTGACAGACTGTAAAACTAGATCAGAGTATCTGGCCTAAGAAGCCACTACCAGAGATCACAATTTCGTGCACCAGATTTGCAGAAATTAAACAAGGAAATGAAAAATTGCAACAAGCAGAGAAATAGAAAAAGACTTGGATTGAACCGGATCTTAAAATAGAAATGTAAATAAGCATGAAAACAGTAAACAGGGAATGGGAAATGGGAAATCCGGATCTCAGGACCCAAGAGACTAGATAACCAAGTCTAGATCTCAATGCCTTCCTAGATCCAACAAGCACAATTGCAAAGGAAATTGTAAATTGCAAAGAAAGTAGATGAAGAACAATTAACCGAAACTGAAATTCAATTGTGCAGTGAAATAAAGCAAGATCCTAAGGTGAGATTGAAACAGAATTTCTTCAATTCTCCACCCAAAATCCAAGACAAGAAAAGTAAAGAGTGCTGGGCAAGAACAAGGAAGAAGAGAGATCAATTCTCCTCCCAAATTCTCTTGAATTAAAACAACAATGCTAGAATATAAAAGTGAGCTCTCAATCAAAACCAGAAAAGAAAGCTCTTCTGAAAACTCAAAAAGAAGCTCTCTAAAACTTAAATTCTAATCTATTTATACACTTTCTTCAAATGGTCTTCAAGCCTTCAATTGGGCCTTTGCTCTTGATGGAATTGGGTTGAGAGAGGCCTTGGTTGATTGCTCTTGGAGTTTGGAGAAGAACCGAATTAAACCGGGTTGGAATCATGAAAGCTTGAGTGAAAGTTGGAGTAAAAGTTAGGGTCTAACTTTTGCTCCAACTTTTCACATCAGCACCCTTGTTTTGCTGATACCAACGTTGGGGCAAAAGTTAGGGGTCTAACTTTTGCTCCAACGTTGGCCTCCCTTAGTTATTCACGGCGCCAACGTTAGCCAGAAAGTTAGGGGCTAACGTTGGCGCAAACTTTTGCTAGCCCAGGGAGTTTTTTCAAGCGCCAACGTTAGCCAGAAAGTTAGGGGCTAACGTTGGCGCAAACTTTTGGTGCATCCAGGGAGTGTTTTTCATGCCAAAAGTTAGCCAAAAAGTTAGGGGCTAACTTTTGCTCCAGCTTTTGCCCAAAAGTTAGCCAAAAAGTTAGGGGCTAACTTTTGCTCCAGCTTTTGCTTCCTGGTTCATAATTAATTCAAGACTCAAGTCATTCCTCCTAGCCATTCCTTCTTGCATCAACCTTTCTCCAAGCTTTCTTCACCTATCATTAATCAACCAAACACATCAAATCTATGCTCAAAATCATGAGATATTCATTCTTTCATAATATATGACAATTATAGCATAAAACCTCATGAAATAGCATGAATTCATACATGGTTGATTAAATCAAAGGAAACATGAAAATATACCCAATTGGCTTGCTTTTGGCTCAAGAAAGTGCATAATTCAATTGAAAACAAAAGAAAAAGGCTAGTGAAACTAGGCTAAGATGACTTGTCATCACAACACCAAACTTAAAGCTTGCTTGTCCCCAAGCAAGAAATGATTTATTGAGAAGAAAGAATGAAATGGGAGAGGATGTTCATGCTAGTAGAGTGTTATTGATAGTTCATGGGGTTTTATGTGGATATGTACACACTCACCTCTTATTGACTCTTAAGCCTAGAAAGCCTCTTTCAAGCTTCAAGTAACCTACTGCTATGACCTCTCATTATTCCTTTATCCTTGGCTATTATCTTGTTCATGAGCTTTATTTGAGTGTCATGTGTAGCAAGTTCATTTCCTTTTCTTTAAACTTGACACATTATTCACTATAGACACTTGGCTCACATTCCTTCTTAGAACATTGATGCCCAGTACCTCTTTGAGCTACTAAATGCCTTGTAGTTAGGTTGCTCTTGATAGTGGACTTTCAGCTGATGATCCCGGGTTAGTTAACCCAAGTCATCAAGTGTTGATGCACTCCAAAGAGCTTAATAATCCAAGCAGATCCTAATACAAAGACACCACAGGCATATATTCTAAGGTTCAAGCTATTGGTGTCCAGCTTTGTTTCTTTTTGTTTTTCTTTTGTTCTGCCACTTCTTGGCTATTTCTTTTTCTCCCCTTTTTTCTTTCTTTTTGTTTTTCTTTCTAACCAAGGATTTTTATTCAATTGAGATTTATAGACAGTAACTACTTTCTACTTAAGATGAGACATCCTAGTGTTCTTATTCATTAAAGGTGAGCTATTATACAATCACACACATACCACCACTTTTATTTTACTTCTATCTAACAGAGAACTATCTCACTTCACATTCAAACATTTCTTTTATTGAATTGAAAATGCAGGGGACAAAGCATGCTTTTTGTTCAGTGAAAGTAAACACACAAGCACACACATAGACTAGCTTACTTATTCTAAGAGAAACAAACAAGATGCAAAGACTATTAATTATGACAACTACTTAAAGATGCAAGGACCACTTAAAACTGACACAATGCATGCTTTCTTAGTGTTGAACAAGGAGCAAGTCCACCTTTTATTTGTCATGCTTTTTCTTTCTTCTTTCATACACCTGGTTGCTGGTGTTTCCTATGTCCATGTCTGTTGTCTGTTGATCCCGCCAGAACCCAGCTCTATTCATTGCTTCCTCTACTCTATCTTCAAGCTTCATTGCATTGCTTACTTCTATCTCACTTCTCCTTTTGAAGAATTCATCAAAGGTTGGAAAAGCTGGATCCATGTTGTGCAGATGCTCTCCAATATAGTTCAGCTTGATTTGACTATTTATGTTGTAGTCGGCTTGGACTTCATATCTTGCATCTTGGAGTGTTGTGAACTCTTTGAGAGCCCTCAAATTTTCAGCTTGCATTTGCTCCAACTTTCCAAATGATTCATGAGATTGAAAAGCATGTTCTTCTTGCATCACAAGGAATCTTGACTCGAATTCACTTTGTTTGTTCATCATTCTTAGCTCCCGTTCTTCTTGTGCTTGTTGGTTTTTCATGTATAGTGAATGATATTCCTCTTGCCTTTCTTGAATTCTCATGTACTGTTGTGATAATCTTCCAATTGCTTCCTGTATTTGAGTCATGTCCAGATTGTTATGTAGAGGAGTGTGCTGCTGTTCCTCCTCCTCTTGTGGCTCTTCTTCCTCTTGTAATTCTTCTCCCTCCATTGGTTCCTCTCTTTCCCTTCTTCCATGTGGTCTTCGGCCTTGATGTGCTTCAGGGGGCATCATCATTCTTTCAATGGTTATAGGCATGCCTTGGCTTAACCACATTGGATTCTCCTCTTCCATTGGAACTTTAGCCTTTGCACACAACCTCCAAATGGTACTCGGATAGTACAACCAAGATCCGGCCGAATTCTTCTCAGCCAGCTTTTGAATGTCCTTTGCCAGAATTTCATGAACTTTTACCTCTCCTCCCACAATTATGCAATGCAACATAATAGCTCTATTCTTGTTAACTTCTGAGGTGTTTACTGTGCCCAGAATTGATCTTTTCAACAACTCATACCATCCCTTTGCTTTTGGGGTAAGGTTAACTCTCTTCAAATACTTATATTTATTCTTGTCATCTCCTTCCCACTCTGAGTTTTCCATACAAATATCTCTAGCAATCCCATCATAATCCGGATCACCATTTACCCTTTGGTGGTATCCTGGTTCACTAAAGCGAACTGATTTTAGTCCCAAGACTTTTTTGATTGCATCCGAGCTAAAATCTACTTCCACTCCCCGCACATAGCTCTTGTATGTTGGGGCCTCACTCATGTCAAGTCTTGAGACATTGGCATAGAATTCTCTTATGATATTAGCATTGATTCGGGTGATTGGTGATATGAGTTCCTCCCACCTCCTCTTTCGAATTTTGTCCTTCATTTCTTGGCATCAATCATCCGGCAGCCAGAGTGGAATTTCTGGATATATCTTCTTCTGATTCATCCATTCAATTTGCATCTGATGGTACCGAGATTTGAATCTCCATTGGTCATATTCAGGGGTGCTCTCCTCCACCATGGGATCTTTCCCTCTTCTTCGTTTGGTTCTTGAGGAAGAGGCCATGATCACTTGGTTGTTTGAGACTCTTGAGGTTAAAGGGAGTGTGAAGAATGTTAGAGATTTTGATGTGTGTCTTGGAGAAAGATGAAATTTGAGGCCGAGCTTATTATGATGAGAAATGATGAAGGGAAGTTTAAATGGTTGGAGTGCAAGGATTCGGTCACATGCATGGCTTGGAGGTGGTATGTTATTTAAATGAACAATGAAGGGCTAGGATGCAATTAGATACTATGTGAATCAAAGGTGTGCATGTAAGGGAGAATGAAGACAAAGCTTGCTTCTTCAATTGTCTTTGCCGTGATCATCTCAAGGAGTGGCAGATTCTCTTTTTGAAGCATGTGATGAGATTTTGTCCTCTTGCTATGCTTTCCTTTGTCTTGTCTCTTTCATAAAGTATTCTTTGACCATCTAGTCATCACAACAAGACAACACACATTAGCTATATCAAACCGTGGCAATAGTGCTTCTTTTTATTAACACTATATGAATTATCATTCCTTATATCCATTTGGACCGTGACTTTCCTTGGAGGACACCAAACTTAATGTTTGGTCATATAGTTGAAAATATATGGTTCTCCCTCCAACTAGTGAAATTGAAATCCCAATGTCATTCTTGGTCAAATGTTTATAAGAGATGTTTTCATCATAATTTTCCTTTTTCTCTCTCTCTTTTTTTTTCATGAAGGATCAATTGTGCCCCTAAATCCGTGCATCAAAGTTTGGTGAACACCAAACTTGTATCTTGCTTAAGGGATAAATGTGAGATGCTAGTATTAAATCACAATTGATGCCTACATCATAGAGTATGATTTCTTTTTAATGAAAAAGTCTCAGTAAGAGATAATGTATGATCATTGATGCATGATTTTTTTTTTTAATTTTCATGAGAAGAGAAACACCAAACTTAGTGTTTGGTCATATGCTAGGCATATAGTATGAAAATGTTTGCAACACTGGTTTGGTGTGCTTGAAGGCACACCAAACTTTAGAAGTCTTAGCATATGAAAAAAAAAAATTTGCATGCATTCATTGAGTACATCTATGAAAATAAATTTCATGCTCAGATGATCATAACTTATTGAATTTGAAATGACATAAATCTTAAATCATGGGTTGCCTCCCATGGAGCGCTCTTTTATTGTCACTAGCTTGACATTAGAGCTTTCTTTTATGGTGGTTGAGGGTTGTAGTGCCTCAACTTGTCTCCCCTGACTGTGATCCTCCTCTTTGTTCTCTGGTGTTCAATTTCAGCATGTTCTAACGAGAGTATGTTGCTGACATTGTAATAGTCATCAGTCTGTCGGCTTGCTCCCAGTTGTTGATATATCAATTGCACTTTGTCACCTTTGGAAAGCCCCTCTGTTGGAATCTTCCTGTTCTTCCAACCCCTTTTTGTTTTGTTTCTGCGTTTCATCCTTTCTTTTATTGACCTTTCTTTTCTGGCCGTAGGCTTACCTTGGGGATCTTTCATCCTTTCAGTGGCTAATACTCCAATATTCTCTTGGACTTCTTCATCAGTTTGCACAACCTTTTGCCTTGGGATGTTGTTGTGAATCGCCTTGTTGCTTTCTTCCTTTAACTGTGATTCTTCCTTGTCAAGTTCCATATAGTTTTTCTTCTCATTACCAAACTGTGCTTCTGGTAACACCTTCAGAGTGACACTCTTGTCATGCATTCTGAGAGTTAATTCTCCTTCCTCTATGTCTATGATAGCTCTAGCAGTGGCCAAGAATGGCCTTCCCAGAATAATAGAGTCACCATCATCCCCTTCTGAATCTAGAACCACAAAATCTGCAGGGTATATGAAATTGTCCACCTTGACCAGAAGGTTTTCAATTATACCCCTGGGGTATACTGTTGACTTATCTACTAGCTCTAGAGATATCTGTACTGGTTTAACTTCCTCTATATGCAGCTTTTTTACCAAGGAGGATGGTATTAAGTTGATACTTGCTCCTAGATCGCACATTGCTTTAGTGATGGTTAATTCCCCAATGGTGCAAGGTAGCAAAAAGCTCCCTGGATCTTCAAGCTTAGCGGGAAACCCTTTTTGAATCAAAGCCCTGCATTCCTCAGTGAGCAGTATGGTTTCCTTCTCATGCCAACTTCTTTTCTTGTTGATAAGCTCCTTCAAAAACTTGGCATACAGAGGCATTTGCTCAAGTGCTTCAGCCAAGGGAATATTGATTTCCAGCTTTTTGAAAGCCTCAAGGAACTTATGAAATTGTTGGTCCTTAGTTTCTTTGTTGAACCTCTGGGGATATGGCAGTGGAGGTACAAAGGTTTTCTCTGCTTGTTGCTTTTGATTCTTGGTTGGCTCTTCAACTGCTTCATTCCCTTTTTTTGGAATTTTTTATTGTTCCTCCTTTGCTTGAGTTTGCTTTGAAGCTTCCTTGCTTGCCATTGCATCATCATCATTGGATTCCTCTGTGTGTGTTGGCTGTTCCTCTTCTATTGGTCTTTTGCTGCTCTCTACTTGCTTCTTAGTAGTGTCATTGTTGCTCACCAATGTTCTCCCACTCCTTAATTGTATCGCCTTGCATTCTTCCTTAGGATTTGGAATTGTGTCACTCGGCAGTGAGCTTGAAGGTCTCTCAACAGAAATCTGTTTGGAGATTTGCCCCATCTGTCTCTCTAGGCTCTTCAGGGAGGCTTCATGATTCTTGGTTGTCATTTCCTGGTGTTTCAACATTTTGTCTATCACGGCCTCCAAGTTAGTGATTCTCTGGGCTTCAGGTGATACTTGAGGTGGGTTATGAGATGTGGGTGGTGGATGGTAGGCATTTTGGTTGGTGGGGTGGTTATTGGATTGGTACTGGTTGGGGTTGGGGTAGTTGTTTTGAGTTTTTCTGTAGGGGTTCTGGTTAGTTTGCTGCTGGTTGTGGTTTTAGTTGCTTCTTGGGTTGTTTTGGTTTGAGTTTCTCTGCCATGGTTGTTGATTTTGGGTGTGATTATCTCCCCATCTGAGGTTTGGGTGGTTCTTCCAGGATGGATTGTATGTATCACCATACACTTCATTCGGTCCTTGGTTGTGCATATACTGTACTTGCTCTTGTTGTTGTTCTTCTTGAGTTTCTTCATTCTGTCCCCATGTGGTTGATGGTTGGCTAGTGTTAACTGCTGCAACTTGGAGACTATCAATCCTCTTGGCCATTTGTTCAAATTGTTGTTGAATTTGCTGCTGCATCATCTTGTTTTGAGCCAAGATTGAGTCCACTCCTTCTAGCTCTATTACTCCTCTTCTTTGTGATGGTTGGCGGTTTCTTTGATGAGCAAAGAAATATTGGTTGTTAGCCACCATATCAATGAGATTTTGAGCTTCCTCTGCAGTTTTCATGAGTTGCAATGAACCTCCAGCTGAATGATCCAAAGCTTCTTGAGATTTCAATGTTAAGTCCTCATAGAAATTCTGCAGCTTATCCCACTCAGTGAACATTTCAGGAGGACATTTCCTGATTAGAGCTTTGTATCTCTCCCATGCCTCATGGATGGGTTCAGCCTCCATTTGTGTAAATGTTTGTACCTCAGTCTTCAACCTTATGATCCTTTGAGGTGGGTAAAATTTGGCAAGGAACTTGGTTACCAGATCATCCCAATTGTTGATGCTGTCTCTTGGAAAGGATTCCAACCATTGAGTGGCCTTGTCTCTGAGAGAAAATGGGAATAGCAATAGCTTGTAGCTGTCAGGAGGCACACCATTAGTTTTAACAGTGTTACAAATCCTCAAGAAGGTGGATAAGTGTTGGTTCGGATCTTCAAGTGGTCCTCCACCAAAAGAGCAATTGTTTTGAACCAAAGTGATGAGTTGTGGCTTTAGTTCAAAATTGTTTGCATTAACATTTGGAGTTAAGATGCTACTTCCACAATGTCTAGGATTTGCAAAAGTATAGGAAGCTAAAACTCTCCTCTGGGGTGGATTGTTATTGTTGTTGTCTACTCCACCTGGTGGATTGGTTGAATGTTCCTCCATATCTTGGAATTCTTCTTCTGATTCCTCTTCTCCAACAATATTTTTTCTTCTTTCAGCTCTTCTTAACCTTCTAAGAGTTCTTTCGTCTTGTTCATGAAAGATGGGTGTATTTCTTCTTGTACCTGACATACAAGCAGAACATAAGAAACACACAAACCAGTGACACTTCAATCTATTGCTAGAATGAAGTTTTAGTTAGCTTAAGAAAAAATTCAAACAGTTAGTGGGTTAATTGAAAATTAAAGGAACAGAAAATAAAAATGCTAGATCTAGATCACCACCTCACTTAATCATTGTCAATCTAATTCAATCCCCGGCAACGGCGCCAAAAACTTGATGGGATATTTTCGCGGAGAAACGAATTTCTCCAAAACACCCAAATCTAACCGGCAAGTGCACCGGGTCGCATCAAGTAATAATAACTCACGGGAGTGAGGTCGATCCCACAGGGATTGAAGGATTGAGCAATTTTAGTTTGGTGGTTGATTTAGTCAAGCGAATCAAAATTTGGTTGAGAGATTTGTGATTTGCAGAATTTAAATTGCATAGAAAGTAAAAGAAATGGGTAAATTGCATGAAATTAAAGAGAACTGGAATTTAAAGTGCTGAATCTTAAAGAGCAAGAAATTAAATGGCAGAAACTTAGAACGCAAGAAATGTAAATTGCAGAATCTTAAAGTGCAAGAAATGTAAATGGCTTGAATTGTAAAGGGAATTGGGAATTGGATTTGCAAAAATTAAACAAGGAAATGAAAAATTGCAACAAGCAGAGAAATAGAAGAAGACTTGGATTGAACCGGATCTTAAAACAGAAATGTAAATAAGCATGAAAACAGTAAACAGGGAATGGGAAATGGGAAATCCGGATCTCAGGACCCAAGAGACTAGATAACCAAGTTTAGATCTCAATGCCTTCCTAGATCCAACAAGCACAATTGTAAAGGAAATTGTAAATTGCAAAGAAAGTAGATGAGGAACAATTAACCGAAACTGAAATTCAATTGTGCAGTGAAATAAAGCAAGATCCTAAGGTGAGATTGAAACAGAATTTCTTCAATTCTCCACCCAAAATCCAAGACAAGAAAAGTAAAGAGTGCTGGGCAAGAACAAGGAAGAAGAGAGATCAATTCTCCTCCCAAATTCTCTTGAATTAAAACAACAATGCTAGAATGTAAAAGTGAGCTCTCAATCAAAACCAGAAAAGAAAGCTCTTCTGAAAACTCAAAAAGAAGCTCTCTAAAACTTAAATTCTAATCTATTTATACACTTTCTTCAAATGGTCTTCAAGCCTTCAATTGGGCTTTTGCTCTTGATGGAATTGGGTTGAGAGAGGCCTTGGTTGATTGCTCTTGGAGTTTGGAGAAGAACCGAATTGAACCGGGTTGGAATCATGAAAGCTTGAGTGAAAGTTGGAGTAAAAGTTAGGGTCTAACTTTTGCTCCAACTTTTCACATCAGCACCCTTGTTTTGCTGATACCAACGTTGGGGCAAAAGTTAGGGGTCTAACTTTTGCTCCAACGTTGGCCTCCCCTTAGTTATTCACGGCGCCAACGTTAGCCAGAAAGTTAGGGGCTAACGTTGGCGCAAACTTTTGCTAGCCCAGGGAGTTTTTTCAAGCGCCAACGTTAGCCAGAAAGTTAGGGGCTAACGTTGGCGCAAACTTTTGGTGCATCAGCTTTTGCTTCAAAAGTTAGCCAAAAAGTTAGGGGCTAACTTTTGCTCCAGCTTTTGCTTCCTGGTTCATAATTAATTCAAGACTCAAGTCATTCCTCCTAGCCATTCCTTCTTGCATCAACCTTTCTCCAAGCTTTCTTCACCTATCATTAATCAACCAAACACATCAAAGCTATGCTCAAAATCATGAGATATTCATTCTTTCATAATATATGACAATTATAGCATAAAACCTCATGAAATAGCATGAATTCATACATGGTTGATTAAATCAAAGGAAACATGAAAATCTACCCAATTGGCTTGCTTTTGTCTCAAGAAAGTGCATAATTCAATTGAAAACAAAAGAAAAAGGCTAGTGAAACTAGGCTAAGATGACTTGTCATCACCCCTCAAGTATTGGAGTAGCAATAGTAGAAGCATCTTCATTCTCTTGATCTTTTCTTTAAAAAAATGTATCAATAGTTTTGAACTTACTCATAATTCAAATGGCCAAATAAGTTCCTATAATTAAAAATATATTTAGCAAAAAGTGTAAATTACAGTCTAAATCTTTATAAAATATAAAAATTATATTTCAATTTAAAATAAAATATTAAAATTCAAAACAATAATACTAACATCCTAGTATAAATAATATAAAATTGTAATTAAATAGTTAACTAATAAAAAAAACTAAATATACAAACTAACATATAATAACATAAACTTAATTAACAAATAATAATAAATTAACTAATTAAGTAAATAACTAAATATATAAAAAAGAATAAAAATATAACCTTTTTTGAGAAAGAGGAGTGAAGAATCACTTGTTGAATTGCTATCTTTTTTTTAATCTGCAAAAAACAAAAAAATAAGAGTCAAAGAGGTAAAACCGTAAAAGATAAGAAGATTAAAGAGATAAAGAAGAAGAAGAATAGAAAAAGTTGTTACCTGAAATTTTAGAAAGTGAAGGCGGGAAGGGGGAGAGGGGGAGACTGGTTGTACGCTGGGAAATAAGAAAAGGAGATGGGGAGACTGGTTGTACGCTGGAAAATAAAAAAGGGGATAGGGAATGGGCTATTGGGCTGGGTTTTTTGTAGGAATTAAAAAGGGGACTGGAAAAGTTATGGAACAAAAGGAGAGGGGGGCTGGGAAATAAAGAAAGGGGGGACTAGACTATTTTTTTTTAAATAAAAACTAAAATGGGGGGGGGGCATTGCCCCCCTTTACTTATATGTACCTGCGCCCCTGCTCACATGTCAGTTAAATTGCCAGAACCTGACACATCCGGTAGCAAACCTGGATATTGTCTCTCTGTTTCACATCCCCAAGAGGAATACATTAAGGGAGTGTGCCCTATCACCTTCTTCTGGAGGTATCACCAGGGGGAATATATCGAGGGAGAGTGTCCTACTACCTTTTTCTGTGAAGCCGTGCCATATAAGAAAAAAGGAGAGTGCCTTCCCACCTTGCAACTAAAGAGAGAGTATGGGAAAATACATCGAGAGAGAGTGCCCTACCACCTTCTCCATATCTGCACCGCAACTACAAGTAAGTGGGACAAAACCACCATCCTTCCCCGGTGCAAATGCCTCATCAATAATGCAAGCAGAATAAAATCTACGTTCTTGGTAATTCAGTTATCATATTCCAATCACAATCACACAAGCAGGACAAAACCTCAATCCTTGCTAATTCAGTTGTTATTTCACTGTAATAATCATAATCACAATCAAACATAATCATAATCATAGCCAAGATCAAAATCAAAATCATAATTCTTTATGTTTACATTTATCACAAGGATAATTATCCTCAAACTGTGAGTGGAATAAAACCACCATCCTCACCGTGGGTAGGACGAAACCTCCATCCCCACAAAATAACAACGCATTGAGCAAGCGGGACTATACCACCATCCTTGCCAGGCAATCAATTAATATCACAATTCAAATCTCATATTGGCATCTTTTCTTTCTAAAAATCATATTTTGACCCATTTATTTTCAATAACAATATACTAGGTCCACACGATACCAAAACTCGCATTTCCTTACTCATTTTATCTTTAAATTCACAATCGGGTTCACTTACCCTTCAAAGACTCAATCAGACGTCATATTCTATTATTAGATCACAAAACATATCGCTCACTTCTAAACATTCTCAAACTGACCCACATAATGCTTAGTTTCATCCTAAGACTCAAATTACACTTTAGGACCTTAGTACATTAACCAATCTGAGAAAAATTCACAGTTATTATTCGCATCCATCAATCACACATAATCGATAATGGCTTTGTATTTTACTTCTCATGTTAACAAAACCTTTATTTCTCAATTCCCACCAAAATCTTAATTTGAGTAACTCCAACATAGCATAAATCCCAACCGAGGCCACAACCTTCAAGAAAATCATAAAAATCGAGACTTCTAAGGATAGAAAGTTTAAAGACTCATTAAAGTTTGTGCTAATTACTCTCACTTATAATCTTAGAAAAATTTGACATATTCTCCCTAAAAATATGGACTTATCCACCATTTAAGGTTCTTTCAAATTCAACCAACCTCATACCATATATTCAATAGTTCTCCAACAGTAAAACCAATATCAATTCAGATCCTCCATTCTCTTAGACATAGCCATTACTAACATAAATAACTCAATGTTAACAAAATCTAATTTTTAACAATCATCACCAAAAATTTTAGTTTTGAGTCAATCCATTGTAACACAAACTTCATACTCACACTTCATATTCCTAAAATCCTTAAGTTAATAATTAATTATACTCAACCGCAAACCCCAAACTAACTTCAAAACTATTTCACGTTAAAACCTCTTTTAAAAAGACTCAAAAATCATCCTGTTTACAAATCAAAATCTTAACTGAAACCACATAATTATTTACTCTTAAATCAATCACTTAAATTACTTTAAATCAAGATTTACTAAATTAAATTGCACGGTAAAGTCTCTAAACTTTAGAGGGCATCAACCACTTTCATTTTTCCTTATAATTAAATTTGAATCCAAACTTATGAAAATTTTGGCAGCACCTCTCCTAAAACTCGGACTTTACCATCTTTGCGGGTTTTCTCATTCTCATAAATTCTCAATTTATCTTGATCCAAAACAGCATTGAATCTAGAATTAACCAAATCAATTAGAATTTTTGGTATTTAATAATATCCAGTCAACTTACAAAAATACACTTCATCAAACAAATTTCAATCCAATATCCAAATCAAGGAATTCAATGTAACCAAAAAGTACAACAACCATCACTTTTAATAATTCAAGCAAAACCAATTCAATAACCACCAACTCAATCAAGAAACCACTTTAACCATCAAATCTCAACGTCATCAATTACTCATCGTATTTCAGTCCCACACAAATTTCGCGTTATCAAGCAACCACTAACTAAACATTCTCAATCAATTAATAAATCAGTCAAGCAAACAAACACATCCATCCCACGCAACTTAATTCAATCTATAAGACTTACGAAATCATAAAAATATGTTTTTCCTATCAATATCGACTTGTAACAATTCTTGAAAATAAAAAGGTTTTGAGAAAAGTCCCTACCTCAAATATTCAAAACCTGAAAGCCATAAAATGCGCTAAAACTCTTTTTCTCCCAGTCTGCAACAGCAAAAGCCGCAACCACAGCTCTATTTTACCTCCATAGCAACAACTGCAACTTCAATCGCGACATGAAAGAACTGGAACTCAACCCTACGTTACCAAAATCTCAAAACTTTTAATAGATTATAATAGAATACTGATTTTCAAGGGTTCTGGAACTAAAACGCTTATAGTAACTAAGGAGGAATGACTGAGCCAAACAGTAGTAGCTCTGGTGGTGGTTCCGGTGGCCACAACCACGTTCCTAACGACCAGAACAACGGCAGAGTAGCTCAACGGCAATGGCGCATGTAGTTCAATGATGGTGGCATGAGCTTCCTCCTCTCCATCGCATTCTGCTCCTCTGGCAATGGTGGACAGCGACGAACTCAACAGCGGTGAGGCAAGGCACAACGGCGACACAGCTGGCGATAACGGGAGGCACGAACGATGGCGACTCCTCCCCCTGAGCCGCTGGTTCGCGTTCTCTTCTCCCTCTCTTCTTCAATGGCAACGTGATGGCAACATTGGATGACAGCGATGGCGATCTCGATGGTAGCAGCAGCGTGCGACAACGGTGGTGGCGAGCTGGACGGCGGCTGGGTGCGACGGCAATGTGGCACGGGACAACTCCCTCCTTTCTTCTTTCCTTCCTTCCCGAGCTCTCTCTTCTCTTCGTTCATGTGGGGGTGTGTGTTTTTGTGTGAGTTTTAGGAAGGGGGCTGGCGGCTACTGAGGAGGAAAGGGAGGAGTGTGTTTGTGTATAGTTAGGGTTAGGGTTTTGATTAAGAAAAAAGGGCTAAGGCTAGATTGGTAATTTCTAATAAAAAATAGGGGTAATGTAGTAATTGAAAACTAATTTAATCAAACAATAATTATCTATAAAAATACTAGTTATTCATAAATTTATAATTTATTCTCATATAAATACTCTAATTCTGGAATTAGAGATAATCAAATAAATTTTTTCTTTATTTATAAAATAAGGTTCAAAGTAAATATATTCAAATTAAAACATAAAATTCTCATTATTTTTCAATTACTAAAGTTTTAAATTATAGTTGAGAAATTTCCCAATTTATATATAAAAATCTCTGAAAATATAATCTTAAATAATATAATAAATAATAAATAACTTATTATCTAATTATAAAAAATTCGGGGTCTTACAGAGAGACTTCGAGAAAGGGAAAAGAGAACGTGAGGAGCTCATCACCGGGAAAGAGAGGTGACGGTGGTGGGTGATCACTGCTGCTACCACTGTTGCCGAAGGAGGTTTCTGCCGAGCTAAACCCCTGTATGGCTGTTGCAACTATTTCCTCCCTAATCTGTCATGGTGCTACCTCTGCTACCCTGCTCGCCGTTGTGGTAGTTGCTGCCATTGCAGTAAGAGGTTGCCAGAAAGGCCGTTAGAACTGTTGTCTGTTACTCTATTATTTGGTTTTTCTCTAGTTTCGGTAAATTGTTCTTGTTCCGAACCCTTACAGTCGTTGTTCTGTTATACGTTGTTGAGGATTTTCAGGTATTAATATCTCAGGGCTGAGCTATTATAGCCGTGGACTGTAATTATCACTGCTTTGAGAGAGAGTTGGTGATTTCACGCAGTTAGGATGGAGCTGATGTTAATTAAAAGAAGAAAGAAGGTTTATCGCGTTTAGCAACTCCTACGAGTTCCGACTAGTTGAGGTAGAGGCCTTTTCTTAAACTTATTTTATTTCAAATAATTGTTATATATCGATATCAATGTGAAAAATATAATTTTAGTGATTGTGTGAGTCTTATGAATTAAATTAGACTATTTTGGAGAAATGAAATTGGTTAAATGAGGATAGATGTTAAAGTAATAAAATAGATTAGAAACAATGGTTGAAGCCTCTTGGTAGGTGGATTAGGATTGTGAATATCTTGCATTTTAATTGAGAATATGAGTTGTAATTATTTGATTGCTTGGACCATTGGATGAGTTTTATAATTGATTTTCAGTGGAAATGAATATTGTGCTTCAAATTGATGAATTTGGTTTAATTACTATAATTTAGTGCTATGAAAACTTGAAAAGTAAGTTGAATCCTAATTAATCATGTTATGTTTAGATTAAAATTGAAGGATTAAATATGGCTAATTCATAAGAATTTGATGAGCTATTAGTGTGTTGTTATGATTTCAATAAAAGGAATTGAGCAGTTGATTATTATGTTGAGTTTATAGTTTTGTGCATGAGAATGAAGGATCTAAATTGATGTTTAGATTGATATTGGAGAATTGTAGAATATATGGTATGAGATATTAGTTGGATTTGAGAGAACCTTTAATGGTGGTTAAGCCCAATTTTAGAGGAGGTTATGTCAACATTTTTTCAAGATTACGAGTGAGAGTAATTAACATAAACCTTAATAAGTTTTAAATATTCTATCTCTAAAGGTTTGTGATTTCCTTAAGGATTGTGATTTTTGTTGAGTTTCTTATTATAATATAATTATTAAGATTAAGAATTTTGGTAAGAATTAATAAATAAGGATTTTTATTGACATTGAGGATTGAAAAACAAAGTTATGACCGATTAGATGTGATTCATTAATATGGATAATAATTATGATTAATTAGTGATTTGTTATATATGTTCATAGACTATGCTTGAAAGTATAGTAGGCAAGAATGGTGAATTTTTCTTGGGTCAGTTGAGGTATTACGACCTTTGAAGTTTAAGATTTTTGTTATTCAGAATTATTTTAAAAGAATGAGACTTTGGTTAAATTTAGAAATATACTAAAGACCTAAAGTGAAATTTAAGTCTTAGGATGAACCTAAGCATTATTTGGGTCAGTTTGAGAAAGCTTGGAAGCGAATAATATGTTTTATTATCTGATAACAGAGTATGACATCTGATTGAGTTTTTGAAGGGTATGTGAACCCGATTGTGAATTTAAGGATAAATGAGTAAAGAATGTGATTCCTGGCATGGTGTCGACCTAATATATTATTATTATTATTGAAAGTAAAGATCAAAGTATCATTTTAAAAAGAAAAGGTCCGATATATGATTAAAGAAAGTATGTTATTTGAATTGTGATATGATTGTTTAATTAGTAAGGACGTGGGTTTCGTCCCGCTTGCATGATGAGATATGATTATTCTAATTGAGAAATGATTAATGATATTGATTACTTACTTGGAAAAGATGGTGGTTTCGTCCCGTCCACAGTGAAGATGGTGGTTTTGTCCCACTAATAGTTTGAGGATGACTGTTCTTGTGAAAAATGTGATTTTGGAGAATTATGTGATTTTAGAGAATTATGATTATGATTATGATCTTTGTTATGCCTATGGTTATGTTTGATTATGATTGTGATTATGATATAATAATTGAATTGGCAAGGACGAAGATTTGTCCTACTTCCATGATTGTGATTGAGATATGATCATTGAATTGGCATGGACAGAGGTTTGTCCAGCTTGCATGATTGTGATTGAGATATGACTACTGATTGGCAAGGACATGAGTTTTGTCCCACTTGCGTTAGTGATGAGACACCTGCACTTGGCAAGAATGGTGGTTTTGTCTTGCTTGCTTAGTGTTGCGGTGGACAAGTGAGGTTGAGAATTCCCTCCCTTGTTGAATCAAGAAATTGGATAGAAGGTTGAGGATTCCATTCGATTCAATTTTCAACTGTAGTGTGGATGATTTAGGTTGAGGATTTTCTTTTTTGTTGTACCATTTTTTTTTATTCGTAAGGGTGGCCCGACACACAATTCTCGGATTAACTAGCCTCCAAGAGAAGGTGACAGAGCACTCTCCCTACAAGACCAGTTTATACATGCATGAGATACTTTTCTCTTGGGGATGCATGATAGAAAGATGATAGCCGGGTTAACTACTAGATGTGTCGGGTCTGACAGTTTAACTAACACATAAGCTCATGGCCAGTAGGACAGACATGCATCATACTGCATTTGTTTGAATATTACTTGAAATTATTTTTCTGTTGTCTATGCTTGTGTAATTGGAATGTGTTATGATTATTTGCTTGATTATTTTTTTCTTGTGATTGAGATTGTTGGTTCAGAATCATGGTTAGTAGTTTTTTAAGAAAGAGATTGACTGGACGATAAATCTTGAAAGGAATGAAAAATGAGTAATATGTCTCATGATCGAAATTAAGAAAAGTAAATGACAGTGGAATTAAATTGGTTAATTATGAGAAAAGAATAGTTTAGAAAAGAAAATGGTATTGAAGAATAAGTTGGGAAAGAGTGATAATTGAATCCTAAAAGTTGAAAAGACGAAGAAAATTTGCAAGAAAAAGATTCATAAAACAAGCATTGATCAACTGCCGTAAGGCAAATTAAGTTTTATATCCTTTTATGACAATTCTAAAACCCTTCTATTAAGACTGTGCGGCTTGGTTCTCACCCTCCTATATCTCAATATTTTTCAGAAAACGGACGAGGAAGCCTCTAAAGAGTTTATTGAGCATTGGACATGCATTAGTTTATTTGTAAAGCGACGTATTTAGTTATTTTTTTCTCGCTGTTATTTATTCTTTTAAAAGGAGTAGAAAATTGTATTATTTGTTGTATGTATACAAATATATATATAAAGGTATATGAGATGTATTTTTATTCATGAAGGTTGTTTTATCTGTTTAAGTTGTACTGATTGTTGATTATCTTGTATAGTCAAAATATGAAATATATGTATATGTATAAAAAATGCTTTTAGTTTTAAGCTTCATTCTTAAAAGCTCCTATATATGTAAGTAATATAGGGTATATTTCTTTGCCACTAATGATATCATGACTTAAGCATGATAATCTAATAGTAAGGGTGTTATATCAAAAAACTCTTTGACGGTTACTTTATAATTGTTTTGCTTTATATTGATGACATTTTGATTGTTGGTCATGATATTAAGAAGATTGAAAGTATTAAGAAAATTTTCAACAAATCCTTCTCTATGAAGGAATTGGGTCTTACAAAAAAAATTCTTGGTTGAGTATCATTCATGATAGGAAGAATCAGAATTGTGGTTGTTGTAGCAGAAATACATTGAGAAGGTTTTAGAGAGGTTTAACATGAGTAATTCCAAATGTTAGTACTCCACTTGCTAGTTATTTCAAGCTGAGTTCATAACAATGTCCTAGAAGTGAGAAAGAAAAAAATGAAAAAGATTCATATGCATCTGTGATTAGCAGTTTGATGTATGCTATGGTTTGGACTAGGCTGGATATTACTCATGCTGTTGGAGTTGTTAGTTGGTTTCTCTTTAATCTTGGCAAAGAACATTAGTAAGTAATAAAGTGGATCCTCAGATACCTTAATAGTACTTTCAGAGTTTGTTTGTGCTTTGGAAATAGTTAACCTGTGTTGGATAGTTACACAAATATAAATATGGCTGGTGATCTTGATTCTAGGAAGTCTACTTCTAGTTATATGATGACTTTTACAGGAAAATGTATATCGTGACAATCTCGTTTTAGAAATATGTTTCTTTATCTGCTATAGAGGTATAATACATGGTTGTTGTTCAAGCTTTAAGAAACTTTTGTGCATGAAGATATTTCTATAAGAATTAGACATCAAATAAGAAAAGTTTGTGTTATTTTGTGATAGTCAAAATGCTATCCATCTCCGTAAGAGTTCCATGTTTCATTCCAGATCAAAGCACATAGAGGTGATATATTATTGAATACGTCAAGGGTTTGATTCTTGCAAGAAAAGGAGAATTTGGTGGAGCAATAACTTATTCCCATTTGATTTGGTGAGGGAGACATTTATTGGTAGGTCTCCAATACAAATAGGGCCTACAAACTGAATACAAGAAAAATAAAATAAAAAAAAGAGGTGGCTATAAGCCACGTGAAAGTGAAAGAAAAAACAGAGAGTGTGCATTCATCACACAAAAAAAAAAAAAAAAGAAAAGAAACACATAGTGAAAGAGGATAAATCGGTATCAAAGAGAAGAAGAAAAAGAGGAAAAAGGGCAATGCCATTTTGATCTTGTTGAACTGCTAAACTTGCTCCATTTTTTATAAAAGTTTAATATGTTATTCTTAGTATAGAGTAGGATATTATTATTAGTTACTAGTTATATTGTCTTTTCTTTTGTTTGATTTGAGATATTCACTTTGTAAAGGATTTATGTTATTTTCATCAATTTTTTTGATATAGTGTTAATTGTTAAGATGTCCTAGACCTACTAGAAAAACTAATTGTATATCCATTATTTTGGTTGTAAAAGATTTTATTTGACTAGCACTAGAAGAATAAACCTGATTAGCTACTACAAAAATAATCGTAAAATTATCACTAATTTGACGCAAAATATAATTTATGACGAATTAGTTACCACCTAACAATTAATATTTTCTTCGATAATTATAAATCGCAAATTAGTGAAGCAAACACAACAGTCGCTAATTTTTCGAAGAAAAATTTAGCGACCGAATATATAATTGCAAAGTCAACACAAATTAAGCAAGTTAAAAAATTTAAATCTGCAAATAAAATTATAACAAATTTTAAACTATATTCTATTCTATCCATTGCTATCCTTAACATAATAAAAATGAATGTTACCAATCCTTTATCCTATAAAAGTAAAACCGAGCATTTTCTACTTGTGTGTGAATTTTATATTGATACTAATTTATAATTTTTGTGATGATACTATTGTTTTAAAAAATTTAAATTAATAAAAAATAATATAAATAAATTATATTTTTAATATTTTTTTAAATAAAAACTTCTTTTAAATTTATTTGGTTTTATTAGGACAATAAATATATATTATTACTGTTACATTAATAACGATACTCTTATTTAAAAGATCTTATTTTTAATATAAACATATATTTTTAATAAAATTTATTATATTAAATCAGAAGTAACATTATTAAAACTAGAGAGTAACAATAATATCCATTCCCTTTTATAAGATTCTGGTCACATCTGATCTTTAAAAATAAGTATAACGAGATGTTTTTTTAGAATACTACTCAAACTGGTTCAATATTTTCTATTAAAAATAATTAAGGTATAACACTATTTCCTCCTTCTCCTAACTTTGTTTTTCTATCTTTCTATCTCCTAAAATTCATAAATATTTTTAGGGCAAAAAATTTTGACATGAAAGCAAAATGAATGATATACTTTAATATAATAATTTTTAGTGTATTTTAAAATTGTGGGAGTACACAAATCAGAGAGGATCCGATTTGTGTTTAAAAAGTTGAAAAAAATTCAGAGTACACAAATCGGACTCTCCGATTTGTGTTAAAAAATTGAAAAAACTCACAGTACACAACTCAGACCATGCGAGTTCTTTGGTCATGAAATTTTGCTTCACAAATCGCATGGTCCAATTTGCGGCTGATGAAATTTGAAATCTGAAACGTAGAATTCGGATCTTTCATTTTCTCTTGTTCTGGGTAATTTTTTTTTTTTACATTTGAGGGACACAGCTTGGAGGGTCCGAGTTCTGCTTCCTCTGATCCCACAACGAAGTGAAGCACCCCTCTTCCCCATACGTGAGTCCAACACTTCCTTTACTTCCATATTCAAATTAAAAAACGTATTTTTAGACGTCTTAATTTCTTAAATCAAAATAAAAAATATTATTTATATTCTAAAATTAACTACTAAAATTAATCACTAATATATTTATATATAAATATATATATAATTTAATTTATTTTTAATATATATTTATATTTTAATATATATTTTATATTAATAACTAATTTTAATAATTAATTTTAGTGTACACCTACTAACATTGCTCAATTAAAATTATGAATGAGTTGATAGTGTGCCGGAAAGGATGAGCGTTGAGACTTGAGACTGCTTTATTCGTTTTATATTTTGGAGCCCATGTGCATCAATCAAGTCAGACTTTGTCTTCTTTATTTTTTCAGTGAACTACCAACTCAATTTTTTTTTTTTAAATTATAATGCAATTTTTTAAAATAAAAACAATTTATTTCAGTTTTTGTTTTTTATTTTTGTGACAGAATACAATTTTGTGAGTATTTTTTTATGAATTTTAAACGAAAAATACTGACATTTCAAATTTTAAAATGGATAATACTGATATATCAGATTTAAAAATAGACAAAAATTTAATTGTCTTTAAATTCAAATTGGTTAGAGATTTATTTTTTTTAAATATCTTTTTTTGAAATTATTTTTTATTCATTATATTTATATTTTTTTAATAAATTATTGAATATGATATAATAAGTATAAATTAATTAATAAATTATTTAATTTTAAAAATATTATTTATTATGAAACTAAATAAATAAATTTTAAATATAATTTTTAAATATATAAATAATAAATATTAAAATACGGTTAATATATTAATAATAATAATCCTATGATATACTATTATTATTATGATATAGATAATTTTTACAATAAAATAAAAACTAATGAACACATTATTTGATATATAGTAAAAAAATTTTGAGTAATAATAAATTTAATTTTTTATTTTTTTAAATTAAATTAATAATTCTATTTGATATCTTTACACTAAAATACACTATGAGTAGACTACTAATACTAAATAAAATAAAATAAACATAATATATATATATATATATATTACTCAAAAAAATTTCTACTATATATATATCAAATAATGTGTTCATTAGTTTTCACTTTATTGTGAAAATTATCTAGATCATAATACTAATATATTGTATATCATAGAATTATTATTATTAATATATTAATCATATTTTAATATTTATTATTTATATATTTAAAAATTATATTTGAGAATTATTTATTTAGTTTCATAATAAATGATATTTTTAAATTTAAATAATTTATTAATTAATTTTTACTTATTATATTATATATTCAATAATTTATTAATAAAATATTAATATAATAAATAAAAATATAATTTAAAAAAGATCTTGTTTAAAGAATGAGAACAAATAAACCACTAACTAATTTAAATTTAAAGACAATTACATCTCTATCTATTTCTGAATCTGACACATTAGTATTTTTCGTTCAGAGTTAACGAAAAAATACCCATAAAAATCACGTTATGTCACAGAAATAAAAGATAGAGACTAAAATGAATTATTTTTATCCTAAAGAATTGCATTATCATTTTAAAAAATAGATAAAAAACTAGATTGATAGTTCACTTTTATTTTCTTAGTTTCCTTTCTTTTTTAATTTCCAGCTTTTTGGCTCTTAAAAGAATCAATTATTATAAAGAAATTGACTTGAAATTTTGCATTATTATTGTATTCAACTTTACGATTTTCCAACCAAGTGAAAGCAAAAGTACTAGCGAATTTATGTTTTTCCCTAAAAGTATTCCCTAAAAGTGTCGTCCAAAATTGGCTGAAGAAAAGTTTATCAACTTTGATTACTTTCGTTTACTTGCTTTAACTTTTAATTATTATTGTTATTTCATTTGGTAGTTGATATCTTTCTTTATCTACAGTATCAATCACCTTTCTATTTTACACTGACTTTTTCAAAAAATATATAACAAAAAAAAAAAAAAAGAGAACACATATTATAATATTTAGAAACGCTAAGTGATTAGTATTTTTTATTTAAGTGAATATTAACCAATTGTTGATTTTCTTTAACTAAATTGTTGGTCTTCTAAAACTTTAATGCTATATGATTACTTTTTTATTATTTTTTCTTTCTTTTTTTTTTCTTTTCCATTTCTTTGACGTTTCATGAATAAATATTAAATAAAATATTATCAATTTACGTCTTACTGTTATTAAATGCCTTATAAATTTGATTTTAAATATTTATATTTCATTATCTAATAATAAAATATAGAATGAATTTTAAATTAATCTTTGGCAACTAGTGTCAGACAACTTTTGTCTTTCACTATTTTTCATATCGTTTCAAATACTTAATCATACAGATTGTTACAAGACAAATTTATTCCTCCCTGCTAAACAGAAAGACATATTAGACCTTCTTGATATATATGTCTAGAAAACTAATTTGTCACATATTTTTTTTATTAAAGATGAGATGAAATGATCATTTTAAATCATTGTTAGAATTACAGTTGTCCAACACAAACCCTTAAAATTTTAATTTGGTTCCTCAAATTTCATTGGAGATTTAATTCATTTTTCTATATTTTAATGAACCTAAAATGGTCATTTAAATTTAACATTATAATAAAATTTGATTCATCAAAATTTAATTCAATTCACCCTCTAAATTTGCGTCATAATTTAATTCAGTCTCTTAACCATTATTTCATAGATGTCATAATAACGTGGCGTAAAAAAACGAACCTTAAAAAATTATATTAAGTTATCTCATAAAAAAATTAGAGAATAAGTTGAGCTAAATAATCAAATTTTGAGGAATATTTTGAATAAATATTGAAATTAAGAAACGGAATTAAATCATAAAATTAATTTTATATGATCTTTTTGAATTAATTAAAATTTGAGATATCAAGAACTTTTAGTCAAAATTTACTCTATATATATTTGAGTCAACAAAATATTTAACACGATGGCTCTGTGGTATAGTACGATACTACTGCAAGATTTTTGTTTGTATCTGGAAGATGAAAATGATTAATGAGGATGAGTTACCGTGGACTTGATCCAAGACAGGGTGCACAGGATCTCATAATTAGTTGAGTGCCTGCAGCATTAATTGAAGTCAAAGGAGAGTAATGAGAAGAAGCAAATGCAAATAATGGCAATGGCAATGGTGTGGGGAACCACACACACACAGGATAATCAATCAGCTCAACTACAATGCGGACTTGTACTTCTCAATTTTCATCCCCTGTCAACTCCTTTTATTGCTCTCGCCTCTCAGTTAAAGTTTCGTTGACTATATCATCAGTAGCAACTGATCTTACTAAGTTACAACTTACAACTATAAAGCCTTTCTTCATTAAAATAAATATTAAGAATACACTAATTTTCAAAATGCACCCGGTTTAAAATGGGATGCAAATAGTTTGTGCCCATTTTTCCTGCTATGCATCCAAAATGGGCCAATCCTTGACTGGCTCATGTGAAGTGGTCTGTTACGTACGAAATGGCCTAGGAAATGGGGGTTAGAGTATAATTAGCATTAATTAATATCACTTAGTATTAATTATATTTATTTAGCATATATATATATATATATATATATATATATATATATATGTATGTATGTATGGTAGGATATTATATTTTTATTGTTTTGATTCATCTAGTATTTATATATCTTTGTATATTGTATCATTTATTCTATATTGAATAATACATAAAAATATTTTTTTTAGATAACTCTCTTGTTTCTAACATGATAGTAAGAGTTTAGGTTTTTTTTTTTTTCAATGAAAATTCGTTCATAGCCATTTATATTTTTCTCTTTCGACAATGTTTTTCTGCTCCTGTTTTCGATCCTTTCATGATGCTGTATTTTGTTGGCGACTACACCATCATCTTCGTCTCGCCATTCTGAGTCCAACAAACCTAATCTCGTCGCCGGAGACTGCCTACGCGCTACCATGCGCCGCCGCAACCTTCACTGCCTGTTTCCCCTTTTTCCTACACCCAGCACCGTTGATCACCATCCATGATCAACGGTCCAGAATCGTACACGTCTTGGAGCAGCGCCTCCCCCCAGATCTGCGTGTCAACCCGTCCCTCGACCCGATCCGGACCACTTCGTTGACCCGCATGTCAACCCTCACTGACTCAGCATTGACATGTCTTTCCTCTCTACTCAGACGTTGCCACATGTCTGCTGACGTGGCATATAGTAGGACCCATTTTAAGAATTTTTGGTGTACTCTTTTCGATTTTTTTCTCTGTTTTCTCAATTTCTGCCATGATCTTGCAGTTTCCTTCTTTGTATCTATTGTTATGAAATAATTAGATATTTTTCAACATATTCCTGTTATCCTCAATGGCTCCAACTATGCTCATTGGGTTGAAGCTATGAGAGGATTTCTTAAAGGGCGCAAATTGTGGTGCTATATTATTGGTGATGTTGTTTGTCCTATTAAGCCAATTGTGGCTGACAAATCAAAATATGGGACCTCCAAATCTAAGGAGTAAGTTGAGTAAGACTTTGTGAAAAAATTAGAAGATTGGGATAGTAAAACTCACCAGATTATCACTTAGTTTTGCAACACTTCTACCCCAGGTATTCATTTACGGTTTGGGCATTTTGAAACTACTAAAGAGGTATGGGATCATTTGACAAAATACTACACTATTTCTGACCTTTCTCATCAGTACCAATTGCTAAAGGAGCTTCATAGCCTCAAGCAAGAACGTGGAAAAGGCAGTCTTTGATCTTTTTGCTCAGATGAAAATTATTTGGGATCAATTGACCTCCTGTGAGCTTATTATTATAAATACAACTGATGCTAAGGCATATGAGGATTGTCGCAACCGAACTCGTCTCATACAGTTCCTCATGGCTCTAACTGATGACTACGAGTTGGTTAGAGCTTCTCTTATTCATCAAAATCCCTTGCCTAGCCTTGAAGACGTGCTTCCTTGTCTTAAGACTGAAGAAACACTCTTGGGGTTGATTCGCTTTAAGAGTGAAACTGTCTTTGCTGCCATCGATAGAGAAGGTAAATTTTGTCGAAACTATAACCATTCTGGGTACCTCTTCTCAAATTGTCCTTCTATTGAATGTCAAAGATGCAAACAGAAAGGTCACATTGACTCCATTTATCCAAAACTTTTCTACCATTATAACAAGCTCTTTGGACACTTGATTACTACCTGTCTTACTCACCCACCATGTTCAGATTAGAACAAGTATCAATCTCATCCCGACTACTCTAAGAATTTCCTGCATAAACTGTTGCTGCTTGATGAGCAGATAATTTATACGTTTTTTGGCATTGTTTTTAGTATGTTTTTAGTAGAATCTAGTTACTTTTAGGGATGTTTTTATTAGTTTTTATGTTAAATTCACATTTCTGGATTTTACTATGAGTTTGTGTGTTTTTCTGTGATTTCAGGTATTTTCTGGCTGAAATTGAGGGACTTGAGCAAAAATCAGATTCAGAGGTTGAAGAAGGACTACCGATGCTGTTGGATTCTGACCTCCCTGCACTCAAAGTGGATTTTCTGGAGCTACAGAACTCAAAATGGCGTGCTTCCAATTGCGTTGGAAAGTAGACATCTAGGGCTTTCCAGAAATATATAATAGTTCATACTTTGAACGAGTTTAAATGACGTAAATGGGCGTTGAATGCCAGTTCTACGCTGCTGTCTGGAGTTAAATGCCAGAAACAAGTCACAAACCAGAGTTGAACGCCAGAAATATGTTACAACCTGGCGTTCAACTCCAGAAAGTGCCTCTGCACGTGTAACATTCAAGCTCAGCCCAAGCACACACCAAGTGGGCCCCGGAAGTAGATTTATGCATCAATTACTTACTTCTGTAAACCCTAGTAGCTAGTTTATTATAAATAGGACTTTTTACTATTGTATTAGACATCTTTGAATCCTGGATTGTATCTTAGGATCTTTGGATCATCTTTGGACGCCTGGTTCTTAGATCATGGGGGCTGGCCATTCGGCCATGCCTGAACCTTTTACTTATGTATTTTCAAACGGTAGAGTTTCTGCACTCCATAGATTAAGGTGTGGAGCTCTGCTGTTCCTCAAAGATTAATGCAAAGTACTACTGTTTTCTATTCAATTCAACTTCTCCTTTTTCTTCTCTTAAAATTTTGAAAATTAGATTTGACTTTTTCAAAAATTTAAAAAATCTAGTTGTTTTCATGAGTCAAATCAAATTTTTAATTTGAAAATCTTATCTTTTTCAAAATCTTTTTCAAAAATAAAATCTTTTTCAATTTTCTTAGTTATTTTCGAAAATTTTAAAAATATTTTTCAAAAATCTTTTTCTTATCTTTATCTCCTAATTTTCGAAAATAACATCATCAATTAATGTTTTGATTCAAAAAATTTCAAGTTTGTTACTTGCTTGTTAAGAAAGATTCAAACTTTGAGTTCTAGAATCATATTTTGTGATTTCTTGTGAATCAAGTCATTAATTGTGATTTTAAAAATCAAATCTTTTTCAAAAATAATTTTAATCATATCTTTTCAAAAATATCTTTCTATCTTATCTTTTTCAAAATCATATCTTTTTCAAAATTTGATTTTAAAATATCCTTTCTAACTTCTTATCTTCTTATCTTTTCAAAATTGATTTTCAAATTTGTTTCAACTAACTAACTAACTTTTTGTTTGTTTCTTATCTTTTTCAAAACTACCTAACTAACTCCCTCTCTCTCTAATTTTCGAAAATATCTTCCCTCTTTTTCAAAAAAAAATCTTTTTAATTAACTAATTATTTTAATTTTTATTTTAATTTTCGAAAATTACTAACCGTTTTCAAAAACTATTTTCGAAAATCACTAACTCTTTTTCAAAAATTATTTTCGAAAATTCTCCATCTCCCTCATCTCCTTCTAATTATTTATTCATCTACTAGCACTTCTCTTCATCTCACATCACTGCTGCTATCCTTACCCTTGTGTTTGGATTCTTCATTCTTCTTCACCCTTATTCCTTTTCTTCTTCTACTAACAATAAGGAACATCTTTACTGTGACATAGAGGATTCCTCTTTTTTCTTGTTCTCTTCTCTTTCTTATGAGCAGGAACAAGGAAAAAGGCATTCTTGTTGAAGCTGATCCAGAACCTGAAAGGACTCTGAAGAGGAAACTAAGAGAGGCTAAATTACAACAATTCAGAGACAACCTTATTGAAAATTTCGAACAAGTAAAGGAGATGGCAGCCGAACCCAACAACAATAATGCAAGGAGAATGCTTGGTGACTTTACTGCACTTAATTCCAATTTACATGGAAGAAGCATCTCCATTCCTGCCATTGGAGCAAACAACTTTGAGCTAAAACCTCAATTAGTTTCTCTGATGCAGCAAAACTGCAAGTTTCATGGACTTCCATCTGAAGATCCTTTTCAGTTCTTAACTGAATTCTTGCAGATATGTGATACTGTTAAGACTAATGGAGTAGATCTTGAAGTCTACAGGCTCATGCTTTTCCCTTTTGCTGTAAGAGACAGAGCTAGAGTATGGTTGGACTCTCAACCTAAGGATAGCCTGAACTCTTGGGATAAGCTGGTCTAGGCTTTCTTAGCCAAGTTCTTTCCTCCTCAAAAGCTGAGTAAGCTTAGAGTGGATGTTCAGACTTTCAGACAGAAAGAAGGTGAATCCCTCTATGAAGCTTGGGAGAGATACAAAGGACTGACCAAAAAGTGTCCTTCTGACATGCTTTCAGAATGGACCATCCTGGACATATTCTATGATGGTCTGTCTGAATTAGCTAAAATGTCATGGGATACTTCTACAGGTGGATCCATTCACTTAAAGAAAACGCCTGCAGAAGCTCAAGAACTCATTGACATGGTTGCTAACAACCAGTTCATGTACACTTCTGAAAGGAATCCTGTGAATAATGGGACGCCTATGAAGAAGAGAATTCTTGAAATTGATACTCTGAATGCCATACTGGCTCAGAACAAAATATTGACTCAGCAAGTCAATATGATTTCTCAGAGTCTGAATGGAATGCAAGTTGCATCCAACAGTACTCAAGAGGCATCTTCTGAAGAAAAAGCTTATGATCCTGAAAACCCTGCAATAGCAGAGGTAAATTATATGGGTGAACCTTATGGAAACACCTATAACCCATCATGGAGAAATCATCCAAATTTCTCATGGAAGGATCAAAAGCCTCAACAAGGCTTTAATAATGGTGGAAGAAATAGGTTTAACAGTAGTAAACCTTTTCCATCATCCACTCAGCAACAGATAGAGAACTCAGAACAAAATACCTCTAATTTAGCAAACTTAGTCTCTGATCTATCTAAGGCCACTGTAAGTTTCATGAATGAAACAAGGTCCTCCATTAGAAATTTGGAGGCACAAGTGGGCCAGCTGAGTAAAAGGATCACTGAAATCCCTCCTAGTACTCTCCCAAGCAATACAGAAGAAAATCCAAAAGGAGAGTGCAAGGCCATTGAATTAATCACCATGGCCAAACCTGTGAAGGAAGGAGAGGACGTGAATCCCAAGGAGGAAGACCTCCTAGGACGTCCAGTGATCAATAAGGAGCTTCCCTTTGAGGAACCAAAGGAATCTGAGACTCATCTAGAGACCATAGAGATTCCATTAAACCTCCTTATGCCATTCATGAGCTCTGATGAGTATTCCTCTTCTGAAGAGAATGAGGATGTTACTGAAGAGCAAGCTGCCAAGTTTCTTGGTGCAATCATGAAGCTGAATGCCCAATTATTTGGTATTGAGACTTGGGACGATGAACCTCCCTTGTTCACCAATGAACTAAGTGATCTGGATCAACTGAGATTGCCTCAGATGAAACAGGATCCTGGAAAGTTCGTAATACCTTGTACCATAGGCAACATGATCTTTGAGAAGGCTCTGTGTGACCTTGGTTCAGGGATAAACCTCATGCCCCTCTCTGTAATAGAGAAACTGGGAATCTATGGGGTGCAAGCTGCTAAAATCTCATTAGAGATGGCAGACAATTCAAGAAAACAGGCTTATAGACAAGTAGAGGACGTGTCAGTAAAGGTTGAAGGCCTTTACATCCCTGCTGATTTCATAATCCTTGATACTGGGAAGGATGAGGATGAATCCATCATCCTTGGAAGACCTTTTCTAGCCACAACAAGAGCTGTGATTGATGTTGACAGAGGTGAATTAGTCCTTCAATTGAATGAGGACTCCCTTGTGTTTACAACTCAAGGTTACCCTTATGTAAACATGAAGAAGAAGCATAAAAAGCCTCTCTCAAAACAGAGTCAACCAGAACCCCCACAGTCAAACTCTAAGTTTGGTGTTGGGAGGCCACAACCAAACTCTAAGTTTGGTGTTGAACTCTCATATCCAAACTCTAAGTTTAGTGTTGAGGAGTCTCAACAATGCTCTGAACATCTGTGAGGCTCCATGAGAGCCCACTGTCAAGCTATTGACATTAAAGAAGCGCTTGTTGGGAGGCAACCCAATTTTTATTTATCTAATTTTATTTTTCTTGTTCTTTCATGTTTTATTAGGTTCATGATCATGTGGAGTCACAAAATAAATATAAAAATTGAAAACAGAATCAAAAACAGCAGAAGAAAAATCACACCCTGGAGGAAGACCTTACTGGCGTTTAAACGCCAGTAAGAAGCATCTGGCTGGCGTTCAACGCCAAAACAGAGCATGGTTCTGGCGCTGAACACCCAAAATGGGCAGCATCTGGGCGTTTGAACGCCAGAATTGCACCCTGGAGAAGAGCTGGCGCTGAACGCCCAGAACAAGCATGGTTCTAGCGTTCAACGCCAGAAATGGGCAACAAATGGGCGTTCAACGCCCAAAACAAGCACCAATCTGGCACTGAACGCCCAGAGTTGTGTGCAAGGGCATTTTGCATGCCTAATTTGGTGCAAGGTTGTAAATCCTTGAACACCTCAGGATCTGTGGACCCCACAGGATCACCTCAGGATCTCTGGACCCCACAGGATCCCCACCTACCTTCACTCACTTCTTCTCACCCCTCTTTCACACTATCCCATAAACACTCTTCCCCAAAACTCTTCACCAATCACCTCAATCTCTCTTCCCTATCACCACTTCACCACTCATATCCATCCACTCTTCCCCATAAACCTACCTCATAAACGGCACCTACCTTCAAAATTCAAAATCAATTTCCCACCCAAACCCACCCTATATGGCCGAAACCTTACCCCCCTCCCTTCCCTATATATAGCCCTCCATTCCTCCTCATTTTCACACAACACAACCCTCTCTTCCCCTTCTTGACCGAAACACATCTCCCTCTCCCTCTCCTCCATTTCTTCTTCTTCTTCATCTATTCTTTCTTTTCTTGCTCGAGGGCGAGCAATATTCTAAGTTTGGTGTGGTAAAAGCATAAGCTTTTTGTTTTTCCATTACCATTGATGGCACCTAAGACCGGAGAATCCTCTAGAAAAGGGAAAGGGAAGACAAAAGCTTCCACCTCCGAGTCATGGGAGATGGAAAGATTCATCTCCAAAGCTCATCAAGACCACTTCTATGATGTTGTGGCCAAGAAGAAGGTGATCTCTGAGGTCCCTTTCAAGCTCAAGAAGAATGAGTATCTGGAGATCCGACATGAAATCCAAAGAAGAGGTTGGGAAGTTCTAACAAAACCCATCCAACAAGTCGGCATCCTAATGGTTCAAGAGTTCTATGCCAATGCATGAATCACTAGGAACCATGATCAAAGTAAGAACCCGGACCCAAAGAATTATCTCACCATGGTTCGGGGGAAATACTTAGATTTTAGCCCGAAAAATGTGAGGTTGGCGTTTAACTTGCCTATAATGCAAGGAGATGCACGCCCCTACACTAGAAGGGTCAACTTTAATCAAAGGTTGGACCAAGTCCTCATGGACATATGTGTGGAAGGAGCTCAATGGAAGATTGACTCCAAAGGCAAGCTGGTTCAACTAAGAAGACTGGACCTCAAGTCTGTAGCTAGAGGATGGTTAGATTTCATACAACGCTCCATCATCCCCACTAGCATCCGATCTGAAGTTACTGTGGATCGGACCATCATGATTCATAGCATCATGATTGGAGAGGAAGTAGAAGTTCATGAAGTTATCTCCCTTGAACTCTACAAAATAGCCGAAAAGTCCTCCCCATGGCAAAGCTAGCTTTACCTCATCTTATTTGCCATCTATGTTACTCAGCTGGAGCTTTCATAGAAGGAGACATTTCCATTGAGGAAGAGAAGTCCATCACTAAGAAAAGGATGGAGCAAGCAAGAGAGCCCATTCATGGATCTCAAGAGACGCATGAAACTCATCACCATGAGATCCCGGAGATGCCTCAAATGCATTTTCCTCCACAAAACTATTGGGAGCAAATCAACACCTCCCTAGGAGAATTAAGTTCCAACATGGGACAACTAAGGGTGGAACATCAAGAGCACTCCATCATCCTTCATGAAATTAGAGAAGATCAAAAAGCAATGAGGGAGGAGCAACAAAGACAAGGAAGAGACATAGAAGAGCTCAAGGACATCATTGGTTCCTCAAGAAGGAAACGCCACCATCACTAAGGTGGACTCATTCCTTGTTCTTACTTTCTCTGTTTTTCGTTTTCTCTATGTTAAGTGCTTATCCATGTTTGTGTCTTCATTACATGATCATTAGTAGCTAGTAACTTTGTCTTAAAGTTATGAATGTCCTATGAATCCATCACCTCTCTTAAATGAAAACTGTTTTAATTCAAAAGAACAAGAAGTACATGAGTTTCGAATTTATCCTTGAACTTAGTTTAATTATATTGATGTGGTGACAATGCTTCTTGTTTTCTGAATGAATGCTTGAACAGTGCATATGTCTTTTGAAGTTGTTGTTTAAGAATGTTAAATATGTTGGCTCTTGAAAGAATGATGACAAGGAGACATGTTATTTGATAATCTGAAAAATCATAAAAATGATTCTTGAAGCAAGAAAAAGCAGCAAAGAACAAAGCTTGCAGAAAAAAAAAAGAAAAAAATAGGCGAAAAAATAGAAAGAAAAAGAAAAAGCAAGTAGAAAAAGCCAAAAGCTCTTAAAACCAAGAGGCAAGAGCAAAAAGCCAATAACCCTTAAAACCAAAAGGCAAGGGCAACAAAAAGGATCCCAAGGCTTTGAGCATCAGTGGATAGGAGGGCCTAAAAGAATAAAATCCTGGTCTAAGCGGCTAAACCAAGCTGTCCCTAACCATGTGTTTGTGGCGTGTAGGTGTCAAGTGAAAACTTGAGACTGAGCGGTTAAAGTCAAGGTCCAAAGCAAAAAAAGAGTGTGCTTAAGAACCCTGGACACCTCTAATTGGAGACTTTAGCAAAGCTGAGTCACAATCTGAAAATGTTCACCCAATTATGTGTCTGTGGCATTTATGTATCCGGTGGTAATACTGGAAAATAAAGTGCTTAGGGCCACGGCCAAGACTCATAAAATAGCTGTGTTCAAGAATCATCATACTAAACTAGGAGAATCAATAACACTATCTGAACTCTGAGTTCCTATAGATGCTAATCATTCTGAACCTCAATGGATAAAGTGAGATGCCAAAACTATTCAAGAGGCAAAAAGCTACAAGTCCCGCTCATCTGATTGGAGCTATGTTTCATTGGTAGTTTGGAATTTATAGTATATTCTCTTCTTTTTATCCTATTTGATTTTCAGTTGCTTGGGGACAAGAAACAATTTAAGTTTGGTGTTGTGATGAGCGGATAATTTATACGTTTTTAGTATGTTTTTAGTAGAATCTAGTTACTTTTAGGGATGTTTTTATTAGTTTTTATGTTAAATTCATATTACTGGACTTTACTATGAGTTTGTGTGTTTTTCTGTGATTTTAGGTATTTTCTGGCTGAAATTGAGGGACTTGAGCAAAAATCAGATTCAGAGGTTGAAGAAGGACTGCTGATGCTGTTGGATTCTGACCTCTCTGCACTCAAAGTGGATTTTCTGGAGCTACAGAACTTAAAATGGCGCGCTTCTAATTTCGTTGGAAAGTAGACATCCAGGACTTTCCAGAAATGTATAATAGTCCATACTTTGAACGAGTTTAGATGACGTAAAAGGGCATTGAACGCCAGTTCTACGCTGCTGTTTGGAGTTAAACGCCAGAAACAAGTCACAAACCAGAGTTGAACGCCAGAAATATGTTACAACCTGGCGTTCAACTCCAAAAAGAGCCTCTGCACGTGTAACATTCAAGCTCAGCCCAAGCACACACCAAGTGGGCCCCGGAAGTGGATTTATGCATCAATTACTTACTTCTGTAAACCCTAGTAGCTAGTTTATTATAAATAGGACTTTTTACTATTGTATTAGACATCTTTGATTCCTGGATTGTATCTTAGGATCTTTGGATCATCTTTGGACGCCTGGTTCTTAGATCATGGGGGCTGGCCATTCGGCCATGCCTGAACCTTTCACTTATGTATTTTCAAACGGTAGAGTTTCTGCACTCCATAGATTAAGGTGTGGAGCTCTGCTGTTCCTCAAAGATTAATGCAAAGTACTACTGTTTTCTATTCAATTTAACTTATTCCGCTTCTAAGATATTCATTCGTACTTCAACATGAATGTGATGAATGTGACAATCATCATCATTCCCTATGAACGCGTGCCTGACAACCACTTCTGTTCTACCTTAGATTGAATGAGTATCTCTTAGATCTCTTAATCAGAATCTTTGTGGTGTAAGCTAGATTGATGGTGGCATTCATGAGAATCCGGAAAGTCTAAACCTTGTCTGTGGTATTCCGAGTAGGATTCAGGGATTGAATGACTGTGACGAGCTTCAAACTCGCGAGTGCTGGGCGTAGTGACAGACGCAAAAGGAGGGTAAATCCTATTCCAGTATGATCGAGAACCTCAGATGATTAGCCGTGCTGTGACAAAGCATTTGGACCATTTTCACAAGAGGATGGGATGTAGCAATTAACAACGGTGATGCCCTTACATAAAGCCAGCCATGGAAAGGAGTAAGATTGATTGGATGAAGACAGCAGGAAAGCAGAAGTTCAGAGGAACGAACGCATCTCCATACACTTATCTGAAATTCTCACCAATGATATACATAAGTATTTCTATCTTTATTTTCTGTCTATTTATTATTAATATTCGAAAACTCCATAACTATTTTATATCCGCCTGACTGAGATTTACAAGGTGACCATAGCTTGCTTCAAGCCGACAATCTCCGTGGGATCGACCCTTACTCACGTAAGGTTTATTACTTGGACGACCCAATGCACTTGCTGGTTAGTTGTGCAAAGTTGTGATAAAAAGTTGAGATTACAATTGAGCGTACCATGTTGATGGCGCCATTGATGATCACGATTTCGTGCACCATTGCTGCTTCTAAATCCACCAACTTTGCTTCTCTCAACCCCTCCATTCGACATTGAGTCTCTTCTTAAGTAACTTCTCTCTGATGCATGAGCATCTTTTAGTAGTTTTCCTTATTATTCTCTTAATAAAGTTAGTGATCTTTCTTTATATTCCTTGAAATCTTGCTACTTTGAGTACTTTGTGTTTTATTTTGTAGGAGATTATTAAAAGAATGTTAGCAAGAACAAAGAGGAAGAAGACAAGCAAAGGAAGCTAGCATGAAGCAGAGGAAGGTGGCGTGCAACTCCACTCTGGAGTGCCATGCCCTCAATGAAGCAAAGAGGGGTGGTGTGCAATGCCACCTTGGGCGTGCCACGCCTTCCACAAGGCATGAAGAAGAATGAAGAGTGGCGTGCCATGTAACACCCTAACTATCAAAATGTCACGCTTCCGGTTGCGCCACTCTGATTGATCGGGTATTACGACGACTCTTATAATATTTAATATTAAAATATGAGCCTGTTTAAAACTTGAACCGAATTTAAAAAAAAAAAACATCCAAACTAAAAATATAAGTTACAATACTCACAGGAAATATATATATATATATATATAATTTACAAACATCTCATATCAAAATCCTATCCCTCTTATAAGACTTGCAAAATTAAAGACGAGAAAAACATAAATACTAAAACAATACAAAATATCAGCTGATAGAAAATAAATAATATCCTCTGAACTTCGTCGTCTGTAACATGAAAAGAGAAGATCTGCAGGGGAGTGAGAACATCATCCTCGAAAGGGTTCTCGCTATAGGGTTGCAGAAATACTATAATAGGATACGCGAGATAAAATCGTTACAGTGATCAATAACCGCCTTATGCATCATTTCAAAAGCAAAGGTTTACTATAAAAGAAAATATGAAATCTTTCTGAAAGAGGAACTGTTCATTTCTTAAAAATTCAAAAGCCTTTCAAAAGGTTTATCTATGCTGAACCAGATTAGTTTTTCATACTTTTCTAAACAATATACACAAAACCGAAACCAATCATCAGCCCATTTCTTAATCAACTACGGCCCTAGGCCCAAACAACCCAGACAACAACCAACCACCACAGTCCAACAGAGTCTCAGTCGCAAACACAAATAGGACAGTTCAAGCACAAACAAACAGTTACGGCAAGTAGAACATTTAGCAGTTAATCACAAGTAATCACAAAGGCAAACCAAGTACAATATGCACACCCAAACAAGGTCACATAGATGCATATGATGAATGCCTGTCCTAGTGGCTAATGATATCATCAGTCGGTTATAAAGCCAACCCGACAAGTCCTGGTAGCTAACCATTAGACTGTCCCTCTATCGTGCATCCCCAACTCGAGTTATTCATAATCATAATCATAATTCACATCCAACACCCTCACTGGTGTTTATTCACAGGGGCGAGCTCATCCGGAACTTTCACAGTGTCCGGCCACACTTACGACATAGGGTCAGCAGAGTATCGAGTTTCAACCTGGAGCACATGGTGGCTAGCCACTGCTTTCACCCAAGAAAACTCGTATCACAGATAATTGGAAGTGCAACAATCACTTTATCAGCTCAAAATCATTCATATTCATACTCAGCCATCCGGCTCATAACATATTCCACAATCAGCCATAATTCATTATCATATACAGCCATTCCGGCTCATAACATATAAGCACTTCCACCATCCAACATCATCAAACTCATAAAATCATCATTCAAGCCATAAATCACTTTTTCTCAATTCAATTTACTTTGAAATCGACAATCAATTATTTCCAGCCTTGGCTTTAAAATCCCTATTTCACAAATCTTTTCAGGCTCATAACCACTTTTCCTCAAATGTAACTTTCTCTTTTCTAAAACAAATTCACCCTCAGCATTGTATTTCCAAAATTCCAAAACCAAGACAAATTAAAATCTCCTTTGAAGAATTCAAAATCATTCATCCTAATATAGGATTCGATAATAAAATTTCTCAGCCGATTCTTTGAAATTCTTAAAATCGTATATCCTTGGTTTAAGCAAATAAAAACAGAGTTCATTATAAAACTGGATCATATAAAGTCACAAGTCCCAACCCAATCCAAAGTCAATTCACTTGAAACGGAACCGATTTATTTTAATTAAAACCACTTTTAGGTTCCTCCTTAAAACCAATTCTCTGGCTTCTTCCAAAATGTCACAAACGCAATTATTCAGTCAAAGTCTAATTTCCTTTAAAATCACTAAAAGCACCTCTGAACGAAACCTTTAAGTCTAACCAAAAGCAAAAGTCCTTTTTATATTAAAAATCAATATTAAAACATAATACTTTTCTTCAGTGATTCAAATGGTAAAATAATTTATTTCTAAATAAATCGAACTCAAGACATATAGTTTACTTAAATAAATTAAGCTCGAAAACATAAATATTTTCTTAATAAATCAAATAATACAATTTCTCAAATCCAAACCTTTCTAAATAACTTTTCAAACAAAGTCTAGGATTTTAATAGAAATTTCGGCAGCACCTCACCTAAAACTTGGACTTTGCCGCCTAGTTCGGATGCCAACTAAACCATTCCACAATCTTTTTCAACGGTCCAAAATCCAAAATCAGTTCAAAAGCAAGCTAAATCCAATATTCACCTCATTTTCATATCTCAAGGAAACTGTTTCAAAATCAACTCATTATCAACCGATTAAATTCATTTCCAAAACTTTAAAGAAACAGTTCAGCAACAATTCATTTATCAAAAACAAAACAATAATCTAATCAAAACATATAATCATATCCATCCAAAGTAGCCAAACAATACATAAGACTGGTACAATCACTAAAAGTATATAATTCTCACACCAGTATCCATTTATAACAATTCCAGATATAAAATAGCTTTTTAGAAGAGCCCCTACCTCAATACGCAAAACCAAAACCCAAATGCGTCACAGGAACCTTCTCTCTCAACCCGAAATCACCGAAAATTGCAACCTCAGCTCCAAGCCACTTTTGCAGTAACCACAGCAACTCTAATCGTGACATACAACAACTGAAACTTAATGTTATAGCAATTAACGCCGCAAAAATTCAGTGTATGATAATAGAGCAGCGATTAAAGGACTCTTCAAAACAAAAATGCTTACCATACTTGAGGGAACCAAGTAGCGGCAGCACCAGTGGCAATTCTGGCAACACCAACGCCACAGCCGGTGACCAGAACGATGATAACTCGCGATAAACTTTTAGCACAACCAGCCTTAGCAACAACTCTTATGGCAGTGGAGAACTTAACGGATAAGGAAGCTGAAGCAAGGTTAGAGCTTAAAAACACAGAGGACTCAGCGGCTGTTTTCGGTGACAGAGGCGGCGGCAGTGTTTTTCCGGCGGTTGAAGCGGCCAGAAACGGTGCAGGTCTCCTCTCTCTCTCCTTTGCTCCTGTGCTTTCTCTCTCTCTCACTCTGTGCGACCTGACGACCTCCTTCCCGGTGGCACGGTAGCGGCAGGGACGACTGGGAGATGCGATGACAGCGCGAACACAACAGCGGCGACGGCGAGCTAGTCCGTGACGGGGAGGACGACGAAGGCCCCACGTTTGGCCTCTCTCTCTCTTCGTTGATGGTGACTGCTCCACTCCTCCACGGTGGCGCCGAAGATCAAGGACGGCGACGACTCTAAGGGAGACGACAAGCAAGGACGACGACGGCTCCTCGTGGTGGTCGATCTCCCCTGTTCGGAGACATCAACGGTGGAACGGGCTTGGTGGAAGGCAGAACGACGACTAGGCAGCGACGATCGGCGTGGCTTCAACGGTGATGCTCCTCGCGGCTCTACAAACGGCGACGATGAATTTGATAGTGACGGGAGGCGCGACGGAGCTGGACGGTGGCTGGGCACGGCTCCCTCTTCTTCGATTCCAGGCTCTCTGTTCTCCCTCGATTCCCCATTCTCCCTTCTCTGCCTCTTCTCTCTAATTTCTGTTTCTGAAGCGTGTATTACGTTGGAGGGGTTTTGGGTGGCTGCGCGTGTGTCAAGCTTGGGGGTGGGGAGTGTTTGCTGATAGGGTGGCAGCTAGGAAGGGAAATTAGGGTTAGAGTTGTGTGTGTTGAGTTTTAAGATTAGGGTAAAATTAGGTACAAGGGTAATTTTTTAATTTCAAATAAAAATATGGATAATATAATAATTAGAAATAAATTTTAATCCAACAATAATAATGTATAAAAATACTATTTGTTCATCAATTTCACAAATTTTTTTCAATAAAATGTTCAAATCCAATGATTAGAAATAATATAATTAAATTCTTTATTTTTCCAAAACAGTAGTATTAATATTTTAAAATATTAATTATTTATTCCAAATCATATAAAATTCTTATTATTTTATAACTACCAACTTTATAATTTAAATATAGAAAATAATTCAATAATTGTAAAATTGGATAATAATCTTAATTTATTTCAAATTCAATTAATCGAAACTTGCTTTAATTATCTTTAATAAATAAATTTCTGAAATTAAAGCTACAAAAATATTGAATTTGAAATTAGCTCATGATAGCCCTTTTTCAAAAGTTCTGGGTCTTACATTCTACCCACCTTATAAAAATTTTTGTCCTCGAAAATTGATACAAAACGAAAGAAATTTCATAACAGTTCACTCTTGAACACATTTAAGGAAGAAGCAAAAATATCTCAACATATATATGGTTTTCAAATACTTGGATTGTCGCATGCATAAAGATACAAAGGTAGGAGTGTGATTGCAAAGCAGACGTTACAAGTTAGGCTCAATGCAAAAGATGACATGGTTCAAACATGTGATAGTAAAGCAAGACATCGAAGGCTATAAAACAGGGTGGGGTTAAAACGACGTGCTTAACATCTGCACACTAATCTCGTATCAACCTCAAAGCTTCAACTTTCCAACTCCATCAATCACGTAACAACCCCATAACCGGCCACAAGTCTAACACCCACAAACTCTTTCACAAGGAACAAAACTACCACAACCCATCATAACGTTACACACCTACCGTTTCACCTTCCATATACACATATCACATCTTAAAGAACTAACGCATCGCATTACTACACCTACAAGTCGTACGTGACATCAAAATAATTCTCGAGTCTACTCAGAAGGATACAAGAATTTAGAAAGGAGAGACAAATGTCAAAGATAATACTCATAGATTTGAAAGAATGTATGAAATTCCAGGTAAACAAAGATGCTCAAGCAATGAAGTTTGCTAGAACTAAATCAACTGACAACTTCAAAGATAACCCTTGGATCAAGGAAATCCAATATGATCAATAAGAAGAAAAATTAGCGCATTAGTTTGAAACAAATTCAAACTGATTCGAAGAAGTATGAGGTTTTTAGAAAAGAAAATCCAAGGCCAAAGACAAACCTACAAGAGTCGAGTATGGATGAAACTCTTTCGAATGCATTGCTCATGAAAAGCGTTAAACCTTTCGAAAACTATTTCACGTTTTCAAAGAAAAGATGCGCAACAAACACTTTGTAAGAGAATAACAAAAGTATAAATGTGGCATTACTTTAATAAAATTTTCATGTCGAAAGAGATTAGGTAGAGTTTTAAAACGAAATAAACACTGATTTGGCTAAGAGCAAAGATATTTCCTTAAATATTTTAGAAGGATAGTCAGGAATACAACTAAACCAAAAGTAATCATAAAACTCGGAAGAAAATCAAATGATTGTTCAGAAATTCTCTAAGTCCATATCCAAACAAGCATGTATAAAATTATCGCAAGGACGGAAGAAGAAATTAAACTCTATTTAGAAAAGAAAATCCGAGGTAAAAATTTGCTTATAAGTTGGTACAGGAAATAAGTAGTGCATTACAAACGAACAGGTTTCTACTAAATAAGGAAGGATTTCAAATCTTCATTTAGAATAGCGCATGCCAACTTTAAATCAACTGTCAAAAATTGAACAATGGTTTCAATTACAATCAAGCAACAGAAAAATAAATTTAGTTTAGAATTTCTTCAAAGAGAATTCAAAACTTCTTTAAAAAGTTCAAAACAAGACTCCAAAAGTATACTTGAAATCACTATCTCAAAAGGACACTCAAGAAGATTAGGATGTACTTAAAAAGGAGTCAAGCCACACAAGAAAGGATCTTAAATTAAGGGAGTTCAAACAAGATCTACTAGGCATGAGCATCAAACAAGCTTTCAATTGATCCAAAAGAATACAACAGTCATAGAAAAAGATAACTCAATCATTAGTAATTTCTCAAGAATAAATCTTTGACTAAGAACTCTAATAGAGACAATGAGAGGATAAACGATGCACTAATTTTGAAACGAATCAAGCTGACTCACATAAGAAGGATATTCACAAGAGAGGGAAAACCAATATCAATGGTAATGTTCACAAGATGTAAAAGATTAGTTAAAAACAAAGTCAAGTATGAAATCCATAGAAACAAAGACTTAAGGAATTAGTCCATGCTAGAAAGGAAAGATATGAGCCCAATATTTTCAAAAGAACAATAATTGCATAAGCAATGTATCATGCTAAATTAAATTCAATTAAAAATGAATTAGGCGATACTTGTCAAATGAAGATCAATCGGAATAAAGGCGAAAATCTTTTCTTTCTAAAATTTTAAAAAATATCTAAGCACATAATCAAATAAAGATATGCATAAGAACTGTAGTAAGGTTGTTTGGAAAATCAAATTGTATTTAGAGTAAGTATAATTCCTTAAACCAGTAGAAGAATAGGTGAGGTATTAGAAATAAATAGTTTTAAAATTGCATAAGAAATTTTCAATGTTTTATATAGATAAGAGCATATAGAATCAACAGCAATTTTTGTAAAATTTTCAAAATTAGTTGTAATTACTGTCAAATAAGAGAAAAACTGAATCACAATTTCTTTAAGAATGGACTCGGAAAAAGGACCTAAAAGGCACAGCGCATCAAGACAAATTCAGAGCTATATCAAGGAATACATGAATCAAGGAGTACTTGAATCAAGAAGAAGAATTTAAACAGAGAAAGATAGATACAACAAGGATTTCAAACAGCATATGCAATTAGGATCAAACAAGAATGCATAGGAGTAGAGGAATAGGATTGAAAAAAATCAAACTACTTTTCAAAAGAATTAGCAAACAAGAACTTCAAGATAGGCTAGGAAGGAACACGTTAACTCCAACAGAATTTCAAGACACATACTGAGTAACCTCGAGAAATAGTCTCTAACATTTCCAAAACCCACGATTCGCTTTACCCAAAACTCGTATATCATCTATGATAACCCATTAGTGCTCTCATATACATAATTCGCTAGTATTAAGCCGGCCAAACTTAATATCAGGAACTATGCAATGCAAGTCTAATGGCATTAATCAATAGACCGTCATGTGCATAGAGCTCTAATTCTTGTTATCCGAACAAGACCTACTACATGACAATGCTCAGAGTATGCAATTGAAGTATAGTCAGTCCATTCCTCAGGCTCTACAGGAAGGACCACTCTGATACCATAATGTAACACCCTAACTATCAAAATGTCACGCTTCCGGCTGCGCCACTCTGATAGATCAGGTATTACGACGACTCTTATAATATTTAATACTAAAAAATGAGCCTGTTTAAAACTTGAATCGAATTTAAAAAAAAAAAACAAACATCCAAACTAAAAATATAAGTTACAATACTCACAGGAAATATATATATTAATTTACAAACATCTCATATCAAAATCCTATCCCTCATATAAGACTTGTAAAATTAAAGGCGAGGGAAACATAAATACTAAAACAATATAAAAATATCGTCTGACAGAAAATAAATAATATCCTCTGAAATTCGTCGTCTGTAACCTGATAAGAAAAGATCTGTAGGGGAGTGAGAACATCATCCTCGAAAGGGTTCTCACTATAGGGTTGCAGAAGTACTATAATAGGATACACGAGATAAAATTGTTACAGTGATTAATAACCGCCTTATGCATCTTTTCAAAAGCAAAGGTTTACTATCAAGAAAATCTGAAATCTTTTCTGAAAGAGGAACTGTTCATTTCTTAAAAATTCAAAAGCCTTTCAAAAGGTTTATCTATGCTGAACCATATTAGTTTTTCATACTTTTCTAAACCATATACACAAAACTGAAACCAACCATCAGCCCATCTCTTAATCAACCACGGCCCTAGGCCCAAACAACCTAGAAAACAACCAACCACCACAGTCCAACAGAGACTTAGTCGCAAACACAAATAGGACAGTTCAAGCACAAACAAACAGTTACTGCAAGTAGAAAAATTAGCAGTTAATCACAAGTAATCACAAAGACAAACCAAGTACAATATGCACACCCAAACAAGGTCACATAGATGCATACGATGAATGCCTGTCCTAGTGGCTGATGATATCATCTGTTGGTTATAAAGCCAACCCGACAAGTTCTGGTAGCTAACTATTAGACTGTCCCTCTGTCGTGCATCCCTAACTCGAGTTATTCACAATCATAATCATAATTCACATCCAACACCCTCACTGGTGTTTATTCACGGGGTGAGCTCATCCGGAACTTTCACAGTATCCGGCCACACTTACGACATAGGGTCAGCAGATTATCGAGTCTCAACCTGGAACACATGGTGGCTAGCCACTGCTTTTACCTAGGAAAACTCGTATCTCAGATAATTGGAAGTGCAACAATCACTTTATAAGCTCAAAATCATTCATATTCATACTCAGCTATCCGGCTCATAACATATTCCACAATCAACCATAATTCATTATCATATACAGCCATTCCGGCTCATAACATATAAGCACTTCCACCATCCAACATCATCAAACTCATAAAATCATCATTCAAGCCATAAATCACTTTTTCTCAATTCAATTTACTTTGGAATCGAAAATCAATTCTTTCCAGCCTTGGCTTTAAAATTCCCATTTCACAAATCTTTTCAGGCTCATAGCCACATTTTCTCAAATGTAACTTTCTCTTTTCTAAAACAAAGTCACCCTCAGCATCGTATTTCCAGAATTCCAAAACTAGGCCAAATTAAAATCTCCTTTGAAGGATTCAAAATCTTTCATCCTAATATAGGATTCGATAATAAAATTTCTCAGTCGAGTCTCAAGACTTTACAGAAGAATAACCTATCTGAATTTCTTAAAAATTCATTAAAATTCTTAAAATCATAGATCCTTGGTTTAAGCAAATAAAAATAGAGTTTATTATAAAATTGGATCATATAAAGTACCAAGTCCCAACCCATTCCAAAGTCAATTCACTTGAAACGGAACCGATTCATTTAAATTAAAACCACTTTCAGGTTCCTCCTTAAAATCAATTCTCTGACTTCTTCCAAAATGTCACAAACGTAATTATTCAGTCAAAGTCCAATTTCCTTTAAAATCACTAAAAGCTCCTCTGAACGAAACCTTTAAGTCTAACCAAAAGTAAAAGTTCTTTTTATATTAAAAATCAATATTAAAACATAATACTGTCCTTCAGTGATTCAAATGGTAAAATAATTCATTTCTAAATAAATTGAACTCAAGACATATAGTTTACTTAAATAAATTAAGCTCGAAAACATAAATATTTTTTTAATAAATCAAATAATACAATTTCTCAAATCCAAACCTTTCTAAATAACTTTTCAAACAAAGTCTAGGATTTTTATAGAAATTTCAACAGCACCTCCCCTAAAACTTGGACTTTGCCACCCGGTTCAGGTCTCAACTAAATTATTCCACAATCCTTTTCAACAGTCTAAAATCCAAAATCAGTTCAAAATCAAGCTAAATCCAACAGTCACCTCATTTTCATATCTCAAGGAAACCGTTTCAAAATCAACTCATTATCAACCGATTAAACTAATTTCCAAAACTTTAAAGAAACAGTTCAGCAACAATTTATTTATCAAAAACCAAACAATAATCTAATCAAAACATATAATCATATTCATCCAAAGTAACCAAAGAATAAATAAGACTGGTACAATCACTAAAAGTATTTAATTCTCACACCAGTATCCATTTATAACAATTCCAGATATAAAATAGCCTTTTAGAAAAGCCCCTTCCTCAATACGGAAAACCATAACCCAAATGCGTCACAAGAACCTTCTCTCTCAACTTGAAATCACCGACAACCACAACCTCAGCTCCAAGCCACTTTCGCAGTAACCACAACAACTCTAATCGTGACATACAACAACCGAAACTCAATGTTCTAGCAATTAACGCCGCAAAACTTCAGCGTATGATAACAGAGCAGCGATTAAAGGACTCTTTAAAAGAAAAAAGCTTACCGTACTCGAGGGAACCAAGTAGCGGCAGCACCAGTGGCAGTTCCAGCAACACCAACGCCACAGCCGGTGACCAGAACGACGGCAACTCGTGATAAACTCCTAGCACAACCAGCCTTAGCAACAACTCTCATGGCAATGGTGAACTTAACGGATAAGGAAGCTGAAGCAGGGTTAGAGCTTACCAACACAGAGGACTCAGCGGCTGTTTTTGGTGATAGAGGCGACGGCAGTGTTTTTCCGGCGACAGAAGCGGCCAGAAATGGTGCAGGTCTCCCTTCTCTCTCCTCTGCTCTCGTGCTTTCTTTCTCTCTCTCTCACTCTGTGCGACCCGACGACCTCCTTCCCGGTGATACGGCGGCAGCAGGGACAACTGGGAAATACGACGACGGCGCGAACACCACAGCGGCAGCGGCGAGCTAGTTGGTGACGGGGAGGACGACGAAGGCCCCACGTTCGGCCTCTCACTCTCTTCGGTGATGGTGACTGCTCCACTCCCCCACGGCGGTACCGAAGATCAAGGACGACGACGACTCCAAGGGAGACGACAAGCAAGGACGGCGGTGGCTCCTCGTGGTGGTCGATCTCCCCTGTTCGGCAACGTCAGCAGTAGGACGGGCTTGGTGGAAGCCAGAACGACGACTGGGCAGTGACGATCGGCATGGCTTCGCCACGATGCTCCTCGCAGCTCCACAAACGGCGACAATGAATCTGATGGTGACGGGAGGCGTGACTCCCTCTTCTCTGATTCCAAGCTCTCTGTTCTCCCTCGATTCCCCATTCTCCCTTCTCTGCCTCTTCTCTCTAATTTCTGTTTCTGAAGCGTGTATTGCATTGGAGGGGTTTTGGGTGGCTGCGCGTGTTTCAAGCTTGGGGGTGGGGAGTGTTTGCTGATGGGGTGGGGGCTAGAAAGGGAAATTAGGGTTAGAGTTGTGTGTGTTGAGTTTTAGGATTAGGGTAAAATTAGGTACAAGGGTAATTTTGTAATTTCAAATAAAAATAGGGATAATATAATAATTAGAAATAAATTTTAATCCAACAATAATAATGTATAAAAATACTATTTGTTCATCAATTTCACAAATTATTTTCAATAAAATATTCAAATCCAATTATTAGAAATAATATAATTAAATTCTTTATTTTCCCAAAACAACAGTATTAATATTTTAAAATATTAATTATTTAGTCCAAATCATATAAAATTCTTATTATTTCATAACTACTAACTTTATAATTTAAATATAGAAAATAATTCAATAATTGTAAAATTGGATACTAACCTTAATTTATTTCAAATTCAATTAATCGAAACTTGTTTTACTTATCTTTAATAAAGAAATTTATGAAATTAAAGCTACAAGAAGATTGAATTTGGAATTAGCTCATGATAACCCTTTTTCAAAAGTTCTGGCTCTTACATGCCATGCCACTCTACCAAAATGGCACGCTGGGCCAAGTTTTAGGAGCCAAATTGCAAGGCCAAAAGGTGGTGTGCCATGCCCTCCCAGAGTGCCAGGCCAAGTTCAAGATAACTCCCAGGGACCAAACCAAGCATGGGCGTGCCACGCACACACCAAGTGGCACGCCTTTGACTCCCCTGCGAGAGTGGGTGTGCCATGCCACACCATGAAATGGCACACTGGGCCAAAGTCTAGTGAGCCTCCAAGTGCCATGTCTCTCTGATGAGCGGATAATTTATATGCTTTTTGGCATTGTTTTTACATAGTTTTCAGTATGATTTGATTAGTTTTTAGTATATTTTTATTAGTTTTTAAATAAAAATCACATTTCTAAACTTTACTATGAGTTTGTATGTTTTTTTTGTGATTTCAGGTATTTTCTGGCTGAAATTGAGGGACTTGAGCAAAAATCAGATTCAGAGGTTGAAGAAGGACTGCAGATACTGTTGGATTCTGACCTTCCTGCACTAAAAGTGGATTTTCTGGAGCTACAAGAGTCCAAATGGCACGATCTTAATTGAGTTGGAAAGTAGACATCCAGGGCTTTCCATCAATATATAATAGTCCATACTTTGCCCAAGTTTAGATGATGCAAACTGGCGTTCAACGCCAGCTCTCTGTCCTATTCTGGAGTTAAACGCCAGAAATAGGTTGCAAAGAAGAGTTAAACACCAGAAACAGGTTACAAACTGACGTTTAACTCCAAGGAAGACCTCTACACGTAAAAGCTTCAATGCTCAGCCCAAGCACACACCAAGTGGGCCCGGAAGTGAATTTCTGCATCATTTACTTATCTCTGTAAACCCTAGTAACTAGTTTAGTATAAATAGAACTTTTTACTATTACTTTTACAGCTCTGGACGTTTAGTTCTTAGATCATGGAGGCTGGCCATTCGGATATGCCTAGACCTTTATCACTTATGTATTTTCAACGGTAGAGTTTCTACACATCATAGATTAAGGTGTGGAGCTCTGCTGTTCCTCATGAATTAATGCAAAGTAATATTATTTTTCTATTCAATTTAAAGCCTATTTCTTATCTAAGATATACACTTGTTCTTCAACCTGAGGAAGGTGATGATCCGTGACACTCATCATCATTCTCACCTATGAACGCGTGCCTGACAACCACTTCCGTTCTACTTGCAATAGCTTAAGTGCGTATCTCTTAGCCTCCTGGTTCATGATGAATGGTTGCCTTGCCTGACAACCGAGCCTTCCATTCCATGAGATCAGAGTCTTCGTGGTATAGGCTAGAATTATTGGCGGCCATTCTTGAGATCCGAAAAGTCTAAACCTTGTCTGTGGTATTTCGAGTAGGATCCGGGAAGGGATGGCTGTGACGAGCTTCAAACTCGCGAGTGCTGGACGTAGTGACAGACGCAAAAGGATTACTGAATCCTATTCCAGTATGATCGAGAACCGACAGATGATTAGCCGTGCGGTGACAGCGCATTTTGGACCATTTTCACTAAGAGGATGGGAAGTGGCCATTGACAATGGTGATGCCCTACATAAAGCTTGCCATGGAAAGGAGTAGGAATGATTGGATGAAGACTGCAGGAAAGCAGAGGTTCAGGAGGAACAAAAGCATCTCTATACGCTTATCTGAAATTCTCACCAAGGAATTACATAAGTATTTCTATCCTATTTTATATTTTATTTATCTTTTAATTATTAAAACTCTATAACCATTTGAATCCGCCTGACTGAGATTTACAAAGTGGCCATAGCTTGCTTCAAGTCGACAATCTCCGTGGGATCGACCCTTACTCACGTAAGGTTTATTACTTGGACGACCTAGTGCACTTGCTGGTTAGTTGTGCGAAGTTGTGACAAAGAATTAAGATTATGAACGTGCGTATTAAGTTTTCAGTGCCGTTACCAAGGAATGAACGATCACGATTTCTGCGCACTAAGTTTTTGGCGCCCTTGCCGGGGATTGTTCGAGTTTGGACAACTGACGGTTCATCTTGTTGCTCAGATTAGGTAATTTTATTTTAATTTTAAGTTTTTGTTTTCATTCTTTTTATTTTCGAAAAATTTTCAAAAAAAAAATATATTTTTCAAAAAAATTTAATTTATGTTCTTCAGAATTTTTAAGAAGGAATTCTAGAATTTCATGGGATATGTTGAATCCTGGCTGGCTGTAAAGCCATGTCTAAATTCTTTTGGGCTGAGGCTTCTTCTTCACATGCTTGAACTATGTATGCTGAAGCTTGGCTAGCCATTGGCCATGTCTAGTGTTTTGGACCGGAGCTTTCACTGAAAGCTTGGCTGGCTAGTAAGCCATGTCTAATTCCTGGACCGGAGTTTTAGACTAACATTGCAAGATTCCTGGAATTCCTATTAAAAATTTTGAAATCCTTATTTTCTTTTTTCAAAATAATTTTCGAAAAAAATCCAAAAAAATTAATAAATCATAAAATCAAAAATAATTTGATGTTTCTTGTTTGAGTCTAGTGTCAATTTTTAAGTTTGGTGTCAATTGCATGCTTTTAATTTTTCTTTAAAATTTCAAAAACTCATGCATGTGTTCTTCATAATCTTCAAGTTGTTCTTGATGATTTTCTATGTTTGATCTTTAATTTTTCTTGTTTTGCATCTTTTCTTGTTTCTCATATGCATTTTCAATTTGTTAGTGTCTCAACATTAAAAATTTTTAAGTTTGGTGTCTTGCATGTTTTTCTTTTCTTAAAAATTTTCAAAAATAAGTCTTGATGTTCATCTTGATCTTCAAAGTGTTCTAAGTGTTCATCTTGACATTCAAAGTGTTCTTGCATGCATTAGTTGTTTTGATTCATAATTTTTATGTTTTGTTTCAATGTAGTGTTTTTCTCTCTCATCATTAAAAATTCAAAAATAAAAAAAATATCTTTTCCTTATTCTCTCATAAATTTTCAAAAATTTGGTTTGATTTAGTCAAAAAGTTTTTAAATTTAGTTGTTTCTTATGAGTCAAATCAAATTTTCAATTTAAAAATTCTATCTTTTTCAAATCTTTTTTTTCAATTAACTACCTGACTTTCTGTTTGATTTTAAAAATTTTCTATTTCAATCATATCTTTTTCAAAACCACCTAACTAATTTTCTCTCTCTAATTTTCAAAAATCACCTTCCTCTTTTTCAAAATTCCTTTTTAATTAACTAATTGATTTAAATTTTAATTTAATTTCATTTTTCTTTTTAAAATTTTCAAATTTTAACTTTAATTTTAAATTAAAAACAAAAATATTTTTTTATTTTAATTAATTTTCGAATTCTTCCCTCTCTCATCTCCTTCTAATTATTTATTTATCTACTAACACTTCTCTTCTTCTTAAAAATTCGAACCCTCTCCCTCTTTCTGCGTTCAAATTTCTTTTCTTCTTATACTCATATAAGAAATCTCTATACTGTGACATAGAGGATTCCATATTTTCTTTTGTGTTCTCTTCTTTTTCATATGAGCAGGAATAAGGATAAGAACATTCTCGTTGAAGCTGATCCTAAACCTGAAAGGACTCTGAAGAGGAAGCTAAGGGAAGCTAAAGCACAACTCTCTGGAGAAAATTTGACAGAAATTTTCGAAAAAGAAGGAGACATGGCCGAAAATAATAACAATGCAAGGAAGATGCTTGGTGACTTTACTGCACCAAATTCTAATTTACATGGAAGAAACATCTCAATCCCTGCCATTGGAGCAAATAATTTTGAGCTAAAGCCTCAATTAGTTTCTCTGATGCAACAGAACTGCAAGTTTCGTGGACTTCCATCAGAAGATCCTTTTCAGTTCTTAACTGAATTCTTGCAGATCTGTGATACTGTTAAGACCAATGGGGTTGACTCTGAGGTCTACAGGCTTATGCTTTTCCCATTTGCTGTAAGAGACAGAGCTAGAATATGGTTAGACTCTCAACCTAAACATAGCCTGAACTCTTGGGATAAGCTGGTCATGGCTTTCTTAGCCAAGTTCTTTCCTCCTCAAAAGCTTAGCAAGCTTAGAGTGGGTGTTCAAACCTTCAAACAGAAAGAAGGTGAATCCCTCTATGAAGCTTGGGAGAGATATAAGCAACTGACCAAAAAGTGTCCTTCTGACATGCTTTCGGAATGGACCATCCCATATATTCTATGATGGTCTGTCTGAACTATCAAAGATGTCATTGGACCATTCTGCAGGTGGATCCATTCACCTAAAGTAAACGCCTGCAGAAGCTCAAGAACTCATTGACATGGTTGCAAATAACCAGTTCATGTACACTTCTGAAAGGAATCCTGTGAGTAATGGGACGCCTCAGAGGAAGGGAGTTCTTGAAATTGATACTCTGAATCCTATATTGGCTCATAATAAAATATTGACTCAGCAAGTCAATATGATTTCTCAGAGTCTGAATGGATTGCAAGCTGCATCCAACGGTACTCAAGAGGCATCTTCTGAAGAAGAAGCTTATGATCCTGAGAACCCTGCAATAGCAGAGGTGAATTACATGGGGAAACGCTATAGAAATACCTATAATCTCTCAAGGAGAAATCATCTAAATTTCTCATGGAAGGATCAACAGAAGCCTCAACAAGGCTTTAATAATGGTGGAAGAAACAGGTTTAGCAATAGCAAGCCTTTTCCATCATCCACTCAGCAATAGACAGAGAATTCTGAGTAGAATCCATCTAGCTTAGCAAATATAGTCTCTGATCTATCTAAGGCCACTTTAAGTTTCATGAATGAAACAAGGTCTTCCATTAGAAATTTGGAGGCACAAGTGGGCCAGCTGAGTAAAAGGGTCACTGAAACTCCTCCTAGTACTCTTCCAAGCAATACAGAAGAGAATCCAAAAAGAGAGTGCAAGGCCATTACCTTACTTGGTGTGGCCGAACCCAAAGAGGAGGAGGAGGACGTGAATCCTAGTAAGGAAGACCTCTTGGGACGCTCAGTGACCAATAAGGAGTTTCCCTTTGAGGAACCAAAGGAATATGAGGCTCATCTAGAGACCATAGAGATTCCATTGAACCTCCTTCTGCCCTTCATGAGCTCTGATGAGTATTCATCCTCTGAAGAGGATGACGACATTACTGAAGAGCAAGTTGCTAAGTAATACCTTGGTGCAATCATAAAGCTGAATGCCAAAATATTTGGTAATGAGACTTGGGAAGATGAACCTCCCTTGCTCACCAATGAACTAAATGCATTGGATAGGCAGAAATTACCTCAAAAGAAACAGGATCCTGGAAAATTCCTAATTCCCTGTAACATAGGCACCATGACCTTTGAGAAGGCTCTGTGTGACCTGTGGTCAGGAATAAACTTAATGCCACTCTCTGTAATGGAAAAACTTGGGATCTTTGAGGTGCAAGCTACCAGAATCTCATTAGAGATGGCAGACAACTCAAAAAAATAGGCTTATGGACTAGTAGAGGACATGCTAGTAAAGGTTAAAGGCCTTTACATCCCTGCTGATTTCATAATCCTAGACACTGGAAAGGAAGAGGATGAATCCATCATCCTTGAAAGACCCTTCCTAGCCACAGCAAGAGCTGTGATTGATGTGGAGAAAGGAGAATTGGTCCTCCAAATGAATGAGGATAACCTTGTGTTTAAAACTCAAGGATCCCCTTCTGTATCCATGGAGAGGAAGCATGAAAAGCTTCTCTCACTGCAGAGTCAACCAAAGCCCCCACAGTCAAACTCTAAGTTTGGTGTTGGGAGGCCACAACCAAACTCTAAGTTTGGTGTTGAACCCCCACATTCAAACTCTAAGTTTGGTGTTGGGAGGTCCCAACAATGCTCTGAATATCTGTGAGGCTCCATGAGAGCTCACTGTCAAGCTATTGACATTAAAGAAGCGCTTGTTGGGAGGCAACCCAATGTTATTTAATTATATCTATTTTATTTTATTATTATTTTATGTTTTTTTAGGTTGATGATCATGTGGAGTCATAAAAACTACTGAAAAATCAAAAACAAAATGAAAAACAGCTTTAAAAATAGCTCACCCTGGAGGAAGAACTTACTGGCATTTAAACGCCAGTAAGAAGTATCAAGCTGGCGTTTAACGCCAGAAAGAAGCATCAAGCTGGCGTTAAACGCCAGAAACAAGCACCAGACTGGCGTTTAACGCCAGAACAGAGCATGGAAGTGGTGTTAAACGCCAGAAACAGGCTACATCTGGGTGTTTAACGCCAAAAACAAGCAGCAAGCTGGCGTTTAACGCCAGACATGCATGCTAATGGCGTTTTACACGCCTAATTGGAGCAGGGATGTTAAGTCCTTGACCCCACAGGATCTGTGGACCCCATAGGATCCCCTCAAGATCTTTGGACCCCACAGGATCCCCACATTTTCTTCTCTCCTCTTCATACCTTTTCATAACTCTCTTCCACAAATACCCCTCACCAATCACCTCAATCACTCTACCCCATCACCTCTTTACCACTCACATCCATCCTCTCTTCCCCAAAAACCCCACCTACCTCCAAAATTCAAACTCTTTTCCCTCTCAAACCCAACCCTAATGGCCGAACCCTAAACCTTCCCCCACTCCTATATAAACCCCTCATCCCTTCTTCATTTTCACACAACACAACCCTTTCTTCTCCCCCTTGGCCGAATACACACCTCTCTCCCTCTCCTCCATTTTTCTTCTTCTTCTCCTTCTTTCTTTCTTCTTTTGCTCGGGGACGAGCAAACATTTTAAGTTTGGTGTGGTAAAAGCATAGCTTTTTATTTTTCCATAACCATTAATGGCACCTAAGGCCAGAGAAACCTCAAGAAAGAGGAAAGGGAAGGCAATTGCTTCCACCTCTGAGTCATTGAAGAGGACAAGCCCATCACTAAGAAGAGGATGGAGCAAACAAGATATCATGGACCTCAACAAGAGCATGAGAAAATTCCTCACCATAAAATCCCTGAGATACCTCAAGGGATGCACTTCCCTCCACAAAACTATTGGGAGCAAATCAACACTTCCTTAGGAGAATTAAGCTCCAACATGGGACAACTAAGGATGGAGCACCAAGAGCACTCCATCATCCTCCATGAGATTAGAGAAGATCAAAGAGCTATGAGGGAGGAGCAACAAAGACAAGGAAGAGACATAGAGGAGCTCAAGAGCACCATTGGTTCTTCAAGAAGAGGAAGACGTCACCCTCACTAAGGTAGACCCATTTCTTAATCTCCTTGTTCTTATTTTCATGTTTTTCGTTTACTATGCTTTATGTTTATTTATGTTTGTATCTTTATTACATGATCATTAGTGTTTAAGTGTCTATGTCTTAAAGCTATGAATGTCCTATGAATCCATCACCTCTCTTAAATGAAAAATGTTTTAATTACAAAAGAACAAGTACATGGTTTCGAATTCATCTTTGAAACTAGTTTAATTATTTTGATGTGGTGACAATACTTTTTGTTTTTTGAATGAATGCTTGAACAGTGCATATGTCTTTTGAATTTGTTGTTTATGAATGTTAAATATGTTGGCTCTTGAAGAATGATGAAAAAGGAGAAATGTTATTGATAATATGAAAAATCATAAAATTGATTCTTGAAGCAAGAAAAAGCAGTGAAGAACAAAGCTTGCGAAAAAAAAAAAAGAGAAAGAAAAAGAAAAAGCAAGCAGAAAAAAAGCCAAAAGCTCTTTAAACCAAAAGGCAAGAGCAAAAAGCCAATAGCCCTTAAAACCAAAAGACAAGGGTAATAAAAAGGATCCAAGGCTTTGAGCATCAGTGGATAGGAGGGCTAAAGGAATAAAATCCTGGCCTAAACGGCCAAACCAAGCTGCCCCTAACCATGTGCTTGTGGCGTGAAGGTGTCAAGTGAAAACTTGAGACTGAGCGGTTAAAGTCGAGGTCCAAAGAAAAAGAAGAGTGTGCTTAAGAACCCTGGACACCTCTAATTGGGGACTTTAGCAAAGCTGAGTCACAATCTGAAAAGGTTCACCCAGTAATGTGTCTGTGGCATTTATGTATCCAGTGGTAATACTGGAAAACAAAGTGCTTAGGGCCACGGCCAAGACTCATAAAGTAGCTGTGTTCAAGAATCAACATACTGAACTAGGAGAATCAATAACACTATCTAAAATCTAAGTTCCTATAGATGCCAATCATTCTGAACTTCAATGGATAAAGTGAGATGCCAAAACTATTCAAGAGGCAAAAAGCTACTAGTCCCGCTCATCTGATTGGAGCTAAGTTTCATTGATATTTTGGAATTTATAGTATATTCTCTTCTTTTTATCCTATTTGATTTTCAGTTGCTTGGGGACAAGCAACAATTTAAGTTTGGTGTTGTGATGAGCAGATAATTTATACGCTTTTTGGCATTGTTTTTACATAGTTTTCAGTATGATTTGATTAGTTTTTAGTATATTTTTATTAGTATTTAAATAAAAATCACATTTTTGGACTTTACTATGAGTTTTTGTATTTTTCTGTGATTTCAGATACTTTCTGGTTGAAATTGAGGGACTTGAGCAAAAATCAGATTCAGAGGTTGAAGAAGGACTGCAGATGCTGTTGGATTCTGACCTCCCTGCACTCAAAGTGAATTTTCTAGAGCTACATGAGTCCAAATGGTGCGCTCTCAATTGCGTTGGAAAGTAGACATCCAGGGCTTTCCATAAATATTTAATAGTCCATACTTTGCCCGAGTTTAGATGATGCAAACTGGCATTCAACGCCAGCTCTCTGCCCTATTCTGGAGTTAAACGCCAGAAACAGGTTGCAAAGCAGAGTTAAATGCCAGAAACAGGTTACAAACTGGCGTTTAACTCCAAGGAAGACCTCTACACATGAAAGCTTCAATGCTCAGCCCAAGCACACACCAAGTGGGCCCGGAAGTGAATTTCTGCATCATTTACTTATCTCTGTAAACCGTAGTAACTAGTTTAGTATAAATAGTACTTTTTACTATTACTTTCACAGCTCTGGACATTTAGTTCTTAGATCATGGAGGCTGGTCATTCGGCCATGCCTGGACCTTTATCACTTATGTATTTTTAATGGTAGAGTTTCTACACACCATAGATTAAGGTGTGGAGCTCTGCTGTTCCTCATGAATTAATGCAAAGTACTATTATTTTTCTATTCAATTCAAAGCCTATTTCTTATCTAAGATATACACCTGTTCTTCAACCTGAGGAAGGTGATGATCCGTGACACTCATCATCATTCTCACCTATGAACGCGTGCCTGACAACCACTTCTATTCTACTTGCAATAGCTTAAGTGCGTATCTCTTAGCCTCCTGGTTCATGACGCATGGTTGCCTCGCCTGACAACCGAGCCTTCCATTCCATGAGATCAGAGTCTTCGTGGTATAGGCTGGAATTATTGGCGGCCATTCTTGAGATCTGGAAAGTCTAAACCTTATCTGTGGTATTCCGAGTAGGATCTGGGAAGGGATGGCTGTGACGAGCTTCAAACTCGCGAGTGCTGGGTGTAGTGACAGACGCAAAAGGATTACTGAATCCTATTCCAGTATGATCGAGAACCGACAGATGATTAGCCGTGCAGTGACAGCGCATTTTGGACCATTTTCACTGAGAGGACGGGAAGTAGCCATTGACAACGGTGATGCCCTACATAAAGCTTGCCATGGAAAGGAGTAGGAATGATTGGATGAAGACAGTAGGAAAGCAGAGGTTCAGGAGGAACAAAAGCATCTCTATACGCTTATCTGAAATTCTCACCAAGGAATTACATAAGTATTTCTATCCTATTTTATATTTTATTTATCTTTTAATTATTAAAACTCTATAACCATTTGAATCCGCCTGACTGAGATTTACAAAGTGACCATAGCTTGCTTCAAGCCGACAATCTCCGTGGGATCGACCCTTACTCACGTAAGGTTTATTACTTGGACGACCCAATGAACTTGCTGGTTAGTTGTGCGAAGTTGTGACAAAGAATTAAGATTATGAACGTGTGTATTAAGTTTTCAGCGCCGTTACCAAGGAATAAACGATCACGATTTCTGCGCACCACTCTCCTACCAAGTGCCACGCCCATGCCTCACTTCCTTGGGCCAAGCTCCAATGACCACCAATGTACCTTGGCGTGCCACTCCACTTTCACCAAGTTTCACGCCAACTCTCCAAGCCCAAGACAAAGTGCCATGATTTCAAGAAAGCAAATGTCGAATTTTGAATATCAAGTTCAAGGAGAATATCACCTTTAGTTGAGATTGATTAGGAAAGATTTTATTTGATTTTGTTTTGAATTTAAAAGTTAGGTTTATGTTTGAATATAAATAAGTCCAAGGAATTCCATCGAAGGACATCCCACCTTAGCTTATCTAAATTTTAATCTCTGTTTTTTTTTTCTGCATCATGAGTGACTAACTCTCTTCTGTTAAGGTTAGGAGCTCTGTTTATCTTTTCATGGAGTATTAATCTAAGTGTTCATTTTATTTTGAGGTTTACGCTTTGATTTATTTTATGATTGAGTTTTTGTTGTTCATCCCTAAAGATTAGAATTGTTGAAAAATATTCTAAATCCATTTTGGATTCTAGTATTATTTTGGGTAATTTAATATTGAAATTAGCTTGAAAACTCTTTCTCATGACTTTTAAACTCAACTAAGAATAGTGTTTTAAAAGATGTGCGACTTTATAATTTCTCATGATCTTCAATTGGTTTAGAACTAGTTTGAATAAGTGACATATAATTCAACCTAGGATCACTCTTGAATTTTATGTGAATATAAATCGCAATTGTGCTTAACCTCTTTTCTTGAATAATGGACTAAGAAATTAGCGGTTAATTAATAAGTTAAGAGAAATTAAATTACTAAGGAATTGTAATTTGATTATTTATGATTTGTCGTGAATTGATCTTTGCATGCCTCGAAATAAATAAAGCATAAGGATTTTTTTCCTAGAGAGTGAACATCTCCAAAACCTTAACATTCACATCATTATTGTTTTTCATCTCATTGCCTTGCTTATCTTGCTTCTATTACACGTTTCAATTTTCTGATTCCTCTGTTTTCAATTGTCTAATTACTACTAATCAATTAATCATTACTTGCTCAGTCTATTAATCCTCGCGGGAACAATACCCACTCACCGTGGTATTACTTGATACGATTCGGTGCACTTGTCGAGTTGGTTTTTACACCATCAAGTTTTTGGCGCCATTGCCAGGAATTAATTGAGATTGACAACAAACCAGTTAAATGATTCTCTAAGTTATACTTTTATTATTTTATTTTCACCTCACCTGAAATTTTCTTCACTATGATATTGGGAATTCTAATTTCACTTGTTGTTTATGTATTTTTTATGCAACGCAATAAAGACAAGGAACCTCTCCAGTACGATCCAGAAATAAAACTCACTCTATTTTGATTAAGAAATAAATCTAGAGCTAGGAGAGAAGAAGAGGAGAAGATGGCAGACGATCCAAATAGTCAGGCCTAATGTGCAAGCGAACATTTTTGAATTGAAGCCCTCGCTCATCCAATTGGTGCAACAAGGTCAATTTTGGTGGGAATCCTCAAGAAGATCCAAACATGCACATATCCAGCTTCCTACAAATATGTAACACAGTCAAGAGTGGTGCACGAATCCCCACACTTCGTACAACTGTACCAGCAAGCGCACTGGGTCGTCCAAGTAATACCTGAGCGAGTCAGGGCTGATCCCACGAGGATTGTGGTTTGAAGCAAGCTATGGTTATCATGTAGATCTTAGTCAGGTGAGTAGGAGATGTAGGTATGTTGTTTAAAAGCATAAAAGAAAATAAAGAGAAAAGGTTACTCAAAACTCAGAAGTTGTGTAAACTATGATAAGAAGGTGGTTAAGGCTTGGAGATGCTTTGTCCTTCTGGATTAACTCTGGTCTTACTGTCTTCTTCATCTGTGAATGATTTTTTCTATTGCAGGCTGTATGTGATTGATGCCGTACGGGCGCGGTCGTCAATGCTCTTCCAGATCTGAACCCCAGGGTTAGTGTGGATCCATTCTGATTGAGGGTGAAGCTCCTGCAGTCCATTCTCCTTAATGACCCTACTCAAAATGCCACTGACAAGGTCGAATCTTTCGGATCAGAGAATGCTGCGCCTTTAGGTTCTAGCCTCTACCACAGAGACTCTAATCTCCCCATAGCTCGGCTGAACTGGTGTCTCGAGAAGTCCCCAACGAAGTCGTGGATTAGCCGTCTAAGAGATGTATAATCAAGATGGTGGTTCAATGCTTTCCAGTTACGTATTCACACGAACCCAAGAAGAACACGGGTGGTTGTTAGGCACGCGGTCTTATAATGAAGAACGAAGATGATTGTCACGGGTCATCCCATTCATCAAATTGAAGAATGAAAATACATCTTAGAATTGAATCAAACACGGATTGAAGAGAAACATCAATACTTTTATTAATCCATAAAACTCAGCAGGGCTCCTCCCCTCAACCTAGGAGGTTTAGAAACTCATACTGATAGAAAATACAATCATAAACGTGTAAAGTGTGTATCCTCCCCTTGATGAGAGGTGTAAAAATCCTTAAATAGTAAACTAATGACTAAGGATTATATTAAGAAGAGTAAAAAAGTCTTTTAGTGCTAAAATTCACTTTCGGGGCCCACTTGGTGAGTGTTTGGGCTGAGCTTTGATGAGATTCACATGCTAGGAGGCTTCTAGGGTGTTGAACGCTGGCTAGGGGATCCTTTATGGGCTTTGGATGCTAGTCTCTTCTCCTTTGGGCGCTGGATGGTGCGTACGATCCCCACACTTTCGTACAGCAGTGCCAACAAGTGTACTGGGTTGTCCAAGTAATACCTAAGCGAGTCAGGGTCGATCCCACAGAGATTGTGGTTTGAAGTAAGCTATGGTTATCTTGCAGGTCTTAGTCAAGCAGATCAGAAGGTTTATATGTTTTCATTCATAAAGAGAAACTATTTAATGCAAAAATAAAGAAAAAGAGGTAGAAAATACTAATAGGAATAGGGTTAAGGATTGGAGTTGCTTCGTCTTTCTGAATTAACTATGGTACTACTGTCTTCTCTGCTTGTGAGTGATCTTCTTCTATGGCAGGTTGTATGAGATCAAAGCCATTGCCCATGGTCATTGATCTCCTCTGCTCTAGATCAAATGCCATTTCCTGTGGTCCTTAAATCTGACGGAGGGTAAAGCTTTAGCAGTTCATTCTCTTGGTGATCCTACTCAAAATGCCACAGACAAGGTCGAATCTTCCAGATCAGAGAGTGTTGCTTCTATGGATTCTAGCCTATACCACAGGGACCCTAATCTTCTTGGAAATCGGTTGAACTGGTGTCTCGAGAAGTCCCCAATGAAGTCGTGGATTAGCCGTCTGAGAGATGTATAAACATAGCTGTTGGCTCGTGCTTTCCGACCAAATATTCACACGAACCCAAGTAGACAGGGGTGTTTGTCAGGCACATTCATTTTAATGTGATGAACAGAGCTCATTGGTTAGATCATCCTATTCACCACGATGAAAATTGGATTATACATCTTAGCGATAGATCAAACATGGATCGAAGAAGAAACAATAATACTTTTATTAATTCATAGGACTCAGCAGGGCTCCTCCCCTCAACCTAGGAGGTTTAGAAACTCATACTGAAGTAAAACATAATGTAAAACTCGAAAATAGCATAAAGAGGTCTGATTTACATAAACATAATCCCTTAAATACTAAACAGATGACTAATAAGGGTAAAATAGTCTATTTAGTGCTAAAATTCACTTCTGGGGCCCACTTGGTGAGTGTTTGGGATGAGCTTGATGAGATCCACGTGCTATGAGATCTCTTGGACATAGAACGCCAGCTAGGGGGTCCTCTTTGGGCGTTTGTACATTGGTCTCTACTCTTTGGGCGCTGGACACCTGGAAGGGGGCATGTAGCTGGCGTTGGACGCTAGTTTTGGGCCTTCTAATCCAAAGAAAAGTATGGACTATTATATATTTCTAGAAAGCTCTGGAAGTAAGCTTTTCATAGCCATTGATAGCGCTACATTTGGACTTCTGTAACTCCAGAAAAGCTCTTCCAAGTGCAGGCAGGTCAGATCTTGACAACATATGCAGTGATTTCTCTGTCTCTGAATCAAACTTCTGCTCTAACTCCTCAATTTCAGCCAAAAAATACCTGAAATTGTAAAAAAAATACAAAAAACTCATAGTAGAATCTAAAAATGTGAATTTAACACTAAAACCTATAAAAACATACTAAAAACTAAATAAAAACTACTCAAAACTATATGAAAATGATGCCAAAAAGTGTATAAAATATCCGATCATCACAACACCAAACTTAAACTGTTGCTTGTCCCCAAGTAACTAAAAACACAGTAGGATAAAAAGAAAATTAAGATACAATAAATTTCTAAGTTTCAAATGAAGCTTAGTTACAATTAGATGAGCGGGACATAGCAGCTTTTTGCTTCTAAATAGTTTTGGCATCTCACTATCCATTGAAACTCAGAGAGGTTGGCATCTTTAGGAACTTAGAATCCAGATGATATTATTGACTTTCCTAGTTAAGCTTATTTTGATTCTTGAACACAGATTTCAGAGTCTTGGTCGTGACCCTAAGTACTTTGTTTTCCAGTATTACCACCGGATACAATAATGCTACAGACACTTTGACTAGGTGAACCTTTTCAGGTTGTGACTCAACTTTGCTAGAGTCTCCAGATAGAGGTGTCCAAAGTTCTTAAGCACACTCTTTTTGCTTTGGACCACGACTTTAACCGCTCAGTCTCAAACTTTTCACTTGATACCTTCATGCCACAAGTACATGGTTAGGGACAACTTGGTTTAGCCACTTAGGCCAGGATTTTATTCCTTTGGGCCATCCTATCCATTGATGCTCAAAGCCTTGGGTCCTTTTATACCCTTGCCTTTTGGTTTAAAGGGTTATTGGCTTTTTCAATCTGCCCTCCTTTTCCTGCACTTTTGGGCAGTAATGGATTTTTCTGCTTTTTATTTTTTTTTCTTTTTCTTTTTTCGCCATTTTTCTTTCTCTTTTTTTCGCATGCATATAATTTTTTTTTTGCAATATGCTTTTTCTTTTGCTATTTTTTCTTACTTCAAGAATCAATTTTTAGATTTTTTTAGATTATCAATAATATTTTTCCTTTTTCCTTATTCTTTTAAGAGTCAACATTCTAAAATTCCAACTTCAAATATGCACTGTTTAATCATACATTCAGAAAATAAAAGCAAATGACACCACATCAACATAATTAAACTATTCTTATTTTAAACTTGAAATTCATGCATCTCTTAATTCTTTATAGAAAATTTTATTTAAGCAAGTTGAGAGATATATGGAACATTTTACAACTTAAAGACATCAATGCAAATGATCATGCAACTAGAACAAGAGAACAGATAAATGGACAGATAGAAAACAGAAAAATAACAGGAAATGGGTGTAAAAGAGAACGAATCCACCTTTAAGGGTGGCTTCTAGTGCTCCTCCTTGAGGATCCAATGTGATGCCTGATCTCTTCTATGTCATCCCTTTGTCTTTGTTGAGGCGGTTGCACAGGCTCTTGTGCATGCTTCCTAGTTTGCTCCATCCTCTTCTTCCATACTTAAGAGTCGTAGAGGTAAAAAAGCAAAGCTTTTGCAACACCAAACTTAAGAGTTTTGCTCATCCTCGAGCAAAGTAGAAGAAGGTGGGGTAGGTGGAGTTTCTGTGGAACCTACAGGTCCTGAGAGGTTAGGAATTCCAGATTCCCTGCCCTCTTGCACTTGGTGTTTGAACACCCAGGGACTGCTCCCTGGCTGGGGTTCAATGCCAGCAATGCTGCCCATGAGAGGTGTTGAACGCTGATAAACCCCGATTATGTTATTTATCTTTTGCTTAATTTGGGTGGTTTTATCAACTTTTCTCACATTTATTCAATGAAATAGCATGGTTTTGCAATTCTCCCTTGATTTGTGCTTCAATGTGAAAACATGCTTTTTAGGCCCTAAAGTTGGTGATTTTAATTCACTTTAATTCCATTCGATGTCTTGATATGTTTCTTGAGTAATTTCAGGTTCATAAGGCAAGTATTGGATGGAAGAAGTGAGAAGAAAAGCATGCAAAGTGGGAGAACTCATGAAGAAATGAAGGAACTGTAAAGCTGTCAAGCCTACCCTCTTTACACTCAAACAACCATAACTTGAGCTACAGAGGTCCAAATGAGTCGGTTCTAGTTGCGTTGGAATGCTAACATCCGGGGCTTCGAAATGATATAAAATTTGCCATATGTTGCTTCGCGTTCAGGGGCGCGCACGCGCCATGTACGCGTGCCCTCCGATGGAGCTGCGTGGGTCCACTTTTTGCACTTCGTTGGGGGCGATTTCCAGCTCATTTTGGGCCCAATCTAACTCATTTCTGATGCTATTAAACCCAAGGATTAAAGAGAAAATGAACCAAGTAGTCATAGTTTAGTTTTCATGATGTTTTAGGATAGAATTCTAGAGAGAGAGGCTCTCTCCTCTCTCTAGATTTAGGATAGAAATTAGGGTAAAGTTAGGTTAATCACTCTCAATTTTTTCTTTCAATTCTTGTTTTGATTTTAATTCTCATTATATTTTAGTGTTCCATTGTCTTAATCTTCTTAGTTTCTCTTGTTAATTTCGTATTTTGCTCTCTTATGTTGATGAACAATTGTTGGATCTTGATTTCTCTTAATGCAATTTTATGTTTCCATGTCTCTTTTATGTTGATCTTGATTGTTATTATTGATTTCTTGCTTATGTTAGTTATGGGTTTCATTAATTCTAGCATTTTGTGATGTTTACTTTTCTTACACTCTAGATGTTTGATAAAATGTTTCCTCTAGTTTTTGAGTAGTTTCCTTTGCTCTTGGCCTAGGCTAAGGGAATTGAGTGACCTTGAGTCATTGGGTCTCAATGATTTGGTGATTTGAGAACCCTTGGTAATCAATTTGATACTCATTGACACTAACCCACTACTAATCTAATTAGTAGATAGGTTGGAACTTATGGGTTGATGTGATCAAACCTATTTGACGTACTTCAAGCTTAGGAGTAGATATTACATACTTAAAGCTTTTGGAAGTAGACTTAATGGGTTGGTCCCTCACAATTATCAATATTTGGCATGTAAACAAGGATGGTGATCTCAATTTCCCATGTCTTAGCCAAGAGTATTTTTCTTTCTTTTATTAGTTAATTGTTCATTTACTTTTCTTGCCATTTATTTTCTTGTCAAACTACAAAATCAAACCCCCTTGCATCTTCATAGCCAATAATTGATCACTTCATTGCAATTCCTTGTGAGACGACCCAGAGTTTAAATACTTCGGTAAATTTTCATTTGGGGTTTGTACTTGTGACAACTCAAATTTTTTATGTGAGAATTGTTTGTTGGTTTAGAACTATGCTTACAACGAAGTTCTTATTCCTATAAGAGAAATTCTAGACCACACGACAAAACTCATTATCAAAATGGCGTCGTTGATGGGGAGTTGCAATGGTGTTATGTTATTGGCTATTGTGAATATTGTGAATATGTTTGTCTTTTGCTTATTTGTTAGTTTTTGTTAGCTCTAGGATTTATTGCTTATTCTTTATAGCTTTTGTTTTTATTGGCTATCATGAATTCTCATCCTCACTTTGGCTATGAGTTTGGTTCAAATTATGTTGTAGGGAATAGAAGCTTCAATGGGGATATGCATCAAGGATTTGGGAATCAAAGATGGGAGGAGCCTCAAGGGATTGATCAACCTTCTTGGCAACAATAACCTCCGGATTCTTATGGGTATAATTCTAATCCTAATTCATATCAATCTAATGGATGTGGTGACCCTTATTGTGATTGTCAACAACCACCACCACATGCCTATGAACCACCCCCTTAACATGGTTTTAAACCACCTTACACACAAGCTCCATACCACCAAACACCCCCATATGACCCTAATCCTTATCCATCATAGCAACCATCTTATGAACCATATGAACCACACATGGAACCACCACCATTCCAACACAATTACTCTCAAGAACCACCTCAATATACACCACCTTCATACCCTTACTAAGATGAACCAACTTCCAATTATGAACCTTTCTTCCCAAAAAATGAACATTCTCTTCCACCATCACCTCCCGATGAAGCCCCCATGCAAGAACTAGGAGATCTTAACCCTCAATTCCAAAGGCAACAAGAGGTGATGGAAAAGAAGTTTAAGGAGCTAGTAGCCAAGATGGCTATCCTAGTAGAAGCTGTTAGCAATATGGCCTCCTTCCAACTAAGCCTAAGCAACCAAGGCACTCCCAATGACGAATGTGGAGAAGCAATTAAGGAGCATAGTGAGGGAGCGAGTTTAAAGCTTCAAGGTGAAGAAGAGGAGTTGAAGCAAGAATTGTCACAAGAGGAGGAAGTTAAGATAATTGAGCCGGAAGGAGTGGTTGAAGACCTAGGAGATGTTGGAAGTCCATGGGAATGTAGAATTAGAGAGCCCTCATCCAAGATGCTTGATGTTGATGTTGAGGAGGGTGTACAACCTCCAAAGCATATCATGATTGAAGACTTTGAAGAGGTTAATCAAGAGATGGATTCAATCATTGAGGAGTTCCTATCTACAATTGAATCCTCTCCCATTGGGCTTGAAATTGAGATCAAAAAAGAAGATGCACAACCTTCCATGCCCTTGGTAAGCAATGAAGAAGAGATTGAATTGGAAGAAAGCTACCAAGAGGAAGAGGTTGAAATTGAAGAAGCTTGTAAAGAGGTGGAGGTAGTCAAAGAAAAGCACAAGGGAGTGGAACTTGCAAGATCATTAGAACCACCCCTTCCTAAGTCACCATCCAATACAACATTCAAGTGGATAAAATTCTTATCCCTAAGCTCTAATTTCTCACTTGAATATGGTTTGCTTGAGACGGATGGGCAACTTAGAGCTCTTTATGGAGTCAAGAGTAGGAGAGAGTTGTGTAGTGGTTGGAAATACCATTCTAAGTTCATGATGGTTGCATGCTCAAAGTCTAAGTATAATGGTTGGTATAGTTCTCAACTAAAGGGGTCTAGGAAGATGGTTTGGTGTTTACTTGAGAATTCGGATCACTTCTCACCCAATTAGAATCATGATGATCAATTTGAAGATGGGTGTCAAAACAAAGTGTGGGATCCCGGATCGCACAAGGAAAATCAATTTTGGGAGCCCATGGGTTGTGTGGAACTCCATCAAGGCTTGGAGTTATCATCTTTGAAGACTAAAGCTTATTGGAGATTCAAGCATTGGTGGATGTTCAAGGATAGCTTCAAGCACAAGCCACCTTAAGAGGAGCTCCCCATAAGTCCAACTTAAGGACAATAAACAAAAGTGCTAGGTGGGAGACACCCCACCATGGTAAATTCTTTTCATTTTTTTCCTTTTGTACATATTGGTAATTAGTTTATTTTCATGTTTTGTTGAGTTTTTTGAGTATAATTGGTAGTTTAGTAGGTTAAATAAGGTTTTAGGGTGTTTGGGTAGCTGTTTGGAGGTTTGGAATGCTTGGATTGGTGCAAGAACATGGAAAAATTTTGAAAAACAGAGCATCAACCCGCGCGTGCGCGCACCTGGCGCGTACGCGCGCCTCAAGCATTTTCAACCATCCACGCAGGCGCGCCATGTGCACGGACGCATGGATTGCAAAATCTCACCCCTCCATACATTGACCCGAGAGTTGCGTCTACACTGCGCCAGCACCATGCCTGAAGCACAAACCACCCGCGCGTGCGCGCACCTGTCGCGTACGCGTCCTTCAAGCTAATCGCGCAATGCGCGCAGACGCACGCTGTGCGCGTGCGTGCCGATAGCGCCACCTGCCCTCCTGGTACATGTTTCAGAGAGTTATGCCCAGTTTGTGCCTATTATGTGCCTGAGACCCACGCGTGCGCGCACCTTGCGCGTACGCGCCCTTCGGCCAACTGCGCATTGGTGCATACGCGTCCGCGCCGGTAAAAAAAAAAGAGAAAAGAGTTTTTTTTTTCTCATCTTCCATTTTTCTTTATCCATTGCATTCGTATACTTTTATTCTTTGCATTTTCATTTTGTTTTTATAGCCTGTTTTTGCTTTCCTTTTTGAGCTTTTTATTTGAATAATGGTATTGAATTTTCTTACTCAAATGTTGAGAATCTCTTGATTAATCTTGGTGCTTCTTGACTTGTTTGATATTGTTAGGTGATGAAACTTTTAAATCAATGCTTAATCTTGTATGACTCTTATATTCTTTGTGCATTGATATGAACTTGCATGTCTTTCATGACCCACTCTTTCTTCTTTGAACTTGATGCTTTTGAGTATTCTTCATGCCTTGACTTTACTCTTGCATCAAGTGTTAGTTAATATGCCCTTTGCCTATATTATTTTTTCACTCACATGTTGTAGCTACCATGTAGTAGAGAACCTTACTCTTATTTGGCATTAGCCCCTGCCTATGTTCTATTTGCTTCGCTATCTTTGTTATAGGCTTAATTTTCTTTCTTTTTTTCTCCTTTTAGGTTGGCCACCAAGAAGAAAAGCATTGGAAAAGCTTCTGAATGGGGCAACAAACAAGCTCACTGATGAGCGGATATTTTATACGCTTTTTGGGGGTGATTTCATGTAGTTTTTAGTATGTTTTAGTTAGTTTTTAGTATATTTTTATTCGTTTTTAGGCAAAATTCATATTTCTGGACTTTACTAGGAGTTTGTGTGCTTTTCTATGATTTCAGGTATTTTCTGGCTGAAATTGAGGGATCTGAGCAAAAATCTAATTCAGGCTGAAAAAAAGACTGCTGATGCTGTTGGATTCTGACCTGCTTACACTCAAAATAGATTTTCTGGAGCTACAGAAGTTCAATTGGTGCGCTTTCAATTGTGTTGGAAAGTATACATCCAGGGCTTTCCAGCAATATATAATAGTCCATACTTTGCTCAAAGATAAACGACGTAAACTGGCGTTTAACGCCAGTTCCATGTTCCATTCTGGCGTTAAACGCCAGAAACAGGTTACAAGTTGGAGTTAAACGCCCAAAACAGGTTACAACCTGGCGTTTAACTCCAGAAACAGCCTAGGCACGTGCAAAGCTCAAGTCTCAGCCCTAGCACACACCAAGTGGGCCCCGAAAGTGGATTTCTGCACTATCTATCGTAGTTTACTCATTTTCTGTAAACCTAGGTTACTAGTTTAGTATTTAAACAACTTTTAGAGATTTATTTTGCACCTCATGACATTTTACACGTTTCATATTGTATTTCTGACAGCATGAGTCTCTAAACCCCATGGTTGGGGGTGAGGAGCTCTGCTGTGTCTCGATGAATTAATGCAATTACTTCTGTTTTCTATTCAATCACGCTTGTTTCTGTTCTAAGATACTCGCTTGTACTTAACCGTGATGAATGTGATGATCCGTGACACTCATCACCATTCTCAACCTATGAACACGTGCCTGACAACCACTTCCGTTCTACTTTAGATTGAGTGTGTATCTCTTAGCCTCTTGGTTCATGATCAGAGTCTTCGTGGTATATGCTAGGATTATTGGCGGCCATTCCTGAGATCCGAAAAGTCTAAACCTTGTCTGTGGTATTCCGAGTAGGATCTGGGATGGGATGACTGTGACGAGCTTCAAACTCATGAGTGCTGGGCGTAGTGACAGACGCAAAAGGATCAATGGATCCTATTCCAACATGAGTGAGAACCGACAGATGATTAGCCGTGCGGTGACAGCGCATTTGGACCATTTTCACTGAGAGGACGGATGGTAGCCATTGACAACGGTGATTTACCAAGATACAGCTTGCCATTGAAGGAGCCTTGCGTGCGTGAAGAAAAAGACAGTAGGAAAGCAGAGATTCGAAAGACAGAGCATCTCTAAATCCTCAATCTGTTCTCCATTACTGCATAACAAGTATTATTTAATTTATGCTATTTAATCTTCATAAACCCAATCACTTTTATTACTAATCTCCTGACTAAGAATTACAAAATAACCATAGCTTGCTTCAAGCCAACAATCTCCGTGGGATCGACCCTTACTCACGTAAGGTATTACTTGGACGACCCAGTGCACTTGCTGGTTAGTTGTGCGGAATTGCAAAAGTGTGATTGTGATTTCGTGCACCAAGTTTTTGGTGCCGTTGCCGGGGATTGTTCAAGTTTGGACAACTGACGGTTTATTTTGTTGCTTAGATTAGGAAAATTTTTTCTTTTTGGTTTAGAGTCATTAACATTGAGTCTTCTATTATTGTTTTTAGTTAAAAATTTTAAAATCCTTATTTTCTTTTTCTATAATTATTTTCGAAATTTTTTTAAAACCAATAACTTCTTAATTTAGTCTTCTGTTTGAGTTTAGTTTTATGTTTTAAGTTTGGTGTCAATTGCATGATTTTATTTTTCTTTCAATTTTTCAAATTACGTGTTCTTAATTCTTTATTGATCTTCAAGTTGTTCTTGTTTATTTTCCTTGTTTGATCTTTAGTCTTTCTTGTTTTGTGTCTTTCTTTGTTTTTCTTATGCATTTTCGAATTATTAGTGTCCAAAATATAAAAAATTTTAAGTTTGGTGTCCTTTGTGTCCTTATTTCCTTAAAAATTTTCAAAATTTGTTCTTGGTGTTCATCTTGATCTTCAAAGTGTTCTTGGTGTTCATCTTGACATTCAAAGTTTTCTTGTTTGCTTTCCTTATTTTGATCTAAAAATTTTAAGTTTGGTGTCATTTTACTGTTTTTCTCTTTCCTTATTAAATTCAAAAATATTTTTTTCCCTTTATTTTAATTAAATTTTTGAAATTTCCCTTTAAAAATTCAGATTTTTATTTTAAAATTTTTATCTTATCTTTGTTTTAAATTTCAAAATTCAAATCTTTTTCAAAAAAAAAAATAGTTTTTCTCTGTTTAATCCTTGCATTTGTTGAATGTGTCTATGTTTTTGTGAATAGTTGCTCCTTTGAGTCTTTCTTTCTAAAATATTTTCAAAAATAATTTTTCTTTGATTAAATCTTGTGTCAAGTTTTAAGTTTGGTATTTTCTTGTTAGTTTTTATTTAATTTTCGAAAATTTATTTTTGGTTTTCTAAAAATTTTAAGTTTGGTGTTCTTTTTTTATGTTCTTGAGTCCTTTGAGTCTTTGAACTTTTGTTCTTGTGAATCTTCAAGGTGTTCTTGAGTCTTTCTTGTGTTTTGATCTTAAAATTTTTATGTTTGGTGTTCCTTGGTATTTTTCCTCTAAATTTTCGAAAATAAGGAGCATTAGATCTAAAAATTTTAAGTTTTGTGTCTTTTTATTGTTTTTCTCTTTCTTCATTAAGATTCAAAAATAAAAAAATATCTTTTTCTCATTCCACTCATAATTTTCGAAAATTTTGCATTAAATTAGTCATCAATTTTAAAAAAATCAAATCTTTTTAAATTGTTTTTCAATCATTTCTTTTCAATCATACTTTTTTTTTCAAAACTTCCTAACCACTTTCCCTCTCTTTAATTTTCGAAAATCATATCCAAAATTTTTCAAATCTTTTTAATTAATTAGCCATTTTAGTATTCGAATTTTTTTATTTTCTTTATTTTGCTTTTTCTTTTAGTTTTCGAAACTTATACTTTATTTTCCAATTATTTTGTTTCTTTATTTTAATTCGATCTATCTTTAACTAAATAAAAAAATAATATATTTTAATTACAATCCACATCATCTCCCTTTCTCCATCATGGACTTAAGTGGAAATGAACAGTCCAGAAGGACTCTGGGGTCATATGCTAACCCCACTACTGCTGCATATGGGAGTAGTATCTGTATACCCCCCATAAGAGCCAGCAGTTTTGAGCTAAACCCTCAGCTCATTATCATGGTACAGCAAAATTGCCAGTATTCCGGTCTTCCACAAGAAAAACCTATTGAGTTTCTGGCACAGTTCTTACAAATTGCTGACACAATACGTGATAAAGAAGTAGATCAGGATGTCTACAGATTATTACTGTTTCCATTTGCTGTAAAAGATCAAGCTAAGAGGTGGTTAAATAACCAAACCACAGCAAGCATAAGGACATGGAAACAGTTATCAGACAAATTCCTGAATCACTATTTCCCTCCAAAAAGGATGACACAGCTAAGGCTGGATATCCAAGGCTTTAAACAAGGGGATAATGAATCTCTCTATAATGCCTGGGAGAGGTATAGAGAGATGCTAAGGAAATACCCCTCTGAAATGTTTTCAGAATGGGTGCAGTTAGACATCTTTTACTATGGGCTTACAGAAAAAGCCCAGATGTATCTAGACCACTCAACTGGTGGATCTATACATATGAGAAAAACAATTGAAGAGGCTCAAGAGCTCATTGATACAGTTGCCAAAAATCAGCACCTGTACTCAAGTAGTGAATCCTCCATGAAAAAAGAAGCTAAGGCAGTATCAACTGACTTTAGTCCTCAGGAACAAGTTGCTGAACTCAATTAGCAACTATCTTCTATAACAAGGCAGTTAGCAGAATTCAAGGAGATGCTACAAGAAACCAAAAATGCTAACAAGGATATGGAATCACAATTGAATCAGACAAAACAGTAGTTATCAAAATAGATAACAGAGGAGTGCCAAGCAGTTCAATTAAGAAGTGGAAAAACATTAAATATCTCAACTCAAAGCAGCAAAAAGCCAAGAAAGGAACAGTTGACAGAGGATGAGCAACCTGCTACCCAAAATCCCTCTAAGGACAGTAAGAGCCCAGAGAGGAATAAGTCTGGCATTCAAACGCCAGAAAAGGGTTGGAATCTGGCGTTAAACACCCAATCCATGTCCAGTTCTAGCGTTCAAATGCCAGTGAGGGATCAGACACCTGCAAGTGCTGATAATAACTCCCTCAAGAAGGCTTCTCAACCTGCCTCTGTAAGAAATAAATTTGCAGCAACTAAGGTTGAAGAATATAAAGCCAAAATGCCTTATCCTCAGAAACTCCGCCAAGCGGAACAGGATAAACAATTTGCCCGCTTTGTAGACTATCTCAGGACTCTTGAAATAAAGATTCCGTTTGCAGAGGCACTTGAGCAAATACCCTCTTATGCTAAGTTCATGAAAGAGATCTTAAGTCATAAGAAGGATTGGAGAGAAACTGAAAAAGTTATTCTCACTGAAGAATGCAGTGCAGTCATTCTAACAAGCTTACCAGAAAAGCTTAAGGATTCCGAAAGCTTTATGATACCATGCACATTAGAGGGTACTTGTACCAAGACAGCTCTATGTGACCTTGGGGCAAGTATCAATCTAATCCCTGCATCCACTATCAGAAAGCTTGGCTTGACTGAAGAGGTCAAACCAACCCAGATATGTCTTCAACTTGCTGATGGCTCCATTAAATATCCATCAGGCATAATTGAGGACATGATTGTCAAGGTTGGGCCATTTTCCTTTCCCACTGACTTTGTAGTGCTGGAAATGGAGGAGCACAAGAGTGCAACTCTCATTCTAGGAAGAACCTTCCTAGCAACTGGACGAACTCTCATTGATGTCCAAAAAGGGGAAGTGACCCTAAGAGTCAATGAGGATGAGTTCAAGTTAAATGTTGTCAAAGCTATGCAGCATCTAGACACATCAAATGACTGCATGAGTGTTGATATTATTGACTCCTTGGTGGAAGAGATCAATATGACTGAGAGTCTCAAATCAGAGCTAGAGGACATCTTTAAAGATGTTCAGCCTGATCTGGAGGAACCAGAGGAAATAAAAGAACCTCTGAAAATTCCTCAGGAAGAGGATAAGCCTCCTAAAACCCGAGCTCAAACCACTACCACCATCCCTGAAATATGCATTTCTGGGAGAATGTGACACTTTTCCGGTGATCATAAGCTCTGCTTTAAACCCACAGGAAGAGAAAGCACTAATTCAAGTGCTGAGGACACATAAGACAGCTCTTGGGTGGTCCATAAGTAATCTTAAGGGCATTAGCCCAGCAAGATGTATGCACAAGATCCTATTGGAGGATGATGCTAAGCCAGTGGTTTAACCACAGAGGCGGCTAAATCCAGCCATGAAGGAGGTGGTACAGAAAGAGGTCACTAAGTTACTAGAGGCTGGGATTATTTATCCTATTTCTGATTGCCCCTGGGTGAGCCCTGTCCACGTTGTTCCCAAGAAGGGAGGCATGACAGTGGTTCATAATAAAAAGAATGAACTGGTTCCTACAAGAACAGTTACAGGGTGGCGTATGTGTATCGACTACAGAAGGCTCAATACAGCCACCAGAAAGGATCATTTTCCTTTACCATTCATAGACCAGATGCTAGAGAGACTAGCAGGTCATGAATACTACTGCTTTTTGGATAGCTATTCAGGTTACAACCAAATTGCAGTAGATCCTCAAGACCAAGAGAAAATAGCATTCACATGTCCATCTGGAGTATTTGCCTACAGGAGGATGCCATTTGGTCTGTGTAATGCACCTGCAACCTTTCAGAGGTGCATGCTATCTATTTTCTCTGACATGGTAGAAAAATTTCTGGAAGTCTTCATGGATGACTTCTCAGTATTTAGAGACTCATTCGGCTCCTGTCTTGACCATCTAGCACATGTTCTGAAAAGGTGCCAAGAGACTAACCTAGTTTTAAATTGGGAGAAATGTCACTTTATGGTGACTGAAGGAATTGTCCTTGGGCACAAAATTTCAAACAAGAGAATAGAGGTGGATCAAGCTAAGGTAGAGGTAATTGAAAAATTACTACTACCTGCCAATGTTAAGGCAATCAGAAGCTTTCTGGGGCATGCAGGATTCTATAGGAGGTTTATAAAGGATTTCTCAAAAATTACAAAATCTCTAAGCAATCTGCTAGCTGCTGACACGCCATTTATCTTTGACACAGAGTGTCTGCAGGCGTTTGAGACTCTGAAAGCTAAGTTGGTCACAGCACCTGTCATTTCTGCACCAAACTGGACATTACCATTCGAATTAATGTGTGATGCCAGTGACCATGCTATTGGTGCAGTATTGGGACAGAGGCATGACAAGCTTATGCACATCATTTACTATGCTAGCCGTGTTTTAAATGATGCGCAGAAAAATTACACAACCACAGAAAAGGAATTGCTTGCAGTGGTTTATGCCATTGACAAGTTTAAATCTTACTTAGTAGGATCAAAAGTGATTGTGTACACTGACCATGCTGCTCTAAAATATCTCCTCACAAAGCAGAATTCAAAACTCAGACTCATAAGATGGGTGTTGCTTATGCAAGAGTTTGATATAGAAATAAGAGACAGAAAAGGGACAGAGAATCAAGTAGCTGATCACCTGTCCCGGATAGAACCAGTAGCAGGAGCGTCCCTCCCTCCTACTGAGATCTCTGAAACCTTTTCGGATGAGCAATTATTTGCCATTCAGGAAGCTCCGTGGTTTGCAAACATTGCAAACTATAAGGCTCAGTAATGTCAAGCTATTGACAGTAAAGAAGCGCTTATTGGGCGGCAACCAATCTTATTTATCTATGTTAATTACTTTTTTATTTCATTTTCTATTATTATTTTATGTTTTCTTTAGGTTGATGATCATGTGGAGTCATAAAAATAGCTGCAGAATTAAAGCAGAATAAAAAACAACATCAAAAATAGCACACCCTGGAGGACAGACTTACTGGCGTTTTAACGCCAGAAAGAAGCAACAAGCTGGCGTTTAACGCCAGAAAGAAGCAACAAGCTGGCGTTTAACGCCAGAACAGAGCACCAAGTTGGCGTTAAACGCCAGAAACAGGCTGCAACCTACCATTTAACGCCAGAATTGCATTTTAAGGGCGTTTTGCACGCCTAAATGGAGCAGGGATGAGAAGTCCTTGACCCCTCAGGATCTGTAGACCCCACAGGATCCCCACCTACCTCACCATTCAAATTCAAACCATTCCCCTCCAAACCCACCCATTCACACACCTCCATCTCCTCCACTTCTCCCTCTACTCCCTTCTATCTTATTTTGCTCGAGGACGAGCAAACCTTTTAAGTTTGGTGTGAAAAAAAAAGCGTGGATTTTTGTATTTTTCATAACCATTTATGGCACCAAGGCCAGAGAAACCTCTAGAAAGAGGAAAAGGAAGGCAGTTGCTTCCACTCCCGAATCATGAGAGATGGAGAGGTTCATCTCAAGGGTCCATAGTTTAGTTGTAGAGCATTTGACTGCAGATCAAAGAGCCGTGAGGGAGGAGCAACAAAGGCAAGGAAGAGACATAGAGGAGCTCAAGAGCACCATTGGTTCTTCAAGAGGAAGAAGACGCCACCCTCACTAAGGTAGACCCGTTCCTTAATCTCCTTGTCTATTTGTTTTTTTGTTTTTCAATTTATATGCTTTATGTTTTATCTATGTTTGTGTCTTTATTACATGATCATTAGTGTCTAGTGTCTATGTCTTAAAGATATGAATGTCCTATGAATCCATCACCTTTCTTAAATGAAAAATGTTTTCTGAAAAAGAAAAAGAAGTACATGAATTTCGAATTTTAAAATAGTTTAATTATTTTGATGTGGTGGCAATACTTTTTTGTTTTCTGAATGAATGCTTGAACAGTGCATATTTTTGAATTTGTTGTTTATGAATGTTAAAATTGTTGGCTCTTGAAAGAATAATGGAAAAGGAGATATGTTATTGATAATCTGAAAAATCATAAAAATGATTCTTGAAGCAAGAAAAAGCAGTGAATAGAAAGCTTGCAAAAAAAGGGGCGAAAAAAATTAAGAAAAAGAAAGAAAAAGAAAAAAAGCAAGCAGAAAAAGCCAATAGCCCTTTAAACCAAAAGGTAAGGGTAAAATAAAAAGGATCCAAAGCTTTGAGCATCAGTGGATAGGAGGGCCCACAGGAATAAAATCCTGGCCTAAGCGTCTAAACCAAGCTGTCCCTAACCATGTGCTTGTGGCGTGAAGGTGTCAAGCGAGAAGCTTGAGACTGAGCGGTTAAAGTCGTGGTCCAAAGCAAAAAGAGTGTGCTTAAGAGCTCTGGATACCTCTAACTGGGGACTTTAGCAAAACTGAGTCACAATCTGAAAAGGTTCACCCAGTTATGTGTTGTACGTGCGCCTCAAGCATTTTCAACCATCCATGCAGGCGAACCATGTGCGCGGACGCGTGGATTGCAAAATCTCACCCCTCCATACATTGACCCGAGAGTTGCACCTACACTGCGCCAGCACCATGCCTGAAGTACAAACCTCCCGCGCGTGCGCGCACCTGGCGCGTACGCGTCCTTCAAGCTAATCGTGCAATGCGCGCGGACGCACGCTATGCGCGTGCACGCCGATAGCGTCACCTGCCCTCCTGGTACATGTTCCAGAGAGTTATGCCCAGTTTGTGCCTATTATGTGCCTGCAACCCACGCGTGTGCGCTCCTGGCGCGTACGCGCCCTTTGGCCAACTGCGCATTGGCGCGTACGCGTCCGCACCGGTAAAAATAAAAAAGAGAAAAGAGTTTTTTTTTCTCATCTTCCATTTTTCTTTATCCATTGCATTCGTATACTTTTATTCTTTCCATTTTCATTTTGTTTTTATAGCCTGTTTTTACTTTCCTTTTTGAGCTTTTTATTTGAATAATGGTGTTGAATTTTCTTACTCAATTGTTGAGAATCTCTTGATTAATCTTGGTGCTTCTTGACTTGTTTGATATTGTTAGGTGATAAAACTTTTAAATCAATGCTTAATCTTGTATGACTCTTATATTCTTTGTGCATTGATATGAACTTGCATGTCTTTCATGACCCTCTCTTTCTTCTTTGAACTTGATGCTTTTGAGTACTCTTCATGTCTTGACTTTACTCTTGCATCAAGTGTTAGTTAATATGTCATTTGCCTATATTATTTTCTCACTCACACGTTGTAGCTACCATGTAGTAGAGAACCTTACTCTTATTTGGCATTAGCCCCCGCCTATGTTCTATTTGCTTCGCTATCTTTGTTATAGGCTTAATTTTCTTTCTTTTTCTATCCTTTTAGGTTGGCCACCAAGAAGGAAAGGATTGGAAAGGCTTCTGAATGGGGCAACAAACAAGCTCACTGATGAGCGGATATTTTATACGCTTTTTGGGGGTGATTTCATGTAGTTTTTAGTATGTTTTAGTTAGTTTTTAGTATATTTTTATTAGTTTTTAAGCAAAATTCATATTTCTGGATTTTACTAGAAGTTTGTGTACTTTTCTATGATTTCAGGTATTTTCTGGCTGAAATTGACGGATCTGAGCAAAAATCTGATTCAGGCTGAAAAAAAGACTGCTGATGCTCTTGGATTCTGACCTGCTTACACTCGAAATAGATTTTCTGGAGCTACAGAAGTCCAACTGGCACGCTCTCAATTGCGTTGGAAAGTAGACATCCAATGCTTTCCAGAAATATATAATAGTCCATACTTTGCTCAAAGATAAACGATGTAAACTGGCATTTAACGCCAGTTTCATGTTCCATTCTGGCGTTAAACGCCAGAAACAGGTTACAAGTTGGAGTTAAATGCCCAAAACAGGTTACAACCTGGCGTTTAACTCTGGAAACAGACTAGGCACGTGTAAAGCTCAAGTCTCAGCCCCAGCACACACCAAGTGGGCCCCGGAAGTGGATTTATGCACTATCTATCGTAGTTTACTCATTTTCTGTAAACCTAGGTTACTAGTTTAGTATTTAAACAACTTTTAGAGATTTATTTTGCACCTCATAATATTTTACACGTTTCATATTGTATTTCTGACAGCATGAGTCTCTAAACCCCATGGTTGGGGGTGAGGAGCTCTGCTGTGTCTCGATGAATTAATGCAATTACTTATGTTTTCTATTCAATCACACTTGTTTCTGTTCTAAGATACTCGCTTGTACTTAACCATGATGAATGTGATGATCCGTGACACTCATCACCATTCTCAACCTATGAACGCATGCCTGACAACCACTTCCATTCTACTTTAGATTGAGTGTGTATCTCTTAGCCTCTTGGTTCATGATCAGAGTCTTCGTGGTATAGGCTAGGATTATTGGCGGCCATTCCTGAGATCCGAAAAGTCTAAACCTTGTCTGTGGTATTCCGAGTAGGATCTGGGATGGGATGACTGTGACGAGCTTCAAACTCACGAGTGCTGGGCGTAGTGACAGACGCAAAAGGATCAATAGATCCTATTCCAACATGAGTGAGAACCGACAGATGATTAGCCGTGCGGTGACAGCGCATTTGGACCATTTTCACTGAGAGGACGGATGGTAGCCATTGAAAACGGTGATCCACCAACATACAGCTTGCCATGGAAGGAGCCTTGCGTGTGTGAAGAAGAAAACAGTAGGAAAGCAGAGATTCGAAAGATAGAGCATCTCCAAATCCTCGATCTGTTCTCCATTACTGCATAACAAGTATTATTTAATTTATGCTATTTAATCTTCATAAACTGAATCACTTTTATTACTAATCTCCTGACTAAGAATTACAAAATAACCATAGCTTGCTTCAAGCCAACAATCTCCGTGGGATCGACCCTTACTCACGTAAGGTATTACTTGGACGACCCAATGCACTTGCTGGTTAGTTGTGCGGAATTGCAAAAGTGTGATTGTGATTTCGTGCACCACTCACCCACACAACCTTTTGAAAGAGCTCATCAATTGTAGCAACCCGTCCACCTTGCTTTTCTTTGCATGCACCGAGGACGGTGCAAATTTCTAAGTGTGGGGAGGTCGTCCGACCGATCTCCATGGGTAAAAATTTCATTTTCAACACCAATTCTTGATTTTCTTTGTTAGTTAGTTGTTGCATTGCATAATAGGTTGCATGTTAGTTATAATTTGTATATATTTTCTATCATTTCTTTTTATGTTAGGACTACTTGGTTAGGGTGATGATTTTTTTTTCCAAGAAAACTATTTTTAGGGCACCCTACCAATTTGAAAAATTTTTTCTTGTTGAACTTGCTTGAAGAACTTATTTTGGAACATGGTTTTTGAGTTAAGAACACAAGCATGTGAGTTTTGAGCCCAATTGTGTGGTTACGTCTTATAACCACTTATTTTCATTCTTGTGTGTATTATTCTCTCTCTATGATTGTAATCTTTGATTTGTTTGACTCTTTATGTCCATTGTTCCATCTATACATGCATTTATGTGATTGAGGCCATCATTTCATCTAGCTCACTTACCCAAATAGCCTACCTTTCATCAATCATTGTTAGCCAAATTTGAGCCTATTTAATCCCTTTTGTTCTTAATTTTAGCACATCACTACCCCTAAGTGAAAAATAATAAATATCCTTAATTTGGATCTTTGATTAGCTTAGGATAGTGAGGGTATGTATCATTTGGGTATGAGAAACTTGGGATATTGGTTGAGAGAAAAGTGTGTTTTTGTATTTTTGTTGAAGATTTTTGGGAATTGGGTACATGCTTATATATTAATTATGTTTAAACCATATGCATTGATACTCTTGTATATATATATATATATATATATATATATATATATATATATATATATATATATATATATATATATATATATATATATATATATAAGAAAAAAAGAAATAAAAAGGAGACAAAAATGTCCCAAAGTAAAGTTCAATAAAAATCAATGCATATGGAATGTGAATTAAAAAGAATGCATGAGTATGTGAAAAAGTGGGAATCATGGGTAGCTAGATTGTGTATTAGAGTTGTATAGGTTGTTATATGTGTTTGGTCAGAAGCTTAGGTTAATCAAGGATTCAAATTTCAAGCTCACTTGACCATATGCATCCTACCTTGACCCTAGCCCCATTACAACCTATGAACAAGCCCTCATGATGAATGTATGCATGCATTGAATAATTGTTGATTGTTAGATGAAAAACAAATCATAAAAAGCATGATTAGAAGAGAATTGAGTGATCGACCCTATACACTGGAGTGACTAGAGCGGATACACTTCTGGTGAGGGTTTGATGCTCAATTCCTTGTTCCCGGCTTTCATGAGCTTTCTTCTTGCAAGTCTATTTGAACTTCATTTTGATATTTGAATTGGTAGAGTTTGTGAGTCGTCATATGACCTTTGCCATACTTGTTCATATATGTTCTTGGAGATTGATTTACTTTTAACCAAGTAGGTAGAATCATTTTGCATTTAGTTGCATTTATATAGATAGGTGCACATAGTTTATTTACATTGAATAAATGTTCATACCCCTTTTCTTGTCCTTTTTTATTCTTAGCATGAGGACATGCTTGGTTTAAGTGTGGAGAGATTTCATAAATCCCGATTTTGTGGTTTATCTTGTGCTTAATTTGGGTGGTTTTATCAACTTTCCTCACATTTATTCAATGAAATAGCATGGTTTTGCAATTCTCCCTTGATTTGTGCTTAAATGTGAAAACATGCTTTTTAGGCCCTAAAATTGGTGATTTTAATTCACTTTAATTCTATTCGATTCCTTGATATGTTTGTTGAGTAATTTCAGGTTCATAAGGCAAGTATTGGATGGAAGAAGTGAGGAGAAAAGCATGCAAAGTGGGAGAACTCATGAAGAAATGAAGGAACCGTAAAGCTGTCAAGCCTGACCTCTTCGCACTCAATCGATCATAACTTGAGCTACAGAGGTCCAAATGAGACGGTTCTAGTTGCGTTGGAAAGCTAACATCTGGGGCTTCAAAATGATATAAACTTTGCCACATGGTTTTTTGCGTTCAGGAGCGGGCACGCGCCATGTACGCGTGCGCACTGATGGAGCTGCATGGGTCCACTTTATGCCCTTCGTTGGGGGCGATTTCTAGCTCATTTTAGGTCCAATCCAACTCATTTCTGATGCTATTGAACCCAAGGATTGAAGGGAGAATGAACCAAGTAGTCATAGTTTAGTTTTCATGATGTTTTAGGATAGAATTCTAGAGAGAGAGGCTCTCTCCTCTCTTTAGATTTAGGATAGAAATTAGGGTAAAGTTAGGTTAATCACTCTCAATTTTCTCTTTCAATTCTTGTTTTGTTTTTAATTCTCATTATATTTTAGTGTTCTATTGTCTTAATCTTCTTAGTTTCTCTTGTTAATTTCTTATTTTGCTCTCTTATGTTGATGAACAATTGTTGGATCTTGATTTCTCTTAATGCAATTTTATGTTTCCATGTCTCTTTTATGTTGATCTTGATTGTTATTATTGATTTCTTGCTTATGTTAGTTATGGGTTTCATTAATTCTAGCATTATGTGATGTTTACTTTTCTTGCACTCTAGATGTTTGATAAAATGTTTCCTCTAGTTTTTGAGTAGTTTCCTTTGCTCTTGGCCTAGGCTAAGGGAATTGAGTGACCTTGAGTCATTGGATCTCAATGATTTGGTGATTTGAGAACCCTTGGTGATCAATTTGATACTCATTGACACTAATCCACTACTAATCTAATTAGTAGATAGGTTGGAACTTATAGGTTGATGTGATCAAACCTATTTGACGTACTTCAAGCTTAGGAGTAGATATTACGTACTTAAAGCTTTTGGAAGTAGACTTAATGGGTTGGTCCCTCACAATTATCAATATTTGGCATGTAGACAAGGATGGTGATCTCAATTTTCCATGTCTTAGCCAAGAGTATTTTTCCTTTCTTTTATTAGTTAATTGTTCATTTACTTTTCTTGCCATTTATTTTCTTGTCAAACTACAAAATCAAACCCCCCTTGCATCTTCATAGCCAATAATTGATCACTTCATTGCAATTTCTTGTGAGATGACCCGGAGTTTAAATACTTCGGTAAATTTTCATTTGGGGTTTGTACTTGTGACAACTCAAATTTTTTATGTGGGAATTGTTTGTTGGTTTAGAAATATGCTTACAACGAAGTTCTTATTCCTATAAGAGAAATTCTAGACCACACGACAAAACTCATTATCAAATGCCCAGTGAGGGCTTCCTCACTGGCGTTCAACTTTGACACTCCATCCAGAGTGCTCTATTTTTACTGCTGTGAAATTCTGTCTCTTGACTGATTCACATGATCATGACTCTGACAACTGAAAGAAAAACAAAATGAAAGAAAATAAATATAGTTGAGTAAGGTTGGGTTGCCTCCCAACAAGCGCTCTTTTAACGTCACTAGCTTGACCTTTAGCTCCTTATGGAGGTGAGTATGGGCTCAGATTTTTGCCCCTTACAGTGAATCTTCTTCCTGTCCTTTCATGGATGAGCTCTACATGCTCTAGAGATAGGACACGATTTACTATATGTGGTAAGGCTGGCTTCTTAGTGAAGACAACTCTGATGTCAAGTGAGAGGCCTTCAGTTGGAACTTTCTTGTTCCTCCAGCCCTTAGGTACTTTCATTTTAGTACCTTTATGCTTAGAGCTTGTTGATGGCTGCCCAACACCAAATTAGAATTGATGTCTAGGGGCTCTATAAAGCTCTGCACAGAAAGAGAGGGTTGGCACACTAGGTGTTGCACAGTTGTCTCTTTCTTATCAGAGGGAGAATTGGGATTGGACATCTTGAATAAGATATAGTCCTCCCCTAATTGGAAAACCATTTCTCCCTTAGCTACATTAATCAAGGCTTTTGCAGTAGCTAAGAAGGGTCTTCCAAGGATAACACAGTCATCCTCATCCTCTCCAATATCTAAGACAATGAAGTTTGCAGGGATGTAGTAGTTTTCAACTTTGACCAAGACATCCTTTACTAAACCATATGGCTTCCTCATGGTCTTGTCTGCCATCTCTAGTGAGATGTTGGCAGCTTTCACCTCAATGATGTCCAGCTTTTCCATTATAGAGAGTGGCATGAGGTTAATGCTTGACCCTAGGTCACACAGAGCTTTTTCAAAGGTCATGGTGCCTATGATGTAAGGAATCAGAAAGCGTTTGGGATCTGGAAGCTTTTGAGGTAGCTTGATAAACTCATATTTTATGATATATTTTGTGCTTAATTTGAGTGATTTATTCAATCCTTCACCCACTTATTCATATTAATTGCATGGTTTTACTTTCCCTTCCTTATCATGTGATGTATGTGAAAAACATGTTTCCTATGCTTAAAAATAATTATTTTGATTACCCTTTATTTCCATTCGATACCGTGATTCATTTGTTGAGTAGTTTCAGATCTTCTAAGGCAAGAATGACTTAAAAGATGGAAAGAAAACATACAAAATTGGAAAGAAAGCATAAAATGAAGTTTTTGAAGAAACTGGCAATGACGCGATCACATGGACGACGCGGCCGCATGCCAGCGCGAACCAACAGCGACGCGACCGCGTGATTGACGCGGACGCATGACTGACGCGACCGCGCGACAAGGAAAACTCCAACTGACGCGACCGTGTGACCCACGTGGCCGCGTGACAGAGGCCACGCACCAGAAATTACAGAAAACGCTCCCAGCGATTTCTGAAGCCCTTTTTGGCCCAAATCCAAGTCCAGAAGGCACAGATCAGAGGTTATGAAGTGGGAGAATGCATCCATTCAAGGGGAGTCTCGAATTTAGTTACTATTCATGATTTAGATTTAGTTTTGAGGGAGAGGTTCTCTCCTCTCTCTTTAGGATTAGGATTTAGATTTAGGATTTTATGCGCTTTCAGGATTATCTCTTAACCAGGTTCAATATTCCTTTTTATTATTTTCTCAATTTAATTTATGAATTCTTCTATGTTACAGATTACTCTTTGAATTAATGTTATTTGAGGTATTTCAGTTTACAATTGCTCTCTTTTAATTATGTTACTTTTATCCCCAATCTGAAGACATTTTTATTCCAGTAGATTTACTTTTCCCTTTTGATCTTGGTTAAGAAATCAGTAACTCAGGAGTTATCAAACTCAACATGATTGATGATCGTTATCTTTGCTAATTGAATTGAACTTCAATAATCCCAATCTTTCCTTAGGGATTAACTAGGATTTGAGGATCTAACTAATTAGTCACTTGACCTTCCCCTGCTCTAGTAAAGGTTAATTAAGTGGAATTAAGATTCAATTTTCATCATCATTGATAAGAATAACTAGGATAGGACTTCTAATTTCTCATACCTTGCCAAAAGTTTATTTTACAGTTATTTATTTACTTTACAGTCTTTCACTTATTTTAATTACAATTTAAATTACTTGTTCCTCATCTTCAAAACCCCGATTTACAATCTCCATAACCGATAATAAGAACATACTTCCCTGCAGTTCCTTGAGAAGATGACCCGAGGTTTAAATACTTCGGTTATCAATTTATTTAGGGGTTTGTTACTTGTGACAACCAAAACGTTTGTACGAAGGGATTTCTGTTGGTTTAGAAACTATACCTACAACGCGACTATTTTTATAAAATTCTTTACTGGCAAAAATCCTAACGTCATAGCTCTTGCTGAATCAAAGCATGGAGTTCTTTGGTGAGCAGTGAAGGTTCTTCCTCCGGAGGCTTTGTACCAAATATCTTGGTATTCAACTTCATTAGAGCTCTTAGGAAACAAGTAACTTGCTCTTCCCTAGTGTCTTCATCCTCATCTGAGGATGAGCAGTCATCAGAACGTATGCACTACAGAAGTGCATTGAATGAAACCTCAATTGTCTTTATGGTTTCCTTTGGTTCTGGGCTAGAGGGTTCTTGAGTGGGATTTAAGCACTCAAAGGGTGTGCTTTGACTGGCATTCAATGCCAGCTTTGTCAACTTATTGGGCGTTGAACACCCTTGCTGTCCATCCTGACTGGCATTAAACGCGAGTCCCTCTAGCATTTTGGGCGTTGAGCGCCCAGCAGGGATGTCCTTGCTGGCGTTCAACGCCAGCTTCCCTGGGGTGATGGGCGTTGAATGCCTAGTGAGGGGTTCCTCACTAGCATTCAACGCCAGGATGGCTGCATGGTTGGGCGTTAAACGCCTAGTGAGGGGTTCCTCACTGGCGTTCAGCGCCAAGATGGCTGCATGGTTGGGCGTTAAACGCCTAGTGAGGGGTTCCTCACTGGCGTTCAACGCTAGGAAGCCTGGGTGTTTAGGCGTTGAATGCCCAGCCAGTGCTCCCTGGCTAGTGTTCAACACCAGCTCTTTTGCCAGGATGGGTGTTAAATGCCCAGTGAGGGGCGTTGAGAGCTCTAGAAAGCTCTGGAAAGCTCTGGAAGTCAGCTTTCCATAGCCATTGAGAGTGCTCCATTTGGACTTCTGTAACTCCAGAAAAGCTCTTTCGAGTGCAGGCAGGTCAGATCTGGACAACATCTGTAGCACTTTCTCTGTCTCTGAATCAGACTTCTGCTCCAACTCCTCAATTTCAGCCAGAAAATACCTGAAATTGTACAAAAACACAAAAACTCATAGTAGAATCCGAAAATATGAATTTAACACTAAAACCTATAAAAAATTACTAAAAACTAAACAAAAACTACTAAAAACTATATGAAAATGATGCCAAAAAGCGTATAAAATATCCGCTCATCATTGGACGCCAGAATAGGGCAGGAGGTTAGCGTTGGATGCTAGTTTTGGGCCTTCAATTCTGAAGCAAAGTATGAACTATTATACATTTCTGGAAAGCTCTAGATGTTTGCTTTCCATAGCCGTTGAGGATGCTCCATTTGGACTTCTATAGCTCCAGAAAAGCTCTTTCGAGTGCAAGGAGGTCAAATTCGAACAGCATCTGCAGTGCTTTCTCTTCCTCTGAATCAAACTTTTGCTCTAACTCCTCAATTTCAGCCAGAAAATACCTAAAATTGCATAAAAACACACAAACTTAAAGTAGAATCCAAAAATGTGAATTTTACACTAAAACTTATGAAAACTTAATAAAAATTAGACAAAACATGCTAAAAATTATGTGAAAATAATGGCAAAAAGCGTATAAAATATCCGCTCATCACAACACCAAACTTAAATTGTTGCTTATCCCCAAGCAACTAAAAACAAATGAGGATAAAAAAAAAGAGTAAGATACAATAAATCTCAGAATTTCCAATGAAGCTCAGTTTCAATTAGATGAGCGGGACTTAGTAGCTTTTTGCTTTTGAATAGTTTTGGCATCTCACTATCCATTGAAACTCAGAAGTGTTGGTCTCTTTAGAAAATTGGAATCTAGATGATATTATTGACTCTCCTACTTTAGTTCTTTTTTATTCTTGATCACAGCTTTTAGAGTCTTGGCCGTGACCCTAAGCACGTTGTTTTCCAGTATTACCACTGGATACATAAATGCCACAGACACTTTAACTGGGTGAACCCTTTCGGATTGTGATTCAGCTTTGCTAGAATCCCCAGATAGAGGTGTCCAGAGTTCTTAAGCACACTCTTTTTGCTTTGGACCACGACTTTAACTGCTCATTCTCAAGCTTTTCACTTGACACCTTCATACTACAAGTATATGGTTAGGGATAGCTTGGTTGAGCCGCTTAGGCCATAATTTTATTCCTTATAGTCCATCCTAACTATTGATGCTCAAAGCCTTGGATCCTTTTACCCTTGCCTTTTGGTTTAAAAGGTTATTGGCTTTTTGCTCTTGCCTTTTGGTTTAAAGAGCTATTGACTTTTTCTGCTTTTTATTTTATTTTATTTTATTTTATTTTATTTTATTTTATTTTATTTTTTGCATGCATATATATATTATTTGTTTTTTCTTTTGCAACATGCTTTTTCTTTTTCTTTTTGCTACTTTTTCTTGCTTCAAGAATCAATTTTTGGATTTTTCAGATTGCCAATAATACTTTTCCTTTTTCATCATTCTTTCAAGAGCCAACATTCTTAATTTCAACTTCAAATATGCACTGTTTATTCATACATTCAAAAAACTAAAGCAATGCCACCACATCATTATAATTGAACAATTCTTATTATATAACTTGAAATTCATGTATCTCTAAATTCTTTTCAAATAAAATTTTCTTTTAAGCAAGGTAAGAGTCCTATGGAACATTTTATAACTTTAAGACATAGATAGAAATGATCATGCAATAAAAATAAGAGAACAGACAATAAAGCTTAACAGAAAACAGAAAAATAACATAAGAAGAGGAGATTATAACTTTAAGTCATTTTGTGCATGTTTTACTAGCAATTTTTATCTGTTTTTACTTGGTTTTCATGCATTTTTAGGCAATAAGTAAGTGCTTAGATGAGAAATTCATGCTTGTCCTGATTCAATCAAACATTGTTGATTTTATGCATTTTCATGAGATTTTTGCAAGATTTAGTTGATAATATGAACGATGCAAGATTTGATGATTATGCCAAGGATTTGATGTATCTGTTTGATCAATGACAGGCAAGAAAGAAGCAAAAAAAGTGCAAAATAAGCTCAAAAGAAGAATTTTGGACACACTTTGAATTTTGAGCATGCTTTGGAACCTTAGCCACGCTTTTAAAAGCGTGGCCCATGATTTAAAAACAATAAGAATTTTTGGCGCGAGAGCACTACGCTCTTTTTCAAAGACCATGCGTACGCATGCACGACGCGTACGCGTGGGTGTGACATTCATGAAGATCCACGCGAACGCATGGGCTGAGCACAGCGTGGAAGTGAAGTTTTTGAAGACCACGCGTATGCGTGGGGAGCGCTCTTATTTCGAGTGCTACGCTCTTTTGGAGAGCGCTACTATGGACGCGCACGCGTATAGCACGCATACGCGTCACAAGGGAAAATGTTGAAGGCCACGCGTACGGGTGGGTGACGCATACGCGTGGATGTGCCAAAATGAAAAAATGGTGCGCACGCATATGGGACGCGTAGCATGGGTGTAAAAGCGCTCCATTCTCTAAATGAATGCTACGCTCTCCTGGAAGTAAATTCTGATTCAATTAAACTTCATTCCAAGCCCATTTGAACTTCAAAGCAAGCAGAGCCCATTGACATCACTCAAGGGCACAAGAAACAGTTAGAATAGGAATTTCGCATTTAGTTGTAATTTGTTTTCAATTTCATTTCAATTTGTAATTTAGGAATGCCTATAAAAGGCTTTAGTTTCATAGATAAAAAAGAGCGCTGGAATACAGTAGGAGTAGGAGTAGAATAGAAGGCTGGAGGATTAGAGACTCCAGAGAGCTTAGTATAGTTTGATACACTTACTCTCTTCTGCACTTTTGTATTAAATTTAGTTTAGTTAATGCAAATTCAGTTTCTGATAATTCTCTTCTGCAATTTTCCTTTCTGCAAATTTTACAATTCAGTTTATAGTGAGCTTGATTTACATTTTCGCAATTTAGATTTCTTGCAATTGTTCTTAGAGCGATGATCAATTGAACCCCAACTTATTAGGGGGGAGCTCTATTGTGATTTATATAAATTGAAGGAAATTCTTCTTCCTCTCAATCTGCTTGAGTAGCTATAGGATACCCTCTGTTTTGATTGAGGTTTATTCATTCTGGAAGGGGTTTAAATTTGTTCAATGCTTATGTGAACCTCGGAAGGGGAATCATGGGCATTAGAACTAAGACTTTATCCTTCACAACTCTCTTGATCAACACTATTTGGGAGGAATTGAGATCCTGAGAGATTGTGTGGCTTATGGATAAGAGACATGCACTTAACCTCTTATCATGATAATTAGATCAAGGAATTAGTAAGATTGATTGTGATTAGAGAGATTGGATTGCCAAGGAATTGGGATTCGATCAATTTCAATCTGCCATAGATCTACTCATATGATTGAGAAAAAAGTTGAGATCCATTTAAGTCATTATGGATTATGATATCTCCAATCCATGATGAGTCTTTCTTTCTATTATTTCTCATTTCTATTGCTTTGAGCTTCATTTAATATTCTGTCAATTTACATTCAGCACTTTAGATTCCTTGTCATTTACATTCTGTTACTCGATTTTCACTAAAATCATCAACTGTCTGCTTAACTAAATTCATCACCCAACTAAAATTGCTTGATCCATCAATCCCTGTGGGATCGACCTCACTTTTGTGAGTTTTACTACTTGATGCGACCCAGTACACTTGCCGGTTAGTTTGTGCGAAAATCAATTTTTCGTCATCAGAATTCACCTTTAATGGTGGCGGCTAGTACTCCTCCTTGAGGACCCAATGTAGTGCTTGATCTCTTCAATGTCACTCCTTTGTCTTTGTTGTTCTTCCCTCATAGCCCTTTGGTCTTCCCTTACTTCATTGAGGATGGTGGAATGCTCTTGATGCTCCATCCTCAACTGATTCATGTTAGAGCTCAATTCTCCTATGGAAGTATGCCATTGATCCCAATAGCTTTGAGGAGGAAAATACATCCCTTGAGGCATCTCAAGAATCTCATGCTGAGGCGGCTGCACAGGCTCATGTGAATGCTCTCTAGTTTGCTTCATCCTCTTCTTAGTGATGGTCTTGTCCTCCTCAATGAAGATGTCTCCTTCTATGACAATTCAAACTAAATTGCATAAATGACAGATGAGTTGTGGGAATGCCAACCTTGCTTTGATGGAAGGCTTCTCAGCTATCTTGTACAATTTTTGAGGGATCACCTCATGTGCCTCCACCTCACTTCCAATCATAATGCAATGGATAATGATGGCTCTTTCAATAGTCACTTCTGACCGGTTGCTAGTGGGGATGATAGAGCGTTGGATGAATTCCAACCATCCTCTAGCTATGGACTTGAGGTCAAGCCTTCTTAGTTGAATGGGCGTGCCTTGGGAATTCCTTTTCCACTGTCCTCCTTCCACACAGATGTCTGAGAGCACTTGATCCAGTCTCTGATCAAAGTTGACTCTTCTAGTGTAAGGATGTGGGTCTCCTTGCATCAAAGGCAAGTTGAACGCCAACCTCACACTTTCCGGGCTAAAATCTAAGATTCTCCCTCGGACTATGGTGCTCCAATTCTTAGGATTTAGGTTCACACTAATGTCATGATTTTTCGTGACCCATGCATTAGCATAAAACTCTTGCACCATTAAGATCCCAACCTCTTGGATGGGATTGGTTAGGACTTCCCAACCTCTTCACTGGACCTCTCTTCGGATTTTCGGATACTCATTCTTCTTGAGCTTAAAAGGGACCTCAGGGATTACCTTCTTCTCTGCCACTACTTCATAGAAGTGGTCTTGATGGGCTTTGGTGATGAATCTCTGATAAACCCATATTTTATGATATATTTTGTGCCTAATTTAAGTGATTTATTCAATCCTTCACACACTTATTCATATAAATTGCATGGTTTTACTTTTCCTTCCTTATTATGTGATGTATGTGAAAAACATGTTTCCTATGCTTTAAAAATAATTATTTTAATTACCCTTTACTTCCATTTGATGTCGTGATTCGTGTGTTGAGTAGTTTCAGATCTTCTAAGGCATGAATGACTTAAAGGATGGAAAGGAAACATACAAAATTCGAAGGAAAGCATAAAACAGAGTTTTTGAAGAAATTGGCAGTGACGCGATCGCATGGACGACGCGGCCACATGCCAGCGCAAAATGGTAGTGACGCGATCGCGCGCCTTAAGCGAAACGCATATGACGCGGACGCATGACTGAAGCGACCGCGTGACAAGGAAAACTTCAGATGACGTGACCGCGTGACCCACGCGGACGTGTGACAGAGGCTACGCACCAGAAAGTACAGAAAATGCTCCCAGCGATTTCTGAAGCCCTTTTTGGCCCAAATCCAAGTCCAGAAGGCACAGATCAGAGGTTATGAAGTGAGGGAATGCATCCATTCAGAAGAGAGTCTCCAACTAGTTACTTTTCGTGAATTAGATGTAGTTTTGAGGGAGAGGTTCTCTCCTCTCTCTTTTAGGATTTAGAATTAGGATTTCTTTTGCTTTCAGAATTATCTCTTTTTATCATGTTCAATATTCCTTTCTATTTAACTTCCCAATTTAATTTATGAATTCTTCTATGTTACAGATTATTCTTTGAATTAATGTTATTTGAGGTATTTCAGTTTATTATTGCTTTCTTTTATTTATATTACTGTTGCTTCCAATCTGAAGACATTTTTATTCCAGTAGATTTACTTTTCCCTTTTGGTCTTGGTTAAGAAATCAATGACTCAGGAGTTATCAAACTCAACATGATTGATAATTGTTATCTTTGCTAATTGAATTGAACTTCAACAATCCCAATCCTTCCTTTGGAATTAACTAGGATTTGAAGATCAAACTAATTAGTCACTTGACCTTTCTTTGCTTTAAGTAAAGGCTAACTAAGTGGAATTAAGATTCAATCTTCATCATCATTGATAAGGATAACTGGGATAGGACTTCTAATTTCTCATACCTTGCCAAAAGTTTATTTTACAGTCATTTATTTATTTTATAGTCTTTTACTTATTTTAATTGCAATTTAAATTACTTGTTCCTCATCTTCAAAACCCCGATTTACAATCTCCATAACCAATAACAAGAACATACTTCCCTGCAGTTTCTTGAGAAGACGACCCAAGGTTTAAATACTTCGGTTATCAATTTTTAAGGGGTTTGTTACTTGTGACAACCAAAACGTTTGTACGAAGGGATTTCTGTTGGTTTAGAAAATATAGCTACAACGCGACTGTTTTTATAAAATTCTTTACTGGCAAAAATTCTAACGTCAATCTCTCCATCTTCCAAGATTTGGAGGTGGTGGCTACTGCCTTTCCTTTCTTCTTTCTAGAGAGTTCTCCAACCTTGGGTGCCATAAGTGGGAATGGAAAGCAAAAAGCAACGCTTTTCCAACACCAAACTTAAAAGCTTTTCTCATCCTCGAGCAAAAATAAAGAAAAGAGAAGAATGGAGTAGAAGAAGAAGAAAATAGAAGGAAATGGAGGTAGAAGGCAATTCGGCCAAGGGGGATTTTGATGTGTATGAAAGGTGTGTGTATGAACGGTTAGAATGAGGGGTATTTATAGGAGTGGGCTAGGGTTGGGATCGGTCATGGGTAAGGTAAATAGGAGGAAAATTTGATTTTGAAGTGGGTAGGGGTTGGTGGGAGTTATGATGGTTTCGAGGAAGTGATACGGATGTGATTGGGCTAGGGTTAATAGGGAAGAGTGTATGGAGAAGTGTGATAGTAAAAAAGAAGAAGTGGGATAGGTAAAGATGCTGTGGGATCCACTGGTCTTGAGAGGCTAGGAATTCAGGTTCCCTGCCCTCTTCATGGGCGTTGAACACCCAGGGCTATGCCCATAGCTAGCGTTCAACGCCAGCAACACTCCATCCAGAGTGTTCTGTTTTCACTGCTGAACCTTTCTGTCTCTGTTTTCACTAGCTTGACGGTTAGCTCCTTACGGAGATGGATATGGGCTCAGAATTTTGCCCCTTACAGTGAACTTTCTTCCGGTCTTCTCATGAATGAGCTCCACATGATCTAGAGACAGGATACGACTCACTGTATGTGGTATGACTGGTTTCTTGGTAAAGACAACTCTCATGCCAGGTGAGAGGCCTTCAATGGGGACTTTTTTGTCCCTCCAGCTTGTAGGTACTTTTTTCCGATTACCTTTGTTTTCAGTGCTTGTCAATGGCTGCCCAACACCAAACTTAGAATTGATGTTTGGGGGCTTAATACAGCTTTGCACTGAAAGAGATGGTTGAAACACTAACTGTTGCACAGTTATCTCTATTTTTTCAGAGGGAGAGTTGCGGTGAGGCATCATGAACAAGATGTGATCCTCCCCTAGTTGCAGAATCAGTTCTTCCTTTGCTACATCAATGATAGCATTGGCAGTGGCTAGGAAAGGTCTTTCAATGATGATGGATTCATCCTCATCTTTTCCAGTATCTAAGATAATGAAGTTTGCAGGGATGTAAAGGTCTTCAACCTCGACCAATACATCCTCTACTAAGCTATATGCTTTTTTCATTGATTTGTTTGCCATCTCTAGTGAGATGTTTGCAGCTTGTACCTCAAAGATTCCCAACTTCTCCATTACAGAGAGTGGCATGAGGTTTATACTTGACCCTAAGTCACCAAGAGCCTTCTTAAAGGTCATGGTGCCTATGGTGCAAGGAATTAGGAAGCGTCCAGGATCTGGAAGCTTCTGAGGTAGCTTCTGCTGAACCAAAGCATTGAGTTCTTTGGAAAGCACTAGAGGTTCTTCCTCCAAAGGCTTTGTACCAAATAGCTTGGCATTCAGCTTCATAAGAGCTCCTAGGTACCGAGCAACTTGCTCTTCCTTAGTGCCTTCATCCTCATCAGAGGATGAGTATTCACAGAACTCATGCATTGTAAGAGTGCATGCAAGGGAACCTCTATGGTCTCTATATAAGCCTTGGCTTTCTTTAGTTCTTGGATAAGGATTTCTTGAGTAGGTGTTGAGCACTCAGAGGGTGTGCCTTTACTGGCATTCAACGCCAGCTCTACTGGCTCTTTGGGCGTTGAACGCCCATTATGCATACCCTTATTGGCATTAAACACTAGTTCCTTTACCAAGTTGGGCGTTGAACGCCCAGCCAGTGCTCCCTGGCTGGCGTTCAATGCCAGAGTCCCTGCCTGTTTGGGCGTTGAATGCCCAGTGAGGGCTTCCTCACTAGCGTTCAGCGCCAACTCTGGTGCCAAGATGGGCGTTGAACGCCCAGCCAGTACTCCCTGGCTGGCGTTTAACGCCAGAGTCACTGTCTGTTTGGGCGTTGAACGCCTAGCGAGGTCTTCCTCACTGGCGTTTAATGCCAACCCATTCTCTCCAGATTTGGCCTCTACCTCTATGGTGATGGCCTTGCACTCTTCTCTTGGGTTTACTTCAATGTTACTTGAAAGAGTGTCAGACAGAGTCTTAGGGATTCTCTTGCTCAGTTGACTAATGTGTACCTCCAAATTGCTGATGGAGGATCTTGTTTCAGTTATAAAACTATGAGTTATCTTAGAGAGGCTGGAGACTAGAATGGCTAAGTCAGAAAGGCTCTGCTTAAGAGTCTCCATATTCCCTTGAGAAGATGGAAATGGTGGCCTGTTGTTGAACCTATTCTGGTTCATTCCACCTTGATTATTATTGAAGCCTTGCTAAGGCTTCTATTGATCCTTCTATGAAAGGTCAGGATGATTCCTCCATGATGGGTTGTAGGTATTTCCATAGGGTTCTCCTATGTAATTCACCTCCTCCATGGTGGGTTGATCAGGATCATAGGCTTCTACTTCAGAAAAAGCTTCCTGAGTGCTGCCAGCTGCAGCTTGCATTCCAGTCAAATGCTAAGAGATCATATTGACATGCTGTGTCAAGATCTTGTTCTAAGCCAATATGGCATTCAGAGCATCAACTTCAAGAACTCCTTTCTTCTGAGCCAATTTGGCTTTGTTTTTGGGCCAGGGTATAAACAGTGCTCCTACTTGAGTCCGAGTTTTTATGATCTTGGACTTGAGCACTTGTAGATTTTCCTTATCTTTGGGTGTTTGCATGTCATGTCGAGTGTGTCGCCTTCTTGGGATAAGTCGGGTAATCAACGTGTTTTTGAAATCCGAAGCTTTACGTCTTTTCGTAGTACTACGCACGTTATTTCTATGGTTACCTGGGTAATCGTGCGTCATAAATGAGGGGATATGAAATTACTCCCTTGCCCCTAGTACCTTATAAATACCGAAACTCTTTCTCTTTCTTCTTTTCCGCTTCTTCTGAACCATTTCATCTTTGTTTTCTCTTAAAAGTTCTTCATGACCCCCTTTTTCAAGATTTCTTTATCTTGAATATGTGTTTTAGAATTTTTGTTCGTTTATTGGAGATTTTAGATCGTACGTGTTCTTGTTGTTTGCATTTTCATCGTTGCTTACTCCTCCTTTTCAAGGTTAGTTCTTTATTTTCTGTAACCTGTATACTTACTAGATAATGTGCTTCCGGTTTAGAAACCTTTTTGCCATTGGTGTTGGTAATGATTTCTTGTTGGTAATTGTTTGGAGATTTGTATTCTTCCCTTAAATATCAGAAATCTTGAAAATTTGTTCTTTTACTTGAATGTTGATTGTTGTTGTTGTGAATCTAAATGTGGAGTTTTATTCTATGTTTCCCCCAAATGGTTCCTTTCTGTGTTCTTGAAGATGGCGCCATTTCCACACTTGATAATGTTGTGTGTTTGTTTCGCATACCATAACGTTCTCTTTGTGTTATTGAAAATGACCTAACCTCTAGCAATTTTGTCTCAATGCTTTTCTTTTGTCTGACTTGTAGTAATGAATTTCTTTCTGTTGTATTGTAGGTATAGCTTTTATGTCTCGTTCAATAATTCAAAATATGTCATTTAAAGTCCCGTCCGACCTGACCTGGGTAGATATATTCGTTCTTACTCCCGTCCCTGTTATTGATAATGAGTATGCCGATATCTTTTGTAGGCATCATAGGTTATGTCAAAATCGGGATGATGAGAGAAAATATGAGATTGTAGTTGTCGATCCTGAAGAAAGGGTTTTGATAAGTTGGAAAACCACTTTATATATGTGTATAATTGTTTTTTCAAAAAATTGGGAGTTAGCCTTCCTTTTTCTGACTTTGAATCTGAGGTCCTTAAACCCTTAATGCTACCCCTTCCCAGCTTCATCCCAACTCTTGGAGTTTTTTAAAAATTTATCAACTTTTTTATCGTGAACTTGACATCCCTCCTTCTGTTAAAGTTTTCTTTTACCTTTTTGTTCTTATAAAATCCTTTAGCTCTAAGAAACAGGGCTGGGTCTCCTTTAGAGCTATTCAAGGGAGGAAGATCTTTGCTATTTTTGATGATTTTTTCCATGATTTCAAAAATTACTTCTTTAAAATCCGATCTGTCGAGGGTGTGTGACCCTTATTTTTGGATGAGAGGGATGATGCCCTTTTTTCCATTGTATTAGGAGGAGAACCCTCTAGTTGTTAGGCATGTTTTGGAGGACTTGGATAAGGTTGAGTAGAGTGTGGTCACCCTATTCCAGGAGTGTTGGGGTCGAGCTCCTAATCTGGACACCAAGAAGTATTTAGGAAATCCAAGCTAAATAACGTCTAAGCTAGGTAGTATTTCTTTTTAATTTTGTAGTAAAAATTTACTGATTATTTTGTTGGCTAATGTAATCTGACTTTGATGTCGTGCAAAAAATATGGCTGAAAAGTCAGCAACTATGAAAACTCTTTGTTCGACTAAGAAGAACGTGGTTGCCCAAAGTATACAACTGAAAAAGGCCGACGAATTGGATGACTTGTCTTCTCCCTTCAAGTCGGACTCGGGCACTTCTGCCTCCACTAAGGTCACTCCTGATCCAACTCCTCCTCCTCTTACTCCTTCTGTTGATATGGATAATCAGTCAATATCCCTACACTTCCCTTTCCAGAGTCCAAGCCTAAGAAACGTAAGACCTTGGAGTCGGAAAGTATGTACGACCAGGGCTTTGATGTTGAGGCCTTTTGTGAAAAATACGTCCTTCCTTATAGTAATATTAGTATGGACGATGTTTCTCTCAAAAAACACCTTCAAGTCCTGCCCCGAGGTGGGATGAAAAATGTCAGAGTGTGTTCGCGCTATCAAAGCAACTGGAGGAGACTCCCTTGGGTGCTACTCAGCGATCTTTGGCTGACCTGAAGGCCGAGGTGGCACCTTTAAGGGAGACCAAGTTGGAATTAGAAAAGGAGAAGGATGTCCTTTGGTGTGCGAAATCGTGATCATTCCATTCCTTGGTAACGGCGCTAAAAACTCAATACGCACGTTCATGATCTTATATCTGTTTCACAACTTCGTACAACTAACCAGCAAGTGCACTGGGTCGTCTAAGTAATAAACCTTACGTGAGTAAGGGTCGATCCCACGGAGATTGTCGGCTTGAAGCAAGCTATGGTCACCTTGTAAATCTCAGTCAGGCGGATTAAATTGTATTAAGAAATTATAGTGGATGAAAATAAATAAAATATAAAATAGGATAGTGGTACTTATGTAATTCATTGGTGAGAATTTCAGATAAGCGTATAGAGATGCTTTCGTTCCTCTGATCTCTGCTTTCCTGCTGTCTTCATCCAATCAATCCTACTCCTTTCCATGGCAAGATTTATGTAGGGCATCACTGTTGTCAATGGCTACATCCCATCCTCCTGTGAAAATGGTCCAATGCGCTGTCATTGCATGGCTAATCATCTGTCGGTTCTCGAGCATACTGGAATAGGATTTACTATCCTTTTGCGTCTGTCACTACGCCCAGCACTCGCGAGTTTGAAGCTCGTCACAGCCATCCCTTCCCAGATCTTACTCTAAATACCACAGACAAGGTTTAGACTTTCCAGATCTCAGGAATGGCCATCCATGGGTTCTAACTTATACCACGAAGACACTAATAACTCGGACTCGGTCCCCTGTATTAGATATCCAAGAGATATCCATTCAATCTAAGGTAGAACGGAAGTGGTTGTCAGGCACGCGTTCATAAGTTGAGAATGATGATGACTGTCACGATTATCACATCCATCATATTGAAGTGCGAATGAATATCTTAGAAGCGGAATAAGTTGAATTGAATAGAAAAACAGTAGTACTTTGCATTAATCTTTGAGGAACAGCAGGGCTCCACACCTTAATCTATGGTGTGTAGAAACTCTACCGTTGAAAATACATAAGTGATGAAGGTCCAGGCATGGCCGAGAGGCCAGCCCCCAAACGTGATCTAAAGATGAAACTAAAGATGAAAATACAATAGTAAAAAGTCCTATTTATACTAGACTAGCTACTAGGGTTTAGAGAAGTAAGTAATTGATGTAGAAATCCACTTCTGGGGCCCACTTGGTGTGTGCTTGGGCTGAGCTTGAAGTTTACACATGGAGAGGTCATTCTTGGAGTTGAACGCCAGTTTGTAACATGTTTCTGGCGTTGAACTCCACTTTGCAACTTGTTTCTGGCGCTGAACGCCAGACTGCAACATGGAACTGGCGTTCAACGCCAGTTTGCATCATCTAAACTCAGGCAAAGTATAGACTATTATATATTTCTGGAAAGCCCTGGATGTCTACTTTCCAACGCAATTGGAAGCGCACCATTTGGAGTTCTGTAGCTCTAGAAAATCTACTTTGAATGCAGGGAGGTCAGAATCCAACAGCATCTGCAGTCCTTCTTCAACCTCTGAATCTGATTTTTGCTCAGGTCCCTCAATTTCAGCCAGAAAATACCTGAAATCACAGAAAAATACACAAACTCATAGTAAAGTCCAGAAATGTGATTTTTAATTAAAAACTAATAAAAATATACTAAAAACTAACTAAATCATACTGAAAACTATGTAAAAACAATGCCAAAAAGCGTATAAATTATCCGCTTATCACAATACCAAACTTAAATTGTTGCTTGTCCCCAAGCAATTGAAAATCAAATAGGATAAAAAGAAGAGAATATACTATAAATTCCAAAATATCAATGAAACATAGCTCCAATCAGATGAGTGGGACTTGTAGCTTTTTGCCTCTTGAATAGTTTTGGCATCTCGCTTTATCCATTGAAGTTCAGAATGATTGGCATCTATAGGAACTCAGAGTTCAGATAGAGTTATTGATTCTCCTAGTTTAGTATGTTGATTCTTGAACACAGCTACTTTATGAGTCTTGGCCGTGGCCCTAAGCACTTTGTTTTCCAGTATTACCACCGGATACATAAATGCCACAGACACATAACTGGGTGAACCTTTTCAGATTGTGACTCAGCTTTGCTAAAGTCCCCAATTAGAGGTGTCCAGGGTTCTTAAGCACACTCTTCTTTTGCTTTGGACTTTGACTTTAACCGCTCAGTCTCAAGTTTTCACTTGACACCTTCACGCCACAAGCACATGGTTAGGGACAGCTTGGTTTAGCCGCTTAGGCCAGGATTTTATTCCTTTAGGCCCTCCTATCCACTGATGCTCAAAGCCTTGGATCCTTTTTATTACCCTTGCCTTTTGGTTTTAAGGGTTACTGGCTTTTTGCTCTTGCCTCTTGGTTTTAAGAGCTTTTGGCTTTTTCTGCTTGCTTTTTCTTTTTCTATTTTCTTTTTTTTTTCCGCTATTTTTTCTTTCTTTTTTTTCTGCAAGCTTTTGTATTCACTACTTTTTCTTTCTTTAAGAATCATTTTTATGATTTTTCAGATTATCAAATAACATGTCTCCTGTTCATCATTCTTTCAAGAGCCAACATATCTAACATTCTTAAACAACAACTTCAAAAGACATATGCACTGTTCAAGCATTCATTCAGAAAACAAAAAGTATTGTCACCACATCAAAATAATTAAACTAGTTTCAAGGATGAATTTGAAACCATGTACTTCTTGTTCTTTTGTAATTAAAACATTTTTCATTCAAGAGAGGTGATGGATTCATAGGACATTTATAACTTTAAGGCATAGAAACTTAAATACTAGTGATCATGAAGATAAAAACATAAACAAACATAAGGCATAAAAATTGAAAAACAGGAAAATAGATAAACAATGAGATTAAGGAATGATTCCACCTTAGTGAGGGTGGCGTCTTCCTCTTCTTGAAGAACCAATGGTGCTTTTGAGCTCCTCTATGTCTCTTCCTTGTCTTTCTTGCTCCTCCCTCATAGCTCTTTGATCTTCTCTAATTTCATGGAGGATGATGGAGTGCTCTTGATGTTCCACCCTTAATTGTCCCATGTTGGAACTTAATTCACCTAGGGAAGTGTTGATTTGTTCCCAATAGTTTTATGGAGGAAAGTGCATCCCTTGAGGCATCTCAGGGATTTTATGGTGAGGAATCTCCTCATGCTCATGTTGAGGTCCATGCTCTCTTGTTTGCTCCATCCTTTTCTTAGTGATGGGCTTGTCCTTTTCAATGAGGATGTCTCCCTCTATGTCAATCCCAGCCGAGTTGCAGAGGTAGCAAATGAGGTGAGGAAAGGCTAACCTTGCCAAGTTGGAGGACTTGTCAGCCACCTTGTAGAGTTCTTGAGGTATGATCTCATGAACTTCCACTTTCTCCAATCATGATGCTATGGATCATGATGGCCCGGTCTATAGTAACTTCAGACCGGTTGCTAGTAGGAATAATTGAGCGTTGAATGAACTCCAACCATCCTCTAGCTACTGGTTTGAGGTCAAGCCTTCTTAGTTGAACCGGCTTACCTTTTGAGTCAATTTTCCATTGAGCTCCTTCCACACATATGTCCATGAGAACTTGGTCCAACCTTTGATCAAAGTTGACTCTTCTAGTGTAGGGGCGTGCGTTCTCTTCCATCATTGGTAGGTTGAACGCCAACCTTACATTTTCCGGACTGAAATCTAAGTATTTCCCCCGAACCATGGTGAGCCAATTCTTTGGGTTCAGGTTCACACTTTGATCATGGTTTCTAGTGACCCATGCGTTTGCATAGAACTCTTGAACCATTAAGATCCCGACTTGTTGAATGGGGTTGGTGAGGACTTCCCAACCTCTTCTTTAGATCTCAAGTCGAATCTCCAGATACTCATTCTTTTTGAGTTTGAAAGGAACCTCAGGGATCACTTTCTTCTTGGCCACAACTTCATAGAAGTGGTCTTGATGGACCTCAGAGATAAATCTCTCCATCTCCCATGACTCAGAGGTGGAAGCAATTGCCTTCCCTTTCCTCTTTCTAGAGGTTTCTCTGGCCTTTGGTGCCATGAATGGTTATGGAAAAATAAAAAGTAATGCTTTTACCACACCAAACTTAAAATGGTTGCTCGTCCTCGAGCAAAAGAAAAGAGAAAGAAGTAGAAGAAGAAGAAAAATGGAGGAGATGGAGGGAGAAGGTGGGTTCGGCCAAGGGGAAGAAGAGAGGGTTGTGTTGTATGAAAATGAAGAAGGAATGAGGGGTTTATATAGGAGTGGGGAGGGGTTAGGGTTCAGCCATTTAGGGTTGGGTTTGGGAGGGAAATTATTTTGAATTTAAAGGTAGGTGGGGTTTTTGGGGAAGAGAGGATGGATGTGAGTGGTGAAGAGGTGATGGGAAAGAGTGATTGAGTTGATTGGTGAGGGGTATTTGGGGAAGAGAGTTATGAAAAGGTGTGAAGAGGAGAGAAGAAGTAGGTAGGGATCCTGTGGGGTCCACATATCCTGTGGGGCCAAGAACTTTAATCATCCCTGCTCCAATTAGGCGTATAAACACCCTCTGTAGGCAATCCTGGCATTTAACGCCAGATTGCAGCATATTTCTGGCGTTAAACGCCACTTCCATGCTTGTTTTGGGCATTCAACGCCAGTCTGCAGCATGTTTCTGGCGTTGAACGCCAGTTTTCCTTTGGGGTGCATTCCTGGTGTTTAAACGCCAGAATGCTGCTTGTTTCTGGCGTTTAACGCCAGTTCCATGCTCTGTTCTGGCGTTAAACGCCAGCCAAATACTCCTTACTGGCGTTTAAACGCCAGTAAGCCCTTCCTCCAGGGTGTTCTGTTTTCAATGCTATTTTTCATTCTGTTTTCAATTTTTCATTAGTTTTTGTGACTCCACATGATCATCAACCTAATAAAACATGAAATAACAAAGAGAAAATAAAATAAAAATGATTAAATAACATTGGATTGCCTCCCAACAAGTGCTTCTTTAATGTCAATAGCTTGACAGTGAGCTCCCATGGAGCCTCACAGATAATCAAAGCAAGGTTGGAACCTCCCAATACCAAACTTAGAGTTTGATTGTGGGGGTTCAACACCAAACTTAGAGTTTGGTTGTGGCCTCCCAACACCAAACTTAGAGTTTGACTGTGGGGGCTTTGATTGACTCTGCAGTGAGAGAAGCTTTTCATGCTTCCTCTCCATGGTTACAGAAGGAGATCCTTGAATTTGAAACACAAGGTTGTCCTCATTCAGTTGAAGGACTAACTCTCCTTTGTCCACATCAATCACAGCTCTTGCTGTGGCTAGGAAGGGTCTTCCAAGGATGATGGATTCATCATCTTCCTTCCCAGTGTCTAAGATTATGAAATCAGCAGGGATGTAAAGGCCTTCAACCTTTACTAACACGTCCTCTACTTGTCCATAAACCTGTTTTATTGAGTTGTCTGCCATCTCTAATGAGATTCTGGTAGCTTGAACCTCAAAGATTCCCAGTTTCTCCATTATAGAGAGGGGCATGAGTTTTATCCCTGACCCAAGGTCACATAGAGCCTTCTCAAAGGTCATGGTGTCTATGGTACAAGGTATTAAGAACTTTCCAGGATCCTGTTTCTTCTGAGGTAATCTCAGTTGATCCAGATCACTCAGTTCATTGGTGAGCAAGGGAGGTTCATCTTTCCAAGTCTCATTACCAAATAATTTGGCATTCAGCTTCACGATAGCACCAAGGTACTTGGCAACTTGCTCTTCAGTAACATCTTCATTCTCTTCAGAAGAAGAATACTCATTAGAGCTCATGAATGGCATAAGGAGGTTCAATGAAATCTCTATGGTCTCTAGTTGAGCCTCAGGGTCCCTTGATTCCTCAGAGAGAAACTCTTTATTGATCACTGGTCGTCCCAGGAGGTCTTCCTCACTGGGATTTACGTCCTCCTCCTCTCTTGTGGGTTCGGCCATGATGGCTAAATCAATGGCCTTACACTCTCCTTTTGGATTTTCTTCTGTATTACTTAGGAGAGTACTAGGAGGGGTTTCAGTGAATCTTTTACTCAGCTGGCCCACTTGTGCTTCCAAATTTCTAATGGAAGACCTTGTTTTATTCATGAAACTCACAGTGGCCTTAGATAAATCAGAGACTAAATTTGCTAAGCTAGATGGATTCTGCTCAGAATTCTCTGTCTGTTGCTGAGTGGATGATAGAAAAGGTTTACTATTGTTAAACCTGTTTCTTCCACCATTATTAAAGCCTTGTTGAGGCTTTTGTTGATCCTTCCATGAGAGATTTGGGTGATTTCTCCATAAGGGATTATCGATGTTTCCATATGGTTCACCCATGTAATTCACCTCTACTATTGCAGGGTTCTCAGGATCATAAGCTTCTTCCTCAGAAGATGCCTCTTGAGTACTGTTGGATGCAGCTTGCATTCCATTCAGACTCTGAGAAATCATATTGACTTACTGAGTCAATATTTTATTCTGAGCCAATATGGCATTCAGAGTATCAATTTCAAGAACTCCCTTCTTCTGAGGCGTCCCATTACTCACAGGATTCCTCTCAGAAGTGTACATGAACTGGTTATTAGCAACCATGTCAATGAGTTCTTGAGCTTCTGCAGGCATTTTCTTTAGGTGAATGGATCCACCTGCAGAAGTATCCAATGACATCTTAGCTAATTCAGACAGACCATCATAGAATATATCCAGGATGGTCCATTCTGAAAGCATGTCAGAAAGACACTTTTTGGTTAGTTGCTTATATCTCTCCCAAGCTTCATAGAGGGATTCACCTTCTTTCTGTCTAAAGGTTTGAACATCCACTCTAAGCTTACTCAGCTTTTGAGGAGGAAAGAACTTGGCTAAGAAAGTCGTGACCAGCTTATCCCAAGAGTTCAGGCTATCTTTGGGTTGAGAGTCCAACCACACTCTAGTTCTGTCTCTTACAGCAAACGGGAAAAGCATAAGCCTGTAGACCTCGGGATCAACCCCATTGGTCTTAACAGTATCACAGATCTGCAAGAATTCAGTTAAGAACTGAAAAGGATCTTCAGATGGAAGTCCATGAAACTTGCAGTTCTGCTGCATCAGAGAAACTAATTGAGGTTTCAGCTCAAAGTTGTTTGCTCCAATGGCAGGGATGGAGATGCTTCTTCCATGTAAATTGGAATTAGGTGCAGTAAAGTCACCAAGTATCCTCCTTGCATTATTATTATTTTCGGCTGCCATCTCCTCTTCCTGTTCGAAAATTCCTGTAAGGTTGTCTCTGGATTGTTGTATTTTAGCTTCTCTTAGTTTCCTTTTCAGAGTCCTTTCAGGTTCAGGATCTGCTTCAACTAGAATATTCTTGTCCTTGCTCCTGCTCATATGACAAAGAAGGGAATAACAAAGAAAATATGGAATCCTCTATGTCACAGTATAGAGATTCCTTTGTGTGAGTAGAAGAAGAAAAGAATGTAATGTAAAGAAGAGAAGAGAAAAAAACTCGAACACAGAGAGGGAGGTGGTGTTCGAATTTTTTGGGTGAAAGAGAAGTGTTAGTAGATGAATAAATAAATAGAAGGAGATGAGAGAGAGGGAAATTCGAAATTTAATTAAAATAAAAATTAAAATTTGAAAGTTAGATTTCGAAAATTAAAGTTGAAATTAAATTAAAATTAAAACAATTAGTTAATTAAAAAGGAAATTTGAAAAAGGAGAGAGGGAATTTTCGAAAATAAGAGAGAGGATTAGTTAGGTAGTTTTGAAAAAGATATGATTGAAACAAAAAGATAAGATTGATTGAAAAAGTTTTGAAATTTGTTTTTGAAAAAGATATGATTGAAATTTAAAAAGATATGATTGAAACAAAAAGATATGATTTGAAAATCAATTTTAAAAAGATAAGAAGTTAGAAAAGATTTTGAAATTAATTTTGAAAAAGATATGATTGAAACTTTAATTTGAAAAAGATTTGAAAATAAAATTTAAAAGATTTGATTTTAAAAACTAAAGTTGATTACTTGACTAACAAGAAACTAAAAAGATATGATTCTAGAGTTTAAAGATTGAACCTTTCTTAATAAGCAAGTAACAACTTGAAATTTTTCAATCAATCATTTTAAATGTTAGTAAAGATTTTGAAAATTAAGAAATAAAATAAGAAAAAGATTTTGAAAATCAAATTTAAAAAGTTTTCGAAGATATGAAGGTAAAATGAAAAAGATTTGATTTTTGAAAAAGATTTTGAAAAGATAAGATTTTTAAATTGAAAATTTGATTTGATTCATAAGAAACAATTAAATTTAAAAACTTTTTGACTAAATCAAATCATATTTTCGAAAATTTTGAGTAAAATAAGGAAAATATATTTTTTTATTTTTAAATTTTTAATAATGAGAGAGAAAACACAAAATTGACTCAATGCATGAAAATTTTGGATCAAAACATGTGATGCATGCAAGAACACTATGAATGTCAAGATGAACACCAAGAACACTTTGAAGATCAAGATGAACATCAAGATTTATTTTTGAAAATTTTTTAAGAAAAGAAAAACATGCAAGACACCAAACTTAGAAATTTTCAATAATTAGTCACTAACAAATTAAAAATGCATATGAAAAACAAGAAAAGACACAAAACAAGAAAATATGAAGATCAAACAAGAAGACTGGCTGGGAACAACTTGAAGATCATGAAGAACATATGATGAATTTTCGAAAATTCTTGAGAAAAAAGAAACACATGCAAGACACCAAAATTAAAAATTGACTCTAGACTCAAACAAGAAACATCAAAAATATTTTTGATTTTATGATTTTGTAAATTTTTTTTTTGTATATTTTTTTTTTGAAAATTAATTCGGAAAAACGAAAAAGAAGAAATTATTTTTTTGAATTTTTTCGAAAATAAGAATAATAAAATCAAAAAGGTTAAAATTAAAATAAAGTTACCTAATCTGAGCAACAAGATGAACCGTTAGTTGTCCAAACTCGAACAATCCCCGGCAACGACGCCAAAAACTTGGTGTGCAAAATCGTGATCATTCCATTCCTTGGTAACGGCGCTAAAATCTCAATACCCACGTTCATGATCTTCTATCTGTTTCACAACTTCGTACAACTAACCAGCAAGTGCACTGGGTCGTCCGAGTAATAAACCTTACGTGAGTAAGGGTCGATCCCACGGAGATTGTCGGCTTGAAGCAAGCTATGGTCACCTTGTAAATCTCAGTCAGGCGGATTAAATTGTATTAAGAAATTATAGTGGATGAAAATAAATAAAATATAAAATAGGATAGTGGTACTTATGTAATTCATTGGTGAGAATTTCAGATAAGCATATAGAGATGCTTTCGTTCCTCTGATCTCTGCTTTCCTGCTGTCTTCATCCAATCAATCCTACTCCTTTCCATGGCAAGCTTTATGTAGGGCATCACCATTGTCAATGGCTACATCCCATCCTCCTGTGAAAATGGTCCAATGCGCTGTCACTGCATGGCTAATCATCTGTCGGTTCTCGAGCATACTGGAATAGGATTTACTATCCTTTTGCGTCTGTCACTACGCCCAACACTCGCGAGTTTGAAGCTCGTCACAGCCATCCCTTCCCAGATCCTACTCGGAATACCACAGACAAGGTTTAGACTTTCCAGATCTCAGGAATGGCCATCCATGGGTTCTAACTTATACCACGAAGACTCTAATAACTCAGACTCGGTCCCCTGTATTAGATATCCAAGAGATATCCATTCAATCTAAGGTAGAACGAAAGTGGTTGTCAGGCACGCGTTCATAAGTTGAGAATGATGATGACTGTCACGATCATCACATCCATCATATTGAAGTGCGAATGAATATCTTAGAAGCGGAATAAGTTGAATTGAATAGAAAAATAGTAGTACTTTGCATTAATCTTTGAGGAACAGCAGAGCTCCACACCTTAATCTATGGTGTGTAGAAACTCTACCGTTGAAAATACATAAGTGATGAAGGTCCAGGCATGGCCGAGAGGCCAGCCCCCAAACGTGATCTAAAGATGAAACTAAAGATGAAAATACAATAGTAAAAAGTCCTATTTATACTAGACTAGCTACTAGGGTTTACAGAAGTAAGTAATTGATGTAGAAATCCACTTCCGGGGCCCACTTGGTGTGTGCTTGGGCTGAGCTTGAAGTTTACACGTGGAGAGGTCATTCTTGGAGTTGAACACCAGTTTGTAACGTGTTTCTGGCGTTGAACTCCACTTTGCAACTTGTTTCTGGCGCTGAACACCAGACTGCAACATGGAACTGGCGTTCAATGCCAGTTTGCATCATCTAAACTTAGGAAAAGTATGAACTATTATATATTTCTGGAAAGTCCTGGATGTCTACTTTCCAACGCAATTAAAAGCGCGCCATTTGGAGTTCTGTAGCTCCAGAAAATCCACTTTGAATGCAGGGAGGTCAGAATCCAACAACATCTGCAGTCCTTCTTCAACCTTTGAATCTGATTTTTGGTCAGGTCCCTCAATTTCAGCCAGAAACTACCTGAAATCACAGAAAAACACACAAACTCATAGTAAAGTCCAGAAATGTTATTTTTAATTAAAAACTAATAAAAATATAATAAAAACTAACTAAATCATACTGAAAACTATGTAAAAACAATGCCAAAAAGCGTATAAATTATCCGCTTATCATCCTTCTGTTGGACCTTGATAAATCCCAGGAAAGAGTGAAGCAGTCAGAAGTCACTTTTGCTATAGATGAGGTCTTAAAAAAGAAAGTTGAAGAAAGTTATACCAAGATTTTTGGGAAGAAGCTTGACTTGATAGATAAAGTCACCAAGTGAAAGGAAAAATATGCAAATCTGGAGGAGGTTGTGGCTCAGATAATGGATGAGTTGGCTGGAAACTTAAAGGCTCAGTTTTAAGTCATAGCTCCCGAGGTAGACCTCTCCCCTATCTATCCTGACATGGTTGTGATTAATGGAAAGATTTTTTCTGCCTCCGATGAGGAAGACACTCTGATGCTTGACCTTAAGACTTCGAGAGCTTCTTAGAGCTTTGCTACTCAGATGGAAGATGAGCCTCTCGCTTCTCCGACTAATCCTGAAACTTTCCCGACCTCCTCTACGCAGCTCGAAGATACCTCCAAAACATCTAGTGAGCAGATCCCCTCTCCTTAGTTTAATGATCTTTGATGGCCCGTTATGTGGGTCTTATTGGAACACTTTAATTTGTAATAGTTGTAATTTTGAATACTTTATTTTGCTTTGTGGTTCTCTTAAAAACTTTTTCCGCAATTTTGTTCTGTGGTAGTTTCTAATGGATTTTTTTGTCATTTTGTTTGGGCTAGTTTAGTTACTTTAGTTTTTGTAACTTCGAAAACTTTGAAATGCATCGTCTGATGTTGATATTTAGTTGAATTGTTCCTTTGAAACCAAATTTCTAAGTGCTGGACGATGTCGTTTAGTGCATATCAGACATTCTTTTGAACCTTTCTTTCGAAGTCGGATTTATGTATTTCCCTTAATTTCGCTTTGACTTTAAGTAGTCACTTTTAACAAGTTACTTTTGTGATTAGTTTTAAGCTCACCTCTTTTGTTTTTAAGCTTTAACGAAGTCAATCCATGATCTGCTTATTGCCACTTCTTACATTAATTTAGACCTCGTCGTTTTATCTTGTTGACCACTTAGGTCGAACAATAATTTTTGCAATTTTTTGAGTTTAAATTAGTGCATTTTAATGGGAAAATTTAATGAAGAAATGAACTGTCACTGAAAAATAATTTACATGAGTTTTCTTGCTACTAAGTTTTTCTTTCATGAACCCTTAGCCCTTGCTATGGTGTCTCATTAAAACCCCTTCAGAAAAACCCTTCTCAGAAAAAACCATGAGGTTGGGAAAAAGTGTACACCAGGGAACAAGGTGCACTTTCTAACTGTAGTACCTTTTCAAGTTACATGTATGTCACGACCCTGGGAGCTCGTTTTCCTTCAAGTCAGACACTTTGTAGTAATCCTTTCCTAAGATTTTGATGATCTTGTAAGGTCCTTTTCAGTTTGCAGCCAACTTTTCTTTGCCCGACTTTTGTGCTCCAATGTCATTTCGAATTAGTATAAGGTCGTTCGTGGTGAAACTTCTTTTGATGACTTTTTTATTATACCTTAGGGACATTCTTTTCTTCAACGCTTCTTCGTTTATCCGAGCTTGTTCTCAGACTTTTGGGAGGAGATCAAGTTCTTCCTTGAGCTCAAACATTTCCTACTTCATCATAGAATATAATTCTTAGAGATTCTTCATTGATTCTATAGGTATCATGGCTTCTATGCCATAAGGAAGTCAGAGAGGAGATTCTCCAGTTTTTAAGTGTGGGGTTGTTCGATATGCTCATAAGACTTGAGGGAGCTCATCAGCCCATGCTCCCTTTGCGTCTTGTAGTCGGTGCTTCAACCCGGCCAACACGACTTGTTTGCAGCTTCTGCTTGTCCCTTAGCTTGGGGGTATTCTACCGACGTGAACATGTGCTTAATTTTGAGGCTTTCCACCAAGCTTCTGAATGCTGAATCAATAAATTAAGTTCTATAGTCCGTGGTGATGGAGTGTGGGACTTCAAACCGGGTGACAATATTTTTGTAGTGAAACTTTTGACTTTTTGAGGCTGTGATAGTTGCTAGAAGTTCTGCCTCGATCCACTTAGTTAAATAATCAATACCTACTATAAGGTACTTTACCTGTCCTGATGCCTGTGGGAATGGACCGAGGAGGTCTAAATCCCATTTTGAAAATGGCTAAGGTGAGGTGATCCTAATGAGCTCTTGTAGGGGTGCCACATAGAAGTTAGCATATTTTTGGCAACTATCATGTGGATGTGCCTATCAGGGTTTGGATGGCCGATCTCGTTGACCCCTATCTTCATCACTCCTCTTCCTTTTTTCTGGATCATCTGATCTTTCTACGAGATATCTTTCTAACCGACCTTCTCTGGCCATTTTTTCTCTCACATTTTTCAACTCATAGCAATCATTATTGAAATTCCATATAGTTTGTGATACTCACAGTATTCTGTCCGACTTCCAGCTTTCTTGTTCTCGATGGGATGAGTGGGTGGAAGTTTTTCAGTGTGGCAAATCTCTTTGTAGATGTCGACAAGAGAAACTCGGAGCAGGGTGTAATTATGGTATCTTCTAGGCTTGTCCAAGTTGTATTCATCCTTTTTCTTTGCTTCTTTATCTTTATCCAAAGCTTGGTAAGGAGGATTTTATCTTGGAGTTGGTTCTCTAATTCGAGAATTTTCCTCCATGTTGATGTACTTTTCTGCCCGTTCTTGTACTTTGTACAAATAGGTCGGATGTCGCTTTGATATGGATTGAGAAAATGACCCTTCTCTGAGGTCATTAACTAATCCCATTATTACTACTTCTGGAGGTAAATTTTGAATTTTCAAGCAAGTTTTGTTGAATCTTTCCATATAAGCTCGGAGAGTTTCTCCGACTTCTTGTTTAACTTCTAAGAGACTTGGAGCATGATTGACTTTGTCCTTCTGAATTGAGAATATGGTGAGGAACTTCCTTGCCAGATTGTCAAAATAGGTTACTGACCTAGATGGTAAGCTATCAAATTATCGCCACTTTGGTTAATGTCATCGGGAAAGCCTTGCAACGGGTCACATTGGACACGTCGGCCAGGTACATCCAACTTTTGAAGTTACTGAGGTGGTGTCTTAGGTCGGTCGTTCTGTCATAGAGGTCCGTGTCGGGGCTTTTAAAATTCCTGGGGACCCTAGCCCTCATGATTTCTTACATGAATATATCTTCTCCTCCAAAAGGGCTTTCCTCCCGATCCGCACAGTTGCTTCGACTTCGAAGGTCGGCCTCTAGTTTCGAGAGCTTTTCTTCTAGTTCTCTTCATCAACGTACCTCCTTTCGCAAATCTCTTTCAGCTTCTCTTTGTCGTTTGATCTTCTGTTCAAGTTGCTCTAATTGGCCATGGTGCCTGTGTATGAGTCCCATGATCTCGGTTAGATGCGGGGGCTCTTCATTTTTCTGGTGGATGTATTTCTAAATTGATTCTCCTAGGTGGAGTGTTTTTTGATGTTCCATCCCCGATAAAACCACTCGCTCTATCATGCTCTAGAGGTATGATGAGTGCTCGATCATTGTTATGAGGTTCTGGTTCTAACTTAGATTACCGTGTGACCTTCTTCGAATTGATTGTCTATCGTGACTGAGTGTAGATTACCCAACTCCTCGACAACGATGCCAATGTTTTGAGAGTTACCTGAAACTGGGTTGCTTTTAGGCCTGAATGTGAGGTCCAAACTCCTGTTGAGACAGTGTCCGACTTCCTCTAGTATCGAGGTGCTGCCATCCGAGTTCCTCGTGAGGTGGTGGGGATGGTACTTGCAAAGGACTCCGATGCTTAAGTTAGCAAGGGTGTAAGCAGGTTTTAGTAGATTGGATTCTGAATATACCTGAGGTTGTTAGTGTATTTATAGTTGAAACAATAGCCACCTTTTTTAGCGTAGTTCTACCTTTGATGGTGGATGGTCGTTTTCTTTATCTTGAGAAGTTGTTGAGATCTCCCTTTTAGATAAAAAGAAGAGGTAGTAGGCAATATCTTAGAAGTTAGTTACTTATTCAAATAAGCAGAACTGGTTTTCTTATCGTCAAATCCGACCTCTTTAAGGTCGGGTAGATGCAGTGCAGGTCATGTTAGTTTTCTTAATTGAGCTTTATCTATTTTGAGTCTGACTTTATTTTTTGGCCAAAATATGAACAAATCCAAATTAAAAAGTTTTACTTTATTTATGCTCTATTTGGTAATAATAAAAAATTATTTCATTGTTAACAAAATAGAAATTACTTTGTTGCTATCTATAAATTGAGGATAATAATTTACTCTTTATTATGCATTATTGTATGATAAAATTAAGTATATATGCATTTAACACCAAAAATAGATCCATTTGCATAGTTACTTGAATTTAAAATATCTTGTTTGAATTAAATTCTGAAAAATAAATTTTAAGAAATAGTTTAGTAATATTAAAGTATATTTAATGCATGTTTTGAAATCTTATTTTTATCTAAACATTAACTAGGTGTTAAATTGGTTAAACATAATTATTTTGTGTATGAAAAGTATATAGAATTAACCGACTATACTATAATGTAATGTAGAGGATAAATTATCCTATAGTTTTAAGAGAGTATCATCAAAGCAATTACCTAAAACTATAAATACAAAAAAAAAAAAATTCTAATATCGAGTAATATTTCAAATAATTTTTTAATTAAAATATTTTTAGTAAAAAACTTTTATTTTTAAGAAATTTTAATTACTAAATTAGTTTTTAAAATTTTATTTCATTAAAAAATCTGATATGAAAATTTTAAAATAAATAATGCTACATATTCAAGTATTTTTATAAATTTAGTCCAACTAAATTAAATAATAAGACTTGAAGTAATATTAGTTATAACTAATTTTTGTTGATGTTAGACCAATTTAATTGGAGTTAGTTAATAAAAGAATTTAAATGCGTAATATTATTCTTTTAAAATATGCATTTTTTTTAAATAATAATAAGAAATGATTTGATTACATATATACTCTTAAATAAGAGAATTTAACATAAAAATTTTAATTTATCTACCAAATAAAAATTAAAAATTAATTTATTGATTAAAATTCGTATCAATTTCAACTATGATCCAACGAAAATCTTGATTCTTGAAACCTGATTTGGATATTACGTACTTTCTCATATCAGACAAGCAAGGATAGGTACAGGATTCATATTATTATTATTATTATTATTGAAGAACACAGTAGGTCCAAACATATATATAGAAAACTTTTAATTTGGACCACTGATCTTTGTTTTGAACTTTTGATAGATATTCGGGTAAAGTTGTTTGTCAGCTATATGGTTATCTTTAATGTCTTGATCTTTTTTACCCTTTGGATTTGACTCTTTGTTTTTTACCTTAGCCACACCGAGGATCATTCATTATTTTTGGCCTTCAAATACGTTGCACTCGTAATTATAGTTTCAAATTACGAAGGATTTTTGTCCTATGTATGTGGTGTGTTTAGTGCATCAGAGGTACCTGAGTTGAATTCCATGTTTCCAATTTTCAATTACCAAATCATAATGCAATAATGCATTTATTATTATTATTATTATTATTATTATTATTATTATTCGAGAACCATTATATTTTGGAAGCCACTTAAATAAAGATGTTAAAAACGTCTTTTTTTAAAGATATTTTTTAAAAATTAAAATTTAACACATAAAATAAATTAAATTGTATTATTTTTATTAAAATTAGATCGGACAAATCAATTTAACAAAAAAATTAATAAATTAAATTTTGAGCTGGTATAAATTAATATTTTTTATAAAAAATTACTACAATATTCCTATTATAAAACACAACTAAAATATCCCTATTATATATATTCATTTTGAAAACTTTAAATTCTAACCCTATAACAATAGAGAAAAAAATGGCTAGAATTTAGAATTCTCAAAATTAATATATATAATAAGAATATTTTAGTCATTTTATATAATAAAAATATTGTAGTCATTATTTATAAAAAATAATATTAATTTAGATAAATTTAAAATTTAATTCACTATTTTTTGATTAAATTAATTTGTCTGACCTAATTTTAACAAAAATAATATAATTTAAGTGATTATATATATTAAATTTTAATTATTAAAAAATATCTTTAAAAAAAATATTTTCTACATCTTTATAAAAGCATCCCTTACATTTTATAGGAGCATCCCTTACATTTTTTAGCAGTTTACTTTTGCAGCAGCTACTTCGGATATTGTTCATTAAAGATTTGTTTCTTCTAATATTTTAATATTGCAGATTACATTGCTCTTTCAGGCTTTCACTAATACTATATAAAGGTAACAGTTATTAAAATATTATCTACTCATATCATCTTCAGAAAATGATACTTTTACAACCCATATAAAAATGTCTACATTAGTCAAATTTTAAATAGTAATAATTTGTAATTTATGGTTTAGAATTTTAATTTTAGAAAGGGGTAATTTTTATTCTTTTAAGAAAAAAATTGACAGAAAAATATTAAGACTCGTTTTTGTTGCTTTTAATGGTTTTTTTTTTCTTTTTCTTTTTTTTTTTTTACAATATTCTCCAATAATTTTGAGTACATAGTTAAAATTAGTACCCAGTCTTAACATAACACCTGTAATTCCTTATCAGCCAAAGTCTTACTTTCAAAGTGGGTTTCATTCATGTGTAACACAAAACTTACAAGATAGACTGTTGTTGTTTGCAAATAAGAATTAAAATTTTCTGTTGACGCCACTAAAGTTCAAATTAAAAGCTAGATCTAATTAATAGAACTCCATCATCATAACATATACGCACTCAGTTTGTCTAGCTTGCATTGCTAATGGCCCATTTTTGTCCCACCCCGTTTGCACATCAACACAACCTATCATTATTGTGCTCCTAGCAAGCAAAATCAATGTGTCTGCAACTCTGCATGCATTGAAATGTATATCGTCGTTTTTTGGTTTAATAATAAAATGCATTCTATATTTTAGGAAAAAAATTATTATTTTTATTCATAAAAAGTTAAAAATATTAACAAATTTATCTAAAAAAAATTAAGATTCGGATACTCTACTTATCATACAAGACTATTTTTGTCGATATAAAATTAATTTTGTTCATCCATAATTAAATTTATCAGCATGCCAAAAAGGATAATTTACTTTCACAAAAATAATACTATTAAATGACACAAGTTCTAGTAGTGTATGTCATATCGTATGTTTACATATAATGAAAATATATTGTGTATGTACAGGGTGTTTTAACGTCGTATTATGGAATTACATTTACTAGACAGAACATGCATATAATAACTCACCTAAATTTGGTAGATGTCCTACTTAAAATAGTAAACAGTGTGTGAATTAATACAATAATGTCTAATATATAATCAATGAACTTAGTAGTGATGTTAATATGCTATATATGAATATAAGTACATACATAACTATGCGTTTGGTTCTCTATTAACTAGTGTGTACAACTCTTTTTAATTTTTCATTATTTATCCCCGCATTATTTTTCCACTGCCATATAAGGTCTTCACGAACCCTATTTGAAGAAAAAATATTGGTTTTTTTTAAATAGAATTATATAGTATAATTACATATGGATAAATTTTGCAAGTAAAAGTTAACACGCAGAATAAATGTTGAATAAGTCTCAATATTCTGACAACATACAAAGTACGTGTTGGACATGTATCAACATTTTGGTCAATACGTAAGATATGTATTGAACACGTTTTCTATACATTTACAATACTGTAATACACTTAAATGTCAATATTCATCAACTAAAATATCTTCATCATCTTTATATTAAAAATAATTTTTGACCAATTTATCTATTTTTATTTTTTATTTTATTTCGGGTTATTATTAATATTAATATATAATTATGGAATTGATAGTCACATAGTGAAACTACTCCAACCAAACAGTCAGTGGAGATTTTCCCTTTAGGCAATGGCATAAGGCAAGTTGGACCCAATATTATTGAATTGAATTCCAAATACGTCCTTTTCTCTTTTCTCTAGTAGTTAACAAGTTATTATGACGCGCCAACCTCATCAGTCATCATACATTATCATTAGTAACAAACAGGATCCCGCTAGGGAGACAATGGACTATTTGTACAATATGTACAATAGGCTATTGAGTTACAAAATGAACATCTCCCATACTATCACTATCTAGAATAACCATCCGAATACTAGCGATAATAAACATCTTCCCAAAAAAACTTAAACTAATTTTGGAGTTCACCAAAACTCAAATTCTTGACCTTTCGGACCTCACGCTTTAATACCATGCATAATACCACTCATCCTAAAAGCTTCAACTGATGAGAGAAGGTAACACTAATAATTATATCTCTAATACTCTCTAAACTTCCATTGTACACATTGTATAAATATTCTATTGGCTCTTCATACTTTCCCTAACAAATAACACTAACACACACACCGTGACTCACTTCGAACTCAACCAATATTGGATCCTTCTCACCTTTGGGTAGTTTGCTAGGCCATACCCATGCCAAAGGGTATGGACAATTGGACATGGAAGATGAATGAATAATCTCCCTCCTAAAATAGTACGAGAATGCCAACAACCACTTTGTACAACAATCTCATTTGGTTCTTTAACAAACTAATGCTTGTTTGTTGCGTGTACCACGTGAACACACCTTATAATATACATCAAGCTAAGCACTTTCTAAAAGCTACTCCCAAGTAAACTTTCCATGTGGATTTCTTTGGTAGGATTAGGGTGTTGAGAATGAATTTCCCAAAAATTAAACATTGTCACACACATTACTTTTTTCTTTATTGTAAAAATATACATCAATAATAGAAGAATGCTAGAAGTTCATCAAAATTTATTGTTTTTAGCCATTAATTAACCATCAATATTTAAAAATATAAGATAAAGTATGTTGTTGGATTACCAAACTAATGGAACTAGATTAAAGAATTTGAGTTGATAACTAAATAATGACAAAAAATAATAAATTTTTATAATCTCTAGCATTTTTCATATTTTTAAATATTTAAGTTTTGTAACATGTAATACCACTATTATAATTTATTAGTGGACTAATAGACACCAAACGCGTCTGTTAATCTATTTTTTATAAGTTAAATAAAAAATAATAATAAATTTGATATTAGCTAGAATGATAAGTTATACTAAAACCAAAAGATTATGAGTTTAACTATTGAAAATAACAACTTTTTTTAATAAATTGTAGATGGTAAAAGGTGTTTTAGGGGGAAAAAATTGTGCATCAATCCCCTTTCAATCTATATTATATATATAAAAGATAAAAGATAGATAGATAGATAATAGAAGAAGACTATATATAATAGATAGAAGATATATAAATTTTAATCTTGAACCATTTGAAATAGTCTGGAGGTCAAAAATTTAGATAATAATAAAGTTCTAACTTCAAATATTATTTTTCTTAAAATAATAAAGTGAATAAAATATAAAAATTTTATTAACAATTGTTTTAAAATATTTATTAAGTAGAAAAATGTTTAAAAAATTATAGAAAAAATATATTTATTTAACATTTACTTCAAAATCTTGGCAAAAACCCAGAATTACACGTAATATTATTAACTCTTTATTTTTTATTTTTTATTTTATTTATTTATGAAGAACTAATGTTAATTGATCTCTTATATAGGAGTAAACTCTAGCCAAAAAAAAGTGTAGAGAAGATGACTAGTAAAAAATATTTGTATATTATCACCTAACTTTCGAAAAATGAGAATAATTTTTATCTTTAGGATTATCCTATATGAATCTCTGAATTAATCTTAAAGTTTCATCCCTTTCGCTTTGCTTTTCTTTTCAGTTATCTACCCAACATAAAAGTATAAAACAGCAATGGTCATCCTTTTAAACAACAAAGTCTGCCAATGAGTTACTTTTATTATGTTTTAGCATATAATTCAATGAATTATAGTTGGTGCTCATGAAAGTGAATATGTTCACTCACGGTTCACTAACAGTGTTATAAACCATAGATGATACATAAAGCCATTTTTAGGTTAAAAGAGAAGGAAAGTAGTTAACACCGTTTGTTGAGTTTGTGTGTCCCTTTCACTATAACCTGTCATTGGTATCCTGAAATAACAAGACTTCCCCATGATGTTTACGCTGCTCCCTGGTGCAGAATCAGCACAGCAATAAGCCATGAGAGGGAAAAAAAAAGTTTCAGTGATACAGAAAGAAGAAAAGGACTTCATATAAGAAGAAAGAGATACTCCCACCAATCCTACTATACAGGTTACAAAAACCATTAAAGAGAAAAGATAGTAGAAAAGTAATATCCAACCCAACCATCAACTTATAAAGTTAGAAAGAAAACCCCACACGTCGAAAGGAAATTAATATAGATATGAAACATTCTTAAAATGCAGATTAGATGCTAAGAAGATCTGGTGGCGGTGACTTCGGAGGGTTTTGATTATCTTTAGTATGCTCTTTCGATGATGTGGCCATTGGAGACTCTAAGCTGTTTGATGATGACAATGATGAGGACTCGGTGATTGTCGAATCTCCCTGCTTAGATCCCGGTGGCTTTGGAAGCTCGGTGAGAATTTGAACCACTTCGCGCATGGTTGGTCGCTCTACAGCTTGTTCTTCGACACACAGCATGGCGACATAGAAAACGTGCATCACCTCATGGAGGGGAACTGAGGGAAGCCTAGGATCAAGAACCTTAAGCACTCCTTCCTTGTTTGAGTCTGTCATTTTCCTCACCCATTGCACAATGTCCACGCCGTCACCGAACTCACCAACCGGTTTCCTTCCGGTTACAAGCTCCAAAAGAACAACGCCAAAGCTGTACACATCGCTCTTCTCATCGACTTTCAAAGTGTAGGCATACTCTGTAACAATAAAAATCTCAACTTCAATAAATAACCATGAAACAATGTCAATATATGAGAAAGTAAACAACAGAAAATTAATAAACCGTTTTATTATTATGCCGTGTCAGTCACCATCCGTTTCCAACTGTGAACATGTATGATCTATAACTACATGACTAATTTAATTTAATTTAATCATTAGCTTGAGTACTATGGTCAAGAAGCAAGCAATAAAGTTACCTACCATTTTTCTTTAGTAGTAAATTGGTAATAGTTTAGAAGCAAACTGTAGTTATGCGGACAAATCAATCAAGAGGTCATCAGTGTTCGGTAGAAAAACAGAAGTCAAAATAGATCACAACATTAGCATCTTAGCAATATTAATTAATTAATTACTCAACAGTTATAGAGCAATACCCATGATGATTGTTGAGTCAAAATTGAATAGACAAACTCGAGAAAACATGATTGGGAAAACGAAATTAGTCACAGAAATTCAAATTCAACAAACTCAGAATTAGCTAAAGTTTTCTTCAACACAATACCTGGAGCTATGTATCCATATGAACCGGCAATAGCCGACATGCATTCAGATGTTCCAGAATCTTGGAGGAACTTGGCTAGCCCAAAATCAGCAACATGGGCTTCAAAGCTGGAATCAAGAAGGATATTGTTCGACTTGACATCGCGGTGCACAATAAGCGGCGAACAATCATGATGCAAGTAACAAAGCCCCTTTGCAGCCTCCACAGCAATCTTGTACCTTGTGTCCCAATGCAAGTGACCCCCTTTCTTCCCATGAAGAACCTCACCCAAGCTTCCATTAGGCATGTACTCATACACAAGAAGATTCGTCTCGTGGTTCGAACAGAACCCCAACAACCTAACAATGTGCCTGTGTCGAATCCTCCCTAAAGTTTGAATCTCAGCATTGAAACCATGATCATGGGATGATCCTCTACTCATAGCCGGTAACCTCTTTACAGCAACTTGATCCCCATTCGCCATGGCCCCTTTGTACACAATTCCAGCACCTCCTTTTCCTATGATGTTATCCTCCTTCAAGCAATTCAGAACATCGTCCACAGTGAAGTCCAATCGCTGGAACGCCGTGAGCTTCCAGGCGCGCGCCTCGCTCGCCTTCTTCAGGGACCGCGCCTTGAAGATTGCCGCCACAGCGAACAAGATAGAGCAAACAAGAAGCCCAATAACCAGCAATAGCTTCAAGGAAGAAGAGAGTGGACCCTTAACATGAGGCTGACGAGGGCCATTGACAACACCGTCTTTGCAAGGACCTAAATAAGGGCCACAGAGTTCGGGGTTCCCCAAGAAAGAGGTATAGTTGAAGTAACTGAATTGGCCAGTGCCAGGAACCAAACCAGAGAGATTGTTGTAAGAAAAATCCACCGATGTTAAACTCTGCATGGAAGCAATAGAACCCGGAATTGGACCAACCAAGTGGTTCCTTGAAAGGTTCAAATAGTTCAGTATCCGCATTCCAGTGATCTCATTTGGAACCTCGCCGGAGAGTTCGTTGCGGCTGAGATCAACGAATGTCAACAACTTGCACTGGCTGATCTCCGGAGCAACAGGACCAGAGAACTTATTATTGCTGAAATCCATCTTGGAGAGCTGCTGTAGCCTGCCAATCTCCGGCGGGATCCGGCCCGAGAACCGGTTCCCGTCAAGTAGAAGCTTCTGCATGCCGGAGAAGTTCCCAATGGACGGAGGTAACGGCCCTGAAAGCTTGTTATTGGAAAGACTAATTTGCCCCAAGTTCGGTGCAACGGAACCAGAAACAGGAAACTCTCCGGTCAGAAGATTATCCTGAAGTTCAACCTGCGTCAGTTTCGGAAGCCCAAACAGACCCTTAGGGATTGAACCGTTCAAGAAATTTTCACCCATTCTCACCCTACTCAGAGACTCACACTTTCCGAGTGAATCAGGAATTGGACCAAAGAGGAAGTTACCGAGAGTTATCAGTGTCTGAAGACGGTTACCGGAACACATTAACGGTGGCAAAGTTCCCGTAAGCTTGTTCGACGAGAGGTCAACGATCGTGAGCCTGCCGTTCTTCCCCAAATTCTGAGGAATGCTTCCGGTGAAGTTGTTGTCCCACAGCTGAAGCACCTCCAGCGACGGAAGCTCACCTATGAACTCCGGTATCTCACCGTGGAGCTTGTTGCGGAAGAGGTTCACGAGAGTTATGTTCTTCAGCGCCGCGAAGCTCGCGGGAATATCACCGGCGAGCATATTGTTCGATAAATCCATTGATTTTAGGCTTTTGAGGCTCCCAAGTTCCGTAGTTAGTGAACCGAAAAGCGCATTCACCTGGAGGAAGAGGGTGTCGAGCTTCTGAAGCCTCCCTATCTCCGCAGGAATCTCGCCGGAGAGTCCACAGTACGCGGCGTCGAGCCTGACAAGCTCGGACAAATTCCCGATCTCCGGCGGTATTCCGCCGTCGTAAGTGTTGTAGTACCCTACATAAAGCTCCTGGAGGGAGCTAAGGTTTCCGATCTCCGGCGGGATTTTCCCGACAAGCTCGTTACCGGAAACCGCAAGGTACTCCAGCTTCTGCCATTTGCCGTACTCCCGCGGAATTTCGCCGGAGAAGAAGTTTCCGCCGAGGTGCAAGTGGCGAAGCTCAGTCATGTCGGTGACGGCGAGGGGAAGAAGACCGGTCATATTGTTATTGTAAAGGTCAAGAACTTCAACATTGTGGAGAATGGAAAGTTCATTAGGGAAGGTTCCGTTGAAGATGTTGTTAGAGAGGTTGAGGAAGCGGAGGTTTGTGAGAGAGGAAAGAGAACTGGGAATAGGGCCGGAGAATTTGTTATCGGAGAGGGAGAGGTTGGTGAGAAAGGGGAGGAGCGAGAGGTGGTCGCCGGAGAGAGTGCCGGAGAGGGAGAGGGAAGAGAGGTTGAGGGAGGTGACGTGGCGGAGGTGGTGGTCGCAGGAGACGCCGCGCCATGTGCAGTGGTCGGAGGGAGAGGTGGGGGACCAGGAAGAGAGAGCGGAGGTGGGATCGGAGGTAATGGAGGCGGCTTTGAAGGAGAGCAAGGCACGGCGCTCGGAGATGTGGGCGGAGTGGGCCGTGAGATGGAGGCGGAGGAGGAAGAAGAGGAAGTGGAAGAGGAAGAGGCGCATGTTTGGTTTTGCTTAGCTGGCAGTGGGAGTGGAATGGAATGGAATGGAAGGCATACAAATACAAGAGAAGAAGAAGAGAGTTAGTGAGTGAGTGAGTAGAGTGAGGCGTGGGAGTGAGACCGAGACTGAGACTGAGACCGAGAGGGTTCAGTGTTCAGTGTTTGTTTGTTTGTCATCTTATCCTTCCTTCAGGAAAACGGGGGGAAAAATAAGGGATTTCATTTCTCATCGATCAATATATCATGTATTTTGTAGGTATGGCGGTGTTTCCTTTTTCGCATCTTCAGTTCCTCCTATTTACTGAACGGTAATTCTAAGAAAAAAAAAATTAAAATTTGTCTTATTTAATATTTATTAATTATTAATTAATAAATATTAAATAAAATAAATTATAATATTTTTTTGTTAATTTTTTTAATTATCAAACATTTTTATTTATCAAATTAGTGTATGTCCCGCGAGGAGATTAACAATTTACATAATAATTTTGTACACAAATTTTTATAAATTAAATTATATATAAAATTTTGAATTCATTATTAAAATATTGACTTTGAAATTAATTTGTTTTTTATTATAAATTTATGACTTATTTGATATTTATCTTTAAAGATAATCTATTTTTATTTCTAAATTATAATTTAAAGTAAAATTATTTAGTTTTGAGAATATTTATTTACTTGTTTAAATAAAATTTTAATTCTTAGTTGGTGAATTTGAAAAAAATTAAACTACAATCAATTGTATGCCTTGAATGAATGATGATACTATTTAAATTTATAGGGTTAAGGCTAATATATAGGCTCTTTTTTTTGTTATGTTTTTGGAGATTATGCACAGATATAGATGATGGGTGTGTTTTTAAATAATATAGGGACAAAGAGGTTTTTTATTTTTTCAGTATACAGATATTTAAATTTTTGAGAATTTAAAAATATATTTAAATTTTTGACTTTCTCAAAATTTAAACACATTGATCTTATTATTCATTTGAGTTTATTAGACTCAATGAAAAAATTAAACGTAACTCTCATTATACTAACCTAGCCAATACGAATGTTCAAGTGGAAGAGTTTTTAAAATGTGACAAATTAGATTCAAGGATCGATGTGTCCAAATTTTAAAGAAGTTAAAAATTTAAATGTATTTTCAAATACTCAAAAACTTAATTGTCTACAAACCAAAAAGTCATAAATTAATTTGTCATTTCAATATTTTTTTTAATTTGAAAATATAAATCGGAGGCAGGGTTTTTGAGAGGTATGAAAAATCGAAGCTCTGATTTGTGGAGTGACAGTCGAATTCGGAGAGTTCTAAATCAGAGCCTCCGATTTAATTTTTTTCTTTTTTTTAAGGTTGAAAAATCGGTGGGTCAGTTTTGAGGTTTTAAAAAATAAAAAAAAAATTAAGAAGCTCAATACTAACCTTTTAATTTGTGGCCTCTCTAAATCGGATGGTTCAATTTGTTCTTAACCGTTTTACAAATTTCACACTTCAGAATAACACACCATGAACCTATAACAACGTATGACACCAATATTTTCCTAATATATATCCCCTCTACCTGCTTTGTATATATAATTACAGAAATATTTGGTAACTAAAATAAATTAGTCAAAAACAGTCAAAATATATTTTATTTAGTATATATTAATAGTTGTAATAATTAATGAATGTTAAATAAGATAAGTTCTGACTTTTTTTTTTGTCTTTCTAGTATTACCGATATAAATATGAACTTTGCCGAAAAACTAACTTGAGGGTAATTAATTATAGCCAACTCATTGAAAAACAAGCTACTTACATAAAAAAATAAATAAATAAATAAAACAACTCCCCACTATCCTATATTTTTAAATTTCAAAATTAAAAATAAGCTACTTAATTGAGTTGGTTTATGCTATAATTGATTTTCTAGAATTTTTTTATAAATATAAGATAACTTCTAGCCAACTCTCTCACAAATAGAAGATTGGATATCCACTTGTTCAATTATTAGTAGAAGAATTAATTTGTATCATTATAATTAATGCTAATTATCTCTTTAACTCTAGTTAATTAAACCAAATTACAAAAGCATGATAAACCCAGTAATTTGTAAAAGAGATTTTCTTTTACAATTTTTCAAAATTTTCACTCTATCCAAAATTTCTTAATACGTTCTACTCCAAAAAATCAAATAAAATAAAATCAAAACTTCAAAATAAAAGTTAAAAATTCAAAACAAAAATGAAACAAAAATTAAAAATGGTAAATAACTTCAAACGACCAGGAATACTTATTATCATCAATATGTCTCACATCTACTCCTAATTTTTTTGTCCATATTCTTTGTTTTACCCTTCGATTCAATATTTCTTTCACTATAAGAAAAACGTTAAATACTATCAGTTTTAATATCAGATTTAGCATTGAAAGTTGGCAGCAGATATACCGGTGAATTTGGCTACAAATTCGTCGAATAAAAAAAATTACTGTCGGATTTAGTTTTTCTTTGGTAAATTCTCCGATAATAATTGGAGAGGAAAAAAAAAGAAAATTGGTGCGATCATTACTGTTAAATTTAGGGGAACGAAAAAAACTGATGGTAAGGTAATGAAATACGCCGTTTTGGTCACAAGCTGTGCGTTACTGACGGATTTTTGCGACGTTAAATCCGCTGGTAAAATTGATCCTAAATTCGAATTTGTGAGTCATTTCCCTCCATTTCTTCAGCATCATCAACCTCACTTCTCTCCCTCTTTCTCTTTCTCTCTCGCTGTCAGCCCCCCATTCGCTGTCGTTTCTTCGTCGTCGATCGCTTCCCACAACTCCAGCTATCGTCGTTGTTGAGAAGCATCCACATGGAGCTTGTGTTTGCCATGAAGGAGCTTGTTTCTCCCCTGTGAGTTGCTGCCTCCATCGTTTGCCGCTACTGTCGTTTGCCTCCGTCAACTGCGATGCTACCCTTCGTCTTTCATATTTTTTTTGGCATTGTTGGCATTTGTTAAATTCTAACCCTACACTTCTTTGCCCCTATTTTTATCCCTATAAAATTAGTATTATCAGTTTACTTGGATGTGATGACCTTAGTTAAACTGTTCACTCATGATGATCTAATCGTTTTTATTTTCTGATTTTGTTATAATTAAATTTTCTGTGGAGACTTTAGTAATTTTAATAAGAATATTGATAGTAGTGTCTTGATTGTGTTAATTTATTTATACTAAAAATTTATGATTTCTTGTCTATAACACCCTACCATACTTAATCTTATGCTTAAGTCATAAGACTGAGATAGTAAGGTAATACGACCTATAAAGTAAGAATATATATATATATATATATATATATATATATATATATATATATATATATATATATATATATATAACTAAAAAGATATTTAACAAGGAGCCTGAAAAATATGTAAAACAAAACCGTAAAATCAAAAAGCGCAACTCTCAGAAAACGTGGTTACTTGCGTAAGAAGAAACGAAAGCTTAACAACAAAAATATATACAGATGACACGAGTAGAGGGTCAATAATACAAAATAACAAGCTCCTAACTCAGCCCGCAAAGCCAAGGCTGGCCGGAGAATATATACGTACATAGATATACATAATAATAACCCACAAGAACATGTTCAGAACCCTAGTTCTCCCTAAAACCTCTAAGAGGTACATAAACAAGGTGTTATTACATACAAGTGGAGAAACTATACATATATATACATCAAAGAACAAAAGGGGATCCTAAGGTAAACCACTTTACCGCAAAAACTTCAGACACCTACCGAGGTGCCGCTCGACCTGCATCTGAAAACAACAACACAGTATGGGATGAGAACCGGAGGTTCTCAACATGGTAAAGGTTCCATGCACATAATATATAAGGTCCTGGGAATGCCAGAAGCAATCCTAGAATGTCGACTCTCAAATTATAAAGCTTAAATTACTAAACAGAAATCATAAACAGGGGCGGTCTTCTAGGGAATTCTAAACCTAGCTTAAACTCTAACCTTAACTCTAAACCTGTCCACCTTTCCTCCGTACCTCCATCTCCGAAGATTTGCATAGACAAAACAAATAGACAAGGCAAGCACAGGTAAAAAACAAGTAGTTCAAGTAACAATTACAACAATTAATAGAGTATAATCAATTAAGCATTCTCAATTAAGGCATAGCAAACAAAGCACACAAATGCATATGATGAATGTCTATCCTACTGGCCGTGAGCTCACGTGTCGGTTACTTTGCCAGAACCCGACACATCTGGTAGCTAACTGAAGGAACTGAAGATTGATGGTTTAGAAGTTATAGTAAACTCTCGTTGCAAGTATAGTTACTAAACCAAGCAATCAACCTTTCTTGCAAACGTTTTGATTGTCACAAGTAACAAACCCCTAAATAAATTGATAACTGAAGTATTCAAACCTCGAGTCGTCTTCTCAAGGAACTGCAGAGAAGTATGTTCTTATTATTGGTTATGAAGATTGTAAATTCGGGTTTTGAAGATGAGGAACAAGTAATTTAAATTGCAATTAAAGTAAGTAAAAGACTGTAATTTAAATAAATAACTGTAAAACACACTTTTGGCAAGGTATGAGAAATTAAAAGTCCTATCCTAGTTATCCTTATCAATGATGGTAAAAATTGAACCTTAATTCCACTTAGTTAACCTTTGCTAGAGCAAGGGAAGGTCAAGTGACTAATTAGTTAGATCCTCAAATCCTAGTTAATCCCTAAGGAAAGATTGGGATTATTGAAGTTCAATTCTATTAGCAAAGATAACGATTATCAATCATATTGAGTTTGATAACTCCTGAGTTACTGATTTCTTAACCAAGACCAAAAAGGGAAAAGTAAATCTACCAGAATAAAAATGTCTTCAGATTGGGGATAAAAGTAACAGAATTAAAAGAAAGCAATTGTAAACTGAAATACCTCAAATAACATTAATTCAAAGAGTAATCTGTAACATAGAAGAATTTAAAAATTAATTTGAGAAAATAATAAAAAGGAATATTGAACCTGTGATTGAAGTTGTAAGTTGAAATAATAAAGTTGAAATCCTAATCCTAATCCTAATCCTAAGAGAGAGGAGAGAATCTCTCTCTCTAAAAACTACATCTAAAACTAAAATTGTGAATTATGAGAGCATAATTATGAATGGATGCATTCCCCCACTTTATAGCCTATAATCTGTGTGTTCTGGGCTGAAAACTGGGTCAAAAACAGCCCAGAAATCGCCGGAGAAGAAATCTGCCACGCTGGTTTTTCGTCACTGCGACGCGTCCGCATGGAGCACGCGTTCGCATCACCTAGCGTCAGAGCAACTATGGCATATTATATATCAAATCAAAGCCCCAGACGTTAGCTTTCCAACGCAACTAGAACCGCGTCGTTTGGATCTCTGTAGCTAAAGTTATAGCCGTTTGAGTGCGAAGAGGTCAGGCTGACAGCTTTGCAGTTCTTTCAACTTCTTGTATTCCTTCCATTTTTGCAAGCTTCCTTTCCATCCTCCAAGCCATTCATACCCTGTAATCTCTGAAATCACTTAACACACATATCAAGGCATCTAATGGTAATAAGAGAGGATTAAACATAGGAAACTTAAGGCCAAAGAAGCATGTTTTCAATCAAAGCACATAATTAGGAAGGCAAATGTAAAACCATGCAAATAGTATGAATAAGTGGGTAAAGAGTTAATAAAAACCACTCAATTGAGCACAAGATAAACCATAAAATAGTGGTTTATCAACCTCCCCACACTTAAACACTAGCATGTCCTCATGCTAAGCTCAAGAGAAGCTATAAAGATGAAGAGGAATGGTAGATTAATATGAAATGCAACCTATCTATATGAATGCAACTAAATGCAAAAATGTTTCTACCTACTTGGTTTAAAAATAAATAAGTTCTCCAAGACAAACATAAATCAGATTCACTAATTCAAATTATACAATAAAAGACAAGTAAACTTGTAAGAAGATAGCTCATGAAAGCAGGGAACATAGAATTGAGCACTGAACCCTTACTGGTAGTGTATATCACTCTAACTCTCAAGTGTCTAGGGTCAATTAATCTACTCTTCTCTAGTCATGCTTTCTAAAATTTGTTCTTCACCTAACCAATCAACAATATTTAATATACCAATGCAAACATCATGAGGTCTTTTTAAGGTTGTAATGGGGCTAAGGTAAGGGTAAGGGTATATGTATATGGCTGAGTGAGCTTTATAAATTGAATCTTTAATTAACCTAAGCTTTCACCTAACATACATATACTCTATATAACTCTAGAATCATGCCTAGCTACCCATAGTCTTCACTTTTGCATTACATACTCATATATCAATTTTTCTTTAATTTTATCACATATGCATTGATCTTTTATTAACTTAACATTGGGATAATTTTGTCCCCTTATTTACTTTGCTCTTTTTCTTTTTCTCTTTCTTCTTTTTTTTAAGAGACATAAAAACTAGAATAACATATCAATGCATATGGAATTTTTTTAATTTTCTATTTTACATGAGTAGGTACCCAAATTTTCCAATATTCAAAATTAGAAACATGATACATTCCCTTATTAACCCAAGTTTCCACAGTTTTCCCACACTTAATTGTTGCAAAATCCCTATCTTAAGCTAACCAAATATTCAATTGGGATATTTAATTATTTTTCTGCTTAAGGCTAGTGATGTGGTAAAATATAGAACAAATGAGGATTAAAAAGCTCAAGGTGGCTAACAAGGGTGATGTAAAGGGTAGGTTTATTTGGGATAAGTGAGCTAAAATCAAATAATGGCCTCAATCATATTCAAGCATGTAAATACACTAAATAATGGACATATAGATTGAAACAAAATATAGATTACAATCATAGAGAAGGAAACACACAGGAATAAAATATTTATGGTTAAATAATGTAACCATATAAATAAGCTCAAATCTCACAGGTTGTGTGTTCTTTAGCTCAAAAATCATGTTCCAAATACAACTTCCAAACAAATTTAACAAAACATTTTCAATTTAAATTAGTGAAATACTATAAAAATTTCTTGAAAAAGAAAATATTACTTCAACCAAGTAGTAACTAAATGCACAAAATCAAATAAACATGCAATCAAATATGCAGATGCAACAATGAACAAATAAAGAAAATAAGAGTATTGGTGTTGAAAAGAAGGTAACTAACCCCTGGAAGTCGGTATCGACCTCCCCACACTTAAAGATTGCACCGTCCTCGGTGCATGCTAAGATGTGCAAGTGGATGGGTTGTTCCAACTGATGCTTTTCTTCAAGGATTGTGCAGATGGACTTGTTTGTCTCCCCTTTTAGAAGTTTCTCCTTTTTTTCGTCTTCGGTGGCCAGCCTGAAAGAAGAGAAAAAGAAGAACAGTAACCCAGAAATAAAGATAAGAAAATAAATGAAGTATGGATGGATTAATGCCAAATGATAAGGGTCTCATTTACATGGAAGCTTCAACATGTACGTGAGAAAATAATAGAAGTACATGGCAAATCAAGAATGCAAAAATTTACAAAAGTAGGGAAGAGAGTGTGGATAAGGAGAGATAATATAAATTCATGTCAATGTAAAAGTAATACAGGTATAAAAGATTGGCATTAATATAAATAATATTACCTATCCATAATAAAATAAGTCACTAAGCACCCAAAATAATTCAAGAGAAGATGCAACAGTTAAATAAGAAAATTAACACCAAAGGAAAAATAATGAATTTAGAAAAGAAAAGAAAAATATGCACAAAATTAAGATGCAATGAATGAAATATACAAATAAATTAAGTAAAATAGAATGAAGGTGAAAAGGAATGAGAAGTGAAAGAAATAAAGTGAGAAAGAAAGAAGAAAAGATAGAAGAAATTAGGATTAAAGAAGAAAAGATAAGATAATTGGCTGATCTGGATATTCTGTGTGTCGCATGTGACGCGGACGCGTGAGTGACGCGGTCGCGTGGTGCGCGATAAGGTTAGGTGGCACGGACGCGTGGGTCACGCGATCGCATGGCCTGAATTGTGCGATTGACGCGTGTGCAGCCTCGCGTTTGCGCAACTCTCTGTTCGAAACTCTTTTTGCCAAAAATCCGGGTGACGCAGTCGCGTGGTTGACACGATCGTGTGAATGGCCATTTTCTGAAAACAACGCGGCCGCGTGGGGCACGCGGTCGCATGGTAGGGGTTGGGCTTCCAGCACGAGTCCAGCCCCATTCCAGCACAACTTTCGGCCATGCACCTTTTTCACGTCGAATTTCAAGTCACGCGGCCATGTGGGTGACGCGGACACGTGGGAGACGTTTTTTCCTACATGACGCGGACGCGTCATCGACACGGTCACGTGGAACAATCTGTGCTAAAGGCACGCCTTCAGCCATGCTTTCGTGTGACTGGTGCACGAATTGTGAATCACACTTTTCACAACGCGTACCACTAACCAGCAAGTGCACTAGGTCGTCCAAGTAATACCTTACGTGAGTAAGGGTCGAATCCCACGGAGATTGTTGGTTTGAAGCAATCTATGGTTATCTTGTAAATCTTAGTCAGGAAGTCAATTATGTTTATCAGTTGAATTGTGAATAATCAAGAGAGCATAAATTAAAGGTTACTTGTTGTGCAGTAATGGAGAATATGTTGGAGTTTTGGAGATGCTTTGTCTTCTGAATCTCTGCTTTCCTCTGTCTTCTTGTTCACGCACGCACGTCCTTCTATGGCAAGCTGTGTGTTGGTGGATCACCGTTGTCAATGGCTACCTTCCATCCTTCCAGTGAAAACTACGCTCACGCGCTCTGTCACAGCACGGCTAATCACCGGTTGGTTCTCGATCCGGTTGGAATAGGATTTACTATCCTTTTGCGTCTGTCACTAACGCTCAGCCTTCAGGAGTTTGAAGCTCGTCACAGTCATTCAATCATTGAATCCTACTCGGAATACCACAGACAAGGTTTAGACTTTCCGGATTCTCATGAATGCCGCCATCAGTTCTAGCTTATAACACGGAGATTCTGATTAAGGAATCTAAGAGATACTCATTCATTCGGATATAGAACGGAGGTGGTTGTCAGGCACGCGTCTATGGTTTGAGGAAGGTGATGAATGTCACGAATCATCACCTTCATCACAGTTAAGCGCGAATGAACATCTTAGATAGGAACAAGCGTGTTTGAATGGAAAACAGAAATACTTGCATTAATTCATCGAGACACAGCAGAGCTCCTCACCCCCAACAATGAGGTTTAGAGACTCATGCCGTCAGAGAATACAAAGTTTAGATCTGAAATGTCATGAGATACAGAATAAGTCTCTAAAAGTTGTTTAAATACTAAACTAGTAGCCTAGGGTTACAAAATATGAGTGGACTATGATGTATGATGCAGAGATCCACTTCTGGGGCCCACTTGGTGTGTGCTGGGGCTGAGACTTAGGCAATCCACGTGCAGAGGCCATTTGTGGAGTTGAACGCCAGTTTTTGTGCCAGTTTGGGCGTTCAACTCCAGTTTTTTATCCTTTTCTGGCGCTGGACGCCAGAATTAGGCAGAGAACTGGCGTTGAACGCCAGTTTACGTCGTCTACCCTTGTGCAAAGTATGGACTATTATATATTGCTGGAAAGCCCTGGATGTCTACTTTCCAACGCAATTGGAAGCATGCCATTTCGAGTTCTTTAGCTCCAGAAAATCCACTTTGAGTGCAGGGAGGTCAGAATCCAACAGCATCAGCAGTTCTTTTTCAGCATGAATCAGATTTTTGCTCAGCTCCTTCAATTTCAGCCAGAAAAATACCTGAAATTACAGAAAAACACACAACTCATAGTAAAGTCCAGAAATATGAATTTTTCCTAAAAACTACTAGAAATAGACTAAAAACTAACTAAAACATACTCTAAACTATATGAAATTATCCCCAAAAAGCGTATAAAATATCCGCTCATCACAACACCAAACTTAAACTGTTGCTTGTCCTCAAGAAACTAGACAAATAAAATAGAAGACTAATAGGTTGAGAAGCAATAATATCTCAGAGTTTTTGATTGAAGCTCAGATCCTAATTAGATGAACGGGACTAGTAGCTTTTTGCTTCTGAACAGTTTTGGCATCTCACTTTATCCATTGAAGCTCAGAGTGATTGGCATCTATAGGAACTCAGAATTCAGATAGTGTTATTGATTCTCTTAGTTCAGTGTGATGATTCTTGAACACAGCTTCTTTATGAGTCTTGGCCGTGGCCCTAAGCACTTTGTTTTCCAGTATTACTACCGGATACATAAATGCCACAGACACATAACTGGGTGAACCTTTTCAGATTGTGACTCAGCTTTGCTAAAGTCCCCAATTAGAGGTGTCCAGAGTTCTTAAGCACACTCTTCTTTTTGCTTTGGACCTTGACTTTAACCGCTCAGTCTCAAGTTTTCACTTGACACCTGCACGCCACAAGCACATGGTTAGGGACAGCTTGGTTTAGCCGCTTAGACCAGGATTTTAGTCCTTTAGGCCCTCCTATCCACTGATGCTCAAAGCCTTGGGATCCTTTTTATTTGCCCTTGCCTTTTGGTTTTAAGGGTTATTGGCTTTTTCTGCTTGCTTTTTTTTTTCTTGCAAGCTTTGTTCTTTGCTGCTTTTTCTTGCTTCAATAATCATTTTTAAGATTTTTCAGATTATCAATAACATGTCTCATGTTCATCATTCTTTCAAGAGCCAACATATTTAACAGTCTTAAACAACAAATTCAAAAGACATATGCACTGTTCAAGCATTCATTCAGAAGACAGAAAGCATTGCCACCACATTTAACCAATTAGAATTTCTTTTATTTAAACTCGAAATTTTATTGCTTCTTATTCAAAAGATCTACTATTTTATTCATGTTTAATGATGATGAGAAAAATAAACTATAGCTTAATTGGAGATAAAATCAAATAGATACTAATTACTATTATATGAATTCTAAGGTAGACTTTTTATAAGGACACTGTCACAGAGTTAAGGCAGAAATTGGAAATTAACAACCTTTATTCTGGGGGTATGGGGGTTCCTCTGATCCTTGGGAGGCTTGGTATTACAGAAGACTTTTGGCACTTCAGTTCCCTTAAGTCACGTCCCTGCTCCTCTTGTTCTTTAAGCATATGGGTCAGCATTTGATTGTGTTCCTTCTGTTGTTTTATTATTTGCTCCATAGCTTCCTGTATCTTGGTGACAGACGTCTCAAGATATTCCCAATATTCCGCTTGAGGAATCTCTGGGAGGAATTCCTGTGCTCTCTTCTTGATAAGATCCTCCTGTGCTTGTTGCCTCTCCATTGATGCTTTGGTGATTGACTTTTCAATTAGGATATATTCAGTTATTCCCATCTTGACTCCAGCGTCCTTGCAGAGCAGAGAAATCACGCTTGGATAAGCCAACCTGGCCTCTCTTGAATTTTTATTAGCTATCTTGTAGAGTTCAGTGGAAATCAGTTGATGAACCTCCACTTCCTTCCCAGTCATGATGCAATGAATCATCACTGCTCTTTTAACTGTGACTTCAGAACGGTTGCTAGTGGGCAACAGAGAACGCCCAATGAAGTCCAGCCATCCTCTGACAACTGGTTTGAGATCCTCTCTCTTGAGCTGATTTGGGATGCCCTTGGTGTTGGTGGTCCACCTGGCTCCAGGGATACATATGTCCTCTAGAATCTTATCCAGGCCAATGTCTGCTCTCATCATCCTCCTGTTGAAGGAGTCTGGATCATCCTTTAACTGAGGTAGCTTTAATATCTCTCTGATCTTGTCAGGGGTGGTATGAACAATCTTTCCCCTGACCATGGTCCGAAATTCGTAGCAGGCAGTTCCAGATAGTCTTTGCTTGTCAGTCTGCCACATGTTAGCATAGAACTCCTGGACCATGTTCCTTCCTACTTTCGTTTCAGGATTAGCTAGGACTTCCCAGTTCCTGATTCGAATTTGCTCCTGGATCTCCGGATATTCATCTTCTTTCAGATCGAATCTCACTTCCGGGATCACTGATCTCAGACCCATTACTTTAAGATAATGGTCTGAATGTTCTTTAGATAAGAACTTCCCTTGATTCCAAAGTGATTTTGGAACGCTCTCTTTGCCTCTTGGATTGGATTGTTTTCCTTTGGGAGCCATGATCTTAGTAGTGATCTCGGATAAACACACCAAACTTAGAGGTTTGCTTGTCCTCAAGCAAAAGAAAAGAAAGGAGAGGGATAGAAGGAGATCGAGGTGCACTTGTTGATGGAGGAGGGGGGAGGCCGAACCCAATTTTAAAGGGGTGGGGGGGGTGAATTTTCGAAAAAAATTGGAAGAGATAAGATAAAAAGATTGAGTTGAAAAAGATAAGATAGAAGATAGAGTTTAATTTTGAAAAGATATGATAGATATTTGAAAAAGATAACTCTGAATTTTGAAAAAGATAATATGGATATTTGAAAAAGATATGGATTAGTTGAAAAGATTTTTGAGTGAAAAAGATAGATTTGTTTTCAGAAAAGATTTTGAAAAGAGTTGGATTGAATTTGGAAAGATGGATTTTTAGAAATTAAGGATTTTAGAAATCAGGGTTCTTGACATGTTCATGTAAAAATCATGCATTGAAGCATAAAATTTGAAATTAAGATGGAAATACGTGTGGGGCAAATGGATTTGGCTCCTCCCTGTCTTCTTGGCGTTTGAACGCCCAAACACTGCTTGTTTTGGGCGTTCAGCGCCCAAATGCTGATCTCCTGGGCGTTCAGCGCCCAGTTGCTGCCATTCCTGGCGTTCAACGCCCAGTGGGTGCCTATTTCTGGCGTTGAACGCCCAAATGCTGCCATTACTGGCGTTCAGCGCCCAGTGGATGCCCATTTTGGGCGCTGAACGCCCAAAATGCCCCTTTACTGGCGTTTTCTTGCCATTGAGCTCTTTTACTCTATTTTGTGTGCTGATTCCTTCTGTAACCCTGTAAACTTATACAAATGATTTTGTACCTTAGTGTCAGTGAACTTTATATAAACAAATAAAAATAAAAAATAGGGCAAAAATGCTTAGAGGATTGATGCCCCATGGCTGGGTTGCCTCCCAGCAAGCGCTTCTTTATTGTCTTTAGCTGGACCTTGCTGAGCTTTTAATCTAGCTTCAGCCTTGAGCATTCTTGCTCAATGTTGCCTTCAAGATAATGCTTGATTCTCTGTCCATTGACTATGAACTTCTTATCAGAATCAATATCTTGAAGCTCCACATAACCATATGGTGACACACTTGTAATCACGTATGGTCCTCTCCACCGGGATTTCAGTTTCCCGGGGAATAGCCTGAGTCTAGAGTTAAACAACAGGACCTTCTGTCCTGGTTCAAAGATTCTAGATGACAGCTTTCTGTCATGCCATTTTTTTTATTTTTCTTTATAAAGCTTGGCATTTTCGAAAGCTGTGAATCTGAATTCCTCTAGCTCATTTAGCTGGAGCAATCGTTTTTCTCCTGCTAATTTGGCATCAAAGTTTAGGAATCTGGTTGCCCAGTAGGCCTTATGTTCCAGTTCCACGGGCAAGTGGCATGCCTTACCATACACGTGTTGGTATGGAGAGGTCCCTATAGGGGTCTTGAATGCTGTTCTGTAAGCCCACAGAGCATCATCCAAGCTTCTTGCCCAATCCTTTCTACGGGTATTTACTGTCCGTTCCAGGATTTTCTTTAATTCTCTGTTAGAGACTTCAGCTTGCCCATTGGTTTGTGGATGATATGGCGTGGCCACTTTGTGGCGAATTCCATACCGAACCATGGCAGCGTAAAGCTGTTTATTGCAGAAGTGAGTGCCCCCATCGCTGATTAATACTCTAGGGACACCAAACCTGCTAAAGATATGTTTCTGGAGGAACTTCAGCACTGTTTTAGTATCATTGGTGGGTGTGGCAATAGCCTCAACCCATTTTGATACATAGTCAACTGCCACTAGAATATAAGTGTTTGAATATGATGGTGGAAAAGGTCCCATGAAGTCAATTCCCCATACGTCAAACAACTCAATTTCCAAGATTCCTTGTTGAGGCATGGCGTAACCATGAGGCAGATTACCAGCTCTTTGGCAACTGTCACAATTACGTACAAACTCTCGGGAATCTTTATAGAGTGTGGGCCAATAGAAGCCACATTGGAGGACCTTGGTGGCTGTTCGCTCACCTCCGAAATGGCCTCCATATTGAGATCTATGGCAATGCCATAGGATTCTCTGTGCTTCCTCTCTGGGGACACACCTACGGATAATTCCGTCTGCACATCTCTTAAAGAGATAGGGTTCATCCCACAAGTAGTACTTTGCATCAGTAACTAATTTCTTTTTTGTATTCTATTGTACTCCTTGGGTATGAACCTTGCAGCTTTATAGTTTGCAATATCGGCAAACCATGGTGCTTCCTGAATGGCAAATAGATGCTCATCAGGGAACGTCTCAGAGATTTCAAGAAAGGGGAGGGACGTCCCTTCCACTGGCTCTATCCGGGACAGATGATCAGCCACTTGGTTCTCTGTCCCTTTTCTGTCTCTTATTTCTATATCAAACTCTTGCAGAAGCAATACCCATCTGATGAGCCTGGGTTTTGAATCCTGCTTTGTGAGTAGATACTTAAGAGCAGCATGGTCAGTGTACACAATCACCTTTGATCCTACTAAGTAGGATCTGAACTTGTCAATGGCGTAAACCACTGCAAGTAATTCCTTTTCTGTGGTTGTGTAATTTTTCTGGGCATCATTTAAAACGCGACTGGCATAATAAATGACATGCAGAAGCTTGTCATGCCTCTGTCCCAATACTGCACCAATGGCATGATCACTGGCATCACACATTAGCTCAAATGGTAATGTCCAGTCAGGTGCAGAAATGACTGGTGCTGTGACCAGCTTAGCTTTCAACGTTTCAAACGCCTGCAGGCATTTTGTGTCAAACACAAATGGCGTGTCAGCAGCTAGCAGATTGCTTAGAGGTTTTGCGATTTTTGAAAAATCCTTTATAAACCTCCTATAGAATCCTGCATGCCCCAGAAAGCTTCTGATTGCCTTAACATTGGCAGGTGGTGGTAATTTTTCAATTACCTCTATTTTTGCTTGATCCACCTCTATTCCCTTGTTTGAGATTTTATGCCCAAGAACAATTCCTTCAGTCACCATGAAGTGACACTTTTCCCAGTTTAAAACTAGGTTGGTTTCTTGGCATCTTTTCAGAACAAGTTTCAGGTGATCAAGACAGGAGCTGAATGAGTCTCCATATACTGAGAAGTCATCCATGAAGACTTCCAGAAATTTTTTCACCATGTCAGAGAAAATAGAGAGCATGCATCTCTGGAAGGTTGCAGGCGCATTACATAGCCCAAATGGCATCCTTCTATAAGCAAACACTCCGGATGGACATGTGAATGCTGTTTTCTCTTGATCCTGGGGATCCACTGCAATCTGATTATAGCCTGAATAGCCATCCAAAAAGCAGTAATAATCATGACCTGCTAGTCTCTCTAGCATCTGGTCTATGAATGGTAAAGGAAAATGATCCTTTCTGGTGGCTGTATTGAGTCTTCTGTAGTCAATACACATGCGCCACCCTGTAACTGTTCTTGTAGGAACCAGTTCATTTTTTTCATTATGAATCACTGTCATGCCTCCCTTTTTTGGGACGACTTGAACAGGGCTCACCCAGGGGCTATCGGAAATAGGATAAATAATCCCAGCCTCTAGTAACTTGGTGACCTCCTTCTGCACCACTTCCTTCATGGCAGGATTTAGCCGCCTCTGTGGTTGAACCACTGGTTTGGCATTATCCTCCAATAGGATTTTGTGCATGCATCTAGCTGGGCTTATGCCCTTAAGGTCACCTATGGACCACCCAAGAGCTGTCTTGTGTGTCCTTAGCACTTGAATAAGTGCTTCCTCTTCCTGTGAATTTAAAGCAGAGCTTATGATCACTGGAAAAGTGTCACCTTCTCCCAGAAATGCATATTTCAAGGATGGTGGTAGTGGCTTGAGCTCGGGTTTAGGAGGTTTTTCCTCTGAATCCTCCAATTCAGGCTGAACATCTTTAAAGATGTCTTCCAACTCTGATTCGAGACTCTCAGCCATGTTGATCTCTTCTACCAAAGAGTCAATGAGATCAACTTTCATGCAGTCTGTTGATGTGTCTGGATGCTGCATGGCTTTGACAGCGTTCAACTTAAACTCATCATCATTGACTCTCAGGGTTATTTCCCCTTGTTGGACATCAATGAGGGATCGTCCAGTTGCTAGGAAGGGTCTTCCTAGAATGAGAGTAGCACTCTTGTGCTCCTCCATTTCCAGCACAACAAAGTCAGTGGGAAAGGCGAATGACCCAACTCTGACAATCATGTCCTCAATCACGCCTGATGGGTATTTAGTGGAACCATCAGCAAGTTGGAGACATATCCGGGTTGGTTTAACTTCATCAGTTAAGCCAAGCTTCCTGATAGTGGATGCAGGTATCAGGTTGATGCTTGCCCCAAGATCGCATAAAGCTGTCTTGGTGCAATCACCTTCTAATATGCATGGTATCAGAAAACTCCCAGGGTCTTTAAGCTTTTCAGGAAAGCTTTTCAGAATGACTGCACTGCATTCTTCAGTGAGGAGAACTCTTTCTGTTTCTCTCCACTCCTTTTTATGACTCAAGATCTCTTTCATGAACTTGGCATAAGAAGGTATTTGCTCAAGTGCCTCTGCAAATGGAATCTTTATTTCAAGAGTCCTTAGATAATCTGCAAAGCGAGCAAATTGCTTATCCTGCTCCTCTTTCCGGAGTTTTTGAGGATAAGGTATCTTGGCTTTATAATCCTCAACCTTAGTGGTTAAAGAAGCCTTTTTAGAGGGGTTGTTATCAGCACTTGTGTGTGTCTGATCCCTCACTGGCAATTGAGTGCCAGAGTCAGAAGCTGGAGTGACGTTAGACGTCAGCTCACTGTCTGTTCCTGGCGCCTGAACGCCAGAAATGTGCCTATTTTGGGCGTTCAACGCTGGATTCTGCCCCATTTGGGCGTTCAACGCCAGATTCTTGCCCATTTCTGGCGTTGAACGCCAATCCTGCCTTGTTTCTGGCGCTGAACGCCAGTTTTGGGCATGGTCTGGGCGTTCAGCGCCAGCCTTCCACCCATTTTCTGGCGTTTTAGTGCCAGAATTATTTTTCCCTGGGCTCTTACTGTCCTCAGGGGAATCTTTGGTGGGTCGCTCATTTCTTGAATTTTTGATGCCTTGAGGTGAGGTGTTTAATGTTTTCCCACTTCTTAATTGAACTGCTTGGCATTCTTCTGCTATTTGCTTTGATAGCTGCTGCTTTGTTTGCTTAAACTGTTCGTCCATATGTATATTAGCTATCCTTGTCTCCTGTAACCTGTCTTTGAATTCAGCTAGCTGCTTTGTTAGAAAATCTAATTGCTGACTGAATTCAGCAGCTTGTTTTACAGTACTGAATTCAGCAGTTACTGTTTTAACCTCTTCATTCATGGAAGGGTTGCTGCTTAGATACAGATGCTGATTCCTGGCAACTGTATCAATGAGCTCTTGAGCCTCTTCAATTGTCTTTCTCATATGGATAGATCCACCAGCTGAGTAATCTAAAGACATCTGAGCTCCTTCTGCAAGCCCATAGTAGAAGATGTCTAACTGAACCCACTCTGAAAACATTTCAGAGGGGCATTTTCGTAGCATCTCTCTGTATCTCTCCCAGGCATCATAAAGAGATTCATTATCTCCTTGTTTAAAGCCTTGGATGTCCAGCCTCAGCTGTGTCATCCTTTTTGGAGGGAAATATTGATTCAGGAATTTTTCTGTCAGCTGTTTCCATGTCCTTATGCTGGCCTTAGGTTGGTTATTTAACCACCTCTTAGCTTGATCTTTTACAGCAAATGGAAACAGTAATAGTCTGTAGACATCCTGATCTACTTCCTTATCATGTACTGTGTCAGCAATTTGTAAAAATTGTGCCAGAAACTCTGTAGGTTCTTCCTGTGGAAGACCGGAATACTGGCAACTTTGCTGCACCATGATAATGAGCTGAGGATTCAACTCAAAGCTACTAACTCCAATGGAGGGTATGCATATGCTACTCCCATATGAAGCAGTAGAGGGGTTAGAATATGACCCCAGAGTCCTCCTGGACTGTTCATTTCCACTTATGTCCATGATGGATCTATGGATATAACTTGGACTGATTTACCTTTTTATTTATTTTATTTTATAAGAAGTAAATACTTAAATAAAATAAAATAACTAAAAAGAATTTGAATTTTGAAATTAAAATTTTTTTTTGTAAAAAAAAAAAAGAAATTAATTAGTTAAAAAAAAAGAAGAAATTTTTGAAAAAGAGGGAAGATATTTTCGAAAATTAGAGAGAGGGAGAGTTAGTTAGGTAGTTTTGAAAAAGTTAAGAAACAAACAAAAAGTTAGTTAGTTAGTTGAAACAAATTTTGAAAAGATAAGAAGTTAGGAAGTTAGAAGAGATATTTTGAAAAGATATTTTTTTTTGAATTTAGTGAGGAGAGAGAAAAACAATAAGATAGTACAAGATTTAAAATTTTTTAGATCTAATGCTCCTTGTTTTCGAAAAATTTGGGGGGAAAACACCAAGGAACACCAAACTTAAAAATTTTAAGATCAAGACACAAGGAAAACTCAAGAACACTTTGAAGACTCACAAGAACACAAGAACATGAAGAAAGAACACCAGACTTAAAATTTTTAGAAAACCAAACCAAAATTTTCGAAAACCAAAGGGAAATCAACAAGAAAACACCAAACTTTAAGTTTGGCACAAAATTTAATAGAGAAAATATTATTTATGAAAAAGAAGGTTTTGAAAAGAATATAAAAGACTCTAACCCAATTACCAAGAACACAGATTAACGCTCTAGCCAAATGAGTTATGGGACTTTCAAAAATTTTAAGAAAGATTATTTTTGAAAACACCAAACTTAAAGTTTGGCACAGGATTTAATAGAAAAATTAATTTTGAAAAAGGTTTTAAAAAAAATATGATAGCCAATTATCATGAACATAAACACCACGTTCTAATTAACTGAGCTATAATTTTAAAGTGTTTTAACAAGGGATAAATAATAAAAGACTCTAAACCAAAAAGAAAGATTTTTTTCCTAATCTAAGCAACAAAATAATTCGTCAGTTGTTCAAACACGAATAATCCCCGGCAACGGCGCCAAAAACTTGGTGCACGAATTGTGAATCACACTTTTCACAACGCGTACCACTAACCAGCAAGTGCACTGGGTCGTCCAAGTAATACCTTACGTGAGTAAGGGTCGAATCCCACGGAGATTGTTGGTTTGAAGCAATCTATGGTTATCTTGTAAATCTTAGTCAGGAAATCAATTATGTTTATCAGTTGAATTGTGAATAATCAAGAGAGCATAAATTAAAGGTTACTTGTTATGCAGTAATGGAGAATATGTTGGAGTTTTGGAGATGCTTTGTCTTCTGAATCTCTGCTTTCCTCTGTCTTCTTGTTCACGCACGCACGTCCTTCTATGGCAAGCTGTGTGTTGGTGGATCACCGTTGTCAATGGCTACCTTCCATCCTTCCAGTGAAAACTACACTCACGCGCTCTGTCACAGCACGGCTAATCACCGGTTGGTTCTCGATCCGGTTGGAATAGGATTTACTATCCTTTTGCGTCTGTCACTAACGCCCAGCCTTCAGGAGTTTGAAGCTCGTCACAGTCATTCAATCATTGAATCCTACTCGGAATACCACAGACAAGGTTTAGACTTTCCGGATTCTCATGAATGCCGCCATCAGTTCTAGCTTATACCACGGAGATTCTGATTAAGGAATCTAAGAGATACTCATTCATTCGGATATAGAACGGAGGTGGTTGTCAGGCACACGTCTATGGTTTGAGGAAGGTGATGAATGTCACGAATCATCACCTTCATCACAGTTAAGCGCGAATGAACATCTTAGATAGGAACAAGCGTGTTTGAATGGAAAACAGAAATACTTGCATTAATTCATCGAGACACAGCAGAGCTCCTCACCCCCAACAATGAGGTTTAGAGACTCATGCCGTCAGAGAATACAAAGTTTAGATCTGAAATGTCATGAGATACAGAATAAGTCTCTAAAAGTTGTTTAAATACTAAACTAGTAGCCTAGGGTTACAAAATATGAGTGGACTATGATGTATGATGCAGAGATCCACTTCTGGGGCCCACTTGGTGTGTGCTGGGGCTGAGACTTAGGCAATCCACGTGCAGAGGCCATTTGTGGAGTTGAACGCCAGTTTTTGTGCCAGTTTGGGCGTTCAACTCCAGTTTTTGATCCTTTTCTGGCGCTGGACGCCAGAATTAGGCAGAGAACTGGCGTTGAACACCAGTTTACATCGTCTACCCTTGAGCAAAGTATGGACTATTATATATTGCTGGAAATCCCTGGATGTCTACTTTCCAACGCAATTGGAAGCATGCCATTTCGAGTTCTGTAGCTCCAGAAAATCCACTTTGAGTGCAGGGAGGTCAGAATCCAACAGCATCAGCAGTCCTTTTTCAGCCTGAATCAGATTTTTGCTCAGCTCCTTCAATTTCAGCCAGAAAAATACCTGAAATTACAGAAAAACACACAACTCATAGTAAAGTCCAGAAATATGAATTTTTCCTAAAAACTACTAGAAATAGACTAAAAACTAACTAAAACATACTCTAAACTATATGAAATTATCCCCAAAAAGCGTATAAAATATCCGCTCATCAGTGACTCTCTATTCAATCTCTTTTCTTCAAAACGCACTAGTGACGCAGACGCGTCAGCGACGCTGCCGTGTCGCGTGCGTGCTCTTTTTTTTTTAACATGCAGGATGCAAAATGCAATGATAGTGTGGATGCTATGAATAATTCCAGGTTCAATGGAAATAGAATAAAATAATACTCAAAAACAAACAAAACAAACTAGAATTAAAACTGAAAAAAGGACGATCATACCATGGTGGGTTGTCTCCCACCTAGCACTTTTAGTTAGAGTCCTTAAGTTGGACATTTGGTGAGCTCCCTGTTATGGTGGCTTATGCTTGTATTCATCCAGGAATCCCCACCAGTGTTTGTACTTTCAGTAACCTCCGGGATCCCAAACTAGGCGCAGAAAGCCTTCAAGTAAGTTAAAGCAAGTGACAAGGCCCCAAGAGTGTTGATTGCCAGAATGAATTCTGGGGTCCCAAATCTTGCTTTTGCACCCGTCTTCTTGTTGATTATCATGATTCCATCCGGGTGGTTCAGCTTTAGAATTCTCACTGAAGCGTCCAAACAACTTCCTAGATCCATTCAATTGAGCTCTACACCAACCTTTGCGTTTAAACTTAAAGCTTCCAACCATAATGAACCTTGCAGGACAATTCTTACCACTGACCCTCTTCCTCTTACTCTTTATGCCACAAAGAGCTCTAAGTTGACCATCCGTCTCCAGTAGCCCATATTCAAGTGGGATTAGAAAGCTAAGGGATATGAATTTTACCCACTTGAATGTTGTGAAGGATGATGGCAACTTAGGGGGAGGGGTCTCCAATAACTTTGGCAAAGTGATTTCTAGCTCCACTCCCTTGTGCTTTTTGAGAACTTCCACCTCTTTGCAAGTTTCTTCAATATCAACCTCTTCCTTTTGGTAGCTTTCTTCCAATTCAATCTCTTCTTCATTGCTCACCAAGGGCATGAGAGGCTGTGCTTCTTCTTCTTTAATCTCTATCTCTTGACCAACCTCTTCCAAATCTTCAACTATGATATGCCTTGGAGGTTGTACACCCTCCTCAGTATCAATTTCAATCGTCTTGGAAGGAGTCTCTTGACTTTCCCATGGAGGTTCAACATCTCCTAAGTCTGCAACCACTTCTTCTTCTTCAATAATTCCGGCTTCCTCCACTTGTTCCAGTACAAATTCATGCTCCTTACTGTCCACAGGAGTTTTTAATGTCTCCTTCATGCTACGTTCTTCATTAGATTATCCACATGAAGCCATGGGGGTTTCCTGAGTGTCCGAACGTCGGGAAGATAATTGATTTATTGCTTGATTCAATTGGTGAAGGGTTGCATTAAAATTTTCAAATGTTTTCTTGAGTCGCTCCGTTGATTCTTGGGGTGATGGAGATGGATATGATGCATAGGGAGGTGGTGGTTCTTGGGAGTAATTAGGTTGAAATTGGGGTGGATAAGGGTTAGGGTCATATGAAGGTGAATGGTGAAAAGGGGCTTGTGAGTATGGTGGTCCAAAGTCATGTTGAGGAGAGGGTTTATAGGCATATGGTGGTGGTTGTTGATAGTATATTGGAGGTGGTTGTTGCCATGAGGGTTGATCAAATCCTTGTGGCTCCTCCCATCTTTGATTGTTCCAACCTTGATGCCTGTTCTGATTGTAATTTCTTCTTCCTGCAACATAATTGTAACCATACTCATAGCCAAAGGGGTGAGAGTTCATAGTAGTAGGAGAAAATAAAAACAAAAACTAATAAAAAGAAAATATTTTGAAAAAAATATGATTTTTGAAAAAGGATAAGAAAAGATTTTGAAAAGGATATGATTTTAAAAAATATTTGATTTTTAAAAATAAGAATGATAAGATAAATTTGTTTTTTAAATATTTACAATAACCAATAATAAGGCACACGTTTGCAATTCTCCGGCAACGGCGCCATTTTGAAAGAACTGAAGATTGATGGTTTAGAAGTTATAGTAAACTCTCGTTGCAAGTATAGTTACTAAACCAAGCAATCAACCTTTCTTGCAAATGTTTTGGTTGTCACAAGTAACAAACCCCTAATAAATTGATAACCGAAGTATTCAAACCTCGGGTCGTTTTCTCAAGGAACTGCAGGGAAGTATGTTCTTATTATTGGTTATGAAGATTATAAATTGGGGTTTTGAAGATGAGGAACAAGTAATTTAAATTGCAATTAAAGTAAGTAAAAGACTGTAATTTAAATAAATAACTGTAAAACACACTTTTGGCAAGGTATGAGAAATTAGAAGTCCTATCCTAGTTATCCTTATCAATGATGGTGAAAATTGAACCTTAATTCCACTTAGTTAATCTTTGCTAGAGCAAGGGAAGGTCAAGTGACTAATTAGTTAGATCCTCAAATCCTAGTTAATCCCTAAGGAAAGATTCGGATTATTGAAGTTCAATTCAATTAGCAAAGATAACGATTATCAATCATGTTGAGTTTGATAACTCCTGAGTTACTGATTTCTTAACCAAGACCAAAAAGGGAAAAAGTAAATCTACCGGAATAAAAATGTCTTCAAATTGGGGATAAAAGTAACAGAATTAAAAGAAAGCAATTGTAAACTGAAATACCTTAAATAACATTAATTCAAAGAGTGATCTGTAACATAGAAGAATTCATAAATTAATTTGAGAAAATAATAAAAAGGAATATTGAACCTGTGATTGAAGTTGTAAGTTGAAATAATAAAGTTGAAATCCAAATCCTAATCCTAATCCTAAGAGAGAGGAGAGAATCTCTCTCTCTAAAAACTACATCTAAAACTAAAATTGTGAATTATGAGAGCATGATTATGAATGGATGCATTCCCCCACTTTATAGCCTCTAATCTGTGTGTTCTGGGCTGAAAACTGGGTCAAAAACAGCCCAGAAATCGCCGGAGAAGAAATCTGCCACGCTGGTTTTTCGTCATTGCGACGCGTCCGCATGGAGCACGCGGTCGCGTCACCTAGCATCAGGGCAACTATAGCATATTATATATCAAATTGAAGCCCCGTACGTTATCTTTCCGACGCAACTAGAACCACATCATTTGGACCTTTGTAGCTAAAGTTATAGCCGTTTGAGTGCGAAGAGGTCAGGCTGACAACTTTGCAGTTCTTTCAACTTCTTGTATTCCTTCCATTTTTGCATGCTTCCTTTCCATCCTCCAAGCCATTCATACCCTGTAATCTCTGAAATCACTTAACACACATATCAAGGCATCTAATGGTAATAAGAGAGGATTAAACATAGGAAACTTAAGGCCAAAGAAGCATGTTTTCAATCAAAGCACATAATTAGGAAGGCAAATGTAAAACCATGCAAATAGTATGAATAAGTGGGTAAAGAGTTAATAAAAACCATTCAATTGAGCACAAGATAAACTATAAAATAGTGGTTTATCACTAACCTAGACATTGGTCTCTAGGTTACGCATCTCCAGGAGGATCATAAACGAAGGAGAGTGCCTTTTCACATCGAAGGAGTGTGCTTTTCCACCTTCTCCTGGAGGATATATGAAGGAGAGTGCCTTTCCATATCGAAGGAGTGTGCCTTTCCACTTTGCAACCAGAAAAGAACGTGGGGGATACGATACGAAGGAGAGTGCCTTTTCACCTTCCCCACATCCACATCACGACAAGAGAGGGAACTTCCACCCTCAACTTGCCATCCAAACACATGTTCAAATTGATTACGCAAGCGGGATTACATCCAGACCTTGCCATTCCGACCATTTCGGCCACACACATTCATCTTAAATCTCATCATGTTCTTACATTCATTCTATATAACCATAGCGACGTATATTCATTCAGCTTCACACCATTTCCCTCACAATTCATTTTGTTTAACCCTTTTCTTCATTCCCAAGTTATCTCAAATTTCTAACTTCTGCTAATTACTAATCTCACTAGCAAAATCTAGGGTTAAGAAGGTAACAATAGAGGTTTAGGGTTCAAAATCATGTTTAGATTATAAAAATACAGGTGCTGGAAAAACAGAGTGTGTGCAGACGCACACAAGTGTGCGTGCGCACACCAACCCAGAATTACTTGGTGTGCGTGCGCCTACCTGTGCAAGCGCCATCAGCAAAAAGCGTATCCTGGTGTGTGTGTGTGCACAAAGGTGTGCGTATGCACCATTTCTGAAAAGCACCAGGTGTGTGATGACAAGTCATCTTATGCTAGTTTCACAAGCATTTTTCATTTATTTCATTAGGTTTTATGCACTTTCTTGCACAATAAGTAAGTGAATGGAGTGAAATTTTATGTTTATCTTGATTCAATCAAACATCACTAACTTTATACAAAATCATGAGATTTATGCAAGAATTAAGTGATTATTATGAATGATGCAAAAACCTTGTGATTTTGGTGAGACTTTGATTGCCTGTTTGGTTGATTTTAGGTGAGAAAATGAAGAGAAAGAGAAGCACTACAGAATAACGTTGCGTTCAAATAAAGAACACCACACTCACTTGCGACGTGCACGCGTACAGGACGCTTACGCGTCAGGTAACGAATTTTGAAGATCCACGCGTACGCGTGCATGACGCGTACCCGTGGGAGTGATTGGTGCTCATTTGCAAAAGGAGCGCTACGTTCGTTAAGTCAGCATTTTCGGGAAAAATCAAATTTGGAATTGACGTTTCGCAGCCGACGGGCACGCGTACAAGACGCGCACGCATCGATGGAAAATCTGGAAGAAAGCACGCGAACGCGTGGGGGGCACTGAAGCCTGGAATTGATATTTTACTACCCACGCGCACGCACAGAGGACGCGCACGCGTGGGCAGCGTTGTTGGTGCGAACGTAGCGCTCAATAAGAGAACACTATCGAAGACACGTACGTGTGAATGGAACGTGCAAGCATGGCTGAGGCTGAAGTTGGCAACGACGTGCACGCATATGTGACGCGTACGTGTCGATGGACAAAAACACAAAAGGACGCCTGTGCGTAAAGCACGCGTACGCGTGGGTGAATGAATGCTGCGCTCACTTTGAGAACGCAATGTTCCCCTGGAAGCTGCAATCAAGTGCCATCCTTACCCACTGCAACAAAGGCCAAAAAGCCCATTCCAAGTACTTGATGAGAGAATTAGAAAGTGTATAAATAGGAGAAAATTTGATTTCCTTAGGACCCTTTTTTTTCCTTTTTATTTTGATCTTCTTCTTACTTTTCTGGGAGTTATTCTTTTAGGAATTGGGTAGAATCTGGGATCGAAGTTTAGTTTGCTTTCTGTTTTTCTTCTGTGATTGATCTTCTGCATTTTCTTTTCTGTTTTTGGGTACTAGAGCTTCCTGTTATTTTTCTTATGTTATTTTTAGAATTTGAGAATTGGAGATCAGATCTGAGTTTTCTTTTCTGTTTTCCCTGCTCTACAATCTTTCTTTCTGTTCTTTTATTCTTCAGCAATTTCAATTTCCTGTAAAAGAATTGAGAATTTGATCTGAGCTCTCTTCTCTATTTATTTTTCTTTTGCAATTTCCCTTCTCTGTTTTTAGAAGTTTAAATCAAATCTGAGTCTTATTTCTAGTTTTCATCTTCTACATTTTCTTCTCTGATTCACTGCAAGTTACATTGTTAAATTCTGTTTTGATATCCCAGCAACCAATTCCCTCTATTATTCATGCAATTTAAGTTTCTTAGCAATTTAGATTCTACAATTTAATTTTTTTTCACTTTAAGTTTCAGTTATTTACCTTTCTTGCAATTTAAGTTTCAGCTCTTTTAATTTCTTGCATTTTAAGTTTCTGCAATTTACTTCTTCTGCACTTTAAGATTCTACAAATTTTCATTCTGCACTTTAGTTAACTTGCAATTTATTTTCTGTTGATCAAATTTCACCCAATTCATCAAAAATTCACTTAACTAAATTCATCACCATACTAAAGTTGCTCAATCCATCAATCCCTGTGGGATCGACATCACTTTTGTGAGTTTTACTACTTGATGCAACCCGGTACACTTGCCGGTGAGTTTGTGTGGAATTATTTTTCCCTCATCAAGTTTTTGGCGCTGTTGCCGGGGATTGATTTAGATTGATAATGTTTAAGTAGGTGATAATCTAGATTAAGCACTTTTCTTTGTTTTTGTTAAGCATACTAACTGCCTGGTATTTTGTTTAAGCTAACCTTAATTTCACTCTAGCAGTAGAGTGCTTTGTTTTTGGTTCCTGGTTTTATTTGTGTTGTATGCCAGGAAGAAGAAGAGGTGAATCCACCTCCTTTGATTCTGAGCCAGAGAGAACATTTTTTAGATTGAGGAGAGAAGCAAGAGGGAAGGGTGTTATTGGAGACAAAGAATCAGAAAAGGAAAACTAAGAGATGGAGGAAAACCTTTCTAATCCACCAAAGGAAGTGGCCAACAACAATGGCCCACCTCAAAGGAGATTTCTAGCTTCTTACACCTTCCCCAATCCAAGAAACTGTGGGAGCAGTATACTCACTCCCAATGTTCATGCAAATAACTTTGAGCTGAAGCCTCAACTTATTACTCTGGTACAGAATAATTGTTCCTATGGAGGAGGTCCACTTGAAGATCCAAACCAACACTTATCCATATTTTTGAGGATTTGTGAAACTGTCAAAACAAATGGTGTGCATCCAGACATCTACAAACTGCTGCTGTTCCCATTCTCCTTGAGGGATAAAGCTTCTCAATGGCTAGAGACATTCCGCAAAAAAAGCATCAATAATTGGGAGGACTTAGTGAGCAAATTCCTAGCCAAATTCTACCCACCTCAGAGGATCATTAGATTGAAGACAGAAGTGCAAACATTCACTCAAATGGATGGAGAATCACTGTATGATGCCATGGAAAGATACAAGGCCTTGATCAGGAAATGCCCACCAGAGATGTTTAGTGAATGGGATAGACTTCAAAATTTCTATGAAGGATTGACACTGAAAGCTCAAGAGGCCCTTGATTATTCAGCAGGAGGTTCAGTACAACTCATGAAGACAGCTGAGGAAGCCCAAAATCTCATAGACACTGTGACTAACAATCAATACTTCTATGGTCATCAAAGGCAACGCCAACCAGCTTAAAGGAAATGTGTGTTGGAGCTGGAAGGTGTAGACACTATCTTGGCACAAAACAAAGTGATGCACCAACAAATCCAACAGCAAATGGAGATGATGGCTAAGAGGATTGATGGTCTTCAAATAGCAGCAGTAGGCACTACAAATCAACCATCAGTTGGATGGGGACATAATGAAGAAATCTATGAAGAGCAGTAGCCAAAACAAGTTAATTATATGCACAACCAAGGTGCTGGACAGAATGAATTTCATGGAGACACTTACAACTCCTCTTGGAGGAACCATCCCAATCTAAAGTGGGGAGACAACCAGAACCAAAATTCATGGCAAAGGAACTCCAACCAAAACAACTCCTGCAACACAAACCACCAGAACCATCAGCAAACTAACCAAAACCCATACAGAAAACCACAAAACAATTATCCCACTTCTAACTTCTATCCACCCTATAACTCATCAAAAAACCAAAATAATTTCCACCAACCATCTTCATCTCACACTCAGCCACAACCACCCCAAGAATCCCAAAGAATCTCTAATTTGGAAATGATGATGGAGAAGATGATAAAGCATCAAGAGTTAGCTAATAAGAACCATGAAGCTTCACTAAGAAACCTGGAAAGACAAATAGGCTAATTGTCCAAACAGCCTGAAAGACTAACCAACACTTTCCCAAGTAATACCATTCCAAACCCCAAAGAAGAATACAAAGTAATTCAACTCAAGAGTGGAAGAACATTGGAGGATGACAAGGTTGGCAGTAAGAAGGAAGTGGCAAGTGAAGAGAAGAATCAAGAAAAACTCAAGGAGAAGGATGAAGAGCCACAAACCTCAAAGGAGAGAAAGCAAGTTATGGAGGAGCATTTACAAGAACAGAGGAAGGAGGCAAAGCCTTACACTCCTCCTCTGCCATACCCTCAAAGATTGCAAAGAGAGATCAAAGATCAATAATTTTCCAAGTTTCTAGAGGTTTTTAAGAAGCTAAAAATTAACATACCACTTGCTAAAGCATTGGAGCAAATGCCCCTGTATGCTAAGTTCCTCAAGGAACTCATTAACAAGAAGAGAAGCTGGAATGAAAAGGAGACAGTGGTCTTAACCCAAGAGTGCAGTGCAGTAATCCAAAAAGGGCTCCCACCAAAACTCAAAGATCCTGGGAGTTTCATCATATCATGCACCATAGGCAATATGACCTTGGAAAAAGCTCTCTGTGACTTAGGTGCCAACATTAATTTGATGCCTCTTTCACTGATGAAAAAGCTTACAATAGATAAAGTCAAACCCACCAGAATGTCGCTTCAAATGGCAGATAGATCACTCAAGATACCTAATGGAGTTATGAAAAATTTGTTAGTGAAAGTAGGAGAATTCATATTCCCTGCTGCTTTTGTCATTTTAGACATGGTGGAAGAAGGACACAACTCGATCATCTTGGGGAGACCCTTTTTAGCCACAGCAAGGGCTATAATTGATGTGGAGAAAGGTGAAATGACCCTCAGGGTGCATGATGAAAAAATGATCATCAATGTCTTTAAAGCCATGCAACATCCCCCTGAGAAGGAAAAGCATATGAGGGCAGAAATGGTAGAAGAATTAGAGGGGGAGTTACTTGAAGCCAATGATAAGGAAGAACAAGAAGAGGAAACAGAAGTGGAACAAGACATCATAGAAGAAGGAGTAGCAGAAATCTCATTTGAAGGCAAGACAGAGGAGATGTCAAAATAAGAATTAAAGCCTCTCCCCCCCTCATCTCAAGTATGCATTTCTTGGAGAAGAAGAGGCCCTGCCAGTGATCATCAATTCCTCTTTAAACATGGAAGAAGAAACAAAGCTGATTGAAGTATTGAAAGCTCACAAGACAGCTTTGGGATGGATGATAGATGATATAAAGGGCATAAGCCCTGCCATCTGTATGCACAAGATTTTGCTGGAGGAAGACTCAAGGCCTGTGGTATAATCCCAAAGAAGGCTTAACCCAACCATGAAGGAGGTGGTTCAAAAAGAAGTGATGAAGCTGTGGAATGCTAGAATCATATACCCAATCTCTGACAGCCCTTGGGTAAGCCCAATTCAAGTGGTACCAAAGAAAGGTGGCATGACTGTCATCTTCAATAAGAAAAATGAACTCATTCCCACAAGAATAGTGACAGGGTAGAGAATGTGCATCGATTATAGAAGATTGAATGATGCCACAAGGAAGGATCACTTCCCTCTTCCCTTCATTGACCAGATGCTGGAAAGATTGGCTGGCCATGCATATTATTGCTTCTTGGACGGGTACTCTGGGTACAATCAAATAGTGGTGGATCCCAAGGATCAAGAGAAGACCTCTTTCACATGTCCATTCGGAGTCTTTGCCTACAGAAGGATGCCCTTTGGGCTATGCAATGCCCCTATGATTTTTCAAAGGTGTATACTTTCTATATTTTCTGACATGGTGGAAAAATTTTTAGAAGTCTTCATGGATTATTTTTCTGTCTTTGGCAATTCATTTGATACCTGCTTCCATCATTTAACTCTTGTCTTAAAAAGATGCCAAGAAACTAATCTGGTCTTGAATTGGGAGAAATGCCATTTCATGGTTCCTGAAGGGATAGTTCTTAGGCATAAAGTTTCAAGCAAAGGTATAGAAGTTGATAAGGCTAAAATAGAGATCATAGAAAAGCTTCCTATACCCGTTAATGTGAAAGCAGTAAGAAGTTTTCTTGGACATGCTGGTTTTTATAGGAGATTCATCAAAGACTTTTCAAAAATAGCCAAACCACTGAGCAATTTGCTAGTGATTGACAATCCTTTCATCTTTGATGACAATTGCAAGCATGCCTTTGAAACTTTAAAAAGAAAACTCACTACAACACCAATCATCACACCCCCAGATTGGGAACTGCCTTTTGAACTCATGTGTGATGCAAGTGGCTTTGCAATTGGTGCTGTATTGGGGCAAAAGAAAGATAAGCTGCATCATGTTATATACTATGCAAGTAAGATGTTGAATGAGGCACAGAAAAATTTTACCACCACTGAGAAAGAGCTCTTGCCAATTTTATATGCATTTGATAAATTTAGACAATACTTGATTGGTTCAAAAGTTATAGTATATACTGATCATGCTGCTCTCAAGTATCTCATGTCTAAACAGGATTCAAAGCCAATGCTTATTAGGTGGGTGTTGCTACTACAAGAATTTGACATTGAAGTGAGAGATAGGAAAGGAAATGAGAACCAAGTGGCAGACTATTTATCAAGACTATCACAAGAAGCTAACCAAGATACACCACAACCAGTGAATGAAAAATTTCCAGATGAATATCTTCTCCAAATCCAGCAGACACCTTGGTTTGCTGACATTGCAAACTACAAGGTGGGAAGGAAGATTCCTCAAGAGTTTACTAAGCAACAAGTGAAGAAGTTGTGTAATGAAGCTAAGAAATTCTTATGGGACGAACTATTCTTGTTCAAGAGGTGTCCAGATGGGATGATTAGAAGGTGTATCTCTGAAAATGAGATGAGAGACATATTTTGGCACTGTCATGGTTCAGCTTATGGTAGATATTTTGGACCAGAAAGAACAGCAGCTAAAGTATTTCAAAGTGGATTCTATTGGCCAACTATATTCAAAGATGCCAGAGAGTTTGTGCACCAATGCAATGAATGTTAGAGATCTAGAGGGTTGACAAAGAGGAACAAAATGCATCAGAACTTCATTTTGGAAGTGGAATTATTTGATCTTTGGGGTATAGATTTCATAGGCCTCTTTCCTCTATCTTATTCCTTCAAATACATTCTGGTAGCAGTAGAATATGTCTCCAAATGGGTGGAAGCCATAGCAACAACTACCTGTGATGCACCAATTATCCTTCAATTTCTTAAGAGACACATCTTCACTAGATATGGAGTACCTAAATGCCTTATTAGTGATGGTGGCAGCCACTTTTGCAACAAACAGATGAAAAGGCTACTCCACAAATATGGAATTATTCATAAAGTGGCCACACCATACCACCCTCAAACTAATGAGCAGGCTGAATTGGCAAATAGGGAGCTAAAGAGAATCTTGGAGAAGACAGTTGGGATCACAAGGAAAGACTGGGTCAGAAAGTTGGATGATGCTCTATGGGCATATAGAACTGCATTCAAAACCCCAATTGGAAAGTCACCATTTCAGCTGATCTATGGGAAATCATGTCACCTCCCTGTGGAACTAGAACATAAAGCCTACTGGGCCACTAAGCTCCTCAATCTTGACTCTCAAGCAGCAGGAGAGAAAAGGCTACTACAACTCAATGAGCTAGATGAATTTAGATTAGAAGCTTATGAGAATGCAAAGATATAGAAGGAGAGAGCTAAAAAGTGGCATGACAAGAAAATTTTAAAAATAGAGTTCAAACCAGGACAACAAGTGCTCCTATATAATTTCAGGCTCAAAGTTTTTTCTGGCAAACTCAAGTCCAAATGGAATGGCCCCTACTTGATAACCAAGGTTTTCCCACATGGAAGCCTTGAACTTCTGAATGAAGTCACAAAGGACATAATCACAACAAATGGTCAAAGAGCTAAGCATTATTTAGGAGGATCTTGGAAAAAAGAAGAGAGTGTTAATGAGTTGGGATGAACAAAGAAGGAGGACGTCAAGCTAATGACGATAAACAAGCGCTTGTTGGGAGGCAACCCAACCAGAGGTAGTTTTCTTTTCCTAACTATTTCAATAAAAGAGTTAAGTAGATTTATCTGTATTGCAAGGAGCTAAGTTTGGTGTTGCACACCAAAATAATTTAAGGGTGAATAAAGGATGCTAAGTTTGATGTTCCACTAAAAATATCATTTAAAAACACATTTCAACCCTCTGCATAAATGGTTACTAGCTCCAAACAATCAGGAAAACTACTCAACCATTGTCTGTTTTCTAATTTTTAGTCTTGCTCCCTTTAGCAAAGGCATAAGGTTTCATATATATGGTTGATTTGTTGCATAAGAGGTATTGGCAAGTGACTAAGTTGGTGTTCACATACCAGAGTACGTTCAAAAGCCTACAAATATTTATGCATGTTAACCATTTTTCAAGTGCTTGGGGGACAAGCAACTTCCACTACCAGTACAGAAAACTATTCAACTTTTTGAAAGGATTGTACATCATTAGAAGGGTTACCAAAAGAAGGAAAGAAGAGCAAGAAAACGGTTCCAAAAGGGTGGAAAAACAAGAAAATACCAACTGAGGAATTCTCAGAAGGAGACAAAGTGAAACTGATCTACCAACAGTTGGAGACATCCCCACAATCTGATGATTATTATACTGTCAATAAGATACTCTCGTTGGAGCATATAGAGATTTTCCATCAAAGCACAGGAAGAAGGTTCATAGTGAGAGGGGACAAGCTGAGGCACCATAATCATCAACCACTCTAACAAAGAACCAATGTCAAGCTAGTGACAGTGAAAGAGCACTCCATGGGAGGCAACCCAAGATTTAATATTCTTGCTTTTGTTTTAATTTCAATAATTAATGGTTCTTCTAACATAAATTTGAACTTGCATGGGCAAATTTGATGGCTGCATATATCGTTTTAAAGCATATGAATGATTCCTAAGTTTGGTGTGCCTAAAGGCACTCTAAAATGGCCTTCCAAGCATGATGATCATATAACCATCTTAGGATATATACTCATTCATTTTAGTGAAGTATATAGCCAAACATTAAGTTTGGTGTTCTACATATGCTATGAATTTCTAGAAAGCCACGGTTGTTTAAAGATTCAAATTCATGAAACATCATTTTATGGATTTATTTTATTAAGGTAAAAAATAAAATGTTCCTTGTAATGAATATACTAACTATGACAGAAATTAATTGGGTTCATATGAATCAATTGGCATAAAACAGGTTTGGTGTTCACCAATATTTTTTTTCAATTTCAAAGGGGCATAGTTGATTATTCATAAATAAGGAACATATAGTAGATTTTATTTTTGCTTTTCTATACTTTTCACTAGCTAACCACTATTGTGCTAAATTCAAATTTTGTTCCTTATTGTTGCTTTGATTGAAATGGATAGATATGAAGAAGATTGAGGAAAGGACAAAATCATGCAAGTACGGGTGTCACAAGGAGGAAAAGTGAGTCACATGTGCTTGGGAATTGATTTTTAGAAAGCAAAAATTTGCAAGGGTTCAGCACCTAGGAGACCGAACCATATGACCAATGAAGAGGTGGTCCTTGTCCTCATCCTTCCTTACATGCACACCGTTCATTCCAACCCTTTCAAAAGGCATCCTAACCTTCCAATCTTCATTGAAGCTTGCTATAAATAGCTTCACTTGGACCATGCTTCATAACTCAAGCTTTCACACTTCGTGCATTAAAAAAGAAATATATTTCGGTTTCCTTAAAGAAAAGCTCTAGTAACCATGTTCTGTATGCCCCAAACCATACTTGTCTCCTTAAATTTTTATTCTTGCTTCACCAGTAAGCCAAAGTCTCATCATACGAGTCATATCAATCCCCTCTTCCTCATCATTCTTCATTCCTCCACTTAGCCCCCTATTTCCCTAATCAATGGCTTCATCAAGTTCCAGAAGAAGGAAAGGAAAGCAACCAGTTGAAGCTGAACCACTAACCTATGATGAAAAAAGATTTAAATCTCAATTTCATGAGTCACGATATCATAGGTTGATGGAAGCGAAGGAAGTCATTCCAGAGATTGGTTTCATATTGAAAGAAGGAGAATACCCCATCATGAGAAGGATAGTCGAATAGAGAAGATGGGAACTCCTGTGTGAACCTCTCACAGACATAAGTACAACCATGATACGGGAGTTCTATGCAAATGCTGTAAGGCCAAGCAAAACCAGTCCTCCCTACAAGAGCTATGTTAGGGGGTTGATGTGGATTTCAGCCCATCATCCATTATGAGGGTCTTGCAAATAAGAGTGATACTCTTTGGAGAACCCAGCTTTGATGAAAGAATGAAGGGTGAGAATGATCCTGATGAGCTACTAAATGGTTTATTCTTGGAAGGCAGATACTGGAAAAGAGATTTAAATGGGGATCCAAGCTACTTGAAGAGGATTGATCTCATACCTGAGGCCAAAGGTTGGAATGAGATAGTAAGAAGATCCATACTCCCTACTGGAAATACTTCAGAGGTTACAATAAAGAGAGCAATTCTGACATACTGCATACTCAAAGGAGGAGAAATCAATGTCCCACAACTCATAGCAGACATCATCCAAGAGATGGCTGAGGATAGCAGTAAATCAAGCAGACTTGGTCACCCAAGTACCATTTTGAGGCTATGTAATAGAGCAGGGGTACTCTTTGAGGATGCAGATACAGATCAGGTAAAGGGAGGCAGAGGAATCACTAAGCAAAGGACGGAAGGTGTCACTGACACCCAGGAGGAGAGAAAACCTCAAGGAAGAAGAAGGAGACCACAAATGGAAGAGGGACAAGCTTCTGACGCAATAGACTTAAGCCAAATGCAAAGAGCCATTGAAGAAATGTCTCAGCAATATATGAGAGTACAGGAACAACAACAAGAGCAATACTTGAGAGCTCAGGAGCAGCAAGAGAACTGGCAGCTAAAGATGATGGAGCAACAAGAAAACTTCCAGCTGAAGATGATGGACCAACAGAGAGAATTCCAAGCAAGAATTTTGGAGCAGCAAAGGGAACAATCTAGTCACTCTCAAGATTCGTTTGACAAATTGTTTCAACAACGAGCTGAACAGGAGAGGTACCTCCGAGATTTTTATCAATGGAAGAATATATACCACACAGCTGGAGAGCAGAGGCACATGGATAGGATTGAGTATGATATAGAGACTCAAGCAAAGCTAAACTACATAGTCTGCGGCATGCCAGTGGCAAATAGAGAGATCAAACCATTCATCGGGTGCCAGGATTTGGTAAACAAGTAAAGATCAAGAGCCCTGGGAAATATAGAAAAAATGGAACAAAGGTTGAAGGAGGCTAGACTCTGGGATCAGGTAGACCAGTCTTGGCCTCAGAGACGCCCTGCTGAAGAGCCACAAGAAACAAACAAGAAGAGGAAGTAGGAGCCAAAGAAGAAAGGAGAGTCTAGCAAAGAAAAAGAGCACAAAAATTAGAGGTGGTGGAGTTCCTTCATAATCTTAGTAGATAAGGAAGATGCATATCTGCAAAATGATATGCCTTCCAAGTTATGCAGTTTTTATGATTAAGATTTTATGTTTTGCACTTCTATGTTTTGAATAAGTCCTGCATTTTATCTTTTGTTTTTCTTAATTCTCAAAATAAATGTTCTAGTATAAGTGTCTGCATCACTCAATCTACTTGAATACATGTCTGGTCCCTTGGCTTTTGCATAAATAAGAGAAAATATTGAAGCAGAAAGTGATTGTCCAATGTGGTAGGAATAATAATAAAGTTTATTGGTGGTATATATGTTTGATTGTTAAAGTAAGCTCACTAATAAAGGATAAAGGTTAGGATGTTCCTTTATAGTATGAACTAGACTACTGTTTGTGAACTCTTAATGAATAAATATCCTTGGGAAAAGAAAGAACAAGAAAGGGAAGGAAGAAAAGCCAAGAATTGGCAACAAAAATGAAAGAAACAAATAATAAGGCTAGACACCAATAGCTTGGACCTTAGGACATATGCCTGTGGTGCTTTTTGTACTAGGATCTACTTGGACAATTAGGTTCTAAGGAGTATTTTAAAACTTGGTAACTTGGGTTGATTAATCCGGAATTATCAACCGAAAGTCCATTATCAAGAGCAACCTAGTTACAAGGCATTTAGTTACCCAAAGAGGTGCTGGGCATCAATGTCTCAGGATGAATTGTGAGTCAAGTGTCTGTGGTGAAGATGTGTTGACTGAAAAACAAATCTAAAATGCTGCTGCACCATATAACACTTAGCTGTGAATAAAAGTGTAACTTCTCAGCAGAAAAACAAAAGAAAATCAAAACACCAGGGACGGATGAATAACAAGGTTCACAGCAGTAACTTTGGTTATCACTTAAAGGGACATTTCAATCCTGAAATCTAAGTAGAGCTTCATTTACATCTGCATAAAACCCCATGAACCAAATTCAATTACCTGCTAAATAAGGACATATATGCTTTCCTGTTTCCTTTCATTTCTTCTCATGTTCTAGTGCTTGCTTGGGGACAAGCAAGATTTAAGTTTGGTGTTGTGATGACAAGTCATCTTATGCTAGTTTCACAAGTATTTTTCATTTGTTTCAATTGGTTTTATGCACTTTCTTGCACAATAAGTAAGTGATTGGAGTGGAATTTTATGTTTATCTTGATTCAATCAAACATCACTAACTTTATACAAAATCATGAGATTTATGCAAGAATTAGATGATTATTATGAATGATGCAAAATCTTGTGATTTTGGTGAGACTTTGATTGCTTGTTTGGTTGATTTTAGGTGAGAAAATGAACAGAAAGAGAAGCACTGCAGAATAACGTTGTGTTCAAATAAAGAACGCCACGCTAACTTGCGACGCGCATGCGTACAGGATACTTACGCGTCAGGCAACGAATTTTGAAGATCCTTGCGTACGCGTGCATGACGCGTACGTGTGCATGACGCGTACGCGTGCATGACGCGTACGCGTGCATGACGCGTACGCGTGGGAGTGATTGGCGCTCATTTGCAAAAGGAGCGCTACGTTCGTTAAGTCAGCGTTTTCGGGAAAATCAAATTTGGAATTGACGTTTCGTAGCTGACGCGCATGCGTACAAGACGCGCATGCGTCGATGGAAAATTTGGAAGAAAGCACGCGAATGCGTGGAGGGCGCTGAAGCCTGGAATTGATATTTTACTACCCATGCGCACGCGCAGAGGACGCGCACGCATGGGCAGCGTTGTTGGTGGGAACGTAGCGCTCAATAAGAGAACGCTATCGAAGACGCGTACGCGTGAATGGAACGCGCAAGCATGGCTGAGGCTGAAGTTGGCAGTGACGCGCACGCATATGTGACACGTACGCGTCGATGGACAAAAAAACAAAAGGACGCATGTGCGTAAAGCACACGTACGCGTGGGTGAATAAACGCTGCGCTCACTTTGAGAACGCAACGTTCCCCTGGAAGCTGCAATCAAGTGCCATCCTGACCCACTGCAACAAAGGCCAAAAAGCCCACTCCAAGTACTTGATGAGAGAATTAGAAAGTGTATAAATAGGAGAAAATTTGATTTCCTTAGGACCCTTTTTTTCCTTTTTATTTTGATATTCTTCTTAGTTTTCTGGGAGTTCTTCTTTTAGGAATTGGGTAGAATCTGGGATCGAAGTTTAGTTTGCTTTCTCTTTTTCTTCTGTGATTGATCTTCTGCATTTTCTTTTCTGTTTTTGGGTACTGGAGCTTCCTGTTATTTTTCTTCTATTGTTTTTAGATTTTGAGAATTGGAGATCGGATCTGAGTTTTCTTTTCTGCTTTCCTTGCTCTGCAATCTTTCTTTCTGTTCTTTTATTCTTCAGCAATTTCAATTTCCTGTAAAAGAATTGAGAATTTGATCTGAGCTCTCTTCTCTAATTATTTTTCTTCTGCAATTTCCCTTCTCTATTTTTAGAAGTTTAAATCAAATCTGAGTCTTATTTCTAGTTTTCATCTTTTACATTTTCTTCTCTGATTCACTGCAAGTTACATTGTTAAATTCTGTTTTGATATCCCAGCAACCAATTCCCTCTATTATTCATGCAATTTAAGTTTCTTAGCAATTTAGATTCTACAATTTAAATTGCACTTTAAGTTTCAGTTATTTACCTTTCTTGCAATTTAAGTTTTAGCTTTTTTAATTTTTTGCATTTTAAGTTTCTACAATTTACTTCTTTTGCACTTTAAGATTCTGCAAATTTTCATTCTGCACTTTAGTTTACTTGCAATTTATTTTCGGTTGATCAAATTTCACCCAATTCATTAAAAATTCACTTAACTAAATTCATCACCATACTAAAGTTGCTAAATCCATCAATCCTTGTGGGATTGACCTCACTTTTGTGAGTTTTACTACTTGATGCGACCCAGTACACTTGCCGGTGAGTTTGTAGGGAATCGTTTTTCCCTCATCAGTGTGCGTACGCACAAAGGTGTGCATACGCACATATAAGTTTTTGTTTCTGCTGGGTGCGTGCGCACAGCAGTGTGCGTGGGCACACACCAGAATTTCCTGAGTCTGCTGCAACATTAAAACTTCAGTTTTTAGCACCGGATTTCCAGCGTCCATAACTTCCTCTACGAAATTCGGTTTTCCGCAAATATTATATCATTTTCAAGCTTATAAAACCTTCTTTAATTTAAAACAAACCTCATTTCCATCCAAAATTTGAGGATCAAGTTATGGACTACCAAAGTTCATCAAAAATCAAGTTTTACCAAATTATACCAAACCTCTATTTTTACCCAAATCACATTTTCTTACCAAAACCCAATTCCACTCAACCCAACATACTACAACCATTAATACAACTTATCCTCAACAATAGCATAACAATTCTTGCAACCCTATCATTTCCTTAGCTCAATAACATCTTATTTCAATCCAACTTACAAATCTTAATCACAACTATAATTATTCTATAAACACATATTGTCATCTTCATAAAATCCTCCAACCCTCATCACATTGTTATATATTATTTTATACACATTCAACTCACATTGTCAATTGCTCAATTATGACCAAACACCAAGAAACATCATAAATTCACCATATTCCTCAACACATGTCCAACATCAATTTATCCATCAATATTATGACGACTAATCATTTAACTCGTTTAACCACTTCAACTTATCCTATAGTTCTCTAGCCTAAGTTTTCACAGGGTATTACATATTAAATACGCGAAACCTAAACCATACCTTGGCCGATTTTCGCGTGTTGTCCAAGGCAAAACACCAACCAACACAGCCCCTCAAGTTCCCAAAATCATCAAAGCTCAAATATCCAACATCCACAAGGTTCTAAAGCTCATAATTCAAGCTCCAACATGTACACTTATACACCTAATTTCACATATATCATCATACATACTCAAAATTGACAATCTAACACACTAGAACCGAAATTGGCTAGGGTTGACAAACCTTACCTTGTATGTGTCTCAATCAAACCAAAGCCCACCAATTTCTCAAGTCAATTTGATCCTATAACATCAATTTAACCAACATCTTACCACACCAAAAATCCTAACATTTCAAATTTGAAGAAGAGAGAATAGTGGCTGAGTTTATGATTTTCTTACCTTGAAAGGTACCGAGCTTTGTAGACCTCATCACTGTGGATGCGTGGCCACAAACGGTATGGCGATCGGAGCTCCGGATCAAAAGTTACGGTGGTTGGAAATTATGAGCAAGGGTTTGACTTTCTTTCCCCCTTTCCCACAAGGTCTGCAGCGTTGAATGAGGAGAGGGGTGAAAGGGAAGCCGTTTTTGCCTAAATGTTATGGGCTCGATTGGGCCTTGGTCCCATTTTGGGCCCGGTTTGTCTGGTTCGGCCCAATCTTGGGCCAAATTCTTTGAAATTAGTGTCAAAATTCTCATTTTAACGAGCTCTATCTTATTTTAATATTAGATTTATATTTTTAATTTTCCATATTAAAATTTAATTTATTGACTAATTATTCGCTAATTTTACGGGATTTACATCCTACCCATCTAATTAGAAATTTTGCCCTCAAAATTCATATTCAGTTATCTGAAAGGAGGTGTGGGTATTCCTTCCACCTGTCTGATTCGAGTTCCTATGTACATTTCCCACTTCCAGTTCCACTTTTAGCATCCTTTACTAATGTAACTTCTACTCTGCCTAGCTACTTGGCAATGGTATCTTATTATATATCCTAACCGAGGTTACTCGAAGCATTAGATCCTTCCTTAGTTGCACTGGTTCAAGTTCGAATACGTGATTGACATCAGAGGTGTACTCATGAAACTAAGATGTGATACATCGCACCAGTTCGAAAGATGTGGGGATAGAGTTACCTGGTATGCCACTGGCCTAATTCTCTTCAGAATTCGAAAAAGCCCGTCCTTGCCATTAATCCAGGTCCTAAAACACTTCGGTTTCAATCCCTTAATCTTGACTCACTGATTGATTCCATCTTGTTGAAGTAACCTTCTCGAGTTCAGGACTTCCTTGGTTCGTATAACTCTTCTGTCGGCTTTTCATAGTGAGAATGTTAACTCGAATTTACGTAGCTCTTCTCCGTTGTCTCGGCTATTAAATTCAGGATCTAAGGTATTCGATGCTCTAGTAATACAGGGACATTTAGTGCTTTGTGAAGCTCCATCCTCTATCCTAGTCCTCGGCGATCTATTTCGAAATCGGTAATTACTCTCCCTTACTTCTGGTGTAGAACCTTCAATGGTTGCAGCATTCCGATTTATGCTTTATTCTTTATTTCTGGCTACCCAAAAATATCTTCTTTGATTCATGGTATGTCTTGGCAGTTTTAGGGTAAGTTTGAAAATCCTCTCTCATAAGTTTCGGAAAATAGTTTCTCATCTTAACTTTCGATCTCGACACATAACTCTCTCTTGGTATCTTCATGATTCAACAGGCTTCAATACTCTTAGTAGCTCCTTATCACCATTATTGCGCTCCCTAAGTCCTTGACTCTACGATCTCTATTTCGGCATTGGACATATAAATCTCTTCTTAATTCCCTTTTGTTTACCAGACTTTGACATCTTTGGCGACTCCTTATTATCTCGTTATGCGTCCCATACCTCATCGATTCCACGTTGTAACCTAGCAATGGATTTAGACCAACACTTCCAACCGCACTCTCACTCTTCCAACTTAGAACTTTAACTCATCTAACATTTTTTCCTTTGGAATTAACGTCCAATAATCTCTTAGAAACTTCTTACTTAGGGCATCTATCACAACATCACGAAGTTGCATCCACACGCATCTTAAGTCTTCCAATAATACATCGTAGTCATTCCCTAAATGGTTCGTTAGGCTCAAGTGATACAAGCATTGGGATGAAGGTCAATCTTCTTTCTATGGCTCGAAGGCTTTCATCGGATCCTGGTATTTCATTCCCACGGTGCACCTCATTGCAACTATTTAGTCACGAGCGATACGATTGGTGAGGATTAATGCTCTAAATTCCCTCGTAATGTCACAGGTTCGTCTTGCGTTCAAAGGTCTTGCTCTAAGAAATCAACTTCTCTCTGGTTGCAGCTGGGATTCATACGCAATACTAATGTAGGCTCGAGTTAATTTTCAAAGAAATATTAAGCTTGAAAGACGAATGAATAGTGTAAACAGTGTTCGTGAGAAAATAGAAAGAGTTTTATATGCGGTCAATCAGAGTTGTATCAAAATAATAGAATGCACAAGAAGAAGAATCTAGGTGCATCTCAAGAAAGGAAACCGAACCAAAAATATTTGATAGTATGGATTAGTGTGATGTCTCACTTCTTATATGCAAATAAAATTTTAGGTATCAGTTTCAGTTTACCTCTTCCTTCTTGTGACCCACCGTCATATTGGGCCCTCTTACGTGAACAGACTATTGTCTCATTTCCCCTTATTCGCTTATCTCTAAAAGTCTTGATTATTTGTCCAATGCCAACTAGAAACTTCACTAAACTCTGCAGGCTTTGATGGCAGTACCCTATTCGAAACGATTTAGTTTGGTTCTAAGTTCTAACCTAGGTTTTTCTTCCTTATCTTAGGCTGTGAGTAATCACAGTATTCTAGAATGATTCATTGATCCTTAAATTCAATCATTGCAATTACCTTAACCTGGTGATTGTGATCTATCTGCATCATGAATTTCCACCACGTGGATTAGGACAGTCCTTAACTAGATGCTCGGGTGATCCGCATCGATAACACAGTCCTTGCTTGTTTTTATGCTGCCTATTGGGTCGATAGTTCTCAGTCCTCTTGAATTCTTGACTCTTTGGTTCCAAGTCTTGATGGTAATCTCTTCGGTGGGACTCCCGGTTATCATTCTTTGCCACGACTGCATTTCTCACACATTCTTCAGCTATTCAGCTCTTGTTCACGAGTTCAAAAAATACCCGGATCTCCATGGGTGCAACGAAGCTCAGAATATCGCTTCGAAGGCCTCCCTCATACTTGATACATTTCCACTCAGCAAAATCGTCAGGAACTCCCTGACAAATGCATGAAAAGTGGCACAGTTCTTCAAATTTGCTTGTGTACTCAGTAATGGTCATCTGGCCCTGTTTCAGCTAAAGCCGTTCAAGTTCTTTGGCATTTCTAACCGAGTTGGGAAAATATTTCTTATAGAATTCTTCTCAGAACAACTCCCAAGAGATCGCAACCCCGTCAGGCTGCAGAATTTGCCTCGTGCCCTGCCACCAATGCTGATCCTCACCTTGCAGCTGATAGGCTCCAAACTCAACCCACTATTCTTCAGGAACCTGTTGAGCCTGTAATGCTCGCTCTATAGCTTGGATCCAGTTATCCGCATTGGTAGGGTTCGAGGTTCCTCTGAAGGTCGGAAGATGAACCTTCAGGAAGGAGGAAAGCGTCATAGGACCATCATCGCCGTTGTTGCTATTATTCCTATTGTTTGTTTGGTTTCCCACGGCTTTGGCTGTCGCTTGCATCATCGTGGCCAGATTTCCTAGAGAGGCCATGAAATCTACAGGGTTATGAGGATTGTTCCCTGTCACTTCAGGCATAGTATTGCCTATTCTACCTCTACCTCGCCCGCGTCCATGTCCGCAATTCGATATCTGGTCCCTATACACACCAAACAAGTGATATCAAGTTGATCATTCTCAATATCTCAAGTCCAGTGCTTTAAGTCCCAAATGCATGCTCATGGACGTTTGTGCCACATATACCGGTTAGATATCCTAATAGCACATAGACACAAACACAGAGAATGCACAGAAGTATAATTAGTCCGTCCTCAGGCTCTATAGGAACGAACTGCTCTAATACCATAATGTAACACCCTACCATACTTAATCTTATACTTAAGTCATAAGACTGAGATAGTAAGGTATTACGACTTCTAAAAGTAAGAATATATATATATATATATATATATATAACGAAAGAGATATTTAACGAGGAGCCCTGAAAAATATGTAAAACAAAACTGTAAAATCAAAAAGCACAATTCTTAGAAAACGTGGTTACTTGCGTGAGAAGAAACGAAAGCTTAACAACAAAAATATATACAGTTGACACGAGTAGAGGGTCAATAATACAAAATATCAAACTCTTAACTTAGCCCGCGAAGCGAAGGCTGACCGAAGAATATATACGTACATAGATATACATAATAATAACCCACAAGAACATATTCAGAACCCTAGTTCTCCATAAAACCTCTAAGAGGTACATAAACAAGGTGTTATTACATACAAGTGGAGAAACTATACATATACATACATCAAAGAACAAAAGGGGATCCCAAGGTAAACCACTTCGCCACAGAAAATTCAAACGCCTACCGAGGTGCCGCTCGACCTGCATCTGAAAACAACAACACAGTATGGAATGAGAATCGGAGGTTCTCAGCATGGTAAAGGTGCCACGCACATAATATATAAGGTCCTGGGAATGCCAGAGACAATCCTAGAACGCCGACTCTCAAATTATAAAGCTTAAATTACTAAACAGAAGTCATAAACAATGGTGGTCTTCTAGGGAATTCTAAACCTAGCTTAAACTCTAACCTTAACTCTAAACTTGTCCACCTTTACTCCGTACCTCCATCTCCGATGATTTACACAAACAAAACAAATAGACAAGGCAAGCACAGGTAGAAACAAGTATTTTTCAAGTAACAATTACAATAATTAACAGAGTATAATCAATTAAGCATTCCCAATTAAGGTATAGCAAACAAAGCACACAAATGCATATGATGAATGTCTATCCTACTCCCCGTGAGCTCATGTGTCAGTTACTTTGCCAGAACCCGACACATCTGGTAGCTAACCCAAACATTGGTCTCTAGGTTACGCATCTCCAAGAGGATCATAAACGAAGGAGAGTGCCTTTCCACATCAAAGGAGTGTACCTTTCCACCTTCTCCTAGAGGATATACGAAGGAGAGTGCCTTTTCACATCGAAGGAGTGTGTCTTTCCACCTTGCAACCAGAGAAGAACGTGGGGCATATGATACGAAGAAGAGTGCCTTTCTACCTTTCCCACATCAACATCACGACAAGAGGGGAAACTTCCACCCTCAACTTGCCATCCGAACACAGGTTCAAATTGCAAGCGGGATTATACCCAGACCTTGCCATTCCGACCATTTTGGCCACACACAGTCATCTTAAATCTCATCATGTTCTTACATTCATTCTATATAACCAAAGCGACATATATTCATTCAGCTTCACACCATTTCCCTCACAATTCATCTTGTTTACCCCTTTTCTTCATTCCCAAATTTTCTCAAATTTCTAACTTTTGCTAATTACTAATCTCACTAGCAAAATCTAGGGTTAACAAGGTAACAATAGGGGTTTAGGGTTCAAAATCATGTTTAGATTATAAAAATACAGGTGCTGGAAAAACATAGTGTGTGCGTGCGTGCACACACCAACCCAGAATTACTTGGTGTGTGTGCGCTTCAACTGTGCAAGCCCCACCAGCAGAAAGCGTATCCTGGTGTGTGCGTGCGCACAAAGGTGTGCGTACGCACCATTTCTAAAAAGCACCAGGTGTGCGTGCACACAAAGGCGTGCGTACGCACAGATAAGTTTTTTTTTCTGCTAGGTGCGTACGCACAACAGTGTGCGTGGGCACAGACCAGAATTTTCTGAGTCCTGCTGCAACATTAAAAGTTCAGTTTTTAGCACCGAATTTCCGGCGTCCATAACTTCCTCTACAAAATTCGGTTTTTCGCAAATCTTATATCATTTTCAAGCTTATAAAACTTTTTTTAATTTAAAACAAACTTCATTTCTATCCAAAATTTGAGGAGCAAGTTATGGACTACCAAAGTTTATCAAAAATCAAGTTTCACCAAATTATACCAAACTTCCATTTTTATCCAAAATCACATTTTCTTACCAAAATCCAATTCCACTCAACCCAACATACCACGACCATCAATACAACTTATCCTCAACAATAGCATAACAATTCTTGCATCCCTATCATTTTCTTAGCTCAATAACATCTTATTTCAATCCAACTTACAAATCTAATCACAACTACAATTATTCTATAAACACATATTGTCATCTTCATAAAATCCTCCTACCCTCATCACATTGTTATACATCATTTTAATACCAACAATGTCAAACAAACACCACCAAATCTCAACCAAATCATTATACTATATATATATATATATATATATATATATATATATATATATATATATATATATATATATATATATATTACATTCAACTCACATTGTCAATTGCTCAATTATGACCAAACACCAAGAAACATCATAAATTCACCATATTCCTCAACACATGTCCAACATCCATTTATCCATCAATATTAAGAAGACTAATCATTTAACTCGTTTAACCACTTCAACTTATCCTATAGTTCTCTTGCCTAAGTTTCCACAGGGTATTACATATTAAATACGCGAAACCTAAACCATATCTTGATTGATTTCCGCATGTTGTCCAAGGCAAAACACCAACCAACACAGGCCCTCAAGTTTCCAAAATCATCAAAGCTCAAATATCCAACTTCCACAAGGTTCCAATGCTCATAATTCAAGCTCCAACATGTACACTTATACACCTAATTTCACATATATCATCATACATACTCAAAATTAACAATTTAAGACACTAGAACTGAAATTGGCTAAGGTTGACAAACCTTACCTTGTATGTGTCTCAATCAAACCAAAGCCCACCAATTCCTCAAGTCAATTTGATCCTATAACATCAATTTAACCAACATCTTACCACACCAAAAATCCTAACATTTCAGATTTGAAGAAGAGAGAATAAGGGCTGAGTTTATGATTTCCTTACCTTGAAAGGTACCAGGCTTTGTAGAGCTCGTCACTGCGGACGCGTGGCCGCAAACGGTACGGCGATCGGAGCTCCGAATCAAAAGTTACGGTGGTTGGAAATTATGAACAAGGGTTTGTCTTTCTTTCCCCCTTTCCCACAAGGTCTGCAACGTTGAATGAGGAGAGGGGTGAAAGAGAAGCTGTTTTTGCCTAAATCTTATGGGCTGGATTGAGCCTTGGACCCATTTTGGACTAGGTTCGTCCGGTTCGGCCCGTTCAGCCCAATCTTAGGCCAAATTCTTTGAAATTGGTGTCAAAATTCTCGTTTTAACGAGCTCTATCTTATTTTAATATTAGATTTATATTTTTAATTTTCTATATTAAAATTTAATTTATTGACTAATTATTCGCTAATTTCACAAGGTTTACATTGTCTACCTGTAACTTGTTTTGTTTAATTAGTCTAAAATTGAAAGTATCGAAACCCTAATTTGATTTCGTTTTAAACTCTGAATTTTAATTAGTTACTTAATTTTTATTTGGATTGGTCTTATTAGTGGGATTGGAGGTGCCATGCAAAAGGTGTATAAGGATCAGTTGGTGCCTAATTGCGCCATTTTGATGCATAATAAGGTGAGGATTCTGCAATTTTTTTTTGTTTTATTTACTATTTCGTGAATTTGACTTACTTTTTTTCTTTCATGTGATATTGAATTGTACAATTGTCCAGATTTTAGGTTATTGGATTCATAATTTTGGGTGCTATTATGTGAGAATTAAGTTGATACATAAAATTGTCTAAATTTTGAGATTGATAATATACCTATTTCAACTTTCTAAAAAGTAATAGAAGTTATTGTGACCATTGCTATAGGATTTTTCTATTATTTTATTGTAAAAATTGACTTTTTTTTGTTAGTTTGTTTATTTGGCACATACTAGTTTTAAGGATCCTAGGATTTGTATAAATAATTGTTGTTTTGAGTTTAAATGAGTAATGTATGCCTATTATAAAATGTGAAAGTATCTCTGGTGTAAGTCACTAATTTAAATCATATGCACTTATAATTGTAATTTTGATTTTTCTAGAGTAGAATAAAAATGAATTAGCAATAATTTGCACACTCTCTCATGAATTAATAATCATGTATGAAACGATTTTGAATGTTTGATGCTATAGACATTGAACATATTTTTGTGTATCATTAGATCGTATAATGTAATGTCTTGTTGATGTTTTTGACAACTTGCTAGAAATATTTCAAGTTTTTTTATGTATAATCTTGGATTGCTAATTATGATAATATTTCTAATAGAATACTTAGTGATAGGAACATAACACTACAAGAAATTATCAGAACATAACCTATATTGCTGAGTAAGTTGGTTGTTATTTAGCGACTAACTTTTCGGTTGCTAAATCGGTTGCCGATGAAATTAGTCACTAAACCAGTCGCCGATGCCTGATTTGAAAATCTAAAATCGGTTGCCAAATTAGTCGCTAATTCCGAAACTAAAAATCTAAATCGGTCGTTGTTCCTGTTCTAAAACTTAATATTCATAAATAATTATATTTCCACAAAATATAAAAAGAATCAAACATAGATCAATTTTTTAAATAAATACCAAAAATATTCACAATGTTTACATAAAAATATAGATTTAAAATTTTAAAAATTCTTAAATATATCAAATTTGTGATCCACAATTTAGACTGAAATATGGTAAAAATAATTCATGAACAACTATATTCAAGTTGTATAATAAACTTTATTCAAGTTGTATAATAAACTTATCGGTCGCTAATTCGGTTGCTATTAGTGACCAATTTTTTGATCGCCAAAGTCGGTCGATATCTTAACAATTAGCAATCGATTTAGTGACCATTGCCTTATCGGCCAAACAAATTTTCACCCTTTCTCTATCAGTTGCAAAATCGGTCGCTAAATTAAAAAATAACGACTGAGTTTGTGACAAAAAATTCCAAAGTCATTTATTCTCTTATTTTGATTGTTAATTCGGTCACTAAATTAAAAAAGAACGACCGATTTAGCGACCGATTTTATTCTGGTTGTATAATAAACTTATCGATCGCTAATTCGGTTGTTATTAGTGACCGATTTTGTTGGTTGCTAAAATTGGTCACTGAATATAATTTAGCGACCAATTTTTTTCTGGTCCTAGAAATTTTATACCGGTCACTAAATCAGTCGCTATTAGCAACCAATTTTTCAGTCGCTAAAATCAGTCGCTATTATCATAATTTCTTGTAGTGTAACAGGACCTGGAAGTAGGGGGTAGCAAACGGGAAAGTTCACCCTGCCTCCTCCAAAAGCCCGCCATTAGGTAGGCTGGCTCGCCCCATCCCACCTAGTGAGGTAGTCCTGAATTCCTCCGCCGCCCTCCTAATGGTGGGCTAGCGGGCTAAGCCCGCCAAATCTCTTTTTTTTATAAATCATTAAATATTAAACAATATATATAATTTTACAAGCATTTCAATAAATTTATAATTTCTAAAGACATAAAAAAAGTTTATTTTCTAAATTTACAAACATTAAAGTCTTTATAACTATAAATATGTAATAAACATAATCATAAACCAAATTTTTTAAAACAAAATAATAAAACCAACATTGTCCGAAGCAACACAATGTAATGACCCGAATTTCAGTACATCATGATCATACTGAAAATCAAGCGTCACTAACTTGCTTTCCTAAAAATTAACTAAATATTTATTATTAAACCTGTAATTGTATTAGCACGAGATCGATTTTTCTTGGAAAACTTTTTCCTTTATACGTGAAAATCTTTGTACAAAACGGTCGGTTTTGGAAAACTTAAACATTCACATATAGAATTACCGAAAACCAATGAATAAAGCAGCAAGCAAGATAAATATAATAATGTACATTACAAACATTATAAATAAGAGTCATACAGAAGTCAAGTCAGTGTACCAACTTATACTGCTTATTACTATATATATAACGCTCTGGGCCTTGGCCCATAAAGAAATCCCCTATTCTGGAACCCGAACTAACCTAGCCAGTCTTTACAACTCCTAATCTCTTGATGTATCAATCCAAAAATGAGAGACTAAATCAAAATTCCTACGCTAAACTGAAGGCACTACCCAAAACATGCTACCAACTCTTACTGTCTCTAATCAATCATTGCAGCCAAAAGGCGAGATCTCTATCACCTTCATATCCTTCTCTAGGTCCTCGTATCTATAGGGGTGATCTTAACTAGAGTTCCTGTTTCCATCTAAAGGGGGAAGAGCAGGGGTAAGAACTGCGGGAGAGTTCTTAGTAAGGTCGGGATAGTTAGTTAAGTCTATTTTAATACTATACCCAGTCAGCAACAACCAAAACACGCAACAAACATAATAACTAAAGAACATAAAGAGAAACAAGAACAACACATATACAATCATAGAATACATAATTCATAGAAAATATGCACAAACAATTATGATGCATGTCTATCCTAGTGCAGGTAATAAGCTCATCTGTCGGTTTTGACCCGCTCCCGACTCAACTCAGCAACCTTTATCTGAGTTTGGCTTGCAGTGTCATAACCTTTATAAGCAACCTCTGTCTTACAGGTGCGACTCTCCTGAGCCGATGTATGCAAACATAACCTTTGTAAGCAACTTCGGTCTTACAGGTGAGGCTCTCTCTAGCCAATGTATGTATTGATAACCTTTGTAAGCAACCTCTGTCTTACAGGTGTGACCATCCCCTGGATTGGCCGATGCATCTCTGGAAAGCAAATCTTGGTGGACTCACTACCATATCTCTGCTCATTTTCAGCAAGTAAACAATTATCTCAGCTCATTCTCAATGCCAAACAATATCTCTACTTATCTCCTTTTTATTTCGTTCTTTCTTTCTTTTCTTTTCTGTGCCCTGCCCTCCTGTGGCAAGGATCCCTTTAGTTAATACATTCTTTTTTTTTTCTGTGCGCTGCTCTCATGTAGCAGAGATTTCTTTAATATTTTTATTTCCTTTTCTTTTCTTTCTTCTTTTTTTCTTTCTTATCATTCCACAATATAAATTATCTTTGCACTATTCTCTCATCTTCCACCAAGTACCTTATGGAAAAGAATTATAAAGTTCTTTAATTAAGTATACATTCTCTAAAGCTTTTAAGATTACTCTGCTTGCTTGCTTTATCGTTAATAATACACATTATGATATTCTTAGGAGATTGGTGCGCGAAATTGAACTCCGCAAGTTTCACCCAGATGAACCGGCAAGTGCACCGAGTCGTCCAAGTAATACCTTAGGTGAGTGAGGGTCGAATCCCACGGAGATTGTCAGATTGAGCAAGCAATGGCTATCTTGTAGGTCTTAGTCAAGTGATTAGAAAATATGGTTGTTTGTTTGAAATAGTAAAGAACGAAATACCAGGATGGTGTGAAGTGATAGATATTCAGTTAAGACTTCAGAGATGCGTATTCTTTCTGGATTAACTTTTCTTACTGTCTACCTCAATAACGATTGATTCCTTCAATGGCAGCCGTACGTGATTAACTCATGTCCTCTTATCAAGTTAATCTCTTCTAAACCATAGCAGTCCACCATATCCGAGCAACTCACGTCCTCTCAAGTTAACTCATGGCTTCCCACTATGGCCGAAGATGAAGCCCTAAGCAATCCACTCCCCTTTATGATCCTACTCAAAACGCCACAGACAAGGTCGGATCTTCTGGACCAGGGAATGCTTCTTCTCTGACTCTAGCCTTAATGCCACAGAGAGCTCAATAATCCACGGTCAACGGAATTTTATGTCACATATCCAAAATTACCCAAGTAAGCTCTTGGAATCTGCAATGCAATCTCTAACTTTAGCTCAATGCTATCCGGGTCAGAACTCGCACGGAACCCAAGTAGAACAAGGATGAATATCATGGTTCATCCTCGATTCATGAGATAAAGAACGAGAATACATAAGAGAATAGAATCAGACATATTGAAATAGAAACAGTAATGTTATTAATCCATGAGAATCAATAGAGCTCCTAACCCTAACTTAGGAGGTTTTGTTGCTCATAGCTTACAGAAAGTAATAGTAAAACATGCAAAAGGGCAAAAGATCTCTAACAATGGTGATATTTGTTCTATATATAATAACCTAATAACTAAGAAGTACAAAAGTATGATAGACTAGACTAAACGTGCGAAAGTCCACTCTTGGGCCCATTTTGGTTGAGTACTTGGGCTGAGCTTGGCGTCCAACTTGAGGAATGGCCGTTAAATGCCCATTAGGGGGTGGATCCATGCTACCTTATACTTTTTGGTGGGTGTTGAACGCCCCAAAGGGGGTGTTTGGGTGTTCAACGCTGGCTTGAGTTCCTTTGGGGCGTTGAACGCCAGAAAGGGGGTAGTTCTTGGGCGTTCAACGCCCAATATGGGCAGGCTCCTTCGAAGCAAAATATAGACTATTATATATTTTCGGAAAGCTCTGGATGTTAGATTTCCAAAGCCGTTGAGATCACATCATTAGGATCTTTGTATCTCCCAAAATGCTTGTTTGAGTGCAGGGAGGTCAGAGTCTAACAGCATCTGCTACGCTTTCCTTGCCTCTGAATCGGACTTTGCCAAAACTCCTCAATTTCTGCCAGAAATTACCTGAAATCATCAGAAAACACAACTCAAAGTAGAATTAAAAAAATGTGAATTTTGCACTAAAACCTATGAAAATATAATGAAACTTAAACAAAACATAACTGAAACAATATGAAAATGATGCCAAAAAGCGTGGAATATCCGCTCATCAGAACACCAAACTTAAACTATTGCTTGTCTTCAAGAAACCAAAAACAAAGTAGGATTAAAAAGAAAAGAAGGATACAATAAATCTCAGAGTTCTCAATGAAGCTCAGTTCCAATTGATTAGCGGGGCTAGTAACTAGTCACTTCTGAACAGTTTTGGCATCTCACTATCTTTTGAAGCTCAGAAGTATTAGCGTCTTTAGAAATTCAGAATGCGGATAGTATTATTGATTCTCTTAGTTTAGTTTTTTTTTATTCTTGAACACAGCTTCTTTTTGAGCCTGACCGTGACCCTAAGCGTCTTTTTTTCCCGTATTACCACCAGACACTTAACTGGGTGAACCCATTAGGATTGTAATTCAGCTTTGCTAGAATTCCCAGCCAGTGGTGTCCAGAGTTCTTAGGCACACTCTCTTGCTTTTGGGATCACGACTTTAATTGCTCAGTCTCAAGCTTTTCGCTTGACACCTTCACACCACAAGCATTTAGTTAGGGGAAGGAGCTCATTTGAAATATTTAAGCCAAGATTTTTGTTTCTTTTAGGCCCTCCTAACCATTGATGCTCAAAGCCTTGGATCCTTGCTCTTGCCTTTTGGTTTTAAGAGCTATTGGCTTTTGTCTTTTTCTTTTTCTTTCTCTCTCTCTTTTTTTTCGCTTTTCTCTTTCTCTTTTTTTTCTTTTTACTGCTTTTCTTGCTTCAAGAATAAAAAATATTTTGGATTTTTCAGATTACCAATAATACTTCATCTTTTCTATCATTCTTTCAAGAGCCAACACACTTTACTCCAACATCAAATATGCACTGTTGATTCATGTATTCAGAAAATAAAAGTAATGCCACCACTTCAAATAATTGGACTATTCTTATTATATAACTCGAGTTTCTTGTACTTTACTTCTTCTAAAAAAATCAAAATTTTATTCAAGTTCAATGGAATGATAAGAGGAATATTTTATACCTAATTGATAGAAGAAAAATAACTAAATAAAAATTTAAAATCCTAATAGTGATCATAAAATTCTCAAATTGAAAAACAGAAAAATAAAATACTAGAGTAAGACTTAGGTAGGATGAAACTCAACCACCTTAGTTATGGTGGTTATTATTCTCTTCAGGGGATAATTTCTGACGCTTCAGCTCTTCTAGTTCACGCCCCTGCTTCTCTTGTTCCTTAACCAGTTTGCAAAGCATGCAAGATTGGTCCTTTTGCTCCTCTCTCAATTGATCTAAAGTGGATTGCAATTGTGCAATAGATGTTGCCAGCTGAGTCTAATATTCAATTGGAGGGTTGCTCTGTTCTTACTGAGGCTCAAGTGTCTTCCTTTTGGGATGATCGTCTAGTGTTCTGGAACTTTCCATCACTTCCTTGGTAATTGGGTTGTCTATTGAGATACATGAGTCTCTGTTAATCAGGACTCCAGCCTCATTACACAAGCGAGAGATAAGGTTTGAAAAGGCCAATTTGGCTTGAGTTGACATCCTATTTGTAAATTTGTACAGTTCAATGGGAATCAATTGGTAAACTTCTACCTCATTCCCCATCATGATGCAGTGAATCATCACAACTCTTTTAATAGTAACTTCAGATCGATTGCTAGTAGGGAGTATGGAATGCCCAATGAAGTCCAGTCAACCCCTAGCAACTGGTTTGAGGTCCACTCTTCTCAGTTAGTTTGGTTTGCCTTTTGTGTCATTGATCCATTGAGTTCCAAGAAGACATATATCCTCTAGAACCTGATCCAGCTTTGGATTGGCTTGTACCCTCCTATTAAAGGATTCTGGGTCATCCTTTCGTGGGGGTAATTTAAAGATCTCTCTCACTTTGTCAAGATGAAAATAGAGAGTCTTTCCTTGGACCATGGTACGAAATGTATGGAATCCTTGTCCATCTTTCTTTTGCTTTTCTGTCATGCACAGATTTGCATAGAATTTATGGATCATTACTATTCCAACATTGGTTATAGGGTTGGCCAGAGTTTCCCAGCCTCTCATTCGAATTTGTTCTTGAATATCCGGGTACTCATCTTCTTTCAATTCGAATCTGGCTTCCAGGATCACTGTTTCTTACACATTATTTTATAATAATGTTCTTCATGCTGCTTGGTGTAGAATCTGTAAGGTTTGAAGACAACTATTGGTGTTGGTAGGTCGTCTTCTTTCTTGCTTCTTGATGTGGATTTTCCACTCTTTGGAGCCATGGAGTTTGACTGAAGGAGAAAGCAAGGCTTTTTTCACACCAAACATAAAAGTTTTGCTCGTCCTTGAGTAAAAAGAAAAAGAAGAGGAAGACAAAAAAGAGGAAAAAATTTCGAATGGAGGATGGATGAGGGAGTTAGTGTGGAACAAATGGGATATATATAGGGGCGTGAGGGTAGTTTTCGAAAATTAAATAAATAAAAGATAGTAAAGATATGATTTAATCCTTGGTAAAAGATAAGAAAGATAAGATTTAAAATTGTTAAAGCATTAAAGATATGAAAAAGATAAAACAAAAGATAACATATAAAGTATTAAAAGGTATGAAAAAGATTTGAAAGTTTAACAAAAGATATGAAAAAGAATTGAAAAAGATTTGAAATTTTGAAAAAGATTTCAAAAATAATTAAGAAAAATTTGAAAAGATTTTAGACTTTGAAAAGAAATTGAAATTAAAAGATAATGCTTGCAAGATTCTTGTTTAAAAAAGATGATTAAAAAGATAAGATTTGGAAAAGATATGGATTGAAAAAGTCAAACCTCCCTACCCTTGTGGGGCGTTGAACGCCCAAAATACTCCTATTCTGGCATTCAACGCCAAGATTATGCTCCACATGGGCGTTGAATGCCTAGCCATTGCTCCCTGGCCGGTGTTCAATGCTAGCTTTCCATCCCCCTTTGGGCGTTGAACACCCAGCCATTGCTCCCTGACTGGTGTTTAACGCTAGCTTTCCATCCCCCTTTGGGCGTTAAACGCCCAACCATTGCTCCCTAGCTGACGTTCAACGCCAACTTCTTGCTCCAAGTAGGGAGTTGGACACCCCAAGGTGGTCCTTCCCTGGCGTTCAATGCCAGCAATGCTCCTCCCTATTGGGTGTTGGACGCCCATCCTTCCCCTTGTCTGGCATTCAACAACAGCAAGGGGCTTCCCCCAGGGTGGTCTGTTTTCCATTCTGAATATTTCTATCTCTGTTCTAAGAGGTATACATGATCACAAACATTAGAAAACAAATTACTATGAAAATCAATTAAAATTGAAGAAAAAAAATGAAATCAAATGAAAATAAGGGAATAGAAAACGATAATATACTACTAATCGTTGGGTTGCCTCCCAACAAGCGCTTCTTTACTGTCATTAGCTGGACTTTACTGTACTCATTTTAGTAGCAGTGTAGAGCCTTCTTGCTCAATGTTGTCCCCAAGGTAATGTTTGACTCTTTGTCCATTAACAGTAAACCTCTTGTTGTAGTGTTTACCTTGGAGTTCTATGTGTCCATAGGGTGACACATTAGTGATCACAAAAGGTCCTGTCCAATGTGACTTGAGCTTTCCAGGAAATAGCTTGAGTCTAGAGTTGAAGAGTAGGACTTTCTGGCCTGGTTCAAAAACTCTGGAAGATATCTTCCTGTCGTGCCACCTCTTGGCTCTTTCTTTATAGATTTTTGCATTCTCGAATGCAGCAAGTCGGAATTAAATCAACTCATTCAGCTGGAGTAACCTTTTTTCTCCTACTGCCTTAGGATCAAGGTTGAGGAATCTGGTTGCCCAGTAGGCCTTATGTTCTAGTTCCACTGGAAAATGACATGCCTTCCCATAGACCAATTGATATGGTGATGTTCCTATAGGGGTCTTGAAGGCTGTCCTATATTCCTAGAGAGAATCATCAAGTTTCCTTGCCCAATCCTTTCTGGAGGTGCTTACTGTTCTTTCCAGGATTTTCTTTAGTTCTCTATTGGAGACATCAGTTTGTCCATTTGTCTGCGAGTGATATGGAGTTGCCACTCTATGGCGAACGCTATAATGGTGCAGAATAGAGTCAAGCTGTTTGTTACAGAAATGACTGCCTCCATCACTAATCAGTGTTCGTGGGACAGCAAACCTGCTGAAGATGTGTTTCCGGGGGAACTTCATCACTACTCTGCCATCATTAGTGGGTGATGCGACTACCTCAACCCACTTAGACACGTAGTCTACTGTCATAAAAATGTAAATGTTGGAGAATGAAGGTGAGAAAGGTCCCATAAAATCTATTTCCCATACATAAAATAGCTCAATCTCTAGGATCTCCTACTGAGGCACGTCATGACTATGAGGGAGATTGCCAGCCCGTTGGCAACTGTCACTGTTATGGACAAACTCTCGGGCGTCCTGAAAGAGTGTTGGCCAGTAAAAGCCACTCTGAAAGACCTTGGTGGCTGTTCGCTCACCTCCAAAGTGTCCTCCATAATTTGAGCCATGGCAATGCCATATGATTTGTTGTCCCTCCTCTTTAGACACACATCGGCAGATTATACCGTCCGACCATCTCTTGAAGAGATATGGTTCATTCCACAAGTAGTACTTTGCATCATGTATGAGTCTTCTTGCTTGTTGTCTACTATATTCCTTGGGGATGAACCTTATGGCTTTGTAGTTTGCAATGTCTTCAAACCAAGGGGCTGTCCGAATTACAAAGAGTTGCTCATTTGAAAAGGTTTCAGATACTTCAATAGAGGGAGGGGAAGTCCCTGTTACTGGTTCAATCCAAGACAAGTGGTTAGCCACTTGATTTTTAGATCATTTCCTATCTCTGATTTCTATATCAAATTCTTGCAAAAGAAGCACCCATTTTATCAGTCTTGGCTTAGAGTCCTGCTTAGTGAGGAGGTATTTGAGAGAAGCATGGTCAGCATAGATAATGACCTTAGACCCTATTAACTAAGATCTGAACTTGTCAATGGCATAAACCATTGCAAGTAATTCCTTCCCTATGGTAGTATAGTTTTTTTGTGCATCACTTAGAACACGACTGGCATAGTAAATGACATGCAGGAGCTTGTCTTGTCTCTACCCCAAAACTGCGCCAATAGCATAGTCACTGGCATCACACATCAGTTCGAATGGTAGGTCCCAGTTGGGTGCAGAGATGATGAGTGCAGTGATAAGCTTGGCTTTCAGAGTTTCAAAGGCATGCATGCACTCCTTGTCAAAAATGAATGGAGTGTCCATGGCTAATAAGTTGCACAGGGGTTTTGTTATTTTCGAGAAATCTTTTATGAACCTCTTGTAAAATCCTGCATGTCCCAGAAAACTTTTGATTGCCTTAACATTAGTAGGTGGTGTTAATCGCTCAATTACTTCCACCTTAACTTGATCCACCTCTATCCCTTTGTTTGAAATCCGATGTCTAAGAATAATTCCTTCAATTACCATGAAGTGGCATTTTCCCCCAGTTTAAAACCAGGTTTATTTCTTGGCATCATTTTAGAACTAGGGCCAGATGGTCAAGGCAGGAGTCAAATGAATCTCCAAAGACAAAGAAGTCATCCATGAATACTTCAAGGAACTTCTCCACAATATCAGAGAAAATAGAGAGCATACACCTCTGAAAAGTTGTAGGTGCATTGCATAGGCCAAATGGCATTCTTCTGTAAGCAAACACCCCATATGGGCATGTAAATGCTGTCTTTTCTTGATCCTGAGGATCTGCGGTAATTTGATTGTAACCTGAATATCCATCTAGGAAGCAGTAGAATGCATGTCCAGCTAGTCTCTTTAGCATCTGATCTATGAATGGTAAAGGAAAATGATCCTTTCTTGTGGCGTTCTTAAGTCTCCTGTAATCAATACACATACGCCACCTTGTAACTGTTCTTGTGGGAATCAGTTCATTTTTTTCATTATGAACCACTGTCATTCTTCCCTTCTTGGGTATAACTTGGACAAGACTCACCCAAGGGCTATCTAAAATAGGATAGATAATCCCAGCCTTTGAGAGTTTTATGTCTTCTTTTTGCACTACTTCTTTCATAGCTGGATTCAGTCGCCTTTGTGGTTGCACCACTGGTTTGGAGTCATCTTCCAGCTGGATTTTGTGCATGCATCGGGTTGGACTAATATCCTTAAGGTCACTTATGGTCTACCCAAGAGCTGTCTTGTGCGTCTTCAGCACTCTGAGTAGTGCTTCTTCTTCCTATGGCTCTAGAACATAGCTTATAATCATAGGGTGAGTGTCCCCATCCCCTAGAAATTCTTATTTCAAGGATGATAGCAACGGCTTGAGCTCGAGTTTGGGAGGCCTAGCCTCCTCTTTAGGAGCTTTTAAAGTCTTTATAGTTCCTTCTGGCGCTTCCAGGTCAGGCTTGGCATAATAAAAGATGTCATCCAGATCTTCTTCGAGTCTCTTAACTACATGCACTTCTTCCACCAAGGAGTCAATGATATCAATACTCATACACTCCTCTGCGGTCTCTGGATGCTGCATGGCCTTAATAGCATTCAGCACGAATTTATCCTCATTGACTCTTAGGGTTACTTCCCCTTTTTGCACGTCAATGAGGGTTCTTCCTATAGCCAGGAAGGGTCTCCCTAAAATGAGGGATGCACTCTTATGATCTTCCATCTCAAGCACCACAAAATCAGTGGGGAAGGCAAAGAGTCCAACCCTAACAATCATGTTTTCAACCACACCTGATGGAAACTTGACAGACCCATCAGAAGGCATATGCGAGTTGTCTTGACTTCTTGAGTTAAGCAGAGCTTCTTTATTAATGATGTAGGCATCAGGTTAATGCTTACTCCAAGATCACATAGGGATGTCCTTGTGTAGACATCCCCTAGGGTGCATGGTATCATAAAGCTCTCTGGATCCTGAAGCTTCTCTGGTAAGCTCTTTTGGATCACTGCACTGCATTCTTCAGTGAGGAAGATTGTTTCTACCTCTCTCTAATCCTTCTTATGACTTAATATGTCCTTCATAAACTTAGCATAAGATGGTATCTGTTCAAGAGCTTCTGCAAAAGGGATCTTGATCTCTAGTGTCTTGAGATAGTCTATAAAATGGGCAAACTGTTTATCTTTTTCTACTTGTCGGAGCTTCTGGGAAAATGGCATCTTGGTCCTGTACTTATCAGCCTTAGTTGATATAGGCCGAGTACCCATAGTGCTTGAGGAGGGGTTACTAGCTGGCTTAGGAGGGGTGTTCTCAGCACTCGTACGTGTCTGATCACCCCTGCTTGGGCATTCAACGCCCTCACTGCCCCCTCCTAGCGTTCAATTCCAGAAGTATCCCCTTCTGGGCGTTGAACGCCAATGGCACTCCTCCCTGAGCATTCAACACCCTCAGAGTTGCATTGCACTATAGTCTGTTCGTCTTCTTTTAACTTCTCTTCCCCTTGTCTCCTGTTGTTTTGAGGCTGGGTGTTCAGGGTCCTTCCACTTCTCAGTTGGATAGCCTGACACTCTTCCTTTATCTATTTAGATAATTGCTGTCTAGCTTGACTCAGCTGTGTCTCTATATTCCTGTTGGAAGCTTGAGTTTCTTGCACAGCCTCTTGCAATTCTAACAACTGTTGTGCAAGGGAGTGCAGTTGTTGAGTTAATGGGCCATTTTGTTCAGGAGGGTTAAATATAGTAGATACTGCCTTGACCTCTCTTTTCATTGAAGTCTCACTGGCTGAGTACAGATGCTGGTTGCTGGCAATTATCTTAATAAGTTTATGAGCTTCCTCAATCGTCTTCCTCATGTGTATAGAACCACCAGCAAAGTGATCTAAAGATATTCTAGACACATCTGTGAGCCCATAATAGAAGATGTCTAATTGCACCCATTCTGAAAATATTTCAGTGGGGCACTATCCCCTTGTCTGAAGTGTTGGATGTCCAGTCTTAGCTGGGTAAGCTTCTTTGGAGGAAAGTATTAATTCAAAAACCTGTTCACTAGCTGACTCCATATTTTCAAACTAGATTTGGGTTGGTTATTGGTGCATGAATCCCCACGCTTTGTATAGCTGAACCAGCAAGTGCACTGGATCGTTCAAGTAATACTTGAGCGAGTCAGGGTCGATCCCACGAGGATTGTGGTTTGAAGCAAGCTATGGTTATCTTGCAGGTCTTAGTCAGGCGAATAGAAGAGTTGTTGCATTTATGAGATCTGAACTAGGTTGATATATTTACAATGATAATTTTAAATCTTAGATGGTTAAGGCTTGGAGTTGCTTTGTCTTTCTAGATTAACTCTGGTATTACTGTCTTCTTCAATTGTGAATGATTTCTTCTATGGCAGGCTGTATGTGATTAATGCCATATGGCCGCGGTCGCCAATCTCCTCTACTTCAGATCAAATGCTGTATGGCCACGGTTATCCAATCTGAACGGGGGGTGAAGCTCTAGCAGTCTATTCCCTTGGTGATCATACTCAAAACGCCACAGACAAAGTCGAATATTCTAAATCAGAGAATGTTGCACCTTTGGGTTCTAGCCTCTACCATAGAGACCCTAATCTCCCCATACCTCGACTGAACTGGAGTCTCGAGAAGTCCCTAATGAAGTCATGGATTAACCATCTAAGAGATGTATAATGAAGCTGGCGGTTTGATGCTTTACAGTCACGTATTCACACGAACCCAAGAAGACACGGGTGGTTGTCAAGCACGCGGTCTTAGTATGAAGAACGGAGCTGATTGTCACGGGTCATCCCATTCAACATGTTGAAGAATGAATATACATCTTAAAATTGAATCAAACACGGATTGAAGAGAAACAGTAGTACTTTTATTTATTCATAGAACTCAGCAGGGCTCCTCCCCTCAACCTAGGAGGTTTAGAAACTCATACTGATAGAAAATACAATATGAAACTCGAAAATATGGTAAAATTTCTGTATGATTATGTAAGATACTCTTTAAATACTAAACTAATGACTAAGGATTATATAGAAGGGTAAAATAGTCTTCTCAGTGCTAAAATCCATTTTTGGGGCCTACTTGGTGAGTGTTTGGACTGAGCTTTGATGAGATCCACGTGCTAGAAGGCCTCTAGGATGTTGAACGCTGGCTAGGGGATCCTCTTTGGATGTTTGGATACTGGTCTCTTCTCCTTGGGTGCTGGACACCTGAAAAGGGGTAGGAGGCTGGCATTGGACACCAGTTTTGAGCCTTCTAATCTAAAGCAAAGTATAAACTATTATACATTGCTGAAAAGCTCTAGAAGTCAGAGTTCCATAGTCGTTGAGAACGCTCAATTTAGACTTCTGTAGCTCCAGAAAAGCTCTTCCGAGTGTAAGGAGGTCAGATCCGGACACCATCTGCAGTGCTTTCTCTGTCTCAGAATCAAACATTTGCTCCAACTCCTCAAATTTAGCCAGAAAATACCTGAAATTGCATAAAAACACACAAACTCAAAGTAGAATCCAAAAATGTGAATTTTACACTAAAACCTATGAAAACTTAATAAAAATTAAACAAAATATACTAAAAACTATATGAAAATAATACCAAAAGTGTATAAAATATCCGCTCATCAGTTGTTCAACCACCTCTTCACTTGGTCTTTTACTGCAAAGGGAAAGAGTAGCAACCTGTAGACATCCTGGTCTACTCCTTCAGTGCGTACTGTGTCAGCTATTTGCAAGAAATTTGCAATGAACTCTGTAGGTTCTTCTTGTGGAACTCCATGATAGTGATAGTTTTGCTACACCAGAGTAATCAGCTGAGGGTTTAACTCAAAATTGCTTGCTCTAATAGGGGATATACTGATACTTCTTCCATAGAAGTCAGGAGTGGGGGCTGTATAGGACCCCAAGGTTCTTCTAAACTATTTATTTCCATTTGGGTCTATAGTGAACTCTTCTTGTCCCTGTACACACAGTCAGGAAACAAGAAAATGGAAGGTGGGTCTCTCTATGTCAGAGTATAGAGCACTTCCAGTGAGATGTCTTGAGAAGACAAAAGGAATGGAGGTAGAGGAAGAGGTGGAATTCGAATGTGAGGGGGTAGGAAAATTTGAATTTTTAGAGGAAAGAGAAAATTAAAATATTTTTGTTTTATTTTTTTTGTTTATTTATTTCGAAAAAGGAATTAAAAGCTAAGCCAACTAATTAACTAAAAATATTTGAAAATTAAATGTGATTCTAAAAGTGGTTTTCAAAAATAAAAGAGAGAAAAAGTCAAATAAAGATTGTGAAACTCTAATTTAAAAGAAAGTAAAGATTTAAAATTTTAAATTTAAGAAGAAGATAAAATAAGTAAGTTTTAAAATTTAAAAAGAAAGATAAGATAAAGATTTTAAAAAGAATAAGAAAGATAAGATTTTAAAATTTAAAGATTTTGAAAATCAAAATTAAAAGATAGTAAAGATTTAAAAAGATATGAATTTGAAATTTAAAGTTTTGAAGATTTAAAGTAAAAAGATATGATAAAGATTTGAAAAGAATTTTGAAAATTGAAAAGGTTTAATTTGAAATTTGAAATTAAAATGACATAAGATAATATATTTGAAATTTAAAGAAAGATAAACAAAAGACAAGATAAAAATTTGAAAAAGATTTGAAAAGATAAGATTTGAAATTAGAATTTAAACTTCACTAACAAGAAAATACCAAACTTAAAATTTTTAAATCAAGATAAGAAAGGATAGCTAGGATTTCGAAAATTTGAATAAAGATAAAATAAATATTTTTTTTTGGATTTTCGAATTTTAAAGAAAAAGAAAAATAACTAAAAGACACCAAACTTAAAAATTTAAGATCAAATGACACTAATTTTCGAAAATTAAAGGAAAAACAACCAAAAGACACTAAACTTAAAATTTTTAAAATCAAATAAGAAAGATTACCAAGAACAATTCGAATATGAAGAAAGAAATTTAAGAACACTTTCGAAAAATTAAAGAAAAAGATGAAAATAAATGGGACACCAAACTTAAAAACTGACACAAGACTAAAACAAAAGACAAAGATTTCTAAAGAAAAGAAAATGTTTTGAAAAAATTTTGAAGAAGAAAACAAAAGACACAATTAAAAGAGTAACTAAACCATAAAAAGTACCTAATCTAAGCAACAAGATAGTTCGGTAGTTTGTCAAACTCGAACAATCCCCGGCAACGGCGCCAAAAACTTGGTACACGAAATTGAACTCCGCAAGTTTCGCACAGATGAACCGGCAAGTGCACCGGGTCGTCCAAGTAATACCACAGGAGAGTGAGGGTCAAATCCCACGGAGATTGTCGGATTGAGCAAGCAATGGCTATCTTGTAGGTCTTAGTCAGGCGATTAGAAAAGATGGCTGTTTGTTTGAAATAGTAAAGAACGAAATACCAGGTTGGTGTGGAAACAACAATAAATATTCAGTTAAGGCTTCGGAGATGCGTATTCTTTCCGGATTAATTATTTTTACTGTCTACCTCAATAACGAATGATTCCTTCAATGGCAGCCGTACGTGATTAACTTATGTCCTCTCATCAAGTTAATCTCTTCTAAACAATAGCAGTCCACCATATCCATGCAACTCCTGTCCTCTCATCAAGTTAACTCATGGCTTCCCACTATGGCCGAAGGTGAAGCCCTAAGCAATCCACTCCTCTTCACGATCCTACTCAAAATGCCACAGACAAGGTCGGATCTTCTGGATCTGAGAATGCTGCTTCTCTGACTCTAGCCTTAATGCCACAGAGACCTCAGTAACCCACGGTCAATAAGATTTTATGTCACATATCCAAAGTTGCCTAGGTACACTCTTGGAATCCGCAATGCAATCTCTAGCTTTAGCTCAATGCTATCCGGGTCATGACTTGCACGAAATCCAAGTAGAACAAGGATGAATGTCATGGTTCATCCTTAATTCATGAGATAAAGAACGAGAATGCATAAGAGAATAGAATCAGACATATTGAAATAGAAATAGTAATATTATTAATCCATGAGAATCAGCAGAGCTCCTAACCCTAACTTAGGAGGTTTAGTTACTCATAGCTTATAGAAAGTAATAGTAAAACATGCAAAAGGGCAAAAGATCTCTAATAGTGGTGATCTTTGTTCTATATATAATAACCTAATAACTAAGAAGTACAAAAGTATGATAGACTAGACTAAATGTGCGAAAGTCCACTCTTGGGCCCACTTTGGTTGAGTACTTGGGCTGAGCTTGGTGTCCAACTTGAGGAATGGGGGTTGAATTCCCATTAGGGGGTTGATCCATATTTCCTTATGCTTCTTGGTGGGTGTTGAACACCCCAAAGGGGGTGTTTGGGCATTCAACGCTGGCTTGAGTTCCTTTGGAGCGTTGAACGCCAGAAAGGGGGTAGTTCTTTGGCGTTCAATGCCCAATATAGGCCGGATCCTTCGAAAAAAAGTATAGAGCATTATATATTTCTTAAAAGATCTGAAGGTTAGCTTTCCAACGCCATTGAGAGTGCGTCATTTGGATCTCTTTAGCTCCAGAAATGCTCGTTTGAGTGCAGGGAGGTCAGAATCTGATAGCATCTTCTACGCTTTCCTTGCCTCTGAATCGGACTTTGCCAAAACTCCTCAATTTCAGCCAGAAATTACCTAAAATCATCAGAAAACACAATAACTCAAGGTAGAATCCAAAAATGTGAATTTTGCACTAAAACCTATGAAAATATAATGAAACTTAAACAAAACATAACTAAAACAATATGAAAATGATGCCAAAAAGCGTATAAGATATCCGCTCATCAGAGATAATGTCTTTGATGAATAATAATTATTATAATAATTTATTTTAATATAAATGAGTAATTTTAAAGAAGTTTTAAAATAGTATTTATAATCTACTTATAAAACTTAGTTTATAAAATCTTATTTTTAAACTTTTATTAATTACTTTCTAAATCACGAACTTTTTAATATTCTATTTTTAACTTCAATATTGTACAAAATTATATTTGAAACTTCACTTATTTCATATTTATAAAAATAACCCAGAACTTTTATAAAATATCCATTTACCCCTGAACTTTAGTTATCACTCAAAATACCCAAAAACTTATATAATTACAAATTTCACCTTGATTTTTTATATATAAATACAATGTTACCCTTCAAAAATAAAATTTAACCTTGTTTCAAAACAAAGAGCTTAACTTTGCACTTTTTGTTGACCGCAAATATGGTCTAACTTGGTTTCGAACACCAAGAATTTCTAAAGACAACAATGAAAAGGTGCAATGTGAACATGACAAAAAATGGAGTAACTATACTGCCATTCAAGTTTTTTCCAGTGGAACTTGAACTTCATCGAAAAGGGATGAAAGAAATCAAAGATCGAAGTGTCAAGGTTGTAGTTTCTTTAGCTGATAAGAAACGAAAGGCATCAGATTAGGAAACTCATTTGATAGGTCGAGCTATCACAATACGAGGTTAGATTCGAGCCTAGAAACGTAATTAAGGCTCAGACCATGGCAGACTTCATTGCCGAAATAACCCTGAGAAGTGAACCCACGAAGTTTCGAAAACTCCATTTTGACGGCTCATCAAATACCAGCTCAGAGGGAGCAGGAATAATACTAGAAAACGAGAACGAAATCTCTATCGAATACGAAGCCTTCTTAGCTGGATTGATGTTGGACAAGGAAGTCGTTACAAAAACCCCAAAAGTTTGCAGCGACTCTCAGGTAGTTAGCTCCTAAATAAATGGAGACTACCAAACACAGGAACCCTGCTACAACAGTACTTATCCTAACTCAAGGAACTAACCACCGAGTTCAATGAGGTGACCATCCGGCACATTCCTAAAGAACAGAACACGAGGGCTGACCTGCTCTCTAAGCTAGCAAGTATCAAGACAGTCGCAGCGAACCGATCACTAATCCAGGAGGTCATCAAGACACCATCCATCGCAGCCACAACCACAACAAACCTCACCATATCAAATCAACACTCCTGGACTTTTCCAATTCGACAGTAGCCTAACCGAGGACCCAAAGGAGGTGAAGCGTGTAAAGCGGGAAGCTTTGAAGTTTACCAAAATTACAGGGCAACTATAGAAATGGAGATTGTCCTAACCCCTCCTCAAGTGCATAGAACCTGGTGACATGTATTACATACTTCGTGAGATTCACGAGGGATACTGCAGTCACCACGTCAAAGGCCAAATCCTAGCCCAAAAGGTCATCTGCGTCGGGTACTTATGGCCCACCATCATTAGAGACTGTCTCTAATTGGTCAAAAGCTTCTAGAAATGCCAAGTCGATGCCGACTCTTACCAGGCTTTCTCTCACCGGCTCAACACAATAACGACAAACCGGCCTTTTGGAGCCTGGAGAATTGACCTAATGGGACCCTTCCCCATGACTCCCGAACAACTCAAGTACCTTATAGTTGATAAACCCCCAATTTTGTGGTTTATCTTGTGTTGAATTTAGGGAATTTTATCAACTTATCCCACATTTATTCAATGAAATAGCATGGTTTCATGAATTTCTCCTAATTGTGCTTGATGGTTAAAAACTTGCTTTTTAGGCCTTTAATTAGTTAAATTTAATTCACTTTTGATTCCACTCGATGTCTTGATGTGTTTGTTAGTGATTTCAGGGTTAAGAGGTAAGGAATGGATCAAAGGAGTTAAGAGAAAAGCATGCAAGATGGAGAATTCATGAAAAATAAGGATTTGAAGATTCAAGACGACGCGTACGCGTGACAAGCGGCACGTGACCTCATTAAAAGCAAAACGCTGGGGGCGATTTCTGAGCTCACTGAGGCCCAAATCCAACTCAATTCTGAAGTATTTGAGGCAGAAATTAAGAAGGAGAAAGGGGGAGAGCAATTATAGTGTAGAAACCATTCTTTAGATAGTTTTCTAGAGAGAGAAGCTCCCTTTTCTCTCTAGAATTAGGGTAGATTTAGGTTAAACTCTCTTTTATTTAGGTTTTAATTCTTATTTTCATCTAGTTTATTTTACTTTTTCTTGTTCAATTGCTTTGATTCTCTTAGCTCTTTTTGTTAATTTCTCATTTTGGTTACTTTATATGTTGATGAACACTTGCTACTTTCAATTTTCTTTAATGCAATTTCATATTTTATGTTCTTTTAATGCTTGTTTGAGTAGTTATTGTTATTGATTTCTTGCATTTGGTAGTTGTAGAATTTATTATTCTTTCCCTTCAAACATGCTTTTCTTTTATGCCTTCCAAGTGTTTGACAAAATGCTTGGTTGGATTTTAGAGTAGTTTTTGAGCATTCTTGGCTTGAAAAGAGAAATTGGGCAATCTTGAGTCATTAATACCCAATTTAGATTGGTGATCTAGAGTGATTAGTTAGTCTTGTATCCATTAACATTACTCATGGATTGGGATTAACTAGTCCTATTTGAGTTTCTCTCAATGTGAAGATAACATTATACCTTCTTCCGATGTTGGAGATGACGAAATAGGATTAGCGATTGATAACTATTGTATGATAAGTAATGACTAGGATAGAAATCCTTGATTCTCAATCCTTGCCATGAATGCCTCTTGATAAACCACTATTTTATGGTTTATTTTGTGTTTAATTGAGTGGTTTTTATCAAGCCTTTACCCACTTATTCATATAATTTGCATGATTTTATAATCCCTTCCTAGTATTGTTTTATGATTGAAAACTTGCTTCCTAGAGATCTTTAATTAGTATATTTTAATTCTCCTTTATATCATTCGATGTCGTGATCCGTGTGTTAAGTGTTTCAAGCTTCATATGGCAGGAATGGCTTAGAGAATGGAGAGGAAGCTTGCAAAAATGGAAGGAACACAAGAAACTAAGGAGATGACTAGTGAGCACCGACGCGCACGCATGGCTCACGCGAGCGCGCGGAATGGAGAAAATTGCAGAAGATTAAGGTCAATGGTCATCGCCTAAAGCTCTATGACGGAGAGAAGATTAAGGATCACAAAGAACTAGAAGTCTTCCTCTTGGAAGACCCACAAATAGAAGCAGAATGAGCCTGAAGACCGTCCAACTTAAGGACGTAAAAGAAAAGTGCTAGGTGGGAGACAACCCACCATGGTATGATTGTTCCGTTTCAGTCTTAGTTTAATTTTACTTTCTGTTAATGACTATTCTCATATTCTCTATATATAGCCTGCATCTGCATTTGCATTCTGCATATATAAAAAAAAGCACGCGACGCGCAAGCTTCGCTGACGCGTCCGCGTCATATGAGCATCAGAAACAAGGAAGAAAATAACCAGAGAGCCACGCGGAAGCGTGACTGGAGGCGTGCGTTAGGCACAAGCATGCCCACGCATCCGCGTCATTTGAAAAATAGCCTCCCACGCGTGCGCGTCGCCCATGCGCACGCGTGACCCTGCGAAATTGACGTAAAAAGGTATATGGCAGAGAGTTATGATGGAGTGGGGCTGGAAGCAAAAAACCTATCACGCGAACGCGTGCCCCACGTGTCTGCATCATTTTTTAAAAAGGGGCCATTCATGCGTGCGCGTCACCCACGCGCACGTGTCGCCCAGAATTTTTGCAATATGCGAACGAAACAGAGAGTTGCGCGTGCGCGAGGCTACACTCGCGCCAATAGCATAAATCAGATCACGCGTGCGCGTCACCCACGCATCCGCGTCATCTGAAAATCGTGCCAACCACGCGAACGCGTGCTCCACGCGAATGCGTGCTCAACGCGAACGCGTACTTGCTTTGGGAAAAAACATATTAGTAGTTTATATGCCATGGGAGGGTTACAATTCTGAAGATTCATATTCCATTTTTGGATAGGCGCCCATATAAAATAAATAATCAATTCGACCTATACGAAATAATATTTTTTCCGCGTCGCATGCGACACACAGCTTATCCAGATCAGCGCCATATATCTTATCTTTTCTTCCCCAATCCTATCTTTTCTTTTCCTTCTTATTTCTTTCTTCTTCCTTCTTTCTTCTTCATTCCTTTTCATTTTTTTACTTTTCCCCCCTCTTTTTCACAACCATTATCAAGGTTCTTTTCTTTTCTTCCCTTTTTACTTTTTCTATTATTATTATTATTATTATTATTATTATTATTATTATTATTATTATTATTATTATTATTATTATTATTATTATTATTATTATTATTATTATTATTATTATTATTATTTTATTTTATTTTATTTATGTTTTCTTTTTCTTTCTTTTTACTTTCATTATCTATGTTTTCTTAGTCTTTCTTTTTCTTTTTACATCCTTTTAATTGGTGTTAAAATTTTAATTGGGTTATTTTCTTCTATATTTTGCTTGTGGATCATTGAGGAATTGTTTGACAATTAATATTACTTCTTAAGGGTTGCTTGCATGTTCAAATTCAATACTTTTAATAACATATTTACCATGCATGCTAAGTGTTTGTGAAAAAGCCTGTATAGCATTGGGCATTATTTTTAAATTATTCTATTCTTCTACTCTAATGCCTGTTTTTCACAAAACCCTTTTTTATATATTATTGATTGAATATAATTGTCAATACAAACAGGTTGTTAGTTTAATAGACTTGATAATCAAATTGGGCATTTAATGCTTGATCTATGCTACTCATGTCTTTGCCAGCATGCCAATAAACATCTTGCATCTACTTGCCACAATATGCACTTGCTATATTTCCATTAATGAACTTTTCACATGGATTCGCGACCATGTGTTAACGACATCCTTTTTTACCGTGCATTGATTATCAATTGTACCATCCTCTTCCTTGCTCTAACCCTTAGTTTTAAAGTTACTTACTTTTTTCCTTTTCAGGATGGCCACCAAGAAAGGTAAAGAGAAAGCGATTCCCAAACAACCAGCAAGGAAAGGAACAAAAAGAGCACTAGCTGTAGAGCCATCTTCAACAGTAGTAAAGCCCTCAACAAAGAGAATCAAGAGGATCATCAAGGTCGATCAAAAAGAAAAGGCCTTTCCAGCAAAGGACACTGCGCGGTTCACTAACCGCTACTGTGAGCAGATGTTCCCCATCTTGGCTAAAGGGAACTATAACAATGAGTACCTACTCATCCTCCCGACCCACATTGTTGAAGTTGTTGAGCCCCGCATTGAGCGAAGACAATGGAGATTCCTACGGAGACAGCCACGGCAGGTTAACCTTTCATGGGTAGTTGAATTCTACTCCAATTTTCACATGCCAACCATGCAGTTTGTCTATGTCCGTCAAAAGCAAGTCCCCATAACTGAAGAGGCCATTCAACGAGCTTTAGATCTTCCTCCTGCTCCAGAAGAATTGGATGCATTCCAAAAAGCCTCATTCAAACGCCAGACATACCAATTTGACTGGGACGCCGTTCTCAGAGTTATAGCACAAATTGGCAGCAGATGGATCTATGGATACCACCGATCTCGACCTAAGAGCATATTTGCTTCAGCACTCACCTTGGAGGCTCGAGTATGGACACAGATTATGTCCCATTACGTTTTTCCAAGCACTCACGAGTCCTCTTTCACTGCAGACATGGCTGTTCTACTCTGGTGTATCCTTACAGACCAGCACCTCAATTTACCAAGACACATTCGGCATGCTATGGGACACGTACAGATTGCGGGCAACCTACCTTTTCCCGCCTTGGTTTTGGATCTAGTCTCAGCAGTCGGAGTCTCCTACAAAGCTGGGGACTCCAAGGCCACGATTTCGCGGGTTGATCAGTACGTCCCTAATGGGAAGTATATCAGACCTCCAGCAGCTACTATCAACCGGAGCACAGAACCAGCAGAAGATATCCCTTCTCCTTCCACATCACAAGCACCTTCAACAAACCAACTGCTCCATCAGATAATTGAAAAATTGGACCGGCTTGACCGGCAAGGAAAGCAAAGAAAGCGCCGTAACAAGCGCAGATTTCCATACCTCAAGGAGCTACTTGTTGGTAACCACCCACCTGAAGAAAACCCAGACACCCCGGACTCCACTTCATTTACAAGCACAGGGAGCCATGACGGTCCCGATTGTGGAGATGCTGCTACCAGCCCCCCTCTGTTCCTGACTGATGGCACCGAGGACGGTGCCAAGCTTTAAGTGTGGGAAAGTTGGTCAGTACCTGACTTCCGGAGGTAATTTCTCTTTCTTAACACCAATAGAATAGGATATTTATTTATTTTTCTTTTGTTAGGATAGGATTAATTGCGTAGTAATAGGTAATTGCATGCATGTTCTATTTGGTTGAAAAATAATATGTTTCTTTTCAAGACCCTATTTCAAAAAAAAAATTTCACTAATTTAAATCAGAACTTTTCTTTAAAACTTGTTGGAAGTTGTATTTGGAACATAAAAGATAGCCAAGAACACACAACCTGTGAGATTTGAGCTTAATTACATGGTTACATTATTTAACCATAATATTTTATTCTTGTGTATTTTCTTCTCTATGATTGTAATCTTTATTTTGTTCCATCCTATATGTCTAATATTTAATGTGTTATATGCATGCATATGATTGAGGCCATTATTTGTTTATTAGCTCACTTATCCCAAATAGCCTACCCTTCCATTTACCTTTGTTAGCCACTTTGAGCCTTTTAATCCCATTTGTTCTATATTTTACCACATCACTAGCCTTAAGCGAAAAAATAATTAAATACCCCAATTGAATCTTTGGTTAGCTTAAGATAGAGATTGTGTGTCAATCAAGTGTGGGAAAACTGTGAAAACATGGGTTAAGAAGGGAATATGTTATGTTCTTACAAATTGATAAAATATTAGGAATTTGGATACCTACTCATGTGAAACTAGAAAAATTAAACACCCATGTGGATTGGCAATGTTATGTTTATTTTTATGCTTCAAAAAAAATAAAAAAATATTCAAGTAGTTAAGTAATTAAATAAATAAATAAAAGGGACAAAATTACCCCAGTTCTAACGTTAAATTTAATGAAAAATCAATGCATGTGTGATACAAGTAAGAGAAAAGTTGATGCATGAGTATGTAATGTAAAAGTAAAAATTTTGGGTAGCTAGGCATGATTCTAAAAATATAAAAAGTGTATGTAGAGGTAAGAGCTTAGGTTAATCAAGGATTCAATTTATAGCTCACTTAGCCATATATATATATATATATATAATCCTCACCTTTACCTTGGCCCCATTACAACCTTGAAAAGACCTCATGATATTTGCATTAGTACATTAAATACTTGTTGATTGGTTAGGTGAAAAACAAGGTTTAGAAAGCATGATTAGAGAAGAGTAGAGTGATTACCCTATACACTAGAGTGACTAGAGTGCATATACACCATCAGTGAGGGTTCAATGCTTAATTCTATGTTCCCTGCTTTCATGAGCTGTCTTCCTACAAGTTTACTTATTTTTACTGTATAAATTTTAATTAGTGAAATTTGAGTTATTTTTGTCTTGAAGAAACTTATTTACTTTTTTTACCAAGTAGGCAAAAATTATTTTAGCATATAGTTGCATTCATATACATAGGTTGCATTGCATTATATGAGTCTTACTTTTCCCTACTCATTTACTTTATCTCCTTGAGCTAAGCATGAGGACATGCTAATGTTTAAGTGTGTGGAGGTTGATAAACCACTATTTTATGGTTTATCTTATGTTTAATTGAGTGGTTTTTATCAAGCCTTTACCCACTTATTCATATGATTTGCATGATTTTATAATCCCTTCCTAGTATTGTTTTATGATTGAAAACTTGCTTCCTAGAGATCTTTAATTAGTATATTTTAATTCTCCTTTATACCATTCGATGCCGTGATCCGTGTGTTAAGTGTTTCAGGTTTTATAGGGTAGAAATGGCTTAGAGAATGGAGAGGAACCTTGCAAAAATAGAAGGAACACAAGAAACTAAGGAGATGACCAGCGAGCACCGACGCGCACGCATGGCTCACGTGAGCGCGCGGAATGGAGAAAATTGCAACGACGCGTGCACGTGCCTGATGCGTACGCGTGGATTGGAGTCTGCACAAAAGACGCGCACACATGACTGACGCATACGCGTGACTTGCGCGATCTGCAAAATTAATAGAAAACGCTGGGGGCGATTTTGGGCTGCATTTTGACCTAGTTTTCGGCCCAGAAACACAGAATAAAGCCAGGAGAGACATACACATTCACATATTCTCATTAGGATAGTTTTTAGGTTTTTAGATCTAAATCTAGAGAGGAATTACTCTTCCTCTAGGTTCTCTTTACATTCCTAGTTTATTGCTTTTGCTTTCGGATATTGAGGAGTCATCACCTCCGTTGAAGATACTATTCTAGTTTGTTTCCTTACTTACTCTTTTATTTATTCCATATTCTTAATTCTTGTTTAGAGTGGTAATTGGATTATTTTCATGGATTGTTAATGCAAAGGATTACTTTTATCTTTAATTAATTTTCAAAGCTTTATTTTATTTAATTTATCATGTCTTCTTCTTATATTCTTGTGAGCGTTACATTCATGTCGATGGAGTAAACTCTCCACTTGACATGGGGGTTGAATAGGAGGAGACACTTGAGTTGGAATGCTCAAGTGCTTAGTTAAATTGGAAGTTGTTGGCTAATTTTGTATTTACTAACACTAGACCTTCCCAAGGGAGAGGACTAGGATTTGCGAATAAGAGTTAGCTCAATCACTTGACTTTTCTTTATTTAGTAAGGGTTAACTAAGTGAAAATAACAACCTCTTTATACTACACTTGAGAGAATTCCAACAAGGATAGAACTTCCGATTAATCATTCCCCCAGTCAAGGCTTTTTATTTTGAATAATATAAATTCCTTTTAATTTTCATTGCACTAATTTACAATTGTTTATTTTCTGTTAATCAATTCTCAAAACTCTCGGAAAACACCTGATTAATAAATTAGCACCCTTACTAGCAACTCGTTGGGAGACGACCTGGGACTCATACTCCCAGTATTTTTATTCTAAACCTTTTTTCTGACAACCTTTCTAAATGGATGAGGCGGATTTTTGCTGGTTAAGAGCTATACTCGTAACGCTATTCTATTATATTATAATCTCTTAATTGGTCTAACTTCTGCCACTCGTCACATCTTTCTAGTATTTGTTATCTTTAATTGTTTTATTTACTTTTATTGTCATTTAAATTCTTGCCTTTTTAATATCTTGTTTTATCAACCCAGCCCCCGTGAATCTCATAACCAATAATTGAGCACTTGATTGTAATTCCTAGGAAGAACGACCCGGGAGAAATCCTCTCGATTATTTTTATTGGGTTGAACTTGTGACAACCAAAATTAAACTTTGATTGAAGGTTATTTATCGATTTGGAACTATACTTGCAACGAAGCAATTTCTTTTATCGAGAAGAAATTCTAAGCCGACGATTTCCTTTACATCAAGTTTTTGGCGCCGTTGCCGTGGAATTACAATTTGTGCTTGTTATTGGTTATTGTTCATATGTGAATACTGTGAATAGTTTGCTTTTATGTTGGTTTGCTCATTTGAGTTAGTAGTTAGGTTTTATCTCTTTGTTTCTTGTGTTTTTAGTTTTTGTTTCCCCTTTCATTATGAATTCTCATCACTTTGGCTATGAGTTTGGTTCAAACTATATTGTAGGAAATGGAAGCTTTAATGAAGGATTGCATCAAGGAATTGGAAATCAAAGGTGGGAGGAACCTCAAGTATATAGACAACCTTCTTGGCAATAACCTCCTCCGATTTCTTATGGGTACAATCCAACTTCTAATACTTACCAATCTAATGGATGTGGTGAACCTCATTGTGGTTGTCAACCACAACCACTACATACATATGACCCCTTCCCTCAACATAGTCCTCAACAACCTTACTCACAAGCCCCACACCACCATTCACCTCCATATGATCCTAACCCATATCCACCATACCAACAACCATATGAGCCATATTTAGAGCCACCACCATTCCAACATCAATATTCTCAAGAACCATCAATCCCATAAACATCACCTCTATACCCTTACCAAGATGAACCACCTTCCAATTATGAACCATTTCTTCCAAACAACGAACCCTTTCTTCCACCACCTCCTTCAATGGATGAAGCTCTTCATAACTTCTTGCAAAAATAACAAAGATATATTAGCTCTTATATCCAAAAGCAAGAAGAACAATAAAAGGAGCTAAAGAAGATAGAAATCATGGTGGCTACCATGACTGAAGCCGCTAACCGCATGGCCTCCCACTTAGGCTCATACAATCAAGACACTCCCATTGATGAATGTAGAGGATCAACCAAAGAGCATAGTTAGGGAGTGAATTTAGAGCTTCAAGGTGAAGAAGAAGAGTTGAAGCAAGAATTGCAACAAGAGGAGAAAGTTGAGACAATTGAGCCAGAAGGAGTGGCTAAAGAATTAGGAGAGGTTGATCAAGAATTGGATTCAATCATTAATGAGTTCTTGTCCACACTAACAAATCACCTCGATGATCCTATTGAGCCTTCTTCCATTGAACTTGAAAGCAATGTTAAGGAGGGTGCGCAACCTCCAAAGCATATGGTGAATGATGAAGAATTGGAAGAAGTTGAGCAAGCAACACAACTTCTTCTTGATGATGATTCCACACCAACACATGGTCCTTTGGTATTTGAGGAGTCTTCTTCCATTAAAATTGAGGTTGATGTTGAGGTAAGTTCCACATTACCTCCAAGTTGTGACATGAAGGATGGAGAAGAGCTAGAAAAGGTTATGAAGAAGTGATTGAATGTGAAGAACCTTGTCAAAAGGTGAACATGGAAGATGCTTGTCAAGAGGTGGAGGTAACCAAAGAAGAGCACAAGAGAGTGAACCTCACATTGTCAAAGTGTGGGGAGGCCTCTCTTTCTAAGTCACCATCATTTTTTACACCATTCAAGTGGGTAAAATTCATATCCCTTAGCTTTCTTATTCCCCTTGAATATGGTTTGCTTGAAATGGATGGTCAACTTAGGAATCTTTGTGGAATGAAAAGCAAGAGTTGGTTAGTGGTAGGCATCACAATTCAAGATTCACTATGGTTGAATCACCAAAATCTAAGTGCAAAGGATGGTGTAGTACTCGATTGAGAGGATCTAGGAGAGTGTGGTCCTTCAATGAGAATTCACAAGTCTTGCCACCCAGAATGAACTATGGTAATCAACAAGAAGACAGGTGCAAAAACAAAGTTTGGGACCACGGAATACAATTTGGGAATCAACCACTTTGGGGCCTTGTCACTTGTTTCAATTCGCTTGAAAGCTTTATGCACCTAATTTGGGATCCCGGTGGACATTGGATATGCAAACACTGGTGGGGATTCAAGGAAGAGTTCAAACATAAGCCACCATAGCAAGGACCCCATCAATTGTCCAAGTTAAGGACAATAAATAAAAGTTCTAGGTGGGAGACACCCCACCATGTTAAACTATTTCCATTCTCTTATAAATATAATCGATGAGTGACTGAGTTGCCATTGTTAGATTGTTTTCTTCTTTGCACATTCTTGTTTTAGTGTTTTGTTTGTTAGTTTGTTTGATTAAGTTTATGCTTTAGGTTGTAGGTTAGTCGTTTTGAATTGCATTTTATTTGAATTACAAGTTTTGTTTGAATATTCTTTAGAAAAACTTTTTCAAAAACTTAAAAGATTTTTGGTTTAGTTTAAGTTTTGGTTGGTCTAGAGTGTATATAGGTTAGGAGAGTGCTTAATTTTGTTTTTGTGCTTCAAAAAAAGAAAAGGGACAACTCACGCGTGGTAACTTTCTCGCTCGTAACAATGGCAAATACGACAACAATAATTTGGGAGAAGAAGAAGGAGGTCAACCTCAGGAAATTCAGGATATTTCAGTATGCTCATGGTGTGGGAAAGATCATGGTAACATACCATGTCAGTATGGGACAAACCATTGTTATGCTTGCGGAGAACCTGGACACATAGCTAGGATTTGCCCAAGGAGGTTTGTTCGAGATCCAGCAAGGCCAAAACAACAAGGAAGGGTTTTTACCGTAACTGCTGGCAACACAAATGCATATAATTCTTCCACTCGAGGTGAGTACCACACTATGGTTTTTCTAGATAATACTATAACTTCTTATGCGCATGTTAAATTTTGAGGGCAAAATTTTCTTTTAGGAGGGTAGAATGTAACAACCCCGATTTTCGAGTACGCGAGATTTTTTCTGAAAGTACGAATTTCTCCGGAAGATCAGTAAGGGGAAAACCTCTGATATATCATCAAGTATCTCAATCCTCATTGTCATTATGTCATATTTAAGTTAGAACCTTTTCCGAGACAAGCTCGATAACGCGGTCGCGAAGAACCTAGTTTTTGAACTGTATCGGTTAGGAGTTTTGATTCGGTTTTTCGTAAATAGTCTCAGTTTGACAAACCGGACTCGATTCATGAGAAAAGAGAGATAATAGGATAATACCATCATTATATGAGTATTAGAAGCCTCTTGAATGATATTATAAGGTTACCTGATCAGTTTTAGTTAAAAACAGAAAACCGGTTTAACCAGGTTCACAATTTACTGGTGCAGCTTAGCACCAGCACTCTCTGATGACTTTAGCAATGCTAAGGCCTCATTATTCATGTTTTATTCTCATAATAAATTTTACTAGTGTCATTTATGCTAGTAGCTCAGAAAATAATTTTTAGAGATATTTTTGCAAGTGTTCCGATACATCTAGTTTTAGTAGTTATACACCTGAGATATTTTAATATTATTTAAATCCACCTCCAAGCCAACCAATCACAACTTACCTTACACCCCCAAACCCCCAAGGCTGGCTCATTTTCACTTTGTGGCCGAAAATAGGTAGAGAGAAAAAGAGAGAAAAGTTCTTAGTTCCAAATCTTCAAATCTTGATTTCTGCTGAACTAAAACTCAAATCAAAACTCCGATTTCACCAAAATGATCATCTCTTCTTTCTCTACATAACCATGTGACTTATCAAGGCTGGAAATAAGGTGAGATGGCTGTCTTACTCCCTCTTCAATTCGGTTTTCAAGGAAAACCATGCAAAACATGTGTTTTCTTGATGTTCTTCCTTAGGAATCATGCTTAACTTGACTTGAGGGCCAAGAAACATTAATTTTCAGCAAGTCTAAGGTGAGATATCTCTTCCTAACGTACTGAGGGAGATTTGGTTAGTTGAGAGTTTGTGGATTTAAAGTTGTTCTTGATGTGTTTTAGGAGGAAAAAGTGCTTAAGGACCACCTGAAAGTCTAACCGAATTTGGAGCAGCAAATCAAGGTAAGGATTGACGAATTTAATCTTGATTGATTGTGTTTGAGTTGTGTGATTATGATATGGTTTGGTTATGCTTGAAATTTATTGTTTATATGAGTAATTCTTGTTGAAATTTTGGTGAAAATTTGATGAAATTTGATGATATTCAACTTTGAATTTGTGTTCTTCATGGCTGCTGGAAAAACGAACCCTAGTCCTTAAATTGGGGTTCAATTTGTGTTAAAATCATGTAGAAAAGATGGGGTTTTAGTGGCTGCAATTTTATTTTGAATTTTGGTAAAAATCGGTTGCTGAAAAGACTGAAAAACGGGTAAAAACAGAGAAAGAATCTGAAGATTTTGTGAAGAACATGAAGAACACCTTTTAGATCTTGAAAAGGGTAAGGAAGTAAATATTTTGGTGTTTAAGGGGTTATTTTGTAATTTCTGGAAGTTAGGGTGGTAAAAGTAGAAATATTAAAAGTTACGGGTGGTAAAAAGTGAATTTTAAAGGTTAAGAGTTAAAAAGGGGTAATTTTCGAAAATTTAATGATAAAATAATAAATAATAATAAAATATTAAATAATAATATTTAATTAAAAATAATATTTTAATAAAAATAATAAAATAATGCGGAAAAGGCAGTTTTCTGTAAAAGCTTTAGAAAGACAACTTTAAGCGCAGAATCTCATAATTACCTTCATAAAACACTTAGGGAGTGGTAAGAACATATTAGTGAGGCAAAGATAAAGGAAAGATAAAAAGTTAAAGAAAAGATAAAAACCAAAGAAAAGTCTGTAAAGTTTTAATGACAAAAAAACAGACAGAAATTAGTGAACGAACTAGGGCAACATAGTTAGTCCTTGAGTTGTGACTAGGGTTAGGTATAATATGAAAAGTTAAACTGTTTCAGTGTAGACTTAATGAACCTATACTCGGGACAGGATAACTATTCATACCGAAATTTACATAATCTTTAAATACATACGTTAAACGGAGAAATCAGAGCAGAGTAGAGAAACACAGAGAACAGAGTAACCAGAGAAAAGTAAAGAGATACAGAGAACAGAATAACCAGAGTAGAATAAAGGGATACAGAGAAAAGAGTAATCTGATAAAGAGAAATGGTTTGAGTTGAGATGTTGTAAAAGTAAAAGCTGTAAAGTTTGTATAGTATGATTGAACAGAGAAAGAAAGAAGTACTGCATAAGAATGTGAAAGTGATGATGAATAATGAGAATGATATTGAATGATGATAATGAGAAAAGAGTAATATAACAAAGAGAATAGAGGAGAAGAGTATAAAAAAAAGAGTTAAGCCTTGTGGCATGATATTCTATTACATGTTCATCTGATGCTTTTCTATTGGCCCTAGAGGTCCTGTAGGCCCAAGTTCACCTACAGTAAGTTGTTATTCCTGTAGGCTGAAGTTCACCTGCAGTGAATATCAATTGTGTATCTCAGGGTGTTGCTCCTGTAGGCCGAAGTTCACCTACAGAGAATTGTGATACCTGTAAGCCGAAGTTCACTTACAGGGGCGCTATTTCTGTAAGCCGAAGTTCACTTACAGAGGTGTTATTTCTGTAGGCCGAAGTTCACCTATGGAAAGTTGTTATGTTGTGTTTAGACTATTCCTGTAAGCCGAAGTTCACTTACGGGAGTGCTATTTCTGTAGGACGAAGTTCACCTACAGAAAATAAGCCATATCTAGGACTAGTTCCTATGTAATGTCGGGCTGCAGGGTGTAAACCGACACGTGAGCTCATGGCCTGCATAGGACAGACATGCATCATACTTGGTTGCGCATTTCCTCTGTTATGATTGTTGTTTGAATGTATGCTTTCTTTGTTTTCATTCTATTCTCTGTGTCTGTGTTTTGTTTCCTTGTATTCTTTTGTTTGTGTTTTGCTTTCTTAGTTTCTTTATTTATCTGCATCTTCTGTTTACTATTTCTCTGTATTCTGCTATATGTCTGCTAAGCTACACGAAATTAATGAACTTAACTAATAACCCCGACCCTACTAAGAACTCCCCAGTTCTTACCCCTTCTCTCTCTCTTCCCCCTTCAGATGGAAGCATGAGCACCCTTCCGTAGTTTACTAATGACAGTTCTGCAAAGAGAATTCCACTCTAGGTAGTCTTCTGAGTCTAGGGTGAATTCTGTTCTCTGTTCATATGTATATACGGTGAGACCAGCCAACGTATGCACCCCGTTTGTACGCGAACTTTAACCTAAATCCTATGTACGAGACTCTTGTTATGTGGCTACTTGATGAGGTACTGGAGTGATGTCATACGGCAATATCTGATCGTGCAGAGGAGTAGAAGATGATGTTCCACCTTTTGATGACGATCTACCTGACTTGAGTTTTGAAGACCTAGAACGTACTTTCCCTCGCTTAGGTAGTTTAGAGGGACTAGGTGAGTATAGAGTCTAGGCTAGCCTGGGTGCCAGCTTAGGGACTTCTTGAACAGGTCAGGACCTGGGATGTTGTATGTATATATATGTATACAGTTATTATCTAGTTATATCTAGGGGTGTCCTAACTAAAGATCTTTACTCTAATAAAGGCTGGATAACCGAATGATATCAACTGCTTGTGATATATTTATGTATGGTTGTTTATAACTGTTTTATCTGTTATCAGTTGTGAATTGCTTATGAATGATTTCGTCTATTAATCCAAACGTTTTCAGGAAAAAAAAAAGAAAGTACCTCGTAAAATAACTACGCTTTTAACAACGAATCAGGCTCATATAATAAATAATAGATAATAAATAGGTAGACAAGTTGGTAGCGCTCAGTTTCTAGTATGATCATGACGTACCAGAAATTGGGTCGTTACATGATTTCTGACCGATTTGTAATTCCTTTTACAGTCCATTCCAAGTTAATTGTGATGTTATTGACTCACTTCAGGTTTTAGCTTTAACCCCTCTGTTTCCTATTTTCTATTTGTATTATTGATACACTGGTTGTCTTTCCATTTCTCTGCTTTGTTTGATATTCTGTAACCTGTGAATTCTGTTTTTCAGGATGTCTGACAGAGGAAAAGGCAAAGCTAAGGCCACCTCTAGCAAGAAAAAGAGATCACAACCACCTAATGAGTCATCGAATGTGGCTTTATCTGAGCAGCGGCTCAATGATAAGGAGAAGGCTGACCAAGCTACACCTTCCTCCAACTTAGTCAAGTTCGCCAATTTGTACTGTCAGCTAAGATTTCTGTAGTTTCTGTAGCAAAAACTCATTCTGGAGAAGAAATTAGTTGTACCCTTTGATATGAAGAAGTTTTCTGAGCATCAAATTGAGGAAGGCGGTTGGGTATTTCTGGATAGAGACTTGGTGAGAGTGAACGAATTTTAGGTCCGGGAGTTTTACAGTAATTTTTACCGGGTGACCCTTGATGCAGTTCACCTCAGAGACAGACAGATTCTAGTGACAGAAGAGGCTATTGAGGCGATCCTCCATTTCCAGCCGAAGGTCAGTGATAAAGATGACTTCGATAAGGTCGAGGAAGCAATGCATTGTATGACTTTTGATTGGGATGCAGTGCGCCAGGTTGTTGCTATTAGTCCTAATGTTCCTTTGGAGTATGGTCATTCTAAACTAGGTCCCAAAGGCATCAAGTTTGAGTATCTGACGCAGGAGGCTAAGGTGTGGCAGCAGATCCTGACTACTAATGTCATGCCTAGCCCTCATGCGACTGAGGTTCTGGCCGATATGATTGCATTGATATGGTGTGTCTTGGAGGGGAAGGAACTCTACTTTCCAAGACTCATCCGTAGATACATGGCCCGGGCCCACATCCGAGGCAACCTGCCATTCCCATGCTTGATCACGCAGTTAGCTCACCAGGCTGAGGTACCCTGTGAGCAAGGGGATGAGACACCAGTAGTCCACAGCAAAAAAGAGAAAGTTATTCCTTGAGAGAATTGGTTCGGTGATTGTCCAGTAGCCCGACGCCGAGATTGACCTGCCATAGCCGCAGCTACAAAGCCGGCTACTTCTTCAGCTGCAGCAGGACCTTCAGCAGCACCATCAACACCTTCTAGACCAGCACCATCATCCACATCTCAGCCGATATACTGTTTAGTGCAACGTCTCTTTGAGCGCATGGATCAGATGGAACGTCACAACAAGTGACGTTATCAGCACTTGAGGCGGATTGTGATTTCAGGCGGCACTGATATCCCCTCTGAGCCCGACACCCCATCCGACCAGTCTGATGAGGAGGAGGCTCAGTCAAAGGAGACCCATAACGAGGCCCCTGTACAGACAGAGGCTCCTACCGAGCAACAGACCTCTGTGGAGCCAGAGCCCCAGCTATAGCTTCAGCAGACAGAGCCGGAGGCACATGCACCCACAGGTGATGGTAGAGATGTAGGCGTTGACCCCTCTCACCCGACTTGACCTGAGGAGCACAAAGGACGATGCTGTCATTTAAGTGTGGGGAGGCCGCCTCATCGGCAGAGTTTATATTTTGGTGAACCATTTCATTTCAGACACTTTTGCTTTTATTTTGTTTTATTTTCAGTACTTGCATTTTTTACTTTATTGCACTTTTGGATTTTTGTATATATTAGTTGTTTTGGATACTTTTTAGTTTATCGTATTTTCACTTTTGCTTGTATATACCTCAGATTTTTAATTTGATTTGCATATTTTGGTTAGTAGTATATATATAGTTATATGAGTTTATTAGTTGTGATTGGAAAAATGCGTATAATTGAGCTTAGTTTATTCTGTTGCATATGAAAAATTGATTTGGTTGAAAATAGGAATTAAACTAAAACTTTTTAACTTTTCACAATCACATCATATCATTTAGTATATTTAAAATAAATATCGGTCAATTTGATGGGATTTTCAAGAAATTCCTTTTATAAAAGGGCATTAAAATTCAAATTGATTTGAGTTGAAACTTTTTGAAACTTGCATGATGTATATATATAGTTTGGAATATGGTTTTTTATCTAAGAATACACAACCTGTGAGTTTTTTAGCCTAATTATATGGTTACATCATTTAACCATGATTTTGATTCTTGTGTGTTTTCTTTTCTATGATTGCAATCTTTGGTTTGTTCCATTCTATATGTCCATTATTTAGTGTATATTCATGCAATTATGTGATTGAGGCCATCATTTGAGTATAGCTCCTTATCCCAAATAGCCTACCATTTCATTTGCCTTTGTTTGACACTTTGAGCATGTTTAATTCCCTTTTGTTCCTTATATTACCACATCACTAGTTTTAAGCAAAAAAATAATTAATTGTCCTATTTGAATATTTGGTTAGCTTAAGATAGTGAGTGTGTCTGTTAATTAAGTGTGGAAAATATGGGAACCTTGGTTGATGAAAGTGTGTATTGTTTTTATTGAGAAAAAGTGAGAATTTGGGAGTATACTCATGCAAAAGTATAGAAACCATATGCATTGATGTCCTGTGTATATATTATGCTTTCATACATATAAAAAAAAGGAGAAAAGAAAAAAAAGAAATAAATAAATAGGGGACAAAATTACCCCAATGTGAAGTTCAATAAAAAGATCAATGCATATGTGTTGAGATTGGAATTGATACATGCCGTTAGGATTTTTGCCAGTAAAGAATTTCATAAAAACAGTCGCGTTGTAGATATATTCTCTAAACCGACATAAATCCCTTCGTACAAACGTTTTGGTTGTCACAAGTAACAAATCCCTTTGAAATTGATAACCGAGTATTCAAACCTCGGGTCGTCTTCTCAAGGAATTGCAGGGAGGTATGTTCTTATTATTGGTTATGAGTTTGTAAATTGGGGTTTAGGAAGTAAGGTGGGAATATGTTATATGACAAATAAAATAAAATAATAATAATAAAATAGACTCTTGGCAACGTATGAGAAATTGGAAGTCCAGATTTAGTTATCCTTATCAACAATAATGAAAGTTGAATCTTAATTTCACTTAGTTAACCTTTGCTATAACAAGGGAAGGTCAAGCGACTAATTAGTTAGATCTTTTGAATCCTAGTTAATTCCTAAGAAAAGATTGGGATTATTGAAGATCAATTCAATTGGCAAGATAACAATCAACAATTATGCTATTGAATTGGATAACTCCTGAGTTACTGATTTTTAAACTAAAACCAAAAGGAAAAGAGTAAATCTACTGGAATAAAAATATCTTCAGATGGGAAGCAGTAATCATGTAAATAAAAGAAAGCAGTCATGAATTGAAATACCTCAAATAACATTAATTAAGAAAATTATATGTAACATGGAAGAGTTCATAAATTATATAAAAATAAAGAACCTGGGATTGAGAGTCACTCCTAAAACTAAGAGAAGTCCTAAATCCTAAGAGAGAGAGGAGAGAACCTCTCTCAAAACTAATCTAAATCATGAGAAGTGAATTATTCGAGCCTCCCTATGAATGGATGCAATCTCCCACTTTATAGCCTCTAATCTGTGTTTTCTGGGCCGCGAACTAGGTCGAAAACAGCCCGGAAATCACTGGAGAAGAATTCAAACACGCTGATTTCCGTCACTGCGACGCGGCCGCATGGATCACGCGGTCGCATCACTTAGCGTCAGGGGAACTATAGCATATTATATATCAAATCGAAGCCCCAGACGTTAGCTTTCCAACTCAACTAGAACCGCGTCGTTTGAACCTCTGTAGCTAAAGTTATAGCCGTTTGAGTGCGAAGAGGTCAGGCTGGACAGCTTAGCAACTTCTTCATCTTCTTGTATTCCTTCCACTTTTGCATGCTTCCTTTCCATCCTCCAAGTCATTCCTGCCCTATAATATCTGAAAACACTTAACACACATATCAAGGCATCTAATGGTGATAAGAGAGGATTAATAATAAGCAAATATAAGATCAAAGAAGCATGTTTTCAATCAAAGCACATAATTAGGAAGGCAAATGTAAAACCATGCAAATAGTATGAATAAGTGGGTAAAGAGTAGATAAAAACCACTCAATTGAGCACAAGATAAACCATAAAATAGTAGTTTATCAACCTCCCCACACTTAAACACTAGCATGTCCTCATGCTAAGCTCAAGAGAAACTATAAAGATGAAGAGGAATGGTAGAATGTATGAAATGCAACCTATCTATATGAATGCAACTACATGCAAAATGTTTCTACCTACTTGGTTAAAAGTAAACAAATCTTTTAAGAACAAATATGAATTGGATTTCACTAATTCAAATCATGAAAATGAAGTACAAATAGACTTGTAGAAGAAAATAGCTCATGAAAGCCGGGAACAAGGAATTGAGCATCGAACCCTCACTGGTAGTGTATACACTCTAATCACTCAAGTGTTTAAGGTTCGATTTTTTCAATTCTCTACTATCCTTGCTTTCTAAGGCTTGTTCTTCATCTAACAATCAACACAAATTTAATGCACAAATACACATATCAAGAGGTCTTTTAAGGGTTGTAATGGGCCGGGTTAGGGTCAAGGTAGGATTGTATTTGGCCAAGTGGACTAAAATCTGAATCCTTAATTAACTTAAACTTTTTCCACCTAACTTAAGACAATCCATGTAATCAAAATACCACATCTAACTATCCATTAACCATATTTTTCACATATTCATGCATCCTGATTTGAGTACAACTCATATGCATTGCTACCAACATTTACTTTGGGACATTTTGTCCCCTTTTACTTATTTGCTCTTTTTTCCTTTCTTTTTCTCTTTTTTTATTTTTTTTATTTTTTTTATTTTTATTTTTATTTTTATTTTTTTTGGTACATATTTTTGTATTTTTTTTCTTTTATTTTTCTCAATGCATATGATTAAATTATTGGATGCATGAATCATGTCCTAAACATTTTTTTCACATTTTCAGAAAATTCTAACATACTCAATTCTCAAACCAAATGTTTCCGAACCCACTTTCCCCACACTTAAATCATAAGCATTCTCACTAGTCTAAGCTAACAAGGATTCAAATTAAGGACATTATTGTTTTTTGCTTAGAGTTAATGATGTGCTAAATAAAAAGAACAAAGAGGTAAAATAGGCTCAAAATTGGTTTGCAAGGGATAATGAAAGGTAAGGCCATATGGGTATGTAAGCTTAGTGAAACAAAGGCCTCAATCATGTAAGTGTATGCATACATCAAATTATGGAAATATAGAATTAAGCAAGACAAAGATCACAATTTTAGAGAGAAAAACACACATAAAAAAATAAAATATTGGTTGAAAAAATGGAACCAATTCAAATAGGCTCAAAAATCTCACAGGTTTTGTGTGTTCGAGTTCTAAACCATGTTCCAGTATAATATCTCTTCAAACAAGTGTAACATTAAATTTTATTCAAATTAGTGAAATGCTCTTAAAAGGTTTCTTGAAAAAGAAAATATTACTTCAACCAAGTGGTAAAATATGCAAAAAATCAAACAAATATGCAATCAAACATGCAAACAATGAATAAACAAAGAAAATAAAATATTGGTGTTGAGATAGGAAGGTACTAACCCACGGAGATCGGTATCGACCTCCCCACACTTAAGGATTGCACCGTCCTCGGTGCATGCTGAGATGTGCAGGTGGACGGGTGGCTTCAACTGATACTTTTCTCTATAGATTGTACAGATTGACTTGCCTGTCTCCCCATGTAAACGTCTTCCGGTTCTCTTCCGGGTGGCCATCCTGAAAGAAAAAGGGAAGAAGAGTAACCCAGAAATAAAGATAGGAAAATAAATACAGTATGGGTGGGCTAATGCCAAATAATAAGGGTCTCAATTACATGGTAGCTACAACATGCAAGTGAGAAAACAATAGAAGCCATGGCATGCCAGTGGTATAAAATTTGTAACATAGGGGAGGAGTGTGGGTAATGCAAGTATCAATACAAGCTCATGTCAATGCAAATGGAGTGCAAGTATCATAAAAGATTGGCATTGGCAGATAATTAATATCATCCCACAGTGTAAAACAAGTTACCAAAATAAATTTAAGAAAAGATGCAACAGTTTGAAAAAAAAAATTTTTTAACACCAATAGAAAAATAAAAAATTCAGAAAAGAAAATAAAAATATGCATAAATTTAAAATGAAATGAATGAAAATATGTAAGTAAATTAAATAAAATAGAATGGAGGTGAAAGAAAATAAGAAAGGAAGAAGAAAGAAACAAGAAAAGGTAAGAAAAATAAGGATTAGAGAAGAAAAGATAAGAAAATTGGCTAATCTGGATATGTTGTGCGGCGCAGGCGACGCGGACGCGTGAGTGACGCGGTCGCGTGGTTCGCGATAAGGTCAGGTGACGCGGACGCGTGGATCACGCGATCGCGTGGCCTGATTTGTGCGATTGGCGCGAGTGCAGCCTTGCGGTCGCGCAACTCTCTGTTCGAAACTCTTTTTGCCAAAAATCTGGGTGACGCGATCGCGTGGGGGACGCGGTCGCATGACTGGCCATCTTTTGAAAACGATGCGAACGCGCAGGGCACGCGTTTGCGTGGGAGGGTTTGGGCTTCCAGCACGAGTCCAGCCCCATTCCAGCTCAACTTTCTGCCATGCACCCTTTTTACGTCAAATTACATGGCACGCGGCCGCGTGGGTGACGCGGTCGCGTGGGAGGCCAAAGTTCTCACACGACGCGGTCGCGTGGGGTCAAATGATGCTAAAGGCACGCCTCCAGCCACGCTCCAGCGTGACTCTCTGTTCGTTTTTATTTTTCTCCCCTCTCCTTGCGACGCGGACGCATCGCTGATGCGGTCGCATCGCGTGGCATTTTTTTTTTAATTTGAAAAGAAAATGCAGAATGCAATGTTAATATGAATGTGATGCGAAATTCCAGCTTCAATAAAATAAAATAAAATAAAATAAAATAAAACAAAACAAACAAAATGAAATAAAATTAAAATTGAGAAAGGAATGATTATACCATGGTGGGTTGTCTCCCACCTAGCACTTTTAGTTAAAGTCCTTAAGTTGGACATTTGGTGAGCTCCCTGTTATGGTGGCTTGTGTTTGAACTCATTCAGGAATCTCCACCAATGTTTGTATCTCTAGTAAGCTCCGAGGTCCCACACTAAGCATGTAAAGCCCTTAAGAAGCTTCAAACAGATTCTTAGGCTCCCGGGGTGACAATTGTCAGAGCAGATTCCAGGATCCCAAATCTTGCTTTTACACCCATTTTTATTGAGATTTGTATTTTTTTAGCCGGGTGATAAGTAATTTGAATTCTCACTGCAGCTACCAAACAGCTTCCTAGACCGATTCAATTGAGCTCTACACCAACCTTTGCGTTTAAACTTAAGGCTTCCAACCATAATGAACCTTGCAGGACAATTCTTACCACTAGCCATCTTCCTCTTACTCTTAATGTTACAAAGAGCTCTAAGTTGACCATCCGTCTCCAGTAGCCCATATTCAAGTGGAATTAGAAAGCTAAGGGATATGAATTTTACCCACTTGAATGTTGTGAAGGATGATGGCAACTTAGGGGGAGGTATTTTTAATGAAATTGCAAGCTCCACTCCCTTGTGTTCTTCTCTGATAATTACCACCTCTTTGCAAACTTCTTCAATTTCAACTTCTTCCTCTTGGTAGCTTTCTTCCAATTCAATCTCCTCTTTATTGCTTTCCAAGGGCATGGGAGGTTGTGCTTCTTCTTCTTGAATCTCCATCTCTTGATCAACCTCTTCCAAGTCTTCAACTGTGATATGCCTTGGAGGTTGTGCATCCTCCTTAGCATCAATTTCAAATGTCTTGGAAGGGGGTTCTATGACTAGACTTTCCCATGGAGGTTCTGCATCTCCTAAGTCTTCAACCACTTCTTCTTCTTCAATAATTCCGGCTTCCTCTACTTGTTCCAGTACAAAGTCATGCTCCGTACTGTCCACTGGAGTTTCTAATATCTCCTTCATGCTACGTTCTTCATTAGATTGTCCACATGAAGCCATGGGGGTTTCTTGAGTGTCCGAACGTCGGGAAGCTAATTGACTCATTATTGCTTGCTCCAATTGACGAATGGTTGCATGACATCGATTCACTGTTTCCTTGAAACGATCCTTTGTCTCTTGATGTACTCGGTTTTTATAAATAGGATCATAGTGCTCTTGGATTGATGGATACGGAGATGGTGAATATTGAAGTGGTGGTTCTTGTGAGTAATTGGGTTGGAATTGGGGTGGTTCTATATATGGTTCATATGGCTCATAAGGTGGTTGGTATGGTGGTTGAGGGTTAGGGTCATATGGAGGTGAATGGCGGAAAGGGGCTTGTGAGTGTGGTGGTCCAAAGTTATGTTGAGGAAAGGGTTCATAGGCATATGGTGGTGGTTGTTGATAGTCCATTGGAGGTGGTTGTTGCCATGAGGGTTGATCAAATCCTTGTGGCTCCTCCCATCTTTGATTGTTCCAACCATGATGCCTGTTCTCATTGTAATTTCTTCTTCCTGCAACATCATTGTAACCAGACTCATAGCCAAAGGGGTGAGAGTTCATAGTAGCAAATAAAAATTAAAAACAAAAATAAAAATAAATTTAAATTAAAAGGTTATTTAAATTTTGAATTTGAAAATTAAATTTTGAAATTTGAATTTTGAAATTTGATTTTTGAAATAAGATAAGATAAAATAAAAATTTTAAAATAAAAACCAATAACCTCTTAACTTAAGAAAAAGCAAAAATAAAAAACAAAAATAAAAACAAATAAACAAGCAAAAATAAAATATTTACAATAACCAATAATAAGGCACACGTTTGCAAATCCCCGGCAACGGCGCCATTTTGACGTTAGGATTTTTGCCAGTAAAGAATTTCATAAAAACAGTCGCGTTGTAGATATAGTCTCTAAACCGACAGAAATCCCTTTGTACAAACGTTTTGGTTGTCACAAGTAATAAACCCCTTTGAAATTGATAACCGAGTATTCAAACCTCGGGTCGTCTTCTCAAGGAATTGCAGGGAGGTATGTTCTTATTAATGGTTATGAGTTTGTAAATTGGGGTTTAGGAAGTAAGGTAGGAATATGTTATATGACAAATAAAATAAAATAATAATAATAAAATAGACTCTTGGCAAGGTATGAGAAATTGGAAGTCCAGATTTAGTTATCCTTATCAACAATAATGAAGGTTGAATCTTAATTTCACTTAGTTAACCTTTGCTATAACAAGGGAAGGTCAAGCGACTAATTAGTTAGATCTTTTGAATCCTAGTAATTCCTAAGAAAAGATTGGGATTATTGAAGATCAATTCAATTGGAAAGATAACAATTAACAATTATGCTGTTGAATTGGATAACTTCTGAGTTACTGATTTCTAAACCAAAACTAAAAGGAAAAGAGTAAATCTACTGGAATAAAAATGTCTTCAGATGGGAAGCAGTAATCATGTAAATAAAAGAAAGAAGTCATGAATTGAAATACCTCAAATAACATTAATTAAGAAAATTATATGTAACATGGAAGAGTTCATAAATTATATAAAAATAAAGAACCTGGGATTGAGAGTCACTCCTAAAACTAAGAGAAGTCCTAAATCCTAAGAGAGAGAGGAGAGAACCTCTCTCAAAACTAATCTAAATCATGAGAAGTGAATTATTCGAGCCTCCCTTTGAATGGATTCAATCCCCCACTTTATAGCCTTTAATCTGTGTTTTCTGGGCTGCGAACTAGGTCGAAAACAGCCCGGAAATCGCTGGAGAAGAATTCAAACACACTAATTTCCGTCACTGCGACGCGGCCGCATGGATCACGCGATCCAGTCGCCTAGCCTCAGGGAAACTATAGCATATTATATATCAAATCGAAACTCCGGACGTTAGCATTCCAACGCAACTGGAACCGCGTCGTTTGGACCTCTGTAGCTAAAGTTATAGCCGTTTGAGTGCGAAGAGGTCGGGCTGGACAGCTTAGCAACTTCTTCATCTTCTTGTATTCCTTCCACTTTTGCATGCTTCCTTTCCATCCTCCAAGTCATTCCTGCCCTATAATATCTGAAAACACTTAACACACATATCAAGGCATCTAATGGTGATAAGAGAGGATTAATAATAAGCAAATATAAGATCAAAGAAGTATGTTTTCAATCAAAGCACATAATTAGGAAGGCAAATGTAAAACCATGCAAATAGTATGAATAAGTGGGTAAAGAGTAGATAAAAATCACTCAATTGAGCACAAGATAAACCATAAAATAGTGGTTTATCAATACATGAGTATATGTATATATGTAAAAGTGAGATTTTGGGAAGCTAAGTTTGATTTTAGAATTGTATAGAGTGTGTGTATGTGTTAGGTAAGAACTTAGGTTAGTCAAAGATTTAAATGATAGCTAGGGGTGGCAAACGGGCCTAAACCCGCCGGGCCGACCCGCGTAACCCACCAAAAAAGGTGGGCTAGGCTAGAAAATTGGGACCGCCAAATAGCGAAAGCCCGCCTAACCTGCACCGCTAAAACCACGAGCTTTGGCGGGGCGGGGCAGGCTTCCCCGCCGGGCTTAGTATTTTTTTGGCAAGGGATACTTTTACAATTTTTTTTTGCCAAAACTCAACTTCCCCCAACCCAACTTACAAGAGAATGAAGATGAAAATTGAGTGTTTTAGATTATGTTTATTTTGTTTTAGAGACAATATTTATAATTATGTTTTGGATTATGTTTATTTTGCTTTGGGAACAATATTTATAATTACAAATACTTTAATGTTTGTGAATACAAAAATTATAATTTGTTTATACTTTTAAAAATTATAATAGTTAAAAGTAAAAAACAAAAGAGATTTTTTTACGCCTTTATATATATTATTTAATAGTTAAAAGTAAATAAAAAAGAGGATATTTGGTAGGCTTAGCCCGCCAGCCCGCCATTAGGCGGGGCGGGCTGGGATTCTGGGACCGCCTCACTAGGCGGGGCGGGGAGGGCTTCCCCACTTGCCACCCCTAATGATAGCTCACTTGGCCATACATATATCCTCACCCTTAGCCCCATTACAACCTTGAAAAGCCCTCATGATAGTTGCATATGTACACTAAATATTTGTTGATTGGTTAGATGAAGAACAAACTTTAGAAAGCATGATTAGAGGAGATTCGAGCGGATTAACCCTAAACACTTGAGCGACTAGAGTGTATATACACATCCTGTGAGGGTTCGATTGCCCTATTCCATATTTCCATCTTTGATCATTGCTTATCTTGCATGTTTGTGAGCTCTTTTGAATAACTCAATTCAATTGTGAATTTGATTTTGGTATGATTATTTTGGCCCTTGATCGTGCATACATGATTTCTTGGAGATTTGACTCACTTTACCACATATATGCTTATATATATATATATATATAGTAATTAGAATAGCTAGATGCATGTAGGTAGCTTGCATTTAGATAGTTGCATTGAATAAATGTTATCACCCCTTTCTTGTCTTTCTTGGTTGATAAACCACTATTTTATGGTTTATCTTGTGCTAATTTGAGTAGTTTTTATCAATTCTTTGCTCACTTATTCATATTATTTGCATGATTTTACGAATCCTTCCTTATTCTATGATATAGTTGAAAACATGTTTCCTAAGCCTTTAAACTATTAATTTCAATTATCCTCTATTAACATTCGATGCCGTGATCTGTGTGTTGAGTGTTTTCAGGCTTTATAGGGTAGGAATGGGTTAAAGGATGGAAAGGAAACATGAAAAAGTGTAAGGAACGTGAAAAATTAAGTTTTGAGAAGGTGGTAGCGATGCGCACGCATGACCTACGCATACGCGTGACATGGGCCACGTGCAGAAAGTGCAGAAGACGCTTGGGGCAATTTTGGGCTAAGTTTGGACCCAGTTTTCGGCCCAGAAAACACAGATTAGAGGCTACAAAGTGGGGGAATTATTCAATGATTCATTCATTCATTCATTCATCAATTTACATAATTTTAGGTTTTAGATGTAGTTTTCTAGAGAGAGAGGTTCTCTCCTCTCTCTAGGTTTTAGGATTTCTCTTAGTTTTAGGTTTATTTCTTTTCAATTCCAGGTTCAATATTCCTTTAATTTAGTTTCTCTTCTACTTTTATTTATTCTAGCATTCTAGTTTATTTATTTTCCCAATTTGGTTTATGAACTCCATGTTAGATTTGATTTCTTTATTTAATGCAATTTGAGGTATTTCATATTTATGATTTTAATTTAGCTTTTTACATTCTTAGCTTGAATTGAGTAATTAGAGACTCTTGAGTTGTTAAACTCCTTTGTTGACTGATAATTGAAATTTACTGGTTGATTTGGATCCCTCTAAAGCTAGTCTTTCCTTAGGAATTGACTAGAACTTGAGGAATCAAATTGATTGGTCCACTTGACTTTCCTTTATTTAGTAAGGGTTAACTAAGTAGGAGTAATGAACAATTCTCATCACAATTGATAAGGATAACTAGGATAGGACGTTCATTTCTCATACCTTGGCAAGAGTTTTCTTAATTATAAGTTTATTTTCTTATCATTTACATTCCTTGTTCAACGTTTCAAAAAACCCAAAAATATACTTTTCCATAACCAATAATAACTACACCTCCCTACAATTCCTTGAGAGACGACCCGAGGTTTAAATACTTTGGTTTATTAATTTTATTGAGTTTGCTTTAGTGACAAACAAGTTTTTGTACGAAAGGATTCTTTGTTGGTTTAGAAACTATACTAGCAACGAAAACTTATTTGCGAAATTCTTTACTAGCATAAATCCGTTCGTTATTGGTTTAGCATGAGGACATGCTTAGTTTAAGTGTGGGGAGGTTTGATAAACCCCAATTCTGTGGTTTATCTTGTGTTGAATTTAGGGGATTCTATTAACTTACCCCATATTTATTCAATGAAAGAGCATGGTTTCATGAATTTCTCCTAATTGTGCTTGATGGTTAAAAACATGCTTTTTAGGCCTTTAATTAGTTAAATTTAATTCACTTTTGATTCCACTTGATTCCTTGATATGTTTGTTAATGATTTCAGGGTTAAGAGGCAAGGAATAGATCAAAGAAGTGAAGAGAAAAGCATGCAAGAGGGAGAATTCATGGAAAATGAGGATTTGGAAGATTCAAGGCGACGAGTACGCATGACCGACGCGAACGCGAGACCGACGTGTACGCGTGAAGAAGAAACTTGTCAAGGCGACGCGTACGCGTGACTGACGCGTACGCGTGATATAGAAAGTTTCCAAGTGACGCGTACGCGTGACCCATGCGTACGCGTGACAAGCGGCACGTGACCTCATTAAAGGAAAAATGCTGAGGGCGATTTCTGAGCTCACTGAGGCCCAAATCCTACTCAATTCTGAAGTATTTGAGGCCGAAATGAAGAAGGAGAAAGAGGGTGAGCAATTAGATAGTGTAGGAACCATGCTTTAGGTAGTTTTCTAGAGAGAGAAGCTCCCTCTTCTCTCTAGAATTAGGGTAGATTTAGGTTAAACTCTCTTTAATTTAGGTTTTAATTCTTGTTTTTATCTAGTTTTTTTTTTGCTTTTCCTTGTTCAATTGCTTTGATTCGCTTAGCTCTTCTTGTTAATTCCTCATTTTGGTTACTTTTTATGTTGATGAACTCTTGGTACTTTCAATTTTCTTTAATGCAATTTCATGTTTTATGTTCTTTTAATGCTTGTTTGAGTAGTTATTGTTATTAATTTCTTGCATTTGGTAGTTGTAAAATTTATTATTCTTGCCCTTTTACCATGCTTTTCTTTTATGCCTTTCAAGTGTTTGACAAAATGCTTGGTTGGATTTTAGAGTAGTTTTTGAGGATTCTTAGCTTGGAAAGAGAAATTGGGCAATCTTGAGTCCTTAATACTCAATTTAGATTGGTGATCTAGAGTGATTAGTTAGTCTTATATCCATTAGCATTACTTATAAATTAGGATTAACTAGTCCTATTTGACTTTCTCTCAATGTGAAGATAACATTATACCTTCTTTCAATGTTGGATATGACGAAATATGATTAGCTCTTGACAACTATTGTATGATAATTAATGACTAGGATAGAAAGCCTTGATTCTCAATCCTTGCCATGAATGCCTCTTTTTAATAATTGCATTCCTTAGTTGTTTTCTTTATTTTATTGCCATTTAAATTCTCGCTTCTTTATCAACCCAACCCGTGAAACTCGTAACCAATAATTGAGCACTCAACTGTAATTCGTAGGGAGAACGACCCGGGACTAATACTCTCGGTTATTTTTATTGGGTTGGACTTGTGACAATCGAAATTAAACTTTGATTGAAGGTTATTTGTGGGTTTGAACTATACTTGTAATGAAGCGATTTCTTTTATCAAGAAGAAATTTCTAAGCCGACGGTAACCTTCTTTCAATAGTCGCCATCGATTATTACACAAAGTGGATTGAAGCTGAGGCACTAGCACCATCACAGCCACTCAATGCAGAAAGTTTTTCTGGAGACAAGTCATAACTCGTTTTGGAATCTCCGATATTGTAAACTTAGACAATGGAACCCAGTTTGCAGACAAACGGTTTAAGGAGTTCCTATAAGGACTTGGCATCTCACAACGGTTCAACTCGGTGGAACATCCGCAAACCAATAGCCAACTAGAAGCGGCCAACAAAATCATCGTGAAAGGCCTCAAGAAATGACTAGAAAAAGCCAAAGGTCTCTGGAAGACCCCCTTTTGGTTAACATATGGCATAGAGTCCATCATTCCGATGAAGATCAAGGATCCCAACAGACGGAGAACCGTGGGAGGACATGACGAGGATGCAGAGTGGTGGTCGCGGATTTTGAAAACCACAACTAACCGGTAAGTGTACTGGGTCGTACCAAGTAATACCTCAAGTGAGTAAGGGTCAATCTCACGAGGATTGATGGATCAAGCAACAATAGTTGAGTGATTTACTTAGTTAGACAAGCAAAAAGTAATTTTGAGTTCAAATTCATTAAACAGTAATTAGAGAAATTAAAAATGGAGACAGTGATTGGTTGTAAGAATTATATGAGAAAATAGTTAAGGTTTTGGTGATGTTAAAATTTTAGGATTAACAATTCTCATTAACTACTTTGATTTTGCAAAGATTCAACTCATAGCAAACTTTGAGTAATTAGACTCCAATTCCTTGGTAATTTAATCATCCTCTAACTCAATTAAACACCAATTCCTTGGTCACCTAATCTAATTAGAGGGTTTAAGTTCGAATCCTAGTTTATAAGCCACACAAAACCCTAAAAATCCATAGATGCTATGATTATATGTTACGTATCACATTAAATCTAGATAATTAGAGAGTTATGAAAATTCAGTTTCAAACTGTTATTCAGATGAGATAATGTTTCTAAGAATCAACAAGAATTCATGTTAGAAAAGAGATTAATCTGTAGGATGAAGAATGAAACAGATTCTTGAATGTAAATCAATGCATTAATTAGAAGTAGAAAATAATAGTTATTAATCCATCCAAATAAACAAATCTCCTAACCTTAAAAATGGTGGTTTAGTTGCTCATGGTGTGAAAATCCTAGCAGAGAAAAGTGTGAGGTGTGGAAGAGGAGAAGAAGCAGAGGACTAAGTCAGAGTAATCTCTCTTTTTATATCTAATGCTAATTAATGCAAAATATAATTTCTAAAACTTAGAAATATCTTTTCTTAATGCTCATATTTCATGGGCGAGCATACAATTTATACCTAGTATTTTTTTTTGTACTATTTTTTCATCTAGGATTAACAGAATTCGTGAACAAAATTAGTTGGGTTTAAGTAATAAAGGAATAGAACTTGGCAACTCCAATTATAGAGAAACAAAAAGCAACGAGCTTTCATTCTTTTTAATCGAATAAAACTAAATAAGAAATCAAATTAAATCATTAAGATTCGGCGCAAATGACGTGAAAGCCCTTCCTTTTCAGCATAATGGCACCAAACTTGAGATTTCTGGCATTTGGTGGTTTAAAATACCTAAATCTTGATTTAATTCAACCAATTCAAATACAAATTCACTAAGAAAAGATAAGAAAGATACTCACACATTAAATGGGACCTCGCGGATGAAGTAAGGAGCATAGCAAACCTACGGAGCTAGCTCTAGAACAAAAGATAAGCCTAAGATACAACCACGGCATGACAAAATGGGACTTTAAACCGGGAGATCTCGACTTACGATGCAATGATATTGGTCCCCCTACCCCGGGAGAAGGAAAGCTCTCACCTAATTGAGAGGGTCCCTACCAGATCAAGTCTAAAATCGGGAAAGGAGCCTACAAGCTCAAACGACTCAACGGGACCTAGTTACCGAGGTCATGGAATGTCACGAACATGCGATGCTACTACACATAAGGACGTACCGCCAAGCTGATACCTTTAGCAGGATTAAGGTTATTTTGCAATTTGTATGATCTTCCTTTATTTTTCATTTTTCGTGTATCATTATCTCTGTTTTCTTTGTTGGACACTCTTTCCTACCCACAACGGGAGGTTTTAATAAGGCCCAATCCTTAATAAAAATCATTCTTATATTTTCTTTTCAAAAACATTTTTCTTGCATTCTCACCAAACCGACGACACGAACAGAATAAATAAATGGCCACCCCCAGGGCCCGATCACCCGCTGAGGCTAACATAAGCGGATATCCTAAAATAAATATAAGTATGTAAAACGGCCCACCAAGAGGCCCACTACTTATACCTATGCAAAATAGCCCACTAAACGCCAACTAAGAGCAGTTCAAAATCTGCCGAAAAAAAGGGCACGGCAACTCAAGGAAATTGTTCGCAAAAAGAAAAACATGCAAGCCGATCAAATGGCCTACAACGGAAATTGTTATGCCAAAATGACTTACAAACTTAGAAAATTTATTTCATAAAAACATAAAAAAGTCATTCTAAGTCCACAATCTCCCCATCCATGACGGTTCGGAATGCCCCCTATGACGGACACATCAACATCAGGAGGCAGCACTTGAACCTAAGCCTTTAACGTATCCTCTGTCACTGAGATAACATCCTTGGCATCCGTAAGTAATCCCTCCTGCTCTTTCTCCTTCTTCAGCTTGGCCACCTCAGCCTTCAGCAACTCTGCCTCGACGAGAATGACAGCAACCCTCGATTCGGCATCAGCTACTCGCTTCTGCTCTCAAGCCAGCTGAGAAAGAAGCGAGGTCTCTAGCTCAAAAAGACGAAGAATTTTTGAGCCAGCGTCCTTGGCATCCTTCAAGACCTTAAGACAGCAATTTCGGCCACCTCGAGCTACTTCTTCAGCTTCCAAGACTCCACCTGGGACTATCGGAGCTTGCCGTCCAAAAGGGCCACCTGAGTCAATATGGGCTCCGCCTTTCGGACAATGGTAGCCGAATGGAGGAGAGTACGATATACGGACTTCACCTACCCCACAACATTACAGTCACGAAAAATTCCTCGATACCTGACAGGAGATGATGATTAATAAAAGCCAGAGCATTGAAACTCTAGTCCATCACGAAAGGCATGAGTCCTTCCTCCTCCAAGTTCTCCCCCGAACTACCCTTAACAACCTTTTCTACTTCCTGCTAGCCTCAAAAATCGGAACCTCCACAACCTCCACCTCCTGAGAAACCGTGCGAGAATTCAGCTGAGTCACGGACTGAGGGGTCAATGGCGAAGCCTCACTGCCCTCGCTCCCAACATCCCGGGCCATAGCAGCCTTCAACAGAGCAAGCATGGTCAGGCCCCCAGCCATCTCAACTGAAAAGAAGTAGAAAAATTTTAGTAAAGTCACAAACTCAGCAATAAAGAAGTAAGAAACTGGTGCGCGAAATTGAACTCCGCACAACTAAACCAGCAAGTGCACCGGGTCGTCCAAGTAATACCTCAGGTGAGTGAGGGTCAAATCCCATGAAGATTGTCGAATTGAGCAAGCAATGGCTATCATGTAGATCTTAGTCAGGCGATTAAAAAGGATGATTGTTTGTTTAAAAGCATAAACAAAATAACAAAGAATGAAATACTAGGTTGGTGTAAAAATAGTGATAGAGATTCAGTTAAGGCTTCGGAGATGCGTATTCTTTCTGGATTAACTTTTCTTACTATCTACCTCAATAACGAATGATTCCTTCAATGGTTGCCATACGTGATTAACTCAGGTCCTCTCATCAAGTTAATCTTTTCTAAACCATAGCAGTCCACCATATTCGAACAACTCATGTCCTCTCATCAAGTTAACACATGGCTTTCCACTATAGCCAAAGGTGAAGACCTAAGCAATCCTCTCCCCTTCGTGATCATACTCAAAATGCCACAGACAAAGTCGTCCAGGTATGCTCTTGGATCCGCAGTGCACTCTCTAGCTATGGTTCAATGCTCTCCGGGTCAGGACTCACACGGAACCCATGTAGAACAAGGATGATGTCACGGTTCATCCTTAATTCATGAGATGAATACCGAAAATGTACAAGAGAATGGAATCAAACATATTAAAATAGAAACAGTAATATTATTAATCCATGAGAATCAGCAGAGCTCCTAACACTAACTTAGAAGGTTTGGTTGAATATAGCTTACAGATAGTAATAGTAAAACGTGCAAAAGGGCAAAGATCAAAAGTTTCATCCTTAACAAATGTGATCTTTGTTCTATTTATATTAATCTACTAATGAAAAGAATACAAAAATATGATAGACTAGACTTAGAGGTGCGAAAGTCCACTCTTGGGCCCACTTTGGTTAAGTACTTGTGCTTAGCTTGGCGTCCAACTTGAGGGATGGGCGTTGAACGCCCATTAGAGGGTTAATCCATGCTGTCTTATGCTTCTTGGTGGGTGTTGAACGCCCCAAAGGGGGTGTTTGGGCTTTCAACGCTGGCTTGAGTTCCTTGTCGTTGAACGCCAAAAAGGGCGTAGTTCTTGGGTGTTCAACGCCGAATATAGGCAAGCTCCTTCAAAGAAAAGTATAGATCATTATATATTTCTGAAAAGATCTGGAAATTAGCTTTCCAATGCCATTGAGAACGTGTCATTTGGACCTTTGTAGCTCCAGAAATGCTCGTTTGAGTGCATGGAGGTCAGAATCTGATAGCATCTGCTACGCTTTCCTTGCCTCTGAATTGGACTTTGCCAAAACTCCTCAATTTCAACCAGAAATTCCCTGAAATCATTAGAAAACACAACAACTCAAAGTAGAATCTAAAAATGTGAATTTTGTACTAAAACCTATGAAAATATAATGAAACTTAAACAAAAGCAAAAGACAACAAAAACCCACCAAAATAAATCCGGCACGCCTCCGGGTCTCCCATAACGTCCCGGGGCTTTAACGGTCTATCCCTAAAAATCGACAACAGAACATCGGTGATGTCCTTGTTCTCCGAAGATAAACCCTCATATGTGATCTGAGTTAAGTCTGACGCACTGGAACCAAAATTCTAGTATGTAGAAAAATGGTGTTCCTCGTTGAGCAAGTCGGATCTTGAAGTATTTCTCCTTAAAACCGTGAAAGAAATCCTCAAACAACCCGAAGATCTGCCGGTTTGGCTGGGCTCGGAAATATACATACCCTTTCTTATGCTTTTCCTCCTTGGCAATTTTTAGTTGAAATTGAGTGGATTTCATCATATAAACCTATATTTATTCCCTTAAATAGCATCCTTTTGGGTTTTTCTCCTAAATTATGCTTGGTTGTGAAAACATGCTCTTTTGTGCCTAATTTAATCAATTTTCTTCCATTTGCGTTCCATTCGATACCTTGATTTTTTGATGAGTAATTTCAGATGTAATAGGTAGGAATGGCTTGGTAAGAATGGAAGAGAAGCATGCAAGAGGGAGAAAACATGAAGAAACAAAGGAAAAAAGCTTTGCAAAGTGTGTGTGCGCACAACCTCTTGTGCGTATGCACAAGCTGAGATTTGGCCAGTGTGCGTACGCACAGGTACCAGTGCGTGACTTCATTAAAAAGTCATGTGGCTCACGAATTGAAGGGTTTTGAGGCACAAATATAATGGCCTAGAGCTCATATGGAGGGGGCAATGATGAGCGGATATTTTATACACTTTTTAGTACTGTTTTCTTAATGTTTTGGTTACGTTTTGTTAAGTTTTATTTAGTTTTAGTAGGTTTTGTGCAAAAATCACTATTTGGATGCTACTTTGAATTTTTTTTATTTTTCTATGATTTTAGGGGATTTTTGGGTGATTCTAGCAAGTTTTGGAAAACTCTAATTCAGAGACAGAGAAAGGGCTGCAGATGCTGTTAGATTCTGACCTCCGTGCATTCAAATGGGCATTCTAAAGCTACAGAGGTACAATTGATGCTCTCTCTCAACGACGTTGGAAAGCTAACATCTAGGGCTTCCCAACAATATATAATGATCCATACTTATCTTTAAAAATGAAGGCCCAAAACGGGCGTTGAAATCCCATCAGACCCCCTGCCTGGCGTTTGGACGACCCAGAAGGACCAAGATGGCATTTGGACGCCAAAAAGGGAGCAAGCCTGGTGTCCAACATCCCAAGAGGAGTCCCAACACGTGGAGTCACCCCAAGCTCAGCCCAAACCCTCACCAAGTGGGCCCAAGAAGTGGATTTTCGCACCAAGAGTCCAGTTTATCTTATTTCTGTAATCTCTAGTTATTAGATTAATATTTAAAGAAGAAGATCACCCATGTTTAGGATCTTCTTCCACCTTATTTTTGAATACATTGTTTTCTGTAAGCTATGAGCGACTAAACCTCCTATGTTAGGGTTAGGAGCTCTATTGATTCCAATAGATTAATAATATTACTGTTTCTATTTTAATATGTCTGATTCTATTCTCTTATGCTTTCTCATTCTTCATCTCATGAATTGAGGATGAACCGTGACATTCATCCTTGTTCTACATGGGTTCCGTGTGAGTCCTGACCCGAATAGCATTGAATCACAACTAGAGAGTGCATTGTGGATTTCAAGAGAGTACCTGGGCAACTTTGGATACGTGACATGAAATCCCGTTGACCGTGGGTTACTGAGGTCTCAGTGGCGCTAAGACTAGAGTCAGAAAAGCAGCACTCTCTGATCCAGAAGTTCCGACCTTGTCTGTAGCATTTTGAGTAGGATTGCAAAGGGGAGTGGATTGCATATAGCTTCATCTTGGGCTACAGTGAGAAGCCATGAGTCAACTTAATGAGAGGACATGAGTTACTTGGATATGGTGGACTGTTGTGGTTTATAAGAGATTAACTTGATGAGAGGACATGAGTTAGTCACTTACGGCTGCCATTGAATGAATCATTCGTTATTAAAGTAGATCGTAAGAAAAGTTAATCCGGAAAGAAATAGCATCTCTGAAGCCTTAACTAAATCTTTATCACTGTTTTCACATCAATCTGGTATTTCGTTCTTTACTATTTCCTTTATGCTTTCGAACAAACAACCATATTCTCTAATCGTCTGACTAAGATTTACAAGATAGCCATTGCTTGCCCAATCCGACAATCTCCGTGGGATTCAACCCTCACTCCCCTGAGGTATTACTTGGACGACCTGGTGCACTTGCCGGTTCATCTGTGCAAAGTTTGCGGAGTTTAAATTCGCGCAGCAAGTTTTTGGCGCGGTTGCCGGGGATTGTTCAAGTTTGACAAACTATCGAACTATCTTGTTGCTTAGATTAGGTATTCTTCAAGGCTTATTTACTATTTTGTTTGTGTCTTTTGTTTTCTTTTTCAATTTTTTTTCAAAACCTTTTCTTTTTCTTTAGTAATCTTTGTCTTTTGTTTGAGTCTTGTGTCAATATTTAAGTTTGGTGTCTCTTTTGTTTTCTTTTTTAAGTTTTTTTTGAAAATTGTTCTTGAGTGTTCTTCATTGTGTTCGAATTGTTCTTGATATTTTTCTTTGTTTGATCTTAAAATTTTTTAAGTTTGGTGTCTTTTAGTTGTTTTTCCTTTAATTTTTGAAAATTAGTGTCATTTGATCTTAAATTTTTATGTTTGGTGTCTCTTAGTTGTTTTTCTTTTTCTTTGAAATTCGAAAATCCAAAAAAATATTTCTTTTATCTTTGTTCAAATTTTCGAAAATCTTGCTATCTTATCTTATCTTGATTTAAAAATTTTAAGTTTGGTGTTTCCTTGTGAGTAAAGTTTAAATTTTAAATTTCAAATCTTATCTTTTCAAATCTTTATCATATCTTTTTCCTTTAATTCCTTCCTATCTTATTTTTTTAATAAAAAAAATTAAATTTTAAATTCTTATCTTTTTAAATCTTTACTATCTTTTTTCTTTTTTTAGGTTTAATTTTAAAAACTTTTAAAATTTTATCTTATCTTGTTTTGAATTCAAAATTCAAAAATAAAAAATTTAAAATAAAAATATAAAATTCAAATTTCAAAACTTAGCTTCAAATCTTTTTCAAATCTTATCTTTCCTTGTTTGACTCTCTCTTTCAATTTTTAAATTCAAAATGTTCTTTTAAACTTTCTCCTTTTAATTTCAAAATCAAATCTTTTATTTTGTTTTCAAATCTTGTTAGTTAATTAGTTACTTGTTTTATCTTTTTTTCTCCTTTCTCTTTCCTCTTTTTCAAAACTTCCTAACTACTTTCTCTTTCTCTTTTTTCTTTTCGAAAATCCTAACTTCTTTCTCTCCCTTCTTTTTCGAAAAATTCATCTCTCCTTCCCTCTTTATTTTCAAATTCTATCTCATCTCCTACTTTCATTCATCTTCTTCTTCAGATATCTCACAGGGAGTTCTCTATACTCTAACATAGAAACTCCCATTCTTTCTCTTTCTTGGTTTTCTTTTTCTTGTTTATGAGTAGGAACAGAGATAAAGAACCCCTCTTTGATCCTAACCCTGAACCTAAGAGGACTCTAAGGAGGTGGCTACAACAAGCTAGAGCACAACACTCCGAAAGAAACCTCACAGAGCTTTTTGAACAAGAAGCCGAGGATACAGACATGGCAGCCAATCCTAATGACAGAGGACATGCAAAGAAAGTCCTAAGTGACTTTACTGCACCAACTCCTGACTTCTATGGACGGAGCATCTCTATACCTGCCATTGGTGCAAATAACTTTGAGCTAAAGCCTCAACTGGTCACTCTAGTTCAACAGAACTGCCACTTTCATGGACTTCCACAGGAAGATCCCAACAGATTCATCTCTGATTTCTTGTAGATCTGTGATACTGTCAGGACTAATGGAGTGGATCCAGAGATTTATAAGCTGATGCTTTTCCCCTTTACTATAAGGGATAGAGCTAGGTTATGGCTGGATTCTCGGCCCAAGAAAAGCCTAGACTCTTGGGAGAAGGTGGTGAATGCATTCTTGACCAAGTTCTTTCCACCTCAGAAGCTGAGCAAGCTTAGGGTGGAAGTTCAAACCTTCAGATAGAAAGAAGGTGAATCCCTCTATGAAGCTTGGGAGAGGTAAAGCAACTAATCAAAAGGTGCCCTCCTAACATGATTTTAGACTAGACCATGCTAGATATCTTCTATGATGGTCTTTCTGAGATGTCCAAAATGGCATTGGATCACTCTGTTGGTGGATCACTCCACTTGAAGAAAATGCCTGAAAAGGCATAGGAACTCGTTGACATGGTTGCAAACAACTAATTCATATACACTTCTGAGAGGAACCCTGTGAACAACGGGGTAGCTCAGAAGAGAGGAGTCTTGGAGGTTGACACTTTGAGTGCCATATTGGCTCAGAACAAGATCCTGACCTAACATATCAACATGATCTTTCAGCATCTGACTGGATTGTAAGCTGCAGCTGACAGCACTCAAGAGGCATCCTATGAAGGAGAAGCCTATGATTCAGATCAACCCATGATGAAAGCGGTTAACTATATGGGAAATTCCTCAAGAAATCCCAAAAAGGAGCCTTATGGGAACACCTATAATGCATCGTGGAGGAATCATCCAATCTTTTCATGGAGGCATCAACAGAAGCCTCAGCAAGGCTTCAATAATAATCAAGATGGAAGAAACCAGAATAGGTTCAATAAGAGACAACTCCCACCCTCTTAGCAACGGATGGAGACTTCTAAGAAGAGCCTCTGTGACTTAGCCACTATAGTCTCCGATCTCTCTAAGACCACTCACAGTTTCATGATAGAGACTAGGTCCTCTATCAGAAATCTGGAGGTACAAATTGGTCAGCTGAGCAAGAGGATCCCTGAGATCCCTTCTAACACTCTTCCAAGTAATACTGAAGTAAACCCAAGAAAAGAGTGCAAGGCCCTCACTGTAGGAGCTGAGGTAGAATCTGAAGAGCAGCTTCTGGCGTTGAACGCCAGCAAGGGAGTAGTTGGGCGTTCAATGCCTAAGGAGAAGCAAGTTATGGCGTTGAACACCACAAAGGAAGAGGGCGGGCATTCAACACCCACTAAGAACCCTACTGTTGAAGAAGTAAAGGAAATCAGAGCCCATGAGGAGACCATAGAGGTCCCCTGACTGCCCTATTGCAGATTATGGAGTCTGAAGAATACTCCTCCTATGATGAGGAAGAAGAAACTAGAGAAGAGAAAGTTGCTCTGTGGAACAAAGGCATTAGAGGAAGAACCCCCAGTACTTATCCAAGAGTGCAGTGCTCTGGTTCAAAGGAAGCTGCCGCAGAAGATGCCATACCCTGGAAGCCTTCTGATTCCCTGTACCATAGGTACAATCACCTTTAAAAAGGCTTTGTTTGACCTTGGGTCAAGCATCAACCTCATGCCTCTCTCTATAATGAAGAGGCTCGGAATTCTAGAGGTGCAAGCTGCTAAGATCTCATTAGAGATGGCAGACAAGTCACTAAAAAAGGCATACGGCATGGTGAAGGATGTCCTGGTAAAGGTTGAAAAACTTTACATCCCTGCAGATTTTATAATCCTAGACATTGGAGAAGGCGAGGATGAATCCATCATCCTTGGAAGACCTTTCCTAGCCATTGCCAATGCCATAATCGATGTGGCAAAGGGAGAGCTAGTTCTACAATTATGGAAAGATCACATCTTGTTCAAGATGTCTAACCCTAACTCTCCCTCTAACAAAGGAAAGACAATTGTGCAACACATAGTGTTCTAACCCTCTCTCGGTGCAGAGCTATACAAAACCCCCCCGACACCAACTCTAAGTTTGGTGTTGGGAAGCCATCATCAAGCACTGAGAATAAAAGTACTCAAAAGAAGGTACCTAAAGGCTGGAGGGACAAGAGGATCCCCACTGAAGGCCTCTCACCTGGCATGAGAGTGGTCTTCACTGACAGTTCAGTCATTCCACACATTGTGAACAGCAACCTGTCCCTAGAACATGTGGAGCTCATCCATGAGAGCATAGGAAGGAAGTTCACTGTAAGGGGTGAAATTCTGAGCCCCTATCATTATCCGTAAAGGAGCTGTCCGTCAAGCTAATGAGGTAAGGAAGCGCTTGTTAGGAGGTAACCCAACCATGAGTAGAGTATTTCTATTTTTCTTTCTTTTAGTTTGCTTTCATTTAAGTTTTGTTAGTTTATAGTTTTTTCCTTTACTTTTTAATGTTTGTGATCATGTACTGTACAGAGACAAAAACAGAGGAAGAAGACGAGCAGAACACCCTGGGGAGACCTTCTTGCTGGCATTGAACACCAGACAAGGAAAGGGATGGGCATTCAAACGCCTATAAGGAAGCAGGAGCTGGTGTTGAACGCCAGAATAGGACCATTCTGACTGTTCAACACCCTACAGGGAGCAGAGGCCTGGTGTTAAACACCAGGAAGGGAGTCCTTGGGAGTTCAAACGCCCCCGTGGGAGCAAAAGCTGGCATTGAATGCCAGCCAGGGAGAAAGGCTGAGCGTTCAACGCCCACCAGGGGGCATGGATTCGAATTCCCTAGCTTTTCATGATCAGTGGGTTGCACAGAATCTCCACCTACCCCACTTTCTCTCTTCCCCATACACACACCTCCCTAAACCCATCATAACTGCTACCAATCCCCACCCAATTCAAATTTAAACCTTTCCCACCCATTTCCCCTCCCCCATAGCCGAACCCTAACCCACCATCCCCTATAAATATCCCCTCATTCACCCCTTCATACACACACAACCACATCCCTCTCATCTCTCTCACACTCTACATTCTTCTTCTCTTTCCCACACACGGCTGAAGCCTCTTCCCCCTCTCTTCTCCATATTTTTTCTCCTTCTTCTACTTTTCTCTTCTTCTCTTCTTATTTTGATCGAGGACGAATAAAGTTCTTAAGTTTGGTGTTGGAAAAGCTTAGCTTTTTGCTTTCCATTCACACTCATGGCACCCAAAATCAGAGAGTCCTCAAGAAAGAGGAAAGAAAAAGCCCTAGCTTCCACCTCTGAACCCTGGAAAATGAAGAGATTTCTCACCAAGACTCATCAAGACTACTTCTATGAAGTAGTGGCAAAGAAAAGGGTGATCCCTGAAGTTCCCTTTATGCTCAAAAAAGATGAGTACCCAGAAACCTAACAAAAAATCTGGAGAAGAGATTAGAAAGTCCTAACCAGTCCTATCCGGATAGTGTAAGAGTGGCGCTCAAATTACCACAAATGTTAGGAGACCCTCACTCTTACACTAAAAGGGTCAATACCGACCAAAGGATAGACCAAGTGCTAGCGGATATTTGTGTGGAAGGAGCACAATAGAGGAGGGATGCGCAAGGCTGGCCATACCAACTAGGTAGGCTTGACCTCAAGCCCGTGGCAAGAGGATGGTTGGAATTTATCCAACGTTCTATCATCCCAACAAGTAACCGTTCTAAGGTTACCATAGACCGAGCAATAATGATTCACTGTATTATGCTTGGAAATGAGGTGGAGGTACACGAGGTGATACCTCAAGAGCTGTACAAGATGGCAAAAAAGCCCTCTACACAAGCAAGGCTGGCATTCCCACATCTCATCTGTCACCTATGCAATTCAGCTGGAATTGTCATAGAAGAAGACACCCCCATAGAGGAGGACAAGCCCATCACGAAAATAAGCATGGAGCATGTTAGAGAGCCTGCTCACGCATCACAATAAGAGCATGTACAGCCGCCTCAATAAGAAATCCCTGAGATGCCTCAAGGGATGTATTTTCCTCCCTAAAACTATTGGGATCAACTGAGCACCTCTCTAGGAGAATTGAGCTCCAACATGGATCAGCTGACGTTGGAACACCAAGAGCAGTCCACCATCCTTCATGAAATAAGAACAGATCAAAGAACCTTGAGGGAGGAGCAACAGAGACAGGGGCATGACATAGAAGAAGTCAAGTGCTCCATTGGATTCTCAAGAGGGAGCGGCAGCCACCATCACTAAGGTTGTTGAGTCCCCTTTTCTCCATGTTTACTTTTCTGTTTTGTTCTTTTGTTTTGTTTTCTGTTTAAGTTCATGATCACTCATCTTATCCTTTTCTAGTTTTAGTGTCCATGTCTTTTATTTTGGTTATAAAATATACAATGTATCTACATCAAGCTTAAAAGAATTTTTTTCAAAAGTAGTGAGGTGCATAATCTTCGAGTATATCATGACTTATCTCTAACTATTTACTGATTACACCGACCTCAACATAGCCTGCCCAAAAGATCCCAATCCACTCCCAAATATAGACACCCTAGTCGACGCATCATCGGGATACAAATACCTTTCCTTGATGGACGCCTACTCAGGGTACAACCAAATACCGATGTATCAACCCGACCAAGAGAAAACCTCGTTCATAACCCCAAAGGCAAACTACTACTACGTAGTTATGCCGTTCAGGCTCAAGAACGCAGGGGCTACATACCAGAGGTTGATGAATAAAATTTTTGCTAACCACATCAGAAAATTGATGGAGGTCTATATCGACGACATGTTGGTAAAGACACAGAAAAAAAAAGAGCTATTGCTCGACCTTGCCGAAGTGTTTGATACTATACGAAAGCACGGGATGAGGCTAAATCCTGCAAAGTTTACTTTCACGGTATAGGCCGGCAAATTCTTGGGCTTCATGCCCACCGAGAGAGGAATTGAAGCAAATCCAGATAAATGTCAGGCCATACTCAGCATGAAAAGCCCGACCTGTGTCAAGGAGGTACAACAGCTCAACAGAAGACTGGCAGCTCTGTCTAGATTCCTAGCTGGATCGGCACTAAGATCTCTTCCTTTCTATAAAACATTAAGGAAAGGAAAGAGGTTTCGATTGGACCCCAGAATGTGAACAAGCCTTCTAAGACTTCAAGACATTTCTGGAACAACCACCTATCCTAACTCGACCCCAGAAAGGAGAGGAATTAATCCTTTACCTCGCCGTGGGAAACTGGGCGATAGCTTCAGCCCTGGTCAGGGAGGATGAGTATGGACAACAGCCCATCTACTTTATCAGTAAGGCTTTACAAGGGGCTGAACTAAACTACCAAAAGATAGAAAAGTTCGCCTACGCCCTAATACTCACCTCCTGATGACTCCGGCCATACTTTCAAGCTCACACCATCAGAGTACGGACTAACCAACCCATAAAAGGCATCCTACAAAAAACCGACTTAGTTGGAAGAATCTTACAATGGGCAGTGGAATTGTCTGAATTTGACTTTAAATACGAAGCCTGGACAGCCGTGAAGTCACAATACTTGGCCGACTTCGTTACCGAGTACACTGACACCCCAGGCATCCCCGCTAATTGGAACCTCTATGTTGACGGCTCATCAAACAAAGCCGGAAGCGGAGCAGGTGTCATCTTAGAAAGTGACCAGGGAACCCAACTCGAACTATCTTTAAGATTCAAGTTTCCTGCCTCAAATAAACAAGCCGAGTACGAGGCCTTACTAGCTGGTTTGAAACTGGCTAGGGAAATAGGAGCTCAAAAGCTTACCATATTTAGCGACTCACAAATAGTCACCTCACAAATAGAGGGGAGCTATCAGGCCAAGGATCCCACCATGAAGAAGTACCTAGACAAAACCAAAGAACAGATCGGAAAATTCATGGAGTACGAGATCCGACATATACCTAGGGAACAAAATGCTCAAGCTGATGTACTTTCAAAACTAGCCAGCACCAAACCAGGGGGCAATAATAGAAGCCTCATCCAAGAAACACTACAAAACCCGTCAACCTCTGAAGAAAAAATAGTCTTAAACATATCAGACCAGGACCAAGGGTGGATGACTCCCATAATTAACTATATCAAATCTAAAGTACTTTCCACAGAAAAAAAGAAGCAAAAAGGCTCATAAAGGAGGCACAGTACTACACCTTGGTAAGTGACATCCTATAAAGAAGGGGGATCTCAACACCCCTCCTTAAGTGCGTCCCGACCTCTGCCACAAAAAAGGTCCTGGAGGAAGTCCACAGTGGCATGTGCGGCAACCACCTCAGGGCACGAACTCATTACAAAAAGGTATTCCGAGCTGGTTTCTATTGGCCGACCTTGCAAAAGGAAGCATCAGAGTTCGTCAAAACATGCCCATCATGCCAGAAACATGCCAACTTCCATATCGCGCCACCCGAAGAGCTCATCTGTGTCACCTCACCCTGGCCATTCGCAAAATGGGGACTTGACCTGCTCAGCCCATTCTCCCAGGGATTAGGGCAAGTCAAGTTTCTCATTGTAGGAGTAGACTATTTCACAAAATGGATCGAGGCAGAGCCGTTGGCCACCATCACTGCCCAAAGAAGTCGGAAGTTCCTATACAGAAAGATTGTCACAAGGTTTGGGGTTCCATGCTCCATCACCACAGACAATGGCACTTAGTTCACCGACAAAGGCTTCAGAAACTTAGTAGCTGATTTAAAAATAAAGTACCAGTTCACCTCCGTGGAACACCCACAAGTCAATGGACAGGCGGAGGCTGCCAACAAAGTTATATTGGCCGGGTTAAAATGAAGGCTACAGGACGCAAAGGGTGCTTGGGCTGAAGAGCTCCCACAAGTCCTATGGGCATATCGGACAATACTACACTCCACGACCGGGGAATCACCCTTCCACCTTGCTTACTGTTCATACATCGGTTCGAGCTATAAAGGACCGGGTTAGCCGACCTCTTAGAGGGTTGGCCGACCTTTTAGAAGGTTGGCCCACGACCGACCTCTTAGTAGGTTGGCCCATGAACGACCTCTTGGAAAGCTGGCCCATTACCGACCTTTTCACAAAGAGTTTGGCCAAATCGTCAAAAGAGCCCAAAGCAGGCCTAAACGAAGGAACACAGCCCAATCTAAAGGCAGCTAAAGCCTATAAAGCTAAAGGTGGTTCCCCTTAAATATAAGATGACTTCACTCAAAGATAAGATAAGATATGATAACTATCTTATCTCCAGAAAGGTCACTCCACACCATTATAAATACACTGGAGCACCCAGGTATAACTCATACTCTGATTCTACTAAAAACCTGCTTAAAGCCCATGCTAACTTAAGCATCGGAGTCTCTTGCAGGTACCACCACCCTCCGGTAACGAAGGATCAGTAGCATCTCCAGCTCCACCAGATACAACAGGTCGGACACGACAGCTCCGGCCACCAGATCCAACAGGTAGGACATGACAGCTCCGGCCACCAGATCCAACAAGTCAGACACGACAGCTCCGGCCACCACAGCAGATCTCATCCAAGATCGACCTTCAGTTTTAGGTAACCCTCGGAAGAATCCTACAGTGGGCAGTGGATTTATCCGAATTCAATCTTCGATATGAAGCTTGGACAGCCATCAAATCACAGTATCTGGCCGACTTCATCACAGAGTACACTGACACCCCGGGAACTCCCACAAAATAGAATCTCTACGTGGACGACTCTTCAAACAAAACCGGGAGTGCTGCAGGTGTAATTATAGAAAATGATCAGGGAACCCAAATCGAGCTAAATAACCAAGCTGAATACAAGGCACTACTAGCTGGTTTAAGGCTGGCTAAGAAGGTAGGAGCTTACCGTGTCCAGTGATTCACAAGTAGTCCCCTCACAAATAGAAGGGAGCCACCAAGATAAGGATCCCACCATGAAAAAATATCCCGGGTAATTCGGGTAAACCTGGACAAAACCAGAGAACAGCTCGGGTAATTTGGGGGACCCTGGACAAAACCAGAGAATAGCTCAGGCAATTCGGGGGACCCTGGACAAAACCACTGTTCATACCCTGGGTCGAGCTACCCGACCTGGGATGATTGACTACAAAGCGACCGACCTTCTCAGGTCAGGCTACCCGACCTCTTCTCAAAGAGGTCGGCCAAATCAACAGGAGAGCCCAATAAAGGGCCCAAATAGAGGAACACGACCCAAATCCATAGGCCGTCCAAGCATATAAAGATAAGGGCAGTTTCCTTGAAGATAAGCTGACCTCAACTCAAAAGATAAAGATAAGATAAGATAACTAACTTATCTTCTCTAAAAAGGTCACTATCACACCATTATAAATACACTGGAGCACCCAGGTATAACTCATACTCTGATTCTACTAAAAACCTCTTTAATACCCATGCTAACTTAAGCATCCGAGTCTCTTGCACGTACCCCCCACCCTTCGGTGACCAAGGATCAGCAGTGCTGTAAGTCCAACAAGTCGGATACAACAGCTCCGGCCGCCGTCAGCCAGCCGGACACGCTATCTCCGACCAGTACAGAAGATCTCGTCCGAGATCGACCTCCAATTTCAGGTAACCCTCGGAACATTGGCGCCGTTGCCGGGGAACCTTGAAGTCATCCCAACACCATGGCGGACGGCCATGACAACGACCACGATTCAGATCTAGAAAATAGAACGCCGCACAAGAACGCGGACACTACACTGAAGGATACTCCAGAATCCAACAGGGACAAAAACTCATCGAATCCCGGGGTAATAGAAGCACTTCAAGATCACTTAAAAAAACTTGAAAAAGGAACCCAACAACAACGAGAGGTTGGGAAGGATCTTTAAAGAGAGGTACGGCGACGTCGAGAACTGGAAGACAAACTACTGCAATTAGAAGCCGATCTCAAAGCAAAAGCTCCTCGGGCCACTCCTGAGGAAAATTCATGCAAAGAACAAGACCCATTCACCAGGGAAATCATGAAAACCAAAATTCCAAAAGACTTCAAACTCCCGGACATGACTCTGTATGATGGTACCACAGATCCCAACCACCATCTCAGCAATTTTAGAAGCAGAATGTACCTCACCGACGCCTCAGATGCCGTTCACTGTAAAGCCTTTCCAATAACTCTCACGAAGACAGCAATCAGATGGTTCGACAACCTACCTCCAAAGTCCATCTCAAACCTTGACGACCTGGCCAAAAAGTTCTTGGCCAGATTCTCCATCCAGAAAGATAAGGCCAAGCACGCCCCCAGTTTACTAGGGATCAAGCAAGGAGATCGGGAGAGCCTCCGCAACTACATGAAAAGATTCAACAAAATATGCATGGACATACAAAGCTTACCAACAGAGGCCGCCATCATGGGACTCATCAATGGTCTACGAGAGGGACCTTTTAGCCAACCTATATCAAAGAAGTACCCTACCTCCTTAGACGAAGTACAAGAGCGAGCAGAAAAATATATCAACATGGAAGAAAACGCTCGGTTGGGAGAAATCTCAAAATCTAGGACCCCCTACCGAGATAAAGACAAGGAATCCAAAAGGAAAGAAGATCGACAAGGGGAGAAAATTAAAAAATACCATAATTACACTCTTCTCAGGGCATCCCTGGTCGACGTATATAAAGAAGTCTACCATACAGAGAAAATCCCCCAGCGCGGCCACTCAAAGGCAAAAGGGGAGGAGTAAACCAAAAGGAATACTGTGAATACCATCGAGTCCGAGGGCACTCCACCAACGAGTGCTTCGACTTAAAAAATATCATAGAAAAGTTGGTGAGAGAAGGAAAATTAGATCGATTTCTGGCCACCCGAGATGATGACCAAAGAAAGAGACGAAGGGACGAAGATACTGGACGAACTGAACGATCACCTCAGACACCAGAGAGACACGTCCACATGATACACGGTGGATTCGCAGGAGGTGGGATCTCCAAATCATCTCGCAAAAGATATCTCAAAGAAGTATATCATGTTGAGGGAAAGGAGGAAGCACCCGACATCCCTGCGATAACATTCACTAAAGAGGACGCATCCGGCATCATCCCGGGACACGACGATCCCATGGTCATCACTATCATATTGGCAAATGCTAATCTACATCGCACATTAATAGACCAAGGGAGCTCCGCCGACATCTTATTCAAAACTGCCTTCGACAAGCTCGGCTTGGAAGAAAGGGAGCTTAAGACATACCCAAACAGCTTGTTCGGACTGGGGGATACCCCAGTACAACCACTAGGATACGTATCACTGCACACAACCTTCAAAAAAGGGAACCAATCCAAGACACTCAAGATAGACTACATTGTGGTCGACGTGAGTTCAGCCTACAATGCCCTAATAGGTCAGACCACACTAAATCAACTTGGCGCAATAGTCTCGACCCCGTATCTATGCATGAAATTCCCAACTACAGAAGGGATAGCTACAATAAAAGCAGATCAAAAGATGGCGCGCCGCTGTTATAACGAAAGTCTAAATCTCAGAGGCAGAGGAGAAGAGTTTCATACAATTGAGCTTGGCGGAGTTCAGCGACGAGAAGAACTCCGTCTGCAGCCAGAAGGCGAGATAGAGAAGGTTCAGATCGGAGACACCTCGGACAAAACAACTAATATCGGAACGATCCTAAGAGGAGACTCAAAAGAATTACTGATACAATTCTTACGCGATAATGTCGATCTCTTCGCATGGAAAGCCGCAGACATGCCAGGCATAGACCCCAAGCTAATGTGCCACAAGTTGGCGGTCTATCCAGGATCTCGGCCGGTGTAACAGAGACGAAGAAAACTTGGGCCAGAACGATCCCAAGCTGTGGAAGAGCAGGTACAGGCACTACTGGAGGCAGGATTCATAAGAGAAGTCAAGTATCCACTATGGCTAGCCAACGTCGTCTTGGTGAAAAAATCAAATGGGAAGTGGCGAATGTGTACCGATTACACCGATCTCAACAAAGCCTGCCCAAAAGATCCCTACCCACTCCCAAGTATCGACGCTCTGGTAGATGCTTCCTCCGGATATAGATACGTCTTGTTTATGGACACATACTCGGGATACAACCAAATCCCCATGTATCCACCAGACCAAGAAAAGACCTCGTTTTTAACGCCGAAAGCAAATTACTGCTACATTGTGATGCCCTTCGGTCTCAAGAACGCGGGAGCTACTTATCAAAGGCTGATGAATAAAGTCTTCTCAGACCACATCGAAAAAATCATGGAAGTCTATGTGGACGACATGTTGATAAAGACACAAAGCGAAGATACATTATTTTCGACCTGGCTCAAGTGTTCGACACTATAAGGAAGCACGACATGCGACTCAATCCTGTAAAATGAACTTCTGCGGTAGAAGCAGGCAAATTCCTAGGTTTCATGCTCACACAAAGAGGAACTGAAGCAAACCCGGATAAATGCCAAGCCATACTCAACATGAAGAGCCCCACCTGTGTCAAAGAAGTACAGCAACTCAACGGGAGATTGGCCGACAGAATGTGAACAAGCCTTCCAAGACTTTAAGGAAGGGAAAGCAGTTCGAATGGACGACAGAATGTGAACAAGCCTTCCAAGACTTTAAGGAGTTCTTAGGATGGCCGCCTATCTTATCTCGACCACGAGAAGGAGAACCGCTCATATTATATCTCGCAGTAGGAAGCCGGGCAATAGCCTCAGCACTAGTCAGAGAAGACGAAAGTGGGCAACAACCCGTCTACTTCATTAGCAAAGCGCTACAGGGATCCGAGCTGAACTACCAGAAAATAGAAAAGTTTGCCTATACTCTCATACTAACATCTCAACGACTTCGCCCGTACTTCCAGGCTCACACCATTAAGGTTCGAACCAACCAGCCCATAAAAGGAATATTGCAGAAAACAGATTTAGCAGACAGAATTTTACAATGGGCAGTCGAGTTATCAGAATTCGACCTCCAATATGAAGCTCAGACGGCCATTAAATCATAGTATCTAGCCGACTTTATCGCAGAATTCACAGATGCCCTGGAAATTCCCACAGAATGGAATCTCTATGTGGACAGTTCTTCAAATAAGACTGGAAACGGCGCAGGTGTGATAATAGAAAGCAACCAAGGAACCCAAATTGAGCTCTCCCTCAAGTTCGGGTTCCCAGCTTCAAACAACCAGGCGGAATATGAAGCGTTATTAGCTGGTTTGAAGCTGGCCAAAAAGGTTGTTGCTCAAAAACTCAACATCTACAATGATTCACAAGTAGTCACCTCACAGATAACGGGGAGCTACCAAGCCAAAGATCCCACCATGAAAAAATATTTGGATAAAACCAAAGAACAGCTCGGACTCCTCGGGGAATATAAGATCTGCCACATACCCCGCGAACAAAACGCCTGAGCTGACGCACTCTCAAAATTAGCCAGCACCAAACCAGGGGGTAACAATAGAAGCCTCATCCAAGAAATGCTACAGAACCCGTCAATCTCGGAAGAGAAAAAAGTCCTAGCCATAACAAGTCAGGACCAAGGATGGATGACCCCCATAATTAACTACCTCAAAGCAAAAACACTCCCCACAGAAGAAAAGGAGGCAAAAAGATTAAAAAGGGAGGCACAGTACTACACTATTATAAACAACATCCTGTACAAAAGAGGGATCTCAATACCACTACTAAAATGTGTGCCGACCAACAACACAAAGGAAGTGCTAGAAGAAGTACACGGCGGCATGTCCGGCAACCATCTCGGAGCACGAGCTCTTGCCAAAAAAGTACTCCGAGCGGGATTTTATTGGCAAATCCTACAGAAAGAAGCTATAGAATTTGTAAAGACATGTCCACCATATCAGAAACATGCCAACTTCCACATCGCCCCGCCAGAAGAGCTCATCAGTGTAACCTCGCCCTGGCCATTTGCAAAATGGGGACTTGATCTTCTCGGACCCTTTCTCCAGGGATCAGGACAAGTAAAATTCCTCATAGTCGGAGTAGACTATTTTACAAAATGGATTGAAGCAGAGCCCCTAGCAAACACCACCGCTCAAAGAAGCCGGAAATTCCTATACAGGAATATTGACACGAGGTTCGGGGTTCCATACTCCATCACCACAGACAATGGCACTCAATTCACAGACGCAGGCTTCAGCAGACTAGTAGCCGACTTGAATATAAAGCACCAGTTCACCTCCGTCGAACACCGTCAAGCCAATGGACAGGCCGAAGCTGCCAACAAAGTCATATTGGCTGGGTTGAAACGGAGACTACAAGATGCAAATGGAGCTTGGGCTGAAGAACTTCCACAAGTCCTATGGGCATATCGAACAACGCCACACTCCACGACAAATGAATCACCCTTTCGACTAGCATATAGAGTGGAGGCAATGATCCCAGTAGAGATCGAGGAAGGGTCATCCAGAGTAGTCCACTACAATGAAGAGGCCAACTCTCAACTTCAGAGGGAAGAACTCGACCTACTACCTGAAATCCAGGAAAGAGCTCGGATCAGGGATGAAGCACTAAAACGTCGAATGGCTTCCAGATATAATCAAAGGGTAGTGCCGAGAAGTTTTACGGAGAACGATCTCATCCTAATCCGAAATGATATTGGAACAACTCGACCAGGAGAAGAAAAGTTGGCAGCAAACTGGAAAGGACCCTACCGAGTTGTAAAAGTACTTGGGAAGGGCTACTACAGACTGTCCGAACTCGATGGACGAGAGCTTCCCAGATCATGGCACGCCTGCAACCTAAGAAGGTACTACAGCTAGAAAAAGTAAAAGATCTCACTATTGAATGCACTCTTTTTCCTGAAAAGGTTTTTTAATGAGGCACCAAGTTGAGACTCAAACACTATCCGACATAAAGGGATGAAAAATTCCCACATGTATATATTTGCACTTTCCTTTGAATAAAATATATATTTTAGATATTCTACAAGTTTTCAAGACGCATTAATCTGAAGCATTCATCGTCCGATTATAAAGCAACAGATCAACAGAAAGTGAATAACAATTTCACTGCACGATCACGATAAAGACAATCGTCCGATAAAGGTGAAAACGTGATTCACTCAAAAGACGATCTAAAGATAGCAACCACCTTCTACAAATCGGCAAAGAGGAACACAGAATAATGTAAGAAGTTATCGAAAGTGATTCGAAAAAGAACCTGACGAGGTCTTATGGATTGCTAAATAATAACTTAAAGACTGGCCGACGTTAAGAAGTCGGACCAAGTCAACCCAAGTTATAAGTAAACCCTGGAAAGACGTCTGACCAACCCTATTAAAGAGGATTACTTTAACTTAGAAGGGCCTGACATGACAAAGTTAGTCTGAAATGAAAAGTTATAAAAGTAGTCCCTGAAAGAGACCTGACAAAGGTCCAAAAAAGAGGACTACAAAAATAACTTAGAAAGAGGACGACGCAAAGAAGTCGACCTCCTACAAACAAGTTATAGAAGTAATCCCTGAAAGAGACCTGACAAAGGTCCAAAAAAGAGGATTACAAAAATAACTTAGAAGAGATCAACCTAACGAAGTCGGTCTCCTACAACAAAATTTATAGTAGTAATCCCTGAAAGAGACCTGACAAAGGTCCAAGAAAGAGGATTACAAAAGTAACTTAGAAGAGATCGACCTAACGAAGTCGGTCTCCTACAACAAAAGTTATAGTAGTAATCCCTGAAAGAGACCTGACAAAGGTCCAAGAAAGAGGATTACAAAAAATAACTTAGAAAAGATCGACCTAACGAAGTCGGCCTCCTACAAAAACCAAGTTATAAAAGTAATCCCTGAAAGAGACCAGACAAAGGTCCAAAAAAGAGGATTACAGAAATAACTGGAAAGAGGACCAATGCAAAGAAATCGGTTATGAAGTGCTAAAAATACAAGCAAGAGCAAGAAAACCGAAAAAGCAAGTTGGACCCACAACCTCAAAGGATCCAAGCTACAAAGTACAAAGCAATCCAAAGAGGTCAAGCCGCAAGATTCCAACACTCTCAGAAAATAGAAGAGATACCAAGTCAAGCGCAAAAAAGCATGATAAATCTACAAAGTTATAAAGCTTCAGAGGCCACCAAAATTTACCTAAAAAGGCTAGCAAGCTACTTTTGTTTTTCAAAGTAAAAGTTGCTATGCAAGCAACTAGAAAATGTCAGCAATTAACAAAACAAAGTATAAGAGCCCACAAGCCGGGCCAACTGCATAAATATCCAGAGAGAGATCAGCAAACATCAGGAGCCTTCTTGGTAGCATCAGGACAAGGAGAAGGAGGGCGAGTTTGAATAGGCACAGCATCTATAGTCCCATCCTCCCGGTTCAGAATCTGGCAATCCGGATCAGACACAACCGGAGGAGCAGAGGAGGTCGACACCTTGGCAGAGGACGCAGGAGGGATCAACATCATCATCACCCTCGTCATCAGGGACAATCTTGCCATCCCTGACAACATTATCCAGGCTGAAGAGGGCAAGGTCGGCCTCGGGAGCAATGACCCAAACTTGCTCCTTCAGGTTCTCGTAAGCAGCAGTCACGCTGCCAACGAGATGACCTTGAAGCTCAGAATAATCTTCCCGGGCACTCTCCAGCTCCTCCCTCAGGTGCATCACCTCCCGATAAGACGTAACGTAACTATCCTTATGCATCATAGTCGTATCCTCGGCCAGCCTCACAGAAGCCGCCAGGGAAAGGGAACTCACCTTCTCAGTCTCCAAATCCTTCTCCAACTTGGCAACCTTTATCTCAAGCTCCTTCTTAAGGCCCTTCATCCGATCAAACTCTTACTTTGCCTCCTCCATAAATTCTTTGGTGGCATGGAGAGGAAGATTCTGGGCAGTTCGGTACAGAGCAACTCCCATATACGCCATCTTAATGCTGTTTTGGATCATAAATTTCAGATGGCGAAGGATGGACACATCATCCATGGGAAGGGCACCATAGGGACCAATTTGCTGATCCACAAATTCAATTGCATTAAAGTCGGGAGCATCAAGGTTAAAAGGCTCAGCTATTTTCTGTTTCTTATTGAGAGGAACGCCAGAAGGAGCGACAGAAGGCAGGGGAGGATCAGCCAGATGAACTCGGGGAGTGGGGATCACCTTCCTCGCCCCAGGAGAACTCGGCATGGACGGCCTCACACGCACTTGGGAAGATCCCTCCCCAGCCGCTTTGGCCGAGATGTTTTTGGCAGCAGTCGCCTTCTATGCTCTTTTAAAAACCTTCATAGACTCATTATTCTTCATTGCCTCTGCAAATAAAACACAACAGTAAGAAATTAAGCTGCAAGTCGGAAAGGCATTTACAAGCAATATAAACAGATAATAAAGGGAACGCAAAATACCCAACTCAGTTTGAAGAAGAGAGGGATTGGTAAAAAATTTCTTTGTATCAAGATAGGGAGGTTGACCCCAGTGTTCTTCCAAGGCAGTCACAAAAGCCCGCTCAGCCTCATCCAACATTTCCCACGTGTATCTGGACACTCTCACATCTTTTTGTCATTCCAAGGGAAAGGCGGGCTCATCATTTTTATCCAGAAAAAAGGGCCGAGCTCCTTCAACAGCTCAGACCTTGAAAAAGTAGTTTTTAAAATCACGAAACGATTTGTCAAACATGGAAAAGACCTTCTTTCCCTGGGAAGATTGAAAGGAGACCCAAGCTGCCTTCTTTTTTACCACTCCAAGCTTCGTCAAGACAAATAGATAGAAGAAGAGAGATTGCGAGGCAGGAATACCAAAACCATGACACAACAATTGAAAAATTTTTATGAAACCCCAGGAATTAGGGTGAAGTTGAGAGGGAGCAACATTACAGGACCATAATAGGTCGTTCTCAAAATCAGTAAAAGGAAGGGTGATACCCAGCTGACCAAAGAAGAAGTCATAAGCATAAAAAAAAGGGCGATCTCTAACAACCCGAGTAGAGAAACAAACTCTCTCTTTAGAAGAGGGAGGGACAAGTTCATAATTCTTCTCATCACCAGGATTACTACAGACCCTACGAAACTGCCTAAGCTGGGCGCAAAACTCGGAATCAACCAAAGAGACACACATAAGAACCATTGAGTCCACCCAATCGGCCATGCCCTCGGAAACCTGCGAAGACATCTCTACAACGTTATTGCGAGAAGACATGAGGCCAACTAAATCCTACAATAAGAAAAGAAGATTGGATTACTAAAAAACATCTCAGACGAGGGGCAAAACAACTCGACAGACGAACAAACAGAAAAGGAAAACCCCAAGACTCAAACCAAAGTCCTGGGGCATCCTTTGGAGGCAGAGCAAGGTTTCAGGAAAAAGCTACAGCTTACGTCCCGACATTTCTCAAAAAAGAAAAGAAGATCCCAAATAGCAAACATTTCGAAAAAGAAAAATAGAAAGTCATCACTATCTTCCTACAGTCTATCAGCAAGGAGCATCACCAACACCAAACATGCCAAAGCAGAAATCGTCAAAGACACAACCTTTTTCTCAGAAATCAAACAAAATCATCACTACAAAGCTTCAAAATCAAAAGCACAAACAGAAATGGTGGTAAACGTGCAAGCATCAAATAAAGAGGAAAGACGAAAAGGTTCATGCAAAAGACAAAGAAACGCCCAGAACACACATTACAACAGAAATCTGGCACAACAAAAGCAGAAAGATCCAAACTTTCTCCAAGCAAAATTAAAACTTTCTCAAAACCAGACATATAAAGAAACAGAGAAAGAAAAAAGAATAGAAGAAAACCTCGAAAGAAAGCTGAAGAGCAGAAGCAACAAAGCCACCCCTCAAAGCGGAAAACTGCGAAGATGGAAGGAGAAATCTGGAAATCACCCCTCTTCAACAGAAAGCAGTATCATAACAGACGATGCGGGACGGAACTACGAACTCCAGGCAAGAAACAGAAAATGAGAGAGTAAAGGGAGAAGTTACGAAGAAGAGAAACTGTTTTTTGAGAAATTCAAAATAAAAAGCCAAGAGAAAATGGGGCAATTAATACCAATTAATGAAGGTATTAAACCCTCTCACGTTCCCAAGAACAAAGCGCTATCATAAAAGCGCGCGTTTTTAGAAGAAAACGTTCCACATTCAAAAGATTCTACAAAAGGAAGAAATCGACAAAATGCTTGAGTTTGGCTTCGTCAGAGAAGGACCGAAGTCAAAGACTCGACCTCAACAAAAAGACCGAGCTCAAGCAGGGGTACTGTTCATACCCTGGGTCGAGCTAGCCAACCTGGGATGATTGACGACAAAGCGACCGACCTCTTCAGGTCAAGCTACCCGACCTCTTCTCAAAGAGGTCGGCCAAATCAACAGGAGAGCCCAATAAAGGGCCCAAATAGAGGAACACGACCCAAATCCACAGGCCGTCCAAGCCTATAGAGATAAGGGTGATTCCCTTGAAGATAAGCTGACCTCAACTCAAAAGATAAAGATAAGATAAGATAACTAACTTATCTTATCTAAAAAGGTCACTATCACACCATTATAAATACACTGGAGCACCCAGGTATAACTCATACTCTGATTCTACTAAAAACCTGTTTAATACCCATGCTAACTTAAGCATCAGAGTCTCTTGCAGGTACCCCCACCCTTCGGTGACCAAGGATCAGCAGTGCTGTAAGTCCAACAAGTCGGACACAACAGCTTCGGCCGCCGTCAGCCAGCCGGACACGCTATCTCCGACCAGTACAGAAGATCTCGTCCGAGATCGACCTCCAGTTTCAGGTAACCCTCGGAACAACCACCAACAGCTCGAACAATTCGAGGGATATGAGGTCCGACACATACCTCGGGAAATAGAATGCCCCAGCTGATGCATTTTCAATACTAGCTAGTAACAAACAAGGGGGCAATAATAGAAGCCCCATCAAAGAAACTCTGCAAAATCCATCAATCTCGGAGGGAGAAAAGGTCCTAGCCATATCAGGTCAGGGTCGTTCCCCCAGATTCAAGGAAGGAAAACAAACCCTCTCCTCAGGGTCCGGCGACACCAACTCATGATTCTTCTCCTCATCCCTATCCCTACAAATTCTATGGAAACTCCTAAGTCGCACACAGTACTCAGGAACACACATTAAAATGATGGAATCCAGCCAGTCAGACATGCCGTCCGGGATCTTAGTAGACATCTCAGCAATATTTTTGCGGGAAGACATAGGTCAAATATTCCTACAGTAAGAAAAGATACTACCAAATAACTCGGGCAAATAAGGAAGCAACTGGGACAATAACAGCAAAACATCAAGTGTCAGATACAGTAGTAAAAGGAAAACCCCAGGACTCACACGAAAGTCCAGGGGCACCCTTTGGAGGCAACAACAGGGCAAGAACACAGAGAAGATAAGTCAACAATCTATACCCAAACACCTCTCAAATAAAAGGTCAAAACAAAAGCTAGAACTTTTGTACAAAAGGAGTCAGGCAACAATGAAAAGAAACAGGAAACAGCAACAAAACACTAAGCACACATTCTTCTCAAAGGCAAACGACAAAAGAAAAGTCACAATAAATTATCAAAGACGCAAACTTTTTGCAGAAAGAACCAAAGTTCTTCAGAGCAAAAACCCAAATATAAAGTCAAAGCTTTGCATCAAAAGGGAAGAGCTCTCAAACTCAAAGGGAAGAGCTCGACCTACTTCTAGAAGTCCGAGAAAGAGCTCGGATTAGAGAGGAAGCACTAAAGCATCAAAGGGACCTAAGATCGGTTAGTAGAAGGGAAGCTAGCAGCCAACTGGAAAGGACCATACCAAGTTATTCAGAGGTACTAGGGAAAGGTCACCACAAAGTGTCCGACCTCGAGGGGCGAGAGCTACCAAGGTCATGGCATGCCTGCAATCTAAGAAGGGCGCCAGGCCGAGATCTAAAAGATTGCCCGACCTAGAAGGGTAAGCACTAACATGTACACACTCTTATTCATATCTTCATTTTATTGTTTAAAAGTTTGCAGATTCCCTAAAAAGTTTCCTACCAAGACGCCCGATTACGACAGGTCGGCAAGGTGAAAACCAAATTCACCACCCGATCACGACAAAGTCGGCAAGATGAAAACCAAATTCATCATCCGATTACAAAGTGATAGGTCGACAAGGTGAAATCCAAATTCACCGCCCGATCACGATGAAAAATGAATTCATCGTCCAATTTCGACAAAGGTCGGCAAGGCAAACAGGCCGCCCGATTTCTACAAAATCGACAAGATGAAAATGCGATAAAGATAAATTAATACCAGAAGTTATAAAAAGTAACCCATAAAAAGGGATTACTAAAAATAACTCGGACTGAGCCGACGTGAAGAACTCGGACGAATCAGTCAAAGCCACAAAAGTTATAAAAAAGTTCTCTATAGAAAGAGGCCTGACGAGGTCTTAGAAAAAGTGGATTGCTAAAAATAACTTAGGATGGACCGACATAAAGAAGTCAGACCAGCCTGATCAAAGAGACCAAAAGTTATAAAGTAAAGCCATAAGAAATAGGCCTGGCCAGCCTTGAAAATGGATTACTAGAAATAACTTAAAAGAGGCTGACATGAAGAAGTCGGTCCAAAGCTACAAGGTTATAAAAAGTAATCCATAAAAGAGACCTGGCAAAGGGTCCAACTAAAAATGGATTACTAGAAATAACTTAAAAGAGGCCGACATGAAGAAGTCGGCCCAAAGCTACAAGGTTATAAAAAGTAATCCATAAAAGAGACCTGGCAAAGGGTATAACTAAAAATGGATTACTAGAAATAACTTAAAAGAGGCCGACATAAAGAAGTCGGCCCAAGCCGATTAAAGCTACAGAGTTATAAAAAGTAAATCCATAAAAAAGAGATCCGGCGAAGCCTGATTAAAAATGGATTACTAAAAATAACTCAGAAAGAATCGACAAGCAGAGTCGACCAACGGAAGCTACAGCTCGGATCGATACGAGAAGTAGGACCAATGAAAAGCGTGCTCTAAAAAGGACATAGCTCCGCCCAAAAAGCCACGGCTCCACGACAAGGCTATCAAAATTGTTCAGACCAACTAAAAAGGTTCTACCAAGAACACTAAAAAGTTGTCGGACAAGTTAGCCCCAAAGGTCATCCCGCCTAAACAGAAGACGGACTAAAAAAGATCTAATCAAAAAGAGGTCGGACAGCAAAGTACCAACACTCTATAAACATCTCACAAAGGCCAAGGAAAGGTCAAAAGACCAAAGCCAAAAGTGCTTCGCTAAAAAATACGAAGTCTTGAAAAAAGACACTACTTAAAAAGCGAAAAACACAGCCTCAAAGACGGAGCTAAAAAGTCGTCCAAACAAACTATAAAAAGGTTCCCCATCGGAATACTACCAAAAAAGTTGTTTGATTATGACTAAAAAAGCCTGAGCAGCAAAGACAAACAAGTCGCAATAAAGCTGAAAAGTCCTCTCAACAAACTAAAAAGTGCAATACTAGACTCGCACAAGGAGAAACTACTCAAGATCGACCAAAGTCAGGATGCTTGAGCACGACTTCCCTAAAGAGATCGAAGCTCTGAAAGCACGATCTCATAGAAAGGTCCGAACTCAAGCAGGGGCAAAGTCGTACAGGTCGACGTCAGCTAAGAAGAGGCGCAAGTACGATCTCAAAAAAGAACAAGCCAAAAGGTTGGGAAACAACTTAAAGCTCAAATGTGCTTAGCTAAAAGGGATACAACTCCACTCAAAGAAAGCACAATCTCAAACATGGCTACGAACGCCATCCGAGACTAAAAAATGTTCTATATAAAGAACACTAAAAAGTCATTGGACAAGTCACTAAAAGCCCGAATATCAAGTCGCAAGGATAACTTCGCCAAAGCAGAGGGTTGTCAACACAAACTTAAAGCAAGGCGTGATCCAGAAGGCAAGGGTAGAAAACCCACACTACCCCCTCAAAGGAGGTCGGACTAGGAAGTACCAAAACTCTAAAAAATCTGCAAGGATTGCAAAGCAATGAAGAAACAAGCCAGACAGATGCTTGAGCACGACTTCCCCAAAGAGATCGAAGCTCTGAAAGCACGATCTCACGGAAAGGTCCAAACTCAAGCAGGGCACTGTTCATACATCGGTTCGAGCTATAAAGGACCGGGTTGGCCAACCTCTTAGAGGGTTGGCTGACCTCTTAGAAGGTTGGCCCATGACCAACCTCTTAGTAGGTTGGCCCATGACCGACCTCTTGGAAAGCTAGCCCATTACCGACCTCTTCACAAAGAGTTCAGCCAAATCGTCAAAAGAGCCCAAAGCAAGCCTAAACGAAGGAACACAGCCCAATCTAAAGGCAGCTAAAGCCTAGAAAGCTAAAGGCGGTTCCCCTTAAAGATAATATGACTTCACTTAAAGATAAAATAAGATAAGATAACTATCTTATCTCCAGAAAGGTCACTCCACACCATTATAAATACACTGAAGCACCCAGGTATAACTCATACTCTGATTCTACTAAAAAACCTGCTTGAAGCCCATGCTAACTTAAGCATCGGAGTCTCTTGCAGGTACCACCACCCTCCGGTAACGAAGGATCAGCAGCATCTCCAACTCCACCAGATCCAACAGGTCGGACACGACAGCTCCGGCCACCATATCCAACAGGTCAGACACGATAGCTCCGGCCACCAGATCCAACAAGTCGGACACGATAGCTCCGGCCACCCCAACATATCTCATCCGAGATCGACCTTCAGTTTCAGGTAACCCTCAGAACACTTATGGAGTGGAAGCAATGATCCCTGTAGAGATAGAAGAAGGATCCCCTAGAGTGGTCCTCTACAACGAAGACACCAATCCTCAAGCTCAAAGGGAAGAGCTCGACCTACTTCCGGAAGTCCAAGAATGAGTTCGGATTAGAGAGGAAGCGCTAAAGCGTCGAATGGCTTTAAGGTATAATCGGAAGGTAATCCAGCGAAGCTTCACCACCAACGATCTCATCTTAATCCGAAATGATATCGGAGCAGGTCGGTCAGGAGAAAGGAAGCTAGCAACCAGCTGGAAAGGGCAATACCGAGTTACAGAAGTACTAGGAAAGGGTTACTATAAGGTGGCCAACCTCCAAAGGCGGGAACTACCAAGGTTATGGCACGCCTGTATCCTAAGAATGTACTATAGTTAGAAAAAGATCTCAGGCCAAGGCGCACTCTTTTTTTCCTAAAAATGTTTTTTAATGAGGCGCCACGCCGAGATCTAAAAAACTGCCCGACCTAGAAGGGTAAGCACTCACATGTACACACTTTTTATTTATAATTTATCTGATTATTATTTGAATGAAAGTTATCAATTCTCTAAAAAATTTCCTACCAAGACGCATTAATTTACGCTCATAAAACGCAAAATTCATCGCTCGATTAAGAGAGGTCGGCAAGGTGAAGCGATAGAAGCTCAAGTTAATGCAAGAAGTTATAAAAAGTAACCTAGAAAAAGTGACCTGACGAAGTCTAACTAGAAATGGGATTACTAAAAATAACTTAAGAAGGCTCGACAGAGAAGTCGGACCAATGAAAGGATCACTGAAAGGGGAAAAAACATCTCGCAAAGGCCAAAGAAAGGTTAAAAAAAACCCAGGGCCCAAAGTGCTTAGCTAAAAAGGTACAAAGTCCTGAAAGGAATGTAACTAAAAGCAAGAGCACAATCTCCAGACGGAGCTAGAAAGTCGTCCCAACAAACTACAAAGAAAAGGTTCTATGTAAGAACACTACCAAAAAAGTTGTTGGGAACCGGTTAAAAAGCCCGGACAATGGAGCCATAAAGGTCGACATCAATAAAGCACGATCTAAGAAACAAAAGGTCGTACTGCCTTGAAAAAGGCAACGAACCAAGGAGTCCCAAGGTATAGAGGAAACCACAAAGGATCACGTCGCCATAAAAGTATAAAGGTTGAAAAACTACCTCCAAACAAAGGTTGAAAAACAACCTCCAAATACAAGCCATCATACAAACAAAGCAAGGATTAAAACATTAAAGACTCAAAGGCTGCCTAAACGGCAGCCCAAGAGTATAAAGTGTTTGTTTTTAAATAAAAGTTGCTGGAAAGCAACTAGCAAAGTGTCAAAAGGCCATAGCCAAAGTCATTCACAAAAGTTACAAGGCCCACAAGTCAGACCAACAAAACACCAATAGCAACATATAAAAAGAAACATCATAGGGGATCCAAATTCGCCCCAGTAGCAACATCCTTAGGAGGAGGAGGAGGAGGAATGATCGAGATCGGGGTGGCATTGACAACTCTATCTGGCCCATTCAGAATCTCCAGGTCTGGCTTGGACTCAGGAGGGACCACCTTGGCAGAAGGAGCTGCAGTAGTAGAAGTTGAGGAAGCCTTAGGTGGTGGCATAAGAGGAGGACCCTTATAATTATCGTCAGGGGCAGGCACAATCTTGCCGTCCTCCACCACATTGTCCATGCTAAATAAAGAGAGGCCGACCTCGGGAGCAAGAACCCAAACCTGGGCCTTCATATTTTCATACATATCGGTCATACAGCCCATCATATGTCCCTGAAGCTCGGCATAATCATCCTGGGCAGACTGAAGCCTCTCCTTAGCTTCCAGCAGCTCGACATAGGTTCAACTATAGCTCTCCTTATATTTTTTAGCAGTCTCCTTGGCCAGGTTAGCTGCTGCCTCTGCCACAGTAGCACGCTCCTTCTCCTTCTCCACATCAATCTCCAATTTAGCAACTTTGGCATCTGATGAGCGGATAATTTATACGCTTTTTGGCATTGTTTTTACATAGTTTTCAGTATGATTTAGTTAGTTTTTAGTATATTTTTATTAGTTTTTAATTAAAATTCACATTTCTGCACTTTACTATGAGTTTGTGTGTTTTTTTATGATTTCAGGTATTTTCTGGCTGAAATTGAGGGACCTGAGCAAAAATCATATTCAGAGGTTGAAGAAGGACTGCAGATACTGTTGGATTCTGACCTCCCTGTACTCAAAGTAGATTTTCTAGAGCTACAAAACTTCAAATGGTGCGCTTTCAAATGCGTTGGAAAGTAGACATCCAGGGCTTTCCAGCAATATATAATAGTCTATACTTTGCTCGAGTTTAGATGATGCAAACTGGCATTGAACGCCAGTTCCATGTTGCAGTCTGGCATTCAGCGCCAGAAACAAGTTGCAAAGTGGAGTTCAACGCCAGAAACACGTCACAAAGTGGCATTCAACTCCAAGAATGACCTCTCCACGTGTAAGCTTCAAACTCAGCCCAAGCACACACCAAGTGGGCCCCGAAAGTGGATTTTTGCATCATTTACTCATTTCTGTAAACCCTAGTAACTAGTTTAGTATAAATAGGACTTTTTACTATTATATTTACATCTTTAGTTTCATCTTTAGATCACGTTTGGGGGCTGGCCATTCGGCCATGCCTAAACCTCATCACTTATGTATTTTCAATGGTAGAGTTTCTACACACCATAGATTAAGGTGTGGAGCTCTGCTGTTCCTCACGAATTAATACAAAGTACTACTGTTTTTCTATTCAATTCAACTTATTTCGCTTCTAAGATATTCATTCGCACTTCAACATGAATGTGATGATCGTGACACTCATCATCATTCCCTATCAACGTGTGCCTGACAACCACTTTCGTTCTACCTTCGATTGAATGAGTATCTCTTGGATTTCTTAATCAGAATCTTCGTGGTATAAGTTAGAACCCATGGATGGCCATTCTTGAGATCCGGAAAGTCTAAACCTTGTCTGTGGTATTCCGAGTAGGATCCGGGAAGGGATGGCTGTGACGAGCTTCAAACTCGCGAGTGCTGGGCGTAGTGACAGACGCAAAAGGATGGTGAATCCTACTCCAGTATGATCGAGAACTTCCAGATGATTAGCCATGCAGTGACAGCGCATCGGACCATTTTCACAGAGAGGACGGGATGTAGCCACTGACAACGGTGATGCCCAATATACAGCTTGCCATGGAAAGGAGTAGGAAGGATTGGATGAAGACAGCAGGAAAGCAGAGGTTCAGAGGGACGAAAGCATCTCTACACGCTTATCTGAAATTTTCACCAATGAATTACATAAGTACCACTATCCTATTTTATATTTTATTTATTTTCATCCACTATAATTTCTTAAAACAATTTAATCCGCCTGACTGAGATTTACAAGATGACCATAGCTTGCTTCATACCAACAATCTCCATGGGATCGACCCTTACTCACGTAAGGTTTATTACTTAGACGACCCAGTGCACTTGCTGGTTAGTTGTACGAAGTTGTGAAACAAAATTAAGAATATGAACGTGCGTATGAAGTTTTTAGCGCCGTTACCAAGGAAGTAAAGATCACGATTTCGCACACCAGCATCCAACTCATCCTTCAAAGCCTTATTCCTATCATACTCAGATTTGGCATCCTCCAGAAAGGCCTTAGTAGGCCGCACTGAGATTGGCTATCCGAACACTATTACTTGATATAAAATCAAGATGGTGAAGGATTGACACGTCATCCAGAGGAACCCTTTCATGCGGAGCAATCAATTCCATGGCAAAAGCCACACCATTAAATTTTTTATCATTCAGATTATAAGTCCCAACAATCTTTGGTTTCTTAGGAGGGGGACCAGTAGTAGTAGGGGAGGAGGCATCACCCGAGGTCGAATAAGGTGGTTCAGAGGAGGCCGGCCGAACTCGTGGGGTCGAGATAATCTTCCTCGGCCCCTGAGACTCGATTACTGGTTTCTTCGGAGGCAGCTGCTCCGAAAAACCTCCCCTGAAGTCTTCCTTGACAAGTTCTGAGCAGCCACGGCTTTCTTTGCTTTGCGGAACATTTTCATAGAATCATAAGAAGACACCATCTCTGAAAAGAAGCCAAGCAAAATAGTCATACAATAGAATGACAATATCACAATCAATAAAAGAAAACTAATATGAAAAGAAGGTCGGACACTACCTAGTTCAGAACGGAGGAGGGAACGATCTCCTAGAAATCTCTTAGTGTCCAGATGAGGAGGCTCCCCCCAATGATCCTCTAAAACATTTACAAAGGCCTGTTCCACTTCATCTAAACTTTTCCAAAGATTTTTTAGGACTACAGGGTCTTTTTGCTACCATAAAGGAAAGGTCGGCTCATCATTCTCATCCAAAAAAATGGGACGAGCACCTTCAATAGCTCAGACTTTAAAATAGAAGTTCTTAAAGTCACAAAACGAGCCATCATACATGGAAAAAACCTTTCTCCCCTAGGTAGCCCGGAAGGAGATCCAAGAAGCCTTCTTCTTGGCCACTCCTAGTTTGGTCAGCACAAACAGGTAGAGGAAAAGGGGCTGGGAAGGTTGAACACCTAGTTCTTAACATAACCACTGAAAAATCTTTATAAAGACCCAAGAGTTCGGATGAAACTGTGAAGGGGCCACATTACAGTTCTACAAGAGCTCGGTTTCAAAGGCAATAAAAGGAAAGGTAATACCTAGTTGGCTAAAGAAATAGTCATAGGCGTAAAAGAAAGGACGCTCTGTCCGATCTAAGGGAGGGAAACTAACCCTCTCCTCAGGGTCAGGAGACACCAGTTCATAATTCTCATCTTCTCTACGCTTACAAACCCTATGAAATCTTCTAAGCTTCTTACAGTATTCTCGGTCAGCTACTATAACACACATCAGGACTATAGAATCTAACCAATCAGCCATACCAGCAGGGACCTTTGTGGAAATCTCGACAATGTTCTTACAAGAAGACATAAAGCAACTACACCTACAGTAAGAGAATAAAAAGGGTCACCACTAAACAACTCAAACGGAAACCAAAAAGGAAGAAAACAACCGACAAGCAATAGGTAAGGCAACAAAGGGCTCCCTAGGATTCACCAAAAGGAAAAATCCAACACCAAAATCTCAGGGGCACCCTTTGGAGGCAACAGAGCAGAATACAGAAAAAGAAAAGTCAAAGCCCTAGCCCTCTCAAACAAAAGAAAATACAAGGAGGCAAACAAAAACCCAGACACCAACATTCCTTCACAAAAAATAGCAAAACAGATTGCAAACTCTGAAGAAACAAAGGCATATAAGAAAGCTTTGACCTTTTCAAAATAAGATTCAGCAAGATCAAAACTTTGTGCAAAATGGAAGCATGAAGCAGTAAAGCGCGAAGAATGACAATAATTAAAACATATAAAGACGAGAAAAGGATATGAAGCAAAGCACCAACCTGCAAAGGAGAACGAGAAACAGCGACGGATGCGTAGCGAAAGCACGAACGGTCCAAACGAAAGCTTCAAAACTTCAAAAGAATGGAGAAAAGCTTGGGGGCAAAGTTTGGGCAAGAAGGGTGTTCTTTTCAGAAGAATGAAAATGAAACAGACGAAGGTTGAAGAAAGAACTGAAAAAACCAAATTTCTTTTATTTCAAACAAAGGAAAAGAGTGAAAAGAAATGGAAAGATGATTAAAAGCCCAATCAATAGGATTTAAAGACGCTCGTACATTCCCAAGAAATTAACGCCCTCGAAAGCAATACTGCAGTAAAGGAGTGAAGGTAAAAAATGCTCCGCATTTTTAAATGACACTGAAGAGACGCTAAACTCGCATAAAAAGAAGCATACCGGACATCGCCAAAGAAAGATACTTGAGCACGACTTCCTAAAGAGGTCGAAGCTTAAAAGCACGTCCTCATGGGAAGGTCGAAGCTCAAGCAGGGGCACTATTCATACATCGGTCCGAGCTATAGGGCCAACTTGAATGAAGACAAAGGGACCGACCTCATGAAAGGTTGGCCTATTTCCAACCTCTTCGCAAAGAACTCGGACAAACGCCTCGGAGGCCCAAGAAGGCCCAAAGCAAAAGGATCACTGCCCACCAGAAGGCGGTTGACCAAAGGATAAGTGATCTCACCCACAAAAGATAAGATAAGATAACTAACTTATCTCAAAGGAAGATCACCAAAATACTACTATCAATACACTGGAGCACCCAGGTATAATTCATACTCCAATTCTACAAAAAACTTGCCTAAAGTCCGTACTGACTTAAGCATCGGAGTCTCTTGCAGGTACCACCCCCTCCGGTGATGAGGACCAGCAGCGCCTCCCAACTCAACAAGTTGGACACGACAGCTCTAGTCAAAACCAGAAGATCTCGTCCGAGATTGACCTCCCAGTTTCAGGTAACCCTCGGAACAACATCAATCTGGTATTTCGTTCTTTACTATTTCGTTTATGCTTTCAAACAAACAACCATCTTCTCTAATCGCCTAACTAAGATTTACAAGATAGTCATTGCTTGCTCAATCCGACAACCTCTGTGGGATTCCACCCTCACTCACTTGAGATATTACTTGGACGACCCGGTGCACTTTCCAGTTCATCTGTGTGAAGTTTGCTGAGTTCAATTTCGTGCACCAGGCAACACTTGAGGAAACATAGGTTATCATTAGGAGTAGTGTTAAATAGTTATAGGAGGCTTTAGGTTTCTTTTTTCTCTAAGTTTTCTCTCAACTTTCTTAGGGTTTTCATTATAGTTTATATTGCAAAGTGCTATTTCCATTGTGATCTTGGATTTTTGCTTGCCTCCATTATAAGTATTTCTTGATTGTTCCCTTTTATTGTTACACTTTTGATACTCTTTCTTGTAGTTAAAGACATATTGTTAATATATACATACTTTTTGCAATTTTGATTTCTAGTTGATGAATTTGACGATTGATGATTATTATATGCTTGGTTGAATTACTATTGTTAATTTTTATCATTTGTTGCTTATAGTTTCAAGCATTTTTCCAATTTTGCCATGTTTTATGATTATGCCCACCAAGTGCTTGTGGAAATGTCAATTTTGATTATGAAGTAAATTTCCACCTCTTGGCTTGAGAAAAATGAGCATATGGGGCACTAGAGTTGTAATGTCCAATATTTAGTGATAGTTCTTGGATTGTTAATTGTTCTTGTTTCCACTAACGCTAGTATACAAACCCCGATCCAAACTACAAGGTCCGGACCGGACTTAGACAAACTGGCCGACCTTTTTCTACTTGACCACCGATCTTTCTACAAAGAGGTCGGGCAAACCGCCATAGGAGACCTAAGAAAGGCCCATGGAGGCCCGAAAAGAAGGATCACTGCCTATTAGAAAGGTGGTTGGCCAAAGATGATGATCTCGCCCGCAAAAGATAAGATAAGATAACAAACTTATCTCAAAGGAAGATCATCAAACACTACTATAAATACACTGGAGCACCAAGGTATAACTCATACTCCAATTCTACTAAAAACCTACCTAAAGCCCATATCGACTTAAGCATCGGAGTCTCTTGTAGGTACCCCTCCCCCTTCGGGGATGAAGGACTAGCAGCGCCTCCTATTCCAACAAGTCGGACGCGGCAACCTCGATTAGTCCAGAAGATCTCATCCGAGATCAACCTCTCTGTTTCAGGTAATCCTCAGAACATTGGCGCCGTTGTCGGGGACCCTGGAAGTCATCCCATCTCCATAGCAAGCAATCCTGGCAACGACCTCAACTCTGGATTAGAAGAAGGAACGCCGCTTAAGAACACGAATGCCACACCAAACTCCCTAAAGGACACACACCAATCCAAGGGAGATAAGCAGACTCAGAACACAGAAATTTTAGGTGCCATTCGTGAACAGCAGGATCATCTCAAGCAGCTCAAACAAGAAGCTGAACGTCAGCGCAAAGCCGAACGAGATCTCCGGAGAGAAACAAGATGGCGACGAGAACTGGAAGACAAACTTTTGAAGCTCGAAGCCGACCTCAAAACTAAAACCGCTCGGTCCAACTGCGAAGATAGCCCCCACAAGTACCAAGACCCGTTCACAAAAGAAATCATGAAGGCTAAAGTCCCGAAGGACTTCAAATCCCCTATCATGACCCCATATGATGGTACGTCTGACCCAAGTAATCACCTCAGCTACTTTAGAAGCCGGATGTACCTTACGGATGCCTCAAACGCAACCTGTTGCAAAGCCTTCCTGTTCATACCCTGGGTCGAGATGTCTGACCCGGGATGATCGACGACAAGCCGACCGACCTCTTCAGGTCAGGATCATCCGACCTCTTCTCCAAGAGCTCGGCCAAATCACCAGAAAAGCCCAAAAAAGAGCCCAAGCCTATAGAGATTAGGGCGGTTCCCTTGAAGATAAGATGACTTCACTCAAAGATAAAGATAAGATAACTATCTTATCTCCAAGAAGGTCACTCCTCACCATTATAAATACACTGGAGCACCCAGGTATAACTCATACTCTGATTCTACTAAAAACCTGCTTAATACCCTTGCTAACTTAAGCATCGGAGTCCCTTGCAGGTACCACCACCCTCCGGTAACGAAGGATCAGCACTACTACCAAGTCCAACAAGTCGGACACAGCGGCTCCGGCCACCATCATCAAGTCGGACACATCAGCTCCGACTAGTACAGAAGATCTCGTCCGAGATAGACCTACAGTTTTAGGTAACCCTCGAAACATTGGCGCCATTGCCGGAGAACCTGGAAGTCATCCCATCATCATGGCGGACAACCTTGACAATGACCACAACTCTGATTTGGATAACAGAACGCCACATAAGAACGCGGAGGTCACACTAGACGATACTTCTCAACCTAACAAAGACAAGAATTCACCAAACACGGGAGCCATAGAGGCACTTCAGGATCGCCCAAAATAACTCGAAAAAGAGGTCGAGTATCAACGGAAAGCTGAGAGAGACCTTACAAAAGGAAGCTACAGAGTTTGTAAAGACATGTCCACCATGTCAGAAGCATGCTAATTTCCACATTGCCTCACCAGAGGAACTCATCAGTGTAACCTCACCCTGGCCATTCGCAAAATGGGGACTCGACCTCCTTGGGCCCTTCCCCAAGGATCGGGACAGGTCAAGTTCCTCATCGTTGGGGTAGATTATTTCACAAAGTGGATTGAGGCAGAGCCCCTAGCTAACGCCACTGCTCAAAGAAGTAGAAAATTCCTAAATAGAAACATTGTCACAAGGTTTACGGTTCCACACTCCATCACCACAGACAATGGCACTCAGTTTACAGATGCAAGCTTCAGAAAATTGGTGGCCGACTTGAAAATAAAGCACCAATTCACATCCATAGAACACCCCCAAGTTAATGGACAAGCAGAAGCTGCCAACAAAGTCATAGTGGCTGGGTTAAAATGGAGATTACAGGACGCAAAGGGAGCCTGGGCTGAAGAGCTCCCACAAGTCCTATGGGCATATCGGACAACTCCACATTCCACCACAAAGAAATCACCTTTCCGATTAGCTTACGGAATGGAGGCAATGATCCCAGTGGAGGTCAAAGAAGGATCGCCCATAGTGATCCACTACAGTGAAGAGACCAACTCCCAACTTCAAAGGGAAGAACTCGACCTACTTCCAGAAATCCGAGAAAGAGCTCAGATCAAGGAAGAGGCGTTAAAACGTCGAATGGCCTCAAGATACAATCAGAAGGTAGTACAGTGAAGCTTTGCCAACAATGACTTCATCTTAATCCGAAATGATATCGGAACAAGTCGGCCGGGAGCGGGGAAGCTAGCGGCTAACTGGAAAGGACCCTACCGAGTCAGAGAAGTACTAGGAAAAGGCTACTACAGGGTGTCCGAACTAGAAGGGTGAGAGCTACCAAGGTCGTGGCATGCCTGCAACCTAAGAAGGTATTATAGTTAGAGGTAATAAAGATCTTACGTCAAGGTGCACTCTTTTTCCTGAAAAAGTTTTTTAACGAGGCGCCAAGCCAAGATTTATGAACTACCTAACTTAGAAGGGTAAAGCGCCCACATGTATATATTTGCATATTTTCTATTTCAAAAAAAGTTTTTTCAGATTTTCTACAAATCCTTTTATCAAGACGCATTAATTTGAAACGCAAAAAGTCATTGCCCGATCAAGATAAAACTACAGATCGGCAGAAAGAGAAAATCAAATTCACTGCTCGATCACGGTAAAGACCAACAAAGATGAAAACCGAATTCATCAAAGGTCGACCAAGCGAGGATCAAACTCAATTTCTACAAAATCGGCAAGATGAAAAGCGGCAAAAACAGAATAATGCAACAAGTTATCAAAAAGTGATCCATAAGAAAGGACCTGACGAGGTCTTAATAAAAATGGGTTGCTAAAAATAACTTAAAGACGGACCAACATAAAGAAGTCAGACCAGTCGATTACAACAACAAAATTTATAAAAAGTAAATCCTTAGAAAGAGGCCTGGTGGTACACGGAATCGTGATCTCAACACTTCTTCACAACTCTGCGTAACTGACCAGCAAGTGCACTGGGTCATCCAAGTAATACCTTACGTGAGTAAGGGTCGATCCTACGGAGATTGTCGGCTTGAAGCAAGCTATGGTCATCCTTGTAAATCTTAGTCATGCGGATTCAAATGGTTATGAGGTTTTGATAATTAAAATATAAATAAAACATAAAATAAGATAGAGATACTTATGTAATTCCTTTGTGGGAATTTCAGATAAGCGTATGGAGATGCTTTGTTGCTTCTGAACCTCTGCTTTCCTATTGCCTCCTTCCAACTATGCGTTACTTCCTTCCATGGCAAGCTGTAAGATCCTCTCAGTGAAAATGGTCCTCTACGGTTTCTGCACGGCTAATCAACTGTCGGATTTCTCGTCTCGGATGAAAAATACCAGGTACAGCTACCACATGGCTAATCATCTGTCGGTTCCCGCTAGCGTCGAAATAGAATCCATTGATCCGTTTGCACACTGTCACTTGCGCCCAACATTCACAGGTTTGAAGCTCATCACAGTCATTCCTTCCCGGATCCTACTCGAAATACCACAGATAAGGTTTAGACTTTTCGGATCCCAGGAATGGCTGCCAATAATTCTAGCCTATACCACGAAGATACTAATCTCATGGACTCGGTCTGTGTATTAGATATCCAAGAGAATATACTCCAGCTGTCGTCCAATGACTACGTTGAACATCATGTAGACCGCTTTGTGGTTGTCAGGCACGCGATCTTGGCTAAGCAAGTAACGAAGATTGGGTGATTGTTACGGGTCACCCCTCCATTCTGACTTAACTGAATTAAGTACAAGAGTATATCTTAGAGAAGAAGTAAGCGTGAATTGAATAGAAAACAGTAGTAATTGTATTAATTCATGAAGAATAGCAGAGCTCCACACCTTAATCTCTGGGGTGTAGAAACTCCACCGTAGAAAATACATAAGTGGAAAAGGTCTAGACATGGCCATGAGGCCAGCCTCCAAAACATGAACAATGGTCTATGAGAAAATAATATTAACAAAAGACGTAAAATAAATCTCTAAAAGTAATTTTTATACTAGACTAGTAGCCTAGGGTTACAGAAATGAGTAACTAAGTGCATATAGTGCAGAAATCCACTTCTGGGGCCCACTTGGTGTGTGCTTGGGCTGAGCATTAAAGCTTTTTCGTGCATAGGCTGTTCCTGGAGTTAAACGCCAGCTTTGGTGCCAGTTTGGGCGTTTAACTCCAATTCTAGTGCCAGTTTGGGCATTTTACGCCAAGATGTTTTAGGCTGTCTTTGGACGCTAGTTTGGGCCATCAAATCTCGGGCAAAGTATAGACTATTATATATTGCTGGAAAGCCCAGGATGTCTACCTTCCAACGCAATTGAGAGCACGCTAATTTGGCTTCTGTAGCTCCAGAAAATCCACTTCGAGTGTAGGAGGATCAAAATCCAACAGCATCTGTAGCCCTTTTTCAGCCTCTGAATCAGATTTTTGCTCAGGTCCCTCAATTTCAGCCAGAAAATACCTGAAATCACAAAAAAATACACAAACTCATAGTAAAATCCAGAAATATAATTTTTGAATAAAAACTAATTAAAATATAATAAAAAATAACTAAAACATACTAAAAACTACGTAAAAACAATGCCAAAAAGGGTGTAAATTATCCGCTCATCACAACAGCAAACTTAAATTGTTGCTTGTCACCAAGCAACTAAAAATAAAATAGGATAAAAAGAAGAGAATATACAATGAATTCCAAACTTATCAATGAAAATTAGTTTCAATTAGATGAGCGGAACTTGTAGCCTTTTTGCCTCTGAACAGTTTTGGCATATCACTTTATCCTTTGAAGTTCAGAATAATTGGCATCTATAGGAATTCAAAATTCAGATAGTGTTATTGATTCTCCTAGTTCAGTATGTTGATTCTTGAACACAGCTACTTTATGAGTCTTGGTCGTGACCCTAAGCATTTTGTTTTCCAGTATTACCACCGGATACATAAATGCCACAGACACATAACTGGGTAAACCTTTTCAGATTGTGACTCAGCTTTGCTAGAGTCCCCAGATGGAGGTGCCTAGAGCTCTTAAGCACACTCTTTTTGCTTTGGACCACGACTTTAACCGCTCAGTCTCAAGCTTTTCACTTGACACCTTCACGCCACAAGCACATGGTTAGGGACATCTTGGTTTAGCAGCTTAGGCCAGGATTTTATTCCTGTGGGCCCTCCTATCCATTAATGCTCAAAGCCTTGGATCTTTTTTACCCTTACCTTTTGGTTTAAAGAGCTATTGGCTTTTTCTGCTTGCTTTTTTTTTCTTTCTTTTTCTCTTTTTTTTCACAAGCTTTTGTGTTCACTGCTTTTTCTTGCTTCAAGAATCAATTTTATGATTTTTCAGATTATCAATAACATTTATCCTTTTTCATTATTCTTTCAAGAGCCAACAATTTTAACATTCATAAACAACAATATCAAAAATATGCACTGTTCAAGCATTCATTCAGAAAACAAAAGGTATTGCCACCACATCAAAATAATTAAACTAATTTCAAGATAGAATTTGAAACCATGTACTTCTTGTTCTTTTGTAATTAAAAACATTTTTCATTTAAGAAAGGTGAAGGATTCATAGGACATTCATAGCTTTAAGACATAGACACTAGACACTAATGATCATGTAATAAAGACACAAACATAGACAAAACATAAAGCATGGAAATCAAAAAACAGAAAATATAAGAACAAGGAAATTAAGGAACGGGTCCACCTTAGTGATGGCGGCTAGTTCTTCCTCTTGAAGATCTTATGGAGTGCTTGAGCTCCTCTATGTCTCTTCCTTGCCTTTGTTGCTCCTTCCTCATGGCCCTTTGGTCCTTTCTGATTTCATTGAGGATAATGGAGTGCTCTTGGTGCTCCATCCTTAGTTGCCCCATGTTGGAACTCAATTCTCTTAGGGAGGTGTTGATTTGCAACCAATAGTTTTGTGGAGGAAAGTGCATCCCTTGAGGTATCTCAGAGATTTCTTGATGAGGAATTTCCTCATGCTCTTGTTGAGGTCCATGAGTGGGCTCTCTTGTTTGCTCCATCTTCTTCTTAGTGATGGGCTTGTCTCCTTCAATGAGGATGTCTTCCTCTATGACAATTTCAACTGAATTGCATTGGGTACAAATGAGATGAGCAAAGGCTAACCTTGCTGATGAGCGGATAATTTATACGCTTTTTGGCATTGTTTTTAGTATGTTTTTAGTATATTTTAGTTAGTTTTTATTATGTTTTTATTAGTTTTTTAAATAAAAATTACTTTTCTGGGCTTTACTATGATTTTGTGTATTTTTCTGTGATTTCAGGTATTTTCTGGCTGAAATTGAGGGACCTGAGCAAAAATCTGATTCAGAGGCTGAAAAAGGACTGCAGATGCTGTTGGATTCTGACCTCCCTGCACTCAAAGTGGATTTTCTGGAGCTACAGAAGCCCAATTGGCGCGCTCTCAACTGCGTTGGAAAGTAGACATCCAGGGCTTTCCAGCAATATATAATAGTCCATACTTTTCTCAAGATTTGATGGCCTAAATCGGCGTTCAAAGTCAGCATCAGAATTCCCGGCGTTAAACGCCGGAACTGGCACAAAAGTGGGAGTTAAACGCCCAAACTGGCACAAAAGCTGGCGTTTAACTCCAAGAGAAGTCTCTACACGAAAATTCTTCAATGCTCAGCCCAAGAACACATCAAGTGGGCCCGGAAGTGGATATTTACGTCATTTACTCATTTCTGTAAACCCTAGGCTACTGGTTCTCTATAAATAAGACCTTTTTGCTATTGTATCTTTACCTCATGACACATTACACGTTTCATTTTGTATCTTCTATGGCATGAGTCTCTAAATCCCATGGTTGGGGGTGAGGAGCTCTGCTGTGTCTTGATGGATTAATGCAATTACTACTGTTTTTCCCATTCAATCATGCTTGTTCTATTCCAAGATACCACTTGTTCTTCAACCTGATGAATGTGATGATCCATGACACTCATCACCATTCTCACCTATGAACGTGTGCCTGACAACCACCTCCGTTCTACCTTCGATTGAGTGTGTATCTTTTGGATTCCTTAATCAGAATCCTCGTGGTATAAGCTAGAATCCATTGGCGGCCATTCTTGAGAATCCGGAAGGTCTAAACCTTGTCTGTGGTATTCTGAGTAGGATTCAAGGATTGAATAACTGTGATGAGCTTCAAACTCGCGAGTGTTGGGCGTTAGTGACAGACGCAAAAGAATCACTGGATTCTATTCCGACATGATCGAGAACCGACAGATGATTAGCTGTGCTGTGACAGAGCGCGTTGAACATTTTCACTGAGAGGACGGGAGGTAGCCATTGACAATGGTGAAACCCAACATACAGCTTGCCATAGAAGGAGCCTTGCGTGCTTGAAGAAGAAGACAGTAGGAAAGCAGAGATTCAGAAGATGGAGCATCTCCAAAACCTCAACCTGTTCTCCATTACTGCAAAACAAGTATTTATTTCATGTTCTTCTACTTTTTACAATTAAATCTCAGAGTTATTGATATCCTGACTAAGAGTTACGAGATAACCATAGCTTGCTTCAAGCCGACAATCTCCGTGGGATCGACCCTTACTCACATAAGGTATTACTTGGACGACCCAGTGCACTTGCTGGTTAGTTGTGCGGAATTACAAAAGTGTGATTGTGATTTCGTGCACCAAGTTTTTGGCGCCGTTGCCGGGGATTGTTCGAGTTTGGACAACTGACGGCTTATCTTGTTGCTTAGATTAGGAATATTTTATTTTTGTTGGTTTAGAGTCTTTTATTTGAGTCTAGTTTCATATTTTAAGTTTGGTGTCTTCTTTGTGTTTTCCTTTAATTTTTCGAAAATTTGTGTTTGATTTTCTAAAAATTTCAAGTTTGGTGTCTTTTGTGCTTTTATTTACTTAAAAATTTTGTTTTGAAAATTTGTTCTTGGTGTTCATCTTGAACTTCAAAGTGTTCTTGGTGTTCATCTTGACATTCAAAGTTTTCTTGTTTGTTTTCTCTATATTGATTCAAAATTTCTAAGTTTGGTGTCATTTTGTTGTTTTTCTCTTTCCTCATTAAAATTCAAAAATCAAAAAAATATCCTTTCCTTTTTTTTTTCTCATAATTTTCGAAATTTTGCATTAATTTAGTCAAAAATTTTCAAAATCATATTTTTTAGTCAAGTCAAAATTCTAATTTCAAAAAAAAATTAATTTTTTTTTCAAATCTTTTTCAAAAAAATCAAATCTTTTTAATTTCTTCAATCATACCTTTTCAATCAAATCTTTTTCAAAATAATTTTCAATCATATCTTTTTGATTGCTCTTTTCAAAATCTTTTTAATCAATTAATTAATTTAGTTTTCAATTTGCTTTGATTTTATTTTATTTTAGTTTTCAAAATTTTATTTTATTTTCTATTTATTTTATTTTATTAATTTCGGTTACTTTTAATTAAAATAAAATAAAAACAAAAAAAAATATCAACATCATCTCCCTTTCTCCATCATGGACCTAAGTGGGAATGAGCAGTCCAGAAGAAATCTGGGGTCATATGCCAACCCTATTACAGCTGCATATGGGAGTAGCATCTGTATACCCCCCATTAAAGCAAGCAGCTTTAAGCTAAATCCTCAACTCATTATCATGGTGCAGCAAAATTGCCAGTATTCCGGTCTTCCACAGGAAGAACCTACTGAGTTTCTGGCACAGTTCTTACAAATTGCTGATACAATACGTGATAAAGAGGTGGATCAGGATGTCTACAGATTATTACTGTTTTCATTTGCTGTAAAAGATCAAGCTAAGAGGTGGTTGAATAACCAACCCACAGCAAGCATAAAAATATGGAGACAGTTATCAGACAAATTCCTGAATCAATTTTACCCCCCAAAAAGGATGACACAGCTAAGGCTGGACATCCAAGGCTTTAAACAAGAGGATCATGAATCCCTTTATAATGCCTGGGAGAGGTACAGAGGTATGCTAAGGAAATGCCCCTCTGAAATGTTTTCAGAGTGGGTACAGTTAGACATCTTCTACTATGGACTTACAGAAAAAGCTCAGATGTCCCTAGACCACTCAGCTGGTAGATCTATACACATGAGAAAAACAATTAAAGAGGCTCAAGAACTCATAGATACAGTTGCTAGAAATCAACATCTGTACTCAAACAGTGAGTCCTCCATAAAAGAAGAGGCTATGGCAGTAACTACTGATCCCAATCCTCAAGAACAGATTGTTGAACTTAATCAGCAATTACTTCTTATGACAAAACAATTAGCAGAATTCAAAGAGATGCTCCAAGACACTAAAAATGCTAACAAGAATATAGAAGCACAATTGAATCAGACAAGACAGCAGCTATCTAAACAGATAACAGAAAAATGCCAAGCTGTCCAACTAAGGAGCGGGAAGACATTGAATAACTTAGCTCAAAATAGAAAAAAGTCAAGAAAGGAACAAATGAGAGAGGATGACCAAACCACTACCCAAGATCCCTCTGAGGACATCAAGAGCCCAGAGAGGAATAACTCTGGCGTTCAAACGCCAGAAAAGGGTAAGAAAGTGGCGTTAAACGCCCAATGGGAAGCCAAATCTGGCGTTTAAACGCCAGAAAAGGGCTGCAATCTGGTGTTAAACGCCCAAAAAGCATCCAATCCTAGCGTTCAAACGCCACAAAGGGGCCAGACACTTGCAAGTGCTGATAACAACCCCCTTAAGCAGGCTTCTTCAACCACTTCTGTAGGGAATAAACCTGCAGCAACTAAGGTTGAAGAATATAAAGCCAAGATGCCTTATCCTCAGAAGCTCCGCCAAGCGGAACAGGATAAACAATTTGCCCGCTTTGCAGACTATCTCAGGACTCTTGAAATAAAGATCCCGTTTACAGAGGTACTTAAGCAAATACCCTCTTATGCTAAGTTCATGATTGAGATCTTAAGTCATAAGAAGGATTGGAGAGAAACTGAAAAAGTGTTTCTCACTGAAGAATGCAGTGCAGTCATTCTGAAAAGCTTACCAGAGAAGCTTCAAGATCCAGGGAGCTTTATGATACCATGCACAATAGAGGGTGCTTGTACTAAGACAGCTCTATGTGACCTTGGAGCAAGTATCAACCTAATACCTGCATCCACTATCAGAAAGCTTGGGTTGACTGAAGAAGTCAAACCAACCCGGATATGTCTTCAACTTGCTGATGGCTCCATTAAATACCCATCAGGCATAATTGAGGACATGATTGTCAAGGTTAGGCCATTTGCCTTTCCCACTGACTTTGTAGTGTTGGAAATAGAGGAGCACAAGAGTGCAACTCTCATTCTAGGAAGACCTTTCCTAGCAACTGGACGAACTCTTATTGATGTACAAAAAGGGGAAGTGACCCTGAGAGTCAATGAGGATGAGTTCAAGTTAAATGCTGTCAAAGCTATGCAGCATCCAGACACATCAAATGACTGCATGAGCACTGATATTATTGACTCTTTAGTGGAAGAGATCAATATGACTGAGAGTCTTGAATCAGAGCTAGAAGACATCCTTAAAGATGCTCAGCCTGATCTGGAGGAATCAGAGGAAATAAAAGTACCTCTGAAAATCCCTCAGGAAGAGGAGAAATCTCCTAAACCTGAGCTCAAACCACTACCACCATCCCTAAAATATGCATTTCTGGGAGAGGGTGACACTTTTCCAGTGATCATAAGCTCTGTTCTAAATCCACAGGAAGAGAAAGCACTAATTCATTATGCAAAGAGATGGAGAAACCCTCTATGAATATTGAGAAAGGTTCAAGAAGTTGTTGGAATCTTGTCCTCACTTTCGCATTGATGAATTGGTGTTCATAAGCTATTTTTGCCAAGGGTTGGTCCCTCAAGACAAGCTTCTTATTGTTGCCTCAAGTGGATGATCTCTCACTAAGAACAAAACCACAAAAGAGGCTTGGGAGGTCATTGCGAATTTGGCGGATTTAACTCAATATTTAAGGACAAGGAATACCCAACCGAAGGCCATAAGTGAAGTCTCTCCTTCCGGTGATGCTATATTGACTAAGACGCTTGGTGAAATGACGGTCTTAATAAGGCAAATTACTCAAGGTCAACAAATTCCACAAATGTTGCTACCTCCACCCCAACCTCCTAGAATTGAAGGGCCTTCTAGATCTTGTGTTATTTGTGTTTGAAATGGTCACTACACCGATAAGTGTCCTCAAATCCAAGAGGACAACACATTAGAGGTGGCATATCCTTATCCATAAAGGTCCAATTTCAACCAAGGCAATCAAGGATCTTACTACTATGGAGGAAAACAAAGTCAAGGGTGGAGAGACAACTCCAATCAAAGGTGGAATCAACCATCTCAAGCTCAACCTTATTCCAACCAACAAGCCTATTATCATCAACCTTCTAAATTCCAACAACCTTACCATCAACCACCACAACCTCACTACTAATCATATCAACCCCAAAGCCCACCTCATTCCCAACGCAATCAATAATCACATTCCCAACCTCAAGCAAGATATTAACCACCACACACTAAGCCTACCCTCCCTCAAAATAATCAACCTTCCTCTTCAAACCAACCTCATATGAATGATGCACTTCAAAGCTTCATGCAAGAGCAAAGGGAGTTCCATAAGAAGCAAGAAACGTACATGGCAACCATTGCCGAAGCCTTATCCCGTTTGACCCTTTCTCCTTCAAACACTCACAATACCCACCAAGCTTTCACTTCTAGTGGTCTACCTTCTCAACCTCAACCAAACTCCAAGAAAAGCATTAATGCTATTATCCTAAGGAGTGGTACCAAATTAGATAAAGTTGGTCTTTAACCTACAATTTTGAGCAACGAACCCCATAATGAAGAAATAGAAGAAGAAGTGGAGGTGGTTGGAGGTGAGAGGGAGGATGTTGCAAGAAAAGAAGAGGATCTATTGAAGGTCAAGGAACCCAAAAGGAAAAATCCCCTTGAAGAGCTTACACCAATTCCTTTTCCAACGGTAGCTAAAAAGGCTAAGAAACATAAGGACTTTTGACCCCAATGTGGTGGAGATCTTCAAGAATGTGGAAGTTACCGTCCCTCTTTTTCAAGCCATCCAACAATTTCCAAAGTACGCTAAATTTCTAAAGGGTGTTTGCACTCAGAAGGAGAAAATTGGTGAGCTAGATAAAAGTCCGATGAATGACTCTATTTCTTCTCTCATTCCGAAAAAGAGTAATGATCCCGGTCATTGTTTGGTGACTTGTGTGATTAGTGGGATGGAGTTCATGGATTGCATGTGTGATTTGGGAGCTTGTGTGAGCATTATACCCCTCCCTATCTATGAAAAGTTGAACTTGTCACCATTGAAGCGGTCCGGAGCAAGATTTGTGTTGGCGGACAAAAGTATTGTCTCGGTTGTGGGAATTACGGAGAATGTATTGGTAAATATTCAAGAGTTGCTATTCTCGGTGGATTTTCACATCTTGGAGACCCCTCCAATTACCTCGGACAAGCCATCCTCTATTCTCCTTGGGAGACCATTTTTGAAGACATCTCGATTTAAGTTGGATGCATTTTCGGGAGCTTACTCATTTGAAGTCGAAGGGAAAGTAGTGAAATTCACTTTGGATGGATCCAAAAAACCAACCCTTGAAGTATACTCTATCTTTGGTTGTGACCTAATTGAAGAGCAACTAATTGAGCTTAATGAGGAGCATGAAGAAGAAAAGGTTGTCAAGGAGCCTAAGTCATTAGAGCATACATAATCCAAGCATGCCAAGGAGTTAGAGATCTTCTTCCTTGGAGTGGTTCCAAATGTTGATCATTGAATTCATGCATGTCCAACTTAAGGACGTTAAACTAAAGTGCTAGGTGGGAGACACCCCACCGTGGTAACATTGTTCTAACCCTTCTCTTTTTGTTTATATTTTGACTTAATTACTTTTTGTTATGATGGTTCACATAGGATTAGTTTAATCTTTGAGCATAGATAGGTTAATTTGAATATGGATCATGAATGTATGAATTTTTTGGATGTTTGGGGTTGAAATTTGGTTGAGATAAGGTTTAATACCTTAGATTTTAAGAAAGAAATTTTTGGAAAAAAAAACAGCGCATCATGTGTACACACACCCTTGTGCGTACGCACACCCTTGTGCATATGCACACAATCACAAAATTTTGCATCATGTGTGTGCGCACCACCTGTGCGTACGCACACTAGCCTGTGCAGCCCCTGTTGGGAGTGCTCGCACCCCTCTGTGCGTGTGCACCTCATTATGTTTCGCGCTCTTGCGTGCGCACCCTCTTGTGCAGACGTACACCACCCCTTTTCGCGCACTGTATGCGTACGCACCCGCTTGTGCGTACGCCAACTCGATTACACTCCCTCTATTGGGAGCGCTTGCACGCCCTATGCGTATAAACCCTGGCATTTTTTTCTCTTGTGCATACGCACAAGGGTGTGTGTACGCACACAGGTGTGCGCACGCACACATGATCCTTCCCCAAGTTATAAAAAAAAAGGGAGAGAGATTTTGCCTTCTTTGCGAGTGCACAACTTTGTGCGTCCACACACCAGCTTACACCCCTTCTGTTGGGAGCGCTCGCATGCCTCTGTGCATCCGCATCCCCTCTATTTTCGCTTCTTGTGTGTACGCACGAACCTTTGTACGTACGCACAAAAAATGTCAATCTGGGCGTTAATCAGGGAGATAACCCTGTCAAGCCAGCAGGTTTCAAACCTTCTTCTCCTTCCTTGCTACTGTGCTCCAGTCCGACCAACCCCTCCTGGAGACCCTACCGCCAGCGCGCTGCCGCCAGCGCGCTGCCGCCAGCACACTGCCACCATTCAACCGCCGCCACCACCCTCTTTCTTTCTTCTTCTTTTCTTTTCTTCCGCTTTCTCCGATGAGCTTCTCTATCCTCTGTAGAGCTCTGGTGTGTCTCTGGTGAAGCTGACCGCCATGACCTCGCAGTGGTTATCACAAGTGCCACTTTTTCATCATCTCCTCTTGCATTCTTCATCCTTTTATTTTCAGGTTTTATTTCTTTTTGTGTTAATTTGTTTGCTTGTTTTAAATTCAGTTGAATGAATTAGGTTGAGTTTATTGCTTTGTTTAATTATCATTGTATTGCAAGTATTTGATCTATGAATTATTGGGTTGTTATTGATTGAATTTGAGCCTGAATGTGATAAGTTTGTGCAATGTACATTAAGTGTTCGATGAAATACCTAAGTGAAATTTTTGTTTGATTCATATGAAATGGCCATCATATGCTTTCAACATCTTCTTGTTTGGCATATTCTATGATTTGTGCAACATCAAATATGATTCTTGATGATGTTAAACCTGAAATTATCCATGCATTTCCTTGTTTCTTGAACTTGAAGTTTCAAACACCCATGAGTTTCATAATTTTCCTTTATTGCTAATGGGTGACTTGTTTAGGAATACATTAATATTAATTGGATTCAATTTTTCATTGTTCATCCTAGCAATTGAATTAAAGTAATCATATTACAAGTGTTCACTCCTTGTTGTCTTGATCACACATCTTTTGCTTTAACTCAAGCACATTGTTTACGTGATTCTCGCATTTTCCGGATGAACAAATAATATCCAACTTGGCTTAAATGGTTATTGTTGTTGTGTACCTTCATATCAATGAGCTTTCATTTCCACAACTCCAATACCCATTTTTGAAAAGATCCTCAATTAAGCATTTGAATTTTCTTGACATTGTTCGTGCTTCCTCATTGTTCTTGTTTTGTTGTTACCATATGATCTTGAAATCTTTTTTTTTTATCTATCCTTTTCAGGATGCACTGAAAAGGCAAAGAACTGGTTTCACTACCGGTGGATCCAAAAAATACTCTTCCGTGCCCCTCCGATCATCGGAGCGAAAAACCGAACACCTTTTCCAATCGAAGAGCCGACCTCCAATATGACAAGCTTGAAAAGAGGTCAATCCATTGGGAGCGGAAGCTCAAGGTTCCAAATAAATATGCGGCGCTCATCCATAAAAGAATTGCCTCACTTCATTGAGGATTTCTTGAACAAGACCCCATTGAAATAAATGAGTCTATAGTGTGGGAGTTTTATGCTAACTATCAAGCTTGGGAAGAGGAGACCGTATTCCTCTGAGGGAAGACGTTGGATACTTCCAACAAAGCTTTCGAAGCTCTTTTGAAGATTTTCCACATTTCGCCTACTAAGGATGCATACTCAAGAATCAAAGTGGATGTGCTTAAGTGGAGGATGTCCTTGGCTCCAATTCTGAAGAAAATCGGCTATCCCGGTGCATCTTGGGAATATAGCAAGGGAGAAAAAGTTATTCCCGTTAGCATTGCTTATTTTGATTTGACCACCAAAGCACGCATTTGGCAACAAATAGTGGCCGATTATATACTTTCCAGCACCCATGCTATCCATATCCGACTTAAAACCGATGTATTGCTTTGGGCTATTCTGGAAGGTAAGAAGATAGTTGTCTTGCCCCTGATTCGACATTCCCTTTCCATCGCTTGTGATGAGATTTGCTATACTAGTGGGGGTAGAGAGGCGACCTACGGACATCATGTTCAAGATTCCAATTGGTAACCAATTCATTCCAAGTGGAGATTCGGATAGGTCCGCAAAGAAGCCACCCTTCAAGAGGAAAGCACCTGAGGCATCATCATTAAGACCACCACTTCATCAGTACCAACACCTTTTATCTGGCCTCTTTAAGATATGGTCCAGGACTTGTTGCATGATATCCGCCATATTGAGTGCCTTAATCACAAGCGTTTTGGCTGGGTGGCAGCAAGACTAGAAGGAAGACATCCTGGCCCAATTCCAATAGCCTCACCTGAGCTGGTTGGGAAGGATGATGGTGAAGATGATCAACCCGAGCCCTAGTATCCACCAGCTAAAGGTGGAGCTTCTTAGATTCTTATCCTCCGGATTGCGTGCATGCACGAAAGACTGTTCATCGATTAAGTGTAGGGGAGGATTCGCAACTTTGGGTATGTAAAGTTCTCTTTCTAAATACTTTGCAATACTTTCTAGTTTTTTGTAATTTAGTTTTTTCTTTTTGTTTTTGTGAATATTGGTTAGAATTTTATTTTATTGCACTTTACTTAGTTTGCCTCATATATCTTAGTTACTTATAATTCTATGGTAGTAAATATTTGCATTTCCATGTTGCATGGTATAGGAAATAAGTTTGGTAAAAATAATAAAGGAATTTTCAAGAAAATCTCTTAAGGCGTTCCATTGATTAGATTTGAGAATTTATTTTTCAACTTGCTTGAAATATTCTTCTTATGGAACATAGAAAAGAGCTAGAACAAAACACCTAGTGAGATTTGAGCTTTGATGGATGGTTGCACTTTTTCAACGACAAATTTTGTTCTTGTGTGTTGTACTCCTTTATGATTGTGATCTTAGATTTGCTTGAATATCTATGTCCTATATTTGATGTTTTAAATGCATTTAGTATGATTGAGGCCATTTTTTTGAAATCGAACTCACTTAACCGATATAGCCAACTCTTACATTTACCATTGTAACCCACTTTTGAGCCTTTTAATTCCCCTTTTTGTTCTGATTTTAATCACATCATTCTCCCTGAAGCGAAAAACTATTAATGTCCATGAATTGCTTCTTTGATTAGCATGGGTTGAGTAGTGTGTGTTACTTAAGTGTGGGAGAAATTTGTTGAAAAACATTGGTGATGAATTTACATTGGGTTTTCATTAAGAAAATTTTAGAAAAATAGGTGAACACTCATGCATTCATTGTTTAAAACATTTGCATTTCTTTTTGTTGATAAAAATAAAGAAATTTTGTGCATAATAGCATATGAAATAAAAAGTTAAATAAAGAATGCATATGTATGTATCTTGGAAAGAAAATGCATGAGTAAATGTGAGAAAGGAGATAAATAGGAGGTTAGGTTGTTTTCTTATGTGTACATGGAATGATATAGGATTAGGTGGATTGCTTGAGTTAATCAAAGATCCAATCTTCTAGTCCACTTAACCATATTAATCCTACCCTTAACCTAACCCCATTACAACCCTCCAAAGACCTCATGATATTTGTATTCAAGCATCAAGTATTTGTCGATTCTTAGATGAGCAAATCCTAGAAAAATATGATTAAAGGAGAATTGAGTGATTAAGCCCTAAACACTGAGCGATTAGAGCGTATACACATCCGGTGAGAATCTCAATTGCTTAATCCTATGCTTTCATCTTTCATCTTGGTTTTCTTACAAGTTGTGAAATTAATTTTTGAAAAAAAATTCAAATCAAATCTTTGGACATTGATCATATTACATTGACTCTTTGCCTTAGCCCTAAGGCTGGCTTTAGATTGATTGGAATTCTAGTGTTTGTTTTTTCTGATTTCGGTAGAGACCTTAGAGTAGATATGAGTAGGTAATATCTAGGATAGTTGCATGCATGTAGTTAGTAAATTAAATAAGTTGTTTGCCCTTTCACTCGTCTCCTTTGATTGAGATTAGCATGAGGACATGCTAGTGTTTAAGTGTGGAAGAATTGATGAATCCATATTTGATGGTAATTTTTTGTTGGAATTGAGTGGATTTCATCATATAAACCTACATTTATTCCCTTAAATAGCATGCTTTTGAGTTTTTCTCCTAAACTTTGCTTGATTGTGAAAACATGCTCTTTTGTGCTTAATTTAATTAATTTTATTCCATTTGCATTCTATTCGATACCTTGATATTTTTTGTGAGCAATTTCAGATGTAATAGGTAGGAATGGCTTAGTAAGAATGGAAGAGAAGCATGCAAGAGGGAGGAAACATGAAGACACAAAGGAGAAAAGCTTTGCGAAGTGTGCGTGTCCAAAACCTCTTGTGCGTACGCACAGGTACCAGCGAATGACTTCATTAAAAAGTCATGTGGCTCGCGAATTGAAGGATTTGCAGGCCCAAATCTAATGGCCTAGAGCTTATATGGAGGGGGCAACACTTGAGGAAACATAGGTTATCATTAGGAGTAGTATTAGATAGTTTTAGGAGGCTTTAGGTTTAGTTTTTCTCTAAGTTTTCTCTCAACTTTCTTAGGGTTTTAATTGGAGTTTATATTGCAAAGTGATATTTCCATTTTGATCTTGGATTTTTGCTTGCCGCCATTGTAAGTATCACTTGATTGTTCCCTTTTATTACCACATTTTTTATACTCTTTCTTGTAGTTAAAGACATATTGTTAATATATACATACTTTTTGTAATTTTGATTCCTAGTTGATGAATTTGATGATTGATAATTATTATATGCTTGGTTGAATTACTATTGTTGATTTTGATTATTTGTTGCTCATAGTTTCAAGCATTTTTTCAATTTTGCCATGTTTCATGATTATGCCCACCAAGTATTTGTGGAAATGTCAATTTTGATTATGAGGTAAATTTTCACCTCTTGACTTGGAAAAAATGAGCATATGGGGTACTAGAGTTGTAATGTCCAACATTTAGTGATAATTCTTGGACTGTTAATTGTTTTTGTTTCTACTAACGCTAGCTTTTTAGTAAGACAATTAGTAAGTGAGCTAGGATTTGTGGATTAAGAATAACTATGCTCACTTGACTAACTCTTCGATGTTAAGGATTAACTAGGTGAGATTAATTCATCATAATTGTCATAGTCGTAGTTACAACAAGGAAAGGATTCCCTAGCTTATCCCAAGCCAAGATTCCATTTATGTTTTGAATCATACATACACATCAATCACTTTCAAACATTACTTTTTCATATTACATAGATAGTTCTTTAATTGGTTTATTAGTTCATTAGTTACAATTTTGATTGTTCTTTTATTCCTTCAATTGTTTGCTTTGTTATTGAAAACTCCCTTACTTTTCACAACTAAAATTGTGCACTTGTGGTCACTAGTCCCTTGGAAAGATGACCCAGGATTCTACTCTTGGATTAAATTAGTTTTAAATTGTGACATCTCTAATCTAAACTTTGGTTGTGAGTCATTTTGTTAGTTGGGACTATACATGCAACGTTAAATCCCATCTTTCCTCCCTTATGAGAAAGAGATTTCCTAACCGACGATCCGGTAAGCACCAGTGCATAAGAAGAAATATAAGACCTCCACGCGAGTCAGGAGCTCCAAGTAATCACAAACTAATTTGAAAGTTTGGATGGCCATCAAGCTATTAAGATGTAGCTGAGACGACGCCACCGAACATCGATTCAGCAAGGCCTGAACAAACAGGGAGAAGGGAAGTTGCACCCCAACTGTGTAAATATTGACTCATAGACCCACAACCAGTCAGTGACTCGAGGAGTCAGGGTTTATATAGCAGACCCTCTCATCCATCCCGAAAAGTGAAAGCTCATATTGTCGCTCCGTCTCGCCACCTTCACAAATCATGCCATCATCATGCAACTTCTGGAGATTCTCCTCCGTAACCCGCGAGGGCGTCCCTCACACGTCAGAGATAACCTAATAATAAGCGTTAGGAATGCTCCCAGCCAGGACAACGGGAGCCCTAGCGCCCTCAGCTCTCCGACGAACCATACCTAAAAATGAAAAGGGGCACCACTTTCAACCCACTTTCCGGAGCAAGAAAACCATACAAATTCTATGCTAACGCGCCTAAATAGAAAGGGCATCCTCCCCCCTCTTTTCCTCTACTAATTCCTACAAAACACGAACTATGGCACATGTATTGATGAATTTATTTTTGATGATTTAGAATTCTAAAATAAAATCTCGTTGCAATATAGTTTCTAAACCAATACTAATCCTTTCATACAAAAGATTGTATGTCACAAGTACAAACTCCTAAAATTATAAACCGAAGTATTTAAACCTCGGGTCGTCTCTCAAAGGAATTGCAGGGTAGTGTTCTTGTTATTGGCTATGGACATGTATATTTTGGGGTTTTGGATGAGAAACAATAAGAGTAAATGGCAATGGAAATCAAATGACAAAAAGGTCTTGGCAAGGTTTGGTGGTCAAGGCTCTCTATCCTTATCACTAACCATAATATGATAATTACAAGGATCGATCCCACTAAGTTATCTTCTAACAAGTAGAAGAAAGTCAAATGAGCTATATCAATCCAAATCCATAATTCCTAGCTATTCACTAATTGAATTAATGAGAGCTAGAGTTAATGGCTACCAACTATCAATTACTTGGACATTAGCAACTCAAGAATTCTTAAGTTACCTTTCCAAGCCAAGAGTGTAAAATCCTACTCTAACATCCTCTCAAGCATTTTGACAAACACTTGAAAGGTATAAAAGAAAAGCATAGTAATTTGACAACAAAAATGAAATCTAACAACAATTATTGCAAAGAATTAACAACAACAATCAAAAAGAATATTATTGACATCAATTACCTCAAATTGAATTGAAAGAAAATAAAAGGAACAAGAGTAGATCAACAACAAAATATAGAAACAACATATAGGAAATTACAACAAAAAAATAGAAGAACAAGATGTAATAACAAAGAATTGAAAGGTAGAAGTAGATGAAAGCATGAATTAAAACCTAGATCTAAGCTTGTTGACCTAAACCTAATCCTAATCCTAGAGAGAAGTGAGAGCTTCTCTCTCTAAAACTACTTCTAAAACTAATCCTAATGTTGGAATGAATGAAATGAGTAAAAGATGCCTCTCCCCTTCAATCCTTGGTCCTTTTAAGTGTTTTGGCGCCAAAGTTGGTTTGGATTGGGCCCCACAGCCTTTGAGAATTCGCTAGGCACGTTTTCACTAAAAAAATCACATGCCAGTATCGACTCGTACGCGTACTGCATGCATGCGCGTCCCTTGAAGTTTTGCGATCCACGCGTGCGCGTACATTGCGCGTGCGCGTGGATGGTGCATCTCAAATCTAAGGCTTTTCCACGTGTTCTCCACTTTGCATATTTTTCTCTTCACTCCTTTGATCCATTCCTATCCCTTTTCATCCTGAAATCACTTAACAAACAAATCAATGCATCTAGTGGAATCAAAGGTGAATTAAAATCATCAAATTAAAGGCCTAAAAGCATGTTTTCACACTTAAGCATAAATTAAGGGAGAATCACGAAACCATGCTATTTCATTGAATAAGTGTGGGAAAAGGTTGATAAAATGCTCCAAATTCAACACAAGATAAACCCTAAAACGGGGTTTATCATGTAACAACTCTAATTTTTGCACTAATGCGAGTTTTTTTTTTTTAAATAATATTTTAAAGCGATTAGTTTTATTATGACGAGTCGATTTCGAATCCTAAAATAAAATAGATGGTAATATAATTTTATTATTCTCTTATTTATTTATTTTAATTGCTTTAATTATAATGGAGTCTAAATAATAATATTAATATTATTATCAAATCTGACTTTTGCCAATAAAATTAATTATTAGTATTTCTTGATGAACTTAAAGTTGCTAAAACTCTATCAAATATCTTTATATTCCTAAGTTACTAATATCATTTATGTTAGTAACTCATATATATTTAACCTTACATATTTATTATTATTATTATTATTATTATTATTATTATTTAAAAGAAAAAAAATAAAAAAGGGGGGGAGGTGGTCGAATGCCTTACGAAGTAAAGAAAAGAAACATGGAATCACATTAAACAATGGCATTTCATTAAACACAACCTTAATCATCATCATATATTATCATCAGCATATCCCTTAATTCTTTTCCCAAGTGACCAAACAAAATGGAGAAACAAAAACAAAAAAAACAAAGAAGCTTGCGACACCTAATCACTTATTATTGTAAGCATGACACCTAATCATTTTATATCATATTAATCATCATCAACTAATTTCATTTGGTTTCATTTCATGCACGGTAAGAAGAGAAGAGTAACCGAGAGAGAGAACCGTAATCCCACCGAACTTTTGGCTTCGATTTCTTGCGATCCGTAACTCCAATTAAAAATCTAATCCGGTAAAAGTATTTGTATCCTCCTCTACGTGTTGGCATCACTTTTGATCGGTGGAAGTTGACGGTGACGTAGCTCCCCTATTCTTTGAGATCGGCCAACTGGAGTTTTAGGAGGCACAGATGATTCCGGACGTTTTCTTCTTCGGCAGCTTGGTCAGAAAGCTTTCTCGAAACTTTGAATATTTTAATTTCGTACGAAGGTAGAGTTTTGGTAAATTCTCACTGATTAAATTTGAGTTGGATAAGTGAATAATTGTTGTGGTTATTGATGGAGTTTGGCTACTTTATATTGAATTTTGTGGATATATTGTCATATGTGATTAAGCTTGTGATTTGGTTATGTTTATGCTACCCAAATCGTAATAATGAGAATAATTTGGGGCTGTCATTGTGTTAGTTTTGAATAAAATAGGTGAGGTTTAATGGCCGAGAAATTAAATTAAAAATTGTGAAAAAAAAATTGGTAACCGAAAAAGTTCAAAAAATAGATTTAAAATCAAGTATATATTTTGAACAGTCACAAGAAAATATTTTGATTTTGAAAGAGTTTTTGTCAGCAACTTAAATATTATTATTATTATTTTAATATAAAAATGTAGTTTAATAAAATATCGAGTTATGTTTAGAAAATACGAAATTAAATTAATAATTTTTATAATATCGGATTAAAAGTAAAATATTTAAAAGTTTAAAGAATAGAATGTTAATAAGCAGATTTTGATATAAAAATAGTAATAATAACACTCTTTTATTCTTAAAACTAGCATTATGTGTATCATTATAATATATTAGTATTTTATTTAAAAGATATTATTTTATTTAAGACACTTAGGGAAAGATAAAGGAATAATGCGAGGATGGTTTATATTATGAACGATAAGAAAGAAAGAAGAAGAAAGAAAAGAAAAGGAAAGAAAAATATTAAAGAAACCTCTGCCACAAAAGAGCAGAGAGCAAAGATTAAAATAATCTAAAGAAAGAATGAAACGAAAAGAGGATAAGTAGAAGTACTATTTGGCCTTGAGAACGAGCTGAGATGATTATGTACCTGCTAAAAACGAGTAGAGATATGGTGGTGAGTCCATCGAGATTTGCTTCCAGAGATACATTGGCCAATCTAGGGGATGGTCGCACCTGTAAGACAGAGGTTGCTTACAGAGGTTATCGATACATATATTGGCCAAAGAGAGCCTCACTTGTAAAACAAAGGTTGCTTACAGAGGTTATGGCACTGGAAACCAAACTCAGAAAAAGGTTGCTGAGTTACGTCGGGAGCGAGTCAAAACTGACAGATGAGCTTATTACCTGCAATGGGGCTAGCCATGCATCATTCTTGTTGTGCATTAGCATTTTACTTGATACGGTGAAATTGTTTGTGATTGTCTTCCTGTGTTTATGCATTCCTTACTATTTCTCTGAATTGTGGTGATTAGATACTTCTCGGTGACACTTGTATGTTTCATTGTGAATTACTTGAACTGTGGTAATCCTGACTAAACTAACTACCCCTAACCCTACTAAGAACTCCCAGTTCTTACCAGTTTTCTTCATCCCCTTCAGATGGAGACCAGAGTTCTGTTTTTCAAGATGGACCCTCCCTATATATATGAGGATATTGTACAGCATAGATTTTATGTAGTAGGTGTGGAGATTAGGACTCGTATATACATTCTGCGTGATCACCCCTTCAGTCATTCGATTAACACTCCACAGTTTAACCTCGATATGCCCTACGAGTTTTCATTGCAGTGGCTCCACCCGGATGCTCCATTTCACCCGTTCCATGATGGACCGGTGCCTCATCAGCATCGCGGTCAGTTTGCAGATCAGGTGGACCCTGAGTCTGAGCCAATGGAGAAGCATATTCCAAAGCCTGTACCAGAGGAGGATATCCTAGTAGAGCAGATCTCAGTATCTTTATCTGAGCCATCTTCTGAGGAGTCGCCTCTGCCTCCATTAGTAGACCGACGAGTGTTGGTCAGATCAGTAGCACGAGTGCCAGTACCCCTCCAGAGATTTCGAGATATCTAATGATGAGGATGAGGATCCTGAGGATTGTTTTGACGTGATTGTGATCTCCTCTGACGATGATAGCTAATGCTTGAGAGCTGAGGATGTGCCCTTTTTATAGTTTTTTGTATTAGCCTAGCTTTTGATTAATCTCTCACTTTTGATTGGACTCACTGAGAAAGTAGGGTGTACATAGTTGACTAGGCTAGTTCGGGCGTCAGCTTAGGGATTTTCTGTATGGACCAGGGCCTATATATATATATATATATATATATATATATGACAGTACCTTTATATGTATGTATGATCCATGCTATATGTCATGTTTATATATAATGTGGCCTTGTGTATGTTTTATTTGATTCCCTATTATGGCTTGTGTATGTTTAATTAGCTGTCCTCGCAAATCTTTTATAAAGTAAAAGCTTTTTTCCAAAAATTCGATAGTACACTAATACGATTACAGGCTTAATAGTAAATAGTTAAAGTTTTTGGTAAGCAAATTGGTGACCCTCGGTTTTCAGTATGATCATGACGTACTGGAAATTGGGTCGTTACAGCACCCCTCAGTTTCCTAACTACCGCTACTCAGAAAGCACAAAGCATAATACTAAAGCAAACAAAATAAAATAGAAGCAACAAAGTTAACACCAACCTAATTTTGGAAAAAAAATGAACGAGAGAAGTCTAACAAAGCACCAGCAAACGCAGCTAAAAGTAACTTCAGGAAAGGGATACGAAAAGACGCTCAAGTAAAAAGGAAGAAGAAGGGGCAGTCACAGGTAAAGAATTTTCAAAGAAAGAGAGAAGTGAGCAATAACAGTAACAAGGCAAGAAGAAATAAAAGCCCAGAATCCCAAACATTTTTAAAATAAATAAGAGCGAAGGGTAAATTTGGCAAAGAAAACCAAAACTTCTTCGCATTAAAGCATCATTTATGATGTCTAGGTAACCACAATTGATAAAATTCCTCTTCGGAAAAAGCAACGGACAAGTAATGGGATGACCAAGCATTCCCCAGACTTCCGACTTCAACTAAGAAATCTGGACGTTGCCCTTCCTGTCAGGTTCATAGCTACATGGCAAAGATCAAAAGCTTCTTCGGCGATGAGACCAAGCACATTCACTCTCTCGCTTCGGGGGCAACTATTTTGGATTCGATTTTGGGTTCCCTCGCCAGAACAGTCTCCAAACTGGGTTACCTGAGTCCAGGCCTCCCTCACGACCCAAAATCGGCCTGGTAATTTCAAACCCTAACCAACATTTAAAATCGAATATCCCTCTTATTTTAATCAATAAAATAAGATAAGATAGCGACCACAAACTACTTTTTTAAATACGTGATGAATTCTTAACTCTTATTTATATCTCTCATATTCATTTTCACTTGAATATCGGAGTGTTTTTGTTGGTACTACTCCTACTATTCTAAAAAGATTCGATTCCATCATCACCGAAAACCAATGAATCTCTGATCCATTTTACCACCTGAACTAGTGACATATTGTACAAATAGTAATATGAAATTGTGAATTCAATTGATTATTGTGTTTGTATACTATTATTATGTCTTAAGGGTCAATAGGAAGATTTGATGGTGACGGTCATATCTATACATCACATTAGCATAGAGTAATGGTGATTAATTGGTCAGACAAATTACAAAGACCACAAATCCATACCAAGCCGGATATGCATATCTCACTACTCTTTCTACTAAATAATTCTCTGGCTTCCTCAAAAAGTAGGCTTGTTTTACTTATTGGCAATCATGCGGTGTCTTATTCTTTGAGAATTAATTGGGACCCATCGATGTGATGCACTAAGCAGAAATTGGAGAAAGGGGCCCACATCTGCCACTGTGTTACACTGTTTACCATTATAATGAGAAGAAAACAAGACATGATCACAAATAATGTCATTGTATTCTGTTTTCATCCCCACACGGCCACACCAAAGAGCATGCAAGAGAATTCTAAAGATTGGGTTTTGGAGTAGAGAATTGCAATGGAACAAATTAAAATAATAAAATGATATGATATTTAATTTAATAAATTTAGATTAACTAAATAATGTACATCAGGACTACTATGCAGCTTGGTAGAATTAATTTAATGCCATCTCAATTTCTATTACCGTATTTTCAAAATCATTAATTGAGAATTATATGTATATTTTAAAAACATTATATTTTCATCTGCTTTTGTACTTTAAAGTTTAAAGTAATCTGGTGCACAACTTTATTCATCTTATTGTTTGGTATTTAAATAATAAAATAAACATTTATCCGTTTTATTCTATTCTACTAACTTGTATTATTTTATCTTATTTTTTAATAAAAATATATAAATATTTTTTCAACCAAAAAGCTAGAGTCAACTAAGATTTGGTTTAGTAAAATTTTTATTTTTTAAAAATAATTTATAAATGTTAATTTTTAAAAGTTATAATATTTATATTTAGTAAATTAAATTAAAAATAATTTTTAATAAGTATAAACAACAATAATTATGTTTGATAAAATAAATTTTAAAATACTATAATAGATATAGATATAAGTTTGTTTTTAAAATTAATTAATATATGAGATTATATTAGACTTTTTAATTTTGATAAGTACAAGTTAATTTTAGAAAATTCTACTTTAGGTGTTTTCAAAAACATTTTTATTTTTATAAGCTACAAATACAAAAATATGATCTTTTTAATTTACCAAATACAAAATAAATCATTTGTACTTTTAAAAAATACAAGATTTTTTTAAAAAAATTTTATCAAAATAAATCTAAGATACTTTCCAAAGTTAAAGGTGAAAAAAAGAGAGATCGAAGAATAACGGGTGGTGATCTTGAAACCACCACAAAACCTAAAAAAAACCGCTGTTAATTTCTGCCTTCCTTATAGTGAGAATTGATGTCTAAATAAAATCTCAATTTTCTTTATTTACAAAAATAATATATTACAAAAACAAATCTTAATAGACCTACGTGGGACAAATTAGGGAAGTATGTATGTTTATTATATGAGAAAATTTCACTCCCTTCTCATGCGAGATGCTAAAATGACACTTCTCTTCTTTCTATTTTATAAATGGACATTCTCTTCCTTTTTAATTTTTAAAAACCTTTTTCTTTAATCCATTTTAAACTTTTTGTATTAACTAATGTTAACTTTATCTATTTTTTAAAAAAAAAATTATTTTTAAAAAAAGATTCATTAGCAAAAATTTTATTTTTTGTTATTCTCTTAATATTTAATATAAATAGGTAAAAATTTAAATATATATATACTATTTTTTGAAAACATTAAAAATGTAAAAAAGTTCAAAACCTTTTTATTTAAAAATAAAAAATATTTATTAAAATTTTTAATCATTTTTCTTACCTCTAATATTTCTTAATTATTATTTTTTGCAATAATAAAAAATATAAATAATAATTAAAAATAAAAAATAAAATAATTTTAATTTTTAGATTAATTTTTTATTGTTTGATTTGTCTCTTAAATATTATTATATAAGTAATGTGATATACGGTGGTAAGAATTTTTAAAAAATTCATGACTAGGACAAAAATCATATTATCAAGGTACACTAGTCAAACCAACACAAAAAAAAGGCCACAAAGTTCCTTAATATAGTTAAACGAGAAAAACAAATTAAAATAAACGGTAATACTAGAAAAACAAAATAAACCATCAGATTTTATTTTATATAATATTTATTAATTATTATAATAATTAATAAATATTAAATAAAAAAATTTTGATTAATTTTTATTATTAAATATTTTCGTAAAATAAAATAACTGAGATTAGGGAATCTGAGCAGTGGAAAACAACAACAATGGGTAATTATTAAACACAATAATTTTGTTGGGTTGGACCAAGGCAGTCAAACATTGCTGACTGACACCGGAGGATAGAAATCCACTATCTGCATGCATTGTTTGTTGCAAAAGAAGCCCTCCCATTAGATTCTTATGAAGATCAGAGAATTGAGGATTACGAATTTACGATTAATTAAGCCGAATCAACTTTAATTTACTTACGAAAATTATATAATTATGACAAAAATAAGATCGATTAACTTTAAATTAGTAATTAAAATATTATATTATATTGCTATTGTTTTCATAATCTCATATCTATTAATTTATATTTTTATATTTTTTATTTTTAAAGTATTGAATTTAATTTCTGTCTAAATAAGACATGGCAGCCCCTAAAATAAATGTAAAAAAAAATTCAGCTTATTAACGAATAATTGACAATCCATTTAAGTGATGTATCAGCTTATAATATTTCTTGATATTATCTCTAGTGATTCCTTAGCTGGGTAAACCTTATATTACTAGTATTATTGTTTTTTTTTTTTAAAGCATATTTTCTGATTCGAAAGATTAAAAATTAATTTATGGATCTAAATTTTATTTTAAAATTTATTATTAATTAATTAATTATTTTATGTATAAGACAAAATTTAAATTTCTGATATTTATTTTAAAAAATTAATTAATAAACTAATTATTAGATCGATTTAAATTGATTTACTAGTATTATTGTTAGATCGACTTAACACCGCTTTTGTATTCTGAATTTCAGAATTTTTTTTTTTTTTTAATGTGGTTGTTCTATAATCAAAATATTTCCCGTTGATTATGATAACTTTCATTGAGTAATAACACCTTAATGGATGGATAAGAAGTTAAGAACTCTATTTCCCAATTGGCACCGAAAACTCGAAAAGCCAATGAATGATATATGTACCTCGCGCGGATTACGTTGTTGATGACTGACTTTAAAGACTCTGAAACCACTGGCAATTACAGTGAGGATCTATTGAATCCTTTTAATTGGTTTCAATAATTTCCACAAGTGTGAATATAAAAGCAACTTTAATAAAATTAATTTTGAGTATTATTTTTGAGTTTTACTACAGTAATTAAAATAATTTAAAATTAAAATTTATATTGGATATTATTTTTAAAATAATAGTGAATACTATATTATTTTAAAAAAATATTAATAAAATACTTTTATTTATATAATTTATTAAATTCCTATTAAATAAATTAAACGTCGTAGTTTATTATTGTAATATTATAAAAAAATTCAATTAAAATATACTCAAATAAATTAGATGTGTATTCTTATCTTTTATTATTCTATTTTTTTATTATTTTTTATCAATTTAATAAAAATAGATCCAAATTAATTTGTTTAATTATTTATGAAATTCTAATTTTTTCAAATCTAAATACACAAAATTTTCAAATTTTACATCTACAAAAATATTAATTTATAATTCTATATTTTTTTAGTTTAGTTAAATTTTGATGATTTAATTAAAAGTATATGAAATAATTAAAAATAAGTTTAAGTATAAATTAAAATAAAATTAAATATTAAAATAATAAATTTTAAATTAAATTTTATAATATAAAATCTCAAAATATTTATGTGATACTTTGTAAAATTTAAAATAAAATAAAATTAAAACTCCACATTGAAAATGATGTGAGTGATTTGTTATTTTACCAAATTTATTACTGTGGAGTGTGGACTAGTCCAACTCCGAGATTCAAAGATCTTAATTACGTAGTGAGGACTGTACTACTTAGCTAGCTAGCATGATAGATGCGGACATTATTGAACGGAGATTAATTAGGTAGATACCCTTCTAAGCAATCACAATCACTATCACCACCCTGTCCCCAGGCCCCAGCAGTGTCTATAAAGCGGTGCCTTTTTGAATTTGGCCTCTTAATTATTGTCATTAATCTTGGAACCCTAGTTTAGGTCTTATTCTTGAAATGAATCCAAGATGTATAATTCATTAATTCCACTTCAGGTTTCTTCTGGCTACATACATTTTCAGAACGAGGTCATGTTTGTCGTTATATCCTCTTAATTAGTCCATGATATACTCCATGGTTCACACTATCACAATGTAAATGTGATTAAAAGGCTTTTTTTAATCATTAAATCATAGTCTAAATATTTCAATATTTATTGTACTTAATATTTAAAATGTAAAAATGGAAGACGTTTGAACCAGAAAGATTTATTCAGAATAATAGCGTTATAACCAGGGAAATAAAAGAAATAATACTATAAAATCAACAAAATTTATTATTTTTAAACATCAATTAGTCAATAATATTTAATAATATTAGCTAAAAATATAATATTAAACTATTGGGCTAAAAAAATATTGGATTATATACTAAAAGCGTTAACCAATATAAATTAAAATTACTAGCACTTAAACTTTTTCCATAAAAAAAAATAGTTCTCATAACAGGAAAAATTAGGAAAATTTTTTTTTTTTACTTGAGAGATAAAGTGTGATACTCACAGTATATTTTATAAGTAGAATTAAAAAAATATTAAAAGATTAAAAATCACATTTTACCTCTTCATTTAAAAAAAAAAATTGAGCTAATCTATTTCAGAGAAATTAGTATTTTAAATATAATAAAATTAGACGATCAAATAATTTTTCAACTAAGTCTAACCAAATCCCACTTATTGTTCGCATGCACTTCTTTTTTTCATATGTTAAGTAAAATTACTTAACCCAAAATTTTGAAAGATCACCTATCCAAAATATTGACATTCAACCAACAAATTAAAAATACATCTAATACAAAAATTTCAGTACACAGAACAAAAATTTTGATACATAGCATAAAAATTTTTAAAAAATCACATTTCCAAAATATTGAGACTTAACCAATAAAATGTAGATAACACAAAAATTTTGTTGTATAAGACATAAATTTTGGTATACAACATAAAAATTTTGATGTATAATAAAAAAATTTTTGAAAAATTATATGTCTATGACATTGATTCACCCAACTAACAAAATACTTTTGCATAAAAAGTTTATGTGTTATATATATCAATAAATTATATATTATGTGTAAAAATTTTTGTACTACATACATTAATAAATTTTTGTGCTTTTTAACAAAAATTTTTATGCTAAAAAAGCGCAAAAAAAGAAAAGAGTGTGATGTATGTGTGGGTTTTTTTTTTTTTGGTGAGAAACTTATATCAATGTAATTGGATTTGGTTATAAAAGGATTGTATGTGTAACATCATCGTTTAAAATATATTTTTATCTATAAAATAAATTTATATTTTAACTAAAATTTTGATATTTTTACTGGATAAATAAAGGATAAAAGAAAGGGCAATGTTAGGAGTTAGGACACTACCAACATTTTTAGCAAAAAGAAAAATGAAAAGTGGACTAATGTTAGTTTAAATACAAGATTAATGTAAGAGGAAAATATTGGTCACTTAATAATTTTTTAAAAGAAAAACCTAACCTTCTAAGATATTTAGATTTGTGATTGATCCTCTCTAAAATAGCAAAACTTTAAAAGACTATAATTGTTTAGGTTATATTTATATATACAATATTTTTTATAAATTAGTATTTATATCCCTAATAATATTATAAAATTATTTAAATTTATTGTTCATTTAATTGATTTTCTAATTGATATTTATTGCAAAATAAAAAATATTTCTTCCATTAATTTTTGTTATGACATCTTGATGGTAAATTCATAATTTAATTAAAAAATTTAACTATTTATTAAATTATAAAATTTATGTATAAAATAAAAGAAGGATTTTGATATAAGATATTTCAAAATTTTTAAATGATATAAATAAAAGTGATGAATTTATTTTCTTCTAAAACACATTCAGAGACATTTTTTAAAAAGTGAGTCAATTTTCATAAATATTTAAATCTTTTTGAGTTAAAACCCCTTAAAATCCCTTTAATATATCACCTCTAATTAAAATAAAAACCTAAAAACTGAAATAAAAAAGAAAGATATATAAAAATTATTTTATTATTTATATTTGTAAATTTAAAACAATTTAAAAGAAAAATAAAAACAAAAGGCAACAAACTTTACTGAACAAAAAGGAAAGAAGAAAGAGTCAGAAAACAGTGGATGGAAATAAGTTCGATTTGGAGATAAAATTATGGCGGGAATAATTTTTGAATTAATTGTAGTGAGATATTGGATCTTTTTAAAACAAAAATAAATTGATTATTTAGTGATAAATATTTTTTAAACAATATTTATATTTTCTTTTATTGCTTATCTCGTGCACTACTACATTTTAAATATTTAGTAACATTTATCTCTTAATATTTGTTAAAATGTTAGTAATTATTATAAAATTAAATTTAAGTAACATTTATACTTAAATGTTAGTAAATATATTTAATTTTTTTAAAAAACTTACAAAAAGTGTTACCTATTCTATTTTGAATTAGTTTTCAAAATCGAAACCACACATTCCCTCGCTCTCACTCTTAGTGCTTTGAAACCTGAAAGTTCGTCTTCATCCTCCTCAATTTCTTGCTCCGTCTCTTTAATCTCTTCTCAAGATGGAAACCACAATTGCGTGTTCTGCTCTAAAATTTTGAATTCACCTCTTAATCCTCTTCAATCTCTTGCTCTGACTCTTCGATTTCTCTTTCGCCCCTGTCATCGAAACCTCCGTCGCACCATCGTCACCGTCAACGTGAGTTCTCTACTCTAGGATCTGAATTGGAAACTCTCAAGGCACTTAGCACATAATCTATTGTTTTATGCTTGTGTTCTTGTGTCTAAAGTTAATCTAGTTGAATTGAATCCATGTCTTCCGGAAATTGTGCCTTTTGTTAATCTCATGCTTCACTACTCATTTCAATCATTTTAAAAATGGAAAGGTTGATTTGATAGGTTCACAAGTCTTTCATGCTAGTTTTGTTACCTGATTGTACCTTGAGCGATTCATTAGCATCATGCAATGGAGTTTTTTATTACAGATCAAAAACGAGAAACTAACAGCACAAGCAACTTCTCTTAGTTTTTGTTGAATTCGTTTATTCATTTGGCTTATCAATTATAGCTAAAAAATTATAGTTAATGAATTTTCATTGTTATGCCAAGAAATGCATATGTTGTGTTTGATGAATGATGATGAATCCAAATTTTGTTAGTACGAGTTTTTTTAATGGAAGTTCTTTACTCTTTTGGAAGTGCATTTAAGGTGTTTGAAGAAATGCCTCATAGAACTTTATGTTACTATATATCTTATATCTTAGAGGAACATGGACATAGTACAATTTAAGAGAGTATGATTTGAGAATATACAAAATGAAGATTAATTTTTGTATCTGGTAAGTATGCCTCACAAAACTCTGTATTTTTATTTCCCCTTTATCCTTATTCTTTGAAGATTAATTTTTGTATCTGGTAAATTAGTGGAACACAAGGAAGTTTATATAGGCAAATGGATTTGTAAACTCCAAAGTCATGCAAGTTACTGTGGTTTGATAGATAGTCAAGACAAAGGTTTTCTTGAGAGCTGGTTAAATGGCTGAGTTGGATGCAAGAAGAGCATAAGTTCTTGGAAGTACAGCCAAAAGAATCATTCAGAGACAAATAAGAACCCATGTTGCACGGAAGGAATTCTTTGAATTGCATCAAGCTACAGTTTCTTTGCAATCTAATTTGCGAGGTATCATTGACACTACAACATTTTTGACCTATTGCAACATGTAAGGTAAGCAACACCTAAAAAGTGTTGTTTAAAATGATCAAAAACAATGCTTAATATTTGTTGCAATTAAATATTGCTATCGCCACACTTTTTTAACTAACACTACATAAGTGTTCCCTTTGATTAGATAGACAACACGTGAAAGGCGTTGCTTCAGCGAAATACACATGCAACGCTTACCATGTACATAAATTACACTTTTTTAGAATTGCTTTAAAAGTTTTAATAAGCTTTCTCATTATAAGTGTTGTCTAAAATATATAAGTATTTTTTTTTTGGTTAAAATTTCAATTTTTCCGCTAAATATATCAATAGAAAACCAAATGATTGAAATACAGAAACTTTTATTCATTCATCATCTTCACATTCAATTCCAAACAAAATGTTGAAACAAAATGCTACTGGTAACCCTAACCCCTAAATCAATGCAATTCGCGATTCCTTCTCTACTCGCGGAGAAGCATTCCCTCTCTGTGTTCCTCCCTAGTCGCAGTTTGTCGTGTTTGTCCCTACTTGCCTTGTTGTGCTCTCTTCGTGTTCCTCTCTACTCGCGGTTCGTCATGCTAGTCAGGTTCTTCTCTTCGCCTTGTTTTGCTCGCGTTCCTGCTCTCGCCTTGTTAGCTTGCATCAATTCAGCTAGTATATTTTTTAGTTGAGTTTTTCTTTTTCTGCTGAGCTATTTTTTTCATTCATTTCTGTTTTCAACACAGTTTACCTCGTGTTCCTCTCTTTATCGAAACACAAACACAAAATCCCTAACCCCAACACACAATCCCTAAACACAATCTCAAATTCGATTATGGCAATAGAGACATTGATGTGCATTCTTCTCTGCTCGTTCATCATTGTTCGCGGTTTGCCCTAATCTGCTTATGTTCATCGTTTTGCTCGTGTTCTTCTTTAGTTTTGAGCTTCGATCATCACTGTTCGTTGTCTTCATCTCTAAACTCTTCGATTTTACTGGCGTTTGTTCATCACCACTGGTCACTGTTCCGCAGGTACCTATGATTCTACCTCTTTCTTTTTCTTTTTCTTTTTCGCGCTTTAAATCCTAATTTTAATAATGTTGATGTTGCTATTATAGCTTTTTGGTGATATTTAATCGCCATCGCCATGCTCGATTATCAGTGCTCGCGTTTCTGCTCGTGCTTTGAGCTTCTCTATTTTGAGATTCTCATGTTCGATCATTACTGCTCGCCCTTCATCTCTGATTTCTTCCAATTTGCCGGTGTTCTTCTGCTAGTATTCACCATTGCCAGTCACTATTCTGCAGGTATTGATGATTCTGCCTCTGTTTTTCTTTCCTATTTTAGCATTTTTTTGGTTTTGAATCCTAATTTTTGGTTATATGAAACTTGTGCACGTTAGTTTTGAGGTAGCTACTCTCACGGTGTGTAGCTACAAATTAAAAGTAATTGGTTCTACTCTCACTGTGTTTATTTGGATTGAAATCTCTCTGTAGAATTTAATATTGAACGTTATTGTGTAAATTTAAGGGTTTGGTCAGATTTTGTGATTATGAAATATGGAGTTGTGAACTTTAACTTCAGCATTTTAGTATTCTTTCTTATTTGGTAAATTGAACTTTTACTCTTGGTTGACTTGTAATGTTCCCTTAGCAATTGTTGTATTCTATTATATAAACTTGTTTATTGGATCATATGATATAACTGCATATTTTATAGCCTAATTCTATATGTATTTACGGTTATCATCCTGAAATTAAAGTAATTTTGGTTTAGCTAGCTAGGTCCGCTGATAAATACTTCATGATCTGAATTGATAGCTTATTTAATTATTATCCTTTTAGATACTTCATGTTCTAAGGCCATATAAAAAACACAAATTGGATTACAAGTCTCATAAATGTTTATTTCTCTGCCGTTGTTGTTGCCTTTTTGCCTCTTAACTACTGCTCTGTGTTTGTCGCCATCTTTGCCTCTGTGCTTGTTGCTGTAGTCCTCCAGGTAGGCTGTCGTTCCTCAATTTGTTAATTTATGTCCTGAGTTTGTCGCCAGTCCCTGTTTTAGTGTCTTTTGTCTCATATAAGATAATTAAAGTGTTCATACTATTAATTTATGCCCTGAGTTTGTCTCTATCCCCTGTGCTTGGTGTTTGGCTTTTATTTTTATCTTGAAGGAGATTGATAAAAAAATATATTTATGGATCTTTGGTGAACACTAAGTGCAAATTGTGTGTATATAGCAAACTGTTGCGTCATAACCTCGTAAGATATTTCTATGGGTTGATTCTTCGTGATATTCTTTCTCACTCATTATGCATTTAGATGTGATTATATCCACATTTGACTATGGTAGTGGCTCTATTAGTGCCTATGATACCGGTGTCTAATTAGTAATTAATAATATGAATATCTAAATTTGGTTAACACTTGGGTCAAGTCATTACAATTTGTCTTTCCTCTTTTAATACAAACTTAATGTGCTTTATTGTATGATATTGATTTACAAACCATGGCTATAAATTCTGTGATTCTTTACAATCTTATCCACGAAACAATTTAGAATGGCATTTAGATACTTGTTTGCCTTCTTGTTGGCTTTATGCCTCTCACACCCTCCTCATTCTGTTCTTGTTGCACAAAATTTGCCATACAAAGCTGTGAATCTAGGAAATTGGTTGCTTGCTGAGGGATGGATGAAACCTTTTCTCTTTGATGGAAATGCCAACAAAGGTCTCTTGTTATGATTCTTTCTTTATTAAGGTCCACTTCATTTGCAAATTTAATAGAACTCCTTATGATTTCAGGATGGAACTCAAGTGCAGCTAATGCCACTAAGTTCCAGAAATATCTCGCTGCAGAAAATGGAGGAGGAGCTGATCTTGTTGCCAACTGTACTTCAGCTTCTGCTTCAGGTTGGGAAACATTCAAGGTACGTTGCTATATATGAAAGAATTCCATTTAGATCCATTTTTTGAGGCTTTAGGACTTTCGGTTGCATAAACCAAAACTATCTTAAGGGGGTTGAGAATGCTATTCTCTTTTAGATCTTGATGGACTTTGGTTGCTGAGAATTTTGTTTCTCAAACGTGATTTGGTTTGATTTGCTCAGCGCCAAGCCTTTTGTTGTTTATTAAGATAATGGTTTTGCTAATGAATATACCAAAATTATTTAGTGCTCTTGACGAATTTAGGTGGCAGTTATGAACATTCTGTTGGATATTCATGGCATTGTGATGGTTGTTATTAAGATCATTGGTTAATGTACTAACTGAAAATATTTCACTTGAAGATTTGAAAACAGAAAATTAGATTCTGCTGAATATGAAAGTATGCTGGAAATCCAAGAATTTAAAATAGAAAATAATTGTGGAAGGATTAATGAAAGAGAAAGGAGAAGCTAGAAAGGAGAAGTTAAGGAGTGAAGGAAAAGAGAAAAATGTTAGAATATGATAGAGCTATAATATACCTTCTGATTTACCCAAATAAAATAAAATAAATAGCTCGTTATGAAATAATGCAAATGTTCTAAATTGGATTCTGTTACAAATATTAGGACATTTAAATATATGACATATGAGTAATTTTATATGAATAGGGTATATTATATTGATACATGAAGAAATAAAAAAAATGGGGATTATAGCCAGATTTTAACACATTTTGATTGGGGGATTGCAGTTTGAATGGGCTTGGCAGCACCCTGTTGAATCCTTGGCCGTAAGGAAGGCAGCTGCAAATTTTAAATCCCTTTCGGGAGTTGCCAATAAGATCAAACTCGCATACACAATGCTCACCCTACCATCTTGGCAGATGTATGGTCTTTATTTCTTTATTGAGTTTGGAATTGAAATTCTCTTTTTGTTGGGCTATATTTCAGTTCAATTGAGTTAGCGCTAAGTTTTTCGCCATGCTTCCAATTACGTTCACTTCTTTTTTTCTGCTTCTCTCTTTTTGAAAATTTTGTAGGTTTGCTTTCATAGCTATAATATTTGCAAATTCATCTCAAGAGCCATTTATAGGCATTTCCCTTTATTCTTGCTTTCACTCATTCCAAATATCATGGACTTCTTTTCTTTTACCAACATATTTTCTTTGTTTTTCTGGTCATTGCAGAAATATAGACTTGGAAAAAGCCAACCACAACTTGAAATCTGTTTTGGCAACAACAAACATGAAGGTAACTTGGTTATGGCTTCTCAGTTATTATAAATAGATTCTGATTCTGACAATGACACATAAATCATGTGTCTTCTCATTACAAGATCCATATTCAGATTCAGATGTTAGTAAAGAGAATGCAGGGTAATGTGTTCTTCTTCTCTCAGATCTTGAACATTAAAACACGTCATTAATTAATAGGTAGCATACATACCCCACCAATGGAAACTGTTTAGAGGGAAAAGAAATGGCTCTTTCCTAGAAAATGTATAGCATTTGTACTATGATTTATAGCCTTATAGGCCAATGGATTTTGGTCAAGAAAGAAAGAAAGAATATGAGTAAGGACTAAATTAACAGCATTATTGAAGCCCCACCTTCTAATGGAAGAACTCTAGATACCTTTGGCCAGAGAACTTCAATATACCGTGGCATAACAAGGTTTCAATTTCATTATTGTGTTTAATTTGGAAATTCCTGCCTTGTATATTCCAATATATTAATTGATGAAAGAAATAAATAAATAGACATAGATGGACTGGAAGATATGAAGCTCATCTTTGGGATAATAGCTGTAGAAGGGAAGGACAATCAAGAAAAGGTCGCCAAGGTGTGTGTCTACTATTTTATTTTATTTTATTTTATTTTATTTTTACATTCAATCAAGGTTTTTATGACTTTTCTCTTGTGATTTTCATGAATGCAATGCAACTTCTCTCTTCCTTCAGTGTATTTGGGTAAGAGTCTCTCTTTGATTCCTTCTTGTTATTATGTGTTTAGGGAGACTCTAGTTTATTTAATTTGTATGCATATATATATATGTAGGTGGATATGATAAAGAAGATAAAGCAGCTAGGGCTTATGATTTGGCTGCATTAAAGTATTGGGGGACATCCACTACTACCAATTTTCCTGTAATTTACTCTATGTATCTTGATGCTTCACTTCAATCAATTAATTCTATATATAATTCTGTATCTATCACTGTTTTTACAGATCATATATTTAAAATACTAATTGAACTTTTAATATATATTTTAATTAGAATTTTATTATTAGTTATTTTGTCTCTTATATTTTTTTTATTGTACATAAATTTATTTATTAATTAAAATAATTACACATGTATGAACAAAAAAATTTATTGTATATTTTATTTTTTTTGTATTTTTATTACAAAAGTAATTTTTATTTTTACCAAAAAGGCAACCCTTCTATTAGTTGCATATTTTGTATATTAGACAACACTTATATGGTTGCATATCCAAAAGAAAAAGTAACACTTGTATAGGTTGCATATCCAAAAGAAAAGGCAACACTTGTATAAGTTGTATATCTAAAAGAAAAGGCAATACTTTAAAAGGTTGTATATTCAAAACTATAAGGCAACACTTTAAAGTATTACAAATTTAAACTTATAAGCAACATATAAAAAGGTTGTATTTTATTACAAATAGGTAACATTTTTTAGTAGTGGTCAAAATATGAGAAAAGACAACATTGCAAAAGTGTTGTCTCAAACACACTTTTGAAGTGTTGTTGTTTTTCAACTAAAGGCAACACTTGGTAAGTGTTGCTCTCAAAAGCGTTGCTTTTGAAACAAAAAAGTGTTGCTTTGATCTAAGGCAACGGCTGCATATGCAACGCCGCCCAAAAACGTTGCCTTAGGTCTAAAAGTGTTGCCATAGATCAAAAGCAACTTTTTGTCAGCTTTTAGGCAACACTTTTTAAATGTTGCCTCAGCCTGAAAATGTTGTAGTGTGAGTTGTCATGCATGTACAATATTAATCTTGTGAATTATGTAAATGTGTTTAGTGTCGTTAGGTCCTTTTATCCTTTATTCTTAAAATTGATTCTCCTTTCTTATAAGTGTAGAATATGTACAATTAAAGTTCTATTTGTATTCCACTAAAATTCAAAATTTTTGTCATCATAAAATTGGTGGATCAAATTTCTTTAACAATTTTACTAATCAAATATGAGGATTCAGATTTATTAACTAAAATTAAAAAAAAAACTAACATCTATATTTAAAAAAAAAACACACAAAATTGTCATCATAGTGTATTACACACGATGTTACTCCATTTCTTGAAAATTCAACCTCGTTGCAACAGTTTAGTTATTGCAGCAAGTTCAAGTTCAAAATATTTTAGCACGGAACATGAAATTTTGTTGAATTGAATTCATGACCATTGCACTCTGCAGGGTAAAAGTGGAGAACACAATTTGATTGAATTGAAATTTTACATGGGAAAGTTTTTTTTTTCTCATTTTATTTGTATCACAAAGCAAATTTGTACAATGATTATTGATTAATGAAAAAGGCTATAAAAATTTTATTTTGTAAATTTGTGAATTTAATGAAATATTTCATGTTGTGGTAATTAATTTTAGTATATTTATATTGTGTATAATATAAAATAAAAAATAGTATAACATAACTAAAAAATGTTATTAAAGATCTTTTGTAACATTTTTTAAGTGTTACAAAAAATATCTATGCTAACATTTTTCTAAGTGTTACAAAAAATATCTATTATAACATTTTTATAAGTGTTACATAAAATATTTATCGTAACATTTTTTAAGTATTACAAAAAATATCTATGATAACATTTTTTTAAGTGTTACAAAATATATCTATTGTAACATTTATTATGTGTTATTAAAAACGATCTATTGTAACATTTTTCATAATATTACTATAGAAGATCTATTGTAACATTTTTATTAAATGTTATTAAATTTTTAGAAAAATATTAGTAAAACTCTTTAATAATATAGGGTATATTTAACTTTTGTTAAAATGTTACTAATGTACATAAGTAATATTTTAATATGATTTAGTAACATTTTTTAAATGTTAGTAAAAATCAATTATGTAGTAGTGGTGGATGGTGCCAACAAGATACTAATATACATATCTCATTCAAAATCGAATAAATCGGATTGGACTATAAAAAAAAATTAATTCAACACAATTCGAATCACAAATCTTTTGGATAAAATTAGATTAGATTGAAAATAAAAACTAAACCAATACCATTTAAGTCATAACAAATTATGTCAATTTTATTTTATAAGTCTATCTAAATAATACATTACAATAAATTTGGGTTGAGGCAACCCTTTAAAAACGTTGCCTTTAATAAAAAAAAGTGTATGTTGCCTTTTATTAAAGGCAACACTTTTCGATAAAACACAACGCTTTTTGGGAGATTGGCTATTCGGCCGTTATCTTTGGTCTAAGGTAACGTTTTTGTGTATCAAAGGGAACTCTTTTTATGACAACCTTCAAAAAACGCTGTATTTTCTACAAAAAAAAAAATAACTCCATGAAAGAGTTGCCTTAGAGTACCCAAACACAACGCTTTTGATAAGACTTTATGGCAACACTTTTTACAAGTTGTATTTTCTAATACATAAAGTAATACTTATTCAAATTTTTTTAAGATGCCTTTTCATATACCTAAAGCAACACTTGTTCAGATTTTTCTTAAGTTACTTTTTTCATAAACCTAAAGCAACACTTACCTAAATTTTTCTATGTTGCCTTTTCATATATCTAAAGCAACATTTATTTAAATTTATTTGGAATTGTCTTTTTAAAAGGATATATAGCACAATTTAATAAAATTTAATTATTTAAACTAAATTTAATTTAATTATTTAAACTAAATTTAATAAATAGAAAGAAAAAATAAGCTAATAAACTAATATATTGCATATATATTTAAATTAAAAAGTTATTTCAAATCCAACTAAGTAAATTTTAATTACATATACTTGCAATTGCCAATTTAAATCAAAATACACATGACTAAACCAAAAAAAATATATGTTTTCTCATGAACTTCAACAAAAAACAAAAACAAAAAAAAACAAAAAAAAAGCCTAATTTCATCATCTTCCATTCTCTTCGTCAGTTCTTCCATAATGCGGATGTATGTCAGGGTTGATCTCCATAGTCTTCTTACTAGATATGTAGCCAGTCATGCCGTTATCTCTCAAGGCCTGTGCCTTCATAATCCTCTCCTTGTTTGCAGTCCAACTATACTCACCAGTTACCAAACAACAAGTAACCTATTAACCTAAACATCTTCGTATCATATAAAATACTAATTAAAGAATAAAACCATATTCAATACTAAAGAAAACAACTATATAGTGTAAACGTAATACAATATAAGTTAATAACATTCATCAACAACCAAATTATCATAAAACATAAAGACAATAAAAGGATAAATAAAAAATTAAAATATACCAGAGAAAGGTCAGAAATAGCATCTTTCAATATAAGTTTTTTTTCCAATGTAATGTGGTGACCCTCGTCATGTGCAACTGTATTTATCTGCAAGTAAATAATTTTTTTTAAGTGCTTCAATATATTAGAAAGCAACCACCACTCTTTTGATTACCTACTTAATAATCTTACCTTTGATACCCTCAGCTGCCATAATGTATACAAACATGGCATTCATGCCAATCCATTTAAAAGGCATGAACCATAGTTTCAAGCTCCAATGCAAATATCAACATGCAATGCAATAATCCAATGTACAAGATTTATCTATCACTATCATGATACAATGGCAACTAGAATTTTCATAGTATATAATAATATCATTGTATAGAAGGCTGAAAATACTAATGTTGCTGCTCCAGATGTTTATCAAACATAGCTTAGTGTATACCATTTCTTATTCAAAGGAATGGCTGCAGCACACAAAGAAGTAACATGTGAGTGGTTAGAATATACAGTAAAGATATTCCAGCTGAACACTTGGTTAATTAGAGTTCACCATCAGTGGAGAAGACAAGGAGAACCTGAAATTTAACATAAAATCAATCAAGCCAGCCCAAACAAATTGAAATTCCAGACCTAAGAATCATAATAGCATGCTTAATTACCAATGAACTAAGATAAATGCTCATAAGAGAATCCTAATTTTAAAAACTAGTTTGACTAAATATTACTAAGTAAGAATTAAACCCTAATTAAACTGTAATGAATTAAAATGAAGAATATCAAAACGAGATTTTGCAAAAACTTAAAAACAGAAGAATAGAGAAATAAGAAGGCAGGGGAGAGGAGGTTGCAGCTACGCTGTAGTGTCACTGGAGCAATAGAACACGGAGGGGTGGTCACGGGAACGTGTTAGAGCTCGCCAATGGAACAGGGTTTGCTACGGTTTTGCAATCTCTGGTTCGCAAAGAGGAGGAGGCAAGAAAATAGAAGAAAAGGAACACCAAGAATATAGATAGAAAAAAATTGCAGGCTCGCATAAATATTAGTTCGAAAACGTAAGATGCCTGTGATTCCAAATAATAACTTCAAAGAACTAGGACATATGCTTCAATAAATATCGAGAGCTCTAATATACGAACTACTTTAAAATCCTGCAACCGAAAAGTAACATAATCTAACAAACAAGGACCTGCAGAGAATAATCTCCAAACAATAGTTGCAATATGTTTTAACTTTCAACATGATAAAAAAAATTATTATTCATTGTTTTTGCCTTTCTCAATTTAAGGTGGAGGAAAACAATCAAATTCATAGAGACTATAAGAGCAACTTTGCTTAATAATGCATCACTAAATGCTACTATAAAGTATAGACAAGCTAAAGTGCATGAATTCAATTCTTATTGAAAACCATTGCATGGATTAAGCAGATAACAACAACCAAAATATCATCAAATGGATTCAATATAACTCAACTAAACAACTGTACCTAAAAGTGAGAACTGTTAATGCAGCATCCAAAGCGAAAATAAGAAGCACCTGTCCAGTTTCTGCTTCCTGCTCTCCAACAACCAAGATGTAATTCTACTGTGCTAGCTGAGCCTCTGGCACCTGTAGCATGGCATAACTTTCAATTAAGACATTTATTTGGCTAAGAGATTTGATAAACCACTATTTTATGATTTATATTGTGCTAAATTGAGTGGTTTATATCAAGTCTTTGCACACTTATTCATAAAATTTGCATGATTTTACAATTCCTTCCCAATTTTGTTCTATGGTTGACAACTTGCTTCCTAAGCCTCTAAATTGTGTATCTTAATCCCCTTTTATACCATTCGATGCCGTGATCTGTGTGTTAAGTATTTTCAGGCTTTATAAGGCAGGAATGGCTTAGAGGATGGAGAGGAAGCTAGCAAAAATGGAAGGAACACAAGAAACTAAGGAGATGACCAGCGAGGAACGACGCGCGCGCGTACCTGACGCATGCGCGTGACTCGGTACATTACATGCCTGACGCGTACACGTGACACGCGAAGATGACCATCGACGCGTACGCGTGGCGTGCGCCACGTGCAGAAAACGCAGAAGACACTGGGGCCGATTTTAGGCTGAGTTTGGACCCAGTTTTCGGCCCAGAAACTAGCCAGGGGACAAGCAGAGACTCAACACACATCCTCATTCGCATAGTTTTGAGTTTTAGATTGGAATCTTAGAGAGAAAATACTCCCTCCTCTAGGTTTTCTTCACATTCATAGTTTTTAGTATTTTATGCTTTTGATTTGGATATTGAGAATAGTTATTACCTCCGTTGAAGTTTCCACTATTCTAGTTTGTTTCCTTATTCCGTTACTCTTTTAATTACCTATTAACCCTGTTCAGATATGGATGTTTATGGTTTTAGAATTTATTAATGCAAAGAATTATTTTTACCTTTAATTAAATTTCTGTTATTACTTTATTTGAATTTCCATGTCTTCTCTTTATTCCCTTTATATGTCTATAAGAATGGTATTCATGTCAATGGAGTAGACTCCCAACTTGACTTGGGAGTTGGTTAAAAGGAGACCCTTGAGTTGAAATACTCAAGTGTTAATTGGGAATTGGACGTTGTTGGCTGGCTCTCTAGTCTCTGACTCTAATCCTTCCTTAGGGGAGGATTAGGACTTGGGATTCAGAGTTGGTTAGTTAGTTACTTGACTTTCCTTTATTAGGTAAGGGATAACTAAGTAGAAGCAATGGACAATTCTCATCGCAATTGATAAGGATAGCTAGGATAGGACTTCTAGTTCTCATACCTTGTCAAGAGCTTTATTAGCTATTAGTTTAATTCTTGCAATTTACTTTTCTTGTTCCTTATTCAAAACCTCAAAAAGATACAATCTCATAACCAATTATAAGTACACTTCCCTGCAATTCCTTGAGAGATGACCCGAGGTTTGAATACTTCGGTTATTATTTTTTATAGGGGTTTGTTACTTGTGACAACCAAATTTTTGTATGAAAGGATTCTTTATTGGTTTAGAAACTATACTTGCAACAAGGTTTCATTTGTGAAATTCTAGACCGTCAAAAATCCGTTCGTTTGATAAACCATTATTTTATGATTTATATTGTACTAAATTGAGTAGTTTATATCAAGTCTTTGCATACTTATTCATACAATTTGCATGATTTTACAATTCCTTCCCAATTTTGTTCTATGGTTGAAAACTTGCTTCCTAAACCTTTAAATTGTGTATCTTAATCCCCCTTTATACCATTCGATGCCGTGATCTGTGTGTTAAGTGTTTTTAGGCTTTATAAGGCAGGAATGGCTTAGAGGATGGAGAGGAAGCTAGCAAAAATGGAAGGAACACAAGAAACTAAGGAGATGACCAGCGAGGAACGACGCGTGCGCGTACCTGACGTGTGCGCGTGACTCGGCACATTACATGGTGACGCGTATGCGTGACACGCGAAGATGACCATCAACGCGTAGACGTGACTGACGCGTACGCGTAACGTACGCCACGTGCAGAAAACGCAGAAGACGCTAGGGCCGATTTTGGGCTGAGTTTGGACACAGTTTTCGGCCCAGAAACTAGCCAGGGGACAAGCAGAGACTCAACACACATTCTCATTCGCATAGTTTTGAGTTTTAGATTGGAATCTTAGAGAGAAAATACTCCATCCTCTAGGTTTCCTTCACATTCATAGTTTTTAGGATTTTATGCTTTTGATTTGGATATTGAGAAGAGTTACTACCTCCGTTGAAGTTTTCACTATTCTAGTTTGTTTCTTTATTCCGTTACTCTTTTAATTACCTATTAACCCTATTCAGATATGGATATTTATGGTTTTACAATTTATTAATGCAAAGAATTATTTTTACCTTTAATTAAATTTCTGTTATTACTTTATTTGAATTTCCATATCTTCTCTTTATTCCCTTTATATGTCTATAAGAATGGTATTCATGTCAATGGAGTAGAATCCCAACTTGACTTGGGAGTTGGTTAAAAGGAGACTCTTGAGTTGAAATACTCAAGTGTTAATTGGGAATTGGACGTTGTTGGCTGGCTCTCTAGTCTCTGACTCTAATCCTTCCTTAGGAGAGGATTAGGACTTGGGATTCAGAGTTGGTTTGTTAGTTACTTGACTTTTCTTTATCAGGTAAGGGATAACTAAGTAGAAAAACAACCTCTTACTATTACACTTGGAAAAATTCAACAAGGATAGAACTTCCAATTAATCTTCTCTCGGTCAAGGCTTTTATTTTGATTATATAAATTCTCTCGTTAATTTTCATTACTTTAACTTACAATCATTTATTTTTCTGTTCTCCAACTCTTAAAATTTCTCGAAAAACTCCTGATCAATAAAATAGCACTCTTTTGTCAACTCTTTGGGAGACGACCTAAAATTTTTACTCCCAGTATTTTATTCTCAAATTGTGACAATTCTTTCTAAACTGATAAGTTGAATTTTTGTGGATTAAGAACTGTACTTACAACGCTATTCTCACTATAAATTCTTAATCGGTACTTTTCCGCCACGTCAAGATTAGTCATAACAAAGTCAACAAATTAAATAGAAGTAGATAAAAAAACTTAACTGTAAAAACTTAGCTGTACTAAGAATTGAAAAAACTTGGTTTCTCAATATTTTGTACACAATAATTTTTATAAAAGGAATTCTTGTTGAACACAATAAAACTTAGCTGTAAACATTCTATCAAGCAGTGGATAAAAAAATGTTGACATTATTGTCATATCAAATGAATGAAACTTTGGACTATAGCCAAAGTATCAATTTAGGAGGATTTTGTCACCTTCTTTTGAATCTTCCTATCTGTTAAATCAGCATCAACATGAAACTCATGATATAACAGTTTTATGTATTACTAAAATTCAGTACATTCAGAACATTTCCATGGCGAAAATTCAGAAGAAATGCATTTAATTCCATTTTCATACTAAAATTTAGAACATTTTCAATCTTCATTCAGAATCAATGTATTCAGAAATTCCATTCCATAGTAAAAAATAGAAACTTCTTACCAATACGCAGAGGAAAAGGAAGGGGATCACAGCTGCATGTAGTGTTGTCAGAGCTTGCGAAGAGGAGGAGGCGAGACAGGGGAAGAAGAGGAAGAATGAGAGGGGTTTCTCGAAGGTGACCGCGTACGTGGAGCCGAGACAGGAGGAGGAGAAGCCGTGGAGCAGCGTGTGTGGAGACGACGACCGCGAAGGAGAGCACAGCGCCGACGCCCCTGGAGGAGAGCACCGCAACGCGCTGACGCCTATGAAAGGGAGCACCGCGCCGTCGTCGGTTGGGGTGGACAGCACCGCGAACGAGACCGGCTGCCGTTTGTGTCGCCGTTTGGGTTGATTAGGAAAGTTAGGGCTTATGATGGGTGCTGGGTAGTGATGAACTGAAGCAATAGTAGAAAATAGAAATGATCTAAGGAAACTAAAGGTCTTTTCTTTTTTTTTCTAAGTTATTTGATTGGAAAATAATTATTGGGGGGAATATGATGAAAGTTTTCCTCATTTTAGTTATGAATGATTTTAGGCAACTTTTTATAAAAGTTATTTATTTAATTTTTTTGATAACCCTTATAAAATGTTGTATTTTTATTTAAAAATGTTGTCTTAAATGTTTTATATTGTAATATTTTTTAAGTGTTACTTTAGATATTAAAGAAAATAATTTTTGTAGATGGCCAAAAAATTTGTTATCTTTGCCTTATTCAAAGACAACTCTTAAAAAATGTTGTATTTTTCTATCTAAAGCAACTTTTATTAAATATTGCTTCGAATAAGGGTTACCTTAGGCCAAAAATATTGTAATAATAATTTAACATAGTCTTATCTTATTGTTAGTAGATACAAAATACATTTAATATTATTTTTAACATATAGTCTTATCTTATTGTTAGTAGATACAAAATACATTTAATATCATTTTTAACATATCATGTTAAAAATACTGTAATATCAAAATACTGTAATATTTTTTAACATATCTCGTTTACATTATCAAAATAGTGTAATATTTTTTTATTATTTATCTCTTTGGTACACCGAACCACTTTTAAAACACTTATAGAATATCTTTATTCCAACAAGTTTACGAAATATGTGTATTAGTATTTAGTTTGCATTTTCAATAAAATAAGTATTAAAATAAAAAATATGAATATATATTAAAAAAACATATATTAATAACAATTAATTTATTCTATTTATTTATAAAAAATTTAAAATAATATCATATGATATATTTTAATTGTCTGATTGGATATAAACAAAAATGAGATTTTTTTGTCTTAAATTATTTAAAATATTTGAAAAATTTAAGGCATTTAAAGTTAAGTGTATTTTTTTAATATAATTTATTATTTATATTCATTTAGAAATGTTGTTTATTATTTATATTCATTTATAGATTAATTACTTCTCCTATTTATTATCGGGAGTAAATTATTATTTTTGCCACACGAATATTTAGAGCACTCATAAATTTATTTACAGAAAAATAAAATTGACTTTGTACTCAAATGATAAACTGTGGTTAACAAAACTATACGAATCCTAAAACTTATTTAAAATTTTTAAATCACCACTCCAAACTTAACCTAACGCACCTCACTCCTAATTCTTAACCCTTCACCACAACCTTCCAAATCCTTCATCCTATAGCTCTCGTCCCAACTACCGCTATACTGCTGCCGCCGCCAGCCACCACTACCACCGGCAGTAGACCATGGTATTGTATTCAAAAAATGTATCGATTTTTGTTTACTTACCTATGCAGATGCTGATTTGAGTGGTGATCTAGATGATTGACAATTGATTGGTGAGTACTGTGTTTATATGAAAGCAATTTGATAACTTAGAAGTGTGAAAAATAGTCCAAAATCAGTCGATCGAGTACGAAAGTTGAATATAGAGCAATGCATGACAACAGCTTAGACTGAATAAATATCAGCGTAATAGTTGCTTAAAAAACTGAAAATCCCTCAACCTGTTATGTATCACGCTTGCCCCTTTGAAGATGTGCCAAAACGATATGCTCCTTCACATTAGCGTACGCCATGAACTTTGGCCTCCTGGAAGCATGCTTTGTTGCATGCCACTTTTGATTTTCATTTTGAGAGTTCTTTCTTAGACGTGTGACACTCCCAATCTTAACGTGTTGCATGCCCTTTTTGTTACCTTAAATTTTCTTGAATTTGAGCCTTTGAAAAGTTGGCCCAGCGTGCTATGCACTTGTCTTGGCATATGGCACGCCGGCCTCTTGAATTTTTTTGAATCTCCTTCTTTAGGCGTGTGACATGCCATATCCTTGGGGTGTTGCATGCTAAGACCAAAATCACTCCTGGAAGGCACATTTTCGGTGTGCCGGCACGCCCAGGGGCTGGCATGTTGCACGCCCACTTGGTGCAAAAATTTGGCACCTTGGATCCTTGGCCTGGCGTGCCACACCCCTATACTGGCGTGTTGCACGCCAGGTCCTCTGCTTTGGTTTGTATGAGCGTGTTGCACGCCCTCCTTTCTGGTGTGTTGCACGTCAGTTCTCTGTCTTCTGGAGGATGTTTTTTTGGTTGTGTTCTTTTGTTTATGCTTTGCTTTTTTTTTTTGTTATTATTTTTCTACAATTAACAAGAAATCAAAACACTCAAAGTATTAATAGAATAACTTTAAAAATCACATAATAACCAAACAAAAAATCATCAATTTTTTTCTAAGAATTACTAAAGAAAAGTACTTAAAATGCTCATCTATCACTAAAATGATAACTAATTAATTAAATCAAAATAATATTCTAAAATGTCTTCCAAACTTGTGTGATATACTATTCTGAGCTAAAAATTTAACAAAGAATTGTGAGAGATATTCTCTTCTCATATAAGATTACAAAGCTTTGATGTGAAGACTAGTATGATTTTCAATTTGATTTTTGAATTATACAAAAGCTTGAAAAATCTGAGACTTAAAATGCAAGAGAATAAAAGTGTATCTTATATAGTTATATAGGCATCCATAAAAGAGATGAAAATAACTAAAAAATGATGAGATAAGGTTGAAGATGGACCAAAATATCAATATAGATAATTTCAAGAGGCATATTAAACTAGTAATCATCCCTAACAAAAAGTAATGTATGCATTTTACCCATACAAAAATATTTACTGTCTTGGTTGCAAGGTGTTCTAACCTATCATACCAAAGAGAAAAAGAAGATCATTTTGCACTGAACACTCGAGGATCAGATGAAAAAGAAGAATAAAAAACTAAAGAATTATAGTGTATAGGTAAAACAGATAAAACAATCTTTACAGAATTACATTTAACACAAAACTCAACAGATATCAAAGAATCACAATTAGCATCATGGAATTTAACTATAACTACATGTTGAAATTGGTAAACTCCATTCTTAAGCTTTTCTCTGATCAGAATATAATGAGCGTCCTCAGATTTAACATAACAATAATAGTTAACATAGAATTCAAAAAACCAGTTATTATTCTCAACAAGTTTTTGTACACTAATGAGATGTTTTAGGTGCATAAATAAGATTTTTAAGCAAGAATTTTTTATGATTATCAAGAGAAACAAGACCATGACTTATATGAAAGATACGAGTATCTGTTCCATTACCTAGTAAAACTTGATCTAATTCAATAAGTTCAGAAGTAGTAAGCAAGTGAGACTCAATAAGTACATTAATTAACTTTTATTTCTAAAATATCAATATTTTAACATGTCCTATCTAACTAAATAAAAATATCCTAACATGACAACTAATTAATTAAATTAAAATAATCTAAAATATCAATAGTCTAATGTCTTCTAATTAACTAAATCAAAATCTCCTAACATGTTAACTAATTAATTGAATTAAAATAATTTAAAATGTCTTTTAAATAAATTAATTTAATATTCTACTATATACATGCAATTTAACTAAAATTATTTAAATAATTTAATAATCCCCACATATAGTAAAAAAATGAAAGACAAACTAACTTCAAAATCTAATGCATCGGTTAGGTGCAACATCACATTCAAACGGGTGATGTCTTTTGAGCGCACGTATTATCGGCATGTTATATGCTTTCAAAACTTGAGAGAATTTAAAAAATGTGCAAAGAAACTCTCCAAAATTTTTCAAAATGTTTCCAAATGCCAAAAACATCTTATTTGCACTCTATATATAGGCACAATTGTGCTGATCTTGGATGCTGAAAGTAGAAAATCTTCTACCACATTTTGGATGTTCGCCACCCGAATAGCGTTTATTATATATCCTGTGTGCATTCTGGTTATGTTAAAAAATGATCGTTACTTATCACGAGTACATATTATTCGAGATATAACTTTAATTAGCATGGAATCTCAATGTATCTGCGATATGACACATTATATATAACAATAAATATCTTACACGTTGCACAATTATGTAAATAAAGTATTTAATTGATTTAAATAAAAAAATCTAATTAGTTATGACTCTAAAAAAGGAGGTAGTTTTTTTTTGTTAATTATTAAATATTAAATATTTAGGGGCTCGATTCTACGTACCATACCTATTAACCAGGCTAATTATGATGATAAGGCAACAAAGTCAGATTAATCTTATTTAGGTGATGTCGATTGCAAATTACCATGCATAATGTGATTGTATGACTCGAAAGCAAACAAGATTTTAGGGTTATAGCTAGCTTATAGAGGAAATTTTAGAAATAATCCCATTTGGTAATTAATAGAAGTCTAGTCAATAATAAATTAATAAATATTTTTAAATTATATTTTATATTAATTAATTGTTATTAATTAATAATTATTTAATTTTATTTTTAAAAAAATATAAAATTATTAATTATTAATTGTAATCGTATTACCTGACTAGAAATTATTTACCTATATTGTTTTTTTAAGGAATCATTTCTAGGGTGAGTACGGGTCGGTTTGGTTTAGGTTTATGGTAAAATTAAAATCGAACCAATCAAAATATAATTGGTTCGGTTTGGTTCGGATTTGTATTTATTTGTACATGTATCCGAACCAAACCAAACCGATTAAGAACAGATTGGTTTGGTTCGGTAATTGGGTATCCGATAACTTTGAAATTCATAAAAAAAAACAAATTTTTATCTTAAAAATTCAACAAGTACAATAAACATGTAACATCAATAGAAATAATCTAAACATATTAAACACTGTCACCAAATACATTAAAAACTAAACTCATTAAAATCCAAACATATTAATAATGAATAATTATTATCTAATAAAAAAGCCATATATATTTTTTTATTTTTTTATTTAATTAATATATGATCGAATTTGCGAGTTGATTCGGGTATCGATACCTGAACCAATCACTAATAAAAGTCATCGGTTTGATTCGGATTGAACTCGATTATCCGTTGATTTCAGAACCAATTTAATTGGTTCGAATGGATAATTGAGTACCCGCTACTCGTGCTCACCCCTAATTCTTTCAGCTCCTTTAATTATTTTTTTTTGGAGGAAATGAGAGATTCAGGATAAGTAATTGAGTATTTTGCTTTAGAAAAGAAGGGGAAAAAAAAGAAACTAAGGAAATTTATAACGGCATTAAATATCCATGCAGGTGCCTAGCTGCTAGTTAGTTATAGTTTTGAATGTTATTAATAAAATAGGTGGCTATAAAATTTTAATTTAATTTAAAAAATTAAAGTGAAGAAGGAAATACCAAATGGGCATGGCTTCCTGAATATATATATATAAATATTACTTCATATATGATTATTAGTTTTTAAGAAGAAGGAAACCAACTGTGTATTATTGGTAGCTAATTTAATAATGAGATCATGACTAAGGGTAAAAAACAAAAATAAGCCAAGAGAAAATAATTTACGTGAATAAGCCAAAACAAAAATTGCTTCATGAATCTATCAATGCACGTTTATATGTAGTTCGAACCAGCTTGGTTCGAACTCCATTTTTACATAATTCGAACCAGCTTGGTTCGAATTATACACAAACACATGCACACACATAATTCGAACCAGCTTGGTTCGAATTATACACAAACACATGCACACACATAATTCGAACCAGCTTGGTTCGAATTACACACACAATAATTCATGGTATAATTCGAATTATGCTGTTAAAAAATTAATAATTTATTAAAAAAATTATTAAAAAATTTATTAAAAAAATTAATAATTTAAAAATTAAAAAAATATATTTTATTTCATACGTTAAAAAAAAGCTAACAAAATATTTAATTACGAGACTTCTTTAAAATATTAATGAGCTATCAATTCGAATTCCATACAATACTTTTCTATCTATTTTTAATAGTTCATGAATATTTTTTAATAAATTTTTTTAAATTATACTACAAAAAATATTTTATCCTATGCAAAACAATTTAAAAAAATGGCTTAAAAAATGTTAGGAGTACTATAAAAATTTGTAATGTTATAATAACTTAGGTAAATACATGCATGTACTCAAATTTTAAATAAAATACTCTACATAGTCAATAATGATTTAGAAATGAAAGAAAATATTTTATTCCATATAAAATAATTAAAAAATATATTTTATTCTATACAAAATAATTTTAAAAAATGGCTTAAAAGATGTTATGAGTACTATAAAAGTTTGTAATATTCTAGTGATTTAGGTAAATACATGATAAAAATATTTTTTCTTTAATTTCTAAATTATTAGTGACTATGTGGAGTATTTCTTTAATGTCTTAAGTCATTAGGACATTACAAATTTTTATAGTACTTCTAACATCTTTTAAGTCATTTTTAAAATTATTTTGCATAGAATAAAATATTTTTTTATGGTATAATTTAAATAAATTTATTAAAAAATATTCATGATAATTTTTTAATAAAATTATTTAAATTATATGGTGAGATATTACATGATTCGAATTACGCATAGGGAAGTTCGAATTACACTGATTCAAATTATATGGTGAGCAATTCGAATTCTATACAATACTCTTCTGCCCATTCTTGATAGCTCATGAATATTTTTTAATAAATTTATTTAAATTATACCACAAAAAAATATTTTATTCTATGCAAAATAATTTAAAAAATGGCTTAAAAGATGTTAGAAGTACTATAAAAATTTGTAATGTCCTAATGACTTAGGATATTAAAGAAATACTCCACATAGTCACTAATAATTTAGAAAGTAAAGAAAAAATATTTTTATCATGTATTTACCTAAATCACTAGAATATTACAAACTTTTATAGTACTCATAACATCTTTTAAGCCATTTTTTAAAATTATTTTGTATAGAATAAAATATATTTTTTAATTATTTTGTATGAAATAAAATATTTTCTTTCATTTCTAAATTATTATTGACTATGTAGAATATTTTATTTAAAATTTGAGTACATGCATGTATTTACCTAAGTTATTATAACATTACAAATTTTTATAGTACTCCTAACATTTTTAAGTCATTTTTTTTAAATTATTTTGCATAGGATAAAATATTTTTTGTAGTATAATTTAAAAAATTTTATTAAAAAAATTTATTAAAAAATATTCATAAACTATTAAAAATGGACAGAAAAGTATTGTATGGAATTCGAATTGATAACTCATTAATATTTTAAAGAAGTCTCGTAATTAAATATTTTGTTAGTTTTTTTTAACGTATGAAATAAAAATATATACTTTTTTAATTTTTAAATTATTAATTTTTTAATAAATTTTTTAATAAATTTTTTTAATAAATTATTAATTTTTTAACAGCATAATTCGAATTATACCATGATGTGTGTAATAATTCGAACCAAGCTGGTTCGAATTATGTGTGTGCATGTGTTTGTGTATAATTCGAACCAAGGTGATTCGAATTATGTAGAAATGGAGTTCGAACCAAACTGGTTCAAACTACATATAAACGTGCGTTGGTAGATTCATGAAGCAGTTTTCATTTTGACTTATTCACGTAAATTATTTTCTCCCTTAGCTTATTTCTGTTTTTTGCCCTCATGACTAACATTATTATTAGGGAGTTAACTTTTTAGTCAACATCAGTTAATATTTTTAATATTATTTTATTAATTTTAAATTTTAAATTATAGATTCTTAATTTTAAAACTAAATTACATTCTAAACTGTAAATCTTTCAAAAAATAAAAAATTTTAACATTAAAAAAAAATTGACGAATGTTAATAACTAACCAAAAGTTGGTTTCTTATTATACTTTCTCTTATAAGAAATATGATCCGTTTTATTTTATCTGACATTTTGATTTATTTTTTTCTCTTTACAACATCTATAATAATATCTTTTATACAAAATTTATTATTGATGAGTTATAATTATATCCGTAATTTATAAAATTATATTAAAAATTATTCTTCCTAACCAAACATGGGCTATTTTACAAGAACTATATATTATTAGTATACAGGGCTTATATCATTGTATGAGAATTAAATTACTTGATCACTTACACGCTTATACGCTTATGTGGTATATATGTGGATGAATATAGTATATCACTATATCATCTAGTATATATAATTATAGAGTTAATATTCAATTTGGTTCTTGAATTTGTACGCGAGTCTTAATTTAGTTCTTAAAATTTTAATTATTTCTATTTACTCCCCAAATTTTATAAACTTGTCTCACATTAGTTCTTGAGAAGATTTTTAGTTAAAAAATATTAATAGAGTGTTAAAATAGACAATCAAATATCACATTGAAATATGTAAAATATGTAGTTTTAGTTTTAGTATTTAAATAGCTCAAAAATAATATCGATTCACTTGTTTTATTAGGTAAAATTTCAATAAACACCACTTATAATGTTTTTTGATTATTTGAATGTCAACACTAAAACAACATCATTTTACAGAATCTAGTGTGGCATCTGCTTGTCTATGACAGCGTTCTATTAACATGTATACATTGAAAATTATTTTAAAAATTAACATGTATCATATTCGTAAAATTTAAAGACTAAATAAAAACAATTAAAATTTTAAAAATTAAATTAAAACTCATATACAAACTTAAAGACCAAATTAAATATTATCTCCATAACTATATATAGGTGTATACAAAAATTGTGTGTGGGGACGCAAGAATCGCTAGCTGTAATTGCAATAGACTTCACTAGGAACAAGAAAGTCTGTGTTAAGTGTTGAACAAAATTTGTGAGCCCGAAGCCTTTTTCTGTCCCATAAAACACGTTGTATCCAATTTCTCGTATGTTATAAAACAAAAATGTCTGTATCGAATTCTGTTCCCTTTGTCTGGTTTCACCTTTGGAAACTCACAATCCATTTCATCTTTTGTGGCTCTATTTTTCAAAAATCTCTCATCATTAATTTTATAAGTGAAATAAAAAATAAATATAAAAAAATAAAAAAATAAAATTAAACAATTAACATCATTTATTATTTATTTTTTTACTGAAAAAAATTCATTCTCAATATTATAAATTATGAAAAATTTTAAGTGTATAACACTAGTGTTTGATTAAATAATAATATTTTAATAATTTTAATCATTAATTTTAATTAATATATATTATATATTTTTATAATTAAAATTATTAGTGTTTTAAGTACATTTAAAATTTTTTTAATAAGTTATAACTACATCTTATTTTTTCTCTAACGTACAAGTAATATGGTGGCTGTTATAATACTTAAGGTACAAGTTATTTTCGACATACATGGTCAAAAATTTAAAATTATTCTAATAGTAGTTAATTTTACTACAGAAAAAAAAATATTTATTAAAGTCAATTCCTTCTTTTTAAATATATCCTTTGACAACCAATCTTAACCGATATCACTCCACTTGATTATTACTATCTCTCTTGATCTTATAAACCCATTTATTATTAATAGTTTTTTGACCTACTGAAAGTGTAACAAGTTTTCAAGTATAGTTCCTATATAATGCTCCGATTTCTTCCTGTATTGCTGTCATCTACATAGAAGCATCTAAAATGCTTCTAACATTCATAAAAGTTGTTAGCTCACATTCTTTTCACTACAAGAAAAATACCCATTCATCCACACTTTTTTTAGGCTACATTTGAAAAGCGTAGCTTATTCATAGAATAGGCTACGCTTTTCTCCGTGTTGCCTTTTTATAAGAGAAAAGGATACACAAATGCGGTATCATTTAAAAAGCGTAGTCTTAGGTATTAAAGATATCACTTATAAAGCGTAGCCGTAGGTTGATATCTATAGGTTCACTTTTCGTATCAAATTAAAGAAGACGCTTTTAAAGGATAGCCTATTTGTTAAGTTTTGGGTGCGTTTTAAAAGTGATGCCTAATGTCTCTAGAGCCAAAAACTTAACACTTAGTAATTTTTTTCCTTGTTTTTCCTGAAAGCAAACTGATGAGTGATGACCTTAACACTTAGTAAAACTTAGCAAACTTCTTGAGTCTCAGTCACCTTCAATAGCTCAGTCACCTTCATCCTCGTAAACCCTCGATAGCTCAGTCGCCATTGAGAGTCGTCGCCTCCCACTCACGACTCACCTGCACTACTCTCCACATTGACCGTCGTCACTCCTCTTCGCCATCGCTTGCACTGATCGTCGCTGTGCCGCCCTCACCATCATCGTTGTGCAGCCCTCACCATCATCGCTGCGCCGCTCTCACCATCATCATCTCTGTACTTCTCATCATCGTCTTCGCTGTGCTCACATCATTGAATAGGTATGTATTGATTTCTATTTGCTTCTGAAATTGATCAGTGGCTTAGGGTTCCTATTTTAAGGATTTTAATTTGGGGCTTTTAATCTCTGAAATATGGGTTTGTGAATTGTAATTTGATAACATGCATGCTGTTGTTGATGAAGATGTGTGGTATTTTAGGGTTTGTGAACTGTGATTTAATAACAGCTTGTCTATTTTCTCTGTATTTTTGTTTCTGAGACTGAATCCAAATGCAGCGTTAATAAGCTTTTGTTTCTGTGATTTCTCAATGAATAAGTTGGCTTCTGTTTTTCTGTTTTCAGCTTCCTGTTTCTAACAGAGTTCTTGTAGTTTGAACGGTTTCTTGGTTAGCCAGAAATAGAAATGGTGTGAAGAATGTAAAGCATGAAAATAAGACAAGGAGTAGAGAAAAAGTAGAAGAGGAAGAAGAAAGGTGAGCTGAATTGTAAATTGAATTGAAAGTATAAATCTGATTAACATGAAAACCAATCATATACAATCCTGTTTATGTAGCCATATCAGGTGAGCCTTCAACAAAGGCAATAACCTTGTAAATACCAATAAATATAAAAAGACTATGTTATTTAAGCTATAATATATATAATTAAAATTAATAATTAAAATTTATTAAAATATTAATATACTGATATATTTAAAAGCTTGTCTGATTCTTTGCTAGTTTTATGGTGTCCTCATCAGAATAAATATTATCTCAGGTGCTTCTCAGCAATAACCCCAAAGAGAGTTTAATTTGTCTTCTGCAACTTCTTCATCTTTTTCAAGTACAAGATCTTCTATTTCAGGTATGAATTGGGTTTAGGATGCCTCAGTTGTAGAAATCTGATTGTTTGACATCTCCATTGTAGAAATCTAGGTATTCATCTATAAAAATGGGGACATTATAGTTACTTATACCCCTTTTGACTAAAACTACAATTTTTCTCTCAGTTGCTGATTCTTATGGTAATTCTTTTCTGAGACTGAAGTTGATTTCTTGAATAGGTGAATGATTTAATGTGTTATGTGTGTAATATTGAAACACTTTTTGTTTTGAAAGTTTTTGTACTTAATTAAATGTTTCTCTTTGATACTTTTTTTTTTCTTTTAAAATGTTAGTGCGGTAATTGACTTTCTGCTAGAACCTGTGGTTTAAAATTATTTGTGTTTGATTTTTTATTTGTTATTTATTTATTTTTTTGCTGAACTCTGTTTATTCTGTGAGTTATTGGCATGAGGGTTTGTGCTAGGTTTGAAAAAATTGTTATGACATGAACTTTGTTGTGATAGTTCAATATAAACCTCATGTGGAGCACAATGCAAGAATGTTGTAAGTGGCTAATTAATTTCCACCATTGAGTTGAGTTAGCTCTAATGATTCTTGAAATGCTGGTCTATTCCTACATTTCAGCTTTTTTCAAACCCATAGCTTATTATTAACAATTGGAGGAAAATTTGCTAAATTATAACTTGAAGGAACATTGTTGGCTAATGAGGTAAAGGTTTTCTACATCAATGGAACAAAATTGGTGTTGGTGTTTACTATTTTGAAAAAGTTATTAATTCACGGATCAAACCACAGTATGTTACACTTTTGTAGAAATAGGGTGGCAATTTTATTCTGCTTTTTGCTGGGTTGGTTAATGATATATGTGCATAACTATTGTTTGGTTAAAATTGAATTGATTAAATTTCAAAACAAGAAACTGTCCGAAACTCACTCTTCATGATTACCTTTACTATATGATTAATGTCAAGAGGGGTACTCAGCAACTTGGCAATGATCACCATAAATCCTTAGAAGAAAATCATAATCTTGTTAAACTATTCTTTTTTTTTTTTTTTAAAAAGCATACTAAATATGTAGATTGAAATGAAAAACAAAAGAAGGCTAGAAAGAAAAAACATAAATCCGAGAATGTGGGAGGAGACCGAGTCCTATTTATACCAACCAACTAACTAGTTCTTGGATCCTATGTCGTCAGCCAAGCTCCATTCCGCTAATCTTGGCTAGCCGGCCAATATAACTGCTATGCAGGTTTTGCCTCGTGCGATCTTTATCCACACGTGCATCAGCATGGACCTTACATTGAATCTGAGCTCATTTTCTTTCTTGGGTCAGCTGGATCACTCTTTGACTTGATACTTCCTCTCTTTAGGGGCAACGACACGCGCACCAACTTCGTGATTCATCTCCGCGAAGCTCTGAACAACGAACAGCAAGTCAAAGTGGTCATAGATGAGGATCTCCCAAAGGGGTAGAGCATAGGGCCTCCACTCTCAAAGGCTATTAAAAGTTCACATGTATCTATTATTATTTTCTCACAGGACTATGCTTCCAGCGAGTGGTGCTTGTATGAATTGGTCAAGATATTAGAGACCAGAAAATAAAAAGGACAGGAAGTTCTCCCGGTTTTTTATAAAATACAAAAATTATTATTTCAATTAAAAATAAGTCAGTCGGTTTAATATGGCAGTTGAGTTGTGTGTGAAACTCTTATTTTCTCCAATTTAGATTTCTTTTAGCAAAAGAATAAGTATATCTAGTATGCTTTTTAATTCTGGTTTATTTTCATATTATGATAGGGGTGATGCTGATCTTATTAAGCATATAGTCAAATATGTTCTACAGATAAAGAATTGCCCGTAGTGAATCCAAGGCTTGAGGCGAGGAATCTTGTGACTTGACTTAATTTGCTAAATTATAATTATTTCATGAATTCACAAATCATAACATAACATTGTGTCTCCGTCTGTCTCCCTCATGAATTCACAGACAGTAGAGAGAGGGCAAGGAACAGAAGAATAGCCAAAGTACCAGGGAGCAAAAATAGGAGCGTTCTTCAAGTTTTTGGCTCTTCATCAATCATAGCACCAAGAGAAAGAGAATGATGGCCAAGGAGGGAGCTGACTGAAGCTTAAGAGGGAGCTGCGTTCTACTTACCCAACTGTTCTTCGAGTTTCTTTGCTAGGTGAGGACAGCGACTTCATCTTCTTTCTTTTCTCCTCTAATTCAAAATTTTGATAATTCTCTTGCTCCATTTTTTCCAGTTTATTCAATTTCTTTTAACATAACTACCACCACAAGCAAAGAGAGGTGAGTGATTTTCTCTCCTCTGTGTTTAATTTGGTCGAATGGCCTTGTGAAATGTAACCAAAATTCTGGTTCTTGGAACGGTTAAGGTTTGGGCTCAAGAGAAAAATAGGGACAAGTCTTGTGTATTTGATCAACAAAGAGGTAAGGATTAGAATAGTTAGATATTGATTTTAGCTGTATTTGGTGATTAAATGGCACAAACCTTTCCATTGAGTATGCTTATTCTCAAATAAGTTAGGTTACATAATATATTTATTGACCAGTCAGCTGCTTGATTCTTGGATCTGTATGTGAATGATTGTTGCTTTCTTAATCAGCAGTTTACTTTGTAGTGGTAAATGGTAATGTTCTAATAAACAAAAATCAAGTACTAATGGGGACTATTATTCATTTGTCTAGAGTAGTTTACTAATTTCATGTTAATTATTTTTGTTGCATGTGGATTATATATGCTGCAGTATTTTCGTGGCTCATGGCAATTTATCAACTATTGTCAACTATTGAGCTTCATGTTCCTAAATATTCCTATCATCGAATTCAGTATTTCAAAGTTTGTTCTTTTTCTGAGACTGTGCCAACTGGAGTTAAAATTTGAGTGAAGCAAAAGAAACATATTTGTTCTTTATCTTACCTTCTGATAAAGAATAGAATAATGTCCTTATGTTTATCAATTTGCCTGGTTTTTATTTTTGACATTAACTCCACCTTAAACAATTTTGATACTCACACTTATTCACTTACAAAATCCACCAATATCATGGTTTTGCAGATTGACGAAGAGCTTTTTCAGGAAGTGGTTAATATGAGATTTGACAGAAATCAATTGGTTGAATCTTTATGCAATAGGATCCAAAATGAGGTATGTGCCCTTCATTCTCTCCTTTCATGTCTTCTTGATTGTCTCTTATTATTATCTATATATTTCTGGTACTGTGGCAAACTACTTGTTATTGGATAACTGGTTCCATGTTTCTAGTGGCTATCTTGGAGCTGAGTTTCAAGAGACTATGGTTGACTCTTTATCTTAGATAGTTGACTCTTTTAAGTCTTAATGGATCTAATAATATCTCTTTCTCTGCTCAATATCTCCCACTTATTTATTTATTTTCATGTGGTTTTGTTGTTACCATGTTTGGTTAATGTGAGTGTTGAGCTGAAAAAGAGTAATGTCTGTGTTCTTTTAGCAATTGACTAATGTTGTTGGGACCCTTCATTTTTAATATTTTCCTTTAATTTTTCAATATGAAGTGAATGACCCTTTTTGCCTTGTGAACATGGAGGTTACTAAGGAAGAGCTTAATGCAAAAATGAGAGAAAAAGTTTCCAACTTTTGGTCTGAAAAAAACCATGCAAAGTTTTCAACATGTTTGTGTTTTGTTTTGTGGCAGATGGGGCTGGTGATGATTTGTTTAAAGAGCTATGGAGGCTGTGCAGGGCCATTAATGGATGTTCCTTGTGTTCAAGACAGAGTTTTCTATTTCCCTCAGGGTCACATTGAATTGGTATGATATACATTTCTTTACCTTGTTTCTGATTTTATTTGTGAATTTCATTTTTTTCCATTTTTGTGCTATGTATGCTTTCAAATTTAAGCCTTAAAGGGGTTTAGTAAGTGTTATATAATTTTGATTTTTTTTCTTTTGTAGTTGCCAGAACTTACAGAACAAGATTTGAGGCAGATGAAGAACCAGAAATCTCCCAAATACGATCTTCCGTCGAACAAGATATTTAAAGAACAAGATTTTTTTCTCTTCTATCAGAAGGTTAATAACTTTTATTAGAAGATACTTATGTAGGATACAATATTTTGGTTTTTTATAGTTTATTAGTAGTAAATTCTAAGTGGTCTAATGTATATTTTGATATGGGTATGTTTAATTTAGTGTGAGATGTATGAATACTCATTTATGATCATTCCAATATTTTTAGTTCATTATAAATATATTTTGTTAAAGGATAATTTTTATTATTTAAAGAATATTGTATGGTATTATTATGTATTTATTTTTATTTTATAATTTTTAACTAATTTAATTAAAAAAAGATTATATATATAATCATATTACTAAATATTAGGTTTTAGAAAATAAATTATTAGAATATATATATAGAAAATAAAAAAAAAAACAATGAGGGACCTAAGGCTACACTTATATACAGTAGCTATAGTACAAAAAAAAAAGAGGGATCTAAGGCTACGCTTATAAAAAGTAGCTATGGTATACAATGTGGCTACGCTTTACAAGTGATGCAGTAGCGTTGAAAAGTGTAGCCTATTCTGAAAAAATGAAAGCTGAAAAGTGTAGCCTTTGGTCCTGAACAGCATCACTTGAAAAGCGTAGCCTATTTTCAAACGCCAAAAGCGTAGCCCTTGGTGCAGAAAAGTGTAGCCTTTGAGAATAGGCAACGGCCGAATAGGAATCACTCCAAAAAGCGTAGCCATAGCCCAAAAAGCGTAGCCGTAGCCTAAGGCATAATTTTTTTTCACTTTTGGCTACACTTTTCAAGTGTACCTGAATTGGTGTTTTTCTTGTAGTGTTTGTTAGAAAATAATATGCATCATAGATTGTCATAACATAATCTGAGTACAATGATGGTATTCTATGTTTGTCGATTGGATCGACAAACTTCTATGTCATTGGCCTTTTCTAGTTCTTGTTCATCGTGCTCTAGTTTTGCGTCAGAAAAGAGAAATTCTTTTTTGTATTTCTCATCTATTTGAATAGTGACGTAGAGAAATCGTCGATTTAGAATTTTAACAAAATAATCTCGTCAAAATATAGATCCAAACCAATAATGAACCTTCAATCAAAGTTTAATTTTGTTTGTCATAATGCAAACCAATAAAAATCGAGAGTATTTAAATCCTGAGTCGTCTCTCAAAGAAATTGCAGGGAAGTGTGCATATTATTGGTTATGAGAATTTTTGGGGTTTTGGAATGATGAACGAGAAATGTAAATGTGCATGAAATTAGAGATCAAACAAAGAAATCAATTGCTAAAAGACACTCATGGCAAGGATTTAAGAGTCAAGGCTTTCTATCTAGATCATTGACCACAACATGGTAATTACAAATGGTTAATTACATTGGATATCAATAACATCAAAGAACCTAAGTCTTTAATCTCAAGCCAAGAGTGCTAAAATCTACTCTAAAACTAAGCCAAACAATTTATCAAACACTTGGTGTGCATAAAAATAAGAGCATTGTAAATTACGAGAATAATAAAATCTAAGACTACTAAATGTAAGAAATCAATAACAACAACTCAAATAGACATTAATAAACATAAAAATATCAAGTTGCATTAATAGAAAATCAAGATCCAACAAGAATGTTCATGAACCAAAAAGTGGCAAAATGAGAAATTAACAAGAAGAATTAAGAAAATTAAAATAATAGAACAAGAAAATATAAAGAAAATTTAACTAAAGCAAGAATTAAAACTAAGATCTAAGAAAATTTGACCTAAACTACCCTAAATTCTAGAGAGAAGTTAGAGCTTCTCTCTTCAGAATTTTAACCTAAAAACATGGCTAAAACTAAATTATGACTACTTTTTTCATTTCCCTTTCAATCCTTAGTTCAATAGCATCAAAAATAGGTTGGATTGGGTCTAAAGTGCTTCAGAAATCGCTGGTCACGTGTTGCCTTAAGTGTGTCACATTTTTTGTGTTTCGCGTACACGACACTTTGGCTACGTACGCGAACATCTTAACACACGTCCACCATAGAAAATTGTATATCATTTAGAAGCTCCAGATGTTAGATTTCTAATGCCACTAGAATTGCCTCATTTGGAGCTCTATAGCTCAAGTGATTATCACTTGAGTACGAAGAGGTCAGGATTGACAGCTCTACAAATCCTTCACTTCTTCATGAATTCTCCACTTTTGCATGCTTTTCCTTCATCCTTCCAACTTCCAAGCCATCATTGTCTTATAAAACTTTAATCACTTAAACAAACACATCAAAATATCGAATGGAATAGAAGTAAAATTAAAATTAACAATTTTAAGCATAAAAAATATGATTTTCATCATTAGGCACAATTAAGAGAAATTTACAAAACTATGCTATTTTAATGAATAAATACATGAGAAGTCAATAAAATACATCCAATTAAAAAAAATAAATACCATAAAATATAAATTTATCAAATAGTGAGTATCTCTTTAATAGTGCTATCATCTATAACATAAAATAATTAATTTCTCTCTTTTTCATCCATTAAAATTTTATGATTAATAATAAGGGTTAGTTTTTTTCATTCCATAAAATTAACTTTACTAATTTTACAATTTATCTTTATATTTCCGATTCGAAATAATAAATACTAAATAATTATGCTTTATATCAAAGAGGTTAGCTTTTTTGTCCAACTGAATCATCATTATTCAAATTCAATTACCAAAAATTTTATTAATTAACCCAATCTACTTTGATTAGCTAGTCTCATAAAATTTATTTATAAATTTTAATCAATAAGAAAATAATTATTATTTCGATGTTTCACTTTCTACCTTATAAAAATACTCTATTATAAAAACTAAGCTAAAAGGTGAACCGAAATTGAGTATAATATATTAATATATCTTCCGTTAGAGACGTATGAATTATAATAGCCTATCAATAAGCTAAGGGACAACATATATATTGGCCCCGCAAGGTTTAATAAAAGCACAAAATATGTGGTGAAAGTAAGGATAATTACTTGGGGGTTGATTACTTTACTTTACAAGCGCAAAAAGAAAAAGAAAAACAAAGAATTTCATTAAAAAGTTAGAAAGAAAAGAGAAGAGCATGGCTCCAATAAATATTTGAAGAGTAAAGATACATAAAATTGGTCTCCAAATTATTTTCTTAAGACAGAATTATTAGGACTAATATTTTTTATTAATATTATTTCATATTTTAAACTAATATTTTAATTTTTTAATTAGAATTTATAATTTAAAGTTGTATATTTAGAATTAATAGATTTTAGATTACATTTGAAAAGAAGACTGAGATTGAGAAATATAAATTGAGAAATAGAGACTTAATTAAATTTTTGTATTGTGTTTAATTTAGGATGTACAAAATTGAATTATGTTTTAATATTTTATTTGGTTTAAGATAAATATAAGAAAAAAAAATCCTAATTTAATTATTTTTAAAGAGGAATAAAATTAAAATTTAAAAGAAATTTTTTTAAAAGAAATTTCAAATACGAATCATTCTATAGCTAAAGTGCAATGTTTAACGAATTAATTTAAAACTAACTAACTATTCTTAGACTATTTATATAAATATAAAAAAAAAAATTGTGTGTTAAAATTCAATTTAAAAGATTCATGTAATTCTGAATTTTCTTTATTTTATTTAAGTAAAAGAATTCAATACCAGATTGGATGTTTGCACACACCTGATTTTATTAAGATGTGTTTAGATGTATTTGAATTTTTTTTATATTTTTTTATTTATATACGACAAACATGAGAGACGGTGTGTTAAAAGAGTGTTATTATTGAATGTTTTCGAAACATAAACACAATGCAATAATAACAGTGAAATTTTGTGATTCATGTATTTTAACAAATATTTTCAATCAAATTCAATCATTTTCCCTCAATCATTATTATCTAATGAGCAAACGCACCATTTGCATATATAATTAGACAAAATAGAGTTAATATTTAATTTAATCTTTAAATTTATAATAAATTTAAATTTAATCTTTAAAATTTTAATTTTTTTTTTAGTTTTCAAATTTTACAAGCATGATTTACATTAGTTTCTAAGATAATTTTCGATACAAAAACGTTAAATGAAGTATTGATATGGACAACTAAATATCATGAAACTTGTAAAACGACATCGTTATAATTTTGACGCTTAAATAGTACAAAAATGATGACGGATCACTTGTTTTAGGAGAAAAAATTTCAATAAATACCACTTATAGTTTTTTTTGAACTATTGAAGTGTTAAAACAAAAAATGTTGTTTTACAGAATTCAACATAGCATTCGGCGATTCACATCAATGATCTGTTAATGTTTGTGCATCGAAAATTAACTTAGGGATTAACATAAGTTACATTTATAAAATTTGTGAACTAAATAGAGGTAATTAAAATTTTAGGGACTAAATTGAGGTTCGCGTATAAATTGAAAGACTAAATTGAGTATTATCTCGAAAGGAATATAATGAGTTTCCAATGTAGGTAAAATCACCCTTATTCAACATTGGATTTATGACATGTAACACATAATATGATGATAACGAATTAATGATAGTTGAATAACATCATTTAAATTTAAATGACAAAAAAAAAAAAGGAAGAAAATGGAGGCAATACTAGATTTAATGCATTTGCTATTGCTAACCCATCAAATTGACTTTGTCATGTATCCCTATAGAAGAAGTAGTGACCCTCTCCTCTCTAATGTCTATCAATTGTGTCAACCCCCACTAACTTTGTCTAGGCCTAGAAAGGAACAAGTGCACATCATTCTTTTACACCTTTCTTAAATAAAGCATCAGATTGAATTTGGGAGAGATAGCAATAGCATGGACATTATAATTATTAATGTGGCATAGACGTGATTGATCATTAGCCGTGATATATCTATCTTTATAGTGGACCTTCGTTTTTATATATATTTGGTTTAGACATACAGAAAGTGGAAAGAGAGAAAAGTGATGTTTGCTGGGCCAGAAACTTTGTTTGAGTCCTGTGATCTCAACAATTTTATTAAGTGACTTAAATGAAGTACCAATTTAGATTACTCTAATAGTTAATTTATATGTGATAATATGTGTGTTAAAATAAATATCAAAAATTTAAATTATGTTTTATATATGTAATAATTTATTGGTCAATAATAAAATTTTAAATAAAATTTAAATTCATGATAAATTAATCTTTGACATGTCGAATTAAGAGATACTATAAAAAAATATAAATAGAAAAAAACTGAGACACTATAAATAATTGTTTGTATTGTGTAAACATCATGTCTCAAATTCAACTGGTGAAAGTTATTAAAATAAATTGTTTAAGTTATATATTAAGTCACTTGTTCAACCAACTAGACCACTAATCGAACTGTTTAACATGATAATAATTAATAAATTTATCATAAATTCAAATTTAAATAAATAAATACGATAGTTATTATTGAATATTTGAAATATTTCACATACATACGATAAATTATTACCAATTTGTTTGTTTGCATAATAATCAAGTTATAGAATCTGATCTGTGGCCTGTGGGCTGAGGCACTTAAAAGGATAATCCACATACCTTTACTCGAGAAGAAGTATTTAATTTGTTGAGGTAAGCATACAATAATGCAATACTAGCTAGTAGTGAAGTCACTGCACCACTCTTGAGTGTAATAATGGGTGATCGTTTCATTATTTCATTCAGTTGATGTAAATAGTCATTGAAAATGGAAAGAATCTCTTAACTACAAATCAAGTCACGCAAACCTATCAACTCTACTTATTCGTGCCTTATATTTTTCGGATTTAATTTCTAAACATTATTGCCGTTGTTGTATAAAAAAAATTATATAAATTTCTAATTATATATTATGTTTGTACAAATAAAAATAAAATTTCAACTTAAAAGCTGGAAGGATGAGTTTGTGAGCCGTGACGGCCGCGGATCCAAAAAATTTTAGTAATTAGAGCAAAAATAATATATAAAAATAATAAAATTTAACATAAATATATTTAGATATTGAAAATTCAAAATATATGAGTCAAATTTTAAATAATTTAATTAACACATCAAAAATTATATTAATTTAAATGTATTTTTTTAATTTTTATATTAATTTAAAAGTATTTTTTATTCAAATATCTTCTGTATCTATTAATTCATATTTTATTGATTATTTTTTATATAATACAAAAAATTATAGTTCAATAATTAAAGAATCTATAAAAAAATATAAGATTAAATAAAGAAACACAAAATAATTGCAAAAAAAAAAATTTAAATCAAACAACTACAATTTTTTTTAATATATAAATATAAATAATGTCTTTTTTTCTTTCAAGTAATTATTCAAATATTTTTTGTCATTTAATTGCAGAGTTGACACTATAATATTCATGGTAAAAAATTTTTGATGAAAATAATTTTTATACAATAATACCAAAACTAAATTAAATAAATAGTAAAAATAAATAAACGATATATAATATATATTATTTCAGTTAAATTAAAAAATTATTAAATACTAATAGTCTCATTTTTATTTGACAAACTAAATTTGGCTCTGGATAATTAATTAATTAAATTATTATTATTTATTTGTGCATATTTATATATTTTTCTAATATAAATAGATTAAATTTATATAATTCGATCATTTTTATCATTGTATTGTTATTTAATAACCTAGATTTTTTACACATACATTAAAAAAATTGAATATAGGGACACACCTATTATTTTAGGGGGACATTTTATACTTATAGATATACTTACTATTTGTTTATAAAAATTCAATGAGAGCAATTGCGCCCATATACTTGCAAGTAAATCTGTCTTGTTTGTGAGTATTATTTACGTCTTAAACATCAAAAGAATTAAGTTTCGTTAATTGAGTGGTTAAAAAATACTTTAAAAACTGAAAAATATCTCAAAAGAAAATTACTTATTTAAAATGATGTATTAAATATAAAATTATTTATACTCTTTCATCTAGCATCTAAACTTTACGAGAGATTATTTTGGTATAGTTTTAACATCCATTATTTAAATTAAACAATAACTTAAAATTTTAAAAAGAATTGACGACAAGACTACTAATAAAACGTTTTATGCAAAATTAAACTCTATGTATTTCTTTTCATCGTTGTTAAATTATTTTCGTTAATTTTTATAAATTTTTTAAATTTATAATTAAATATTTATATTTTAAAAATTTTTAATTAAATTTTTATACTATTTTTTAATTTATAATTAGATTATTTTTAATAATAAACATTATAACAATATTTTTATTTATCTCATATCATTAACAAATATGTCTTAACATATTTTGTTAAGTTAAACATTTTTAAAATAATAAGGATGTAATTACCATGTTAAGTTAAATATTTTTAAAATAATAAAAATGTAATTACAAATTTAAAATTAGTGTAAGAATCTAACTAAAAATTTTTAAAATATAAGAACTTAATTACTGTTAAAAAGGTAAGAGATAGCAATTAAAAAAATATTATATATTTAAATTAGTAAGATAATACAATATATAAGAGTATTTATAAGTATTAAAACTGTATTTAGAAGAGAATCTGAAACTAAAAGATAGAGAAGGAAAGACAAAGATTAAATTAAATTTCTGTATTATGTTTGGTATAAAGTGTACAAAATTAAATAATGTTTCAATGTCTTATTGAAAAAGTAAAAATGGAGTTAAATTTGGTGATGATAATTTTAGAAATAAATATTATTAAAGTTTCAATTTCCATTTAAAATTTTCAATCTCTTAGACTGCGTTTATTTTTTTAGACAGGACAAGACATATACTGAGACAGAGATACTAAAAATTATTTTTTATGTATTGTGTTTGGATATAATAGACAAGATACTAATGTAATATCTAGTATTATATTTGGTTAAATATAAATAAGATTAAAATATAATGTAAAATTATTAAAATAGATCTATCTAATAAAATGAATAAAATTTTTCACAAAATAATAAAAAAAGATAATAAAAAATAACTATAAACAAAAAAAAATTATTAAAAATATCTCAAAAACACTATATTCAGTGTCTATATCTCTCAATACAACTTAAATATACTTTAAAAATTATTTTATCTGACTAAACGAATAGATTGCAGTAGCTAAGGGCACTCATGCTGTCATGCATCATGTGTTTGCCCATGTAGCAAGACAATAGTAATAAAAACCATTATCCGTTACGTTTTTTCTGCACTTCCGATCCATATTTTGTTTCTTCACGCACGCAAGTAATTATGCCATTATTGACATGCCTACAAGCTCTTTCGCTCCTTATAGAACTCACTGTGTCATGAAATTACCCTTCTTAAAAATTTAAATTAATAAAAGAAAATAATATTAATAGTTATATTTTTAATATGTTTTTTTAAACAAATTTTTTTTATAATTTTTTTTAATTTGTCTTATGCTATTTTTCTATTTTTTGGGATTCACCCATAATTGACTCTTAATTTTTTGAACATAAAATTCTAATATCATATCATAAAATTATTCATTTCAAAAATTTAAGTTAATATAAAAAAATAATACTAATAATTATATCTCTAACAAACTAAAAATAACTTGCTTGGTGGTCCTTCAAAAATTAAAATATTGAAATGAGAGAGTGAGGCGACAAAAATATTTGAAATATTTAAAAGATTAATTTACGAGTAAAGATTTATTTTATTAGGTTCTTAAATAATTCTCGGTTAGTTTTACAATATCATTCAATTAAATTATAACTTTGACATCATTTAAACCGTCTAGTCAATTATAAATATTTTGGTGATGACTATTTTTAGCGAGATATAATACAAATTTATTTTATTTAATTTAATATTTAAAATTTTATATATAAATATTTATAATTATATATTATTATGTTTAATATTATTCAATTATTCTAATAATATTGTAATTATGGAATGTAAAATAAATTAAGTGATAATTAAATAAAAATATAAAATAAGATTATTTTAGACTATTTTAAATTAATTTTTTATTATTTCTCAAATACTTTTGTTTATGGATAGCAATAAATATAACAATTGATTGGTTATAGACTATACACTATAATGATATTCATTAACTTAATAACTAACTTAAATTGATCGAATAATCAGTTTATTTATTTATTTAAGTAAATATTAAAAATTTAAATTTTATTTTATATATATAATAATTTATTAACTAATAATAAATTTTTAAAAAGAGCTCAAATTCGATATGCATTAATATTTAGCCTGTTGGGCTAAAGGTCGTGGAAAAATATATATATATATATATATATATATATATATATGCGATCTAATTTGAAGTATTCGGATAAAACTTGTGAAATTAAAATTAGTTTATTCGTTGGGATAATATTGGTGAATATGCATTGAGAGTGACCAAAACTAAACTTATTTGTATCCCAAGCAAGGTTGCGAGAACCGGATCGATTAATAAACCAGTGAGATCACTGGTTCAATGGTTCACTGATTCGACTGGGGTTCAACCGGAGTTCAACCGGTTTAATTAAATATTAAATAAAATTATTAAAAAATTTAAAATAATCTTAAGTATATAAATTCAATCTATAACAATCAGAAAATCAAAGACCAGAAAACAACTTCATAAAACCATGAAAATAATGAAACAGCAAGCAGCTAACAGAACCTCAGAAGCAGCTAATAGCTAACAGAAACAGCAAAACATATTCAAAATAAAAAAACAGCCGAGCTCACAAAATAAGAAGCAAAACATATTCATCATGATTCATGAAGCAGCTAACATAAGCAGCAAAACATATTCAAAATCAAAAACAGCAATCATGAAAATAATGAAACAGCAAGCAGCTAACAGAACCTCAGAAGCAGCTAACAGCTAACAGAAGCAGCAAAACAGAAGCAGCAAAACATATTCAAAATAAAAAAACAGCCGAGCTCACAAAATAAGAAGCAAAACATATTCATCATGATTCATGAAGCAGCTAACATAAGCAGCAAAACATATTCAAAATCAAAAACAGCAATCATGAAAATAATGAAACAGCAAGCAGCTAACAGAACCTCAGAAGCAGCTAACAGCTAACAGAAGCAGCAAAACAGAAGCAGCAAAACATATTCAAAATAAAAAAACAGCCGAGCTCACAAAATAAGAAGCAAAACATATTCATCATGATTCATGAAGCAGCTAACATAAGCAGCAAAACATATTCAAAATCAAAAACAGCAATCATGAAAATAATGAAACAGCAATCAAAATAAGAAGCAGCAAAAAATATTCATCATCATTCATGAAGCAGCAAAACATATTCAAAATAAAAAACATCAGAAAATCAGAATCCAAAATCAAGAACGCATCATAGAACAGGCGAGCTCACAGAACCTCAAAAAATCAAAATCCAAAATCAAGAAGGCAGCATAGAGGAGACAGGAACAGAGTCTTACCGGCGAATGAGGAGGCGGGCTAGGTGACGTTCGGCGACGAGGAGGCGGGCTCGGCCGGTGGTGGTCGCGGCTGTTGTGGAATGTTGTGGGTGGCGAATGAGGAGGCGGGCTAGGTGACTTTCGGCGACGAGGAGGTGGGCTCGGCCGGTGGTGGTCGCGGCTGCTGTGGATGGTTGTGGGTGGCGAATGAGGAGGCGGGCTAGGTGACATTTGGCGACGAGGAGGCGGGCTCGGCCGGTGGTGGTCGCGGCTGCTGTGGGTGGTTGTGGGTGGCACTCGTGGCCTTCGTGGGTGAATGGAGGCTGGCGCCGAATGCACTTGGAGAGGGGAAGAAAGGGGAGAATGGGAGATTAGGGTTAGTGCTGTGGCAATTGGCATAGTGGGTTAGGTTAGGAGCTTGGGACTTTCGCGTACGCCTTTCTCTTTTTTTTTTTTTAAAGCCAAAACGACGTCGTTTGGCTAGTGAAGTTGTAAACCACTAAATCGCTAAAAAACCGGACGATTCTTCCGATTCTCCAGTTAACCGCCAGTTCAACCGGTTTTTTACCAGACAGTTTTTCACATTATCCGGACCGATTAGATAACCGGTTCCCATTTTCCGGTTGAATTGGCTAGTCCGGTCCGGTTTTCAGAACCATGATCCCAAGCAAGAACGGTTGTGGGTTTTCGCTCGCTAAATCCATCGCTTTTCTATTTTGGTGTAAACACGTAGCTACCCTGCTTAATTGCTTTTTTCAATTTGGAGGAATTTTGTGAAGGTATCCATGTGTGTGAGATTGAGAAAACCTATGTGATTAGAGTGAGAATGAATGAGGGTAGTGGGGTAAAAAAAAAGGCAGGCAGCCAGGCACAAAGTCATCATGGCAATTGGCATATAATTATTGTTGTTTTTTTTTTTTTTAAAAATATAATGGGCCACACTCCTCTTCATGTTTGTCATTGGCAAATTTTTTATGTGGACAAGATCACTTTAACTTATTGTGCAAAAACAAAGAAAAAGATCACTTTAATTTGTTCCTAATTTGGAACTTGTTTTGCATAATTAAGAGAGAAGAATATAGAGAAGGGGGCGGGGGTTGGTTTGGGGAGGGGGGTTATTGGGGAAGAACCGAAATTATGACATTTTTTCTTCTTCTAATTTTTCTTTTTATTAGCCATTTCTGTTTTTACATTTGTACGCAGTGATCATTTGTCAAAATTTGAAGAAAAGAAATCAGCGGGCTGATTTTATTTTTCTTTATGAAATCGTCTATTACGATTTTAGTATTTTAAATTTATAATTTGTTTTTTAATTTTCGTTGCTACTAGTGATTTGTTTTTTAAAAATTAAAAGTTAATTTAAATGAAATCGTGAATCACAATTTTTTTCTATTATTTTTTTTAAATGGCACTAACAATTTGCTTTTTCTGATAACAAATCCCATATTTTTAAAATTTAGCAAAATACACCCATATTTAAAGAAAATAGACATAACAGTTTCTTATTTAAAAAATCTTCCTATATACCCAAAAGTTTAAAGGCAAGCAATCCTAGTACTCTTAAATTTATATTTCTGTCTATTTAAATATTAATAAAATTACAAATTAGTTTGTTTATTTCATCTTTTACTATTTAATATGTTGTTCAAATCAATTGTGTACTTTATCTATTATCTTCTATTATTATTATTATTATTATTATTATTATTATTATTATATAATTTTTTAGTAGTATGGATGGAAAAGTGGTGCACGAAACTGACTATGCATGTTTCGCATAGATAGACTGACAAGTATACTGGGTTGTCCAAGTAATATATTAGGTGAGTGAGGGTCGATCCCACAAGAATTGTTGGTTTGAGCAAGCAATGGATACCTTGTAGATCTTAGTCAGGCGGATAGAAAAGATGATTGTTGTTGTGAAAAACGCATAAAGCAAATAAATAAATAAAACGTTACTAGATAGGTGTGAAATCAAAGGTAAGAGAACGGTTGAGGTTTCGGAGATGCTTCTTCCTTCTGGATCAACTTTTCTCACCATCTACTCCAACTTCTGATTGATTCTTTCCATGGCAGGCTGTATATGATTAACGCCGGGTCAGCGGTCATTAATCTCCTCTACTTCAGGTCAAACGTCGGGTCAGCGGTCATCCAATTTGAATGAGGGTGAAGCTCTAGCAGTCCATTCCCTTGGAGATCCTACTCAAAACGCCACAGACAAGGTCGGATCTTCCGGATCAGAGAACACTGCTTCTTTGGTTCTAGCCTATATCACAAAGGCCCTAATCGCCCCGCACCTCGGTTGAACTGATATCTCGAGAAGTCCCAATGAAGCCGTGGATTAGCCGTCTAAAGATGTATAATCAAGCTTGTAGTTCAATACTATCCCGTCAAAGACTCGCAAGAACCCATGTAGAATGAGGATGATTGTCACAGGTCATCCGATTCATAAGGTTGAAGAACGAAGATACATCTTAGAATAGAATCAAGCATAGATTGAAGTAGAATAGTGATGTTATTAATTCATAAGAATCAGTAGAGCTCCTAACCTTAACCTTAGGAGGTTAGTGACTCATACTGTACATAATATAGAACGTGAAAAGTAAAGATATGCTTGAAAGATCCTAAACATGGTTGATCTTCTCCTATATATATATATTAATTTACTAACTAGGAATTACAGAAATAAGATAAACTAGTCTTGTAATCAATGTTGTCAAACTCGCGAGTCTAAGTAAACTCGTGGAACTGACCTAAACTCGACTCGCGAGTTAACTCGTAGACTCGTACGAGTTCACCTGTTATGAAGTATATATATATATAATATATACATATATTTACTCAATTCTAACCCTTTAAAATTAATAATATCAATCTTAAAGCACATAATAAATTAAAATAATAGCATACATTATAACAAATACGTTAAAATACACATTCAAATCCTCTATAATTATTCTTATACAAATACAACATAGAACACACAAAATTAAAAATTCTAAATCTGTAATACTAAATCTTTAATTGAATATTGAATAATATCAAATAATCAAATTAACTCTAATGAAAATAATTAATTACTAATCAGCGATGAAGGGATGAACCATCTGGCCATCTAACATAAACGATAAGCAATAGGCTAAAATTAGAAGCAATAAAATTTTAAAAGCAAAAAAAAAAAAAAACTAAATCAAGAAGCAAAGGCGCAAAGAAAGGGCAAAAGGCATACAAAAAATAGAGGATACAGAAGAAAAGAAGGGGCAAAGTCCCAGCAATAGCAGATCGAATACAAGGGTGCAGCAGGCAGCGATGGTGAGGGTGCAGCAACAGCACGAAATGACGGCGACAAATAGTCATGGATTTCACGACGGTGCAAACCAGAGCAGAAATAGGACTGTAGGAGAAGTAGTCGAACTCGTGAACGGTGATAGCACTGAAGTTGCAGATAGTGGAGATGTGAATAAATACAAAGCAGAGGGCAACATAGGTAAAATTCAAAAAGACAATTGCGCAAATCAGAGCAGAGGTAGCAGACGCAGGCGAACAACGGCAGCTCGACGGGGAACGGCGACTGCGGCAGAACATGGAGAAAGTGAGACTTGAGAGAAACGACGTAGATGAGTGAGTTGTGAGTGAATTTTCTTTCATTCTTTGGGAGTGTTATCGTAACCCTAATAAAAAAAAGTATTTTTTTGGTTTGAAAATGACGCTTTTTTAAGCAAAAATGAAGAAAAATACAAACTCGCTAACTCGGTCCTAGACTCACGAGTTTGTCCGAGTTTGACCGAGTCTAGCCAAGTCTAGCCGAGTTTACTCAAGATAGAGTCTATGTTTGAGGCAACTCGATTCCATATCTAAACTCGTAAACTCGTACGAGTTTACGAGTTAACTCAAGAGTTTGACAACAATGCTTGTAATGCAAAAATCTACTTTCCGGGCCCACTTGGTGAGTGTTTGGGCTGAGCTAAGGGTGTCTCCACGTGCTAGGACTCCTTAGAGGCGTTGAACGCTAGCTTGGGACTCCTTTTTGAGCGTTGGACGCCGGCTGCTCCCTTTTGGACGTTGGACGCCAGAAATGGGGTGGTGGCTGGCGTTGAACGTCATTTTTGGTCTTTCATTTCTAAAGCAAAATATGGACTATTATATAATTTTGGAAAGCCCTGGATGTTAGCTTTCTATAGCTGTTGAGAGTGCGTAATTTGGACTTCTGTAGCTCCAGAAATGCTCCTTCGAGTGCATGGAGGTCAGATCCTGACAACATATGCAGTCCTTTCTCTGTCTCTGAATCAGACTTTGTCAAAACTCCTTAATTTCAGTCAGAAAATACCTAAAATTATCATAAAACACACAAACTTAAAGTAGAATCCAAAAATGTGAATTTAGCACTAAAACCTATGAAAATATAATAAAACTTAAACAAAACATAGTAAAAACTATATGAAAATGATGCCAAAAAGCGTATAAAATATCCGTTCATCAGAACACCAAACTTAAACTGTTGCTTGTCCCCAAGCAACCAAAAAAATTAGGATTAAAAAGAAATAGAAGATACAATAAATCTCAGAGTTTTCAATGAAGCTCAGTTTCAATTTAGATGAGCGGGACTAGTAGCTTTTTGCTTCTGAATAGTTTTGGCATCTCACTTTCCTTTGAAGCTCAGAATGATTGGCATCTTTAGGAACTTAGAATCTAGATGATATTATTGACTTTCCTAGTTTAGTTTTTTTTTATTCTTGAACACAGCTTCTTTAGAGTCTTGTCTGTGACCCTAAGCGCTTTGTTTTCCAGTATTACCACCGGATACATAAACGCCACAGACACTTAACTGGGTAAACCCTTTAGCATTGTGATTCAGCTTTGCTAGAATCCCCAGCCAGTGGTGTCTGGATCTCTTAAGCACACTCTTTACTTTGGATTACGACTTTAACTGTTCAGTCTCAAGCTTTTCACTTGACACCTTCACACCACAAGCATATAGTTAGGGAAGCAGCTCATGTAAACTGTTTAGGCCAATATTTTGTTTTTTTTAGGCCCTCCAAACCATTGATGCTCAAAGCCTTGGATTCTTGCTCTTGCCTTTTGGTTTAAAGAGCTATTGGCTTTTTCTTTTTCTTTCTTTTTCTGCTTGCTTCTCTTTTTTTTCGCATATATTTTTTGTTTCTTTTATTACTTTTTGTTGCTTTTTCTTGCTTCAAGAATCAAATTTTAGATTTTTCAAATTACCAATAATACTTCAATTTTATCATCATTCTTTCAAGAGCCAACATTCTTAACTCCAACTTCAAATATGCACTGTTCATTCATGCATTCAGAAAATAAAAGCAATGCCACCACATCAAATAATTGAACTATTTTTAATATATAACTCGAAATTCATGCATCTTACTTTTCTTTTTCAGTTAAAATTTTCTTTTAAGCAAGGTGAGAGATGCATGGAATATTTCATAGCTTTAAGACATAAAGATGATCATGCACTTGAAACAGACAATAAGATAAAATACATGGAAAACAGAAAAATAACATAGGTAACAGGGGATTAAAGGAACGAATCCACCTTAGTGATGGTGGCTACTACTCCTTCTGGAGGATCCAATGGAGTGCTTGATTTCTTTTATGTCACACCCTTGCCTCTGTTGTTCTTTCTTCATAACTCTTTGATCTTCCCTCATGGCCCTTTGATCTTCTCTTATTTTATAGAGGATGGTGGAATGCTCTTGATATCTCATCCTTTAACTGATCCATGCTGGAGGTTAATTCTCCTAGAGAAGTATGCAATTAGTCCCAATAGCCTTGGGGAGGAAAACGCATCCCTTGAGGCATCTCAGGGATTTCTTGTTGAGGCATCTCCACATGCTCTTGTTGAGGTGCATGTGTAGGCTCGCTAGTTTGCTCCATCCTTGTTTTAGTGATGGACTTGTCTTCCACAATGGGAATGTCTCCTTCTATAACAATTCCAGCTGAATTACATAGGTGATAGATAAGGTGAGGGAATCCCAACCTTGTTAAGGTGGAAGACTTTTCAGCCTTCTTGTACAATTCTTGAGGTATTACCTCATGTACCTCCACCTCACTTCCAATCATGATATAATGAATCATGATGGCTCTGTCAATGGTCACTTCTGACCGATTGCTAGTAGGGATGATAAAGCGTTGGATGAATTAGCTACGGGCTTGAGGTCAAGCCTTCTCAGTTGGATAGGCTTGCCTTAAGCATCCCTCTTCCACTGAGCTCCTTCCACACAAATTTCTGAAAGGACTTGGTCCAGCCTCTGATCAAAATTGACTTTCCTAGTGTAAGCATGTGGGTTTCCTTGCATGATTGGCAAATAGAGCGCTAACCTTACACTTTTCGGGCTGAAATCTAAGAGACGCCCTTGGACCATGGTATGCCAATTTTTGGGACTTGGTTTCACGCTTGTATCATGGTTCTTCGTGACCCATGCATTGGCATAGAACTCTTGTACCATCAAGATTCCAACTTCCGGAATAGGATTGGTTAGAACTTCCCAACCTCTCCTCCGGATTTCTCGTCGGATCTCTGGATACTCATTCTTTTTTAGCCTAAAGGAGACTTCAGAAATCACCATTTTCTGTGCCACTACTTCATAGAAGTGGTCCTGATGAGCTTTGGTGATGAATCTCTCCATCTCCCAAGGTTCGGAGGTGGAAGCAACAATTTTTCCTTTCCTCTTTCTAGAGGATTCTCTGACTTTGGGTGCCATAGGTGTGAATGGAAAGCAAAAAGTAAGGCTTTTCCAACACCAAACTTAAAAGCTTTATTCGTCTTCGAGCAAAAGAAGAAAGAAAAGAGTAGAAGAAGAAGAGAATAGGAAAGATAGAGGGAGAGAGGAGTTCGGTCAAGTGGGGCTTTAGTGTATGAATGGTGTGTGTATGAAGGGTAAGAAGAATGGGTATTTATAGGAGTGGGATATGTTGGGGTTCGAAAGAATTGGTGGGAATTGGATGGAAAATTTTGAATTTGAAGTGGGTGGGGGTTGGTGGGAGTTATGATGGTTTTGGGAAGAGATATGGATGTGATTGGTTGAGGGTTAATGGGTAAGAGTGTGTGGGGAAGAGTGAAGGTAAGAGAGAGAAGAAGGTAGGGTAAGTGGAGATTCTGTGGGACCCGCTGATCCTGAGAGGCTAGGGAATTCGAATTTTCTATCCCTTGTGGGCATTTTGAACGCCCATTAGGGGCCTCCTTCATGGCACTCAACGCCAGGTTTGTGCCTCTGTTAGGGCGTTGAACGCCCAGTCTCTGCCCCCTGGCTAGCGTTCAACGCCAGCTTCATGCTCCCTGGCTGGCGTTCAACGCCAGCAATGCTACTTCTCATGGGCGTTGAACGACCACTCTGGCCCCTTGTCTGGTGTTCAACGCCAGCAAGGTACCTGCTCCAGGGTGTTTTGTTTCCATCTCTAACTGTTTCTGTTTCTGTTTTAACTACTGCACATGATCACAAACTTAAACAAATATAAAAATTAAACCGATATAACTGAAATAAACTTAATGAAAAATAGAAATAACTTTAATTATGGTTGGATTGCCTCCCAACAAGCGCTTCTTTAACGTCACTAGTTTGACAGTTAGCTCCTTACAGAGATGGATAGGGGCTCAGAATTTCACCCCTTACAGTGAACTTCTTGCCTTTGCTCTCATGGATAAGTTTCACATGTTCTAGAGACAGGATCCTGTTCACAGTGTGTGGAATGACTGGATTGTCAGTGAAGATAACTCTCATGCCGGGTGAGAGGCCTTCAGTGGGGATTTTCTTATCCTTCCAGCCCTTGGGCACTTTCTTACTGCCATTCCTCTCAGAGCCTGATGATGGTTGTCCCATACCAAACTTAGAATTGGTGTCTGGAGGCTCTGTTAGGTTCTATACTGAGAGAAGTGGTTAAAGCAATTCATGTTTGTTAATGGTGCTTCCTTCAACTGAGGTAGAATGAGGTTTATGAACCTTGAACACAAGATAGTCCTCATCTAATTGCAGGACTAGTTCTCTTCTGTCTATATCAATCACAGCCTTGGCTGTAGCTAGGAAAGGTATTCCAAGGATGATGGATTCATCCTCTTCCTCCCCAGTATCTAGGATCATAAAATCAGTAGGTATGTAAAGGTCTTCAACCTTTACCAAGACATCCTCTACTAGTCCATAAGCCTTTTTCATTGACTTGTCTGCCATCTCTAGTGAGATTCTTGTAGCTTTCACCTCAAAGATTCTCAGCCTCTCCATTACAGAGAGAGGCATGAGGTTTATGCTTGACCCTAGGTCACATAGAGCCTTATCAAAGGTCATGGTACCTATGGTGCAAGGAATTAGGAAGCGTCCGGGATCCGGTTTCTTCTGAGGTAACTTTTGCTGAACCAAGGCATTGAGTTTCTTGGTTAGCACTGGAGGTTCTTCCTCCAAAGTCCCTGTTCCAAATAACTTGGCATTCAGCTTCATCAGAATTCCTAGGTACCGAGCAACTTGCTCTTCCTTAGTTTTCTCTTCCTCATCAGAGGAAGAGTACTCTTTAGATTCTATGATCTTCAACCAAGCATTCAAGGGAACTTCAATGGGTTCCTCATGAACCTTGGGTTCTATCAGTTCTTCAATAGGAGGATCCTTAGTGGACTTTGGATATCCAACTACTCCTATTGTGGCGTTCAACGCCAGAACTCATGTCTCTTTGGGCGTTGAACGCCCAACTTGTATCCCTTTGCTGGCGTTCAACGCGAGAAATGGTGCTTCTTTGGGCATTGAACGCCCAGTAAGGTCTTCCTTACTGGCGTTCAATTCCAGAGTATCCCCTTCAGATTCGGCCTCAGCTTCTACAGTGATGGCCTTGCACTTTTCTCTTGGGTTTACTTCAGTGTTACTTAGGAGAGTGTTAGGAGGGGTCTAAGGGATTCTCTTGCTCGGCTGACCAACTTGTACCTCCAGATTTCTGATGGAGGACTTAATTTCTGTTATGAAACTGTGAGTGGTCTTAGAGAGTTCAGAGACTATGGTTGCTAAGTCAGAAAGGCTCTGCTTAGAAGTCTCTATCTGTTGCTGAGAAGATGGGAATGGTGGTCTGTTGTTGAACCTATTTTGGTTTCTTCCACCTTGATTATTGTTAAAGCCTTGTTGAGACTTCTGTTGATCCTTCCATGAAAGGTTAGGATGATTTCTCCATGAGGAGTTATAGGTGTTTTCATAGGGTTCTCCCATATAATTCACCTCTTCCATTGTGGGTTGATCTGGATCATAAGCATCTACTTCATAGGAGATGTCTTGAGTGCTGCCAGTTACAGCTTGCATTCCTGTCAAGTACTGAGAGATCATATTGACCTGTTGGGTCAAGATCTTATTCTGAGCCAATATGGCATTCAGAGTGTCAACTTCTAGAACTCTTTTCTTCTGAGCTACCCCATTGTTCACAGGATTTCTCTTAGAAGTATACATGAATTGGTTGTTTACAACCATTTCAATGAGTTCTTGTGCCTCTGCAGGTGTTTTCTTCAAGTGGAGTGATCCACCAGCAGAATGGTCCAAGGACATCTTGGACATCTCAGATAGATCATCATAGAAGATTCCTAGGATAGTCCAATTTGAAGGCATGTCAGGAGGACATCTCCTGATCAGTTGCTTGTATCTTTCCCAAGCTTCATAGAGGGATTCATCCTCTTTTTGTCTGAAGGTTTGAACTTTCACCCTGAGCTTGCTCATCTTTTGAGGTGGAAAAAACTTGGCCAAGAAAGCATTGACCAACTTTTCCCAAGAGTCTAGGCTTTCCTTAGGTTGAGAATCAAACCATATCCTAGCTCTGTCTCTAACAGCAAAAGAGAAAAGCATAAGCCTGTAGACCCCAGGATCCACTCTATTGGTCTTGATAGTGTCATAGATTTGCAAGAATTCTGATAGGAACTGATGTGGATCTTCCAGTAGAAGTCCATGAAATTTGGAATTCTGTTGCATTAGAGAGTCTAACCGAGGCTTAAGCTCAAAGTTATTTGCTCTAATGGCAGGTATAGAGATACTTCTTCCATAGAAGTTAGAAGTGGGTGCGGTGAAGTCGCCAAGAACCTTCCTTGCATCTCCTTTATTATTCTGTTCGGCTGCCATATCTATGTTTTCAGCTTCTTGTTCGAATAGCTCTGTGAGGTTTCCTCCGGAGTGTTGTGCTTTAGCTTCTTACAAACGCTTCCTTAGGGTCCTCTCAAGTTTAGGATCAGGATAAAAAATAGGTTCTTTATCTCTGTTTCTGCTCATAAACAAGAAAAAGAAAGAGAATGGAAGTTTCTATGTCAAAGTATAGAGAACTCTCTGTGAGATGTGAAGAAGAAAGAAGAATGAAGATAGAGAAATGAGATGAAGAATTCGAATAGAGGGATAAAAGAATTTGAAAATTAAGAAACAAAAAGGAAAACTATAATTAAAATATTTTTGTTTTTATTTTATTTATTAATTGAATTCAAAAAACAAGAAGGAAATTAAAAGCTAATTAACTAAAAAGATTTGAAAATTGAAAGCTGATTTTCGATAAAGAAGAGAGAGAAAGAAGTAAGAAATTTTCGAAAATGGAAGAGAGAGGAATTAGTTAGGAAGTTTTGAAAAAGAAGGAAGAGAAAACAAGTAACTAATTAAGAAAGATTTGAAAATAAGATAAGATAGGAGATTTGAAAAAGATTTGATTTTGAAATTTAAAATTTGAAAGAAAAAGTTAACAAGATAAGATAAGAATTGAAAAGATTTGAAAATGACTTAATTTTGAATTTTGAAATTGAAACAAGATAAGATAAAGATTTGAAAATAAGTTGAAAACATAAGATTTGAAATTTAATTTTTGAAAAAGATTTGATTTTGAAATTTGAGATTAAGATAAGATAAGATAGAGATTTGAAAAAGTTTTTATTTTTTTTAAAATTTTAAAAGAAAGATAAGATAGGAAAGAATCAAATTAAAAGAAAAGATTTGAAAAGATTTAATAGGATAAGATTTAAAATTTGAAATTATGATAAGATAAGATAATGATTTGAAATTAAAATTTGAATTTTAGTTTGGAATTTTTGAAATCTTTGGAATTAATGAAGAAAGAGAAAAACAACCAAAAGACACCAAACTAAAATTTTTTGATCAAAGACACTAGCTTTTTTGAAAATAAAAAAAAACACTAAAAGAAACCAAACTTAAAAATTTTAAGATCAAAACAAGAAAAGAAACAAGAATAACTTGAATACTAAGAAAAACATTTAAGAACAATTTGAAAGTTTAAAGAAAATAAAGAACACACAAAGGACACCAAACTTAAGAACTGACAGTGGACTCAAACAAAAGACAATGAAAAGATGGATTTTTGAAAAGTTTTTGAAAAAGAAACAAAAGACTCGAACAAAAGTAAAAATTACCTAATCCAAGCAACAAGATAATCCGGTAGTTTGTCAAATCCGTACAATCCTCGGCAATGGCACCAAAAACTTGGCGCACAAAACTGACTTCGCACGTTTCGCACAGATAGACCGGCAAGTATACCGGGTTGTCCAAGTAATACCTCAAGTGAGTGAGGGTCGATCCCACGAGGATTGTTGGTTTGAGCAAGCAATGGACACCATGTAGATCTTAGTCAGGTAGATAGAAAAGATGATTGTTGTTGTGAAAAATGCATAAAGCAAATAAATAAATAAAACGTTACTAGATAGGTGTGAAATCAATGGTAAGAGAACGGTTGAAGCTTCGGAGATGCTTCTTCCTTCTGGATCAACTTTTCTCACCATCTACTCTAACTTCTGATTGATTCTTTCCATGGCAAGCTGTATATGATTAACGCTGGGTCAGTGGTCATTAATCTCCTCTGCTTCAGGTCATATGTCGGGTCAGCGGTCATCCAATCTGAATGAGGGTGAAGCTCTAGCAGTCCATTCCCTTGGTGATCCTACTCAAAACGTTGCTTCTTTGGTTCTAGCCTATACCACATAGGCCCTAATTGCCTCGCATCTCGGCTGAATTGATGTCTCAAGAAGTCCCTAACGAAGCCGTGGATTAGCCGTCTAAGAGATGTATAATCAAGCTTGTGGTTCAATACTATCCCGTCCAGGACTCGCAAGAACCCATGTAGAATGAGGATGACTGTCACGGGTCATCTGATTCATAAGGTTGAAGAACAAAGATACATCTTAGAATAGAATCAAGCATAGATTGATGTAGAATAGTGATATTATTAATTCATAAGAATCAGCAGAGCTCCTAACCTTAACCTTAGGAGGTTAGTGACTCATACTCTACATAATGTAGAACGTGAAAAGTAAAGATATGCTCGAGAAATTCTAAACATGGTTGATCTTCTCCTCTATATATATATATATATATATATATATATATATATATATATATATATATATATATATATATATATATATATATATCTGTTAACTAGGAATTACACAAATAAGATAAACTAGTCTTGTAGTGCAAAAATCTACTTTCCGGGCCTACTTGGTGAGTGTTTGGGCTGAGCTAAGGGTTTCTCCACATGCTAGGACTCCTTAGAGGAATTGAACGCTAGCTACGAGCTCCTATCCCATTCTCACTATAATCCTCTTAGATTTTCTTCATGCATGAACTTTGAGTTTCACAAAGAGGTTGTTTCCAATCGCAGTCTGTGTCCATCCTATGTCGCTGACTTAAATGCCCTGGCTGACAAGGGTATAGATTTTAAAGACAATTTTCATCTGTTAAAATTGGAAAACATCTTCAAAATTCGAAAGCCTGTGTATCCTAAATTGGTTAGGAAATTTTATGCAAATATCTTGTATCATGATGGAGACATTCACTCATATGTTAAGGGACGACAAATCATTTTGAACAAACAATCCCTTAGTAATGCTCTTGATTATAGCCTTTGTATCTGGTAAATGAGACAATAATCTGGGCATATCATATAAAGATGCTCTGGCTAATATATGTGAAATTTTTTTTCTCATGGATGGTATGACACCCACTCACAGAGCTTTAGGTCCTGTCCGAACCTAGCTTCACCACATCATAACCCACATTATCCTGCCTCAAAGTGGCTCCTATCAAAGGGTCACCATCTGTGACACCTTGGTTCTTTATGCTATCCTCAATCTCGCTCCTATCTCATTTTCATATTTCATGATGTGTCATATGATTGACTGTGTTACAAGTGATACAAATGTCTCACTCCCATACGGAATATTTTTAACTTATGTTTTTGAGCATTTTTCTGTTGATCTAAATAATGAGGCTGTATAGAACAAAATTTCATCACTTAAGGGCGGTGGTGCAGTAAAGCCAACCAAAGAAAAAATCTCTAAGGCCACTAATGATCCGGTTCTAGAAGAAACTTAAGATGAAAGCCTCCATCCTCCTTCAGTTGCTGGCACCTCTAGCTCTCACAAATACTTGATCAATAGAGTAGTTAAAGATGTACTTCAGGAGTTTGTTAATATGACCAAGTAGGGAGTCTACTCTGGTAAACAATCTCGCAGACATGTTCTCCAAAACGAGAAATTCTTGCTAAAGTCTCAAGACAGAGTTGAAGTACTTTTCAAGTGCCTTGACTCGCTGGATAAGGATCAAGTGTTGTCTGAGTAAAAGGAAGAAATCTTGGACACTGAAGATGAGGATTCTAATGCTTGGTCTTTGTCTCCTACTGCTGCTGAGAGATTATAATTTATTGTTACTTCTGGTTCTAATTGACACTCCACTTTGCTGTTTTTCATCTTTCTGAACACTTGTTTTTAGATAACTGTAATAGAGTTAGACTATTTCTGTTGATTTCCATGATTGTTCATTTTGATATATTAGCATATTTTTTTATCTAACTCTTGCAGGTTTTCCTCATTGATAACAAAATGGGAAAAATGAAAAATGAAGAAAAATGAATTGAAATTGATGGTTGCCTCAGTTGCCTTTGATTTGAACTTGTGGAAACTTACTGTTTTGTGTTGTGATATTAGACTAGCTCAGGTTATGTATGTTTCAAGGTTGGTTAATAATAGCTTAGATGGAAGCCTTTTTCTGTGTATGGTTTGTTAGTATCAGGTTACAAAATGCAAATATTCAGGAGAAGCTTAAAGATCAAAGAAAAGGGGGAGCTCAATGTCAAAAGAAACATCAAAGGGAAGTTTCTTAAATCTATTCTCCTTTTCTTTCAATTTATTTTAATAATGTTTGTCATCAAGGAAGATATTGTTGAGTTTAGAAAACTAAACCATGATTAAAGTGATGTCTAATCATTATTGGGATAATTATCAAATTGGTTGTTTGATGTATTCTGTTTAGTGTGCAAAATAGTGATTTGATCCAATGGGCTAAAAAAGAATGAAACTGGCCCATTAAGCATGAACAAGCTCACATAGACATACACACACTCTGGTCCATTATCATATTAAACATAACCAAACTTTGTTTCATTGCAAGCTGCTGAATCATATGAGAGAAAAGAAGGAAAGTGAGCCCATATCCACTTCTCCAAATGACTTAACTTCTTGAATATATTTTAAATTTGAACAATAGAACTAGGGACACTTTTTTAAATGATGTTCTACTCTCAATCATTTCACAAGTGGAAGTGGAATAGTCGACTTTTTGCTGTGTGCGATCTTGTTTCTGAGGTAGCTAATCAGCTTCTAAGGTAGTCAGGTTCCTCAACTTAGATTCTTTGTTTGTTTTCATTTAGTTTCCATTTACTTAAATTCAGAAGGTACCGAGTGTGCTTTAATTATTTAAGGAAAGTTAACTAATATATTAATACACTTGAGAAATCGTCAAATAGCACATTAATAAAATTACTAAATTATATTTGTGTTTGTTAATGTTCAAAATAATTCCTAAGAAATTATTGAGTTAACACCATCTTCACTTAGAATCGTACTAATCATCCTCGTATTAGGTATTTCTTTAATCTAATATGAAAGGTATTAGTACCTCCTAAGCTATTGTAGCTGTGAGATATTAGAGAATGAAAAAAAAATTCTTTTTAAATTTGTGATGAAATTATGATGTGCATAAGTAAAATTGAGTATATCTTTTTCTTATTACATCAAAAAATTAGATTGAAGGTAAAATAATTCTCTTCCATTCAATTTCAGTTTATCCCAAATTAGGATAATTTACTTATCCTAAAACTGAATGCACTACAATTTTTATATAAATCGTGGTATACCTATAAGTTTTTCTTAATGATATAAAACCTAGCTAATTACCAATATTGTAGTGCATTTGGTTTTATAGAACAATATGATAGTATCTAATTTCAACTAGTTTAAATAAGTAAATTATCTTTCCAAATTATTAATACGACTAAATATCTTTTAAATTTATCTTTTAAATAACCTTTTATTATACTCATTTAGAAAAATTAAAACAAACACATCCAAATAGATTTAATATTTTTTAATTTAAAATACAAATTCAAAAGAGTTTAAATAAAACTAAAATTCAACAATTCAATTTTAATTTTTTTAAACTTTAACACATCCCAAAATAATCCTTAAATATCCCAAAGCACAGGTTTCACTCCATTAAACCTTTCACTTCCGTAAAACCTAGATCTGCAGGTAGGAGTGTTCATGGTTTAGTTAATCTAAAAATCAAACTAGTTTTTTGGTTAACAAAAAATATAGTATTGGTTAATTAACCAAATTAGTTTTACATTATGAAAACGGTTATTAACCGGTTAGTGAAATTTAAAACCGATTTTTAACCGGTTATTAAAATAAAAATCGGTTTTTTATTTACATTAAAAAACTGGTTTTTACATTAAAAACCGGTTTTTACACAAAAAAATTGGTTTTTACACCAAAAAATCGATTTTTATACTAAAAAATTAGTTTTTATACCATAAAATTGGTTTTTACATGTAAAAATAGATTTTTACACAAATTAATATTTTTACATATAAAAACCCAAAATTTTGAACTTTTTTTAATTGAATTTTTTTAATCTAAAATTTTTTTCTTTCTAAATGATACGAGTAACATTTGTAAATAATGAAATCCCTTCCATTGCTTTCGTTCCTTTTTCTTTCTTATCTCTTTTCAGCATTTTCTATAAATAATTTTTTCTAATATAAATATTTTCTTTCTAAATGATACAAGTAACTTTTTCTTATCTCCTTCTATCCATCTCTCTCCTTTTCTCTCCCCCTCCTCTTCTCTCTTCCTTCTCTCTTTCTCTTTCTCCCCTTCCCCTCTTTCTCCCCCTCCCCTCTCTTTCTCTTCCTCTCTCTCTCCCCTCTCTTCCATTTCTCTCTCCACTTCTCTCTCTCTCTCTCTCTCCCATTTTTCTCTCTCCTCCTCTCTTTCTTTTCTCTCTCTCCCACTCCTCTCTCTCTCTCTCTCTCTCTCTCTCTCTCTCTTTCTCTCTCTCTCTCTCTCTCTCTCTCTCTCTCTCTTTCTCTCTCCTTTTTCACTCTTTCTCCTCCTCCCCTTTCTTTCTCTCTATCCTTCTCTCCCTTTCTCTCCTCATGCTCTTTCTCTCCCCTTCCCTCTCTCTTTCCTCCTCTCCCTCCTCCCCTCCTCTCTTTTTTCTCTTTCCTTCTCTTTTTCTGTCTCTCTCTCTCCTTTTCTCTCCCATCTTTTCTCTCTCCCCTCTCTCTTTTTCTCTCTTTGTGCTATTTCTCTCTCTTCTTCTCTTTCTCCTATCCTTCTACTCTCTTCTTATCTCTCTTCTTTTTTATTTCTCCTCCTTTATTTTCTCCTCCTCTCTCTCTTCTCTCTTACTTTAGAGAGAAGAGGAGAAAAAAGATAGAAGAGGGATAGAAATTGAGAGAAGATTGAGAAAGAAAGAGAAAAGAGAGAGTAAAAAAAGAAAGAGGAGAAGAAGAGAAAAAGAAGAGTGGAAGAGGAAGAGAGAGAAAAATGGGAGAGAGAGAAAGAAGAAAAAGAAAGAGAGAGGAGTGAGAGAGAGAAAGAGAGAAAAGAAAAGAGAGAGAAAGAAAGGAGAGGGAAAGGAGAGAGAGAGAGAGATATGGGAGAGAGAGAGAAGGAGAGGAGAGGAGAGAGAGAGAGAGGAGGAGAGATAGAAAAAGGGGAGAAATGATTAGAGAGAGGAAGGGGAGGAGAGAGAGGAAGAGAGAGAAAGGAGGGGGAGAAAGAGGGCAAGAAAAAAGAGAGAGGCAGTGAGAGAGCGAAGAGAAGGAGAGAGAGACAGAGAGATAAGGAGAGAAAGAGAGAGAGAGAGAAGGAGAGAGAGAAAGAGGAAAGGGAATAGAGAGGAAGAGAAGGATAGAGAGATAAGGGAGAGAGAAAGAAAGACGAGGTGGAGAGAGAGATAGAGAGAGAGAAAGAGAGGAAGAAAGGAAAAGAGAGAGATAAGGGAGAGAGCGGAGGAGAGAAAGAGGGAAAAAGGAGAGAGAGAGAGAGAGGAGATAAAGAGGAAAATGAGTGAGAGAGAAGGGAGAGAGAGAGAGAGAGAGAGAGAGAGAGAGAGAGAGAGAAGGAGAGGACAAAGAGAAGGAGAAGAAAGAGGAAAATGAGAGAGAGAGGAGGGAGAGAAGGGAAAGAGAGAGAGAGAGAGAGAGGGATGGAGAGAGAGAAAGAGAGAGGAAGGAGAGAAAAAGCATGTAATTTGGTTTTGAAATTAGGTTTTGATTTTAATTTGGTTTTGGTTTTGGTTTTGGTTAACCTGTTAAAAACCGGTTTTTTAAATTTGGTTTTGGTTAACCATTTTTAAAAAATATGGATATGGTTTTTAAAATTGTTTTATTAAACTGGTTAACCAAAATGTGGTTATGGTTTTTTAACCGGTTAACCATATTTTGATTTTTTTATGAACACCCCTATCTGCAGTGCCTCACACTCCTCCTCTATTGCCACACTCCTCCTCTGCACCGCGTTCCTCCCTCGCACTCCTCACCCACCCCTCTTCCGTCATATCGCGCTCTTTCCCTATTTCTTGCTCCTCCCATTTTCACCGCGCTCCTCTGTCAGCTTCATTTCTTCTGCTAAAATTTGGATGTATAACACGCTCTTTATCTTTTCTGCCTCCTCTAGTAAAAAATTCTATCTTTTTAGTCTATGTTTTTGTTTGTATTTGAAGAAGAAAGCTTAGTTCTTGTAAGAATAGCTTTGAAGCTATTATAGATAAATAATAAACATAATAACTGCTATTTTTACATCTATCTTTTTATGATTTTTGATAATTTTGGATGTGTTTATAAAATATTTGGTTTGTTATTTATTATTTTAGATGGTTTAATTACTTAATTTTACTAAAAAAAATTATATTAGATATATTTTCGGATGTGTTTTAAAATATTTTATTTATTATTTATTATTTTTGATATGTTGAATATAATTAAAAAATTATACCATAAATCAAATCATTTTTTTCAAAAGACAATACTAAAAAAACTACAAATAACACACTCTTCATTTTTTATGCCTCTTCTAGTAAAATATTCTATCTTTTTATTCTATGTTTTTATTTATATTTAAAGGAGAAAGTCTTATTTTTGTAAAAATTATTTTAAAATTATTATAGATAAATAAACATAATAACTGATATCTTTACGTTTGATAATATTCATTTTTTATAATTTTTGATAATTTTATATGTATTTATAAAATATTTAGTTTATTATTTGTTATTTTAGATATGTTTACTTAATTTTATCAAAAAATTATATTATATATTTTCTAATGTATTTTAAAAATATTTTATTTATTATTTATTATAAAAAAATAATTATAATAAAAAAAGGTTGCCAATGAGTAATAGCTCAAATGACATAGACTCTCTATACTCAATTAAGTGGTTGCGGGTTCGAGTTTCCTATCTCTGGTAAAAAAAATAAAAAAATAAAAAAATAAAAAAAGGTTAATTTTCCTTACCTAAAGTAATGTTGTGCCTCGGCCATCAAGGAAGGAGCTTGGCTTCGTGATGCTTAGGGACGGTGATGACGACATTTCGGAGGAGAGAGAGAGAAAATGAAAGATAAAGTAAAAGTAATTGTTTTATTTTGTTAAAAAGTTAAAAAAATTTTAGTTGATAAAATTTAAATTAAATCTAATTAACAATGTATATCTGAAAAATAAAAATGTATTTTAATTAAAAAATAATTAAATAATATTAAAGACGGATCAAAGATTAAATTTTAAAGAATAAATAGTATTTTTGCCAAATTATAATATGTACCAATGAAATTAAGTGTGTCTATTTTTTGTTGCATTAAAAAATAAGATAGAAGATAGGGTGATTCTCTTATATTAATTTTTAATTTATCCCAATTTATATTATGAATAAGTGAAATTTTCAAAAAATTGAATATATTAATATAAGGTAATGTGATTTGCTTTCGTTCTATTTTAATGTATCCTAAACTACAATATGAATAAGTGAGTTTGAGACTTTGAAAATTTTTTTTATTACTATATGAATAAATTAAATAGAACATAAATTTTTTTTTATTCAATTTCAATATATCATTTTTGTTTTATTTATTTTGTCTTTATTACTTTTAATTGTCTTTTAATAAAATTAACTGATTTGGGCGGTAGTTTTTCCCTCTTTTGTCCAAGATTTAGAATAAGATACTGTTTTTCCCTAGTCTTTTAATATTTTTAGTTATTTTTTTTTATCAATTTTTGTATTCATATTTCTTTGTAATCCCTCTATGCTATCGTTTTCAAAATAAAACGATGAATCTCAATCAAATAAATGTGGAGCTTCAACTAGGAGCTGGCGGTGGTGCATTTGTAGGAGTGATGCATCAAAGTTTGCATGTGCTCTGACTCAAAAAAAACCCATGTAACGAAGTTTGTCATTGTTCGGCTAACACATGCCAGAACAGGAACAGATTAGAACCACCCCTGCTGCAATGTTACCGTCAGAATCAGAAGATATTCGTGCAAAACACATAATTGCGGCAAAAAATTATGTGGTTGCCCAAAGAATAATATTTGGTGCACTAACAGCTGTGCTTGCGGGGTAAATTGTGTGAATAGAGAACAACAAGTTCCTCATGTTCTTGAAGCCGTAGGCGCGATTCTTGATGATGTTGACCATGTTCTTGAAGACAATGCTACTGTTGCTCATGTTGTTGAAGTTCTTGAAAATCACGGCATTATTGAACCTACCGAGACTCTTCATGGTCACCACTCTGATGGGTTAGGTCAAGACATTCTTCAAATTGGGGTACCCTTCTTGATGTACATCCAAGATTACTGCCCCTTTTTCCTGTTACACGGGATCTGAATAATAATCAACGTGCAGACGAAGAGGTTGTTCTTGTACTGATGTCTTATTGCGGCCCATGAGGCTGGGGCTGCAGTTCTAGATGGCGTCGCTGAGCGGACAGTTAATCATCGTGCTGTTGATTCCGCTGAGCGTACGTTGTTCCACTGCATCAGAGGTAAATGCATACATATTCTTCTTTTTAGTTCCTTTGGAATGTGGATAGGAAGCTGGAAGTAGTTTAATATATTTATCCGAAGTCTTAAATAGAACATAAAAGTTAAAACACTTTAAAACTAAATTAAACTAGTGAGCTAGAGGATCAGCGAGAGAAAGTAAACATTGAATTAAAAGAGTAGAAAGAGTGAGAAAATATTGGTGTACCAAATCAATTCATTATTACTATAAAATTGAAATTTAGGATTAATATGGATCAGAAAAAAATAAGCTTTTCAATCCTTTTTTTCCCTTGACACAAACACTAAAGAAAACCTCTATCATCTTAAATAGCTATGGGATCCTATTTTGAGCACAATTTTGGAGACCCTTCTATTTTAAAATACATCCACACCAACAAAAGTTGGCTATAACAAACTACATACCGTCAGTCTTATAGTTTCCTTCCATCAAATCCACAAACACTTCCATCGTTTTATAAGTCAATTCTATGAACACTTCTATGTTCCAATTTCAACACCAGTATGAGATAACTGGCATTATCATCAATTCTATCCAATAACAACAATAGCAAGATGAAGAAATTGATCTACATACATCAACTGGTGGTTGTTTCACATTTGTCATAATGTTTAAGCTTTCAAAATAATTATAAAGTTTAAACTTTGTATATTTAAAAATATTGTAAAATATTTAATTATATGCATTTTTTAAAATATTATTGACATAAAAAAATTAGTCACCACACATGCATTTATTAAAATAGTTAATTTGATGGTTGATTTTTAATTATAGCTTATATCTCTCATAGTTGATTTATTTTTCAATATATTATTATACTGTTCCTATTCCTTAATCCTTTTCAAAATCTTAACAATAAAAAATTTTTCTATCTCTCAATAAATAACTAAAAATTAGAGTAATGTTATATGATTAATAAAATTTATTTATTCTTTTAACACTTGAACCGTTCTAAATACTAAGGACTAAATTTTAAATTCTAAATACTAAATCATAAATTATAATAGTACAAATATAAAATGTTAGTCTTTGTGTTGACTAACATTGATAAAAGTGTTGCCTCTCACATTTTTCTAAAAATTATTTATCACTTCAACTTTTTTATTTATATTAAAAAGAGTTAACTAATAATTTAGTACCCAAAAGTTTCAATGCTGATAAAAAGTATTTAAAAAATACTATCGACAAAATAATTTTTAAATAATTTGAAAATATGACAAAAATAATTAATAAATATTATATTTTCTATAACCCACAAAAAAACTTTAATATTTAGCAAACTACTTATTCACATTATCTAAATTTTGGCAATATTTAGTTGTACAAAAAAATTTAGAGCAAAAATTGATCTCTAGATTTTTTTATTTTTCAAAACAATGTAGTCATTCACAATAATATTTTTTTAAAAAATAATATAAAATTACCAAAATTTAAGAATGAGAAGATTTTATTCTTACAAAAACTTATATCAAAATCTAATATTTAAAATCATTTTTAGAATATATATTTAATATCTAATTTTTTTATCATATTTTTTTATTTTTTGGGAACTTATCTATCATTAGTATCTTTTGAAATTATTTTTGTCATCATGTGAACTTTCAAATACTCTTTTGATAGTTTCATGGGTTGAAAAAACATACTCAACATAAAATTATAGTTCACTGGATATTTGTTTTCTGAAGAGATGTTATCATGTTAACCTATCTTTCAATTCTATATTAACTTTATTAACAGCAAGTCAATAAAAATGTTAATTTCATGTTAGATCTTTCCAAGCATTTCTTAAGTATAACATACTAAACATAATTAATACTGATCAATGAAAAAGGAAATGATATAGACTAATCAATGAAATAATTTAGCATTCACTAGCATAAATAAATAAAAATAACTGAATTTAAAAAGAATATTCTTTTGGACTTGGTAACTAACATATATAGCCGACTCATCAAGAATCCAACGAAGGAGGTTTGTGAGTTTGAGCGGCAGCAAGAAATAAAGCTCCAGTTCCAGTGCCGCCATGTGAATGTTCCACAATTACATTGTCTGAGAAATCCTTGCCCAACATTTGCCACACACTACTATGAAGGTAGTTCCTGAAAATTCGGTAGTGTTCATAAAGACCTCCTTCCACAGTCACAACACTCTTTCGATTCTCTATCCTGTCAAGCTTCTTGATTATTCCAACGATTCCTGCTCCGGCTAGGCGGGCACCTCGTTCTGTCACTATGTCACATACCTCAGCAACCAGTTCACGTGCTACAAGGCTGCTGTTATTTATCTGCAAATTCCGCGATCAAATGCATAAAAGTTAAACTTCTAAATATAAAATTTCAATGCAAGATGATAAAGGTTCTTACCCCAAAAATTTCATTGAGCTTCTCACCCACTACTTCACGATCTTCTGATGTGTCTTGATGCATAGCAGCCATATCAGGAGAACTGCATGAATCATTTGTGATAGATGAGACAGATTATTTGTGATAGATTTTTATGATGTATATCCAAAGAGTATATAATAATTAAGCTAATTCACTTTTAACCAAATTAATAGAATTAGTTTAATTTTATACTCTGTTATGTAGATATTTTAGGTTGCCAAACCTCATTAACGTGCATGAATAATTATACGTGAATAACAACGTGAAAAAGAAGTAATATTTTCACTCTTCAATAATGTTATTAGGAAAACATCAACCTAAAATTATTATTTACTTTAATATCTATAATTTTTTATATATAATTTTTAAAATTATATATTTATTATATTTAATATTATTCGATTATTTTAATGGTCATTAAAAATATAAAAAATAAAGAAAATAAAAAAAATAAAATAATTTTAAATTAATTTAAATTAATTTTTTATTATCCCCTTAAATATATATTTTTTACAAAAATGATATTCATCTACTAAATCAGTCACCAATGTATTTGTAATACATATGTAATTTAATTTATTTTCAATGTATATTTATATTACAACATATATTTTATATAAATAATAACTGATTTTAGTGGTTAATTTTAATGTACACATAACATAGTCAATCTTTTTACCAACAGAGGAGACTTGTGCTTGGCTTGGTTGGATCACATACTGTATTATTATTTTAGTATACCTTAGTCCATAGGAAATCATCAATTTTGGAGGCACCTTACTACCGAATAGAGCTGTTTCGTGAGCCAGCTTCAACAAGACAAGTCTCACAATTTCTCCCAAATACATTCCTGAAATCAGCTTCTCAAAGACCTATATATGGTCCAAAAAATAAATAAACAGAGATTAATGAGTCTGTCGTCATACAAAATATATTACAAAAAGTAATTAATTAAATGATATTTCAGTAGCTCTACTAATTACTATACCCCGCTACCAGGATTTGAGCTTTCCGAATCTAATCTAGTGTCGAATGATGTCAATGGAAGATGAGGGGATCTGAAGTTTCCCCACTCCATGCTAATTACCTGCAATACTACAGTCCAATTTTATTAATTAAATTGCTTAATTATTCATAATTGATGTATAATGCACGTGTATGTGTGTGACAATTTTTTAATAACAACCGGCAAAAAAACAGGCAATAATATGTGTAGTGAATAAGTGAATCACTAATAGGAGACTCATAATATAAATTATATGCTCCTTTCACTTTATTCCTCTTTTTGTATTTCTGTACTGTACGAGAGTAATCACCTAGTGAATAATACATATGATGTTATATATAGCTTATGAATAAATTATGATATAGTGTGACTAACCAGCTCAGGAGAATTAGGATCTTCAGATGGTTCTGTATAAGCAGCATTGGTTCTCATAGCTAGAGTAATTGCAGCCACGCTGTCCCTGTTGTAATATCTACCTCCGGCCAAACCTCCAATTGTTTCATCAACCTATTCACTGCTAATTAATTTCTTTAATCCAATAACTTTTTTGGACATAAAATATATATACAAGTTAATATTAGTTAATACAAACTAACTTCGTTTCTTTGTCATTTTTAATTAGTTTGTGAAATAGTCATTGATATTAGTGAAGACAAATTTTTTTAAATATTATAATTAATGATTTTGGGTTAAAATTTTAGGATTTTTCTTTAAAATATAAGAAGAAACCAAAAATAAAAAAAATAAAGTAACTCAATTCTCTGTTTATATACGTGTATAGATAAACAGAGAATGTACATTTACAAACAAAATTGACTGAGAGAGAGAGAGAGCAAAGCTACTAACCAGTGCAAAAACATGCATTTTGGTCCCAAGATTCTTTAGCGCTTTATTAAGATCTTTCATCAATCCTTTGCGAACCTGGTTTTACAATTTGAATAATGCTCAAGTGTTGGTAATTAGCATGGATTCTCTTAAGAAATATTAACTAACTTTTATGTACACTTTTAATTTAAATAGTTATCATTACACTAAAAATAAGTTTTATTATTAATGCATCACATTATATATTTCTTTTTGGTATTTACGCATCACATTATATTTAAACCTTAAATATATGTATGCATTATGAAGAGAAGAGAGATGGGTGAAGAAACTGAACCGGGTCATTGGAGTTCTTTCTTTGAAATGTAGTGCCGGTGAAAGGAAGAGCATCATCAACTGGAAAAGATAAAGTGAAGCCCAAATTCATTTTCCTTTTTGAGTTATCATCCTCATCAATCACAGGGTGAGATGACACAAAGTTTGCTATCTCCGTAACCACAAAGTCAGTTATTTCCTGTCACAAACAACCAACTTCCACATTATAGTAATTAAAGTATAATAATCATGTGTACGTTTAAATCATATCCATCAAATTAAGAAACTAAAAAATGAAAAGGAAAGAGAAACAAAGAAAGATGGATGCTTATCGATGATAATGGATGGAAACTACGGAAATATTCGAGAAAAATGCATGGAAATGATGTAGCTGTAAAAAAAATGGACATGTTCCCAAGGAACTTCGTATAGAGGTGATGATATGCTAAAATTTGCAGTTGGGGGATATTTATATGGTGATAGTAATGTTTTATTGATAGAAAGTTATATGCAGATGTGAAATTGATAGCTAAAAATAGTTAAATAATTTAATTTAATATGTTGACTAAATTTTCATATAATAATTTTCAACTATTAAGTTCATATAAATACAATTGCACGTGAATTTTCACATATTTTATTTTGCTAGGTAGTTAATTTCACCTTTGCAGGGTCATGAAATGTGGCCAATATGATGGAGCTGGAAGAGTCATTGTTGCAATTCCTTATTAAAGGGGTGAGCAGAGTGTTATTTTTTTATTTTCATTTTAAGAATATTATTTTAACAACTAAAACTAGCTTGACAACTAACAATTGTAATATGAGTAAAAACATAAAGAAGAAAGAATTATATCCACCATTTTTGTAATTTTGAGTTTTCAGAATATTATCCACCTCTAGCAGTAGTAATTATTCTCTTTCTGGTACGAAACCCCAATTAATTTTACATGGTTGATTAGATAATGCTATTTATTCATAGGAATAAGAAATCGAACCGCACCACTTGATTGAGCTTTCCTTTTTGTTATAAGTGTATTGATATTAAGCTTAGAATAGTTGTAAGATATAGAAAGAAAATTGATAGACATATATTCAACTCATAATAATTAGCTGATAGTAAAAGTACCATGGAAGAACCAGCCAAGACATGTGGAGGGATGGAAACCTCTTCCCTTTGAAGATCAGATATAGGTTTGTTCTTTCCACCAAGCCGCGCACACAAGAACAACAAGTTTGTCCCATGCAAATTCACCCCATAAAAGAATCCTTCTTCATCTCTGCCAACAGCTTCCAAAGCATTCATTATATTCTTAATTTGGATAAAGTAGTTTTCAAATTAAGATGTATGAGTTGATGAATATTACCCATTAGGAAGGGACGTAACATTAGAAATGATCATGTTAAGTGTGGACAATGATGAGGATTCATCTAAAGAAGGAGAAGCAAGAGAAGCTTTCATGTGAGAGACCAAATCATCAGCAACTTGCCATAGCTTTGACACTGGGGTGCCACATTCCCTTGCGAACCTCCGAATTATGTTCCTTGCATGCTTCAATCTTTGCTCTTTCATAAGCTTCCATCTTTTAATTAATGCCCCTGCTGCCACCACCGCCACCGCGGTCCCCACGGCTGCCGCTACCACCACCGCATTCCTCATCCTGTTCCGATCACAAAGGTTAGAGGAAATGGATGAATGGTTTCTCTAGCGGGATCAATGTCGATCTTGTGTTATTGTGAAACAATCAAAATAACTGAAATCCGTTAATCTTGTACACAGGAACGGGTATAGTGGGGTAGTTGAATGGGTTTACGAGCTCAATGGAATTACATTTATATTTGTTATGTATAATTTCTTTCATTATGAATTACATTTTTATATTTGGAGAAATAATTATATTTCTTTTCGTGATGTCCTTCTAAAACACATTCCTAAATATTGGGTTTTGTACTCTTGAATACGTGTCAAATTCCAGTTAACTTTCGCACTCAAAATGTCTATCAAGCCCTATTGAAAATGTTATTATTTCTTGCCTTCGGTATACACCAAGACCATCTCTTTCTATTGTTCCTTGCGAGTTGCCACACTCCTACCACACTAAGTTTCAAAGCACGAAAGAGAATCGGCCACCCCCACATCACCATCCAACTTTGTAAGACATGAGCCCAAAAAATCCGATTTTGTTCACAGCCAAAAAAAGATAGTGAACCGAGGACAACCAAATTTTTTGTTTTTTCGCTCTTGTGCTAAGCATTCCCTTATTGTTTATAAGTCTCGCATCGAGTTTTTTGTTTTCTTAACAAAATACCTAACTCACAATAATCATGGTCTCATTGAGAATTAGTACAGTCAACCCAAAAGGACTAATCGTAATAGGTTATCTATATAATGATTACTTGATTAGTGCCACTCTTCTAACAAAAGTTTCCACCTTAGAGAAAGGTATATGACAGTTGTATCTAAGTAGAAAGAGAGAACAAGAAGCAAAGAGAAAGAAGAGAAGGGAAGTACGTAACACCTTCACTACTAGAATGTTACGTTGTCAGTTGCGCCATTCTAATAGTAAAATATTACAACCTATATATAATTATAATAAGTAAAAACTTTTACTTAAAATTCGTATTAACTTTTTTTTTTAAAATAAACTGGTATATATATTTTTAATACAAACATGCATACATATATATACAAATACATTTCAATTCGTGCCACACTTTTATTTACAATAATTTACACAAATAATATATATATAATTACAATTTCTATCCCTCTTTATAAAATGTAAATAACATTAACAAAAACGAGAGAACATCTAATAAAACAAAATAAAGCGCGTCCAATATTTGTCTTCTTGGTCTATTTTCCTAAAAAATATTGGATATTGGTGCGAATTTTCTAACCATAGACTAACCGGCAAGTGCACCGGGTCGTACCAAGTAATACTTTACGTGAGTAAGGGTCGATCCCACGAGGATTGATGGATTAAGCAACAATAGTATTTAATAGGCTTAGTTAGACAAACAGAAAATAGTGTTTGGAAGTTTAAAAGCATTAACAGTAAATTTAGAATATTAAAGATAGGCAGATAAATAAATTGGGAATAAAATATTGAGAAGGCAGTTAAGGCTTCTGAGCTATCTATTTTTTCGGATTTACTTTTCTTACTAACTATTTTAATTATGTAGGATTTAATTTATGGCAAACTATATGTGACTAGATCCTAATTCCTTAGACCTTTCTAGTCTCCTCTAAAATTCATTAACTGCCAATTCCTTGGTCAATTAATTCCAATTAGAAGCTACATGATCAAATTCCAGTTTATATGCCACAAAAACTCTAATTACCCAAAAATAAAAGGATTATATCTCACGTATCCCATTAAATTCAGATAATTAAAATTTAGGAGAATATGTTTTCAAGCTATTGTTCAAGTAAAGAGCTTTTCCAAGTTATACAAGAACGCAGTTAGAAAGAGGGTCATACTTCCGTTCCACCCAAATTCATAAAATAAAGAACGAAAACAATTCTTAAATTATAAATCCATACATAAATTAAAATAGAAAAAGCAATAAAATCAATCCATACAAATAGACAGAGCTCCTAACCTTAACAGTGGAGGTTTAGTTGTTCATGGTAAAGAGAAAATAAGGATTGTAAATTGCAATGGAATAATGTTGTGGTCGTCTGGAATCCCCTGTTGGGATCCCTTTTTATATCTAATCCTAATAATTTAAAAATATATTATCTAAAACTAAAATAATATCTTTTCCTAAAAATAATATTTGAATTTAAATTTGAATTAATTAACAAGTCTTCAGTTGATGGGTGGGGACCACTTGTTTTGTCCATTATGTAGCTTCTAATCTGTGTTTTCTGGGCTGGAAACTAGGTCAAAACAGCCCTGAAATTGCCCCCAGCATTTTTCTGCATTTTCTGAACGTGGCACATGTCACGCATACGCGTCAGTCACGCGTACGCGCACGCGTCGCCATGGAAAGCTCCAAATCACGCGTACGCGTCCGTCACGCGTACGCGTCGCTCCTCGCTGCCATCTCCTTTGATTCTTGCACTGCAAAACTCCATCAAATTCCGCCGAATGCTACCTAAAATAAACAAAATTGCAAAAGACTCAAAGTAGCATCCATATTGGCTAAAAGATAATTAATTTTTTATTAAACTCAACAAATTAGATGCAAATTCACTAGGAAAAGATAGGAAAGATGCTCACGCATCACAACACCAAACTTAAACTGTTGCTTGTCCTCAAGCAACCAAAAACTAATATAAGCTTAGGATGTGAATTTGCATGGGAATGAGAGTTCGATTAAGCTCATGTCTCTTCTTATAGTGGGGTTTACAACTGTAATCCTGAATAGTTTTAGCATCTCACTTTATCCTTTGAAGTTCATAATGATTGGCATCCATAGAAACTCAGAATTCAGATAGTGTTATTGATTCTCCTAGTTCAGTATGTTGATTCTTGAACACAGCTACTTTATGAGTCTTGGCCGTGACCCTAAGCACTTTATTTTCTAGTATTACCACCAGATACATAAATGCTACAGACACATAACTGGGTGAACCTTTTCAGATTGTGACTCAGCTTTGCTAGAGTCCCCAGTTAGAGGTGCCCAGAGTTCTTAAGCACACTCTTTTTGCTTTGGACCACGACTTTAACCGCTCAGTCTCAAGCTTTTCACTTGACACCTTCACGCCACAAGCACATGGTTAGGGACAGCTTGATTTAGCCGCTTAGGCTAGGATTTTGTTCCTTTGGGTCCTCCTATCCATTAATGCTCAAAGACTTGGATCCTTTTTACCCTTTGCCTTTTAGTTTAAAGGGTTATTGGCTTTTTCTACTTGCTTTTTTTTTTCCGCAAGCTTCGTGTTTTTCACTACTTTTTCTTGCTTCAAGAATTAATTTTATGATTTTTCAGATTATCAATAACATTTCTCTTTTTTCATCATTCTTTCAAGAGCCAACAATTTTAACATTCATAAACTTCACTATAAAAAATATGCACTGTTCATGTCATGCATTCAGAATCACAGAAAATACCACCATATCTGAATAAATGAGACTACTCTAAAAATTAAACTCAAATTCTCATGCACTATATCTGTTCTTCTTTCTTTTTTATTTCAAGCTTAGTGGGCAATACATGAGATATCTTTCATAATTAAAGCACTTAACAGAAAATTAAACTAGAACCTATGAATCTACTAATAAAGGATCATGCAATAACCAAAACAAAGTAGCAGGGAACCAGAACATAACATAATAAAAGCGGGAAGGAAAAAAAATGAAAGGAACTCAACCACCTTAGTTATCCGAGCGGTTGTTTTATTCTTCAGGTTGTGCTCCTTTGTGAAGATGATTCACCTCCCTTTGGTGCCATAAGAATAGACAGAAAACCTATAAGCGAAGCGTCAACACCAAACTTAAAGGTTTGCTTGTCCTCAAGCAAAGAAGAACTGAAAATAAAAAGAAACAAATATTATACTGAAATAAGAATAAAAGGATAAAAGAACAAGAGAGAATTAGGATTTGGGAGAGAGAATAAAAAAATTAAAAACTGGCGGCGAACTGGTGGAGGTGTGCGGCGCAGGCGACGCGTACGCGTACAGCACGCGTACGCGTGAGTCGCGAGATTTTCTTAATGACGTGGAAGCGTCAGGCACGCGTCCGCGTGCCCTGGGTTTCGTGCGATTCGTGCAAAGCCAGCCGCGCGCACGCGCAACTCTCTGTTCGCGTGGCTTGAGATCCAAAAATTTCATACGACGCGTGCGCGTCATACACGCGCACGCGTGGATGGCCATATGTGCAATTGACGCGTACGCATTAGGGACGCATCCGCGTGACCAAATTTGTGCTTCTAGCAGACTTCCTGCCCCAAGCCAGCACAACTCTCTGCCCAAACACTCTATTACGTCGACTTTGCAGGTCACGCATACGCTTCGATGACGCGCATGCGTGGATAGCTAAAATCACAGACGACGCGTACGCGTGGGTTTATTTGTGCTAGAGGCATCATTCCTGCGCCACTCCCACGCAACTCTCTATTCAAATTTATTTTTCACGCACACCCATTTGACGCGTACGCGTCAGCGATGCTTGCGCGTCGTGTGCCATTTTTTTTTTCAGAGAATTGTCCGGCTCCTGTTCTAAGATAGCTGCATGATCTGAAAAATGGTAAAAACTTAGTAAAAAATTAATTAGGGAAGAAAACTACTACTACGAAAAATAGCTAAGGATACGAAATTATCGGGTTGCCTCCCGACAAGCGCTTCTTTAACGTCACTAGCTTGACGGTCAGTTCTGCTAGTTCAGCAGATGAGTGGACCTCTGGCGATCAATCTCACCTCCAAGATAGTGCTTTAGCCTCTGGCCATTCACTGTAAATTTTCTGTCAGAATTCTCTTCCTGTATTTCCACATGACCATATGGTGAAGCTCTGGTAACCACAAACGTTCCTGACCACTGAGATTTCAGCTTCCCGGGAAAGAATTTGAGCCTTGAATTATATAGAAGCAATCTCTGTCCTGGCTTAAAGACTCTGATGGCAATCTTCTTGTTATGCAGTAGCTTGGTTCTCTCCTTATAGAGCTTGGCATTCTCATAAGCTGAATATCTGAATTCATCCAGCTCATTCAACTGAAGCATCCGCTTAATTTCTGCAGCTTCTGAATCAAGATTCAGGTACCTGATTGCCCAGTAAGCCTTGTGCTCCAGCTCAACTGGCAGGTGACAGGCTTTGCCATAGACTAACTGATAAGGGGACATGCCAATAGGAGTCTTGTAAGCTGTCCGGTATGCCCAGAGAGCATCATCAAGCTTCCTAGACCAGTCCTTTCTTGAAACACTGACGGTCTTCTCTAGAATCCTCTTAAGTTCCCTGTTGGAAACTTCAACCGGTCCACTTGTCTGAGGATGATAGGGGGTTGCCACTTTATGACGGACTCCATATCTATGCAGAAGAGAGTCCAGCTATCTGTTACAGAAGTGGCTTCCACCATCACTAATGAGTGTCCTTGGGACACCAAACTTGCTAAAAATGTACCTCTGAAGAAAGCTCATTACCACTTTGGCATCATTGGTGGGTAGAGCCACAGCTTCCACCCACTTGGACACATAATCAACTGCCACTAGAATATAGTTGTTTGAATGTGAGGGTGGGAAAGGTCCCATAAAATTAATACCCCATACATCAAACAATTCAACCTCAAGAATCCCCTGCTGTGGCATTTCATGGTTGGCAGGGAGATTTGTGGTGTTTGCACATCTGTCACAATGCTTCACAAATTCTCTTGAATCTTTGAAGAGAGTAGGCCAGTAAAACCCACTCTGAAGGACCTTTGTAGCTGTCCTTTCACCACCAAAGTGGCCTCCATATTCAGAACCATGACAGTGCCAAAGAATCTGCTATGTTTCTTCATCTGGGACACATCTCCTGATTATACCATCTGAACACCTTTTAAAAAGGTATGGTTCCTCCCAAATGTAATACTTGGCATCAGTCAGCAGCTTCTTTACTTGTTGCTTGCTGTACTCCCTTGGGAGAAAATTCATGGCCTTATAATTTGCAATGTCTGCAAACCATGGAGCCTACTGAATGAGGAACAATTGCTCATCCGGAAACGTCTCAGTCACAGCTGTGGGTGGTTGTTCTCCTGCTTCAGGTTCAATTCTGGAGAGATGGTCAGCTACTTGATTTTTTGACCCTTTCCTGTCTTTTATCTCAATATCAAACTCCTGAAGGAGCAACACCCATCTGATCAATCTTGGTTTAGAATCCTGTTTGGTTAGAAGGTACTTCAAAGCAACATGGTCAGTATAAACAATAACCTTAGAACCAAGTAAATAGGACCTAAACTTATCAACAGCATACACAACAGCTAATAATTCCTTTTCTGTAGTTGTGTAATTCTTTTGAGCATCATTTAACACACGACTGGCATAGTAAATGACATGTACAAGCTTACCATGCCTCTGTCCTAAAACAGCTCATATAGCAAAGTCACTGGCATCACACATTAATTCAAATGGTAAATCCCAGTCAGGGGGAGCTATAATGGGAGCAGAGGTAAATTTTGCTTTCAGAGTTTCAAAAGTATGCAGACAATCAGAATCAAAGACAAAAGGAACATCAGCAACTAACAGGTTGCTTAAAGGTTTAGCAATTTTAGAAAAATCCTTTATAAATCTTCTATAAAATCCTGCATGACCTAAGAAACTTCTGACTACCTTAACATTAGTTGGTGGTGGTAATTTTTGAATTACCTCCACCTTTGCTCTATCAACCTCAATTACCTTACTTGAAATCCTGTGTCCAAGAATAATACCTTCTGTAACCATAAAATGACATTTTTTTCCAATTTAAAACAAGGTTTGATTCTTGACACCGTTTCAAGACAAGAGATAAATGCTTAAGGCAGGATTCAAAAGAATTACCAAAAACAAAAAAGTCATCCATAAATACCTCAATGAAATTTTCAACCATATCAGAAAAAATTGAAAGCATATACCTTTGAAAAGTTGCTGGAGCATTGCAAAGTCCAAATGGCATTCTCCTATAGGCAAATACTCCAAAGGGGCATGTGAATGCTGTCTTCTCTTGATCTTGAGGGTCCACTGCAATTTGATTATATCCAGAATATCCATCTAAGAAGCAATAAAAAGCATGACCAGCTAACCTCTCAAGCATCTGATCAATGAAAGGTAGGGGGAAGTGATCCTTCCTTGTAGCAGTGTTGAGCCTCTTGTAGTCTATACACATTCTCCATCCTGTGACTGTTCTTGTAGCAATAAGCTCATTCTCTTCATTCTTGATCACTGTCATCCCTCATTTCTTGGAAACTATCTGCACAGGGCTTACCCAAGGACTATCAGAAATAGGATAAATAATACCTGCTTCCCATAACTTCATTACCTCTTTTTGGACCACCTCTTTCATAGTTGGATTAACTCTCCTTTGTGGTTGCACAACTGGTTTAGCATCATCTTCAAGGAGGATCTTGTGCATACACTTGGTTGGACTAATCCCTTTCAAACCACTAATGGTCCATCCAAGAGCTGTTTTATGGCTCCTGAGTACTGAAATAAGCACCTCTTCTTCTCCAGGCTTCAGAGAAGAGCTAATAATCACTGGATATGAATCATTTCCACCCAAGAACACATATTTCAGAGAAGGAGGTAAAGGTTTGAGCTCAAGCTTGGGGACTTCCTCCTCCTTTATTGGCGTGTTCATCAGCCCCTTTTGGGGTGGTGAATCATCAACTTCAACTAATTCGTACTCCGAAATAGGATCCAGAACATCATCAAGTACCTCAGTTTCCAGTACTTCTTGAACAAGTGGTTCAATAACATCTATTTTATACACCCCTCAGAATCATTATGGTGCTTGAGGGCTTCAAAAACATTTAGGACCACCTGTTCTTCATTGACCCTTAGGGTTAATTCACCCTTTTGTACATCAATCAGAGCTCTACCTGTAGGTAAAAAGGGTCTACCAAGTATAATAGAGGGTTTTACCTCCTCTTCCATGTCTAATATAACAAAATCAACAGGGAAGATAAATGGTCCTACTTTAACAAGTAAATCCTCAACCACACCCACAGGTAATTTAATAGAAAGATCAGCAAGTTGAAGAGAAATACGAGTGTGTTTTACCTCCTCAATTTGAAGCTTTTTCATCACTGAAAGTGGTATTAGATTGATACTAGTTCCAAGATCACATAAAACTCTCTGAATGCCAACATCTCCAATGGTGCAAGGAATGACAAAACTCCCTGGGTCTGGTATCTTCTCAGGAAGGTTATGTTGAATTATGGGACTACATTCCTTGGTTAGCACCACTGTCTCTTGTTCTTTCCAATTCCTCTTGTGGGTCAACAATTCTTTCATAAATTTAGCATAGAGAGGCATTTGCTCCAGAGCCTCTGCAAAAGGAATGTTAATCTACAGCTTCTTGAAGACATTTAAAAATTTAGAGAATTGTTTTTCCTTGGACGCCTTCTGAAGCCTCTGAGGATATGGTATTTTTGGCTTGTATTCAGGAGCCTTTGGCACGGTGGGATAAGTGTCAAGAGAGTCAGGAAATGGGTTGTTTGCATGTTTAGGAGGGGCGTGCTCTATATCTCCCTTCTTCTCCTCTGGAGCTTCTTTTTCAACTAGCTCTTCATTGGCCTTGGTCTCAGATCCAGCTATTTTACCACTTCTCAATTGAATAGCCTTGCAATCTTCTCTTGGGTTCACCACTGTATCACCTGGAAATGTACTTGCAGACCTCTCAGGTATTTGCTTGCTTAATTGGCCCATTTGCACTTCCAAGTTTCTAATGGAGGCTCTGGTTTCCTGCATAAAACTCCTCATCAGCTCCCAATTAGAATCTTCTTGGGACTTAGAGTTTGCCTGCTGAGGTGGTTGTTGCTGCTGAGACTGAAATTGGCGGTTATTGTAATTGTTCTATTGGAAACCGCCCTGAGAATTATTGTTGAAGTTCTGAGGTCTCTGAGGTTGGTCCTTCCATCCAAAATTTGGGTGATTCCTCCACCCCTAATTGTATGTCTTAGAATATGGATCATTTTTGGGATTCCTCGGACCACTCCCCATGTAATTGACCTGTTCAGAAGAGGGTTGAGCATAATCATAATTATCATTTTGCACAAAGTTACCTGCCAAGTCATAGGAGGTTTCCTGTGGTGGATTTTGAGTGTTGATAGCTGAGACTTGCATGCCACCCATCTGTTGAGTAAGTAGATTTATCTGCTATGACATAAGCTTGTTCTGAGCAAAAAGAGCATTTACAGCTTCTACTTCCAACACGCCTCTCTTCTGAGAGGTTTCAGAGTTCACAGGGTTCCTGTTAGATGAGTATAGATATTGGTTGCTTGCAACCAACTCAATCAGCTCAATAGTCTCCTCTGGTGTCTTCTTCTTGTGCAGTGAACCGCCTGCAGAGGTATCTAAACTCATCTTGGACATCTCACCCAAGCCTTCATAGAATATATCTAGTTGGGTCCATTTGGAGAACATGTCTGGAGGGCATTGCCTAGTCAGTAGCTTGTATCTCTCTCAAGCTTCATAAAGAGTTTCACCCTCCTTCTGCCTGAAGGTCTGAACCTCCAACCTAAGCTTAGTTAGCTTCTTTGGTGGGAAAAATTTAGTCAGAAACTCAGTAACAACCTTTTTCCAAGTATTCGGACTCTCCTTTGGTTGGGAATCTAGCCATAGCTTTGCTTTATCCCTCAGAGAAAACGGGAAAAGCATGAGTCTGTACACCTCTGGGTTCACTCCATTTGTCTTCACAGTATCACATATCTGCAGAAAATCAGATATAAATTGATTTGGGTCTTTGTGAGGAAGACCATGATACTGGCAGTTTTGTTGCACCAGAGTGACCAGTTGTGGCTTCAACTTAAAGTTGTTTGTAGCTATAGGAGGCATCACGATGCTCTTCCCATACAGATCTGCAGTAGGAGAAGAATAAGAGCCAAGTACTCTCTTTTGTTCCTCATTTCTATTCGGATTTGCCACATTGCCATTAACCATTATTATTATCCATAGCTGATTCTGCAGCCTTGTAAATTCTTGCTTGTTGTAAACGCCACCTGAAAGTTCTTTCAGGTTCAGGATCAAAGTCTACGAGATGTTTTTTGTCTCTGTTCCTGTGCATAAACAAACAGAAGACAAGAAAAGATGGGACTCTCTACGTCAGAGTGCAGAGAAGTCCCTGTGTGGTAACCTGTATAAAATAATAAAATAAAAATACTAAATAAATAAATAAATAAAAATTTCAAAAATAATAACTGAAAATAAAAAAAATTGAAAATTTAAAAGGAAAAATAAATAGAAAAAATAAAATAAAATTAACTGGGTAACACCAAACTTAATTCCAGAAATTACGAAAAATATTAATACTAATTTTTAAAAAAAAATTTCGAAAATAATAAGGAAAAATTTAAATAAAATTAAAACTAAAACACCTAATCTAAGCAATCAAACAACTGATAGTTGTTAATCACTATCAATCCTCGGCAACGGCGCCAAAAATTTAGTGCGGATTTTTTAACCACAGACTAACCAGCAAGTGCATCGGGTCGTACCAAGTAATACCTTACGTGAGTAAGGGTCGATCCCACGAGGATTGATGGATTAAGCAACAATAGTATTTGATAGGCTTAGTTAGACAAACAAAAAATAGTGTTTGGAAGTTTAAAAGCATTAACAGTAAATTTAGAATATTAAAGATAGGTAGATAAATAAATTGGGAATAAAATATTGAGAAGGCAGTTAAGGCTTCAGAGTTATCTATTTTTCCGGATTTACTTTTCTTACTAACAATTTTAATTATGTAGGATTTAATTTATGGCAAACTATATGTGACTAGACCCTAATTCCTTAGACCTTTCTAGTCTCCTCTAAAATTCATTAACTGCCAATTCCTTAGTCAATTAATTCCAATTAGAAGCTACATGATCAAATTCCAGTTTATATGCCACAAAAACTCTAATTACCCAAAAATAAAAGGATTATATGTCACGTATCCCATTAAATTCAGATAATTAAAATTTAGGAGAATATGTTTTCAAGATGTTGTTCAAGTAAAGAGCTTTTCCAAGTTATACAAGAACGCAGTTAGAAAGAGGGTCATACTTCCGTTCCACCCAAATTCATAAAATAAAGAACGAAAACAATTCTTAAATTATAAATCCATACATAAATTAAAATAGAAAAAGTAATAAAATCAATCCATACAAATAGACAGAGCTCCTAACCTTAACAGTGGAGGTTTAGTTGCTCATGGTAAAGAGAAAATAAGGATTGTAAATTGGAATGGAATAATGTTGTGGTAGTCTGAAATTCCCCTGTTGGGATCCCTTTTTATATCTAATCCTAATAATTTAAAAATCTATTATCTAAAACTAAAATAATATCTTTTCCTAAAAATAATATTTGAATTTAAATTTGAATTAATTAACAAGTCTTCAGTTGATGGGTGGGGACCACTTGTTTTGTCCATTATACAGCTTCTAATCTGTGTTTTCTGGGCTGGAAACTGGGTCAAAACAGCCCTGAAATCGCTCCAGTGTTTTTTTGCATTTTTTGCACGTGGCACATGTCACGTGTACGTGTCAGTCACGCGTACGCGTCGATGGTCTTTTCTGCGAGTCACGCGGACGCGTCAGGTACGCGCACGCATCGCCGTGCAAATCTTCAAATCACGCGTACGCGTCAGTCACGCGTACGCGTCGCTCCTCGCTGCCATCTCCTTTGATTCTTGCGCTGCAGAAACTCCATCAAATTCCGCCGAATGCTACCTAAATTATACAAAATTGCAAAAGACTCAAAGTAGCATCCATATTGGCTAAAAGATAATTAATTCTTTATTAAACTCAAAAAATTAAATGCAAATTCACTAGGAAAAGATAGAAAAGATGCTCACGCATCAGATATAAGGGGTGAGAACCAAATCACACGGTCCTCCGTAAGAGAAGAAAATGCCACAAATTTAATAGAAATAAATGCACCTAGTCAACATATATCTCAAAAAATTTATCTTTATAAAAGCTTACGGTCTTTTTTCCTTTATTTTCAAAAACCCATTTTCACTCACTTATACAATTGCATATTTAAAAAAAAAGTTTAATTACTCTGTTGGTCACTATAGTTTTGCAAAATTTTTCAATTAGGTCCCTATACTTTTTTTCTTTTAATTGGGTCCCTATACCAAATTTTTTTTTCAATTAGGTCCCTCTTGGTAGTAATTGGTTTAATTGTATAGGGACCCAACTAAAAAAAATTGGTGCAGGGACTCAAATAAAAAGAAAAAAAAGTGTAGGGACTCAATTAAAAAAAAATTTGGTGCAAGGGCTCAATTAAAAAGAAAAAAAGTATATGGACCTAATTAAAAATTTCGCAAAACTATAGGGACCAACAGAGTAATTAAACCTTAAAAAAACTTCTTAGTCATACATGTTTTGAAAAAAAAATCTTTAAATCTTTTTTTTTTTAGGGTTCAAAGACTCACCTAAAGATTTTCTACCTAATAAACTACTATCTCTCTTCCTTATACATTAAACACATAAACTAGTCCAAGAACAATTTGAAGTCCTCCTACTTAACCTCCATCACCTCCGTACACCAACAAATACAATCAAATCAAACAATTCAATCACATAAAAGCAAACACATATAAAGCATATAACAAATAGCACACAATCACATAAGAACAACACAACAATAAAATGCACACCCAAACAATTCAAATAAATATATATGATGCATATTTGTCCTACTGGTCGTGAACTCACGTGTCGGTTATACTACCAGACTCGACACATCCTGTAACTAACTCGGACATCATCTCTCTGTCGGGCACCCGCAGGAGGAATATAATTGGGGGAGTGTGCCCTACTACCTTCTCCTGGAGGTAGCATTGTCCGGGATATAGTGCCCGGCCACACTTAGCAATTAGAGAGAGAATGTGATGCAACAAAAAGGGAATCCTCAACCTAACTCGTCCACACCACAGTAAAAAATTGAATTGAAGGAAATTCTCAACCTTCTATCCAATTCTCCGATGCAACAAGAGATAGAATCCTCATCCCTACTCGTCCACCACAACAAGAGAGGGAATCCTCAACTTCACTTGTCTATCTGTGAGTGGGGCAAAGCCACTATCCTCACCGTGATGCGGGATGAACCATCATCTCCACAATATCAATAACGCAAGCGGGACAAAACCCCCGTCCTTACCAATTCAGTTCTCATATCACATTTATAATCATTTTCATCATAATCCTCATCAACCAAAATCGTCATAATCATATATAATCATAATCAATATCATTATTAATCATATCATCATCTCTTACATATATTTCAACCTAATCTCATCTCTCATCATAAGCCTCGTATAAATCTCACTTTTGTCATAAGTCTCAAATCAAAAACTCATTTTTCATCAATAACCACATAACAAATATAAATCACATCATACCAGTCAACACATTTCCACTTCCTACTTCACACTTTAGGTTCTACCGGGTTAGGCTTCGGCCGTTACATGCATCTTGCGGGTATGAGGTGTCAAATATAATACTCTAGACTCGAGGCAGGTTAATGTTGCAAACTAACTCAAATACAACATAATCATCTATAAACAACCTCTATCTAATTTAAACACATAATATTTTGCTCATTCAATCTCATCACAATATTATTTAATTGTTTACTTTATAGGCTAACAAATCAAGCTTTCATAATCCTCAAGTTCAAGATGACAACAGCTTGACGGCGATAGGAACAAGCTCAAACTCGAACCTCTCTCGCGTTCTGTTCATCGTGTCAATAGCAGCGGCTTCCAATCGATGGCAATGGGAGCTTCGGCGATGGCGACAAGCCCTAAAAGTAGCGGTCGAAGCGTTAGCGGCAATGGAGACAAGGAACGGCAGTGCGAGACAGCACCTCCTTACTCCTCCTCCTCCTCTCTCTCTCTCTCTCATGTCTCTTCCTCTCTCGCGCGTTCCACTCCCTCTTCTCCTGTGACTCCCTTCTGCGATGGCGATGGTCCTCCATGCCCGCAGCTGTGACGACGATAGCGACGATGACGGGACCCTAGTCGGTGTTGTCCCCTATTTTCTCTCTTCTTCCTTGCAACTCTCTCACTCTCTGCATCCCTTCTTCGGGTGTGTGTGTTGTGTACGACAGAGAGTGTTTGTTAGGGTTAGGAGAGGGTTTTGATTTAGGAATTACGGTTTGGTAAAAAGAGATAAGGGTAGTGCAAAAAATTTAATAAAATTAGAGGGTAGAACAGTAATTTAAAACCAAATATAATTCAATATAATTATCTTTACGGATATTATTTTTTATTAACTTACAAATTATTTTCAAATAAATATTTTAATTTAAAATTAGAGATAATATAATTAATTTTCTGTTAGATTATAAAATTGAACTAAATTCTAATTATTCAAATTAAATTAACAAATCTTTATTATTTTTCAATTGCTAAAATTTTAGATTGTAAATAAAAAATACCAAATTATTATGGAATTTATGAGTCCAAAATAATTTTAATCTTAAAGTATCATCAACTTGACTTAAATATTCTTAGTGAAATAATTTTCTGAATATTAAATCCTAAACAAATATAATAAATCATAATTAACTCATTATTTTAAATTTTCAAATGCTCAGAGTCTTACCGGGGAGAGCAGGAAGAGATGTAGGAGCCGGTCGAGGAAGAGAATGTCAACATAGCTAAGGAAAGGCAACAAGAATAAACCTCCTCCATTAAAGTAGAGCATGGATGTAGTTTATAGAGAAAAAATCTCAGGTTTCTCTTTTTTTGTTTTTGGATCAAATTCTCTGTTATCAATTGAAAATTATACTTTTTCATTCTTTTTATTCGAAATTAAAAATTTTGGACTTATATTATGTGTTGATAGCTACTAAAACATATAGTCTGAAATAAAGTTTCAAAAAGTAATCTTTGATATTGACCTTGGGAATCAAATTGATTCTCGACTCTCCAATTACATCAAAATTGTCCTTGCAACTGGCTTCCTTGACTCAACTTAGTCTTTTAGGTATTTTTTTGTTAACGGTGTACTGATATCGCATTATGAGGAGGACATTTAATAGTGTTACATATCACAATATGATTTCTTCTTTCATGATGATGTGATACCATGCCAATTAGTGGCATGTGATATATTGATATGGTGCCATGTATATAATACAGACTGTCTATTAGATTGGCTTTAATCTCTTTTTATTTGTTTAATATATTCTACACCAAAAGCTGAAGAAAAGTAGAGCAACTTACAAAATTATTTATGTCTTAGAAGAATGCGTGGTTAGTATTAACTGTGGTGTATTTCTCTATTTCTATAACTTGAAGCTCTCAAATATGCATCTAGTGCATCAAACCATCATAAGGCAGAAGCAATGTATTTATCTTCATACCTTCTCAAATTCTCACTCTCTTTATTAAATATTGAGTGTTGGTGTCCTTTTGTCTAATTTGTGAGGGTTGAGTTTTTAGTACTAATAGATATTTTGAGTGTATTTAATATATAGGATTCAAGTACATTTGGAATATTGTCACTTTGATATTTTGTTGCTAGAGATATTTGGATAGGTGGAGTTGTCACCTATTTTGTATCTTCGTTATATTTCATAGTAAAATATTTTTGCAGTTTTTTTATTTGTAGATGTAAGCTTTAAGTTAAACCACATAAAAATTATTTTTGTGCATTTTGTTCATTTTATTAAGCTTTCACACCACTCTTTTTACTTAAATTGCTAACAAGTGGTATCAGAACTCACAAGAATTTCGAAAAAAAATTATTTTGAATGTATTTTTCACAATGAAATTTAAAATTAAACAATTTGATAGTCGCATCAACTTTGAGGTGTGAAATATTTGTATGATTTCATTTCTTACATAAAACGATGTTAGAGTTGTAATTGACAGTAAAGATAAAATTACCAAATATGATGAAGCTTTACTTTAATATCAATTTTTTTGGACATGACATGTTGGGGTTCTTAATTAAGGTTTTCTCACTCTAGTTGTGTAATTTAATTTCCTTCTTTTATTTTAGTATAATTATTTTTTGTTCTAATTTATATAAAAAGACAAAACTAGGTGGAGATTTGTTAGGTTAGCTTTGATTTCTTTTTATTTGTTTAACATAACCCACACCAAAAGTTGAAGAAAAATGGAGCAACTTAAAATAACTTGGTATGTCGAATAACTTGGAGCAATTATTTATGTCTCAAAAGTGTATGTGACTGGCATTATCTGTAGTGCATTTCTCTATTCCTATAAATTAAAGGTCTCATGGATACATCTAGTGCACTAAACCATCACATAATAGAAGCCGCGTATTTATTTTTGTGGCTTCTCAAATTCTCTCGCTCTTTGGTAAATATTGAGCGTTGGTGTCTTTGTCTATTTGTAAAGGTTGAGTTGGTCGTATACATTAATTAGTTTAGTACCAATAGGTATTTTAAGTGTATTTGATATTTGAGATTTTGGGTTTGTATGGAATTTGATATCTCATTGTTAGAAATATTTGGATAGGTAGGATTGTCAACTATTTTGTATATTTGTCATATTTTATGTGAAATATTTGGCTTTGTTTTGTCAGTGGACATAAGTTTTAAGCCGAACTTGTAACACCCTACCACATAGATATTTACGCTTAGGTCGTAAATCAAAGGTGGTGAGACGCTAGACCTCTAAAAATAAAATATGTACATACATAACAAGGATAATATAGTTAGGAGTCTTGAAAAAAGGTACGATCAAAATATATAAAACCGAAGATACATCGCTCACGAAAAATGATGAGGTAGAAAACTTATACAAAAAACTAAAAGACATATATATATATATAGAATTTCAACTTATACGTATAATCAAGTTCTAGACTCGACCTGCGAAGCAAAGGCCGGTTAGAATATATATATATATATATATATATATATATATATATATATATATATATATATATATATATATATATATATATATATATATATATATATAAGTCCTAATTCTTCAGCTCAACCTCTAGGAGGGACAAATACAAGTTTTATACAACACTAGAGAATATATATATATATAAGCTAAGTACATAATATAAAAACCCCACAAAAGTAGATCTTCGCTTCAGAAAGAGTCATCTAGCATGCTCAGCGAGGTGTCTCACGTGCTGCATCTGCGAAGCAACAATATGTATGGAATGAAAATCGAGGGTTCTCAATATGGTAAAGGTGCCCACATAAATAATATATAAGGTCTCAAAAAAACTAGAGGTATTCCTAGAATTTTGACACTCAGATTTAAACTTAAAATTAATTCTAAACCAGAATTTCAATAACCTATCTAAGGAGATTCTAATTCTAATCTAATTCTTCACCTCCTGTCAACCCAAACCTCCTAATCACTGGTGGAACTATCCTTAGCATCACTTCTGCCAGCATAAGGGATCTCTCAGTTGCAAAGACAAACAAAGCATACAAGTAATACACAATTAAAGAAACAACTACAGCAGTTAAGTCATGTAGCATATAGACATATATAAACAATTAGGTAAACTAAAATATGCATACTCAAACAGAACATACAAATGCACATGATGCATGTCTGCCCTATGATCGATGATATCATTTATCGGTTATCCAGTCAAACCCGACATGTTCGGTAGCAAATCCTGGACAGTCCCAGCGATGCGAAGCTCAAAGCATATGCATATATATAAATAATCAATCGTCCATCGTGTGGCTGGATCAAAGGAATCTCAAATCTCAACCTAAAACTAGTGGGGGCGAATCACTATGTTTGCCCATGGAGACTAAGATCAATCATAAATACTATCCTGGAGCAAGTAGGGCGACCACTACATCTACCCAGGAAGCTCAAAATCATCTCATCCCGGAGCAAGTGGGGCAAACCTCACCCTTGCATCTACCCGGGGTGCCTCAACTAACCAACATGGAGTAAGTGGGACGAACCACAACCCTTGCGCTATCCAGGAGGTACGTTCTCATAAGTCTAGGAGGAACAAAGGAGGGGATCCTAACCTCCCACCATCTCACTGGAGGCAATTTTACAATACCAATAGAAACAAAGAAGGGGATCCTCATCTTCCATCATCTCATTTGGGTCGCACTTTCGAGAAAGAGTGCTCGAGATAAAACAATCATATTTGTAATCAAATTATGCCCAATATTATATTTATAAGGGTTAAGTAGTGAAATCATCCCTAAGGTCTGGGGTGAAAATCAAAATCGTCCCCGACCTTTTTTTGTTAGTAAAATCATCCTCAACGTTACAAAACGTTATAAAATCGTCCTTTTGTCCATAAATAAAATTTTTTGGACAATTTTGCCCTTTCAATAAAAATAAAAAATATTTAAAAAAATCACCCCACCCCACCCCCACCCCTTACCCTCACAGGCATGCAAAACTCGCGGTATGGGCGGCTCGCCTCAGTCTACCCTTAGCGGAATCGGAAGCTGGTCCGGCCGTAGCTTAGTTTCCAGCGAAGGAACACCGAACGGATCTTCCCGTGTTCCTTCCCCTTCGATGACGCCGTTTGCCAACCAAAACGACCCTTGGGAGGTTATATACCAAGCCGCAGGACAAGTGGCCAGGATGAAGCTGAACGACCACGTGTCTCAGAGCAACAGAGGGTTTCTTAACTCTGCACGCACCACTGCAGCAGCACCGAAGAACCTCCACACCACCGTATGCCGCTCGTTCTATAACCACGCTCTTCAGGTAACAAAATCGTCTTTGGGAAGAAGGCATTTCTGAAGAACTTGAATCTAATAATCTTTTTCCATTGTGTTCAGGTTTCTCAAGAGCAGGTGTTGAATCAACAGTGTGGTTCTACTTGGGGAAGGCAGGGGGCTGGTAATAAAGCATACTGGCTCCTCCAACAGTAGAACAGAGCGCGTGAAATTTGTTACGAGAGTGTAAAATGTGGTAATCGTCAAGAAGCTTCGCCATAGTTTTCCTAAACAAAATTTTCGTACTTAGTGCTTCTCATTTAGTTTCTTGATATATCTGTACTTTCAATGGCAACAGGGAGTTTTGAGAATCTTCAGAACAAGCTCTCTGATCTTGTTGAACGCCCCAACTTGAACAATTTTAGTTGGAACTACACAATCTTCTGGCAGTTTTCACAGTCCAAATTCAAAAAAGATTGTGTTGTTCTTGGTTGGGGTGATGGCTGTTGCAGAAAACCAATCGAAGGTGAAGAAGAAAGAGAAGCTTTGAGACTTGGATTTGATGATGATGAGGTTGTTCAGAGAATGAGGAAGGGGGTGCTGTAGAAGCTTCACGCGGTTTTTAATGGTTCTGAGGAGGAAAATGAAAATTACGCTTTTGGCCTTGACCGTGTAACTGACACTGAGATGTTCTTTCTTGCTTCCATGTACTTCTCTTTCCCCAAAGGTTATGGTGGTCCATGTAAGTGCTTTGAACTTGGTAAGCACTTGTGAATTTGTAATGATGATGATGCTGATGATAGAGGGGTGAGGGGTGAGGGGTGAGGGAGTGGGCTGAGGAGGTTAGGGTGAGTGAGGAAGTTATGGGAGGGGTAAGGGGGGGGGGAGGTTTGTTTTAATTTTTTAATATTATTTTTAATTATTTTTATTAATAATGAAGGGTAATATGGTAAAAAAAAATAAAATTGAAGTGGAAAAGGACGATTTTATAACGTTTTGTAACGTTGAGGATGATTTTAATAACAAAAAAAGGTCAAGGATGATTTTGATTTTTACCCCAGACCTTAGGGACGATTTCAGTACTTAATCCTATTTATAATTAGCATATAGTTTCTCAAACTTATCTCCCCTAATACTCTGATATCTTCTCTTTAATCAATTTAATACACTTCATTAAACCACTCTAGTTAACCTACCCATAACACTCTGTGATCCCTAAGTCTTCCGCTCTAAATATAAAATAGAAACTACCTCTTTTGTTTTACTAGTACACTCTTGCTCACCCCAAAAGCTTAAACACTAGCTATTGGACCTTAAACAGAATTTTCAGAGGTTTGAAAAACCAGAAGAATGGTTGATAATTCAAAAATTGTTAATTTTCATCAAAACAGTAGTTTCGGAGGGTTTACAAGCTTGCCAAAAAGGTCAAACAATGAAAATAGAGTATCGTGCGTACGCATCATGCATGCGTGCGCACGCACCACCCAAATTTCTTAATATGTGCATACGCATCATAGTATGCGTACATACGCACCAGACGACCTTCCCATGCCTATGCGTATGCACAACTTGCAAATCCTCAGGGTGTGCTACGCACACCTCCTCATGCGTACGCACACCCTCAACCATATGCTTTGGTCCGTGCGTGCGCACACACACCAGAAATCTTGATTTTTTGTGACTTAGCCAAATTCAATTTTCTGTATCCAACTTCTAATGCACATAATTTCCTCTCACTACAAGAAAAATACCCATTCAGCCACACTTTTTTTAAGCTACATTTGAAAAGCGTAGCCTATTCTATGAATAGGCTACGCTTTTCTCAGTGATGCCTTTTTATAAGAGAAAAAGAAACACAATTTTGGCATCATTTAAAAAGTGTAGCCTTAGGTATTATAGAAATCACTTATAAAGCGTAGCCGAATGTTGATATTTATGGGTCCACTTTTTATATCTAAGGAAGCGCTTTTAGAGTGTAGCCTATTTGTTAAGTTTTGGGTGCACTTCAAAAGTGATGCCTAATGTATCTAAAGCAAAAAACTTGACAACTGATAAATTTTATTCCTTAATTTCCCGAAAGCAAAACTCACATACTTAGTGGAATTTTTGTCCCTCCAAAACTCACACTTAGCCTTCATCTCAGCCTTCATCTCAATCCCCTTTCAGAAACCCTGTCACCATCGAAGAAACCCTTCAAAGCTTACCATCGCAAAGAAACTCTCTCGCTACAGAAACCCTCTCACTCACCACTCATCGTCGCTCCTCTTCGCCCTCCTCCTCGTTGCTACGCCGCCCTCACCAGCGTCATCTCTGCGCTTCTCATCGTCCTTCCCCTTTCAATTCAATCGAGTAACCCTCATCTCTGCGCTATATACTGAGCTTAATGAATATTTTTTCTTTGATTCGTCACCAATTCACGCTACCTGTACAAACTCGCGCGCCTTCTCCTTCGATTCGTCGCCGCTGCTCATCTCTTCTTCAAGGGTTTTCACCTTCGATTCGTCGTCGCTCATCTCTTGTTCACCGTTGCCATTCATCACCGCGCTCACCAAGTAAGCATTCTGTGCCTCGTTCTTTTCTTCTCGCTCATTCTCTTACTCGCTCTCTCTCACTCGCCCTCTCTGTGCAGTGTCAAAGAAACTGTATGCTCTCTAGCAACCTCTTCTCTGCTCTACTGTGAAGCATCAAGGTTTCCAATGAGGCAAAGCATCGATCCCTAACAAGCGAGGTAAGCGCCCGATGATGATGATGGTTCTGTGAAATTTGGGAGGTTTTGGGTTTTGGTTTTAGGGTTTTAATTGGGGTTTTAGCTTCTGTATTCTGCGTTATTTATCTGTGGGCTGCCAGATCAAAACTAAAATCACCAATGTAAATTTCACTATGTGTCAACTGAATTATTATTCTTATTTTTGTTATTGTTCTTGTTGATTTTTTCTTGTTTAAATTTCACTTTTTGCTTATGACGAATCATTGTCTAGTTCTGTAGTTTATTTCATGCCATTGGATTTGTTAAGCTTATCATAGGTGTGGCATCTTCAATTTAATTTCTCCTGTTTATGTTTTTCTATCTTTTAGGCTTGGATTATGCTGACCCGAAAAGGAAAGGCAATTTTCTTGGAAAAGTTTTTCTTGCTGCTGGATTAACAGCATTATGCATTATCATGATCAAGCAATCTCCATCTTTGAGTTCCACTAGTCCGGTAATCGCTAGTCATCTTACACATGTTTTTTTTGAGAGCTTTTTATGTCTTTGCTTCTTTCCCCTTTTTTTGTCCCCTCCACACCAGAGATGTGCATATTCATTATAGTTTCATAGCTGTTTGATTATTACCCTTTGAAAGATATCTTAAAAGTGGTAGATTGTTGATAGAGATGAATTGATGAATGATATGAACTATTTTAATTTTTTGTCCATAAAGAGTGAAGCTTGATTATGTTTAATTACCGTTCACAACTTTTGTCAGCTAGATAGTTGAAAGAAGGAGAAAAGGGGATAGTTTGTAAGGGAAAAATTATAAAGACAAGATATATATATATTTTTCAGTTGTAGTTTTCTTCTTTCTTTGAACTATCCTGATATAAGAGTTTGCCTTCTCTAAAGCTAATTTTCTTTATTTATTTAAGCTAATTTATCATTTTCGTTTCTGTTTTCCCCCTTTTCCAGTTTGCCATTCGCGAACCTGGGGTAACTCATGTTTTAGTAACAGGCGGTGCAAGCTACATTGGTTCACATGCTACGCTTCGGCTTCTGAAGGAAAATTATCGTGTCACTATAGTAGTATGTCTATTAATAAAAATGAAATATTTCTCTGACAAAATTAAATGCACTTATCAGTGTGGTTGCGACAGGCATAACATTGTTTTTTCCTTTTTGGCAGGACAATCTGTTACGAGGAAATATGGGTGCCGTCAGAGTTCTTCAAAATTTATTTCCAGAACCAGGAAGGCTTCAATTTATATATGCTGACTTGGGAGATCAGACATCTGTATCCTTACCCACTTTCCTCATCACTAGAAATATTTTGTTGTCATATTTTTAACTTTGATTGAAACGTATGTGGAGAATACCCAAGAAAGATTTTCTACTTAACTGGTTACCAGGTTAATAAAATATTTTTGGAGAATAAGTTTGATGCTGTGATGCACTTTGCTGCTGTTGCATATGTTGGGGAAAGCACTGAGGATCCTCTCAAGTAAGTACCTCTGGAGTTTATTCAAGCACTTCAATCTCAGTTGAATGTTTGCATTCTGCTTGTAATTTGCTCCTCCTTCCAAGTTGCACAAGTAACATGTCTATTTAGATACCGATTGACTTGTTTAGTGGCATATTAAACAAATCACCCTTGATGGAATAGGTTCAAATCTATCTATTAATTTGCTTCTTAATTTTCTCCTCCTCCTCCTTAATTAGAATGGTTAAAATTGAATTTTAATGCTTTCTTTAGGATCCGGAATTGTTTATCTCAGCTGTACGCCAAAGACATCACTCTTGATGATAAGCAAGAGCTTGATGAGGCTTTGCAGTAGGAGGTAAGTTGGTAATTCAATTTTCGCACCTTTAGATATGAAATTACAATTTCCGCACCTAAAGTAATTTGGTAATTCATATGCTATCTGATATTTTCCACTAGAACAGGACAAGTACATTTCAGCAATGTAAACTAGAAAGTAAATTTGGTGATTTCTTTTTCTTTCTTAATTTGTGTACTTAAAGTACTGAAAATATACTCCTAAGATATTTATTCAATCAAGAATATAGACAATGGTATCAAGTACTTCATTCTTTATAATTCCAAGGTTTTTTCTTTTTGAAAGAAAGAAAGAGCTCAACACTTATAGTGGAGCTTATTATAAAATTGAAGAATTAAAAAAAGAAACAAAGACAATTAAAGTAATTCCAAGATTCATTTTCTCACATGGTGAAGCATTTTTATTAATCATCTGTGTTTGAATTTATTCTGCAAAGAATTATATCTCCGATAAGCTTCTTATGTAACTTTTGTTTGTGTAGATTCAAGCTGCATTTTGAACGGACGAAATTAGGAGAATTCACTACAAGAAAAATACCCATAATCATAACATAACATTGTGTCTCTGTCTGTCTCCCTCATGAATTCACAGACAGAGGGCAAGGAACAGAGGAATAGCCAAAGCACCAGGGAGCAAAAACAGGAGCGTTCTTCAAGTTTTTGGCTCTTCATCAATCATAGCACCAAGAGAAAGAGAATGATGGCCAAGGAGGGAGCTGACTGAAGCTTAAGAGGGAGCTGCATTCCACTCACCCAACTGTTCTTCGAGTTTCTTTGCTAGGTGAGGACAGCGACTTCATCTTCTTTCTTTTCTCCTCTAATTCAAATTTCTGATAATTCTCTTGCTCCATTTTTTCCAGTTTATTCAATTTCTTTTAACACAACTACCACCACAAGCAAAGAGAGGTGAGTGATTTTCTCTCCTCTGTGTTTAATTTGGTCGAATGGCCTTGTGAAATGTAACCAAAATTCTGGTTCTTGGAACGGTTAAGGTTTGGACTCAAGAGAAAAACAGGGACAAGTCTTGTGTATTTGATCAACAAAGAGGTAAGGGTTAGAATAGTTAGATATTGATTTTAGCTGTATTTGGTGATTAAATGGCAGAAACCTTTTCATTGAGTATGCTTATTCTCAAATAAGTTAGGCTACATAATATTTTTATTGACCAGTCAGCTGCTTGATTCTTGGATCTGTATGTGAATGATTGTTGCTTTCTTAATCAGCAGTTTACTTTGTAGTGGTAAATGGTAATGTTCTAATAAACAAAAATTAAGTACTAATGGGGACTATTATTCATTTGTCTAGAGTAGTTTACTGATTTCATGTTAATTATTTTTGTTGCATGTGGATTATATATGCTGCAGTATTTTCGTGGCTCATGGCAATTTATCAACTATTGTCAACTATTGAGCTTCATGTTCCTAAATATTTCTATCATTGAATTCAGCATTTCAAAGTTTGTTCTTTCTCTGAGACTGTGCCAACTGGAGTTAAAATTTGAGTGAAGCAAAAGGAACATATTTGTTCTTTATCTTACCTTTTGATAAAGAATAGAATAATGTCCTTATGCTTATCAATTTGCCTGGTTTTTATTTTTGACATTAACTCCACCTTAAACAATTTTGATACTCACACTTATTCACTTACAAAATCCACCAATATCATGGTTTTGCAGATTGACGAAGAGCTTCTTCAGGAAGTGGTTAATATGGGATTTGACAGAAATTAATTGGTTGAATCTTTATGCAACAGGATCCAAAATGAGGTCTGTGCCCTTCATTCTCTCCTTTCATGTCTTCTTGATTGTCTCTTATTATTATCTATATATTTCTGGTACTGTGGCAAACTACTTGTTATTGGATAACTGGTTCCATGTTTCTAGTGGCTATCTTGGAGCTGAGTTTCAAGAGACTATGGTTGACTCTTTACCTTAGATAGTTGACTCTTTTAAGTCTTAATGGATCTAATAATATCTCTTCCTCTGCTCAATATCTCCCACTTATTTATTTATTTTTATGTGGTTTTGTTGTTACCATGTTTGGTTAATATGAGTGTTGAGCTGAAAAAGAGTAATGTCTCTATTCTTTTAGCAATTGACTAATGTTGTTGGACTCTTCATTTTTAATGTTTTCCTTTAATTTTTCAATATGAAGTGAATGACCCTTTTTGCCTTGTGAACATGGAGGTTACTAAGGAAGAGCTTAATGCAAAAATGAGAGAAAAAAGTTTTCAACTTTTGGTCTGAAAAAAACCATGCAAAGTTTCCAACATGTTTGTGTTTTGTTTTGTGGCAGATGGGGCTGGTGATGATTTGTTTAAAGAGCTATGGAGGTTGTGCAGGGCCATTAATGGTATGATATACACTTCTTTACCTTGTTTCTGATTTTGTTTGTGAATTTTATTTTTTTCCATTTTTGTGCTATGTATGCTTTCAAATTTAAGCCTTAAGGGGTTTAGTAAGTGTTATATAATTTTGATTTTTTTCTTTTGTAGTTGCCAGAACCTACAGAACAAGATTTGAGGCAGATGAAGAATCAGAAATCTCCCAAATACGATCTTCCGTCGAACAAGATATTTAAATAACAAGATTTTTTTCTCTTCTATCAGAAGGTTAATAACTTTTATTAGAAGATACTTATGTAGGATACAATATTTTGGTTTTTTATAGTTTATTAGTAGTAAATTCTAAGTGGTCTAATGTATATTTTGATATGGGTATGTTTAATTTAGTGAGATGTATGAATACTCATTTATGATCATCCCAATATTTTTAGTTTATTATAAATATATTTTGTTAAAGGATAATTTTTATTATTTAAAGAATATTGTATGGTATTATTATGTATTTATTTTTATTTTATAATTTTTAACTAATTTAATTAAAAAAATAGAATTATATATATAATCATATTACTAAATATTAGGTTTTAGAAAAAAAATTATTAGAATATATATATATATATATATATATATATATATATATATATATATATATATATATATATATAGAAAATAAAAAAAAAACAATGAGGGACCTAAGGCTACACTTATATACAGTAGCTATAGTATACAAAAAAAAAAAGAGGGATCTAAGGCTACGCTTATAAAAAGTAGCTATGGTATACAATGTGGCTACGCTTTACAAGTGATGCAGTAGTGTTGAAAAGCGTAGCCTATTCTGAAAAAATGAAAGCTGAAAAGCGTAGCCTTTGGTCCTCGACAGCATCACTTGAAAAGCGTAGCCCTTGGTGCAGAAAAGCGTAGCCTTTGAGAATAGGCAACGGCCGAATAGGAATCACCTCAAAAAGCGTAGCTGTAGCCCAAAAAGCGTAGCCGTAGCCTAAGGCATAATTTTTTTTCACTTTTGGCTACACTTTTCAAGTGTACCTGAATGGGTGTTTTTCTTGTAGTGTCTATAAAACTTTTATTTCCATAATCTTTAGACCATTTTAAAGTTCATAAAATTATCTTTAAATGAAAACAAAATCCATTCAAACCCAAAATCCGAGACTCAAGTTATGACCCGTCGAAATTGGTTAAAAATATGTTTTTACCAAAACTTCAAAACTCAAGTTTTTCAAACCAAATTCAACCCAATCCTATAAAAAACCATCTCAAACATTATCATAACCTATCAAACACCAACTCATTATGCATCAGCCATTTAATTATCCAAAATACCAACATTTCATCGTCAACTCAACATCTTATTTACCATTTTCATGCATATACATAATAGTTAATTTCATCAACTCAACTACACCACATCAATTCAACATATAATTCTTCAATACCACTTACTCACTTCAACTACAATTCATATCCATTCAACATCTATTAACTTATTCCACTAAGCATGCACCAAACACACAATTCAACTTATCTTAAAGTCAACTAGCCTAAGTTCTCACGTAACATTACACATTATCTATGAGAAACCAAAATCATACCTTGGCCAATTTTTTCCTAAACTCAAAATGCCACAATTCAAGTTTTCAAGACTCCAAATCAATTCAACCAAAATTCCAGCCACTAAAGCTTTGCCACAAGAGCTTTAATTTTGCCAATTCAACTCCCATTCCACATAAACTCAAGCTAGTTCATACAATTCACTCAAATTAGTACTAGGGCATACTAAAATTGAACAAACCACAAGGGTTTAGAATTTTTTGACCTTATCCATTGATGCTTGGAGTAAAATCCAATAATTATCCAATATTAGATTGCACCTAAACCACCAAAATCATCAAAATCACTCAAAACTCGTACTAAAACACGAATCCAAAAGGGGAAGAAAACTGGGCATAAATTATAAAGTTTTTTAGTACTTTGTTCGAATAGAAATGAAGAGGACTGCAAAACGAACGCATCGCCGCAAACGACTCGTCAATTGAAATTAAGAACAAGAGTTTGCTCTTCTTCCCCTTCTCCCCTTTGTGTTTCAGCGTGAAATGCATATGAGGAAGAGAAGAAATAGCTGAAGCCACTTCATTAAGTGGTAATGGATTGGGCCCTGGACTCAATATGGGTTCGGTTCAATCGGTTTAGTCCGTTGATTCAATTTTGAGTCAAAATTTTTAAAATTAGTGTCAAAATTTATATTTTAAATATTTTTACTCCTCAAACTATAAAATTTAATTTTCTAATTTCTTTAAATATAATTAATTTATTAGTTAATTATTTATTAATTTCTCACTGTTTACAAAACTATATAAATTTCTCTCGTATCATTTTGTTCATGTCATTACACTTTCTACTTATACTTTTATGCCACTCTTTTAACCTGAATTCCAAACAAGATTGTTGAATACCCTAAGAAAAATAATGCACAAAAGAATAAAAGATAAATGAGAGAGAATAAATGTGTCCATAATTAGGGATGAGAAAATTTTTCGTTTCTCTTTTAATTATTCTATAAAAGAAAATAATGAGACATGGAGTTGTGGATAGAAAATAAACAAGTTGTATGATGATTCATAAGGATGATTAGATTATGGGAGTGAATTATTTTAAATAAAATATAGGATTATATAAAAAAAGAGAAAAAAGAGAAAAGATAGACCAAAAAATCACTAAAACTAAAATAGAAGTCGAAAGAATCTTTATGCCTAGAATTTAGGAGAGTTGATAGAATTTTACAATTACCTATCTTTTATTTCTAATTATGTTCTTTCTATTTATGTAATATAATAAAAGAAATTAATTAAGAAGATGAAATTCCATTAGTTTCGCCTAATATCTCTACTTGTTGATTGATATTAAATTGTGCAACCAGAATTTTAGATAACATTTTTTAACAACTGGTATCAGAGCTCAATTCAAGGAGCTCTATGGGTGGTATATGCAATTTTTAGGTGATGTGTGTGGGTGGTTGATAACGATTGAGCATTATTTCTATGTCATTCAAGTTTTCACTACAAAGAAGGTTGATATCATTGTAATGGCACTAGAAGGAGAAGTCTTAACTTGGTTTGAATAGTGGGAGGAGTAGACACCCTTCCATTCATGGGTGCAATTTAAACAAGACATCGTAAAGTAATTCCAACCAAGTATGATAGCAAACCTAATAGGACTTCTTTTGGCTATCTGAAAAAATAGAATCGTAATTGATTACTGCTTGTAATTTGAGCTAGAACCTGAACCCAATAAAATTTGTGAACAGATACATTGATGTGTATCTTCATGAATGGGATGAAGAAAAATATACGAGTAGAAATTTCATCTTTAATTTTAGAGAAAAGGACAAATAGATCCCTAATCTTTTGTTTCGTGGACATTTTCGTCCCTGACCATTGAAAAATACTTTTAAGTTCCTGACCTTCACAAAACTTGGACGGATCAGTCTCTCCGTCCATATGCCTCCGTCAGGGACTGATCCGTCCAAATGCCTCCGTCAGGGACTGATCCGTCCAAATGCCTCCGTCAGAGACTGATCCGTTCAAATTTTGTGAAGGTCAAAGACTTAAAAGTATTTTTCAATAGTCAGAAACAAAAATGTCCACGAGACAAAAAGTCAGGGACCTATTTGTCCTTTTCTCTTTATTTTAAATGCTTGGAAGAAATGATGAGTCTAGCTCTCTCAATCGAGAATAGGAATATGACGTAGTGTGATTGTGGAGTGAATCCACAAAGAAAAAAGATAGCTCCAAATTTCTAAGCTCATCATCCTTCAATTGAAGCTCGGATTGGGTTAAGCAAAGCCCAGGAGGATTTGAAAGGGGTGGATCAAGATCAGATTTTAGATTCCAAGCCAAAAAAGTCCAAACAACAAGTAATGGAGTCCCAAAACTCCCCCAAATTATAGAAACTAACCATCACGAGTCAGTGGATAATAAGCCTATTGGAGTGAAAAAGCTTTCAAACCATGAATGGACCAAGAGGCAATGGAAGGTGTTATGTTTTTGCTGTGGGAAAAAATTGGGACATGCAGATGTGTGTCAACGTCAAAACTATTAGATATTTCTTATGGGTGACGAAGAGGAATAAGTAGAGATCGAAATTGAAGTGGTAGAATTATTAAAAGATATAAAATGCATTTTGATAATTATGAAGATCTCTTTTAGCTTCCTCAAAGTCTTCCACCGAAAAGAAAACAAGATCATGCTATTGTATTAAAAGAAGGCCTTGTGAACCCTCATATCTACTTTTATAGAAACCTTCACAATCAAAAGAATAAAACTGAGAAAATTTTTAAGGAGATGATGTAGTTTGAAATTATTCAGCCAAGTACTAGCCATTTTTCTAGTCCAATGATTTTGGTTAAAAAAAAAAGATGGGGATGAAGATTTTGTGTGGATTATTGAGCCTTAAATAAGGTGACAATTGCAAATAAATTTCTTATACTAGTCAATGATGAGTTTCTAGATGAAATTGAAGGAGCTCACCACTTCTCTAAAATGGATTTAAAATTTGGCTACCATTAAACTAGAATAAAGGCTAAAGATGTTCTTAAAACAACATTTAAAACTCATGAAGGTCACTACGAGTTCTTAGTAATGTCCTTTAGCCTTACAAATGTCGCATCTACCTTTAAAACACTAATGAATAAAGTGTTGGAACCGTATTTGAGAAAGTTTGTCTTAGTGTTCTTTAATGATATTCTAATCTACAGCTCCAAACATAAAGCCCACTTGCGACACTTAAAGCTGGTTTTTGAGGTTCTCAAGAATAATAAGCTATTTTTGATATAAAAAAAGAAGCATTTTTTTAGCAATCATAGGTGGAGTACTTGGGGTATATCATCTCAACAGGAGGGGAAGTTGTAAATCCTAAGAAGATTGCAAACATGAAATATTGTCCCAAGTCATTTGATTTGAAGGGCCTAAGAAGACTTTTAGGATTAACCGGATAATATGGGCGACCTGTGAAAAATTATGGCAAGATTGCATGGCCACTAACTTCAAGTGTATGGAGGAGGCTGAAATTGCCTTTGAAGAATTAAAGAAGGCAATGACTATCCTACTAGTGCTTTTCTCCAAACATTTTATCATCGAAACTAATTTTTCAAAAAAATAAAAATTAGAGAAAATTGTTGGCAGAAAAATTTTAGAGGAAGCACATGTCAAGTCTGTCTATGAAAGAGAAATCATGGCAATATTGTTGGCAGTTTAACGGTAGATACATTATCTTTTGGGGAAGCATTTTATTGTGCACACTAACAAAAAAAAGTCTTAAATATATATTGGATCAACTAATAGTAGGAGAAGAGTAACAGAAATGGATGATAAAATTGTTGGAATATGACTTTGACATCAAGTATAAAACTAGGGCTGAGAATATGGTGAAAGATGTATTGTCGAAAAAAAATCCAATACTCATCCCTCACCACGATACGACAGCAATAACAGCAAAGTGGAATGAATGGGAAGATGACATACAAGCTAATGACAAACTCAGGCATTATTCATAAGCTTTTGCAAGGAAAATACACTCAGTCAGGGATTACACATGGAAAGCTATATTACAAGGGAAGATTGGTGATTACAAAAATTTGAAAGAATTTCATGATATAAAGGTGGTTGAACATTCTAGACACTTTCGAACCTACAAGAGAATATCCGCGATGATGTATTGAAAAAGAAAAATTTAGCAATCCATAAAAGAATGTGAGGTGTGCCAAAGGAATAAGCGCTAAACGTTATTGCATGTTGGCCTTTTACAATCAATACCAATTCGTATAAATGTTTGATCTGCTGTATCTATGGACTTCAGCCAAGGATTGCCTAAGGCTTTGGGAATGAGAAATATCTTCGTAATTGTAGATACAATGATTGAATATGCCAATTTTTTTGCTCTAGCATACCCTTACACGGCCAAGGAAGTAGCTGATGTATTTATCAAAGAAGTGGAGCGATTTCATGATTTTCCAAACTCAATTATTTTAGATCGAGATAAATTATTCATGAGAAATTTTTTGGGTGAGCTATTTAAGGAAGTTGGAACCACCCTCAAGATGAGTTTTACTTATCTTTCATAAACAGATGGACAAAGTGAGGCTATCAATAAATGCTTGGAAACTTATTTAAGGTGTCTTATAAGTTTTAAGCCAAGACAATGGTCTAAATAGTTAGTATATTGGCAAAATATTCATATAATACCAACTATTATGGCTCCATTATTTTAAAGTCCCTTTTAAAGCCCTTTATGGTAGAGAACAACAGTATAAAAAGTTCAAGTCCTTTTAAAAGAAAAGAATCAGATGATCGATAAGCTCAAATTTTCGCTTGAAAGAGTCCAAAAATAAATGAAAACATATGATGATCAGAAAAGGCATGATGTGACCTATGAAAAAGGAAAGATGTTGTTTCTTAAGTTGCAACTATATAAGATGCAAGAACTTGTCAAAAGAGTCAATCAAAAGCTTAACCCAAGATTCTATGGGTTATTTGAGATATTAGAAGGAGTGAGGCAAGTTGTATATCAACTAAAATTGTCCGAAACAGTTAGAATTCATCCAGTTTTTCATGTTTTCCTGTTAAAAAAATACACTAGAACGAATATCCATCTGCAACCATTTCCAGCAACTATTTTAAAAGAATGGGAACTTCAGACTCAACCAGAAGAAGTCCTCGAGGTTAACACCAATGTAGCAAGACAGCTTGATAAAGTATTGATCAAATGGTAACATTTATCATAATTTAAAATTTTATGGGAGTTAGGCACTGAAATTCATAAGATCTTCTCTCTTTTCACCTTGAAGACAAGGTAGCTCTTCAAGGGGAAGATATTGTTGAATACCATACAAAAAAATAATGTAAAAAAAGGAATAAAAAAAAAACAAAAGACAACAAATGAGTCCATTATTAGGAAAGCAAAGATTTCTTTTTTGTTTTTTAATTACTCTAAAAAAAGATGAGACATGAAACTCTAAGTAGAAAATAATTAAACAGATTGTATGATCATTTATGAGAATAATTAATGTATAGGAGTGATTATTTTAAATAAAAAATAACACTACATAAGAAAAGAGAAAAAGGAGAAAAGAAGTAGAGCAAAAAATCACTGAAACAGAAATAGATGCCAAAGCTCCTTACGCGAACTTAGGAGTAGAACTCCAATTTTCTATCCTGTATTTCAAATTTTGTGTTTTTTTTTCTATTTTTTTTTAATTCAATAAAAAAAATCAATCAAAATTTTCTGTAATTCTACTAAGAAATAAGTAGAAAACTATAACAAAAATTTGTCATAGCAACTAAATCAAGGTGGAGAAGACATCTCTTGTATAAATACAAGTCAAGTAGTGGAGGAATATTATAATGTTATTTGTATTTACAAGTCACTTAGGATAATGTTATTGCTAAGCACTGAAAAGTGCTTTGGTTCCTAGCTAGTGGCTATTAGTAACCACTAATATATGGATATCTATAAGGGAGATAAGATTATTTTATAAGATCATAATAATATTATAATGCAACAAGATGCAAAAACTTAATTTCTATTTTCATTGAAGCAATTGCACCAAACCAACACAATTTGTTACGTGTTGTGCAGTCCACTAACTTCAACATATATTCTCTGTAACACCCTCGCCATTAACTACTTATGCTTAAGTCATAGGAAAGTTAATAGCAAGAGCATTACTAAACTCTTCTAATTAATGTGGTTACTCTATTCTAAACTTAGTATGATAAATTACCTTAATGTATCTTGATTAATCTGAAAGTTATTACAATTAATCTATATCTATATAAGAGGTCATCTATAACGGCTTGAAGGTTAGTAGGGTTAATTGAGTTAGTTGTGACAGATTATAATTAAATTTCCGTGTTTATGCTAACTATTTGGTTTGAAATGAATCTAGATTAATTAGAAGATAATAGTGAACTTTAATCCTAACCGTGTTTATTATTCATTGGAAATATTGGTGAGTCTCACGTCCACTAGGGATAGTAGTGAACCTTTCAATAAGATAAAAATTTGTTAATGGCAAGAATTTGAGAGTGGTTGATTTGCTGCTACCTTCAATACCTCACAAGCCAGTAATAGTTAAAGTTATGGAACTTATTGTGACAACTTAGCCATAGGTAAAGTTTCTTGGATCAGTATTTTTAACCAATCATTAATTCTTAAGTTCTCTGTTAGTTTTGTTTTCTTCATTATTAATCATTTTCACAAAAATCAAGTTATTTCTCAATCAATTGTTAATTTTTTTTTTCGGGGTATGACTTAGGCACATCATTAGAGCTATATGCTCATAAGGTGTTATTGGCATTTTTAAGAAGAGAAAATATAGGAAATCGAATTTTGTTAGCTAACATTAGTCAATTTTAGAGTGTATGTTTATAATTTAAGATTTATAGGTAGGGATTATGATTCGAAATATAGAATTTAAGATAAATAATAATTTTTAAAAAATTGACTAATGTTAATTGAAAAAATTGATTCTTTAACATTACACTTTTCAAAAAAAAAAAAAAATTGTGGGACAATGAGTTTGTCATGGGAGTTTTTTTCGTACCAAATTCTCAATAACAATCTTTAACAAATACTGCACACAATGCCTTCCCTTAAACAACCAACTTCCGTAATCCCAAAGAACGATTGCTTCCCGTTCTTTTATAGCTGATTCTTTTTGGCATGTCGATTTTGAAGCAGCACATCACTGCACACATGATGCATTCAATCTATTCTTCTCTAGACCAATAAATACCAAGATTAACAACATGTCTACATAGTCAATTTATTTGCTTTTCTTAAATTATTAAATTTGATTCTACAATAATTTTTACTCAATTTTCAATATTTAATAGTCGATTTAAGAATTTTATATTAGATGTCTATTAGAATTATTATTTTTCAATTAAAATAAAATTTGTGCTTTTTTGTTTTAGAAATCGACTCGAAAGAGTTTTATTTATTTATTTTTATATTAGCTTTAATTTTTTTGTAACAAATGCATTAATTGAAAGAATTTTTTCAACTATAAATATCAATAAAAGTTGGCTTCTAATTTTATGAGAAGTAAATTTTTAAATAATTATTTACTAATATATATAGAAAAAGAGATATTTGGATTGTATTGTTAAGAAAAAAGTGACTTAATTTTTTAAAATATGAAACTTAAATAATAAAATTCTAAATTATATGTTATTATTTAAATTATTATTTTATTATTGTAATTTGTAAATTAGATATTTTGAAGACTAATCATATTTTAACAAAATATAATTATAACAATGATCATGTTATATGTACATAAAAAATAATCATTTATATAAAATACATATTAAAATATAAGATATACATTAAAAATGAGTTAAATAATACATATATTTATACAAAAATACATCATAGTTAACGAATAATTTGATAACTAATTTTTATTATAAAAATTATTATTATATTATATATATTGATGAGTTTGGAAAACTCTAAAATAACATTTATGATGACTAAACATTATTAATCTAATTAAATGCAAAAATATTAATCCATATATGTGATGAAAATTATTTTTTCTATGCAAGTTCTGTTTGGACCGAATACAAAAGGAAATTGTTGCAAACTAACCTTCAGCTTTGATGTCAATATGATTGTGTTGACTGATTTATTTTAATGGGCCATTTTGATTTATTATTACAAGCCCAATATGCTTTTAAGAATTAAGCCTTATTCAAAGTATGGCATACTATATGGCAGATGTAAATTATGTTTAATTGGGCCAATTTCTACTAACATCAACATTAAGCCCATATTAAACCAATAATCCAATGCTTGATCCGAAACCCATTGAAAGAAAGCAAATTGGTTTCATGCCTCCAACGGATTCCATTTCTTGTTAAGAGATGGATTTCAAAATTTAATTTGCTAGGATTGGAAATATAAAAGAGAGAGAAAAAGTATGATTGATGTGATTGATTGGTTTAATGCAACACGCCACTCAGCAAGGGAAGTAAAAGCAACCTCATTTTAATTAAATTGTTCTATTTCAATTAATTGCTTTTCTTCTAACTTCATCTCTCTCATCTTTTCTTCTTCTCTTTCGGTCATTACCCAGCAACCATGAAAGCTACACCTAGCCACTGAAAAGAAGATAGAGCAAGCAACAAAACCATCACAATGATGGCAAGAAAAAGCAAACTAAAAGTATGCTGTGGTTAAGATCTTCTTTCACTTGTGGTAAGATTTAGTGATGAGATCTTGGCTCCTCCATACCAAAAATGGAAGTGAAGATCTCGGTCAGAGAAGAAGAATCTTGGAGAGGATGGCTTGTCTCTGATTCTGCTCAACCATCACAGGAAGTAGCAACAGTGGCTACGTGATGGAAGAGGCAGAGATTAGAGCAGATTAAGCTATCATCATCATGAAGCATCAAGGGCCAGAAGTTCATCTTGGAGAGCAAGGCAAGGATGAAGGGCTCGGATTGATGAAGATTGGTGACTAAGGAAGGACTAGAGGTAATTGCATGTTGGGTTTTGCATGTGTTATCTCTTCTCTCTCTCTGGCCGAACCGGTTCTGTTTGAAGAAGAAGAAGATTGGCTTGGTATGTTTGGTTTCAACCTTGGAGGGTTCTTCCTATAAGTAAGGGTGAACAGTTAGGGTTGATTCAAGGAGTGAGAGTGCAAGGCATAGAGTTCTCATAGAAACACAAGCTGACAGAATTTCTTCTCCTTCAATGTTTTATGTTTTGTATTTTTCTGTTTAATTTTGTCATGTCTTGAGTCTCATGGAAAAAGGCAAACAGTGAGGTTTGTATGAAAAAGCCATAGAGCGGAAAAAGGCAGAGAGTGCAAAATTAAAAGAAAAAGCCATAGATGTCCTTAGAGTTCCTTTGTACATCTGTGTTGTGTTTCATGATTCTATGGAAATCCCCTTGTAAGTTGGGTTAGCACTTTACAGTTGAAAGCTTGGCAGTGACCAAGTCAAGTTCAGTTTGGGTTTAGATTCTGGACTTGTCCCGGATAGGAAGGGTAGTTCCTAGGGAGAATTGGTGTTTGTAATCAAGGATGATTATAGTGAAATTCCATCATTGTTGTGATGGAGACTGGATGTAGGCTGCACTGCACTTAGCAGCTGAACCAGGATATATCTGGGTGTAATATTCTCTTTCTTCTACTCCATTTCTATCTCTGCTGCAACAGGAGATAAAACCAAAAATATCTCGTGCTGATTGACGAGACAAAAAGAAAAGTGTCGTGGCTGGGGACGAGACAAAATAAAAAGTCTCGTGGCTAGTGACGAAATAAAAAGACAAAAAGTCTCCAAAAGCAATTTCTAAGGCCAGCAAGTGTTGTCAAGCGAAAAGGGGCTAAGATTCAACTCCCCTTCTCTTAGCCATTGATAACCATCAATTGGTATCAGAGCTTAGTTTCAAAGAGATCAAGCTTTGCAGCTTGGAGTAAAGATCTATATGGCAGAGAACAGTGGCTCAAATCTAGTGTCCTACAATCTGACCGAAGGGCAATCAAGCAACAGACCTCCTCCTTTCAATGTGAAAACCTATACCTATTGGAAGGAGAGGATGAAGATCTTTGTGCAAGCACTGGACTACAGACTCTGGAAGATCATCCTTGAAGGTCCTCAATATCTAACCGTCACAAGTGCCGAAGGAGTTGTCACTTCTAAACCAGAAGCAAGCTGGACCGAAGAAGACAGAAAGAAGGTTGAGCTCAATGCCAAGGCTATCAACTTGCTCAACTGTGCTATCAGCTTTGAGGAGTACCGACGGGTATCACGATGCACAACAGCAAAAAAAATATGGGACAAACTCCTAGTCACTCATGAAGAAACCACCATTGTAAAGAAGACCAGGATAGATATGTTAAACAGAGAATATGAAATGTTTGCAATGAAGGAAGGAGAATCCATTGATGAGCTATTTGAGCGCTTCAACACCATTATTGTTGGCTTGGATGCTATGGGAATCAAGTATCCTGAATCTGTGCTAGTGAGAAGAGTGTTGAGATGTCTCACAAAAGAGTGGGAAACAAAAGCTTTAATTATTTCTGAGAGTTGTGGTCTTGACTCCATGACCTATGATGATTTGAGAGGAAATTTACTTGCTTTTGAAAATACCTATTTAAAAAAAGATTCAAAAAAGAAAGGAATAGCTTTCTCATCTGTTACTAACCCTCTGGATGATGAATCCAGTGATAACTCATCTGAAAATAAATTTGTGTTGTTTGCAAAAAAATTCAGGAAAATGGTGAAGCTCAAGGAGAGAGGCAAAGGAGGGAGCTCAAGAAAACAGAAGAAAGATTTTAGCAAGGTGACTTACTACAACTGTAAAGAAACAGGGCACTTCAAATCTGACTGCCCTAAGTTGAAAAGGGAAGAAAAGCCGAAGAAAGGAAAGAAAAAGGGACTAATGGCATCATGGGAAGATCTTGAAAATGATTCTGAAGACGATGAAGAATCTGAAACAAAGCCTTAACCATGCCTTATGGCTGACTACGTTGAACAGGTGTGCCTAGCATTCAAACGGAAGGAGAATATGTGGTATATGGACAGCGGATGCTCTTGGCATATGACCGGAAAGACAACATTCTTCATAAAGCTTGATGAATATGATGGAGGACTTGTCACTTTTGGTGATGATGCAAAAGGAAAAATAGTGGCTATTGGAAAAGTTGGTAAAATCTTTTCATCTTGTATAAATGATGTTCTTCTTGTAAATGGTTTGAAACATAATTTACTTAGTGTTAGCCAATTGTGTGATTTAGGTTTTGAAGTTGTTTTTAGAAAGTTTGTGTGTTTGGTTGTTTGTGAGAAAACTGGGGATATTTTATTTGAAGCTAAAAGGTGCAATAATGTGTATGGATTGACTCTTGAGGACTTGAAAGAACAAAATGTAACATATTTTACCTCTCTTGAATATGAAAAATGGCTATGGCATATAAAGTTGGGTCATGCTAGCATGTACCAAATTTCTAAGCTAGTTAAGAAAAATTTGGTTAGAGGAATTCCAAATATCAAATTTGATAAGGATCTTACTTGTGATGCTTGCTAATTGGGCAAATAAGTAAAATCCTCTTTTAAACCAAAAGATGGAATCTCAACCAAAAGGCCATTAGAGATGTTACACATTGATCTTTTCGGTCCAACAAGAACTCAAAGTTTAGGAGGTAAACACTATGGTCTTGTGGTGGTAGATGATTACTCTAGATTTGGTTGGACTTTTTCTTGCTTATAAAAATGATGCTTTTCATGCTTTTGCAACTCTTTGCGAGAAAATTCAAAATGAAAAAGATTTAAAAATTGCCCATTTGAGAAGTGATCACGGAAGAGAATTTGAAAACTAAGATTTTGAAAAATTCTGCGATGACTTTCGAATTTTTCATAACTTTTCATGCCCTAGAATCCCTCAACAAAATGGGGTGGTTGAGAGAAGGAATAGAAGCCTTCAAGATATGACTAGGGCCATGCTTTGTGAGAATAAGATTCCTAAATTTCTATGGGCTGAAGCTGTAAATACAGCTTGTTATATTTTGAATAGGACAATTATTAGAAAGGGTTGAAGAAAACTCCTTATGAGCTATGGAAAGGAACCCCTCCAAATCTTAAGTACTTTCATGTTTTTGGATGCAAATGCTTTGTACTTAACAATAAAGAAAACCTTGGCAAATTTGATCCAAAATCCTATGAAGGAATGTTTGTTGGATATTCCACCACAAGCAAGGCTTATAGAATTTATCTCAAAGAGCATAGGACCATAGAGGAATCCATACATGTTACTTTTTGTGATTCTAATTTAATTCCCAGTACTGTGATAGATAATGATTCAGATTGTGAAGAAGCTGGAACAAGTAAAGAAAATCCCAAAACTGCTCAAAATGAAGAATCTGCCAGTCCAGTTTTGTCTCGTCAGATTGAAGGAGACATTTCTACTTTGTCTCCTGAGCAGACACGAGAAACTAAAACAGTGAGACCACCAGAAACTCATCAAAGATCAACACCACTCTGGAAGCCTAGAGAATGAAAGTCTATGAGGGGTTATCCTCATGACTTTATAATTGGTGATCCCTTTCAAGGTGTAATAACAAGATCCTCAACCAAAAGGCAATCCAAACCAAGCAATTTTGCCCTCTTGTCACAAATGGAGCCCAACAATGTCAAACAAGCTCTTGAAGATCCATCATGGGTCAAAGCAATGCAAGAAGAGCTTGCTCAATTCGACAAGAATGAGGTTTGGACACTAGTACCTCATCCGGATGGTAAGAAAGTTACGGGTACTAAGTGGGTGTTTAAAAATAAACTTGGTGAGGATGGACAAGTTGTTCGTAACAAGGCTAGATTAGTGGCCCAAGGTTACGATCAAGAAGAGGGTATAGATTTTGATGAGTCTTTTGCTCCGGTAGCTAGAATGGAAGCAATTAGGTTGCTTCTTTCCTATGCTGCCCATAAGGACTTCAAAATGTTTCAAATGGATGTTAAATGTGCTTTCCTTAATGGTTTTATTGATAGAGAAGTGTATGTGGCACAACCCCCGGTTTCGAACATAAAGATTTCCCAAATCATGTTTTTAAACTATATAAGGCTCTTTATGGTCTTAGACAAGCTCCAAGAGCTTGGTATGAAAGGCTTAGTGCCTTCTTGTTGGAAAATCAATTTCAAAGGGGTACCACCGGCACTACTTTATTTATTAAAGCATCTAATGATGATATTCTCCTAGTTCAAGTTTATGTAGATGACATTGTGTTTGGTTCGGCCAATGAGACCTTGTATGAAGAGTTTGGAAAACTCATGACTAGTGAGTTTGAGATGAGCTTAATGGGAGAGCTTACTTTCTTTCTTGGCCTCCAAATTAAACAAACTCCTAGTGGTACCTTTATTCACCAAGGAAAGTATGCAAAAGAACTTATCAAAAATTTGGCCTAGAAAGTTCCAAACCAATGGGAACACCAATGCATCCTAACACAAAACTTGAAAAGGATGATGATGGCCAAGATGTGGATGAAACAAGGTATAGAGGAATGATAGGTTCACTTATGTACATTACCTCCTCTAGACCGGATATTGTTCAAAGTGTGGGTGTATGCTCAAGGTTTCAATCTCAACCAAAAGAATCTCATCTTTCGGCCGTTAAGCGCATCATTAGATAATTAAGGGGACTAGTGATTATGGCTTGTGGTATCCTAAATCTGATAACTTTTGTGCAGTAGGGTTTTGGGATGCAGATTATGCGAGAGATAGGGTGGATAGACGGAGTACATCCGGCATGTGTTGCTTCCTTGGAAGCTTACTCAACATGTGGTCAAGAAAAAAGCAAGTCACAGTGGCTTTATCTACAGCCGAAGCTGAATATATTTTCGCATATGCTTGTTGTTCACAATTAATTTGGTTAAAAATGCAGTTGGAAGATTACAAATTAAAGATCAATAGTATACCCTTATTTTGTGATAATATGAGTGCTATTAACATTTCAAAAAATCCTGTTTTGCACTCAAGAACCAAGCACATTGAGATAAAATATCATTTCATTAGAGAGCATGTGCAAAAGGGTACTATTGATATTCAATTTGTAAAATCTAAAGACCAACTTGCTGATATTTTTACTAAACCCCTCTGTGAAGACAGATTCTGCACTTTGAGAAAAAGTTTGGGAATGTTTGATTTAAGTTTTATTGATAACTTGTGAAATATTGATTCTGCTCAGTTTTGTCTCGTAGGAATGGACGAGATAAAAATAAAAGTGTTGGAAGGGCTGTGATCAAAGGGGAGACAGCGCAAAAAAAAAAAAAAATTCTCATGGGACCCACCAAATTTCTTTGACCCCATTCTGACCATTTTGTTAGTTTCTCTCTCTGAAAATCAAAATGTCTTTTTGTTGTCTCATCAAATCTTATTGAAAGTGGTTATTGTCAAATCAAATCCTTCTCTTCACCTAATTCCTTGATTCTAGGAAACCACCTTTCAATTTATTTCAAATAAAAGAGAAACTCCTTGGGTATTAACCGCCACTTAATGGACATTTAATTCCCCTTAATTCTCTCTCCACTCCACATTTATTGCTTCTCTAACCTCCCTCCTCCCTCACTCCATTCGGTTTCTACTCAATCCCCTCATATTCCACTTCTCCATTTTCACTACCATGAAAAAGAAAACTGCTCCCAGGAAAAGCGAACGCATTCTCTTCTCTAAAAAACCGTCCAATACACAATCTCATACTCACATCCATATTCACTCTACATCATCATCTTCTCCATCACCTCCTTCAAAGCAAACCGACACCATGCGTAGGAAGGTCATAACTACAAAAACTTCTTCAAGGAAGAAGAAAGAAAGAGTTCCCGTGGAAGAAGAGGAAGAGTCTCACACATCACCCATTCCGTCTCCACCACCATCTCCACATAAGAAAGCCACACTCGGGAAGAGTGGCCAGAAATCAAAAGGATTTGCCCTGCACAACACCAAGGAACCTGCAAACCTAGAATCTTTGGACTTCAAGAACAAATTCAGCAAGACACACTCTCACTATGACCCTGCCCGATTCAACTCCTGTGCTTCATATGAATTCCATAAAGAAGTCCTGGAAAAGCATCATCTCTGTGCAACCTACCTTGTCAACCTGGACTCTCTCACCAGCAAGGGGATAAATGTTTCTCCTCTTTTTGAACTGCTTCAATGGACTCCTCTGCTTCACATCCAGAAGCCAGTTTACCCGAGTTTAGTTCGAGAGTTCTACGCCAACATGAGACTTATTGATGGCACCATCCATTTATATGTGAAGAGAGTTCACATCACTCTTGACACTGCCACCATTGGGATGGCCTTGGGCTACAAGCAGGAAGGGCCGAGAGCATACATGGCTGATGAGCGGATAATTTATACGTTTTTTGACATTATTTTTAGTATGTTTTTAGTAGGATCTAGTTACTTTTAGGGATGTTTTCATTAGTTTTTATGTTAAATTCACATTTCTGGACTTTACTATGAGTTTGTATGTTTTTCTGTAATTTCAGGTATTTTCTGGCTGAAATTGAGGGACTTGAGCAACAATCAGATTCAGAGGTTGAAGAAGGACTGCTGATGCTGTTGGATTCTGACCTCCCTGAACTCAAGTGAATTTTCTGGAGCTACAGAACTCAAAATGGCGCGCTTCCAATTGCGTTGGAAAGTAGACATCCAGGGCTTTCCAGCAATATATAATAGTCCATACTTTGGCCAAGAATAGACGACGTAAACTGGCGTTTAACGCCAGCTCTCTACCCAATTCTGGCGTCCAGCGCCAGAAAAGGATCCAAAACCAGAGTTGAACGCCCAAACTGGCACAAATACTGGCGTTCAACTCCAAAGAGGACCTCTACACGTGCAACACTCAAAGCTCAGCCCAAGCACACACCAAGTGGGCCCCGGAAGTGGATTTATGCATCAATTACTTACTTCTGTAAACCCTAGTAGCTAGTTTATTATAAATAGAACTTTTTATCATTGTATTCACAGTCTTGGTTACTCCGGTTCCCCTCTGGGGCCGAGACCAATGAACTCCATTATCACTTATGTATTTCCAATGGTAGAGTTTCTACACTCCATAGATTAAGGTGTGGAGCTCTGCTGTTCCTCAAAGATTAATTCAAAGTACTACTGTTTTCTATTCAATTCATCTTATTTCGCTTCTAAGATATTCATTCGCTCTTCAACCTGAATGTGATGAACGTGACAATCATCATCATTCCCTATAAACGCATGCCAGACAACCACTTCCGTTCTACCTTCGACTAAATGAGTATCTCTTAGATCTCTTAATCAGAATCTTCGTGGTGTAAGCTAGAATGATGGCGGCATTCAAGAGAATCCGGAAGGTCTAAACCTTGTCTGTGGTATTCCGAGTAGGATTCAATGATTGAATGACTGTGACGAGCTTCAAACTCGCGATTGCTGGGCGTAGTGACAGACGCAAAAGGATAGTAAATCCTATTCCAGCATGATCGAGAACCGACAGATGAATAGTCGTGCCGTGATAGGGTGCATTGACCATTTTCACTGAGAGGATAAGATGAAGCCATTGACAAGGGTGATGTCTCCAGACGATTAGACGTGCCGTGACAGGGCATTTGGATCATTTTCCCGAGAGAAGACCGAAAGTAGCCATTGACAATGGTGATGCATTACATAAAGCCAGCCATGGAAAGGAGTAATACTGATTGGATGAAGATAGCAGGAAAGCAGAGGTTCAGAGGAACGAAAGCATCTCTATTCACTTATATGAAATTCTCACCAATGATTTACATAAGTATTTCTATCCCTGTTTTATTATATTATTTTCGAAAACCCCATTACTATTTTATATCCGCCTGACTGAGATTTACAAGGTGACCATAGCTTGCTTCATACCAACAATCTCCGTGGGATTCGACCCTTACTCACGTAAGGTATTACTTGGACGACCCAGTGCACTTGCTGGTTAGTTGTGCGAAGTTGTGAACTATGGTATTGGCATCATGTTTTTGGCGCCATTACCAGGGAAAGAAAGAGCGATGAATTTTACATAATTAAAGTGTAATCACAATTTCTGCGCACCAAGTTTTTGGCGCCGTTGCCGGGGATTGTTCGAGTTTTCGGCAAGCTTTTGGTCCGGTAACATCAGTGCCAAGTTTGATCCGGCAACAGCACCAAGTTTTTGGCGCCGTTGCCGGGGATTGTTCGAGTTTGGACAACTGACGGTTCATCTTGTTGCTCAGATTAGGTAATTTTCTTTTTGCTTTCTTTTCAAAAATTTTTCAAAAATATTTCAAAATTTCCTCACCTGTTTTCGAAAAAAAATATATTTTTTAGATTCAAAATTTTTAAGAATGAATTCTAGTGTTTCATGAAGCATGTGAAGCCTGGCTGGCTGCAAAGCCATGTCTAAATTCTTTTGGACTGAGGCTTCCAAACCATCAGCATAGAGGCAAGTTACATATTTGATAAGTAATGAGCAGTATATTCTGATATCTTGCTGAAGCTTGGCTGGCCATTGGCCATGTCTAGTGTTTTGGACCGGAGCTTTCATTGAAAGCTTGGGTGGCTAGTGAGCCATGTCTAATTCCTGGACTGAAGCTTTAGACTAAGAATGCAAGATTCCTGGAATTCATATTAAAAATTTTGGAATCCTTATTTTCCTTTTTCAATTAATTTTTGAAAAATACAAAAAAAAAATCATAAAATCATAAAAATCAAAAATATTTTGTGTTTCTTGTTTGAGTCTTGAGTCATGTTATAAGTTTGGTGTCAATTGCATGTGCATCTTACATTTTTTTGAAAATTCATGCATTCATAGTGTTCTTCATGATCTTCGAGTTGTTCTTGGTAAGTCTTCTTGTTTGATCTTTGCATTTGCATGTTTTGTGTCTTTTCTTGTTTTTCATATGCATTCTTGAATTCTTAGTGCCTAAGCATTAAAGAATTCTAAGTTTGGTGTCTTGGATGTTTTCTTTGCATTAAAAATTTTTCAAAAACATGTTCTTGGTGTTCATCTTGACATTCAAAGTGTTCTTGGTGTTCATCTTGACATTCATAGCATTCTTGCATGCATTCATTATTTTGATCTAAAAATTTCATGCATTGCATCATTTAACTTGTTTTTCTCTCTCATTATTAAAAATTTAAAAATAAAAAAAATATCTTTCCCCTTTTCTCTCTTAAAATTTCGAAAATTAGATTTGACTTTTTCAAAAATTTTTAAAAATCTAGTTGTTTTTATGAGTCAAATCAAATTTTCAATTTAAAAATCTCATCTTTTTCAAAATCTTTTTCAAAAATCAAATCTTTTTCAAATTTCTTAGTTATTTTCGAAAATTCAAAAAAAAATATTTTTCAAAAATATTTTTCTTATTTTTACATCATATTTTCGAAAATAACATCATCAATTAATGTTTTGATTCAAAAAAATTTCAAGTTTGTTACTTACTTGTTAAGAAAGATTCAAACTTTAAGTTCTAGAATCATATCTTATGATTTCTTGTGAATCAAGTCATTAATTGAGATTTTAAAAATCAAATCTTTTTCAAAACTAATTTCAATCATATCTTTTCAAAAATATCTTCTTATCTTATCTTTTTCAAAAATTTGATTTTCAAAATATCTTTTCTAACTTCCTATCTTCTTATCTTTTCAAAATTGATTTTCAAAATTTGTTTCAACTAACTAACTAACTTTTTGTTTGTTTCTTCTCTTTTTCAAAACCACCTAACTAACTCTCTCTCTCTAATTTTCGAAAATATCTCCCCCCTTTTTCAAAAATTTCTTTTTAATTAACTAAAAATTTTTTTATTTGAATTTTCGAAAAACTGCTAACCTTTTCCAAAACTATTTTCGAAAATCACTAACTCTTTTTCAAAAATTATTTTCGAAAATCCTTCTCCCTCATCTCCTTCTATTTATTTATTCATCTACTAACATCTCTTCCTCACATCACCAAAAATCCGAACCCTCTCTCTCTCTCTGAGTTCAGATTTTCTTCTTCTTTTCTTCTACTAACACAAGGACCTCTATACTGTGATATAAAGGATCCATATTATTATTATTATTTTTTCTGTGCCTTTTTCTTTGTCATATGAGCAGGAGCAAGGACAAGAACATTCTTGTTGAAGCAGATCCAGAACCTGAAAGGACTTTGAAGAGAAAATTAAGAGAAGCTAAATTACAACAATCCAGAGATAACCTTTCAGAAATTTTTGAACAGGAAGAGGAGATGGCAGCCAAAAATAATAATAATGCAAGGAGGATGCTTGGTGACTTTACTGCACCTAATTCCAATTTACATGGAAGAAGCATCTCCATTCCTGCCATTGGAGCAAACAACTTTGAGCTGAAACCTCAATTAGTTTCTCTGATGCAGCAGAACTGCAAGTTTCATGGACTTCCATCTGAAGATCTTTTTCAGTTCTTAACTGAATTCTTGCAAATATGTGATACTGTTAAGACTAATGGAGTAGATCCTGAAGTCTACAGGCTCATACTTTTCCCTTTTGCTATAAGAGACAGAGCTAGAATATGGTTGGATTCTCAACCTAGAGATAGCCTGAACTCTTAAGATAAACTGGTCACGGCTTTCTTAGCCAAGTTCTTTCCTCCTCAAAAGCTGAGCAAGCTTAGAGTGGATGTTCAAACCTTCAAACAAAAAGATGGTGAATCCCACTATGAAGCTTGGGAAAGATACAAACAGCTGACCAAAAAGTGTCCTTCTGACATGCTTTCAGAATGGACCATCCTGGATATATTCTATGATGGTTTATCTGAGCTATCAAAGATGTCATTGGATACTTCTGCAGGTGGATCCATTCACCTAAAGAAAACGCCTGCATAAGCTCAAGAACTCATTGACATGGTTGCAAATAACCAGTTCATGTACACTTCTGAGAGGAATCCTGTAAGTAATGGGACGCCTATGAAGAAGGGAGTTCTTGAAGTTGATACTCTGAATGCCATATTGGCTCAGAATAAAATATTGACTCAGCAAGTCAATATGATCTCTCAGAGTCTGAATGGAATGCAAGCTGCATCCAACAGTACTCAAGAGGCTTCTTATGAAGAAGAAGCTTATGATCCTAAGAACCCTGCAATAGCAGAGGTGAATTACTTAGGTGAACCTTATGGAAACACCTATAACTTATCATGGAGAAATCATCCAAATTTCTCATGGAAGGATCAAAAGCCTCAACAAGGCTTTAATAATGGTGGAAGAAACAGGTTTAACAATAATAAACATTTTCCATCATCCACTCAGCAACAGACAAAGAACTCTGAACAAAATACTTCTAATTTAGCAAACTTAGTCTCTGATCTATCTAAGGCCACTGTGAGTTTTATGAATGAAACAAGGTCTTCCATTAGAAATTTGGAAGCACAAGTAGGCCAGCTGAGTAAGAGGATCACTGAAATCCCTCCTAGTACTCTCCCAAGCAATACAGAAGAGAATCCAAAAGGAGAGTGCAAGGCCATTGACATAAGCATCATGGCCGAACCTGTGAGGAGAGGAGAGGATGTGAATCCCAAGAAGGAAGACCTTCTGGGACGTCCAGTGATCAATAAGGAGCTTCCCTCTGAGGAACCAAAGGACTTTGAGGCTCATCTAGAGACCATAGAGATTCCATTGAACCTCCTTATGCCCTTCATGAGCTCTGATGAGTATTCCTCTTCTAAAGAGAATGAGGATATTTCTGAAGAGCAAACTACCAAGTTTCTTGGTGCAATCATGAAGCTGAATGCCAAATTATTTGGTATTGAAACTTGGGAAGATGAACCTCCCTTGTTCATCAATGAACTAAGTGATCTGGATCAACTGACATTGCCTCAGAAGAGACAGGATCCTGGAAAGTTCATAATACCTTGTACTATAGGAACCATGATCTTTAAGGCTCTGTGTGACCTTGGTTTAGGAATAAACCTCATACCCCTCTCTGTAATAGAGAAACTGGGAATCTATGGGGTGCAAGCTGCTAAAATCTCATTAGAGATGGCAGACAATTCAAGAAAACAGGCTTATGGACAAGTAGAGGACGTGTTAGTAAAGGTTGAAGGCCTTTACATCCCTGCTGATTTCATAGTCCTGGATACTGGAAAGGAAGAGGATGAATCCATCATCCTAGGAAGACCTTTCCTAGCCACAGCAAGAGCTGTGATTGATGTTGACAGAGGTGAACTAGTCCTTCAATGGAATGAGGACTCCCTTGTGTTTAAAACTCAAGGATCTCCCTCTGCAACCATGGAGAGGAAGCATGAAAAGATTCTCTCAAAGCAGAGTCAACCCAAGCCCCCACAGTCAAACTCTAAGTTTGGTGTTGGGAGGCCACAACCAAACTCTAAGTTTGGTGTTGAACTCCCATATCCAAACTCTAAGTTTGGTGTTGGAGAGTCTCAACAATGCTCTGAACATCTGTGAGGCTCCATGAGAGCCCACTGTCAAGCTATTGACATTAAAGAAGCGCTTGTTGGGAGGCAACCCAATGTTTATTTATCTAATTTTGTTTTTGTTTTTCATGTTTTATTAGGTTCATGATCATGTGGAGTCACAAAATAAATATAAAAATTGAAAACGGAATCAAAAACAGCAGAAGAAAAATCACACCCTGGAGGAAGCATCTTCCTGGCGTTCAACGCCAGAACAGAGCATGGTTCTGGTGCTAAACGCCCAGAACAAGCATGGTTCTGACGTTCAACGCCAGAAATGGCAACAAATGGGCATTGAACGCCCAAAATGGGCACCAACCTGGCGCTGAACGCCCAGAGTTGTGTGCAAAGGCATTTTGCATGGCTAATTTGGTGCAAGGTTGTAAATCCTTGAACACCTCAGGATCTGTGGACCCCACAGGATCATCTAAGGATTTGTGGACCCTACAGGATCATCTCAGGATCTGTGGACCCCACAGGATCATCTCAGGAGCTGTGGACCCCACAGGATCATCTCAGGATCTGTGGACCCTGCAGGATCCCCACCTACCTCCACTCACTTCTTCTCACCCCTTTTTCACACAATCCCATAAACACTCTTCCCCAAAACCCTTCACCTATCACCTCCATCCCTCTTCCCTATTAAATCTTCACCACTCACATCCATCCACTCTTCCCCATAAACCTACCTCATAAACTCCACCTACCTTCAAAAATTCAAAACCAATTTCCCACCCAAACCCACCCATATGGCCGAACCTTAACCCCCCTCCCTTCCCTATATAAAGCCCTCCATTCTTCATCAAATTCACACAACACACCCCTCTTGGCCGAAACACTTCCCACTCTCCCTCTCCTCTATTTCTTCTTCTTCTTCATTTATTCTTTCTTTTATTGCTCGAGGGCGAGCAAAATTATAAGTTTGGTGTGGTAAAAGCATAAGCTTTTTGTTTTTCCATTACCATTGATGGCACCTAAGACCGGAGAATCCTCTAGAAAGGGGAAAGGGAAGACAAAAGCTTTCACATCCGAGTCATGGGAGATTGAAAGGTTCATCTCCAAAGCCCATCAAGACCACTTCTATGATGTTGTGGCCAAGAAGAAGGTGATCCCTGAGGTCCCTTTCAAACTCAAAAGAAATGAGTATCCGGAGATTCGACATGAAATTCAAAGAAGAGGTTGGGAAGTTCTAACAAATCCCATCCAACAAGTTGGCATCCTAATGGTTCAAGAGTTCTATGCCAATGCATGGATTACCAAGAACCATGATCAAAGTAAGAACCCGGATCCAAAGAACTATGTTACAATTGTTCGGGGGAAATACTTAGATTTTAGTCCGGAAAATGTGAGGTTGGCGTTCAACTTGCCAAACATGGAAGAGAACGCACGCCCCTACACAAGGAGAGTCAACTTTGATCAGAGGTTGGACCAAGTCCTCATGGACATATGTGTAGAAGGAGCTCAATGGAAGATTGACTCCAAAGGCAAGCCGGTTCAACTAAGAAGATTGGACCTCAAGCCTGTAGCTAGAGGATGGTTGGAGTTCATTCAATGCTCAATCATCCCCACTAGCAACCGGTCTGAAGTTACTATAGACCGGGCCATCATGATCCATAGCATCATGATTGGAGAAGAGGTGGAAGTTCATGAGATTATACCTCAAGAACTCTACAAGGTGGCTGACAAGTCCTCCACTATGGCAAGGTTAGCCTTTCCTCACCTCATTTGCCACCTATGCAATTCGGCTGGAATTGACATAGAGGGAGATATCCTCATTAAAGAGGACAAGCCCATCACTAAGAAAAAGATGGAGCAAGCAAGAGAGCCCATTCATGGAGCTCAAGAGGCGCAAGAAGCTCATTACCATGGGATCCCGGAGATGCCTCAAATGCACTTTCCTCCACAAAATTATTAGGAGCAAATCAACACCTCCCTGGGAGAATTGAGTTCCAATATGGGACAACTAAGGGTGGAACATCAAGAGCACTCCATCATGCTCCATGAAATAAGAGAAGATCAAAAAGCAATGAGGGAGGAGCAACAAAGACAAGGAAGAGACATAGAAGAGCTCAAGGACATCATTGGTTCCTCAAGAAGAAAACGCCACCATCACTAAGGTGGATTCATTCCTTGTTCTTATTTCTTCTGTTTTTCGTTTTCTATGATATGTGCTTATCTATGTTTGTGTCTTCATTACATGATCATTAGTAGTTAGTAACTATGTCTTAAAGTTATGAATGTCCTATGAATCCATCACCTTTCTTAAATGAAAAATGTTTTAATTCAAAAGAACAAGAAGTACATGGGTTTTGAATTTATCCTTGAACTTAGTTTAATTATATTGATGTGGTGACAATGCTTCTTGTTTTCTGAATGTATGCTTGAACAGTGCATATGTCTTTTGAAGTTGTTGTTTAAGAATGTTAAATATGTTGGCTCTTGAAAGAATGATGACTAGGAGACATGTTATTTGATAATCTGAAAAATCATAAAAATGATTCTTGAAGCAAGAAAAAGCAGCAAAAAACAAAGCTTGCAGAAAAAAAAAATAGGCGAAAAAAAATTAGAAAGAAAAAGCAAGCAGAAAAAGCCAAAAGCTCTTAAAACCAAGAGGCAAGAGCAAAAAGCCAATAACCCTTAAAACCAAAAGGCAAGGGTAAATAAAAAGGATCCCAAGGCTTTGAGCATCAGTGGATAGGAGGGCCTAAAGGAATAAAATCCTGGTCTAAGCGGCTAAACCAAGCTGTCCCTAACCATGTGCTTGTGGCGTGTAGGTGTCAAGTGAAAACTTGAGACTGAGCGGTTAAAGTCAAGGTCCAAAGCAAAAAAAAAGAGTGTGCTTAAGAACCCTGGACACCTCTAATTGGGGACTTTAGCAAAGCTGAGTCACAATCTAAAAAGGTTCACCCAATTATGTGTCTGTGGCATTTATGTATCCGGTGGTAATACTGGAAAACAAAGTGCTTAGGGCCACGGCCAAGACTCATAAAATAGCCGTGTTCAAGAATCATCATACTGAACTAGGAGAATCAATAACACTATCTGAACTCTGAGTTCCTATAGATGCCAATCATTCTGAATTTCAATGGATAAAGTGAGATGCCAAAACTATTCAAGAGACAAAAAGCAGCTATAAGTCCCGCTCATTTGATTGAAGCTATGTTTCATTGATAGTTTGGAATTTATAGTATATTCTCTTCTTTTTATCCTAATTGATTTTCAGTTGCTTGGGGACAAGCAACAATTTAAGTTTGGTGTTGTGATGAGCGGATAATTTATACGCTTTTTGACATTGTTTTTAGTATGTTTTTAGTAGGATCTAGTTACTTTTAGGGATGTTTTCATTAGTTTTTATGTTAAATTCACATTTCTGGACTTTACTATGAGTTTGTGTGTTTTTCTGTAATTTCAGGTATTTTCTGGCTGAAATTGAGGGACTTGAGCAAAAATCAGATTTAGAGGTTGAAGAAGGACTGCTGATGCTGTTGGATTCTGACCACCTTGCACTCAAAGTGGATTTTCTGGAGCTATAGAACTCGAAATGGCGCGCTTCCAATTGCGTTGGAAAGTAGACATCCAGGGCTTTCCAGAAATATATAATAGTCCATACTTTGGCAAAGAATAGATGACGTAAACCGGCGTTTAACGCCAGATCTCTACCCAATTCTGGCGTCCAGCGCCAGAAAAGGATCCAAAACCAGAGTTGAACGCCCAAACTGGAACAAATACTGGCGTTCAACTCCAAGGAGGACCTCTACACGTGCAACACTCAAAGCTCAGCCCAAGCACACACCAAGTGGGCCCCGGAAGTGGATTTATGCATCAATTACTTACTTCTATAAACCCTAGTAACTAGTTTATTATAAATAGAACTTTTTATCATTGTATTCACAGTCTTGGTTACTCCGGTTTCCCTCTGGGGCCGAGACCAATGAACTCCATTATCACTTATGTATTTCCAACGGTAGAGTTTCTACACTCCATAGATTAAGGTGTGGAGCTCTGCTGTTCCTCAAAGATTAATGCAAAGTACTACTGTTTTCTATTCAATTCATCTTATTTCGCTTCTAAGATATTCATTCGCTCTTCAACCTGAATGTGATGAACGTGACAATCATCATCATTCCCTATAAACGCATGCCTGACAACCATTTCCGTTCTACCTTCGACTGAATGAGTATCTCTTAGATCTCTTAATCAGAATCTTCGTGGTGTAAGCTAGAATGATGGCGGCATTCAAGAGAATCCGGAAGGTCTAAACCTTGTCTGTGGTATTCCGAGTAGGATTCAATGATTGAATGACTGTGATGAGCTTCAAACTCGCGATTGCTGGGCGTAGTGACAGACGCAAAAGGATAGTAAATCCTATTCCAGCATGATCGAGAACCGACAAATGAATAGCCGTGCCGTGACAGAGTGCGTTGACCATTTTCACTGAGAGGATAAGATGAAGCCATTGACAAGGGTGATGCCTCCAGACGATTAGCCGTGCCGTGACAGGGCATTTGGATCATTTTCCCGAGAGAAGACCGAAAGTAGCCATTGACAATGGTGATGCATTACATAAAGCCAGCCATGGAAAGGAGTAAGACTGATTGGATGAAGATAGCAGGAAAGCAGAGGTTCAGAGGAACGAAAGCATCTCTATTCACTTATCTGAAATTCTCACCAATGATTTACATAAGTATTTCTATCCCTGTTTTATTATATTATTTTCGAAAACCCCATTACTATTTTATATCCGCCTGACTGAGATTTACAAGGTGACCATAGCTTGCTTCATACCAACAATCTCCATGGGATTCGACCCTTACTCACGTAAGGTATTACTTGGACGACCCAGTGCACTTGTTGGTTAGTTGTGCGAAGTTGTGAACCATGGTATTGACATCATGTTTTTGGCGCCATTACCAGGGAAAGAAAGAGCGATGAATTTTACATAATTAAAGTGTAATCACAATTTCTGCGCACCAATGGCCGAAAAGTGGGACTCACAGTTCGGAGTCACTTATAAAGTTGTTCTTCAACACATTTGTGAGAATCTCTCTGGTTTGGATGGCACTAATCTTACCCACAAAGCCCTCGGACCAACCAACTCCTTGCTTCACAGGATTATCACACATATTTTGACTCCTCAAAGCGGCTCCCACAATAGAGTAACACTCTCTGATTCTCTAATCATCTTTGCACTTGTTACATCTACTCCAATATCTTTTGGTTATCTTATGATCCGACATATGTGGGAATCGGTAAAGAGCACCAAAAAGGCAAATCTGCCCTATGGTATGTTCTTAACCAGCATCTTTGAATACTTTAAAGTTGACCTTTTGAATGAGGCTATAGAGAACAAAGTGTCAATGATCAAGGGAGGTGGAGCGGTTAAGGGAACAAAGGGCAAGAAATTTGGGGCTTCGGAAAGTGACTATGAGAGTCGGCTCGAATCTTCCAAGGCGAACGAATCCACTAAAGAAATTCTCACAGAATTTTCAAATATGTCCGAACTCATGATTCAATTTCATAAAGCAGGACGCAAGTTAGCCTATGAAAACGAGAAAGCTTGGATAAGATGCAAAGATAAAATCAGTTTGATGCTGGAGAGTCTTGATGAGGATCCGGGAATGGCGAGTGAAGAAGGGGGTGAAGCATCTGATCTTCAATTCTCTGATGATTAAAACTTCTGTTCAGTGTTAGATATTGGCACACTTAGGCTCAATTTGATACTCTGTTTTGGCTTGTTACTGATAGTACTATAACTTTGTGATACTCTGTGGACACTTTTGGAAATATTTTGGATATTATGTTTGCTATGTCATATTCTTTTTGCAGGTGTCCCTTGATGCCAAAAGGGGGAGGAATGGTTCTGAAAATTGAAAACGGAAAACAGGGGATGAAACTCTTTTGAGAGTTCATGATCACCCTTGTTTATGCTTGCTTGATAATGCATATTGATAATGCAGTTGTTTTGTCATGATTGTTGTTGATTGCTTGATGTTTATCTTGGTAAAATGCTTGGCTGATTGTTGATTATAATTATGAAGCATTTGTTTTACCTTGATATAATGATTGCTGTTTTGGATTTATTTTTGGCAGTTTCATTAAACTAAAAATTATGAATTTTACTATGGTTTGAGATGATCATGAATGATTAGAAAACTTTCTTTTGCTATGATCAATCTGCCTTGTTTTGATTAGAAAAGAAACATCATGCTGTTTGCTTTTGTATGATTGAGCAGAAAATCAAATTATTGATAACAAATAAGTTTTGATTATCATTCACTTCTGCTCATAAATCAAGCCATTCAACATTGCATACTGAATATGTTGAATAACATTATTGCCTTAGGCTTGATAAAAATTGTTACAGGTATGAAGCTTTCCTTGGTAAAATAAGCATACATCAAGGGGGAGCCATGTGACAATTAGAAAGGGGGAGAAATTCAAATATTCAAAGGGAGTATTCTATACTTCAATCTTTAATTTCTTTCCATTTCAATTTTAATAATGTTTGTCATCAAGGGGGAGATTGATGAGTTTGGAAAACTCTAAAATAACATTTATGATGACTAAACATTATTAATATAATTAAATGCAAAAATATTAATCCATATATGTGATGAAAATTATTTTTGCTATGCAAGTTCTGTTTGGACCGAATACAAAAGAAAATTGTTGCAAACTAACCTTCAGCTTTGATGTCAATATGATTGTGTTGACTGATTTATTTTAATGGGCCAGTTTGATTTATTATTACAAGCCCAATATGCTTTTAAGAATTAAGCCTTGTTCAACGTATGGCATACTATATGGCAGATATAAATTGTGTTTAATTGGGCCAATTTCTACTAACATCAACATTAAACCCATATTAAACCAATAATCCAATGCTTGGTCCGAAACCCATTGAAAGAAAGCAAATTGGTTTCATGCCTCCAACGGATTCCATTTCTTGTTAAGGGATGGATTTCAAAATTTAATTTGCTAGCATTGGAAATATAAATGAGAGAGAAAAAGTATGATTGACATGATTGATTGGTTTAATGCAACACGCCACTCAGAAAGGGAAGTAAAAGCAACCTCATTTTAATTAATTTGTTCTATTTCAATTAATTGCTTTTCTTCTAACTTCATCTTCTCTCTCATCTTTTCTTCTTCTCTTTCGGTCATTACCTAGCAACCATGAAAGCTACACCTAGCCACCGAAAAGATGATAGAGCAAGCAACAAGACCATCACAATGATGGCAAGAAAAAGCAAACTAAAAGTATGCTGTGGCTAAGATCTTCTTTCACTTGTGGTAAGATTTAGTGATGAGATCTTGGCTCCTCCATACCAAAAATGGAAGTGAAGATCTTGATCAGAGAAGAAGAATCTTGGAGAGGATGGCTTGTCTCTGATTCTGCTCAACCAACACAGGAAGTTGCAACAGTGGCTACGTGATGGAAGAGGCAGAGATTAGAGCAGATTAAGCTATCATCATCATGAAGCATCAAGGGCCAGAAGTTCATCTTGGAGAGCAAGGCAAGGATGAAGGGCTCGGATTGATGAAGATTGGTGACCAAGGAAGGACTAGAGGTAATTGCATGTTGGGTTTTGCATGTGTTATATCTTCTCTCTCTCTGGCCGAACCAGTTCTATTTGAAGAAGAAGAAGATTGGCTTGGTTTGTTTGGTTTCAACCTTGGAGGGTTCTTCCTATAAGTAAGGGTGAACAGTTAGGGTTGATTCAAGGAGTGAGAATGCAAGGCACAGAGTTCTCATAGCAACACAAGCTAACAGAATTTCTTCTCCTTCAATGTTTTATGTTTTGTATTTTTCTGTTTAATTTTGTCATGTCTTGACTCTCATGGAAAAAGGCAAACAGTGAGGTTTGTATGAAAAAGCCATAGAGCGAAAAAAGACAGAGAGTGCAAAATTAAAAGAAAAAGCCATAGATATCCTTAGAGTTCCTTTGTACATCTGTGTTGTGTTTCATGATTCTGTGGGAATCCCTTTGTAAGTTGGGTTAGCACTTTACAGTTGAAAGCTTGGCAGTGACCAAGTCAAGTTCAGTTTGGGTTTAGATTCTGGACTTGTCCCGGATAGGAAGGGTAGTTCCTAGGGAGAATTGGTGTTTGTAATCAAGGATGATTATAGTGAAATTCCATCATTGTTGTGATGGAGACTGGATGTAGGCTGCACTGCACTTAGCAGCTGAACCAGGATATATCTGGGTGTAATATTCTCTTTCTTCTACTCCATTTCTGTCTCTGCTGCAACAGGAGATAAAACCAAAAATATCTCGTGCTGATTGACGAGACAAAAAAAAAAGTCTCGTGGCTGGGGACGAGACAAAATAAAAAGTCTCGTGGCTAGTGACGAAATAAAAAGACAAAAAGTTTTTAGAAGCAATTTCTAAGGCCAGCAAATATTGTCAAGCGAAAAGGGGCTAAGATTCAACCCCCTTCTCTTAGCCACTGATAACCATCATATATTTTTTCCGATCCAATGTTAAAATTTTTTAAATCCGTCGTCACTGCCTATAAACATTATAAGTTTTACTATGGGCTTCATGTACCATGTGTTAGTCAAAATCTTATTAGTGTTCAAGGATATCAAGAGATAACCATGTATATTTTTCCTTTTGGATTGACATTTTCTTGGTGAAATCTTAGTTAGGCTACAAGGAGGTGTTTTTTTGAGGTAAAGCTAAGAATGGAATGTATAAACTTGAAGGAATTGCTATACCATCTAGCATTACGCTTATTGTTTTGATTGTTCAATTTCTTTCTTTAAATTTATATCATAAACAATTTCGTTATCCCTTTATGGATATTGTGAAATCATTTGTATCACATTGTAACTTTGCTATTAATATAGATTCACATTCTCTTTCTATTTTTTTATTTTGTTTTATGACCAAATCACATAAATTATCATCTCACAAGTATACACACCCCACTTGAATTCGATCTGTCCCAATTACTTCTCATAATGGATATAAGTACTATATTTTGATGTTTTCTTGAGACACATCAGCATTTTTCTTTTATAGACTTAACAGGTTTTTCAGGTCCTTAAACAATATAGATCATATATTAAACTGGGTTCTCTACCAAAGCCTTACAAAATGATAATAGAAAAGTGTCTCTTTAATGCCTCACCGATATTTTAGCTCACTTTCATGTACATCCAGTCCACAACAAAATGGTTTGGCTGAGATAAAGCATAAACTTATAGTTGAGACTAGTTTAGTCTTATTGGCTTTTGCTTCTCTTCCTTTGAATCTATGGGATGCGGCATTCTCAACAACTAGGTTGTCTTTGGTTTTAAAAACAGAATCACACATGACGTTGAGAATAAAAAATAAAAGAGAAATACACAAAAATTAGTATTTTTGTATTTTTTTCACACAAAAAAAATTAAAAAAATATAATAATAAAAATGTAATTATAAAAAATGGATAAAAATAATGAAAATAAAATAAAAAATTAAGTTATATTTCTTAATAATATTTTTATGTTTTTTGTATTAAGAAAAACACAAAATACATTAATTCAGTATTTAAAAACACAATCATTATAATCATGTCTCATCTGTCAAATATAATTTTAATTCTCTATATCTATATCTAACTTAGTATTTCATGCTTATAAATAAATGGAGCACTATGTATCTTCTCAATCCAAAATCTTCTCTCACCACAGCTAAGAAATCTCCCTTTGAAATAATTTTTCATCCAGCCACTACCTTGTTATGTTTTACTTTCAGTTTTTGGATGTTTTGTTTTCCTCATCTTCCTGGCTTCCTACAACTGACATAATAAATTAGATTATTAATCACAACCTTGCGTCTTAATTGGTTTGGTTGTGAATAAAAAAAGATATATATATATAAATGTTTAAGAAAAGATTGTAAAATTTTTATTTTTAGATGTAACTTGAATAGGCATCTTGACAACTAAACTCATTATATATTTGTAAATAGAAATTAAGAATATCAGTTGGTATAGTTAGTTAGAAATTATAGCTAGGTGGTTAAGTTAATAACTCTCATTCCTTTTATTCAAAACGAGGAATGCTAGGGGGCCAGCAATTTTGGTGTTTTGTAACCATCAATTGGCCATCAATAATATTTTTAATGGTGTGAGATTATATCTAATGGTGGGAGATCACTCACTTTTGTTTTGATGGTTAAGTGCTGGCCAGAAAACACAAAAGTTGCTGGCCCCCTAGACTTTTCTATTCAAAACAGCTTGTAACAACTTGTATATAAACACTATGGGAAACTAATGCACCAACCAATTGAGTATTTTTCACATTTACATCACTCTGAGTTCAACCGCCATTTCTTTCACTATTTCTCATCACATCCTTTCTTATCTTGCTTCACCATGGATGAAGCTTGATTCCTCATCTTCAATTTCTACACCCTCTATTCTTGGATTTGCATGATAGAGCTTGATGAGAGCATGACCCTCTCTTTAATGCGTTTCACATGGTGCGGTGAGTGTGAAAGAGAGGTCACTGTTCCGATCAACGAAACCGAGAATAGAAGATTTGAATCTGGTAACCAAGCAGATTCATCGATTCACCAACTATGTTCATGAATTTTGTTTCCTTTCTTTCCTCATTGTGAAACTATCTCCAATTCCTTTCATCTCGAAAGATCCCCTTCTCGTTTTCTTTAATCCCTAAATTGCAATGGACAATACAAAACCGTTGAATCCCAATGTGATGGATGCTCAATCAATTGCGAATTTCTTGAAACAAATGTCGGCAATTCAAGCTCAGATGGCGAGAAACTCATTCAATCCATGGCAAGATCCCGCGAAACCTTATTTTCTTCATTCGAGTGAAAGTCCTGGTACTCCTCTCATTTCAGTTATTTTGACTGTGAGCAATTACAGTGCTTGGAGCAGAGCTATGTTGTTGGCCTTGAAATCGAAGAACAAACTCAAGTTCATTAACGGATCAATCATGAGGCCAAACAAAAATGATGTACTTTTTGAAGCCTGGGAGAAACGCAACATTTACTTAGTGTCATGGATAACACTTTCATTGAGTCCTGAAATTTCAAGAAGCGTGATATGGAACAATAAAGCCTCAGACATTTGGAAGGAACTGAGGAATAGATACTATCATGGTGACAAGTTTCGGGTGGCAGAATTGCAGGAAGAATGATTTCAATTGAAACAGGGAGACGCTACTGGTGGACGAAATTGTGATCACATTAATGTAGTACTCTTTGTTATTGTATGGAATCATTATTATGGCTCTTTACTATGTGTGGACACAACTCCGTTCAACTAACCAGCAAGTGTACTGGGTCGTCCAAGTAATAAACCTTACGCGAGTAAGGGTCGATCCCACAGAGATTGTTGGCTTGAAGCAAGCTATGGTCACCTTGTAAATCTCAGTCAGGCGGATTTAAACATGATACTTTATTAGATTAAAATAAACAATAAAAGGGATAGAGATACTTATGTAAATCATAGGTAGGAATTTCAGATAAGCGAATAGAGATGCTTTTCGTTCCTCTGAACCTCTGCTTTCCTGCTATCTTCATCCAATCAGTCTTACTCCTTTCCATGGCTGGCTGTATGCAAGGGCATCACCGTTGTCAGTGGCTACATCCCCTCCTCTCAGTGAATCATATGCTCACGCACCCTGTCACGGCACGGCTATTCATCTGTCGGTTCTCGATCATGCTGGAATAGGATTCATCCTCCTTTTGCGTCTGTCACTAACGCCCAACACTCGCGAGTTTGAAGCTCGTCACAGTCATTCAATCATTGAATCCTACTCAGAATACCACAGACAAAGTTTAGACCTTCCGGATTCTCTTGAATGCCGCCATCATTCTAGCTTACGCCACGAAGATTCTGGTTAGGAGATCTAAGAGATACTCATTCTAGCTTAATTCATGTAGAACAGAAGTGTTTGTCAGGCACGCGTTCATAAGGGGGAAGGATGATGAGCGTCATATATAATCATCACCTTCATCACGTTCTTGGGTGCGAATGGATATCTTAGAAGCGAAATAAGAAGAATTGAATAGAAAACAGTAGTACTTTGCATTAATCTTTGAGGAACAGCAGAGCTCGACACCTTAATCTATGGAGTGTAGAAACTCTACCGTATGAAAATACATAAGTGAAGGTCCAGGCATGGCCGAGATGGCCAGCCCCCTATTGTGATCTAAGATAGCATACAACTGATCAAAGATGCCTAATACAATAGTAAAAGGTCCTATTTATAATAAACTAGTCACTAGGGTTTACATGAGTAAGTAATTGATGCATAAATCCACTTCCGGGGCCCACTTGGTGTGTGTTTGGGCTGAGCTTAAGTGTAGCACGTGCAGAGGCCATTTGTGGAGTTGAACGCTAGTTTCTGTGCCAGTTTGGGCGTTCAACTCTGGTTTTGGATACTTTTCTGGCGCTGGACGCCAGATTTGGGCAGAAGGCTGGCGTTGAACGCCTGTTTACGTCGTCTATTCTTGGCCAAAGTATGGACTATTATATATTGCTGGAAAGCCCTGGATGTCTACTTTCCAACGCAATTGGAAGCGCGCCATTTCGAGTTCTGAAGCTCCAGAAAATCCACTTTGAGTGCAGGGAGGTCAGAATCCAACAGCATCAGCAGTCCTTCTTCAACCTCTGAATCAGATTTCTGCTCAAGTCCCTCAATTTCAGCCAGAAAATATCTGAAATCACAGAAAAACACACAAACTCATAGTAAAGTCCAGAAATGTGAATTTAACACAAAAACTAATGAAAACACCCCTAAAAGTAACTAGATCCTACTAAAAACATACTAAAAACAGTGTCAAAAAGCGTATAAATTATCCGCTCATCACAACACCAAACTTAAATTGTTGCTTGTCCCCAAGCAACTGAAAATCAAATAGGATAAAAAGAAGAGAATATACTACAAATTCCAAACTATCAATGAAACAGAGCTTCAATCATATGAGCGGGACTTATAGCTTTTTGCCTCTTGAATAGTTTTGGCATCTCACTTTATCCATTGAGGTTCAGAATGATTGGTATCTATAGGAACTTCAGATTTCGAATAGTGTTATTGACTCTCCTAGTTCAGTATGGTGATTCTTGAACACAGCTTCTTTATGAGTCTTGGCCGTGGCCCTAAGCACTTTGTTTTCCAGTATTACCACCGGATACATAAATGCCACAGACACATAATTGGGTGAACCTTTTCAGATTGTGACTCAGCTTTGCTAAAGTCCCCAATTAGAGGTGTCCAGGGTTCTTAAGCACACTCTTTGTTTCTTTTTTTTGCTTTGGACCTTGACTTTAACCGCTCAGTCTCAAGTTTTCACTTGACACCTACACGCCACAAGCACATGGTTAGGGACAGCTTGGGTTAGCCGCTTAGACCAAGATTTTATTCCTTTAGGCCCTCCTATCCACTGATGCTCAAAGCCTTGGGATCCTTTTTATTTGCCCTTGCCTTTTGGTTTTAAGGGTTATTGGCTTTTTCTGCTTGCTTTTTCTTTTTCTTTCTATTTTCTTTCTATTTTTTTTCGCCTATTTTTTTTTCTTTTTTTTTTCTGCAAGCTTTGTTCTTTGCTGCTTTTTCTTGCTTCAAGAATCATTTTTATGATTTTTCAGATTATCAAATAACATGTCTCCTAGTCATCATTCTTTCAAGAGCCAACATATTTAACATTCTTAAACAACAACTTCAAAAGACATATGCACTGTTCAAGCATTCATTCAGAAAACAAGAAGCATTGTCACCACATCAATATAATTAAGCTAAGTTCAAGGATAAATTCGAAACTCATGTACTTCTTGTTCTTTTGAATTAAAACATTTTTCATTTAAGAGAGGTGATGGATTCATAGGACATTTATAACTTTAAGACATAGTTACTAACTACTAATGATCATGTAATGAAGACACAAACACAGATAAGCACATAACATAGAAAACGAAAAACAGAAGAAATAAGAACAAGGAATGAATCCACCTTAGTAATGGTGGCGTTTCCTTCTTGAGGAACTAATGATGTCCTTGAGCTCTTCTATGTCTCTTCCTTGTCTTTGTTGCTCCTCCTTCATTGCTTTTAGATTTTCTCTGATTTCATGAAGGATGATGGAGTGCTCTTGATGTTCCACCCTTAGTTGCTTCCAATAATTGTGTGGAAGAAAATGTATCCCCTGAGGTATCTCAGGGATCTCTTGATTTGCAGTCAAATATTCTACCACTGAGCTATAGACCCTTGATGGAAGCTTTTGTCTTCCCTTTCCTCTTTCTAGAGGTTTCTCTGGCCTTAGGTGCCATCAATGGTTATGGAGAAAAACAAAAAAGCTATGCTTTTTACCACACCAAACTTAGAATGTTGCTCGCCCTCGAGCAAAAGAAGAAAGAATAGAAGAAGAAGAAGAAGATATGGAGGAGATGGATGGATGTGTGTATTCGGCCATATGGGTGGGATTGGGTGGGAGAGGGATGTTGAATTTTGAAGGTAGTGGTTGTATGGATGTGAGTGGTAAATGGAAAACAGAAGGGATGATCATGAATGGGAAGAGAGATGATGAGGTAGGTGGGGATCCTGTGGGGTCCACAGATCCTGAGGTGTCAAGGCATTTACATCCCTGCACCAATTTAGGCATGTAAAATGCCCTTGTACACAACTCTGGGCGTTCAGCGCCAGGTTGGTGGCCATTTTGGGCGTTCAACGCCCATTTGCTGCCATTTCTGGCGTTGAACGCCAGAACCATGCTTGTTCTGGGCGTTCAGCGCCAGGATGCTCCCATTCTGGGCGTTCAGCGCCAGAACTATGCTCTGTTCTGGCGTTTGAACGCCAGACAGATGCTCCTCCAGGGTGTGATTTTTCTTCTGCTGTTTTTGATTCCGTTTTCAATTTTTCTATTTATTTTGTGACTCCACATGATCATGAACCTAAGAAAACATGAAAAACACTAAAAATAAGAATTAGATAAACATTGGGTTGCCTCCCAACAAGTGCTTCTTTAATGTCAATAGCTTGACAGAGGGCTCTCATGGAGCCTCACAGATGTGCAGAGCTTTGTTGAGATTCTCCAACACCAAACTTAGAGTTTGACTGTGGGGGCTCTGGTTGACTCTGCTTTGAGAGAAGCTTTTCAAGCTTCCTCTCCATGGTTGCAGAGGGAGATCCTTGAGTTTTGAATACAAGGGAGTTCTCATTCCATTGAAGGACTATTTCACCTCTGTCAACATCAATTACAGCTCTTGCTGTGGCCAGGAAAGGTCTTCCTAGGATGATGGATTCATCCTCTTCCTTTCCAGTATCCAGAACTATGAAATCAGTAGGTATGTAAAGGCCCTCAACCTTTACTAATACATCTTCTACTTGTCCATAAGCCTGTTTTCTTGAGCTGTCTGCCATCTCTAGTGAGATTTTAGCAGCTTGCACCCCATAGATTCCCAGTTTCTCTATTACAGAGAGGGGCATGAGGTTTATTCCTGAACCAAGGTCACACAGAGCCTTAAAGATCATGGTGCCTTTGGTACAGGGTATTATGAACTTTCCAGGATCCTGTCTCTTATGAGGCAATGTCAGTTGATCCAGATCACTTAGTTCATTGATGAACAAGGGAGGTTCAACTTCCCAAGTATCAATACCAAATAATTTGGCATTCAGCTTCATGATTGCACCAAGAAACTTGGCAGTTTGCTCTTCAGTAACATCCTCATTCTCTTCAGAAGAGGAATACTCATCAGAGCTCATGAAGGGCATAAGGAGGTTCAATGGGATCTCTATGGTCTCTAGATGAGCCCCAGAGTCCTTTGGTTCCTCAGAGGGAAGCTCCTTATTGATCACTGGACGTCCCAGGAGGTTTTCCTCCTTGGGATTCACGTCCTCTCCTTTCCTCTCAGGTTCGGCCATGGCGCTTATGTCAATGGCCTTGCACTCTCCTTTTGGATTCTCTTCTGTATTGCTTGGGAGAGTACTAGGAGGGATTTCAGTGATCCTTTTACTCAGCTGGCCCACTTGTGCTTCCAGATTTCTAATGGAAGATCTTGTTTCATTCATGAAACTTACAGTGGCCTTAGATAGATCAGAGACTAGATTTGCTAAATTAGAAGCATTTTGTTCAGAGTTCTCTGTCTGTTGCTGAGTTGATGATGGAAAAGGCTTGCTATTGCTAAACATGTTTCTTCCACCATTATTAAAGCCTTGTTGGGGCTTTTGATCCTTCCATGAGAAATTTGGATGATTTCTCCATGTTGAGTTATAGGTGTTTCCATAAGGTTCACCTAAGTAATTTACCTCTGCTATTGCAGGGTTCTCAGGATCATAAGCTTCTTTTTTAGAAGATGCCTCTTGAGTACTGTTGGATGCAGCTTGCATTCCATGCAGACTCTGAGAAATCATATTGACTTGCTGAGTCAATATTTTATTCTGAGCCAATATGGCATTCAGAGTATCAACTTCAAGAACTCCCTTCTTCATAGGCGTCCCATTATTCACAGGATTCCTTTCAGAAGTGTACATGAATTGGTTATTAGCAACCATGTCAATGAGTTCTTGAGCTTCTGCAGGTGTTTTCTTTAGGTGAATGGATCCACCTGCAGAAGTGTCCAGTGACATCTTTGATAGCTCAGATAAACCATCATAGAATATATCCAGGATGGTCCATTCTGAAAGCATGTCAGAAGGACACTTTTTGGTCAACTGTTTGTATCTTTCCTAAGCTTCATAGAGAGATTCACATTCTTTCTGTCTGAAGGTTTGAACATCAGCTCTAAGCTTGCTCAGCTTTTGAGGAGGAAAGTACTTGGCTAAGAAAGCCGTGACCAGCTTATCCCAAGAGTTCATGCTATCTTTGGGTTGAGAATCCAACCATAATCTAGCTCTGTCTCTTACAGCAAAAGGGAAAAGCATGAGCCTGTAGACTTCAGGATCTATTCCATTAGTCTTAACAGTATCACATATCTGCAAGAATTCAGTTAAGAACTGAAAAGGATCTTCAGATGGAAGTCCATGAAACTTGCAGTTCTGCTGCATTAGAGAAACTAACTGAGGTTTCAGCTCAAAGTTGTTTGCTCCAATGGCAGGAATGGAGATGCTTCTTCCATGTAAATTGGAATTAGGTGCAGTAAAGTCACCAAGCATCCTCCTTGCATTATTATTATTTTCGGCTGCCATCTTCTCTGCCTGTTCGAAAATTTCTGAAAGGTTATCTCTGGATTGTTGTATTTTAGCTTCTCTTAATTTTCTCTTCAGAGTTCTTTCAGGTTCTGGATCTGCTTCTACAAGAATGTTCTTATCCTTGCTCCTGCTCATATGACAAGGAAGAATGGCCAGAAAAATAATAATAATGATAGAGATCCTTTATACCACAGTATAGGGATCCCTTTGTAAGTAGAAGAAGAGGGGGAGATAAAGGATGTGATGTAAAGGAAGAAACACAACTGTGAGGATTGGAATGTGAGATGAGATGTTAGGACATGAATGAATAAATAGAATGAGATGGGGGAGGAATAATTTTCGAAAATTATTTTGAAAAAGAGTTAGTGATTTTTGAAAATTGTTTTTTTGAAAATTGTTAGTATTTTTTTTCGAAATTTTTTTTTAAATTGAAATAATTAATAAATTAAAAAGAAATTTTGAAAAAGGGGAGAGATATTTTCGAAAATTGAGAGAGAGAGTTAGTTAGGTGGTTTTGAAAAAGTTAAGAAACAAACAAAAAGTTAGTTAGTTAGTTGAAACAAATTTTGAAAAGATAAGAAGTTAGGAAGTTAGAAAAGATATTTTGAAAAGATATTTTTGAACAAGATAAGATAAGAAGATATTTTGAAAAGATATGATAGGATTAGTTTTGAAAAAGATTTGATTTTTAAAATCACAATTAATGACTTGATTCATAAGAAATCACAAGATATGATTCTAGAACTTAAAGTTTGAATCTTTCTTAACAAGCAAGTAACAAACTTCAAATTTTTGAATCAAAACATTAATTGTTTAAGTTATTTTCGAAAATTATGATTTAAAATGAGAAAAAGATTTTTGAAAAATATTTTTGGAATTTTCGAAAATAACTAAGAATTTTGAAAAAGATTTGATTTTTTGAAAAAGATTTTGAAAAAGATAAGATTTTCAAATTTGAAAATTTGATTTGACTCATAAGAAACAACTTGATTTTAAAAATTTTTGAAAAAGTCAACTCAATTTTCGAATTTGATGAGAGAAAAAGGGAAAGATATTTTTTTTATTTTTGAAATTTTTATGAAAAACATGAAAATTATGCAATGCATGAAATTTTTCGATCAAAACAATGAATGCATGCATGAATGATATGAATGTCAAGATGAACACCAAGAACACTATGAATGTCAAGATGAACATCAAGAACATAATTTTGAAAAATTTTTAATGCAAAGAAAACATGCAAGACACCAAACTTAGAATTCTTTAATACTTACGCACTAAGAATTCAAGAATACTAAGAATTCAAGAATGCATATGATAAACATGAAAAGACACAAAACAAAAAATCATCAAGATCAAACAAGAAGACTTACCAAGAACAACTTGAAGATCATGAAGAACACTATGAATGCATGATATTTTCGAAAAATGCTAGATGCATATGCAAGTGACACCAAACTTATGATATGACTCAAGACTCAAACAAGAAACAGAAAATTATTTTTGATTTTTATGATTTTCTAAATTTTTTTGGATTTTTATTTTATATTTTTCGAAAATTAAAAGGAAAAATAAGGATTCCAAAATTTTTAATATGAATTCCAGGAATCTTATGCTCTAAAGCTCCAATCAAAGGGTCAGGCATGGCTTAATAGCCAGCCAAGCTTTAGTATGTAACTTAGACATGACACGCCTGACATTCCTTACATTCAACAGCCAATTGGCTAAGAAAGATAAAGAAGCTCTTCTCTTGGGTATAAGGATTGAGACATGGCTTTACAGCCAGCCAGGCTTCAACATGCTTCATGAAACGCTAGAATTCATTCTTAAAAATTCTGAAACCATAGAATAATTTCTTTTTGAAAACATTTTTTTTTTGAAAATATTTTTATTATTTATTTTTTTTTTCGAAAACAGATGAGAAAATTTTAGAAATATTTTTGAAAAAATTTTTTGAAAATAAAATAAAAAGAAAATTACCTAATCTGAGCAACAAGATGAACCGTCAGTTGTCCAAACTCAAACAATCCCCGGCAACGGCGCCAAAAACTTGGTGGACGAAATTGTGATCACATTAATGTAGTACTCTTTGTTATTGTATGGAATCATTATTATGGCTCTTTACTATGTGTGGACACAACTCCGTTCAACTAACTAGCAAGTGTACTGGGTCGTCCAAGTAATAAACCTTACGCGAGTAAGGGTCGATCCCACAGAGATTGTTGGCTTGAAGCAAGCTATGGTCACCTTGTAAATCTCAGTCAGGCGGATTTAAACATGATACTTTATTAGATTAAAATAAACAATAAAAGGGATAGAGATACTTATGTAAATCATAGGTAGGAATTTCAGATAAGCGAATGGAGATGCTTTTCGTTCCTCTGAACCTCTGCTTTCCTGCTATCTTCATCCAATCAGTCTTACTCCTTTCCATGGCTGGCTGTATGCAAGGGCATCACCGTTGTCAGTGGCTACATCCCCTCCTCTCAGTGAATCATATGCTCACGCACCCTGTCACGGCACGGCTATTCATCTGTCGGTTCTCGATCATGCTGGAATAGGATTCATCCTCCTTTTGCGTCTGTCACTAACGCCCAACACTCGCGAGTTTGAAGCTCGTCACAGTCATTCAATCATTGAATCCTACTCAGAATACCACAGACAAGGTTTAGACCTTCCGGATTCTCTTGAATGCCGCCATCATTCTAGCTTATGCCACGAAGATTCTGGTTAGGAGATCTAAGAGATACTCATTCTAGCTTAATTCATGTAGAACAGAAGTGTTTGTCAGGCACGCGTTCATAAGGGGGAAGGATGATGAGCGTCATACATAATCATCACCTTCATCACGTTCTTGGGTGCGAATGGATATCTTAGAAGCGAAATAAGAAGAATTGAATAGAAAACAGTAGTACTTTGCATTAATCTTTGAGGAACAGCAGAGCACCACACCTTAATCTATGGAGTGTAGAAACTCTACCGTATGAAAATACATAAGTGAAGGTCCAGGCATGGCCGAGATGGCCAGCCCCCTATTGTGATCTAAGATAGCATACAACTGATCAAAGATGCCTAATACAATAGTAAAAGGTCCTATTTATAATAAACTAGTCACTAGGGTTTACATGAGTAAGTAATTGATGCATAAATCCACTTCCGGGGCCCACTTGGTGTGTGTTTGGGCTGAGCTTAAGTGTAGCACGTGCAGAGGCCATTTGTGGAGTTGAACGCTAGTTTCTGTGCCAGTTTGGGCGTTCAACTCTGGTTTTGGATACTTTTCTGGCGCTGGACGCCAGATTTGGGCAGAAGGCTGGTGTTGAACGCCAGTTTACGTCGTCTATTCTTGGCCAAAGTATGGACTATTATATATTGCTGAAAAGCCCTGGATGTCTACTTTCCAACGCAATTGGAAGCGCACCATTTCGAGTTCGGTAGCTCCAGAAAATCCACTTTGAGTGCAGGGAGGTCAGAATCCAACAGCATCAGCAGTCCTTCTTCAACCTCTGAATCAGATTTCTGCTCAAGTCCCTCAATTTCAGCCAGAAAATACCTGAAATCACAGAAAAACACACAAACTCATAGTAAAGTCCAGAAATGTGAATTTAACACAAAAACTAATGAAAACACCCCTAAAAGTAACTAGATCCTACTAAAAACATACTAAAAACAGTGTCAAAAAGCGTATAAATTATCCGCTCATCAGCTACTATCACGGCTTATTACACAAAGCTAAGGTCCATTTGGGAGGATTTCAACAATTTTAGAGAGCATAGGCAAGAGGATTGCACCACAAGGTTCCTGAGAGGACTGAATGACCAATATGCTAATGTCAGATCACAACTAATCCTAATGAACCCTACACCTGATATTGATATTGCCTTTTCCATGTTAACACAACAAGAATGACAATTCAATGAATGCAATGAATCCAATATTTTCTTTAACAGAACCATGTAGTCAAACGCTTGAGAGAAATCGAGGGAGAGGCAGAGGGAGAGGTAGACACCAGACTCCTAGAAGAGGAAGAGGAAGCAGAGTGCAGTGCACATTCTGTGACAAACCCGACCACACCATCGAGACAAGCTATAAAAAGCTTGGTTTGCCACCTCACTTGAGGCAAGGGCAAATCAGCAGCATCAACTACATTGCTGCTGAGGCACCTGCTGAGAAGAAAATTGATGATCTTAGCCAATGCAGCCTAAGCAACAGCTAGAAGAAATTTAGTGATTCCACAAGTTATGAACTCTCTTCACACCAAAAGGATGCAATTCTGCAGTTTCTCAAAGGACAAGAGGCTCGACAACAACCTCAAGTCACAAATCAGGTTCAATCCACCATAAACAATACTCCATTGAGTCAAGGTAACATTATCATTTTAAAATACAGTAGCAACACTTCATCCTTTGTTACTGCTAATCTCACCTTTGGGTTATAGACACAGGGGCAACTGATCATGTCACTTTCAATTTGGACGATATTTAATCATATCAAGAAATCAGTCCCATAATTGTTAGAATGCCTGATAGTAGCCATACGACTAGTAGCATCATTGGTACCATAAGGTTTTCTAATCAATTATATCTTTCAAATGTGCTTTTTCTTCCAAACTTTGATTTCAAATTAATTTCTGTGTCACAATTAACCAACAAATTAAAGTGCAAAATGCTTATAGTTAACAACTTATGTGAGATACGGGACCAAGCTGCTTTGAAGAGGATTGGAGTAGCTAAATGTGTTGATGGTCTCTATACATTGGATAAGAAATTTTTCTGTTCTACAGCTAAAAAAAATGACTTCACACACACTTCCAGGCACTCATCACTTGCATTCACATCAACTGTCACCATTGATGACAATTCTGTAGCTTGCACAAATATCATAAATGCTTTATGACATACTAAACTAGGTCACATTCCATATCATATACTAGAAATAATTCATAAAACTCATCCCTTTATCAATTATAATGAACAAATAAATCCATGTAATTCTTGTCATTTAGCAAAGCAAAAACGATTACCATTTTCATATAGTACTTCTGAATCTCTTAGCTACTTTGATTTATTGCATCTTGACATTTGGGGTCCCATATCAACAACTTCCATTCATGGTCACAAGTATTTTTTAACCATTGTGGATGACAAAAGTCGATACACTTGGATACATTGCATGAAAGCCAAGTCTGAAGCGTCTGACCTTGTTAAGAATTTCATTGCAATGGTTCAAATCCAGTTTAACAAAATTGTAAAATGCGTGTGGACCGATAATGGCCTTGAATTTCTCTTAAAATTATTCTATGCATCTCATGGCATCTTGCATCACACATCTTGTGTTGAAACCCAGCAAAATGGCATTGTGGAGCGAAAACACCAACACATTTTAGGGGTGGCAAGAGCTATGCTATTTCATTCATCTATGACAAAATTTTTTTTGGAATTTTGCTGTCAAACATGCTGTGCACCTAATCAATATCCAGCCAAGTAAATTTCTTAAAAATAACTCTCCTTTCAACATTATTTTTAACAAAATACTAGATTTAACTAATTTAAAAGTATTTGGATATTTAGCATATGCATCAACCCTTACTAATGGCATAACAAAATTGGATCCTAGAGCCAAGAAATGTGCTTTCTTAGGCTTCAAAGAAGGGACAAAAGGATTCACTCTCATAGATTTACAATCCAAAAACATGTTTACATCTAGAAATGTCATTTTCTTTGAAAACCACTTTCTATACTCTACTTCAGAATCTGATTCAACCAATGATAAAAAAACATCAAATGCTGAACTCATTCAACAATCATAAAAATCACAGCTTTTTCAACATAGTTTTGACGATCCTTTTACCTATGACAAGTACCACACAAACAACTCATTCATGCATTCATCACACGACACACCTAGTTCATCTCATCATATATATCAAAATCCATCTATTATAGATCACGCATCAATACAACAAAATTCATCACAACACAATTCTGCAATTGCCACTGCTTCACAAACCATATCACATTCCAACAATCCTCATGCATTACATGCATCTAGCGTTCATCATGAACCATCTGCATCCAATTTCAACTCAAGTGTTGTTAGAAGATCTGTGAAAATCAGAAAAGTGGCAAATTATCTCAATGACTATCAATGCCACATAAATACCACTGCTACCAATTCTCTTTGCAGGTATCCTATGTCATAAGTCATTTCTTATGATGCTCTTAGTACAAAACATTGAGCATTTTCTTTGGCCGTTTCTTCAAACATTGTTCCCAGTGACTATGAGCAAGTTGTTGTTCACCCTTTCTAGAGAGAAGCCATACAATGTGAGCTGGAAGTGCTAGAAAGAAATCATACTTAGAAAATCACCACACTCCCCTCTATCAAGAGAGCCATTAGCTGTAAGTGGGTGTTCTGAATCAAATATCACCCCGATGGGACGATTGAACGCCACAAGGCCAAACTAGTCGCAAAGGGCTTCACACAAATCGAGGGAGTTGATTTTATAGACACCTTCAGCCTTGTTGCTCAAATATCAACCTTAAGAGTTGTGTTGGCCTTGGCTGTAGCAAAGCAGTGGCACATCAAGCAGTTGGATGTAAACACTTCCTTCTTACATAGAGAGTTGAATGAAGAAGTATACATGAAGCTTTTCCCTAGACTGCAGCAACCAGGACTAAGCCCAAACTCAGTGTGCAAGCTTGAGAAGTCCCTGTATGGTCTAAGACAAGCAAGCAGGAAATGGAACTTAAAGTTAACCAAATCTCTAAAATCTGCTAGTTTTATCAAATCAGAATCTGATCACTCTTTGTACACTAAGCTCACCACTCACGGTGTCACCATTATTATGGTATACATAGATGATTTGGTACTCACAGGAGACGACCTTGCTAAGATTGAGTCTATCAAGCAACTGCTAGATCAGAAGTTTAAAATCAAAGACTTGGGTGATGTCAAGTATTTTTTGGGTATGGAGGTAGCTAGATCTTCGAAGGGTGTTCATCTATGCCAATGCAAGTATACCATGGATATCCTCAAAGACTTCGGATTCTTGGAGTGCAAGTCAGTAAGCACACCTATGGATTACACTACTGCCCAAAGTTATCAAGGGAGAGTGGGACTCCATTGGAAGATAAAACTGAATACAGACAATTAGTTGGATAACTTCTATATCTGATCAACACCAGACCAGACATTGCCTATGCCATGGAAAGGCTCAGTCAGATCATCGATTGTCCCACTAATGTTCATATGCAAGCAGCTTATTCTGTCTTGAAATATTTGAAAGGTTGTCCCGCTGTTGGCCTTCTTTTCTTAGCAGACAATGATCTTACTCTTACTGGATTTTTGGATACAGATTGGGCAACATTTGCTGACTCTCGCAAGTCAATTAGTGGTCACTGTTTTTATCTTGGCAAGTCGTTGATTAGTTGGAAGAGCAAGAAGCAGAGCACAGTCGTGCGATCCTCCTCTGAAGCTGAGTATCGAGCACTGGCACTTGCAACTTGCCAAGCACAGTAGATCTCATACATCATGAAAGATATTGGAATGCCCATCATGAAACCAATTACACTCTTTTGTGATAACAGATCTGTCATTCACATCGCCACCAACCCAACTTTCCACGAACGAACCAAGCATATCGAAGTAGACTGTCACACTGCTAGGAATCAACATTTTTGGGCCTTACTCACCTGATGCCAATTTCATCCTCTAACCAATTCACCGATTTTCCCACTAAAGCTCTAGTGCCAACACCATTCAATAGCAACATTGCCAAACTAGGCTGGTGCACGAATCCCCACACTTCGTACAACTGTACTGCAAATGCATTGGGTCGTCTAAGTAATACCTGAGCGAGTCAGGGTCGATCCTATGAGGATTGTGGTTTAAAGCAAGCTATGGTTATCTTGTAGGTCTTAGTCAGGTGGATAGAAGAGGTATTGGTTTGACTATTTGATAGAGTATCATAAAAGGAATGAAAAAGGGTATAAAATACTTTGTGAATTGAATTATAAACAAGGATAAGGACTTGGTAAAGGTTTAGAGATGCTTTGTCCTTCTAGATTAACTCTGGTATTACTGTCTTCTTCAAGTGTGAATGATTTTTTCTATGGCAGGCTGTATGTGATCAACGCCTTTCTTGAGAGGTCGTCAACGCTCCTCCAGATCTGAACACCAGGGTTAGTGCGCATCCAGTCTGATTGAGAGTGAAGCTCGTACAGTCCATTCTCCTTAATGATCCTACTCAAAACGCCACGGACATGGACGGATCTTTCAGATCAGAGAATGCTGCATCTTTGGATTCTAGCCTCTACCACAGAGACCCTAATCTCCCCGTAAATCGGCTGAACTGGTGTCTCGAGAAGTCCCCAACGAAGTCATGGATTAGCCGTATGAGAGATGTATAATCAAGCTGGCGGTCCGTACTTTCCAATCACGTATTCACATGAACCCAAGTAGACACGGATGGTTGTCAGGCACGCTATCTTAGTATGATGAACAGAGCTGATTGTCACTGGTCATCCTATTCATCATGTTGAAGAACGAATATACATCTTAGAATTAAATCAAACACAAATTAAAGAGAAACAGTAATACTTTTATTAATTTATAGAACTCAGCAGGGCTCCTCCCCTCAAACTAGGAGGTTTAGAAACTCATACTGATGGAAAAATAATGGTGAATTCGAAATATGGCAGACCTCCCTTCATGAGAGGTGTAAAAGTTCTTTAAATACTAAGCTAATGACTAAGGATTACATAAGAAAGGGTAAAACAGTCTTTTGATGCTTAAATCCACTTTTTGGGCCCACTTGGTGAGTGTTTGGACTGAGTTTTGATGAGATCCACGTGCTAGGAGGCCTCTAGGGCATTGAACGCTGGCTAGGGGGTCCTCTTTGGGCATTTAGACGCTAGTCCCCTCCTTGTGGGCATTGGACGCCAGAATAGGGCAGGAGGCTGGCGTTGGACGCCAGTTTTGGGCCTTCAATTCTGAAGCAACGTATGAACTATTATACATTGATGGAAAGCTCTGAAGGTGAACTTTCCATATCCATTAAGAACGCTCTATTTGGACTTCTGTAGCTCCAGATAAGAGCTTCCGAGTGCAAGGAGGTCAGATCCGGACAGTATCTGCAGTGCTTTCTCTGTCTCTGAATCAGACTTTTGCTCCAGCTCCTCAATTTCAACCAGAAAATACCTGAAATTGCATAAAAACACAAAACTCGTAGTAGAATCCAAAAATGTGAATTTAGCACTAAAACCTATGAAAACTTAAGAAAAACTAAACAAAACATACTAAAAACTATCTGAAAATGATGCCAAAAGCGTATAAAATATCCGCTCATCACAACACCAAAATTAAACTATTGCTTGTCCCCAAGTAACTAAAAACATAGTAGGATAACAAGAAGATTAAGATACAATAAAGTTCAGAGTTTTCAATGAAGCTCAGTTTCAATTAGATGAGCGGGACTTAGTAGCTTTTTGCTTCTGAATAGTTTTGGCATCTCACTATCCATTGAAACTCAGAAGTATTGGCATCTTTAGGAACTTAGAATTCAGATGATATTATTGACTCTCCTAGTTTAGTTCTTTTTTATTCTTGAACACAGCTTTCAGAGTCTTGGCCGTGACCCTAAGCACTTTGTTTTCCAGTATTACCACCGGATATATAAATGCCACAGACACTTTAACTGGGTGAACCCTTTCGGATTGTGATTCAGCTTTGCTAGAATTCCCATATAGAGGTGTCTAGAATTCTTAAGCACACTCTTTTTGCTTTGGATCATGACTTTAACTGCTCACTCTCAAGCTTTTCACTTGACACCTTCACACCACAAGCACATGGTTAGGGACAGCTTGGTTGAGCCGCTTAGACCAGGATTTTGTTTCCTTTAAGCCCTCCTAACCATTGATGCTCAAAATCTTGGATCCTTTTACCCTTGTCTTTTGGTTTAAAGGGTTACTGGCTTTTTCTGCTTACTTTTTTTCTTTTTTTTATTTTTTTATTTTAGAGCTGTCCGTGTTTTTGCAACATGCTTTTTCTTTTTCTTTTTGCTGCTTTTTTTTGCTTCAAGAATCAATTTTTGAGATTTTTCATATTACCAATAATACTTTTCCTTTTTCATCATTCTTTCAAGAGCCAACATTCTAAAATTCCAACTTCAAATATGCATTGTTTATTCATACATTTAGAAAACAAAAGCAATGCCACCACATCAAAATAATTGAACTATTCTTATTATAAACTTCAAATTCATGCAACTTAATTTTCTTTTTCAAATAAAATTTTCTTTTAAGTAAGGTGAGAGATGCATGGAATAATTCATATCTTTAAGACATAAATGCAAATGCTTATGCAGTAAGAACAAGAGAACAGACAACAAAACATACAGAAAACAGAAAAATAACATAAGAAAAGGAGATAAAGAGAATGAATCCACCTTTAATGGTGGCGGCTAGTGCTCCTCCTTGAGGATCCAATGTAGTGCTTGATCTTTTCAATGTCACTCCTTTGTCTCTGTTGTTCTTCCTTCATGGCTCTTTGCAGGAGTGGTAGAAGTCAAAAAGCAAAGCTTTTGCAACACCAAACTTAATAGTTTTGCTCGTCCTGGAGCAAATATGATAGGTGGGATAGGTGGGGATACTGTGGGACCTACTGGTCCTAAGAGGCTAGGGAATTCAGATTCCCTGCCCTCTGTACTGGCATTGAACGCCCAAGGTCTGCTCCTTGGCTGGCGTTCAACTCCAACAACACTCCATCCAAAGTGTTCTATTTTTACTGCTGAATATTTCTGTCACTATTCTGACTGTTGCACATGATCATGAACCTAAAATAACTTAAAGAAAAACAATATTAAGGAATTAAAAGAAATAAAAATAATTAATTAGGGTTGGGTTGCCTCCTAACAAGCGCTTCTTTAATGTCATTAGCTTGACGGACAGCTCATTTCAAGGAGGAAGATAGTCATAGAGGAATAAATTCTTACACCTTACTGGGAGCTTCCTTCCTGTGCTTTCATGGATTAGCTTAATACCATGAAAGAGACAGGATCTTTTTCACTGCCTGAGGCAGGGTTGGGCTTGCAGCAATATGCTGGTATCCCTTTTTGCCACTTCCCTCTTTCATGGCAAATACCATGATGAGATAAGTGAATACTACCATCTTTCATGGTGACAAGCCTTCAGTAGGGATATTTTTGTTTTTTCAGCCCCTAGGCATCTTCCTTTTGAGGCCTTCCTCCTTTGTGGATAGTGTACATCCAACACCAAACTTAATTTTGATCTTAGGAGGGGTTGAATTGGTTTCATCCAAGGGAGGAGGCTTGAATGCTAAATCCTTTATGCAAGTGCCTCCCTTGTCAGGGGGTAATGGAGGGTCAAGAACCTTGAACACCATCCAGTCCTTATGCAAGGTAATCCTTGTTTCTTGTGTCTCTTAGATTCCCAGCTTCTTCATCACAGATGAAGGTATCAGATTTGAACTTAAGCCAAGATCATACAGGACTTTGTCAAAAGTGAGCTTTCCAATAGTCCATAGGATCTGAAAGCTTCCTGGATCTGGCATCTTCATTGGCAGCTCATTCTAAATTAGGATACTGTACTTCTCAGTAAGAACCTCTATTTCATCTCCCCTTAGGTCCTTCTTTTCAAATACCTCTGTAAAAGAGATATTTACTTGCAGCTTCTTGAATGTCGCTTGGAGATGAGCCAGTTGCTCATCTTCTGGTTCTCTTTGCATGCCTAGGAAGGGTAGCTCTTGAGGCTCTTCCACCTCTGCAAGGGCGTGCTCTGTGGGAATCATAGGCTCCTCTTGTACGCTCAGAGAATAATCAACTTGAGGTTCATTCTCCTCTGTAGGGGCTTACTCACTGGCATTCTCAGGGTTCTCCTGGATCTTGATTGCCTTCAGTCCCTCAGTAGCAGGCTCCTGAGGTTCGGCCTCCTTGGTGAAGACTACTATCTCACCTTCTTTTAAGGTCTCCTTCCCAGAGAGCATCAGGCTTTCTGTGAGGGCCCTATAGGGATACACTTCCTCAAACAACTCAGTAAGAAGAATATTGATGTACAACTTCTTAGATCCTTCCAAGGACTGTGAGCAGTGCTCGTCCTTGGTCTCCTTTTCGGTCTTGTAAGGGTGTGGTACTTCAGGCTTTCTTCCCATAAGAGGGGCGTGCAACAATTAGCTTCTGGCCTCTTCTTGAATCTCTTCTTCATTTAGTTCTTCAATAGTGTGTACCATCTGAGGCTCAGCCTCCTTGGTGCTAATAAGGGCTAGACACTCTTCTCTAGGATTCACTTCTGTATCTCTGAGAAGAATGTTAGGGTGTCTCTGCAGTTTCTGAGGAAGGTTCCTCTGAATGACTACGTTGCACTCTTTAGTGAGAGCTACTGTCTCTACTTTTCTTCAATCCCTCTTGTTGTTCAGTATTTCCTTCATGAACTTAGCATATGAAGGCATTTGTTCAAGAGCCTCTGCAAAGGGGATTTTGATCTCCAGCTTCTTAAAAGTTTCTAAGAATTTGGCAAATTGCCTATCCTTTTCTGCTTTCTGGAGTCGTTGAGGGTATGATAACTTGGCCTTGTACTCATCAATCTTGGTTGATGAAGACTGAGTACCTTGTGTCTTGGAAGGGGGGTTACTAGCTTGCTTAGGAGGGTTGTTATCAGCATGTGACTGGCCTCCCTTGCTTGGGCGTTTAACGCCCATATTGCTGCCCCCTTCCTGGCGTTCAACGCCAGGGACACTGCCCCCTGTTGGGTGTTCAACTCCATTGTCGGTGTCCTCAATTGGGCGTTCAATGCCAGGGATGGATACTCCTTCTTGGCGTTGAATGCCAATGACATTCCTCTTTGGGCATTTAGTACCCTTAGAGACGTCCTGGACATCAGTCTGATATTCCTTTGTTAGCTTTTCTTTCCTGTTGTACTGAGGTTTGGGGTTTAAGGATTTTCCACTCCTCAGTTGAATAACCTGACATTCTTCAGTTATCTGCTTAGATAACTACTGCCTTGTTTGACTCAGCTGGGCTTCTACATTCCTGTTAGAAGCCCGAGTTTCTCACAAAGCCTCTTGCAATTCCAGTATTTGCTGGGCAAGGGCGTGTAGTTGCTGAGTCAATGGGCTATCCTGTTCTGGAGGGTTAGGTTCAGTAGATATCACCTTAACCTCTCCTTTCATAGAAGTCTTAGCAGATGAGTACAGATGTTGATTAGTAGCAACTGTCTCAATAAGCTCTTGAGCCTCTTCAATGGTCTTTCTCATATGTATAGAACCACAAGTAGAGTGATCCAAAGACATTCTAGCCATGTCTGAAAGTCCAAAGTAGAAGATGTCTAACTGTACCCATTCTGAAAATATTTCAGTGAGACATTTCCTTAGCATCCTCCTATACCTTCCCCATGCATCATAAAGAGATTCATTATCTCCTTGTTTGAAGCCCTGGATGTCCAGCCTCAGTTGGATCATCTTCCTTGGAGAGAAGTATTGATTTAAAAGCTTGTCTACTAACTCTTTTCAAGTTTTTAAGCTAGATCTGGGCTGGTTATCTAACCACCTCTTTGCTTGGTCCATTACAGCAAAAGAAAAGAGCAATAGTCTATAGACATCTTGGTCTACTCCCTCATTGTGTACTGTGTTAGCAATCTTTAAGAAATCTACCAAAAACTCAGTAGGTTCTTCTTGTGGAAGTCTAGAATACTGACAGTTTTGCTGCACTATAGTTATGAGTTGAGGGTTTAGTTCAAAGCTACTTGCTCTCAGAGGTATTCTAATACTTCTTCCATAGAAGTTAGCAGGGGGGTTTATATAGGACCCCAGAGTTCTTCTAAACTCCTCATTCCCATTTGGGTTCATAATGAAGAAAAGTAAGAGAAGAGAAAGAAGAATGAAGATAGAAGAAGTAGAAGAAGAAATGGAAGTAGAAAGGATAAACAAGAATTAAAATATTTTTTTGATTTTATTTTATTTATTTATTAAATTCGAAAATTAAGGTTAATTAATTAAAAAGAATTGAAAATTTAATTATGAATTTTGAAAAAAAAGAGAGAGAAAGAGAAGAAGAATTTTCAAAAATTAGGAGAGAGAAGAAGTAGTTAGTAAGTTTTGAAAAAGAAGAGAGAGAAGATAAGTAACTAATTAAGAAAATATTTGAAAAAAAGATAAGATAGAAGATTAGAAAAGATTTGAAATTAAAATTTGAATTTAAAAAGATAAGATAATAAATTAAAAAGATTTGAAAAAGAAAAACACCAAAAGACATCAAACTTAAAAATTTTAAGATCAAAAGAAAAAGAAAATACAAGAACAACTTGAAGGTCAAGATGAACACCGAGAACATTATTTGAAAAATTCAAGCCAATAAAGCCAAACAAGAGACATCAAACTTAAAATTTTTGAAAACCAAAGATAAAATTTTCGAAAATTATAAAGAAAAGACACAAGAAAACACTGAACTTAAAGATTGACACAAGATTAAACAAAAGAAACTATTTTTAAAAATTTTTAGAAAGAATGACTCAAAGAATTTGAAAATTTAACCAAGAACATAAACAAAAGACTCAAACCAAAAACAAAGATTAAACAAAGAAAAAAAAATTTTTTTGAAAATTTTTTAAATGTTTTTCAAAAAAAGAAGAAGAAAATAAAAGAAGCTAACAAAATTAAAGACAATACTTGATCTAGGGAACAAGCTAATCCGTCAGTTGCCCAAACTCGAACAATCTCCGGCAACGGTGCCAAAAACATGGTGCACGAATCCCCACACTTCGTACAACTGTACCATCAAGTACACTAGGTCATCCAAGTAATACCTGAGCGAGTCAGGGTCGATCCCATGAGGATTGTGGTTTGAAGCAAGCTATGGTTATCTTGCAGGTCTTAGTCAGGCGAATAGAAGAGTTATTGGTTTGACTGTTTGATAGAGAATCATAAAAGGAATAAAAAAGGGTGTAAAATACTTTGTGAATTGAATTATAAACAAGGATAAGGACTTGATTAAGCTTTAGAGATGCTTTATCCTTCTGGATTAACTTCTGGTATTATTGTCTTCTTCAAGTGTGAATGATTTCTTCTATCACAGGTTGTATGTGATCAACGCCTTTCTTGAGAGGTCGTCAATGCTCCCCCAGATCTGAACACCAGGGTTAGTGCGCATCCAGTCTGATTGAGGGTGAAGCTCGTATAGTCCATTCTCCTTAATGATCCTACTCAAAATGCCACGGACAAGGTCGGATCTTTTGGATTAGAGAATGCTGCATCTTTGGGTTCTAGCCTCTACCACAGAGACCCTAATCTCTCCATAAATTGGCTGAATTGGTGTCTTGAGAAGACCCCAACAAAGTCGTGGATTAGCCGTCTGAGAGATGTATAATCAAGCTGGCAGTCCGTGCTTTCCAGTCACGTATTCACACAAACCCAAGTAGACACGGGTGGTTGTCAGGTACGCTGTCTTAGTATGATGAACAGAGCTGATTGTCACTGGTCGTCCTATTCATCATGTTGAAGAACAAATAAACATCTTAGAATCAAATCAAACACGGATTGAAGAGAAACAGAAATACTTTTATTAATTCATAGAACTCAATAGGGCGCCTCCCCTCAACCAAGGAGGTTTAGAAACTCATACTGATGGAAAAACAATGGTGAATTTGAAATATGGCAGACCTCCCTTCATGAGAGGTGTAAAAGTTCTTTAAATACTAAGCTAATGACTAAGAATTACATAAGAAAGGATAAAACAGTCTTTTAGTGCTAAAATCCACTTCTGGGACCCACTTGGTGAGTGTTTGGGCTGAACTATGATGAGATTCACATGCTAGGAGACCTCTAGGGCATTGAACGCTGGCTTGGAGGTCCTCTTTGGGCGTTTGGACGCTGGTCTCCTCCTTGTGGGCGTTGGACGTCAGAATAAGGCAGGAGGCTGGCGTTGGACGCCAGTTTTGGGCCTTTAATTCTGAAGCAAAGTATGGACTATTATACATTGATGGAAAGCTCTTGAAGTGAGCTTTCCATAGCTATTGAGAATGCTCGATTTGGATACTTGTAGCTCTAGAAAAGTAATTCCGAGGGCTAGGAGGTCAGATTTGGACAGCATCTATAGTGCTTTCTCTGTTTCTGAATCAGACTTTTGCTCCAACTCCTCAAATTTAGCCAGAAAATACCTGAAATTGTAAAAAAACACAAAAACTCATAGTAGAATCCAAAAATGTGAATTTAACACTAAAACCTATGAAAACTTAATAAAAACTAAACAAAACATACTCAAAACTATCTGAAAATGATGCCAAAAAGTGTATAAAATATCTGCTCATCATAGGCCTTCTAGACATTTACTGTCCTAGTTTGTGGGAGGCTGTAACTCGAATAGGAATCTTGGCAGCTAGACTCATCGCATATTTGTAAATAGAAATTAGGAATACCAACTGGCATAGTTAGTTAGAGATTATAGCTAGGTGGTTAAGTTAATGACTCTCATTCCTTTTATTCAAAACAGCTTGTAAAAACTTGTATATAAATACTATGTGAAACTAATGCACCAACCAATTGAGCATTTTTCACATTTACATCACTCTGAGTTCAACCACCGTTTCTTTCACTATTTCTCATCACATCCTTTCTCATCTTGCTTCACCATGGATGAAGCTTAATTCCTCATCTTCAATTTCTACACCCTCTATTCTTGGACTTGTACGATAGAGCTTGATGAGAGTGTGACCCTCTCTTTAATGTGTTTCCACACTAGAAAAGCTTTTAACGAAACTATTTTTTCTTTTAATTCTTTCCTCAGTTGTTCTGTACACCATACCACCTTTTCCTTAGATGTGGCTCCTAATTAATCTCTTACCTCATATATCAACTTAACCTCCTCTTACATCAACCATCTCATCTCACATACTTGTATCAGTTATTGAAGTTGTTCTCTTTTTTCATTCAACATCTGCTTTCAGCTCTTTTTGATCAACACCCACCGTGCTCACAAGTAATGGCGTCAATATGTTTGGCCCTATAGGGCTTTGGCCCTACTTTATAGGGCCAGAAGAATAAAAAGCCATATAACTAATAGAGTCAAATTTTTAAAACGCCCTCAGGGCCAAAAGCCATTATGGGCCAAAAGCCCTAGGGCCAACCCACGGGCCACCTAATCCTCTCTTTTTTTTTATATATTCTCTATCTCAACGACACACATAAAACTTATTAAAAGTCATTAGTTTGTTCTATCCCTTTGTCATTTTTATACGTAAAAAAATAAAGAAATTGAAAAATAAATGTTAATAATGTGCATTAATCATATTAAATCCAACTTTTAACTATATACATCAAGAAATCAAACATGACATTCACTATCTCATCACCCTTCTCCTTACTCTTTAGTATCTACCATCAATAATATCTCTAGAAAATAAAAATAAAGTTGACACAAAAATTCATCATTTAAAATCATGAATGTTAAGGGGGATGCATCGTTTCTATTGACACTTCTTCTTCATGAATTTCACCAATTTCATCATCTAAAATCAACGAATTAAAAAACAGTTAGAAACTCAATTTAAAATATTATTTGAAAAAAATAGCATAAATATTTACCATCATGATTTGGAACAAATCCACGTAACCAACTTCTTGTGCAAATAAGCATTTTGACATTCTCATGAAGAGTGAAACTTCTGTATTTTGTTAAAATACGTCCATCAATACTGAATGCAGACTCAAATACTACCGTAGTGATGGGAATACTTAAAACATCTCTGGCCATAACTGACAGAGTGGGAAACCTATCCTCATTAGTCTTCCAAAAATTCAACACATCATACTTCAAATCATCATCATTGGTGTGAATCAAACCTTCCTTTAGATAAATCTCTAATTCATCTTTATCTTTGGAAGTTTGGGTTTCACAGTCAAATTCTCTGAAGTCCTAAAAGATGTAGTATAAAGATTATTTAAGTAACGAATAAACATAATAAGAGAAAAATAATACTATATTAAAATTAAATACCTTCATCACCATTTTTCTCTTCTTTGTAAGCCTTCCTTCTTTAGGTGACTTAGGAGATTGGTTACTACTTTGAGAAATTATTGAACCACCAAAAGTATTTATATACTCTCCATACAACCTTTTAAATTTCTCCAATACTTCATTTGCCTTCAATTCAAAGGTTGAAGGATCTAGTTTTTTGTAACAAAACCTCAAGAACTTTAACTTTAATCGAGGATCGAGAATTGCCCCAAAAGCCAAGACAGTGCTATAATCCGTCTGATATTTATCAAAATTCATCTTCATTCTGAAAGCCATGTTCATAATAACAACATGATGAGCGAATAATTTATACGCTTTTTGGCATTGTTTTTAAGTAGCTTTCAGTATGATTTAGTTAGTTTTTAGTATATTTTTATTAGTTTTAAATAAAAATTACATTTCTAGACTTTACTATGAGTTTGTGTATTTTTCTGTGATTTCAGGTAATTTCTGGCTGAAATTGAGGGACTTGAGCAAAAATCTGATTTAGAGGCAGAAGAAGGACTGCAGATGCTGTTGGATTCTGACCTCCCTGCACTCGAAATGGATTTTCTGGAGCTACAGAATCTCAATTGGCACGCTCTCAATTGCGTTGAAAAGTAGACATCCAGAGCTTTCCAGCAATATATAATAGTCCATACTTTGCCCAAGTTTTGACGACGTAAACTGGCGTTCAAACGCCAACTTCCTGTCCTATTCTGAAGTTAAACGCCAGAAACAGGGTACAAACCAGAGTTAAATGCCAGAAACAGGCTACAGCCTGGCGTTTAACTCCAAAAGAAGTCTCTATACATGAAAGCTTCAATGCTCAGCCCAAGCACACACCAAGTGGGCTCGGAAGTGGATTTCTGCATCATTTACTTATTTCTGTAACCCTAGCTACTAGTTTAGTATAAATAGAACTTTTTACTATTGTATTTTCATCTTTGGATGTTTAGTCCCTAGACCTTTGAGGCTGGCCATTTGGCCATGCCTGGACCTTCATCACTTATGTATTTTCAATGGTGGAGTTTCTATACCCTATAGATTAAAGTGTGGAGCTCTGCTGTTCTTCATGAATTAATGCAAAGTACTGTTGTTTTTCTATTCAACTCAAGCCTGTTTCTTCTCCAAGATATTCATTTGCACTCAAGAACATGATGAATGTGATGATTATGTGACACTCATCACCATTCCCACCTATGAACGCGTGCCTAACAACCACTTCCGTTCTATATGCAAACAAGCTTGAATGTGTATCTCTTAGGTTTCTAATCTAAGATTGGAACCTTCGTGGTATAGGCTAGAATTATTGGCGGCCATTCTTGAGATCCAGAAAGTCTAAACCTTGTCTGTGGTATTTCGAGTAGGATCTGGGAAGGGATGACTGTGACGAGCTTCAAACTCACGAGTGTTGGGCGTAGTGACAGACGCAAAAGGATCAATGGATCCTATTCCAACATGATCGAGAACCGACAGATGATTAGCCGTGCGGTGATAGCGCATTTGGACCATTTTCACTGAGAATATGGGAAGTAGCCATTGACAACGGTGATGCCCAACATACAGCTTTCCATGGAAAGGAGTATGAATGATTGAATGAAGGCAGTAGGAAAGCAGAGATTCAGAAGGAGCAAAGCATCTCCATACGCTTATCTGAAATTCTCACCAATGAATTACATAAGTATTTCTATTTTTATTTTATATTTTATTTATATTTTAATTATCAAAACCTCATAACCAATTGAAATCTGCCTGACTGAGATTTACAAGATGACCATAGCTTGCTTCAAGCCGACAATCTCCGTGGGATCGACCCTTACTCACGTAAGGTTTATTACTTGGACGACCCAGTGCACTTGCTGGTTAGTTGTGCGGAGTTGTGAAAAAGAATTGAGATTATGAACGTGCGTACCAAGTTTTTGGCGCCGTTGAGATCACAATTTCGTGCACCACAACATCATCACAAATTTGATTGTCTTCCAAAAGACATTCAATTTTTCAAACTTGCATAAAATACAAATTTGATGTCGGATATGATGAACCCGAAATGAGGTTTGTAGCTTCATAAAATGGCTCTAAAAATTCACACATTTTTTTTGCTAAGCTCCATTCTTCATTTGTCGGACAATTTTTATAAGCTCCATCTACAACACTAAGGATGTCAAATGCTTTTTCAAATTTAATTGCACTTTCCAACATCATATATGTAGACCAATACCTTCTTCAATTTTTGCTCGCTGCACACAATCTTTAAATTTCACCATTCTCCCATCAGAAGCTTTCACATATTTCACACTCTCTCTGATTTTAAATAAAGCTTCAGCAGCCACCTTTAACCCTTCTTGTACAATCAAATTTAAAATGTGAGCGGAGCAACGTATATGAAAATATTCTCCATCACAAAGCAAACTATTCTGCTTACGTAGATGAGTTTTTAAGATGTTTTGCATGTTGTCATTTGCAAAAGCATTATCTAAAGTAATAGAAAATACTTTCTTATCAATACCCCATTGCTTTAAAGAATTAAATAAGACTGCTTCCATATCAGTTCCAGTATGGGGAGGAATCATTCGACAAAAATTCAAAATCTTACTCACTAGTCTCCAATTCTCATCAACAAAATGAGCTGTCAGACAAATATATCATTCACTGGTAGATGTTGTCCACACATCAGATGTCAAACAAATTCTATTAGGTATCCTAGACATCTTCTGCTTCAATTTCTCTTTCTCTATTGAATAAATCATTTTAAGATCTGAAACTAAAGTATTTCTAGAAGGCATTACAATCGTTGGACTAATGTAATTAATCCAATCTCTAATACCCTCATACTCAACACAGCTAAACGCAAGATCATGTTTTGTTATAGCCTGAGCGAGTTTTTTCCGATGAATATTCTGATCAATTTTGGTTGGAAGACCCTCTATATCATCATCAAATCTAATACTGAGTGGTATGGATTTACAAGAAACTATATGACGACTCAGATGAGAAGTCCCGTAACCATTCTTAGTTTTCGGATTTTTTTCAATTTTGTATTCATGATTACGAAAATTGCATTGGGCCTTTTTAATACCATCTCTGTCTTTTCCAATCTTCTTAAAAAACCTCCAAACATTAGATTTTTTGCCGGAATCAACACCACCAGAAGATTGAATAGTAGTCTCAGAAACACTCTCATCATCCATGTTTATAAATTTCCTAATCATATTCAAATAATGTGTATAGGTCATTTGTAGCAATACTCTCAGCAACACTCTCATCATCCATGTTTATAAATTTTCTAATCATATATAAATTTTCTAATCATATTCAGAAACACTCTCAGCAACAACAACATTCTTAAATAATGCATAGGTCATTTGTAGCAGGAAACAAAGTTTTGAATAAAAATAAAGCTTTATTTTCTTTCATATTATTGAGTGGAAGTCTCAAAAGCCAAATGGGTGCTAAGATACACACTCATCATCATTATCATTTATGTCCAAAAGGCATACTTTGAAAGACTTTGTAATTTAGGCTTTAGCATTCAATTATTGCCTTTTTATGCTACAGTTACCAAAAAAAAAAAAGATTCATATGCTAATGACTTTTTATTTTAATTGCTAATGAATTGAAGTTTCGCCACAAGTCAATGTTACACTTTACACGTATATACCTGAATGAGAATGTGTGCTTAATTTGAATGAAAAATCTGACATATTTTAATGTTTTAGAATTCAAATATACTATAGCCTATAGGCCTATAGTTGCAAACACAAATGAATAAATAAAACAAATTAAGATTCAAGAAATAAGATGCATTATTTCTCTTAAAGAACAAATAAGATGCATTATTCAAGACATTACAGACATTCCAATATACATATATATAGAAAGTGGAGACTCAATCCTTTGTATAAAACAATCATATGGTAATAGCAAACAACAGGAAATGTAAGTAACTTTCTCTTAAAGATAATCCTAACTAACAAAGGGAAAATTCAAAATGAAACTACTTTTGCACTCTATGCATTATTTCTTTTTCATTTTCTTTATTACTACAAGTAATTGATTAAGATAAATTGACAGAACTAAAAAGTGTAATTAGGAGGAAAAAGGAATAATCCTCCAAATTAAAGGGTTGATGTCTTTCCTGGTTTCCTTTAATTTTCATCTACAATTGGCTGTTCTATGAAGCCAAACATCTCTCGATAACACATGGTGACAAGTTCATAGATGGAGTCATAGTAGCAGAGCAATGTAACCAATGATATAAGCACATTGATGATGAAAAACCCTAGAAATTGACCAACGACGATAAGCCACAAGAGTGCTTCAAATGCAATCACACCTAAACCTTGGAACTGAGTAGTAGTTAAGGGTACATATAGTTTGAAATGATGATTAATTATGAGGTGTTGAATCTACCGCAGAGTTGTGCCTCTTAGAAGGTCCTGAAGGTGGAACGGGTATCCCTTTTGGGAAGAAATTGAAAACAAGTTCATAGTTCACAGTTCCAATTCACAGTTCACAAGTCATAGTTCAACCATTTTGAAATCACAGAGAGGGACAGAGAAAAGGTGGCCATAGACCACCCACCTCAGTTTATTAACAAGAGAATTAAAATGGGTGATGCAAACAAGCAAAAAAGAAACTTAGAGAGGGACAAAAAATGAAGAAACCTACCGCTGATTCCGCGTGGGGGAGGAGAAGCAGCCACTGATTCCGCCCACTGCGTCAAGAAGGAAGAGCACCGTATTAGGGAAGAGGAGCAGCCACCGCGTTGTCCATTGGGTACAGCCACCGTCGTAGGAGGAGCAGAGCGCAGAAGTCAGCCACCGTCGTAGGTGGAGCAAAACACAGAAGTAGAATGCAGAGGAGGAGGAAAAGCACAGTGCTGTTAAGAATGGCAAACGTTGAGGTCAGGGATGAGGGGATCAGATTTGGGGCTTTTAAAGATTGTAGGGCCAGCCCTATTTTAATTTTTGTTGGGAGGGCTTAATTAGGACTAGACTTACAAAATATGATTTTGTAATTTTTGGGATTGTGGACTAGAATTATTTTAGAGGGTTGAGGGCTAGCCCTAAAATTTGGGCTAAATTGACACTACTAGTTACAAGGGCTTTAACAAGTTCTTTGGAATTTAAGTCTCTCCAATTGACTGTTTATGAGTCTATCATCAGTACAATGTCTATTTCCTAAGCTAAATCAATGAATGTTGCATTTGAGTCAAGGTATGAAAATATTTATATTATTCATGCAATGCATGTAGTGATTATTAGAATAATTTATCTACAAATTTATTTGACTTACAACTATATACAAATTAAATAACATTTTTACAAAAATTGATATTTACTTGTATTAATAATTTTATAAAAGCAATTCATTTAATTATATCTCTTTATATTACAAAGCTAACAAAAACAAGAGAAAAATAGATTAAAAAAAATGCCACAAAATGCTAAAATAACAGTTGCTATTTTCCACCTCCATTATAGTGAATAGATAGCCAATTTCTTAGTTAGAAGAAATTTTTGTATCACTCTTATAGCATATTTAAGGTATCTTTTAAAAATATTTATGACCACTTAGTTTAATTTATAATATAAAAAGGTAGTGCAAAAATAATAAATAAATACATAGTTCTAATAACATGATCACTACAACAAATTCGGGCTGAGGCAACCCTTTAAAAACATTGCCTATAATAAGGAAAAGTGTTGCCTTTTATCAAAGGCAATACTTTCCGACAAAAAGCAACGCTTTTTGGGGGGTTGGCTATACGGCCGTTACCTTTGGTCTAAGGCAACGCTTTTGTGTATTAAAGGGAACCCTTTTTATGGCAACTTTCAAAAAATGTTGCCTTTTTGGCAAATAAAGCAACTCCGCGAAAGGGTTGCCTTAGAGCACCCAAACACAACGCTTTAGATGAGACGTTATGACAATACTTTTTACAAGTTGTATTTTCTAATACATAAAGCAACACTTGTCCAGAATTTTTTAAGTTGCCTTTTCATATACCTAAAGCAACAGTTGTGCAAGTTTTTTCTAGTTATTTTTTCATATACCTAAAGCAACCCTTGGCCAGATTTTCTTAAGTTGCCTTTTTCATATACCTAAAGGCTAAAGCAACACTTATCCAGGTTTTTTTAAGTTGTCTTTTTTTATAGAGCTAATGCAACACTTATGTAAGTTTATTTGCAGTTGTCCTTTTTTAAGTTGTCTTTCAAGTGCCAATTAACATACTTGCTAAGTTACCAAGTCAAATAAATAATAAACATAAGTAAGCAAAATAATAAACAAATATATAAAATATACTTGTTTTTAACATTTGCATAGATATTAAAAAGTTTAATTAGTATTTCAAATACATCTTCATCAATAATTCTCAACAAAATAATAAAATTCTTGTCTAACAATAATTGTCATAACAAAATAGTAATTAATATTTATCAAAAAATATCAATCTACTTGCATATTTTATATCCATGCTTGACTTGTCCCATATGCTAAATCTGCAAATAATACACAATAAAAAATAAGCAACTTATCATTAAAACTGAAAAATTATAATAAAAATTTCTTTATGATATTAAATACTATAGATATAAAAGCAATAAATAGGTCTAAAAAACTCCTTCTAAACAACAAGAGTGAAAGGTAACAGGACCTCACCTCTTGAGATGTTTCTTATATATGAATATTAAATTGTGTATTTGCCTTAACAAATATATATTCATGACCAGTGTTTTTTGTAGTTTTTCTAATAGAATATTTGTTAAAGCAAAACTAGCAAGTCACTATCTTAATTCTTATAAAACATGATTTCTTATCATTTAGGACCAAATTCGGCAACTTTTCTTGCTACCTCATTAAAAAGTGGTTTTAGAAGTTCTCTGAAATTTGTTATCGAAATTGCATGAAACTTTGAAATAGATACTTGAACCACTTTAATCCAACAACAAAAATTGTAAAAGTCTAGTGAAGGCCATCATGATTTGTCTAAGAACAAAATTTTCAAAAGTAAAAACAAGCAAGCAACATAGCTACGCTTGAACATAAAAAATTTAGATCTAGTTGATAGCATTTTACAAGTACTTGAACTTAAACCTATATTATGACAAGCCAAATCAAAAGAGGCGACACTTTAAATGAAAAGAATAATAGAGATGGAAGCATGCATATATACCAGCATTCTTAGGCAAAGCCCTCCAAGAACCTTCTCCATTGGCTTGAATGTAGTTGATCAAGATTTGATCCTCCTCTTTTGTCCAGCGGCCTTTCTTGAGTCCCACCTTGTCACAACAGGGAGCCCTTTCTATCTTTCTAGCTATGCCTCCTGCAACTACAATAATAATATAATGAAATTGGAATTATGAAAGAAGTGGGAAACAAGTATGGCAAAGTGGGAAACAAGTAACAACAAATAGTGTGGTGGTTATGAAAGAACAATAATGTTTTGTTAAGATTTCTTTTTAATAAATGACTTCTAAGACTTTGAGAATTGTACTATCTTTTTTGGCGACAAATACCATCCCCAATTCCCATCAATTCCTCACTATTTCTAAAGTGATGTTATTAAAAGTTAATTTTGTTTCTTGACACCCCAAAAAGAAAAGTAATAAATAAAGTTAATTTTGTTTAGATAGTTTATAGTTCTATTATTTATTCAAAAACTTGTTTTCACAAACTGTTTTGGAAATGACATTAAGTTTAATTGTAGGTATTAATAGATAAAGTCATTTAGTTGAAGAATACCAAAGTAAATAGATATTGAGAGTCAAGATCTGGAAAGTTGTAGGTATTAATAAAGTTTAATTGTGAAAGTAAAAGAATTGAGTGAAATAAAGGTAAAGACAAAAAAAGACAGCTAAGAGGAAGAGTGCATAACACAAGAAGAATGTGAAGATGGCTAACTTGACCACCTTCAACCATGGAAGTGGAACCCAACACCCAGGTGTCTTAAACTGAATCTCTGTGCAGTCCCTCTTTCCTCCTGTAACCATATGATTTTATACACAAAATTCTCAGCAACCAAAGTCCATCAAGATCTAAAAGAGAATAGCATTTTCACCCTTAACACTGGTATGCAACAATAACTAGCTCCAAAACAGTGGAGAATAGAAAGGGAGATGAACTAGGAAGAATATGTAAACAAGAGTGTATACATAACATACCTTCCGGGGGTGGAGGACAAAAATCAGCTGAAGAAAGCTTCATTTTTAGCAAAATTTCAAAACTAGAAAAAACCAAGCCAATCCCACACAGTCAATTACTAAAAACAAAAGCTCTTTAAGTAGACCAATTAAGTAGGAGCAAAATCCTCACAAGAAGAATCTCAGACCACAAAAAAAATCCTTTTCTTCTCTCCCTTCCCGCTGCAAAATCTCATTCTTCTTACCTTTATAATTACCTTTATATCTATTAAGCAAGGCTAATAACAATTCATTCTTCCTAAAATCCTTTTACTATTTGCCAAATAATAATGCAAATTTCTAATTACCTGTATATCATGAAATTTAGCTTCTTTAACAATCAATTTGGATGTTATTTTTGCTACAATTTTTGTACTCCTCCTCGTATTTCTTGCTTAATAACTCTGCCTGTAAAATAGCAGCAATTGAGAGTTTATTCTTTCAATTTCTTAAACTTAAAATTAAATGACATATTTAAAGACAATGAAATTAAGAAGCCCCAAAAATTAAGATTCAATGCATTCAGAAATTGATAATCAACATGCAGAAAAATTCAGAAAACCCTAAGAAGCAACAATCAAAACCATGAAAACTTCAGAAAAATTGAAATAAAACTCCTAAAATCAGAATTATAAAACAGAAACAAAAATTAAGATTTATTGCATTCAGAAATTCATACTGAAAATGTAGAAAAATTCAGAAAACCCTATGAAGCAACAATCACAACCATGAAAACTTCATAAAAATTAAAATAAAACCACTAAAATCAGAATTATTAAGAAGCCCCAGAAATTTAGATTCATTGCATTCAGAAATTCATAATCAAAATGCAGAAAAATTCAGAAAACCCTAAGAAGCAACAATCATAGAACCATGAAAACTCCAGAAAAATTGAAATAAAACCCCTAAAATCAGAATTATTAAGAAGCCCCAAAAATTAAGATTCAATGCATTCAGAATTTGATAATCAACATGCAAAAAAATTCAGAAAACCCTAAGAAGCAACAATCAGAACCATGAAAACTACAAAAAAAATTGAAATAAAACCCCTAAAATCAGAATTATAAAACAGCAACAAAAATTAAGATTCAATGCATTCAGAAATTCATAATCAAAATGCAGAAAAATTTACAAAACCCTACGAAGCAACAATCAGAACCATGGAAACTTCAGAAAAATTTTAATAAAATCCCTAAAATCAGAATTATTAAAAAGTCCCCAAAATTTAGAAGCTCTCTTACCAGTAAGCAGAGGAGGAGAGGGGGGAGTTACAGCTGCGTATAGTGCTGTGAGAACTTGCGAAGAGGATCGGAGAAGGCAAGATGGGGGAAGAAGAGGAAGCGGGAGGAGAGGAGTTTCTACCGTGTACGTGGAGCCGAGACAGGAAGAGGAGGATCCGTGGAACAGCGTGCGTGGAGAAGATGACCGCGCCGACACCCGTGGAGGAGAGCACCGCGCCGACACCCGTGGAGGAGAGAAACGAGCCGACGACCGTGGAAGGGAGCACCGCGCCGTCGTCGTTTGGGGTTGACAGCACTGCAATTGAGAGCTACGGTCATTGTGGAGGAGAGCCGCGATCGATGGAGGGTGTGTGGCCGTCTGTCGTTCGTTTCAAATGTTAGGGTTACCGTATAGTGATGTAGTGATGATGAAGCTAAGTGATGATGAAGGAAATGATGAATTGATGAAGCAACTATGCCTTTTCTTTCCTTTTTTTTTTCTAAGTGATTTTATTGGAAAATAATTGGTGGGAATATGAAAAGTTTTCCTCTAAAATTTGTAACTGTGAATAATTTTAGGCAATTTTTTATAAATGTTATTTATTTAATTTTTTTAATAACCTTTATAAAATGTTGTATTTTTATTTAAAAATGTTGTCTTAAATGTTTTATATTGTAACATTTTTTTAGTGTTGTTTTAGATATCAAAGACAACTATTTTTGTGGGTGGCCAAAAATTTTGTTATCTTAGCCTTATTCAAAGGTAACTCGTCAAAAATGTTGTCTTTGCCTATCTAAGGCAACTTTTGTTAAATGTTGCTTCGAATAAGGGTTACCCACTACAAGAATATGGTTGATTAGCTACCACAGAAAGAGTCGTGAAATCATCGCTAATCTGACGCAAAATATAATTTGTGACGGATTAGCTACCGTCTAGCAACTAATGCTTTCCTCGCTAATTACAAGTCGCAGATCAGTGAGGCAAACACAATAGTCGCTAATTCATCGGAAAGTTTTTTAGCTATCGAATAGATAGTCGCAAATCCATCACTAAAGTAAAAGCTAATTCCATAGAAGAAATAGACTAAAAAGTAGTCGCTAATTAGCAACAAACTCTACTGCAGCAGACTCATCGCTAATTCCAAGCTAATTTCGTGGACAAAATGGAATGCTTAGTCGACGCTAGTCAGTGAGGAATTATTCCGAACCTAATTCGTCGCAAGTTGTCCGCTAATATGATCGTAAATCTGTCACATTTTGTTACAAATCTATAGCTAATTTTTGAAAATCCTTACTCAAATTTGTAGGAATTTTCTCGCTAAACCAAAACTATTCTAAATAAGAAAGAAGAGGTTATGAAGTAGTCACTAATTTGCTAGGAAATAATACGTAGTCAATTAATTGCAATACTATCGCAAAATGTCATCGCAAATTCTTTTTAAACTAGTAACAAATTGATAAGTATCTCACAAATGTTTCAGTCGCAATGGAGTCTTTAATTTGCCACCATCATCAACAACAAGTATGTCGCTAATTTTTCTAGAATATCAGTTAGAATGCCAATTTTGTCGTTATACTAAAATAAACAGCATATTATTTTTTTATTTTAGTGATTGAATTAAAAGATTATAATGCACACAAATAAAATTAGTTCATCAAAATTATACATGTTTAAAAAAATTCAAATTCAACATATGTATTAAAATAAAAGTCTAATGTAACATCTCCAACATATAGACTTCACAAATAAAATACTAAAAAAGCTAAATCTAACAATTCAAATAATTATTTATCAACTAATTAAGTAAACTACCAAAAAAAAGAGTAAGCTAACTTCTATAAAACCTGAAAATTAAACAAATTGTCCAATCAATTATCAATCAAACAAATAAACTACCTAAATAAGCTAAGCCTAACAAAATACATTAACATAAGCCACCTAATCAATATTATTGCCAGCAAAATCACTCTAATGGTCATTTTCATTAACCCTACCTAAATTTGCATTGTTTTCTTGGGAGAATCTTGGAATCTTAGAAAGGAGAGACAATAAACTACTCTGTATAGCTTCATTTACCTAGGCAACACTGCATTTATAGCACTAAGCAATGCTTCTTTAATAGCTTCAATGGTGTTTGCTTGTGAAATTGGTTTGATTGTAGAAACACATGTATCTTCTGGTAATGGCACATCTCTATGATCACGAATACCAATATTTAGACTGCGGCCTAATCCATGAACTTGTCCTTTCTTGTTGGCTCATGCAACTTCTATCCACACGTCAGAATTAACTTCAGGTTGATCTATTAAATCTTCTCCATATTTTTGTGATATTGTCTCTCCATATAAGTTCTACAGCAGAAAAATAATGACATATTATTAAGAAAACTAAAACTTAATTATACTACAAAATTAAAAACACTTACAATGATTTCCTTGGATATTTCAAAACATATTCTCCACTTTTTTTCTCATGAACATCATCATATACTTCAAGAAAAGATATACGACGCTTCAATTTAACTTCCTGTAACAACACTCATTAGAATATACTATCAATTTAACTCATTTGATAGGCAATATTTTTCTTTATACCTTTCTTCTCTTGTGGTCACCAAAATTGATAGACTCTAAATGTGTAGTTTATGAGCAGACATAGCAGTCCTATTTTTTTGACTAGCTACAGACTTGTTTTGCCACTTTGAATCTAATCAGTGATCAACTAAACTATTCCAAATATCAACTTTCATTGCTTTAGGTCCATGACCCTTAATATCAACAATGCTATGAGAGTTTGCCTCCTTAAAAACTCTATCCCTTGTTCTTTTTAAAATATCAGGATAGCAATCATGCATTGTCCTATTCCAGACCGTTCTTGCCATAATCTTATCATAATTTGATGCAAATTCATATTTTTCCTAAATTTAGAGAGGGAAAGACTTAGCAACTATTCAAGCCAATTATCTGTAAAAATCGCATTGAAGCAACATTATAATCACTTACCAGAAAACCTTTAAATAACTCGTCCTTCATGTCTGGCCAATACTCACACCATCTTGACGCTGGAGAAGGCATCCTACTTAACAAATTCTTTGTGATGTCACGAGCTACCATATGATCTATAAATCTGTTTCTATATTTAAAAAAATACAAAATTATCAAAAATAGTTTAACACAGAACAACATAAATCATCAAGAACAATATCATCAAAGCAACAACAAATTGTAGGCTCAACTATACTATTCATAGCTTCAAAATAATTCATAAAAATAACATAAATCATAAGAATATAAAACTCTTGAGAGTGCAAGACTAAAGCATAAATATAGCACATGCATTACTAACAAGAATAATGAATGGCATAATATTTATTAAATTCTGAAAATGCCTGACATAATAGGTTTTGGCTTATAAATGAAGAATCAAACAGGGTTTTGACACTTTGCTCTATGCACAAACACCAAAACATGCTCACAAACAGATTTATGGCTGCTGAATACTTCCAGTACACCTCAGACCTGAGAAGACAAATACGAGTTAGAATGCTGGAATCATTGAGCACCGGCATAGCACCTATTTAATCTTGCTATTTGAGTTATCTTGAAGTTTAAAGGTCTCTTTGCTTCATATGTTCATAGTTGTAACTTAATGATGGATCATGGAAGCATAATTGTTTTGTTATCTCTTATACTACTACTACTACTACTACTACTACTACTACTATTATTATTATTATTATTATTATTATTAGTAAAATATCTTTTGCTTTAGTCATGGCAAAAAAATATTTTTTTTCTCCATAACAAACATGTTTACTACACCTTATTTTAAGATTTTGTTGCCTAAAAAATAAAAATAATAATGCTCATCACAAGAAAAGTGCAGTATCCCTTACACAGCCATATGGTGAAATAATTTACTCTGTATCTTTTAATATAATAAAAATTTAAGAGAATGGAAGAATTATAATTATAAAAAGAAAAAAAAACTGATAAAGAACCTCGTAGTTGATGAATTATAATGTAGGACGGCAACTTCTCGTAGTTTTGGTATCAAATTACACCCTTCCAAAATGCATGTTCTATAATGAGACTACATTTGGGAGTTTAAGAAAATAAAGAGTGTAAGCAAGTGGCTTGTGGTCAAATACTAACATAAATAACACAAATAATAACATACTGTAAGAAATATTGGAAGGAAAATCAAACGTTAAAGCAAAAGCAAAATAGAACACAAGTTAATGGTCAAAACTTAATTTTAGAAATGAAAAAAAGAAACAATCTTATGTTTAAACAAATGGAAGGGAAATCACCACATTAGAAATAAAAAACAGAAACAATCTTAACTTTAAAGAACTTCAATGGAAGACATGACAAATTGACAATATGATGGAAGACATGGGTTACTTAATGGATTTCAAATTCACTATTAATGGTCAATACTCACATTTGGTTGACATGAAAAATTGAATTATAAAGCCAGTAATACCTTCAATTATATGAAAAAAAGAAATAGCCATGGCTGGACTTGACATGAACTTTTTACATTTTGATAGATTAACCTTGAGAATAAAGTAAGTTACTCGCTATTGAAACCAGAGCAAATGATAAGAAAATGTACAAACTTTATATCAACACGTTCTTTTGGAAACAAGCTTTCCAACAAATCATGAATCATAAATTTCTAGGCACAACATATCGATAAAGGGTAATTACCGTACCGTAACTGTCCTGTAGCATAAAAGTGGACATAACCACCCTTAAAGGTTTCCTCCAAACCAGTATGTCAATCGATCTACGATATTTTTATAATTCATAAGTTCAAACCTATAGCTTATCGAAAATCAATTCAACGATCAATACACTGCCAACAAGCAAGAATAGAATCCCCAACAAACATTCACCAAGAAATTCTCAATTCATACATCACTTTAACCAAAGCATAAACATAATATCTAACAACCTACAAACTCAATTGATTCCAAACAAATTGTAAAAAACAAAATTAGGAACTTAAGCTACCACTTCAGATACTAATACATATAGAGTACAATAATGAGTAAACTAAATCATACAATTGACCAGCAAAGAAATCATCTTAATCAAAAAATTTTGATTCTTAAAAACAAATTAAGAAAAGCAATGCAAGATGCGGGTACCCATTATCTAATAACAAAGTACTTTCAAACTTTAATCAAATCCAAATCCCATAATTAATCAAACCTAATTTTGAATTTCTTCATCCTAATCTTCCATCACTATTCAATTGACAGCAACAGCAACCAAGGAAGAAAAAAAAACCTGCGATTTTGTTGAACCAAGCAAAGAGCAGCGGTGGACCTCGCTCCTTCGATAGTGGCGACAGCAGCAACCTTCCCTTCTCAATGGCGGTGGACCTCGCTTCTTTGGCAGTGGCAAAAGCAGCAACTTTTCGTTTCTCAATGGTAGTGGCAGGATCTGAATAGAAGGGTTTTAAAATTTTTCATTTAAAATATGGAGGCTACAATTCTGTTTTGCTAGAAAAAGAGTGCGTGTTTTGTTTTTCAATTTGTTTCAAATTCATATCAGTTTTCTTTAAACAAAGATTTAAGTTCTACAAAATCTTTTAAAAGAGAGTTTAGATTTTTTTAATAAATACAAAAAAGTTTATATAAATATCATGACTTTATATTAAAATAGATACACAAAAATAAGTTAAATCATTCTTTTTATATTAATTATATTTTTATTTTTTATAGTTTATAAGAAAAATTTTATTATTTATAATTAATATTTTGAATTATTTAAAATGATATATATTTTATAATTTGTTAAAAGTTAGAGCCGTTAAAATAAGTTGGAATTCACGAATTGAGTTGTTTGCCTCATAAAAATGGATAAGTCAAGTTTTTATTTTAATTAAAATAAAAACTATATCTAATAGTCGTTATTCTAGTGAATTTAGTCGAACTCAAATTAAATTATATGCATGTCATTTTTTCAACATTAAAACCTAATTTGATTTAAAAATCCATATAAAAACAAAATTAAATATATTATATTTATAACCATAATATATTTAGTTTAACAAAAATATTTTATGTTCTTGCTGAGTTTAACCGATGTATAGCTCCTTCGCTGGTGAATGTTTGTAAGTTGTAAGCTCTTCGTTAAGATGAGGTATACATTGGCACTGAGTAAACAAGAGGGTGGGTACCTGCAAAAGACATTCCAACGCTTGAGTCGATAAGTATTTGAAGGGGATTCAAATAGATTCTTTTCCAATGATCCACACCCCGCTGGTCTATGCGTGGAGCACACGGATCAAGGAGGAAGTGCAGGTCAACTGTCTAAACAGAGTCCAGTTCGCGAGAAAACTGTCCGGTTTTCAACTATTTGACCGCTGTTGACTGAGTTAATTGTAAGTCCGGTCTTAATAATGAACTGAACTGGATAAGATATCAGTTCACTGGTTTTCAGTTGAACCAGCCGATCTGGTCCGGTTCGATTCTGATAACTATGGCTAAGTCGTTTAGACTTGCATTTTTTACGAGTTTGATTTTAGAGTCAAATATCCATCTTTTACTCACTCTCAGTTTTAAGGATCGAACCTTAGAGATGCCACTTTTGAAAGGGATTCAAATAGATGCTCCTACAGTGATCCATACATCGCTGGTCTACGTGTAGTGCACGCGGGTCAAGGAAGTAGTGCGGGTCAACTGCTTAAACCGAATCCGGTTCATGACAAAACCATTCGGTTTTTAACAGTTTGACCGTCGTTGACCAAGTTAATTGCAAATCCAGTCTTAATAATGAACCGAACCGGATAGGACATCGGTTCACTAGTTTTTTGGTCGAACCAGTCGGTCCAGTTCTGATAACTATGGCTAAGTTGTTTAGACTTGCATTTCTACGAGTTTGATTTTAGAGTCAAATATCCATCTATTTAAGTCAAGTAAACAAGCTAGTTCGGCGGATTTGGCTCATTTTGGCGATCCTAATTAATTCAAGAGCTAGCTCAAATTAATCTTTATTGAATGAATTCCAAAATGATTCTAATTAATAATAAAACTTGTACGATCATATACAAATAAATTCTCATATATAACAATTTAATTATCTTATCTATTATATATTTTTTTAGTATATTTTGTGATGAAAAATATCAACATTATGCTCTCATTTTCTAAAAATATTGAATTTTTAAACTTGTCTTTAAAATATATTAATTTTAAACTTCAATTCAAATTAACAATAAACTTCCCATTAAAAATAATGACAAATTTGTGATCTAATAGGGAAAAAATCTTTCTTAAGAAAAGCTTTTGATTTGAGCTGTTTGTAAAATTTTTGAGAATTGACATCTTGATAGAATATTATAAATTATTAGTTATTAAAAATTAGCTAGCTAATTATTAGTCATAACTTTGAGACTTTAATTATTCTCTCATTTAAAATAGTTTTAGATTAGTGACAAAATTGTGACAAATTACATTAGCGTACTTGGCAAAAATTGCTTCAAACTTTTCATGAATTTTCCGTGGATTTATGTTGAGGTCAGTGATTAGTAGCAACATGAAATAAGCGAAAAAAGTCTATCAGTTGTTAAGCGGTCGCTAATTCCTCACTAAATAAGCTTTTGATTAGTGACTCAATTGCGACTAGTTACTTCTGAAATTTTCTCGATTAGCTTTGGATTTGTTATAACTTTGCGACTGATTTCCAACGAGGTTAGCGAGTAATTTGCTACAAAATAGGTAGGATATATCTTTTGCTTTGCGACAAGATTGCAGTTGCCAAGTCGCTCGCTAAATTAAACTTGCGACAACTTAGCGACACATGTATTTCGCCCGCTAATCAGCGACTTGAAATAAGCGAACGAAGTGTGTCAGTTGTTAAACGGTCGCAAATTTCTCGCTACTTAAGTCATAGGCACTCAATATCTGTTTTTCCACTTTAGCGACTAATTAGCAAGGAACACTTTCCTAGCTAAATGATTTATCTGTTGCGACGAGTTAGCGACGACTATTTTCTGTCGCTACCCTAATTTTGAATTTTACAATATTATGCGACAAATTAGCGAGAAACAAATTGCTCGCTAAAAATAAAAACTTTGGCGACAAATTATCTAGGAATTTGTCCATCGCAGAATGCATTTCAAGTCTTTGTGACGGATTAGCTAGGGACATTGTTCCTCACTAATTAGCCTTTTCACACAAAGTTTATTTAGCGACGAACTAGTGCGTGAATTGTTTCTCGCTAATTGTATATCAAACACTTGCGACAGAATAGTGACAATAATATTCCTCGCTACTTTACTTTTATTCGATTGAACCCCTAAGTGACTGATTTGCTAGAACATTGTCACTCGCTAATTAATTTGTGAGAAATTAGCGAGAAAATTTTCCTCGCTCTTTTTTTAGCTACAAAAGTCAATCTGCGAGAAACAAACTTACTTGTAAATCTCTCGCTAATCAGTCGTTTTTCTCAAGTTCGGGTATTTTGTGACCGCTCATTAATTTTGTCGTTAATGCGTCACTAATTCCTCGCAAGTTAGTGACGGATTAGTGACAAAAAATATTTCTCGCAAAAATTTGAAAAAAATATTGTAGTATGAATTAAAGATAATTTTAATTAAGAACATTTGAAAAAAATTATCTATTATTTTATAAAATGTACTCCACCCATTTCTCTTTATCTATTATTTTTAACTAAATCTATGTATACTAGAAAAACCTAGAATTAAGAGTAATTTAAAAAAATATTAAACAATATTTAATTAATATTGAATAAAAAGATTAGATGAGTAATTATAAATGGATTTGATTCTTAATAACATGATTGATCATTCAATGACAAATAGCATTGATATTATGGGGGGGGGGAGAAGAAAGAAAGAGAAATAAAGATCTAAAGTGACAATAAAAAATTGGACTATATATAAAAAATATATGATATAACTTAATCCTTCTATTATTTAAACATACTTGTCTAGAAATAAAAATGTATACACATATATCAGTATAGAAAAACGAGAGTAAGAGATATTTTAGAACAAAATGCTAAAGTAACTAATAATAAAGGAACAATGGGGTATATACTTATATGATCTAATTTAATCTATTTCTTTTAAAAAATTATTCAAAAACAAAAAAAATACATATTAATATAAAAGTGAATCTTAGCAATGCTTAAAATGATTTAAGTAAATAGAACTGTTCTTAAGTAAATGAAAATGTTTAACTCGTGATTATTCAATTATCTCAATTAGATTTTCATATAATATTTTACTTTTAGATTTTTCTTAAATTTATCTTATTCTTTCATCACAGTTGTTAACTAAAGATTTTACTAGATTAATTTTTTTTCATGTGTAGTGATAATATTGTTATAATAATATCATATCGATCTAATGTTATAGATTATATATTATTTAAATTAAATCTAAATGTTAAGATTATAAAAGTAAAAAAAACTAATTAAATTTAATTTAAATTGATAGGTCGGTATTTTGAATTTTTTATTCGTTCAAGACATAGTTTGCATTATTTATCTATTAATTGGTTTACGATAATTCAGCTTGTTCCGGAAAAACATAAGTTTTTGGCTTGGTTGTGTCTTAAGGAGGCTCTTCCTACTGCAAGTTTTCGCTTTAGAAGAGGGATGTCGTCATCGGATAGGTGTCCAAGATGTCTTTCTAGCCAGGAATCAGTTATACATTGTATTCGGGATTGTCCAAAAGCTCAGCTTGTCTGGCAAAGGTTGGATATTCCTTGTCATCCTTTGGATTTGAAGAACTGGTTCTTGTATCATAGCAGAGAGCACCCGTTCAAGTTCTTTTCGGGACTTTGGTGGATATGGCGAGCAAGGAATAACGACATCTTTAATCCCCATGAAACTTGGCCTCCGGAAAAAGTCATTTGTCTGGCATTAACTTCAGAAAAGGAGCTTAGAAATATTTTTGAATTACAACGTATGTCCCTTCCCTCTACTCTAAATGGTTTTTGGAATCCCCCATCCATTGGTACTTTTAAGATTAATTGTGATGCTAGTTATTTTGGTTCGGGTGATAGTGTTGGTTTTGCTTGTGTTATTAGAGATTGTAATGGGAGCTGGCAAAGGGGGTGTTTGGGAATGATTGAGAGTAATAGTATTCTTCAAGGAAAATTGTTTGCTATTTGGAGAGGATATCTCTTAGCTTGGGATGTGGGTCAACGAGATGTTATTTGTGAGACGGATTGTGTGGAAGCATTTAATCTTGTTACTCAAGATGGTTTTGGGTTTATTGATCCACTGGTGCTCAAAATAAGAGATATCATGCATTGGAATTGGCGTGTTGACTTTCGTTTGATTATGAGAGATGCAAACACGGTGGCAGATACTATGGCAAAGATGGCGATGAAGTTACAACTTTCGCATGTGGAGCTTCTTTCACCTTGGGAGGAGTTTAAGAGTAGTCTTAAACGGGACTGTCCCTCTATTTAAGCAGTTCCTTATTTTGTTTCTTTTGTTTTTCTTTGTTTAATTTATTTCAGTCACCAAAAAAAAAAAATTGGTTTACGATAATTACGAGTGATCACGATATCTAAAAATTAAATGCTTTATAAATAAATTTTGTTGAGAAAATTGGATATTTGTAACATTCTACTAAACAAAGTCTTACATTATAGTCGTAAAACAGAGGTGATGAAGTATTACGACACCTAAAAACCAAAAATATATACATAATACTTTGAAGAAATGTAGTTAACTAGAAGCCTGTGAAAAAGTATAATAAAAAATAATTCTTCCCACTCAAAATGTTAAAGATAAACAGTACAGGATACAGAAATATATATAGGATCCAAAATAGATACATAACTAGTACTAGTCTCGACCTGCAAAAAAAAAGTTGGCTAAATAATATTACGACTTTTAGTATATAAAATACATCCTATTTCTCTATACAACAAACCTCTAAGAGGAAATATATAAATACATTTCAAAAGTAGAAAAAAGTACTACATAAAGCAAAATAATTCCAAAAGTAAAGCCTTTGCTTGCCACATGGGATCCTGCATGCTCAGCAAGGTGTGTTGCATACTGTATCTGATGTAAGAATCCAATTTTCAGTATGGCATGCTCATACCGAAACATCAAGTGTTACCAACTTGAAACTACACTGACACTGTTATTAATAATATCAAGCATGTAATTGGGTTAACGGAACTCAATTTTTATGAAGAACCTTCCTTAAAAAATTCGCAAACAAGAAGAAATGCGAGATTACGCAAATTAAGAAGATAAACAGATATATATAGAAACAAGATAATACACTATAATATATATGCATATACAGCACCCAAAAGATGAAAAGTTAGTTACTCCCTCACAGTTATGTACATATATACAACTCAAAGCATCTCTGGGGTCTGGCCCATATAGGAAGCCCCTAATCTGACGCTCAGACTAGCCTAGTCTTATAACCTGATCTTTCGAGAAACAATAGTGAGAGTCTAAGACAAAAGAAACGCTAAATCAGAGAGCTGCCCAAAAGAAGGTGCTAGTATCGCTGCCTAATCGCTATCAGAAGTAAAATCCATGATCTCTATATTCATCTCAGGATCGTCATCGTCCTCAGAAGCCAGATCCACAATCTCTATCTCCTCGGTGTCCTCGTCGTCAGAAATAACAATGACCTCAGATGTACTTTGGGGCTACTATCACTGCTACCTCCTACTAAAGTTGTACCACTAGGAAAAATCTGCTCAACAGCTGAAGGCTGACTAGACGCAGTGACTGAAGTCCCGATAGGCTCTGTAGTAAAAGGGCCAGAGGAGTGAGTAAACAGAGATACCATCGACATATCCGAACCTATTGGAGGAAACTCAGGGTTGGGGTCATCGATGACAGGGCCGCCTGACCATCCTGCTGTGCTGGAACAGGACCTCCATTCATGAAATCAAAAAGATGGTGAACAGAATTGGGATGTAACCAAGATAGCGGAAAGGCATACGGTGCATCAGGATCAAAGAGGGGTGAAGCTAACGAGTGCTGAAATGGATAATCTCTAACTATGTACATACGAACTCGAGGCTCCGCGGCCACCACATAGAAGCTGTGAAGGACAGAATCCTCATACACATAAGACTTCTCGAGCTCATAGAAAATGACACCTGTCTCTATCTAAAGGGGGGAGGAAGATAGGGGGTAAGAACTGGGGAGTTCTTAGTAGGGTCAGGGTGAAACAAGTTAAGTTATTTTTTATAAATCGGCCACGTGTCCCAGATCAACCAGACCACAACAAAGGATCATAGGGAAAACAACAATCAAGAGCAAGCAGCACTTATCGTACAATCATAAGAACAAGTTCAAAACACACACAAGAAATAAAGAAGTATGATGCATGTCTAGCCCTAGTGCAGGTAATGAGCTCATCCGTCGGTTTTCGACCCACGCTCGACATTACATCAGTACAAACGTTGTCTTTCATTGTCATCGCTTCGGGGTATAGTGTCCGGTACATTTTAGGATTATAGCGCCTACATGCTCTTGGGCTATAGTGCCCGTACCGCTCTTTGGCAATCCGCCGAATAATCGATGATAAGAAAAGTCATTGGTATTGCCTTTCCAAACCTCAATCATCTCATCACATAATCAAATACCTCTCAAGATATAATAATTCTTTATCTATAATACCACAATTTCTCCAAAATAATTAACTGAAATAGAACGGATCATGAGATTTAACTTTAGAATCACTTTTCCAAATAGCTCAGAGTTTTTCTTAAATTCTATAAATATTTTTTAAAAAAATATGCCTAAATACGCCCACAAGAATAAAATACATAAATATGCTTAAATTTAAAAAATGGCATATTCTACAAGTTACTTTAATTAAATTGACGTACTTTAAAAATTACTCTAAATAACTCTGAACTTTTCTAAAAGAGACCTAGTCTTCACTGGTTACTTTATAAATTATTCAAAATATTTTATAAACTTTCAAACACCCAAAACTTCATTAAAATAGGTAAATTGGGCATGGTTCTTCCGTTTTCAAAATAAAACATTTTTCATTCAATTAAAATCATATTTCTCCAAAAAAACGTATTTTAATTTGCTTTAAACCCTTTATTGCAATCCATTATTTTTTCTTCAAAAATCAAACTCAATTAATTTCAATAAAATTCATATATTTATAAATAAATAATTTTATTCATTAAATCTTTTTCAAAAGTCAAGCTTCTGCTCCTTTTTACTCGAAACTTCCATTCAAAATACTCATTTAGTTATAATTAATTTCAAATAAAAAATCTTACCATTAGAACTCAGATGCAGACTATCATATAACTCAGATTTCAGCCAATTATTCAACAACAACATCTCACTGCATTATTTCTCATTATGACCAAAATACAACAACAAAATCATCAGCAATTCAGCTAAATTTTTAATAGCTAAAAATCACATATTTGAGCAACAGACATCAACAGACAATAATCCAATCACATATATCAATTAAATTATAATTTTAACTGATTAAAGAGTCAAGCCCTACCTCTGTGAAGTGCAGAACACACAAGATACCGGAAGAGATTTTTGATCGGTCAAACGAAGCAAAAACATCAAAAACTCGGTGGTTCCTCCCCTCCTTTGGTTCGACCAAATTGGTTCTTGGTAGGGGAAGCTCCACTTCGCGATTCCACCGAAAAAAACACACGTCACCGCGTAGAGGAGGAAGATACTGTCAGTTCTATCAGATCAGAATTCTTGTGGGGGTAACGGATCTCAAGAAATCGAGCTTGAAAAGTTGGAAAATCAACAAAAATCCTCCATGCATGTCGCGTCTGTTCTTGAGGGAGGGAGAAAGAATTTGTGCCTTTTATATGGTGTGATTAGTGACTAGGTGTCACTAATTAAGAGGAAGGATGCATCAGTCGCGACACGTGGCGCATTAAGTGTTGCATGTTGTGATTTTAAGCCACTGAGTCAGCGAGATTAATTTTTAAATATCTTGGAAGGTAATTAAGGTAATTAGGTAGTGTAAAAACACAAATAATTATCTCAAATAGTGGTACTTAATTAAAAAAAAGATTGGGTAAATTACTAATGTAAATGACATTAGTAAAGCCGAACTTTTTCAATCTTCCAGGTCCAATACCAAGTGACCATCCTTCGTCAAATAAATTAAATAATAACATAATAATATTATTATATTATTATTCATTTTATTTAAATATCGCAGAAAAACTTATCATAAACGTTATGCGAACAAAACGTAAAACTCACATACGCGACTCTAACAAAAAACTAGGATGTTACATCTAAAAAATTAACAAAAATCCGACAACGGGTAATAATATTCACTAAGTCTAGGGTTCTTTCTAATCCAAACAGGGTTTATTCACTAAGTCTCAGCCCCCATTAATTATCTCTAGCCTCAATTATTTTCAATATCACAATTGTTCTATTCAATATCAAGCCCTTTCGATCTTAGCAGTCTCAGACAATTATCAAATTATCATCGTTATTCTTTTTATCAATATTGTTAGTCTCATAAATCTTAATAATTTCATTAGTCTCAATAAATCTCAATAGTCCAATAGTCTCATAGAATTATTAATAGTCTCAATATTCTCGATACATTATCACATTCTTATATTTTCAATCTTAAGTTCTTAATAGAATCAAACACAAACAAGACAAACAAGTCAATCATAATAGAGTGCAATTAGTTCAAGTAGTACAAGTAGCAGATAGGTGAATAAATAGGCAAACCAAATAATTATGCACTCCCAAACAATTACAAACAAATGCACATGATAGCTAACCCAGACATAAAACACAACATCACGAAGCAAGTAGGACCAACCACAATCCTTGCGTCTATCCATGCAGATGCTTCACACCGCAACTCGAAGCAAGTGAGACAATGCCTCAACCGTTGCATCTACCAGGCAGGTGCCTTTCACCACATTCCGGAACAAGTGGGACGAACTATAACCCTTGCGTCTACTCAAGCAGGTGCCTCTCACCACATCCCGTAGCAAGTGGGACAATGTCTCAAATCTTGCATCTACCCAGGCAGGTACCTCTCACCACATCTTAGAGCAAGTGGGACAATGCCACAACCATTGCATCTACCCAAGCAAGTCTTAATATGGAGCAACTGGAACTAAACCACAACCCTTATGTCTACCCAGGTGTCTCAAGTTTTAACCCGGAGCAAGTGAGACAAACCATAATTCTTGCGTCTACTCAGGTGTCTCAAACCATAATCCAGAGCAAGTGGGACTAAGTCACAATCATTGTATCTGTAAGACCCAGTTAATTAACGGCTAATTAACCCATAAATGAGAATTTATTCTAGAAAGCCAAAAATGTTATTTTTATGGCTAAATGTGATAGAGGAAATTGAGACGAGAATTTCGGTACCAATTTTATAGAAATCGGACCAAGATTGGACCGAACGGGCCAAACCGGGCCAACCGGACCCAAAGTGGGCCCTTGGCCCAACATAACTAAACCAAAACCCTAGTTTTCAGCACTCTCTCTCCTCACAACACACTCAAACACGCTGAAATTGAAGAGAGGGGAGGAAGAACACTCTCTCAAGTTCTTTCTCTCACTTGATCTTCAAACCACCATAACTTTTGATCTAGAGCTCCGATTGCCGCTCTGTTTGCGGCCACGCGTTCACCGCGGAGAGCTCTACAAAACCCATACAACTAATCTTGAGGTAAGCCACGTGTTTCTGTTCGAAATTCCAGCCCTTATTTTCGAGTTTCATGGGTAAAATGTTGAGATTTTGGGTTCTTTGATGTTATAGGACCCAACTCTCTTGAAGGAGAAGGTTAATGTTGTCTCCTTGGACCTTGGGTGTGGTAAGATTCTCAACCCTAGTGTGATTTTGTTGTTCTATGATGTTTGGGTTTTGAGATGTTGTGTATGGGTATGATGATTGTGGCTTAGGTTGTGTATATGTGAATATTGGAGCTTGATTGGTGATTTTGGAAAGCTTGGAAGAGGGTTTTGTGTGATAAAATCTATTCTTGGAGGTGTTGATACCTTGAGAGCTTGTGGACAAGTGGTTTGGAAGTGCTCCGGTTGAGCTTGGGGAATCGGCTAAGGTATGGTTTTAGTTTCCCGTATCTAATATGTAATGTGGTAGGAAATACTTAGGCTAGAGGTCCTAAGATAGGCATTGAATTGTTGGTGTTGTTGAATGGTTGAAATATATGATGTGTTCATATATGTGATTATGAATATTGATGCCTTGATTGTGTGAAATATGAGAAATGCGTGTTGTGATATATGCTTGATGGATGATTGAGGTTGAATTGATGGGTGGTACCATGTTGATGGTGAGTATGATGTTGATTATGTATAATGATGGTTAATTGGAAATGGTATTATTGGAAATTGGGATGAGGAAGGATGTATGACATGATATTGTGTTTGTCCTTTAGCCATTTGATTGAGAAGTGTTAAAATGGTTGGATGTGGTTTTGGAAACCTTGGTAAAGTGTCAATGTGTGAGTTGAGGATGGCTTGTTGTTGATTTTGGTACATTTTGAATGATTTCAAAGAGAAGGATTGAAATTGGCATGTTTGATTGATTTTGAAAAGAGTTGAAAGTGGCTTGTTTTGAAAATGGCACCTTGTGGTTTTGTATGAAAACATGGTTTTTGGGCATACTTTGACGGGACATAACTTGGACTACGGATCTCTGATTTGTGCCAAATCTGTTTAGAAATGAAATTGGATCCAGGATGTCCATGCCGTTCGAAGAACGAGTGAAAAACGATTTAAAATGAGGAAGTTATGTCCGTCGGAAGATTGGGGTTTGAATCTGTAAATTCTGCAGCTTTTAACTTAGAAAATTTTTAGCAGAATGACCCCTCGCGCATAGGCGCACTTGGTGCGTACGCGCCGTTCTTCGAGAAAGCGCCATCCACGCGTGCGCGTGGAGTGCGCGTACGCGTGGACCTGTTTTCATCCCAAAGTTGATTTTTGAGTTTTAAAAGCCAAATTTCATACTTCTAAGCCTCCGATCTCACCACTTATGTCTTAAATCATTATGATATGCCTAGCATGAGAAAAAGGGCTAGTGAATGTGGTAACTTGCGAGTGAAGCAAGGGAAAAAAATGAATGATCATTGAGGATCAAAGATGATTATGTGAGATGCGGAGAATGGCGGTGGAAGTGCTTGTTGTGCCATGGGCCGAAGGGCCGTAATTGTTAATGAATTGGCTGGTTATGGATTTAACCGTGAGCCGGATGGCTAGATTATTGCCGTGTTACGGCGGAGCCATGTTTATGGCCAAGTATAAATGCATATATGATGTTGATTGAATTGTGAAGGTTTGCACTTCCACCATTGGAGATGAGGGTTTCCCTAGGTAGTAGCAATGGCTAGCCACCATGTGCTCCAGGTTGAGACTCGAAGCTCTTTTGACCCTATGTCGTAAGTGTGGCCGGGCACTGTGAAAGGCCCGGATGAGCTCGCCCCCATAAATATTCACCAGTGATGGTGATGGATAAATATTCACCAGTGAGGGTGATGGATATGGATCATGATTATGATCAAGTTTATGATGAGTATAACTCGAGTTGGGGATGCACGACAGAGGGACAGTCCAATGGTTAGCTACCAGGACTTGTCGGGTTGGCTCTATAACCGACAGATGATATCATCAGCCACTAGGGACAGGCATTCATCATATGCATACTATGTGAATTGTTTGAGATTGCCTATTTGACTGCATATTACTTGCTAATTGTCTAAATGTCTTAACTGCTCCTATTTGTATATTCTTTGTCTGATATAACTGTGTTTGCTATAATATACTCCTGCTGGTGGTTGGGAGTGATATCTTCAGTTCAGTAGGACCAATGGAGATTAGGACTTTCTCCGAATTAGTGAACAAGTGTAGGGTTGCTGAGGAGTGTGTGAAAAGGGCAACCGCTGAGAAAGGGAGTCACAAAGGTTCATTTCCACAGAACCGAGGGAAGGGCTTTGCACCTAGAGGTCCGTCTTTCAAGAGGGGGAGCTCTTTCAGGAGGCCCAACAACAACAACAATTTCCAAGGGAAGAAATTTGGGAAGCAACCTCAGAATGAACAAGCTTGTACTAGGCGTGGGAGTCACCATCCGGGAGTACCATGCAACGCCGGATGGGGTTTGTGCTACAACTGCGGAAAGGCGGGGCATAAAACCACAAGTTGTCCAGAGAAGCAAAAGCAAGGTGCTGGGAAAGCACAACAGACGGGTCGGGTGTTCACCACCTCAGCTGTGGGTGCAGAGGGATCCGAGACACTCATTCGAGGTAACTGTGAAATGGCTGGTCAAACTTTAAATGCTTTATTTGATTCGGGAGCATCGCATTCATTCGTTGCATTTGAGAAAGCCCATGAGTTAGGGTTGAAGATCGTAACCTTAGGTTATGACTTAAAAGTGTATAATGCTACCCATGAAGCTATGGTAACTAGACTAGGATGCCCGAAAGTTTCGTTTAGGTTCAAGCAGCGTGATTTTGTCCATAATCTAATCTGCTTACCGATGATCGGTCTTGATCTTATCTTGGGATTGGACTGGTTCTCCGAAAACCATGTCCTGCTTGATTGTTCTACCAAGTCGGTGTACTTTATGCCGGAGGATACAGAAGGGCCGGTTGTGGTGAATAATTATTACTTGAATTCAATGATGGTGAACTGTTCTGGAACCGAATGTCAGGGTATCCTGTTGTTAACCGCGGGTGTTTCGGGTGATGATCAAAGGTTGGATCAGATTCCGGTAGTGTGTGAGTTTCCGGAAGTGTTTCCCGATGATATTGAGGAATTTCCACCTAACCGAGAGGTCGAGTTTGCTATTGAATTGGTGCCTGGGGCGGGACCAATCTCAAGTGCTCCTTATAGGATGTCACCGTTAGAGATGGCCGAGCTAAAGTCTCAGTTAGAGGAATTGTCGGGTAAGAACTTTATCCGACCAAGTGTTTCCCCGTGGGGAGCTCCAGTGTTACTGGTAAAGAAAAAAGATGGAAGTATGCGGCTCTGTGTGGATTACAGGTAGCTGAACAAGGTCACTATAAAGAATAAGTACCCATTGCCAAGGATTGATGATCTCATGGATCAGTTACAAGGAGCTGGGGTTTTCTCTAAGATCGATTTGCGATCCGGTTATCACCAAATAAGGGTAAGGGGTGAGGATATCCCTAAGACCGCTTTCAGGACTCGTTATGGTCATTACGAGTATACTATGATGTCTTTTGGGTTGACGAATGCTCCTGCAGTGTTTATGGATTACATGAATAGAGTATTCCGTCCGTTTCTGGATAAATTCGTTGTTGTCTTCATTGACGACATACTGATTTACTCCAAGACCGAAGAAGAGCATGCGGAACACTTGCGGACCGTGTTGCAAATTTTAAAGGAGAAGAAACTCTATGCGAAATTGTCTAAGTGTGAGTTTTGGAAGGATGAGGTAAAGTTTTTGGGTCACGTGGTGAGTAAGAAGGGAATAGCCGTAGATCCAACCAAGGTAGAAGCTGTGATGGATTGGAAGCAACCAACCACAGTAACTGAGATAAGGAGTTTTCTGGGTTTAGCTGGCTATTACCGAAGGTTCATCAAAGGCTTTTCGCAATTAGCTTTGCCGTTGACAAAGTTAACTCGCAAAGACACTATGTTTGTTTGGACTCCTGAGTGCGAGGAGAGCTTTCAGGCATTGAAGAAAAAGTTGACCACTGCACCTGTGTTAGTGTTACTTGAGCCGAACGAGTCTTTTGAGGTGTACTGTGATGCATCGTTGAAGGGTCTAGGGTGCGTGCTGATGCAGCATCATAATGTGGTGGCGTATGCCTCACGACAGTTGAGACCTCATGAAGTTAGTTACCCTACGCACGATCTGGAACTCGCTGCGGTCGTATTTGCCTTGAAGGTGTGGAGGCATTATCTCTATGGGGTTAAGTTCCAAGTCTTTTCCGATCACAAGAGTTTGAAATACCTCTTTGATCAGAAAGAGCTTAATATGAAGCAAAGGAGGTGGATGGAATTATTGAAGGACTACGACTTTGAGTTGAATTACCATCCGGGAAAGGCAAATGTAGTGGCGGATGCGTTAAGTCGGAATTCGTTATATGCGTCTTGGATGATGCTTCAAGAGGAGAAGTTGCTCAAGGGATTCGAGAGTCTAAAAATTGGTGCTCGAGAAGTATCTGGAACCTTGTGTTTAAGCCGATTAGAAATCTCAAGTGACTTTAAGTCCGAACTCCTAAAGGCTCATGAAAATGATGAAGCGTTATGGAAGGTGTTACCGGCTATCGAGCAAGGAAAATAGTGGAGAGTGTCGGAAGAAAAAGATGGGTTATGGAGATTCAAGGGTAGGATCATTGTGCCGGATGTTGGTACTTTGAGGCAAGATATCTTAAAGGAGGCACACAAAAGCGGATTCTCCATTCACCCGGGAAGTACTAAGATGTACCATGATGATGTTTTGGTGGCTGGGTATGAAGAATGATATGGCGGAATATGTTTCAAAGTGCTTAACTTGTCAAAAGGTAAAGATTGAACATCAAAGACCTTCCGGGATGTTGCAACCTTTAGAGATTCCGCAATGGAAGTGGGAAAGTATTGCAATGGACTTTGTGTCGGGATTGCCAAGGACTGGTTTTGATGCTATCTGGGTGATTGTGGACCGACTGACAAAGTCAGCTCACTTTTTGCCCATTCGGATGACTTACACCCTTGAGGAGCTAGCTCGGTTATACATAAAGGAGATTGTGAGACTCCATGGTGTACCTGCTACTATAATCTCTGATAGAGATCCTCGTTTCACTTCGAGATTCTGGGGTGCATTTCAGAAAGCTTTTGGAACCCGATTAAGCTTGAGTACAGCTTACCATCCTCAAACAGATGGTCAATCTGGGAAGACGATCCAAACACTAGAGGATATGTTGAGAGCTTGTGTTTTGGATCAACCGGCAAGTTGGGATTGGTATATGCTGTTAGTGGAGTTTGCATACAATAATAGTTACCATATGAGCATCGGAATGGCTCCGTATGAGGCATTGTATGGGAGGAAATGTCAATCTCCGCTATGTTGGTATGAAACTGGAGAGAAAGGCTTGTTGGGGCCGGAAATGATAGCTGAGACTACTGAACAAGTTAAGAAAATCCGAGATAGGATGCTTACGGCGCAGAGTCGCCAAAAGAGTTACGCCGATCAGAGGCGGAAGCCCTTGGAATTTGAGGAAGGAGATCATGTTTTCCTTAAGGTTACTCCGACCACAGGAATAGGTAGAGCGATTAAAGCAAAGAAGTTGAATCCTCGATACATTGGTCTATTTCAGATCCTGGAGAGGATTGGGCCGGTGGCGTATCGCGTGGCTCTACCACCTCATCTTTCAAACCTGCACGACGTATTTCACGTGTCGCAGCTTCGAAAGTACACTCCTGATGCTAGCCATGTGTTAGAACCCGAATCGGTTCAGTTAAGAGAAGATTTGACGCTTCCAGTGGCTCCAGTCAGAATTGATGATACTAGTATCAAACGGTTGCGTGGAAAAGAGGTTTCATTAGTCAAAGTGGCTTGGAGTCGAGGCGGTGTTGAGGAACACACTTGGGAACTTGAGTCGGAGATGCGAACGGATTATCCGCACTTATTCTCAGGTAATTGCATTTGAATTTTGTGGGCAAAATTCCCAATTAGGTGGGTAGAATGTAAGACCCAGTTAATTAACGGCTAATTAACCCATAAATGAGAATTTATTCTAGAAAGCCAAAAATGTTATTTTTATGGCTAAATGTGATAGAGGAAATTGAGACGAGAATTTCGGTACCAATTTTATAGAAATCGGACCAAGATTGGACCGAACGGGCCAAACCGGGCCAACCGGACCCAAAGTGGGCCCTTGGCCCAACATAACTAAACCAAAACCCTAGTTTTCAGCACTCTCTCTCCTCACAACACACTCAAACACGCTGAAATTGAAGAGAGGGGAGGAAGAACACTCTCTCAAGTTCTTTCTCTCACTTGATCTTCAAACCACCATAACTTTTGATCTAGAGCTCCGATTGCCGCTCTGTTTGCGGCCACGCGTTCACCGCGGAGAGCTCTACAAAACCCATACAACTAATCTTGAGGTAAGCCACGTGTTTCTGTTCGAAATTCCAGCCCTTATTTTCGAGTTTCATGGGTAAAATGTTGAGATTTTGGGTTCTTTGATGTTATAGGACCCAACTCTCTTGAAGGAGAAGGTTAATGTTGTCTCCTTGGACCTTGGGTGTGGTAAGATTCTCAACCCTAGTGTGATTTTGTTGTTCTATGATGTTTGGGTTTTGAGATGTTGTGTATGGGTATGATGATTGTGGCTTAGGTTGTGTATATGTGAATATTGGAGCTTGATTGGTGATTTTGGAAAGCTTGGAAGAGGGTTTTGTGTGATAAAATCTATTCTTGGAGGTGTTGATACCTTGAGAGCTTGTGGACAAGTGGTTTGGAAGTGCTCCGGTTGAGCTTGGGGAATCGGCTAAGGTATGGTTTTAGTTTCCCGTATCTAATATGTAATGTGGTAGGAAATACTTAGGCTAGAGGTCCTAAGATAGGCATTGAATTGTTGGTGTTGTTGAATGGTTGAAATATATGATGTGTTCATATATGTGATTATGAATATTGATGCCTTGATTGTGTGAAATATGAGAAATGCGTGTTGTGATATATGCTTGATGGATGATTGAGGTTGAATTGATGGGTGGTACCATGTTGATGGTGAGTATGATGTTGATTATGTATAATGATGGTTAATTGGAAATGGTATTATTGGAAATTGGGATGAGGAAGGATGTATGACATGATATTGTGTTTGTCCTTTAGCCATTTGATTGAGAAGTGTTAAAATGGTTGGATGTGGTTTTGGAAACCTTGGTAAAGTGTCAATGTGTGAGTTGAGGATGGCTTGTTGTTGATTTTGGTACATTTTGAATGATTTCAAAGAGAAGGATTGAAATTGGCATGTTTGATTGATTTTGAAAAGAGTTGAAAGTGGCTTGTTTTGAAAATGGCACCTTGTGGTTTTGTATGAAAACATGGTTTTTGGGCATACTTTGACGGGACATAACTTGGACTACGGATCTCTGATTTGTGCCAAATCTGTTTAGAAATGAAATTGGATCCAGGATGTCCATGCCGTTCGAAGAACGAGTGAAAAACGATTTAAAATGAGGAAGTTATGTCCGTCGGAAGATTGGGGTTTGAATCTGTAAATTCTGCAGCTTTTAACTTAGAAAATTTTTAGCAGAATGACCCCTCGCGCATAGGCGCACTTGGTGCGTACGCGCCGTTCTTCGAGAAAGCGCCATCCACGCGTGCGCGTGGAGTGCGCGTACGCGTGGACCTGTTTTCATCCCAAAGTTGATTTTTGAGTTTTAAAAGCCAAATTTCATACTTCTAAGCCTCCGATCTCACCACTTATGTCTTAAATCATTATGATATGCCTAGCATGAGAAAAAGGGCTAGTGAATGTGGTAACTTGCGAGTGAAGCAAGGGAAAAAAATGAATGATCATTGAGGATCAAAGATGATTATGTGAGATGCGGAGAATGGCGGTGGAAGTGCTTGTTGTGCCATGGGCCGAAGGGCCGTAATTGTTAATGAATTGGCTGGTTATGGATTTAACCGTGAGCCGGATGGCTAGATTATTGCCGTGTTACGGCGGAGCCATGTTTATGGCCAAGTATAAATGCATATATGATGTTGATTGAATTGTGAAGGTTTGCACTTCCACCATTGGAGATGAGGGTTTCCCTGGGTAGTAGCAATGGCTAGCCACCATGTGCTCCAGGTTGAGACTCGAAGCTCTTTTGACCCTATGTCGTAAGTGTGGCCGGGCACTGTGAAAGGCCCGGATGAGCTCGCCCCCATAAATATTCACCAGTGATGGTGATGGATAAATATTCACCAGTGAGGGTGATGGATATGGATCATGATTATGATCAAGTTTATGATGAGTATAACTCGAGTTGGGGATGCACGACAGAGGGACAGTCCAATGGTTAGCTACCAGGACTTGTCGGGTTGGCTCTATAACCGACAGATGATATCATCAGCCACTAGGGACAGGCATTCATCATATGCATACTATGTGAATTGTTTGAGATTGCCTATTTGACTGCATATTACTTGCTAATTGTCTAAATGTCTTAACTGCTCCTATTTGTATATTCTTTGTCTGATATAACTGTGTTTGCTATAATATACTCCTGCTGGTGGTTGGGAGGTTTGAAGGAATTGGAAAGGGAAGTATTAGTTAGACTGAAGAATCTTTAGTCAGATACCCTTATATGGTTTAGCTTGTTTATAAGCTTTGATATTATCTGGAGGAAGTTCTAGGATTGCCTTTGGCTTTCCTCTATTATTATGTATTATATATGTGGAAGCTGTTACCGTGCTGGGGACCTCTGGTTCTCACCCATGCGGATTTTGTGGTTTTCAGATGCAGGACGCGAGGCTTCTCGTTGAGGCATGCTGGAGACTTCTGGATTAGCGAAGATCCTTTGTTCTCGGGACTCTGTTTTGGTTTATATATCTTGTTTAGATACTTTTATCTCCATTAGATAATACAAACTGTGATGACTCCTTCTAGAGGGGATTTTGGAGATTAGGTTTTCGGTATTTATGTCCCTTTGGGTTTTCCTTGGGGTTTTCCTTATTTTATTATATGTATATATTGCTATGCTCGAACCGGTTATCTTCGCAGCCGGATTTTGAGTCTTGATATTCCTGTTTTTGATACTCTTTATATATATGATCTTGCGTTAGCTTATCCTTTGCTCGTTGTGTTAGTGATCGGAGTGTTGCGCTTTGAGTTGCGGTTTTTGTTTATCCTTTTTTTTCTACAAGGCTCCTAGTTATAATCAATCATTCATACTACTATACGTACTAAATTTTTGTTTTAGAGGTCGTAATACCTTGCCATCTCTGAATTATGACTTAAGCATAAGACTCTGTATGGTAGGGTGTTACAGTATCTACCCAGGCAGAAAATAAAAAATCATTAATTATATTTTCAATTAGATTAATCGTAATCCCAATCACACATAATCATACTCAAATTTGTGAGTGGGATAAAATCACTGTCCTTACCGTGGGCAGAACAATACTTCTATTCCCACAATTACACTGCAACACTAAGTAAGCGGGACAAGACTCACGTCCTTACTTCTACCTGGTGCAGGTGTCTTACAAATCAAGTCGTTATTGGGGAATGATTCATTAAATTCATCATATCTATCCTTTACACAACAAGTCTTTATCGGAGAATGACTTATTAAACTCATCATATCTATCTCTTTTTCCAAATATAACCATTATTAATCATAAACACACAAGCAGGATAAACCTCTATCCTTGCCAATCCAGCCATTCGGCCACCATCAACCAATATCAAGATCTTTTAGTAATTTCATAAGTTATTAAGCTCATTAACCCCAATCTTAGGGTAGATTACCAATTCAATTAACTCGTGAGTGGGATAACACCACCGTCATAACTGTGGGAGGCACAAGGCCATCATCCCCACTTAATCCGGAGCAAGTGGGACAAAGTCACGATCCTCGCATCTTACCCAGGTGCCTCAAATCCTAACCTAGAGCAAGTGGGACAAACCACAACCCTTGCATCTTACCCAGGTAATTAAACAATAATCATTAACTTTTAAATCAATTCACAACTTATTAGATTTATTAACCCCAGTTTCTACTAATTAATCAATTCTGTTTCTCGTGAGATGGATTACACCACCGTCCTCACTGTGGATGGCACGAACCACCATCTCTACAACTATGTCATCCGGTTTAACCAAGCGTTTATTTAGAAATAATTTAACTTAATTCATTAGACTTAGCTACTCTCTATCCAGAACTAAAAAAATGAGTTATGAAACTTTATTTAGGGATTACAGGGGTTTATAAGTGTGCCAAAAAAGCCAAACAGTCAAAAGTAGAGTTTCTTTAAGAAAATAGGATCTATGCGTACGCATCACCCCTCATACGTACGCATGAGTTGTAACACTCGGTCTGATTGGTTATAAATCTCTAATCATCACTTTTAATTTAAGACAAGTTCTATCGAATTCCGAACTCCGAGTGTCAAATTATGACCCGTCGAATTTGGTTAAAAATCAATTTTTACCAAAAATTTGCATAATGTCATTTTTATAAAATCTTCAATTTATCTCATTTCAAACCATCACAAACCACTCCTAGACACCCACAGCACATATTTCTCAATACTCAATCACCTCTTAATCAGTCAAGCCTAATCAACCCACTTTTAACTCATATGACATAAACCATCGAAATATATATTTGCAACTACAACCACAACTCATTAATTATCTATCCAAACTTATCATTTCAACCACAATTCACAACATGGCACTTACAACACTTACTGTAACTTATCAAATAGGGGATACATCACTCTATCACGGCTTCCAGACCAATTTTCATTTCATAGCCTTAATAGGCAATGAACCACAATTTTATATTCAATTTCATTCACATATACATATATTGCTCAACAATGCTTCAATTTATACAATCATAGTAATTCACATCATTTCACACAAGCATTTACACTAATCAATCACCATCAATAATAACCCATCATCCAACACTATCTTAGAGGCAATTAACCTAGGTTTTTACATAACCTTACATAATGTCTACCCAAAACCAAAATTCATACCTTAATAATAGCGGTTTTTTAACTCTTTGATTTCCTCTCCGAATGGTTCTAAGCCTCAATTTTTCCAATCTACGCCTCCACTGAGCATTCCACAAGCAACCCAAGTGTTCAATTTTGCAACAATCTATGCCAAGCACTCAATCAACTCTATAGAACTCAAATTCACGAAAATCTCAATCTAGAACTCATGTAAAATAAAGACTTAAAGAGAGAAATGGCCTCCTTACCTTATCCCATTCAAAACTTGGGTGGAATCTTACTAAAATCCATGCTAGAGCTTCTCTATTACGGTAAAATCACAAAAATCTTAATACTCCATACCCAAAATGAAAAATAGAAGGAAAACTCAAAAATAGATCAAGGTTATTAGGAGTAGTTACCTTAAAAGTGGTATAGAATTGAAGAGCACGACGAAGTGATCGCATGGCCACAAATGAGTCTTTGATTGGAACTACGATTTGAAAGTTATGTGGATTTGAAGATTGATGTGAATAGTAAAGTTAGAGTTTTGCTCTTCACTCTCTTTTCTCTATACGTTGTGCTCTCTCTTTTTGGGGTCGAGAATGAGTTGAAATATTGAGTGTGAATGGCTTTTAAGCCTTGGACTTGGGCTCAACATGGGACTGTTTGTGATTTTTGGTCCGTTGGCCCTATCTTGGACCAAAACCTTTAGGATAAGTGTCCGAATTTTTATTCTAAATATTTTTCTTGTCATTTCCACAGTTTTAATTCCCTCACACATAGTACTAAAAAGACTTAAACTGGTACAGCTAATTCTAATGCCAATGCGCATTTTTTCGCAATTAATCATATACCATTTATCGAGGTTTTACAATATTCATATTCATGAATAATTCTATCAAAATTTGAATTAAAACTATAAGAAATTAATAGAATAGTGATCGATTTTGGTAGTCACTAAATTAGAAAATAGCAACCAATTTCGGTCATTAACTATATTAGTGACCGATTTTCAACCAAGGCTACAAAATCAATAGCAAACAATATTAGTCACTAAATCGATCACTAATAAATTAGTTACTAAAAGTAGATAAAGTAGATAAAACAAAATAAAAGCCTAACAATTAGACCAAACACAATGTTTAGAAAATAAACAATTTTACTTTTAAATAAGCATATTAGCGACCGATTAAGTTAACTCAAGTTAACAGAATAGAAGAAGAATATCTTCAGGAGAGAAAAATTGACAAAGATATACAAGTATAAAATGAAGTAGTATGCAGTTTGAAACTAATCTAAAATTTGATCTACTTAACTAATTTTTCATGGAGCTTTGACAAATTGTATCTACAAAGCACATAAGACAGTGGCCTATATATACAACAGGCATTGGAGCTTTGGCGAGCAATGAGTGAGTGATGACGACCAGAGAGGAGAGCGCAGCGGCGAGGGGAGAAGAGTGGCAACGAGAGAATGACAATTGGAGAGGAGAGAGAGTCAACGACAAGCAATCAGTGAGGAGAGAGAGAGAGAGAGAGAGAGAGAGAGAGAGAGAGAGAGAGAGGTGAGTGGCATGTGTTTTTGTGAAAATGAAACTCTAATTTTAGAAGTTAGATTATTTTTATCGTTGAGTTAAATTAGTGATTAATTTTAGCGATAGACTTCTCTACTACCTTATTTTTTTTGTTAGTCGCTGAAATGGTAACTAATTTTACCAACAGCGATCGATTCAGAGACCAACTCCTTAGCGATCGATTTTGCAACTAACAAATTTTCAGTCTAACTTTTATGTTGGTCGCTAAATCGGTCACTAATGATAAATTTTGTGATCAATTTTAGTGACTAACTACTTTATTATCTTATATTTTGCTAATTGCTGAATGGGTCACTAATTTTATCATTAGCGACCGATTTAGAGACCAACTCCTTAGTAACCAATTTAGTAACCAACAATATTTTCAGCCTAGTTTTTATATTAATAGCTAAATTCGGTTGCTATTCCAATAACTTTTTGTGGTGAATTACATCTCTTTGGTGCAACAAAAAAGTTAAGAAAAACAAATGAATTACCAATTTTTCTTAATTTTCTTAAATTTATATCAATATTAAAGAAATAAAGAGATAGGGGGTTAATTTTTTAATTGGTTGAAATTTTTATACAACACATTTAACGTATACTTTATAGATATTTAATTTATTACTAATTGTTTTAATTTATATTATATAAAATTTGGTATAAAAATAAAAAAATAAATTCTTGTGGTAATATGAATTAAATATGCTTTTAATTAACAACGTATAAAATAAAAATTTATCTTAATCAATTTTAAAAACTATGCTTCATTAAATTATTTTTATATATTATTTTGACTCAATGATACTATTTATACACAAAAAATAATCACTGGTATACAATAAAAATTAAATAAGTTAAACAATACATATATTTATATATAAATTGATTTTTGTGTATACACATAGTATTTTTTTACTAAATACATATATATCAGAAAACTCGAAATTAAAAGTAATTCAAATCTTATTAAATAATATTTAAATAATAAATAAGAAAGAGAATTCTTTTGAGTAATTTTAATTAAATGGATTTATTACTTATAAAGAAATAATAATTAATAATTCAAAAACATATAGTGGATGGAAAAAATAAGAAAAATATATATTATGAAAAAAGAAAAAAATGATAGATAATTAAAAATAAATAAATAATTCATAGAAAAATATATGATATAATTTAATGTCTTTATTTTAAAATACTTTGTACTAAAAAATGAAAATGAGAGATATGATAGAAGAAAAAGCTACAGTAACACACACGTTATATATAGCAACAATGAGAATAATTTATTTATTTAAATTATTATAATACCAAAATTATCAGACTGTTCTAAAAGTGACTATAATTTTATACTTACATTTTTAATATAAATTATAAAATCTATATATGATATAATTAAAATGTAATGATTTAAATAAGTAAATTATCCGAACAATGAAGTATTCACGTATATGATATAATTTAACATTTTTCTATAAAATGATTATCCAAGAGCAAAATGAATATATATTAACAAAAAAATGAATCTTATTAATATTTAAAATTATATGAGTAAATAAAATTATTCTTAAATAAATCAACATACTTAACTAATGATTATACAATTACCTTAATCAACTTTTAATATATAAAATTTTATTTATAAATGTTTCTTAAATTTACTTTTTATTGAATCTCATTTGTCAACTTAAATTTTTATAGATTATTTTTTTACCCTCTTTTTATAATTCACATTATTTTATTGGATTTTTTCACGCTGGCACATCACTGATTGCGCTTCTTATATATATATATATATATATATATCAATAAAGAGAGTAATTTATATTAATAAATTTATTGGTGATCAATTTTAAGCAAATATCCTGAATACAAATGAATTATATATTTGTCTTAAATAGATAAAAACTTTTTTTACCTAATTTTATTTTAATATCAAATTGTTATAAGATTTGATCTGATTAATTTAGAATAAGCATGTAAATAAAATAATTTTAATTTGTCCTAAAAAAATGAATATGCATGATTTGATTGGAAAAAAGAGAGTATTTTATTGTAAAAAGAGAATAAGTACATTAAAAAAACATTTGTACTCTCTTTTGATTTTTATATTTCATAATATGTAAATCAGATGGATTTAATTTACTATGTATATCTTGTATAAAAATAAATCGAATTATATTCATTAGATTAAATAAAGAATTTAGCCTGAATTCAGACGATACCGTGTCTTTTTTTTATCAATAAATTTAATTGGTCTAATTTAATTTACTTAAATTTATGCTAAATTAAATTAGGTTAATTTAATTTATATATAAATGCTTAAATAGAATTTGCTTGATTGGATTTATATAGATCTATTTATGGTAAACGGATAACTAATTTCTATTCAGAATATTTGTATAAACATACATATACTCTAGGAATTAGAAAATAAATTATTTTCTGATATGTGTGTAATTACAAGATGAAGTTATTATACACACCTTTTTCATGCAAAAAGCATTACACCTCTAATTAATTCAACTCGTAGTTAAAATTTTGACCGAATAAGTTTTGGTGTACACATTAAACATAATTTTAAATAATATAAGTATTTATTAAATACAATATTTTATATTTAAATAAAATATTTTTATAAGAATAAAAATAATGTAATAAGTTAATTGGTTTAAATACAATATTTCTGTAAGAATAAAAATATTGTAATAAGTAAATTGGTTTGAATTCAATTTAAATACGATATTTTATATTTAAATAAAATATACAAAATTTATTGTACATATTAAATGATTCTATCATAAGATTTATCATACAATAATACATGATAGAAGATAATTTATCTTTTAATTTTTAGAAAATATCGGATAATTGTATATATGTGTACGTATAGTTTTTATTTATTAATTCTCTATACGTTAAAATAATGGAATAATCCTCCTTTTACTTATTTTCTTTGTTTCTTCATATTCTTTTCCACTTATATATTTTTCACTTTCAAACAAATCTTAATTACGAGAATCCGTTGCGATTATCTGTCTTAAATTTTGTGAACCTTTGTCCATCCGAACACCCCACTCCAGTTTGTACTACTGCTAAAGTTGCTTTTTGACTCATGCTGCGAAACACCTTTTTCACATGCAAATATGAAAAGCATAATTTATAAAAAAAAGAAGTTGAAATTTGTCAAGATAATAGTTGACAGGTGTTAGACATAGACCCATATGTCAATCTGTGGTTCGACATAGACCAATATGTCAATTTTCTGGTGCTAAAAAGTGAGCTATTTTTTTAATACAAAGATCCAATGTTAAGGAATAAGGATAGTAACTTCCAGACAATTGAATGGCGTTAAAAGAAAACGTGGTGTATAATTGAAATGTGAAACATTATTGTACTTTATTCGGGGCCATGCTTGTTATTGGTGTATACTCAAGGAGATATTGAATTTTGTGGAGTGAAGGAAACAATGGGAGAGAGAGGGCGAGAGAGAGGGCGGTGGGAAACCACCGGATGGGGTGGGTCGCGACAACAATTTCTAGGTAAAGATCCGAGGGTTTGGAACCGAGATGAGTATCTTCGATTGGAACAGAATTTTTTCACCGTTTTTGTAGACAGGCTACCGATAGACATATCGAAACAAGAATTGTTTGGTTTGTTTTCATGGACAGGGAGGATTAATGACATTTACCTCTCCAGAAAGATGAGGAGTGGGATGGTCAACCTCTTTGCATTCATCCGATATACCACAAAGGGTGGAGCTTTGAAAGCAATTTCAAAAATGAATCGCTTGTGCTTACGGGGGAAGGAGATCTTCGTAGGGGAGGCTAAGTACAGGAGGGACATCTCTAAAGGAAAGAGGACACTGGAAAATGCAGATACAAGGAGAGAACTAGACAAGAAGAAGATTGAAGGGGGAAATCTCAGGTCGAACATGGTTGTTCTCTGGTAGATAGAGTGGTTGCTAGAGGGATAAGAATGGTTTCGATTGAGAGCCAATCGTGTGGAAGCAAATCTTTGGAAAATGTAAATGATCCGCACGCAAGTAGTCTGCTGAAGGATGGAGAGGGCTCGGGGGTAAGGATAATTCAGGCTTCGGTGGCAGAGAATAACTGGGATTGGTTGAAGCGGAGCATTGTTGGAAGTACTATGCAGGCTATTGATTTCCGGTTATTAAGCACCGTAGCTCAAACGGAATGGCCTAAAGTCGTAAAGGTTTGTGCTTTGGGAGCATACAAAGCCTTGTTAGTTTTTGATAGTACAAACAGTGCGGACGAGGCACTCACTATCCACATGACTGATCTCTTGAAGTTTTTTCATCGAGTAGGACGCTGGAGTGAGCATGATCGTTGTGACAAGAGACGAGTATGGATCGAGTGTATCGGAGTTCCGTTACACACATGGTCTGAAGCTACGTTTCGTGCGATTGGTGAACAATGGGGTGAGGTAGTGGTGTGCGAACACGCAACAATGTCATGCTTGTCGTTTAGCACCGGTCGTGTGCTGATTGATACGCCAAGGTTTGATGTTATTCATGAGAAGATATGCATGTACGTAGGCAAAACTAGATTTGATGTATTTGTATCGGAAGTGAGGAGCGGGACTTGTGACCCATTGAGCGGTGCAGAGGGGGGCGCAGTCGCACGGAACCAAGGGCTGTCTCTTGGCAAAGGCTCTGCTGGAATGGGCAGTACAAGAGTTGTTGCTGCTAACTGTCATGGGCGACTGGGCACAGGGGACATATCAGCAAAGGTGATACTGCCGACGGTAAGGGAGGAAGAACAGGTGAAGGGTAAAGTGGTAATCTCCTCGGAAGATTTGAATGAGTGGAATAACGAATTTTTGAATTCCAAAACGATAATGCCTACAATTAAGGGATTTGATCTTAATTTATCACAAGAGGATATTGGGGGATCCCGCACTAATGATGGGGAAACGGATTTAGATAGAACTGTGTCATGGGACTTCTCTGGTGGGCGAACATGTGCTGGGGCAGAGGCTACTAGTAGTGCTAAGAGGTTTTGTTCGTGCCCCACTGAAGTTGGGGTCCAAAATTTTTTATCCAAGGATATGGGGCTTCCTTTGGGCTTCAAATACACAGGCCCACAAATTGGAAGTGAAGGGAAACATGGGCTAATCTGCGCTGCTTGCTTCCTGGATCGGGTGCCACACATGATCCGAACCGAAACCTGTGCGGAAGGGGATTTGGAGCACGTCTTCGATGAAATGCACGAGGGCGGCGCAGACGTTTTCGGCGGGGGACGAACCCAGTCATTCTGTGCCGCTCCTTTGTCGGAAGAAGGGGATGCTCCAGATGGCGAGGTAGTACGCCGGGGGCTGGGACGTCAGGAAGCTTCTGCCGAACCGGGAAGCCTGAGCGTTAACCATGACATGGCTGGGGAGCCGAGATCATTGGCGATGGAGGCGGTGATCCTTGAGGGGCGACCGAATTTGCGGATAGGGAAGAACCGAAGGAGCGGTGGTGACCGAGAACTGGTTCTTGCTGGAATAGACCGAGAAGGGGGGAAGACGGGGTATGATGTGACTGGTGACTTGGGGTTGCGATTTTGCAGCCCGATGGAGGTGGTCTGGGACTGGTGAAGCCACTGGTGGTGGAAGACGCGAAGGCTGGTGAATCAATGTATACAGTGGGTGATGAAGTAGGGGTTGTTGCTACGAATGGTGCTGAGTTTGAGACATCTGAAACTACACGGGCAGAAGCCATGGAAGAAAACCAGAAGGCGTGGGACCTAGCTATGGAGTGTGAAGCTGTGCAATATGATGAGGAAGACGATATTATGATGATACTCCAGGAGCAGAATGAGGCACTGGCACTGAAGAAAAAGCAGGCCAAACAGCAAGCAAAAGCTAGAAGAAGTCGTCCGAAAAATCGGAATAAGGTGTGTACAACTGTTTTAAAATGATTTTTTCATCTTGGAATGTTAGGGGGTTGGCGGGAATAGGTAAATTGAGTATGGTGATGAAATTTAGGAGGAGATTTAATTTGCATATGTTAGGCTTGATAGAGACATAAAAAGAGGTTCTGGCTAAATTTGACGTAGTGTAAATGTGGGGTAATGATGTAGTAGGGTGGGAGTTTGTGGGATCGGAAGGTGCTTCTGGTGGTCTACTGTTGATGTGGGACGAAACGGTATTTAACATGAGCTATTGTCATAAAGGAGCTAGATGGTTATGTGTGGATGGAGTGCTGGTTAATAATAATTTTCGGTGTGCTTTCTGTTTAGTGTATGGTGAGCATATGAGGGAGGAAAAGCTTATTGTGTGGGAGGAGCTGAGCTTCATGTCAGGCTTCTGTCAAGTACCTTTCTGCTTTATGGGGGATTTCAATGAGATTATTCAAGTAGAGGAGAGGAATGGGGCTACTTCTCTGCCGGTATCTGCTGTTGAGTTTAAATCTTGGATTCAAGATATGGAGCTTGTGGATCTCATTTTATCTGATGGTAGGTTCACATGGTTCAGGGGCCATTCATATAGTCGTATTGATAGAGTACTAGTTAGCTTGGAGTGGCTGGAAGAGTTTCCTGAAACAAGATTACGAGGAAGACCACGAGGGTTGTCAGACCATTATCCGTTGGTTATAGATGTCACAAGGATGGGGGGGCCCCAAGCCTTTTCGGAGTCTGGACTCTTGGTTTACTCATGATGGGTTCTTGAGGATGGTGAAGGAAGAGTGGAGGAGCATAGGGGAGAGCCAATTCTTGGACAAGCTGAAGGCTATGACGATTCCACTGCGCAGATGGCATAGAGAAAATTTTGGAGATATGGATAGGAGGATTGATATGTTTGAAGAGGAGATTAGGAAAGTCGATGAAATGGTGAGCAATGGTGTGCATGATGGAATAGCGGAAGCAAGGAGGAAGGTGCTTGTGAGCTCATGTAAGAAATGGTATATCAGGAAGGAGATCCATTAGAAGCAGATGTCTCGATCCAGACATGCTGAGGAGATGGACAGAAACACTAGGTACTTCCACAATATAGCCTCGGCAAGAAGGAGAAACAATCGGATTGATGCCTTGAGAATTCATGGAAGATTAGTTAGAAATCAACCCCAAATTAAAGTTGCTATAAGAGATTTCTAGAAGGATTTGTACCATCAGAAGACCTCACCTAATATAGGTTTTCAGGATGGGCTGGTAAGGCAGATATCTGAGGAAGAAGCAGCAGGGCTGGAGTTGATGCCAACTGCTGAAGAAATAAAGAATGCCGTGTGGGATTGTGAGTCAACAAAGGCACCAGGGTGTGACGGGTATAACATGAATTTTATTAAGAAGTGCTGGGATGAAATTGGGAAGGAATTCATTAAAGCAGTCATGGGGTTCTTTCGGTCGGCTAGGCTCTCTAGGGATTCGAATGTCACTTGGGTGGTTTTGGCACCAAAGTTTGTTGGAGCTACAAAAATCAAAGATCTCTGGCCAATTAGCATGGTGGGTTGTGTGTATAAGGTTATCTCTAAGGTGTTGGTTTGAAGAATGCGGAATGAGATGCCAGGCTTAGTAAGTGAGACTCAGAGTGCTTTTGTGCAAGGCAGAAAAATTCATGATAGGGCTTTGATAGCTTGTAAAACTGTGCAGTGGATTAAGGCATGAAGAAGGAGCCCAGTAATAATTAAACTGGACTTTCAAAAGGCATATGATAGGGTCAAATAGAGTTTCTTGGATATAGTTCTGCAGAAGATGGGGTTTGGCCAGAAGTGGCGGGGTTGGATTAAGGAATGTGTATGCTCTGCGTCTATGTCGGTGCTTATAAATGGATCCCTTTCAAAGCCATTCAAAATGGAAAGGGGTCTACGACAAGGAGATCCGTTGTCGCCCTTTCTGTTTGTGCTAGTTGTTGATGTCCTTCATCGGATGATCGGAGAGGCGGTAACAAATGGGCGCATTTCTCTGCTGTTGGTTGGACGAGATCACATTGAGCTGTCGCACTTGCAGTTTGCGGATGATACTATACTGTTCTGTCCTCCAGAGGAAGAGACTATCAGGAATTACAAGCGCTTACTACGTTGCTTTGAACCGATGTCCGGGTTGAGTATCAATTTTGAGAAGTCCAGTTTCATTCCAGTTAATTGTGAACAGCGTTGGACAAGACAGATGTGTCAGCTTTTGGGATGTAAGGAAGCCTCTCTACCAGTCCGATACCTTGGAATCTCTCTGGGTGCGAACCCAAGGTTAGTTAAGACTTGGAAACCAGTGATTGATAAGGTGGAAGAAAAGTTGAGCTTGTGGAAGGCGAAGACCCTCAATAAAGTGGGCAAGCTAGTTCTCATCAAGTCCGTCCTCAATAGCCTGCCTATATACTATCTCAGCCTATACAAGATGCTAAAGCCAGTAGCAGAAAAGTTGATCTCGTTGCAAAGACGGTTCTTGTGGAGCAAGGATGATGGGAAGATAGGGATGCCACTAGTGAGATGGGAGATAGTGATGGCTCCTAGAAAGGCAGGTAGATTAGGAGTGGGAGATGCAGTGGTTAGGAATACAGCCCTTCTGTTCAAGTGGTGATGGAGGTTTTCGAAAGAAGACTGCCCTTTATGGAAGAGAGTAGTATGCTCTTGTAATAGCATGAATCCCTCTGCGATGCTGTGTGGTCAGCCTATTCCTACAAGAGGGGGCCCTTGGAGAGATATCTGTCAGCTCCAGATCAGGGAGCCACAATAAGAGAAAAGATTATCAGAGGCTTATTTATGGATGTAGGGAATGGCAGAACAATCAAGTTCTGGAAGGATGTCTGGCTACCTGGTGGAAGGTTGAAAGAGATGTTTCCAAGATTTTTCTCGGTCTCAAACCTCACAGGATCTGTTATAGGGGAGTGCGGGTTTTGGGATGGGTTAGAATGGATCTGGAGTTTCCAGTGGAGGAGAGAATTATTTTAGTGGGAGCTAGAGCTTTTATACCAACTCCATGAGGTCTTGCAGTCAATAAGAATAACAACTGAGATGGAGGACAGGGTGGTCTGAAAATATGATAAAACTGGTATTTTTACTACTAACTACTTTGTGCAGGTGATACAGGAAGCAGCTCTCCCGGAGAAAATTACGAGCTATAGCTTTACTAGTGCTATTTGGAGGGGATTCGCTCCGCCAAAGGTTGAATTATTTTCGTGGTTTGTTTTGGTTGAGAGGGTGAACACTAAGGAAAGACTATGCAAATTAGGTGTCATTGACCAGCATGATAATATGTGTGTTTTATGTTGTAAGTATGTTGAGTCTGCTTCTCATCTATTTATTGGCTGTGAGATCACTTGGCAGGTGTGGTGTGCATGGCTATTCGCTCTTGGAAGGATATGGACTATGCCGGGTACACTAGAACAACACTTTGAGAGCTGGACGAATGCTTCACAAAGAAAGAATGAGCGGAGGCAGTGGTTGATTGGGTTTTTTACTATTATCTGGGCAATTTGACTAGAAAGGAATGGTAGAATCTTCAATAATAAAGGCTCGGGGGTGATGGAAATAATAAACAGGTCCTTTATGCTCTCCGACGAGTGGCTTGGTGGTGAACCTCTTGGTTATTGATGGCAATGTCAAAGATAACTAGAGGGTACTTTACTTATTGAGTTGACCGATAATGGTTTGTACGTTGAGTAGCCTGTTACTTATGTTCTGTTGCTCCACTTTGTTGTGTTGAGCACTTTTTATTTAAAAAGATAAAAGAAAACGTGGTGTTATTTGTAATGATTGATTAGGAAACACAATTTTTTTGGGTAAGAATAAAAGGGATAATAATATCCACTCATAAATAGAGTAATGGCAGCAGTTAAAACATATTAAAGCAGTAAAAAAAATAGTAATTATCTAAATTAATTTTTAAAAATTTTAAAAGTGAATATTTTAGTTTTTTTTTTTTTACAATAATATACAAAAATTTAGTCAAAATTTTATTCTGGCAGATAAATTAGTCCTTAATTCCTTTTTCGGCATAGTAATTACTAGAATTAGTCTCCAAAAATTTTAAAGCGGAAATTTTAGTTCTCAAGAAAAATTAATACTCAAATCAATTTTCAATGTATTTCTCCATCAGATATAACAGTCCTCCGTTTATTTTTCAGTATGACTTACTAACTTCTTCAAGTATCTATTAGAAAAAGAATATTAGTAGATATGTTTCGGACTCGATCTCCGAGTCCTTCTTCGGAGCAGCCACCAAACCCGGTTATCTTGGCCTGGCCACCATCACGGCCCAGACAAGCCCAATAACCACAAACTACTAGTAACATTCAAAATTCAAACACTCCTCTTATCTTAGCCAACAAGATAAGATAAAATAACAATCGCAAACTATATAAAGGGAGTCAAAGGCTCCCTCAGGTACGTTACACATTCCTAACCCTCAGTTATACCTCTCAGATCCTTTATGACTTGAGCGTCGGAGTGTCACTACAAAAAATTACCGAAATAGTGACCAATTCATGCTAAACCCTTTGCGACCAATTTTGGTGGTTGCTAAAACCTTGGTCACTAATTTAAAAATAGCGACCAACTTCGGTTGCTAACCGTTAGTCACCGATATTAGTGATCGATTTTCAACCAATGCTACAAAACTAGTACCAAACTGTATTGGTCGCTAAATGGCGACCAGTTATTTTGTCGCTAAATTGGTCGCTGAGAAAATCGGTCGCTAAATAGTTGTAACACCCTTACTTTTAACGCCTCATGATCGTACTAAAAGTTCAGGTGTTACTTACCTTTAATCCTTTATTTTGATACTATATTTATTTAATATTGAACCTTCGTAAATATGAACCTAATTTTAAATTATGAAAGCGAAAACCTTTACTTTAAAAATCACACAGTTACATATCATATTCAAGTAATAATAATTACATAAACTTATCCAAAACTTCTTAATATACAAGTCCTGCCCCTCTAAATTCTCAAAATCACAGATGACGAGGGGTAAAATAAAATCTAAAACTAAATCATAAAACAGAAAAGGAATATATATATATATATATATATATATATATATATATATATATATATATATATATGCAATGCTGCTTCGTACCAAAGCTTCTTGAACCTGTCACTTGAAACCAATTCTTCTCTTCTTATAACAATTCTTAAACCCTCTACTGAGAACCCTTTCGAGGATGATGTTCTCACCCCCTACAGAATTTCTTTCCCAGTAACAGGTTCAATAAGCTTTGGCACGAAGCCGCAATTCAAACTACGGAGCTTTGCATATATATATATATATTCCTTTTTCTGTTTTATGATTTAGTTTTAGATTTTATTTTACCCCTCGTCATCTGTCATTTTGAGAATTTAGAGGGGCAGGACTTGTATATTAAGAAGTTTTGGATAAGTTTATGTAATTATTATTACTTGAATATGATATGTGACTGTGTGATTTTTAAAGTAAAGACTTTTCGCTTTCATAATTTAAAATTGGGTTCATATTTACGAAGGCTCAATATTAAATAAATATAGTATCAAAATAAAGGATTAAAGGTAAGTAACACCTAAACTTTTAGTACGATCATGAGGTGTTAAAAGTAAGGGTGTTACAATAGCGACCAACTTCTTGGTCGCTAAATTGGTTGCTAATAAAACCGGTCACTAATGTCTGACCTGAAAATCTAAAATCGGTCTTTAAATGGGTCACTGTTACTGATTTTCAAATTATAGATTTTTACTAATTATTCACAATATCTATATTGAAATATAGAAATTAAAAGAGACAAAATTCATAAATATTCACAATATCTATATCGAAATATAGAAATTAAAAGAGACAATTCATAAATATATCAAATTTATGATCTACAATCCAAATTTATGGTACATGATACATTTAATACTCATATCTTATAACACTAAGCCTATAAATCTACATTGATCTTTTGATTTACAAAAAATAGCACATAATATTGTGTGCAGTTAAGAAAATGAGATTCTGAAAGTAACGTGGTCAGCTTCTCACACTGCTCTGACTGGTTAAAAAAGAAAAGCTAATTCAACTTGATACACTTGGAAAGGGAAACATTAAAGAAACAATCAGATATATGACGTAATAGAAAACTCTCATCTTCTAAGAAAACTTCTCGGGATACCCGCAACTAGTAAACAAAGTGTCTTATTGAACATCATTTGCTGAAAAAAATTAATATACCATATTGAAAGCTAATTTTGAATGCAGGATGCAACATACATAAGATGTGAATACAAAAGAAAATAATTTCTATTGAAATCTCCCATCTTTGCCTGTGCCAAAGGAATTGTATCCAATGATTTGATTAGATTTAGCTATCACCAAAAGTAATAATCTGCCCAAGTGCATGTCTCGCACGAAGCTACAACAATAGAAGGAAATTAACATAATACTTAACAAACGTGTAAAACGAATTCAATTTGGGATGAAGAATAAAATACCTTCACATCCATGTGAGAATCATTGATCGTCCTCTGTATTTGAGAAACTTTGCCAAATCTACGCAAAATCATAATTCGACCAAATGCATTAGGACTTTTAGGAAGAGTGAGATTAACTATAACCCAAATAGAAGCTGAGCGTAAATGCCAGTTATTGCTCTGTAGAAACTGGATGAAAATGATATTAGAGTAAACATATATAATGTAGACACACATGCATGATGCAATAAGCATAAAAACATAGATGAAGGAATGTCTTAAACTCAAGAAAATCAAATGTGTGATCCTGAATACTCATATAACAATAGTCAAAGTAACTTAAAATACTTATACTACATAGATAAAGGATGCTTCATACTCCTTTAAATTAATAACATCGCATTGCTGCTCTAAACCACTCAAAGATATTCTAAAAAATATCAGAAATTGATCTCACTAACTAAAGCAAATTAGAAAATCCTAGTGTGATTAAAAGAATGTATGATTGGAATAATAAATAAACAAGGGTATATCTTAGCATAAAAACCAAGATTATCTTATAAAATTAAAAAATAAAATAAAATAATAAAAGTGCCATTCCATCCAAGATAAAAGTTGCTCAACTCAAAAGCATGTTCCAATACTTGTGACAACAATAGCCTTAACATCATCCCTCCGTGAATCCTCATCAAAACTCTCTTTCAAACTGTGCAATACTGAAGAAAGAAAGGAGGTGGAGCAGAGATAATATAGGTTAACCACATAATGTAAAACAGAGAATTATAGAAAAGAATATGCATAGTAAAAGGTCAAGGTTTCAAAGAATATTGTTGCATTATCCTTAATTTTGACAACAGAGCAACCCAAGCATAAAAAGCATGTGATGAATTCAATATGCATTAAAATCCACATCCTTTGGAGGAGACCATTCTCAATCAGAGTCAACACAATTCAGTTGCTATGGGCGATAAAAAGAACACATGCCCACCGTTGGAATTAACAACATCACTAATCAATTTATTAATTCGTTTGACTTGTTAAAGTACTTTAAGTCACACTTGGCATAATATTGACAATCAGAATATATTTAATCATTAAGTAATAGAGAGGGAACAAGATCTAATTAATTTTAATCAACAATAATATAATCAGTATTAGGTGGCAAATGGTGAATTTCTAATATCTTAACTTCTTACCAACTGAGGCCAGGCATCAATGACACATGCTTCCACAGTGTTCAACAATCACTCATATTCTCCATGCTGAACCAAGTCCTTCCTCAGATTGTATGCAGCAACATTTGTATGCTTGTTTTTTGATTCGAAGTTCAATTTTAAAATCAGTAAAAATAGAACCATTAATTACACACAGAAAACAAATCAAATATAGCAAAACTCAAATCGGCGAGGAGAGAAGGAGAATACCTTCTTGCGACGGAGCAATAAAGAATAGCAATGTGAGTTAGAAGCGGCAGTGGAGAGTGAGATCGAGATCAAGGTGAAAGAGATTGTTAGAGTTAGATCGAGATCGAGGTGAGAGAAATCGTAAGAGCTTGATAGCGAGAAGAAGGTGAGAGACGGTGAGCCAGCAACGAAGAAGGTGAGAGATGGTGAGCCAGTGACAAAGAAGGTTGAAGGCTTCAAGTAGTAGACGACAGTGATGACGGCTTAAATGGAGAGGGTGCTGTGCTTCCGGCGGTAGTCACATTAGGGCTAGTGAGATGTGTGAGGGATCTGAGGATTATGTGGCTAGGTTAAGGTTAAATTAACTCAGCAACTTCCTTTTATTTATACTAGAGACTAATTTAGTGACTGATTAGTTTATAACACTATTTTTGTATTTCTATCACTGAATTGGTCGCTAAATTTAGAAATAGCGATCGACTTAGCGACCAACATCTTTAAAACAACATTTTATAATTGGTCGCTAACTTAGCGTAGTGACTGAATTAGCGACCAACTAGTTTTAGCCTATTTCTTTGTTAGTTGCTAAAAATAGGTCGCTAAATTAAAATTAGTGACTAATTTTGTGACCAAAAGAACCAAAGATGAAATTTTCTGTTTTGGTTGCTAAATTGGTCAATAAACTAAAAAATAGCGACCAATTTCATTTTGGTCGAAGAAAAATATTATCGGCCACCAAATCGGTTGCTATTAGTGACCAATTTCATTGGTTGCTAAAATTGATCGCTAAATGAAACTTAGCAACCGATTTAGCGACCAAAATTTTTTTGCTCCTATAAATCTTATATCGGTCGCTAAATCAGTCCCTATTAGCGACCAATTTTTTCAGTCGCTAAAATCGGTCACTATTCTGGTAATTTCTTGTAGTGTGTCTTTGTAGGTACCACTCCCGCCACTCCAGAAATCCAGTCCTGTCACTACCTCGACCGACAAGTCCATCTCACAATCGTACCAGCGACTTTAAGTACAAGATATTATAATCAAATTAATTTTTACGGTTAAGTTAAACCTATTTGATTTTTAATATGGTATTTATTATGAAGTAAAAATTTAGTTAACTTTTTGAGTTATTTGTTAATTCGGTGATCAAGTTGATTATACTTAATTCCTAGCTATCACACCAAACTAAGTTATATTAAATATAAAAATATCAAATGATTTCAATCTCGAGTTTTTTGTATAATAATCTCTAATAACTTTTTGAACATCATCATCATCATCATCATCATCATCATCATCATCATCATCATCGAGTGACAATATAAATGCATACATAAAAATTTAATGGATAAATTCATCATTATTTTTGCCCAAGGTGAAATACATATATGGCTTGGAGTTAGAGAATATAACATACCAAAATGAAATGTACAAACAAAAAGACATTAAACTAAACAAACAATAATAATATGCTTTTAATTTAAGAGAAATGAGACTTAGTATATCTCTTCTTGTTGGATTTAGAATTGTATATGTAATGAGAATAGTTCAATATGTCTATATTCTTTTTACATGCAATCCAAATGAACTTCAGAATGACATGAATAAGAGCTTGCAACCAAAAAATTAAGTAGAAAGTTAGGCCTTTTAATCACAATAGAAATTTCACCTCCAAAAAATTGAAACCAATGAAAAACAAGACATTAAAATGAGAAAGGAAGGGCTATCAGGGTTTGCACACTCAAAGGTTACTTCCCCCTGGTGGCGTAGAGAGCATCGACGACAAGGGGAAGCGGCTGCGATGCCAAGGAGCAAATTTAGGCTACAAATGGACAACGATTCAACGACGGTGAAAGGCAAAGGCAAGGCGGATATGGTGAAGCTGTAATGGCAGCAGTGGCGATAATTGCATCGTCAATTGTCGCCCTCTCTCCCCTATTTCTCCTTCGATTATTTTCCTTCCTTCATCGCTCTCTATTTCTCTCTGTGCGATTATCTCTCTCTTCTGAAACTTGTCAATGATCCAGTTGTGGTGGAGGCCCTTCACCAGCAACCATTTCCCCTTCTCCCCTTCCTCTTCTTCCCTCAATCTCTCTTCCCAGACTCGGCGATCCAGTTGTGGTGGAGGCCCTTTACCAACAACAATCAATCTCTCTCTCTCTCTCTCTCTCTCTCTCTCTCTCTCTCTCTCTCTCTCTCTCTCTCTCTCTCTCTCTCTCTCTCTCTCAATTTCTATAAAGTTAATAGATAAGGCAGAGATCTAGAGTTAAATATATAATATAATAAAATTAGTTTAAGAACATAAAAATATTTATTTTTTAATTTGCTAATTAGTTTTAAAAAATTATTTTAATTCAAAATTAGAAATAATCTCATTAATTTTCTTTATTTATAATATTAAATGTTAAACCTCAATTATTCAAATTAATTTACTTAATTCTCATTATTTTTTAATTATTAAAATTATTAAATTTTAAATATGAAAATATCCAATATTATAAATATTATATGAGAACTTTAATTAATTTAAACTCAAATTATTAAACACTTGATTTAGTTACCTTTAATTAAAAAAATTTGACGTGGAGTTAAGGTAGAAGGAGGTTAACAATACGGCGACTAGAGCCTTACTAATGAAGTATTAGGGTTGGAGAAATGAAAAACTGTGATGATCATGACTCAGTAAGAACGAGAGAACAACTAACTAAGAGAGAGAGAGCAAGGTATTAACTATTTAAATATTTTTTATTTGAGAAATTAATTTATAAAATGATTATTAAAATTGATAATTTTTAGCAAAGATTTCTGAAAATAATTTCTAAATTTTTTAAATATATAATCTAATCTTCAATTTTTTTTTAAAAATTTATTTAATTAACCAAAACACTATTTTAAAAAAATAAAGTTTTGGAACAAATTAAAATTACCATAAAAAAAGTTTGTGAAAAATTTTTTCTGACACAAAAAATTTTAACATTTTTGAAACAAAATATTTTTAGTTACAAAAATTCTTGAATTTTGTGACAAATAAATAACTTATTAAAAAAATATTAATTTTTGTGACAAATTATTACAAGTTAATTTTTTGTTATAAAATATTATAAATTTTTGTAACAAGAAAAACTTTTCGATATAAAAACTAACACAATTTGTAACAAAAAAAAATAATATTACAAAAAATGAAAAACTTTTGTAACAAACTGTCATCATGTTATAAAAGATCCTTATTTGTAACAATAACTAACTCCTGTTATAAAAAAAAATAATAATTTGCAACACTTTTAAAATTTTTATACAAGAATTTTGTTACAAGAGACACAAGGATCACAAGTTAATGAAATTTAATCATTGCTGTAGATCACAATTCCACCTCCAAAATTGACTAAGAAGCTAGAAACAGACCTTTTTAAATCCAAATCTTCTGTCAAGTCTAAGTGAGTGTAACCAGCTTGAGTAGGCTTTTTATTTCTTGGACACTAATATATGCTATATGTACCATAAAAATATATCATGATCAATTTCATATTTCAATGATCTTTTCTTGGGTAGGAAATAAAATAACTACCATAATCAACATGAGTTATATCCAGTCTTGTGCACATCATAGCATACATTAAACAACCTATACAACTAAAGCATGTGGAACCCTTTTTCATATCTTTCTGCTTGCTTTCATTTGGTAGACTTTACTTACAACGTAACTTAACTTGAAGTGTGAAGTAAGAGGCGAACTAAAAGCCTTTGCTTTCTCTATTTGAAACATTTGCAGCAATAATGTATGTCTCTTGTGACAACCAAAGTTTATTCTCCTTTCAACCATGCTCAATTCTTATACTATGAATCTCTTTTCCTTATCCAAGATCCTTTATAGCAAATGACATACTCAGTAGCCTCTTGAGCCTGTCAATTATTCTAGAAGAATTTTGGCTAACAATAAGTCATAAAAGTTATAAAACAGATAATGAAATTGTGACTAAAAAACTATTTGACAAATACACAATCACTAGAAGTATTATTCTTCTAGACTTGTTTTTACATAATAGATTCTAAACTTCTTATACGATCGTTTCAAAGTTTACTTTAAATTATATAAGCTCTTCTTCAGTTTATACACATGATCCTCTTTGACTTTCACTATGAAACCTTTAAGTTGTTTCATATAAATTTTATCCTTAAGATCAACATGAAAAAAAATAGTTTTCACATTCATCTTCTCTATCTCTTAGATTAGACTCAAAAGAGTCATAATAAAAGACATCCTCACAATTGGTGAAAATATTTCATTATAATCAGCTCCGTCTTTTTACATGTAGCCCTTGACTACCAATCTAGCCTTATACTTTAGAGACAAATAATTTTTTTTATGTTTCAACCTGTATACCCACCTACTTTATAGTGTTTTTTGTCATATTGTCAACTTCACAAGCTCAAATGTTTTATTATCATGCAAATACTAAATTTCATCTTGTAGTTTTATCAAACTATTTCTTATTCACGTTACTTTTTGTAGCTTCTTCAAAACATCCATGTTCTCTGTTATCAGTCAATATCACATACCCATAATTAAAGGTCACATTCTCATTAGAAAGATTCATGTTTAAAGGATCGCCTCTTTAGTGGAACTTTTAGGGTGAAAAATATTGAATCTTCAAGTAACTCAAGTTGATCATTAATACCATTGTCAACTAAAGAACCAAATTGATTTTAATCTGGGTCATCAAGATCCAAATGCTCATTTTTTGCATATGATTCTAAGTGTGATTCTCTACTAATTCTAGTGTAGGCGATGGCTGAACTAGATCTACGTCAATTAAATTACTACTTTCTTATAATTAACTCTTCTCTAGTTTATCAATGTCTTCAATGGTCTAGCCTTCAGTAGATAATAAGAGTTTGCAGTCGAATGGACCCTAACCATACCTAGTAAAAATGCATTGCTTAATCTTTACATTAGATCTCTTATTCTTTGAAACATAAACAAATGCTTTGTATCCAAAGACTCTCAAATGATCATAAAGGACATCTTTACGAAAAGAAACATTACCTAGAACATTATTGTCCAAAAAAACTCTAGATCTTACATTAATCACATGAGATATTGTAAGCAATGCTCTTCCCTAAAAGATTTAGGTAGTTTAGCTTCAATGAACAAATACCTAACTCCCTTAATCAATGTTCTATTTATCCTCTGTATCAAAACTTTCAGCTAAGCTATATTAGGAAGCATCCTTTCATGCCTAATAGCCTACTACTTGCAAAGCTGATCCAAGGGTCTATAAAATTCACTACCATTATTAGTGCGAATATACTTTAGCTTCTTATCAGTATGTCTCTTGACCAAAGCTTGGTTCTTTGCCTTCATTGTATAAGCCCAAAGTTTTTTGAGTGATCATAAAAAAACGTAACAAAGTAAGATCTCTACCAAAAGATCTACCTTTAAAGGACTGTAAATATCAGAGTGCACAAAGTTCAAGAAATCTGACTTTCTTGAAAGTTGATACTTCTTGAAGTATAATCTTTTATTTTTTCTAGCCATTAATCGATTACATTTCTCCAACTCTGCATCCTACAAACCAAAAATTACATCTATTTGAAAAAAATAATTAAATCCATTTTCACAAATATGACCAGGTCTTCATTCCATGCTACAAGCTACAAACTTCTTTATTTTTATCGTATTTATACTACCTTTTGCAATCATAATGCATCACACACAAATTGAAGTACCTTTTTCTCAACTGATAACCATATTTCTTTTACTGAGCGCCTATTGTCCCAATGCAAACTGAAAGTGTTAACATCTTTATTATCAAGACTTTTAACTAAATCCATTTTAACTAATATGACCATAACTTTTTGCCACAAGATACAAACTTCTTTACTTTTAACTATATTTATATTACTTTTCGCAATCATAATGCAACACATACAAAATTAAAGTACCTTTTTCTCAACCCACAATCATGTTTCCTTTAATGAGCTCCAATTGTCCCAATGCAAGTCAAAAGTGTTAGCACATTCCGTACCAAGCCTTTTAACTAAAACAAATTTCAAGCAAACCATCTAAAGCGTATTTAATATTTTTGAGTAGTATATTCATTTTCATATTTTTCTCTAAGCAAATGTTTTATATGCCAATCACCTTGGCCAAAATATCACTATCCGTCTTAAGCACTTCAAATTACTTGGAGTATTAAAAGTGAAGAATTTCTTCAGTGTAATTGTATTGAGGTGCCACTATGAATTACCCAGATAAAATAGCAGATACATAATCATTACCACTACAAGAAATTACTGGAATAGCGACCGATTCTGGTGGTCGCTAATACCTTGGTCGCTAATTAGAAAATAGCGACCAACTTCGGTCGCTAACCGTTAGCGACCGATTTTTTAACAAGGCCACCAAAAGCCTCACCAAAGAGTATCGGTCGTTAACATAATCGTGCTAAATGGTGACCAAATTATTCGTCGCTAAATTGGTCACTAAGTAAATCGGTCGCTAATTGGCGACCCACTTTTCGATCGCTAAATTGGTCGCTAATTCCTAAACTAAAAAACTAAATTGGTCGCTAAAGCGGTCACTGTTCCTAATCTTATAATTATAGATTTTTACTAATTTCACATTTACCACTATTAAAACTTAATTTTATAAATAATTATATTTTCGCAAAATAAGAAAGGAATCAAACATAGATCAATTTTTCAAATAAATACCAAAAACATTCACAATGTTTATAAAGAAATATAGAATTTAAAATATTAAAAATTTCTAAATACATCAAATTTATGATCCACAATCTAGACTAAAGGTAAAAATAATTCATGAATAATATAACTTTGCTCTATTCATGAACCACAGTATGGTTCAACAATTTCTGCACTAGTTTTGTCTCTTTGATTTTTTTACTGCTTTTGGAACTACAACCAATACAAACTACAACAGAATCTTTAAGCAATCTTAATCTTGAATTTTGGATCAGGCACAACTTTGTTGTTCACCAAGGTTGCCAAAACACTGTCACAAGAAAGAAAATGGAAAATAAATGAAACTCACTTAAACCAATTCAATTCAAGTCTTAGATCATGTTCAAAACTCACAAGTTTCACAAGGAAGAAGGTTTCAACTTTCAAATAAAACACAAATGGGTGTCATACAAGGTATAACATGGAGATACTAATGGTTTGTTTATTGTACCAAAACCGTTACAATATATACACAATCAAATCTAAACCAAATGGTGATATATAACAGCAACGATAATGCACATAGATAAAGAGAATGGATTTGTTTATTTGTTCAACTATCCAATTGATAAACCCCAATTTTGTGGTTTATCTTGTGTTAAATTTAGTGGATTTCATCAACTTTTCCTACACTTATTCATTAAAATATCATGGTTTTGTAAATTCTCTCTAAATTGTGCTTAAGATTGAAAATATGCTTTTTAGGCCCTTAATTTGCTAAATTTAATTCACTTTAATTCCATTCGATGCCTTGATGTGTTTGTTGAGTGATTCCAGGTTTAGAAGGCAAGGATTGATCAAAGAAGTGAAGAAAAAGCATGTAAAAATGGAGAATTCAGGAAGAAATGAAGTTTTAGAATCTGCCATGCGACACGTACGCATGACACCTATCACATGACCTTATTAAAGAAACATGCTGGGGGCGATTTCTGAGCTCACTCAGGCCCAGATCCAACTCAATTCTGAAGTATTTGAGGCCAAAATCAAGAAGGAACAAGGGGAGAGCAATTAGGATAGTTTAGTAACATGCTTTATGTTATATTCTAGAGAGAGAAGCTCTCTCTTCTCTCTAGAATTAGGTTAGATTAGTTAAGTTTCTCTTAGATTTAGGTGAAATTACTTGTTTTGATTTATTTTTTTTTACTTTACCTTGTTCCATTGCTTTAATCTTCTTAGTTCTTGTTAATTTCTCATTTTGGTTACTTTTATGTTCATGCACTCTTGTTACTTTTGATTTTCATTTAATGCAATTTGATGTTTCTTTATTTATTGATATTTATTTGAGTTGTTATTATTGTTATCTTGCAATGAGTAGTCATAGATTTTATTAATTTTTGCTATTTACCATGCTTTCCTTTTATGCCTTCCAAGTGTTTGATAAAATATTTGGTTGGATTTTAGAGTAGATTTTGGTACTCTTGGCTTGTGATTGAGGACTTAGGTCCCTTGAGATTATTGATATCCAATTCTATTGGTGATTTAGGATTGTTAATTAGTTCTAGGACCAATTATGTCCACTTGACTTAACCCTCCGATGTTAGAGGAAAACTAAGTGGAGTTAATCCTTTGTAATCACCATGTTGTGGTCAATGATCCAACATAGGATACCTTGACTCTTAGTCCTTGTCTTGAGTAGCTTTTAGCCTTTATAGTCTTTTTGTTGTTAGTTTTAATTTCTTGTTTTCATATCTAAAACCCCAAAAATACTTTTTCATAACCAATAATATGCACACTTTCTTACAATTCCTTGAGAGATGACCCAAGGTTTAAATACTCTCAGTTTTTATTAGGTTTGACTTAAGTGACAAACAAATTAAACTTTGATTGAGGGTTAATTGTTAGTTTGGACTATGCTTGCAACAAAATTTCTTTGAGAAATTCCTAACCGATGATTTTCTTCCGTCAACAATCAAACAAACTTGACTATATTGACTTTGCCAAAGCATCTCTCCGGTCAATAGCCTACACCATAAAACATGTTACATTTAAGACAAGCTTAATTCAATGTTGCCAGTTTATGCAGGAACATTAATGCTGATTGACAAAAATTGGCATATACTCATTCAGAAATACAAAACACATTCATAATCAAAAGATTTTACCTCACATGAAAATGATATTTTCAATAGTTACAAATAAAGGTTATTGTCAACACAGTACTTATATTACCTAAGAAAGTTTCAACTTTTGGACAATATTATCGTTGCCAACTTTCATTTTGTGAGTTGTTAATGTAAACTTGAGATCTTCAATGTCACAGCTAATCAAGTTGGCAACGCTAAACAACCCTTCAAAAAGCAGGAAACAAAATTAATCTTCAATATATTGATTAATTTATAACATAGGAAAGCAAACGAAATATTGATATGGTTGAAACATATACCCATATGCATATTACAATTATACAATATGAAAATTATTCGAGTTGAACTTCTGTCATATTCTTCCAAGTTTCCATCATAAGTGCACCAATAAAAATTAAGAGAAAACCTCTTTACCCCCCTCCCTCCCTCGCCAAAAAAACAAAAGTTAACATGAAAGTTTTTTTAATCCAGGGACATTCACAGTGAGAAAATGTAGTAATGTAACTTGTAGATTTAGGTTAATTTTCTCATGCTAATTTCAATGCTTTCACAGAAGAGAGGATCTTCTAAAAATGTTCACATATTCTAAAAGATAGCCAAACAGATATGCTTTTATAATCTAAAATCTATCGCGCAGAAAACATTCTATCTAGTAAATTCAATCTGTAGACATCTGAAAATTTCTTACCCTCATCTTCAACAGCTTGAACATGATTTTCATTATCAATCACTGTAGACAACATCCAGTGCTTCTTGGAAATCAGTAACAGCATAAGTAAGTACTCTGCATATCAAGTAATAGTTTCAAATGCAATCCATCAGTCAAAGCAGAAGGAAAAAAAATTATATGGAAGCATATACTCCATAAATAGTGGAAATGTATACCATGACTATGTGAAATTCTTCTACATCATTAACACCAATAATTGAGTAATAATTGCTCTGCCTAAGATATTTGTAGTCTTCAACACTTCTTAGATTTAACTTCTCTAAGTCATAACATCAAATATCTGAAAATATATAACAACACAACACTAATTTGGTTACTTAGAAGATACAAACAAGTACAAAAAGCTTAAACTACCATAAAAATTAAACGCTACATAAAATATCCCCATCAATAGAACACTAAAGGAGAACTACATGCTCATTGGGCTTAAATAATGGATTTCCGTAGGAAAAAAAAGGAAGAAGACAATTGCATGCATCAAACATCAAAACAACTTTATTCATTAAAGAAAATCAGGAAAAACAGGTATACTTGAGAATTAATTCTAGATCAGCCTAGAGTCCTAGACATAGGTGAAAATGGATCTCAAAATACTGCCCAAACATGGATAATTACTGTGAGAATAAATGGTAACCAAAAAACTCATAATAAAGAAATCATATAGTTTTCATGGTTATCCTGAAATAAAAAGGTCTAGATAACAGAGAATGAACAACTATACATAATATGCAACAAATATGTTAGCTAAGATAGAAAAGCCAATTAGTCAATTACCCCTTAGAGATGGTGGCGCCCTAGCACATAGCTGATAAAATATATGATAGGACCTTTCACGTTCATTGCATTGGACAACTCTAGACTGTTCAAATATTAAATAAAATTAAGGTGTCTTGATGTAGCATGAACAAAAACTAGGACAGAAAACTAGCTCAGAAGAATGCATCATTACCTTTTCCAGAAGAACTATTTATGGTATGATCATGCGAAGAGCACCACAGATCAATAGTCAAGACATAGATGCAAACATTTTCAACTTTTTGTTAAAAACTTATAATGGAAGTAAAGAAATGTAGCTTCAGTCACAATTAAGTAGTAGACTTACATGTTTGGATATTAGCACCACATATTTTTCCTGCAATTTTTCCATTAAGACATGACAAAAATAAGATAAACCATAACAGTAACAATCTGTAGAGCTGCTGCAAAAAAAAAAAACAATTAATAGCTTCAAACTTAAGCAACAACAGGCACAAGCACAAGACTAAAAAATGCTTAAGTTGTGAAACCTTACTAATATAAGATTAGGTTTCCTTTCAATCTGAAACTAAGGGAGCTCAAGTCACCTCCATCGTCATGGTCATCATCATGATCAAACGAGTTTTACAACTTGAAGTCCCTAAATCAAGTATACGATTACAATTGAACTTTACATAAGTTCGTGAATTTGATTACCTTGATAACCATGTCTTAAATCAACCAACTATTCCCTAAAATAATACGATGAATTGGAGGAGCATTAGTAAAGAGAAAAATGGAGGAAACCTGGCAGGAACGAGAGCAAAGTAGGTAAGAGAAGAAGGGAAGAGGTAAACGAGAATGTGAGCGGCAACAAGAACCACTCCAACAGCCCCGTTCCCTATCATAACAAGAACAAAATCCCTCACAAAATTTAGAGATCTGGCAAATTCAACGAAGCACATCGCTAAAACCCTAATCAGAGGAAAAAAAACAAACCTAACAGAATGGATCAGAATCAGCAATTAGGAGGTTACCTGCTTGAAGACGACGATTAGGAGGTTACCTGCTTGAAGACGACAAAGACGGCGCCGAGATCTCAACGAAGAAGGCGACGACACCGAGACTACAGAAGAAGATGGTGATGAGACCTCAGAAGACGGCGCTGAGACTGCAGAAGACAACACCGACGGGACCTCAGGAGACGGCGGCAAGACGCACAAGACGGTGGTGAAGAAGACGACAATGGCACTCGGACACGACAATGGTATCTGATCGGAGAAGATGAGAATGGTGTGGGTGAATTAGGGTTAATGAGAGTAATTTAGATAAATTTTTTTAAATTAACGACTGTTTTTGCGACCGATTAGTTTATAAAATCGGTCGATAACTTAAAAATTAGCAATCGATTTAGTGACCACAATTTTAGTGACCGAATTAGCCACCAATATCACGTTTCATTCTATTTACCTATCGATCAGTTGCAAAATCGGTCGCTAAATGAAAAAATAGCGACCGATTTTGTAACCAAGAATCCTAAGGACATTCAATCCTTTGTTTTGGTTGCTAATTCGGTCACTAAAGTAAAAAATAGCGACTGATTTTAGCGACCATTTTTATTCTAGTTGTATAAAATTAATCGGTCACTAATTCAGACTATTAGTGACTGATTCTTTTAGTCACTAAAATCAGTCGCTAACTTAACAATTAGCAACCGATTTAGCGACCAGTAATTTAGCAACTGAATCCTATTTCACTATTAGTTGCAAAATCGGTCGCTAAATTAAAAAATAGCGACCAATTTTAGTGACCAGCTTTATTCTAATTGTATTAAAACCTTATCGGTCGCTAATTTGATTGCTATTAGTAACCGATTTGCAACAAATATTTTTTTCATCCTAGAAATTCTATATCGGTCGCTATTAGCAACCAATTTTTTTATCGCTAAAATCGATCACTATTCTGATACTTTCTTGTAGTGTACCATTTTACTTCTTCTTTTTTATTTTTATTGTTCTTTTTTTTCCAAAGAAAATAATATTTCTAGATGTCCCACGTTTTAAGACAATAGTGATATTCAAAATTTTTATATCTCAAGTTTGATTTGCTCTTACTTTTATCTTTATCCTTTGGACCTCTACAATATTTCTCTCACTTTTTTCAGTGACTAACATTTTAGATTAAGACACAGGACTTTAAATCTTTCTTCTCATCTTTTTATTTAAAATTTCATCTTTGATGAGTTTACATGGTCACTTCTCCTTTCGTAGTAGATTAGTAATAAAAATTCAGAATATCTCCTAAGAACCTAGTAGCATATTTAGCAACCACAATCTTTAAACCTTATGTTAGCTTCAAACTTGATTCTCATACTTAACAACAGAAGAGAGTGTCATCATCAAACTTGAGATTGGAAGGAAGGATACAAGAGGGGATTGAAAGAGTGGTGGCGGCTGGTTGAAACTTGAGATGTTGAGAGTTTGAGGGAGAGGATAAGAAAAGATTGGATAAGACTGGAAGTAAGGGAAACAGGTGCTAAACGACAATTCTGTAAAAAAGAGAAATGTGAAATTTTCAAATTCAAGAACCCTAATTTACCTGATAAATTACCTAAAATACCCTTGTTTTAAAAAAAAGTGTTTAACTCGTCAGAGCAATCCATCCCGCCTTACCAAAGTCATGGATTTAGCAATACGAGCTTGGCAAATTTTTTAATTTAACGAGTTCAAAATCTCAACCGATCAATCTTTTCTAGCAATTTTGACAATCTGTTTAATAAATTCTACCTGTATATATTAACACCACTTATATTTATTTTTTGGACGTATCGTTATTTGATTATATTTTAGTTTTCAGCCTATAACACTTATATACACATACATTAAATCATATTTAGACTATTAATCCAACTAATATTTGTCATCATCTATATTTGTTAATATCAACTCTAAACTCAAGAAACTAAAATTCAAACTACTAATTATACATGAATATTTGTGTCTTCAACGAATCATGTGCTCGTATTTAAATAGTATACATGACATTTTAAATAATGTAAATTAACTTTTATTGTTATCTTTGAAAATAAAATTTCTCTGTTGTCAAAGGAAAAAATATAATTGTGCACCTAAAATCATCTTATTAATGGGGTATATTGTGATAAGAAAAATACATAGAAAACAATGAAAATAGGAAGGGAAAAAAATGATTATCATATTACAATCTTTTATAATTTTATTTTTTTTATAATTATTTTAATTTTAATTTTTTAAATTTTGTTGGATTTATTATTCATCACCGCTACATAATCAAAACTTACTACATTCGACATTTATTGTATACTTTAACACATTTTGTTACATGATCAATAGCCATTATACATTTAGTTTAAGAGTACGTTTGTACTCCAAATTTGCTAGATGATAATTAAGTTAGTTAAACTTAGTTTGTTAAAATTTGTACAGTAGATTAGTTTGTTAGTTTTTAATTGTAAGCATATATATTGGATAGAACCTGAGTAGGTGATTTTTTTGCGTGGGTTCATCCTCTCATTTGCAAATGCCAATGCTCATGCTTTCTCTCTTTGAGAACCAACTTCTTCCATCTCTTTCTTCTACTTTCTAGAACTTTCTTCTCGTTCTTTCACTCATTCTTGATTTTTTTAGTTTTCTTCTTCCATTTTTCACTTCTCTTCACATCTAAGGTTACACGACAGATATGATGAGAGTTGCTTCACCTCAATTCACGGTTCTTTAACATGGTGCGGTGAGCGTGGATTCGAGGTAAAGGCTCCGATCATGAGCACTGATGTGAAAGATCTAACAGATTTGAAGTTTTAATCAAACTTGTAGTTTCTGGCATCCGGATCTTGAAACTTACAAGATCGTTGAGTTGAATCCCTAATTTTCAGAAAGAATGGCCAACCAAACCTCGAATTTCGACATTTAAACTCTTGCGAACCTCGTTAATCAGGTTAATCAATTGCAATCGGCAGCAAATTGAGCAAACACAAGTCCAATTATGGATCTAATGAGTCCGTATTTCCTGCATCCTAGTGAGAGTCCAGGAACTCCTTTAATTTCTGTGATTTTAGGTCCCAGTAACTATCATGCTTGGGAGAGAGCTATGTGTAGAGCGTTGAGATCTAAAAATAAATTAAAGTTTGTTGATGGAACTTTAGTAAAACCATCGGAGGATGATTCACTGTTTGATGCGTAGGATAGATGCAACACATATGTGGTGTCTTGGTTGAATTTGTCTTTAAGTCCAGAGATAGCACACAGTGTGGTGTGGATGGACGTTGCTGCAGACATATGGCATAGTTTGAGACATCTCTATTACCAGGGAGACTCTTTCAGAATAGTTGAGTTACAAGAAGACTTGTTTGGCATAAGGCAAGGAGACCTCAATATTACTGCATACTTCACTAAATTGAAAGAAATTTGGGAAGAGTCAGATAATTTTCGCCCAATTCCAGCATGTAAGTACTGCACTGGAACTTGTGATTGTGGTTTAGATGTGATGAGGAATTACCAAGAAGATACCAATGTAGTGAGGCTCCTCAGGGGACTAAATGATCAGTTTGCCGTAGTGAGGTCCCAGATCATGTTGATGAAGCTGCTTCCAACGGTAGATGCAACCTTCTCACTTTTGTTGTAGCAAGAGAGACAAAATGTAGATATCATTGAAGGAAAAGCATTGATAACCACGGGTGACACTACAGCCAATCAAGGCTTTAACCCTCATATCAATATGGCCACTAGAAGAGGTAGGAGCTTTAGAGGCAGAGGGGGTAGATTAAATGGAAGAGGAGGCAGAGGTCAAACTTACAAACAGTGTGTATTTTGTGGTAAGAGTGGACACACTGAGGATGTATGCTATAAAAAGCATGGATACCCACCTCATATGAGGAGTGGCGGTGGTAGTGGAGTCATCAACATGGTTACTAATTTGAATGGTGATAACATCAGTAACAACACTCAAGAAGCAATTAGCAAGTTAGAGGCTCAATTCTTTGCAGATCAGAGAGCAGCATTATTGGCACTTCTTGAAAGGGAGAATAATCAATAGCAGAGTCATAACACAGGTTCTAATCATACCATTTCGCTACCATCAAATCAAGGTATTGCATTCATTATGTCTTTGGCCACATTTAGTCCAAATTCCTGGGTCATAGACTCAGGAGCTAGTGAACATGTTTCTTTTTCATTAAAATCATTCAAAAATTTGTATCACATAAAACCTATACGCATTAACTTGCCTGATGGTACTCAAACAGTTACTGATGTAGCTGGAATAGTAGAGTTTAGCAACACATTTCATCTAGTACATGCATTATACATTCCAAATTTTAAATTCAATCTCATTTCAGTATCAAAATTGACTACTGATCTGAAATGTGAATTCGTTTTCAATGATTCTACTTGTGAGATACAGGATTGTCTCTCCAAGAAGACGATTGGAGTAGTTGAACAAAGAAGAGGATTATATGCATTTGAGAGTCTGACAACTATTGCATCACCAAAACTGCATACAGCATTAACATCTCTGAGTTGGCCTCACAACTCCAATAAACATGAAGCAGGAGCCTTATGGCACTTTAGACTAGGACATATACCATTTCAAAGAATAAATGTAATGCAAAAATCATATGAATTTTTGACAAATAAAGGATTTATGGATCCCTATGATTCTTGTTATTTTGCCAAACAAAGAAGGATAGCTTTTTCGCATAGTTTCTCTCAATCTTCAGTTATATTTGACCATGTGCACATGGACATATGGGGACCCATTGGAATACCTTCCATGGAAGGTCACAAATATTTTCTAACAATAATAGATGATAAAAGTAGATATACCTGGTTGCATCTCATGCGCTCTAAAGCTGAAACTGTTTTCCATGTGCAAAATTTTGTCAATTTTGAACAAACTCAATATGGCAGCACCATAAAGAAAATTAGAACCAACAATGGTCTTGAGTTTAAAATTGCGTTGAGACACCTCAACAGAATGGAATTGTAGAAAGAAAGCACCAACATATTTTGGAAGTTACTAGAACATTAATGTTTCATTCAAATGTACCTAAAAGTTTTTGGCATTTTGCTGCAGCTCATGCTGTCCATTTAATCAATAGGCTTCCTAGTGTGTCTCTCAATGAATCATGTCCTTATCAAATTTTAAAAAATAAATTACCTGAAATTGCTTACTTGAGAGTATTTGGTTGCCTTGCCTATGCATCTACATTGACTACACATAGGAAGAAATTAGATACAAGAGCCAAAAAATGTGTACATCTTGGTCATAAAATTGGAGTTAAAGGATATCTTTTATATGATTTGTCAAATAGAGAAGTATTTTTGTCAAGAAATGTCAGTTTTTATGAACATGTACTACCTTTTTTGCAAACTGAGAAACTTGAATCATCATTACAACATCATGCAACACCCTGCATACCTATACACTATACAGTTTTTGATCCTTTTGACTCACCTCATCATAATATCATCAGCAATAACACAAATCACACACAATTTGATGGTACTCAGCATGCATCTCATGACTCTCAACACACCTCTGCATCCATTGAGCTAACCAGTGACAATTCTAATCAAATTGCACCTAATAGTCCTCAATTGGAAATTACTCTTAGAGGTTCAGCACCCCAAATAATACCTCATCAACATACATTACATGAAAACCATGAATTGCATTTAGAGACACGAAAGTCACTTCGCCCTAAGAGACCACCGTCTTATTTGAGAGACTTTCATTGCATGATTGCCTCCTCCAATAGTTCAGCTACTACCAGCACCACACATAAATATCCCCTCTCACAAGTAGTTTCATATGAGTCGTTGTCCCCAAAGCACAAAGCATTGACACTAGCTGCATCCATGCATTTAGAACCCAAAACTTATGATGAAGCTGTTAAGGATCCGAACTGGAAAGAAGCTATTAATAATGAACTTTCTGCTTTGGAGAGGAATAAGACCTGGACACTTACTGAATTGCCTGTTGAAAAGAAAGCAGTGGGTTGCAAATGGGTTTTTAAACTCAAATTGAACCCGGATGGATCTATAGAGAGACACAAAGCACGTTTGGTGGCACAGGGTTTTTCTCAAACTAAGGGTGTTGACTACAAAGATACTTTCAACCCTGTAGTAAAGATGAACACGTTTCGGATAGTTATGGCTATTACGGCTATCAAAGAATTGGCATTTGTACCAGCTAGACATCAATACAGCGTTTTTACATGGAGATCTCAATGAAACTGTCTATATGAAACCTTCACCAGGCCTCAAAATTCACAAACCAGGTCTGGTATGCAGATTAGATAGATCCTTTTATGGATTAAAACAAGCAAGCAGACAATAGAACACAAAGCTTGCTGGCTCTCTAACTAAGGCTGGCTACACTCAATCTAGGCATGACTATAGCATGTTTACCAAGAACACTTCGAAGGGTTTCACTGTTATCTTGGTATATGTGTTGATGATTTAGTGGTTGCAGGCAGTGACTTACAGAAAATTCTTCACATCAAGACTTATTTGCATAACTTGTTCAGAATTAAAGATCTTGGGGAGCTCAAATACTTTCTTGGCATGGAGGTAGCTCGAAGCAAGAAGGGCATTTCCATTTGTCAGAGAAAATACTGCCTCGACTTATTGTAGGATTATGGAATGCTTGCTGCCAAACCAATATCCACTCCTATGGATTATACCACTCATTTGTCAAAGGACTCGGGAACCCCTCTAGCCTCAACTTCAGAATATCGCAGAATTGTTGGAAGACTCTTATATCTAACAAATACAAGGCCTGAAATTTGTTATGCAGTATCTAGATTAAGTCAATTCTTAGATTGTGCTATAGATAAACATTTTCAAGCAGCATTGAGAGTGTTGAGATATCTCAAAGGAGCACCAGCAATGGGTTTATTCTTTTCTTCAATCACTGACCTCACTCTCTCTGAATTTTCAAATAGTGATTGGGGAACATGCCTAGATTCTAGAAGATCTATCACAGGGTATTGTTTTTTCTTGGGCACTTCAATAATTTCATGGAAGAGAAAAAGGCAAGATACAGTTGCAGCATCATCTTATGAAGCAGAGTACAGGGCATTGGCTTCAGCAACAAGAGAGGCGCAATGGCTTCGTTACATGATGAAGGAACTTCAGATTGACCAATAACGACCAGTGATGATTTATTGTGATAGCCAATCAGCATTACATATAGCTGCTAATCCTGTTTTTCATGAGAGGACAAAGCATATTGAAGTAGATTGTCATATTACAAGAGATAAATGGCAAGAGGGGGTCACTAAGTTGCTGCCAGTAACAAGTGCTGATCAAACAGTAGATATTTTAACTAAAGCTTTTGCACCTAGCCTGTTTAGAAACTGTCATAACAAACTTGGACTATTGGACATTTGCACTCCAAGTTTGAGAGGGGGTGTTACATGATCAATAGCCATTATACATTTAGTTTAAGAATACATTTGTACACTAAGTTTGCTAGATGATAATTAAGTTAGTTAAACTTAGTTTGTAAAAATTTGTACAGTAGGTTAGTTTGTTAGTTTTTAATTGTAAGCATATATATTGGATAGAGCCTGAGTAGGTGGTTTTTTGCATGGGTTCATTCTCTCATTTGCAGATGCCAATGCTCATGCTTTTTCTCTCTGAGAACCGAACTTCTTCTTCCATCTCTTTCTTCTACTTTCTAGAACTTTCTTCTGGTTTTTTCACTCATTCTTGATTTTTTTAGTTTTCTTCCTCCATTTTTCACTTCTCTTCACATCTAAGATTACACGACAGAGATGATGAGAGTTGCTTCACCTCAATTCACGGTTCTTTAACACATTTATTAAGAATTTTTGACGGAGTTAACTTTAAAATAAAATTTTTGAATCACTTTTAAAACCATTAAGATTCAAATAAAACAAAAAAGAAATTTGAAAACAATATTAATATCTGTTAAATATATAATTCTTCATGTTCATTTACATATTAACTTATGTTTGATAAATTAAAATAGGTTACTTTTAGCAAAACACAAGTTAAAAAATTGTGTTTGATAAAACTACTGTTAACATTTAAAATAATTTTAATAGATATAAATATAATAAAGAATAAGAATAAATGTAGGTATTTACTAATATATTATATTAATTTTTTAACTTTAGAAAAAACACAAACTAGCTTTAAATAATGTTTTCATAAATATTTTTAAAAATATTCTTAACTTTTTAGAAATAAAAGCACAGGCATATAATTTTTTTTATTTGTTAAATACAAATAAACTGAGATGCAAAAGCACCTCAGTAAGAAATTTTTATCAATTCAAACCTTAAACTTCTGATATAAGTAGTGCTTTCATGACAATATTTATTTCAATTTTTATAGAAAAAATATAACATACAACCGTATGTACTAACTCCTAAACAAAATATGTAGATTCATACACCGTGTATATTAGTTGGGGTACATACATAATTTATGCTATTTAATTATAAAAATAAAAATACAAGACAGAAACTAAACTTAAAAAAGAAAACCTGAAACAGAAGAGTCACTAAAAAAAGTCAAGCATGATTGTATAATGCAATTTGCAATCAATCCAGGTATACTGCATTGCTTTAGTATGTGTTGTTCTACATATTTATTTAGATTTGGAAAGATATCCATCCCCACCAAATTAATTAGTTTCAAAAAGTTTCGAGTAATTAGATAAATGTCAGCGCATAAGGACAAAAATGCAAGACCGATAAAATACCTAAGAAGGATTAAAGAATAGATAAGTTGACAAATATTTGCATGTCACTTTAACGTATATTTAAACTATATTTTAAAAATGATTATAATGAATTCTTTTATTTAGAATTATTAAAAATCATATACAAAAATGAAACTGCGTAGTAGATACAGTTAGTATTAAAATGCGTATTAAATCTAGACTTTTATACAATCATCTAATTATATTTATTATTTTAAATAATTATCCATATTATCAAAATAAAAAATAATTATTTTATTAATATAATATTATTTAATTAAATATACGTATAAAATTATTTTATACTGACAATGTATTAAAATTAAATTATTAAATCTATAACAAAAATATACAAATATTTTTCTGCTTGTTGAAGAAGGTGGGGAGACATAGAAGCTTAACATAGGATTGTGTTGTTGCTATCCACATCTATAACCAACTTGAATTGGGACAAATGCACAACTACAATAAATTTATTAAATTCAATTACATAGTTCAAATACCGCTATCAGCTATCCTATCCATTTTATATAGTATAGTACAGTATTGTATAGAGTAGTTTAATTTGTTCACATTTTATTTTGTCCATTATTTACATAGAGATTTAGGTAGCACTATAGTACAAATAATACATATGGGAAATGTCGTTGCATCTACACGGGGATGTGGCACATTATTATTGTTATTACTAGTGGAATTTTCACATTCTAGGGTCTTTATGTTTCATCTTCAAAGTTGATGTGCAAAAGTCATTAGCAAGAAAGTCAGTGAGAAAAGGGAGAATTAAAGGAGGAATAGTAATCATTGTGTTTACATGGAAATTGTTGCTATTCCTGGGAATTTGGAGAAATAATGTAAGATCACCGACCATGTTTAATAATAGTTGAGTCAAGAGTCTCATCAAAGTCATGATAGGCGGTAAATGAAGTTTTGAACAAAATTATTTTGGTGAATGAGTCCTTGACACGTATAGGGAAATTAAAGGAAAAAACACGAAACTTAATTAATTATAAGACGCCAATAATTCAGATGCCGTCCATGTTTTACATGTCTTTTTTCGAATTGGATAATTTTGGTGTATTGATTATGGCAATTTATAATGTGGACATAAATATATTCATGTTTCGTACTTTCATCTTATTCGGAGTTATTGGCATAAATTAAGTACGACATTTTGGACCCAAAAAGTAATAATCGTATTTATATATTTATTTATAAAAACATATTTTTGTTCCTAAAATTTTAATTTAAGATGCTAAAAAAATTACTTACTTTCTTATTTAATCGTCTTGGTCGTTATTATTATTATTATTATTATTATTATTATTATTATTATTATTATTATTATTATTAATCCACTAATTTTTTTTATAAAAGCTATTGGGATTTGTGACTAGATGTAAATTTCAAACGTTTTTAATTTCTTTATGCTTAAAAATGAAGATTTATGAAAGGTATCAGGCCTGAGTAGAGAAGAAGAGAAGAAGAAAGAAAGAAGGAGAGAAGAGTAGAGTTGAGTGAAATTTTGTATGATTGATTAGTGCTTCATCAAGTTACTTTAGGTACACTGTGTAGTCTTATTTATACAAGGACAATGCAGGGTAATTAACTAGCTAACTGATGCAAGCTAACTGACTAATTCTCCAACTAATTGAAGTTCAGCCTGGCACTCATAATAGCAAACTCTAACTGACTATAACTGAATCTAACTGAAACTTTAACTGTCTGAGTTAATCATTATTCTATCATGCTCCCTGCTTTCAGATTCTTCTGCTTCTTCCACCAATTTTGAGTTTTCTCTTTGTGACTCCCGTTTTCTGGCTCTTCTAACTTCAGTCTTCCTTCTTCACTGCTTGGCCCGTTCTCTCTTACATTCAGCATTGATCGAAATTGCAGGAATGAAGCATTGGGGAGTGCTTTGGCGAACACATCTACTTCCTGTATTGAACCAGGAATATGACTAACAGCCACCACTTTCTTTGTTACATAGTCTCTAACAATGTGGAGATCAGTTTCAAAGTGCTTTGACTTCGAGTGTAAGATGGGGTTTGCTGCCAGTAAGACTGCACTGAGATTATCATAGTACATCAAGGGAGGAATTGGAATGTCAATTCTTAATTCAATCATCAGATTTTTGAGCCATATTAGTTCAGCTACTAAATCTGCTAAGGCTCTATATTCAGCCTCAATGCTGGACCTTGCTACAACAGTTTGCTTCTTTGCACTCCAAGAGATGAGATTTTTGCCCAAGAACACACAAAAACCCCTTGTAGACTTCCTGTCATCTGGGTCACCACCCAAGTCTGAGTCACTATATGCAGTGAATTACATGCAGTTATTCTTGTGCATATGTAATCCATAGTTATAAGTCCCACTAATGTACCTCAAAATTCTTTTCACTAGCTTCCAATGCTCAATTAGAGGATTATGAAGGAATTGTGAAACTTTACTTACAACATAGGCCAATTCTAGCCTCGTAATAGTTAGATATTGCAGGCTTCCAACCACAGACCTGTATGATTTAGGATTTTCGAAGCTAGCTCCTCCAAATTTTGAGATTCTGACTGATGAGGGCATGGGAGTTTGGCAAGGCTTGCATCCAACCATTCCAACCTTGATGAGTAAGTCCTTAACATACTTTTCTTGAGTGAGCAACAGTCCACCATTACAAGTTTTTTAGACTTGTATTTCTAGGAAGTAGTGCAGATCACATAAGTCTTTGAGTGCAAATTTGCTGTTTAGCTGTTGAATTACCTGATTGATTTCTTCATTTGAACTTCCTGTGATGATAATGTCATCAACATAGACTAGAACAAATAGGCTAGTCCCTTTTGTAAACCTAGAAAACACTAAAATATCTGACTTTGTAGCAGTGAAGCTCAGGTGATTAAGTGCTGTGCAAAGTTTGTAGTACCAGGCCGTGGGTGCTTGTTTTAGCCCATATAATGCCTTGGTGAGTTTGCAAACTAGGCTGCTATCTCTAATGACATATCCTTGAGGCTGCCTCATGTAGACATCTTCACTTAAGTCACCATAAAGAAATGCATTATTAACATCTAGCTACTTAATACTCCACTCATTTGACAGTACTACTATTAGAATCACTCTTATCGAAGTTGGCTTCACTATTGGGCTGTATGTTTCATCAAAGTCAAAACCAAGTCTTTGGGAGAATCCCTGTGCAACTAACCTGGCCTTGTGCTTCTGTAATAACCATCAGCATTGTACTTGGCTCTAAACACCCACTTACTTCCAATGGCTTCTCTCCCTTGTGGCAGTGGTACCAGTTTTCATGTTTGATTGCTTATTAATGCTTCATATTCACTGCCCATAGCTTTCTTCCATTCAGGATGAGCTAATGCTTCTCTGACACTTCTTGGCTCAACAGTGGCTTGTAGGGCTCTTGGCTTAAAGATGCCGTGTTTACTCCTTGTGATCATGGGGTGCTTATTGCTGGTTCTTGTCTGAGCAGTATCATCTGGTAGTGAAGATAAGACAACCTTTAAGTCAGAGATGAGAATCGGAATTGCAATGCTGGATGGTGCTATATGTTGTGGTATGGGCTGGTGTATAGAAATTTCAGGTTTTGATGTGTGATTCATAGGTAATATTGGCTGATTTAGTGAGTTTAAAGGAATAGGGTGTTGTATGGGAGAGTTAGGTTGCAGGGTAGGTTGTAGGGTTGAGGTGTTAGGTGTTATAATTGAGGTTGTTGTTAGGCTGGTGTCTGATGTGGTTGGATGAGGTGGAGTTTGATGTTGCAATTGTGTTGAAGGGTGTTGTCCTTGAGGCATGAAACTTGGCAGAAGAGGTATTCTTGGTGGAGTATGATTGTTGGTGTCTGAATTCTCCTTCTCTAACTTGTTGATCAAGAATTTTCCCTCTTTGAAAGGGAATGTGTTTGCATCAAAGACTACATCTCTGGTCACCACTATCTTGCCACTTTGTGTAAGGAATTTATAGCCCTTGTGTGCTGAGTTGTATCCTATGAACACAAAGGGAGTAGAGCGAAAGTCTAGCTTGTGCTTGTTGTAAGGCCTTAGATGGGGGAAACAAAGGCAGCCAAACACTCTTAGAGTGTCATAATTCGGCCTCTTTCTAAAGAGCTTCTCCATAGGCGAGGAATTGTCCAGATTTGGTGTAGGGAGTTGGTTGATTAGATTTGCTGCTGATAAGAAGGCTTCTCCCCAGTATTTTGTAGACATGCCAGCTCCAGCAAGCATTAACAGTCCTTTCTCTACTACATGTCTGTTCTTTCTTTTAACATTGTCATTCTGCTAGTGTATGTAAGGGCATGAGGACCTGTGTATAATTTCCTGTGCCTGTAATTCTTTAGTTAAACTAGTATATTCAGCAGCATTATCAGTTTGTAGCATTTTTAGCTTAGTATTTAATTGCAATTCAACCATGCATTGGAAAGAAGTAAAAACTAATTTGAGCTGAGACCTTGCTTTGATGAGGTACAACTAGAAAAATTTAGAGAATGCATCAATGAAAGAAGTTTCCATTAGTGTCAGGTGTAGGGGCAGGACCCAAATGTCAGAATACACTAGTTGAAGTGGTGCTGTATACACAGATTCAGAAATGGGAAAAGGTAATTGATGAGATTTTCCTACACAACAGGCTTCACATACTGACTTATTCGAATCAAAATGGACATTACTATTACAAGACTTTAGGACAGTGGCTACTACACTATTGGAGGCATGCCCCAACCTATTGTGCCAAAGCAAGAAGTTATCCTTACTGCACAGAGTTGAAAAACAAGCAGACTTGATTGATGGTTTGAAATTGAGGAATTTGTACATTCTATTTTCAACTTCTCCCTGAATGACTACTTCACTGGTTCCTTGGGATTTTACATAGCATTTGTCAGAATATAACTCAAAGTACACTGCATTGTCACAGTAAAATTGATACACAGTTAACAAGTTTTTAGTAATATCAGGCACATGTAACAATTTTTGCAGAATAAACTCCCTATTGCTATAATCATATTTAAAAAGAGATTTTCCAACAAGATTGATTTGCAAACCTGAACCATTTCCTACAATCACTTGATCTGATCCTTCATAGACTTGTTCCTCCATCAGATTTTGTTGATCTGAAGTCATGTGATAAGTTGTCCTCAAGTCCAGGTACCAATTTGGATCATGAATTGTGGAAGGAGTTGCAAGCAGTGCATGAGGATATTGAGTGCCTGCTTGTGAGTTTTGTGAATTGAGCATATCAGGTCTTGAATCAACTCCTCCATAACAGTTGTCCCTTTCATATCTTTACCAGCAGTTCTTGGTAGTATGACCAACCTTATCACGGACTTGACACAGGTCTCTCACCATTTATCATTCTTCTATTGTTCATATCACCATTTTGCATAAATCTTGAATTTTCATTGTAGCCTCTTTGTGTAAATCTTGAATTGTCATTGTATTGAGCAGCAAATCTTGAGCTATTCTGAAAATTGTTGTTTTGAAAATTGCTGTTCTGGAGATGATTACTATTCATACCCTGGGTCGAGATGTCCGACCCGGGATGATCGACGACAAGCCGACCGACCTCTTCAGGTCAGGACTATCCGACCTCTTCTCCCAGAGCTCGGCCAAATCACCAGAAAAGCCCAAAAAAGGGGCCCAAACAGAGGAACACGACCCAAATTCAAGGGCAGCCCAAGCCTATAGAGAGATGGGCAGTTCCCTTGAAGATAAGATGACTTCACTCAAAGATAAGATAAGATAAGATAACTATCTTATCTCCAAGAAGGTCACTCCTCACCATTATAAATATACTGGAGCACTCAGGTATAACTCATACTCTGATTCTACTAAAAACCTGCTTAATAACCTTGCTAACTTAAGCATCGGAGTCCCTTGCAGGTACCACCACCCTCCGGTGATAAAGGATCAGCATCACTAACAAGTTCAACCAGTCGGACACAACAGCTCCGACCAGTACAGAAGATCTCGTCCGAGATCGACCTACAGTTTCAGGTAACCCTCGGAACAATTACCTTGAAAGTTGCTGTTCTGAAATTGTCTTGAATCGAACCTATTGTTGTCATTATATGAAAATCTGCCTCCTCTGCCTGATCTTCCACCCCGAAATCCTCCTCTGAATCCGCCTTTTATGTGAGAAAGATTAGCTTGAACAAACGATTATGGTTTCTTGAATTTTTCAAGCATGCTTTCGTGCATTAGAAGAAGTGCTTCAAGTTCACCAACTGTGATGCTTACTAGTCTTGCAACTACTGATGTAATTACAGATTCATAATCTTCTATTAAGCCATTTAGAATTACATTAACATGATTGCTTTCTCTCATTGGTTCTCTAACAGATGCCAATGCATCTATGGTGCTTTTCAATACAAGTACATATTCGTTTACCGAACTCCCGATCTTGATATTGCTTAGTATGTGCTTTAATTGAATAATCTTTGCTCTTATATGAGAGGTGAAATGATCATCTAGATGTTTCCGCACCTCATACACATAGACACAGCCAACTATTCTGGTGGTGAAAGGATTTGTCATTGAAGCCAAGAGCCACGATTTCAGCAGAGCATCCTCTCTCTTCCAAACTGAGAATTCTGGATTCACTTTACTATTTTCTTTGAATCTTACTTGTATCCCTTCTCCAGTTATGTGATGCAGCAAATTATGTCTTTTAATTGTAGATTCGGCTTGATCCTTCCATTGTAAAAAATTATTTTCATTGAGCTTCATTGAGATCGGAGAGGATGTGAAGCTTAGTTGCGGTGCATCTTGTTCTTTAGCCATGATAGCAGATTCAAGATCTGATACCATGAAAGGTACCAGGCCTGAGCAGAGAAGAAGAGAGGAAGAAAGAAAGAAGAGAGAAGAGTAGAGTTGAGTGAAATCTTGTATGATTGATTACTGCTTCATCAAGTTACTTTAGGTACACTATGTAGTCTTATTTATACAAGGACAATGCAGGGTAAATAACTAGCTAACTGATACAAGCTAACTGACTAACTGTCCAACTAACTAAAGTCCAGCCTGGCACTCATAACAGCAAGCTCTAACTGACTTTAACTGAATCTAACTGAAACTTTAACTGTCTGAGTTAATCATTACTCTGTCAATCTAGAATATAAAAGTTTGGAAAATTATATATGTGTATCTACGTCTCAACTAAAAAATTATCGGATACACGGTTTAAATTTTGAAACAATGTTATTTTAAAATGATACAATTAATTATTTTTAATTTTTTATTTTATTTAATAATATGTTAAAAGACGATTGGGAAAAATGGAGTAGTTGCTGAAGAGGAGCCTAAACTCATCAACAGTGACGAAGTCTGGAAAATAGGCAATGAGGACTATATATATATATATATATATATATATATATATATATATATATATATATATATACTTTTGTGGTTCATCGTTATATATTCTTTACTAAGGAGTATTGGACTCATTATCAATTAAACAAATCTTAATTTTTAATTTATTATATTTTATATTAATTACTAAAATTTAAAATTTAAGATATATATATATATATATATATATATATATATATATATATATAGTATTTATGATTTAAGATTTAGAATTTAGGCTTTAAAGAGAGTTTAAGAAGTACTACACTCACTACAAAAAAAAAGGGTTAAAATGGCAGTTTTTTAAGGTAATTACGGCGGTTATAACCGCCATTATTACCGAAAATGGCGCCCCCAAGAAACGCCGGAATTCTGGGCGCCATTCTGGTTATTACGGCGGTTTTCTGAAAACCGCCACAATTTCTTGGGTTAAAACGGCGGTTTTTGAATAGGTTAAAACGGCGGTTCAAACCGCCGTTATTTCCAGGGTTAAAATGGCGGTTCTTTGATAGGTTAAAACGGCAGTTTGAACCGCCATTATTACCCTGACAGATTGACGTTTTGGTTGGTTAAAACGGCGGTTCAAACCGTCGTTATTTCCAGAGTTAAAATTGCGAGGTTAAAACGGCAGTTTGAACCGCCATTATTACCCTGACAGAGTGGCGTTTTGATTGGTTAAAATGGCATTTTTGAACCGCCATTTTTACCCTGACAGTAGCATTTTGATTGGTTAAAATGGCATTTTTAAACCGCCGTTTTACCCTGACATTTTTTATCGTTTAAGAAAATCATTTTTACCGTCATTTTTATCGCGTTAAATAAATGTGATTAAAATTTCACAATAGCAAAAAATCATAATCCATAAATGAAATATTATATAACTCATAAACAAAAGATTAATATAATATATAATTTTTTATTATTGAAAATCAAAAGTAATAACTCCTATGCAAAATCTTGTCTTACTAAACTTACCAAAATACAAGCATTGCAATAAACACTAATCAGTCAAATCTACCGTCTAGTTCCCAAAACTATGTTAATATCTAATAATGTATTTAAACGAAATATGAATATGTATTTAAACTCATTTGATAACACATAGTCACTGATTCTGGACACAGACACCAGATTTCTAGTCCTAGAATCCAAGATTTCACTGATTATAATTGATTTATCTGAAGCTTGCTGCATTTCGCGGATCCAAGAGCTGTGAGAGAACCCCGATAACCTTAAAGACGATGTTGAGTCTCTGCATGGAAGTCGTCTTGACTACAAAAACAAAAGAGGCGATTTTATTTTTATTAGAATTCAGTTCACAAAACAAGGTGATACAAGTTAGTAACTTGGTGTACAGTTGAAGAATAAGAATAAGAATGGGCAACAGAGTCCTCCACTGATTCATCTGCAAGAATAAGAATCTGTTCTCTAAGAGTTAGTAACTTAGTGTACAGTTGAAGAAAATCTTCATTTAGTGTGTTTAACTGTTTCTAGTCTAGGGATATTTAGTGTCAATCTTCATTTAGTGTACAGTTGAAGAAAATATATATATATATATATATATATATATATATATATATATATATATATATATATATATATATATATATATATAATGATGTAAAAAAAGAAATCTATGCTTAAATCTCAGGATCTAATATAAAATATAAAAAATACTAATAAAAGAAACTATATGGTTATTCTTATATTGATTCCAGGTTCCCTTCTAGCAATGCATCTAGAATTTCAATGCATAGGAATGGAAATTAACAAAAGAGAAACTTGTAATATTTAGTAACATAGCATCTAGTTATGTTTGGTTTGAAGCTAAAAGTGAAAAGCAATTCAGATGAAATTTCTGTTATTCTAAATATATATGGCATTGCTTTCAGCCATTGTCTCAAAAACCCAATTGTAGTGTGGACCATGATTTCCTCTTTGAGAAAATAGTAATGAGTATAAACCTGGAATCAGAATGATTTTATCCTTTATATTCAAAACAATTCAAATACCTTACTGATATTGTATGAAGCTGCAGTGGTGATAATTAATATAATGTTAAGGCCATATCATAAGGACTACTACAACATATGTTTCTTGTACGGAAGCCTTTGTGTAAATGAACAAAACAAAAACAATATAAGAAAACTTACCCTTACAGCCAAAGCTTTTATGACCTCTTGCTGCTTTGGATTTAGCAGCTTCCTCCTTTGCTACAAACCAGCTTTTATTAACTGTTTCTTTGTCACAAATGCAGCATGTAGAACATTGAAACAAAAGTTACCTCAGCTCTCAGCCTCTGAACTTCTTCAATGAGCATCTTATCAGATTATATTTTATATCAATTATTTAGATTAAAGTTTATAATTTAGAATTTCTAATTAGAATTTAAGATTCAAAATTTTTAATTCATACATGATCCAAAAAGCATAGCCATATCCCAGGAGTCTTTATCATTGATATGCTGCATGTGAGCATGACCAAGATATGTCCATTTGCAAACTGTGGTGGACAAACTGCGAGTATCATCTCCAGTTGCCCTAAAAAGGTACCAGAAATAAATCAAGGCTAAGCAACACTTGACTCCAACACTTGACTACAGGGACAGGAACTCCAATATCAAATATTGTTTAACTACTTTAATATCAAATATTGTTAAACTATTCAGGGATAGGAACTCACATTCAGAGGGCATATCTTCAAGTCAAGAAATTCAACATCAATAATGAAGCAACCAATGAATGAAGTATCAACAGGCCAGACAAAGTCATCATATGTCCTAAGTATCCTTTCATGGACTGCAACATCAAAAGCAAAAAGAAATAAGAATCAAGCTGTGTTACAACTTCATTGTACAATCCTAAAACTGCTATTACAATCTACTATAATAAAATTTCTAAGAATTGTTTATCCTATATAATATTACTAAATGTTTTTAAGAATTGAATATGGTTTACTAACTCTAATTGCTTAGTTTGCATCTTATATACAGCAGCAATATATATTTATTGTTGCCTCTGTACTACTTGTGGCATTTAAATTTTAGAAAAGAGAAAGATAGTTAAAAGAAGAAGCAATTATGGCCTACATTACCTCACAGAGAAGGACAAAATAAAACCCAAAATTTAGTTATAACAGAACATTATCATTCAAGTTTAGATACCAAATTTTCAGATAGATTAGAGTTATCAAGATCCCTGCAAAAAGTAACATAAGATGATCAATTTTATGGAACAAGTGGTTAAGATTTCAGCGCAGAGGCAGATAACAAATAATATTAGAAATAATATCCTTACTAAGACTGCTAGTTAATCTTCTCATTATTTTTGTAGATAACTAGTGAAGTGAATGCCTACTAACCTCAACTTATTCCCTTTGAGTTTGATAAAAATTATTATTCATAAATAGTGTCGGCTAGTGAAATATCTAATTTAATTAGGAACTCATAGATACAGTAATGATTAATAGCAGTGAACAAATAAAATTGGTAACTTGATTATTAGGAAAAGCTAATACTAGTGGACACAAAAGGAAAAAAATTAACAAATTATAAATGTTAATCTCATGAAAAGCATATCATGATGAGAGCAACTAGCAATAAAAATTAACGAATCTCTCTACTTTCTAATTTCTTGCATTGTCGTGTTTATTTAGGATTATACAATATCTTCCACCATGTTCTAAAGGCCGAAAAATAATACTACTAATAAACAATAAAAAGAAAAAAATAAGTGCCAAGTATTAGTGCACCAAATTTCCATTATATTATCCTTCACCTTTAGTTTTCTTTTTAGTTTTTTGACGGTAGTTTTGTCTAGGACTCTAATTCTCCTTTATATTATTAGGATAAAAACAAGTCTCTTAGTCTTAATAATGTTCATTTATTAATAAGTATTTTCTCTCTCTGTATTTGAATTATTGAAAAAATGACCTCAAAAATAATATCAAAGGACAACAATAACGATTTCTGAATTCCTTTACAAATATTCATTGTTTAATCATTTCAAGTCTTTCTTTCAGGAGAGCCAGAATGAGCAGTGACACACTCCACAGTCCTAAACCCTCTTCCTCTCTTAGTGAATGAGAACAGCAGCAGAAATAATGAAATAAAATAATGATATAAAAATTCAAGATGAACTCAACAACTTACAAGAAGAAAAACAACCACTACCAATATCTGTATTGCACCAATCTCAAGACATGTACCAACTATTGGAAAACCATACCTGAAAAATGAAAGTCCAACAGCAGCAATAGTGGGGGATACAACTACAGGATTGATCAATCTAAAAGAGATCATAAAATGAAGTTCATTATCAGCTACACAGAACAGAAAATCTAAGACACAAAAAAAGATTAGGAAGAGTGATTGAAGTTCTTAGGAAAGTAACAGGTCATAGCTCCATAATAGAACAGAGGCATTGAGGAATCAAATTAAGAAGAACAAAGGAACAAAATGCAGAGGTTGAACCAAAGAGTAAAAAAGTGATGAATTTCAAACCTGACAAGAACAAAGGAATTGATATTCTATTTTTCGGTGGATTAATAAGATCAATACCTGGATATTAGGATTGTTTTCCATAACAACTCAGTAATAGGAGAACAACAAAAAAAATTGACATGATCAAAACATTGCTGTAGGACGGTACAAAATACCATTAAGACATAAATTGACGATAACAAAATGCAGATGTTGAACCAAAGAGAAAAAAAGTGATGAACTGCAAACCTGCAAACCTTGCTGTAAGTCTAGTGGAAGATCAGGAGGAAACAATTTCACAAGCTCATTGCTGGCAAAGTTTTGATAAGTGCATTTTCGGATAAGCGAGCGAAGGCATGCCAAGACCTATCATGACCAACTCACCATCAGAACATACTACACAAACTGCAACATAATCACTCATATTTCAACAACTTATGACAAAATTGAGTAGCAAAACATATCAACTTCAGAAGAAAAAACACACACAATTTGAATAACACCTTTACACTACTTGAATTGCTTCCTTTTGCTTGAGAAATAAAGAGAACCAAATAGAAGTAAGCAAAACAGAGCAAACATAGTTCAGTTATTGCCTCATAAACTAGTTTCCAATCTGCAAAACAAAATGGTTCCAAGTACCTAAGAAGCAAGTCCAAAATCAAAAAAATAGCTCAACCAGTGTCCAATACACACATCAAAATAACAAAAAAGTGGTGAATTTTTTCTCAAAGAAAAAATCTTCTTTTACATATAAACCACAACCATCCATAATCAATTTCATTCTAACTAATCTGTTTTGAGCTGAGTCAACTAATTTTCTACATTCAAGGTGATTGGACCGCAACACTCTTTGAAACCTCTTCACTTTCTTTCGGTCCCATTCGAAACAAAAACCACTGGAAGTTTATTCAATAAAGCATATATAGCATATATAGCATGGTTTATTCAAGGGTTCAGTTAATGCAAAAAACATTGAACAGAGCAAGGGCAGCAGAGCTAAATAACTACAGAGATTACTCATTTATAGCTTTGCTTAAAAGAACCAAAGAGGCAAATAGAGAAATTGAGATTGGAGCAGTTTTTTCTGAGATCTAAGATCTGAGATCGGAGATCAGAGAAACACCTTAATAGAAGTAAGCAATAGAAGATCTGAGTTCAGAGAGAGAGAGAGAGAGAGAGAGAGAGAGAGAGAGAGAGAGAGAGAGAGAGAGAGAGAGAGGAGGGGGTAAAGTTACGAAAGAAGACCTGAGATCGTCGTCAATCACCCCCGCACCAACGTTAATCCAATGCTTCAACGGAAGACCCAAAAATCCCTAATAAAGCTGCAGAGAAACAAAAACTCCCAAAAATCAGCACCAAAAGCAATTTTGAAACCCTAACCCAAACAAAAACAAAGAAATCGGTGCCTTCTGGAATCGAAATGCTGAGGTCAGTAGCCACTAGAGCCTTGCCTCTTGCCGGAATCTTCGTCTCCATAGCACAAAAGAAAAAACAAAATAAAACAGCATTTCAGTTTCAGTTTCAGTTTCGGTTTCAGTTTAACTTGAGAGGGAGAGGTACCTGGAGAGATCGTAACTGCCGGAGAGAAGAAAAGCCCTAGAAGGAAGAACGGCGTGGTCAGAGAGCTTCTTAACACGGAAGAGATGAGAGCGTCGTATCAATCGTATGTTCAGAGAGGAGAAGCCCTAGCTAAAAGGAAGAACGGCGTTGAATGAGCCTAGGGATTACAATTTCTTTCTTTTTATATGCGTGTGAAAACGGCGGTTCAAAACCGCCATAATCACCAGAACCGCCAAAATATATAAAACCAATTATGGCAGTAGTAAAAATTGCCATAATGTTTCGATATTATGGCGTTTCTTTAAAACCGCCTTAATATAAATGCCATTTTAACCGTTTTTTTTTTTAGTGACTTCTTACTTTATTCAAAATAAATTAGCATTCGTCATTGTTTTTATTCTTGAGATAAGGTGTTTTTATTTTTCTGAAATGAAACATATGCATTCTAGAATTTTAAGGGTTTGAGGGAGAGAAAAAGAAAAATTAGAGATGGTGAGACTTTTATGCGAACGTAGAGAGTCTTGATCTTGTTGATATTGATTGGGCGGGGAGAAATGGATTAACTATGAAAGGGGGTATTATTCTAGGTGGTGTTGTAGCTTTTTAGAGTTAGCGAGAATTCTTAAAGGAAGATGAAGTTGGCTCGCAGTTATAGGTAGGATGAAGGGGATAAAGTTGGTTTGTGCAATTTGTGTAGTCGATGGGCCACATCAAAGGAAGAGGAAGAGCTGTTTTGGGGAGAATTATAGGATTTAAAAAGGGTTTGTGATGTGTCACTACTGTTTGGTGGCAATTTTAATGAAGTGTTGGAGATGGATGATAGGAAAGGCATCAATTCGCTTTCTTAGAGCAATGTGAGTTTTAGAGACTGAGTGAACCATATGGAGTTGATTGAACTAGGATTAAAGGGACAGAAATTCATGTGGGTTGGTGAAAAATTCGGTGTTTGTATTGACAGGATTTTTGTGGATCCGAAGTGTTTGAAAGCTTATGGTAGCCTCAACTTAAAGGGTCTGCTTAGAAAATTGTCGAACCACTGCCTGTTGGTAGTGCACACTGATGATATTGACAAAGGTCCTAAACATTTTAGGGCATCAGACGCACGTAGTTAACTCATGATAACTTTGTGAAAGTGGTACAGATGAATGACCAATATTTGAGGAGATAAATGTTTATGAAAAAATTAAAGAGCCTAAGGAAGCAACTAACGATTTAGAACAAGGACAAATTTGGGGTGAATGAGCATAAAATTGAAATGTTAGAGATAAAGATTGAGAAAATTGACAAGTTAACAAAGATGGAAAAGTAGATGAATGCTCGTTAGCAAGAAGAATGATCCTTAGGTCAATGGACGAAGGTTGGTATGTTAGAAGAGAATTGTATTGAAAGCAGTTGTTATGTTCAAAGTTTGCGGATAGCATGGACAAAAACAAAATTCTTCCATGTTATTGTGACGTCCGAAAAAAGGAAAAGGATTTTTGAGGAGCTTCAGATTAGTGATAGAAAGTTTAGAGGGCCTAAGAAGGTGAAAAGGGAAATTAGGAGGTTCTTCAGGAAGCTATACTCAAAAGAATAGCAGCTTAACATTGATTTTGATATTACTCTTGTAAATTCAATAGCTAGTTCGAAAGCAACTTAGTTAAAAAGGACCCTCCGATTATGAAGAGATTAAAAGTGCAATTTGGATTGTGGTCCTAGAGCGGCAAGACCAAATGACTTCAATTTCAAGAGCATTAGGAAGGATAGAGGATTTGAAGGATTACAAACCTATAAGCATGTTGGGTTACTTATATAAGGTGATATTGAAGTTACTAGCAAACAGATTGCGGGTTCTTATGTGAAAGCTAGTGGGGGAGGTTTAGTCAACATTTGTGAGAGGAAAAAAGATTTATTTTTTATGGGACTTTGATAGCGTATGAAACTATCTTTTTGGGTGAAAAAGAGGAAGTATCGAACATGGCTTATTAAACTTGACTTTCAAAAGGCCTACGATAAGATAAGGTGGAGCTTTGTGGACTTTTTTCTTTAGAAGATGAGTTTCGAGGAGAAGTAGATATCGTGGATTGGGGTGTGTCCTTTGACAATCTCGATGTCAATTCTGGTGAATGGGGTGCCTATAAAACCTTTTAGGTTGGAGTATGGTCTGAGGTAAGGAGACCCATTGCCACCTTTTTTCCTTGTCTTAGTTAGAGAAGTTTTGAACAAAAAGATACAAAGACTTTGGAGGTAGGACGCAATAAAGTCATGTGATCTGATATTAGTGGTGAACTATAGGAGATTATTGAAGGGGTTTGAACTTATGTTGGGATTGAAGATCAGATTCAAAAATCAGTGATCATTGATATGAATTGTGACAAGGAGGCCACCGACCAACCATGTTGCGTTCTGGGGATGTAATAAGGTTGAGCTTCCCATCTGCTATTCAGGTAATCTTTTAAGGGTAAATCTCAAGAATGTGGAGACTTGAGCATTGGTCATCAAGAAAATGGAAAGGAGGCTAAAATGTTAGAAAAAAAATGTCTCTTTAACACTAAAAAGCTTGTTTAAATCAAGTTAGTTTTTAATAATTTTCTCTTGTACTACTTAAGTTTATTCAAAATGCCTAAAAAATGGTGGAAATAATTATATCACGTTAGTTGAATTTTCACTACAAGAAAAAAGGCTTGTCGCCATGCTTTTTTCATGCTACGCTTCAAAAGTGTGGCCAAAAGTGTCCACGCTTTGATGAGGGTGGTGATTGATTAGAGATTTGGACATGCTTTTTCTTGTCACGCTTCAAAAGCATGGCCAAAAGGGTCAATGGTCATGCTTTTATGAGGGTGGCAATTGGTTAGAGATTTAACCATATTTTTTGTTAAGCATGCTAATAGAGCAATCATACGGTGACAATTGTAAAGCGTGCCAATAGAGTATGTTTAATATATTGAGCAAAAACACTTCACTATATATTAACACCAATACTTACACATTTTTCATCACTCTTCATCATACTACAACTTCTTCATCATATCGCGCCTTCAACCCTAACCCTGCTTCTTCATCGCGCCTCCAATGTAACCCTAACCTCAGAGCAGCTTGGTCGCGCCTCCAACCCTAGCCCCCAAAGCAGCTTGGTGGCGCCTCCAACCTTAACCCCAGATTTTATCGCTCTCCAACCCCGAAAACTTTTGCAACGAACTTTTGCTTTGCCAACCAAGCCTTGCAGTAACTTACAATGAAATTGAACCTAGATTGAACTTCTGCAATAATAGATTTTACATTTATCAATGGGTCTACTTCAACCAACTACCTGATAGCATCTGCAATCATGTCTGACTCCAACTTGGCATGCATGATCTTGTGAAATCATCCCCATGGTGCACGTGTGTTTGCTATTGTATCTCCTGATCTCCCAATAACCTTTCTTCCGAATCAAGCTAGCTCGGATAAGTAAATCGCATCCTGTATCATATCCCTTGCATTTTGCGTAGAATGTCTGCGGCTCTAACTCATACACAGTGTAATCAACTCCTCTAGAAATAGTGTATCTTTTGATTGTAGAGATCACCGACTCTTTAGAACCAAATTCCATTCCAATACTAAACTCACCATTTTCCACTGCAACATTGCCTTCACCTATGAAATGCGAACCACCATTAGTCGGTCAAGGCTAAACAAAGAAACAATAATGCTAACTTCAATTAAGAAACATAACTTATCCAAATTCGCATACTCAGAAAATTCCGAAGCATGCATGGCTGTGAGATCCAGAGTTCACATAAAAGAGGGAACACCAAAAGGGTGCTGGTTGACAACTGCATCTGCTTTATTTTGCATCGCCAAATCGCCTGCCTCGTTTTTGTCATCGTTTTCATCATCGACTTTGTAGTTGGTTTCGAATTCCTCTTTACTATTGTTGTTATCTTCTTCCCAATCTATATCTCCGAGTTCATCAATATTTACCTCCTCGCCAACCGTGTCCGGCCCTAAATGTTGTTCAAACTCAAAGTACAACTCTATCATCGACACGTAAAATTGAGTTTGTTGATGAATATAGAACATCTTCTGCATACATGCGTCGTCAGTGATGGACATTATTTGAAACTGTATCCCACCAAATACTTGTACAGCATTCCTATATAAAATGTTGCTCACCCTCTTTGAAATATGACTTTATATGTTTTCACAAAGACTATTTTATAACTCTACAAAACTCATGGTGCATGGAATAACAAAAAAAAAAAAACTGACATTAACAAATAAAAGTTATTTCCTCGTATATGTTTGACTGTTTGGTATGATCTCACCATTATAATACACTCGCAAATTTGCAATACCTTTCATAATCTCAATTTCATCTTACTCAAATTTTTTTGACACTACTAATTATCACAAAAAAAATTATAAATACAAAAGAGAGATGAATGACAATGATATTTATAGACAAAGTTCTCAGAATTAAAATATTTTATTTAATCAAAATCCAAACTGCACTTTATAAAAGACAACTTGAGTTTTGCAAATTTTATAATAAAAAAATAATATTTCTGCGTTTTGTGAAGTTCGAAAAAAAAGGGTAAAATACAATTTGCATTTTGCAGGTTGTATGTTTTAAAAATATTAAAACGCTAATTGTAACCTATATTTTGCTGGATTAAAATTAAAAAAAAAAGATAAAATTAAATTATAGCCTGCATTTTGCATGAATATCATACCAGTATAAATATTTTATATATATCCATTTCATATGTATCACCAATATTTTTTTTTATATGTAAAACAATCAGCCTCATTTTTTGGTTGATCTAATGTATATGGGATTGTATTATGTCCTATAGTTATCATTTATAAGTGAAAGACATTTTTTATCCGTTGAACTAGTTTTTTTAATTGATTTAGGTCCGATCAATTCTAAAAGCGGTTCCTGTTAATTTATGATCATTTCATAAATTACTATGAAAGAGTTTTAAATTTATATCAAAATAATATAATTGTTTCTTACATAGTGCGTAATTTTAATTTTTTTTATAGGCCTACTAAAATCTTAAATGATATTTAATTTTAAACGAGAAAAATATTAAATTGAATGAACATAATTTAAAAATATTATTATTACGATCTTATTCGATCTCAACTAATTTAGGGCTTCTGATAAAAATATTGTTTTAACTTGATGATTCTAGAAATTCAATTTGAGAAGGATTTGCTTGAGTATTTATTACTCGATATTTAGTTCACTTGTTTATAACGAAAGGGACGTTGCCGCAGCTATTCGGGGATTGGATCCTAAATGTTCATATTGGATTTTCATCAAACTAAATGAATAAAGAAAAATTTGAAAATCTACCAAAATTTAATGTTGTTACCAACTCTTTTAGTAGGGCTCACCTCTGGCCTGTATACTTATTATTTAATATAATTTGTCTTCTATCTATTTGCTTATCCAGATTCCGTCTCTTTTTTTATTTTTTTTGTAATAATTCATATAAATGAGTAAATGATTACTTTTACTAATAAAAGATTATTTATTTTTTAAATTAATTTATAAAAAAAATTTTTATTTAAATTTTTTTTTAAAAATTTTAAATTGATTATATTAGTTATTTTGTTATTTTTGCTATTCATGACATTAAAGTTTATTAATATTATACGTTAAATGACACTATAATATATATTTGATAATCTTAATTGGCTGTTAATATGATAAGTTTATGAAATTAGATCAAATTAATTTTGAATCAAAAAATTTTAATGCATAAATTTATTGGTGTTACTAAAATTGTTATATCCACAAATTTTAATGTTAATAGTAACAAAAATGACAGAAAAATTAATGTGACTAACTTAAAATCTTTAAAGGATGAATTTAATTAAAAAAATTCAAAGTTAAAATTAGAAAATGAATGATATTTTAAAAATGAATTTAAAAAAAAAAGATTTTGCAAAAGAATAGAAAATATAATACACAAAATAAGAGACTAATTTTTTTATATTGAGTTGTTATTAGTATTTTTTATTAATATTATAATATTTTTATGTAATACAGTGGTATGAGATAAAAAAAATTGTGCATAACAATTTTAAATAAGACAAAAATTAAAAAAATAAACAAAAATTGTGAATCACAATTTCAGATAGAATAAAAGAAATAAAAAAATATGAGTCATGATTTAAATTTATTAATTAAAAATTATAATTTATAAAGTCGTAAATAATGATTTTTTGTTATACAAATCGAAGTACCGATTTATATTATGTATCATATTTATAAAATACATTTATTTTAACTCATATCAATGTACTATACCATTTTAATTTATCCATTAAATAAAAAAATAATTAGTGAAAATAAAATCACTTCCACTTTTTGATAAACCTATACCTTTTGATCGTGACAACTGTCTTGCAGTATTTTTCTTATTATAGCCACGTGCATTTTTGGTAGAATTCACCACGTGCATTTATCTGATCATATAAGTGTATATAATATACTAAAAGTGATTAAATTAAATTTAATGAAAGAAAATTAAGCTTAAATTTAGTGATAATTGCAATCGTGACAACTGTCTTGGAACTTGGAGGTGATATATCTTGCCTTATGACCACGTGCATTTGCTTCTTAATCATTTAATTGGAGGTGTTAAAAAAAGTAAATAGGAAAAACATAATCATATATATACGAGTAAATATTTAAATTAGTTTTCTAACAAGGGCATTTATGGTTATATAACTTGGATAGATTATAAAAGTGTCTTTAATAACGTAGATACTTAAGTGTTAATTCTAAGTTGACGTGTATCACAATACATGATTCCTAAACTACATTATACATAAGTTTAGAAATATAATTAAAATTTACCAAAATGTAGAAAAAATTTAAAATAAATAATAAAATTAAAAATTCACCCAGAAGAATACTCTCAAAACATGTTAAGAATTCTCATTTAGTAATTATACAAACTGAAATTTATAACTGGTAATTTTTTTTAAAATAAAAACCATATTAAGGATACTCTCAAAAGTCAAAACATACTTACATAGTAAATTAAATGATTAAACCTACTATACTTTTACTATATAGAAATAGGTCACATTCCTTTAAAAATATTTTTATATAATTATTCATAAGAATATATGACATTTAGCTATTTTTTATCATTTAATATTTATTTTTAATTAAAAAATTGTTGTATTCATTAGTTTTAACAGAAAAAAGTATTCAGCATAATAAAATTTTTATTCACAAAAATAGTTGCTGGAGTTTTCTTTTCATCTCCAACCATAACATTTATTTTTAATTTTATCCACAAACATTTTATTTAATATGTTTTCAATTATCTCTAAAATTGATATAGGGTAATAGGTCAATTTCATGTTGAGAAGCGCTTTACATAATTGATATGTCTTCATTTCTGTTAACTCCAACAACGGGTTTAATTATTGAAATAAGTTTAAAAAAATTAAAAAAAATTCGAAAATAAAGTAAATGTTAAAATTTTTAAAAAACTTATATATATATATATATATATATATATATATATATATATATATATATAAGTTTATTTGGAAAACAGGCGGATTATCATTGTTGATTGTTGACATTGCAAGCGAATCATGGGGCCCATGTCATCACATTATTATTATTATTGTTCTCTTTCAATTTAATAAAAGAAACACTTCATTATCAAACCCTAATGAGATCTTTTGCTGATCTTGTAGTTAATTAAAAATATATATACGTATGCAGTTTCTTCCAAGTAGATCAAAGTTTACATTTATTGACATTCAATGATATTGTTTCATACTATTATTTTTGGTATAAACTAAATAAAAAATAATGTTTGATACCTGTTGAGCAAAACATTATCTATCTTTATCATCAACATAACTTGATCATGACGTCCCTAGTTATATAGATTGTATTAGTTGTGAGATAGATTGATATGCAAACAAGAGTATTTTATAAAGTAATGAAACATCATACATCAATTTAGGGGTGAACGCAAATTCCATCGGATTAGATATAACCAAAATCTCGATTCGATCCATATTAAAATTATCGAATTAGATCAAATTCAATATCCGAGTTTTTTAGTTTGGATCCGATCCATCCACATATTTGCGGATCGGATCGGATATTAGATATATCTGCAAAACATAAAAATACTTTTTAAAAGTTTATTTTTATTTAAAAAAATCAATAACACCTCTTTTTTTTACTCTTTTAAACATGTTTATTTTTAAAATAGTATTAAATATACTTTTTTTAAATAAAAAAATAAAATAATACTACATATATAATAATTATTAGTTAAAATAAAACATAAAAAAAATATTTATTTATTTATTTATTTATTTTTACGGATTCGCGGATATACGGATACCTACATAAAATCTGCAATCCGATTCTATCACTGTGCGAATCTGATCTGATCTGATCCAATCAATATCTTTGTGGATCGTATCTATATCCACAATTTTCGGATCCAATTTAGATAAATACTGCGAATATACGGATCGATCCGATCTGATCTATAAACACACCTATAAATCATACTTAATCTTATTGTCAAAGAATTATATAGTAAAAATAGTATACATATATAACAATACTATAAATTAGTCCATTACATTCAGCTTTATTGGCGGCTCATCATAAATGATAAGTTACCAACGACCATAAACCGTAGCTAAACTATGAAGCTTTGGTAATTTGGCTGGAAAAATTTTTTTTTTCGACGAGTTAATTTTACGACGGCTGAGCCATCAATAAAAATTTAACGTTTTTTTTTAACATAGTCAACAAAAATTTAATCATGATATCTTTTTAGAACGCAATTTATCTTTTTAAAATGGTTCTAGAGTACCCAATATCCAATCAATAATTGAAAGTAATTTTATACAAAAGTGACAGAGGCACAAACCGACACAAATGGGACCAATACAAAAACACAGCCTGCTCTATAATTATAATTCACAACGTGGAAGAGGGAATAAAGAGGTCTATCACAATAGTCAAATCCTCTAAAAAATTCCCTCATAAAAAAAAAAAAAAAAGATAAAGTTGCTAAGATATGAACATTGAAAATGCCATTGTGGTGGGGGCGTATATTAACGTAGCCTACCATATAGTATTCCTCTATACATATCAACTACGCAAAAAAACCACATTGGCCTTTTATCTCTGTTGAACTCAGCACTGATCCAAGTAAACTGTGTATGGAGAAATAATTAAGGTACACCAGAATAGTCAACATATCACAGAAGAAAAATTAAAGAAAGCACTGCGATGAAAAAAATGGTTACTGTGAAATTAATTATTAAGCTTATTATTATTCATTATTTTTGGTGTAGTCATCAATATCAACTCAGCTGCTTCAAAGCCTGATTTAAGCCTTTTATTATATCTTTTGCTGTCAAGGTGCATTCCTTCTTCATCTGTAACAAAAAATAATTAATGTGTGAAAATTTATAATGGAGGGGAAAATATATCCAATAGATTAAATCATGATAATTAAAATTTAAGCTCTTTAATTTAAGGCATGATTTTGTTTTAGAATTTTTTTATTTTCCATTAAAATTTCTAAAATATGCAATTATGAATAAAAAATATGAGTCTCTTTTATTTTAATGTTTTTATTTTTTGAAATATTTTTATGAACTTCTATAAAAAAATTAAAATAATAAATATTACTTACTATTTTCATTTTTACCCTCAAAATATTTAAAATTGTAAAAAAAATATCCAAATTGAACAATTATATATTTTGAATCAAAAGTTGTGGTATTATTTCTAGTTATTTGTGATTAACTAACTAATTGTAATTTGAAGTTGATTTAATGAATGAACATTATTATTCATCTACAATAAATTAATTAAGCTGAAGTTGAAATTTATATTTACCTGAGCAACAATGGTGATGTCAAGTGAGTTGTTCCCAAAGGGCAAGAAGCTACTACTTTGAACACTGAGATCATGCTTCTCAATCTCGTTGATTATTTTTGGCACTATTCCACTGTGTTTGTCACAGTGGATTCTAATGAGAACGTCTTTGCCTGAAATTCTTGCTTCTATCTCCGGGTTCTCTTCCGAAGAAGATCCATTGTCTTCTGCGAAGAGGATGGATCTCTTCACGAAAACTGCGGATTCTACGGTTTTTTCAGCAACTTGCTCTTCTAGAATCTTCACTTTTTCTTGCAGTTGCTTCAGATATTTGATAGCATCTCCCAATACAGAAGCCTTGTCCATCTGCATGAAACCCATTGAATAATTCATCCTTCTAATAAAAAATGTTCAAATATATTATGTTATATACATGTAATTTTATGGTTAATTACATGGTTTAAGTAAAGTTAGATCTGTATTTGTATCCAAATGTTGCGAATTTCTAGCTAAGTGAGTTGTTATGAAATTCATTCTAGATTATTGATCATGACTATGGTTCTTGACTTATTGTTGCGAGTGTTCATCAGTTGGTCAATTCACAAAGATTTTGAGGTGACCTAATAACATATATTTTATGCACCAAATGTCAATAATAGAAGATGCATGGTTTTAAATTGTGAATTCTGGGGTTTTATGAAGTCTAGTTTATTCCTTGCTGAAATTTTATTTTTATTTGAAATTAAAAACTAGGAACATTATTAAGAATGGTTTCTAAACGTTTTAGTAGTAGAAACAACTCTCATGTATCATGCTATTAATTATCAATGGTTCTACATTCGTATGTAATACTACTTCCAAGATAAAGGACATGAATTGTTATATCTCTACCAAATAGGAGCGATACTTGTGCAATTTAAGACAAAAATAAAAATAGTACCTTCTTGAGTCCAGGAACAATGGCGGAAAGTGCAATGAACCTCTGGCTGAGCTTCTCCCTTCGTTTTCTTTCGGCAATGACGTGATCTTGGGCCTGAGTTGGGTTTCTGGTGGTGGCCGCCCCCGCGGAACCTTTATTGGCCTTATCAGCTTGAGAAACCACACTGGCAAAATCCAAATTCTCACTGCACACACTCTCAGTCTTGGGCTTCAAAACATGGTTACCCTGATCTGAAGAAGGGTTATTATTGTAGAGTTGCTGATGATGGTGGTTATAGGAAGCAACCGAAGAAGCGTTCGAGTGCTGCTCGAACGAGATGATTTGGGAAGAAGAAGAGGAAGAAGCTTTGGGAACCATGAATTCATTGCTGGTAGTAGTAGTGGTATTAGTACTAATCCCATGGCTATAAGCATTTTTTTGTTGCTTAGTTGGTCTTTCAATTGGTGAGAAAGAAGAGTTGAAGCGCTTGTTTGAGGTGTAGCTCTTTGGGGATGAGGCTGAAGAGAAGGACTCTTGGATTTGGTTGAAGTCAATATCATCAAGATTAATCTGCGGCCATGGTGTTGGAGATGATGTGATTGTTGATGAATCCATCATTGGGTATTGATTATGGAAGAAAACCGACTCATCCATTCCCTATGAAGAGCTCAAATCAAATTAAAGGGTCAGAAATTTTCATCAGATTTATGCAACAAATGAAAACATTGACCCAAAATAAAAGGGTTGGTATGCTTACAAATTCAGGCAAGTACTTGTTGGTGGTGGAGATTTGCATCATCTTTAATAATCTTTGCTTCCTTAGAAATTAATTGGAGTCACACTGAAAAAGCTAAGGAGGAAATAAAATCAGAATATATATATATATATATATATAGCTGCGGTTTCAATAGATCCCAAGATGGAGACTGAAGTGGAGTACCAGTGTGAAGAAATAAGTGTAAGATGATGTTGTTACCTTAACTAGATCGAAAAGTAACAGTAATATATAGAAGAAGGCGAAGATGATAATGAAGAGAGTGGTTAAGGTGGGGATGATTCTTGTTTCTTCCAAGGAATGGGAACAAGTTGCAACAAATTTGCAAACCTTTTTTATAGAGAGAAAGTGTGTGTGAGAGAGAGAGAGGGGGCAGGACCGTAGGAGTTGAGTCATGTATGACAAACACGCTTCATACCCGTTTGGCTATAAAACCCACGTGTGAATGCGTCATATCCCATTTTCTAGGATTGTTACTTCTCTTTCATTTTTCTTGGTGGGCGCTCCTCTGTCTTCACTAGTGTAGAGAGTATTTGGTCAAATAGTGGGTTCTTTGGCTTCTAGCTAAATCTTCTCTTTCATTTGCCACATAAATACATATGCTAGTATAAAACAACAGAAATCCTTGATAAATACATTGACACAACTCAATCAACAAGAGGAAGTTATATATATGAAATATTTGAATGTATAGTAATGTAATATATGTTGATTATATATAACATTTTTTGAAAGGTTGAGTATATGTTTATTATTCCATCCTTAATATTTACTTTTTAAATTCTATATTTTTATTTTCCTAAAAAAATTCAATTAATATATTGATGGAGTGAGGATAAGTGTAACAAGAAGAAAGAAAAACAAAAACAAAAACACTTCATAAGTAAATATTTATGCTATATTTGTCTATATACATATTGTTTCACATAATTTTTTTGGATAAATTACATAAATATAATGGTTAGCAAAAAATATTTTTATATATAATATTATAAACGTCCTAAATACAATCTAATATTATAATATTATAAATATCTTAAGGAGTATTTTAATTATTTTCTATAATGAGGATATTATAGTCATTTTCTATAAAAAATTAAATTTAGATTGATTCAAAATTTGATTCACCATATTTTCGATCAAATTAATTTGTTTGGCCTAATTTTAACAAAAATAATACGATTTAATCGATTATATATACTAAATTTTAATTACTAAAAAATATTTAAAAAAAACGTTTTAAATATCTTTATTTGAGTGGATCTCTTAAATTAATATTTATAGTCATTGACCGAATAAACATTCAATTTTATTGGTTATCTAAGTCGTATTGATATAATATTAGTCTTTTGAAAATGTTGTATGAATTATGCTCAAAGAAGATAATGTAGATCAAAAAATGACAAACCTAAAAATAAAAAATTATTTATGAAACAATTAAATTTAAATTCTAATAAATCAGATATAATATATTGGACAATTAATTTGTTCTCCAAAAAATTCTCTTAGTTGAAATACTTTTCGGATCCTATATATATATATATATATATATATATATATATATATATATATATATATATATATATATATATATATATATTTTTTTTTTTTTAAGAATAGGACGGAAAAAATGACTAATGCTATCTTTTTAAAATCTATAAAAGAGCTCAATTTTTAAATTCGTGATTTTTAAATAAATTATAGAATAATGTTAAGGAATTAATTTTTTCATTTAATATAGTCATGCTACACATCATGTAATTTTGTATTTAAATTCATTTAAGCTGTCCCAACACCAAAAAAACTCAATACCATTAAATGAAATGTGAAATACACGCGCTTAAAACACACGAACTTTAAAACACTCTAACTTCACTCACGTTTTTTGCAAAAACCACTACTAGAGAAGAATCGCGAGAAGATTTTGCAAGGAAAAAGCAAAAAACGAACCACCACAGTAACAGAGACTGAGGAAGGTAGGAGAAAACTACTGTTCATTTTAAATATTACAATCTCGCGTTTCTCCTAGTTGCATTTTAGGTTTACTGGATAGAGTTGCTTCGTTTAGTAGATCAACGCATTCTGATTCCATTTTTACAGAGTAACTAGGGCTTGAAATGAAATGTGTTCTTATTTTCATTCAGTTCAGTGGAGTTGCTATTTTTGATTCAGTTGATTGTTAGTATGTTCACTTGACTTCTTTGATGAATGAATGTTTATAACATTTTATTCAATACATACATGTTGCTCGGTTCAACGGAGTTACTCATTTTCATTTACTTGATTGTTAGTGTGTCCAGTTGAGTCCTTTTGCATGCAGAAATATTTTTCATGATCATTGAATGGCTATCACGTTTTATTCAGCATATGGATGGCATTTGCAATTGGTTCAATAGAGTTGGTTATTTTCATTCACTTGATTGTTAGTGTGTTCAGTTGAGTCCTTTTCCATTCAAAAATGCTTTTGTTGCTGATTGAATGCTTATCACGTTTTACTCACAACATGAATAGTGTTCAGTTCAGTGGAGTTAGTCATTTTCATTCACTTAATTATTAATGTGTTCAATTGGGTCCTTTTGTATGCAAAAATGATTTTGTTACTAATTCAATGTCTATTACGTTTTATTCAACACTTGAATGGCATTCAGTTCAGTGGGGTGGACCATTTTCATTCACTTGATTGTTCGTGTGTTCAGTTTGGTCCTTTTGCATGCATGAATAATTTTCTTGATGATTGAATGTTTATCACTTTTCAATGGAGTTGATAATTTTTTATTCAGGTGGTTGTTAGTGTGTTCAAGTAGCTTCTTTTGCATGCAAAAATACTTTTCTAGGTGTTTCATAATTTATCAAATTTTATTCAATGCATAAATGCCGTTCGGTTTACCAGAGTTGGCCATTTTCATTCACTTGATTGTTAGTGTGTTCAGTTTGGTCCTTTTGCATGCATGAATGATTTTCTTGATGATTGAATGTTTATCACTTTTCAGTGGAGTTGATAATTTTGATTCACCTGGTTGTTAGTTTGTTCAGGTAGCTTCTTTTGCATGCAGAAATGCTTTTCTAGCTATTTCATAATTTATCATGTTTTATTCAGTGCATCAAGTGAGTTCGATTCAGTGGGCTGGGACATTTTCATTCACTTGATTAAGATATGCATGCTTGTGCTTGTCGGTATATTGAATGAAGTATTGACCAAATTTAACGTCCTTACAGCAAAAATGAAGAAGACAACGGTGACAAAGAAGGAGAAGCCACGCTACAACGTAAGCACATTAAATACATTTATCCGCTTTCATTCGAATAAAATTATTTTGTATTATGAATATATTATGACATTATGTTTTGAAATCTTGTAGAAAACTCATGATTGCATATGCCAAACAAAAGGCAATAGCAACAACGTTCAAGAATTTGAGTCAGGAAAAGAAAGATATAGTTGAAGAAATGGGATTCGGTGCCCTGGCACATATCCCGAAAACGAACGTTTTTCATGCCCTCTTGAGAGAATTAATTGATTGCTATAATGAATACCATGGATACCTAAAAAATCTCCATGGAAAAATATACATAACACCTCGCAAGATAGCAGCTGCATTGGGCATAAACCACGACAGTAATACACTTTTCACTTTCTGCTTATTTTCGGTTCATTGGTTCCTTTGATTTTGGTTCATTTGGTTACAGAAAATTAAACTGAGCCTTTTTGGCTGATTTCTTGCGATTAAAATATTATAGGAAATTATTTTCCTGAAAAGGTTAAGTATGGCAAACTGAATGAAGCAGAAAAGGCAATATTTGATAGCCTTAAATGTGTTACATTGGTGTCTTTAACAAATTCTATCCTGTATGTGAGTGTTGAAGGGGAGGAGAACCGGCAAAAATTCTGAAAGACTTTTGTTGTCTTCATACAGAAGTGCCTCTTGCTGCCAACAACAGTAAGCATGGCCTCCCTGATCCATAAGCCGCCTATCTTTCATGTGGACAATATCCGACGGTGGGATTGGGCAAATCATGTGCTCAGCTTCTTGAGGAAGGGAATCGAGAATAAAAGAAAGGGAAAGAAACAGTCCGTTGACGGTTGTGTTTTTGTTTTGATGCTTATTTATTTCCATGAAACCAAGTTCCCTCGCTTGGATGGACCTGATGCTCCCCCACTACCGTGGGTGGCCCACTGGACAAAGAAGATGATGCTTGACCAAATTACTCAAGAATCAACGGACACAATGGTAAATTTAACAAAATTTTCCCCTAAAATTTCTCCTAGTTGCATTTTAAGTTTATTGGATTGAGTTGCTTCATTTAGTAGATCAACTTATTCAGAAATGTGTTCTTATTTTCTTTTTGTCCAGTAGAATTTCTAATTTTAATTCAATTAATTATTGGTGTGTTCATTTGAATCCTAGTGCACACAAAATGTTTTTTTTATGATTAAATGTTTACCATGTTTTATTCGCCACATGAATGTTTTTTCGTTTAGTGGGTTTTGTAATTTTGATTCACCTGATTCTTAGTTGCAAAAATACTTTTCTTGTTGATTAAATGTTTATCACGTATTATTCATCACATGAATGGTGTTCAGTTCAATATTTTTGCTCATTTTGATTCACCTGATTGTTATCGTATTTTCTCGTTTCAAAAGCTTTTAAAATACTCTGCTAACTAAATAAGTTTGTATTTTGGGGACTTCTGTATAGAAAGCAAATAAAGGAGGAAAAAACAAAAAGAAAGGAGCTGGAGAAGAAACAAACTTTTTTGAAGGGGAAAGAGAAAGAAAAAGGGAAGAAAGAAGAAAAGAAAATTGTTGATTTGGATTATTCTTTGGAAGAAGACACATTTTCCAAATTTGAATCTGAATCCGAATTCGACAAAACACCGCTAGCTAGGAGAACAAGACAACAGGGACTGGTTAAAAAATAAAAGATTGTTGAGAAGGATTCAGAAACAACAAGAGAAACTAAAAGCAGTCCCACAGATTAAAAAACAGAAGTGAATCCGAAAATCAGTAAGTTTGATGTTCATATAGGTTTCGTTTTACTCATATTTGGTTAAAATTGTTCTTAGGCACTTGTTCTTATGTATTGCAGAGAAGAAGAAATTGAAAAAACAGTAACAAAGAAAATAAAACAACCACAGAAGGTGGTTACAAAAAAAAAAGCAAAACAAGGAAGCCTGTGCCAACGGATTTAGAGAGCACAAGCCAATCTAAAAGCTAGTAAGTATCGGTTTAATGTTCATTTATGTGATTGTATGATATTGAACTGGTTTAGTTTTGCTTTTCTTTGCTAAAAATTGTTTATGTATGCTTCTTAAATAAATTACAAATATAATATTGTTCAGTGGAGTTAGTCAAGTTGATTCATTTGATTGTCAATTGTTCAGTTGAGTTCTTTGCATACAGAAATGTTTTCTCTTAATATTTGAATGTGTATCATGTTTTATCCAGCACATGAATTGTGTTCGGTTCAGTGGGCTTTGTAATTATCGTTCACTTGATTGTTAGTGTCTTCACTTGTCCTTTTGCATGCAGAAAATGTTGTTCTTGATGATTGAATGTGCATGATGTTTTATTCAGCACATGAATTGCGTTCGGTTCAGTAGTGTTGCTTATTTTCATTCACTTGATTGTTAGTGTCTTTAGTTGGATCCTTTCGCATTAGAAATGTTTTTCTTGCTGATATTTGTCTCCGGTATAAATTTGATGTGTTTGTCTGTGTTGTAGAGAAAAAGAAATTGAAAAAACACCCATAGTAAAAAGAAAACAACCGGGGAGGGTGGAAAAAAAAAACTAAATCAGGAAAGCTTGTTTCCACAGATTTAGAGAGCAAAGCTGAATCTGACAAGGAGTAAGCTTCTCGAATCATATTTTTGGTTATTCATGCTTTCGTTTTAGGTTCATTGATACTTATTTTATGAATTTTCAAAATTGAACAAGAAAAGGACAGTGCTGCAGAAAGAAGAAGACATGCGTTGGAGATGTTAAGAGAAAAGAGATCAAAGAGAACAAATGAAGGATTTCAGACAGAAAATGTTGCTCCAGATAGGTTTGACTCCACAGAGGGACGAAATGATTTCTCTGAGACGTAAGATTTGGTTTCTTATATTGAGTTCTTTTTCTTTGTTTGCTAACATTTGCTAGAACTTCTTCATTCCTCTGGATTCATTGAGTAATATTTATTTATCTTGCTTAGACTGCCGACTGTAAATCTGGGTAGTGAACCTATCCTACAGACTCAAGTAAGCTTCACACTATCTGTGAATGCCCCGGACAATACCAGGTAAATTCGTTCATTGCAGACTTTACTTTCGGTTCAGTGGGTTCTAGAAATGAATTTCATGTCTTTCTAGACCTCCGCTTTTAATCTTGGTTGCTGATTTTAATTTGGTATCTTTTTTATTAGAAAAAATAACTCGGAAACCCCGGTAAAAGTTTTTCGAAGAAAGAAAACCCATCAAAAGAAGAGTTTTAAAACTCCACTAGTGTAAATTAAAAATATTTATGTTGCTCTTTTAGATTTAGGTAATAAATTTTATTTAATTAATCACACGGAAATCGTGTTTAAATGTCAGTAGCACTACACCTAATTCTGACCTACAAATAATTGAGGTTCAAGAAGAAACTCGTTCTCAACCTTTGAAAATGTGAGTTTTTCAATGTGCAAATTTTGGTTTCTCAAACCCTATTCTAATTATTCAACATTAACTTCTTCCTTCTTTACATTCCTTAGAGATCCTATTGCGGTATCTCTTCCGAATTCTCTTAAGGAAGAGTTACTAAAAGATGACTATGTCTATAGCCCTTCTGATAATGAGTAAGTTGAACATAAAATTCTTTTTATTAATTTTAATGGTATAGGGTAATAATTTGGGTCATTATTGAACTGTTTTCGGTGTAATGCAGCAGCCCTTTGAAAATGCAACAGCAGCCCTGCAAAGAAGCACGGGCACCGCAATCGGAACAAGAAGCACCTGTTAATGTGTAAGTTTTACTTCTTGTACAAATCTTGATAATTTCGGTTCACTGCATGGTCTATTTGTGATTTAGTTGCATCCAAAAATGAATTCAATGTGTTCCTAATTTTGAACTCTCTTCTGTTTCTTCCAGCTGCCCTGGGGAACCCGAAAAGCAGGCCACGGAGGAATCTTCCCCAAGAAAGACGGAGCCACAACCTCCGTTGAATGTGTAAGTTTTAATTAATATCATTTTTTATAATCTTATGTGTTATATACTGCTTTTTCATTATTCCTTTACGTTGTAATTATAATTCTTTTTATTAGTTTTAATGGTATAGGATAATAATTCTGGGTTATTATTGAACTCTTTTCTGTTTAATGCAGCAGCCCTCCTAAAGAACAACAGCAACCATGCCAAGAAGCTCTGGTGGCACAGCAATTGGAAGAAGAAGCACAACCTGATTTGTAAGTTTTCTGCTTGTTCAAATCTGGATGATTGAATTGAATTGATGTGTAAGTTTTACTGCTTGTACAAATCTTGATAATTTCGGTTCACTACATAGTTTAGTTGTGGTTCAGTTGCATCCAAAAATGAATTCAATGTGTTCTTATTTTTGGACTCTCTTCTATTTCTTCTAGCTGCCCTAGGGGACTAGAAAAGCAGGCCGCGGAGGAATCTTCCCCGAGGAAGACGGAGCCACAACCTCCGTTGAATATGTAAGTTTTAATTAATATCATTTTTTATAATCTTATGTGTTATATACTGCTTTTTCATTGTTCCTTTATGTTGTAATTAGAATTCTTTTTATTAGTTTTAATGGTATAGGATAATAATTCTGGGTCGTTAACTCTTTTCTGTTTAATGCATCAGCCCTTTCGAAGAACAACAACTACCATGCCAAGAAGCTCCGGCAGCATTGCAATTGGAAGAAGAAGCACAACCTGATTTGTAAGTTTTCTGCTTGTTCAAATCTGGATAATTTCGGTTCATTGTTTTATTTTATTTCCATTTACTACTTTGTTTAATCCATAAATGAATTACTCTCTGTGTCGTCTTGCAGTGCTGCTCATCCTAGGCGATGGGAAGATGATGTGCGTTCCTTTAGCCTTGGGATAAGTCCCCCAGTATCTCAACAAACTCCCCTGTCTCAAGTGGCAATGACTCAACCAACTCAACCCTCTGAGCCGATGGTGTTAGACCTTGAAATCTTGGCAGACGTGGTGGTAGATGCTGTGGTGACGGCAGCATTGAAGTTTGCTAAAGCAACGAGTGCCGAGCCGAGCTTCACAGCTGTTGAAGTTTACAAAACTCCAGAGAAAGAATAAAAAATCACGGAGGAGTTGAAGGAGAAGTCTTATCATTTGATGACACATGTCAAAGAAACCAAAGATAGTACCGATGAATATGACCCCTTATTCATCTTGAACCATAAAGCAAATTTTGAGGGGCTTAGACATCACTTCATGTCTCTAATGCCCGGAGAACAAGTGGAAAGCACGGTAAATTCTTTGCCTATTGCCTTAACATTAATGATTTTTCTAGAGACTTTAATACCGATATCTCGTAAATTTTTTTCTTGGAGGTGGTCAATACACATTGCATGATTCTCAACGACATGAAATGTCCCCAGTTTGAGAAAGATATATACTGTGTGCCAACGGATATTGTGGAAAGCCAAATTTTTTATTCCCTATTGATTCAATGTGTATAACATTTTATTCAACACATAAATTGCATTCGGTTCAGTGGTGTTGGTCATTTTCGTTCATTTGATTGTTTGTGTCTTCAGTTATGTCCTTTTGCATGGAAAAAAATGTTTTTCTTGATGATTAAATGTGTATCACATTTTATTCAGTACATGAGTTGCGTTCGGTTCAGTGGAGTTTGTCATTTTCATTCACTTGATTGTTAGTGTCTTCAGTTATATCCTTTTATTCAAAAGATGAATGGTCTTTTACTGGTTCTTTTGTGATTTAATTGAGGTTTGTTTTGTAGATGTTTATGTTGGGAAACCATGGCGAGAATTACATTGATCCAAAGACCAAGAAGGCTTACCGGTTCGATGTCGATCGATATACACACCAACGCCAGGTTCTTGACAAAAGAAAACTCGCATCGCATCTATTTGTAAGTTGTGATTTCTAAACCTTCTTTGATAATTCTCTCATTTGTTATCGTTTGAACTGAGATATTCTATCATTTTTCCAAACTTCAGCTGTTTGTGTTGATTTGCAATGGAGGGCACTGGTGGTTGTGGATTGCCGATGTCCGGAAAAAGGCATTCTATGTGCTTGACCCTGTGAACAAGAAAAAGAAAGAAATACCTGATTTGAGGATTAAACTGAACAAATTTATTTTAAGTTATTTAAATATTTCCCTTGTTGATTCAATCTTTATGATGTTTTATTCAAGTCATCATTTGTGTTCGGTTCAGTGAAGTTCATGATTTTGATTCATCTAATTTTAAGTCAATATTTTTATCACTTTTAGGGATTAATAATATCCCAGATGTGGGTTTACGCTGGGGCAGAACCCTTAATGGAGGACGGAGTTAGAAAAGAAGCAGAGTATATCAGGCTCAATGGTCAATGTACAAGGTAAAAATCTTTCACTTCTATAGTGCTATTTTTAATGTGTTTTATTTTGTATACTATTAATTGTATTTTACTTAAATTCTTGCTTAGCTATGATTGTGGCATATACGTCATGAAATGGCTTGAAACAATTGATCCTCGAAAGATCAAAAGCGGGAAGAGATATCAATATAAAATTCGGACACAAGTAAGTAGTTTCTAAATTAATAAAATAAAAGTCTTATTGAGTTGGATTCAATTCTTATGTAACTAATTCTTTTCAATTGAAATGTAGAAAGAGATTGATGCTTTCAGGCTTGAATATGGTCCAAATATTATCTTCCACAAACTGAACAAAATGAAAGTCCAAATCATTCGGGCATGTAAAGCAATAAGACTCCCGAAGCTATCTGCTGCCCTCTCTAGCCATTTTTGTAAATTCACATCTGGGGATATATATAGTAGTAAATAGGATATAGTTTGTTTGACTGGTTGTAATTAACACTATTTTGTTTAAAAAAGCACTCCTTCTTTCAATGTATATATCTAAATATTAATGTAAATCTTAATGTATATATCTAATGTTAATGTTAATGTATATATCTAATGTTAACATATATATCTGATTCAAGATGTATATATCTGTTGGAACTATTTGGCTGCTGTTTTGTTCCAGAATCACAGTGAATGGAATTAGTGTGTTTACCAAACATTACGAACCACAAATAAACAAATGAATCGAAATTAATACAACCAGTGAACCGAAAACGTGACTATTCATTATTCAGTATATATCACTATTCAGTTTCATAAGCACCTAAACTCTGACATAGTACAATAAATTGACAATTCAACAAATGAAAAAAAGTGACTATTGAATAAAGAATTTCACAAAAGCTAATATCAAAAACAAAAAAAGTGACTATTCAATAAAGACTAACAATAGTCACAAATTAACCCTCCTATAACTTCAGTGAATTGAAATGTTCTCATAGATGAAAGAAAATTTATGTTAATAAAAACTTGTATAACCCTTTCTGGGATAATTCATATCTGGTGCATTATAAAAGCTTTAACTTGGCTGAATTGTAGGTCCGCCATAAAAAAGAATTGCAAAAAGAGAAAATAAATCGTATATTAGCAAAATGCACAAATGAATGTTTGCCTAATCAAAAGCAAATCAATTTTACCTCGCTTGGAGCTGTCTTTTTCTTTTTCTTCGTGGCGTTAGAGATCTTTTTTCAGGTTTGATCCAAGTCTACTCTTGGGCTAGCCTCTTGTTCTGACACGTGGCGGGCTTTGAAGGTCGTTTACGTCGCTCAACGTCGCTTCTTCGTGGGATAACAAAATTTTTCGTTTGCTTCTCGCTTGATATTCTTGCATCTCGGCCATGACATTGTCAAATGCCCGGTGTAGAATTCTGGTCAGCTCCTCGGACTCGGATGCAAATTCACATATATTGTGTGACCGAAACACCAAATCGTCGAATCTCATGCTTTTCGGCTCTAGTAGAGACTCGTCTTGGCTGCTCTTGATGTGTGTGTGCCTCCTCTTTATGTTTTTGCTCCAACGCTCCCGTATGTATTTCGGTGCCACGTTATCCACTCGATTGAAGCTTATGACGCTTAGTGAATGGCGGCATAGTGTGCCCTTTGACTCGAACAGCAGGCACTGGCACTTTACCTCTTGTGATACTGCGTCTTAGGTGATGAAATACTTGTTGAATCTGGAGTCGGAAACCTACTCTACGACTTCGTATGTTGTGAAACCTTGTGTGGAATACATTGATCTTGTGATGTAGTTCACCTTTCCTCTGAATTGTGCTTGAACTTCCCTAAACTTCTCGTGGGTATACACATGCTGAAATTGCGCCTCTATTTTTGATTTTGTTGCGCATGGTATGACGGTGTGAAAATTTGCAACATCGAATTCTCTCTCTCTTTGCTATCTACTTGCTAGGCAATTGTCGTATTGCTTTACGAATTGACTCAAAGAGCTGTTGCGTGTGATAAACTTGTTGAAAAATGCGTACATGCTCTTGATCCTTTGTGTGCTTCTCATCCTGACCCAGAAGTAGTGATTCAAGTAAACTGGAATCCATATATGTCAATCCTCGTACAGATCTGCAGAATGAACCGAACCAATGAGCTGCACTGAACCAAAATTTGTGCATGTTTTGACCTAAAAATAATTCAAATTAAAACCTCGGTTACCTGAGAGCCACTTGTTGCCTCCGAGGCCATACTTTGTGAGAAAATCGTTCTAGCTTCTGTCGAATGACTCTTTTGTGAACGAGTTCCAAACGTCGTGGCTTATCTTTTATTTCATTTCTTTATGTCGCTTGTAGCCATTTAGTTTGTTTAGGATCTTCTTCATGATGTGCCAGATGCACTAGCAGTAAATTATTGTTGGCATGCACATCTCGATGAACCTTTGCATCGATGCGTATTGGTCGGTGAGAATGCCTTTTGGTGCCTTCCCTCCCATGCAATGGAACCAACACTCGAATAGCCATTTGAATGATTGGATGTCCTCGTTTTTCATCAGCGTGCATCCGAGAAGTGTCGACTGATCGTGGTGATTCACGCCCACAAAAGAACCAAAAGCTAGATTGTACATGCATAAATGCACACTCTAACAAATTGGTGAACCGAAATATGTACAAATGTTGAACGTGAAGACTTAATTTGGGTGGACCGAATACCTGTTTGTGTTGTACGTGGTGTCGAAAGAAACGACATCTCCAAAATATTCGCATGCCGCCCTACTTTTTGCGTCGGCCCAGAATGCATGTTTGATGGACTGATCCCCTTCGAGGTTGAGCTAGAAAAAAAATTTAGTTCTTCTCTTTTATTCTTAATAGGTACTTCCCAAATTCTTTGGCGTCATCTTATTCGGACACATTCCGTACTTCCCGTGTGATGTAATTCCTCACATCATTTTTTATAAACTTAGTTCACGGTGACTGACGACTGCTGCTACGAATGATTGATAAGTTTTTCTAGGTCTGATGCCGGCTTCCTCGTTGGTTTAAATGATGTGACACACAAACATGCTTAGCTCCCTGTGTTGTTTGAGCATCTCTGCCCGGTCTGGATAGCAGGGGTGTGAGTGATTCAGAACAAATTTGAAAATTGTCCAAAGACCTACGTCCATCAATATGTGTACGTATATCCTGGCTAGACAGTTTATGCCGGCTGAGGGATTTGTCTTCAGAGTAGGAGATATCTTTGATTTCCACATCCTCTCTCTGCTGCATACAATTAGTTGATTCTTAATCTTGTCTCCATCCCGAGTTGTATTCCTTATTTTGGTAGAAAAACTGGCAAGTTTGGAATAATTTTTGTAGAAATTTCCTGCTTTTTCTAATGTCTTGAAAATCATTCTGACCTTGGGGATAAATTGTTTATCCACAACACACCTGGTCTGCAGAATGAACTGAACATGTTGTTATGGTGAAACAATTGTACAACACTAAATGAACAAAACATAATCCATTATATAAAATCAAATCCAAATAGCTTTCTGCATAATGAACGGAACACGTACGCATGGTGAAACAATTGTATAGTACTGAATGAATGAAACATAATCCATTGTATAAAATCAAATTCAAACAGCTTTCTGCATAATGAACCGAACACGTACTTATGGTGAAACAATTATATAGTACTGAGTGAACAAAACATAATCCATTATATAAAATCAAATTCAAAAGCTTTTTGCATAATGAACCGAACACGTACTCATGGTGAAACAATTGTATAGTGCTGAGTGAACGAAACATAATCCATTATATAAAATCAAATTCAAACAGCTCTACCTACAATTTACAGATTATCAATTCAATTCAATTCAGTACACCTCCATCCATTGGTGCGGAATTTAAAGCCCACAAACTAACCGACAAGTGCACTGGGTCGTACCAAGTAATACCTCAGGTGAGTGAAGGTCAATCCCACGAGGATTGATGGATCAAGCAACAATGATTGAGTGATTGGCTTAGTCAGACAAGCAGAAAATGGTGTTTTGAGAATCAATTGCATTAAACAGTAAATTCAGAAGATTAGAAAAGCAAACAGTAAATTAGTGTGAAGAATATGGGAGAAAACAGTTAAGGTTTCGGAGTTGTTTATCTTCCGGATTTCTATTTCTTACCAACTATTTTAATAATGCAAGATTTAATTCATGGCAAACTATATGTGACTAAATCCTAATTCTTTAGCAATTTAGTCTCTTTTAACCTAGTTAACCGCCAATTCCTTGGTCACTTAATTTCAATTAAAGGTTTAAGTCCAATTCTAGTTTATGTACCAAAAAAATCCTAATTACCCAAAGCTAACAGGATTATATGTCACGTATCCCAATTAGTTCATGTAATTAGTACTTTAGGAGGAATTTACTTTCAAGCTATATTCAGATAAAAGACCTCTTCCAAGGGTCACAAGAACGCATCTAGAATAAGGGTCATATTTTCGTTCCACCCAGATTCATAAAATTAAGTACGAAAGTAATCCTTGAAATTGAATCAATACATTAATTAAAATTGAAAAGCAATCATTTCAATCCATAGAAATAAACAGAGCTCCTAACCTTAACAATAGATGTTTAGTTGCTCATGACTCAGAGAGAAAACTAGGATTCTAAAAAAATTGTAAACTGTAGAATGAGGTGTGTAAAAGAGAAGTCCTCAAAGGGCTGAAACTTTTCTCTTTTATATCTAATTCTAATTAATATAAAATATATTTTCTAAAACTAAATAATATCTTTTCCTATTTGTAAATAAAATAAAAGTTTTAATAAAAATAAAACCAAATCTTCGAATGCATCCTTATCAACATGGGGACCATTGGCTTTGGTTTGCTTGGTGCCTAACTTGGAAAATTCCAAGTTAGGTATGACTGTGGCAGAATGGATTGTGCCCTTTCTCTTTCATATGGCGCCTAACTTGGAAAATTCCAAGTTAGGCGCCACCTTGGCCGTACAAAATGGAGAAGAAGGGTACACTATTATATATCGTTGGAACACTCTAGAAGTTAGCTTTCCAATGCCACTGGAACCGTGTCAATTGGGCCTCTGTAGCTCAATTTATTTTTGTTGGAGTGCAGGGAGGTCAGGGTTGACAGCATCATTCACTTTCACCTTTTTCTTCTACACAAACCTTGTCAATTCCATCCGAATGCTACCTAAAATAAACAAAATTGCACACAACTCAAAGTAGCATTTATTGTGGCTAAAGAGCATTTAAATCTTGATTAAACTTGACAATTCAAATACAAATTCACTAGGAAAAGATAGAAAAGATGCTCATGCATCATCCATTCAATTCAAATTCAATTCAATTCAATTCAATCCAATTCAAATTAGCAATTGCATTCCATTCAATTCAATTCAAAGTTGAATAATCCAAACATCGTCAGTTTGATTTGTTTCAGAAGAAGAATGCAAATCGCTCTCATTCAACTGATTTGAAGTTGAGACATTCATTTTTTCGATTCAGAAGTGCAGATCGAAGAACAAAATGAAGAACAATAGGAAGAAGATAAATGTAATGTAAGCAGATCTAAAGTAGAAAATGAAGAAGATGAATGCGACCAGAGGAAAACGACAAAGCTTACTATGTTGAAGGAGAACGCGAGCAGAGAAGAAGAAGAAGAAGAAGAAGAGGAAGAAAACGCGAGCAGAGAAGAAAGTTTAGGTTGCAGTAGAAGGTTTACATTGAGCAAAGGTTTAGCTTGCAACTCAAAAAAGGTTTACATTATATGTGACGCGTGAATCACAAACGAGTGAGGGGATGGGGGAGGCGTGTCTGTCAAAAAAGACTTGGATAACTTGGATGCATTTTTTACATGGATGTTGTAGAGCATTTTTGCATTTAATATTAGCCAACTGTTTTAATGTACTTTTGTTTATTTTAAATTATAAATTTTAAATTATAAAATTTTAATATTAAATTATTATAATAAACTTTAAATTTAATTAACATTGATTAACTAAAAGTTAGTTTTTTGTATTTTTTAAACTATAATTTAATTTTGTTTATTTTAAATTATAAAATTTTAATGCTAAATTTTAAATTATAAATATAAAATCTAAAATTGATTAACATTGATTAACAAAAAGTTAGTTTCTTGTAATTTTTTTAAACTATAATAGCTATTCTTGTTTAACTTCAAAACTACTCCCCTAAATCTTAAACTATATTCATGATAGCCGAATATTTAGTTAACTAAATTGAACTGCAAGACTATTTATGTTAAATAACTACAATATTTAGTTACCCACATGTTGAACTTCTATAGAACAATTTGCTTACATATTTAACTATATTATGTGTTTTGTTTTATGTTTTACTATATTATGTGGTTTGCTACAAAGTAAAATGTTTTAACATTGATAATTGTTTTTGGTGGAAAGAGAGGGGTCAGGACCTTAAACAGTAAAAAAGAAAAACAAAGGAAAGCCTAGGCAGAGTCCCTTGTCCTAATAACACCGATACAATTAGAAATAAGAGAATAAACTATAGTAAAAGGAGGGGTATCATATATATGAATCTCTAACGGTAGACTCTGACCCTGCTTAGCCAGATAATCAGCCACCAAATTTGCTTCCTGAAGGTTGTGACGCCAATTAATCTCCTGTATGCGGTGAGACAAAACAAGAATATCCTAGATGAGGGGGAAGCAGGGGTGATTAGACGGGCACCCATTCTTAATCATGTTGATAGCCATCTGAGAATCTGATTCAATAATAATGTGATTCAATTCATTTGTCACAGCTAATTGCAACCCTTTTATCACTGCCCATAATTCATCATGCATTATGGAGCAACTTCCCAGGTTGTAGGAGAAACCTTTCAGAAATCTTCCTAAGGAGTCTCTAAGAACGCCACCGCAAGCCGCATTGTTGTTATGGTTATAGAAGGACCTATCGACATTAATCTTGATAAACATCTCTTGAGGTGGTTCCCATCCAATCAAACGCTTTGTATTGGTGTTTAAGTTCCTGTGCTTTAGTAACTTAGAAGATGTACTCTCTATCTCCCTTGACCGAGCCTGGATGGAGTGAATCAACGCATACTGCGAGGTGTATTCCCCTTCGAAAATCAGCAAATTTCTTGCATACCATAGGGGCGAAACAGTAATACCGAAGATCCTCTCTCCCACTTTGCTATTTCTGGACAGATTAGAAGTCAACCAAGCCAAAGATCAAGGGTAAAGAAAGTATTTCTGTACTCCTGAGGAATGAGACGACCCCAGATCCCTTTGGCAAAAAAACAGTATCGAAGCACATGCAAAGTTGTCTCGTCTGTTGCATTACATCTCGAAAAAGAGGAGTACATAGTCATATGTCTTCTTTTTCTAATGTAATTTGTTAAAATAGCATCATTTACCACCAGCCAGAGAAAGTAACGCAGCCTTTCTGGCGCTCTCCACCTCCAAATATGGTTGAACAGCAAATTGGGAGGGGGGAACTCTTCACATAAGGAATTGTAAGCTGTTTTCAGGCTAAAGGATCCATCTTGCGACAGCCTCCACGCAATCTGATCAACGACTCTCCAAGGAGAAGGAGGAGCCATGGCCATTATTCTCTTCACAATATCCTCCGGCAACCAGTCCCTGAGCTTCCTTTCATCCCACACACCTGAAACCGAGAGAAAGTCATTAGTAGATAAATTGGAATTGAACTCACCACTTACCTGAAGAGCATTATGTTTAAAACGCCCCACAGTCGGAACCCACTGGTGATTCCAAAAATCAATTTTTAAGCCAACCCTATCCTCCAGATCCTATTGCTTTCCACTTTATCCCAAGAAGAGCAAACCCCCTTCCATAAGTTCGAATCCTTACTCCTTCTTCGGACAATAGGGAGAATATCACTTCCACACTTGTACTTAGACCTAAGCACCTTGGCCCAAAGGCTGTTGTTCGTCTCAACTAGACCCCACCCAATTTTCATCATGTACACCTGATTCAACTCCCTAGCATGGCGTACTCCAATCCTCCCAAAGTTTTTTGGTTTCCTTAATTTGCTCCAGCTTACCAAATGAGGTTTTTTATTATGGTCAGTCTCTTCCCAGATAAAATTTCTGGAATTTTGATCAATAATATTACAAGTAGATATTGGCAAGAGAGAAGTTTTCATAGTATAAGAAGGTAAAGGTGAAAGAACAAATTTCACCAAGGTTGATCGTCCGGCAAGAGAGAGAATTGGCCTTCCAACTATTTAATCTGGACTTCATTTTTGTAATAATACCACTATAGGTGTTCTTGTTAACCCTTTTGTGAAGGATACAAACACCAAAATATTTTCTGAGATCATTCGTTCAAGTGAACTGGAGGGCTTCACTAATCTCTTCCCTGACACTGTTTCCCACATTTTGAGAGAAGAGGATACGGGTTTTCTCTCTACTAATTTTCTGTCCAGAGCTAGCACAAAATTCGTCCAACAATTGCTTGATAACTCGCGCCTAGTCCATGTTGGCTTTGCAAAAAGGATAAGATCATCTGCGAATCACAAATGGTAGAACTTAGGCCCATCACGATTAAGACAAATAGGCTTCCAGATATTAAGATCCACTACCACACTAATAAGATGCGAGAGCCTTTCCAAGCAAAGAACAAAAATGTAGGGTGATAAAGGATCCCGCTTCCGAATACCTCTAGTAGGGGAGAATTCTTCTAAAGCCTCCCCGTTGCATAACACCCTCATCTTTGCAGTGGAAATGCAGGCGCTAATCAGATGAATAATGTGTTGAGGGAAGCCAATATCATGAAGAGTGTCTCTAATGAAACCCCACTTAAGCCTATCATAAGCTTTTTCTAAATCGATCTTGATGGCCATCCAACCCTTCACCCCTTTCTTATTCCTCATGGAATGAATCACTTCTTGCGTGATGGCAATATTATCAGAAGTCTGCCTCCCTGCAAAACTAGATTGAATCGGCTTAATTAACTTTTCCATGTAACTCCGAATCCTTCTAGCCAGAACCTTAGTAATAACTTTGTAGGACACATTGCAAAGACTTATAGGCCGCATCTATTTAAGGGAAGATACTTGATCAGCTTTCAGAATCAGAGTAATAAGCGTTTCGTTAATGTTGGTCACCACCTACGGATCCCGGAAGACTTCCTCAACCAGATGGCAAAGATCTACACCAACAGTATCCCATTTATCCTTATAGAAGATAGCTTGAATACTATCAATACCCGGAGCTTTTAGGCCCCCCATACTGAACAAAGCATCTTTAATTTCAATAAGATTAAAGCTCCTTCCAATCAGATCACAATCTTCATCTGACAAGTCAGGAAAGGTACCTTTTAAGATGAAAGGAGCATTAGGTTGATCATCAGTATACAAATTAATCATTAAGTTTTAAATACGAGGAGATACATTCTAAATAGGTTATAGAAATCAGATTTCGATGCGGTTAATTTCAATTTACTTTAAAAAATTTAGATAATTTTATTATTTGAATTTAGATCATTCTATTATTCGAATTAGTGATTTTATATTAAGTAGATTGTGTTCTGATATATTTATGTGAAAGTAGAAAATTAAAATAAAATTAAAAAGGGGTATAAATATTCACTTTTGCTCAATTATTTTATTTATCCTCTAAACAATTGTACACATATTTTTTAAAAAATTAGACCAAATGCTCAAGTCATTTCAATTTATAAAAATGTAACATTTTATCATATTAAGATAATTTTTAAGAGCCAAAATATACTTCTTTCTCTTGGGAGTTATTTTGTTAAAAATTAATTATTTTAAAATCAAAATAATAGTTTACAGTCTGAGCTAGTCGATACCTATTTTCCAAATACCATCATTGCTTCTTCTTCGAAAAAAGAAGTTCACAATTCGTAGGCTTCTACCTCCATGTGACATTTTTCCAGAATTTTGTCTATTGTAAAAAAATTCCCACTGTTGCCTCCCGTAGGAATAGTAAATCTTTATATCAAGCAATTCTATAAAGAATTTATTGAAAGTGTAATAAATTTATTAGTTTTTATATAATAATGTTAAGAGATTTATTGTGTTCATATCATAATTTTGTAAATTGAATCGAATTAGTTGGTTTGACATGTTGAAATGGGACTGAATGCTAAGCCAATTCGATTCTTAAACAAAACATCCTTTTTAAAAAATCAGTGGCAAATAGAAAAACTGGCTAAAAACCAGCAAACCAAACTGAAAATAGACTATTTTTTTTAAGTTGTTTGACAAAAGAACCAATTAATTGTGAATAGTCCCTAATTCCTAATAGTCTTTCCCAAATTCTCACCTTTTCATCTTCAATCGCTTCTCCCTCTCCTATTAGTAGTGAGTCGCTTGTTTAGGATGTTTCTACATCAATTTGGTCATCGTAGTTGCCATCTCGCATTGTGTTTATAGGCCTCGTCATCCTCGTCTCCTCCTGCATCATGCATTCTAGCTGTCATCTTCGCCATTGTTACACTGCTTTATTATCTCAGTTCTGGTCTATCTTTGCTCCCTTGCTATCTCCTTTTTTCAAATGAAAGCATGTCTTTGGTCCCTTTCTTGTCCTTTTACTGTTGTTGAGTTTTTTTTATATTATTATTATACTTTTGGTTCTAATTTGTGAATATAATTGTATTCGTTATTTGATTCTGATTTGTTATTATAATTTTGGTTCTGATTCTGATTTGTTATTATAAGTTATAATTTTGGTTGTGGTTTATTATTATAATTTTGTATTCTTATTTAATTCTGATTTGTTATTATAATTTTGGTTGTGATTTGTTATTATAATTTTGTGTTCGTTATTTGGTTTTGATTTGTTCTAATTCTAATTAAAACATATTTTGAGGTGTTGTTGATTAAGTTATTAGTTTGATTATGAACAAATTAAAATACCTAAGTAGTCATGAACTTACCTAATTAATTAATTGTTAAGTTATTTTGGATATATTGTTGTTGCTGTTTGTAATTTTAATTCATGATTGAGGTTAGTTGGATTTGTGTGAACTATAAAGGTGGATATATGTCCATCTTTAGGGGAGGTTATTGGTGCACGAAATTGTGATCATCAATGGCGCCATCAACATGGTACGCTCAATTGTAATCTCAACTTTTTATCACAACTTCGCACAACTAACCAGCAAGTGCACTGGGTCGTCCAAGTAATAAACCTTACGCGAGTAAGGGTCGATCCCACGGAGATTGTTGGTATGAAGCAAGCTATGGTCATCTTGTAAATCTCAATCGGGCGGATATAAAATAGTTATGGAGTTTTCGAAAACAAATAATAAAATAGGGATAGAAATACTTATGTAAATCCTTGGTGAGAATTTCAGATAAACGCATAGAGATGCTTTCGTTCCTCTAAACCTCTGCTTTCCTGCTGTCTTCATCCAATCAGTCTTACTCCTTTCTATGGCTGGCTTTATGTAAGGACATCACCATTGGCAATGGCTACTTTTGATCCTCTCTGGAAAATGGTCCGATGCGCTGTCACTGCATGGCTAATCGTCTGGAGGCATCACCGTTGTCAATAGCTGCATCCCATCTTCTTGTGAAAATGGTCCAAATGCTCTGTCACAGCACGGCTAATCATCTGAGGTTCTCGATCATACTGGAATAGGATTCACCCTCCTTTTGCGTTTGTCACTACGCCCAGCACTCGCGAGTTTGAAGTACGTCACAGTCATTCAATCCCAGAGTCCTACTCGGAATACCACAGACAAGGTTTAGACCTTCCGGACTCTCATGAATGCTGCCATCAATCTAGCTTATACCACGAAGATTCTGATTAAGAGATCCAAGAGATACTCATTCAATCGAAGGTAGAACGGAAGTGGTTGTCAGGCACGCGTTCATAGGGAATGATGATGATTGTCACGTTCATCACATTCAGGTTGAAGTGCGAATGAATATCTTAGAAGCGGAATAAGTTGAATTGAATAGAAAAACAGTAGTACTTTGCATTAATTCATGAGGAACAGCAAAGCTCCACACCTTAATCTATGGAGTGTAGAAACTCTACCATTGAAAATACATAAGTGATAATAGAGTTCATTGGTCTCGGCCCCAGAAGGGAACCGGAGTAACCAAGACTTCGAATACAATGATAAAAAGTTCTATTTATACTAAACTAGTCACTAGGGTTTATAGAAGTAAGTAATTGATGCATAAATCCACTTCCGGGGCCCACTTGGTGTGTGCTTGGGCTGAGCATGAATATTACACGTGCAGAGGTCATTCTTGGAGTTGAACGCCAGTTTGTAACGTATTTCTGGCGTTCAACTTTGGCTTGTAACGTGTTTCTGGCGTTTAACTCCAGACAGCAGCGTAGAACTGGCGTTCAACGCCCTTTTACATCGTCTAAAGTCGGCCAAAGTATAGACTATTATATATTGCTGAAAATCCCTGGATGTCTACTTTCCAACGCAATTGGAAACGTGCCATTTTGAGTTCTGTAGCTCCAGAAAATCCACTTTGAGTGTAGGGAGGTCAGAATCCAACAGCATCAGCAGTCCTTCTTCTACCTCTGAATCTGATTTTTGCTCAAGTCCCTTAATTTCAGCCAGAAAATACCTGAAATCACAGAAAAACACACAAACTCATAGTAAAGTCTAGAAATGTGAATTTAACATAAAAACTAATGAAAACATCCCTAAAAGTAACTAGATTCTACTAAAAACATACTAAAAACAATGCCAAAAAGCGTATAAATTATCCGCTCATCACAACACCAAACTTAAATTGTTGCTTGTCCCCAAGCAACTGAAAATAAAATAGGATAAAAAGAAGAGAATATACTATAAATTCCAAATTATCAATGAAACATAGCTCCAATCAGATGAGCGGGACTTGTAGCTTTTTGCCTCTTGAATAGTTTTGGCATCTCACTTTATCCATTGAAGTTCAGAATGATTGGCATCTATAGGAACTCAGAGTTCAGATAGTGTTATTGATTCTCCTAGTTCAGTATGATGATTCTTGAACACAGCTACTTTATGAGTCTTGGCCGTGGCCCTAAGCACTTTGTTTTCCAGTATTACCACCGGATACATAAATGCCACAGACACATAATTGGGTGAACCTTTTCAGATTGTGACTCAGCTTTGCTAAAGTCTCCAATTAGAGGTGTCCAGGGTTCTTAAGCACACTCTTTTTTTTTGCTTTGGACCTTGACTTTAACCGCTCAGTCTCAAGTTTTCACTTGACACCTTCATGCCACAAGCACATGGTTAGGGACAGCTTGATTTAGCCGCTTAGGCCAGGATTTTATTCCTTTAGGCCCTCCTATCCACTGATGCTCAAAGTCTTGGGATCCTTTTTATTACCCTTGCCTTTTGGTTTTAAGGGCTATTGGCTTTTTGCTCTTGCCTCTTGGTTTTAAGAGCTTTGGCTTTTTCTGCTTGCTTTTTCTTTTTCTTTCTATTTTTTTTCGCTATTTTTTTTTCAGCAAGCTTTGTTCTTTGCTGCTTTTTCTTGCTTCAAGAATCATTTTTATGATTTTTCAGATTATCAAATAACATGTCTCCTTGTCATCATTCTTTCAAGAGCCAACATATTTAACATTCTTAAACAACAACTTCAAAAGACATATGCACTGTTCAAGCATTCATTCAGAAAATAAGAAGCATTGTCACCACATCAATATAATTAAACTAAGTTCAAGGATAAATTCGAAACACATGTACTTCTTGTTCTTTTGAGTTAAAACATTTTTCATTTAAGAGAGGTGATGGATTCATAGGACATTCATAACTTTAAGACAAAGTTACTAAATACTAATGATCATGTAATGAAGACACAAACATAGATAAGCACTTAACATGGAAAACGAAAAACAGAGAAAGTAAGAACAAGGAATGAGTCCACCTTAGTGATGGTGGCGTTTCTTTCTTGAGGAACCAATGATGTCCTTGAGCTCTTCTATGTCTCTTCCTTGTCTTTGTTGCTCCTCCCTCATTGCTTTTTAATCTTCTCTTATTTCATGAAGGATGATGGAGTGCTCTTGATGTTCCACCCTTAATTGTCCCATGTTGGAACTTAATTCTCCTAGGGAGGTGTTGATTTGCTCCCAATAGTTTTGTGGAGGAAGATGCATTTGAGGCATCTCCGGGATCTCATGGCAATGAGCTTCATGCGTTTCTTGAGATCCATGCATGGCCTCTCTTGCTTGCTCCATCCTTTTCTTAGTGATGGGCTTCTCTTCCTCAATGGAAATGTCTCCTTCTATGGAAGCTCCAGCTGAGTAACATAGATGGCAAATAAGATGAGGAAAAGCTAGCCTTGCCCCAAAAGAGGGCTTTTCTGCTATTTTGTAGAGTTCAAGGGAGATGACTTCATGAACTTCTACTTCCTCTCCAATCATGATGCTATGAATCATGATGGCCCGATCCACAGTAACTTCAGATCGGTTGCTAGTGGGGATGATGGAGCGTTGGATGAACTCCAACCATCCTCTAGCTACAGGCTTGAGGTCCAGTCTTCTTAGTTGAACCGGCTTGCCCTTGGAGTCAATCTTCCATTGAGCTCCTTCCACACATATGTCCATAAGAACTTGGTCCAACCTTTGATTAAAGTTGACCCTTCTAGTGTAGGGGCGTGTATCTCCTTGCATCATAGGCAAGTTGAACGCCAACCTCACATTCTCCGGACTAAAATCTAAGTATTTCCCCCAAACCATTGTAATATAATTCTTTGGATTCGGGTTCTTACTTTGATCATGGTTCTTAGTGATCCATGCATTGGCATAGAACTCTTGAACCATTAGGATGCCGACTTGTTGGATGGGGTTTGTTAGAACTTCCCAACCTTTGACAGTGGGCTCTCATGGAGCCTCACAGATTTTCAGAGCATTGTTGAGACTCCCCAACACCAAACTTAGAGTTTGGATATGGAAGTTCAATACCAAACTTAGAGTTTGGTTGTGGCCTCCCAACACCAAACTTAAAGTTTGACTGTGGGGGCTCTGGTTGACTCTGTTTTGAGAAAAGCTTTTCATGCTTCCTCTCCATGGTTGCAGAGGGAGATCCTTGAGTTTTAAACACAAGGGAGTCCTCATTCCATTGAAGGACTAGTTCACCTCTGTCAACATCAATCACAGCTCTTGCTGTGGCTAGGAAGGGTCTTCCAAGGATGATGAATTCATCCTCATCCTTCCCAGTATCTAGGACTATGAAATCAGCAGGGATGTAAAGGCCTTCAACCTTTACTAACACGTCCTCTACCTGTCTATAAGCCTGTTTTCTTGAATTTTCTGCCATCTCTAATGAGATTTTAGCAGCTTGCACCCCATAGATTCCCAGTTTCTCTATTACAGAGAGGGGCATGAGGTTTATCCCTGAGCCAAGGTCACACAGAGCCTTCCCAAAGGTCATGGTGCCTATGGTACAAGGTATTAAGAACTTTCCAGGATCCTGTTTCTTCTGAGGCAATGTCAGTTGATCCAGATCACTCAGTTCATTAGTGAACAAGGGAGGTTCATCTTCCCAAGTCTCAATACCAAATAATTTGGCATTCAGCTTCATGATTGCACCAAGGTACTTAGTAACTTGCTCTTCAGTAACATCCTCATTCTCTTCAGAAGAGGAATACTCATCAGAGCTCATGAATGGCGTAAGGAGGTTTAATAGAATCTCTATGGTCTCTAAATGAGCCTCAGAGTCCTTTGGTTCCTCAGAGGGAAGCTCCTTATTGACCTCCTTGGGATTCACGTCCTCTCCTTCCCTTACAGGTTCGGCCATGGTGATCAATTTAATGGCCTTGCACTCTCCTTTTGGATTCTCTTCTGTATTGCTTGGGAGAGTACTAGGAGGGATTTCAGTGATCCTTTTACTCAGCTGGCCCACTTGTGCTTCCAAATTTCTAATAGAAGACCTTGTTTCATTCATGAAACTCACAGTGGCCTTAGATAGATCAGAGACTAAGTTTGCTAAATTAAAGGTATTTTGTTCAGAGTTCTCTGTCTGTTGCTGAGTGGATGATGGAAAAGGCTTGCTATTGCTAAACCTGTATCTTCCACCATTATTAAAGCCTTGTTGAGGCTTTTGATCCTTCCATGAGAGATTCGGATGATTTCTCCATGAGGGGTTATAGGTGTTTCCATATGGTTCACCCATGTAATTCACCTCTGCTATTGCAGGGTTCTCAGGATCATAAGCTTCTTCTTCAGAAGATGCCTCTTGAGTACTGTTGGATGCAGCTTGCATTCCATTCAGACTCTGAGAAATCATATTGACTTGCTGAGTCAATATTTTATTCTGAGCCAATATGGCATTCAGAGTATCAATTTCAAGAACTCCCTTCTTCTGAGGCGTCCCATTACTCATAGGATTCCTCTCAGAAGTGTACATAAACTGGTTATTAGCAACCATGTCAATGAGTTCTTGAGCTTCTGCAGGAGTTTTCTTTAGGTGAATGGATCCACCTACAGAAGTATCCAATGACATCTTAGCTAATTCAGATAGACCATCATAGAATATATCTAGGATGGTCCATTCTGAAAGCATGTCAGAAGGACACTTTTTGGTCAGTCCTTTGTATCTCTCCCAAGCTTCATAGAGGGATTCACCTTCTTTCTGTCTGAAGGTCTGAACATCCACTCTAAGCTTACTCAACTTTTGAGGAGGAAAGAACTTGGCTAAGAAAGCTTTGACCAGCTTATCCCAAGAGTTCAGGCTGTCTTTAGGTTGAGAATCCAACCATATTCTAGCTCTGTCTCTTACAGCAAAGGGGAAAAGCATGAGCCTGTAGAATTCAGGATCTACTCCATTAGTCTTAACAGTATCACAGATCTGCAAGAATTCAGTTAAAAATTGAAAAGGATCTTCAGATGGAAGTCCATGGAATTTGCAGTTCTGCTGCATCAGAGAAACTAATTGAGGTGTTAGCTCAAAATTGTTTGCTCCAATGGCAGGAATGGAGATGCTTCTTCCATGTAAATTGGAATTAGGTGCAGTAAAGTTACCAAGCATCCTCCTTGCATTATTATTATTTTCGGCTGCCATCTCCTCTTCTTGTTCAAAAATTTCTGAAAGGTGCTTGCTGGATTGTTGTAATTTAGCTTCTCTTAGTTTCCTCTTCAGAGTCCTTTCAGGTTCTGGATCTGCTTCAACAAGAATGTTCTTGTCCTTGCTCCTGCTCATATGACAAAGAAGAGGGCACAGAAAAATAATAATAATAGGGATCCTTTTTACCCAAGTATAGAGGTTCCCTTTAGGTGAGTGGAAGAAAAGGAGAAGAAAAGAATGTAATGTAATGAAAGAAACACAAGGGTGAGGAGAGCAGAGATGTGAGATAAAGAGAAGTGTTAGTAGATGAATAAACACATAGAAGGAGATGAGAGGGAAGGGTTTTCGAAAATTATTTTTGAAAAAAGATTAGTAATTTTTCGAAAATTAAAATCAAAAATTAAAATAATTAGTTAATTAAAAAGAAATTTTGAAAAAGAGGGGAGATATTTTCGAAAATTAGAGAGAGAGAGTTAGTTAGGTAGTTTTGAAAAAGATAAGAAACAAACAAAAAGTTAGTTAGTTGGTTGAAACAAATTTTGAAAATCAATTTTGAAAAGATAAGAAGATAAGAAGTTAGAAAAGATATTTTAAAATCAAATTTTTGAAAAAGATAAGATGAGAAGATATTTTTGAAAAGATATGATTGAAATTAGTTTTGAAAAAGATTTGATTTTTAAAATCACAATTAATGACTTGATTCACAAGAAATCACAAGATATGATTCTAGAACTTAAAGTTTGAATCTTTCTTAACAAGTAAGTAACAAACTTGAAATTTTTGAATCAAAACATTAATTGATGATGTTATTTTCGAAAATATGATGTAAAATTAAGAAAAATATTTTTGAAAAATATTTTTGGAATTTTCAAAAATAACTAAGAAAAATGGAAAAGATTTTATTTTTGAAAAAGATTTTGAAAAAGATAGGATTTTTAAATTGAAAATTTGATTTGACTCATAAAAACAACTAAATTTTAAAATTTTTTGAAAAAGTCAATCCAAATTTTCGAATTTTATGAGAGAAAAGAGGGAAAGATAATTTTTTTTTATTTTTTGAATTTTTATGATGAGAGAGAAAAACAAGAAAAATGATGCAATGCATGAAAGTTATGGATCAAAACAATGAATGCATGCAAGAATGCTATGAATGTCAAGATGAACACCAAGAACACTATGAAGATCATGATGAACATCAAAGACATATTTTTGAAAAATTTTTAATGCAAAGAAAACATGCAGGACACCAAACTTAGAAGTATTTAATGCTTAGGCACTAAGAATTCAAGAATGCATATGAAAAACACCATACAACACAAAACAATATAATATGAAGATCAATCAAGAAGGTTTATCAAGAACAACTTGAAGATCATGATGAATGCAATGCATGAATGCAATTTTCGAAAAATGCAAGATGAATATGCAATTGACACCAAACTTACAATTTGACTCAAGACTCAAACAAGAAACACAAAAATAATTTTTTATTTTTATGATTTTCTAAAATTTTTTTGGGTTTTTCGAAAATTAATTTGAAAAAGAAAAATAAGGATTCCAAAATTTTTAATATGAATTCCAGGAATCTTGCATTCTTAGTCTAAAGCTTCAGTCCAGGAATTAGACATGGCTCACTAGCCAGCCAAGCTTTCAATGAAAGCTCCAGTCCAAAACACTAGACATGGCCAATGGCCAGCCAAGCTTCAGCAAAAATATGTGAGTAATTCATTCAATTTTAAGCCAAAACCTCAGTCCAAAAGAATTTAGACATGGCTTTACAGCCAGCCAGGTTTTAGCATGCTTCATGAATCACTAGAATTCATTCTTAAAGATTTTGAAGAAAAATATATTTTTGAAAACATATTTTAAAATTTTTCGAAAACAAAGGAGAAATTTTTGGAAGATTTTTTTTTTGAAAACATTTTGAAAAGAAAACGAAAAGAAAGTTACCTAATCTGAGCAACAGGATGAACCGTCAGTTGTCCAAACTCAAACAATCCCCAGCAACGGCGCCAAAAACTTGGTGCACGAAATTGTGATCATCAATGGCGCCATCAACATGGTACGCTCAATTGTAATCTCAACTTTTTATCACAACTTCGCACAACTAACCAGCAAGTGCACTGGGTCGTCCAAGTAATAAACCTTACGCGAGTAAGGGTCGATCCCACGGAGATTGTTGGTATGAAGCAAGCTATGGTCATCTTGTAAATCTCAATCGGGCGGATATAAAATAGTTATGGAGTTTTTGAAAATAAATAATAAAATAGGGATAGAAATACTTATGTAAATCCTTGGTGAGAATTTCAGATAAACGCATAGAGATGCTTTCGTTCCTCTAAACCTCTGCTTTCCTGCTGTCTTCATCCAATCAGTCTTACTCCTTTCTATGGCTGGCTTTATGTAAGGACATCACCATTGGCAATGGCTACTTTTGATCCTCTCTGGAAAATGGTCTGATGCGCTGTCACTGCATGGCTAATCGTCTGGAGGCATCACCGTTGTCAATAGCTGCATCCCATCCTCTTGTGAAAATGGTCTAAATGCTCTGTCACAGCACAGCTAATCATCTGAGGTTCTCGATCATACTGGAATAGGATTCACCCTCCTTTTGCGTTTGTCACTACGCCCAGCACTCGCGAGTTTGAAGTACGTCACAGTCATTCAATCCCAGAGTCCTACTCGGAATACCACAGACAAGGTTTAGACCTTCCGGACTCTCATGAATGCTGCCATCAATCTAGCTTATACCACGAAGATTCTGATTAAGAGATCCAAGAGATACTCATTCAATCGAAGGTAGAACGGAAGTGGTTGTCAGGCACGCGTTCATAGGGAATGATGATGATTGTCACATTCATCACATTTAGGTTGAAGTGCGAATGAATATCTTAGAAGCGGAATAAGTTGAATTGAATAGAAAAACAGTAGTACTTTGCATTAATTCATGAGGAACATCAGAGCTCCACACCTTAATCTATGGAGTGTAGAAACTCTACCGTTGAAAATACATAAGTGATAATGGAGTTCATTGGTCTCGGCCCCAGAAGGGAACCGGAGTAACCAAGACTTCGAATACAATGATAAAAAGTTCTATTTATACTAAACTAGTCACTAGGGTTTACAGAAGTAAGTAATTGATGCATAAATCCACTTCCGGGGCCCACTTGGTGTGTGCTTGGGCTGAGCATGAATGTTATACGTGCAGAGGTCATTCTTGGAGTTGAACGCCAGTTTGTAATGTATTTCTGGCGTTCAACTCTGGCTTGTAACATGTTTCTGGCGTTTAACTCTAGACAGCAGTGTAGAATTGGCGTTCAACGCCCTTTTACGTCATCTAAACTCGGCCAAAGTATGGACTATTATATATTGCTGGAAAGCCCTGGATGTCTACTTTCCAACGCAATTGGAAGCATACCATTTTGAATTTTGTAGCTCCAGAAAATCCACTTTGAGTGCAGGGAGGTCAGAATCCAACAGCATCAGCAGTCCTTCTTCTACCTCTGAATCTGATTTTTGCTCAAGTCCCTCAATTTCAGCCAGAAAATACCTGAAATCACAAAAAAACATACAAACTCATAGTAAAGTCCAGAAATGTGAATTTAACATAAAAACTAATGAAAACATCCCTAAAAGTAACTAGATTCTACTAAAAATATACTAAAAACAATGCCAAAAAGCGTATAAATTATCCGCTCATCTAAAATATTTTTCAAATAATATAGGTGTACACAAGATTTGTGTTATATTTGCTGATTTATGTGATTTAAAGTGTCTATAAATTTTATCTTTGCTATTACATTGTTTTTTTACTAGTGTTAATTGATATTCTCTTTGCAGACATGACGAGAGGTAGAGGTGTCACGAATCAACCACGTTGTCGTGGTAAAGGGAGGGATTCTACTGGAACCCTTAGGACTTCTCAGTCGTCCCCCTCTATGCCGACTACTCCTGTGAAGTCACAGGCAATGAGTGCACATGACCAACTGTTTATCATAGTCCCTAATTCCAACTACGTGGCTCTTACTGCTTCGCCACCCCCGCAACCAAGAAGTCATTCGTCGTCTGCTTCATCATCAGATTAGATTCCTCCACCACCTCCATCCACTCAGCAGCGCACTACCTCGACGACGCCGCCTCCAGCGACAGACACTGCGGTGTTGGAATTCTTTCACGAATCCCAGCCAGATGCCCCTCACCACCTTCCATCATACGGATGACGATTTGGCCTAATGGGACTTCAGCATGAGTACTATTTTAAGTTTTTTATATGAAAACTACTATAGTTAGTCAGTTTAATTTAGTTACACTCAATTTTACTAGTTTTAGTGAATTTAGGTTGTTAAGATAGGTTCGAGTTAGTTTAGTAGGTTTGAACTGCTTGATTCTTGATTCTTGTTTGTTGATTGTTGATAGATGTTGCTGTTTAAGTGAATTATTGATGGATGTAATTTTTGGTGCATTCTAGATATAGATAAAACTCTGCTGAAATTTCTAAAAAAATAATATAAATATAATTGAAGTTTATAGATAACTTCGAAGTATTTTTTAGTAAACTACTAAAACTAAGTTTTTCATTCATAGGTTTGTGCCAAATTACAATGCATGTACACATGAGTGTACTAATATCATAAAGCTAATGTACGACCACCCATGACCAAGCTACAAAAAGATCCCAGCTGATACTAGAGAGTGATGGTTTCAAAAGTAGACGGTAAGACCTCAACAAATTCAAACCTTAGTGTTAGTTTATATCTTCTATTTGTTTAATTATGTATTTAATTTTGATTAATTCGTGCAAAATATTATTTCTGTAAGTGAACTTTATATAGGACAAGACTCACGATCTCATGGTAAAAAATATCTTCGACCATCGAATAGCTAGGTAGCTTTATCAGATGTTGGAGGACGTACGTGAGCACCACGACCACCTCACTATTTGGCTTCTCCCTGACATTAAGAAGTTACTGTACGTCCATTAGGAGATTGATGAGGAGTTCAAACGTCGACGTTTCACCAATAGAGCTAATAGGACATCAGCCAGGTTGTCGAAGTATACCGGTGGGTCAACGACTTTCATGATGACTAAGTCCAGGCTAGTAAGTAACTTGTTTCATTTTGTTGTTAAGTTTGTTTAGTCTTAATATAATGTCATTATTACTTGACTTAACATGTGGTGTGAAAATGCGAAGTCAAAGTTGTTGGATCGCGAGGCGATGATGATGGAGACCTTCAAGTATACTCAAACGTTGAACGAGAACAATGAGAGATTTGCAGATCAGCGGGTCGCGAATCATTACTTGAGTAAACATCATGTAACATAGCACTTTTAAATTAACTGCAAACCTAATCATAAAATGTGTTACACAGGATCCCTACACGCAGAGATTGGAGGCCACAACCCAATAATCTCAGCGTAGTGGAGATGATGGCGGCAACAACTCCACTGCATCAGTCGTCGATCCTGATTAGGTTTGGCGCGAGGCCACATCTGAGCCGTACCAGAATCACGTGTATAGGCTCGGATCATTTTTGTCGACAACCTCTACATGTCCACATTGAGACATTCATCCGCCTCGGCCACCAGTAAGCCCGTCGATCCTGACGACGTCGTCGAATTGAGGGAACATGTGTTGCTTCTTACCCGACGCCTTCACCAACAGGCTCAGCAGCTGCAGGGGTCTAAGGAGAGGTATCATGCTATCTTCTCACACATGATAGAAATAGATGACCAAAGGCTGGAGTGGAGGCAAGAGCCAGAGTGGTTTCAGCGGATGGAGCGACACATGGCGCCGTACGAAGATCAGATGCGCGCTAGTGGCAGCGGCATTGCTGGTAGTAGCGGCGTTGATAGAAGGGCACATACATCATCACCTAAGCCGCCACCTCAGCAGCAGGACTAGCGGGACAATGACGACGACGACTTTCAGTGAGAGTGCATCATATCCTTTGTTATTTGACTTTTCATTTTATTTGTACACTTGATAATTTAACATATTTGGCTTCTATTATTTAGAATTCGACTATGAATTGTGCAAAAAGTAAATTTAAATAAAAAAAATTAGAATTTCACCACTAATTTCTTCAAAAAATATTAAAAAAAGTTGAACTTACCGTCGGATTCTCCGGCGGAAATATCTTATGATAAAAATGCCGGAACAAAATTATTTGGCGCCAAAGTTACAGTTGAAAAAAATCCGCCGGTAACTTACACCAGATATTCGTAGCTTAAAAAACTAAATCCGCTACAAGTTACCATCGGACAACAAAATCTGACGGAAAAAATTTATCGGCGAGATTTATACTGTCAGATTAAAACCAACACAAATTTCGACGGTAAATCTGACGGTACTCAGCATTTTTCTTGTAGTGTTAATTGTGGCAATAGATAAAAGTGTAGAAAAAAATTAAGGGTGTCAATAGATCGACAAAAGCATAACGATAGAGCAACCGACACGCTCGTGATGTGACTCTTTCAAAAGTGTGCCGATAGCTCAAAAAATATGACGAGAAATTATTGCTACATTTTTTCTACTTTTCGACACATTTTAAAAACATGACAATAGACTATTTTTTTTGTAAATTAATTAATTGAACTAATGGTTAATTTATTGAGCTTTACTATTTTGTATCTCGACTTATATGAGATTATGAGATTTTAGTTGGCATTATATTTTTAATTTGCATATTTTTAACATTTATATTAAAATATATTTATATATTTTTGTGTTTATTTATAATTTTATATATTATTTTATTGTAATTTAATTATTTCAATTAAATCATAATTATATCAGTTAAACCTCTAAACTAGCAAATCAATAACTAAAATACGTTGCTTCAATATTTAGAACTTTGATTAAAATGCACATCAAGTGATCGATAATTCGATATACATTATTTTGAGCCCAATATCAAGTCATAATAAATAATAAGAAATAATAAAAATTAGTAACAACTGACAAGATAATTACAGGACCAGAACCACCCAAAGTTATCAATTGTAAAATATAGAAAGAAAAATAATAATTTAAGCGAGGTAGGTTACGTTAAACGTTATTGCTTGGTAGAATACAACACGTGAATAACATGCATTTGACTACGAGTTGAGTTGGGATTGAAGAGCGAGTGGGCCATGCAGAAACGAGTTGACCAGCTGATATCCCGCGCTTAGAATCCCCCAAAGATTGCTTCAAAATTAATTAAATTAATACAAAATTACTGTTTATTTTAATAATTCATTCTTAGACAAAAAGCTAGCTCACACACCAGCGAAGGATTTTGTTGTCTATCAGAATTTTTACTTTTATTAGAATTAGAATCATATTTACATCATAATAATTTATCCTTTCCAAACAAGGTTGAATGTAGAGAGGTAAAAAATCAAGTAAAAATTCGCAAATAAATTTATTATTCAAGTGCAAAAATACGCTGCTAAATTACATATTCAGAAAAGCTCAGATAACCCAAAACACCATAAAACACACTTTTGCCATTGCCTCCGGCACCACAAAATGCACACAGTAGAAAGTACTCAGTTGTCATCGCCATTTTAAAACTTATTATCAATATGTTATCATTTTACTAGAGTTGCATTTGCTACTAGAAATATACTAACACTTTTCAATGATATTTTTGTTACTGGCGTATTTATTAGAGTAACTCTAATAGAGTATTTTTAAAATATTATTTTTGATATTTATAAAATTTAAAATTAAAATTTGTATTGAAATTGATAAATAAAATAAAATTGATGAAATGATATTATTTTAATAAAAAATAATAAAATTTTGTCATTTGTATATATATCTTAATAAAATAAATAAATATAACATAAAATTTAATATATATAGAGTAACAAATCTTACATCTAATTTTAAATTATTATTTATAAAATGTGATTTTATAAATAATTTTGTGATATTTTATGGACCTAAAATAAACTTAAAATGAAATATAGTATTGGAGTTGTTCTTACAGACAATTCTCATTATCGTTAAAAGCTTAGTACATAATACGGTACCATCATAATTTTTCGTAGTGCTACATTAAGGTAAGAGTAAACCACTAAAAATGTCTATAAATTATCAAATTATTGATAAAAGTATCTCCTAATTTGTTAATAATAAAGGTATCTTTAAAATATTTTAAAACAACAGAAAATATATATATTCTCAAAAAAAAATTAAAAATTGAATTTTGATATAATTGTTTATAGCATGATTTAAAAAAATGAGACAGTTTTATCGTTAAAATTGATGATTTACACAAAGTAGATATTTTTTGCAATTTTTTGTCAATGGCAAAAATTATTTAAAAAAATAAAAAAAGAATTAACAGATCGAATTTTAATCCAATTTTTAGCATATATTTTTTAAATAGCTATTTAAATATTTCTAAAAAATTTTAAATTAAATATATAAATAGTTTGTCAATATAAAAATTATTTATAATTTATAAAAACATGATATATTTTTTTTTGTTATTTTTTATTTGTTTTAAAATATTTTAAAGATATATTTTTTATCGTTAACAAATTTAAAGGATATTTTTGTCATCATTTAATAGTTCGGTGATTTTTTTATGGTTTACCCTTAAGCTAATGTTACAATAGAAAAATAGTGTTATTAATAATATGCTTCCAAAGAATAATAATATTTTTGAATGTGATCTAAAACTAACAATAATAGTATAGTACTTTATCCCAAAATCAATGACCACCAACCCGAAAACTCAATATTCAAGCAGTAATAATGGTACATCTCCAAATACTTTTTTGTGAATATTGTGGGAGTAAGTTGTATTTGTAAATTATAACTAAGTTTAACCAAGTACTTCTATTATGGTTCAATAATATTCTAATTGAGCCTAAGATCTAGGGGTGTTTAAAATCGATTCGGACCGAACTAAACTGATAGACCGAACCGAAAAAATAAAAACCGAAAAAACCGAAAAAGTGATGTTTTGCAGTTTTTTTGCGGTTCGGTTCGATTTTCGGTTCTTGCCACCAAAACCCTAACCAACCAAACCGAACCGGTTCTTAGCAAAACCCTAAAATTAAAACTACCCTAACCCAGTAACCCCACCCCCTAGACCCCCACCCCCCCCCAAACGTGTTACCTTGCTGCGCGAGTCCCTCCCCGCTCCCCCTCCCCCCATGGAAACCTAACCTCGCCGCCCAAACCCCAGATCGGAGTCACCACATCTCGCCCACTCACCCAGACGGCCAGACCCCGCACGGAGCCAGCCTGAGCCACCCACCTCCTTCATACTCGAAGGCCGAAGCCTTCCTCTTCCTCCAAATCTCACCTTCTTCACTCCTTGTCCTTGATACTCGAAGTCGAAGCCAGCTCCGCAAAGGAAGACGAAGACGAAGACGAAGACGAAGACCCAGTCAACCACCCACCCACAGGACCTCCGACCTCACCACCTCCGACGTCACCGCCTCCACCCAGAAAGCCTCCACCCAGCAGCGTTTCTGGGTTCTGTAGGGTCACCTCACCACCTCCGACCTCGCCGCCTCTACCCAGAAAGCCTCCACCCAGCAGCATTTCTGGGTTCTGTAGGGTCACCTCACCACCTCCGACCTCGCCTCCTCCACCCAGAAAGTCTCCCACCCAGCCACCGATTCAAGTGCATATGGAGCCCGAGCAATCTATTCAGGTAAACCTTACTGATGCATTGTTCCCTTGTTGGTATTGCTGCTTGCTGGTTATTGTTCAATGTTCAGTTTGTTCAGGTTAGGGTTATTGTTGCCTCGGATCCCATGTTTTGAATATCGACAATAGATTCTTTCAAAATTTTATACTTTAGTTTAATCATCTTTTTTTGTACGTTAGGATCTAGGAGTTCAATTTTAATATAAAGATTGATAGAATTGAATAGATTTAACCTGAAAAATGATGTTAGGGATCTAGTTCAATTTTAATATAATCAATTAATCATTAACATAATTTAACCTGAAAAATAGTTTATAAGTAATGTTTACCATTTCATGTATGTTTCATATTGTTTTTGCCAAGTCAGAGTGTTCAATTTGTTGGTATAATGCTATTGCTGTTTAGTGTTTAATTTGCTAAGTTCAATTTGTTCATTGCTTGTTCACATTATGAAGTTTTGTTCTGTTTGGTTTATTGCTGGTTCATTGCTTGTTTATTGTTTGGTTTATTGCTGTTTATTGCCAAGTTTAATTTGTTGGTATAATGGTTTATTGCTTGTTTATTGCTTGTTTGGTTCATTGCTGGTTTAATTTGAAATTATCAAGTTTTGTTCTGTTTAGTGTTTAATTTGCCAAGTTCAATTTGTTCGTTGCTTGTTCACATTATCAAGTTTTGTTCTGTTTTGTTTATTGCTGGTTATTGCTTGAATATTGCTGGTTATTGCTTGTTTATTGCTGGTTTAATTGTTCATTGCTTGTTCAGATTATCAAGTTTTGTTCTGTTTTGTTTATTGCTTGTTTATTGCTGGTTAATGGTTATTGCTTGTTTATGTAGTTTGACGTCAGTTCAAGTGAGAATATGGGCGACACTGGATTACCTCCAGTTCCTATTCCGAATGAATCAACAAGCATCAGATCTCCGACACTGGATTGCCTCCAGTTCCTATTCCCAATGAAGAAGATTTTGGTGTTGAGTCTGATTAAAGTACATCTTGTTAAGTTTTATGGTATGAATTGTTCTCCTTATATTATTATTATTATTATTGTTGTTGTTGTTGTTGTTGTTCTTGTTGTTCTTATTATGTAACTGTTTTTTTTTTTTATTTCAGGTTGGTTTGCATTATGAAGTTTTAGCTATTTTGTTGGAGAAGACACCATAACTTTGCTATCAGTTTAATGATAATTTATTTTTATTTTCAGTTGTGTTGAGTGTTGAGCTATTAAACTTCTTTAATTGTCGTATTTGAATTCTATTGTCGTTATATTTCATTAGATCAAGACTTTGTTAGCTATTGTGTATTTTGGCTTGTTGATTTCAATCTTATGACATTGCATAATAGTATGGTAGAATTTTTTTTTATTTGATCGAAAAACCGAACAAACTGAACCGAACCAAACCGATTTTAATTGGTTTGGTTTGGTTCGGATGACCTTGAAAAAAACCGAACCAAACCGAACCGCAGCTTAATTAAACGATCGGATCGGATGGCTTTTCCTTCAAAAACCGAACCAAACCGCACCTAGAGGTAGAATTCGATACAAATATTATATCTATACAAATGTATTATAAATACGAGGTGGAATGACCACCTTCATGTATGCTGCAATTATTTCCTTAATTTTTATACTTCTTTAGCGATTATTGACTTAATTGTAAAAGTCTCTTAATCCGACTCACGAATTGCTGCTTATTGGAAGTTTCTCTCTCTCCTTAAAGATCAATTAAGGTGATGTCTCAGAATCTTTAGTGATTTTTTTAAATAATTTTTTTAGTAATTTTTCTAGGTTTAATTAAAGTTCTTATATTTTTTTTATGAAGTTTTCATAACTAATCGTATATTTGAAGTTGTTTTAAATTATTATATTTTTAAAATTAGTTTTTAAAGTAACCAAGAAATAAGTCCACAACATGGGCACCCAACTTCAAGTGGTTTTCCACTCTTGGGGGGAGGGGGGAATTTCATCCAAGTCTGGCACCATTGGCTGAAGTTTCGCTAGCGCCAGGACGATGATCTTCTCCAAGGATGTTTTTAATTCAACCAAAGCTCTCCCGAAGATTTAAGATTTGAATGGCTAGTTGTTAATAACTTCTTCTAGAAGGATAAGATTTAGTTTTAGTTTAGATTTAAATTATTGTTTTAGTTATCTTATCCTTCCAAAGATAAGATTAGATTTAGTTTTTAAATTTGAATTCTAGATTGGACTTAGGATATAAAGTGAACGATGGTTCCCAAAGAAGATAACATCATATCATCATAGGATCACTAAATCATCTAGCATCTCATTCATTAGCTTTTTTTTTTCTATTTATCATGAGTAACTAGCTCTCTTTTGTTAAGGGTTAGGAGCTCTGTTTGATTTTTATGGATTGATAATGTGATTGTTTCTTTTATTTTAATGTATGCATTGATACGTTTTTAAGATTGAGTCTCGTTCTTCATCTTTAATGGTTAGAAGTATTGAAAAATATTCTAATTCTGTCTTCGATTTTGTTATTACTTTGGAAAATTTAATATCAGAATTAGCTTGAAACTCTTTCTCATAATTTTCAACTTGATTAGGAATAGTATTTTAAAAGTTGTGTGACGTTAAATCGGAATTATACTTAATATCTTTTCTTAATTAGTTGACCAAGGAATTGGCGATTAAATAAGATAAAAGAAATTGCATTGCCAAGAAATAGGAATTTGATTATATATGATTTGTCGTGAAAGCATCTTGCATGAATTAAAGAAAATAAACATGAGGAGTTCTGTTTCTAAAAGTTAAATATCTCCGAAACCTTTAATATCTCATTCACTATTTACCTCTTCAAGTTCATAAGCATTCTTTTATTCACACCAAACACTCTCCTTTATTATTCTTTACTATTCCAAAGTTCACATCCTTTCTCTTGCAAAGGGTTCGATCGATCTAATTAGAAGATTCAATTAGAAGTTGCTTGTTCAATCCTTTAATCCACGTGGGAATGATATCCACTCATTGTGGTATTACTTGGAGCGATTTGGTGCACTTGCCAATATTCAGCTGTATCAAGTTTTTGGCTCACCAAGTTTTTTGGCGTCGTTCTTGGGGATTAACTGAGATTAACAACATACATCTGGTTGAATCACTAAATTAGATCTTTATTTTATTTTATTTTATTTTATTTTTATTATTCTATTTACTCTTCTTTTCTTCTTTATTCTTCTCTTTTATTCCACACGGCGGGTTTTATTTCTTTCTTGTTTTTGTGCATGCAAGGGAAAGAAGATTGCACACTCTTTGATCCTGAAATAAAAAGAACACTTGCACAATTAAGAAAGAAATCAAAGGCTAGGAGAGAAGAAGTATAGAGAATGGCAGAGAAGAACAACAATGTGAGAAGGACCCTTGGTGATTACACCACACCTACCATTGATAGCTACAGAAGTAGCATGTAAGGCCCATGGTTCAAGCTAACAATAGAGAAACTTTTCCAATCTACTGCCTTGTTTGTGCAAAAAACCTAAAGCTTCATGCAAGAAATAAGAGCAAACTTCAAAAATTAAGAAGCTTCCATCAAAATCTAGAGGTGCAAGTGGGACAAATTGTCAAGCAATTGGCAAAGAAACTGGCAATTTCCTTTCTGAGTGATACAATACCAAACCCTAGAGAGGAATGCAAGGCTATCTCCCTAAGAAGTAGAAGATTAGTTATCAAGGAGATCCTCAGGAGAATGAGAAAAAAAGTCGAAGAGCCTTCAGAAGAGAAAAAGGAGGAGAAACTAGAGGGAAAGAAAACTCCTGCACCAACAGAAATCAAGAAGGAGAACGTGAAAGCCTATGAACCAAGATTTCTATATCCTTAAAAGCTACAGAAGCAGAATCAGGAAAAGAACTTTTTCAAATTCTTGGAAGTGTTCAAAAAGATGCAAATCAACATTCTTTTTGCAGAAGTCTTAGAACCAATGCCACTCTATGCCAAATTCATAAAAGAGTTACTGTCCAAGAAAAGAACCCTCAAGAAAGATGAGACAGTGAGAATCACTAAGTTGTGTAGAGCCATTATTTAAAGAAAACTACCACAGAAGTTGAAAGATCCTGGGAGTTTCCAAATCCCTTGCACAATTGGAGAGGTCACTGAAAGAACTTAGAGATTGATGGTTTAGAAGTTATAACGAATACTCGTTGTAAGTATAGTTACTAAACCAAGCAATCAACCTTTCTTACAAACGTTTTGGTTGTCACAAGTAACAAACCCCTTAAAAATTGTTAACCGAGTATTCAAACCTCGGGTCGTCTTCTCAAGGAACTGCAAGGAAGTATGTTCTTATTATTGGCTATAAAGGTTATAATCGGGGTTTAGAGGGTGAGAAACTAGTGATTTAAATGACAAGTAAAGTAAATGGCAATTAAAATAAATAAAACTGTAAAGCAAACTTTTGGCAAGGTAAGAGAGATTGGAAGTCCAACTTAATTATCTCTCTCAACAATAATAAAAGTTGAATCTAAATTCCACTTAGTTAACCTTTACTAAAGCAAAGGAAAGTCAAGGGACTAATTAGTTTGACCTTTGAATCCTATTTAATTCCTAAGAAAAAGTTGGGATTATTGAAGTTCAATTCAATTAGCAAGATAGCGATTATCAGTTATATTGAGTTTGATAATGTTGAGTTACTGATTTCTTAACCAAGACCAAAAGGGAAAAAAGTAAGATTGCTGGAATAAAAATGTCCTTAGATGGAAAGCAATGGTAACACAAATTAAAGAGAAAGCAATCAATAACTGAAATACCTCAAATAATCATTAATTCAAATCATAACATGAAAAAGGTTCATAAGCCAAATTGGCAACATTTATAGATACGAATAAAAGCATTAAAGTAAAAGTAGCATAGAAACATAAATTAAAATAAATACTAAACCTGGATCGAGAGTTACTCTTAAAAACTAAGAGAAGTCCTAAATCCTAATCCTAAGAGAGAGAGGAGAGAACCTCTCTCAAGCTAAATCTAAATCATGGAAAGTGAAAATTGGTGAGCTCCCTTTAAATGGATGCATTCCTACACTTTATAGCCTCTAATCTGTGTGTTTTGTACTTGGATCTGGGCCAAAAGGGCTTTGGAAATCGCTAGGGGCGTATTCTGTGAATTTTGGTACATGGCCTCTGTCACGCGTCCGCGTGGGTCACGCGGTCGCGTCATTCGGAGCATTTCCTTGCCACGCGGTCGCGTCAGTCATGCGGCCGCGTCGCTGCTTCTTTGCTTCTGGCACGCGATCGCGTCAGTCATGCGATCGCGTGGATGCCAGTTCCTTCAGGAACTCCGTTTCGCACTTCCCTTCCATTTTTGTACGTTTCCTTTTCCATCCTTTAAGTCATTCTGCCTTAGAAGATTTGAAACTACTCAACACACTAATCACGGCATCGAATGGAAATAAAGGTAATTAAAATAATTAATTTTAAAGCTTAGGAAACATGTTTTTCACATACATCACATAATAAGGAAGGAAAAGTAAAACCATGCAATTAATATGAATAAGTGGGTGAAGGATTGAATAAATCACTCAAACTAAGCACAAAATAACTCATGAAATATGGGTTTATCAACCTCCCCACACTTAAACAATAGCATGTCCTCATGCTGAATCCAAGGTAAAGAATAAGGTAAGGTTAAAGTGGTGGAATGTTATGCAATGCAACCTATTCTAAATGCATCTACCTAAATGAGTCATGCAATTCTAATTTATCCACTCATATATAAAGCTTACATATAGTTAATTTAATTCACATTCTCAAGGAGTCATATATATATATATATATATATAGCCAACCCTTAAATAATAAAGCACTTCTGCAAATGAGATGGGAAAGAAAAATATTGTACAAACTTGCAAAACAATTAGTAATTTAAGCACAGATATATGTTGATGAGCTATTGAACCCTCACTGGATTTTGTGTTTACCCTCTAGTCACTCAGTGTTTATTGGGTTTATTCACTCTACTTTTCTTTTTATTCTTACTTTCTATAACTTTGTTCTTCATCTAACCAATCAATAATTATAGAGTACAGTCATACCAAAAATCATGAGGTCTTTACTTAAGGTTGTAATGGGGCTAAGGTAAAGGTAAGGATATATGTATAAGGTTAAGTGAGCTAATAAGTGAATCATTAATTAGACTAAGATCTCACCTAATATACATATTTAGTAAAACATAACTTCTTTACCTATTTTCCCATATTTTTCCACTTGTTGTTACATGCTCATGCTTCAATTTTTTTTATTTTTATCCCATATGCATTTATTTTGCATTGGGGAATTTTGTATCCCTTTTATTAATTGCCGAAAAATAACTTCTCTTTTTTTTTATGCATATGGTGACTTAACTTTGATTTCTCATGAGCATGCTTCCCAAAGTTTCTGAGTTATTTTATTTCTTTCAACTTTTTCTACCTTTTGTTTCTATCATCTATGTTCCCAATAGGTTTCCCACATTTTAATTTATTCATAATTTTCTATCTTAAGCTAACCAAGGATTCAACTTGGGATTTTATTTTGTTTTTCTGCTTAAGGCTAGTAGTGTGGCTAAATAGAATAAAAGGGATTTTAAAGGCTCAAGGGGGCTAACAAGGGTGATGTGAAAGGTAGGTTATTTTGGGGTAAGTGAGCTAAAATCAAATGATGGCCTCAATCATTCTTTTGGTATGTATCTATATTCTATATTCTATATTCTATATTCTATAATTGGACATATAGATTAAAGCAAAGTAAAGGACATCAGAATAAAAAGAAGCGAAACACACAGGAATGAAATTATGGTTTGAATGTAACCATACAATTAAGCTCAAGACTCACAAGCTGTGTGTTCTCTAACTCAAGCATCATATATCATTCATATATGTTATGCAGGTTTAGTTAAAAATTCCCATTATTCTCATAAAAAAATTATTTAGGGTAGCCTTTAAAGTTTTAATGTTCCTCCTTGATGAAATATTGTCAGCTTAACTATATGATGTAATGCTATATATATAAGGTTTATGGATTTAAATCTGTTATGTTCAATTTTCTAGCTTACTACCATTTTATATTTTTCAATTTAAACTATGCTATCTTATGCTAAAAAGGGTAAACTATACTAATTAATCCACTAAGTCAGAATTGCAAACTAAACTAAATAACTAAAATAAACTAAATAGCTAAAATATAAACTAAAAATGCAAAATGCAGAAATAGAGTAAAAATACATAAAAGTAGCAATGTATAAGTACTCAGAAAATAACAGTAAAAAGAAAAATATCCAAAAAAAAGAAAAAAGAGATGTAGTGGTTCACCAAAATAAAACGCCAGAGATGGCGACCTCCCCACACTTAAAATGAAGCATCGTCCCTGATGCTCAGTCAAGCCGGGTGTGAAGGGTGTCATCACTGGTAGGGATGGTAGCTGGAGGCTCTGAGGTGGTGGTGGGCTGAGGATCTGGCTGCTGTAGAGGAGGGGCTAACTGGATCAGGATCTCTGGATCTGCAGCCTCAATCTGATGTGGGACCTCCTGATGTGGTGCAGCCTGCTCTGTGCCTGCCTGCTGATGGGTCTCCGCCTGGGAATGAGTCTCCTCCTCGTGCTCATCCTCCTCCTCCTCTGATGGCTTTGATGGTGTGTCGGGCTCGGAGGGGATGTCACCACCCTATCGGATCATCAGCTTTAGATGCGAATAGCGTCGCTGGCTGCGATGCTCCAATCTCTCATACCGGCGCCGGTTACGGCGCTCCATCTGATCAAGCTGTCGGAACAGGCGGTGCACGAGGCGGTATACGGGCTCAGAGGCAGGTGGAGGTGCAGTGGTGGCAGCGGGGACAGCAGGGGCAGCTGTGGATGAAGAGGGTCCAGCAGACGGTGGGGCTGTCTCATCAGTAGCAGTGAAGGGTGGTGGTCTGTAGCCCAAAACTAGGAAGTTCCTGTTGTGAGGAATGATCTTCCTGCAGTCCGCCGCTGGTGGTCTCTCGTCGGCATCCTCCCATGGCACGTCAGCTCGACGGCCTAGCTGTGTAACCAGATAAGGAAAAGGGAGGGTGCCTCGGACATGGACCCTAGCCATATAATGCCGGATAAAGCGTGGCAGATAAAGGTCCTTACCCTCCATCACACACCATAGGAGGGTGATCATAGCAGCCGGGATCTCCGTCTCATGAGTACTCGGCATCACATAGTTGCTCAAGATCTGGTGCCATAACCGAGCCTCTTCATTTAAGTACGCCCTCTTGATCCCTCTAGGCATGGTGGTGTCCTGACCCATCTCCCAAGGAACAGTCGGGTCGAGAGCTATCCGTGCCTTCACAGCATCCCAATCAAACCGCATCAGGCGCATGTCCTCCTCAACCTTTTGATAACCATCAGGCTGATCAGACTTGGCTGGGAGCCGGAGAATGTCCTCTATGGCCTCCTCAGTGACCAGAATTTGCTTTTCTCTCAGGTTCACTGCATCTAGGGTAGTGACGTAGTAATTGCAGTAGAATTCCCTGACCCAAGATGCAGTGACCTCTGTCAGTGCTCTCTCCAGAAAGAACCAGCCTCTTTGCTTGATTTGCTCAGTGGTGTACTGCTGGAGTACTTCTGGAATCTTCAGAGTTCTCTCCAGGTATAGGTTCCTGGAGTTTGCAAATGCCGGATACTTCAGCTCATAGTATCGGTTTGCAAATTTTATTGAATCATTTGCAGGGAGCAGCTGGTCAACTTTTTCCTGCTGTGTAAAGTTCTTCTCCCGCCATGAGGAATCATGCATTAGGTCAATGATGGACTGGGAGGAATCTCCTCTTTTGCGCTTGCCAGTAGCCTTGCCTTTGCCTTTTCTCTGTGAGGCAGACATCCTGAAAGATGGAAAACTAGGATATATAAAAATAGGAAAGCAAGTAGGCATATAGTCAAAGAAAACACAAAGTGGCAAGGGAGAATTAGAATGAGGTAAATGAGTTAAGTAAATGTGCATTAAGGATTGTATAGTAGTTTAAAAGTTTGAAAGGAAGAATTTACAATCCAAAATGTATCAGAATTTAAGTTAAATAGAAAAATTGTTATTATGCCATGGTTAGAAAGTTGGAGGAGGGTGAAAAAAAAAATCAGAAAAGAGATTTTAAAAAGTTAGTATGGTTAGAATTTGAAAGAGGAGTTAGTAAATTAAAATTAGTGAGGCAGTAAAATGTGGGTTAAAGTAAGTGGCATAAAGAAAATATTCCACGGAACAAGGATTCACAATTATGACTAGAAATAAGTCATAACCGAACAAGGAAAACAGGGTGATGTTGATTCAAATTGGAATAAAGAAAGTAAAAATTGGAATCAGAATATCACAAATACAGTTTATAAACCGGGAAATCAAAGAGGATAAGAAAGTCTGCCATGGCATTCATGAAATGGTTTGGTTAAAGCGGAAGACAACTGAGTTCAAATTGCCAAACCAAAACATGAATGACAACATTTTACAAAAAATTTGGGCAGCATTCCGGCTAAAATTGGATTATCCCGGAAAATAAACAACAACAAGGCAGGTCATATGAATTAAAAAAACTTGCTGCAGTTACCTATAATTAATATAAACATGAAAATTTAGAGTAACAAGCAACAAATGCAGGAAATCACAGCATATGAACAAGGTCACAGTAACAGCAGAATTGCAGATTTGATAAAACAAAAACAGGAACAGTGCAAGTAAACAGACCTAAATCCACTAACCACAGGCTAAGCTACCTAACAACCTAAAATCCACTACAACATGCATATCTAACTAGCCTAAACATGAACATAAAACGAAAAAAATAAGAATAACTGCGAACGGATAAAAGGGATTGCGTGTTGCGGAACCTGGAAGGCTGAATAATGAGAGTAGGCAGAAAGGTTGTTGGGTGGTGGTGATGGTAGCGTCCGGTGGTAGGCATGGCGATGCGGCTGTTTGGTAGGGGGAAGGAGAGAGTGATGGGGGTATGGGAAGGGAGGGGGAAAGGGGTGGTGTTGCTGGTTGAAAGGGGGTGCGGTTGGACGGTGGCGGTGTCGTGTGGTGGCGCGGGGGGAAAACAGTGGCAGAGGAGGATGGAGGAAAAAGAAAGAAGAAGAAAGAAGGGGAAAGGAGGGAGGGGGGTAGGTGGCGGTGGCCTCTGGGTGGTCGGCGGCTTCCGGGTGGTGGCGCGGAGGTGGCTTGGTGGTGGTTGGTGCTTGGAGGAGGATGATGGGATATTTTCGTGGAAAAACGAATTTCTCCAAAACACCCAAAACTAACCGGCAAGTGCACCGGGTCGCATCAAGTAATAATAACTCACGGGAGTGAGGTCGATCCCACAGAGATTGAAGGATTGAGCAATTTTAGTTTAGTGGTTGATTTAGTCAAGCGAATCAAGATCTGGTTGAGAGATTTGTGATTAACAGAATTTAAATTGCATGGAAAGTAAAGGGCATTGGTAAATTGCATGAAATTAAAGATAACTGAAAATTTAAGTGCTGAATCTTAAAGAGCAAGAAATTAAATGGCAGAAGCTTAGAACGCAAGAAATGTAAATTGCAGAATCTTAAAGAGCAAGAAATGTAAATGGCTTGAATTGTAAAGGGAATTGGGAGTTGGATTTGCAGAAATTAAACAAGGAAAAGTAAAATTCAACAAACAGAGAAATAGAAGATGACTTGGATTGAACCGGATCTTAAAACAGAAAAGTAAATGAGCATGAAAAAAACGTTAAACAGAAAAAGTAAAATGAGAATTCAGATCTCAGGACCCAAGAGACTAGAAAACCAAGTCTAGATCTCAATGCCTTCCTAGATCCAACAAGCACAATTGCAAAGGAAATTGTAAATTGCAAAGAAAGTAGATGAAGAAGCAAGTAACCGAAACTGAAATTCAATTAAGCAGAAAATTAAACAAGATCCCAAGGTGAGATTGAAACAGAATTTCTTCAATTCTCCACCCAAAATCCAAGACAAGAAAAGTAAAGAGTGATGGGCAAGAACAAGGAAGAAGAGAGATCAATTCTCCTCCCAAATTCTCTTGAATTAAAACAACAATGCTAAGAAATGTAAAAGTGAGCTCTAAGCAAACCGAAAAGAAAGCTATTCTGAAAAACTAAAAGGGAAGCTCTCTGAAAAACTTAAATCCTATGCTATTTATACACTTTCTTCAAATGGTCTTCAAGCCTTCAATTGGGCCTTTGCTCTTGATGGAATTGGGTTGATAGAGGCCTTGGTTGATTGCTCTTGGAGTTTGGAGAAGAACCGAATTGAACCGGGTTGGAATCATGAAAGCTTGAGTAAAAGTTGGAGTAAAAGTTTGAGGCTAACTTTTACTCCAACTTTTCACATCAGCACCCTTCTTTGCTGATACCAACGTTGGGGCAAAAGTTAGGGGTCTAACTTTTGCTCCAACGTTGGCCTCCCCTTGCATACTCATGGCGCCAACGTTAGCCAAAAAGTTAGGGGCTAACGTTGGCGCAAACTTTTGCTCTCCAGGGTGTGTTTTGTGATGCCAAAAGTTAGCCAAAAAGTTTGAGGCTAACTTTTGCTCCAGCTTTTGCCCAAAAGTTAGCCAAAAAGTTTGAGGCTAACTTTTGCTCCAGCTTTTTGCCCAAAAGTTAGCCAAAAAGTTTGAGGCTAACTTTTGGTCCAGTTTTTTGCTTCCTGGTTCATTTTCAATTAATCCAAAAGTTTGAGCTAAAGTTTGAGGCAAACTTTTGCTCAAAATTTTTGTCCTCTCTTCCTCCTAGCCATTCCTTCTTGCTTCAACCTTTCTCCAAGCTTTCTTCACCTATCATTAATCAACCAAACACATCAAAGCTATGCTCAAAACCATGAGATATTCATTCTTTCATAATATGTGACAATTATAGCATAAAACCTCACGAAATAGCATGAATTCATACATGGTTGATTAAATCAGTGGAAGCATGAAAATCTACCCAATTGGCTTGCTTATGGCTCAAGAAAGTGCATAATTCAATTGAAATCAAAAGAAAAAGGCTAGTGAAACTAGGCTAAGATGACTTGTCATCACAACACCAAACTTAAAGCTTGCTTGTTCCCAAGCAAGAAATGATTTATTGAGAAGAAAGAATGAAATGGAAGAGGATGTTCATGCTAGTAGAGTGTTATTGGTAGTTCATGGGGTTTTATGTGGATATGTAAACACTCACCTCTTATTGACTCTTAAGCCTAGAAAGTCTCCTTCAAGCTTCAAGTAACATACTGCTATGACCTCTCATTATTTCTTTATCCTTGGCTATTATTTTGTTCATAAGCTTTATTTGAGTGTCATGTGTAGCAAGTTCATTTCCTTTTCTTTATACTTGACACATTATTCACTATAGACACTTGGCTTACATTCCTTCTTAGAACATTGATGCCCAGCACCTCTTTGGGCTACTAAATGCCTTGTAGTTAGGTTGCTCTTGATAGTGGACTTTCAGCTGATGATCCCGGGTTAGTTAACCCAAGTCATCAAGTGTTGATGCACTCCAAAGAGCTTAATAATCCAAGCAGATCCTAATACAAAGACACCACAGGCATATATTCTAAGGTTCAAGCTATTGGTGTCCAGCTTTGTTTCTTTTTGTTTTTCTTTTGTTCTGCCACTTTTTGGCTATTTCTTTTTCTCCCCTTTTTTCTTTCTTTTTGTTTTTCTTTCTAACCAAGGATTTTTATTTGATTGAGATTCATAGACAGTAGCTACTTTCTACTTAAGAGGAGACATCCTAGTGTTCTTATTCATTAAAGGTGAGCTATTATACAATCACACACATACCACCACTTACTTTTATTTTACTTCTATCTAACAGAGAACTATCTCACTTCACATTCAAACATTTCTTTTATTGAATTGAAAATGCAGGGGACAAAGCATGCTTTTTGTTAAGTGAAAGTAAATACACAAGCACACACATAGACTAGCTTACTTATTCTAAGAGAAATTCTACTTGTATTAGATGAACACTTTATCAAAACACAAGTCAAAACATTTTTCAACAGTAAGAATTAAGTATAAATACAACCTATTGGTTTGCAATTCCTTTGTCCTTTCTTCTGTTGTGCCCTTTTGAGTTATGATGCATAGTGTCTTCAAATGGTGGTGAATTCCCTGCATAATTCTCAAAAGTTGCTTGCTTCTCAAGCCCTTAGATGACCAGTTAGTATGCATGAATTGAGTGTGGCTTGTGGATTTAATTTGGTGTGGGAACACCAAACTTGAGTTCTTGCCACTTCTCTGGATACAGCAGGTTAACTCTAGGCAAAATCTTGTGTCCTTACTAAAGGTTATGAAGTTAAGACTAAAAGGCAGTTAAGTGGTTGAATAATCTGTTCGATTGCTTGGAACTAACAATGTGCAGGAAGTTAGAATGTGCTTTTGAATGAGGTTTTGGTGGAACACCAAACTTAGAATCCTCCATTCTCCCTTAAGATGTTTTTGGTGTGCAACACCAAACTTAGCTCCTTGCAATACATGTCAATTATTCAACATTTTTATTGAAAAAGCTATGAAAAGAAAACTACCTCAGGTTGGGGTGCCTCCCAACAAGCGCTCTTTTATTGTCACTAGCTTGACATCCTTCAATTCCTTTCAGGACGGCTGTAGGTTCTGGACCTCTTTTTCCTTATCCCATTGTCCTCCCAAGTACAGCTTTGCTCTGTGACCATTTACTGTGAATTGATTCTTTGTTGCTTCATCTAGCAGTTCAATGCTCCCATAAGGAAAAACCTTTGTCACCGAGTATGGGCCAGTCCATTTAGACTTAAGTTTGCTAGGGAAGATCTTAAGCCTTGAGTTATATAGGAGCACTTGCTGCCCTGGCTTGAATTCCTTCTTTGTGATCTTCTTGTCATGCCACCTCTTAGCTCTTTCCTTGTATATCTTAGCACTCTCATAAGCTTCTATCCTGAATTCATCTAACTCATTCAGTTGCAACAACCTTTTTTCTCCTACAGCTTGGGAATCAAGGTTGAGGAGTTTAGTGGCCCAAAAAGCTCTGTGTTCAAGCTCTACAGGGAGGTGGCAGGATTTGCTATACAATAGCTGAAAGGGTGACTTGCCAATAGGAGTTTTGAAAGCTGTCCTATATGCCCATAATGCATCTTCTAGCTTCCTAGCCCAATCTTTTCTTGTGCTTCCCACTGTTTTCTCTAGGATCTTCTTTAATTCCCTATTTGCTAGTTCAGCCTGGCCATTAGTCTGAGGGTGGTAAGGTGTAGCCACTTTATGGATTACTCCATATTTGTGGAGGAGCTTCTCCATCTGTTTGTTGCAAAAGTGACTACCACCATCACTGACAAGACTCTTGGGCACTCCATATCTTGTGAAAATGTGCTTTTTAAAGAATTGGAGGACAATCTGTGCATCACAGGTGGTCGTAGCTATGGCTTCCACCCACTTTGAGACATACTCCACTGCGACTAAGATATATCTGAAAGAAAAGGAAGGGGGAAAGGGCCCCATGAAATCAATTCCCCATAGATCAAATAATTCCAGTTCCAAGATGAAGTTTTGAGGCATCTCATTCCTTCTTGTTAATCCTCCTGCTTTCTGGCATTCATTACATTGGTGAACATATTCTCTGGCATCCTTGAAGATAGTTGGCCAATAGAAGCCGCTCTGCAATATCTTTGCAGCTGTTTTCTCTGGGCCAAAGTGTCCACCATAAGCTGAACCATGGCAGTGCCACAGGATATCCCTTATTTCACTCTCAGGGATACACCTTCTAATTACTCCATCAAAACATCTCTTGAACAGGAAGGGTTCATCCCATAAGAATTTCTTTCCCTCATTGATTAACTTCTTCACTTGTTGCTTAGAAAAGTCTTGAGGTATCTTTCTTCCCACTTTGTAGTTTGCTATGTCAGCAAACCAAGGTGCTTGCTGGATCTGCAAAAGGTGCTCATCTGGGAAGCTTTCGTTCATGGGCTGAGATGCTTGTTGAATTTTTTCATGTGGTAGCCTCGACAAATGGTCAGCAACCCAGTTTTCAGTGCCCTTCCTGTCTCTTACCTCAATGTCAAACTCTTGTAAGAGCAATATCAACCTGATAAGTCTTGGTTTAGCATCCTGTTTTGACATCAAATACTTAAGTGCAGCATGGTCAGTATAAACCACAACTTTGGATCCTATCAAGTATGATCTAAACTTATCAAAAGCATAAACTACAGCTAGCAACTCCTTCTCCGTTGTGGTGTAATTTCTTTGGGCCTCATTCAACACTTTACTTGCATAATATATGATATGATGTAAGTTTCCCTTCTTTTGCCCAAGTACAGCACCAATTGCAAGGTCACTTGCATCACACATGAGTTCAAAAGGTAACTCACAATCTGGAGGTGTGATGATTGGTGCTGTTGTGAGTCTGTTTTTTAAAGTTTCAAAGGCTTGCTGGCAGTTTTCATCAAAAACAAAAGGGTTATCAAGCATTAATAGATTACTCAAAGGTTTAGCTATTTTTGAAAAATCCCTGATAAACCTTTTGTAGAATCCGGCATGCCCCAAGAAACTTCTAACAGATTTCACATTAATTGGTGGAGGGAGTTTTTCTATGATTTCAACCTTTGCCTTATCAACCTCTATCCCTTTTCTTGAAACTTTATGGCCAAGAACAATCCCTTCGGGTACCATGAAATGGCATTTCTCCCAGTTCAAAACTAAATTAGTTTCTTGGCACCTTTTCAAAACAAGGGTTAAATGGTTTAGGCAAGCATTGAAATTATCACCAAAAACAGAGAAGTCATCCATGAAGACTTCTAAAAACTTTTCGACCATATCAGAGAAAATGGAGAGCATACACCTTTGAAATGTGGCAGGGGCGTTGCAAAGCCCAAAGGGCATCCTCCGGTATGCAAAGACTCCAAATGGACATGTAAAGGCAGTCTTCTCTTGGTCCTTGGGGTCCACCACGATTTGATTATACCCAGAATATTCGTCCAAAAAGCAATAATAGGCATGGCCGGCCAACCTTTCCAGCATCTGATCAATGAATGGGGGAGGGAAATGGTCCTTCCTGGTGGCATCATTCAATCTTCTATACTCTATGCACATCCTCCACCCAGTCACTGTTCTAGTAGGGATCAACTCATTCTTCTCATTAGTGATGACCGTCATTCCTCCTTTCTTTGGTACAACTTGAACCGGGCTTACCCATGGGCTGTCAGATATTGGGAAGATTATCCCTGCATTCCACAACTTCATTACTTCCTTCTGGACAACTTCCTTCATTGTGGGATTTAGCCTTCTTTGTGGTTGAACTACTGGTTTGGAATTATCTTCCAAGAGGATCTTATGCATACACACTGCAAGGCTGATTCCCTTCAGGTCATCAATGGTCCATCCTAAAGCATCTTTGTGAGCTTTGAGTACATCAAGAAGTTCTCCTTCTTCCTTCTTTGTCAGGGATGAATTAATGATTACTGGGAAGCTCTCCGATGTGCCAAGGAATGCATATTTGAGATGGGTGGGTAATGGTTTCAGTTCTTGTTTTCGTACTTCTTCCTTTTTGTCTTGTTTTTCATCTTGCTCAATAGAAGTCTCAGCTACTTGTTCCTCTGTTGCCCCTTGATTTCCTTCTTGCTCTTGAGGACTTTCTTCCAGCATTTCTTCCACCAAACTCTCTATCATGTCCACTCTCACATAATCCTCTTGCTCAGGAATGTGTTGCATTGACTTGAAGACGTTTATGACCATTTGTTCATTGTGGACCCTGAAGATCATTTCTCCTTTTTCTACATCAATAGTGGCTCTTGCTGTGGCTAGAAATGGCCTTCCCAAAATGATTGAATTGTTTCCTTCCTCTTCAGTATCCAAAATCACAAAATCTGCTGGGAAAATAAACTCCCCAACCTTCACCAACAGATTTTCCACAATTCCAGTGGGTGTTTTGATTGATCTGTCAGCCATGACCAATGACATCCTGGTGGGTTTAAGCTCTTCTATAGCAAGTTTTCTCATCATTGAGAGAGGCATTAAGTTGATGCTGGCACCAAAGTCACAGAGAGCTTTGTTGAGAATTATTCTGCCAATGGTGCATGAGACTACAAAGCTTCCTGGATCCTTGAGTTTTGGTGGAATGCCCCTTTGAATCAAAGCACTGCATTCCTCGGTGAGTAACACGGTTTCCTTCTCAAGCCAACTTCTTTTCTTGTTGATAAGCTCCTTCAAAAACTTGGCATACAGAGGCATTTGCTCAAGTGCTTCAGCAAAAGGAATATTGATTTCCAGCTTTTTGAAAGTCTCAAGGAACTTATGAAAATGCTGGTCCTTGGTTTCTTTGTTGAACCTCTGGGGATATGGCAGTGGAGGTGTGATGCTCTTTCCTATTTGCTGCTGTCCCTGAGTCACTTCTGTTGAACCGTGTGGCTGGTTGTCTTTCTCTTTGAGTTTCTCAATTCTCTTGTTTGGCATCACAACTTGATCCTTGGCTTCATTTGCCTTTGTTTGCTCCTCATCTTCTATTGCACTTTTGCTGCTCTCTGCTTGCTTCTTTGTAGTGTCATTATTGCTCATCAATGTTCTCCCACTCCTTAATTGTATCGCCTTGCATTCTTCCTTAGGATTTGGAATTGTGTCACTCGGCAGAGAGCTTGAGGGTCTCTCAAGAGAAATCTGCTTGGAGATTTGCCCCATCTGTCTCTCTAGGCTCTTCAGGGATGCTTCATGATTCTTGGTTGTCATTTCCTGATGTTTCAATATTTTGTCTATCACGGCCTCCAAGTTAGTGATTCTTTGGGCTTCAGGTGATACTTGAGGTGGGTTATGAGATGTGGGTGGTGGATGGTAGGCATTTTGGTTGGTGGGTTGGTTATTAGATTAGTACTGGTTGGGGTTGGGGTAGTTGTTTTGAGGTTTTTTGTAGGGGTTTTGGTTAGTTTGCTGCTGGTTGTGGTTTTGGTTGCTTCTTGGGTTGTTTTGGTTTGAGTTCCTCTGCCATAGTTGTTGGTTTTGGGTATGATTATCTCCCCATCTGAGGTTTGGGTGGTTCTTCCAGGATGGATTGTATGTATCACCATACACTTCATTTGGTCCTTGGTTGTGCATATACTGTACTTGCTCTTGTTGTTGTTCTTCTTGAGTTTCTTCATTCTGTCCCCATGTGGTTAATGGTTGGCTAGTGTTAATTGCTGCAACTTGGAGACTATCAATCCTCTTGGCCATTTGCTCAAATTGTTGTTGAATTTGCTGCTGCATCATCTTGTTTTGAGCCAAGATTGAGTCCACTTCTTCTAGCTCCATTACTCCTCTTCTTTGTGATGGTTGGCGGTTTCTTTGATGAGCAAAGAAATATTGGTTGTTAGCCACCATATCAATGAGATTTTGAGCTTCCTTTGCAGTTTTCATGAGTTGCAAGGAACCTCCAGCTGAATGATCCAAAGCTTCTTGAGATTTCAATGTTAAGCCCTCATAGAAATTCTGCAGCTTATCCCACTCAGTGAACATTTCAGGAGGACATTTCCTGATTAGAGCCTTGTATCTCTCCCATGCTTCATGGATGGGTTCAGCCTCCATTTGTGTAAATGTTTGTACTTCAGTCTTCAACCTTATGATCCTTTGAGGTGGGTAAAATTTGGCAAGGAACTTAGTTACCAAATCATCCCAATTGTTGATGTTGTCTCTTGGAAAGGATTCCAACCATTGAGTGGCCTTGTCTCTGAGAGAAAATGGGAATAGCAATAGCTTATAGCTATCAGGAGGCACACCATTAGTTTTAATAGTGTTACAAATCCTCAAGAAGGTGGATAAGTGTTGGTTCGGATCTTCAAGTGGTCCTCCACCAAAAGAGCAATTGTTTTGAACCAAAGTGATGAGTTGTGGCTTTAGTTCAAAATTGTTTGCATTGACATTTGGAGTTAAGATGCTACTTCCACAATGTCTAGGATTTGCAAAAGTATAGGAAGCTAAAACTCTCCTCTGGGGTGGATTGTTATTGTTGTTGTCTGCTCCACCTGGTGGATTGGTTGAATGTTCCTCCATATCTTGGAATTCTTCTTCTGATTCCTCTTCTCCAACAATATTTTTCCCTCTTTCAGCTCTTCTTAACCTTCTAAGAGTTCTTTCGTCTTGTTCATGAAAGATGGGTGTATTTCTTCTTGTACCTGACATACAAGCAGAACATAAGAAACACACAAACCAGTGACACTTCAATCTACTGCTAGAATGAAGTTTTAGTTAGCTTAAGCAAAAATTCAAATAGTTAGTGGGTTAATTGAAAATTAAAGGAACAGAAAATAAAAATGCTAGATCTAGATTACCACCTCACTTAATCATTGTCAATCTAATCAATCCCCGGCAACGGTGCCAAAAACTTGATGGGATATTTTCGTGGAAAAACGAATTTCTCCAAAACACCCAAAACTAACCGGCAAGTGCACCGGGTCGCATCAAGTAATAATAACTCACGGGAGTGAGGTCGATCCCACAGGGATTGAAGGATTAAGCAATTTTAGTTTAGTGGTTGATTTAGTCAAGCGAATCAAGATCTGGTTGAGAGATTTGTGATTAACAGAATTTAAATTGCATGGAAAGTAAAGGGCATTGGTAAATTGCATGAAATTAAAGATAACTGAAAATTTAAGTGCTGAATCTTAAAGAGCAAGAAATTAAATGGCAGAAGCTTAGAACGCAAGAAATGTAAATTGCAGAATCTTAAAGAGCAAGAAATGTAAATGGCTTGAATTGTAAATGGAATTGGGAGTTGGATTTGCAGAAATTAAACAAGGAAAAGTAAAATTCAACAAACAGAGAAATAGAAGATGACTTGGATTGAACCGGATCTTAAAACAGAAAAGTAAATGAGCATGAAAAAAACGTTAAACAGAGAAAGTAAAATGAGAATTCAGATCTCAGGACCCAAGAGACTAGATAACCAAGTCTAGATCTCAATGCCTTCCTATATCCAACAAGCACAACTGCAAAGGAAATTGTAAATTGCAAAGAAAGTAGATGAAGAAGCAAGTAACCGAAACTGAAATTCAATTAAGCAGAAAATTAAACAAGATCCCAAGGTGAGATTGAAACAGAATTTCTTCAATTCTCCACCCAAAATCCAAGACAAGAAAAGTAAAGAGTGATGGCAAGAACAAGGAAGAAGAGAGATCAATTCTCCTCCCAAATTCTCTTGAATTAAAACAACAATGCTAAGAAATGTAAAAGTGAGCTCTAAGCAAACCGAAAAGAAAGCTATTCTGAAAAACTAAAAGGGAAGCTCTCTGAAAAACTTAAATCCTATGCTATTTATACACTTTCTTCAAATGGTCTTCAAGCCTTCAATTGGGCCTTTGCTCTTGATGGAATTGGGTTGATAGAGGCCTTGGTTGATTGCTCTTGGAGTTTGGAGAAGAACCGAATTGAACTGGGTTGGAATCATGAAAGCTTGAGTAAAAGTTGGAGTAAAAGTTTGAGGCTAACTTTTACTCCAACTTTTCACATCAGCACCCTTCTTTGCTGATACCAACGTTGGGGCAAAAGTTAGGGGTCTAACTTTTGCTCCAACGTTGGCCTCCCCTTGCATACTCATGGCGCCAACGTTAGCCAAAAAGTTAGGGGCTAACGTTGGCGCAAACTTTTGCTCTCCAGGGTGTATTTTTCATGCGCCAACGTTAGCCAAAAAGTTAGGGGCTAACGTTGGCGCAAACTTTTGCTCTCCAGGGTGTGTTTTGTGATGCCAAAAGTTAGCCAAAAAGTTTGAGGCTAACTTTTGCTCCAGCTTTTGCCCAAAAGTTAGCCAAAAAGTTTGAGGCTAACTTTTGCTCCAGCTTTTTGCCCAAAAGTTAGCCAAAAAGTTTGAGGCTAACTTTTGGTCCAGCTTTTTGCTTCCTGGTTCATTTTCAATTAATCCAAAAGTTTGAGCTAAAGTTTGAGGCAAACTTTTGCTCAAACTTTTTGTCCTCTCTTCCTCCTAGCCATTCCTTCTTGCTTCAACCTTTCTCCAAGCTTTCTTCACCTATCATTAATCAACCAAACACATCAAAGCTATGCTCAAAACCATGAGATATTCATTCTTTCATAATATGTGACAATTATAGCATAAAACCTCACGAAATAGCATGAATTCATACATGGTTGATTAAATCAGTGGAAGCATGAAAATCTACCCAATTGGCTAGCTTATGGCTCAAGAAAGTGCATAATTCAATTGAAATCAAAAGCAAAAGGCTAGTGAAACTAGGCTAAGATGACTTGTCATCAGAGGAGAGGGGGGGAAAGGGTTGGGGGGGCTGTGCGATGGATAGGGTTCGCGTGGCTGGGGGGAGTTATACTTTGAAATCCACGCGGCCGCGTGGGGCACGCAGTCGCGTGGTGGGGGTGAAAACGGAGGTGACGCGATCGCGTGGGTCGCGCGATCGCATGGGAGGGGGTAGAAGAGGGGGTGACGCGATCGCGTGGGTCGCGCGATCGCGTCGCTGGAATTTGTGCTAGACGCACGACTCCAGCGTCGTTTCAGCGCAACTCTCTGTCTCCTCCTAGGGTGTTGTGCAATCCATGCGACGCGATCGCGTCGCTCACGCGGTCGCGTGAGATTGGTTTTATGCATGTGACGCGATCGCATGGGGCATGCAATCGCATGGGTAATTTGTGCAAAACGCACAAGGGCCGCACGATTCCAGCCTAACTTTCTGGACGTTAGATCTTTACGCCGATCTCCAGGGCACGCGGCCGCGTGGGTGACGCGGTCGCGTGGATAGTATTTTCGCAATATGACGCGATCGCATGGGGCATGCGGTTGCGTCGTGCACCCCTTTTTTTTATGTGTATGATAAATGCAGAATGCAATGATTAATATGAGTGCTATGCATGATTCCAGGTTCAATAAAGTAAAATAAAAAGGAAATAAAAACAAAAACAATTAACAAGAAATAAACTAAAAAAGAAGCGACCATACCATGGTGGGTTGTCTCCCACCTAGCACTTTTAGTTAAAGTCCTTAAGTTGGACATTGGAGGAGCTTCTTGTTATGGCGGCTTATGTTTAAATTCGTCCAAAAATCTCCACCAGTGCTTGGAATGCCAATAGCCTCCGGAATCCCAAACTAGGCATGTAAAGCTTCTAAATAGCTTCAAACAGATTGTTAGGCTCCTGGGGTGACAAATGTCAGAATAAACTCCAGGATCCCAAGCCTTGCTTTTAAATCCGCCTCCGTCTTGATCTACATGTCTCTATCCGGGCGGTTTAAAGAGTAGAATCTCACCATGGTGACCAAACGTTCTCTGTGATCCATGCAGTTGAGCATGATACCAATCCGTGTACTTCGAGGTGAAGCGTGGAACCTTATTGAACCTTGTGCACCAACTCTGAGTACGAGCCATTTCCCTCTTACTCTTAAAGTCGCAAAGAGCTCTAAGCTGGCCATCTGTTTCAAGCAAACCATATTCAAGTGAAAAAGTAAAGTTATAGGTTAAGGATTGTACCCACTTGAAGCTTGTATTAGGTGGTAATGGCCTTGGGGTAGGTGTTTCCAGTGGTTCTGTAAGTTCTACTCCCTTGTGCTCTTCTGTGAATTCTTCCACTTCCTTGCAAGGTTCTACAATTATATCTGTGTCCTGGTCAAAGTCTTCTATGTCTTCCTCATCACTTGAGTCATAGATTGGAGGTTGAGAAAAATCTACCTCCACATCGTCTTTGTATTCACTTGGGGAAGATTCTTCGATCTCAGAAAATTCACTTGCGGATGCAAGTTCATTACTAAGAAAGCCAGACTTGTGACTATCATCATCAAGGGAATTTGTTTCCTGGGTTATTCCGTCTGATTCTTCATAAATGACTTGCCTTAGGGATTGTGCACTATCCTCCTTAGCATCAACCGTAACGTCCTTGACGGAGTTCTCCTCAACTCTGGATTCCCATGGAGGTTCAGCGTCTCCTAAATCTTCAACCAACTCTTCTTCTTGTACAATGACAGCTCCTTCTACTTGTTCTAGTACGAATTCATGCTCTGTCTTGTCCACTGGAGTTTCTAGTGTCTCCTTCATGCTACGCTCTTCATTAGATTGTCCACATGGGGCTGTGGTTGGTCCTTGAATATTTGAGCACCTAGAAACCCATTGAATTACTGCTTGCTCCAGTTGTCGAATGGTTGTTTGAAGTTTATTTACTGTTTTCTTTAGGCGAACCTCTGCTTCTCGGGGTGCCGGATTTGGACATGATACATAGGAAAGTGGTGGTGGTTAGGAGTGATTGGATTGGAATCGGGGTAAGGAAGGATCATATGGTGGTGAATGGTGAAGAGAAGCTTGTGAGTGTGGTGGTTCGAGGTTATGTTGAAAGGATGGTCTATAGGCATGGGGTGGGGCTTGTTGGTAGTTACAAGGTTGTCCACCATATCTTTCAGCTGGGTATGCATTGTAGAATGGTCCTTGTCCATGATATCTCGGAGGGTGTTGTTGCCTAAAGGGTTGATTAGATCCTCTTGGCTCCATCCATCCTTGATTGGTCTGATCTTGATGCACATTCCTGCTGTAACTTCTATTTCCTTCAACAAAATTAGAACCAAACTCAAAGCGAGAGGGGTGAGAGTTCATGGTAACTAATGCAAATAAAAATAAAAATAAGCAAATAAACAAGTAAAAGAAAAATATTTACAATAACCAATAATAAGGCACACGTTAGCAGTTCCCCGGCAACGGCGCCATTTTGAAAGAACTTGGAGATTGATGGTTTAGAAGTTATAACGAATACTCGTTGTAAGTATAGTTACTAAACCAAGCAATCAACCTTTCTTACAAACGTTTTGGTTGTCACAAGTAACAAACCCCTGAAAAATTGTTAACCGAGTATTCAAACCTCGGGTCGTCTTCTCAAGGAACTGCAAGGAAGTATGTTCTTATTATTGGCTATAAAGGTTATAATCGGGGTTTAGAGGGTGAGAAACTAGTGATTTAAATGACAAGTAAAGTAAATGGCAATTAAAATAAATAAAACTATAAAGCAAACTTTTGGCAAGGTAAGAGAGATTGGAAGTCCAACTTAATTATCTCTCTCAACAATAATAAAAGTTGAATCTAAATTCCACTTAGTTAACCTTTACTAAAGCAAAGGAAAGTCAAGGGACTAATTAGTTTGACCTTCGAATCCTATTTAATTCCTAAGAAAAAGTTGGGATTATTGAAGTTCAGTTCAATTAGCAAGATAGCGATTATCAGTTATATTGAGTTTGATAATGTTGAGTTACTGATTTCTTAACCAAGACCAAAAGGGGAAAAAGTAAGATTGCTGGAATAAAAATGTCCTTAGATGGAAAGCAATGGTACACAAATTAAAGAGAAAGCAATCAATAACTGAAATACCTCAAATAATCATTAATTCAAATCATAACATGGAAAGGGTTCATAAGCCAAATTGGTAACATTTATAGATACGAATAAAAGCATTAAAGTAAAAGTAGCATAGAAACATAAATTAAAGTAAATACTAAACCTGGATCGAGAGTTACTCTTAAGAACTAAGAGAAGTCCTAAATCCTAATCCTAAGAGAGAGAGGAGAGAACCTCTCTCAAGCTAAATCTAAATCATGGAAAGTGAAAATTGGCGAGCTCCCTTTGAATGGATGCATTCTTACACTTTATAGCCTCTAATCTGTGTGTTCTATACTTGGATCTGGGCCAAAAGGGCTTTGGAAATCGCTAGGGGCGTATTCTGTGAATTCTGGTACGTGGCCTCTGTCACGCGTCCGCGTGGGTCACGCGTCCGCGTGGGTCACGCGTCCGCGTGGGTCACGCGGTCGCGTCATTCGGAGCATTTCTTTGCCACGCGGTCGCATCAGTCACGCGTCCGCGTCATATACGTTCTGCTTAAGGCGCGCGGTCGCGTCAGTCATGCGGCCGCGTCGCTACTTCTTTGCTTCTGGCACGCGATCGCGTCAGTCATGCGATCGCGTGGATGCCAGTTCCTTCAGGAACTCCGTTTCGCACTTCCCTTCCATTTTTGTACGTTTCCTTTTCCATCCTTTAAGTCATTCTGCCTTAGAAAATCTGAAACTACTCAACACACTAATCACGGCATCGAATAAAAATAAAGGTAATTAAAATAATTAATTTTAAAGCTTAGGAAACATGTTTTTCACATACATCACATAATAAGGAAGGGAAAGTAAAACCATGCAATTAATATGAATAAGTGGGTGAAGAATTGAATAAATCAGTCAAACTAAGCACAAAATAACTCATGAAATATGGGTTTATCATTCACCATTGGAAAAGCTCTTTGTGATTTAGGGGCAAGCATTAATTTGGTGCCCCTATCTGTGATGAGAAAGCTACAAATTGAAAAAATAAAGCCAACAAGAATATCCTTTCAACTAGCCGACCGATCAATCAAATCTTCACATGGGATAGTGAAAAACTCATTGGTCAAAGTTGGAAAGCTCATCTTCCTAGTTGACTTCATGATTCTTGACATGAAAGAAGATGATGATGCCTCCATCATCTTAGGAATATCTTTCTTTTCCACCGGATGAGCTCTCATAGATGTCCAAAAAGGTGAGTTAACACTAAGGGTGCATGATAAACAAATATTTTTCAATGTCTTCAAAGTAACGCAACACTCTAGTGAATCAAAAAGCTGTATGAGAATTGATCTAATTGACTCCTTAGTCCAAAAAATTGTTGACAAAGGAACCCTTGAGGACTCTCTACAGTACATAAATTCTGAAACGGAAAAAGACCTTGACGATGCCTATTTAATATAGGATGACACTGGAAAAAGGTGCTATGAAGCGACCCGACTTCCAACCTAGCAGAACTATGCGTCAAGCTAGTGACGTTAAAAGAGCGCTCGTTGGGAGGCAATCCAACCACGACGAGTATCCATTTCTTCTCTTTTTCATTAAAGTATTTTGCTCTTTCTTCTCTTTGTCATTGAAGTACTTTGCATTAAAGTATTTTTCTTTTCCTTTCCTTCCCTTTTTAGTAAAGTGTTTTTCATTTTTTCTTTTTCTTTTTATTTTAAAAGGCAGGAGTGGCACCTAGTGTCTAAAGAGGGCGTCTAGTGCCTTCGATGGGGTTTAAGAACTGGCACCTAGTGCCCATGTGTTAGAGACGCCCAGGGCACAATATAAAGTATCGGCGCCCAATGAGCCTAGTACTCAAGTCTGGCGTGGAGTGCTCATCAAGCCCAGTGCCATAGACTCAAGTATGGCGCCTTCGATGGAATTTTGAAGGGTAGTGCCTGACTTCAAGGTTGACGCCCAGTGCCAGGCAAGCCCAGCACCTTCGATGAATCTCCTCGCAATTACCTTTAATTCTTATTTTCATTAATGATTTTTAACTATAAGTAATAAGTTTTTCAAACATTTTACATGCATATTTACCTTTTGTTTTTACTTTACAATTGCTATTGTGAATTATTTGTCTTCCCAAGATTCATTATCATACATGCACGATACATCACTTCATGCAAACACCTTAGCATGCATGCACATTACTCTTCCCAAATTTTAGTTTTGTCATAATTCACATGCATGCAAGCATGCAGCCATATATTACCTCTATACCTATATTTTTTCAACTTTCAAGGTTTTTTATTTTGTCATTTAGCTTTTATTTTACATAAATGCTCTCTACACACATGCATACTACACACACCATCATCAATTTACAACTACACAATTCATGCTTCACTACACTATAAATGCACATACACACTACACATATCATATATCACTTACACATTCATATTCTTCTTTATTCACTTCACTTTATATTTTATTCTCTCACTTATACGTCCAAACTCTAAGTTTGAGGTTGGAAGTATTTTTGCATACTGTGAAGTATTATTTCAATGAATCAATATGTCTTTGTTCAAATAGAAAAAAGAAAAGGAACCGGTCACTCTTTCATATGACACAAACCGGTTCTGCTTCAAGCTTCATGAAGACCAATATAGCATGTGAATGGCGAAAAAATCGGTCATTCCTGACGTAAGGTTAAACTTGAAACCGGATGAATATCCGAGTATTCAAGCCGAATTATCCCAAAGGAAGTAAAGCATCTTGGGCAATCCACCAAGAAGGATGGGACTCACATTAGTTCATGAATTTTATGCCAATGCTTGGATGACCCTTGAGAAAAAAATCCAAGAACCCGAAGAGCCCAGCTTCATGAGCTATGTCTGAGGTCATCCCATTAACTTTGGATCTCAGAATATCCAAAGGATTCTCTATCTCTTTCTTCTACGTCGCTCCTCTAATTTTGATTATTATGATTATGAAGTGAGGATGAGGAATGACAAAAGAGAATATGAGGTGATTTGTGACATTTGTGTCCCAGAGGCACAATGAAAGCTCAATGCCAAGGGAGCACCGAGCCAATTAAGGAGGACTGAGCTCATCCCTGTTATTAAAGATTGGCTAGATTTTATCTAACACTCCATTATTCCTACTTTGAAAGTGTAGAAAATCTAATTCCTACACATATAAGCCATGGCTCAAAGTGCAGATTGAAGAGCAAAACTCAGATTCCTGGATATTATCCACCGTCTTTGTCAAGCTACTAGGGTGTCCATTGAGCAAGATATCCCTAATAAACTTGCAAAGCCAATCTCTGTGGTAGTGTCGAAAAGATCAGCAAGAAGGTACCATAGATAAGCTCAAGGATATGAGCCACAATAGCAGCATCCTCCACCTCCTGCACCTGAGCCTTAAACGGGAACCAATCAATCTCAAAAAGTTGACATGCAACAATTTAACGGATAATTTCAACAATTTCACTTGGACATGACTAAAAGAATGGAATATCTTTGTGTTGCCCCCATAGGACACATCCACTATAAGTTCTCCCCTTCGAACAAATGGATAAAATATAGGATTACAATTGGAAAGAGGAAGAAGCTCAGAGGCAATGGCAGCAAGCAGAATTCAACGTCCTAAAAAAGGGAAGTATTATGAGAATTCAACATCCAACCTTTGAAGTAGTGATACTTTATGCAATAAAAAAAGAGGAGATTGGAAACAAAAGAAAAAGGCTCTGAGCACTAATGATTAGAGTCCAGTTATGTGTCTGTGATGCTTTTGTATCAAGGAGATACTTGGGTAAGTAAATCCGAGGGGTGCCTCATCATCACCCAATAACTTAAGTCAACTGGCTCAGAATTATGACTGAAAACCTATATTAAGAGTTACCGTGAGATAAAATATTTAAAGTCCAAAGAGGCTCTAAGCACTTATGTCTGGATTAATAAAAAGACTTCTTAGTTATGTACTTGTGGTGTTGATTGTGTCGAGAAGAGGCTTGGGTGATTAGATCCAAGGGGTGCTTTATCACCCGATAACTTGAGCCAACTGGCTCGGGGGATTATCGATTGAAAATCTATATTAAGAGATGCCTTGAGACAAGACACTTAGAGTAAAAAATTTGAAGTATTTTTCCTAGATAAAAAAAATTGTTAAGACTTTTTGAAAAGTAAAATGCTTCCAAGGTAAAAAACATTTTATGAAAGAATTCTCATAATATAATCCAGATTAGAGTTTTTGAATATTCTTACTTCTTAAGTATGCAAGATTCATCAAGATAAGAAAAGTCCACATGCGATCATATAGATGATTATAAACTCCACTTTTACTTTAACTTGGATTTAAATTAACAAACTCTTCAATTCTTATCAATAAGATCACCTCTATTTATTCTTCTTTTTGCTTGAGGACAAGCAAAGTTTTAAGTTTGGTGTTGTGATGTTTTGACATCTTTAGTGATTTTTTATATCTTTTTTAGTAGTTTTTTTAGGTTTAATTTAAAGTTTTTATGTTTTTGATAAAGTTTTCATAGCTAATCATATGTTTGGAGTTGTTTTAGAATTATTGTGTCTTCAGGATTAGTTTCAAAGTAATCAGGATAAGAGAAACAAATAAGAAAACACAAGATTGAACTCCCAGGAGATAAAAAGAAGCTGGCACCTGACTTCAAGGATCTGAAGTCCAGTGCCAGCAATCTAAGAAATCAAGGAGGAAACCCAACACCTAAGTGGGGTGCCTAGCGCCTTCAATGGTGCTTTAAGGGCTGGCACCCTACTTTAAAGCCCCAAGTCCAACTCCTAGTAAAGTCGAAAACATGGGTGCCCAACACTCAAACCCGGCGCCCAACTTCAAGTTGTTTTCCACTCCTAAGGGGTCCATATTCCATCCAAGTCTGACGCCATTGTCCGGTTTATAGTCCTATGATACTCCCATGCCAGATCAGATGCCACCTGTATACCTAATAAAATCATGCGAAAAACCCCACAAGAAAGAGGAAGAGACTTACACACATTTTTGTGAAAATTCTTGATGAGGCCATTCTGCAGAGGTTTTATCACCTCTCTGACATGGATGCCTTATGATGGTAATTCAAACTCGCAATACCACCTGAATGCTTTTAAAAATTTTATTGTTCTAGAAGGTGCTTCCACCCTGCAACAAAATTATTTTCTTGTGACACTAAAGAAATCAGCGATGACTTGGTTTAATTCTCTTCTCCTAAAGTGCATATTCATATTCTAGCAATTGTCCAAGTATTTTTTAAATAACTTCACCACTAAGAGAAGTCTATAAAAAATCTATCCTAATTGTACTTTATTGTCCAAAAATCAGAAATCTTTGAGAGATTATTCATATCGATTTAATACTAAATGCACCCAATGCCAAATTTATATTAATTTAATACTAAATGCACCCAATGCCAAACTATCTAGAGGAGCAAAAAGTACAAACTGGCTAGAAAAAGATTGCAATGATTTTGGGAGGCTTTTCTGGAGGATGGAAAAACAACGTCCTCAATAGTCGCCAAGAGAAGCCAATCCCAATGTTTTGACGTTGAAGTTATGCCCAAAGTTTTGTACAACCATCCCCTTCTACCAATTATCTTTTCAATTCTTAGATCCAGGAGGTTTCTGACATCGCCCACCAAGCCTTTGTGATAAAATTAATAATGGTGAACACTAAAGTGCACAATTCTTGGATCAAGGTAGCTCAGTTTGACATCATCTTCTAATGGTGTATTAATGCATTAGGTCTCTTAGAGAAAGATAATGAGCTCCACAATATTGAACTTATTGGATTCTTTAGAGAAGGGATCATGCTGGATGGTATATTTCGTTATAGGTGACAATTGATAGCCTTATTGAATGCAAAATAGTTAAGGTGAAGCGGTTTGTAATTGACTATAATTCGACTTATAACACCTTTATCGGAAGACCATCCCAGGATGGGATCTTTGGGATAACTATCACCTCATGATAGTACATCATAGTGAAAGGCTTAGTAGGACCTATACAAGGAGACGAGTTAGAAAGAGAAAAGTTCTAGAATGCCATTCTCTTTGGAAGAAGAAGCACACATCTCTAGAAGAGCGAGAAACCTGAAAAGACGAGCAAGGGAACCTTGTAGAACTGGACATCCTTGAAAAAAGCAAGCATAATGACTAAACCGAAAAGAGAACTTGAAAGGGTTTAGATTGACAGCCAATAGAATTATACTACCATGATCGCCAAACATCTTCCTCAAGGGAAAATCTTACCTTCCAACTCTGGCAAAACAAAGACTTATTTGCCTAGATGGTTGCAGATATAGCCAAGATTAATCATGAATTTGCAAGCCATCGACTCTCTATCCTTCTAAGAAACAAGCTGGTAGCACAAAGCATAGGCGTCTGAGTCCTAAAAAGATGAAAGAAGCTAATAAACAATAAAAAAATCTCCTCAAAAATTGAATTCATCAGGGAGGAAAAGTATCCAACTTAACTCAGCAACATAGTCATGGTCTCTAAAAGTAATAGAAAATGGAACATGTATGTAAATTATACCCATGGTTCTGAAAACCGAACCGGATCAGCCGGTTCAACAGGATTAACCGGGAACCAGTCACCAAGCCGATCCGGTTAGGCCTAAAAACTGCATAGCAAAAAACCGGTTACAGAACCGGTCAAACCGGTGGTTAACCGGTGAACCGGCAGAATCGTCTGGTTTTTTAGAGGGTTTCTGGTTCGGAAATAAACCCTCCTAAATACGGCGTTTTGTCCCTTAAATTAAAAAAAAAAAAACACAAAACGGCAAAACTGAAGTAGTGAACCCTAAATCAAACGCAGCCCCCATTTGTTCTTCTTCTTCCCAGAGCCACAAACTCATCTCCTCTCCTCTCTTCTCTGAGAACCATAGAAGCCACCGCAGCCCCCAATTGCGCAGCCACCACAGCCCGCCGCCACAGCATCCCACAGCCACCGCGTTGTTGTCATCGCCGAGCTCGCCTTCTCTCTATTCGCCGGTGTTGCGTCCTCTATTGTTGCCGTTGCAGCCCCCATTTGTTCTTCTTCTTCATAGAGCCACAAACTCATTTCCTCTCCTCTCTTCTCTGAGAACCATAGAAGCCACCGCAGCCTCCAATCGCGCAGCCACTGCATCCCACTGCCACAGCATCCCGCAGCCACCGCGGCGTTGTCATTGTTGAGCTCGCCTTCTCTCTATTCGCCGGTGTTGCGTCCTCTGTCGTTGCCTTGCTCGCCTTCCACCTCGCCGCCGGTAAGTAATACTTTGTTCGCAGTTTCGCACTTCACATCCATCTCCTCGTCATCTGCTTGCTGGTTTAGGGTTTAGCAATGATTTCTGATATTACTTGTTATTTGTTTCAAATTAATTTGCTTATTAGCTGGATTTTCTGAGGTTATTGTTTGTTGATTTAAGTTTTACTGTGGAGTTTGCTGAGTTAATTTCGTTCATAATTTTCTGAAATTTTATTCTTGAGTTGTTATTTTTTTCTATTGTGTTCTGAGTTGGGGTGAGTTGCTGTTTTTATCTTCCAACTACTTAGTTGGCATGATTCCATCATGTTTGGGAAGCTTTAGTCAATCTCTTCAATATTTGTCGCTCGCAGGGAACAAACTGACTGGCAATATTCCTCAAACTTATGTGAAAGGAAATGCCCTTCACTGGATTGATTTTAGTTCTAACAAGTTGTATGGTCAATTACCAAGAGCACTTGTCAATTGCAGAATGCTAGAGTTTCTTGATGTGAGACATAACCATTTTAATGACTCATTTCCTTTCTGGTTAGGATCTCTTCCTAAGTTAAAGGTTCTTTCTTTACGTGATAATCAATTTTACGGAGCTATAATGTGTCCATTGAAATACACATTTCCCCAACTTCGAATCATTGATCTCTCTCAAAATGGTTTCTCAACAAAATTAACATTGGAAATAATCATGTGCTTCAAATCGATGATCATATCCAACAAAAGACAACTGTATTTCAAGAACGTGATTTGTTAAATTTTGATGGATGATAGTTTAGGTATTTTGTTAAATTTTTTGAATTAATTTTATTGATGATTGATGATGTTTTTTAAATATTTGAAGTTATATATTTAATTTTTAATAATTTTATTTAATATTTAATAAAATCGGTTGAACCTCGGTTGAATTCCGGTCGAACCAGTGAACCAGTGAACCAGTCACTCTACCGGTTCATTGACCGGTTCGGTTCTCGCAACCTTGATTATACCACCTCAAACAAAGCTTGTCTCAAGGATTCATATCCATTGCCCAACATATATGGTTAGGTTGATAGTACCATTGGTTACTATATATTGTCTTTTATGGACATTTATTTTGGGTATAACCAAATCCCAATGCAACACCGATGTGTGGAGAAGAGTGCATTTATCATCCCAATGAAAAAAATACTATTTTACAATCATGTTATTTGAGTTAAAAATGTGGAATCAACATATCAATAACTCATAGATAGAGTCTTTCATGATTTAACCAAGAACATGTTAGTAGTCTATATTGATGATATGTTGGTCAAAACCAAGATGGAGGAAAACTTAGTTTTAGATCTCTACATCATTTTCCCTTGCCTTAGGGAGCACCAAATGAGACTGAACCCATAGAGTGGCCTTTTATTGTGGACGATAAAAAATTCCTAAGCTTTATGCTAGCAAGTCGTGACACTAAAGAAAACTGGAAAAATGCCAAACAATCCTAGCCATGAAAATCCCAATGACTGCAACTGGCAGCCATCTAGTGTTTCTGATGAACAGATTTTTGCTAGTAAAGAATTTCACAAATGAAATCTCGTTGCAAGTATAGTTTCTAAACCAACAAAGAATCCTTTCATACAAAAATTTGGTTGTCACTAAAACAAACCCAATAAAATTAAACCGAAGTATTCAAACCTTGGGTCGTCTCTCAAGGAATTGCAAGGAGGTGTAGTTATTATTGGTTATGGAAAAGTATATTTTTGGGTTTTTGAAAGGTTGAACAAGGAATGTAAATGACAAGAAAATGACCTAACAATTAAGAAAACTCTTGGCAAGGTATGAGAACTAGACATCTTCTCCTAGTTATCCTTATCAATTGTGATGAGAATTGTCTATTGCTCCCACTTAGTTAACCTCTAACTATGAAGGAAAGTCAAGTGGACAAATCAATTTGATTCCTCAAGTCCTAGTCAACACCTAAGGAAAGACTAGCTTTAGAGGGATCCAAATCAACCAGCAACTTTCAATTATCAATCAACAAAGGAGTTTGATAACTCAAGAGTCTCCAATTACTCAACCAAAACCAAGAATAAAAAAATCTAGCTCAAAACCCTCCTAAGCATTTTATCAAACACTTGGAAGGCATAACATTAAGACATAGAAAAGTAATAGGGAATGTAAAATCTAAAATCAATAATTGTAAGCGCCAATGATAACAATTAAAGAAAGAAGCAATAAACATGGAATACCTCAAATTGCATTAAATATAAAATCAAATCTAACATGAAGGGTTCATAAACCAAATTGGGGAAACAAATAAACCAACAAGAGAAATAGATAAACTAAAGTGCTAGAACTAATAAGAGTAGAAGAAAACTAAATTAAAGTAAAGTAGAAATCTAAAATTAAGAAAAGCTAAACCTAAAATTCTAAAACCTAGAAAGAGGAGAGAACCTCTCTCTCTAGAAAACTACATCTAAAACCTAAAATTATGTGAATGAAAGTCGTATGAATGAATAAATGATGAATGATTCCCCCACTCTGCAATTTCTAATATGTGTTTTTCGGGCTTGGAACTAGGCTAAAAGGAGCCCAGAATTTTCCCTCAGCGAATTATGCAATTTCTGCATGTGGCGCATGTCACGCGTACGCGTCGTCTACGCGTACGCGTCGATTGAACTTTCGGAAGGTCACGCATACGCGTGATCCACGCGTGCGCATCACCTAACAGCATGGCAAATATGACAAATTGTATATCATTTCGAAGTCCTAGATGTTAGCTTTCCAACGCAACTGAAACCGTCTCATTTGGACCTTTGTAGCTCAAGTTATGATCAATTTAGTACGGAGAGGTCAGGCTTGACAGCTTAGCAATTCCTTCAATTACTTGTATTCCTTCCACTTTTGCATGCTTCCTTTCCATCCTCTAAGCCATTCCTGCCCTATAAACCCTGAAAACACTTAACAAACATATCACGGCATCGAATGGTAATAAGAGAGGATTAAACATAGCACATTGAAGGCCAAAGAAGCATGTTTTCAATCGTAGCACAAAATTAGGAAGGAAAATGTAAAATATGCAAATTCTATGAATATGTGTGAGAATAGTGGATAAAATCCACTCAATTAAGCACAAGATAAACCCTAAAAATGGGGTTTATCAATCTCCCCACACTTAAACATTAGCATGTCCTCATGCTAAGCTCAGAAGAACCAAAAGAGTGAAGAGGAATGGTAGAAAGTATGAAATGCAACCTATCTATATGAATGCATCTATATGCAAAAATACCTCTACCTACTTGGTTAAAAGTAAACAAATTCTCCAAAACAAACATAAACTGGATTCCACTAATTCAAATCACAAAATAAAGTACAAGTAAACTTGCAGAAGAAAATAGCTCATGAAAGCTGGGAACAAAAAATCGAGCATCGAACCCTCACTAGAAGTGTATACACTCTAATCACTCATGTGTTTAAGGTTCGATTCTCTCAATTCTCTACTAACCTTGCTTTCTAAGGCTTGCTCTTCTTCTACCAATCAACAAATAATTTGATGCACAAATACACATATCAAGAGGTCTTTTAAAGGTTGTAATGGGGTTAGGGTCAAGGTAGGATTGTATTTGGTCAAGTGGACTAAAAGCTGAATCCTTAATTAACTTAAACTTTCCACCTAACTTAAGCCAATCCATGTAATCAGAATATAAAGCCTAACTACCCATTAACTATGTTTTTCCACATATTCATGCATTCCAGTTTTAGTACAACTCATATGCATTGCTATTACCATTTGCTTTGGGGCATTTTGTCCCCTTTTTTATTTATTTTCTCTTTTTTTTTCTTTTCTTTTTTCTCTTTTTTTTTTCATCTTTCTTTTCTTTTTATTTTTCTCAATGCATATGATTAAATTATTGAATGCAATAATATGTGCTCGACTATTGTTTTGCACATTTTCACAAGAGTATACAACACCCAATTCTCAAACCAAATGTTTCCAAACCCAACTTCCCCACACTTAAATCATGAACACCCTCACTAGTCTAAGCTAACCAAGGATTTAAATTAAGGACATTATTGTTTTCCGCTTAGAGTTATTGATGAGCTAAAGTAAAGAATAAATGGGGTTAAAAGGCTCAACATTGGTTTACAAAGGATAATGAAAAGGGTTAAGGCCATATGGGTATGTAAGCTCAGTGAAACAAGGCCTCAATCATGTAAGTGCATGCATACATCAAACAATGAAAATATAGAATTAAGCAAGACAAAGATCACAATTTTAGAGAGAACAACACACACCAAAATTAAAATATTGGTTGATAAAATACAACCAATCAAATAAGCTCAAAAATCTCACAGGTTTTGTGTGTTCGAGCTCTAACCATGTTCCAATATAATATTTCTTCAAACAAGTTCAATAAAAATTTTTAATTCAAATTAGTAAAATTATATAAAATAATTTCTTTGAAAAGAATTTATCACTTCAACCAACTAGTGGTAAAATATGCTCGAAATCAAACAATCATGCAATCAAACATGCAAATACAACAACTAATTTAACAAGAAAAATTAAACATTGGTGTTAAAATAGGAAATAACTAACCCACGGAAGTCGGTATCGACCTCCCTACACTTAAAGATTGCAATGTCCTCGGTGCATGCTAAGATGTGCAAGTGGACGGGTTGCTCCAACTGATGCTTTTCTCCAAAGATTGTGCAGATGGACTTGTCGGTTGCCCCATTGAGAAGCTTTCCCTTTCCCTTCTTGGTAGGCATCCTGAAAGAAGATGAAAAGGAAGAAAAGTAACCCAGAAATAAAGATAAGAAGACAAATAAAGTATGGGTGGGTTGATGCCAAATAATGAGGGTCTCAATTACATGGTAGCTACAACATGCAAGTGAGAAAACAATAGAAGCAAATGGCATATCAATAGTGCAAAAATTGCGACAATGGGGGAGAGAGTGTGGGTAATGCAAGATAGTATAAGTGCATGTCAATGCAAATGGAATACAAGTCGCATAAAAATTAGCATTGACGTGTAATTAATAATACCCAACAATTTAAAACAAGTCACGAAGCACCAAAATAATTCAAGAAAAGATGCAACAGTTGAATAAGAAAATTTAACACCAATGGAGAAAATAATAAACGTAGAAAAGAAAATAAAACATGCACAAGATTAAAATACAATGAATGAAAATATGCAAATAAATTAAGTAAAATAGAATGAAAGAGAATAAGGATGAGAAGTTAAAGAAATGAAGAAGAAGAAAGTAAGAAGGGAGGAGGGAAGAAGGAGAAAGGAGAGAAGAAAGAAGTAAGAATTGAAAAACAAGGTGCGACGCGTGCGCGCGCATCACGCGTACGCGTGCAAACTGAAATGGCCATGCGACGCGTAAGCGTTGTCCACGTGTACGCGTGGGTGCCCGAAGAAGAAAAGTGACGCGCGAGCGTCGATCATGCGTACGCGTGACAACTCGCGCGATTCTAGCACAGTGGCAGCCCAACTTTCTGTTCAATTCGCTCTTTATACCAATTTTCATGCCCACGCGTCTGCGTCGCTGACGCTTACCCGTGGGTTGAAATTTCTACAGGGTACGCGTGCACATGGGGCATGCATACACGTGGGGTGGCTTGTGCTCCACGCACCCTCCCGCGCGTCTCCATCGCAACTCTCTGCCCCATTTATTAATACTGCGAACTTCCATGGGACGCGTCCGCGTCATCGACGCTTACGCGTCGTTCGCATTTTTTTATGCAGAATGCAGGTGATGATGTAGAAATTATAGATGAACACTGATAACAATAAAATAAAATAAAACTGAGAATAAAAATGAAAGATCATACCATGGTGTGTTGTCTCCCACGTAGCACTTTCAGTTATTGTCCTTAAGTTTGACATTTGGTGAGCTCTTTGTCATGGTGGCTTGTGCTTGAACTCATCCTGAAACTTCTACCAATGCTTGGACTTCTAATAAGCTCTAACATCTCCAAGTAAATTCACCAAGCCTTGATGAAGTTCTCCACAAGCTTTGAGCTCCCAAAGTTGATCCTCATGTATTCCCAGATCCCAAATCTTGTTTCTACACCCGTCTTAAAGTTGATCATCATGATTCCATCCGGGTGGTTTAGTCTTGGAATTCTCGTGTAAGCACCCATACATCCTCCTGGACCCATTCACTTTGGTTCTATACCAACCATTGTTATCAAACCTTGAGCGTGCAACCATCATGAACCTAGAGTGATGTTTCCAACCACTACACAATTCTCCCTTACTCTTCAATCTGCAAAGAGCTCTAAGTTGACCATCCGTTTCAAGCAACCCACACTCAAGTAGAATTAGAAAGCCTAGAGATAAGAGATTTACCCACTTGAATGGTGTAAAGGATGATGGTGACTTAGGAAGGGGGACCTCCCCACACTTTGACAAAGTAAGGTCCACTCCCTTGTGCTCCTCTTTGATGGTCTCCACCTCTTGATATGTTTTTTCAACATTAACCTCATCTTCAAGTTCAATGGGAGAGGACTCAATTGTGGATAGAAATTCATTGATTCTTGAATCCATCTCTTGATCAACCTCTTCAAGTTCTCTAACTATAATATGCTTTGGAGGTTGTACACCCTCCTCAACATCAATTTTAAGCTTCTTGGAGGGAGGTTCTATAACTGGAGGTTCCCATGGAGGTTCTGCATCTCCTAAGTCTTCAACCACTTCCTCTTCTTTGATAATTTCGGCTTTCTCCGCTTGTTCTAATACAAAATCCAGCTCCTCCTTGATGACTTCCACCTCTTGATAACTTCTTCAAAGGTCTCTCCTACCTCCCTCTTTTGGGCCCCCTCTTGCTCCTCTTGAAGTATGTATGCGTGGACCCGATCCATTACGTCCCTAAGACGATCCCTTCTCTCTTGTTCCATGTCAATAGCATAATCGGGATCATGTTGCTCTAGGATTGATGCACCAGAGCTTGAGGGTTGAGTATTGGGGGGTAAAGGATGGATCCATACGAGATATAAGAGCTTGGAGAATAGAGGTGAGACTAATGAAAGTAGAGATAAGTGTGGTTGGAAGCTCCTGTTGCCCTTGGCGAATAACATTAAAGCTATCATCTGGGGTGGATAGGAGGGTTCATCTGTTGGAAGAAAAGGCTCATAATACAGAGGTGGTTCTTCTTGCTAAGGGTATGGAGATGGTGTATATTGAGGTAGTGGTTCTGGGTATGGTTCATATGGTTCGTATGGTGGTTGGTGTGGTGGATAAGGGTTAGGGTCATATGGAGGTGAATAGTGAAAAGGAGATTGTGAGTGTGGTGGTTCAAAGCTATGTTGAGGAGGGGATTCATATGCATATGGTGGGGCTTATTGGTAACTACAAGGGGGTCCACCATATCCATTGTCTTGGTACGCACCTTGGAATGGCTCTTGCTCATAGTAAATTGGTGGAGATTGATTGTCACGAAAGGGTCTAGCATAACCATTGTCTTGGGGTGCATCGTAGAATGGTTGTTGCTCATGGCACATTGGAGGAGGTTGTTGCCGAAAAGGTTGATCAAATCCTTGTGGCTCCTCCCATCTTTGATTGTCCCAACCTTGATGCATGTTCTCATTATAGCTTCCATTCCCTACAACATAATTTGATCCAAACTCATAGCCAAAGGGGTGAGAATTCATAGTAACAAGTAAAAATAAAAACTAATAAGAATTAATGAAAATAAACTCCTAAAACTAGAAACACTAACAAAGAAACGAAAAAGCAAAATTATTCACAATATTCACAAAAACCAATAATAAGGCACACGTTTGCAATTCCCTGGCAACGACACCATTTTGATGACGGATTTTTGCTAGTAAAGAATTTCACAAATGAAATCTCGTTGCAAGTATAGTTTCTAAACCAACAAAGATTACAGGGAGGTGTAGTTATTATTGGTTATGGAAAAGTATATTTCTGGGTTTTTGAAAGGTTGAACAAGAAATGTAAATGACAAGAAAATGAGATAACAATTAAGAAAACTCTTGGCAAGATATGAGAACTAGACGTCCTATCCTAGTTATCCTTATCAATTGTGATGAGAGTTGTCTATTGCTTCCACTTACTTAACCTCTAACTATGAAGGAAAGTCAAGTGGACAATTCAATTTGATTCCTCAAGTCCTAGTCAACTCCTAAGGAAAGACTAGCTTTAGAGGGATCCAAATAAACCAGTAACTTTCAATTATCAATCAACAAAGGAGTTTGATAACTCAAGAGTCTCCAATTACTCAACCAAAACTAAGAATATAAAAATCTAGCTCAAAACCCTCCCAAGCATTTTATCAAACACTTGGAAGGCATAACATCAAGACATATAAAATTAATAGGGAATGTAAAATCTAAAATCAACAATTGCAAGCGCCGATGATAACAATTAAAGCAAGAAGCAATAAACATGGAATACCTCAAATTGCATTAAATATAAAATCAAATCTAACATGAAGGGTTCATAAACCAAATTGGGGAAACAAATAAACCAACAAGAGAAATAGATAAACTAAAGTGCTAGAACTAATAAGAGTAGAAGAAAACTAAATTAAAATAAAGTAGAAATCTAAAATTAAGAAAAGTTAAACCTAAAATTCTAAAACCTAGAGAGAGGAGAGAACCTCTCTCTCTAGAAAACTACATCTAAAACCTAAAATTATGTGAATGAAAGTCGTATGAATGAATGAATGCTGAATGATTCCCCCAATCTGCAGCTTCTAATCTATGTTTTTCGGGTTTGGAACTGGGCCAAAAGGAGCCCAGATATTGCCCCCAGCAAATTCTTCAATTTCTGCACGTGGCGCATGTCACACGTACACGTCGTCCACGCGTACGCGTCGATTGAACTTTCTCAAGGTCACGCGTACGCGTCACCTAATAGCATGGCAACTATGAAAAATTCTATATCATTTCAAAGCCTCGGATGTTAGCTTTCCAACTCAACTTGAACCGCCTCATTTGGACCTCTGTAGCTCAAGTTATGATCGATTTAGTACGGAGAGGTCAGGCTTAACAGCTTAGCAATTCCTTCAATTTCTTGTATTCCTTCCACTTTTGCATGCTTCCTTTCCATCCTCTAAGTCATTCCTGTCCTATAAACCCTGAAAACACTTGACAAAAATATCTCGGCATCGAATGGTAATAAGAGAGGATTGAACATAGCACATTTAAGGCCAAAGAAGCATGTTTTCAATCATAGCACAAAATTAGGAAGGAAAATGTAAAACATGCGAATTCTATGAATAAGTGTGAGAATAGTGGATAAAATTCACTCAATTAAGTACAAGATAAACCCTAAAAATGGGGTTTATCAGTTTCCTAGCAATCTCATTAGTCAGGTCCATTTGAATAAGCTTCAAATAGTTTAAAGAGTACTGAACTGCCTTTCAATCCTAATAATGCCATAACCTAGGAAACCTTGCTTGTATACCTGGTCGAAGAAGTAGTAGTCATAGTAGTAATCTAGGAAAACAAAAATTCTCAGTAGCTTATATGCTTCATCTGAATAATACTCTAATAAGTACTTTTTCTATAGCAGTAATATTCTTGGATGATGTTATATATGTTCAAAAATACTTGTAATTTTAGTATTAGATGGAAAACAACACGGACCCCAAGAAGCTTGGCCCATCTTCCATGAGCAGCATCACATGCTGCAAATACAGCTTCTGCGTTTTCTCATAATAAATCAACTCTGTTTAGGACCAAATTCTATGAGAACGTCAGACAAATTACATGGAAAATCAAATAAATATCTAATTCCATCTTCTTTTTTTTTATGTCAACAAGTGTAAGAAGTAGCTAGTGAATTCCGCATCATGTTCTCTTTTTAGAGGACATTCATTAAGTGCCATAAGGAACAGCAAAAAGAAATTCAGCAGTTAATCTGAATATTAAGGCACCTAAGCACCTCTAAGACAGCTAAATGATTAATAAAAGGCATAATATGAAGATAAAAATATTTGAATTTTCAAATAGTTCCTGAATTTGCAGCTTAAAAGGATTGGAAAAGGACCTAGAAAAGAAAAGATTTTTCAACAAGCTTATAACATCAAGAGACTAGATTTAATTTGACATGTTTGCAGAGCTTGCAGCATCAACTACTCTTTCCTGAAACGAACCCCTTGCACCATTTTGTTGTGGTGAATGTGACAATAATGTATGACCATGAATATTGCTTTCATTTGATGTTTCTGCAGTTATAGCACCATGAGCAATTGCAGCAGTAACAGAATCAATAGCATAATGACCATCATAGTTGTTCAAAATCTATTCAATGGCCCTTTTCACTTCAACCACCCGCACTAAATGTGTCTGCAATCACTAAATGGAAAAGATCTTACTACATCTCTTAATAGCAAATGTAACAGATGAAATTTCTAGCATATGATTAACTAAATCTAAAAAATCATCCCATGGGTTCTACATTCATCCATAAATCAGGAACTAAGGTGTTCTAAGTATTTTTAGTCATTGATCTTAATTATTTGTATATTTATGATTAAAAATCAATGACTAGAAATATTAAAACACCTTAGTTTCTCTTGCAATTGATAAGAATCGCCTTTCTATCATATGTAACAGTTGAGTGAACAAAGTGAGTGACAAGGCACAAAGCCAAGCAAAATGTAAACACAATTATTAATTACATAAAACAACAAGAACCAAGTAGAAACTGAAAATTGGAAACTGTTAATTCACAGAACAAACTTCTTTCATATTTTGTTTCCTATTTCTTTTATTTTTTTTATTTCATCATCATCATCATCATTGTTATTGTTATTTTGTTTTATCTAGCTAAACTTTCAAGCTTAAAGCTCTTAATCTTCTTCGAATTAAGATCGTAACCAACAATTAAGAATTTCTTCGGCAAAGAGAATTTAGCATTCACCACTTCACACCATTGATCTTGAACCTCTTCCAGTACCTTTTCCTTCTCCTTCTCAACCTCATCCATCAACCTCATACTCATGCATCAAAGAATCAAAACCCTAACACCTTACCGTGAAATTAAAACTTGACTTGACTAGTTGATTTTCACCAGTATCACGGGGCATAATTCTAAATTTTAGCAAAAGATGAAAAAAAAATAGAGAGCACTTACCACGAGCAAGTGAGAATAGCAGTTCTCGATCTCATCAACCATGTCACGTGCATTTGCCGAAGCTGCCAATGCCTCCACGATTCTGTTGCAGTTGCATTCGTGCCAAGACGGTTGCAATAGTTCTCTCCTCATCAACGTGTGGTAAAATTCCACCACATCTAGCACTGTAACACTCTAATTATCGTAAGTCTTACCTCTAGCCGTAAAGCAAAGTTTAATCAAAGGTTACGACAATTCTAAGGCATATGCATAAATATATATAAAAAGGAATAATAATTCTAGAAGCTCGATGAAGAAATAAGCTCAAAACAGTGTTTCAAAAGCGTGAATCATTCACACGAAGCTACACTACTCGAGGCACAAGATATACATACAGATATCAAGACATATATATAGATATATCAAAGTATAATAGTCATAAGAGTCTAGCCGCCGCCCGCGGAGTTTAAGTCGACTAGGTGTAAGCAGACATACAGAGTTTTGAAAAATACAAGAGCTTATACAAATTTCCTCTCAAAGTTAGCCTCTAGGCAAAATAAATACAAAAGTGAGAGAATTCTGAACAAAAGAAATCAAAAGATTCCAAAATGGGATAACAGTCCTCCGCTCTGTCACCATCACGTAACTCACCGAGGTGGGTTACGACCTGCATCTGAAAAACAACAACAAAGTATGGAATGAAAATCGGAGGTTCTCAATATGGTAACAGTGCTCAGTGATGTAAGATATAAGACTCCTGGACGCCAGAGGCAATCCTAGAGCTTCATATCATTCATAAGATTCAACTTAAAACATAACTAAAATTTAAAACCACAACCTTAAAACCATTATAAAAAGGGGTAAACAAACTTAAGGGATTTCTAACTATCAGTTCACCGCTGTCCCACAGCATTCACCAGCCTAACCGCCATGCAATCCCATTGCCACCGCCTTCCGATCCTCCTCAATCCCAGTAGAAAACACGAGTAATAGCAATGCAAGTAAAGCACAAGTATAAGCATGTATATCAAGTAATTCAGGAAGCAACTAAGCATGTTATACAATTAGGCAAAAAATTCAAGTTGGCAAAGCAAGCAATCAGATAGAAGATGCACATGATGAATGCCTGTCCTATTGGCTGGATATCACATCATCGGTTCAACTGCCAACCCGACACACCTCTAGGGAGATGTCGCCCTTCGGTCTCATAATGGGAATTCCCGAGATATCGTGCCCGGATCACGGTCCAAGATGTTAGTGCCTGCACACTATAGTGATTCCAAAGGGATGCGAGCGGGATACTCTTGCCACGGACCTCACATCTCAACGTAAGCGGGACCTTATGCCACTGCAACCTCGACAGGCGGGATCCAACTGCCATCCCTGACAGGCGCATAGCGTCTCAACAATATCAGTGTAAAAGAGTAATTCAGTGGTTTTCAGAAATTATTTTTCAGTATATCAGTGATCCATCATTCCATTCCGAGTCCCAGACTCGTCTCAACCATCGTCAATTCATAATTTTCACAATTCATAGTTAGTAATCATCAACACAATACTCCGCCTTCTCACTCAACCAAATCCATCCTCAGTACTCTAGAAACCTAAGTCTCCGTTTTCTAAACTTTTTACAAGAAAAATATCTAGTTAAACTTACCCAAAGCATCCCTCATGTTTTTACACCTAAAAACAAGCTAAAGGGTCTTAGATAAGTGTTACAGAAGTTTACAAGCTTGCTAGAAAGATAAAACAGACAAAAATAATATTTTTATTGAAAAACAGGGCAATTTACGTATGCTTAGGGTTGTGCATACGCATGTACAGAAGGATTTTCAATAAGTGTGCGTACGCATAGAAGTGTGCTGATGACTTGCATCATTTACCCTTTTTTTGTGCCTAAAAAGGACCATAAAAGAGCATAATCTCATTTGATCATTGCAATTCATGAACTAATTGATGAATATTATGGTACATTGCTTTGAAATGGGTTTGTGCTGAATTTCAGGTGAAAATAGCAACAAAAAGGGAAGAAAATAACAAAACAAAGCTGTGCGTGTGAAACTAGCGTGCCACTTGGAACAAACGTCATGAAAATGTGTGGGCGCGGCACGCCAGGAGCTGGGCATGGCACGCCAGTATTGATTTCCAGAAAGAACCCTCAAAGCCTTTACATGGGCGTGGCATGCCAGGAACTGGGCGTGGCACGCCAGTAACGATTTCCAAAGGAGCAAGATTGAATCTTTTATATGGGCGTGGCACGCCAGGAGCTGGACGTGGCATGCCAGTATAGTTTTCTAGAAAGCAATAATGAAGGCCACAAAAGGGGCGTGGCACGCCAAGCTGGGCGTGGCATGCCAAGTCCATCACCCATTATAGGCGTGCCACTTGAACGATTGGGCGTGGCATGCCAGTTCATCAATCCATAAGGGACAACCACTTGGTCATGCCACTTGGTATCGAAGGCGTGGTACGTCAGGGACACCAACACATGGTGCGTGCCACTTGAAGAGCTAGGCGTGGCACACCACTTAAACGCTTGTCACACGCCAAGCTGGAAGGTCATGTTTATTGAGTTTTCTTTTCCCTTCAAATGTAATTTTCTTTTCTCTTTTGTATTTTCTTTATTCTAGTGCTAGGAATAGTATAAATAATCCCTGAAAGTACTGAGAAGGGGTTGTTGGGTAGTAGTTTTGTTGAAGTATAGTTAGATTTACTCTTCACATTATCTCTTCCATCTCTTGTACTTTTCTCTGAGCTATGAGTAGCTAAATTCCCTCTCATTGAGAGAGGGAGCTCTGTTGTACTTGATGGATTAATGATAGTGAATTTCTTCTTCTCTTCATCTTCTCTTTGATTTGCTAGAATGAATTTCATTTTAATGCTAGTGTTCAATCAACTTGGGAAGGAGGTTGAATGCAAAATGGGTTTCATGGGAACCTTGGAAAAGGAAACATGGAACCATGCTTGAAATCCCTTTTCACATTTGAGTAGATCTGGGTTTTGGTGATTGGATATGGTGACATATAATCCACCCTCTATTCTGGATCTACAAGGATGTGTAGTATAATCAAGAACCAAGCATATCTCTCTTCATGAGCAATTAGACCAAGGAATTGGCTGATTATCAAGATTTGAGAGATTGAGTCACCAAGGAATTAGGACTCAATCACTCATGATTGCCAAGAGGTCAATGAGTTGCATGATTGAAGATGAGATGAAATCAATTGATCCTAAGAATGCAATATCTCTTGATCCCATGTTAATTTTATTCTTAATTCTTGTTATTTACTTTTTGTCTTTAATTCTTGTTATTTACTTATGCACATTTGTGACTTTCTTTACTTTTGCACATTTGTGCCTTCCAAGTGTTTGTAGAAATGCTTCACTTGGTTTTACTTTCTAGTCATTTACTTTCTTGTACTTTACTTTCTTGTACTTTCCATTCCTTGTAATTTACATTCTTGCACTTTAATTTTTAGCACTTTAATTTCTTGTCATTTACTTTTCTTGCACTTTATTGCTTTCCTTTACTTTCATGTCATTTACTTTTCTTGTTGCTTATCACTCAAAATTGAATCATCTAACAAGAATAATTAATCAACTATTGCTTGGTTAATCCGTTAATCCTCGTGGGATCGACCTCATTCTTGTGAGTTATTACTTGACGACAATTCGGTATACTTGCCGAAGGAATTTCTGTAGTGATACATTAATTCCATGAATCAAGTGCATACACAGAAGGTAAAAGTTTTCATTTTAAACACGCGCACAGATTTGTGCGATCCCCCTAAACAGACTGCCTCTTCCAGCGTGTGCGTGCGCACCAGAGTGTGCTAGCGCTCCCAACAGTAGGCACCTCCTTGTGTGTACGTGAGCACAAGAGTGTGCGTATGCATGTTTTCAAAATTTCATAGGGTATGGGTACGCACAAGGTTGTGTGTACACACAAGTCAAAAATAGCCACTGATCAGAGCACGCACACAGCAGTGTGCGTGCACACACAAACCAGAAATCATAAATTCTGCAACATCACAGAATTTAGATTTCTGACAAATATTTCCAATGATAATACCTTTCTCTACAGAATTCAGATTTCTTCAAAATCTATATCATTTTAAAGATCTTTAAATTATCTTTAATTTGATATAAAATTCATTCATTTTCAAAAACTGCAGCTCAAGATATGATCATTCAAAGTTCACCAAAAATCTCAAAACCTCAATTTTAACAAATTTTCAATCCAAAATCACTTATTCCACATTCAAAACAGTCCTAATGTACCTAATTCATATTCATATACACTTTCATCATTCTATAACTTAGCAACACATAGATCATCCATTCCATACACCACATTCTACTTGTAAAATTCAAACCTCAACAATATACATCACATAAACATCATTCCACCATTCTCTATCCACATCACCAACCTCATCATTCCATAACATCCACAAGCATACAAAACCAATATCACTACTCAACATTATCATCATTCGACTTCCAACTCCATAATCAACAACAATATCACAATCATCAAAATCATCATACATCATAATTATCATCAATCCATTTCAATCCTATCCTACGGTCTACTAGCCTAAGTGTCCAGAAATATTATATATTACATAGAGAAAATTGAAACCATACCTTGGCCGATTCTCAATATGTAAAATACCAAAATTTGATACCAACCAAGCTTTCAATCACCAATAATCCACCTATTCAAATCCAATGCTCCAAATCAACACGAACAATATCAATTTAAAGCTATACACAAGCAATATACCCAAAATGAATATCTAGGATCCACAAAATACCAAACCACAAGGGTTTTGAAGCAACTCACCTTACCCAAAGGAAACAGTGGTGAGACACAACAATACTCCAACCTAGATCACCCTTAAACAATCAAAATCACAAAACTCCTTCAAAATCCAAACCTAAAAACTTGAAAACTGTTAGGGCTGAGAAAGGGAGTGTGAAACATGATTTCTTACCAGTAATACTTAGGTAGAAATGATGGGCTCGGTGAGAGCTTTGCGTAGCCGCAAATGGCACGTGAATCGGAGCACCGTAGCTCAAGTTATGGTTGAATGAAGAAGATGGAGAATAGTATATTTTAAAACCCTTGCTCTCTCCTCTCTCAATCAACGTTGCTGCTGCTTGTTGTGTTGGAAAGTGGCTGAAATGGCCACTTAAATGGCTCTATATATGTTGGCCTTGGGCCTAATTTGGGCCCAGTCCAACCTATTAGCATTTTTGGTCCGTTTGGCCCAATTTCGGGCCAAACCTTTGAAATTAATTTTCGATTTTCGATTTTCGATTCTAAATTTTTGGATCCTATTATGGGCAATTAAATTATTATTATTTTATGTTAATTAATCCGTTAATTGATTCACAGTTCTTACAGGCACCCTCATCAACAAGAACAGCAACGCAGAAGATAAAAAATACACAATAAAAAAAAGAACAAACATTCTCTGTTTCTTCCTACTAGAGCATGAACTAAATCTGAAAGTATGAAGAGGAAGGAAAAATCAAAAGAAGATGAAGTAGATTACCTATTAGAAGTGATAGAGAAGGCAAAGCCAAATCGGAGAGGCTTACTAAAGGCAGAGACTCATCACAGTAGCGAAAAAAAGAGAAATAATTTATAAGCTGACCTAGAATGTAAAAAAGCAGCAAGCTAACCTGCCCGATCCAAAACGAAAGAGAAGCATTGAGGATTTTGGCGAAAAAGACACAGAGGACTGTAAGGAGAGGAAGCTGGAGGAGACGTCACTGTAGGAGATGGCCACTGGAGGAAATGTCGTCGAAGGAGATTGCCACCGAAGGAGATTTCATCAGAGAAGATCGTTGTTAGAGGAGATTGTCAGAGAACACAAGAGGATTAGAGATCGTTGCACAGGGGCAACAGCGTTGCTCGAACGCGAAGTGTTTCAGCAACTGTGTTTTTGAAAATTAGGGATTGCTAATTTTGTTTTTTATACATAAGGGATAACGACGGTTCAAACCACCATAATTACCAAAATTGCCGCTAAATATAAATTAATTACGACAGCAACAAAATATATCGTAATATCCAAATATTATGGCAATTTTTTAAAATCGTTATAATATAAATTTCATTTTGATTTTTTTTGTAGTAGATATCATTAGCGTATGGAGAAGTTGGCGAATGCATTGGTCAAAACAAGACAACCAATCCAACAAGTTTTGCAGAAGCAAGATCTCGCAAAAAAATAGTGGCTTATCAGAATACTGCATCCAATATGAAGGAATGATAGCAAACAAAATGCATGCATTGAATGAAGCACTTCATCGTTGGACTACAGACCTTTCCAAAATGAAATTTGGGGACTACAGACTTTCTCCAAAAGTGTTGGAGTCTCCACATGGAGAAATTGTCTAATACAAACAGAATCAAGGCTGAAATACTCATCGAAGGGTCAGATCCGGTTGTATTTAAACTATCAGTTTAATTCGTATTTCATGCCAACAACAATTAAGCAGAGGTTGTAAAGTGTAGCGGTAAAAGTCAAATTATAACTAACAAAACAAAAAAGCTAGAAGAGGAAATAATAAATCTTGCAACTGATAAGTAGCAAAGCCTTGTAACATGATAAGAGAGCTTCTTTTCTTCTTTCAGAATTAATAAAAATTCGTTTCTATTCATCAGTAACCATCATCTTCCTTTAGCAATTGTTCTTCTATCTCTTCAGTAAGTTTTTTTTTTTTTTTTACGAAAAAAGCTCAACACAATTAAGTGGAGCATGAAAGAATTAAAAATACAACACAAATCAAGAAAAAGGGGTATAATTTGTTGTCATCTTCGGCATTGCCATCAACAATCAAACAGATCAACACCATATCACTCCTTATAACTCAAAAATGATCTATTCTTAATACTGTCAACACCTGTCTCTGATTTCTGGAATATTCTGCTATTTTATTCTAACCAGATGTTCCAAATAACCGCAAAGAACCCTACCAGCCACTTTTTCTACTCAGATTTACGATCAGGCACTCCAATCCAACTCTCAAAAAGCCCTTCGATAGTTCCTGGAACAACCCAACCTTTACCAGCACACGTCAACGAAGTACACCACACCTGCCATGTAAACTCATAGCCAAGAAACAAATGATGCACAAATTCTATATCTTTTTTACACAACACACAAACATTATCACTATAATGAATAATTTCTAGTCTACTCAGCCTCTCTTTAGTATTAACCCTGCCTACTAAAACAAACCATGCAAAAAGTTCAACTTTTAGAGGAGCCAATCCTTTCCATATGGTGCTCGTGAAACTGTAGCTTATGATGTCCTCTGAGAGAGTCTCATTCTGCAAAACCTGCACATACGAATTAGTAGAAAAAATACTTGTTCTATCAAATTTTCATATAACTGTATCCTCTCTATTAGGCGATAATCTAACTAGTCATATCTGGTCATGAAGTTGATTGAGAAGCTCTAACTCCCATTGAAATAAATCTCTCCTCCAATGGAAGTTCCATACCCATTCTAACCCATCCCAGAACCCACAGTCCCCTATAACAGATCCTTGTTGATTTGAAACAGATAAGAGCCTCAGAAAATTGGCTTTCAAGAAGCCACATTGTAACCAATCATCCTCCCAAAATCCAATACGTCTTCCATTTCCCACCGCCATAGATAAACCACTGATCATCTTATCTCTTACATGTTGCTCTTGAATATTGAGCTGAAAAATATCTTTCCACGGACCACCTCTTGATGATAGAGGCTATTTTGACAACAATACCTTGGAGTTTAAATGATTACAAGAACAGACAACCTTCTTCCATAGCGGACAATCTTCCTTCGAAAATCACCACCACCACTTAAACAGAAGCGATGCATTTCTGATCAAAGCATCTCCCACCCCCAAACCACCTAGCTTTTTTAGAGCTTGAACCACCTCCCATTTTACAAGTGGTATACCATTGGTCCCATCTTCTTTACTCCACAAAAACCTTCTCTGTAACTCAATCAGCTTTTCTGCAACCGCCTTTGGTATCTTATACAGACTTAGGTAGTAGACTGGCAAGCTATTAAGGACGGATTTGATGAGAACCAGATTACCAGCTTTGTTGAGTGACTTCGCTTTCCATAAGCTGAGCTTATCTTCCACCTTGTCTATGATCGGTTGCTAAGTCTTCACCAACCAAGGATTTGTGCCTAGAGAAATCCCTAAGTACCTGACAGGTAAAGCAACTTCCCCACATCCCAATAAACCACACATATTTGTTACCCATTCTTGCTCACAATTAATCGCAATCAAATTTGACTTATCAAAGTTAATACTGAGGCCATACATCAACTCAAAACAACGCAAAAGCCTCTTATAATTCACTATTGTCTCCGTTTCCTGAGGGCAAAATAAGATTGTGTCATCTGCAAACTGGAGATGCGATAACTCTATGTTTTCCCTTCCAACCAGCAGCAGAGAAATGCGTCCATTCCTGACTGCATCACCGACCATCCTGTGCAAGACGTCAACGACAAGAATGAATAGGAAAGGAGAAAGAGGATCTCCTTGTCTAAGTCCTCTTTCCATCCTAAAGGGCTTCGCTGGTGACCCATTAATCAAAACCGACATAGACACTGTAGTCACACATTCTTTCACCCATGTCCTCCATCTAAGACCAAAACCCATATTTTGTAGCACAATATCCACAAATCTCCATCTCACCCCTGTCGTATGCTTTTTGGAAGTCTAGCTTGATCAAAGTCGCCTTCTTCTTGTGCATCTCGCTACAAAAAAATATGATTAAAATGGCACTAATATTAAGGCAGTTTAGGATAACCGCCGTATTATTCCCTCATTTCAACATTTTCCTCTTATGCCATAATGTCTATGTTAAAAGCGATAAATTTTGGAATTTGTTATACCCGCCACTCTCTCAATTTGTTTTATTATCTTTTATAAGAAAACTAAAAGAGCATGAGAGTGAGAGGAAGTGATGTTTTTAAACATATGAGAGTGAGAGTATATAGAACCCTAACAATCGCGCCACCGTTCATCTCCACAGCAAAGTCATTGTTGCCCCCGATTGAGCTTTTGCGACTTGGTTCTTTGGTCTCGATCTGATGTTTGCCACTACCATAAGCGACGTTGTTATTGCTGGCCTCCGATTGTGCTTCTGCGATTTGGTTTTTCTTCTTTGTGAATTACTAATTACTAATTCGATCTACTTCAGCTTCTTATTTGAATTTTTATAATTAGATCTTCATATTTTTTGATCTGGTTCATGTCTATAAAGCTGACGAATCTGTTGCTAATATATTTCCAATCATAGATTCTTAGTTTTGTAACTGATTTTCATTTCAGATCCATTTAGGTTGTCTTTTTCTTATTGATCTTTGCCAAACAATTTGTTAATTTGGTCATAGAAGGAATAGATTTCATTGAATGCTACAGGTCTTATTAGACAAGATTAATTATTATATCATAAATTTTGATGGACTATATATGGCCTTGAATAATGTGAATCTGGATAATGTTGTGAAATTGTTGGTGATTGATATCATCTGCATATATGGTTTGATCTTTAGGTCTTGTGTCCGGTGATAAAGAATATTCTTCTTTTGGATTCTGATGGAAAGCATGTGGCATTCAAATATTTTTTAGATGACTGGCCAACAAATAGTGTGAAGCTTGCTTTTGAGAAGTTTCTCTTCAGTAAGACCGTTAAGACCAATGTTCCTAGGGTTCCTTATGTTTTTGTGTGTCTGCTTGTATTAGCCATTTAAACTAGAACTCCTTTTTATTCAAATTTTAGTCACCATTTTTCTAATGTTAGCAATTAAGAAATATCAAAATTTTTCATAGGGAGAATGTAAGGAGGAAGTGAGTCTGCAATGGCTAGCAACCTAGCATGCTCTAAATTTTAGTGGAAGCATAATTAAGTGTTTCGTCCTCCTTAGTTGTAAGACTTCAAGAAAAAAGGCTTTTTATCCATAATCAACATAATTTTGTTGATGAGTTATAAAGATTTTACATTAAAATTGGAATATTTGAGGCATTGTAAAGAAGTCATTTATCCAAATTATTGATTAATGTCTCTGCACAGATATGGGTGAAAGCTGCTGAAGTTTTGGCACGGGACAGACACTTAGGTATATATATATTCAACAAGCGCTTCTTTAACGTCACTAGCTTGACCTTTAGCTCCTTAAGGAGGTGAGTAAGGGCTCAGATTTTCACCCCTTACAGTGAATTTTCTTCCTGTCCTCTCATGAATGAGCTCCACATGCTCTAAAGACAGGACACTACTCACTGTATGTGGTAGGACTGGCTTCTTAGTGAAGACAACTCTCATGTCGGGTGAGAAGCATTCAGTTGGAACTTTCTTATCCTTCCATCCTTTAGGTACTTTCATTTTAGTACCATTGTGCTTAAAGCTTGTTGATGGCTGCCTAACACCAAACTTAGAATTGATGTCTGGGAGATCTGTAAAGCTCTGCACAAAAAGAGAGGGTTGGAACACTAGGTGTTGTACAGTTGTCTCTTTCTTATCAGCGGGAAAATTGGGATTGAACATCTTGAATAAGATATAGTCCTATCCTAATTGGAAAACCATTTCTCCCTTAGCTACATTAACCATGGATTTTGCAATAGCTAAGAAGGGTCTTCCAAGGATGATACAGTCATCTTCATCCTCTCCAATGTCCAAGACAATGAAGTTTGTAGGGATGTCGTGGTTTTCAACTTTAACCAAGACATCCTCCACTAAGCCATATGGCTTATTTATTGTCTTGTCTGTCATCTCTAGTGAGATGTTTGCAGATTTCACCTAAACGATGCCCAGTTTCTCCATTACAAAGAGTGGCATGAGGTTAATGCTTGACCCTAGGTCACACAGAGCCTTTTCAAAGATCATGGTGCCTATGGTGCAAGGAATCAGAAAGCGTCCAGGATTTGGAAACTTCTGAGGTAGCTCTTGCTGAACCAAAGCATGGAGTTCTTTGGTAAGCAGTAAAGGTTCTTCCTCCAGAGGCTTTGTACCAAATATCTTGGCATTCATCTTCATAAGAGCTCTTAGGTACCGAGCAACTTGCTCTTCCCTAGTATCTTCATCCTCACCTGAGGATGGGTAGTCATTAGAACTCATGCACTGTAGAAGTACATTCAAAGGAACCTCAATAGTCTTTATGGTTTCCTTTGGTTCTAGGCTAGAGGGTTCTTGAGTGGAATTCAGGCACTTAAAGGGTGTGCTTGGGCTGGCATTCAACGCCAGCTCTGTCAGCTTATTGGGCGTTGAACACCCTTGCTGTCCACCCTAACTGGCGTTAAACGCCAGTCTCTCTAGCATTTTGGGCGTTGAACGCCCAGCAGGGATGTCCTTGCTGGCGTTCAATGCCAGCTTCCCTGGGTAAGTGGGCATTGAACGCCCAGTGAGGGTTCTTCACTAGCGTTCAACACTAGGAAGTCTGGGTGTTTGGGCGTTGAACGCCCAGCCAGTGTTCCCTGGCTGGCGTTCAATGCCAGCTCTGCTGCCAGGATAGGAATTGAACGCCCAGTGAGGGCTTCCTCACTGGCGTTCAGCGCCAGGCTTGCTGCCATTGTGGGCGTTGAACGCCAAGTGAAGGCTTCTTCACTGGCGTTCAATGCCTTCCCAATCTCCTCTGATTCAGCCATGTCTTACATGGTTATGGCCTTGCACTCTTCTCTAGGATTAACCTCAGTATTACTGGAAAGAGTTTCAGGAGGAATCTCAGGGATCCTCTTGCTCAGTTGACCAACTTGCACCTCCAAGTTTCTAATGGAGGACCTTGTTTCATTAATGAAACTATGAGTGGTCTTAAAGAGGTTGGAAACCAGAGTAACTAAGTCAGAGAGGCTCTGCTTAGAGGTTTCCATATTCCCTTGAGAAGATGAGAATGGTAGTCTGTTATTGAACCTATTATGGTTCCTACCACCTTGATTGTTATTGAAACCTTGCTGAGATTTCTGTTGATCTTTCCATGAAAGATTGGGAGGGTTCCTCCATGAAGGGTTGTAAGTGTTTCTATAGGGTTCTCCCATGTAATTCACCTCTTTCATGGTGGGTTACTCAGGATCATAAGCTTCTTCTTCAGGAAAAGCTTCCTGAGTACTGCCAGCTGCAGTTTGCATCCCAGTTAGATGTTGAGAGATCATGTTGACCTGTTGGGTCAAGATCTTATTCTGAGCCAAGATGGCATTCAGAGTCTCAATTTCATGAACTCCTTTCTTCTAAGAAATTCCATGGTTTACAGGATTTCTTTTAGAAGTGTACATGAACTGGTTGTTAGCAACCATTTCAATGAGTTCTCTTGCTTCTGCAGGTGTTTTCTTCAAGTGGAGGGATCCACCTGCAGAGCTATCTAAGAAAATCTTGGATATCTCAAACAGGCCATCGTAGAACACGCCTATGATAGACCATTCTGAGAGCATGTCAGGAGGACATTTCCTGATCAGCTACTTGTATCTTTCTCAAGCTTCATAGAGGGATTCACCTTCTCTTTGTCTGAAGATTTGAACTTTCACTCTAATCTTGCTCATCCTTTGAAGAGGAAAGAATTTAGCCAGAAAAGCATTAACCAGCTTTTTCCAAGAGTGAAGACTCTCTCTAGGTTGGGCATCCAACCATAGCTTAACTCTGTCTCTTACTGCAAAGGAAAAGAGCATCAACTTGTAGACTTCAGGAACAACTCCATTAGTCTTTATAGTATCACAGATCTGTAAAAATTCTGCCAAGAACTGATGTAGATCTTCCAATAGAAATCCATAAAATTTGTAGTTCTACTGCAGAAGAGAGACTAACTGAGGCTTAAGCTCAAAATCGTTAGCTCTAATGGCAGGTACTGCGATGCTTCTGCCATAAAAGTCAGAGGTAGGCATAGAGAAGTCACCAAGGACCTTTCTAGGCTCCTCTTGTGGTTCGGCCATGTCCTCTGTTTCTTGTTCAAAACTTTCTGAAAGGTCTCTTCCGGAGTGTTGTGCTTTAGCTTGTTGTAAACGCCTCCTCAGAGTCTTCTCAAATTCAGGATCAGGAGTCAATAAGGGTTCTTTATCCCTGTTCCTGGTCATAAACAAGAAGAAAAAGAAAAGATAGAAAAGAAGAAGACTTTCTATGCCAATAGACAAGAAGTTCCTCTTTAGAGTCAGATGTGAAGAAAGAAGAAGAAGAAAGAAAAGAAGTAAAAGAAGTAGAAGAAAAATACTTTGGAAATAGTGGATAAGAGTAAATAAAAGAAGATAGAAAAAGTGAATATGGAAGATGAGAGAAGGTGAGAAGTCGAATAATAGAGATGTGAGAAGAAGAGAAGTATAAATAGAAAAAGTAAATGAGAATTAAAATATTTTTATTTTTATTTATTTATTTATTTAATTTTCAAAAATTAAGTTAATTAATTTAAAAAGAATTTAAAATTGGTTAGTGAATTTTCGAAAATAGAAGAGAGATAAGATGAAGAAGTTTTTGAAAATTAAGAGAGATGAGAGTTAGTTAGGTGGTTTTGAAAAAGATGAGAGAAAGAAGAAGATATTATTTTCAAAAATTAAGGACGGAAGAGTTAGTTATGAGGTTTTGAAAAATAAGAGAGAGAAGATAAGATATTGTTTTCGAAAATTAAGAAGAGAAGATTTAGTTAGGAGGTTTTGAAAAAGAAGAGAGAGAAGATAATATATTAATTAAGAAAAGATTTAAAACACAAATAAGATAGAAGACAAGAAAAGATTTAAATTTAAAATAAGATAAGAAGTAAGATAAGATATGAAATTAAAAAGATTTGAAAAAGGTTTTAAAAAAAGATAAGATTTTGAAATTCGATTTTGAAAAAGATATGATTTTTAAAATTTGAAATTTGAATTCTTAAATTTTAAAATTTGAAAAAGATAAGATAAGATTTTTAAATTTTGAAAAAGATAAGAAAAGGATAAGATTTTTGAAAAAGATTAGATTTTTGAAAACTTGACAACTAAGATATGATAAGATAAAAATTTAAAATTGAAATCTGAATTTTTTTTATTAAGATTTTCGAAAATTAGGTGAAAAGAAAAATAGAAAAGATATTTTTTTAATTTTTTTAATTTATGATGAAAGAGAAAAACACACCAAAGACGCAAAACTTAAAATTTTTAGATCTAGCACCCTTGATTTTCGAAAATTTTTTGAGAGAAACACTAAGGGACACCAAACTTAAAAATTTTAAGATCAAAACACAAAAAACACTCAAGAACATTTTGAAGACTCACAAGAACACAAAGAACAAAATTCAAAGACTCAAAGAACACAAGAACATAAAAAGAACACCAAACTTAAAAGTTTTAGAAAACCAAATAAATATTTCCAAAAATTGAATAAAAAATAACAAGAAAACACCAAACTTAAAGACTTGACACAAGAATTAAACAAAGAAAGTATTTTTGAAAATTTTTGAAAGAAAAACTCAAAAGGGACGAAAAACCCAACAAGAACAAAACAAAAAGACTCAAACTAAGAACAAATATTAAACAAGAAAAATAAAAATATTTTTTGAAAAAGTTTTATGATTTTCAAAAATTGAAGAAGAAAATAAAGGACTTAATCAAGAACACAAACAAAGACTCTCAAACAGAAAGCTAAGGAAGCTCAAAAATAAACTATATGAAAAAAGATTTTTGAAAGAGTTTTAAAATTTTTGTAATTGAAAAACAGAAAAGAAGAACATGCAAGACTCAATACCAAGAACAAAAATTGAACAAAGAAAAGAAAAATATTTTTGAATAAGATTTTTAAAATTTTTCGAAAATTTGAAAAAAAGAAAATCAAAATCAAGAACTTAACAAAAATAAAAATTACCTGATCTAGGGAGCAGGACAATCCGTCAGTTTGTCCAAACTCAACAATCCCCGGTAACGGCACCAAAAACTTGGTAGCACGAATCCCCACACTTTCGTACTGTTGTACCAGCAAGTGCACTGGGTCGTTTAAGTAATACCTGAGCGAGTCAGGGTCGATCCCACGAGGATTGTGGTTTGAAGCAAGCTATGGTTGTCTTGCAGGTCTTAGTCAGGCAGATCAGAAGGTTGTTGGATTGATGCAAGGGCAATTCATGAAAGGAATATATTGTATATATTAAAAATTAGTAATAGGAATAGAGTTGAGAGTTAGAGTTACTTTGTCTTTCTGAATTAACTCTGGTACTACTGTCTTCTTTGCTTGTGAATGATCTTCTTCCATGGTAGGCTATATGTGATCAACGCCATGGGCCGTGGTCATTGATTTCCTCTGCTACAGATTGAACGCCATTGGCCATGGTCATCCAATCTGACGAAGGGTGAAGCGCATAGCAGTCCATTCTCTTGGCCATCCTACTCAAAATGCCATAGACAAGGTCGAATCTTCCGGATTAGAGGATGCTGCTTCTAAGGATTCTAGCCTATACCACGGAGACCCTAATCTCCCCAGAAATTAGCTGAACTAATGTCTCGAGAAGTCCCCAACGAAGTCGTGGATTAGCCGTCTAAGAGATGCATAAACATAGATGTTGGATCGTGCTTTCCAGTCACGTATTCACACGAACCCAAGTAGACACGAGTGTTTGTCAGGCACGTTCGTCTTAATGTGATGAACAGTGCTAATTTGTCATATCATCATATTCACCCGATGAAGATCGGATTATACATCTTAGAGATAGATCAAACATGGATCGAAGAAGAAACAGTAATACTTTTATTAATTCATAGAACTCAGCAGGGCTCCTCCCCTGAACCTAGGAGGTTTAGAAACTCATACTAAAGATAAAACACAATGTAAACGTGTATGATGCTCTCCTGAATTGAAGATTGTCTGAATTACATAAATAAAATCCCTTAAATACTAAACAAATGACTAGTAAGGGTAAAACAGTTTATTTAGTGCTAAAATCCACTTCTAAGGCCCACTTGGTGAGTGTTTGTGCTGAGCTTTGATGAGATCCACGTGCTATGAGGTCTCTGGGGCATGGAACGCCAGCTAGGAGGTCCTCTTTGGGCATTTGTACATTGGTCTCTGCACTTTGGGCGTTGGACGCCTGGAAGGGGGTAGGTAGTTGGCGTTGGACGCCAGTTTTGGGCCTTCTAATTCGAAGCAAAGTATGGACTATTATATATTGCTGGAAAGCTCTGGAAGTCATATTTCTATAGCCACTGAGAGCGCTCCATTTAGACTTCTGTAGCTCCAGAAAAGCTCTTCTGAATGCAGGCAGGTCAGATTTGGACATCATCTGCAGTGCTTTCTCTGTCTCTGAATCAGACTTCTGCTCCAGCTCCTCAATTTCAGCCAGAAAATACCTGAAATTGTCCAAAAATACAAAAACTCATAGTAGAATCCAGAAATATGATTTTAACACTAAAACCTATAAAAACTCAATAAAAACTTAATAAAAACTACTAAAAACTATATGAAAGTGATGCCAAAAAGTGTATAAAATATCCGCTCATTAAGCATTCACAGCTCAACTTAAACTGTTGGAGGTTAGTTGTCTTTACTTAACAGTAAATCTTGCTTGAAATCTAATTTCAATTAGAGAATAATCTGAATAATATATTTTTTATTATATATTACTTTGGTGATAAGAATTTTGTAATTATTTAATCTGAGATGTCTACTACTACAGATATCTAGATCTATATTTTAGATCATCTTTGTATTCGTCCTTATTGGCATTCCTAGTATTGTTATCGCAGATGTCAGCAAGTCAAAGGTATATGACTGCTACCCTTTTTCATCTGTTTAAGTTATTCCATAGTCAGTCACTTTGCTATTATTGTTTTCTATTACTTTTTTATATGCTTCTAGCATTTTTCTTAATGATGGCGAAGTATGTGCTATTTATAATATCATTTTGTACTTGAAATCATCATTTTCAAGAACTAATATATTATTATAAAATCTCCATTCCAAGAGACTGGACTGGAAGGGTGAACAGTTTCTTTTTACAAACATTTAGTAATAATGCACTTATTGCACTCTATGTTTGAATAAAATTGTGTTTTTCAAGTCCTTTGAAACATCTTAATGTTACAAAAAGTTCTAAACTTTTTTTTATAATTTAATAGATTGAACCAAAAACTTTACAACAATAAATTGCTTTAGGAACTTTGTTACAAAGTTTATGGGTAAACAGCTACATGAAAGATGACACTAATGTTTGGGACAATAATCTGCATCATCAATGGAGTCAGATTAGTCTAAGAAGCACTTCAGAGCTACGATCGGTGCAGGATTCAAGTTGCTTCTAGTCTTCTAGTAGTAGCTACAACACTATAGTCAACAATGCAAAAGAGAAGCAATTACATGGTGAGAGTTCATCATATGGTTGGCTCTACTCTCAACAAACTATACCTGCTCATAGCATCCAAGACCCTACACTTCAAGAACCACTATCCAAAAAGTGAATTTCAATGGTATTAATTATTGCTTCTTTAAGGCCTCTTATTTTCTGTTTCATTTTCAAAACTAGTTCTTATAGAAACTTTGTGAAATTTGAATGGAGATTGAGGTCAGTTTTTGTGTTTAATTTGCAGCAAACTGAGAAAATGAAAGCTTCCAAGAAGCAATGCACAGATGAGAGTAAAATGCCAAAATCCAACAAGTCAGGAACATTCAAGGATCCTCAAAGTGTTGCTGCTAAGGTTTGCTTCAATGTTAAGTCAATTTATTTTAGCTAGATACAATTTTAATTGCAAATTAAGCAAAGATTAAAATATGATGAGATTCAGTGTTGATTATTAGAATATTTGTCTCACAGGATACAAAAGAGAGGATAAGTGAGCGGCTCAAGATACTACAAGAACTAGTTTTCAATGGCTCCAAAGTATTCTAACTCTAGAAGTGAATTTTTAAGGTTGATTTGGTTACAATGCTGGAGAAAGCAATTAGCTATGTGAAGTTTCTTCAGCTTCAAGTAAAGGTGAGACTTATAGTGTCTTAATACATGAATTCTTAAGTGCTATATATGAACTGAAATAGGCACTGACATGTTTAATTTTCTCTGTTATTATTGTTGATGGTGAAGGTGTTGGCAGTTAATGAATTTTGGCCTGTTCAAGGTGGAAAAATTTCTGATATCTCTCAAGTAAAAGAAGCCATTGATGCCATTCTTTCATCCCAAAGATCGGAGAAACAAGTTCAACAACCTCAAAGTAGATGATGATGATCATCGTTATGGATATTCTATGAATTCTATATATAGTGTCATAATTAAATAATTGAAGAACAACTTTAGCAGAAGAGCAAGAGAAGCCTTGCTCTAATGAGAGTTGGTCGTTCTGAAGGGCATTTTAAAAATTTAGAATGCATCATTGTGACCATTAAGAATATGTTAATTAACTTATAAATCAATCTTCAATATTTAATTATGATTTCTTGAGTCACATAATATTGAGTTACATAATATTTTGTTTATGGGTTATGATTTTTTGTTATTGTAAAATTTTAAACAAAAAATTGTTTGTTTAACATAATAAAAATGATGGTTAAAACTATATTTTCAAACGATAAAAAATGTTATTTTTATCCGGTAAAAACGCCGGCTTGTAATTGCCATGCTAAACAATTAAAGCGCTATTTTAACTCAGTAAAAAAAGCGGCTTTAAACTATCACTTTCAAATAATAAATAATGCTGTTTTAAACAACATGAAACGCCATTTTAACCAACCAAAATCGTTTTATTTGAAAATAACGACAGTTTGAACTGCCGTTTTAACCAACAAAAGTGCCGTTTTGTCTAGAAATAACGACGGTTTGACCTACCGTTTTAACTAACAAAAAATGCCGTTTTATTTGGAAATAACGGCGATTTGAACCGCCGTTTTAACCCAACTCAAAAACTACCGTAATAACCAAATGACATTTCAAATTAGGGCGATTTTTTTTAAACGCCGTTCAAAGTAATAATGACAATTCAAACCATCATAAAATCTCTAAAAAACTACCGTAATTACTAAATTTTTTTGTAGTGTCTCTTCAGTAAGTTTTATCAGATTTTTCGTTGCTTAAGCTACATAGCTAAATTTGATATGGTATCTACTCTAATTCTCAAATAGTAACTTCTGAGATCCATTCTTGGCGAAGATGCTTGAAAAAAAAAATAGCTTTGTTTGGAAATTTTTGAAAATGAAAATAATTATAATATTAGGGACAATTTTAAAAATAAAAAAACTATTTAGGACGATTTTGAATATAAGTAAGAATTTTTGGAACTGAAACAATACCAATCTATAATTTAACTATTTCGTTGTGAAACATTTAACTATTCTAGTTATATAATATTTAATTTAAAAAGTTCTAAAAAATAACATATAAATATACACGAATATATAACAATTAATTAATAACTAATTTTTTTCTAACAACATATACTAATACGTTTTAATATTTCTGAAACTGTTGATATGATGATAACAACTAAATCAGTCTAGAAGCTTTGACAAACTAAGTAAAGATTACACTGCCACTTGCCACTATCAAATCATCGTCCATGTTCATGAATGACGAGATGCCATATCCTTAACTCTGTTCACTCTTCCCATTATACAGGAATTATGCATATACTGCCTGTACCACATGACTTTCGCCATTAATTTAATTTCAGCTACCTTTCTAAGCATTACGTGTGTAATAATTAATTAATTCTTTTTACCTAAAGTCTTCATACATACGTCTCAATGCAAGCTCTGATTGCGTTTACATGTTTTTGTCATCACAATCTCATTAAAGAAGAATCCCTCAAAGAAAATTAAATAAAGTGAGTTGTGATGTACGTGTCTACTTGATTACTTGTAGGCTGTGTTGGGTAATTGGCACATGATATGCGTATTTTAAGAAAAACTTACCGAAATATCTTTATTTGGAGCAAATTAAAAGAGAATTATTATATTTTATATTCTGTGTTTTAGGACATAAATTTAAATTTTATATATAAAAAAATATAAAAAAAAAACTAATTTTTAGTTAGTCAATATTATTCAATTTTAGTATTTAATTTTATAATTTAAAATTTAAGTTAAAGTCTTGTGATTTATGATCTAAAATTTAAATTAAATAAAATAATTTTAAAAAAATTAATTGATACTGACTAAAAAGAATTAGTTGCCTAACATTATTCTTTATATACATAATATCTAATAAGAATCATGTAGTTACTAAACGTCTTCATAGCCATAATTTATTATATAGAACACCGCTACTAACACTATTAGAATAATCGTTTTTAGTGGGTATTTATTTTGCTTGTGGCGTTAATAAAAATAATTGTTAATATATTTATCGACAATTAGACATTAATCATTTTATGTTTTATCGCTAAAAGATTTTAGTTGCAATTATATAATTACTGATAAAGATATTTTAGTGACTACAAAAAATATATAATTACTATTGTAATATATAATAGTCATTATGTTATTACCGCCACTAAAAATAATTTTCATTATACTGCAAACTCATATTTCATCTAACAATTATGTTATTATACACAAAAAATTAGTTATTAAATTAACTACTCGTACAGAATATATATACCAGAATATAAAATATAAATTAAAAATAAATTAAATAATATATATATTTATATACAAATACATAATAATTGATTTTTTATATGTATATAATATTTTTATTTATTTAATTTAAAATATAATTTGAGTCTATTTTAATTATGAGTAGAAGCTAATAGTTTATACTTTATTATGAATCAACATAATATTATTTCACAAATTATACAGACGAATAAGAAGTCATGAATACTGTTGGTAGGTCTCCAACTTCAAGTAGAGTCCACACAACTTTTAAAATAAAAATAAAAATAAATAAATAAAGAAAGTGGCAAAAGCCACGGTGAGAGGGAGAGAGATTTTGAAACCCTCACCTTTTGAAACAAAAGATACAGAGAGAGTGAGGAGAGTTACTGCCCCGAAGAGAAGAAGAATTTGGGGGGAGGGGGGGGAGAAGAGCAATGCCATTTTGATCCGATTGAATTGGTAAACTTACTCCATTTCTTATGAAATTTTACTATGTTATTCCTGGTGTAGAGATGAACATTAGGATATAACTTGCTAGTTGTATTGCCTTCTCTTTTGCCTGATTTGAGATACCCACTTTTGTAGAGGATTTATGTTGATTCCATCAGTTTTGATGATGTATTTTGTTGATTATTGAGATGTCCTAGTGTCACTAGGAAGATTGTTTGTGTACCCATTATTCTGATAGTGGAAGATTTTACTGGACTAGACCCCGTGGGTTTTTTGTCCCTCTTTTGGGGGGATTTTTTTACGTTAAAATTCTGGTGTCTGATTATTAAATTTCTGCTATTATATATGCTTCTTGGAGTATCTTTGGTATTGCCTATTTAATCGCGTAGGTTGTGGAAAAATTATTTTTGGTGCTTTTGCTGTTAGACAGGTTCTTATTTGAACCGTTGTTGAGTTTTCCCTACAAAGTGGTATCAGAACTCTAGTTGTTTATCTCTGTGCTGATTAAATGAAGAAAATATTCATGGTCCAAATATGGTCAAAATTAATTCCAAAAATTATTCAATTTGGAAGACCCTCATGGAAGATATGTTGTATAGTAAGGACTTGTATGATCCTGTGGAGGGGGATAAATTCTAAGGTACTAAATCCGATGCTGAATGGAAGAAGCTGAATCAAAAGGCAGTTGTTTTGATTAGGCAATGGCTTGATCTTAGCGTGTATCCACATGTTGACACCGAAACGAATGCCGAGAAGATGTGGAACAAATTGAAGGAGTTATATGAGAGAAAGAATGTGAAAAACAAAGCATTCTTAATTAGGAAGCTGGCCAATAAGAAGTCTATTGAAGGTAAATCAATGCCGGAGCACTTGAGCATTTTTCAGGAGATGGTGAACAAACTGACAAATAATGAAACCACTTTGAATGATGAGTTGCAAGCCTTGTTGTTGTTGAGCTCTTTGCCTGATAGTTGGGAAGTTTTGGTTGTGACGCTGACTAACTCAGCTCCAAATGGAAAGTTGACGTTAGCAATGGTTAAAGAGAGTATGTTGAATGAAGAAGCTAGAAGAAGAGAGTCGGGTTTGACTAATGCCTCCTCCCAGTTAGAAGCACTTGTTTCAGAGTCACGGGGGAGAAGTCAAAGAAAAAAACCTCACAGTTCTGACAAGTCAGAGAGTCGAAGCAAGTCAAGAGGAAAGTACAAGCCAAGAAAGGAGTTCATTTGTCACCATTGTGGCAAGTCGGGGCATATCAAGAGGTATTGTAGGTTCTTGAAAAGAGAATAATCAAGGGGAAGAAACGAAGACAAATGTAAAGATAGTGATAAAGAAACTGCTGCTATTGTTTATGAAGATGTTCTTATCACATATGATCAAAATTATGTGAATCTTGTCTGTGATGATTCCACTTGGATTATGGATTCTGGTACCTCATGTCATGTCACTCCGAGGCGTGAATTTTTCACTTCTTATACTGTTGGAAATTTTGGCAAGATCAAATTGGGAGATAAAAGAGTGTGTGATATCATTGGTATGGGTGACATGTGGTTTGAAACCAACATGGGATGCAAGTTGCAGTTGAAGAAAGTTAGGCATGCACCAGATATGCGGTTCAATCTCATTTCAGTGAAGGCATTGGATCAAGAGGGGTATTGTACTTCCTTTGGTAGTGAAAAATGCAACATTACTAAAGGGGCTCTCATTGTTGCTAAAGATAATAGTCTCACTACTCTTTACTGGTTGCAAGCAAAGTTGTGCAAAGAAGAAATGAATGTAGCTAATGATTCCTCTTCTGATTTGTGGCATATACGTCTTGGTCACTTGAGCGAGAAAAGACTAAGCGTCTTAGCCAAGAAGTAATCACTTCCTGTGAAAGGTACAACTTTAAAAACTTGTACTCATTATTTTCTAGGAAAACATGCTAGAGTATCAGTTCATAATTCTGGACCTCATAGGAGATCACATGTTCTAGATTTTGTTCACACTGATGTTTGCACTATGGATGCTAAGACACTAGGTGGTGCATCATACTTTGTTACTTTTATTGATGATTATTCTCGAAAAGTATGGGCTTTTGTTTTGAAATCTAAAAACCAGGTGCTCGGTATCTTCAAACACTTTCATGCAAGTGTTGAAAGAGAAACTGAAAGAAAATTGAAATGTGTTCAAGCAGATAATGGTGGAGAATACAGGGGTCCGTTTGAAGAGTATTGTAAAGGACATGGGATCAAGCTTGAGAAGATGATTTCTAAGACTCCTCAACATAATAGAGTTGCAGAGAGACTGAATCGCACTATCAATGATAGATTCAGATGTATGCTCTCTCATACAAAGTTGCCTAAATCCTTTTGGGGTAAGGTGATTAGGACTGCAGTAGATCTGATCAACCTTTCTCCTTTAGTTCCACTAAATGGTGATGTTCCAGAGAAAGTTTGGAGAGGGAAAGATGTCTCCTATGGTCACTTGCGAGTGTTTGGCTACAGATCTTTTGTTCACATTCCAAGAGATGAAAGGTCTAAACTGGATGGAAAGTCAAAGCAGTGTATCTTCATGGGTTATGGTCACGAAGACTTTAGTTACAAATTATGAGAGCCGGTGAGTAAGAAGATAATTAGAGGCCGAGATGTGATTTTTCTTGAAGACCAAACTATTGAAGACCTTGAGAAGACAGATAAGCCTACAATAACTGCTAGACGTTCTGCTGATGATGAACCTGGTCCTTCCACTAGACCTAGTATTGATGGGGGAGATGTACAAGTTGATAATGATGGTGACAATTTGCATGATGAACCTACACCTCAACCTGAGGTGCTAGATGTTAAAGTTCCACCTGAATCACCAGATGAGCCTGAATTGAGAAGATCTACTAGAGAGCGTCATCCTTATCATAAATACTCTCCTCATGAGTATGTGATGAATACTAAGACTGCGGAGCTAGAGAGCTACCAGGAAGCTATGTCTGATGAGCATAAGGAATATTGGTTGAAGGCAATGCAAAAATAAATGAAATCCTTGCTTAAGAATCATACGTTTGAATTGGTGATGCTACCGAAGGGTAAGAGAGCATTCAAGAATAAATGGGTGTTCAAATTGAAAGCGGATGAAAATATCTCATGGCCAAGGTACAAAGCTCGATTGGTTGTGAAAGGCTTTGAGCAAAAGAAAGGTATTGATTTTGAGGAGATTTTCTCTCTAGTTGTGAAGATGTCCGCTATTTGAGTTGTGCTTGGATTGGCGGCTAGCTTGAATTTAGAGGTTGAGCAGCTTGATGTGAAGAATGCTTTCCTTCACGGTGACATAGATAAATAAATTTATATGGAGCAACCAGAGGGTTTCGAGGTTAAAGGAAAGGAGCACCTTGTATGCAAGTTGAAGAAGAGCTTATATAGGCTGAAGCAAGCGCCAAGGTAGTGGTACACAAAGTTTGATTCCTTCATGGAAGGTCATGGATATAGTAAGACTTCTTCTGATCATTGTGTGTATGTTAAGAAATTCTCTGATGGTGATTTTATAATTCTCTTGCTTTATGTTGATGACATGTTGATTGTTGGTCATGACACTAAGAAGATTGAAAATCTTAAGAAAGACTTGAACAGATCCTTTACTATGAAGGATTTGGGTCTTGCAAAGAAAATCCTTGGCATGAGTATCACTCGTGACAGGAAGAATGGAAAACTGTGGTGGTCACAGCTGAAGTACATTGAGAAGGTTTTAGAGAGGTTTAACATGAGTAATTCCAAACCTGTTAGTACTCCACTTGCTAGTCCTTTCAAGCTGAGTTCGTAGCAATGTCCTACAAGTGAGAAAGAGAAAGCAAAAATAAAGAAGATTCCATATGCATTTGCAGTTGGCAGTTTGATGTATGCTATGGTTTGCACCAGGCCGGATATTTCTCATGCTGTTAGAGTTGTTAGTCGGTTTCTCTCTAATCCTAGCTAAGAACACTGGCAAGTAGTGAAGTGGATTCTCAGATACCTTAATGGTACTTCCAGAGTTTGTTTATGCTTTGGGAGTGGCCAACCTGTGTTGGATGGTTACACAGATATGGATACAGCTGGGGATCTTGATTCAAGGAAGTCTACTTCTGGTTATATGATGACTTTTGCAGGGAGAGCTGTGTCGTGACAATCTTGACTTCAGAAATGTGTTGCTTTGTCTACTACAGAGGCAGAATACATTACTGTTGTTGAAGCTTCTAAGGAGCTCTTGTGGATGAAGAAGTTTCTACAAGAGTTAGGCATCAATCAAGAGAAGTTTGTGTTATTTTGTGACAATCAGAGTGCTATCGATCTTAGCAAGAATTCGACGTTTCATTTCAGATCGAAGCACATAGAGGTGAGGTATCATTTGATACGTCAAGCGCTTGAGATGAAGTCATATGCACTTGAGAAGATCCATACTGATGATAATGGTTTAGATATCACTACAAGAAAAAAGGCATATGGCCACGCTTTTTTTGCTAAGCTTTAAAAGCGTGGCCAAAAGTGGTCTATGGCCACGCTTTTGTGAGGGTGGCGCTTGAATAGAGATTTGGCCATATTTTTTTTGCTATGCTTCAAAAGCGTGGCGAAAAAGGTCAATGGCCACGCTTTTATGAGGGTGGCAGTTGATGCGAGATTTAGCCACGGTTTTTTTGCCACGATTATAAAGCATAGCCATAGAGAGATATCTACACACTTTTAAAGCGTGGCAACAGGGTTTTATTATTATGGCATTCGAAAAGCATAGCAGTTTCCTACAAAGCCTTTTGGTAAGCTTCAAAAGCGTGGCCAAAAGGTTCCTCCAGAAAAAAAATTTTAAAAATGCTCGTATACCCTTCAAATTAAAATGTTTGAGTCTTATAACTTAATCTTTTGAAATTAAAGATTCAGAAGCTCGTATACCCTTCAGAAGCTCGTATATCCTTCTTCATTCAAAGACCCGCGCCGTAAGCCCTAACTCTTCCTTCTTCAAACATTAAGCCCTAACTCCGACGACACTCCGCGACGACGAACCACTCCTGCGATGACGACACTCCGATGAAGAACTACTCCGATGACACTCTGTGAAGAACATAGCTACGCTCGTAATGCCTCTGCCGGCAATCCCTCTTCCGAAACCCCTAACCCTCCTTCTGCGGTGACTCTCTCTGACGGTGACTCCCTCCGCTCAGTTGCCGTCGCAAACCCGCCATCGATGCTCCCTTTGCCGCCGCTCCCTTCCGTTTCTACAAACCCTAATCCCTTCGGCGTCGCTCCCTTCCTGCTTAGCTTTGGAAGAAACTAGACTCTGTAGGCATTCATCGATCTTAACTTCTTGCTTTTTTGTAAGTCTTGTCTTATTCCTCGTCTTAATCAAACTGGTGCATATAAGTTGGTTATGGTTGTTTTGTGTTGAATGTTCTAGTTGAATTGATTTTTTTTTGTTAATATTATTTTTGGGATTTCACATTTTGCCGTGATGGTTGCCTTGTTGCAGGTCCGTGCCTCTTCATACATCACAGAAACATCTTGTTTCTGATAAGAAAACAAAATAAAACAAAACAAAACCAAAAGAGAAAGAAAGAAGACCATATGGATTATGACAGTAATAGTTGGATTTGGGGGGGGGGGGAGAGTATACAACCACCCACGTGTTGGGTGGTCTAATGGTTACAGCAGCCTTGCTGGGACTGTCGACGAGCTACTTTGGGGGGATGACCAACTCCTGGTCTCATTTGGAGATTTTCCCTAAGAAGAGATCCGGTAAGAGGCATGTTCGTGTTTACATGGATGGTTGTTTTGATCTGATGCACTATGGCCATGCCAATGCACTCAGACAGGCAAAAGTTCTAGGAGATGAATTGGTTGTGGGTCTGGTGAGTGATGAGGAGATCCTCGCCAATAAAAGCCCGCCTGTTTTGTCCATGGAGGAGAGGTACTAATAGTTGGTCCTTTTCTATTTTGCTCCTATTGATTTTCTCTTAGACATAATCTAATTCAGCTTAAACATAAGACTAGAGACTTTGCAGCAAGGGAATAAACTTGTTTGTTTGAATAACTCAAGTGTGCCAACATTGTAAAAGAATTAATGTTGAGAATGTATTTTGTCTTCCAGGATGACCCTTGTTAGTGGATTGAAATAGGTGGACGAAGTCATAACTGATGCTCCTTATGCAATTACTGAGGAATTCTTGAATCGTCTTTTCTATGAATACAACATTGACTATGTCATACATGGGGATGACTGTTGCCTACTTCCAGATGGAACAGATGCTTATGCTACAGCAAAGAAAGCTGGCCGATACAAGCAAATTAAATGTATTGAAGGAGTTTCCAGCACAGATATTGTTGGTAAGATTTATCTCTTCTTATGTTCGAAGATAGCAGAAATCTTGTGTTGTTGATGGATAAAGTTAATTTTCTTGTTCCAAGTGTTATATTGATAAAAATTGGGTGGTAGGTAAAAGCTAATTATGTGTATGTTCTCTATTTCTATACAAGAAGAATTATGTCTTCGTTAAAAGATCAAAAAGCTCACTGATGAGTGGATAATTTATACCCTTTTTGGCATTATTTTTACATAGTTTTTAGTATATTTTTGTTACTTTTTATTATATTTTTATTAGATTTTATGAAAAAATCAAATTTATGGACTTTACTATGAGTTTGTGTGTTTTTCTGTAATTTCAGGTATTTTCTGGCTGAAATTGAGGGACCTGAGCAAAAATCTGATTCAGAGGCTGAAAAAGGACTGCAGATGCTGTTGCATTTTGACCCTCCTGCACTCGAAATGGATTTTTTGGAGCTACAGAAGCCCAATTGGCTCGGTCTCAATTGCGTTGGAAGATAGACATCTTGGGCTTTCCAAAAATGTATAATACCCCATACTTTGCCCGAGATTTGATGGCCCAAACTGGCATTCAAACGCCCACCAAAGACCCTTTTTTGGAGTAAAACGCCAGAACTGGCACCAGAACTGGAGTTAAACGGCCAAACTGGCTCCCAAGTTGGAGTTTAACTCCAAGAATAGCCTATGCACGTGAAAGCTTCAATGCTCAGCCCAAGCACACACCAAGTGGGCCCCGAAAGTGGATTTCTGCACTTTGTGCACTTAATTATTCATTTTCTGTAATCCCTAGTAATTAGTTTAGTATAAATAGCACTTTTTACTATTGTATTAGGGGATTATAAGATTATCATCCTTGGAATTGGAGGCTGGCCACACGGCCATGCCTAGACTATTTTCTCTTATGTATTTTCTACGGTGGAGTTTCTACAGCCCATAGATTAAGGTGTGGAGCTCTGTTGTTCTTCATGAATTAATGCAAGTACTACAGTTTTTCTTTCAATTCATGCCTAATTATTCTCCAAGATATACTCTCGTACTTAATTCAGTTAAGTCAGAAAGAACGGGTGACCCGTTACAATCACCCACTATCTTCGTTACTCGCTTAGCCAAGATCCGCGTGCCTGACAACCACAAAGCAGTCTACATGATGTTCAACGTAGTCATTGGACGACAGCCAGAGTATATTCTCTTGGGTTTCTAATATACGGACCGAGTCCGTGAGATTAGGATCTTCGTGGTATAGGCTAGAACCATTGGCAGCATTCCTGAGATCCAGAAAGTCTAAACCTTGTCTGTGGTATTCCGAGTAGGATCTGGGAAGGGATGACTGTTACGAGCTTCAAACTTGCGAATGTTAGGCTCAGTGACAGTGTGCAAAAGGATAAGGATCCTATTCCGATGCTAGAGGGAACCGATAGATGATTAGCCGTGTGGTAGCTGTACTTGGTATTTTTCATCCGAGACGAGAAATCTGACAGTTGATTAGCTGTGCAGAGATCGTACCTAGTATTTTTCATCCGAGAGGATCATACAGCTTGCCATGGAATGGAGCACGCATGATTGGAAGAAGACAATAGGAAAGCAGAGGTTCAGAAGCAATAAAGCATCTCCAAATACCTATCTGAAATTCCCACCAATGAGTTACATAAGTATCTTTCTTTTATTTTATGTTTTATTTATCTTTTAATTATCAAAATCTCATAACCATTTGAATCTGCCTGACTGAGATTTACAAAGTAACCATAGCTTGCTTCAAGCCGACAATCTCCGTGGGATCGACCCTTACTCACGTAAGGTATTACTTGGACGACCCAGTGCACTTGCTGGTTAGTTGTGCGGAGTTGTGAAAAGTGTGAATCACAATTTCGTGCACCAAGTTTTTGGCGCCGTTGCCGGAGATTGTTCGAGTTTGCACAACTGACAGTTCATCTTGTTGCTTAGATTGGGTAATTTTATTTTATGTTTAAGCTTTTTATTTTTTTTATTTTCGAAAAATACAAAAAAATTTAATAAAATCATAAAACCAAAAAAAATTATGTTTCTTGTTTGAGTCTTGTGTCAAATTTTAAGTTTGGTGTCAATTGCATGTTTTTTATTTTTCTTAAAAATTTTCGAAAATTCATGCATTGTGTTCTTCTTTGATCTTCAAGTTGCTCTTGATGATTTTCCTTGTTTGATCTTTAATTTTTCTTGTTTTGTGTTTTTTGTTGTTTTTCATATGCATTTTCGAATTCATAATGTCTAAATATTAAAAATTTCTAAGTTTGGTGTCTTGCATGTCTTTCTTTCCTTAAAAATTTTCAAAAATATGTTCTTGATGTTCATCATGATCTTCAAAGTGTTCTTGGTATTCATCTTGACATTCAAAGTGTTCTTGCATGCATTATTTGTTTTAATCTTAAATTCTTATGTCTTGTGTCATTTTGTTGTTTTTCTCTTTCTTTATTAATTCAAAAAAATAAAAAATAATATCTTTCCCTTATTTTACTCATAAATTTTGAAATTTTGGGTTGACTTAGTCAAAAATTTTTAAAATTTACTTGTTTCTTGTTAGTCAAGTCAAATTTTCAATTTAAAAATTTTATCTTTTCAAATCTTTTTCAAAAATCAAATCTTTTTCATTTTTTTTCTCAATATTTTCAAAATTTTTTTTATAAATTTTCAAAATCTTTTTCTTATTTTTATTTCATATTTTCGAAAACTTCACTAACAATTAATGATTTGATTCAAAAATTTCAAGTTTGTTACTTTCCTTTTAAGAAAGGTTCAATCTTTAAATTCTAAAATCATATCTTTTGGTTTCTTGTTAGTCAAGTTATTAATTTTAATTTTCAAAATCAAATATTTTTAAATTTCTTTTTCAAATCTTTTTCAAAATAAATTTCAATCATATCTTTTTCAAAACTTAATTTCAAAATCTTTTTCTAACTTCTTATCTTTTCAAAATTTATTTTCAAATCTTTTTCAACTAATTACTTGACTTGTTTGTTTTAATTTTAAAAAGTTTACTATTTCTTATCTTTTTCAAACCACCTAACTACTTTTCCACTTCTAATTTTTGAAAATCACTAACCACTTTTTCAAAATTCTTTTTAATTAACTAATTATTTTAAATTCTAATTTTGTTTTATTTCTTTTCTTAAATTTCGAATTCTAACTTATAATTAAAATAAAAACAAAAATTTTTTCTTGTCTTTTAGTTAATATTCGAATACTCTTTCCCTCTCATCTCTTTCTATTTATTTTATTTATTTTCTAACACTTCTCTTCTTAAAATTTGAACCCTCTCCCTCTCTCTGTGTTCGAATTCTTCTTATTCTCTCTCTACCTCATTCTTCTATTCTTATACTCACATAAAGGAATCTCTATACTGTGACATAGAGGATTCCTCTTCTTTTCTGTTCTCTTCTTTTTCATATGAGCAAGAACAAGGATAAAGACATTCTTGTTGAAGCTGATCCTGAACCTGAAAGGACTCTGAAAAGGAAGCTAAAGCACAACACTCTGGAGAGGACCTTACAGAAATTTTCGAAAAAGAAGTAGAGATGGCAGCCAAAAATAATAACAATGGTGGAGATGTAAGGAAGATGCTTGGTGACTTTATTGCACCAACTTCTGATTTCTATGGAAGAAGCATCTCAATTCCTGTAATTGGAGCAAACAACTTTGAGCTTAAGCCTCAATTAGTTTCTCTAATGCAGCAGAATTGCAAGTTTTATGGACTTTCATTGGAAGATCCTCATCAATTCTTAGCTGAATTCTTGCAAATCTGTGACACTGTTAAGACCAATGGGGTTAATCCTGAGGTCTACAGACTTATGCTTTTCCCCTTTGCTGTAAGAGACAGAGCTAGGATATGGTTAGACTCACAACCTAAAGAAAGCCTGAACTCTTGGAAAAAGTTAGTCAATGCTTTCTTGGCCAAATTTTTTCCACCTCAAAATTTGAGCAAGCTTAGAGTGAAAGTCCAAACCTTCAGACAGAAGGAAGGTAAATCCCTCTATGAAGCTTGGAAAAGATACAAGCAATTGATCAGAAGGTGTCCTTCTGACATGCTTTCAGAATAGAGCATCTTATGTATATTCTATGATGGTCTGTCTGAATTGTCCAAGATGTCATTGGACCACTCTGTTGGTGGATCTTTTCATCTGAAGAAAATGCCTGCAGAAGCCCAAGAACTCATTGAGATGGTTGCAAATAACCAGTTCATGTATACTTCTGAAATAAATCCTGTGAATAATGGGGTAACTCAGAAGAAAGGAGTACTTGAGATTGATACTCTGAATGCAATATTGGCTCAGAATAAAATATTGACTCAGTAAGTCAATATGATTTCTCAGAATCTGACTGGTTTGCAAGCTGCATCCGGCAGTGCTAAAGAAGCTTCCTCTGAAGAAGAAGCTTATGACCCTGAGAATCCTGCAATGGAAGAGGTGAATTACATGGGAGAATCCTATGGAAACACCTATAATCCTTCAAGGAGAAATCATCCAAATTTTTCATGGAAGGATCAACAGAAGCCTCAACAAGGCTTCAATAGTAATAATGGTGGGAGAAATAGGTTTGGCAATAGCAAGCCTTTTCCATCATCTTCTAAGCAACAGACAGAGAATTCTAAGCAGAGCCTCTCTGACTTAGCAACCATAGTCTCTGATCTATCTAAGACCACTCTCAGTTTCATGACTGAAACAAGGTCCTCTATCAGAAATTTAGAGGCACAAGTGGGTCAGCTGAGTAAAAGAGTTACTGAAATCCCTCCTAGTACTCTCCCAAGCAATACAGAAGAGAATCCAAAAAGAGAGTGCAAGGCCATAAATATACCCAACATGGCCGAAACTATAGAGGAGGAAGAGGCAGTGATTTCCAGTGAAGAAGACCTCAATGGACGTCCACTGACCACTAAGAAATTCCCTATTGAGGAACTAAAAGAATCTGAGGCTCATATAGAGACCATAGAGATTCCACTGAACTTACTGTTGCCATTCATGAGCTCTGATAAGTATTTCTTCCTCTGAAGAGGATGAAGATATTATTGAAGATCAAGTTGCTCAGTATTTAGGAGCAATCATGAAGCTGAAAGCCAAGTTATTTGGTAATGAGACTTGGGAGGATAAACCTCCATTGCTCATCACTGAACTGAATGCTTTGGTTCAACTGAAATTACCTCAGAAGAAACCGGATCCCGGAAAGTTCTTAATACCCTGTACCATAGGCACCATGACATTTGAGAAGGCTTTGTGTGACCTGGGGTCAGGAATAAACCTCATGCCACTCTCTGTAATGGAGAAACTAGGGATCTTTGAGGTACAAGCTGCAAGAATCTCACTAGAGATGGCAGATAAATCAAGAAAACAGGCTTATGGAATTATAGAGGATGTCTTAGTGAAGGTTGAAGGCCTGTATATCCCTGCTGATTTCATAATCCTAGACACTGGGAAGGATGAGGATGAATCCATCATCCTTGGAAGACCCTTCCTAGCCACAGCAAGATCTGTAATTAATGTGGACAGAGGAGAGTTAGTCCTTCAATTGAATAAGGACTACCTTGTGTTTAAGGCTCAAGGATCTTCTTCTGTAACCATGGAGAGAAAGCAGGAAAAGCTTCTCTCAATACAGAGTCAAACAGAGCTCCCACACTTAACTTCTAAGTTTGGTGTTGGGAGGCCACCATTAAGCTCTGAGTCTCTGTGAAGCTCTCTAAGAGCTCACTGTCAAGCTATTGACATTAAAGAAGCGCTTATTGGGAGGCAACCCAATGTTATTTAAATATATTTATTATAGACATTTGTTTTCCATTGCCATGTTATATTTTCTTTAGGTTGATGATAATGGGGAATCATAAAAATAGCTGCAGAATTAAAGCAAAATAAAAAATAGCACACCCTAGAGGACAGGCTTACTAGCGTTTAAACGCCAGTAAGGATAGCAGAATGGGCGTTTAACGCCCATGCAGGCAGCATTCTGGGCGTTCACAAAAATGCCCAGTAAAGAAGGAATCCTGGCGTTTAACACCAGCCAGGGTATCTGGCTGGGCGTTAAACGCCCAAATAGGCAGTCAAGTGGGCGTTAAACGCTAGGATGACACAAGGGAGGTAATTTTGTTTCCAATTCGATTTTTTTTTTCAATTTTTCATGTTTTAATTCATAGTTTTTTGCATCAAACATATTTTAAACGTTCATCTTTCAATTTCTATTTTCAAATATTATTAATCTTTCCAATTCTTTTTAATTCTCTTTTTAATTCTTTTCAATTCCTTCCAAAACGTTTTCAAAACTTACATATCTTTTCAAATTCTCTTCAACTCTTTTTAATTTCTCTTGTATACAGTAATAAGTTTTCAAAATTAATTGCATCATTCTTCTTCTACTCCCTTCTGTCTTATTTTTCTCGAGGACGAGCAAACCTTTTAAGTTTGGTGTGGAAAAAGCTCTCCTTTTTTTTCCAAAACCATTAATGGCACCTAAGGCCGGAGAAACCTCTAGGAAGAGGAAAGAGAAGGCAGTTGCTTCCAACTCCGAGTCATGGGAGATGGATAAAGTCATCTCAAAAGCCCATCACTAGAAAGAGGATGGAGCAAACAAGAGAGCCCACTCATGGACCTCAACAAGAGCACTCCATTATCCTCCATGAAATCAAAGAGGACCAAAGAGCCATGAGAGAGGATCAACAAAGGCAAGGAAGAGATATTGAGGAGCTTAAGCACTCCATAGGATCTTCAAGAGGAAGAACTAGCCGCCGTCACTAAGGTGGACCCGTTCTTAAATTTCCTTGTTCTTATTTTTCTGTTTTTCGGTTTCTATGCTTTATGTTTTGTCTATGTTTGTCTTTATTACATGATCATTAGTGTCTAGTGTCTATGTCTTAAAGTTATGAATGTCCTATGAATTATTCACCTTTCTTAAATGAAAAATATTTTCTGAAAAAGAAAAAGAAGTACATGAGTTTCGAAATTTATCTTGAAATTAGCTTAATTATTTTGATGTGGTGGCAATACTTTTTGTTTTTTGAATGAATGCTTGAACAGTGCATATTTTTTATAGTGAAGTTTATGAATGTTAAAATTGTTGGCTCTTGAAAGAATAATGAAAAAGGAGAAATGTTATTGATAATTTGAAAAATCATAAAATTGATTCTTGAAGCAAAAAAAAAAAAGCAGTGAAAAGCAAAAGCTTGCGAAAAAAATAATAAAAAAAGAAAGAAAAAGAAAAAGCAAGCAAAAAAAGGCAGTAGACCTTTAAACCAAAAGGCAAGGGTAAAAAAAAAGGGATCCAAGGCTTTGAGCATTAATGGATAGGAGGGCCCAAAGGAATAAAATCCTGGCCTAAGCGGCTAAACCAAGCTGTCCCTAACCATGTGCTTGTGGTGTGAAGGTGTCAAGTGAAAAGTTTGAGACTGAGCGGTTAAAGTCGTGGTCCAAAGCAAATAGAGTGTGCTTAAGAGCTCTGGGCACCTCTAACTGGGGACTCTAGCAAAACTGAGTCACAATTTGAAAAGGTTCACCCAGCTATGTGTCTGTGGCATTTATGTATCCGGTGGTAATACTGGAAAATAAAGTGCTTAGGGTCACGGCCAAGACTCATAAAGTAGCTGTGTTCAAGAATCAACATACTGAACTAGGAGAATCAATAACACTATCTGAATTCTGAGTTCCTATGGATGCCAATCATTCTGAACTTCAAAGGATAAAGTGAGATGCCAAAACTGTTCAGAAGCAAAAAGCTACTAGTCCCGCTCATCTAATTAAAACTAATCTTCATTGATATTTTTGAGATTTATTGTATTTTCTCTTCTTTTTATCCTATTTTGTTTTTAGTTGCTTGGGGACAAGTAATAATTTAAGTTTGGTGTTGTGATGAGCGGATAATTTATACCTTTTTTGGCATTGTTTTTACATAGTTTTTAGTATGTTTTAGTTACTTTTTATTATATTTTTATTAGTTTTTATGAAAAAATCACATTTCTAGACTTTACTATGAGTTTATGTGTTTTTCTGTAATTTCAGGTATTTTCTGGCTGAAATTGAAGGACCTGAGCAAAAATCTGATTCAGAGGCTGAAAAAGGACTGCGGATGCTGTTGGATTCTGACCCTCCTGCACTTGAAATGGATTTTCTGGAGCTACAGAAGCCCAATTGGCGCGCTCTTAATTGCTTTGGAAGGTAGACATCTTGGGCTTTCCAGCAATATATAATAGTCTATACTTTGTCCGAGATTTGATGGCCCAAACTGGCGTTCAAACGCCCACCAAAGACCCTTTTCTTGAGTAAAACGCCAAAACTAGCACCAGAACTGGAGTTAAACGCCTAAACTGGCTCCCAAGCTGGCGTTTAACTCCAAGAATGGCTTATGCACGTGAAAGCTTTAATGCTCAGCCCAAGCACACACCAAGTAGGCCCCGGAAGTGGATTTCTACACTATCTGCACTTAGTTATTCATTTTCTGTAATCCCTAGTAATTAGTTTAGTATAAATAGCACTTTTTACTATTGTATTAGGGGATTATGAGATTATCATCCTTGGAATTGGAGTCTGGCCACACGCCCATGCCTAGACTATTTTCTCTTATGTATTTTCTACGGTGGAGTTTCTACACCCCATAGATTAAGGTGTGGAGCTCTGCTGTTCTTCATGAATTAATGCAAGTACTATTGTTTTTCTTTCAATTCACGCTTACTTCTTCTCCAAGATATACTCTCGTACTTAATTCAGTTAAGTCAGAATGAAGGGGTAACCCGTGACAATCACCCACTATCTTCGTTACTCGCTTAGCCAAGATCCGCGTGCCTGACAACCACAAAGCGGTCTACATGATGTTCAACGTAGTCATTGGATGACAGTCGGAGTATATTCTCTTGGGTCTCTAATACACGGACCGATTCCATGAGATTAGAATCTTCGTGGTATAGGCTAGAACCATTGGCAGTATTCCTGAGATCCGAAAAGTCTAAACCTTGTCTGTGGTATTCCGAGTAGGATCTGGGAAGGAATGACTGTGACGAGCTTCAAACTTGCGAATGTTGGGTGCAATGACAGTGTGCAAAAGGATAAGGGTCCTATTCCGACGCTAGCGGGAACCGACAAATGATTAGCCGTTCGGTAGCTGTACCTGGTATTTTTCATCCGAAATGAGAAATCCGACAGTTAATTAGCCGTGCAGAGATCGTACCTGGTATTTTTCATCCGAGAGGATCATACAGCTTGCCATGGAATGGAGCACGCATGATTGGAAGAAGACAATAGGAAAGCAGAGGTTCAGAAGCAATAAAGCATCTCCAAACACTTATCTGAAATTCCCACTAATAAATTTCATAAGTATATTTATTTTATTTTATGTTTTATTTATCTTTTAATTATCAAAATCTCATAACCATTTGAATCCGTCTAACTGAGATTTACAAGGTAACCATAGCTTGCTTCAAGCTGACAATCTCCGTGGGATCGACCCTTACTCATGTAAGGTATTACTTGGACGACCTAGTGCACTTGCTGATTAGTTGTGCGGAGTTGTGAAAAGTGTGAATCACAATTTCGTGTACCACTCACGAAGATCTTAATGGTACTGATGCAAAACCTCAAGAAGAAAGCAAGCCAAAGGTTTCCCACTTGTCCCAATTCCTACCAACTTCCCGACGTATTGTACAGTTTTCAAATGGCAGGGTATTTTGATGATCAATGCTTGTATATCTTGACTTGCTGCAATAGACACTGATTTGAAATTTATGCCACAATCATTGGTTTCAAGTTGAAAATATTTTGAGCAAATTCGCTCATTAGTTTTTGGAAATATTTTGCATGATAATTCATTGTGGCTTCATCCTCTTTTAGGGGCCTGGACCTGATGCTCGTATTATATACATTGATGGGGCATTTGATCTCTTCCATGATGGGCACATTGGGGTATACATGAGTTTTCTATAGGTGCAACAGTCAAATAGCATTATTTGATATGGCTGTCTTAATTCAGTATTTCCTGTTCTCTCAGATACTTAAGAAGGCTAGGCAGCTCAGAGATTTTCTTCTTGTTGGTATCCACTCAGACGAGACTGTGAGGTATGCAGTTTTTTATCACGTAAAATTGAAGTTACAGCTATGATCCAAGTTAATACTACTGTTTTAACTCTTTCCTAGCAGTCAATAGGCATTTGGTTTAAATATGCATGTAATGTTGTTACAAAGAATTTGATCCTTGTTACTTATCTAGCCTAAAATATGTTTTGTTTTGTTACATAAGTTCACAAATATAACAGGTTTTGGGATCATGTTTCTGTGTCTGAAACAGGAAAATCCTTAGTTTTTCAGCTACTGCCTCTGCTTTTTTTATTTTTGATTTTTTAAAACCTCTCCTTTTGCTTTCTTTTTCTTTAATGTATGTCTTTTTTGAAGCCTCACAAACTTTCCATGTATGTTTTACAAACAAAATATTGTTCTTTATTCTCTAATTTTTCAGGTGGGATACAATTTTTATGCACTTTTTTTCTATTTTTGAACTTTCTCTTCTTTAATGATATGGGATCTGGAGCATAATATAGCTATTTTCTGTTACCAGCTTCGTATGTGATGCTGTGGATGGTTGGGCCACTCGTAAATTCAATCAAGGTATAAGCTTTCTTGTAGAAGTCATACCAATTTTATTCTATCTGTTTATATAATTCTTTGACGAGTGTTAGGTACACATTATCTCTTTCTAGTAAAGTTTTGCTGAACTGGTATGATTAGACATTGTTTTAAAAATATATTGGGTTCAGACTTAGGGGCTTTGTGGCATGTCTTGACCACAGAATGGGATAACATTTCCTCTATACTAACTTGTTTAGTTTAAAAAGGTAATTAGTCTATTTGATAAATAAATATCAACCTAATTTTCTTGATTCAGTGTCGACCTTCAGAGCTGTTCTGGACATGGTTACAAACAAGTTATCCCTATCTCTTTCTGTTTCTGCAAGCCAAAGAATGCATTGTTAAACTTATAGTTCTTTACATTGTTTCATTTTTGTGTTCTTTGAATTAATGTGGCTTTCTTAATATCAGAATTAACACTGCTTATCTACTTGTTGTTGTTTCCCAAGTTTAAAAGTAACATTTTTCTCCTTTTTAATTGTTCATAATTTGCTGTCATTTAAGCATGGGCATGTAAACCTGGCTTTTGTGCTGAATTTGTGAAAAGGCCTGGCTTCATCTTTTTGTCCCTTACTAGCATTAGATATTGCTAGCCACTAGCTGCAAATGTACAAGTAATTCATGTCAACTTTGTCTTTTTGTTCTTCCTTAACTCAAATTTTATGATCCTGCATTTTCTAGTTTAGGGATGATGTTCTTTAGCTGCATTTTATTAGATCCTGCATTTTCCTTCTCTTTTTCAAGCTCCTGCTGACTCCTTTTTTTTTCTTCTTCTAACGTTTGGGTTTTCTAATTACAGACACAATTTTTTATTCTCAGGCACATACAGTTCGCCATCTTCTTCAGGCTAAGAGAGGTTTGCAATTTCTTAAACATCTTTATGTTTTTAGATCTACCAACATTTTTTATTTGAAAATTGAAAACAACAATAGATGAAATATATGGACATAGCTAACCACATTTCTTTTCCTTTTATTATTGAGATCAGTTTGCTCTGTATAAGGATTTTCATTATTCGTTTAGAGATAACTTTAACTTCAAATGTAACTCGATCTGCCATTTCTGATAAGTTCTTGTATATACAAACAGCACAAATACTTATGAATAGTTGAATAATGATTGCTATTAAACTACTTCAGTTCTGTTGATTACTTATTTGAGATATCCATCTTTATAGGATATCTTAGTATATTTTCATCACTTCATGCAAATCTAGTGCATTACCTGTGTCTCTGATCTAGTGCATTACCCGTGTCTCTTGTTAACTTTGTGAAATTAAAAATATGGATCATGATTATGAAATAGTTGTTTGTCTTTCCTCTGGATTTTGATGAGATACTTGTGGCAAGTATAATGTTGCTATGTATGTGCTCATGCATACAAAAAAAGTGGGACTACTTTGGAAGCAAAGTTTATAGGAACTTTGCCAAAAGAACTCATGTAGAAGTGTCAGGGCATTATTTTGGAGAACAAATTCTGGTCATTACATTGTTTGGTTCACACTATCACAATGTTGGTTTGCTATTTGCAATGTCTGGTCACTACTTTAAATGTTCAAAAAATATAGAAGTGATAAGAGTTTAACACTCTTATGATATTTTTCAGAGGCTAATGACTTTGGTCAACTAGGTGATAGAACCGAGGAGTGAAGGAAATATCTAAAGAAAGTAAAGCCATTAGAGTCAGAGTTTGTAAAATCTGTCTTGTATAATTCTTAATTCTCTTAGAAATTCATTTTTGTTAATGCTTGTAAATTTTATGTACGCGGCTGTTGCATGTATACAGATGACATTGTTGCAGGCTTTTGCCAAGTATTGAATGAAGGAACATAAATTTGAGTGCTCCCATATAGGCTTTTAGCAGATTTTTTTTTAAATTTAATTTAGCTATAGCCACGCTTTAAAAGCGTGGCAATAGGTTTGTATCTAGGCACACAACTTAAAAAACATGGCTATATCTCGTTATTGGCACGCTTTTAAAGCATAGTCATATGTCTCTATTGGCACGCTTTTAAAGCGTAGCCATATCTTGCTGCTGGCACACTTTAAAAGCGTAGCCATATTTGGCACATATGGCCATGCTTTTAAAGCGTGGCGATCTTTAAAAGCGTGGTAAAAAATAAAGCGTGGCGATAGGTCACCAAAAGCATGGCGATAGAGGAACCGGCACCTTGCAGTTGTGATCCTTTTAAAAGCGTACCGGTAGCTCAAAAGGCGTGGCGAAAAGCTATCGCTATGCTTTTTTTGACTTTTCGCCACGCTTTAAAAGCGTAGCAAAAAGCTTGTTTTCTTGTAGTGTATGATGACTAAGAGTTTACCTGCAGTGAAGTTTGATTCCTGCAAAGAGAAGGTGGGCTTGATGGAGTAGCCCATCCCCACTTAAGTTAGTGAAAGAAAGATTTGTTGGTGGGTCCCCAATCTCAAGTGGGGCCCACACAACCTTTAAAATAAAAATAAAAATAAATAAATAAAAAAAGTGGCAAAAGCCACGGTGAGAGGGAGAGAGATGTTGAAACCCTCACCTTTTGTAACAAAAGATACAGAGAGAGTGAGGAGAGTTACTGCGCCGAAGAGAAGAAGAATTTGGAGGGGGAGGAACAATGCCATTTTGATCCGATTGAACTGGTAAATTTGCTCTATTTCTTATGAAATTTTACTCTGTTATTCCTGGTGTAGAGATGAACATTAGGATATAACTTGCTAGTTGTATTGCCTTCTCTTTTGCCTGATTTGAGATACCCACTTTTGTGGAGGGTTTATGTTGATTCCATCAGTTTTGATGATGTATTTTGTTGATTGTTGATATGCCCTAGTGTCACTAGAAATACTGTTTGTATACTCGTTATTCTGATAGTGGAAGATTTTATTGGACTAGGTCCCGTGGATTTTTTGTCTCTCTTTTGGGAGTTTTTCCATGTTAAAATTCTGGTGTCTGATTATTTAATTTTTGTCATTATATTTGCTAGAAAAATCTAAGGGCCAACAACTTTTCCAAAGCCAGCATGTAACCAGCAAGGAAAAGTGAGCCATTGGATGAAATCTCACACCAATCTCACACAATTAAAATCATCATTGATAGCTATTTGATGGCTACAAATACCAAAAATTGCTGGCCCCCTAACACTCCTCTATATTTACTGTTTGGAGTATCTTTGGTATTGCCTATTTAATCGCATAAATTGTAAAAAAAAATTATTTTTGATGCTTTCACTGTTAAACAAGTTTTTGTTTAAACTTTTGTTGAATTTTCTCAACAAATACTTGGTTCTTCCTCTCCTATCTATCTAATCAGCAATTATAATTTTATGTAACCTGAAAATCCCATATGATGTTTCACTTCGGATTTTAAGAATAAATTACTCCTTCTTTTCCATCTTTATCTGATTTTTATCTGTTGTTTACGAACAAATTTGACTTTCTTTTCTCCCTCAACCTTTGCACCTTTTCTTTTTCTCGATCTCTTTCTGACCTTTTTAATTTAATTTCTTTATAATGTTGCCATGCAAAGCTTAAATGTATCGGTTATAATACTGTTTATTCTAAAAATTTAAACTAATAATAACGATACATTAATAATTATATTTTTCATTTGTCTTGTTATATGAATTTTTTTTGGCTTTCTCTAAATCTGTATAGATTTTTTATTTTAAAATTATATTTTTGACAAATTAATAAAAATTAAATTCTATATGTTTATAGTAATAAAACTCTTATTATATTATAAAATTATTTATCTCAACAACTTAAAATAATACATAAAAAAAAATACACGAATAATTATACATATTTTTAACAATATAAGCTTTTATTTGAAGTTTACAGGTTAAAAATTTTCGTCGTTTGGCACCGAGAAAAAAATAAGAAAAAAATTATAATAACATATTATTAAAGGCATGCATGGAGCATTATTATTGTTGATCATATAATTAATGATTAAAAAGATAGGAGTGAAAAAGATACATTAGAGGAACGAAGAAATTTCATATATAAAGCAGGTAGAATAGAACGAAGATTAGGGAAGGGTTGACTTTGTCATCTTCATGAAGATATATCACGATTACTTTACCTATGTGTGTACGGAAGGAAAGGTATGCGACCGCAAGACAATAGGAATCTCAAATAACTTTTTATTTTCGTATGCAAAAGTATAGGTGTGGATATGTTGAATGTTCAATTCAATAGATATGTAGATGATTATGTTTATTATTTTTAATTGAATGGTTATTTTTTTTATTTGATTTACTCATGCACAATTAATAATGATTGGATATTCAAATTCACTAAGTGTGTATAGTTATTCTAATGTTAAAGTTTAGGAAGTAATTTAAAAATTAAATGTTTTTTTATTTTACTGGGTCAGTTCTAAAATTCATTGTTCATACTATTAACAAAAATTACTGTCTACCTAACAAAACTGTTTTCGTAATTTTTTTTATTTTTTTAAACAATAATACTAAATATTATTAACAAAATTTATTATTTTTTGATAGCAGTTAGTTAATAATATTTAAAAGTATTTATTAAAATTATACTATTAAATTATTGAACTAAAGAGTTAAATAATTGACTAAAAATACGTACCAATATAAATTAAAATTAATGATTGTTAATTTTTTTTAAAATTTATTATTATTCCTATTGTTTTTTGTGTGGCTTTTTTCCTGGTCCAAAAGTACGGCGTTATTGTACGACAGCGAGGAATAGGAATGGAATGCATGAAAATTGGAAAGAAGCGTGGTGGCTAGGTCAAGCATGGAGTGGTTGATATAAAAAAAATTTTATGTGTCATTTTAGTTTAAAATTGTTACAAAATCACTTTAATTAAAAGCGAGTCAATCAATTAGGTTGCTTTAGATATCAATTCCGTATAAGAAATCAATTTTCCTTCAGATTTATTCTGTGAATTAGAAATTTGAAAGGAAAGAAAATACTTGTAATATTAAAATTTAAACTTTTATACTTCAAATAATTTAATTTCATCCCTTTTGCTCTCTGCTGATCTCTCCAAAATTACTCACAAAAAAAATTTAAGTTGTTAAGAAAAACTATTATAAATATATGTCTCTAATATGTTATTTCACGTCAAAATTTCTTTTGGACTTAAAAACGTGAATTGTGCATAGATATTTTTCTTTCATTTTTAGTTTGGCTTATGCTTATATATATGTTTTGTAACGAAAATCGAATTCTAATTTTTTTTTTCCATTATAAAAGTTATCACACTGGATTCTAAATCTTAATCTTTTGGTCATCATAAAATCTCTTAAAAGTACAAGTTCTTTGTTTTATATTTGGTGAATAAAAAATATCATCTACTTATACTTATATATTTTTTTTTAAGTTAGCTTGTATTTATTAAAATTAAAAAATTTAATCCAATGTCATATATTAATATGTCTTCAAATTTATTTTTATATTTTTATTTATTATTGTCTTTTTAAATTTTTAAAATTATTTTATTAAATATAATCGTTGTTGTTTATACTTACTAAAAATTATTTTTAATCTAATTTATTAAATATAGACATTATAATTTTTAGAAAACTATTTTTTAAAAATCTAATTTTAATAAATTATTTTTAAAAAATAAAAAGATTTATCAACCTGACTCCGAAACCAAAGTTACAACTGTTAGGAAGCACAATAGCTAGTCTGTTAAGTTGCCTATCAAACCAAGTTTGGTTTTATGAATTATATATAATTGTCACATCTTTAATCTCCATTTGTAACTTATGCTCATTGTAAAGTTGCTAGATTGAATCACACGATTATTTCTTTCATCTTTAATAATAATGTTAATAAGTTACCTCGTCATTCAACTGTCGTAGGTTATATAATAGCCTTTCTTAACGCGTACTAGCTCCAGTCCAATTTCTACAGTCTCTTGTATTATTCCTCGTTTGACTTCATAGAGTTTCCAATAATGATTTTGATATTATTTATTATATATAAATAATAACAATAATACTAATATTTATATACCCCATTCGGTTGCAATCAGGGACGGATCCAGAAAATTTAGTATGGAGGGGCCGAATTTTAGATAAATTTTTTTCATTTCATAAAAATAATTAACATATAGTTATTAGAGTTAATTTTTTAAAAAATTTATCAAAAATATATATATAATTATAAATTTTTTTTACAATTTTATTTTTAATACGATAGTTACATAAAAAAAATATAACAATATCAATAGTATATTATAAAATTATAAAGTACCAATAATTTATAGCGTGTTTAGTTAAAAATGATTACATATCTTATTAATTAAAATTAATTCTTTCAAAAATTTTTAAAAATTTGAAAATAAATGATAAATTATTAATTATTTGAAAGATACAATACCTTTATAGAATATAAGATATAAGATATTTTTATAAAATTTTTTCTTTCAACAACGTAAATTTAGAAAAAAAATAAGTATTTTTTATAAGAAAAGAATATCTAAAGTACATAATGTGATTACCAAAATATAACTACGTAAGTTATTATTAATATAATAATATAAATTTTAAATATGTTAATATAAAATAAATAAATGAATTTTTTTAAATAAATATAGAAATTATTATATAAAAACTAATTTGAAAGTTACAAAAACTTGAGGATATGATATTAAATTAGTTAAGTGAAAAATATTAGTAAATTAAATAATTAAGACATAAATCTATCACATAATAAAAAATAATACATATAAAAATACTAAATTATATAATATTTTTTTATATTTTTAAATACATATCTCATGTATAAATATAGTTTCTAAAAATTTTGGGGGGCCGAGGCCACTACTCGCCCCCCTTTAAGTCCGTCCCTGGTTGCAATAATGACCTAACACCAACACCGTTCTTCTCGTTGCAATAACCCTATCAAAGAAGCTTTGAAATCAACTTGGTTGTTCGAATAATCAGCTCATTCGTCCATTATTTAATTAAATATTATAAATTTAAATTTTATTTTGTGTATATAATAATTTATTGACCAACTGAAAACAAAAAAAATATATATTTGTATCTAATAATTTTTTTAAGAAAAGTTTTACCTATATAATTGGACAAATATCTACAACAAATATATCTCGTCTATTATCTTCTCTTGTTGATACCTCAAGTATGAAAATCAGAAGAGAAAATACTTATTTTGATCTCTAAAGTTACACTCGAATTTAAATTTAATTTTTGAAGTTTTAATTGTCTCAATTTAGTCCCTAAACTTTTTAATTGACTCTATGACAGAAACTAACACAGAAACTAACGTGATTAAAATTTAAAAATTTTAAGGACTAAATTAAAACAATTGAAACTTCAAACACTAAATTGAGAGTCGAATATAATTTTAGGAACAAACAAAATATTTTCTCAAAACATTAACTAAACTTTGTTCCATTAATTCCTTCCACCACCTTTCCGACAACTCATTAAATAAAAAATAAATAAATTAACATGCACATTAATTTCTCTAGGTAGAAACAAATTCATCAAAAATTCAAAATGGACGATGAACAATATATAGTAAAGTATTGATTAAAAGAAAATATTATCCAATGTACCACAACCCTTGGTTTCGTTTGAGGACGAAACATTCATTTTTTATTTATTCAATTTATAGGGGAAAAACTTAGAAGCAACATTATTTGGTGGACTAATTACCACTTGAGATATAATTGGCGTGCATCTATTGAGATTATCATTTGAAAATCACTATCCTTGCTCGTTGTTCATCGTGATGAATAGCAAATATTTTTAATCGCTGTCCTTTAAAGTTTTGACCATAAGCAAGCTAAAACAGTAAATCCAGCTCGGTTGTTGAGTGGAATAATGGAATACTAGAATGACGAAACTGTGACCTGTTATTTACATCATCATTAACTTCCAATTCCAACTAATAAGGACAATAATAGAATATATCGAGTAATGCCCGAAATCAACCTGATAAAACTTTTAACCGAAAAATTTAAATTTTAACAAATTTTAAGATTTAAGAACTAGACTTTAGAATTTAAAAAAGATTGCAATATTTATTTTTTTTAGAACTTATTAATATTTATCTAAGGTATTGACTACTATTGATAAAAAAATATTAATTTTTAATATTTCTCTATTAAATATAATTGTTATGCGAACTATTAACCAATCAAATGCAAATAATGTTCTTGACGGTTGCAAATAATTAAAGTAGTTCGAAATCTAATATTTTGAAGTGAAATCTACTTAGTTTTATGTGCATAAAAAATCTTTATTTTGTCAATGATAAAGAAGAAAGAATTTCCTAGAGTTAACTAATAAAATAAAATTTTACTTGAAAAAATTAATATGAAGAACACTATTCAAAATTTTAAAATGCTACGAATATTGTAATGATCCAAATTTTAGTATGGCATGCTCATACTAAAATATTAAATGTTACCAACTTGAAACTATACTGACAATGTTATTAATAATATCAAGTCTGTAAACGAGTTAACGGAACTCGATTTTTATTAAAAAAAAAAACTTCCTAAAGATAATTCACAAATAAAAAGAAACGCGAGATTACACAAATTAAAAAGATAAACAGATACATACACGAACAGGATAATATACTATAATATATCTATAGCACCTAAAAGATGAAAAGTTAGTTACTCCCTTACAGTTATGTACATATATACAACTCAAAACATCTTCGGGGTCTGGTCCATATAGGAGGCTCCTAATTTAATTTGACGCCCAGACTAGTCTAGTCTTTCAACTTGATCTCTCAAAAAACAAAAGTGAGAGTCTAAGACAAAAGAAACATTAAACTGGAGAGCTGCCAAAAGAAGATGCTGATGACGCTATCTAATTGATAAACCCCGTTTTGACGGTTTATCCTGTATTGATTTTAAGAGATTTTATCACCTTTTACCCACATTTATTCAATGAAATAGCATGGTTTTGTGATTGTCTCCTTATTTGTGCTTAGATGTGAAAAACATGCTTTTAGACCCTTAATTTGATGGTTTTAATCTCCTTTGATTCCATTAGATGCCTTGATGTGTTTGTTAGTGATTTCAGATTGAAAAGGCTAGGAATGGATCAAAGGAGTGAAGAGGAAAGCATGCAAAGTGGAGAAATCATGAAAAGTCAAAGAAGTTGAACTCGCCCATGGACGCGCGCGCGCACCTGGCGCTTGCGCGCACCTGCGAATCACCCCATGGACGCGTACGCGTGCTGTGCGCATACGCATCGGTGCTGGTTTATGATTTTTTAATGAAAACGTGACCAACGAATTCTCAAGGGTTGTGGGGCCCAATCCCAACCAACTTTGGCGCCAAAGATGCTATTTAAAGCCAAGGATTGAAGAGCAAAGGGGATGCCAATCATACACACTCATTAGGATTAGTTTAGAGTTAGTTTCTAGAGAGAGAAGCTCTCTCTTCTCTCTAGAATTAGGATTAGGATTAGGTTTAGTTCTTAGATCTAGGTTTTAATATTTGCTTTCTTCCACTTCTATCTCTCAATTCCTTGTTTCTACATTCAATCTTCTTCTATTCTTTTGTTGTAATTTTCTTTATGTTGTTCTTATATTTTGTTGTAGATCTAGTATTGTTCCTTCTACATTCTTCCAATTCAATAAGAGGTAATTCATAATAAATATGTCTTCTTTGCTTTTCTATTGTTGATCTCTTATTTTTTTGTAGTTGTAGATTCCTTTAATTCTTGCATTTAATAATGTTTACTTCTATTGCACTTTATGTGTTTGTTGAAATGTCTCTTTTAGTTTTAGTGTAGATTTTGTTCCTCTTGGCCTAGGTAGAGTAATTAGTGACACTTGAGTTATCTAATTCCTTTGTTGATTGATAATTGGAGAGATTGCTAATTAGTTTGGAATGCACTAAAGCTAGTCTTTACTTGGGAGTTGGCTAGAACTTGTGGCTCAAGTCAATTCATCCACTTGACTTTCCTTTATTTAGTAAGGGTTAACTAAGTGGTAGCAATGAACAATTCTCATCACAATTGAGAAGGATAACTAGGATAGGACTTCTAGTTCTCACACCTTACCAAGAGCCTTTTATAGTTGTTAGTTTACTTTTCTTGCCATTTACAATTCTTGTCTAAAAAAAAAACCCCAATTATAACTCACAACCGATAATAAGACACTTCATTACAATTTCTAGGGAGAACGACCCGAGGTCCAATACTTCGGTTTATAAATTTTAGGGGTTTGTACTAGTGACAAACAACTTTTTGTATGAAAGGATTATTGCTTGGTTTAGAAACTATACTTTACAACGAGATTTTACTAGTGAATTTCTAAACCGTCAAAAATCCAAATCATCAAAAATGGCGCCGTTGCCGGGGAATTGCAATGATATTATGTTATTGGTTATTGTACATATGTGAATAGTGTGAATATCTTGCTTTTTGCTTTAGTTGCTAGTTGTAGAATTTTATTTCTCTTATTTTCCATTATCTTTTGATTTTTGTTTTCTCTTTCCATTATGAATTCTCATTTTGGCTATGAGTGTAGTTACAATTATGTTGTAGGTGATGAGGACTATAATGGAGATGTGTATCAAGGATGGGACAATCAAAGGTGGGAAGAGCCATATGCTTATGATCAATCCTCATGGCAACAACCTCCACCAATGCACTATGAGGAAGAGCCATTCTTTGATGCATATCAATCAAATGGCTATGGTGAATCTCCTTGTGATTTCCAAGAACCACCACCATATGCCTGAGTCATATCCTCAACATGACCCTCAACCACACTCACAAGCCTATTTTCAACAAACACCTTCATATGACCCTAATCCATATCCATCCTACCAACAACCATATGAGCCATATGAACCACATATAGAGCCACCACAATTCCAACATCAATATTTTCAAGAGCCACCTCCTCCACATTATTACCAAGATGAACCACCTCCAATATATGAAAATTTTCAACCACAAGATAAATACTACTTTCCACCACAACTTCCCATGGAAGAATACTCATATCCATTGAACCAAGAGCCACGTGATCCTAATCATATTATCCAAGAGGAACAAGAGTCGAGGGATCGTCTCAAGGAAGCATTGGATCAATTTCAAGCAACCATGGAGTATGTTGTGCAACAAGTGGAAAGAGTGGAGAATATTGAACCACCACAACTCTACCAAGAAGAACCATCTTCCTACTATGAACCCTTCCCCCAAAATGATGAATCCTTCCGTCCACCCCAACCTCCAATGGATAACATCCTTGGTGTTCTTGTTCAAGGGCAAGAAGAGATGAAAAGGGATGTGCAAAATTTCATGGCCACCTTGGATGCGGTAACAAATCAATTAGCCTCCCAATGCTTGAACACTCAAGGAACTCCCATGGATACATGTGGAGAATCAAATGAAGAACATAGCATGAAGGAGAGATTGGAAACTCCGGTGGGAAATGAAGGAAGTTGCTTTGTATTAGAACAATTGGAGGAAGCTTTAATTGTTGAAGACAAGGAAGAAGTGGTAGAAGACTTAGGAGATGCGGAGCCTCCATGGGAACATAGAGTTGAAGAAAACCCCTCCAAGATGATTGAAATTGATGCTAGGGAGGAAAGTGCACACCTTCCAAGGCATATTCCATATGAAGACTTGGATGGGATAGAGCAAGAATTGAGTTCCCATGGCAATGAAGAGCAAGCATCAAGTCCTAGTGGTAGAGAATCCTTTGAACTTGAAGAACCTTCTCCCGGCGCATTTGAAAATGTTGCGGAGGTAAACTCCTTTCACCCTCCCAATTATAGTTTGATTAAGGGAAAAGGCTTAGATAGTTTGATTATTAATGAACAAAGGATTGAATTAGAGAAATCTTGTGAAGAGGTGGAAGTCCCTAGAAATAGAAGAACGGGGGTTGGTTATGCTTTGTCAAGATCTTTGGAAGCATCTTTGCCTAGGTGGCCATCTACTCCTTCATTTGAGTGGGTAAAATTCATTTCTATTAGCTTTATTGTCCCACTTGAGTATGGCTTGCTTGAAACGGATGGTCAACTTAGGATCCTTTGTGGGATGAAGCGTAAGCGAAAGATGTTTCGTGGTTGGCGTTGCACATCAAGGCTCATTATGGTTGATGCATCAAACATGAGATATAAAGGTTGGAGTAGTGCTCAAATAGATGGGTCTAGGAGGATTGTTGGCCACTATATAGAGAATTCACCTTACTCACCACCCGGTTGGACTAATAATGATGATCAACCTCAAGACGGGTGTGAAAACAAAGTGTGGGATCCCGGATTACAAGAAGAGGATCAACTTTGGGAGCCCCAAGCTTGTGAAGAACTCCATCAAGACTTGGCTCAATCCATGAAGAATCTTGGGGCACAATGGAGAACCAAGCATTGGTGGAAGTTCCAAGATGAATTCAAGCACAAGCCACCTTGATGAGGAGCTCCCCATAAGTCCAACTTAAGGACAATAAACAAAAGTGCTGGGTGGGAGACAACCCACCATGGTAAATTCTTTTCATTTTCCCTTTTGGACATATTGATAGAATTAGTTTAATTTCATGTTTTGTTCAGATAGTTGAGTTTAATTGGTAGTTTAGTATGTTAAATAAAGTTTTATGGTATTTTGGTAGCTGTTTGGAGGTTTGGAATGCTTGTATTGGTGCAAAAACATAGCAAAAACGTTTTGAAAAACAGAGCACCATCCACGCGCACGCGTACATGGCGCGTACGTGCACCTCAAGCATTTTCGACCATTTACGCGTCCGCGTACATAGCGCGCGTGCGTAGATGCAGAAGTTCCACTCCCAGCTAGCAAACCCGAGAGTTAGGCCTTCACTGTGCGAATGTTGAGCCCTCGGCCCAACACCATCCGCGCGTCCACGCACCTGGCGCGTACGCGCCCATCATGCTGAATTCGCAATACACGCGCAAGCGCACATGCCGCGCGCGCGTCGATTAGGCCACCTGCACTCCTGGTACTTTTACCAGAGAGTTGTGCCAACTCTGAGCCAACATTAGGCCGCCGGCCTGGCTAGCCATCCACGTAGACGCGCAAGGTACGCGTCCGCGCCCATGCCCACATCCCCATCTACGCGTGAGCGCAGAGTATGCATCCGCGCCTCTCTCTCTCTATTCCACCACCCGCGCGCCCGCGCCATGTATGCGTTCGCGTGGATACCCTTTCTCCCATCCACTTCTTTTCTTCTCCTCTTTCTAGTTCTTTCCTTCTCCTTTCTTCTTCCCTCCTACCACCCCTCATCCAACACTTCCAAACACCATCGATAACCATTTATTTTAGTTGGTTGTTAGTTGGTTAGTTAGTTAATTAGTTAGTTAGTTAGTTGATTAGTTAGTTTTAGTTTAGTTTTCATTTTATTTTCTATCTTTTCATCATAAGTGTTGGAGTATTGACTTTGTTTACTATACATTGATATATCCCTTATTGCCTAAATGCTATTTTAGCATGAATGTTTTTGATAATCTTCGTTAGATCCTATGATTGAGGTTATATTTTGCTACTTGGTTTTGAGTTTTTCATGCTTACCTTTTGAAAACTACCAAGTGATGAGAATTGCCTTCGAACTTGTAATTCTTTTGAATTGCATGATTTGGCCACCATGTGATTTGAACCGTATTCTTTGATTAGGCAATCTCTTGATGGATGATGTTGAACATTTACCTTAATGTATTGTATTTCATGATTATATCCATCCATATGTTTGACTTGAATGCTTTCATGCTTCTCTAATGCTTGTCTTACCTTACAAGCTTACTTAAAGCATCTCGAACACACTAGGATAAGTGACGTGCATGCTTCTTTTGTGACATAGCTCTTTATGCTAATGTGTATTCTAAACCGCGCTATTTAGAATTCACACACCTAATATTTCTTAATGTCACACTAATTCACTCACCTCATTCTAGTGATTTACCTCATTCCAACAATGTATGCTTCCTTGCTTTTATATCTTCTCATCTTATGGTGTTATATTTTTGTTTTTCATAACGAATGCACCACAAGCAACCATGGAAGCGGAAGAAAGAACACATAGCAATCCGGAGAGTCGCCGTACCCCCTTGTTCATCTTTGAGTGCACCGAGGACAGTGCAAACTTTTAAGTGTGGGGAGGTCGTCCGACCGGTCGGCGATTTTGGGTGACAAATTTCTAATCCCAATACTTCTGCATTTCATTTTAGGTTTTTAGGATTTTTACTTTCATTTTCTTATTTTTGCATATGTATACACAATAAGCTTAGTCAAAATAATGAAATTTTTCAAGGATTTCTATCTATAGGGCATCTCAATTGATTTGAGTAAAAACTTTTCATAGAACTTGCTTGAATTATATATATTGTGGATCATGTTTTTGAGCTAAGAACACAAGCAAGAGAGTCTTGAGCCTAATGGTGTGGTTACATCTTATAACCACTTATTTTTCCTTCTTGTGTGCATTATTCTCTTTCTATGATTGTAATCTTTGATTTGTTTGATTCTTTATACCCATTATTTTGTGTATTCATGCATTTATATGATTGAGGCCATCATTTCATTAGCTCACTTACCCAAATAGCCTTACCTTTTATCTTCCTTTGTTAGCCAAATTTGAGCCTACGCTTAACCCACTTATTCTTTAATTTAGCACATTACTAGCCTTGAAGCGAAAAACAATAATTGTTCCTTATTTGGATCTTTGATTAGCTTAGGCTAGTGTGTGTGAGTATCATTCAAGTGTGGGAACCTTGGGACATTGGGTGAATAAAAGGGTAGTTTTGTAATGTTATTGGAAATATTGGGAATTGGGTACATACTCATATATTGATCAAATGTAAAATCTTATGCATTGAGGTACTTGTATATAAAAAGAAAAAAAATAAGAAAAACAAAAGAAAAAGAAAAGAAAAATAATATGGAAAAGAAAAAAAAATAGAAAAAGAAAAAAAAGAGAAAAAAATAATAATAATAATAAAAAGGGGACAAAATGCCCCAAAGTGAAGCTCAATAAGATCAATGCATAAGTGCTGCGAAATGAAAAAGAAAATGCACGAGTATGTGAAAAAGTGAAGAATGGGTAGTTAGGTTAGAACTTAATTGTATAGGATGTCATAGGTTAGGTGGGAAGTCTAAGCTTATCAAAGATTCAAACTTCAAGCTCACTTGACCATATATGCATCCTACCTTGACCCTAACCCCATTACAACCTAAAGAAAAGACCTCATGATACTTGTATGCATGCATGAAATGTATGTCGATTGTTAGAAGAAAAATAAATCTTGGAAAGCATGATTAGGGGAGAATTGAGAGAATCGACCCTAAACACTTGAGCGAATAGAGTGCAAACACTACCGGTGAGGGTTTGATGCTCAATTACATGTTTTCACCTATGATCATCTCTTTTCATGCAAGTTTGTAAAAATATTTAATAACTCAATTCAATTGTGGATTAAGCTTGCTAGTCCTTAGTCCTTGTGCATATATACTTCTTGGGAATTGATTTATTTTGACCAAGCAATTGCATTCATTTAGATAGTTGCATATAGGTAGATTGCATTTAATTAGTTTCCATTGAATAAATGCCATGCCCTTTGCTTCATTCTTGGTTTAAGCATGAGGACATGCTTGGTTTAAGTGTGGGGAGGTTGATAAACCCCATTTTGATGGTTTATCCTGTATTGATTTTAAGAGATTTTATCACCTTTTACCCACATTTATTCAATGAAATAGCATGGTTTTGTGATTGTCTCCTTATTTGTGCTTAGATGTGAAAAACATGCTTTTAGACCCTTAATTTGATGGTTTTAATCTCCCTTTGATTCCATTAGATGCCTTGATGTGTTTGTTAGTGATTTCAGATTGAAAAGGCTGGGAATGGATCAAAGGAGTGAAGAGGAAAGCATGCAAAGTAGAGAAATCATGAAAAGTCAAAGAAGTTGAACTCGCCCATGGACACGCGCGCGCACCTGGCGCTTGCGCGCACCTGCGAATCACCCCATGGATTGATCATAAGCATATGGCTCTTCCCACCTTTGATTGTTCCATCCTTGATACACATATCCATTATAGTCCTCATCACCTACAACATAATTGTAACTACACTCATAGCCAAAATGCGAATTCATAATGGAAAGAGAAAACAAAAATCAAAAGATAATGGAAAATAAGAGAAATAAAATTCTACAACTAGCAACTAAAGCAAAAAGCAAGATATTCACACTATTCACATATGTACAATAACCAATAACATAATACCATTGCAATTCCCCGGCAACGGCGCCATTTTTGATGATTTGGATTTTTGACGGTTTAGAAATTCACTAGTGAAATCTCGTTGTAAAGTATAGTTTCTAAACCAAGCAATAATCCTTTCATACAAAAAGTTGTTTGTCACTAGTACAAACCCCTAAAATTTATAAACCGAAGTATTGGACCTCGGGTCGTTCTCCCTAGGAATTGTAATGAAGTGTCTTGTTATCGGTTGTGAGTTATAATTGGGGTTTTTTTTTTAGGATTTTTTGACAAGAATTGTAAATGGCAAGAAAAGTAAACTAACAACTATAAAAGGCTCTTGGTAAGGTGTGAGAACTAGAAGTCCTATCCTAGTTATCCTTCTCAATTGTGATGAGAATTGTTCATTGCTACCACTTAGTTAACCCTTACTAAATAAAGGAAAGTCAAGTGGATGAATTGACTTGAGCCACAAGTTCTAGCCAACTCCCAAGGAAAGACTAGCTTTAGTGCACTCCAAACCAATTAGCAATCTCTCCAATTATCAATCAACAAAGGAATTAGATAACTCAAGTGTCACTAATTACTCTACCTAGGCCAAGAGGAACAAAATCTACACTAAAACTAAAAGAGACATTTCAACAAACACATAAAGTGCAATAGAAGTAAACATTATTAAATGCAAGAATTAAAGGAATCTACAACTACAAAAAAACAAGAGATCAACAATAGAAAAGCAAAGAAGACATATTTATTATGAATTACCTCTTATTGAATTGGAAGAATGTAGAAGGAACAATACTAGATCTACAACAAAATATAAGAACAACATAAAGGAAATTACAACAAAAGAATAGAAGAAGATTGAATGTAGAAACAAGGAATTGAGAGATAGAAGTGGAAGAAAGCAAAGATTAAAACCTAGATCTAAGAACTAAACCTAATCCTAATCCTAATTCTAGAGAGAAGAGAGAGATTCTCTCTCTAGAAACTAACTCTAAACTAATCCTAATGAGTGTGTATGACTGGCATCCCCATTGCTCTTCAATCCTTGACTTTAAATAGCATCTTTGGCGCCAAAGTTGGTTGGGATTGGGCCCCACAACCCTTGAGAATTCGTTGGTCACGTTTTCATTAAAAAATCATAAACCAGCACTGACGCGTACGCGCACAGCACGCGTACGCGTCCATGGGTGAGTTCAACTTCTTTGACTTTTCATGATTTCTCCACTTTGCATGCTTTCCTCTTCACTCCTTTGATCCATTCCTAGCCTTTTCAATCTGAAATCACTAACAAACATATCAAGGCATCTAGTGGAATCAAAGGGGGATTAAAACCATCAAATTAAGGGTCTAAAAGCATGTTTTCACATCTAAGCACAAATAAGGAGACAATCACAAAATCATGCTATTTCATTGAATAAATGTGGGTAAAAGGTGATAAAATCTCTTAAAATCAATACAAGATAAACCGTCAAAACGGGGTTTATCACTAATCACTGTCAGAAGTCAAGTCCACGATCTCTATATCCATCTTAGGATCCTCATTGTCCTCAGAAGTCAGATCCACATTCTCTATCTCCTCGATGTCCTCATCGTCAGAAATAACGATGACCTTTGATGTACTCTGGGGACTACCATCATTGCTGTTACCTGCAAAAACTATACCACTAAAAGAAATCTGCTCAACTGCTGAGGGCTGACCAGAAACTGCAGCAAAAGTCCTGATAGGCTCTATGGTGAAAGGGTCAGAGGAACGAGTAGAAAGAGACTCTATTGACATATCCAAACCTACTAGAGGAGACTCAGGGATGTAGTCATCGACGATGAGGTCAGACTCAGGCACCGCCTGACCATCCTGCTGTGCTAGAACAGGACCTCCATGCATGTGATAAAAAGGATGATGGACAGAATCAGGATGTAACCAAGATAGCGAAAAAGCATACGATGCATCAGGATCAAAGAGAGGTGAAGCTAGTAGGTGCTGAAAGGGATGATCTCTAACTATGTACTTACGAATTCGAGGCTCTGCGGCCACCACATAGAAGTTGCGAATGATAGAATCCTTGTACACATAAGGCTGCTTGAGCTCATATAAGATGACACCCGTCTCCATCTAAAGGGGTAGGAAGATAAGGGGGGTAATAACTGGTGAGTTCTTAGTAGGGTCAGAGTGAAACAAGTTAATTTGCTTTTCATATAACGGCCATGTGTCCTAGATCAAACCGACCACAACAAAGGAACACAGGCAAACAACAAACAAAAGCCAATAGCAACATAACATATACAACTACAAGAACGAATTCAAAACATACAAGAGATATGCGCAAACAAGTATGATGCATGTCTAGCTCTAATGTAGGTAATGAGCTCATCCGTCGATTTTTGACCCGTGCCTGACATTACATCCGACGTTGTCTTTCGTTGCCATCACTTTGGGGTATAGTGCCCAGTACACTCTTGGGTTATAGCATCTGCACGCTCTTGGGGTATAGCACCCGTACCGCTCCCACAATTAAATGACGGTCACACTCTCATGCTATAGCGCCTCTACCGCTCTTCGACAAATCGCTGGATAAATCGATGACAAAAGAGTCATTAGTGTAGCACTTCCAAATACAATTATCTCATCACATAATCAAATACCTTTCAAGATATAATAATTCATTATCCAGAATTTCACAATTTCTCTAAAATAATCAACTGAAACAGAGCGGGTTATGAGATTTAACTTTAGAATCACTTTTCCGAATATCTCAGAGTTATGCTTAAATTCTTAAATTCTATAAATACTTTAAAAATACATAAATATGCCCACTAGACTAAAATACATAAATATGCTTAAACTTTGAAAAATGACATATTTGCAAGTTACTTTAATTAAATTGACATACTTTAAAATTACTCTAAATAACTCTGAACTTCTACAAAAGAGACATAGTCTTTACTGGTTACTTTATAAATTATTCAAAATAATGTAAAAATTTTCAAATATCCAAAACTTCATTAAAATAAGTAAATTGGACACGGTTCTATTGTTTTTAAAATAAAATCTTTTTCGTTCAATTAGAGTTGTATTTTTTCTCCCGTCTTCCACTTTAAACCCTTTATTGCAAGCCAATTATTTTTCCTCAAAAACCAAACTTAATTAATTTTAATAAACTTCATATATTTTAAAATAAAAATATATTATTATTTTTTTATTCATTAAATTTTTTCAAAATGCAAGCCTCTACTCCTTTTTACTTGAAATATCTATTCAAAATATTCGTTTTAGTTATATTTAGTTCCAAATCAATTCCGGCCAACAGAACTCAGTAACATACTATTATATAACTCAGATTTCAGCCAAATACTCAACAACAACATCTCAGATCTTGGTTTCTCAACATGGTCGAATCACAACAATAATTTCAGCAACAATTCAACTAAAATTTCAACAGCCAACAATCACAAATTTGAATAATAGACATCAACAGAGAACATTCCAACCACGTATATCAATTAATTCATAATTTTAACCGATTGAAGAGTCAAACCCTACCTCTGTAAAGTACAAAACACACACAAGATATCAGAGGAGGTTTCTGATTGGTCAAACGGAACCAAAACATCAAAAACTCGGTGGTTCTTCTCCTCCCTTAGTTCGGCCGAGCACGTCACCATGTAGAGAAGGAAGATACGGTCACTTCTATTGTAACACCCTAATATTCAAATCCTTATGCTCGAGTCATAAGTCAATGATAATAAGGTGGTACGACTCTCAAGGTGGATTTTAATATATAGTTAAAAGTAAAATTGAAGGGAGTATTAATCGAGAAGCCTGAAAAGAGTAAAAAATAAAATCGCGAAGTCATATCACTCACGCATCAATAACTAAAGATAAAGCGTGAAGTCGAAAACCATATACAGATAAAGGTATGAAGGAGAGTAAGAGAAAGATATTATATAGATATATAACATAAGTAAATAGTCACTAGTCACGACCCGCGGAGTTTAGGCTGGCTAGGGTACAGTATAACAGTAGTTGACAACAGTATCCCCTAATCTCTCCCAAAAGAAACATAAGAGCCTCTATAGGCAAGTTCAAAAGAGTTCAATACATAATATAAGTTTTTCAAAGTAAAGTTGGAGAGATTCTAAGCAAAATATAAAGTAGAGAATATAAAGATCTTTAGCATCTCTCAGATGAACCACAACTCACTTCTGAGCACCTGGACCTGTATCTGAAAAACAAGAGATATACACGGAATGAGAACCCCCGACCCATGGGTTCCCAGTACGGTAAAAGTGCCAAAATAAATACAATTCATTGTAATAAAAACTCACTAAGCATCCTAAACTTCCTTTCACCAAATATTCATCCCATATTCTCGCTAATCCATAAATAGGCAACTGTCATAAGGGAAAGCTAAATCTAATTCATATTCCTCATGCTTCCCAACATTCTAACTCTCTGACAAATCAGAAACAGAATCATAAACCAAACCGTCACCAATTAATTTGTCTCAGCAATTCTATATCAATACTTCATATTCTCACTTGGAGTAAGTGAAATCACTTTACTGCGTCAACCCAGGGAACTCATATGATCTCATTATCAACTTGGAGCAAGTTAACTCACTTTACTACGTCTACCCAGGGAACTCAAATTATCTCATTCAAAAATCATCATTTTAAATTAATCATATCATTATTCCATTTCAACAAGAACAGCCCTCAGCGTCAACCGACACCAGCATGAGGGACCTCTCAGTTGTACAAACACAATCAATACAGACAAGTAATACACAAATAAGGTACAAGTAGAACAGATAGCATATAGTCAGGTAACATAGCATATATGATATAGCAATCCAAACAAATAGACAAACCCAAACAATTCAAACATATGCAAATGATGTATGCCTGCCCTATGGCTGATGATATCATCTGTCGGTTATATAGCCAACCCGACACATCCTGGTAGCTAACCATGGACAGAAACACCCATTTGCCGCTACTACCCAGGCGTCACAATCTCTGACACGGAGCAAGTGGGACGAACCACCATCCTTGCTACTACCTAGGTATCTCAAGCATTGACCCGGAGCAAGCGCGACGAGCCACAATCCTTGCTACTGCCCAGGTATCTCAAACATATATTCATTCAATTTAAAATCAATCATCATTGTTATAAAATCTCAAACATTAACCTGGAACAAGCGGAACGAACCATAACCCTTGCTACTACCCAGGTATCACAAATACACATTTATTTATAATCACCCTTCATTATTATTACTATTATCAATTTTCAGACAATGACCTGGAGCAAGCGGGACGAACCACGACTCTTGCTACTACCCAGCTATCACAAATACATTCATTCAAAACTCTATAATTAAACTCATTTATCATAATCCTCCTTTTCCGCCTCATACCCGGAGTAAGTGGACAACAACACTGCCTATTACCCGGGTCACACCTCACATTCAACATTTTCCATCACTATTCATTTACCACATTCATTCGTTAATCATATATGCATCTCCGGCATACTCACCACATGTTCAAGCCTCCTCAATCATTCATAATCATTTAATCATTAATCATATACATATACATACTCATCCATAATTCAATACTTATCACAGCCATCTGGCTCATAACATACACAGTGCCTTCACCATCATCCTCAGCAACTCATACAATCATCATTAATCATCATTCATCATTGATTCTCACTTTACTTCATCCACAAGTTACCACATATCCTAGCTTCTTTTCATTACTAGGCATACTATAAAAATTTAGGACTTAGAGGATGAAAACAGAGGCTTAAAAGTCTGAAATTCGGATTGAAAAACTCAAAAATCAACTTTTGGTGAAAATAAGGTCACGCGTGCGCGTCGCCCATGCGCACGCATGGAAGTCAGAAAAATAGAGCGAAGCGTGCGCGTCGCCCATGTGCACGCGTGGATGGTAGAAAAGTAAGGTGACGCGTGCGCGTCAGCCACGCGTACGCGTGGGTGCGTCTTGTGCTCCTCGCACAAATCCAGCACAATTTCAGCACAACTCTCTGGATTTTCTACTGGGCATTTGCATCAGTGCATCGACGCATACGCGTCGGCCAGGCACACGCATGGGTGATTAAAAATCAAGACTGACGCGTGCGCGTGGAAGCACAATTTTCCAAAATTTTTACTAAGTTAAAAAACTGCAGAATTACATTTTCAAACCCCAAACTGCCAACACACATAACTTCTACTACAAAATTCCTTTTTCAACCATTTCTGAACCATTGGAAAGATCGTTGAATAAACTTTCATAATTTTGAAGAATTCCCAAACTCCGTGGACCGAGTTATGAACCACCAAAGTTGGTCAAAAATTAGTTTTTACCCAAAATAGAAATCACCAATTTTACCAATGTTCACAAGCCAAATTCATTTCCACTCATTCAAATGACTATAACCCAACCACATTCACATAATTACACTCAACCAAGACCAAACCTACCTCATCTACACAATTTCACCCAAAACTATCAAATTCCACACCTCAACTCCTCAAATCTTATTATTCAATAACCAAACCAATTATTTACACATTCAATATCAAAAATCCATCCAATCTCTTATATCATCACACAATACACACATCAACTTACCTTCCTTACCTCTTCCGGCCTTTGGCCCAAGATTCACGGCCTCCGACCCAAATTCAAAATTTAAATGCATATTCCACAAACCATTATTCATTATCTAATTCATCAAATTCTCAACACACCAAACATACAAATTCACACAATTCTCAACCCAATCATTAATTCACATTACATATTAACTATGCATATTAGTACCAACCATTTGCACAATCTAAACTTATCCTAGGGGCATCTAGCCTAGGAATTCTCATCACACCACACGATACTTAAATGAAACTTAAACTGTACCTCTTGTAGCCAAAATAATTGAACTTCTTCTTGAGAGTCTCCACCAATCCTTAGCTCCAAGCCTCACTAAATTTCCTCAAGCAATATCAATCTTCCAATTGTGCACCAAAATCATCCAATATTCTAACATAATCAATTTTCACACTTATAATCAACCTAGGGTTCATGAAATTGATAAATCACAAGGGTTTGAATACTTCTTACCTCAGCCCATATGAAATAGGGATAAAACCCACTTAGAATCCATGTTAGAGTATCCTTAAACAACCAAAATCATAAGATTTTAACACTAACTACCCAAAAATACGTAACAGTGGGAATTTCAAAAACTGGGCAGAGATGAATGGAATACTCACCATAAAACTTAGATACAATTGTAGAGGATGAGAAGAGCGATGCATGACCACAAACGGCTCGTCAATCAGAGTTCCGGAGAGAAAGTTATGATGATTTGAAGTTTGATGAAGTTAGGATTTTCTCTCTTCTTCCTCTCTTCTCCAAAGCTGCGCCCCTACCCTCTTTCTTTAGGGTAAATGAGCTGAAATTCTCATAACTAATATTTATATATGTTGGGTCTTGGGCCCACTTGGGCCCGGTTCACTTATGTTAGTCCGTTGGCCCAATTTTGGGCCAAAACCTCTAAGATTAGAGTTTTTAATCGTATTTTAAATATTTCTACTTTCCCTAATTATAAATCCTAGTTTATTAACCTTATTTACTTATAATCAATTTTTTCAGCTGCAGTACCAGACAGATCTCAGCCGGTACTGCCAGTCAAAATTTCAGTGCGTGTTTTTACCCAGAAAACTATGTTTTTCGACTCAGAAAAATCCACTGAGTCCAAATATCATATTTAAATTATCAAATTCCGATTGCTATATTTTCTAACAATATTTTTTCCTATTTAATTTATTATTTAATAAAGTACGTTTTGACCGGGTTTTACATCTATTGGATCAAAATTTTTGTGTGGGTCACGGATCTCAAGAAATCAAGCTCGGAAAGTCAAAAATCAACTAAAATCCTCTCTTTTCTCTCCATACATGCCTCAGCTATTCCTTGAGGAAAGAGAGAGAATTTTGTACTTGTATATAGCTTGATTAGTGACTAAGTGTCACTTAATCAAGGGGAAGGAGGCATGCGTCACGATAGGTGGTACATTAAGTGCTGCGTGTCGCAATTTTAAACCGTTGACTCAGCGAGGTTAATTTTTAAATATCTTGGAAGGTAATTAAGGTAATTGGGCATGATAAAAAATCAATTAATTATCTCAAGTGGTGGTAATTAATTAAAATAAGGATTGAGTAAATTACTAATGTAAATGACATTAGTAAAGTGGAACTTTACAATCTTTCGGGTCCAATATTAAGTGACCGTTGAAAGAATAAAACCGTCGGCTTAGAATTTTTCTTCTCGGTTAGAGAAAAAAACTTCGTTGCAAGTATAGTTCCAAACTGACAAGTAATGTCAAATCAAATTTTAAATTCAAAAGATGTCACAATCAACACAAATATAAACCGAGAGTATTTAAACTCCTGCGTCGTCTTTCCTAGGAGTTGCAATGAAATGCTCTATTATTGGCTCTGGGGGATTTGGGGGTTTTGATTATAAGAGGAAACAAATTAAAATTGTAAGTAATTAAATGGGAAGCAAGTAAAAGCAATGAAAATGGAAATTAAATGGCAAAAAGAGCTATTGGCAAGAATTGGGGAATTAAGATTCCTATCCTAGTTTTGGAGCACAAACATGGTAATTGTGTAGAATTAATCCCAATTAGTCAATCCTAACATCGAGAATTAGTCAAAAGGGCATAATTGATCTCAATCCACAAGTCCTAGCCAACTCTATTAATGGAAGGCTTAGAGTTAGTGGAAACTGATGAGCGGATTTTTGATGGTAAAGAATTTCACAATAAATTCTCGTTGCAAGCATAGTTTCTAAACCAACAAATAATCCTCTCATACAAAAAAATTGTTTGTCACAAGTAACAAACCCCAATAAAAATAATAACCGAAGTATTCAAACCTTGGGTCGTCTCTCAAAGGAATTGCAGGAAAGTGTTCTTGTTATTGGTTATGAGATGTATATTTTGGGGTTTTGAAAAAGGAACAAGAAAAGTAAATTGCAAGAATAAAACTAATAGCTAAGAAAGCTCTTGGCAAGGAATGAGAACTAGAAGTCCTATCCTCATTATCATCCTCAATTGTGACATCAATTGTCCAATGCTCCCACTTAGTCAACCTCTAGCTATGAAGGAAAGTGAAGTGGAGATAATCAATTTGATTCCTCAAGTCCTAGTCAACTCCTAAGGAAAGACTAGCTTTAGTGGAATTCAAATCAACTAGCATCTTTCAATTATTAATCAACAAAAGAGTTTGATAACTCAAGAGTCTCCAATTACTCAACCAAAGGCAAGAGGAAAAAAATCCATTCTAGCATTCTTCCAAGCATTTTGTCAAACACTTGGAAGGCACAAAAGGAAAGTAAGATACAATTGCAAGAAAAGTAAATCTACAACTACAAATTGCAAGGAAATTAACAACAATAAAGCAAATCAACAATAAAAGAAATCAAAATATGAATTGCATTAAAGGAAAATAGAAGAACAAGAGTGCATCAATAACAAAGTAGAGAATTACAAGAATTAAATGCTAGGCTAGAGAGAGCAAAGGTAGAGGAACAAGAAATTGTAAAGGAAAAGTAAATCAAAGCATGAATTAAACCTAGATCTAAGAAATCCTAATCTAACCTAATCCTAATTCTAGAGAGAAGAGAGAGCTTCTCTCTCTAGAAACTAACTAAACATGATGTAAACTAAACTATGACTCCCCTCCCCCTTTGACTCCTCTTGATTTCTGCATATAATAGGCTCTGGAAACAGTTGGTTTTGGGTCTGGGTGGCCCAGAAACCACCCCCAGTATTTTCACTTTAATGAGGTCACATGCGAACGTCGACGTGTATGCGTAGGTCTCGCGTACGCGTCGCCAGGCGACTTCACATCCCACGCGTGCGCGTCTGCTGCGCGTGCGCGTTGATGAGTGCATCACAAATCCTTGATTTTCCATGATTTCTCTACTTTGCATGCTTTGCTCTTCATTCCTTTGATCCATTCCTAGCCTTTTCAAATTGAATTCACTAACAAACATGTCAAGGCATCTAGTGGAATCAAAGGTGAATTAAAATTAACAAATTAACGGCCTAAAAAGCATGTTTTCACACTTAAGCACAAATTAAGGAGAATTTATAAAATCATGCTATTTCATTGAATAAATGTGGGAGTAATGGTTAAAATCCACCTAAATTTAGCACAAAATGTACCACGAAATAGTGGTGCATCAAATCTCCCCACACTTAGACCAAGCATGTCCTCATGCTTAATCAAGATAGAGTCAAAATGTACTATCATTTATTGAAATGTAAACTAACTATATGCAATCTACCTACATGCAACTATCTAAATGAATGCAATTGCTTGGTCAACATAAATCAATTCCCAAGAATATATATATATATATATAAGCTTAAGGGCTAAAGGTACTGACAACCAAGCCAAACCACAATTGAAATGAGTTATTAAAGGTTTTACAAACTTGCAAAAAAAAGTGATGATTGTAGGTGAAAACATGTAATTGAGCAATCGAACCCTCACCGGAAGTGTTTGCACTCTAGTCGCTCAAGTGTATAGGGTCGATCCACTCAATTCTCTCCTAATCATGCTTTCCAAGATTTGTTTTTCATCTAACAATCAACAGTTATTTCATGCATGCATACAAATATCATGAGGACTTTCCAATAGGTTGTAATGGGGTTAGGGTAAAGGTAAGATGCATATGGTCAAGTGGACTTGAGATTTGAATCTTTGATTAACTTAAACTTCCCAACTAACCTATGACAACCTATACAATTTCAAAGCTAACCTAACTACCCATTCTTCACTTTTTTTTTTCCACATACTCATGCATTCTTTTCTTTATTACAACTCATATGCATTGATTATTATTAAGCTTCACTTTGGGGCATTTTGTCCCCTTTTTATTACTTTTTTTTTCTTTCTTTTTCCATTTTTTTCTTTTGTATATGTATTTTTTTTATTTTTCCTCTTTCTTTTTTCTTTTTGCAATAAAGTATATACAAGAGCATCAATGCATATGGTTTTACATTTAATTACACATGAGTATGTACCCAATTCCCAATGTCTTCAATAAAGATACAACACACACCTTTTCCCAACCAATGTCCCAAGTTTCCCTACACTTGAATGATACACACTCACTAGCCTAAGCTAATCAAAGATCCAAATAAAGGATATTTATTATTTTTCGCTTTAAGGCTTGTAATGTGCTAAAATTAAGAACAAGTGGGTTAATCGTAGGCTCAAAGTTGGCTAACAATAGTTGATGAAAGGTAGGCTTTTTGGGTAAGTGAGCTAAATGAAACAGTGGCCTCAATCATATAAATGCATGAATACACAAAATAATGGACATAAAGAATCAAACAAATCAAAGATTACAATCATAGAAAGAGGATAATGCACACAAGAAGGAAATAAAGTGGTTATAAGATGTAACCACACCATTAGGCTCAAAACTCACAAGCTTGTGTTCTTAGCTCAAAAACATTATCCACAAGATATAATTCAAGCAAGTTCAATGAGAAATTTTTACTCAAATCAATTGGGGTGCCCTATAGATAAAATTCCTAGAAAAATTTCATTATTTTGGCTAAGCTTATTATGCAAAATAAGAAAATGCAACAAAAATCCTAAAAGACCTAAAAATGAGATGCAAGAGTGTTCGGATTAGAAGTTTGTCACCCAAAAGCACCGACTAGTCGGACAACCTCCTCACACTTAAAAGTTTGCACCGTCCTCGGTGCATTCAAAGATGAGCAAGGGGGTACGGCGACTCTTCGGATTGCTACCTTCAGCTGGTAGATCAACCGGCTGCTGCGTGTTCTTTCTTCCACTTCCATTTTTGCTTATAATGACTCATCCTGAAATTAGAAGGCAGGATAGTAAGAAAAGTAAATGCAAAAGTAAGGAAGTATAAATTGTTGGAATGAGGTAAATCACTAGAATTGAGTGAGTGAATTAGTGTGAGATGGATAAAAGTGAGTATGCATTCTAAGTTCGCGCAGTTTAGAACACACATACTAACATAAAAAGCTATGTCACAATTATACAAAAGTGGAACATGCACTTCACTCGTTCTAGTGTGCTTGAGATGCTCTAAACTTGTAGTTTAAGACAATCAAACAAGCAATAAGGAAGCCTGAAAGCATTCAAGCCAAAAACATATGGATGCATATGATCAAGAAGCACAATGCATTAAGAGAAATGCACATCATCCATCAAGAAATTGCCTAATCAAACAATAGAAATCAAATCACATGGTGGCCAAATCATGCAATTCAAAAAATTTAAAAGCTTGAAGGCAATGTCACACGTACTTGGTGTTCACAAAATTAAGCATGAAGAACTCAAAACCAAGTAACAAATTATAACCTCAATAATGACCCAACAATGAATATCAAAAACAATTATGCTAAAATAGCATTCAGTCAATAATAAGGAGCAATATATAGCAGACATAATTAATAATTCGACACTTATCATGAAAAAGAGAAAATGAAATGAAAATTAAACTAACTAACTAACTAATTAACTAACTAACTAAAAGAAATGGTATTAGATAGTGTTTGATAGTGTTGGATGATGGGTAAGAGAAGGGAAGAAGAAAGGAGAAGGAAATAAATGGAAATAAGAGAAGAAAAGAAGATGATGAAAGAAAGCTATCCACGCGTATGCGTGGAGTGACGCGTGCGCGTGGTGATGGTGAAATAGAAGCGACGCGTACGCGTGCATGGCAAATCCGAGAGTGATGCGTACACGTGTATTGACGCGTACGTGTGAGTTGACTTGTGCCTCAGGCACAGTGTTCACGCAGTGCAGGCGCAACTCTCGGGTTTCTGGATGGGGGGTGGAATTTTTGTATCCATGCGTACGCGTGGGTGACGCGTGCGCGTGGATGGTCGAAAATGCTTGTGTCATGCGTACGCGTGAGGCACGCGTACGCGTGGGTTGGTGTTCTGTTTTTCAAAATTTTTTCCATGTTTTTGCACTAAACCAAGCATTCCAAACCTCCATATGTACAATAACCAATAACAATAACAGATAACAAGCGCACATTTGCAATTTCCCGGCCACGGCACCATTTTGATGAGCGGATTTTTTATGGTATAGAATTTCACAATAAATTCTCATTGCAAGCATAGTTTCTAAACCAACAAATAATCCTCTCATGCAAAAAATTGTTTGTCATAAGTAACAAACTCCAATAAAAATAATAACCGAAGTATTCAAACCTCGGGTCATCTCTCAAAGGAATTGCAGGGAAGTGTTCTTGTTATTGGTTGTGAGATGTATATTTTGGGGTTTTGAATAAGGAACAAGAAAAGTAAATTGCAAGAATAAAACTAATAGCTAAGAAAGCTCTTAGCAAGGAATGAGAACTAGAAGTCCTATCCTCATTATCATCCTCAATTGTGACATCAATTGTCCATTGCTCCCACTTAGTCAACCTCTAGCTATGAAGGAAAGTGAAGTGGAGATAATCAATTTGATTCCTCAAGTCCTAGTCAACTCCTAAGGAAAGACTAGCTTTAGTGGAATTCAAATCAACTAGCAACTTTCAATTATTAATCAACAAAAGAGTTTGATAACTCAAGAGTCTCCAATTACTCAACCAAAGCCAAGAGGAGAAAAATTTATTCTAGCATCCTTCCAATCATTTTGTCAAACACTTGAAAGGCACAAAAGGAAAGTAAGATACAATTGCAAGAAAAGTAAATCTACAACTACTAATTGCAAGGAAATTAATAACAATAAAGCAAATCAATAATAAAGGAAATCAAAACATGAATTGCATAAAAGGAAAATAGAAAAACAAGAGTACATCAATAACAAAGTAGAGAATTACAAGAATTAAATGCTAGGCTAGAGAGAGCAAAGGTAGAGGAACAAGAAATTGTAAAGGAAAAATAAATCAAAGCATGAATTAAACCTAGATCTAAGAAATCATAAACTAACCTAATCCTAATTCTAGAGAGAAGAGAGAGTTTCTCTCTCTAAAAACTAACTAAATATGATGTAAACTAAACTTTGACTTCCCCCCCCCCCTTTGACTCCTCTTGATTTCTACATATAATAGGCTCTGGAAACAGTTGGATTTGGGCCTGGGTGGCCTAAAAATCACCCCCAGCGTTTTCACTTTAATGAGGTCACGTGTGAACGTTGATGCGTACACGTAGGTCACGTGTACGCGTCGCTTGGCAATTTTTCTTTCCACGCGCACGCGTCATGTACACGTACGCGTTGCCAGGTGACTTCACATTCCACGCGTGCGCGTTTGCTACGCGTGCGCGTCAATGAGTGCATCCCAAATCCTTGATTTTTCATGATTTCTCCACTTTGCATGCTTTTCTCTTCATTCCTTTGATCCATTCCTAGCCTTTTCAACCTGAATTTACTAACAAACACATCAAGGCATCTAGTGGAATCAAAGGTGAATTAAAATTAACAAATTAAGGGCCTAAAAAGCATGTTTTCACACTTAAGCACAAATTAAGTAGAATTTATAAAACCATGCTATTTCATTGAATAAATGTGGGAATAATGGATGAAATCCACCTAAATTAAGCACAAAATATACCACGAAATAGTGGTGCATCAAAAACCAAATCAACTAACAATCCTCACACAATGTGGAATGGACATCCACCACTCAAGTTCACCTAATTACCCAATTTCCCAACCAAGAATGTTAAAAACTAGGCAAAAATTCAACGAAGCATTTTATCAAACACTTGGAAGGTATAAAATAGAAGCATGTTAAAATAACAACAGATAATAAATTCTACAACTACCAATTGCAAGAAAAACAATAATAATAACTAAATTAAACAATAGAAAACATAAAACATGAATTGCATTAATTAAAATTAAAAGTAACAAAGTATCATAATCATAAAGGAACAAAAGAAAGGAAATAACAAGTAGAAGGAAAGAAAAAAGATGCAATAATAATAAATGGCAAGGAAAATTAAATAAAAACAAGAATTAAACCTAAATCTAAGAGAGATTTAACTTAATCTACCCTAATTCTAGAGAGAAGGGAGGGCTTCTCTCTCTAAAATATGACCTAAAGCATGTTTCTAATCTACCCTAATTGCTCTCCACTTAACATGGAGTGATGCCCCTTGATATAGCACTCAATCAGCTTCAGAAAGTCCAAAACTGGGCTCTGGAGGCCCAGAAATTGCCCCCAGCATTTTTCTTTAAGTGAGTCACATGCGCTGATTCGTGTGTACGCACAGATGTGTGCGTACGCACACGTGCTAAATTTTTCCCTTGTGCGTACGCACAGGATGTTGTGCGTATGCACACATGGCTGTGGGCTTCTCCTTTGATTTCTTCATGTTTTCTCCCTATTGCATGCTTCTCCTCCACTCTCATCAAGCCATTCCAACCTATTATACCTGAAATCACTCATCAAAACCATCAAGGTATCGAATGGGATGAAAGTAGAATAAAATTGGTTAAATTAAGCACAAAATAGCATGTTCTCACAATTAAGCTCAATTTAGGGAGAGAACACAAAAGTATGGTATTTGAATGAATAAATGTGGGTTTATATGATGAAATCCATTCAAATCAATCTAAAATTTATCGTCAAATATGGATTCATCAACCGTCCTTCATCAAATAAAATTAAATAATAACATAATATTAATATTACATTATTATTCATTTTGTTTAAGGATCGCAGAAAAAGTTATCATAGACGTTACGTGAACAAAACGTAAAACTGGCATACGCAAATCTATTGCAAAAACCAGAATGTTACAAATATACAATGAAAAGAATCTTCATAGAATTTTAAAGGTTTCAATCAAAATGAAGAACTTAATAAAGTACAAAAGAGACAAAATTAACTTTGCAATAAAAGAAAAGTGCATTAACATAAAGTATAGAATTTGTAAAGAACAATAAACAAAAAGATGGAAGAAAACTGACTCAAGATAATGTCTCAAAAAGTCGTTGGGATGTGAGAGTTTATGTGAGTGTGTTTCTGTAGAGAATTTTCAATCCCTTGTTCATATGTCACCACTCTATTTATAGGCATCTTCGACCAATCCCATACTATCATGTGTCGGTCTCAACGAGAACTCATAAGTAATCGTTTCCGTGAAATGCATGCAACCGAACAAGGACTTAATGCTCAGTGCATATATTCATAAAAAATTAAACCAAAATTTAAGCAAGAAGCAACCCAATCAACATCAATCAAACACTTGCAATTTATTCAATTAACAACAATTAAACTAAAACTCATATAATTACTAAAATGAAAAATGAAATGCAATGAAAACTAAGTAAAACAAGTAGAAAAACATGAAAAAACCAAGAGAAGAGAGGGATGGAGGGGTGGAAGTGTGTTTGGGCTTAATTCAAAGTGCAATGAAAATGTTGCCCAAAACAACATTTATGCGTGCGCATAGACATGTGTGCGCACGCACACTAGGTGAAACAGGGGAAGTTAGCGGACGCACAAGAGTGTGCGAACGCTTTGAGCAGAGAGGGGATTAGGAAGTGTGCATATGCACAGGCGTGTATGCGCGCACAGAGCACTTTTTTTTTACTTGGGGAAAGGTCATGTGTGTGTGCGCATACAGGTCCGTGCGCACGCACAAGGGGAAAAAGTTGCAGGGTTTCATGCGCACAGGCTGTGCTAGCGCTTTTAACAGAAGGAGTGTAAGGAAGTGCGAGTACGCACATGGTGGTGCGTACACATAGCGTGCGCAAGAAAAAGGCTGCGTGCGTATGCACAAGGGCGTGCGCACGCACAAAGCGCAAAACAAAGGGAGAGGCACGTGCACAAGGCGTGCGAGCGCTCCCAGCAGAGGGCATACAGGCTGGTCTGCGTGCACACAGGTGGGTGCGCACACACAAGACGCGAATTTTAGTGATTGTGTGCGTACGCACAGTGGTGTGCACACGCACAGTGCCCTGCTTTTCCAAAAATTTTTCTTCAAATACCAAGGCACTAAGCCTTAGCTCAACAAAAGCTCAAAAATTCATGATCCATACAGAAATTAACCTAAGAAATCTCAAAATTAAACTAATTCTAAGCTAACTAAAATAAGCAAAATGCAATAAAGTCAAATTATAAACAAAAAGAGAAGGTAAGAACAATGTTACCTTGGTGGGGTGTCTCCCACCTAGCACTTTTATTTATTGTCCTTAAGTTGGACTTATGAAGAGCTCTAATCAAGGAGACTTTTGCTTATATTCATCTTGGAACTTCCAACAATGCTTGAGTCTCCAAAATTCTTAATTGATTGCACCAAGCTTTGATGGAGTTTCCAACAAGCTATGAGCTCCCAAAATTTACCTTCTATACAAAAAAAATCAAGAAAACAAACAAAAGCAAGATATTCACATATTAACATATTCACAATAGCCAATAATATAACACCATTGCAACTTCCCAGCAACGGCGCCAAAAATTTGAAAGAGCAAAACTGTCGGCTTAGAATTTTCTTCTCGGTTAGGGAAAATAACTTCGTTGCAAGTAAAGTTCCAAACCGACAAGTAATGCTCAAATCAAATTTTAAATTCAAAAGATGCCACAATCATTACAAATATAAACCGAGAGTTTTTAAACTCCCGGGTCATCTTTCCTAGGAGTTGCAATAAAATGCTCTATTATTGGCTATGGGCGATTTGGGGGTTTTGATTATAAGAGGCAAGAAATTAAAATGGCAAGTAATTAAATGGAAAGCGAGTAAAAGCAATGAAAATGAAAATTAAATGGCAAAAAGAGATCTTGACAACAATTGGGAAATTAAGGATTCCTATCATAGTTATGGACCACAAACATGGTAATTGTGTAGAATTAATCCCAATTAGTCAAAAGAGCATCATTGATATCAATCCATAAGTTCTAGCCAACTCTATTAATAGAAGGCTTAGAGTTAGTAGAAACCAAATCAACTAACAATCCTCACACAATGTGGAATAGACATCCACCACTCAAGTTCATCCAATTACCCAATTTCCCAACCAAGAGTGTGAAAAACTAGGCAAAAATCCAACCAAGCATTTTATCAAACACTTGGAAGGTATAAAAGAGAAGCAAGGTAAAATAACAAGAGATAATAAATTCTACGACTACCAATTGTAAGAAAAACAATAATAACAACTAAATTAAACAATAGAAAACATAAAACATGAATTGCATTAATTAAAATTAAAGGTAACAATGTGTCATAAATATAAAGGAACAAAAGAAAGGAAATAACAAGCTGAAGCAAAGAACAAAGATGCAATAACAATAAATGGCAAGGAAAATTAAATGAAAACAAGAATTAAACCTAAATCTAAGAGAGATTTAACCTAATCTACCCTAATTCTAGAGAGAATGGAGGCCTTCTCTCTCTAGAATATGACCTAAAGCATGTTTCTAATCTAACCTAATTGCTCTCCACTTGATATGGAGTGATGCCCCTTTGATATAGCACTCAATCAGCTTCAAAAAGTCTAAAACTGGGCTCTAAAGGCCCAGAAGTCGCCCCCAGCATTTTCCTTTAAGTGAGTCATGTGCGCTGATTCGTGCGTACGCACAGATGTTGTGCGTACGCATACATGGTTGTGTGCTTCTTCTTTGATTTCTTCATGTTTTCTCCCTATTGCATGCTTCTCCTTCACTCTCATCAAGCCATTCCAACCTATTATACCTGAATCATTCATCAAAACTGTCAAGGCATCGAATGGAACAAAAGTGGAATAAAATTGGTTAAATTAAGCACAAAATAGCATGTTTTCACAATTAAGCTCAATTTAGGGAGAGAACACAAAAGTATGCTATTTGAATGAATAAATGTGGGTTTATATGATGAAATTCACTCAAGTCAATCCAAAATTTATCGTCAAATATGGATTCATCAACCGTCCTTCGTCAAATAAAATTAAATAATAACATAATATTAATATTACATTATTATTCATTTTATTTAAGGATCGTAGAAAAAGTTATCATAGACGTTATGTGAACAAAACATAAAACTCGCATACGCAAATCTATTGCAAAAACCAGAATGTTACAAACATACAATGAAAAGAATATTCATAGAATTTTAAAGGTTTCAATCAAAATGAAGAACTTAATAAAGTACAAAAGAGACAAAATTAACTTTGCAATAAAAGAAAAATGCATTAACATAAAGTATAGAATTTGTAAAGAACGATAAAGAAAAAGATGGAAGAAAACCTACAGAAAACTGACTCAAGATAATGTCTCAAAAAGTCGTTGGGATGTGAGAGTTTATGTGAGTGTGTTTCTGTAGAGAATTTTCAATCCCTTGTTCATATCTCACCACTCTATTTATAGGCATCTTCGACCAATCCCATACTATCATGTGTCCGTCTCAACGAGAACTCATAAATAATCGTTTCCGTGAAATGCATGCTTGGTAACCGTTCTAGACAATGTTCATCCACTTTCAAAACTAATTTGAATCTTGCTCGAAGGGATCACCAATCGACGCCTATTGATCGAATACCTCGCTTGTTAAAGAGAACTTTATCGACTAATAAATTGCCTCCTAAGATCATCAAACTCATCGAGATTTTATTTCTAGATAGGATGATCAATCCTACACAACCATCAATCAAATTTAATTCTAATAAAATAGCCTTTCACCTCCCAAGTAACTGCCACAATCATCATGACTCCATTAAATACGCTCACGTCCTTCCACGTTCCATCAGTCTTTTCGCGCTTCTTACATTTCTCAAATTTTCAACTCCCAAGACACGCATATGAAAGTCCAATGTTTCTTTTCATCTTCCACTCTAAACTTTTATTTCCAAAAAAATCTTTGTTCCTCTCCAAAGAGACATCTCTACCATTATTGCTATTGCCGCCATTGCCATCTTTCAACCTTCAAACTTCATAGTGCTTTCATCTACCATTTAAAACTAAATATGTTCTACATCATTTGTGTTAACTACTTGTTTTTCTTCTTCTTTTGAACTCTGCTCGTTTACATGTTCTTAATTATTCATAAAGGAGAAAGAATTTATTCTATTTTCAATGAATCGGCAGTTATGGGTTCTTCTAAAGAAAACACCTTGTTAGGATGCAGAAAACCCCTCTTCCATTCATCTCCAATATCACTAATTACCTAATCATCGGTAGTTTTACCACATTTTCATATAGGTTTTTCTTACACTGTTCATATTATGATGGTGGAAAGATTACAACTTTCTATGTTTGTTTGACTAATTTTAATCCCAATTTGCAGGAATGACATCTCCTTCATCTTGCAAACCTTCCCCTACCAAAGCTAAAGGAAAATGACCAATCGAGGAATCCACTGAAAATCCCAAATTAGCCATTTTGTCAAAAGATTTCGACGTTGTCATCGAAGACCCGATCGATACTATTAATGATGAGAAGATTTTGTTATCATTTTCCATCGAGGACAAATTACATTATTTTCTAAGTCCCTTGAATTTTCCAAAATAGGCAAGAAGCATTTCCCATTATTACTTCCCATGTAATGAAAGGCAAGATATTCTAATCAAGAACGACTTGTTTGTTGCCCCTTTCGTTGATCATGCTTGACTTTTTTGTAACACCCAAAGATTGCTTTCAAGAATGGAAACTTCCTTGTGTGGTATAAATGAATGGAACCCTTCAAGAAACACGCTTAACATTGTCGAGGAATCTATGATCTCCTCAGGCTTTCTCAATTTGACCTTTCAATATATCACTGAATGATTAGGGTCATGCTATATTTTTGGAGCAAAACACAAAACTTTCATCTTCCATGTGGAATAGTTGGCCCTACTCTTTCCAATGTGGATGCTATCACTGGGCTTTTTCCAAGTGCGACTGTAACTACTTCTGACCTAGCCTTGAAAAGGAATATAATATCAACTTCAAAAGCTCTTATGGGGAGTTCATCAAAAATAATATTGGCAAAAAGGAAGCCCGATTATTGATGACAAGCATATAGTGTTTTTTTACTACTGGCTTAATGATATAATCTTCTGCTCGAGGAGTGTTACCATGCAAAAATTATATTCCCTTAGTTGCTCTCATTCATTTAAACAAACACAAACATTGTTTGGCTAAACTTCTTCTAGAAAATCTCTATCATGAATTGGGTCAAACGGTCAATAGTCTTTGAAACAAGTCTTCGATTAGTGCCAGAAGACTTCTCTTGCTAGTACAACTCTGGTTGAATGCAGTGTTCGAAAAACACATGAAGCATGATGGTGTGGCTCCTTTTGACAAACAAAATATTGAAAGGCTTACCTAATCACCTTGAAGCCTAACTTTACCTACTCTAGTTCAACCAATAAACTTTTTGGGAAACTTTTTCAAAGCTCTGCTTAGCCTCACACTTCTAAAATGATGACCTTAATTTTGTTCCATTGTCGATCGCAAGTATTGACCCACATGGTTTTGACGACCCATAGTACGTAAAGATGAAGATGAGAAGGCACAATGTCAAAATGATAACATACAGTCTAATTTTGTTGCCATTCAAATATTATCAACGGGCATTCCCCAATACATAAAGGATAAATATTGAATCACTCTTTATACCCCTCATTATATTGCAAGACAAATAGACTTTTCTCAAGCTCTTTCAGTTCCTTTTCCAAGCAATTTACCTCCTCTTTGTCAACTTAACTTCGACCAAAAAAAGGAAGTTGACAGATGTCTTGAGAACAATGAAAAGTGTTAAGGTTACTATGAGCCTCTCCCTTTCATTCGAAGCAGTTATGTAAATAAGTCCTTTATCGATTGGTGAACTGCTTATTACTCTCGCTATGATTGATCTTTGGACTATATCTTTAAAAGCTTAATCAAAACCTTGCCTGAGTCATTTGAACAACCTTCATCGAAGCATCCATGGCCGACCAAACTATCAAAAGTATCATTTACTACTACGTGACTGATTGAGGTAACTTTTCATCTTGAATGTTATTCCCTTTTCATTATCACTTTCATTATGCACTCATATATACTTACACATGTATATACTTTTCATAAATCTAGCTAGAAGTCAACTCAGAGTAATTCTTCAACTCATGAAGTAACTAGAAAATCTACCACTTCTCCCCCAAAAAGGTCTCTTGTCGATTTAAATGAATCCTTTGCAAGCCTGAGCAGTTCTAGTTTTGATGACACATCATCAAGTTCCTTGCAATCATCATGCTCTAAGAGGGCTAAAGTATCTCGACTACACTTTCCTCTTTTTCATCATCATTATTTATTTATTTATTTGTTATTTTATTATATATATTTTTTAATATGTCTATTGATTTAATACACCAGGTCGAGATTCACATAAAATATCCTCTTCCGATTCCGACAGCAATTATAGTTGAAACAAAACCTTCTTCCTAAAAACAAAATAGAATCCCACTACATCTTCATTGAGTGGGCATATATTATCCCATTATCTAAGTGAGAAAAAAGAATTAGATCAAACTGTTGAAAGAGAATTTGCTCAAAATAGTAAACTCAAAGAAGGCTCGGTGTAAAAAATTGTGATTGAAAAAGAACCTGCTCAAAAGAAAAGTGTTGTCGATCTTACAACTCTTCCATTTTCTCCTATAAAAACCATTCCAGCAATGGAGCATGATAAAGCAAGAGTCCCTACTTTGCAAGATAATTCACAAGTTAATGCAGCACAAGATTCCGTTAACAAAATTGCCTCCACCGAAGGATTTGAGCTAACCAAAACTTTCAGCCCAAAAGAGGCTGATCTAGAAGAACTTTTTTCTACAATATTAAAGCTATCACATAAGATAGAAGAAAAGCCAATGGCTTTATCGATAAATCAACCATCTGAAATTGAGTTTCCAAAGTTCTTGACCCCAAAGTTTCCAAAGTTCTGCAATATCAAGTGTCTATCAAGTTTGATGAACAAGTGAAAAAATTTGAGAAGATTGCCAATAATTTATTCATTTTTCATAACAAACTCGAGGACTACAAGAAGAACAGAGCAGGAGCGAAGTGAAATATGCACAATTTGAGAATTCTTTCATAGAAAAACAAAAAACTTATAATAAATATAAAGTGCATGTCACTCTTGCTGCAAAGGCGCTCGAAGAAGGAATATAGAATTGAGCAATTGAACCCTCACCTAAATTTGTTTATTCTCTTATCGCTATAGTGCATATGGTTAAATCACTCAATTCTCTTCTAATCTTGCTTTCCAAAACTTGTTCTTCTAACAATCAACAAATATTTAATGCATGTATAAAAATATCATGAAGACTTTAGAGAGTTGTAATGGGATTACGATAAAGGTGAGAATGTATTTGGTCAATTATATTTTACTTTTCACACACATCCATACATTCTTAATTAATTCACATAAAAATGTACTTATTATTCCTAAGAATGCCACATGGGACAATATTTATTGCTTTCAAAATTCTTTTTCTCTCTTTTTTTTATACACAATTTTTTTGTTTTCTTTCTTTTTTCTGAATAAATGTATATGCTTTTACAATTTAATGTATGTATGTGTTTGTCTAATTCCAAAATTTTCAATCAATACACTCTTTTTCCCCACCAATGCTTTCTTTTTTTCCCTACACTTAAATGATTCAATATCCACTAGTCTAAGATAATCAAAAATTAAATTAGGAACCTTCATAGTTTTTTACTTAGGGGATTATTGTGATAAAGATTAAGAATAAAGGGAAGTTCATTAAGCTTAAAATTGGATAACAATGGTAGATTAATAGAGTAATGTTATATGGGTAAGTGAGTTGATAAGAATGATGGCATTAATCATATAAATACTTACATACATGAAATATTGGATATCAAGAATCAAACAAGTCAAAGAGTGTAATTATAGAGAGAATAACATACAAAAATGAAATAGTGGTTAAAAGATATGCAAACACATATTAAGGTTCAAATCTCACTATGTTGTGTGTTTTAACTCTAATCGATGTTCCGCAATCCTTATTCAAGCAAGTCCAATGAAAAAATTTAACTCAAATCAATGGAATGTCCTAAAAAAATTTCTTTTTTTGAGACTTATTATTTTAACCAAGTTGCTTAGAAAGATTTTTTTTTCAAAAGAGGTTGGATGAAGTAATTCTAAGGTTTTTCATATTTCATTATTTCAACTATGATACATTATTCTTAACATGCATAAGGGAAAAACCTGAATCCTATTCTTTGCATTCATTCAACAACTATAAATAAGAAAAAGAAAGAGAAAATATGCACAAACCAAGATAAATTGAAAGTAGACTAAAAAAAATCCAAATTATGTACATACCAAAATAAAATTGCAACTAACTAAAAAAGAATTCAAGATAGTTAAGTAGATACAAAAAGTCTAAAATTCATAACAAGAAAAGTAAAGGAAATGTTTGGAAAAGGAATTGAGTTTTATAACAAAACTTTTGCTTTATGCCTCCACCACTCTTGAATGTTGCACGGTCCACTGTGTGCGTGCTTACTTGATCAAGTTATCTATCACATGCATCCTCTGCATTTGTATCCATGGCCTAACTCTCATCCTTGGATTCATCCTCCATGGCCTTTGGCGAATCAACAGGGGCTGATCCAGGATCTCCACCTTTAATCTTTGCCGTAATCCACTAGAATCACCGCAAATTGCGGTACTCATTTTGGCAAACCTCTTAAAGGAGCTTTTGGACCATGCAGTACAATGGTTGGGCTGGAAGTGCTGCTACTTGATGAATAGATTTTTGATGGTATAGAATTTTACAAATGAATTCTCGTTGCAAGTATAGTTTCTAAACCAACAATAATCCTTTCATACAAAAATTTGGTTGTCACAAGTAACAAACCCCTAAAATAATAATCGAAGTATTCAAACCTCGGGTCATTCTCCATAGGAATTGCAATAAAGTGTTCTTATTATTGGCTATGAAGTATGTTTTGGGGTTTTTGAATTAAGAGACAAGAAATATAAATGGCAAAAGAAGTAAACTAATAACTAAGAAGGCTCTTGGCAAGGAATGAGAACTAGAAGTCCTATCCTCATTATCCTCCTGAATTGTGATAAGAATTGTCCATTTCTCCCACTTAGTTAACCTCTAACTATGAAGGAAAGTCAAGTGGATGAATTAACTTGAGTCCACAAGTCCTAATCTAATCATAATGAAAGACTAGCTTTAGTGGCATTCAAGTCAATTAGCAACTTCTAATTATCAATCAACAAAAGAATTAGATAACTCAAGAGTCACTAATTACTCAACCAAAGCTATTAGGAACAAAATATAATTCATAGCTAAAAGAAGCATTTCATCAAACATATAAAAGGCAATAAAGGTAAACAACATGAATTGCAAGAATTAAAGAGAGATCTAACTACAATGGCAAGATATCAATAATAAAAAACTAAATCAAACATGAAATGACATGGAATTCATAAATTACATTGAAAGGTAAATGGAAATCTACATAAGAATTCATAAGGCAAAAGGAAAATTGAAGCAAGAGAAGAAGTAGATCTAGATATAAGAGAAGAGAACTAAAATCCTAATCTAATCCTAATTCTAGAGAGAAGTGAGAGCTTCTCTCTCTAGAAACTAATTTTCCCTCCAAAACTAAACTAAACTAAAACTAATGTGATGGAAGGTGTTGACTCCCTGATGCTGGGGCATTTTGGCCAGTTTCACTGACCTTTTCTTTACTGTTTTATGGTAGTTTCATGCATTTTCTTAGGAAATAAGCAAGTTTTGGGTAAAATTTCACTTACATCTTGATTCAAGCAAACATGGTGTACTTTACATGATTTCATGAGAATTTTGCATGAATTATATGACAAATTGGATGATGCATGTCTCATGACTTGAATTAGAACTTTGATGCACTTTATTGTTTGATTTTAGGACAAAGGAAGCAAGGAAGAACCACGTTAGCAGCCACGTTAGTCTAACTAACGTGACCACTAACGTGGAATGGGAGCTAACTTGCAACGTTAATGAGAAAAATAATCGCCAATAACGTCCTCGAAAGCCATAATAGCCCACGTTAAGAGTCACGTTAACTAAGTTAACGTGAACTCTAACGTGGAAGAAAAAATTAAGGCCAACGTTAGTGACACTCACCTTTGTCACTAACGTTGGACCAAACTCATAAGTGGCCACGTTAAGAGCCACGTTAACTCAGTTAATGTGGACTCTAACGTTGGGAAGCAAAAGAGAAGCCAACGTTAGCGACACTCACCTTTGTCACTAACGTTGGCCAAGCCACAATAAGTCACGTTAGTTGCCACGTTAACTTAGTTAACATGGAAGCTAACGTGGAGAAAGCAAGTGATCGCCAACGTTAGTGACACTTACCTTTGTCACTAACGTTGGGATGTACCACCACAATCCACTATGAGCAACGTTAGCTCCAACGTTAACTTAGTTAACGTGGAAGCTAACGTGGATAAAGGAGATGATGAGCCAACGTTAGTGACACTCACCTTTGTCACTAACGTTGGAGATGGCTATCAACACCACGTTAGAAGCCACGTTAACCTAGTTAACATGGAGTCTAACGTGGGAAGTAAGGGCATCTTGGAACGTTAGTGACAAAGGTAAGTGTCACTAACATTCTCGAAGGATTGGCAAGCCTACGTTAAGAGCCACGTTAACTAAGTTAACGTAGACTCTAACGTAGGGGGAAGGGAGGACTCTCAACGTTATTGGAAAAGGTGAGTCCCAATAACGTGTGCGAAGGACCAAGAGGCAACGTTAGTGGTCACGTTGGTACCACTAACGTTGAAGTTAACGTGGATCATCCTTGGGTTAGGAATGTTAGTGAAAAAGGTGATTGTCACTAACGTTCTCGAACCCACACTCTCACTTAACGTTAATGCCACTAACGTCCTGAGCTAAACACCCTGCCTACTTCACACTTTCTCTCTGCAAGTAAAGCTAAGCCCACTGAAGAGGATAACTGCTTCAAACTCAAGATCCAAAGGCCCATATCCAAGACTTGAAGAACCAACTAGAAGATCAGAAGAGTAGTTAGTATATATAGGGGTAGTTTTGAATTAGAGAGGAGCTTTTGAAGGGGAGTTGGAAATTGGAGAACTACCCTCTGTATAATTTTACTTTTTCTGCACTTCTAGTTTTACTTTTCATAATGTATTTTCCATCTTTGTTTTCGATTTCCAGAGCTGTGAACAACTAAACCCCTTTCATTGGGTTAGGGAGCTCTGTTGTAATTTGATGGATCAATATTAGTTTTCATTATTCTTCTTCTATCTTTTCTCTTGATTTTACTAGAAAGCTTTCAATCTTCATCCAATTGGGTAGTTATCTTGGAAAAGAAGCTATTCATACTTGGATCTCTTCTGAACCTTGGAAGAGGAATGAAGAGATCATACTAGAAATGCTTTCTCATGTTGGACCAAATTGGGGTTGGATGGATATGGTGACTATAATTCTACCAACACTTGATTTGGGAATGCATGTGGTATAATCAGTGACCATACTTCATCTCTTATCATGAGCAATTGACCAAGAAATTGGCTATAGATCAAGATTTGAGAGATTGAATTACAAGGAATTGTAATTCGATCACTTAAGATTGCCAAGGAGATCAATGAATGCATTGATTGAGGAAGAGATGAAAATGAACTTGATCCGGAGAATGCAACATCTCCTAAGCCCAATGAATTCCCCATTTCTGATCTTACCCATTCTCTTTAATTTCTGCAATTTACTTTTATGAGCATCTTCCCCATTCCCATTTAAGATTCTGCAATTTACTTTCCGCCATTTACATTCAGCCCTTTATTTCTAGCAAGTTACATTTTCTGCTATTTACTTTCCCGCCATTTAATTTTCTGCAAATCTCAAATCAAATTCTGCTTCGCTCAACTAGAACATTCCTCTAATTAAAGTTGCTTGACCAATCAATCCCTGTGGGATTCGACCTCACTCTATTGTGAGTTTTTACTTGACGACAATTCGGTATACTTGCTGAAGGAAAATTATTGAGAGACAAGTTTCCGTGCATCACTCCCTCTTGAATTCTGCCTTAAATAGCCTCAGAAATAAGTTGGATCTGGGCCTGGGAAGCCCAGAATTTGCTCCCAGCATTTTGCCTCTAAATGAGTCACGTGCGAGCATCGACGCATACTTGTGGGTCACGCGTACGCGTCGCTTGACAATTTTCTATCCACGCGTACGCGTCATGTACGCATACACATCACCTTGCGACGTCACTTTCCATGCGTGCGCGTCTGCTGCGCGTGCGCGTCTGCTGCGCGTGCGCGTCGATCTCAGCATCCCGAATCCTTGTTTCTTCATGAGTTCTCCACTTGCATGCTTTTCCTCTCCATCCCTTTAATCCATTCCTAGCCTTTCCAATTTGAATTCACTAACAAACATATCAAGGCATCTAATGGAATCAAAGGTAAATCAAAATTAGCAATTAAGGGCCTAAAAAGCATGTTTTCATACTTAAGCACAAATTAGGAGACAATCATGAAACCATGCTATTTTCTTGGATAAATTTCAGAAAAGGTGATAAAATCCCCTAAATTAAGCACAAAATAAACCCTAAAAATAGGGTTTATCACTACTAGTGGTGGTAGTGCTAATGAAGAAGCCTCACTCACATTCTTCCTTCCCGAACCTTGCAGTTCCTGCGTTACCCATTTGTCGTAAGGAATGAATTGCTTTTCACTTGGCACACGGACCATAACACTGTTTGGCCTCGTAGGTATTTGATAAACCACTATTTTATGGTTTATATTGTGTTTAATTGTGTGGTTTTATCATGATCCTTACCCACTTATTCATTAAATTAGCATGAAATTATAATCCTTTCCTGAATTTATAACATGTTTGAAAACTACTTCCTAGAGACTTTAATTATGTATTTTTAATTCTTCTTTATTCCATTCAATGCCGTGATCTGTATGTTGAGTGTTTCAGACTTTATAGGACATGAATGAGTTGGAGATTGGAAAGGAAGCTAGCAAAAATGGAAGGAACACAAGAATTTGAGGAGATAACCAGCGAGAAGTGACGCGGTCGCATGGCTCACGTGACCGCGTGAAGGAGAGCGAATCGCAGTGACGCGGCCGCGCGGATTGGAAAAGCTCAGGCGACGCGGTAGCGTGGACGACGCGAACGCGTGGCAAGGAAAAGCACGAATGACGCGTCCGCATGGATGACGCGATCGCGTGACATGTGCGATCTGCATAATCTGCAGACTTCACTGGAGGCAATTTTGGACCTCATTTCGACCCAGTTTTTGGCCCGGAACAGCAGACTAGAGCCAGAGAATATGCAGAAACAAAGGACAACATTCATTCTAGATAGTTTACAGTTTTAGATCTAGTTTTTCTCCTCCTCTAGGTTTTTCTCTCTAGGTTTTAGAATTTCAATTTTGAGAATTGATCTTAGCATTGGAACATTGAGAAGAGTTATTTTTCCTCATCAAGACCTCGTCATTCTAGTTCGTTCTCTTAACTTGGTTTTATTCTTCCATGTTCTTTGTTTTGTTCAATTTTGTCATTAGAATACTTTCATGATTATTTGATACAAGGATTATTTCTTCCATTTTAATTTATTTCTCCATTCCAATAATCATGTCTTCTTTTAATTCCCTTTCATGTGTTATGGATTTATTGTTTGCAATGAGTGAGTAGTTCCCTCACTTGATGGGGAGTTGATTGAAAGGAACTCTTGAGTTGGAAGGATTGAAAGAAAAATTGTAATTGGGTTAACTGTTGAATTGTTATCTAATCACTAACACCAATCCCTTTGAACTAAGTGGGTTGCAACTCGTGAATAGATCTAGCATTCCAACTTGTTTGACTTTCCCTTACCTAGTAAAGGATAACTAAACAGAACAACCATTAATTATAAATTAATCTTGAGATCATTCCATCAATAATAGATATTCCAACTAATCAACTCCCAGTCAAGGCTTTTATTCATATTATTTAAATTTCCCCTTTTTAATTTTCCCTCTACTTAACTCAACTTTTTGGAACATCTGATTAATAAAATAGCACACTTTTCTGCAACTCGTTGGGAGACGACCTGGGACTTAAACTCCCAGTAATTTTTAATTTAAACTCTCTGTGACATATTTCTAAATTGATAGGTAGATTTTCGGTGAGTTAAGAACTATACTTGCAACATAACTATTTTAATAATTTTTAATTCATCAACTTCTGTCCCTCATCAATTTTTGGCGCCGTTGCCGAGGAGTTGCAATAGAGTGCTAAAGTTATTAATTAGAATTTATATACTTGCATTTTATTTTATTTTGCTACTATGAGCTGCATGTTTCTTCCGTCAAATGACGCGTTCACTTCCTGATCCGCGCTTGCTAATATTCGATCCTGAAATTGAAAGGACTATTTCACGAATAAGGCGAGAACAGCGTCGGTTAGTCCGCTCTGAGGGCGGATCTGAAAGTGAAATTGAGGAAGAAACCAGCCCCCGTTCTACTGATTCGGTTGTTTTACGTGCACAAGACATGGTAGCTAGGAGAGTTACATCCAGGAGGAAGGAGCCCCTGATTTTACAATGCAACCGTTTCAAGCGCATCATCCAGTGGTAGCTACAGATTTTGAAATAAAGATCACACTGCTAAATTTGATGCCCAAGTTTCATGGCCTACCTGCTCAAGAGCCTATCAAGCACTTGAGAGATTTCCAGGTAGCCTGTTCTACTGTCAGGCGTGATGGTACTGATGAAACTTCAATTTTGCTGAAAGCTTTCCCGTTTTCTCTCGAGAGAAAATCAAGAGAGTGGTACTACACTCAACCCATGGCAAATGTATCCAACTGGGATACACTCAGAAAGGTGTTTTTGGAGAAATTCTTTCCATCTGAAGTTACTGATAAACTGAGGAAGGATATTTCCACAATTGTTCAGGATGACAATGAAACTCTCTTTGAATACTGGGAGCGCTTCAATAATCTTCTGGAAGCATGCCCCCACCACAGGATTGACAAGATAGTATTACTTAGCTATGTCACACAGGGCATGAGGCCCCAAGATAAGACCACATTGGAAAGTGCTAGCAATGGGTCTATGAAGAAGTACAAAACCACCGATGAGGCTTGGCAATTGATCAGTGATTTAGCTGAATCTACTAGGAACCACAGGCAAAAGCAAGGCCGTTCAAAAGCCGTTGCAGAAGTATCCTCTAATAGAGAGACTGCTGCTCTAGCTCAGAGTATATGTGAGATGACCAACTTGCTGAAGCAGATGCAATTGAATCAACAACAAGCTCAGCAAGCTCCTCCACCACATAAAAACCAACAATTAGTCCCACAAAGAATTTGTAGAATCTGTGCTGATTACAGCCATTACACTGATGAATGCCCGCAGCTCCAACAAGAAGACAATATGGTGGCATCCACTCATAACTTCTATGACCGCCCCAACCAAGGGTACAATCAAAGTGGAAATAATAACCATGGATGGCAGGACAATTCTAACCAGAATTGGAGGGACAACAATAACAGAGGAGGTAGAGATAATCAGGGAAATCAGAGGTGGAATAATAACAACAACAGGCAGCAGAATCAACCTTACAGAGCACCTCACCTGAGGCAAAACTAAGGACCACAGAACAATCAACAGCAGACATCCTAATTTACTCATTCTTCTTTATCTCCTAATGAAGAGCTACTACAATCTTTTGAGCGAAGACAACAGACCATGGAAAATAACATGAATAGTATTAACGCCAGTGAATGGTCTCACCTCTACTTTTCAAGCTCTTATGTCACAGATTGGATCAACGCAAAATTCCAGTAACCAACCTTCAAGCTCCACTGGAATCCCCTCTCAACCATTACCCAATCCAAAGGGAGGCATTAATACAATCACCCTAAGGTCTGGAACCACACTACAGGAGAGGAATCAGGAGGAACCAAGCCCATCAGAACACACCTCAGCTGAAGAGGTAGTAGAAATAGAAGATGTTGAAGAGGAAGAGGACATACAGGACATAGCTGAAGAAGAAATAGCTCAACTACATGAGAAAGCACCAAAAGGCGCAGACACCACAGAGAACACTACTCCAATTCCATTTCCACAACTTGCAAGGAAGCCCAGGAAGCAGCTGGAACCCGACCCCAAAATGGTAGAAATATTCAAAAAGGTTGAGGTAACTGTTCCTCTTTTTTATGTTATTCAGCAGGTACCTAAATATGCAAAGTTTCTAAAAGACTTATGTATCAATAAAGACAAAATTAATGAATTAGAAACTATTCCTTTAGGTAGTTCTATATCTGCTTTAATGGGAGGATTACCTGAAAAATGTAGTGATCCAGGTCCTTGTATAGTTAGCTGTACTATTGGTGGTGTAGTAATTTATGATTGCATGTGTGATTTAGAAGCATGTGTCAGTATAATTCCTTTGTCTATATATGATATTTTGAGGCTCCCTCCCTTAAAAAGGTCGGCAGCTCGTTTTGTGTTAGTAGATAAAAGCATTATTACAGTGGCTGGAGTTGCTGAAGATGTTTTGGTGAACGTTAAAGGACTTATATTTTCCACTGATTTTTATATCTTGGAGATGCCCCATAATGATTCAGATAAGCCATCATCAATCCTACTTGGAAGACCATTCCTGAAGACATCAAAATTCAAATTGGATGCTTTTTCAGGAACATACTCCTTTGAAATAGATGGCCGCATAATAATCTTCAATCTGAATGGAGTCATTGACAATCCCTCAGAAGATCGTTCTATCTTTCAGTGTAATGTCATAGACGAAAGTGTAGCTGAAGTTCACAAGGAAGAGTTAGAAGAGAGGCACACTGGACAAGGTCCAAGTGTGGGGACCCTCTTAACTGACAATGAGGGCACTTCGTCATATTCACAAGCTCTAGATAATCCAGAGCCTGCCCATGATCAAAAGTTAGAATTGAAACCCCTCCTTTCACATCTCAAATATGCTTATCTTGAAGATGAGCAGAGGTTTCCAGTTATCATTGCAAGAGAACTTACTTCTCAACAAGAAGAGCAATTACTTGATGTGCTGAGGAAGCATAAGAAGACAATTGGGTGGAGCTTGGCAGACATAGTAAGCATCAACCCTCAAGGATGTGAGTACAGAATATTTTTAGAAGAGGAAGCAAGACCTGTCATCAACCCCAAAGAAGATTGAATTCCACCATCTTGGAAGTTGTCAAAAAGAAAGTGACCAGACTATTGGAAGCCGGTATCATATATACCATTTCAGACAGTGAATGGGTAAGCCTAGTACAAGTGGTGCCTAAAAAGTCTGGAGTCACTACAGTGAAGAATGAGCATGGAGAGCTCATAGCAACTAGAGTTCAGAATGCTTGGAGAGTCTGCATTGATTACAGGCGTCTCAACCAAGCTACCCGTAAGGATCACTATCCACTTCCATCCATTGATCAAATGCTAGATCGCCTGTCAGGTAAATCACATTATTGCTTTTTAGATGGTTACACATGTTATTTCCAGATTCATATAGCTCCTGAGGATCAGGAAAAGACTACTTTTACATGTCCTTTTGGGACTTATGCTTATAAGAGAATGCCCTTTGGCTTGTGCAATGCACCAGCTACTTTCCAAAGGTGCATGATGAGTCTTTTTTATGATCTTATTGAGGACTGTATGGAAGTTTTTATGGATGATTTTAGCGTTTATGGTGATTCTTTTAGCCTTTGCTTAAATGGATTATCTAGAGTATTAGATAGATGTGTTAATACAAACCTTGTATTAAATTTCGAAAAATGTCACTTTATGGTAAAAAAAAGGAATTGTATTAGGACATGTGGTATCCAATAATGGCATTTCTGTAGACCCAACAAAGGTGAATGTTATTTCTAGTTTACCTTACCCCTCTTCTGTGAGGGAAGTCCGTTCGTTCCTTGGCCATGCAGGTTTTTACAGGAGATTTATTAAGGACTTTAGTAAGGTTGAACTTCCCTTATCCAGATTACTGCAGAAGGATATTGAGTTCGAGTTCAGTGAAGATTGCAAACAAGCGTTTGATAAGCTGAAGACTGCTCTGACTCAAGCTCTAATTGTGAGAGGACCGGACTGGAGCCAGCCATTTGAAATCATGTGCGATGCTTCCAACCATGCAGTAGGAGCAGCGCTGGCTCAGCATGAAGGTAAGGATCCTTTCGTTATTACTTATGCGTCTAAGACTTTAGACACTGCCCAGTCCAATTATACTACTACTGAGAAAGAGCTTCTTGCTATTATTTTTGCTCTGGATAAATTCCGAGCTTATTTACTTGGTACTAGAGTAGTAGTGTATTCGGACCATGTAGCTTTAAAGTATTTATTAGCTAAAAAGGAATCCAAATCAAGACTCATACGTTGGATACTGCTGTTATAAGAATTTGATTTAGAAATAAAGGATAGGAGTGGTAATCAGAATTTAGTGGCAGACCACTTGAGTCGCCTTGAGCATATTAAGGATGATTCTACTCCTATAGATGATAATTTTCCTTTTGATAACCTGCAAGCGGTATCTGAGGTAGTCCCTTGGTATGCACCTGTTGCTAATTATTTAGTTATCGCACATTTCCTCCAAATTTTTCTAAGCATCAAAGAGACAAGCTGAAAAGCGAGTCTAAATATTACATATGGGATGACCCATATTTATGGAGATGTGGCGCTGATCAAGTAATTAGACGTTGTGTGCCTCAATCAGAATTCCAGTCTATTTTAGAGGCCTGTCACTCATCTGAGAGTGGAGGACATTTTGGTCCTCAAAGGACAGCTAGAAAGATCTTAGACTGTGGATTCTGGTGGCCTACCCTTTTTAGAGACACTGCTCAGTTCTGTAAATCTTGTCTCCCATGCCAGAAATTTGGTAATATATCCAGGAGGGATGAGATGCCTCAACAAATTATGCTTTTCTGTAAAATTTTTGATGTTTGGGGCATTGACTTTATAGGTCCATTTCCAAATTCTAACGGATATTTTTATATATTGTTAGCTGTGGATTATGTTTCCAAATGGGTGGAAGCAATTCCTACCCACACTAATGATGCCAACACTGTTGTTTCCTTTGTGAGAAACCATATTATATGTCACTTCGGATCACCACGAGCAATCGTGAGCGATCAAGGCACCCATTTTTGTAACAGGAGACTAACAGGATTAATGAAGAAGTATGGGATAATTCATAAAGTTGCAATAGCTTACCATCCCCAAACTAATGGGCAAGCCGAGGTGTCAAACAAAGAAATTAAGCGTATCTTGCAAAAGATAGTAAAGCCTCATAGAAAAGACTGGAGCACAAGGATACAAGATGCACTCTGGGCATACAGAACAGCATACAAGACACCCATTGGGATGAGTCCTTTCCGCTTGGTTTATGGAAAAGCTTGTCATCTCCCAGTTGAAGAACACAGAGCCTTTTGGGCAGTTAAGGAGTGCAACATGGGAATTGAGAAAGCCGGAGCTGAAAGGAAGTTGCAACTGCAGGAACTAGAGAGCCTTCGCCTAGAAGCTTATGAAAACTCCAGAATATACAAGGAAAAGATGAAGGCTATACATGATCAAAACATCAAGAAGAAAGAGTTCCAACCTGGGGATTTAGTCCTCCTTTACAAATCTCGACTGAGGCTCATGCCAGGCAAGTTGAGATCAAGATGGGAAGGTCCATACAGAGTAGAGAAGGCCAAACTATACGGAGTTTATCACCTAAGCCATCCTTCAAGCTCTGACCTTATTAAGGTTAATGGACAACGCCTGAAGCCATACCATGGCGAGAAGGTACAGAGAAACAAGGAGCTTGAGATCTTCCTCTTGGAAGATCCCCACATAGTAGAAGATTGAGCTAGTGGAATGTCCAACTTACGGACGTTAAAGCAAAGTGCTAGGTGGGAGACAACCCACCATGGTATGATCGTTCTTTTCTTTATTTATAGTTTTTCCTATTCAATAACTCTTCTCTTTTGTAGTACTTTCGTGCATCTGCATCTACACAATAATTTAAAAAAAAAAAGTTTTTTCGCCTACGCGACGCGATCGCATCAGCGACGCGTCCGCGTCACAGGGAGAGTAAAGAAAAATAAAAATGAACAGAAAGTTACGCTGGAGTGTGGCTGGAGGCATGCCAATGGCACAAATCAACCCACGCGACCGCGTGTCCCACGTGACCGCGTGCCCTGAAGTTTTCGACGTTAAAGGGTGCACAATGAAATATTGTGCGACAGTGATGCTGGATTGGTGCTGGAAGCACAATCCTTATCACGTGACCGCGTCGCTGACGCGGCCGTGTCATCCATCTCCTGGCGCACACTCACACGATCGCGTGACCCACGCGATCGCGCCGTCCCAATTTTGGCAAACAATTTAATTTAAACAGAGAGTTGTGCTGGAGCGAGGCTGCACTCGCGCCAGACGCATAATATGGGTCACGCGACCACGTGACCGACGCGATCGCGTCACCTTACTTAAAGCGCATTCACGCGAACGCGTGCCCCACGCAATCGCGTCGCATGCGCCGCACAGCTCATCCATAAATTGCCACATATCTTATCTTTCTCTCCTCCAAATCTTAATTTTTCTTTTCCCTCCTTATTTCTTCCTTCTCCCTTCTTCTTCCAATCTCACCTATCACTCTCTCTTTCTCATCTCCATTACCAAGGTTCTATTTTCTTCTTCCTTCTTCTCTTTTCTATCATTTTATATATTATTTTATATATTATTCTTCTTCTCATTATTCATATTTTCCTTCTTTTTCTTTTCCTTTTTACATGGTGTTAGAAATTTTTTGAGTCATTATCCCTCATTATATGCTTGTGGATTGTTGCAAATTGTTTGACAATTATTTTTATTCTAATTAAGGGATTGCTTGCATGTTCACCTTCATATTTTCTATACCTTATTCATCATGCATGCTATGTGTTTGTGAAAAAGCTCAAATGGCATTATGCACTTCTCTATGTTGTTATACTATTCAATGCTTGCTTTTCACAACTTTCCTTTACTATTGTATTAATTGAATTTAATTATCAATACAAACATGATGGTTTGTTACAAAGTCTTGCTTGGTCTATGCTACTCATGCCCTTTGTCGGCATGCCAATAAACACCTTGCAGTCACTTGTCTTTATATGCACTAGCTATTTTCCATTGTTGGCTTTTCACATGTACTCGCGAGCATGTGATAATGTCAGTATATCTTAATGTGCATCCATCACCCTCTTTTCCGTTTCCTTCCTGGCTGTATATCTTTTTGAATTTAATTTACTTTCTCTTCCCTTCTTTCAGGATGGCCACCAAGAAAGGAAAAGAGAAAGCTACTTCCAAACCACCAGCAAGAAGAGGAACTAAAAAAGCATTAGTGGCAGAGCCTTCTTCAACCGCAGTCAAGCCCTCAACAAAAAGAGTTAAAAGGATAATAAAGATTGATGAAAAGGAGAAAGCTTTTCCAGCAAAGGACACTGCGCGATTTCCCAATCGCTACTGTGAGCATATGTTCCCTATCCTGGCGGAAAGAAACTATAACAATGAATACCTTCTTATCCTCCCGTCCAATATTGCTACCTTTGTTGAGCCGCAAATTGAACGAAGACAATGGGGTTTCCTACGGAGACAGCCAAGGCAGGTCAATCTTTCTTGGGTAGTTGAGTTCTACTCTAACTTCTACATGCCAACCCTGCAGTCTGTTTATGTCCGGCAGAAACAAGTCCCCATCACAGAAGAGGCCATTCAGCAAGCTCTGAGTCTTCCCCTTATTCCAGAAGGAATGGACGCCTTCCAAGAAGCTACACTTAAGCGCTAGAGGTACCAATTTGACTGTGACTCCGTTCTCAGAGTTATCGCATTACCTGGCAGCCGTTGGATCTACGGATACCACCGTACCCGCCCTAAGGGAATCTTGGCTTCAGCACTTACCTTGGAGGCTCGCATATGGGCACAGATTATGTCCCATTACATCTTTCTGAGCACTCATGAGTCCTCCTTCACTGCGGACATGGCCGTTCTACTATGGTGCATCCTTGCAGACCAACCTCTGAATCTCTCAAGACATATCCAGAATGCTATGGGACACGTACAAATTACGGGCAACTTACCTTTCCCCGCCTTGATCTCAGATCTTGTCTCAGCAGCCGGAGTCTCCTACAGAGCTGGGGACACCAAAGCCGTGCTTCCACGGGATGATTAGTATGTCCCTAACGGGAAATACCTCAGACTTCCAGCAGCCACTACAAGTCTTTCTACTGCTCCAGTTGAAGATAATCCTTCTTCAACACCACAAGCACCCACAACTGATGAATTGCTCCAGCAGATAATCGAAAGGTTAGATCGGCAAGAACACAAAGCTAAGTTGAGAGAGCGCCGTAACGAGCGCCGATTCAAACACATCAAGGAACTACTCAAGGGATACTTCAGGGACTCGGATACCCCGGACTCCACCTCTTTTACCAGCACAGGGAGCCATGACGGTCCCGATTGTGGAGATATTGCTACCAGCCCACCCCTGTTCCTGACAGACGGCACTGAGGACGGTGCAAAGCCTTAAGTGTGGGGAGGTCGGTCAGTACCTGACTTCCTGAGGTAATCTCTCTTCTCTAGCACCAATAATTAGGATATTTTAGTTAGATTTTCTTTCTTTTATAGAATAGAATAAATTGCATAGGTTAGGATAGTTGCATGCATGTTCTACTTGATTGAAAAGACAATAAGTTTCTTTTAAGACTCCATCTTTGGAACAAAATTTCACTAAATTTTCAAAATTTTTATGATAAATTTGCTTGAGTTGTATTTGGAACATGATTTTTGAGCTAAAGAACACACAACCTGTAAGGATTTGAGCCTTTATGCATGGTTACATTATTTAACCATAATTATTTCATTCTTGTGTGTTTACTTCTCTTTGATTGTAATCTACATTTTGTTTTATCTTATATGTCCAATATTTATTATATTTACATGCTTGCACATGATTGAGGCCATTATTTGTTTAAACTCACTTATCCAAATTAAGCCTACCCTTTTCAATTACCTTTGTTAACCACTTTGAGCCTTTAAATCCAATTTGTTCTATATTTTACCACATTACTAACCTTAAGCTGAAAAACAATCGTATATCCCAAATTGAATCTTTGGTTAACTTAAGATAGAATTGTGTGTGCTAGTTAAGTATGGGAAATTGTGGGAACAAAAGTTGTTAAGGAAATGTGTCATGAGAATTTAATGGGAATTTGGATACCTACTCATGTGAAACTATAAGAATTAAAAATCTATGTGCATTGATAAGCTATATTTATTTTAATGTTAAATAAATAAATAAATAAATAAATAAATAAATATTTTTATTTATATAAATAAATAAGGGGACAAAATTACTCCAATGTTAAATTCAGAATTCAAAGATCAATGCACATATGATAAAATCAAATATAAAGTTGATACATGAGTATGAATGAAAAAAGGGAATTCTGGGTAGCTAGGTATGAACTTTAAGATTACATTAAAAATATATAGGTTGGGTTGAAGCTTGGGTTAATTAAAGATTCAATTTATTAGCTCACTTGACCAAATGTATACCCCCACCTGTACCTTAGCCCCATTACAACCTTGAAAAGACCTCATGATGTTTGCATTGGTATATTAACTGTTGTTGATTGGTTAGGAGAAAAACAAAAGTTAGAAAGCATGATTAGAGAAGGATAGAGTGATTACCCTATACACTAGAGATTAGAGCGTACATACATTATCAGTGAGGGTTCAATGCTTGAATTTTCATGTTCCCTTCTTTCATGAGTTATCTTCTTGCACCTTTATCTGTTTTATTGTATAATGATAGAATTAGTGGAATTTGACTTGTAATTGTTTTGAAGAGCTTATTTACTTTTGATCAAGTGGGCAAGAATCATATAGTTGCATTTATTTATATATAGGCTTGCATTGCATTTCATGAGTTTCTACATGTTCATGCTTATTTCCTTATCTCCTTCAATTAAGCATGAGGACATGCTAATGTTTAAGTGTGGGGAGGTTGATAAACCACTATTTTATGGTTTATATTGTGTTTAATTGTGTGGTTTTATCATGATCCTTACCCACTTATTCATTAAATTAGCATGAAATTATAATCCTTTCCTGAATTTATAACATGTTTGAAAACTGCTTCCTAGAGACTTTAATTATCTATTTTTAATTCTCCTTTATTCCATTCGATGCCGTGATCTGTGTGTTGAGTGTTTCAGACTTTATAGGGCATGAATGAGTTGGAGATTGGAAAGGAAGCTAGCAAAAATGGAAGGAACACAAGAATTTGAGGAGATAACCAGCGAGAAGTGATGCGGTCGCATGGCTCACGCAACCGCGTGAAGGAGAGCGAATCGTAGTGATGCGGCCGCATGGCTTACGCGGCCGCGCGGATTGGAAAAGCTCAGGCGACGCGGTAGCGTGGACGACGCGAACGCGTGGCAAGGAAAAGCGCGAATGACGCGTCCGCATGGATGACGCGATCGCGTGACATGTGCCATCTGCATAATCTGCAGACTTCGCTGGGGGCAATTTTGGACCTCATTTCTACCCAGTTTTTGGCCCGAAACAGCAGACTAGAGCCAGAGAATATGCAGAAACAAAGGACAGCATTCATTCTAGATAGTTTATAGTTTTAGATCTAGTTTTTCTCCTCCTCTAGGTTTTTCTCTCTTGGTTTTAGAATTTCAATTTTGAGAATTGATCTTAGCATTGGAACATTGAGAAGAGTTATTTTTCCTCATCAAGACCTCGTCATTCTAGTTCGTTCTCTTAACTTGGTTTTATTCTTCCATCTTCTTTGTTTTGTTCAATTTTGTCATTAGAATACTTTCATGATTATTTGATACAAGGATTATTTCTTCCATTTTAATTTATTTCTCCATTCCAATAATCATGTCTTCTTTTAATTCACTTTCATGTGTTATGGATTTATTGTTTGCAATGAGTGAGTAGTTCCCTCACTTGATGGGGAGTTGATTGAAAGGAACTCTTGAGTTGGAAGGATTGAAAAAAAATTGTAATTGGGTTAACTGTTGAATTGTTAGCTAATCACTAACACCAATCCCTTTGAACTAAGTGGGTTGCAACTCGTGAATAGATCTAGCATTCCAACTTGTTTGACTTTCCCTTACCTAGTAAAGGATAACTAAACAGAACAACCATTAATTATAAATTAATCTTGAGATCATTCCATCAATAATAGAGATTCCAACTAATCAACTCCCAGTCAAGGCTTTTATTCATATTATTTAAATTTCCCCTTTTTAATTTTCCCTCTACTTAACTCAACTTCTTGGAACATCTGATTAATAAAATAGCACACTTTTCTGTAACTCGTTGGGAGACGACCTGGGACTTAAACTCCCATTAATTTTTAATTTAAACTCTCTGTGACATATTTCTAAATTGATAGGCAGATTTTCGGTGAGTTAAGAACTATACTTGCAACGTAACTATTTTAATAATTTTTAATTCATCAACTTCTGTCCCTCATCAGTATTCTTGTTGCATCTGCCAACTTCATGATGAAGGATGGGAAGATGAGATTGTATTTCTTCAGTTTGTTTACTTGCCACATCAACTCTCGCATCAATCGTGGAATATACACTTTCTTCCCTTCCAAGATCACCCAAACCAAAATTGCCACTTCCAACCTAATGTATGTCACATGGGTGCTTGGCAACATGTATCTATTGCCACACCCTGGCCTCAGGGATCAAGACTCCCTTTGCTATGCTCACTGGCACAAGATTTTTGCCAATACTGATGACCCATTGTGCTCCAGGATGGGCGATCCTCTTTAACACTTGGTTGAGTTGGAGCTTCCCTTTCCTGTAATTCATGATTATCTTCTGGTAGGCATCTTGACTTGGTGGCAGATGTCGAATACCTAAGAATGTCTCAATTGCCCTTTAAGAAACATCTAGTTGCTTCCCCCAGAAAAATTTGATTTCTAAGACAAGGTGGTAGAAGTTCACATAGAATTCTCGAACCATCATCTTGATGACTTCCACTGGGTCACTCTTTAGAAATCCCTACCAATAGTAGGTAACTCAATCATGCTTAAATAGTGCCAGCTGCTCTGGCATATTAAGTTTCTGCTCTCTTTGTGTGGACTTCGTCAATAGCCGTCATTAAATTTTTTTCTGCCTCCCAATTGTAGAAGGTATCTGGAGTGTTACTTGGGCGATCGTTAGAAGTTGATTGGCTAGTCCCCGATGGTGTGTATGAAGGAGCAACAGACTCTTTCCCTTTGCAGCCTATCCTAAAAACACAAAACGTATGTGAAAACATAAACACATTTTAAGCAAGTAAGATGAGAACATTCTAAGACAAGAAAATCATAATTGAAAAGGTAAGCATAATCTAGTAACAAATCTACTCCTCAATTATTTCTAAATTGCAAGTGTCTCAGAATATATAACAATTTAAATCATAATGAGCAGATATTTTATACACTTTTTGGCATCATTTTCACATAGTTTTTGTTATGTTTTGTTTAAGTTCTATTATATTTTCACATTATTTTTGAAAATAAAGGCCCAAAACTGGTGTTCAACGCCAGCCACCAGCCCTATTCTTGGCGTGCAACAACGCCCAAAGGGGAGTAGCTGGCATTGAAATGCCCAAAACGGAGTCCAAGGTTGGCATTCAACACCCAAGAAGGGTCTAGCTCGTGGATTTTTCTCAAGCCCAGCCGAAACACTCACCAAGTGGGCCTCAGAAGTGGATTTTCGCACTACAAAACTAGTTTATCTTATTTTCTGTAATCCTTAGTTATTAGATTAGTATATATAGAATAAGGATCACCATTGTTCAGAACTTTTAGGCCATATTTTTTAATTACATTGTTTCTTTGAATAGTATGAGTCACTAACCTCCTACGGTTAAGGTTAGGAGCTCTGCTAATTCTTATGAATTAATAATATCACTATTCTACTTCAATCTATGCTTGATTCTATTATAAGATGTATCTTCGTTCTTCAACCTTATGAATCAGATGACCTGTGACAATCATCTTCATTCTACATGGGTTCTTGTGAGTCTTTTACGGGATAGTATTGAACCACAAGCTTGATTATACATCTCTTAGATGGCTAATCCACGGCTTCGTTGGGGACTTCTCGAGACATCAGTTCAGCCGAGGTACGAGGCGATTAGGGCCTTTGTGGTATAGGCTAGAACCAAAGGAGTAGCGTTCTCTGATCCAGAAGATTCAACCTTGTTTGTGAAGCTTTGAGTAAGATCACCAAGGGAATGGACTGCTGGAGCTTCACCCCCGTTCAGATTGGATGATCACTGACCCGGCGTTTAATCTGAAGTAGAGTAGATTAATGATCGCTGACCCGGTGTTAATCATATACAACCTACCATGGAATGAATCAATCAGAAATTGGAGTAGATGGTGAGAAAAGTTGATCCAGAAGGAAGAAGCATCTCCGAAGCCTCAACCGTTCTCATACCATTGATTTCACACCTATCTAGTAACGTTTTATTTATTTTTCTGTTTTATGCGTTTTCTTGTGACAACTATATTTTCTATCCACCAAACTAAGATCTGCAAGGTATCCACTGCTTGCTCAAACCAACAATCTCTGTTGGATCGACCCTCACTCAGCTGAGGTATTACTTAGACGACCCGGTATACTTGCCGGTCTATCTGTGCAAAAAGTGCGGAGTCAGTTTTGTGCACCAATTAAGCAAGGCAATACTTAAGGTAAAAATTGATGCAAGGAAAAGTGAAGTTACAATACACTAAAATGAGGTGAATTGTGAATATGTGACATGAAAGAAGGCAATGTGTGTATTTTAAATGTGTGCGCAATTTAGAATACATATACTAGTCACTTAAAAGCAGTATGCCACAAACTCCACTCAAGTATTCAATTTTCTCAATTTAGCATGCCTAAGATGTGTTTCAAAGAGAACAAGTTAAAATAGACAAATAGGTCAAAAGATCTCAAAAACACTTAGGCACTAAAAGAATTGATGCAATTGTGATGCATTGTGTAAAAGAAGAGTTTCAGAGTGTGTGATGTTGTAATTGAAATTCAATTTTCAAAGAAATCAACATGGCATGTACACACAACAAATATACTCAAAACTCAATTAATGAAAAATTTTCAGCACATTACAATCCTTTGTCATAATTTGACTTAATTAATCATGCCAAATAAATTCAAACATCCTAAATCACATAGTAGCTACAACATGCAAGTTAAAACACACAATAGACATAGAGGCATATAATTGAATACTTGGCATGGAAAGCCATAAACAACAAGAAATAGCACAATGAAACGTGAGCATCTTATTCCTTTTTCTAGTTGTTTTTATATTGTTTTTAGTTAGATTTTATTTGTTTTTTACTGATTTTAGTGCAAAATCACCTTTGGATGCTACTTTGAGTTTTTTTTTTCATATTTTTATGATTTTAGGTGAAATTCAGAGTAGTTTGGAGAGGTCTGGAGCAAGAAAGAAAAATGCTAGTAGCATCCTCCCTGGGTGCTGAACGCCCACCTGGCGTTCAACACCAGCAGGGGGGCATAAACCAGGATGCAAGCTTCCCTCCTTGGGTGTTCAACGCCCAAACTGGTGCCGAACGCCAGCATGCAACCCGAATCACACTCAATTGGGCTTCCAAGTGGACTTAGCACTTATTAGTTTTATCTTATTTTATCTTTGTAATTTTTATTTTAAAATAATATCTTTTAGGATTAGCATTTATTAATAGGTTAGTATTTAAAGGAAAGGATCAATTAGGTTTAGGATCTTCTTCGTTCCACAATTTTTCAGAACCCTGTTTTCTCTTTAAATTATGAGTAACTAAACCTCCTAGTTATGGTTAGGAGCTCTGTTTATTTCTGTGGATTAAGATTATTATTCTTCTATTTTAATATATGTTTGATTCAATTCTAAGGTGTGTTTTCATTCTTAATCTTATGAAACTGGGTGGAATGGGAGTATAACCCCTTTTTCTACATGGGTTCTTGTGATCTTTGGGAGAGTTCGTTTGAACCACAGCTTGAGAACACACCTCCTAGACGGCTAATCCACAACTTGTTGGGGACAAGCAACATCTGTTCAGCCAGGATCTGGGGTGATTAAGGCCTTTGTGGTATAAACTAGTTTTCTGAACTTCACCCTCCAATCCAAATTGGATGACCACAGGAGTGGCGTCTGATGAGGATCAGAGGAGATTAAATCACTAAGGGATTAGGGTTTAATCATTTACAATTTGCCATAGAATGAATCATTCATTGTTAAAATAGTTAGTAAGAAGTTTTAATCCAGAAAGATAAACATCTCCCAGACCTTAACTATTTTCTTATATTGATTTTACACCAATTTCTCATTGCTTTCTTTATTATCTTGTTTCATGCATTTTCAACAACAACTCCTTTTACTGTTTGCCTGACTAAGTCCAACAGGATAGCTATTTCTTACTCAGTCTGACAATCCTCATGGGATTGGCCCTCACTCACCTGAGGTATTACTTGGATGACCTGGTGCACTTGCCAGTCAAGTTGTGTGAGTTCCAATTTCGCGCACCAAGTTTTTGGCACCGTTGCCGAGGATTGTTCGTGATTGACAACTACCGGTTGTCTTATTGCTTAGATTAGGTATTTTTATTAGTTTTTGAATAATTATTTTGCTTTTTAATTTTTGATTTTCATCTTTGTTTATCTTCCTTGATTTTTTATTTCTATCTTATTTATCTTTCCCTTTTATTTTCAAATTTTTGTTTTAGTTATTTTATTTTCATTTAATTTCAAATTTTAAGTTTGGTGTCCCTTTAGTGTCTTTCCTTTCTTTTTAAATCCTTTTCTTTCTGATTTTCGAAAATTTTTAGGTTAATTCTTATATTCTTTTTTTCAAAATTTCTTGTTAGTTGCTTACTTTATTTTGTTTTATTTCTTTTTGGATATCTCACTTGGAGTTTTCTATACTCTAACATAGAGACTCCTACCTTTTCTTTGTTCTTGTTGTTTATGAGCAGGAACAGGGACAAAGAACCCCTTCTTGATTTTGATCCTGAACCGGAGAGGACCTTAAGGTGGAATTTGCAATAAACTAAAGCTTACAAAGCCGGAGAGAATCTCACGGAAATGTTTGAGAAGGAAGCTGAAGAGACCACTATGGCAGCTAATCTGAATGCTGAAGAGAAAGCAAAGAAGGTGCTTGGCTCATACACTGCACCCACTTCTGACTTTTATGGGCACAGTATATCAGTATCTGCCATTAGTGCTAATAATTTTGAGTTCAAGCCTCAATTGGTCACTTTGGTGCAACAGAATTGTCAGTTTCATCGACTCACGCAGGAGGACCCCAACAAGTTCAAATCTAACTTCCTACAGATCTGTGACACTGTTAAGACGAATGGAGTGAACTCTGAGGTTTACAAGCTCATGCTCTTTCCTTTTGCTGTAAGGGACAGGGCAAAGTTGTGGTTGGATTCTCAGTCCAAGGAGAGCCTGGACACATGGGATAAGGTGGTCACTGGATTTCTGGCCAAGTTTTTCCCACCTCAGAAGCTAAGCAAGCTTAGATTGGAAGTCCAGACCTTTAGACAGAAAGAGGGAGAGTCCCTCTGTGAGGCTTGGGAGAGGTACAAGCAGCTGATCAGGAGATGTCCTCCCGACATGATTTCAGATCAGACCAGGCTAGAGATCTTTTATGATGGCCTTTCTGAAATACGAAAAACACACCAAAACTAATTTCCCAAACACTAAGAAAAATAAAGAGAAATATTGTATAGAAATATCTTAACAAAACTAACATGAAAAATGAATAATTTAATAGCTTCAACGAACATAAGGTTCTTGGTTGGTATCGCCGAGATAAGAAAACATCATATTTGGTTCAATTTCTAAAAGTCAACATTTATTACTCAGCAGGTAGTGTTTTAATTAAGCTCTCTGCTGTTTTTGCAGATTCTTCAATAATGCATACTATGCAAGAGTTGGAAGAGTAAGCACATCTGAATTAAACATGTTGGAGATGAGCTTTCTATTTAGGATAGATTTTAGGCTTCATATTAGTATAGGAACTTTTGGAAAATATTGTTGGCAATTGGGGAAAGAAGCAATCCAAATTGAAAGGCCTATGCAGGCTTGTAGAATCAAAGAAAACTAGTCAAAGTCAAACAAAGATGATGCTACTTGTGTTAATCAAATGATCAGTGATAAACCCCAATTTTGTGGTTTATCTTGTGTTGAATTTAGGGGATTTTATCAGTTTTTCTCACATTTATTCAATGAAATAGCATGGTTTTGTGAATTTCTCCTAATTTGTACTTAAGAGTAAAAACATGCTTTTTAGGCCTTAAAATTGCTAATTTTAATTCGCTTTAATTTCATTCGATGCCTTGATATATGTTTGTTAAATGATTTTAGGATTAGAAGGCAAAGATTGGGTTGAAGGAAAGAAGAAAAAGCATGCAAAAATGGAGAATTCATAAAGAGATGAGGGTTTGCTGAACTCAAGGCCACGCGCACGTGTCACCCACGCGTACGCGTGATAAGGAGATTTGCTAGCGACGGGCACGCGTCACCCATGCGCACGCATGAAGAGGACTTTTGCAATGCGATGCATATGCGTGACCCATGTGTACGCGTGACAAGCGGCACGTGACCTCACTAAAGGCAATACGCTGGGGGTGATTTCTGAGTTCAAGGAGGCCCAAATCCAACTCATTTCTGATGCTTTTGAACCCAAGGACTGCAAGGGAATGGGGGAGGAGTCATAGTAGAGTTTTCATCATGTTTTAGGATAGAATTCTAGAGAGAGGCTCTCTCTTCTCTCTAGATTTTATGGTTCTTATTTCAATTTTCTTTATGATCTAGATTTTAATCTTTTTCATTTTAGTTTTCCTTAACTTTTATTTGTTCTAGCACTTTAGTTTATCTACTTTTCTTGTTAATTTCTTATTTTGCTCTCTTTTATGTTGATGAACTCTTGTTAGATTTTAATTTCCTTTTAATGCAATTTTATGTTTCCATGTCTTTTTATGTTGATCTTAATTGCTATTGTTGATTTCTTGCTTGTGTTAGTTATGGGTTTTATTAATTCTTGCAATTTATGATGTTTACTTTTATTGCACTCTAGGTGTTTGATAAAACATTTTCACTATTTTTTGAGTAGTTTTCTTTACTCTTGGCCTAGGCTAAGGAAATTGAGTGACCTTGAGTCATTGGGTCTCATTGAATTGGTGATTTGAGAACCCTATGTGGTCAATTTGATAACCATTAATGCTATCCTACTACTAAGTCAATTAGTAGCTAGGTTAGAACTTATGGATTGATGTTGATCAATCCTATTTGACGTACTTCAAGCGTTGAAGTAGACATTGTATGTACTTCAAGCATAGAAGTAGACTAAATGGGTTGGTCCCTCATAATTGTCAATACATGGTTTGTAGACAAGGATGGGTGATCTTAATTCCTATGCCTAGCCAAGAGTTATTTTTCTTTCCTTTATTAGTTAATTTGTCATTTACTTTCTTGTTATTTACTTTTCTTGTCAAACCAATAAATCAAACCCCCCTTGCCCCTTCATATCCAATAATTGATCACTTCATTGCAATTCCTTGTGAGACGACCCGAGGTTTGAATACTTCGGTTAATTTTCATTGGAGTTTGTACATGTGACAACCAAACATTAAAATTTGATTGAGAGTTATTCGTTGGTTGGGAACTATACTTACAACGGAATTATTTGTGTGAAATTCCTAACTGATGATAATACTCTTTCAATCATCTCTTATAATTACCTCTGGTTTGTTGCAGGGAACAGCGTTGGTGGTCCTCGCCAAACTTGTCGCGGCCCTGAAATTGGTCGGAGGAAACTTAGCTGATCACAGGTTCCTCTTCCTTGGGGCTGGAGAGGTAAAACTTTAATTATGAGATTCCCTCTTTATTTTTTTAACATAAATTGCCTTTTGGTTGAGAAGGTAAAAGTTTTATAAGATTTTATTTTGTTGATATTATTTACATGTATTATTTTTTTTGTCCCTTCCTGTGATTGTGATCTTAAACCCACCCTATTTGTCACTTTGTTTGTGTGCATTAATCTCTATTCTTTCTTATGTTGTAGATATTTAGTGCCACCATAACCCTCTGTTCATGCTTTAGTGGTTGGCATTAGTATAATCCTGAATAGGTAAATGTTGATTTAGGGGATATATTTACAATACAAACCACGTAGGTGAAATACCCAATCTAATAGTGATTGAAAGTGAGTCATACTATATGTGTAGTATTATGATCTGGCACTGGCATAAATCTGATTAAAACTGTATGGCATATTTAGTTACTATTCCATGTACGGCCATGTTGAGAAGTTAGCTGAAGAGATTAAAAAGGGGGCTGCTTCCATGGAAGGAGTAGAAGCAAAACTTTAGCAGGTTTGTATTGAAAAATCTATCTTGTTATAAGTCTTTTCTTTAGAACTCATTGTTCTGAGAATTTTTTGGGAATTCGCATGCTGCAGTTATAATATTGTTAACACATGCAGGTACCTAAAACACTACCTGAATAGGTACTTGGGAAGATGGGAGCACCTCCGAAGAGTGATCTGCTGATTATTACACCCAATGAGCTACCTTAGGCTGATGGTTTATTACTTGGATTCCCAACGAGATTTGGACTCATGGTTGCTCAGTTTAAGGCATTCTTGGATGCAACTGGAGGCCTATGGCGTACATAGGCAGTAGCAGGAAAGCCTGCCGGAATCTTTTACAGCATCGATTCTCAAGGAGGCGGACAGGAGACCACCTCGTGAATTTCCAAATCTGTCTAATTTTGCTTCCATTACTTGCCATTTCCCCCCATGAGCGTCTTTTTAATGCTGGTTATAGATATTTGTGAACTACATTGCCTTATTTTTTGCATACTTACTCTTAGATTTTATCACAGGCTCTAATGAACAAGCATTTTTACTTTTATATTTAATTTTGATGTTAAAATGAAATAATACTTAAAAAAGAGATGATTTAATAATATTAATCAACATCTTAATATATCGACAAATGTGAAATATTATATTCCTTGCCACTTCCAAATTTGTTAGTTAGTTTTTTTAGTTCAGTATATTTTTAAAAGGAGAATATATATTAAGATTTCTTCCTACAATGAAAATATACTAAACTATCTAATTTGTTTGATAAACTGAGTTTGCAAATATTTAAGGCTGGAGTGGTTATTCATTTTGGTCTATATTCTCAGCAAAGGGAGCCAGATTAAGCCAAGACCAGGTACTAATTATTAGTATGTATATCTCTCTAGATAGCTAGTTAGTTGTATTTGATTTATTATTAATACTGTTAGTGGAGTAGATAGTAATTGAGTGTCTTGCAAAGTGAGTTCTTGAACTTTGAGAAAGTTAAGAGAATGACAGATACATACAAACAAGATGGAGCCAAAGAGGTTAAAAAGATAGCTACTCCTAATTAATAATGAGTTCTTATCAAATAGCATATTTCTTGTGAGGTTGCTGGTTTAGTTTTCTCTTCTTCAAAATGCTGGTAGTTTATTCTTTATTTGAGCAACTAATTATTTCTAACGTTTAATTTTCTTTTGCAGGTAATATTTATTCACACGGACATGAACAATGAAAATGTTGGAAAGACTTGTAGCAAACTTTTTGTGTAAGACCCAGAACTTTTGAAAAAGGGCTATCATGAGCTAATTTCAAATTCAATATTTCTGTAGCTTTAATTTCAGAAATTTCTTTATTAAAGAATATTAAAGCAAGTTTCGATTAATTAAATTTGAAATAAATTAAGATTATTATCTAATTTTACAATTATTGAATTATTTTCTGTATTCAAATTAGAAAGTTGGTAGTTGTGAAATAATAAGAATTTTTATATGATTTGGACTAAACAATTAATATATTGATACTACTATTTTGGAAGAATAAAGGATTTAATTATATTATTTCTAATTATCTGATTTGGACATTTTATTGAAGATAAATTGTAAAATTGATGAGCAAATAGTATTTTCTATATACAATTAGTGTTGGATTTAATTTGGGTTTCAATTACTATATTATTCCCAATTTCATTTGAAATTACTAAAATGCCCCTAGCCCTAACTTTTGAAAATAAAACCCTAATCCTTCCCAAACCTAGCCGCCGCAACCCTTTCCCCCAAATCAGGCAGCAGCCTCACCCTCCCTCAGCGTAGCAACACACACACGCATAGAGGAAAACATCATAGAAGAGGAGATGGAATCGGAGAGGCAGGGACAGCGCCACAGCCAGGGCTTACCAACGCCGCAGTCACCGTCACGCCTTCTGCGATAAGCCTCGCCATTCTGCTTTCCGTCAAGTCCGTCTCGCTGCTGATGTCGCTGAACCAGGCTGAGAGAGAGAGAGAGATCGAAACGAGCCATGAGAGAGGGTGACGAGCGCGAGCCAGGACTGGGAAGGAGAAGCCACTGCCGTGCCCGCCACGAGCCCGCCATTGCGGTGGAGTCTGAACGCCTTCGAGGTTCCTGCCGCCACCTTGGAGCCGCGTCGTTGTCGCTGCTAAGGCCTCCTTCGTCGCTGTCCTTGGCGGCTCACAAACCAAGAGTGCACACGCGGGGTGGAGGAAGGTGCTGTTGTCGCCTCTGCCGTCTGGAGCTACGCCGCTGTGCCTGTCTGCTGGAAACCGCCACTGAAGCGGTGTCGTTTGGTAAGCACTAAACCGTCTTCAGCTTCCTTATCCGTTAAAATTCATCTCTGCCATGAGAGTTGTACTGAGGCTGTTTGTGCTAGGAGTTATCGTGAGTTGCCGCCGCCGGACCCACGCCGGAGCTACTGCCATTCACCGCCGCTGGTGTTGTCCGTCGCCGTGCTTGCCACTCGGAGCGGCTGCATCGCTGCTTCCAACGATCTGCTCACCGGGAGTAGCGCGGGTATTGCTGGAACCACCATCGGGGCTGCCGCTACTCGGTGTAGTTATTTCCTTGTTGCGGTAAGCATGTTCATTTTGGAAATCCTTTTTAGTCAGTATTCTGTTATGCTTGGTTAAAGATTTTGAGGCTTGGTAACATAGGTTCGAGTTCTGATTGCTGCCATTCTGGTCATTGGGTGTAGCGCGGTTGTTACCAGAACCACCGCCGGGACTACCGTTGCTTGATTTGGCCGTTCTTTCTTAGTTTCGATAAGCGTTTTTGATTTGAAAGCCCTTTTGGTTATTGTTTTGTTATCATACGCTGAGGTTTTGTGGTGTTAATTGCTATAAGATTGAGTCTCAGTTATTGTATGTTGCGATTAGTGTTGCCATGGTTATTGCGAAAGTGGCTGGGAGCTGAGGTTTTGGTTGCCGTCAGTTCGGGTTGAGGCGGAAAGGACTCTGTGAGATGTTTGGGTTTTGGATTTTTGTTTTGAGGTAGGGGCGCTTTCCAAAAACTATGTTTTATGTATTGAAATTATTACATATGGATACAGATGTGAGACAATGTGTATTTGGTGATTGTATCAGTGTTATGTATTGTTTGATTGTCTCAAATGATAATAAATGTTTGTTGGCTGGATTGTTGTGCGGTTTTGTGAAAGATAATGCTTTTCAAATTGATTTTTTTAAAGATTTGAGATCAAGTTTAATCCGTTGAGAATTGATTTGAGTTAATTTTCTTGAAAATGTGAAAAATAGAATACACTCTTGGATTCAGCCTGGTTTGCTTTAAATGATCTGGTGTTGATAAATGATTGTTGCTGAACCATTTCTTTAAAGCTTTAGAAATGAGTTTATTCGGCTGATAATGATTTGATTTTGAAACAGTTTCCTTGAAATATGGAAATGAGGTGACTGTTGGATTTGGCTTGCCTTTGAACTGATTTTGGATTTTGGGCTGTTGAAAAGGATTGTGGAACGGTTTTGTTGGGACCCGAACTGGGTGGCAAAGTCCAAGTTTTAGGGAAGATGCTGCCGAAATTCCGGTAGAATCTGGGACTTTACTAAAACATTATTCGAAAACTCATGAGTTAAAGATTTCTACTATGTTTTCTGAATTATTAAGAAAGGGATGACTTATGCTTCTGAAATGAATTATTAAAAAGGAAATTGTGATTTAGTCTTGTTTCTTAAGAAAAGTATTATATTTCCCTTGTGAACAAGTCATTTAGATGAAACTTATGCTTTAAGGCTGTTTTAAATGTGAAAAGGGTTTATGCCTTTGAATTGATTTGAGGGTTTCAATTAGAGAAGTTTCAGTGACTTTGAAAGAACCTGAACGTCTATTGACAAGTTTCATTCTAAACTGTTTTGGAAAAAGTTTTAAGTACTCTTTGAGTTCTGAATGTTTGCAAGACTAAAACAATTTTTGAGCAGTTGAAACGCTTTAGAACTTCCCATGGGGTTAAAGCTGGTTTTTGTTTAAGTAAAGGAAATGGCTTTGAAAAGAGTAATTGATTACATGACTCGGTTTGCCTTAGATCCTATTTTTTTACTCAAATCAGGAAGCCAAGATTTTAATGATTTTAAGGGAATTTGATGAAATGAGTTATGTTGATCTCCCCTAAAGACTTGAGACTCTGCCAAGGAACTTTTGTTATAAAATCCCGTTGTTGGATGGATAATTTTAAATGTTTCAAAATAAATCCTTAACTTGCCATGGTTTTGGAAGTTTTGGAAAGAGAATGCTGAGGGTGGCTTTGTTTTAAAAAGGGAACTTACTTTGAGTAAGAGTGGCTTATAAGCCTGAGATGATTTCAGAAATGAGATCTTTAAAGCCAAGGCTGAAAAGAGTTAAAACTTGATTTCAAAATGAAATGAATTGAGAAAAAGTGATTTATGGCTTAAATACTAATTTTATGAATTTGATGATGTTGAATGGTGGAAGTGCTATTTTGTTATGAGCTGGAATGGCTGTGTATGCTATTAAATTATGGCTGATTGCCGAATGAATTATGAGCCGTATGGCTAATTATGAATTATGAATTTAAGCCGGATGGCTGAGATGGATGTTAATCTATGGCTGAGAATGAATGCATATATGCTGAGATATTGATAATTGTGATTTTGCACTTCCACTATCTGAGACACGAGTTCCCTGGAAGAAAGCAGTGGCTAGCCACCATGTGCTCTAGGTGGAGACTCGAGACTCTGTTGACCCTATGTCGTAAGTGTGGTCGGGCACTGTGAAAGTCACGGATGTGCTCGCCCCCGTGAATATACACCAGTGAGGGTGTTGGATATGAATTATGATTATGATCATGATGATGATCGAGATTAACTCGAGTTGGGGATGCGCGACAGAGGGACAGTCCAATGGTTAGCTACCAGGACTTGTCGGGTTGGCTCTATAACCGACAGATGATATCATCAACCACTAGGACAGGCATTCATCATATGCATCTATGTGACATTGTTTGGGTGTGCATATTATACTTGGTTTGCCTTTGTGACTACTTGTGATTAACTGCTAATTGTTCTACTTGCAATAACTGTTTGTTTGTGCTTGAATCTTCCTATTTGTGTTTGCGACTGAGACTTTGTTGGACTGTGGTGATTGGTTGTTGGTTGGAGTGTTTGGGCCTAGGGCCGTGGCTGAAATGAGGTGGACCGATGGTTGGTTTCGGTTTTATGTTTCTGGTTTGGAAAAGCATGAAAGGCTATTTTGGTTCAGCATAGATAAACCTTTTTGAAAAGCTTTTGGGTTTTTGAGAATTGAACGGTTCCTCTTTCAGAAAAGATTTCTGACTTTACTTTTAATGTAAACCGTTATCTTTGAAAAGAGGCATAAGACGGTTATTAATCACTGGTACGGTTTATCTTCACGTATCCTATTACAGTAATTCCCAAAAAACCCTCTACTGAGAACCCTTTCGAGGATGATGTTCTCACCCCCTACATTTTTCCCCTTTCAGGATATGGACGCAGAAGTCATGAAGAGCTTATCTAGTTGTTGTCATGATGTTTGTATTGCTTTAGTTATTGTTTATTGTTCCCTCGCCTTTATCTTGATATATTCTGTAAGAGGGATAGGGATTGTATTGGCTAATGCTGGTAATACTACATATATATAGATGTACTCTTTATGAGTTTTTGTAAGTTGTATGGTATCTATAGATGTATGTTATCGAACGAAAGTATTTTTGGATCGGTATTGCGGTTTAAAATTTGAAACAGGCCCATATTTTAGTATTAAATAGTATAAGAGTCGCCGTAATGTCCGAGCTATCAGAGTTGCGCAGCCGGAAGCGTGAGCTTTGATAGTTAGGGTGTTACATTTTGAGCATCTCTAGGAAAACTCCGAATGTAATAGAACTAATAATATTTCTTAGTTTGATACTTTGTATAGGAGTTATTACTTTTTTTTTTTGCAATACTAAAAAATCATATATTATGTTTAATACTTTGAGTTATATAATATTTTGTCTATGGATTATGATTTTGTTATTGTGGAATTTTAATAAAAAAATTATTTGTTTAGCATGATAAAAACAACAGTAAAAACTGTATTTTTAAAAGATAAAAAATATCACTTTTATCCGGTAAAAAAGACGGTTTGTAACTGCCATTTTAAACAACATGAAACACCATTTTGACCCGATAAAAACTGCAGTTCCAAATGCCGTTTTAACCAATAAAAACGTCACTGCTAGGATAAAAACGGCGGTTCAAAAATGCCGTTTTAACTAACAAAAATGTCACTTTGTTAGGGTAAAAATGACGGTTCAAAAATGCCATTTTAACCAATCAAAGAAAGCCATTTTTACCATGGAAATAACGGCGGCCAACCAAAAATTGTCATTTTATTTGGAAATAACGGCGGTTTGAACTGCCGTTTTAACCCAGAAAATGTGTGGTAGATTTGTGAAAGCCGCCGTAATAACCAGAATGGCACCCGGAATTACGTCGCTTTCTAAAACCGTTATTCTTGGTAATAATGGTAGTTTAAACCGCCGTAAATATCCAAAAAAATTGTCGTTTTAACCAGAATTTTTTGTAGTGACTTGAAGTTAGAGGAGATTGCCGAACAATAATAGGTGGTGGAACCTTAAAATCCTGAAAAGTTTAGATTCGAAAAGAAGATGAAATAGAAGTGAAATATCACCTATGCAATCAATAATTCTTGAGAACAATGGATTGCATAGACAAAGCAATGCATTTATATCCTCTATGGTCTTTGTACTCTGTTTTCTTCTAATACTTTTATTACCAAGACCCAAAAAAATGGATTGCATAGACAAAGCAATGCATTTATATTCTCTAATTATATTATGGTTAAAGGATAAATAAGTCTTGTTTCTCTGGAGAATTTAAAAGGTCGAAGTAGACTTTAGGAAGAATATTTGATGATTGGTAGTGAATGTTATGTCAGGTGACATATCTGTTTATGATACTCTGATTTTATCATTTTTTGGCTAAAACATAATGCCTGAAAATAAGTTAAAATTTGTCTAAATTAAAATTGTTGATTTTAGCTATAATATAAAATATATAGATGCATGCACACACAGAGCATTTACACTTTGTAGCTGTATGCATATGTATCATTATGCACAGATGTATATTAATTGCTCCCTCAACAGTTATAGTAAATCAAAGTCATCTATATTGTGGGTGGTCTAATAATATTTTATTTTTCTTATATTTTAGGTTCCAAGTAAATCAAAGTCAGATAATAAAAATATTCTAGAATCATCTACTTTAACAGAACGTGTTTCTAAGTATCATGCTAAGTCATTACCTCAAACAAGGGAGAAGTGTGATTCTTTCACCTAGAAAGAAGCAGGTATATTTATACCTAAAATTGAAGAAGTTAAAATAGCACACTACAAGAAAAAATAATATTTGTAATAAAAAAAATTGTTACAAAAAACCAAAATTTTGAAACAAAAAGATAACAAAAAAAGGTCTTGCAATATGTTTTTTGTAACAAAAAATAGAACTGTTACAATTCAAAGTAATATTTTGTAACAAATTTTTTTGATACAAAAACCGAAATTTGTTACAAAAATGATAACAAATTTTGATCTTCAAAATATTTTTTCCTATCATAAAATTTTGTTACAAAATATAACTTGATTTTGTAACATTTTTTTTCTTTAGTTACAAAAGCACAATATTTATTTTATAATAATTTTTTTATTTTTTAAATACAAATTGCATGCATAATTTACCAAATTATTTTTTTTAATTAACTGATATATTAAGTATTTTACTGAGTAAATTGATATTTATATAATATGTAAACATATAGATAATTCAAACATACTTCATTTAACTAAATTTTTTTTAAAACAAAATAACATTAGTGTCTACATTGATTAGTTCTACAAGTTATATTTCTTACACTAGTTCAACCAAAAGTTAAAAGTGTAACATAGATTAGTGTCTCTATGAATCAAAATATTCTTGAGTTCTTTAGGTAGCATGTTGTCACCATTTTAGCACTCCTGTAAATGAGAAAAACCGAAACAAAAAATTAAAAACAAGATATAACACCAATTATAATTTTTTCCATTAACTTTTATTCAAAATTTTTAGAAAAATTTTAGCAAAACCTCCCCTAAAACGTGGATATTTCCACCATCTACGGTTCCATAAAAAACAGCCAATTCATTACTTATTTCTCAGCCAATACACAATATAGTAATTTCAAGGCACAAGTTACTAGGATTGTGAATTTGGGAAAAAAAAAAGACCCTAGATGAAATTGAACGTATGATATCTCACTAGTACCTAGATATAGACATGAAAAAATAAGTAACCATAAAGGTTTTAACTGTTCTTATTTTGGATATAAAGGCTAATCCAACAAGCTTTCTAAATCTAGAATAGACTAAGTAAGCAGCATTTTTCATTTCACAATATAGCCTACTAACAATCAGATAATATGAATCCTAATTGGCAGCTTCATTTTTTATTTGCATACATCCTCCAAAGGTTGTAAGCCACATTTCATAATCATTAACAAATATGCAGGATTACTTATTATCTCTTAATCAAACATGTATGATCAAAATATTTTCAAAATGCTCACTAATTTACTATGCACATATCAACATTCAAAGGAACTTATAAGAATGGCGATTAATTTGCCATCAGGGCTCCACACGGCCTGCAAGTTTTTCTCTTCCTTTTGCAAAGAATACAAATCTCTCTTGTACTTTCCGAATCTCAATCTATGTTGCACTAATAGAAAATCCAATACACTGTCAAGCTTATATTCCATCCTTTACCCCCTCCCCATAAACTCCCATATACCGCATATTGCAGTAATTTACCCCTCAAGAAACCCAGTCCAACATTTTTCCCCCAAAAAATAGACAAACCCGATCATAACATTACAGAAACTCTGCTCCATGACACCATGAACACAATATCAAACGTGCAAAATAACATAATGTAAACTCCAATAATGTTTTTCATGCTTTTACACTCACAAAGTTCCATACAAGAAAAGTGAGATTCATATCAAAACACAAGAACAAGAACATGCAGAACAACCAAAAGAAATCAAATTTAATCCAAATTTAAATTACTTCCTTTAAACCAAATTTTAAACTCGTTATTTCTCCTTTCATGTCGTCCAAATGTAATCTACTTCCTTTAGATATAACTATTTTTAGCATTCCACACACCAAATTATAGAATAAAAGACAAAGCACCATACCTCTTTTACTTTACTTGGCATTTTTAGTTCTAGCCATGTTTCAAAACATGGCAAAGTATTTCCTAACCATAGCCACACCAGATTTTTCTCCTTCAATGCTGCTCCTAAAATACTCCATGAAATCTTGCATCTGAAAAAAGAGACAGTGGACAGTTTTTATGACCTCTCCACACAAAACATAATTTGAGAACTCTTCAAAATAATGTCAAGTCTAGCGAACTTCTCCCTTGTACTAAGTTTTTCATGCAAAACAAAATAGATATACTAGACCTTCTTCAAGGTTAAAAATATGTAGATAAATTAGGGACAAGATGTGAAAGATAATATTACAAACTATCAGAAGAAAAATAACATGTTATTCTCAATAACAAATATTTATCATAAAGCAGCATAATATAAGGACAAGATGCATAGCTTCGTAGTGTACACTTAATAAAGGAAAAGAAAGCTAAGAAACACACAAGTCAACATGTTTGCAATATCAAAGTCCTTTCAGGTAAACAAATAATGTAAATCATCCCCCTCCCTCAAACAAAAGCTCTTTATCACTTTGTGCAAAGCAGCCAAGGTGGGATGGTTGACAGAAACATAAATGAGAATGGGAATACGAATAAGATGAACTATAGAATTTGATTTTTCCCATATTTTTACAAAATCATACTATAAAGTTTCATAAGACAGATTTGACTTGTGATGACAACAAAATCGATCATCTCACAATTATAACAATATATAATATATGCTGATTACTTATCCAGTAACTTAATATCACTACAAGAATATGGCTTATTAGCTACAACAAAAGGGTCGTAAAATCATCGCTAATCTGATGCAAAATATAATTTGTGAAGGATTAGCTACCACCTAGAAACTAATGCTTTCCTCGCTAATTACAAGTCGCAGATCAGTGAGGCAAACACAACAGTCGCTAATTCATCAGAAAATTTTTTAGCTACCGAATAAATAGTCGCAAATCCATCACTAAAGTAAAAGCTAATTCCATAGAAGAAATAGACTAAACGATAGTCGCTAATTAGCGACAAACTCTGCTGCAGCAGACTCATCGCTAAATGCAAGCTAACTTCATAGATGGAATGCTTAGTTGACGCTAATTAATGAAGAATTTTTCCAAACCAAACTCGTCGCAAGTTGTCCGCTAATATAGTTGCAAATCTGTCATATTTTGTAGCAAATATATAGCTAATCTTTGAAAATCCTTAATCAAATTTGTAGGAATTTTGTCGCTAAACCAAAGCTATGCTAAATGATAAAGTAAAGTTTTGAAGTAGTTGCTAACTTGCTAGGAAATAATATGTAGCCAATTAGTTGCAATACTATCGCAAAATGTCATAAAAAATTCCTTTTAAATTAGTAACAAATCGATAAGTATCTCACATTACAAGAAAAACTGACTTTTGCCACGCTTTAAAATGCAAAAAAAGTGTAGCGATATCTTTTCACCATGCTTTTAAAGTGTGCCAAAAAGTGGCGATACAACCACGCTTTTAAAAACATGCCGTTAAGTTGGTTTTGGCTACGCTTTGCCAATAGGAGACATACACCCATGCTTTTGAAAGGAGAAAACAAGAAAATATAAAAAGAATTGATTTTTTATTGATTTACATAATTATTTACATGATATAATTATAATTAAAAAATTACAATTCTATAACAAAACTAATAATTTAATTTACACAATGCGAATGTAATGCCAATAAGCTATAACCACCTTTGTTTCAAGATGAAATATGGAGAAAAATGCATGACCCATTTTTGGTAAATTTACTGAGAAACCATCAATTGAGTGTTGATTACCTGATCAGTTCTACATATTACAAAAAAGCAACACAAATCAATAGAGAAATGAAAAATTTTGTCCATACATGAGGTCATAGAATTATAAACCAAACTAACCCATGATGCAGAATTCCACAAATGAATTCATAGAAAATGATCACCAAAAAAATAGCAAGAGATTCAACAAAAAAGAAAAGAAAAGAAATTCATAATCATAAAGAATCTAACAACAGTCAAAATCAAAGGTACTGTACTACACTACACATCATGTGATTCTTGTTTGCATTGCAAAAGAAATTAATCAAGATAAACAACAGAATCAAATTGAAGAAAGCAAGATGAGAAATTAAAGCAGAAACTTTACTAATAAACACAAACATAATTCATTTTCAGCTCCTCTCAACCGAAGAGAATAGGGTGAGTTGAAAATAGCATGAGCCAGCAAATAGTTGAATAATTGATAAGAGACATTGAAAAAAGAGAGAGTAAAATAATTGAGTATTTAACACTGACCTGAAACCAAACATTTGATTCCCATTAAAAGAGATTGCATTAGAAAATAGGTTCAATAACATCAGTCTATAGTAGTAATTTGTGCAAGTTCAACCAACTCAATTAGTAGAGGATGTTAACCTTCTTTCCAGGAGCTACTCTTTTGCCTGGTGCCTGAGCACTTTTCCCTTTACTAGGTTCTTTCAACTTGCTCTTTTTCTTCTTCTGTTTCTTGAAAATTATATGAAATCATTATCAGGAGAGAAAAAGAAGTGCAAAACAGTTAGTATAAATTAAACAAAAGGCACAAAGTGTTCTTTTTCAGTGACCCTTTTAAAAAAAAACAAAGGCTAGTTGGCACAGAGAAGATGTAAGATGTCACTAAATCAGTATATTTATCTCACCTGTCTTGGTGCTGCGATTCATCTCTATCAGCACTTTTGACTTTCCATTTTAAGCTTGGAGAATGATTAACACCTGCATTTTTGCCAGCTTCCTCAGCTGTCTTATGTGCTTTGTTTCCTTTAACTTCAGATTTACCTTTCTCAGCAGTAGAAATGGGAAAACCATCCTCATCTTCACTTTCCCTATCATCTTCTTCACGTTTCGAAACAGGATGGCCAGTCTCACCCCTAATAACTATTGGAAGCTGAGAACTTTTTGTTATCTTCCTCTTTCATCTGAGCTTCCTATTTCTTTTTCTTCGATTTCTGAGCCGAATCTTCTTCATTTTCAGGCATTTCATCATCCACTATTACCTTAATTCTAACTTTATAATTAATTAAATGCAATTAGCCAATAATAATAAAAATTCCACTATCTTTGCTACTTGCAAACAACATGAATGAATACGCAAATAAACAAGAAGGTTCATGCCACAATACAGAATAATTGCTATTACTTTGTATGAGTATCAATTAGAACAATACATAATGATTTAAAAAAATAAACAAGAAAAAAATAACATAAGGAAGGGGAAAAGGCAGAAAAGAATTGGCTTTAACAAAAGTCAATAATAATGCAATCAACTAATCAATACCTCTATCCTTTGGGACAGGCGAAGATCAGTACATTTCCATATCACTATCATCTATATAGTATATCCTCCAATTTCTCAATGCCCTCCCTGACCCTCACCCACTCCCTTAAATTCCCACTCTTACACCCTCGCTCATTCTCTTTATGACTATTTTAAAACCATGAGTTATCCGTGGATGAAATAAAAAGTCCAAATCTTCATGTTCTTACATATTCACGTGAACGAATCTCATTAACCAAGCAGATCAAATTGAAAGTAAATGACAAACATAATGTTCAACATACAACCAAAAAAATTTAACCATAAAAAAATCAGCAACATCGTCATTCATTTCCCATAATCAGCAACAACATTTCAGAAAATCAACAACTCAGAATAAGCAAACATAAAAAAAATCATTATTATTAACTTAGCAACTCAAAATTAAACCCAGCAACTCACAATTAAACCTAACTTGGCAACTTATAATTAAACAAGCATAAATAAATTGAAGATAGAGAGCTTACCGACGCGAGGAAGGAAGGGTAATGACAGTGACGGAGGAATGGGCAATGACAGCGACAGAGAAAAGGAAGTGAGCTCGGACGGAAAGAGCGAGAGAGAGCTAGAAGTAAGGCCGTTGGGCTCAGCGATGCCACGCTTGACCTTTGTGACGGTAATGGAGGAATGGGAACTGCCGGCAAAGATAGAGAGAGAGAGCACTTGGATGAGAGGAGATCTTCCTACGACAGCGACGATAGGAGGAACGAATCGAAGAGGGTCAAACCGCCCAACAGAGCTTCCACACGCCACGTAGCACAAATTAGCATAAGCACATACAAGTTAAAATCATTAAGAATTTTGCAAACATAGCAAAAGCAAATGGAACCATAATCAACCTGACTCAAAAAAATCAAGAAGCAAAAAAAGTAAGAGACCAAATTAGAAATAGAACCAAACTGAATCAGAAAGAACAAATAAAATCAGAACAAAAAACAAATCAGAATAGAACTGATTCAGACATCAGAATTGTAACAACAAACCTACAAACAGAAAATCAAGAATTAGAATCATAAAAATAGAAATTCAAAATAGAATTAAAAAAATAAAAACCCTAATAAACAGAACAAAAAATAAACGGAGCAAAAAAATAAACAAAACAAAAATAAAACCCTAAATCATCACTATAATTAAAAAAAATAGCAGAATCCATCAGTAAAGAAATAAAAGAATAATAATCAACAATAAGAAATATAACCAACCTGGTGCGAGAAAGGTTAAGATTTATACAGAGAAAGTGATTATACATAGAAGCACAGATTATGATTTATATACTAGGACACAAGCACAAAAACTTGCAATAAATTACAGAGATGGATAAACTCTTAAGTGCAATAGATTATACAGAGAAGGAGAAAGTATCACACCTGAAGCCAAGTGGAAGTGGAGGAGGACTGGAGGAGAAGTCCCCAACGTTTTTGTCCCCAACATTTTGGGGTAAGTCCCAAAATTGTCCCTAACATTTATATCATCCTATTTAAGTCCCTAACGTTTCAAAATTGACTTAATGTTGTCCTGCCGTTAGAGTTCTGTTAACAAAATTGACGGCGGAACAAAATTGAGACGATTTTGAAACGTTAGGGATTTAACTAGGACGAAAACGTTAGGGACAAAAATGATACATAAAAATAAATTTAAATTTTATCCTCCAATAATATCAATTTTTTACAGTACATATTTATTCAATTATTTTTTAATCACATCTAGGTAAATTACACTTAATCATATTACTTTTATTCTAAATAAATTTATTTTTTATAATTTTACTCTTAAATATTTTTACTCATCGTGAAATATTGGTAGAATGAGTAGTACATAAACTTGGAAAAAAATGATACATATACAATAAAATAATGTGATTCTAGTAATTTTATATATATTTCATTATGAGAAAAATCTTTAAGAGTAAGATTACATAAAAAAAATAATTTTATTTAGAATGAAAGTAATGTGATTATTTGTAATTTACTTAGATGTAATTAAAAAATAATTGAATAACTATGTACTGTAAAAAATTGATATTATTGAAGGATAAAATTAAAATTTATTTCTATGTATCATTTTTGTCCCCAATGTTTTCGTCCTATCTAAGTCCCTAACTTTTCAAAATCGTCTCAATTTTGTCCTGCCGTCGATTTTGTTAACAGATCTCTAACGGCAAGACAACATTAAGTCAATTTTGAAATGTTAGGAATGTAAATAAGACGATATAAACGTTAGGGACAATTTTGGCACTTATCCCAAACGTTGGGACAAAAACGATACTTTACTCATTAAATAAACACAACACTGAATAAAAACAACAAGAACAATTCCATGATTAAATAAAAAAATACAACATGTGAACAACAAGAACAGTTCCATAATTACTGTACAACAAAATAATCTAAATTACTCATAACAAAAAAATCTAAGAAAATCATTACTCGTAATTGTAATGCCCTAACTACCAAAGTTCACACTTCTGGCTGCGCGACTCTGATAGCTCGGACATTACGACGACACTTATACTACTTAATACTAAAATATGAGCCTGTTTGAAACTTTAAACCGCAATACCGCTCCTAAAAATACTTTCGTTCGATAACGTACATCCATAAATACCATACAACTTACAAAAACTCATAAAGGGTACATACATATATACACTTATACACATAGATAATATTATAAGCATTATCCAATACAATTCCTATCCCTCTTACAGAATATATCAAGATAAAGGCGAGGGTACAATAAACCATAACTAAAACAATACAGAGCATCACAACAACAATTAAATAAGCTCTTCGTAACTTCTGCGCCCATATCCTGAAAGGGGAAAAATGTAGGGGGGTGAGAACATCATCCTCGAAAGGGTTCTCAGTAGAGGGTTTTTAGGAATTACTGTAATAGGATACATGAAGATAATCGCACCAGTGATTCATAACCGTCTTATGCCTCTTTTCAAAAACAACGGTTTACAATGAAAGTAAAGTCGGAAATCTTTTCAGAAAGAAGAACCGTTCAATTCTCAAAAACTCAAAAGCCTTTCAAAACGGTTTATCTAAGCGAAACCAAAATAGCCTTTCATATTTTATTCCAAACCAGAAACACAAGATCGAAATCAACCATCAGTTCATCTCATTCCAACCACGGCCCTAGGCCCAAACAATCCAACCAACAACCAATCACCACAATCCAACAGAGTCCCAGATGCAAACACAGATAGGAAGTTCAAGCACAAACAAACAGTTATTACAAGTAGAACAGTTAGCAATTAATCACATAGGCAAACCAAGTATAATATGCACACCCAACCAATGTCACACAAATGCATATGATGCATGCCTGTCCCTAGTGGCTGATGATATCATCTGTCGGTTATAGAGCCAACCCGACAAGTCCTGGTAGCTAACCATTGGACTGTCCCTCTGTCGTGCATCCCCAACTCGAGTTATACTCATCATAAACTTGATCATAATCATGATCTATATCCATCACCCTCACTGGTGAATATTTATCCATCACCATCACTGGTGAATATTTATGGGGGCGAGCTCATCCGGGCCTTTCACAGTGCCCGGCCACACTTACGACATAGGGTCAACAGAGTATCAAGTCTCGACCTGGAGCACGTGGTGGCTAGCCACTGCTACTACCCAGGGAAACTCGTATCTAAGATAGTGGAAGTGCAACATTCACATTTATCAATGATTCAGCATAAACATGCATTCAATCTCATCCATGGATCAACATCCATCTCAGCCATCCGGCTCACGGTTCAGTCCAGAACCAGCCAATATTCATATCATACACAGCCATTTCGGCTCACGGTTCAATCCAAAACCAACCAATATGTATAATCATACACAGCCATTCCGGCTCACAACAAAACAGCACTTCCACCATTCAACATCATTAAATTCATAAAGTCGGCATTTAAGCCATAAATCATTTCCTCAATTCATTTCACTTTGAAATCGAGTTTCAACTCTTTTCAGCCTTGGCTTTAAAGATCTCATTTCTCAAATCATTTTAGGCTCATAAGCCACTTTTACTCAAGGTAAATTTCCCTTTGAAAACAATGCCACTCTCGGCATCCTCTTTCCAAACTTCCATAACCATGGCAAGTTAAAGATTCTTTTTGGAGACACTCAAAATCATCCATTCAACAATGGGATTTTATAACAAAGTTTCTCGGCAGAGTCCCAAGTCTTTAGGGGAGAATAACATATCTCATTTCGCCAAAATCATTTAAAATCATTAAAACATTGGCTTTCTGATTTGAGTAAGAAAATAGGATCTAAGCCAAACCGAGTCACGTAACCTTTACTTCTTTCAAAACCATTTCCTTTACTTAAACAAAACCGGCTTCAATTCCATAATTAAATCTGAAGCGTTTCAAACTGATAAGAGAATCATTTTCGTTGTGTTAAACTAGAGTTCAAAAGATACTTTGAATCTTATTTAAAACGTCAAAATAATGAGGCTCATCAATCGAAATCCAATTCCTTTTAAAATCACGAAAACTCTCCCAAGGGACAATCTTTGTGTTTAATAGAGAAAAACATAAACCCGTTTTACCTTTTAAAACAGCCTCAAAGCAAAATTCTCTTTCAAATGACTTGTACCCAAAGACATACTGTTCTTCTTGGAAAATAAGGATAAATCATGATTCTGTTTTCAATAATTCTTTCAAAGCATAACTTCATCGCTTTCTTAATTGCTCTAAGTAAAGGTAATAAAGAAACCATAATTTCACAATCCTCAAAATAGATAGGAAAGGCATTAAACTCAAAATTCCCCAATTAACATCTCAAATAAGGACTCGGATTCTATAGAAATTTCGGCAGCACCTCCCCTAAAACTTGGACTTTTGCCACCCGGTTCGGGTCCCAACTAAACCGTTTCTCATTCTTTTTCAACAGCTCAAAACCAGAAATCAATTCAAAAGCAAGCTAAATCCAACAGTCACCTCAGTGGCATATCTCAAGGAAGCCATTTCAAAAATCAACTCAATATCAACCGATTTAACTCATTTCCAAAGCTTTAAAGAATCGGTTCAGCAATAAATCGTTTATCAAAACCAAATCAATTAAAGCAACACAGGCTGAATTTCAAGAGTATTCTATCTTCCACATCATCAAAATAATTGACTCAATTCAAACCAATCCTCAACGGATTAAACTCATTTCAAATCTTTAAAGAATCAACTTCAAACATTACATTTCACAAGCCACACAACAATTCGGCCAAACCAACATCCATAGTCATTCGAGTCAATCAAATAGTACATAAGGCAGATACAATCACCAAATACACAATATCTCACATCAGTACCCATATGTAATAATTCCAATAATAAACTATAGTTTTTGGAAAGCGCCCCTACCTCACAACATTGGAACCACAACCCAACTCCTTTTATCTCGACCCGAAATCACCGGCAATCAAAATCTCGGCTCTGCCCGCTCTCTCAAAAGCAGAAACAGCCCCAAACGGCACAAGCGAACCGGATTCTAGCTCCTAAAAGCATTAACATTACGATTACTTTATTACACAGAACAGAACACTAACGCAGAGCTCTCGAAACCGGAATACTTACTGAAACTAAGAAAGAACGGCCGAACCGAACAGCAACGACCTCTGAACCGGTTGGGCGGTAGCCCCAACAGCCACCTCAAGCGGCAGCGGCAACGAATTCCGATCACGACAACTGAAACCAACATGCAGCGACCATAATATTCTCGGAATTCAAAAGGACAGAGGCTAATGACAAGACCCTTACTAGCAGTGGCTTTTCCGGTGATGGCAGCGAGGTTTTCCGACGGCATGAGCTTACCGGCACACCCCATGAACGGATACAAAGCTCCCGACAGCTGCTGGGCGCAGCGGCAGGGACAGCTCCGCGGCAGTTCTTCTCCGGCGTGGCTCTCCTCCTCTGACTCTCTTCCTTTCTCCAGCAATGGTGGGTCTTCAGTGACGACACCAGCCACAACAGGGACGGCGACGGTGAGACCCCAACAGCGAGGAGATTCACGGCGGCAGAGCAACCCAGACGGGCGACGGCGCGCGACGGCAGCGGCGAGTGCCTCCCTGTGCGTCGCCGACTCCATATTCCTCTCTTGGTCTCTCGCTCTCTTCTGGTCAGGACTCACGGCGGCGCTGTGCTCCCTCCAAGGTTGCGAGCTCGACGGTGGCAAGGCAGTGAGGACGATGGAGCTGGCAGCGACTCCTTCTCTGCGCGACGCTGACTCCGTGTCTCTTTCTCTTTCTCCCTTCGGTGTACAACAGTGGCGGCAAGGCGTGGAATGCGGCGGCACAACGCGACGGTGGCGGTGAGGCCCCGCGGCTCCGACGCGTCTCCTCTCCTTCTCCCTGCCGCACTCCGTTCCCTCTTTCTTTCTTTGCTTCGTTTGGCAGCTGTTGCTGCTATGTGTCGCGTGAATGAGGGGAGGAAGGAAAACAGGTAGGGTGCGGCGGCGTTGAGCTGGACGGCGGCGGCAATGAGGCCCCAGCCATCGTCGCCCCTCCTCTCTTCCCCACTCCTCCGATCTGCTACTGTTGCTGCGTGTGGGTTTGAGGGAAAAAAAGAAACATTTGTGTTGCTGCTGCTGGGTTGGGTGAGAAAGGAACCGGGTCATTGGGTTAGGGTTTTAGGATTAGGGTTTCATTTTCAAAAATTAGGGTTAGGGGCATTTTAGTAATTTCAGATGAAATTGGGAATAATGTAGTAATTGAAACCCAAATTAAATCCAACACTAATTGTATATAGAAAATACTATTTGCTCATCAATTTCACAAAATATTTTCAATAAAATGCCCAAATCTAAAAATTAGAAATAATATACTTAATTTCTTCATTTTCCAAAATAGCAGTAATAATATTTAAAATATTACTTATTTAATCTAAATCATATAAAATACTTATTATTTCATAACTATCAACCTTATACTTTAAATATAGAAAATAATCCAATAATTATAAAATTGGATAATAATCATAACTTATCTCAAGTTCAATAAATCAAAACTTGCCTTAATTATCCTTAATAAAATAATCTCTGAAATTAAGGTTATAAATAACTATATGATTTGAGACTTGATCATAATAAGACTTTTCAAAGATTCTGGGCCTTACATTCTACCCACCTTATAAGAATTTTCGCCCTCGAAAATTGATACAAAATGAAAGAGATTCCATAACAGTTCACCCTTGAACACATTTAAGGAAGAAGCAAAAATATCTCAGAATATAATCATATATACGATTTTCAAATACTTTGATTGTCATAAGCATAAGGATGTGAAGGTAGGAGTGTGATTGCAAAGCAAACGTTACAAGGTAGGCTCCATGCGAAAGATAACATGGGTCAATCATGTGGTAGAAGGGCAAGGCATCAGAGGCTATCAAATAGGATGGAGTTAAAACGATGTGCTTAACATCCGCACGCTAATTTCATATCAACCTCAAAGTTTCAACTTTCTGACTCCATCAAGCACTTTACAAACCCCAAATTCGATCACAAGCCTGACGACCACAAATCCGTTCGCAAGGAAACAAACGCCCATAGCTCATACGTTGCACACCTACCGCTTCGACTTCCATATACACATATCACGTCTTAACTAACGCATCGCGTTACTACGTCTACAAGTCGTACATGATCTCAAAACAATTCTCGAGTCTACTCAGAAGAATGCAAGATCTTAGAAAGGAGAGTCAACTGTCAAGGATAGCAATAATAGATTTGAGAGAATATATCCAATCCCAGATAACCAAGGATACTCAAGCAATGAAGTTTACTAGACACAATTCAATTGACCACCTCAAAGATAACCCTTGAATCAAAGAAATCCAATAAGATCAACAAGGAGAAGGATCAGCGCATTAGTTTGAAACAAATTCAAGGTGAGTCGAAGAAGTATGAAGTTTATAGAGGAGAATCTCTCAAACCCAAGACAAAGCTCACAGAACTCAAGAGCATAATTGAAATACTTCCGAATACGTTGTTCTTAAAAGAATCGAAAACTTGTAAAAATATCACTTCGCAGTCTGAAAGAGAAGTTAAACAACAAACATCCTTCAAGGGAGTAACAAAAACATAAACGTGGCTTTACTTTAATACAATTTCATGTTGAAGTAGATTTTGTAGAGTTCCAAAAACAAAATGCACACAACTTTGGCTAAGAGCTAAAATATTTCCTCAAATATTTTAGAAGGATAATTAGAGCACAACTTAACCAAAAGCAGTTCATAAAAACTCGGGAGAGAAATCAAAGGCTTGTTCAAAAATTCTCAAAGTTCACATTCAAACAAGCGTGTATAACATTCGTAGCAAGGATGAAAGGGAAAATTAAACTCCTTTTAGAAAAGAAACTCCAAAGTAAAAATTTGCACACAATCTGGTAAGGAAATAAGTGGTGTGTTACAAACAAACCGGTTTCCACTAAACAAGGAAGCTTTCCAAAACTTCATTTAAAATAGCGCATGCCAACTTTAAATTAATTTCGTCAAAATTGGACAATGGTTTTAATCTCAATCAAACAACAGAAAATAAATTCCGTTTAATATTTCGTCAAAGAGAATTCGAAACTTCTTTAAAAGGTTCAGAACAAGACTCCAAAAGCGTTCTTGAAATCACCATCTCGGAAGAACATTCAAGAAGTCTAAGATGTACTAAAAAGGAGTCAAGCTTTGCAAGAAAGGATCTTAAATTAGAGTAGTTCAAACAAGATCCACTAAACATGAAATATCAAACAAGTTTTAAATTGATCCAAAAGAATACAAAAGTCATAGAAAAGACAACTCAATTATTTGTAATTTTTCAATGATAAATCTTTAACTAAAAACTCTTGTAGAGATAATGGGAGAGTAAACAATGCACTATCTTGAAACGAATCAACTGACCCACATAAGGATGAGATTCACAAGAGGGGACAAACCAAGATCAATGGTAATGTTCACAAGATGTAAAAGATTAGTTAAAAACAGAATCACGTATGACATTCATAGAGGTGAAAAGCTTAAGAAGGAACCAGTCCGTTCATAAGAAGAAAGCTATGAATCCAACATTTTCAAAAGAACAACAATGGCATAAACCATGTAGTATGCTAAACCAAACTCAATTCAAAATAGTTAAGTAAAGCTTATCAAATGAAACTCAACCGGAATAAAAGCGAAAAATCCTTTCTTTCCAGTATTTCGGAAAATATCCAAATACACAATCAAATAAAGATGTCCATTGGAACTATAGTAAAGTTACTAGAAAGTCAATTTGTATTTTAAGTAGGTGCAGTTCTATAAACCAGTAAAGGTACAGGCGAGGCATTAGAAATAAATAGTTGTTAAACTGTATAAGAAATCTTCAAAGTTCCACATATAGATAAGTGTATATCTAATCAACAGCAATTTTTATAAAAATCCCAAAATTAGCTGTAATCACTGTCAAATAAGAGGAAAACTGAATCAACAAGTTCTCTAAGAATGAACTCGGAACCCAGAGTTAAAAGTCACAACACATTAAGACAAGTTCAAGACTATATAAAAAAAATACTTGAATCAAGAAGAACTCAAACAGAGGAAGACAGATGCATCAAGGATTCTAAACAAGCATATGCACCTAAGATCATTCAAGAATGCATATGGATAGAGGAATAAAGTTTAAAAATCAAACTACTCCTCAAAAGGATCAGCAATTAAGAACTTCAAGTTAGGACATGAAAGAACAGGTCGACTCAAATGAAATTCAAGACACAAAACTGAATAGCCTCGAGAAATAGTTTCTAGCGTTCTCAAAACCCGCGATTCGCTTTACCCAAAACTCGTATTTCATCTATGATAACCCATCAGTGCTTTCATATACAAAATCCACTAGTATTAAGCTGGCCAAACTTAATATCAGGAATTATGCAATGCAAGACTAACAGCGTTAATCAATAGACCGCCATGTGCATAAAGCTCTAATTCTCGTCATTCAACAAGACCTAATACATGACAAACGCTCAGAGTATGCAATTGAAGCATAGTCAGTCCATTCCTCAGGCTCTATAGGAAGAACTGCTCTGATACCATAATGTAATGCCCTAACTACCAAAGTTCACACTTTCGGCTGCGCGACTCTGATAGCTCGGACATTACGACGACACTTATACTACTTAATACTAAAATATGAGCCTGTTTGAAACTTTAAACCGCAATACCGCTCCCAAAAATACTTTCGTTCGATAACGTACATCCATAAATACCATACAACTTACAAAAACTCATAAAGGGTACATACATATATACACTTATATACATAGATAATATTATAAGCATTATCCAATACAATTCCTATCCCTCTTACAGAATATATCAAGATAAAGGCGAGGGTACAATAAACCATAACTAAAACAATACAGAGCATCACAACAACAATTAAATAAGCTCTTCGTAACTTCTGCGCCCATATCCTGAAAGGGGAAAAATGTAGGGGGGTGAGAACATCATCCTCGAAAGGGTTCTCAGTAGAGGGTTTTTAGGAATTACTGTAATAGGATACATGAAGATAATCGCACCAGTGATTCATAACCGTCTTATGCCTCTTTTCAAAAACAACGGTTTACAATGAAAGTAAAGTCGGAAATCTTTTCAGAAAGAAGAACCGTTCAATTCTCAAAAACTCAAAAGCCTTTCAAAACGGTTTATCTAAGCGAAACCAAAATAGCCTTTCATATTTTATTCCAAACCAGAAACACAAGATCGAAATCAACCATCAGTTCATCTCATTCCAACCACGGCCCTAGGCCCAAACAATCCAACCAACAACCAATCACCACAATCCAACAGAGTCCCAGATGCAAACACAGATAGGAAGTTCAAGCACAAACAAACAGTTATTACAAGTAGAACAGTTAGCAATTAATCACATAGGCAAACCAAGTATAATATGCACACCCAACCAATGTCACACAAATGCATATGATGCATGCCTGTCCCTAGTGGCTGATGATATCATCTGTCGGTTATAGAGCCAACCCGACAAGTCCTGGTAGCTAACCATTGGACTGTCCCTCTGTCGTGCATCCCCAACTCGAGTTATACTCATCATAAACTTGATCATAATCATGATCTATATCCATCACCCTCACTGGTGAATATTTATCCATCACCATCACTGGTGAATATTTATGGGGGCGAGCTCATCCGGGCCTTTCACAGTGCCCGGCCACACTTACGACATAGGGTCAACAGAGTATCAAGTCTCGACCTGGAGCACGTGGTGGCTAGCCATTGCTACTACCCAGGGAAACTCGTATCTCAGATAGTGGAAGTGCAACATTCACATTTATCAATGATTCAGCATAAACATGCATTCAATCTCATCCATGGATCAACATCCATCTCAGCCATCCGGCTCACGGTTCAGTCCAGAACCAGCCAATATTCATATCATACACAGCCATTCCGGCTCACGGTTCAATCCAAAACCAACCAATATGTATAATCATACACAGCCATTCCGGCTCACAACAAAACAGCACTTCCACTATTCAACATCATTAAATTCATAAAGTCGGCATTTAAGCCATAAATCATTTCCTCAATTCATTTCACTTTGAAATCGAGTTTAAACTCTTTTCAGCCTTGGCTTTAAAGATCTCATTTCTCAAATCATTTTAGGCTCATAAGCCACTTTTACTCAAGGTAAATTTCCCTTTGAAAACAATGCCACTCTCGGCATCCTCTTTCCAAACTTCCATAACCATGGCAAGTTAAAGATTCTTTTTGGAGACACTCAAAATCATCCATTCAACAATGGGATTTTATAACAAAGTTTCTCGGCAGAGTCCCAAGTCTTTAGGGGAGAATAACATATCTCATTTCGCCAAAATCATTTAAAATCATTAAAACATTGGCTTTCTGATTTGAGTAAGAAAATAGGATCTAAGCCAAACCGAGTCACGTAACCTTTACTTCTTTCAAAACCATTTCCTTTACTTAAACAAAACCGGCTTCAATTCCATAATTAAATCTGAAGCGTTTCAAACTGATAAGAGAATCATTTTCGTTGTGTTAAACTAGAGTTCAAAAGATACTTTGAATCTTATTTAAAACGTCAAAATAATGAGGCTCATCAATCGAAATCCAATTCCTTTTAAAATCACGAAAACTCTCCCAAGGGACAATCTTTGTGTTTAATAGAGAAAAACATAAACCCATTTTACCTTTTAAAACAGCCTCAAAGCAAAATTCTCTTTCAAATGACTTGTACCCAAAGACATACTGTTCTTCTTGGAAAATAAGGATAAATCATGATTCTCTTTTCAATAATTCTTTCAAAGCATAACTTCATCGCTTTCTTAATTGCTCTAAGTAAAGGTAATAAAGAAACCATAATTTCACAATCCTCAAAATAGATAGGAAAGGCATTAAACTCAAAATTCCCCAATTAACATCTCAAATAAGGACTCGGATTCTATAGAAATTTCGGCAGCACCTCCCCTAAAACTTGGACTTTTGCCACCCGGTTCGGGTCCCAACTAAACCGTTTCTCATTCTTTTTCAACAGCTCAAAACCAGAAATCAATTCAAAAGCAAGCTAAATCCAACAGTCACCTCAGTGGCATATCTCAAGGAAGCCATTTCAAAAATCAACTCAATATCAACCGATTTAACTCATTTCCAAAGCTTTAAAGAATCGGTTCAGCAATAAATCGTTTATCAAAACCAAATCAATTAAAGCAACACAGGCTGAATTTCAAGAGTATTCTATCTTCCACATCATCAAAATAATTGACTCAATTCAAACCAATCCTCAACGGATTAAACTCATTTCAAATCTTTAAAGAATCAACTTCAAACATTACATTTCACAAGCCACACAACAATTCGGCCAAACCAACATCCATAGTCATTCGAGTCAATCAAATAGTACATAAGGCAGATACAATCACCAAATACACAATATCTCACATCAGTACCCATATGTAATAATTCCAATAATAAACTATAGTTTTTGGAAAGCGCCCCTACCTCACAACATTGGAACCACAACCCAACTCCTTTTATCTCGACCCGAAATCACCGGCAATCAAAATCTCGGCTCTGCCCGCTCTCTCAAAAGCAGAAACAGCCCCAAACGGCACAAGCGAACCGGATTCTAGCTCCTAAAAGCATTAACATTACGATTATTTTATTACACAGAACAGAACACTAACGCAGAGCTCTCGAAACCGGAATACTTACTGAAACTAAGAAAGAACGGCCGAACCGAACAGCAACGACCTCTGAACCGGTTGGGCGGTAGCCCCAACAGCCACCTCAAGCGGCAGCGGCAACGAATTCCGATCACGACAACTGAAACCAACATGCAGCGACCATAATATTCTCGGAATTCAAAAGGACAGAGGCTAATGACAAGACCTTTACCAGCAGTGGCTTTTCCGGTGATGGCAGCGAGGTTTTCCGACGGCATGAGCTTACCGGCACACCCCATGAACGGATACAAAGCTCCCGACAGCTGCTGGGCGCAGCGGCAGGGACAGCTCCGCGGCAGTTCTTCTCCGGCGTGGCTCTCCTCCTCTGACTCTCTTCTTTTCTCCAGCAATGGTGGGTCTTCAGTGACGACACCAGCCACAACAGGGACGGCGACGGTGAGACCCCAACAGCGAGGAGATTCACGGCGGCAGAGCAACCTAGACGGGCGACGGCGCGCGACGGCAGCGGCGAGTGCCTCCCTGTGCGTCGCCGACTCCATATTCCTCTCTTGGTCTCTCGCTCTCTTCTGGTCAGGACTCACGGCGGCGTTGTGCTCCCTCCGAGGTTGCGAGCTCGACGGTGGCAAGGCAGTGAGGACGATGGAGCTGGCAGCGACTCCTTCTCTGCGCGACGCTGACTCCGTGTCTCTTTCTCTTTCTCCCTTCGGTGTACAACAGTGGCGGCAAGGCGTGGAATGCGGCGGCACAACGCGACGGTGGCGGTGAGGCCCCGCGGCTCCGACGCGTCTCCTCTCCTTCTCCCTGCCGCACTCCGTTCCCTCTTTCTTTCTTTGCTTCGTTTGGTAGCTGTTGCTGCTATGTGTCGCGTGAATGAGGGGAGGAAGGAAAACAGGTAGGGTGCGGCGGCGTTGAGCTGGACGGCGGCGGCAATGAGGCCCCAGCCATCGTCGCCCCTCCTCTCTTCCCCACTCCTCCGATCTGCTACTGTTGCTGCGTGTGGGTTTGAGGGAAAAAAAGAAACATTTGTGTTGCTGCTGCTGGGTTGGGTGAGAAAGGAACCGGGTCACTGGGTTTGGGTTTTAGGATTAGGGTTTCATTTTCAAAAATTAGGGTTAGGGGCATTTTAGTAATTTCAGATGAAATTGGGAATAATGTAGTAATTGAAACCCAAATTAAATCCAACACTAATTGTATATAGAAAATACTATTTGCTCATCAATTTCACAAAATATTTTCAATAAAATGCCCAAATCTAAAAATTAGAAATAATATACTTAATTTCTTCATTTTCCAAAATAGCAGTAATAATATTTAAAATATTACTTATTTAATCTAAATCATATAAAATACTTATTATTTCATAACTATCAACCTTATACTTTAAATATAGAAAATAATCCAATAATTATAAAATTGGATAATAATCATAACTTATCTCAAGTTCAATAAATCAAAACTTGCCTTAATTATCTTTAATAAAATAATCTCTGAAATTAAGGTTATAAATAACTATATGATTTGAGACTTGATCATAATAAGACTTTTCAAAGATTCTGGGCCTTACAGTAATAATAACAGTTCAATAATCTTCAATAATGTTTACTACTCATCATCAGTAATAAACTCATTCTTCAGAATGGCATGAATTAGAACTTACAGCCGAAATGTTCAGTAGAAATTAAAGTTATGGTCTTTAAATCACAAAAGAAATTCCGTCCTCAAAAATTGAAAACAATAAGAAAGTTGATATTAAATGGGAAAGGAAGGGTTATCGGGGTTTACACACTCAAAGGCTGCTTCCCCTGCTAGCGCAGAGACGGCATCACGGCTTCGGCAACGGCGGCTGGGCGGCGGCGGAGCCTCGGCGACAACGGTTTCATCCTTCACAGCACGGTTTCTCTGTCACGGTGTCTCCTCTCTCAACGGTGCTCTCTCTCCTGGCGAGGCAAGACGGAGGCGAAACGGGAAGCTCCTTACATGCGGCAGTCCGACGGCTTGAACAGCGATGATGGTGGCTCGGCGCGACGACGACTCCTCCGACATCGGGCTCATGGTAGGCGCGACGCTCTCTCTCTCCTTGGCCCTTGCCCGACGGTGCCCTCTCTCCTCTGGGTGTGACACGACGGTGCGGCGGCAGTGATGCCCGCCGGTGTCGTCCTCCCCTCCTTCCTCCTCTCCTTCTCTTCTTCCTCTTTTTCAGTTTTCCTTGTTTCTGTTTTTCTTTCTCTTTCTTTTTTTTCTTTTTGCTGGGCAAGTGTTTTGGAAAGGGGGAGGGATGGCGGCTAGGTTTAGGGGGTGCGGTGAGAGAGAGTTATATTAGGGTTAATGTTTGAATAATTTAAGTATTTTTAATAAAAATAAGGGTAGTATAGTAATTGAAAATTAATTTTAATTTAATAATAATTATATAAAGATATTATTTAACTATAAATTCTCAAAGTATTTTTAAATAAATACACTAATTTTAAGAATTAAAGAAAATTAAACTAATTATTCTTAAAAATACTATTTTATTATTAATTTATAAATTATTTTTAAATAAACACTAATTAAAATAAAATTAGAGATAATCGAGTTAAATTTTTTTATTTATAAAAGTTAACGTATTGAATTCAAAAATTTTAAATATTTAAATCAAATCATATAAAATTTTTATATTTTTTTAAATTACTAAAACTTTAAATTATAAATAAAAAATACCCCATTTAATATAAAAATCTTTAAAAATTCATTTTGAATAAATATAATAAATCATAAATGATTTATTATTTAATTTTTAAAATATTTTTAAACTCAAAGTATCATTAATTTGACTTAAATATTTTTAGTAAAATAAAATTTTGAATATAAAATCTTAAATAAATATAATAAATCATAAAGAATTCATTATGTTAATTTTTAAAAATTTGAAGTCTTACATTTAGTATGTTGAAATAAAATTTTTTATTAGTTACAAAAGATCTTTGAATTTTGTGAAAAATAAATAACTTGTTACAAAATATTTTAAAGTTTTGCAACAATATAATGTTACAAAACATTATAACATTTTGCAATAAAACAATGATTCGATGCGAAAGCCAACATAATTTATAACAAAAGGAATCACGTTGTTACAAAATATTCTTATTTTGTAACAATAACTAAATATTAAAATCATCATTTGTAATAATTTTAAATTTGATACAAATTTTTTGTTACAAATGCTTCATTTTCTTGTAGTGGCATTTATAATTCATACTTTATAATAATCATATTGAGATTTATTTTGAAAATATTGGTATTTGTGCCTTAAAATAGTTATTATCTTTTTGCAGACTCTATATTCTTCTCTTACTCAAGAGGTTCTTGACTTGAAAATAGAGAAAATGAAGCATGACCAGCATAAGAAAAGATTAAAAAAGAAGAAAGTGGTGTGCTTGTAATATTGAGATGAATTTGTGAATTTGTGAATTTAATGAAAGAGACAAACTTGTACAATGATTATTGATTAATGAAAGAGGCTATAAAAATTTCATTTTGTGAATTTGTGAATTTAATAAAATATTTCATGTTGTAACATAGTAATTAATTTTAGTATATTTATATTATGTATAATATAAAATAAAAAAATAGTATAATATAACTAAAAAATATTACTAAAAATCTATTGTAACATTTTTTAAGTGCTAAAAAAATATTTATGGTAATAGTTTTTTAACTATTACAAAAAATATTTATAGTAACATTTTTTTAAATATTACAAAAATATCTATGATAACATTTATTTAAGTGTTACAAAAAATATCAATTATAATATTTTTTTAAGTGTTGTCATAAATGGTCTATTGTAACATTTCTCATAATATTACTATAAAATATTTTTTATAATATTTTTGCTAAATGTTATTAAATTTTTAAAAAAAATATTAAAATTTTTTAGTAATATAAAATATATTTAATATTTATTAAAATATTACTAATATATATAGATAATATTTTAATATAATTTAGTAATATTTTTTAAATATTAGTAAAAGTCAAGTATATAGGAGTGGGTGCTACAGTATTCTTTCTAAAATAGGAATATAACTACTAAGAATGCTTTTTCCGGGCTTCCTTTAATTTGTGTGCTAATCTTGACATCTTCTACCACACTTAGATAACCTAGGCGAGATGGTGTTACATGAAATTAAACATAAACTAATATATAGTACAATTAAATGGTTTGTTTATTAAGGAATCAACCAGCTCAGAGACCACCATGTTACGCGTTAGTCCATTTAATTTGAATTTTAACATTAAGCACATCATTAATGACAAAGTCTTACAACGTAACTTGTGCATGCTAATTTGTCTAAGGACAACAAAGGCAGAACATGGGTTAACTTATATCATGTATATGGCGTGATACATGTGGTAATAATTGGTTGGTGTCGAGTAGTGTTAACAAGCTAAGCATGAACAGTAGTTTCTATAATTTAGCCATCATTTACAGTTTCAACTTCACAATTATGAATTTATGACTCAGCATTCCATTAAAATTATCATAAATCAAAATAGAATTTCAAGTCAACGTAATATTGTAATTGATGATTTCTATATATTCAATTTGTGATACATAAAAGTTTATAACGCTGATCATACATGGGGTAAAGCTTGGGTTTTGGCACAAGCAATCACCTTAAGCTGAGTTATAGATGTGTGTTAGGATGTGTTTGGAATTTACAGAAGATTTTTTCATATTTAACATCAAATCCTCTTATTTTCAAGAAAATTTGATTCGAACTGAAAGTATTTTATAAACTAAAAAATAGAAAAAATTGTTATGACGAGGATACTATGGATAAGAATGGATGTCCATTAATGAGCAATTCATCTTTTCTATACCGAGAGGAACAAGTTTTTATATTGAAGAACATTAATGAGGTTTGAAAAAGCAAGTTTTGTATGCCTATAAAAGGATGTACGGGCAAAAGGAATATACACATAACAATAGAACAAAATACCATTCTCCCTTCCTTTTCATACAAATAAATCAATCCTCTTTTATGCTGCAATCAAATACTCTTCTCTTTATATTTCTACTACAATTCTTTCTCTTCTTTTATTTTATAAGTATTTTAAATTCTATTTTCTATTACTCTTTACATATAATATTAATAGCATTATTAATCATCTTTATTATATTGAGATTGTAACAATAAACAAATGCGATTCTCCCTCTCTTTATTTTTAATACTTCTTTCTATCTTTGTATATATATACACAATACAACATATAATTTTATTATATATATATAAATTATTATTGAGCTAATTATTTTAATACTAGAGTCTTCTATTTATACAACTTTATTATATATATATATATATATATCTTTTATTTTACAACACGTTATCAGCACGAGACTCTGATCAAATTTTTAGGAAGACTCAGGTAACAAATTTTCATTATGTCGAAGCTCTCTCATCTTGAATTCAATGCTCTTGATATATCTGGAAACAATTATTTATCATGGATACTAGATGCTGAAATCCATCTTGATTCAATGGATCTTGGAGATACCATTAAGGCTGAAAATAATGCATCCCAGAAGGATAAAGCTAAAGCCATGATTTTTCTTCGTCGTCATCTTGACGAAGGATTGAAAAATGAATATCTTACATTAAAAGATCCTGCAGATCTTTGGAAAGACCTTGAAGAAAGGTATAATCATCAGAAAACGGTGATACTTCCTCAAGCCCGATATGAATGGACGCATTTGCGTTTACAAGATTTTAAATCTATAAATGAATATAATTCTGTAATGTTTCGAATCACCTCACGAATGAAATTGTGTGGGGAAAAAATAACTGATCATGATATGTTGGAGAAAACTTTCTCAACCTTCCATGCCTCGAATGTGCTCCTGCAGCAGCAGTATCGAGAGAAAGGGTTTAAAAAATATTCTGAGTTAATTTCTTGCCTTCTTGTTGCCGAACGCAACAATGAGTTGTTATTGAAAAATCATGAAGCGCGCCCAGCTAGCGCCGCCCCATTTCCTGAAGTAAATGCGGGAAATCATTACCCCAGAAGAGGTAAATGGCAAGCTTTTAATAACAAAAAAAATTATGGAAGGAAAAAGAATTATATTCAAAAGAGAGGATCTCACCAGAAGTGGGACAAAGAAAGGAATATCGGGCAGAATAAATTAACTGTGGAGAAGTGTTTCCGCTGTGGTGGAAAGGGCCATTGGTCACGTACCTGTCGTACCCCAAGGCACCTAGTCGATCTTTACCAGGCATCTTTGAAAAAGAACGACAAAGGAAAGGAAACAAATTTTGTTTCAAATGATGCTAAGAACTCCACCACTCATTATGATGTATCTGATTTCTTTGAGGATCCTGAAGGAAATATTGGTCATTTGATCAATGATGGAATAGTTTAATATGTGGGATTGTGAAGTATATATGTAAATAAATAATGTAAAGAACTTATTGTTAAGTTTTATTTTCTATGTATTTAAGTTTCAAATGTGATGTACATAAATAATGAAATATTAATATTTATGAATTTTGAAATTATTAATTGTGTCAAATTTTAAAATAAAATTTCAGTATATGACATTATTTTATGTACAGTGTTTCTTAGAAAAATAATTCTGATCAAGTATTCAATTTAACTGTGCATACTACTCATTTAATTATTATTTGTTTTTGAAGAGAATGGCAAGGATATGTAATGAAGATGTATGCCTTGCAGATAGTGCAAGTTCACACACTATTCTCAAAAGTGATATATATTTTACCCATCTTGTGCCAAAAGAGGAATATGTTAACACCATTATTGGCTCAGGCAATGTGATAGAAGGCTCCGGAAGAGCTATAATTTTGTTTCCTGGAGGAACAAAATTTATAATAAATAACGCACTGTTATCTACCAAGTCTCGAAGAAACTTGTTGAGCTTTAAAGATTGTAAGACCCAGAATCTTTGAAAAGTCTTATTATGATCAAGTCTCAAATCCTACAGTTATTTATAGCCTTAATTTCAGAAATTATTTTTTTAAACATAATTAAGGAAAATTTTGATTTATTGGATTTGAGATGAGATATGATCTTTATCCAATTTTATAATTATTGGAATATTTTCTATATTTAAATTATAAAGTTGTGAGTTATGAAATAATAAGGATTTTATATGATTTGGATTAGGTAAGTAATATTTTAAATATTACTATTGCTATTTTGGAAAAATGAAGAAATTAAGGATATTATTTCTAATTATTTGATTTGGGCATTTTATTGAAAGTAATTTGTAAAAATAGAGGAGCAAATAATATTTTTATACATTATTATTGTTGGACTAGAATTTATTTCTAATTACTATATTATCTCTAATTTCATTTGAAATTACCATTTTACCCCTAACCTTAATTTTTGAAAATGAAACCCTAACCCTAAAAACCATAACCCGACCCGTTTTCCCCCAAGACCCAGCCGTAACACCCACAATGTTTCCCTCACCCAGCAGCAGTAGCAAGCGCAGCTTGCTTTTCTTCTTGAACAAAAGAAAAGAAAAAGAAAGGGAAGGCTGAGTCGGAAAGGGTAGAAGAGAGGGAGAGGGGGACTAAGCTGCGGTGAAGAGGGGAAGGAGGAGCGTCGCCGCCAGTCACCGTCGCAAGGCTCTGCTGCATCCTCACCGCGCTTGGGTGTTGTCGAAGCCACACCTGCTGCCGCTGCTACTAGGGTCTGCCGCCGTCCTGTCCCTGGAGCCTGAGCCGCGCATCTGTCACCGAACCAGAGGAGCTCATCCTTGCTGAGTCGCCGCCATCTTGCCTCTGCCGGCGAGCACGAAGAGAGAGGGAGACGGGAGTTTGCACAGCAGTGAGAGGGAGAGCGCGACAGGGGAGACCATCGCCACCTGGGTCGCCGTCGCCGTGCCTCCTTGTCGTCGCCAGTTCTGCTTGTTCTGTCGCCGGAAAACTCGTCGCTGTGGGGGTCTCACTGCCGCCGTCCTTGTTGTGGCTGGTGTCGTCACCGCGGAAGCCACCTGCGTCACCGCTGGAGGAAGGGAGATCCGCGCCGTTGCTGCGGTTTATGCCACCGGAATTGCTCTGCCGCTGCCAGAATTTCCGGTTGCTGCCGTTCTGGTGAGCTTGCCCTGTTTCTGGTTCTTAGTTTCGCCAATTCAATTTGTTTGAAGCTGTCACTGAAACTATTGTGTTTAATAAAGGGGCTGTCATATGTTACGTTGTCGCTGCCGGAGGACCTGTGGCTCTGCATTTCCGACCGCCGGTGGTGGCACGGGTGTTACTGGAAACACCATCGGAACTGCCGCTACTCGGTGTAGTTGTTCTTCCCTTGTTGCGGTAAGCAGGCTCATTTCGAAAAGCCCTTTTTAGTCAGTATTTTTGTTTCGAAAGCCCTGCATTAGTGTTCAATTCCGTGTAATAAAGTGTTTATGATGTTGACGGTTCTAGGGATTAGAATCCGAGTTTACTTGTGGCGTTGAGGTTGTTTCTTCTATTGAGGAAAACAAGCGGAGCTGAGGATTTGGTTGCCGTCAGTTCGGGTTGAGGCGGAAATGGACTTGATGAGGCGTTTGGATTATGGAATTGCGTTTTGAGGTAGGGGCGCTTTCCAAAAACTATAGTTTATTATTGGAATTATTACATATGGGTACTGATGTGAGATATTGTGTATTTGGTGATTGTATCTGCCTTATGTATCAATTGATTGACTCGAATGACTATGGATGTTGGTTTGGCTGAATTGTTGTGTGGCTCGTGAAATGTAATGTTTGAAGTTGATTCTTTAAATATTTGAAATGAGTTTAATCCGTTGAGGATTGGTTTGAATTGATTCAATTATTTTGATGATGTAAAAGATAGAATGCTCTTGAAATTCAGCCTGGGTTGCTTTAATTGCTCTGGTTTTGATAAATGATTTATTGCTGAACCGATTCTTTAAAGCTTTATAAATGAGTTAAATCGGTTGATATTGAGTTGATTTTTGAAATGGTTTCCTTGAGGTATGCCATTGAGGCGACTGTTGGATTTAGCTTGCTTTTGAATTGATTTCTGGTTTTGAGCTGTTGAAAAGGAATGAGAAACGGTTTAGTTGGGACCCGAACCGGGTGGCAAAAGTCCAAGTTTTAGGGGAGGTGCTGCCGAAATTTCTATAAAATCCGAGTCTTTATTGAAATGTTGTCTGGAAAATGATGAGTTAAAGACTTCTACTATTTTATTTGAATTATCGAGAAAAGGATGATTCATGCTTTCGAAATGAATTAATAAAGAGGAAATTGTGATTTAGTCTTGCTTCTTAAGAAAGGCATTGTATCTCTTTCAGGAGAAGGTTTTTTTAGATGAAACTTGTGTTTTAAAGCTGTTTGGATGTGAAAAGGGTTTATGCCTTTGAATTCGACTTGGGGGTTTCAATTAAAGAAGTTTCAATGACTTTGAAAGAACCTGAATGTCTATTGACAAGTTTCATTTTGAAATGTTTTGAGAAAGGTTTTAAGTACTCTTTGAATTCTGAATTCTTGCAAGACTAAAACAATTTGAACAGTTGAAACATTCTAGAATTTATCATGGGGGTCGAAGTTGGTTTTGCCTAAGTAAAGGAAACGGCTTTGAAAGAAGTAAATGATTACATGACTCGGTTTGGCTTAGATCTTATTTTATTACTCAATTCGGAAAGCCAAGGTTTTAATAATTTTAAATGAATTTGGCAAAATGAGTTATGTTATTCTCCCCTAAGGACTTGGGACTCTGCCAAGGAACGTTTGTTATAAAATCCCATTGTTGGATGGGTGATTTTGAATATCTCAAAGAGGCTTTTAACTTACCATGATTATGGAAGTTTTGGAATGAGGATGCCGAGAGTGGCATTGTTTTAAAAGGGAAATTTACCTTGAGTAAAAATTGGCTTATGAGCCTGAGATAATTTGAGAAACGAGATCTTTAAAGCCAAGGCTGAAAAGAGTTGAAACTTGATTTCAAAGTGAAATGAATTGAGAAAATGATTTATGGCTTAAATGCCGATTTCATGAATTTGATGATTTTGAATGTGGAAGTGCTGTTTTGTTGAGAGCCGGAATGGCTGTCTATGTTTATACATATTGATTGGTTCTGGATTGAACCATGAGCCGGAATGGCTGTGTATGATATGAATATTGGCTGGTTTTAGAATGAACCGTGAGCCGGATGGCTGAGATGGATGTTGATCCATGGATGAGATTGATTGCATGTTTATGCTGAATCATTGATAAATGAGAATGTTGCACTTCCACTATCGGAGATAAGAGTTTCCCTGGGAGGGAGCAGTGGCTAGCCACCACGTGCTCCAGGTTGAGACTCGAAGCTCTTTTGACCCTATGTCGTAAGTGTGGCCGGGCACTGTGAAAGCCCGGATAAGCTCGCCCCCATAAATATTCACCAGTGAGGGTGATGGATATGGATCATGATTATGATCAAGTTTATGATGAGTATAACTCGAGTTGGGGATGCACGACAGAGGGACAGTCCAATGGTTAGCTACCAGGACTTGTCGGGTTGGCTCTATAACCGACAGATGATATCATCAGCCACTAGGGACAGGCATGCATTATATGCATTTGTGTGACATTGGTTGGGTGTGCATATTATACTTGGTTTGCCTATGTGATTAATTGCTAACTGTTCTACTTGTAATAACTGTTTGTTTGTGCTTGAACTTCCTATCTGTGTTTGCATCTGGTACTCTGTTGGATTGTGGTGATTGGTTGTTGGTTGGATTGTTTGGGCCTAGGGCCGTGGTTGGAAAGAGATGAACTGATGATTCCGGTTTTGTGTTTCTGGTTTGGAATAAAATTATGAAAGGCTATTTTGGTTCCGCATAGATAAACCGTTTTGAAAGGCTTTTGAGTTTTGAGAATTGAACGGTTCTTCTTTCCGAAAAGATTTCCGACTTTACTTTCATTGTAAACCGTTGTTTTTGAAAAGAGGTATAAGACGGTTATGAATCACTGGTGCAGTTATCTTCATGTATCCTATTACAGTAATTCCCAAAAACCCTCTACTGAGAACCCTTTCGAGGATGATGTTCTCACCCCCCTACATTTTTCCCCTTTCAGGATATGGGCGCAGAAGTTACGAAGAACTTATTTAATTGTTGTTGTGATGCCCTGTATCATTTTAGTTATGGTTTATTGTACCCTCGCCTTTATCTTGATATATTCTGTAAGAGGGATAGGAAATTGTATTGGATTATGCTTGTAATAATATTTATATATATATATATATATATGTATGTATGTACTCTTTATGAGTTTCTGTAAGTTGTATGGATGTACGTTGTATATCAAAAGTATTTTTGGGAGCGGTATTGCGGTTTAAAGTTTCAAACAGGCTCATATTTTAGTATTAAATAGTATAAAAGTCGTCGTAATGTCCGAGCTATCAGAGTAGCGCAGCCGGAAGTGTGAGCTTTGGTAGTTAGGGTGTTACATTATGGTATCAGAGCAGTTCTTCCTGTAGAGCCTGAGGAATGGACTGACTATGCTTCGGTTGCATGCTCTGAGCGTTTGTCATGTATTAGGTCTTGTCGAAAGACGAGAATTAGAGCTTTATGCACATGACAGTCTATTGATTAACACTGTTAGTCTTGCGTTGCATAATTCCTGATATTAAGTTTGGCCGGCTTAATACTAGTGAATTATGTATATGAAAGCACTGATGGGTTATCATAGATGATATACGAGTTTCGAGTAAAGCGAATTGCGGGCTTTGGGGGAACGTTAGAAACTTTTTCTCGAGGCTATTCAGTTGTGTGTCTTGAATTCTGTTCGAGTCAACCTGTTCTTTTATATCCTAACTTGAAGTTCTTGTTTGGTACTCCTCTTGAAAAGTAATTTGATGTTTCCACTCTATTCTTCTATTCATATGCATTCTTGAATGATCTTAAGTGCATATGCTTGTTTAGAATCCTTGATGCATCTGTCTTCCTCTGTTTGAGTTCTTCTTGATTCAAGTATTCTTTGATATAGTCTTGAACTTGTCTTAATGTGCTGTGACTTTTAACTCTGGGTTCCGAGTTCATTCTTAGAGAACTTGTTGATTCAGTTTTCCTCTTATTTGACAGTGATTACAGCTAATTTTGGGATTTTTATAAAAATTGCTGTTGACTAGATATACACTTATCTATATGTGGAACTTTGAAGATTTCTTATACAGTTTAACAACTATTTATTTCAAATGTCTCGTCTGTACCTTTACTGGTTTATAGAACTGCACCTACTTAAAATACAAATTGACTTTCTAGTAACTTTACTATGGTTCCAATGCACATCTTCATTTGATTATGTATTTGGGTATTTTTTTCAAAATTTTGAAAAGGAAGGATTTACCACTTTTGTCTCGGTTGAGTTTCGTTTGATAAACTTTACTTAATTCATTTTGATTTGAGTTTGATTGAGCATGCTACATGGTTTGTGCCATGGTTGTTCTTTTGAAAGTGTTGGACTCATAGCTTTCTTCTTATGAAAGGATTGGTTTCTTCTTAAGCTTTTCATCTCTATGAATGTCATACTTGACTTTATTTTTGACTAATCTTTTACATTTTGTGAACATTACCATTGATCTTGGTTTGTCCTCTCTTGTGAATCTCATCCTAATGAGGGTCAGTTTAATTCGTTTCAAGTTAGTGCATTGTTTATTCTCCCATTATTTCTACAAGAGTTTTTAGTCAAAGATTTATCATTGAGAAATTATAAATGATTGAGTTGTCTTTTCTATGACTTTTTGTATTCTTTTGGATCAATTGAGAGCCTATTTGATGTCTCATGCCTAGTGGATCTTGTTTGAACTATTTAAGATCCTTTCTTGTAAGGCTTGACTCCTTTTTAGCACATCTTAAACTTCTTGAATGCTCTTCTGAGATGGTGATTTCAAGTGTACTTTTGGAGTCTTGTTTTGAACTTTCAAGGAAGTTTTGAATTCTCTTTGAAGAAATTCTAAACGGAATTTATTTTCTGTTGCTTGATTGAGATTGAAACCATTGCCCAATTTTGACGAAATTAATTTAAAGTTGGCATGCGCTATTTTAAATGAGGTTTTGGAAATCTCCCTTGTTTAGTGGAAATTTGTTCGTTTGTAATGCACCACTTATTTCCTTTACCAAATTGTAAGCAAATTTTTGTCTCGGAGTTTCTTTTTAAAAGAGTTTAACTTCCTCTTTCACTCTTGCTGTGAATGTTATACACGCTTGTTTGAATATGAACTTTGGAAATTTCTGAACAAGAATTTGATTTCTTTTCTGAGTTTTATGATTGCCTTTGGTTAAGTTGTGCACCTAATTACCTTTCTAGAATATTTGAGGAAATATTTTAGCTCTTAGCCAAACTTGTGTGCACTTTGTTTTTAAAACTCTACATGATCTACTTCAACATGAAATTGTATTGAAGCAAAGCCACGTTATTGCTTTTGTTACTCTCTTGAAGAATGTTTATTACTTGACTTTCTTCCAAACTGCGAAATGATTTTTCCGCAAGTTTTCGATTCTTTTATGAACAAAGTATTCGGAAGTATTTTAATCGTGCTCTTGAGTTCTGTGAGCTTTGTCTTGGGTTTGAAATATTCTCTTCTGTAAACCTCATACTTCATCGACTCAGTTTGAGTTTGTCTCGAGCTGATGCGCTGGTTTTCTTCTTGTTGATCCTATTGAACTTCTTTGATCCAAGGGTTATCTTTGAAGTTGTCAATTGATTTATTTCTAGCAAACTTCATTGCCTGCGCGTCTTTGTTTGTCTGGAAGTTGGATACATTCCCTCAAATCTATGAGTATTACCTTTGACAATTGTCTCTCCATTCTAAATCTGGTATCCTTCTGAGTAGACTCGAGAATTGTTTTGATATCACGTACGACTGGTAGATGTAGTGACGCGATGCGTTAGTTCTTTGAGACGTGATATGTGTATATGGAAGCTGGAGCGGTAGGTGTGCAACGTTATGAGTTGTGGATGTTTTGTTCCTTGTGAACGGGTTTGCGGAAGTTAGGCCTATGATTGGCTATGAGGTTATAAATGATTGGTGGAGTTGGGAAATTGAAGTTCTGAAGTGGGAACGAGAATTGTCAGCGAACGTTATGCCGTTGTTTAAATACCAACATGCCTTGCAGCCTCTTACCACACTAATTACCACTTTGCTTTGTGAACGCCTATTTTGATTTGCACCCTATTTTGGCACCTCAAGTTTTGTAAAGCTTTGAGATCATATGACCTTGTGCATTGAGCCTACCTTGTAACGTTTGCTTTGCAATCACACTCCTACCTTCACATCCTTATGCTTATGACAATCAAAGTATTTGAAAATCGTATATATGATTATATTTTGAGATATTTTTGCTTTTTCCTTAAATGTGTTCAAGAGTGAACCGTTATGGAATTTCTTTCATTTTGTATCAATTTTCGAGGGCGAAAATTTTTATAAGGTGGGTAGAATGTAAGACCCAGAATCTTTGAAAAGTCTTATTATGATCAAGTCTCAAATCCTACAGTTATTTATAGCCTTAATTTCAGAAATTATTTTATTAAAGATAATTAAGGCAAGTTTTGATTTATTGGATTTGAGACGAGATATGATCTTTATCCAATTTTATAATTATTGGAATATTTTCTATATTTAAATTATAAAGTTGCGAGTTATGAAATAATAAGGATTTTATATGATTTGGATTAGGTAAGTAATATTTTAAATATTACTATTGCTATTTTGGAAAAATGAAGAAATTAAGTATATTATTTCTAATTATTTGATTTGGGCATTTTATTGAAAGTAATTTGTAAAAATAGAGGAGCAAATAGTATTTTTATACATTATTATTGTTGGACTAGAATTTATTTCTAATTACTATATTATCTCTAATTTCATTTGAAATTACCATTTTACCCCTAACCTTAATTTTTGAAAATGAAACCCTAACCCTAAAAACCATAACCCGACCCGTTTTCCCCCAAGACCCAGCCGTAACACCCACAATGTTTCCCTCACCCAGCAGCAGTAGCAAGCGCAGCTTGCTTTTCTTCTTGAACAAAAGAAAAGAAAAAGAAAGGGAAGGCTGAGTCGGAAAGGGTAGAAGAGAGGGAGAGGGGGACTAAGCTGCGGTGAAGAGGGGAAGGAGGAGCGTCGCCGCCAGTCACCGTCGCAAGGCTCTGTTGCATCCTCACCGCGCTTAGGTGTTGTCGAAGCCACACCTGCTGCCGCTGCTACTAGGGTCTGCCGCCGTCCTGTCCCTGGAGCCTGAGCCGCGCATCTGTCACCGAACCAGAGGAGTTCATCCTTGATGAGTCGCCGCCATCTTGCCTCTGCCGGCGAGCACGAAGAGAGAGGGAGACGGGAGTTTGCACAGCAGTGAGAGGGAGAGCGCGACAGGGGAGACCATCGCCGCCTGGGTTGCCGTCGCCGGGCCTCCTTGTCGTCGCCAGTTCTGCTTGTTCTGTCGCCGAAAAACTCGTCGCTGTGGGGGTCTCACTGCCGCCGTCCTTGTTGTGGCTGGTGTCGTCACCGCGGAAGCCACCTGCGTCACCACTGGAGGAAGGGAGATCTGCACCGTTGCTACGGTTTATGCCGCCGGAATTGCTCTGCCGCTGCCAGAATTTCTGGTCGCTGCCGTTCTGGTGAGCCTGCCCTGTTTCTGGTTCTTAGTTTCGCCAATTCAATTTGTTTGAAGCTGTCACTGAAACTATTGTGTTTAATAAAGGGGCTGTCATATGTTACGTTGTCGCTGCCGGAGGACCTGTGGCTCTGCATTTCCGACCGCTGGTGGTGGCACGGGTGTTGCTGGAAACACCATCGGAACTGCCGCTACTCGGTGTAGTTGTTCTTCCCTTGTTGCGGTAAGCAGGCTCATTTCGAAAAGCCCTTTTTAGTCAGTATTTTTGTTTCGAAAGCCCTGCATTAGTGTTCAATTTCGTGTAATAAAGTGTTTATGATGTTGACGGTTCTAGGGATTAGAATCCGAGTTTACTTGTGGCGTTGAGGTTGTTTCTTCTATTGAGGAAAACAAGCGGAGCTGAGGATTTGGTTGCCGTCAGTTCGGGTTGAGGCGTTTGGATTATGGAATTGCGTTTTGAGGTAGGGGCGCTTTCCAAAAACTATAGTTTATTATTGGAATTATTACATATGGGTACTGATGTGAGATATTGTGTATTTGGTGATTGTATCTGCCTTATGTATCAATTGATTGACTCGAATGACTATGGATGTTGGTTTGGCTGAATTGTTGTGTGGCTCGTGAAATGTAATGTTTGAAGTTGATTCTTTAAATATTTGAAATGAGTTTAATCCGTTGAGGATTGGTTTGAATTGATTCAATTATTTTGATGATGTAAAAGATAGAATGCTCTTGAAATTCAGCCTGGGTTGCTTTAATTGCTCTGGTTTTGATAAATGATTTATTACTGAACCGATTCTTTAAAGCTTTATAAATGAGTTAAATCGGTTGATATTGAGTTGATTTTTGAAATGGTTTCCTTGAGGTATTCCATTGAGGCGACTGTTGGATTTAGCTTGCTTTTGAATTGATTTCTGGTTTTGAGCTGTTGAAAAGGAATGAGAAACGGTTTAGTTGGGACCCGAACCGGGTGGCAAAAGTCCAAGTTTTAGGGGAGGTGCTGCCGAAATTTCTATAAAATCCGAGTCTTTATTGAAATGTTGTCTGGAAAATGATGAGTTAAAGACTTCTACTATTTTATTTGAATTATCGAGAAAAGGATGATTCATGCTTTCGAAATGAATTAATAAAGAGGAAATTGTGATTTAGTCTTGCTTCTTAAGAAAGGCATTGTATCTCTTTCAGGAGAAGGTTTTTTTAGATGAAACTTGTGTTTTAAAGCTGTTTGGATGTGAAAAGGGTTTATGCCTTTGAATTCGACTTGGGGGTTTCAATTAAAGAAGTTTCAATGACTTTGGAAGAACCTGAATGTCTATTGACAAGTTTCATTTTGAAATGTTTTGAGAAAGGTTTTAAGTACTCTTTGAATTCTGAATTCTTGCAAGACTAAAACAATTTGAACAGTTGAAACATTCTAGAATTTATCATGGGGGTCGAAGTTGGTTTTGCCTAAGTAAAGGAAACGGCTTTGAAAGAAGTAAATGATTACATGACTCGGTTTGGCTTAGATCTTATTTTATTACTCAATTCGAAAAGCCAAGGTTTTAATGATTTTAAATGAATTTGGCAAAATGAGTTATGTTATTCTCCCCTAAGGACTTGGGACTCTGCCAAGGAACGTTTGTTATAAAATCCCATTGTTGGATGGGTGATTTTGAATATCTCAAAGAGGCTTTTAACTTACCATGATTATGGAAGTTTTGGAATGAGGATGCTGAGAGTGGCATTGTTTTAAAAGGGAAATTTACCTTGAGTAAAAATTGGCTTATGAGCCTGAGATAATTTGAGAAACGAGATCTTTAAAGCCAAGGCTGAAAAGAGTTGAAACTTGATTTCAAAGTGAAATGAATTGAGAAAATGATTTATGGCTTAAATGCCGATTTCATGAATTTGATGATTTTGAATGTGGAAGTGCTATTTTGTTGAGAGCCGGAATGGCTGTGTATGTTTATACATATTGATTGGTTCTGGATTGAACCATGAGCCGGAATGGCTGTGTATGATATGAATATTGGCTGGTTTTGGAATGAACCGTGAGCCGGATGGCTGAGATGGATGTTGATCCATGGATGAGATTGATTGCATGTTTATGCTGAATCATTGATAAATGAGAATGTTGCACTTCCACTATCGGAGATAAGAGTTTCCCTGGGAGGGAGCAGTGGCTAGCCACCACGTGCTCCAGGTTGAGACTCGAAGCTCTTTTGACCCTATGTCGTAAGTGTGGCCGGGCACTATGAAAGCCCGGATGAGCTCGCCCCCATAAATATTCACCAGTGATGGTGATGGATAAATATTCACCAGTGAGGGTGATGGATATGGATCATGATTATGATCAAGTTTATGATGAGTATAACTCGAGTTGGGGATGCACGACAGAGGGACAGTCCAATGGTTAGCTACCAGGACTTGTTGGGTTGGCTCTATAACCGACAGATGATATCATCAGCCACTAGGGACAGGCATGCATCATATGCATTTGTGTGACATTGGTTGGGTGTGCATATTATACTTGGTTTGCCTATGTGATTAATTGCTAACTGTTCTACTTGTAATAACTGTTTGTTTGTGCTTGAACTTCCTATCTGTGTTTGCATCTGGGACTCTGTTGGATTGTGGTGATTGGTTGTTGGTTGGATTGTTTGGGCCTAGGGCCGTGGTTGGAAAGAGATGAACTGATGATTCCGGTTTTCTGTTTCTGGTTTGGAATAAAATTATGAAAGGCTATTTTGGTTCCGCATAGATAAACCGTTTTGAAAGGCTTTTGAGTTTTGAGAATTGAACGGTTCTTCTTTCCGAAAAGATTTCCGAATTTACTTTCATTGTAAACCGTTGTTTTTGAAAAGAGGCATAAGACGGTTATGAATCACTGGTGCAGTTATCTTCATGTATCCTGTTACAGTAATTCCCAAAAACCCTCTACTGAGAACCCTTTCGAGGATGATGTTCTCACCCCCTACATTTTTCCCCTTTCAGGATATGGGCGCAGAAGTTACGAAGAACTTATTTAATTGTTGTTGTCATGCCCTGTATCATTTTAGTTATGGTTTATTGTACCCTCGCCTTTATCTTGATATATGTATGTACTCTTTATGAGTTTCTGTAAGTTGTATGGATGTACGTTGTATATCAAAAGTATTTTTGGGAGCGGTATTGCGGTTTAAAGTTTCAAACAGGCTCATATTTTAGTATTAAATAGTATAAAAGTCGTCGTAATGTCCGAGCTATCAGAGTAGCGCAGCCGGAAGCGTGAGCTTTGGTAGTTAGGGTGTTACAAAGATATTCGACGAAATGGATATCATATTGAGACTATGAATGAGGGAGATCATGAGTATTTATATATCACAACTCATGATTCAAATAAGAAAGTTATATTAGAAAAATTACCCTCTCTTTCATCTGGGTTGTATTATACTAAGATTAGTGCAATTGAATCACATGCCACTGTAAACCAAAAGTTTACTAGCCCAAATAAATTCATAACTTGGCACGACCGTTTGGGTCATCCGGAAACAACCATGATGAGAAGAATTATTGAAAACTCTCTTGGACATTCACTAAAGAACCAGAAGATTCTTAAAGCTAGTGAATTTTGTTGTGCTGCATGTTCTCAGGGAAAGTTAATTTTAAAGCCATCACCAGTAAAGATTGGATTTGAGTCCCCTGAATTCCTAGAAAGGATTCAAGGTGATATATGTGGACCTATTCATCCACCATGTGGATCTTTTAGATATTTTATGGTCCTAATAGACGCATCTTCAAGATGGTCACATGTGTGCTTATTATCTTCTCGCAACCTGGCATTTGCGAGATTACTGGCTCAAATTATTCGATTAAAAGCACAATTTCCAGAAAATCCAATTAAAGCAATTTATCTTGATAATGCTGGTGAATTTACTTCCCAAGCTTTTGATGCTTATTGTATGGCTAATGGAATAAGTGTTGAACATCCAGTAGCTTATGTTCACACACAAAATGGGTTAGCAGAATCACTTATTAAGCGTCTCCAATTAATTGCTAGACCCTTGCTTATGAGAACAAATCTCCCAACCTCGGTTTGGGGGCATGCAGTTTTACATGCTGCAGCACTTATTCGTTTGAGGCCAACGAGTTACCATCAGTTCTCTCCTATGCAATTAGCTTTTGGCCAGCAGCCAAATGTTTCCCATTTAAGAATATTTGGGTGTGCGATATATGTTCCCATTGCGCCACCTAATCGCACCAAAATGGGACCCCAAAGAAAATTGGGGATATATGTTGGATATGACTCTCCCTCTATAGTGAGGTATCTTGAGATACAAACTGGTGATGTGTTTAAAGCCCGGTTTGCAGATTGTCATTTTGATGAATCAAAATTTCCAACATTAGGGGGAGAGAATAAGTTTCCTGAAAAGGAACTTAATTGGAATGCATCATCATTGATGCATTTAGATCCTCGATCAAGGCAATGTGAACTGGAAGTTCAAAAGATTATACATTTGCAAAGAATAGCAAATGAATTGCCTGATGCATTTTCCGATACAAAGAGGATAACCAAGTCGTATATACCAGCGAAAAATGCCCCAATTCGAATTGATGTCCCAGTAGGACAAGTAGCCACTGAAGCAAATTCACGCCAGAAGCGTGGCAGGGCGGAAAATGCCCCAATTCGAATTGATGTCCCAGTTGGACAAACTGCCACTGAAGCAAATACACGCCAGAAGCGTGGCAGGCCTGTCGGTTCCAAAGATAAAAATTCTCGAAAGAGAAAAGAGGTAAATACGATTCCTGTTGAAAAAGACATAGTAAAGACACCTGCAGTTGTCCAAAATTCTGATATAACGCCAGAAGACGTTCAGGTACCTGAAAATTGTGAAAATGACGAGATCTCGATAAATTATGTCTTTACAGGAGAGAAATGGGACCGAAATAAGACAATTGTCAATGAAATATTTGCATATAATGTGGCATTAAATATCATGCATGAAAGTAAGGATCTTGAGCCAAGATCAGTTGAAGAATGTCGACAAAGAAATGGTTGGCCAAAATGGGAAGCAGCCATGAAGTCTGAATTAGACTCACTTGCAAAACGTGAAGTCTTTGGACCTGTAGTCCGTACACCAGAAGATGTAAAACCTGTTGGATACAAATGGGTATTTGTGAGAAAACGAAATGAGAAAAATGAAGTTGTGCGCTACAAAGCCCGACTTGTGGCACAAGGTTTTTCACAAAGGCCCGGTATAGATTATGAAGAAACGTATTCCCCCGTAGTGGATGCGATAACATTGCGTTATTTGGTCAGCCTATCTGCATATCATAAACTGCATATGCATTTAATGGATGTGGTAACAGCCTATTTATACGGCTCATTAGATCGTGATATCTATATGAAAGTCCCTGAAGGACTAAAGATATCTAAACCATCCAATGAATATTCGCAAGGGTTATACTCAGTCAAATTGCAAAGATCTTTATATGGTCTAAAGCAATCTGGACGAATGTGGTATAATCGTCTTACTGAGTACCTGGCCAAAAACGGATTCAAGAATGATGATATCTGCCCATGTGTTTTCATAAAGAAAACTACATCTGGGTTCATTATAATTGCTGTGTACGTTGATGATTTAAATATCATTGGGACTCCTGAAGAGATTCCAACAATTATAAAAACTCTAAAAGAAGAGTTTGAGATGAAAGATCTTGGAAGGACTAAGTTTTGTCTCGGCCTGCAGATCGAGCATATAAAAGGTGGGATCTTTATTCATCAAACAACATACACAGAAAGGATCTTGAAAAGATTTTATATGGATAAGTTACATCCATTAAGTACACCAATGATCGTAAGATCCTTGGATATGAAAAAGGATCAATTTCGTCCTAAAGAAGAAAATGAAGATATCCTTGGTCCTGAAGTACCATATCTTAGTGCCATTGGAGCGCTAATGTATCTTGCTAATAATACGCGACCTGACATATCATTCGCGGTGAATTTACTAGCAAGGTATAGTTCCTCTCCAACCAGAAGACATTGGAGTGGAATCAAACAAATTTTTTGATATCTTCATGGAATGGTTGATATGGGATTGTTTTATCCCTATGGATCCAAGTCACAACTAGTTGGCTATGCAGATGCCGGATACTTGTCTGATCCACATAAAGGGAGATCTCAAACAGGATACCTGTTCACATATGGTGGTACAGCTATATCTTGGAGGTCCACGAAACAGACGATTGCTGCAACATCCTCTAATCATGCTGAAATACTGGCGATTTATGAAGCTAGTCGCGAGTGTTTTTGGCTGAGGAGTCTGATTCAATATATTCTATCATCATGTGGACTGATTGATCATAAGATAGCTCCAACTGTCCTGTTTGAAGATAATGCAGCATGCATTGCTCAACTTAAGAGTGGATACATCAAAGGTGATAGAACAAAGCATATTTCTCCCAAATTCTTCTTCACTCATGACCTTCAAAATCAAGGGACAATTGATGTCCAACAGATCCGTTCAAGTGACAATCTAGCAGATTTATTTACAAAGTCACTCCCAAAATCCTCCTTTGAAAGATTGGTACATGAGATTGGAATGCGCCGATTTCGAGACATTAAATGATGTCGGCAAGAGGGGGAGACTGTACTCTTTTTCCCTTGGTCAGGTTTTTTCCCATTGGGTTTTTCTTGACAAGGTTTTTAATGAGGCAGTCCCCATCACTAAAGGATATTGTACTCTTTTTCCTTCACTAAGGTTTTTTTTCCCACTGGGTTTTTCTTTAGTAAGGTTTTAACAAGGCAATAATCCTAAATGGACATCCAAGGGGGAGTGTTATGACGAGGATACTATGGATAAGAATGGATGTCCATTAATGAGCAATTCATCTTTCCTATACTGAGAGGAACAAGTTTTTATATTGAAGAACATTAATGAGGTTTGAAAAAGCAAGTTTTGTATGCCTATAAAAGGATGTACGGGCAAAAGGAATATACACATAACAACAGAACAAAATACCATTCTCCCTTCCTTTTCATACAAATAAATCAATCCTCTTTTATGCTGCAATCAAATACTCTTCTCCTTATATTTCTACTACAGTTCTTTCTCTTCTTTTATTTTATAAGTATTTTAAATTCTATTTTCTATTACTCTTTACATATAATATTAATAGCATTATTAATCATCTTTATTATATTGAGATTGTAACAATAAACAAATGCGATTCTCCCTCTCTTTATTTTTAATACTTCTTTCTATCTTTGTATATATATACACAATACAACATATAATTTTATTATATATATATAAATTATTATTGAGCTAATTATTTTAATACTAGAGTCTTCTATTTATACAACTTTATTATATATATATATCTTTTATTTTACAACAAAAATCAATTTTTACCATTGATATATTAGTACAAAAGAGAAAGAGATAGCGCGCAGCAGCCAGTGGTAACGGTGGTCATATGACAACTTTTGGTTTTAATTAATGGATTATTTTATGACTAATTTTATGGTGTCTTTTGTTTGGTGTTTAATTTTTGTTTAAATTATTTTTTATAGTAAGTTTAAAATATTTAATATTTTTTAACTTTTATACTTTTAAATTCAAAATTAATTATTTAACCTATTTTAGCAATCAGGTAATATCTTTTAGGTACCATAGCAATCATCTTATTTTATATATAAATAAAGGATAAATTAAAAAGTAAAATTATTTATTTAAATCAAATGAATTTTTATTAAAGGTTTAATTACTCTACAAGTCCCTATAGTTTCACCGAATTTTCAATTAGGTCCATATACCTTTTTTTGTCTTTTCAATTGGGTCCCTATACACTTTTTTTTTCCAATTTAGTCCTTATTAACGTTAAACGTCAAAAAAATATTAGTAAATTGTGAAATTACTTATATACTCTTAGGGACCCAATTGAAAATAAAAAAAAAGTATAGGTACCTAATTAAAAATTCGATTAAACTATAAATATTCAATAAAAGATATGTCTATAATTCTATTCAATGATTCTATAACATGAAAGATATTCCTATAATCCCTTTTATTTTGTCACTATCATTCTTTTGCTTATTTATATACAAATTGTACTAAAGATACCTTCTCTTTTTTTTTTTTAATTTTCAAAAATACCTTATCTTAAGAACATACAGAAAAAAAAGGAATGAATAAAATAAAACATAAATAATAGTAATAAGTATATATAAAATTCTGTTTCCATCATTCAAGTATTCATTATGATCATGTAACATTTTACGTTTGTGTGGATTCATGGAATATAGTTTGTGTCTTTATCATATCATGGTACACCATAGAAAACCATAAGGCTATGTGTTCTTGTGTGAATAACATGGATGTAACCTCGGCTATGAGAGTCAACGCCGAGCTATTGCCTTTAGCATCGAGCTGTAGGCTAGGAGGATCCGAGCTCTTTGTCCAGGAAGATGTCACGTTGTGGAGAATACAAACAAACAAAGGGGGGGTATACCTGCAAAGGCACTCCGATGCTTAAGTTAGTATCGTGAATTCAGTATATCCTTTGAGGATAAAATACCATACCTTTATAGGTGAGGTGAAATGCGCCAGTTACGTTTCTGTTGATCATCTAAATTGAAGAACATTTATTAGGTTTTAATAAGTAATAATGCCTAGTCGGACATTTTTATTCCAGGATGTAATCCATTGATTCTGACTGTAACGTATAACGCCGAGTTATAACACAGAGTGCCGATTTATAATGTAAAGTACTGAGTTATGGTGTATGATGCCGAGTTATAACATCGGAGTTGTAACGGCCGTATCATAGCCCCCCAAGCTTAACCTGAAAATGTGTTTTAATGAAGCAAGTTGAGCTTTTAATAAAACATAAGTCGGCCATTGTGTTCATAACTCGGCTATTTGGATTAGCCTTGGAGCCCCCAGTTCAAGATGCTTTATTAAAATAATATGAAATAATTACTGTAAAAAAGAATTGATTTCAAATGAAGGGAGAGATAAGTAATGATGGTAATAAATAGTTTGTCATTTCCAATGCCTTCTGAACTGTTGATTTGATTGATTAGTGGGTGAGGTGGAACTTAACCAGCGGTGGTAACCTTTGAGTAACTGCATTAGAATACAAATAGTTGTGCTTCCAAATTATTGTTTCATTTTGGATAAAAGTTTGCTATGCAAGTTGCTGAGAAAGAAATGAGTAAATGAGGTATGTACTAGTATCTATTTTCCTCTGTATTCTGTTTCTACAGCTTTTGAATTTTGTGTGTTTAGTATGGGTTTTGAGAGAGAAAAAGAGAAGAGGAAGACGGTGGATTGGTCAGACGATTGGGTGAGTGTGGATGTTAAAATGCATACATCACTATTCATGGATGTGGAGGCTGTGAAGGAAATAGATTTGAGGAAGATAGTGAAGCTAGGTTCAGGGATTCATGTGAATCTGTTACCGTGTGCCAGTGATGACCGTGTGTATCATAGAGCAAAGGATTTTGAATTTTTCTTCATGTATAGCTGTATCATAGAGGAACTGAGAGTGAAACTTCCATTCTCAGAGTTTCAATGTCAGGTGTTGAGGCAACTAAATTGTGCGCCTTCCCAACTCCACCCTAATGGGTGGGTGTTTCTGTGTAGTTTTGAGATTCTAATGGAGTTTCTAGAAAAGACTCCCTCTGTTGAGTTGTTCTTCTCCTTATTTCAGGCCAAAGGTGTTTGGACAGGGGTGAACTTGAATAGTTCACTGAGGTTTTCTATCTTTAAGTTATACAAGTCGTCGTTTAAAGACTTCAAAGAGATGTATATGAAGGTCTCTAATGCTGAAAGTGATTTCCCGTTCTATATGGATGAACATTTGGGGGAAAAGTTTCCTCTTTGGTGGTGTTCGGAGCCTCACAATATTCTAGGGCCAGAAACCATTAGTGCAAGAGATGAATGTATCATTGAGTATTTGGTGGAAGTTGTTGATCGGAAAGAATTAATTTCTGTGTTTGATTTGCTTCAATGGAAGGAGAATAAAGAAGCTGTTGTAGGATATTTGGGTGAGATTCTGAAATGTAACTCTGTATGTTTTGAGATGATATGTTACTAACTGTTGTGTTTTGTTTTAGGAGGAAAATATTATGGGGTATCTGCTGCTACCTTAAGAGCTCAGGTTAAGAGCAAAAACCTGGAAAAGGAGGGTTCGACCTTGAAAGCCGAAAAAACTATTAGTGCTGGTGAGGTTAACCAGCCTAAGCTGAGGAGAAAGAAAATTATTTTGAAGAAGAGGAAGACTGATGCGGTGGACCTTTCTGAAGGTTCTGAGGAAGATAGGGATGAGGTCCAGATTGAAGAAATACAAAGTTTTTATGAGAACCAAAAGAAGTTGCATAACGTTGCCGATCAAAGTGATGCCTCGTCATTATGGGGGAAGGATTAACCTTATATGGTCGTTGCCGATGAGGTTTGCTAGACGTCGGCAGATGTGACTATGGCAGACGAGGTTGGGGACGTCGCCATTGATCAATATATGCAGGTAACGTATGTTATTGTTGATTGTGATTTGCATACCAATATATGTATAAATATATCCTTTATGGTATCTGTTTGGTCTGTTAAGGTGATTGGTCTTCGACTGGCGAGCTTAGGGCGCTGCCAAGAAAAGAAATATTGGAAATTTGCCGAGCAAAAGCAAGACCCGATTTTGAAAGAAGAATTGGCTTTAAAAAATAGGAAAGTAGCCGAATTGGAGAGTAAGTTATCAGAAATTGAGAAGGAGTTGAAGCTGATGAAGGAAAATTATTCAAAAGAAGTGGAGGATCTGAAGAAAGAGGAAGCCGACCTTTCTACCATGAGTGCTCAAGTAATTGAGGTGACAACGAAGTTGAAAGAGATGGAGAAATAGAAGGAAGTAGAGATCCTTGATTCATTTGTGGAAGGGTTTGAGTGAGCTTCTCAACAGGCCAAGTTTCTTGCTCCTGAGGTTGATTTTTCTCAGATGGATCCAGGGAAGATCATCTAAGATGGAGCTATGGTGGAGGATGATGGTGCTACTGAAGAAAAGGATGAGAATGTTGAATATCATTGGTGTTTGATTGGATTTATGTATTTGCTTTCACTGAACTATGTTTATTTGTTTTGAATTTGGTTTGCTCTTAATAGAGCTAGTTTGGATTTTATATTATTTTGATGCCTAAACACAATATGAATGATAAGATGTGTTTACGTGGATTTGCCTTTTATTGATGTTTGTTTGATAAAGGCGTTTGTATAGTTTTGATGATGGTAGCACGTTTGATTGTGCTTGTGTTTGCTTGACCTTAGTCAATAGTTGTTTGATTATTATATCCCCAAAATGTATAATTAAGAGGATAGGATTTGTATAGGTCAAATCAAAATATTTGATGTGTGGTGCACGAAATTACAATCACACTTTTGCAATTCCGCACAACTAACTAGCAAGTGCACTGGGTCGTCCAAGTAATACCTTACGTGAGTAAGGGTCGATCCCACGGAGATTATCGGCTTGAAGCAAGCTATGGTTATCTTGTAACTCTTAGTCAGCATATCAATAATTCTCAGATTTAATTGTAAAAAGTAAAAGAACATGAACTAAATACTTGTTATGCAGTAATAGAGAATAGGTTGAGGTTTTGGAGATGCTCTGTCTTCAGAATCTCTGCTTTCCTACTGTCTTCTTCTTCACGCACGCAAGGATCCTTCCATGGTAAGCTGTATGTTGGTGGATCACCGTTGTCAATGGCTACCATCCGTCCTCTCAGTGAAAATGGTCCAAATGCGCTGTCACCGCACGGCTAATCATCTGTCGGTTCTCACTCATGCTGGAATAGGATCCATTGATCCTTTTGCGTCTGTCACTATGCCCATCACTTGTGAGTTTGAAGCTCATCACAGTCATCCTATCCCAGATCCTACTCAGAATACTACAGACAAGGTTTAGACGTTCCGGATCTCAAGAATGCTGCCAATTGATTCTAGCTTATACCACGAAGACTCTGATTTGAACCAGGAGGCTAAGAGATAAGCACTCAGTCTAAAGTAGAATGGAGGTGGTTGTCAGGCATGCGTTCATAGGTTGAGAATGGTGATGAGTGTCACAGATCATCACATTCATCAAGTTGAAGTACGAGTGAATATCTTAGAATGTAAGCAAGCGTGATTGAATGGAAAACAGTAGTAATTGCATTAATTCATCAAAACACAGCAAAGCTCCTCACCCCCAACCATGGGGTTTAGAGACTCATGCCGTAGAAGATACAATATGAAATGTGTAGAGTGTCATGAGGTACAAGATGAATCACTAAAAGTAGTTTTTATAATAAACTAGTGACCTAGGGTTACAGAAAATGAGTAAGCTAGAATAGTTAGTGTAAAAATCCACTTTCAGGGCCCACTTGGTGTGTACTTGGGCTAAGCATTAAAGCTTTCACGTGTAGAGACCTTTCTTGGAGTTAAACGCCAGCTTTTGTGCCAGTTTGGGCATTTAACTCCAGCTTTCATGCCAGTTCTGGCGTTTTGACGCCAGAATTTTTATGCTGAATTGGAACGCCGGTTTGGGCCATCAAATCTCGAGCAAAGTATGAACTATTATATATTGCTGGAAAGCCCAGGATGTCTACATTCCAACTCAATTGAGAGCGTTCCAATTGGGCTTCTGTAGCTCCAGAAAATCCACTTCGAGTGCAGGGAGGTCAGAATCCAATAGCATCTGCAGTCCTTTTTCAGCCTCTGAATCAGATTTTTGCTTAGGTCCCTCAATTTTAGCTAGAAAATACCTGAAATCACAGAAAAACATACAAACTCATAGTAAAGTCCAGAAATATGATTTTTGAATAAAAAATAATAAAAACATAATAAAAACTAACTAAAATATACTGAAAACATACTAAAAACAATGCCAAAAAGCGTATAAATTATCCGCTCATCACAACACCAAACTTAAATTGTTGCTTGTCCCCAAGCAACTAAAAACAAAGTAGGATAAAAAGAATAGAATATATAATGAATTCCAAAAACATCTATGAAGATCAGTCTTAATTAGATGAGCGGGGCTATTAGCTTTTTGCTTCTGAATAGTTTTGGCATCTCACTTTATCCTTTGAAGTTCAGAATGATTGGCATCTATAGGAACTCAGAATTCAGATAGTGTTATAGATTCTCCTAGTTCAGTATGTTGATTCTTGAACACAGCTACTTTATGAGTCTTGGCCGTGACCCTAAGCATTTTGTTTTCCAGTATTACCACCGGATACATAAATGCTACAGACACATAACTGGGTGAACCTTTTTCAGATTGTGACTCAGCTTTGCTAGAGTCCCCAATTAGAGGTGTCCAGAGCTCTTAAGCACACTCTTTTTGCTTTGGACCATGACTTTAACCGCTCAGTCTCAAGCTTCTCACTTGACACCTTCACGCCACAAGCACATGGTTAGGGACAGCCTTGTTTAGCCGCTTAGGCCATGATTTTATTCCTGTAGGCCCTCCTATCCACTGATGCTCAAAGCCTTGGATCCTTTTTATTTTACCCTTGCCTTTTGGTTTAAAGGGCTATTGGCTTTTTTTGCTTGCTTTTTCTTTTTCTTTCTTTTTCTTTTTTTTTCTGCAAGCTTTGTATTCACTGCTTTTTCTTGCTTCAAGAATCATTTTTATGATTTTTCAAATTATCAATAACATTTCTCTTTTTCCATTATTCTTTCAAGAGCCAACAATTTTAACATTCATAAACAACAAATTCAAAAATATGCACTGTTCAAGCATTCATTCAGAAAGACAAAAAACATTGCCACCACATCAAAATAATTAAACTGTTTTAAAATTCGAAATTCATGTACTTCTTTTTCTTTTGCAATTAAAAAAACATTTTTTATTTTAAGAAAGGTGATGGATTCATAGGACATTCTTATCTTTAAGGCAGAGACACTAAGATACTAATGATCATGTAGTAAAGACACAAACATAGATAGAACATCAAGCATAGAAATCGAAAAATAAAAAAATAAGAACAAGAAAATTAAAGAACGGGTCCACCTTAGTGATGGCAGCTAGTTCTCCTTCTTGAAGATCCTATGGAGTGCTTGAGCTCCTCAATGTCTCTTCCTTGCCTTTGTTGCTCCTCTCTAATTTCATGGAGGATAATGGGTTGCTTTTGTTGAGGTCCATGAGTGGGCTCTCTTATTTGCTCCATCTCTCATGACTTGGAGTTGGAAGCAACTGCCTTCCCTTTCCTCTTCCTAGAGATTTCTCCGGCCTTAGGTGCCATAAATGGTTATGGAAAAACAAAAAGCAATACTTTTACCAAACCAAACTTAGAAGGTTTGCTCGTCCTCGAGTAAAAGAAGAAAAAGGGTGTTATCGGAAGGTGTGAAGAAGAGAGAGATAGAGTTGAGGTAGGTGGGGATCCTGTGGGGTCCACAGATCCTGAGGTGTCAAGGATTTTTTCATCCCTACACCATGTTGGCGTGTAAACGCCCCTTGGAGTGCCAATCTTGGCGTTAAACGCCAGGTTGCTGCCCATTTCTGGCGTTTAACGCCAGCTTTTCTTCCCTTTCTGGCGTTTAAACGCCAGCTTTGTGCCCTTTTCTGGCATTAAACGCCAGTCTGGTGCCCTTTTCTGGCATTAAACGCCCAGAATGGTGCCAGACTGGGTGTTTAATGCCCATTCTGCTACCCTTACTGGCGTTTGAATGCCAGTAAGCTCCTCCTCCAGGGTGTGCTATTTTTAATACTGTTTTTCATTCTGTTTTTGCCTTTTCAGTTGTTTTTGTGACTCCACATGATCATCAACCTAAAGAAAAATAAGATAACAATGAAAAATAAATATATATAATTAAAAAACATTGGGTTGCCTCCCAATAAGCACTTCTTTATTGTCTTTAGCTGGACCTTGACTGAGCTTTTATTCTAGTCTCAATTTTGAGCATTCTTGCTCAAAATTGCTTTCAAGATAATGTTTGATTCTCTGTCCATTAACAATAAACTTTTTGTCAGAGTCAATATCTTGAAGCTCAACATATCCATATAGTGACACACTTGTAATCACATATGGTCCCCTCCACCGGGATTTTAATTTCCCAGTGAATAATTTGAGCCTAGAATTAAACAACAGAACCTTCTGTCCTGGTTCAAAAACTCTGGATGACAGTTTCTTGTCATGCCACCTTTTTGCTTTTTCCTTATAAATTTTTGCATTTTCAAAAGCATTGAGTCTGAATTCCTCTAGCTCATTCAGCTGGAGCAATCTTTTCTCTCCAGCTAACTTAGCATCCAGGTTTAGGAATCTGGTTGCCCAGTAGGCCTTATGTTCCAGTTCCACGGGCAGATGACAGGCCTTGCCATACACAAGCTGGTATGGAGAGGTTCCTATAGGAGTCTTGAATGCTGTTCTGTATGCCCACAGAGCATCATCCAAGCTTTTTGCCCAATCCTTTCTACGGGCAATTATAGTCCATTCCAGGATTCTTTTTAGTTCTCTATTAGAGACTTCAGCCTGCCCATTTATCTGTGGGTGATATGGAGTTGCTACTTTGTGGCTAATTCCATATCGAACCATAGCAGAGTATAGCTGTTTATTGCAGAAATGAGTGCCCCCGTCACTGATTAGAACTCTGGGAATGCCAAATCTGCTGAAGATATATTTCTGGAGGAATTTCAGCACGGCCTTAGTATCATTAGTGGGTGTGGCAATTGCTTCTACCCATTTAGATATGTAGTCGACTGCCACCAGAATGTAAGTGTTTGAGTATGATGGTGGGAAAGGACCCATGAAGTCAATACCCATACATCAAACAACTCAATCTCTAAGATCTCTTGTTGAGGCATGGCATAACCATGAGGCAAGTTGTCAGCTCTTTGGCAACTGTCACAGTTACGCACAAACTCTCGGGCATCTCTGTGGAGAGTAGGCCAGTAGAACCCATATTGGAGGACCTTAGTGGCTGTTCGCTCACCGCCGAAATGTCCTCCATACTGTGATCCATGGCAATGCCATAGGATTTTCTGTGCCTCTTCTCTAGGCACGAATCTGCGGATCATTCCGTCTGCACATCTTTTAAAGAGATATGGTTCATCCCATAATTAGTACTTTGCATCAGAAATTAGTTTTTTTGTTTGCACCCTGCTGTACTCCTTGGGTATGAACCTCACAGCTTTATAATTTGCAATGTCTGCAAACCATGGTGCTTCCTAAATGGCGAAGAGTTGCTCATCCGGAAAGGTCTCAGAGATCTCAGTAGGAGGGAGGGACGCCCCTGCTACTGGCTCTATCCGGGACAGGTGATCAGCTACCTGGTTTTCTGTCCCTTTTCGGTCTCTTATTTCTATATCAAACTCTTGCAGAAGCAACACCCATCTTATGAGACTGGGTTTTGAATCCTGCTTTGTGAGTAAATATTTAAGAGCAGCATGGTCAGTATACACAATCACTTTTGAACCTAATAAATAGGATCTAAACTTGTCAATGGCATAAACCACTGCAAGCAACTCTTTTTCTGTGGTTGTGTAGTTTTTCTGTGCGTCATTTAGAACACGGCTAGAATAGTAAATGACGTGCAGAAGTTTGTTATGCCTCTATCCTAATACTGCACCAATGGCATGGTCACTGGCATCACACATTAGTTCGAATGGTAATGTCCAGTCTAGTGCAGAAATCACTGGTGCTGTAACCAGCTTAGCTTTTAGAGTTTCAAACGCCTGCAGACACTCTGTGTCAAACACAAATGGTGTGTCAGCAACTAGCAAATTGCTCAGAGGTTTTGCAATTTTTGAAAAATCCTTTATAAACCTCCTATAGAATCCGGCATGCCCCAGAAAGCTTCTGATTGCCTTAACATTGGCAGGTGGTGATAATTTTTCAATTACTTCCACTTTAGCTTGATCCACCTCTATTCCCTTGTTTGAAATTTTATGCCCAAGGACAATTTCTTCAGTCACCATAAAGTGACATTTTTCCCAGTTTAAAACTAGGTTGGTCTCTTGGCATCTTTTCAGAACAAGTGCTAAATGGTCAAAACAGGAGCTAAATGAGTCTCCGAATACTGAAAGTCATCCATGAAGACTTCCAAAAATTTCTCTACCATATCAGAGAAGATAGAAAGCATGCACCTCTGAAAGGTTGCAAGTGAATTGCACAGACCAAAAGGCATCCTTCTGTAGGCAAATACTCCAGATGGATATGTGAATGCTGTTTTCTCTTGGTCTTGAGGATCTATTACAATTTGGTTGTAACCTGAATAGCTATCCAAAAAGTAGTAATAATCATGACCTGTTAGTCTCTCTAGCATCTGGTCTATGAATGGTAAAGGAAAATGATCCTTTCTGGTAGCTGTATTGAACCTTCTGTAGTCAATACACATACGCCACCCTGTAACTGTTCTTGTGGGAACCAGTTCATTCTTTTCGTTGTGAACCACTGTCATACCTCCCTTCTTGGGGACAACGTAGACAGGGCTCACCTAGGGACTATCAGAAATAGGATAAATAATCCCAGCCTCTAGTAACTTAGTGACCTCTTTCTGCACTACCTCTTTCATGGCCGGATTTAGCCTCCTCTGTGGTTGAACCACTGGCTTAGCATCATCCTCCAATAGGATCTTGTGCATGCATCTTGCTGGGCTAATGTCCTTAAGATCACTTATGGACCACCCAAGAGCTGTCTTGTGTGTCCCAGTACCTGAATTTGTGCTTTCTCTTCCTGTGGATTTAAAGCAGAGCTTATGATCACCGGAAAAGTGTCACCTTCTCCCAGAAATGCATATTTCAGGGATGGTGGTAGTGATTTGAGCTTGGGTTTAGGAGGCTTATTCTCTTCCTGAGGAATTTTCAGAGATTCTTTTATTTCCTCTGGTTTCTCCAGATCAGGCTGAACATCTTTAAAGATGTCCTTGAGCTCTGATTCGAGACTCTCAGTCATATTCATCTCTTCCACCAAGGAGTCAATAATATCAACGCTCATGCAGTCATTTGATGTGTCTGGATGCTGCATAGCTTTGACAACATTTAACTTGAACTCATCCTCATTGACTCTCAGGGTCACTTCCCCTTTTTGGATATCAATGAGAGTTTGTCCAGTTGCTAGGAAAGGTCTTCCTAGAATGAGAGTTACACTCTTGTGCTCCTCCATTTCTAGCACTACAAAGTCAATGGGAAAGGCAAATGGCCCAACCTTGACAATCATGTCCTCAATTATGCCGGATGGGTATTTAATGGAGCCATCAGCAAGTTGAAGACATATCCGGGTTAGTTTTACCTCTTCAGTCAAGCCAAGCTTTCTGATAGTGGATGCAGGGATTAGATTGATACTTGCCCCAAGGTCACATAGAGCTGTCTTGGTACAAGTACCCTCTAATGTGCACGGTATCATAAAGCTTCCTAGATCTTTAAGCTTTTCTGGTAAGCTTTTCAGAATGACTGCACTGCATTCTTCAGTGAGAAACACCTTTTCAGTTTCTCTCCAATCCTTCTTATGACTTAAGATCTCTTTTATGAACTTAGCATAAGAGGGTATTTGCTCAAGTGCCTCTACAAACGGGATCTTTATCTCAAGAGTCCTGAGATAGTCTGCAAAGCGAGCAAATTGTTTATCCTGTTCCGCTTGGCGGAATTTCTGAGGATAAGGCATCTTGGCTTTATATTCTTCAACCTTAGTTGCTGCAGGTTTATTCCCTACAGAGGTGGTTAGAGAAGCCTTCTTAGAGGGGTTACTATCAGCACTTGCAGGTGTCTAATCCCTCATTGGCGTTTGAACGCCAGGATTGGGTGCTGGATGGGCGTTTAACGCCAGCTTCCCACCCTTTTCTGGCGTTTGAACGCCAGAACTGGGCAAGGAATGGGCGTTCAATGCCAACTTTTCTCCCTTTTCTGGCGTTTGAACGCCAGAAGTGGGCATCCACTGGGCGTTTTACGCCAATCTTTCACCCTTTTCTGGCGTTTGAACGCCAGAATTATTCCTCTCTGGGCTCTTGCTGTCCTCAGAGGGATTTTGGGCAGTGGTTTGGTCATCCTCTGTCAGTTGTTCCTTTCTTGGCTTTCTGCTACTTTGAGCTGATTTATTCAATGTCTTCCTGCTCCTTAATTGGACAGCTTAGCATTCTTCTGTTATCTGTTTAGATAGCTGCTGTCTTGTCTGATTCAATTGTGCTTCCATATTCTTGTTAGCATTTTTAGTGTCTTGGAGGATCTCTTTCTGCTAATTGTTTTGTCACAAGGAGTAATTGCTTATTAAGTTCGACAATCTGTTCTTGAGGATTAGGATCAGTAGTTACTGTCCTAGCCTCTTCTTTTATGGAGGACTCACTGCTTGAGTACAGATGTTGATTTCTAGCAACCGTATCTATGAGTTCTTGAGCCTCTTCAATCGTCTTTCTCATGTATAGATCCACCAGCTGAGTAGTCTAGAGACATTTGAGCTCTTTCTGTAAGCCCATAGTAGAAGATGTCTAACTATACCCACTCTGAAAATATTTTAGAGGGACATTTTCTTAGCATCCCTCTGTACCTCTCCCAGGCATTATAAAGGGATTCATGATCCTCTTGTTTAAAGCCTTGGATGTCCAACCTCAGCTGTGTCATCATCTTTGGAGGGTAAAATTGATTCAGGAATTTGTCTGATAATTGTCTCCATGTTTTTATGCTTGCTGTGGGTTGGTTATTTAACCACCTCTTAGCTTGATCTTTTACAGCAAATAGAAACAGTAATAATCTGTAGACATCCTGATCCACTTTTTTATCACGTACTGTGTCAGCAATTTGTAAGAACTGTACCAGAAACTCAGTAGGTTCTTCCTATGGAAGACCAGAATACTGACAATTTTGCTGCACCATGATAATGAGCTGAGGATTTAGCTCAAAACTGCTTGCTTTGATGGGAGGTATACAGATGCTACTCCCATATGTAGCTGTAATGGCGTTAGCATATGACCCCAGAGTCCTTCTGGACTATTCATTTCCACTTATGTCCATGATGGAGAAAAGGGAATTGATATGAATTGCACATAGATTATATTTTTAAAATTTTTTATTTTATTTAATTAAAAGTGACCGAATAAAATAAAACGAAATAAATGAAAAATAAAATAAAAGTTTCGAAAATTAAGAGAAAAAGTAAAAAGATAAATAAATAATTCGAATGCTAAAATGGCTAATTAATTAAAAAGATTTGAAAAATTCTGGATATGATTTTCGAAAATTAGAAGAAAATGGAATAAAAGCAAATTGAAAACTAAATTAATTAATTAATTAAAAAGATTTTGGAAAAAGAATGCTTAGTTAATTTCGAAATATGAAAGAGAAAAGTAGTTAGGTGATTTTTTTTTAAAAAGATTTTGAAATTAGCAATAAAAAAGATATGATTGAAAATTATTTTGAAAAAGATATGATTGCAATTTAATAAAAAAAGATATGATTGAAAAGATATGATTGAAGAAATTAAAAAGATTTGATTTTTGAAAAAGATTTGAAAAGATCAATTTTTGAAATTAGAATTTTGACTTGACTAAAAAAAAAAATATGATTTTGAAAATCTTTGACTAATTTAATGCAAAATTTTGAAATTTATGAGTAAAATAAGGAAAAGATATTTTTTTATTTTTGAATTTTAATGAGGAAAGAGAAAAACAACAAAATGACACTAAACTTAGAAATTTTAGATCAAAACAAAGAGAACAAACAAGAAAACTTTGAATGTCAAGATGAACACCAAGAACACTTTGAAGATCAGGATGAACACTAAGAACAAATTTTTGAAAAATTTTTAAGTAAATAAAAGCACAAGGGACACCAAACTTAAAATTTTTAGAAAATCAAACACAAATTTTTGAAAATTTAAAGGAAAACACAAAGAAGACACCGAACTTAGAATTTTTAAAGATCAAGAAAGAACTAAGAACATGCAAATTCGAAAAATTGAAAGAAAATAAAAGCATGCAATTGACACCAAACTTAAAATATGAAACTATTCTCAAATAAAAGACTCAAATTTAGTGACTCTAAACTAACAAAAATAAATTATTCCTAATCTAAGCAACAAGATAAACCGTTAGTTGTCCAAACTCGAACAATCCCCGGCAACGGTGCCAAAAAGTTGGTGCACGAAATTACAATCACACTTTTGCAATTCCGCACAACTAACCAGCAAGTGCACTGGGTCGTCCAAGTAATACCTTACGTGAGTAAGGGTCGATCCCACGGAGATTATCGGCTTGAAGCAAGCTATGGTTATCTTGTAACTCTTAGTCAGGATATCAATAATTCTCATATTTAATTGTAAAAAGTAAAAGAACATGAACTAAATACTTGTTATGCAGTAATAGAGAACAGGTTGAGGTTTTGGAGATGCTCTGTCTTCAGAATCTCTGCTTTCCTACTGTCTTCTTCTTCACGCACGTAAGGCTCCTTCCATGGCAAGCTGTATGTTGGTGGATCACTATTGTCAATGGCTACCATCCGTCCTCTCAGTGAAAATGGTCCAAATACGTTGTCACCGCACGGCTAATCATCTGTCGGTTCTCACTCATGCTGGAATAGGATCCATTGATCATTTTGCGTCTGTCACTATGCCCAGCACTTGTGAGTTTGAAGCTCGTCACAGTCATCCTATCCCAGATCCTACTCAAAATACCACAAACAAGGTTTAGACGTTCCGGATCTCAAGAATGCTGCCAATTGATTCTAGCTTATACCACGAAGACTCTGATCTGAACCAGGAGGCTAAGAGATAAGCACTCAGTCTAAGGTAGAACGGAGGTGGTTGTCAGGCACGCGTTCATAGGTTGAGAATGGTGATGAGTGTCACAGATCATCACATTCATCAAGTTAAAGTACGAGTGAATATCTTAGAATGGAAGCAAGCGTGATTGAATGGAAAACAATAGTAATTGCATTAATTCATCAAAACACAACAGAGCTCCTCACCCACAACCATGGGGTTTAGAGACTCATGTCGTAGAAGATACAATATGAAACATGTAGAATGTCATGAGGTACAAGATGAATCACTAAAAGTAGTTTTTATAATAAACTAGTGACCTAGGGTTACAGAAAATGAGTAAGCTAGAATAGTTAGTGTAAAAATCTACTTCTAGGGCCCACCTGGTGTGTGCTTGGGCTGAGCATTGAAGTTTTCACGTGTAGAGACCTTTCTTGGAGTTAAACGCCAGCTTTTGTGCCAGTTTGGGCGTTTAACTCCAGCTTTCATGCCAGTTCTGGCGTTTTGACGCCAGAATTTTTATGCTGACTTGGAAAGCCGGTTTGGGCCATTAAATCTCGGGCAAAGTATGGACTATTATATATTGCTGGAAAGCCCAGGATGTCTACTTTCCAACGTAATTGAGAGCGCGCCAATTGGGCTTCTGTAGCTCCAGAAAATCCACTTCGAGTGCAGAGTCTGTAGCTCCAGAAAATCCACTTCGAGTGCAGGGAGGTCAGAATCCAACAACATCTGCATTACTTTTTCAGCCTCTGAATCAGATTTTTGCTCAGGTCCCTCAATTTCATCCAGAAAATACCTGAAATCATTGAAAAACAAACTCATAGTAAAGTCCAGAAATATGATTTTTGAATAAAAACTAATAAAAACATAATAAAAACTAACTAAAATATACTGAAAACATACTAAAAATAATGCCAAAAAGTGTATAAATTATCCGCTCATCAACGTGAATAGTTGAGATTGGTTATATCTAATAAAGATATAATTGAAAAGTTAGGATTGTTTAATAAAGATCGGTATTTTGTTATTTAATCGGCAAAATCCGAATATTGTGATGCTGAATATAAGTCGGCAGGATAACAGCTTTAAGTCGAAAAGAAATAAAAAATGCTTAAAGCAAGATAGAGTAAAAAATATAAGATCCTATATATGTATTAATGGACCTTTGGTTACAAAAGTGCAGGTAGGCAAGCTTCGTTAAAACCTCTCCAAGCAAACCCTTTTTTGGGAAAAATTTTGGTAGTAGAAAAAAGCGTACTCCGTTGCCGAGTACTTCAATAACTCGGGAATGGCCCTCCCAGTTAGCTGCTAGTTTGCCATGGTTTGGGGGTCTTCTAGCCTGTTCGGTTCTTCTGAGCACCAAGTCGTTTTCCTGGAAAGATCTTGGATGGAGTTTCTGGTTGTATCGCTGAGCTATATGCTGTTGCATAGCTCAGTGTGTGATTGCTGCTGAAGATCAAGTTTCTTTAACGGTATCCAAGTCATATTGACGAGCTGTATCTGCTGTACTATGGTCGGCCAATTGAGTTCGGAGTGATGCCTGGAAGATCTCGACAAGTATCATTGCTTCTGACCCATATACCAGTCGGAAAGGCGTTTCCTTTGTTGTTGAGTGGATGGTGGTGTTGTACCCCAATATGACCTCTGGTACTAATTCGGCCCAGAGACCCTTGGCATCGTCAAGCTTTTTTCTCAAGGCATGTAAAATAACTTTGTTTGTGGCCTCGGCTAAGCCATTTGTCTGGGGTGTTCTACCGATTAGAAATGTTGTCTAATCTTTAATTCCTGCAAAAAGGAGGTGAATTTATGATCGGCAAACTGACGACCATTATCAGTGATAATGTGCCGAGGTATGCTGAATCTACAGATAATATTCTTCCATACAAAGGAAACCATTTGTTGTGATGTGATATTTGCTAGAGGCTATGCCTCTATCCATTTGGAAAAGTAATCAATTGCTACTATTAAAAATTTTACCTGCCCTGCCGCCAAAGGAAAAGGGCCGAGGATGTCAAGCCCCCACAGATTGAAGGGCCAACTTACCTCGGTATTGTGGAGGATTTCGGCTGGTAGGTGTGTAATTGGACTGTGTTTCTGGCAGTTGTCATAGCTTTTTACTTTTGTTTTACAATCTTGTTGCAATGTCGGCCAAAAGAAACCAGCTCGGAGTATCTTGGAGGATAAGATGTGGGCTCCGAGGTGTGTTCCACATATTCCTTCATGTGCCTCAGCAAGCACAAGCTCAGCCTCCAACCTGGAAAGACGTTTAAGCAGAGGAAGAGAGAATCCTCTTCTATATAGGCAGTTGTTGTATATTGTAAAAAATGAAGCTTGTTGGTGAAATTGCCAAGTATTTTCAATGTTGTCTGATAATATTCCTATCCTGAGATAGTTTATATAGGGTGCTCCCCAATCTTTTTCCTGCGTGACACTTAGAATTTTGGTTAGATCTATACTTGGTTTAAGTAGTGTGAATCGGTGAAGGGAAGAAGAAGTTGTTTGTGAACTGGTGAGCTTGGATAGAATATCAGCTCGGCTATTATAATCACGAGGTATATGTTGAATTTCAATTTTGGAAAACTTTGAAAATAAGCTTTGAACAATATCAAGGTATTTGGATAATAAAGGATCTTTTACCTGGTACAAGTTATTCACCTACTGTACGATGAGCAAGGAATCATAGTATACCTTGAGTTTGGTAACATTTAGATCGGCAGCAAGTTTGAGATCGGTGATTAGAGCTTCGTATTCAGTTTGATTATTACTCGCTTTGAAAGAAAGGTGTAAAGACTGCTCTATAACGTAACCATTACCATCTTCAAGTAAAATCCCAACACCACATCCTTGGGGATTAGATGAGCCATCTACATACAAAGAATATTGGGTTGAATCATCAATGGAAATTAGGATTGTGAATTTGGCGATAAATTCTGCCAAATATTGTGACTTTATGGGACCTCGCCCCTGGTATCTGATGTCAAATTCGGAGAGCTCAACCGACCATTTAACTAGTCGGCTAGCTAATTCTGGTTTTTGAAGAACTTGTCGTAAAGGTTGATCTGTGCGAACATAGATGACATGGCTTTGGAAATATGGCCGAAGTTGTCGGGATGAGAACACCAAAGCTAAAGCTAGCTTCTCAATCTTAGGATAGCGAAGTTCTGCGTGTTATAAAGTGTTGCTAAGAAAATAGATCAACTGTTGCTGTTTCTGTCTCTCTGTAATAAAAGCAAAGCTTGTGGCCCAATCAGTAATAGATAAATATAAGTAAAGTGGTTCCCCTTGAAGGGGTGTTTGCAAAATAGGTGGTTTTGAAAGAGTGTTTTTTATAGTTGTGAAAATAGTTTCACATTCATTAGTCTAATGAAAAGGTTTTTTCTTTTTTAGTGTTTGTGTAAAACCCGGTTAATTAATGACTAATTAGCCCATAAATGAGAATTTATTTTAGAAAGCCAAAAATGTGATTTTTATGGTTTAATATGATAGAGGAGATTGAGATGAGAATTTCGATACCAATTTTATAGAAATCGGCTCAAGATTGGACCGAACGGACCAAACCGGGCCAACCGGACCCATATTGGGCCCTTGGCCCAACCAAACTAAACCTAAAACCCTAACAAAAAGCACTCTTTCTCCTCACTAATACTCAAACATGCTGAAAATGGTGGAAATGAAGGGAAGAACACTCCTCCAAAGTTCTACCCTTGTTTGATCTTTAAACCACAATAACTTTTGATCCGGAGCTCCGATTGCCACACCGTTTACGGCCACACATTTACCGTGAAGAGCTCTACAAAACCCACTACTTTATTCTTGAGGTAAGCCACGAAATTAGTTCATTTCTTCAACCCTTAAATTCGAATTTCATTAGAAAAAAGTGTTGAGATTTTGGGCTCTTTGATGTTTTAGGGTCCAACTAGCTTGAAGGAGAAGAGTAATCTTGTCTCCTCGATCCTTGGGTGTGGTAAGATTCTCAACCCTAGTGGAATTTGTTGATTTATGATGTTGGGTATTGAGTTGTTGTTTTTGGATGTGATAATTGTGGCTTAGGTAGTGTGTATGTGAATATTAAAGCTTGATTGAGATTTTGAAAAGTTTGGAAAAGGGCTTTGGTGTGCTAAAAATCTGTTCTTGGAGGTGTTGGGACCTTGAGAGCTTGTGGAAAAGTGATTTAGAAGTGCTCCGGGTTGAGCGAGAAAATCGACTAAGGTATGGTCTCGGTTTCCTGTATCTAAAATGTAATGTGGTGTAAAAACTTAGGCTAGAGGCCCTAAGATAGGAATTGAATTATTGATGTTGTTGAATAGTTGAGATATATGGTGTGGTCATATATGTGATTATGAATATTGGTATTTTGATGGTATGATGCATGAGAGATATGCATGTTTGATATATGTTTGATGATTGGTTGATGTTGAATTGTGGGGAAAACTATGTTGATGGTAGGGGTCATATTGATCATATGTAATATTGGTTGATTGGTAATGCTGTTGTTGGAAATTGGGATGAGGAAGAATATGTGACATGTTAATGTATTTGATATTGGGCCATTTGATTGAGATGGGATAAAACAGTGGGATGTTGGTTTGTGATATGTTAAATATGTTAATGTATGAGTAGAAGAGGCTTGAGTTGGATTTTGGTATGTTTTCCTTGGTTTTAAAAAGGGTTGGAATTGGGTTGCTTTGAAAATGGCACTTTATAATTTTGTATGAAAACATGGTTTTTTGGCATACTTTGACAGAGCGTAACTTGGACTCCGGATCCCCGTTTTGTGCCAAATTTATTTAGAAATGAAATTGGATCCGGAGAGGTTATGCCGTTTGAAGAACGGGTGAAAAATAATTTAAAACGGAGAAGTTAGGCCTTTCAAAAGATTAGGGGTTGAATTTGTGAATTCTGCAGCTTTTTAACTTAGTAAAATTTTTGGCAGAACGCACTCCCACGCGTATGCGTGGCTGACGCGCACGCGTCGTTTTCGAATTTTCACTATCCACGCGTATGCGTCGATAGGCGAACTCAATTGGCCCAGCCAAAATTCTCGAGAGTTGTGCCAGAGTTGTGCTGGTTTTGTGCCTGAGGGCACAAAATGCACCCACGCGTACGCGTGGCTGACGCGTAGGCGTCACTGGGCTTTTCTTCCATCCACGCTTGCGCATGGAGGGACGCTGGTGCATGGAATTGTGATCACGCTTTTCACAACTCTGATACAACTAACCAGCAAGTGCATTGGGTCGTCCAAGTAATATCTTACGTGAGTAAAGGTCGATCCCACGGAGATTGTCGGCTTGAAGCAAGCTATGGTCATCTTGTAAATCTTAATCAGGCAGATTCAATTGGTTATGAGTTTAGATAATTAAAAGATAAATAAAATGTAAATTAAAATAAAGATACTTATGTAATTCATTGGTGGGAATTTCAGATAAGCGTTTGGAGATGCTTTGTTGCTTCTGAACCTCTGCTTTCCTATTGTCTTCATCCAATGATGCATGCTCCCTTCCATGGCAAGCTGTATGATCCTCTCAGTGAAAATGGTCCAAGTACGGTTTCTGCACGGCTAATCAACTGTCAGATTTCTTGTCTCGGATGAAAAATACCAGGTACAGATACTGCACGGCTAATCATCTGTCGGTTCTCACTTATGTCGGAATAGGATCTCTCTATCCTTTTGCACACTGTCACTGCGTCCAACATTCGCGAGTTTGAAACTCGTCACAGTGATCCCCTCCCAGATCCTACTCGGAATACCACAGACAATGTTTAGACTTTCCGGATCTCAAGAATGCTGCCATTTGATTCTAGCCTATACCACGAAGGTTCTAATCGGACGGACTCAGTCTGTGGATTAGAGACCCAAGAGATTATACTCCGGCTGTCGTCCAATGACGACGTTGAACATCATGTAGAGCGCTTGTGGTTGTCAGGCACGCGGATCTTGGCTAAGCGAGTAACAAAGATAGTGGGTGATTGTCACGGGTCACCCCTTAATTCTGACTTAACTGAATTAAGTACGAGAGTATATCTTGGAGAAGAAGTAAGCGTGAATTGAAAGAGAAACAATAGTACTTGCATTAATTCATGAAGAACAGCAGAGCTCTACACCTTAATCTATGAGGTGTAGAAACTCCACCGTAGAAAATACATAAGAGAAAAAGGTCTAGGCATGGCCGAATGGTCAGCCTCCCATTCCAAAGGTTCAATAGTGATAAATTGTTTTCTCGATACGAATACAATAGTAAAAAGTGCTATTTATACTAAAACTAGTTACTAAGGATTACAGAAAATAGGTAACTAAGTACAGATAGTGCAGAAATCCACTTTCGGGGCCCACTTGGTATGTGCTTGGGCTGAGCATTGAGTTTTACACGTGCATAGGCTTTTTCTAGAGTTAAACGCCAGCTTGGATGCCAGTTTGGGCATTTAACTCTAGTTCTGGTGCCAGTTCTGGCGTTTTACGCTAGAAAAGGGTCGCTGGCTGGCGTTGAACGCCAGTTTGGGCCATCAAATCTCGGTCAAAGTATGTACTACTATATATTTATGGAAAGCCCAAGATGTCTACTTTCTAACGCAATAGAGAGCGTGCCAATTGGGTTTTTGTAACTTCAGAAAAATGCGTTTGACTGTAGGAAGGTCAGAATCCAACAGCATCTGCAGTCCTTTCTCAGCCTCTGAATCAGATTTTTGCTCAGGTCCCTCAATTTCAGTCATAAAATACCTAAAATTATATAAAAACATACAAACTTATAGTAAAGTCCAGAAATATGATTTTTGCATAAAAACTAATAAAAATATAATAAAAAGTAACTAAAACAAGCTAAAAACTACCTAAAAACAATGCCAAAAAGCGTATAAATTATCCGCTCATCACAACATCAAACTTAAATTGTTGCTTGTCCCCAAGCAACCAAAAGCAAAATAAGATAGAAAGAAGAGAAAATACAATAAATTTCAAAATATCAATGAAGCTTAGTTCCAATTAGATGAGCGGGACTAGTAGCTTTTTGCTTCTGAACAGTTTTGGAATCTCACTTTATCTTTTGAAGTTCAGAATGATTGGCATCCATAAGAACTCAGAATTCAGATAGTGTTATTGATTCTCCTAGTTTAATATGTTGATTCTTGAACACAGCTACTTTATGAGTCTTGGCTGTGACCCTTAGCATTTTGTTTTCCAGTATTACGACCGGATACATAAATGCCACGGACACATAACTGGGTGAACCTTTTCAGATTGTGACTCAACTTTGCTAGAGTCCCCAATTAGAGGTGCCCAGAGTTCTTAAGCACACTCTTTTTGCTTTGGATCACGACTTTAATCGCTCAGTCTCAAGCTTTTCATTTGGACCTTCATGACACAAGCACATGGTTAGGGACAGCTTGATTTAGCAGCTTAGGCCAGGATTTTATTCCTTTGGGCCCTCCTATCCATTAATGCTCAAAGCCTTGGATCCTTTTTACCTTTGCCTTTTAGTTTAAAGGGTTATTGGCTTTTTGCTCTTGCCTTTTGGTTTAAAGAGCTATTGGCTTTTTCTGCTTGCTTTTTCTTTTTCTTTCTTTTTCTTTATTTTTTGCCTTTTTTTCGCAAGCTTTGTGTTTTTCACTGCTTTTTCTTGCTTCAAGAATCAATTTTATGATTTTTCAGATTATCAATAACATTTCTCTTTTTTCATTATTCTTTCAAGAGCCAACAATTTTAACATTCATAAACTTCACTATAAAAAATATGCACTGTTCAAGCATTCATTCAGACAACAAAAAGTATTGCCACCACATCAAAATAATTAAACTATTTTCAAGATAGAATTCAAAACTCATGTACTTATTTTTCTTTTTAAGAAAACATTTTTCATTTAAGAAAGGTGAAAGATTCATGGAACATTCATAGCTTTAAGACATAGACACTAAACACTAATGATCATGTAATGAAGACATAAACATAGACAAAACATAAAGCATAAAAACCGAAAAATAGAAAAATAAGAACAAGAAAATTAAAGAACGGGTCCACCTTAGTGACGGCGGCTAGTTCTTCCCCTTGAAGATCTTATTGAGTGCTTGAGCTCCTCTATGTCTCTTCCTTGCCTTTGTTGCTCCTCCTCTCATGGCCTTTTGGTCCTCTCTGATTTCATGGAGGATGATGGAGTGCTCTTGGTGCTCCATCCTTAGTTGCCCTATGTTGGAACTCAATTCTCCTAAAGAAGTGTTGAGTTACTCCCAATAGTTGTTTGGAGGGAAATGCATCCCTTGAGGCATCTCAGGGATTTCTTGATGAGGAATCTCCTCATGCGCTTGTTGAGGTCCATGAGTGGGATCTCTTGTTTGCTCCATCCTCTTTTTAGTGATGGGTTTGTCCTCTTCAATGAGGATGTCTTCCTCTATGACAATTCCAGCTGAATTGCATAGGTTACAGATGAGATAAGGGAAGGCTAACCTTGCCAAAGAGGAGGGCTTGTCCACCACCTTGTATAGTTCTAGAGGTATGATCTCATGAAATTCTACTTCCTCTCCATTCATGATACTATGGATCATGATAGCCCGGTCTATTGTAACTTCAGACCGGTTGCTAGTAGGAATGATAGAGCGTTGGATGAACTCCAACCATCCCCTAGCCACGAGCTTGAGGTCAAGCCTTCTCAGTTGAACCGGCTTGCCTTTGGAGTCTCTCTTCCATTGAGCTCCTTCTACACAGATGTCCATGAGGACTTGGTCCAACCTTTGATCAAAGTTGACCTTTCTAGTGAAAGGATGAGGATCTCCTTGCATCATTGGCAAATTGAATGCCAACCTCACGGTGTTTGAACTGAAATCCAAGTATTTCCCCCGAACCATTATGAGCCAATTCTTTGGGTTCGGGTTCATACTTTGATCATGGTTCTTAGTGATCCATGCATTAGTATAGAACTCTTGAACCATTAAGATTCCGACTTATTGGATGGGGTTGGTGAGAACTTCCCAACCTCTTCTTCGAACCTCACATCAGATCTCCAGATATTCACTCTTTTTGAGCATGAAGGGGACCTCGGGGATCACCTTTTTCTTGGCCATAACTTCATAGAAGTGGTCTTGATTGACTTTTGAGATGAATCTCTCCATCTCCTCTGACTCGGAGTTAGAAGCAACTTCCTTCCCTTTCCTCTTCCTAGAGGTTTCTCCGGCCTTAGGTGCCATAAATGGTTATGAAAAAACAGAAAGCAAAGCTTTTTCCACACCAAACTTAAAAGGTTTTCTCGTCCTCGAGTAAAATAAGATAGAAGGGAGTAGAAGAAGAATGATGCAATTAATTTTGAAAACTTATTACTGTATGCAAGAAAAATTAAAAAGAGTTGAAAAGGATTTAAAAAGATATGTAAGTTTTGAAAACATTTTGGAAGGAATTGGAAAGATTATTAATATTTGAAAATAGAAATTGAAAGATGAACGTTTAAAATATGTTATGCAAAAAAATTATGAATTAAAAAATGAAAAATTGAAAAAAATCGAATCGGAAACAAAATTACCTCCCTTGTGTCATCCTGGCATTAAAAGCCCAGAATGCTATCCATTCTGGCGTTTAACGCCCACTTGACTGCCTCTTTGGGCGTTTAACGCCCAGCCAGATACACTGGCTGGTGTTAAACGCCAGGAATCCTTCTCTACTGGGCATTTTTCTGAACGCCCAGAATGCTGCCATTTCTGGCGTTAAACGCCCCGAATGCTACCCATTCTCGCGTTTAACGCCCAGAATGCTACCTGCATGGACGTTAAATGCCCATTCTGCTATCCTTACTGGCGTTTAAACGCCAGTAAGCCTGTCCTCCAGGGTGTGCTATTTTTTATGCTGTTTTTGACTCTGCTTTAATTCTGCAGCTATTTTTGTGACTTCACATGATCATCTACCTAAAGAAAACATAACATAGCAATGAAAAACAAATGTCTATAAAAATAAATATAATTAAATAACATTGGGTTGCCTCCCAATAAGCGCTTCTTTAATGTCAATAGCTTGACAGTGAGCTCTTAGAGAGCTTCACAGAGACTTAGAGCTTAATGGTGGCCTCCCAACACCAAACTTAGAAGTTGAGTGTGGGGGCTCTGTTTGACTCTGTATTGAGAGAAGCTTTTCATGCTTCCTCTCCATGGTTACAGAAGAAGATCCTTGAGCCTTAAACACAAGGTAGTCCTCATTCAATTGAAGGACTAGCTCTCCTCTGTCCACATCAATCACAGCTCTTGCTATGGCTAGGAAGGGTCTTCCAAGGATAATGGATTCATCTTCATCCTTCCCAGAGTCTAGGATTATAAAATCAGTAGGGATTTACAGGCCTTCAACCATCACTAAGACATCCTCTACAAGTACATAAGCCTGTTTCATTGAATTGCCTGCCATCTCTAGTGAGATTCTTGCAGCTTGTACCTCAAAGATCCCTAGTTTCTCCATTACAGAGAGTGACATGAGGGTTTATTCCTGACCCTAGGTCACACAGAGCCTTCTCAAAGATTATGGTGCCTATGGTACAGGATATTAAGAACTTTCCGGGATCCGGTTTCTTCTAAGGTAATTTCAGTTGAACCAAAGCATTCAGTTCATTGATGAGCAACGAAGGTTCATCCTCCCAAGTCTCATTACCAAATAACTTGGCATTCAACTTCATGATTGCTCCTAGATACTGAGCTACATGCTCTTCAATAATATCTTCATCCTCATCAGAGGAAGAATCTTCATCAGAGCTCATGAACTGCAGCATTAAGTTCCATGGAATCTCTATGGTCTCTATATGAGCCTCAGATTCCTTTGGTTCCTCAATAGGGAACTCCTTATTGGTCAGTGGACGTTCAGCAAGGTCTTCCTCACTAGAAATCACTGCCTTTTTACTCTCTCCAGGTTCGGCCACTTTGGATATAGTTATGGCCTTGCACTTTCTTTTGGGATTCTCTTCTGTATTGCTTGGGAGAGTACTAGGAGGAGTTTCAGTAACTCTTTTACTCAGCTGACCCACTTGTGCCTCCAAATTTCTGATGGAGAACCTTGTTTCAGTCATGAAACTGAGAGTGGTATTAGATAGATCAGAGACTATGGTTACTAAGTCAGAAAGGCTCTACTTAGAATTCTCTGTCTGTTGCTCAGAAGATGATGGAAAAGGCTTGCTATTGACAAACCTATTTCTCCCACCATTATTATTATTAAAGCCTTATTGAGGCTTCTGTTGATCCTTCCATGAGAAATTTGGATGATTTCTCCATGAAGGATTATAGGTGTTTTCATAGGATTCTCCCATGTAATTCACCTCTTCTATTGCAGGATTCTCAGGGTCATAAGCTTCTCCTTCAGAGGAGGCTTCTTTAGTACTGCCGGATGCAGCTTGCATTCCAGTCAGATTCTGAGAAATTATATTGACTTGCTAAGTCAATATTTTGTTCTGAGCCAATATGGCATTCAGAGTATCAATCTCAAGAACTCCTTTCTTCTGAGTCATCCCATTATCCACAGGATTTCTTTCAGAAGTATACATGAACTAGTTATTTGCAACCATCTCAATGAGTTCCTGGGCTTCTGCAGGGGTTTTCTTCAGATGAAGAGATCCACCAGCAGAGTGGTCCAATGACATCTTGGACAATTAAGATAGATCATCATAGAATATACATAAGATGCTCCATTCTGAAAGCATGTCAGAAGGACACCTTCTGATCAATTGCTTGTACCTTTCCCAAGCTTCATAGAGGGATTCACCTTCCTTTTGTATGAAGGTTTGGACTTCCACTCTAAGCTTGCTCAACTTTTGAGGTGGAAAGAATTTGCTCAACTTTTCCCAAGAGTTCAGGCTTTCTTTAGGTTGTGAGTCTAACCATATCCTAGCTCTGTCTCTTACAGCAAAGGGGAAAAGCATAAGTCTGTAGACCTCGGAATTAACCCCATTGGTCTTAACAGTATCACAGATTTGCAAGAATTCAACTAAGAACTGATGAGGATCTTCCAATGAAAGTCCATGAAACTTGTAATCCTGGTGCATTAGAGAAACTAATTGAGGCTTAAGCTCAAAGTTGTTTGCTCCAATTGCAGGAATTGAGATGCTTCTTCCATAGAAGTCAGAAGTTGGTGCAGTAAAGTCACCAAGCATCTTCCTTGCATCTCCACCATTGTTATTGGGTTCGGCTGCCATGTCTACTTCTTTTTTGAAAATTTCTATAAGGTCCTCTCCGGAGTGTTGTGCTTTAGCTTCTCTTAGCTTCCTCTTTAAAGTCCTTTCAGGTTCAGGATCAGCTTCAATAAGAATGTTCTTATCCTTGTTCCTGCTCATATGAAATAGAAGATAACAAAGAGAGAAGAAAAATCCTCTATGTCACAGTATAGAGATTCCTTTATGTGAATAGAAGAATGAGGTAGAGAGGGAATAAGAGGAATTCGAACACAGAGAGAGGGAGAGGGTTCGAATTATGAGTAGAAGAGAAGTGTTAGTAAATAATTAAATAAATAGAAAGAGAGGAGAGAGAGAGTATTCGAATTTTAAAAAGAGGGAGAATAAAAATATTTTTATTTTTATTTAATTAATTAAGTTAGAATTTGAAATTTAAGAAAAAGAACTAAAAGAAAATTGAAAGCTAAATAAATTAATTAATTAAAAAGATTTTTTGAAAAATTTGTTAGTTAGTTTTCGAAATTAATGAGAGAGAAAAGTAGTTAGGTGGTTTTGAAAAAGATAAGAAATAGTAAACTTTTTTATAATTAAAACAAACAAGTCAAGTGGTTAATTGAAAAAGATTTGAAAGTAAATTTTGAAAAGATAAGAAGTTAGAAAAAGATTTTGAAATTAAGTTTTGAAAAAGATATGATTGAAATTTATTTTGAAAAGTAATTGGAAAAGGAAATTAAAAAGATATGTTTTTTTAAAATTAAAGTTGATGACTTGACTAACAAGAAACTAAAAGATATGATTCTAGAATTTAAAGATTGAACCTTTCTTAACAGGAAAGTAACAAGCTTGAAATTTTTTAATCAAAACATTACTAATTAGTAAAGTTTTCAAAAATGTGAAATAAAAATAAGAAAAAGATTTTGAAAATTTATTTAAGAAATTCGAAGATGTTAAGAAGGAAAATGAAAAAGATTTGATTTTTGAAAAAGATTTGAAAAGATAGAATTTTTAAATTGAAATTTTGAATTGACTAACAAGAAACAACTAAATTTTAAAATTTTTTGACTAAGTCAACCCAAAATTTTAAAATTTATGAGTAAAATAAGGAAAAGATATTGTTTTTTATTTTTTTGAATTAATAAAGAGAGAAAAACAACAAAATGACACAAGACATAAGAATTTAAGATCAAAACAAATAATGCATGCAAGAACACTTTGAATGTCAAGATGAACACCAAGAACTCTTTGAAGATCATGATGAACATCAAGAACATATTTTTGAAAATTTTTAAGAAAAGAAACACATGCAAGACACCAAGCTTAAAAATTTTTAATGTTTAGACACTATGAAATCGAAAATGCATATGAAAAACAAGAAAAGACAAAAGAAAAAAATTTGAGAAATTAAAAAACATGCAATTGACTTCAAACTTAAAATTTGACACAAGACTTAAACAAGAAACACAAAATTTTTTGGTTTTATGATTTTATTAATTTTTTTGTATTTTTTGAAAATTATTTTGAAAAAAGAAAATAAAGAAATTCAAATTTTTTAATAAGAATTCCAGGATTCGTGCAATGTTAGTCTAAAGCTTCAGCCCAAAAGAATTAGACATGGCCAAATGGCCAGCCAAGCTTTAGCATAACAATTACAGACATGTCCTTTCTACAATGGAAAGTGGAAACCTCAGTCCAAAAGATTAGACATGGCTTAATAGCCAGCCAAGCTTCAACATATCTCATGAAGCTCTAGAATTCATTCTTAAAAACTCTGAAGAACAATTTTTTGTTTTTTTTTTTCGAAAATAAAAATAAAAAGCTTAAACATAAAATAAAATTACCTAATCTAAGCAACAAGATGAACCGTCAGTTGTCCAAACTCTAACAATCCCCGGCAACGATGCCAAAAACTTGGTGCACGAAATTTTGATCACACTTTTCACAACTCCGATACAACTAACCAGCAAGTGCACTGGGTCGTCCAAGTATTACCTTACATGAGTAAGGGTTGATCCCACGGAGATTGTTGGCTTGAAGCAAGCTATGGTCATCCTGTAAATCTTAGTCAGGTAGATTCAATTGGTTATGAGTTTTGATAATTAAAAGATAAATAAAATGTAAATTAAAATAAAGATACTTATGTAATTCATTGGTGGGAATTTCAGATAAGTGTTTGGAGATGCTTTGTTGCTTCTGAACCTCTGCTTTCCTATTGTCTTCATCCAATCATGCGTGCTCCCTTCCATGGCAAGCTGTATGATCCTCTCAGTGAAAATGGTCCAAGTACGGTTTCTGCACGGCTAATCAACTGTCGAATTTCTCGTCTCGGATGAAAAATACCAGGTACAGCTACTGCACGGCTAATCATCTGTCGGTTCTCACTAAAGTTAGGAATAGGATCTCTCTATCCTTTTGCACACTGTCACTGCGCCCAACATTCGCGAGTTTGAAGCTCGTCACAGTCATCCCTTCCCAGATCCTACTCGGAATACCACAGACAAGGTTTAGACTTTTCGGATCTCAAGAATGCTGCCATTTAATTCTAGCCTATACCACGAAGGTTCTAATCGCACGGACTCGATCCATGGATTAGAGACTGATGCACGGAAACTTCACTCTTAACAAATCTTCCTCGGCAAGTATACCGAATTGTCGTCAAGTAATAACTCACAAAAGAGTGAGGTCGAATCTCACAGGTATTGATTGGTCAAGCAACTTTAATTGGAAGAATGTTCTAGTTGAGCTAAGCAGAATTTGGTTTGAGAGTTGCAGGAAATTAAATGGCGGGAAAGTAAATAGCAGAAAATGTAAATGCTGGAAATAAAGAGCTAAAAATAAATGACGGAAAGTAAATTACAGAATCTTAAATGGGAATGGGGAAGATGATCATAAAAGTAATTGGCAGAAATTAAAGAGAATGGGTAAGATCAGAAATGGGGAGTTCATTGGGCTTAGGAGATGTTGCATCCTTCGGATCATGTTCGTTTTCATCTCTTCCTCAATCAATGCATTCATTGATCTCCTTGGCAATCTTAAGTGATTGAATTCTAATTCCTTGGTAATTCAATCTCTCAAATCTTGATCAATAGCCAATTCCTTGGTCCAATTGCTCATGAGAAGAGATGAGGTATGGTCACTGATTATACCACATGTATTTCCAAATCAAAGTGTGGTAGGATTATATGTCACTATATCCATCCAAACCCCAATTTGGTCCAACATGAGAAAGCATTTCTAGCATGATATCTTCATTCCTCTTCCAAGGTCCGAAGAGATCCAAGTATGAATAGCTTCTTTTCCAAGATAACTACTCAATTGGATGAAGATTGAAAGCTTTCTAGTAAAATCAAGAGAAAAGAAAGAAGAAGAATAATGAAAACTATTATTGATCCATCAAATTACAACAGAGCTCCCTAACCCAATGAAAGGGGTTTAGTTGTTCATAGCTCTGGGAATGGAAAATAAAGATGGAGAATGCATTCTGAAAAATTAAACTAGAAGTTACAGAGAAAGTAAAAATACAGAGAGCAATTCTAATAGTGCTCAAAAATCTCCTTTCTAGTTCAAAGTTTTCCCTCTTTTATACTATTCTTCTGATCTTCTAGTTGCTTCTTCAAGTCTTGGATATGGGCCTTTAGATCTTGAGTTGAAGCAGTTATCATCTTCAGTGGGCTTAGCTTTACTTGCAGAGAGAGAGTGTAAAGTAGGCATGAAATTTAGCTTAGGACGTTAGTGGCGTTAACGTTAAGTGAAAGTGTGGGTTCGAGAACGTTAATGACAATCACCTTTTTCACTAACGTTCCCAACCCAAGAATGGTCTACGTTAACTTCAACGTTAGTGGCACCAACGTGACTACTAACGTTGCCTCTTGGTCCTTCGCACACGTTATTAGGGTTTACCTTTTTCAATAACGTTGAGAGCCCCCCTTTTCTCACGTTAGAGTTCACGTTAGTATAACTAACGTGGCTCTTAACGTGAATACACTTTAGCCTCGAGAGCGTTAGTGACACTTACCTTTGTCACTAACGCTCCAAAACGCCCCTTTTCTACGTTAGAGTTCACGTTAATTGCGTTAACGTGGCCTCTAACGTGGTATTGGTAGCCATCCCCAATGTTAGTGACAAAGGTGAGTGTCACTAATATTGGCTCATCATTCTCTCCTTCACGTTAGCTTCCACGTTAACTGAGTTAACGTGGCAACTAACGTGGCTCAAAGTGGCTCAAAGTGGCTTAGTCCAACGTTAGTGACAAAGGTGAGTGTCACTAACGTTGGCCATTCCTTGCTTCCCCACGTTAGAGTCAACATTAACTGAGTTAACTGGCTCTTAACGTGGCCCTTATGAGCTTGGTCCAACGTTAGTGACAAAGGTGAGTGTCACTAACGTTGGCTTCATCTTCTTCTTCCACGTTAGAGTTCACGTTAATTGAATTAACGTGACTCTTAATGTGGACAATTGCCACTTTGGAGCGTTAGTGGTACTTACTTTTATCACTAACGTTGGAGTTCTACTTCTCTTCCACGTTAGCTTCCACGTTAACATAGTTAACGTGGCAACTAACGTGGGCTATGATGGCTCACGAAGGCGTTAATGGCGATCACTTTGATCATTAACGTTGCAAGTTAGCCTCCATTCCACGTTAGTGGTCACGTTAGCTAGACTAACGTGGCTACTAACGTGGTTCTTCCTTGCTCCCTTTGTCCTAAAATCAAGCAATAAAGTGCATCAAAGCTCTAATCCAAGTTATGAGATATGCATCATTCAATTTTGTCATTTAATTCATACATAATTCTCATGAAATCATGTAAAATTCACAATGTTTTCTTGAATCAAGATGTAAATGATTATTTACCCAAAACTTGCTTATTTCCTAAGAAAATGCATGAAACTATCCTAAAACCATAAAGAAAAGGTCAGTGAAACTGGCCAAAATGCCCTGGCATCACAACACCAAACTTAAAGCTTGCTTGTCCCTAAGCAAGTACTGGAACAAGAGAATGATGAATGACAAGATGAATGAATCATTCTTGTGGAGGTCATGCCCTTGGTTTTATGGGGTTTCATGCATAGCAACTTAGGTTCATTCCTTTACTGGCTTTCAGACCTTTATCATGCCTTGGAATACTCACTTGATGGCACCCTTTGAGACTGTTATTTATTGATCCCTTTGTCTTTCCAAGGTTTATTACATTCTTAGGCTAAGTGTTCTGTGAGAGGGCGACTCTTTAAGATAAGTTTTCAGCCAACACTCCCGAACCAGTTGGTTCAAGGTGCTAGGTGTTGAAACACCCCTAAGGACTTACTCCCTCAAGTCTCTCTCCCCCATACATACACACCATAGGCACATGGTTTGTTATTTTCTTTCCTTGAGGTCTTAGTGTCCAGCACCTCTTTGGGTTACTAAATGTTCTGTAGCAAGGTTGCTCTTGATAGTGGATTTTCAGTTGATAATCTCGGGTTAGTTAACCCAAGTTACCAAGTGATGAAGCACTCCTAAGAACTTATTCATCCAAGCAGATCCTTGGTACAAGAGCACCACAGACACATCCCTCAAGGTTCAAGCCCTTGGTGCCTAGCCTTATTCTTTATTACCTTTCTTTCTTTTTCAACTCTTAGTGTTCTTTTCCTTTTTTATTACTGGGATCTTAGTGTTTAGCTAGTCTCATGGGGTGTGTTTTAAGTATATAATTCATGACAGATAGTTGCCTTCCCACCTTGTTGGTGAACCAACTTAGCTAAGTGATTACTACCCCACGAATTTAAGGACTTACTCCACAAATTGAACTCCACTATGGTCTTTCATAACATCTCTTTTTATTTAGTTTAAAAAAAAGGACAAACATACAATAAGCAAGGTGAAAATGCAGCATGCAACTTGGACCAGCACACATATGAAAAAGGCAATGAAAACTTAAAGACAGAATTAAAAATTCCTAAGCTACTATGGAATCATGTTCTATTTCATACATGATTTTCCTTATTTAAAACTTGAAAAAGATGGGACAACGAGGGAACTCCACCACCTTTTATTCATGGGATTGCTCATGCTCTCCTTCTTGTTTGTCCCCTTTGTGTCCACTTGTGCTTCCTTGCATTCGTGCCAGTCTAGCTTTTTTCCAATCCTCGAGTGCCTTCCTTATTGATTCATGACTCTTTTCTACCCTCTCTCTTTCTTCTCGCGCTAATTCATCCTTCACTTCTTCATAGCTTGTGATTCCTGGATGCAGTATAGGCAGTTGTTCGACTAAGTATCCGAGTCTGGCCTGAGTGTTCACATGATGTACAGTCTGGTTCATGTAAACTCCTTCTGAAAACACCCTGTATTCGTCGAAGAGTTCTGCCTGTTCTAGCTGTTTCCGATGCATTTCATGTATGTGTGCACCTTGATGTGCTTGGATGTTGATTAGCTTTTGGATGGCCTCTTGTTGTTGATCCTGCCTTTGTTCCAACCTGTGGAAGAATTCACCCCATTATTTCCCTTGTTCCAGTTGCTGCTCCATCATCTGCTTTTGCCACTCTCCCTGTTGATTCCCCCATCTAGAAATTGATTCTTCTTGGCGATTCATCATTTGTAGTTGGAGCTCCTTCTGTGCCTCTTGATTCTCCCAATATTGCCTAGATAAGCCATCAATGGCTTCTTGTAATTGGTGCATGTTCAAGGTGGCTGCGGCTTGCTCCTCTGGGTTCTTCCCTTCCACAGCTTGATGGGATACTCTCTTTCTTATCCTTCGTTGAGAAAGGGGAGAAGCAACAACATGCATACACCGGACAGTAATTGGGATACCAATTTTTATCTATTCGGGGTTTTCGTCTTCGAACACCACCCCAGCCTTGTCACACAGGTGAAAAATGGTGCTGGGGTAGCCTAACCTTCCTCCAGAATCACTTTTCTCAGCCATCTTCCTAATGCCTTGGGCTATGAGTTCATGCACCTTGATCTCTCCTCCTTTAAGTATACATTGCACCATTGTTGCTCTCTTAAGATTCACCTTTGAATTGTTTCCGGCAGGGAGGATGGATCTCCTTATAATTTCGAACCACCCCTTTGCTTCAGGGGTGCGATCACCTCTTTTGATAAATTTGGGCTTTCCATTAGAATCTCTCACCCAGTCCGCTCCTTGTACGCAGATATCTTTCACAATCTGATCATAATTAGGACTACCATCTATTCGAGATTGATAGCTCTCTTCTTCGAATGGTATGGTTCGTAGCTTCAACACCCTCATGATGTTCATGGGGCTAAAATCCACCGTTACTCCTTTCACAAAGCTTATATAAGATTCCTCTTTCCTATCATATCTCACTGCATTTGCGTAAAACTCTCTTACGAGCGTTGTATTTATTCTCGTGGTGACTGGATCGGTGAGGAGCTCCCATCTTCTCTTTTCTACCTTCTCTGTGATTTCGGGGCACTCAGTTTTCTTGACTTGAAAGCCTAGCTTATATATGATCTCCTTATCAGCCATCCATCCAAATTGAAGTGCATGGTAAAAGGTTCTAAACTTCTTTTCATCAAAAGGGCATTGCTCCATAGGCTCCTTCCCCTTTCTTCTTTTAGAGCTTGATGATGTCATGAGTACGAGTTGATGTGTGAAAGTATTGAGGGGTTGTGGATAAATGGTAGAATTTGGTTGGGTTTGGATATGGTGAGATGAAGGGATTTGGGTTCCGAAGGTGTGAAGTATAAAGAATGGGAATTGGAATGTGAAGGGGGTACGGACTGGGAATCACTTATATAGGAAAATGATGAGTGAATGAAAGGTGTGGATTGATGGGGTGGTTGTGTGATGGACGGATGGGGTTTAGCAATGGATGAGCACAAGGATCATCAAATTTATGATGGGGTTGGTTCAGTTTCCAAGCTTGTTCTTCTTCCCATGTTGCATGGCAACAATTCCCAATGCAATCCCCTTGAAGACATGTGTATAGTCCTCTCTTTTTGTGGTGGCCGAATCCTCCTTTAATTGTCCCATCAATTCTCCTACAAAATAAAAGAATTATGATTAATTAGATTTTTGGAAAGTGGCGGCAAAATTAAAAGAAAAAGAATAACTACTTTTTAAAATTTTTTTTGTTTCTAGTTACTAATTGTGATTCATGAGTGAAAATCAACTAACCAACTAAATGTCCATGTATGCAACATTGGTGACACTAAACTTAGTTTGTGGCACTGTGGTGTAAGAAGATTTGTTCAAGGTGCTAAGAGTGACATGCTATGAATTGCATTCATGTTCTCTTAGTGTGCCTTGAACACCAAACCTATTCTTCACTATATGTTGCATTCAAGGATATGTCAAGGTTAATTTGAACTTCATGAACCTTGTTTTATTAACTATTTTAAAAGTGTGTAAAACATGGGTTGCCTCCCATGAAGCGCTTCTTTAGCGTCACTAGCTTGACGTTCTGCCTTTTGTCAGGGTGGTTGGTAGTGCTTCAAATCTTCTCCTCTTGCAGTAAACCTATATCCATTGGCTTCATCAAGGATCTCTACATGTTCTAGGGAGAGAACTTTGTTGATGGTGAAAACCTTGGGTAGCTGAGATGGGATGGTGGGGAGATGAGGTGGGATATCTGGGAAGTAAGCTGAGATTACTTTATCCCCTGGAGAGAAACCTTCTGTAGGGATCTTCTTGTTCCTCCATCTCCTTGGTGCCTTCTTCTTTGTTTCTTTTGCTGTTATCCTTCTCTTTGTGGTCTCTTTTCCTAAGGATATTTTGTTGCTGGTCTCATATGATTCTGGTGGTTTTGGCTCCACTTGAGCTTCCTTTAGCTGTGACATCTTCTGGCTATTTTGTTTATCAACCAAGGGGATTCCCAGGTGTACATTTTGTGCTTCAGTGCTTGTTTCTTCCACCAGTGCTTTGTTGTGATTTTCCCTTGATTTCTCGTGTTCCTGGTCTGCTTCTTGTGAGGGTTTGAAGACATTGAATGCGAGTTGTTCATCATGTATCCTCAGTATTATCTCTCCTCGCTCCACATCTTTGAGTGCTCTGGCTGTAGCTAGAAATGGTCTTCCCAATATGATTGGGTGGATGGGACTCTCTTCCATTTCCAATATGACAAAATCTGTGGGTAGGAAATAGTTTCCCACTTTTACCAACACATTTTCAACCACTCCCACTGCTTGTTTTTTAGTTTTGTCAGCCAGCCTGATGACTACGTCTGTGGGCATCAGCTCATTGATCTGCAGCTTCTTCATTAGAGATAGAGGAATTAAGTTGATGCTTGCTCCCAGGTCACAGAGTCCCTTATCGATCAGTGTTTCTCCTATGGCACAGGGGATGTGAAAACTCCCTGGGTCCTTCCTTTTTGTAGGCAACTCTGTTTGAATGAGAGCACTACACTCCTTATTCATCACTATTGTTTGTCCTCCCTTGAGTGAGCTTTTCCTGGTTAGCAGCTCCTTCATATACTTAATGTATGAGGGCATTTGTTGGAGGGCCTTGATGAATGGTATGTTTACATGGAGAAATGCAAACATATCAAGAAACCTTGAGTATATTCTCTTCTCTACACCACCATTGAGTATTTGGGGAAACGGTGCATAGAGTCTCAGCAGCTCCTTCTGTGTGATTGTGGTTTCTTGATGATTCTCTTCCTGCCTTCCTACTGATGTATCTTCAGGTTGTTCTAATGGTTTGTTCGGCTCTTCCTCAGTCTCCTTATCACTTATAGTAACCATCTTGCAATCTTCCCATCTGACCTTCTTTGCTTCACCTCTCGGATTTTTCTCTGTGTCACTTGGGAAGCTATCAGTAGGTTTGGGGATCTTCTCAGAAAGGTATCCCACTTGAAACTCCAGCCTCTTGATGGTGTCTCCCTGGTTCTTGATATTGGCTCGCACCTCCTCCTTGAACACCTTGTTATCTTGGATCTCTTTGCATATGCCTTCAAGCAGAGTTTCAATCCTTGAGAGTCTATCTTCAGATGATGGTGAGTCGAGATTGGAAGGATGAGAAGGGCCATTTTGACTTTGGTATGGATGCTGAGAGGTGTTGTTAGGTGGGTGTTGATAAGACCTCTGTGTGGAGTGTTGGTGAGCTACATTGTTATTGGGGTTGTGGCGTCTCTGATCCTGGCTTTGATCCTGTTGGTTTCTCCACCCAAAATTTAGGAGGTTCCTCCAACCGGGATTATATGTTTTGGAGTATGGGTCATGGTGCTGCCTAGGTGAATTTCCAATGTAGTTGGCTTGTTCCTGATCACCCCCTGCTTCTTCATTCACTCCTTCTTGAGTTGCTGCTGAGGTGGTGATTGCTGCCACTTGATTCCTCTCCATCTTTTTGGTAAGATCAGCCAACTGCTTGGTAATAACCTTGTTTTGAGCTAGCAGTGCATCCACATTGTTCAGCTCCATCACTCCTCTAGTGTTGCCTCTTTCAGAAGCATAGAAGTAGTCATTCTCTGCTACAGTCTCAATGACATCTATGGCTTCTTCAATGGTCTTCTTCTTGTTCAGAGATCCCCCGGATGAGTGGTCTACTGCCTTCTTTGATTTATACGAAAGGCCTTCATAGAAAATGTACAACTGCACCCATTCATTGAACATATCTGGCGGGCATCTTCTTGTCAGGTCCTTAAACCTCTCCCATGCTTCATATAGAATCTCACCATCTTGCTGCCTGAAGGTTTGTACCTCAGCTCTCAACCTGTTGATTCGTTGAGGAGGATAGAATCTTGCCAAGAATTTGTTCACTACGTCTTCCCAGGTTGCTAAACTTTCCTTTGGAAAGGATTCCAGCCATTTAGATGCTTTGTCCTTGAGTGAGAAGGGAAACAGAAGTAGTCTATAAGTGTCAGGGTGAACACCATTAGACTTCACAGTATCGCATATCCTCAGGAAGGTGGTTAGATGTTGATTAGGGTCTTCTTGGACACTTCCTCCGAATGAACAATTGTTCTGAACAAGGGTGATGAGCTGTGGCTTTAGTTCAAAGTTGTTGGCATGTATGGTTGGCCTTTGGATGCTACTTCCACAGTTTCCTGGATTTGGGTTTATGTAAGAACCCAGAACTCTTCTCTCTTGTCCATCCTGATGCACTGGACCTTCTCTGCCATGGTTGTGAGCTTCTTCTCCATGATGGTTCTCCATGTTCTCATCCATGTTTGGTTCAAAGTACTCCTCCTCTTCCTCCGCACCAACTACTCGTTTTCCTCTTGCTTCCCTCCTTAATCTAAGGAAGGTCCTCTCAGGTTCAGAATCAAAGGAAGTTGAAGCCCCGCTTCTTCTCCCTGTCATACAACCAACAAGGAACAAGCAAGAAAATAGATGCAGAAAGTGTTCCTGTTAGAAATACTGTTAGTGTGAGTGATGCAATATATCAAACAGTTAGTGGGTTAATGAACCAAATATTAAAACAAAATGTAGGTAACACCACTAATGGGTGAAAAGTAAAGGGAACGAAATAACTAAAATTGAAAGTAAATTACTCAGATGAAACTGAATTAAACAAAAGAAAAATGCTATATCTAGCTATCCACCAATTTAATCATTGTTGATACAAAAATCAATCCCCGGCAACGGCACCATAAACTTGATGCACGGAAACTTGTCTCTTAATAAATCTCCCTCGGCAAGTATACCGAATTGTCGTCAAGTAATAACTCACAAAAGAGTAAGGTCGAATCCCACAGGGATTGATTGGTCAAGCAACTTTAATTGGAAGAATGTTCTAGTTGAGCTAAGCAGAATTTGGTTTGAGAGTTACAAGAAATTAAATGGCGGGAAAGTAAATAGCAGAAAATGTAAATGCTGGAAATAAAGAGCTGAAAATAAATGACAGAAAGTAAATTGCAGAATCTTAAATGGGAATGGGGAAGATGATCATAAAAGTAATTGGCATAAATTAAAGAGAATGGGTAAGATCAGAAATGGGGAGTTCATTTGGCTTAGGAGATGTTGCATCCTTCAGATCAAGTTCATTTTCATCTCTTCCTCAATCAATGCATTCATTGATCTCCTTGGCAATCTTAAGTGATTGAATTCCAATTCCTTGGTAATTCAATCTCTCAAATCTTGATCAATAGCCAATTCCTTGGTCTAATTGCTCATGAGAAGAGATGAGGTATGGTCACTGATTATATCACATGTATTTCCAAATCAAAGTGTGGTAGGATTATATGTCACTATATCCATCCAAACCCCAATTTGGTCCAACATGAGAAAGCATTTCTAGCATGATCTCTTCATTCCTCTTCCAAGGTTCCAAAGAGATCCAAGTATGAATAGCTTCTTTTCCAAGATAACTACTCAATTGGATGAAGATTGAAAGCTTTCTAGTAAAATCAAGAGAAAAGAAAGAAGAAGAATAATGAAAACTATTATTGATCCATCAAATTACAACAGAGCTCCCTAACCCAATGAAAGGGGTTTAGTTGTTCATAGCTCTGGGAATGGAAAATAAAGATGGAGAATGCATTCTGAAAAATTAAACTAGAAGTTACAGAGAAAGTAAAAATACAGAGAGCAATTCTAATAGTGCTCAAAAAGCTCCTTTCTAGTTCAAAGTTTTCCCTCTTTTATACTATTCTTCTGATCTTCTAGTTGCTTCTTCAAGTCTTGGATATGGGCCTTTGGATCTTGAGTTGAAGCAGTTATCATCTTCAGTGGGCTTAGCTTTACTTGCAGAGAGAGAGTGTGAAGTAGGCATGGACTTTAGCTTAGGACGTTAGTGGCGTTAACGTTAAGTGAAAGTGTGGGTTCGAGAACGTTAATGACAATCACCTTTTTCACTAACGTTCCCAACCCAAGAATGGTCCACGTTAACTTCAACGTTAGTGGCACCAACGTGACCACTAACGTTGCCTCTTGGTCCTTCGCACACGTTATTGGGGTTTACCTTTTTCAATAACGTTGAGAGCCCCCTCTTTCCCACGTTAGAGTTCACGTTAGTATAACTAACGTGGCTCTTAACGTGAACACACTTTAGCCTCGAGAGCGTTAGTGACACTTACCTTTCTCACTAACGCTCCAAAACGCCCCTTTTCTACGTTAGAGTTCACGTTAATTGCGTTAATGTGGCCTCTAACGTGGTATTGGTAGCCATCCCCAACGTTAGTGACAAAGGTGAGTGTCACTAACGTTGGCTCATCATTCTCTCCTTCACGTTAGCTTCCACGTTAACTGAGTTAACGTGGCAACTAACTTGGCTCAAAGTGGCTCAAAGTGGCTCAAAGTGGCTTAGTCCAACGTTAGTGACAAAGGTGAGTGTCACTAACGTTGGCCATTCCTTGCTTCCCCATGTTAGATTCCACGTTAACTGAGTTAACGTGGCTCTTAACGTGGCCCTTATGAGCTTGGTCCAACGTTAGTGACAAAGGTGAGTGTCACTAACGTTGGCTTCATCTTCTTCTTCCACGTTAGAGTTCACGTTAATTGAATTAACGTGACTCTTAACGTGGACAATTTCCACTTTGGAGCGTTAGTGGTACTTACTTTTACCACTAACGTTGGAGTTCTACTTCTCTTCCACGTTAGCTTCCACGTTAACATAGTTAACGTGGCAACTAACGTGGGCTATGATGGCTCACGTAAGCGTTAATGGCGATCACTTTTCTCATTAACGTTGTAAGTTAGCCTCCATTCCACGTTAGTGGTCACGTTAGCTAGACTAACATGGCTACTAACGTGGTTCTTCCTTGCTCCCTTTGTCCTGAAATCAAGCAATAAAGTGCATCAAAGCTCTAATCCAAGTTATGAGATATGCATCATTCAATTTTGTCATTTAATTCATGCATAATTCTCATGAAATCATGTAAAATTCACAATGTTTGCTTGAATCAAGATGTAAATGATTATTTACCCAAAACTTGCTTATTTCCTAAGAAAATGCATGAAACTATCCTAAAACCATAAAGAAAAGGTCAGTGAAACTGGCCAAAATGCCCTGGCATTAGAGACCCAAGAGATTATATTCCGGCTGTCGTCCAATGACTACGTTGAACATCATGTAGACCGCTTGTGGTTGTCAGGCACGCAGATCTTGGCTAAGCGAGTAACGAAGATAGTGGGTGATTGTCACGGGTCACTAATGCGTGAGCATCTTTCCTATCTTTTCCTAGTGAATTTGCATTTAAATTGTCGAGTTTAATCAAGAATTAATTATCTTTTAGCCACTATAGATGCTACTTTAAGTCTTGTGCAATTATGTTTATTTTAGGTAGCATTTGGCTAGATTTGATGGAGTTTCCGCAGAAAAAGAGAAGAAGGCGAATGATGATGTCAACCCTGACCTCTCTGCACTCAAACCTGAATACCTCGAGCTAAAGAAGTCCAATGGACGTGATTTCAGTGGCGTTGGAAAGCTAACTTCCAGAGATTTCCAACGATATATAATAGTCCATACTTTTCTTCCATCAACTCTGCCAAGGCTGTGCCTAACTTGAGATTTCTCAAGTTAGGCGCAAGAAACAACAACAACACGCAACATGTGCTCTCCTCCAAGTAAGGCGCATTGCTTCCTCTTCAGTGCAAGTAAGGCGCCTTGTGTGGTGAACAGCATGAAGTTAGGCGTAGCTCTTAGCCAAGTTAAGGCGTGGATCCAGTGAAGCCAAGTGGTCCCCACGTTATAAGGCGCAGATTATTTAATTAATTCTGATTTAAATTTAAATTTTATTTTAAAATAGGAAAAGATATTATTTTAATTTTAAAAAGATAGATTTTAAATTAATTAGGATTAGATATAAAAAGGAATTCCAATAGGGTGATTGGAACACAACATTTTTCCATTCCAATTTACAATCCTAGTTTTCTACTCTAAACCATGAGCAACTAAACCTCCACTATTAAGGTTAGGAGCTCTGTCTAATTGTATGGATTGATTTTATTGTTTTTCTAATTTAATTCATGTTTTGATTTATATTTAAGAATTATTTTTTTTCTTTATTTTATAAATTTGGGTGGAACAGAAGTATGACCCTCTTTCTAATTGAGTTCATGTATAACTTGGAAAAGCTCTTTACTTGAACAACAGCTTGAAAACAACTTCTCCTAAATTTTAATTATCTGGATTTAACGGGATACGTGACATATAATCCTTTTATTTTTGGGTAATTATAATTTTTGTGGCATATAAACTGGAATTTGATCATGCAGCTTCTAAATGGAATTAATTGACCAAGGAATTGGCAGTTAATAAATTTTAGAGGAGACTAGAAAGGTCTAAGGAATTAGGGTCTAGTCACATATAGTTTGCCATAAATTAGATCTTACATGATTAAAATAAATTAATAAGAAAAGTCAATCCAAAAAATAGATAACTTTGAAACCTTAACTGTCTTCTCCATATTTTATTCCCAACTCATTTACTTTACTTTTTTACTTTCTGAACGATTGTTTAATGCTCTTTGAATATTCAAACACTCTTTTCTGTTTGTCTAACTAAGCCAATGAATCAATCATTGTTGCTTAATCCTTCAATCCTCGTGGGATCGACCCTCACTCACCTGAGGTATTACTTGGTACAACTGGTGCGCAGAAATTGTGATTACACTTTGATTATGTAAAATTCATCGCTCTTTCTTTCCCTGGTAATGGCGCCAAAAACATGATGCCAATACCATGGTTCACAACTTTGCACAACTAACCAGCAAGTGCACTGGGTCGTCCAAGTAATACCTTACGTGAGTAAGGGTCGAATCCCACGGAGATTGTTGGTATGAAGCAAGCTATGGTCATCTTGTAAATCTCAGTCAGGCAGATATAAATTGATAATGGTGTTTTCGAAAATAATTAATAAAACAGGGATAGAAATACTTATGTAAATCATTGGTGAGAATTTCAGATAAGCGAATAGAGATGCTTTCGTTCCTTTGAACCTCTGCTTTCCTGCTATCTTCATCCAATCAGTCTTACTCCTTTCTATGGCTGGCTTTATGTGATACATCACCATTGTCAATGGCTACTTTCGGTCTTCTCTCGGGAAAATGATCCAAATGCCCTGTCACGGCACGGCTAATCGTCTGGAGGCATCACCCTTGTCAATGGTTTCATCTTATCCTCTCAGTGAAAATGGTCAACGCACCCTGTCACGGCACGGCTATTCATCTGTCGGTTCTCGATTATGCTGGAATAGGATTTACTATCCTTTTGCGTCTGTCACTACGCCCGGCAATCGCGAGTTTGAAGCTCGTCACAGTCATTCAATCATTGAATCCTACTCGGAATACCACAGACAAGGTTTAGACTTTCCGGATTCTCTTGAATGCCGCCATCATTCTAGCTTACACCACGAAGATTCCGATTAAGAGATCTAAGAGATACTCATTCAATTCTAATGTAGAACGGAAGTGGTTGTCAGGCACGCGTTCATAGGGAATGATGATGATTGTCACGTTCATCACATTCAGGTTGAAGTACGAATGAATATCTTAGAAGCGAAATAAGATGAATTGAATAGAAAACAGTAGTACTTTGCATTAATCTTTGAGGAACAGCAGAGCTCCACACCTTAATCTATGGAGTGTAGAAATTCTACCGTTAAAAATACATAAGTGATAATGGAGTTCATTGGTCTCGGCCCCAGAGGGGAACCGGAGTAACCAAGACTGTGAATACAATGATAAAAAGTTCTATTTATAATAAACTAGTCACTAGGGTTTACTGGAGTAAGTAATTGATGCATAAATCCACTTCCGGGGCCCACTTGGTGTGTGCTTGGGCTGAGCTTTAACTTTCCACGTGCAGAGGCCATTTGTGGAGTTGAACGCCAGGTTTTGATCCATTTCTGGCGTTCAACTCTGGTTCTTGATCCATTTCTGGCGCTGAACTCCAGAATTGGGCAGAGAGCTGGCGTTGAATGCCAGTTTACATCATCTATCCTCGAGCAAAGTATAGACTATTATATATTGCTGGAAAGCCCTGGATGTCTACTTTCCAACGCAATTGGAAGCGCGTCATTTTGAGTTCTGTAGCTCCAGAAAATCCATTTTTAATGCAGGGAGGTCAGAATCCAACAGCATCAGCAGTCCTTCTTCAACCTCTGAATCTGATTTTTGCTCAAGTCCCTCAATTTCAGCTAGAAAATACCTGAAATCACAGAAAAACACACAAATTCATAGTAAAGTCCAGAAATGTGAATTTAACATAAAAACTAATGAAAATATCCCTAAAAGTAACTAGATCCTACTAAAAACATACTAAAAACAATGCCAAAAAGCGTATAAATTATCCGCTCATCACAACACCAAACTTAAATTGTTGCTTGTCCCCAAGCAACTGAAAATCAAATAGGATAAAAAGAAGAGAATATACTATAAATTTCAAACTATCAATGAAACATAGCTCCAATCAAATGAGCGGGACTTATAGCTTTTTGCCTCTTGAATAGTTTTGGCATCTCACTTTATCCATTGAGGTTCAGAATGATTGGCATCTATAGGAACTCAGAGTTCAGATAGTGTTATTGATTCTCATAGTTCAGTATGATGATTCTTGAACACAGCTATTTTATGAGTCTTGGCCGTGGCCCTAAGCACTTGGTTTTCCAGTATTACCACCGGATACATAAATGCCACAGACACATAATTGGGTGAACCTTTTCAGATTGTGACTCAGCTTTGCTAAAGTCCCCAATTAGAGGTGTCCAGGGTTCTTAAGCACACTCTTTTTTTGCTTTGGACCTTGACTTTAACCGCTCAGTCTCAAGTTTTCACTTGACACCTACATGCCACAAGCACATGGTTAGGGACAGCTTGGTCTAGCCGCTCAGACCAGGATTTTATTCCTTTAGGCCCTCCTATCCACTAATGCTCAAAGCCTTGGGATCCTTTTTATTTGCCCTTGCCTTTTGGTTTTAAGGGTTATTGGTTTTTTGCTCTTGTCTTTTGGTTTTAAGAGCTTTTGGCTTTTTCTGCTTGCTTTTTCTTTTTTCTTTCTATTTTTTTTTCGCAAAATTTTTTTTTCTGCAAGCTTTGTTCTTTTCTGCTTTTTCTTGCTTCAAGAATCATTTTTATGATTTTTCAAATTATCAAATAACATGTCTCCTAGTCATCATTCTTTCAAGAGCCAACATATTTAACATTCTTAAACAACAACTTCAAAAGACATATGCACTATTCAAGCATTCATTCAGAAAACAAGAAGCATTGTCACCACATCAATATAATTAAGCTAAGTTCAAGGATAAATTCAAAAATCATGTAATTCTTGTTCTTTTGAATTAAAACATTTTTCATTTAAGAGAGGTGATGGATTCATAGGACATTCATAACTTTAAGACATAGTTACTAACTACTAATGATCATGTAATGAAGACACAAACATAGATAAGCACTTAACATAGAAAACGAAAAACAGAGAAAGTAAGAACAAGGAATGAATCCACCTTAGTGATGGTGGCGTTTCCTTCTTGAGGAACCAATGATGTCCTTGAGCTCTTCTATGTCTCTTCCTTGTCTTTGTTGCTCCTCCCTCATTGCTTTTTGATCTTCTCTAATTTCATGAAGGATGATGGAGTGCTCTTGATGTTCCACCCTTAGTTGTCCCATGTTGGAACTTAATTCTCCTAGGGAGGTGTTGATTTGCTCCCAATATTTATGTGGAGGGGAGTGCATCCCCTGAGGTATCTCAGGGATCTCTTGATTTGCAGCCACATGTTCTACCACTGAGCTATAGACCCTTGAGATGAATCTTTCCATCTCCCATGACTCAGAGGTGAAAGCTTTTGTCTTCCCTTTCCTCTTTCTTGAGGTTTCTCTGGCCTTAGGTGCCATTAATAGTTATGAAAAAACAAAAAAGCTATGCTTTTACCACACCAAACTTAGAATGTTGCTCGCCTTCGAGCAAAAGAAGAAAGAATAGAAGAAGAAGAAGAAGATATGGAGGAGATGGAGGGATGTGTGTATTCGGCCATATGGGTGGGATTGGGTGGGAAAGAGATGTTGAATTTTGAAGGTAGGTGGGTGTATGGATGTGAGTGGTAAACGAAAAACAGAAGGGATGACCATGAATGGAGAGAGAGAGGGTGAGAAGAAGTGAGTGGAGGTAGGTGGGGATCCTGTGGGGTCCACAGATCCTGAGATGATCCTATGAGGTCCACAGATCTTGAGGTGTCAAGGCATTTACATCCCTGCACCAATTTAGGCAAGCAAAATGCCCTTGCACACAACTCTGGGCGTTCAGCGCCAGGTTGGAGCCCATTTTGGGCGTTCAACGCCCATTTGTTGCCCATTTCTGGCGTTGAACGCCAGAACCATGCTTGTTCTGGGCGTTCAGTGCCAGCTCTTCTCCAGGGTGCAATTCTGGCGTTCAGCACCCAGATGATGCCCATTTTGGGCGTTCAGCGCCCAGATACTGCCCATTTTGGGCGTTCAGCGCCAGAACCATGCTCTATTCTGGCGTTGAACGCCAGGCAGATGCTTCCTCCAGGGTGTGATTTTTCTTCTGCTGTTTTTGATTCCGTTTTCAATTTTTATATTTATTTTGTGACTCCACATGATCATGAACCTATAAAGACATATAACTAAGAAAAATATAGTTAGATAAATAAAAATTGGGTTGCCTCCCAACAAGCGCTTCTTTATCTGCCATCTCTAATGAGATTTTAGCAGCTTGCACCCCATAGATTCCCAGTTTCTCTATTACAGAGAGGGGCATGAGGTTTATCCCTGAACCAAGGTCACACAGAGCCTTAAAGATCATGGTGCCTATGGTACAAGGTATTATGAACTTTCCAGGATCCTGTCTCTTCTGAGGCAATGTCAGTTGATCCAGATCACTTAGTTCATTGGTGAACAAGGGAGGTTCATCTTCCCAAGTTTCAATACCAAATAATTTGGCATTCAGCTTCATGATTGCACCAAGAAACTTGGCAGTTTGCTCTTCAGTAACATCCTTATTCTCTTCAGAAGAGAAATACTCATCAGAGCTCATGAATGGCATAAGGAGGTTCAATGGAATCTCTATGGTCTCTAGATGAGCCTCAGAGTCCTTTGGTTCCTCAGAGGGAAGCTCCTTATTGATCACTGGACGTCCCAGGAGGTCTTCCTCCTTGGGATTCACGTCCTCTCCTTTCCTCACAGGTTCGGCCATGGTGCTTATGTCAATAGCCTTGCACTCTCCTTTTGGATTCTCTTCTGTATTGTTTGGGAGAGTACTAGGAGGGATTTCAATGATCCTTTTACTCAGCTGGCCCACTTGTGCTTCCAAGTTTCTAATGGAAGACCTTGTTTCATTCATGAAACTCACAGTGGCCTTAGATAGATCAGAGACTAAGTTTGCTAAGCTAGATGGATTCTGCTCAGAATTCTCTATCTGTTGCTGAGTGGATGATGGAAAAGGCTTGCTATTGCTAAACCTGTTTCTTCCACCATTATTAAAGCCTTGTTGAGGCTTTTGATCCTTCCATGAGAAATTGGATGATTTCTCCATGATGAGTTATAGGTGTTTCCATAAGGTTCACCCATATAATTTACCTCTGCTATTGCAGGGTTTTCAGGATCATAAGCTTCTTCTTCAGAAGATGCCTCTTGAGTACTGTTGGATGCAGCTTGCATTCCATTCAGACTCTGAGAAATCATATTGACTTGTTGAGTCAATATTTTATTCTGAGCCAATATGGCATTCAGAGTATCAATTTCAAGAACTCCCTTCTTCATAGGCGTCCCATTACTCACAGGATTCCTCTCAGAAGTGTACATGAACTGGTTATTAGCAACCATGTCAATGAGTTCTTGAGCTTCTGCAGGCGTTTTCTTTAGGTGAATGGATCCACCTGCAGAAGTATCCAATGACATCTTAGTTAATTCAGATAAACCATCATAGAATATATCCAGGATGGTCCATTCTGAAAGCATGTCAGAAGGGCACTTTTTGGTCAGCTGCTTGTATCTTTCCCAAGCTTCATAGAGGGATTCACCTTCTTTCTGTCTGAAGGTTTGAACATCCACTCTAAGCTTGCTCAGCTTTTGAGGAGGAAAGAACTTGGCTAAGAAAGCCGTGACCAGCTTATCCCAAGAGTTCAGGCTATCTTTGGGTTGAGAGTCTAACCACACTCTAGCTCTGTCTCTTACAGCAAAAGGGAAAAGCATGAGCCTGTAGACTTTAGGATCTACTCCATTAGTCTTTACAGTATCACAGATCTGCAAGAATTCAGTTAAGAACTGAAATGGATCTTCGGATGGAAGTCCATGAAACTTGCAGTTCAGCTGCATTAGAGAAACTAGCTGAGGTTTCAGCTCAAAATTGTTTGCTCCAATGGCAGGAATGGAGATGCTTCTTCCATGTAAATTGGAATTAGGTGCAGTAAAGTCACCAAGCATTCTCCTTGCATTATTGTTGTTGGGTTCGGCTGCCATCTCCTTTACTTGTTCGAATTTTTCAGTAAGGTTGTCTCTGGATTGTTGTAATTTAGCTTCTCTTAGTTTTCTCTTCAGAGTCCTTTCAGGTTCTGGATCAGCTTCAACAAGAATGCCTTTTTCTTTGTCCCTGCTCATAAGAAAGAGAAGAGAAAAAGAAAAGAAGAGGAATCCTCTATGTCACAGTAAAGAGGTTCCTTATTGTTAGTAGAGGAAGAGAAGAAGAAAAAAATTCGAACACAGATAGAAGAGGGGGTTCGAATTTGGTAAGTGATGTGAGGAAGAGATGTTAGTAGATGAATAAATAAATAGAATAAGATGAGAGAGGGAGAGGATTTTCGAAAATAATTTTTGAAAAAGAGTTAGTGATTTTCGAAAATAGTTTTTGAAAAAGGTTAGTAATTTTTTTCGAAAATTAAGATTTAAAAATTGAAATAATTAGTTAATTAAAAAGAAATTTTGAAAAAGAGGGAAGATATTTTCAAAAATAAGAGAGAGGGAGTTAGTTAGGTGGTTTTGAAAAAGATAAGAAACAAACAAAAAGTTAGTTAGTTAGTTGAAACAAATTTTGAAAAGATAAGAAGTTAGGAAGTTAGAAAAGATATTTTGAAATCAAATTTTTGAAAAGGATAAGATAAGAAGATATTTTTTAAAAGATATGATTGAAATTAGTTTTTGAAAAAGATTTGATTTTTAAAATCACAATTAATGACTTGATTCACAAGAAATCACAAGATATGATTCTAGAACTTAAAGTTTGAATCTTTCTTAACAAGTAAGTAACAAACTTGAAATTTTTGAATCAAAACATTAATTGTTATTGTTATTTTTGAAAATAACTAAGAAATTTGAAAAAGATTTGATTTTTTGAAAAAGATTTTGAAAAAGATAAGATTTTCAAATTGAAAATTTGATTTGACTCATAAAAACAACTAGATTTTTAAAAATTTTTGAAAAAGTCAAATCTAATTTTCGAAATTTTAAGAGAGAAAAAGGGAAAGATATTTTTTTTATTTTTGAATTTTTAATGATGAGAGAGAAAAATAGAAAAATGATGCAATGCATGAAATTTTTAAATTAAAACAATGAAAGCATGCAAGAATGCTATGAATGTCAAGATGAACACCAAGAACACTTTGAATGTCAAGATGAACACCAAGAACATATTTTTGAAAAACTTTTTAATGCAAGGAAAACATGCAAGACACCAAACTTAGAATTCTTTAATGCTTAGACACTAAGAATTCAAGAATGCATATGAAAAACAAGAAAAGACACAAAACATGCAAATGCAAAGATCAAACAAGAAGACTTACCAAGAACAACTTGAAGATCATGAAGAGCACTATGAATGCATGAGAATTTTCGAAAAATGCAAGATGCACATGCAATTGACACCAAACTTATAACATGACTCAAGACTCAAACAAGAACACAAAAAATATTTTTGATTTTTATGATTTTCTAATCCTTTTGTTTTTTTTTTTTCGAAAATTATTTGAAAAACAAAAATAAGGATTCCAAAATTTTTAATATGAATTCCAGGAATCTTATGCTCTTTAGTCTAAAGCTCCAATCAAAGGGTCAGGCATTGCTTAATAGCCAGCCAAGCTTTAGAATGGATTTACATCCATTGCGGTGATTAGTTGAAGACCAATCCCAAAGGAGTTTGGGTATGGCTTTTCAGCCAGATAGAATTCAACATGTTACCACGAAACTCTAGAATTCATTCTTAAAAGTTTTGAAGCCATAGAATAATTTATTTTTGAAAACATTATTTTTATTATTTTTTTTTTTTCGAAAACAAAAGAAAAAGTTTTGAAAGATTTTTGAAAAATTTTTGAAAACAAAGGAAAAAGAAAATTACCAGATCTGAGCAACAAGATGAATCTTCAGTTGTCCAAACTCGAACAATCCCCGGCAACGGGGCCAAAAACTTGGTGCGCAGAAATTGTGATTACACTTTGATTATGTAAAATTCATGGCTCTTTCTTTCCCTGGTAATGGCGCCAAAAACATGATGCCAATACCATGGTTCACAACTTCGCACAACTAACCAGCAAGTGCACTGGATCGTCCAAGTAATACCTTACGTGAGTAAGGGTCGAATCCCACGGAGATTGTTGGTATGAAGCAAGCTATGGTCACCTTGTAAATCTCAGTCAGGCAGATATAAATTGATAATGGTGTTTTCGAAAACAATTAATAAAACAGGGATAGAAATACTTATATAAATCATTGGTGAGAATTTCAGATAAGCGAATAGAGATGCTTTCGTTCCTTTGAACCTCTGCTTTCCTGCTATCTTCATCCAATCAGTCTTACTCCTTTCCATGGCTGGCTTTATGTGATACATCACCATTGTCAATGGCTACTTTCGGTCTTCTCTCGGGAAAATGGTCCAAATGCCCTGTCATGGCACGGCTAATCATCTGGAGGCATCACCCTTGTCAATGGTTTCATCTTATCCTCTCAGTGAAAATGGTCAACGCACCCTGTCACGGCACGGCTATTCATCTGTCGGTTCTCGATCATGCTGGAATAGGATTTACTATCCTTTTGCGTCTGTCACTACGCCCGGCAATCGCGAGTTTGAAGCTCGTCACAGTCATTCAATCATTGAATCCTACTCGGAATACCACAGACAAGGTTTAGACTTTCCGGATTCTCTTGAATGCTGCCATCATTCTAGCTTACACCACGAAGATTCCGATTAAGAGATCTAAGAGATACTCATTCAATTCTAATGTAGAACGGAAGTGGTTGTCAGGCACGCATTCATAGGGAATGATGATGATTTTCACGTTCATCACATTCAGGTTGAAGTGCAAATGAATATCTTAGAAGCGAAATAAGATGAATTGAATAGAAAACAGTAGTACTTTGCATTAATCTTTGAGGAACAGCAGAGCTCCACACCTTAATCTATGGAGTGTAGAAACTCTACCATTGAAAATACATAAGTGATAATGGAGTTCATTGGTCTCGGCCCCAGAGGGGAACCGGAGTAACCAAGACTGTGAATACAATGATAAAAAGTTCTATTAGTCACTAGGGTTTACTGGAGTAAGTAATTGATGCATAAATCCACTTCCGGAGCCCACTTGGTGTGTGCTTGGGCTGAGCTTTAACTTTCCACGTGCAGAGGCCATTTGTGGAGTTGAACGCCAGGTTTTGATCCATTTCTGGCGTTCAACTCTGGTTCTTGATCCATTTCTGGCGCTGAACTCCAGAATTGGGCAGAGAGCTGGCGTTGAACACCAGTTTACGTCGTCTATCCTCAAGCAAAGTATGGACTATTATATATTGCTGGAAAGCCCTAGATGTCTACTTTCCAACGCAATTGAAAGCGCGCCATTTTGAGTTCTGTAGCTCCAGAAAATCCATTTTGAATGCAGGGAGGTCAGAATCCAACAGCATCAGCAGTCCTTCTTCAACCTCTGAATCTGATTTTTGCTCAAGTCCAATTTCAGCCAGAAAATACCTGAAATCACAGAAAAACACACAAACTCATAGTAAAGTCCAGAAATGTGAATTTAACATAAAAACTAATGAAAATATCCCTAAAAGTAACTAGATCCTACTAAAAACATACTAAAAACAATGTCAAAAAGCGTATAAATTATCCGCTCTTCAACGACCCGGTGCACTTGCCGGTTAGTTTGTGGTTAGAAATTCTGCATCAAGTTTTTAGCGCCGTTGCCGGGGATTGATTGTGATTGACAAGTACTCGTTGTTTGATTTCTTAGATTAGATAATTTTTCTTTTAATTAATTTTATTTTATTATTATTAATTTTCATTTTTCATTTTTGTTTATTTTCATTTTCGTAAAATTTTGTTTCTTTTTTTTTTTTTTTCGTTCTTTCGTTCGTCCCCACCCTCCTGTTTCGTTTATTTCTTTTTTTTTTGCTTTTATATTTTTTTTACTGTAGTCCATTTTAATTTTTTATTTATTTTATTTTTATTTTTATTTTCTTTTATTTTCGTTTTTGTTTCCTTCCATTTTTTTCTATATTCTATTAGTTTTGTTTTATTTTGTCTTTAATTTTTTTTAGAAAATAAAATAAAATAAAATAAAATAAATAGCACTAGTGTTTTTCTTAATTTCTGAAATTAAGTTTGGTGTTTCCTAGTTAGTCTTATTTTAATTTTTTTTTTAATTTGCCTAATAATTTTGATAATTTTTAGTCTTAATTTTACTAGTAATTTTCAAATTTTAGTGTTTGTTTGTTTTATTCAATATTTTTATCTTTTTACTCTGGTTACCTCATTGGAATTCTCTGCACTCTGACGTAGAGAGTTCCATCTTTTCTTGTCTTCTGTTTGTTTATGCGTAGGAACAGAGACAAAGAACATCTCTTAGACTTTGATCCTGAACCTGAAAGGACTTGTAGGCGACGTTTACAACAAGCAAGACTTTACAAGGCTGCAGAATCCACTATGGATAATAATAATGCTGTTAATGCCAATGTGGTAAATCCGAATGGGGATGAGCAACAAAGGAGAGTGCTTGGCTCTTATTCTGCCCCTACTGCAGATCTTTATGGAAAGCATTGTGGTGCCTCCTATAGCTGCGAACAACTTTGAGTTGAAGCCACAACTGGTCACCCTGGTGTAACAAAATTGCCAGTATCATGGACTTCCTCATGAAGATCCAAATCAATTTATATCTGATTTTCTGCAGATTTGTGATACTGTGAAGATAAATGGAGTGAATCCTGAGGTGTACAGACTCATGCTTTTCCCGTTTGCTCTGAGGGATAAAGCAAAGCTATGGCTAGATTTCCAACCAAAAGAGAGTTTGAATACTTGGGAAAAGGTTGTTACTAAGTTTCTCACTAAATTTTTCCCACCAAAGAAGCTGACTAAGCTTAGGTTAGAGATTCAGACCTTCAGGCAGAAGGAGGGTGAAACTCTTTATGAAGCTTGGGAGAGATACAAGCTGCTGACCAGGCAATGCCCTCCGGACATGTTCTCCAAATGGACCCAACTAGATATCTTTTATGAAGGTTTGGGTGAGATGTCCAAGATGAGCTTAGATACCTCTGCAGGTGGTTCATTGCACAAGAAGAAGACACAGAGGAGACTATTGAGCTTATTGAATTGGTGGCTAGCAACCAATATTTATACTCATCTAACAGGAATCCTGTGAACTCTAAGACCTCTCAGAAGAGAGGCGTGTTGGAAGTGGAAGCTGTTAATGCTCTTCTTGCTCAGAACAAGCTTATGTCTCAGCAAATAAATCTACTTATTCAATAGATGGGTGGCATGTAAGTCTCAGCTATCAACACCCAAAATCCATCTCAAGAGACCTTCTATGACATGGCAGGTAATTTTGTGCAAAATGATAATTATGATTATGCTCAACCCTCTTCTGAACAGGTCAATTACATGGGGAGTGCTCCTAGAAATCCCAATAATGATCCCTATTCTCAAACCTACAATCAAAGGTGGAGAAATCACCCAAATTTTGGATGGAGAGACCAACCTCAGAGACCTCAGAACTTCAACAATAATTCCCAAGGCGGCTTCTAACAGAACAATTACAATAACCGCCAATTTCAGTCTCAGCAGGCAAACTCTAAATCCCAAGAAGATTCTAACTGGGAGATGATGAAGAGTTTTGTGCAGGAAACCAGAGCATCAATCAAGAATTTGGAGATTCAGATGGGTCAAATAGCCACAAGAGTTAATGAAATTGATCAGAAGACCACTAATAGCCTTCCTGGTAACACAATTCCAAATCCAAGAGAGGAATGGAAGGCTATCACCTTGATAGATGGACAAGTGGCAAGTATGGAAGCACAAGTTAGTGAGGAGCCCATTGAAAAAGAAGCTCCAGAGGAGAAGAAGGAAGAAGTAGAGCATGTCCCTCCAAAGCGTGTAGACAACCCATTCCCAGACTCTTTTGACACTTATCCTACATTGCCAAAGGCTCTTGAGTACAAGCCTAAAATGCCATATCCTCAGAGACTTCAAAAGGAGACCAAGGACAAGCAGTTTTCAAAGTTCTTGGAAGTCTTCAGAAAGTTGCAAATCAATATTCCTTTTGCTGAGGTTTTGGAGAAAATGCCTATTTATGTCAAGTTCATGAAGGAGTTGTTGTCAAAGAAGAAGCCTTTAAAGGGAGATGAGATAGTGGTCTTGACTAAAGAATGCAGTGCCATCGTTCAAAATCACTTACCAAAGAAGATGCCAGATCCAGGGAGCTTTCAAATTCCATGCACCATTAGGAGCACAACCTTTGAGAAAGTGTTATATGATCTGGGAGCAAGCATCAATTTAATGCCGCTGTCTGTGATGAAGAAGCTGCAAATCCAAGAGGCACAACCCACGAAGATAGCATTACAGAAGGCATACAAATCTATGAATCATGCATACGGATTAGTGGAGAATATCTTAGTCAAAGTGGGTAAGTTCTTCCTCCCAGCAGATTTTGTGATTCTTGACACAGAAGAGGATGAGAACGCCTCTATAATTCTAGGAAGACCATTCCTAGCCACTGGAAGAGCTCTGATTGATGTAGAAGTGGGTGAATTAGTACTTAGAGTGCATAATGAGCAACTGGTCTTTCATGTCTTCAAAGATATACATTCAACAGGTGAAGAAGAGAGGTGCATGCAGACTGAGCTTATTGATCCAAACCTCAACAACCCCCTGATGACGAATAGCAGAATCTGCAACTCAACCCTCCTTTGGTGACAATCAATAAAATTCCTCCTGACATCAAACCTAAGTTTGGTGTTGGGAATGCATCATCCACCAAGGAGGAGGTTCCCAAAAAGAAGAAAATACCCAGGGGATGGAGAAATAAAGAGATCCCCACTGAAGGTTTCTCCCCAGGAATGAAGGTGGTGTTGACTAGCAATCCAGTGCGGACTTATACAGTAAACAGAATCCTCTCTCTAGAGCATATTGAGATACTTTATGGAGACACAGGAAAGAAGTTCAAAGTAAGGGGTGAAGAGCTGAGCCCCTATGATCCTCCTCCTTAGAGGAGCTGACCGTCAAGCTAGTGACGTTAAAGAAGCGCTTGTCAGGAGGCAACCCAATAATTTCGTATCCTTAGTTATTTTTTGAAGTAGTAGTTTTCTTACTTATTTGATTTTTATTGAGTTTTTATTGTTTTTCTAATCATGCAGCTATTTTATCACAGGAACCGAACACTTCAGAAAAAAAAACAAAAAAAAAATATATATTAAAAACAATAAAATAATACAAAAAAAACTATATATATATTAATTATTTTTACTTCTCTTGCTCTTTTATCCTTTTATTCTTCTTTCATCACACTATTTGTTTTTGTTTTCAGTTCTTCTTTGCTTGAGGACAACCAAACCTTTAAGTTTGGTGTTGACGCTTCGCTTATGAGTTTTCTATTTATTTTTAATGGCACCAAAGGGAGGCGAATCATCTTCACGGAGGAACACAACATGAAGAATAAAACAACCGCTAGGATAACTAAGGTGGTTGAGTTCCTTTCATTTTTTATTCCTCCGCTCTTTTCCTATGTTATGTTCTGATTTTCTGCTATTTTACTTTGTTTGTTGCATGATCCTTTATTAGTTAGAATCTTAGGTCTAGTTTAGTTTTCTCTTAATTGCTTTAATTCTGAAAAGATGTCTCATGTATTACTCACTGAGCTTGAATTCAAATAAAAAATACAGAAGTGATGTATGGCATGAAAAAGTGAGTTTATATTGAAGAATAGTCTTATTTACTTAGATGTAGTGGTATTTTCTGTAATTTTGAATGCATGACATGAACAGTGCATAGTTAAATTTGAATCAAAAAATGTTGATGTACAATGAACAGGAATTTAGAGAATTATTATGATTTCTCTGAAATTAATGAAAGTTTAATCCTTGAAGCAAAAGAAACAGCAAAAGAAAAATAAGAGCAGGGTCCAAGGCTCTGAGCATCAATGACTAGGGAGGTCAGACATGATTAAAAGCTCAAACAGTTGTTTCCCTAGTCACATGCTTGTGGTGTTTCTGTGTCAAGTAATCCTTGAGACAAAACATTTAGAGTCGAGATCAGTTGCAGAGTACGCCAAAGGCTTTGAGCACCACTGTTTGGGAGTAACTAAAATAAATAAATAAATAAATAAATAAATAATATTTAATTAGAACCTAAAGAGAGTTCCCCAGTTAAGTGCTTGTGGTGTTTCTGTGTCAAGTAAAGCTTGAGACAAAACATTTAAAGTCACGACTAGACTCAAGGTGCAAAGCACCAGAAAAAAAATAGCTGTGTTCAAGGATTAAATTGAGTTACAAAAGATCAGAGAATTCATAATATTATCCGGATTCTAATTCCAAATGACAGTAACATTCTTCCGATTCAAAGGTGAGTGAGATGCCAAAAGTATTCAGGATTGCAGTTGTAAACCCCACTATAAAAAGAGACATGAGCTTAATCGAACTCTCATTCTCATGCAAATTCACATCCTAAGCCTATATTAATTTTGGTTGCTTGAGGACAAGCAACAATTCAAGTTTGGTGTTGTGATGCGTGAGCATCTTTCCTATCTTTTCCTAGTGAATTTGCATTTAAATTGCCGAGTTTAATCAAGAATTAATTATCTTTTAGCCACTATGGATGCTACTTTAAGTATTGTGCAATTCTGTTTATTTTAGGTAGCATTTGGCTGGATTTGATGGAGTTTCCGCAGAAAAAGAGAAGAAGGCGAATGATGCTGTCAACCCTGACCTCTCTGCACTCAAACCATAATAACTCAAGCTAAAAAAGTCCAATGGACGTGATTTCAGTCGCGTTGGAAAGGTAACTTTCAGAGCTTCCAACGATATATAATAGTCCATACTTTTCTTCCATCAACTCTGCCAAGGCTGCGCCTAACTTGAGATTTCTCAAGTTAGGCGCAAGAAACAACAACAACACGCAACATGTGCTCTCCTCCAAGTAAGGCGCATTGCCTCCTCTTCAGTCCAAGTGAAGCGCCTAGTGTGGTGAACAGCATGAAGTTAGGCGCAGCTCTTAGCCAAGTTAAGGCGTGGATCCAGTGAAGCCAAGTGGTCCCCACGTTATAAGGCGCGGATTATTTAATTAATTCTGATTTAAATTTAAATTTTATTTTAAAATAGAAAAAGATATTATTTTAATTTTAAAAAGATATATTTTAAATTAATTAGGATTAGATATAAAAAAAATTCCAACAGGGTGATTCGAACACAACATTATTCCATTCCAATTTACAATCCTAGTTTTCTACTCTGAACCATGAGTAACTAAACCTCCACTGTTAAGGTTAGGAGCTCTGTCTAATTGTATGGATTGATTTTATTATTTTTCTATTTTAATTCATGTTTTGATTTATATTTAAGAATTGTTTTCGTTCTTTATTTTATGAATTTGGGTGGAACGGAAGTATGACCCTCTTTCTAATTGAGTTCATGTATAACTTGGAAAAGCTCTTTACTTGAACAACAGCTTGAAAACAACTTCTCCTAAATTTTAATTATCTGAATTTAACGGGATACGTGACATATAATACTTTTATTTTTGGGTAATTAGAATTTTTGTGGCATATAAACTGGAATTTGATCATGCAGCTTCTAATTAGAATTAATTGACCAAGGAATTGGCAGTTAATGAATTTTAGAGGAGACTAGAAAGGTCTAAGGAATTAGGGTCTAGTCACATATAGTTTTCCATAAATTAGATCTTACATGATTAAAATAAATTAATAAGAAAAGTCAATCTGGAAAATAGATAACTATGAAACCTTAACTGTCTTCTCCATATTTTATTCCCAACTCATTTACTTTACTATTTTACTTTCTGAACGATTGTTTAATGCTCTTTGAATATTCAAACACTCTTTTTTGTTTGTCTAACTAAGCCAATCAATCAATCATTGTTGCTTAATCCTTCAATCCTCGTGGGATCGACCCTCACTCACCTGAGGTATTACTTGGTACGACCCGGTGCACTTGCCGGTTAGTTTGTGGTTAGAAATTCCGCATCAGTCACCCCTTCATTCTGACTTAACTGAATTAAGTACGAGAGTATATCTTGGAGAAGAAGTAAGTGTTAATTGAAAGATAAACAATAGTACTTATATTAATTCATGAAGAACAACAGAGCTCCACACCTTAATCTATGAAGTGTAGAAACTCCACCGTAGAAAATACATAAGAGAAAAAGGTCTAGGCATGGCCGAATGGCCAGCCTCCCAGTCCAATGGTTCAATAGTGATAAAGTGTTTTCTCGATATGAATACAATAGTAAAAAGTACTATTTATACTAAAACTAGTTACTAAGGATTACAGAAAATAGGTAACTAAGTGCAGATAGTGCAGAAATCCACTTCTGGGGCCCACTTGGTGTGTGCTTGGGCTGAGCATTGAGCTTTACACGTGCATAGGCTTTTTCTAGAGTTAAACGCCAGCTTGGATGCCAGTTTGGGCATTTAACTCCAGTTCTGGTGCCAATTCCGGCGTTTTACGCCAGAAAATGGTCTCTGGCTGGCGTTGAACGCCAGTTTGGGCCATCAAATCTCGGGAAAAGTATGGACTATTATATATTGCTGGAAAGCCCAAGATGTCTACTTTCCAAAGAATATAGAGTGCGCCAATTGGGCTTTTGTAGCTCCAGAAAAATGCGTTTTAGTGCAGGGAGGTCAGAATCCAACAACATCTGCAGTCCTTTCTTAGGCTTTGAATCAGATTTTTGCTCAGGTCCCTCAATTTCAGTCAGAAAATACCTGAAATTATAGAAAAACAAACAAACTCATAGTAAAGTCCAGAAATGTGATTTTTTCATAAAAACTAATAAAAATATAATAAAAAGTAACTAAAACATGCTAAAAACTACCTAAAAACAATACCAAAAAACGTATAAATTATCCGCTCATCAGACGCGTACGCGTTGATATGTTTTGCTGCGTTTCATGGGTGTGCATGGGCGACGCACACGCGTGACCCTGTTTTCATTCCAAAGTTGATTTTTGAGATTTCAAAGTCAAATTTCATACTTTTAAGCCTCCAATCTCAACCCTTATGTCTTAAAACTTGATGATAAGCCTAGCAATGGGAAGGGCTAGAAAATATGGTAACTTGTGAATGAAGAAATGGGAGAATAAATGATTAATGATGATCAAAGATCATTGTATGAGATTCGGAGGATGAATGTGGAAGTGCTTGATATGCCATGAGCCGAAGGGCTGTAATTGTTAATGAATTGGCTGATTATGGATTGTATTATGAGCTGAATGGCTAAGATAAAGCCGTGTTACGGCCGAGCTATTTTTGAAATGTGGCTGAGTATGATGCATATATGCGTATTGAATGAAATGTGAATGTTGCACTTCCACTATCTGAGATACGAGTTTCCCTAGGAGAAAGCAATGGCTAGCCACCATGTGCACCAGGTGGAGACTCGATACTCTGCTGACCTTATGTCGTAAGTGTGGCCAGACACTGTGAAAGTTCTAGATGAGCTCGTCCCCATGAATATACACCAATGAGGGTGTTGGATATGAATTATGACTTATGTTGTGAATAACTCGAGTTGGGGATGCACGATAGAGGGACAGTCCAATGGTTAGCTACCAGGACTTGGCATTAGGACAGGCATTCATCATATGCATACTATGTAAATTATTTGAAATTGCCTAATTGACTGCATATTACCTGCTACTTGTCTAAATGTCATATCTGTTCCTATTGGTATATCTTCTTGTCTGATATAATTGCGTTTGCCATATTATACTATTGTTGGTGGTTGGGAGGACTACAGGATTTGGAAAGGAGAATGTTAGTTAGACTGAAGATCTTTAGTCAGTTACCATTTATGGTTTAGTCTGTTTATAAGCTTTGAATTATCTGGTGGAAGTTCTAGGATTGCCTTCGGCTTTCCCAGGACATTGCATGTTAGATATGTGGGCACTGTTACCATACTGAGAACCTCCGGTTCTCACCCATGCGGATTTTGTGGTTTTCAGATGCAGGACGTGAGGCTTCTCACTGAGGCATGCTGGAGACTTTTGGATTAGCGAAGATCCTTGGTTCTTAGGAATTTACTTTGGTTTTATGTTTTTGCTTAGATACTTTTATCTCCACTAAATAATGTATATAAATATACTGTTTTGACTCCTCTTATAGGTTGTTTTGGAGAATAGGTTTTGTATTTCACCCTTTGGGTTTCTCGCTTTCTATATATTGTATATACTTCTATGCTCGGACCGGTTATCTTCGCAACCGGATTTTGAGTTTTGGATATTTGTGTTTTTGGAACTCTTTATATATTTTTTGCATTGGTTTACCCTTGATGTATTTCGTTACGTTATCGTTCAAAGTATTGCGATTTTCAATTTAACGGTTTTGTTCTATCCCTTTTCTTCAAAGGCTCCTAGTTATAAACATTCTTCACAATACTATATGTACTAAATTTTATTTTTAGAGGTCGTAATACCTCGCCACCTCTGTCTTATGACTTAAGCATAAGGCTTTGTGTGGTAGGGTGTTACAGTTTGGAATAAACAGAAAGATTTAGAAGCTAGACAAGGTAGGAATGTAGAAAGTGCAGTGATGAGTGGATAATTTATACGCTTTTTGGCAGTGTTTTTACATAGTTTTTAGTATGATTTGATTAGTTTTTAGTATATTTTTATTAGTTTTTAAATAAAAATCATATTTCTAGACTTTACTATGAGTTTGTGTGTTTTTCTATGATTTCAGGTAATTTCTGGCTAAAATTGAGGGACCTGAGCAAAATCTGATTCAGAGGCTCAAAAAGGATTGCAGATGCTATTGGATTCTGACCTCTCCTCACTCGAAATGGATTTTCTGGAGCTACAGAAGTCCAAATGGTGCGCTATAAATTGCATTGGAAAGTAGACATACAGGGCTTTCCAGCAATATATAATAGTCTATACTTTGCCCGAGTTTAGATGACGCAAACTTGCGTTCAATGCCAGTTCTCTGCCCTATTCTGGCATTAAACGCCAGAAATAGGTTACAAGTTGGAGTTAAACGCCCAAAACAGGTTACAACCTGGCGTTTAACTCCAGAAATAGCTTAGGCACATGTAAAGCTCAAGTCTCAGTCCCAGCACACACCAAGTGGGCCCCGGAAGTGGATTTCTGCACTATCTATCATAGTTTACTCATTTTTTGTAAACCTAGGTTACTAGTTTAGTATTTAAACAACTTTTAGAGATTTATTTTGTATCTCATGACATTTTCACGTTTCATATTGTATTTCTGACGGCATGAGTCTCTAAACCCCATGATTGGGGGTTAGGAGCTCTGCTGTGTCTCGATGAATTAATGCAATTACTTCTGTTTTCTATTCAAACACGCTTGTTTCTATTCTAAGATATTCACTCGTACTTAACCATGATGAATGTGATGATCTGTGACACTCATCATCATTCTCAACCTATGAACGCGTGCCTGACAACCACTTCTGTTCTACCTTAGATTGAGTGTGTATCTCTTAGCCTCTTGATTCATGATCAGAGTCTTCATGGTATAGGCTAGAATTATTGGCGGCCATTCCTGAGATCCGGAAAGTCTAAACCTTGTCTGTGGTATTTCAAGTAGGATCAGGGAAGGGGTGACTGTGACGAGCTTCAAACTCACGATTGTTAGGCGTAGTGACAGATGCAAAAGAATCAACGGATTCTATTCCAACATGAGTGAGAACCGACAGATGATTAGCCGTGCGGTGACAGCGCATTTAGACCATTTTCACTGAGAGGATGGATGGTAGCCATTGACAACGGTGATCCACCAACATACAGCTTGCCATGGAAGGAGACCTGCGTGCGTGAGGAAGAAGACAGTAGGAAAGCAGAGATTCAAAAGGCAGAGCATCTCTAAAACCTCAATCTGTTCTCCATTACTGCATACAAGTACTATTTAATTTATGCTTTTTACTATTCATAAATATAATCACTCTTATTATTGATCTCCTGACTAAGAATTACAAAATAACCACAACTTGCTTCAAGCCGACAATCTCCGTGGGATCGACCCTTACTCACGTAAGGTATTACTTGGATGACCCAGTGCACTTGCTGGTTTGTTGTGCGGAATTGCAAAAGTGTGATTGTGATTTTGTGCACCAAGTTTTTGGCGCCGTTGCCGGGGATTGTTTGAGTTTGAACAACTAACGGTGAATCTTGTTGCTTAGATTAGGAAAATTTTGTCTTTTGGGTCAGAGTCTTTTATTTTCTTTTCAAAAATTTTTCAAAAATTTTATTTTTCTTTATTAATTTTTAGTTTTCTGTGAGTTTAGTGTCATGTTCTAAGTTTGGTGTCAATTGCATGCTTTTCTTTGTCTTTCAATTTTCGAATTGCATGTTCTTTGTTCATCCTTGATCCTCAAGTTGTTCTAGTCTATTTTCCTTGTTTGATCTTTGGTTTGTCTTGTTTTGTGTCTTTTCTTGTTTTTCTTGTACTTTTTCAAATTTTTAGTTTTCAAAAAATTTTTATTTATTAAATACCTTATTAAAACACGTTAAATTTATAGCTCAATTGGCTAGAGTATTGTGCTTATGGTAATTGGCTATTTTCTTTCTAAAATCTTTTCAAAAATAATTTTTCTTTGATTAAATCTTGTGTCAAGTTTTAAGTTTGGTGTTTCCTTGTTAGTTTTTATTTAATTTTCAAAAATTTATTTTTGATTTTCTAAAAGTTTTAAGTTTGGTGTTCTTTTTTTATGTTCTTGAGTCCTTTGAGTCTTTGAATTTTTGTTCTTCGTGTTCTTGTGAATCTTCAAGGTGTTCTTGAGTCTTTCTTGCGTTTTGATCTTAAAATTTTTATGTTTGGTGTTCCTTGGTGTTTTTTCTCCAAATTTTCGAAAATAAGGAGCATTAGATCTAAAAATTTTAAGTTTTGTGTCTTTTTATTATTTTTCTCTTTCCTCATTGAATTCAAAAATATCTTTTTCCTTTATTTTAATTGATTTTACGAATTTTCCTTTTAAAAATTCAGATTTTATTTTAAAATTTTTTATTTTATCTTATCTTAGTTTTAAAATTTCAAAATTCAAATCTTTTTCAAAAAAAATTATATCTTTTCAAAATCTTATCTTATCTTATTTCAAATTTCAAATTTCAACTTCCAAAATTCAAAATTCAAATTTCAATTTTTAAATCTTTCCAAAATTTAAATCTTTTTCAAATCCTTATCTTATATTGTTGACTTTTTCGAAAATTCAAAATTCAAATTTCAAATTTCAAAATTAATTTTCAAATTTAAAATTTAAATTTCAAAACTTTTTAATTTAAATTCCTTATCTTCTCTTACCTAGCTTATCTTATCTTTTCTAATCTCAAATCTTAAAATCAAATCTTTTTCATATCTTTTCTTTTTTTATTTTATTTTATTTTCTTACAAGTATCTTTAATTTTAAGACATATCTTTTTCAAAATTTTCTAACCAATTTCTCTCACTTCATTTTTTTCGAAAATCCTCACCCACATCTTTTTCAAATCTTTTTAATTAATTAATTTAGTTTTTAATTTTCTTTTATTTCTTTTGCTTCAAATTTTCGAAATTATAGTCAATTTTTCATTTATTTTATTTTATTTTATTTTATTTTAATTTTGTTTTTTTAAAAAAATATTTTATTTGCAATCCGTATCATCTCCCTTTCTCCATCATGGACCTAAGTGAAAATGAACAGTCCAGAAGGACTCTGGGGTTATATGCTAACCCTACTACTGCTGCATATGGGAGTAGCATCTGTATACCTCCCATCAAAGCAAGAAGTTTTGAGCTAAATCCTCAGCTCATTGTCATGGTGCAGCAAAATTGCCAGTATTTCGGTCTTTCACAGGAAGAACCTACTGAGTTTCTGGCGTAGTTCTTGCAAATTGCTGACACAGTGCGTGACAAAGAGGTAGATCAGGACGTATAGAGGTTGTTACTATTTCTGTTTGCTGTAAAAGATCAATCTAACAGGTGGTTAAATAATCAACCCACAGCAAGCATAAGGACATGGAAACAGTTATTAGACAAATTCCTGAATCAATATTTCCCTCCAAAAAGGATGACACAGCTAAGGCTAGACATCCAAGGCTTTAAACAAGAGGATAATCTTTATAATGCCTGGGAGAGGTACAGAGGGATGCTAAGGAAATGCCCCTCTAAAATGTTTTTAGAGTGGGTACAGTTAGACATCTTTTACTATGGGCTTACAGAAAAGGCCCAGATGTCTCTAGACCACTCAACTGGTGGGTCTATACACATGAGAAAGACAATTGAAGAGGCTCAAGAGCTCATTGATACGGTTGCTAGAAATCAATATCTATACTTGAGTAGTGAGTCCTCCATGAAGGAAGAAGCTAAAGCAGTATCCACTGAACTTAGTCCTCAGGAACAAGTTGTTGAACTCAATCAGCAACTATCTTCTATAACAAGGCAGTTAGCAGAAGTTAAGGAGATGCTACAAAAAACAAAAATGCTAACAAGGATATGAAATCACAATTGAATCAGACAAAACAGCAGTTATCAAAACAGATAACAGAGGAGTGCCAAGCAGTTCAATTAAGAAGTGGAAAAACATTAAATACCTCAACTCAAAGCAGCAGAAAGCCAAGAAAAGAATAGCTGATAGAGGATGAGAAACCTGCTACCCAAAATTCCTCTGAGGACAGTAAGAGCCCAGAGAGGAATAAGTCTGGCGTTCAAACGCCAGAAATGAGTGAGAATCTGGCATTCAACGCCCAATCCATGTTCAGTTCTGGCGTTCAAACGCCAGTAAGGGATCAGACACCAGCAAGTGCTGATAATAACTCCCTCAAGAAGGCTTCTTAACCTGCCTCTATAGGAAATAAACCAGCAGCAACTAAGGTTGAAGAATATAAAGCCAAAATGCCTTATCCTCAGAAACTCCGCCAAGCGGAGCAGGATAAGTAATTTGCCCGCTTTGCAGACTATCTCAGGACTCTTGAAATAAAGATTCCGTTTGCAGAGGTACTTGAGCAAATACCCTCTTATGCCAAGTTCATGAAAGAGATCTTGAGTCATAAGAAGGATTGGAGAGAAACTGAAAGAGTTCTCCTCACTGAAGAATGCAGTGCAGTCATTCTGAAAATCTTCCTAGAAAAGCTTAAAGATCCCGGGAGCTTTATGATACCATGCATATTAGAGGGAAATTGCACCAAGATAGCTTTATGTGATCTTGGGGCAAGCATCAACCTAATACTTGCATCCACTATCAGAAAGCTTGGTTTAACTGAAGAAGTCAAACCAACCCGGATATGTCTCCAACTTGCTGATGGCTCCATTAAATATCCATCAGGCATAATTGAGGACATGATTGTCAAGGTTGGGCCATTTGCCTTCCCTACTGACTTTGTAGTGCTGGAAATGAAGAAGCACAAGAGTGCAACTCTCATTCTAGGAAGACCATTCCTAGCAACTGGACGAACCCTCATTGACGTCCAAAGAGGGGGGATAACTCTGAGAGTCAATGAGGATGAGTTTAAGTTGAATGTTGTCAAAGCTATGCAACATCCAGACACATCAGAAGACTGCCTGAGCGTTAATATTATTGACTCCCTGGTGGAAGAGGTCAATATGACTGAGAGTCTCAAATCAGAGCTAGAGGATATTTTTAAAGATGTTCAGCCTGATTTGGAGGAACCAGAGGAAATAAAAGAACCACTAAAAACTCCTCAGAAATAGGAGAAACCTCCTAAACCCGAGCTCAAACCACTACCACCATCCCTAAAATATGCATTTCTGGGAGAAGGTGACACTTTTTCTGTAATCATAAGCTCTGCTTTAGAGCCACAGGAAGAGAAAGCACTAATTCAGCTGCTAAAGACACACAAGACAGCTCTTGGGTGGTCCATAAGTGATCTTAAGGGCATTAGCCCAGCCAGATGCATGCACAAGATCCTATTGGAGGATGATGCTAAGCCAGTGGTTCAACCACAGAGGTGGCTAAATCCCGCCATGAAGGAGGTGGTGCAGAAAGAGGTCACTAAATTACTAGAGGCTGTGATTATTTATCCTATTTCTGATAGCCCCTGGGTGAGCCCTGTCCATGTTGTCCCTAAGAAGGGAGGTATGACAATGGTTCCTACAAGAACAGTTACAGGGTGGCGTATGTGTATTGACTATAAAAGGCTCAATACAGCCACCAGGAAGGATCACTTTCCTTTACCATTCATAGACCAGATGCTAGAAAGACTAGCAGGTCATGAATACTACTGCTTTTTGGATGGCTATTCAGGTTACAACCAAATTGCAGTAGATCCTCAGGACCAAGAGAAAACAGCATTCACATGTCCATTTGGAGTATTTGCATACAGAAGAATGCCTTTTGGTCTGTGCAATGCACCTGCAACCTTTCAGAGGTGCATGCTCTCTATCTTCTCTGATATGGTAGAGAAATTTCTGAAAGTCTTCATGGATGACTTCTCAGTATTTGGAGACTCATTTAGCTCCTGTCTTAACCATCTAGCACTTGTTCTGAAAAGATGCCAAGAGACTAACCTGGTTTTAAATTGGGAAAAATGTCACTTTATGGTGACTGAAGGAATTGTCCTTGGGCATAAAATTTCGAACAAGGGAATAGAGGTGGATCAAGCTAAGGTAGAGGTAATTGAAAAATTACCACCACCCACCAATGTTAAGGCAATCAGAAGCTTTTTGGGGCATGCATGATTCTATAGGAGGTTTATAAAGAATTTTTCAAAAATCGCAAAACCTCTGAGCAATCTGCTAGCTGCTGACACGCTATTTGTGTTTGACACAGAGTGTCTGCAGGCGTTTGAAACTCTAAAAGCTAAGCTGGTCACAGCACCAGTTCTTTCTGCACCAGATTGGACATTACCTTTGGAACTAATGTGTGATGTCAGTGACCATGCCATTGGTGCAGTATTGGGACAGAGGCATAGCAAGCTTCTGCATGTCATTTATTATGCTAGCCGTGTTTTAAATGATGCCTAGAAAAATTACACAACCACAGAAAAAGAGCTGCTTGCAGTGGTTTATGCCATTGACAAGTTTAGATCATACTTAGTAGGATCAAAAGTGATTGTGTACACTGACCATGCTGCTCTTAAATATCTACTCACAAAGCAGGATTCAAAACCCAGGCTCATAAGATGGGTGTTACTTCTGCAAGAGTTTGATATAGAAATAAGAGATAGAAAAGGGACAGAGAATCAAGTAGCTGATCACCTGTCCCGGATAGAACCAGTAGCAGGAGCATCTCTCCCTCCTACTGAGATCTCTGAAACCTTTCCAGATGAGCAATTATTTGATATTCAGGAAGCTCTATGGTTTGTAGACATTGCAAACTATAAGACTTAAGGTTCTCCTTCTGTAACCATGGAGAGGAAGCATGAAAAGCTTCTCTCAATACAGAGTCAAACAAAACCCCCACATTCAAACTCTAAGTTTGGTGTTGGGAGGCCACAACCAAACTCTAAGTTTGGTGTTGAGAGGCCCCAACCCTGCTCTGATTATCTGTGAGGCTCCATGAGAGCTCACTGTCAAGCTATTGACATTAAAGAAGCGCTTGTTGGGAGGCAATCCAATGTTATTTAATTATATCTATTTATTTTCCATTGCTATCTTATGTTTTTTTTAGGTTGATGATCATGTAAAGTCACAAAAACAACTGAAAAATAAAAAATAGAATGAAAAACAGCATTAAAAACAGCTCACCCTGGAGGAAGAGCTTACTGGCATTTAAACGCCAGTAAGAAGCATCAGACTGGCGTTTAATGCCAGAAAGAAGCATTAAGTTGGTGTTTAACGCCAAGAAAGGGAGAAAATCTGGCGTTTAACGCCAGAAACAAGCAGCAGTCTGGCGTTAAACGCCAGGATTGCACACTAAGGACGTTTTTGCACGCCTCAATGGAGCAGGGATGATAAGTCCTTGACCCCTCAGGATCTGTGGACCCCACAGGATTTCCACCTGCCACACCTTTTCATACACACTTCCCCCACCCTTGGCAGAACCCACCACACATCTCCATCTCCTCCTTTCCTCCTTCTTTTGCTCGAGGACAAGCAAACATTTTAAGTTTGGTATGGAAAAAGCATTGCCTTTTTTTTGTTTTTCCATAACCACTAATGCCTCAAGGGATGCACTTTCCTGTACAAAACTATTGGGAGCAGATCAACACCTCCCTAGGAGAATTAAGTTCCAACATGGGACAACTAAGGATGGAGCACCAAGAGCATTCCATCCTCTTCCATGAAATTAGAGAAGATCAAAGAGCTATGAGGGAGGAGCAACAAAGGCAAGGAAGAGACATAGAGGAGCTCAAGAGCACTATTGGTTCTTCAAAAGGAAGAAGATGCCACCCTCACTAAGGTGGACCCATTCCTTAATCTCCTTGTCTATTTATTTTTTCTGTTTTCATTCTCTATGCTTTATTTATGTTTGTGTCTTCATTACATGATCATTAGTATCTAGTGTCTATGTCTTAAAGCTATGAATGTCCTATGAATCCATCACCTTTCTTAAATGAAAAATGTTTTAATTACAAAAGAACAAGAAGTACATGATTTCGATCATCCTTGAAACTAGTTTAATTATTTTGATGTGGTGACAATACTTTTTGTTTTCTGAATGAATGCTTGAACAGTGCATATGTCTTTTGAATTTGTTGTTTATGAATGTTAAAATTGTTGGCTCTTGAAAGAATGATGAAAAGGAGACATTATTTGATAATCTGAAAAATCATAAAAATGATTCTTGAAGCAAGAAAAAGCAGTGAATACAAAAGCATGCGAAGAAAAAAGAAAAGAAAATGGCAAAAAAAAGAGAAAAAGAAAAAGTAAGCAGAAAAAGCCAAAAGCTCTTTAAACCAAAAGGCAAGAGCAAAAAGCCAATAGCCCTTAAAACCAAAAGGCAAGGGTAATAAAAAGGATCCAAGGCTTTGAGCATCAGTGGATAGGAGGGCCTAAAGGAATAAAATCCGGCCTAAACGGCTAAACCAAGCTGTCCCTAACCATGTGCTTGTGGCGTGAAGGTGTCAAGTGAAAACTTGAGACTGAGCGGTTAAAGTCAAGGTCCAAAGCAAAAAAGAAAAGAGTGTGCTTAAGAACCCTGGACACCTCTAATTGGGGACTTTAGCAAAGCTGAGTCACAATCTGAAAAGGTTCACCCAGTTATGTGTCTGTGGCATGTATGTATCCGGTGGTAATACTGGAAAACAAAGTGCTTAGGGCCACGGCCACGACTCATAAAGTAGCTGTGTTCAAGAATCAACATACTGAACTAGGAGAATCAATAACACTATCTGAATTCTGAGTTCCTATAGATGCCAATCATTCTGAACCTCAATGGATAAAGTAAGATGCCAAAACTATTCAAGAGGGAAGAAGCTACTAGTCCCGCTCATCTGATTGGAGCTAAGTTTCATTGATATTTTGGAATTTATAGTATATTCTCTTCTTTTTATCCTATTTTATTTTCATTTGTTTGGGGACAAGCAACAATTTAAGTTTGGTGTTGTGATGAGCAGATAATTTATACGCTTTTTGGCAGTGTTTTTACATAGTTTTTAGTATGATTTGATTAGTTTTTAGTATATTTTTATTAGTTTTTAAATAAAAATCACATTTCTGGACTTTACTATGAGCTTGTGTATTTTTCTGTGATTTCAGGTAATTTCTGGCTGAAATTGAGGGATCTGAGCAAAATCTGATTCAGAGGCTGAAAAAGGACTGCAGATGCTGTTGGATTCTGACCTCCCTCCACTCGAAATGGATTTTCTGGAGCTACAGAAGTTCAAATGGCACGCTCTTAATTGCGTTGGAAAGCAGACATCCAGGGCTTTCCAGCAATATATAATAGTCCATACTTTGCCCGAGTTTAGATGACGCAAACTGGCATTCAACGCCAGTTCTCTGCCCTATTCTGGCGTTAAACGCCAGAAACAGGTTACAAATTGGAGTTAAACGCCCAAAACAGGTTACAACCTGGCGTTTAACTCCAGAAACAGCCTAGGCACGTGTTAAGCTCAAGTCTCAGCCCCAGCACACACCAAGTGGGCCCCGGAAGTGGATTTCTACACTATCTATCATAGTTTACTCATTTTCTGTAAACCTAGGTTACTAGTTTAGTATTTAAACAAATTCTAGAGATTTATTTTGTATCTCATGACATTTTCACGTTTCATATTGTATTTCTGACAGCATGAGTCTCTAAACCCCATGATTGGGGGTGAGGAGCTCTGCTGTGTCTCGATGAATTAATGCAATTACTTCTGTTTTCTATTCAAACACGCTTGTTTCTATTCTAAGATATTCACTCGTACTTAACCATGATGAATGTGATGATCCGTGACACACATCATCATTCTCAACCTATGAACGCGTGCCTGACAACCACTTACGTTCTACCTTAGATTGAGTGTGTATCTCTTAGCCTCTTGGTTCATGATCAGAGTCTTCGTGGTATAGGCTAGAATTATTGGCGGCCATTCCTGAGATCTAGAAAGTCTAAACCTTGTCTGTGGTATTCCGAGTAGGATCAAGGAAAGGATGACTGTGACGAGCTTCAAACTCACGATTATTAGGCGTAGTGACAGACGCAAAAGAATCAACGGATTCTATTCCAACATGAGTGAGAACCGACAGATGATTAGCCGTGCGGTGACAGCGCATTTGGACCATTTTCACTGAGAGGATGGATGGTAGTCATTGACAACGGTGATCCACCAACATACAGCTTGCCATGGAAGGAGACCTGCGTACGTGAGGAAGAAGACAGTAGAAAAGCAGAGATTCAGAAGGCAGAGCATCTCTAAAACCTCAATCTGTTCTCCATTACTGCATACAAGTACTATTTAATTTATGCTTTTTACTATTCATAAATATCATCACTCTTATTATTGATCTCTTGACTAAGAATTACAAAATAACCATAGCTTGCTTCAAGCCGACAATCTCCGTGGGATCGACCCTTACTCACGTAAGGTATTACTTGGACGACCCAGTGCACTTGCTGGTTAGTTGTGCGGAATTGCAAAAGTGTGATTGTGATTTTGTGCACCATGCAGCAAGTGTCCCTGTTAACTATTGGACTTCCTTGATTGTTTGCGGGCTCGCCATATCCAAGACAGCTCAGCATTTTTCTGGATTGGCTTCTATTCCGCGGTTGGTGAGCATGAAACCGAGGAATTTGCCTCCTTGTACGCCATAGGCACATTTCTCAAGATTAAGCTGCATATTATATTTTCGGATTTGGTTGAATATTTCTGTAAGGTCGTCAAGATGATTGTTGCCGAGCTTTGTTTTGGATACCATGTCGTCAACATAAACTTTGAGGTTTCTGCCGATCTGTGCTGCAAATACCTTGTCCATAAGGCGTTGGTATGTTGCTCCTGCATTTTTAAGTCCAAATGGCATAACTTTATAGCAGTAATTTCCATATTTAGTAATAAATGCAGTCTTACTTTAATCAGATGGATGTATTAGGATCTGGTTATAGCCAGAATATGCATCCATGAAACTTGGTGTTTTATAACCTGAAGCATTGTTTACTAAGCAATCAATAAATGGTAAGGGATAGGAATCTTTTGGGAACGCTTTGTTGAGATCGGTGAAATCAACACACATGCGCCATTTACCGTTATGTTTCTTTACCATGACGACGTTTGCCAGCCATGTTATGAATCTGATCTTTTTTATGAAGCCAGCACTGAGGAGTTTCTTAGTCTCTTGCTAAGAGGCTTGCTTTCTTTCGAGTCCTAGATTTTGCTTCTTCTCTGCTATAGGTCGGACAGAAGGGTCCAACGCCAGCTTATGAGAGATGATTGATGGGTCAATGCCAGGCATGTCTGCAGGTGTCCATGCAAATAAGTCGGCATTTTGTCGTAGGAATGATTGAAATGAGGCTTTCTCTTTCGAGCTTAGTGTAGTTCGTACATAAATGATTTTTTCCGAGCTATCTGCAAAATAGATTTTTTGTAAGTCCTCTGTTGGTGTTGGTCTTTCGAGAACGTCTGCCCTTGTATTAAGGTCGGCAAAAACTGGGAGGTTGTCTTGACTGCTGATGTTGTGTATATGTGCATTTATACTTCGGTGGGGTATTTTGAGACTATTGTTATAACATTGTCTGGCGTCATGGGTGTTACTGTGAATTGTTGCAATAGTATCATCCTGTATAGGAAACTTAACACAATGATGAATTATGGAAACGATTGCACCGAAATTATTCAAGAAAGGTCGGCCAATTATCAAATTGTAAGGGCTAAAATAATCTACAACTAAATATTGAACATCTGAAGTTTTTTATAAAGGAGGCTCACCCAGTGTGGTTTGCAACTACACAGATCCCAAAACTGGTACTCATTCACCTGAAAATCTGACCAAATCTCCAGTGGAAGGTTGTAGTATGTTGTTACTTAGTTTCATCTTCTGGAATGTTGAATAGAAAAGAACGTTAGCACTACTCCCTGGATCCAGTAGTATTTGTTTGACCAAAAGATCTCCTAACTGGATGGAGATTACAATAGGGTCATCTAGATTTGTTGTAGTTGTATCGAAGTCGGAGGATTGAAACATCATCTGAGGAAAGCGAGAAAGCGTTTGAGGATTGTTTGGGCTGGCTTCTATCGATAACATAGCTCGGTAAGAACATTTCCTTGCCAGGCTTGTTGTGCCTCCACCTGCAAAACCTCCAAAAATATAGTTAATAATTCCTCTTGGTTGTTCAGGATGACTTGTGCTCGCCCTTTCTTTGTCTCGGTTGTGCTGTCCTACCGAGGTATGGTCGCCAGAGGAAGGGGAACGATGTTGTATATGGCTGCCAATGTATTTATCAAGATGGCCTTGCCAAGCTAGTCGCTCTAAGAGGTCTTTGGCGATGACACATTCATCAGTGGTATGTCCATGCTTCTGGTGAAAAGTGCAATACTTTGATTTGTCTACACCCTTTGAATATGGATAGTTGCCAACCTTCTGTGGAGGCTTGATCAATTTGGAATTTAAGATCTCCTTGATGATATCCTCGCACTTTATTTTGAACTGAGTATAGGATTCATAACGAGGGAATTGTTTAAAACTTTTCTTACTATCCCGTGGTTTATCTTCTTCTTTGTACCAGGATTTTTCTATTTTTCGAGCTTGTCGGGGTTCTTCAATGTCAATCTGACCTTTTGCCTTTTCATAGAACTTGGCCAAAGTTTTTGGTTTGGCGACAGCAATAGCCTCTTGGAATTTTCCTGGTCGGAGTCCGCTTTTGATGGTGTGTAAATGCACCTCGGGGTGGAGGTCGGGTATGCTCATAGCCACCTTTGTGAAGCGAGTCATGTAGTCTTTAAGGCTTTCGTTCTAACCTTGTTTGATTGTGTTTAGGTAGTTGGAGTCGTACAGGTAGATAGCTGATCTAGCAAAATGCTCATCGAATAGCTTTGATAGGTCTCGAAAATGAGAAATAGAATCTGCAAGCAAAGAATAAAACCAATCAAGTGCAGGACCGTCTAGATAAGATGGAAAACAACGACATAAAACTTTATCTGATACACCGTTTACTATCATTATGGATTTGAAATTCTTGATATATTTCTTCAGATCTCCTAAACCATCGTAAGGGATTAATGTAGTCGGTAAGGTGAACCTTCTGGAAAGCTCGAAATTCATCACCTCGGCCATGAATGGTCCAATAGAATTGTCGGGCTCAACGTTTTCATTTTCTGGCAGAGCTTCTTCATTTTTTTGAGGTCGACCTTCTTAATTTTGAGCGGATTCGGATACGTGTGTTAGGCCAGATTGGTGTTCTTTTGTTCGTTCTTGACGAGGATCATTGTTTTTTATCTTAGCATTATTTAGCTCGGCAATTTGGTTTGCCATTATTTGATTCTCTTTCGCATGCGCTGGTTGGCTTGTTGCAACTCAGATACCATCCGGAGAAGCTCGAACAGTATAGGTGGAGGGAAATCAGCCATGGGCGAATGTAGAGGCCGATGAAAAAGAAAAGAATTATGTCTTCGGCCCCACGGTGGGCGCCAATTGTTCTTGTGTGAATAACCTGGATGTAACATCGGCTATGAGAGTCAACGCCGAGCTATTGCCTTTAGCACCGAGCTGTAGGCTAGGAGGATCCGAGCTCTTTGTCCAGGAAGATGTCACGTTGTGGAGAATACAAACAAACAAAGGGGGAGTGTACCTGTAAAGGCACTCTGATGCTTAAGTTAGTATCGTGAAATCAGTATATCCTTTGAGGATAAAATACCATACCTTTATATGTGAGGTGAAATAGGTCAGTTACGTTTCTGTTGATCATCTGAATTAAAGAGCAATTATTAGGTTTTAATAAGTGATAATGCCTGGTCAGACGTTTTTATTCCAAGATGTAATCCGTTGATTCTAACTGTAACGTATAACGCCGAGTTATAACGCAGAGTCCCAAGTTATAACGTAAAGTGCCGAGTTATGGTATATGATACCGAGTTATGACATCGGATTTGGAATGGCCGTATCACTATGTAATTTGTGTTATTGAAATTTGAAATCTAAAAACGAAAACCATAAAAAATGTAGTTTTAGTGTAATACAGATAATCTAGAAATCAGTTCTTGTGTTGCCGCCTCCCACTCTCTGAACCAGCATAGGGATCAATAATAACATTGATAACGGCCGATTTCTGAGCTGAGAAGGATTCTGAAGGAATAGGCTTCAATTCATCAGGTGTCCCAACAAGATAGCCCTTTCCATCAAAAGCTTCAATCAAAGCATGGTAGCTTGCTTTTGGCAATACATGCTACAAAGCTAGCATACATAGTTTGTTAACTATATAGGACACACTCCAACTTTCTTTTCTTTCCTTTACTTCCCAAAAGCAGTAAAAGAATACTCATTCTGATCCAAAAGATCAATGAGAATACATCAACATGTAGAATCATAATGAACTCCTTATTTGAACAAAGCTATAAAAAATTACCACATTTTCAGTAACAACTATCTCATCTTAAATCGAACTCAAAATTATTCATGGTTTATAGACAGAGAAGTTTCTGAATTTTATATCAATCAAGATGCCTCTAAATCTAAAGACATATACCAAAAAAGAGACGTAGTTTGTTTTGTTATCATGTTCACGATTACTTTAAATTTAAAAGATCTGTATCATCATGGTAATACAATTGGTCATCTTTTACATTATTACACCATCAGCCATAGTAGACTTTATGAATCCATGACAAGAGTTTCCAATAAGTTTCTCTTAATCTCTCCCATGTATTAATACTAACATATCATAAACTAAGTCCTTTGCATGTAGCATCAACCATAAAAAGACTTAACAATTCATTAAACTATGGACCCTCAAAATGAAATGGCCCTATCCTAAAAGACTTAACCATTTACCGAACCTTTGCCATGCCTTTGAATGATAGAATGATACATATAGCAAATACGCCATCAAGACACTTTTAATATCAAAAGCATCTAGATTTCCAACCATTTACAGCCAGCATAAAGCAGTAACAAGATATCCACAATATATTGAGTCAACTAAATTCTCCAGAGCAACATTCATGCATGGCTAGAGTCAGTATCACTCATAAGCTACCAGTCAGAAGTCAAAAATCAAAACCTTCCACTCCTAGTTCATATATACAATAAATTTCCAAGACTATTTACCCATCAAAACCTACCTAAACGTTAAATGTTAGCAGCATATCATGTTAATTTCCTTCTAAAGGACACCAATAAGCCCAACAGCTGCAACCAAGGTCAGACTCAGAGATAAAGCCTTATATACTCATCAATTTTTGTTGTTACTTACATATATTATGGATATCCTTAATCCCCCCTCATATTTTTTTCTAAAATATTATTAACCCCAAATGTAATGGGAAAATAGAGCAATTCCCTCTCTAAACCCTCCTTTTATGTTTGATTCCTTCTCCTTCCCTCTAAAAACCTAAAGCTACCACCAAAAATCCGTTCCACATGGAAAGAGCATAACCAAACTGAGGTAAAAAAGATAAAAAGGAAAGTACAATTGAAGGTGAAACTGACCAATTGCGACCGAGGACCTCAGGCAGCAAGGCGAGGTGCGGCTAGGCGAGACGTGGTGCGGCGACGCCGAGGCGATCCACAGCAAGGGAACGCGACGGAAGCGACACAGCATCATCACGAAGCAGAGTAGAGCAGTGCAGCGCAGACCAAAAACGACGGACGACGACGACGACGGATGCTCACGCCACTAAGGACGACGACGACGCAGATGGATGATGACACCAACGAACGGAGGAAAAACGCCATTGACTTTGGAGAGTAAGTGCCGGCTAGGGTTCTTTACTTTTGGAACAAAATGCCAAGGATGGTTTTGGTATTTTTAAAGAATGGAGGTGATTTCAATTAGCTGTTCTAACCTAATTAGGAGAATATTTGATTTTTGAACAGAATATTCTGATATCTCAAACGGTTTCGTCACGGCAGGGACTAAATTTAAAAAAAAAATAACACCTAGGAACTCAATTAAAAAGAAAAAAAGTATAGGAACCTAGTTGAAAATTTGAAAAAACTATAGCAACTTATAGAGTAATTAAACCTTTATTAAATTGTAATCCAAACATAAATATTGATTTATAAGTAAATTTAAATTTTATTTTATATAATTGATTCCGATCCAAAAACAAGAATTGATTTTCAATTCAATTCATTTTAAATAAAATCAAATCAAATAAAAAATACTTTGTTTTGATATGGCCTAGTTTGTAAAAAAACACTTAAATAATGAGCTATAATGTCTCAATACAAAGTATAACTTGGTTATGGATATTTCATTATTTCCTTATTAGTTCTGAATTGTAGCAGAATATTTTATATTCAGTAACTGACTATTATGAATATCAATATAAGGTCATTATGTGAGGCAAGAAAAGGTAAAAAAAGAAAAAACAAAATTCTCATTCTTAATTACTACAGAGAGATTTTAAAAAAAAAAAAAAATACTGACTTGGGTGTTAGAATATGTTTCGCATTTATCACACCGCTTGAGTTGTTGCATATGAGTTATTGAAGATCAACTAGCTAGTGGATTTCCGACTTAATTTTATTTGTGTACAGAGGTGTATGCATGCAGAGATAGAGAGTATACCACTAAAACTTTTTAGAAAGATTTAGGCATTAATAAAAATATTTTTTGGAAGATCAAAATTACAACAATATTATTTCAAAAAATTTAAAAATGTGACATTTTTTTTATAAGTAACAAATGACTTTGTAATTTGTATTTAATAAAACTTGCGTATTTGATTAGAATTTTTGTGAAAATTTTGAATAACTATTTACAATTAGTTTCATTTTAAAAAAACTTCTTGAGTATTCACAAAAAATCACAAAAGTTTCACTAGGTAGAAAATCATCAAATTTGAAGGGTAAACAATATTTATTTTTCTAATTACATTTGAAGAAAAAACTTTGAAATCTTATCTATAAATCTTTTTTTTAAATATATATGAAATTTAATTATTTTTATTTTTTTATCATATTTTCAAATATTTTAGAGAGGTTTTTGTTGTTCTAATCTTTAGAAATATTTTCGTGGTATCTAAATCATTTTTTTTACGCTCATCTTTTTTTATATATATAATTTAGTCGTAGAGAGATCAGTGAAATTGGGGACCCGATGAGCTGACGGCAGGCTTGATTTTGATATCAAAGTAAACTAACTTGCAGACGGTTAGTGTTGAAACATGACTATGTTGGTTTGGTAATGTTTTGTTGTTTTGGACGAATTGGTCTGGTGTTGTAACATGACTTGATTTGTTGGATCTTCCATGTTTTGGGTCTGCACTACGGCCTAACCCAATTTATGGAGCCTCTTTATTTAAAGCAGTGGCAATTCTGACCAAAAAAAAAAAAGCAGCAGCAATGTAAATTTAAATATAAATTGAAATTATATATATAAAGGGGACAACTTTTACCGAAATGCCATAGGTACAGTCGGCCGAAGAGATTAGACTCCCGCAGAAAGGTCAAAACTCAAAAGGACAAAAGTCCTCGTGGAGCAAAGAGATCATACTTCCATAGACGACCAAAAAAAAAAAAAAATTAAATTATAAATTTTTTAGTTTATTATTTTTATATAAAAATTTTATTGACTTATTTAATTTATTATCATGTAAAAAATTTTAATTTTTTATTAATAATTAAATTATAATATTTATTGTCTAATCGAAAGAGTTTAATATATATACTTTTATATTTAATTAGGTATTAAATTTATTATATAAATAAAAATAATTATTTTTTATATTTATTATTTTAAATTTTTTTTCTTTTTATATATATAAAATATTAAATACTAGTATAAAAAATTTATATTAATAATTATGAAATTAAATCAAAATTAAGTTTTTTTGGAACAATAATCAAATTTTAATTTTAATCAAATTAATCGTAGTGTGGTATTCTCTCCAAATTAAATTATATGTAAAAATATTTAAAGAAAAAAAAGACAGTATAAATTGAAAAGATAAGTAATAAAAGTTTGAAACTAAATAAAAAAACTGAAAAAATTCATAAAATAATTATATATTTTTTTATATGAATAATATTATGAGATCATCTATTTTAATTATATTTTATTATAAATTTAATATGTCTCTTATAATTTTATGAATTTATTTTAATTTTGTTATTTTATTAATTTTACTTTTTGTAGAGTAAAAAAGATAAAAAAAGATAGAGAATGACAGAGAAAAGTAAAGAAGAAAAAGGAATGGAACTCATTAATTTTGAAGGAAAAGATTTCATTTTAATCAAAGAGTGTCCAGGACAAATTTTGATTATCAATATAGTAATATAAATTATAAATTATAGATAGAATAAGAAGGATAGACAGAAATAGAGAAGGGTAGAAAGAGAAGGAAAAAGAGAGATAGAGAAGAGGAGAGAAAGAGAAAGCTCATTAATTTTGGAGGAAAAAATTTTATTTCAATTGTAATAAAAAAGTGATATATGCTACATTTTTATTGTTAAATTAGTAGTATAATAATATAGAAACATAGATATATTTTCAATTTGAATTTGAATTTCAATATTTTGACTTTAATTTAATTTCATTTATGATTAGAGAATGTTATATTGTATATTATGGTTGTTAAATTTGTAATTAGTTATTGGTAATAGATATATATATAAGAGAGATAGAATAGGTGAAGGAGGTAGAGAGATAGAGGAAGGGAAGAAATGGAGGAGAGAATTTTTTAAGTTTAAAGAGAGAGATTTTATTTCAATTAGAATAAAAAAGTGACATGTAACACATTTTAATTATAAAATTAGTAATATATATACACAGAGAAGAAATTTTAAAAGAATCTGGATTTGTTTTATATGTTTTGACTAAATAGTAAATTGACTAAATAGTAAATTGCCATTGGATTTAATGTTGGACAATATCTAACAAAAATAATCCTCTACGCAAACATCTTGTCGTCAGATTTTGGAATTCGACGCAAAAATTTTGTATATTATCTATATGCGTTAATAAAATTCCAATTTTACAAAAATCTAATGAGTTTATCTTCGGATTATTTCTGACATTAATGTGACTATATTTACCATTATATTATCCAACTATAAATTCGATAGTAAAATAATTATATAATTTATTTTTTAAAAACTAAGTAAAACTAATTTTCGTTTAATTATCCCACACAAAATCTGAGGCTAAATAATAAAAATTTTCAATTTTTCATTTCTTTTACATATATTTTTTTTCAAATCTTATATTCAAAATTTACCTAAAGATTATTAGACAAATCAAAAAATAAATAGTACTTTAAATTAAAACAACCAACAATATTAAATCCAAATTCTTAAACGCAAATGGATGTTATGGGACAACGTTGTACGACATCGGTGATATTGGTGCTGATGATGAGCCACCGCCAGTTGATTTGTTACTACATGAACATGCTGATATACACAACAATGCCCTTCACCATCTTGTGGATCTTCTTCCGTTCCCTCAAGATTTTGGCACGGACTGTTGTGATAGCGTATCTATCCTAAGAGCAAATTGGGTCCATGAAAATTAGTTCTTGAAATTATGTTAATTTTTTTTATCTAAGAGTAGTTGTACTAAAAGGTATCTTGTGCAGGTGAATTAATTGCAAGAATAGTTTTGCCAACTAGTTAAAGAAGAGAAATTAGTGTAGATAAATTGTGTTGAGATATGTCTAGATTAGAGGCAGAGTTAAACTTAATAATAGATGGTAATCCAGTAGAACTTTTTTTTTTTGAGATAAAAATAGTGAATTATATGAATAAGTTGTCCTATCAGACTTAACATTTCGAGATATGTTATTTTACCAAAACAAGATAATCATCTGTATCCTATATGTTGAGAAGAGTAACCAAGAAAATCAAATTGTTGAGAATTATAATCAAACTGTTTATTATTGTAAAGTCTCAAGTGTTGATAACAAGCACTTTCAAAAATTCTCAAAAGAGTGTAATTTAGTTTTTGATAAGATAAGACTTCATATGGAGATTTGTTATCCAATATTTCAGTGAGAAATCAATTAATAAGATATGTAGAGGTAAGAAAAGCATCACCACAATACAATAGTGGCATGGAAGCAGTAGATAGCATATTCTTCCTCTTTGCTCATGAATGTATGTATAAGAAAAACAATAAGATATCCTAGATTAAATAAGAAAATCAGTAAAGACATGAGATGTAAATTTCTTACCATTGTCTGTTTGAAAGAACTTATTTGCATGTCTACTAATGTGAAATCAGTGATTTATATTGTAGCTTTTGCACAATGTTCACAAATACGAGGTTCAATAGAATTCATAGCATTAATATTTAAGGATGGGATTTTACAATTTGAAAATAAAACACTGCACAGTCTTAGCAACAAAAAATGGCAAGATTGGATTGATTTTTTTTTTTTTCATTTTTAGGAACAACAACTGATGGTTTTTCAGTGGCTAAGAGAAGGAGGGGTTGAATCTTAGCCCCTTTTTCACTTAATAACACTTGCTGGTCTTTGAAACAACTTCTGGAGATTTTTTTATTTTTGTCTCGTACCCAGCCACGAGATTTTTTCTTTTGTCTCGTCACCTGGCACGAGATATTTTTCAGTTTTGTCTCCTGGGCAGCAGAAACAGAAAGGGAATAGAAGAGAGAGAAAATTACACCAAGGTATATCCTGGTTCAGCTGCTAAGTGCAAGGTAGCCTACATCTAGTCTCCATCACAACAATGATAGAATTTCACTATAATCATTCTTGATTACAAACACCAATTCTCCCTAGGAACTACCATTCCTATCCGGGACAAGTCCAGAATCTAAACCCCAATCCTGAACTTGACTTGGTCACTGCCAAGCTTTCAACTGCTAAGTGCTAACCCAACTTGCAAGGAAATTCCCACAGAATCATGATACACAACACAGATGTACAAAGGACCTCTAAGGACATCTATGGCTTTTTTTTTTAATTTTGCACTCTCTGCCTTTTTCCGCTCTATGGCTTTTTCTTACAAACCTCACTGTTTGCCTTTTTCCATGAGACTCAAAACAGACAAAATTAAACAGAAAAATGCAAAATAGAAAACATTGAAGGAGAAGAACTTCTGTTAGCTTAGGTAGCTATGAGAACTCTGTGCCTTGCACTCTCACTCCTTACTTCAAGCCCTGGCTATTCACCCTTATATATAGGGGGAAGCCTCCACGGTTGAAACCAAGCTAATCTTCTTTTTCTTCATGCAAACCGGTTCGGCCAGAGTGAGAGGAGAGATAATCAAATGCAAAACCCAACAGGCAATTACTTCTAGTCCTTCCTTGGTCACCAATCTTCATCAATCCGAGCCCTCCATCTTGCCTTGCTTCCCAAGACGGATTTCTAGCCCTTGATGAGTTATGATGATGACAGCTTCATCTGCTCCAACTTCTGCCTCCTCCATCACGTAGCCACTGTAGCTACCTCCTGTGGTGGTTGAGCAAAATCAGAGACAAGCCATCCCTCCAAGGATCTTCCTCTACTGACCGAAATCTTCTTCATCCATTTTTGGGTATGGAGAAGCCAAGATCTCTTCACCAAATCTTACCATAAGTGATGAGAATCTCAGCTATAGCATACTTTTTATTTTATTTTTCTTGCCATCATTGTGATGGTCTTGTTACTTGCTTCTCCTTCTTTTCAGTGGCTAGGCTTAGCTTCCATGGTTTCTGTGATATGACCGAAAGAAGAAGAAAGAGTAGAGAGAGAGGAAAGAGAAAGAAAAACAAAGCTATGAGTGTTAGATAAATTAATTAGGTGCAACTCTCCATGCTTTGTGTAGTAGCATGTAAGCTACACTTAATTACAATCAAATCACTTTGACATTTTCTCTTTCATGTTTCCAAGGTAATAAACTTAAGCAAAGAAAATTTGAAATCCACCACATGATGGAACTGGAGTCTGTTGGAAGCATGAGGCAAAAACATTTGCTTCCTCTCTCAATTGGTTTCGGACCAAGCAAGCAAAATAATTTGGGCTTGTATCATTAACAATTCAAACTGGCCCAACAAATAAAACATTTCAGCCAACTTTCATATGACAAATATGCATAAGGCTGAAGTTTGATCTTATTGGGCTTAGGATCTTTTCTTTTCTTTTCGGCCCAATTAATCACAAATTGCTTCAGCCACTTAATATAACATTTTTGCTTAAAGGTGAATGTACTGGGCCTGTTTCCCAATATATTGGCCCAATTAAGTAATTCATTGTTTCAGTCACAACAAAAAATCTGTAACAATTTAAACGGGCTTGCTATATATTTCTTTTCTTTTCGGCCCATTAACAAAACCTGCATAGCAAAATTATTCAATTAACAAATTTGAATTGGAATCAAATTAATAATTTTGCAATTAATCATATTAATAATGTTTGATCATTACTAATTTAAATTAGAGTTTTCCAAACTCATCAATCTCCCCCTTGATGACAAACATTATTAAAAAAATGAAATGGAAAGAAATTAAAGATTAGAGTATTGAGTACTCCCTTTGAATATTAGTATTTCTCCCCTTTTCCAATTGTCACAAGGCTCCCCCTTAATGTATGCTATTTCACCAAGGGAAGCTTTATACCTGTAACAATTTGTATCAAGCCTAAGGCAACAATGTTATTCAACATATTTGATGTAGGATGTTGAATGGCTTGATTTATGAGCAGAATTGAATGACCAACAAAACTCCTTTACTATCATATAAATGATTTTCTGCTCAAACACACAAAGCAATTGAGTACATAAAAATTTGATGTTTCAAGAAGCTGCTTATTCAAACTATTTTGAAAATATTTTTCAATTAACAAATCAGAGCAAAATAATCATACCAAGAAAGATATTTCTGATCAAGCATGATCATCTCAAACCACAACAACTATCAAAATTTATTTTCATATTACAGTTTAAAGGAACTGCCAAAAATAGAGTATTCAGCAAGCATATTCACCATAGTAAATCCAACGTATATTCCTAATCAAAGCAACAAACATATTTACCAAGGTATTGCATCCTCAAAATAAATCAAATGCATAAGTCAAATGCATATTTCTGATCAAAACCCAGCAGGCATATCTATGTAACAAATGTATCACAAGCATTAATCATATCACACAACAAAACAGCAAATAATAATTAAAACAAGGGTGATCATAAATCCATAAGGATTTTATCTCCTGTTTTCAATTTCAATTTTCAGTCATTTCTCCCCCTTTTGGCATCAAGGGGCACCTGCAAAAGATGTCATGGGAAATAAAAAATCTAGAATATACCCAAAATATCAAGAGTGTATCACAATGTAGGTCTTAGAGTATCAAAGTAAACTACTACAGTATCAGATTGAGCCGAAACAAGCCAAATATCAACAAAAAGAAAGAACAGTGATTAATCATCAGATAAGTGGAACTCGGATTCATCCGCCTCTTCTTCACTAGCAGCACCCAATTTCTCCTCAAAACTCTGCAACACCAGACTCACCCTATCTTTGCACCTCATCCATGCCCTCTCATTTTTATAGGCTTGTTTGCGGGCTGCCTTATAGGATTGTACCATTAGCTCCGACATGTTGGAGAATTCAGTGAGGATTTCTTTGATTGATTCTGTTGCCTTGGAGGACTCAGGCCAACTCTCAAACTCACTATCTGAGGCTGCTGACTTCTTTCCCTTGGTTCCCTTCATAGCTCCTCCTCCTTTAATCATTGAGACCTTATTTTCTACAGCTTCATTGGTTAGATCAATTTTAAAATATTTAAAAATACTTGTGAGAAACATGCCATAAGGAAGATTCGCCTTTTTGGTACTCTTAACTAATTCCCACATGTGTCTTATCATAAGGTAACCAAAGGAGATAGGAGTAGAAGTAACAAGAGCAAAAAGTATGAGAGAGTCAGAAACAGTTACTCGGTTATGTCAACCACTTTGAGGGGTTAGGATATGAGTGATGATTCTGTAGAGCAGGTAGTTTGTAGGGCCGAGTGCCTTGTGGGTCAAAATGGTGCCGTCCAAGCTAGATAAGTTTTCACAAATATGTTGCAGGGCAATCTTGTATATGACTCTAACCTGGGAGTCCCACTTCTCAGTCATGTATGCCCTTGACCCCTCATCTGAATAGCCTAGGGTAGTCCCAATTGTCTCAGAGTTTAGAGTCATGTATACCCTCTTGACATAGGAGTGGATGGTGCCATCGATCAGCCGCATGTTTGCATAGAACTCACGTACCAATCCGGGGTAGACTGGTTTCTGAATATGGAGCAGTGGTGTCCATTGTAGAAGTTCAAACAAAGGAGAAATGTTGATCCCTTTATTTGTGAGTGAGTCGAGATTGACTAGATAGGTGGCACAAAGGTAGCATTTTTCCAATACCTCCTTATGGAACTCATAGGAGGCACATGAGTTGAACCTGGCCGGATCAAAGTGTGAATGTGATTTGTTGAACTTGTTTTTGAAATCCAATGACTCCAAGTTTGCTGGCTCCCTGGTGTTGTGCAACACGAAGCTTTTTGACTTCTGGGAGCTGCGTCCGGGGGTGGTCTTCTTTGGTGGTGATGGCAGCGGTGATGGAAGAGGTGAGGTGTGGGATTCTTCTTCTTCAGCCACGGGTACTTTCTCCTTCTTTTTCCTTGAAGAGGTCTTCGTTGCAATGACTTTTTTCCGCATGGTGTCTGTGTGTTTGGATGGTGGTGAGGGAGAAGATGAAGAGGTAGAATAAATGTGTATGTGAGTGTGGGTTTGAGGTATGGAAGGTTTTTGGGAGAAGAGGATTCTTTCACTTTTTCTTGGAGCGGTTTTATTTTCATGATACAGAAAATGGAGAAGTGGAAGGGGGAAAGATGAAGAGAACCGAATTGAGTGGAGAGAAGAGAGAGGTTAGGGACGCATTAAATGTGGAGTGGAGAGAGAGAATTTGAGTGAGTTAATACTCATTAGTGGGTGGTTATTAACCAAGGGAGTTTCCTTTATTTGAAATGAAAACTAAAAAGGTGGTTTCCTAGAATCAAGGGATGAGAAGAGAGAAAGATTTGATTTGACAATAATCTCTTGCAACAAGATTTGATGAGACAAAAAAAAAGGAATTTTGATTTACACAAAGAGGAACTAACAAAACGGTCAGAGTGGGGTCAAAGAGGTTTGGTGGGCCCAAAAGAATTAAAGTCTGCGCAGTCTCCCCCTTGATCATAGCCCTTTCAACACATCCTGATTTTTATCTCGTGCTTTCCTACGAGACAAAACTGAACAGAATCAAAAATTTCACAAGTTATCAATAGAGCTTAAATCTATCATTCCCAAACTTTTTCTCAAAGTACAGAATCTGTCTTCACAGAGGGGTTTTGTAAAAATGTCAGCAAGTTGGTCTTCAGATTTTACAAATTGAATATCAATAGTACCCTTTTGTACATGTTCTCTAATAAAATGATATTTGATTTCAATGTGCTTGGTTCTTGAGTGCAGAATAGGATTTTTTGAAATGTTTATAGCACTCATATTATCACAAAATAAGGGTATACTATTGATCTTTAATTTGTAATTTTTCAACTACGTTTTTAAGCAAATTAGTTGAGAACAACATGCAGATGCAGAAATATATTCAGCTTCAGCTGTGGATAGAGCCATTGTGGCTTATTTTTTGCTTGACCACATGTTGAGTGAGCTTCCAAGGAAGCAACACATGCCGGAGGTGCTCCTTCTATCCACCCTATCTCCCGCATAATCTGCATCACAAAATCCTACAGCACAAAAATTATCAGATTTTGGATACCACAAGCCATAATCACTAGTTCCCTTAATGTATCTAATGATGCGGTTAACGGCTGAAAGATGGGATTCTTTTAGGTGAGATTGAAACCTTGAGCATACACCCATACTTTGAACAATATCCGGTCTAGAGGATGTAAGGTACATAAGAGAACCAATCATTCCTCTATACCTTGTTTCATCCACATCTTTGCCATCATCATCCTTTTCAAGTTTTGTGTTTGGATGCATTGGTGTTCCCATTGGTTTGGAACTTTCTAGGCCAAATTTTTTTATAAGTTCTTTTGCATACTTTCCTTGGTGAATAAAGGTACCACTAGGAGTTTGTTTAATTTGGAGGCCAAGAAAGAAAGTTAGCTCTCCTATTAAGCTCATCTCAAACTCACTAGTCATGAGTTTTCCAAACTCTTCACACAAGGACTCATTGGCCGATCCAAACACAATATCATCCACATAGACTTGAACTAGGAGAATATCATCATTAGATGCTTTAATAAATAAAGTAGTGTCAGTGGTTGATGAGCGGATAATTTATACGCATTTTGGCATTATTTTTAGGTAGTTTTTAGTAGGATCTAGCTACTTTCTAGTATATTTTTATTAGTTTTTAAGAAAATTTCACATTTCTGGACTTTACTATGAGTTTGTGTATTTTTCTGTGATTTCAGGTATTTTCTGGCTGAAATTGAGGGACTTGAGCAAAAATCTGATTCAGAGGCTGAAAAAGGACTGCAGATGCTGTTGGATTTAGACCTCCCTGCACTGGAAATGGATTTTCTAGAGCTACAGAAACCCAATTGGCGCGCTCTCAATTGTGTTGGAAAGTAGACATCCTGGGCTTTCCAGAAATATATAATAGTTCATACTTTTCTCTAGTTTTGATAACACAAACTGGCATTTGAACGCCCACTTTCTACCCTATTCTGGCGTTAAACGCCAGAACTAGCATAAAAGCTAGAGTTAAATGCCCAAACTGGCACCAAAGCTGGCGTTTAACTCTAAGAAAAGTCTCTATATGTGAAAGCTTCAATGCTCAGCCCAAGCACACACCAAGTGGGCCTGGAAGTGGATTTCTGCACTATCTGCACTTTGTTACTTATTTTCTGTAACCCTAGCTACTAGTTTAGTATAAAAATTACTTTTAGTGATTTATTTTATATCTTTGATCAGTTCTATGCTATCATAGATCATATTGTACACGTTTGGAGGCTGGCCTCACGGTCATGCCTAGACCTTTCACTTATGTATATTCAACGGTGGAGTTTCTACACCACGTAGATTAAGGTGTGGAGCTCTGTTGTTCCTCATGAATTAATACAAAGTACTATTGTTCTTCTATTTAATTCAAACTTATTCTTATTCTAAGATATTCATTCACACACAAGAACATGATGAATGTGATGATCAAGTGACACTCATCACAATTCTCACTTATGATCGCGTGCCTGATAAATACTTCCGTTCTACATGAAAACAAGCTTGAATGCATATCTCTTAGCCTCCTGGTTCACATCAGAGTCTTTGTGATATAGGCTAGAATTATTGGTGGCCATTCCTGAGATCCGGAAAGTCTAAATGTTGTCTGTGGTATTCCGAGTAGGATCTGGGAAGGGATGACTGTGACGAGCTTCAAACTCGCGAGTGTTGGGCGTAGTGACAGACACAAAAGGATCAATGGATCCTATTCCACCATGAGTGAGAACCGACAGATGATTAGCCATGCGGTGATAGCGCATTTGGACCATTTTGACTGAGAGGACGGATGGTAGCCATTGACAACGGTGATCCCCCAACATACAGCTTGCCATGGAAAGGAGTATGAATGATTGAATGAAGACAGTAGGAAAGCAGAGATTTAGAAGCCACCAGCATCTCCATACACTTATCTGAAATCCACCAATGAATTACATAAGTATTTCTATCTTATTTATATTTTATTTATATTTTAAATTCTCAAAACTTTATAACCATTTGAATCTGTCTGACTGAGATTTACAAGGATGACCATAGCTTGCTTCAAGCCGACAATCTCCGTGGGATCGACCCATACTCACGTAAGGTTTATTACTTGGACGACCCAGTGCACTTGCTGGTTAGTTGTGCGGAGTTGTGAAAAAGAGTTGAGATTACGATTGTGTGCACCAAGTTTTTGGCGCCGTTTCAGTGATCACAACTTCGTGCACCAAGTTTTTGGCGCCGTTGCCGGGGATTGTTCGAGTTTGGACAACTGACGGTTCATCTTGTTGCCCAGATTAGGTACTTTTATTTTATATTTGAGCTTTTTGACTTTTATTTTTATTTTCGAAAAAAAATTTTCAAAAAAATAAATTATTCTATGTTCTTCAGAATTTTTAAGAATGAATTCTAGAGTTTCATGATGATCTGTTGAAGTTTGGCTGGTTGTGAAGCCACGTCTAATCTTTTGGACCGAGGTTTCAACTTATCATCACAAGAGCTTGTTGATTTCTATCAATCTTGCTGTTGAACGTAATGATCTGCTAAAGCTTGGCTGGCCATTGGCCATGTCTAGTGTTTTGGACTGGAGCTTTCACTGAAAGCTTGGCTGGCTAGTAAGCCATGTCTAATTCTTGGACCGGAGTTTTAGACTAACATTGCATGATTCCTGGAATTCTCATTAAAAATTTTGAATTCCTTATTTTCTCTTTTTCCAATTAATTTTTGAAAAATTACAAAAAAAATAAATAAAATCATAAAAATAAAAAATAATGTGTGTTTCTTATTTGAGTCTAGTGTCTATTTCTAAGTTTGGTGTCCTGCATATTTTTAATTTTCTTGCATTTTTCAAACATATGCATTATGTTCTTCAATGATCTTCAAGTCGTTCTTGATGATTTTATTGGGTCTGATCTTTAAATTCTCTTGTTTTGCATCTTTTGTTGTTTTTCATATGCATTTTCAATTTGTTAGTGTCTCCAATGTAAAAATTTCTAAGTTTGGTGTCTTGCATGCATTGTTTATCTTATCTTAGTTTTCCATTATTAGTTTCATTTTGTTATTTTTCATCATTAAAAATTCAAAAAATTTTCAAAATTATGTCATTTCAAGTCAATAATACAGAGAATTGAAGATTCAGAACATACAGTAGAGGAACTACAGAGAAAAAGCTGGGCGTTCAAAACGCCCAGTGAGGAAGGAAAACTGGCGTTTAAACGCCAGCCAGGGTACCTGGCTGGGCGTTAAACGCCCAAAAGGGTAATATTTTGGGCGTTAAATGCCAGAATGGATACCATTCTGGGCGTTTAACACCAGGATGGCACAAGAGGGGAGATTTTGTTTTTAATTCAAATCTTTTTCAAATTTTCAGAATTTTTCAAAATCAAATCTTTTCCAAATCATATCTTCTCAATCATATCTTCTCAATCACATCTTTTTTAAAATAATTTTCAAACATATCTTTTTGATTGCCAATTTCAAAATCTTTTTCAAAATGACTTAACCACTTTCTCACTTTTAATTTTCGAAAACCATCACCACTTTTTCGAAATTTTTTTTAATTATTTTAAAAAAAATTTTAGTTTTTTTATTTAAAAATTTGTTTTCAAAAATTCTTCTCCCTCCTCACCTTTTTCTATTTAAAGACTAACACTCCTCCTCTATTAGCAATTCGAACACGCCCTCTCTATAAGTTCGAATTCTCCTATCTACCTTATTCTTCTATTCTTCTTTTCCTCTGACACCTCAAGGAATCTCTATACTGTGACATAAAGGATTCCATACTTTCTTTGTCTTCTTCTCTATCATATGAGCAGGAACAAAGATAAAGGCATTCTTGTTGAAGCTGACCCTGAACCTGAAAGGACCTTGAAGAGAAAGCTAAGAGAAGCTAAAGCACAACTCTCTGGAGAGGACCCAACAGAAATTTTCGAAAAGGAAGCAGACAAAACAAACATGGCCAAACCTAACAACAATGGTGGAGATGCAAGGAAGATGCTTGGTGACTTTATTGCACCCTCTTCTGACTTCTGTGGAAGAAGCATCTCAATTCCTGCAATTGGAGCAAACAAATTTGAGCTTAAGCCTCAATTAGTTTCTCTAATGCAGCAGAATTGCAAGTATCATGGACTTCCATTGGAAGATCCTCATCAGTTTTTAGCTGAGTTCTTGCAAATCTGTGACACTGTTAAGACTCATGGGGTTGACCCTGAGATCTACAAACTTATGCTTTTCCCTTTTGCTGTAAGAGATAGAGCTAGGGCATGGTTGGACTCACAACCTAAGGACAGCCTAAACTCTTGGGAAAAACTGGTTAATGCCTTCTTGGCAAAGTTTTTTCCACCTCAAAAATTGAGCAAGCTTAGAGTGAAAGTCCAAACCTTCAGACAGAAGGAAGGTGAATCCCTCTATGAAGCTTGGGAAAGATACAAGCAGTTGATCAGAAGATGTCCTTCTGGTATGCTTTCATAATGGAGCATCATATGCATATTCTATGATGGTCTGTCTGAACTGTCCAAGATGTCATTGGACAACTCTGCTGGTGGATCTCTTCATCTGAAGAAGACGCCTGAAGAAGCTCAGGAACTCATTGAAATGGTTGTAAATAACCAATTCATGTACACTTCTGAAAAGAATCCTATGAATAATGGGACAACTCAGAAGAAAGGAGTTCTTGAAATTGATACTCTGAATGCCATATTGGCTCAGAACAAAATATTGACTCAACAATTCAATATGATTTCTCAGAGTCTGAATGGATTGTAAGCTGCATCCAACAGTACTAAAGAAGCATCTTCTGAAGAAGAAGCTTATGATCCTGAGAACCCTGCAATGGCAGAGGTGAATTACATGGGAGAACCCTATGGAAACACCTATAATCCTTCATGGAGAAATCATCCAAATTTCTCATGGAAGGACCAACAGAAGCCTCAACAAGGCTTCAATAATAATGGTGGAAGAAATAGGTTTAGCAATAGCAAGCCTTTTCTATCATCTTCGCAGCAATAGACAGAGAATTCTGAACAGAGCCATTCCGGCCTGGCAACCATAGTCTCTGATCTATCCAAGACCACACTAAGTTTCATGAATGAAACAAGGTCCTCCATTAAAAATTTGGAGGCACAGGTGGGTCAGCTGAGTAAGATAATTACTGAAGCTCCTCTCAGTACTCTCCCAAGCAATACAAAAGAAAATTCCAAGAGAGAGTGCAAGGCCATAACCGTGACCAACATGGCCAAACCTGGAGAGAGTGAGGAGGACGTGAGTCCCAGTGAGAAAAGCCTCATGGGACGTCCTCTGGACAGAAAGGAGTTTCCCTCTGAGGAACCAAAGGAATCTGAGGCTCATACAGAGACCATAGAGATTCCATTGAACTTCCTTCTGCCATTCATGAGCTCTGATGAATATTCTTCCTCTGAAAAGGATGAAGACATCACTGAAGAGCAAGTTGCTAAATATCTAGGAGCAATCATGAAGCTGAATGCCAAGTTATTTGGTACTGAGACTTGGGAGGATGAACCTCCCTTGTTCACCAATGAACTGAATGCATTAATGAGGTAGACATTACCTCAGAAGAAACCGGATCCCAGAAAATTCTTCATACCTTGTACCATAGGCACCATGACCTTTGAGAAGGCCCTGTGTGACCTGGGGTCAGGGATAAACCTCATGCCACTCTCTGTAATGGAGAAATTGGAAATCTTTGAGGTACAAGCTACAAGAATCTCACTAGAGATGGCAGACAAATCAATGAAACTGGCTTATGGACTAGTAGAGGACGTGCTAGTGAAGGTTGAAGGCCTTTACATCCCTGCTGATTTTATAATCCTAGACACTGGGAAGGATGAGGATGAATCCATCATCCTTGGCAGACCCTTCCTAACCACAACAAAAGCTGTGATTGATGTTGACAGAGGAGAGTTGGTCCTTAAGTTGAATGAGGACTACCTTGTATTCAAGACTCAAAGTTCTCCTTCTGTAACCATGGAGAGGAAGCATGAAGAGCTTCTCTCAATACAGAGTCAAACAAAACCCCCCACATTCAAACTCTAAGTTTGGTGTTGGGAGGCCACAACCAAACTCTAAGTTTGGTGTTGAGAAGTCCCAACCCTGCTTTGATTATTTGTGAGGCTCCATGAGAGCTCACTGTCAAGCTATTGACATTAAAGAAGCGCTTGTTGGGAGGAAACCCAATGTTATTTAATTATATCTGTTTATTTTCCATTGTTATTTTATATTTTCTTTAGGTTGATGATCATGTGAAGTCACAAAAACAACTGAAAAATCAAAAACAGAATGAAAAATAGCATTAAAAACAGCTCACCCTGGAGGAAAAGCTTACTGGCGTTTAAACGCCAGTAAGAGTAGCAGAATGGGCGATAAACACCCAGTCTGGCACTATTCTGGGCGTTTAACACCAGAAACAGGCACCAGACTGGCGTTTAACGCCAGAACAGGGCACCAAGTTGGCGTTAAACACCAATAAAGGGAGATAAGCTGGCGTTAAATGCCAGAAACAAGCAGCAATCTGGCGTTTAACACCAGAATTGCATTCTAAGGGCGTTTTGCATGCCTAAATAGAGCAGCGATGTTAAAGTCCTTGACCCCTCAGGATCTGTGGATCCCACAGGATCCCCACCTATCCCACCTCTTCTTCTCTCCTCTTCACACCTTTCCACATCACTTTTCCCCAAATACCCTTCACCGATCAAATCTTACCCTCTTCCCCAAATACCCTTCACCAATCACCTCGTTCACTTTTCCCCAAAACACCACTTACCTTCAAATTCAAAACTCTTTTTCCCTCCCAAACCCAACCCCAAATACACGAACCTAACCCTGCCCCACTCCTATATATACCTCTCATCACTCATTCAACTTCACACATCACACATACATTATACACCCTTGGCCGAATTCACCCTCTCCCTCCATCTCCTCGATTTTCTTCTTCTTCTCCTTTATTCTCTCTTTTTTGCTCGAGGACGAGCAAACACTTTAAGTTTGGTGTGGTAAAACCATTGCTTTTTATTTTTCCATAACCATTTATGGCACCTAAGGCCGGAGAAACCTCTAGAAAGAGGAAAGGGAAGGCAAAAGCTTCCACTTTCGAGTCATGGGAGATGGAGAGATTCATCTCAAAGTTCCATCAAGACCACTTCTATGAAGTTGTGGCCAAAAAGAAGGTGATCCCTGAGGTCTCTTTCAAGCTCAAAAGGAGTGAGTATCCGGAGATCCGACATGAGATTAGAGAAGATCAAAGAGCTATGAGGGAGGAGCAACAAAAGCAAGGAAGAGACATTGAGGAGCTCAAGCACTCCATAAGATCTTCAAGAGGAAGAACTAGCTGCCATCACTAAGGTGGACCCGTTCTTTAATTTCCTTGATCTTTATTTTCTATTTTTCGTTTACTATGCTTTATGTTTTATTTATATTTGTGTCTTTATTACATGATCATTAGTATCTTAGTGTCTATGCCTTAAAGCTATGAATGTCCTATGAATCCATCACCTTTCTTAAATGAAAAATGTTTTAATTACAAAAGAACAAGAAGTACATGGTTTCGAATTCTATCTTAAAATTAGTTTAATTATTTTGATGTGGTGACAATACTTTTTGTTTTCTGAATGAATGCTTGAACAGTGCATATTTTTGAATTTTTTGTTTATGAATGTTAAAATTGTTGGCTCTTGAAAGAATAATGAAAAAGGAGAAATGTTATTGATAATCTGAAAAATCATAAAATTGATTCTTGAAGCAAGAAAAATCAGTGAAAAGCTTGCAGAAAAGAAAAAAAAATTTATGCGAAAAAAAAAAGAGAGAAAAAGAAAGAAAAAGAAAAAGCAAGCAGAAAAAGCCAATAGCCCTTTAAACCAAAAGGCAAGGGTAAAACAAAAAGGATCCAAGGCTTTGAGCATCAGTGGATAGGAGAGCCCACAGGAATAAAATCCTGGCCTAAACGGGTAAACCAAGCTATCCCTAACCATGTGCTTGTGGCGTGAAGGTGTCAAGTGAAAAGCTTGAGACTGAGCGGTTAAAGTCGTAATCCAAAGCAAAAAGAGTGTGCTTAAGAACCCTGTAAACCTTTAATTGGGGACTCTAGCAAAGCTGAGTCACAATCTGAAAAGGTTCACCCAGTTATGTGTCTGTGGCATTTATGTATCCGGTGGTAATACTGGAAAACAAAGTGCTTAGGGCCACGGTCAAGACTCATAAAGTAGCTGTGTTCAAGAATCAACATACTGAACTAGGAGAATCAATAACACTATCTAAAATCTGAGTTCTTATAGAAGCCAATCATTCTGAACTTCAAAGGATAAAGTGAGATGCCAAAACTGTTCAGTGGCAAAAAGCTACTAGTCCCGCTCATCTAATTGGAGCTAAGTTTCATTGATATTTTGGAATTTATAGTATATTCTCTTATTTTTATCCTATTTGATTTTCAGTTTCTTAGAGACAAGCAACAATTTAAGTTTGGTGTTGTGATGAGCGGATAATTTATACGCTTTTTGGCATTATTTTTAGGTAGTTTTTAGCAAGATCTAGCTACTTTCTAGTATATTTTTATTAGTTTTCAAGAAAAATTCACATTTCTGGACTTTACTATGAGTTTGTGTATTTTTCTGTGATTTCAGGTATTTTCTAGCTGAAATTGAGGGACCTGAGCAAAAATCTGATTCAGAGGCTGAAAAAGGACTACAGATGCTGTTGGATTCTGACCTCCCTGCACTCGAAATGGATTTTCTAAAGCTACAAAAACCCAATTGGCACGCTCTCAATTGCGTTGGAAAGTAGATATCCTAGGCTTTCTAGCAATATATAATAGTCTATACTTTGCCTGAGTTTTGATAACGCAAACTGGCGTTTGAATGCCCACTTTCTACCCTATTCTGGCGTTAAACGCCAGAACTGGCATAAAAGCTGGAGTTAAACGGCCAAACTGGCACCAAAGCTGGCGTTTAACTCCAAGAAAAGTCTCTACATGTGAAAGCTTCAATGCTCAGCGCAAGCACACACTAAGTGGGCCCGAAAGTGGATTTCTGCACTATCTGCACTTAGTTACTTATTTTCTGTAACCTTAGCTACTAATTTAGTATAAAAACTACTTTTAGTGATTTATTTTATATCTTTGATCAGTTCTATGCTATCATAGATCATATTGTACACGTTTGGAGGCTAGCCTCACGGCCATGCCTAGACCTTTCACTTATATATTTTCAACGGTGGAGTTTCTACACCCCATAGATTAAGGTGTGGAGCTCTGCTGTTCCTCATGAATTAATGCAAAGTACTATTATTTTTCTATTCAATTCAATCTTATTCTTATTCTAAGATATTCATTCACACACAAGAACATGATGAATGTGATGATCAAGTGACACTCATCACCATTCTCACTTATGAACGCGTGCCTGACAAACACTTCTATTCTACATGAAAACAAGCTTGACTGCATATCTCTTAGCCTCCTGGTTCACGATCAGAGTCTTCGTGGTATAGGCTAGAATTATTGGCGGCCATTCCTAACATCCAGAAAGTCTAAACCTTGTCTGTGGTATTCCAAGTAGGATCTGGGAAGGGATGACTGTGACGAGCTTCAAACTCGCGAGTGTTGGGCGTAGTGACAGACACAAAAGGATCAATGGATCCTATTTCAACATGAGTGAGAACCGACAGATGATTAGCCTTGCGGTGACAGCGCATTTGGACCATTTTCACTGAGAGGACAGACGGTAGCCATTGACAACGGTGATCCCCCAACATACAGCTTGCCATGGAAAGGAGTATGAATGATTGAATGAAGACAATAGGAAAGCAGAGATTTAGAAGCAACAAGCATCTCCATACACTTATCTGAAATCCACCAATGAATTACATAAGTATTTATATCTTATTTATATTTTATTTATATTTTAAATTCTCAAAACTTTATAACCATTTGAATCTATCTGACTGAGATTTACAAGGATGACCATAGCTTGCTTCAAGCCGACAATCTCCGTGGGATCGACCCTTACTCACGTAAGGTTTATTACTTGGACGACCCAGTGCACTTGCTGGTTAGTTGTGAGGAGTTGTGAAAAAGAGTTGAGATTACGATTGTATGCACCAAGTTTTTGGTGCCGTTTCAGAGATCACAATTTCGTGTACTAGTGGTACCCCTTTGAAATTGATTTTCCAACAAGAAGGCACTGAGCCTTTCATACCATGCTCTTGGAGCTTGTCAAAGGCCATAAAGAGCCTTAGAGAGTTTGAAAACATGGTTTGGAAATTCTTTATCTTCAAAACCCTGGGGTTGTGCCACAAACACTTCTCTATTAATAAAGCCATTAAGAAAAGCACATTTTACATCAATTTGAAACATTTTAAAACCCTTATAGGCAGCATAGGCAAGAAGAAACCTAATTGCTTCCATTCTTGCTACCGAAGCAAAAGATTCTTCAAAATCTATACCCGCTTCTTGATCGTAACCTTGGGCTACTAATCTAGCCTTGTTACGAACAACTTTTCCATCCTCACCTAGTTTATTTTTGAACACCCACTTGGTACTCGTAACTTTCTTACCATCCGGATTAGGTACTAGTTTCCAAACCTCATTCTTGTCGAATTGAGCAACCTCTTCTTGCATGGCTTTGACCCATGATGGATCTTCAAGAGCTTGTTTGACATTGTTGGGCTCCATTTGTGACAAGAGAGCAAAATTGCTTGGTTCGGTTTGCCTTTTGGATGAGGATCTTGTTGTTACACCTTGAGAGGGATCACCAATGATAAAGTCATGAGGATAACCCCTCATGGACTTCCATTCTCTTGGCTTTCGGAATGGTGTTGAGCTTTGATGAGCTTCTGTGGGTTGTTCTGTTCCATTTTCTCTTGCTTGCTCATGAGACAAAATAGAAATATCTCCTCCATTCTGACAAGACAAAATTGAACGGACAGATTCTTCATTTTGAACAGACTTGGGATATTCTTCACTTGTTTCCTTGTTTACAGCATCTTCACAATCTGAATCATTTTCTATCACAATACTGGGAATTAAATTAGAATCACAAAAAGTTATATGTATGGATTCCTCTATAGTTCTATGTTTTTTGAGGTAAATTCTATAGGCCTTGCTAGTGGTGGAGTACCCAACGAACATCCCTTCATAGGATTTTGGATCAAATTTGCCAAGGTTTTCTTTATTGTTAAGTACAAAGCATTTGCATCCAAAGACATGGAAATACTTAAGATTTGGAGGGGTTCCTTTCCATAGCTCATAAGGAGTTTTCTTCAACCCTTTTCTAATAATAGTCCTATTCAAAATGTAACAAGCTGTATTTACAGCTTCAGCCCGTAAAAATTTTGGAATCTCATTTTCACAAAGCATGGCCCTAGTCATCTCTTGAAGGCTTCTATTCCTTCTTTCAACCACCCCATTTGTTGAGGGGTTCTAGGGCATGAAAAATTATGAGCAATTCCAAAATCATCACAGAAATTTTCAAAGTCTTGGTTTTCAAATTCTCTTCCGTGATCACTTCTCAAATGGGCAATTTTTAAATCTTTTTCATTCTAAATTTTCTTGCAAAGGGTTGAGAAAGCATGAAAATCATAATTTTTATGAGCAAGAAAAAGTACCCAACCAAATCTAGAGTAATCATCTACCACCACTAGACCATAGTGTTTACCTCCTAAACTTTGAGTTCTTGTTGGACCAAAAAGATCAATGTGTAACATCTCTAATGGCCTCTTGGTTGAGATTCCATCTTTTGCTTTAAAAGAGGATTTCAGTTGTTTGCCTAATTGACAAGCATCACAAGTAAGATCCTTATCAAATTTGATATTTGGAATTTCTCTAACCAGATTTTTCTTAACTAGCTTAGAAATTTGGTACATGCTAGCATGACCCAACCTTCTATGCCATAGCTATTTTTCAGATTCAAGAGAAGTAAAACATGTTACATTTTGTTCTTTTAAGTCCTCAAGAGTCAATCCATACACATTATTGTACCTCTTAGCCTCAAACAAAATATCCCCAGTTTTTTCACAAACAACTAAGCACATAAACTTTCTAAAAATAACTTCATATCCTAAATCACACAATTGGCTTACACTAAGTAAATTATGTTTCAAACCATTTACAAGAAGAACATCATTTATACAAGATGAAAAGTTTTTACCAACTTTTCCAACGGCCACTATCTTTCCTTTACCATCATCACCGAAAGTGACAAATCCTCCATCATACTCATCAAGCATTATGAAAAAGGTTGTCTTTCCGGTCATATGCCTAGAACATCCACTGTCCATGTACCATATATTCTCCTTCCGTTTGGATGCTAGGCACACCTACAAAACAAGCTCAAGTGACCTTAGGTATCCAAATCTTCTTGGATCCTTTCACGTTAAACCATCTCTTATGTCCTCATCCATTATAATCAAAAACAACTTTGTAAACTTTATCACCAATCATCCTTTCACCAAAAAAGCATTGAATGGGAAAGTGTCCATTTCGGTTACATAGTCTACAAAATCTTAGAGTTGCTGTTTTGCTAAAGCTTGTTGGGTTTTGAAACCTTGTATCATTAGAAGATGAGGCAATGTTTTCAAAATAAGGTTTCTCAACAGATTTATAGAAGCCCAAGCCAGCTTTATCAAGTCTTCTTTAAGCCTTTTGACCTCTTTAAGCAACTCTTCATTTTTCTTAAAATAGTTTACATATGCAACAACAGAATGATCACTTTCACAGCTTCTAAGTTGGGCCTTTAACTGCTTGTTTTCTTCAACAAGATTTACAGCAGTTTTGGCCTCCCTTAATTTTTCTTTGAGAAAACCATTTTCAGCTTTAAGAATGGTGATTTGTTGTTCAAGATCTTGATTATCCAGCAAAAAGCATCTTATTTTTTTAGAAAGGTGATCTATCATAAGATGAAGAGCTTCAGTGTTAGGGTTAGGAATGACTACCTGTTCAATGTGGTCTGCCATAAGACATGGTTGAAACTTGGTTTCGGATTCTTCATCATCTTCAGAATCATTCTCTAAGTCCTCCCAAGAAGCCATCAGCCCTTTCTTCTTTCCCTTCTTTGGTTTCTCTTCTTTCTTCAACTTAGGGCAATCTGACTTGAAATGCCCAGTTTTTTTGCAGTTGTAACATGTCACCTTGCTGAGATCTTTCCTTTGTTTCCTAGAGCTGCTTCCCTTGCTTCTCTCCTTGAACTTTACCATTTTTCTGAATTTTTTGGCAAACAACTCAAATTTATTTTCAGAGGAATTATCACTGGATTCATCATCCAGGGGGTTAGTAACAGATGTAAAAGCAATTCCTTTCTTTTTTAAATATTTTTTCAAATAAGTGTTTTCAAAAGCAAGTAGGTTTCTTCTCAAGTCATCATATGTCATGGAATCTAGACCACTACTCTCATATATGATTAAAGCTTTTGTTTCCCACTCTTTAGTAAGACATCTTAGAACTCTCCTCACAAGCACAGAATCAGGATACGTAATTCCCATAGCATCTAAGCCAACAATGATGATGTTGAATCTTTCAAACATTTTATCTATTGATTCTCCTTCCTTCATTGAGAACATTTCATATTCTCTGTTCAACATGTCTATCCTTGTCTTCTTTACTATGGTGGTTCCTTCATGAGTGATTTGAAGTTTGTCCCAGATTTCCTTTGCCATTGTGCATCGTGATACCCATCGGTACTCCTCAAAGCTGATAGCACAGTTGAGCAAGTTGATAGCCTTGGTATTGAGCTCCACCTTCTTTCTATCTTCTTCGGTCCAGCTGGCTTCTGGTTTGAGTGAGATCACTCCTTCAGCACTTGTAGTGGTTGAAAACTGAGGACCTTCCAAGATAATTTTCCAGAGTCGGTAATCCACTGCTTGCACAAAAATCTTCATTCTCTCCTTCCAATAGGTGTAGTTCTTCCTATTGAAAAAAGGAGGTCTGTTGCTTGACTGTCCTTCTGTCAGATTGTAGGACACCAGAGTTGAGCCACTATTTTCTGCCATCTGGATCTTTTCTCCAAGATGCAAAGCTTGATCTCTTTGAGACCAAGCTCTGATACCAATTGATAATTTTTCAGTGGCTAAGAGAAGGGGGGTTGAATCTTAGCCCCTTTTTCAATTAATAACACTTGCTGGTCTTTGAAACAACTTCTGGAGACTTTTTTATTTTTGTCTCATACCCAGCCACGAGACTTTTTCTTTTGTCTCATCACCTGGCACGAGATATTTTTCAGTTTTATCTCCTGGGCAGCAGAAACAGAAAGGGAGTAGAAGAGAGAGAAAATTACACCAAGATATATCCTGGTTCAGCTGCTAAGTGCAAGGCAGCCTACATCCAGTCTCCATCACAACAATGATAAAATTTCACTATAATCATTCTTGATTACAAACATCAATTCTCCCTAGGAACTACCCTTCCTATCTGGGACAAGACCAAAATCTAAACCCCAATCCTGAACTTGACTTGGTCACTGCCAAGCTTTCAACTGCTAAGTGCTAACCCAACTTGCAAGGAGATTCCCACAGAATCATGATACACAACACAGATGTACAAAAGACCTCTAAGGACATATATGGCTTTTTCTTTTAATTTTGCACTATTTGCCTTTTTCCGCTCTATGATTTTTTCTTACAAACCTCACTGTTTGCCTTTTTTCATGAGACTCAAGACAAACAAAATTAAACAAAAAAATACAAAACAGAAAACATTGAAGGAGAAGAACTTCTGTTGGCTTAGGTAGCTATGAGAACTCTGTGCCTTGCACTCTCACTCCTTTCTTCAAGCCCTGGCTGTTCACCCTTATATATAGGGAGAAGCCTCCACGGTTGAAACCAAGCTAATCTTCTTCTTCTTCATGCAAACCGATTCTGCCAGAGTGAGAGGAGAGATAATCAAATGCAAAACCCAACATGCAATTACCTCTAGTCCTTCCTTGGTCACCAATCTTCATCAATCCGAGCCCTCCATCTTGCCTTGCTTCCAAAGACGGATTCTTAGCCCTTGATGAGTTATGATGATGATAGATTCATCTGCTCCAACTTCTACCTCCTCCATCACGTAGCCACTGTAGCTACCTCCTGTGGTGGTTGAGCAAAATCAGAGACAAGCCATCCCTCCAAGGATCTTCCTCTATTGACCAAAATCTTCTTCATCCATTTTTGGGTATGGAGAAGCCAAGATCTCTTCACCAAATCTTACCATAAGTGATGAGAATCTCAGCCACATCATACTTTTTGTTTTCTTTTTCTTGCCATCATTGTGATGGTCTTGTTACTTGCTTCTCCTTCTTTTCGGTGGCTAGGCTTAGCTTCCATGGTTTCTGTGATATGACCGAAAGAAGAAGAAAGAGTAGAGAGAGAGGAAAGAGAAAGAAAAATAAAGCTATGAGTGTTAGATAAATTAATTAGGTGCAACTCTCCATGCTTTGTGTAGTAGCGTGTAAGCTACACTTAATTGCAATCAAATCACTTTGACATTTTCTCTTTCATGTTTCTAAGGTAATAAACTTAAGCAAAAAAAATTTGAAATCCACCACATGATGGAACTGGAGTCCGTTGGAAGCATGAGGCAAAAACATTTGCTTCCTCTCTCAATTGGTTTCGAACCAAGCAAGCAAAATAATTTGGGCTTGTATCATTAACAATTCAAACTGGCCCAACAAATAAAACATTTCAGCCAACTTTCATATGACGAATTTGCATAAGCCTGAAGTTTAATCTTATTGGGCTTAGAATCTTTTCTTTTCTTTTCAGCCCAATTAATCACAAATTGCTTCAGCAACTTAATATAACATTTTTGCTCAAAGCTGAATGCACTGGGTCTGTTTTCCAATATATTGGCCCAATTAAGCAATTCATTATTTCAGTCACAACAAAAAATCTGTAACAATTTAAATGGGCTTGCTGTATATTTCTTTTCTTTTCGGCCCATTAACAAAACCTGCATAGCAAAATTATTTAATTAACAAATTTGAATTAGAATCAAATTAATAATTTTACAATTAATCATATTAATAATATTTGATCATCACTAATTTAAATTAGAGTTTTCCAAACTCATCAACAACATTATGAAATTTATAAATGTCATTATGCCGAAGCCTTGCAAGAGAACCTTCCTAGTGCGTCAACATTTGACAAAGCAAGTACGTGCATGAAACTTAAAGAAAACGTGATTATTATCAACAATTTGGCAACACTGATTAGATTTTTGGTTAGTTCGTATGAATGAATAAGGCTCCATAATTTGAACAATTTGTCTGAATCTTTAGCAAGCAAGAAGGATTGGCTAACATGACAAATTTTTGTTCTTGTGACATTACCTATTCGAATATGTTCTGGTCATTGATAATATAAAGAGTTGAATAGATTAGAGTGATCTGGGGTAATATGGTGTGTAGCACCAATGTTCAGATGCTAGGCTTCATCAATAATAGACGATGGTGCAACAATATAAATAGATGCGTTGTGAAAGGTAGAAGATGGTGTGGAGGAGTGGATGCACGAGAAGAGGGAAGAGAATTAATGGATCTTGAAGATGAATATAAGTCAAAACAAGTAGGTTATAGTTAGGCAAGAGAGGGAATATTATTGTCGAATCTATGAAAACAATGCCAAGATGAGTGACCAACTTTGCTACACACTTAGCATTATGGTCTATTTGAAAAAGATCCATTTCCACCCCTATTGGATTTGCCTCCTTTTCTCCTTCTTCGACCAAGAGATGTTTGTGTAAAATGTTATTGTTCTTGAACAGTTTTTGGTTTTCTAAACATTTTTAGCATGTCATCATGTGCAAGGAGAAGAATTTCTACCTTTACAGAGGGAGAATGATTCTAGTTTTGAGTTGATCATAATAAAAAGTATTTGATAATCTTCATCTAGCCCTTCAAAAAAGATATTAATATGTTTCTTAGTAGAGAGAGGACTACCTAGAGCATAGAGGGAATCAACAATAAGCTTGATTTTGGAGATGTACTTTGCAGCACTTAAACCATGCTTCTTGATTAACTTCAGTTGAATTTTGACTTGCTTCACCTTGTGTTTAGTAGATTTGTAGAAGTAATCTTTAATTTTATTCCAAATTTCATAAAAAAGAACAATCGACCATCTTGTTGGCGAAGATGGTTCCTTGGAAGCAAGCAAGAAGAAATCACATTGTAATATTTTTGTCTCCATTGTTTAATTTGTATGCCTCGAATTTAGTCCTAGTATTTTACCAGATTTAGAATTGAATTATTGTGGAATAGAATCTTTATTGAGGTGGTTTTCAAGATCTTGAACCCTTATGGTAGTTAGAGCTTGTTGCTACCAAGTTTTGTAGTTATTTTTACCTAGTTTATTTGAAATTGGATTTTGGTAAGACTTTAGGATAAGAACAACAGAAGTAGAAGGAAGGGCTAACTGGTTTTCTGGTGTAGCAACTATGGATCATAGAATTATGTTGTTAATACTATAAAGGAAAATTGATTGAACATGAAGAAGTTGATGTGATTAGAAGAGAAAAGGAATGAACTAAGACTAATGAAAGACTTATCTTGTGGATCAAAGAAAAGAAAAACAAAGAAAATTTGTAATGCAAAAAAAAATTGTGAAAATTAATACTACATATCTGAATTACATTGCTAACGACACTGAGTATATTTATACACTTTTATATTGACTTGGTCTATCAATTTGCCAACTAATGTAACAATATTATCAATTATAACTCTAACAAACTTAGAAACTGATTTTTAGCTACTGTAACTTATCTATAACTGCATTAGGTAACCTTTTATACGCTTATACTCTTTACGTTCCTAATTGTTGTGTATAAACTCTAAATTCAATTGTAATTTACACACACACACCCCCTCCAACAAATATTTGGTCGACATGCATACATTAGTTTAAAGGGTTACTTACACATACTCTAAAACATCATGCATTTACATATATTTTAACTCGTAAGTTACACATATTTTGCACTCTAAATTACATGTGTGTGTGTGTGAACTCTCTAAATTACATATATTGTTGAGTCAAGGTTTGGATATTAACCCTTTTAATAACAAATATGATTGATATTTTCTATGACTAATTTGTTACTCTTAGTATTATAGGTTTTTATTAGAAATCAATAAAGGACAACTAAACAAGAAAACTAAGATTTCAAAACAGCAATGAATAAAGAATATCAAGAAACCAAACAAATAAAAAAGTTTTTGCATAATTATATGAAGCAAAAGAAAGAAAATCTTCTCAATCAAAGCCAATGGTCTTAAACCTTAAATCATGCAGTGGCTACTACAATAAAAGAGAAAATTCTTCCCTCATTGAAGATAAGATTACATATATATATATGATGTTTTTCGCCCAAGGAAGGAGCAAGAAATCAAATTAAAAAAAACACAGCCTTTGCTACTAGAGTTTCTTATTTGAGATTGAATGTTGTTCTATTTTCTCTTATGTCTAGATTAAGTTTAATTTAAGATAGAGATAGAAAAGGTAAAGAGAGTTAGATCATACAAAAACTATTATTGATTTTGTTTGAGTATTTGATCCAAAATTGTACTAGGTGAGAGTGTAATTGGTTCCCCTTTTTCTAAGTTGGGTTAGAACTTAAAGTTGCAGTAAGATAGGTGTAGCTTAGATAAATGAAAGAATGGTGAAGTACTTTGTATTGGTGTTTATCAAACTTTGAGTATAGTGGAAATTCTATTACAATTTGAGGTGGAAACTAGATGTAGGTTTCAGAAGTGGATATTAAACCAGGTATTTTGCTATGTCACTGATGAGCGGATATTTTATACGCTTTTTGGGGATAATTTCATATAGTTTTGAGTATGTTTTAGTTAGTTTTTAGTCTATTTTTATTAGTTTTTAGGAAAAATTCATATTTCTGGACTTTACTATGAGTTGTGTGTTTTTCTGTAATTTCAGGTATTTTTCTGGCTGAAATTGAAGGAGCTGAGCAAAAATCTGATTCAGGCTGAAAAAGGACTGCTGATGTTGTTGGATTCTGACCTCCCTGAACTCAAAGTGGATTTTCTGGAGCTACAGAACTCAAAATGGCGTGCTTCCAATTGCGTTGGAAAGTAGACATCCAGGGCTTTCCAGAAATATATAATAGTCCATACTTTGCACAAGAATAGATGACGTAAACTGGCGTTCAACGCCAGTCCTCTGCCCAAGTCTGGCGTCCAGCGCCAGAAAAGGATCAAAAACTGGAGTTGAACGCCCAAATTGGCACAAAAACTGGCGTTCAACTCCACAAATGGCCTCTGCACGTGAATTGCTTAAGCCTCAGCCCCAGCACACACCAAGTGGGCCCCAGCACACAGAAGTGGGCCCCAGAAGTGAATTTCTGCATCATCCATCATAGTTTATCCAATTTTTGTAAACCTAGGCTACTAGTTTAGTATTTAAACAACTTTTAGAGACTTATTTTGTATCTCATGACATTTCAGATCTAAACTTTGTATTCTCTGACGGCATGAGTCTCTAAACCCCATTGTTGGGGGTGAGGAGCTCTGCTGTGTCTCGATGAATTAATGCAAGTATTTCTGTTTTCCATTCAAACACGCTTGTTCCTATCTAAGATGTTCATTCGCGCTTAACTGTGATGGAGGTGATGATCTGTGACACTCATCACCTTCCTCAAATCATGAACGTGTGCCTGACAACCACCTCCGTTCTATATACGATTGAATGAGTATCTCTTAGATTCCTTAATCAGAATCTCCGTGGTATAAGTTAGAACTGATGGCGGCATTCATGAGAATCCGGAAAGTCTAAACCTTGTCTGTGGTATTCCGAGTAGGATTCAAGGATTGAATGACTGTGAAGAGCTTCAAACTCCTGAAGGCTGGGCGTTAGTGACAGACGCAAAAGGATAGTAAATCCTATTCCAACCGGATCGAGAACCAACCGGTGATTAGCCGTGCTGTGACAGAGCGCGTGAGCGTAGTTTTCACTGGAAGGATGGAAGGTAGCCATTGACAACGGTGATCCAGCAACACACAGCTTGCCATAGGAGGACGTGCGTGCGTGAATCAGAAGACAGAGGAAAGCAGAGATTCAGAAGACAAAGCATCTCCAAAACTCCAACATATTCTCCATTACTGCACAACAAGTAACCTTTAATTTATGCTCTCTTGGTCATTCACAATTCAACTGATAAACATAATTGACTTCCTGACTAAGATTTACAAAATAACCATAGATTGCTTCAATCCAACAATCTCTGTGGAATTCGACCCTTACTCACGTAAGGTATTACTTGGACGACCCAGTGCACTTGCTGGTTAGTGGTACGAGTTGTGAAAAGTGTGATTCACAATTCGTGCACCAAGTTTTTGGCGCCGTTGCCAGGAATTGTTCGTGTTTGAACAACTGACGGATTATTTTGTTGCTTAGATTAGGAAAAATTTCTCTTTTTTTTTTTTTGGTTTAGAGTCCTTTATTATTTATCCCTTGTTAAAACACTTTAAATTTATAGCTCAGTTAGTTAGAACGTGGTGTTTATGTTCATGGTAATTGGCTATCATATTTTTTAAAACCTTTTTCAAAAAAAATTTTTCTATTAAATCCTGTGCCAAACTTTAAGTTTGGTGTTTTCTTGTTGATTTTTCTTAAAATTTTCGAAAATTTTCATAACTCATTTGGCTAGAGCGTTAATCTGTGTTCTTGGTAATTGGGTTAGAGTCTTTTATATTCTTTTCAAAACCTTCTTTTTCATAAATAATATTTTCTCTATTAAATTTTGTGCCAAACTTTAAGTTTGGTGTTTTCTTGTTGATTTCCCTTTGGTTTTCGAAAATTTTGGTGGTTTTCTAAAAATTTTAAGTTTGGTGTTCCTTGGTGTTTTCCCTCCAAAATTTTCAAAAACAAGGAGCATTAGATCTAAAAATTTTAAATCTTGTGCTATCTTATTGTTTTTCTCTTTCCTCACTAAATTCAAAATTATCTTTTCTCTCCGTTTTTAAAACAAATTTTCAAAAATTATATATAAAAAAAAATATTTTTTAAAATCATCATATCCTTTTCAAAACTTCCTAAACACTTTCTCTCTCCTCAATTTTTTCGAAAATCATAATTTTTTATTATTTTTATTTTTGGTTAAGTTGTCATCTTTCTATAAAATAAAATAATTAAAAAGGTAAATCAATCCAAGTTATATCCCTTTGTCCATCATGGACATAAGTGGAAATGAACAGTCCAGGAGGACTCTGGGGTCATATTCTAACCCCTCTACTGCTTCATATGGGAGTAGCATATGCATACCCTCCATTGGAGTTAGTAGCTTTGAGTTGAATCCTCAGCTCATTATCATGGTGCAGCAAAGTTGCTAGTATTCCGGTCTTCCACAGGAAGAACCTACAGAGTTTCTGGCACAATTTCTACAAATTGCTGACACAGTACATGATAAGGAAATAGATCAGGATGTCTACAGACTATTACTGTTTCCATTTGCTGTAAAAGATCAAGCTAAGAGGTGGTTAAATAACCAACCTAAGGCCAGCATAAGAACATGGAAACAGCTGACAGAAAAATTCCTGAATCAGTATTTTCCTCCAAAAAGGATGACACAGCTAAGGCTGGACATCCAAGGCTTTAAACAAGGAGATAATGAATCTCTTTATGATGCCTGGGAGAGATACAGAGAGATGCTACGAAAATGCCCCTCTGAAATATTTTCAGAGTGGGTTCAGTTAGACATCTTCTACTATGGGCTTGCAGAAGGAGCTCAGATGTCTCTAGATTACTCAGCTGGTGGATCTATCCATATGAGAAAGACAATTGAAGAGGCTCAAGAGCTCATTGATACAGTTGCCAGGAATCAGCATCTGTATCTAAGCAGCAACCCTTCCATGAATGAAGAGGTTAAAACAGTAACTGCTGAATTCAGTACTGTAAAACAAGCTGCTGAATTCAATCAGCAATTGGATTTTCTAACAAAGCAGCTAGCTGAATTCAAGGACAGGCTACAGGAGACAAGGATAGCTAATATACATATGGACGAACAGTTTAAGCAAACAAAGCAGCAGCTATCAAGGCAAATAGCAGAAGAATGCCAAGCAGTTCAATTAAGAAGTGGGAAAACATTAAATACCCCACCTCAAGGCATCAAAAATTCAAGAAATGAGCAACCCACCAAAGATTCACCTGAGGACAGTAAGAGCCCAGGGAAAAATAATTCTGGCACTAAAACGCCAGAAAATGGGTGGAAGGCTGGCGCTGAACGCCCAGACCATGCCCAAAACTGGCGTTCAGCGCCAGAAACAAGACAGGATTGGCGTTCAACGCCAGAAATGGGCAAGAATCTGGCGTTGAACGCCCAAATGGGGAAGAATCCAGCGTTGAACGCCCAAAATGGGCACATTTCTGGCGTTCAGGCGCCAGGAACAGACAGTAAGCTGGCGTCCAACGTCACTCCAGCTTCTGACTCTGGCACTCAATTGCCAGTGAGGGATCAGACACACACAAGTGCTGATAACAACCCCTCTAAAAAGGCTTCCTTAACCACTAAGGTTGAGGAATATAAAGCCAAGATACCTTATCCTCAAAAACTCCGGAAAGAAGAGCAGGATAAGCAATTTGCTCACTTTGCAGATTATCTAAGGACTCTTGAAATAAAGATTCCATTTGCAGAGGCACTTGAGCAAATACCTTCTTATGCCAAGTTCATGAAAGAGATCTTGAGTCATAAAAAGGAGTGGAGAGAAACAGAAAGAGTTCTCCTCACTGAAGAATGCAGTGTAGTCATCCTGAAAAGCTTAAAGACCCTGGGAGTTTTCTGATACCATGCATATTAGAAGGTGATTGCACCAAGACAGCTTTATGCGATCTTGGGGCAAGTATCAACCTAATACCTGCATCCACTATTAGGAAGCTTGGCTTAACTGAAGAAGTCAAACCAACCCGGATATGTCTCCAACTTGCTGATGGTTCCACTAAATACCCATCAGGCGTGATTGAAGATATGATTGTCAGAGTTGGGCCATTCGCCTTTCCCACTGACTTTGTTGTGCTGGAAATGGAGGAGCACAAGAGTGCTACTCTCATTCTAGGAAGACCCTTCCTAGCAACTGGACGATCCCTCATTGACGTCCAACAGGGGGAAATAACCCTGAGAGTCAATGATGATGAGTTTAAGTTGAACGCTGTCAAAGCCATGCAGCATCCAGACACATCAACAGACTGCATGAAAGTTGATCTCATTGACTCTTTGGTAGAAGAGATCAACATGGCTGAGAGTCTCGAATCAGAGTTGGAAGACATCTTTAAAGATGTTCAGCCTGATTTGGAGGATTCAGAGGACATGAAAGAGCCTCTGAACTTTCTTCTGAAAGAGGAAAAACCTCCTAAACCCGAGCTCAAGCCACTACCACCATCCTTGAAATATGCATTTCTGGGAGAAGATGACACTTTTCCAGTGATCATAAGCTCTGCTTTAAATTCACAGGAAGAGGAAGCACTTATTCAAGTACTAAGGACACACAAGACAGCTCTTGGGTGGTCCATAGGTGACCTTAAGGGCATAAGCCCAGCTAGATGCATGCACAAAATCTTATTGGAGGACAATGCCAAACCAGTGGTTCAACCACAGAGGCGGCTAAATCCAGCCATGAAGGAAGTGGTGCAGAAAGAGGTCACCAAGTTACTAGAGGCTGGGATTATTTATCCTATTTCTGATAGCCCCTGGGTGAGCCCTGTTCAAGTCGTCCCAAAAAAGGGAGGCATGATAGTGATTCATAATGAAAAAAATGAACTGGTTCCTACAAGAACAGTTACAGGGTGGCGCATGTGTATTGACTACAGAAGGCTCAATACAGTCACCAGAAAGGATCATTTTCCTTTACCATTCATAGACCAGATGCTAGAAAGACTAGCAGGTCATGATTATTACTACTTTCTGGATGGCTACTCAGGCTACAACCAGATTGCAGTGGATCCCCAGGATCAAGAGAAAACAGCATTCACATGTCCATCTGGAGTGTTTGCTTATAGAAGGATGCCATTTGGGCTATGTAATGCGCCTGCAACCTTCCAGAGATGCATGCTCTCTATTTTCTCTGACATGGTGGAAAAATTTCTGGAAGTCTTCATGGATGACTTCTCAGTATATGGAGACTCATTCAGCTCCTGTCTTGATCACCTGAAACTTGTTCTGAAAAGATGCCAAGAGACCAACCTAGTTTTAAACTGGGAAAAGTGTCACTTCATGGTGACTGAAGGAATTGTTCTTGGGCATAAAATCTCAAACAAGGGAATAGAGGTGGATCAAGCAAAAATAGAGGTAATTGAAAAATTACCACCACCTGCCAATGTTAAGGCAATCAGAAGCTTTCTAGGGCATGCAGGATTCTATAGGAGGTTTATAAAGGATTTTTCAAAAATCGCAAAACCTCTAAGCAATCTGCTAGCTGCTGACACGCCATTTGTGTTTGACACAGCATGCCTGCAGGCGTTTGAAACACTGAAAGCTAAGCTGGTCACAGCACCAGTTATTTCTGCACCAGACTGGACATTACCATTTGAGCTAATGTGTGATGCCAGTGATCATGCCATTGGTGCAGTATTGGGACAGAGGCATGACAAGCTTCTGCATGTCATTTATTATGCTAGTCGCGTTTTAAATGATGCCCAGAAAAATTACACAACCACAGAAAAGGAATTACTTGCAGTGGTTTACGCCATTGACAAGTTCAGATCCTACTTAGTAGGATCAAAGGTGATTGTGTACACTGACCATGCTGCTCTTAAGTATCTACTCACAAAGCAGGATTCAAAACCCAGGCTCATCAGATGGGTATTGCTTCTGCAAGAGTTTGATATAGAAATAAGAGACAGAAAAGGGACAGAGAACCAAGTAGCTGATCATCTGTCCCGGATAGAGCCAGTGGAAGGGACGTCCCTCCCCTTTCTTGAGATCTCTGAGACGTTCCCTGATGAGCATCTATTTGCCATTCAGGAAGCACCATGGTTTGCCGATATTGCAAACTATAAAGCTGCAAGGTTCATACCCAAGGAGTACAATAGAATACAAAAGAAGAAATTAGTTACTGATGCAAAGTACTACTTATGGGATGAACCCTATCTCTTTAAGAGATGTGCAGACAGAATTATCCGTAGGTGTGTCCCCAGAGAGGAAGCACAGAGAATCCTATGGCATTGCCACGGATCTCAATATGGAGGCCATTTCGGAGGTGAGCGAACAACCACCAAGGTCCTCCAATGTGGCTTCTATTGGCCCACACTCTATAAAGATTCCCGAGAGTTTGTACGTAATTGTGACAGTTGCCAAAGAGCTGGTAATCTGCCTCATGGTTACGCCATGCCTCAACAAGGAATCTTGGAAATTGAGTTGTTTGACGTATGGGGAATTGACTTCATGGGACCTTTTCCACCATCATATTCAAACACTTATATTCTGGTGGCAGTTGACTATGTATCAAAATGGGTTGAGGCTATTGCCACACCCACCAATGATACTAAAACAGTGTTGAAGTTCCTCCAAAAATATATCTTTAGCAGGTTTGGTGTCCCTAGAGTGTTAATCAGTGATGAGGGCACTCACTTCTGCAATAAACAGCTTTACTCTGCCATGGTTCGGTATGGAATTCGCCACAAAGTGGCCACTCCATATCATCCACAAACCAATGGGCAAGCTGAAGTCTCTAACAGAGAATTAAAGAGAATCCTGGAACGGACAGTAAATACCCGTAGAAAGGATTGGGCAAGGAGCTTGGATGATGCTCTGTGGGCTTACAGAACAGCATTCAAGACCCCTATAGGGACCTCTCCATACCAACTCGTGTATGGTAAGGCATGCCACTTGCCCGTGGAACTGGAACATAAGGCCTACTGGGCAACCAGATTCCTAAAATTTGATGCCAAATTAGCAGGAGAAAAACGATTACTCCAGCTAAATGAGCTAGAGGAATTCAGATTCACAGCTTTCGAAAATGCCAAGCTTTATAAAGAAAAATAAAAAAAATGGCATGACAGAAAGCTGTCATCTAGAATCTTTGAACCAGGACAGAAGGTCCTGTTGTTTAACTCTAGACTCAGGCTATTCCCCGGGAAACTGAAATTCCGGTGGAAGGGACTATACGTGATTACAAGTGTGTCACCATATGGTTATGTGGAGCTTCAAGATATTGATTCTGATAAGAAGTTCATTGTCAATGGACAGAGAATCAAGCATTATCTTGAAGGCAACATTGAGCAAGAATGCTCAAGGCTGAAGCTAGATTAAAAGCTCAGCAAGGTCCAGCTAAAGACAATAAAGAAGCGCTTGCTGGGAGGCAACCCAGCCATGGGGCATCAATCCTCTAAGCATTTTTGCCCTATTTTTATTTTTATTTTTATTTGTTTATATAAAGTTCACTGACACTAAGGTACAGAATCATTTGTATAAGTTTTCAGGGTTACAGAAGGAATCTGCACACAAAACAGAGATAGGGAGCTCAATGGCAAGAAAACGCCAGTAAGGGCAGCAATCTGGGCGTTCAATGCCAGAAACAGGCACCCAATGGGCGTTGAACGCCAGTAATGGCAGCAAATGGGCGCTGAACACCCAGGAGATCAGCATTTGGGCGTTGAACGCCCAAAACAAGCAGTGTTTGGGCGTTCAAACGCCAGGAAGACAGGGAGGAGCCAAATCCATTTATCCCACACGTATTTCCATTTTAATTTCAAATTTTATGCTTCAATGCATGATTTTTACATGAACATGTCAAGAACCCTGATTTCTAAAATCCTTAATTTCTAAAAAATCCATCTTTCCAAATTCAATCCAACTCTTTTCAAAATCTTTTCTGAAAACAAATCTATCTTTTTCACTCAAAAATCTTTTCAACTAATCCATATCTTTTTCAAATATCCATATAATCTTTTTCAAAATTCAGAGTTATCTTTTTCAAAAATCTATCATATCTTTTCAAAATTAAACTCTATCTTCTATCTTATCTTTTTCAACTCAATCTTTTTATCTTATCTCTTCCAATTTTTCGAAAACCCACCCCCCCACCCCTTTAAAATTGGGTTCGGCCTCCCCCCTCTTCCATCAACAACTGCACCTCGATCTCCTTCTATCCCTCTCCTTTCTTTTATTTTACTTGAGAACAAGCAAACCTTTAAGTTTGGTGTGTTTATCCGAGATCACTAAGATCATGGCTCCCAAAGGAAAACAATCCACTCCAAGAGGCAAGAAAGAGAGCGTTCCAAAACCACTTTGGAATCAAGGGAAGTTCTTATCTAAAGAACATTCAGACCATTATCTTAAAGTAATGGGTCTGAGATCAGTGATCCCAGAAGTTAGATTCGATCTGAAAGAAGATGAATATCCGGAGATCCAGGAACAAATTCGAATCAGGAACTGGGAAGTCCTAGCTAATTCTGAAACGAAAGTAGGAAGGAACATGGTCCAGGAGTTCTATGCTAATATGTGGCAGACTGACAAGCAAAAACTATCTGGAACTGCCTACTATGAATTTCGGACCACGGTCAGGGGAAAGATTGTTCACACCACCCCTGACAAGATCAGAGAGATATTAAAGCTACCTCAGCTAAAGGATGATCCAGACTCCTTCAACAGGAGGATGATGAGAGCAGACATTGGCCTGGATAAAATTCTAGAGGACATATGTATCCCTGGAGCCAGGTGGACCACCAACACAAAGGGCGTCCCAAATCAACTCAAGAGAGAGGATCTCAAACTAGTTGCCAGAGGATGGCTGGACTTCATTAGGCGTTCTCTGTTGCCCACTAGCAACCGCTCTGAAGTCACAGTTAAAAGAGCAGTGATGATCCATTGCATCATGATGGGAAAGGAAGTGGAGGTTCATCAGCTGATTTCAACTGAGCTCTATAAGATTGCTAACAAAAATTCAAAAGAGGCCAGGTTGGCTTATCCAAGCGTGATTTCTCTGCTCTGCAAGGACGCTAGAGTAAGGATGGGAATAACTGAATATATCCTAATTGAAAAGTCAATCACCAAAGCATCAATGGAGAGACAACAAGCACAGGAGGATCCTATCAAGAAGAGAGCACAGGAATTCCTCCCAGAGATTCCTCAAGCAGAATATTGGGAATATCTTGAGACGTCTGTCACCAAGATACAGGAAGCTATGGAGCAAATAATAAAACAACAGAAGGAACACAGTCAAATGCTGACCTATATGTTTAAAGAACAAGAGGAGCAGGGGCGTGACTTAAGGGAACTGAAGCGCCAAAAGTCTTCTCTTGTAGGACCAAGCATCCCAAGGATCAGAGGAACCCCCGTGCCCCCACAATAAAGGTTGTTAATTTCCAATTTCTGCCTTAACTCTGTGACAGTGTCCTTATAAAAGTTTACCTTAGAAGTCATATAATAGTAATTAGTATCTATTTGATTTTATCTCCAATTAAGCCATAGTTTATTTTTCTCATCATCATTAAACATGAATAAAATAGTAGATCTCTTGAATAAGAAGCAATAAAATTTCGAGTTCAATAAAAGAAATTCTAATTGGTTAAATGTGGTGGCAATGCTTTCTATCTTCTGAATGAATGCTTGAACATTGCATATGTCTTTTGAATTTGTTGTTTAAGACTGTTAAATATGTTGGCTCTTGAAAGAATGATGAACATGAGACATGTTATTGATAATCTGAAAAATCATAAAAATGATTCTTGAAGCAAGAAAAAGCAGCAAAGAACAAAGCTTGCAGAAAAAAAAAAAAATATATATATATATAGAAAGAAAAAGCAAGCAGAAAAAGCCAATAACCCTTAAAACCAAAAGGCAAGGGCAAATGAAAAGGATCCCAAGGCTTTGAGCATCAGTCGATAGGAGGGCCTAAAGGACTAAAATCCTGGTCTAAGCGGTTAAACCAAGCTGTCCCTAACCATGTGCTTGTGGCGTGAAGGTGTCAAGTGAAAACTTGAGACTGAGCGGTTAAAGTCAAGGTCCAACTCCAAAAAGAAGAGTGTGCTTAAGAACTCTGGACACCTCTAATTGGGGACTTTAGCAAAGCTGAGTCACAATCTGAAAAGGTTCACCCAGTTATGTGTCTGTGGCATTGATGTATCCGGTGGTAACACTGGAAAACAAAGTGCTTAGGGCCACGGCCAAGACTCATAAAATAGCTGTGTTCAAGAATCATCATACTGAAATAGGATACTCAATAACACTATCTGAATTCTAAGTTCCTATAGATGCCAATCACTTTGAGCTTCAATGGATAAAGTGAGATGCAAAAACTGTTCAGAAGCAAAAAGCTACTAGTCCCGCTCATCTAATTAGGATCTGAGCTTCAATCAAAAAACTCTGAGATATTATTGCTTCTCAACCTATTAGTCTTCTATTTTATTTGTCTAGTTGCTTGAGGACAAGCAACAGTTTAAGTTTGGTGTTGTGATGAGCGGATATTTTATACGCTTTTTGGGGATAATTTCATATAGTTTTGAGTATGTTTTAGTTAGTTTTTAGTCTATTTTTATTAGTTTTTAGGAAAAATTCATATTTCTGGACTTTACTATGAGTTGTGTATTTTTCTGTAATTTCAGGTATTTTTCTGGCTGAAATTGAAGGAGCTGAGCAAAAATCTGATTCAGGCTGAAAAAGGACTGCTGATGCTGTTGGATTCTGACCTCCCTGCACTCAAAGTGGATTTTCTGGAGCTACAGAACTCGAAATGGCGTGATTCCAATTGCGTTGGAAAGTAGACATCCAGGGCTTTCCAGAAATATATAATAGTCCATACTTTGCACAAGAATAGATGACGTAAACTGGCGTTCAACGCCAGTCCTCTGCCCAAGTCTGGCGTCCAGCGCCAGAAAAGGATCAAAAACTGGAGTTGAACGCCCAAACTGGCACAAAAACTGGCGTTCAACTCCACAAATGGCCTCTGCACGTGAATTTCTTAAGCCTCAGCCCCAGCACACACCAAGTGGGCCCTAGCACACAGAAGTGGGCCCCAGAAGTGAATTTCTGCATCATCCATCATAGTTTATCCAATTTTTGTAAACCTAGGCTACTAGTTTAGTATTTAAACAACTTTTAGAGACTTATTTTGTATCTCATGACATTTCAGATCTAAACTTTGTATTCTCTGACGGCATGAGTCTCTAAACCCCATTGTTAGGGGTGAGGAGCTCTGCTGTGTCTCGATGAATTAATGCAAGTATTTCTGTTTTTCATTCAAACACGCTTGTTCCTATCTAAGATGTTCATTCGCGCTTAACTGTGATGGAGGTGATGATCTGTGACACTCATCACCTTCCTCAAATCATGAACGTGTGCCTGACAACCACCTCCGTTCTATATACGATTGAATGAGTATCTCTTAGATTCCTTAATCAGAATCTCCGTGGTATAAGTTAGAACTGATGGCGGCATTCATGAGAATCCGGAAAGTCTAAACCTTGTCTGTGGTATTCCGAGTAGGATTCAAGGATTGAATGATTGTGAAGAGCTTCAAACTTCTGAAGGCTGGTCGTTAGTGACAGACGCAAAAGGATAGTAAATCCTATTCCAACCGGATCGAGAACCAACCGGTGATTAGCCGTGCTGTGACAGAGCGCGTGAGCGTAGTTTTCACTGGAAGGATGGAAGGTAGCCATTGACAACGGTGATCCACCAACACACAGCTTGCCATAGGAGGACGTGCGTGCGTGAATCAGAAGACAGAGGAAAGCAGAGATTCAGAAGACAAAGCATCTCCAAAACTCCAACATATTCTCCATTACTGCACAACAAGTAAACTTTAATTTATGCTCTCTTGGTCATTCACAATTCAACTGATAAACATAATTGACTTCCTGACTAAGATTTACAAAATAACCATAGATTGCTTCAATCCAACAATCTCTGTGGAATTCGACCCTTACTCACGTAAGGTATTACTTGGACGACCCAGTGCACTTGCTGGTTAGTGGTACGAGTTGTGAAAAGTGTGATTCACAATTCGTGCACCAGTCACTTTCTCTCTCTTTCCCTTATCTACATCATTGAGAGGAGACAAAATGATACGGGATTTTGCAACACCACAACTCGGTAAGTACACCGAATCATATCAAGTAATATCAGAGTGAGTGAGTTATCATTTTCACGAGAATTAAAGGACTAAGCAACAATGATTAATTGACTATTCTAATTAGACAAATCAAGAAACAAAAGAATGAATGAGGAACTATAGAAAACGTGGAAATAGAGGCAATAAAATAGCAAATAGTGAGTGAATGAAGACAATGATAGGAAGTAGTTTTTCAAAAACAGCATCACTTTTCATAAAGTAACTTAAACCAGATTTTTCAAACATACGTTTTTTACTAGCTAACATTTTGTCTAGGTTGCTGGAACTTAGAGAAAACTATGTTAAATCACGTTTCAAACCTCTAATAACCTCATGAAATAGTTCTTCGATGAGATCAAGTGAAGCATTAACCGATTGTTTGCTTTTAAGTTTTTCAATTTCAGGTTTAAAAATTCTATTTGTTCAACCAAATCAGTAACACTTTTAGTTTCCTTCACTTTCTCTTTGAGAAGATCATTTTCATCTTTTAACAAATCAATTTTAACTTTGTATTTATCATGCTTTTCCAGAATGTTTCTAACATGTGTAGTTAAGTCATCAATAATTATAAGCAGATCCTCATTAGATAGATTAGAATAATTTACCTTTTCCAGTTGATCTTGACTAGCCATGAGACATGCTTTTGCTTCATGTTTAGACACATTTTCATCATTAGAGTCATTTTCAAGATCCTCCCATGATGCCATCAGAACCTTCTTCTTGTCTTTCTTCATCTTGTCCCCCTTCTTGAGCATAGGACAAGCATACTTGAAATGGCCAGCCTCCTTACAATGATGACATATAACCTTGATGAAGTCCCTCTTGTATTCCTTTGAACTTAAGCATTTACTCTTTCCTTTACTTCTCATGAGTCTTCTCAACCTCCTAGAAAAAAATACAATTTTGTCTTCCGAAAAACTGTCATTGGAATCATCTTCCAATGAATCAATATTGTATTTCAAGGCCACTCCTTCTTTTGTTACAGTTCATGTGGGTGATTTCATAAGTAAGTAGTTTTTCTCTCCACTCATCATAGGTCATTTGATCTAAATTATTACTCTAAAAAAATAGTTGCGTTTGTTTTCCACTCTTTAGTGAGACTTCTCAGTATTTTCCTCACTAGCACTTGTTAGGTATGAGTCATTGATAAACCCCAATTTTGTGGTTTATCTTATGCTTAATTTGGGGGATTTTATCACCTTTTTTCATATTTATTCAATGAAATAGCATGGTTTTGCAATTCTCCCTTGATTTGTGCTTAAATGTGAAAACATGCTTTTTAGGCCTTAAAATAGCTAATTTTAATCCACTTTAATTCCATTCGATGCCTTGATATGTTTGTTAAGTGATTTCAGGTTCATAAGGCAAGTATTGGATGGAAGAAGTGAGGAGAAAAGCATGCAAAGTGGGAGAACTCATGAAGAAATGAAGGAACCGTAAAGCTGTCAAGCCTGACCTCTTCGCACTCAATCGACCATAACTTGAGCTACAGAGGTCCAAATAAGGCGGTTCTAGTTGTGTTGGAAAGCTAACATTCGGAGCTTCGAAATGATATAAAATTTGCCATATATTTCCTGACGCATAGGGGCGCGCACATGCCATGTACGCGCGCGCGCTGATGGAGCACGTGGGTCCACTAAAGAGAAATCGTGGCCAGCGATTTCTAGCTCATTTTGGGTCCAATCCAACTCATTTTTCATGCTATTGAACCCAAGAATTGGAGGGGGAATGAACCAAGTAGTCATAGTTGAGTTTTCATCATGTTTTAGGGTTAGAATTCTAGAGAGAGAGGCTCTCTCCTCTCTCTAGATTTTAGGGTAGTTTTAGTTAATTCTTCTTGAATCCAAGTTATAATTCTTGTTTTGATTTAGTTCTTCTTTTTAATTTCTTGTTATTACATCTCTATTCTTCTAGTTTTACTTGTCATTTCCTTTATTTTTCCATTTTTATGTTTATGAACAATTGTTGGATCTTGATTTCTCTTAATGCAATTTTATATTTCCATGTCTCTTTTATGTTGATATTGATTGTTATTATTGATTTCTTGCTTATGTTAGTTATGGGTTTTCTTAATTCTTGCATTTTGTTATGTTTACTTTTCTTGCATTCTAGGTGTTTGATAAAATGTTTCCTCTAGTTTTTGAGTAGTTTTCTTGACTCTTGGCCTAGGCTAAGGGAATTGAGTGACCTTGAGTCATTGGGTCTCAATGATTTGGTGATTTGAGAACCCTTGGTGATCAATTTGATACTCATTGACGCCAACTCACTACTAATCTAATTAGTAGGTAGGTTGGGACTTATGGGTTGATGTGATCAAGCCTATTTGACGTACTTCAAGTCTAGGAGTAGATATTACGTACTTAAGACTTTTGGAAGTAGACTTAATGAGCTTGGTTCCTCATAATTGTCAATATATAGTTTGTAGATAAGGATGGTGATCTCAATTACCTATGTCTAGCCAAGAGTACTTTTCCTTTATTTTATTTAGCTCTTGTCATTTTACCTTCTTGTCATTTAATTTTTCTTACTATTTACTTTCTTGCAAAAATCAAACCCCCCTTGAATTTTCATAGCCAATAATTGACCACTTCATTGCAATTCCTTGTGAGACGACCTGGAGTTCAAATACTTTGGTTAATTCTTATTTGGGGTTTGTTAATTGTGACAACCAAAATTTTTGATATGGGAATTGTTTGTTGGTTTGGATCTATGCTTACAACGAAGTAATTCTTTCTATGAGAAGAAAATCTAGACCATCGAGCAAAACTCGTTCATCAAAATGGTGTCATTGCCGGAGAGTTGTAATGGTGTTATGTTATTGGCTATTGTATATATGTTAATATGCTTCTTTGCTAGTTTTTTCTTGCTTTAGGAGTTAGTTTTTATTAGTCCTTATTAGTATTTTTTTTTGTTTTTATTTGCTATTATGAATTCTCATCCTCACTTTGGCTATGAGTTTGGCTCAAATTATATTGTAGGGAATGGAAGCTACAATGATAACATGCATCAAGGATGGAACAATCAAAGATGGGAGGAGCCTCAAGGGATTGATCAACCTTCTTGGCAACAACAACCTCCGAATTCTTATGGGTATAACTCTCATCCTAATGCATATCAATCTAATGGATGTGGTGACCCTTATTATGATTGTCAACAACCACCACCATATGCCTATGAACCACCTCCTCAACATAATTTTGAACTACCTTACAAGCCCCTTTTCACCAAACACCTCATTATGACCCTAATCCTTATCCACCATACCAACCACCTTATGAACCATATGAACCATACATGGAACCACCACCATTCCAACACAATTACTCTCAAGAACCACCTCAATATACACTATCTCCATACCCTTACCAAGATGAACCAACTTCCAATTATGAAACTTCCTTTCCAAACAATGAACCTTCTTTTTCCACACCACCTCCAATGGATGATTCTCTTCAAGAATGTGTTAGTTCTTATATTCAAAGGCAAGAAGAGAACCAGAAGGAGTTTAAGGAGATAGAAGCTAAGATAGCTATCCTAGCGGAAGCCGTTAGCAATATGGTCTCCTCCCACCTAAGCCTATGCGATCAAGGAACTCCCATTGTTGAATGTGGAGAAGCAATTAAGGAGCATAGTGAGGGAGTGAGTTTAGAGCTTCAAGGTGAAGAAGAGAAGTTGAAGAAAGAATTGCAACAAGAGGAGGAAGTTAAGATAATTGAGCCGGAAGAAGTGGTTGAAGCCTTTGAAGAGGTTGACCAAGAGATGGATTCAATCATTGAGAAATTCTTATGTACAATTGAATCCTCTCCAATTGGGTTTGACATAGAGGGTAGGGAAGAAGATACCTCACTTCCCATACCTTTGGTGAGCAATGAAGAAGAAATTGAATTGGAAGCAAGCCACCAAGAGGAAGAGGTTGAAGTTGAGGAAAGTTGTAAGGAGGTGGAGATAGTCAAGGAAGAGCACAAGGGAGTGGAGCTTGCAAGATCATTGGGACCACCCCTTCCTAAGTCACCATCCTACACAACATTCAAGTGGGTAAAATTCTTATCCCTAAGCTTTACCTTCTCACTTGAATATGGTTTGATTAAAAATGATGGTCAACTTAGAGCTCTTTGTGGAGTTAAGAGTAGGAGAGACTTGTGTAATGGTTGGACACATCACTCTAAGTTCATTATGGTTGCATGCTCAAAGTTTGATTGCAAGGTTTGGTGTGGAGCTAAATTGTATGGGTCTAGGAAGTTGTTTGGAGGCTTCATTGAGAATTCCAAGGCTAAACCACCCAAGTGGAATCATGATGATCACTTTGAAGATGGGTGTCAAAACAAAGTGTGGGATCCCGGATCGCACAAAGAAAATCAACTTTGGAAGCTCATGGTTTGTGAAGAATTCCATCAAATCTTGAAGATATTAACATTGAAGAATGGAGCTTATTGGAGATTCAAGCATTGGTGGATGTTCCAAGATGGTTACAAGCACAAGCCACCTTAGGAGGAGCTCCCCATAAGTCCAACTTAAGGACAATAAACAAAAGTGCTAGGTGGGAGACACCCCACCATGGTAAACTCTTTCCACTCTCTTTTAGATTTGGTTAATAAGTGATTTGAGTTGCCATTATAGGTAATTTTTGTTATTTTCTATACTCTTATACATTTTGCTTTGATTGATTGGTTGTTTCTTAGTTTGTTTTGATTAGTTTAGTTGTTGTTGAGTTGCATTTTGCTTGTAGTATAAGTTTTGTTTTTAGTGTGTTTGAAAATTTTCCAAAAACCAAAAAGATTTGTTGTTGAATTTAATTTTGGTTATATTAGAATGCTTATAGATTAGGAGAATGCCCTGCTTAAAAAAAATTAAAATTAATTAAAAAAATTTAAATAAAAATTTTTTTTCTTCCATCCTCTTTTATTGCATTTGCTTATTTTCATTTATTGCATTTTAATTTTATTTTCATACCTTGTTCTTATTTTCTTTTCTAAGTTTCTTGTTTTAACATTGGTGTTAGATTACTCTTACTCAATTGTTGAGAATTCTTTGGATTATTTTGGTGCTTCGTGACTTGTTTGGCATTAATTTTAATATTTTCTCTACACACAAGATTAGTGCTTTCGTCCTTCTTGACTCATGATCCCCTATTTTTTTATACCTCATCATCAGTGAGTTAGGATGGGACCAAATGCTTTCATGCTTATCACTAATCTTGTTTGTGTTAATTGTTGATTAAGCTTGATGCAACATGCTCTTCATGTCATTTACCTATGATTTGACTTTACTCTTGCATCAAGTATTAGTTGATATGCCCTTAGCTTGTATTGCTTTCTCACTCACATGTTGTAGCTACCATGTAGTAGAGAACCATACTCTTATTTGGAATTAGCCCCCGCCTATGTTCTACTTGCTTTGATATCTTTGTTGTAGGCTTAATTTTCTTTCTTTTTTTTTCTCTCCTTTGAGGTTAGCCACCAAGAAGGAAAGGAATGGAGAAGCTTCAAATGGGGCAACAAACAAGTTCACCCGCACAACCCTTTGAAGAAACTCATCAATTATAGCAACCCGTCCACATTGATCTTCTTTGCATGCACCGAGGACAGTGCAAATTTCTAAGTGTGGGGAGGTCGTCCGACCGATCTCTATGGGTAACAATTTCTTTCTTTCAACACCAATTCTTAATTTTTGTCTTTGTTAGTTAGTTGTTGCATTGCATGATAGGTTGCATGCTAGTTAGAATTGTACATATTTTACCACTTCTTTTTATGTTAGGACTACTTGGTTAGGGTGATGATTTCTTTTCCAAAAAAAATTGTTTTTAGGGCACCCTACCAATTTGAAATTTTTTTTTTGTTAAACTTGCTTGAAGAATTTATTTTGGAACATGGTTTTTGAGCTAAGAACACAAGCATGTGAGTTTTGAGCCAAATTGTGTGGTTACATCTTATAACCACTTATTTTCCATTCTTGTGTGTATTATTCTCTCTCTATGATTGTAATCCTTGCTTTGTTTGATTCTTTATGTCCATTATTCCATGTATACATACATTTATATGATTGAGGCCATCATTTCATTTAGCTCACTTACCCAAATAGCCTACCCTTCATCAACCATTGTTAGCCAATTTTGAGCCTATTTAATCCCTTTTGTTCTTAATGTTAGCACATCCCTACCCCTAAGTGAAAAACAATAAATGTCCTTAATTTGGAACTTTGATTAGCTTAGGCTAGTGAGCGTGTGTATCATTTGGGTATGGGAAACTTGGGACATTGGTTGAGAGAAAAGTGTATTTTTATATTTTTATTGAAGATTTTTGGGATTGGGTACATGCTTATGCATTAAATATGTAAAATCATATGCATTGATACATTTGTATATACTTTAGAAAAAAAATGATAAAGAAAAAGAAAAAGAACACACACACACACACACACACATATATATATATATATATATATATATATATATATATATATATATATATATATATATAGAGAGAGAGAGAGAGAGAGAGAAAAAAAAAAGAGAAAAAGAAATAAAAAGGGGACAAAAATGCTCCAAAGTAAAGTTCAATAAAAATCAATGCATATAGGATATGAATTGAAAAGAGAATGCATGAGTGTGTGAAAAAGTGGGAATCATGGGTAGCTAGGTTATGTATTAGAATTGTATAGGTTGTTACATGTGTTAGGTGAGAGCTTAGGCTAATCAAAGATACAAATTTCAAGCTCACTTGACCATATGCATCCTTACCTTGACCCTAGCCCCATTACAACCTATGAATAAGTCCTCATGATGAATGTATGCATGCATTGAATAATTGTTGATTGTTAGATGAAAAACAAATCATGGAAAGCATGATTAGAAGATAATTGAGTGATCGACCCTATACACTCGAGCGACTAGAGCGGATACACTTCCGGTGAGGGTTTGATGCTCAATTCCTTGTTCCCGGCTTTCATGAGCTTTCTTCTTGCAAGTCTATTTGAACTTCATTTTGATATTTGAATTGGTAGAGTTTGTGAGTTGTCATATGATCTTAGCCCTACTTGTTCACACATGTGTTCTTGGAGATTGATTTGCTTTTGACCAAGTAGGTAGAATCATCTTGCATTTAGTGCATTCATTTAGATAGGCTGCATATAGTTTCTTTGCATTGAATAAATGTTCATACCCTTTTCTTATCCTTCTTTATTCTTAGCATGAGGACATGCTTGGTTTAAGTGTGGGGAGATTTGAAAAACCCAATTTTGTGATTTATCTTGTGCTTAATTTGGGGGATTTTATCACCTTTTCTCACATTTATTCAATGAAATAGCATGGTTTTGCAATTCTCCCTTGATTTGTACTTAAATGTGAAAACATGCTTTTTAGGCCTTAAAATAGCCAATTTTAATCCACTTTAATTCTATTCAATACCTTGATATGTTTGTTAAGTGATTTCAGGTTTATAAGGTAAGTATTAGATGGAAGAAGTGAGGAGAAAAGCATGCAAAGTGGGAGAACTCATGAAGAAATGAAGGAACGGTAAAGCTATCAAGCTTGACCTCTTCGCACTCAATCGACCATAACTTGAGCTACAGAGGTCCAAATGAGGCGGTTCCAGTTGCATTGGAAAGCTAACATCTGGGGCTTTGAAATGATATAAAATTTTCTATATGTTGCCTGACTCATAGGGGCGCGCACGCGCCATGTACGCGTGCGCGCCGATGGAGCACATGGGTCCACTAAAGAGAAATGGTGGCCAGCGATTTCTAGCTCATTTTGGGCCCAATCCAACTCATTTATGATGCTATTGAACCCAAGGATTGGAGGGGGAATGAACCAAGTAGTCATAGTTGAGTTTTCATCATGTTTTAGGGTTAAAATTCTAGAGAGAGAGGCTCTCTCCTCTCTCTAGATTTTAGGGTAGTTTTAGTTAATTCTTCTTGGATCCAAGTTATAATTCTTGTTTTGATTTAGTTCTTCCTTTTAATTTCTTGTTATTACATCTCTATTCTTCTAGTTTTACTTGTCATTTCCTTTATTTTGTCATTTTTATGTTTATGAACAATTGTTGGATCTTGATTTCTCTTAATGCAATTTTATATTTCCATGTCTCTTTTATGTTGATATTGATTGTTATTATTGATTTCTTGCTTATGTTAGTTATGGGTTTGCTTAATTCTTGGATTTTGTTATGTTTACTTTTCTTGCATTCTAGGTGTTTGATAAAATGTTTCCTCTAGTTTTTGAGTAGTTTTCTTGACTCTTGGCCTAGGCTAAGGGAATTGAGTGACCTTGAGTCATTGGGTCTCAATGATTTGGTGATTTGAGAACCCTTGGTGATCAATTTGATACTCATTGATGCCAACTCACTACTAATCTAATTAGTAGGTAGGTTGGGACTTATGGGTTGATGTGATCAAGCCTATTTGACGTACTTTAAGTCTAGGAGTAGATATTACGTACTTAAGACTTTTGGAAGTAGACTTAATGAGCTTGGTTCCTCATAATTGTCAATATATGGTTTGTAGACAAGGATGGTGATCTCAATTACCTACGTCTAGCCAATAGTACTTTTCCTTTATTTTATTTAGCTCTTGTCATTTTACCTTATTGTCATTTAATTTTTCTTGCCATTTACTTTCTTACAAAAATCAAACCCCCCCCCTTGAATTTTCATAGCCAATAATTGACCACTTCATTGCAATTCCTTGTGAGACGGCCCGAAGTTCAAATACTTCGGTTAATTCTTATTTGGGGTTTGTTAATTGTGACAACCAAAATTTTTGATGTGGAAATTGTTTGTTGGTTTGGAGCTATGCTTACAACGAAGTAATTCTTTCTATGAGAAGAAAATCTAGACCATCGAGCAAAATTCGTTCATCAGTCATCCTCATAGCATTCAAACTATTTGTGATGATTGAAAATCTTTCAAACAGCTCATCGATGGTTTCTCCTTCCTTCATAGTGAACATTTCATATTCCTTTCTTGGCATATCAATCCTTATTTCCTTGACATGTTGAGTGCTTTCATGAGTGACTTGGAGTTTATCCCAAATTTCTTTTGCTGTTTTACATTTTGAGAACTTCTGAAATTTCTCAAAGCTAACTACGTAATTCATCATGTTGATTGCCTTGGCATTTAGCTCCACATTTTTCGTATCTTCATCGTTCCATTTGGATTCATCTTTAGAAGTGACAACTTCTTCAGCACTTGTGATTGTTGGGACTTGTGGACCATCCATAACAATTTTTCATATGTTGTAATCAACGGATTGCATAAATATCCATATTCTCTCATTCTAGTAATAAGTGTAGTTTTGACATTAAAGAAATGAGGTCTGTTGTTGGACTGACCCTCATTTTGTCTCATATTGAATGAAAACAGAAATAGAGCTGAGAAGAATAAATGACACAGTCATGTATCCTGATTCAACTACCATGTGCAATGTGGCCTACATCCAGTCTCCACCACATCTGTGGTGAAATTTCCATTATCTTTTTCAAAGATTTATAAACACCAATTTTCAATGAATCAACCAAATCCTATCAAAGACAAACCAAACTTCTAACCAAGCTTAATTTGGCTAGGTTTACTCCCTAGACTTTTAACCATTAAGTGCTCACTCAACTTAACAAGAGAAACCTCTCAAGTTCATGAATACAAAATACAAACAATAACATAAGAGTTTGACATAATTTTGGGCTTTTCTCCAAGATTACTCTCTTTGCTTTTACTCTCAATGAATTTTTTCTAATATCTCACATATTTACTTTTTTCCATTGATTTAAACAAAGAAAGATAAAACTAAAGAACAAAAAATTTAATGTTAAATCATGAAGGAGAAGAAGGTGTAGCTCGAAAGCTATGAAGATCCGAACAGTATGCTGACTCTCTTTTCTTCAATTTCTGACCGTTTACCCTTTTATACAGGAGTAAAGCTTCCAAAACTTGAGCTCGGTTGAACACCTTTGACTTTGTTTTTCTTTCCCATAAATCAAATCAAAGACATAGAGAAGAGAGGGGACAATAATAGTGATTTCATGGATAGGAGAATTAGCTTGGATTCTTATCTACACTACAACATTTTTGGCCTAAGGTAACCCTTATTTGAAGCAACATTTAATAAAAGTTGCCTTAGATAGAAAAATACAACATTTTTTAAGAGTTACCTTTGAGTAAGGCAAAGATAACAAATTTTTTGACCACCCACAAAAATTGTTGTCTTTAATATCTAAAGCAACACTTAAAAAATATTACAATATAAAACATTTAAGACAACATTTTTAAATAAAAATACAACATTTTATAAGGGTTATTAAAAAATTTAAATAAATAACTTTTATAAAATATTACCTAAAATCATTCATAGCTAAAAATTTTAGAGGAAAACTTTTCATCATATTCCCCCCAATAATTTCTTTCCAATCAAATAACTTAGAAAAAAAAAAGAAAAGACCTTTAGTTTCCTTAGATTATTTCTACTATTGTTTCAGTTTGTTCATCACTACCCAGCACCCACCATAAGCCCTAACTTTCCTAATCATCGACACAAACGGCAGCAGGAGGTCTCGTTCGCGGTGCTGTCCACCCCAACCGGCGACGGCACGGTGCTCCCTTTCATAGGCGTTGGCACGTTGCGGTGCTCTCCTCCAGGGGTGTCGGCAGAGTGCTCTCTTCTAGGGGCGTCGGCGCGGTGCTCTCCTTCGCGGTCTTCGTCTCCACGCACACTGCTCCACGGCTTCTCCTCCTCCTGTCTCGGCTCAACGTACGCGGTCACCTTCGAGAAACCTCTGTCGTTCTTCCTCTTCTTCCCCTGTCTCGCCTCCTCCTCTTCGCAACTGGCATCGGCACCGGAGCAGGCAATTCACATCATCACTCTCTCTGATCAACACTTTTGCCGTCGTAGCTCACCAAGTAATTCATTTTCTTCTTGCGCTCTCTGTTTTACCTATTCGATTTTCTCTTCCGTTTAATTTAATTCTTCAATCGATTCCAACTAGTGTCTCTGTAGTGGTGCCCATTGGAAAAAAAACTAATATGGATTAGATCTTTGTACTCACAAATTAGGAGAAGCTGTATTTGATGATAGATATGATGCAGAAGCATGGTTATTTTAATTAATAAATAGAAAACTGCAGAAGCATAGTTCCCATAGATTCAAAGGGTTTTGTAGGCAAAAGTAGTGTCCGACAAGTATGGTGGGGGAAACAGAAGAAGGTGAAGATGAGCCCATGCTTATTATTGGTGTGATCTGATAATCACTACTAATTTCAATTGATTATTGCTATCTTTATATGGTGTTAATTAACAGCTACAGTACACAAGCTCAAGCCAGGCAAATTTTTTATGATAGATATGATGATGCATCATCCAAGCCTAAAAATTGAACTCTTATTGATTCATAAACTTGAATTTATTAATTTCTCCTTTCCTTAAGTAATGGTTAATTCTCAGAAACATGTAATATTCTAGTATGTATATATAAGCTAGAAGCTAATCTATTAATTAGTAGTGCTCTTTAATTTGTAATTTCCTTTTCTTTAATTACATGTCACAAAAAAATATTAGTTAAGAGTGAAATTCGTGTTCTAATTTAATTCTTTGTTGTGGACTGCTGATGATAATTATTCTTGAAAAATATTCTTCTTTAATTTGTAGCTATGCAGGGTTTGTTTCTTTTGATGTTTATATAGAGACTATATTAATTAGAAGCAATTAAGATGCATGCTAATTAAGCTACTGCTCCCTACAGAAATGCTAAAACATATGTATTTAGTTCATCATTTGTTTTGATTTTAATCATGACACGGATTGTTCTTTCACATTTGTATTTGTGTTTGTATGTGAAGTAATGGAGGCAGCAATTATTTGTAGTTTTAGTGTGTTTTAGAATCATTTATGGTGTCTGATTTGAAGCATTTTCAATTGATTGTTCTGTTTGCCACTTTGATTGAGTTAAATTGTTTATAAAGAGTAATGTAAATTTGATACTTTACTCTGTTATAGAGAAAGATTGCTTCAAGGGAGTTTAAGGAACATTGGTGGACATTCTAGAGGGGGTTTTATTTCAATTTTTTTGAATTTTTTATGGTTCTGATTGTTTTTATGTAGATGACGGAGTGAAATTGATACATTGCTGATGTGCTTTTATGTAGATGACGAAACATATGCTATGAAAAGGTCCTCATCAAGAGCAATGAGCAGCTGGAGTTGGTCAGGGAGGAGATCCGTGTTTCATCACTATTCAACCACCCAAATCTACTCCCGCTTTTTGATCATGCAATCATTTCTGTCAAGGTAAGTAGTTACAACAGCAGTCAACACCCGCTCTTCTCTGAATCATATAAAAAAAATTCATCAAAACAAGAAAATGGTCTATTTATTCAACCTCCATATTTGTTCTTTAGCTTTGGCTATGTAATTAGATTTATGTCCTGAAGTTTTAAACATGCTATCTGCTGGGTTTGGAATTCAGCAGTTTCCAAATACTATGCATGAAGGCTGTAGAATCCAATGCCTTCTACGAGATACCTTCTACGGGCACTTGAACTATGCCTTGACCAAAAAACATTCAATAGTCAGTATTTGGTGTTTTATTGTAACTGGTTTAAACTGAAAGTAATTCATCTTTCCTATGTGCACTTTGAATGGAAAAAGGATGGGTATCTGGTTTTTCTTGTGGATGCTCAACAAAAATTCTTTTGAGATATGTGATTGCGAAAGGATTAGAATGAGACTCTCAAAGCTTGTCAATGTAATGGGATAGTGATATGTACCAAGTGAGATCCTGCATATCATGGCAAAGTTGATTCTAGTCTATTATTCAACCTTTTCAAATTGGATTATTTCGATAAGAATTGCTTCTTGCTTATAAAATTATGTCTTTGAAAACATAATATCACTATTAATTGTGCTATTTTACAAGGACCTCTATCTATTGCTGCTACAATGCAAGCCAGGAAGGAATCCTTTCCTACCTCCGATGTTCTTCAAATCTTTCAACAGCTAAAAGAACTTTCTTCTGTCATGTAATTGGCTTATTATAACCAGAGATCAGGTATCTCAAGCATCATAGTTGCAATTCAAGATTTTCAGCACATGATACTTTTACTTTTTTTTTTGGATAAAAACATATGTTACTTGTTTGGCATCTATTGTATCCTTTTCTGATTGTCATGAATTTCGTATATGTATTTACCTAGTAATTCTTTGGAATAGGTTATTTTCTCTGTTCAGAATCAAATTGAAAGATAAATATGGACATCTCTGGCCTATACTACTTTTATACTACTTTTATGTTTAGAATCTAAGAAGCAACTTTCTTTTTTAAAATATAAAAAATAAAAATATTAGTTTGATTCAATATACAGTTCTTTATATTCTAGAGTTCTTTAGTACTCTAACCTTACAAAAGTTTGATTTCTTCTGAAATCCTTTTAGCCCTGACAAATTAACTCAACAGCTTTGTTCAGGACTCAAGCATATGCATGGTTTAGATACTCCATATGCTCATAATGATGTCAAACCTGGTAATGTTCTTATAACACATAGAAAAGGACAACTGCCTCTTGCCATACTCATGGATTTTGGCCGTGCTCGTCCTTCCAGGAAGCACATTGGTTCCAGATCAGAGGCACTCCAGTTGCAGGTGCTTTGTTCAGCCCCTTTTTTTCTCTCAATTTTTTTATAAATGAAATTCATGCATTGTGCTAGCCGCATATTATATTTATTGATTTATTGATGCTTTTTCCCCATTTGTAGTTTGTGAGCTTGTATTTCCTAATATTGTAGAAAGTAGGCTTATATGCATCAGCAGGCTAGTGTGAGATCATTTTGATTTTGTTACTCCATATAATAGCTTCTGTTCCATTTGTAAATACTCAATTGCTTATCTACATTCTCATTCGGGTTTTACATGTATGGGAGGATTGTGTTTCAATTTCAATCATCTGACCTTCTCTTTTCCTATTTTTTATCTTCCTATATAGGGTTGGATGAAGTTTTCTAGAGAAATAAAGGCGACTCTTGACACAATGGTGAAGCACAAAGTCTTTTTGGTTTCAAATGGAAAAACTAGTTTCTTTTTTGTTCAATTTCATCATGAAAAAAATATGTATTTTGTTTACTTATGTTTATTATTTAGTTGACTTGATAACTTAACAAGTATGTTAATCGACACTTAGAAGACCTTTCTATATATATGCAATATATATTATTAGCTTATTCTCCCTATTGACACTTGGAAGACTTTTCTATATATATGCAATATATATTATTAGCTTATTCTCCTTATATTGATTAATTGAGTTCAAATATTTAAATATTATTAATGTGTACTATAAATTCTTTAAATGTCATATAAATATAACAAAGATGAAAAATATATTGCTTTAGATATAAAAAAAGAAAACCTAAAAAAAACTCAATGAGGTGTTGCTTTAGGTATTAAAAAAAGACAACTGCAAATAAACTTAGATAAGTGTTGTTTTAGGTCTATGAAAAAGGCAACTTAACAAAATTTGGACAAGTGTTGTTTTAGGTATATGAAGAAACAACCAGAAAAAATTTATACAAGTGTTGCTTTAGGTATATGAAAAGGCAACTAAAAAAAATCTGGACAAGTGTTGCTTTATGTATTAGAAAATACAACTCGTATAAAGTGTTGCTATAAAGTTTTATCTAAAGCGTTGTGTTTAGGTGCTCTAAGACAACCCTTTTGCGGAGTTGCTTTATTTGCAGAAAAGGCAACGTTTTTTGAAGGTTGCCGTAAAAAGGGTTCCCTTTAATACACAAAAACGTTGCCTTAGACCAAAGGTAACGGCCGTATAGCCAACCCCCCCAAAAGCGTTGTTTTTTGTCAAAAAGTGTTGCCTTTTATCAAAGACAACACTTTCTCTTATTATAGACAACGTTTTTAAAGGGTTGCCTCAGCCCGAATTTGTTGTAGTGCTAACTTCTTCTCTTTCTTTTTTTTTCTCTTGACTTCAAAGATCTGAACCATTGATCTATTCTTTGGTTCTAAGTTTCAATTGTGACTTTTGATTTCTAATAAATAAAGATAACCTCTATTTTCTTCTTCTTACCCGAAAATGTGCAATAGGAGGATGGTAGCTTCAACAAGCTAGAATGGTTGCACAAAGATGATAACTCATCTTTGATTTTCTTCTACATCAAATCATATTTGATTTTTCCTTTAGCTCCAACTTTTGACTTTTTCTTCTCTTTTCTTTTCGATACCAAGAATTGGTGATCTACTTTTACACATTGCTTGAACCCAATCTGAATATACTTTTTTATTTGTGAAACTTCTTTTCATCCTTGATTTAAGGTTAGTCACATGGATTATGATTAGAAGAGAGAAGTGAGTACTAGTTACAGGCTAAAGAAGAGAATAAGTGCTGGCTTTTATAATTGGGCCTATTTATTTTCGGGACAATAACTACACACATTACAAAAACTTTTGGGCTTTAACCCAACTAATTAATAACGTTTTGTCGTCATCAAATTATTATTGTTTTTCTTTGAACTCAACAGTAATCAAACTTTGATTATAGTAAAAATTTTACTGTAGTTTATGGTAAACTCGACGTAAGTCTCAGTACTAGAGGCCAAACCAAGATATATTGTTGTATCACTCTTTCTCTTTTTTCTTTCTCTGCACTGTTGAGACAAGACAAAACTTAAAATAATTTCTTGAGTTGCAAATACTACATAATCTATTTTATAAGCTATCAAAAATGATTTCTTGATTCAACCCCTCTCAAATTCCTTGAAAATTTTCAATTGGCATCCAAGTTTTAGGTTCAATGGGTAAGCTTAATAACTTGGAATAAGCAATCCATAACAATTAACATTACAGTATACACTCTGATAAAAGGATAATTCAATAATAGACCATCATATTTCAATAGTACTTAGTCAGTATAAGCTACTCTTTCTTTGGCAGCACTTAGTTATCAACGTATTTTATAAATTGACTTTAAGAAAAAATTAAAATTTTTCTCGATAAAAAAAAATCTTACGTACTTTTGACATTTAAAATTAGATTACAAAAATATGATGAATTTAAATTTAGATTAAACGATAGAACGTGACAGAAATCTTATTGCATTTTTCACACAATTTATATAATGAAACTCGACTGACACATTTTGAGTTCTTGACAAGCAATTGCAAAGAACACTACACCGTGTTCTACTTAAAAGAATTATTAATTAAATACTAGTGTTAAAGTAAATAGTTAGGTATATACAAGACGGATCCAGAAATATTATTATAGGGGCCAATAATATATATAATATAAAAAAATATATACAAATAAATTATAATGTAAGATGCATTACAAAAATATACTAATAGAGAATATATATTTAAAGTACAAAAAAATGTGTACTTTTTACTAACGAAGTGGTACACGTCGATTCTTCATATCATAAAATTCATCGATAATAGAATCTGTGTCAAATCTTTCAGCAATCTTCTTCTCAATGTAAATCAAAAGACAATTAGCAAGCAATTCATCTTCCATTTTTTCTGAGTCTATTCTTCACAATATTCATAGCTGAAAAAGATCTCTCAGTTGTACTAGTTGAAACAGGGAGAGTTAATACTAAGCAAATCAAACGATCAATCAAAGGATATGTTAAATACTTTCCTGTCTTCATTAATCCTTGACATAACTCCAAAATTATGCACAAGTTAGTTAATTCAACATGATTAGGAACATCAAGTTCATAATGTTGAGCTTGCATTCTAATGTGAAATTTTTCTTGGTCACTGAAGTCACCTGGATAAAACCGTTCTATTAATTCACATACTTTTTATTGACACTGAAGAACTTATAATTATCTCTGGGATCTAAAGTTGAACTTAAAGTAAGCAATTCCACCATATTATCATTGAATCTCCATTAAGCTCTTGCAATTGTGTATCAATTACAACCAGAAATAAATTAACACGGTAATGATGCTCTACTGAAATTTGATCAACAATTTTGCGAGTTTGGCCTCTTCTAGGAATATACAATGCATCCATATAAGGAACTTCAACTTCATGTTTCTCACAAAATAATATAACTTCTTTTATGAAAGCCTCCCAACTTGATTCTCTCATTCTTTGGATTAAAGTCTTCGTAGTAGAAACCAGAGTTAAAGCATTCAATATGTCTTGATTTTTTCGTTGCAAGGCTTGACAAAGATCATGACTAATTTCCAAAATATTTCTCATCAAATGCAAAACAAAGACAAATTCAAAGGATGTGATAGCATCATAAGCAGCACTAGCATCACCATGAGGGAAAAAATTACCTTCTTCGGTGCTTTTTTCAAGAACTTCACAAGTAGCATCAAACATGCATAACAAGCTACGTACAGAATTCAAATGAGACCCCCCATCTAGTATCTCCAGCTCTTTACAAAGTACCAATTTGATTAAGTCCACTACGTACCTATCACAATTTGATCATTGGCAATTAAGTTTGCAACATTATTTACTTGAGCAACCCTTAACTGATCATGACGTTTAGGAGAAATAGTCACAACATTCACAATTAGTGTAAGTTTTGAAAAGAATTGATGAACATAACACACTTCTTTGGCTACAGAAACAAGTGCTAATTGTAATCGATGAGCAAGACAATGAATGTAATAAGTAAAAGGGCAATCTTTCAAAAATAGAGCTTGCAATCCATTCCATTCACCACGCATATTACTAGCTCCATCGTACCCTTGTCCCCTAAGATTTTGAACATCAAGATTATGACGAGAGAGAACAGATGAAATTTCTGTTTTCAATGTCAAAGAACGTGTATCAGAAACATGTATAAGATCAAAAAATCTTTCTAGAACACAATCGTGCTTGTCTACAAATCTCAAAACTACAGATATTTATTCTCGCTTTGACTCATCTCTTGCTTCATCAATAATTATACAAAATTTAGAATCACCAATTTCTTCTTGAATTGTTGCACGCACTTTTCTAGCAAAGATATGCAATATATCTTTTTGAACACCGGGAGATATATATTGAGCATTTCCTGGAGCATTTTCAAGGACAACATTATTAACATTCTGATTACAGGAAGCTAAAAGCTTAATTAACTCAATAAAATTTCTCATATTCAAAGATCTAAGACTTTCATCATCGCCTCTAAATGCACATGCTTGAAATACAAGCCATCGAATAGCATTAATAGATGTTTTCAACCTTAGACGGTTATTTGCAATAGTTTCATCACTATGCCTATCAAGAACTTTGTCTATATGCTTAGATTGAGCCATTAAATCATCACAAGATTTCACACATAAATTATTCCTTTCTAGTAAAGAGATATCCACATCTCTTTCTAATCTTGGTACTTTAGTTTCATGTTGATGTGTATTTTGAGTAAGATTAGAGAGCTCACTTACTTGAACTTCTTGTGAAATGAGATTAGAGGGTTGACTTATTTGAACTCTAACATTATCAATAACTTTTTTTTTGAAAGTAAAAGAGCTCAACACATTAGAGTGGAGCAAGCAGTATGAAATAAAATAACAAGACAGGCAACTCCCACAAACTCCTTGAATAGAGAACAGCATCCCCACGTCATCTCTGGCATAGCCATCAACAACCCTATGGATGCACACCTGCCCACTCTTCACAGCTAAGGATGGTTAGTGTGATGATATCTTCTACCCTCTTTCTTTGGTTATGAAATATCCTCCTGTTTCGCTCCAACCAAATATGCCAAATGATCGCACAGAAACATCTTAACCGCTGCTTTCGATCTGCTTTCCTTCACAGTTCATCTGTCCAACTCAGGAAATGATCTTTCAATAACCCCGGGACATCCCAACGTCGGCCAGCCATAGACAACCATGCATTCCACACCTGCCAAGTAAAATCACAGCCCAGAAACAAGTGATAGACCTGCTCAACATCCTTATTACATAAAACCCAGCTCTTATCATCCTGGCTAATTATCCCGATCCGGCTTAGCCGTTCTTTGGTGTTCACCCTGCCTACCAGGACGAACCAAGCAAACAGCTCCACCCTTGGTGGAACAAACCTTTCCAGATGGTCTTTGTGAAGCTGTAACTGGTTACCTCCTCCGATAGCATTCCTTCCTGTAGCACCTGCACAAAGGAGTTAGTCGAAAAAATACCAAGTTTATCATATTTCCACACGACGCTATCCTCCCTATTATTCGCTTGCCTCACAGGTCTCAGAGCCTCATGTAACTGACTCAGAAGGTCTAACTCCCATTGAAAGAGCTCCCTCCTCCATTGGAAGTTCCAAACCCACTCTAACCCATCCCAAAACCCACACTCCCCAATCAACGCCCCACATTAGTTTGAAACAGAGAAGAGCCTAGGGAAGCAATCTTTCAAGGAACCACACTGCAGCCAAACATCCTCCCAAAATCGTGTCCTTCGCCCGTCCCCAATCTCCATTGCCAGACCTGTAACCATCTTATCCCGCAGATGTTGCTCCTGAAAATCTATATGGCAAATATCCCTCCATGGGCCCCCTCTAGTAGGCAGCACTTGAGAAGACAGTAGCTCATTTGGCCTCAAGTTATTACAGGAGCAGACCACCTTCTTCCACAATGGACACTCTTCCTTAGCAAAGTGCCACCACCACTTAAACAACAGTGCTGAGTTCCGAATCATAGCATCCCCTACTCCCAGCCCTCCAAATTTCTTCGGGGCCTGTACCATCTCCCACTTCACCAACACCATTCCCTGTCTCCCATCCTCCTTACTCCACAGAAATCTCCTCTGTAGAGAAACTAGCTTCTTAACAACTGCCTTCAGCATCTTGTATAAGCTCAGATAATACACTGGCAAGCTATTCAAGACTGATTTAATAAGAACCAGCTTACCCACTTTATTTAGCACCTTAGCTTTCCACAGGCTTAGTTTCTTTTCCGCCTTGTCGATTATCGGCTTCCAAGTCTTAACCAACCTCGGATTAGCTCCTAAGGGGACTCCAAGGTATTTAATAGGGAGCGTGCCTTCCTTGCATCCCCACAAAGTACACATACTACGCACCCACTGCTCTTCACAGTTGATTGGAATCAAGCTGGACTTATCGAAGTTGATACTGAGTCCTGACATCAACTCAAACCATCGCAGCAGCCGCTTATAATTCCGCATAGTCTCATCTTCTGGCGAACAGAACAGAATGGTATCATCAGCAAACTGAAGGTGTGAAAGCTCCACACTGTCTCGGCCAACCAGCAAAGGAGAAATACGCCTGTTCCTGACCACCTCACCAACCATCCTATGTAGTACATCGACAACCAGCACAAACAAGAAAGGGGAAAGCGGGTCACCTTGTCTCAAGCCCCTCTCCATTTTAAACGGTTTAGACAGCGATCTATTAATCAAAAGCGACATCGAAGCTGTGGTCACACATTCCATAACCCAAGCCCTCCACCTGCGCCCAAACCCCATCTTTTCCAGCACAATATCGACAAAGCTCCACTTCACTCTGTCATATGCCTTTTGGAAGTCCAATTTGATTATGGCTGCCTCCTCTTTTCTCCTTTTAAGCCAGTGCACCGTTTCACACGCTATGAGAGCCCCGTCATAAATTTTTCTACCCTGCACAAAGGCACTCTGAGTCTCTCCTACTAGCCCATGCATCACTGCTCTCATCCTTCTAACAAGCACTTTCGAAATGACCTTATACACACACCCAACCATGCTGATAGGTCTGAGGTCTTTGATTTCCTTCGCACCAGTGAACTTGGGGACCAGCGCCACCCACGTAATATTGGAATCTGCAGGTAGCCTGGATGTCTGAAAGAACCCCATAACTGCTCCTGTAAACTCCGCCCCAATCTCATTCCAGCACCGCTTAATGAAATTCATGTTGAACCTATCATACCCTGGCGCCTTCGAAGACTTACAATCTCATATTGATTTCCTGATTTCCTCAGCAGATGGCATCGCCTCCAAAGACACAGACTCTTCCTCAGCTATCTTAGCCACCAAACCATCTTTGAATCCCAGCAAAGGAGAACTCTTCTGATGATACAGATCTTTATAAAACTCTCTTATAGCTATTTTTATTCTAGCTTTGTTCCTAACCAGTCTTCCGTTGACTACCAGAGCATCAATCCGATTATTCTGCCTTCTTGCCGATGCTATATTGTGGAAGTATCTTGTGTTTCTATCCATTTCCTTTGCTTGCCGAGATCGAGACATTTGCTTCTAGTGAATTTCTTTCCTCACATACCATCTCTCACAGCAGGTGACTAACGCCTTCCTTCTAGCCTCCGTAGTTGCATCATACACTCCAGTACTTACCAAGTCATCAATCTTTTTGATATCTTCCTCAAACTTCAAGATCTTCTTGTCCATCTCACCAAATTTGTTCTTGTGCCAACTTCTCAAAGGAGCCGCTAGCGCCTTCAATTTATCTTTGAATTGCATCTCCCCTAGACCCCTCCATTCCTCCTTGACCATCCGGAGAAAGCCGTCATGTGTGAACCATGCGTCAAGGCTTTGAAAAGGCTGAGGACCTTCCTGCATCCGCTGCTCTTCCACAATAATAGGGTAGTGATCTGACAAGCCTCTTGGACTCCCTCGTAACCGGGTCTTAGGGAACTCTTCTAACCATTCCACACTCACCAAAGCTCTGTCTAATCAACTGCAAGAGCGACCTCAAAACCACGTGAATTTGCGATCTGTAAGCGGCAAGTCCACTAGGTGCATATCCTGAATCCACGTCTTGAAGTCCTCTGCTGACACAGGTAAGCTAACAGTCCCTCTCCGTTCCTCGATGTTCACTATCTCATTAAAATCCCCCATAAAGCAAAAAGGAACTTGACATAACCCACCAATGTAACTCAACTCCTCCCACACCTGTCTCTCCTCATCTCTACTATGTGCACCATAAATCAAGACAAAAGCACAGTTAAAACTATTCTTTAGCAAAGCACCTTCAACAGATAACCACCATTCCCCCTTATAGCAGTTATTCATATTAAAATACGTGTCATCCCAAATCATCAAAAGCCCCCCGGATGCACCGTCCGAGTCTACATATTCCCACCCTGCCCCAGTACACCCCCAAATCCTTTCAACGTCAAACCTTGTCACAGCCCGTCTCTTGGTCTCAATCAAGCCTACCAAGATCAGGTTATGTTTATATTTTAAATCCTTCACCATTCTCATCTTCCCATGACCACGTAACCCCCTAACATTCCAAGAACAGAAAGTCATTTAAAACTAATTTTACACACCTGGCTTTTACTTTTTGGTCTACATCGTCACAACTTCGCCTTTCGTTTCGTCAATTTCATCTTTTGTGCTATTTCTTTGTTTTGAGCCTGAAGAATTGTCATGATGTCATCTTTCTCGTTGCACAGCACCGCCCCTGATTCCAAAGCCAGCTCCACGGTCTTTTTATTTTCCATCAATTGTTCCTCCAAGCACTGGTTATCCGTATCTCCCTGTTCACTCCGGATTCCGTCTGCGACCCTTACCCTGGCACTCCCACCAGCCGCGCTCACCTCCCCCTCTTCCACAGCAGCGTGGTCGTCTCCATCATCCTCGGCTTCCACCGTCCTCAACGCCGCTTCACGACATTCCTTCGCAACCGGATCGTTGGGTGGAATTGCTACTTCGTCGATCTCATGGCCAGCCACCCCGTCATGGCTTGCACAAGCTCTGCCTCCGGTCCATGTCCAGTCATCTTCAGCGCTTCCCGGCCGTCTCCCTGGATTCAAGGCCAACCGTCGCTCTCCGTTCGCAGCCTCGATTCTGGTGTCGCTCTCCCCCTCAAGGCAGCGCAAGCAGTCCCCGAGAGAACTCTGCTGCGCGATCTAGAGTTCCTTAGAGGGTTGCCTACAGCGCTTCCCCTGACTCGGTTCGAGCCCAAAGGCTGAAGGGGTGAGGCCCAAACCAGTAGTGCCTCCTTCCATACCTGCATAGCTGTCCTTGGCCCAATGCTTAGTGCAGCTCCCTTTTCTTGTTTTTTCCTTTTCCATAGAGCTATGCCTGGCCCAATACCTAGTGAGGCCCCCTTTTTTATTTTTCCTTGTGATTAGATAAAATCCGTTGCAGCCCATAATACAACGTACACAAGTTGCTAGTCACGTTTCTATCTGAATCTGCTACATAACTGATACGATTTTCACATTCAAAATTAGTAAGCCCTTGAATGCCGCCGTTATTTGGAACCGTTACTAACTTTCTGCGATTTTGATTTTCACTGCCCTTCATCCACTCATTTAAAATATCAGCAGAAATTACTATTCTGCCCTCCTTGTCTGCCCCTACACAGTTCACCGCCATTAACGAAGCTTCATCTTGCTCGACTCCCCTTGATGAAATCAACCTCCTTCTCTGCCCCTTTTCTCCCTCGGTACTCGTACTTGCTATGCTACGGTTCAATATCCCACCGGTGTTAAACCCATTATCCAAAAAACACTCCCTGCCCTGCATGCTCCCCATTCCATGTCCATATTCTTTTACCAAAACGTCAAATCCCCCGGACCCAACAGAGACATGGATCCTCTCCTGAATCACTTCCATAATACCCGTATCAACCAATACACAGCCTACAGAAAAGGAAGTGCACAATTCTGTCTCTTTTGCACAGTCTACTACTACTTCCCATTGACCCCCTATCAAAGTAAACGTCTCGACTGACCATGCATGCAACGGGACTCCGTAGCACTCGAGCCACACCCTTCTGGTATCACTATGCTCTGACTCGGTCCACCTTCTCACCTTGTGAAAGATTTGCAGGAGGTAATTCAACTTAAAATTGTACACTTCGTCTACACTCAGAACACTATCAAAAGTCAAGAGAACTTTAAAAGCTCACATTTCCCAGATTTGGACTACAGAAGGCATATTCTTAGATATCATATCCCTCAAGAAGTTAAAACTGATCGGCTTTGTCGTAATCCCTATAAGGCTTTTCTGTAACCATCCAATATTTCCTGGCACCACGGCCGCTTCCAGCATCTTAGTCTCGCCAGTCCCATGACGGGATTTTGCGATTTCCTTCATCCGTCCCTCTTCCTTATTCAGCAAGGAGTCTTCGTCGCATGTGATTCGATGTAGTTGCTGTGCCGATGGTTCTGGTGTACGATCTTCCCGTCATCCCTTATCACCATTTGTTGGTCCCGACTCTCTTCTGTACTTCACCTCGCCTACATAAATGATCTTACTTCTCAGCCTCAGGCAGTTTATTTCCGCTATAGCTTTCAACGCCCCTCCTTTCGTCGTGTATCGGATGGAAGCAAACATGTAGATGCCTCCGTTTTTCCATTTTTGGGACAGGTAAATATAATTGATGCACCCAGTCCAGTTGAACAATTGAAATAACTCTCTTTTTGATATATCTTCCGGTAGATTATCCACAAAGATGGAGAAAGACTCAGATTCCAGCCGTCGATACTCTTCCCTGTTCCAAACCCTGGGATCCTTCCCATGATCCATGGACCTACCCCTCACCGTGTTCCCCCCCCCCCCATGCTCTCGCTCTCTCGCTCGCTCTCTCTCATGCTCTCACTCAATAGTTAGCCTAAGTTTCATTCGATTAACATTATCAGTAACTTTTCTCTTAAAAATTACATCAATTTTACTTTGCTTTTTCATCATAAAATGTTCTAGTTTATTTTTACCTGAAAAAAAAGAACTCAAATAATTATATATACTTACATGAATAAACAAAGTCTAAGTATTTTATCAATAATAATAATTTTTTCACTAAATCACTATCAATTTCATTAAAAAATAAAATAAAAAAATAAGAGAGAATAAATCTTAAAAATAGGTCAACAATTTTTCTTTGTAAATACAAAGAAATAAAATTATATTATTTTATAATAAAAAAGTGCTTTGTTAATTAATAATTTTATGTAATTATAGAAAAGAAGTGAAAAATAAAATGAATACCTTGTTTTAATTGATATGAATATGATTGAAAACTTTACTAGAGACTGGGCAATGGCAGTGACATGACTCAGTGAGGGCGCCGCGTGACTCGTGAGCCGTGAGGAAACAAGAGGATTAGAAAAGAATAGGAAACGTGAAGAAAGAGAATTAGTTTTAAGGATTTAAAAAATTTTAAAAGCTATTATGTTTTATTTGGGTTGGGTTGGGCTTCTGACTACTACTTTTTTTTCAAAAAAAGTTGGGGCCAAGCCTCCACTTGTCCCATGTATCCGTCCTTGGGTATATAATAGGTGTAAAATTTAAATATTATTGTTTTTTTTTATTGTATTTTCTATCAGTTATGCATCATTTTTTGAATAGTTTTCTAGAGATGAAAGGCGAGAATATTTATAGCAAGAAAATAACATAATACGTTATTATAACATTAGGAAAAGTATAGGTAACTAACAACATTATTGAACAATATGAATAATAGGGTTAAAAGAGTAAATTAATCCTAAATTTAATTAGGGTATAGTGTCTTTTAGTTGAAATGGACCAATTTTAAGATCTATTATTCATGTTGTTCAAATAAATCATTGGTTACCAAGCATTGCCCAGAATATTATTAATTTATTACATCATTAAAATTAGGGTTAATACTCAAATTCGTCCCCGAAAAATTACGCGATCTTCATTTTCGTCCCCAAATGATTTTTTAATCAAATTAGTCCCTAAAAGATAACAAATAAGTCAAATTAGTCCTTCTATCAGATGGGCGATGACGTGGCACGTTAAGTGCCACGTGGCATGATGACGTGGCATGCCACGTGGCAAATCAACGCTACGGTCAACGCCACATGGCAGGTCAGCGACACGTGGCATACCTGTGACATGCCACGTGTCACTTGACATGTACAATAGAATTTTATAGTCAAAATAGTCCTTGAAAGTCCAGACGTAAGTCATTTTCATCCCTCAAATTTTAAAAAATTAGTCAAACTAGTCCTTATATAATTTTTTTTTATTTTTTCTTCATAATATTAAATTTGAAATATTTTTTGATACTACTAATTTTAATAGAAATGTAATTGAGAAACAAAACATTAGTAATTGTATATTTTCTTCTTAAAAATTTTTTTTAATAAAATTATCTCTCTCCTTTAATTCTTCTCAAAATCTTTCTTATTCTTTTCTATTCTAAAACATTTTTCTTACATTATTATATTTTGCTGGAGTATATATATATTCAAAATTGAAATGTATGTATTTATTAACCTAAACAAAATTATATGCTCGAAATCAAAATTTATGTATGTTAAGCTAAACAAAGTTATACCACTACTTTTTTTTCTACTACATCTTTTTTTTTGGTCCATTACGGTATTACTTACGTATAGGATGTAATGATAGTAATACTTAGAGTCAAAATTTGTGGATCTTCTTGAATTTTGATTCTAACTATCACTACCATTACATCCTATATGTAAGTAATACCATAATGGAAAAAAAAAATATGTAGTAAAAAAAAATAGTGGTATAACTTTGTTTAGGTTAACATACATAAATTTTGATTTTGTGCATATAACTTTGTTTAGGTTAATAAATACATACATTTCAATTTTAAGTGTATATATATATATATATTCCAGCAAAATATAATAATGTAAGAAAAAGGTTTTAGAATAGAAAAGAATAAGAGAGATTTTGAGAAGAATTAAAGGAGGGAGATAATTTTATTGAAAAAATTTTTTAAGAAGAAAATATACAATTACTAATGTTTTGTTTGTCAATTACATTTCTATTAAAATTAGTAGTATCAAAAAATATTTCAAATTTAATATTATGAAGAAAAAATAAAAAAAATATATATAAGGACTAGTTTGACTAATTTTTTAAAATTTGAGGGATGAAAATGACTTACGTCTGGACTTTCAAGGACTATTTTGACTATAAAAATCTTTTGTACATGTCAAGTGACACGTGGCATGTCACGGGTATGCCACATGTCACTGACCTGCCACGTGGCACTGACCTGCCACGTGGCGTTGACCGTAGCGTTGACCTGCCACGTGGCGTGCCACATCATCATGCCACGTGTCACTTTAAGTGTCACGCCATCGTCCATCTGACAGAAGGACTAATTTGACTTATTTTTTATCTTTCAGGGACCAATTTGATTAAAAAAATCATTTGGGGACGAAAATGAAGATCGCGTAATCTTTCGGGGACGAATTTTCTAGAGATGAAACGCGAGAATATTTATAGCAAGAAAATAACATAATGCATTATTATAACATTAGGAAAAGTATAGGTAACTAACAACATTATTGAACAATATGAATAATAGGGTTAAAAGAGTAAATTAATCCTAAATTTAATTAGGGTATAGTGTCTTTTAGTTGAAATTGACCAATTTTAAGATCTATTATTCATGTTGTTCAAATAAATCATTGGTTACCTAGCATTGCCCAGAACATTATTAATTTATTACATCATTAAAATTAAAAGAAAATTTGATGTATCACTAATAGACAATAAAATAAAAAATAACAATAACAATATTCCTAACTCTACATACACCTAATTTTATTTACTTTTAACATGGACTTGTTTTAAATGGAGGTGTAGTATTCTTTGTATTTCTTGTCACACTTTACTACATGATACATGTCGCATTTTTTTGCACAGTTTTCAAACATCACATTTTATAATAATTTTTAAAAATTTTTTATTGTTGTCATTAATTTTTTATTTTCCTTTTATTAAGGTGAAAATACACTAATAAAATGTGTGTACTAGCTAAATTTGTTAGCTAATATAAATAGAATTTGTTGGCCTACTGAACATTGCTTATTCCTCAAATACGAAATGGTCCAAATAATATCATAATGGAAGAATCTATAATTACATATTTATTTTGTCGAATTTGCTTTTATGATATAAGTCTTCAAATAATTAAATCATATATTATGCCAAAAACACTCAAGGAAGACCAAATTTACAAAATCATATTTGGTTTCAAAACTAATGTCTAGTCTAATTACACACTTAGATGATTGGCAAGGTTGGCTGAATTATTTAACTAAAGAACCCGTTTCATCAATGAGTTTTTCTTGCAAGGTAGGGCACCTGTCACTCGCATTATGACTATGACATGAGTTTCAACGTAGCCATGCGTAGGTTCTTGACAAGTTCATTAAGGGTCAAGTTGTAACCTTCGCCCGCCTGCAATACAGCATTAATCAAATACGATTAAACATCATCCTGAATTGACAATTTCCATAGTTAAAAACTAAACCACCACATTGGTTAAGAGAGAAAATAGGTTAGGCCAAACTAGCATACTTTATTTATTCAACAACCTAGGTATAAACCAAATCATTAAAATTAATAATTATTAATTTAAAATAATATTAAAACATAAAAAATATATTAAAAATAAATTAAACAATATATAAATATTTAGTATTAATTTTAGTGTACACATAACATATTTACTTTTTATATGATTCATATATCCGTTATAAAATAGAGAGACTCACACTACTATAAGTGGTAGACACTTTGAAGAGTTGGACATTTGTTTTGATGTTTTAAAATTTTTCTAGGTCTAAATTAAGAATAATTAGAGATTAACTAGAATTGTTTAATTTGTTTAGAAAAGCAAATTTGTAGTATAAATAATCATCTTGAGTTTCTCCTATAGCCTATTATTATATAGGTGGGTATTTTTTTATTTTTGTTTTATATTTTTTAAGTTTAAGCATAAGCCTGTACACCAATAGAAATTTATAGATATTTAATTTTTTAATTTTATATAAAAGTAGGAAATTTTTTGTATTTTTATTATTATATCCTTTAAAAGCAGTCTTCAAGTTTCTGTATAGATTAAGGTGAAGATCCTCTTCATCAAGTGGAAAAGGAAGAAAAAGGGTAAAAGAAGCTTTGACCTGAACAATGATGGTTATGTCAAGAATGGAATCTCCAAATGATAAGACACTGCTATTAAGAACCATCAATTGAAGGCTTTGAATCTCAGACAATATTCTGACCAAAATGCCCTCTTCCTTCCAGCAGTGGATTCGAAGCAACACTTGTTGCCCCCACTCTCTTGCTTCAACCTGTGGAAGACCATCAATGGTCTCTTCTTCGCATAATGAGGAGAACACAGCAGCACCATGAGCATGGAGTTGTTCTGCTTTGTTCAGAACCACCGTAGGCAGAGCCTTTGTTTTCTTGGATTCTTCTTCGAGCACTGCCAAACGCTCTTTCAGCTCTTTCACATACTTGATAGAGTCCCCCAACACAGAAGCCTTGTCCATCTGTGTCAATCAGTGAACATATTTCATTAGGATGAGTTTGGTTTTCACTGAAAATAAAATACAAAAAATATAAAAATAAAAATAAATATTTTTATATTTTATTTAATGATAAATTGAATATAAAATAAAATAAATAATAAAAATATTTAGTATTATTTTTAGGTTTAATTACTCTCTTAGTCCCTATAGTTTTACCAAATTTTTAATTAGGTTCCTATACTTTTTTCCCTTTTAATTGGGTCTCTGTATTGCTTTAATTTTGTAATTAAGTCCTTTCTAGTATAAAAAATATTAGAGTTAACTGAATATTTTTTCGCAAATTGAAGATATTTATAATTAAAAACTTAATTAAATCTTTGACCACATGTATTTTGGTAAAAATATTATGTTAATTTTAACATTTTTAACATGAAAATGACGTAATTAGAAAATTAAAAGCAGTATAGAGACCAATTGAAAGAAAAAAAAAGTATAGAGACTTAATTAAAAATTTGATAAAACTATGGAACCAACAGAATAATTAAACCTTATTTTTAGTTGTCAATAATTGTGTTAGAAATATAATTATTAATGTTACTTTTCTATTAGTTTAAATTTTTTGGGATAATGGTTTTATAACAAGGTATTAAAACTTTATATTGAAAAAGTCTAAAGTTGATCTTTGATGAGTATTAAAATTTTAAAAAAAAATAGCATAAGGTAAATAAAGGAGAAAAAGAATGCTTAAGAATGTCTATACAACAAAATTAAGCAAACTCAAAAAAAAAATTTATTTAAAGAGAAATATTATAAATATAACAATTAATGTTACTTATTTTTATCACCATAAATTTTTGGGATGAGCGATTTCATGATAAATTATTTTAATAATTATAAAAAAAATATTCAAAATATTTGTATATATAATCATTTAGGTGTCAAAAGGATCTTAGTTGACAATACTTTTAATGATATTTGGTTATCATTCATGATCAAAATGAAGTGTTAAAAAATGTATTGTCAATAACACGTTTTTTTTTTATAATTAAGTGACTATTGAAGTGTATTTTTAAAAAATTATATTGACGAAGTTATTGATTGTTAAAGACATTAGATATTTTTTTACTATAATAAAGCAGCTATAAAAAATATATTTAAAAATGATTTTTTCAGCATTTATCTTTTTAGGTGAAAGACAAAATGTCTCTCGACAATGTTAAAATAATTAATCGATCTCTAGATGTTAAAACTTTTAGTTAAATTAGTCTTTATAATTGATTATCAAATGATTATCGGTCGATTTATTAGTTATGGGATTCATATAAAATTAGTTTGAGAAACAATTTTGCTAGATAATCAACAAAGGTCTAACTAACAACAAGTTAAGTCAACAAATATTTTTGAATTACATTCTATATTAAATAATTATTATTAATTAGTGATTATTTAAATTTTATTTTTTAAAAAATATAAAATTATTGATTATTAATTACAGTTATTTAAAGTTGGCTAGTTAAAAATATTTTCCTTTGAAAAACAATGTCGCTAATAAATTCCTAAATTAGGAACTAATTAATGTGAAGATTTTGAATGTGAAGGATTAAAGTTTGCATGGAATAAATGTTAGGGGGGTAAATTAAAATTAGTGTACCTTCTTGAGGCCAGGAACAAGGGCTGCAAGAGCAATGAAACTCTGACTGATCTTCTCTCTTCTCTTTCTCTCAGCTATGATATGATCGTGAGCATGAGATGGTGACCTCTTACCAAGTGTTGAGGTACTCTTTGCTTCCACATTTTGTGTATTCAAGGAATCACTCTTTTTATTATTATTATTATTTGGAGTTTCAACTGAGTCTTGCCTTTGGTTTAAGCTATTTTTCAACTCATAAAACTGTGTCGTATTATTGGGTGGAGATGATGATAATGAGTCTGAGTTATCAAAGGACAGAATCTGAGAAGATGATGAAGAAAGTTTGGGTGAAAAGGTTTCATCGTTGATGTTTCTTAGCATCTCTTCAAAACTCATCATTTCATCGGTGCAACAATTACTTAGCTCTTTGGAATTGCACTCTGCAGATAAAGATTGGTCCTACCGTTGAATGTGATGGTGATCATATCAGAAAATTAAAAAGGTTGTTAATAATAATAAAAAATTCAATAATATTACAGAATAAGTATAATTTATAATGAAAACATGACATATTTTTGTCAATTTTTTTTTTGTTCGACCGAAAATAGTTGAATTTGAAATAACTCAACCATTTAGTTTCTTATAAATAAAATAAAATTGTTAATACTGATCAAGGATGTTTTTCTTCTCATCATTATTAACTATTTTTATTTTATTTTACTTTTAAAAAACCAGATTGACTAACAATAAAATCGTTAATAATATGATTGATCCTATAGTTAATTATTTTATTAATAATATGTAGAACAACAGGTGTATATATATATGATTGATCCTATAATAATTTTCAGTGTCTATGGAATATTTTTGCAAGAAAAAATTTAGTAACTAATAAATAATTAATTAATACCTGTAGTGCAGACTTCCCTTGAAGATCCTCACTTGCTATTAACTCATGTGAAAGAAAATCTTCCTCATCGACTAGATCAAAATCAAGGTCCGGGAAGAAATTGTAATCCTCATCAATTTCCTGCTAAAGTTTAACAAATTAAATCAGATATATACCACTATGAGTAATTGTTAAATCATATATATATTTTTTTGTTAAACTTTAAAGAAATTATAATCCTTTACTATCTGTCCAAATTCGCTGACTTTTGAGTAATTGTTAAAGTGTTTTAGTTTTTGGACTACTATTAATTAATATATATAAACCGAGTATGAGTTTCTAGTGCTATATTATTATCAATAATGTAGCTAGTATCACATCAATAGTTTTGTAAACTTAAAAAGAAAATAAAAAATGTTTACTAAAACTTGAATCATCACAAACTAATCATTTAGTGCATGTACGAAACCAATTCTTTTAATGTATTTCGCAACCACTCCAAAATATTTATATTAGTCAATTTTTAGTTGATTACTTTTATATATATGTTATTTCAATTGACCACTTTTTCTTAACATTTAAAAATTAATATACAAATTATAGTTAAACACATGTTGCATGCATTAAGTCCTGAATGTATCTAAAATGTGAAATTAACTCTCATTATTAACAATGAAAATATTTTGTAATTCCAAGTATAAAAAATTTGTAACTTCTTTTACTAAAAAAAAAAAAAAACTAAAGTGAGATTTGAGGAAAAAAAATATAAAATTCACATCTTGATTACTTTATAAATATCGCAAAACTATTTAGACCAAACAAAACTTAAACTGTGAAATAGAGGGATGTACATGAATATTGTATCTATCACGCTCTCTCATACGTAGAAAAGTTATTTGTGAACTTGAAGCATGAATTTGCAATTTTTTCAATTTTTGTTTCATATTATATGAGCTAAATTTCAAATTTTTTTGTAACAGAAATTTTGGTAATATTAAAAAAAATATTTATCTTAAAAATTTTAATAATGTTACACATACAAGCATTTTTGTAGGCAAGTCCTACCACATTGACACAAGTCTAACAAAAAAAACATGCACGCATGTATTAGCGTTTCTCCTTTTTCATGCTATTTTAGCACAATTTTGTTTTTGGAGAGCATAGAAATTTATAACAGATAAATTTTTACACATAGCATAGAAATTTTTACATATATAAAAATTTTTACACATAGCACATAAATTTTTGTTATGAATATATTTTGTTGGTTAAGTGAATCAATTATGGTCCTTTAAGTTTTTTTTTGCTTTCCATTAAACATTTTTTTGTTGCGCATCAAAATTTTTTGTGCTATGCACCAAAATATTTGTGGTATATGCATTTTGTTATTTGGGTGTCAATGTTTTAGACATGTAATTTTTAAAAAATTTTTGTATTGTGCACCAAATTTTTTATACTATATACCGAAATTTTGTACTCTGTGTATATATTTTGTTGATTGAGTGTTAACGTTCTAGGCATGTGGTCCTTTAAATATTTGTGTTATGCATTAAAATTTTTTGTATTGTAAATCAAATTTTTATGCTTTAGTTTTTTAAACATATATAAGAGAAGAAGAATACAAAGACAATGACCACAATGATAATAATAAAGGAGGACCGAGAAACAAAAGAAAGAGGGAAAAAAATTAAATAAGAAAAAAAAGTTGTTATTGAAGTTGGCAATATTGTTAGAAGAGGAGTGCTAGAGGCCAGTAACTTTTGTGATTTATAGCTATCAAATAACTATCAATGATGATTTTAATGTTGTGAGATTAGTGTGAGATTTCATCTAATGGTTCATTTTTTTTTGCTGATTATATGCTGGACAAAATTTAAAAAAGTTGTTGGTCCTCCAAACTTTTCCTTGTTAGAAAACAAGAATAAAAAAAATAGGACGACCACGATGATAATGATGACCATATTAAAAAAAAAAAAACGTGCATATCTAAATTAATTGAAATTTAATCGATAAATTATTTGTCCACGTAGTTTTATTGTAAAAATTTATATTACTAAACAAAACACATTAGTAACTTATTATAATAATTTAAATAATTAAATAAAAATACATAAACCATTACACATTTAACGGTATATTAGGATTTGTTTGATAATATTAAGTTATCTAAATATCACAACACGTAAAACATCAAAATTAGATGAGTTTAGTTTCTTACCAATTCAGATAACCAGCTGGCTGCTGATGTGTCCATTGGTGTGTTCGATTTCTCCATAAGATCCTAGCTATATATGGAATTCCTACACAACGTAGCTTTTTGGAGAAATATTGCATACAACATATCTATGAAGTTCCTATATGTTTTGTAAGAATCGGAGTTCTTTATATATAGTGGGATTGCCATCTTTTAGATCATTTAATTAATTAATTTCTTCCTCTAACATTAGCCACAGACCCTACATGCCAAAAACATAAAAATCGATAATATTAAAAAAAGGCACGTCAGGACAAGCTAGTTTCTAGCTACCTTAGTAGCTTGTCTTTATTGCTATAAATGACGATTCATGCATAATGGAGTTTACTTAATTAATTAGTATTATAAAAATAAAACTAACAAAAAATGCATGGTGGCGAAAGACGTATAGTATGACGACAAACAAGAAATTTCATATTGTTATGTGCTATCTCAATGGGCCTTTTAAATGTTTAAAATAAATGAGATATTACTATCATATTATTTTAAAGTAATTTTTATTACAAATTTGTTTTCTTTTAATTTATGGAAACAATCATAGAGTGTTAGGTATCACGTTTTGTAAATAATATTTTACAACAATTTTACAGGAAATATTTAAAAAGCTATAACCTACTAAATTATTACAGTTACAAAGTTTTGTGCTTACTAATATTTTTAAAGCTGCAATAACTTAGCATGAGCATATATGGTAATACTAAAACGTAACAACCATGTGATGATTTAGTTTAAAAGTTCCTAATACATACCCTTATGCTAGCACAACAATTAGTGGGAAGAACACCCAATACCAACTAGAGGTGTACTAATCGGCCGGATCGCATCGAGTTTGATTAGATTTGAATCTGACTCGAATATTTTATTGAATTTATTTTAAAGATTTAAAAATTGATTTTAAATTAACCTAAAATAAATTGAATCACTACAAAAAAAAAAAAAACGTTAGTGACCGTTGGATTAATCAAATAAATTTACCGTTAAATAGATTATCGTCGGATTTACGATCGTTCTGTAGTGAACGGTATAAATGGTACTAGAAATTTTTTATCGGCGGATTTTTTCCTCCGTCGGTGATTTTAATGGATTGTCAAGCCTAAAATTATAATTACCATCGGATTAATCCGACAGTAACTTTAGCGTCATTTCGCTTGAAATGGTGCCAAAACTTATCGTTACATCCGCCGGTAGGTTTTTTAGTTTTTATATTTTTTTGGGCACAGTTTAGTCACAACTAATAGTCAAATCAAATTAAAACTCTCGTTAACGAAATTGTTATCAGAAATCTAAAATTAGCAGAAATCAACAAATTATTTTATTAAAAATAAATGGTATGAATACAATAAAATGTCACAGAATTAAGTAGAGTAATGTACCATAAACAAAAAAATGCATAAAACCCTAACCCCTACAGATTGTGATAATCCTTGTCATCGTTGTTGGTGTCGTGGTCCCCCTGTGAAGGCAGCGGAGTAGGTGCTGCCGTCAGTGCCCTACCAGCAATGTCGCTGTTGCCTGCAGCGTGCATCTGCTGGTTGTACTCCTCCATCTGCTATCACAACTGATCGAGCTGCTCCAGATTCTTTGTCAGATCTGAGCTGGTGGCAACGTGTGCAAGAATCTCTTGATACCTCTGCTCAGACTGCTCCTGCTGCTAGTGAAGCTCCTGTGTTAGCTTCTGCACCTCCTTCCTCAGGTCGATAACTTCCTGGGAATCAGTAGGGCTAGTGGCAGAGAAAGAGGCGGCGGAAGCCACCAATGCGGAGGAGCGGAGGCCACTAGCGAAGAACGAGACTAGCTCAAAGCGGGAATTCTTGTGGGGTTCAAAGGCGGTCTCGCACCAAATCTTGTTGGGATCCACGACTAAGGTCTCGGAGCCGACTTCGGCAGCTCCACTAGGCAGCTGAGATTGCTGGGTCACAGCCTGCAACCTTAATTGATACTCCTCCTGTGGCACACACGTTAGTTGTGATTAGGATAATAGTTAAATCATTGACTTTAAACTAAATAAAGCTAAAATTTAGGATTAATTTAAACTCACATAGTGGGCCGCCGACCGGTCGTTAGCAAATCTCTCCTTGTTTGCTTTTAAAGTATGGGTATACTTGAAGGTCTCCGCCAATGTCACCTCATGATCCAACGACTTAAACTACAAACAAATATATTAACTAAACTAAACAATAAAATAAACGAACAAATTAAAAAATGACAGACAAATATATATGAAGCAGGAAATCTTAATTCTAATTTCGAAAAAATAATTTTAATTTTTTCGATTTCACTAAAAATATTATAAAAAGTTTGACAGAGTCTCCCCTGAAATTTGGATTTAGCCACCCTTGAAGGGTTCCATCTAAACCAAATTAACATAATTATGTTTACAGTCAAGCATTTTTCAAACAATTTCAGTAGCAGGAATGAACAAACAGTTAAATAATCCAATATTTTTCAGCAATCTCAGAATCTAATCTAACCTATCCTAATCATCTAAATCCACTAAAACTGAAAATTAAACGCCCTAAAATCTACTAACTCTTTAAGTAACTTGATAATGAAAAAGAAAATTAAATACCTTAAACTCTACTAACTAATTCAAGTAACTACTATAATACAAAACAATTCCAAAATTCCTACCAGTCTCGTCTTCATCTTCATGAAGGTCACCGACCCACCCGTATATCTCGACGACTTGGGCGAAGCCCTATTGGCGATGTTCGTGAGACGGTGATACCTGAACCCCTTGTTATCTCTAAAATGAGTCTCCAAGTTACGCTTGATGTTTGGACGGATCCACGAGGTCAGGTGATCTTTTCCCTGACCAACATCACTCGTCACCTGCTGAAAACATTTGGCCGTCCCGTGGTCGTAGATCTTCCGGATCATGAGGTTATGCTCCGCATCCCATATAAATTTCAACTACACAAAGTGATTCACCAACATTAGTTAGTTGGAATAAAATACAGTTCAAATACAGTAAATTAATTCTAACCAAATTGGGTTCTTTCCTTTCACTTTTGAAATCAGCACTCTCTGGTCTCAGCCATGATCGGTGTGTAGGTCGGCCACGGGTAGTCGCACATAGACTTAATGACCTCGGATATCTGCTGTGTGCAAGCATTGGTGTTCGGTGCAAACCTGTCAGAGAACAGACCGCACAATTGCACAATAACAATCAAATAAGATAAACAAACTTAATATTAAAAAATTAAACTCACAACTGCATGCCATCAGGCCAAATCTTCATCCTGATGACGAGCAGTGGTGGAGGGGCATCCTGCTCAGGGGCATTAGAGGTATCACCCACTGCTAGCTCTGTCGATGTCATTGCTACATCTGCAGGGGGCGTAGCAGAAGGAGGCACCCAGTTCTGGTTTGGGACCATGATAAATTGCTGGTCCGATGGAACCGCCTGTGACATCACAGGGGTCGACAGAGTAGCCAGGATAGAGGGCGATGACTGAGCAGCCCTGGGGGATTCGGTGGAAGCCCACCCTCTACTACGACCACATGTCCCACTCGACCTATTTCTGCTTCCTGTCGTCATGTCTGTATAGAGAATACATTAATAACAAATTAATAACGTAACAAACACCCACAAATAATAACATACTCAAGAAATAATAAATAATTCGAAAAGTGCTTTAGTTTAGTAAATGAAACAAAAAAGAAATTACATAGTGTTTTAGTTTCAAAATAATGAAATTAGACTTTCAAACAATTCTAACTTTTTTTATCTTATTTTCTTTTCAAAATATTCTAACTTTCATAGTATTCTAACAAAAGCATTCTAACTTTGTTAACAATTTTTCAAAACATTCTAACTTTCAAAGCATTCTAACAATTCAAAAAATTATCCTATGCAAATTTAAGAAAACACAAAATAACGTGATGAAGCATCACTAGTAATGCATATGGCAAAACACTGTAATTTTTCAGCATAAACCAACAGTTCCAGCAGCAATATAAATCAGCAAAATAAGCATTAAAATAGTAATTTTCCAACAAAGCAACAACAACCAGCGAATCATCAAAACAGGTAAGCATTGCTCAAACAAATTCAGTAATAATTCTTCAACCAAATTAACAATAAAACACAAAATTAATGATTCAGACTAATTCAAATAATCCAAGCAACAAGAATCGACAATCTCAGATAATAATTCCAAACACATTGAGTAGAGATTAGAACCTATCAATCTAACTAAATTATCCTAACCTAATCACGTAAAATTAATTTACTGTAACACCCTTACTGTCAGAATGTCACGCTTCTGGCTGCGCCACTTTGATAGTGAGAATGTTACGATGATTTTCATATATTTAATAAAAAGATATGAGCCTTTAACTCGAAACCGTATGTTGTTTTCTTTTGTAAACTGGAAATACTTTTTTTATTTTAATCAAACATGCATATACAACCAAAATCAATCACTAAATCCTCATATATATATATAAACATATCAAACTTCATATACAATTAACTTACAAATATTATGAACATACATATCATTACAACTCCTATATCTCTTACAAGGGTATATAATAATAAAAGTGAGGGGAAACTATAACATATACAATAATATACAATACAATCAGATACACAGAAGGAACTCCTTAAACTCTTCGTGCATCCCGAAAAAGAAAATTTGTTGGGGGTGAGAACATCATCCTTGCTGGTTCTCAGTAGAGAATTTTTAAGAATTGTCATAAGAGGATAAGCATAAAATAAAGAATTGATTTCAACTGCAGTGATTATAACTTGTCTTATGAATATATTCAAATCATTAACAATTAATTATCCAAAATTCAAAGTTCACTTTTTTAGTTATAAGAATTTCAAAACTCAATTAATATCCCATAAAATAACCCAGTACGGCCTCCGACCCAACTCAAATCAAATCACCATCAAAACTCAATCTAAAAAAAAAAAAAATCAATTTTCGGCATCAAACGGTACAAGGCAAATACAACATAGGGGATCTCTCAGTACCATATTAGGAACAACCATTAACGTCATGATGAATGGATTTTTGACGGTTTAGAATTTCACAAATGAAATCTCGTTGCAAGTATAGTTTCTAAACCAACAAATAATCCTTTCATACAAAAGATTCTTTGTCACAAGTACAAACCCCTAAAATTATAAACAGAAGTATTTAAACCTCGGGTCGTCTCTCAAAGAAATTGTAGGGTAGTGTTCTTGTTATTGGCTATAGACATGTATATTTTGGGGTTTTGGATGAGGAACAAGAAAAGTAAATGGCGATGGAAATCAAATGATGAAAAGGTCTTGGCAAGGTTTGGTGGTCAAGAATCTCTATCCTTATCACTAAACACAATATGATAATCGCAAGGATCAATCCCATTAAGTCATCCTTTAACAAGTAGAAGAAAGTCAAATGAGCTATATCAATCCAAGTCCATAAGTCATAGCCATTCACTAATTGAATTAATGAGAGCTAGAGCCAATGGCTACCAACTATCAATCACTTGGACATTAGCAACTCAAGAATTCCTAAGTTACATTCCCAAGCCAAGAGTGTAAAATCATACTCTAACATCCTCTCAAGAATTTTGACAAACACTTGGAAGGTATAAAAGAAAAGCATCGTAAATTGACAACAAGAATGAAATCTAACAAAAATTATTGCAAAGAATTAACAACAACAATCAAGAAGAACATTATTGACATGAATTACCTCAAATTGAATTGAAAGAAAATAGAAGAAGCAAGAGTAGATCAACAACAAAGTATAGAAACAAAGTAGAAGAAATCATAACAAAAGAATAGAGGAACAAGATATAACAACAAGGAATTGAAAGGTAGAAGTGGATGAGAGCATGACTTAAAACCTAGATCTAAGCTTATTATCCTAAACCTAATCATAATTCTAGTGAGAAGTGAGAGCTTCTCTCTCTAAAACTAACTAGTACTAAGCCTAATGATTCCTAATGATCCAAGATGTGAATGATGATCCATTCCCCTTCAATCCTTGGTCCTTTTAAGTGTTTTGGTGCCAAAGTTGGTTTAGATTGGGCCCCACGGCCTCTGAGAATTCGCTGGGCACGTTTTCACTTAAAAATCACGTGCTAGCACCGACGCGTACGCGTACAGCACGCGTGCGCGTCCCTAAGGTTTTTGCGATCCACGCGTACGCGTCCAGTGCGCGTGCGCGTTGATGGGTGCATCCAAATCATTAGCTTTTTCCATGTGTTCTCCACTTTGCATACTTTTCTCTTCACTCCTTTGATCCATTCCTAGCCTTTTCAACCTGAAATCACTAGCAAACACATCAAGGCATCTAGTGGAATCAAAGGTGAATCAAAATTAGCTAATTTAAGGTCTAAAAAGCATATTTTCATATTTAAGCACAAATTAAGGAAGAATCACAAAACCATGCTATTTCATTTAATAAATGTGAGAAAAGGTTGATAAAATGCTCTAAATTCAACACATGATAAACCCTAAAAATGGGGTTTATCACGTCATCACCACCAGCATAAGGGATCTCTCAGTTGTTCAAGCACAGACAAAACAATGCAAGAAATACACAAACATGGAGGACAATTAAGGCAATTAGTTCAATTAGCATATAGGTACAATTATTCAAATAGACAAGCTAAATACAAGATGCACACCCAAACAATAGTAAACAAATGCAGTATGATACATGTCTGTCCTACTAGCCATGAGTTCACATGTCGGTTACTTTACTAGAACCCGACACATCCAATAGCTAACCCGGATATCGTCCTCTTGAAAATCGGTGGGCGGTAAACCACTACGATCCCTCCCTGGTGAGCGGTACACCACCACGATCTCCACCACTTTGAGCGGTACACCACCATGATCTTCACAAGATTTTCAATTGAAAAACTAGTAGGCGATAAATAACCACGATCTCCACCTCAACTACAACCCTGGACAAGCAGTACACCACCGTGATCCTTGCCAGGTGCATAAATTACATACAATAATTTATATCCACAATCCACCTTAATCAACATATTCAGCACTGGACAAGCAGTATACCACCATGATCCTTGCTAGTCAGTAATCACATTCAAAACCACAATCTTTTAAAATCACAACCCGGAGCAAGTGGGATAAGCCACAACTCTTGCATCTACCCATGAAGCTTAAATACCAAAATCTCTTTTAAAAGAACAATTTAAATCCATTTCTCTTTAAAAAAACTCATTTTCACCAAATCAGAAGTATCAAACTAATCTTGATAATCCATTCTTCAATTCCATTTGAAATCCCCAAAAGCATAACTCTCAGATTTGAAATCACTGCATAAATCTCACTTTCAATTTCATTCTCAAGTTCAATAATTTTCCAAGAGACACAAAAATTATCTTTCTTCACCATTCAAATTCAAATGTTATAAATTTACCAAAACCTCTCAAAAGGTAATTCTTTATTTCAAAACCCAAAACATAATTGTTTTCGTATTGGATCGAACTCAAAATATAATTTCTTTATTAAATAATTCAAACTCAAAACATAATTCTCTTTTCAAATAAATTAAACTCGAAACATAAACCTTTCATTGATAAATCAAATTCAAAATGGTATAATTCTTTTTATAAATAAATAAAACTCAAAACATAATTCATTTTTTTCTTAATAAATCAAACTCAAAAGGAAATCCTTTTCTTAATAAATAAAACTCAAACATAATACTTTTCTCAATAAATAAAACTCAAAACATAATTCATTTTTTTTCTTAATAAATCGAAATCAAATAATATAATTCTTGAATCCAAACTTTTCTAAATAATATTTCAAACCAAATCTCCAATTTTTATAAAAATTTTGGCAGCATCTCCTTTAAAATACGGACTTTGCCACCCTTCAAGGGTCCCAACCAAACCAACACAAACGTCTCTCAATCATTCGAATCACTTTCAACAAACCATTAACACAACAACAACAACTCAACTTAAGAAAATCAACAAAGTCTAGAACTCAAGCAACCAATCTCATCAATCATAATTCAAACCAGCTTCAACAAAATCAATCAATAAATAAGAATTCTTAGCCTTCTCAAACAGTTTCAAAACCATACCATTCCTCAATATAAATATATATAAAATCCTACGCAACTCATTTCTCGATATAAATATACCAGTCAGATTTCCGAATCAATCTTTCATTAACTATCACAATGCCAACTCAATCAATTAAGAATTAAATCAAGTAAACAATCGCATTCTTTCAAAATAGCTCAGTCAATCTATAAGACTCACATAATCCGCAAGAATATAATTTTTGCATCAATATCTATTTATAACAATTCTAGAGTTTAAGAAAAGTGCCCCTACCTCAGTCTCGACTCAACTACGTGACAAACTCCCTTTTTCTCTCAGCTCGCAACAGTGGCAGCCGCAACCACAACTCCATGACGTCGCGGCAACAACAACCGTAACATTCACCTCAGTGGTAGCAACCTTAATGATTACCAAGTGACCACAATAAATACAACAGCAATAACGCATATAAAATAAAACAAGGCAAGATGATGCAATAGTAGCTCTAGCAGGCACCTCCAACAACAACGGCGGCGGAGCAGTTCAACGGTGACAGTCCCACCCAATGCAAATAGCTACAACACCAACGGAGGCAATAGTGGCTTCGGCAAGCAAAAAAGGAACCAGAAACAAGTAGAGCCGAGCAATCGGACAGTGGTTCCCGCGGTGGTGGTTTTCCGGCGACGACACCAGTCATAACAGGGACGGCGGCTTCAACGATGGCGTGCAGCTCGCCGGCGACAGAGACAGTACCCTATTCTCTCTCTCTCTCTCTCTCTCTCTCTCTCTCTCTCTCTCTCCGAGCCCCCTCTCTCTCTCTCTCTCTCTCTCTCTCTCTCTCCGAGCCCCCTCTCTCTCTCTCTCTCTCTCTCTCTCTTCGAAACCCACTATGTCGACGGCGACGGCCAGCAATGATGATGGTGACGGCTCCATCATCGATAACAACAGCAACTGGCCTGATGACAGCTCTCTCTCCCTTCTCCTCGCTTCCTGTCGTAGCTCTCTCTCTTCGTGGTTCTGGCTTTTAGATGGCGGCGGTGAGACCCAGCAGTGCTGGTGATAAACCCCATTTTTAGGGTTTATCATGTGCTTAATCTAGTGGATTTTATCCATTATTCTCACACTTATTCATACAATTCGCATGTTCTACATTTTCCTTCCTGATTTTGTGCTATGATTGAAAACATGCTTCTTTGGCCTTATATTTGCTAATATTAATCCTCTTTTATTACAATTTGATGCCGTGATATGTGCGTTAAGTGATTTCAGGGATTATAGGGCAGGAATGGCTTAGAAGATGGAAAGGAAGCATGCAAAAGTGGAAGGAATACAAGAAACTGAAGGAACTACTAAAGCTGTCCAGCCTGACCTCTTCGCACTCAATCGACCATAATTTGAGCTATAGAGATTCAAATGAGGCAATTTCAGTTGCGTTAGAAAGCTAACGTCCGGGGCTTCGAAATGATATATAATATGCTATAGTTTCTCTGACGATAAGTGATGCGCACGCGTGAATCCATGCACACGCGTGGTTCTGCAGAAAATCAGCGACCTGTACGGACCAGAATTCGCCCCCGGCGATTTCTGGGCTGTTTCTGACCCAGTTTTCGGCCCAGAAAATACAGATTAGAGGCTATTAAGTGGGAGAATCCATTCATTCAAACAATACAACATTCATTATTCACAATTTTAAGATTTAGATGTAGTTTTCTAGAGAGAGATGCTTTCTCCTCTCTCTAGGTCTTAGATGTTTAGAATTAGGATTTCTCTTAGAGTATGGTTATTTCTTCAATCCAGGTTCAATGTTCCTTTAATTTAATTTCTCGTCTACTTTTATTCATTCTATTACTTTAGTTGATTACTTGATGTTTCCAATTTGGTTTATGGATTCCTATGTTTAATTTTATTTTCTATTCAATAAATTTCCAGGTATTTCAGATCTATGATCTTCTTAGCTTTAATTGATGAAAAGGCATTTCTATTCGAGTATATTTTTTTCCCTTTTGGCTTTGGTTGAGTAATTGGTGATACTTGAGTTGTCAAACTCAGCTGTTGATTGAAAATTGGAAATTGCTGATTGATTTGGATCCCTCTAAAGCTAGTCTTTCCACAGGAGTTGACTAGGACTTGAGGAATCAAATTGATTAGTCCACTTGACTTTCCTTTATTTAGTAAGGGTTAGCTAAGTGGGAGCAATAACAATTCTCATCACACCTGATAAGGATAACTAGGATGGGATTTTCAGTTCTCATACCTTGCCAAGAGTTTTTCTAGTTATTAATTTAATTTCCTGCCAATTTATTTTCCTGTTCCCTATTTCAAAAACCCAAAAAGATACAATTTCATAACCAATAATAAATCATACTTCCATGCAATTCCTTGAGAGACGACCTGAGGTTTAAATACTTCGGTTATAAATTTTATTGGGTTTGCTTAAGTGACAACCAAAACTTTTGTACGAAAGGATTCTCTGTTGGTTTAGAAACTATACTTACAACGTGATTATTCTTATAAAATTCTTTACTAGCAAGAATCTAATCGTCAAAATGGTTCCGTTGTTGTGAAATTGCAAACGTGTGCCTTATTATTGGTTACTGTAAATATTTTATTTTGCTTGTTTATTTATTTTTATTTCTGTTTTTAATTTTTATTAGTTACTATGAGTTCTCACCCCCGTCGCTTTGAGTTTGGTTCTAATGTTGTTGAAAGGAATGGAAGCTATAACAGGAACATGCATCAAGGTCGAAACAATCACAGATGGAAGGAGCCACGAGGATCTGATCAACCCTTTCGGCAACAACACCTTCCAAGATACCATGGAACACGACCATTCTACAATGCATGCCAAGACAATAGTTATGGTGGACCCTTTCGTGACAAACCACCTCCGCCAAATTACTATGATCAAGAGCCATTCCAGGGAGCGTACCAAGATGATGAATATGGTGGACCCCCTTGTAGTTACCAACAAGCCCCACCATATGCCAATGAACCACCTCCTCAACATACCTTTGAACCACCAAAGCCCCTTTACACCATTCACCTCCATATGACCCTAACCCTTATCTACCCCAATTCCAATCCAATTACTCCCAAGAACCACCACTTCCATATGCACCATGTCTATATCCATCAACCCAAGAATCACAGGATCGCTTCAAGGAAACAGTAGATCAATTTCATGCAACCCTTCATCAACTGGAGCAAGCAATAAATCAATTAGCTTCCCGACGTTCGGAAACTTAAGGAACCCCCATGGCTTCATGTGGAGAATCTAATGAAGAACGTAGCATGAAGGAGACACTAGAAACTCTGGTAGACAGTAAGGAGCATGACTTTGTATTAGAACAAGTGGAGGAAACCAGAATTATCGAAGAAGAAGAAGTGGTCGAAGACTTAGGAGATGAGGAACGTCCATGGGAAAGCCCAGTCAGAACCCCCTTTTAAGGAGTTTGAATTTGATGTTGAGGAGGGTGTACAACCTCCAAGGCATATCATGGTTGAAGACTTTGAATGGGATGATCAAGAGATGGATTCAATCATTAATGAATTCTTATCTACATTTGAATCCTCTCCTATTGGACTTGATATGGAGATTAAAGAAGAATAAGCACAACCTCCCATGCCCTTGGTGAACAATGAAGAAGAGATCGAATTGGAAGAAAGCTACCAAGAGGAAGAGGTTGAAATTGAAGAAGCTTGCAAGGAGGTGGAAGTTGTCAAGGAAGAGCTCGAGGGAATGGAGCTGGAAATCACCTTGCCAAAATTGTTGGAGTCCTCTCCCCCAAAGCCATCACCGTCCATTCCTTCATTCAAGTGGGTAAATCTTTCATCTCTAAACTTAATTAGCCCACTTGAATATGCTTTGCTTGAGACGGATGGGCAATTTAGAGCTCTTTGTGGCTATAAGAGTAAGAGGGAGATGGTTAGTGGTAAGAGTTGTCATGCAAGGTTCAATATGGTTGCATGCTCCAAATTGAAGTATAAGGGTTGGTATAATTCTCAATTGAATGGGTCTAGGAGGCTGTTTGGATGTCTCTGTGAAAATTCCGACCGTTCACCACCCAAGTGGAAAAATGATGATCAACAAGAAGACGGGTGCAAAAGCAAGGTTTGGGACCCCCGAATTCATTCTGGCAATCAACAATTTTGGGGCCTTGTCAGTTGCTTTAACTTGCTTGAAGGATTTATGCAACTATTGTAGGATCCCGGAGGATATTGGAATTGCAAATATTGGTGGGGATTCCTGGATGAGTTCAAGCACAAGCCACCATAACAGGGAGCTCATCAAACGTCCAACTTAAGGACTTTAACTAAAAGTGCTAGGTGGGAGACAACCCACCATGGTATGATCGTTCTTTTTCAGTCTTAGTTTTATTTTATTTTGTTTTATTTTTAGTTCTATTTTATTTTATTTTTTTTCTTAGTGTTCATTCATAGTGCCTGCATCAGCATTTGCATTTTGCATTTTGTATTCTGCATAAAAAAAAAAGCATGCGACGTGCAAACGTCGTTGACGCATCCGCGTCATTTGAAAAACTAGCCTCCCACGCGTGCGCGTCACCCATGCGCATGCGTGACCCTGTAAAATCGACGTAAAGAGGTAAGTGGCAGAGAGTTATGATAGAGTGGGACTGGAATGGTGTTGGAAGCACAAGCCCTATCACGCAAACGCGTGCCCCACGTGTCCGCGTCCGTGTCATTTTTCAAATAGAAGCCATTCACGCGTGCGTGTCACCCACGTGCACGCGTCACCCTAAATTTTGGCAATATGCGTACAAAATAGAAAGTTGTGTGTGCGTGAGGCTGCACTCGCACCAATAGCACAAATCAGGTCACACGTCTGCGTCTGATGAGCGGATAATTTATACGCTTTTTGGCATTGTTTTTAGGTAGTTTTTAGTAGGATCTAGCTACTTTTTAATATATTTTTATTAGTTTTCAAGAAAAATTCACATTTCTGGACTTTACTATGAGTTTGTGTATTTTTCTGTGATTTCAGGTATTTTCTGGCTGAAATTGAGGGACCTGAGCAAAAATTTGATTCAGAGGCTGAAAAAGGACTGCAAATGCTGTTGGATTCTGACCTCCCTACACTCAAAATGGATTTTCTGGAGCTACATAAACCCAATTGGTTCGCTCTCAATTGCATTGGAAAGTAGACATCCTGAGCTTTCAAGAAATATATAATAGTCCAAACACTGCCTGAGTTTTGATAATGCAAACTGGCGTTTGAACGCCCACTTTCTACCCTATTCTGGCGTTAAACGCCAGAACTGGCATAAAAGCTGGAGTTAAACGCCCAAACTGGCACCAAATCTGGCGTTTACCTCCAAGAAGAGTCTCTACACGTGAAAGCTTCAATGCTCAGCCCAAGCACACACCAAGTGGGCCCCGGAAGTGGATTTCTGCACTATCTGCACTTAGTTACTTATTTTCTGTAACCCTAGCTACTAGTTTAGTATAAAAACTACTTTTAGTGATTTATTTTATATCTCTTGATCAATTTTATGCTATCATAGATCATTGTACACGTTTGGAGGCTGGCCTCATGGCCATGCCTAGACCTTTCACTTATGTATTTTCAACGGTGGAGTTTCTACACCCCATAGAGTAAGGTGTAGAGCTCTGCTGTTCCTCATAAATTAATGCAAAGTACTATTGTTTTTCTATTCAACTCAAGCTTATTCTTATTCTAAGATATTCATTCGCATACAAGAACATAATGAATGTGATGATCAAGTGACACTCATCACCATTCTCACTTATGAACGCGTGCTTGACAAACACTTCCGTTCTACATGAAAACAAGCTTGAATGCATATCTCTTAGCCTCCTGGTTCACGATCAGAGTCTTCATGGTATAGGCTAGAATTATTGGTGGCCATTGCTGAGATCCAGAAAGTCTAAACATTTTCTGTGGTATTCCGTGTAGGATCTGGGAAGGGATGACTGTGACGAGCTTCAAACTCGCGAGTGTTGGGCGTAGTGACAGACGCAAAAGGATCAATGGATCCTATTCCAACATGAGTGAGAACCGACAGATGATTAGCCGTGTGGTGGCCACGCATTTGGACCATTTTCACTGAGAGGACGGACGGTAGCCATTGACAATGGTGATCCCCCAACATACAGCTTGCCATGGAAAGGAGTACGTATGATTGAATAAAGACAGTAGGAAAGTAGAGGTTCAGAAGGAACAAAGCATCTTCATACGCTAATCTGAAATCCCACCAATGAATTACATAAGTATTTCTATCTTATTTTATATATTATTTATGTTTTAATTCCCAAAACATCATAACCATTTAAATCTGCCTGACTGAGATTTACAAGATGACCATAGCTTGCTTCAAGCCGACAATCTCCGTGGGATCGACCCTTACTCACGTAAGGTTTATTACTTGGACGACTCAGTGCACTTGCTGGTTAGTTATGTGGAGTTGTGAAAAGAGTTGAGATTACGATTGTGCGTACCAAGTTTTTGGTGCCGTTTCAGAGATCACAATTTCGTGCACCAAGTTTTTGGCGCCGTTGCCGGGGATTGTTCGAGTTTGGACAACTGACGGTTCATCTTGTGGCTCAGATTAGGTAATTTTATTTTAATTTTAAGCTTTTTGTTTTTATTTTTTTTATTTTGGAAAAAAAAATTTTCAAAAAAAAATAAATTATTCTATGACTTCAGAATTCTTAAGAATGAATTCTAGAGTTTCATGATGATCTGTTGAAGTCTGGCTGGCTGTGAAGTCATGTCTAATCTTTTGGACCGAGGTTTCAACTTATCACCATAGGAGCTTGTTGATTTCTATCAATCTTGCTGTTGAATGTAATGATCTGCTAAAGCTTGGCTGGCCATTGGCCATGTCTAGTGTTTTGGACTGGAGCTTTTACTGAAATCTTGGCTGGCTGATAAGCCATGTCTAATTCCTGGACCGGAGTTTTAGACTAACATTACATGATTCCTGGAATTCTCATTAAAAAGTTTTGAATTCCTTACTTTCTCTTTTTCCAATTAATTTTTGAAAAATTACAAAAAAAATTATAAAACCATAAAATCAAAAAAATAATTTGCGTTTCTAGTTTGAGTCTAGTGTCACATTTTAAGTTTGGTGTCTTGCATATTTTTAATTCTCTTGCATTTTTCGAATATATGCATTATGTTCTTCATTAATCTTCAAGTTTTTCTTGATGATTTATTTGGGTCTGATCTTTAAATTCTCTTGTTTTGTGTCTTTTGTTGTTTCTCATGTGTATTCTCAAGTTGTTAGTGTCTCTAACATGAAAAATTTCTAAGTTTGGTGTCTTGCATGCATTGTTTATCTGATCTTAGTTTTCCATGATTAGTTTTATTTTGTTGTTTTTCATCGTTAAAAATTCAAAAAAATTTTTCAAAATTTTGTCTTTTCAAGTCAATAATACAGAGAATTGAAGATTTAGAACATACAGCAAAGGAATCACAGAGAAAAAGCTAGGCGTTCAAAATGCCCAGTGAAAAAGGAAAAATGGTGTTTAAACGCCAGCCAGGGTACCTGGCTGGGCGTTAAATGCCCAAAAGGGTAGTATTTTGGGCGTTAAACGCCAGAATGGATACCATTCTGGGCGTTTAATGCCAGGATAACACAAGGGAGACAAGTTAGTTTTTGATTCAAATCTTTTTCAAATTTTCATAATTTTTCAAAATCAAATCTTTTCCAAATCATGTTTTTTCTATCATATCTTTTTCAAAATCAAATCCTTTCCATTTTTTTCACTATTTTCGAAAATCCTTGCTACTAATTAATGATTTGATTCAAAAATTTTAAGTTTGTTACTTCTTTATTAAGAAAGGTTCAATATTTGAATTTTAGAATTATATCTTTTAAATTTCTTGTTAGCCAAGTCATTAATTTTAAAAATCAAATCTTTTTAAATTGTTTTTCAATCATATCTTCTCAATCATATCTTCTCAAACACATCTTTTTCAAAATAATTTTCAATCATATCTTTTTGATTGCCAATTTCAAAATCTTTTTCAAAATCACTTAACAACTTTCTCACTTTTAATTTTCGAAAACCATCATCCACTTTTTCAAAATTCTTTTTAATTATTTTAAAATTTTTACTTTTATTTAAAAATTTGTTTTCGAATATTTTTCCCCCTTCTCACTTTTTTTTATTTAAGACTAACACTTCTCCTCTATTAGCAATTCGAACACTCCCTCTCTATAAGTTCGAATTCTCTTCTCTACCTCATCCTTCTATTCTTCTTTTTCTCTGACACCTCAAGGAATCTCTATACTGTGACATAGAGGATTCCATACTTTCTTTGTCTTCTTCTCTATCATATGAGCAGGAACAAAGATAAAGGCATTCTTGTTGAAACTGATTCTGAACCTGAAAGTTCCTTGAAGAGAAAGCTAAGAGAAGTTAAGGCACAAAACTCTGAAGAGGACCTGATAGAAATTTTCGAAAAGGAAGCAGAAAAACAAACATGGCCGAACCCAACAACAATGGTGGAGATGCAAGAAAGATGCTTGGTGACTTTATTGCACCCTCTTCTAACTTCTGTGGAAGGTGCATCTCAATTCCTGCAATTGGAGCAAACAACTTTGAGCTTAAGCCTCAATTAGTTTCTCTAATGCAGCAGAATTGCAAGTATCATGGACTTCCATTGGAAGATCCTCATCAGTTTTTAGCCGAGTTCTTGCAAATCTGTGACACTGTTAAGACTCATGGGGTTGACCCTGAGATCTACAAACTTATGCTTTTCCCTTTTGCTGTAAGAGACAGAGCTAGGACATGGTTGGACTCACAACCTAAGGACAGCCTGAACTCTTGGGAAAAGCTGGTCAATGCCTTCTTGGCAAAGTTTTTTCCACCTCAAAAATTGAGTAAGCTTAGAGTGGAAGTCCAAACCTTCAGAAAGAAGGAAGGCGAATCCCTCTATGAAGCTTGGGAAAGATACAAGCAATTGATTAGAAGGTGTCCTTCTGGTATGCTTTCAGAATGGAGCATCATATGCATATTCTATGATGGTCTGTCTGAACTGTCAAAGATGTCATTGGACAACTCTGTAGGTGGATCTCTTCATCTGAAGAAGACGCCTAAAGAAGCTCAGAAACTCATTGAAATGGTTGCAAATAACCAATTCATGTACACTTCTGAAAGAAATCCTGTGAATAATGGGACAACTTAGAAGAAAGGAGTTCTTGAGATAGATACTCTGAATGCCATATTGGCTCAGAACAAAATATTGACTCAGCAAGTCAATATGATTTCTTAGAGTCTGAATGGATTGCAAGCTGCATCAAACAGTACTAAAGAAGCATCTTCTGAAGAAGAAGCTTATGATCCTGAGAATCCTGCAGTGGCAGAGGTGAATTACACGGGAGAATCCTATGGAAACACCTATAATCTTTCTTGGAGGAATCACCCTAATCTCTCATGGAAGGATCAACAGAAGCCTAATCAAGGCTTCAATAATAACAATGGTGGAAGAAACAGGTTTGGCAATAGCAAACCTTTTCCATCATCTTTTCAGCAACAGACAGAGAATTCTGTACAGAGCCATTCTGGCCTGGCAACTATAGTCTCTGATCTATCCAAGACCATACTAAGTTTCATGAATGAAACAAGGTCCTCTATTAGAAATTTGGAGGCACAGGTGGGTCAGCTGAGTAAGAAGATTACTGAAACTCCTCCCAGTACTCTCCCAAGCAATACAGAAGAAAATCCCAAGAGAGAGTGCAAGGCCATAACCATAACCAACATGGCCGAACCTAGAAAGAGTGAGGAGGATGTGAGTCCCAGTGAGAAAAGCCTCGTGGGACGTCCTCTGGACAGAAATGTGTTTCCCTTTGAGGAACCAAAGGAATCTGAGGTTCATACAGAGACAATAGAGATTCCATTGAACTTTCTTCTGCCATTCATGAGCTCTGATAAATATTCTTCTTCTGAAGAGGATGAAGACATCACTGAAGAGCAAGTTGCTAAATATCTAGGAGCAATCATGAAGCTGAATGCCAAGTTATTTGGTACTGAGACTTGGAAGGATGAACCCCCCTTGTTCACCAATGAACTGAATGCATTAATGAAGCAGACATTACCTAAGAAGAAACCGGATCCCGGAAAATTCTTCATACGTTGTACTATAGGCACCATGACCTTTGAGAAGGCTCTATGTGACCTGGGGTCAGGGATAAATCTCGTGCCCCTCTCTGTAATGGAGAAATTGGGAATCTTTGAGGTACAAGCTGCAAGAATCTCACTAGAGATGGCAGACAAATCAATGAAACATGCTTATGGACTAGTAGAGGACGTGCTAGTGAAGGTTGAAGGCCTTTACGTAATCCTAGACACTGGGAAGGATGAGGATGTATCCATCATCCTTGGTAGACCCTTTCTAGCCATAGCAAAAGTTGTGATTGATGTTGACAGAGGAGAGTTGGTCCTTAAGTTGAATGAGGACTACCTTGTATTCAACACTCAAGGTTCTCCTTTTATAACCATGGAGAGGAAGCATGAAAAGCTTCTCTCAATACAGAGTCAAATAAAACCCCCACATTCAAACTCTAAGTTTGATGTTGGGAGGCCACAACCAAACTCTAAGTTTGGTGTTGAGAGGCCACAACGAAACTCTAAGTTTGGTGTTGAGAGGCCTCAACCCTGCTCTGATTATCTGTGAGGCTCCATGAGAGCTCACTGTCAAGCTATTGACATTAAAGAAGCACTTATTGGGAGGCAACCCAATGTTATTTAATTATATCTATTTATTTTCCATTGTTATTTTATGTTTTCTTTAGGTTGATGATCATGTGAAGTAACAAAAACAACTGAAAAATAAAAAATATAATAAAAAATAGCATTAAAAATAGCTCACCCTGGAGGAAGAGCTTACTGGCGTTTAAACGCCAGTAAGAGTAGCAGAATGGGTGTTAAACGCCCAGTCTGGCACCATTCTGGGCGTTTAACGCCAAAAATGGGCACCAGACTGGCGTTTAATGCCAGAAACAGGTACTAGTCTGGCGTTTAACACCAGAACAGGGCACCAAGTTGGCGTTAAACGCCAAGAAAGGGAGAAAAGCTGGCGTTAAATGCCAGAAACAAGCAGTAATCTGGCGTTTAACGCCAGAATTGCACTCTAAGGGCGTTTTGCACGCCTAAATGGAGCAGGGATGTTAAAGTCCTTGACCCCTCAGGATCTGTGGACCCCACAGGATCCCCACCTACCACACCTCTTCTTCTCTCCTCTTCACACCTTTCTACAACCCTCTTCCCCAAATACCCTTCACCTATCAAATCTTACCCTCTTCCCCAAATACCCTTCACCAATCACCTCATTCACTTTTCCCCAAAACACCAGCTACCTTCAAATTCAAAACTCTTTTCCCTCCCAAACCCAACCCCAAATACACAAACCTAACCCTACCTCACTCCTATATATACCCCTCATCACTCCTTCAATTTCACACGTCACACATACCTTATACACCCTTGGCCAAATTCACCCTCTCCCCCCATCTCCTCCATTTTCTTCTTCTTCTCCTTCATTCTCTCTTCTTTGCTTGAGGACGAGCAAACACTCTAAGTTTGGTGTAGTAAAAGTATTGCTTTTTGATTTTCCATAACCATTTATGGCACCTAAGGCCGGAGAAATCTCTAGAAAGAGGAAAGGGAAGGCAAAAGCTTCCACCTCCGAGTCATGGGAGATGGAGAGATTCATCTCAAAGGTCCATCAATACCACTTCTATGAAGTTGTGTCAAAAAGAAGGTGATCCATGAGGGCCCTTTTCAAGCTCAAAAGGAGTGAGTATCCGGAGATCCGACATGAGATTAGAAGAAGAGGATGGGAAGTTCTCTCCAATCCTATTCAACAAGTCGGAATCTTAATGGTTCAAGAATTCTATGCAAACGCATGGATCACTAGGAACCATGATCAAAGTATGAACCCGAATCCAAAGAACTAGCTTACAATGGTTCGGGAGAAATACTTAGATTTCAGTCTGGAAAATGTAAGGTTGGCGTTCAACTTGCCAAAGATGCAAGAAAATGCACGTCCCTACACTAGAAGGGTCAACTTTGATCAAAGGTTGGACCAAGTCCTCATGGACATATGTGTGGAAGGAGCTCAATGGAAAAGTGACTCAAGAGGCAAACCGGTTCAATTGAGAAGACCGGACCTTAAGCCTGTAGCTAGAGGATGGTTGGAGTTCATCCAACGCTCTATCATTCCTACTAGCAACCGATCTGAAGTAACTGTGGATCGAGCCATTATGATCCATAGTATCATGATTGGGGAGGAAGTGGAAGTTCATGAGATTATACCTCAAGAACTCTACAAGGTGGCTGACAAGTCCTCCACTTTGGCAAGGTTAGTCTTTCCTCACCTCATTTGCCACCTGTGTAATTCGGCTGGAATTGTCATAGAGGGAGACATCCTCATTGAAGAGGACAAGCCCATCACTAAAAAGAGGATGGAGCAAACAAGAGAGCCCACTCATGGACCTGAACAAGAGCATGAGGAAATTCCTCATCATGAAATCCCTGAGATGCCTCAAGGGATGCACTTTCCTCCACAAAACTATTGGGAGCAAATTAACACCTCCCTAGGAGAATTAAGTTCCAACATGGGAAAACTAAGGATGGAGCACCAAGAGCACTGATAAACCACTATTTTATGGTTTATCTTGGGCTCAATTGAGTGGATTTTGTCAATCTTTCATACACTTGTTCATACAAAATACATGTTTTACATTCTCCTTCCTGATTTTTGTGTTATGATTGAAAACATGCTTCTTTGGCCTTATATTTGCTAATATTAATCCTCTCTTATTACCATTAGATGCTGTGACATGTGTGTTAAGTGATTTCAGGGATTACAGGGCAGGAATAGCTTAGAGGATGGAAAGAAAGCATACAAAAGTGGAAGGAATACAAGAAGTTGAAGAAGTTGCTAAGCTGTCCAGCCTGACCTCTTCGCATTCAAACAGTCATAACTTGAGCTACAGAGGTCCAAACGACGCGGTTCCAGTTGCGTTGGAAAGCTAACGTCCGGGGCTTCAAGTTGATATATAATATGCCATAGTTGCCCTGAAGCTAGGCGACGCGAACGCGTGCTCCACGCGGACACGTTGTAGTGACAAAAATCAGCGTGGCAGATTTCTTCTCCAGCGATTTCTGGGCTGTTTTCGACCCATTTTGCGGCCCAGAAAACACAGATTAGAGGCTATAAAGTGGGGGGATGCATCCATTCATTGAGGGGCCTTCCGATTATTCACTTTTCATAGTTTAGATGTAGTTTTTAGAGAGAGAGGTTCTCTCCTCTCTCTTAGGTTTTAGGATTAGGATTCCTCTCAAAGGAATTAGGATTTCTTATTATTTCAACTTATTATTTCAACTTCCTCTCAGGTTCAATATTCCTTTTACTTTATATTTCTCTTTTACTTTCAGATACTTTAATGCTTTTATTTAATTACTTATGTTGCCAAATTGGCTTATGAACCATTCATGTTAGGATTTTCTTTATTTGATATAAATTGAGGTATTTCAGATTTATCATTCTTATTTAGCTTTTTTATATTCTTGGCTTTAATTGATTAACTGGAGGCTCTTGAGTTATTAAACTTATCGTGATTGTTAATTGTTATTTTTGCTAATTGAATTGAATTCCACTAACTCTAGTCTTTCCTTAGGAGTAGGCTAGGACTTGGGGATCTAACTAATTAGTCCACTTGACTTTCCCTTGCTTTCGTAAAGGTTAAATAAGTGGGATTAAACTCAATTCTCATAAGGATAATTAGGATAGGACTTCTGAATTTTCATACCTTGCCAAGAGTTTTATTAGATATTAATTCATTAATTCCTGCAATTTATTTTCCTTGTTCAAACCTTTCAAAACCCAAAAATACTGTTTTCCATAACTAATGATAAGAACACCTCCCTGCAATTCCTTGAGAAGACGACCCGAGGTTTGAATACTTCGGTTTATAAATTTTATTGGGTTTGTTACTTGTAACAACCAAAACGTTTGTAAGAAAGGATGATTGCTTGGTTTAGAAACTATACTTGCAACGGAAATTTATTCTGAATTCTAAACCGTCAATCATTCGTTCTTCAAAATGGCGCCGTTGCCGGGAATTGCAAACGTGTGCCTTATTATTGGTTATTGTAAATATTTGCTTTTTGCTTGTTTATTTGTTTTTATTTTTATTTTTATTTTTACTTTTTCATAAATTAAGAGGTTATTGGTTTTTATTTAGTTATAAAAAAAATTTCAGATTTTTATTTTCAAATTTTTTTATCTTATCTTATCTTAGTTTTAAATTTCAAAATTCAAATACTTTTTCAAAAATCATATCTTTTTCAAAATCTTATCTTATCTTATTTCAAATTCAAATTTCAAATTTCAATTAAATTCCAAAATTCAAAATTCAAATTTCAAAATTTAAATCTTTTTCAAATCCTTATCTTATATTGTTGGCTTTTTCAAAAATTCAAATTTCAAAATTTAAAATTTAAAATTCAAAATTTAATTTTCAAATTCAAAAATTTAAATTTCAATAACCTTTTAATTTAAATTTGTTTTTATTTTTGTTTTTAATTTTTATTTGCTATTATGAGTTCTCACCCCCACCACTTTAAGTTTGGTTCCAATGTTGTTGTAAGGAATGGAAACTATAATGAAAATAGGCATCAAGGTTGGAACAATCAAAGATGGGAGGAGCCACAAGGATTTGATCAACCCTCATGGCAACAACCACCTCCAATGGACTATCAACAACCGTTCTGTGATGCATATCAAGGCAATGGCTATGGTGAGCGCTCCTTTGATTATCTACAACCACCACCATATGCCTATGAACCCTTTCCTCAACATGACTTTGGACCACCATACTCACAAGCCCCTTACCACCAAACACCACCATATGACCCTAACCTGTATCCACCATACCAACCACCATATGAACCACACCCAGAACCACCACCTCAATATTCACCAATTTCATATCCTTATCAAGAAGAACCACCTTCCTATTATGAACCCTTTCTCCAAAATAATGAACCCTCATATCTACCCCAATCTCCAATGGATGATAAACTTCGTGTTCTTCTTCAAGGACAAGTGAAGATGCAAAGGGACGTACTGGAACTCACTACTGCCTTAACCGAGTTAGTAAATAAATTAGCTTCCTAACATCTGAGCACTCAAAGTACTCCCATGGCTACATGTGGAGAATCAAGAGAAGAGCGTAGCATGAAGGAGACACTAGAAACTTCGGTGGATAATGAGGAACATGGCTTTGTATTGGAACAAGTGGAGGAAGCCATAATAGTTGCAGAGGAAGAAGTGGTTGAAGATTTAAGAGATGCAGAACCTCCATGGGAAAGTCAAGTTATAGAGCCTCCTTCAAAGACGTTTGAAATTGATGTTGAGGAGGGTGTACAACCTCCAAGGCATATCATGGCTAAAGACTTTGAAGAGGTTGATCAAGAGATGGAGATTAATGAAGAAGAAGAAGCTTGCAAAGAGGTGGAAGTTGTCAAGGAAGAACTCAAGGGAGTGGAGCTTGATATCACTTTGCCAAAGTTGTTGGAAACCTCTCCACCTAAGTCACCATCATCCTTCACAACATTCAAGTGGGTAAAATTCATATCTCTTAGCTTTCTCATTCCACTTGAATATGGTTTACTTGAGACAGATGGTCAGCTTAGAGCTCTTTGTGGCTTTAAGAGCAAGAGGGAGATGGTTAGTGGTTGGCAACACAATCCTAGGTTCCTTGTGGTTGGAACTCAAAATCTAAATGCAAAGGTTAGTGTAAAGCTCAACTGAATGGGTCTAGGAAGTTGTTTGGCCGCTTTAGTGAGAATTCAGATTGCCTGCTACCCAGTTGGAACACTAATGATCAATAAGAAGACGGGTGCAAAAGCAAGGTTTGGGACCCCGGAATTCATTCTGGCAATCAACACTCTTGGGGCCTTGTCACTTGCTTTAACTTGCTTGAAGGCTTTCTACGCCTAGTTTGAGATCCCAGAAGCCATTGGAATTACAAACATTGGTGGAGATTCCTGGATGAGTTCAAGCACAAGCCGCCATGACAAGGAGCTCACCAAATGTCCAACTTAAGGACTTTAACTAAAAGTGCTAGGTGGGAGACAACCCACCTTGGTATGATCGTCCCTTTTCAATTTTAATTTTATTTCGTTTTGTTTGTTTTTAAGTTTTATTTTGTTCCATTTTATTGAACCTGAAATTATTCATAACATCCATATCAGCACTGCATTTGCATCTGCATATTGCATAAAAAAAATGCACGCGACGCGTCCGCGTCACAAGTGCATTAGGAAGAAAAGAAAAGTGAACAGAGAGTCACGCGAAAGCGTGGCTGGAGGCATGCCTTTGGCACAAATTGATCCACGCGACCGCGTCGCTGACGCGTCCGCGTCATGTGGGAAAAATGCCTCCCACGTGTCCATGTCACCCATGCAAACGCGTGGCCCTGCAAAATCGACGTAAAGAGGTGTATGGCAGAGAGTTATGATGGAGCTGGGCTGGAATGATGCTAGAAGCACCAGCCCTACCACGCGAACGCGTGCCCCACGCATCCGTGTCATTTTTAAAAGAAAGGCCATTCACCCGATCGCGTCACCCACGCGATCGCGTCACCCCAAAATTTGGCAAAATGAGTTTCAAACAGAGAGTTGCGCGAACGCGAGGCTGCACTCGCGCCAATCGCACAAATCAGACCACGCGATCGCGTGACCCACGCGTCCACGTCACCTGACCTTATCGCACACCACGCGACCGCGTCACTCATGCGTCCGCCTCGCCTGCGCCGCACAACTTAACCAAATCAGCGCCAATCATCTTATCTTTTCTTTTTTTTAATCCTAATTTCTTCTATCTTTTCTTCTTTCTTCTTCCTTTTCTTACTTTCTTCTTCTTCTTCTTCATCTCTTTAACTTCTCATCCCTCTTCACTTCCATTCTATTTCATTTAATTTATTTGCTTACATCCATTCATTGCATTATTTTCGTTGGTGTTAGAAATTTATTTGGGTCATTATTTTCTATATTTTTGTGGATTATTAAAGGAATTGTTTGACAATTATATATTACTTTTTAAAGGGTTGCTTGCATGTTCAATTTAATACTTTCAATAGCTTATTTACCATGCTTGCTATGTGTTTGTGAAAAAGTCCGTCTGGCATTGTGCACTATTTTTCGATTTCTTTCTATCTACTACTCTAAATGCTTGCTTTTCACAAAACCCTTTTTATATTTTATTACTTAAATATAATTGTTATTACAAACATGTTGTTAGTTTGAAAGGCTTGGTAATCTAACTTGGACATTGAATGCTTGATCTATGCTACTCATGCCTTTGCCAGCATGCCAATAAACATCTTGCATTTAATTGTCATTACATGCACTCGCTATATTTCTATTGATGAACTTTTCACATGTAGTCATGACCATGTATTAACGTCATTCTTCTTTATTGTGCATTGGTTATCACCTTTCCCGCTCTCTTCCTTGCTCTAACCCTTAGCTTTAAAAGTTACTTTCTTTTTCCCTTTTCCGGATGGCCACCAAGAAGGGTAAAGAGAAAGCTACTCCCAAACCACCGGCAAGGAAAGAAAAAAAAAATGAGCACCAGCTGAGGAACCACAACCCCCATCCACTTGCACATCTTAGCATGCACCGAGGACGGTGCAATCTTTAAGTGTGGGAGGTCGATACCGACTTCCAGGGGTTAGTTACATTCTTTCCAACACCAATACTCTATTTTCTTTATTTGTTCATTGTTGCATTTGCATATTTGATTGCATATTTGTTTGATTTTATACATTTAGTTACTACTTGGTTGAAGTAATATTTTCTTTTTCAAGAAATTTTTATAGTATTTCACTAATTTAAATTGAAATTTTTTTTTTGTGTTAAACTTGTTTGGAAGTTGTATTTGGAACATGGTTTTTGAGCCAAAAGACACACAACCTGTGAGATTTTGAGCTTATTTATATGGTTACATTATTTAACCATAAATTTTTATTCTTGTGTGTTTTCTTCTCTATAATTGTAATCTTTGCTTTGTTCTATTCTATATGTCCATTATTTAGTGTATTTACATGCTTGCATATGATTGAGGCCATTACTTGTTTTTGCTCACTTATCCAAAATAAGCCTACCCTTTTATGTCACCCTTGTTAGCCACTTTGAACTTTTTAACCCCTTTCTATTTCATAACCACATTACTAGCCTTAAGCAGAAAAACAAAATAAAAATCCCAAGTTGAATCCTTGGTTAGCTTAAGATAGATATTGTGTATAATTTAAGTGTGGAAAATTTTATAGGAACATGGGATGATAGGAAAAAGTAGGAAATTAAATTGAATAAGTTATTTGAAAATTTGGGAAGCATGCTCATGTGAAATCAAAATAATTAATTACCATGTGCATTGATAAAAAAAAACAAAAAAAATTTTTTTAATTAAATAAGGGGATACAAAAAATAAATAAATAAATAAATATTACCCCAAATGCAAAATAAAAAAAATCAATGCACATGGGACAAAATTCAAAAATAAGTTTGATACATGAGCATGTAATACAAAAGTGGAAAAAATTTGGGTAGCTAGGTAAAGCATTTTAAATTATATAAAGTATGTATATGTTAGGTGAGATCTTAGGATAATCAAGGATTCAATTTATAGCTCACTTAGCCATATATATACCCTCACCCTTACCTTAGCCCCATTACAACCTTGAAAAGACCTCATGATGTTTGCATTGATACATTAAATTTTTGTTGATTGGTTAGATGAAGAACAAAGTTTAGAAAGCATGATTAGAGAAGAGTAGAGTGATTAACCCTAGACATTTGAGCGATTAGAGTGCATATACACTACCAGTGAGGGTTCAATGCTTGATTCTATGTTCCCTGCTTTCATGAGCTATCTTCTTATAAGTTTACTTGTCTTTTATTGTATGATTTGAATTAGTGAAATCTGATTTATGTTTGTCTTGAAGAGCTTATTAACTTTTAACCAAGTAGATAGAAACATCTTAGCATGTAGTTGCATTCATATAGATAGGTTGCATTTCATACATTCTACCATTCCACTTCACTCCCTTATAGCTTCTCTTGAGCTTAGCATGAGGACATGCTATTGTTTAAGTGTGGGGAGGTTGATAAACCACTATTTTATGGTTTATCTTATGCTCAATTGAGTGGATTTTGTCAATCTTTCATACACTTGTTCATACAAAATGCATGTTTTACATTCTCCTTCCTGATTTTTGTGCTATGATTGAAAACATACTTCTTTGGCCTTATATTTGCTAATATTAATCCTCTCTTATTACCATTAGATGCCGTGATATGTGTGTTAAGTGATTTCAGGGATTACAGGGCAGGAATAGCTTAGAGGATGGAAAGGAAGCATACAAAAGTGGAAGGAATACAAGAAGTTGAAGAAGTTGCTAAGCTGTCCAGCCTGACCTCTTCGCATTCAAATAGTCATAACTTGAGCTACAGAGGTCCAAACGATGCGGTTTCAGTTGCGTTGGAAAGCTAACGTCCGGGGCTTCGAGTTGATATATAATATGCCATAGTTTCCCTGAATCTAGGCAACGCGAACGCGTGCTCCACGCGGACGCGTCGTAGTGACGAAAATCAGCGTGGCATATTTCTTCTCCAGCGATTTCTGGGCTGTTTTCGACCCAGTTTGTGGCCCAGAAAACACAGATTAGAGGCTATAAAGTGGGGGGATGCATCCATTCATGGAGGGGCCTTCCGATTATTCACTTTTCATAGTTTAGATGTAGTTTTTAGAGAGAGAGATTCTCTCTTCTCTCTTAGGTTTTAGGATTAGGATTCCTCTTAAAGGAATTAGGATTTCTTATTATTTCAACTTATTATTTCAACTTCCTCTCAGGTTCAATATTCCTTTTACTTTATATTTCTCTTTTACTTTCAGATACTTTAATGCTTTTATTTAATTACTTATGTTGCCAAATTGGCTTATGAACCATTCATGTTAGGATTTTCTTTATTTGATATAAATTGAGGTATTTCAGATTTATGATTCTTATTTAGCTTTTTTATATTCTTGGCTTTAATTGATTAACTGGAGGCTCTTGAGTTATTAAACTTATCGTGATTGTTAATTGTTATTTTTGCTAATTGAATTGAATTCCACTAACTCTAGTCTTTCCTTAGGAGTAGGCTAGGACTTGGGGATCTAATTAATTAGTCCACTTGACTTTCCCTTGCTTTCGTAAAGGTTAACTAAGTGGGATTAAACTCAATTCTCATAAGGATAACTAGGATAGGACTTCCGAATTTTCATAAATTGCCAAGAGTTTTATTAGATATTAATTTATTAATTCCTGCAATTTATTTTCCTTGTTCAAACCTTTCAAAACCCAAAAACACTGTTTTCCATAACTAATGATAAGAACACCTCCCTGCAATTCCTTGAGAATACGACCCGAGGTTTGAATACTTTGGTTTATAAATTTTATTGGGTTTGTTACTTGTGACAACCAAAACGTTTATAAGAAAGGATGATTGCTTGGTTTAGAAACTATACTTGCAACGGGAATTTATTCTGAATTCTAAACCGTCAATCATTCATTCTTCAAGCACTCCATCGTTCTCCATGAGATTAGAGAAGATCAAAGAGCTATGAGGGAGGAGAAACAAAGGCAAGGAAGAGACATAGAGGAGCTCAAGAGCACCATTGGTTCTTCAAGAGGAAGAAGACGCCACCCTCACTAAGGTGGACCCGTTCCTTAATCTCCTTGTCTATTTACTCTTTTCTGTTTTTTGTTCTCTATGCTTTATGTTTATTTATGTTTATGTCTTTATTACATGATCATTAGTGTCTATGCCTTAAAGCTATGAATGTCCTATGAATCCATCACCTTTCTTAAATGAAAAATATTTTAATTGCAAAAGAACAAGAAGTACATGATTTCGAATTATATCCTGAAATTAGTTTAATTATTTTAATATGGTGGCAATACGTTTTGTTTTCTGAATGAATGCTTGAACAGTGCATATTTTTGAATTTGTTGTTTATGAATGTTAAAATTGTTGGCTCTTGAAAGAATGATGAAAAAGGAGAAATGTTATTGATAATCTGAAAAATCATAAAAGAGATCCTCTTGCAGAATGGTCCAATGACATTTTTGACAACTCAGACAGACCATCATAGAATATACTTATGATGCTCCATTCTGGAAGCATGTCAGTAGGACATCTTTTGATCAGTTGTTTGTATCTTTCCCAAGCTTCATAGAGGGATTCTCCTTCCTTCTGTCTGAAGGTTTGGATTTCCACTCTAAGCTTGCTCATCTTTTGAGGTGGAAAGAATTTGGCCAGGAAGGCACTGACCATCTTATCCCAAGAGTTCAGGCTATCCTTAGGTTGTGAATCCAACCATGTTCTAGCTCTGTCTCTTACAGCAAAAGGGAAAAGCATAAGCCTATAGACCTCGGGATCAACTCCATTGGTCTTGACAGTGTCACAGATTTACAAGAATTCAGCTAAAAACTGATGAGGATCTTCCATTGGGAGTCCATGAAACTTGCAATTCTGTTGCATTAGAGAAACTAATTAAGGCTTAAGCTCAAAGTTGTTTGCTCCAATGGCAGGGATTGAGATGCTTCTTCCACAGAAGTCAGAAGAAGGTGCAATGAAGTCACCAAGCATCTTCCTTGTATTGTTGGCATTGTTGTTATTTGGTTCAGCCATGTCTCCTTCTTTTTCAAAAATTTCTGTCAGGTCCTCTCCAGAGGGTTGTGCTTTAACTTCTCTTAGTTTCCTCTTAAGAGTCCTTTCAGGTTCAGGATCAGCTTCAATAAGAATGTCTTTATCCCTGTTCCTACTCATATGAAAAAGAAGAGAACAAAAAAGAAGAGGAATCCTCTATGTCACAGTATAGAGATTCCTTTATGTGAGTAGAAGAAGAGAAGAATAGAAGAAGGAGAAGAGAAAAATTCGAACACAGAGAAGAAGAGGGGGTTCGAATTTTGAGTTGAAGAGGAGTGTTAGTAGATAAATAAATAAATAAAAAGAGATGAGAGATAGAGAATTTTGAATTTAAAAAGAATAAAAGGAAAATATTTTTGTTTTTATCTTAATTATTAGTTAGAATTCTAAAATTAAAAAGAGAAATAAAATTAAATTAAAATTTAAAACAATTAGTTAATTAAAAGGTATTTTGAAGAAGTGGGGAGGAGTTTTCGAAAGTTAGAGAAGGAAAATTGGTTAGGTGGTTTTGAAAAATATATGAGTGAAATAGAAAACTTTTAAAATCAAACAAAAAGTCAAGTAGTTAATTGAAAAAGATTTGAAAATCAATTTTGAAAAGATAAGAAGTTAGAGAAGGATTTTGAAATTGATTTTGAAAAAGATATGATTGAAAATCATTTTGAAAAAAATAAAAAAAAAGAAATTTAAAAAGATTTTATTTTGAAAATTGAAGTTGATTACTTGACTAGCAAGAAACTAAAAGATATGATTATAAAATTTAAAGATTGAACCTTTCTTAATAGGCAAGTAACAACTTGAGATTTTTGAACCAATCATATTAAATGTTAGTGAGATTTTTGGAAAATATGAAATAAAAATTAGAAAAAGATTTTGAAAATCATTTTGAAATTTTCGAAAATATTAAGAAGAAAATTGAAAAAGATTTGATTTTTGAAAAAGTTTAGAAAAGATAGGATTTTTAAATCGAAAATTTGACTTGACTTATAAGAAACAACTAAATTTTAAAAATTTTTGAATAAGTCAACTCAAATATTCGAAATTTATGAGAAGAATAAGGGAAATATATTTTTTTGATTTTTGAATTTTTAATGAAGAAAGAGAAAAACAATAAGAAGACTCAAAACATGAGAATTTAAGATCAAAACACATAATGCATGCAAGAACACTTTGAATATCAAGATGAACACCAAGAACACTTTGAAGATCAAGATGAACATCAAGACTTTATTTTTGAAGATTTTAAAGAAAAGAAACACATGCAAGACACCAAACTTAGAAATTTTCAATGTTTAGACACTAACAAATTGAAAATGCATATGAAAAACAAGAAAAGACACAACATAAAAATGCAAAGATCAAACAAAGAAGATCATCAAGAACAACTTGAAGATCATGAAGAACAAAACTCAATGCATGAATTTTTGAAAATTTTTAGGAAATTAAAAAGATGCAATTGACACCAAACTTAAAAATTGACACTAGACTCAAACAAGAAACATCAAATTTTTGGTTTTTATGATTTTATTAATTTTTTTTGTATTTTTTCGAAAATTATTTTGGGAAGAACGAAAAAGAAGAATTTTTTTTTTTGTATTTTTCGAAAATAAGAAATAAAAAGCTTAAAAATAAAATAAAATTACCTAATCTGAGCAACAAGATGAACCATCAGTTGTCCAAACTCGAACAATCCCCGGCAATGGCGCCAAAAACTTGGTGCACGAAATTATGATCTCAATGGCGCCAAAAACTTGGTACGCACTATCATAATCTCAATTCTTCTTCACAACTTCGCACAACTAACCAGCAAGTGCACTGGGTCGTCCAAGTAATAAACCTTACGTGAGTAAGGGTCTATCCCACGAAGATTGTCAGCTTGAAGCAAGCTATGGTCATCCTTGTAAATCTCAGTCAGGCGGATTCAAATGGTTATGGGATTTTGATAATTAAAATATAAATAAAATAAAATAGAAATACTTATGTAATTCATTGGTGGGATTTCAGATAAGCGTATGAAGATGCTTGTTGCTTTTGAACCTCTGCTTTCCTATTGCTTTCATCCAATCATTCATACTCTTTTCCATGGCAAGCTGTATGTTGGGCATCACCGTCATCAATGGCTACTTCTCGTCCTCTCAATGAAAATGGTCCAAATGCGTTGTCACCGCACAACTAATCATCTGTCGGTTCTCACTCATGTTGGAATAGGATCCGTTGATCCTTTTGCGTCTATCACTACGCCCAGCACTCGTGAGTTTGAAGCTCGTCACAGTCATCCCATCCCAGATCCTACTCGGAATACCACAGACAAGGTTTAGACTTTCCGGATCTCAAGAATGACCGCCAATAATTCTAGCTTATACCACGAAGACTCTGATCTGAACCAGGAGCCCAAGAGATAAACGCTCAAGCTATTGCAGATAGAACGGAAGTGGTTGTCAGGCACACGTTCATAGGCGACAATGATGATGAGTGTCACAGATCATCACATTCATCAGGTTGAAGTACGAGTGAATATCTTGGAATGAGAATAAGCTTGAATTGAATAGAAAAACAATAGTACTTTGCATTAATTCATGAGGAACAGCAGAGCTCCACACCTTAATCTATGGGGTGTAGAAACTCCACCGTTGAAAAATATATAAGTGAAAGTGGTCCAGGCATGGCCGAATGGCCAGCCCCCTAAACATGTACAATATAATCTAAAATATTAACAAAATGATCTAAAGATGAACTAAAGATTAAAATACAATAGTAAAAAGTCCTATTTATACTAAACTAGTTACTAGGGTTTACAGAGATGAGTAAATGATGCAGAAATCCACTTCCGGGCTCACTTGGTGTGTGCTTGGGCTGAGCATTGAGCTTTCATGTGTAGAGACTCTTTTTGGAGTTAAACGCCAGGTTGTAGCCTGTTTATGGCGTTTAACTCTGATTTGCAACCTGTTTCTAGCGTTTAACTCCAGAATAGGGCAGGAAGTTGGCGTTTGAACGCCAGTTTGTGTCGTTAAAACTCGGGCAAAGTATGGACTATTATATATTTCTGGAAAGCCCTGGATGTCTAATTTCCAACGCAATTTAGAGCGTGCCAATTGAGTTTCTGTAGCTCCAGAAAATCTATTTCGAGTGCAGGGAGGTCAGAATCCAACAGCATCTGCAGTCCTTCTTCAGCCTCTGAATCAGATTTTTGCTCAAGTCCCTCAATTTCAGCCAGAAATTACCTGAAATCACAGAAAAACACACAAACTCCTAGTAAAGTCCAGAAATGTGATTTTTATTTAAAAACTAATAAAAATATACTAAAAACTAACTAAATCATACTAAAAACTATGTAAAAACAATGCCAAAAAGCGTATAAATTATCCGCTCATCAGTAGCCATTGACAACGATGATCCCCCAACATACAGCTTGCCATGGAAAGGAGTACAAATGATTGAATAAAGACAGTAGGAAAGCAGAGGTTCAGAAGGAACAAAGCATCTTCATATGCTTATCTGAAATCCCACCAATGAATTACATAAGTTTCTATCTTATTTTATATATTATTTATGTTTTAATTCCCAAAACCTCATAACCATTTAAATCTGCCTGACTGAGATTTACAAGATGACCATAGCTTGCTTCAAGCCGACAATCTTCATGGGATCGACCCTTACTCACTTAAGGTTTATTACTTGGACGACCCAGTGCACTTGCTGGTTAGTTGTGCGGAGTTGTGAAAAGAGTTGAGATTACGATCGTGCGTACCAAGTTTTTGGCGCCATTTCAGAGATCACAATTTCGTGCGCCAGCGTCCCTGACGCATCTGCGTCATCTGAAAATAATGCCAACCATGTGAACGCGTGCTCCACGCGTCTGCGTCGCATGCGCCGCACAGCCTATCCAAATCAGCGCCAGATATCTTATCTTTTCTTCCCCAAATCCTAATTTTTCTTCTCCCTTCTTATTTCTTTCTTCTTCCTTTATCCTTCTTTACTCTTTCTCACTTTTTACTTTCTTCCTTTATCATCATCATCAAGGTTCTTTTCTTTCCTTCTTCCCTTCTTATCTTTCCATCATTATTTTTATTTATGTTTTCTTCTTCTTATTCTTTTTCCTTTAATTATATATGTTTTCTTTTTCTTTCTTTTTCTTTTTACATTATTTTAATTGGTTTTAGAAATTTAATTGGGTGATTATTTTCTTCTATAATTTCTTGTGGATTGTTTAGAAGTTGTTTGACAATTATTAATTATTTTAGGGTTATTTGCATGTTCAAATTCAATACTTTCCATAACATATTTACCATGCATGCTAAGTGTTTGTGAAAAAGCCCATATGGCATTGTGCATATTTAATTATTTTATTCTTCTACTCTAATGTTTGTTTTTCACAAAACCTTTTTTTATATATAATTCATTAAAAATAATTGTCAATACAAACAGGTTGTTAGTTTGAAAGAGTTGGTAATCAAATTGGGCATTTGATGCTTGATCTATGCTACTCATGCCTTTGCCAGCATGCCAATAAACATCTTGCATCTACTTGCCATCACATGCACTTGCTATATTTCCATTGATGAACTTCTCACATATAGTCGCGACCATGTGTTAACGACATCCTTCTTTACCGTGCATTGATTATCACTTGTACCATCCCCTTCCTTACTTTAACCCTTAGCTTTAAAAGTTACTTTCTTTTTCCCTTTTCAGGATGACCACCAAGAAGGGTAAAGAGAAAGTTACTCCCAAACCATCGGCAAGGAAAGGAACAAAAAGAGCACTAGCTGCGGAGCCACCCGTCCACTAGTACATCTCTGCATGCACCGAGGACGGTGCAATCTTTAAGTGTGGGGAGGTCGATACCGACTTCCGTGGGTTAGTTATTTTCTTCTCAACACCAATATTTTATTTTCTTTGTTTGTTCATTGTTGCATTTGCATGTTTGATTGCATGATTGTTTGATTTTGTGCATATTTTACCACTACTTGGTTGAAGTAATATTTTCTTTTTCAAGAAACTTTTTAGAGCATTTCACTAATTTAAATTAAAACTTTTTATTAAACTTGTTTGAAGAAATTTTATTTTGGAACATGGTTTAGAGCTCGAACACACAAAACTAGTAAGATTTTGAGCTTATTTGATTGGTTGCATTTTACCAACCAATATTTTATTTTTGGTGTGTGTTTTTTCTCTAAAATTGTGATCTTTGTCTTGCTTAATTCTATATTTCTATGGTTTGATGTATGCATGCACTTATATGATTGAGGCATTGTTTCACTGAGCTTACATACCCATATTGCCTTATCCTTTCATTATCCCTTGTAAATCAATTTTGAGCCTATTTTACCCCTTTGTTCTTTACTTTAGCACATCATTAACTCTAAGTAGAAAATAATAATGTCCTTAATTTGAATCCTTGGTTAGCTTAGACTAGTGAGAGTGCTCATGAATTAAGTGTGTGGAAAAGTGGGTTTGGAAACATTTGGTTTAAGAATTGGGTGTTATATATCTTTATGAAAATGTGAAAGAAATGTTTAGGACATATTCATGCATTCAATAATTTAATCATATGCATTGAGAAAAACAAAAGAAAAAAAATATATATATATAAATAAATAAATAAATAAAAAGAAAAGAAAAGAAAAATAAAGGAGAAAAATAAAAAAAAGAGCAAATAAGTAAAAAGGGGACAACATGCCCCAAAGTAAATGGTGAAAGCAATACATATGTACTGTACTCAAAATCGGATGCATGAATATGTAGTAAACATAGTAAATGGGTAGTTAGATTTTGTATTGTAATTACATGGATTGTCCTAAGTTAGGTGAAAAGTTTAAGTTAATTAAGGATTCAGATTTTAGTCCACTTGACCAAATACAATCCTACCTTAACCCTAACCCCATTACAACCCTTAAAAGACCTCTTGATTTGTGTATTTGTGCATTAAACTTTTGTTGATTGGTAGAAGAAAAGCAAGCCTTAGAAAGCAAGATTAGTAGAGAATTGAGAGATCAAACCTTAAACACCTGAGCGATTAGAGTGCATACACTTCTAGTGAGGGTTCGATGCTCGATTCCTTGTTCCCGGCTTTCATGAGCTATTTTCTTCTGCAAGTCCACTTGTACTTTATTTTATGATTTGAATTAGTGAAATCCAGTTCATATTTGTTCTTGAAGGATTTGTTTACTTTTAACCAAGTAGGTAGAAACATTTTGCATTTAGTTGCATTCATATAGATAGGTTGCATTTCATAAGTTTTACCATTCCCCTTCACTCTCTTATAGCTTCTCTTGATCTTAGCATGAGGACATGCTAATGTTTAAGTGTGGGGAGGATAATAAACCCCATTTTTAGGGTTTATCCTGTGCTTAATCTAGTGGATTTTACCCATTATTCTCACACTTATTCATACAATTCGCATGTTTTACATTTTCCTTCCTGATTTTATGCTATGATTGAAAACATGCTTCTTTGGCCTTATATTTGCTAATATTAATCCTCTCTTATTACCATTCGATGCTGTGATATGTGCGTTAAGTAATTTCAGAGATTATAGGGCAGGAATGGCTTAGAGGATGGAAAGGAAGCATGCAAAGGTGGAAGGAATACAAGAAACTGAAGGAACTGCTAAAGCTGTCCAACCTGACCTCTTCGCACTCAATCGACCATAACTTGAGCTACAGAGGTCCAAAAGAGGCGGTTCCAGTTGCGTTGGAAAACTAACATTCGGGGCTTTGAAATGATATATAATATGCTATGGTTTCCCTGAAGATAAGTGATACGCACGTGTGAATCCTCGCGCATGCGTGGTTTTGAAAAAAATCAGCGACCTGTACGGACCAGAATTCGTCCCCGGCGATTTTTGGGCTGTTTCTGACCCAGTTTTTGGCCCAGAAAACACAGATTAGAGGCTATAAAATGGGAGAATCCATTCATTCAAACAATACAACATTCATTATTCACAATTTTAGGATTTAGATGTAGTTTTCTAGAGAGAGATGCTCTCTCCTCTCTCTAGGTCTTAGGTGTTTAGAATTAGGATTACTCTTAGAGTATGGTTATTTCTTCAATCCAGGTTCAATGTTCCTTTAATTTAATTTATCCTCTACTTTTATTCATTCTATTACTTTAGTTGATTACTTGATGTTGCCAATTTGGTTTATGGATTCCTATGTTTAATTTTATTTTCTATTCAATAAAATTCCAGGTATTTCAGATCTATGATATTCTTAGCTTTAATTGATGAAAAGGAATTTTTATTCGAGTATATTTTTCCCTTTTTGGCTTTGGTTGAGTAATTGGTGACACTTGAGTTGTCAAACTCAGCTGTTGATTGAAAATTGGAAATTGTTGATTGATTTGGATCCCTCTAAAGCTAGTCTTTCCACAGGAGTTGACTAGGACTTGAGGAATCAAATTGATTAGTCCACTTGACTTTCCTTTATTTAGTAAGGGTTAAATAAGTGGGAGCAATAAGAATTCTCATCACACCTGATAAGGATAACTAGGACGGGATTTTCAGTTCTCATACCTTGCCAAGAATTTTTTTAGTTATTAATTTAATTTCCTGCCAATTTATTTTCCTGTTTCCTATTTCAAAAACCCAAAAAGATACAATTTCATAACCAATAATAAATCATACTTCCATGCAATTTCTTGAGAGACGACCCGAGGTTTAAATACTTTGGTTATAAATTTTATTGGGTTTGCTTAAGTGACAACCAAAACTTTTGTACGAAAGGATTCTCTGTTGGTTTAGAAACTGTACTTACAACATGATTATTCTTATAAAATTCTTTACTAGCAAGAATCTAATCGTCAGCTGGTGCCACTCCCTCCTTCCTTCCTTAGCTCGTGTATATGTGTGTGTGTGTGCTGTGAGGAAGACTGACGGTGTGAGTGTGGTGAGGGAGTGGTTCGTATGTGTGTTTTTCAAAATTAGGGTTTTGGGTAAAAATTAGGTATAAGGGTAATTTTGGTAATTTCTAATAAAATTAGGGGTAATATAGTAATTGAAAACCAATTTAATCAAACAATAATTATATATAAAAATACTATTTATTCATCAATTTAAAAATTATTTTTAAATAAATACTCTAATCCAAGAATTAGAGATAATCAAATTAACTTCCTTTAAAATCATAAATAAGTATCAAGATTCAAATATTCAAAATATGGTATATAAAATTCTCATTATTTTTCAATTACTAAAATTTCAAATTTATAATAAATATAATAAATAATAAATAACTTATTATTTAATTTTCGAAAATCGGGATCATACATCTACAACAGAAATTAATCTATCTAAACTAATTACTAAAAATTAACTAACTAAATGAAATTAAGATTAATTATCCAGAAATTAAACCACATGAAAAAAGATTCAATGAAATCTCCTAACTACATAAAATCAACTAAAACAAAAATTAATGTAATTAAACTAATTAGAAGAGAGAAGAGAGAAAACCTGGAACAGAAATGGGCGATTTGAGCAGCAGTGGGAATAGAAAACAAAGAACGGGGCATTTCGAGCAGGGGCGGCAGCCTTTGCAGCGGCGGCAGGAGGCTAGAGAGAGACTAAGAAGTTAGAGTGAGAGAAAGGTGAGAGATTAGAGAGAGAAACCAATTTCGAAATGAAGGGAAAGAGGTTTTGCGGTTCAAAGTTAGGGCACAATTACTGTCGGATTTATCGGTGGATTAATCTGATGGTAACATAGTGCGTGTTAACAAAATACAGCATTTCAGTAAACAAGGTTCAACGTCGGATTTACTCGTCGGCAAATCCGATGGTAACTAGCATGCCAAAATTTATTTTTTTTCCTCCAAATTTTACCGTCGAAACATCAACTCTGACGGTAATATTTTAGGGTGACAAATTTATTGTCAATTCTGACGATAAATCTAATGGAAAAATCGTCATTAATGTTCGACGCTAAATCCGACGGTTTTCAGCATTTTTCTTGTAGTGAATTACACTGAATTATCCTAAATCTGATATACAATTTTGTAGATTTTACATAACAAATTAATAAAATCTTACTTTTTACATAACAAATTAATAAAATCTTATCTTTAAAGATTACTACAAGAGATGCGACTTTTACTGATGGATTAACTATCGATAAGAGATCGTCGATGAAGCAACTATTAGTAAATTCCAACCAATATTAATGACGACGATTGACTCTTAGTAAAATACGGCGTGAGAAAATATTTTTTCATTGTACTGACAACTTAGCTATCAATAATAATCACAATAAAAAATAAAAAAAATAAAATATTAATTGAATATTACTGATGGATACACCGTCGATAAAATTAAAAAATATGTATATATTTATTTTAAACATAATTTACCGACGGCGTGCGGTTCTTATAAATAATATATACATATATATTGGGTCCTTACCTATTTATTTGAATACCTATTATGGGATTAAATTTTAATATAGGTAGTAATTGATATAAAAGAGTTTGTGTTCAAACTAAAACAGAATAAATAGTAAATTTACAGGACTTTTTAAAAGTAAAGTACAACGAAACAATAGAAATAGAAAAATATTAAATCGTCAAAACTAAATTACAAGTACACTACATGTAATTATCCCAGCTTCTCCCACATAAAAAAGTACATGTCACTACCTCGTCCGCTATCACATCATCCCCTACCCATGTCACCTGCCATGTCACTTAAAGCAAGTAAAAGTAAATAAAGTTAGACTAACATTATTATGATAAGACACGAAATAATAACAAATTGATAACATGAACACGTGATAAACAAAAGATAAACATATTTACTCGGATTTCTTAGAAGACGGAGAGGAAGAATTATCATCACTATCACCATCCTCATTATCTCGATCATCTTCAAATTTTGAAGTTGACGTATCGGAAGGTCGATTATGTCAACCTCTCCTGAGGGTGAAGCAAAAATGTCTGAAATTTCAGTTTTAGTTATGAATATAACATGATTTAATTGAAAATTTTGAAATAGTTTCTCTTGTACATCATCATTTTTCTCAGTTATCAATCTAATAGGGTATTGATCACTACTCTCCAATTAGACCTAGACATTCCGGAGTATTTCATGTAATACACTTGCCATGCATTTTGTGTTAGGATGAGTGGATCATATCTATCATACCTCCTAGAATGGCTAACCTTGATTATCTTATAGTCTTTATGCATGCGAGTGCCTCAAGGCCGTGCGGGATCACAACGTTCACAATTGAATATCACATTTTGTTTGATTGGTGCACCCAGATACTCAATTTCTAAAATTTTCTTCAACCCAAACCATTTACATTCACCTTGGCCTACATTGCCCTTTAGAAAATTCCCGTGTTGTGCATTGCTCTTTCTCAAGCATGTTCTAGTGTGTAAAATTTTATTCCGTTGACCTTCATCATAGTCCAATTGGTACATTTCCTATTATGACCTCAAATCATATTACGCAAGTGAGGACATGCCCATTTTTTTTATCATTCACATGCATGGGATTGAAACCATTGTCGAAATTGTTACATATTTTCTATTCTATAAAATGCCTCAAACAACCTCCTAATTTCATCGACTTTAGGATAATTCAGGATAATGTGTAGGTGGATCAAGTTTAGTTCCGTGAAGTTCAACAACCTAGTTTTTTTCCTTCCCTCAAGTGTGCTGGCTTTACTGAAGATAGACAAGGTTGGTTCAAATAAATATTCGCAACTCGAGTCATTATTACCCCCCGATCTAATATGACTAGATTGGATGTGAGGCTCAAAGTAGTAAGAACAAAAGTAGGTAGTTTTCTTCGACAAGTACGCCTCACACACAGACCTTCTACCCTAGCTCTATTCTTGATCGACCTCTTATAAATGCCAATTTGACGTTCAAAAGAATATATCCATCGATACTGTACTGGACCACACACATATTTTATATGCCAAGTGAATAAGGATATGTTACATGGCATTAAAGAAGTCAAGAGAAAAGATTCTCTACATCTTATAGAAGATGACTGGGATATTTTATTTCATTACATGAAAATTTTTCATAGATAAAGAGGGAAAACACAAATCTCTAAAAAACTGACTTAGTTTTGTTAACGGCTTTCAAACTTGATTAATCATTTCTTTCAAAAAAATTGGAAGGAGGTATTCTATGAAAACATGAAAATCATGACTTTTTATGCTATAAAGTCTTCCATGATTGACATCAGAACACCTGCTGAGGTTTGATGCATAGCCATTGGGAAGCCTCAACTCTTACGACCACTAACACATGTTTTGCCTTTTTCTTAAGGTTAATACATAGCTACCCTTTTGGTTTAGCACATGTACCATCTCCCATTAACACAAGACTTAGTTCTATCCTTCTATATAGTTCTGCCACGTCTAGTCTAGCTTTGTGGTTATCTTTGATTCTGTCACTATACATCACCATATGGATGACATTGTCGAACATGTTCTTCTCGATATGCATCACATCGAGGCAATGATAGATCTAGAAAACTGTAACACCCTAATATTCAAATCCTTATGCTCGAGTCATAAGTCAATGATATTACGGTGGTACGACTCTCAGGTGGATTTTTAATAAATAAATATAGGTAATTTCGAAAGGAGTATTAATCGAGAAGCCTGAAAAGAGTAGAAATAAAATCGCGAAGACGTATCTCTTCACGTTTCGACAATAAAAGATAAATCGTGAAGCCGAAAACGATATACGGACAAGGCGTAAAGGAGATTAAGAGATAGATAACAGATAGATATATATAACATAAGTAAATAGCTACTAGTCACGACCCGCGAAGTTTAGGTCAGCTAGAGTACATTATGAAATTAGTTGACAACAGTATATCCTAATCTCTCCCGAAGGAAACATGAGAGCCTCTATAGGCAAATTCAAAGAGTTCAATACATAATATAAACTTTCCAAAATAAAGGTGAAGAGATTCTAATCAAAACACAAAGTAGAGGAAATAAAGATCTTCGCCGTCTCTCAGACGACCCACAACTCACTTCTGAGCACCTGGACCTGTATCTGAAAAACAAGAGATATATACGGAATGAGAACCCCGGGCCCATGGGTTCCCAGTACGGTAAAAGTGCCAAATAAATTCAATGTACTGCAACAAAAACTCACTAAGCATCCTAAACTTCTTCACCAATTATTCATCCTAGGTTCTCGCTAATCCATGAATAGGCAACTATCATAAGGGAGTGCTAAATTTAATTCATGTTTCACATGTTTCCCAACTCGCTGACTCTTCCACGAATCAGACTCAGAATCATAAGCAAAACCATCACCAGTTGTTCTGCCTCAGTAGTTCTATATTAATACATCATCATGCAATCGCATCATCAATTCATCCCATCAAGAACAGCCCTCACACCCACCGACACCAGCATGAAGGGCCTCTCAGTTGTACAAACACAAGCAATACAGGCAAGTAATACACAAACATGATACAAGTAGAACAAGTAGCATATAGTCAGGTAACATGGCATATATGATGTAGAAATCCAAGACAAATGGCAAACCCAAACAATTCAAACATATGCAAATGATGAATGCCTGCCCTATGGCTGATGATATCATCTGTCGGTTATATAGCCAACCCGACATGTCCTGGTGGCTAACCATTGGACAGAAACACCTCTTGCGGAGCAAGTAGGTTTGAGCTACAACCCCCTTGCTACTGCCCGCTCAACCCAGAGCCAGTGAAATAATCACTACTGCGGCTACTACCCAGGCGGGTGTCTAAAAGCTCAACCTGGAGCGAGTGGATTCACCACTACTGCCGCTACTACCCAGGCGTCGCAATCTCTGACCTGGAGCAAGTGGGACGAACCACAACCCTTGCTACTACCCAGGTATCTCAAGCATTGGCCCGGAGCAAGTGGGACGAACCACAACCCTTGCTACTGCCCAGGCATCTCAAACATATATTCATTCAATCTCAATTCATATTATCAACATTCATTGTTACCAAATCTCAAACATTAACTTGGAGCAAGTGGGACGAACCACAACCCTTGCTACTACCCAAGTATCACAAATAAACATTTATTCATAATCACCCTTCATTATTATCAATCCTCAGACAATGACCCGGAGCAAGCGGGACGAACCATGACCCTTGCTACTACCCAGGTATCACAAATACACATTTATTCAAAACCCCACGATTAAACTCGTTTATCATAATCCTCCTTTCTCGTCTCATATCCGGAGCAAGTGGACAACGCCACTGCCTACTACCCGGGGTCGCACATCACATATCAATATTTTTTTTTCATTATTATCCATTTAACATATTCATTCATTAATCATATATGCATTTATACTCAGCCATAAACAATAATGGCTTTGCCGTAACCCGGCAATAACTCAGCCATCCGGCTCATGGTCCAATCAAGAACGGGCCATTTATCAATAAATATAGCCCTCCGGCTCATGGCATACACGGTACTTCCACCGTCATCCTCCATATCTCATATAATCATCTTTGATCATCATTGTTCATAACTTTTCCCCTTGCTTCACTCGCAAGTTACCACATCCCCTAGCTCATTGCTAGGCATATCAGAATGATTTAATACATGAGAGGTGAGATCGGAGGCTTAGAAGTATGAGATTTGGCTTTTAAAACTCAAAAATCAACTTTGGCATGAAAATAGGGCCACGCGTACGCGCACTCCACGCGCACGCGTGGATGGCCACAAAACTCATCGACGCGCAAGCATCATACGCGCGGACGCGCGGGTTGAAAAATAGCCAAACGACGCGCAAGCGTCAGCCACGCGTACGCGTGGGTGCTCTTGCGCCCCAGGCACAAAACTGGCACAACTCTGGCACAACTCTCGGGAAAATAGCTGGGCATTTGGTGCAGCGCATCGACGCGCCTGCGCACACCACGCGCACGCGTGGATAGTGCCTTCTTGAAGAACGACGCGTACGCGCTAAGTGCGCCTACGCGTGGAGGGTCATTCTGCTAAAAATTTTCTAAGTTAAAAGCTGCAGAATTTACAGATTCAACCCTCAATCTTCCGACGGACATAACTTTCTCATTTTAAATCATTTTTCACCCGTTCTTCAAACGGCATGGACATCCCGGATCCAATTTCATTTCTAAACAGATTTGGCACAAAATAGAGATCCGTAGTCCAAGTTATGTCCCGTCAAAGTATGCCCAAAAACTATGTTTTCATACAAAACCACTAGGTGCCATTTTCAAAACAAGCCATTTTCAACTCTTTTCAAAATCAACCAAAACATGCCAATTTCAACCCTTTTTGAAATCAATCAAAATGTACCAAAATCCACATCAAGCCATCCTCAACTCACACATTGACACTTTACCAAAAATTCTCAAAACCACATCTAACCATTTTAACACTTCTCAATCAAATGGCTAAAGGACAAACACAATATCATGTCATACATTCTTCCTCATCCCAATTTCCAATAATACCATTTCCAGTCAACCATCATTATACGTAATCAATATCATACTCACTATCACGTGATTTCACCCACAAATCAACCTTAATCATTCCCCAAGCATATATCACAACATACATATCTCTAATGCATCATCATACCATCAAGGCATCAATAATCATAATCACATATATGATCACATAATATATCTCAACCGAACCAAACATACCTCGTCTACATAATTTCACCCAAAATTACCAAATTCCACACTTCAACTTCTCAAACCTTATTATTCAATAACCAACCTAATCATTCATATATTCATTATCTGAAATTCATCCAATCACTTGTGCCATCATACAATGCACACATCGACTTACCTTTCTTACCTCTTTCCGGCCTCCGGCCCAAAATTCACGGCCTCCAGCCCAATTTTCACAATTTAAATGCATAAACCACAAATCAATACTCATTACCCAGTACATCAAATTCTCAATACACCAAGCATACAAGGTCACACAATTCTCAATCCAATCATTAATTCACATTACATATCAACTATGCATATTAGCACCAACCATTTACACAATCCAAACTTAATCCTAAGGGCATCTAGCCTAGGAATTCTCATCACAACACACGGTACTTAAATGAAACTTAAACCGTACCTCTTGTAGCCAAACCAATTGAGCCTCTTCTTTGGAATTCTTCACCAACCTTAGCTCCAAGCCTTACCAAAGCTCCTCAAGCAATACCAATCTCCCAATTGTGCACCAACATCACCAAATATACTAACATAACCAATGTCACATACATACATCAATCTAGGGCTCATAAAAATGACAAATCACAAGGGTTTGAGCACTTCCTACCTCAGCCCATATGAAGGAGGGATAAAACCCACTTCGAATCCATATTGGAGTATCCCTAAACACCCAAAATCACAAGATTTCAACACTAACTACCCAAAAACGTGTAACAGTGGGGAATTTCGAAAACTGGGCAGAGATAAATGAAATACTTACCACCAAACTTAGATAAAATTGAAGAGGATGAGAAGAGCAACGCGTGACCGCAAACGGCTCGTCAATCGGAGCTCCGTAGCTCAAGTTATGGTGGTTTGAAGATCAAAGAGAGTTAGGTTTTCTCTCTTCTCTTCTCTCTTCTCAAATCAGCGCCCCAACCCTTCTTTTTAGGGTAAAATGAGCTGAAATGCTCACAACTAATGTTTATATATGTTGGGTCTTGGACCCACTTAGGCCCGGTTCACTTATTTTTGCCCATTGGCCCAATTTTGGGCCAAAACTTTTAAGATTAGCGCTCTAAATCGCACTTTAAATATTTCTACCTTCCCTAATTATAATTCCTCATTTCTTAATCTTATTTACCCATAATCAATTTCCTCAGTTGTAGTACCAGACAGATCTCAGCCGGTACTGCCGGTCAAAATTTCACTGCGCACTTTTACGCAGAAAACTATATTTTCCGACTCGGAAAAATTCACTGAATCCAAATATCATATTTAAATTATCAAATTCCAATTGCCAAATCTTCCAACCATATTCGCTCCTATTTCTTATTATTTAATAAATTTCGGTTAGACTGAGTATTACATTCTACCCCCCTAACAGAAATTTTGGCCATCGAAAATTCCATCCATCACTATCCTCTCCCTCTGCCAAGCCAATTACCACTAATCACAGCTCAACTCCAAGCATAACCTCCAAACTTACTTTCTTATTCTCAAACCTTCGAATTTCTACATGACTTGCTGTTATAAAGTCTCTGACTCATCAATCAAAAACCCCTTTCATTTCTAGAAAGCAAATGAGTTTGAAATAACAATTTAACAAAAATCATGAGAATCCGCTTTCCTTTAATAATCTATAAAAGCATTTGAGACACATCTCTTTCGTTAAAGTTACTCATATAAAAAATTATCCTCAAAACCATAACCAGCACTCTTTCAAATTTTTTGGAGAAAAATTTTCAATAGTACCTCCCCAAGAATTGGAGTTTACCACCCGTCACGGGCTCCCTCAAACCAATCTCAGTACTGCATCTGTATTTCAATTTAGTGGCTTTCACATTCGTCTTTCAAAACTAATCATTATAAATCTCAATCTAATTCCAAGGTCACTATGACCAAACATCATGGTACTCATCTCTCAAACACGACAACTCGCACTCTCTCATCATCTAAATCCAATTATGCATCAATGATAATTTCCTCATCCGTTTCAGAACCATCAAGGCTCACAGCCGCAATTAATTCCAATTACCTAGAATCATTATCTGCATAGCTCACTAAACTTTTAAGTACTCAAAGCATAAAGCATTTCCAATCATGCTCTACTTTTCCTTATTATTACCATACTATGCTAACACTTTAGCAAGCTTCTGCTATGCCACCTTGATTTCTCGTCAAGTATTAGTTCCATCACTTATTTCCTCAAGTACTAAACCACCACTTAACTTGACCGACAATTCGAATTAACGTTTCCAAATTCATCATTTAGGACCATCCCTTATCTATTTAGATCAAAGGAACTAAAAGTCACGAGTTCAATCCATTTCACCAAAAATCCAGAAATCAACCAACTACATAACAAACACAACACATCATTCTCAACAGAAATTCATTTACATCACAGGCATTTATCCATTTGTATTAAGGCAATTACCTCAATCTTACTGTCGCAATCGGCCCGCATCCTGACTCTCTCCTTGTTGGCAATTTCTTGATACATGCCCTGGTAACCCGCACTTGTAACATACACCTAACCCCAATCGGCACGGCCTATTTGGGTGATGACTTCCACATCTCTGACAGCTTGAAACATCAGAAGCAGCCGCTGCCCGTTTTCCCTTACCATTCCTTTGGGACTCCTTACTCGTCGCAAAGTTATTCTGTCCTTGGGGAAAGTGTTGTACGTATCCTCTCTCCTTAAACTCTCGACCCCTTGGTGCGAATCCTTGGTTGTGCTCTCTATGACTTCCCTTCTCTGCAACCCTCCTTTTCACACACTCTTCAGCAATTCTGCTCTTATTCACTAACTCTGAAAAAGTTCGGATCTCCATTGGTCCCACTGAACTTAAGATGTCGCTCCGGAGCCCTCCTTCATACTTAATGCATTTCCATTCCTCGAAGTCTCCCGGAGCTCCTTGACACATGCGGAAAAACCTGAATAGCTCCTCAAATTTGTCTGTATACTCAGATATGGACATAGCACCTTGCTTTAGCTGTAGTAACTCCAATTCCTTGGCTGTCCTGGCGGAATTCGGAAAGTACTTCTTATAGAATTCCACCTGGAAGGCATCCCAAGTGATATGATCATTCCCCTGTTGCAGGAGACGTCGAGCCCCTTGCCACCAATGCGATGCTTCCCCCGTGAGTAGATAGGTAGCGAATTCAACACGCTGCTCTTCAGGCACCAACTGCGCTTGCAGTGCTCGCTCCATGGCTTGAAACCAAGTATCAGCTTCAGTCGGATTGGTGGTTCCCTTGAACTTAGGTGGATTAACCTTTAAGAAGGTTGCCAGTGTCATCGGGCCCTGAGCTTCCCTTCCACCATTGCCATTATTGTTCATCTGTTGCCCAAGAGCCTCCGTAGTGGCCTGCATAGCAGCAGCCATATTCTCCAACGCCGCCATAAGGTTTACCGGGTTATTCGGGTTGATTTTCGGTTCCTGCGTATTTGTACGATCTCTTTCACGTCCCCGACCGGGTCCACGAGGTGCCATCTGGTTCCTATACACACCAAACAATCGATATCAAGTTGATCAGTCTCAATATCGGAAGTATAGTGCTTCAAAGTACCAAAGGTACACTCATGGACTTCATGCTAGATGTATCGATTAGATACCCTAACTAGCACAGGCACAGACTCAGAGTATGCATTGAAGCATAAGCAGTTCCATCCCTCAGGCTCACGAGGACGAACTGCTCTGATACCATAATGTAACACCCTAATATTCAAATCCTTATGCTCGAGTCATAAGTCAATGATATTACGGTGGTACGACTCTCAGGTGGATTTTTAATAAATAAATATAGGTAATTTCGAAAGGAGTATTAATCGAGAAGCCTGAAAAGAGTAGAAATAAAATCGCGAAGACGTATCTCTCACGTTTCGACAACAAAAGATAAATCGTGAAGCCGAAAACGATATACGGACAAGGCGTAAAGGAGATTAAGAGATAGATAACAGATAGATATATATAACATAAGTAAATAGCTACTAGTCGCGATCCGCGAAGTTTAGGTCAGCTAGAGTACATTATGAAATTAGTTGACAACAGTATATCCTAATCTCTCCCGAAAGAAACATGAGAGCCTCTATAGGCAAATTCAAAGAGTTCAATACATAATATAAACTTTCCAAAACAAAGGTGGAGAGATTCTAATCAAAACACAAAGTAGAGGAAATAAAGATCTTCGCCGTCTCTCAGACGACCCACAACTCACTTCTGAGCACCTGGACCTGTATCTGAAAAACAAGAGATATATACGGAATGAGAACCCCGGGCCCATGGGTTCCCAGTACGGTAAAAGTGCCAAATAAATTCAATGTACTGCAACAAAAACTCACTAAGCATCCTAAACTTCTTCACCAATTATTCATCCTAGGTTCTCGCTAATCCATGAATAGGCAACTGTCATAAGGGAGTGCTAAATTTAATTCATGTTTCACATGTTTCCCAACTCGCTGACTCTTCCACGAATCAGACTCAGAATCATAAGCAAAACCATCACCAGTTGTTCTGCCTCAGTAGTTCTATATCAATACATCATCATGCAATCGCATCATCAATTCATCCCATCAAGAACAGCCCTCACACCCACCGACACCAGCATGAAGGGCCTCTCAGTTGTACAAACACAAGCAATACAGGCAAGTAATACACAAACATGATACAAGTAGAACAAGTAGCATATAGTCAGGTAACATGGCATATATGATGTAGAAATCCAAGACAAATGGCAAACCCAAACAATTCAAACATATGCAAATGATGAATGCCTGCCCTATGGCTGATGATATCATCTGTCGGTTATATAGCCAACCCGACATGTCCTGGTGGCTAACCATTGGACAGAAACACCCCTTGCTACTGCCCGCTCAACCCAGAGCCAGTGAAATAATCACTACTGCGGCTACTACCCAGGCGGGTGTCTAAAAGCTCAACCTGGAGCGAGTGGATTCACCACCACTGCCGCTACTACCTAGGCGTCGCAATCTCTGACCTGGAGCAAGTGGGACGAACCACAACCCTTGCTACTACACAGGTATCTCAAGCATTGGCCCGGAGCAAGTGGGACGAACCACAACCCTTGCTACTGCCCAGGCATCTCAAACATATATTCATTCAATCTCAATTCATATTATCAACATTCATTGTTACCAAATCTCAAACATTAACTTGGAGCAAGTGGGACGAACCACAACCCTTGCTACTACCCAAGTATCACAAATAAACATTTATTCATAATCACCCTTCATTATTATCAATCCTCAGACAATGACCCGGAGCAAGCGGGACGAACCACGACCCTTGCTACTACCCAGGTATCACAAATACACATTTATTCAAAACCCCACGATTAAACTCGTTTATCATAATCCTCCTTTCCCGTCTCATATCCGGAGCAAGTGGACAACGCCACTGCCTACTACCCGGGGTCGCACATCACATTTCAATATTTTTTTTCATTATTATCCATTTAACATATTCATTCATTAATCATATATGCATTTATACTCAGCCATAAACAATAATGGCTTTGCCGTAACCCGGCAATAACTCAGCCATCCGGCTCATGGTCCAATCAAGAACGGGCCATTTATCAATAAATATAGCCCTCCGGCTCATGGCATACACGGTACTTCCACCGTCATCCTCCATATCTCATATAATCATCTTTGATCATCATTGATCATAACTTTTCCCCTTGCTTCACTCGCAAGTTACTACATCCCCTAGCTCATTGCTAGGCATATTAGAATGATTTAATACATGAGAGGTGAGATCGGAGGCTTAGAAGTATGAGATTTGGCTTTTAAAACTCAAAAATCAACTTTGGCATGAAAATAGGGCCACGCGTACGCGCACGCGTGGATGGCCACAAAACTCATCGACGCGCAAGCATCATACGCACGGACGCGCGGGTTGAAAAATAGCCAAACGACGCGCAAGCGTCAGCCACGCGTACGCGTGGGTGCTCTTGCGCCCCAGGCACAAAACTGGCACAACTCTGGCACAACTCTCGGGAAAATAGCTGGGCATTTGGTGCAGCGCATCGATGCGCCCGCGCACACCACGCGCACGCGTGGATAGTGCCTTCTTGAAGAACGACGCGTACGCGCCAAGTGCGCCTACGCGTGGAGGGTCATTCTGCTAAAAATTTTCTAAGTTAAAAGCTGCAGAATTTACAGATTCAACCCCCAATCTTCCGACGGACATAACTTTCTCATTTTAAATCATTTTTCACCCGTTCTTCAAACGGCATGGACATCCCGGATCCAATTTCATTTCTAAACAGATTTGGCACAAAACAGAGATCTGTAGTCCAAGTTATGTCCCGTCAAAGTATGCCCAAAAACTATGTTTTCATACAAAACCACTAGGTGCCATTTCCAAAACAAGCCATTTTCAACTCTTTTCAAAATCAACCAAAACATGCCAATTTCAACCCTTTTTGAAATCAATCAAAATGTACCAAAATCCACATCAAGCCATCCTCAACTCACACATTGACACTTTACCAAAAATTCCCAAAACCACATCTAACCATTTTAACACTTCTCAATCAAATGGCTAAAGGACAAACACAATATCATGTCATACATCCTTCCTCATCCCAATTTCCAATAATACCATTTCCAATCAACCATCATTATACATAATCAATATCATACTCACTATCACGTGATTTCACCCACAAATCAACCTTAATCATTCCCCAAGCATATATCACAACATACATATCTCTAATGCATCATCATACCATCAAGGCATCAATAATCATAATCACATATATGATCACATAATATATCTCAACCGAACCAAACATACCTCGTCTACATAATTTCACCCAAAATTACCAAATTCCACACTTCAACTTCTCAAACTTTATTATTCAATAACCAACCTAATCATTCATATATTCATTATCTGAAATTCATCCAATCACTTGTGCCATCATACAATGCACACATCGACTTACCTTTCTTACCTCTTTCCGGCCTCCGGCCCAAAATTCACGGCCTCCGGCCCAATTTTCACAATTTAAATGCATAAACCACAAATCAATACTCATTACCCAGTACATCAAATTCTCAATACACCAAGCATACAAGGTCACACAATTCTCAATCCAATCATTAATTCACATTACATATCAACTATGCATATTAGCACCAACCATTTACACAATCCAAACTTAATCCTAGGGGCATCTAGCCTAGGAATTCTCATCACAACACACGGTACTTAAATGAAACTTAAACCGTACCTCTTGTAGCCAAACCAATTGAGCCTCTTCTTTGGAATTCTTCACCAACCTTAGCTCCAAGCCTTACCAAAGCTCCTCAAGCAATACCAATCTCCCAATTGTGCACCAACATCACCAAATACACTAACATAACCAATGTCACATACATACATCAATCTAGGGCTCATAAAAATGACAAATCACAAGGGTTTGAGCACTTCTTACCTCAGCCCATATGAAGTAGGGATAGAACCCACTTAGAATTCATATTGGAGTATCCCTAAACACCCAAAATCACAAGATTTCAACACTAACTACCCAAAAACGTGTAACAGTGGGGAATTTCGAAAACTGGGCAGAGATAAATGAAATACTTACCACCAAACTTAGATAAAATTGAAGAGGATGAGAAGAGCAACGCGTGACCGCAAACGGCTCGTCAATCGGAGCTCCGTAGCTCAAGTTATGGTGGTTTGAAGATCAAAGAGAGTTAGGTTTTCTCTCTTCTCTTCTCTCTTCTCAAATCAGCGCCCCAACCCTTCTTTTTAGGGTAAAATGAGCTGAAATGCTCACAACTAATGTTTATATATGTTGGGTCTTGGACCCACTTAGGCCCGGTTCACTTATTTTTGCCCATTGGCCCAATTTTGGGCCAAAACTTTTAAGATTAGCGCTCTAAATCGCACTTTAAATATTTCTACCTTCCCTAATTATAATTCCTCATTTCTTAATCTTATTTACCCATAATCAATTTCCTCAGTTGTAGTACCAGACAGATCTCAGCCGGTACTGCCGGTCAAAATTCTACTGCGCACTTTTACGCAGAAAACTATATTTTCCGACTCGAAAAAATTCACTGAATCCAAATATCATATTTAAATTATCAAATTCCAATTGCCAAATCTTCCAACCATATTCGCTCCTATTTAACTTATTATTTACTAAATTTTGGTTAGACCGAGTATTACAAAAACTATAACTGATGGCCTGTGTTAACTATTCTAGGATAACCATTAACCTTTTACCACACCTTTTCACCACTTAGTTTGACAGTAGGCTCCTCATGTTCCTTAGTGTTCTTCCTAAATGTAGTTCGATTGCATCTATAAGGATAATCATCAGTCAAAAGCCTTATGTGATAATCAAACCAAGATATTTCCTTCATACTTAAGTTAGAAAGCCTTAGTTTCCTCCATGTAAATGGGACATGATAATTTTTCCTGTGTCATCTAATCAAACAACATCTAATAAGTAGGAAAATAATTGATTGTCAACATTACGATAGCTTTAAGTGTGATGTTGACTATAAATGACACATCATAAGTTAAAATTCTAGGAGATCACGACTGGTTCAACTCATCAATGAGGGGTTAAAGATATACATCTATTTTGGATTATCGAACACAGGAATAACTCACGTTAAGAAGAGATAGGGATCTTTCATGCACATCTCAGTCGAAAGATTTTAAGGGATAATAATGACAGGCCAACATGAATAAGAAATGCTAAAGTGGATGTTTTGAGAAAACTCATCAAAACAAAGACCAAGTTTTATATTTCTAGGTTTGATTGCAAAAATTTAGTGTTTTTATCAATGGTGGGTCATGACATCGTCTGTTCGGTAGTTTTTGAAATGTCAAGTTACGTGAACTACGAAATTCATTGACGTATACTACCTTTTGAGTCTAGGGATTAGGGGTAAATAAATTCTCTTGCATGAGACCTTCTTAGTACATTTGTTTCGGTGAAATCTAGAAGAATTATAGAATTTGCACTCAGTTAATCCTTCGTCATCCTTGTAATTATCATATAGTCGTTAATGCATTAATGGCCTTTAACCCCAATTGCGAAACAACCTTATTGGTTTCATAGTAATTCTTCAAAATATCATTAGGATCCTTCACAACTACCTTTAATAACATAGCCACTTGGTCAAATGAGTATTGTGAGTGATTATTTTCACACTTAATGCCTAATATTCTAGTGGCAATTGACAGTTGTGAATGAATAGATCCTTGCCACAGAGGTCTATGAACCGATTCTAGCATTTAATAAAATGTATGCACCTTTGGATTAGGTTCTTCCTCATTTGCTACTGCTATATTAGGTTGTTGAAAGGCATTTACTCCCATAATTCACACCTAGCAATGTTATCCTCTCAGAAAATCATACCTAGTACATCATCATCATCATGACAAGATCTACCTACACCAGAGCTACTTCTAGCTTCTTGGCGTTTTTCTTGTGTAGTACAAAAATCCAATAATTTCGCATAAATCCATCATCATCAAATCACGCCTGACATCATCAATCATCTTAAACTTAGCACATTTACACTTGGCACACAAACACCTAACCTTACTCAACCTTAGGTGATTGATGGTCAAGAATTGTTATCGGTCTAGATTTTCTTCCTAAAGAAAGGAATTACTTCGTTGTAAGCATAGCTCCAAACTAACAAACAACTCTCACATCAAATTAAAATATGGTTTTGTCACAAGTACAAACCCTAATGAAAATTAATCGAAGTATTTAGACTCCGGGTCGTCTCACAAGGAATTGCAATGAAGTGGTCAATTATTGGCTATAAAGGGGTAAGGGGTTTTGATTTTGTGTTTTGGCAAGAAAACAAATGGTAAGAAAAGTAAAGAGAGCAATTAAAGAAAGCAATTAATAAAGAGAGACATTCATGGCAAGAATTGAGATCATAGGCTTTCTATCCTAGTCATACAATGATTAATTCATCTTATTTAGTCAACTCCAACAAATGGAAGAAGGTATCATGTTATCTTCACATAGGGAGAATGTCAAACAAGACTAATCAATCATATCACAATAATAACAAGAATTTATCCTATTTCATCATCTCCAACATTGGAAGAAGGTATAAGTTATCATCCATGAGAGAAAGTCAAACAAGACTAGTTAATCTCAGTCCAAATGTCCTAATCAACTCACTAATTGAATTAGCAAAAGATTAGAGTCAATGGAAATAATATTAACTAACAACTCTAGATCACCAACATTAGTTGGGTATTCATGACTCAAGATTGCCTAATTACTCTTTCCAAGCCAAGAATGCTCAAAATCTACTCTAAAGCCCAACAAGCATTTTGTCAAACACTTGGTGGGTACAAATGGAAAGCATGGTAAAAATGCAAGAATAATAAATCTACCAACTACTAATTGCAAGAAAAGTAAATTCACAATTCAAATCATCAATAAAAAAATATCAGCTATCAAATCTCATTAAAAGAAAATCCAAATCCAACATGAGTCCATGAACATAAAAGAAGCATAAAAGTAAAATTAACATCACAAACTAAGAGAATGAAAGTGTAGAAGCAAAAAATCATAAAGAAAACAAGATGAAAAGATGAGATTAAACCTAGATCTAGGAGAAATTAACCTAACCTAATTCTAGAGAGAAGAGGGAGCTTTTCTCTCTAGAAACTAACCTACATGATGCTATACTATCAAACAATTGCTCCCCTCTTGCTTGGACTTCAATTCTGCATGAAATACACTCAGAAACAAGTTAGATTTGGGCCTGGGCAGCTCAGAAATCGCCCCCAGCGTTTTGCCTTTAAGAGGGCCACGTGAGAGTACCGGCGCGTGCGCGTCGATTGGCAAATTCTCCATCCGCGCGGACGCGGCATGTACACGTGCGCGTCTATAGGCGAGACCACTTTTGCACGTGCGCGCCTTGTGCGCGTGCGCATCCTTTGAAGCATTCCCAATCTTTGTTTCTTCATGCATTCTCCCACTTTGCATGCTTCTCTCCTCACTTCTTCCATCCAATACTTGCCTTATGAACCTGAAATCACTCAACAAACATATCAAGGCATCGAATGGAATTAAAGTGAATTAAATTTAGCTATTTTAAGGCCTAAAAAGAATGTTTTCATATTTAGGCACAAATCAAGGGAGAATTACAAAACCATGCTATTTCATTGAATAAATGTGAGAAAAGTTGATAAAATCCCCCAAAATAAGCACAAGATAAACCACAAAATCGGGGTTTATCAGTGATCATCAGATAATAGGAAAGTGTTTAAGAATTCATCTAAGTCCTTGACAAAAGAAGGTTTCAAACCCTCTATTTGGATAGACCTATCATACATGCTGGAACAATTTTGAGCCATTAGTTCTTAATTTCTCCTACATTGTCTATCAAAGTGTTCGTAGTTAAGTTTTATGAAGTGTTTCGAATTTTTTAAAATTTTTGTCAAAGTCTCCCTTATGATTAGGATACTCCAAGTTTTTCCATTACCAACCTCAATCATGTATTTGATAAACTCAATGAAGTATAACACAACATAAATAATCAACATGCAAAAAACACTTACTTTGTTAATCTCAACCATTTTAATCACCTTATACCCCTCAAACAAGTACGGAGAAAACACAAACAATCTCCATAGCAAACAAATCAGAAGGATTTTGATGCCCTTGCACAGAATTATTTTACCTCTCCAACACTACAAATTAGGGGGGTGTATATTAAAAAACTAAAATGTGGTTAACCGGTTAAAAACCATAATCACATTTTCGTTAACTAATTTAAAAAAATAATTTTAAAAACCATATCCATATTTTTTAAAATTGGTTAACCAAAACCAAATTTAAAAAAATTAGTTTTTAACTAGTTAACCAAAACCAAATTTCAAAAAATTTTAATTTCAATATTTTAGATTAAAAATTCAATTAAAAAAGTAGTTTTTCTAGAAAATTGATTTTTTGGTCTAAAAACCAATTTTTTTAATCTAAAAACCGGTTTTATTTTTTCAAAAACTAATTATTTTTTCAAAATCAATTTTTATTTTTATAACCAGTTAAAAATCGATTTTTAAATTTTATAATCAGTTAATAACCAGTTTTATCATATAAAACTAATTTGGTTAATTAACCAAGATTAAATTTTTTGTTAACCAAAAAAAATTTTGGTTTTTGAATTAACCAAACCATGTACAACCCTACTACAAATCTATCCTAAGGTTCAAGTCTCTATCTTAAACATGCATAATTGGCAAAAATAAATTTTTGCTATTTAGTTTCGATATCATTATTAAACTTATTCATTACAAGTTTAATTATATTTTTATCATATTGAAATTAATAAATTTTGATAATATACCTAAAGACAATAAAAATTTACTGACTCCTTCAACTTCTAACAACAGCAACAACACTAGCAGCAACAAGAACATGCATTTTGGTCAATGTTGTTCCAAATTAACACAAAAATAAAAAATTTGGAAGGTTAAAAATGTTTGAAAAACTACAAAAAATTGAAAAGTAAAGCGATTGAATTGAAGGTTTCATCACCACAAACACGTCAATGGTCCCAAAACGGTAAACAGAGCTCCGATCGACAAGAAAATGACCCTGTAAAATTTGGCTAGAGAGAGCGAGAGAGTGTAAAAAGAGAGTGGGCAGATCAAAATGGAGGGAAAAGAAGGAGGTTGAGGCATTTTTGTTTTTGTTTATTAATTTTACTGACGGCTAAGGTATTGATAAATTATACTACCGACGTCCCAAAACGTTACATTTCATTTAATTGAATTTTACTGATGGTTACCGATGGCTTGGCTGTCAGTATATTTAGTGAACGTATCATTTTAAAATTTCAAAATGTTAATTTTACCAATGGTTGTGGACATGGGTAAAATTAATAATGAAAAATGTTATTTACTAAAATAAAAAATATTAAATTAATTTACTGATGGCATAACGTTTATTCTTTAATTTTTATTTTCAAAAAAATTATATCAATTTACTGACAATAAAGGCAAACATTGATAATAATAGCGCCTACCAATTGGGGTGCAATTGGTGCCAAGTGGTATACATCGATGACAGTAAATAAAATGCACAAACAAAAATAACGGACACTTTTATTAGCAACGATTTCTTTTATTATCGACGGACAAGCCATCAATAAACCTTGCCTCATCATGGGTGATACATGAGCATCTTTAGTTATTTTATTTATTATTTCTTTGAATAAAGTTAGTGATTTTCTTATTCTCAATTGAGATTTTAGTGTTTTAATCAATATTTCTAAAAGTTGCTTTGAGCTTGGGTATGTGTAGAAAATTGTTGAAATCAAGCAAAGACAAGAAAGAAAAGGAGTAAGCAAGAAGGAATATTGGGACTAAAGAAGGGAGATGCAACCAAAGAAGTCTCTGGACAACCAAAGAGAGGTGGCATGCAGAAAGAACCAACTCCCAGGGAACCAAGAATTGAAAACAAGTCTAGGAAAGTTCAAAGAGAATTTGTAATCCTGACCTCTCCACACTCCAACAGTATAAATTGAGCTAGAGAGGTTAAAATGAAGTTGATTAAGTGGAATTAGAAAGCTAACTTCTAGAGCTTTCTAACGATTTATAATAGTCTATAGTGGACATATATCTAAGGCAGTCTCCTCCTGAGTTGAATGCAACCCCCTCAACCATGCGCCTCACATATGTTCCATGCACTTGATATGTACTCCATGCGCCTCATATATGGCATTTTCCCATCTCTAGGGCTGCACACCTTCCATGCGCTTTATATGTGATTCATGCACTTTACATGCAGTCCCAGACGCTTTACATATGGTTCCATGCGCTTCGTATGTGGTTGCATGCGCTTCACACATGCTTCACAGAGGCCTCCAATTCCTTCTTGATGGGCTTACACTTTACATGTGGTCTTGGACTACTCCTAGGGGCTTGTGATATCTTGCCAAATCTCTCACTAATCTCTAATCCTTTGAAGCACTTGAATTAATGATTAAAGTTTAAGCACAAGGCCAGTGATTTGAAGTATTGATTGGCAATCCTGAAGAATGAAAAACTATTGAAAGAACATTGATTAGTTAGATTTGATTTTGTTTTAATTTGATTTGGTTTGAATTCTAAATTAATTAGGTTTAGGGTCGGTGTTTAAAGAAGGGATACACTCACGTGTCACTCTCTTCCCCCCGACCATTTTTTACAATTCATAATTCTAGGTTTTCTATTCTACCATGAGCAACTAATCTCCTTTGTTAAGGTTAAGAGCTCTGTTAATCTTTTTATGGATTATTGATAAAAGTGTTTACGTTATTTGAGGTTTATGCTTTGATATGTTTCATGATTGAGTTTTCGTTCTTCAATCCTAAAGATTTAGAATTGTTGAAAAATATTCTAACTCCATTTTGAATTCTAAATATTGTTTTGGAAAAAGTAATATTGGAATTAGCTTGAAAACTCTTTCTCACTACTTTTTGCTTTAACTAGGAATGGTGTTTTAAACGTGTGTGACATTTTGTGATTTTCAATTGTTCTAGGTTGAATAACTGACATAAAATTTGGATTAGAAGGCTTTTGGAAATCACTCATTCTTGTAAGTTTCAATTGTTTAGGACTAGTTTGGATAAGTAACATATAATTTAACCTAAGAACTATTCTTGAATCTTATTTGAAATTAAATCAGAATTGTGTTTCACCTCTTTTCTTAAATAATTGACTAAAGAATTAGCGATTAATTAGGTTAAAGGTAAATTGAATTTCCAAGAAATTGGAATTTGATTGTTTATGATTTGTCGTGGTTGATCTCTGCATGCCTCAAATAAATGAACACATGAATTATTTTCCTAAAGAGTTAACATCTCTGAAACCTTAATATTCTCACCATTATTTTTTTTCACTCACTGTTTGCTATTTTATTCTCTCTGTTCACACGTTTCATATTCATTCCTCTGTTTATTTGATTTGGCTAATTAGAATAGTCAATTAATCATTGTTGCTTAGTCCTTTAATTCTCATAGAAACGATAACTCACTTACCATGATATTACTTGATATGATTTAGTGCACTTACCAAATTGTGATTTTGCAAAAATCCACGTCAAACGGACCGTCAGAATGGCGGTTGATAATTAGCATATCTTTTATAGTAGATTGAATTTAATAAATATTAATTTAAAACAAAAACAATAGTATATAAATATAAAAATATTAATTGAAATATAAAAATATAATATTTTATTATTAATTTTAACATAAAATATATTTTAATTATAATATACAATTTCAAACCAAACTAGGTCTTGAAACATAATCCAAATCTGGCTAAAAATGAGAAATTCTAAGTCGAAAAATATGCTTCAAATTCGGGTTGAATTTTGGATCTGGCTGGATCTTAAACACCTTTAATACCAACTATCCAACCGTAATTTAGCGGGTATTGCTTCGAAATAGCACATTCAATAGATAAAGAGCTAACATAGTAAATTGATAGTTACTTCCAACTACGGGTGTACAAAAAATAATTAAATTGTGGTTAATCGGTTAAAAAGTTATAACCACATTTTTGTTAACCAATTTAATAAAACAATTTTAAAAACTATATTTATATTATTAAAAAGTGGTTAACCAAAACTAAATTTTTAAAATCGATTTTTAACCGGTTAACCAAAACTAAAACCAAATTTTATGCAACTCTTGTGATCAAATTGGTTAACCAATTTTTTGTAAAAACCGATTTTTAACCGGTTTTTAATTTTGATTTTTGAAAAATCCAATTTTTCTACGTAAAAATTGGTTTTTAAAAAAAAAACTAGTTATTTTTTAAAATTGATTTTTATTTTTATAACCGGTTAAAAATCGATTTTTAAATTTCTTAGCCGGTTAATAACCAGTTTTATCATATAAAACGAATTTGGTTAATTAACCAAATTATATTTTTGGCTAACCCAAAAACATATTTGGTTTTTAGATTAACCAAACCATGTACAACCCTCGTTCTAGCTCAATCAAAGAGAGATATTTACATATTGATATTTTTGTTAATTTTAATGTTAAACCAAAAGTTAATAAGATAACTTGTTATTATTTATAATTAATAGTTATTCTACACATCCAAGTCTTTTTGGTAACCAAGTTTAATTAAATTAGTCTAAACCAACAAAAATCAATTTCATTAGTGGAGCATGAATACAAACTCCAACTACATAAAACGGTTCTCGCGTTCTTCTTTTTTGGGTTCCTTCTTCTTCTTCGTGTATCTCCTTCTCATTATTGTTCTTTTATTGGTGTTGCTACGTTTTCTTCTTTTTCTCCTCCTCTTCCTAGTGATTTTGTATCATTATGCTTTTTTTTGTTTGATCTTTTCTTATTTTTATTCTTGATAAGAGAGTAAATGAGAAGGTAAAACAAGAAGAAAAAAATGAATAAGAAAAGAAGAAGAAGAGTCTTGAATTATTATTAAGTAATTTTGGTACATTCTGAATTTAAATAAGGTGAACTTCTGGTCTGTGTTTGTTTTGAATTTGAGTTTGTTTGTGTATTTTCATCATTAAATAATTTCAGTGCATTCTGGATTTGAATTTTGGTGCATTCTAGATTTAAATAAGGTGCACTTTTGGTCTGAACTTATTTTAAACTGAGTTTGTTTGTGTGTTGTCATCATTAAGTAATTGCGGTGCATTCTGGATTTAAATAATATGTACTTATAGTCTGAACTTGTTTTAAATTGAGTTTATTTGTGTGTTATCATTATTAAAGAATTTTGGTGCATATTGAATTTGAACTGTTATACATATAAAAAGAGGACAATGATAATGACAATAACGATAAAGAGAATGAAGAAAAAGGAGAAGGAGAAGAAAAAGCAGCAGCAGCAGCTTCTTCAAGTATGTTAAAAGTCATCCAAATTTTTGGGACAGACAGACACAAAAAACACTGAAAACTTATAAGCACGACACTGAAAATAATTCTATATTACACCAAATTGTGTTTCAAAATGCACCGAAACTTCAATTAAATGTAACATAAATAGATTCATCGAAAAAACAATTCAAAAATCCAATATTCTATTCAAATTCAAACCTTCAACTATGAACACTTATTTTTACAAAGAAAAACAAAATTATTCAACTCGTAGACAAAACAACTACACCAACATCAACTACTAATGAACTACATTAATGAGGTTCGAATCAAACCTCATCCACTTGATTCGTTTTAAAACAATAATCCAATTTGTCCTGGTTCAACTGATAGTGTGAAGTTGATCATTCATTGTTTTCAAAAATGAAATACCTGTTCAAACCTGATTTTATAGCTTCATTTCAAAAATATTTGATCCAAATCTTCAAATCAAATAAAAAAGCATTGATTGTGAACGAAGAGAACGCAGAGAACGAAGAAAACACAGAGAAAAAAGAGAATGTAGAAAAGGAAGAGAACGCAAAGAACATAGAAGACGTTGAGAAATTTGAAAAAAAAAATGAAATCTGCGTAGAAAAGGCAGTTATATATAGTCGCGCGTTAAGTCAAAAAGTTGTTAGAGATAGTGGCGCATGGAGCTGAATTAGGCTATAGCAATTTGGTTGGATTTGGTGAGTTAAATGACTTAGATGTAGAGTTTTATTATATAGTTAAATGAAATAATTTGAATTTCTATTCACATAAAATTTTTAATTTATTAATTATTATTTTGATATGAAGACAAATATAATATTTTAATAGAGACAAATATACATCCATCTGCATATATAAAATCTGGTCAAACCGTAATTAATTAAATAATAAATTAAATAGGAAAAAATATGGTTAAAAAATTTAGCAATCGGAATTTGATAATTTAAATATGATATTTGGATTTAGTGAATTTTTCTGAGTCGGAAAACATAGTTTCTGCGTAAAAACGCGCACTGGAATTTTGACCGGCAGTATCGGCTGTGATCTGTCCGGTGCTGTGGCTGAGAAAATTAATTAGAAGTGAATAATTTTAAGAAATAAGAATTTATAATTTGGGAAGCTAGAAATATTTAAAATACGATTTAAAACTCTAATCTTGAAGGTTTTAGCCCAAAATTGGGCCAACGGACTAAACTAAGTGAACCGGACCCAAGTGGGCCTAAGACCCAATATATATAAACATTAGTTATGAGAATTTCAGCTCATTTACCCTAAAGGAAGAGGGTAGGGGCGCAGCTTTGGAGAAGAGAGAAAATCCTATCTCCATCAAACTTCAAATCACCATAACTTTCTCTCCGGAACTCTGATTGACGAGCCATTTATGGCCATGTGTCGCTCTTCTCATCCTCTACAATTCTATCTAAGTTTTGTGGTGAGTATTTTATTCATCTCTATCCAATTTTCAAAATTCCCCACTGTTATGCATTTTTGGATAGTTAGTGTTGAAATCTTGTGATTTTGGTTGTTTAGGGGTACTCTAACATGGATTCTAAGTGGGTTCTATCCATATTTCATATGGGCTGAGGTAAGAAGTACTCAAACCCTTGTGATTTATCAATTTCATGAACCCTAGGTTGATTATAAGTGTGAAAATTGATTATGTTAGAGTATTGGGTGATTTTGGTACACAATTGGAAGATTGATATTGCTTGAGGAGCCTTGGTGAGGCTTGGAGCTAAGGGTTGGTGGAGACTCTCAAGAAGAAGCTCAATTATTTTGGCTACAAGAGGTACGGTTTAAGTTTCATTTAAGTACCGTGTGGTGTGATGAGAATTCCTAGGCTAGATGCCCCTAGGATTAAGTTTGGATTGTGTAAATAGTTGGTGGTAATATGCATAGTTGATATGTAATGTGAATTAATAATTGAGTTGAGAATTGTGTGGATTTGTATGTTTGGTGTGTTGAGAATTTGATGAATTGGATAATGAATATTGGTTTGTGGAATATGCATTTATATTGTGAATTTAGGCCGGGGCTGTGGATTTTGGGGGTGGAGGCTGGAAGAGGTAAGGAAGGTAAGTTAATATGTCTATCGTGTGATGATATAAGATATTGGATGAATTTTAGATATTAAATGTGTGAATAATTGGTTTGACTATTGAATAATAAGGTTTGAGGAATTGAGGTGTGGAAATTGATAGTTTTGGGTGAAATTGTGTAGATGAGGTAGGTTTGATTTTGGTTGAATGTAATTATGTGGATGTGGTTGGGTTGTGGCTATTTAGATGAGTGAAAATGAATTTGGCTTGTGAACATTGAAAAAATTAGCGATTTCTATTTTTGGGTAGAAACTGATTTTTTTTACCAACTTTGGCAGTCCGTAACTCGGTCCACGGAGTTTGGAATTCTTCAAAATTGAATTTTTCCAGAAGTTTATTTAACGATCTTTCCAACGGTTCAGAAATGGTTGAAAAAGGGATTTTGTAGAAGAAGTTATGTATGTTGGAAGTTTGGAGTTCGAAAATATAATTCTGCAACTTTTTAACTTAGTAAAAATTTTGGAAAATTGTGCTCACACACGCACGCGTGGCCGATGCGCACGCGTCAGTCTCGATTTTACTCAGCCACGTGTGCGCCTGGTCGACGCGTACGTGTTGCTGCACGGATGCGAATGCCTCGCAGAAAATCCAGAGAGTTGTGCGGGTATTGTGCTGGTTTTGTGCGGGGAGCACAAAACACACCCACGCGTACACGTGGCTGACGCGTACGCATCACCTTACTTTTCTGATTTCCACGTGTGTGCATGGGCGACGCGCACGCGTCGCTTTGTTTTTCTGACTTCTGCGCGTGCGCATGGGTGACGCGCACGCGTGACCCTGTTTTCAGCAAAAGTTGATTTTGAGATTTTAAAGCCGAATTTCAGACTTTTAAGCCTCCATTCTCACCCTTTATGTCTTAAAGCCTTATAGTATGCTTAGTAATGAAAAGAAGCTAGGACATGTGATAACTTGTGGAGGAAGTAAAGTGAGAATCAATGCTGAATGATTGTATGAGTTACTAAGGGTGATGATGGAAGTGCAGTGTATGCCGTGAGCCAAAGGGCTGTATTTAACCCCTGTCTAGCTTGCCGAGTATGTAAAAAAGTTCTTTCAATCTCGGGATCAAAATCGAATAAGCTAGAATCCGGTTGAGACCGAGTCATCAAACTTGAGAGTCATAGCACAAATGTAAAAGAAATCTAAACTATAGCTAAGTATTGAAAGCAATTAAACTATCTACAATATTCACATATTCACATAATCAATATCAAGGCATATGTTGCAACCATTCCCCGGCAACGACGCCAAAAATTTGATTGTTTCGAGAGGATGCTATGTCGGTAAAGAATTTCTCAATAAAGTTGTGTTGCAAGTATAGCTCTACCGTCAACAAGCCTCGAGGATCAAATTTAGAGAGGGATTTGGTTGTCACAAGTTCAACCCCAATAGAAATAACCGAAGTATTCAAACCTCGGGTCGTCTCACAAGGAATGGGCAAACATGTGCTTCAATATTGGTTAGAATTTCGGGGTTGCATGTCATGAGCAAGAAAATAAAATGGGAATCTTAACAAGAAAGCAATCTTAAAATGAAAGAAATTAATTCAAATAACAAAGCAAGACATGAGCAATTCCAAACTAACAAGTAACTATAACTAAGTCAAGTAATTAAGAATTTTAGGTTTTCAAATAGGAATGAAAAAAGCAACTCTTGGCTAGGCATGGGAATTGGGGTCACCATCCTTGTCTAATAACCATATCTTGACAATTATGAGGAACCAAACTCATTATGTCTACTTCTATACTTGAAGTACGTCAAATGGTTTGGTCAACATCAACCCATAAGTTCTAACCTCACTACTAATTGACTTAATAGAAGGTTAGCGTCAATGGTTATCAAATTGACCACTAAGGACTCCCAAATCATCAAATCCATTAGACCCAATGACTCAAGTTTACCCAATTCCCTTAGCCTAGGCCAAGAGTGAAAAGAACTACTCCATAATCAAGGTAAACAATTCATCAAACACTTGGTAAGCATTAATAAAAGACATATTCAAATTGCAATTAAATTGAAATTAACAAGTACCCACTAATAATTATCAACATACAATCACCCAAACAACACAATTAATCATAGAAATCATCAAAGTAACATCAACAAGTCAAGATTCACAACATTCATGAAATGGGTATAAGATGACAATTGATAAGAATTTATAAAACTAACACAAGATGTAAGCAAAATTATACTAAGGAATTCAAATTAAACTATCAAAACTAGTAATTAACAAGATCTAATTCAAAATTCAACAAAGGGAAGATCAAATTAAAACTAGATCTAGAGAGGAACAAGGGTTTCTCTCTCCAGAAGAACAAAGAACCAAAAACTAGCTAAAATTGTGTCTTAGTGTCAAATGAATGATTCTCCCCTTTCCCCCTAGCATCCTTGGGTCTTTTCCTTGCAGAAACAGCTTGAATTTGGGCCTGATGAGCCTCAGAAATCGCCAGGCATGATTTCCTTTAATGAGGTCAAGTGCAGATTCCCGCGCGTGCGCGCCATATGTGCGTGTGCGCCGATCGCTTTTGTGATCCACGCGTGCGCGTCGATAGGAATCTTCTGATCCGCGTGGATGCGTCTATCCTTGCGTGCCGCTTCCAGCCATCCTTATCCACGCGTGCGGTGGAGTGCGCGTGCGCGCCAATGCTGATTTTCCAAAAAATTCAAATCTCCATGTTCCCTCCTTTTGTGCATGCTTTCTTTCTTTCTTCTAGGCCATTCCTATCCTATAATTCCTGAAATCACTCAACAAATACATCACGGCATCGAATGGCAATAGAAGAGGGTTAAAATATGGTAATTTTAAGGCAAAATAAGCATGTTTTTCATTATGAAGCAATATTAGGAAGAGAACACAAAACCATGCATTTCTTGTGAATAAGTGTGAGAAATATTGGCAAAACCCCCCAAATTCTACACAATATAAAGCACAAAATTGGGGTTTATCAAAACTCCCCACACTTAAACCAAGCATGTCCTCATGCTTAGAATAAAAAGACCAAAGATCATGGTGAGAAAGGGTTTATGAAATGCAAACTACCTAAGTGAATGCATGCAACTAATGTAAAATCATCTACCTACTTGGTCAAAGGTAAATCTATCCTCCAAGAACACACGTGAACATATGTGGTGAAAATGGTATGTAGCTCATGAATCCTACCAAATTGGGCATCACTAAGGGGTGCATATAACTTTCTAGATGAACGCTTGTGAAAGCCGGGAACAAAGAATTGAGCATCGAACCCTCACCGGAAGTGTATCCGCTCTATTCGCTGAAGTGTATAGGTTTCGTCACTCAATCCTCTCCTAATCATGCTTTCAAAGATTTGTCTTTCATCTAACAATCAACAATTACTTAATGCATGCTTACAAGTATCATGAGGTCTTGTTCATGGGTTGTAATGGGGCTAGGGTGAAGGTAAGGATGTATATGGCCAAGTGAGCTTAAAATTTGAGTCCTTGATTAACCTAGGATCCCACTAGACACATAGAACAACCTATACAACTATAATACATTACCTAGCTACCCTTGAGTTTCACTTTTTACATACTCATGCATTCCTTTCAATTCACATTCCCTATGCATTGTTTTCTTCATCATCTTGTCTTGGGGTTTCTTTGTCCCCTTTTATTGCTTTTTTTTATGATGATCCCCTTTTCTTGGGGCTTTATGTACAAAAGTTTCAATGCATATATTTCAATCATTCAATACATGAGCATGTTCCCAAATCCTAGAATTTCAATTACACTACAATTATACACCTATATATCTACCCAAATTTCCCAAGTATACCCTCCTAATTGAATGACACACATCCTAACTTACCTAAGCTAATCAAGGATCCAAATTTAGGGACATTCATAATTTTTCACTTAGGGTTGTTGATGTGCTCTATTTAAGAACAAAAAGGGTTTATCATGGGCTCAAAATTGGATAGCAATGGTAGATAAAAGGGTTAAGGCCATTTGGGAAAAGTGACTATTGAATTGATGGCCTCAATCATGTAAATGCATTCATACACAAAGTAATGGACATATAGAATCAGACAAAGCAAGGATCACAATCATAGAGAGAGAGATATGCACACAAGAATGGGAATTAATGGTTAGAAGATGTAACCATGCAATAGGCTCAAAACTTACATGCTTGTATTCTTAGCTCAATCACTATGTTCCAAAATACATTCTTAAAGCAAGTTTGCTGCAAAAAATTGTTCAAAAATTGGTAGGGTACCCCAAAACACAGTTTCTTGGGGAAGAAGTTATTGTTTTGACCAAGCAACTCTATAGAAACTAGCTATCATGCAAGGAGTATTTACAAGCAAAACTAACTACACATGCAATGTACTAACAATTTACTAACTACTAAGCAAAAGATAAATCCATGGGTATTGAAAGGAAGAGATTGTTACCCATGGAGATCGGTCGAACGACCTCCCCACACTTAAAAATTAGCATGGTCCTCCGTGCTACGAACAATGCGCAAAGGGTGGTCGGGACCGGAACCGTCACTATCCTCTCCTTCAGAGCTCCCATCACTTGGGTTTGAGGTGGATGTGAATATTTCGGGTTCCTCCATGCTAGGGGTAATACAACGCAGAAGCTTCTTGATGTAAGTGTATCGGCATTGATTGCGCCGCTCATATCTATCAAGCTTCCGGTGTAGATCTTCTATCCTTTGAAGTGTTGATCTTTGCCGTGGTGGTGATAATGAAGTGGAAGGGATAGTAAATGGAAGGGCTATGTCAAGACTTGGGTTGTTCATGGGAAGATGTAAGTATTTTCCGCTTGGGACCACATCGCCCTTAGCTGGAACTATAATCTTCCTGTTCTTGGCTTCCCAAGGAACACCTGCAGCAGTAACTAAATCAGATACCAATGCTGGAAATGGAAAATTACCCCGGGCGTGAACTTGACTCATCGCTTGCTTGACAAGAAATGGAATGTTCATCGGCCTTTCTGTGAGAACACACCAAACAAGCAAGGTGAGATCCGCCGTGAAGGACGACTTATGGATGCTAGGTAGCACATAGTGGGATAGAATCTGAGCCCAAGCTCTAGCTTCTACAGTGAGGAAGCGAGCGTCAATGCTTTTGGGCCTCGTCCGGAGTCGACCTTGGGTCCAAAATGTCTCCGGCTCAGCAATGACTCGGAGGATCGAGTCCCAATCAAATCCAAACTTCTCTCGCTGACATAAGACTTCTTGGTAGCCATCCATGTCATTCGGTACCGGTAGGACATTAAGCACTTGCTGAATAGCCTCTTCTAAAACTGAGACTTGCTTCCGGCGCATGTATACCGATTGAAGGGAGGAGAGATGGTAGTTAGTGTAGAATTCTTCCACCCAAGAGAGGTTGATCTCCCTTGGTTTCCTCAAAAGAAACTCCCATCCTCGTTGTTCAATGCGGGGTAGAATATAAGGACCAACCTTGTCCAACGGAGCAAGTAGATGCTCAGGATGATAGTTCCTCACAGTTATGGAAGGGAACATAAGTTCACAGAAGCGGTTGGGAAACCTTGAAGAATCCCTTGCCGGTTTGCTCTTTTCATTCTCATCAATAGGAGCGGGTGTCTTTGCCTTCTTAGTTAGGGGTCTGTCTCCCAATGAAGAGTGCGCCTTAGAAGTTGATCTTTAGGGTGCCCTCTTTGCGGCCGGTTTTCTTGGAGCTTTCTCCTTGCCTTTCTTGGTGGCCATCCTGAGAAGGAAAAGGAAATAAGAAAACATTAAACCCAAAGAATCATCTTAACAAAAACATACAAGTGAAAGGTAGTTCCCAAAAGAAATATTGCAATAATCTAATCATAGAGATATGGGTCATAACACTTGGCATGGGATGCAAGAGGAAGTGAAGCATGCAAAATGGCATGAGAAGTATAGACTCAAGCATCCATAACAAAGAGCAAGTCATGTTCAATGAGTATCTAATCAACAACCAAAGTGGACTCAATGCGTATAGAAGACAACAAGTGAATGAAGAGAAGCATCCAATTGAAAGCACATTATTAAAAGAAACCAAAACGGCATTCATGCATTTCCTCGAACACTTGGCGTGCAATTATTAAGCAAAGAACAAGTATGAGATACTCAGGTTTAGTTTGGTAAAGCTTTTACTTTTCAAAAATAGCTTATAAAAGCTAACTTTTAAAAGATGGCTTTTTAAAAGTTGTAGCATTTATGTTTGGTAAATCAAATTAAAAATTGCTTTTAATAATCACAAGCAACAACAATTGCATTTGGTAAAATAGCTTTTAAAATTTAAAAATACTATAATAGACATAGATGCAAGCATTAAATTTGAAAATTAGTTAACATATAAGGTTATATTAGACTTTTAAATTTTAAAAAGCACAAGCCAACTTTGAAAAGCTCTATCTTAGGTGCTTTCAAAAGTACCCCGATCTTTTAAAAGCTGCAAGCACAAGCACATGATCTTTTTTATTTACCAAACACAAAATGAGGAGCTTGAGCTTTTAAAAAGCACAAGCACCTCTTCGAAAAGCTTTACCAAACCAAGCCTCAATCAATTCAAAGCCCAAATTGAAACATCAATCATCACATAAACATCATATCTTGGCAAAGATAAGGAAAAAGAATGACAAAAGATATATTAAAGCAAATTAAACTCAAGTTCAACATCCATGAAAAAAATAAGGAAAAAGGAAAAGTAAGCAAGCAAAAGTGAGTAATGTAATCATGTGACTAGAAGAGAAACTAAGTAAAGCAACAAAAAGAGTCTAGTTAAAGGATGAAATAATGTAGAGAAAATGAAAGAAAAGAAATGGAAGAAGTAGAACCTTGAGAAGTGTAAAAGAGCAAGGTTGAATTTTCTTTTGTGAAGATGAGAAAGAAATAAGAGAGATGTAATGCCACAAGAAGAGGTGGTTGTCACCGGTGAGTGGCCGGAGACGGTGGTGGTGAGTTTTGGAAGAAGAAGAAGAAAGGAGAAGTGGTGGAGAAGGAAGAAGAGAAAAAAGATATGAAAATAGGTGAGAAGGGAAACAGAACAAGGCGTGAAGCTTTAAAACTGATTTGCGCAACTGGCGCGCGCGCACAGTGCGCTGGCGCGTCGGTGAGGTTTTAGCAAGGGACGCGTGCGCGTCAGGGGCGCGCGCACGCGAGGTCCATTGTGCCCCTGGCACAAGACTGGCACAAGGTTGGCATGAGTCTCTAGAATTTGTACCAGAGTTGGTTGGTGGCGCAGGCACGCGGACGCACACCTTGCGCGGACGCGTGCCTTAAGGAATTTGCGACCGGCGCGAACGCGCGCTACACGTGGACGCGTCAGTTCTGGCACAAGAGTGGCACAGGTGTGGCACAACTTTCTGGTTTTTGTACCAGGGAGTCCACATATCGCCACCGACGCGCGCTCGCACAGCTTGCGCGTCGATGGGTGATCTGCAATGGTGCGCGCAGGTGGCAAGTACGCGGACGCGTGAGTGCCTGGCACGAGATGGGCATGAAGTGGGCATAACTCTCAGGTGTTTGGCCCAAGAGTTGGGAATACACCACCGGCGCACGCGCGCACAGGGCGCTAGCGCGTCGGAGCCCATTTTTCCTTTTTCTCTCTCTCTCTCTCTCTCTCTCTCTTTTTTTTTTTAACATCAACATAACAAGACCTATTCTAACACATTCTTGGTAGGTGCTTGAGCTAGTGACGTCGGGTTTTCTACCAGTAAAGAAATCCATAGAAACGGTTGCGTTGTAGATATAGTTTCTAAACCGGCAAAAATCCCTTCGTACAAACGTGTTGGGTGTCACAAGTAACAAACCCCTTTAAAAATTGTTAACCGAGTATTCGAACCTCGGGTCGTCTTCTCAAGGAACTGTGAGGAAGTATGTTCTTATTATTGGTTATAAGGGTTGTAATCGGGGTTTAGAAGGTGAGAAGCAAGCAATTTAAATGACGAGTGAATTAAATAGCAATTAAAGATAAATAATAACTGTAAAGCAACTTTTAGCAAGGTAGAGAAATTAGAGGTCCAACATAGTTATCTCTCTCAACAATAATGAAAGTTGAATCTAAACTCTACTTGGTTAACCTTTACCAGAGCAAAGAAAAGTCAAGGGACTAATTAAGTTGACCTTTGAATCCTAATTATTTCCTAAGAGAAGGTTGGGATTATTTAAGTTCAGCTCAATTAGCAAGATAACGATTATCAATTATGTTGAGTTTAATAACTGTTGAGTTACTAAATTCTTAACCAGAACTAAAAGGAAAGAAAAAGTAAAATTGCTGGAATAATAATAAAAATATCTTTAAATGGAAAGCAATGATAACTTAAGTCAAAGAGAACAATCATGAACTGAAAATACCTCAAATATCATTAATTCAAATAACTGTCTGTAACACGGAAGAATTCTTAGATCAAATAATAACAATCAATTCAAATGTTGGAATAAATAAATAGAAGTAAAAACTAAAAGAACATTAAACCTGGATCCAGAGTTACTCTTAAAACAAGAATAATTCCTAAATCCTAAAAGAGAGAGAGAAGATCTCCCTCTCAACTAAATCTAAATCATTGAATGGTAAAAATATGCGAGCTCTCTTTGAATGGAAGCATTCTCACACTTTATAACCTCCGGTCTATGCTGTCTGTACTTGGATCTGGGCCAAAAAGGGCTTCAGAATTCGCTGGGGGCGTATTCTGTAATTTCTGATGCGTGGCCTCTGTCACGCATCCGCGTGGGTCACGCGGTCGCGTCATTTGGAGCTTTTCCTTTCTACGCGGTCGCGTCAGTCATGCGACCGCGTCATGTGCGCTCTACTCAAGGCGCGCGGTCGCGTCAGTCATGCGGCCGCGTCGCTGCTGATTCGTGCTTGGCACGCGATCGCATCATCCATGCGATCGCATGAACACCAGTTTCTTTAAAGCTCCGTTTTGCTTCCTCCTTCCATTCTAGCATGTTTCCTTTTTCATCCTTTTAAGTCGTTCAGCCTTTGAAAATCTGAAACTACTCAACACACTAATCACGGCATCGAATGGAAATAAAGGTAATTAAAATAATTAATTTTTAAAGCTTAGGAAACATGTTTTTCATTATATGACATAATAAGGAAGGGAAAGTAAAACTATGTAATTAATGTGAATAAGTAGGTGAAGAGTTGAATAAATCACTCTAATTAAGCACAAATGAACTCATGAAATATGGGTTTATCAACCTCCCCACACTTAAACACTAGCATGTCCTCATGCTAAATCCAAGGTAAATAATTAAGGTTAAAGTGATGGAATGTTATGAAATGCAACCTATGCTAAATGCATCTACCTAATGAGTCATGCAATTCTAATTCATCCACTCATATATAAAGCTTACATGTAGCTAAGTTAATTCACATTCTCAAGGAGTTGTGTGTATATATATAGCCAACCCTTAAATAATAAAGTACTTTAGCAATTGAGATGGGAAAGAAAGCATTGTACAAACTTGCAAAACAATTGGTAAATTTTAAGCACAGATATATGTTGATGAGTTATTGAACCCTCACTGGATTTTGTGTTTACTCTCTAGTCACTCAGTGTTTATTGGGTTTATTCACTCTATTTTTCTTTTTATTCTTAGTTTCTACAGCTTTGTTTCTCATCTAACCAATCAACAATTATAGAACATAGTCATACCAAAAAGTCATGAGGTCTTAATTAAGGTTGTAATAGGGCCAAGGTAAGGGTAAGGATTTATGTATAGGGTTAAGTGAGCTAATAAGTGAATCCTTAATTAGACTAAGATCTCACCTAACATACATATCTAGCAAAATAAAATTTCTTTACCTAATTTCCCATAATTTTCCACTTATTGTTACATGCTCATGTTTTACTTTTTATTTTTATTCCATGTGCATTGTTTTCATTGGGGAATTTCTTTTTTTTTTTTAATTTTAATGCACATGATAATTGAATCATTTAGATTTTCTCATGAGCATGCTTCCCAAATTTTATTTTATTCCCTTTTACATTTCTACCTTTTTGTTTCTATTACCCATGTTCCCAAAAGGCTTCCCACATTTTACTCTATTCATAATTTGTCTATCTTAAGCTAACCAAGGATTCACTTGGGATTTTATTTTGTTTTTCTGCTTAAGGCTAGTAATTTAGCTAAATAGAATAAAGGGGTTTTAAAAGGCTCAAGGGGGCTAACAAGGGTGATGTAAAAGGTAGGCTAATTTGGGGTAAGTGAGCTAAAATCAAATGATGGCCTCAATCATTCTCTTGGTATGTATCTTATTCTATATTCTATAATTGGACATATAGATTAAAGCAAAGTAAATAACATCAGAATAAAAAGAAATGTGACACACAGAAATGAAATTATGGTTTGAATGCAACCATACAATTTAAGCTCAAGACTCACAGGCTGTGTGTTCTCTAACTCAAGCATCATATATCATTCATATATTGTATGCAGGTTTAGTTAAAAATTCCCATTATTCTCTTGAAAAAAATTATTTAGGGTAGCTTTTAAAGTTTTGATGTTCCTCCTTGATGAAATATTGTCAACTAACATGTAATGCTATATATACAAGGTGTGGGTTATTTTGATTCTGTTAAAGTTCCTAGTTTACTTCCTTTTTATATTTTTCTATTTAAACTATACTAATTAATCCACTAATAAATCAAAATTGCAAACTAAACTAAATAACTAAAATGAACTAAATAACTAAGATATGAACTAAAGATGCAAAATGCAGAAAATAGAGTAAAATACACAAGTAGCAATGTATAAGTAATCAGAAAATAACAATAAAAGAAAAATACAGAAAAATATCCAAAATAAAAGAAAAAGTATGTAGTGGTTCACCAAAATAAACGCCAGAGATGGCGACCTCCCCACACTTAAAATGAAATATCGTCCTCGATGCTCAATGAAGCATGTTGTGAAGGAGTGTCATCACTGGTAGGGATGGCAGCTGGGGTCTCTGTGGCGGTGGTGGGCTGGGGGTCTGGCTGCTGTGGAGGTGGGACGGACTGGAACGGGATCTCCGGATCTGCAGCCTCTATCTGGGGCATAACCTCCTGATGCGGGGCAGCCTGCTCTGTGGCTGCCTGCTGATGAGTCTCCGCCTGGGAATGAGGCTCCTCCTCGTGCTCATCCTTTGATGGCTCTGAAGGGGTGTTGGGCTCTGAGGGGATGTCGGCGCCCTGTCTGATCATTAGCTTCAGATGGGAATAGCGTCGCCTGCTGCGGCGCTCTAATCTCTCATACCAGCGCCTGTTACGGCGCTCCATCTGATCCAGCTGGCGGAATAGACGGTGCACGAGGCGATAGACTGGCTCAGAGGCGGGTGGAGGTGCAGTGGTGGCAGCAGGGGCAGCTGGGGCAGCTGTGGATGAAGAGGGTCCAGCAGACGGAGGGGCTGTCTCATCAATAGCAGTGACAGGTGGTGGTCTGTAGCCCAAAGCAAGGAAGTTCCTGCTGTGCGGGATGATCTTCCTGCAGTCCGCTGCGGGTGGTCTCTCATCGGCATCCTCCCAAGGCACATCAGCCTGACGGCCTAGCCGTGTAACCAGGTAAGGAAAGGGGAGGGTGCGTCGGACGTGGGCCCTGGCCATATAATGCCGGATAAAACGAGGCAGATAAATGTCCTTACCCTCCAGCACACACCAAAGGAGGGTGATCATGGTAGCCGGGATCTCCGTCTCGTGAGTACTCGGCATCACAAAGTTACTCAAGATCTGATGCCAAAAGCCAAGCCTCATCGTTCAAGTACACTCTATTGATCCCTCTAGGCATAGTGGTGTTCTGACCCATCTCCCAAAGAACAGCAGGGTCGAGAGCTATTCTTGCCTTCACAGCATCCCAGTCAAACTGCATCTGGCCCATGTCCTCCTCAGCCTGTTCAAAACCATCTGGCTGATCGGACTTGGCTGGGAGCTGGAGAATGGTCTCTATGGCTTCCTCTGTGACCAGAATTTGCTTTCCCCTCAGGTTCACTGCATCAAGGGTAGTAAGGTAGTAGTTGCAATAGAATTCCCTGACCCAAGATGCATTGACCTCTGTCAGTGGTCTCTCCAGAAAGAACCAGCCCCGTTGCTTGATTTGCTCAGTAGTGTACTACTGGAGGGCTTCTGGAATCTCCAAGGTACGTTCCAGGTATAGATTTCTGGAGATTGCAAAAGCTGGGTACTTCAGTTCACAGTACCGGTTTGCAAATTTTATAGGATCATTTGCAGGAAGCAGCTGGTTAGCTTTCTCCTGTGGTGTGAAGTTCTTCTCCCGCCATGATGAATCGTGCATTAGAGCAATGATGGACTGGGAGGAATCTCCTCTCTTGCGCTTGCCAGTGGCCTTGCCTTTACCTTTCCTCTATGAGGCAGACATCCTGAAAAACAGAAAACCAGGAAATGGATAAAACAGGAAAGCAAATAGGCAATTTAAACAAAGAAAACTCAAAGCGCTAAGAGAGAAATAAAATTAGGAAAATGAGTAATAGAAAGTGAGTGAATGAATGTTAAATGGAAAGAAAAATCAATATGCCATAGTGAGAAAATTATAGGAAAGTGAAAATAATCAGAAAAGAGATTAAAAGGGTTAGTATGGTTAGGATTTGAAAAAGAAATTAGTAAATTAAAATTAGTGAGTTAGGAAGGTAAGTGGCATAGAAAAATTCCATATAACAAGGATTCACATGTAAGCATGGAAGTACTCACAATTGAACAAGCAGTTTATGAACCAGGAAATCAAAAAAATAAGAAGGTCTGCCCTAGCATTCATGTAGTGGTTTGGGTAAAGCAGAGCAAAACAGAATTCAGGAATGCCAAACCAAAACGTGAATGAAAACAAAATTAAAAAAAATTTGGGCAACATTCCGGCTAAAATTGGATTGTCCCGGAAAATAAACAGCAATTTAATCAGTTTATATGAATAAAAAAAATCAAGCTGCATGTACATAGATATAAAATAAAAATAAAAACTCAATGTAAACAGCAGCAACATACAAGAAAGCAGCAAATGAATCATGATTATAGCAGCAACAGATTTGCACATAGGATAAAACAGAAGTAAGAACAGTGCAAGTAAACAGACCTAGATCCACTAACCACAGCCTAAGCTACCTAACAACCTAAAAATCCACTACAACATGCAAGTCTAACTATCCTAATTATGAATATAAACGGAATAAAAAATACAGAAAAGTGACGAACAGATAAGAAAAAAAAATGGTTGCGTGTTGCGGAACCTGGTAAGCGGAAGGGGTGGAACAGGGAAGAAGGTGGCTGCGGCGGCGTCCGGTGCGGTGGTGGCGGCGGAGGGGGCAGTGGTGGCGAGGATTTGGGTTGGTGATAGAGGAAGGAAAGGGGGACTTGCGGGTGGGTGGCGGAGGGGTGTGCGGCTGGGGTGCCGGCGGTGGGGGGCGGTGGTCGCGGAGGCAGTGGCGGAGAGGGGAGGGGAGAGGAGGAAGGGAAGAGAAGGGAGGGGATGGGGTTAGGGCGCGGCGTACGGGGTGGCGGCGGCGTTGGGGTGGTGGTGTGGCGGCTGGGGTGTCGGCGGTGGGGGGGAAGGAGAAGAAGAGAGAAGGAGAAGAGGGTTGGGGGTGAAAGGGGAGGACTGCGCGACTGATAGGGTTCGCGGGCTGGGGGGGTTATATTTTCGAATCCACGCAGCCGCGTGGGGCACGCGATCGCGTGGCTGGGACGAGAATGGGAGTGACGCGATCGCGTGGAGTGCGCGATCGCATGAGAGGGGGGAAAGAAGGTTGACGCGATCGCATGGGTCGCGTGATCGCGTCGCTGGAATTCGTGCTAAACGCACGACTCCAGCGCCGTTTCAGCGCAACTCTCTGTCTTCTTTTGGGGTGATGTGCAATCCATACGACGCGATCCCGTCACTCACGCGGTCGCGTGGGATTGATATTGTACATGTGACGCGATCACATGGGGCATGCGATCGCGTGGGCCAATTTGTGCGAAACGCACAAGGGCCGCACGATTCCAGCCCAACTTTCTGTTCGTTGGATCCTTACGCCGATATATATATCACGCGGCCGCGTGGGTCACGCGGTCGCATGGGTGGTGTCTTTCGCGATATGACGCGATCGCCTGGGGCATGCGGTCGCGCCATGCAACCACTTTCTTTTTTATGCATGAAAAGTGCAGAATGCAATGACTATCATGGATGCTTATGCATGATTCCAGGTTTAATAAATTAAAAAGAAAAAGGGAAAATGAAAGCAATTAACAAGAAATAAATTGAAAAAGAAGCGACCATACCATGGTGGGTTGTCTTCCACCTAGCACTTTTAGTTAAAGTCCTTAAGTTGGACATTGGAAGAGTATCCTGTTATGGTGGCTTGTGTTTAAATTCGTCCAAAAATCTCCACCAGTGCTTGGAATGCCAATAGCCTCCGGGAACCCAAACTAGGCATGTAAAGCTCCTGCGCAGCTTTAAACAGATATCCAGCCTCCCGGGATGACGAATGTCAGAACATAATCCATGATCCCAAGCTGTGTTTTTTGATCCGCCTCCATTTTGATTTGTAAGTTTCCATTCGGGCGGGTTAAAAAGTAGAATCTCACCGTGGTGACCAAACGTCCTCCGTGATCCATGCAATTAAGCACGATACCAATCCGTGTACTTCAAGGTGAAGCGTGGAACTTTATTGAACCGGGTGCACCAGCTCTGAATACGAGCCATTTCCCTCTTACTCTTAAAGCCACAGAGAGCTCTAAGTTGGTCATCTGTTTCAAGCAAACCATATTCAAGTGAATAAGTAAAATTATAAGTTAAGGATTGTACCCACTTGAAGCTTGTATTGGGTGGTAACGGCCTTAGGATAGGTATTTTTGGTGGTTCTGCAAGTTCCGTTTCCTTGTGCTCTTCTGTGAATTCTTCCACTTCCTTGCAAAGATCTTCAATTGTATCTGTATCCTGGTCAAAGTCTTCTATGTCTTCCTCATCACTCGAGTCATAGATTAGAGGTTGAGAGAAATCTACCTCCGCATCATCTTCATATTCACTTGGGGAAGATTCTTCGATCTCAGAGAATTCACTTGCGGACGCAAGTTCATCACTAGGAGCACTAGACTTGTGACTATCATCATCAAGGAAATTTGCTTCTTGGATTATTCCGTCTGATTCTTCGTAACCGACTTGCCCTGGAGATTGTATGGTATCCTCCTTAGCATAAACTGTGGCATCTTGGACAGAGTTTTCCTCAATTCTGGATTCCCAAGGAAGTTCAACATCACCTAGATCTTCAACCAACTCTTCTTCTTGAACAATGACAGCTTCTTCCACTTGTTCTAGTACGAATTCATTCTCTGTCTTGTCCATTGGAGTCTCTAGTATTTCTTTCATGCTACGCTCTTCATCAGGCTGTCCACATGGGGCTGTGGTTGATCCTTGTATATTTGAGCGCCTAGTGACCCATTGAATTAGCGCTTGCTCCAGTTGTTGAATGGTTGTTTGAAATTTAATCATTGTTTCTTGCAGGCGATCCTTTGCTTCGCGGTTTGCCAGACTTGGACATGATACAAAGGAAAGTGGTGATGATTGGGAACGATTGGATTGGTATTGGGGTAAGGAAGGATCATATGATGGCGAATGGTGAAGAGAAGCTTGTAAGTGTGGTGGTTCGAGGTTATGTTGACAGGATGGTTCATATGCACGGGGTGGGGCTTGTTGGTAGTTACAAGGTTGTCCACCATGTCTTTCAGCTGGGTATGCACAATAGAATGGTCTTTGTCCAGGATATCTCGGAGGGTGTTGCTGCCAAAAGGGTTGATTAGATCCTCTTGGTTCCATCCATCCTTGATTGGTCTGATCTTGATGCACATTCCTGCTGTTACTTCTATTTCCTTTAACAATATTAGAACCAAACTCAAAGCGAGAGGGGTGAGAGTTCATAATAGCAAATAAAGATAAAAAGGGAAAACAACAATAATTAAACAAGCAAAAGAAAAATATTTACAATAACCAATAATAAGGCACACGTTAGCAGTTCCCCGGCAACGGTGCCATTTTGACGTCGGGTTTTCTACCAGTAAAGAAATTCATAGAAACGGTTGCGTTGTAGATATAGTTTCTAAACTGGCAAAAATCCCTTCGTACAAACGTGTTGGGTGTCACAAGTAACAAACCCCTTTAAAAATTGTTAACCGAGTATTCGAACCTCGGGTCGTCTTCTCAAGGAACTGTGAGGAAGTATGTTCTTATTATTGGTTATAAGGGTTGTAATCGGGGTTTAGAAGGTGAGAAGCAAGCAATTTAAATGACGAGTGAATTAAATGGCAATTAAAGATAAATAATAACTGTAAAGCAACTTTTAGCAAGGTAGAGAAATTAGAGGTCCAACATAGTTATCTCTCTCAACAATAATGAAAGTTGAATCTAAACTCCACTTGGTCAACCTTTACCAGAGCAAAGGAAAGTCAAGGGACTAATTAAGTTGACCTTTGAATCCTAATTATTTCCTAAGAGAAGGTTGGGATTATTTAAGTTCAGCTCAATTAGCAAGATAACGATTATCAATTATGTTGAGTTTAATAACTGTTGAGTTACTAAATTCTTAACCAGAACTAAAAGGAAAGAAAAACTAAAATTGCTGGAATAATAATAAAAATATCCTTAGATGGAAAGCAATGATAACTTAAGTCAAAGAGAACAATCATGAACTGAAAATACCTCAAATATCATTAATTCAAATAACTGTCTGTAACACGGAAGAATTCTTAGATCAAATTATAACAATCAATTCAAATGTTGGAATAAATAAATAGAAGTAAAAACTAAAAGAACATTAAACCTGGATCCAGAGTTACTCTTAAAACAAGAAGAAATCCTAAATCCTAAAAGAGAGAGAGAAGATCTCCCTCTCAACTAAATCTAAATCATTGAAAGGTGAAAATATGCGAGCTCTCTTTGAATGGAAGCATTCCCACACTTTATAACCTCTGGTCTATGCTGTCTGTACTTGGATCTGGGCTAAAAAGGGCTTCAGAATTCGCTGGGGGCGTATTCTGTAATTTCTGATGCGTGGCCTCTGTCACGCGTCCGCGTGGGACACGCGGTCGCATCATTTGGAGCTTTTCCTTTCCACGCGGTCGCGTCAGTCATGCGATCGTGTCATGTGCGCTCTACTCAAGGCGCGTGGTCGCGTCAGTCATGCGGCCGCGTCGCTGCTGATTCGTGCTTGGCACGCGATCGCGTCATCCATGCGATCGCGTTAACACCAGTTTCTTTAAAGCTCCGTTTTGCTTCCTCCTTCCATTCTAGCATGTTTTCTTTTTCATCCTTTAAGTCGTTCAGCCTTAGAAAATCTGAAACTACTCAACACACTAATCACGGCATCGAATGGAAATAAAGGTAATTAAAATAATTAATTTTTAAAGCTTAGGAAACATGTTTTTCATTATATGACATAATAAGGAAGGGAAAGTAAAACTATGCAATTAATGTAAATAAGTAGGTGAAGAGTTGAATAAATCACTCTAATTAAGCACAAAAGAACTCATGAAATATGGGTTTATCAGCTAGTAGTCAAAGAGAATACTCCACAAATTCATGCACTATCCAAAACATAGCATTCTCCCTACTTCAACAATTTATCCATACCAAAATGATGAAAACTATATAAACATCCTATCTATTCACAAGAAGGATAAAACTATCATTCTTATGTAATCAATTAATCATCAAGAAATCACAAAATTCACAAAAATTTAAGGTTACAAGCTAGATGGTATATACAAGGAAGATCTTACCACGGTGGGGTGCCTCCCACCAAGCACTTTTCTTTAACGTCCTTAAGTTGTACGGTCCTTTTCTTAAGCTTCCTCTCTTCTTGGTGCATCCTCCAATAGGAACACCTCTAGCTCTTTTGGGGGCTTGTAGCCATGATACTTCTTCACTCTATGTCCATTCACTTTAAAAGTTGCTTCACTTTTGGGATCAAACAACTCCACCACTCTATAGGTCTTTATCTCCTTCACCTTGAAAGGTCCTTCCCATCTAGAACGGAGTTTGCCAGGCATGAATCGAAGCCTTGAGCTGTAGAGGAGGATGTCATCACCTTCTTGAAAGTCCTTCTTCCGGATGTGATGGTCATGGAATGCTTTAGTCTTTTCCTTGTAAATCCAGGCATTCTTAAATGATTCATTCCTCAAACACTCAAACTCCTCTAGTTGTAACTTCCTGGCTTCACCCGCCTTGGCTAAATCCATGTTGCACTACTTTACCGTCTAGTAGGCTCAATGCTCAATCTCCACCGGAAGGTGGCATGCCTTACCATAGACAATCCGGAAGGGGCTCATCCCTATCAGAGTCTTGTAGGCCGTTCTATACGTCCATAGTGCATCTCCTAACCGGAGGCTCTAATCCTTCCTTTGTGGATTGACCACTTTCTCCAAAATCCTCTTAATTTTCTGGTTGGACACTTCCGCTTGTCCATTTGTTTGTTGATGATAAGCAGTAGCAACCTTATGCGACACTCCGTAGTGCTTGAGCAATGCTTCTACCTTCCTGTTACAAAAGTGGGATCCTTGGTCGCTCACAATTGCTCGTGGCGACCCATAACGGCATACAATGTTATTTCTAATAAAAGAAACAACGGTATTGGTGTCGTCAAGGCGGGTAGGTATGGCCTCTACCCACTTTGACACGTAGTCAACCGCCAACAGAATATACAGATACCCACTAGAGTTTGGAAATGGTCCCATAAAGTCAATGCCCCATACATCAAATATCTCACAGAACAACATAGGTTGCTGAGGCATTTCATCCCTTTGGGATGTGTTTCCCGACTTCTGACACTGATGGCAAGACACACATAACCAGTTAGCATCCTTGAATAAGGTTGGCCACCAGAATCCACAATCCAACACCTTTTTTGCGGTCCTTTGTTGGCCAAAGTGGCCACCACATTTGGACGAATGGCAAGCTTCAAGAATTGGTTGGATTTCGGACTCCGGGACACATCTTCGAATTACTTGGTCCATGCCCCTCTTCCACAAGTGAGGGTCATCCCAAATATAATATTTGGAATCACTCCTCAACTTGTCCCTTTGGTTTTTTGAAAAGTTGGGAGGGAAGATTTTTGCAACCAAGTAGTTCGCCATTAGGGCAAACCAAGGAAAGCTATCCGACACAGCATGCAAACTATCCAATGGGAATGAGTCATTGATCGGAAATGGATCAAATTTCAAATTCTCAATGCGGCTTAAATGATCCGCAACCAGGTTTTGAGATCCACTCCGGTCCCTAATCTCAATGTCGAAATCTTGCAAAAGTAAGATCCAACATATGAGTCTAGGCTTTGACTCATTCTTTGTCAATAAGTACTTTAAAGCTGCATGATCCGTGTATACCACTATCTTTGATCCTAGAAAATAAGATCTGAATTTATCTAAAGCATGAACAATAGCTAGGAGTTCTTTTTCAGTAGTGGTATAGTTGGATTGTGCTGCATCCAGTGTTTTAGAAGAGTAAGCAATGACATAAGGGAGTTTACCATCGCGCTGTGCAAGCGCGGCACCTACAGCATGGTTTGACGCATCGCATATTATCTCAAATGGAAACGTCCAGTTGGGGCCTCGCACAACCGGTGCCGTGGTAAGAACTCTCCTTAGCTCTTCAAAAGCTTTCACACATTCACTGTCAAACTCAAAATCCACATCTTTTTGGAGTAGGCGCGACAATGGCAAAGCAATCTTGCTGAAATCTTTGATAAAGCGCCTATAGGATCCTGCATGTCCCAAAAACGAGCGGACCTCCCTCACAGATGAGGGGTGAGGTAAAGTGGTGATAACATCGACCTTGGCTGGGTCTACAGAAAATACCTTCATGAGATACTACATGTCCTAACACTATACCTTGTCGTACCATGAAGTGACATTTTTCAAAATTTAAGACAAGGTTAGTGTCAACACATCTAGCTAGGACCTTGGCCAAGTTCTCTAATCAACAATCAAATGAAGTACCATAAATGCTGAAGTCATCCATAAAGACTTCCAGACAATTCTCCATTAGATCGGAGAAGACACTCGTCATGCACCGCTGAAAAGTAGCGGGTGCATTACATAGTCCAAATGGCATCCTTTTATAGGCAAAGGTGCCAAATGGACAAGTAAACGTGGTCTTCTCCTGATCTTCAGGAGCAATATGAATCTAGAAGTAGCCAGTAAATCCATCAAGAAAGCAGTAGTGATATTTACCTGCCAAACGGTCTAACATCTGATCGATGAAGGGCAAGGGGTAATGGTCCTTCCGTGTAGCGGCGTTCAATCTTCTGTAATCAATACACACTCGCCACGCATTTTGTACTCTTTTAGTGACCATTTCACCGTCGTCCTTCTTGACCGTTGTGATGCCCGACTTCTTGGGAACAACCTGGACCAGGCTCACCCACTCACTGTCGGAGATTGGGTATATGATATCCGCATCCAGTAATTTGGTGACCTCTTTCTTCACTACATCGAGGATGGTCGGGTTGAGCCTCCTTTGCGGTTGCCTAACCAGCCTAGCTCCATCTTGGAGAAATATCCTATGCATGCACTTGTGGGGGTCAATTCCCACAATATCCGCTAGGCTCCATCCTATTGCTTTCTTGTACTTTCTTAGAACATCTAGGAGCTTTTCTTCTTTTTCACTTGAAAGCTCACTAGCAATAATGACCGGAAACCTTTGGTTGTCCTCTAAAAAAGCATACTTCAAATGAGATGGAAGGGGCTTTAGTTCACTCTTTGCCTCAAGCTGAGGTTCCTTTTCATCAAGCTCATGGAGTTCATTCTTGACAGCTTTCTCATGTTCATCCTCTTGGTCATTCGCCTCCTCAACAATAGGGTAGCACAACTTGTTGTGGTCTTCTTCTTGCACTTCCGCTACCACTTCATCAATTACATCACATCAGAGCACGGAATGTTCTTCAGGAGAATGTTTCATGGCTTCCTCTAAATTGAACTTGATAGTCTTGTCTCCAACCTCAAAGGAATATATGCCGGTGAAGGCATCTAACTTGAATTTAGAGGTCTTGAGGAAGGGTCTACCAAGTAAAACAGAAGAGGAGTTTCTATTTTCTGTTGGAGGCATTTCAAGGATGTAAAACTCAATCGGAAAAACCAAATCCTTGATCGCCACAAGTACATCTTCCGCTATTCCCATCACCGTGATCACACTCTTATCGGCTAAGGCAAACCTCACCGCTGACTTCTTTAATGGAGCTAAATTCAACCGCACATAAATAGAAAGTGGCATGATGCTTACACAAGCTCCCAAGTCACACTTACAATCATGAAAAGTGCGTCTACCAATGCAACAAGACACCAAACAAGGTCCAGGGTCACCACATTTTTTTGGAATAGGTTCCATCAAGGAAGAAATTGAACTACCCAAGGATAATGTCTCCAATTCTCCTATCCTATCTTTGTGTGTACACAAGTCTTTCAAAAATTTTGCATACTTTGGAATTTGTTGAATAGCATCAAGAAGGGGTATGGTTACCTCAACCTTCTTGAACACTTGAAGCATGTTCAAATCAAATTCCGGTGTTTTCTTTGCCTTCTTCACCATGGAAGGGAATGGAATAGGAATGGACTCATCCACTATAGCTTTCCTCTTGGGTTTCTTGAGATTTACTCCTTCTTCCTCATGCCTTTTGTCTACCACCTCTTCTTCACGTGGAGCTTCAACAACCACTTCTTCCTCATAAATGTCTCCCATGATCCTTGGAGGTATCTCCTCCAATGTAGTCCCCGACCGTAGAGTGATGGCGTTGAGACCGCCCTTTAGGTTTGGTTGGGGTTGGGATGGAAGGTTAGACAAGCTTGAGGGTTGGTTGCTATTGTTGGGAGTTGATGGTTAGTTTGACATGGACATCTTTGAAAGCATGTTGGTGAGGTTAGCCAATTGAGTGCCCAAGGCATCAAATTGAGCCTTGTTGCTTTCATCTCTTTTCTCCATGGCAGCTCTAAGCTCATCAACTTGATTGTTGGAAGATGGAGGAGGTTGGTTGGATTGTTGTCTATGGTGTGGTGCTTGGTACTTGGTGTAGTTATTTTGGTTTTGGTTGGAGTGGCCTTGGTTAGCTTGGTAGTTGGTGTTGTTATGGTGGTATTGGAATGAAGATTGGTTGTTGTTGTGATGAGAAGAAGAGTTGTTCCATCTTTGGTTTTGATTGCTTTCTTGTGCATTATCTCTCCACCTTTGATGTTGATTACCACCTTGAGGGTAATTATTTTGGCCTTGAGAAGGATAGGGTGGACGGTTGTTGTAATCTACATTGGCTACTACAAGAGCATGTTCCTCTTGAATTTGATGGCATTGATCGGTGTAATGTGTGGTGCTAGAGCACAAATCACAAATCCTAGGAGGGCCTTCAAGTTGAGCAACCGGAGGTGGGGCTTGGATGGCTTGGATGGAGTAGTATTCCTTTTGATCCTTTTGTATTTGGGTAAGGATGGTAGTCATATCTCCAAGTGCTTTAGTTAGACTTGATTCGGAAAGAATCGTTCTACCACACCCTTGAGAGGATTACTTCTCACCCTTGTATATTGTGTAGCCTCGGTAATATCCTTTATCAAATTCCAAGCTTCTCCCTCCGTCTTGTTTTTCGAAAGGGAACCACCGCTAGAGGTGGTAAGCAATCTTCTATCTTCCACACAAAGACCTCCGGTGAAGTAGCTAATGAGCAAGTGAGTGTTCATCCCATGGTGTGGACAAGATTCCAATAACCTCTTGAACCGATACCAATACTTTCTTGGTCTCTTTGCATTATGCCTGAAATCTCCTTCCGGATGTAGTCGGTCTTTTCCGGTGGGAAGAATTTATCTAGAAATTCTCTTCTTAAGAAATCCCAATTAGTCACAATCTCATCCGGTAGCGAATAAAACCATGTCTTTGCTTTCCCTTCAAGAGAGAAAGGGAAGGCAAAAACCATGATAGCCACCTCATCGGCTCCATGCCTTCGAGCCGTAGAACAAGCAACTTGAAAATCTCTTAGATGTCGGATGGGGTCTTGACCCGGCAACCCATGATATTTTGGAAGTAGATTTATCAAGCTACTCTTCAATTCAAAGTTTGGATCAAGGTTAGGATACCTTGCTTGCAACGGTTGAAGTATGATATCCGGAGCTCCTTGCTCATGCAAAGTGATCCGTCGTGGCTCCGCCATGTGTGGCTCATCTGTAGGATGTAAAGATGTATTATTAGTGCCAACAGAAGAATAGGAAGTAGCGGACTCCAAGTCACTCTCGGTACCGCCTATTGATTCGGTATGTTCCTCAAGAGAGGCAGAAGTACTAGCCGTATAATCTAACCGCCGTCTAGCTTGCCGAGTATGTAACAAAGTTCTTTCAATCTCGGAATCAAAAATTGGCTAAGCTAGAATCCGGTTGAGACCGAGTCATCAAACTTGAGAGTTATAGCACAAATGTAAAAGAAATCTAAACTATAGCTAAGTATTGAAAGCAATTAAACTATCTACAATATTCACATATTCACATAACCAATATCAAGGCATATGTTGCAACCATTTCCCGGCAACGGCGCCAAAAATTTGATTGTTTCGAGAGGATGCTATGTCGGTAAAGAATTTCTCAATAAAGTTGCGTTGCAAGTATAGCTCTACCGTCAACAAGCCTCAAGGTTCAAATTTAGAGAGGGATTTGGTTGTCACAAGCTCAACCCCAATAGAAATAACCGAAGTATTCAAACCTCGGGTCGTCTCACAAGGAATAGGCAAACATGTGCTTCAATATAGGTTAGAATTCCAGGGTTGCAAGTCATGAGCAAGAAAATAAAATGGGAATCTTAACAAGCAAGCAATCTTAAAATGCAAGAAATTAGTTCAAATAACTAAGCAAGACATGAGCAATTCAAAACTAACAAGTAACTATAACTAAGTCAAGTAATTAAGAATTTTGGGTTTTCAAATAGGAATGATAAAAGCAACTCTTGGCTAGGCATGGAAATTGGGGTCACCATCCTTGTCTAATAACAGTATCTTGACAATTATGAGGAACCAAACTTATTAAGTCTACTTCTATACTTGAAGTACGTCAAATGGTTTAGTCAACATCAACCCATAAGTTCTAACCTCACTACTAATTGACTTAATAGAAGGTTAGCATCAATGGTTATCAAATTGACCACTAAGGGCTCCCAAATCATCAAATCCATTAGACCCAATGACTCAAGTTTACCCAATTTCCTTAACCTAGGCCAAGAGTGAAAAGAACTACTCCATAATCAAGGTAAACAATTCATCAAACACTTGGTAAGCATTAATAAAAGACATGTTCAAATTGCAATTAAATTGAAATTAACAAGTATCCACTAACAATTATCAACATACAATCACCCAAATAACACAATTAATCATAGAAATCATCAAAGTAACATCAACAAGTCAAGATTCACAACATTCATGAAATGGGTATAAGATGACAATTGATAAGAATTCATAAAACTAACACAAGATCTAAGCAAAGTTATACTAAGGAATTCAAATTAAACTATAAAAACTAGTAATTAACAAGATCCAACTCAGAATTCAACAAGGGAAGATCAAATTAAAACTAGATCTAGAGAGGAATAATGGTTTCTCTCTCTAGAAGAACAAAGAACCAAAAACTAGCTAAAATTGTGTCTTAGTGTCAAATGAATGATTCCCCCCTTTTCCCCTAGCATCCTTGGGTCTTTTGCATGCAGAAACAGCTTGAATTTGGGCCTGATGAGCCTCAGAAATCGCCAGGCACGATTTCCTTTAATGAGGTCACATGCAGCTTCCCGCGCGTGCACGCCATGCGTGCGTGTGCGCCGATCGCTTTTGTGATCCACGCGTGCGCGGCAAGTGCGCGTGTGCGTCGATAGGAATCTTCTGATCCGCGCGGATGCGTCCATCCTTGCGCGACGCTTCCAGTCATCCTCATCCACGCGTGCGCGTGGAGTGCGCGTGCGCGCCAATGCTGATTTTTCCAAAAATTCAAATCTCCATGTTCCCTTCTTTTGTGCATGCTTTCTTTCTTTCTTCTAGGCTATTCCTGTCCTATAATTCCTGAAATCACTCAACAAATACATCACGGAATCGAATGGCAATAGAAGAGGGTTAAAATATGGTAATTTTAAGGCAAAATAAGCATGTTTTTCATCATGAAGCAATATTAGGAAGAGAACACAAAACCATGCATTTCTTGTGAATAAGTGTGAGAAATATTAACAAAACCCCCAAATGCTACACAATATAAACCATAAAATTGGGGTTTATCACGTACCTCCTAGGTAGATGCAAGGGTTATGGTTGCGCCCCCTTGCTCTAGGTTGGTTAGTATAAAGGCTCCCCAGGTGGATGCAAGGTTTTTGGTTCATCCCACTTGCTCCGGGTCAGAGATTGTGACGCCTGGGTAGTAGCGGCAGTAGTGGTGACTCCACTCACTCCAGGTTGAACTTTTAGACACCTGCCTGGGTAGATGCAGTGGCATTGATCCACTTGCTCCGGGATGTGGTGAGATATACCTGCCTGGATAGATGCAGTGGCATTGATCCACTTGCTCCAGGATGTGATGAGAGGCATTGATCCACTTGCTCCGGGATGTGGTGAGACATACCTTCCTGGGTAGATGCAGTGGAGTAATTCCACTTGCTCCGGGTTTGGTTTTGAGACTCTTGGGGTAGATGCAGTGGTTAGCCCCCACTTGCTCCCAGTCGAGTATGATTTGAGATTTGTGAAATTATTCGAGTTTCGGATTTCCTTGGGTAGATGCAGTGGGTCGGTTCCACTTGCTCCAGGTTGAGATCCGAGATTCTGTTGACCTTATGTCATAAGTGTGGCCAGACACTGTGAAAGTTCCGGATGAGCTCACCCCCGTGAATAAACACCAGTGTGGGTGTTGTCTGATTATGATTATGATTGTGAATAACTCGAGTTGGGGATGCACGACAGAGGGACAGTCCAATGGTTAGCTACCAGGACTTGTCGGGTTGGCTTTATAACTGACAGATGAGACTCATCAGCCATAGGACAGGCATACATCATTTGCATATGTTTGAATTGTTTGGGTCTGCCTATTCGTTTGGATTGCTATATCATATATGCTATGTTGCCTAACTATATGCTATCTATTCTACTTGTACCTTAATTGTGTATTACTTGTCTGTATTGATTGTGTTTGTACAACTGAGAAGTCCCTCATGCTGGTGTCAGTTGATGCTGAGGGCTGTTCTTGTCGAAATGGAATAATGATATGATTGACTTAAAATAATGATTATTGATGAATGAGATAATTTGAGTTCCCTGGGTAGATGCAGTGAAGTGATTTCACTGCTCCGGGTTGATATTAGGATAATTTGAGTTCCCTGTGTAGACGCAATGAAGTTATTTCACTTGCTCCAGGTGAGGATATGAAATATTGGTATAGAATTGCTGAGATAAAATAACTGGTGATGGTTTGTCTTATAATTTTGATTCTGATTTGTTGGAGAGTTATAAGTTGGGAAGCATGAGGAAGAGGAATTAGATTTAGCAATTCCCTTATGACAGTTGCCTATTCATGGATTAGCGAGAACATAGGATGAATATTTGGTAAAAGGAAGTTTAGGATGCTTAGTGAGTTTTTATTACAATGCATTGTATTTATTTGGCACTTTTACCGTACTGGGAACCCATGGGTCGGGGGTTCTTATTCCGTATATATCTCTTATTTTTCAAATACAGGTCTAGGTGCTCAGAAGTGAGCTGTGGTTCATCTGAGAGATAGCGAAGATCTTTATATTCTCTACTTTATATTTGCTTAGAATCTCTCCACCTTTATTTGAAAAGCTTTATTATGTTTTGAACTCCTTTGAACTTGCCTATAGAGGCTCTTATGTTTCTTTTGGGAGAGATTAGGAAATACTGTTGTCAACTACTTTCATATTGTACCTTAGTCGGCCTAAATTTCGTGGGTTGCGACTAGTGGCTATTTACTTATGTTATATATTTATATACTGTCTTTCTCTTACTCTCCTTCATACCTTAATCTAGATGTTGCTTTCGGTTTCATGCTTTATCTTTTAGTTGTCGATGCGTGAGTGATACGACTTCGCGATTTTATTTTACTCCTTTTCAGCCTTCTCGTTTAATACTCCTTTCAATTTTACTTATAATTATGTATTAAAAATCCACCTTGAGAGTCGTATTACCTTATTATCATTGACTTATGACTCGAGCATAAGGATTTGGATATTAGGATGTTAGAACATATGTTTTTAATAATTTTGTAAAATTTTAATGGGAAAATACACATGTTAAACTTGAGGTGGGTATTGGGCCTTTTTCTCAATTATTAATGGTGCTAGCATAAAGGGCATAAGGCATTTTAAAGCTAAATCATGATAGTTTGTTAGGTTTTATATGGTAGTGTCTACTCAAGCTGAATTGCTTGCTTGAAGGTATTAGTAAGCATATAGTAAAATCTCTTGTAGTCTATAGTGATTTACTAAATTATCTGATTTTAAATATTTGTTATGAATCATTGCAGGTTGCAGGAAATTATTTACAAAACGTAATTCTTAACACCTCGTAGCAATTTACATAAATAGAAAAAAAAAAGATAAATTTATAACAAGAATTTCTTTAAGACAATTTGGCAATATAACATGTTAATCATTTGTTTTAAATGAATAAAGAACACATCGCAAATGGCCGGGAATGTGCGCATATGAATTGCGTGTTTTAATAACAACGACAAAATGAACTCAATAATTGAGCTCACCTAGTTATTTTAATATCATGTAGTGATAATGATTTTCAGATATTTAAACTATAACAGGAGTCATATGTTCACAGTTATGTTGTCACGTTCAAAAACTTTTTTATGCAGCAACTCTGATCTAGCTAAAAGAATTCGTTAATTAAACGGGTCATTTTAGTATGTTATATTATGGTAATTACGATAATTATAATATTTTTTAAAAACCGTTACTTGAAAAGATATTATCCTACCATAATATAATAATATTAAAAGTCATCTAATTAAATACTAGCATATCTTTATAAATAGTTACTTTAGTAAAAGATATTATCCTACCATAATATAATCATATTAAAAGTCATCTAATTAAATACTAGCATATCTTTATAAATAGTTACTTTAGTACATAAATGCTAATACAACACATATATAAATATGGAATATTAAAATAAAAATTACGAAGATACATTCATATTTGATAAGTGAGATATGAATATATTTATTATGTCTTAAAATATTGAATTATATATTTTATATGCTTTTTATCTCAGTTTATTTTTTTATTTTTTCTTTCATTTTCTATATCAATTTTTTATAGTTATGTTTTTACTATTATATTATTTTTTTTCTAAATTTTGTACGGAAAAAAAGGATAAATTAAATTTTTTATAATTAGTTTTATTTTATATTTAATCTATTATATATTACTAATTTTATAACTAAAATGTATCACATATCATTCTCTCGTTACAATTGAAATCAAAACTTTTTCTTTCAAAATTAAATTGTTCTCTCCTCTTCTCTCTCCTTTGTTCTGTCTCTCGGATTCCTTCACTCTTACTTTATCGTTCTTATATATCATTATCAATGACTAATTATAAATTTGACAATCAAAATATACAACATGATATTTTCTAATTACATTCAAATTAAACTAAAATTAAAATATTAAAATTGAAATATAGCTATTTTATATATTTTATTTATATATTACTAACTAATTTAATAACTACAATGTGTCACATGACACTTATTAAAATTTAGAGAAAATATTTCGCTCCAAAATTAATAAACCTCCTCCTTCTTACATTCTCTTATCTACTTCTCTCTCTTTTTTTCTATTTCTCTCTATCCTTCCCATTCTATATATAATTCATAATTTATATTTTATATTAGTAATTTGACAAATCAAAATGTGTCACCAGATATTTTTCATTATAATTAAAATAATTTTTTTTTCTTAACTTCAAAAATTAACAAACTCCCTCTTTCATTCTTTTTCTTTATCTTTCTCTTTCATTTTTTTATTTTCTATTTTTTTCTATCTTTTTGTTCTACAAAAAATAAAATTAACAACATAATATAATTTAAATAAAAAATATTGCTATATGTATACTTTTTTATTTAGTTTTAAATTTTTACTGCTTATCTTTCAAATCTATATTATCACTTCTTTTTTTTTCAAATATTTATTACATATAATTTAGAGAAAATACTAATATTGTGATTAAAAGTTAGAATCAAGATTCAATTGGTTAAACAAAATAAATTTAATTTAATTTTTTATTTATCAATATAAATTTTTATTATGCTAATATTTAATTATATTTTTACATATATAGAGAATAAAATACTATTTCAAATAGCAAGTATAAAAATTAATTATTTTTATTTGTACAACAGACTTAACATCTAATCAAATATAAAAGTATACACGTTAAATTATATCAAATTTTAGATAACGAATGTTAAAACTAATTATTAATAAAAAAATTAAACTCTTTCATATGAAAATAATAAATAAAAAACTTATTATTTAATTTTTTTATCTACAGAGATCCTGATCTTCTTAGTCGACGGAGACTTTTATCCCTTATAACCTTTCTGTAAAAGTAGTTTAATGCTATAAATTTTTTGTGCCATAATCTATAATGTCAGGATCGATATAATTTTAAAAGATTTATATTCCCATAATATTATTATGGATAAAAATATTAATTTATTACTAAACAAAATATAAATCATAAAACTTTTATATTTCTCTCTTTTATGTCATATTCACTATTGAGTTTGGAAAACTAATTTCTGTGATGAACAAACATTATAAGCTAACTATCAATTGTTTGTGTAATTTATTTGGTTAAGTGTGTAGGAAAATAAATTAAAAATCTTGGCCCAAGGATCAAATGATTAAGCCCATACTAACACATATTTTGGTCCACCATAACTAAGCCAAGCCCCATCACAAATCAATAAACCAAATAAAAGAAAGATAGATGGCCCAAATCCTTCAAGCCCATTCGGTAACCTATACTTCCCACCTTCAGATACTTGAACCCTAAATTCATTTCAATTAATTTCATTGAAGCTTCCACTGAAAGCCAAATTATTTTTTCTCTCTCCTCTCTTCTTTCACTTCGACCACGTCATTCGCAAAGAAGAAAAAAGGAAAAGGAAAGTGCAGAAGCTATGGTGGGTTGAAGAACAAAAAGCTTGTTTCCAATTCCAAGCAAGAAGAAAAGGCTACAACCAAGAAGCTAGTCACACTTCGGTCAAAATCCATCAAAAAGTAACTTCCGTCATTTGTGCTACGCCAAGGAACCAAGAAAAAATCTACAAAGTCACAAGCACAAATCAAGTAACCATGGAGAAATCAAAGTCAAAATTGGAAAGCAGAAAATCCATGGTCGAAATCAAAACTTGGAGCCAAATCAAAGCTCTACGGTCAAGATTGAAGAAGCTTGAAGAAAAGAATGAGAAATAATGGGTAAGATGCATGCAATAGATTTGGCATTCTCTCTCATCACTGATAAAGCCGCTGCAAATTCAGAGGAAGGAGAAGAAGATAGAATAGACCTTGAACTAGCTTCAACCTTGGAAGCTTCACTCTTCTATAATAAAGGTTGAAGGTAAGAGAGTAAAAACAAAGCCCAGAGGTCAGTTCTCATAGCTTCTGGTACGCGAAATCGTGATTATTCGTTCCCTGGATATAGTGCCAAAAACTTGGTGTGGGAGAACGTGATCTCAAGACTTCTTCACAATTCTGTGTAACTGACCAGCAAGTGCACTTGGTCATCCAAGTAATAAACCTTACGTGAGTAAGGGTCGATCCCACAGAGATTGTCGGCTTGAAGCAAGCTATGGTCATCCTTGTAAATCTCAGTCAGGCGGATTAAATTGGTTATGAGGTTTTGATAATTAAAATATAAATAAAACAGAAAATAAGATAAAGTTACTTATGTAATTCACTGGTGGAAATTTTAGATAAGCGTATGGAGATGCTTTGTTGCTTCTGAACCTCTGCTTTCCTACTGCCTTCTTCCAACCATGCGTTACCTCCTTCCATGGCAAGCTGTATGATCCTCTCGGATGAAAACAAATCCATATGCGTTGTCACCACACGGCTAATCATCTGTCGGTTCCCGCTAGCGTCGGAATAGGACCATTGTCCTTTTGCACACTGTCACTGCGCCCAACATTCACAAGTTTGAAGCTCGTCACAGTCATCCCTTCCCAGATCCTACTCGGAATACCACAGACAAGGTTTAGACTTTTCGGATCTCAGGAATGCTGCCAATGGTTCTAGCCTATACCACGAAGGTTCTAATCTCAGATTCAGATGCTCTGTTGTCAGGAGAAACAATGTGGATCGTTGATTGTGAACCCAAGAGAATATACTCCGGCTGTCGTCCAATGACTACGTTAAACATCATGTAGACCGCTTTGTGGTTATCAAGCACGCGATCTTGGCTAAGCGAGTAACGAAGATTGGGTGATTGTCACGGGTCACCCCTTCATTCTGACTTAACTGAATTAAGAACAAGAGTATATCTTGGAGAAGAAGTAGGCATGAATTGAAGGAAAAACAGTAGTAATTGTATTAATTCATGAAGAACAGCAGAGCTCCACACCTTAATCTATGGGGTGTAAAAACTCTACCGTAGAAAATACATAAGTGAAAAAGGTCTAGGCATGGCCGTGAGGCCAGCCTCCAAACGTGAACATACAAGTTCCAAAATGATCAAAAGATAAAAAAAAAGGCCTAAAATAAATCTCTAAAAGTAGTTTTTATACTAAACTAGTAACCTAGGGTTACAGAAAATGAGTAACTAAGTGCAGATAGTGCAAAAATCTACTTCCGGGGCCCACTTGATGTGTGCTTGGGCTGAGCATTGAAGCTTTTTCATGCTTAGGCTGTTCCTGGAGTTAAACGACAGCTTTGGTGCCAATTAGGGCATTTAACTCCAATTCTGGTGCCAGTTTGGGCGTTTTACGCCAAGATGTTTTAGGCTGTCTTTGAACGTCAGTTTGGGCCATCAAAGCTCGGGCAAAACCCAGGATGTCTACTTTCCAAATCAATTGAGAGCCCGCCAATTGGGCTTCTGTAGCTCCAGAAAAGCCACTTCGAGTGCAGGGAGGTCAGAATCCAACAGCATCTGCAGTCTTTTTTCAGCCTCTGAATTAGATTTTTGCTCAGGTCCCTCAATTTCAGCCAGAAAATACCTGAAATCACAGAAAAATACACAAACTCATAGTAAAGTCCATAAATATAATTTTTGAATAAAAAATAATAAAAATATAACAAAAAGTAATTAAAACATACTAAAAACTATGTAAAAATAATGCCAAAAAGGGTATAATTTATCTGCTCATCACAACACCAAACTTAAATTGTTGCTTGTCCCCAAGCAACTAAAAACAAAATAGGATAAAAAGAAGAGAATATACAATAAATTCCAAACTTATCAATGAAGATTAGCTTCAATTAGATGAGCGGGACTTGTAGCCTTTTTGCTTCTGAACAGTTTTGGCATCTCACTTTATCCTTTGAAGTTCAGAATGATTGGCATCTATAGGAACTCAGAATTCAGATAATGTTATTGATTCTCTTAGTTCAGTATGTTGATTCTTGAACACAGCTACTTTATGAGTCTTGTCCGTGACCCTAAGCACTTTGTTTTTCAGTATTACCACCGGATACATAAATGCCACAAACACATAACTGGGTGAACCTTTTCAGATTGTGACTCAGCTTTGCTAGAGTCCCCAGTTAGAGGTGTCCAGAGCTCTTAAGCACACTCTTTTTGCTTTGGACCACGACTTTAACCGCTTAGTCTCAAGTTTTTCACTTGACACCTTCACGCCACAAGCACATGGTTAGGGACATCTTGGTTTAGCCGCTTAGGCCAGGATTTTATTCCTGTGGGCCCTCCTATCCATTAATACTCAAAGCCTTGGATCCTTTTTCTACCCTTGCCTTTTGGTTTAAAGGGTTACTGGCTTTTTCTGCTTACTTTTTCTTTTTCTTTCTTTTTTTTTTCGCAAACTTTGTGTTCACTACTTTTTCTTGCTTCAAGAAACAATTTTATGATTTTTCAGATTATCAATAACATTTCTCCTTTTTCATTATTCTTTCAAGAGCTAACAATTTTAACATTCATAAACAACAAATTCAAAAATATGCACTGTTCAAGCATTCATTCAGAGAACAAAAAGTATTGCCACCACATCAAAATAATTAAACTAATTTCAAGATATAATTCGAAATCATGTACTTCTTGTTCTTTTGCAATTAAAAACATTTTTCATTTTAAGAAAGGTGAATGATTCATAGGACATTCATAACTTTAAGACACAGACACTAGACACTAATGATCATGTAATAAAGACACAAACATAGACAAAACATAAAGCATAATTTTCGAAAAACAAAAAAAAATAAGAACAAGGAAATTAAAGAACGGGTCCACCTTAGTGATGGCGGCTTGTTCTTCCTCTTGAAGATCTTATGGAGTGCTTGAGCTCCTCTATTTCTCTTCCTTGCCTTTGTTGCTCCTCCCTCATGGCTCTTTGGTCTTCTCTAATTTCATGGAGGAGGATGGAATGCTCTTGGTGCTCCATCCTTAGTTGTCTCATGTTGGAACTCAATTCTTCTAGGGAGGTATTGATTTGCTCCCAATAGTTTTGTGGAGGAAAATGCATCCCTTGAGGCATCTCAGGGATTTCATGATGAGGAATTTCCTCATGCTCTTGTTGAGGTCCATGAGTGGGCTCTCTTGTTTGCTCCATCCTTTTCTTAGTGATGGGCTTATCTCCTTCAATGAGGACGTCTTCCTCTATGACAATTCCAGCTGAATTGCATAGGGTACAGATGAGATGAGGGAAGGCTAATCTTGCCAAAGTAGAGGGCTTGTCCGCCACTTTATAGAGTTCTAGAGATATGATCTCATGAACTTCTACTTCCTCTCCATTCATGATTCTATGGATCATGATATCCTGGTCTATTGTAACTTCAGACCGGTTGCTAGTAGGAATGATAGAGCGTTGGATGAGGTCAATCCTTCTTAGTTGAACCGGCTTGTCTCTTGAGTCTCTCTTCCATTAAGCTCCTTCCACACAAATGTCCCTAAGGACTTGGTCCAACCTTTGATCAAAGTTGACCCTTCTAGTGAAAGGATAAGGATCTCCTCTCATCATTGGCAAGTTAAATGCCAATCTTACATTTTCCGGACTAAAATCCAAGTAATTCCCCCGAACCATTGTGAGCCAATTCTTTTAGTTCAGGTTCATACTTAGATCATGGTTCCTAGTGATCCATGCATTAGCATAAAATTCTTGAACCATTAATATTCCAACTTGTTGGATTGGGTTGGAGAGAGCTTTCCAACCTCTTCTTTGAATCTCACGTCGGATCTCCAGATATTCACCCTTTTTGAGCTTGAAGGGGACCTCGGGGATCACCTTCTTCTTGGCCACAACTTCATAGAAGTGGTCTTGATGGACCTTTGAGATGAATTTCTCCATCTCCCATGACTCGGAGGTGGAAGAAATTGCCTTCCCTTTCCTCTTTCTAGAGGTTTCTCCGGCCTTAGGTGCCATTAATGGTTATGGAAAACAAAAAGCTTTAGCTTTTCCCACACCAAACTTAGAAGGTTTTCTCGTCCTCGAGCAAAAGAAGAAAGAAAGCAGTAGAAGAAGAAGAAATGAAGGAGATGGAGGTGAGGAGAGGGTTCGGCCAAGGGGGTGTATTGTGTATGTTGTGTGAAGATGAAGGTGGCAAGGAGGGGTATTTATAGGGTAAGGGAGAGAGGGTATTTGGCCATGTGTGGGTGGGTTTGGGAGGGAAATGGTTTGAATTTTAATGGTGAGGTAGGTGGGGTTTAATGATGGATGGATGTGAGTGATGAAGAGAATATGGGAAAGAGGGTAGGATTTGATAGGTGAAGGGTATTTGGGGAAGAGTTAATGATGGGATTGGTCAAAGGTATTTGGGGAAGAGTGTTATGGAAAGGTGTGAAGAGGAGAGAAGAAGAGGTGGGGTAGGTGGGGATCCTGTGGGGTCCACAGATCCTGAGGTGTCAAGGAATTCGAGTCCCTGCACCAATCTGGCGTTCAAACGCCCATTCTGTGCCAAATATGGTGTTTAACGCCAGCTCTGCTACCTTTCCTAGCGTTAAACGCCAGCCCTGCTACCTTTCCTGGCATTAAACGCCACTCTGCTACCCATTTCTGGCATTAAATGCCAGCTAGATGCCCATTTCTAGCGTTTAACGCCAGCCAAATGCCAGACAGCCCTTTCTGGCGTTAAACGCCCAGAGTGCTGCCCATTCTGCTATCCTTACTGGCGTTTAAACGCCAGTAAGCTTGTCCTCCAGGGTGTCAATAGCATTGGGTTGCCTCCCAACAAGCGCTTCTTTAATGTCAATAGCTTGACATTGAGCTCTTAGAGAGCTTCACACAGATTTAGAGCTTGATGTTGGCCTCCCAACACCAAACTTAGAAGTTGAGTGTGGGGGCTATGTTTGACTCTGTATTGAGAGAAGCTTTTTATGCTTCCTCTTCATGATTACAGAAGAAGATCCTTGGGCTTTAAACGCAAGGTAGTCCTCATTCAATTGAAGGACTAACTGTCCTCTGTTCACATCAGTCACAGCTCTTGCTGTGGCTAGGAAGGGTCTTCCAAGGATGATGGAATCATCTTCATCCTTTCCAGTGTCTAGAATTATGAAATCAGCAGGGACGTACAGGCTTTCAACCTTCACAAAGACATCCTCTACAAGTCCATAAACCTGTTTCCTTGAATTGTCTACCATCTCTAGTGAGATTCTTGCAGCTTGCACCTCAAAGATTCCAAGTTTCTCCATTACAGAGAGGGGCATGAGGTTTATCCCTGATCCTATATCACATAGAGCCTTCTCAAAGGTCATGGTGCCTATGGTAAAAGGTATTAAGAACTTTCCAAGATCCTATTTCTTCTGAGGTAATTTCAGTTGAACTAGATCATTTAGTTCATTGATGAGCAATGGGGGTTCATCCTCCCATGTCTCATTACCAAATAACTTGGCATTCAGCTTCATGATTGCTCCTAGATATTGAGCAACTTGCTCTTCAGCAATATCTTCATCCTCTTTAGAGGAAGAATACTCATCAGAGCTCATTGATAAAACACTATTTTATGGTTTATCTTAAGCTAAATTGAGTGGATTTTATCAACATTTCATACACTTATCCATACAAAATGCATGGTTTTACAATTTTCTTCTGATTTTGTGCTATGATTGAAAACATGCTTCGTGCTCTTAAATTTCCTATGTTTAATCCTCTTTTATTACCATTCGATGCCGTGATATGTGTGTTAAGTGATTTCAGGGTTTATAGGGCAGGAATGGCTTAGAGGATGGAAAGGAAGCATGCAAAAGTGGAAGGAATACAAGAAGTTGAAGAAATTGCTAAGTTGTCTAGCCTGACCTCTTCGTACTCAAACGGTCATAACTTGAGCTACAGAGACCCAAATGAGACGGTTTTAGCTGCTTTGGAAAGCTAACATCCGGGGCTTCAAAATGATATATAATTTGCTATGGTTTCCTTGAGGATAGATGATGCGGACGCATGCATCACGCGCACGCGTTGCATCTGCGAAAATCAGCGTGGCAGAATTCGCAATCAGCGTTTTATGGGCTGTTTCCGGCCCAGTTCTTGGCCCAGAAAATACAGATTAGAGACTATAAAGTGGGGGAATGTATTCATTCAACAATCACAATAAGAGACAACTTTCATATTCACAATTTTAGGTTTTAGATGTAGTTTTAGAGAGAGAGAGAGGCTCTCTCCTCTCTCTTCGGATTTAGGATTAGGATTTCTCTTAAAGGTGAGGTTTACTTCTTCTGCATTCCAGGTTCTATGTTCTTTTAAATTTAGTTTCTCTTATCTACTTTTATTTATTCTAATACTTTAGTTGCTCTATTTCTCTTGGTAATGACTTATTTAGCCAATTTGGCTTATGAACTCTTCATGTTAGATTTGAATTTATGTTTAAATGCAATTTGAGGTATTTCAGATTTATGATTGTTTTATTCTATTTATGATGCTTCCAATTCAATTTAGATTTATTTTTCCATTTTGGCTTTGGTTAAGTAATTGGTAACACTTAGAGTTATCAGACTCAGCAGTTGATTTAAAATTGGGATTGCTGATTGATTTGGATCGCTCTAAAGCTAGTCTTTCCATAGGAGTTGACTAGGACTTGAGGATCAAATTGATTGGTCCACTTGTCTTTTCTTTATTTAGTAAGGGTTAACTAAGTGGGAGTAAAATCCAATTCTCATCACACCTGATAAGGATAACTAGGATAGGATTTCCAGTTCTCATACCTTGCCAAGAGATTTTTCTAATTATTAATTTATTTTTCTTGCCATTTAAATTACTTGTTCTCTATTTTAAAAATCTAAAAATATACCTTTTTTCATAACCAATAATAAATCATACTTTCCTGAAATTCCTTGAGAGACGATCCGAGGTTTACATACTTCGGTTATCAATTTTATTGGGTTTGCTTAAGTGACAACCAAAACTTTTGTACGAAAGGATTCTCTGTTGGTTTAGAAACTATACCTACAATGCAATTATTTTTATAAATTCTTTACTGGCAAGAATCTAATCATCAAAATGGCGCCGTTGCCGGGGAATTGCAAATGTGTGCCTTATTATTGGTTATTGTAAATATTTACTTTTTCGTTTCTTTTTTTAGTGTTTCTAGTTTTAGGAGTTTATTTTCATTAATTTTTATTAATTTTTGTCTTTAATTGCTACTATGAATTCTCACCCCTCTGGCTTTAAGTTTTGTTCCAATGTTGTTGTAAGGAATGTAAGCTATAACAGGAACATGCATCAAGGTCAAAACAATCAAAGATGGAAGGAGCCACGAGGATCTGATCAACCCTTTCGGCAACAACACCTTCCAAGATACCATGGACAACGACCATCCTACAATGCTTGCCAATACAATAGTTATGGTGGACCCCTCCGTGACAAACCACCTCCACCAAATTACTATAGTCAATAGCCATTCCGAGGTGCATACCAAGATGATAGATATGGTGGACCCCCTTGTAGTTACCAGCAAGCTCCATCATATGCCAATGAACCACCTCCCCAACACACCTTTGAACCACCATACTCACAAGTCCCTTTACACCATTCACCTCCATATGACCCTAACCCATATCCACCCCAACCTCCACTAGATGACAACACCCTTGGTGTTATTCACCAAGGGCAAACAGAGCTTCATACCACACTTACCTCTATCACTAGTCTCACCTCTACTTTTCAAGCACTTATATCCCGCATGGACCAATCCTCCACCTCGAATACTCAGCCCTTAAGCTTTGGTGCACCACCACCTTTTATGGAAGAACATCCATGCACCACCACCCTTGAGAAAAATTATCATGAAGTGGAAGACATCAAGGAGGAGTTTGATTTTGTACTAGAACAACTGGAGGAAGCCGTAATTATTGAAGAGGAAGAAGCGGTTGAAGACTTAGGAAATACTGATCCTCCATGGGAAAGTCAAGTCCTAGAGCCTCCTTCCAAGATGTTTGAAATTGATGTTGAGGAGGGTGTAAAACCTCCAAGACATATCATGGTTGAAGACTTTGAAGGGGATGATCAAGAGATGGATTCAATCATCAATAAATTCTTATCTACATTTGAATCCTCTCCCATTGGACTAGATATGGAGATCAAAGAAGAAAAAGCACAACCTCCCATGCCCTTGGTGAACAATGAAGAAGAGATTGAATTGGAAGAAAGCTACCAAGAGAAAGAGGTTGAAATTGAAGAAGCTTGCAAGGAGGTGGAAGTTGTTAAGGAAGAGCTCAAGGGAATGGAGCTGGAAATCATCTTGCCAAAGTTGTTGGAGACCTCTCCCCCAAAGCCATCACCATCTATCCCTTCATTCAAGTGGGTAAATCTTTCATCTCTAAGCCTAATCAGCTCACTTGAATATGCTTTTCTTGAGACGGATGGGCAACTTAGAGCTCTTTGTGGCTATAAGTGCAAGCGGGAGATGGTTAGTGGCAGGAATTGTCATGCAAGATTCAATATGGTTGCATACTCCAAATTGAAGTACAAGGTTGGTACAATTCTCAATTGAATGGGTCTAGGAAACTATTTGGATGTCTCAGTGAGAATTTACACTGCATGTCACTCGGTCGAAACAATGATGATCAAGGCAAAGACGGGTGCAAAAGCAAGGTTTGGGACCCCAGAATTCATTCCAACAATCAACACTCTTGGGGCCTTGTCACTTGCTTTAACTTGCTTGAAGGCTTTATGCAATTAGTGTGGGATCTCGGAGGTCATTGGAATTACAAACATTGGTGTAGATTCCTGGATGAGTTCAAGCACAAGCCTTCATAACAAGGGACTCACCAAATGTCCAACTTAAGGACTTTAACTAAAAGTGCTAGGTGGGAGACAACCCACCATGGTATAATCTTTCCTTTTTGTTCTTAGTTTTATTTTATTTTATTTTCATTCATGTTTATTCATAATTTCTGCATAATCATTTGCATTCTGCATTTTGCATTCTGCATACTGCATTAAAAAAAAAAGGAAAAAGAGGCACGCACCGCGTAAGCATCATTGACGCGTCCGCGTCATATGTGCCTTGGACACGAGAAGAAAGAAAGCAGAGAGTCACGCGAAAGCGTGGCTAGAGGCATGCATTAGGCACAAACATGCCCACGCGACCGCGTCATTTTGAAAAAGAGCCTCCCACGCGATCGCGTCCCCCACGTGAACGCGTGACCTTGCAAAATCAACGCAAATGGGTGTATGGCAGCAAGTTATGATGGAGTGGGGCTGGAATCATGCTAGAAGCACAAGCCCTACCACGCGAACGCGTGCCCTACGGGTCCACCTCAGTTTTAAAAGAAACGCCTTTCACACGTGCGCGTCACCCACGCACACGCGTCACCCAAAAATTTTGGCAAAATACAAACAAAATAGAAAGTCGTGCAAACGCGAGGCTTCTCTCACGCCACTAGCACAAACCAAGTCACGCGAACGCGTGCCCCACGCGTCCGCATCACTTGCAAATATCGCCAATCACGCGAACGCGTGTCCTACGCGTCCACGTCACATACGACACACAGTTTATCCAGATCAGTGCCAGAATTCCTATCTTTTCTTCTCCAATCCTACTTATCTTTCTATTATCATTCTTTCTTCTTACTTCCATCTTTTCTCCTTCTTTCTCCCTTCTTTCTCACTTACTTCTTCTTCATCTCTTTAACCTCTCATCCCTCTTCACTTCCGTTCTATTTTATTTAATTTGCATACTTTCATTCATTGCATTTTTGTGCATATTTTTATTTTCTTTTCTAAATTTATTATTTTTTCTATTGGTGTTAAATTTTCTTTTTCAACTGTTGTATCTTTTCTGGTATTATTTTGGTGCTTAGTGACTTTTTTTACACTGTTGGATGATATTATTTATCTGTCACTGCCAATCTTTTATGTTACCTGTATCCCTTTTGCATTGACATGGATTTATATTGTCCCTCATTACCCACACTCTCTCCCCTTGTTGCAATTTTTACACCACTGGTATGCCATGTGCTTCTATTATTTTCTCACTTGCATGTTGTAGCTACCATGTAGTTGAGACCCTCATTATTTAGCATTAACCCACCCAGACTTTATTTATTTTCTTATCTTTATTTCTGGGTTATTTTTTCTTCCTTTTCCTCTTCTTTCAGGCTGGCAACCGAGAAAGGAAAAGAGAAACTTCTAATGGGGAGACAAACAAGTCCATCTGCATAATCCTTGGAGAAAAGCATCAGTTATAACCACCCGTCCACTTGCACATCTTAGCATGCACCAAGGACGGTGCAATCTTTAAGTGTAGGGAGGTCGATACCGACTTCCGTGGGTTAGTTATTTCCTTCTCAAACACCAATGTTTTATTTTCTTTGTTTGTTCATTGTTGCATTTGCATGTTTTTAAGCATATTTTACCACCACTTGGTTAAAGTAATATTTTCTTTTTCAAGAAACTTTTTATAACATTTCACTAATTTGATTTAAAATTTTTGGTAAACTTGTTTGAAGGAATATTATACTGGAACATGGTTTAGAGCTCGAACATACAAAACCAATGAGATTTTGAGCCTATTTGAATCAGTTATATTCTATCAACCAATATTTTATTTTTGGTGTGTGTTTTTCTCTCCAAAATTGTGATCTTTGTCTTGCTTAATTCTATATTTCCATGGTTTGATGTATGCATGCACTTATATGATTGAGGCCTTGTTTCACTAAGCTTACATATCCATATGGCCTTAACCTTTCATTATCCTTTGCAAACCAATTTGAGCCTATTTTACCCCTTTTATTCTTTACTTTAGCTCATCACTAACTCAAAGAGAAAAACAATAATGTCCTTAATTTGAATCCTTGTTTAGCTTAGACTAGTGAGAGTGCTCATGAATTAAGTGTGAGAAAAGTGGGTTTGGAAACGTTTGGTTTTGGAAATTAAGTATGTTAAACTTCTTTATGAAAATGTGAAAGAAATGTTTAGGACATGTTCATCCATTCAATAATTTAATCATATGCATTGAGAAAAAAAAAGAAAAAAATAAAAAAATATAGGTATATATATAAAAAAAAAGGAAAAGAAAAAAAAGGAGAAAAAGAAAAGAAAAAGAGCAAATAAGTAAAAGGGGACAAAATGCCCCAAAGTAAATGGTGAAAGCAATGCATATGTACTGTACTCGAATCAGGATGCATGAATATGTGGAAAACATGGTTAATGGATTGTTAGGTTTTGTACTTTGATTACATAGATTGTCTTAAGTTAGGTGGGAAAAAGTTTAAGTTAATTAAGGATTCAGATTTTAGTCCACTTGGCCAAATACAATCCTACCTTGACCCTAACCCCGTTACAACCCTGAAAAGACCTCTTGATATATGTATTTGTACATCAAATTAGTGTTGATTGTTAGATGAAGAGCAAGCCATAGAAAGCAAGGTTAGTAGAGAATTGAGAGATCGAACCTTAAACACCTGAGCAATTAGAGTGCATACACTTCCAGTGAGGGTTCGATGCTCGATTCTTTATTTCCGGCTTTCATGAGCTATTTTCTTCTGCAAGTTTACTTGTACTTTATTCTGTGATTTGAATTAGTGAAATCCAGTTCATATTTGTTCTTAAAATATTTTTTTACTTTTAACCAAGTAGATGAAAGCATTTTGCATGTAGTTGCATTCATATAGATAGGCTGCATTTCATACATTCTACCATTCCTCTTCATTCTTTATAGCTTCTCTTGAGCTTAGCATGAGGACATGCTAATGTTTAAGTGTGGGGAGGTTGATAAACCACTATTTTATGGTTTATCTTATGCTCAATTGAGTGGATTTTATCAATCTTTCATACACTTATCCATACAAAATGCATGGTTTTACAATTTCCTTCTTGATTTTGTGCTATGATTGAAAACATGCTTCGTGCTCTTAAATTTCCTATGTTTAATCCTCTCTTATTACCATTAGATGCTGTGATATGTGTGTTAAGTGATTTTAGGGTTTATAGGGCAGGAATGGCTTAGAGGATGGAAATGAAGCATGCAAAAGTGGAAGGAATACAAGAAGTTGAAGAAATTGCTAAGCTGTCTAGCCTGACCTCTTCGCACTCAAACGGTCATAACTTGACCTACAGAGATCCAAATGAGACGCTTCTAGTTGTGTTGGAAAGCTAACGTCTGGGGCTTCGAAATGATATATAATTTGCTATGGTTGTTCTGAGGATAGATGATGCGGACGCGTGCATCACGCGCACGCATCGCATCTGCGAAAATCAGCGTGACAGAATTCGCAATCAGCGATTTCTGGGCTGTTTTCGGCCCAGTTCTCGGCCCAGAAAACACAGATTAGAGGCTATAAAGTGGGGGAATGTATTCATTCAACAAATCACAACAAGAGACAACTTTCATATTCATAATTTTAGGTTTTAGATGTAGTTTTAGAGAGAGAGAGAGAGGCTCTCTCCTCTCTCTTAGGATTTAGGATTAGGATTTCTCTTAAAGGTGAGGTTTACTTCTTCTGCATTCCAGGTTCTATGTTCTTTTAAATTTAGTTTCTCTTATCTACTTTTATTTATTCTATTACTTTAGTTGCTCTATTTCTCTTGGTAATTACTTATTTAGCCAATTTGGCTTATGAACTCTTCATGTTAGGTTTGAATTTATGTTTAAATCCAATTTGAGGTATTTCAGATTTATGATTATTTTATTCTATTTATGATGCTTCCAATTTAATTTATATTTATTTTACTCTTTTGAATTTGGTTAAGTAATTGGTAACACTTGAGTTATCAGACTCAGCAGTTGATTGAAAATTGGGATTGCTGATTGATTTGGATCGCTCTAAAGCTAGTCTTTCTATAGGAATTGACTAGGACTTGAGGATCAAATTGATTGGTCCACTTGAATTTCCTTTATTTAGTAAGGGTTAACTAAGTGGGAGCAAAATCCAATTCTCATCACACCTGATAAGGATAACTAGGATAGGATTTCCAGTTCTCATACCTTGCCAAGAGATTTTTCTAATTATTAATTTATTTTTCTTTCCATTTAAATTACTTGTTCTCTATTTTAAAAACCCAAAAATATACCTTTTTCCATAACTAATAATAAATCATACTTCCCTGCAATTTCTTGAGAGACGACCCGAGGTCTAAATACTTCGGTTATCAATTTTATTGGGTTTGCTTAAGTGACAACCAAAATTTTTGTACGAAAGGATTCTCTGTTGGTTTAGAAACTATACCTATAACACGATTATTTTTTTAAATTCTTTACTGGCAAGAATCTAATCGTCACTCATGAATGGCAACAGTAAGTTCAGTGGAATCTCTATGGTCTCTGTATGAGCCTCAAATTCCTTTGGTTCCTCAATAGGGAACTCATTAGTGGCCAATGAACGTCCATTGAGGTCTTCCTCATTGGAAATCACTGTCTTTTCTTCCTCTCCAGGTTCGGCCATGTTGGTTATAGTTATGGCCTTGCACTCTCTTTTTGGGTTCTCTTCTGTATTGCTTGAGAGAGTACTCGGAGGGATTTCAGTAACTTTCTTACTCAGCTGACCCACTTGTGCCTCCAAATTTCTAATGGAGGACCTTGCTTCAGTCATGAAGCTAAGAGTGGTCTTACATAGATCAGAGACTACAGTTCCTAAGTCAGAGTGGCTCTGCTTAGAATTCTCTGTCTGTTGCTAAGAAGATGATGGAAAAGGTTTGCTATTGCCAAACCTATTTCTTCCACCATTATTATTATTATTGAAGCCTTGATTAGGCTTCTGCTGATCCTTCCATGAGAGAATAGGATGATTCCTCCATGAAGGATAATAGGTGTTTCCATAGGATTCTCCCATGTAATTCACCTCTTCCATTGCAAGATTCTCAGGGTCATAAGCTTCTTCTTTAGAGGAAGCTTCCTTAGTACTGCCTGTTGCAGCTTGCATTCCAAACAGACTCTGAGAAATCATATTGACTTGCTGAGTCAATATTTTGTTCTGAGCCAATATTGTATTCAGAGTATCAATCTCAAGAACTCCTTTCTTCTGAGTAGTCCCATTATTCACAGGATTCCTTTCAGAAGTGTACATGAACTGGTTATTTGCAACCATTTCAATGAGTTCCTGGGCTTCTGCAGGCGTCTTCTTTAGATGAAGAGATCCTCCAGTAGAGTGGTCCAATGACATCTTTGACAATTCAGACAGACCATCATAGAATATACATATGATACTCCATTCTGAAAACATGTCAGAAGGACACCTTCTGATCAATTGCTTGTATCTTTCCCAAGCTTCATAGAGGGATTCACCTTCCTTCTGTCTGAAGGTTTGGACTTCCACTCTAAGCTTGCTCAACTTCTGAAGTGGAAAGAATTTGGCCAAGAAAGCATTGACCAACTTTTCCGAAGAGTTCAGGCTATCTTTAGGTTGTGAGTCCAACCAAGTCCTAGCTCTGTCTCTTACAGCAAAGGGGAAAAGCATAAGTTTGTAGACCTCAGGATTAACCCCATTGGTCTTAACAGTGTCACAGATTTGTAAGAATTCAGCTAAAAATTGATGAGGATATTCCAATGGAAGTCTATGAAACTTGCAATTCTGCTGCATCAGAGAAACTAATTGAGGCTTAAGCTCAAAGTTGTTTGCTCCAATTGCAGGAATTGAGATGCTCCTTCCACAAAAGTCAAAAGAGGGTGCAATAAAGTCACCAAGCATCTTCCTTGCATCTCCACCATTGTTGTTGGGTTCGGCCATCTCTTCTTTTTTCGAAAAATTCTGTCAGGTCCACTCCAGAGTGTTGTGCTTTAGCTTCTCTTACCTTCCTCTTTAGAGTCCTTTCAGGTTCTGGATCAGCTTCAACAAGAATATTCTTATCCTTGCTCCTGCTCATATAAAAAAGAAGAGAACAGAAAAGAATAGGAATCCTCTATGTCACAGTATAGAGATTCCTTTATGTGAGTAGAAGAATAGAAGAGTAGAATGAAGAAGAGAGAAGATGAAGAATTCGAACACAGAGAGGGAGAAAGGGTTCGAATTATAAGAAGAAGAGAAGTGTTAGTAAATAAATAAATAGAAAGAGATGAGAGAGAGAGAATTTGAATTTTAAATTAAAATAAAAGGAAAATATTTTTGTTTTTATTTTAATTATTAGTTATAATTCAAAAATTTAAGAGAGAAAATAAATTAAAATTAGAAAAAGAATTTTGAAAAAAGTGGTTAGTGATTTTCGAAAATTAGAGAGAGAAAAGTAGTTAGGTGGTTTTGAAAAAGATATGATTGAAATAGTAAACTTTTTAAATCAAACAAAAAGTCAAGTAGTTAATTGAAAAAGATTTGAAAATCAATTTTGAAAATATAAGAAGTTAGAAAAAATTTTGAAATTGATTTTGAAAAATATATGATTGAAATTTATTTTGAAAAAATTTGAAAAGGAATTTAAAAAGATTTGATTTTTGAAATTAAAGTTGATTACTTGACTAATAAGAAACTAAGAGATATGATTTTAGAATTTAAAGATTGATCATTTCTTAATAGGCAAGTAACAACAAATTTTTGAATCTAAATATTAAATGTTAGCATTAATTTCGAAAATATGAAATAAAAATAAGAAAAAGATTTTGAAAATCAAATTTTTAGAATTTTCAAAAATACTAAAAAAATGAAAAAGATTTAATTTTTGAAAAAGATTTGACAAAGATAGAATTTTTAATTTGAAATTTTGACTTGACTAACAAGAAACAACCAAATTTTAAAACTTTTGACTAAATCAATTCAAAATTTCGAAATATGAGCAAAATAAGGGAAAGATATATTTTTTTTTTATTTTTGAAATTTTAATGATGAGAGAGAAAAACACAAAAATAAAGCAAAACATAAAAATTTAAGATCAAAACAAAAATGCATGCAAGAACACTTTGAATGTCAAGATGAACACTAAGAACACTTTGAAGATCATGATAAACATCAAGAACATAATTTTAAAGTTTTTTTTAAGAAAAGAAAAACATGCAGGACACCAAACTTAAAAATTTTTAAACTTTAGACAATTAGAATTAAAAAATGCATATGAAAAACAAGAAAAGACTCAAAACAAGAAAATGTAAAGATCAATCAAGGAAAATCATCAAGAACAACTTGAAGATTATGAAGAAACTCAATGCATGTGTTCTTCGAAAATTTAAAGAAAAAATCAAAATATGCAATTGACACCAAACTTAAAATTTGACATTAGACTTAAACAAGAAACACGAATTTTTTTTTTGGTTTTATGATTTATTAATTTTTTTTTTAATTTTTTGAAAATTAATTTGGAAAAAGAAAATAAATAAATTCAAAATTTTTAATAAGAATTCCAGGAATCATGCAATGTTAGTCTAAAGCTTCGGTCCAAAAATTTAGACATGGCTAAATAGCCAGCCAAGCTTTATGTGAAAGCTTCGGTCCAAAAGATTAGACATGGTCAGATGGCCAGCCAAGCTTCAGCATACAAATCAGACATACAACAGCCAATGAGATGGAAATCCAAAGGCTCTTGCAATGATAAGTGGAAGTCTCAGTCAAAAATATTAGACATGGCTTAACAGCCAGCCAGGCTTCAACACATCATCTGAAACTCTAGAATTCATTCTTAAAATTTCTGAAGAACAAAATAATTTTTTTTTGAATTTTTCGAAAATAAAAAGCTTAAAAATAAAATAAAATTACCTAATCTAAGCAACAAGATGAATCGTCAGTTGTCCAAACTCGAACAATCCCCGGCAACGACGCCAAAAACTTGGTACGCAAAATCGTGATTATTCGTTCCCTGGCTATAGTGCCAAAAGCATGGTGTGGGAGAACGTGATCTCAAGACTTCTTGACAATTCCTGTAACTGACCAGCAAGTGCACTGGGTCGTCCATGTAATAAACCTTACGTGAGTAAGGGTCGATCCCACAGAGATTGTCGGCTTGAAGCAAGCTATGGTCATCCTTGTAAATCTCAGTCAGGCAGATTAAATTGGTTATGAGGTTTTGACAATTAAAATATAAATAAAACATAAAATAAGATAAAGTTACTTATGTAATTCACTGGTGGGAATTTCAGATAAGCGTATGGAGATGCTTTGTTGCTTCTGAACCTCTGCTTTCCTACTGCCTTCTTCCAACCATGCGTTACCTCCTTCCATGGCAAGCTGTATGATCCTCTCGGATGAAAACAAATCCATATGCACTGTCACCGCATGGCTAATCATCTGTCGGTTCCCGCTAGCGTCGGAATAGGACCATTGTCCTTTTGCACACTGTCACTGCGCCCAACATTCGCAAGTTTGAAGCTCGTCACAGTCATCCCTTCCCAGATCCTACCCGGAATACCACAGACAAGGTTTAGACTTTCCGGATCTCAGGAATGCTGCCAATGGTTCTAGCCTATACCACGAAGGTTTTAATCTCAGATTCAGATGCTCTGTTGTCAGGAGAGACAATGTGAATCGTTGATTGTGAACCCAAGAGAATATACTCCGGCTGTCGTCCAATGACTACATTGAACATCATGTAGACCGCTTTGTGGTTGTCAGGCACGCAATCTTAGCTAAGCGAGTAACAAAGATTTGGTGATTGTCACGAGTCACCCGTTCATTCTGACTTAACTGAATTAAAAACAAGAGTATATCTTGGAGAAGAAGTAGGCGTGAATTGAAGGAAAAACAGTAGTAATTGTATTAATTGAGAGCTCCACACCTTAATCTATGGGGTGTAGAAACTCCACCATAGAAAATACATAAGTGAAAATGGTCTAGGTATGGCCGTGAGGCCACCGTCCAAACGTGAACATGCAAGTTCCAAAATGATCAAAAGATAAAAAAGGGCCTAAAATAAATCTCTAAAAGTAGTTTTTATACTAAACTAGTAACCTAGGGTTACAGAAAGTGAGTAACTAAGTGCCGATAGTGCAGAAATCTACTTCCGGGGCCCACTTGATGTGTGCTTAGGCTGAGCATTGAAGCTTTTTTGTGATTAGGCTGTTCCTGGAGTTAAACGCCAGCTTTGGTGCCAGTTTGGGCATTTTACGCCAAGATATTTTAGGCTGTCTTTGAACGTCAGTTTAGGCCATCAAATCTATGGCAAAGTATAGACTATTATATATTGAGAGAAACCCCAGGATGTCTACTTTTCAACGCAATTGAGAGCGTGCCAATTGGGCTTTTGTAGCTCCATAAAATCCACTTCGAGTGCAAGGAGGTCAGAATCCACCAACATCTGCAGTCCTTTTTCAACTTCTGAATCAGATTTTTGCTCAGGTCCCTCAATTTCAGCCAGAAAATACCTGAAATCACAGAAAAACACAAAAAATCATAGTAAAGTCTAGAAATATAATTTTTGAATAAAAACTAATAAAAGTATAACAAAAAGTAATTAAAACATACTAAAAACTATGTAAAAATAATGCCAAAAAGGGTATAAATTATCCACTCATCAGCTTCCTAAGCTTGTTGAGTTCTTCTCCTTCATGTTGCTCATTAGGTATTTTCTTTTTCGCAGTTTAGTCTATTTGAGTCTCATTGAAAATAGGCAAACATGGTAAGATTTGTAAGAAAAGTCAAAATGAGTGGTAAAAGGCAGTGAGCTAAACTTGGAAAAAAAGCCATAAGATATTTCAGATTTTCTTTGTACATCTTTCTATTTTGTTTCATGATCCTGAGGGGATTTCCTTGTAAGTTGGGTTAGCACTTGGCTGTTGAAAACTTGGTTGAGTCCTAGTCTAATTAAGATTGGGTTAGAATCTGGATTTGTCCCAGATAAGATTGAGTAGATCCTAGGGAAAACATTGGTGTATGTAATGTGTTGAAAAGGTTAGTGAAATTTCATCATAATTGTGATGAAGAATGGATGTACGTTACATTGCGCTAGGTAGTTGTTCATACCCTGGGTCGAGCTAGGCGATCCGGGTTGGACGAAGACAAAAACGACCAACCTCTTATAAGGTTGGCTCGCTACTGACCTCTTCTTAAAGAGCTCGTCCAAATCGCTATAAGGGCCTAAGCAGGCCCAAAGCAGAAGATCACAGCCCACCTGAAGGTGGCTGGCCAAAGATAAGTGGACTCACCCACAAAAAGATAAGATAAGATAACTAACTTATCTCAGGGGAGGTCACTACACACTACTATAAATACACTGGAGCACCCAGGTATAACTCACTCTCTGATTCAACACAAAAAACCTGCCTAAAGCCCATGCTAACTTAAGCATCGGAGTCTCTTGCAGGTACCACTACCCTCCGGTGACCAAGAATCAGCAGTATCTCAAGATTCAGCAAGTCAGACCCAACGGCTCCGATCGCACTCAAAGATCTCATCCGAGATCGACCTTCAGTTTTAGGTAACCCTCGAAACTCTGGCACCATTTTCGGGGACTTGGAAGTCATCCCACCATCATGGCAGACAATCCTGACAATGATCATGACTCTGGTTTGGAAAAAAGAATGCCGCATAAGAACACAGATGCTGCATCCAAGGAAACACCTCAATCCAAGGGAGACAAGCAAACCCCAAACATAGAGATCTTAGATGCAATCCGTGAACAACAGGAATGGCTTAAACAGCTCGAACAGGAAGCTGAATGGTAGCAAGAGGCCGAGAGAGACCTCCGGAGAAAAACAAGATGGTGTCGAGAGCTGGAGGACAAGCTCTTAAAGCTCGAAGCCGACCTCAAAACTAAGACCATCCGATCCAGTCGTGAAGATAGCCCCCACAAAGACCAAGACCTGTTCACAAAGGAGATCATGAAAGCTAAAGTTCCAAAGGACTTCAAATCCCCCGACATGACCCTGTATGATGGTACGTCTAATCCAAGCCATCATCTTAACAATTTCAGAAATCAAATGTTTCTTACGGATGCCTCAGATGCAATCCGTTGTAAAGCCTTCCCGACCACTTTAACCAAGACGGCGATAAAGTGGTTCGACAACTTGCCGCCAAGATCAATAGCAAGCTTCGATGACCTCACCAATAAATTCTTAGCTAGATTCTCCATCCAAAAGACAAAGCCAAGCATGCTCTAAGCCTGCTAGGGATTAAGCAAGGAGATCGGAAAAGCCTCTGCAACTACATGGAAAGATTCAACAAAGCATGTCTGGACATACAAAATCTTCCAACAGAAGCAGCCATCATGGGTCTCATCAATGGCCTATGAGAAGGAACCTTTAGTTACTCCATATCCAAAAAGCATCCAACGACTCTCAACGAAGTTTAAGAACGGGCGAAAAAATACATTAATATGGAGGAGAACTCCCGATTAGGAGAAACCTCCAAGACTGGATTCTCCTACCCACCTCGGGACAAGGATAAAGAATCTAGGAAGAAAGAAAACCAACCTACTGAGAAACCCAGAAAGTACCACAAGTACACCCCTCTTCGGGTGTCTCTCGTGGACGTTTATCGGGAGATATGCAACACTGAAAAGATCCCACCACCTCGTCCGATTAAACACAAGAGAGGAGGAAGTCGAACAGAGTATTGTGAATACCACCGAGTCTACGGGCATTCTACCAACGAGTGCTACGATCTAAAGAATGTCATAGAAAAATTGGCATGAGAAGGGAGATTAGATCGGTTCTTAGCCAACAGAGCGGATGAACCAAAAAAGAGAAGAAGTGATGAAGAGGTTGGACGAAATGAACGTCCCCTCACACCCCTGAGAGACATGTCCACATGATAAATGGAGGATTTGCAGGAGGAGGGATCTCTAAGTCATCCCGCAAAAGACACCTTAAAGAGGTGTACCATGTCAAAGGAGGGGACAGGTCGGTCGACCTCCCCACTATCACCTTCACTCAAGAAGACGCCACGGGCATCATCCCGGGCATGATGACCCCGTGGTTGTTACCATCATACTTGCCAATGCCAGCCTCCACCGAACATTGGTAGACCAAGGAAGCTTTGCGGATATCCTGTTCGGGCTCGGGGATACCCCAATTTAACCACTTGGGTACATCTCGCTACACACTACCTTCGAAAAAGGAACATGATCTAGAATGCTAAGTATAAACTACATTGTAGTCGATATGAACTCCGCCTACAATGCTCTCATAGGTCGGACAACGCTAAATCAACTCACCGTGGTGGTCTCCACTCCGCACCTATGCATGAAGTTCCCGACGCCAGAAGGGATTGTCACCATAAAGGGAGACCAAAATCTCGCGCGACGCTGCTACAATGAAAGTCTGAACCTTAAAGGCAACCCAATAGGAAAGGAAACTAATACTATAAAAAAGATGAAATTCGAGCTCGCGAAGAACTACGCCCTCAGCCGGAAGGTGAGACTAAAGAAGTTCAAATTGGAGACACTCAAGACAAAACGACGAACATAGGAGCAAATTTAAATGAAGAACTAAAGAAGCTGCTAACAAAGCTCCTAAGGGATAACTCTGATCTCTTTGCATGGAAGGCTGCCGACATGCCCGGGATCGATCCCGGACTAATGTGTCATAAGTTAGCTATATATCTTGGGTCTCGGCCAGTACAGCAGAAACATAGGAGGCTTGGTCCAGAGAGGTTGCAAGCCGTAGAGGAGTAGGTACAGGCCTTGTTGGAGGCAAGGTTCATAAGGGAGGTGAAATATCCATTATGGCTAGCCAATGTAGTATTGGTCAAAAAGTCAAATGGGAAGTGGCGGATGTGCACCGACTACACCGACCTCAACAAAGCCTGCCCAAAGGATCCTTATCCACTCCTGAATATAGACACACTAGTCGATGCTTTATTGGGATACAAGTATCTCTCCTTCATGGATGCTTATTCGGGGTACAACCAAATCCCGATGTATTAACCCGACCAGGAGAAAACCTCATTTCTAACCCCAAGAGCAAACTACTGCTACGTATTTGATAGGTTGACTATCATCGGTAAAGAATTTCATAAAATATTCACGTTGCAAGTATAGCTCTCAACCGACAAATAATCCTCAAATCAAATTTTAAAGATTTGGTTGTCACAAAGTTCAACCCCAATAAAAGTAACCAAAGTATTCAAACCTCGGGTCGTCTCACAAGGAATGGGTAAACATATGCATCAACATTTGTTAGAATTCCGGGGTTGGAAGTCATGATTAGGAAATTAAACTAATAGACTTAACAAGCAAGAAATCTTAAAGTGCAAGAAACTAAACCAAGTAACTAAAGCAAGGTATGAGAAATTTCAAACTAATAAAAGAACATCCAATATAATTCTACTCTAAAACTAAACAAGTAACTATAACTAGAATTAAGCAATTGAAATTTTTGGGTTTCAAATATGAATAATAAAAGTAACTCTTGGCTAGGCATAGGAATTGGGGTCACCATCCTTGTCTAATAACCATATCTTGACAATTGTGAGGAACCAAGCCCATTAAGTTTACTTCTATACTTGAAGTATATCAAATGGCTTGATCAACATCTATCCATAAGCCCCAACCTAGCTACTAATTGACTTAGTAGTAGGCTAGTGTCAATGATTATCAAGTTGATCACTAAGGGTTCTCAAATCACCAAATCTATTAGACCCAATGACTCAAGTTTGCCCAATTCTCTTAGCCTAGGCCAAGAGTAAAGAAAACTACTCCATAATCAAGGAAAACATTTCATCAAACACATGGTATGCATTAATAAAAGACATATTCAAATTGCAATTAAATTGTAAATTGAAAGTACCCACTAACAATCATCAATGGAAAACTACTCAAATAATACTATTAAGCATGGAAAACATCAATGTATCATCAACAATTCAAGATCCACAAAGTTCATAAGATTAATAAAAAATGGGAAATAACTAGGAAACATAAATCTAACACAAGATCTCAACAAAATTATACTAGAGAATTCAAATTAAGTAATCAAAACTAGAAATCAACAAAACCCAATTCAGAATTCAACAAGGGAAGATCAAATCAAACTAGATCTAGAGAGGAATAATGGTTTCTCTCTCTAGATAAACAAGAACCAAAAACTAGCCAAGAGTGTGTCTAAGTGTGTAATGAATGATCCCCCCCTTCCCCCCTAGAGTTCCTGGGTCTTTTCCATACAGATTCAGCTTGAATTTGGGCTTGCAGAGCCTCAGAAATCGCCAGGCACGATTTCTTTAATGAGGTCACGTGCTGCTCGACACGCGTACGCGTATGCGTCGCCTAAATTTCGCAATCCACGTGTACGTGTCAAGCGTGCGTACGCATCGGTAGGGAAGTCGCCAATCCACACGAATGCATCACTCTTCGTGCGCCAAACCCAACTCCTTGCACCCATGCATGTGCGTGGGGTTCGTGTGTGATAAACCCCGATTTTGTGATTTATCTTATGCTTAATTTGGGGGATTTTATCACCTTTTCTCACATTTATTCAATGAAATAGCATGGTTTTGCAATTCTCCCTAAATTTGTGCTTAAGTGTGAAAACATGCTTTTTAGGCCTTAAAATAGCTAAATTCAATTAACTTTAATTCCATTCGATGCCTTGATATATTTGTTGAGTGGTTTCAGGTTTAGAAGGCAAAGATTGGGTTGAAGGAATGAAGAAAAAGCATGCAAAGTGGGAGAACTTATGAAGAAATGAAGGAACCGTAAAGCTGTCAAGTCTGACCTCCTGACACTCAATCAATCATAACTTGAGCTACAGAAGTCCAAATGAGGCGATTCTAGTTGCGTTGGAAGGCTAACATCCGGGGTTTCAAAATAATATAAAATTTGCCATAGTTGATTCGCGTTTAGGGGCACGCACGTGAACTGTACGCGTGCGCGCCGATGCTGCACATGGCCCACTAAAGATGAAATTGCTGGGGGCGATTTCTGAAGCACTTTGGGCCCAATCCAACTCATTTTCTGATGCTATTTCATGTAGAATTTAAGCTTGGGCAAGAAGGGAGCACTTGTTTTGTAGGGTAGCATCATGTAGGTTAGTTTTTAGAGAGGGAAGCTCCTTCTTCTCTCTAGAATTAGGTTAGGTTAATCTCTCATAGATCTAGGTTCAATCTCATCTTTTCATCTTGTTTCCTTTATGATTTCTTGTTTCTACTTCTCTGTTCTTCTTAGTTCTCTTGTCAATTTTGCTTTTATTCTCTCTTTTATGTTCATGGATGCTCATGTTGGATTTAGATCTATTTTAATGCAATTTGATGTTGATGTTTATTTTATTGATGATTTGAGTTGTTGATTTGCTTTTCTTGCAATTGGTAGTTGGTAGATTTATTATTCTTGCACATTTACTATGCTTTCCTTTTATGCCTTCCAATTGTTTGACAAAATGCTTGGTTAGGCTTTAGAGTAGATTTTGAGCATTCTTGGCTTGGGAAGAGTAATTGGGTAATCTTGAGCCATTAATACCCAATGTAGATTGGTGATCTAGAGTTGTTAGTTAATATCATTTTCAATGACTCTAATCTCTTGCTAATTCAATTAGTGAGTTGATTAGGATTTTTGATTTGAGATTAACTAGTCTTGTTTGACTTTCTCTAATGGAAGATAACTTACACCTTCTTCCAACATTGGGGATGACGAAATAAGATAAATTCTTGTTAGGTATTGTTATGATTAATGACTAGGATAGAAAGCCTATGATCTCAAACCTTGCCATAAATGTCTCTCTTTATTAATTGCTTTCTTTAATTTCTCTCTTTACTTTTCTTGCCATTTATTTCATTGCCTATTCTATCAACCAAACCCCCTTTGTTCCTTCATAGCCAATAATTGCCCACTTCATTGCAATTCCTTGTGAGACAACCTAGAGTCTAAATACTTCAGTTAATTTTCATTGGGGTTTGTACTTGTGACAAAACCACATTTTAATTTGATGTGAGAGTTGTTTGTTGGTTTGGAGCTATGCTTACAACGAAGTAATTCCTTTCTTTAGGAAGAAAATCTAGACCGACAACAATTTTCGTATGAGGACATACTTAGTTTAAGTGTGGGGAGACTTGATAAACCCCGATTTTGTAGTTTATCTTGTGGTTAATTTGGGGGATTTTATCACCTTTTCTCACATTTATTCAATGAAATAGCATGGTTTTGCAATTCTCCCTAAATTTGTACTTAAGTGTGAAAACATACTTTTTAGGCCTTAAAATAGCTAAATTCAATTCACTTTAATTCCATTCGATGCCTTGATATTTTTGTTGAGTGGTTTCAGGTTTAGAAGGGAAATATTGGGTTGAAGGAATGAAGAAAAATCATGCAAAATGGGAGAACTTATGAAGAAATGAAGGAACCGTAAAGCTGTCAAGCCTGACCTTCTGACACTCAATCGATAATAACTTGAGCTAAAGAGGTCCAAATGAGGCGGTTCTAGTTGCGTTGGAAAGCTAACATCCGAGGCTTCAAAATGATATAAATTTTCCATAGTTTCTTCGTGTTTATGGGCGCACACGTGCACTGTACGTGTGCACACCGATGCTGCACATGGCCCACTAAAGATGAAATCGCTGGGGGCGATTTCTGAAGCACATTGGGCCCAATCCAACTCATTTTCTGATGCTATTTTATGCAGAATTCAAGCTTGGGTAAGAGGGGAGCAATTGTTTTGTAGGGTAGCATCATGTAGGTTAGTTTTTAGAGAGAGAAGCTCCTTCTTCTCTCTAGAATTAGGTTAGGTTAATCTCTCATAGATCTAGGTTCAATCTCATCTTTTCATCTTATTTCCTTTATGATTTCTTATTTCTACTACTTTGTTCTTCTTAGTTCTCTTGTCAATTTTGTTTTTATTCTCTCTTTTATGTTCATGGATGCTCATGTTGGATTTAGATCTCTTTTAATGCAATTTGATGTTGATGTTTCTTTTATTGATGATTTGAGTTGTTGATTTGCTTTTCTTGCAATTGGTAGTTGGTAGATTTATTATTCTTACACATTTACTATGCTTTCCTTTTATGCCTTCCAATTGTTTGACAAAATGCTTGGTTAGGCTTTAGAGTAGATTTTGAGCATTTTTGGCTTGGAAAGAGTAATTGGGTAATCTTGAGTCATTAATACCCAATGTAGATTGGTGATCTAGAGTTGTTAGTTAATATCATTTTCAATGACTCTAATCTCTTGCTAATTCAATTAGTGAGTTGATTAGTATTTTTGATTTGAGATTAACTAGTCTTGTTTGACTTTCTCTAATGGAAGATAACTTACACTTTCTTCCAACATTGGGGATGACAAAATAAGATAAATTCTTGTTAGGTATTGTTATGATTAATGACTAAGATAGAAAGCCTATGATCTCAAACCTTGCCATGAATGTCTCTCTTTATTAATTGCTCTCTTTACTTTTCTTGTCGTTTATTTCATTGCCCCTTCTATCAACCAAACCCCCTTTGTTCCTTCATAGCCAATAATTGCCCACTTCATTGCATTTCTTTGTGAGACAACCCAGAGTCTTTGGTTAATAGGGTTCATGAAGTGCAAATCACCTAAGTGAATGCATGCAACTAATGTAAAGGTATTTATCCACTTGGTCAAGGGTAAATCTATCCTCCAAGAACGCATATGAGCATATAGGGCTAAGGTGACTTGTAGTTCATGAATCCTACCAATTTGAACATCAAGCTGAAGTGCATATAACTTACAAGACGAACGCTTGTGAAAGCCGGGAACAAGGAGTTGAACATCGAACCCTCACCGGAAGTGTATCCGCTCTATTCGCTCAAGTGTATAGGGTTCGTCACTCAATCCTCCCCTAATCATGCTTTCCAAGATTTGTCTTTCATCTAATAATCAACAATTACTCAATTCATGCATACAAGTATCATGAGGTATTGTTCATAGGTTGTAATGGGGCTAGGGTAAAGGTAGGGATATATATGGTCAAGTGAGCTTGAAATTTAAATCCTTGATTAACCTAAGATCTCACCAAACACATAAAACAACCTATATAATTCTAATACAATACCTAGCTACCCATGGTTTCCATTTTTTCATATACTCATGTATTCACTTTAGTTCACATTCCATATGCATTGTTATTGTTGCTTTACTTTGGGGCATTTTGTCTCCTTTTTATTGGCCTTTTTTTCATATTTTTGTTTCTTTTGTTTTTCTATCTCTTTTTATTTACATTCCTTTTCCTTCATTCTCATATATATATATATATATATATATATATATATATATATATTCTTTTTCTTTGCTTGTCCCCCTTTTTTTGGGGTATCATATACAAAAATGTCAATGCATATGGTTCAATCATTCAATACATGAGTATGTTCTCAATTCCCAAAATTTTCAATTACAACTGCAAATACATACCTTTACATCTATCCAAGTTCCCAAGTACACCCTCCCATTGAATGATACATGCCCTTACTCACCTAAGCTAATCAAGGATCCAAATCCAGGGACGTTCATTGTTTTTCACTTAGGGGTGTTAATGTGCTCCATTTAAGAATAAAAAGGGTTTATCATAGGCTCAAAACTGGTTAGCAATGGTAGGTAAAAGGGTTAAGGCTGTTTGGGAAAAGTGACTATTGAAATGATGGCCTCAATCATGTAAATGCATCCATACACAAAATAATGGATATATAGCATCAGACAAAGCAAGGATTGTAATCATTGATACCAGGGCATTTCGGCCAGTTTCACTGACCTTTTCTTTACTATTTTAGGGTAGTTTCATGCATTTTCTTAGGAAATAAGCAAGTTTTGGGTAGAATTTCACTTACATCTTGATTGAAGCAAACATTGTGAATTTTATATGATTTCATGAGAATTATGCATGAATTTAATGACAAATTGGATTATGCATGACTCATAACTTGGATTAGAGCTTTGATGCACTTTATTTGCTTGATTTCAGGACAAAGGTGGCAAGGAAAAGCCACGTTAGTAGCCACGTTAGTCTAACTAACGTGACCACTAACGTGGAATGGGAGCTAGCTTGCAACGTTAATGAGAAAAGTGATCGCCAATAACGTCTTCGAAGCCATCATAGCCCACGTTAAATACCACGTTAACTACATTAACGTGGTAGTTAACGTGGAGGAAAAGGAAGCTCCAAGCATTAGTGGTAAAAGTGAGTGCCACTAACGCTGCAAAAAGGGCAATTGGCCACGTTAAGAGTCACGTTAACTCAGTTAACGTGAACTCTAACGTGGAAGAGAAAGATAATGCCAACGTTAGTGACACTCACCTTTGTCACTAACGTTGGACTAAGCCCATATTGGCCACGTTAAGAGCCACGTTAACTTAGTTAACGTGAACTTTAACGTGGAAGGAGCAAGGAATCGCCGACGTTAGTGACACTCACCTTTGTCACTAACGTTGGACTAAGCCACTATGAGCCACGTTAGTTGTCACGTTAATTACATTAACGTGGAAGTTAACGTGGAGGAAAGGGATGATGAGCCAACGTTAGTGACACTCACCTTTGTCACTAATGTTGGAGATGGCAATCAACACCACGTTAGTAGTCACGTTAATGTAATTAACGTGAGGCACTAACGTGGGAAAGGGGCGTTTTGGAGCGTTAGTGAAAAAGGTAGAGTCACTAACACTCTCGAAGATCTGGCAAGCCTACGTTAAAGGTCACGTTAACTATACTAACGTGAACTCTAACATAGGGAGAAAGGGGTACTCTCAACGTTATTGGGAAAGGTAAACCCCAGTAACATTTGCGAAGGGCCAAGAGGCAATTTTAGTGGTCACGTTAGTGCCACTAACATTGAAGTTAACGTGGACCATTTTGGGTTAGGAACGTTAGTGAAAAAGGTGATTGTCACTAACGTTTTCGACCCCACATTTTCACTTAACGTTAACACCACTAACGCCCTAAGCTAAAGTCCATGCCTACTGCACACTTTCTCTGCAAGTGAAGCTGAGCCCACTAAAGATGATAACTGCTTCAACTCAAGATCAAAAGGCCCATATCCAAGACTTGAAGAGCCAACTAAAAGATCAGAAGAGTAGTATAAATAGGAGTAGTTTTGAACTAAAGAAGAACTTTTGGATTGGGACAACTACTGTCTGTATAATTTTACTTTCTCTGCAACTTCTAGTTTTACTTTCAGAATGCACTCTCCATCTTTGTTTTCCATTCCCAGAGCCATTAACAACTAAACCCCTTTCATTGGGTTAGGGAGCTCTGTTGTAATTTGATGGATCAATAATAGTTTTCATTATTCTTCTTCTTTCTTTTCTCTTGATTTTACTAGAAAGCTTTCAATCTTCATCCAATTGGGTAGTTATCTTGGAAAAGAAGCTATTCATACTTGGATCTCTTCAGAACCTTGGAAGAGGAATCAAGAGATCATGCTAGAAATGCTTTCTCATGTTGGACCAAATTGAGGTCTGGATGGAAATAGTGACATATAATCCTACCAACACTTTGATTTGGAAATACATGTGGTATAATCAGTGACCATACTTCATCTCTTCTCATGAGCAATTGGACCAAGAAATTGGCTATTGATCAAGATTTGAGAGATTGAATTACCAAGGAATTGGAGTTCAATCACTTAAGATTGCTAAGGAGATCAATGAATGCATTGATTGAGGAAGAGATGAAAATGAACTTGATCCAGAGAATGCAACATCTCCTAAGCCCAATGAATCCCCCATTTCTGATCTTACCCATTCTCTTTAGTTTCTGTAATTTACTTTCATGCTAAATTCCCCATTCCCTATTTAAGATTCTGTAATTTACTTTCCGTCATTTATATTCAGCTCTTTATTCCCAGCATTTACATTTTCTGCTATTTACTTTCCGCCATTTAATTTCTTGCAACTCTCACACCAAATTCTGCTTAGCTCGACTAGAACATTCCTCTAATTAAATTTGATTGAGCAATCAATCCCTGTGGGATTCGACCTCACTCTATTGTGAGTTTTTACTTGACGACATTTCGGTATATTTACCGAGGGAAATTATTGAGAGACAAGTTTCCGTGCATCAAGTTTATTGCGCCGTTGCCGGAGATTGATTTTGTATCAACAATGATTAAATTGGTGGATAACTAGATTGAGCATTTTTTTTTCTTTTGTTTGATTTAATTTCATTTGAGTAATTTACTTTCAATTTTAGTTATTTCCTTCCCTTTACCCTTTACCCGTTTCTGGTGTTATCTGCGTATTTTTTTTTACTATTTAGTTCACTGACCCACTAACTGTTTGATATATTGCATTACTCACACTAACAGCATTTCTGCAGAGAATACTGTCTGCATCTATCTTTCTTGCTTTTGCCTTGTTGGTTGTATGATAGGTAGAAGAAGTGGGGCTTCAACTTCTTTTGATTCTGAACTTGAGAGAACCTTCCTTAGATTAAGGAGGGAAGCAAGAGGAAAGAGAGTAGTTGGTACGGATGAAGAAGAGGAGTATTTTAAACCAGACATGGATGAGAATATGGAGAACCATCATGAAGAAGAGGCTCACAACCATAACAGAGAAGGCCCAGTGCATCATGCTGGGCAAGAGAGAAGAGTTCTGGGATCCTACATCAATCCAAACCCAGGAAACTGTGGGAGTAGCATCCAAAAGCCAACCATACATGCCAACAACTTTGAACTAAAGCCACAGCTCACCACCCTTGTTCAGAATAACTGTTCATTCGGAGGAAGTGTTCAAGAAGATCCCAATCAACATGTAACCACCTTCCTGAGGATATGTGATACTGTGAAGTCTAATGGTGTTCATCCTGACACCTATAGACTGCTTCTATTCCCCTTCTCACTCAAGGACAAGGCATCTAAATGGCTGGAATCTTTCCTGAAGGAGAGCTTAACAACCTGGGAAGATGTGGTGAACAAATTCTTGGCGAGATTCTATCCTCCTCAAAGAATCAACAGGTTGAGAGCTGGGGTTCAAACTTTCAGGCAACAAGATGGTGAGACTCTATATGAAGCATGTGAGAGGTTTAAGGATCTGACAAGAAGGTGCCCACCAGATATGTTCAATGAATGGGTGCAGTTACACATTTTCTATGAAGGTCTTTCTTATGAATCAAAGAAGGTAGTAGACCACTCATCCGGGGGATCTTTGAATAAGAAGAAGACCATTGAAGAAGCCTAGATGTCATTGAGACTGTAGCTGAGAATGACTACTTCTATGCTTCTGAAAGGGGTAACACTAGAGGAGTAATGGAGCTAAACAATGTGGATGCACTGCTAGCTCAAAATAAGATGATCACCAAGCAGCTGGCTGACCTTACCAAGAAGATGGAGAGGAGTCAAGTAGCAGTAATCACCACCTCAACAGCAGCTCAAAAAGGAGTGAATGAAGAAACAGAGGGTGATCAGGAACAAGCCAACTACATTGGAAATCCACCTAGGCAGAACCATGACCCATACTCCAAGACTTACAATCCTGGTTGGAGGAACCACCCAAATTTTAGGTGGGGAAATCAACAAGACCAAGGCCAAGATCAGAGACGCCACAACCCCAACAACAATGCAGGTCACCAACATTCCACACAGAGATCATATCAGCACCCACCTAACAACACACCTCAACATCCATACCAAAGCCAAAATGGCCCTTCTCATCCCTCCAATCTCAATTCACCATCATTGGAAGAAAGACTATCAAGGATTGAGACTCTACTTGAAGGCATATGCAAAGAGATTCAAGATAACAAGGTGTTCAAAGAGGAGGTGCGAGCTAATCTCAAAAACCAAGGAGACACCATTCAGAGGCTGGAATTTCAAGTGGGATACCTCTCTGAAAAGATTCCCAAACCTACTGATAGCTTCCCAAGTGACACAGAGAAGAACCCGAGAGATGAAGCAAAGAAGGTCAGATGGAAAGATTGCAAGATGGTCACTATAAGTGATAAGGGGACTGAGGAAGAGCCAAACAAAACATTAGAACAACCTGGAGATACATCAGCAGAGAAACAGGAAGAGGATCACCAAGAAACCAAAATTTCATAGTTAGAGCTGCTGAGACTCTATGCACCCTTTCCCCAAAAACTCAAGGGTGGTGTAAAAAAGAGAATATACTCAAGGTTTCTTGACATGTTTGCATCTCTCCATGTAAACATACCATTCATCAAGGCCCTCCAACAAATGCCCTCATACATTAAGTATATGAAGGAGCTGCTGACTAGGAAAAGCTCATTCAAAGGAGGGCAAACAATAGTGATGAATAAGGAGTGCAATGCTCTCATTCAACCAGAGATGCCTACAAAATAGAAGGACCCAGGGAGTTTTCACATCCCCTGTGCCATAGGAGAAATAATGTTTGACAAAGGACTCTGTGACCTAGGAGCAAGCATCAACTTAATGCCCTTATCCCTTATGAAGAAGCTGCAGATCAATGAGCTAATGCCCACAGACGTAGTCATCAGGCTGGCTGACAAAACTCAAAAACGAGCAGTAGGAGTGGTTGAAAATGTGTTGGTAAAGGTTGGGAACTACTTCCTTCCTACAGACTTTGTCATATTGGAAATGGAAGAGAGTCACCTTCACCCAATCATATTGGGAATACCATTCCTAGCTACAGCCAGAGCGCTCATAGATGTGGAGCGAGGAGAACTAATATTGAGGATACATGACGAACAACTCGCATTCAATGTCTTCAAACCCTCACCAGAAGCAGATCAGGAAAGCAAGGAACCAAGGAAAGAGCACGACAAAGCACTGGTGGAAGAAACAAGCATTGAATCACAGGGAATCCCTTTGGTTGATGAACAAGATAATCAGCAGCTGTCACAGCTCAAGGAAAATCAGGAGGAACCTAAACCACCAGAGTCATATGAGACTAGCAAGAATATTTCCTTGAAAGAAGAGGCCACAAAGAGTAGGGCAACATCCAAAGCAACAAAGAAGAAGGCACCAAGGGGATGGAGGAACAAGAAGATCCCTACAGAGGATTTCTCTCCAGGGGATAAAGTGATCTCAGCTTACTTCCTAGATATCCCACCTCATCTCCCCACCATCCCATCTCAGCTACCTAAGATTTTCACCATCAACAAAGTTCTCTCCCTAGAGCATGTAGAGATCCTTGATGAAGCCAATGGATATAGGTTTACTGCAAGAGGGGAAGATCTGAAGCATTACCAACCACCTGACAAAGTGCAGAACGTCAAGCTAGTGACACTAACGAAGCGCTTCATGGGAGGCAACCCATGTTTTATATGCTTTTAAAAGTAGTTAATAATGCAAGGTTCATGAAGTCCAAATCAACTCTGACATATACTTGAATGAATCCTTTTATGCAACATATAGTGAAGAACAAGTTTGGTGTTCAAGGCACACTAAGAGAACATGAATGCAATTCATATCATGTCACTCTTAGAACCTTGAACAATTCCTTTTACTCCACATGGCCACAAACTAAGTTTGGTGTCACCAATGTTGCATACATGGACAATCAATTAGTCAGTTGGTTTGTACTTATGAATAGCACTTAGTCAGTTAACAACAAAAAAATTTTAAAAAGTAGTTACTCTTTCTTTTCTTTTAAATTTTGCCACCACTTTCCACAAATTCATTAATCACATCCCTTTATTTGTAGGAGAATTGATGGGACAATTGAAGAAGGAGGATTCGGCCACCACAAAAGGAGAAGTACTATACACGTGTTTTCAAGGGGGATGCATTGGGAAATGTTGCCATGCAACGTTGGAAGAGTGACACGCTTGGAAATCGAACCAACCCCCCTTCATAAAGTTGATGATCCTTGTGTTCATCCCATGCTAAACCCCATCCGTTCATCATACAACCACTCCATCAATCCACACCTTTCATTCACTCACCATCTCCCTATATAAATTAGTTCCTAGTCCGTACTACCTTTCACATTCCAATTTCCATCCTTTACACTTCCCACTTTTAACACCCAACTCTTCTTACCCCATCAGAAACACTCTCACTCACTCCTTTCACTACACCCCATCTTAACTGATCGAAGCCAATTATCCACACCCTTTACACCTTCATATATCAACAATCACTTATGGCATCATCAAGCTCTAAGAGAAGAAAAGGGAAGGAGCCTATGGAGCAACGCCCTTTCGATGAGAAGAAATTCAAAACCTTTCACCATGCACTGCAATATGGATGGATGGTTGATAAGGAGCTCATATATGAGCTAGGCTTTCAAGTCAGAAAAACTGAGTGCCCCAAAATCATAGAGAAGGTGGAGAAGAGAAGATGGGAGCTCCTTACTGATCCAGTCATAAAAGTAAATGCAACTCTTGTAAGAGAGTTTTATGCAAATGCAGTCAGGTATGATAAGGCAGATGACTCCTATATAAGCTTTGTGAGAGGGGTAACCTTGGACTTCAGCCCCATGAGCATCATGAGGGCATTAAAGCTACGAGCCATACCCTTTGCAAAAGAAAGCTATCACTCCAGAATAGATGGCAGCCCTAATCATGACCAGATTGTACAAGATATATGCGTGCAAGGAGCTGATTGGGTATGAGATCCTCAGGGAAAACCCAAGTTCATCAAGAGAGGGAACCTCACCCCTGAGGCAAAGGGGTGGTTTGAAATTGTAAGGAGGTCCATCCTTCCTGCCGGGAATAACTCAGAGGTGAATCTTAAGAGAGCAACAATGGTGCAATGTATACTTAAAGGGGGAGAGATCAAGGTCCATGAACTTATAGCTCAAGGTATTAGGAAGATGGCTGAAAAGAGCGATTCTGGAGGAAGGTTAGGCTACCCCAGCACTATTTTTTGTCTGTGTGACAGGGCTGGGGTGGTGTTCAAAGATGAGGAACCCGGAGTGGATAAAAGTGGGCATCGCAATTACTGTCCGACGGATGCATGCAGTTGCATCTTGAAAGAACTTGGAAGATTGATGGTTTAGAAGTTATAGTAAACTCTCGTTGCAAGTATAGTTTCTAAACCAAGCAATCAACCTTTCCTACAAAAGTTTTGGTTGTCACAAGTAACAAACCCCTAAATAAATTGATAACCGAAGTATTCAAACCGCGGGTAGTCTTCTCAAGGAACTACAGGGAAGTATGTTCTTATTATTGGTTTTGAAGATTGTAAATTGGGGTTTTGAAGGTAGGGAGCAAGTAATTTAAATTGCAATTTAAAATAAGTAAAAGACTGTAAAATTAATAAATAACTGTAAAACACACTTTTGGCAAGGTATGAGAAATTGGAAGTCCTATCCTAGTTACCCTTATCAATGATGATGAAAATTAAATTTTAATTCCACTTAGTTAACCTTTGCTAGAGCAAGGGGAGGTCAAGTGAGTAATTAGTTAGATCCTCTAATCCTAGTTAATCCCTAAGGAAAGATTGGGCTTATTGAGGTTCAATTCAATTAGCAAAGATAACGATTATCAATCATGTTGAGTTTGATAACTCCTGAGTTACTAATTTCTTAACCAAGACCAAAAGGAGAAAAATAAATCTACTGGAATAAAAATGTCTTCAGATTGGAAGCAACAGTAACATAAATAAAAGAGAGCAATAATAAACTGAAATACCTCAAATAACATTAATTCAAAATAGTAATCTGTAACATAGAAGAATTCATAAATTAAAATTGAGAAAATAATAAAAAGGAATATTGAACCTGATAAAAAGAGATAATCCTGAAAGCGCATAAAATCCTAAATTTAAATCCTAATCCTAAAGAGAGAGGAGAGAATCTCCCTCTCAAAACTAAATCTAAATCATGGAAAACTAACTAATTGGAGACTCTCCTTGAATGGATGCATTCCCCCACTTCATAACCTCTGGTCTATGCCTTCTGGACTTGGATTTGGGCCAAAAAGGGCTTCAAAATTCGCTATGAGCGTTTTCTGCAATTTCTGGTGCGTGGCCTCTGTCACGCGTCTGTGTGGGTCATGCGGTCGAGTCATTCGGAGTTTTCCTTGTCATGCGGTTGTGTCAGTCATGCGGCCGTGTCATATGTGTTTCGCTCGAGGCGCGCGGTCGCGTCAGTCATGCGGCCGCGTCAATGCCCTTTTCGCGCTGGCATGCGGCCGCGTCGCCCATGCAATCGCGTGGCTGCCAGTTTCTTCAAAAACTCTGTTTTGTGCTTTCCTTCCATTTTTATATGTTTCCTTTCCATCTTTTAAGTCATTCCTGCCTTAGAAGATCTGAAACTACTCAACACACGAATCACGACATCGAATGGAAATAAAGGGTAATCAAAATAACTATTTTTAAGCATAGGAAACAAGTTTTTCACATACATCACATAATAAGGAAGGGAAAGTAAAACCATGCAATTAATATGAATAAGTGGGTGAAGGATTGAATAAATCACTCAGATTAAGCACAAAATATATCATAAAATATGGGTTTATCACATCTCCCCTACCTCAACGAAAGCCAAGAAAGAGGCCAGCCCATCAAGTAGTAGAAGGACAAAACTTAGAGGAGCAAGCCCCTTTAGACATGCACCAGCTACAGGAAGCCATTGATGGCTTATCTAGACAATACTTGGAAAATCAAGGGGCACAGAAAGAGTTGCAACTACAGTTGGTAAGCCATCAAGAAGAATTACTCTCTGGATGGATGAATCAACAGGGGGAATGGCAAAAGCAATCGATGGAGCAGCAACTGGAACAAGGGAAACATTGGGGTGAATCCTTCCACAGGATAGAGCAAAGGCAAGATCAACAACAAGAAGCCATCGAAAAGCTAATCAACATCCAAGCACATCAAGGTGCACACATACATGAAATGCATCGGAAACAACTGGAACAGGCAGAACTCTTTGACGAATATAGAGCATTTTCATGAGCGGATAATTTATACGCTTTTTGGCATTGTTTTTAGTATGTTTTTAGTAGAATCTAGTTACTTTTAGGGATGTTTTCATTAGTTTTTATGTTAAATTCAAATTTCTGGATTTTACTATGAGTTTGTGTGTTTTTCTGTGATTTCAGGTACTTTCTGGCTGAAATTGAGGGACTTGAGCAAAAATCAGATTCAGAGGTTGAAGAAGGACTGCTGATGCTGTTGGATTCTGACCTCTCTGCACTTAAAATGGATTTTCTGGAGCTACAGAACTCAAAATGGCGCGCTTCCAATTGCGTTGGAAAGTAGACGTCCAGGGCTTTCCAGCAATATATAATAGTCCATACTTTGGCCAAAGTATGGACTATTATATATTGCTGGAAAGCCCTAGATGTCTACTTTCCAACGCATTTGGAAGCGCACCATTTTGAGTTCTGTAGCTCCAGAAAATCCACTTTGAGTACAGGGAGGTCAGAATCCAACAGCATTAGCAGTCCTTCTTCAACCTCTGAATCTGATTTTTGCTTAAGTCCCTCAATTTCAACCAGAAAATACCTGAAATCACATAAAAACACACAAACTCATAGTAGAGTCTAGAAATGTGAATTTAACATAAAAACTAATGAAAACATCCCTAAAAGTAACTAGATTCTACTAAAAAAATACTAAAAACAATGCCAAAAAGCGTATAAATTATCCGCTCATCACAACACCAAACTTAAATTGTTGCTTGTCCCCAAGCAACTGAAAATCAAATAGGATAAAAAGAAGAGAATATACTATAAATTCCAAACTATCAATGAAACATAGCTCCAATTAAATGAGCGGGACTTGTAGCTTTTTGCCTCTTGAATAGTTTTGGCATCTCACTTTATCCATGGAAGTTCAGAATGATTGGCATCTATAGGAACTCAGAGTTCAGATAGTGTTATTGATTCTCCTAGTTCAGTATGATGATTCTTGAACACAGCTATTTTATGAGTCTTGGCCGTGGCCCTAAGCACTTTGTTTTCCAGTATTACCACCGGATACATAAATACCACAGACACATAATTGGGTGAACCTTTTCAGATTGTGACTCAGCTTTGCTAAAGTCCCCAATTAGAGGTGTCCAGGGTTTTTAAGCACACTCTTCTTTTGCTTTGGACCTTGACTTTAACCGCTCAGTCTTAAGTTTTCACTTGACACCTTCACGCACAAGCACATGGTTAGGGACAGCTTGGTTTAGCCGCTTAGGCCAGGATTTTATTCCTTTAGGCCCTCCTATCTACTGATGCTCAAAGCCTTGGGATCCTTTTTATTTACCCTTGCCTTTTGGTTTTAAGGGTTATTGGCTTTTTGCTCTTGCCTCTTGGTTTTAAGAGCTTTTGGCTTTTTCTGCTTGCTTTTTATTTTTATTTTTTTTCGCCTATATTTTTTTCTGCAAGCTTTGTTCTTTGCTGCTTTTTCTTGCTTCAAGAGTCATTTTTATGATTTTTTAGATTATCAAATAACATGTCTCCTTATCATCATTCTTTCAAGAGCCAACATATTTAACATTCTTAAACAACAACTTCAAAAGACATATGCACTGTTCAAGCATTCATTCAGAAAACAAAAAGTATTATCACCACATCAATATAATTAAACTAAGTTCAAGGATAAATTCGAAACTCATGTACTTCTTGTTCTTTTGAATTAAAATAGTTTTCATTTAAGAGAGGTGATGGGTTCATAGGACATTATAACTTTAAGACATAGTTACTAACTACTAATGATCATGTAATAAGATAGAAACATGGATAAGCACTTAACATAGAGAAAACAAAAAATAGAAAATAAGAACAAGGAATGAGTCCACCTTAGTGATGGTGGCGTTTCCTTCTTGAGGAACCAATGATGTCCTTGAGCTCTTCTATGTCTCTTCCTTGTCTTTGTTGCTCCTCCCTCATTGCTTTTTGATCTTCTCAAATTTCATGAAGGATGATGGAGTGCTCTTGATGTTCCACCCTTAGTTGTCCCATGTTGGAACTTAATTCTCCTAGGGAGGCGTTGATTTGCTCCCAATAGTTTTGTAGAGGAAAATGCATTTGAGGCATCTCCGGGATCTCATGGTGATGAGCTTCATGCATCTCTTGAGCTCCATGAATGGGCTCTCTTGTTTGATCTATCCTTTTCTTAGTGATGGGCTTCTCTTCCTCATTGGGAATGTCTCCTTCTATGAAAGCTCCAGCTGAGTAACATAGATGGCAAATAAGATGAGGAAAAGCTAGCCTTGCCCCAGGAGAGGGCTTTTCGGCTATTTTGTAGAATTCAAGGGAGATGACTTCATGAGCTTCTACTTCCTCTCCAATCATGATGCTATGAATCATGATGGCCCGATCCACAGTAACTTCAGATCGGTTGCTAGTGGGGATGATGGAGCGTTGGATGAATGCCAACCATCCTCTAGCCACAGGCTTGAGGTCCAGTCTTCTTAATTGAACCGGCTTGCCTTTGGAGTCAATCTTCCATTGAGCTCCTTCCACACATATGTCCATGAGGACTTGGTCCAACCTTTGATTAAAGTTGACCCTTCTAGTGTAGGGGCGTGCATCTCCTTGCATCATAGGCAAGTTAAACGCCAACCTCACATTTTCCGGACTAAAATCTAAGTATTTCCCCCGAACTATTGTAATATAATTCTTTGGGTTTGGGTTCTTACTTTGATCATGGTTCCTAGTGATCCATGCTTTGGCATAGAACTCTTGAACCATTAGGATGCCGACTTGTTAGATGGAGTTTATGAGAACTTCCCAACCTCTTCTTTGGATTTCATGTCGGATCTCCGGATACTCATTCTTCTTGAGCTTGAAAGGGACCTCGGGGATCACCTTCTTCTTGGCCACAACATCATAGAAATGGTCTTGATGAGCTTTGGAGATGAATCTTTCCATCTCCCATGACTCGGAGGTGGAAGCCTTTGTCTTCCCTTTCCCTTTTCTAGAGGATTCTCCGGTCTTGGGTGCCATCAATGGTAATGGAAAAACAAAAAGCTTATGCTTTTACCACACCAAACTTAGAATATTGCTCGCCCTCGAGCAAGAGAAGAAAGAATAGATGAAGAAGAAAAAGAAAATATGGAGGAGAGGGGGGAGGGGTGTATTCAGCCAAGAAGGGGAAGAGAGGGTTGTGTTGTGTGAAAATGAAGAAGAATGGATGGCTTTATATAGGGAAGGGAAGGGGGGTAAGGTTCGGCAATAAGGGTGGGTTTTGGGTGGAAAATTGATTTTGAATTTTGAAGGTAGGTGGGATTTATGAGGTAGGTTTATGGGGAAGAGTGGATGGATGTGAGTGGTGAAGTGGTTATAGGGAAGAGAGATTGAGGTGATTGGTGAAGAGTTTTGGGGAAGAGTGTTTATGGGATTGTGTGAAAGAGGGGTGAGAAGAAGTGAGTGGAGGTAGGTGGGGATCCTGTGGGGTCCACAGATCCTGAGGTGTTCAAGGATTTACAACCTTGCACCAAATTAGGCATGCAAAATGCCCTTGCACACAACTCTGGGCGTTCAGCGCCAGATTGGTGCTTGTTCTGGGCGTTGAACGCTCATTTGTTGCCCATTTCTGGCGTTGAACACCAGAACCATGCTTGTTCTGGGCGTTCAGCGCCAGCTCTTCTCCAGGGTGCAATTCTGGCGTTCAAACGCCCAGATGCTGCCCATTTTGGGCATTCAGCGCCAGAACCCTGCTCTGTTCTGGCGTTGAACGCCAGCCAGATGCTTCTTACTGGCGTTTAAATGCAGTAAGGTCTTCCTCCAGGGTGTGATTTTTCTTCTGCTGTTTTTGATTCCGTTTTCAATTTTTATATTTATTTTCTGACTCCACATGATCATGAACCTAATAAAACATGAAAGAACAAGAAAAATAAAATTAGATAAATAAAAATTGGGTTGTTGATGGGATATTTTTATGGAAAAATGAATTTCTCCAAAACATCCAAATCTAACCGGCAAGTGCACCGGGTCGCATCAAGTAATAATAACTCACGGGAATGAGATCGATCCCACAGGGATTGAAGGATTGAGCAATTTTAGTTTAGTGGTTGATTTAGTCAAGCGAATCAAGATTTGGTTGAGAGATTTGTGATTTGCAGAATTTAAATTGCATAGAAAGTAAAGGAAATGGGTGAATTACATGAAATTAAAGAGAACTGGAATTTAAAGTGCTGAATCTTAAAGAGCAAGAAATTAAATGGCAGAAACTTAGAACGCAAGAAATGTAAATTGCAGAATCTTAAAGTGCAAGAAATGTAAATGGCTTGAATTGTAAAGGGAATTGGGAGTTGGATTTGCAGAAATTAAACAAGGAAAAGTAAATTGCAACAAACAGAGAAGTAAAGGATGTCTTGAATCGAACCGGATCTTAAAAACAAAATTGTAAATGAGCATGAAAACAGTAAATAGGGAATGGGAAATGGGAAATCCGGATCTCAGGACCCAAGAGACTAGAAAACCAAGTCTAGATCTCAATGCCTTCCTAGATCCAACAAGAACAATTGCAAAGGAAATGTAGATTGCAAAGAAAGTAGATGAAAAGCAATTAACCGAAACTGAAACTCAATTAAGCAGAAAATTAAACAAGATCCCAAGGTGAGATTGAAACAGAAGTTCTTCAATTCTCCACCCAAGATCCAAGACAATTGTAATTGAAATTGTAAGCAAGAAAACTAAGAGGAAGGGAATTCAATTCTCCTTCCCCAAGACTTAGAAATTTAAAATTCACTCAATCCCAAAACTCTCCGAAAACTCTCTCTCAAAACTCAAAGGAAAAGCTCTCTTAAAAACTTAAATCCTATGCTATTTATACACTTTCTTCAAATGGTCTTCAAGCCTTTAATTGGGCCTTTGCTCTTGATGGAATTGGGTTGATAGAGGCCTTGGTTGATTGCTCTTGGAGTTTGGAGAAGAACCGAATTGAACCGGGTTTGGAATCATGAAAGCTTGAGTAAAAGTTTGAGTAAAAGTTTGAGGCTAACTTTTACTCCAACTTTTCACATCAGCCACCCTTCTTTGCTGATACCAACGTTGGGGCAAAAGTTAGGGGTCAAACTTTTGCTCCAACGTTGGCCTCCCCTTGCATACTCATGGCGCCAACGTTAGCCAAAAAGTTAGAGGCTAACGTTGGCGCAAACTTTTGCTCTCCAGGGTGTGTTTTTCATGCGCCAACATTAGCCAAAAAGTTAGGGGCTAACGTTGGCGCAAACTTTTGCTCTCCAGGGTGTTGATTTGTGATGCCAAAAGTTAGCCAAAAAGTTTGAGGCTAACTTTTGCTCCAGCTTTTTGCCCAAAAGTTTGCACAAAAGTTTGAGGCTAACTTTTGGTCCAGCTTTTTGCTCCCTGGTTCATTTTCAATTAATCCAAAAGTTTGAGCTAAAGTTTGAGGCAAACTTTTGCTCAAACCTTTTGTCCTCTCTTCCTCCTAGCCATTCCTTCTTGCTTCAACCTTTCTCCAAGCTTTCTTCACCTATCATTAATCAACCAAACACATCAAAGCTATGCTCAAAATCATGAGATATTCATTCTTTCATAATATGTGACAATTATAGCATAAAACTTCATGAAATTGCATTAATTCATACATGGTTGATTAAATCAAAGGAAACATGAAAATCTACCCAATTGGCTTGCTTATGGCTCAAGAAAGTGCATAATTCAGTTGAAAACACAAGAAAAAGGCTAGTGAAACTAGGCTAAAATGACTTGTCATCAGTTGCCTCCCAACAAGCGCTTCTTTAATATCAATAGCTTGACAGTGGGCTCTCATGGAGCCTCACAGATGTTCATAGCATTGTTGAGACTTTCCAACACCAAACTTAGAGTTTGGATATGGGAGTTCAACACCAAACTTAGAGTTTGGTTGTGGCCTCCCAACACCAAACTTAGAGTTTGACTGTGGGGGCTCTGGTTGACTCTGTTTTGAGAGAAGCTTACTGTGCCTCTTTTCCATGTTTACAGAAGGGTAACATTGAGTTGTAAACACAAGGGAGTCCTCATTCAATTGAAGGACTAATTCACCTCTGTCAACATCAATCACAGCTCTTGTTGTGGCTAGGAAAGGTCTTCCAAGGATGATGGATTCATCCTCATCTTTCCCAGTATCAAGGATTATGAAATCAGCAGGGATGTAAAGGCCTTCAACCTTTACTAACACGTCCTCTACTTGTCCATAAGCCTGTTTTCTTGAATTGTCTGCCATCTCTAATGAGATTTTTGTAGCTTGCACCCCAAAGATTCCCAGTTTCTCTATTATAGAGAGGGGCATGAGGTTTATCCCTGAACCAAGGTCACACAGAGCCTTTTCAAAGATCATGTTGCCTATGGTACAAGGTATTACAAACTTTCCAGGATCCTGTTTCTTCTGAGGTAATGTCAGTTGATCCAGATCACTTAGTTCATTGGTGAACAAGGAAGGTTCATCTTCCCAAGTCTCAATACCAAATAATTTGGCATTCAACTTCATGATTGCACCAAGGTACTTGGTAACTTGCTCTTCAGTAACATCCTCATTCTCTTCAGAAGATGAATACTCGTCAGAGCTCATGAAGGGCATAAGGAGGTTCAATGGAATCTCTATGGTCTCTAGATGAGTCTCATATTCTTTTGGTTCCTCAAAGGGAAACTCCTTATTGAACACTGGACGTCCCAGGAGGTCTTCCTCACTGGGATTTACGTCCTCCCCTTCCTCTCTAGGGTCGGTCGTGTTGACTATGTCAATGGCCTTGCACTCTCCTTTTGGATTTTCTTCTGTATTGCTTGGGAGAGTACTAGGAGGGATTTCAGTGATCCTTTTACTCAGCTGGCCCACTTGTGCCTCCAAATTTCTAATGGAGGACCTTGTTTCATTCTTGAAACTTACAGTGGCCTTAGATAGATCAGAGACTAAGTTTGCTAAATTAGAGGTATTTTGTTCAGAGTTCTCTGTCTGTTGCTGAGTGGATGATGGAAAAGGTTTACTATTGTTAAACCTATTTCTTCCATCATTATTAAAGCCTTGTTGAGGCTTTTGTTGATCCTTCCATGAGAGATTTGGGTGATTTCTCCATGAGGGGTTATAGGTGTTTCCATAAGGTTCACCCATGTAATTCACCTCTGCTACTGCAGGGTTTTCAGGATCATAAGCTTCTTCTTCAGAAGATCCCTCTTGAGTACTGTTGGATGCAGCTTGCATTCCATTCAGACTCTGAGAAATCATATTGACTTGCTGAGTCAATATTTTATTCTGAGCCAGTATGGCATTCAGAGTATCAATTTCAAGAACTCCCTTTTTCATAGGCGTCCCATTACTCATAGGATTCCTCTCAGAAGTGTACATGAACTGGTTATTAGCAACCATGTCAATGAGTTCTTGAGCTTCTGCAGGCATTTTCTTTAGGTGAATGGATCCACCTGCAGAAGTATCCAATGACATTTTAGCCAATTCAGATAGACCATCATAGAATATATCCAGGATGGTCCATTCTGAAAGCATGTCAGAAGGACACTTTTTGGTCAGTTCTTTGTATCTCTCCCAAGCTTCATAGAGGGATTCACCTTCTTTCTGTTTGAAGGTTTGAACATCCACTCTAAGCTTACTCAGATTTTGAGGAGGAAAGAACTTGGCTAAGAAAGCCTTGACCAGCTTATCCCAAGAGTTCAGGCTATCTTTGGATTGAGAGTCCAACCATACTCTAGCTCTGTCCCTTATAGCAAAAGAGAAAAGCATGAGCCTGTAGACTTCAGGATCTACTCCATTAGTCTTAACAATATCACATATCTGCAAGAATTCAGTTAAGAACTGAAAAGGATCTTCAGATGGAAGTCCATGAAACTTGCAGTTCTGTTGCATCAGAGAAATTAATTGAGGTTTAAGCTCAAAATTGTTTGCTCCAATGGCAGGAATGGAGATGCTTCTTCCATGTAAATTGGAATTAGGTGCAGTGAAGTCACCAAGCATCCTCCTTGCATTATTATTATTTTCGGCTGCCATCTCCTCTTCTTGTTCGAAAATTTCTGAAAGGTGCTTGCTGGATTGTTGTAATTTAGCTTCTCTTAGTTTCTTCTTCAGAGTCCTTTTAGGTTCTGGATCTGCTTCAATAAGAATGTTCTTGTCCTTGCTCCTGCTCATATGAAAAAGAGGGACAGAAAAATAATAATAATAGGGGTCCTTTTTACCACAGTATAGAGGTCCTTGTGTGAGTAGAAGAAAAGAAGAAGAAAAAATTCGAACACAGATGGAAGAGGGGGTTCGAATTTGGGTGAGATGAAGTGTTAGTAGATGAATAAATAAATAGAAGGAGATAAGAGAGAGAAGGAGAATTTTTGAAAATTATTTTTGAAAAAGAGTTAGTGATTTTCAAAAATAGTTTTTGAAAAAGGTTAGTAATTTTTCGAAAATTAAAATCAAAAATTAAAATAATTAGTTAATTGAAAAGAAATTTTGAAAAAGAGGGAAGATATTTTCGAAAATTAGAGAGAGAGAGTTAGTTAGGTAGTTTTGAAAAAGATAAGAAACAAACAAAAAGTTAGTTAGTTAGTTGAAACAAATTTGAAAATCAATTTTGAAAAGATAAGAAGATAAGAAGTTAGAAAGGATATTTTAAAATCAAATTTTTGAAAAAGATATGATTTTGAAAAAGATAAGATAGAAAGATATTTTTGAAAAGATATGATTGAAATTAGTTTTGAAAAATATTTGATTTTTAAAATCACAATTAATGACTTGATTCACAAGAAATCACAAAATATGATTCTAGAACTTAAAGTTTGAATCTTTCTTAACAAGCAAGTAACAAACTTGAAATTTTTGAATCAAAACATTAATTGATGATGTTATTTTCGAAAATTAGGAGATAAAGATAAGAAAAAGATTTTTGAAAAATATTTTTAAAATTTTCGAAAATAAATAAGAAAAATGAAAAAGATTTGATTTTTGAAAAAGATTTTGAAAAAGATAAGATTTTTAAATTGAAAATTTGATTTGACTCATAAAAATAACTAGATTTTAAAATTTTTTGAAAAAGTCAATCCAAATTTTTGAAATTTATGAGAGAAAAAGGGAAAGATATTTTTTTTTTTTTTGATTTTTGAATTTTTAATGATGAGAGGAAAAAAACATGAAAAAGACTCAATGTATGAAAATTTTGGATCAAAACAATGAATGCATGCAAGAATGCTATGAATGTCAAGATGAACACCAAGAACACTTTGAATCTCAAGATGAACATCAAGAACTTATTTTTGAACAATTTTTAATGCAAAGAAAACATGCAAGACACCAAACTTAAAAAATTTTCATGTATAGACACTATGAATGCAAGAATGCATATGAAAAACAAGAAAAGACACAAAACATGAAAACATCAAGATCAAACAAGAAGACTTACCAAGAACAACTTGAAGATCATGAAGAACACTATGAATGCATGAATTTTTCGAAAAATGCAAGATGAATATGCAATTGACACCAAACTTTCAACTTGACTCAAGACTCAAACAAGAAACATGAAATATTTTTTATTTTTATGATTTTTTTTATTTTTTTGGATTTTTGTATATATTTTTTTCGAAAAAACATATAGGAAAAAGAAAATAAGGATTTTAAAATTTTTTTAATATAAATTCCAGGAATCTTGTATTCTTAGTCTAAAGCTCCAATCCGAGGGTTAGGCATGGCTTAATAGCCAGCCAAGCTTTAGTATGTAACTCAGACATGCCACGGCTGACATTCCAATTAACTTGCCTCTATGCTGATGGTTGGAAGCCCCTATCTAAAAGAATTAGACATGGCTTTACAGCCAGCCAGGCTTCAACATGCTTCATGAAACTCTAGAATTCATTATTAAAAATTCTGAAGAAAAATATATTTTTGAAAAGATTTATTTTTTTTTCGAAAACAGATGAGAAATTTTTGAAAGGTTTTTGAAAAATGTTTGAAAATAAAACAAAAAGAAAATTACCTAATCTGAGCAACAAGATGGACCGTCAGTTGTTCAAACTCGAACAATCCCCGGCAACGGCGCCAAAAACTTGGTGCACGAAATTGTGATCTCAGGCAACGGCGCCAGAAACTCTGTACGCACGTCTTAATAAATCGTTTTTCATTCACAACTTCGATACAACTAACCAGCAAGTGCACTGGGTCGTCCAAGTAATAAACCTTACGTGAGTAAGGGTTGATCCCACGGAGATTGTTGGTATGAAGCAAGCTATGGTCACCTTGTAAATCTCAGTCAGGCGGATATAAAATAGTTATGGAGTTTTCGAACATAAATAATAAATAGATAGAAAATAAGGATAGAAACACTTATGTATATCATTGGTGAGAATTTTAGATAAGTGTATAGAGATGCTTTCGTTCCTCTGAACCTCTGCTTTCTTGCTGTCTTCATCCGATCAGTCTTACTCCTTTCCATGGCTGGCTTTATGTAAGGACATCACCGTTGTCAATGGCTACTTTTTATCCTTTTTGAAAAATGGTCCGATGCACTGTCACTGCATGGCTAATCGTCTGGAGGCATCACCCTTGTCAATGGCTACATCCCATCCTCTTGTGAAAATGGTCCAAATGCTCTGTCACAGCACGGCTAATCATCTGAGGTTCTCGATCATACTGGAATAAGATTCACCCTCCTTTTCCGTCTGTCACTACGCCCAGCACTCGCGAGTTTGAAGTTCGTCACAGTCATTCAATCCCAGAGTCCTACTCGGAATACCACAGACAAGGTTTAGACTTTCCGGACTCTCATGAATGCCGCCATCAATCTAGCTTATACCACGAAGATTCTGATTAAGAGATCCAAGAGATACTCATTCAATCTAAGGTGGAACGAAAGTGGTTGTCAAGCACGCGTTCGTGGGGGAATGATGATGATTGTCACGTTCATCACATTCAGGTTGAAGTGCGAATGAATATCTTAGAAGCGGAATAAGTTGAATTGAATAGAAAAACAGTAGTACTTTGCATTAATCTTTGAGGAACAGCAGAGCTCCACACCTTAATCTATGGAGTGTAGAAACTCTACCGTATGAAAATACATAAGTGATAATGGTTCAGGCATGGTCGAATGGCCAGCCCCCATGAAAGTCTAAGATAGCATAAAACTGATCAAAGATGTCTAATACAATAGTAAAAAGTCCTATTTATAATAAACTAGTTACTAGGGTTTACAGAAGTAAGTAATTGATGCATAAATCCACTTCCGGGGCCCACTTGGTGTGTTCTTGGTCTGAGCTTGAATGTTACACGTGTAGAGGTCAATCTTGGAGTTGAACGCCAGTTTGTAACGTATTTCTGGCGTTCAACTCTGGCTTGTGACGTGTTTCTGGCGTTTAACTCCAGACAGCAGCGCAGAACTGGCGTTCAACTCCCTTTTACGTCGTCTAAACTCGGCCAAAGTATGGACTATTATATATTGCTGGAAAGCTCTGGATGTTTACTTTCCAGCGCAATTAGAATCACGCCATTTTGAGTTTTGTAGCTCCAGAAAATCCACTTTGAGTGCAGGGAGGTCAGAATCCAACAGCATTAGCAGTCCTTCTTCAACCTCTGAATCTGATTTTTGCTCAAGTCCCTCAATTTCAGCCAGAAAATACCTGAAATCACAGAAAAACACACAAACTCATAGTAAAGTCCAGAAATGTGAATTTAACATAAAAACTAATGAAAACATCCCTAAAAGTAACTAGATTCTAGTAAAAACATACTAAAAACAATGCCAAAAAGCGTATAAATTATCCGCTCATCACCATACTTCATCTCTTCTCATGAGCAATTGGACCAAGGAATTGGCTATTGATCAAGATTTGAGAGATTGAATTACCAAGAAATTGGAGTTCAATCACTTAAGATTGCCAAGGAGATCAATGAATGCATTGATTGAGGAAGAGATGAAAATGAACTTGATCCGGAGAATGCAACATCCCCTAAGCCCAATGAATCCCCCATTTCTGGTCTTACCCATTATCTTTAGTTTCTGCAATTTACTTTCATGATAAATTCCCCATTCCCCATTTAAGATTCTGTAATTTACTTTCCGTTATTTATATTCAGCTCTTTATTCCCAACATTTACATTTTCTGCTATTTACTTTCCGCCATTTAATTTCTTGCAACTCTCACACCAAATTCTGCTTAGCTCGACTAGAACATTTCTCTAATTAAAGTTGATTGACCAATCAATCTCTGTGGGATTCGACCTCACTCTATTGTGAGTTTTTACTTGACGACAATTCGGTATACTTGCCGAGGGAAATTATTGAGAGACAAGTTTCTGTGCATCAATCATAGAGAGAGAATAATGCACACAAGAATGGGAATAAGTGGTTAGAAGATATAACCACACAATAAGGCTCAAAACTCACACGCTTGTGTTCTCAGCTCAAACACCATGTTCCAAAATACATTCTTCACGCAAGTTTATCTTAAGAAAAATTTTTCAAAATTGGTAGTGTACCCTGAAAATACAGTTTCTTGGAAAGGAGGTCATCACCCTAACTAAGTAGTCCTAACAAGAAGAACTAACTAATCATGCAAGGTGTCCTAATTAACAAAATAAAAGAGAATTAAAGTCCATAGATGTTGAAAAGAGGAGATTATTACCCACGGAGATCGGTCGAACGACCTCCCCACACTTAAGAATTAGCACAGTCCTCCGTGCTACTAGCAAGGTGCAAGGGGTGGTCGGGTTTGGAACTTCCACTATCCTGTTCGTGAGTGCTCTCTTCACTTAAATACGAGGTGGATGTGGAGATCTCCGGTCCCTCCATAGAAGAGGTCACACAGCTTAAAAGCTTCTTCATATAAGCATACCGGCATTGGTTTTGCCGTTCATATCTATCTATCTTCCTATGGAGGTCCTCAAGCTGTTGGTGGGAAAATTTGTGTGATGTAGAAGAAGTGGTAGGGATATCTGAGGGGATAGCTATATCAAGGTTTCTGGGTTCCACCAAAGGCTTGAGATATTTTCCGGTTGGGACGACGTCGCCCGCTACCGGAATCATCGCTTTCCAATCCTTAGTCTCCCGAGGAACACCAGCAGTAGCAACTAACTCCGTCACTAAGGCAGGGAAAGGTAGGTTACCCTTGGCATGAACACGACCCATGGCTTGGTGGATGAGGCGAGCAATGTTAACCGGCCGCTCTGTGAGTATGCACCAAACTAGCAATACTAGGTCCGCAGTGATTAATGCCTCATGAGTGTTGGGAAACACGTAATGAGACAAGATTTGGGTCCATGCTCAAGCCTCTACAGTCAGATAACGCACATGAATACCCTTAGGTCAGGGTCTGAGGCTCCCTCGGGTCCAAAATATGTCCAGTTCAGCAATAACTCGGTGCACAGCGTCCCAATCAAAAACAGAATTGAACTCATCACGCTAGCGGAGGGCCTCTTGGTAACCATCTACCTCATCCGGTACGGGTGGGACTCGGAGTACTTCTTGAATAGCTTTCTCAGAAACTGGAACTTGCTTCCAGTGCATGAAAACAGTCTGAAGAGAAGGTGAGAAGTAATTGGTGTAGAACTCTACCACCCACGAGATATTGGCTTCTTGTGGTCTCCTCATGAGAAAGCCCCATCCTTGTCGCTCAATACGAGGAATGACAAACTGAACTACATGACCCGGAGGGTTAAGAAGGGGTTCAGAATGATAATTCCATGAAATCACGATAGGGAACATTAGCTCGAAATAGCGGTTGGAAAACCTAGTGGGATCTCTCGCGGGGTTGTCCTTCTCTTGGTCATCAATCTTAATGATGCTTCGCGCCTTATTGGGGAGGGGCTTAGCCTTGGGCACATGGGGTGCTTTGGTGGTGGATCTTTGAGGTGCCCTTTTGGGAGGCGGCTTTTTCTGTGCCTTTTCCTTGTCCTTTTTGATGGCCATCTGAAAAAGGAGAGGAAAGAGAAGACATTAAACTCAAAGAGACCACACTCAAAGTATAACATGCTAGCGAGAAAAATGCCACAAAAGAATAGGTATCTTGAAAATATGATATCTGCCACATGCGAGCAAGACAACCATTGAAATATGGAGCAATGCACTAGCATGGGATGCAAGAGTGAAAAAGGTATGCAAGTAAGGTATGAGAAGAATAAACTCAAGCATCGCTAACAACCCCAAGTGACATATGCAAGAAAGATAAAAAGTGCAAGAAAATTAATTACCTAATCTAACTCCAAGACAATAAGTCATGCAAAAGGAATAAAAAGGTGTTAGAGAGGGGTAGAATACAATTCTTGCAATATGATCTAAGGAAGCAAGTTATGGGTATGCACATATTAGTGGTAAGGATGAAGTGCAATGAGCTCAATGTACAATAAGGATGCAAGTGTATTGATAGAAGAGCACCAATTTGGAAGCATAGTGTCAAAATTGACTAAAAGTGTGATAGGTGTAATTCAACAAATACTTGGTGTGCAACATCCAAACCATTATCACATTGAATTAATGCAAAAGTGCAATACCCCAAAATGAGATACCCAACATCAAAACAACATCACATAATCATAAGGGATTTAAAAGATAGCAACTAACGCATCAAAACAAGAGCTAACTCAAATTCCAACATCCATAGAAAATGGAAAGAAAAATAAAGAAAGAAAACAAACAAGAGCAAATTTAACAAAGTGAAACTAAAAGAAATAAAAGAGAGTAGATAAATGCAACTAAGAAGAAAAGAAATAAATCAAAGACAAAGAGAAGGGAAAAGAATATGACCTTGAGAGGAATAGAGAAGATAAGGTACAAGTAAGAGAAAATGAAGGAGGGAAGAGAGAGAAGAGGAGAGAGAAAGAGGGACCGCCGGAGGTGGTGGTCGCTGGTGGGTGAAGTCGCCGGTGGTGGTGGGCGAGAGAAGTGGTGAAGAGGGAAAGGGAAAGAAGAGAGGAGAAGAGGAAGAAAAGAGTGGAAGAGGAGAATTGAGAGCAAGAATTGAAACAGGGCGCGCTTGTTCATTACCTTCGTCCACGTGGAGTGAAGAAAAGAAGAGCGGCGCGCGAGTGCCACCCATGCGTACGCATGGGTAGGGGAACAGGTAAAGGATGCGTACGCGTCACAGCGCGCGCACGCGTGAAGGCAACTGCGCATTTTGCGCATTGCTTGCGCAATGCTTGCGCAAGTCTCGGGTGTCGTGTACTGGGAATGCATGTAAGGCGACCGACGCGTACGTGTCATGTGCGGCCACACGTGGGTGGACAAGAGGACAAAACGACGTGAGAGCGTGCCACACGTGCACGCGTGAGTAGGAGTTGCGCATTGCGTGCAGTGTTCGCGTGATGCTCACGCTACTCTCTGGTAAAATGTAGCAAGACTGGAACACAGAGTGACCGACGCGTACGCGTCATGTGCGCGTACGCATGGATAAGGAAGTGGGGTAGGCGACGCATGGGTGTGCCTCATGCATACGCGTGGGTAGGCACTTACACGTTTCGCGTATTGTTTGCGCATGGTCCGTGCAACTCTCGGGAAAATGTGCTCAGACTTGCGAAAATGCAAGCGACGCGCACGCGTCTTGTACGCTTACGCGTGAACCCCCTCCTCCCTCTTTTTTTTACAACATAGAGAAGGGTATTTTTAACACATTCCTGGTAGGTATTCAAGCTAGATAGTCAAGAAAACAGTCACAAATTCATGCACTACTCAAAATAAAACGTTTTCTCTAGCCTTATCAATTCATCCATACCAAGGTGAATGAAATCTACATGAATATCATAACAATTCAACAAAATCAACAAAAGCAAGCATGCCTAAGAAACTCAACAACACCAAGAAATCAAAAAATTCACAAGAATCTAAAGCTAGAATCAAGAAAGTATACACAAGGAAGATCTTACCATGGTGGGGTGTCTCCTACCAAGCACTTTTCTTTTACGTCCTTAAGTTGGACGGTCATGCGCTTAAGCTTCCTCTTCTTTTGGTGCCTCCGTAAGCAGGAACACCTCTAACTCCTTTGGCGACTTGTAGCCATGGTACTTCTTCACTCTATATCCATTCACCTTGAAAGTTGTATCGCTTCGAGGGTCAAACAATTCCACCACTCCATAGGGCTTTACCTCCTTCACCTTGAAGGGTCCTTCCCATCTTGAACGGAGCTTCCCAAGCATGAATCTGAGCCTCGACTTATAGAGGAGAACCTCGTCACCTTCTTGAAAATCCTTCTTCCGGATATGGTGATCATGAAACGCTTTAGTTTTTTTCCTTGTAGATTCGAGCATTTTCATATGCCTCTATCCGAAGACACTCAAGTTCCTTCAGTTGCAATTTTCTGGCTATACCCGCCTTGGTGAAATCTATGTTACACTGCTTAACTGCCCAATAGGCCTGATGCTCAATTTCCACCGGAAGGTGGCATGCCTTGCTATAGACGATCCGAAAGGGACTCATCCCTAATGGGGTCTTATAGGCCATCATATATGCCCATAGTGCATCTCCCAACCGAGAGCTCCATTCATTTCTTTGTGGATTCACTACTTTCTCCAAAATTCGCTTAATCTCCCGGTTGGACACCTCCGCTTGTCCGTTGGTTTAGGGGTGATAAGCAGTTGTAACCTTGTGCAATACCCCATAGTGTTTGAGTAGTACCTCTACTTTCCTGTTGTAAAAGTGGGAACCTTGGTCGCTCACGATTGCTCATGGCGACCCATAGCAATACACAATATTATTTCCAATGAAAGAAATCACGGTATTAGCGTCATCAAGGCGGGTAGGTATCGCTTTCACCCACTTTGATACGTAGTCAACCGCCAACAAGATATATAGATACCCACTTGAGTTAGGAAATGGCCCCATAAAGTCTATTCCTCATTCATCAAATATTTCACAGAACAACATAGGTTGTTGAGGTATTTCATCCTTTTGGGATGCATTTCCCGACTTTTGACATTGGTGACGTGACACACAGAATTGATTAGCATCCTTGAATAAGGTTGGCCACCAGAATCCACAATCCAAAACTTTTTTAGCCGTCCGTTGTGGGCCAAAGTGGCCACCACACTTGGATGAATGACAAGCTTCAAGAATGGGTTGAATTTCGGATTTCGGGACAGATCTTCGAATTACTTGGTCTACTCCCCTCTTCCACATGTGAGGATCATCCCAAATGTAATATTTGGAATCACTCCTCAACTTGTCCCTTTGATGTTTAGAAAAGTTGGGAGGGAAGATCTTAGCAACCAAGTAGTTCGCCATTAGTGCAAACCAAGGAAAGCTATCCGAAATAGCATGCAAACTATCCAAAGGGAATGGGTCATCAATTAGAAATGGGTCATATTTAAGATTTTCAAGGTGGCTTAAATGATCCGCAACCAAATTTTGAGACCTACTTCGATCCCTAATCTCAATGTCGAACTCTTGCAAGAGCAAGATCCAATGTATTAGCCTAGGTTTCGACTCATTCTTTGTCAATAAATACTTTAAAGCTGCATGATCCGTATATACCACTATTTTGGACCTTAGCAAATAAGATCTGAATTTATCTAGTACATGAACAATAGCTAGGAGTTCTTTTTCCGTAGTGGTATAGTTGGATTGTGCCGCATCCAATGTTTTTGAGGAACAAGCAATGATATAAGGGAGTTTACCATCGCACTGTGCAAGCGCGGCACCTACGGCGTGATTTGATGCGTCGCACATTATCTCGAATGGCTGCGTCTAGTTAGGGCCCCTCACAATTGGTGCCGTGGTAAGAGCTCTCTTTAACTCCTCAAAAGCATCCGCACAAGCACTATCAAATTCAAAGTCCACGTCCTTTTGGAGTAGGCGCGACAATGGTAATGCAATCTTGCTAAAATCCTTGATAAAGCGCCTATAGAATCCTGCATGCCCCAAAAAGGAACGGACCTCCCTCACAGATGAGGGGTGAGGTAAACTGGTAATAACATCAACCTTGGCTGGGTCCACAGAAATGCCCTTGTCAGAAACTATGTGTCCTAGCACTATACATTGTCTCACCATGAAGTGACATTTTTTTGAAATTGAGGACAAGGTTAATGTTGACACATCTTTCCAAGACCTTGGCCAAGTTCTCCAAAAAACTATCAAAAGAGGTACCATATACGCTAATATCATCCATAAAGACTTCCAGAGAAGTCTCCATAAGATCGGAAAAGACACTCGTCATGCACCGCTGAAAAGTGGCGGGTGCATTGCATAGCCCAAATGGCATCTTTTTATAGGCAAAGGTGCCAAAGGAACAAGTAAAGGTGGTCTTTTTCTGATCCTCAGGAGCAATATGTATCTGAAAGTAGCTAGTGAATCCATCAAAAAAGAAATAATGAGATTTACCTGCCAGTCGGTCCAATATCTGGTCAATGAAGGGCAAAGGGTAGTGGTCCTTCCTTGTTGCGGCATTCAACCTTCTATAATTGATGCACACCGGCCAAGCATTTTGCACTCTTGTGGTGACCACTTCACCATCATCGTTCTTAACCGCAGTGATTCCTGATTTCTTTGGGACGACTTGGACTGGGCTCACCCATTCACTGTCAAAAATCGGATATATGATACCCGCATCAAGTAGCCTTGTGACTTCCTTTTTCACCACATCTAAGATAGTCGGGTTGAGCCTTCTTTGGGGTTGTCTCACTGGCCGAGCTTCCTCTTGGAGAAAAATACAATGCATACATGTGCGGGGTCAATTCCCACAATGTTGGCCAAGCTCCAACCTATTGCTTTCTTGTGCTCCCTTAGGACTTCTAAGAGCTTTTCTTCCTCTTGACTTGAAAGCTCACTAGCAATAATGACCGAAAACTTTTGGTTATCCTCAAGGAATGCATACTTCAAATGAGATGGATGGGGCTTCAATTCACTTTTTGCCTCAAGTTGAGGTTCCTTTCCATCAAGCTCTTGGAGTTCATTCTCAACAACTTTCTCTTGTTCACCCTCATGGTCATCCGTCTCTTCAACAGTAGGGTAGCTCAACTTGTCGTGATCTTCTCTTCGTACCTCTGCTACTACCTCATTGATTACATCACATCGGAGAACAGAATGCTCTTCGGGAGGGTGTTTCATGGCTTCATCAAAGTTGAACTTGATTGTCTTGTCCCCGACCTCAAAGGAGCATGTGCCGGTGAAGGCATCCAATTTGAACTTAGAGGTCTTCAGGAAGGGTCTACCAAGTAGAACGGAGGAAGAACTTCTATTCTCTGTTGGAGGCATCTCAAGGTTGTAGAAGTCAACTGGAAATACCAAGTCCTTGATTGCCACAAGTACATCTTCCATTATTCCCATTACAGTGATCACACTCTTGTCGGCTAAGGCAAACTTGGCCGCCGACCTCTTTAATGGAGCTAAATTCAACCGCACAAAAATAGATAGTGGCATGATGCTTACGCAAGCCCCTAAATCACACATACAGTCATGAAAAATACGTCCGCCAATACGACAAGACACCAAACATGGTCCGGGGTCACTACACTTTTCGGAATAGGCTTCATCAATGAAGAAATGGAACTACCCAATGATAATGTTTCCAACTCACCAATCCTATCTTTGTGTACGCACAAGTCCTTTAAAAATTTTGCATACTTCGGAATTTGTTGAATAGAATCAAGAAGTGGAATGGTTACTGATAAACCCCGATTTCGTGATTTATCTTGTGCTTATTTTAGGGGATTTTACCACCTTTTCCCACATATATTCAATGAAATAGCATGGTTTTGTAATTCTCCCTTGAATTGTGCTTAAGTGTAAAAATATGCTTTTTAGGCCCTTAAATTGGTGATTTTAACTCACTTTAATTCCATTCGATGCCTTGATGTGTTTGTTGAGTGATTTCAGGTTCATAAGGCAAGTATTGGATGGAAGAAATGAGGAGAAAAGCATACAAAGTGTAGAATGCATGAAGAAACAAGGATTAGGAATGCATCAATGGGTGCGCACGCGTACAAGGCGCGGACCCGCAGGACTGATGTCACATAAGGACGCGGACGCGTACAAGGTGTGCTGATACAAGAATTTATATCGGTTCGGAATTCCACAAAATAATTTCGTTGTTAGTATAGTCCAAACCAATATTCAATCCTCAAATCAAATTAAATTTGGTTGTCACAATTAACAAACCCCAAATGAAAATTAACCGAAGTATTTAGACTCCGGGTCGTCTCACAAGGAATTGCAATGAAGTGCTCAATTATTGGCTATGAAAATGCAAGGGGGAGGGTTTGATTGATAGAAGGGGCAATAAAACAAATGACAAGAAGAGTAAATCGAGCAATTAAAGAAAGCAATTAATAAAGAGAGACATTCATGGCAAGAATTGAGATCATAGGCTTTCTATCCTAGTCATTCAATGATCCATTCATCTTATTTAGTCAACTCCAACAAATAGGAAGAATGTCAAATAAGACTAATCAATCATATCATAATTATAAACAAGAATTTATCTTATTACGTCATCTCCAACATTGGAAGAAGATATAGGTTATCTTCCATAAGAGAAAGTCTAACAAGACTAGCTAATCTGAATCCAAAAGTCCTAATCAACTTACTAATTAAATTAGCAAAAGATTAGCGTCAATGGAAACAATATTAGCTAACAACTCTAGATCACCAACATAAGTTGGGTTTTCATGACTCAAGATTGCCCAATTACTCTTTCCAAGTCAAGAATGCTCAAAATCTACTCTAAAGCCCAACCAAGCATTTTGTCAAATACTTGGTGGGTAATAAAGGAAAGCATAATAAAAGTGCAAGAATAATAAATCTACCAACTACCAATTGCAAGAAATCAATAATAACAATCAAGATCAACATAAAAGAGCATGAAAACATAAAATTGCATTAAAGAAAATTAAGATCCAACAATTGTTCATAAACATAAAAGAGGAAAAAATAAAGGAAATGACAAGTAAAACTAGAAGAGTAGAGATGTAACAACAAGAGATTAAAGGGAGAAACTAAATCAAAACAAGAATTAAAACTTGGATCCAAGAAGAATTAACTAAAACTACCCTAAAATCTAGAGAGAGGATAGAGCCTCTCTCTCTAGAATTCTAACCCTAAAACATGATGAAAACTAAACTATGACTACTTGGTTCATTCCCCCTTCAATCCTTGGGTTCAATAGCATCAGAAATGAGTTGGATTGGGCCCAAAATGCTTCAGAAATCGCTGGGGGCGATTTCACTTTAGTGGGCCACGGACAGCATCGGCGCGCACGCGTACATGGCATGTGCGCTCCCCTGAACGCGAAGTAACATATGAAAAATTTTATATCTTTTCGAAGCCCTGGATGTTAGCTTTCCAACACAACTGAAACTGCCTCATTTGGACCTTTGTAGCTCAAGTTATGGTCGTTTGAGTGCGAAGAGGTCAGGCTTGACAGCTTTACGGTTCCTTCATTTCTTCATGAGTTCTCCCACTTTGCATGCTTTTCTCCTCACTTCTTCCATCCAATACTTGCCTTATGAACCTGAAATTACTTAACAAACATATCAAGGTATCGAATGGAATTAAAGTGAATTAAAATCACCAATTTTAGGGCCAAAAAAGTATGTTTTCGCATTTAAGCACAATTTAAGGGAGAATTACAAAACCATGCTATTTCATTGAATAAATGTGAGAAAAGGTGATAAAATCCCCCAATATAAGCACAAGATAAACCACAAAATCGGGGTTTATCAAATCTCTCCACACTTAAACCGAGCATGTCCTCATGCTAAGAATAAAGAAGGACAAGAAAAGGATATGAACATTTATTCAATGCAAATAAACCATGTAAACCTATCTATATGTATGCAACTAAATGCAAAAATGATTCTACTTACTTGGTTAAAAGTAAATCAATCTCCAAGAACATATATAAGCAAGTAGGGCAAAGGTCATACGACGACTCACAAAGTCTACCAATTCAAATATCAATATAAAGTACAAGTAGACTTGCAAGAAGAAAGCTCATGAAATCCGGGAACAAGGAATTGAGCATCGAACCCTCACCGGAAGTGTTTCCGCTCTAGTCGCTCAAGTGTATAGGGTCGATCACTCAATTCTCTTCTACACATGCTTTCCATGATTTGTTTTTCATCTAACAATCAACAATTATTCAATGCATGCATACATTCATTATGAGGACTTATTCATAGGTTGTAATGGGGCTAGGGTCAAGGTAGGATGCATATGGTCAAGTGAGCTTGAAATTTGAATCTTTGATTAGCCTAAGCTCTCACCTAACACATATAACAACCTATACAATTCTAATACACAACCTAGCTACCCATGATTCTCACTTTTTCACATACTCATGCATTCTCTTTAATTAACATTCCATATGCATTGATTTTTATTGAACTTTACTTTGGAACATTTTTTTCCCCTTTTTTTATTTCTTTTTCTCTTTTTTTTTCTATATATATATATATGTTCTTTTTTTTCTTTTTCTTTATCATTTTCTTTTCTAAAGTATGTACAAACGTATCAATGCATATGGTTTTACATATAGTGCATGAATATGTACCCAATTTCCAATATTCTTAACAAAAATAAAAATTACACTTTTATCTCAAACAATGTCCCAAGTTTTCCATACCCAAATGTTACACACCTTCACTAGCCTAAGCTAATCAAAGATCCAAATTAAGGACATTTATTATTTTTCACTTAGGGGTAGTGATGTGCTATAATTAATAACAAAAGGGATTCAATAGGCTCAAATTTGGCTAACAATGGTTGATGAAGGGTAGGCTATTTGGGTAAGTGAGCTAAATGAAATGATGGCCTCAATCATATAAATGCATGTATACATGGAATAATGGACATAAAGAATCAATCAAATCAAAGATCACAATCATAGAAAGAGAACAATGCACACAAGAATGAAAATAAGTGGTTATAAGATGTAACCACACCATAAGGCTCAAAACTCACATGCTTGTGTTCTTAGCTTAAAAACCATGTTCCAAAATAAATTCTTCAAGTAAGTTCAAAATTTTTTTTTTAAATTGGTAGGGTGCCCTAAAAAAAATTTTTCTTGGAAAAGAAATCATCACCCTAACCAAGTAGTCCTAACATAAAAAGATGTGGTAAAATATGTACAATTTCTAACTAGCATGTAACCTATCATGCAATGCAACAACTAACTAACAAGGACAAAAAATTAAGAATTGGTGTTGAAAAAGGAAGTTGTTACCCATGGAGGTCGGTCGGACGACCTCCCCACACTTAAAAATTTGCACCGTCCTCGGTGCATGCAAAGAAGAGTAAAGTGGACGGGTTGCTACAATTGATGAGTTTTTTCAAAGGGTTGTGCGGGTGAACTTGTTTGTTGCCCCGTTTAGAAGCCTTTCCAATCCTTTCCTTCTTGGTGGCCAACCTAAAAGGAAGGAAAAAGAAAGAAAATTGAGCCTATAACAAATACATTAAAGCAAATAGAACATTGGCGGGGGCTAATGCCAATTAAGAGTAAGGTTCTCACTACATGTTAGCTACGTATGTAAGTGAGAGAGCAATATAGGCAAATGGCATATCAATTAATACTTGATGCAAGGGAAAAGTCAAAGCATGGGTACATGTCATGAAGAGTATGTTGCATCAAGCTTAATCAATAATTGACACAAACAAGATTAGTGGTAAGCATGAGAGCATTTGGTCCCATCCTAACTCAATGATAATGGAGTATAAAAACAAGGGATCATGAGTCAAGAAGGACGAAAGCGCTAATCTTGTGTGTAGAGCAAATATTAAAATTAATGCCAAAGAAGTCACGAAGCACCAAAATAATCCAAAGAATTCACAACAATTGAGTAAGAGTAATCTAACACCAATGTTAAAACAAGAAACTTAGAAAATAGAAGGGAAAACAAGTTACAAAAATAAAATTAAAATGCAATGAATGAAAACAAGGAAATGCAATAAAAGAAAATGGAAGAAAAGAAAAAAAATTTTTAATTAATTTTTTTTATTTTCAATTTTTTATTAATTTTTTTTAAATTTTTTTTTATTTTTTTATAATTTTTTTATTATTATTAGTATTTTTATATTTTTAAAAGAAAGAAAAAAATTTTTCCAAGAGAGGAAGAAGAAAGAAAAAAATAGAAAGAAAGAAGAAGGAAAGAAGAAAGAAGGAGAAAGGAGAAAGGAGAAAAACATGGTGCAAATCTGCGCATATGCGCCATGCGTGCTCAGGCGCAGATGCAGCAGGAACAATCCGTGCGTGCGCGCCATGCGTGCTTGGGTGCGGATGCAGCAAAAACAATCCGCACGCGCGCGCAATGCGTGCTTGGGCGCGGATGTGACAGGGACAATCGGCGCGCGGGCGCCATGCGTCCTTACGCGCGGATCGCCTGACACAAAGTAGGCATAAAGTGGGCACAACTCTCGGGTTTTAGTACTAGGAGTTATGAAACCACAGCGGCGCGCGCGCGCACTGCGCGCTTGGGCACCGATGCCTGCTTTCTTCTTTTTTTTTTTTTTTTGAAAAACAGGGCATTCTCTTAATCTATAAGCATTCTAAAACAATCAAAAATCAAATTTAACAACAAATCTTTTTGGTTTTTGAAAAATTTTCAAATACACTAGAAACAAAACTTATACTACAAGCAAAACACTACTCAACAACATCTAAGCTACAACTTAAGGCATAAATCTAAGCAAACAAACCAACAACCAAAATATTAAAACAAGAGTATGCAAAGAAGAAAACTACCTAATAATGGCAACCCAATTCATCCATTGATTATATTTACAAGAGAATAGAAAGAGTTTACCATGGTGAGGTGTCTCCCACCTAGCACTTTTGTTTATTGTCCTTAAGTTGGACTTATGGGGAGCTCCTCTTAAGGTGGCTTGTGCTTGAAGCTATCCTTGAACATCCACCAATGCTTGAGTCTCCAATAAGCTCCATTCTTCAATTTTAATATCTTCAAGCTTTGATGGAGTTCTTCACAAACCATGAGCTCCCAAATTTGATTCTCCTTGTGCGATCCGGGATCCCACACTTTGTTTTGACACCCATCTTCAAATTGATCATCATGATTCCAATTGGGTGGCATGACCTTAGAATTCTCAATTGAGCACCCAAACATTCTCCTAGACCCATGCAATTTGGTTTTACACCAACCATTGCCATCCAACTTTGAGCATGCAACCATCATGAACTTAGAGGAATGTCTCCAACCACTACACAACTCTCTCCTACTCTTAACTCCACAAAGAGCTCTAAGTTGACCATCATTTTCAATTAAACCATATTCAAGTGAGAAATCAAAGCTTAGGGATAAGAATTTTACCCACTTGAATGTTGTGTTGGATGATGGTGACTTAGGAAGGGGGACCTCCCCACACTTAGCCAATGCGAGGCCTATGCCCTTGGGCTCCTTCTTGATTACCTCCACCTCTTTACAACTTTCCTCAACTTCAACCTCTTCCTCTTGGTGGCTCACTTCCAATTCAATTTCTTCTTCATTGCTCACCAAGGGCATGAAAGGTTGTGCATCTCCTTCTTTGACTTCGATTTCAAGCCCAATTGGAGAGGATTCAATTGTCCATAAGAATTCTTCAATGATTGAATCCATCTCTTGGTCAACCTCTTCAAAGGCTTCAACCACTTCTTCCGGCTCAATTATCTTAACTTCCTCCTCTTGTTGCACTCCTTGCTTCAACTCCTCTTCTTCACCTTGAAGCTCTAAACTCACTCCCTCACTAAGCTTCTTAATTTCTTCTCCACATTCGTCAATGAGAGTGCTTTGGTTACTTAGGCTTAGTCGGGAGGAGGCCATGTTGCTAACAGCTTCCACTAGGATAGCCATCTTGGCTCTTAGCTCCTTAAACTTCTTTTCATCCCCCTCTTGTCGCCTTAAGATATGAGATTCAAGATCTCTCAATTCCAACATAGAGGCTTCATCAGAGGCGGTGGTGGAAGAGAGGGTTCATTATTTGAGGGGAAGGCATTCTAGTTGGAAGGTGATTCATTTTGGTAAGGATATGGAGATGGTGTATATGGAGGTGGTTCTTGGGAGTAATTGTGTTGGAATGGTGGTGGTTCCATGTGTGGTTTATATGGTTCATAAGGTGGTTGGTATGGTGGATAAGGATTAGGGTCATAATGAGGTGTTTGGTGGTATAGGGCTTGTGAGTAAGGTGGTTCAAAATCATATTGAGGGGGTGGTTCATAGGCATGTGGTGGTGGTTGTTGACAATCATAATAAGGGTCACCACATCCATTAGATTGATATGCATTAGGATTAGAATTATACCCATAAGAATCTGGAGGTTGTTGTTGCCAAGAAGGGTGATCAATCCTTTGAGGCTCCTCCCACCTTTGATTGTTCCATCCTTGATGCATATTGTCATTATAGTTCCCATTTCCTACAACATAATTTGAGCCAAACTCATAGCCAAAGTGATGAGAATTCATAGTGAAAAAAAAAATAAAAATAAAAGCTAATAAAAATAAGCAACAAAGTCCTAAAGCTAGCAAAAACTAACAAATAAGCAAAAAGCGAACATATTCACAATATTCACAATAGCCAATAACATAACACCATTGCAACTCCCTGGCAACGGTGCCATTAATTTGATACAAGGATTTATATCGGTTCAGAATTCCACAAAATAATTCCGTTGTTAGTATAGTCCAAACCAATATTCAATCCTCAAATCAAATTAAATTTGGTTGTCACAATTAACAAACCCCAAATAAAAATTAACCGAAGTATTTAGACTCCGGATCGTCTCACAAGGAATTGCAATGAAGTGCTCAATTATTGGCTATGAAAATGCAAGGGGGAGGGTTTGATTGATAGAAGGGGTAGTAAAACAAATGACAAGAAGAGTAAATCGAGCAATTAAAGAAAGTAATTATTAAAGAGAGACATTCATGGCAAGAATTGAGATCATAGGCTTTCTATCCTAGTCATTCAATGATCCATTCATCTTATTTAGTCAACTCCAACAAATAGGGAGAATGTTAAACAAGACTAATCAATCGTATCACAATTATAAACAAGAATTTATCTTATTACATCATCTCCAACATTGGAAGAAGATATAGGTTATCTTCCATGAGAGAAAGTCTAACAAGACTAGCTAATCTCAATCCAAAAGTTCTAATCAACTTACTAATTAAATTAGCAAAAGATTAGCGTCAATGAAAACAATATTAGCTAACAACTCTAGATCACCAATATAAGTTGGGTTTTCATGACTTAAGATTGCCCAATTACTCTTTCCAAGCCAAGAATGCTCAAAATCTACTCTAAAGCCCAACCAAGCATTTTGTCACATATTTGGTGGGTAATAAAGGAAAGCATAATAAAAGTGCAAGAATAATAAATCTACCAACTACCAATTGCAAGAAATCAATAATAACAATCAAGATCAACATAAAAGAGCATGAAAACATAAAATTGCATTAAAGAAAATTAAGATCCAACAATTGTTCATAAACATAAAAGAGGACAAAATAAAGGAAATGACAAGTAAAACTAGAAGAGTAGAGATGTAACAACAAGACATTAAAGGGAGAAACTAAATCAAAACAAGAATTAAAACTTGGATCCAAGAAGAATTAACTAAAACTACCCTAAAATCTAGAGAGAGGAGAGAGCCTCTCTCTCTAGAATTCTAACCCTAAAACATGATGAAAACTAAACTATGACTACTTGGTTCATTCCCCCTTCAATCCTTGGGTTAAATAGCATCAGAAATGAGTTGGATTGGGCCCAAAATGCTTCAGAAATCGCTGGGAGTGATTTCACTTTAGTGGGCCACGGACAGCATCGGCGCGTACGCGTACATGGCGCATGCGCGCCCCTGAACACGAAGTAACATATAGCAAATTTTATATCATTTCGAAGCCCCCAGATGTTAGCTTTCCACCACAACTAAAACCGCCTCACTTGGACCTTAGTAGCTCAAGTTATGGTCATTTGAGTGCAAAGAGGTCAGGCTTGACAGCTTTATGGTTTCTTTATTTCTTCATGAGTTCTCCCACTTTGCATGCTTTTCTCCTCACTTCTTCCATCCAATACTTGCCTTATGAATCTGAAATTACTCAATAAACATATCAAGGCATTGAATGGAATTAAAGTGAATTAAAATCACCAATTTTAGGGCCTAAAAAGCATGTTTTTGCATTTAAGCACAATTTAAGGGAGAATTACAAAACCATGCTATTTCATTGAATAAATGTCAGAAAAGGTGATAAAATCCCCTAAAATAAGCACAAGATAAACGACAAAATCGGGGTTTATCACGCGCACGCGCAGAAGTGGTTTCGCATAGGCACGCGCACGCATACATGTCGCGTCCGCGCGGATGAAGAATTTGCCAATCGACACGCACGCGCACATGGCGCGCACGCGCCGATACTCTCACATGGCCCACTTAAAGGCAAAACGCTGGGGGTGATTTCTGAGCTGTCCAGGCCCAAATCCAACTTGTTTTTGAGTCTATTTCATGCAGAATTGAAGCCCAAGCAAAGGGGGAGCAATTAGTTGAGCCAACATGAGCCTTTAGTTAGTTTTCTAGAGAGAGAAGCTCCCTCTTCTCTCTAGAATTAGGTTAGGATTAGGTTAGATTGTCTTAAATTCATGTTTAATTCCTTGCTTTTATCTTGTTTCTTCTACATTTTCATGCTCTAATGATGTAATCTTCTTGTTCCCTCTTGTTAGTTTTCCTTTTCATGCCTCCATGTTTAGGATTTATGAACACTTGTTGGATTTGGATTTTCTATTAATGTAATTGATGTTTGATGTCTTTTATTGTGAATTTGAGTTGTTGATCTTGTCTCCTTTGTAGTTGATAGATTTTACTATTTCTTGTCATTTATTATGCTTTCTTTTTATGCCTTCCAAGTGTTTGACAAAATGCTTGGTTGGATGTTAGAGTAGATTTTGAGCATTCTTGGCTTGGAAAGAGTAATTAGGTAATCTTGAGTCATGAAAATCCAACTCTTATTGGTGATCTAGAGTTGTTAGCTAGTATTGTTTCCATTAACTCTAATCTCTTGATAATTCACTTAGTGAGATGATTAGGACTTTTGGATTGAGATTAGCTAGTCTTGTTAGACTTTCTCTCATGGAAGATAACGTATATCTTCTTCCAATGTTGGAGATGACGTAATAAGATAAATTCTTGTTTATATTTGTGACATGATTAATTAGTCTTGTTTGACATTCTCCCTATATGAAGATGACATGATACCTTCTTCCGTTTGTTGGAGTTGACTAGATAAGATGAATTAATCAATGTATGACTAGGATAGAAAGCCTATGATCTCAATTCTTGCCATGAATGTCTCTCTTTATTACTTGCTTTCTTTAGTTACTTGCTTGATTTACTCTTCTTGTCATTTAAATTCTTGTCCATTTACTTCCTTGCCCCTTTATCAATCATACCCCCTTGTTTTATCGTAGCCAATAATCATTCACTTCATTGCAATTCCTCGTGAGATGACCCGGAGTCCAAATACTCCGATTAATTCTTATTTGGGGTTTGTACATGTGACAACCTAAATTTTTGTATGTGAGGACTCTTTGTTGGTCTTGAACTATACTTGCAATGAGAATTCATTTGAGAAATTCTATATCAACAAAAGTTCACACATCAAAATAGCGCCGTTGCCGGTGAGTTGCAATGGTGTTATATTATTGGCTATTGTATATGTTGTGAATAGCTTGATTTTTGGTTTGCTTGTTAGTTTTTGCTAGTTGTAGGACTTAGTTTTCTTTATTTCTTGTTAGTTTTTGTTTTTGTTTTCTCTTTCACCATGAATTCTCATCACTTTGGCTATGAGTGCGGTTCAAACTATGTTGTGGGAAATGGAAGCTTCAATGAGGATGTGCATCAAGGATTTGGAAATCAAAGATGGGAGGAACCCCAAGCTTATGGACAACCTTCTTGGCAACAACCTCCTCCGGCTCCTTATAGGTACAATTCAAATCTTGATGCATGCCAATCTAATGTATGTGATGACCCTCATTGTGGTTGTCAACCACAATCATCATATGCATATGAACCCCCTCCTCAACATAGCCCTCCACCACACTCACAAGCCTCATACCACCATTCACCTCTACATGATCCTAAACCATACCCACCATACCAACCACCATATGAACCATACTTAGAGCCACCACCATTCCAATACCAATACTCCCAAGAATCACAAAGTCCACAGACACTACCTCAAGAATTTCACCAATATGAACCACCTTCTGACTATAATACCTTTCCCTCAAACAATGAACCCTCTCTTCTACCATAACCCTCCGATGAAGCCTTTATGCTAGAATTAAGGGATCTTAAATCTCATATCTTAAGGCAACACAAGGAGGATGAAAAGAAATTTGAGGAGTTAAGAGCAAAAATGGCTATCATGGTAGAAGCCATTGGCAACATAGTCTCATCCCGCCTAAGCCTATGCGATCAAGGCACTTCCATTGTGGAATGTGGAGAAGCAACCAAGGAGCTTAGTGAGGGAGTGAACTTGAAGCTCAAAGGTGAAGAAGAGGAGTTAAAGTAAGAAATGCAACAAGAGGAGGAGGTAGAGATTATTGAACAAAAGGAAGTAGTGGTTGGAGCCTTAGGATATGTTGAGTACATAGAGGAAGCACAAATTGAAGAGCCTTCTTCCATGGAGTTCGAAGTTGATGTTGAGGAGGAGAGTTCACAACCTCCAAGGCATAATGTGATTGAAGAATTGGAAGAAGTGTTCCAATCAATAGGCCCTCCTATTTATGATGACTCCGCATCAACATATGATCCTCTTGAATTTGAAGAATCCTTCCCCACTATGCTCGGAATTGATGATGAGGTAGATTTCACTCAACCTCCTATGTATGATTTGAGTGACGGGGAAGAGCTAGAGGATATTGGTGAAGAAGAATGTGAACTTGAAGAAGCTTGGCAAGAAGTAGAGCATGAAGTATCTTGCCAAGTGGTGGAAGCCTTCCAAAAAGGATGGACGGGAGTGGAACGTGTTTTGTTAAGACCGTTGGGAACTCCTCCACCTAGGTTGTCATCTAATCCTTCATTTGAGTGGGTAAAACTTCTAACTCTTAGCTTTATTATCCCACTTGAATATGGTTTGCTTGAGACAGATGGCCAACTTAGGGTGCTTTATGGAATTAAGCGTAAGAGGAGGATGTTTAGTGGTTGGCATTGTAAGTCTAGGCTCATTATGGTTGAAGCTTCAAGGAGTAAAGGTTGGACTAGTGCTCAATTGGATGGGTCTAGGAGGATAGTTTGGTGCTTCCATGAGAATTCATCTCTCTTGCCACCCGGAGGAAATCACCATGATCAACTCAAGGACGGGTGTGAAAACAAGGTGTGGGATCCCGGATCACACAAGAAAAATCAACTTTGGGAGCCCACGGTTTGTGAAGAACTCCATCAAAGCTTGGAGTTATTAACCTTGAATGATGAAGCACAATGGAAGTCCAAGCATTGGTGCATGTTCAAGGATGGATTCAAGCACAAGCCACCTTGATGAGGAGCTCCCCATAAGTCCAACTTAAGGATAATAAACAAAAGTGTTAGGTGGGAGACACCCCACCATGGTAATATCCTTTCATTTTTCTCTTTTGTACAAATTGGTAAAATAGGTTTAATTTCATGTTTTGATTGATTTGTTAAGTTTTTTTGGTAGTTTAGTGTGTTAAATAAGGTTTTGTGGTGTTTTGGTAGTTGTTTGGAGGTTTGGAATGCTTGGTTTGGTCCAAAACATAGAAAAATTTTGAAAAATAGAGCACCATCCACGCGCACGCGTGCTTTACGCGTACGCGTGAATCAAGCCATTTCGACCATCCACGCGCACGCGTCATGTACGCGTACGCGTGAATTGAATTTTTCACTTCGCAGCCATTTTTCTGAGAGTTGTGCCTGCACTGTGCGCGTTTTGTGCCTCTCGCGCAAAGCTATGCACGCGTCTGCGCACCTCGCGCGTATGCGTCGCTCTCGAAATAACCCATCGACACGCACGCGTGCCTGACGCGTACGCGTCGCTTCCATTTCACCATTCCACGTGCACGCGCCAATGACGCGCACGCGTGGGCTGTCTTGTATCAACCATCTTCCTTTCTTCTCTTCTTTCCATTTCTTTCCTTCTTCTCTTTTCTCTTCTTTTCTTTCCACTCTTAAAACATCATCCAACACTACCAAGCATCATGTAACACCATTTCTTTTAGTTAGTTAGTTAGTTTAATTTTTGTTTTCCATTATAAGTGTTGGATTACTAATCTTGTTTACTGTTTACTGCTGCTTATTACTAATAGGATGTTAGTTTAACATCATTGATGTTAATTGCCATTGTTGGATTCTTTGATGAGGTTATATTTGGTTACTTGGTTATGAACTTTTCATGTTTAATGCTTTTGAATACCAAATACATGTGACATTGCCTTTAAGCTTCTTAACTCTTTTGAATTGCATGTTTTGGCCACCATGAATTCATCATCTATTGTTAGGCAATTGTACATTGTCGATGCATTTTTTTAGGTGATGCTTTTTTATGGTTTACCCTTATTCACATCACTTAATCCATGCATTGAGATCGTAGAATTGTGAAATTGGATCAAAAGCTTACCTAGTGACATATTTTTTAGCTTTGTAAAGCTTTGTGGGCCATACTTGCTATGTGATTGATTTTCACTTCTATCTTCTTTTTCCTAAGTTCCATAGCATCCATGTGTTTCACCTCTATATCACTTAGGTGTTGCAACAACTTCAATATGTATCATTGATTGTTGTGTGAGTTTCATATACCATTTTGTTCACTAAGTCTACCTACACATCAATCAATGTCCATGCATTATCCAATTTCACAATTGCTTGATTTTTGCTTGAATGCTTTTATGCTTCTTCACCACTCGTTGGGTTGTTTTAGCCTACAAGTCTTTTAAAGTATCTCAAGCACACTAGAATGAGTGAAGTGTATGTTTTCTTTTGTATAATTGTGACATGATTTTTAAATACTAGGGTGTGAATTCTAAACTGCATGCAAGTTAGGACCCACACACTTATTTTTCATTATTGTCACACCAATTCACTCACTCAATTCTAGTGATTTACCTCATTCCAACAATCCATGCTTTCTTGCTTGTGCATTTACTTGTCTTATTATCTCCTGTTTTCTATGTTCAGGATGAATCATCATAAGCAAAAACGGAAGTGGGAGAAGAACACGCAGCATCGGTTGACCTACCAACTGCAGGTAGCAACTAGGAAAGTCGCCGTACCCCCTTGTTCATCTTTGGATGCACCGAGGACGGTGCAAACTTTTAAGTGTGGGGAGGTCGTCCAACCGCTCGACATTTTTGGGTGACAAGTTTCTAATCCCAACATTTTTGTATTTTATTTTTAGGTCTTTTAGAATTTTTGGTTGCATTGCATATGTATATATTAAGCTTAGTCAAAATCATGATATTTTTCGAGAAATTCATTTTTAGGGTACCACCCCAATTGATTGAAAAAATTTTTTATTTAGAACTTGCTTGAATTATATACTTTGTAGATCATATCTTGAGCTAAGAACACAAGCATGTGAGATTTGAGCCTAATTGTGTGGTTACATCATACATAACCACTTACTTTCATTCTTGTGTGCATTATTCTCTTTCTATGATTGTAATCCTTGATTTGTTTGATTCTTTATGTCCATTACTTTGTGCATACATGCATTTATATGATTGAGGCCATTGTTTCAAATAGCTCACTTACCCAAATAGCTAACCTTTTATCTTCCATTGTTAACCAATCTTGAGCCTATGCTTAACCCATTTGTTCATAATTGTAGCACATTACAAGCTTAAGTGAAAAATAATAAATGTCCCTTGTTTGGATCTTTGATTAGTTTAGGCTAGTGAGAGTGTTCATTACTTGATTTTGGGAAAGTTGGGTACATTGGGTAAAGATAAAAGTGTATTTGTGTTTTAGTTGAAAACTTTCAAGAATTGGGTACATACTCATGTATTAATCATGTGTAAACCATATGCATTGATGTTCTTGTATATATTTTAGTTAAAAAAAAGAGAATTATAATAAAAAGGGAACAAAATGTCCCAAGGTTTAAAGTTTCATAAATTCAATGCATATGTGTGGTAATCTAAAGGAAATGCACGAGTATGTGAAAAGAAAGTGAAAGATGGATATCTAGGTTTGTTTAGAATTGTTTAGGTTGTCATAGGTTAGGTGGGAAGTTTAAGTTAATCAAAGATTCGAATTTCAAGCTCACTAGACCATATAGATCCTACCTTGACCCTAGTCCCATTACAACCTGTGGGAAAGCCCTCATGATACTTGTATCCATGCATAAAGTAATTGTTGATTGTTAGATGAAAAACAAGTCTTGGAAAACATGATTAGGGGAGAATTGAGTGAATCAACCCCATACACTTGAGTGCCTAGAGCGGATACACATCCGGCGAGGGTTCGATCGCTCAATTACATGTTTCCACCCATGATCATCTTTTCTTGCAAGTTTGTAAGATCTTTCAATGATTCAATCCAATTGTGGTTTACTCTGATTGCTAATGCCTTAGCCCTTGTGCTTGCATGTGTATTCTTGGAGATTAATTTATTTTGACTAAGCCATTGCATTCATATAGATAGATTACATATAGATAGATTGCATTTAGTTGGTTGCATTGAATAAATGTTAATACCCTTTGCTTCCTTCTTGATTTTAGCATGAGGACATGCTTAGTTTAAGTGTGGGGAGATTTGATAAACCCCGATTTTGTGATTTATCTTGTGCTTATTTTAGGGGATTTTATCACCTTTTCCCATATTTATTCAATGAAATAGCATGGTTTTGTAATTCTCCCTTGAATTGTGCTAAAGTGTAAAACATGCTTTTTAGGCCCTTAAATTGGTGATTTTAACTCACTTTAATTTCATTTGATGCCTTGATATGTTTGTTGAGTGATTTCAGGTTCATAAGGCAAGTATTGGATGGTAGAAATGAGGAGAAAAGCATACAAAGTGGAGAATCCATGAAGAAACAAGGATTAGGAATGCATCAATAGGCGCGCATGCGTACAAGGCGCGCACGCGCAGGAGTGATGTCACATAAAGACGCACACGCGTACAAGGCGCGCACGTGCAGAAGTGGTTTCACATAGGCACGTGTACGCATACATGCTGCATCCGTGCGAATGAAGAATTTGCCAATCAACGCGCACTCGCACATGGCGCGCACGCGCCGATACTCTCACATGGCCCACTTAAAGGCAAAATGCTGAGGGTGATTTCTGAGCTGCCCAGGCCCAAATCCAACTTCTTTCTGAGTGTATTTCATGAAGAATTAAAGTCCAAGCAAAGGGGGAGCAATTAGTTTAGCCAACATGAGCCTTTAGTTAGTTTTCTAGAGAGAGAAGCTCCCTCTTCTCTCTAGAATTAGGTTAGGATTAGGTTAGATTGGCTTAAATCCATGTTTAATTCTTTGCTTTTATCTTGTTTCTTCTACATTTTCATGCTCTAATGATGTAATATTCTTGTTCCCTCTTGTTAATTTTCCTTTTCATTCCTCTTTGTTTAGGATTGATGAACACTGGTTGGGTTTGGATTTTCTATTAATGTAATTGACGTTTGATGTCTTTTATTGTGAATTTGAGTTGTTGATCTTGTCTCCTTACAATTTGTAGTTGATAGATTTTACTATTTCTTGTCATTTATTATGCTTTCTTTTTATGCCTTCCAAGTATTTGACAAAATGCTTGGTTGGATGTTAGAGTAGATTTTGAGCATTCTTGGCTTGGAAAGAGTAATTAGGTAATCTTGAGTCATGAAAACCCAACTCTTATTGGTGATCTAGAGTTGTTAGCTAGTATTGTTTCCATTAACTCTAATCTCTTGCTAATTCACTTAGTGAGATGATTAGGACTTTTGGATTGAGATTAGCTAGTCTTGTTAGACTTTCTCTCGTGGAAGATAACCTATATCTTCTTCCAATGTTGCAGATGACGTAATAAGATAAATTCTTGTTTATATTTGTGACATGATTAATTAGTCTTGTTTGACATTCTCCCTATGTGAAGATGACATGATACCTTCTTCCGTTTGTTGGAGTTGACTAAATAAGATGAATTAATCAATGTATGACTAGGATAGAAAGCCTATGATCTCAATTCTTGCCAAGAATGTCTCTCTTTATTACTTGCTTTCTTTAGTTACTTGCTTGATTTACTCTTCTTGTCATTTAAATTCTTGTCCATTTACTTCCTTGCCCCTTTATCAATCATACCCCTTGTTTCTTCAAAGCCAATAATCATTCACTTCATTGCAATTTCTCGTGAGATGACCCGAAGTCCAAATACTCCGGTTAATTCTTATTTGGGGTTTGTACATGTGACAACCTAAATTTTTGTATGTGAGGACTCTTTGTTGGTCTAAAACTATACTTGCAACGAGAATTCAATTGAGAATTTCTATATCAACAAAAGTTCACACATTAGTTACCTCAACCTTCTTGAATACTTGAAGCATGTTTAAATCAAACTCTGGAGTCTTCTTGGCCTTCTTTACCATGGAAGGGAATGGGATAGGAATGGATTCATCCACTATAGCCTTCCTCTTGGGTCCTTAAGGCCCACTTCTTCTTCCTCGTGCCTTGCATTTACCTCCTCTTCTTCATGTGGAACTTCAACAACCACTTCTTCATCATGAATGTCTTCCATGACCCTAGGAGGTATCTCTTCCAATGTAGTTTCCGACCGTAGAGTAATGGCATTGAGGCCGTCCTTTGGGTTTGAAAGGGGTTGGGATGGAAATTTGGTGTTGTTAGAGGAGGATAGGGCCAACTTTGAAATCATATCGGTAAGATTGGCCAATTGAGCACTCATGCTACCATATTGTGCACTCAAGGTATTAAATTGAGCCTTGTTGGAGGAGGAGGATTGGTTGGATTGTTGTCTTTGATGTGGTGTTTGTTACTTGGTGTAGTTGTTTTGGTTTTGATGGGATGCTTGGTTGTGATGATTTTGGTTGGCTTGATGGTTGTTGTGTTATCGTGGTATTGGAATGAAGATTGGTGGTTGTTGTTGTAGTGAGAAGAAGAGTTGTTTCATCTTTGAATTTGATTGATCCTTTGTGCATTGTCCCTCCACCCTTGATGGTAGTTATTGCCATGAGAGTAGTTGTTTTGGCCTTGAGGGGGATAGGGTGGACGATTGTTATAGTTCACATTGGCTACGGCAAGGGTATACTCCTCTTGAATTTTTTGGCATTGATCGGTGTAATGTGTGGTGCTAGAGCACAAACCACAAATTCTAGGAGGACCCTCAAGTTGAGCAACTTGGGGTGGGGCTTGGATGGCTTGGATGGAATAGAATTCCTTTTGTTCTTTATGCATCTCCGTAAGGATAGTGGTCATATCCCCAAGCACCTTGGTTAAGCTTGTTTCGGAAGGGGATGTTTCCACTACACCCTTGAGAGGATTGCTTCTACTCTTACATGTTGTGTAGCCTCGGCAACATCATTTATCAAGCTCCAAGCTTCTTCTGCCGTCTTGTTTTTGGAAAGGGAACCACCACTAGTTCTATCTTCCGCACAAAGACCTCCAGTAAAGTAACTGATAAGCAAATGAGTGTCCAATCCATGGTGTGGACAAGATTCCAATAGCCTCTTGAACCTAGTCCAATACTCATATAAGTTTTCTTGGTCCTTTTGCATTATACCGAGATTTCCTTCTGGATGTAGTCGGTCTTCTCTGACGGAAAGAACTTGTCTAGAAACTCTCTTCTCAAGAAATTCCAATTGGTCACAATCTCATCCAGTTGCGAAAAAAACTACATTTTTGCTTGCCCCTCAAGAGAGAAGGGAAAAGCAAAAACAATAATAGCCACCTCATCGGCTTCATGCCTTCGAGCCGTAGAACAAGCAACTTGAAAATCTCTTAGATGTCAGATGGGGACTTGACCCAGAAGCCCATGATACTTGGGGAGCAGATTTATCAAGCTATTTTTCAACTCAAAGTTTGGATCAAGGTTGGGATACCTTGCTTGCAAAGGTTGAAGTATAATATTTGGAGCCCCTTGTTCATGCAAGGTGATTCGGCGTGGCTCCGCCATGTATTGTTCACTTGTGGGATGCAAAGATGTATTAGTGGTGCCAACAGAAGAATAGGAAGTAGCGAACTCCAAGTCACTCTCGATTTTGTCTAGTGATTCGGTATGCTCCTCAAGAGAGGGCGAAGTACTAGCTGTATAGTTCAAGCACCGTCTAGCTTGTCGAGTGTGTAACAAAGTTCTTTCAATCTCAAGATCAAGCTCGGCTAAACTAGGGTTCGGTTGAGACCGTGTCATCAAACTTGGAAGTCATAGCACATGTATAAAAGAAATCTAAACTACAACTAAGTATTGAAAGTAAGTAAACTATCTACACTATTCACATATTCACATAACCAATGTCAAAGCATACGTTGCAACCATTCCGCGACAACAGCGCCAAAAATTTGATAGGTTAACTATCATCGGTAAAGAATTTCACAAAATATTCACGTTGCAAGTATAGCTCTCAACCGACAAATAATCCTCAAATCAAATTTTAAAGATTTGGTTGTCACAAAGTTCAACCCCAATAAAAGTAACCGAAGTATTCAAACCTCGGGTCGTCTCACAAGGAATGGGCAAACATGTGCATCAACATTGGTTAGAATTCCGGGGTTGGAAGTCATGATCAAGAAATTAAACTAATAGACTTAACAAGAAAGAAATCTTAAAGTGCAAGAAACTAAACCAAGTAACTAAAGCAAGGTATGAGCAATTTCAAACTAATAAGAGAACATCCAATATAATTCTACTCTAAAACTAAACAAGTAACTATAACTAGAATTAAGCAATTAAAATTTTTGGGTTTCAAATATGAATAATAAAAGTAACTCTTAGCTAGGCATAGGAATTGGGGTCACCATCCTTGTCTAATAACCATATCTTGACAATTGTGAGGAACCAAGCCCATTAAGTTTACTTCTATACTTGAAGTATATCAAATGGCTTGATCAACATCAATCCATAAGCCCCAACCTAGCTACTAATTGACTTAGTAGTAGGCTAGTGTCAATGGTTATCAAGTTGACCACTAAGGGTTCTCAAATCACCAAATCTATTAGACCCAATGACTCAAGTTTGCCCAATTCCCTTAGCCTAGGCCAAGAGTAAAGAAAACTACTCCATAATCAAGGGAAACATTTCATCAAACACATGGTATGCATTAATAAAAGACATATTCAAATTGCAATTAAATTGTAAATTGAAAGTACCCACTAACAATCATCAATGGAAAACTACTCAAATAATACTATTACGCATAGAAAACATCAATGTATCATCAACAATTCAAGATCCACAAAGTTCATAAGATGAATAGAAAATGGGAAATAACTAGGAAACATAAATCTAATACAAGATCTCAACAAAATTATACTAGAGAATTCAAATTAAGTAACCAAAACTAGAAATCAACAAAATCCAATTCAGAATTCAACAAGGGTAGATAAAATCAAACTAGATCTAGAGAGGAATAATGGTTTCTCTCTCTAGAAGAACAAAAACCAAAAACTAGCCAAAGGTATGTCTAAGTGTGTAATGAATGATCCTCCCTTCCCCACTAGAGTTCCTGGGTCTTTTCCATGCAGATTCAGCTTGAATTTGGGCCTACAGAGCCTCAAAAATCGCCAGGCACGATTTCTTTAATGAGGTCACGTGCTGCTCGTCACGCGTACACGTCGCCTGCATTTCACAATCCACGCGTACGCGTCAAGCGTGCGTACGCGTCGGTAGGGAAGTAGCCAATCCATGCGGATGCGTCACTCTTCGCGCGTCATACCCAACTCCTTGTACCCACACGTGCGCGTGGGGTGCTCGTGCACGTCGAAGTTGATTTCCCAAAGCCCAATTCTTCATGTTCCTTCCACTTGTGCATGCTTCCTTCCTCTCTTCTAGGCCATGCTTGCCCTACAAACTCTGAAACCACTCAACAAACATATCACGGCATCGAATGGTGATAAAAGAGGATAAAAATATGGCATTTTTAAAGCAAAAGAAGCATGTTTTCCATCATGAAGTAATATTAGGAAGATAACACAAAAACATGCAATTTCTATGAATAAGTGTGGAAAATATTGAGAAAACCCCCCAAATTCTACGCAATATAAACCAGAAAATTGGGATTTATCAGTATTCATGCCCTTCGACCTCAAGAACGTAGGGGCTACGTATCAAAAATTAATGAACAAAGTATTCGCCAATCACATCGGAAAGCTGATGGAGGTTTATGTAGACGACATGCTGGTAAAGACACAAAGAGAGGAAACTTTATTATCCGACCTCACTTGTAGAATTAATGTTTAGTCAATAAAAAATTCATCAACTCTCAGTAAAGAGTTTGAACTTTATGATTACAACGACTGAGATAAATAAAACCTTGGCCAAAGGGATTGAATGAATAAAGAAATGAATTTCTTAAGTCATTCACAGTTCATTATAATAATGGTAACAAGTTAGAATTTTGATAATTAAACCGTAATCTAAGGGTTAACCAAGAGCTGGAAAGATAGAAGGAATTATACTTTGTTCTTCCTAGGTTCTTAGTAAAAATATTACTTTATACTATCGGTTTGTTAAGGAGTATTACTAGACGCCAACCTTGATTAGTAAATTTTGTATGACTAATTTATTATCTGCTTTGTATTGAACCTACGGGGTCACATACTAATGAGTGTTTTAATCTTTGCTAAAGAATTATTTAATTATTATTTTGATTTGATCAAATAAATAATTATATTAATTAAAATAGAACATTATTATATTCTTTACTAGCACAAAAAAATATAATATAATAATATGATAATTTAGAATATTAAATGAAAAATGAGAATAATTAGTTATTCTATTTCTAAATTTGAATTCAAAGTTTGGATGAGATCCTAACTGATTCTGTTTTAAATTGTTACGATATGATTCATAAAATTTCAAGGATTCAGATTTGAAATTACAAAATATGATTTAAATTTGAATTGAGATTTAAATTTAGAATCAATAACAAATCTCATACTATATATATATATATATATATATATATATATATGCCAAGAGTAGAAGAAAAATATGAAACCAACACATGAGTTTTATTTCTTTACCTTTACACGCATAAATGTATGTGAGTTTAATACTTGGAGATGAATCTTATGGTGTGCAAAGAGTTGCAAAGAGGTTTCTCAATTTAGATCAGATATCCATTGGTCAAGGAGTTAACAGCAAATATTAGTCTCAGTATGGATACGCATAGCGCCTTCATACCATCGAAGGATAAAGTGATTTTTACTAGTGTATACAGGTATTTAGATCTGATCTAGTTTCTAAAAATAAAATTTTAGCAAAAAATAGATCTTTAGAATTACTTTCTTTTTTTCTGCTGTGTTATGAACACATGGTAATCCTTCATTTAATATATCACAAATACACTTACTACTAAAAATGTTATTTAAAACAACATTTATTACTTTCAAAATTTTTTAATTTATTTTCTTTTGTTTTTTGTTTTTTTTCTTTTGCTTTTTTTTATTTCACGAATAAATGCATATGCTTTTAACAATCTGATACATATATATATATGTGTTTGTCTAATTCCCAAAATATTCAATTAATACATATTTTTATCCACCAATAATTTTTTTTCTTCCACACTTGAATGATACAATATCTACTAGGCTAAGCTAATTAAACATCAAATCAGAAATATTTATAATCTTTTGTTTAGGAGTACTGTTGTGCTAAAAATTAAGAATAAAGGGGATCAATTAGCTCAAAATTAGTTAACAATAATAGATTAATAAGGTAAGACCCTTTAGGTAAGTGAATTCATATGAAATAATAGCTTCAATTGAAAGAACCATAATTAATTAATTGCTAAATTAAAAATAATTTAATTTTCTGAAATAGGTTCAAAAATTTAGAATATTAATTAGAAAATTTAAATATGATATTTGGACTCAATAGATTTTTTTGAGTTGGAAAATATAAATTTCTGCGGAAAATTGCGTAAAAACGCGTACTAGTAAATTAGTCGGTAGTCCCGGCTTAAGTCTGTCCGGTACTGCGTGAGAATAATAAAAGCAGTAGAAAATATTAGAAAAATAATTAAAGTTGAAAACCGGGTGCTAATTCTAAAGGTTTGGCCCAAAATTGGGCCAAACAGGCAAAAAACGCTAATGGGTTAGACCGGGCCCAAGTTAGGCCCAAGCTCAACATATATATACCCTTAAGTGAGGCCATTTCAGCCTCATAATCCTCATAAACACAAAAGCACAGCTGAAGTGAAAGAAGAGAGAGGAGAGAGCTTTCCACCATTGTAACTATTCATCACAAACATCCCAAACTGATAACTTGAGCTATGGTGCTCAGATTCGCGTGCAGTTTGTGACTACGTGAAGCTCTCGCCGAGCCCGTTAGTTTTATCTAACTTTTGTTGGTAAGAATTCAAAACTTCCTCTCCATTCTATAGCCCAAAAAAATTCGAAATTTTACGTTTGAGTATTGAGTAGATTTTGTGTTTTCAATTTATTAGGTGATATCTAAGGTTAGGCTATAGGTAGTTTGTGCCCCATGTATGAACCGGCATAATCGTTTTAAATAAAATAATAATTTTTAAGTACCCAGAGTAGATTCAAAATTTAGAAGTTTTAATTTGAAAATTTAAAGGTGAAATTTGATTTCAATAAATTTTTCTGAGTTGGAAAATGTATCTTTTTCAAAAAGTTTTTGAAAAAAATGTGCACTGCTGTTCAAGCCGGCAGTACCGGCTCTAGTCTGTCCAGTACCGCGTAATTTAAAAAATAAGATTTTGAAAATTCATTTGTTGTTTTGAAAAGACAAAAATAATTTATAATTGAAAATCGGGCACTAATATTAAAGGTTTAGGCCCAAAGTGGGCGAAACGGACCTAAAACGCTAATAGGATAGGCATTCATCATATGCATCTCTTATATGCTTGTTTGCTTTGATTACTTGAGTTTGCCTAATTCTATAATATGCCCACTTGCTTCTTAAATTACTTGTTATATATGAATACTACATGTGTTTTACTTGCCTGCATTATCTATGATTGTCCGCTGCTGAGGAGGTTAGGTAGGCGGTGGTGATGGGATCGTACGGAGGGTAGGTTGGTGAAGGCTGTGGGACAGTGGTGACTAGTTTTAGTTAGGAATCCCCTAAGTTTAGATAACCCTGTATATTGTTTATGGTTTAAGTTATTTATTTATGTTAAGCTTGAATATCTGTATCCGTGTGAACTTCTAGGATTGCCTTTAGCATCCCGGAAACCTTACATCTTATATATTGGGCACTGTTATCATACTGAGAACCTTCAGTTCTCATACCATATGTTGTTGTTGATTTTCAAATGCAGGTCGTAATTCACCTCGGTGAAATTGCGGACATGGTGACAGAGCGGAGTATGGTTTCTTCCTGGTTTATTTTTGTTTTATTCTGTTGTAGTAGTTTCTCTCACCCTTTCTATTTTAGACTTTATGGCTTTAGAGGCTTACTTGGGAGATAAGTTGTATAAGCTGTTTAACTCAAAAACTCTGTATTTTTCTGTTTATAACTAGTTAGTCTAAATTCCGCAGGCTATGACTAGAGTTCTTTTGTTTATCATACTTATGTATATCTATCTTGACTATTATTATATTACGTCTCATGTTGTATCCTGTGCCTTTACACTTTTAGTTATCGCGTGTGAACGCCTCATGCTTGTAAATCCGCTTTATGCGATTTTGAACTTTATTCCTTCATCGGGCTCCTAGTATTATTATCTCCTTCTATATATAATATTATTTGAGCCTTAAAATTGTCATGACACCTTGTTATCCTTCGTTTTATGGCGCGAGGTAAGGCTTAGACTAACGGGTGTTACATTAAGTGGTATCAGAGCGGTTCGTCTTCGTGAGCCTGAGGGATGGATCGATTGTGCTTCGTTGCACACTCTAGGTCATTTTTCTTTCATGCTATTTAGGTTATCTGCTTGATATGCATAGCATGCTTGTTTGTGAATGCCTTTGGAGATAATTGAAGCACTAGGCTTGAGATATTGAGATTGATCACCTTGATATCGATTGTTTGGGTGTGAAAAGGAAACCCAAATGGCAACTCGCGGATGAGGTCAATCACGTTAACGAAGAGATAGTGATGATGATTAACCTAGCCAATGCGTTACGAGCTCAACATGTTCTGGAAAACCAATTCATAGGGTTTGCGGCATGTCAGTTGATTGGTGAGGTTCAACACTGGTGGCAGGGGAAGTACCGACAGATACTTTTGTGGGTTTTTAATTATGATTTTCAAATTCTAACTGGTATGGTCTTGAATCATGTTGAAAAAGTTTTAAAGCTTAGAATGATTTTGAAAATTTTGTTTGAAACTGTTGGTTTAAACGATTTGGTTTTGAAAGTAAGTCGGAACTCCTGGTTTAAATGATATGGTTTAAAAGAAAAGTGAGTTCTATGATTTTGTTCATTTGTGAATTTGGTTTCTAATTTATCTTATCGAAAGGGATTCAAATTGAAAAATTTTTATTTAAGAAAATCGTGATTTAAAGTAATCGACTTCTGAGTAAACGATTTTTGACTCTTTTGAGAAAGCTTTAACAATGAACTGGTTTAGAATAAACTTGTTTTGAAGGTTTTGGAAAAATGTTACAAAAGCAGTATTTGGTTTTAAGGAAAAATTTTCGGACTCTTTAGTGACAAATAATCAGAGTGACGCAGTGGAAGGCGAAAGGGAACCTTGACATGGTAGAACACTTTGAGGAGGATATATCACACGATCCGAATTTTCGAGGGTGAAAATTTTATTAGGAGGGGAGAATGTAAGAATCGGCATAACCGTTTTAAATAAAATAATAATTTTTAAGTGCCCAGAGTAGATTCAAAATTTAGAAGTTTTGATTTGAAAATTTAAAGGTGAAATTTGATTTCAATAAATTTTTCTAAGTTGGAAAATGTATCTTTTTCGAAAAGTTTTGTAAAAAATGCGTACTGCTATTCAAGCCGGTAGTACCAGCTCTAGTCTGTCCAGTACCACGTCTTTTGGAAAATAAGATTTTGAAAATTGATTTATTATTTTGAAAAGACAAAAATAATTTATAATTGAAAACCAGGCACTAATCTTAAAGGTTTAGGCCCAAAGTGGGCCAAACGGACCTAAAACGCTAATAGATTGGACCGGGCCCAACAAATATATGCTCATTTAATGAGCAATTCAGCTCATTCCACCCCAAAATGAGAGAAAGGGGGCGCTGTTGGATGAGAGAAGGGAGGAAGAAGGTTACTATTCACCTCCTCCTTCAAAGCTCCATAACTTTTGATCCGGAGATTCGATTGAAGAGCCGTTTGCGGCCACGCGAAGCTCTTGTCGAGCTCTCCGATTCTAGCTAGGTATTGTTGGTAAAATCTCTCAACTCGTGCTCCCATTTCGAGCCCTAGAATTTCTGCATTTTTGGGTTATTGTTTTTGAGTAGATTTTCTAGTTTTGCTTATTTAGGTGTTCTCTAGCAGTGGATAATTGTCGGGCTTTGCCCCAATCACCATTGGATAAGGTAAGGAACCTCTATATCCTTGTAGTTTGATGTAGTGTGAGCTTTAATTGATAATGCATGGTTATGTTGTATGTATGAAGCTTGTTTTTGGAGTTGGTGGTGGCTTTTGGTTTGGCTTTAGTGGTTTGGAGCTTGGTGGAAGCTTGTTGTAATCAAGTTTGGTGTTTAACCATATTGGAAATCGGCCAAGGTATGGTTTCAGTTTCCTTTATGTAATATATAATGTTTCTGGACACTTAGGCTAGTTGACCCTAAGATAGGATTGAATGATAGTTGTGTATGATTGATTATATATGAAATTATGTTTGACTATAAAGAGGATGATATAGAGTGTTAGAGTATGTGATATATTAAATATGGTGAATATAAGATGATATTAGATTTTGAATATTGTTGTTGGTGAATGGCGTTGATTATTGAAATTGAGATTGAAAAATGATAACTATGATATAATGATTGTGATGCTATGAAAGTGATGTGATGATGTTGTAATTGGGGAAAGGTATATATGAGGATTTAGATTGTGTAAATTATTGGTATAAAATATTGAAGTGGAATTGTAGGTTTGTGTTGGTTTATGGAGGAAGGGTTGAGTGAATAAGGTGTGGAAGTGATGGAAGTACAATGGAATGGTAAAGTGTAAAACCTGGTTAATTAATGACTAATTAACCCATAAATTAAAATTAATTCTAGAAAATTAGAAAATGTGAATTTTATAGCTTAATATGATAGAGAAAATTAAAACGAGAATTTTGACACCAATTTTAAAGAAATCGACCCAAGATTGGGCCGAACGGGCCAAACCGGGCCAACCGGACCCGTATTGGGTCCAAGGCCCAGCCCAATAATACATAAGTGAAGGCAACAACCTTCCTTGCTGCCAAATGAACTTAGAACACAGCAAGGAAAAGGGGGAAAGCTTGAAACCCTTTTCCAAATTCACTTAAATCTTCAATTGATCATAACTTTTAATCCGGAGCTTCGATTGACGCACCGTTTGTAGCCACACGACCACGGCGTCAAGCTTTACAAAATCCATAAGGTTGTGCAAGAGGTAAGCCACGTTTTTACCTCTATTTTTCCAGCCCTTATTTTCGAAAATTTTGGGTAAAAATGTTGAAATTGTGAGCTCTTTTGTGTTATAGGATCTAATTAACTTGAAGGGAAGGCTTAATCTTGCCCCCTTGATCCTTGGGTAAGGTGAAGTTCTCAACCCTAAGCTAAACACTTGGAATTTTGTGATTTGTGTATTGAGTTATTATGTTTGGATGTGATAATTGTGGTTTAGGTAGTATGTATATGAATATTGAAGCTTGATTGAAATCTTGGAATGCTTGGAAAGGGGCTTTTGTACTGAGAAATCTGATCTTGGAGGTGATGGATCCTTGAAAAATGAGAAAGAATGGAATTGAAATTGTTCCGGGTTGAACAGGAATCGGCCAAGGTATGGTTTCGGTTTCTTGTATCTAAAATGTAATGTGGTTGTGAAAGCTTAGGCTAGAGACCCTAAGATAGGACTTGAACTATTTATGTTGTTAATTGGTTGAGGTGAATTGTGTTGTTATGTATGTATTTAGTGGATTTTGAAATGTCGATGTGGTTGTTGGATGATATGGATTAAGTTGAATATATGTGAATGATGATTGATTGGTTGTGAGTGTGGCTAATTATTAATGAGCATTGATGAAGAGAAAATTTGTTTGTATAGAATTTCACAATTGAAATCTCATTGAAAGTATAGTTTCTAAACCAACAAACAATCCTCACATCAAAAATTTGTTTGTCACAAGTACAAACCCCAATAAAAATAACCGAGAGTATTAATCTCGGGTCGTTCTCCCTAGGAATTACAATGAAGTACTTTATTATTGGCTATGAAGGAATGCTTTGGAGTTTTTGTAATAAGAGATAAGGAATGTAAATAACAAGAGAAATAAGCTAATAACTAAGAAAGCTCTTTGCAAAGAATGAGAATTAGAAGTCCTATCCTCATTATCATCATCAATTGTGACAAGAATTGTCCATTGCTCCCACTTAGTTAACCTCTAACTATGAAGGAAAGTCATGTGGATATAATCAACTTGAGTCCACAAGTCCTAGTCAAATTATAGTGAAAGACTAGCTTTAGTGAAATTCAAGTCAACTAGCAACTTCCAATTATCAATCAACAAAAGAGTTTGATAACTCAAGAGTGTCTCCAATTACTCAACTCAAGCCAAGAGGAGAAAAATCTACTCTAAAATCTAACCAAGCATTTTATCAAATACTTGGAAGGCATAAAAGGAAAGCATAATAAAATGACAAGAAATATAAAATCTAACACTATCAAATGCAAGGAAATAACAATGACAAAGCAATTAAACAATAAAGGAACATAAAATAAGAAATTGCATTAAAGGAAATTAAAATCAACAAAGTGCTTATAGATATGAAAGTAGCAAAATAGAAGAAATTAACAAGAAGAACTAAGAGAAAGTTGGGGCCTAAAATCTGAATTCTGTGAATTATGCAGAATTTGTGATATCTGGTTTGTGTGCGCACATCCACTATCTGTTTTACGTCAAGCAATACGTGGAGTAACTCCCGATATAGCAGTAAAAGCAAGACGTGTAGGCGGATCTACTCATCAAGTTCCCATTGAAATAGGATCCACACAAGGAAAAGCACTTGCCATTCGTTGGTTATTAGGGGCATCCCGAAAACGTCCGGGTCGAAATATGGCTTTCAAATTAAGTTCCGAATTAGTGGATGCTGCAAAAGGGAGTGGCGATGCCATACGCAAAAAGGAAGAGACTCATAGAATGGCAGAGGCAAATAGAGCTTTTGCACATTTTCGTTAATCCATGACGTTAATCCATGAATAGGATCTATATAGACACATAGACCCATGGATCCATACATCTCGATCGGAAAAGAATCAATGGAAAAAGAATCGGAAGTGATCAATATATCTCTCGAAACAAACGAAAAGGAAACGAAAGACGAAACATAAATCATGGATCAACTAAGCCCTCTCGGGGACTTGCTTAAGAATAAGAAGAATAAGAAAGAGGAATCTTATGTAAATACCATGGAATAAGGTTTGGTCCTATGATTTTATTAAAAAATATAACTATTTGAAACTATTTTAGTTAATATTATATACAAATTCTATATTCTATTAGAGAATAGAATCCAGCTAATTCAGAGTATTCCAACGTTTGTATTTTTTATACAAAAAAACTTTTTGAATTTCCCGTAGAAATTGATTGCGCTAATGAATAAGCTTTCAATGCTGTCCAAAAACCTCTCCTTTTCCAAAGAGTTTTTCGGATTTTTTTTTTGGATCTCGAGGTGCGTTTCTTTGGAACTGCCATGCAACTGATATAGTTTTTTTATTGCTACAAGTCATGTGAAAGACATATCTTCTGTTCCGTAAAACAAATAGTTCTTTTATTTGATTAATTAGCCATTTTTTTTTATCCCCTCTTTTTTTCTATCTTTCTATCTAAAGTAAAACTTTGAATATTATAACACTTTTTTCAAAATTTTGCCAAACATAGATATCTGTTTAATGTAAAAAAAGAAATTAGTTCGAAAAAACTAATGCTTTTGAAATAAAAGACAAAAATTCTTATTTATTCGATTGGGTCACCCCGTGAATTTTTGAACCTGTGCGCACGCACAACCTTGTGCGTACGCACACACGGGGGTGTGGTTGCTGCTGGGAGTGTAAGAACCGGAGTTTTTCCGTAAAACCGTTTTAATAAAAATAATAATTTTAAGTGCCTGAGATAGATTCAAAATTTAGAAGTTTTAATTTGAAAATATAAAGGTGAAATTTGATTTCAATGAATTTTTCTAAGTTGGAAAATGTATCTTTTGCGAAAGGTTTTTGTAAAAATGCATACTGGCGCTTAAGCTGGTAGTACCAGCTTTAGTCTGTCCAGTACCACATATTTTGGGAAAATAAGATTTTGAAAATTGATTTGTTGTTTTGAAAGAACAAAAATAATTTAGAATTGAAAACCGGGCATTAGTCTTAAAGGTTTTAGCCCAAAGTGGGCCAAACGGACTAAAAACGCTAACAGGTAGGACTAGGCCCAAATCAGGCTCAAGGCCCACATATATATACATGTTTAATGAGCTTTCAGCTCATTTTTCACCTCCAAGAGAGAGAGAGAGAGGCGCGGTTTAAGAGAGAAGGGAGAAGAAAGGGGGTGACACTATTCATCACCACCTTTCGGGAGCCATATCTTGAGCTACGGAGCTCCGATTGACGAGCCGTTTGCGGCCACACGAAGCTCTCATCAAGCTCTTTATTTATATCTAAGAAAATATGGTAAGAACCCAAAGCTCAAGCTCCAGTTTCCAGCCCTAGATTTCTTTGTTTTTGGGTTAGAGTTTTTGAGTAGATTTTGTGATTTTGCTTGTTTAGGTGATCTTTAGTAGCGGGTAATTGTCGGGCTTTACCCCAATGATGCCAGGGTATCTTGACCAGTTTCACTAACCTTTTTCTTTACTATTTTAGGGTAGTTTCATGCATTTTCTTAATAAATAAGCAAGTTTTGGATGAATATACACTTACATCTTGATTCAAGCAAACATTGTGAACTTTACATGATTTCATGAGAATTATGCATGAATTGAATGTTAAAATGGATGATGCATGATCTCATGACTTGAGACAAAGCTTTGATGCACCTTGTTTGTTTGGTTTCAGGACAAAGGAAGCAAAGAAGAGCCACGTTAGCAGCCACGTTAGTCTCACTAATATGACCACTAACGTGGAAAGGGAGCAAGCTTGCAACGTTAGTGGTAAAGTTACCACCAATAACACTTTCAAAAGGCATCATAACCCACGTTAGTTGCTACGTTAGTTACATTAACGTGGGAACTAACGTGGAAGGAAAGAGAAGCTCCAACGTTAGTGGTAAAAGTGAACACCACTAACGTTCCAAAAGGCCACATACAGCCACGTTAAGAGTCACATTAATCCAATTAACGTGAACTCTAACGTGAAAAAAGAAAGAGATCGCCAACATTAGTGACACTCACCTTTGTCACTAACGCTGGAGCAGGCCAAGATTGCCCACGTTAGTGGTCACGTTAAGACCACTAACGTGAAGGGTAACGTGGATCAAGCGGTGATATGCCAACGTTAGTGACACTAACCTTTGTCACTAACGTTGGAGATGGCAAGCACACCCACGTTAGTGGTCACGTTAATTTCATTAACGTGAAGCACTAACGTGGAAGGAAGGCGCGTTTTGAAGCGTTAGTGACAAAGGTAAGTGTCACTAACGCTCTCGAGCCTTGGCATGCCCACGTTAAGGGCCACGTTAGTTACACTAACGTGGATTATTAACGTGTAAGATAGGGACAAGGAGCAACGTTATTGGTAAAAGTAAGTGCGAATAACGCTTGCGAAGGGCTAAGAGGCTACGTTAGTGTTTATGTTAGTACCACTAACGTTGAAGTTAATGTGGATCAACTAGTTTGGAACGTTAGTGACAAAGTTATCGTCACTAACACTTTCAAACCCAAGTTTACACTTAACGTTAACGCCACTAACGTCCTAACTAACCTCCCATCATGCCTAACTCACATTCTTTCTGCAAGCAAAGTTGAGCCCACTAAAGACTGTAACTGCTTCAACTAAAGATCAAGGGCCCATATTCAAGACTTGAAGAGCTAACTAGAAGATCAGAAGAGTAGTATATATAGGGATAGTTTTGAATTAAAAAGGGATCTGGAACTTGAGAACTACACTTTGTATATTTTACTTTCTCTGCAACTTCTAGTTTAAATTCAGAATGCACTCTTTTTTATCATCTTCCATTTCCAGAGCTATGAACAACTAAACCCCTTTTCATTGGGTTAGGGAGCTCTGTTGTAATTTGATGGATCAATTATAGTTTTCATTCTTCTTCTTCTTTCTTTTCTCTTGATTTTACTAGAAAGCTTTTGATCTTAATCCAATTAGTTAGTTGCCTTGGAAAAAAAAACTCTCCATAATTGGATCTCCTCTGAGCCTTGGAAAAGAGACGAGGAGATCATGCTAGAATTGCTTTCTCATGTTGGACCAAATTAGGGTTTGAATGGATATAGTGATGTATAATCCTACCAACACTTTGATTTGGAAATACATGTGGTATAATCAGTGACCATACTTCATCTCTTCCCATGAGCAATTAAATCAAGGAATTGGGCAATTGTTCAAGCTTAGAGAGATTGGGTTGCCAAGGAATTGGAATCCAATCACTTAAGATTGCCAAGGAGATCAATGAATGCATTGATTGAGGAAGAGATGAGAATGAACTTGATCCGGAGAATGCAACATCTCTTAAGCCCAATGAATCCCCCATCTCTAATCTTACCTAATCTCTTTACCTTCTATCATTTACTTTTATGCTCATTTCCCCAAATCCCCATTTAAGATTCTGCAATTTACTTTCTGCAATTTACATTCTGCCATCTATTTCTAGCATTTACATTTTATGTTATTTACTTTCCCGCCATTAAATTTTCTGCAAATTCCCAACTCAATTTCTGCTTAGCTCAACTAGAACATTCCTCTAATTAAAGTTGCTTGACCAATCAATTCCTGTGGGATTCGACCTCACTCTATTGTGAGTTTTTACTTGACGATAATTCGGTATACTTGCCGAAGGGAAATTTGTTGAGAGACAAGTTTCTGTGCATCACCCAATCACCGTTGGATAAGGTAAGGAACCTCTATACCCTTGTGGTTTACTGTGGTGTGAGCTTTAGTTGTTAATGCATGATTATGTTGTATGTATGAAGCTTGTCTTGGGAATTGGTGGTGGCTTTTGGTTTGGTTTTGGTGGTTTGGAGCTTGGTGGAAGCTTGTTGGAATCAAGTTTGGTGTTTGAGCATATTGAGAATCGGTCAAGGTATAGTTTCGGTTTTTTTATGTAATATGTAATGTTTCATGAACCTTAGGCTAGTTGACCTTAAGATAGGATTGGATGTTTGGGTGTATGTTTAATTGTATGTGATTTTAATGTTTGAAGATAAGTTGTATGGTAGGGATGATGATATAGAGTTTTGGAATGTGGAATATATAAATTTTGATGTTGATTGTTGGTGATTAATGACTATGAAGATTAATGATGAGTGTTGTGATTTATTATTGTTTATGAGGATTGTGGGAAAGTGAATGTTGATAATGATTGCTAATGTTGAGATAAATTGTGGAGGAGTATGAATATTAATGTTGATGACAAATTGGTGAAGGATGTGAGTTTTATGAGAATAATGTAAGGAATAAACTTTTTGATGAATTTGGGTAATGTTAGATATTGCTTGGTGATGATTATTGAAATTGATGAGGATTTGTAGAGGTTGTTGATGTTGTTGTAGATTGACGATGATTATGAATGTTTATGATAGTTTTGGATGTTGATGATTAAGGGTTTTGATTGTGTTGAATGGTGTAATTGGGATATTATAGATGGTTGAGTTGGGAGAAGAATGGTATGGACTTTTATGTTGTTTTGGTATTGTCTGGGTTGTGATTAGTTTGGTTTTGTGTTGGGAGTTTTGGTGAAATTGAGGTTTTGAGACTATGGTAAAAAAATATTCTTGGTGAACTTTGACGGATCATAACTTGAGTCTCAAGTTTCAAAATTTGTTGAAATTTGCTTTAAATTAAAGTTCATTGAAAAATCTTTAAATAGATATAAAGTTTATAGGAAATGGATTTTTGTAGAGGAAGTTATGATCATTCAAAGTTTGGTGTCAAAATCTGAATTCTGTGCATGCTGCAGAATTTGTGATTTCTGGTTTGTGTGCGCACGCATAGCGTTGTGCGCACACACACGTTGGAAGGTGCACTCTGTTGAGGGCGTTCGCACGTCTTGTGCGGATGAACAGAGTTTGAAAATTTTACTCCTTGTGCATACGCACATCTCTATGCGTACGCACACGTTTGAAAACTTTTCTGGGCGTGTGCGCGCACACCTCTGTGCGTACACACATGCCCTGTTTTTCAACTAAAATCTTGTTTTTAACTGTTTCACCTTCCCAACAAGCTTGTAAACTTCTGTGGCACCTATTTAAGACTTTTTGGCTTGCTTTTGGATGTTAAACATAGAGAAGGTCTTGGAATTATATGGGTATTACTTTGAAAAGTTAGAGAACGGAGGTTTATGTTTCTGGTGTATTGAGGATGAGTTCGGTTGAGAGAGAAGGAAGAGTTGTGAACTTGGTGATTACTGACAACGAATTGAGAAACTGATGAACTAACGAGTTCAGAATGGAATTAAGAACTGATGATGGTTATTATGAGCTTGATGGATGTTGAAGGAAAGTGTGCCAGGCACTATATCCTTGGAATGTTGAGAATTGAGAATTGAAAGTGATTTGAGATGAGAAATGGTGATGACTCGTGATGCTTTGAGGTCGATGGACTTGTTGGATGTGGATAGTGTGCCAGGCATTATATCTTTGGAGTGATTTATGATGAAATAGATGTTGTTGTTGTTTTTCTTCTCTGCCGCAAGAGTGTGCCAGGCACTATATCCTCGGAATGAGCATGCAAGTGTGCCAGACACTATATCCTCGGAATGATAGTGTGCTAGGCACTATATCCTCGGAACAAAAGCGTGCCAGGCACTATATCCTTGGACGTGGCAGAAAGGCGACATCTGGAAGGATGTGTCGAGTTGGCATTCATAGACCGACAAGCGATATCACGAGCCAATAGGACAGGCATTCATCATGTGCATCTACTATGTGTTTTGTTTGCTTTGCCTAATTGCATCTCTTGCCTAAATGAATAATATGCTTATTTGCTAGTTGTTTTACTTGTTGTACATGTATATTACTTGTGATTTACTTGCTTGTATTACTTGTGATTGTCTGGTGCTGAGGGGGTAGGTAGGCACGGAGGTTAGGTTGGTGAAGGCTGTGGGATACAGCGGTGTGATTAGTATTAGTTAGAATTCCCCTAAGTTTAGATAACCCGGTTTATATTTTAAGTTATTTATTTATTTAATTTATTCTAAGCTTGAATATCCATAGATGTGAAGTTCTAGGATTGCCTTCGGCGTCCCGGAGCCTTACATCTTACATATTGGGCACTGTTACCATACTGAGAACCTCCGGCTCTCATTCCATACTTTGTTGTTGCTTTTTAGATGCAGGTCGCAACCCACCTCGGTGAGTTGCTTTGATGGTGCCAGAGCGGAGGATCCTGGATATGTTTTGGAGTCTTTTTGATTATTTGTTTATTCCCCTCACTTTTGTATTTACTTTTGCCTAGAGGCTTACTTTGAGAGAAAATCTTGTATGAGCTATTTTTAACTTTCAGATTTCTGTATGGTCTGTATATAGCTAGCCGGCTTAAACTCCGCGGGCCGAGGCTAGATCCTTATACTCTAATTTTTTTTTATATTATATCTTTTCTTGTGCATTAAGTTAGTAGCTTCGTGTGTACATTTTGCTCTTTTCAACTCCTGCTTTTAAGTTGTATCCTTTATCGGGCTTCTAACTATATTACTTCTTCTATATATATATATATATATATATATATATATATATATATATATAGGTATAAACTTTAGACTTGTCGTAATCTTTGATTAACTTTTACTTTACGGCGCGAGGTAAGGCTTAGGGAAACTAGGGTGTTACAGGGAGCGTTAGCACACTCAGTGCGCACACACAACCAACGAAGTTTTGAAAGCTGTACACACGCACAGCCTTGTGCGCACGCACATGTTGGGAGGGGCATTCTGTTGATAGCGTTCGCACGTCCTGTGGTCGCACTCAACAATGGAAATTTTGCTTTCTGTGCGTACGTACAACCCTGTGCGCGTTCCACTCCCGTCCATCCTCTTCTAAGGGCTTCCACCACTTGACAAATTTCTTCAAGCTCTACCTCTTGCCAAACTTCCTCAAGTTTACATTCTTCCTCACCAATTTCTTCAAGCTCTTCCCCATCACTCAAATTATATCTTGGAGGTTGAGTGAAATCTATCTCTTCATCAATTCCAAGTGTAATGGAAAGGGATTCATCAATCTCAAAAGGATCATATGTTGATGCGGAATCATCATAGAGAGGAGGATTTATTGCTTGCTCCACTTCTTCCCCTTTTTCAATCGCATCATGCCTTGGAGGTTGTGCACTATCCATAGAAGAAGGCTCTCCAACTTGAGATTCCTCTTTGCATCTAACATCTCCTAATCTTCAACAACTTCCTTTGGTTCAATGATCTCTACTTCCTCCTCTTGTTGCACTTCTTGATTTAACTCTGGTGCCCGAAATTGTGATCTCAATGGCGCCAACAACTTGGTACGCACAATTGTAATCTCAACTCTATTCACAACTTCGCACAACTAACCAGCAAGTGCACTGGGTCGTCCAAGTAATAAACCTTACGTGAGTAAGGGTCGATCCCATGGAGATTGTTAGCTTGAAGCAAGCTATGGTCATCCTTGTAAATCTCAGTCAGGCAGATTCAAATGGTTATGAGGTTTGATCATTAAAATATAATTAAAACAGAAAATAAGATAGAAATACTTATGTAATTCATAGATAGGAATTTCAGATAAGCGTCTGGAGATGCTTTCTTATTTCCTTCAGAACCTCTGCTTTCTTATTTCCTTCTTCCAACCATGCGTTACCTCCTTCCATGGCAAGCTGTATGATCCTCTCGAATGAAAACAAATCCATATGCGCTGTCACCGCACGGCTAATCATCTGTCGGTTCCCGCTAGCGTCGGAATAAGACCATTGTCTTTTTGCACATTGTCACTTGTGCCCCACATTTGCAGGTTTGAAGCTCGTCACAGTCATCCCTTCCCGGATCCAACTCGGAATACCACATACAAGGTTTAGTGAGAATAATTCTAGCCTATACTATGAAGGTTCTAATCTTAGATTAGAAACCCAAGAGATATGCACTCAAGCTATTGCAGATAGAACGGCAGTGGTTGTCAGGCATGCGTTCATAAGTGAGAATAATGATGAGTGTCATGGGTCATCACCTTCATCAGGTTGAAGTGCAAGTGAATATCTCAGAGAAGAAGTAGGCGTGAATTGAAGGAAAAGTAATTACATTAATTCATGAAGAACAGTAGAGCTCCACACCTTAATCTGTGGGGTCTAGAAACTCCACCGTAGAAAATACATAAGTGAAAGAAGATCTAGGCATAGCCGAATGACCAGCCTCCCAAAGAGGGTTCAATCATCAAAACATGATTCAAAGATGATCAAAAGATGAAAATACAATAGTAAAAGGTCCTATTTATAATGAACTAGTAGCCTAGGGTTTACAGAAATAAGTAAATGATGCAGAAATCCACTTCCGGGGCCAACTTGGTGTGTGCTTGGGCTGAACATTGAAGCTTTTTTGTGCTTAGGCTGTTCCTAGAGTTAAATGCCAGCTTTGGTGCCAGTTTGGGCGTTTAACTCCAATTATGGTGCCAGTTTGGGCGTTTTACGCCAAAATTCCTTGGGCTGACATTGAACATCAGTTTGGGCCATCAAATCTCGGGCAAAGTATAGACTATTAAATATTACTGGAAAGCCCAAGATGTCTACGTTCCAACGCAATTAAGAGCGCGCCAATTGGGCTTCTGTAGCTCCAGAAAATCCATTTCGAGTGCAGGGAGGTCAGAATCCAACAGCATCTACAGTCCTTTTTCGGCCTTTGAATCAGATTTTTGCTCAGGTCCCTCAATTTCAGCCAGAAAATACCTAAAATCATAGAAAAACACACAAACTCATAGTAAAGTCCAGAAATGTGATTTTTATTTAAAAACTAATAAAAATATAATAAAAAGTAATAAAAATATACTAAAAACTATGTAAAAATAATACCAAAAAGCGTATAAATTATCCGCTCATCACAACACCAAACTTAAATTGTTGCTTGTCCCCAAGAAACAAAGAACAAAATAGGATAAAAAGAAGAGAATATACAATAAATTCCGAAAACATCTATGAAGACCAGTCTTAATTAAATGAGCGGGGCTATTAGCTTTTTTGCTTCTGAACAGTTTTGGCATCTCACTTTATCCTTTGAGGTTCAGAATGATTGGCATATATAGGAACTCAGAATTTAGATAGTGTTATTGATTCTCCTAGTTCAGTATATTGATTCTTGAACACAGCTACTTATTGAGTCTTGACCATGGCTCTAAGCATTTTGTTTTCCAGTATTACCACCGGATACATAAATGCCACAGACACATAACTGGGTGAACCTTTTCAGATTGAGACTCAGCTTTGCTAGAGTCCCCAGCTAGAGGTGTCCAGAGCTCTTAAGCACACTCTTTTTTCTTTGGACCATGACTTTAACCGCTCAGTCTCAAACTTTTCACTTGACACCTTCACGCCATAAGCACATGGTTAGGGACAGCTTGGTTTAGCCGCTTAGGCCAGGATTTTATTCCTGTGGGCCCTCCTATCCATTAATGTTCAAAGCCTTGGATCCTTTTTCTACCCTTGCCTTTTGGTTTAAAGGGTTACTGGCTTTTTCTGCTTGCTTTTTTTTCTTTTTCTTTTTTTCTCTTTTTTTTGCATAATTTTTTTTCTTTTCTGCAAGCTTTTCACTGCTTTTTCTTGCTTCAAGAATCATTTTTATGATTTTTCAGATTATCAATAACATTTCTCCTTTTTTATTATTCTTTTAAGAGCCAACAATTTTAACATTCATAAACAACAAATTCAAAAATATGCACTGTTCAAGAATTCATTCAGAAAAACAAAAAGTATAGCCACCACATCAAAATAATTAAACTATTTTAAAATTCGAAATTCATGTACTTCTCTTTCTTTTTTAGAAAACATTTTTTTCATTTAAGAGAGGTAATGGATTCATAGGACATTCATAGCTCTAAGGCATAGATACTAGACACTAATGATCATGTAATAAAGACATAAACATAGACAAAACATAAGGCATAATTTTCAAAAAACAGAAAAAAATAAGAACAAGGAAATTAAAGAACGGGTCCACCTTAGTCATGGCGGCTAGTTCTTCCTCTGAGCTCCTCTATGTCTCTTCCTTGTCTTTGTTGCTCTTCCCTCATGGCTATTTGATCCTCTCTAATTTCATGGAGAATAATGGAGTGCTCTTGGTGCTCTATTTTTAGTTGCTCTATATTGGAACTCAAATCTCCTAAGGAGGTATTGATTTGCTCCCAATAGTCGTGTGGAAGAAAATGCATCCCTTGAGGCATCTCAGGGATCTCTTGCTGAGGGACTTCCTCATGCTCTTGTTGAGGTCCATAAGTGGGCTCTCTTATTTGCTCCATCCTCTTTTTAGTGATGGGCTTGTCCTCTTCAATGAGGATGTCTTCCTCTATGACAACTGCAGCTGAATTGCATAGGTGACAAATGAGATGAGGGAAGGCTAACCTTGCCAAAGTGGAGGTTTTGTCAGCCACTTTGTAGAGTTCTAGAGATATGACCTCATGAACTTCTACTTCCTCTCCAATCATGATGCTATGGATCATGATAGCCCGGTCTATTGTAACTTCAGACCGGTTGCTAGTAGGAATGATAGAGCGTTGGATGAACTCCAACCATCCCCTAGCCACGGGTTTGAGGTCAAGCCTTCTTCATTGAACCGGCTTGCCTTTGGAGTCTCTTTTCCACCGAGCTCCTTCCACACATATGTCCATGAGGACTTGGTCCAACCTTTGATCAAAGTTGACCCTTCTAGTGTAGGGGCGTGCATCTCCTTGCATCATTGGCAAGTTGAATGCCAACCTTACATTTTCCGGAATGAAATCTATGTATTTCCCCCGAACCATTGAAACCCAATTCTTTGGGTTCGGGTTCACACTTTGATCATGGTTTTTGGTGACCCATGCATTAGCATAGAACTCTTGAACCATTAAGATTCTGACTTGTTGAATGGGGTTTGTGAGAACTTCCCAACCTCTTTTTCGAATCTCATATCGGATCTCCGGATACTCATTCCTTTTGAGCATGAAAGGGACCTCAGTGATCACCTTCTTCTTGGCCATAACTTCATAGAAGTGGTCTTGATGGACCTTTGAGATGAATCTCTCCATCTCCCATGACTCAGAGGTGGAAGCTTTTGCCTTCTCTTTCCTCTTTCTAGAGGTTTCTCTAGCCTTAGGTGCCATAAATGGTTATGAAAAAATAAAAAGCAATGCTTTTACCACACCAAACTTAGAAGATTTGCTCGTCCTTGAGCAAAAGAAGAAAGAGGGAAGTAGAAGAAGAAGAAAATGGAAGAGATGGAAAGGTGTGAGTGGTTCGGCCAAAGGGGGAGTATTTATGGTGTGTGAAAATGAAGGAGGGATGAGAGGTTTATATAGGAGTGGAGATAGGGTTGGGTTCATGTTTTAGGGTTTTGGGTGTGGTGGGAAGTTGTGATGAAGAGAAAGAGAGAGTTAAGGTAGGTGGGGATCCTGTGGGGTGCATAGATCCTGAGGTGTCAAGGATTTCTCATCCCTGCACCATTTTGCCGTGTAAATGCCCCTTGGAGTGCCAATCCTAGCATTAAACGCCAGGTTGCTGCCCATTTCTGGCATTTAATGCCAGCTTTTCTTCCCTTTCTGGCGTTAAACGCCAACTTTTCTTCTCTTTCTGGCATTAAACGCCAGTCTGGTGCCCTTTTCTGGAGTTAAATGCCGAGAATGGTGCCAGACTGGGCATTTAACGCCCATTCTGCTACCCTTACTGGCGTTTAAATGCCAGTAAGCTCCTCCTCCAAGCTGTGCTATTTTTAATGCTGTTTTTGATTTTGCTTTCATTTTTATAGTTGTTTTTGTGACTCCACATGATCATCAACCTAAGGAAAACATAAAATAACAATAGAAATTTACATAGATAAGTAAAAATTGGGTTGCCTCCCAACAAGCGCTTCTTTAATGTCAATAGCTTGACAGTGGGTTCTCATGGAGCCTCACTAATACTCAGAGCATGATGATGGCCTCCCAACACTAAACTTAGAGTTTGAATGTGGGGGCTCTGTTTGACTCTGCATTGAGAGAAGCTTGTCATGCTTCTTCTCCATGTGTACAGAAGGAGATTCTTTAGCTTTAAACACAAGGTAGTCCTCATTCACTTGAAGGACCAACTCTCTTCTGTCAACATCAATCACAGCTTTTGCTGTGGCTAGGAAGGGTCTGCCAAGGATGATGGATTCATCTTTATTCTTCCCAGTGTCCAAGATTATGAAGTCAGCAGGGATGTAAAGGCCTTCAACCTTTACCAAAACATCCTCTACAAGTCCATAAGCTTGTTTCCTTGAATTGTCTGCCATCTCTAGTGAGATTCTTGTAGCTTGCACCTCAAGGATCCCTAGTTTCTCCATTATAGAGAGAGGCATGAGGTTTATACTTGACCCTAGGTCACATAGATCTTTCTCAAAAGTCATGGTGCCTATGGTACAAGGTATTAAGAACTTTCCAGGATCCTGTAACTTCTGAGGTAATTTCAGTTGAAGCAGATCATTTAGTTCATTGATGAGCAATGGGGGTTCATCCTCCCAAGTCTCATTACCAAATATCTTGGCATTCAACTTCATGATTGCTCCCATGTACTTAGCAACTTGCTCTTCAGTGATATCTTCATCCTCTTTAGAGGAAGAATACTCATCAGAGCTCATGAATGGCAGAAGTAGGTTCAATGGAATCTCTATGGTCTCTGTATGAGCCTCAGATTCCTTTGGTTCCTCATTAGGGAATTCCTTGGAGGCCAGTGGACGTCCATTGAGGTCTTCCTCACTGGAAATCACTGCCTCGTCCTCCTCTGTGCATTCGGCCATATTGGTTATTGGTGCACGAAATTGTGATCTTAGGCAACGGCGCCAGAAACTCTATATGCACGTCTTAATAAATCATTTTTCATTCACAACTTCGATACAACTAACCAGCAAGTTCACTGGGTCGTCCAAGTAATAAACCTTACGTGTGTAAGGGTCGATCCCACGGAGATTGTTGGTATGAAGCAAGCTATGGTCACCTTGTAAATCTCAGTCAGGCGGATATAAAATAGTTATGGAGTTTTCGAATATTAATAATAAATAGATAGAAAATAAGGATAGAAACACTTATGTATATCATTGGTGAGAATTTCAGATAAGTGTATAGAGATGCTTTCGTTCCTCTGAACCTCTGCTTTCCTGCTGTCTTCATCCAATCAGTCTTACTCCTTTCCATGGCTGGCTTTATGTAAGGACATCACCGTTGTCAATGGCTACTTTTTATCCTCTCTGGAAAATGGTCCGATGCGTTGTCACTGCATGGCTAATCGTCTGGAGGCATCACCCTTGTTAATGGCTGCATCCCATCCTCTTGTGAAAATGGTCCAAATGCTCTGTCACAGCACGACTAATCATCTGAGATTCTCGATCATACTGGAATAGGATTCACCCTCCTTTTGCGTCTGTCACTACGCCCAGCACTCGCGAGTTTGAAGTTTATCACAGTCATTCAATCCCAGAGTCCTACTCGGAATACCACAGACAAGGTTTAGACTTTCCGGACTCTCATGAATGCCGCCATCAATCTAGCTTATACCACGAAGATTCTGATTAAGATATCCAAGAGATACTCATTCAATCTAAGGTGGAACGGAAGTGGTTGTCAGGCACACGTTCGTGGGGGAATGATGATGATTGTCACGTTCATCACATTCAGGTTGAAGTGCGAATGAATATCTTAGAAGCGGAATAAGTTGAATTGAATAGAAAAACAGTAGTACTTTGCATTAATCTTTGAGGAACAGCAGAGCTCCACACCTTAATCTATGGAGTGCAGAAACTCTACCGTATGAAAATACATAAATGATAATGGTTCAGGCATGGCCAAATGGCCAGCCCCCATGAAAGTCTAAGATAGCATAAAACTGATCAAAGATGTCTAATACAATAGTAAAAAGTCCTATTTATAATAAACTAGTTACTAGGGTTTACAAAAGTAAGTAATTGATGCATAAATCCACTTCCGGGGCCCACTTGGTGTGTGCTTGGGCTGAGCTTGAATGTTACACGTGTAGAGGTCAATCTTGGAGTTGAACGCCAGTTTGTAACGTATTTCTGGCATTCAACTCTGGCTTGTGACGTGTTTCTGGCGTTTAACTCCAGACAGCAGCATAGAACTGGCGTTCAACGCCCTTTTACGTCATCTAAACTCGGCCAAAGTATGGACTATTATATATTTCTGGAAAGCCCTGGATGTCTACTTTTCAACGCAATTGGAAGCGCGCCATTTTGAGTTCTGTAGCTCCAGAAAATCCACTTTGAGTGCAGGGAGGTCAGAATCCAACATCATTAGCAGTCCTTCTTCAACCTCTGAATCTGATTTTTGCTCAAGTCCCTCAATTTCAGCCAGAAAATACCTGAAATCACAAAAAAATACACAAACTCATAGTAAAGTCCAGAAATGTGAATTTAACATAAAAACTAATAAAAACATCCCTAAAAGTAACTAGATTCTACTAAAAACATACTAAAAACAATGCCAAAAAGCGTATAAATTATCCGCTTATCAGTTATATTTATGGCCTTGCACTCTCTCTTTGGATTCTCTTCTGTATTGCTTGGGAGAGTGCTAGGAGGAGTTTCAGTGATTTTCTTACTCAGCTGACCCACTTGTGCCTCTAAATTTCTAATGGAGGATCTTGTTTCAGTCATGAAATTGGAAGTGGTCTTAAATAGATCAGAGACTACAGTTGCTAAGTCAGAGTGGCTCTACTTAGAATTCTCTGTCTGTTGCTGCGAAGATGATGGAAAAGGTTTGCTGTTGCCAAACCTGTTTCTTCCACCATTATTATTATTGAAGCCTTGATTAGGCTTCTGTTGATCCTTCCATGAGAGGTTAGGATGATTCCTCCATGAAGGATTGTAACTGTTTCCATAGGAATCTCCCATGTAATTCACTTCTTACATTCTAGGATTCTCAGGATCATAAGTTTCTTTTTCAGAGGAAGCTTCTTTTGTACTGCTTGTTGCTGCTTGCATTCCAGACTGACTCTGAGAAATCATATTGACTTGCTAAGTCAATATTTTGTTCTGAGCCAATATGACATTCAGAGTATCAATCTCAAGAACTCCTTTCTTTTGAGTTGTCCCATTGTTCACAGGATTTCTTTCAGAAGTGTACATGAACTGGTTATTTGCAACCATTTCAATGAGTTCCTGGGCTTCTTCAGGCGTCTTCTTTAGATGAAGAGATCCACCAGCAGAGTTGTCCAATGACATCTTAGACAATTCAGACAAACCATCATAGAATATGCATATGATGCTCCATTCTGAAAGCATGCCAAAAGGACACCTTCTGATCAATTGTTTGTATCTTTCCCAAGCTTCATAGAGGGATTCGTCTTCCTTCTGTCTGAAGGTCTGGACTTCCACTTTAAGCTTACTCAATTTTTGAGGTGGAAAGAACTTTGCCAAGAAGGCATTGACCATCTTTTCCCAAGAGTTCAGGCTTTCTTTAGGTTGTGAGTCCAACCAGGTTCTATCTCTGTCTCTTACAGCAAAAGGAAAAAGCATAAGTCTGTAGACCTCGGGATTAACCCCATTGGTCTTAACAGTGTCATAGATTTGCAAGAATTCAGCTAAAAACTGATGAGGATCTTCCAATGGAAGTCCATGAAACTTGCAATTTTGCTGCATTAGAGAAACTAATTGAGGCTTAAGCTCAAAGTTGTTTGCTCCAATTGCAGGAATTGAGATGCTCCTTCCACAGAAGTCAGAAGAGGGTGCAATAAAGTCACCAAGCATCTTCCTTGCATTGTTGGCATTGTTGTTATTTTCGGCTGCCATGTCTTCTTCTTTTTCAAAAATTTCTGTTAGGTCCTCTCCAGAGAGTTGTGCTTTAGCTTCTCTTAGCTTCCTCTTCAAGGTCCTTTCAGGTTCAAGATCAGCTTCAACAAGAATGCCCTTGTCCTTGTTCCTGCTCATAAGAAAGAAAAAAGATCAAGAAAGTATGGAATCCTCTATGTCACAGTATAGAGATTCCTTGAGGTGTCAGAGGAAAACACGAATAGAGGGATGAGGTACGTAGATAAGAATTTGAACATATGAAGAGAGAGAGAGAGTCCGAATTGCTAATTGAGGGGGAGTGTTAGTCCTTAAATAGAAATAGATGAGAGAGGGAATTTTCGAAAATTTTTAAAAGAAACAAAATAAAATTAAAATTTAAAATAATTAGTTAATTAAAAAGAATTTTGAAAAATGGTTAATGGTTTTTCGAAAATTAAAAGTGAGAAAGTGGTTAGGTGATTTTGAAGAAAGTTTTGAAATCAATAATAAAAAAGATATGATTGAAAAATAATTTAAAAAGATTTGAATATTTTTTTGAAAATCAAAGTTGATTACTTGACTAATAAGAAACTAAAAGATATGATTTTAGAATTTAAAGATTGAACCTTTCTTAATAGGCAAGTAACAACTTGAAATTTTTGAATCAAAATATTAATTGTTAGCATTAATTTCGAAAATTATGAAATAAAAATAAGAAAAAGATTTTGAAAATCAAATTTTAAAATTTTCAAAAATATTAAGAAGGAAATTGAAAAAGATATGATTTGAAAAAGATGTGATTTTGAAAAGGTATGAAGATTTGAAAAAGATTTGAATTAAAAACTAACTTACCTCCCTTGTGTTGTCCTGGCGTTAAACGCCCAGAATGGTATCCATTCTGGCGTTTAACGCCCAAAATCCTACCCTTTTGGGCGTTTAATGCCCAGCCAGGTACCCTGGCTGGCGTTTAAACGCCAGTTTTCCTTCCTCACTGGGCGTTTTGAACGCCCAGCTTTTTCTCTGTAATTCCTCTGTTGTATGTTCTGAATCTTCAATTCTCTGTATTATTGAATTGAAAGACATAATTTTGAAAATTTTTTTGAATTTTTAATGATGAGAGAGAGCAACAACAAAATGAAACTAATCATGAATAACTAAGATCAAATAAACAATGCATGCAAGAACACGTTGAATGTCAAGATGAACATCAACATATATTTTTAAGAAAAGAATGCATGCAAGACACCAAACTTAGAAATTTTCATTCTATAGACACTAATAATTCAAAATGCATATGAAAAACAAGAAAAGACACCAAACAAGAGAATTTAAAGATCAGATCCAAGAAAATCATCAAGAACAACTTGAAGATCAATGAAGTACATAATGCATATATATTTTTTTTCGAAAATTTTTAAGATAATTTAAAGACTATGCAATTGACACCAAACTTAAAATTTGACACTAGACTCAAACAAGAAACATAAAATTTTTGGTTTTTTATGATTTCAATAATTTTTTTTTATTTTTTGAAAATTATTTTGAAAAAAAAATAAAGAAATTCAAAATTTTTAATACAAATTCCAGGAATCATGCAATGTTAGTCTAAAGCTTCAGTCTAAAAAGATTAGACATGGCTAGCCAAGCTTCAGCAGGACATTACATATAACAGCCAAGTTGATGGGAATCAATTAGCTCATGTGATGATAAAAGCATCATCTGAAACTCTAGAATTCATTCTTAAAAATTCAGAAGAACATAGAATAATTTATTTTTTTTAAAATTTTTTTCAAAAATAAAAAGCTTAAAAATAAAATAAAATTACCTAATCTAAGCAACAAGATGAACCGTCAGTTGTCCAAACTCGAACAATCCCCGACAACGGCGCCAAAAACTTGGTGCACGAAATTGTGATCTCAACTGCGCCAACAACTTGGTACGCACGATTGTAATCTCAACTCTTTTTCACAACTTCACACAACTAACCAGCAAGTGCACTGGGTCGTCCAAGTAATAAACCTTACGTGAGTAAGGGTCGATCCCATGGAGATTGTCGGCTTGAAGCAAGCTATGGTCATCCTTGTAAATCTCAGTCAGGCAGATTCAAATGGTTATGAGCTTTGATCATTAAAATATAATTAAAATAGAAAATAAGATAGAAATACTTATGTAATTCATAGGTAGGAATTTTAGATAAGCATCTGGAGATGCTTATTTGCTTCAGAACCTCTGCTTTCCTATTGCCTTCTTCCAACCATGCGTTACCTCCTTCCATGGCAAGTTGTATGATCCTCTCGGATGAAAACAAATCCATATGCGCTGTCACCGCACGGCTAATCATCTGTCGGTTCCTGCTAGCGTCGAAATAAGACCATTGTCTTTTTTCACACTATCACTTGTGCCCCACATTCGCAGGTTTGAAGCTCGTCACAGTCATCCCTTCCTAGATCCTACTCGGAATACCACAGACAAGGTTTAGACTTTTTGAATCCCAGGAATAGCTGCCAATAATTCTAGCCTATATCACGAAGGTTCTAATCTTAGATTAGAAACCCAAGAGATATGCACTCAAGCTATTGCAGATAGAACGGTAGTGGTTGTCAGGCACGCGTTCATGAGTGAGAATGATGATGAGTGCCACGGGTCATCACTTTCATCAGGTTGAAGTGCGAGTGAATATCTTAGAGAAGAAGTAGGCATGAATTGAAGGAAAAACAGTAGTAATTGCATTAATTCATGAACAACAGCAAAGCTCCACACCTTAATCTATGGGGTGTAGAAACTCCACCGTAAAAAATACATAAGTGAAAGAAGGTCTAAGCATGGCTGAATGGCCAGCCTCCCAAAGAGGGTTCAATCATCAAAACATGATTCAAAGATGATCAAAAGATGAAAATACAATAGTAAAAGGTCCTATTTATAATGAACGAGTAGCCTAGGGTTTACAGAAATAAATAAATTTGATGCAGAAATCCACTTCCGGGGACCACTTGGTGTGTGCTTAGGCTGAGCATTGAAGCTTTTTCGTGCTTAGGCTGTTCCTGGAGTTAAACGCCAGCTTTGGTGCCAGTTTGGGCGTTTAACTCCAATTCTGGTGCCAGTTTGGACATTTTACGCCAGAATTCCTTGGGCTGACTTTGAACGTCAGTTTAGGCCAACAAATCTCGGGTAAAGTATGGACTATTATATTATGCTGGAAAGCCCAAGATGTCTACTTTCCAATGCAATGGAGAGTGCGCCAATCGGGCTTCTGTAGCTCTAGAAAATCCACTTCGAGTGCAGGGAGGTCAAAATCCAAAGCATCTGTAGTTCTTTTTCAGCCTCTGAATCAGATATTTGCTCAGGTCCCTCAATTTCAGCCAGAAAATACCTGAAATCACAGAAAAATACACAAACTTATAGTAAAGTCCAGAAATGTGATTTTTATTTAAAAACTAATAAAAATATAATAAAAAGTAATAAAAACATACTAAAAACTATGTAAAAACAATGCCAAAAAGCGTATAAATTATCCGCTCATCATATACTCTTAGCTTTAATTGATGAAAAGACATTTTTATTCGAGTAGATTTCCTTCCCTTTTGGCTTTGGATAAGTAATTGGTGACACTTCAGTTGTCAAACTCAGCGGTTGATTGAAAATTGGGAATTGCTAATTGATTTGGATCCCTCTAAAGCTAGTCTTTCCATAGGAGTTGACTAGGACTTGAGGAATCAAGTTAATTAGTCCACTTGACTTTTCTTTATTTAGTAAGGGTTAACTAAGTGGGAGCAATAAACAATTCTTATCACATCTGATAAGGATAACTAGGATGGGATTTCCAGTTCTCATACCTTGCCAAAAGTTTTCTAATTATTAATTTATTTTTCTTGCCATTTAAATTACTTGTTCCTTATTTCAAAAACCCACAAATATACAATTCCATAACCAATAATAAATCATACTTCCCTGCAATTCCTTGAGAGACGACCCGAGGTTTGAATATTTTGGTTATAAATTTTATTGGGTTCTGTTACTTGTGACAACCAAACTTTTGTACGAAAGGATTCTCTGTTGGTTTAGAAGCTATACCTACAACGTGATTATTTTCATAAAATTCTCTACTAGCAAGAATCCCGTTCGTCAAAATGGTGCCGTTGCCGGGGAATTGCAATTGTGTGCATTATTATTGGTTATTGTAAATATTTTATTTTGCTGTTTATTTATTTTTATTTTTGTTTTTTTTATTTTTTTAGCTACTATGATCTCTCACCCCCGTCGCTTTGAGTTTGGATCTAATGTTGTTGAAAGACATGGAAGCTATAATAGGAACATGCATCAAGGTCGAAACAATCACGGATGGAAGGAGCCACGAGGATCTGATCAATCCTTTTGGCAACAACACTTTCCAAGATACCATGGACAACGACCATTCTACAATGGATGCCAAGACAATAGTTATGGTGGACCCCCTCATGACAAACCACCTCCACCAAATTGCTATGGTCAAGAACCATTCCGAGGTGCGTGCCAAGATGATAGATATGGTAGACCCTATTATGGTTACCAACAAGCCCCATCATATGCCAATAAACCACCTCCTCAACATAGCTTCGAACCACCATGCTCACAAGCCACCTACAACCATTCACCTCTATATGCCCCTAATCCATATCCACCCCAATCCCAATCCAATTTCTTCCAAGAACCACCACTCCCATATGCACCATATCCACATCCATCGAACCAAGAATCACAGGATCATCTCAAGGACACAGTGAACCAATTTCTTGCAACCCTTCATCAATTGGAGCAAGTGATAAATCGATTAGCCCCAGTACGAAGGAGACACTAGAAGCTCCGGTGGACAGTAAAGAATATGACTTTGAACTGGAACAAGTAGAGGGAGCTACAATTATCGAAGAAGAAGAATTGGTTGAAGACTTGGGAGATGCTGAACCTCCATGGGAATCAAGAGTTGTGGAGAATTCCGCCCAGAAATTTGCAGTTGATGCTAAGGAGGATAGTGCACAACCCCCAAGGCATGTATCTTCTAAAGAACTGGAAGGAATAGATCAAGAAGTAATTTTCCTTGGTAATGATAATCATGAATCAAGTTCTCCTAATGATGACCTCGCAATCACAATTGAACTCTTTGAGCTAGAAGAATCTTCCCTGAGTGAATATAAAGATGATGTAGAGGTAGACTTTTCTCAACCTCCAACTTATGACTTGAGTGATGGAGAAGACATTGAAGACTTTGATCAAGACGAGGTTGCAATTAAAGAGGTCTGTCAGGAAATGGAAGAATTCACAGAGGAGTACAAGGAAGTGGAGCTTGCAAAACTACCGGAAACACCTCTCCCAAGGCCATTACCACCTAATACAAACTTCAAGTGGGTAAAATCCTTAGCCTTTATCTTTACCTTTCCACTTGAATATGGTTTGCTTGAAACCGATGGCCAGCTTAGAGCTCTTTGTGGCTTTAAGAGTAAGCGGGAGATGGTTAGTAATAGAAGTTGGAATCCAAAGTTCAATATGGTTCCACGCTCTAAATGGAAGTGCAAGGATTGGTATTGAACTCGATTGAATGAATTTCGGAAGAAGTTTGGATATCTCAGTGGAAATTCAGGTTGTGTACCGCCCGGGTGGAATAATGAAGATAGAAGTGGAGATGGTTACAAAAGCAAGGTTTGGGATCCTGGAATTTATCCTGACAATCAATACTCCTGGAGCCTAAAAACCTGCGTTAACTTGCTCAAAGGCTTTACGTGCCTAGTATGGGACCCCGGAGGCTATTGGAATTGCAAGCGTTGGTCCAGATTCTTGGATGAGTTCAAGCACAAGCCACCATAACAAGGAGCTCATCAAATGTCCAACTTAAGGACTTTAACTAAAAGTGCTAGGTGGGAGACAACCCACCACAATATGATCGTTCTTTTTTCAATTTTAATGTGCGCATGGGTCACGCGTGGGCGTCGACTCCAAATCGACGTCACAATCCAATGCCCAGAAAAGTTGGGGTGGAATCGTGTGGCTGTTATGCGTACGCGTCACTTTCACTTCACACACACCACACGTAAGCGTGGGTGACGCGTACGCATCGCGTAAAAATTATAGCCCCCTTAATTGAAACAGAGAGTTGCACCAAAACGACGTTGGATTTGTGCGTTTAGCACAATTGTAGTCAATGCGTATGCGTTCTCCACGTGTACGCATCATTGTCCTTATCCTCCATTCACGCGTTCTCGTCAATGACGCTTTTGCGTCACTGCATTTCTGCCTTATCCACGCTTTCGCATGACCCATGCGTCCGCGTGGATTTGAATCCACTTACCCCCGACGCGGAACCCTAGCCCTCTTCGCGTCACCCTTTTTCCCCCCTTCCTCTCTCACAGCCTTCCCTCTCCACTCTCTCTTCCCCTCTGCAATTACCACCGCCGCGCCCCCGCCATCCCGCCGCCACCACCCTCACCCCCTCTTTCCCCCTCTCTTCCTCTTCTCCCCCTCCCTCACCCCTCCTTCCCCTGCCTCCGCCACCACCGAACCAGCCCTGCCGCCACCATCCACCACCCTTTTGCCGTGCCACCGCGCTGCCCCCACCCATCACCGCCGCCCACCACACCCCCCAACGCCACCACCCACCAGACCCCCTTCCTTTCTCTCCCCCTCCCTCTTTCTTCCCCTGCCCCACCACCCACTGCCCGCACTTCCAACGCCGCCGTGCTGCCTCCCATCGCTGCCGTGCCGCCACCAACACTACCACACCACCACCCTCTCTCTGCGTTCAAATTGTTACTACGCCCACCATGTTCCGCTGCACACCGATTCCTTTCCCAGTTAGTTAGTTAGTTGCATCTTTTTCAAATTCTGTTCCAATTAGGATAGTTAAAGATGTATGATCGTAGTGGATTTTAGGTGGTTAGGTAGTTAGGATGTGGTTAGTAGATTTAGGTATGATAATTGCGCCGTTCTTGCTGCTTGCTTTATCTATTTCGCAATTCTGAAATTGCTGTGCTGTTCATTACTGTTTAATGTTGTTTTGATTTAAATTGCAATTCTTGCTAAAAATTGAGTTTGTTTATTCTGAATTCATGTGACTTGCTATTTGTTACTCGTTTGTGCACTACTTTAATGTCTTATGAACTGTTTCTACTGCTGTTTATTACCCGGGAACGTCTAATTTTTAGCCGGAATGCTGCCCGATTTTTTTTCCGCAAATTGTTTCACTCAACCCCCATTCATGAATTAGTTCAGGTGCTTTTAAATTCTGCACTAATTATTTTCAACCAAGCCAATTCATGGATAAAGGGGCTAGCATTCTTATTCTTTCTGGTTCCCTTATTAGTTAATTCACATTATTGATGATTTTATTGTCATTTTGCAATTCTTTTATTTATATGATTTATCATCAATAAACTGCAATCTTTGCTTGAACGTGAGTTGCTTGTTCTTCAAGTTTATGCAATTTTTGTTAATTAGGACATACAATACCATGCCACTCACTTTAACCTTACTTTTTAACTCTTAACTGCATTAACTTTCTAACTCTCTTTTAGTTTTCACCTAACTACTTTTATCCTATTTCAAGGCATGATTGTTGTTGTTCTTGATAAACACGCATTCCGCATATCATAGAACTTGGATTGTGATATTATTTCAATTCTTTGACTTTTAGCTTGCATACGGTCCAAAATTCTACATCTATCTAACTCACCTCATGCTTATATTGCTAAAATCCTATTTGCTTACCTGTTTTCCTTCTCTAGTTTAATAAACTGTATCCTGGAACCTTTGCTTTTTTGGATGTCAGACCCAAAAGGCAAAGGGAAAAGTAACCACAGGCAAAAGAAAAAGAGGCGAATCCTCTACCACTATTTTGGATATCCTCCATGATGATTCTGGCGGGAGAAGAATTTTACCCCGCAGGAAAAGGCTGATCAGCTACTGCCTGCCATCGACCCATTCAAGTTTGCAAACCGATACTGTGAACTAAAGTATCCGGTCTTTGCAACTTCAAGGAACCTATATCTAGAAAAGACCCTCCGAATTCCAGCCAAACTCCTACAGTACACCACCGAACAAATCAAACAGAGAGGCTGGTACATTCTTTAGAGAAACTTGACTGAGGTCAATGCATCTTGGGTCAAAGAATTTTACTGCAACTACTTTAAAACGACCCTGGATGCAGTGCAGCTCAGAGGCAAACAGATTCTGGTTACTAAAGAGGCAATTGAAGATATCCTCCAGCTCCTACCTAAATCAGATCAGCCAAATGGTTATCAGCAAGCTGAGGAGGATATGAGATTTATGAGGTTTGACTGGGACGCCGTAAAGCGCAATATAGCTCTTGATCCGACTATTCCATGGGTCATGGGTAAATCATTAGTGGCCCCAAAGGGCATAAAAATTATTTATCTAAATGATGAGGTTCGGCTATGGCAGTAGATTCTGAGCAACTATGTGATGCCGAGCACTCACGAGACTGAGGTGCCAACCGCCATGACTACCCTTATTTGGTGTGTGATGGAGGGCAAGGACCTATATCTTCCCCGCTTTATCCGGTACTACATGGCTAGGGTCCATGTCCGAGGCACTCTACCATGGGAGTGGAGGTACCATGAGAGCTTGCGGATGAGAAGCCACCAGCCGCCGATTGCAAGAAGATCATCCCTCATGGCAGAAAGTTCATGGCTCTGGGCTACAGACCACCCTTTCTCACTGCCTCCACTGATGGAGCCACCTCTTCTACTACCCCTTCAGCATCTGTTGCCCCAGCCACCCCCACAGCACCCTCACCTGCTCCCGAGCCCATTTACCACCTAGTGCACCGACTCTTCGAGCGCCTGGATCGGATGGAGCGCTGCAACAAGCGACGTTATGAGCATTTGAAGCTGATGATCCGGTCAAGCAACCCTGACATCCCCTCCGAGCCTGACACACCATCGGAGCCATCTGAGGAGGAGGCGGATGATCATGAGGAGGAGGCACGTGCAGAGCACCAGCAGACAGCATCCCAGCGGGCAGAGCCCCAGCATGAGGAGCCTCTGCAGACACAGCCATCAGACCCACAGGCACCGATACAGGCAGAGCCTTAGGCACTATCACTACCAGAGCCCACAGAGACACCACAGCACATCCTTTCGGAGATGCCACATCTTCACACCCAGCTTGATTGAGCATCGAGGACGATGCTATTATTTAAGTGTGGGGAGGTTGCCATCTCTGGCGAACCTTATTTTTGGTGAACTAGTTTCAGACTCTTTTTATCCTATTTTGTTTATTTTCTATATTTTTATTTTTATTTTATTTTTATTTTATTTTATCTTATTTATCTTTCAGTACTTGTGCATTTTCTTTTGCTGTATTTCTACTTTATTTCGGCATTTTGCACTTTGGGCTGTATATATCTTAGATATTTAGCTTAATTTGCACTTTTAGCTTATTAGTTGTGATATAGAAAATATGGATTATTTAGTTTAGTTTACCCTTTTAGCATATAATAATTTGGTTTAATTGAAAAGAAAAGAGTAAACTAGAAATTTTAGTTTTTTAGAGTCACAACAATTCACCCACCATATATATATATATATATATATTTATAAGAGCCATTCAAAGACTCACATTGAGTTGAATGGAAAATCTTGATTTCTACTTGTATGATATACATAACTGATATATGATTTTTGAGTCAAAGAACACACAACCCGTGAGTTTTTTAGCTTAATTGCATGGTTACATTTAACCATATTTTTCATTCTTGTGTGTTTCGCCCTTCGTTTCTATGCTTGCAATCTTTACGTTGTTTCAGTCTATATGTCCAATATAGAATGTATTTACATACTTGCATATGATTGAGGCCATTACTTATTTTTGCTCACTTATCCCAAATAAGCCTACCCTTTTATGTCACCCTTGTTAGCCCCCTTGAGCCTTTTGAATCCCCTTCTGTTCTATAACCACATCACTAGCTTTAAGTAGAAAAACAAATTAAAAATCCCAAATTGAATCTTTGGTTAGCTTAAGATAGAGATTATGTATCAACTAAGTGTGGCGAAACTGTGGGAACTTGGGTTGATAGGAAGGTATTAACTCTATAAATCATTTGAAATTTGGGAGCATGCTCATGTGAAACCAAAATAATTAAAATACCATATGTATTGATATGTTGTATTTATGTTTCAAAAAAAATCCCTTTTTAATAAATAAATGAATAAGAGGACAAAATTACTCCAATAATGAGTTTAGTAAAGAAATCAGTGCACATGGGGTAAAATAAAAAAGAATTTGGTGCATGAGTATGTGATACAAAAGTAGAAAATTGGGTAGCTAGGCATAATTTTAACTGTATAGAGTATGTATATGTTAGGTGAGATCTTAGACTAATCAAGGATTCAATTTATAACTCACTTAGCCTTATATATATATACCCTCACCTTTACCTTAGCCCCATTACAACCTTGAAAAATTCCTCATGATGTTTGCATGTATACATTAAATATTTGTTGATTGGTTAGATGAAGAACAAAGTTTTAGAAAGTATGACTAGAGAAGGATAGAGTGATTAACCCCAAACACTGAGTGACTAGAGTGTATACACAAATCCAGTGAGGGTTCAATAGCTCATTTCCATATATCCATGTTTAATTATTGATTTTCTTGCAAGTTTGTGAAATCTTTTGATTAAATCAACTCAATTGTGAATATGTATTTTAACATGATTTAGCCTTGGCTGTGCATATATGATTCCTTGAAAAATTTGACTCAATTTAATCATATGTAAGCTTTATATATATAAGTGGATAGTAATTAGAATTGCATGATTCATTTAGGTAGCTTGCATTTAGAATAGATTGCATTGCATAAGGTTCCATCATTCTTCACTCTTTTCTCTTGGATTTAGCATGAGGACATGCTAATGTTTAAGTGTGGGGAGGTTGATAAACTACTATTTTATGATTTATCTTGTTCTCAATTGAGTGTTTTTATCAATTCTTCACCCACTTATTCATAAGATTTGCATGGTTTTAGAATTCCTTCCTTATTCCATGATATATGTGAAAACATGTTTCCTATGCTTTAAAAATATTAATTTTAATTATCCTTTATTACCATTTGGTACCGTGATCTGTGTGTTAAGTAATTTCAGGTTTCATAGGGCGGGAATGGCTCAGAGGACTGATGAGCGGATAATTTATATGCTTTTTGGCATTGTTTTTAGTATGTTTTTAGTTGAATCTGGTTACTTTTAGGGACGTTTTCATTAGTTTTTATGTTAAATTCACATTTCTAGACTTTACTATGAGTTTGTGTGTTTTTCTGTGATTTCAGGTATTTTCTGGCTGAAATTGAGGGGCTTGAGCAAAAATCAGATTCAGAGGTTGAAGAAGGACTGCTGATGCTGTTGGATTCTGACCTCCCTGCACTCAAAATGAATTTTCTGGAGCTACAGAACTCAAAATGGCGCGCTTCCAATTGCTTTAGAAAGTAGACATCCAGGGCTTTCCAGAAATGTATAATAGTCCATACTTTGCCCAAGTTTAGATGACGCAAACTGGCGTTCAACGACAGCTATCTGCCCAATTCTGGCGTCCAGCGCCAGAAACAAGTTGCAAAGTGGAGTTCAACGCCCAAACTGGCACAAAAGCTGGCGTTCAACTCCAAGAATGATCTCTCCACATGTAGACTTCAAGCTCAGCCCAAACACACACCAAGTGGGACCCGAAAGTGGATTTATGCATCAATTACTTACTTCTGTAAACCCTAGTAGCTAGTTTATTATAAATAGGACTTTTTACTATTGTATTAGACATCTTTGGATGCCTGGTTCTTAGATCAGAGGGGCTGGCCATTCGGCCATGCCTGGACCTTTCACTTATGTATTTTCAAATGGTAGAGTTTCTACACTCCATAGATTAAGGTGTGGAGCTCTACTGTTCCTCAAAGATTAATGCAAAGTACTACTATTTTCTATTCAATTCATCTTATTTCGCTTCTAAGATATTCATTCGCACTTCAACCTGAATGTGATGAACGTGACAATCATCATCATTCCCTATGAACACGTGCCTGACAACCACTTCCGTTCTACATTAGATTGAATGAGTATCTCTTAGATCTCTTAATCAGAATCTTCGTGGTGTAAGCTAGAATGATGGCGGCATTCAAGAGAATCCAGAAAGTCTAAACCTTGTCTGTGGTATTCCGAGTAGGATTCAATGATTGAATGACTGTGACGAGCTTCAAACTTGCGATTGTTGGGCGTAGTGACAGACGCAAAAGGATAGTAAATCCTATTCCAGCATGATCGAGAACCGACAGATGAATAGCCGTGCCGTGACAGGGTGCGTTGACCACTTTCACTGAGAGGATAGGATGTAACCATTGACAAGGGTGATGCCTCCAGACGATTAGCCGTGCTGTGACAGAGCATTTGGACCATTTTCCCGAGAGGATTGAAAGTAGCCATTGGCACCGGTGACATCCTTACAAAAAGCCAGCCATAGAAAGGAGTAAGACTGATTGGATGAAGACAGCAGGAAAGCAGAGGTTCAGAGGAACGAAAGCATCTCTATGCGCTTATCTGAAATTCTCACCAATGATTTACATAAGTATTTCTATCCTTATTATATTATCCATTTTCGAAAACTCCATAATTATTTTATATCCACCTGACTGAGATTTACAAGGTGACCATAGCTTGCTTCATACCAACAATCTCCGTGGGATCGACCCTTACTCACGTAAGGTTTATTACTTGGACGACCCAGTGCACTTGCTGGTTAGTTGTATCGAAGTTGTGACAAATTATAAATTGAGATTAGAGCACCAAGCCTTTGGAGCCATTACCAGAGATCACAATTTCGTGCACCAAGTTTTTGGCGCCGTTGCCGGGGATTGTTCGAGTTTGGACAACTGACGGTTCATCTTGTTGCTCAGATTAGGTAATTTTCTTTTTGTTTTCTTTTCAAAAATTTTTCAAAACTTTTTCAAAATTTTCTCATTTGTTTTCGAAAAAAAAAAATTTTAAAATAAAAAAAATGTTTTCAAAAATATATTTTTCTTCAGAATTTTTAAGAATGAATTCTAGTGTTTCATGAAGCATGTTGAAACCTGGCTGGCTGTAAAGCCATGTCTAAATTCTTTTGGACAGAGGTTTCACTTATACTCAAGAGAAGAGCTTCTTTGTCTTTCTTAGCAAATTAGCTGATGCATGTAATAGCATACTAAAGCTTGACTGGCTATTAAGCCATGCCTCACCCTCAGATTGGAGCTTTAGACTAAAAAGCACAAGATTCCTGGAATTCATATTAAAAATTTTGGAATCCTTATTTTCCTTTTTCAAATTTATTTTCGAAAAATATAAAATGAAAATACAAAAAAAAAAATCATAAAATCATAAAAAAAAATCATAAATATTTTTGTGTTTCTTGTTTGAGTCTTGAGTCATGTTATAAGTTTGGTGTCAATTGCATATTCATCTTGCATTTTTTCGAAAAATTCATGCATTCATAGTGTTCTTCATGATCTTCAAGTTGTTCTTGGTAAGTCTTCTTGTTTGATCTTTGCATTTGCATGTTTTGTGTCTTTTCTTTTTTTCATATGCATTCCTGAATTCTTTATGTCTAAGCATTAAATAATTCTAAGTTTGGTGTCTTGCATGTTTTCTTTGCATTAAAAATTTTTTCAAAAATGTGTTCTTGATGTTCATCATGATCTTCATAGTGTTCTTGGTGTTCATCTTGACATTCATAGCATTCTTGCATGCATTCATTGTTTTGATCCATAACTTTCATGCATTGCATCATTTTTCTTGTTTCTCTCTCTCATCATAAAAATTCAAAAATCAAAAAAATATCTTTCCCTTTTTCTCTCTTAAAATTTCGAAAATTAGATTTGACTTTTTCAAAAATTTTTAAAATCTAGTTGTTTTTATGAGTCAAATCAAATTTTCAATTTAAAAATCTTATCTTTTTCAAAATCTTTTTCAAAAATCAAATCTTTTTCAAATTTCTTAGTTATTTTCGAAAATTCCAAAAATATTTTTCAAAAACCTTTTTTCTTATTTTTATATCAAATTTTCGAAAATAACATCATCAATTAATGTTTTGATTCAAAAATTTCAAGTTTGTTACTTACTTGTTAAGAAAGATTCAAACTTTAAGTTCTAGAATCATATCTTATGATTTCTTGTGAATCAAGTCATTAATTGTGATTTTAAAAATCAAATCCTTTTCCAAAACTAATTTCAATCATAGTTTTTCAAAAATATCTTCCTTATCTTATCTTCTTCAAAATATGATTTTAAAATATCTTTTCTAACTTCCTATCTTCTTATCTTTTCAAAATTGATTTTCAAAATTTGTTTCAACTAACTAACTAACTTTTTGTTTGTTTCTTATCTTTTTCAAAACTACCTAACTAACTCTTTCCTCTAATTTTCGAAAATATTTCCCTCTTTTTCAAAAATTCTTTTTGATTAACTAACTATTTTAATTTTTGATTTTTTATTTTTGAAAATTACTAACCTTTTTCGAAAACTATTTTCAAAAATCACTAACTCTTTTTCAAAAATTATTTTCGAAATTTTCCCTCTCTTATCTTATTCTATTTATTTATTCATCTACTAACATCTCTCCCTCACCCACCAAAAATCCGAACTCTCTCTCTCTCTTTCTGAGTTCAGATTTTTCTCTTCTTCTTTTCTTCTACTAACAATAAGGAACCTCTTTACTGTGACATAGAGGATTCCTCTTCTTTTCTTGTTTTCTTCTCTTTCTTATGAGCAGGAATAAGGAAAAAGGCATTCTTGTTGAAGCTGATCCAGAACCTGAAAGGACTCTGAAGAGGAACCTAAGAGAAGCTAAATTACAACAATCCAGAGACAACCTTATTGAAAATTTCAAACAAGTAAAGGAGATGGCAGCCGAACCCAACAACAATAATGCAAGGAGAATGCTTGGTGACTTTACTGCACCTAATTCCAATTTACATGGAAGAAGCATCTTCATTCCCACCATTGGAGCAAACAATTTTGAGCTGAAACCTCAGCTAGTTTCTCTGATGCAGCAGAACTGCAAGTTTTATGGACTTCCATCTGAAGATCCTTTTCAGTTTTTAACTGAATTCTTGCAGAACTATGATACTGTTAAGACTAATGGAGTAAATCCTGAAGTCTACAGGCTCATGCTTTTCCCTTTTGTTGTAAGAGACAGAGCTAGAGTGTGGTTGGACTCTCAACCCAAAGACAGCCTGAACTCTTGGAATAAGCTGGTCATGGCTTTCTTAGCCAAGTTCTTTCCTCCTCAAAAGCTGAGCAAGCTTAGAGCTGATGTTCAAACCTTCAGACAGAAAGAAGGTGAATCCCTCTATGAAGCTTGGAAAAGATACAAGCAGCTGACCAAAAAGTGTCCTTCTGATATGCTTTCAGAATGGACCATCCTGGATATCTTCTATGATGGTTTATCTGAGCTATCAAAGATGTCATTGGATACTTCTGCAGGTGGATCCATTCACCTAAAGAAAATGCCTGCAGAAGCTCAAGAACTCATTGACATGGTTGCTAATAACCAGTTCATGTACACTTCTGAGAGGAATCCTGTGAATAATGGGACGCCTATGAAGAAGGGAGTTCTTGAAATTGATACTTTGAATGCCATATTGGCTCAGAATAAAATATTGACTCAGCAAGTCAATATGATTTCTCAGAGTCTGAATGGAATGCAAGCTGCATCCAACAGTACTCAAGAGGCTTCTCCTGAAGAAGAAGCTTATGATCTTGAGAACCCTGCAATAGCAGAGGTAAATTACATGGGTGAACCTTATAGAAACACCTATAATCCATCATGGAGAAATCATCCAAATTTCTCATGGAAAGATCAAAAGCCTCAACAAGGCTTTAATAATGGTAGAAGAAACGGGTTTAACAATAATAAACCTTTTCCATCATCCACTCAGCAACAGACAGAGAACTCTGAACAAAATACCTCTAATTTAGCAAACTTAGTCTCTGATCTATCCAAGGGCACTGTAAGTTTCATGAATGAAACAAGGTCTTCCATTAGAAATATGGAAGCACAAGTGGGCCAGCTGAGTAAAAGGATCACTGAAATCCCTCCTAGTACTCTCCCAATCAATACAGAAGAGAATCCAAAAGGAGAGTGCAAGGCCATTGACATAACCAAAATGGCCGAACCCAAAGAAGGAGAGGAGGACGTGAATCCCAAGGAGGAAGACCTCTTGGGACGTCCAGTGATCAATAAGGAGCTTCCCTCTGAGGAACCAAAGGACTCTGAAGCTCAACTAGAGACCATAGAGATTCCATTAAACCTCCTTATGCCCTTCATGAGCTCTGATGAGTATTCCTCTTCTGAAGAGAATGAGGATGTTACTGAAGAGCAAACTGCCAAGTTTCTTGGTGAAATCATGAAGCTGAATGCCAAATTATTTGGTATTGAAACTTGGAAAGATGAACCTCCCTTGTTCACCAATGAACTAAGTGATCTGGATCAACTGACATTGCCTCAGAAGAGACAGGATCTTGGAAAGTTCATAATACCTTGTACCATAGGCACCATGATCTTTAAGGCTCTGTGTGACCTTGGCTCAGGAATAAACCTCATGCCCCTCTCTGTAATAGAGAAACTGGGAATCTATGGGGTGCAAGCTGCTAAAATCTCATTAGAGATGGCAGACAATTCAAGAAAACAGGCATATGGACAAGTAGAGGACCTGTTAGTAAAGGTTGAAGGCCTTTACATCCCTGATGATTTCATAGTCCTGGATACTGGAATGGAAGAGGATGAATCCATCATCCTAGGAAGACCTTTCCTGGCCACAGCAAGAGCTGTGATTGATGTTGACAGAGGTGAACTAGTCCTTCAATGGAATGAGGACTCCCTTGTGTTTAAAACTCAAGGATCTCCCTCTGCAACCATGGAGAGGAAGCATGAAAAACTTCTCTCAAAGTAGAGTCAACCCAAGTCCCCACAGTCAAACTCTAAGTTTGGTGTTGGGAGGCCACAACCAAACTCTAAGTTTGGTGTTGAACTCCCATATCCAAACTCTAAGTTTGGTGTTGGAGAGTTTCAACAATGCTCTGAACATCTGTGAGGCTCCATGAGAGCCCACTGTCAAGCTATTGACATTAAAGAAGCGCTTGTTGGGAGGCAACCCAATGTTTATTTATCTAATTTTGTTTTTGTTTTTCATGTTTTATTAGGTTCATGATCATGTGGAGTCACAAAATAAATATAAAAATTGAAAATGGAATCAAAAACAGCAGAAGAAAAATCACACCCTGGAGAAAGCATCTGCCTGGCGTTCAACGCCAGAACAGAGCATGGTTCTGGCACTGAACGCCCAAAATGGGCAGCATCCTGGCACTGAACGCCCAGAACAAGCATGGTTCTGGTGTTCAACGCCAGAAATGGCTAGTAAATGGGCGTTGAACGCCCAGAATAGGCACCAACCTGGCGCTGAACGCCCAGAATTGTGTGCAAGGGCATTTTACATGCCTAATGTGGTGCAAGGTTGTAAATCCTTAAACATCTCAGGATCTATGGACCCCACAGGATCATCTTAGGATCTGTGGACCCCACAGGATCCCCACCTACCTCCACTCACTTCTTCTCACCTCTCTTTCACACAATCCCATAAACACCCTTCCCCAAAAACCCTTCACCAATCTCCTCAACCTCTCTTCCCCATCACCTCTTCACCACTCACATCCATCCACTCTTCCCCATAAACCTACCTCATAAACCCCACCTACCTTCAAAATTCAAAACCAATTACCCACCCAAACCCATCCTAAATAGCCGAACCTTAACCCCCCCTCCCTTCCCTATATAAAACCCTCCATTCTTCATCAAACTCACACAACACACCCCTCTACACCCTTCTTGGCCGAAACATTTCCTACTCTCTCTCTCCTCCATCTCTTTTTCTTCTTCATCTATTCTTTCTTTTATTGCTCGAGGGCGAGCAAAATTCTAAGTTTGGTGTGGTAAAAGCATAAGCTTTTTGATTTTCCATTACCATTGATGGCACCTAAGACCGGAGAATCCTCTAGAAAGGGGAAAGGGAAGACAAAAGCTTACACATCCGAGTCATGGGAGATGGAAAGGTTCATCTCCAAAGCCCATCAAGACCACTTCTATGATGTTGTGGCCAAGAAGAAGGTGATCCCTGAGGTCCCTTTCAAACTCAAAAGAAATGAGTATCCGGAAATCCGACATGAAATTCAAAGAAGAGGTTGGGAAGTTCTAACAAATCCCATCCAACAAGTCGGCATCCTAATGGTTCAAGAGTTCTATGCCAATGCATGGATCACCAAGAACCATGATCAAAGTAAGAACCCGGATCCAAAGAACTATGTTACAATGGTTCGGGGGAAATACTTAGATTTTAGTCTGGAAAATATGAGGTTGGCGTTCAACTTGCCAAACATGGAAGAGAACGCACGCCCCTACACAAGGAGAGTCAACTTTGATCAAAGGTTGGACCAAGTCCTTATGGACATATGTGTAGAAGGAGCTCAATGGAAGATTGACTCCAAAGGCAAGCCAGTTCAACTAAGAAGATTGGACCTCAAGCCTGTAGCTAGAGGATGGTTAGAGTTCATTCAATGCTCAATCATTCCCACTAGCAACCGGTCTGAAGTTACTATAGACCGGACCATCATGATCCATAGCATCATGATTGGAGAAGAGGTGGAAGTTCATGAGATTATACCTCAAGAACTCTACAAGGTGGCTGACAAGTCCTCCACTATGGCAAGGTTAGCCTTTCCTCACCTCATTTGCCACCTATGCAATTCGGCTGGGATTGACATAGAGGGAGATATCCTCATTAAAGAGGACAAGCCCATCACTAAAAAAAAGATAGAGCAAGCAAGAGAGCCCATTCATGGAGCTCAAGAGGCGTATGAAGCTCATCACCATGAGATCCCGGAGATGCCTCAAATGCACTTTCCTCCACAAAACTATTGGGAGCAAATCAACACCTCCCTAGGAGAATTGAGTTCTAATATGGGACAACTAAGGGTGGAACATCAAGAGCACTCCATCATGCTTCATGAAATAAGAGAAGATCAAAAAAGCAATGAGGGAGGAGCAACAAAGACAAGGAAGAGACATAGAAGAGCTCAAGGACATCATTGGTTCCTCAAGAAGGAAACGCCACCATCACTAAGGTGGATTCATTCCTTGCTCTTAATTCTTTTGTTTTTCGTTTTCTATGTTATGTGCTTATCTATGTTTGTGTCTTCATTACATGATCATTAGTAGTTAGTAACTTTGTCTTAAAAGTTATGAATGTCCTATGAATCCATCACCTCTCTTAAATGAAAAATGTTTTAATTCAAAAGAACAAGAAGTACATGAGTTTCGAATTTATCCTTGAACTTAGTTTAATTATATTGATGTGGTGACAATGCTTCTTGTTTTCTTAATGAATGCTTGAACAGTGCATATGTCTTTTGAAGTTGTTGTTTAAGAATGTTAAATATGTTGGCTCTTGAAAGAATGATGACTAGGAGACATGTTATTTGATAATCTGAAAAATCATAAAAATGATTCTTGAAGCAAGAAAAAGCAGCAAAGAACAAAGCTTGTAGAAAAAAAAATAGCAAAAAAAAAAATAGAAAGAAAAAGAAAAAGCAAGCAGAAAAAGCCAAAAGCTCTTAAAACCAAGAGGCAAGGGCAAATAAAAAGGATCCCAAGGCTTTGAGCATCAGTGGATAGGAGGGCCTACAAGAATAAAATTCTGGCATAAGCGGCTAAACCAAGCTGTCCCTAACCATGTGCTTGTGGCGTGAAGGTGTCAAGTGAAAACTTGAGACTGAGCGGTTAAAGTCAAGGTCCAAAGCAAAAAAAGAGAGTGTGCTTAAGAACCTTGGACACCTCTAATTGGGGACTTTAGCAAAGCTGAGTCACAATCTGAAAAGGTTCACCCAATTATGTGTCTGTGGCATTTATGTATCCGGTGGTAATACTGGAAAACAAAGTGCTTAGGGCCACGGCCAAGACTCATAAAATAGCTGTGTTCAAGAATCATCATACTGAACTAGAAGAATCAATAACACTATCTGAACTCTGAGTTCCTATAGATGCCAATCATTCTGAACTTCAATGGATAAAGTGAGATGCCAAAACTATTCAAGAGGCAAAAAGCTATAAGTCCCGCTCATTTAATTGGAGCTATGTTTCATTGATAGTTTGGAATTTATAGTATATTCTCTTCTTTTTATCCTCTTTTATTTTCATTTTCTTGGGGACAAGCAACAATTTAAGTTTGGTGTTGTGATGAGCGGATAATTTATACGCTTTTTGGCATTGTTTTTAGTATGTTTTTAGTTGAATCTGGTTACTTTTAGGGACGTTTTCATTAGTTTTTATGTTAAATTCACATTACTGGACTTTACTATGACTTTGTGTGTTTTTCTGTGATTTCAGGTATTTTCTGGCTGAAATTGAGGGACTTGAGCAAAAATCAGATTCAGAGGTTGAAGAAGGACTGCTGATGCTGTTGGATTCTGACCTCCCTGCACTCAAAATGGATTTTCTGGAGCTACAGAACTCAAAAATCGCGCGGTTCCAATTGCGTTAGAAAGTAGACATCCAGGGCTTTTCAGAAATATATAATAGTCCATACTTTTCGCAAGTTTAGATGACGCAAACTGGCGTTCAACGCCAGCTCTCTGCCCAATTCTGGCGTCCAGCGTCAGAAACAAGTTGCAAAGTGGAGTTCAACGCCCAAACTGGCACAAAAGCTGGCGTTCAACTCCAAGAATGACCTCTCCATATGTAGACTTCAAGCTCAGCCCAAACACACACCAAGTGGGCCCCGGAAGTGGATTTATGCATCAATTACTTACTTCTGTAAACCCTAGTAGCTAGTTTATTATAAATAGGACTTTTTACTATTGTATTAGACATCTTTGGACGCCTGGTTCTTAGATCAGAGGGGCTGGCCATTCGGCCATGCTTGGACCTTTCACTTATGTATTTTCAAACGGTAGAGTTTCTACACTCCATAGATTAAGGTGTGGAGTTCTGCTGTTCCTCAAAGATTAATGCAAAGTACTACTGTTTTCTATTCAATTCATCTTATTTCGCTTCTAAGATATTCATTCGCACTTCAACCTGAATGTGATGAACGTGACAATCATCATCATTCCCTATGAACGCGTGCCTGACAACCACTTCCGTTCTACATTAGATTGAATGAGTATCTCTTAGATCTCTTAATCAGAATCTTCGTGGTGTAAGCTAGAATGATGGCAGCATTCAAGAGAATCCGGAAAGTCTAAACCTTGTCTGTGGTATTCCGAGTAGGATTCAATGATTGAATGACTGTGACGAGCTTCAAACTCACGATTGTTGGGCGTAGTGACAGACGCAAAAGGATAGTAAATCCTATTCCAGCATGATCGAGAACCGACAGATGAATAGCCGTGCCATGACAGGGTGCATTGACCACTTTCACTGAGAGGATAGGATGTAACCATTGACAAGGGTGATGCCTCCAGACGATTAGCCGTGCTGTGACAGAGCATTTGGACCATTTTCCCGAGAGGATTGAAAGTAGCCATTGGCACCGGTGACATCCTTACAAAAAGCCAGCCATAGAAAGGAGTAAGACTAATTGGATGAAGACAGCAGAAAAGCAGAGGTTCAGAGGAACGAAAGCATCTCTATGCGCTTATCTGAAATTCTCACCAATGATTTACATAAGTATTTCTATCCTTATTATATTATCTATTTTCGAAAACTCCATAATTATTTTATATCCACCTGACTAAGATTTACAAGGTGACCGTAGCTTGCTTCATACCAACAATCTCCGTGGGATCGACCATTACTCACGTAAGGTTTATTACTTGGACGACGCAGTGCACTTGCTGGTTAGTTGTATCGAAGTTGTGACAAATTATGAATTGAGATTAGAGCACCAAGCCTTTGGAGCCATTACCAGAGATCACAATTTCGTGCACCAAGGACAAAAAGAAAACACGCAAAAATGGAAGGAACGCACAAAATAGAGTTTTGAAGAAAATGGCAGCGACGCGCACGCATGGATGACGCAGACGGGTGCCTAGCGCAAAACACGAGCGACTCGTACGCATGACAAGGAAAAACTCCAAATGACGCGCACGCGCGACCCACGCGCAAGCGTGACGGACGCCACGTGTAGAAAATTGCAGAAGTCGCCCCATCGATTTCTGGGCCCTTTTTCAGCCCAAATCCAAGCCTAAAAACACAGAATAGAAGCTAGAGAATAGGGGAATCAATGGAGAGAATGGAGAGAACATTCATCATTCACAATTTTAGGTTTTAGATGTAGTTTTAGAGAGAGAGGGGCTCTCTCCTCTCTCTTAGGTTTTAGAATTAGGATATCTCTTAGAGTATGGTTATTTCTTAATCCAGGTTCAATGTTCCTTTAATTTATGTTTCTCTCCTACTTTTATTTACTCTAATTCTTTTACTTGTTAATTACTTATGTTGCCAATTTGGCTTATGATCCTTCCCATGTTAGATTTGAATTTATGTTTAAATGCAATTTGAGGTATTAGAATTATGATACTCTTAGCTTTAATTGATGAAAAGGAATTTTTATTCGAGTAGATTTCCTTCCATTTTGGCTTTGGATAAGTAATTGGTGACACTTAAGTTGTCAAACTCAGCGGTTAATTGAAAATTGGGAATTACTGATTGATTTGGATCCCTCTAAAGCTAGTCTTTCCATAGGAGTTGACTAGGACTTGAGGAATCAAGTTAATTAGTCCACTTGACTTTTCTTTATTTAGTAAGGGTTAACTAAGTGGGAGAAATAAACAATTCTCATCACATCTGATAAGAATAACTAGGATGGGATTTCCAGTTCTCATACCTTGCCAAATGTTTTCTAATTATTAATTTATTTTTCTTGCCATTTAAATTACTTGTTCCTTATTTCAAAAACCCATAAATATACAATTCCATAACCAATAATAAATCATACTTCCTTGCAATTCCTTGAGAGACGACCCGAGGTTTGAATACTTCGGTTATAAATTTTATTGGGTTTTGTTACTTGTGACAACCAAACTTTTGTACGAAAGGATTCTCTGTTGGTTTAGAAGCTATACCTACAACGTGATTATTTTCATAAAATTCTTTACTAGCAAGAATCCCGTTCGTCAATAGTTCTAAACCAGAATTCAATACTATTAAAGTTTAGTAAAAAATATCACAAAACTCAAATCAATAACCGGGATTTTACGCCCAGATCATTTCCCTTGGACTCACAATATAGTGCATTAGAATTAGCTATGAGAAAATAGGAGTTTATTGCAATTATGAAAATTTAAATTTACTAGAACTTAAAGGAGCAAGTAAAGATTAAATGGCAAAGCAGTAAGACTAAGAGTAATTAAAGTAATTATCTAGAGGAAAAAGTAGTAAATTCAAGCTCTAAAAAGGCCTTTGCTGGGGTTGAGGGTTAAGGATCATTATCCTTATCAGTAACCACAATATGATAATTACAACGAGAAAATCCAACTCGTCAATCTCTACAAATTGAGAAAAGTCAATTAGGCTTAATTAACCCTATTTCACAAGTCCTGATTGATAAAATATTAGCATTAGTGGAAACAAGATTATTTAATATCTCTTAATTATCAATCAACTTGGACATTAGTAACTCAAGATTATCCAAGTTCCCAACCCAAATCAAGAATGAAAAATCTACTCCATAACTAAGTCAATCATTTTGTCAAATACCTAGAGTGCATAAATATAAAACTTCATAGATTGTAAGAATTAGTAAAAACTATTACTGCCCATTACAAGAATCTAATGATAACAACTCAATTAAGTAATAATAAAATATAAAACATCAAATTCATTAATAAAAAATATAAATTCAACAAGAATTTATAAACTAAATGACATAACAAGAAAATAATAAGAAAGTGCGAATGAGCTAAGTGATGAGCAGATAATTTATACGCTTTTTGGCATTGTTTTTAGTATGTTTTCAGTATGATTTAGTTAGTTTTTAGTATATTTTTATTAGTTTTTAATTAAAAATCACATTTCTGGACTTTACTATGAGTTTGTGTGTTTTTCTGTGATTTCAGGTATTTTCTGGCTGAAATTGAGGGACCTGAGCTAAAATTAGATTCAGAGGTTGAAGAAGGACTGCAGATGCTGTTGGATTCTGACCTCCCTGCACTCAAATGGGATTTTCTGGAGCTACAGAACTCCAAATGGCGCGCTTCCAATTGTGTTGGAAAGTAGACCTCTCCAAGAATGACCTCTCCACGTGTAAACTTCAATCTCAGCCCAAGCACACACCAAGTGGGCCCCAGAAGTGGATTTCTACATCATTTACTCAATTCTGTAAACCCTAGTAACTAGTTTAGTATAAATAGGACTTTTTACTATTGTATTTACATCTGATAATCTTAGAATTTTTAGTTCAACTTTGGATCATATTGATCACGTTTGGGGGCTGGCCATTCGGCCATGCCTGGACCTTCATTACTTATGTATTTTCAACGGTAGAGTTTCTGCACTCCATAGATTAAGGTGTGAAGCTCTGCTGTTCCTCATGATTTAATGCAAAGTACTACTATTTTTCTATTCAATTCAACTTATTCCGCTTCTAAGATATCCATTTGCTCCCAAGAACATGATGAATGTGATGATTATGTGACGCTCATCATCATTCTCACTTATGAACGCATGCCTGACAAACAAGCTAGAATGAATATCTCTTGGATATCTAATACAGAGGACCGAGTCCGAGTTATTAATGTCTTCGTGGTATAAGTTAGAACCCGTGGATGGCCATTCCTGAGATCCGGAAAGTCTAAACCTTGTCTGTGGTATTTCGAGTAGGATCTGGGAAGGGATGGCTGTGACAAACTTCAAACTCGCGAGTGCTGGGCATAGTGACAGACGCAAAAGGAGGGTGAACCCTATTCCAGTATAATCGAAAACCTCCAGATGATTAGCCGTGCCGTGACAGAGCATTTGGACCTTTTTCACAGAGAGGATGGGATGTAGCCATTGACAACGGTGATGCCCTTACAGAAAGCTTGCCATGGAAAGGAACAGGAATGATTGGATGAAGATAGCAGGAAAGCAGAGGTTCAGAGGAACGAGAGCATCTCTATACGCGTATCTGAAATTCTCACCAATGAATTACATAAGTATTTCTATCTTTATTTTCCATTTATTTATTATTATTATTCGAAAACTCCATAACCATTTGATATCTGCCTGACTGAGATTAACAAGATGACCATAGCTTGCTTCATACCAACAATCTCTGTGGGATCGACCCTTACTCACGTAAGGTTTTATTACTTGGACAACCCAGTGCACTTGCTGGTTAGTTGTGCGAAGTTGTGAAGTTATGTTTGGACCATGGTATTGTGGACCAGTTATTGGCGCCATTGCCAGGGAGAGAACGAACAACAAATTTTACAACCTCAGAGTAACAATTTTGCATACCAAGTTTTTGGCGCCGTTACCGAGGATTGTTCGAGTTTGGACAACTGACGGTTCATCGTGTTACTCAGATTGGGTAATTTTCTTCTTATTTTATTTTCAAAAAGTTTTCAAAAATTTTTCAAAAATATTTTCTTCTTTTTTCGTTTTTCCCAATTAAAATTTCAAAAAAAAAATAAATATTTCTTCAAAAATTTCTCATCTGTTTTCGAAAATTATTTCAGAATTTTTAAGAAAGAATTCTAGAGTTTCATGAAGCATATTGAAGCCTGGTTGGCTGTAAAACCATATCCAATTTATTTGGAATGGGGCTTCCACTTATCAGTATATGAAGTTGGATGAAGTACCAGCTGTTATATGCCTGATTTGTATCTTCTAAAGCTTGGCTGGCTAGTAAGCCATGCCTAACCCTTGTATTGGAGCTTTAGGCTAATATTAAAAGATTCCTGGAATTCTTATTAAAAATTTTGAATTTCTTATTTTCTTTTTCCTATATGTTTTTGGAAAAAAAATTTAAAAGAAAATACAAAAAAAAAATCATAAAATCATAAAATAAAAAATATTTTGTGTTTCTTGTTTGAGTCTTGAGTCAATTTTTAAGTTTGGTTGATGACATGTCACCATGTCATGTTTTTCTATGCTTATTCATACAAGAAATTGATGATTTGTGCTTGAATAATGAATGCTTTTGTACTTAAATGGTATATTTCCTTGATCTTTTGATTTTATAAATTTATTAGGAAATAAGAAGAAAAAGAAGCAAAAAGCACAAAATAAGCTAAAAAAGGAGAAAAAAAGAGCTTTGGGGCACACTTTGGAAGCTTAAGCCACGCATTTAAAAGCGTGGCCCAAGACCAAATTAAAGAAAAATTTGCAATCAGCATACAATGCTCCGCTCTTGCCAAGAGCAGAGCATTATCGTGATGCAAAAATAAGCTTGGAAGCAAAATTTTCGCTAAGTTAAAATCTGGGCGCTCACAGCATGACCATGCCTCCTTCGAAGGACTATAACTTGAGCTACAGATGTCTGATTGATGTGCTTCCAGTTGCGTTGAAAAGATGACATTTAAAGCTTTCCAACAATGTATGGAAATCTATATTTGGCACAAAGTTGAGGCACAAGTGAAAGGCATCTTTAAGGACAAAAAAAAAAAAGCAAAAATAGACCAAAGTGCAACCACCAAGATTCGAAGAGGGAGCATCACTCCAAGGCAAAGAGGTGCTTCTAGTAGCACTCACTTGGAGAGCACAGCGCTCTCTTGGAGAGCATTGTCATGCTTCACCAAGAGAAAACGAGGAATACAGCATGGGAAAAGTGGGGATGCTAGGATTCGAACTTGGAAACTGGTGCACGAAATTGTGATGTCCAGGCTCGAATAATCCCTGGCAACGTGAGCAACTTGGTACGCGTAATCGTGATTACACTTTAATTATGTAAAATTCATGGCTCTTTCTTTCCCTGGCAATGGCGCCAAGAACATGGTGCCAATACCATGGTTCACAACTTCGATACAACTAACCAGCAAGTGCACTGGGTCGTCCAAGTAATACCTTACGTGAGTAAGGGTCGAATCCCACGGAGATTATTGGTATGAAGCAAGCTATGGTCACCTTGCAAATCTCAGTTAGGCAGATATAAATGGATAATGGTGTTTTCGAATTTAATATAATAAAATAGGGATAGAAATACTTATGTAATTCATTGGTAGGAATTTCAGATAAGCGAATGGAGATGCTTTCGTTCCTCTGAACCTCTGCTTTCTTGCTATCTTCATCCAATCAGTCTTACTCCTTTCCATGGCTGGCTTTATGCAAGGGCATCACCATTGTCAGTGGCTACATCCCCTCCTCTCAGTGAATAATATGCTCACGCACCCTGTCACAGCACGGCTATTCATCTGTCGGTTCTCGATCATGCTGGAATAGGATTCACCCTCCTTTTCCGTCTGTCACTAACGCCCAACAATCGCGAGTTTGAAGCTCGTCACAGTCATTCAATCATTGAATCCTACTCGGAATACCACAGACAAGGTTTAGACTTTCCGGATTCTCTTGAATGCCGCCATCATTCTAGTTTACGCCACGAAGATTCCGGTTAAGAGATCTAAGAGATATTCATTCTAGCTTATTTCATGTAGAACGGAAGTGTTTGTCAGGCACGTGTTCATAGGGAAGAATGGTGATGAGCGTCACACATAATCATCACCTTCATCACGTTCTTGGGTGCGAATGGATATCTTAGAAGCGAAATAAGATGAATTGAATAGAAAACAGTAGTACTTTGCATTAATCTTTGAGGAACAGCAGAGCTCCACACCTTAATCTATGGAGTGTAGAAACTCTACCGTAGGAAAATACATAAGTGAAGGTCCAGGCATGGCCGAGATGGCCAGCCCCCAAAACGTGATCACAGGATCAAAATACAATCCAGGATGCCAAATACAATAGTAAAAGGTCCTATTTATAATAAACTAGCTACTAGGGTTTACATGAGTAAGTAATTGATGCATAAATCCACTTCCGGGGCCCACTTGGTGTGTGTTTGGGCTGAGCCTGAGTGTTGCACGTGTATAAGTCCTTTTTGGAGTTGAACGCCAGTTTTTGTGCCAGTTTGGGCGTTCAACTCTGGTTTTGGCTCCTTTTCTGGCGTTGGACGCCAGATTTGGGTAGAAAGTTGGCGTTGAACGCCAGTTTATGTCATCTATTCTTGGCCAAAGTATGGACTATTATATATTTTTGGAAAGCCCTGGAAGTCTACTTTCCAACGCAATTGGAAATGCGCCATTTCGAGTTCTATAGCTCCAAAAAATCCACTTTGAGTGCAGGGAGGTCAGAATTCAATAGCATCATCAGTCCTTCTTCAACCTCTGAATCTGATTTCTGCTCAAGTCCCTCAATTTCAGCCAGAAAATACCTGAAATCACAGAAAAACACACAAACTCATAGTAAAGTCCAGAAATGTGACTTTAACATAAAAACTAATGAAAATATCCCTAAAAGTAACTAGATCCTACTAAAAACATACTAAAAACAATGCCAAAAAGCGTATAAATTATCCGCTCATCACAACACCAAACTTAAATTGTTGCTTGTCCCCAAGCAACTGAAAATCAAATAGGATAAAAAGAAGAGAATATACTATAAATTCCAAACTATCAATGAAACATAGCTTCAATCAAATGAGCGGGACTTATAGCTTTTTGCCTCTTGAATAGTTTTGGAATCTCACTTTATCCATTGAGGTTCAGAATGATTGGCATCTATAGGAACTTCAGATTTCGAATAGTGTTATTGACTCTCCTAGTTCAGTATGATGATTCTTGAACACAGCTTCTTTATGAGTCTTGGCCGTGGCCCTAAGCACTTTGTTTTCCAGTATTACCTACCGGATACATAAATGCCACAGACACATAATTGGGTGAACCTTTTCAGATTGTGACTCAGCTTTGCTAAAGTCCCCAATTAGAGGTGTCCAGGGTTCTTAAGCACACTCTTCTTTTGCTTTGGACCTTGACTTTAACCGCTCAGTCTCAAGTTTTCACTTGACACCTACACGCCACAAGCACATGGTTAGGGACAGCTTGGTTTAGCCGCTTAGACCAGGATTTTATTCCTTTAGACCCTCCTATCCACTGATGCTCAAAGCCTTGGGATCCTTTTTATTTGCCCTTGCCTTTTGGTTTTAAGGGTTATTGGCTTTTTCTACTTGTTTTTTTCTTTTTCTTTCTATTATTTTTTTTCTATTTTTTTCGCCCCTTTTTTTTCTGCAAGCTTTGTTCTTTGCTGCTTTTTCTTGCTTCAAGAATCATTTTTATGATTTTTCAGATTATCAAATAACATGTCTCCTAGTCATCATTCTTTCAAGAGCCAACATATTTAACATTTCTTAAACAACAACTTCAAAAGACATATTCACTGTTCAAGCATACATTCAGAAAACAAGAAGCATTGTCACCACATCAGTATAATTAAGCTAAGTTCAAGGATAAATTCGAAACTCATGTACTTCTTGTTCTTTTGAATTAAAACATTTTTCTTTTAAGAGAGGTGATGGATTCATAGGACATTCATATCTTTAAGACAAAGTTACTAACTACTAATGATCATGTAATGAAGACACAAACATAGATAAGCACTTAACATAGAAAACGAAAAACAGAGAAAGTAAGAACAAGGAATGAATCCACCTTAGTGATGGTAGCGTTTCCTTCTTGAGGAACCAATGATGTCCTTAAGCTCTTCTATGTCTCTTCCTTGTCTTTGTTGCTCCTCCCTCATTGCTTTTTGATCTTCTCTTATTTCATGAAGCATGATGGAGTGCTCTTGATGTTCCACCCTTAGTTGTCCCATATTGGAACTCAATTCTCCTAGGGAGGTGTTGATTTGCTCCCAATAATTTTGTGGAGGAAAGTGCATTTGAGGCATTTCCGGGATCTCATGGTGATGAGCTTCATACGCCTCTTGAGCTCCATGAGTGGGCTCTCTTGCTTGCTCCATCTTTTTCTTAGTGATGGGCTTGTCCTCTTTGATGAGGATATCTCCCTCTATGTCAATCCCAGCAGAATTGCATAGGTGGCAAATGAGGTGAGGAAAGGCTAACCTTGCCATGGTGGATGACTTGTCAGCCACCTTGTAGAGTTCTTGAGGTATAATCTCATGAACTTCCACCTCTTCTCCAATCATGATGCTATGGATCATGATGGCCCGGTCTATAGTAACTTCAGACCGGTTGCTAGTGGGAATGATTGAGCATTGAATGAACTCCAACCATCCTCTAGCTCTAGGCTTGAGGTTCAATCTTCTTAGTTGAACCGGCTTGCCTTTGGAGTCAATCTTCCATTGAGCTCCTTCTACACATATGTCCATAAGGACTTGGTCCAACCTTTGATCAAAGTTGACTCTCCTTGTGTAGGGGCGTGCGTTCTCTTCCATGTTTGGCAAGTTGAACGCCAACCTTACATTCTCCGGACTAAAATCTAAGTATTTCCCCCGAACCATTGTAATATAGTTCTTTGGATCCGGGTTCTTACTTTGATCATGGTTCTTGGTGATCCATGCATTGGCATAGAACTCTTGAACCATTAGGATGCCGACTTGTTGGATGGGATTTGTTAGAATTTCCCAACCTCTTCTTTGAATTTCATGTCGGATCTCCGGATACTCATTTCTTTTGAGTTTGAAAGGGACCTCGGGGATCACCTTCTTCTTGGCCACAACATCATAGAAGTGGTCTTGATGGGCTTTGGAGATGAACCTTTCCATCTCCCATGACTCGGATGTGGAAGCTTTTGTCTTCCCTTTCCCCTTTCTAGAGGATTCTCCGGTCTTAGGTGCCATCAATGGTAATGGAAAAACAAAAAGCTTATGCTTTTACCACACCAAACTTAGAATATTGCTCGCCCTCGAGCAATAAACAAAAGAATAGAAGAAGAAGAAGAAGAAATATGGAGAGGGAGAGGGAGATGTGGTTTCGGCCAAGAAGGGTGTAGAGGGGTGTGTTGTGTGAATTTGATGAAGATTGGAGGGCTTTATATAGGGAAGGGAGGGGGGAAAGGTTTCGGCCATATGGGTGGGTTTGGGTGGGAAATTGGTTTTGAATTTTGAAGGTAGGTGGAGTTTATGAGGTAGATTTATGGGGAAGAGTGGATGGATGTGAGTGGTGAAGAGGTGATGGGGAAGAGAGTTTGAGGTGATTGGTGAAGGGTTGTGTGAAAGAGAGTGGTGAGAAGAAGTGAGTGGAGGTAGGTGGGGATCCTGTGGGGTCCACAGATCCTGAGTGGATCCTGTGGGGTCAACAGATCCTGAGGTGTTCAAGGATTTACATCCCTGCACCCATTAGGCATGTAAAAATGCCTTTGCACACAACTCTGGGCATTCAGCGCCAGGTTGGTGGCCATTTTGGGCGTTCAACGCCCATTTGTGTGCCATTTCTGGCGTTGAACGCCAGAACCATGCCTGTTCTGGCGTTCAGCGCCCAGAAGCTGCCCATTTTGGGCATTCAGCGCCAGCACCATGCTCTGTTCTGGCGCTGAACGCCAGACAAATGCTCTTCCACGGTGTGATTTTTCTTCTGCTGTTTTTGATTCCGTTTTCAATTTTTATATTTATTTTGTGACTCCACATGATCATGAACCTACAAAGACATATAACTAAGAAAAATATAGTTAGATAAATAAAAATTGGGTTGCCTCCCAACAAGCGCTTCTTTAATGTCAATAGCTTGACAGTGGGCTCTCATGGAGCCTCACAGATGTGCAGAGCTTTGTTGAGACTCTCCAACACCAAACTTAGAGTTTGGATATCGGAGTTCAACACCAAACTTAGAGTTTGGTTGTGGCCTCCCAACACCAAACTTAGAGTTTGACTGTGGGGGCTCTGGTTGACTCTGCTTTGAGAGAAGCTTTTTCTGCTTCCTCTCCATGGTTGCAGAGGGAGATCCTTGAGTTTTAAACACAAGGGAGTCCCCATTCCATTGAAGGACTATTTCACCTCTGTCAACATCAATCATAGCTCTTGTTGTGGCCAGGAAAGGTCTTCCTAGGATGATGGATTCATCCTCTTCCTTTCTAGTATCCAGGACTATAAAATCAGCAGGGATGTAAAGGCCTTCAACCTTTACTAATACGTCCTCTACTTGTCCATAAGCCTGTTTTCTAGAGCTGTCTGCCATCTCTAATGAGATTTTAGCAGCTTGCACCCCATAGATTCCCAGTTTCTCTATTACAGAGAGGGGCATGAGGTTTATTCCTGAACCAAGGTCACACAGAGCCTTAAAGATCATGGTGCCTATGGTACAGGGTATTATGAACTTTCCAGGATCCTGTCTCTTCTGAGGCAATGTCAGTTGATCCAGATCACTTAGTTCATTGATGAACAAGGGAGGTTCAACTTCCCAAGTATCAATGCCAAATAATTTGGCATTCAGCTTCATGATTGCACCAAGAAACTTGGCATTTTTCTCTTCAGTAACATCCTCATTCTCTTCAGAAGAGGAATACTCATCAGAGCTCATGAAGGGTATAAGGAGGTTCAATGGAATCTCTATGGTCTCTAGATGAGCCTCAGAGTCCTTTGGTTCCTCAGAGGGAAGCTCCTTATTGACCACTGGACGTCCCAGGAGGTCTTCCTCCTTGGGATTCACGTCCTCTCCTCTCCTCACAGGTTCGGCCATGGTGCTTATGTCAATGGCCTTGCACTCTCCTTTTGGATTCTCTTCTGTATTGCTTGGGAGAGTACTTGGAGGGATTTCAGTGATCCTTTTACTCAGCTGGCCCACTTGTGCTTCCAAATTTCTAATGGAAGATCTTGTTTCATTCATGTAGCTCACAGTGGCCTTGGATAGATCAGAGACTAGATTTGCTAAATTAGAAGCATTTTGTTCAGAGTTCTCTGTCTGTTGCTAAGTGGATGATGGAAAAGGTTTATTATTGTTAAACCTGTTTCTTCCACCATTATTAAAGCCTTGTTGAGGCTTTTGATCCTTCCATGAGAAATTCGGATGATTTCTCCATGATGAGTTATAGGTGTTTCCATAAGGTTCACCTAAGTAATTCACCTCTGCTATTGCAGGGTTCTCAGGATCATAAGCTTCTTCTTCATAAGAAGCCTCTTGAGTACTGTTGGATGCAGCTTGCATTCCATGCAGACTCTGAGAGATCATATTGACTTGCTGAGTCAATATTTTATTCTGAGCCAATATGGCATTCAGAGTATCAACTTCAAGAACTCCCTTCTTCATAGGCGTCCCATTACTCACAGGATTCCTTTCAGAAGTGTACATGAACTGGTTATTAGCAACCATGTCAATGAGTTCTTGAGCTTCTGCAGGCGTTTTCTTTAGGTGAATGGATCCACCTGCAGAAGTGTCCAGTGACATCTTTGATAGCTCAGATAAACCATCATAGAATATATCCAGGATGGTCCATTCTGAAAGCATGTCAGAAGGACACTTTTTGGTCAACTATTTGTATCTTTCCCAAGCTTCATAGAGGGATTCACCTTCTTTCTGTCTGAAGGTTTGAACATCAGCTCTAAGCTTGCTCAACTTTTGAGGAGGAAAGTACTTGGCTAAGAAAGCCGTGACCAGCTTATCCCAAGAGTTCAGGCTATCTTTAGGTTGAGAGTCCAACCATATTTTAGCTCTATCTCTTACAGCAAAAGGGAAAAGCATGAGCCTGTAGACTTCAGGATCTACTCCATTAGTCTTAACAGTATCACATATCTGTAAGAATTCAGTTAAGAACTGAAAAGGATCTTCAGATGGAAGTCCATAAAACTTGCAGTTCTGCTGCATCAGAGAAACTAATTGAGGTTTCAGCTCAAAGTTGTTTGCTCCAATGGCAGGAATGGAGATGCTTCTTCCATGTAAATTGAAATTAGGTGCAGTGAAGTCATCAAGCATCTTCCTTATATTATTATTATTTTCGGCTGCCATCTCCTTTTCCTGTTCGAAAATTTCTGAAAGGTTATCTCTGGATTGTTGTATTTTAGCTTCTCTTAATTTTTTCTTCAGAGTCCTTTCAGGTTCTGGATCTGCTTCCACAAGAATGTTCTTATCCTTGCTCCTGCTCATATGACAAAGAAGGAGGCACAGAAAAATAATAATAATAATAATAGAGATCCTTTATACCACAGTATAGGGATCCCTGAGTGAGTAGAAGAAGAGGGAGAGACAAAGAATGTAATATAATGGAAGAAACACAACTGTGAGGAGGCTAGATATGTGAGATGAGATGTTAGGATATGAATGAATAAATAGAATGAGATGGAAGAGGGAGAATTTTCGAAAATATTTTTTTGAAAAATAGTTAGTGATTTTCGAAATTGGTTTTTGAAAAATGTTAGTAATTTTCGAAAATTTTTAAAATCAAAAATAAAAAATAAGAATAATTAGTTAATTAAAAAGAAATTTTTGAAAAAGAGGGAAGATATTTTCGAAAATTAGAGAGAGAGAGTTAGTTAGGTAGTTTTGAAAAAGTTAAGAAACAAACAAAAAGTTAGTTAGTTAGTTGAAACAAATTTTGAAAAGATAAGAAGTTAGGAAGTTAGAAAAGATATTTTAAAAAAATATTTTTGAAAAAGATAAGATAAGAAGATATTTTAGAAACTAATTTTGAAAAAAGATTTGATTTTTAAAATCTCAATTAATGACTTGATTCATAAGAAATCACAAGATATGATTCTAGAACTTAAAGTTTGAATCTTTCTTAACAAGCAAGTAACAAACTTCAAATTTTTGAATCAGAACATTAATTGATTATGTTATTTTCGAAAATTTGATATAAAAATAAAAAAAAAGATTTTTGAAAAATATTTTTGGAATTTTCGAAAATAACTAAGAATTTCGAAAAAGATTTGATTTTTGAAAAAGATTTTGAAAAAGATAAGATTTTCAAATTGAAAATTTGATTTGACTCATAAGAAACAACTTGATTTTAAAAATTTTTGAAAAAGTCAACTCAAATTTTCGAATTTGATGAGAGAAAAAGGGAAAGATATTTTTTTGATTTTTGAAATTTTTATGAAAAACATGAAAATTATGCAATGCATGAAATTTTTAGATCAAAACAATGAATGCATGCAAGAATGCTATGAATGTCAAGATGAACACCAAGAACACTATGAATGTCAAGATGAACATCATAGACATAATTTTGAAAAATTTTTAATGCAAAGAAATCATGCAAGACACCAAACTTAGAATTCTTTAATGCTTAGACACTAAGAATTCAAGAATGCATATGAAAAACAAGAAAAGACACAAAACAAAAAATCATCAAGATCAAACAAGAAGACTTACCAAGAACAACTTGAAGATCATGAAGAACACCATGAATGCATGAGAATTTTCGAAAAATGCAAGGTGCACATGCAATTGACACCAAACTTATAACATGACTCAAGACTCAAACAAGAAATAGAAAAATATTTTTGATTTTTATGATTTTCTAATTTTTTTGGGTTTTTTCGAAAATTATATGAAAAAGAAAAAATAAGGATTCCAAAATTTTTAACATGAATTCCAGGAATCTTGCATTCTTAGTCTAAAGCTTCAGTCCAGGAATTAGACATGGCTCATGAGCCAGCCAAGCTTTCAATGAAAGCTCCGGTCCAAAACACTAGACATGGCCAATGGCTAGCCGAGCTTCAGCTTGTAATTCAGACATGACACGCCTGACATACTCATTCCCAAAGGAATTAGACATGGCTTTACAGCCAGCCAGGCTTCAACATGCTTCATGAAACACTAGAATTCATTCTTAAAAATTCTGAATAAATTTATTTTTGAAAACATTTTTATTTATTTTTTTTTTCGAAAACAGATGAGAAAATTTTTGAAATATTTTTGAAAAATTTTTGAAAAGAAAACGAAAAGAAAGTTACCCAATCTGAGCAACAAGATGAACCGTCAGTTGTCCAAACTCAAACAATCCCCGGCAACGGCACCAAAAACTTGGTGCACGAAATTGTGATGTCCAGGCTCGAATAATCCCTGGCAACGTGAGCAACTTGGTACGCATAATCGTGATTACACTTTAATTATGTAAAATTCATGGCTCTTTCTTTCCCTGGCAATGGCGCCAAGAACATGGTGCCAATACCATGGTTCACAACTTCGATACAACTAACCAGCAAGTGCACTAGGTCGTCCAAGTAATACCTTACGTGAGTAAGGGTCGAATCCCACGGAGATTGTTGGTATGAAGCAAGCTATGGTCACCTTGCAAATCTCAGTTAGGCAGATATAAATGGATAATGGTGTTTTCGAATTTAATATAATAAAATAGGGATAGAAATACTTATGTAATTCATTGGTAGGAATTTCAGATAAGCGAATGGAGATGCTTTCGTTCCTCTGAACCTCTGCTTTCCTGCTATCTTCATCCAATCAGTCTTACTCCTTTCCATGGCTGGCTTTATGCAAGGGCATCACCATTGTCAGTGGCTACATCCCCTCCTCTCAGTGAATAATATGCTCACGCACCCTGTCACGGCACGGCTATTCATCTGTCGGTTCTCGATCATGCTGGAATAGGATTCACCCTCCTTTTGCGTCTGTCACTAACGCCCAATAATCGCGAGTTTGAAGCTCGTCACAGTCATTCAATCATTGAATCCTACTCAGAATACCACAGACAAGGTTTAGACTTTCCGGATTCTCTTGAATGCCGCCATCATTCTAGCTTACGCCACGAAGATTCCGGTTAAGAGATCTAAGAGATATTCATTCTAGCTTATTTCATGTAGAACGGAAGTGTTTGTCAGGCACGTGTTCATAGGGAAGAATGGTGATGAGCGTCACACATTATCATCACCTTTATCATGTTCTTGGGTGCGAATGGATATCTTAGAAGCGAAATAAGATGAATTGAATAGAAAACAGTAGTACTTTGCATTAATCTTTGAAGAACAGCAGAGCTCCACACCTTAATCTATGGAGTGTAGAAACTCTATCGTAGGAAAATACATAAGTGAAGGTCCAGGCATGGCCGAGATGGCCAGCCCCCAAAACATGATCACAGGATCAAAATACAATCCAGGATGCCAAATACAATAGTAAAAGGTCCTATTTATAATAAACTAGCTACTAGGGTTTACATGAGTAAGTAATTGATGCATAAATCCACTTCCGGGGCCCACTTGGTGTGTGTTTGGGCTGAGCCTGAGTGTTGCACGTGTAGAGGTCCTTCTTGGAGTTGAACGCCAGTTTTTGTGCCAGTTTGGGCGTTCAACTCTGGTTTTGGCTCCTTTTCTGGCGCTGGACGCCAGATTTGGGTAGAAAGCTGGCGTTGAACGCCAGTTTACGTCATCTATTCTTGGCCAAAGTATGGACTATTATATATTTCTGGAAAGCCCTGGAAGTCTACCTTCCAACGCAATTGGAAGCGCGCCATTTCGAGTTCTGTAGCTCCAGAAAATCCACTTTGAGTGCAGGGAGGTCAGAATTCAACAGCATCATCAGTCCTTCTGCAACCTCTGAATATGATTTCTGCTCAAGTCCCTCAATTTCAGCCAGAAAATACCTGAAATCACAGAAAAACACACAAACTCATAGTAAAGTCCAGAAATGTGAATTTAACATAAAAACTAATGAAAACATCCCTAAAAGTAACTAGATCCTACTAAAAACATACTAAAAACAATGCCAAAAAGCGTATAAATTATCCGCTCATCAGAAGCACACTAAAGATAAAGGGGATGCTGCGCTCTTGTGGGCAACTGAGCGCTACTTTTCCCCCCACACTCCTCACCTTGTCACGCACCAAAAGGGCCAAGGAAACAAGCACTAATGCTGCGCTCTCCCCATGAGCCGAGCATTGCCCTGGGGGCAACACCCATGGGCCAAAAAATTCAATAAAAATTCTATTTTAATTCAATTCTTCACCAATTAAACCAAGGCCATCCAGATCTACTCTTCCTCAAATTTAAAGCAAGCTAAGCCCATTATCATCACTCAAAGGCACAAGGATTAGTTAGCTTAGGAATTTATTTTAATTGTAATTTGTTTAGAATTTCATTTTCATTTTCACTATGTAAAGCCTATATAAAGGCATCAATTCCATCTCATTATGAGAGCTCCATTAGAGAGTATAATGGTCAGCTCCATTAGAGAGCTCACTCTCTTCTAGTTTTTCTTTCTTTGAATTTAAATCTTGGATTGAGGAGTGAAGGAATTCTGTTTCCCTCTTGGTCTAAGATTTCTCTTGGTTGTTCTTCTGCAAAATTTCAGAGAATTGAGAAGTGAATTTGAGTTTTCATTTATTGCTTTCATCTTTAATTTCCTGCATCTTGTTCTCTGTTGGATCTAGGAAGGGAGTGAGATCTAGACTTGTTTTCTAGTCTCTCTGATTCCCTGAGATCTTAAATTTTATTTTGCAATTGAGTTGAGCTCTTGGCTGCTCTTCTGTTTTTACTGTTTCATTGAAATTGTCAATTCCTCTTTCAGATTTCAGATTGCTGAATTACTTTCCTGCTACAATTTTCTTCTCTGTGATTTTTTGCTTTCTGTTCCTATTGCTCTAAATTTATTTTTTCTGCACTTTTGTTCATCTACACTTTACATTTGAGCTACTATGATCTGAATTAAATTTTCTTGCACTTTAAATTTCCTGTTACTTATTCTCAAGATCTCTTCAATTGTTTGCTTTACTGCTTTCTTTAATTTCCAGCACCCACTCCCCTTACATTTAATGCAATTTACATTTCTTGCAATTTAAGTTTCAGCTATTTCACTTTCTTGTTCTTTAAGTTACATGCAATTTTACTTTCTGCATCTTTTAAATTCCTTGCAATTTACTTTCTGTTAGCTACATTTCACACAATTCACTCAATGTTAGCTTGACTAAACTAATCACCCACTAAAGTTGCTTGATCCATCAATCCCTGTGAGATCGACCTCACTCTAAGTGAGTTTTACTACTTGATACGACCCGGTACACTTGCCGGTGAGTTTTGGGTGTTTTGGAAATTCGTTTTTTCCACAAAATACACCATCATTGGTGTCAATTGCATTTTTTTTCTAAAAAATTTTTGCATTTTCCAAAAATTCATGCATTCATGCATTGCATTCATCATGATCTTCAAGTTGTTCTTGATAAACCTTTTTGATTGATCTTCATATTATATTGTTTTTGTGTTGTATGGTATTTTTCATATGCATTCTTGAATCCTTAGTGTCTAAATATTAAAGATTTCTAAGTTTGGTGTCTTGCATGTTTTTCTTTCATTAGAAATTTTCAAAAATAAGTCTTGATGGTCATCTTGATCTTCAAAGTGTTCTTGGTGTTCATCTTGACATTCATAGTGTTCTTGCATGCATCACATCTTTTAATCCAAAATTTTCATGCATTGAGTCTTTTTGATGTTTTTCTCTTTCATCATTAAAAATTCAAAAATAAAAAAAAAATATCTTTCCCTTTTTCACTCATAAAATTCGAAATTTGAGTTGACTTTTTCAAAACTTTTTAAAATTTAGTTGTTTCTTATGAGTCAAATCAAATTTTCAATTTAAAAATCTTATCTTTTTCAAAATCTTTTTCAAAAATCATATCTTTTTCATTTTTCTTATTTATTTTCGAAAATTTTAAAAATATTTTTCAAAAATCTTTTTCTTAATCTTATCTCATAATTTTCGAAAATATCATCAAAAATTAATGTTTTGATTCAAAAATTTCAAGTTTGTTACTTGCTTGTTAAGAAAGATTCAAACTTTAAGTTCTAGAATCATATCTTGTGATTACTTGTGAGTCAAGTCATTAATTTTGATTTTTAAAATTCAAATCTTTTTCAAAACTAATTTTAATCATATCTTTCTATCATATATTTTTCAAAATTTTATCTTTTTCAAAATTTTGATTTTAAAATATCTTTTCTAACTTCTTATCTTCTTATCTTTTAAAAATTGATTTTCAAAATTTGTTTCAACTAACTAATTAACTTTTTGTTTGTTTCTTATCTCTTTCAAAACTACCTAACTAACTATCCCTCTCTAATTTTCGAAAATACCTCCCCTTTTTTTCAAAAATTCTTTTTAATTAATTAATTGTTTCAATTTTTAATTTTAATTTTAATTTTATCTTAATTTTCAAAAATCATTAACTCTTTTTCAAAATTCATTTTCGAAAACTTCTTCTTCTCATCTCCTTCTATTTATTTATTCATTTACTAACACTTCTCTTCATCTCAAATCATTGCTTCTATCCTCACCCTTGTGTTTGGATTATCCATTCTTCTTCACTCTTATTCCCTTTCTTCTTCTACTAACAACAAGGGAACCTCTATACTGTGGTAAAGAGGATCCCCGGTATCTTTAGTCCTCCTCTTTTTCACATGAGCAAGAGTAAGGACAAGAACATTCTTGTTGAAGCAGATTTAGAACCTGAAAGGACTCTGAAAAGGAAACTAAGAGAAGCTAAAATACAACAATCCAGAGACAACCTTACAGGAATTTTCGAACAGGAAGAGGACATGGCAGCCGAAAATAATAATAATGCAAGGAGGATGCTTGGTGACTTTACTGCACCTAATTCCAATTTACATGGAAGAAACATCTCCATCCCTACCATTGGAGCAAACAACTTTGAGCTGAAACCTCAATTAGTTTCTCTGATGGAGCAGAACTGCAAGTTTCATGGACTTCCATCTGAAGATCCTTTTCAGTTCTTAACTGAATTCCTGCAGATCTGTGATACTGTTAAGACTAATGGAGTAGATCCTGAAGTCTACAGGCTCATGCTTTTCCCTTTTGCTGTGAGAGACAAAGCTAGAATATGGTTGGACTCTCAACCTAAGGATAGCCTGAACTCTTGGGATAAGCTGGTCAAGGCTTTCGTAGCCAAGTTCTTTCCTCTTCAAACGCTGAGTAAGCTTAGAGTGGATGTTCAAACCTTCAGACAGAAAGAAGGTGAATCCTTCTATGAAGCTTGGGAGAGATACAAGGAACTGACCAAAAAGTGTCCTTCGGATATGCTTTCAGAATGGACCATCCTGGATATATTCTATGATGGTCTATCTGAATTAGCTAAGATGTCATTGGATACTTCTGCAGGTGGATCCATTCACCTAAAGAAAACGCCTGCAGAAGCTCAAGAACTCATTGACATGGTTGCTAATAACCAGTTCATGTACACTTCTGAGAGGAATCCTGTGGGTAATGGGACGCCTCAGAAGAAGGGAGTTCTTGAAATTGATACTCTGAATGCCATATTGGCTCAGAATAAAATATTGACTCAGCAAGTCAATATGATTTCTCAGAGTCTGAATGGAATGCAAGCTGCATCCAACAGTACTCAAGAGGCATCTTCTGAAGAAGAAGCTTATGATCCTGAGAATCCTGCAATTGCAGAGGTGAACTACATGGGTGAACCATATGGAAACACCTATAACCCCTCATGGAGAAATCATCCAAATCTCTCATGGAAGGATCAACAAAAGCCTCAACAAGGCTTTAATAATGGTGGAAGAAATAGGTTTAGCAATAGCAAGCCTTTTCCATCATCCACTCAGCAATAGACAGAAAACTCTGAACAAAATACCTATAATTTAGCAAACTTAGTCTCTGATCTATCTAAGGCCACTCTAAGTTTCATGAATGAAACAAGGTCCTCCATTAGAAATTTGGAGGCACAAGTGGGCCAGCTGAGTAAGAAGATCACTGAAATCCATCCTAGTGCTCTCCCAAGCAATACAGAAGAAAATCCAAAAGGAGAGTGCAAGGCCATTGATATAACCATCATGGCCAAATCCAAAAAGGAAAGGGAAGACGTGAATCCCAAGGAGGAAGACCTCCTGGGACGTCCAGTGATCAATAAGGAGTTTCCCTCTGAGGAACCAAAGGAATCTGAGACTCATCTAGAGACCATAGAGATTCCATTAAACCTCCTTATGCCATTCATGAGCTCTGATGAGTATTCCTCTTCTGAAGAGAATGAAGATGTTACTGAAGAGCAAGTTGCCAAGTTTCTTGGTGCAATCATGGAGCTGAATGCCAATTTATTTGGTAATGAGACTTGGGGAGATGAACCTCCCCTATTCACCAATGAACTAAATGCATTGGATCAACTGAGATTCCCTCAGAAGAAACAGGATCCTGGAAAGTTCCTAATACCTTGTACCATAGGCACCATGACCTTTGAGAAGGCTCTATGTTACCTTGGGTCAGGAATAAACCTCATGCCACTCTCTGTAATGGAGAAACTGAGAATCTTTGAGGTACAAGCTGCTAAAATCTCATTAGAGATGGCAGATAATTCCAGAAAATAGGCTTATGGACAAGTAGAGGACATATTAGTAAAGGTTGAAGGCCTTTACATCCCTGCTGATTTCATAATCCTAGATACTGGGAAGGATGAGGATGAATCCATCATCCTTGGAAGACCCTTCCTAGCCACAGCAAGAGCTGTGATTGATGTTAACAGAGGTGAACCAGTCCTTCAATTGAATGAGGACTCCCTTGAGTTTAAAACTCAAGGACATCCTTCTGTAAACATGGAAAAGAGGCACATTAAGCTTCTCTCAAAACAGAGTCAACCAGAGCCCCCACAGTCAAACTCTAAGTTTAGTGTTGGGATGCCACAACCAAACTCTAAGTTTGGTGTTGAACTCCCATATCCAAACTCTAAGTTTGGTGTTGGGGAGTCTCAACAATACTTTGAACATTTGTGAGGCTCCATGAGAGCCCACTGTCAAGCTATTGACATTAAAGAAGCACTTGTTGGGAGGTAACCCAATTTTTATTTATCTAATTTTATTTTTATATTTTTTGTTCTTTCATGTTTTATTAGGTTCATGATCATGTGGAGTCACAAAATAAATTGAAAAATCAAAAATAGAATAAAAAATAGCAGAAGAAAAATCACACCCTGGAGGAAGGACTTACTGGCGTTTAAACGCCAGTAAGGAGCATCTGGCTGGCGTTCAACGCCAGAACAGAGCATAGATCTGGCGTTGAACGCCAGAAACAAGCATAGAACTGGCGTTCAACGCCAGAAACATGATGCAGATGGGCGCTGAACACCCAGAACAAGCATCAATTCGGCGTTTAAACGCCAGAATTGTATGCAAAGGCATTTTACATGCCTAATTGGTGCAGGGATGCAATTCCTTGACACCTTAGGATCTGTGGACTCCACAGGATCATCTCGGCATCTGTGGACCCCACAGGATCCCCACCTACCTCCACTCATACTCTTCCCTCTTCTCAATGTTCATCCTCTCTTCCCAATAAACACCCTTCCCCAAAACCCTTCACCAATCACCTCAAGCTCTCTTGCCTATTACCTATTCACCACTCACATCCACCCACTCTTCCCCATAAACCTACTTCATACACCCCACCTACCTTCAAAATTCAAAATCACTTTCCCACCCAAACCCACCCATATAGCTGAATACACACATCCCTCCATCTCCTTCATATCTTCTTCTTCTTCTACTATTCTTTCTTTTTTTGCTCGAGGGCGAGCAACATTCTAAGTTTGGTGTGGTAAAAGCATAGTTTTTTTTTGTTTTTCCATAACCATTGATGGCACCTAAGGCCAGAGAAACCTCTAGAAAGAGGAAAGGGAAGACAAAAGCTTCCACCTCCGAGTCATAGGAGATGGAGAGATTCATCTCAAGGGTCTATACCTCAGTGGTAGAACATTTGACTGTAAATCAAGAGATCCCTGAGATACCTCAGGGGATACATTTTCCTCCACATAATTATTGGGAGCAACTAAGGGTGGAACATCAAGAGCACTCCATCATCCTTCATGAAATTAGAGAAGATCAAAGAGCAATGAGGGAGGAGCAACAAAGACAAGAAAGAGACATAGAAGAGCTCAAGGACATCATTGGTTCCTCAAGGAGAAAATGCCACCATCACTAAGGTGGACTCATTCCTTGTTCTTAAATTTTTTGTTTTTCATTTTTATGTCAAATGTTTATCTATATTTGTGTCTTATTACATGATCATTAGTGTCTAAGTGTCTATGCCTTAAAGTAGTGAATATGAATCCATCACCTCTCTTAAATGAAAAATGTTTTAAAAACAAAAGAACAAGAAGTACATGGTTTCGAATTCATCCTCGAAACTAGTTTAATTATTTTTGATGTGGTGACAATACTTTTTGTTTTCTGAATGAATGCTTGAACAGTGCATATGTCTTTTGAATTTGATGTTTAAGAATGTTAAATATGTTGGCTCTTGAAAGAATGATGACAAGGAGACATGTTATTTGATAATCTGAAAAATTATAAAAATAATTCTTGAAGCAAGAAAAAGCAGTGAATACAAAGCTTGCAGAAAAAAATAGCGAAAAAAAGAGAGAAAAAGAACAAGCAAGCAGAAAAAGCTAAAAGCTCTTAAAACCAAGAGGCAAGAGCAAAAAGCCAGTAACCCTTAAAACCAAAAGGCAAGGGTAATAAAAAGGATCCCAAGGCTTTGAGCATCAGTGGATAGGAGGGCCTAAAGGAATAAAATCCTGGCCTAAGCGGCTAAACCAAGCTGTCCCTAACCATGTGCTTGTGGCGTGAAGGTGTCAAGTGAAAACTTGAGACTGAGCGGTTAAAGTCAAGGTCCAAAGCAAAAGAAGAGTGTGCTTAAGAACCCTGGACACCTCTAATTGGGGACTTTAGTAAAGCTGAGTTACAATCTGAAAAGGTTCACCCAGTTATGTGTCTGTGGCATTTATGTATCCGGTGGTAATACTGGAAAACAAAGTGCTTAGGGCCACGGCCAAGACTCATAAAGTAGCTGTGTTCAAGAATTAACATACTGAACTAGGAGAATCAATAACACTATCTGAATTCTAAGTTCCTATAGATGCCAATCATTCTGAACTTCAATGGATAAAGCGAGATGCCAAAACTATTCAAGAGACAAAAAGCTACAAGTCCCGCTCATCTGATTGGAGCTATGTTTTATTGATATTTTGGAATTTATAGTATATTCTCTTCTTTTTATCCTATTTGATTTTCAGTTACTTGGGGACAAGCAACAATTTAAGTTTGGTGTTGTGATGAGCGGATAATTTATACGCTTTTTGGCATTGTTTTTAGTATGTTTTTCAGTATGATTTAGTTAGTTTTTAGTATATTTTTATTAGTTTTTAATTAAAAATCACATTTATGGACTTTACTATGAGTTTGTGTGTTTTTCTGTGATTTCAGGTATTTTCTGCCTGAAATTGAGGGACCTGAGCTAAAATTAGATTCAGAGGTTGAAGAAGGACTGCAGATGCTGTTGGATTCTGACCTCCCTGCACTCAAAGTGGATTTTCTGGAGCTACAGAACTCCAAATGGCGCCCTTTTAATTGCTTTGGAAAGTACACATCCAGGGCTTTCCAAAAATATATAATAGTCCATACTTTGAATAAGGATTGATGACGTACACTGGCGTTCAACGCCAGTTCCATGCTGCAGTGTGGCGTCCAGCGCCAGAAACAAGTTGCAAAGTGGAGTTCAACGCCAGAAACACGTTACAAACTGGCGCTCAACTCCAAGAATGACCTCTCCACGTGTAAATTTCAAGCTCAGCCCAAGCACACACCAAGTGGGCCCCAGAAGTGGATTTCTACATCATTTACTCAATTCTGTAAACCCTAGTAACTAGTTTAGTATAAATAGGACTTTTTACTATTGTATTTACATCTGATAATATTAGGATTTTTAGTTCAACTTTGGATATATGATCACGTTTGGGGGCTGGCCATTCGGCCATGCCTGGACCTTCATTACTTATGTATTTTCAACGGTAGAGTTTCTGCACTCCATAGATTAAGGTGTGGAGCTCTGCTGTTCCTCATGATTTAATGCAAAGTACTACTGTTTTTCTATTCAATTCAACTTATTCCGCTTCTAAGATATCCATTCACTCCCAAGAACATGATGAATGTGATGATTATGTGACGCTCATCATCATTCTCACTTATGAACGCGTGCCTGACAAACACATCCGTTCTACATGCAAACAAGCTAGAATAAATATCTCTTGGATATCTAATACAGGGGACCGAGTCCGAGTTATTAGTGTCTTCGTGGTATAAGTTAGAACCCATGGATGGCCATTCCTGAGATCCGAAAAGTATAAACCTTGTCTGTGGTATTCCGAGTAGGATCTGGGAAGGGATGGCTGTGACGAACTTCAAATTCGTGAGTGCTGAGCGTAGTGACAGACGCAAAAGGAGGGTGAACCCTATTCCAGTATGATCGAGAACCTCCAGATGATTAGCCGTGCCGTGACAGAGCATTTGGACCTTTTTCAGAGAGAGGATGGGATGTAGCCATTGACAACGGTGATGCCCTTACAGAAAGCTTGCCATGAAAAGGAGTAGGAATGATTGGATGAAGCTAAGACAGCAAGAAAGCAGAGGTTCAGAGGAACGAGAGCATCTCTATACACTTATCTGAAATTCTCACCAATGAATTACATAAGTATTTCTATCTTTATTTTCTGTTTATTTATTATTATTATTATTCGAAAACTCCATAACCATTTGATATCCGCCTGACTGAGATTAACAAGATAACCATAGCTTGCTTCATACCAACAATCTCCGTGGGATCGACCCTTACTCACGTAAGGTTTTATTACTTGGACGACCCAGTGCACTTGCTGGTTAGTTGTGCGAAGTTGTGAAGTTATATTTGGACCATGGTATTGTGCACCAGTTATTGGCGCCATTGCCAGGGAGAGAACGAACAACAAATTTTACAACCTCAGAGTAACAATTTCGCATACCACTAAGATAGTAGAATAAGAAAATATAAAAACAATTAAACTACAATAATATTAGAAACAAAAACTAGAGAAAATTTGATAATAAATTAACTAAATCTACTTTAATTCTAGAAAGAAGGAAGACCTTCTCTCTATAGAAACTTAAGAACATCATACTAAAACTAACCCTAAATTCTCCTCTCTTTCCTCCTTCATATTTTTTCTTTAAATACTCAAAAAAATATGAAGTTTGGGGCCTTTTGGAGGCTCAAAATGTGAGGCATGTGCTTTATTAATGATGGTGTGTATGGCTCGTATTCACTATCCACCATAGACATATGTATATCATTTTGAAGCTCTAGATGTTAGCTTTCTAATGCCTCTAGAACCGCCTTATTCGAACTTCTATATCTCAAGTTATGAAAAAATTAGTACAAAGAGATCAGGAATAATAGTATCCGGAATATTCTTGGCTCTAATATTTGGTTATGAATTACACCTAGAATCGTTAAAAATTGGAGAAAGTATTCATCATAAAGGTTGTATAGATTGAGTTCTTCTTTCCGATAACTCTAAGTTTGCTTCAATCTGATCACTATAGCTCTTTATGATGCTTTTTCTTAAATAATACCCTGTATTTCGACACAAAAACTCGAACAAAATTTGTCACGAGTACCAGTTGGATATCAAACCAATTATATTCAAATCAAAGGAAAAATTCATTCAAATTATCAAGATTAGAAGAGAGAATTCAAAACTAATTGAAATTACATGAAAAGTGATTTTTTTTATTAAAACCGAATTGAATATATGCATTTTCTAGTCATTAAACCGAGTTCTATCAACTTCCAATACAATTAGACGCCCAAGCCAATGTCTCGTTGGCCTTATTCGTGGCTCAGCGACACTTGAATTCATCATCATTCTCCCAATATTTGTAGAGGCCTTTGTTAATGTCCGGTTGGAGCCACTGAGTAAGGCAGTTTCACCTCTCATGTACATCCTCAAGCATGTGCTGAAGTCGCCTAACCATGCAGTAGTGGAATATCTTCTTAATCATGCCATCATGAGTCTTCTCCAATGTGAATTCCTCCTCCATAAATAAATAATTGGAATGAGTTAATTGAAATTAAATACATAAACGAAACAAAAGATAGAAAATAAGAAGTTTAAATAAATAGACATTTTATCACCCACTTATCAAACCGTCGCTCTCTGGTCTTAGAGGAAATCTTCTTGTACAATAGCTTCATGATATTAGTACACTCTTGTGTACAAGCATTATTATCCTGTGCAAACCTATCACAGGAGAACTTAATATTAGTATACACAATAATTATTTAACAATTTCAATATAAAATTTAATTAAAATCAATTAAAATGGTGCTTACACAATCAATCTGTTAGGCCAAATTCCTAAACATTGAGTACTGTCAGAGTTACTGGCAGAATAACAAAAATAATCCGCTGTAATTTACCGGCAAATTTACCGTCGAACACAATCCGACGGTATAACCCTCGTTGGTAACCAGTTATCATCAGACTTTCTAATCAGCTAGTAATTACTGTCAAATTCTGCGGTGAAAATTCTTTGCCTGAAAACTATTTGATTATTGGAAAAAATTTTCCGCCGGTAGTGTTGCTGTGACACTATTTTGTTTCCTGCCTAATTACCATCATGTTTTTTTCCGAGAAATCTAATGGAAACTACAATTTATTTTTATTTTTTTAAATATAATTAGTAGTCAAATTCCAGTTTTTTTTTGTTTAAAATTAATTTGTTTACCTAATTAATAGTTGATGAGCGGATAATTTATACCATTTTTGACATTTTTTTTACATAGTTTTTAGTTTGATTTTTTTACTTTTTATTATATTTTTATTAGTTTTTATGCAAAAATCACATTTCTGGACTTTACTATGAGTTTATGTGTTTTTCTATGATTTCAGGTATTTTCTGGCTGAAATTGAGGGACCTGAGCAAAAATCTAATTCAGAGACATTAGACTTTTACCATCTTATGCTATTGTACACGTTTGGAGGCTGGCTTCACGGTCATACCTAGACTTTTTTCACTTATGTATTTTCAACGGTGGAGTTTCTACACCCCATAGATTAAGGTGTAGAGCTCTGCTGTTCTTCATGAATTAATGCAATTACTACTATTTTCTATTCAATTCATGCCTACTTCTTCTCCAAGATATACTCTCGTACTTAATTCAGTTAAGTCAGAATGAAGGGGTGACCCGTGACAATCACCCAATCTTTGTTACTCGCTTAGCCAAGATCGCGTGCCTGACAACCACAAAGCGGTCTACATGATGTTCAACATAGTCATTGGACGACAGCTGGAGTATATTCTCTTTGATGTCTAATACACGGACCAAGTCCGTGAGATTAGTATCTTCGTGGTATAGGCTAGAATTATTGGCAGCCATTCCTGGGATCCGGAAAGTCTAAACCTTGTCTGTGGTATTCCGAGTAGGATCCGGGAAGGAATGACTATGACGAGCTTCAAACCTGTGAATGTTGGGCGCAAGTGACAGCGTGCAAAAGGATCAATGGATCCTATTCCGACGCTAGTGGGAACCGACAGATGATTAGCCATGCAATAGCTGTATCTGGTATTTTTCATCCAAGACGAGAAATCCGACAGTTGATTAGCCGTGCAAAAACCGTAGAGGACCATTTTCACTGAGAGGATCTTACAGCTTGCCAGGGAAGGAAGTAACGCTTGGTTGGAAGAAGGCAATAGGAAAGCAGAAGGTCAGAAGCAACAAAGCATCTCTAGACGCTTATCTGAAATTCCCAACAATGAATTACATAAGTAACTTTATCTTTTTTTCTATTTAATTTATATTTCAATTATCAAACCTCAAAACCATTTGAATCTACCTGACTGAGATTTACAAGATGACCATAGCTTGCTTCAAGCCGACAATCTCCGTGGGATCGACCCATACTCACGTAAGGTTTATTACTTGGACGACCCAGTGTACTTGCTGGTTAGTTGCGCGGAGTTGTGAGAAAAGTGTGAGATAACGATTTCGGGTACCAAGTTTTTGGCGCCGTTGCCGGGGATTGTTCGAGTTTGGACAACTGACGGTTCATCTTGTTGCTTAGATTAGGTAATTTTATTTTATGTTTTAGCTTTTTAATTTTAATTTCAAAAAAAAAATTTTAAAAAATATATAATTTTTCATTAGAATTTTTAAGAATGAATTCTAGAGTTTCATGAGATATGTTGAAGCCTGGCTGGCTGTTAAGCCATGTCTAATCTTTTGGACTGAGGCTTCCACTTATCATTGCAGGAGCTTTTTTTGATTCCCATCAAATTGGCTGTTGTATGTAATGCTCTGCTAAAGCTTGGCTGGCCATTAGGCCATGTCTAATATTTTGGACCGAAGCTTTCTGGTATGCGAAATTGTTACTCAGGTTGTAAAATTTGTTGTTCGTTCTCTCCCTGGCAATGGCGCCAACAAACTGGTGCACAATACCATGGTCCAAACATAACTTCACAACTTCGCACAACTAACCAGCAAGTGCACTAGGTCGTCCAAGTAATAAAACCTTACGTGAGTAAGGGTCGATCCCACGGAGATTGTTGGTATGAAGCAAGCTATGGTCATCTTGTAAATCTTAGTCAGGCAGATATCAAATGGTTATAGTATTTTCGAATAATAATAATAAATAAACATAAAATAAAGATAAAAATACTTATGTAAATCATTGGTGAGAATTTCAGATAAGCGTATAGAGATGCTTTCGTTCCTCTGACTCTCTGCTTTCCCGCTATCTTCATCCAATCAGTCTTACCCCTTTCCATGGCAAGCTTTCCGTAAGGGCATCACCGTTGTCAATGGCTACATCCCATCCTCTCTTGTGAAAATGGTCCAAATGCTCTGTCACGGCATGGCTAATCATCTGGAGGTTCTCGATCATACTGGAATAGGATTCACCCTCCTTTTGCGTCTGTCACTACGCCCAGCACTCGCGAGTTTAAAGTTCGTCACAGCCATCCCTTCCCAGATCCTACTCGGAATACCACAGACAAGGTTTAGACTTTCCAGATCTCAGGAATGGCCATCCATGGTTTCTAACTTATACCACGAAGATTCTGATTAAGGAATCCAAGAGATACTCATTCAATCTAAGGTAGAACGGAAGTGGTTGTCAGGCACGTGTTCATAGGGAATGATGATGACTGTCACGATCATCACATTCATGTTGAAGTGCGAATGGATATCTTAGAAGCAGAATAAATTGAATTGAATAGAAAAATAGTAGTACTTTGTATTAATTCATGAGAAACAGTAGAGCTCCACACCTTAATCTATGGAGTGCAGAAACTCTACCGTTGAAAAATACATAAGTAATGAAGGTTCAGGCATGGCCGAATGGCCAGCCCCCAAACGTGATCAATAGATCAAAAGATAATCCAAAGATCCTAAGATGTCTAATACAATAGTAAAAAGTCCTATTTATACTAAACTAGTTACTAGGGTTTACAGAAGTAAGTAATTGATGCATAAATCCACTTCCAGGGCCCACTTGGTGTGTGCTTGGGCTGAGCTTGAAGTTTACACGTGGAGAGGTCATTCTTGGAGTTGAACGCCAGTTTGTAACGTGTTTCTGGCGTTCAACTCTGGTTCGTGACGTGTTTCTGGCGTTTAACTCCAGACTGCAGCGTAGAACTGACGTTCAACACCCTTTTGCATCGTCTAAACTCGGCCAAAGTATGGACTATTATATATTGCTGAAAAGTCCAGGATGTCTACTTTCCAACGCAATTGGAAGCGCACCATTTTGAGTTCTGTAGCTCCAGAAAATCCACTTTGAGTGCAGGGAGGTCAGAATCCAACAGCATCAGCAGTCCTTCTTCAACCTCTGAATCTGATTTTTGCTCAAGTCCCTCAATTTCAGCCACAAAATACCTGAAATCACAGAAAAATACACAAACTCATAGTAAAGTCCATAAATGTAAATTTAACATAAAAACTAATAAAAACATCCCTAAAAGTAACTAGATCCTACTAAAAACATACTAAAAACAATGCCAAAAAGCGTATAAATTATCTGCTCATCACTTTCACATAAAGCTTGGTTGGCTATTTAGACATGTCTAGATTTTTGGACCGAAGCTTTAGACTAACATTGCATGATTCCTGGAATTCTTATTAAAAATTTTGAATTTCTTTATTTTCCTTTTCTAAAATAATTTTCGAAAAATACAAAAAAATTAATAAAACCATAAAAACAAAAAATTTTGTGGTTCTTGTTTGAGTCTTTGTGTCAAATTTTAAGTTTGATGTCAATTGCATGTTTTTCTTTTTCATAAATTTTCGAAAATTCATGCATGTGTTCTTTCATGATCTTCAAGTTATTCTTGATGATTTTCTTTTTTTGATCTTTAATTTTTCTTGTTTTGTGTCTTTTTTTATTTTTCATATGCATTTTCGAATTATTAGTGTCTAAAGTCCAAAAATTTTTAAGTTTGGTGTCTTGCTTGTCTTTCTTTTCTTAAAAATTTTCAAAAATATGTTCTTGATGTTCATCATGATCTTCAAAGTGTTCTTGATGTTCATCTTGACATTCAAAGTGTTCTTGTATGCATTAGTTGTTTTGATTTTGATTTTTATGTCTTGTGTCATTTTGTTGTTTTTCTCTCTCCTCATTAAAAATTTAAAAATAAAAAAATATCTTTCCCTTATTTTACTCATAATTTTCGAAATTTTGAATTGATTTGGTCAAAAAATTTTGAAATTTAGTTGTTTCTTGTTAGTCAAGTCAAAATTTCAATTTAAAAACTTTATCTTTTCAAATCTTTTTCAAAAATCAAATCTTTTTCAATTTTCTTTCATGTTTTTTGAAAATTATAAAAATTGATTTTCAAAATTTTTTTCTTACTTTTTATTTCATATTTTCGAAATTATCACTAACAATTAATGTTTAGATTCAAAAAATTTTTAAGTTGTTACTTGCCTATTAAGAAAGGACCAATCTTTAAATTCTAGAATCATATCTTTTAATTTCTTGCAATTGGAGCAAACAACTTTGAGCTTAAGCCTCAATTAGTTTCTCTAATGCAGCAGAATTGCAAGTTTCATGGACTTCTATTGGAAGATTCTCATCAGTTTTTAACTAAATTCTTGCAAATCTGGGACACTGTTAAGACCAATGGGGTTAATCCCGAGGTCTACAGGCTTATGCTTTTCCCCTTTGTTGTAAGAGACAGAGCTAGGACATGGTTGGACTCACAACCTAAAGAAAGTCTGAACTCTTGGGAAAAGTTGGTCAATGCCTTCTTGGCCAAATTCTTTCCACCTCAAAAGTTGAGCAACCTTAGAGTGGAAGTCCAAACCTTCAGATAGAAGGAAGGTGAATCCCTCTATGAAGCTTGGGAAAGATACAAGCAATAGATTAGAAGATGTCCTTCTGACATGCTTTCAAAATGGAGCATCCTATGTATATTCTATAATGGTCTGTCTGAATTGTCCAAGATGTCATTGGACCACTCTGCTGGTGGATCTCTTCATCTGAAGAAGAAGCCTACAGAAGCCCAGGAACTCATTGAAATAGTTACAAATAACCAATTCATGTACACTTCTGAAAGAAATCCTGTGAATAATGGGACAACTCAGAAGAAAGGAGTTCTTAAGATTGATACTCTGAATGCAATATTGGCTCAGAATAAAATATTAACTCAGCAAGTCAATATGATTTCTCACAGTCTGACTGGAATGCAAGCTGCATCCGGCAGTACTAAAGAAGCTTCCTCTGAAGAAGAAGCTTATGACCCTGAGAATCCTGCAATGGAAGAAGTGAATTACATGGGAGAGTCCTATGGAAACACCTATAATCCTTCATGGAAAAATTAAAGCAAAATGAAAAACAGCATGAAAAATAGCACACCCTGGAGGACAGGCTTACTGGCGTTTAAACGCCAGTAAGGATAACAGAATGGGTGTTTAATGCCTAGCCTGGCAGCATTCTGGGCGTTAAACGCCAGAATGGGTAGCACTCTGGGCGTTTAATGCCAGAAAAGGCTGTCTGGTGTCTGGCTAGCGTTAAACGCCAGAAATGGAAAGCAGACTGGCGTTTAACGCCAGGAAAGGTAGCAGAGCTGGCGTTTAACGCCAGAGTTGGCACATAGAGGGCGTTTGAATTCCAGATTAGTGCAGGAAGCAGAATTTCTTGACACCTCATGATCTGTAGACCCCACATGATCCCCACCTACCCCACATCTTCTTCTCTCCTCTTCACACCTTTCCATAACACTCTTACCCTATAAATACCCCTCCTTACAACCTTCAATTTCACACTTCATACACACTTAACCCCCTTGGCCGAACCACTCACCCCCCTTCATCTCCTCCACTTCTTCTTCCTCTACTCCTCTCTTTCTTCTTTTGCTTGAGGACGAGCAAACTTTTTAAGTTTGGTATGGAAAAAGCTCTGCTTTTCTATTTTTCCATAACTATCAATGGCACCTAAGGCCGGAGAAACCTCTAGAAAGAGGAAAAAGAAGGCAATTACTTCCAACTCTGAGTCATGGGAGATGGAGAGATTCATCTCAAAAGCCCATCACTAAAAAGATGATGGAGCAAATAAGAGAGCCCACTCATGGACCTCAACAAGAGCATGAGGAAATTCATCATCAAGAAATCCCTGAGATGCCTCAAGAGATGCATTTTCCTCCACACAACTATTGAGGGCAACTCAACACCTCCTTAGGAGAATTGAGTTCCAACATGGGGCAACTAATGAGTATTTTGGTGGAAAAATGAATTTCTCCCAAAACACACAAATCTAACCGGCAAGTGTACCGGGTCGCATCAAGTAATAAAAACTCACGGGAGTGAGGTCGATCCCACAGGGATTGAAGGATTGAGCAATTTTAGCTTTGTGGTTAATTTAGTCAAGCGAATCAAGATTTGGTTGAGTGTTTTGTGATTTGCAGAAATTAAATTGCATGGAATTAAAGAGAATAGGAAATAAATTGCTGAATCTTAAAGAACAAGAAATTAAATGGCAGAAACTTAGAGTGCAAGAAATGTAAATTGCGGAATCTTAAAGTGCAAGAAATGTAAATGACTTGAATTGTAAAGGGGATTGGGACTTGGATTTGCAGAAATTAAACAAGGAAAAGTAAATTTGCATCAAGCAGAGAAGTAGAAGAGGGTTTGGGTTAAATCGGATCTTGAAGCAGAAAAGTAAATGAACATGAAAACAGTAAACAGAGAATTAGAGATTGAAAGTTCAGATCTCAGGACCCAGAGACTAGGAAACCAAGTCTAAATCTCAATGCCTTCCTAGATCCAACAAGAACAATTGCAAGGGAATTGTAAATTGCAAGGAAAGTAGATGAAGAGCAATTAACAGAAATTAAATTCACTCAAGCAGTAAATAAAGCAGAGAGATCCAAGGATGAGATCGAAACAGAATTTCTTCAATTCTCTAACCCAAGATCCAAGACAATTGTAATTGAAATTGAAAGCAATAAAACTAAGAGGAAGAGAAGTGAATTCTTCTTCCCCAAGACTAAGAAATTAAAGATCACTCAATATCCAAAACTCTCCGAAAATTATTATGAAAATTCAAAAGGGAAAGCTTTTTGAAGAACTTGAATTCTATCCTATTTATACACTTTCTTCAAATGATCTTCAAGCCTTGAGTTGGGCCTTTGCTCTTGGTGGAATTGGGTTGAAAGAGGCCTTGGTTGATTGCTCTTGGAGTTTGGAGAAGAACCAAAGTGAACCAAATGAACCGGGTTGGAGTTTTGCAAAAGTTGGAGTAAAAGTTTGAGTAAAAGTTTGAGGCTAACTTTTACTCTAACTTTTCATATCAGCCACCATAATTTGCTGATACCAACGTTGGTGCCAAAGTTAGGGGTCTAACTTTTGCTCCAACGTTGGCTTTACCTTGTGCACTTATGGCGCCAACGTTAGCCCAAAAGTTAGAGGCTAACGTTGGCGCAAACTTTTGCTCCTCCCTTTGTATTTTTCATGTGCCAACGTTAGCCCAAAAGTTAGGGGTCTAACGTTGGCGCAAACTTTTGGTGCCTAGGGAGTAACTTTCATGTGCCAACGTTAGCCCAAAAGTTAGGGGTCTAACGTTGGCGCAAACTTTTGATGCCCAGGGAGTAAATTTCATGTGCCAACGTTAGCCCAAAAGTTAGGGGCTAACGTTGGGGCTAACTTTTCATCCAAAAGTTTGTGCAAAAGTTTGAGGCTCACTTTTTGTCCAGCTTTTTGGTTCCTGGTTCATTTTCACTTCTTCCATTATCCTCTCTTACTCCTAGCCATTCCTTCTTGCTTCAACCTTTCTCCAAGCTTTCTTCACCTATCATTAATCAACCAAACACATCAAAGCTATGCTCATAATCATGAGATATTCATTCTATCATAATATGCAACAATTATAGCATAAAACCTCATGAAATAGCATGAATTCATACATGGTTGATTAAATCAAAGGAAGCATGAAAATCTAACCAATTGGCTTGCTTGTAGCTCAAGAAAGTGCATATTTCAAGTGAAAACAAAAGAAAAAGACTAGTTAAAATAGGCTAAGATGACTTGCCATCACAACACCAAACTTAAAGCTTGCTTGTCCTCAAGCAAGAAATAAATTTATGCTCCAAGGTTCTTTCAATTAAGATGGATTGAAGAATAACTTGTAAAGTCCAGTGAGTGAAGTGATCAAGTACAGTGGGGTGAACTCTAAATCATGTTCTCTTGCAAGGGCTTCAGTGCTTACTAGTCCTCACATATTGGGAGTCTTAGGTCTTAGAATTTTCATCCAAATGGTATCATGGAGATCTCTTTATATGTAATCACCTTGAAGCAGCTTATAGTTTCTGTGCTTTGGCCTCGACTCTAAGTATCATGTCTCAAAGCGGCTCTTTAATTAAGCTTTCAATCAATACTCCTAAACCAGTTGGTTTTAAGGTATTGGGTGTTAAAGCACCCCTAAGGATTTACTTGCTCAAGCCTCTTTCTTTGACACACTTCAACCACAAGCATTTACTAGGATAACAACTCTTTGAGTTTTTGTTTCTCTTCTTTTTTTTTTCTTTTTCTGCCTAGTACTTGATGCTCAGAGCCTTGGGCCATGTTCTTTTTGTTTTTATATTTTCTTTACTTTCTTTTTGTTTTGCTTGCTGCTTCTCAGATCAATTGATTTTTGAAAATCTCCACAATACTTCTTTGAACTTCATATCCTGCCTATGAGCTCCCATGCAAGTTTTCACAAGCATGCAACCTCAATACATAATCATACAACTAGAACCACCACTTCTCCCAATCTTTTGCTTGCCTCAAAACTGATTGATTCCTCAATCCTTCTTTTCAAAGAACTTTCATGTGATGCATTTCTTTGAAAATTGAGTGCAAACAAGTTTTGAAGATAAGAATGTTGTGAATGATCAAGCATCTTGCTTATTGAATTATAAAGAAAGACTATGCTTTGCAGGCAGGCAGGGGTATATAAAAAAAAAACTATACTATGCAGACAAGCAGGGCAGATAAGGATACAATCCAACTTTCAATTACAGCAATATTTGATGTAAAACAATCACTTAACAGTACAACCTGTTGAAGTTCACTTGCTTTCCTTCTTCTCATCATCGTCATTGTTGGCCTTCATGTTCATCTTTCACCTCTTTGATTGATGATGCTAAACATCTCCAAAAGCTTGTATGATACTCTGCAGTGATATTGAAAGTTGCTTGTTCCCCAAGCACTTGGAAACAATGGTTAATTTTCATGATTTATTTGCGGGCTTTATGAACTTACTTTGGTGTGGAAACACCAAACTTAGTACATTGCCAATGGTTAACCATGTGTGATAATTTCTTTTTCTTTTTCAAAAGTGATAGAACTGAAAACTAAGAAAAACAGTAAAATGGCTAACTAGTTCATCCAGTATGCTTGAAGCCTACATTATGCAGAAAGTGAGAATGTGTGTTACAATGGGGTTTTGGTGGACACCAAACTTAGAATCCTTCATTCTCCTTTATATTGTTTTGGTGTGTACACCAAACTTAGCTTCTTGCAATCTAGATAAAACTAATTAGCCTTTTTATTGAAATAGATATGGAAAGATGGTTACCTCCGGTTGGGTTGCCTCCCAACAAGCGCTCTTTTATTGTCACTAGCTTGACATTCATCATTTTGTGCTTATGGCAGTTGAGGCTTCTGTTGCCTCAGGTTTCCTCCTCTTGCTATGGATATCCTTCCTTCTGTTTCTCTCTCCATAGCTTTCTTACTTTCCTCCATGACTTCCTTCTCTTTCAACCCAGCATCCTTTTCATGGCTCTTTGGGTTTAGAGTCCCCTTCCTCTCACCCAATTCAGCAAGACTTTGAACTAGTTGCTCCAGCTGCCTTTCAAGTCTGTTGAGTGAGGCCTCTTGGTTCTTGCTTATCATCTCTTGATGTTTCTTTATCCTTTCCTGCTCTATTATCATCATTTCTTGAATTTTCATGCACCTATCCATCATCATTTCTAGAATATAGAGTCTTTGAAAGGTTGGGAGTGGTTGTGGCTGTGTCAATTGTGGTGGTTGATGAAAGTCATTTTGGTTGTGTGGTGAGATAGGACGGGATTGGAAGTGTGTGTGTTGGGGTTGTGTGTGGTGATTGTTGCTATGGGGGTGTGTTTTATCTTGGTTTCTGGAGCTGGGATCATTGCAGTTGAAGTCCCTTGGTTTTTGGTTTTGGTTCTCAGCCCCTCTCCAGTTAGATTGCATTTTCCATGGTGGATTGTACACATCCTTCAGAGCCTTCTGTTGGAACATACTTGAGTGACTGCTTGGAGATTGTATGTGTCCATAGCTTTGTTGCTCCTGATTAATGATCCCAAAACTTTGTTCATCTTGATTGCCCCTATATGAGCTTTGAGTTAGGTTGTATGTGTGTACTACAGCATGTTTCAGCTCAGTGATTTTTCTGGCCATCATGTCTATTTGTTGTAGAGTTTGATGATGCATATGGTTGTTTTGGCTTATGACTGCACAATCATCTTCAATTCCTTTCTCTTGTGTGAATGGGTGCACTCCTGCCTCTGGTTTAACAGTTCTCTGTGATGGGTTCAGCTTGACTAAGAGTTCATTCATCAGTTCTTCCCATCCATTGATGCTTCCTTGCGGGAAGGCTTCAAACCATTGAGCAACATCATTCATGGCGATGGATAAATGCTTCGAACCAATGTTTACCTTATCCTCTAAGGTGAGGGTATTACTCTCATGATTGCTAGGATTTGTTGAGTTCCCCTTCATGATCTGCACAGTCACAGACAATTCGAGTGATGATTGAATATATTCAAACTTCAGAATGTGATTCAGAAAATTGACTGGCACAAAGTATCAAACAGTTGATAATCTTGAGAGGTTTATGAACGAAATTCACTTCTCTCGATTATTTATCAAGCTGTGAGAATCATACTCAGCAAGATGAACCAAGAAAACTTCACTCTATTGCTAAGGTGAGGTTTCAATTAGCTCAGGCAAAATTTCAAACAGTTAGTGTGCTAGCCAAAGTTAGAGGAAAATAAAGAAAAAGTGCTTGATCTAGATCACCACCTCACTTAATCATTGTCAATCTAATCAATCCCCGGCAACGGCGCCAAAAACTTGATGAGTATTTTGGTGGAAAAATGAATTTCTCCCAAAACACACAAATCTAACCGGCAAGTGTACCAGGTCGCATCAAGTAATAAAAACTCACGGGAGTGAGGTCGATCCCACAGGGATTGAAGGATTGAGCAATTTTAGCTTAGTGGTTAATTTAGTCAAGCGAATCAAGATTTGGTTGAGTGTTTTGTGATTTGCAAAAATTAAATTGCATGGAATTAAAGAGAACAGGAAATAAATTGCTGAATCTTAAAGAACAAGAAATTAAATGGCAGAAACTTAGAGTGCAAGAAATGTAAATTGCGGAATCTTAAAGTGCAAGAAATGTAAATGACTTGAATTGTAAAGGGGATTGGGACTTGGATTTGCAGAAATTAAACAAGGAAAAGTAAATTTGCATCAAGCAAAGAAGTAGAAGAGGGTTTGGGTTAAATCGGATCTTGAAGCAGAAAAGTAAATGAACATGAAAACAGTAAACAGAGAATTAGAGATTGAAAGTTCAGATCTCAGGACCCAGAGACTAGAAAACCAAGTCTAAATCTCAATGCCTTCCTAGATCCAACAAGAACAATTGCAAGGGAATTGTAAATTGCAAGGAAAGTAGATGAAGAGCAATTAACAGAAATTAAATTCACTCAAGCAGTAAATAAAGCAGAGAGATCCAAGGATGAGATCGAAACAGAATTTCTTCAATTCTCCAACCCAAGATCCAAGACAATTGTAATTGAAATTGAAAGCAATAAAACTAAGAGGAAGAGAAGTGAATTCTTCTTCCCCAAGACTAAGAAATTAAAGATCACTCAATATCCAAAGCTCTTCGAAAACTATTATGAAAATTCAAAAGGGAAAGCTTTTTGAAGAACTTGAATTCTATCCTATTTATACACTTTCTTCAAATGATCTTCAAGCCTTGAGTTGGGCCTTTGCTCTTGGTGGAATTGGGTTGAAAGAGGCCTTGGTTGATTGCTCTTGGAGTTTGGAGAAGAACCAAAGTGAACCAAATGAACCGGGTTGGAGTTTTGCAAAAGTTGGAGTAAAAGTTTGAGTAAAAGTTTGAGGCTAACTTTTACTCTAACTTTTCATATCAGCCACCATAATTTGCTGATACCAACGTTGGTGCCAAAGTTAGGGGTCTAACTTTTGCTCCAACGTTGGCTTCACCTTTTGCACTTATAGCGCCAACGTTAGCCCAAAAGTTAGAGGCTAACGTTGGCGCAAACTTTTGCTCCTCCCTTTGTATTTTTCATGTGCCAACGTTAGCCCAAAAGTTAGGGGTCTAACGTTGGCGCAAACTTTTGGTGCCCAGGGAGTAACTTTCATGTGCCAACGTTAGCCCAAAAGTTAGGGGGCTAACGTTGGCGCAAACTTTTGGAGCCCAGGGGAGAAATTCATGTGCCAACGTTAGCCTCAAAGTTAGGGGGCTAACGTTGGCGCAAACTTTTGGAGCCCAAGGGAGAATTTTCAAGTTCCAACGTTAGACTCCAAGTTAGGGGGCTAACGTTGGGGCTAACTTTTCAACCAAAAGTTTGTGCAAAAGTTTGATGCTAACTTTAGGTCCAGCTTTTTGCTTCCTGGTTCAATTTCACTTATTCCATTGTCCTCTCTTCACTCCTAGCTATCCCTTCTTGCTTCAACCTTTCTCCAAGCTTTCTTCACCTATAATTAATCAACCAAACACATCAAAGCTATGCTTAAAATCATGAGATATTCATTTTTTCATAATATGCAACAATTATAGCATAAAACCTCATGAAATGGCATGAATTTATACATGGTTGATTCAATCAAGGGAAACATGAAAATCTACTCAGTTAGCTTGCTTGTAGCTCAAAAAAGTGCATAATTCTAATGAAAACAAAAGAAAAAGACTAGTTAAAATAGGCTAGGATGACTTGTCATTAGGGCCATTCGCCTTTCCCACTGACTTTGTAGTGCTGGAAATGGAGGAGCACAAGAGTGCTACTCTTATTCTAGGAAGACCTTTCCTAGTAACTGGACGAACTCTCATTGATGTCCAAAAGGGGGAAGTAACCCTGAGGGTCAATGAGGATGAGTTCAAGTTGAATGCTGTCAAAGCCATGCAACATCCAGACACACCAAAAGACTGTATGAAAGTTGACCTTATTGACTCTTTGGTAGAAGAGATCAACATGACTAAGAGTCTCGAATCAGAGCTAGAAGACATCTTTAAAGATGCTCAGCCTGATTCAGAGGATTCAGAGGAAATAAAAGAGCCTCTGGAAATTCCTCAGGAAGAGGAAAAACCTCCAAAATCCGAACTCAAACCATTACCACCATCCCTGAAATATGCATTTCTGGGAGAAGGTGACACTTTTTCGGTGATCATAAGCTCCGCTTTAAATCCACAGGAAGAGGTAGCACTAATTCAAGTGCTAAAGGCACACAAGACAGCTCTTGGGTGGTCCATAAGTGACCTTAAGGGCATAAGCCTAGCTAGATGCATGCACAAAATCCTATTGGAGGATGATGCTAGGCCAGTGGTTCAACCACAGAGGCGGCTAAATCCAACCATGAAGGAAGTGGTGCAGAAAGAGGTCACCAAGTTACTGGAGGCTGGGATTATTTATCCTATTTCTGATAGCCCCTGGTGAGCCCTGTCCAAGTTGTCCCTAAAAAGGGAGGCATGACAGTGATTCATAATAAAAAAACAAACTGGTTCCTACAAGAACAGTTACAGGGTGGCGCATGTGTATTGACTATAGAAGGCTCAATACAGCCACCAGAAAGGATCATTTTCCTTTACCATTCATAGACCAGATGCTAGAAAGACTAGCAGGTCATGATTATTACTGCTTTTTGGATGGCTATTCAGGCTACAACCAAATTGCAGTAGATCCCCAGGATCAAGAAAAAACAACATTCACATGTCCATCTGGAGTATTTGCCTACAGAAGGATGCCATTTGGGCTGTGTATTGCACCTGCAACCTTTCAGAGATGCATGCTCTCTATTTTCTCTGAAATGGTGGAAAATTTTTGGAAGTCTTTATGGATGACTTCTCAGTATATGGAGACTCATTCAGCTCCTGTCTTGATCACCTGACACTGGTTCTGAAAAGATGCCAAGAGACTAACCTGGTTTTAAACTGGGAAAAATGTCACTTTATGGTGACTGAAGGGATTGTCCTTGGGCACAAGATTTTGAACAAGGGAATAGAGGTGGATCAAGCTAAGGTAGAGGTAATTGAAAAATTACCACCACCTGCCAATGTTAAGGCAATCAGAAGTTTTCTGGGGCATGCAGAATTCTATAGGAGGTTTATAAAGGATTTTTCAAAAATTGCAAAATCCCTAAGCAACCTGCTAGCTGCTGACATGCCATTTGTGTTTGACACAGAGTGTCTGCAAGCGTTTGAAACTCTGAAAGCTAAGTTGGTCACAGCACCAGTCATTTCTGCACCAGACTGGACATTACCATTCGAACTAATGTGTGATGCCAATGATCATGCCATTGGTGCAGTATTGGGGCAGAGGCATGACAAGCTTCTGCATGTCATTTATTATACTAGCCGTGTTTTAAATAATGCCCAGAAAAATTACACAACCACAGAAAAAGAATTGCTTGCAGTGGTCTATGCCATTGAGAAGTTTAGATCATACTTGGCAGGATTAAAAGTGATTGTGTACACTGACCATGCTGCTCTTAAATATCTACTTACAAAGAAGGATTCAAAACCCAGGCTCATAAGATGGGTGTTGCTTCTGCAATAGTTTGATATAGAAATAAGAGACAAAAAAGAGACAGAAAACCAAGTGGCTGACCATCTGTCCCGGATAGAACCAGTAGAAGGGGTGTCTTTCCCCTCTATTGAGATCTCTGAGATCTTTCCGGATGAGCATTTGTTTGCCACTCAGGAAACACCATGGTTTGCAGACATTGCAAACTATAAAGCTGCAAGGTTCATACCCAAGGAGTATAGTAGGCAACAAAAGAAAAAATTAATTACTGATGCAAAGTACTACTTGTGGGATGAACCCTATCTCTTTAAGAGATGTGCAGATGGAATAATTCGTAGGTGTGTGCCTAGAGAAGAAGCACAGAAGATCTTATGGCATTGCCATGGGTCACAATATGGAGGCCATTTCGGAGGTGAGCGAACAGCCGCCAAGGTCCTCCAATGTGGCTTCTACTGGCCTACCCTCTATAGAGATTCCCGAGAGTTTGTACGTAACTGTGACAGTTGCCAAAGAGCTGGTAATCTGCCTCATGGTTACGCCATGCCTCAACAAAGAATCTTGGAGATTGAGTTGTTTGATGTATAGGGAATCGACTTCATGGGGCCTTTCCTACCATCATACTCAAACACTTATATTCTGGTAGCAGTCGACTATGTATCAAAATGGGTAGAGGCCATTGCCACACCCACTAATGTGATGCACGGAAACTTGTCTCTTAACAATTTCCTTCGGCAAGTATACCGAATTGTCGTCAAGTAAAAACTCACAATAGAGTGAGGTCGAATCCCACAGGGATTGATTGGTCAAGCAACTTTAATTAGAGGAATATTCTAGTTGAACTAAGAAGAATTGGATTTGAGATTTGCAGAAAATTAAATGGCGGGAAAGTAAATTGCAGAAAACGTAAATGCTGGAAATAAAGGGCTGAATGTAAATAGCAAAAAGTAAATTGCAGAATCTTAAATGGGAATGGGGAAGATGCTCATAAAAGTAGATTGCAGAATTTAAAGAGAATGGGTAAGATCAGAAATGGGGAATTCATTGGGCTTAGGAGATGTTGCATTCTCCGGATCAAGTTCATTTTCATCTCTTCCTCAATGAATGCATTCATTGATATCCTTGGCAATCTTAAGTGATCGAATTCCAATTTATTGGTAATTCAATCTCTCAAATCTTGATCAATAGCCAATTCCTTGGTCAATTGCTCATGAGAAGAGATGAAGTATGGTCACTGATTATACCACATGTATTTCCAAATCAAAGTGTTGGTAGGATTATATGTCACTATATCCATCCAAACCCCAATTTGGTCCAACATGAGAAAGCATTTCTAGCATGATCTCTTCATTCCTCTTCCAAAGTTCCAAAGAGATCCAAGTATGAATAGCTTCTTTTCCAAGATAACTACCCAATTGAATGAAGATTGAAAGCTTTCTAGTAAAATCAAGAGAAAAGATAGAAGAAAAATAATGAAAACTAATATTGATCCATCAAATTACAACATAGCTCCCTAACCCAATGAAAGGGGTTTAGTTGTTCATAGCTCTGGAAATGGAAAGCATAGATGGAGAGTACATTTTGAGAATTAAACTAAAAGTTGCAGAGAAAGTAAAATACAGAGAGTAGTTCTCAAATTTCCAACCCCCTTTTTGATTCAAAACTACCCCTATATATACTACTCCTCTGATCTTCTAGTTGGTTCTTCAAATCTTGGATATGGGCCTTTGGATCTTGAGTTTGAAGCATTTATCCTCTTCAGTGGGCTTAGCTTTACTTGCAGAGAGAAAGTGTGAAGTAGGCAGGGACTTTTAGCTTAGGACGTTAGTGGCGTTAACGTTAAGTGAAAGTGTGGGTTCGAGAACGTTAGTGGCAGTCACCTTTTTCACTAATGTTCGTAACCCAAGGATGATCCACGTTAACTTCAACATTAGTGGCACCAACGTGACCACTAACGTTGCCTCTTGGTCCTTCGCACACGTTATTAGGGCTTACCTTTTGCAATAACGTTGAGAATCCTCCCTTCCCCCTACGTTAGAGTTCACGTTAGTGTGGCTAACGTGACCTTTAACGTAGGCTTGCCAAATCTTCGAAAACGTTAGTGACACTTACCTTTGTCACTAACGTTTCAAAACGCCCCTACTTCCCACGTTAGAGTCCACGTTAACTAGGTTAACGTGGCTTCTAACGTTGTGGTGATAGCCATCTCCAACGTTAGTGACAAAGGTGAGTGTCACTAACGTTGGCTCATCATTCTTTCATCCACGTTTGATTCCATGTTAACTAAGTTAACGTGGGAGTTAACGTTGCTCATAGTGGCTCATTCCAACGTTAGTGACAAAGGTGAGTGTCACTAACATTGGCGATTCTTGCTCCCTCCACGTTAGCTTCCACGTTAACTAAGTTAACGTGGCAACTAACGTGGCTCAAAGTGGCTTAGTCCAACGTTAGTGACAAAGGTGAGTGTCACTAACGTTGGCCATTCTTTTGCTTCCCCACGTTAGAGTCCACGTTAACCGAGTTAACGTGGCTCTTAACGTGGCCAATATGAGCTTGGTCCAACGTTAGTGACAAAGGTGAGTGTCACTAACGTTGGCTTCATTTTCTTCTTCCACGTTAGAGTTCACGTTAACTTAGTTAACGTGACTCTTAACGTGGGCTATGATGGCTTCGAGGGCGTTATTGGCGATTACTTTTCTCATTAACGTTGCAAGCTTGCTCCCATTCCATGTTAGTGGTTACGTTAGTTAGACTAACGTGGCTGCTAACGTGGTTCTTCCTTGCTTCCTTTGTCCTGAAATCAAGCAATAGAGTGCATCAAAGTTCTAATCCAAATCATGTGACATGCATCATCCAATTTGTCATTCAATTCTTGCGTAATTCTCATGAAATCATGTAAAATGCACAATATTTGCTTGAATCAAGATGTAAGTGAAATTCTACCCAAAACTTGCTTATTTCCTAAGACAATGCATGAAACTACCCTAAAACAGTAAAGAAAAGGTTAGTGAAACTGGACAAAATGCCCTGGCATCACAACACCAAACTTAAAGCTTGCTTGTCCCTAAGCAAGTACTGGAACAAGGAATGATGAATGAAATGTCAAGAGAACTGAGTCATTATTGTGGAAGTCATGCCCTTGGTTTTACGGTGGTTTCATGCATAGCAACTTAGGTTCATTCCTTCACTGGCTTTCAGACCTTTATCATGTCCTGGAATACTCACTTGATTGCACCCTATGAGACTTTTATTCATTGATCCTTTTGTTGTTTTCAGGGTTTGATTGTGCTCTTAGGCTAAGTGCTCTGTGAGGGGGCGACTCTTTAAGATAAGCTTTCAGCCAGCACTCCCGAACCAGTTGGTTCAAGGTGCTAGGTGTTAGGACACCTCTAAGGACTTACTCCCTCAAGTCTCTTTCCCCCATACATACACACCACAGGCACATGGTTTGTTATTTTCTTTTCTTGAGACCTTGGTGTCCAGCACCTCTTTGGGTTACTAAGTGTTCTGTAGCAAAGGTTACTCTTGATAGTGGACTTTCAGCTAATAATCTCGGGTTAGTTAACCCAAGTTATCAAGTGATAAGGCACCCCTAAGAGCTTATTCATCCAAGTAAATCCCTTACACAGGAACACCACAGACACTTGCCTCAAGATTCAAACCCTTAGTGTCTAGCCTTATTTCTTACTCTTTTTCTTTTATTTTTCAACTTTCATTTTTCTTTTCCCCTTTTCTTATTAGGATCTTGTTATTTAGCTAGTCTCATGGGGTGTGTTTCAAGCATATGAGTCAGGACAGATAGTTGCCTTCTTACCTTATTGGTGAACCAACTTAGCTAATCTATTACCATACCACAAACTTAGGAACTTACTCCACAATATGAACTCCACTCTGGTTTTTCATCACACACATTCTTTTTTTATTTAACTTAAAAGGACAAGCATACAAGTAAACAAGGTGAAGATGTAGCATTGACATTAAAACCAGCACATATATGACAAAAGCAATAAAAACAAACATTAAATTCTAATGATTTAAACTAATGAGTAACTATTAATCAAGGGCACCTTGGGACTTCCAATTTTTAGCATTTCAAGTATATGAAATTAAGTAACAATACAACCTTTGGGTGATGGTTTCTAGCTGTCCCCTTGTTGTCATCATCCATAGTTTTTGCTCCTTCACTTCCTTGGATGATGGTGCACTATTTCCTCAGAAGGTTCCTGCAAAGTTATTGGAAGTTGCATGTTCCCAAAGCACTTGAGAAATAGTTAGCTTGCATGTATGCTTGTGAATTTCTAAACTTAATTTGGTGTGTGAACACCAAACTTAGTTCCTTGCCTAGTACGACAGATTGCATACTTACAGAGAGCCTCATATGTTGTTATTAACTAAACAACTATTAACTAAAGACTAAACTACTGCTAAGTGGTTCCCCTGATTGGTTGGAGCTAGCATTTTGCCATTGGAGTGTAGTGTGATTCTAACTAATATCTTTGGTGGAACACCAAACATAGAATTACACTTTCACTCTTGGATTATTTTGGTGTGGAACACCAAACTTAGCTTCTCGTAATACAGGAGAAACAACTTGTGTTCTTTATTGAAATGACGATGAAAAAGAAACTACCTTAGGTTGGGTTGCCTCCCAAGAAGCGCTTCTTTAGCGTCACTAGCTTGACGTTCTTCCTTTGTCAGGGTGGTTGGTAATGCTTCAAATCTTCCCCTCTTGCAGTAAACCTATATCCATTGGCTTCATCAATGATCTCTACATGTTCTAGGGAGAGAACTTTGTTGATGGTGAAAACCTTAGGTAACTGAGATGGGATGGTGGGGAGATGAGGTGGGATATCTAGGAAGTAAGCTGAGATCACTTTATCCCTTGGAGAGAAATCTTCTGTAGGGATCTTTTTGTTCCTCCATCTCCTTGGTATTTTCTTCTTTGTTTCTTTTGCTGTTACCTTGCTCTTTGTGGTCTCTTTCACTAGGGAGATTTTGTTGCTGGTCTCATATGATTCTGGTGGTTTTGGCTCCACTTGATTTTCCTTGAGCTGTGACAGCTGCTGATTGCCTTGTTCATCAACCAAGGGGATTCCCAGATGTGCTGGTTGTGCTTCAATACTTGTTTCTTCCTTCAGTATCTCACTGTGATCTTTCCTTGGTTCTTTGTTCTCTTGATCTATTTCTTGTGAGAGCTTAAAACATTGAAAGTGAGTTGTTCATCATGGATCCTCAAAACTAGCTCCCCTCGCTCTACATCTATAAGTGCTCTAGCTGTAGCTAGGAATGGTCTTCCCAATATGATTAGGTGGAGGTGACTCTCTTCCATGTCCAATATGACAAAGTCTGTGGGCAGGAAGTATTTTCTAACCTTCACCAGCACGTTTTCAACCACTCCAATTGCTTGTTTTTGAGTTTTGTCTGCCAGCCTGATGACTACGTCTGTGGGCATCAGCTCATTGATTTGCAGCCTCTTCATAAGGGATAAAGGCATTAAGTTGATGCTTGCTCCCAGATCACAGAGTCCTTTGTCAAACATTGTTTCTCCTATGGCACAGGGGATGTGAAAACTCCCTGGGTCCTTCCTTTTTGTAGGCAGCTCTGGTTGAATGAGAGCACTGCACTCCTTATTCATCACTATGGTTTGTCCTCCCTTGAGTGAGCTTTTCCTGGTCAGCAGCTCGTTCATGTACTTAATGTACGAGGGCATTTGTTGGAGGGCCTTGATGAATGGTATGTTTATATGGAGAGATGCAAATATGTCAAGAAACCTTGAGTATATTCTCTTCTCTACACCACCATTGAGTAATTGGAGAAAAGGTGCATAGAGTCTTATCAGCTCCTTCTGTGATATTTTGGGTGCTTGGTGCTCCTTTTCCTGTTTCTCTGCTGATGTATCTCCAGGTTGTTCTAATGGTTTGTTCGGTTCGTCCTCGGTCTCCTTATCACTTATAGTGACCATCTTGCAATCTTTCCATCTTACTTTCTTTGCTTCACCTCTCGGATTTTTCTCTGTGTCACTTGGGAAGCTGTCTGTAGGTTTGGAAATCTGCTCGGAGAGGTATCCCACTTGAAATTCCAGCCTCTTGATGGTGTCTCCCTGATTCTTGATATTGGCTTGCACCTCCTCCTTGAACACCTTGTTATCTTGAATCTCCTTGCATATGCCTTCAAGTAGAGTTTCAATCCTTGAGAGTCTGTCATCAGATGATGGTGGGTTGGGATTGGATGGATGAGAAGGGTTATTTTGGTTTTGGTATGGATGTGGAGAGGTGTTGTTAGGGTGGTGTTGGTATGATCTCTGTGTAGAATGTTGGTGAGCTGCATGGTTGTTGGGGTTGTGACGTCTCTGATCTTGGCCTTGATCTTGTTTATTTCCCCACCCAAAGTTCGGGTGATTCCTCCAACCAGGGTAGTAGGTCTTAGAGTATGGATCATGGGTCTACCTGGGTGAGTTTCCAATGTAGTTGGCTTGTTCATGCTCACCTTCTGCCTCTGCATTCACCCCCTCTTGGGTTGTTGATGAGGTGGTGATTGCTGCTACTTGGTTCCTCTCCATCTTCTTGGTGAGGTCAGCCAGCTGCTTGGTAATAAGCTTGTTTTGGGCCAGCAGTGCATCCACATTGTTTAGCTCCATCACTCTTCTAGTGTTGCCTCTTTCAGAAGCATAGAAGTAGTCATTCTCTGCTACAGTCTCAATGACATCTATGGCCTCCTCAATGGTCTTCTTTTTGTTCAGAGATTCCCCGGATGAGTGGTCTACTGCCTTCTTTGATTCATAGAAGAGGCCTTCATAGAAAATGTGTAGCTGCACCCATTCATTGAACATATCTGGTGGACTCCTTCTTGTCAGATCCTTAAACCTCTCCCATGCTTCGTATAGAGTCTCACCATCTTGTTGCCTGAAAGTTTGAACCTCAGCTCTCAACCTGTTGATTCTTTGAGGAGGATAGAATCTTGCCAAGAATTTGTTCACCACATCTTCCCAGGTTGTTAAGCTCTCCTTCGGAAAGGACTCCAGCCATTTAGATGCTTTGTCCTTGAGTGAGAAGGGAAATAAGAGTAGTCTATAGGTATCAGGATGAACACCGTTAGACTTCACAGTATCACATATCCTCAGGAAGGTGGTTAAATGTTAGTTTGGGTCTTCTTGGACACCTCCTCTGAACGAATAGCTGTTCTGAACAAGGGTGATGAGCTGTGGCTTTAGTTCAAAGTTGTTGGCATGTATGGTTGGCTTTTGAATGCTACTCCCACAGTTTCCTGGGTTTGGGTTGATATAAGAGCCTAAAACTCTTCTCTCCTGCCCAGCATGATTTGCTAGACCTTCTCTGCCATAGTTGTGAGCCTCTTCTTCATGATGGTTCTCCATATTTTCATCCATGTTTGGTTCAAAATACTCCTCTTCTTCCTCTACACCAACTACTCGTTTTCCTCTTGCTTCCCTCCTTAATCTCAAGAATGTCCTCTCAGGTTCAGAATCAAAGGAAGTTGAAGCCCCGCTTCTTCTCCCTGTCATACAACCAACAAGGCACAAGCAAGGAAATAGATGCAGAAAGTATTTCTATTAGAATTGCTGTTAGTGTGAGTGATGCAATATATCAAACAGTTAGTGGGTTAGTGGACTGAATTGTAAACAACTAAGAAAATGGGTGGGGGAAAGGGGAGAAAATAACTAAAACTGAAAGTAAATTACTCAAACAGAATTTTAAATCAAACAAAAGAAAAATGCTCAATCTAGTTATCCTCCAATTTAATCATTGTTGATACAAAATCAATCCCCGGCAACGGCGCCCTAAACTTGATGCACGGAAACTTGTCTCTCAACAATTTCCTTCGGCAAGTATACCGAATTGTCGTCAAGTAAAAACTCACAATAGAGTGAGGTCGAATCCCACAGGGATTGATTGGTCAAGCAACTTTAATTAGAGTAATGTTCTAGTTAAACTAAGCAGAATTGGATTTGAGATTTGCAAAAAATTAAATGGCGGGAAAGTAAATTGCAGAAAATGTAAATGTTGGAAATAAAGAGCTGAATGTAAATAGCGGAAAGTAAATTGCAGAATCTTAAATGGGAATGGGGAAGATGCTCATAAAAGTAGATTGCAGAATTTAAAGAGAATGGGTAAGATCAGAAATGGGGAATTCATTGGGCTTAGGAGATGTTGCATTCTCCGGATCAAGTTCATTTTCATCTCTTCCTCAATCAATGCATTCATTGATCTCCTTGGAAATCTTAAGTGATCGAATTCCAATTTCTTGGTAATTCAATCTCTCAAATCTTGATCAATAGCCAATTCCTTGGTCAATTGCTCATGAGAAGAGATGAAGTATGGTCACTGATTATACCACATGTATTTCCAAATCAAACTGTTGGTAGGATTATATGTCACTATATCCATCCAAACCCCAATTTGGTCCAACATGAGAAAGTATTTCTAGCATGATCTCTTCATTCCTCTTCCAAAGTTCCGAAGAGATCCAAGTATGAATAGCTTCTTTTCCATGATAACTACCCAATTGAATGAAGATTGAAAGCTTTCTAGTAAAATCAAGAGAAAAGATAGAAAAAGAATAATGAAAACTAATATTGATCCATCAAATTATAACAGAGCTCCCTAACCCAATGAAAGGGGTTTAGTTGTTCATAGCTCTGGAAATGGAAAGCATAGATGGAGAGTACATTCTGAGAATTAAACTAAAAGTTGCAAAGAAAGTAAAATACAGAGAGTAGTTCTCAAATTTCCAACCCCCTTTTTGATTCAAAACTACCCCTATATATACTACTCCTCTGATCTTCTAGTTGGTTCTTCAAATCTTGGATATGGGCCTTTGGATCTTGAGTTTGAAGCAGTTATCCTCTTCAGTGGGCTTAGCTTTACTTGTAGAGAGAAAGTGTGAAGTAGGCAGGGACTTTTAGCTTAGGACGTTAGTGGCGTTAACGTTAAGTGAAAGTGTGGGTTCGAGAACGTTAGTGGCAGTCACCTTTTTCACTAACGTTCCTAACCCAAGGATGATCCACGTTAACTTCAACGTTAGTGGCACCAACGTGACCACTAACGTTGCCTCTTGGTCCTTCGCACACGTTATTGGGGCTTACCTTTTCCAATAACGTTGAGAATCCTCCCTTCCCCCTACGTTAGAGTTCACGTTAGTGTGGCTAACGTGACCTTTAATGTAGGCTTGCCAAATCTTCGAAAATGTTAGTGACACTTACCTTTGTCACTAACATTTCAAAACGCCCCTACTTCCCACGTTAGAGTCCACGTTAACTAGGTTAATGTGGCTTCTAACATTGTGGTGATAGCCATCTCCAATGTTAGTGACAAAGGTGAGTGTCACTAATATTGGCTCATCATTCTTTCATCCAAGTTTGCTTCCACGTTAACTAAGTTAACGTGGGAGTTAACGTTGCTCATAGTGGCTCATTTCAACGTTAGTAACAAAGGTGAGTGTCACTAACATTGGCAATTCTTGCTCCCTCCACATTAGCTTCCACGTTAAATAAGTTAACGTGGCAACCAACGTGGCTCAAAGTGGCTTAGTCCAATGTTAGTGACAAAGGTGAGTATCACTAACGTTGGCCATTCTTTTGCTTTCCCACGTTAGAGTCCACGTTAACTGAGTTAACGTGGCTCTTTACGTGGCCAATATGAGCTTGGTCCAACGTTAGTGACAAAGATGAGTGTCACTAACGTTGGCTTCATTTTCTTCTTCCATGTTAGAGTTCACGTTATCTTAGTTAACGTGACTCTTAACGTGGGCTATAATGGCTTCGAGGACGTTATTGGCGATTACTTTTCTTATTAATGTTGCAAGCTAGCTCCCATTCCACGTTAGTGGTTACGTTAGTTAGACTAACGTGGCTGCTAACGTGGTTCTTCCTTGCTTCCTTTGTCCTGAAATCAAGCAATAGAGTGCATCAAAGTTCTAATCCAAATCATGAGACATGCATCATCCAATTTGTCATTCAATTCTTGCATAATTCTCATGAAATCATGTAAAGTGCACAATGTTTGCTTGAATCAAGATGTAAATGAAATTCTACCCAAAACTTGCTTATTTCCTAAGAAAATGCATGAAACTATCCTAAAACAGTAAAGAAAAGGTCAGTGAAACTGGCCAAAATGCCCTGACATCATAATGATACTAAGACAGTACTGAAGTTCCTCCAGAAATATATCTTCAGCAGGTTTGGTGTCCCTAGAGCACTAATTAGTGATGGGGGCACTCACTTTTGCAACAAACAGCTTTACTCTGCTATGGTCCGGTATAGAATTAGTCACAAGGTGGCAACTCCATATCATCCACAGATAAATGGGCAAGCTGAAGTCTCTAATAGAGAACTAAAATGAATCCTGGAACGGACTGTAAGTACCCGTAGAAAGGATTAGGCGAGAAGCTTGGATGATGCTCTGTGGGCTTACAGAACAGCATTCAAAACTCCTATAGGGACCTCTCCATACCAGCTTGTGTATGGTAAGGCCTGTCATCTGCCGTGGAACTGGAGCATAAGGCCTATTGGGCAACCAAATTCCTAAACTTCGATGCCAATTTAGCCGGAGAAAAAAGATTGCTCCAGCTAAATGAGCTAGAGGAATTCAGACTCACTGCTTTTGAAAATGCCAAGCTTTAGAAAGAGAAAGCAAAAAGGTGGCATGACAGAAAGCTATCATCTAGAGTCTTTGAACCAGGACAGAAGGTTCTGGTATTTAACTCTAGGATCAGGCTATTCCCCGGGAAACTGAAATCCCAGTGGAGGGGATCATATGTGATTACGAGTGTGTTACCATATGGCTATGTGAAACTTCAAGACATTGATTCTAATAAGAAGTTCATTGTTAATGGACAGAGAATCAAGCATTATCTTGAAGGCAATGTTGAGCAAGAATGCTCAAGGCTGAGGCTAGATTAAAAGCTCAGCAAGGTCCAGCTAAAGACAATAAACAAGCGCTTGCTGGGAGACAACCCAGCCATTAGCAAAAATTTTTCTTATTAATCTTTTTTTTATTTATTATACAGGTTTAATACAAATAATCTTCAAGGTAAAAGAATCAATTGCATAAGTTCACAGGGTTGCAGAAGGATTCAGAATACAAAACAGCAAAAAGAAGCTCATTGGTGCGAAAAAGCCAGTAAGAGTTGTTTTGGGCGTTAAACGCCCAAAAGGAGCATCTACTGGGCGTTTAATGCCAGTAGAGATAGCCATCTGGGTGTTAAACGCAAGAAAGAAGCAGCTTCTGGGTGTTTAACGCCAGATTTACAGATCCTGGGCGTTCAGAAAAACGCCCAGTGACAAAGGAGTTTCTGGTGTTTAACGCCAGCTAGAAGCAACAGCTGGGCGTTAAACGCCCAGATCAAGCACCAACTGGGCGTTAAACGCCCAAAACATGCAGCAGTTGGGCGTTTAACGCCAGGATTATGGGGAGTAGATAATTTCGTTTTCACTTCAAATTTTTTCCATTTTTCATGTTTCAATTCATGATTTCTTGCATAAACATATTACAAATCCTAATTTTTCAACTTCTTTTCAAATCTTTTTCAAAACAAATCTGTCTCCTTTCCTATCTTTTTCAACTCATCAATATCTTTTTTTAATCTTCACAGTATCTTTTTCAAAACAAAGCTATCTTTTTCAAATATCTTTCATATTATTCATATATTTTGAATTTTAAAGTGCATCCTTTTCCTATCATACTTATCTTTTACAAATCATATCTTCTTCAAAATTTTTGAAACCCACCCCACTTCCCTTTAAATCCTAGTTCGGCCTCCCTCCCCACCTTCACCATTCGGACTTGGCTCTCCTCATCTCCCTCTTCTTTTCTTTCTTTTGCTTGAGGACAAGCTAACCTCTAAGTTTAGTGTGTTTATCCGTGATCACTAAGCCAATACCCACTAAGATCATGGCCCCCAAGGGAAAACAAACCAACTCAAGAGGCAAGAAAGAGAATATTCCAAAACCACTTTGGAATCAAGAGAAGTTCTTAACCAAAGAACATTCAGACGATTACTACAAAATAATGGGTCTAAAGTCAGTGATCCCAAAAGTTAAATTCGATCTGAAAGAAGACGAATATCTGGAGATCCAAGAGCAAATTCAAAACAGGAGCTGGGAAGTCCTAGCTAATCCTAAAACAAAGGTGGGAAGAAACATGGTTTAGGAATTCTACCCTAATCTGTGGCAGACGGACAGGCAGAGAATAGCTGGAACCGCATTCTATGACTATAGAACTTTGGTCAGAGGGAAGATTGTTCACACCCACCCTGACAAAATAAGGGAGATCTTCAAGCTGCCTCAACTGCAAGATGACCCAGACTCCTTTAATAGGAGAATGATGAGATCAAACCTGAACTTGGACAAAATCCTAGAGGACATATGTCTCCCTGGAGCCAAATGGATAACCAACACAAAGGGTGCCTCAAACCAACTCAAAAGAGGAGATCTCAAACCAGTCGCCAGAGGCTGGCTGGACTTCACTGGGCACTCTATATTGCCCACTAGCAACCGCTCTGAGGTCACCATCAGAAGAGCAGTGATGATTCATTGCATTATGTTGGAAAAAGAAGTGGAAGTTCATCAGCTGATTGCTTGTGAGCTTTACAAAATTGCAAATAAGAACTCCAAAGATGCCAGATTGGCTTATCCAAGCTTGGTCTCTCTATTATGTAAAGATGCTGGGGTAAAAATGGGAGTAGATAAGTATATTTCAGTTGGGCAACCAATCACCAAAAAGTCCATGGAAGGACAACAAGTGCAGGATGACCCCATCAAGAGGAAAGCACAGGAGTTCCTCCCGAAAATCCCTCAAATTGAATACTGGGAGCGCCTAGAAGCATCTATCACCAAGTTGCAAGAAGTTGTGGATCAACTGAAAGAAGAACAGCAAAATCAAAACAGCATGCTCTGCAAACTGCTTAGAGAACAAGAAGAGCAAGGGCGTGAACTGAAGGAATTGAAGCGCCAGAAGCTATCTCTTGAAGGGCCAAGCACTCCACAGACTAAAAAGGCATCCACATCCCAAATTCAAGGTTGTTGAGTTCTAATCTTAGCCTTAACTCTGTGATAATTATTCTTATTAGAAATTTACCTTAGAAGTCATATATGAGTGGTAGCAATTAGTATCTCTATTTTGATTTTATCTCCAATTAAGCTATAGTTTATTTTTCTCATCATCATCAAACATGAATAAAATAGCAGATTTTTAGAATAAGGAGGCAAATTTTTTTTCGAGTTTTTAATAAGGAAAATTCTAATTATCTAAATGTGGTGGCAATGCTTTTTGGTCTTCTGAATGAATGCCTGAACAGTGCATGTTTTTTATATTGAATTTTATGAATGTTAAAATTGTTGGCTCCTGAAAGAATGATAAGCAAGAGAAATGTTATTGATGATCTGAAAAATCATGAAATTGATTCTTGAAGCAAGAAAAAACAGCAAAAAAAAAGAAGAGAGAAGGAGCAGTAGAAAAAGCCAATAGCCCTTAAAACCAAAAGGCAAGGGTAAAAAGGATCCAAGGCTTTGAGCATCAATGGATAGGAGGGCCTAAAGGAGTAAAATCCTGGCCTAAGTGGCTAAACCAAGCTGTCCCTAACCATGTGCTTGTGGCGTGAAGGTGTCAAGTGAAAACTTGAGACTGAGCGGTTAAAGTCAAGATCCAAAGCAAAAACAGAGTGTGCTTAAGAAACCTGGACACCTCTAATTGGGGACTTTAGCAAAGCTGAGTCACAATCTGAAAAGGTTCACCCAACTATGTGTCTGTGGCATGTATCCGGTGGTAATACTGGAAAACAAGGTGCTTAGGGCCACGGCCAAGACTCATAAAGTAGCTGTGTTCAAGAATCAACATAATAAACTAGAAGAATCAATAATACTATCTGAATTCTGAGTTCCTATGGATGCCAATCATTCTGAATTTCAAAGGATAAAGTGAGATGCCAAAACTGTTCGGAAGCAAAAAGCTACTAGTCCCGCTCATCTAATTAGAATCTGAGCTTCACTCAAAAATCTGAGATATTATTACTTCTTAATTTCTTTTTATCCTATTTTATTTTTCTGGTTGCTTGGGGACAAGCAACAGTTTAAGTTTGGTGTTGTGATGAGCGGATATTTTATACGCTTTTTTGGGTTAAATTCATATAGTTTTTAGTATGTTTTAGTTAGTTTTTAGTATATTTTTATTAGTTTCTAGGCAAAATTCATATTTCTAGACTTTACTATGAGTTTGTGTGTTTTTCTGTAATTTCAGGTATTTTCTGGCTGAAATTGAGGGAGTTGATCAAAAATCTGATTCAGGCTGGAAAAGGACGGCTAATGCTGTTGGATTCTGACCTCCCTGCACTCGCAATGGATTTTTTGGAGCTACAGACGTCCAATTGGCACGCTCTCAATTGTGTTGGAAAGTAGACATCCAAGGCTATTCAGCAATATATAATAGTCCATACTTTGTTCAAGGATAGATGACGTAAACTGGCGTTCAACGCCAGTTCCATGTTGCATTCTGGCGTTAAATGCCAGAAACAGGTTACAAGTTGGAGTTAAACACCAGAAACAGGTTACAACCTAGCGTTCAACTTTGGAAACAGCCTAGGCACGTGTAAAGCTCATGTCTCAGCCCCAGCACACACCAAGTGAGCCCCAGAAGTGGATTTCTGCACCATCTATCTTAGTTTACTCATTTTTTGTAAACCAAGGTTACTAGTTTAGTATTTAAACAACTTTTAGAAATTTATTTTGTATCTCATGATATTTTTAGATCTGAACTTTGTACTTTTTGATGATATAAGCCTCTAAACTCCATTGTTGGGGGTGAGGAGCTTTGCTGTGTCTCGATGAATTACTGCAATTATTTCTGTTTTCTATTCAAACACGCTTGTTTCTATCTAAGATGTTCATTCGCACTTCAATATGATGGATGTGATGATTCGTGACATTCATCACCATTCTCAACCTATGAACGCATGTCTGACAACCACCTCCATTCTACCTTCGATTGAATGAGTATCTCTTGGATTCCTTAATCAGAATCTTCGTGGTATAAGCTAGAATTCATTGGCAGCATTCTTGAGAATCCGAAAAGTCTAAACCTTGTCTGTGGTATTCTGAGTAGGATTCAGGGATTGAATGACTGTGACGAGCTTCAAACTCACAGTGGTTGGGCGTAGTGACAGACGCAAAAGGATCAACGGATCCTATTCCAGCATGAGTGAAAACCGACAGATGATTAGCCGTGCGGTGACAGTGCACCTGGACCATTTTCACTGAGAAGACGGATGGTAGCCATTGACAACGGTGATCTACCAACACAAACCTTGCCATAGGAGGAGCCTTGCGTGCGTGAAGAAGAAGACAGAGGGAAAGCAGAGATTCAGAAGACAAAGCATCTCCAAAACTCCAACACATTCTCCATTACTGCATACAAGTACTATTTAATTTATGCTTTTTACTCTTCATAAATATAATCACTCTTGTTATTGATTTCCTGACTAAGAATTACAAAATAACCATAGCTTGCTTCAAGCCGACAATCTCCATGGGATCGACCCTTACTCACGTAAGGTATTACTTGGACGACCCAGTGCACTTGCTGGTTAGTTGTGTGGAATTGCAAGAGTGTGATTGTGATTTTGTGCACCAGTCACCCCACCTTAAAACTGTGACCATAGCGTTCTCTATGGTCACGATTTTTCACCGTGACCATAGCTTATCTATGGTCACCCCACAAAATCGTCACCAAAGCCTATTTTGTTTTATGAGATTTAATTTTTTTTAAAGTATAATCATATCCCAAAATAATGATGATCACAAAATAAATCTAAAAATAAAAAATGATAATCAACAATTAAGATAAGTTGTGATTAAAGTAACCAACTAACATATCAATATAGTTGAGTGAATACACTTGTCTCAATCTTAGTTTTATATAGTGATATATACACTAACACTAAGTAGACACTATTAACAAAATTGTTCCACAGGCGTGAGAGCAATACAACTTGGACTCTGCCAGGATAGATTGTTTCTGGTCAATTTTTTCCAATGCAGGAATGCAAAATGCAGCTGTTTTGCCTGTCCCATTTTTAGCCCTTGCAAGAATGTCACTACTAGTAAGAGCAATTGGAATGCTTTATTTTTGGATAGGAGAAGTCCTTTCAAAACCCTTGTTGTATATTCCCATGAGCAACTCTCGCTTCAAAAAATAATCCTCAAATTCATTTCTTTTAGTTGATGTCACATCTTGGGAAATAAAATTAAAGCAGATTCAATACCAACACTAGAACATATAACATAGAAATTACCTGCAAATTTTATAACCACAGAACCTTAAGTGGCTTACCCATAAATGGTATCATTAATTATGCCTTTCAAGTGGATATTGGAAACGTGTAAATATGAAAAAACTAAATCAGTTTATCTTAATTTCTCAGCAATTTAAGTAAATTAGTTAAAGTAGTTTGTATAGTGAAAACAGTGAACTGAATGCCTAATAGAGAGTAGGAATTAGGATATTAAAAATGACATCGGTAAATAAAAAAAGAAGCTAGTTAAATTCTATGACCAAAACTTCAAGAAGCATTTCATTATAAATGTATTGATATTATTTTCAGTTTAATCTCCCCCCCCCCCTTTAGTGAAGATCAAGAATGCTGTTAATCTTGGAATTGGAGCAAATTATATGAAAATCAACACACAAAACAGGACAAATTAAAACAACAACCCTCCAACACTTAGCTATTAGCTGACACCAAAAGACACTATCAATATTAGTAGACGAATAATGATAATAATAACAACAAATGAATACTAATCTAAATGATCCAATTTTAGCATTAACAAATCAAAGCATTAAAGGTTGAATTTCAACAACTGCAAATAATATCAATTTAAAATATCAAGCTAGATCCACCCCCTCGCATACTCAACGGCTAAAAGACTTAAAGAGTTGTACAAAAGAAAATATAAGTCATATCACAAACTTAGACTCTATGTATTATTAGAACTGATATATTATTCTTAGTCATTGCCTTTAATTATTTATTAATGAATCTAAACAAAATAGAAGCCTGAATGCTTGAACTCATGTATTCAATTCTTGTAGATGAAATGAATGATTGAGAAATTGAAATCAGTATTATTACTTTTAGATAAACTTCATTAACAAATAGAAAATTAGTAAAATACAGAATCAGTATTATTACATACTAAATACACATGCGCTAAGTGCCTATTGCAGTAACTATCACATTATGAAGTAACTATTAGAACTGATATATTTTTACAAACTAAAGTGTTGAAACATAAATATTACAAGGACTAAAGCAAGTACATTTAATCTTTCACAGGCTAAGTTTTTAAATGAAAATTTTCATAGGACTAAAGTGTAGTTTTACTTTCAATTTAATTATGTAAAAGATAGAGAAAGAAACAACTTCTAATTGATATGACAAGTCAAATTCCACATAAGAAACTAGAAAAAAATATATGCTTAAACGAAATATGTAAAGAATGGGTAAAGAGAATAATGGGCAGCTTACTGATACATGAAAGTTAGATTAAATGTTAATTCAGAAAATTTTAGAAAGTAAAAAAAAAAAATTCACATGACTGAGTCCATGAGAGAGAACCTGTTGGTATTCCAGATCAAACTTAAGAAACTCATCATCACAGTTCTCAACCATGGTGGCCAAGCTCTTCAAATTCTCCACAGGCTTACCATTGAAAGCAAGAACCTATATAAATCCAAAAAGAGAAGGGGTAAGCATTTCAAATCAACCATTGATTAATAAGCCAAGACCTGAGAAACAACAACAAGTTGCTCATCAACAAATTGTGCCATAGCATGTAGATGTTTCTCTAGGAGCTTCACTAGAGCATCAAACTCATAATCTTTACCATACTGGATCATACAAATTAAGAAGCAATAATAAAATTAGTAACAAATATATATTCAAACAATAAAAGATAATTTCCAAAAATAAGATTTTCTATAATCATATACACAAATTTTCTGTAATTTTCAGAAATAAAATTTTCTGTCGGTGAATAAATCCATACCTGAATCATGAATTCCAGAGGTTGAATGCACGATGGAACATACTTATTAAGTCTCAGAGATTCAAATTTTTCATTTGAAGCTGGAAAAAAAATACTAATAATAGTTTTGTTAATTTTGAACTACAATGTAAATGCAAATAGAAGCACTGAAAATCAGAAGTTTAAGGTAAAATACCAGAGTCTAAAGTTGTACACTTGACACCTTCAAAGGGAGGTCTTCAATAAGACTCTATGTTCTCTCGCTCGCGCTCTCTCTCATCTCCGTCCTGCTCAATGACGACGGCGAGCTCTAGGGCAACAGCGGTGACGGCGGAACAGCGCAACGACGGTGGCTCTAAGGAGGTCACGGTGGCTGGACTGTGGGGCGCTTCAGCTCGCGAGGATGACGAAGACGGTGACGGCGAAGAACCCCAGCGGCGGTTCTAGCTCAACGGCGACGCTTCTCTCTCCGCGATGGCAATGGCTCCCCGCGTGCGGTAGTTCGGTGGTGGATCGGCAGCAGAGCGCGGCTCCCTTTCTCCCTCAATGCCTCTGCAAAGCAAATCTCTCTCTCTTTCGATGCCTCAACGACAGCGGTGACGGCAGGAAGGACCCAGCCGCGTCGTCCCCTCCTCTCTTCCCCTCTTCTCCCTCGAGCTCCCCCTTCTCCCTTCTCTGTTTCCCTTTTCTCCCTTACTCACTGAGTGTTGTGTGTGTGTGTTTAGGGATTTAAGGTATTAAATTGAGAAATTTGGGATATTAGGATTTTTATTAGAAATCTTTTGGACTAAGATAAAATATATATAAGTAATATAATAATTTTACAAAATATTTGAGATAAAATAATAATTTAGAATTTAAATATAATACTTTAAAGATTATTTTCGAAACACATAAAATTTCATTTATCAATATGTCATTGAGTTCAAATAATTATTTCTAATTTAAATTATAAAGTAAACATACTAATTACATTTTATAAAATACGATTAAATTCAAAATATCAATTACCTAAATTAAATTATATGACCTTTCATTATTTTTCTATCATAACTTTAATTTTAATTTATATAAAATAACTAATTAAAATAAAAGTTGTACATAAATATTAATTGATTTAAATCTAAAGTATTTACATAAATTCATTTAATCATTCCTAATAAATTAATCTCTAACTCTAAGAACTCAATTTAATAAATAAACCATAATTTATTTATAATATAAATTTCTTAAATTTAATTATATAACACTTCTATTATTAAGTTATTAAATCATTTTTTATGTTATTAAGTTTTAAATTTTTTTAATTTAAAATTTATAGTATTCAACTTAATTTTTTATTTATAAAATTAAATTTAAAATTTTAATATTTAAAATAAATCATATAAAATTATTATTAGTTTTTAATTATTAAAATTTTTAAAAGATAAAATATTAAAAATTATAAAAAATACATAAAAATCTTCATTAATTTAAGCTCAAATGATTAAAACTGTGACCATAAACCCCTTTAGGTCACCCTCCAAAACCGTGATCATAGACCATTTTAGGTCGCCCTTTTGAAAAACCGTGACCATAGACACTTTTTGGTCACTGTAAAAAACCGTGACCATAGACCCTTTTTTGTCACTGTAAAAAACAGTGACCATAGACCCTTTTAGGCCACCCCAAAACAGTGACCGTAGATCCTTTTAGGTCACCCTTTTTTTAAAAATCGTGACCATAACCCTTTTTTGGTCCCTGTAAAAAACTGTGAGCATTGACCCCTTTAGGTAACCGCTAAAACCGTGACCATAGACCCTTTTAGGCCACCCCCCAAAACCGTGACCATAGACCCCTTTAGGCCACCCCCAAAATCGTGACCATAGACCCCTTTAGGTCACCCTCCAAAACCGTGACAATAGACCCTTTTAGGTCACCCTTTTTTGAAAAACCGTGACCATAGCCCCTTTTTGGTCACTGTAAAAAACCATGATCATAGACCCCATTAGGTCACCCCCAAAACTGTGACTATAGACCCTTTAGGCCACCTCCGAAAACCGTGACCATAGACTCATTTAGGCCCACCCCCAAAACTGTGACCATAGACCCTTTTAGGTCACTCTTTTTTGAAAAATCGTGACCATTGACCATTTTTGGTCACTGTAAAAAACCGTGACCATAGATCCCTTTAGGTCACCCCTCAAGACTATGACCATAGACCCTTTTAGGCTACCCTTTTTTAAAAAATCGTGACCATAGGTACTCTATAGTCACCCTTTCCAAAAACACCGTGACCATAGCTTTTTTCGTCACCCTAAAAAACCGTGACTATAGACCCTCTATGGTCACGATTTTTTACCGTGACCAAAAAAACCGTGGCTATAGACCCAAAATGTTGTAGTGAACTCAATGAGTTGGAGGAATTCAGAACTTAAGCTTATGAAAATGCCAAGATTTACAAGGAAAACACAAAGAAATGGCATGATCAAAAGCTAGCAAGAAGAGAGTTTATAGAAGATCAAAAAGTGCTGTTGTATAACTCAAGGCTCAAGTTCTTCCCAGGGAAGCTAAAGTCAAGATGGTTTGGACCCTTCACAATTCTTAAAGTTTCTCCTTATGGTCATATGGAGCTTATGGAGGACAACACACAGAAAACTTTCACTGTCAATGGCCACAAGATTAAGCACTACTTGGGGGACTCATTGGATGAGCAAAGAGTGAGTTATAACCTCAGCTAAGGAGGAAGAATCGTCAAGCTAGTGACGTTAAAGAAGCGCTAGTTGGGAGGTACCCCAACACTCATTTTCTTTCAATTTCATGCTTATGTTAGTCACTTAGATTGTTTAATTTCTAGTTTCAGCTGCTAGTTAATTAGTTGATAGTCCTTTGATTTGTTTTCGTCAAGAGTTTCTAGTTTGCTAGAACTGCATTGTTGCATGTTACACTAATTGAGGTCAATTAATTAGGCTGAAGAACTAGCTAAAAAGCTAACTTTGTTGTAGCCACTAACCTACTTAATTTGAGCTTACAGCAAAACTTAATCAAATTACTCTAGAGAGTAAAGCCCAAAATTAAGTTTGGTGTGGCCACCATCATAAGAAAGTCATATGCTACAGCCCAATTGATTTAGGTTTGAAAGCTATTAGTAAATTGGTGGGTGCATAAATGGGCACTTTAGTGTGTACATATGGATTGGAAATGAAAGAGCGTAAAAGAATTAAATTCATTCAATCCAATTTACTATATGCAGTGAATCTAAGTTTGGTGTCCCAAAATACACCCATTAATTGCCTTTTAATTAGAAGAATATGAAGCATTTTTTTTGTGATTACTGATGGGGTTTCAAATTGTATTTTCAGGAAAGAGGTGGGGCCCACATGACATTGGTAGCTCATTAAGTCAAACAGTCAAAGTGTACTTACACTTTGGAACTCAAACACTTGAAGAAAGCTGAAGAGATAAGGGTTGGCGCCTCTTCCCATGCTAGGCGCCACTCCCAAGTGGGAAAACATTCAATTCTTTTCACTTTCCACTATCTAGACCCTTCTTCCCACCCTTATAAATCCCACCCACCTTTCAACCTTTTTCCACACTCCAACCTTTCCTACTTACAACCGGAACCCCCTACACTTCTTGCATTCTCTACCTCTTTCCCTCTTCATTCTTTTCTCTTGATTGAGACACTCAAGTCCTAAGTTTGGTGTTGGAGCAAACCTTTGCTTTGCTCTCTTTCTTTGCTCCTTTCTTTAACCCTTCTTTAACTTTTCAAATCCTCTCTTCTCACCTCAATGGCACCACCAAAAGCCTCCTCATAAAAGAAAAGAAAGACCAAGGAAGCTGGCTCGGGATCATCAAGCTTCAATGAGTACAAGTTCCTCTCACTCTTCCACCAAACCAATTCTTTGGTTGGGTGAGTGATAGGCAAATCATTCCCAAAGTTGGTTTCCAATTAGGGAGGAATAAGCACATAGAGATCAATATCGAGATCAATAACAGAGGATGGGCACTCTTGTACAACCCACCAAAGAAGGTGGTGGAAAGCTTGGTTAGGAAATTCTATGCCAATGCTATGCCACAGCCTGGATAACCCTATGATTATCTAAGTTATGTGAGGGGGAAGACTATTGATTATAGCCCTACCAACATAGAAAGAATGCTGATGGTGAAGCGCAAAAATTCCACCCGGAGCTATGAAGAAAGGGTGAAGCAACAAGATTCTGGATTTGAAGAAATTTTGAATGAGATATGTGTCATTAATATGCAATGGATCAATGATAAGGATGGGAGGCCAAACCAATTAAGGAGAAGAGATTTGACCCCTCAAGCTAGAGGTTGGTTAGATTTCATGAGGAGATCCCTCAACCCCACCTCCAACACTTCAGAGGTTACCTTGGAGAGAGCTATGCTCATATACAGCATCATGAGAGGGGAGAATGTTAATGTGGGGGAGATAATTGCTAACAACATTCAGAGGGTGCTGAAAAGCACCAAGGATAGCACAAGACTTGTATTTCCTAGCATCATTCAAAGGCTTTGTGACGAGGTTAGAGTGGAGAAAGAAATTAATGAAGTTTTGGTGGATCAAGACAAGCCAGTAACTGCTAAGAGGATGGCTAAAGTGGTGACCATCAACCCACTACAACAAAGAGCAAGGGAACACAGGCTCATGTGCAAGAACCAAGAGAGCCACCACAAAATGCAGAAGCTTTTGTTCAACCACCATACCTACCACTTCCACCACCAATTCCATAATTCCCTGAAGGTTTCAATTCGGAGAAGATGCAAGAAAATATCCATCAAATGCAAGGGGACATTAACCACTTGAGAGAAGATGTAAGCCAATTAAGGGAGCAACAAAAGCAACGGGACCAAATGCAAGAAAGCATTCAGCAACTCCAAGGAAGTATGGAGTACATGATAGAGCAACAAGGCCAATTCCACTGGGGAGAGATGCAAGGCAGCCTCAACCAAATCATGGAGCAAAATCGAGTGCAGCAGAGGAACCTTGCTGAATTTAGGCATTTGTATGAAGCTAGGACTACTTCAAGGAGGCAATATGATATAAATACACAGGCAAAGCTGAATCACTTATGTAATACTCTGGCCGCCTTGAACCCAGGCCATCCAACATTCATGCAAGGTATGGAGGAGCTAAGTGCTAGGCAAGAAGAGATACTAGCCAAGCACAAAGAAGATGAAAGAGTTTACATGAGGAGACTAGGTTTTTGGAAGCCAAAAGACCCCTCTACACAAGAAGGAGCATCCAAGAAGAAGGATGGTGATGAATCTTCCTCCAAGAAAAAAGACAAAGGAAAAGGTCCTATGAAGTGAAGCTACTCCAATAATCAAATGTTGTTGAGTCCCATGGTTGAAAATTTCAATTCTGAATTTTTGTTTAGTAGTTTGCATTATTATGATAGTTGTTATTTAGTTTCTTTATGCTTTAAGAGTCTTTTTATAAGTCCTTTGTGCTATGTTTACTTTTGGGAAAGAAAATGTTTTGTGGTTTAAGTTTCATAACATCAATAAAAATTAGTTTGTTTTTATAAGAATCAATAATGAGTTATGCAAAAACAAAGTAAGAGACTAAGACCTAAGTGAGATAATTCAAGACTAAGAGATGAGGAACAAAGTATGGAACCATGACTGAACAATATAGAAGTAAATAAACCACAATGAACAACTAGACTTAGGGGATATAATAAGTAGATGCTAAGGATGACCCTTGAATATCCATAGAACCAAGAAGTAGTAAGTAAAAGACCCAAGGCTCTGAGCATCAACTACTAGGATAAAAGAAAGAAACAAATAGCTCAAAGAGCCAAGATCCTAGTAGATGCTTGTGGTGAAGATATGTCAAGAAGAGAGAACTGGGCAAGTAAATTCTTAGGGGTATTTCAACACCTAGTACCCTAAAACCAACTAGTTTGGGAGTGCTAATTGAAAGCTTAATCTAAAGGGTCGTCTTGAGACAAAACACTTAGAGTCGTGGTCAATCAAATAGCAACAAAAGAGAAGTGGAAAGAAAAGAACAATCAAAAGAAAAATAAATCTTGCTACTTCAAGGTGACAATCAATAGAAAGGGCTCTATAAGCAATTACTTAAGAAGAATCCTCAAGGGTCTAAGAGTTCATTGTGGCATAAAAATAATAAGGTTCATGCATGAGTAATACTTAGCTTCTGTCCTTAACTGTGAATGCATCTCTTTAAGGTCATGTCTCAATCAATTAAGAGTAATTCACATTGATTTGCTTGGGGACAAGCAAAGCTTAAGTTTGGTTTTGTGATGACTTGCATCATCTACCCCTTTCTCTTATCTAAAAGGACCATAAAAAGAGTGTAATTTCATTTAATCAATGCAATTTTATGAGCTAAATGGTAAATATCATGATACATTGCTTTGAAATTAGTTTTTGCTGAATTTTAGGTGAAAAGAGCAACAAAGGAAGAAGGAAGCAAGAAAGGGGAGCTTGGCGTGTGAATTGGGTGTGTGCCACTTGGTGCAAACACCCACACTTTGAATGGGCATGGCACGCCAGCCAAGGGGGGTGGCACGCCAGTTTACAAATACAGAAGGCACAATGCAAGAATTACAATGGGCATGTCACTTGACATCGAAGGCATGGCACGCCAGGGAGATGATGCACAATGGGCGTGGCACGCTAAGGCCAGGCATGGCACACTGGTTATAAACTCCAGAGAATAGACAAAGAGCTTTACTATGGGCGTGGCACGCCAGTTATACTTTCCAAAGAGCATTTTTGAAGACCACAAGGGAGGCGTGGCACGCCAGGCTGGGCATGGCACGCCAACTCCATTATAAATATTGGGCGTGCCACTTGAGATCGAAGGCGTGGCACGCCAGTTCATTGCTCCAGAGAAGGGAATTGAAGGCCCAACACCGGGCGTGCCACTTGGTTTCAAAGGCGTGGAACGCCAATTTGACTTGTGACTGGGGCGTGCCACTTGAGTTCTAGGCGTGGCACGCCAAGCTTGGAGAAGTTCAACATTATCATGGGCGTGCCACTTGAGCTTGGAGGCATGGCACGCCAGTTCAAATGAGCAGAGATGAATAGAGGGCTAAGCAACACTGGGCGTGCCACTTGATGTCGAAGGCGTGGCACACCAACCTTAATTGTGACTTGGGCGTGCCACTTGGGTTCTAAGCGTGGCATGCCAAGCTTGAAAGAATGCAGTTCCAACATGGGCGTGCCACTTGATGTCGAAGGCATGGCACGCCAACTCTAGTATCCAAGGAAGAAGAAAAAAGGGCGTGCCACTTGGGACTTAAGGTGTGGCACGCCAGAGGAACTTAGCCATGCATCATCATGGGCATGGCACGCCACCTACTGGGCGTGGCACGCCAGTACCATTTTCTAGGGAAGAAAATAAGCACTCATCAAAGGTGTGGCACGCCAGCTACTGGGCGTGGTGCGCCAGTGTTATATTCCAAAAGGAAGAAGAAGAGCCTCACTAAGGGCGTGGCACGCCAGACCTGGGCGTGCCACGCTAGTGCAAGTTTCCAGGAGAGGATGATCAAGCTTACTATGAGCGAGGCACGCCAGACCTGGGCGTGCCACGCCAGTTCAAGTTTCTAGAAGAAGAAGAGCAAAGGAATGACCCTGGGCATGCCACTTGAGTTCGAAGGCGTGGCACGCCAGGTTAGTTGGACAAATGGGGCATGGCACTTGGAAGCCAGGCGTGGTGCGCCAAGCCAAGCTGAAAAGCTATGCATGGCACGCCACTTAAACGCTAAGCAAACGCCAAACACCTGACCCATTTTATTAGTTTTTCTCTTTTATTTCAAGTATAATTTTTCATTTCCTCTTTTGTAATTTCTTTTTTTAGTAGGAGTAGTATAAATACCCCCTGAGAGTACTGGAAAGGGGGTTGGCAAGTGGGTTAGAAAGTTGGATTGGATAGTTAGCTTTACTTCTACACTTCATCTTCTCCATCTCTTGTACTTTTCTCTAAGCTATGAGTAGCTAAACTCCCTCTCATTGGGAGAGGGAGCTCTGTTGTACTTGATGGATTAATGATAGTGAATTTCTTCTTCTCTTCATCTTCTCTTTGATTTGCTAGAAGGAATTTCATTCTTCATGCTAGTGTTCAATCATTTTGGGAAAGAGGTTGAATATAAAATCGGTTTCATGGGAACCTTGGAAAAGGAAACATGAAACCATGCTTGAAATTCCTTCTCACACTTGAGTAGATCTGGGTTTAAGGATTGGATATGGTGACATATAATCCACCCACTATTTGGATCTATAAGGATGTGTGATATAATCAGGGACCAAGCATATATCTCTTCATGAGCAATTAGACCAACAAATTGGCTGATTATCAAGATTTGAGAGATTGAATCACCAAGAGATTGGGGTTCAATCAATCATGATTGCCAAGAGGTCAATGAGTTACATTATTGAAGATGAGATGATCTAGATTTAATCCAAAGAGAGCAACATCTCTTAATGGCAATGAATTTTCCCTATCCTTATCTTCCCTATTCTTTATAGCTTTCTTTAATTTCTGCTATTCCCCATTCCCCATTTGCTATTCGCTCATTTATGTTTCAACACTTTACATTCTTGTCATTTACTTTTCTGCACTTTATTGCTTTCCTTTACCTTTAAGTCATTTACATTTCTGTTCATTTAGAATTCTGCACTCACAATCTCTATTGTTTAGTTTGACTAATTCACCCATTGATTAAAATTGCTCAAATCTACTAATCTCTGTGGGATTCGACCCCCTCCTAGTGGGTTATTACTTGACGATATTTGGTGCGCTTGCCAAAGAACGGATTCATTTTATATGGGGAGTGAATTCCGGTCATCAGTAGTCAGAGTAGAGGCAATGACTGAGAAGTCCTAGGGGTACCAGTAGACACCCTTCCTCTACCATGACCACGAGGCCGATTCATGACATATCTGCCTGTCGTCATGTTTGCAATGAGCATACCAGCAAACACGTATGTCACAAAAACAATATAATAGCAAAAATGTGTCACAACTTACAACTCAGATAAAAAATAACTCAAAATTACATATTAGAACTCATTTTACTGTGCCTAAGTGTTCAATATAACTTGACAAGTTTTCAAAAAGATGTTAATAGGCAAGCTCACAATCCAACTTCACAATTTCAACGCAATATTCCAAATGAATTACCTAAACTATGAAAAGTACCAACATTCAAACAATTTAGGTTCTAATATGTACACAAGGCATAAGTGCACAAAATTGATAATCAAAGAAGTAATTATATGAACAAGCATCACCAAGTAACAAAATGAATCATGCTTAATCAATTTCCTAAACATAGATAATTAATTCAAACCACATGGTAGCTACAACAGGTAATTTAAAAATCTAAAAATGCTTATAAAGGTAATTTCACAAACACTTGGCATGCACGAATATCAAATATGCAAAATCAAAACAACCAAGTAGTAATTGACAACTCAAAATCAAGTCAATGACATTCAATCCATTTTACTGATGCATAAGCATCTTTAATTGTTTACTTTATTATTTTTTTTGAACAAAATTAGTGATTTCCTTGTTATAATTGAGATTTTTTGTTCTCTAATCAATATTTCTTGAAATTGCTTTAAGCTTTGGTATGTATAGGAAAGTTTTGAAAATGAGCAAACATAAGGATGAAAAGAAGCAACCAACCAATGAACCAAGAATTGAAAACAAGCCAAGGGAAGTTCAAAGAGAATTGCCAATCCTGACCTCTTTCTACTCTAGCAAGAATGACTTGAGCTATAGAGGTCTAAATAAGGCAATTTCAATGGCATTAGAAAGCTAACTTCCAGAGGTTTTCAATGATGTATAATAGTTTATAGTAGACATGCTTCCAACACAGCCCCCTCCTGCATTGAACGCAGCCCCATCTCAAGTGCAAGCTCCCCTACGCCTCACGTGGACCTCGATGCAGCTAATGCAGCCAACTCTGACCTCTTCACACTCTAATAATCATAACTTGAGATATAGAGGTCTAAAGGAAACGGCTTTAGCGGCATTAGAAAATTAACTTCTAGAACTTTTCAACGATGTATAATAGTCTATAATGGACTTGCGTCTAAGGCAGCATCCTCCTGAGTTGAATGCAGCCCCATCTTAAGAGCCCTCAACCTTACACCTTACACCTCACACAGCAGCACTTGTGCCTTACACAGCTCCCTGCGTCTTACGTGGGACTTGCTACACCTCACGCAACCGCCAACCTTACCTCTAGGGGCTGCCTTTCCTTCATGCGCTTCACACACTACATGCTGCGCCTTACGCACCACATGCTACGCCTCACGTAGCATCATAAAGGCCTCAAATTCCTCTACTTTGGGCTTACGCTTCAAGCAAAATTTGTTGCACCTCACGCATGCATCATGGACCACTCCAGGGACTTCCTAATCCTTCCAAATCCTTCACTAATACTTCAATTCTTCCACCACTTAATTGGTTGGCCCAAGATTTAGTTTCAAGCCCATGTTTTCTACAAGGCACATCAAGTTTTGAATTTTAATTGCAAGGAAGATCATTAATTTATTAAGAGTCATTAAGAAAAGATTTTATTGGAATTAGATTTGATTTTATTTTGATTTAGTTTGAGTTTGAATTCTAGGTTTAGTTTTTACGTTTTAATAGTTCCTTGGCTACGGACATCACCAATCGTATCACACTTTATAGTTTAGCGTTTCATTCTACCATGAGCACCTAATCTCCTTTGTTAAGGTTAGGAGCTCTATTCATCTTTTTATGGGTTATTAATCTAAGTGTTTTACTTTATTTGAGGTTTATGCTTTGATCTATTTCATGATTGAGTTTTCATTCTTCATCACTAAAGATTTGGAATTGTTGAAAAATATTCTAACTCCATTTTGAATTCTAAATATTATTTTGGAAAAAGTAGTATTGAAATTATCTTGAAAACTCTTTCTCACGACTTTTTGATTTAACTAGAAATAGTGTTTCAAAGACTGTATGACACTTTATGATTTTCAATTGATATAGTTTGAATAAGTGACATAAAATTTGGATTCGAAAACTTTTGGAAATCATTCTTTCTTGTAAGTTTCAATTGTTTAGGACTAGTTTCGATAAGTGACATATTTAACCTAAGGACTATTCTTGAATCTTATTTGAAATTAAATCAGAATTGTACATAATCTCTTTTCCTAAATAATTGACTAAGAAATTAGTGATTAATTAGGTTAAAGAGAAATTGAATTACCAAGGAATTGGAATTTGATTAATTATGATTTGTTGTGATTGATCTCTACATGCCTCAAATAAATAAGCACAAGGATTGTTTTTCTTGAGAGTGAACATCTTTGAAACCTTAACATTCTCACCATTATTGTCTTCATTCACTCACTGTTTGCAATTTTATTGCCTCTTTTTACATGTTTTCTATAATTCCTCATTCATTCCTCTATTTCTTGATTTGTCTAACTAGAATAGTTAATTAATTATTGTTGCTTAGTCCTTTAATCCTCGTGGAAACGATAACTCACTTACTATGATATTACTTTATATGATTTGGTGCACTTGCCGAGTTGTGGTTTTGTAAAATTCCGCATCATTTACAACAAATTTTCAGTAAAACAGGCATCAACAACAAAATTCATCAACACAATCAAGCATTTAACCAAATAGTTTTAGTAGCATATTCATTAGAAATGAAGAAATTCCAAACACTTCCTTCTGTCTTCGAACCTAGTAACTAATTCTAATCCTAACTTAAACGCCTAAATCCACTAAAATAGAAAATAACTCTAACTAAGCTAACTAACTAAAAATCAAACTAATAAAACTAAAACTAACCAAATCAGAATTGATAAAGAGAATTGATTAAGAACCTGGATTGGAAAAATAGAAAGGAAATGAAGAAAGGGGAAGGAGTTGTAGTGCAATGTGTTGTTGCCAAGGCCAGTAACGGCGGATGTCGGTCACAAGAGTTGCGTCAAAGCTCGCCTAAAAGAGAAATGGACGATGAGAGGGGCTACCAAAGATGTCATTAAGGGAGAGACGACAGAGTTAGAGTAAGGGTGATACTCGAGAGGGCGGAGTTATGTCAAAGCTCACCTGAAGGAGAGATAGCCGACGAGAGAGGGCTATTTGGGACGTCGTTAATAGAGGACGAGAGGGTTAGAAAGAGAGAGTGAGAGACAAGAGGGTGAGGAGAGAAAGAGAGAATATAATTCAAAATAAGGGGGAGAGGTTCCCGGTTCGAATTTAGGATAATATTACCATCAGATTTACTGACGGATAAATTCGCCGCTAATGAATTAGCCAGTGACCAAAACGCAACGTTGCACTAATTAGGTTTACCGTCAGAAAAATTTGATCCTAAATCTGACGGTAATAATCGCGCCAACTTTTCTTTTTTCTCTCCAATTATTACCGGCAAATTTACCGTCAGAAATCAGAATCCGCCGGTAAACCCGCCGCTAACTTGCAATGCTAAATCCAACGGTAAATCTGATCGTATTCATCATTTTTCTTGTAGTGATCGTAATCCTATTGAGTCATTGTGCTAGGGGATTTAGCTAGGATGCATGCGAGGATTCTGACACTACAGGATCTGCCACGGGAGGTGGCACGGATGTAGTGCTTTGCTAATGAGGTGGAGGTGGTAAAGGAGTCCACTTTGGTGAAGGAGTAGGAGGAGCTATAGTAGGACCCGCATAATTAAGGTTAGGTACCATAATGAAGGGCTAGTTATGTGTGGCCTGTGTCTGTAAGGTCCCAGGGGCAGCTAAAGTAGAGGGCGATGATTGAAAAGTCCCAAAGGTGGCAGTCACCCTCCCTCTACTCTGACCATGATGCAAAATCTTGACATTTCTATTCGTCGTCATGTCTATCCAAAACAAAAATAAAAATAGTAAAAACTAGGTATCATATTACAATATAGTTAAAGTTTAATTTATAATAAAGAAACACATAAAATAAAACCAAGACTAAGATGTAACATAACACACAATGCAAACTAAACTAAGGTTACCTTGATTCAAATTCATCTTCTTCCTCTTGTCTGTCTTCCTCTTTGGAGGTAACTTTCTGATCATCAAACTCGTCTTCTTCTTATTCATCATCCTCCTCCTTTAGTGGTAGCATTTCATCTTCTACCCTAAGATCAATGATGTCATCATCCATAAGAGTTGGTAACCTAAGGGTGATCAGATCACCAGTTTCAACCACTATCTTCGAAGGTGTTGGTTCATCAACTTGGTAAGGTTCTTGGCCCTCCATGATTTTAGACTCGATGCTATCTCTTGACTTAGTCTTAACTACAATGACCCTACTAAACTTGCATGACCCAGGGTATGGCAAATAGTATACTTGTCGTGTATTTTGGGATAAAATAAAAGGGTCATCTCCGAAGGGTTATATATGAAGGTAAAGGATTATATCTAAAGCTTCTAACCACTTAGTCAGTTGAAAATTATAGCATAAACACCCAGATCATTCTTGAGACCTAAACGATTTCATGTTGAACACATACATAACAAACTGATCAACTCCCTCAAAGAATTTAGGTTTTAATCCCCCTGTTGACTATTATCCTTATCATACATCCACAAACAATAACTTAGAATCATTTTGCCACAAACAACCTAGAAATTAACCAAGAACACGACTCATTAAATTTTTTACAAATTTCGCCAGAGTTTTCCTATAATTAGACACCTCTACCAAACATAAATTTCATCTCTTACAAACCAAACAAATTCAAATAACAAATACATAATTCAACTCATGTCTTTAAATAATTTTAACAAAAAACCAACAGTGTTTTCCCTTAATTCAAAGGCCTTCACCAAATTCAAAATTCTCAATTTTCACAACGTAAACAATTACAAGCATTCATTCAAACAAACATGAATTTCTATCTGTTCTAGTGTGCATCTTCTTATTGCTCCACAATTTTCTAGCAAATAAGGATTTCGAGAAGGTGCCAATAGATAACCTTCTCGCACTTCCGTCCTAAAACTCTATTCTAAAAAAAATTAAATCCGACGTAAAACTTGAACACTTTAATCTATTCAAAGATAGAAAATTAAGTTGAGGAGTACACAAACAACTCATGAATATAATACACTACAAGAAAATAGAATATTTGTAAGAAAAAATTTGTATCAAATTTAAAATTGTTATAAAAAAAATAGTATTTTGTAATAATAATTAGTGATTGTTACAAAAGAATAATGTTTTGTAACAACATTACAAGTTGTTATAAAACATGATAATATTTTGTAACAACCTGTTTTATTTTGTTACAAATTATGTTAGTTTTTGTAACGAGATGGTGTTTTGTTACAAAATATTGTAATATTTTGTAACAAAAAAAAATAAGTTGCAAAAATTCAAAATATTTTATAACAAAATATTTTTTTTTTCAAAAACTCCAATTATTTTGTAACAAAACAACTTTCTGTTTAAAAAACTCCAGTTATTTTGTAACAAAAAAATAATTTGTCACAAAATTCAAAAATTGTCTATATATTTTTTTTAAATAATTTTATTTTATTTCAAAAATTAAAATTTTTTATATAGTGTGTAAGACATAAAAATTTTAGAAGATCTTATTAAGAATTAATTTAGATTTATTTATTATTAAGTATTTTAATCTCTGAAATTATTCTATTAAAGATAATTAAACAAATTCTGATTAATTGAGTTTAAAATAATTTAAAATTTTATCTGATTTTATAATTATTAAATTATTTTTTATATTTAAATTATAAAATTTAGCAAATGTAAAATAATAAAAATTTTATATGATTTGGTTTAAATATTTTAGATTTTAGAATTTAATACTTTAATTTTTATAAACAAAGAAAATTAATTATATTATCTCTAATACTTTAATTAAAATATTTTATTAAAATTAATTTGTAGATTTATGATTAAATAATATTTTTTTTAAGATAAAGAAAGTTAATTGTATTACCATGTATTTTTAATTAGAGTAATTTATTGAGAATCAATAAGTATTTTTATATCACAAATAATATTTTAAAGTTTAGAGATTAAGTTAGTTTTTCAAATATTAATACTTTATACTCTAATTTTATTAAAAATATTTTACTCAAATTAAATCCAAAATTTCTAATTCTATACACAAACCCTAACCCTTTTACCCCACCGTCTTACTACCATTCACCACTGTCATCCCTTCCCAAAAACCCAATACTCAGCTGCTTTTGAAAACAAATGAAAAGAAAGAAAGAAAGAAAGAAAGAAAGAAAGGGAGCGAAGAGGAGAAAGGGGGAAAAGAAAGGGAGACGTCGTCGCTGCTGCCACCGTTGAGGGAGAGAGAGCACGTCGCGAGCCAAGGACGCCGCCAGAGAGAAGAGGAGCCGTTGTGCTCCACCGATGACCAGCCGCCGTCGAACTTCGAAGAGAGAAATACAGTGCACGAAGATGAGAGAGAGGGGAAGCCGATCCTGTCACCGCCGCCGCACCCAGTCGCCGTCAACGTTACAAGAGCTTGTCGCCGTCACTGGCGAGAGTCGTCGCCGCTGCTGTTGCTGAAGCCACTGTCTTTGTTAGTTACTCAGTCTTGTCTCTGTTTTTGGTCCTCCTTGTGTGCCGAAGTCGCTGCTGCCGTGATGGGTGGTCGTGGGATTGCTTGTGCTTAAACAAAGCTATTACTGCTGCTGCTCCCTGTCGTTTGTTCCTTTCAAGTTTTGTTACCGTTCTGTTTTCATGGTTGATTGAGAATGCTGAGATGTTAATATGTTAGGGTTATATCAATACCACTGCAAATTGTTCACTGGCATTGCCGTTGCTGATCCGATTTAAGGCTATTGCTGCTGCTGCGGGTTAGAACGAAGTTGAAGTCATGCTTAATTTTGTGGTTTTCGACTAACTGAGGTAGGGGATTTGTTTTAAAAATAAATGTTTTAAGTTATGAATGCCAATAAAATTAAATGAGTTACTGTAAATGGTTTATGATTGCTTTGTGTGAATAATTGTTAGTATTGAGTTGAATCATAGCTGTAATTGGTGATTGGTTTAATGATTTAATGTAATGATTATTGATGATGTTGTGTATTTTGATGATGTTGTGTATTTTGAAGTTATACTTGCTGCTAGTACTTGTTGATGTTGATTTTGTGTATGGAATGTTGCTATGGCTGCTGGAAATTGATTTTATGAATCAGAACTTGAGATATGTTGTTATAGATGAGATGCTGAAGAGTGGATGCTGTGATAATATGGTTACGTTGCACCTATGATATGAAATTGTGATATATTGAATTAAGAGTTCTTGGACAACTTTGGTTAGTCAAAAGAAAGTTAGAAATATGGTTTTAGATTAATCCTAGGCTTGAATATAGGAATTGGTATGTGAGGTTGTTGGAAATACTTTGTGCAGAATTTCTGCAGAAAACTGCATAATTGGCAGCAGAACGAATGACTTTTTGGGAGTAGTACAGACCTAATTTTTAGATGAAACTATTTTTCTATAAAACTTTAGTGTGTCTTGAATATTCCATAAAAATTTCAGGAAATTTGGCCAAGTGGTTTGGAAGATATGATTTTTGAAAGTTTAGTGGTTGCTGCAGATTTTTCTGGTTTTCTGGTTCTGCAGCACCAACTTCCAAACGCTATAACTTTTAATTTAAATAGAATTTTGAGTTGATTTCAAAAGGATTTTAAATATATATCAGTCTATTTTAAGTGAGTACAAGTTTCATGTTCATATCTATTTTTTAGACTTAGATAAGTCACTTGGAAGGTCGGTTGTTTGCTGAAAACTCTGAACTAGGAAATTTGGCCAAGTGGTTTGGAAGATATGATTTTTGAAAGTTTAGTGGTTGTTGCAGATTTTTCTGGTTTTTTGGTTCTGCAGCACCAACTTCCAAACGCTATAACTTTTAATTTAAATAGAATTTTGAGTTGATTTCAAAAGGATTTTAAATATATATCAGTCTATTTTAAGTGAGTACAAGTTTCATGTTCATATCTGTTTTTTAGACATAGATAAGTCACTTGGAAGGTCGGTTGTTTGCTGAAAACTCTGAACTAGTTTATGAAAACAGGGCTCCACTTCCAATTGATAATTAATTAATCAAATAAAGTGATATGAACCTGAATCCTGATAATGTAAACTTCATTTTTAATTGATCCAATGTTGAGTACTGTTGTTGTGTGCTTGTTAATACCATCAATACTTACTGATTTTAATTGTTCATTGCTTAGTTATGGTGATTCTTTTAATTATTGAATGCCAATGATATTTTTTCTTATAAATGATAATGAGTAATGGTTTGGGGTTTGGCTTGAAGCCTGAAACTTAATTGAACTAATTGTATTTGTCCACGTATCTGCAGTGACTGAAGATGATGCTTTCTTGGTCAAGCAAATTGGCCAGAGTTTCCGGTATTCTAAAATAGAGGTATATTCCTCTTCTTATATTCATGAATGGTCAGTTTTGTTCCTTGTTAACATACATGCATCATCTATGTATGGAAGACTAAACATAGATCGAATCCATTTTCTTATCAAGGCAAGAAGGGAGGAACAAATCCAAGCTACTCATGACGAAGCCATGTTTGGTGCTTCAACACTTCCACCTCCTACCAGTACTGATAGTGAGCCTGAAAGGGAGAATGAGAAAGAAGTTGATAAAAAAGCTGTTGTTACAAGCCTCTTAAGTGAAACCGTAAGTGGTTTCACAGCAGACTTATGTAGATAAGCATGATGAGTCATTTAAGTAATCCTTGTATTTGTGTGTGCATTTGTTGTTGAATAATTTCTCACATTAAGTTATTATTGCTGCTCTATACTTGCTATTGGTTGCTGCTGATTTTTCCCCCTCATTGCTTGCTTGTTGAGTGATTGTTAAATTCAATGAGAAAGGAAATGCTGCTGAGTTATTGTTGTTTGTGTTGGAGTAGATGATGGTTGCTGAACTGAGATTAGTTTTATTGATAAATCTGTTGCTAAAATCGTTTAGTTTGGCTTGATTGATTTTCTATTGAATTAATGGATAAACTGTTACGCCCCTGCTGCTTGCAAGTGTAATGGTTATTGACTTCAATGAATAGAATACTGCCTGAATCCATTACCTTTGTTTATTTTACTGTTTTGGGTGCTGTATGATGGGCCATTGATTGCTGTTCTGCTGAGTGCTGCTCTACTTCTTGGTGGTTGGATTGGTTTTAATAGTTTCCTCATGTTTTCTTGCTGGAATTGGCTTATTTACTTCCTTCCTATGAATTCATTATGATTTTTTGTGTTTTTAACTGTCAAAGAATTCATATAGAATTTGAATTGATTGATTGAAATTGTGAAATAGCCAAATTTACTGCTGAAATGCTGCCGAAATTTACCTTAAGCTGTTTTCAATATTCATCTTTGATTCTATTAATTGATTGAGTTGGTATTTAATTGCTTTTGGTTTTCAACTGTTGCTAAGCTCAATTGATTGATTATCCGGATAAGTGCTTCACTGTTTTGGTTGTTGGAAGCTGGAAGCTTGGGTTTTGTTATTCACTATTTGGTTGTTGTCCTATTTGGTTGCTCAATTAAACTGCATTGTGTTGTTTGAGCAAACAAGTTCTATTTGACGAATTTCTGTGTCAAAATAGACCCTTGTTTGCTACATGATTTCTGATTGCCTCAAGATATTTCTTTTGACTATGCACCTAACTTTTTGTTTCGGATTTTCTTATTTATAGGAGTGCTGAAATGGTGACCACATACTACTTTGAGGGCACAAGAATATTTTGATTCATAGAGACACTAGTCTATGTTAGAACTTTTAACTTTTGGTTGAACTTGTGTAAGACATATAACTTGTAGAACTAATCAATGTACTCACTAATGTTATTTTCTTTAAAAACAATTTTAGCTAAATGAGGCATGTTTGAATTATGTATGTTTTACATATTATATAAATGTAGATTTGCTTAATAAAATAGTTAATATATTAGTTAATTAAAAAAATGTTACAAAATCAAGTTATATTTTGTAACAAAATTTTTCGATAGGAAAAAATAGATTGTCACAAAAAATACCTTGAAGATCAAAATTTGTTACCACTTTTGTAACGGCTTCTGGTTTTTTGTATCAGAAAAAATTGTTACAAAACATCATATTGAATTGTAACAGTTCCATTTTTCGTTACAAAAACTTTTTGTAACGGGACTTACTGCAACGGCCCCTTTTTTGTTACAAAAAACTTTTGTTTCAAAATTTCGACGTTTTGTAACAATTTTTTTTGTTACAAATACGCCTTTTTCTTGTAGTGATAGCACGAACAATTCAAACTGGTCACGCTCAAAGAAAAATATTAGTAAATTTAGTAAATTAATTAAAATTACTTGAAAAACATGAATTAACTTTACTAAATAAATTAATCAAAATTAACAAAAACTAACAACGACTATGGCAGTGAAAAATGATGTCCTCTGTGGCGACGACCACATTCACGACGGTGAGGAAGGCAACAACGATTTCATTGAGCGGTAACAATGGTCCTCCTTAGTGCGGCGGCAGAGGAGAGAGCAAGGGGAGAGAGAGAGCAAAGAGAGAGATTTTTTGGAACAAGGGAGGAAGCCCTCTCACGCAATTATGTATTCAAATTACAATCGGATTTTCCGTCAGAAAAATTCAATGGTAATGAGTTGGTCATGAAATAGTGCGTTCCACTAAATTGCCTTACTATAAAAAAAATTTAATGGTAAATCCGCTAGTAAAACATGTGCCTTTTTCAATTCGTTTATTTTCATGCCACTCGATACCATTGGATTTAGGGGGGTGGATTTGCAAATCCGACAATAACTATTCTGATATGACGAAATTCACGTTCCATCCACTAGTATATTAGCCGTAAATCTGCGAGTAATATCCGACGATAATTCTAATGTTCTCAGGACATTTCTTGTAGTAATAAGCGATTTTTTATTATTTAAAAAATCGTTTGTCACTTATAATTTTTTTTATTTTTGTCATTTTTTAAAATATTTTAAAAATATTTTTGTTGTTAACAAATTTAAAGGATACTCTCGTCACAATTTGATAATTCAAAAGATATTTTTGGTACTTTACGCCAAATTTTTGTTCACATCTTACCCTTGCGCAATGAAAAAGAAGTTGCGTATTTTTTTTCAGTTTTTCTTTTTCTTAATGATGAAAATGTGAGATTTTGTGCTTGATAGATTATCGTAAGGTAGGGGTTGGATACAATGTATTCATAAAAGCTTCTTTTATATTAACAGATATACTATATATGAAATTATGAAAGGGGTCTTCACCACGTTTTACTCCTGCAAAAGGTTATTTCTATCAGATGATTTCTTGCTATTATTTTGAATTATGCGATAGATGCACGCGGCATAAACAAATTAAAATTTCAATTATGAAGTTACTGTTTAATTTAAGTATGAAAAAATATAATTATTGCAGTTTTATGTGGAAAAGAAATATATTTTTTTTAATTATACTTCACTATCAATGCTTTAAATTAAACCATTGGGATTTCAAATATAATAGTAAAGTACATTTTATTTAGAAAGTTTTAAGTTTTGCATTTGAAATCGTGTAACCTAAAGATAATATAGAAAAACTGTCAATGATATGTACTGACATCAGCAACGAAAAAACCTATAAGTGACAAAGTAACTAAAAAGTACAAACTAAAAAAAATCCATGTTTTAGTATTAATATTAGTATTAGTATTAGTGACTACAAAATTAATATTTATTTGAGAGAGTCCTTTAGTAAAGATTTTTAAAAACTTTAACAATATATTTTATTTATGGTAATTTAAAAAATTTTCACTTATAATTAATTAAAATTTAAAATTTTGGAACAAAACCTCATTTTCCTTTTAATTTTTTTCGAAATGAGAGGCACTGAGTTAGCTGAGAGAGAATGGCTGTAAAACTCTAAGTTTTCTACTGTGATTTTTGCCGCTGTTTTCGTCACTGGAGCCATTACCATTGCCGTGTCCGTTGCAGTAGAGAGCTTCTGGATCGACCCACCTCTTTTATCAACGTATTTTTAGATCTGTTCTCTCTATACTGTCGTTGCTGCCACTATTGCCACGCAGTTTCCATCACTGTTGCCACCACAGTTTCTGCCATCGACGCCACCATAGTTGCTGTGGTACAACGCATTTTTAGATCTGTTCACTCTCAAGCTTCTTCTTCTACACCGCTTTCTCTCACTCCAATTTCTCTTTTGAATTCTCGTTGGTACTTCTTTTTCTTCTTCTTCCCTATTAATTTGCTGATATATCTTCTTTGTTAACAATAAATTTCTTCTCTGTCTCGCCTCTTCGGTTCTGTTGCTACTTTTTTACTAGTATCCCCTCTTGTTCAGTATTTTTTTTTTTATTGTTTTTCATTTGTGTTGATAAGGAGTCTTGGAAACGAGGCAGAGAAGACATGATAATTTATCATTGAAGCTATTTTGTTTCATGCCAGTAGTTAGTGGATTTTTTTGTGTTAGGAGTGATTATTAGTTACTTTGTTTAGGTTGGTTGATCTACATTTTGTATTTTTATTTTCTGTTCTTATTTTTTAAGTTTGACTTATAGAATACGCTTAAAATCAATGAGTATTTTTTACTATGTATGTGACTAAAGATTTTTTAGATAAATGTTCATCTTCAAAAAAAATATTGAAATTGTTATATTAGTTTATTTTCCAATGGAATATATTAGTTTATTATATTAGAGCTCCGATTGTCGCACCATTTGCGGCCACGCGTTCACCGCAAAGAGCTCTACAAAACCCACTAATTTATTCTTGAGGTAAGCCACGGATCTAGTCCAGTTTTCTCAGCCTTAAATTCGAATTTTTGGGTGAAAAGTGTTGAGATTTTGGGCTCTTTGATGTTATAGGACCCAACTAGCTTGAAAGAGAAGAGTAACCTTGTCTCCTTGATCCTTGGGTGTGGTAAGATTCTCAACCCTAGTAAAATTGTTAGTTTATGATGTTTGGGTATTGAGTTGTTGTATTTGAATATGATAATTGTGGCTTAGGTAGTGTGTATGTGAATATTAAAGCTTGATTGAGATTTTGGAAAACTTGGAAAAGGGATTTGGTGTGATAAAAATATGTTCTTGGAGGTGTTGGGACCTTGAGAGCTTATGGAAAAGTGATTTGGAAGTGCTCCGGGTTAAGCGGGGAAATTGGCTAAGGTATGGTCTTGGTTTCCTGTATCTAAAATGTAATGTGGTGTGAAAACTTAGGCTAGAGGCCCTAAGATAGGATTTGAATGATTGATGTTGTTGAATGGTTGAAATTAATTATGTGGTCATATATATGATTATGAATATTGATGTTTTGATGGTGTGATGCATGAGAGATATGCATGTTTTGATATGTGGTTAATGGTTGGTTGAGGTTGAATTGTGGGTGAAACCATGTTGAGAATGAGAATGATATTGATTGTGTGTATTAATGGTTGATTGGAAATGGTATTGTTGGGAATTGGGAGGAGAAAATATGTATATTATGATATTATGTTTGAAGTTGAGTTACTTGGTTGAGATTGGTTAAAATGATGGATTGGTGGGTTATGATTTGATGAAAATGTCAATGCATGAGTTGAGGAGGCTTGAGGTTGATTTTTGGTATGTTTTGATTGATTTTACAAAGGGTTGGAATTGGTTGTTTTGGAAATGGCACTTTGTGGTTTTGTATGAAATTGTGGTTTTGGGGCATACTTTGATGGAGCATAACTTGGACTCCGGATCCCCTTTTGTGCCAAACTTGTTTAGAAATGAAATTGGATCCAGAATGTCTATGCCATTCGAAGAACGGGTGAAAAATGATTTGAAACGAGGAAGTTATGCCCGGCAGAAGATTGGGGTTTGAAACTGTGAATTCTGCAACTTTTTAACTTCGAAAAATTTTTAGCAGAAAGCACTCCCACGCGTAGGCGTGGCCTACGCACACGCATCATTTTCAAAGTTTCACTACCTACGCGTGCGCGTGGCCCACGCGTACGCGTCGATGAGCGAATTCAATTGCCCCAACCAAATTTCAGAGAGTTGTGCCTGAGTTGTGCCAGCTTTATGCCTGGGGCACAAAACGCACCCACGCGTACGCATGACTGATGCGTAGGCGTCACTTGGCTTTTCTCCCATCCAGGTGTGCGCGTGGAGGGACGCGTACGGGTCGCTATGTCTTGATGCATTCCATGAGTGCGTGTGGGCGACGCGTACGCGTGACCCTGCTTTCATCCTAAAGTTGATTTTTGAGTTTTTAAAGCCAAATTTCAGACTTCTAAGCCTCCAATCTCACCCCTTTATGTCTTAAAAGTTGATGATATTCCTAGCAATGAGAAGGGCTAGCAAATGTGGTAGCTTGTGAATGAAGAAAGGGGAGAATTAATGATGAATGATGGTCAAGGATCATTGTATGAGATACGGAGGATGAATGTGGAAGTGCTTGATATGCCATGAGCTGAAGGGTTGTAATTATTAATGAATTGGTTGGTTATGGATTGAATTATGAGCCGGATGGCTGAGTTATTGCCGTATTATGGCTGAGCCATTATTGAATTATGGCTGAGTATGATTTCATATATGCTTATTGAATGAAATGTGAATGTTGCACTTCTACTAACTGAGATACGAATTTCCCTGGGAGAAAGCAATGGCTAGCCACCATGTGCTCCAAGTGGAGACTCGATACTCTGCTGACCCTATGTCGTAAGTGTGGCCAGACACTGTGAAAGTTCCGGATGAGCTCGCCCCCGTGAATATACACCAGTGAGGGTGTTGGATATGAGTTATGATTTATTATTGAGTATAACTCGAGTTGGGGATGCACGACAGAGGAACAGTCCAATGGTTAGCTACTAGGACTTGTCGGGTTGGCTATATAACTGACAGATGATATCATCAGCCATTAGGACATGCATTCATCATATGCATACTATGTGAATTGTTTGGAATTGCCTAATTGACTGCATATTACCTGCTAATTGTCTAAGTGTCATATCTGTTTCCTATCTGTATATCTTCTTGTCTGATATAATTGTGTTTGCCATGTTATATTACTGCTGGCAGTTGGGAGGTCTGAAGGATTTGGAAAGGGAAGTATTCGTTAGACTGAAAATCTTTAGTCAGTTACCATTTATGGTTTAGCCTGTTTATAAGCGTTGAATTATCTGGTGGAATGATGAGCGGATAATTTATACGCTTTTTGGCATTGTTTTTATATAGTTTTTAGTATGATTTAGTTAATTTTCGTTATATTTCTATTCTTTTTTAAATAAAAATCACATTTCTGGAGTTTAATATGAGTTTGGGTATTTTTCTGTAATTTCAGGTATTTTCTGGCTGAAAATGAGGGAGATGAGCAAAAATCTGATTCAGGCTGAAAAAGGACTGGTGATGCTGTTGGATTCTGACCTCCCTGCACTCGGAATAGATTTTCTGGAGCTACAGAAATCCAATTGGCGCTCTCTCAATTGCGTTGGAAAGTAAACATCCAGGGCTTTCCAACAATATATAATAGTTCATACTTTGCTCAAGGATAGATGACGTAAACTGGTGTTTAACGCCAGTTCCATGTTGTAGTCTGGCATCAAACGCCAGAAACAGGTTACAAATTGGAGTTGAACGCCAGAAACAGGTGACAACCTGACGTTTAACTCCAAAAACAGCCCAGGCACGTGAGAAGCTTAAGTCTCAGCCCCAGCACACACCAAGTGGGCCCCAGATGTGGATTTCTGCACTATCTATCATAGTTTACTCATTTCCTGTAAACCTAGGTTACCAGTTTAGTATTTAAACAACTTTTAGAGATTTATTTTGTACCTCATGACATTTTAGATCTGAACTTTGTACTCTTTGACGGCATGAGTCTCTAAACTCCATTGCTGGGGGTGAGGAGCTCTGCTGTGTTTCGATGAATTAATGCAACTATTTCTGTTTTCTATTCAAACACGCTTGTTTCTATCTAAGATGTTCATTCGCACTTCAATATGATGGATGTGATGATCTGTGACAGTCATCACCATTCTCAACCTATGAATGTGTGCCTGACAACCACCTCCGTTCTACCTTCGATTGAATGAATATCTCTTGGATTCCTTAATCAGAATCTCCGTTGTATAAGCTAGAATCCATTGGCAGAATTCTTGAGAATCCGGAAAGTCTAAACCTTGTCTGTGGTATTCCGAGTAGGATTCAGGGATTGAATGACTGTGACGAGTTTCAAACTCGCGAGTGTTGGGCATAGTGACAGACGCAAAAGGATCAATGGATCCTATTCTGACATGATCGAAAACCGACAGATGATTAGCCGTGCGGTGATAGCGCACCTGGACCTTTTTCACTGAGAGGACAGATGGTAGCCATTGACAACGGTGATCCACCAACACACAGCTTGTCATAGGAGGAACTTTGCGTGCGTGAAGAAGAAGACAGGGAGAAAGCAAAGATTCAGAAGACAAAGCATCTCCAAAACTCCAACATATTCTCCATTATTGCAGAACAAGTATTTATTTCATGCTCTTTTATTCTTCGTAATTCAAACTGATAACTATAATTGATATCCTGACTAAGAGTTACAAGATAACCATAGATTGTTTCAAGCCAACAATCTCCGTGGGATTCGACCCTTACTCACGTAAGGTATTACTTGGACGACCCAGTGCACTTGCTGGTTAGTGGTACGAGTTGTGAAAAGTGTGATTTACAATTCGTGCAGTAGAGAGACTAGCCGGTCATAGACCAGATGCTAGAGAGACTAGCCGGTCATGAATATTACTACTTTTTGGATGGCTATTCAGGTTACAACCAAATTGCAGTAGATCCTCAGGACCAAGAGAAAACAGCATTCACATGTCCTTATGGAGTGTTTGCCTACAGAAGGATGCCTTTTGGTTTGTGTAATGCACCTGCAACCTTTCAGAGGTGCATGCTCTCTATCTTCTCTGATATGGTAGAGAAGTTTCTAGAAGTCTTCATGGATGACTTTTCAGTATTTGGAGACACATTCAGCTCCTGCCTTAACCATTTAGCACTTGTTCTGAAAAGATGCCAAGAGACCAACCTAGTTTTAAACTGGGAAAAATGTCACTTTATGGTGACTGAAGGGATTGTCCTTGGGCATAAAATTTCAAACAAGGGAATAGAGGTGGATCGAGCTAAAGTTGAAGTAATTGAAAAATTACCACCACCTGCCAATGTTAAGGCAATCAGAAGCTTTCTGGGGCATGCAGGATTCTATAGGAGGTTTATAAAGAATTTTTCAAAAATTGCAAAACCTCTGAGAAATCTGCTAGCTGCTGACGTGCCATTTGTGTTTGACACAGAGTGTCTGCAGGCGTTTGAGACCCTGAAAGCTAAGCTGGTCACAGCACCTGTCATTTCTGCACCAGACTGGACATTACCATTCGAACTAATGTGTGATGCCAGTGACCATGCTATTGGTGCAATATTGGGACAGAGGCATAATAAGCTTCTGCACGTCATTCACTATGCTAGCCATATTTTGAATGATGCACAGAAGAATTACACAACCACAGAAAAAGAGCTGCTTGCAGTGGTTTATGCCATTGACAAGTTTAGATCATACTTAGTAGGATCAAAAGTGATTGTGTACACTGACCATGCTACTCTTAAATATCTACTCACAAAGCAGGATTCAAAGCCCAGGCTCATAAGATGGGTGTTGCTTCTGCAAGAGTTTGATATAGAAATAAGAGACAGAAAAGGGACAGAGAATCAAGTAGTTGATCACCTGTCCCGGATAGAACCAGTAGCAGGAGCATCCTTCCTTCCTACTGAGATCTTTGAAACCTTTCCGGATGAGCAATTGTTTGCTACTCAGGAAGCTCTGTGGTTTGCAGACATTGTAAACTATAAGACACAAGGTTTTCCTTCTGTAACCATGGAGAGGAAGCATGAAAAGCTTCTCTCACTGCAGAGTCAACCAAAGCCCCACAGTCAAACCCTAAGTTTGGTGTTGGGGGGCCACAACCAAACTCTAAGTTTGGTGTTGAACCCCCACATTCAAATTCTAAGTTTGGTGTTGGGAGGTCCCAACATTGCTCTGAACAACTGTGAGGCTCCATGAGAGCTCACTGTCAAGCTATTGACACTAAAGAAGCGCTTGTTGGGAGGCAACCCAATGTTAATTCATTATTTATTTTCTATTGTTATTTTATTTTTTAGGTTGATGATCATGTGGAGTCACAAAAACTACAAAAAAAAATAAAAAACATGATGAAAAATAGCATTAAAAACAGCACACCCTGGAGGAGGAGCACTCTGGCATTTAAACGCCAGAAACAAGCATCTGTCTAGCGTTTAACGCTAGAAACAAGCACCAAGCTGGCGTTTAATGCCAGAAACAAGCATCAACCTGGCATTAAACGCCAGAAACAGGCAGCAGTCTGGCGTTAAACGCCAGAATTGCATACAGAGGGCATTTTGCACGCCTAATTGGAGCAGGGATGCTAAATCCTTGACCCCTTAGGATCTGTGGACCCCACAGGATCCCCATCTACCCCACCTCTTCTTCTTTTGCTCGAGGACGAGCAAACATTTTAAGTTTGGTGTGAAAAAAAGCATTGCTTTTTTTTTTTCCATAACCACTAATGCCTCAAGGGATGCACTTCCCTCCACAAAACTATTGGGAGCAAATCAACACTTTCCTAGGAGAATTAAGTTCCAACATGGGACAAATAAGGATGGAGCACCAAGAGCACTCCATCATCCTCCATGAGATTAGAGAAGATCAAAGAGCCATGAGGGAGGAGCAACAAAGGCAAGGAAAAGACATAGAGGAGCTCAAGAGCACCATTGGTTCTTCAAGAGGAAGAAGACGCCACCCTCACTAAGGTGGACCCGTTTCTTAATCTCCTTGTCTATTTACTTTTCTATTTTTCGTTTACTATACTCTATGTTTATTCATGTTTTTGTCTTTCATGATCATTAGTATTTAAGTGTCTATGCCTTCAAGTTATGAATGTCCTATGAATCCATCACCTCTCTTAAATGAAAAATGTTTTAATTACAAAAGAACAAGAAGTACATGGTTTCGAATTCATCCTTGAAACTAGTTTAATTATTTTGATGTGGTGACAATACTTTTTGTTTTCTGAATGAATGCTTGAACAGTGCATATGTCTTTTGAAATTGTTGTTTATGAATGTTAAATATGTTGTCTCTTGAAAGAATGATGATCAGGAGAAATGTTATTTGATAATCTGAAAAATCATAAAAATGATTCTTGAAGAAAGAAAAAGCAGTGAATACAGAAAGCTTGCAAAAAAAAATATATAGCGAAAAAAAATAGAAAGAAAAAGAAAAAGCAAGCAGAAAAAGCCAAAAGCTCTTTAAACCAAAAGGCAAGAGCAAAAAGCCAATAGCCCTTAAAACCAAAAGGCAAGGGTAATAAAAAGGATCCAAGGCTTTGAGCATCTGTGGATAGGAGGGCCTAAAGGAATAAAATCATGGCCTAAGCGGCTAAACCAAGCTGTCCCTAACCATGTGCTTGTGGCGTGAAGGTGTCAAGTGAAAACTTGAGACTGAGCGGTTAAAGTCAAGGTCTAAAGCAAAAAAAAAAAAAAAGAAAAGTGTGCTTAAGAACCCTGGACACCTCTAATTGGGGACTTTAGCAAAGCTGAGTCACAATCTGAAAAGGTTCACCCAATTATGTGTCTGTGGCATTTATGTATCCGGTGGTAATACTGGAAAACAAAGTGCTTAGGGCCACGGCCAAGACTCATAAAGTAACTGTGTTCAAGAATCAACATACTGAACTAGGAGAATCAATAACACTATCTGAATTCTGAGTTCCTATAGATGCCAATCATTCTGAACTTCAAGGGATAAAGTGAGATGCCAAAACTGTTTAGAGGCAAAAAGCTACTAGTCCCGCTCATCTAATTGGAGCTAAGTTTCATTGATATTTTAGAATTTATAGTATGTTCTCTTCTTTTTATCCTATTTGATTTTCAGTTGCTTGGGGACAAGCAACAATTTAAGTTTGGTGTTGTGATGAGCGGATAATTTATACGCTTTTTGGCATTGTTTTTATATAGTTTTTAGTATGATTTAGTTAATTTTCGTTATATTTTTATTAGTTTTTAAATAAAAATCACATTTCTGGACTTTACTATGTGTTTGTGTGTTTTTCTGTAATTTTAGATATTTTCTGGCTGAAATTGAGGGAGCTGAGCAAAAATCTGATTCAGGCTGAAAAAGGACTGCTGATGTTGTTGGATTCTGACCTCCCTGCACTCGGAATAGATTTTCTGGAGCTACCGAAATCCAATTGGCGTGCTCTCAATTGCGTTGGAAAGTAGACATCCAAAGATTTCCAGCAATATATAATAGTCCATACTTTGCTCAAGGATAGATGATGTAAACTGGCATTCAACGCCAGTTCCATGTTGCAGTCTGGCATCAAACGCCAGAAACAGGTTACGAATTGGAGTTGAACGCCAAAAACAGGTTACAACCTGATATTTAACTCCAGAAACAGCCCAGGCACGTGAGAAGCTTAAGTCTCAGCCCCAGCACATACCAAGTGGGCCCCAGAAGTGAATTTCTGCACTATCTATCATAGTTTACTCATTTCCTTTAAACCTAGGTTACTAGTTTAGTATTTAAACAACTTTTAGAGATTTATTTTGTACCTCATGACATTTTAGATCTGAACTTTGTACTCTTTGACGGCATGAGTCTCTAAACTCCATTGCTGGGGGTGAGGAGCTCTGCTGTGTTTCGATGAATTAATGCAACTATTTCTGTTTTCTATTCAAACACGCTTGTTTCTATCTAAGATGTTCATTCGCACTTCAATATGATGGATGTGATGATTCGTGATAGTCATCACCATTCTCAACCTATGAACATGTGCCTGACAACCACCTCCGTTCTACCTTCGATTGAATGAATATCTCTTGGATTCCTTAATCAGAATCTTCGTGGTATAAGCTAGAATCCATTGGCAGCATTCTTGAGAATCCGGAAAGTCTAAACCTTGTCTGTGGTATTCCGAGTAGGATTCAGGAATTGAATGACTGTGACGAGTTTCAAACTTGCGAGTGTTGGGCATAGTGACAGACGCAAAAGGATCAATGGATCCTATTCTGACATGATCGAGAACCGACAGATGATTAGCCGTGCGGTGACAGCGCACCTGGACCTTTTTCACTGAGAGGACAGATGGTAACCATTGACAACGGTGATCCACCAACACACAGCTTGCCATAGGAGGAACTTTGCGTGCGTGAAGAAGAAGACAGGGAGAAAGCAGAGATTCAGAAGACAAAGCATCTCCAAAACTCCAACATATTCTCCATTACTGCATAACAAGTATTTATTTCATGCTCTTTTATTCTTCGTAATTCAAACTGATAACTATAATTGATATCCTGACTAAGAGTTACAAGATAACCATAGATTGCTTCAAGCCAACAATCTTCGTGGGATTTGACTCTTACTCATGTAAGGTATTACTTGGACGACCCAGTGCACTTGCTGGTTAGTGGTACGAGTTGTGAAAAGTGTGATTTACAATTCGTGCACCATGGAAGTTCTAGGATTGCCTTTGGCTTTCCCAGGACATTACATGTTACATATGTGGGTACTGTTACCATATTGAGAACCTCCAGTTCTTACCCATGCGAATTTTGTGGTTTTCAGATGCAGGACCTGAGGCTTCTCGCTGAGGCATGCTGGAGACTTCTGGATTTAGCGAAGATCCTTGTTCTCGGGACTTTACTTTGGTTTCATGTTTTCACGTAGATACTTCTACCTCCATTAAATAATGTATATAAATATACTGTTTTGATTCCTCTTAGAAGTTGTTTTAGAGAATAGGTTTCATATTTTTCCCTTTGGGTTTCCTTTGGGTTTCTTGCTTTATATATATTTGTATATACTTCTATGCTCGGGCCGGCTTTCTTTGCAAACCGGGTCTTGAGTATTGATATTCGTATCTTTGGCACTCTTTTGTTTATGGTTTCGCGTTAGTTTATCCTGTGTCGGTCTTGTTACGTTATCGATCAGAGTGTTGCGCTTTTCCATTTAACGGTTTTGTTTTATCCCTTTTCTTCGAAGGCTCCTAGTTATAAACATTTTTCACATTACTATATGTACTAAATTTTATTTCTAGAGGTCGTAATACCTCGCCACCTCTGTCTTATGACTTAAGCATAAGGCTCCGTGTGGTAGGGTGTTACAAAAGTCCAATATATAATTCCCACTAAACATACACAAAATTCCCACTGAATAGATTGTGGAAGTTTTTAAAAACCCTCACAAAAGACCTCGTGGCACCTCAAATTTTGGGGTCTTGGAAACTCCCACAAACTATTTGGTGGGGTTATAAACCTCCACAAATAAGAGAAAAAACTGCCACAAATAAATAAAAACCTTGTAATGAATATTATATAATGGGTTTATAATATTTAAACTAAAAGGATTTTAAGTTGGATTGCTTAAACTCCAAACTCAGCTGCAGCAGTTGTTTTTTAATTTTTACAAGACCAAAACGTGAGATTAGTTTCTAGAAAAATCCAAAAATTTTCATCAGGGTCAGAGGCCCAATCTAAATATAGGCATCATTATAGACAGTAATTTAGTTAAAAGGTATTTAATTTAAGCATTAGATGTGAAACAATCTTAATTGTTAGGGGTCACCTATAACAAAGGAGAGTTCACAGTGAAATATTTGATAATAGAGTGCAATTCATTAGTGGATAAGTAAGAGAAGTCTACCTCATCCATGTCCATGTGATTAGCTATTAAGCACATTTGAGCCCCATGATCAGAATCTTCTTCGTTTTCAAAATTAATGTCATTTTCCAAGTCTTCCCATGTCATCATCAGCACCTTCTTTTTATCTCTTTTTGATTTTTCTCCTTTCTTCAATTGAGGACAATCAGACTTGAAGTGACCTAGCTCCTAGCAGTGGTGTCAAGTAAATTTGGATTGATCCATCTTGAAATCTTTAGATGAAGTAGTTCCTTTGCCTTTGCTTTTGAATCTCATTAATCTTCTCATTTTTCTTGCAAAGAACACCATCTCTTAATCTGAGATACTGCCATCAGATTTCTCTTTTTTGGCTATCATTCTTGATTTCAATGCTACACTTTTCTTTTTATCATCTTTGTCTTGAGATATGTGAGTAGTTTCATAGGCCAGCAGCTTGCCTCTTAGCTCATCATAAGTGATTTTTATCAAATTATTTCTTTTAGAGATGGATGTGTTTTTCACTTCCCACTTCTTAGTAAGACTTCTCAAAATCTTTCTTACTAATGTTTCTACGGAATAGCTCTTCCCCATGGCATCCAGGTTGTTAATGATTATTGAGAACCTTTCGAATATCTGATCAATGCTTTCATCCTCCTTCATGATCAATATGAGTTTTGTATGTTCATGTCCACGTTGAAGATTATGAAAAAATACAAGTTGTATGTAATTCAAATATCTAAATTATTAAAATTTACTACCTATCCACATCTTATCTTTCATTAAAAATCAAATAATTTTATGTGTTTTTTTTGTTAAGTGTTATTGTACAAGTATATGTATGTCCCAAAAATTCAACCAAACAAAAAAATTATATAAATGACGACTATATTTTTAACATATGTTAGAAACATATTTTGGACTCGAATCGTTATTTTATATAGGCCTTTACCTTTGTTTTTTTAGTTTGTCTTATTCTCAACCTTTTTTTGGGGAAAATTTAATTTTTTTTTGTTATAAACTCTAATATTATGTCATATAACATGTTATTCTAAATTTAAATTGATAAAAGAAGACACATAAATAATTACAATAAATTTTTATGTATAACCAAACAAAATACTGAATTAAATTTAACCAAATTGTTATAATGTGTTTCACATCTACACGCATGTGCTTTTATCGTTATCTTTTTCCTTTTCTCTACACCGCTGTTGCAAATGTTTAGTCTTCTTCTCTTTATTTTTTTCATCTATTTCACCACCACCCCCTCTAATTCTTCTTCTTCTTCTTCCACCTCGCTGCTAAGGCTTATTCTTCTCCTCCTCTTTTTTTCTCATTTATCTTTTTTATTATTATTGTCGTTGTCACAACCACCACCAGTAGCTCCTCCTCATTCTTTTCTCATTTGAATTTTTTCTCCTCTTCCTCTATTATCATTATCATCATCGTCGTCGTTGTCGTCATCGTCGTTATCGTTATCGTCATCATCGTCGTTCGTCGTCATTGTCATCTTCTTACTATACGTAAATAACATTACCCATTCTCTTTTGAATTTTTGCATTTGTTCTATTTAATTTCGATGCATTATTTATAAATTTTTTACTTTTTTTAATTGAAATTTTTAAATCTACAACTCAAGTCTTCATGAAATAAATTCTTAGTTCCATCACATTATTTAGTTGAATTTTGGTATTAGAATGAAGATATTTTGGTATTATTTTGTAGAATTCTATGTGTTATCTTATATATCAGATACGTCATCTTCTTATAAACAAATGGCACTGTTCATTATTTTTCGATTTTTTTTACTTATTTTGCTTAATTTTGCTGCATTATCTATAGATTTTTCCACTTATTCTCTTTTTTTAATCAAAATTTGTGAATTTACAACTCAAGTCTTCATGTAATAAGTTCTTCTTAGTTCTATCTCATCATTTAGTTAAAAATTTTGGTGTTAGAGAGAAGACATTCCGATGTTATTGTTTAGATTTTTATGTGTTGTTTTATATGAGATATGTAACACCCTACCACACAGAATTTTATGCTTAAGTCATAAGACAGAGGTGGTGAGGTATTACGACATCTAAAAATAAAATTATATATACGTATAATACTTGAAAGAATATAATATACGAGGAGCCTTGAAGGATAAGTAAAACAAAATCACAAAATTAAAAGCACAACGCTCAAGAATAAGGATTACTTGCGTACGAAGAAAACTAAGGTTCATAACATATATATATATATATATATTAAACCCATAACCCAGAATATACATAAGACACCCTAGTTCTCCATGCTCCACTAAGAGGAACAAAATAAAACAAGTCATTAGGAGAGTTCTATACATATGGTCATATATAAACAGTACACAAAAAAATGTCCCAAAAGATCTACTTCGCTGCAGAGAACTCCAGACGCCTAGCGAGGTGCCTCTCGACCTGGATCTGAAAAACACAAATATCCGTATGGAATAAGAACCAGAGGGGTTCTCAGCATGGTAAAGGTACTGAATACATAAGATATAAGGTCCCGAGAAAGCCAGAGGCAATCCTAGAACGCCAACACACAAATTATAAATCTTAAAGAACTAAAATAGAAACCATAAAATCAGGGTGGTTCTCTAAGGTTCTTAAACTTAACCAAATTCTATTTAAAACCCTCAACTATTTACCCTTCCTCCACCATCCTCCAAAATACCAGTAGATCCACATAGACAAACAAAGCAGACAAAGAAAACACAAGTAGAATACAGATACGGTAGGTAGCAAATATAGCAGGTAACCCGATAGCTAATCCGGATATCATCTCTCTGACATGCCTCCACACTCTTGAGATATAGTGCCCGTCATACTCTCGTGATATAGTGCCCGTCACACTCATGGAATTAGTGCCCGTCGCATTTCCTAGGACAAAGTGTTCCCACACTCTTGGGATATAGCGCCCGCCACGCTCTCGGGATATAGTTTCTGTCACACTCACAGGATAATCAATGAATTAACTAGGATTCTAGAATTTTCACCTTACTCAAGAACCAATGAAGCAAGGTTAAGCATTTTTCTCAAGCTAATCGGATCCTATAACATAAAATAATCAAAATCTCACAACCACTTTATTCAATTTTTGAAAATTTAGGGGAAAGTGAGGCTGAGAAAGAAAATGGAGCTTCCTTACTAAATTATGCACCGGGCTTTGTAGAGCTTGATGACCTGGACATGTTGCCGCAAACGGTGTGGTGATCAAAGCTTGGAGTAGCAAGATATGGTTATTTGAAGTGGAACAAGGGTTTTGTTCTTCCTTCTCCCCCTTTCCTTGTGTTTTCAGCGTGTGTGTGTATGAATGCGGAAGAAAAGTGGCTGATGCCATTTCATTTAGTGGGTTGGGTTGGGCCTTGAGCCCAATACGGGCCCGATTTGCCCGGTTTGGCCCGTTTGGCTCAATCTTGGGTCAAATTCTTTAAAATTAGTGTCAAAATTATTATTTTAGTTAGCTCTATCTTATTAAACTATCAAATTCATATTTCTAATTTCTTTAAATAATAATTAATTTATGGATTAGTTATCTACTAATTTTGCGGGTTTTACATCCTACCCCCTAATAGAAATTTTTGTCCTAAAAAATATCATTCGCTGTAGGAGTTTGCGAGAGTGATTCTTTTCTTTGCTTAGTGCATAGTTCCTCGACACTCAACCAATTCTTACAAAGGCTTATCATCCCTAAGATCTCTTCCTCATCCGATTAACCCTAATGTCTTTCACACTCATCGCGCTCCCACTGCCGCACTCTGATTCATTTTTGTTTAAGAGATTGGATATTCGTTCCATGCCAAGTAAACTTACGTATGAATAATGTCCTATGTGGCACAATCAGGTTTAGTCTAGGTTTGACACTTCGTGTCCTAGTTCGTTCTTTCTACCTTATGTAGGAATGATGGCGAAAAATTGAATTCCGCACAAACTAACCGGTAAGTAACCGGGCCGCATCAAGTAGTAAAACTCACGTGAATAAGGTCGATCCCACAGGGATTGATGGATCAAAAAATTTTAATATGCTGATTAGTCTAGTCAAGCTAACAGTTGGTGTAACAGAATATAAATTGCAAGAAATTAAAGTGCTGAAAGTAAATTGCTTGAAACTTAAAAGGCAAGAAAAGTAAATTGCTGAAACTTAAAGAGCAAGAAACTAAAAGAGCTGAATCTTAAATTGCAAGAAACATAAATAGATGAATCTTAGAGTGCAAGAAAGTAAAATTTACAGAATCTAAATTGCCGTGAAACTTAAATTGCATGAATTATAAAGAGGGAATTGGGTGCAGGAAATCAAAACAGCAGTGAATCATAACAATGGAAGTAAATTCAGAGAGATCTAAATTAAAGAAAATCAACGAAAATGATTCATCAGGGATTGGAGATATCATAATCCATCATGAGTCAAATGGGTCTCAACTCCTTTCTCAATCATATGAGTAGATCTATGGTGGATTGAAATTGATTGGATCCCAATTCCTTGGCAATCCAATCTCTCTAATCACAATCAATCTTGCCAATTCCTTGATCTAATTGTCATAAGAAGAGGTTAAATGCATGTCTCTCATCCATAAGCCACACAAACCTTCAAGATCTCAATTCCTCCCGAATGGTGTTGATCAAGAGAGTTGTGAAGGATAGAGCTCCAATTCTAATGCAAGTGATTCCCCTTCCGAGGCTCACACAAGCATTCAATTAAATTAAACCCCCTTTCGGAATGAATAATTCACAATTAAAACAGAAGATATCCAATAGCTACACAATTGAATTGAGAAGAAGAAGAATTTCATTGATTCATTATGATTACAATAGAGCTCTTCTCCCTAATGAAATTGGGGTTTATTTCGTCATTGCTCAAGTAAAACAGAAAACAGAAGAGTTACAAAAAAGTGCAGAAAAGGAAAGTCAAAAGAAAATCAGTGCAGTTTCCCAATTTGGGTTCCTGACTCAGCCTCCCAGATTTGCTAGCTATTCTAAATTAAATTCTTCTCTATTTATACACTTTCCAATTCAGTCTTCAATTCCTTGGATTGGGCTTTTTGGCCTTGTTGAAGCAAGCTAGAATGGGTCTCAGTGATCTTGAAGAGGGGTAATTGGCAATTCACATTTTTGATCTGTATGAGTGCTCAATTTCACTAAAGCTGATGTCAACGTTGGTGCTCAATGTTTGCCAGAAAATATTGAGTCAAACGTTTGGCTTGAAAAAGGATTTTGAAAGGAATGAGCGTTGGCACCCACGCGTACGCGTCGATGAAGTTTTCCAAATCCAATTTTGGGCCACACGTCGCGGACGTTAGAGGCAGTGTTTGTCCACTAACGTTCCCCCCAACGTTGGCTTGGTCACGCGTACGCGTGACCCACGCATACGCGTGAATGGTAAAAATTGCCATTTTAAGCGTGTGCGTCCTCGACGCGTACGCGTTGCCCAAAATTTCTCAGCTCCAGTTTTTAAAAATTTTCGAGGACGTTGGAGGTAACGTTGGTTCACAAACATTCCCACCAACGTTGGCACCCAAATTTGCACTAACGATGCATACCCCCTCTTCCTCCAACGTTTGAGGTAATGTTGGTAAGCCAACTTTGGCCACCAATGTTACTTCCTCTGCTTTGCTTCTTCCTCTTCCTTTTCCTCTTCTTTCTTGCTTCTTTCTTGCCTCTTTTTCACCTATTATCAATCAAACACTTGCATCAAAGTTTGCTATAATCACAAGGTATTTGCATCATTCATAATATCAAGTAAAATTGGCATAAAACCTTGTGAAAAAGCACATAAATACCCATGTCTAATTGAACTAAGGGATGCATGAAATTTCAATCCAATTACTTACTTATTGTGCAAGAAAGTGCATGAAACCTAATGAAAACAAGTGAAAAATGCTTGTGAAACTAGCATAAGATGACTTGTCATCAGAACAGCAAACTTAAATCTTGCTTGTCCCCAAGCAAGCAGCAAAACATGAGAAAAATGAATGAAAACAGAGAAGCATATTTGTCCTTATTTGAAAGCATTCAGTCTAGGTTCATGGGGTTTCATGCAGGATCTATTTGAAGCTCTACTTTTATTGGTTTCCAGGTTTGAATTGTCCTTTTAAGTGTTAACTATGGTTTGCTGCTCTGAACCTTGTTATTCATCCATCCTTGGTGTTTGGTTTTTTGTTTGTTGTTGTTTTCTTTTTTTTCTTCTGCTGAGAAACTTATTCCTCAATTGCAGCTTAGTGTCATGTGTTGCAGCAGCTTTTTAGCTTGTTTTTCAGTCAACACATATTCACCATAGACACTTGGCTCACAATTCTTTTTAAGAACATTGGTGCCCAGCACCTCTTTGGGTTACTAAATGCCTTGTAACTAGGTTGCTCTTGATAGTGGACTTTCGGTTGATAATCCTGGGTTAGTTAACCCAAGTTACCAAGTTTTAAAATACTCCTTAGAACCTAATTATCCAAGCAGATCCTAGTACAAAAGCACCACAGGCATGTGTCTTAAGGTCCAAGCTATTGGTGTCTAGCTTTATTCTTTGTTTCTTTCATTTTTGTTGCCAATTCTTGGCTTTTCTTCCTTTCCTTCTTACTCTTTCTTTCTTCCAAGGATATTTATTTGCTAAGGCTTCACAGACAGTAGCTAAGTTCATACTTAAAAAGGGACACTCTACCCCTCCTCTTTATTAGTGAGCTTAGTAATAATTTAGCACATAGCACCACTGAACTTTATTCTCATTCCTATCAAATTGGATAATTTCACTTTCTGTCTCAACCTTTTCTTTTATTTATGCAAAGGGGAACAAGACATACATTCAGGCAGATGAAAATGAAGCAGACACTTAGACTAGCATACTTATTTGACAATTAAAAGACAGTAAACAAAATGAATGTAAACAAAGGTAAACTAATTAGAAGGGGTACAATTAGACTTCCAACTAAAGCACTTCAAGGCATAAACATTTGAGTAACAATACAACCTTTTGGCATCTTCTTGCTTAGTCCTTCATTATCCACCTTAGCTTTTGTGCTTTTCTTGATGATGATGTATAGTCCTTCCAAAAAGTTGAATGATTTTATGCAGTGATAGTGGAAGTTGCTTGTCCCCCAAGCACTTGAAGCAAACTTAGTTTGGTGTGTGAACACCAAACTTAGTTCCTTGCCAATGTCTCTTATGCAACAAATTAATCACATACATGAAACTCTGTGCTTTTATTAAGTAAGCTAGCCATAACTAAAAGTTAAGTAATTGTCAAGAAATTTCCCTGATTGCTTTGGAGTTTCTGACTCATGATTCTCTTTGGAAGGTTATTGTTTATTTCGTGAGATTTCAGGTGGAACACCAAACTTAAAATCACACATTCACCCTTTTTATACTCATTTTGATGTGCAACACCAAACTTAACTCCTAGTAATACAGGAAAATCTTGACTTTTTATTAAAACAACTATGAAAAGAAAGTTACCTCTGGTTGGGTTGCTGATAAACCCATATTTTATGATGTATTTTGTGCTCAATTTAGGTGATTTATTCAATCCTTCACTCACTTATTCATGTAAATTGCATGGTTTTACTTTCCCTTCCCTATTATGTGATATATGTGAAAAACATGTTTCCTATGCTTTAAAAATAATTATTTTAATTACCTTTTATTATCATTCGATGCTGTGATTTGTGTGTTAAGTAGTTTCAGATTTCCTAAGGCAGGAATGACTTAAAGGATGAAAAGAAAACATACAAAAATGGAAGGAAAGCACAAAATGGAGTTTTTGAAGAAACTGGCAGCGACGCGAACGCATGGATGACGCGGCTGCATGCCCAGCGCGAAAAGGCAGCGACGCGAACGCGTGACTGACGCGGACGCGTGCCTAGAGCAGAACGCAGATGATGCGTACGCGTGACCGAAGCGAACGCGTGATAAGGAAAAACTCCCAGATGACGCGACCGCGTGACCCACGCGGACGCGTGACAGACGCCACGTGCAGAAAAAGCAGAAAATACTACCAGCGATTTCTGAAGCCCTTTTTGGCCCAGATCCAAGTCCAGAAAACACAGATTAGAGGTTATAAAGTGGGGGAATGCATCCATTCAAAGAGAACACTCGAATTATTCACTTTTCATGATTTAGATGTAGTTTTTAGAGGAAGAGGTTCTCTCATCTCTCTTAGGTTTTAGGATTAGGATTTCTTATTATTTCAATTTAGTATTTCAACTCTTTATCAGGTTCAATATTCCTTTTTACCTTATATTTCTCTTTTACTTTCAGATACTTTAATGCTCTCATTTAATTACTTATGTTGCCAAATTGGCTTATGAACTTTTCATGTTTAGATTGATTTTCTCTTATTAATGCAATTGAGGTATTTCAGATTTATGATTCTTATTTAACTTTTTCATATCCTTGGCTTTAATTGATTAACTGAAATTTCTTGAGTTGTTAAACTTATCGTGATTGGTTATTATGTTTGCTAATTGAATTGAGTTCCACTAACTCTAGTCTTTCCTGAGGAGTTGGCTAGGACTTGGGAAATCTAACTAATTAGTTCACTTAACTTTCTCTTGCTTTCGTAAGGGTTAACTAAGTGGGATTAACTTCAATTCTCATAAGAATAACTAGGATAGGACTTCCGAATTTTCATGCCTTGCCAAAAGTTTATTTTATAGTTATTTATTTATTTTACTTGTCATTTAAATTACTCATTCCTTACTCTCAAAACCCCCAATTTACAAAGCTCAAAACCAATAATAAGAACATACCTCCCTGCAGTTCCTTGAGAAGACGACCCGAGGTTTGAATACTTCGATTATCAATTTTTAAGGTGTTTGTTACTTGTGAAAACCAAAATATTTGTGAGAAAGGAATTTTGTTGGTTTAGGAACTATACTTGCAACGGGAATTTATTCTGAATTCTAAACCGTCAAGCATCCGTTCTTCAAAATGGTGCCGTTGCCGGGGAACTGCAAACGTGTGCCTTATTATTGGTTATTGTAAATATTTTTTCTTTACTTGTTTATTTGTTTTTGTTCTTCTCTTTTATCTCTATTTAGCTACTATGAACTCTCACCCCTCTTGCTTTGAGTTTGGTTCTGAATCTGTTGAAAGGAATAGAAGCTATAACAGGAATATGCATCAAGGTCTAAGCAATCAAAGATGGATGGAGCCAAGAGGATCTGATCAACCCTTTCGGCAACAACACCTTCCAAGATATCATGGACAAAGACCATTCTACAATGCATACCAAGCTGATAGATATGGTGGACCTCCTGGTAGTTACCAACAAGCCCCACCCTGTGCTTATAGACCATCCTCTTAACATAACTTCGAACCACCACACTCACAAGCTCCTTTTCACCATTCACCACCGTATGATCCTTATTTACCCCAATTCCAATCCAATTACTCCCAAACACCACCACTTTCTTATGTACCATGTCCATATCCATCACCTCAAGAATCACAGGGTCGTCTCAAGGAAACAGTAGATCAACTTCATACAATCCTTCATTAGCTGGAGCAAGCAATACATCAATTATCTTCCAGATGTTTAGACACTCAAGGAACTCCAATAGCTTTTTGTGGAGAATCTAATGACAAACGTAGCATAAAGGAGACACTATAAACCCCAGTGGGCAGTAATGAGCATAACTTTATTCTGGAACAATTGGAGGAAGCTCAAATTATCCAAGAAGAAGAAGTACTGATTGAAGATTTAGGAGATGCTGAACCTCCATGGGAATCCAGAGTTGTGAAAAATTCCATCAAGGACGTTACAATTGATGCTAAAGAGGATAGTGCACAACCTCCAAAGCAGGTATTTTATGAAGTTCTAGATGGAATAACCCAAGACGCAAGTTTCCTTGATGATGATAGTCACAAGTCAAGTTCCCCTAGTAATGAACTTGCATCCGCAAGTGAATTCTCTGAGATTCAAGAATCTTCCCCAAGTGAATACGAAGATGATGCGGAGGTAGATTTTTCTCGACCTCCAACTTATGACTTGAGTGATGTGGAAGACATAGAAGACATTGATCAGGACGCAGTTGCAGTTGAAGAATCTTGTAAAGAAGTGGAGGAATTCACAAAAGACTACAAGGGAGTAGAACTTACAGAACCACTGGAAACACCTATCCCAAGGCCATTACCACCTAATACAAGCTTCAAGTGGGTACAATCCTTAACCTTTATCTTTACTTTTCCACTTGAATATGGTTTACTTGAAACAGATGGCCAGCTTAGAGCTCTCTGCGGCTTTAAGAGTAAGAGGGAAATGGCTCGTACTCCGAGCTGATGCGCAAGATTCAATAAGGTTCCACGCTTCAATTCGAAGTGCACGGATTGGTATCATGTTCAATTGAATAGATCTCCGAAAACGTTTGGTCATCTTGGCGAGAATCTACTTCCTAAACCACCTGGATGGAAAAATATATATCAAGACAAAGGCGGATTAAAAGCAAGGTTTGGGATCCTAGAAAATATTCTGATATTCGTCACCCCGGGAGCCTGAGAATCTGTTTGAAGCTGCTCGCTCAAAAGCTTTACATGCCTAGTTTGGGACTGATAAACCACTATTTTATGGTTTATCTTATGCTTAATTGAGTGGTTTTTATCAACTCTTTACCCACTTATTCATACTATTTACATGGTTTTACATTTACCTTCCTAATTATGTGCTTTGATTGAAAACATGCTTCTTTGGCCTTAAGTTCCCTATGTTTAATCCTCTCTTATTACCATTAGATGCCTTGATATGTGTGTTAAGTGATTTCAGAGATTACAGGGCAAGAATGGCTCAGAGGATGGAAAGGAAGCATGCAAAAGTGGAAGAAATACAAGAAGTTGGAGAAATTACAAAGCTGTCAGCCTGACCATCTTGCACTAAAACCGTCATAACTTGAGCTAAAGAGGTCCAAACGACGCGGTTCCAGTTGCCCTAACGCTAGGCGACGCGAACGCGTGCTCCACGCGGACGCGTCGCAATGACGGAAATCAGCATGGTAGATTTCTTCTCCAGCGATTTCTAGGCTGTTTTCGACCCAGTTTTCGGCCCAGAACACACAGATTAGAGGCTATAAAGTGGGGGAATGCATCCATTCATAATCATGCTTTTCATAATTCACTTTTCATAATTTAGACGTAGTTTTTAGAGAGAGAGGTTCTCTCCTCTCTCTTAGGTTTTAGGATTAGGATTCCTCTTAAAGGATTTAGGATTCAACTCTTCATCAGGTTCAATATTTCTTTTACTTTATATTTATCTCTTATTTTCAGATACTTTAATGCTTGTATTAGTTATGTTGCATAATTGGCTTATGAACTTTTCCATGTTAAGATTTGAATATTTTATTTAATATAATTGAGGTATTTCAGATTTATCACTTCTTCTATTGTTTGTTATTAATTAATGTTCTAAGTTGGATCCTAACTTGATTTTAGAGTTGATTAATATTCGGAGACCCTTGAGTTGAATTACTCAAGAGTTAAATTGTAATTGGGTTTATCGTTGGCTGGCTCTCTAGTCACTAACACTAATCCTTCCCAAGGGAGAGGATTAGAACTTGTGAATAGAAATAGACTTCTAACTTACTTGACTTTCTTTTACTTTACTTGGTAAAGGATAACTAAGTAGAAGCAACCTTCAATTATCAATTGATCTTGAGAAAAATCCAACAAGGATAGAACTTTCGATTAATCTTCTTCGGGTCAAGGTTTTTAATTTAATTACAATAAAATTTCTTATTTATTTTTATTGCTTTAATTTATAAATATACCTGTGCCCATTGCCCAAACTCCAAAACCCCAATTTACAAACTCATAACCAATAATAAGAACATACTTCCTTGGAATTCCTTGAGAAGACGACCCGAGGTTTAAATAATTCGGTTATCAATTTTTAAGGGGTTTATTACTTGTGACAACCAAAACGTTTGTAAAAAAGGTTGATTGCTTGGTTTAGTAACTATACTTGCAACGAGAGTTTACTATAACTTCTAAATCATTAATCTTCAGTTCTTCAGGGACCCCGGAGGCTGTTGGCATTCCAAACATTGGTGGAGATTTCTGGATGAATTTAAGCATAAGCCACCATAACAGGAAGCTCATCCAATGTCCAACTTAAGGACTTTAACTAAAAGTGCTAGGTGGAAGACAACCCACCATGGTATGGTCGTTTCTTTTTCAGTTTTATTTCGTGTTGTTTGTTTTTATATTATATTATTTTTCATTGAACCTCAATATTATTCATTAGCATTGCATACTGCATAACTGCATAATTGCATAATTGCATAATTAAAAAAAAAAGAGAGAAGCACGTGACACAACTGCGTTGCTCACGCGTTCGCATCAGTTGCGAAAACTACCCCCCACGCGTCCGCGTCAATCACGCGAACGCGTGATCTAGAAATCGGCGTAAAAATCCAACGCCCAGAAGTCTGGGCTGGAATTGTGTGGCTATTGTGCGTTTAGCACAAAACGGCTCACGCGTTCGCGTCCATCAACGCGTCACTTGCAACATACCCATCCTACGCGAAAGCATGAGCGACGCGTCCGCGTCGCGTGGATTGCATAACACCCTAAATGGAGAGAGAGAGTTGCGCTGAAACGACGCTGGAATTGTGCGTTTAGCACAACTTTCAGCGATGCGGTCGCATGCCTCATGCGACCGCATCATTCATCTTTTAACCATTCTATGCGATCGCGTCAACCACGCGACTGCGTCAACCCCATTTCACCCCAGTCACGCGATCGCGTGCCCTACGCGTTCGCATGGCTTCAAATTCATTAACCCCCAGTGACGCGAAACCCTACCCCCATCGCGCTCCCATTCTCTTCCCCCCAACCCCCTCTGCTCCTTCTCTGCTCCCCACTCCAACACCACCATCCCAACCACCTCCGACCGCCGCACCACCCCCAACCACCCGGACCCATCGCGACGCCCAGCCCCCTCCGTCTTCCTTCCCTCCCCTTCTTCTCTCTCTCTCTTTTCTTCTTCCCTCCACCACCACGCCATCACCGCCGTGCCTCCCACCACCACCACTCTCAACCCCTCTCTTCTTACCCACCACCATTAAACCCCACCCGAACCCGCCTGCCACCGACAGCCACCCACCGCCACACCAACCGCCCTTCACCACCGCGTCAGCACCACCACCACACCCCAGCCATCTCTCTGATCCCTACCTTAGTTCATACGCCTACCAGGTTCTGCCGAACGCCATTTTTTCTTTCATTCGTAGTTGGTTGCATATTTTTCAGTTTATGTTCAAACTTAGGATAGTTAGAGATGCATGTTGTAATGGATTCTAGGTGGTTAGGTAGCTAGGATGTGGTTAGTAGATTTAGGCCTATTAATTGCGCTGTTCTTGCTACTTGTTTTATAATTTTCGCAATTCTGATGTTGTTGTGATGTTATTACTGTTCATATGTTGTTCTTTACTGTTTCATGCTGCTGTTCCATTGTTCTTTCATGTTCCAATTACTTATGTGTATTTGCAGCCTTATTTCACCTTATATGAACTATTTTGCTTTCTGTTTATTACCCGAGAACATCCAATTTTAGCCGGAATGCTGCCCAATTTTCTACAAATTGTTTCCTTCTCATTCATGCATTGGTTTTGGCAATTTTGAACTTTCTATTACTTAGCTTTTACCAAACCAATTCTTGAATGCACGGGCCAGCATTCTTATTCTTTTCAATCTTCTGGTTAATAAATTGTACTTTTGATGATTCAATTTCAATTTTTGCTATTTCCATATCTATATGAATCATCATCAACCTGATTTCCTTGCTTGAATATGAGTTGACTGTTGCTTATAATTGTGAAATTCTTGTTACTTAGAAACTGATCATCATGCCACTTACTCTGACTTTCTTTTTACTCACTCACTGATTTCCACTTTCTAACCTCTTTCTCAATCCTAACCGATCTAACCTTCAAACTTCTCTTTTTAGTTTTTAACTATTTACTTTAACCTTCTAACTCAAAGCATGATTATAGTTTTTCCTAATTAACATGAATTCTACTTATATTACATTTTGGATTGTGATTTTTCTCTTCAGATTTCTAACTAAAATACAATTCATAATGCACATTTACTTAACTCATTTCATAATTCTACTGCTCTTTTGCCGCTATGTGCTTCTACTGTTATTATTCTATTTGTCTACTTATTTTCTTGCTTTTGTTCTTCAATTATATCTTGGATTTCTATTTTTTAGGATGTCTGACCCTTAGCGCAAGGGAAAAGGCAAAGCCACCACTGGTAAAAGGAAAAGAGGTGAATCCTCTATGTCTATCTTGGACATTATGCATGATGACTCCTGGCGGGAAAAGCACTTTACCTCGCAGGAGAAGGCTGACCAGCTCCTCACTGCCAATGATCCAGTAAAATTTGCAAACAGATACTGTGAGCTAAAGTATCCAGTGTTTGCCACCTCCAAGAACCTGTACCTGGAGCAAACTCTGAAAATTTCAGAAGAACTACAGCAGTACACCTCCGATCAGATAAAACAGAGAGGCTGGTTCTTCTTGGAAAGAAACCTGACAGAGGTCAATGCTTCCTGGATTAGAGAGTTTTACTGCAACTATTTCAAGACTTCCCTGGATGAAGTGCACCTCAGAGGGAAACAAATACTAGTCACTGAGGAAGCTATTGAGGACATCCTCCGCCTTCAGCCTAAGTCAGATCAGCCTGACAGTTACCAAAAGGCTGAAGAAGATATGAGGTTAATGCGATTTGACTGGGATGCTGTCAAGCAGAGGATAGCCCTTGATCCTACTGTCCCATGGGTCATAGGAAAGAACACAACAATGCCTAAGGGAATCAAGCTGATGTATCTGAATGATGAGGCTCGGCTCTGGCACCAGATCCTGAGCAACTTTGTTATGCCGAGCACTCATGAGACGGAGCTGCCTGCTACTATGATCACCTTTCTATGGTGTGTGCTGGAAGGTAAGGACCTGTATTTGCCACAATTCATCCGGCACTATATGGCCAGGGTCCATGTCAGAGGCACCCTTCCTTTCCCATATTTGATTACCCAGCTCGGCTGTCGAGCTGACGTGCCTTGGGAGCTTGCTGATGAGAAGCCACCTGCTGCAGACTGCAAGAAGATTATCCCTCACAGCAGGAAGTTTCTAGCTTTAGGCCATAGACCAACATTCCTCCCCCGCTTCTGGTGAGACAGCCACACCATCAGCTGCCCCTTCTTCATCCACTGCTGCACCAGCCTCATCCACTGCACCTCCACCCGCCCCTGAGCCTATTTATCATTTGGTGCATCGACTTTTCGACCGCTTGGATCGTCTGGAGCGTCGCAACAAATGACGCTATGAGCACGTCAAGTTGATGATCCGATCTGGCGGCGACATCCCCTCTGAGCCTGACACCCCTTCTGATACATCTGAGGTGGAGGAGGACGATCACAAGGAGGAGACACCTACCCAGGCTGCCCAGGCAGGACCAGAGCAGGCTGTACCACAGTAGGGGGAGCCACACCAGATACAGGCCGCAGATCCCGAGATTCCTATACAGTTAGAGCCTCCACTACAGCAGACAGATCCTCCTACCCTCATCCAGTCTGCAGATCCTCCGGCCACCACAGAGACACCAGCAGCACATCCTTCCAGTGATGACACTCCTTCACACCCAGCTTGAGTGAGCATCGAGGACGATGCTTTATTTTAAGTGTGGGGAGGTCGCCATCTCTAGCATATCTTTTTGGTGAACCACTACAGACTCTTTTATCTTATTTTGGTTATTTTTCTGTATTTTTATCTTTATTTTTATTTTTATCTTTTGGTACTTATACATTGTTCTTTTCATGTATTTTTACTCTATTTCTACATTTTGCACTTTAGTTCATATTTTAGCCATTTAGTTTAGTTTGCAATTCTAAACCTATTAGTTACAGAATATGAAGATTCATTAGCATAGTTTACCCCTTTTAGAATATCATAGTTTGGTTTAAATTGAAAATAAAAAGGAAGTAAACTAGAGACTTCAGTAAATTAAAACAATCCACACACCTTGTATATATAGCATTACATGTTAGTTAGTTAACAACATTTCATCAAGGAACAACACTAAGATTTTAAGGGCCACCCTAAGATTTACATTGAGAATAATGGGAACTCTTAATTTTTACTTGCATGACATGTATAACTGATATATGATTGTTGAGCTGGAGAACACATAGCCTGTGAGTTTTGAGCTTAATTGTATGGTTACATTCAAACCATAAATTTCATTCCTGTGTGTTTTGCCCTTCTTTTTTATTCTGATGTTCTTTACTTTGTTTTAATCTATATGTCCAATTATAGAATATAGATACATACTAAGAAATGATTGAGGCCATCATTTGAAATTTTCCTCACTTATCCCAAATTAGCCTACCTTTTTACATCACCCTTGTTAGCCCCCTTGAGCTTTTTAAATCCCCTCTTGTTCTATAACCACATTACTAGCCTTAAGTAGAAAAATAAAATAAAAATTCCAAGTTGAATCCTTGGTTAGCTTAAGATAGAAATTGTGTATTGTTTAAGTTTGGAGAACTTTATGGGAACATGGATGATAGAAACAAGGTAAAAAGTTAAAAAGAATAAAGATGTTCAAAAAATAAAAATTTGAGAAGCATGCTCATGTGAAATCAAAACAATTGAATTACCTTGTGCATTTATGATTTAAATAAAAGGGGATACAAAAATCCCCCCAATTGCAAAATAAAAAGAATCAATGCACATGGGACAAAATTAAAACTTAATGCATGAGTTTACAAAACAAAGTGGGAAATTTTGGGTAAATAGGTAAAGAAACTTTAAAATTATACAGAGTATGTATGTTAGGTGAGATCTTAGACTAATCAAGGATTCACTTATTAGCTCACTTAGCCTTATACATATACCCTTACCCTTACCTTGGCCCCATTACAACCTTGAATAAGACCTCATGATTTTTGTATGTCTGTATTCTATAATTGTTGATTGGTTAGATGAAAAACAAAGTTATAGAAAGTAAGGATAGAAAAAGAATAGAGTGATTAACCAAATAAACACTGAGTGACTAGAGAGTAAACACAAAATCCAGTGAGGGTTCAATAGCTCATCACCATATATCTCTGCTTAACTGTTAATTGTCTTGCAAGTTTATGAAATATTTTACCCATCTCAATTGTAAAAGTGCTTTAAACATTATCTAAGGTTTGGCTATGAATATATGATTCCTTGAGGATATGAATTAATTTGACTACATGTAAGCTTTATATACAAGTGAATAATAACTAGAATTGCATGACTCATTTAGGTAGTTGCATTTAGAGTAGATTGCATTGCATGAAATTCCACCACCTTACCTTATTTTTCATCTTGGATTTAGCATGAGGACATGCTATTGTTTAAGTGTGGGGAGGTTGATAAACCCATATTTTATGATGTATTTTGTGCTCAATTTAGGTGATTTATTCAATCCTTCACTCACTTATTCATGTAAATTGCATGGTTTTACTTTTCCTTCCCTATTATGTGATATATGTGAAAAACATATTTCCTATGCTTTAAAAATAATTATTTTAATTACCTTTTATTACCATTCGATGCTGTGATTTATGTGTTAAGTAGTTTCAGATCTCCTAAGGCAGGAATGACTTAAAGGATGGAAAGGAAACATACAAAAATGGAAGGAAAGCACAAAATGGAGTTTTTGAAGAAACTGGCAGCGACGAGAACGCATGGACGACGCGGCCGCATGCCCAGCGCGAAAAGGCAGCGATGCGAACGCGTGACTGACGTGGACGCGTGCCTTGAGCAAAACGCAGATGATATGTACGCGTGATCGAAGCAAACACGTGACAAGGAAAAACTCCCAGATGACGCGACCGCGTGACCCACGTGGACGCGTGACAGACACCACGTGCAGAAAAAGCAGAAAATGCTACCAGCGATTTCTGAAGCCCTTTTTGGCCCAGATCCAAGTCCAGAAAACACATATTAGAGGTTATAAAGTGGGGGAATGCATCCATTCAAAGAGAACACTCGAATTATTCACTTTTCATGATTTAGATGTAGTTTTTAGAGGGAGAGGTTCTCTCCTCTCTCTTAGGTTTTAGGATTAGGATTTCTTATTATTTCAATTTAGTATTTCAACTCTTTATCAGGTTCAATATTCCTTTTTACCTTATATTTCTCTTTTACTTTCAAATACTTTAATGCTCTCATTTAATTACTTATGTTGCCAAATTGGCTTATGAACTCTTCATGTTTAGATTGATTTTCTCTTATTAATGCAATTGAGGTATTTCAGATTTATGATTCTTATTTAGCTTTTTCATATCCTTGGCTTTAATTGATTAACTGGAAATTCTTGAGTTGTTAAACTTATCGTGATTGATTGTTATGTTTGCTAATTGAATTGAATTCCACTAACTCTAGTCTTTCTTGAGGAGTTGGCTAGGACTTGGGAAATCTAGCTAATTAGTTCACTTAACTTTCTCTTGCTTTCATAAGGGTTAACTAAGTGGGATTAACTTCAATTCTCATAAGAATAACTAGGATAGGACTTCCAAATTTTCATGCCTTGTCAAAAGTTTATTTTATAGTTATTTATTTATTTTACTTGTCATTTAAATTACTTGTTTCTTACTCTCAAAACCCCCAATTTACAAAGCTCAAAACCAATAATAAGAACATACCTCCCTGCAGTTCCTTGAGAAGACGACCCAGGGTTTGAATACTTCGGCTATCAATTTTTAAGGGGTTTGTTACTTGTGACAACCAAAACATTTGTGAGAAAGGACTTTTGTTGGTTTAGGAACTATACTTGCAACAGAAATTTATTCTGAATTCTAAACCGTCAAGCATCCGTTCTTCAGTTGCCTCCCAACAAGCACTTCTTTATCGTCATTAGCTTGACGTCCTTCATTTTTGTTTATCTCAGTTTATGAATGCTCTCCTCCTTGTTCCAAGGCCCTCCCAGGTAATGCTTAGCTCTGTGACCATTTGCTGTGAATGTGTCCTTTGTAGCTTCATTTAGAAGTTCAAGGCTTTCATGTTGAAAAACCTTGGTCACCAGATAAGGGCCAGTCCATTTAGACTTGAGTTTTCCAGGGAAAATCTTGAGCCTAGAGTTGTATAACAGCACTTGTTGCCCTTGCTCAAACTCTCTTCTTGAAATTTTCTTGTCATGCCATCTTTTAGCTCTCTCCTTATATATCTTAGCATTCTCATAAGCTTCCAATTTGAACTCATCCAACTCATTGAGTTGCAATAGCCATTTTTCTCCTACTGCTTGAGAGTCAAGATTGAGGAGCTTAGTGGCCCAGAAAGCTTTGTGTTCGAGCTCCACAGGTAGGTGACAGTATTTGCCATAAATCAGTTGGAATGGTGACTTCCCAATTGGGGTTTTGAATGCAGTTCTATATGCCCATAGAGCATCATCCAGCTTTCTTGTCCACTCTTTCCTTGTGACCCCAACTGTCTTCTCTAAGATTCTCTTTAGCTCCATGTTTACCAATTCAGCCTGGCCATTAGTCTGAGGGTGGTACGGTGTGGCCACTTTGTGAATTACTCAATATTTGTGGAGCAGCATTTCCATTTGTCTGTTATAAAAGTGGCTTCCACCATCACTAATAAGACCTTTAGGCATCCCATATCTGGTGAAGATATGTCTCTTAAGAAATTGAAGAACAATTGGTGCATCACAGGTAGTTGTTGCTATGGCCTCTACCCATTTGGAGACATATTCCACTGCTACCAATATATATTTGAAGGAATATGATGGGAGAAATGGCCCCATGAAGTCTATGCCCCAGAGATCAAATAGTTCCACTTCCAGAATGAAGTTTTGAGGCATTTCATTCCTCCTTGTTAATCCTCCAGCTCTTTGACATTCATTGCATTGGTGCACAAATTCTCTGGCATCTTTGAATATGGTTGGCCAATAAAATCCACTTTGAAGCAATTTAGCAGCTATTCTTTCTGGCCCAAAGTGTCCACCATAAGTTAAACCATGACAGTGCCACAATATGTCTCTCATTTTATTTTCAGGAACACACCTTCTTATCATTCCATCTGGACATCTTTTGAACAAGAAAGGCTCATCCCACAAGAATTTATTAGCTTCATTAAGCAACTTCTTCACTTGCTGCCTGGTGAATTCTTGGGGAATCTTTCTTCCCACCTTGTAGTTTGCAATGTCAACAAACCAAGGTGCTTGTTGGACTTGGAAAAGATGTTCATCTGGAAACTTCTCATTTACTGGCTGAGGTGTATCTTGGTTGATCTCTTATGGTAATCTTGACAGATGGTCTGCAACTTGGTTCTCACTTCCTTTTCTATCCCTCACTTCAATGTCAAATTTTTGTAGCAACAATACCCACCTAATAAGCCTTGGCTTAGAATCCTGTTTAGACATGAGATACTTGAGAGCAGCATGGTCAGTATATACTACAACTTTTGAACTAATCAAGTATTGTCTAAATTTATCAAATGCATATACAATTGCCAAGAGTGCTTTTTCTATGGTGGTATAATTTTTCTGTGCCTCATTTAACACCTTACTTGCATAGTATATAACATGATGCAGCTTATCCTTTTTCTGTCCCAATACAGCACCAATTACAAAGTCACTTGCATCACACATGAGTTCAAAAGGCAATTCCCAATCTGGGGGGTGTGATGATTGGTGCTATAATGAGTTTATTTTTTAAAGTTTCAAAGGCATGCTTACAACTATCATCAAAGACAAAAGGATTGTCAACCACTAACAAGTTACTTAGTGGTTTAGCTATTTTTGAAAAGTCTTTGATGAATCTCCTATAAAAACCAGCATGCCCAAGAAAACTTCTCACTGCTTTTACATTGACTGGTATAGGAAGCTTCTCTATGATCTCTATCTTGGCTTTGTCTACCTCTATACCCTTGCTTGAAACCTTATGCCCAAGAACAATACCTTCTGGTACCATGAAATGGCATTTTTTCCAATTCAAAACTAAATTTGTTTCTTGGCATCTTTTCAATACAAGGGTTAGATGATGCAGACAAATGTCAAAAGAGTTACCAAAGACAGAAAAATTGTCCATAAAAACCTCTAAGAATTTTTTTACCATGTTAGAGAATATGGAGAGCATACACCTTTTAAAGGTAGCAGGGGCATTGCACAGCCCAAAGGGCATTCTTATGTAGGCAAAAACTCTAAATGGATAGGTGAAGGAGGTCTTCTCTTGGTCCTTGGGGTCCACCACTATTTGATTGTATCCAGAGTACCCATCCAAGAAGCAGTAGTACGCATGGCCAGCAAACCTTTCTAGCATCTGATCAATGAAGGGGATAGGGAAGTGATCCTTCCTTGTGGCATCATTCAGCCTTCTATAGTCAATACACATTCTCCACCCTATCACTGTCCTTGTAGAAATGAGTTCATTCTTCTCATTAAAGATGACAGTCATTCCTCCTTTCTTTGGTACCACTTGCACTGGGCTCACCCAAGGGCTGTCAGAGATTGGGTATATAATTCCAGCATTCTATAGCTTCATCACCTCCTTTTGAACCATTTCATTCATGGTTGGGTTAAGCCTTCTTTGAGGTTGCACCACAGGTCTTGAGTCCTCTTCTAGCAGGATCTTATGCATACAAATAGCAGGGCTTATACCCTTGATGTCATCAATTGTCCACCCTAAAGCTATCTTGTGAGTTTTCGGCACTTCAATCAGTTTTTCCTCCTCTTTCATGCTTAAGGAGGAATTGATGATGACTGGCAAGGTCTCCTTTCCTCCAAGGAATGCATACTTAAGATGAGGAGGAAGGGGCTTCAACTCTTGCTTTGGTGCGTCCTCTGTCTTATCTTCAGAAGAGATTTCAGTCACTTGTTCATCCATGATAACTTCTATTTCTTCTTCTTGTTCCTCCTGACCGTTTGTTCCAAGCGCTTCTTCCACCAAGTCTTCTATCATTTTCATTGTCATGTGCTTTTCTTTCTCAGGGGGATATTGCATTGATTTAAAGACATTGATGATCATTTGTTCATCATGCACCCTGAGGATCATTTCACCTTTCTCCACATCAATGATGGCTCTTGCTATGGCTAAGAAAGGTCGCCCCAAGATAATTGAGTTGTGTCCTTCTTCTTCCATGTCTAAGATGACAAAGTCGGCAAGGAAGATAAATTCTCCAACCTTCACCAATAAGTTCTCTACAACTCCATTAGGTATCTTGAGTGATCTATCTGCCATTTTAAGTGACATCCTGGTGGGTTTAATTTCCTCTATTGCAAGCTTTTTTATCATTGAGAGAGGCATCAAATTAATGCTGGCACCTAGATAAACCCTGATTTCGTGATTTATCTTATGCTTATTTTGGGGGATTTTATCACCTTTTTCCACATTTATTCAATGAAATAGCATGGTTTTGTAATTCTCCCTTGGATTTTGCTTAAGTGTAAAAACATGCTTTTTAGGCCCTAATTTGGTGATTTTAATTCACTTTAATTCTATTCGATGCCTTGATGTGTTTGTTGAGTAATTTCAGGTTATAAGGCAAGTATTGGATGGAAGGAATGAGTAGAAAAGCATACAAAGGGGAGAATGCATGAAGAAACAAAGATTAGGAATGCATCAAAGGACGCGCACTCGCACAAGGCGCGCACGCGCAAAAGTGATCTCGCCCATGGACGCGCACATGGCGCGCACGCGCCAATACTCTTACCTGGCCCACTTAATGGCAAAATGCTGGGGGTGATTTCTGAGCTGCCCAGGCCCAACCCAACTCATTTCTAATGCTATTTCATGCAGAATTCAAGCTTGGGCAAAGGGGAGAGCAATTGTCTGAAGTTTTTGTATCATGTAGCTTAGTTTCTAGAGAGAGAAGCTCCCTCTTCTCTCTAGAATTAGGTTAGGATTAGGTTAATTCCTCTTAAATTCCCCTACAAATCGGGGAGATTCGATCGCTCAATTACATGTCTCCATACATGATCATCTTTTCTTGCAAGTTTGTAAAATCTTTTTAATAATTCAATTCAATTGTGGGTTGAGTGATTGCTATTGCCTTAGCCCTTGTGTTTGTATATGTATTCTTGGAAATTGATTTATTTTGACTAAGTGGATGCATTCATATAGATAGATTGCATATAGATAGATTGCATTTAGTTAGTTTACATTGAATAAATGTTGATACCCCTTTGCTTATTTCTTGATTTTAGCATGAGGACATGCTTTGTTTAAGTGTGGGGAGATTTGATAAACCCCGATTTTGTGATTTATCTTGTACTTAATTTGGAGGATTTTATCACCTTTTCTCACATTTATTCAATGAAATAGCATGGTTTTGCAATTCTCCCTTGATTTGTGCTTAAGTGTAAAAACATGCTTTTTAGGCCCTAAAATTGGTGATTTTAATTCAATTTAATTCCATTCGATGCCTTGATGTGTTTGTTGAGTGATTTCAGTTTCATAAGGCAAGTATTGGATGAAAGGAATGATGCACAGAAACTTGTCTCTCAATAATTTCCCTCGGCAAGTATACCAAATTATCGTCAAGTAAAAACTCACAATAGAGCGAGGTCGAATCCCACAGGGATTGATTGGTCAATCAACTTTAATTAGAGGAATGTTCTAGTCAAGCTAAGTAGAATTTGGTGTGAGAGTTGTAAGAAATTAAATGGCGGAAAGTAAATAGCAGAAAATGTAAATGCTGGGAATATAAAGCTGAATATAAATGACGAAAAGTAAATTGCAGAATCTCAAATGGGGAATGGGGAATTTAGCATGAAAGTAAATTTCAGAAATTAAAGAGAATGGGTAAGATCAGAAATGGGGGATTCATTGGGCTTAGGAGATGTTGCATTCTCCGGATCCAGTTCATTTTCATCTCTTCCTCAATCAATGAATTCATTGATCTCCTTGGCAATCTTAAGTGATTGAACTCCAATTCCTTGGCAATTCAATCTCTCAAATCTTGATCAATAGCCAATTCCTTGGTCCAATTGCTCATGAGAAGAGATGAAGTATGGTCACTGATTATACCACATGTATTTCCAAATCAAAGTGTTGGTAGGATTATATGTCACTATATCCATGCAGACCCCAATTTGGTCCAACATGAGAAAGCATTTCTAGCATGATCTCTTCATTCCTCTTCCAAGGTTCTGAAGAGATCCAAGTATGAATAGCTTCTTTTCCAAGATAACTACCCAATTGGATAAAGATTGAAAGCTTTCTAGTAAAATCAAGAGAAAAGAAAGAAGAAGAATAATGAAAACTATTATTGATCCATCAAATTACAACAGAGCTCCCTAACCCAATGAAAGGGGTTTAGTTGTTCATGGCTCTGGGAATGGAAAACAAAAATGGAGAGTGCATTCTGAAAGTAAAACTAGAAGTTACAGAGAAAGTAAAATTATACAGAGAGTATTTCTCCCAATCCAAAAGTTCTTCTCTAGTTCAAAACTACTCCTATTTATACTACTCTTCTGATCTTCTAGTTAGCTCTTCAAGTCTTGGATATGGGCCTTTTGATCTTGAGTTGAAGCAGTTATCATCTTTAGTGGGCTCAGCTTCACTTGCAGAGAAAGTGTGCAGTAGGCATGGACTTTAGCTTAGAGTGTTAGTGGTGTTAACGTTAAGTGAAAATGTGGGGTCGAGAACGTTAGTGACAATCACCTTTTTCAATAACGTTCCTAACCCAAAATGGTCCACGTTAACCTCAACGTTAGTGGCACTAACGTGATCACTAACGTTGCCTCTTGGCCCTTCGCAAACATTACTGGGGTTTACCTTTCCCAATAACGTTGAGAGTACCCCTTTCTCCCTACGTTAGAGTTCACGTTAGTATAGTTAACGTGACCTTTAACGTAGGCTTGCCAAATCTTCGAGAGCGTTAGTGACACCTACCTTTTTCACTAACGCTCCAAAACGCCCCTTTCCCACGTGAGTGCCTCACGTTAATTACATTAATGTGACCACTAACGTGGTGTTGATTGCCATCTCCAACGTTAGTGACAAAGGTGAGTGTCATTAACGTTGGCTCATCATCCCTTTCCTCCACGTTAGCTTCCACGTTAATGTAATTAACGTGGCAGCTAACGTGGCTCATAGTGGCTTAGTCCAACGTTAGTGACAAAGGTGAGTGTCACTAACGTTGGCGATTCCTTGCTCCTTCCACGTTAAAGTTCACGTCAACTAAGTTAACGTGGCTCTTAACGTGGCCAATATGGGCTTAGTCCAACGTTAGTGGCAAAGGTGAGTGTCACTAACGTTGGCATTATCTTTCTCTTCCATGTTAGAGTTCACGTTAACTAAGTTAACGTGACTCTTAACGTGGCCAATTTCCCTTTTTGGAGCGTTAGTGGCACTCACTTTTACGACTAACGCTTGGAGCTTCCTTTTCCTCCACGTTAACTACCACGTTAATGTAGTTAACGTGTTATTTAACGTGGGCTATGATGGCTTCGAAGACGTTATTGGAGATTACTTTTCTCATTAACGTTGCAAGCTAGCTCCCATTCCACGTTAGTGGCCACGTTAGTTAGACTAACGTGGCTACTAACGTGGCTTTTCCTTGCCTCCTTTGTCCTGAAATCATGCAAATAAAGTGCATTAAAGCTCTAATCCAAGTTATGAGTCATGCATCATCCAATTTGTCATTAAATTCATGCATAATTCTCATGAAATCATATAAAATTCACAATGTTTACTTGAATCAAGATGTAAGTGAAATTCTACCCAAAACTTGCTTATTTCCTAAGAAAATGCATGAAACTACCCTAAAATAGTAAAGAAAAGGTCAGTGAAACTGGCCGAAATACCCTGCCATCACAACACCAAACTTAAAGCTTGCTTGTCCCTAAGCAAGTACTGAAACATGAGAATGATGAATGAAATGAAATGAGGAATGAATCATTATTGTGGAAGTCATGTCCTTGGTTTTATGGGGTTTCATGCATAGCAACTTAGGTTCATTCCTTTACTGGCTTTCAGACCTTTATCTTTCCCTGGAATACTCACTTGATTGCACCCTTTGAGGCTTTTATTTGTTGACCCCTTTGTCTTTTCAAGGTTCATTGCATCCTTAGGCTAAGTGTTCTGTGAGGGGGCGACTTTTTAAACTAAGCTTTCAGCCAACACTCCCGAACCAGTTGATTCAAGGTGCTAGGTGTTGAAACACCCCTAAGGACTTACTCCCTCAAGTCTCTCTCCCCCATACATGCACACCACAAGCACATGGTTTGTTATTTTTTTCCTTGAGGCCTTGGTGTCCAGCACCTCTTTGGGTTACTAAATGTTCTGTAGCAAGGTTGCTCTTGATAGTGGATTTTCAGTTGATAATCTCGGGTTAGTTAACCCAAGTTACCAAGTGATGAAGCACTCCTAAGAACTTATTCATCCAAGCAGATCCTTGGTACAAGAGCACCACAAACACATCCCTCAAGATTCAAGCCCTTAGTGCCTAGCCTTATTTCTTATTACTTTTCTTCCTTTTTCAACTCTTATTGTTCTTTTCCTTTTTCTTATTAGGATCTTGTTATTTAGCTAGTCTCATGGGGTGTGTTTTAAGCATATGACTTCAGGACAGATAGTTACCTTCCTATCTTGTTGGTGAACCAACTTAGCTAAGTGATTACTACACCACAAGCTTAAAAACCTATTCCACAATTGATCATCACTCTGGTCTTTTATAGCATACATTCTCTTTTTATTTGATTCAAAAGGATAAGCATACAAGTAAGCAAGGTGAAGATGCAGCAGTGACATTAGACTAGCAAGCATAGACCTAAGTAATGACAACTTAAAGGCAGAATTTAAAATCCTAAACTACCAAGGAAACATGTTCTATTTCATACATGATTTTCCTTATTTAAAGCTTTGAAAAAGATGGAACAAAGAGGGAACTCCACCACCTTTTACTCATAGGGGTGCTTATGCTCTCCCTCTTGTTTATCCTCTTTGTGTCCACTTGTGTTTCCTTGTATCCGTGCTAGTCTGGCTTTCTTCCACTCCTCAAGTGCCTTCCTTACTAATTCATGACTCTTTTCTACCCTCTCTCTTTCTTCTCGTGCTAATTCATCCTTTACTTCTTCATATCTTGTGATTCCCGGGTGCAGTACAGGCAGTTGTCCAACTAAGTACCCAAGCCTGGCTTGAGTGTTTACATGATGTCCAATCTCGTTCATGTAAACTCCTTCTGCAAACGCTCTGTATTCGTCAAAGAGTTTTGCCTGTTCCAGTTGTTTCCGATGCATTTCATGTATGTGTGCACCTTGATGTGCTTGGATGTTGATTAGCTTTTGGATGGCTTCTTGTTGTTGATCTTGCCTTTGTTTTATCCTGTGGAAGGATTCACCCCAATGTTTCCCTTGTTCCAGTTGCTGCTCCATTAATTGCTTTTGCCATTCCCCCTGTTGATTCATCCATCCAGAGAGTAATTCTTCTTGACGGCTTACCAACTGTAGTTGCAACTCTTTCTGTGCCCCTTGATTTTCCAAGTATTGTCTAGATAAGCCATTAATGGCTTCCTGTAGCTGGTGCATGTCTAAAGGGGCTTGCTCCTCTAAGTTTTGTCCTTCTACTACTTGATGGGCTGGCCTCTTTCTTCGCTTTCGTTGAGGTAGGGGAGATGCAACCGCATGCATCCGTCAGACAGTAATTGGGATGCCCACTTTTATCCACTCGGGGTCCTCATCTTCAAACACCACCCAGCCCTGTCACACAGACAAAAAATAGTGCTGGGGTAGCCTAACCTTCCTCCAGAATCGCTCTTTTCAGCCATCTTCCTAATACCTTGAGCTATAAGTTCATGGACCTTGATCTCTCCCCCTTTAAGTATACATTGAACCATTGTTGCTCTCTTAAGATTCACCTCTGAGTTATTCTCGGCAGGAAGGATGGATCTCCTTACAATTTCAAACCACCCTTTTGCCTCAAGGGTGAGGTCCCCTCTCTTGATGAACTTGGGTTTCCCCTGAGGATCCCGTACCCAATCAGCTCCTTGCACGCATATATCTTGTACAATCTGGTCATGATTGGGGCTGCCATCTATTTTGGAGTGATAGCTTTCTTCTGCAAAGGGTATGGCTCGTAGCTTTAATGCCCTCATGATGCTCATGGGGCTGAAGTCCACGATTACCCCTCTCACGAAGCTTATATAGGAGTCATCTGCCTTATCATACCTGACTACATTTGCATAAAACTCTCTTACAAGAGTTGCATTTACTTTTATGACTGGATCAGTAAAGAGCTCCCATCTTTCTCTTCTCCACCTTCTCTGTGATTTCGGGGCACTCAGTTTTTCTGACTTGAAAGCCTAGCTCATATATGATCTCCTTATCAACCATCCATCCATATTGTAGTGCATGGTGAAAGGTTTTGAATTTCTTCTCATCGAAAGGGCGTTGCTCCATAGGCTCCTTCCCTTTTCTTCTCTTAGAGCTTGATGATGCCATAAGTGATTGTTGATATGTGAAGGTGTAAAGGGTGTGGATAATTGGCTTCGGCCGGTTAAGATGGGGTGTAGTGAAGGGAGTGAGTGAGAGTGTTTCTGATGGGGTAAGAAGAGTTGGGTGTTAAAAGTGGGAAGTGTAAAGGATGGAAATTGGAATGTGAAAGGGAGTACAGACTAGGAACCACTTTATATAGGGAGATGGTGAGTGAATGAAAGGTGTGGATTGATGGAGTGGTTGTGTGATGAATGGATGGGGTTTAGCATAGGATGAGCACAACGATCATCAACTTTATGAAGGGGGGTTGGTTCAATTTCCAAGCGTGTCACTCTTCCAATGTTGCGTGGCAACATTTCCCAATGCATCCCCCTTGAAAACACGTGTATAGTACTTCTCCTTTTGTGGTGGCCGAATCCTCCTTCTTCAATTGTCCCATCAATTCTCCTACAAATAAAAGGATGTGATTAATGAATTTATGGAAAGTGGTGGCAAAATTTAAAAGAAAAGAAAGAGTAACTACTTTTTAAATTTTTTTTGTTGTTAACTGACTAAGTGCTATTCATAAGTACAAACCAACTAACTAATTGATTGTCCATGTATGCAACATTGGTGACACCAAACTTAGCTTATGGCCATGTGGAGTAAACGGAATTATTCAAGGTTCTAAGAGTGACATGATATGAATTGCATTCATGTTCTCTTAGTGTGCCTTGAACACCAAACTTGTTCTTCACTATATGTTGCATAAAAGGATTCATTCAAGTATATGTCAGAGTTGATTTGGACTTCATGAACCTTGCATTATTAACTACTTTTAAAAGCATATAAAACATGGGTTGCCTCCCATGAAGCACTTCTTTAGCGTCACTAGCTTGACGTTCTGCCCTTTGTCAGGGTGGTTGGTAATGCTTCAGATCTTCCCCTCTTGCAGTAAACCTATATCCATTAGCTTCATCAAGGATCTCTACATGCTCTAGGGAGAGAACTTTGTTGATGGTGAAAACCTTAGGTAGCTGAGATGGGATGGTGGGGAGATGAGGTGGGATATCTAGGAAGTAAGCTGAGATCACTTTATCCCCTGGAGAGAAATCCTCTGTAGGAATCTTCTTGTTCCTCCATCCCCTTGGTGCCTTCTTCTTTGTTGCTTTTGATGTTGCCCTACTCTTTGTGGCCTCTTCTTTCAAGGAAATATTGTTGCTGGTCTCATATGACTCTGGTGGTTTAGGTTCCTCCTGATTTTTCTTGAGCTGTGACAGCTGCTGATTATCTTGTTCATCAACCAAAGGGATTCCCTGTGATTCAATGCTTGTTTCTTCCACCAGTGCTTTGTCGTGCTCTTTCCTTGGTTCCTTGCTTTCCTGATCTACTTCTTGTGAGGGTTTGAAGACATTGAATGCGAGTTGTTCGTCATGTATCCTCAATATTAGCTCTCCTCGCTCCACATCTATGAGCGCTCTAGCTGTACCTAGGAATGGTCTTCCAATTATGATTGGGTGAAGGTGACTCTCTTCCATTTCCAATATGACAAAGTCTGTAGGAAGGAAGTAGTTCCCAACCTTTACCAACACATTTTCAACCACTCTAACTGCTTATTTTTGAGTTTTGTCAGCCATCCTGATGACTACGTCTGTGGGCATTAGCTCATTGATCTACAGCTTCTTTATAAGGGATAAGGGCATTAAGTTGATGCTTGCTCCTAGGTCACAGAGTCCTTTGTCAAACATTGTTTCTCCTATGGCACAGGGGATGTGAAAACTCCTTGGGTCCTTCCTTTTTGTAGGCATCTCTGGTTGAATGAGAGCACTGCACTCCTTATTCATCACTATTATTTGCCCTCCTTTGAGTGAGCTTTTCCTGGTCAGCAGCTCCTTCATATACTTAATGTATGAGGGAATTTGTTGGAGGGCCTTGATGAATGGTATGTTTACATGGAGAGATGCAAACATGTCAAGAAACCTTGAGTATATTCTCTTTTCTACACCACCTTTGAGTTTTTGGGGAAAGGGTGCATAGAGTCTCAGCAGCTCCTTCTGTGAAATTTTAGTTTCTTGGTGATCCTCTTCCTGTTTCTCTGCTGATGTATCTCCAGGTTGTTCTAATAGATTGTTCGGCTCTTCCTCAGTCCCCTTATCACTTATAGTGACCATCTTGCAATCTTCCCATCTGACCTTCTTTGCTTCACCTCTCGGGTTCTTCTCTGTGTCACTTGGAAAGCTATCAGTAGGTTTGGGAATCTTTTTAGAGAGGTATCCCACTTGAAATTCCAACTTCTGAATGGTGTCTCCCTGGTTTTTGAGATTAGCTCGCACCTCCTTTTTGAACACCTTGTTATCTTGAATCTCTTTGCATATGCCTTCAAGTAGAGTCTCAATCCTTGATAGTCTTTCTTCCGATGATGGTGAATTGAGATTGGAGGGATGAGAAGGGCCATTTTGGCTTTGGTATGGATGTTGAGGTGTGTTATTAGGTGGGTGCTGATATGATCTCTGTGTGGAATGTTGGTGAGCTGCATTGTTGTTGGGGTTGTGGCGTCTCTGATCTTGGCCTTGGTCTTGTTGATTTCTCCACCCAAAGTTTGGGTGGTTTCTCCAACCAGGATTGTAAGTCTTGGAGTATGGGTCATGGTTCTGCCTAGGTGGATTTCCAATGTAGTTGGCTTGTTCCTGATCACCCTCTGCTTCTTCATTCACTCCTTCTTGAGCTACTGTTGAGGTGGTGATTACTGCTACTTGACTCCTCTCCATCTTCTTGGTAAGGTCAGCCAGCTACTTGGTGATCATCTTGTTTTGAGCTAGCAGTGCATCTACATTGTTTAGCTCCATTACTCATCTAGTGTTACCCCTTTCAGAAGCATAGAAGTAGTCATTCTCAGCTACAGTCTTAATGACATCTATGGCTTCTTCAATGGTCTTCTTCTTGTTCAGAGATCCCTCGGATGAGTGGTCTACTGCCTTCTTTGATTCATAAGAAAGACCTTCATAGAAAATGTGTAACTGCACCCATTCATTGAATATATCTGGTGGGCACCTTCTTGTCAGATCCTTAAACCTCTTCCATGCTTCATATAGAGTCTCACCATCTTGTTGCCTGAAAGTTTGAACCTCAGCTCTCAACCTGTTGATTCTTTGAGGAGGATAGAATCTTGCCAAGAATTTGTTCACCACATCTTCTCAGGTTGTTAAGCTCTCCTTCGGGAAAGATTCCAGCCATTTAGATGCCTTGTCCTTGAGTGAGAAGGGGAATAGAAGCAGTCTATAGGTGTCAGGATGAACACCATTAGACTTCACAGTATCACATATCCTCAGGAAGGTGGTTAGATGTTGATTGGGATCTTCTTGAACACTTCCTCCGAATGAACAGTTATTCTGAACAAAGGTGATGAGCTGTGGCTTTAGTTCAAAGTTGTTGGCATGTATGGTTGGCTTTTGGATGCTACTTCCACAGTTTCCTGGGTTTGGATTGATGTAGGATCCCAGAACTCTTCTCTCTTGCCCAGCATGATGCATTGGGCCTTCTCTGCTATGGTTGTGAGCCTCTTCTTCATGATGGTTCTCCATATTCTCATCCATGTCTGGTTTAAAATACTCCTCTTCTTCCTCCGTACCAACTACTCTCTTTCCTCTTGCTTCCCTCCTTAATCTAAGGAAGGTTCTCTCAGGTTTAGAATCAAAAGAAGTTGAAGCCCCACTTCTTCTACCTGTCATACAACCAACAAGGCAAAAGCAAGAAAGACAGATGCAGACAGTATTCTCTGCAGAAATGCTGTTAGTGTGAGTGATGCAATATATCAAACAGTGAGTGGGTTAGTGAACTAAATAGTAAAAAAAAATGCGCAGATAACACCACAAATGGGTAAAGGGTAAAGGGAAGGAAATAACTAAAACTGAAAGTAAATTACTCAAATGAAATTAAATCAAACAAAAGAAAAAAAATGCTCAATCTATTTATCCACTAATGACATGTCACCATGTCATGTTTTTATATGCTTTTTCATATAAGAAATTGATGATTTGTGCTTAAATATTGAATGCTTTTGTGCTTAAATGTTATATTTCTTTGATTTTTTGATTTGATAAATTTTGTAGAAAATAAGAAGAAAAAGAAGCAAAAAGCACAAAATAAGTCAAAAAGGAGAAAAAAAGAGTTTTGGGGCACACTTTGGAGCCTTAGGCCATGCTTTTAAAAGCGTGGCCCATGACCAAATCAAGGAAGCGTGAACAATCAGCACACAAAGCTCAGTTCACTAAGTGAACTTAGCTTTGCCGTACAAGAAAAATGTGCTTGGAGGCAAGAAATTTCGCTAAGTTAAAATCTGGGCATTCACAGCATGACCATGCCTTCTTCAAAGGGATATAACTTGAGCTACAGATGTCCGATTGATGTGCTTCCAATTGCGTTGGAAAGCTGATATTCAGAGCTTTCCAATGATATATCATAGTATATATGTGGCACGAAGTTGAGGTACGAGTGAAATGCATCTTTAAGGGCCAAAAATAAGCAAAAAAATCAGCCAATGCTTCCACCAAGGCTCGAAGGGGGAGACACAAGGAAAACAAGAAAAGCAAAATAGCGCTCAGTTCACTTTCTCAACTGAGCTTTATCGGGCTCCCACTCAAGAAAATGCAAGAAAAAGGCTCACAAAAGTGCTTCCACCAAGATTTGAACTCAAGACCTCACACTCAAGCCAAAGGCGCTACCAAGGCACACAAAGGAAAGCTCAGTTAACTTTTCCAACTGAGCACTACTCCCCCCACACTCCTCACATTTTGGCACGCCAAGGAAGCTAATCGTGCGCATAAAATTTACACAGACAAGGGGCTGGCGCACCAAATTGGGCAAGGCAAAGCAAGTTTGGGCGCTCAGTTGTGTTTTTCAACTGAGCCTTGCCCTGGGAGCTGCACCATGGTCCAAAATTCAATTAAAAATCAAATTGGATTTAATTCTTCACCAATTGAACCAAGGCCAACTAGACCCATCTCTCTTCAAATCCAAAGCAAGCAAAGCCCACATCATCACTCAAAGGCACAAGAACAAGCTAGAATTGGGATTTTCATTTAATTTGTTTTTCATTTCAATTTCATTTTATTTTGTAAAAAGCCTATATAAAGGCATCACTCTCATTTTCAAAAGGGGAGTCCCATTAGAGAGTATAGAGGCTGGCTCCAATAGAGAGTAGTAGTAGGGAGCTCACTTTTACATCTTAACTTGAATTAGAGAATTGAAGGAATTCTGTTTCAATTCTCACTTTGAGATCTCTTGTTTACTTTTTCTGCATAATTCAAATTCTGATTACTGCTTCATCTTCTATTCTTCTGCAATTTACTTTTCCTTATTTCTTTTGTAATTGTTCTTGTTGGATCAAGGAAGGATTTGAGGTCTAGACTTGTTTTCTAGTCTCTTCCACTCCTGAGATCTTCAACATCCTTTTAATTGCTGCAAATTAAGCATCAGTCTTTCTGTTTTCATTCTTCAAGCATTTTTACTTTCTATTTCATTGCTTCCAATTTACAATTCCTGCAATTGCTCTAAGTTCTTATTCTCTGTTTATATTGCTCCCAGCACCCAGTTCCTTTTATTCTTCCTGCAATTTAGATTTCCAGTTGCTTGAATTATTACTTCCATTTTACTTTTCATGCAAGTTAATTCTTCTGCAATTGTTCTAAGTTCTGCTTACTCCTTTCTTTAATTTCCAGCACCACTCCCCTTTACATTTAATGCAATTTACATTTCTTGCAATTTAAGTTTCAGCTATTTTACTTTCTTGTTCTTTAAGTTACTTGCAATTTTACTTTCTGCATCTTTTAAATTCCTTGCAATTTACTTTCTGTTGGCTACATTTCACACAATTCACTCAATGTTAGCTTGACTAAACTAATCACCCACTAAAGTTGCTTGATCCATCAATCCCTGTGGGATCGACCTCACTCTAAGTGAGTTTTACTACTTGATACGATCCGGTACACTTGCCGGTGAGTTTTTGGTGTTTGGAATTCGTTCGTTTTCCAAATTTTCCCATCATCCACCAATTTAATCATTGTTGATACAAAATCAATCCCCGGCAACGGCACCATAAACTTGATGCACGGAAACTTGTCTCTCAACAATTTCCCTCGGCAAGTATACCGAATTATTGTCAAGTAAAAACTCACAATAGAGTGAGGTCGAATCCCACAGGGATTGATTGGTCAATCAACCTTAATTAGAGGAATGTTCTAGTCGAGCTAAGCAGAATTTGGTGTGAGAGTTGCAAGAAATTAAATGGCGGAAAGTAAATAGCAGAAAATGTAAATGCTGGGAATAAAGAGCTGAATATAAATGACGGAAAGTAAATTGCAGAATCTTAAATGGGGAATGGGGAATTTAGCATGAAAGTAAATTTCAGAAATTAAAGAGAATGGGTAAGATCAGAAATGGGGGATTCATTGGGCTTAGGAGATGTTGCATTCTCCGGATCAAGTTTATTTTCATCTCTTCCTCAATCAATGCATTCATTGATCTCCTTGGCAATCTTAAGTGATTGAACTCCAATTCCTTGGTAATTCAATCTCTCAAATCTTGATCAATAGCCAATTCCTTGGTCCAATTACTCATGAGAAGAGATGAAGTATGGTCACTGATTATACCACATGTATTTCCAAATCAAAGTGTTGGTAGGATTATATGTCACTATATCCATCCAGACCCCAATTTGGTCCAACATGAGAAAGCATTTCTAGCATGATCTCTTCATTCCTCTTCCAAGGTTCTAAAGAGATCCAAGTATGAATAGCTTCTTTTCCAAGATAACTACCCAATTGGATGAAGATTGAAAGCTTTCTAGTAAAATCAAGAGAAAAGAAAGAAGAAGAATAATGAAAACTATTATTGATCCATCAAATTACAACAGAGCTCCCTAACCCAATGAAAGGGGTTTAGTTGTTCATGGCTCTGGGAATGGAAAACAAAGATGGAGAGTGCATTCTGAAAGTAAAACTAGAAGTTGCAGAGAAAGTAAAATTATACAGAGAGTAGTTCTCCCAATCCAAAAGTTCTTCTCTAGTTCAAAACTACTCCTATTTATACTACTCTTCTGATCTTCTAGTTGGCTCTTCAAGTCTTGGATATGGGCCTTTTGATCTTGAGTTGAAGCAGTTATCATCTTTAGTGGGCTCAGCTTCACTTGCAGAGAAAGTGTGCAGTAGGCATGGACTTTAGCTTAGAGTGTTAGTGGTGTTAATGTTAAGTGAAAATGTGGGGTCGAGAACGTTAGTGACAATCACCTTTTTCAATAACGTTCCTAACCCAAAATGGTCCACGTTAAAACTAACGTGACCACTAACGTTGCTTCTTGGCCCTTCGCAACTGTTTCTGGGGTTTACCTTTCCCAATAACGTTGAGAGTACCCCTTTCTCCCTACGTTAGAGTTCACGTTAGTATAGTTAACGTGACCTTTAACGTAGGCTTGCCAAATCTTCGAGAGCGTTAGTGACACCTACCTTTTTCACTAACGCTCCAAAACACCCCTTTCCCACGTTAGCGCCTCACGTTAATTACATTAACGTGACCACTAACGTGGTGTTGATTGCCATCTCCAACGTTAGTGACAAAGGTGAGTGTCACTAACGTTGGCTCATCATCCCTTTCCTCCACGTTAGTTTCCACGTTAATGTAATTAACGTGGCAACTAACGTGGCTCATAGTGGCTTAGTCCAACGTTAGTGACAAAGGTGAGTGTCACTAACGTTGGCGATTCCTTGCTCCTTCCACGTTAAAGTTCACGTTAACTAAGTTAACGTGGCTCTAAACGTGTCCAATATGGGCTTAGTCCAACGTTAGTGACAAAGGTGAGTGTCACTAACGTTGGCATTATCTTTCTCTTCCACGTTAGAGTTCACGTTAACTGAGTTAACGTGACTCTTAACATGGCCAATTTCCCTTTTTGGAGCGTTAGTGGCACTCACTTTTACCACTAACGCTTGGAGCTTCCTTTTCCTCCACGTTAACTACCACGTTAATGTAGTTAACATGGTATTTAACGTAGGCTATGATGGCTTCGAAGACGTTATTGGCGATCACTTTTCTCATTAACGTTGCAAACTAGCTCCCATTCCACGTTAGTGGTCACGTTAGTTAGACTAACGTGGCTACTAACGTGGCTTTTTCTTGCCTCCTTTGTCCTGAAATCAAGCAAATAAAGTGCATCAAAGCTCTAATCAAAGTTATGAGTCATGCATCATCCAATTTGTCATTAAATTCATGCATAATTCTCATGAAATCATATAAAATTCACAATGTTTGCTTGAATCAAGATGTAACTGAAATTCTACCTAAAACTTGCTTATTTCTTAAGAAAATGCATGAAACTACCCTAAAATAGTAAAGAAAAGGTCAGTGAAACTGGTCAAAATACCCTGGCATCAAGGAATGAAGAAAAAAGCATGCAAAGTGGGAGAACTCATGAAGAAATGAAGGAACCGTAAAGCTGTCAAGCCTGACCTCTTTGTATTCAATCGACCATAACGTGAGCTACAGAGGTCCAAATGAGGCGGTTCCAGTTGCGTTCGAAAGCTAACATCCGGGGCTTCGAAATGATATAAAATTTGCTATATGTTGCTTTGCTTTCAGGGGCGCGCACGCGCCATATACGCGTGCACGCTGATGCTGCTCGTGGCCCACTAAGGTGAAATCGCCCCCAGCGATTTCTGAAGCACTTTGGGCCCAACCCAACTCATTTCTAATGCTATTACATGCAGAATTCAAGCTTGGACAAAGGGGAGAGCAATTGTTTGAAGTGTTAGCATCATGTAGAGTAGTTTCTAGAGAGAGAAGCTCCCTCTTCTCTCTAGAATTAGGTTAGGATTAGGTTAATTCCTCTTAGATTCATGTTTAATTCCTTGATTTCATCTTGTTTCCTCAACAATTTCTTGATCTAATACTTAAATTCTTCTTGATTCTCATGTTAATTTCTCTTTTGAGCATCTTTTTGTGATTGATGAACACTTGTGGATTTGGATTTTTCTTTAATGAGATTTGATGTTTGATGTTCTTTTGATGTTGATTTGAGTTGTGATTATTGATTTCTTGCAATTAGTAGTTGGTAGATTTTACTATTTCTTGTCATTTACTATGCTTTCTTTTTATGCCTTCCAAGTGTTTGACAAAATGCTTGGTTTGTTGTTAGAGTAGATTTTGAGCATTCTTGACTTGGAAAGAGTAATTAGGCAATCTTGAGTCATAAAAACCCAACTCATGTTGGTGATCTAGAGTTGTTAGCTAATATTATTTCCATTGACACTAATCTTTTGCTAATTTAATTAGTGAGTTGATTAGGACTTTTGGATTGAGATTAGCTAGTCTTGTTAGACTTTCTCTCATAGAAGATAACCTATATCTTCTTCTAATGTTGGAGATGACGTAATAAGATAAATTCTTGTTTATATTTGTGACATGATTAGTTAGTCTTGTTTGACATTCTCCCTATGTGGAGATGACATGATAGCTTCTTCCGTTAGAAATACCTCCCCTTAAGTTGCCATCATCCTTCACAACATTCAAGTGGGTAAAATTTATATCCCTTAGCTTTCTAATTCCACTTGAATATGGGCTACTGGAGACGGATGGTCAACTTATAGCTCTTTGTGGCATTAAGAGTAAGAGGAAGATGGTCAGTGGTAAGAATTATCCTGCAAGGTTCATTATGGTTGGAAGCTTTAAGTTTAAACGCAAAGGTTGGTGGAGAGCTCAATTGAATGGATCTAGGAAGCTGTTTGGACGCTTTAGTGAGAATTCTAAAGCTGAACCACCCGGATGGAATCATAATGATCAACAAGAAGACGGGTGCAAAAGCAAGATTTGAGACCCCAGAATTCATTCCGGCAATCAACACTCTTGGGGCCTTTTCACTTGCTTTCACTTACTTGAAGGCTTTCTGCACCTAGTTTGGGATCCCGGAGGCTGTTGGCATTCCAAACATTGGTGGAGATTTCTGGATGAATTCAAGCACAAGCCACCATAACAGAGAGCTCACAAAATGTCCAATTTAAGGACTTTAAATAAAAGTGCAAGGTGGGAGACAAACCACCATGGTATGATCGCTCCTTTTCCAATTATAATTTTATTTAGTTTTGTTTGTTTTTTTGAATTTTATTTTATTGAACCTGGAATTATTCATAGCATCTGCATACTACATTCTGCATATAAAAAAAACACACGCACGCAACACGGCAGCGTCGCTGACGCGTCCGCGTCACCAGTGCGTTGTGAAGAAAAGAAAGTAAACAAAAAGTCACGCGAAAGCGTGGCTGGAGGCGTGCTTTAGGCACAAACATTCCCACGCGTCCGCGTGACCCACGCGGCCGTGTCATTTGGAAAAATAGCCTCCCACGCGTCCGTGTCACCCATGCGAACGTGTGCTCCAACAAATCGACGTAAAAGGGGTGCATGGCCAAAAGTTGTGTTGGAATGGGGCTGGACTCGTGGTGGAAGCCCAAGCCCTCCCACGCGGCCGCATCGATTTCCAAAAATGGCCATCCACGCGATCGCGTCAACCACGCAACCGCGTAACCCAAAAATTTGGCAAAAAGAGTTTTCGAACAGAGAGTTGCGCAAACGCGAGGCTGCACTCGCGCAAATCGCACAAATCAGGCCACGCGATTGCGTGACCCATGCGTCTGCGTCACCTGACCTTATCGCACACCACACGACCGCGTCACTCACGCGTCCGCGTCGCCTGCGCCGCACAACTTATCCAGATCAGCGCCAATTATCTTATCTTTTCTTTTCTAGTCCTAATTTCTTCTATCTTTTCTTCTTTCTTCTTCCTTTTCTGACTTTCTTCTTCTTCATCTCTTTAACTTCTCATCTCTCTTCACTTCCATTCTATTTCATTTAATTTATTTGTATACTTTCATCCATTGCATTATTTTCATTGGTGTTAGAAATTTATTTGGGTCATTATTTTCTATATTTTTGTGGATTATTAAAGGAATTGTTTGCATTTATATATTACTTTTTAAAAGATTGCTTGCATGTTCAATTTAATGCTTTCAATTGCTTATTTACCATGCTTGCTATGTGTTTGTGAAAAAGCCCGTATGGCATTGTGCACTATTTTTCGATTTCTTTCTATCTACTACTCTAAATGCTTACTTTTCACAAAATCCTTTTTATATTTTATTACTTAAATATAATTGTTATTACAAACATGTTGTTAGTTTGAAAGACCTGGTAATCTAACTTGGACATTGAATGCTTGATCTATGCTATTCATGCCTTTGCCAGCATGCCAATAAACATCTTGCATTTAATTGTCATTGCATGCACTTGCTATATTTCCATTGATGAACTTTTCACATGTAGTCATGATCATGTGTTAACGTCGTTCTTCTTTATTGTGCATTGATTACCACCTTTTCCGCTCTCTTCCTTGCTCTAACCCTTAGCTTTAAAAGTTACTTTCTTTTTCCCTTTTCAGGATGGCAACAAAAAAGGGTAAAGAGAAAGCTACTCCCAAACCACCGGCAAGGAAAGGAACAAAAAGAGCCCCAAATGAAGAACCACAACCCCCATCCACTTGCACATCTTAGCATGCACCGAGGACGGCGCAATCTTTAAGTGTGGGGAGGTCGATACCGATCTCCATGGGTTAGTTATTTCCCATTTTCAACACCAATGTTAATTTGTTAGTTGTTACATTTGCATGTTTGCTTGCATGTTTATTTAATTTTAATGCATATTTTACCACTTCTTGGTTGAAAAATAATAAGTTTTTTTCTAGGACCCTATTTTTGAAAATTTTCACTAATTTAAATTTAAAAAAATTAAAATTTTCTATGTGTTAAATTTGTTTGAAGTTGTATTTGGAATATGGTTTTTGAGCAAAACAACACACAACCCGTGAGATTTTGAGTTTATTTACATGGTTACATTATTTAACCATAAATATTTATTCTTGTATGTTTTCTTCTCTATAATTGCAATATTTGCTTTGTTCCATTCTATATGTCCATTATTTAGTGTATTTACATGCTTGCATATTGGTGCACGAAATTGTGATCTCCAGGCTCGAACAAATCCTGGTAATGGCTCCAAAGCTTGGTGCTTTGATCTTAATTCATAATTGTCACAACTTCGATACAACTAACCAGCAAGTGCACTGGGTCGTCCAAGTAATACCTTACGTGAGTAAGGGTCGAATCCCACGGAGATTGTTGGTATGAAGCAAGCTATGGTCACCTTGTAAATCTCAGTCAGGCAGATATAAAGTGATAATGGTGTTTTCGAATTTAATATAATAAAATAGGGATAGAAATACTTATGTAATTCATTGGTAGGAATTTCAGATAAGCGAATGGAGATGCTTTCGTTCCTCTGAACCTCTGCTTTCCTTCTATCTTCATCCAATCAGTCTTACTCCTTTCCATGGCTGGCTTTATGCAAGGGCATCACCGTTGTCAGTGGCTACATCCCCTCCTCTCAGTGAATAATATGCTCACGCACCCTGTCACGGCACGGCTATTCATCTGTCGGTTCTCGATCATGCTGGAATAGGATTCACCCTCCTTTTGCGTCTGTCACTAACGCCCAACAATCGCGAGTTTGAAGCTCGTCACAGTCATTCATTCATTGAATCCTACTCGGAATACCACAGACAAGGTTTAGACTTTCCGGATTCTCTTGAATGCCGCCATCATTCTAGCTTACGCCACGAAGATTCTGGTTAGGAGATCTAAGAGATATTCATTCTAGCTTAATTCATGTAGAACGGAAGTGTTTGTCAGGCACGTGTTCATAGGGGAGATGGTGATGAGCGTCACACATAATCATCACCTTCATCACGTTCTTGGGTGCGAATGGATATCTTAGAAGCGAAATAAGATGAATTGAATAGAAAACAGTAGTACTTGCATTAATCTTTGAGGAACAGCAGAGCTCCACACCTTAATCTATGGAGTGTAGAAACTCTACTGTTGAAAATACATAAGTGAAAGGTCTAGGCATGGCCGAGATGGCCAGCCCCCTAAACGAGATCACAGGATCAAAATACAATCCAAGATGCCTAATACAATAGTAAGAGGTCCTATTTATAATAAACTAGCTACTAGGGTTTACATGAGTAAGTATTTGATGTATAAATCCACTTCCGGGGCCCACTTGGTGTGTGTTTGGGCTGAGCTTAAGTGTTGCACGTGCAGAGGCCATTTGTGGAGTTGAACGCCAGTTTTTGTGCCAGTTTGGGCGTTCAACTCTGGTTTTGGATCCTCTTCTGGCGCTGGACGCCAGATTTGGGTAGAAAGCTGGCGTTGAACGCCAGTTTACGTCGTCTATTCTTAGCCAAAGTATAGACTATTATATATTGCTGGAAAGCCCTGGATGTGTACTTTTCAACGCAATTGGAAGCGCGCCATTTCGAGTTCTGTAGCTCCAGAAAATCCACTTTGAGTGCAGGGAGGTCAGAATCCAACCGCATCAGCAGTCCTTTTTCAACCTCTGAATCTGATTTCTGCTCAAGTCCCTCAATTTCAGCCAGAAAATACCTGAAATCACAGAAAAACACACAAACTCATAGTAAAGTCCAGAAATGTGAATTTAACACAAAATCTATTAAAAACATCCCTAAAAGTAACTAGATCCTACTAAAAACATACTAAAAACAATGTCAAAAAGCGTATAAATTATCCGCTCATCACAACACCAAACTTAAATTGTTGCTTGTCCCCAAGCAACTGAAAATCAAAATAGGATAAAAAGAATAGAATATACTATAAATTCCAAACTATCAATGAAACAGAGCTTCAATCATATGAGCGGGACTTATAGCTTTTTGCCTCTTGAATAGTTTTGGCATCTCACTTTATCTATTGAGGTTCAGAATGATTGGCATCTATAGGAACTTCAGATTTCGAATAGTGTTATTGACTCTCTTAGTTCAGTATGATAATTCTTGAACACAGCTTCTTTATGAGTCTTGGCCGTGGCCCTAAGCACTTTGTTTTCCAGTATTACCACCGGATACATAAATGCCACAGACACATAATTGGGTGAACCCTTTTAGATTGTGACTCAGCTTTGCTAAAGTCCCTAATTAGAGGTGTCCAGGGTTCTTAAGCACACTCTTTTTTTTGCTTTGGACCTTGACTTTAACCACTCAGTCTCAAGTTTTCACTTGACACCTATACGCCACAAGCACATGGTTAGGGACAGCTTGGTTTAGTCGCTTAGACCAGGATTTTATTCCTTTAGGCCCTCCTATCCACTGATGCTCAAAGCCTTGGGATCCTTTTTATTTCCCTTGCCTTTTGGTTTTAAGGGTTATTGGCTTTTTGCTCTTGCCTCTTGGTTTTAAGAGCTTTGGCTTTTTCTGCTTGCTTTTTCTTTTTCTTTCTATATTTTTTTTTTCGCCTATTTTTTTTTTCTGCAAGCTTTGTTCTTTGCTGCTTTTTCTTGCTTCAAGAATCATTTTTATGATTTTTCAGATTATCAAATAACATGTCTCCTAGTCATCATTCTTTCAAGAGCCAACATATTTAACATTCTTGAACAACAACTTCAAAAGACATATGCACTGTTCAAGCATACATTCAGAAAACAAGAAGCATTGTCACCACATCAATATAATTAAACTAAGTTCAAGGATAAATTCGAAACTCATGTACTTCTTGTTCTTTTGAATTAAAACATTTTTCATTTAAGAGAGGTGATGGATTCATAGGACATTTATAACTTTAAGACATAGTTACTAACTACTAATGATCATGTAATGAAGACACAAACACAGATAAGCACATAACATAGAAAACGAAAAACAGAAGAAATAAGAACAAGGAATGAATCCACCTTAGTAATGGTGGCGTTTCCTTCTTGAGGAACTAATGATGTCCTTGAGCTCTTCTATGTCTCTTCCTTGTCTTTGTTGCTCCTCCTTCATTGCTTTTAGATCTTCTCTGATTTCATGAAGGATGATGGAGTGCTCTTGATGTTCCACCCTTAGTTGCTTCCAATAATTGTGTGGAAGAAAATGTATCCCCTGAGGTATCTCAGGGATCTCTTGATTTGCAGTCAAATGTTCTACCACTGAGCTATAGACCCTTGATGGAAGCTTTTGTCTTCCCTTTCCTCTTTCTAGAGGTTTCTCTGGCCTTAGGTGCCATCAATGGTTATGGAAAAAACAAAAAAGCTATGCTTTTACCACACCAAACTTAGAATGTTGCTCGCCCTCGAGCAAAAGAAGAAAGAATAGAAGAAGAAGAGGATATGGAGGAGATGGATGGCTGTGTGTATTCGGCCATATGGGTGGGATTGGGTGGGGAAGAGATGTTGAATTTTTGAAGGTAAGTGGGTGTATGGGTGTGAGTGGTAAATGGAAGACAGAAGGGATGAGTGTATATTGGGAATAGAGGATGATTGAGAAGAGAGAAGAGAGTGAGTGAAGGTAGGTGGGGATCCTGGGGGTCCACAGATCTTGGGGTGTCAAGGCATTTACATCCCTGCACCAATTTAGGCATGCAAAATGCCCTTGCACACAACTCTGGGCGTTCAGCGCCAGGTTGGTGCCCATTTTGGGCGTTCAACGCCCCTTTGCTGCCATTTCTGGCGTTGAACACCAGAACCATGCTTGTTCTGGGCGTTCAGCGCCAGGATGCTCCCATTCTGGGCGTTCAACGCCAGAACTATGCTCTGTTCTGGCGTTTGAACGCCAGACAGATGCTCCTCCAGGGTGTGATTTTTCTTCTGCTGTTTTTGATTCCGTTTTTGATTTTTTTGTTTATTTTGTGACTCCACATGATCATGAACCTAAGAAAACATGAAAAACAATAAAAATAAGAATTAGATAAACATTGGGTTGCCTCCCAACAAGCGCTTCTTTAATGTCAATAGCTTGACAGTGGGCTCTCATGGAGCCTCACAGATGTGCAGAGCTTTGTTGAGACTCTCCAACACCAAACTTAGAGTTTGGATATGGGAGTTCAACACCAAACTTAGAGTTTGGTTGTGGCCTCCCAACACCAAACTTAGAGTTTGACTGTGGGGGCTCTGGTTGACTCTGCTTGGAGAGAAGCTTTTTCTGCTTCCTCTCCATGGTTGCAGAGGGAGATCCTTGAGTTTTAAACACAAGGGAGTCCTCATTCCATTAAAGGACTATTTCACCTCTGTCAACATCAATCACAGCTCTTGCTGTGGCCAGGAAAGGTCGTCCTAGGATGATGGATTCATCCTCTTCCTTTCCAGTATCCAGGACTATGAAATCAGTAGGTATGTAAAGGCCCTCAACCTTTACTAATACATCTTCTACTTGTCCATAAGCCTGTTTTCTTGAGCTGTCTGCCATCTCCAGTGAGATTTTAGCAGCTTGCACCCCATAGATTTCCAGTTTCTCTATTACAGAGAGGGGCATGAGGTTTATTCCTGAACCAAGGTCACACAGAGCCTTAAAGATCATGGTGCCTATGGTACAGGGTATTATGAACTTTCTAGGATCCTGTCTCTTCTGAGGCAATGTCAGTTGATCCAGATCACTTAGTTCATTGATGAACAAGGGAGGTTCAACTTCCCAAGCATCAATGCCAAATAATTTGGCATTCAGCTTCATGATTGCACCAAGAAACTTGGCAGTTTGCTCTTCAGTGACATCCTCATTCTCTTCAGAAGAGGAATACTCATCAGAGCTCATGAAGGGTATAAGGAGGTTCAATGGAATCTCTATGGTCTCTAGATGAGCCTCAGAGTCCTTTGGTTCCTCAGAGGGAAGCTCCTTATTGATCACTGGATGTCCCAGGAGGTCTTCCTCCTTGGGATTCACGTCCTCTCCTCTCCTCACAGGTTCGGCCATGGTGCTTATGTCAATGGCCTTGCACTCTCCTTTTGGGTTCTCTTCTGTATTGCTTGGGAGAGTACTAGGAGGGATTTCAGTGATCCTTTTACTCAGCTTATCCCATGAGTTCAGGCTATTCTTAGGTTGAGAATCCAACCAGAGTCTAGCTCTGTCTCTTACAGCAAAAAGGGAAAAGCATGAGCCTGTAGACTTTAGGATCTACTCCATTAGTCTTTACAGTATCACATATCTGCAAGAATTCAGTTAAGAACTGAAAAGGGTCTTCAGATGGAAGTCCATGAAACTTGCAGTTCTGCTGCCTTAGAGAAACTAATTGAGGTTTCAGCTCAAAGTTGTTTGCTCCAATGGCAGGAATGGAGATGCTTCTTCCATGTAAATTGGAATTAGGTGCAGTAAAGTCACCAAGCATTCTCCTTGCATTATTATTATTTTCAGCTGCCATTTTCTTTTCTTGTTTGATAATTTCTGACAGGTGCTTGCTGGTTTGTTGTAATTCAGCTTCTCTTAGTTTCCTCTTTAGAGTCCTTTCAGGTTCTGGATCTGCTTCAACAAGAATGTTCTTGTCCTTGCTCCTGCTCATATGACAAAGAAGAGGGCGCAGAAAAATAATAATAATAGAGATCCTCTTTTTTTTTTTTTTTTTGAGTGAGGGAGAGATGTTAGTGGATGAATAAACAAATAGAATAAGGTGAGAGAGGGGAAATTTCGAAAATAATTTTTTTGAAAAAGAGTTAGTGATTTTTGAAAATAGTTTTTGAAAAAGGTTAGTAATTTTTCGAAAAAATTTTAAAATAAAAAATAAAAATAAAAATAATTAGTTAAAAAGAAATTTTTTTGAAAAGGAGGGAAGATATTTTCGAAAATTAGAGAGAGAGAGTTAGTTAGGTAGTTTTGAAAAAGTTAAGAAACAAACAAAAAGTTAGTTAGTTAGTTGAAACAAATTTTGAAAAGATAAGAAGTTAGGAAGTTAGAAAAGATATTTTGAAAAAGATAAGATGAGAAGATATTTTTGAAAAGATATGATAGAAATTAGTTTTGAAAAAGATTTGATTTTTAAAATCACAATTAATGACTTGATTCACAAGAAATCACTAGATATGATTCTAGGACTTAAAGTTTGAATCTTTCTTAACAAGCAAGTAACAAACTTAAAATTTTTGAATCAAAACATTAATTGATTATGGTATTTTCGAAAATTTGATATAAAAATGAGAAAAAGATTTTTGAAAATTATTTTTGGAATTTTCGAAAATAACCAAGAATTTTGAAAAAGATTTGATTTTTGAAAAAGATTTTGAAAAAGATAAGATTTTCAAATTGAAAATTTGATTTGACTCATGAGAAACAATTTGATTTTTAAAAATTTTTTGAAAAAGTCAACTCAATTTTCGAATTTGATGAGAGAAAAAGGGAAAGATATTTTTTTGATTTTTGAATTTTTTTATGAAAAACATGAAAATTATGCAATGCATGAAATTTTTAGATCAAAACAATGAATGCATGCAAGAATGCTATGAATGTCATGATGAACATCACGAACATATTTTTGAAAAATTTTTAATGCAAAGAAAACATGCAAGACACCAAACTTAGAATTCTTTAATGCTTAGACACTAAGAATTCAAGAATGCATATGAAAAACACCAAAAGACACAAAACAAAAAATCATCAAGATCAAACAAGAAGACTTACCAAGAACAACTTGAAGATCATGAAGAACACTATTAATGCATGATATTTTCGAAAAAAATGCAAGATGCATATGCAATTGACACCAAACTTATAACATGACTCAAGACTCAAACAAGAAACACAAAAATATTTTTGATTTTTATGATTTTCTAATTTTTTTGTATTTTTATTTATTATTTTTTTTTCGAAATTTATTGTGAAAAATAAAAATAAGGATTTCAAAATTTTTAATATGAATTCCAGGAATCTTGCCATGTTAGTCTTAAAGCTCCAATCAAAGGGTCAGGCATGGCTTAATAGCCAGCCAAGCTTTAGCATATAATTACATGGACTGGAGTGATTAGTTGAATGCCAATCCCAAAGTAGTTTGGGTATGGCTTTACAGCCAGATAGGCTTCAACATGCTTTATGAAACACTAGAATTCATTCTTAAAAATTCTGAAGAAAAATAATATTTTTGAAAACACATTTTTTTTTTCGAAAACAAGTGAGAAAATTTTGAAATATTTTTGAAAAATTTTTGAAAAGAAAACAACAAGAAAATTACCTAATCTGAGCAACAAGATGAACCGTCAGTTGTCCAAACTCAAACAATCCCCGGCAACGGCGCCAAAAACTTGGTGCACGAAATTGTGATCTCCAGGCTCGAACAAATCCTGGTAATGGCTCCAAAGCTTGGTGCTTTGATCTTAATTCATAATTGTCACAACTTCGATACAACTAACCAGCAAGTGCACTAGGTCGTCCAAGTAATACCTTACGTGAGTAAGGGTCGAATCCCACGGAGATTGTTGGTATGAAGCAAGCTATGGTCACCTTGTAAATCTCAGTCAGGCAGATATAAAGTGATAATGGTGTTTTCGAATTTAATATAATAAAATAGGGATAGAAATACTTATGTAATTCATTGGTAGGAATTTCAGATAAGCGAATGGAGATGCTTTCGTTCCTCTGAACCTCTGCTTTCCTGCTATCTTCATCCAATCAGTCTTACTCCTTTCCATGGCTGGCTTTATGCAAGGGCATCACCGTTGTCAGTGGCTACATCCCCTCCTCTCAGTGAATAATATGCTCACGCACCCTGTCACGGCATGGCTATTCATCTGTCGGTTCTCGATCATGCTGGAATAGGATTCACCCTCCTTTTGCGTCTGTCACTAACGCCCAACAATCGTGAGTTTGAAGCCCGTCACAGTCATTCAATCATTGAATCCTACTCGGAATACCACAGACAAGGTTTAGACTTTCCGGATTCTCTTGAATGCCGCCATCATTCTAGCTTACGCCACGAAGATTCTGGTTAGGAGATCTAAGAGATATTCATTCTAGCTTAATTCATGTAGAACGGAAGTGTTTGTCAGGCACGTGTTCATAGGGGAGATGGTGATGAGCGTCACACATAATCATCACCTTCATCACGTTCTTGGGTGCGAATGGATATCTTAGAAGCGAAATAAGATGAATTGAATAGAAAACAGTAGTACTTGCATTAATCTTTGAGGAACAGCAGAGCTCCACACCTTAATCTATGGAGTGTAGAAACTCTACTGTTGAAAATACATAAGTGAAAGGTCCAGGCATGGCCGAGATGGCCAGCCCCCTAAACGAGATCACAGGATCAAAATACAATCCAGGATGCCTAATACAATAGTAAGAGGTCCTATTTATAATAAACTAGCTACTAGGGTTTACATGAGTAAGTATTTGATGTATAAATCCACTTCCGGGGCCCACTTGGTGTGTGTTTGGGCTGAGCTTAAGTGTTGCACGTGCAGAGGCTATTTGTGGAGTTGAACGCCAGTTTTTGTGCCAGTTTGGGCGTTCAACTCTGGTTTTGGATCCTTTTCTGGCGCTGGACACCAGATTTGGGTAGAAAGCTGGCGTTGAACGCCAGTTTACGTCATCTATTCTTGGCCAAAGTATGGACTATTATATATTGATGGAAAGCCCTGGATGTCTACTTTCCAACGCAATTGGAAGCATGCCATTTCGAGTTCTGTAGCTCCAGAAAATCCACTTTGAGTGCAGGGAGGTCAGAATCCAACCGCATCAGTAGTCCTTTTTCAACCTCTGAATCTGATTTCTGCTCAAGTCCCTCAATTTCAGCCAGAAAATACCTGAAATCACAGAAAAACACACAAACTCATAGTAAAGTCCAGAAATGTAAATTTAACACAAAATCTATTAAAAACATCCCTAAAAGTAACTAGATCCTACTAAAAACATACTAAAAACAATGTCAAAAAGCGTATAAATTATCCGCTCATCACATATGATTGAGTCCATTATTTTTTATTAGCTCACTTATCCCAAATAAGCCTACCTTTTACATCACCCTTGTTAGCCACTTTGAACTCTTTAACCCACTTCTATTTCATAACCACATTACTAGCCTTAAGCAGAAAAACAAAATAAAAATTCCAAGTTGAATCCTTGGTTAGCTTAAGATAGATATTGTGTATAATTTAAGTGTGGGGAATTTTATGGGAACATGGGATGATATGAAAAAGTAGGGAATTAAATTGAATAAGTTATTTGAAAATTTGGGAAGCATGCTCATGTGAAATCAAAATAATTAAATTACCATGTGCATTGAAAAAAAAATAATATAGAAAAAAATTAAGTAATTAAATAAGGGGATACAATATATATATATATATATATATATATATATATATATATATATATATATATATATATATATATATATATATATATATATATATATATATATATATATATATATATTACCCCAAATGCAAAATAAAAAGAATCAATGCACATGGGACAAAATTCAAAAAATAAGTTTGATACATGAGCATGTAATACAAAAGTGGGAAAAATTTGGGTAGCTAGGTAAAGCATTTTAAAATTATATAAAGTATGTATATGTTAGGTGAGATCTTAGACTAATCAATGATTCACTTTATAAATCTCACTTGGCCATACATATATCTTTACCTTTACCTCAGCCCTGTTACAACCCTAAAAAGACCTCATGATGTTTGCATTGGTACATTAAATATTTGTTGATTGGTTTGATGAAGAACAAAGTTTAGAAAGCATGATTAGAGAAGAGTAGAGTGAGTTAACCTATACACTTGAAAGACTAGAGTGATATACACTACCAGTGAAGGTTCAATGCTTGATTCTATGTTCCCTGCTTTCATGAGCTATCTTCTTACAAGTTTACATGTCTTTTGTTGTATGATTTGAATTAGTGAAATCTGATTTATGTTTGTCTTGAAGAGCTTATTTACTTTTAACCAAGTACGTAGAAGCATTTAGCATGTAGTTGCATTCATAGGTTGCATTTCATACATTCTACCATTCCTCTTCACTCTTATAGTTTCTCTTGAGCTTAGCATGAGGACATGCTAATGTTTAAATGTGGGGAGGTTGATAAACCACTATTTTATGGTTTATCTTGTGCTCAATTGAGTGGATTTTATCAAATTTTTCATACACTTATTCATACTATTTGTATGGTTTTACATTCTCCTTCCTGATTTTGTGCTATGATCGAAAACATGCTTCTTTGGTCTTAATTTTGATATGTTTAATCTTCTCTTATTACCATTCGATACCTTGATATGTGTGTTAAGTGTTTTCAGAGTTTATAGGACAGGAATGGCTTAGAGGATGGAAAGGAAGCATGCAAAAAATGGAAGGAATACAAGAAGTTGAAGGAATTGCAAAGCTGTCAGCCTCACCTCTTCACACTCAAACGGCTATAACTTTAGCTACAGAGGTCCAAATGATGCAGTTCTAGTTGCGTTAGAAAGCTAACGTCCGGAGCTTCGATTTAATATATAATTTGCCATAGTTTCCCTGACGATAAGCGACACGAATGCGTGATCTACGCGGACGCATCGCAGTGGCGAAAAAACCAGCGTGTTTGAATTCGAAACCAGCGAATTCTGGGTTGTTTCTGACCCAGTTCTCGGCCCAGAAAATACAGATTAGAGGCTATAAAGTGGGAGAATATATCCATTCACAATCATTAGCTCATAATTCATAATTTTAGGATTAGATGTAGTTTTTAGAGAGAGAGGTTCTCTCCTCTCTCTTAGGATTTAGGATTAGGATTTCTCTTAGAATTTAGGATTTCATCTTCTTCAATCACAGGTTTAATATTCCTTTTACATTTTTATTTATTCTAATGCTTTTTATTCGTATCTGACTCATGTTACCAATTTGCCTTATGAATTCTTCGTATTTAGATTTGAATGTTTTATTTAATATAATTTGAGATATTTCAGATTTGACTTTGCTTTGCTTTATTTATATAAATGCTTTCGATTTATCCAAATTATTTTCATTCAAGTAGACTCTCTTCCCTTTTGGCTTTGGTTAAGTAATTGGTGACGCTTGAGTTATCAAATAAAGCAGTGGTTGAAATTGGCAGATTACTAATTGATCTAGATCGCTCTAAGCTAGTCTTCCCACAGGGATTGACTAGGACCTGAGGATCAAGCTAATTAGTCCACTTGACTTAACTAAGTGGGATTAAAATCCAATTCTCATCACAATTGATAAGGATAGGACTTCCAAATTCTCATACCTTGCCAAGAGTTTATTTTATAGTTATTTATTTATTTTATTTGTCATTTAAATTACTTGTTCCTTACTTTCAAAACCCCCAATTTACAAAACTCATAACCAATAATAAGAACACACCTCCCTGCAATTCCTTGAGAAGATGACCCGAGGTTTAAATACTCGGTTATCAATTTTATTGGGTTTGCTTAAGTGACAAACAAAACTTTTGTAAGAAAGAAAATCTTGTTGGTCTAAAAGCTATACTTACAATGCGAATTTATTCTGTGAATTTTTAGACCAAGCAAAAGTTCTCTCTTCACTATGCTCTCTTGCCCTTTGGCTAAATTTTGCGTGGTCTGAGCAAGTGCTTTTGTGGTTTGGGTCAGGGCTTGTAAAGTTGCTTCAAGATTTGAAATCCTAGTTTCCTGATGGTCAATGGGTGGTATGTTGGGATATGATTGTTGTTGCTGGAAGTTATTTGGGATGTTAAGGTGGTTGTTCTATGAGTTGAATGGTGGTATGGAGAAGTTATTTTGGTGGACTTGTGAATTGTTATGGGGTTGATGATATGAGTTTTGTGGTTTTTTGTATTGGTTAATGTTATTGGATGAGTGATTTTGGTTGTTTGTGTTGCGGGAGTTGTTGGAATTGTGGTTCCTCTGCCATGAGTTTTGATTATCACCCCCACCTCAAGTTGGGATGATTCCTCCATGATGGATTGTATATATCACCATGGAAGTCATTCTGATAAGAGCTTGAGGTGTTATGCATATACTGGACTTGCTCTGGTTGTTGCTCATCCTTGCATTTCTCGAAAACTTCTTCACCTTGGCCCTATCCACTTGAAGGTTGATTTGCTGTGTTTACTGCAGCCACTTGAAGTCCATCTATTCTCTTTGCCATCATCTCCATTTGCTATTGAATTTGTTGGTGCATCAATTTATTCTGTGCCAAGATAGTGTCCACACCTTCAAGCTCTAATACACCTTTCATTAGAGCTAGTTGGCATTGCCTTTGATGAGTATAAAAGTATTGATTATTGGTCATAGTGTCTATGAGATTCTGAGCTTCTTCAGCTGTCTTCATTAGCTGTAGTGAACCTCCTGCAGAGTAGTCCAGAGCCTCTTGAGCTTTTAGAGTCAAGCCCTCATAGAAATTCTGAAGTCTATCCCATTCACTAAACATTTCAGGTGGACATTTCCTAATCAAGGCTTTGTATCTCTCCCATGCCTCATAAAGTGATTCTCCATCCATTTGAGTGAAGGTTTGCACTTCTGTCTTCAATCTTATGATTCTCTGAGGTGGGTAGAACTTAGCTAGGAATTTGTTCACCAAATCATCCCAAGTATTGATGCTTTATTTGGGGAATGTCTCCAGCCATTGAGATGCCTTATCCCTCAAAGAGAATGGAAATAACAGCAACTTGTAGATATCTGGATGTACAACATTTGTCTTGACTGTTTCACATATCCTCAGGAAGACAGATAAGTGTTTATTCGGGTCTTCAAGAGGACCCCCTCCATAAGAACAATTATTTTGCACCAAAGTGATAAGTAGAGGCTTCAACTCGTTATTGGCATGAACATTTGGAGTGAGTATACTGCTCCCACAGTTTCCTGGGTTGGGGAAGGTGTAAGAGGCTAGAACTCTCCTTGGAGGTTGGCCATTGTTGTTAGCCACCTCCTCTGGTAGATTAGGGAGATTATCCTCCATCTCTTCATCTCCCTCTTCTGATTCTTCTTCTCCAATCACTCCCTTTCCTCTTGCCTCTCTTCTTAGCCTTAAGAAGGTTCTCTCTGGTTTAGAATCAAAGAAGGTGGATGCACCTCTTCTTCCTCCAGGCATACAACACAAACAAACCAAAAGAAAAAAAAATAGAACACTCTATTGCTAGAGTAAAGTTACAGTTAGCAGAAACAAAATTTAAAACAGTTAGTGAGCTTAGAAAAAACAAAGAAAAATGCTCAATCTAGATTATCACTGACTTAATCATTATCGATCTAAATCAATCTCCGGTAATAGCGCCAAAAACTTGATAGTAAAAAATTGAATTTCGCACAAACTAACCGGCAAGTATACAGGCCGCATCTAGTAGTAAAACTCACGTGAGTGAGGTCGATCCCACAGGGATTGATGGATCAAGCAATTTTAGTATGGTGATTAGTCTAGTCAAGTTAACAGTTGGTGAATTGGGTGAAATTGGATCAACAGAATATAAATTGCAAGAAATTAAAGTGCTGAAAGTAAATTGCTTGAAACTTAAATGGCAAGAAAAGTAAATTGCTGAAACTTAAAGAGCAAGAAACTAAAAGAGCTGAGCCTTAAATTGCAAAAAAATGTAAATAGTTGAATCTTAGAGTGCAAGAAAGTAAAATTTGCAGAATCTAAATTGCAGTGAAACTTAAATTGCATGAATTATAAAGGAGAATTGGGTGCAGGGAATCAAAACAGTAGTGAATCACAACAATGGAAGTAAATTCAGAGAGATCTAAATTGAAGAAAATCAAAGGAAATGATTCATCAGGGATTGGAGATATCATAATCCATCATGAATCAAATGGGTCTCAACTCCTTTCTCAATCATATGAGTAGATCCATGGTGGATTGAAATTGATTGGATCCCAATTCATTGGCAATCCAATCTCTCTAATCATAATCAATCTTGCCAATTCCTTGATCTAATTGTCAAGAGACGAGGTTAAGTGCATGTCTCTCATCCATAAGCCACACAAACTTTCAAGATCTCAATTTCTCCCGAATGGTGTTGATCAAGAGAGTTGTGAAGGATAGAGCTCCAATTCTAATGCAAGTGATTCCCCTTCCGAGGCTCACATAAGCATTCAATTGAATTAAACCCCCTTTTGGAGTGAATAATTCACAATTAAAATAGAAGATATCCAATAGCTACACAATTGAATTGAGAAGAAGAAGTATTTCATTAATTCATTATGATTACAATAGAGCTCTTCCCCCTAATGAAATTGGGGTTTAGTTTATTATTGCTCAAGTAAAACAGAAAACATAAGAATTGTAGAAAAGTGCAGAAAAGGAAAGTCAAAAGAAAATCAGTGCAGGTTTCCCAATTTGGGTTCCTGACTCAGCCTCCCAGATCTGCTAGCTATTCTAAATCAAATTTTTCTCTATTTATACATGATAAACTACTATTTTATGGTTTATCTTGTACTCAATTGAGTGATTTTTATCAAGTCTTTGCACACTTATTCATACTAATTGCATGGTTTTACATTTTCCTTCCTAACCTTGTGCTATTATTGAAAACATGTTTCCTGAGCCTTTAAATTGCTATGTTTAATCCCCTCTTATTACCATTCGATGCCATAATATGTGTGTTAAGTGATTTCAGAGTTTATAGGACAGGAATAGCTTAGAGGATGGAAAGGAAGTATGCAAAAGTGGAAGGAATACAAGAAGTTGAAGAAATTGCTAAGATGTCCAGCTTGACCTCTTCGTACTAAATCGACCATAACTTGAGCTACAAAAATCCAAATGAGGCGGTTCTAGTTGAGTTGAAAAGCTAACATCCGGAGCTTCGAAATGATATATAATTTGCTATAGCTGCCCTGAAGATAGGTGATGTGCACACGTGACCTAGAGAAAATTCAATCCACGCGTACGCGTGACTTTGCCCTGTGTTGGACATATCAGAAATTGCTGGAGGTGATTTTTGGGCTATTTTTGACCCAGTTTTCGGCCCAAAAAACACAGATAAGAGGCTATAAAGTGGGGAAATCGATCCATTCATTCATTGAACATTAATTGATAATTCAGAATTTTTGGTTTGGAGATGTAGTTTTCTATAAAGAGAGGTTCTCTCCTCTCTCTCTTAGATTTTAAGAATTATGAATTCTCTTAGTTTTAGGTTTATCTCTTCTTAATTCCAGGTTCAATGTTCCTTTAATTTAATTTCTCTTCTACTTTCAATTACTCTATCACTTTAGTTTGTTTATTTTCCCAATTTGGTTTATGGATTCCTATGTTTAATTTGATTTTCTATTTAATACAATTTGAGGTTTTCATATTTAAGATTGCTCTCTTCAATTCATGTTATTGATGCTTTTAATTTAATTTAGATTTCTCTCCCTTTTCTTTGGTTAAGTAATTGGTGACACTTGAGTTATCAAACTCAGCTGTTGATTGAAAATTAGAATTTGCTGATTGATTTAGATCCCTCTAAAGCTAGTCTTTCCTTAGGAGTTGACTAGGACTTGAGGAATCAAATTGATTAGTCCACTTGACTTTCCTTTATTTAGTAAGGGTTAACAAAGTGGGAGCAAAAAATAATTCTCATCACACCTGATAAGGATAACTAGGATGGGATTTCCAATTCTTATACCTTGCAATGGTTTTCATGATAATTTACTTTAATTGTTGCCAGTTTATTTTCTTGTTCCCTATTTCAAAAACCCAAAAATATACCTTTTTCCAAAACCAATAATAAATCATACTTCCCTGCAATTCCTTGAGAGACGACCCGAGGTTTGAATACTTTGGTGATAAATTTTACTGGGTTTGTTATTGTGACAACCAAAACTTTTGCACGAAAGGATCTTCTGTTGGTTTGGAAACTATACCTACAACGTGATTATTTTTATGAATTTCTTTACCGGCAGGAATCCGTTCGTCAAAATGGCGCCGTTGCCGGAGAATTGTAAACGTGTGCCTTATTATTGGTTATTGTAAATATTTGCTTTTTCGTTTCTTTGTTAGTGTTTCTAGTTTTAGGAGTTTATTTTCATTAATTTCTATTAGTTTTTATTTTTTTTGCTACTATGAATTCTCACCCCTCTGGCTATAAGTTTGATTCCAATGTTGTTGTAAGGAATGGAAGCTATAATGAGAACAGGCATCAAGGTTAGAAGAATCAAAGATGGGAGGAGCCACAAGGATTTGATCAACCCTCTTGGTAACAACCCCTCCAATGCGCTATAACCAACAACCATTCTGTGATGCATACCAAGATAATAGTTATGGTGGACCCTTTCATGACAAACCACCTCCACCAAATTACTATGGTCAAGAGCCATTCCAGGGAGTGTACAAAGATGATGAATGTGGTGGACCTCCTTGAAGTTACCAACAAGCCCCACCATATGCTTATGAATCCCCTCCTCAACATAACTCTGAACCACCATACTCACAAGCCCTTTTCCACGATTCACCTCCATATGACCCTAATCCTTATCCACCATACCAACCACCATATGAACCACACCCAGAACCACCACCTCAATATTCACCATCTCCATACCCTTATCAAGAAGAACCACCTCCGTATTATGAGCCCTTTCTCCCAACAATTGAACCCTCCTATCCACCCCAACCTCCATTGGATAACAACATACTCATCTTTAACATCATTGGTCTCACTTCTACACTCCAAAATCTTATAGCCCACATGAACAAACCCTCTACCTCCAATATTCAACCCTCAAACTCTAGTGTGCTTCCTTTTCAACCACATAATAATCTTCCCATCCCATCACCACCCTCCATGGAAGAGCACCCACATCCATCAATCCAAGAGCAAGATGATCCCAGTTATGCTATCAACATAGAACAAGAGAGAATGGATCGTCTTCGCGAATTCATACTTCATAAGAAGCTAGAGGAGGCCCTAAAGGTAGAGGTAGGAGAGACCCTTGGAGGAAGTTGTCAAGAGGTGGAAGTCAACAAGGAGGAGCTGGATTTTGTACTTAAAGATGAAGGAATAGTTGAAAGGAGTTGTCATGGAAGGGAAATCATCAAGGATGAGTACAATTTTATACTAAAATAACAGGACAAAGCAGTAATTATTGAAGAGGAAGAAGTGGTTGAAGACTTGGGAGATGCAGAACCTCCATGGGAAAGTCCAGTCATAGAACCTCCTTCCAAGACGTTTGAATTTGATGATGAAAAGGGTGTAAAACCTCCAAGGTATATCATGGCTAAAGACATTGAAGAGGTTGATCAAGAGATGAAGATCAAAGAAGAAGAAGCATAACCTCCCATGCCCTTGGTGAGTGGTGCACGAAATTATTACTCTCTTACAATTTCGCACACATGACCAGCAAGTGCACTGGGTCGTCCAAGTAATACCTTACGTGAGTAAGGGTCGAATCCCACGGAGATTGTTGGTTTGAAGCAATCTATGGTTATCTTGTAAATCTTAGTCAGGAAGTCAATTATGTTTATCAAGTGAATTGTGAATAACCAGTAGAGCATAAATTAAAAGTTACTTGTTGTGTAGTAATGGAGAATATGTTGGAGTTTTGGAGATGCTTTGTCCTCTGAATCTCTGATTTCCTCTGTCTTCTGATTCACGCACGCACGTCCTCCTATGGCAAGCTGTGTGTTGGTGGATCACCGTTGTCAATGGCTACCTTCCATCCTTCCAGTGAAAACTACGCTCACGCGCTCTGTCACAGCACGGCTAATCACCGGTTGGTTCTCGATCCGGTTGGAATAGGATTTACTATCCTTTTGCGTCTGTCACTAACGCCCAGCCTTCAGGAGTTTGAAGCTCGTCACAGTCATTCAATCATTGAATCCTACTCGGAATACCACAGACAAGGTTTAGACTTTCCGGATTCTCATGAATGCCGCCATCAGTTCTAGCTTATACCACGGAGATTCTGATTAAAGAATCTAAGAGATACTCATTCAATCGTATATAGAACGGAGGTGGTTGTCAGGCACACGTTCATGGTTTGAGGAAGGTGATGAGTGTCACAGCTCATCACCTCCATCACAGTTAAGCGCGAATGAACATCTTAGATAGGAACAAGCGTGTTTGAATGGAAAACAGAAATACTTGCATTAATTCATCGAGACACAGCAGAGCTCCTTACCCCCAACAATGGGGTTTAGAGACTCATGCCGTCAGAGAATACAAAGTTTAGATCTGAAATGTCATGAGATACAAAATAAGTCTCTAAAAGTTGTTTAAATACTGAACTAGTAGCCTAGGGTTACAAAATATGAGTGGACTATGATGGATGATGCAGAGATCCACTTCTGGGGCCCACTTGGTGTGCTGGGGCCCACTTGGTGTGTGCTGGGGCTGAGATTTCGTGCAGAGGCCATTTGTGGAGTTGAACGCCAGTTTTTATGCCAGTTTGGGCGTTCAACTCCAGTTTTTTATCCTTTTCTGGCGCTGGACGCCAGAATTGGGCAGAGAACTGGCGTTGAACGCCAGTTTACGTCGTCTATCCTTGTGCAAAGTATGGACTACTATATATTGCTGGAAAGCCCTGGATGTCTACTTTCCAACGAAATTGGAAGCATGCCATTTCGAGTTCTGTAGCTCCAGAAAATCCACTTTGAGTGCAGGGAGGTCAGAATCCAACAGCATCAGCAGTCCTTTTTCAGCCTGAATCAGATTTTTGCTCAGCTCCTTCAATTTCAGCCAGAAAAATACCTAAAATTACAGAAAAACACACAACTCATAGTAAAGTCCAGAAATATGAATTTTTCCTAAAAACTACTAGAAATAGACTAAAAACTAACTAAAACATACTCTAAACTATATGAAATTATCCCCAAAAAGCGTATAAAATATCCGCTCATCACAACACCAAACTTAAACTGTTGCTTGTCCTCAAGCAACTAGACAAATAAAATAGAAGACTAATATGTTGAGAAGCAATAATATCTCAGAGTTTTTGATTGAAGCTCAGATCCTAATTAGATGAGCGGGACTAGTAGCTTTTTGCTTCTGAACAGTTTTGGCATCTCACTTTATCCATTGAAGCTCAGAGTGATTGGCATCTATAGGAACTCAGAATTCAGATAGTGTTATTGATTCTCTTAGTTCAGTGTGATGATTCTTGAACACAGCTTCTTTATGAGTCTTGGCCGTGGCCCTAAGCACTTTGTTTTCCAGTATTACCACCGGATACATAAATGCCACAGACACATAATTGGGTGAACCTTTTTAGATTGTGACTCAGCTTTGCTAAAGTCCCCAATTAGAGGTGTCCAGAGTTCTTAAGCACACTCTTCTTTTTGCTCTGGACCTTGACTTTAACCGCTCAGTCTCAAGTTTTCACTTGACACCTTCACGCCACAAGCACATGGTTAGGGACAGCTTGGTTTAGCCGCTTAGACCAGGATTTTATTCCTTTAGGCCCTCCTATCCACTGATGCTCAAAGCCTTGGGATCCCTTTTATTTGCCCTTGCCTTTTGGTTTTAAGGGTTACTGGCTTTTTCTACTTGTTTTTTTTTTTTTTTCTGCAAGCTTTGTTCTTTGCTGCTTTTTCTTGCTTCAAGAATCATTTTTATGATTTTTCAGATCATCAATAACATGTCTCATGTTCATCATTCTTTCAAGAGCCAACATATTTAACAGTCTTAAACAACAAATTCAAAAGACATATGCACTGTTCAAGCATTCATTCAGAAGACAGAAAGCATTGCCACCACATTTAACCAATTAGAATTTGTTTTATTTAAACTCGAAATTTTATTGCTTCTTATTCAAAAGATCTACTACCTTATTCATGTTTAATGATGATGAGAAAAATAAACTATAGCTTAATTGGAGATAAAATCAAAATAGATACTAATTACTACTATACGACTCCTAAGGTAGAATTAAAATAAGAACAGTTATCACAGAGTTAAGGCTAAGATTAGAACTCAACAACCTTGAGGTTTGGAAAGTGGATGTTCCTCTAGTCTGTGAGGTGCTTGGTCCTTCAAGAGAGAATTTCTGGCGCTTCAGTTCCTTTAAATCACGCCCTTGCTCCTCTTGGAGTGGGTTGTTTTCCTTTAGGGGCCATGATCTTAGTGATCACGGATAAGCACACCAAACTTAGAGCTTTGCTTGTCCTCAAGCAAAAGAAAAAGAAGGAGATGGGTAGAAGGAGAGCTCCTCCCCACCATCCTGGCGTTTGAACGCCCAAACACTGCCTGTTTTGGGCGTTCAACGCCCAAATGCTGCTCTCCTGGGCGTTCAACGCCCAGTTGTTGCCCTTTTCTGGCGTTGAACGCCAGATAGCTATCCTTACTGGCGTTCAGCGCCCACTGGATGCCCATTTTGGGCGCTGAACGCCCAAAATGGCCTTCACTGGCGTTTTCTTGCCAGTAAGCTCCCTATCTCTGTTTTGTGTGTAGATTCCTTCTGTAACCCTGTAAACTTATACAAATGATTTTTTACCTTAGTGTCAGTGAACTTTATATAAACAAATAAAAATAAAAATAGAAATAGGGCAAAATGCTTAGAGGATTGTTGCCCCATGGCTGGGTTGCCTCCCAGCAAGCGCTTCTTTATGTCTTTAGCTGGACTTTGCTGAGCTTTTAATCTAGCTTCAGCCTTGAGCATTCTTGCTCAATGTTGCCTTCAAGATAATGCTTGATTCTCTGCCCATTGACAATGAACTTCTTATCAGAATCAATATCCTGAAGCTCCACATAACCATATGGTGACACACTTGTAATCACGTATGGTCCCCTCCACCGGGATTTCAGTTTCCCGGGGAATAGCCTGAGTCTAGAGTTAAACAACAGGACCTTCTGTCTTGGTTCAAAGATTCTAGATGACAGCTTTCTGTCATGCCATTTTTTTTATTTTTCTTTATAAAGCTTGGCATTTTCGAAAGCTGTGAATCTGAATTCCTCTAGCTCATTTAGCTGGAGCAATCGTTTTTCTCCTGCTAATTTGGCATCTAAGTTTAGGAATCTGGTTGCCCAATAAGCTTTATGTTCCAGTTCCACGGGCAGGTGACATGCCTTACCATACACAAGTTGATATGGAGAGGTCCCTATAGGGGTCTTGAATGCTGTTCTGTAAGCCCACAGAGCATCATCCAAGCTCCGTGCCCAATCCTTTCTACGGGTACTTACTGTCCGTTCCAGGATTCTCTTTAATTCTCTATTAGAGACTTCAGCTTGCCCATTGGTTTGTGGATGATATGGAGTGGCCACTTTGTGGCGAATTCCATACCGAACCATGGCAGAGTAAAGCTGTTTGTTGCAGAGGTGAGTGCCCCCATCACTGATTAACACTCTAGGGACACCAAACCTGCTAAAGATATGTTTCTGGAGGAACTTCAGCACTGTTTTAGTATCATTGGTGGGTGTGGCAATAGCCTCAACCCATTTTGATACATAGTCAACTGCCACCAGAATATAAGTGTTTGAGTATGATGGTGGGAAAGGTCCCATGAAGTCAATTCCCCATACATCAAACAACTCTATTTCCAAGATTCCTTGTTGAGGCATGGCGTAACCATGAGGCAGATTACCAGCTCTTTGGCAACTGTCACAATTACGTACAAATTCTCGGGAATCTTTATAGAGTGTGGGCCAATAGAAGCCACATTGGAGGACCTTGGTGGCTGTTCGCTCACCTCCGAAATGGCCTCCATATTGAGATCCATGGCAATGCCATAGGATTCTCAGTGCTTCCTCTCTAGGGACACACCTACGGATAATTCCGTCTGCACATCTCTTAAAGAGATAGGGTTCATCCCACAAGTAGTACTTTGCATCAGTAATTAGTTTCTTTTTTTGTATTCTATTGTACTCCTTGGGTATGAACCTTGCAGCTTTATAGTTTGCAATATCGGCAAACCATGGTGCTTCCTGAATGGCAAATAGATGCTCATCAGGGAATGTCTCAGAGATCTCAAGGAAGGGGAGGGACGTCCCTTCCACTGGCTCTATCCAGGACAGATGATCAGCTACTTGGTTCTCTGTCCCTTTTCTGTCTCTTATTTCTATATTAAACTCTTACAGAAGTAATACCCATCTGATGAGCCTGGGTTTTGAATCCTGCTTTGTGAGTAGATATTTAAGAGCAGCATGGTCAGTATACACAATCACTTTTGATCCTACTAAGTATGATCTGAACTTGTCAATGGCGTAAACCACTGCAAGTAGTTCTTTTTCTGTGGTTGTGTAATTTTTCTGGGCATCATTTAGAACGCGGCTGGCATAATAAATGACATGCAGAAGCTTGTCATGCCTCTGTCCCAATACTGCACCAATGGCATGATTACTGGCATCACACATTAACTCAAATGGCAATGTCCAGTCTGGTGCAGAAATGACTGGTGCTGAGACCAGCTTAGCTTTCAGCGTTTCAAACGCCTGCAGGCATGCTGTGTCAAACACAAATGGCGTGTCAGCAGCTAGCAGATTGCTTAGAGGTTTTGCGATTTTTGAAAAATCCTTTATAAACCTCCTATAGAATCCTGCATGCCCCAGAAAGCTTCTGATTGCCATAACATTGGCAGGTGGTAGTAATTTTTCAATTACCTCTATTTTTGCTTGATCCACCTCTATTCCCTTGTTTGAGATCTTATGCCCAAGAACAATTCCTTCAGTCACCATGAAGTGACACTTTTCCCAGTTTAAAACTAGGTTGGTTTCTTGGCATCTTTTCAGAACAAGTTTCAGGTGATCAAGACAGGAGCTGAATGAGTCTCCATATACTGAGAAGTCATCCATGAAGACTTCCAGAAATTTTTCCACCATATCAGAGAAAATAGAGAGCATGCATCTCTGGAAGGTTGCAGGTGCATTGCATAGCCCAAAGGGCATCCTTCTGTAAGCAAACACTCTGGATGGACATGTGAATGCTGTTTTCTCTTGATCCTGGGGATCTACTGCAATCTGGTTATAGCCTGAGTAGCCATCCAAAAAGCAGTAATAATCATGACCTGCTAGTCTCTCTAGCATCTGGTCTATGAATGGTAAAGGAAAATGATCCTTTCTGGTGGCTGTATTGAGCCTTCTGTAGTCAATACACATGTGCCACCCTGTAACTGTTCTTGTAGGAACCAGTTCATTTTTTTCATTATGAATCACTGTCATGCCTCCCTTTTTTGGGACGACTTGAACAGGGCTCACCCAGGGGCTATCAGAAATGGGATAAATAATCCCAGCCTCTAGTAATTTGGTGACCTCTTTCTGCACCACTTCCTTCATGGCTGGATTTAGCCGCCTCTGTGGTTGAACCACTGGTTTGGCATTATCCTCCAATAGGATTTTGTGCATGCATCTAGCTGGGCTTATGCCCTTAAGATCACCTATGGACCACCCAAGAGCTGTCTTGTGTGTCCTTAGCACTTGAATAAGTGCTTCCTCTTCCTGTGAATTTAAAGCAGAGCTTATGATCACTGGGAAAGTGTCACCTTCTCCTAGAAATACATATTTCAAGGATGGTGGCAGTGGCTTGAGCTCTGGTTTAGGAGGTTTTTCCTCTGAATCCTCCAATTCAGGCTGAACATCTTTAAAGATGTCTTCCAACTCTGATTCGAGACTCTCAGCCATGTTGATCTCTTCTACCAAAGAGTCAATAAGGTCAACTTTCATGCAGTCTGTTGATGTGTCTGGATGCTGCATGGCTTTGACAGCGTTCAACTTGAACTCGTCATCGTTGACTCTCAGGGTTATTTCCCCTTGTTGGACGTCAATGAGGGATCGTCCAGTTGCTAGGAAGGGTCTTCCTAGAATGAGAGTGGCACTCTTGTGCTCCTCCATTTCCAGCACAACAAAGTCAGTGGGAAAGGCGAATGGCCCAACTCTGACAATCATGTCCTCAATCACGCCTGATGGGTATTTAGTGGAACCATCAGCAAGTTGGAGACATATCCGGGTTGGTTTAACTTCTTCAGTTAAGCCAAGCTTCCTGATAGTGGATGCAGGTATTAGGTTGATGCTTGCCCCAAGATCACATAAAGCTGTCTTGGTGCAATCACCTTCTAATATGCATGGTATCAGAAAACTCCCAGGGTCTTTAAGCTTTTCAGGAAAGCTTTTCAGAATGACTGCACTGCATTCTTCAGTGAGGAGAACTCTTTCTGTTTCTCTCCACTCCTTTTTATGACTCAAGATCTCTTTCATGAACTTGGCATAAGAAGGTATTTGCTCAAGTGCCTCTGCAAATGGAATCTTTATTTCAAGAGTCCTTAGATAATCTGCAAAGCGAGCAAATTGCTTATCCTGCTCCTCTTTCCGGAGTTTTTGAGGATAAGGTATCTTGGCTTTATATTCCTCAACCTTAGTGGTTAAAGAAGCCTTTTTAGAGGGGTTGTTATCAGCACTTCTGTGTGTCTGATCCCTCTCTGGCAATTGCGTACCAGAGTTAGAAGCTGGAGTGACGTTAGATGCCAACTCACTGTCTGTTCCTGGCGCCTGAACGCCAGAAATGTGCCCCTGTTGGGCGTTCAACGCCAGATTCTTGCCCATTTCTGGCATTGAACGCCAATCCTGCCTTGTTTCTGGCGCTGAACGCCAGTTTTGGGCACAGTCTGGGCGTTCAGCGCCAGCCTTCCACCCATTTTCTGGCGTTTTAGTGCCAGAATTATTTTTCCCTGGGCGCTTACTGTCCTCAGGGGGATATTTGGTGGGTTGCTCATTTCTTGAATTTTTGATGCCTTGAGGTGGGGCATTTAATGTTTTCCCACTTCTTAATTGAACTGCTTGGCATTCTTCTGCTATTTGCTTTGATAGCTGCTGCTTTGTTTGCTTAAACTGTTCTTCCATATGTATATTAGCTATCCTTGTCTCCTGTAACCTGTCTTTGAATTCAGCTAGCTGCTTTGTTAGAAAATCTAATTGATGATTGAATTCAGCAGCTTATTTTACAGTACTGAATTCAGCAGTTACTGTTTTAACCTCTTCATTCATGGAAGGGTTGCTGCTTAGATACAGATGCTGATTCCTGGCAACTGTATCAATGAGCTCTTGAGCTTCTTCAATTGTCTTTCTCATATGGATAGATCCACCAGCTGAGTAATCTAAAGACATCTGAGCTCCTTCTGCAAGCCCATAGTAGAAGATGTCTAACTGAACCCACTCTGAAAACATTTCAGAGGGGCATTTTTGTAGCATCTCTCTGTATCTCTCCCAGACATCATAAAGAGATTCGTTATCTCCTTGTTTAAAGCCTTGGATGTCCAGCCTTAGCTGTGTCATCCTTTTTGGAGGGAAATATTGATTCAGGAATTTTTCTGTCAGCTGTTTCCATGTTCTTATGCTGGCCTTAGGTTGGTTATTTAACCACCTTTTAGCTTGATCTTTTACAGCAAATGGAAACAGTAATAGTCTGTAGACATCCTGATCTATTTCCTTATCATGTACTGTGTCAGCAATTTGTAAAAATTGTGCCAGAAACTCTGTAGGTTCTTCCTGTGGAAGACCGGAATACTGGCAACTTTGCTGCACCATGATAATGAGCTGAGGATTCAACTCAAAGCTACTAACTCCAATGGAGGGTATGCATATGCTACTCCCATACGTAGCAGTAGATGGGTTAGAATATGACCCCAGAGTCCTCCTGGACTGTTCATTTCCACTTATGTCCATGATGGATCTATGGATATAACTTGGACTGATTTATCTTTTTATTTATTTTATTTTATAAGAAGTAAATACTTAAATAAAATAAAATAACTAAAAAGAATTTGAATTTTGAAAAAAAAAATTTTTTTTTTTCGTAAAAAAAAATTAAAATTAATTAGTTAAAAAAAAACAGAAATTTTTGAAAAAGAGGGAGGATATTTTCGAAAATTAGAGAGAGAGAGAGTTAGTTAGGTAGTTTCGAAAAAGTTAAGAAACAAACAAGAAGTTAGTTAGTTAGTTGCAACAAATTTTGAAAAGATAAGAAGTTAGGAAGTTAGATGAGATATTTTGAAAAGATATTTTTTTTTTTTTGAATTTAGTGAGGAGAGAGAAAAACAATAAGATAGTACAAGATTTAAAATTTTTAGATCTAATGCTCCTTGTTTTTCGAAAAATTTGGAGGGAAAACACCAAGGAACACCAAACTTAAAAATTTTAAGATAAAGACACAAGGAAAACTCAAGAACACTTTGAAGACTCACAAGAACACAAGAACATGAAGGAAGAACACCAAACTTAAAAATTTTTAGAAAACCAAACCAAAATTTTCGAAAATCAAAGGGAAATCAACAAGAAAACACCAAACTTAAAGTTTGGCACAAGATTTAATAAAAAAAAATATTTTTGAAAAAGAAGGTTTTGAAAAGAGTATAAAAGATTCTAACCCAATTACCAAGAACACAGATTAACGCTCTAGCCAAATGAGTTATGGGACCTTATTTTAAGAAAGATTATTTTTGAAAACACCAAACTTAAAGTTTGGCACAGGATTTAATAGAAAAATTATTTTTGAAAAAGGTTTTAAAAAATATGATAGCCAATTATCATGAACATAAACACCACGCTCTAACTAACTGAGTTATAAATTTAAAGTGTTTTAACAAGGGATAAATAATAAAAGACTCTAAACCAAAAAGAAAGATTTTTTTCCTAATCTAAGCAACAAAATAATCCGTCAGTTGTTCAAACACGGACAATCCCCGGCAACGGCGCCAAAAACTTGGTGCACGAAATTATTACTCTCTTACAATTTCGCACACATGACCAGCAAGTGCACTGGGTCGTCCAAGTAATACCTTACGTGAGTAAGGGTCAAATCCCACGGAGATTGTTGGTTTGAAGCAATCTATGGTTATCTTGTAAATCTTAGTCAGGAAGTCAATTATGTTTATCAAGTGAATTGTGAATAACCAGTAGAGCATAAATTAAAAGTTACTTGTTGTGCAGTAATGGAGAATATGTTGGAGTTTTGGAGATGCTTTGTCCTCTGAATCTCTGCTTTCCTCTGTCTTCTGATTCACGCACGCACGTCCTCCTATGGCAAGCTGTGTGTTGGTGGATCACCGTTGTCAATGGCTACCTTCCATCCTTCCAGTGAAAACTACGCTCACGCGCTCTGTCACAGCACGGCTAATCACCGGTTGGTTCTCGATCCGGTTGGAATAGGATTTACTATCCTTTTGCGTCTGTCACTAACGCCCAGCCTTCAAGAGTTTGAAGCTCATCACAGTCATTCAATCATTGAATCCTACTCGGAATACCACAGACAAGGTTTAGACTTTCCGGATTCTCATGAATGCCGCCATCAGTTCTAGCTTATACCACGGAGATTCTGATTAAAGAATCTAAGAGATACTCATTCAATCGTATATAGAACGGAGGTGGTTGTCAGGCACACGTTCATGGTTTGAGGAAGGTGATGAGTGTCACAGCTCATCACCTCCATCACAGTTAAGCGCGAATGAACATCTTAGATAGGAACAAGCGTGTTTGAATGGAAAACAGAAATACTTGCATTAATTCATCGAGACACAGTAGAGCTCCTTACCCCCAACAATGGGGTTTAGAGACTCATGCCGTCAGAGAATACAAAGTTTAGATCTGAAATGTCATGAGATACAAAATAAGTCTCTAAAAGTTGTTTAAATACTGAACTAGTAGCCTAGGGTTACAAAATATGAGTGGACTATGATGGATGATGCAGAGATCCACTTCTGGGGCCCACTTGGTGTGCTGGGGCCCACTTGGTGTGTGCTGGGGCTGAGATTTCGTGCAGAGGCCATTTGTGGAGTTGAACGCCAGTTTTTATGCCAGTTTGGGCGTTCAACTCCAGTTTTTTATCCTTTTCTGGCGCTGGACGCCAGAATTTGGCAGAGAACTGGCGTTGAACGCCAGTTTACGTCGTCTATCCTTGTGCAAAGTATGGACTACTATATATTTCTGGAAAGCCCTGGATGTCTACTTTCCAACGCAATTGGAAGCATGCCATTTCGAGTTCTGTAGCTCCAGAAAATCCACTTTGAGTGCAGGGAGGTCAGAATCCAACAGCATCAGCAGTCCTTTTTCAGCCTGAATCAGATTTTTGCTCAGCTCCTTCAATTTCAGCCAGAAAAATACCTGAAAATACAGAAAAACACACAACTCATAGTAAAGTCCAGAAATATGAATTTTTCCTAAAAACTACTAGAAATAGACTAAAAACTAACTAAAACATACTCTAAACTATATGAAATTATCCCCAAAAAGCGTATAAAATATCCGCTCATCAGTGAGTAATGAAGAAGAGATTGAATTGGAAGAAAGCTACCAAAAGGAAGAGGTTGAAATTGAAGAAGCTTGCAAAGAGGTGGAAGTTATCAAGGAAGAGCACAAGGGAATGGAGCTTGAAATCACCTTACCAAAGTTGTTGGAGACGTCTGATAAACCACTATTTTATGGTTTATCTTGTGCTCAATTGAGTGGATGTTATTAATCTTTCATACACTTATTCATATAATTTGCATGAGTTTATGTTTTCCTTCTTGATTTTGTGCTATGATTGAAAACATGCTTCTTTGGTCTTAATTTTGATATGTTTAATCTTCTCTTATTACCATTCGATGCATTGATATGTGTGTTAAGTTATTTCAAAGATTACAGGGCAGGAATGGCTTAGAGGATGGAAAGGAAGCATACAAAAGTGGAAGGAATACAAGAAGTTGAAGAAGTTGCTAAGCTGTCCAGCTTGACCTCTTCGCATTCAAACGACCAAAACTTGAGCTACAGAGGTGAAAATGACGCGATTCCAGTTGCGTTGGAAAGCTAACGTCCGGAGCTTCAATTTGATATATAAAATGCCATAGTTTCCCTGACTCTAGACAATGCGAACGCGTGCTCCACGTGGACGCGTCGCAGTGACGGAAATCAGCGTGGCAGAATTCTTCTCCAGCGATTTCTGGGTTGTTTTCGATCCAGTTTTCGGCCCAGAAAACACAGATTAGAGGCTATAAAGTGGGAGAATCCATTCATTCATGATCATAAGCTCATAATTCATAATTTTAGTTTTAGATGTAGTTTTTAGAGAGAGAGGCTCTCTCATCTCTCTTAGGATTTAGTTTTAGGATTTAGGATTATTTCTTCTTCATCACAGGTTCAATGTTCCTCTTATTTATTTTCTACTTTTATTATATACTTTTAATTATTATTTATCTTTTCAATTTGGCTTATGCTACATTCATGTTATGATTTTCTTAATTAATATTATTTGAGGTATTTCAGTTTAGGATTGTTTTATTCTATTTATAAATGCTTTTAATTTAATTTAGATATTTTCTTCCTTTTGGTTTTGGTTAAGTAATTGGTAACACTTGAGTTGTCAAACTCAGCAGTGATTGAAATTGGCAGATTACTAATTAATCTAGATCGCTCTAAAGCTAGTCTTCCCACAGGGATTGACTAGGACTTGAGGATCAAGCTAATTAGTCCACTTGACTTGACTAAGTGGGATTAGAACCCAATTCTCATCACATCTGATAAGGATAACTGGGATAGAAATTCTAATTCTTATACCTTGCCAAGAGATTTTATTATTGTTAATTTATTTTAGTTGTCATTTAAATTACCTACTCCTTATTTTAAAATCCCCCAATTTACAAAACTCATAACCAATAATAAGAACACCTCCCTGAAATTCCTTGGGAAGACGACCCGAGGTTTAAATATTTCGGTTATCAATTTATTTAGGGGTTTGTTACTTGTGACAACCAAAATGTTTGTAAGAAAGGACTTTTGTTGGTTTAGAAGCTATACTTGCAACGGGAATTTATTTTGAATTCTAGACCACGCAAAAGTTCTCTCTTCAAAATGGCGCCGTTGCCGGGGAATTACAAACTTGTGCCTTATTATTGGTTATTGTAAATATTTTAAAAAAAATTTCTTATCTTATCTTAATTTTAAATTTCAAAAATCAAATATTTTTTTTAAAAATCATATCTTTTTCAAAATCTTTTCTTATCCTTTTTTCAAAAATCATATCTTTTTCAAAATATTTTCTTTTTATTAGTTTTTGTTTTTATTTTCTCCTACTACTATGAACTCTCACCCCTTTGGCTATGAGTCTGGTTACAATTATGTTGCAGGAAGAGAAGATTATAATGACAACATGCACCATGGTTGGAACAATCAAAGATGGGAGGAGCCACAAGGATTTGATCAACCCTCATGGCAACAACCACCTCCAATGGACTATCAACAACCATTCTGTGATGCATATCAAGGCAATGGCTATGGTGAGCAATCTTTTGATTATCAACAACCACCACCATATGCCTATGAACCCCCTCCTCAACATGACTTTGGACCACCATACTTACAAGCCCCTTTCCACCATTCACCTCCATATGACCCTAACCCGTATCCACCACACCAACCACCTTATGAGCCATATGAACCATATATAGAACCACCCCAATTCCAACCCAATTACTTCCAAGAACCACCACCTCAATATTTGTCATCTCCATATCCATCAACCCAAGAGCACTATGATCCTACTTATGATAGCCGAGCGCAACAAGAATCAAGGGATCATCTCACGGAAATAGTGGAAAAATTTCACGCAACCCTTCACCAATTGAATCAAGCAATAAATTAATTATCCTCTCGACGTTCGGATACTCAAGGAACCCCCATGGCTTCATGTGGACAATCTAATGAAGAACGTAGCATGAAGGAGATACTAAAAACTCCAATGGACAGTATGGAGTATGACTTTGTACTGGAACAAGCGGAGGAAGCTGTAATTATTGAAGAGGAAGAAGTGGTTGAAGACTTAGGAGATGCTGAGCCTCCATGGGAAAGTCAAGACATAGAAACTCCTTCCAAGGCGATTGAAATTGATGCGAAGGAGGGTGTACAACCTCCAAGGCATATCACAGTTGAAGACTTGGAAGAGGTTGATCAAGAGATGGAGATTAAAGAAGAAGACGCACAGCCTCCCATGCCCTTGGTGAGCAATGAAAAAGAGATTGAATTGGAAGAAAGCTACCAAGAGGAAGAGGTTGATATTGAAGAAACTTTCAAAGAGGTGGAAGTTGTCAGAGAAGAGCACAAGGGAGTGGACCTTGCAAATTCGTTAAAAATACCTCCCCCTAAGTTGCCATCATCCTTCACAACATTCAAGTGGGTAAAATTCATATCCCTTAGCTTTCTAATTCCACTTGAATATGGGCTACTGGAGACGGATGGTCAACTTAGAGCTCTTTGTGGCATTAAGAGTAAGAGGAAGATGGTCAGTGGTAAGAATTGTCCTGCAAGGTTCATTATGGTTGGAAGCTTTAAGTTTAAACACAGAGGTTGGTGTAGAGCTCAATTGAATGGGTCTGGGAAGTTGTTTGGATGCTTCAGTGAGAATTCTAAGGCTGAACCACCCGGATGGAATCATGATGATCAACTTGAAGACGGGTGTAGAAACAAGATTTGGGATCCAGGAATATATGAGGATCAATTTTGGGAGCTCAAAGCTTGTGAAGAACTCCATCAAAGCTTGAGGAATTTACTTGGTATTGATAGAGCTTATTGGAAGTCCAAGCATTGGTGGAAGTTTCAAGACGAGTTCAAGCACAAGCCACCATAACAGGGAGCTCACCAAATGTCCAACTTAAGGACTTTAACTAAAAGTGCTAGGTGGGAGACAACCCACCATGGTATGATCGTTCCTTTTTCATTTTTATTTAGTTTTATTTGTTTTCGAGTTTTATTTTGTTTTATTGTATTGAACCTGGAGTTTTTCATAGCATTCATATTAGCATTGCATTATGCATTTTACATAAAAAAAAAGCACGCACGCGACGCGGCAGCGTCGCTGACGCGTCCGCGTCACAAGTGCATTAGGAGAAAAGAAAAGTGAACAGAGAGTCACGCGAGAGCGTGGCTGGAGGCGTGCCTTTGGCACAAATTGATCCACGCGACCGCATCGCCGACGCTGCCGCGTTATTTAAAAAATAGCTTCCCCACGCGTCCGCGTCACCCAAGTGACCGCGTGGCCCTGTAAATCGACGTAAAAAGGGTGTATGGCCGAAAGTTGAGCTGGAATTGGGCTGGACTCGTGCTAGCGGCACAAGCCCTACCACGCGAATGCATGCCCTACGCGTCCGCGTAGTTCTTTAAACAAGGCCATCCACGCGATCGTGTCCACCACGCGATCGCGTCACCCAGATTTTTGGCAATATACATTTAAACAGAGAGTTGTGCGAACCTGAGGCTGCACTCGCGCGAATCGCACAAATCAGGCCACGCAATCGCATGACCCACGCGTTCGCGTCACCTGATAATTATTGCACACCACGCGACCGCGTCACTCACGCGTCCGCGTCGCTTGCGCCGCACAACTTATCCAAATCAGCGCCAAAAATCTTATCTTTTCTTCCCCAATCCTAAATTCTTCTATCTTTTCTTCTTTCTTCTTTCTTTCTTACTTTCTTTCTCTTCATCTTTTTAACTTCTCATCCTTTTTCACTTTCATTTTATTTTATTTAATTTAATTGCATACTTTCATTCATTGCATTTTAATTTTGTGCATATTTTTATTTTTTTTTCTAAATTTATTATTTTCCCATTGGTGTTCAAATGTTCTTATTCAACTGTTATATCTTTTCTGGTATTATCTTGGTGCTTCATGACTTGTTTTATTCTAATTGGATATTATTATTCATAAGTCAATGCTAATTTTTATAATACTGATATTCTTTTTGCATTGATATGCACTTACACTATTTTGCATTACCCACACCCATTCCCCCCTTTGTTGCAAATCTTGCACTATTGATATGCCGTATGCTTCTACTGTTTTCTCACTGCATGTTGTAACTACCATGTAATTGAAACTTTTATTATTTGGCATTACCAACCCATATTTTATTTATTTTTCTTATCTTTATTTCTGGGTTACTTTTCTTCTTTTTTTTCTTCTTTCAGGTTGGCCACCGAAGACGAAAAAAGGAAAAAACTTCTAAAAGGGGAGACAAACAAGTCCATCTGCACAATCCTTGAAGAAAAACATCAGTTGGAACAACCCGTCCACCTGCACATCTCAGCATGCACCGAGGACGGTGTAATCTTTAAGTGTGGGGAGGTCGATACCGATCTCCATGGATTAGTTACTCTTCTATCTCAACACCAATGTTTTATTTTCTTTATTAGTTCATTGTTGCATTGCATAATAGATTGCATGTGTAGTTAATTGTTTGCATTTAAGTACTACTTGGTTGAGATATAATAAGTTTCTTTTTAAAGACCCTATTTTTGAAAAATTTTCACTAATTTAAAATCAAAATTTTTGTGTTAAACTTATCAGAAGTTGTATTTGGAACATGGTTTTTAAGCCAAAGAACACACAACCTGTGAGATTTTGAGCTTATTTATATGGTTACATTATTTAACCATAAATATTTTATTCTTGTGTGTTTTCTTTTCTATGATTTCAATCTTTGCTTTGTTCCATTCTATATGTCCATTATTTTGTGTATTTACATGCTTGCATATGATTGAGGCCATTATTTGTTATTAGCTCACTTATCCCAAATAAGCCTACCTTTTACATCACCCTTGTCAGCCACTTTGAACTTTTTAACCCCCTTCTATTTCATAACCACATTACTAGCCTTAAGCAGAAAAACAAAATAAAAATCCCAAGTTGAATCCTTGGTTAGCTTAAGATAGATATTGTGTATAATTTAAGTGTGGAGAATTTTATGGAAACATGGGATGATATGAAAAAGTAGGGAATTAAATCATTTGAAAATTTGGGAAGCATGCTCAGGTGAAATCAAAATAATTAAATTACCACGTGCATTGAAAGAAAAAAAAAGAAAAAATATATTAAGTAATTAAATAAGGGGATACAAAAAAAAAGAAGAAAAATAATATTACCCCAAATGCAAAATAAAAAGAATCAATGCACATAGGACAAAAAAATTCAAAAATAAGTTTGATACATGAGCATGTAATACAAAAGTGGGAAAAATTTGGGTAGCTAGGAAAAGTATTTTAAAATTGTATAAAGTATGTATATGTTAGGTGAGATCTTAGACTAATCAATGATTCACTTTATAAAGCTCACTTGGCCATACATATATCCTTACCTTTACCTCAGCCCCATTACAACCCTAAAAAGACCTCATGATGTTTGCATTGGTACATTAAATATTTGTTGATTGGTTAGATGAAGAACAAAGTTTAGAAAGCATGACTAAAGAAGAGTAGAGTGAATTACCCTATACACTTGAGAGATTAGAGTGCTTATACACTACCAGTGAGGGTTCAATGCCTGATTCTATGTTCCCTGCTTTCATGAGCTATCTTCTTACAAGTTTACTTGTCTTTTATTATGTAATTTGAATTAGAGAAATCTGAATTATTTTTGTCTTCGAGAACTTATTTACTTTTAACCAAGTGGGTAGAAACATTTTTTGCATGTAGTTGCATTCACATAGATAGGTTGCATTTCATACATTCTACCGTTCCTCTTCACTTTTATAGCTTCTCTTGAGCTTAGCATGAGGACATGCTAATGTTTAAGTGTGGGGAGGTTGATAAACCACTATTTTATGGTTTATCTTGTGCTCAATTGAGTGGATTTTATCAATCTTTCATACACTTATTCATATGATTTGCATGAGTTTACGTTTTCCTTCCTGATTTTGTGCTATGATTGAAAACATGCTTCTTTGGTCTTAATTTTGATATGTTTAATCTTCTCTTATTTCCATTCGATGCCTTGATATGTGTGTTAAGTTATTTCAGGGATTACAGGGCAGGAATGGCTTAGAGGATGGAAAGGAAGCATACAAAAGTGGAAGGAATACAAGAAGTTGAAGAAGTTGCTAAGCTGTCCAACCTGACCTCTTTGCATTCAAATGAACATAACTTGAGCTACAGAGGTCTAAATGACGCGTTTCTAGTTGCGCTGGAAAGATAACGTCCGGGGCTTCGATTTGATATATAATTTGCCATAGTTGCCTTGACGCTAGGTGACGCGAACGCGTGCTCCACGCGGATGCGTCGCAGTGACGGAAATCAGCGTGGCAGAATTCTTCTCCAACGATTTTTGGGCTATTTTCGACCCAGTTTTCGGCCCAGTGGTGAGTTATTTTGGTGGAGAAACGAATATCTCCCAAAACAACACAAATCTAACCGGCAAGTGCACCGGGTCGCATCAAGTAATAAAAACTCACGGGAGTGAGGTCGATCCCACAGGGATTGAAGGATTGAGCAATTTTAGTTTAGTGGTTGATTTAGTCAAGCGAATCAAGTTTTGGTTGAGTGATTTGTGATTTGCAGAATTTAAATTGCATTGAAAGTAAAGGGAATGGGTAATTGACATGAAATTAAAGAGAACTGGAATTTAAAGTGCTGAATCTTAAAGAGCAAGAAATTAAATGGCGGAAACTTAGAATGCAAGAAATGTAAATTGCAAAATCTTAAAGTGCAAGAAATGTAAATGACTTGAATTGTAAAGGGGATTGGGACTTGGATTTGCAGAAATTAAACAAGGAAAAGTAAATTTGCATCAAGCAGAGAAGTAGAAGATGATTTGGATCAAATCGGATCTGAAGCAAAACAAGTAAATGAACATGAAAACAGTAAACAGAGAATTGAAAATTAGAAGTTCAGATCTCAGGACCCAGAGACTAGAAAACCAAGTCTAGATCTCAATGCCTTCCTAGATCCAACAAGAACACTTGCAAGGGAATTGTAAATTGCAAGGAAAGTAAATGAAGAGCAATTAATAGAAAATTAAACTCAATTAAGCAGTAAAGGAACAGAGAGATCCAAGGATGAGATTGAAACAGAATTTCTTCAATTCTCCAACCCAAGATCCAAGACAATTATAATTGAAATTGAAAGCAAATAACTAAGAGGAAGAAAAGTGAATTCTCCTTCCCCGAAACTAAGAAATTAAAGATCACTCAATATCCAAAGCTCTCCGAAAACTATTATGAAAATTCAAAGGGAAAGCTCCCCGAAGAACTTGAATTCTATCCTATTTATACACTTTCTTCAAATGATCTTCAAGCCTTGAGTTGGGCCTTTGCTCTTGGTGGAATTGGGTTGAAAGAGGCCTTGGTTGATTGCTCTTGGAGTTTGGAGAAGAACCAAAGTGAACCAAATGAACCGGGTTGGAGTTTTGCAAAAGTTGGACCAAAAGTTGGAGCAAAAGTTAGGGTCTAACTTTTGGTCCAACTTTTCATATCAGCCAACATAACTTGTTGATACTCACGTTGGTGCAAAAGTTAGGGGTCTAACTTTTGCACCAACGTTGGCCTTCCTTAGTGCACTTGTGGCGCCAACGTTAGCCTCAAAGTTAGGGGCTAACGTTGGCGCAAACTTTTGCTCCTCCCCTTGTAGTTTTCATGTGCCAACGTTAGCCTCAAAGTTAGGGGCTAACGTTGGCGCAAACTTTTGGTGCCCAGGGAGTGTTTTTCTCATGCCAACGTTAGCCTCAAAGTTAGGGGCTAACGTTGGCGCAAACTTTTGGTTCCCAGGGGTGATTTTCATGTGCCAACGTTAGCTTCAAAGTTAGGGGCTAACGTTGGCGCAAACTTTTGGTACCTAGGGAGTGATTTTCAAGTTCCAACGTTAGCCCAAAAGTTAGGGGCTAACGTTGGGGCTAACTTTTCACCCAAAAGTTTGTGCAAAAGTTTGAGGCTAACTTTCGGTCCAGCTTTTTGCTTCCTGGTTCAATTTCACTTATTCCATTGTCTTCTCTTTACTCCTAGCTATTCCTTCTTGCTTCAACCTTTCTCCAAGCTTTCTTCACCTATCATTAATCAACCAAACACATCAAAGCTATGCTTAAAATCATGAGATATTCATTCTTTCATAATATGTGACAATTATAGTATAAAACCTCATGAAATAGCATGAATTCATACATGGTTGATTAAATCAAAGGAAACATGAAAATCTACCCAATTAGCTTGCTTATGGCTCAAGAAAGTGCATAATTCAATTGAAAACTAAAGAAAAAGGCTAGTGAAACTAGGCTAAGATGACTTGTCATCACAACACCAAACTTAAAGCTTGCTTGTCCCCAAGCAAGAAAAAGATTTTATTGAGAAGAAAGAATGAAATGGAAGAGGATGTTCATGCTAGCAGAGTATTATTGATAGTTCATGGGATTTTGTGTGGATATATAAATACTCACTTCTTATTGACTCCTAGGCCTAGAAAGTCTCCTTCAAGCTTCAAGTAACATACTGCTATGACCTCTTATTATTCCTTTATCCTTGGCTATTACTTTGTTTATAAGCTTTATTTGAGTGTCATGTGTAGCAAGTTCATTTCCTTTTCTTTATACTTGACACATTATTCACTATAGACACTTGGCTCACATTCCTTCTTAGAACATTGATGCCCAGCACCTCTTTGGGCTACTAAGTGCCTTGTAGTTAGGTTGCTCTTGATAGTGGACTTTCAGCTGATGATCTCGGGTTAGTTAACCCAAGTCATCAAGTGTTGATGCACTCCAAAGAGCTTAATAATCCAAGCAGATCCTAATACAAAGACACCACGGGCATATATTCTAAGGTTCAAGCTATTGGTGTCCAGCTTTGTTTCTTTTTGTTTTTCTTTTGTTCTGCCACTTTTTGGCTATTTCTTTTTCTCCTTTTTTTTTTCTTTCTTTTTGTTTTTCTTTCCAACCAAGGACTTTTATTTGATTAAGATTCATAGACAGTAGCTACTTTCTACTTAAGAGGAGACATCCTAGTGTTCTTATTCATTAAAGGTGAGCTATTATACAATCACACACATACCACCACTTACTTTTATTTTACTTCTATCTAACAGAGAACTATCTCACTTCACATTCAAACATTTCTTTTATTGAATTGAAAATGCAGGGGACAAAGCATGCTTTTTGTTAAGTGAAAGTAAACACACAAGCACATACTTAAGCTATCATACTTATTTCAACTAGAACACTCAAGATGCAAAATGACTGAACTAACAGTTACTGTTGCAATGGTAACACTCAAACTTCCAAATTAGAACAGTTCAATGCTGATAGAATTAAGTGACAATACAACCTCTTGGTGGCTTCTTCTTCTTACTCTCAGCTGATGGTATGTAACCCTTCCAAGAGAGTGATTGAATTCCTATAAAGTTCATGGAAGTTGCTTGTTTCTCAAGCCCTTAGGTAACTTGTTAGTGTGCAGAATTTTCTTGTAGGCTTTTGAACTTACTTTGGTGTGTGAACACCAAACTTAGTTCCTTGCCACCTTTCTCATGCATCAAAATAACTATATGTGAAATCCTCCTATCTTTGTTAAAGACAATAAAAACTAGAAAAACTAAAAAGTAAATAATTGGTTAATTAGTTTATCTGATTACTCGGAGCTAGCATCCATGTATGCAGAAGGTGAGAATGTGCTTTTAAATGAGAATTTGGTGGAACACCAAATTTAGAATCTTTCATTCTCTCTTAATTTATTTTGGTGTGCAACACCAAACTTAGCTCCTTGCAATATAGATAAGTCTAATTAACCCTTTTATTGAAATAGCTATGAGAAGTGAACTACCTCAGGTTGGGTTGCCTCCCAACAAGCGCTTCTTTATTGTCATTAGCTTGACATCAATCCACTTAGATCATGGGGGTTGAAAATCATAGTGCCTCAGCTTTTCTCCTCTTACTGTGAACCTCCTTCCGGTCTCCTCTTTGATGATCTCTAGGTGTTCAAGTGAAAGAACCCGGTTTACAGTGTAGTATTCGGATGATTGTGGGGACACCTTCATTGGTTGGGTGTTTAACACTACTTTATCCCCTGGTGAAAAGCCTTCAGTAGGGATCTTCTTATTTCTCCACCCTCTTGGCCTCTCCTTCTTTTCTTTCTCAAAAGATACCCCCTGCCTTGGTGGTTCCTTATCTGAGATGTTGAATTTCTCATCTGGAGGTTTTGGATCTAGTTTCTCCTTGATTTCTTTGGTCTGTTGCACCATCTCTACTTCTTTTAAGCATGGATTTGGAAGTCTTGGAGCTAACTCATTGACTACCTCCTTCAAACTTTGATCTCTGGCCTTATCCTCCATACACTCTTCTTCTTGAGTGGGCTCATGTGGGGTTTTAAAAACATGGAATGCTAGGTGCTCGTCATGTACTCTCAGCAACAATTCCCCTTTTTCAACATCTATCAGTGCTCTGCCGGTAGCAAGAAAAGGCCTCCCTAGGATGATGGGGGTGTTAGGATCCTCCTCCATATCTAGGATGACAAAATCAACTGGGAGAAGGAATTTTCCCACTTTTACCAGCACATTCTCTACAACTCCAAGTGCTTGTTGAATGGACTTGTCAGCCATTTGGAGAACTATTCGTGTGGACTTCAGCTCAGAAATTTTAAGCTTCCTCATAAGAGATAGAGGCATCAAGTTTATACTTGCACCAAGGTCACAGAATGATTTCTCAATAATTGTGTTTCCTATGGTACAAGGTATATAAAACCTTCCAGGATCCTCCTTCTTCTCTGGTAAACCTCTTTGGAGAATAGCACTACACTCCATTGTCATTTCAATAATCTGTCCTTCCTTCAAGGGTCTTTTCTTTGTTAGCACTTCTTTCATAAATTTGGCATATAATGGCATCTGTTCAAGTGCTTCTAAGAACGGAATATTGATGCTGAGTGTCTTGAATATGTTCAGGAACTTTGAGTATTGCTTATCCTCGTTTTCTTTTTTGAATCTTTGAGGATATGGAAGTTTAGGGATATATGGCTTCATCCCTTCCTTCTTCTCTTGTAGCTGTGTTTCAAGGATGTCCACATCTTTCTTTGAGCTTTTTGCATTCTTGGTCTTTCTCTCCTCTTCACTTCTCTCTTCTGTCTCTTCTTATGGAACTTCTCTGTTGTGTTCTTCTTGATTGATGGCTTCCTTCTCCCTAGTCTTTTCACTTCCCACTATGATTGCTTTGCACTCCTCCCACTTTGTAGCTTTTCCTTTGTCCTTTGGATTGGAGATTGTATCACTTGGGAGAACATTGGTTGGCCGTTCAGCTTGTTTGGCCAATTGTCCCACTTGTCGTTCAAGGCTCTTCATGGTAGCTTCATTTCTCTCTTGCATTTTGACCAAGCTTTGAGTGGACTGAGCAATTGCTTGTATGGCTGCCTCAAGACTTGAAATTCTACTTTCATGATGGTCTATTGGTGGTATGATGGGGGTGGAATGTGGTTGCTGGAAGTTATTTGTAGGGGTAGTGTGGTAGTTTTGGGGGTTAGATGTTGGTGCGGAAATGCTATTTTGATGAGTTTGTGGATTGTGGTGGGGTGGTTGATATGTATTTTGTGGTTTCTTGTATTGATTATTATTAGCGTTTTGCTGGTCGTGGTTTGAGTAAGTTGTGTTTCTTGAGTTGTTTTGGTTTGAGTTTTTCTGCCACGGTTGCTGGCTGTGGGTGTGGTTATCTCCCCATCTGAGATTTGGATGGTTCTTCCAGGATGGATTGTAGGTGTCACCATAAACCTCATTTTGGCATGAGCCTTGGTTGTGCACATATTGAGGTTGTTCCTGCTGCTGATTTTCTTGGTTTTCTTCATTTTGTCCCCATGTGGTTGATGGTTGGCTTGTATTCACTGCTGCAACTTGTAAACTATCAATCTTTTTAGCCATCTGCTCAAATTGTTCTTGAATCTGCTGCTGCATTATCTTGTTTTGAGCTAGGAGGGTGTCAACCCCTTCCATTTTTAACACTCCTTTCCTTAGTGATGGTTGGTGTTGTCTCTGATGGCCAAAGAAATATTGGTTGTTAGCCACCATGTCAATGAGGTTCTGAGCTTCTTCAGCTGTCTTCATGAGTTGCATTGAGCCTCCTGCTGAATAGTCAAGTGCCTCTTGAGCTTTCATTGTCAGTCCTTCATAGAAATTTTGGAGTTTATCCCATTCATTAAACATCTCAGGAGGGCACTTCCTGATTAGAGCTTTGTATCGTTCCCATGCCTCATACAAGGGTTCAGCATCCATTTGTGTGAATGTTTGTACTTCAGTCTTCAATCTAATAACTCTTTGAGGTGGGTAAAACTTGGCAAGAAACTTGGTTACTAGATCATCCCAGTTGTTGATGCTATCTCTTGAAAATGACTCCAACCATTGAGTGGCTTTGTCTTTGAGGGAAAATGGAAATAGCAGCAATTTGTAACTGTCAGGATGCACACCATTGGTCTTCACTGTGTTACATATCCTCAGGAAGGTGGATAGGTGCTGGTTTGGATCTTCCAAGGGGCCTCCTCCATAGGAACAATTGTTCTGCACCAAGGTGATGAGTTGGGGCTTCAATTCAAAGTTGTTTGCATCGACATTTGGGGTAAGGATGCTACTCCCACAATGCCTTGGATTAGCAAATGTATATGAAGCCAAGACTCTCCTCTGGGGTTGACCATTGTTGTTGGCCATTCTCACTGGTGGATTTGTTGGATTTGTTGAGTGTTCCTCCAATTCATGATATTCTTCATCTGATTCTTCCTCTCCAGCAACATTTTTTTCTCTTGCTTCTCTTCTTAGCCTTCGGAGAGTTCTTTTGTCTTGTTCATGAAAGGTGGGTGTGGTTCTTCTTGTACCTGACATACAAGCAGAACATAAGAAACACACAAACCAGTGACACTTCAATCTATTGCTAGAATGAAGTTTTAGTTAGCTGAAGCAAAAATTCAAACAGTTAGTGGGTTAATTGAAAATTAAAGGACAGAAAAGAAAAAGTGCTTGATCTAGATTACCACCTCACTTAATCATTGTCAATCTAATCAATCCCCGGCAACGGCGCCAAAAACTTGATGAGTTATTTTGGTGGAGAAACGAATATCTCCCAAAACAACACAAATCTAACCGGCAAGTGCACCGGGTCGCATCAAGTAATAAAAACTCACGGGAGTGAGGTCGATCCCACAGGGATTGAAGGATTGAGCAATTTTAGTTTAGTGGTTGATTTAGTCAAGCGAATCAAGTTTTGGTTGAGTGATTTGTGATTTGCAGAATTTAAATTGCATTGAAAGTAAAGGGAATGGGTAATTGACATGAAATTAAAGAGAACTGGAATTTAAAGTGCTGAATCTTAAAGAGCAAGAAATTAAATGGCGGAAACTTAGAATGCAAGAAATGTAAATTGCAAAATCTTAAAGTGCAAGAAATGTAAATGACTTGAATTGTAAAGGGGATTGGGACTTGGATTTGCAGAAATTAAACAAGGAAAAGTAAATTTGCATCAAGTAGAGAAGTAGAAGATGATTTGGATCAAATCGGATCTGAAGCAAAACAAGTAAATGAACATGAAAACAGTAAACAGAGAATTGAAAATTAGAAGTTCAGATCTCAGGACCCAGAGACTAGAAAACCAAGTCTAGATCTCAATGCCTTCCTAGATCCAACAAGAACACTTGCAAGGGAATTGTAAATTGCAAGGAAAGTAAATGAAGAGCAATTAACAGAAAATTAAACTCAATTAAGCAGTAAAGGAACAGAGAGATCCAAGGATGAGATTGAAACAGAATTTCTTCAATTCTCCAACCCAAGATCCAAGACAATTGTAATTGAAATTGAATGCAAATAACTAAGAGGAAGAAAAGTGAATTCTCCTTCCCCGAAACTAAGAAATTAAAGATCACTCAATATCCAAAGCTCTCCGAAAACTATTATGAAAATTCAAAGGGAAAGCTCCCCGAAGAACTTGAATTCTATCCTATTTATACACTTTCTTCAAATGATCTTCAAGCCTTGAGTTGGGCCTTTGCTCTTGGTGGAATTGGGTTGAAAGAGGCCTTGGTTGATTGCTCTTGGAGTTTGGAGAAGAACCAAAGTGAACCAAATGAACCGGGTTGGAGTTTTGCAAAAGTTGGACCAAAAGTTGGAGCAAAAGTTAGGGTCTAACTTTTGGTCCAACTTTTCATATCAGCCAACATAACTTGCTGATACTCACGTTGGTGCAAAAGTTAGGGGTCTAACTTTTGCACCAACGTTGGCCTTCCTTAGTGCACTTGTGGCGCCAACGTTAGCCTCAAAGTTAGGGGCTAACGTTGGCGCAAACTTTTGCTCCTCCCCTTGTAGTTTTCATGTGCCAACATTAGCCTCAAAGTTAGGGGCTAACGTTGGCGCAAACTTTTGGTGCCCAGGGAGTGTTTTTCTCATGCCAACGTTAGCCTCAAAGTTAGGGGCTAACGTTGGCGCAAACTTTTGGTGCCCAGGGGTGATTTTCATGTGCCAACGTTAGCCTCAAAGTTAGGGGCTAACGTTGGCGCAAACTTTTGGTACCCAGGGAGTGATTTTCAAGTTCCAACGTTAGCCCAAAAGTTAGGGGCTAACGTTGGGGCTAACTTTTCACCCAAAAGTTTGTGCAAAAGTTTGAGGCTAACTTTCGGTCCAGCTTTTTGCTTCCTGGTTCAATTTCACTTATTCCATTGTCTTCTCTTTACTCCTAGCTATTCCTTCTTGCTTCAACCTTTCTCCAAGCTTTCTTCACCTATCATTAATCAACCAAACACATCAAAGCTATGCTTAAAATCATGAGATATTCATTCTTTCATAATATGTGACAATTATAGTATAAAACCTCATGAAATAGCATGAATTCATACATGGTTGATTAAATCAAAGGAAACATGAAAATCTACCCAATTAGCTTGCTTATGGCTCAAGAAAGTGCATAATTCAATTGAAAATTAAAGAAAAAGGCTAGTGAAACTAGGCTAAGATGACTTGTCATCACCCAGAAAACACATATTAGAGGCTATAAAGTGGGAGAATCCATTCATTCATGATCATAAGCTCATAATTCATAATTTTAGTTTTAGATGTAGTTTTTAGAGAGAGAGGCTCTCTCCTCTCTCTTAGGATTTAGTTTTAGGATTTAGGATTATTTCTTTTTCGTCACAGGTTCAATGTTCCTCTTATTTATTTTCTAATTTTATTATATACTTTTAATTATTATTTATCTTTTCAATTTGGCTTATGCTACATTCATGTTATGATTTTCTTAATTAATATTATTTGAGGTATTTCAGTTTATGATTGTTTTATTCTATTTATGAATGCTTTTAATTTAATTTAGATATTTTCTTCCTTTTGGTTTTGGTTAAGTAATTGGTAACACTTGAGTTGTCAAACTCAGCAGTAGTTGAAATTGGTAGATTACAAATTTATCTAGATCACTCTAAAGCTAGTCTTCCCACAAGGATTGACTAGGACTTGAGGATCAAGCTAATTAGTCCACTTGACTTGACTAAGTGGGATTAGAACCCAATTTTCATCACATATGATAAGGATAACTGGGATAGAAATTCTAATTCTTATACCTTGCCAAGAGATTTTATTATTGTTAATTTATTTTAGTTGTCATTTAAATTACCTGCTCCTTATTTTAAAAACCCCCAATTTACAAAACTCATAACCAATAAGAAGAACACCTCCTTGCAATTCCTTGGGAAGACGACCCGAGGTTTAAATACTTCAGTTATCAATTTATTTAGGGGTTTGTTACTTGTGACAACCAAAACGTTTGTAAGAAAGGACTTTTGTTGGTTTAGAAGCTATACTTGCAACGGGAATTTATTCTGAATTCTTGACCATGCAAAAGTTCTCTCTTCAACGTCTCCCCCAAAGCCATTACCATCCAAAACAACATTCAAGTGGGTAAAATTCTTATCCTTGACCTTTACTTTCCCACTTGAATATGGTTTACTTGAGACAGATGGTCAACTTAGAGTTATTTGTGGCATTAAGAGTAAAAGGGAGATGGGTAGTGGTTGGCAACACCATCCTAGGTTTGTTACGGTTGGAAGCTCAAGGCCTGATTGCAAGGGTTGGCATAATTCTCAATTAATTGGGTCTAGGAGGATGTTTGGGTGCGTAAGTGAGAATTCTAAGGCTGAACCACCCAGATGGAATCATTATGATCCACTTGAAGACGGGTGTAGAAACAAGATTTGGGATCTGGGAATATATAAGGATCAAATTTGGGAGCTCAAAGCTTGTAAAGAACTCCATCAAAGCTTGAGAAATTTACTTGGTATTGATAGAGCTTATTGGAAGTCCAAGCATTGGTGGAAGTTTCAAGACGAGTTCAAGCACAAGTCACCATGACAAGGAGCTCACCAAATGTCCAACTTAAGGACTTTAATTAAAAGTGCTAGGTGGGAGACAACCCACCATGGTATGATTGTTCTTTCTTTTCTCTCCTTAGTTTTATTTTAGTGACTCTTCTCATTAGTATTGCATATAGTCTGCATTTTCATCTGCATAAAAAAAAGAACAAAAAGTTGCGTGGAAACAGTGCAGAAAGTGTGCCAATCGCACAAGCATCACCACACGTACGTGTCCCTCACGCGTACGCGTCATCTGAGAATTTGGCACTTCACGCGTACGCGTCAATGACGCACACGCGTGACCTTGCGAATTCGACGTAAAAGGTGTATTGGTCGAAAGTTATGCTGGCTTGGTGCTGGAATTATGCTAGAAGCACAAATCCACCCACGCGTACGACGACGCGTGCGCGTCATTTTCCACTATTGCACTTACACGCGCGCGCGTGCCTGACGCGCACGCGTCATATGACATTTTGGCACATATCCCAAAACGAACAGAGGGTTGTCTGAGTGCCACGATACCCTCACGCGAATAGCACAAACATGGTCACGCGTACGCGTGGAGTACGCGTACGCGTCATTCGTGAATCCGAACCTGAACCCTGCGCAGCCCTATTTTTTTTATATCTTATCTTTATAAATCCTAATTTCTTTCTTCTTCTAATTTCTTTCTTTTCCTTCTTCTTTATTCTCCCATCTTTTTCCATTCTTTCTCTTTCTTTACTCTTCTCTTCTTCTTTTCTCCTCCATCATATTTTCTTCACCTCACGTTCTTCATTACCCCTCTTTATCACCTTCTTCTCAAGGTTCTTTCTTTTTAGTTTCTTTTTCTTCTTCTTTTTATTATTTATCTATTTTTGCATTATTTTACTTGGTGTTAGAAATCTAATTGGGTGATTGTTTTCTTCCATATTTACTTGTGGATTATTAGAGAGTTATTTGACAATTATCACTAATTATTATTTTTGGGTTATTTGCATGTTCAAATTTAATACTTTCCCTATCATATTAAACATGCATACCAAGTGTTTGTGAATAAGCCCGTATAGCATTGTGCATTTTTAATTATTCTACTCTTCTACTCTAATGCCTGCTTTTCACAAAACCCTTCCTATATCTTATTAATTAATTAATTATAATTGTCAATACAAACGTGATTGTTGGTTTGTTACGAGTGATAATACATTTTAGCAATTAATGCTTGATCTATGCTACTCATGCCTTTGCCGACAAGCTAATAAACATCTTGCATCTAATTGCCTTCATATTTCTTGCTATATTTTCGTTGATGTCCTAATTACATGAAGTTGCGACCATGTGTTAATGACATTCTTCTTTACCTTAGCATGATTATCACTTGTACTTCCCTCTTTCTTGTTCTATCCCTTTGAATTGCATGTTACCTTTCTTCTCTCCCTTTTCAGGCTGGCCATTGCGAGGGAAAAGGAAACGTTTCTAAATGGAGCAATAAACAAGTCTGCCGCACGATCTTTGGAGGAAAAGCATCAGTTGGAGCCACCCGTCCACTTGTACGTCTCTGCATGCACCGAGGACGGTGCAATCTTTAAGTGTGGGGAGGTCGATACCGACTTCCGCGGGTTAGTACTTCCTGACTCAACACCAATGTTTAACTTTTCCTGACTCAACACCAATGTTTAACTTTTTTTGTTAAATTAGTTGTTGCATTTGCATGTTTGTTTGATTTTGTGCATATTTTACCACTTGGTTGAAGTAATATTTTCTTTTTCAAGAAACTTTTTATAGCATTTCGCTAATTTGAATTAAACTTTTTGAAAAACTTATTTGAAGAAATTTTAATTTAAAAAATGGTTTTAGAGCTCGAACACACAAAACCAGTAAGATTTTGAGCCTACTTGATTGGTTGCATCTTACCAACCAATATTTTATATTTGGTGTGTGTTGTTCTCTCTATAATTGTGATATTTGTTTTGCTTAATTCTATATTTCCATTGTTTGATGTATGCATGCACTTATATCATTGAGGCCTTAGTTTCACTGAGCTTATATACCCATATGGCCTTACCCTTTCATTATCCTTTGCAAACCAATGTTGAGCCATTATACCCCTTTGTTCTTTACTTTAGATCATCACTAACTCTAAGCGGAAAATAATAATGTCCTTAATTTGAATCTTTGGTTAGCTTAGACTAGTGAGAATACTCATGAATTAAGTGTGGGGAAAGTGGGTTTGGAAACGTTTGGTTTTGGAAATTAAGTATGTTAAACTTCTTTGTGAAAATGTGAAAGGAATGTTTAGGACATGTTCATGCATTCAATAATTTAATCATATGCATTGAAAAAAAACAAAAGAAATATATATATATATATATATATATATATATATATATATATATATATATATAATCAATAATAAATAAAAAAAGGGGAAAAAGGAAAATAAAAAGAGCAAATAAGTAAAAGGGGACAAAATGCCCCAAAATAAATGGTGAAAGCAATGCATATGTACTGTACTCGAAATTAGGATGCATGAATATGTGAAAAACATGGTTAATGGATAGTTAGATGTTGTATTATGATTACATGGATTGTCTTAAGTTAGGTGGAAAAAGTTTAAGTTAATTAAGGATTCAGATTTTAGTCCACTTGACCAAATACAATCCTACTTTGACCCTAACCACATTACAACCCTTAAAAGACCTCTTGATATGTGTATCTATGCATTGATTCTTTGTTGATTGGTAGAAAAAAAGCAAGCCTTAGAAAGCAAGGTTAGTAGAGAATTGAGAGAGTCGAACCTTAAACACGTGAGTAATTAGAGTGTATACACTTCCGGTGAGGGTTCGATGCTCGATTCTTTGTCCCCGGCTCTCATGAGCTATTTTCTTCGGCAAGTTTACTTGTACTTTATTTTGTGATTTGAATTAGTGAAATCCAGTTCATATTTCTTCTTGAAAGATTTTTTTACTTTTAACCAAGTAGGTAGAAGTATTTTTGCATTTAGTGGCATTCATATAGATAGGTCGCATTTCATACATTCTACCATTCCTCTTCACTCCTTTATAGCTTCTCTTGAGCGTAGCATGATGACATGCTAATGTTTAAGTGTGGGGAGTTTGATAAACCACTATTTATGGTTTATCTTGTGCTCAATTGAGTGGATTTTATCAAGTTTTTGCACACTTATTCATACTAATTGCATGGATTTACATTTTCCTTCCTAATCTTGTGCTATGATTGAAAACATATTTCCTGGGCCTTTAAATTGCTATGTTTAATCCCCTCTTATTACCATTCGATACCATGATATGTGTGTTAAGTGATTTCAGAGTTTATAGGACAGGAATGGCTTAGAGGATGGAAAGGAAGCATGCAAAAGTGGAAGGAATACAAGAAGTTGAAGAAATTGCTAAGCTGTCTAGCCTGACCTCTTCGTACTAAATCGACCATAACTTGAGCTATAGAGGTCCAAATGAGATGGTTCTAGTTGTGTTGGAAAGCTAACATCTGGGGCTACGCAAAGATATACACTTTGCCATAGCTGCCCTGAAGATAGGTGATGCCCATGCGTGGATCACGCACACGCATGACCTTGAGAAAATTTAATCCACGCGTACGCGTGGACGACGCGTACGCGTGACTTTGCCGCCTGCTGGACGTATCAGAAATCGCTGGGGGCGATTTTTGGGTTGTTTTGACCCACTTTTCAGCACAGAAAACACAGATTAGAGGCTATAAAGTGGGGGAATCGATCCATTCATTCATTGAACATTAATTGATAATTCCGAATTTTAGGTTTGGAGATGTAGTTTTCTAGAGAGAGAGGTTCTCTCCTCTCTCATAGGTTTTACGAATTAGGATTTCTTTTAGTTTTAGGTTTATCTATTCTTAATTCCAGGTTCAATGTTCCTTTAATTTAATTTCTCTTCTACTTTCAATTACTCTATCACTTTAGTTTGTTTATTTTCCCAATTTGGTTTATGGATTCCTCTGTTTAATTTGATTTTCTATTTAATACAATTTGAGGTATTTCAGATTTAAGATTGCTCTCTTCAATTCATGTTATTGATGCTTTTAATTTAATTTAGATTTCTCTCCCTTTGCTTTGGTTAAGTAATTGGTGACTCTTGAGTTATCAAACTCAGCTGTTGATTGAAAATTAGAATTTGCTTATTGATTTAGATCCCTCTAAAGCTAGTCTTTCCTTAGGAGTTGACTAGGACTTGAGAAATCAAATTTATTAGTCCACTTGACTTTTCTTTATTTAGTAAGTGTTAACTAAGTGGGAGCAATAAACAATTCTCATCACACCTGATAAGGATAACTAGGATGGGATTTCCGGTTCTTATACCTTGCAATGGTTTTCATGATAATTTACTTTAATTGTTGCCAGTTTATTTTCCTGTTCTCTATTTCAAAAACCAAAAAATATACCTTTTTTCCAAAACCAATAATAAATCATACTTCCCTACAATTCCTTGAGAGACGACCCGAGGTTTGAATACTTTGGTGATAAATTTTACTGGGTTTGTTATTGTGACAACCAAAACTTTTGTACGAAAGGATCTTCTGTTGGTTTGGAAACTATACCTACAACGTGATTATTTTTATGAATTTCTTTACCGGCAGGAATCCGTTCGTCAAAATGGCGCTGTTGCCGGGGAATTGCAAACATGTGCCTTATTATTGGTTATTGTAAATATTTGCTTTTTCGTTTCTTTATTAGTGTTTCTAGTTTTAGGAGTTTATTTTCATTAATTTCTATTAGTTTTTATTTCTTTTGCTACTATGAATTCTCACCCCTATGGCTTTAAGTTTGATTCCAATGTTGTTGTAAGGAACGGAAGCTATAATGAGAACAAGAATCAAGGTTGGAAGAATCAAAGATGAGAGGAGCCACAAGGATTTGATCAACCCTCTTGGCAATAACCCCCTCCAATGCGCTATAACCAACAACCATTCTGTTATGCATACCAAGACAATAGCTATGTTGGACCCTTTCGTGACAAACCACCTCCACCAAATTACTATGGTCAAGAGCCATTCTAGGGAGTGTACAAAGATGATGAATATGGTGGACCTCCTTGTAGTTACCAACAAGCCCCACCATATGCTTATGAACCCCCTCCTCAACATAACTCTGAACCACCATACTCACAAGTCCTTTTCCACCATTCACCTCCATATGACCCTAATCCTTATCCACCACACCAACCACCATATGAACCACCACCTCAATATTCACCATCTCCATACCCTTATCAAGAAGAACCACCTCCGTATTATGAGCCATTTCTCCTAACAATTGAACCCTTTTATCCACCCCAACCTCCATTGGATAACAACACACTCATCTCTAACATTATTGGTCTCACCTCTACACTCCAAAATCTTATATCCCACATGAACCAACCCTCTACCTCCAATAGTCAACCCTCAAACTCTAGTGCACTTCCTTTTCAACCACATAATAATCTTCCCATCCCATCACCACCCTCCATGGAAGAGCACCCACATCCATCAATCCAAGAGCAAGATGATCCCAGTCATGCTATCAACATGGAACAAGAGAGAATGGATCGTCTTCGCGAATTCATACTTCATAAGAAGCTAGAGGAGGCCCTAAAGGTAGAGGTAGGAGAGACCCTTGGAGGAAGTTGTCAAGAGGTGGAAGTCAACAAGGAGGAGCTGGATTTTGTACTTAAAGATGAAGGAATAGTTGAAAGGAGTTGTCATGGAAGGGAAATCATCAAGGATGAGTACAATTTTATACTAAAACAACTGGACAAAGCAGTAATTATTGAAGAGGAAGAAGTGGTTGAAGACTTGGGAGATGCAGAACCTCCATGGGAAAGTCCAGTCATAGAACCTCCTTCCAAGACGTTTGAATTTGATGATGAAGAGGGTGTAAAACCTCCAAGGCATATCATGGCTAAAGACTTTGAAGAGGTTGATCAAGAGATGAAGATCAAAGAAGAAGAAGCACAACTTCCCATGCCCTTGGTGAGTAATGAAGAAGAGATTGAATTGGAAGAAAGCTACCAAGAGGAAAAGGTTGAAATTGAAGAAGCTTGCAAAGAGGTGGAAGTTATCAAGGAAGAGCATAAGGGAATGGAGCTTGAAATCACCTTGCCAAAGTTGTTGGAGACCTCTCCCCCAAAGCCATTACCATCCAAAACAACATTCAAGTGGGTAAAATTCTTATCCTTGACCTTTACTTTCCCACTTGAGTATGGTTTACTTGAGACAGATGGTCAACTTAGAGCTCTTTGTGGCATTAATAGTAAAAGGGAGAGATGGGTAGTGGTTGGCAACACCATCCTAGCTTCGATACTGTTGGAAGCTGAAGGCCTGATTGCAAGGGTTAGCATAATTCTCAATTAATTGGGTCTAGGAGGATGTTTGGGTGCCTAAATGAGAATTCTAAGGCTGAACCACCCGGATGGAATCATTATGATCCACTTGAAGACGGGTGTAGAAACAAGATTTGGGATCCGGGAATATATAAGGATCAAATTTGGGAGCTCAAAGCTTGTGAAGAATTCCATCGAAGCTTGAGAAATTTACTTGGTATTGATAGAGCTTATTGGAAGTCCAAGCATTGGTGGAAGTTTCAAGACGAGTTCAAGCACAAGTCACCATGACAAGGAGCTCACCAAATGTCCAACTTAAGGACTTTAATTAAAAGTGTTAGGTGGGAGACAACCCACCATGGTATGATCGTTCTTTCTTTTCTCTCCTTAGTTTTATTTTAGTGACTCTTCTCATTAGTATTTCATATAGTCTGCATTTTCATCTGCGTAAAAAAAAAAAGAACAGAAAGTTGCATGAGAACAGTGCAGAAAGTGTGCCAATCGCACAAGCATCACCACGCGTACGCGTCCCTCACGCGTACGCGTCATCTAAGAATTTGGCACTTCACGCGTACGCATCATTGACGTGCATGCGTGACCTTGCGAATTCGACGTAAAAGGTGTATTGGCCGAAAGTTATGCTGGCTTGGTGCTGGAATTATGCTAGAAGCAAAAACCTACCCACACGTACGTGTCGTTAACGCGTACGCGTCATTTTCCACTATTGCACTTCCACGCGTGCGCGTGCCTGATACGCACGCGTCATATGACATTTTGGCACATATCCCAAAACGAACAGAGGGTTGTGCGAGCCCCACGATACCCTTGCGCGAAAAGCACAAACATGGTCACGCGTATGCATGACCGACGCCTACGCGTCACCCCCCTCAGTGCGCGACCCAAGCGTACGCGTGGAGTACGCGTACGCGTCTTTCGTAAATCCACACCTGAACCCTGCGCATCCCTTTTTTTTATATCTTATCTTTCTAAATCCTAATTTCTTTCTTCTTCTTTCTTCTTTCTTTTCTTTCTTCTTTATTCTCCCATCTTTTTCCATTCTTTCTCTTTCTTTACTCTTCTCTTCTTTTTTTCCCTCCATCATATTTTCTTCACCTCACGTTCTTTATTACCCCTCTTTATCACCTTCTTCTCAAGGTTCTTTCTTTCTATTTTCTTTTTCTTCTTTTTTTTATTATTTATCTATTTTTGCATTATTTTACTTGGTGTTAGAAATCTAATTGGGTGATTATTTTCTTCCATATTTGCTTGTGGATTATTAGGGAGTTATTTGACAATTATCACTAATTATTATTTTTGGGTTATTTGTATGTTAAAATTTAATACTTTCCCTATCATATTAAACATGCATACCAAGTGTTTGTGAATAAGCCCGTATAGCATTATGCATTTTTAATTATTCTACTCTTTTACTCTAATGCCTGTTTTTCACAAAACCCTTCCTATATCTTATTAATTAATTATAATTGTCAATACAAACGTGATTGTTGGTTTGTTACGAGTGATAATACATTTTAGCAATTAATGCTTGATCTATGCTACTCATGCCTTTGCCGGCATGCTAATAAATATCTTGCATCTAATTGCCTTCATATTTCTTGCTATATTTTCGTTGATGTCCTAATTACATGAAGTCGCGACCATGTGTTAATGACATTCTTCTTTACCTTAGCATGATTATCACTTGTACTGCCCTTTTCCTTGCTCTATCCCTTTGGATTGCATGTTACCTTTCTTCTCTCCTTTTCAGGCTGGCCATCGCGAGGAAAAAGGAAACGTTTCTAACTGGAGCAATAAACAAGTCTACCGCACGATCTTTGGAGGAAAAGCATCAGTTGGAGCCACCTGTCCACTTGTACGTCTCTGCATGCACTGAGGATGGTGCAATCCTTAAGTGTGGGGAGGTCGATACCGACTTCTGTGGGTTAGTACTTCCTGTCTCAACACCAATGTTTAACTTTTTCTGACTCAACACCATTGTTTAACTTTTTTTTTGTTAAATTAGTTGTTGCATTTGCATGTTTGTTTGATTTTGTGCATATTTTACCACTTGGTTGAAGTAATATTTTCTTTTTCAAGAAACTTTTTATAGTATTTCACTAATTTGAATTAAACTTTTTGAAAAACTTGTTTGAAGAAATTTTAATTTGGAACATGGTTTTTGAGCTCGAACACACAAAACCAGTAAGATTTTAAGCCTACTTGATTGGTTGCATCTTACCAACCAATATTTTATATTTGGTCTGTGTTGTTCTCTCTAAAATTGTGATCTTTATTTTGCTTAATTCTATATTTCCATTGTTTGATGTATGCATGCACTTATATAATTGAGGCCTTAGTTTCACTGAGCTTACATACCCATATGGCCTTACCCTTTCATTATCCTTTGCAAACCAATGTTGAGCCATTATACCCCTTTGTTCTTTACTTTAGCTCATCACTAACTCTAAGCGAAAAACAATAATGTCCTTAATTTGAATCTTTGGTTAGCTTAGACTAGTGAGAATGCTCATGAATTAAGTGTGGGAAAATTGGGTTTGGAAACGTTTGGTTTTGGAAATTAAGTATGTTAAACTTCTTTATGAAAATGTGAAAGAAATGTTTAGGACATGTTCATGCATTCAATAATTGAATCATATATATTGAGAAAAAACAAAAGAAAATAAATAAATATATATATAATAAATAATAAATAAAAAAAAGAAAGAAAAAGAAAAGAAAAAGAGCAAATACGTAAAAGGGGACAAAATGCCCCAAAATAAATGGTGAAAACAATGCATATGTACTGTACTCGAAATTAGGCATGAATATGTGAAAAACATGGTTAATGGATAGTTAGATGTTGTATTATCATTACATGGATTGTCTTAAGTTGGGTAGAAAAAGTTTAAGTTAATTAAGGATTCAGATTTTAGTCCACTTGACCAAATACAATCCTACCTTGACCCTAACCCCATTACAACCCTTAAAAGACCACTTGATATGTGTATCTGTGCATTGATTCTTTGTTGATTGGTAGAAGAAAAGCAAGCCTTAGAAAGCAAGGTTAGTAGAGAATTGAGAGATTTGACTCTTAAACACATGAGTAATTAGATTGTATACACTTATGGTGAGGGTTCGATGCTCGATTCTTTGTTCCCGGCTCTCATGAGCTATTTTCTTCGGCAAGTTTACTTGTACTTTATTTTGTAATTTGAATTAGTGAAATCCAGTTCATATTTCTTCTTGAAAGATTTGTTTACTTTTACCCAAGTAGGAAGAAGTATTTTTGCATTTTGTGGCATTCATATAGATAGGTCACATTTCATACATTCTACCATTCCTCTTCACTCCTTTATAGCTTCTCTTGAGCTTAGCATGAGGACATGCTAATGTTTAAGTGTGTGGAGATTGATAAACCACTATTTTATGGTTTATCTTGTGCTCAATTGAGTCATTTTTATCAAGTCTTTGCACATTTATTCATACTAATTGCATGGTTTTACATTTTCCTTCTTAATCTTGTACTATGATTGAAAACATGTTTCCTGGGCCTTTAAATTGCTATGTTTAATCCCCTCTTATTACCATTCGATACCATGATATGTGTGTTAAGTGATTTCAGAGTTTATAGGACAGGAATGGCTTAGAGGATGGAAAGGAAGCATGCAAAAGTTGAAGGAATACAAGAAGTTGAAGAAATTGCTAAGCTGTCCAGCCTGACCTCTTCGTACTAAAACGACCATAACTTGAGCTACAGAGGTCCAAATGAGGCGGTTCTAGTTGCATTGAAAAGCTAACATCCGGGGCTTTGTAACGATATATAATTTGTTATAGTTGCTTCGAAGACAGGTGACGCGCACGCGTGGATCACGAGCACATGTGACCTGGAGAAAATTCAATCCACGCGTATACGTGGACGAAGCGTACACGTGACTTTGCCGCGTCCTAGACATATCAGAAATCGTTGAGGGCGATTTTTGGGATATTTTTGACCCACTTTTTGGCCCAGAAAACACATATTAGAGGCTATAGAGTGGGGGAATTAATCCATTCATTCATGGAACATTAATTGATAATTCAGAATTTTAGGTTTGGAGATGTAGTTTTCTAGAGAGAGAGGTTCTCTCCTCTCTCTTAGGTTTTAGGAATTAGGATTTCTCTTAGTTTTAGGTTTATCTCTTCTTAATTCCAAGTTCAATGTTCCTTTAATTTAATTTCTCTTCTACTTTCAATTACTCTATTACTTTATTTTGTTTATTTTTCCAATTTGGTTTATGGATTCCTATGTTTAATTTGATTTTCTATTTAATACAATTTGAGGTATTTCAGATTTAAGATTGCTTTCTTCCATTCATGTTATTGATGCTTTTAATTTAATTTAGATTTCTCTCTCTTTGCTTTGGTTAAGAAATTGGTGACACTTGAGTTATCAAAATCAGCTGTTGATTGAAAATTGGAATTTGCTGATTGATTTAGATCCCTCTAAAGCTAGTCTTTCCTTAGGAGTTGACTAGGGCTTGAGGAATCAAATTGATTAGTTCACTTGACTTTCCTTTATTTAGTAAGGGTTAACTAAGTGGGAGCCATAAAAAATTCTCATCACACCTGATAAGGATAACTAGGATGAGATTTCCAGTTCTTATACCTTGCAATGGTTTTCATGATAATTTACTTTAATTGTTGCCAGTTTATTTTCCTGTTCCATATTTCAAAAACCCAAAAATATACCTTTTTCCAAAACCAATAACAAATCATACTTCCCTGCAATTCCTTGAGAGATGACCCGAGGTTTGAATACTTCGGTTATAAATTTTACTGGGTTTGTTATTATGACAACCAAAACTTTTGTACGAAAGGATCTTCTGTTGATTTGGAAACTATACCTACAACGTGATTATTTTTATGAATTTCTTTACCGGCAGAAATCCGTTCGTCAATACACTTTCCAATTCAGTCTTCAATTCCTTGGATTGGGCTTTTTGGCCTTGTTGAAGCAAGCTAGAATGGGTCTCAATGATGTTGAAGAGGGGTAATTGGCAATTCACATTTTTTATCTATATGAGTGCTCAATTTCACTAAAGCTGATTTCAACGTTGGTGCTCAACATTTTCCAGAAAATGTTGAGTCAAACGTTAGGCTTGAAAAAGGATTTTGAAAGGAATGAGCGTTGGCGCCAACGTTTTTCCACCTACGCATACCCGTCGAAACAACGTTTTGTGCGTGTGCGTCGCTCACGCGTTTGCGTGTCTGGCCAAAATCTTCATCCACGCGTATGCGTGGCCCATGCGTACGCATCGATGCAAGTTTTCCAAATCCAATTTTGGGCCTCTCGTCGCGGACGTTGGCTTGGTCACGCGTACGCGTGAATGGTAAAAATTGCCATTTTACGCGTGTGTGTCATCGACGCGTACGCGTCGCCCAAAATTTCTCAGCTCCAGTTTTTAAAACTTTTTGAGGACGTTACTAATGTTCCCTCCAATGTTGGCACCCAAATTTCCACTAACTTTGCTGGTGCACGAATTGTAAATCACACTTTTTACAACTCGTACCACTAACCAGCAAGTGCACTGAGTCGTCGAAGTAATACCTTACGTGAGTAAGGGTCGATCCCACGGAGATTGTTGGCTTGAAGCAATCTATGGTTATCTTGTAACTCTTAGTCAGGAAAACAATAAAATAATTCACTTATCAAATTTGATTGCAAGGAATAAAAGGGCGGGACACAAATTATACTTGTATGTAATGATGGAGAATATGTTGGAGTTTTGGAGATGCTTTATCTTCTGAAATTTTGCTTTCCTCTGTTTTCTGATTCACGCACGCACGTCCTCCTATGGAAAGCTGTGTGTTGGTGGATCACCGTTGTCAATGGCTACCATCCATCCTTCCAGTGAAAAGGGTCCAGATGCGCTGTCACCGCACGGCTAATCATCTGCAGGTTCTCAATCGTACCCGAATAGGATTTACTATCCTTTTGCGTCTGTCACTATGCCCAGCACTCGCGAGTTTGAAGCTCGTCACAGTCATTCAATCCCTGAATCCTACTCGGAATACCACAGACAAGGTTTAGACTTTCCGGATTCTCTTGAATGCTGCCATCAATCTAGCTTATACCACGAAGATTCTGATTAAGAGATCTAAGAGATATTCATTCATTCTATGGTGGAACGTAAGTGGTTGTCAGGCACGCGTTCATGGAGGAATGATGATGATTGTCATGTTCATCACATTCATATTGAAGTGCGAATGGATATCTTAGATAGGAACACGCATGTTTGAATGGAAAATAGAAATACTTGCATTACTTCATTAAGACACAGCAGAGCTCCTCACCCCCAACAATGGAGTTTAGAGACTCATGCCGTCAAAAGGTACAAAGTTCAGATCTAAAATGTCATGAGATACAAAACAAGTCTCTAAAAGTTGTTTAAATACTAGACTAGTAAACTAGGTTTACAGTAAATGAGTAAACTATGATGGATGGTGCAGAAATCCACTTCTGGGGCCCACTTGGTGTGTGCTGGGGCTGAGACTTAAGCTAATCACGTGCATAGGGCTGTTTTGGGCGTTCAACGCCAGCTTTGGATCCTTTTCTGGCGTTGAACTCCACTTTGTAACTTGTTTCTGGCGCTGGACGCCAGACAGCAGCATGGAACTGGCGTTGAACGCCAGTTTACGTCATCTATCCTTGGGAAAAGTATAGACTATTATATATTGTTAGAAAGCCCTGGATGTCTACTTTCCAACGCAATTGGAAGCGCGCCATTTGGAGTTCTGTGACTCCAGAAAATCCACTTTGAGTGCAAGGAGGTCAGAATCCAACAGCATCAGTAGTCCTTTTTCAGCCTGAATTAGATTTTTGCTCAGCTCCCTCAATTTCAGCCAGAAAATACCTGAAATCACAGAAAAATACACATACTCATAGTAAAGTCCAGAAATATGAATTTTGCCTAGAAACTACTAAAAATAAACTAAAAACTAACTAAAACACACTAAGAACTATATGAAATTAGCCCTAAAAAGCGTATAAAATATCCGCTCATCACAACACCAAACTTAAACTGTTGCTTGTCCTCAAGCAACTAGATAAATAAAATAGAATACAAATAATTTAAGAAGCAATAATATCTCAGAGTTTTTGAGTGAAGCTCAGATTCTAATTAGATGAGCAGGACTAGTAGCTTTTTGCTTCTGAACAGTTTTGGCACCTCACTTTATCCATTGAAGCTCAGAGTGATTGGCATCTATAGGAACTCAGAATTCAGATAGAGATATTGATTCTCCTAGTTCAGTATGTTGATTCTTGAACACAGCTACTTTATGAGTCTTGGTCGTGGCCCTAAGCACTTTGTTTTCCAGTATTACCACCGGATACATAAATGCCACAGACACATAATTGGGTGAACATTTTCAGATTGTGACTCAGCTTTGCTAAAGTCCCCAATTAGAGATGTCCAGGGTTCTTAAGCACACTCTTCTTTTTGCTTTGGACCTTGACTTTAACCGCTCAGTCTCAAGTTTTCACTTGACACCTTCACGCCACAAGCACATGGTTAGGGACAGCTTGGTTTAGCCGCTTAGGCCAGGATTTTATTCCTTTAGGCCCTCCTATCCACTGATGCTCAAAGCCTAGGGGTCCTTTTTATTACCCTTGCCTTTTGGTTTTAAGGGCTACTGGCTTTTTGCTCTTGCCTTTTGGTTTTAAGAGCTTTGGCTTTTTCTGCTTGCTTTTTCTTTTTTTTTCTCTATATTTTTTTTTCTGCAAGCTTTTGTATTCACTGCTTTTTCTTGCTTTAAGAATCATTTTTATGATTTTTTAGATTATCAATAACATGTCTCATGTTCATCATTCTTTCAAGAGCCAACATATTTAACAGTTTTAAACATCAAATTCAAAAGACATATGCACTGTTCAAGCATTCATTCAGAAGACAGAAAGCATTGCCACCACATGTAAATAATTAGAATTTATCTTATTAAAAACTCAAAAAATATTGCCTCTTATTCTAAAGAAATTCTTCTATTTTATTCATGTTCAATGATGATGATAAAATTAAATTATAGCTTAATTGGGGATAAAATCAAAAATATAGATACTAATTTCTACTATATGACTCCTAAGGTAAAACTAAAATAAAAACAGTTATCACAGAGTTAAGGCTAAGATTGGAGTTTAACAACCTTTGTTCTGGGAAGTGGATGTTCCTCTAATCTGCGGGGTGCTTGGTCCTTCAAGAGATAATTTCTGGCGCTTCAATTCCCTTAAATCACACCCTTGCTCCTCTTGTTCTTTAAGCAAATAGCAAAGAATGCTACTTTGTTCCTTCTGTTCTTTCTGTATTTGCTCCATAGATTCTTGCATCTTGGTAATAGATGTTTCAAGATACTCCCAGTATTCAGATTGAGGGATTTGTGGGAGAATTTCCTGTGTTCTCTTCTTGATGGGGTCATCCTGTGATTGTTGTTTTTCCATTGATGCTTTGGTGATTGGCCGCTCAACTGAGATATACTCAGTTATTCCCATCCTTACTCCAGCGTCCTTGCAGAGCATAGAAATCAAGCTTGGATAAGCCAACCTGGCATCTTTGGAATTTTTGTTTGCAATTTTGTAGAATTCAGTTGAAATCAATTGATGAACTTCCACTTCTTTTTCCATCATGATGCAATGGATCATCACTGCTCTTCTAATAGTGACTTCAGAACGGTTGCTAGTGGGCAGCAGAGAATGCCCAATGAAGTCCAGCCATCCTCTGGCGACTGGTTTGAGATCTTCTCTTTTGAGTTGATTTGGGACACCCTTCGTGCTGGTGGTCCACCTGGCTCCAGGGATACATATATCCTCTAGAATCTTATCTAGGCCCTTGTCTGATCTCATCATTCTCCTATTGAAGGAGTCTGGATCATCTTTCAGCTGAGGTAGCTTTAAGATCTCCCTGATCTTGTCAGGGTGGGTATGAACAATCTTTCCTCTGACCAAGGTCCGATAGTCATAGATACCAGATCCAGATAGTCTTTACCTGTCTGTATGCCACATATTAGCATAGAACTCTTGGACCATATTCCTTCCCACTTTCGTTTCAAGATTGGCTAGGATCTCCCACTTCCTGATTCGGATTTGCTCCTGGATCTCCGGATATTCGTCTTCTTTCAGATCGAATCTAACTTCCGGGATCACTGATCTTAGACCCATTATTTTGTAATAATGGTCTGAATGTTCTTTAGTTAAGAACTTCCCTTGATTCCAAAGTGATTTTGGAACACTCTCTTTCTTGCCTCTTGGAGTGGGTTGTTTTCCTTTAGGAGCCATGATCTTAGTGGGTATGGTTTAGTGATCACGGATAAACACACCAAACTTAGAGGTTTTCTTGTCCTCAAGCAAAAGAAAAGAAAGGAGAGGGAGAGAAGGAGAACTAGTGTAGGATGGTGGATGAAAGGAAGGAGGCCGAATGGGTTTTTAAAAGGGAGGGGGGTTTTCGAAAATAGGGAGAAAGATAAGATAGAAGATATGATATTTAAAAAAATAAGTATGATAAGAAAAGATATAATTTAAAATTGAAAAGATATGCAAGATATCTGAAAAAGATAAAATTAGATTTTTAAAAAAGATAATATGGAGATTTGAAAAAGATATTGATTAGTTGAAAAGATTTTTGAATGAAAAGAGATAGATTTGTTTTGAAAATTTTGAAAAAGAGTTGAGTTGGATTGAAAAAAAGGATTTGTGCTTATGGATTAAGATACATTTGATATTTTTAAAATAGGGTTTTTAGAAATAAGGGATTTTAGAAATCAGGGTTCTTAACATGTTTATGCTAGAAATCATGAATTGAAATATGAAAATTGAGATTAGAATGAAAAATATGAAGAAAAAATGAATTTACCTCCTCCCACCATCCTGGCGTTTGAACGCCCAAATGCTGCATGTTTTGGGCATTCAACGCCCAAATGCTGCTTCTCCTGGGCGTTCAACGCCCAGCTGTGGCTTCTTTCTGGCGTTGAACGCCAGGAACCCCTTTGTCACTGGGCGTTTTTCTGAACGCCCAGGACGCTATAAATCTGGCGTTAAACGCCCAGATGGCTATCCTTACTGGCGTTCAACGCCCAGTGGATGCTTCTTTTGGGCGTTGAACGCCCAAAACAGATTTTTACTGGCGTTTTCTTGCCAGTGAGCTCTTTTTCTCTGTTTTGTGTGCAGAATCCTTCTGTAACCCTGTGAACTTATACAATTGACTCTTTACCTTAGTATCAGTGAACTTTATATAAACAAATAAAATCAAGAATAGGGCAAAATGCTTAGAGGAAGTGATGCCCCATGGCTGGGTTGCCTCCCAGCAAGCGCTTCTTTATTGTCTTTAGCTGGACCTTGCTGAGCTTTTAATCTAGCTTCAGCCTTGAGCACTCTTGCTCAACATTGCCTTCAAGATAGTGCTTGATTCTATGTCCATTAACAATGAACTTCTTGTCAGAATCAATATCTTGAAGCTCCACATAACCATATGGTGATACACTTGTAATCACATATGGTCCCTTCCACCGGGACTTCAGTTTCCCGGGGAATAGCCTGAGCCTAGAGTTAAACAACAGAATCTTTTGTCCTAGTTCAAAGATTCTAGATGACAGCTTTCTGTCATGCCACTTTTTTTATTTTTCTTTATAAAGCTTGGCATTTTCGAAAGCAGTGAATCTGAATTCCTCTAGCTCATTTAGCTGGAGCAATCTTTTTTCTCCAGCTAATTTGGCATCAAAGTTTAGGAATCTGGTTGCCCAGTAGGCTTTATGTTCCAGTTCCACGGGCAGGTGGCATGCCTTACCATACACAAGTTGGTATGGAGAGGTCCCTATAGGAGTCTTGAATGCTGTTCTGTAAGCCCACAGAGCATCATCCAAGCTTCGTGCCCAATCCTTTCTACGGGTACTTACAGTCCGTTCCAGGATTCTTTTTAGTTCTCTGTTAGAGACTTCAGCTTGACCATTTGTCTGTGGATGATATGGAGTCGCCACCTTGTGGCGAATCCCATACCGGACCATGGCAGAGTAAAGCTGTTTGTTGCAGAAGTGAGTGCCCCCATCACTGATTAGTACCCTGGGGACACCAAACCTGCTGAATATATGTTTCTGGAGGAATTTCAGCACTGTTTTAGTATCATTGGTGGGTGTGGCAATGGCCTCAACCCATTTTGATACATAGTCAACTGCCACTAGAATATAAGTGTTTGAGTATGATGGTGGGAAAGGCCCCATGAAATCAATACCCCATACATCAAACAACTCAATCTCCAAGATTCCTTGTTGAGGCATGGTATAACTGTGAGGCAAATTACCAGCTCTCTGGCAACTGTCACAGTTACGTACAAACTCTCGGAAATCTCTGTAGAGTGTAGGCCAGTAGAAGCCACATTGGAGAACCTTGGTGGCTGTCCGCTCACCTCCGAAATGACCTCCATATTGTGACCCATGGCAATGCCATAAGATCCTTTGTGCTTCTTCTTTAGGCACACACCTACGGATTATGCCATCTGCATATCTCTTATAGAGATAGGGTTCATCCCACAAGTAGTACTTTGCATCAGTAATTATTTTTTTTTTGTTGCCTGCTGTACTCCTTGGGAATGAACCTTGCAGCTTTGTAGTTTGCAATGTCTGCAAACCATGGTGTTTCCTGAATGGCAAACAAATGCTCATCAGGAAAGGTCTCAGAGATTTCAAGAGAGGGGAATGACGTCCCTTCTATTGGCTCTATCCGGGACAGATGGTCAGCCACTTGGTTCTCTGTCCCTTTTCTGTCTCTTATTTCTATATCAAACTCTTGCAGAAGCAACACCCATCTTATGAGTCTGGGTTTGAATCCTGCTTTGTGAGTAGATATTTAAGAGCAGCATGATCTGTGTACACAATCACTTTTGATCCTACTAAGTATGATCTAAACTTGTCAATGGCATAAACCACTGCAAGCAATTCTTTTTCTGTAGTTGTGTAATTTTTCTAGGCATCATTCAAAACACGGCTAGCATAATAAATGACATGTAGAAGCTTGTCATGCCTCTGCCCCAGTACTGCACCAATGGCGTGATCACTGGCATCACACATTAGCTCAAATGGTAATGTCCAGTCTGGTGCAGAAATAACTGGTGCTGTGACCAGCTTGGCTTTCAGCATTTCAAACGCCTGCAGACACTCTGTGTCAAACACAAATGGCATGTCAGCAGCTAGCAGATTGCTCAGAGGTTTTGTAATTTTTGAAAAATCCTTTATAAACCTCCTATAGAATCCTGCATGCCCCAGAAAGCTTCTGATTGCCTTAACATTGGCAGGTGGTGGTAATTTTTCAATTACCTCTATTTTTGCTTGATCCACCTCTATTCCCTTGTTTGAAATTTTATGCCCAAGGATAATCCCTTCAGTCACCATAAAGTGACATTTTTCCCAGTTTAAAACCAGGTTGGTCTCTTGGCATCTTTTCAGAACTAGTTTCAGGTGATCAAGACAGGAGCTGAATGAGTCTCCATATACTGAGAAGTCATCCATGAAGACTTCCAGAAATTTTTCCACCATATCAGAGAAAATAGAGAGCATGCATCTCTGGAAGGTTGCAGGTGCATTACACAGCCCAAATGGTATCCTTCTATAAGCAAACACTCCAGATGGACATGTGAATGCTGTTTTCTCTTGATCCTGGGGATCTACTGCAATCTGGTTATAGCCTAAGTAGCCATCCAAAAAGCAGTAATAATCATGACCTGCCAATCTTTCTAGCATCTGGTCTATGAATGGTAAAGGAAAATGATCTTTTCTGGTTGCTGTATTGAGCCTTCTGTAGTTAATACACATGCACCACCCTATAACTGTTCTTGTAGGAACCAATTCATTCTTTTCATTATGAACCACTGTCATGCCTCCCTTTTTGGGGACAACTTGAACAGGGCTCACCCAAGGACTATCAGAAATAGGATAAATAATCCCAGCCTCCAGTAATTTGGTGACCTCTTTCTGCACCACTTCCTTCATAGCTGGATTTAGCCGTCTCTGTGGTTGAACCACTGGTTTAGCATTATCCTCCAATAAGATTTTGTGCATGCATCTAGCTTGGCTTATGCCCTTAAGGTCACCTATGGACCACCCAAGAGCTGTCTTGTGTGTCCTTAGCACTTGAATAAGTGCTTCCTCTTCCTGTGGATTTAAAGCAGAGCTTATGATCACTGGAAAAGTGTCACCTTCTCCCAGAAATGCATATTTTAGGGATGGTGGTAATGGTTTGAGCTCGGGTTTAGGAGGTTTTTCCTCTTCCAGAGGAAATTTCAGAGGCTCTTTCATTTCCTCTGAATCCTCCAAATCAGGCTGAACATCTTTAAAGATGTCTTCCAACTCTGATTCGAGACCCACAGCCATGTTGATCTCTTCTACCAAAGAGTCAATAAGATCAACTTTCATGCAGTCTTTTGATGTGTCTGGATGCTGCATGGCTTTGACAGCATTCAACTTAAACTCATCATCATTGACTCTCAGGGTTATTTCCCCCTATTGTACATCAATGAGAGTTCGTCCAGTTGCTAGGAAGGGTCTTCCTAGAATGAGAGTAGCATTCTTGTGCTCCTCCATTTCCAGTACTACAAAGTCAGTGGAAAAGGCGAATGGCCCAACTCTGACAATCATGTCTTCAATCACGCCTGATGGGTATTTAATGGAGCCATCAGCAAGTTGGAGACATATCCGGGTTGGTTTAACTTCTTCAGTTAAACCAAGCTTTCTGATAGTGGATGCAGGTATTAGGTTGATGCTTGCCCCAAGATCACATAAAGCTGTCTTAGTGCAATTACCTTCTAATGTGCATGGTATCAGAAAACTCCCAAGGTCTTTAAGCTTTTCAGGAAAGCTTTTCAGAATGACTGCACTGCATTCTTCAGTGAGGAGAACTCTTTCAGTTTCCCTCCAATCCTTCTTATGACTCAATATCTCTTTCATGAACTTGGCATAAGAAGGTATTTGCTCAAGTGCCTCTGCAAATGGAATCTTTATTTCAAGAGTCCTGAGATAATCTGCAAAGCGAGCAAATTGCTTATCCTGCTCCTCTTGGCAGAGTTTTTGAGGATAAGGTATCTTGGCTTTATATTCCTCAACCTTAGTTGCTGTAAGTTTATTTCCTACAGAAGTGGTTGAAGAAACCTTTTTAGATGGGTTGTTATCAGCACTTGTATGTGTCTGATCCCTCACTGCCAATTGAGTGCCAGAGTTAGAAGCTGGAGTGACGTTAGACGCCAGCTCCTCATCTGTTCCTGGCGTTTGAACGCCAGAACTGAGCTTCTTTTGGGCGTTCAACGCTAGATCCTTGCTTGTTTCTGGCGTTGAACGCCAGTCCTGAGCATGGTCTGGGCGTTCAGCGCCAGCCTTCCACCCAACTTCTGGTGTTTTAGTGAAAGAATTATTTTTTCCTGGGCTCTTACTGTCCTCAGATGGATTTTGGGTGGTTTGCTCATTTCTTGGTTTCCTGCTGCCTTGAAGTGGGGTATGTAGTGCTTTCCCACTTCTTAATTGAACTGCTTGGCATTCTTCTATTATTTGCTTTGACAGCTGCTGCTTTGTTTGCTTTAATTGTGCTTCCATGTTTATATTAGCCATCCTTGTCTCTTGTAGTTTATCCTTGAATTCAGCTAACTGCTTCGTTCGAAAATCCAATTGCTGATTGAATTCAGCAGCTTGCTCTGCAGGACTGAGTTCAGCAGTTACTGTTTTAGCCTCTTCTTTCATGGAAGGGTCACTGCTTAGGTACAGATGCTGATTTCTAGCAACTGTATTAATGAGCTCTTGAGCTTTTTCAATTGTCTTTCTCATGTGGATAGATCCACCAGCTGAGTAATCTAGAGAGATCTGAGCTCTTTCTGTAAGCCCATAATAGAAGATGTCTAACTGAACCCACTCTGAAAATATTTCAGAGGGGCATTTTTGTAGCATCTCTCTGTATCTCTCCCAGACATCATAAAGAGATTCATTATCTCCTTGTTTAAAGCCTTGGATGTCCAGCCTTAGCTGTGTCATCCGTTTTGGAGGAAAGTATTGATTCAGGAATTTTTCTGTCAGCTGTTTCCATGTCCTTATGCTAGCCTTAGGTTGATTATTTAACCACCTTTTAGCTTGGTATTTTACAGCAAATGGAAACAGTAATAATCTGTAGACATCTTGATCTACTTCCTTATCATGTACTGTGTCAGCAATCTGTAAAAACTGTGCAAGAAACTCTATAGGTTCTTCCTGTGGAAGACCGGAATACTGGCAATTTTGCTGCACCATGATAATGAGCTGAGGATTCAACTCAAAGCTACTGACTCCAATGGAGGGTATGCAGATACTACTCCCATATGAAGTAGTAGAGGGGTTAGCATATGACCCCAGAGCCCTCCTGGACTGTTCATTTCCACTTAGATCCATGATGGAGAAAGGGAGATGATGTAAAATAAAAAATTTATTTTTATTTATTTATTTATTTATTTAATTATTTCGAAAATAAAATAAATAAAAATAGGTGAAGATTTTCGAAAAAATGAGGAGAGAGAAAGTGGTCAGGAAGCTTTGAAAAAGGTATGATTTGAAAAAGATTTTAAATTTTTTTGAAAAAAAAGTCTGATTTTTAAAAATAAATTTCGAAAATTTGTTTTAAAAATAGAGAGAAAAGATATTTTTGAATTTAAAGAGGAAAGAGAGAAACAATAAGATAGCACAAGATTTAAAATTTTTAGATCTAATGCTCCTTATTTTCGAAAATTTTGGAGGAAAAACACCAAGGAACACCAAACTTAAAAATCTTAAGATCAAGACACAAGGAAAACTCAAGAACACTTTGAAGACTCACAAGAACACAAGAACATGAAGAAAGAACACCAAACTTAAAATTTTTAGAAAACCAGAATAAAATTTTTGAAAAATAAAGGAAAATCAACAAGAAAACACCAAACTTAAAGTTTGGCACGAGAATTAATAGAAAAATTATTTTTGAAAAATTTTTTTGAAAAGAAAATAAAAGAATCTGACCCAAAAGACAAAAATTTCCTAATCTAAGCAACAAAATAAACCGTCAGTTGTTCAAACACGAACAATCCCCGGCAACGGCGCCAAAAACTTGGTGCACGAATTGTAAATCACACTTTTTACAACTCGTACCACTAACCAGCAAGTGCACTGGGTCGTCCAAGTAATACCTTACGTGAGTAAGGGTCGATCCCACGGAGATTGTTGGCTTGAAGCAATCTATGGTTATCTTGTAACTCTTAGTCAGGAAAACAATAAAATAATTCACTTATCAAATTTGATTGCAAGGAATAAAAGGGCGGAACACAAATTATACTTGTATGTAATGATGGAGAATATGTTGGAGTTTTTGGAGATGCTTTATCTTTTGAAATTCTGCTTTCCTCTGTTTTCTGATTAACGCACGCACGTCCTCCTATGGCAAGCTGTGTGTTGGTGGATCACCGTTGTCAATGGCTACCATCCATCCTTCCAGTGAAAAGGGTCCAGATGCGCTGTCACCGCACGGCTAATCATCTGCAGGTTCTCAATCGTACCGGAATAGGATTTACTATCCTTTTGCGTCTGTCACTACGCCCAGCACTCGCGAGTTTGAAGCTCGTCACAGTCATTCAATCCTTGAATCCTACTCGGAATACCACAGACAAGGTTTAGACTTTCCGGATTCTCTTGAATGCTGCCATCAATCTAGCTTATACCACGAAGATTCTGATTAAGAGATCTAAGAGATATTCATTCATTCTATGGTGGAACGTAAGTGGTTGTCAGGCACGCGTTCGTGGAGGAATGATGATGATTGTCACCTTCATCACATTCATATTGAAGTGCGAATGGATATCTTAGATAGGAACACGCATGTTTGAATGGAAAACAGAAATACTTGCATTACTTCATCGAGACACAGCAGAGCTCCTCACCCCCAACAATGGAGTTTAGAGACTCATGCCGTCAAAAGGTACAAAGTTCAGATCTAAAATGTCATGAGATACAAAACAAGTCTCTAAAAGTTGTTTAAATACTAGACTAGTAAACTAGGTTTACAGTAAATGAGTAAACTATGATGGATGGTGCAGAAATCCACTTCTGGGGCCCACTTGGTGTGTGCTGGGGCTAAGACTTAAGCTAATCACGTGCATAGGGCTGTTTTGGGCGTTCAACGCCAGCTTTGGATCCTTTTCTGGCGTTGAACTCCACTTTGTAACTTGTTTCTGGCGCTGGACGCCAGACAGCAGCATGGAACTGGCGTTGAACGCCAGTTTACATCATCTATCCATGGGAAAAGTATAGACTATTATATATTGTTAGAAAGCCCTGGATGTCTACTTTTCAACGCAATTAGAAGCGCACCATTTGGAGTTCTGTAGCTCCAGAAAATTCACTTTGAGTGCAAGGAGGTCAGAATCCAACAACATCAGCAGTCCTTTTTCAGCCTGAATCAGATTTTTGCTCAGCTCCCTCAATTTCAGCCAGAAAATACCTGAAATCACAGAAAAATACACAAACTCATAATAAATTCCAGAAATATGAATTTTGCCTAGAAACTACTAAAAATAAACTAAAAACTAACTAAAACACACTAAGAACTATATGAAATTAGCCCCAAAAAGCGTATAAAATATCCGCTCATCAGTTGCATACCCCACTTTTCCTCCAACGTTTGAGGTAACGTTGGTGAGCCAACTTTGGCCACCAACGTTACTTCCTCTGCTTTGCTTCTTCTTCTGCCTTTTCTTCTTCTTTCTTGCTTCTTTCTTGCCTCTTTTTCACCTATTATCAATCAAACACTTGCATTAAAGTTTGCTATAATCACAAGGTATTTGCATCATTCATAACATCAAGTAAAATTGGCATAAAACCTTGTGAAAAAGCACATAAATATCCATGTCTAATTGAACTAAGGGATGCATAAAATTCCAATCCAATTACTTACTTATTGTGCAAGAAAGTGCATGAAACCTAATGAAAACAAGTGAAAAATGCTTGTGAAACTAGCATAAAATGACTTGTTATCAACGAACAAATGAAATTTTCCTATGTTCTATAGCGTAATTTAAAATTTAGTTGTCAAGTTCACGGTTACCTCCATCCTGTTGTGACTGACCAACATCCTGAGTCCTTCCTTGTGGATAGTATCGGAGATATGCCTTAACTCATCACAGTGGTAACATGGTCCTAGCCCATTCCTATGAGACTTGTCGGGACAATAGTTTCCATTCCTCTTGAACTCCTGCGCCTTGGTGCCAAATTCTGATTGTAGTCTCTCTGACGAAACTCTCAGTTATCATTCTCTGCCTTAGCAACCTTTCTCACATATTTTTCAATAACTCGGCTCTTATTCAAAAGCTCAAAAAAACCATATTCTCCATCGTACTTTATGCACTTCCACTACTCAAAATCTCCTAGAGCATCCTGACAGATTCGGGAAAACTGGCATAGTTCTTCAAATTTGTTCGTATATTCAGCCACTGACATTACACCCTGCTTCAGCTGCAGTAATTTAAGCTCCTTGGCATTTCTTACTGAGCTAGGAAAGTACTTCCGGTAGAACTCCGTCCGAAACACCTCCCAAGGTATCACCACATTGTCTGGTTGTAGAATACGTCGAGTCCCCTGCCACCAGTACTGTGCCTCACCCATTAGTTGATAAGCTACAAAATCCACTCGTTGCTCTTCAGGAACCTGTTGCGCTTGTAAGGTCCTCTCCATTGCCTGAAACCAATTGTCGGCCTCAGTAGGGTTCGTAGCTCATCTGAAGGTCGGAGGATGCACCTTCAAGAAAGTTGACAGTGTCATCGGCCCATTGTCCCTGTTACCGCCATTTCCATTGTTAGCTTGATTTTCTAAGGCAGCAACTATGGCTTGCATAGCCACAGCCATGTTCTTTAGGGCAGCCATGAAGTTTGCGGGGTTGTTCGTATTCGTCTTTTGTTCCTCTTTTCGATTCCTACCTCTACCTCGACCGCATCCACGAGTCGCCATACAGTTCCTGTTCACACCAACAAGTGATATCAAGGTGATCAGTCTCAATATCGCAAGTCTAGTGCTTTAAAGTCCAAATGCATGCTCATGAACATTCATGCCACACATATCAGTTAGATATCCTAATTTAGCATGTACAAACACCCAGAAGCATAGTCAGTCCGTCCCTCAAGTTCTACAGGAACGAACTGCTCTAATACCAGAATGTGATCGGAACTCAGAGTAGCAAGATATGGTAATTTGAAGTGGAACAAGGGTTTTGTTCTTCTTTCTCCCCCTTCTCTTGTGTTTTTAGCGTGTGTTTGTGTGTATATATATGGAGAAGAGAAGTGGCGGATGCCATTTCATTTAGTGGGTTGGGTTGGGTCTTGGGCCCAATACGGGTCCGGTTCGCCTGATTTGGCCCATTTGGCCCAATCTTGGGCCAAATTCTTTAAAATTAGTGTCAAAATTTTTATTTTAATTAGCTCTATCTTATTAAACTATCAAATTAATATTTCTAATTTTTTAAATAATAATTAATTTATGAATTAATTATCTACTTATTTTGCAGGTTTTACAAGATAAGCATTCAATTAATTTAATGTGTAATGTTTTTAAGAACAGAAATATTTGGTAACAAAAAAAATTAGCCCAAAACAGCCAAAACTTACCTTATTTAACATATATTAATTGTTGTTAGAAATTAATGAATACTAAATAACACAAGTTTGTGCTATTTTTTTCCCTCCCTAACATTATCAGTAAAAGATTCAATATATTTTTGTGTCAATTCAGTATTATCTTATTTTATTTTATAGAGTCAATGTGATCTATTGGTATACAATTTGCTTTCTACATTCTATATTATTGTATTTAATTTTTAGTCTCATTTTAAACAAATTTCGGTGCTATTTTTATTTTTGGCAAGAATTCAATCCAATAAGTGTGAATCTACATGCATTTAACTAAATAAGATTGAAATACAATACAAACATATTTATTCAAGTCTAATATGAGAAATAATGCTCCTAAAAGAAGAAGTAATAGTAACAGAAAAAGAAAGAAAGAAGAATAATAAGAAGCAAAAAGCAATGATGTATCTTTGTAGCAAAATTTCGATATTAGAATTAAGAAATTTTGGTGTTATTGTTAAAAAATTTCAATGTTATTTTTTTAAATAATTTAAAACTCTCCTTCCTCTTTGTCATTGTCGTCGTCATTTTCTTTCTTATTTCACCCTCTTAACAAAAACTTGTGTTACGGTTAAGAAATTTCGATGTCAAAATTAAGAAATTTCTATGTCACAATTAAAAAGGTTTGGAACTATTTTTTGATAAATTATGCACTCAAAACTCCTCATCCTCTTTATCATCATCATTTTCTTCTTCTTCTTTTCTTGTTCAACTTGTCCATCTTATTTTACTATCTTATAATTCTTCTTGTTTTTATGCTCTTAACAAGAATATAAATAAAAGAAATCAAGCAAAAAAGAAAAAGAAATAGATAATGCTACAAAATAACCAGAAAGAGGAGGAGAAAAAGAAAAAAATACAGCACCAATAGTAGCAATAAAAGAACAACAATGTGGAGGAAACACAAAAAAAAAGAGAAAAAAACGTAAAGAAGAAGGAACGTGGGATACGAACGTTCACATTAATGGAGAGTTGGAGCGTGTAGATATACTCTCAGTCTCTTACTAATAAAATCGTTTTTTGTTGGATTTAGATAAACTTAATTAAATTTAATTGCCAAAAAAATGTATAACAATACTAAATAATTATCTCTATAATCATAATTTATTCATGTAACTACTTATAGTTACTGTTTTAACTACATTATTATCCCTTTAATAAACTTCTTACTAGTATGACATATATATATATATATGTATATATATATATATATATATCCCTTCATTGAAAAACATTGTTAGCTTCAATTAAGTCTCTCCACAAATTGTATTATATTCATATTTTCCCTTATTATTTGCAAATAGACTCGCTAAGGCAAAACAAAGGAAGAACAATGTCACATAAAATCGAGTTCCTCCATTCTTCTTCTGCTCGAATAATATACATATACAAATGCATTTTTTGTAATAAGGCTCATGCATGCCACCCAACAATAATAGATAATATATTAATAGACAAAATCTCTATTTGATACAGACTTCACCTTCCTTCCATTATTAATGTGTGAAGGCAACTCACCACTATTTGCTCATTATTGTTTATGAGTTGAGTTATGAATTATGACAAGATGAACTTCAATGTTTCCACGCGTATGCTCTTGACAAGTTCCTTAACGGTCAAATTGTACCCTTCGCCCATCTGCAAATTAAAACATATATTGTTAGTTTGTTTTTATATATTCAAATACAACTATTATACTAATTAAAGTCATAATAAATACCATGAAATTCACAAGTTAAATAATTAATAAAAAAGTCATGATAAAAGGACAGAGAGAACTAATCAAACAGAAAAGATATGTTATTTAATTTTAACATAAAATACACTTATCAGAAACATTAAAGTGACAGATATATTATTTTTTTGTTTCAAAAAAAATTAAATTAGGCCAACTATGTATGGAGTCATTTTATAAATTTATTTTGTCGGGTTATATCATATTTTCATAGGATACTAGCTACAGTTTCCCTTTAAATTTTTATCTCATTGTTCTTTTTTCTTTTTTGAGAAATCTTAATGATGCCTTAACAGTAAATAACTAAATATATGACTTATAATGCATTATTGATGGACAATATTTTTCTTTTATTTTATTTTAGAGTAACTAATACCTCCAATCAATTTTTTTTTAAATCAGATATTTTCTTTTCAACAAATTTTAATTTATATCAAATCAATTTTTAAATTGATGAAATGTGGTGGATGAAGCACTGAGAGCACAAAACAAATAGAGAAAAAATTGGGAGAAGAAATAGGATTGATTACTACTCAATTAAAGTGAAAGACCTCAAACTATACCAATGAGGACAGAGGCTTTTTATACTAGTGAGAAGTAGCTAAACTATTCTATCTAACTAATCTTACGTGGCTTCCTACTAATAACAATTGATAACTAACCTTGTAACCACCATATATATAATTTAGTCACACTAATTGTGCAGGCATGAGAACTTTACTTAGCTACACGAGCTGCATAGTAAGTTAAGGTGAGTAAGAGCTTCCTTCAAGTAACACCCTTTCTCAAGTTGGGAGTGTAGATGTTCAGCAGTCCCAACTTGCGATGAAGGGGAGGAGAAGGTCGCTAGAGGTAGAGGCTTGGTGAGGAGGTCATACTTTTATCAGCGGTAAAAATCGGCAGCAAATGGATGTATCCTTCCATAAACTTGTCTCTAACCACAAGGCAATCAACTTCAATATACTTAGTCCTTTAAGGTAGCATTTGGTGGAGAGACAGAAACGAAAAGACTGAGACTGAGAGACAGAGATTAAGAGACAGGGATTGAAATAAATCTCAGTATTCTGTTTGGTGCAAAATGGAAGACAGGAATTGAAACAAGAATGAAACTCTAATTTAATTTGCACAAAGGATAAAATTGAAATTAATTAATTGAAATGAAAGTATTTTAGGTATAAAATGTTATTAAAGTTTCAGTCTCCATCTCTAAAAATTTCAGTCCCCTGTGTCCCTACTTTTTGGAAGTACTGAAATACTGAAATTTTAGAGACAGAGACAGAAATTTTAGTACCAGTCTCTGAACTAACAAACACGATACTGAATCTCAGTCTCTCAGTCTCTGTCTCAGTACCTCAAAACAAACGCTACCTAATAGAACACAGAATTTGAAGCGATAAGAAATTATTACAGAAAATGCTAATTGGCTTTGTCAGTGTTATCCCCAGATCCTTCATGATATATCGTAACCAAATAGATTCCTTAGTTGCTGTTGCCAAGGCACGATACTCAGCTTCAGATAAACTACACGAAATAATACTTTGCTTATTTTTACACTTTCAATAAATCAAAGATGAGACAAGATGAAAATAGTAAGCTAAAGTGGAGCACCTGGTATCTAGACATGCAACCCAGTCCAAATCGAAAAAACTAATGATGCACAGATCAAAGGAAGTAGGGAAGAAAAGACCCGGTGCAGCAACAGACTTTAGGTACCGCAGAATCCTATAAGCTGCATGGAGATGAACGTTTCTAGGATTGTCAAGAAATTGACAAAGTCTACTTATTGCATAACTAATGTCTGGACGAGGATTTGTAAGTATATCAGCTTCCCAACCAATTTGCGATACCCTATAGCATTCGGGAGTAATGTGCCACTATCTTGGCCCAATTTTGCAATGTAATCCATGTGGGTGGAGATTGGCTTACAATCAACAAAGCCAAAATCAGTGAGCATGTCAGTTACATATTTTCTTTAATATAGTGCAATTCCCTTATCTAATCTGGTCACCTCGAGTCCAAGAAAAAACTTTAGATCCCCAATATCCTTTATGCAAAATCGGTCATCCAGCACACCTTTGATGTTGTTGATTTTACTCATATCATTTCCAGCTAACACCAAATTATCCACATAAACTAAAATTTCTGTGAAATCATGATCGAAATGCTTGGTGAATAAGCTGTAATCGGATCGGCATTGTCTTTATCCAGGTTCAATCAAAAATGACTTCAGTTTATTGTTCCACTGTCTACTAGTTTATTTTAGGCTATAAAGTGATTTTTCTAATTTGCAAACTTGACCCTTATCAATACAGAACCCTAGTGAAAGTGTCATATAGACTTCTTCGTCTAGCTCTCCATGAAGAAATGCAGTGTTCACATCTATTTGTTTCAAAAACCAGTTATTAGCTGTTGCCAAACCAATGACAATTTGAAGACATGTTAACTTGAGAATTGGGCTGAAAGTAACTCGATAGTCAATGCCAGGGACTTGACTGTATCTCTTTGCCACTAGGCGTGTCTTATGTCTCTCAATACTACCATCAGGATTGTATTTGACCCTAAAAACCCATTTGCACCCTATGACCTTCTTACCGAATGGTAGAGCAGTGAGCTTCCAGATTTTGCTTTTATTCAGAGAATCAAGTTTAGATTCGATAGCCTTTCTCTAACAAAGTTGAGAAATTACCACTTCATAGTGCTTTGGTTCAATATTTGTGGACAATGCAATAAAAAATTCTCTATGTGATGTTGAAAGTTTATCATATGACAAGAATTTTGATAGGGGATACTTACACTGAGATTGGGTGGAATGGAAAGGATTGGAAGTGACATTTAGGCATTGATAGTCTTAAAGATATAAAGGACAATTCCTTATTCATGTGGACCTTCTTTGCACAACAGGTTCAGGATTATGATAAAGGGAAGCAGATGTTGTCTCAGCACTTTCATTTACATGTGAAGAATTATTTTGTGAATTTAAATGTTTATTTTGTGTGGTGTGTGAAAGTGTGAAGTGTGTATGAGGTAAATCATGAGCATTTGGAGATAAGTCATAGGAAAATGGGTCATAATGTGGGTTGTAACTCAGCAGTGCAGAATTTTGTGAAAAGATGTTTGAGTTTGTTTGTATGGAGAAAGAAAAATAATCTTCGTAAAAATGCACATTCTTGAAATGAAGATTTGTCTTGTCTTTAAATCCATCAACATGAATCGTTTGACATACCCCTTGATCCAAAAAATATGGATTTTCGAGCTCTTAGGTCTAGTTTATGTTTTCAACAGTTATAGTGCAAGCATACGCTAGACATCGAATATTTTTAAACTTAAAAGATCAGGAGATGTTTGGTAAAGAAGCTGAAATGGAGACTAGTTTTGCAAGAAGATGCTTGCGATTCGATTGATGATATAAACTGCATGCAAAAGAGTAAAGTTTGAAAAATATTTGGGTATATTAGATTGAAAAATCAAGCATCGAGTGACAGCCAACATGTGTTGATGTTTCCTCTCAACAATTCCATTTTGTTGAAGGATTTCAACACATGATGTTTGGTGAAGAATTCCATTTTATGCATAGAATCGAGGCATTAAAACTTCTGGTCCATTGTCTGTTCTAATGACTTTTACTTGGCTGCCAAACTGTACTTTTGCAAATTAAATAAAATTCTGAACTCGTTTGCTTGTTTTTGCTTTTGTTTTCATTAAATGATTCCATGTAAATCATGATTTATCATCAACAATGGTTAAAAAATATTTGTGCCCGTTAATAGATGGAATTAAAAGAGGGCCCCATATGTCAATGTGAAGAAGACCAAATACATTTTTTAAAATAGTAGTGCTATTTCCAAAACTCATTTTTCTTTGTTTCACAAAATGACATGTGTCACAAGTTGCAATTTTGTTATTATAGTCTATGAAAGGAAAATCAGATTTCATAACATTCAATTTATCTAAAGATAAGTGTCCTAACCGAAAGTTCCAGAGATTTATTTCCTTCATTTCAGGTTTAGGTAAAGTGATGATGCTTGCTGCTTGTGCAAATTCAGGTCTTACTGATTCAACATTCAGTGCATAAGGCCCTCCATATGCCTTAGCTGTGCCAATCACCTTCTCCGAGCTGATATCCTGAATGTTACACAACTTGTCATCAAGGTTCATATGGCAATGCTAATGAAATGTGGCCTTGCATACAGAAATTAGCTTGAAATTGAATGAGGATATATACAATGCATCAACAAAGTATAGATCTTTTGAAAAGAAAATAGTTCCAACAATTTTGCTAATGGCTAGTGCACTATTAGGCAACTTGGCAAGAATTGGAGCTATTTTATGATATGAATGAAAATCATTGAGTGAGTATGACACATGGTTCGTGGCTCCTGTGTCCACCACCCAAGATGTATATTTTTTATCTGAAATATTTAATACAAGTATGCTTGATCTAAAATGCATGACATGTACCAAACTACATGGATGAGGTGTTGGTAAAGGCTCTATATTGTGTGGTTCTGCACTATGATTTGGTTTCTGGTTTTCTTTGTTAAGAACTGCTAGCAAAGCTAACTTTTGTTCTGATGTGAAGTTAAAAATCTATGACCCACTACTCTCTCTATTATAAGGAATTCTGATGTTTTCATTTCTTCCTTCAGATTCGGATGCACTAATGTTCATGAACGCAGTGTTATGCCTCTACTGCAAATGTGGTAGATATTCATGCTTTTTGTAGCATGTATCGATGGTATGTCCAGACTTACCACAATGAGAGCATTGCATCTTGCCTCGTCCTCCTTGACCTCTTCTAAAATCTTGATTCTTGCCTCTTCTGCCCCTCCCTCTCCCTCTGCCGTGTGAGTCTTTTGCAGTGTTCAAGAGAGTGGTGGATTGAGCTACTGCAATGATTTTATTGTCTGAGGTAAAATCAAGACTTTGGAATTGCTTTTTTTGTTGTGTGAGAAGTGAGAAAATAGCATTTAGACTTGCAAGCGGATTCATGAGCATAACCTGAGACGTTACTCAGCATATTGCTCATTCAGTCGTTGAAGAAACTGTGTCACTTGGTCTTCGGTTCTAAAATTTCTTACAACACCTAATCCACCATTGCAGTCTCTACCACAATCACATGAAAGAATTGTTCTAAAGCTATCTAATTCCTCCCATATTCTCTTCAATTTGGTGAAATATCCGATCACAGTGATATCTCCTTGTTTGAGAGCATATAGCTCTTCTTGTAATTCGGCTACTCGAAATTTATCCCCCTGTTAGTACCTATACCTTAACTCTTCCCAGAGATCTTATGCTACATTGTTCCAGCTTACACTTTAAGCAGTATCAGAATTCAGACTAAGGTTTATCCATGCAATTACTACGTAGGTATTGCAACGTTCGTCCCAGGATTCATAGGAGGGATCGTGTATCTCAAGTCTAGGCAAAGTACCATCAATAAATTTTATTTTATTCTTAGACCTCAAAGCTCTAACCATAGATCTACTTTAATCTCCATAATTCTTTCCATTGAAAATAACATTTGTAATGGCAATATCTGGATTTCAAATGGAGGCAAGAAAACATGACTTGAAAGATCTTGATTGAATCCTCCACTACTCCAACTGACATGAGCATGAATGGCAAAAAGCTGACTAAAGGATACAGAAATTCCGTGCAAATCAAAGTTCTCTGATGGATATCACATTTGTGGATTCGCTCCCATAGTGTCACAAACTGGATCCATTCACTATATGCTTTGCATTTTCAGAACTTGCGTTTGTGATGTTCAAGTTTGAAACATTGAGCTCCTTCTTTGATCCCAATCTCAGGTGCACTCAGCGAGCTCCACACTCACCGCACCATGATAAAATGTGGTGGATGAAGCATTGAGAGCACAAACCAAATAGAGAGAGAATTGGGAAAAGGAATGGAATTGATTAATACTCAATTGCAGTGAAAGACCTCAAACCATATCACTGAGGGCAAAGTCCTTTTATACTAGTGAGGAGTAACTAAACTATTCTAACTAACTAATCCTACGTGGCTTCCTACTAACAACAATTGATAACTAACTTAGTAACCACCATTTGCATAATTTAGTCATACCAATTGTGCAGACATGAGAGCAATTATACTTAGATACATGAGCTACATAGTAAATTAAGGTGAGTAGGAGCTTTCTTATCAAGTAACATCAATTTTATTTTATAGACAAATCATTTCATATATCAGATTGTTTATTATTTATCTAGAAAAATTGACTCAATAATTTTAAAATTATGAAAAAAATTTTATATTTCTATTAAATAATGTGAAAATTAATTTGCCTAAATTTTTTAGTAAAATCTAAAACCAATTTATCCAATAAAATAAAAAATATAAACTTATTTAGTATAAAAAGTTTTTAAAAATTAAAGTGTAAGATTGAAAATTATTTGAACTTTAAAGTAAGATATTACTCTTTAGAGTTTATCTATGTGTGTATTTGAATTAAATTTAAGCCATTTTAACAAAGAAAAAAATATAAAAATCAACCTTTAATATACTTAGTTAATATTAGTTAAACCTTTCAATTTTAAAAACTTTATTATTTAAAAAATTTATAATTTATAATTTATAATTAAATATATTAACTAAAAAAATTATTAACTAAAAAAATTAGTATTGTTTGATATATATGCAAAAAGAATAAAAAAAAGCATTGTGTAGAAATATAGGATAAAGGTTCTATACCCGGGTAATGACAGTTATATCAAGAATCGAATCTCCAAAAGGCAACGCACTGCTATTCAAAACAAGTAGGTTATGTCCTTGAATCTCAGAAAGTAATTTAACCAAAATACCCTTATGCTTTTGACAATGAATCCGAATCAAAACCTGTTGCCCTGATACTCTTGCTTCCACTTGATGGAGAAGTGAAGAAGAATCATGATTAGAAGCATCATCAACAATAACGCTCTCATCGTCACTCTCATTATCATGTGGCGACCTTTTGTTAAGAACAATCACAGAAGGCTCTTCTGCTATTTCCTTTATTTTCTCATTGTTTTCTTGTTCTAGTGTTGTAAGACGAGTTTTGAGATCCTTCACGTACTTGATTGCATTCTCTAACACAGTAACTTTATCTATCTGTATTCTCAAAACACGTATATTAGTTATTAATTGTCAATTAATTACAAATTAAAGATACAAATATATAATTTTATACAGAATTGTAAAATATATAAAAAAATATGGGTGTTGACTGTGTGACGATATGATAAAAATATATTAATATTTTAATTTTTATCTCATTTAAATATTATATATGCATAATATTTTTTATTTTTATATTAAATAATATTATATCATACACAAATTTTTATTTTTTTTAAATTGTAAAAAAAATATTAAAAAATTATTAAAATTTATTAATTTTTGTCATTAATTAGTTATTAATATTTAAAATATAAGTTAAAAATATGTTACTAAATAAATTAAGTTAATACCTAAAAATATCACAAAAAAACATAAATTTTAATGGTTCTTAGCTTAACTTGAGCATTTCTCTTGTAAAAATATTATTCACCTGATCCATTAACATGCATAACAATAATAATCTCTCTTATTTCAGCCTATGATGAATATAAACATAAATAGAAATTAAAGTATGATATAAAGTGTAATATTACTTAACTATTAATATATATTAGAAGAAATTAATACTAGTTACTTTTCGAAAGGTCGCTTTAATTATTATTATTATTATTATTATTATTATTATTATTATTATTATTATTATTATTATTATTATTATTATTATTATTGCGTCAATATCTTGTTTTCCTCAAGCAAGACAGGAAACGCTCATAAATCATATATGAAATAGATATTTGATTGAAACTCTTTAGGCCAAATTTTATAATTATGTGAGGATATTTGGGGATTGAAAGTATTCAATGTACCACGTTTTTGAAATGTCTTTTAATATGTAGACTAGTATATTAATATGTACTATCGATTCAGTTTTGTTATTAATTAAATACATGCAAAAATGGTAAAAATAACTAAAAAATTTTGGATTCAAATCTTTGATATATACGAAAAAAAATATTTTTTATATATTATATATAATAAAAGATATTATAAAAAAAGAAAAATTTAGACATCAATCTCTCTCATATTCTCATTATATATATAGTAAAAGGTTCCTTTTACTATTTCTATTTAATTAATTTTATGCTTATTATTTTATAAATATATGATAAATAAAAAGATGAATAAATAATAGACATATTATTATTATCTTTCCTTTAACATGAAGTTTATCTTTATTGTCGTGTATCTTCAAAAATAATTGGAATTTGGAGAATAAAAATAAAGATATATTTTTTCTGTCATATTTATATTTTCTCTCTCATTCTTTTTTTGGTATATTCTGAAACATTTCTTAAACACAATATTATAATAAGACTCACCCAACAACAACAACAACAATAATAATAATAATAATAATAATACCTTCTTGAGGCCAGGAACAAGAGCTGCAAGAGCAATGAAACTCTGGCTGATCTTCTCTCTTCTCTTCCTCTCAGCTATGATATGATCCTGAGCGTTAGATGGTGACCTCTTAGAACCATTTGATGAGGATTTTGTGACCAGGTTTTGATTTTTTGATGACCCATTCACCACCTCTTTTAGTTTTGTCTTTGTGTTCAAGGTGGTGTAATCTAAATCATAAAGCTGGGTGGTATTATCATTATTATTGAGAGAGGAGTTTGAGTTGTCAAAGCACAGAATTTGTGGCTGAAATGATGTTATTGATGATGATGATGATGATGATGATGAGAGGGAAGAAAAATTTGGTGATAATGATGAATAATAAGAATTATTATCACTATTGGTACTTGTTTTGAGAAACTTAGAAGGCCTCTCATCATCAAAACTAGTTTCATCAACGGAAGAGTAATTATTATTATTGCTTGGTGACTCGAACATTATAGAATTCCCTATGTCATGTGCGAAAAATAAATCTTCATCGTAATCATCAATCGAGTTGTTCATGCTGTACTCTTTCGGAAAGAAATTGTTGTAATCATCTTCCATTTCCTGCTAATAAGAAGTTAGAGAAAAAAATATATTATTATTATTATTATTATTATTATTATTATTATTATTATTATTATTAATTGTTATCAAATTGTTGAACAAATTAAATTGGAAATGGAAACGTATATATATGAAATTAATTCCCTTACCAGATCATGTAACCAGCTAGGTGATGACGATTCCATCGGAGTTTTAATAATTTTCTCTAATGAGTAGGAATCACTGAAATAGAATTAGCAATACTTATTAAGTGTAGCTAAGTAGTGAAACAAAGGTGACTCTTTAGAGAGCTATTACTATTCCTATTGAGTGCGAAAGAGGGATTCCCCAATGTTCACTCTTTATAGTAGTAAGTTCATGCCTTTGATAATCAGTTTCTCCACTACACCTAGCTATGTATGGACCCCACTATGGCCATAAAAATATTAAACAAAGAGATCTCTATGTTTCTTTCTTTTTTCTTTTCCTTTTTTTTTTCATTGAGCAGATGCGAATTTAATTTGCGAATACTCTAGCTACAACTTTTGTCGTATATATTGTTATTATTATATACCATTATTTAAATTAGAGAAAGTCTTGGGGTCACTATTTTTATTGAAATTTGGCCAATACTTAATCATAAAAAAAAAAGTAATTCTACACAATTAAATATCATCTCATACCATTAAAAATGTTAATGATGATTAATTAATGACTATATATCACAAAATTCTGCTATGCCCCTAGTATTCCTCGTATAATTATTCTGGCAAAGAAACTTTTTTCACTGTTTTGTTGTCTTAATTGTTTTGATTCTATGATTCGTGCGGTCGATGTGAACGTTTGAAAATAACTGTGTAATGTGAAAATGGTATATGGCAATAGTAGATGTGATAGATCATATATAGATGTAAACAATTTACAAAATATATATATATATATATAATTGTTATATGTGCCACCCTGTTGCTGGAATTGGGATTGGAATTGGAACCTGAATCAAGTGATATATTATTAGGATGCATATGGATCTCAATAATTGAGTCAATAAAGGAGTCAGCTAACCCCTAACCGAATCAGATTTCCCTCAATATATATTATATGTCACTATGAGCATTCTAAGAAATTTCTTTCTTAATTATATAGGAAAAGGAAGTATCAAATGTCTAAAATTGAAATAAAAATTTGAGTGTCTTGATGCGGAATTTTGTAAAACTACAATTCGACAAATACATTGAATCGTATTAAGTAATATTATGGTAAGTGAGTGATAACTTGCATCATCTACCTTTTTCTCTCATCTAAAAGGACCATAGAATTAGTAAATTCTCATTTATTTGATGCATTTACAAGAATTATATAATGAATTTATAGAACATTACTTTAAAATAAATCTTTCTTGGATTTCAAGTGAAAAAAGTAACAAAAGAAGAACAAAATAAAAAAAGGAGCTCGGCGTGTGTGCTGGGCATGCCACTTCATGCAAACGCCACTATCCTTGAGTGGGCGTGGCATGCCAGCTATTATCTCCAGAAAGGAAAAGTTGAAGGATTATTATGGGCGTGGTACGTCGGAGTTGGGCGTGGCACGCCAAGGCCAGGCGTGGCACGTCAATTATAGTTTCCAGAAGAGAATCCATGAAGAACTACAATGGGCGTGGCACGCCAAGGCCGGGCGTGGCACGCCAAGGCCAGGCATGACATGCCAGTTATCTTTCCCAGAAGATGGATGGACAAGCTTCACTATGGCATGGCAGGCCAATGCTGGGCATGGCACGCCAATCACAGTTTCCAGAGAAGAATCTCAAAGCTTTACTATGGGCGTGGCACATCAATACTGGGCGTGGCACTGATGAGCGGATATTTTATATGCTTTTTGGTGATATTTTCATGTAGTTTTTAGTATGTTTTAGTTACTTTTTATTATATTTTTATTAGTTTTTATGCAAAAATCACATTTCTGGACTTTACTATGAGTTTGTGTGTTTTTCTGTAATTTCAGATATTTTCTGGCTGAAATTGAGGGACCTGAGCAAAAATCTGATTCAGAGGCTGAGAAAGGACTGCAGATGCTGTTGGATTCTGACCTCCCTGCACTCGAAATAAATTTTATGGAGCTACAGAAGTCCAATTGACGCACTCTCAATTGCGTTGGAAAGTAGACATCTTGGGATTTCCATCAATATATAATAGTCCATACTTGGCTTGAGATTTGGTAGTGCAAACTGGCGTTTAAACGCCAGCTCCTTACCCTTTTCTGGCGTTAAACGTCCAAACTGGCACAAAAGCTGGAGTTCAACGCCAGGAATAGCCTATGCAAGTGAAAGCTTCAGTGCTCAGCCCAAACACACACCAAGTGGGCCCCGAAAGTGGATTTCTACACTATCTATCTTAGCTTACTCATTTTCTGTAAACCTAGGTCACTGGTTTATTATAAAAACCACTTTTAGAGAGTCATTTTGTACCTCATGACATTTTTACATATGAATTTTGTATCTTCTACGGCATGAGTCTCTAAACTCCATGGTTGGGGGCGAGGAGCTCTGCTGTGTCTCGATGGATTAATGCAATTACTACTGTTTTCCATTTAATCATGCTTGTTTCTATTCTAAGATATTCACTTGCACTTCAACATGATGAATGTGATGATCCGTGACACTCATCACCATTCTCAAACTATGAACGTGTGCCTAACAACCACTTCCGTTCTACCTTAGATTGAGTGTGTATCTCTTTGGTTCCTGGTTCACGGGTTTGATTGCCTCTCCTGACAACAGAGCATTCAAATCTGTTAGATCAGAGTCTTCGTGGTATAAGCTAGGATCATTGGCAGCATTTTTGAGATCCGAAAAGTCTAAACCTTGTCTATGGTATTCCGAGTAGGATCCGAGAAGGGATGACTGTAACGAGCTTCAAACTCACAAATGTTGAGCGCAGTGACAGTGTGCAAAAGGATCAATGGATCTTATTCCAACACTAGTGAGAACCGACAGATGATTAGCCCTACGAAACCTGTAGCTGGACTATTTTCACTGAGAGGACGGATGGTAGCCATTGACAACGGTGATCCACTAACATACAGCTTGCCATGGAAGGAGCCTTGCGTGCGTGAAGAAGAAGACAGTAGGAAAGAAGAGATTCAGAAGACAGAGCATCTCCAAAACCTCAACCTATTCTCCATTACTGCATAAAAAGTATTATTTAATCCATGTTCTTTTACTCATTCTAATTAAAACTGAGAATTATTATTGATATCTTGACTAAGAGTTACAAGATAACCATAGCTTGCTTCAAGCCGACAATGTCTGTGGGATTGACCTTTACTCACGTAAGATATTACTTGGATGACCCAGTGCACTTGTTGGTTAGTTGTGTGGAATTATAAAAGTGTGATTGTAATTTCCTGCACCAGGCACGCCTGACGTGGCAGAAATTGGCGAGTTAGGAATTGTTATAAGATATGCGTTGCAAATATAGTCCTCAACCAACCAGAAATCTGCTTATCAATTTAAAAGGATGTCACAGAAATTAAAATTAAAATACTAAGAGTATGAATCCCAGGTCGTCTTCCAACGAGTTACAGGAAAGTGTGCTATTTTATTAATCAGATGGTTTTCAAAAAAGATTTGAGTTGAATGACAGGAAATTAAATCAGAGAATTAATGTAATTTAAATAAAAGCCTTGACTGGGAGTAGATTAGTTGGAAGCCCTATTCTTGTTGCAGTACTTTCAAGATTAATTGATAATTGGGGTAGTTCTGTTTAGTTATCCCTTACTAGGTAAGGGAAAGTCAAACAAGTTGGAATGCTATTTCTATTCACAAGTCCTAATCCGCTTACTTGGAAGGACTGGCATTAGTGACTAGAGAGCAAACCAATAATAAACCCAATTACAATTTCTCCCTTGAGCACTCCAACTCAAGGGTTCCTTTCAATCAACTCCCCATCAAGTTAGGGAACTACTCGCTCATTGTGAATGTGGAATTCATAACATAGGAAAGGGAATTAAAGGAAGACATGATAAATAAAACTCAAAAGAATTAATTAAAAAAAAAAACTCTTGTATTGATAAATTCTAAAATAATCCAACAGTAAGATTGAAATAAATTAAAGGACATGGAAGAGTAAAGCCAAGTAAAGAAAACGAACTAGAATGACGAAGTCTTGATGAGGTAACAACTCTTCTCAATATCCCAATGCAAAAAGCAATTAAAAATCCTAAGAACTATGAATGTGCAGAGAGAAAACCTAGAGGAGAGGAAAACTAGATCTCAAAAACTAAAACTATCTAGAATGAATGATGTTGTTGGTCTCTGCATGTTCTCTGGCTCTAGTATGCTTTTCTGGGACGAAAACTGGGGCAAAATAGGGCCCGAAATTGTCCCCAGTGATTTTGCAGATTATGCAGATCGCGCACGTCATGCGATCGCGTTATTCATGCGGACGCGTCATTCGGCGTTTTGCTTCTCCACGCGGGAACGTCGTCTACGCCTCCGCGTCGCTTGTGCTATTCCATCCGCGTGGTCGCGTGAGCCATGCGGCCGCATCAATGCGATTTTCTCTCTTTCGCGCTGTAACACCCTACCATACAGAGACTTATGCTTAAGTCATAATTCAGAGATGGCAAGGTATTACGACCTCTAAAACAAAAATTTAGTACGTATAGTAGTATGAATGATTGATTATAACTAGGAGCCTTGTAGAAAAAAGGGGTAAACAAAAACCGCAACTCGAAAGCGCAACACTCCGATCACTAACACAACGAGCAAAGGATAAGCTAACGCAAGATCATATATATAAAGAGTATCAAAAACAGGAATATCAAGACTCAAAATCCAGCGGCGAAGATAACCGGTTCGAGCATAGCAATATATACATATAATAAAATAAGGGAAACCCCAAAGGAAATCCAAAGGGACACAAATACAGAAATCTAATCTCCAAAATCCCCCTCTAGAAGGAGTCATCACAGTTTGTATTATTTAATGGAGATAAAAGTATCTAAACAAAATATATATCCCAAAATAGAGTCCCAAGAACAAAGGATCTTCGCTAATCCAGAAGTCTCCAGCATGCCTCAACGAGAAGCCTCGCGTCCTGCATCTGAAAACCACAAAATCCGCATGGGTGAGAACCAGAGGTCCCCAGCACGGTAACAGCTTCCACATATATAATACATAATAATAGAGGAAAGCCGAAGGCAATCCTAGAACTTCCTCCAGATAATATCAAAGCTTATAAACAAGCTAAACCGTAAGTGGCAACTGACTAAAGATTCTTCAGTCTAACTAATACTTCCCTTTCCAATTCCTTCAGACCTCCCAACCACCAGCAGGAGTATAATATAGCAAACACAGTTATATCAGACAAGAGATTTACAAATAAGAACAATTAAGACATTTAGACAAATAGCAAGTAATATGCAGTCAAATAGGCAATCTCAAACAATTCATGTAGTATGCTTATGATGCATGCCTGTCCCTAGTGGCTGATGATATCATCTGTCGGTTATAGAGCCAACCCGACAAGTCCTGGTAGCTAGCCATTGGACTGTCCCTCTGTCGTGCATCCCCAACTCGAGTTATACTCATCATAAACTTGATCATAATCATGATCCATATCCATCACCCTTACTGGTGAATATTTATCCATCACCATCACTGGTGAATATTTATGGGGGCGAGCTCATCCGGGCCTTTCACAGTGCCCGGCCACACTTACGACATAGGGTCAAAAGAGCTTCGAGTCTCAACCTGGAGCACATGGTGGCTAGCCATTGCTACTACACAGGGAAACCCTCATCTCCAATGGTGGAAGTGCAAACCTTCACAATTCAATCAACATCATATATGCATTTATACTTGGCCATAAACATGGCTCCGCCGTAACACGGCAATAATCTAGCCATCCGGCTCACGGTTAAATCCATAACCAGCCAATTCATTAACAATTACGGCCCTTCGGCCCATGGCACAACAAGCACTTCCACCGCCATTCTCCGCATCTCACATAATCATCTTTGATCCTCAATGATCATTCATTTTTCCCTTGCTTCACTCGCAAGTTGCCACATTCACTAGCCCTTTTTCTCATGCTAGGCATATCATAATGATTTAAGACATAAGTGGTGAGATCGGAGGCTTAGAAGTATGAAATTTGGCTTTTAAAACTCAAAAATCAACTTTGGGATGAAAACAGGTCCACGCGTATGCGCACGCGTGGATGGCGCTTTCTCGAAGAACGGCGCGTACGCACCAAGTGTGCCTACGCGCGAGGGGTCATTCTGCTAAAAATTTTCTAAGTTAAAAGCTGCAGAATTTACATATTCAAACCCCAATCTTCCGACGGACATAACTTCCTCATTTTAAATCGTTTTTCACCCGTTCTTCGAACGGCATGGACATCCCAGATCCAATTTCATTTCTAAACAGATTTGGCACAAATCAGAGATCTGTAGTCCAAGTTATGTCCCGTCAAAGTATGACCAAAAACCATGTTTTCATACAAAACCACAAGGTGCCATTTTCAAAACAAGCCACTTTCAACTCTTTTCAAAATCAATCAAACATGCCAATTTCAACCCTTCTCTTTGAAATCATTCAAAATGTACCAAAATCAACAACAAGCCATCCTCAACTCACACATTGACACTTTACCAAGGTTTCCAAAACCACATCCAACCATTTTAACACTTCTCAATCAAATGGCTAAAGGACAAACACAATATCATGTCATACATCCTTCCTCATCCCAATTTACAATAATACCATTTCCAATTAACCATCATTATACATAATCAACATCATACTCACCATCAACATGGTACCACCCATCAATTCAACCTCAATCATCCATCAAGCATATATCACAACATGCATTTCTCATATTCCACACAATCAAGGCATCAATATTCATAATCACATATATGAACACATCATATATCTCAACTATTCAACAACACCAACAATTCAATGCCTATCTTAGGGCCTCTAGCCTAAGTATTTCCTACCACATTACATATTAGATACGGAAAACTGAAACCATACCTTAGCCGATTTCCCACGCTTAACCGGAGCACTTCCAAACCACTTCTCCTTAAGCTCTCAAGGTCTCAACACCTCCAAGAACAGATTTTATCACACAAAACCCCCTTCCAAGCTTTCCAAAATCACCAATCAAGCTCCAATATTCACATATACACAACCTAAGCCACAATCATCATATCCATACACAACATCTCAATACCCAAACCTCATAGAACAACAAATTACACTAGAGTTGAGAATCTTACCACACCCAAGGTCCAAGGAGACAAGATTAACCTTCTCCTTCAAGAGAGTTGGGTCCTATAACATCAAAGAACCCAAAATCTCAACATTTTTGCTCATGAAACTCGAAATCAAGGGCTGGAATTTCGAACAGTAAAACGTGGCTTACCTCAAGATTAATTGTATGGGTTTTGTAGAGCACTCCGCGGTGAACGCGTGGCCGCAAACGGAGTGGCAATCGGAGCTCTAGATCAAAAGTTATGGTGGTTTGAAGATCAAGTGAGAGAAAGAACTTGAGAGAGTGTTCTTCCCTCCATAGCCTCCATTTTCAGCGTGTTTTGGTGTTGTGTGAGGAGAGAGAGTGCTGAAAACTAGGGTTTTGGTTTAGTTATGTTGGGCCAAGGGCCCACTTTGGGTCCGGTTGGTCCGGTTTGGCCCGTTCGGTCCAATCTTGGTCCGATTTCTATAAAATTGGTACCGAAATTCTCGTCTCAATTTCCTCTATCACATTTAGCCATAAAAATAACATTTTTGGCTTTCTAGAATAAATTCTCATTTATGGGTTAATTAACCATTAATTAACCGGGTCTTACATTCTACCCACCTAATTGGGAATTTTACCCACAAAATTCAAATTCAATTACCTGAGAATAAGTGCGGATAATCCGTTCGTATCTCCGACTCAAGTTCCCAAGTGTGTTCTTCAACACCGCCTCGACTCCAAGCCACTTTGACTAATGAAACCTCTTTTTCACGCAATCGTTTGATACTAGTATCGTCAATTCTAACTGGAGCCACTGGAAGCGTCAAATCTTCTCTTAACTGAACTGATTCAGGTTCTAACACATGGCTAGCATCAGGAGTGTACTTCCGAAGCTGTGACACGTGAAACACATCGTGCAGGTTCGAAAGATGAGGTGGTAGAGCCACCCGATACGCCACCGGCCCAATCCTCTCCAGGATCTGAAATGGACCAATGTATCGAGGATTCAACTTCTTTGCTTTAATCGCTCTACCTATTCCTGTGGTCGGAGTAACCTTAAGGAAAACATGATCTCCTTCCTCAAATTCCAAGGGCTTCCGCCTCTGATCGGCGTAACTCTTTTGGCGACTCTGCGCCGTAAGCATCCTATCTCGGATTTTCTTAACTTGTTCAGTAGTCTCAGCTATCATTTCCGGCCCCAACAAGCCTTTCTCTCCAGTTTCATACCAACATAGCGGAGATTGACATTTCCTCCCATACAATGCCTCATACGGAGCCATTCCGATGCTCATATGGTAACTATTATTGTATGCAAACTCCACTAACGGCATATACCAATCCCAACTTGCCGGTTGATCCAAAACACAAGCTCTCAACATATCCTCTAGTGTTTGGATCGTCCTCTCAGATTGACCATCTGTTTGAGGATGGTAAGTTGTACTCAAGCTTAATCGGGTTCCAAAAGCTTTCTGAAATGCACCCCAGAATCTCGAAGTGAAACGAGAATCTCTATCAGAGATTATAGTAGCAGGTACACCATGGAGTCTCACAATCTCCTTTATGTATAACCGAGCTAGCTCCTCAAGGGTGTAAGTCATCCGAATGGGCAAAAAGTGAGCTGACTTCGTTAGTCGGTCCACAATCACCTAGATAGCATCAAAACCAGTCCTAGTCCTTGGCAATCCCGACACAAAGTCCATTGCAATACTTTCCCATTTCCATTGCGGAACCTCTAAAGGTTGCAACATCCCGGAAGGTCTTTGATGTTCAATCTTTACCTTTTGACAAGTTAAGCACTTTGAAACATATTCCGCCACATCATTCTTCATACCCGGCCACCAAAACATCGCCTTTAAATCATGGTACATCTTAGTACTTCCCGGGTGAATGGAGAATCCGCTTTTGTGTGCCTCCTTTAAGATATCTTGCCTCAAAGTACCAACATCCGGCACAATGATCCTACCCTTGAATCTCCATAACCCATCTTTTTCTTCCGACACTCTCCACTGTTTTCCTTGCTCGATAGCCGGTAAAACCTTCCATAACGCTTCATCGTTTTCATGAGCCTTTAGGAGTTCGGACTTAAAGTCACTTGAGATTTCTAATCGGCTCAAACACAAGGTTCCAGATACTTCTCGAGCACCAATTTTTAGACTCTCGAATTCCTTGAGCAACTTTTCCTCTTGAAGCATCATCCAAGACGCATACAACGACTTCCGACTTAACGCATCCGCCACTATATTCGCCTTTCCAGGATGGTAATTTAACTCAAGGTCATAGTCTTTCAACAATTCCATCCACCTCCTTTGCCTCATATTAAGCTCTTTCTGATCAAAGAGGTATTTCAAGCTCTTGTGATCGGAGAAGACTTGGAACTTAACCCCATAGAGATAATGCCTCCACACCTTCAAGGCAAACACGACCGCAGCGAGTTCCAGATCGTGCGTAGGGTAACTAACTTCATGAGGTCTCAACTGTCGTGAGACATACGCCACCACATTATGATGCTGCATCAGCACGCATCCTAGACCCTTCAGTGAGGCATCACAGTACATCTCAAAAGGTTCGTTCGGCTCAGGTAACACTAACACAGGTGCAGTGGTCAACTTTTTCTTCAATACCTAAAAGCTCTCCTCGCACTCAGGAGTCCAAACAAACGGAGTGTCTTTGCGGGTTAACTTTGTCAATGGCAAGGCTAATTGCGAAAAGCCTTTGATGAACCTTCGGTAATAGCCAGCTAAACCCAGAAAACTCCTTATCTCAGTTACTATGGTTGGTTTCCTCCAATCCATCACAGCTTCCACCTTAGTTGGATCTACGGCTATTCCCTGCTTACTCACCACGTGACCCAAAAACTTTACCTCACTCTTCCAAAACACACACTTAGACAGTTTCGCATAGAGTTTCTTCTCCTTTAAAATCTGCAACACGGTCCGCAAGTGTTCCGCATGCTCTTCTTCAGTCTTGGAATAAATCAGTATGTCGTCAATGAAGACAACAACGAATTTATCCAGAAACGGACGGAATACTCTATTCATGTAATCCATAAACACTGCAGGAGCATTCGTCAACCCAAAAGACATCATAGTATACTCGTAATGACCATAACGAGTCCTGAAAGCGGTCTTAGGGATATCCTCACCCCTCACCCTTATTTGGTGATAACCGGATCGCAAATCGATCTTAGAAAAAACCCCAGCTCCTTGTAACTGGTCCATGAGATCATCAATTCTCGGCAATGGGTATTTATTCTTTATGGTGACCTTGTTCAGCTGCCTGTAATCCACACAGAGTCGCATACTTCCATCTTTCTTCTTTACCAGTAACACTGGAGCACCCCACGGGGAAACACTTGGTCGGATAAAGTTCTTACCCAACAATTCCTCTAACTGAGACTTTAGCTCGGCCATCTCTAACGGTGACATCCTATAAGGAGCACTTGAGATTGGTCCCGCCCCAAGCACCAACTCAATAGCAAACTTGACCTCTCGGTTAGGTGAAAATTCCTCAATATCATCGGGAAACACTTCCGAAAACTCACACACTACCGGAATCTGATCCAACTTTTGATCATCACCCGAAACACCCGCGGTTAACAACAGGATACCCTGACATTCGATTCCAGAACAGTTCACCATCATCGAATTCAAGTAATAATTATTCACCACAACCGGCCCTTCTGTATCCTCCGGCATAAGGTACACCGACTTGGTAGAACAACCAACCAGGACATGGTTCTCGGATAACCAGTCCAATCCCAAGATAAGGTCAAGACCGATCATCGGTAAGCAGATTAAATTATGGACAAAATCACGCTGCTTGAACCTGAACGAAACTTTCGGGCATCCTAGCCTAGTTACCATGGCTTCATGGGTAGAATTATGTACCTTTAGGTCATAACCTAAGGTTACGATCTTCAATCCTAACTCATGGGCTTTCTCAAATGCAATAAATGAATGCGATGCTCCCGAATCAAATAAAGCATTTAAAGTTTGACCAGCCATTTCACAGTTACCTCGAATGAGTGTCTCAGATCCTTCTGCACCCACAGCTGAGGTGGTGAACACCCGACTAGTCTGTTGTGCTTTCCCAGCACCTTGCTTTTGCTTCTCCGGACAACTTGCGGCTTTATGCCCCGCCTTTCCACAATTGTAGCACAAACCCCATCCGGCCTTGCATGGTACTCCCGGATGGTGACTCCCACACCTAGTACAAGCTTGATCATTCTGAGGCTGCTTCCCAAACCTTTTCCCTTGGGAGTAGTTGTTGTTGGGCCTCCTAAAAGAACCTCCCCTCTTGAAAGACAGACCTCTAGGTGCAAAGCTCTTCCCTCGGTTCTGTGGAAATGATCCTTTGTGACTTCCTTTCTCAGCGGCTGCCCTCTTCACACACTCTTCAGCAACCCTACACTTGTTCACCAATTCGGAGAAAGTCCTAATCTCCATTGGCCCCACCGAACCGAAAATATCACTCCGGAGTCCTCCTTCGTACTTAACACACTTCCATTCCTCATACTCCACCGGAGTCCCTTGACACATACGAGAGAATCTGAACAGCTCCTCAAACTTGTCAGTATACTCAGATACGGACATAGTACCCTGCTTCAGCTGCAACAATTCAAGCTCCTTGGCCGTCCTAGCAGAAGTCGGAAAGTACTTCTTATAGAACTCCTCTTGGAAGACATCCCAGGTGATATAATCATCACCCTGCTGTAGGAGGCGTCGGATACCTTGCCACCAATGCGACGCTTCACCTGTGAGCATATAGGTAGCGAACTCGACACGCTGTCCTTCAGGTACCACTTGTGCTTGCAGTGCTCGCTCTATAGCCTGAAACCATGTATCGGCCTCAGTCGGGCTAGTAGTTCCCTTGAACTTAGGTGGATTAACCTTCAAAAAGTTCGCCAGTGTCATCGGGCCCTGAACTCCACCTCCGTCATTACCATGGTTGTTCATCTGTTGACCAAGAGCCTCAGCAGTGGCTTGCATAGCAGCAGCCATATTCTCCAACGCAGTCATAAAGTTCACCGGGTCATTAGGGTTAGTCTCCGGCGCACGAGCATTAGTACGACCTCTCCCACGGCCTCTACCGCGTACATGAGACGCCATCTGGTTCCTATACACACCAAACAATCGATATTAAGTTGATCAGTCTCAATATCGGAAGTTTAGTGCTTCAAAGTCCCAAATGCATGCTCATGAACGTTTATGCCAACTATATCAAGTAGATATACTAACAGCACATAACACACATACAGAGAATGCACAGAAGCATAGTCAGTCCATTCCTCAGGCTCTACAGGAACGAACTGCTCTGATACCATAATGTAACACCCTACCATACAGAGACTTATGCTTAAGTCATAATTCAGAGATGGCAAGGTATTACGACCTCTAAAACAAAAATTTAGTACGTATAGTAGTATGAATGATTGATTATAACTAGGAGCCTTGTAGAAAAAAGGGGTAAACAAAAACCGCAACTCGAAAGCGCAACACTCCGATCACTAACACAACGAGCAAAGGATAAGCTAACGCAAGATCATATATATAAAGAGTATCAAAAACAGGAATATCAAGACTCAAAATCCAGCGGCGAAGATAACCGGTTCGAGCATAGCAATATATACATATAATAAAATAAGGGAAACCCCAAAGGAAATCCAAAGGGACACAAATACAGAAATCTAATCTCCAAAATCCCCCTCTAGAAGGAGTCATCACAGTTTGTATTATTTAATGGAGATAAAAGTATCTAAACAAAATATATATCCCAAAATAGAGTCCCGAGAACAAAGGATCTTCGCTAATCCAGAAGTCTCCAGCATGCCTCAACGAGAAGCCTCGCGTCCTGCATCTGAAAACCACAAAATCCGCATGGGTGAGAACCAGAGGTCCCCAGCACGGTAACAGCTTCCACATATATAATACATAATAATAGAGGAAAGCCGAAGGCAATCCTAGAACTTCCTCCAGATAATATCAAAGCTTATAAACAAGCTAAACCGTAAGTGGCAACTGACTAAAGATTCTTCAGTCTAACTAATACTTCCCTTTCCAATTCCTTCAGACCTCCCAACCACCAGCAGGAGTATAATATAGCAAACACAGTTATATCAGACAAGAGATTTACAAATAAGAACAATTAAGACATTTAGACAAATAGCAAGTAATATGCAGTCAAATAGGCAATCTCAAACAATTCATGTAGTATGCTTATGATGCATGCCTGTCCCTAGTGGCTGATGATATCATCTGTCGGTTATAGAGCCAACCCGACAAGTCCTGGTAGCTAGCCATTGGACTGTCCCTCTGTCGTGCATCCCCAACTCGAGTTATACTCATCATAAACTTGATCATAATCATGATCCATATCCATCACCCTTACTGGTGAATATTTATCCATCACCATCACTGGTGAATATTTATGGGGGCGAGCTCATCCGGGCCTTTCACAGTGCCCGGCCACACTTACGACATAGGGTCAAAAGAGCTTCGAGTCTCAACCTGGAGCACATGGTGGCTAGCCATTGCTACTACCCAGGGAAACCCTCATCTCCAATGGTGGAAGTGCAAACCTTCACAATTCAATCAACATCATATATGCATTTATACTTGGCCATAAACATGGCTCCGCCGTAACACGGCAATAATCTAGCCATCCGGCTCACGGTTAAATCCATAACCAGCCAATTCATTAACAATTACGGCCCTTCGGCCCATGGCACAACAAGCACTTCCACCGCCATTCTCCGCATCTCACATAATCATCTTTGATCCTCAATGATCATTCATTTTTCCCTTGCTTCACTCGCAAGTTGCCACATTCACTAGCCCTTTTTCTCATGCTAGGCATATCATAATGATTTAAGACATAAGTGGTGAGATCGGAGGCTTAGAAGTATGAAATTTGGCTTTTAAAACTCAAAAATCAACTTTGGGATGAAAACAGGTCCACGCGTATGCGCACGCGTGGATGGCGCTTTCTCGAAGAACGGCGCGTACGCACCAAGTGTGCCTACGCGCGAGGGGTCATTCTGCTAAAAATTTTCTAAGTTAAAAGCTGCAGAATTTACATATTCAAACCCCAATCTTCCGACGGACATAACTTCCTCATTTTAAATCGTTTTTCACCCGTTCTTCGAACGGCATGGACATCCCAGATCCAATTTCATTTCTAAACAGATTTGGCACAAATCAGAGATCTGTAGTCCAAGTTATGTCCCGTCAAAGTATGCCCAAAAACCATGTTTTCATACAAAACCACAAGGTGCCATTTTCAAAACAAGCCACTTTCAACTCTTTTCAAAATCAATCAAACATGCCAATTTCAACCCTTCTCTTTGAAATCATTCAAAATGTACCAAAATCAACAACAAGCCATCCTCAACTCACACATTGACACTTTACCAAGGTTTCCAAAACCACATCCAACCATTTTAACACTTCTCAATCAAATGGCTAAAGGACAAACACAATATCATGTCATACATCCTTCCTCATCCCAATTTACAATAATACCATTTCCAATTAACCATCATTATACATAATCAACATCATACTCACCATCAACATGGTACCACCCATCAATTCAACCTCAATCATCCATCAAGCATATATCACAACATGCATTTCTCATATTCCACACAATCAAGGCATCAATATTCATAATCACATATATGAACACATCATATATCTCAACTATTCAACAACACCAACAATTCAATGCCTATCTTAGGGCCTCTAGCCTAAGTATTTCCTACCACATTACATATTAGATACGGGAAACTGAAACCATACCTTAGCCGATTTCCCACGCTTAACCGGAGCACTTCCAAACCACTTCTCCTTAAGCTCTCAAGGTCTCAACACCTCCAAGAACAGATTTTATCACACAAAACCCCCTTCCAAGCTTTCCAAAATCACCAATCAAGCTCCAATATTCACATATACACAACCTAAGCCACAATCATCATATCCATACACAACATCTCAATACCCAAACCTCATAGAACAACAAATTACACTAGAGTTGAGAATCTTACCACACCCAAGGTCCAAGGAGACAAGATTAACCTTCTCCTTCAAGAGAGTTGGGTCCTATAACATCAAAGAACCCAAAATCTCAACATTTTTGCTCATGAAACTCGAAATCAAGGGCTGGAATTTCGAACAGTAAAACGTGGCTTACCTCAAGATTAATTGTATGGGTTTTGTAGAGCACTCCGCGGTGAACGCGTGGCCGCAAACGGAGTGGCAATCGGAGCTCTAGATCAAAAGTTATGGTGGTTTGAAGATCAAGTGAGAGAAAGAACTTGAGAGAGTGTTCTTCCCTCCATAGCCTCCATTTTCAGCGTGTTTTGGTGTTGTGTGAGGAGAGAGAGTGCTGAAAACTAGGGTTTTGGTTTAGTTATGTTGGGCCAAGGGCCCACTTTGGGTCCGGTTGGTCCGGTTTGGCCCGTTCGGTCCAATCTTGGTCCGATTTCTATAAAATTGGTACCGAAATTCTCGTCTCAATTTCCTCTATCACATTTAGCCATAAAAATAACATTTTTGGCTTTCTAGAATAAATTCTCATTTATGGGTTAATTAACCATTAATTAACCGGGTCTTACACGCGCGGTCGCGTGATCCATGCGACCGCGTCACTTCTCCCTGGTCATCTCCTCAATTTCTTGTGTTTCTTCCATTTTTGCAAGCTTCCTTTCCAATCTCCAACTCATTCATGCCCTATAAAGCCTGAAACACTTAACACACAGATCACGGTATCGAATGGAATAAAGGAGAATTAAAATACATAATCAAAAGTCTCTAGGAAGCAAGTTTTCAATCATGTAATAAATTTAGAAAGGAAATATAAATGCATGCTAATCATATGAATAAGTGGGTAAAGATCATGATAAAACCACACAATTAAACACAATATAAACCATAAAATAGTGGTTTATCAACCTCCCCACACTTAAATATTAGCATGTCCTCATGCTTAGTTGAAGGAGATAATATGAATGAGTAGGAACATGTAGAAATCATGCAATGCAATCTATATATGTGAATGCAACTATATGATTCTTGTCTACTTGATCAAAAGTAAATAAGCTCTTCAAAATAATTACAAACCAAATTCCACTAACTCAATTCTTATATAGTAAGAACAGATAAAAATGTAAGAAGATAGCTCATGAAAGCAGAGAACATAGAAATTCAAGCATGGAACCCTCACTGATGATGTATGTACACTCTAGTCTCTCTAGTGTATAGGGTCATCACTCTATCCTTCTCTAATCATGCTTTCAAATTTTTTTGTTCTTCTCCTAACCAATCAAAACATTTAATATACCAATGCAAACATCATGAGGTCTTTTCAAGGTTGTAATGGGGCCAAGGTAAGGGTAAGGATGTATATATGGCTAAGTAAGCTTATAAATTGAATCTTTATTTAACCTAAGCTTTCACCTAAGCTCTATGTATATTCTATATAACTTTAGAATGCATACCTAGCTACCCAAAAATTTCTTTCACATTCCATACTCATGTTTCAACTTTTTATTTTAATTTTATCATACATGCATTGATCTTTGAATTCTTAACTTAGCATTGGGGTAATTTTGTCCCCTTATTTAATTATTGAATATTTTTGGATTTTTTGTTTATAAACATAAAAACATAAAAATAACATAGCTTATCAATGCACATAGATTTTTAATTCTTATAGTTTCACATGAGTAGGTACCCAAATTCCCATTATATTATCATGACACATTCCCTTATTATCTTTTGTTCCCACAATTTCCCATACTTGATTGACTCACACAATTCTATCTTAAGCTAACTAAAGATTCAATTTGGGATATATAATTGTTTTTCCGCTTAAGGCTAGTAATGTGGTAAAATATAAAACAAATGGGATTTAAAGGCTCAAAGTGGCTAACAGAGGAAATTGAAAGGGGTAGGCTTAATTTGGATAAGTGGGCTAAACAAATAATGGCCTCAATCATATGCAAACATATAAATATAATAAACATTGGACATATAGGATGAAACAAAATATAGATTACAATCATAGAGAAGTAAACACACAAGAATAAAATAATTATGGTTAAATAATGTAACCATTCATAAAGGCTCAATTCTCACAGGTTGTGTGTTCTTTAGCTCAAAAATCATGTTCCAAATACAACTTCAAGCAAATTTAACATAAAAGTTTTAATTAAAATTAGTGAAATTTTGTTCCAAAGATAGGGTCTTAGAAGAAACTTATTGCCTTTTCAATCAAGCAGAACATGCATGCAACTAACCTATTACTATGCAATTTATCCTATTCTACAAAAGAAAAACTAACCAAGTATCCTAATTTATTGGTGTTAGAGAAGAGAAATTACCTCCGGAAGTCAGGTACTGACCAACCTCCCCACACTTAAGGCTTTGCACCGTTCTCGGTGCCATCTGTCAAGAACAAAGGTGGGCTGGTAGTAGTATCTCCACAGTCGGGACCATCATGGCTCCCTGCGCTGGTAAAGGAAGTGGAGTCCGGGGTGTCTGAGTCCTTGAATTTTCCCATAATCAGCTCCTTGAGGTATGTGAATTGGCGCTTGTTACGGTGCTCTCTCATCTTAGCTTTCTGTTCCAGCCGATCCAACCTTGCAAGTATCTGCTGGAGCAGTTGGTCTATAGTAGGTGCTTGTGGTGTTGAAGAAGGAATATCTTCAACTGGTTCAGTAGGCTAGCTGATAGTGGCGGCTGGAGGTCTGATATATTTCCCATTAGGGACGTATTGATCATCCCGTGGAAGTATGGCTTTGGTGTTCCCAGCTCTGTAGGAGACTCCGGCTGCTGAGACAATATCTGAGACCAGGGCGGGGAAAGATAAGTTGTCCGCGATTTGTACGTGTCTCATGGCATTCCTGATATGTCTAGGTAGATTCAGAGATTGGTCTGTAAGGATGCACCATAGAAGAACGGCCATGTCCGCAGTGAAGGATGATTCAGGAGTGCTCAGAAAGACGTAATGGGACATGATCTGTGCCCATACGCGAGCCTCCATGGTAAGTGCTGAAGCCGATATTCCCTTAGGGCGGGTGCGATGGTATTCGTAGATCTAACGGCTGCCAGGTAGTGCGATAACTCTGAGAACGGCGTCCTAGTCAAAGTGGTACATCTGGCGCTGGAGTGCGGCTTCTTGAAAGGCGTCTAATCCTTCTGGAACAGGGGGAAGACCTAGAGCTTGTTGAATGGCCTCTTCTGTAATGGGGACTTGTGATGAGCGGATAATTTGTACGCTTTTTGGCATTATTTTTAGGATGTTTTTAGTAGGATCAAGTTACTTTTAGGGATGTTTTCATTAGTTTTTATGTTAAATTCATATTTCTGGACTTTACTATGAGTTTGTGTGTTTTTCTGTGATTTCAGGTATTTTCTGACTGAAATTGAGGGACTTGAGCAAAAATCAGATTCAGAGGTTGAAGAAGGACTGCTGATGCTGTTGGATTCTGACCTCCCTGCACTCAAAATGGATTTTCTGGAGCTACAGAACTCAAAATGGCGCGCTTCTAATTGCGTTAGAAAGTAGACATCCAGGGCTTTCCAGCAATGTATAATAGTCCATACTTTGAACGAGTTTAGACGATGTAAAAGGGCGTTGAACGCCAGTTCTACGCTGTTGTCTGGAGTTAAACGCCAGAAACAAGTCACAAACCAGAGTTGAATGCCAGAAATACGTTACAACCTGGCGTTCAACTCTAGAAAGAGCCTCTGCACGTGTAACATTCAAGCTCAGTCTAAGCACACACCAAGTGGGCCTCGGAAGTGGATTTATGCATCAATTACTTACTTCTGTAAACCCTAGTAGCTAGTTTATTATAAATAGAACTTTTTACTATTGTATTAGACATCCTGAGTTTTATCTTCGGATCATCCTGGATTGTATTTTGATCCTGTGATCTCGTTTTGGGGGCTGGCCATTCGGCCATGCCTGGACCTTTCACTTATGTATTTTCAACAGTAGAGTTTCTACACTCCATAGATTAAGGTGTGGAGCTCTGCTGTTCCTCAAAGATTAATGCAAAGTACTACTGTTTTCTATTCAATTCATCTTATTTCGCTTCTAAGATATTCATTCATACTTCAACCTGAATGTGATGAACGTGACAATCATCATCATTCCCTATGAACGCGTGCTTGACAACCACTTCCGTTCTACCTTAGATTGAATGAGTGTCTCTTAGATCTCTTAATCGGAATCTTCGTGGTGTAAGCTAGAATGATGGCGGCATTCAAGAGAATCCGGAAAGTCTAAACCTTGTCTGTGGTATTCCGAATAGGATTCAATGATTGAATGACTGTGACGAGCTTCAAACTCGCGAGTGCTGGGCGTAGTGACAGACGAAAAAGGAGGGCGAATCCTATTCCAGCATGATCGGGAACCTCAGATGATTAGCCGTGCCGTGACAGGGCATGTTGGACCATTTTCACAAGAGGAGGGGATGTAGCCACTGACAACGGTGATGCCCTTGCATAAAGCCAGCCATAGAAAGGAGTAAGACTGATTGGATGAAGACAGCAGGAAAGCGGAGGTTCAGAGGAACGATTGCATCTCCATACGCTTATCTGAAATTCTAACCAATGATTTGCATAAGTATTTCTATCCTTCTTTTATTACTACATTTCGAAAACTACATAACTATTTTATATCTGCCTGACTGAGATTTACAAGGTGACCATAGCTTGCTTCATACCAACAATCTCCGTGGGATTCGACCCATACTCACGTAAGGTATTACTTGGACGACCCAGTGCACTTGCTGGTTAGTTATGCGAAGTTGTGAAGATATTCACAACCTGAGTAACAATTTCGCATACCAAGTTTTTGGCGCCGTTGCCGGGGATTGTTCGAGTTTGGACAACTGACGGTTCATCTTGTTGCTCAGATTAGGTAATTTTCTTTTTGTTTTGTTTTCAAAAAAAAAATAATAAAAATGTTTTCAAAAATATATTTTTCTTCAGAATTTTTAAGAATGAATTCTAGTGTTTCATAAAGCATGTTGAAGCCTGGTTGGGTGTAAAGCCACGACTGTAGGGCATGTTAGGCATGTCATGTCTGAGTTACATACTAAAGCTTGGCTGGCTATTAAGCCATGCCCGACCCTTTGATTGGAGCTTTAGTTTAAAGAGCATAAGAATCCTGGAATTCATATTAAAAATTTTAGAATCCTTATTTTTTTTTTCAAAATGATTTTCGAAAAAAAAATTTAAAAGAAAATACAAAAAATTCATAAAATCATAAAAATCAAAAATATTTTGTGTTTCTTGTTTGAGTCTTGAGTCATGTTATAAGTTTGGTGTCAATTGCATATTCATTTTGCATTTTTCGAAAATTCATGCATTCATGGTGTTCTTCATGATCTTCAAGTTGTTCTTGGTAAGTCTTCTTGTTTGATCTTGATATTTTCTTGTTTTGTGTCTTTTCTTGTTTTTCATGTGCATTTTTTGCATCCATAGAGTCTAAACATGAAAGATTTCTAAGTTTGGTGTCTTGCATGTTTTCCTTGCATTAAAAATTTTTCAAAAATAAGTTCTTGGCGTTCATCTTGACATTCAAAGTGTTCTTGGTGTTCATCTTGACATTCATAGCATTCTTGCATGCATTCATTGTTTTGATCCATAACTTTCATGCATTGCATCATTTTTCTTGTTTTTCTCTCTCATCATAAAAATTCAAAAATAAAAAAAAAATCTTCCCTTTTTTTTTTCTCTCTTAAAATTTCGAAAATTAGATTTGACTTTTTCAAAAATTTTTAAAACTTAGTTGTTTCTTATGAGTCAATTCAAATTTTCAATTTAAATATCTTATCTTTTTCAAAATCTTTTTCAAAAATCAAATCTTCTTCATTTTTTTAGTTATTTTCAAAAATTCCAAAAATATTTTTCAAAAATATTTTTCTTATTTTTATATCAAATTTTCGAAAATAACAATAACAATTAATGTTTTGATTCAAAAATTTTAAGTTTGTTACTTGCTTGTTAAGAAAGATTCAAACTTTAAGTTCTAGAATCATATCTTGTGATTTCTTGTGAATCAAGTCATTAATTGTGATTTTAAAAATTAAATCTTTTTCAAAACTAATTTCAATCATATCTTTTCAAAAATATCTTCTTATCTTTTTCAAAAAAATTTGATTTTAAAATATCTTTTCTAACTTCCTAACTTCTTATCTTTTCAAAATTTGTTTCAACTAACTAACTAACTTTTTGTTTGTTTCTTATCTTTTTCAAAACTACCTAACTAACTCTCCCTCTCTCATTTTCGAAAATTCCTTCCCTCTTTTTCAAAATTTCTTTTAATTTTTTATTCTAATTTTCGAAAAACTACTAACCTTTTTCAAAAACTATTTTCGAAAATCACTAACTCTTTTTCAAAAATTATTTTCGAAAATTCTCTCCTCCTCTCATCCCCTTCTATTTATTTATTCATCTACTAACACTTCTCTTCATCTCACATCTCTGCTCCTATCATCACCTTTGTGTTTGGATTCTTCATTCTTCTTCACCCATATTCCTTTTCTTCTTCTACTAACAATAAGGAACCTCTTTACTGTGACATAGAGGATTCCTCTTCTTTTCTTTTTCTCTTCTCTTTCTTATGAGCAGGGACAAAGAAAAAGGCATTCTTGTTGAAGCTGATCCAGAACCTGAAAGGACTCTGAAGAGAAAACTAAGAGAAGCTAAATTACAACAATCCATAGACAACCTTATTGAAAATTTCGAACAAGTAAAGGAGATGGCAGCCGAACCCAACAACAATAATGCAAGGAGAATGCTTGGTGACTTTACTGCACCTAATTCCAATTTACATGGAAGAAGCATCTCCATTCCTACCATCGGAGCAAACAATTTTGAGCTGAAACCTCAGCTAGTTTCTCTGATGCAGCAGAACTGCAAGTTTCATGGACTTCCATCTGAAGATCCTTTTCAGTTCTTAACTGAATTCTTGCAGATCTGTGATACTGTTAAGACTAATGGAGTAGATCCTGAAGTCTACAGGCTCATGCTTTTCCCTTTTGCTGTAAGAGACAGAGCTAGAATATGGTTGGACTCTCAACCCAAAGACAGCCTGAACTCTTGGGATAAGCTGGTCACGACTTTCTTAGCCAAGTTCTTTCCTCCTCAAAAGCTGAGCAAGCTTAGAGCTGATGTTCAAACCTTCAGACATAAAGAAGGTGAATCCCTCTATGAAGCTTGGGAAAGATACAAGCAGCTGACCAAAAAGTGTCATTCTGACATGCTTTCAGAATGGACCATCCTGGATATATTCTATGATGGTTTATCTGAGCTATCAAAGATGTCATTGGATACTTCTGCAGGTGGATCCATTCACCTAAAGAAAACGCTTACAGAAGCTCAAGAACTCATTGACATGGTTGCTAATAACCAGTTTATGTACACTTCTGAGAGGAATCCTGTGAGTAATGGGACGCCTATGAAGAAGGGAGTTCTTGAAATTGATACTCTGAATGCCATATTGGCTCAGAATAAAATATTGACTCAGTAAGTCAATATGATTTCTCAGAGTCTGAATAGAATGCAAGCTGCATCCAACAGTACTCAAGAGGCATCTTCTGAGGAAGAAGCTTATGATCCTGAGAACCCTGCAATAGCAGAGTTAAAATACATGGGTGAACCATATGGAAACACCTACAATCCATCATGGAGAAATCACCCAAATCTCTCATGGAAGGATCAAAAGCCTCAACAAGGCTTTAATAATGGTGGAAGAAACAGATTTAGCAATAGCAAGCCTTTTCCATCATCCACTCAGCAACAGACAGAGAATTCTGAGCAGAATCCATCTAGCTTAGCAAATTTAGTCTCTGATCTATCTAAGGCCACTGTGAGTTTCATGAATGAAACAAGGTCTTCCATTAGAAATTTGGAAGCACAAGTGGGCCAGCTGAGTAAAAGGATCACTAAAATCCCTCCTAGTACTCTCCCAAGCAATACAGAAGAGAATCCAAAAGGAGAGTGCAAGGCCATTGAATTAATTACCATGGCCGAACCCACAAGAGAGGAGAAGGACGTGAATCCCAAGGAGAAAGACCTCCTGGGACGTCCAATGATCAATAAGGAGCTTCCCTCTGAGGAACCTAAGGAATCTGAGACTCATCTAGAGACCATAGAGATTCCATTGAACCTCCTTATGCCATTCATGAGCTCTGATGAGTATTCCTCTTCTGAAGAGAATGAGGATGTTACTGAAGAGCAAGCTGCCAAGTTTCTTGGTGCAATCATGAAACTGAATGCCAAATTATTTGGTATTGAAACTTGGGAAGATGAACCTCCCTTGTTCACCAATGAACTAAGTGATCTGGATCAACTGACATTGCCTCAAAAGAGACAGGATCCTGGAAAGTTCATAATACCTTGTACCATAGGCACCATGATCTTTAAGGCTCTGTGTGACCTTGGTTCAGGAATAAACCTCATGCCCCTCTCTGTAACAGAGAAACTGGGAATCTATGGGGTGCAAGCTGCTAAAATCTCATTAGAGATGGCAGACAATTCAAGAAAACAGGCTTATGGACAAGTAGAGGACGTGTTAGTAAAGGTTGAAGGCCTTTACATCCCTGCTGATTTCATAGTCCTGGATACTGGAAAGGAAGAGGATGAATCCATCATCCTAGGAAGACCTTTCCTAGCCACAGCAAGAGCTGTGATTGATGTGGACAGAGGAGAATTGATCCTTCAATTAAATAAGGACAACCTTGTGTTTACAACTCAAGGATCTCTCTCTGCAACCATGAAGAGGAAGCATGAAAAGCTTCTCTCAAAACAAAGTCAACTAGAGCCCCCACAACCAAACTCTAAGTTTGGTGTCAAACCCCCATATCCAAACTCTAAGTTTGGTGTTGGGAGGTCTCAACAAAGCTCTGCACATCTGTGAGGCTCCATGAGAGCCCACTGTCAAGCTATTGACATTAAAGAAGCGCTTGTTGGGAGGCAACCCAATGTTTATTTATCTAATTTTATTGTTGTTTTTCATGTTTTCTTAGGTTCATGATCATGTGGAGTCACAAAATAAACAAAAAATTTAGAAACAGAATCAAAAACAGCGGAAGAAAAATCACACTCTGGAGGAAGCACCTGTCTGGCATTCAACGCCAGAACAGAGCATGGTTCTGGCGCTGAACGCCCAAAATGGGCAGTATCTGAGCGCTGAACGCCCAAAATGGGCAGCATCTGGGCGCTAAACGCCAGAATTGCACCCTGGAGAAGAGCTGGCGCTGAACGCCCAGAACAAGCATGGTTCTGGCGTTCAACGCCAGAAATGGGCAACAAATGGGCGTTGAACGCCCAAAATGGGCACCAACCTGGCGCTGAACGCCCAGAGTTATGTGCAAGGGCATTTTACATGCCTAATTTGGTGCAAGGTTGTAAATCCTTGAACACCTCAGGATCTGTGGACCCCACAGGATCATCTCAGGATCTGTGGACCCCACAGGATTCCCACCTATCTCCACTCACTCTCTTCTCTCTTCTCATTCATCCTCTATTCCCAATGAACACTCTTCCCCAAAACCCTTCACCTATCACCTCCATCTCTCTTCCCTATTAACCCTTCACCACTCACATTCACCCACTCTTCCCTATAAACCTACCCAATAAACTCCACCTACCTTCAAAATTCAAATCAATTTCCCACCCAAACCCACCCATATGGCCGAACCTTAACCCCCCTCCCTTCCCTATATAAAGCCTTCCATTCTTCCTCATTTTCACACAACACAACCCTCTCTTCTCTTCTTGGCCGAAACACACCTCCCCCCTCTTCTCCATCTTTTCTTCTTCTTCTTCATTATTCTTTCTTCTCTTGCTCGAGGGCGAGCAATATTCTAAGTTTGGTGTGGTAAAAAGCATAAGCTTTTTGTTTTTTCATTACCATTGATGGCACCTAAGACCGGAGAATCCTCTAGAAAAGGGAAAGGGAAGACAAAAGCTTCCACCTCCGAGTCATGGGAGATGGAAAGGTTCATCTCCAAAGCTCATCAAGACCACTTCTATGATGTTGTGGCCAAGAAGAAGGTGATCCCCGAGGTCCCTTTCAAACTCAAAAGAAATGAGTATCCGGAGATCCGACATGAAATTCAAAGAAGAGGTTGGGAAGTTCTAACAAATCCCATCCAACAAGTCGGCATCCTAATGGTTCAAGAGTTCTATGCTAATGCATGGATCACCAAGAACCATGATCAAAGTAAGAACCCGGATCCAAAGAACTATGTTACAATGGTTTGGGGGAAATACTTGGATTTTAGTCCGGAAAATGTGAGGTTGGCGTTTAACTTGCCTATGATGCAAGGAGATGAACGCCCCTACACTAGAAGGGTCAACTTTAATCAAAGGTTGGACCAAGTCCTCATGGACATATGTGTGGAAAGAGCTCAATGGAAGATTGACTCCAAAGGCAAGCCGGTTCAACTAAGAAGATTGGACCTCAAGCCTGTGGCTAGAGGATGGTTGGAGTTCATCCAACGCTCTATCATCCTCACTAGCAACCGATCTGAAGTTACTGTGGATCGGGCCATCATGATCCATAGCATCATGATTGGAGAAGAAGTAGAGGTTCATGAAGTCATCTCCCTTGAACTCTACAAAACAGCCGAAAAGCCCTCTCCTGGGGCAAGGCTAGCTTTTCCTCATCTTATCTGCCATCTATGTTACTCAGCTGGAGCTTCCATAGAAGGAGACATTCACATTGAGGAAGAGAAGCCCATCACTAAGAAAAAGATGGAGCAAGCAAGAGATCCCATTCATGGAGCTCAAGAGGCGCAGGAAGCTCATCACCATGAGATCCCGGAGATGCCTCATATGCATTTTCCTCCATAAAACTATTGGGAGCAAATCAACACCTCCCTAGGAGAATTAAGTTCCAACATGGGACAACTAAGGGTGGAACATCAAGAGCACTCCATCATCCTTCATGAAATAAGAGAAGATCAAAAAGCAATGAGGGAGGAGCAACAAAGACAAGGAAGAGATATAGAAGAGCTCAAGGACATCATTGGTTCCTCAAGAAGGAAACGCCACCATCACTAAGGTGGACTCATTCCTTATTCTTACTTTCTCTATTTTTCGTTTTCTATGTTAAGTGCTTATCTATTTTTGTGTCTTCATTACATGATCATTAATAGTTAGTAACTTTGTCTTAAAGTTATGAATGTCCTATGAATCCATCACCTCTCTTAAATGAAAAATGTTTTAATTCAAAAGAACAAGAAGTACACGAGTTTCGAATTTATCCTTGAACTTAGTTTAATTATGTTAATGTGGTGACAATGCTTCTTGTTTTCTGAATGAATGCTTAAACAGTGCATATTTCTTTTGAAGTTGTTGTTTAAGAATGTTAAATATGTTGGCTCTTGAAAGAATGATGACTAGGAGACATGTTATTTGATAATCTGAAAAATCATAAAAATGATTCTTGAAACAAGAAAAAACAGCAAAGAACAAAGCTTCCAGAAAAAAAAATAGGCAAAAAAAAATAGAAAGAAAAAGAAAAAGCACGCAGAAAAAGCCAAAGCTCTTAAAACCAAGAGGCAAGAGCAAAAAGCCAATAACCCTTAAAACCAAAAGGAAAGGGCAATTAAAAAGGATCCCAAGGCTTAGAGCATCAGTGGATAGGAGGGCCTAAAGGAATAAAATCCCGGTCTAAGCGGCTAAACCAAGCTGTCCCTAACCATGTGCTTGTGGCGTGTAGGTGTCTAGTGAAAACTTGAGACTGAGCGGTTAAAGTCAAGGTCCAAAGCAAAAAAAGAGTGTGCTTAAGAACCCTGGACACCTCTAATTGGGGACTTTAGCAAAGCTGAGTCACAATCTGAAAAGGCTCACCCAATTATATGTCTGTGGCATTTATGTATCCGGTGGTAATACTGGAAAACAAAGTGCTTAGGGCCACGACCAAGACTCATAAAAAAGCTGTGTTCAAGAATCATCATACTGAACTAGGAGAGTCAATAACACTATCTGAACTCTGAGTTCCTATAGATGCCAATCATTCTGAACCTCAATGGATAAAGTGAGATGCCAAAACTATTCAAGAGGCAAAAAGCTATAAGTCCCGCTCATATGATTGAAGCTATGTTTCATTGATAGTTTGGAATTTATAGTATATTCTCTTCTTTTTTATCCTATTTGATTTTCAGTTGCTTGGGGACAAGCAACAATTTAAGTTTGGTGTTGTGATGAGCGGATAATTTGTACGCTTTTTGGCATTATTTTTAGTATATTTTTAGCAGGATCTAGTTACTTTTAGGGATGTTTTCATTAGTTTTTATGTTAAATTCACATTTCTGGACTTTACTATGAGTTTGTATGTTTTTCTGTGATTTCAGGTATTTTCTGACTGAAATTGAGGGACTTGAGCAAAAATCAGATTTAGAGGTTGAAGAAGGACTGCTGATGCTGTTGGATTCTGACCTCCCTGCACTCAAAATGGATTTTCTGGAGCTATGGAACTCAAAATGGCGCTCTTCCAATTGCGTTGGAAAGTAGATATCCAGGGCTTTCCAGCAATATATAATAGTCCATACTTTGAACGAGTTTAGACGACGTAAAAGGGCGTTGAACGCCAGTTCTACGCTGCTGTCTGGAGTTAAACGCCAGAAACAAGTCACAAACCAGAGTTGAACGCCAGAAATACGTTACAACCTGGCGTTCAACTCCAGAAAGAGCCTCTGCACGTGTAACATTCAAGCTCAGACCAAGCACACACCAAGTGGGCCCCGGAAGTGGATTTATGCATCAATTACTTACTTCTGTAAACCCTAGTAGCTAGTTTATTATAAATAGAACTTTTTACTATTCTATTAGACATCCTGAGTTTTATCTTCGGATCATCCTAGATTGTATTTTGATCCTGTGATCTCGTTTTGGGGGCTGGCCATTCGGCCATGCCTGGACCTTTCACTTATGTATTTTCAATAGTAGAGTTTCTACACTCCATAGATTAAGGTGTGGAGCTCTGCTGTTCCTCAAAGATTAATGCAAAGTACTACTGTTTTCTATTCAATTCATCTTATTTCGCTTCTAAGATATTCATTCGTACTTCAACCTGAATGTGATGAACGTGACAATCATCATCATTCCCTATGAACGCGTGCCTGACAACCACTTCCGTTCTACCTTAGATTGAATGAGTGTCTCTTAGATCTCTTAATCGGAATCTTCATGGTGTAAGCTAGAATGATGGCGGCATTCAAGAGAATCCAGAAATTCTAAACCTTGTCTATGGTATTCCGAGTAGGATTCAATGATTGAATGACTGTGACGAGCTTCAAACTCGCGAGTGCTGGGCGTAGTGACAGACGCAAAAGGAGGGCGAATCCTATTCCAGCATGATCGGGAACCTCAGATGATTAGTCGTGCCGTGACAGGGCATCTTGGACCATTTTCACAAGAGGAGGGGATGTAGCCACTGACAACGGTGATGCCCTTGCATAAAGCCAGCCATAGAAAGGAGTAAGACTGATTGGATGAAGACAGCAGGAAAGCGGAGGTTCAGAGAACGATTGCATCTCCATACGCTTATCTGAAATTCTCACCAATGATTTACATAAGTATTTCTATCCTTCTTTTATTACTACATTTCGAAAACTACATAACTATTTTATATCTGCCTGACTGAGATTTACAAGGTGACCATAGCTTGCTTCATACCAACAATCTCCGTGGGATTCGACCCTTACTCACGTAAGGTATTACTTGGACGACCCAGTGCACTTGCTGGTTAGTTATGTGAAGTTGTGAAGATATTCACAACCTGAGTAACAATTTCGCATACCAACTTGCTTTTGGCAGACGTAGACAGACTGCAGGGTTGGTAGGTGGAAGTTGGAGTAGAACTTGACTACCCAAGAAAGATTAACTTGCCTTGGCTGTCTCTGTAGGAAATCTCATTGTCTTCGTGCAATCTGCGGCTCAACAAATGTAGCAATGTGGTTTGGGAGGAGAAGAAGGTATTCATTGTTGTAACTCCTTTCTGCCAGGATGGGGAACATCTGCTCACAGTAGCGATTGGGGAATCGCGCAGTGTCCTTTGCTGGGAAGGCTCTTTCTTTATCATCAACCTTTATAATCCTCTTAATTTTCTTTGTTGAGGGCTTAACCGCAGTTGAAGAGGGTTCTGCCACTAATGCTCTTTTTATTCCTCTTCTTGCTGGTTGTTTGGGAGTAGCTTTCTCCTTTCCTTTCTTGGTTGCCATCCTGAAAAAGGAAAGAGAAAGTAAATTAAATTCAAAGAGATAGAGCAAGGAAGAGGGCGGGAAAAGTGGTAATTAATGCACAATAAAGAAGAACGACGTTAACACATGGTCATGACTACATGTAAAAAGTTCATCAATGAAAATATAGCAAGTGCATGTGGGGACAATTAAATGCAAGGGGTTTATTGGCATGCAGGCAAAGGCATGAGTAGCATAGATCAAGCATTCAATGTCCAAGTGAGATTACCAAGTCTTTCAAACTAACAATTTGTTTGTAATAACAATTATATTAAATTAATAAAATATAAAAAGGGTTTTGTGAAAAGCAAGCATTGAAAAGTAGAATAAAGTAGAAAAAATGCTTAATGCCATATGGGCCTTTTCACAAACACATAGCATGCATGATAGTTAAGTTATTGAAAGCATGAATTTGAACATGCAAGCATCCCTTGAAAAAGTAATATATAATTGTCAAACAAATTTATAATGACTCACATAAATTTATAACACCAAATAAAAAGGAAAAAGAAAGGAAAAAGAAAATATGAATAGCGAAGGTAAAACGAAAAGAAAAGAAGATAACATATAAAAATAAGAAGAATAGGAGAAATTAAGGAGGGAAGGAGAAAAAGAAAAACCTTGTTAATGGGGGTGAGAGAGAGAGTGTGTAAAAAGTGAAAAAGAAGGAAGAAGGGGGAAGGAGAAAATAGGATTTGGGGAGAAAAAGATAAGATAATTGGCAAATCAGGAAAACGGTGCGACGCAAGCGACGCGGTCGCGTGAGGCAAGCGGTCGCGCGACTTGCGCTTAAACTGATTGACGCGGTGGCGTCGGTCACGCGGTTGCGTGACCCATTTTAGGTTAATGGCGCGAGGGCAGCCTCGCGCTCGCACAACTCTCTGTTTAAAATCATTAATTGCCAAATATTGGGTGACGCGATCGCGTGGGGCATGCGATCGCGTGAGTGGCAATTGTTGCGAGGTGACGCGGTCGCGTCGGTCACGTGGCCGTGTGGAAAGGATTATGTGTTCAGCACCAATCCAACACCACTCTAGCACAACTTTTTGTTGTGCACCTTTTTTACGTCGAAGTCCAGGTCACGCGGCCGCGTGGGGCACGCGGTCGCGTGGGGCACGCGGTCGCGTGGGAGGCCAGTATTCCCACTCGACGCGGACGCGTCGGCGACTCGGTCGCGTGAGGCGATTTGTGCCATTGGCACACCTCCAGCCACGCTCCTGCGTGACTCTCTGTTCGTTTATTATTTTCTCCCATCTTCTTGCGACGCGGACGCGTCAATGAGGCGGTCGCGTCGCGTAACATTTTTTTAAAATAAAAATATGCAAATGCAGAAGCACGAAATGTACTAATAAAGAGAAGAGTTATTGAATAAGAAAATTAAAAATAAGGAAAAGAACGATCATACCATGGTGGGTTGTCTCCCACCTAGCACTTTGCTTTAACGTCCGTAATTTGGACGCTCCACTAGCTCAGTCTTCGGCTATGTGGGGATCTTCCAAGAGGAAGATCTCGAGCTCCTTGTTTTTCTTCAGTTGCTCGCCATGGTGGTACAGCTTTAAACGATGTCCATTAACTTTGATAAGTTCAGAGCTTGAAGGATGGCTTAGGTGATAAACTCCGTATGGTTCGGCCTTCTCTACTCTGTATGGACCTTCCCATCTTGATCTCAACTTGCCCGGCATGAGCCGCAGTCAAGATTTGTAAAGGAAGACTAAATCCCCAGGTTGGAACTCTTTCCTTCTGATGTGTTGATCATGCACAGCCTTCATCTTCTCCTTGTATAGTCTTGAGTTCTCATAAGCTTCCAGGTGAAGGCTTTCCAATTCTTGCAGTTGCAATCTCCTTTCAACTCCGGCTTCCTCAATTCCCATGTTGCACTCCTTTACTGCCCAAAAGGCCTTGTGCTCTACTTCAACAGGGAGATGACAAGCTTTTCCATAAACTAAGCGGAAAGGACTCATCCCAATGGGTGTTTTGTATGCTGTTCTGTATGCCCAGAGTGCATCTTGTAGCCTGGTGCTCCAGTCTCTTCTATGAGGTTTGACTATCTTCTGCAAGATACGCTTTATTTCTTGTTTGACACCTCGGCTTGCCCATTAGTCTGAGGGTGGTATGCTGTTGCAACCTTATGAATTATTCCATGCTTCTTCATTAATCCTGTTAGTCTCCTGTTACAAAAATGGGTGCCTTGATCGCTCACGATTGCTCGTAGTGATCCAAAGCGACAAATAATGTGGTTTCTTACAAAAGAAACAACAGTGTTAGCATCATCAGTACGGGTAGGAATTGCTTCCACCCATTTGAAAACGTAATCTATAGCTAACAATATATAAAAATAACTATTAGAATTTGGAAATGGACCCATAAAGTCAATGCCCCAAACATCAAAAATTTCACAGAAAAGCATAATTTGTTGAGGCATCTCATCCCTCCTAGATATATTACCAAATTTCTAGCATGGGAAACAAGATCTACAAAATTCAGCAGCGTCTTTAAAAAGAGTAGGCCACCAGAATCCACAGTCTAAGATTTTTCTAGCAGTTCTTTGAGGGCCAAAATGTCCTCCACTCTCAGATGAGTGACATGCCTCTAAGATGGATTGGAAATTCTGATTGAGGCACACACCGTCTAATTACCTGGTCAGCGCCACATCTCCATAAATATGGGTTATCCCATATATAATATTTAGACTCGCTTTTCAGCTTGTCTCTTTGATGCTTAGAAAAGTTCGGAGGGAAGGTGCGGCTAACTAGATAATTAGCTACAGGTGCATACCAAGGGACTATCTCAGATACTGCTTGCAGGTTATCAAATGGAAAATTATCAGCTATAGGAATGGAGTCATCTGTGATATGCTCAAGGCGACTCAAGTGGTCTGCCACTAAATTCTTGTTACCACTCCTGTCCCTAATTTCCAAATCAAATTCTTGTAATAGCAGTATCCAACGTATAAGCCTTGGTTTGGACTCCTTTTTAGCTAATAAATACTTTAGAGCTGCGTGGTCTGAATACACTACTACTTTAGTACCAAGTAAATAGGATCGAAATTTATCCAGAGCAAAAACAATAGCAAGAAGCTCTTTCTTAGTAGTAGTGTAATTCGACTGAGCGGCATCTAAAGTTTTACACGCATAAGCAATAACAAAAGGATTCTTACCTTCACGCTGAGCCAGTGCTGCTCCTACGGCATGGTTGGAAGCATCACGCATTATTTCAAATGGTTGGCTCCAGTCTGGTCCTCTCACAATTGGAGCTTGAGTCAGGGCGGTCTTCAGCTTATCAAACGCTTGTTTGCAATTTTCACTAAACTCGAACTCAATATCTTTCTGCAGTAGCCTGGATAAAGGAAGTGCTACCTTACCGAAGTCCTTAATGAATCTCCTGTAAAAACCTGCATGGCCAAGGAATGAGCGGACTTCCCTCACAGAAGAGGGATAAGACAAACTAGAAATAACATCCACCTTTGCTGGATTTATAGAAATGCCAGTATTAGACATAACATGTCCTAGTACAATACCTTGTTTTACCATAAAGTGACATTTCTCAATTTAATACTCTAGATAATCCATCTAAGCAAAGGCTAAAGGAATCGCCGTATACACTAAAATTATCCATAAAAACTTCCATACAGTCCTCAATAAGATAAGAGAAAAGACTCATCATACACCTCTAAAAAGTAGCTGGTGCATTGCACAAGCCAAAGGGCATTCTCTTGTAAGCATAAGTCCCAAAAGGACATGTAAAAGTGGTCTTTTTCTGATCCTCAGGAGCTATATGAATCTGGAAATAACCTGTGTAACCATCTAAAAAACAATAATGCGATTTACCTGACAGGCGATCCAGCATTTGATCAATGAATGGAAGATGATAGTGATCCTTGCGGGTTGCTTGGTTGAGGCGTCTGTAGTCAATGCAGACCCTCCAGGCGTTCTGAACTCTGGTTGTCAGGAGCTCTCCATGCTCATTCTTCACTGCAGTGACTCCAGACTTCTTTGGCACCACTTGTACTGGGCTTACCCATTCACTGTCTGAGATGGGATAGATGATATCTGCCTCTAGTAGTCTGGTCACTTCCTTTTTGACAACCTCTAAGATAGTGGGGTTCAGTCTCCTCTGGGGTTGACGGACAGGTCTTGCTCCCTCTTCTAAAAATATTCTATGCTCACAGACTTGAGGGTTGATGCCTACTATGTCTACCAAACTCTAACCAATTGCCTTTTTGTGCCTCCTCAGCACACCAAGTAACTGCTCTTCTTGTTGAGAAGTGAGCTCCCTTGCAATGATAACTGGAAACCTCTGCCCACCTTCAAGGTAAGCATATTTGAGGTGTGGAGGAAGGGGTTTTAATTCTAACTTCTGATCATGGTCAGGCTCTGGGTTGTCTAGAGCTGGTAACAATGGCAAAGCACTGTCATTGTCCTCTGAGAATGTCCCCACACTTGGACCTTGTCCTGCGTGCTTCTCTTCAAATTCTTCCTGATGGACTTCAGCTACGGTTTCATCTATAATGTCACACTTGAGGATAGAGTGATCCTCCGGAGGATGCTTCATAACTCCATTCAGATTGAAGATCACTACTCGGCCATCTATTTCAAAAGAGTATGTTCCTGAAAAAGCATCTAATTTAAACTTTCAGGTCTTCAGGAATAGCCTTCCGAGTAGGATTGATGATGTCTTGTCTGAGTCATTTTGGGGCATTTTCAGGATATAAAAATCAGTGGGGAATGTGAGTCCCTTAATGCCCACTAATACATCTTCAGCAACTCCAAGCATTGTAATAATGCTTTTATCTGCTAACACAAAATGAGCTGCCGACCTTTTTAAGGGATGGAGCCTCAAAACATCATATATAGACAAAGGCATTATACTCACACATGCTCCTAAATCACACATGCAATCAGAAAATACTATACCACCAATAGTACAATTAACCATACAAGGACTTGGGTCACTACACTTTTCAGGTAAACCACCCATTAAAGCAGATATGGAACTTCCTAAAGGAATAGTTTCTAATTCATTAATTTTGTCTTTATGTATACATAAATCTTTTAGAAACTTTGCATACTTAGGTACCTGTTGAATAACATCAAATAGAGGAATAGTTACCTCAACCTTTTTGAATATCTCTACCATTTTTGGATCAGGTTCCAATTGCTTCCTGGGCTTCCTTGCAAGTTGTGGAAATGGAATAGGAGTGGTGTCTTCTGCAGTGTCTGCGCCTTTTGATGCTTCCTCCTGTGGTTGAACTTCTTCTTTTTCAGTTATGTCCTGTATGTCTTCTTCCTCTTCAACATCTTCTATTTCCACTACCTCTTCAGCTGAGGTGTGTTCTAGTGGGCTTGGCTCCTCCTGGTTCCTCTCCTGCAGTGTGGTTCCAGACCTTAGGGTGATGGAATTAATACTGCCCTTGGGATTGGGTAATGGTTGAGAGGGAATTCCACTCGAGCTCAAAGGTTGGTTATTGGAGTTATTCCAATCTGGGAGACAAGAGCTTGCAAAGTAGCGTTCAAACCATTTAGAGTGGCATTAATGTTACTTTCTATGGTCTGCTGTCTCCGATCAATAGATTGTAGTAAGTCATCATTAGTAGAAGAAGAAGGATAAGTAATTTGAGAGGTCTGCTGTTGGGTATTCTGTGGTCCTTGGGATTGCCTCAGGTGAGGTGCTCTGTAAGGCTGGTACTGGTTCTGCTGCCTATTGTTGTTGTTATTCCACCTCTGATTTCCCTGATTATCTCTGCCTCCTCTGTTGTTGTTATCCCTCCAATTCTGATTAGAATTGTCCTGCCATCCATGGTTGTAATTGCCACTTTGATTGTACCCTTGGTTGGGGCGGTCATAGAAGTTATGAGTGGCTGCCACGGTGTTGTCTTCCTGTTGGAGCTGTGGACATTCATCAGTATAGTGGCTATAATCAGTACAGATTTCGCAAACTCTCTGTGGGACTAAGTGTTGGTTTTGCTGTGGTGGAGAAGGTTGAACTTGCTAAACTTGTTGTTGGTTCAATTGCATCTGCTTCAGCAAGTTGGTCATTTCACAGATACTCTGAGTTAAAGCAGCAGTCTCTCTGCTAGAGGATACTTCTGCAACAGCTTTTGCACGGCCTTGTTTCTGCCTGTGATTCCTAGTAGATTCAGCTAAGTCGCTGATCAATTGCCATACCTCATCAGTGGTCTTGTACTTTTTCATAGACCCATTGCTAGCATTTTCCAATGTGGTCTTATCTTGGGGCCTCATGCCCTGTGTGACGTAGCCGAGTAACACTATCTTATCAATCATATGGTGAGGGCAAGCTTCCAGAAGATTATTGAACTGCTCCCAGTACTCATAGAGAGTTTCAGATTCATCCTGAACAATCATGGAAATATCCTTCCTCAGTTTATCAGTAACTTCAGCTGGAAAGAACTTTTCCAAAAATTCTCTTCTGAGTGTATCCCAGTTGGATACAGTTGCAGCGAGTTGAGTGTAGTACCACTCTCTTACCTTTCCCTCAAGAGAAAACAGGAAGGCTTTCAGCAAAATTGAAGTTTCATCTGCACCATCACGCCTGACAGTAGAACAGGCTGCCTGAAAATCTCTCAGGTGCTTGATAGGCTCTTGAGCAGGTAAGCCATGAAACTTGGGCATCAAATTGAGCAGTTCGGTCTTTATTTCAAAGTCTGTAGCCACCACTGGATGATGCGCTTGAAACGGTTGCATTGAAAAATCAGGGGCTCCAGCCTCCTGGATAGTAACTCTCCTAGGTGCTGCCATGTCACCTATACGTAAATCAACTGAATCAGTAGAACGGGGGCTGGTTTCTTCCTCAAATGATGTTTCAGATCAGCCCTCAGAGAGGACTAACCAACGCCGAGCTTGCCTTATTCGTGAAATAGTTCTTTCAATCTCAGGATCGAATACTGGCAAGCTTGGATCAGGAAGTGAACGCGTCATCTAACGAAAAAAACAAGCAGCTCATAGTAGCAAAATAAAATAAAATGCAAATAAATAAAATCCAATCAATAACTTTAGCACTCTATTGCAACTTCCCGGCAACGGCACCAAAAATTGACGTGGCAGAAATTGGCGAGCTAGGAATTGTTATAAGATATGCGTTGCAAGTATAGTCCTCAACCAACCAGAAATCCGCTTATCAATTTAAAAGGATGTCACAGAAATTAAAATTAAAATACTGGGAGTATGAATCCCAGGTCGTCTCACAACGAGTTGCAGGAAAGTGTGCTATTTTATTAATCAGATGGTTTTCAAAAAAGATTTGAGTTGAATGACAGGAAATTAAATCAGAGAATTAATGTAATTTAAATAAAAGCCTTGACTGGGAGTAGATTAGTTGGAAACCCTATTTTTGTTGCAGTACTTTCAAGATTAATTGATAATTGGGGTAGTTCTGTTTAGTTATCCCTTACTAGGTAAGGGAAAGTCAAACAAGTTGGAATACTGTTTCTATTCAAAAGTCCCAATCTGCTTACTTGGAAGGACTGGTGTTAGTGACTAGAGAGCAAACCAATAATAAACCCAATTACAATTTCTTCCTTGAGCACTCCAACTCAAGGGTTCCTTTCAATCAACTTCCCATCAAGTTAGGGAACTACTCGCTCATTGTGAATGTGGAATTCATAACATAGGAAAGGGAATTAAAGGAAGACATGATAAATAAAACTCAAAGGAATTGATTAAAAATAAAAATAACTCTTGTATTGATAAATTCTAAAATAATCCAACAGTAAGATTGAAATAAATTAAAGGACATGGAAGAGTAAAGCCAAGTAAAGAAAACGAACTAGAATGACGAAGTCTTGATGAGGTAACAACTCTTCTCAATATCCCAATGCAGAAAGCAATTAAAAATCCTAAGAACTATGAATGTGCAGAGAGAAAACCTAGAGGAGAGGAAAACTAGATCTCAAAAACTAAAACTATCTAGAATGAATGATGTTGTTGGTCTCTGCATGTTCTCTGGCTCTAGTCTACTTTTCTGGGCCAAAAACTGGGGCAGAATAGGACCCGAAATTGTCCCCAGCGATTTTGCAGATTATGCAGATCGCACACGTCATGCGATCGCGTCATTCATGCGGACGCGTCATTCGGCGTTTTGCTTCTCCACGCGGGCGCATCCACGCCTCCGCGTCGCTTGTGCTATTCCATCCGCGCGGTCGCGTGAGCCATGTGGCCGCGTCAATGCGATTTTCTCTCTTTCGCGCGGTCGCGTGATCCATGCGGCCGCGTCACTTCTCGCTGGTCATCTCCTCAATTTCTTGTGTTCCTTCCATTTTTGCAAGCTTCCTTTCCAATCTCCAACTCATTCATGCCCTATAAAGCCTGAAACACTTAACACACAGATCACGACATCGAATGGAATAAAGGAGAATTAAAATACATAATCAAAAGTCTCTAGGAAGCAAGTTTTCAATCATGTAATAAATTTAGGAAGGAAATATAAATGCATGCTAATCATATGAATAAGTGGGTAAAGATCATGATAAAACCACAAAATTAAACACAATATAAACCATAAAATAGTGGTTTATCAACGCCAGACTTGTGGACCAGAAAGCAGTAAGTGGTGATTTACAGTGGGCGTGGCACACCACTGCTGGGCGTGGTACGCCAAGTATACTTTCCGGAAAGGGGTCTTTGAAGAATTGTAAGGGGCGTGGCACACCAGGTCGAAGGTGTGGCACGCCAGTTCAAGTAGTCAGAGAAGGAGCTTGTCACATTCATAAGGGCGTGGCACGCCAAGTCGAAGGCGTGGCACGCTAGTTCAACTGGGCAGAGGAGAAGGGAAGAAGCAGCACCAAAGGGCGTGCCACTTGGTACTTTTGGTGTAGCACGCCAAGCTTGTGAATTCAAACCATTATCATGGGCGTGCCACTTGAGTTCTGGGCGTGGCACGCCAGTTCATCCAACCAGAAGGGGGAAGTAAAGACTCATCGAGGGCGTGCCACTTGAGATTTTAGACGTGGCATGCCAACTTCGCTCGCACTATGGGCGTGGCACGGCAGACCTAGGCGTGGCACGCCAGCTTACTGGACCAGAGAAGAATGCTTGTGCACCAACATGGGCATGGCACGCCAAGCCAACTTTCCCGAGGAGAAGAATGAAGACTTTGCTGAAGGCGTGGCATGCCAGGTCTGGGCGTGCCATGCTAGTTCAATTCACCAGAGAAGAAGAAGGAAGACCTCACTATGGGGCGTGCCACTTGAGTTCATGGCATGGCACGCCATGAGGTCAATGAGTTGCATGATGGAAGAAGAGATGACCTGAATTTGATCCTAGAGAGCAACATCTCCCAACTCTAATGAATCTTCCCCATTCTTATCTTTCCTATTCTTTATAGCTTCCTTTAATTTCTGCTATCAACCCATTTTCCATTGACAATTCAGTCATTTATATTTCTGCAATTTATGTTTATGCTATTTACAATTCAGCATTTTACTGCTTTCTTTATGTTCAAGTCATTTATAATTCTGTCATTTAATTTTCTACAATCAACACTTATTTTTTATTAGCTTAACTAAATTACCCAGTAACTAAAGTTGTTCAATTAATCAATCTCTGTGGGGTCGACCTCACTCTCAGTGAGTTTTTACTTGACGATAGCTTAGTATACTTGCCGAAAGAGTTATTGTAGAGATACAGTAAATTCCAGTCATCAAGTTTATGGCGCCGTTGTCGGAGATTGATTCTGAATTGACAATGATTAGGTTGATGGGTACTTAGATTAAGCATTTTCTATATGTTGTTAATCATTTTAATTCTAGTCCTTATTTTTCTTTATTCCTATTAGCACTTGAATTCTCAATTGTTCATTGTATATATTGCCATTCTAACAGAAGCACACTAACTGTTTGATGCTTTGCATCAAACAAACTTGACTTACCCACCCTTCTCCCAAGAAAGTGTTCACCTTTGTTTTAGATTGTGTTTTCTGTTGTGTATGACAGGGAGGAAAGGAGCTATAACCTCCTACGATTCTGAACCTAAGAAGACATTTCTAAGATTGAAAAGAGAGGCAGTGGCAAGAGGAAAAAGGGTAGTTGGCGAAGAAGAAGAAGAGAATCCAACCCAAAACATGGAGGGTGAAGCTTACAATCATCAGGAAGAAGTAGTAGGCAACCATGCTCCTCCACAAGAAAGAAGAGTACTAGGCTCTTTCATCAATCCCAATCCTGGGAACTGTGGTAGCAGCATCTTGAAACCCACCATACATGCCAATAACTTTGAGCTCAAACCACAGCTGATCACCCTTGTTTAGAATAGCTGCTCGTTTGGAGGAAATGCTCAAGAAGATCCAAATCAATATCTAACCACCTTTCTGAGAATCTGTGACACAGTGAAGGCTAATGGTGTTCACTCTGACACCTATAGACTGCTTTTGTTTCCCTTTTTTCTTAGGGACAAAGCATCTAAGTGGTTGGAATCATTCCCAAAGGAGAGCTTGACAACTTGAAAAGAAGTGGTAAATAAGTTCTTAGCTAAATTTTACCCACCCCAAAGAGTTATCAAGTTGAGAACTGAGGTACAAACATTCAAACAACAAGATGGAGAGACTCTTTATGAAGCTTGGGAGAGATATAAAGAGCTAACAAGGAAATATCCTCCGAACATGTTTAATGAGTGGGTACAGCTGAACATTTTCTATGAAGGACTTTCTCAAGAGGCAAAGAAGGCCTTAGATCACTCTTCGGGAGGTTCCCTCAACACCAAGAAGACAATTGAAGAGGCCATAGATATCATAGAAACTGTGGCCAATAATGAATATTTCTATGCATCTGATAGGAACCTGATGAGCGGATAATTTACACGCTTTTTGGCACTATTTTTAGTATGTTTTTAGTATATTTTAGTTAGTTTTTATTATATTTTTATTAGTTTTTATTTAAAATTCACTTTCCTGGATTTTACTATGAGTTTGCGTGTTTTTCTGTGATTTCAGGTATCTTCTGGCTGAAATTGAGGGACCTGAGCAACAATCTGATTTAGAGGCTGAAAAAGGACTGCAGATGCTGTTGGATTCTGACCTCCCTGCACTCGAAGTGGATTTTATAGAGCTACAGAGGCCCAATTGGCGCGCTCTTAATTGCATTCGAAGGTAGACATCCTGGGCTTTCCAGCAATATATAATAGTCCATACTTTGCCCAAGATTTGATGGCCCAAACCGGCGTTCCAAGTCAGCTTAAGAATTCTGGCGTTTAACGCCAGAACTGGCATAAAAGCTGGAGTTAAACGCCCAAACTAGCACAAAAGCTGGCGTTTAACTCCAAGAAAAGTCTCTACACATGAAAGCTTCAATGCTCAGTCCAAGCACACACCAAGTGGGCCCCGAAAGTGGATTTTTACACTAAACACCCTAGCTTACTCATTTTCTGTAACCTTAGGTCACTAGTTTAATATAAAAACTACTTTTAGTAATTCATCTTGTACCTCATGACATTCTACACATTTCATATTATATCTCCTACGGCATGAGTCTCTAAACCCCATTGTTGGGGGTGAGGAGCTCTGCTGTTCTTCATGAATTAATGCAATGACTACTGTTTTCAATTCTATCACGCTTGCTTCTATTCTAAGATATTTATTCGCACTTCAACCTGATGAATGTGATGATCCGTGACAATCATCATCATTCTCACCTATGAACGTGTTCCTGACAACCACCTCCGTTCTACATGCAATCAAGCTTGAATGTGTATGTCTTGGGTTTCTAATCTAAGATTGGAACCTTCGTGGTATAGGCTAGAATTACTGGCGGCCATTTCTGAGATCCGGAAAGTCTAAACCTTGTCTGTGGTATTCCGAGTAGGATCTGGGAAGGGATGACCGTGAAGAGCTTCAAACTCGCGGGTGTTGGGCGTGTGACAGACGCAAAAGGATCAATGGATCCTATTCTAACATGATCGAGAACCAATAGCTGATTAGCCGTGCGGTGACAGCGCATTTGGAACATTTTCACTGAGAGGACAGGAAGTAGCCATTGACAACGGTGATGCCCAACATAAAGCTTTCCATGGAAGGAGCCTTGCGTGCATGAAGAAGAAGACAGTAGGAAAGCAGAGATTCAGAAGACAAAGCATCTCCAAAACCTCAACCTGTTCTTCATTACTGCATAACAAGTATTTATTCATGTTCTTTTACTTTTTATAATTAAATCTGAGAATTATTGGTATCCTGACTAAGAGTTACAAGATAACCATAGCTTGCTTCAAGCCGACAATCTCCGTGGGATCGACCCTTACTCATGTAAGGTATTACTTGGACGACCCAGTGCACTTGCTGGTTAGTTGTGCAGAGTTGCAAAAGTGTGATTGTAATTTCATGCACCAAGTTTTTGGCACCGTTGCCGGGGATTGTTCGAGTTTGGACAACTGACGGTTTATCTTGTTTCTTAGATTAGGAATAATTTATCTTTGTTGGTTTAGAGTCACTAAATTTGAGTCTTTTTTTGAGTTTAATTTTATATGTGGTTTCAATTGCATGCTTTTATTTTCTTTTGATTTTTCGAATTTGCATGCTCCTAGTTCTTCTTGATCTTTAAAAATTCTAAGTTTGGTGTCTTCTTTGTGTTTTCCTTTAAATTTTCGAAAAATTGTGCTTGATTTTTTAAGTTTGGTATCCCTTGTGCTTTTATTTACTTAAAAATTTTTCAAAAATTTGTTCTTGGTGTTCATCTTGATCTTCAAAGTGTTCTTGGTGTTCATCTTGACATTCAAAGTTATCTTGTTTGTTCTCTTTGTTTTGATCTAAAATTTCTAAGTTTAGTGTCATTTTGTTGTTTTTCTCTTTTCTCATTAAAATTCAAAAATAAAAAATATCTTTTCCTTATTTTACTCATAAATTTCGAAATTTTGCATTAAAATTAGTCAAAGATTTTCAAAATCATATCTTTTTTTAGCCAAGTCAAAATTCTAATTTCAAAAATTGATCTTTTCAAATCTTTCTCAAAAATAAAATCTTTTTAATTTCTTCAATCATATCTTTTCAATCATATCTTCTCAATCATATCTTCTTCAAAATAATTTTCAATTATATATTTTTGATTGCTAATTCCAAAATCTTTTTAATTAATTAGCCATTTTAGCATTCGAATTATTTATTTATCCTTTTCCTTTTTCTCTTAATTTTTGAAACTTTTATTTTATTTTTCATTTATTTTGTTTTATTTTTTTTGGTTCCTTTTAATCAAATAAAAAAAAATTTATATCAATTCCCTTTTCTCCATCATGGACATAAGTGGAAGTGAACAGTCCAGAAGGACTCTGGGGTCATATGCTAACCCCATTACAGCTACATATGGGAGTAGCATCTGTATACCTCCCATCAAAGCAAGCAGTTTTGAGCTAAATCCTCAGCTCATTATCATGGTGCAGCAAAATTGCCAGTATTCCGGTCTTCCACAGGAAGAACCTACTGAGTTTCTGGCACAGTTCTTACAAATTACTGACACAGTACGTGATAAAGAAGTGGATCAGGATGTCTACAGATTATTATTGTTTCCATTTGCTGTAAAAGATCAAGCTAAGAGGTGGTTAAATAACTATCCCATATCAAGCATTAAAACATGGAGACAGTTAACAGACAAATTCCTGAATCAATTTTACCCTCCAAAAAGGATGACACAGCTAAGGCTGGACATCCAAGGCTTTAAACAAGAGGATCATGAATCCCTTTATAATGCCTGGGAGAGGTATAGAGGGATGATAAGGAAATGCCCCTCTGAAATATTTTCAGAGTGGGTACAGTTAGACATCTTCTACTATGGGCTTACAAAAAGAGCTCAAATATCTCTAGACCACTCAGCTGGTGGATCTATACACATGAGAAAGACAATTGAAGAGGCTCAAGAACTCATAGATACAGTTGCTAGAAATCAACATCTATACTCAAGCAATGAGCCCTCCAAAGAAAAAGAAGCTATGGTAGCAACTACTGATCATAATCCTCAAGAACAGATTGTTGAACTAAATCAGCAATTACTTCTAATGACAAAACAATTAGCAGAATTCAAGGAGATGCTCCAAGACACTAAAAATGCTAACAAGAATATAGAAGCACAATTAAATCAGACAAGATAGCAGCTATCTAAACAGATAACAGAAGAATGCCAAGCTGTTCAACTAAGGAGCGGGAAGACATTGAATAATTCAGTTCAAAGTAGCAAAAAGTCAAGAAAGGAACAAATGACAGAGGATGATCAAACCACTGCCCAAAATCCTTCTGAGGACAGCAAGAGCCCAGAGAGGAATAATTCTGGCATTCAAATGCCAGAAAAGGGAGAAAAGTTGGCGTTAAACGCCCATTCCTTGCCCAGTTCTGGCGTTCAAACGCCAGAAAAGGGTGGGAAGCTGGCGTTAAACGCCCATCCTGCACCCAATCCTGGCGTTCAAACGCCAATGAGGGATCAGACACCTGCAAGTGCTGATAGTAACCCCTCTAAGAAGGCTTCTCCAACCACTTCTGTAGGGAATAAACCTGCAGCAACTAAGGTTGAAGAATATAAAGCCAAGATGCCTTATCCTTAGAAATTCTGCCAAGCGGAACAGGATAAACAATTTGCCCGCTTTGCAGATTATCTCAGGACTCTTGAGATAAAGATCCCATTTACAGAGACACTTGAGCAAATACCCTCTTATGCTAAGTTCATGAAAGAGATCTTAAGTTATAAGAAGGATTGGAGAGAAACTGAAAAAGTGTTTCTCACTGAAGAATGCAGTGCAGTCATTCTGAAAAGCTTACCAGAAAAGCTTCAAGATCCAGGAAGCTTTATGATACCATGCACATTAGAGGGTTCTTGTACTAAGACAGCTCTATGTGACCTTGGAGAAAGTATCAACCTAATATCCACATCTACTATCAGAAAGCTTGGGTTGACTGAAGAAGTCAAACCAACCCGGATATGTCTTCAACTTGCTGATGGCTCCATTAAATATCCATCAGGCATAATTAAGGACATGATTGTCAAGGTTGGGCCATTTGCCTTTCCCACTGACTTTGTAGTGCTGGAAATGGAGGAGCACAAGAGTGCAACTCTCATTCTTGGAATACCTTTCCTAGCAACTGGACGAACTCTTATTGATGTACAAAAAGGGGAAGTGATCCTGAGAGTCAATGAGGATGAGTTCAAGTTAAATGCTGTCAAAGCTATGCAGCATCCAGACACATCAAATGACTGCATGAACACTGATATTATTGACTCTTTGGTGGAAGAGATCAATATGACTGAGAGTCTTGAATCAGAGCTAGAGGACATCTTTAAAGATGTTTAGCCTGATCTGGAGGAACTAGAGGAAATAAAAGAACCTCTAAAAATCCCTCAGAAAGAGGAGAAACCTCCTAAACCCGAGCTCAAACCACTACCACCATCCCTGAAATATGCATTTATGGGAGAGGGTGACACTTTTCTAGTGATCATAAGCTCTGCTTTAAATCCACAAGAAGGAAAAGCACTAATTCAAGTGCTAAGGACACACAAGACAGCTCTTGGGTGGTCCATAAGTGATCTTAAGGGCATTAGCCTAGAAAGATGTATGCACAAGATCCTATTGGAGGATGATGCTAAGCCAGTGGTTCAACCACAGAGGCGGTTAAATCCAGCCATGAAGGAGGTGGTGCAGAAAGAGGTCACTAAGTTACTAGAGGCTGGGATTATTTATCCTATTTCTGATAGCTCCTGGGTGAGCCCTGTCCAAGTTGTCCCCAAGAAGGGAGGCATGACAGTAGTTCATAATGAAAAGAATGAACTGGTTCCCACAAGAACAGTTACAGGGTGGCATATGTGTATTGACTACAAAAGGCTCAATACAGCCACCAGAAAGGATCATTTTCCTTTACCATTCATAGACCAGATGCTAGAGAGACTAGCAGGCCATGAATACTTCTGTTTTTTGGATGGCTATTCAGGCTACAACCAAATTACAGTAGATCCTCAAGACCAAGAGAAAACAGCATTCACATGTCCATCTAGAGTATTTGCTTACAGAAGAATGCCTTTTGGTCTGTGCAATACACCTGCAACCTTTCAGAGGTGCATGCTCTCTATCTTCTCTGATATGGTAGAGAAGTTCCTGGAAGTCTTCATGGATGACTTCTCAGTATTTGGAGACTCATTCAGCTCCTGTCTTGATCATCTAGCACTTGTCCTGAAAAGGTGCCAAGAGACTAACCTGGTCTTAAACTGTGAAAAATGTCACTTTATGGTGACTGAAGGAATTGTCCTTGGGCACAAAATTTCAAGCAAGGGAATAGGGGTGGATCAAGTCAAAGTAGAGGTGATTGAAAAATTACCACCACCTGCCAATGTTAAGGCAATCAAAAGCTTTTTGGGGAATGCAGGACTCTATAGGAGGTTCATAAAGGATTTTTCAAAAATTGCAAAACCTCTAAGTAACCTGCTAGCTGATGACACGCCGTTTGTGTTTAACACAGAGTGTCTACAGGCGTTTGAAACCCTGAAAGGCAAGCTGGTCATAGCACCAGTCATCTCTGCACCTGACTGGACATTACCATTCGAATTAATGTGTGATGCTAGTGACCATGCCATTGGTGCAGTGTTGGGACAAAGGCATAACAAGCTTCTGCACGTCATTTACTATGCCAGTCGTGTTCTAAATGACGCACAGAAGAATTACACAACCACAGAAAAAGAGCTGCTAGCAGTGGTTTATGCCATTGACAAGTTTAGATCCTATTTAGTAGGATCAAAAGTGATTGTGTACACTGACCATGCTGCTCTTAAATATTTACTCAGAAAGTAGGATTCAAAACCCAGGCTCATAAGATGGGTGTTGCTTCTGCAAGAGTTTGATATAGAAATAAGAGACAGAAAAGGAACAGAGAACCAGGTAGCTGATCACCTGTCCCGGATAGAACCAGTAGCTGGGGCGTCCCTTCCTTCTACTAAAATCTCTGAGACTTTTCCAGATGAGAAACTCTTTGCCATTCAGGAAGCACCATGGTTTGCAGACATTGCAAATTCTAAAGCTGTGAGGTTCATACCCCAGGAGTACAGCAGGGTGCAAAAGAAAAAACTAATTTTTGATGCAAAGTACTACTTGTGGGATGAACCATATCTCTTTAAGAGATGTGCAGACGGAATGATCCGCAGATGCGTCCCTAGAGAGGAGGCACAGAAGATCTTGTGGCATTGGCATGGATCACAGTATGGAGGACATTTCGGAAGTGAGCGCACAGCCACTAAAGTCCTCCAATGTGGCTTCTACTGGCCTACTCTTTATAGAGATGCCCAAGAGTTTGTGCGTAACTGTGACAGTTACCAAAGAGCTGGCAACTTACCTCATGGTTACGCCATGCCTCAACAAGGGATCTTAGAGATTGAGTTGTTTGATGTATGGGGTATTGACTTCATGGGTCCTTTCCCACCATCATACTCAAACAATTACATTCTGGTGGCAGTAGACTACATATCTAAATGGGTGGAGGCAATTGCCACACCCGCTAATGATACCAAGACTGTGCTGAAGTTCCTCCAGAAATATATTTTCAACAGATTTGGTGTTCCCAGAGTACTAATCAGTGATGGGCACCCATTTCTGCAATAAACAGTTTTACTCTACCATGGTCCGATATGGAATTAGACACAAAGTAGCAACTCCGTGTCATCTACAGACAAATGGGTAGGCTGAAGTCTTTAATAGAGAGCTAAAAAAAATCCTGGAACGGACTATAATTGCCCGTAGAAAGGATTGGGCAAAGAGCTTGGATGATTCTCTGTGGGCATACAGAACAACATTCAAGACTCCTATAGGAACCTCTCCATACCAGCTTGTGTATGGCAAGGCCTGTCATCTGCCCGTGGAACTGGAACATAAAGCCTACTGGGCAACCAGATTCCTAAACCTGGATGCTAAGTTAGCTGGTGAGAAAAGATTGCTCCAGCTAAATGAGCTAGAGGAGTTCAGACTCAATGCTTTTGAAAATGTAAAATATTATAAGGAAAAAGCAAAAAAGTGGCATGACAAGAAATTGTCATCTAGAGTCTTTGAGCCAGGACAAAAAGTTCTGCTGTTCAACTCTAGGCTCAGATTATTCCCCGAGAAATTAAAATCCCGGTGGAGGGGACCATATGTGATTACAGGAGTGTCACCATATGGATATGTTGAGCTTCAAGATATTTATTCTGACAAAAAGTTCATTGTTAATGGACAAAGAATCAAACATTATCTTGAAAGAAATTTTGAGCAAGAATGCTCAAAACTGAGGCTTGTATGAAGCTTAGTAAAGGTCCAGCTAAAGACAATAAAGAAGCGCTTGCTGGGAGGCAACCCAGCCATTAGGAAGTTATTTGTTTTAAATAATACTTGTAGAAATTTGATATACACTTTCTTCAAAGGTTAATCATCAAAATTGAAGGAATTTACAGCGTTACAAAAGGATTCAGTGCAAAAAGCAGAGAAAAGGAGCTTGCTGACAAGAAAATGCCAGTAAAGGGCATTTTGGGCGTTAAATGCCAGAATGGGTACCATTCTAGGCGTTTAACGCCAGTAAAGGTACCATTTTTGGCGTTAAATTCCAGAATTAGCACCATTCTGGGCGTTTAACGCCAGAATTGCAGCATCCTGGGCGTTCAGCAAAACGCCCAGTGATAAAGGGGTTTCTGGCATTTAACGCCACCTGGCTGGGTGTTAAACGCCCATAATGGCCAACAATTGGGCGTTAAACGCCAGAATGGATACCATTCTGGGCATTTAACGCCAGAAAGGCAGGGGGAGGAGATTTTGTTTCCAAATTCAATTTTTTTTTCAAATTTTCATGTTTTAACTCATAATTTTCTGCATAAACATGTTTCAAACTTTCATTATTCACCCTCAATTTTCAAAAATTCAACATTTCTCTAAATCTCTTTTTCAATTTTCTTTCAAATCCATCCCAAATCTTCTTCAAAAACTCAAGTATCTTTTCAATTTCTTTTCAAATCTTTTCAAACCCATCATATCATCTCTTATTTCTTAGATGCATAACAAAATTATCAGATTTAACCTCTTTATATCTTTTTCAATTGAAAATCTCATCTTTTTCATATCATGATTTTATTTTCTTCCACCAATCATATCTCTATGGCATATCTCTTTCAAAATTTTTGAAATCCCTCCCCTCCTCTTATAAATACACATTCGGCCATCCCCTCCTCTCCACCATTCGAATTTGCCTCTTCTCCTCTCTCTCCCATTTCCTTTCTTTTGCTTGAGGGCAAGCAAACCTCTAAGTTTGGTGTGTTTTTTCGTGATCACTGAGCTAAGACTCATCAAGATCATGACACCTAAGGGAAAGCAAACCAAATCAAGAGGCAAGAAAGAGAATACTCCAAAGAGTCTTTGGAATCAAGAGAGGTTTCTAACCAAAGAACATATAGACCATTACCACAAAATAATGGGTCTGAAGTCAGTGATCCCGAAAGTTAAATTCAACCTGAAAGAAGATGAATATCCAGAGATCCAAGAGCAAATTCAAAACACAGGATGGGAAATTCTAGCTAACCCTGAAACAAAGGTTAGAAGAAACATGGTTCAGGAATTCTACTCAAATTTGTGGCTAACAGATAATCAGAGAATAACTGGAACCTCATTTCATACCTACTGAACTATGGTCAGAGGGAGGCTTATTTACTTCCATCTGGACAAAATAAGAGAGGTCTTCAAACTGCCTCAACTACAAGATGATCCAGATTCCTTTAATAGGAGAATGGTGAGAGTAGATAAGGGGTTGGATCAAGTTCTAGAGGACATATGCCTCCCTGGAACTAAGTGGATAACCAATTCAAAAGGCGTCCCAAACCAACTCAAGAGGGGAGATCTCAAACCAGTTGCAAGAGGCTAGTTGGACTTCATTGGGCGTTCTATATTGCCCACTAGCAACCGCTCTGAGGTCACTGGAAGAGCGGTGATGATTCATTGTATTATGCTTGGAAAGGAAGTGGAGATTCATCATCTGATTTCTTGTGAGATTTACACAATTGCAAACAAGAACTCCACTGAAGCCAAACTGGCCTACCCAAGCTTAATTTCTCTGCTATGTAAAGATGCTGGGGTGAGGATGGGAGTAGATGAATTCATCCTAATCGAACACCCAATCACGAAGAAGTCAATGGAAGGACAAGTGCAAGACAACTCCATAAAAAGGAGGGCGCAAGAGTTCCTCCCAGAAATTCCTGAAATTGACTACTGGACCCGCCTAGAAGCATCTGTTACCAAGCTGCAAGAAGCTATGGAACAACTTAAGGAAGAACAACAGAATCAAAATTGCATGCTCTGCAAACTGCTGAAGGAACAGGAGAAGTAGGGGCGTGAGCTACAGGAGCTGAAGCGCCAGAAGCTCTCCCTTGAAGGACCAAGCACCCCACAGATTAAGAGAGCATCCACTTCTCAAAATCAAGGTTGTTGAGTCCTAACTCTGTGATAACCTTTATTATTAAGAGTCTATTTTAAGAGTCATTTACTTTTCTATTTTTTTCTTTTCTGTCTTCTATTATTATTAGTTTGCTCTTATATTTATTTTTGAGTCTTATTGTTATTCCATGATTAATAAAATTTAAAGTTTATGTCTTAAAGATATGAATGTCCTATGAATCCATCACCTTTCTTAAATAAAAAGTGTTTTTAATTGAAAAAGAAAAAGAAGTACATGAATTTCAAATTTTAAAACAGTTTAATTATTTTGATGTGGTGGCAATACTCTTGTTTTCTGAATGAATGCTTGAACAGTGCATATGTTTGAATTTGTTGTTTATGAATGTTAAAATTGTTGGCTCTTGAAAGACTGATGGAATAGGAGATTTGTTATTCATAATCTGAAAAATAAAAAAATTGATTCTTGAAGTAAGAAAAAGCAGTGAATGAAAAAAAAAAGAGAGGATGATATGAGAAAAAAAAAGGAAGAGAAAAAGAAAGAAAAAGCAAGAAGAAGAAGCCAATAGCCCTTTAAACCAAAAGGCAAGGGTAATAAAAAGGATCCAAGGCTTTGAGCATCAGTGGATATGAGGGCCCTCAGGAATAAAATCCTGGCCTAAGCGGCTAAACCAAGCTGTCCCTAACCATGTGCTTGTGGCGTGAAGGTGTCAAGTGAAAACTTGAGACTGAGCGGTTAAAGTCGTGGTCCAAAGAAAAAAGATTGTGCTTAAGAGCTCTGGACACCTCTAATTGGGGACTCTAGCAAAGCTGAGTCACAATCTGAAAAGGTTCACCCAGTTATGTGTCTGTGGCATTTATGTATCCGGTGGTAATACTGGAAAACAAAATGCTTAGGGTCAGGGCCAAGACTCATAAAGTAGCTGTGTTCAAGAATCAACATACTTAACTAGGAGAATCAATAACACTATCAGGATTCTGAGTTCCTATAGAAGCCAATCATTCTGAACTTCAAAGGATAAAGTGAGATGCCAAAAGTGTTCAGAGGCAAAAAGCTAAAAGCCCCGCTCATCTAATTAATACTGATCTTCATAGATGTTTTTGGAATTCATTGTATATTCTCTTCTTTTTATCCTATTTGATTTTTAGTTGCTTGGGGACAAGCAACAATTTAAGTTTGGTGTTGTGATGAGCGGATAATTTATACGCTTTTTGGCACTGTTTTTAGTATGTTTTAGTATATTTTCGTTAGTTTTTATTATATTTTTATTAGTTTTTATTTAAAATTTACTTTTTTGGACTTTACCATGAGTTTGCGTGTTTTTCTGTGATTTCAGGTATCTTCTGGCAGAAATTGAGGGACCTGAGCAAAAATCTGATTCAGAGGCTGAAAAAGGACTGCAGATGCTGTTGGATTCTGATCTCCCTGCACTCGAAGTGGATTTTCTAGAGCTACAGAAACCCAATTGGCGCGCTCTCAATTGCTTTGGAAAGTAGACATCTTGGGCTTTCCAACAATATATAATAGTTCATACTTTGCCCAAGATTTGATGGCCCAAATCGGCGTTCCAAGTCAGCTTAAGAATTCTGGCGTTTAACTCCAAGAAAAGTCTCTACACATGAAAGCTGGAATTTAACTCCAAGAAAAGTCTCTACACATGAAAGCTTCAATGCTCAGCCCAAGTACACACCAAGTGGGCCCCGGAAGTGGATTTTTACACTAAACACCCTAGCTTACTCATTTTTTGTAACCCTAGGTCACTAGTTTACTATAAAAACTACTTTTAGCAATTCATCTTGTACCTCATGACATTCTACCCGTTTCATATTGTATCTCCTACGGCATGAGTCTCTAAACCCCATTGTTGGGGGTGAGGAGCTCTGCTGTTCTTCATGAATTAATGCAATTACTACTATTTTCCATTCTATCACGCTTGCTTCTATTCTAAGATATTCATTCGCACTTCAACCTGATGAATGTGATGATCCGTGACAATCATCGTCATTCTCACCTATGAACGCGTGCCTGATAACCACCTCCGTTCTACATGCAATCAAGCTTGAATGTGTATCTCTTGGGTTTCTAATCTAAGATTGGAACCTTCGTGGTATAGGCTAGAATTACTGGCAGCCATTCCTGAGATCCGGAAAGTCTAAACCTTGTCTGTGGTATTCCGAGTAGGATCTGGAAGGGATGACCATGACGAGCTTCAAACTCGCGAGTGTTGGGCGTGTGACAGACGCAAAAGGATCAATGGATCCTATTCTAACATGATCGAGAACCAACAGCTGATTAGCCGTGCGGTGATAGTGCATTTGGAATATTTTCACTGAGAGGATGGGAAGTAGCCATTGACAATGGTGATGCCCAACATAAAGCTTGCCATGGAAGGAGCCTTGCGTGCATGAAGAAGAAGACAGTAGGAAAGCAGAGATTCAGAAAACAAAGCATCTCCAAAACCTCAACCTGTTCTTCATTACTGCAAAACAAGTATTTATTCATGTTCTTTTACTTTTTACAATTAAATCTGAGAATTATTGATATCCTGACTAAGAGTTACAAGATAACCATAGCTTGCTTCAAGCCGACAATCTCCGTGGGATCGACCCTTACTCACGTAAGGTATTACTTGGACAACCCAGTGCACTTGCTGGTTAGTTGTGCGGAGTTGCAAATGTGTGATTGTAATTTCGTGCACCAGAACCCAAGGAGGGGGTGTTGGAGCTAAACCAGATGGATGCTCTGCTGGGTCAATACAAAGTGATCACAGCCTAATTGGCAGCTCTAACCAAGCAAATAGAGAAGAATCAAGTCTCGATAATCAACACTCAAGCATCAGTGCAAGAAGGAACTAGTTTGGAAGCTGAATATGATTGGGAGTAGGCCAACTATGTGAACAATCCACCCAGACAACCAATGATCCCAATGCCAAAACCTACAATCCAGGTTGGAAGAACCACCCAAATTTTGAGTGGGAAAACCAATAAAACCATGCCCAAAACCACAAACGAAACCACTCTAACCAATACAACAACCCCAACTATCAATCACACAATCATAGATCTTACCACGACTCACATAATGCCCCTTTCCAATCCAATCAACAACCACACAGCAACTATTCTCACAATGTATCATCTTTAACTGCACAACATGATGACAAAAGGTGTTGCTACTGCTGCTGCTGTTGTAGGGAAACAAGCACAAACTGACAAAAAGTTAGATGCATACCAAGAAGAGGTCAGATCAAATATAAAAAAAACCAAGGAGCAGCACTCACAAAACTGGAAGCACAATTTGGATACCTATCCAAGCAAATGCCCATGTCTACAAATGTATTCCCCAGCGATATCGTGACCAATCCAAGGGGGGAATGCAAGGCCATCACATTAAGAAGTGGGAAGGTGGTGAAGGAGGTACCCTCAAGCCACAACTTATAGGAAGAAGAGGCTACCAAGAACTCAGAATTCAAGAGGAAGAAGAGATACATACTCCAACCCCACCAAAGGAAATCTTGAAGCCATATGTACCGAAAGCACCCTACCTACAAAGGCTAAGAAAAGATGGAAAAGACAACCAGTTTTCTAGGTTCTTGGAGATCTTCAAGAAGTTTCAAATTAACATATCTTTTGTTGAAACACTAGAGCAAATGCCACTCTATGCCAAGTTCCTAAAGGAGCTCATGACCAAGAAAAAAAACTAGGGAGAAAAGGAGACTGTAGTACTCATAGAGGAATGTAGTGTCATTATACAAAAGAAGCTTCCCCAAAAGATGAAAGATCCTGGAGTTTTCAAATCCCATGCATCATAGGAGACATTAGCATTGAGAAAGCATTGTGTAATCTGGGAGCTAGCATCAACCTTATGTCCTTGGCCATGATGAAGAAAATGAGAATTGAAGAGGCCAAACCAACAAGGATGGCACTTTAACTAGCTGATAGGACATTCAAAATTTCCCATGGAGTAGTGGAGGACTTACTGGTTAAGGTGGGAGAATTTATCTTTCCAGTAGATTTTGTAGTGCTTGATATGGAAGAAGAGGCCAATGCATAAATCATACTAGGGAGGCCATTCTTGGCAACAGCTGGAGCTATAATTGATGTACAAAAGGGAGAATTGGTTCTCAGGCTTCATGAAGAAAAGATGGTATTCAATGTTTTCACTGCTATGAGTTACCCCAAAGAGTCCATTGGAGAGTGTATGATGGTAGATATAATGGAGGCACTAGTCTAAGGAGTCTTGGAAGAAGACAAACTTGTAGATGCAATGGAGCAAGAGCAACAAACATCATGTGGTGAGCTACCATAAGAAAGCATGGAAGGCTCGATCATGCCAGACAAGACAAACAAGGAAAAAGTAGAAGCACCAAAGCTGGAATTGAAGACTTTGCGTCCAAGCTTGAAGTATGCCTACTTGGGGAGCAATGACACATATCCAGTAATAATCAACTCAACTTTGAGTAAGGAACAAGAGGAAGAGCTCATCAAGGTGCTGAGACAGCACAAGGATGCCATTGGGTAGACACTCTCAGATTTAAAGGGGATAAGCCCTTCAATGTGTGTGCATAAGATCCTGCTTGAAGAGGATGCCAAGCCTTCAATCCAGCCACAAAGAAGGTTAAACCCATCAATGATGGAAGTGGTACAAAAGGAAGTGCTCAAGCTATGGCAAGTAGGGTGATTTATCCCATTTCAGATAGTCCTTGGGTGAGCCTTGTTCAAGTAGTCCCTAAGAAGGAAGGAATCACAGTTGTGCCAAATGAAAGGAATGAGTTGACACCAAGAAGAACAGTGACTGAATGGCACATGTGTATAGACTACAGAAAGCTCAATGAAGCCAAAAGGAAGGATCATTTCCCTCTACCGTTCATGGATCAAATGTTGGAGAGGCTTGTTGGGCATGAGTATTATTATTTCTTGGATGGATACTGATGCGTGGCAGAGAGTAGACCAATTAAGAGATTATAATATAATAGAACAGTGTTGCGAGTATATGATGCACGAAAACTTGTCTCTCAACAAATTTCCTTCGGCAAGTATACCGAATTGTCGTCAAGTAAAAACTCACAGTAGAGTGAGGTCGAATCCCACAGGGATTGATTGGTCAAGCAACTTTAATTGGAAGAATGTTCTAGTTGAGCTAAGCAGAAAGTGAGTTGAGAATTGCAGGAAATTAAATGGCGGGAAAGTAAATAGCAGAAAATAAATGACGGGAAGTAAATTGCAGAATCTTAAATGGGGAAGGGAAGTTTAGCATGAAAGTAAATGGCATAAAGTAAAGAGAATGGGTAAGATCAGAAATGGGAAATTCATTGGGCTTAGGAGATGTTGCATTCTCCGGATCAAGTTCATTTTCATCTCTTCCTCAATCAATGCATTCATTGATCTCCTTGGCAATCTTAAGTGATTGAATTCCAATTCCTTGGTAATTCAATCTCTCAAATCAGATCAATAGCCAATTCCTTGGTCTAATTGCTCATGAGAAGAGATGAAGTGTGGTCACTGATTATACCACATGTATTTCCAAATCAAAGTATTGGGAGAATTATATGTCACCATATCCGCCCAAACCCCAATTTGGTCCAACGTGAGAAAACATTTCTAGCATGATCTCTTCATCCCTTTTCCAAGATTCAGAAGAGATCCAAGTATGAATAGCTTCTTTTCCAAGATAACTACTCAATTGGATGAATATTGAAAGCTTTCTAGTAAAATCAAGAGAAAAGAAAGAAGAAGAATAATGAAAACTATTATTGATCTATCAAATTACAACAGAGCTCCCTAACCCAATGAAAGGGGTTTAGTTGTTCATAGCTCTGGGAAATGAAAGCAGAGATGGAGAGTAAATTCTGAAAGTTAAACTAGAAGTGCTGAGAAAGTAAAATACAGAGAGTAATTCTAATAATGCCAAAAGCTCCTTTTCTAGTTCAAAGCTCTCCCTATTTATACTACTCTTCTGATCTTCTAGTTGATGCTTCAAGTCTTGGATATGGGCCTTTGGGTCTTGAGTTGAAGCAGTTATCTTCTTCAGTGGGCTCAGCATTACTTGCAGAGAAAGTGTGAAGTAGGCAGGGACTTTAGCTTAGGGCGTTAGTGGTGTTAACGTTAAGTGAAAATGTGGGGTTGAAAACGTTAGTGACAATCACCTTTTTCAGAAACGTTCCTAACCCAAAGAGGTCCACGTTAACTGGTGCACGAAATTGTGATGTCCAGGCTCGAACAATCCCTGGTAATGGCTCCAAAGCTTGGTGCTTTGATCTTAATTCATAATTGTCACAACTTCGATACAACTAACCAGCAAGTGCACTGGGTCGTCCAAGTAATACCTTACGTGAGTAAGGGTCGAATCCCACGGAGATTGTTGGTATGAAGCAAGCTATGGTCACCTTGCAAATCTCAGTCAGGCGGATTTAAACATGATACTTTATTAGATTAAAATAAACAATAAAAGGGATAGAGATACTTATGTAGATTCATTGGCAGGGATTTCAGATAAGCGAATGGAGATGCTTTTCGTTCCTCTGAACCTCTGCTTTCCTGCTATCTTCATCCAATCAGTCTTACTTCTTTCCATGGCTGGCTATATGCAAGGGCATCACCGTTGTCAGTGGCTACATCCCCTCCTCTCAGTGAATCATATGCTCACGCACCCTGTCACGGCACGGCTATTCATCTGTCGGTTCTCGATCATGCTGGAATAAGATTCACCCTCCTTTTGCGTCTGTCACTAACGCCCAACAATCACGAGTTTGAAGCTCGTCACAGTCATTCAATCATTGATTCCTACTCAGAATACCACAGACAAGGTTTAGACCTTCCGGATTCTCTTGAATGCCGCCATCATTCTAGCTTACGCCACGAAGATTCTGGTTAGGAGATCTAAGAGATATTCATTCTAGCTTAATTCATGTAGAACGGAAGTGTTTGTCAGGCACGTGTTCATAGGGGAGATGGTGATGAGCGTCACACATAATCATCACCTTCATCACGTTCTTGGGTACGAATGGATATCTTAGAAGCGAAATAAGAAGAATTGAATAGAAAACAGTAGTACTTTCATTGATCTTTGAGGAACAGCAGAGCTCCACACCTTAATCTATGGATTGTAGAAACTCTACCGTTGAAAATACATAAGTGAAGGTCCAGGCATGGCCGAGATGGCCAGCCCCCTATTGTGATCTAAGATAGCATACAACTGATCAAAAGATGCCTAATACAATAGTAAAAGGTCCTATTTATAATAAACTAGTCACTAGGGTTTACATGAGTAAGTAATTGATGCATAAATCCACTTCCGGGGCCCAATTGGTGTGTGTTTGGGCTGAGCTTAAGTGTAGCACGTGCAGAGGTCATTTGTGGAGTTGAACGCCAGTTTCTATGCCAGTTTGGGCGTTCAACTCTGGTTTTGGATCCTTTTCTGGCGCTGGACGCCAGATTTGGGCAGAAGGCTGGCGTTGAACGCCAGTTTACGTCGTCAATTCTTGACCAAAGTATGAACTATTATATATTGCTGGAAAGCCCTGGATGTCTACTTTCCAACGCAATTGGAAGCGCGCCATTTCGAGTTCTGTAGCTCTAGAAAATCCACTTTGAGTGCAGGGAGGTCAGAATCCAACAGCATCAGCAGTCCTTTTTCAACCTCTGAATCTGATTTCTGCTCAAGTCCCTCAATTTCAGCCAGAAAATACCTGAAATCACAGAAAAACACAAAAACTCATAGTAAAGTCCAGAAATGTGAATTTATCATAAAAAATAATGAAAACATCCCTAAAAGTAACTAGATCCTACTAAAAATATACTAAAAACAATGTCAAAAAGCGTATAAATTATCCGCTCATCACAACACCAAACTTAAATTGTTGCTTGTCTCCAAGCAACTAAAAATCAAATAGGATAAAAAGAAGAGAATATACTATAAATTCCAAACTATCAATGAAACATAGCTTCAATCATATGAGCGGGACTTATAGCTTTTTGCCTCTTGAATAGTTTTGGCATCTCACTTTATCCATTGAGGTTCAGAATGATTGGCATCTATAGGAACTTCAGATTTCGAATAGTGTTATTGACTCTCCTAGTTCAGTATGATGATTCTTGAACACAGCTTCTTTATGAGTCTTGGCCGTGGCCCTAAGCACTTTGTTTTCCAGTATTACCACCGGATACATAAATGCCACAGACACATAATTGGGTGAACCTTTTCAGATTGTGACTCAGCTTTGCTAAAGTCCCCAATTAGAGGTGTCCAGGGTTCTTAAGCACACTCTTTGTTTTTGCTTTGGACCTTGACTTTAACCGCTCAGTCTCAAGTTTTCACTTGACACCTACACGCCACAAGCACATGGTTAGGGACAGCTTGGTTTAGCCGCTTAGACCAGGATTTTATTCTTTTAGGCCCTCCTATCCACTGATGCTCAAAGCCTTGGGATCCTTTTTATTTGCCCTTGCCTTTTGGTTTTAAGGGTTATTGGCTTTTTGCTCTTGCCTCTTGGTTTTAAGAGCTTTGGCTTTTTCTGCTTGCTTTTTCTTTTTCTTTCTATTTTTTTTTTCGCCTATTTTTTTTTTTCTGCAAGCTTTGTTCTTTGCTGCTTTTTCTTGCTTCAAGAATCATTTTTATGATTTTTCAGATTATCAAATAACATGTCTCCTAGTCATCATTCTTTCAAGAGCCAACATATTTAACATTCTTAAACAACAACTTCAAAAGACATATGCACTGTTCAAGCATACATTCAGAAAACAAGAAGTATTGTCACCACATCAATATAATTAAGCTAAGTTCAAGGATAAATTCGAAACCCATGTACTTCTTGTTCTTTTGAATTAAAACAGTTTTTTTATTTTCAGAGAGGTGATGGATTCATAGGACATTCATAACTTTAAGACAAAGTTACTAACTACTAATGATCATGTAATGAAGGCACAAACATAAATAAGCACATAACATAGAAAACGAAAAATAGAAGAAAGAAGAACAAGGAATGAATCCACCTTAGTGATGGTGGCGTTTCCTTCTTGAGGAACCAATGATGTCCTTGAGCTCTTCTATGTCTCTTCCTTGTCTTTGTTTCTCCTCCCTCATTGCTTTTTGATCTTCTCTTATTTCATGGAGCATGATGGAGTGCTCTTGATGTTCCACCCGTAGTTGTCCCATATTGGAACTTAATTCTTCTAGGGAGGTGTTGATTTGCTCCCAATAGTCTTGTGGAGGAAAGTGCATTTGAGGCATTTCCGGAATCTCATGGTGATGAGCTTCTTGCGCCTCTTGAGCTCCATGACTGGGCTCTCTTGCTTGCTCCATCTTTTTCTTAGTGATGGGCTTTTCCTCTTTAATGAGGATATCTCCCTCTATGTCAATCCCAGCTGAATTGCATAGGTGGCAAATGAGGTGAGGAAAGGCTAACCTTGCCATGGTGGAGGACTTGTTAGCCACCTTGTAAAGTTCTTGAGGTATAATCTCATGAACTTCCACCTCTTCTCCAATCATGATGCTATGGACCATGATGGCCCGGTCTATAGTAACTTCAGACCGGTTGCTAGTGGGAATGATTGAGCATTGAATAAACTCCAACCATCCTCTAGCAATAGGCTTGAGGTCCAATCTTCTTAGTTGAACCAGCTTGCCTTTGGAGTCAATCTTCCATTGAGCTCCTTCTACACATATGTCCATAAGGACTTGTTCCAACCTTTGATCAAAGTTGACTCTCCTTGTGTAGGGGCGTGCGTTCTCTTCCATGTATGGCAAGTTGAACGCCAACCTCACATTTTCCGGACTGAAATCTAAGTATTTCCCCCGAACCATTGTAACATAGTTCTTTGGATCCGGGTTCTTACTTTGATCATGGTTCTTGGTGATCCATGCATTGGTATAGAACTCTTGAACCATTAGGATGCCGACTTGTTGGATGGGATTTGTTAGAACTTCCCACCCTCTTTTTGAATTTCATGTCGGATCTCCGGATACTCATTTCTTTTGAGTTTAAAAGGGACCTCGGGGATCACCTTTTTCTTGGCCACAACATCATAGAAGTGGTCTTGATGGGCTTTAGAGATGAATCTTTCCATCTCCCATGACTCGGATGTGGAAGCTTTTGTCTTCCCTTTCCCTCTTCTAGTGGATTCTCCGGTCTTAGATGCCATCAATGGTAATGGAAAAACAAAAAAGCTATGCTTTTACCACACCAAACTTAGAATATTGCTCGCCCTCGAGCAATAAACAAAAGAAATAGAAGAAGAAGAAGAAGAAGAAATGTGGAGAGGGAGAGGGAGATGAGGGTTCGGCCAAGAGGAGTGTAGAGGGGTGTGATGTGTGATTTTGATGAAGAATGGAAGGCTTTATATAGGGAAGGGAGGGGGGTTAGGTTTCGACTATATGGGTGGGAAATTGGTTTTGAATTTTGAAGGTAGGTGGAGTTTATGAGGTAGGTTTATTGGGAAGAGTGGGTGGATGTGAGTGGTGAAGGTTTAGTGGGGAAGAGAGATTGAGGTGATTGGTGAGGGGTTTTTAGGGAAGAGTGTTTATGGGGTTGTGTGAAAGAGAGTGGTGAGAAGAAGTGAGTGGAGGTAGGTGGGGATCCTGTGGGGTCCACAGATCCTGAGTGGATCCTGTGGGGTCCACAGATCCTGAGGTGTCAAGGCATTTACATCCCTGCACCAATTTAGGCATGTAAAATGCCCTTGCACACAACTCTGGGCGTTCAGCGCCAGGTTGGTGCCCATTTTGGGCGTTCAACGCCCATTTGCTACCATTTCTGGCATTGAATGCCAGAACCATGCTTGTTCTGGGCGTTCAGCGCCAGGATGCTCCCATTCTGGGCGTTCAGCGCCAGAACTATGCTCTGTTCTGGCGTTTGAACGCCAGACAGATGCTCCTCCAGGGTGTGATTTTTCTTCTGCTGTTTTTGATTCCGTTTTCAATTTTTATATTTATTTTGTGACTCCACATGATCATGAACCTAAGAAAACATGAAAAACAATAAAAATAAGAATTAGATAAACATTGGGTTGCCTCCCAACAAGCGCTTCTTTAATGTCAATAGCTTGACAGTGGGCTCTCATGGAGCCTCACAGATGTGCAGAGCTTTGTTGAGACTCTCCAACACCAAACTTAGAGTTTGACTGTGGGGGCTCTGGTTGACTCTGCTGGGAGAGAAGCTTTTCCTGCTTCCTCTCCATGGTTGCAGAGGGGGATCCTTGAGTTTTGAATACAAGGGAGTTCTCATTCCATTGAAAGAATATTTCACCTCTGTCAACATCAATCACAGCTCTTACTGTGGCCAGGAAAGGTCTTCCTAGGATGATGGATTCATCCTCTTCCTTTCCAGTATCCAGGACTATGAAATCAGTAGGTATGTAAAGGCCCTCAACCTTTACTAATACATCTTCTACTTGTCCATAAGCCTGTTTTCTTGAGCTGTCTACCATCTCTAGTGAGATTTTAGCAGCTTGCACCCCATAGATTCCCAGTTTCTCTATTACAGAGAGGGGCATGAGGTTTATCCCTGAACCAAGGTCACACAGAGCCTTAAAAATCATGGTGCCTATGGTACAGGGTATTATGAACTTTCCAGGATCCTGTCTCTTCTGAGGCAATGTCAATTGATCCAGATCACTTAGTTCATTGATGAACAAGGGAGGTTCAACTTCCCAAGCATCAATGCCAAATAATTTGGCATTCAGCTTCATGATTGCACCAAGAAACTTGGTAGTTTGCTCTTCAGTAACATCCTCATTCTCTTCAGAAGAGGAATACTCATCAGAGCTCATGAAGGGTATAAGGAGGTTCAATGGAATCTCTATGGTCTCTAGATGAGCCTCAGAGTCCTTGGGTTCCCCAGAGGGAAGCTCCTTATTGGTCACTGGACGTCCCAGGAGGTCTTCCTCCTTGGGATTCACGTCCTCTCCTCTCCTCACAGGTTCAGCCATGGCACTTATGTCAATGGCCTTGCACTCTCCTTTTGGGTTCTCTTCTGTATTACTTGGGAGAGTACTAGGAGGGATTTCAGTGATCCTTTTACTCAGCTGGCCCACTTGTGCTTCCAAATTTCTAATGGAAGACCTTGTTTCATTCATGAAACTTACAGTGGCCTTAGATAGATCAGAGACTAGATTTGCTAAATTAGAAGCATTTTGTTCAGAGTTCTCTGTCTGTTGCTGAGTTGATGATGGAAAAGGTTTGCTATTGCTAAACCTGTTTCTTCCACCATTATTAAAGCCTTGTTGAGGCTTTTGATCCTTCCATGAGAAATTTGGATGATTTCTCCATGTTGAGTTATAGGTGTTTCCATAAGGTTCACCTAAGTAATTTACCTCTGCTATTGCAGGGTTCTCAGGATCATAGGCTTCTTCTTCAGAAGATGCCTCTTGAGTACTGTTGGATGCAGCTTGCATTCCATGCAGACTCTGAGAGATCATATTGACTTGCTGAGTCAATATTTTATTCTGAGCCAATATGGCATTCAGAGTATCAACTTCAAGAACTCCCTTCTTCATAGGCATCCCATTATTCACCGGATTCCTTTCAGAAGTGTACATGAACTGGTTATTAGCAACCATGTCAATGAGTTTTTGAGCTTCTGCAGGCGTTTTCTTTAGGTGAATGGATCCACCTGCAGAAGTATCCAGTGACATCTTTGATAGCTCAGATAAACCATCATAGAATATATCCAGGATGGTCCATTCTGAAAGCATGTCAGAAGGACACTTTTTGGTCAACTGTTTGTATCTTTCCCAAGCTTCATAGAGAGATTCACCTTCTTTCTGTCTGAAGGTTTGAACATCAGCTCTAAGCTTGCTCAGCTTTTGAGGAGGAAAGTACTTGGCTAAGAAAGCCGTGACCAGCTTATCCCAAGAGTTCAGGCTGTCTTTGGGTTGTGAATCCAACCATAATCTAGCTCTGTCTCTTACAACAAAAGGGAAAAGCATGAGCCTGTAGACTTCAGGATCTACTCCATTAGTCTTAACAGTATCACATATCTACAAGAATTCAGTTAAGAACTGAAAAGGATCTTCAGATGGAAGTCCATGAAACTTGCAGTTCTGCTGCATCAGAGAAACTAATTGAGGTTTCAGCTCAAAGTTGTTTGCTCCAATGGCAGGAATGGAGATGCTTCTTCCATGTAAATTGGAATTAGGTGCAGTAAAGTCACCAAGCATCTTCCTTATATTATTATTATTTTCGGCTGCCATCTCTTCTGCCTGTTCGAAAATTTCTGAAAGGTTATCTCTGGATTGTTGTATTTTAGCTTCTCTTAATTTTCTCTTCAGAGTCCTTTCAGGTTCTGGATCTGCTTCCACAAGAATGTCCTTATCCTTGCTCCTGCTCATATGACAAAGAAGAAGGCACAGAAAAATAATAATAATAATGGAGATCCTTTATACCACAGTATAGGGATCCCTGTGTGAGTGGAAGACAAGAGGGGTGATAAAGAATGTGATGTAAAGGAAGAAATGCAACTGTACGAATGGAAGAGATGTGAGATGGGATGTTAGGATATGAATGAATAAATAGAATAGGATGGAGGAGGGATAATTTTCGAAAATTATTTTGAAAAAGAGTTAGTGATTTTTGAAAATATTTTTTTGAAAAAGGTTAGTATTTTTTTCGAAAATTTTTGAAATCAAAAATAAAAAATAAAAATAATTAGTTAATTAAGAAGAAGTTTTTGAAAAAGAGGGTAGATATTTTCGAAAATTAGAGAGAGAGAGTTAGTTAGGTAGTTTTGAAAAAGTTAAGAAACAAACAAAAAGTTAGTTAGTTAGTTGAAACAAATTTTGAAAAGATAAGAAGTTAGGAAGTTAGAAAAGATATTTTGAAAAGATATTTTTGAAAAAGATAAGATAAGAAGATATTTTAGAAAGTAGTTTTGAAAAAGTTAAGAAACAAACAAAAAGTTAGTTAGTTAGTTGAAACAAATTTTGAAAAGATAAGAAGTTAGGAGGTTAGGAAAGATATTTGAAAAGATATTTTTGAAAAAGATAAGATAAGAAGATATTTTTGAAAAGATATGATAAAATTAGTTTTGAAAAAGATTTGATTTTTAAAATCACAATTAATGACTTGATTCACAAGAAATCACAAGATATGATTCTAGAACTTTAAAGTTTGAATCTTTCTTAACAAGTAACAAACTTCAAATTTTTGAATCAAAACATTAATTGATTATGTTATTTTCGAAAATTTGGTATAAAAATAAGAAAAAGATTTTTGAAAAATATTTTTGAAATTTTCGAAAATAACTAATAATTTTGAAAAAGATTTGATTTTTGAAAAAGATTTTGAAAAAAATAAGATTTTCAAATTGAAAATTTGATTTGACTCATTGGCAACAACTTGATTTTAAAAATTTTTGAAAAGTCAACTCAAATTTTCGAATTTGATGAGAGAAAAAGGGAAAGATATTTTTTTTGATTTTTGAAATTTTTATGAAAAACATGAAAATTATGCAATGCATGAAATTTTTAGATCAAAACATGTGATGCATGCAAGAATGCTATGACTGTCAAGATGAACACCAAGAACACCTTGAATGTCAAGATGAACATCAAGAACATATTTTTGAAAAATTTTTAATGCAAAGAAAACATGCAAGACACCAAACTTAGAATTCTTTAATGCTTAGGCACTAAGAATTCAAAAATGCATATGATAAACATGAAAAGACACAAAACAAAAAATCATCAAGATCAAACAAGAAGACTTACCAAGAACAACTTGAAGATCATGAAGAACACTATGAATGCATGATATTTTCGAAAAATGCAAGATGCATATGCAAGTGACACCAAACTTATAATGTGACTCAAGACTTAAACAAGAAACACAAAATATTTTTGATTTTTATGATTTTCTAATTTTTTTGGATTTTTATTTATATTTTTCGAAAATTTAAAAGAAAAAATAAGGATTCCAAAATTTTTAATATGAATTCCAGGAATCTTGCCATGTTAGTCTAAAGCTTCAGTCCAGGAATTAGACATGGCTCACTAGCCAGCCAAGCTTTCAAAGAAAGCTTCAGCAGATATGGATACTTTTCAAGTATAGAATAACTAAGTATGTGAGAATCTCTTCTTTTGTGATGGTAAGTTGAAACCCCAGTCCAAAAATTAGACATGGCTTACAGCCAGCCAGGCTTCAACAAATCATCATGAAACACTAGAATTCATTCTTAAAAAATTTGAATATAAATTTTTTGAAAACATTTTTATTATTTTTTTTTTCGAAAACAGATGGGAGATTTTTGAAAATATTTTTGAAAAATTTTTGAAAAGAAAACAAAAAGAAAATTACCTAATCTGAGCAACAAGATGAACCGTCAGTTGTCCATACACGAACAATCCCCGGCAACGGCGCCAAAAACTTGGTGCACGAAATTGTGATGTCCAGGCTCGAACAATCCCTGGTAATGGCTCCAAAGCTTGGTGCTTTGATCTTAATTCATAATTGTCACAACTTCGATACAACTAACCAGCAAGTGCACTGGGTCGTCCAAGTAATACCTTACGTGAGTAAGGGTCGAATCCCACGGAGATTGTTGGTATGAAGCAAGCTATGGTCACCTTGCAAATCTCAGTCAGGCGGATTTAAACATGATACTTTATTAGATTAAAATAAACAATAAAAGGGATAGAGATACTTATGTAGATTCATTGGCAGGGATTTTAGATAAGCGAATGGAGATGCTTTTCGTTCCTCTGAACCTCTGCTTTCCTGCTATCTTCATCCAATCAGTCTTACTTCTTTCCATGGCTGGCTGTATGCAAGGGCATCACCGTTGTCAGTGGCTACATCCCCTCCTCTCAGTGAATCATATGCTCACGCACCCTGTCACGGCACGGCTATTCATCTGTCGGTTCTCGATCATGCTGGAATAGGATTCACCCTCCTTTTGCGTCTGTCACTAACACCCAACAATCACGAGTTTGAAGCTCGTCACAGTCATTCAATCATTGAATCCTACTCAGAATACCACAGACAAGGTTTAGACCTTCCGGATTCTCTTGAATGCCGCCATCATTCTAGCTTACGCCACGAAGATTCTGGTTAGGAGATCTAAGAGATATTCATTCTAGCTTAATTCATGTAGAACGGAAGTGTTTGTCAGGCACGTGTTCATAGGGGAGATGGTGATGAGCGTCACACATAATCATCACCTTCATCACGTTCTTGGGTACGAATGGATATCTTAGAAGCGAAATAAGAAGAATTGAATAGAAAACAGTAGTACTTTCATTGATCTTTGAGGAACAGCAGAGCTCCACACCTTAATCTATGGAGTGTAGAAACTCTACCGTTGAAAATACATAAGTGAAGGTCCAGGCATGGCCGAGATGGCCAGCCCCCTATTGTGATCTAAGATAGCATACAACTGATCAAAAGATGCCTAATACAATAGTAAAAGGTCCTATTTATAATAAACTAGTCACTAGGGTTTACATGAGTAAGTAATTGATGCATAAATCCACTTCCGGGGCCCACTTGGTGTGTGTTTGGGCTGAGCTTAAGTGTAGCACGTGCAGAGGTCATTTGTGGAGTTGAACGCCAGTTTCTATGCCAGTTTGGGCATTCAACTCTGGTTTTGGATCCTTTTCTGGCGCTGGACGCCAGATTTAGGCAGAAGGCTGGCGTTGAACGCCAGTTTACGTCGTCAATTCTTGGCCAAAGTATGGACTATTATATATTGCTGGAAAGCCCTGGATGTCTACTTTCCAACGCAATTGGAATCGCGCCATTTCGAGTTCTGTAGCTCCAGAAAATCCACTTTGAGTGCAGGGAGGTCAGAATCCAACAGCATCAGCAGTCCTTTTTCAACCTCTGAATCTGATTTCTGCTCAAGTCACTCAATTTCAGCCAGAAAATACCTGAAATCACAGAAAAACACACAAACTCATAGTAAAGTCCAGAAATGTGAATTTATCATAAAAACTAATGAAAACATCCCTAAAAGTAACTAGATCCAACTAAAAATATACTAAAAACAATGTCAAAAAGCGTATAAATTATCCGCTCATCATTAACTTCAACGTTAGTGGCACTAACGTGACCACTAACGTTGACCCTTGGCCCTTCACAAACGTTAGTGGGGTTTACCTTTTTCAATAACGTTAAGAGTACCCCTTTCTCCCTACGTTAGAGTTCACGTTAGAATAGTTAACGTGGCCTTTAACGTAGGCTTGCCAAATCTTCGAGAGCATTAGTGACACTTACTGATGAGCGGATAATTTATACGCTTTTTGGCATTGTTTTTACATAGTTTTCAGTATGATTTAGTTAGTTTTTAGTATATTTTTATTAGTCTTTAATTAAAATTCACATTTCTGGACTTTACTATGAGTTTGTGTGTTTTTCTGTGATTTCAGGTATTTTCTGTCTGAAATTGAGGGACCTGAGCAAAAATCAGATTCAGAGGTTGAAGAAGGACTGCAGATGCTATTGGATTCTGACCTCCCTGCACTCAAAATGGATTTTCTGGAGCTATAGAACTCCAAATGGCACGCTTCCAATTGCGTTGGAAAGTAGACATCCAGGGCTTTCCAGAAATATATTAGTCCATACTTTGCCCGAGTTTAGATGACCCAAACTGGCGTTGAACGCCAGTTCCTTGTTGCAGTCCGGCGTTCAGCGCCAGAAACAAGTTGCAAAGTGGAGTTCAACGCCAGAAACATGTCACAAACTGGCGTTCAACTCCGAGAATGGCCTCTCCACGTGTAAACTTCAAGCTCAGCCCAAGCACACACCAAGTGGGCCCCGGATGTGGATTTCTGCATCATTTACTTATCTCTGTAAACCCTAGTAACTAGTTTTTATAAATAGGACTTTTTACTATTGAGTTTTCATCTTTAGTTTCATCTTAGACCTTTATGGCGCTGGCCATTCAGCCATGCTTGGACCATTATCACTTATGTATTTTCAACGGTAGAGTTTCTACACACCATAGATTAAGGTGTGGAGCTCTGCTGTTCCTCATGAATTAATACAAAGTACTACTGTTTTTCTATTCAATTCAACTTATTCCACTTCTAAGATATTCATTCGCACTTTAACATGAATGTGATGATCGTGACACTCATCATCATTCCCTATGAACGTGTGCCTGAAAACCACTTTCATTCTACCTTCGATTGAATGAGTATCTCTTGGATTTCATAATCAGAATCTTCGTGGTATAAGTTAGAACCCATGGATGGCCATTCCTGAGATCCGGAAAGTCTAAACCTTGTCTGTGGTATTCCGAATAGGATCTGGGAAGGGATGGCTATGTCGAGCTTCAAACTCGCGAGTGCTGGGCGTAGTGACAGATGTAAAAGGATGGTGAATCCTATTCCAGTATGTTCGAGAACCTCTAGATGATTAGCCATGCAGTGATAGCGCATCAGACCATTTTCACAGAGAGGACGGGATATAGCCACTGACAACGGTGATGCCCAATATATAACTTACCATGGAAAGGAGTAGGATTGATTGGATGAAGACAGCAGGAAGGCAGAGGTTCAGAGGGACGAAAGCATCTCTACACGCTTATCTGAAATTCTCACCAATGAATTACATAAGTACCACTTTCCTATTTTATATTTTATTTATTTTCATCCACTATAATTTCTTAAAATAATTTAATCCACCTGACTTAGATTAACAAGATGACCATAGCTTGCTTCATACCAACAATCTCCGTAGGATCGACCCTTACTCACGTAAGGTATTACTTGGACGACCCAGTGCACTTGCTGGTTAGTTGTTCGAAGTTGTGAAACAAAAATTAAGAATATGAACGTGCATATGAAGTTTTTAGCACCGTTACCAAGGAAGTAAAGATCATGATTTCGCACACCACTTACCTTTGTCTCTAACGCTTTAGAACGCCCCAACTTTCTACGTTAGAGTTCACGTTAACTAGGTTAACGTGACTTCTAACGTGGTATTGATAGCCATCTCCAACGTTAGTGACAAAGGTGAGTGTCACTAACGTTCGCTCATCATCCCTCTTCTCCACGTTAGCTTCCACGTTAATGTAATTAACGTGGCAACTAACGTGGCTCAATCCAATGTTAGTGACAAAGGTGAGTGTCACTAACGTTGGTGATTCTTGCTCCCTCCACGTTAGAGTCCACGTTAACTAGGTTAACGTGGCTTTTAACGTAGCCAATATGGGCTTAGTCCAACGTTAGTGACAAAGGTGAGTTTCACTAACGTTGGCATCATCTTTTTCTTCCACGTTAGAGCTCACGTTTACTAAGTTAACGTGGCTCTTAACGTGGCCAATTGCCCCTTTTGGAACGTTAGTGGCACTTACTTTTACCACTAACGTTGGAGTTCTACTTCTCTTCCACGTTAGCTTCCACGTTAACATAGTTAACGTGGCAACTAACGTGGGCTATGATGGCTCACGAAGGCGTTATTGGCAATCACTTTTCTCATTAACGTTGCAAGCTAGCCTTCATTCCACGTTAGTGGTCACGTTAGCTAGACTAACGTGGTTCTTCCTTGCTTCCTTTATCCTGAAATCAAGCAATAAAGTGTATCAAAGCTCTGATCCAAGTTATGAGACATGCATCATTCAATTTGTCCTTTAATTCATGCATAATTCTCATGAAATCATGTAAAATTCACAATGTTTGCTTGAATCAAGATGTAAGTGATTATTTACCCAAAACTTGCTTATTTCCTAAGAAAATGTATGAAACTACCTTAAAACCATAAAGAAAAGGTCAGTGAAACTGGCCAAAATGCCCTGGCATCACAACACCAAACTTAAAACTTGCTTGTCCCTAAGCAAGTACTGGAACAAGAGAATGATGAATAAAATGACAAGAGGAATGAATCATTATTGTGGAAGTCATGTTCTTGGTTTTATAGGTTTCATGCATAGCAACTTAGGTTCATTCCTTTACTGGCTTTCAGACCTTTATCATGCCTTGGAATACTCACTTGATTGCACCCTTTGAGACTTTTATTTATTAATCCCTTTGTCTTTCCAAGGTTTATTTCTTCCTTAAGCTAAGTGTTCTGTGAGGGGGTGACTCTTTAAGATAAGCTTTCAGCCAACACTCCTGAACCAGTTGGTTCAAGGTGCTAGGTGTTGAAACACCCCTAAGGACTTACTCCCTCAAGTCTCTCTCCGCCATACATGCACACCACAGGCACATGGTTTGTTATTTTCTTTCCTTGAGGTCTTGGTGTCCAGCACCTCTTTAGGTTACTAAATGTTCTGTAGCAAGGTTGCTCTTGATAGTGGATTTTCAATTGATAATCCCGGGTTAGTTAACCCAAGTTACCAAGTGATGAAGCACTCCTAAGAACTTATTCATCCAAGTAGATCCTTGGTACAAGAGCACCACAGACACATCCCTCAAGATTCAAGCCCTTGGTGCCTAGCCTTATTCTTTATTAACTTTTCTTTCTTTTTCAACTCTTATTGTTCTTTTCCTTTTTCTTATTAGGATCTTATTATTTAGCTAGTCTCATGGGGTGTGTTTCAAGTATATGATTCAGGACAGATAGTTGCCTTCCCACCTGGTTGGTGAACCAACTTAGCTAAGTGATTACTACACCACAAATTTAAGGACCTACTCCACAACTTGAACATCATTCTGATCTTTCATAACATCTCTTTTTATTGGACTTAAAAGGACAAGCATACAATAAGCAAGATAAAAATGAAGGCAGGCAATTTGACTAGCAAGCATAGACCTAGGCAAAAGCAAACTTGAAGACAGAATTGAAAATTCCTAAGCTACTATGGAAGCATGTTCTATTTCATACATGATTTTCCTTATTTAAAAGACTTGAAAAAGAAAGATGGAACAATGAGGGAACTCCACCACCTTTTACTCATAGGGTTATTCGCGCTCTCCTTCTTGTTTGTCCTCTTTGTGTCCACTTGTGCTTCCTTGCATACGTGCTAGTCTAGCTTTTTTCCAATCTTCAAGTGCCTTCCTTACTGATTCATGACTCTTTTCTATCCTCTCTCTTTCTTTTCGTGATTTCGGGGCACTCAGTTTTTTTGACTTGAAAGCCTAGCTCATATATGATCTCCTTATCAGCCATCCATCCAATTTGAAGTGCATGGTAAAATGTTCTAAACTTCTTTTCATCAAAGGGGCGTTGCTCCGGCTCCTTCCCCTTTCTTCTTTTAGAGCTTGATGATGTCATGAATGATTTTTGAAAAGTGAAGGTGTTGAGGTGAGTGATGAGTGGTGGAATTCGGTTAGGTTTGGATAGGGTGTAGCTTGGAGAGTTGTACTTCGAGAGTGAGAAGTTTGAAGAAATGGTTGTTGGAATGTGAAGGGAAGTACGGACTAGGAATCACTTATATAGGAAAGTGATGAGTAAATGAAAGGTGTGGATTGACGGGGTGGTTGTGTGTTGGACAGATGGGGTTTAGCATGGGATGAGCACAAGGATCATCAACTTTATGATGGTGTTGGTTCAGTTTCCAAGCTTGTTCTTCTTCCAATGTTGCATGGCAACACTTCCCAATGCAATCCCCATGGAGATACGTGTACAGTTCTCTCCTTTTGTGGTAGCCGAACCCTTCAATTGTCCCATTAATCCTCCTACAAAATAAAAGAAAAAATAAAATTGTGGGAAGTGGCGGCAAACTTTAAAAAATACAAGAAAGAGTAACTACTTTTTAAAATTTTTGTTGTTAACTACTAAATGCTATTCACAAATGCAAACCAACTGACTAATTAAATTTCCATATATGCAACCTTGGTGACACCAAACTTAGTTTGTGGCAATGTGGTGTAAGATGATTTGTTTAAGGTGCTAAGAGTGACATGCTATGAGTTGCATTCATGTCCTCTTAGTGTGCCTTGAACACCAAACTTGTTCTTCACTATATGTTGCATAAAAGGATTTATTCAAGGATATGTCAAAGTTGATTTGCGATCCATGAACCTTGCTTTATTCACTACTTTAAAAGCATGTAAAACATGGGTTGCCTCCCATGAAGCGCTTCTTTAGGTCACTAGCTTGATGTTCTTCCTTTGTCATGGTGGTTGGTAATGCTTCAGATCTTCCCCTCTTGCAGTAAACCTACATCCATTGGCTTCATCAATGATCTCTACATGTTCTAGGGAGAGAACTTTGCTGATGGTGAAAACCTTAGGTAACTGAGATGGGATGGTGGGAAGATGAGGTGGGATATCTAGGAAGTAAGCTGAGATCACTTTATCCCCTGGAGAGAAATCTTCTGTAGGGATCTTTTTGTTCCTCCATCTCCTTGGTATCTTCTTCTTTGTTTCTTTTGCTGTTATCCTGCTCTTTGTGGTCTCTTTTCCTAGGGAGATTTTGTTGCTGGTCCTATATGATTCTGGTGGTTTTGGCTCCACTTGAGTTTCCTTTAGCTGTGACAGCTACTGATTATTTTATTCATCACCCCAAAGGAATTCCTGAGTGTACAGCTTGTGCCTCAATACTTGTTTCTCCCACCATTGCTCTGTCATGCTCTGTCCTTAGTTCCTTACCTTCCTGACTTGCTTCTTGTGAGGGTTTGAAGACATTGAAGGTGAGTTATTCATCATGTACCCTCAGTATTAGCTCTCCTCGCTCCACATCTATGAGTGCTCTGGCTGTAGCTAAGAATGGTCTTCCCAATATGATTGGGTGAAGATGACTTTCTTCCATTTCCAGTATGACAAAGTCTGTGGGAAGGAAGTAGTTCCCAACCTTCACCAGCACGTTTTCAACCACTCCTATTGCTTGTTTTTGAGTTTTGTCTGCCAGCCTGATGACTACGTCTGTGGGCATCAGCTCATTGATTTGCAGCCTCTTCATAAGGGATAAAGGTATTAAGTTGATGCTGGCTCCCAGATCACAGAGTCCTTTATCAAACATTATTTCTCCTATGGCACAGGGGATGTGAAAACTCCCTGGGTCCTTCCTTTTTGTAGGTAGCCCTGGTTGAATGAGAGCACTGCACTCCTTATTCATCACTATGGTTTGTCCTCCCTTGAGTGAGCTTTTTTTGGTCAGCAGCTCCTTCATGTACTTAATGTATGAGGCATTTGTTGGAGGGCCTTGATGAATGGTATGTTTACATGGAGAGATGTAAATATGTCAAGAAACCTTGAGTATATTCTCTTCTCTACACCACCATCGAGTAATTGGGGAAAGGGTGCATAGGGTCTCAGCAGCTTCTTCTGTGTAATTGTGGTTTCTTGATGATTCTTTTCCTGCTTTCCTGCCGATGTATCTTCAGGTTGTTCTGATGGTTTGTTCGGCTCTTCCTCAGTCTCCTTATCACTTATAATAACCATCTTACAATCTTCCCATCTGACTTTCTTTGCTTCACCTCTCGGATTTTTCTCTGTGTCACTTGGGAAGCTATCAGTAGGTTTGGGAATCTTCTCAGATAGGTATCCCACTTGAAATTCCAGCCTCTTGATGGTGTCTCCCTGATTCTTGATATTGGCTCGCACCTCCTCTTTGAACACCTTGTTATCTTGAATCTCCGTGCATATGACTTCAAGTAGAATCTCAATCCTTGATAGTCTTTCTTCCGATGATGGAGAGTTGAGATTGGAAGGATGAGAAGGGCCATTTTGACTTTGGTATGGATGTTGAGAAGTGTTGTTGCGTGGGTGTTGGTATGACCTCTGTGTTGAGTGTTGGTGAGTTGCATTGTTGTTGGGGTTATGGTGTCTCTGATCTTGGCCTTGGTCTTGTTGATTTCCCCACCCAAAGTTTGGGTGGTTCCTCCAACCAGGATTATACGTTTTGGAGTATGGGTCATGATTCTGCCTAGGTGAATTCCCAATGTAGTTGGCATGTTCCTGATCACCCTCTGCTTCTTCATTCACTCCTTCTTGGGTTGCTGCTGAAGTGGTGATTGCTGCTACTTGATTCCTCTCCATCTTCTTGGTGAGGTCAGCTAATTGCTTGGTAATCATCTTGTTTTGAGCTAGCAGTGCAACCACATTGTTCAGCTCCATCACTCCTCTAGTATTTCCTCTTTCAGAAGCATAGAAGTAGTCATTCTCTGCTACAGTCTCAATGACATCTATGGCTTCTTCAATGGTTTTCTTCTTGTTCAGAGATCCCCCGGATGAGTGGTCTACTGCCTTCTTTGATTCATACGAAAGGCCTTCATAGAAAATGTGCAACTACACCCATTCATTGAACATATTTGGCGGGCATCTTCTTGTCAAGTCTTTAAACCTCTCCCATGCTTCATATAGAGTCTCACCATCCTGCTGCCTGAATGTTTGTACCTCAGCTCTCAACCTGTTGATCCGTTGAGGAGGATAGAATCTTGCTAAGAACTTGTTCACCACATCTTCCCAGGTTGCTAAACTCTCATTTGGAAAGGATTCGAGCCATTTAGATGCTTTGTCCTTGAGTGAGAAGGGAAACAAAAGTAGTTTATAAGTGTTAGGATGAACACCATTAGACTTTACAGTATCACATATCCTCAGGAAGGTGGTTAGATGTTGATTGGGGTCTTCTTGCACACTTTCTCCGAATGAACAATTGTTCTGAACAAGGGTGATGAGCTGTGGCTTTAGTTCAAAGTTATTGGCATGTATGGTTGGACTTTGGATGCTACTTCCACAGTTTCCTGGGTTTGGGTTGATGTAAGAACCCAGAACTCTTCTCTTTTGTCCAGCCTGATGCGCTGGACCTTCTCTGCCATGGTTGTGAGCCTCTTCTTCATGATGGTTCTCCATATTCTCCTCTATGTCTGGTTCAAAGTACTCTTCCTCTTCCTCAGCACCAACTACTCTCTTTCCTCTTGCTTCCCTCCTTAATCTAAGGAAGGTCCTCTCAGGTTCAGAATCAAAGGAAGTTGAAGCCCCGCTTCTTCTACCTGTCATACAACCAACAAAGCAAAAGCAAGAGAGATAGATGCAGACAGTAATTTCTATAGAAATGCTGTTAGTGTGAGTGATGCAATATATCAAACAGTTAGTGGGTTAGTGACTGAATTGTAAACAACTAAGAAAATGGGTAGCAGAAAGGGAAGAAAATAGCTAAACAGAAAGTAAATTACTCAAATGAACTTAAATCAAACAAAATAAAAACAAATGCTCAATCTAGTTATCCACCAATTTAATCATTGTTGATACAAAATCAATCCCCGACAACGGCGCCATAAACTTGATGCACGAAAACTTGTCTCTCAACAAATTTCCTTCGGCAAGTATACCAAATTGTCGTCAAGTAAAAACTCACAGTAGAGTGAGGTCGAATCCCACAGGGATTGATTGGTCAAGCAACTTTAATTGGAAGAATGTTCTAGTTGAGCTAAGCAGAAAGTGAGTTGAGAATTGCAGAAAATTAAATGGCGGGAAAGTAAATAGCAGAAAATAAATGACGGGAAGTAAATTGCAGAATCTTAAATGGGGAAGAGAAGTTTAGCATGAAAGCAAATGGCATAAAGTAAAGAGAATGGGTAAGATCAGAAATGGGAAATTCATTGGGCTTAGGAGATGTTGCATTCTCCGGATCAAGTTCATTTTCATCTCTTCCTCAATCAATGCATTCATTGATCTCCTTGGCAATCTTAAGTGATTGAATTCTAATTCCTTGGTAATTCAATCTCACAAATCAGATCAATAGCCAATTCTTTGGTTTAATTGCTCATGAGAAGAGATGAAGTGTGGTCACTGATTATACCACATGTATTTCCAAATCAAAGTATTGGGAGAATTATATGTCACCATATCCGCCCAAACCCCAATTTGGTCCAACATGAGAAAACATTTCTAGCATGATCTCTTCATCCCTTTTCCAGGGTTCAGAAGAGATCCAAGTATGAATAGCTTCTTTTCCAAGATAACTACTCAATTGGATAAAGATTGAAAGCTTTCTAGTAAAATCAAGAGAAAAGAAAGAAGAAGAATAATGAAAACTATTATTGATCCATCAAATTACAACAGAGCTCCCTAACTCAATAAAAGGGGTTTAGTTGTTCATAGCTCTGGGAAATGAAAGCAGAGATGGAGAGTACATTCTGAAAGTTAAACTAGAAGTGCAGAGAAAGTAAAATACAGAGAGTAATTCTAATAATGCCAAAAGCTCCTTTTCTAGTTCAAAGCTCTCCCTATTTATTCTACTCTTCTGATCTTCTAGTTGATTCTTTAAGTCTTGGATATGGGCCTTTGGATCTTGAGTTGAAGCAGTTATCTTCTTCAGTGGGCTCAGCTTTACTTGCAGAGAAAGTGTAAAGTAGGCAGGGACTTTAGCTTAGGGCGTTAGTGGTGTTAACGTTAAGTGAAAATGTGGGGTTGAGAATGTTAGTGACAATCACCTTTTTCACTAACGTTCCTAACCCAAAGTGGTCCACATTAACTTCAACGTTAGTGGCATTAACGTGACCACTAACGTTGACCCTTGGCCCTTTGCAAACATTACTGGGGTTTACCTTTTTCAATAACGTTAAGAGTACCCCTTTCTCCCTACGTTAGAGTTCACGTTAGAATAGTTAATGTGGCCTTTAACATAGGCTTGCCAAATCTTCGAGAGCATTAGTGACACTTACCTTTGTCAATAACGCTTCAGAATGCCCCTACTTCCCACGTTAGAGTTCACGTTAACTAGGTTAACGTGACTTCTAACGTGGTATTGATAGCCATCTCCAATGTTAGTGACAAAGGTGAGTGTCACTAACGTTGGCTCATCATCCCTCTTTTCCACGTTAGCTTCCACGTTAATGTAATTAACGTGGCAACTAACGTGGCTCAATCCAACGTTAGTGACAAAGGTGAGTGTCACTAACGTTGGTGATTCTTGCTCCCTCCACGTTAGAGTCCACGTTAACTCGGTTAACGTGGCTTTTAACGTAGCCAATATGGGCTTAGTCCAACGTTAGTGACAAAGGTGAGTGTCACTAACGTTGGCATCATCTTCTTCTTCCACGTTAGAGCTCACGTTAACTAAGTTAACGTGGCTCTTAACGTGGCCAATTTCCCCTTTTGGAACGTTAGTGGCACTTACTTTTACCACTAACGTTGGAGTTCTACTTCTCTTCCACGTTAGCTTCCACGTTAACATAGTTAACGTGGCAACTAACGTGGGCTATGATGGATCACAAAGGCGTTATTGGCAATCACTTTTCTCATTAACGTTGCAAGCTAGCCTTCATTCCACGTTAGTGGTCATGTTAGCTAGACTAACGTGGCTGCTAACGTGGTTCTTCCTTGCTTCCTTTATCCTGAAATCAAGCAATAAAGTGCATCAAAGCTCTGATCCAAGTTATGAGACATGCATCATTCAATTTGTCCTTTAATTCATGCATAATTCTCATGAAATCATGTAAAATTCACAATGTTTGCTTGAATCAAGATGTAAGTGATTATTTACCCAAAACTTGCTTATTTCCTAAGAAAATGCATGAAACTACCTTAAAACCATAAAGAAAAGGTCAGTGAAACTGGCCAAAATGCCCTGGCATCAGTATAGCTCTTAACTAGCAAAAATCCGCCTCATCAATTTAGAAAGGTTGTCACAAAATTTTAGAATAAAAATACTGGGAGTATGAGTCCGAGGTCGTCTCCCAACGAGTTGCTAGAAAGGGTGCTAAGTTATTAATCAAAAGTTTTCCGTGAATTTTGAGAGTTGAATAACAGAAAATAAACAATTGTAATTAAGTGCAATGAAAATTAAAAGGGATTTATATTATTCAGAATAAAAAGCTTTGACTAGGGAATGATTAATTGGAAGTTCTATCCTTGTTGGAATTCTCTCAAGTGTAGTATAAAGAGGTTGTTATTTTCACTTAGTTAACCCTTATTAAAAAAAGGAAAGTCAAGTGATTGAGCTAACTCTTATCGCAAATCCTAGTCCTCTCCTTTGGGAAGGTCTAGCGTTAGTAAATACAGAATTATCCAACAACTTCCAATTTAACTAATCACTTAAGCATTCCAACTCAAGTGTCTCCTTTTAATCAACCCCCATTCCAAGTTGGGAATCTACTCCATTGACATGAAAATTACTCGCATAGAATTAAAAAGGGAATAAAAGAAAGACATGATAGACAATAACTGCAATTTAATTAAAAATAAAAGTAATCCTTTTCATTAACAATCCATGAAAATAATCCAATTGTAACTTTAAACAAGAATTAAGAATATGGAATAAATAAAAAAGTAAGGAAACAAACTAGAATAGTATCTTCAACGGAGGTGATGACTCTTCAATATCCAAAAGCAAAAGCAATAAACTATGAATGTAAAGAAAACCTAGAGGAAGAGTAATTTTTTCTCTAGATTCAGATCTAAAAAGCTAAAACTATGCTAATGAGAATGTTTGAATGTGTGTTGAGTCTCTGCATGTTCCCTGGCTCTATTCTGTGTTTCTGGGTCAAAAACTGGGTCAAAACTCGACCCGAAATCGCCCCCAACGTTTTCTGTTATTTCTGCAGATCACGCATATCACGCGTACGCATCAGTCATGCGTGCGCGTCATTTGGCGAATTTCCTTGTCGCAGTACGCGTCAGGCACGCACATGCGTCATCTTGCAGAACTCCAATCCACGTGTATGTGTTAGGCACGCGCACGCGTCGCTGCAAATTTCTCCTTTCCGCGCACTCGCGTAAGCCATGCGTGCGCGTCGGTGCTCGCTGGTTATCTCCTTGGTTTGTTGTGTTCCTTCCATTTTTGCACGTTTCTTCTCCATTCTCTAAGCCATTCCTACCCTATAAAGCCTGAAACACTTAACACACGGATCACGACATCGAATGGTATAAAGGGGAATTAAAATATACTAATTAAAGATCTCTAGGAAGCAAGTTTTCAACCATAAAATAAAACTAGGAAGGGATTGTAAAATCATGCAAATCATATGAATAAGTAGGTAAAGACTTGATGAAACCACTCAATTAAACACAAGATAAACCATAAAATAGCGGTTTATCAACCTCTCCACACTTAAACATTAGCATGTCCTCATGCTTAGCTCAAGGAGATAAAATAGATGAGTAGGGAAAAGTAAGACTCATGGAATGCAATGCAACCTATGTATGTGAATGCAACTATATGCTAAAATAATTTTGCCTACTTGGTTAAAAGTAAATAAGTTCTTCAAGACAAATATAAATCAAATATCACTAATTCAAACTATACAGTAAAAGACAATTAAATTTGTAAGGGTGAGGGTATATATATATATATATATATATATATATATATATATATATATATATATATATATATATATATATATATATATATGCTAAGTGAGCTATAAATTGAATCTTTGATCAACCTAAGCCTTCACCTATACATACTCTACATACTTTTAAATTCATGCCTAGCTACCTAAAATTTTTTCACTTTTGTATCATATACTTATGCATCAACTTTTCTCTTAACTTGTATCACACATGCATTGATCTTTTATTAACTTAACTTAGTATTGGGGTAATTTTGTCCTCTTATTCATTTATTTATTTATTGAATATATTTTTTTAAATTTTTTTTGAAGCATAAAAATAAACATAACATTATCAATGCACATGGATTTTTCAATTTTTCTGGTCTTACATAAGTAGGTACCCAAATTCCTAATATTTTATCAATTGTAAAAACATAACATATTCCTTTATTAACCCATGTTCCCACAGTTTTCCCACACTTAATTAACGCACAATCTCTATCTTAAGCTAACCAAAGATTCAATTTAGGTATTTAATTTGTTTTTCCGCTTAAGGCTAGTGATGTGGTAAAATATAGAACAAATGGGATTTAAAAGGCTCAAAGTGGCTAACAAAGGTAATTGAAAGGGTAGGCTATTTGGGATAAGTGAGCTAATAAAATAATGGCCTCATTCACATGCATGCATATAACACATTAAACATTGGACATATAGGATGGAACAAAATATAGATTACAATCATAGAGAAGCAAACTCACAAGAATAAAATATTATGGTTAAATAGTGTAACCATGTAATTAAGCTCAAATCTCATAGGTTGTGTGTTCTAGCTTTAAACCATGTTCCAATTTACAGTCTTCAAACAGGTTTTAACACAAAAAATTTTAATTTAAATTAGTGAAATTTTTCAAAATAGAGTCTTTAAAAAGAAACTTATTATTTTTCAACCAATTAGAACATGCATGCAAATACCTATTACTATGCAATCTATCCTATCCTAACAAAAGAAAAATTACTAATTTATTGGTGTTAAAAAAGAGAAATTACCTCCGGAAGTCAGGTACTGACCGACCTCCCCACACTTAAAGCTTGGCACCGTCCTCGGTGCCATCAGTCAGGAACAAAGGGGGGCTGGTAGCAGCATCTCCACAATCGGGACCGTCATGGCTCCCTGTGCTGGTAAATGAAGTGGAGTCCGGGGTGTCTGGGTCTTCTTCAGGTGGGTGGTTACCAACAAGTAGCTCCTTGAGGTATGTAAATCTGTGCTTGTTACAGCGCTCTCTATGCTTTCCCTGCCGGTCAAGCCGGTCTAACCTCTCAAGTATCTGATGGAGCAGTTGGTTTGTTGAAGGTGCTTGTGATATGGATGGAGAAGGAATATCTTCGGCCGGTTCTGCAGGTCGGCTAGTAGTGGCTGCTGGAGGTCTGATATACTTCCCGTTAGGGACGTACTGATCATCCCGTGGAATCATGGCCTTGGTGTCCCCAGCTCTGTAGGAGACTCCAGCTGCTGAGACTAGATCTAAAAGCAAGGCGGTAAAAGGTAGGTTGCCCGCAATCTGTACATGTCCCATAGTATTCCGGATGTGTCTTGGTAAATTAAGTGGCTGGTCTGTAAGGAGACACCAGAGTAAAACAACCATATATGCAGTGAAGGAGGACTCGTGAGTGCTCGGCAAGACGTAATGGGACATAATCTGTGCCCATACTCGAGCCTCCAAGGTGAGTGCTGAAGCCAATATTTCCTTAGGTCGGGATCGATGGTATCCATAGATCCATCTGTTGCCAGGTTGTGCTATAATTCTGAGAACGGCGTCTCAGTCAAATTGGTATGTCTGGCGCTTGAAAGAGGATTTTTGGAATGCGTCTAATCCTTCTGGAGCAGGGGGAAGATCTAAAGCTTGCTAAATGGCTTCTTCAGTTATGGGGACTTACTTCTGACAGACATAGACAGACTGCAGGGTTGGCATGTGAAAGTTTGAGTAGAATTCAACTACCCATGAGAGATTGACCTGCCGTGGCTGTCTTCGTAGGAATCCCCGTTGTCTTTGTTCAATTTGGGACTCAACAAATTCAACAATGTTGGTCGGGAGGATGAGAAGGTACTCATTATTATAGTTCCTCTCAGCCAGGATGGGAAACATCTGCTCACAGTAGCGGTTAGTGAACTGCGCAGTGTCCTTTGCTGGAAAGGCTTTCTCTTTTTCATCGACCTTGATGATCCTCTTGATTTGCTTTGTTGAGGGCTTTACTGCTGTTGAAGATGGCTCCGCAGCTAGTGCTCTTTTTATTCCTTTCCTTGCCGATGATTTGGGAGTAGCTTTCTCTTTACCTTTCTTGGTGGCCATCCTAAAAAGGGAAAAAGTAAGTAACATTTAAAGCTAAGGGTTAGAGCAAGGAAGAGGATGGTACAAGTGATAATCAATGCACTATAAAGAAGGATGTCGTTAACACATGGTCGCGACTGCATGTGATAAGTTTATCAATGAAAATATAGCAAGTGTAGGTAATGGCAATTAGATGCAAGATGTTTATTGGCATGCTGGCAAAGGCATGAGTGGCATAGATCAAGCATTAATTGCCCAATTTGACTATCAAGTGTTTCAAACTAACAATCTGTTTGTATTGACAATTATATTCAATCAATAAAATATAAAAAGGAGTTTTCTGAAAAACAGGCATTATAGTAGAAGAATAGAATGATTTAAAAAAATGCATAATGTCATACGGGCTTTTTCACAAACACTTGGCATGCATGGTAAATATGTTGTTGAAAGTATTGAATTTGAACATGCAAGCAACCCTAAAATAATTAATAATTGTCAAACAATTTCTTAATAATCCACAAGCAAAATATAGAAGAAAACAATCACCCAAATAAATTTCTAACACCAATTAAAAGGATGCAAAAAAGAAAAAGTAAATGAAAGAAAAAGAAAACATAGATAGTGAAAGTAAAAAGAAAAAGAAGAAGAAAACATGTATAAAAATAATAATAAAAAAGTAAAGAGGTAAGAAGAAAAGAAAAGAACCTTGATGATGATGATAAAGAAGGAGGAAAAAGGTAAAAAAAATGAAAAGGAATAAAGAAGAAAGAAGGAGGAAGAAAGAATTAAGAAGGAGGAAGAAATAAGAAAGAATAAAGGAGAAAGAAGAAAAGATAGGAATTCTGGCTCTGATTTGGATAAATTGCGCGTCGTATGCGACGCGGACGCGTGCGCGTGGTTGGCGCTAGTTTCATGTGACGTGTACACGTGGGTCACGCGTACGCGTGACCTAATTTATGCTATTGGCGCGAGTGCAGCATCGCGCACGCACAACTTTCTGTTTTATACGCACATTGTCAAAATTTAGGGTGATGCGTGCGCGTGGGTGATGCGCACGCGTGAATGGCCTATTTTTGAAAAATGATGCGTACGCGTGGGGAACGCGTACGCGTGATAAGGCTTGTGCTTCCAGCACCATTCCAGCTCCACTCCATCATAACTCTCTGCCATACACCCTTTTACGTCGATTTTGCAGGGTCACGCGTACGCGTGGGTGACGCGTACGCGTGGGAGGCTGATTTTTCAAGTGACGCGAACGCGTCAGGGATGCATTCGCGTGGGCGTGTTGGTGCCTAAGCCACACCTCCAGCCATGCTCCCGCGTAACTCTCTGCTTCTTTTCTTCTTGTTTCGAATGCACATATGACGCGGACGCGTCAGCGACGCTCGTGCGTCGCGTGCATTTTTTTTAATATATGCAGAATGCAAATGCAGACTATATGCAAAGATTATGAGAAGAGTCATTATTAAAAATAAAATAAAATAAAATAAAACAAAATTAAGACTGAAATGGAATGATCATACCACGGTGGGTTGTCTCCCACCTAGCACTTTGCTTTTACGTCCTTAAGTTTGACGGTTTTCAGGCTCATTCTGCTTCTGTTGGTGGGTCATCCAAGAGGAAGATCTCTAGTTTTTTGTGATCCTTCATCTTCTCACAATTATAAAGCTTTAGGCAATGTCCATTGACCTTGATGAATTTGGAGCTAGAAGGATGACGCAGGTGAAAAACTCCGTATAGCTCTGCCTTTTCTACTCTGTTGGGACCTTCCCATCTGGATCTCAGTTTACCTGGAATGAGCCTCAGTCTGGAGTTATAAAGAAGAACTAACTCCCCTGGTCTAAACTCTCTCCTTTTTATGTGCTTGTTATGGACAGCCTTCATTTTCTCTTTGTATCGCCTGGAGTTGTCATATGCTTCTAGGCGAAGGTTCTCTAATTCTACTAGTTGCAGCTTCCTTTCAGCACCAGCTTCCTCAAAATTCATGTTGCACTCCCTCATAGCCCAAAAAGCCTTGTGTTCCACCTCTACTGGAAGGTGGCAAGCTTTTCCGTATACTGAGCGGAAGGGGCTCATCCCAATGGGTGTCTTATATGCTGTTCTATATGCCCATAGTGCATCTTGTAGCCTGGTACTCCAGTCCTTCCTATGAGGCTTTACTATCTTCTCCAAAATGCATTTAATTTCTCTATTAGATACTTCTGCTTGCCCATTAGTCTGGGGATGATAATCTGTTGCTACTTTGTGAACAATCCCATGCTTCTTCAGTAATCTTGTTAATCTCCTGTTACAAAAGTGAGTGCCTTGATCACTCACGATTGCTCGTGGTGATCCAAAACGACAGATAATATGATTTTTAACAAAGGAAAACATCAATGTTAGCATCATCAGTACGGGTACGAATTACTTCCACCCATTTAGAGACATAATCTATAGCTAACAGTATGTAAAGGTAACCACTAGAGTTTGGAAATGGACCCATGAAGTCAATACCCCAAACATCAAAAATATCATAGAAAAGCATAATCTGTTGATGCATCTCATCCCTCTTGGATATATTACTAAACCTTTGGCATGGAGAACAAGATTTACAAAAAACAGCAGCATCTTTAAAAAGAGTAGGCCACCAGAATCCACAGTCTACGATTTTTCTAGCTGTTCTTTGAGGGCCAACATGTCCTCCACTCTCAGAAGAGTGGTAGGCCTCTAAAATAGACTGGAATTCTTATTGGGGCACACACCTTCTAATTACCTGGTCAGCACCACACCTCCATAAATATGGATTATCCCATATATAATATTTAGACTCGCTTTTCAACTTATCCCTTTGATGGTTAGTAAAATTGGGAGGAAAAGTATGGCTAACTAGATAATTAGCTACAGGTGCATACCAAGGAACTACTTCAGATACTGCATGCAAGCTATCAAATGGGAAATATCATTGATAGGAGTGGAGTCATCCTTAATGTGCTTAAGGCAACTCAAGTGGTCTGCCACTAAATTCTGGTTACCACTCCTATCCTTGATTTCTAAATCAAATTCTTGCAGCAGCAGTATCCAACGTATTAGCCTTGGTTTAGACTCCTTTTTAGCTAATAAATACTTTAGAGCTGCATGGTGTGAGTACGTTACTACCTTAGTACCAAGTAAATAGGCTCGAAATTTATCCAGAGCAAAAACAATAGCCAGAAGCTCTTTTTCAATAGTAGTGTAGTTAGACTAAGCAGCATCTAAGGTCTTAGACGCATAAGAAATTACGAAAGGATCCTTACCTTCGCGCTGGGCCAGCGCCCCTCCTACTGCATGGTTGGAAGCATCACACATAATCTCAAATGCCTGGCTCCAGTCTGGTCCTCTCACAATTGGAGATTGAGTCAGGGCGATCTTCAGCTTATCAAATGCTTGCATGAAATCCTCACTGAACTCGAACTCAATATCTTTCTGCAACCGTCTGGATAAAGGTAATGCTACCTTACTGAAGTCCTTAATGAATCTCCTATAGAAATCTGCATGGCTAAGGAACGAACGGACTTCCCTCACGGAGGAGGGATAAGGTAAACTAGAAATGACATCTACTTTCGCTGGATCTACAGAAATACTAGTATTAGAAACAACATGTCCTAGAACAATCCTTTGTTTTACCATAAAGTGACATTTTTCAAAATTCAATACTAGGTTTGAACTAACACACCTGTCTAATACTCTTGCTAAACTATCCAAGCAAAGGCTAAAGGAATCACCATAAACGCTAAAATCATCCATGAATACTTCCATACAGTTCTCAATAAGATCTGAAAAGATACTCATCATGCATCTTTGGAAAGTATCCGGTGCATTACATAAGCTAAAAGGCATCCTCTTATATGCATACGTTCCAAAGGGACATGTAAAAGTAGTCTTCTCCTGATCTTCAGGAGCTATATGAATTTGAAAGTTGCCTGTATAACCATCTAAAAAGCAGTAATGGGATTTACCTGACAGGCGATCAAGCATCTGATCAATAACTGGCAAGGGGTAATGATCCTTTCGAGTAGCTTGGTTGACACGCCTATAGTCAATGCAAACTCTCCATAAATTCTGCACTCTAGTTGTTAGGAGCTCTCCATGCTCATTCTTGACTGTTGTGACTCCAGAATTTTTGGGTACCACTTGTACTGGACTGACCCATTCACTGTCTGAGATGGGGTAGATAATATCTACTTCAAGTAGCCTGGTCACTTCTTTCTTGATAACTTCTATGGTGGGATTCAATCTTCTTTGGGGTTGACGGACAGGCTTTGCCCCCTCTTCTAAGAATATTATGTGCTCACAAACTTGAGGGCTGATGCCTACTATATCCGCCAAGCTCCACCCAATTGCTTTCTTATATTTTTTCAGTACACTAAGCAGCTGCTCCTCTTGTTGGGAAGTGAGTTCTCTTGCAATGATAACTGGGAACTTCTGATTATCCTCAAGGTAAGCATACTTAAGGTGGGGAGGAAGTGGCTTTAATTCCAATTTCTGCTCATGGATAGGTTCTGGATCATCCGGGGCTAGTGAAAATGGCAAGGTGTCTTCATTATGTTCAGAGGGTATCCCCACACTTGGACCTTGCTCCTTATGCTTCTCTTCTACTTCTTCTTGGTGAACTTTAGCTACAGTTTTATCAATGATATCGCACTGAAAGATAGAATGATCTTCCGGAGGGTGCTTCATAGCTTCATTTAAACTGAAACTCACTGCTCTGCCATCTATCTCAAAGGAGTAAGTTCCTGAGAATGCATCCAACTTGAACTTCGAAGTCTTCAGGAATGGTCTTTCAAGCTGGATTGATGATGGTCTTCCTGAGTCATTAGGGGGCATTTCCAGGATATAGAAGTCAATGGAAAATGTGAGCCCCTTAGTGCTCACTAATACATCTTCAACAATTCCAACTACTGTAATAATGCTCTTATCTGCTAACACAAAATGAGCTGCCAACCTTTTCAAGGGAGGGAGCCTCAAAGCATCATATATAGACAATGGCATTATACTAACACACGCTCCTAAATCACATATGCAGTCAGAAAATATTACACCTCTAATGGTACAGTTAACCATGCATGGACCTGGGTCACTATATTTTTTAGGTATACCTCCCATTAAAGCGGATATAGAACTACCTAAAGGAATGGTTTCTAATTCATTAATTTTATCTTTATGTATGCACAAATCTTTTAGAAACTTCACATATTTAGGTACTTGTTGAATAACATCAAAAAGGGGAACAGTTACCTCAACCTTTTTGAAAATTTCTACCATTTTGGGATCAAGTTCCATCTGCTTCCTGGACTTCCTTGCAAGGTGTGGAAATGGGATAGGAATGGCGCCACTTGTAGCCTCTGCATCCTTTGGTGCTTCATTCCTTGGCTGAGCTACTTCTTCTTCAACCTTGTCTTGTACTTCATCTTCCTCTTCAGCATCTTCCACTTTAACTATATCTTCAACTGGGGCATGTTCTAGTAGGCTTGGCTCCTCATGATTCCTCTCTTTTAGTGTGGTTCTGGACCTCAAAGGTGATGGCATTGATGCCACCCTTAGGGTTAGGTAAGGGTTTAGAAGGAATTCTACTGGAGCTTGAAGGCTGGTTGGTAGAAGCAGGTAATGAATCTATTCGGGAGACGAGAGCTTGTAAAGTGGCATTCAAACCATTTAGAGTAGAGTTCAGTATAGTCTGCATGTCTTGTTGTCCTTGTGCAAGAGAATTAAGTATCTCGTTATTTGATGAGGAAAGGGGATAAGTGATCTGAGGGGCCTGTTGTTGGTTGTGCTAGGATCCTTGTGACTGCCTCAGGAGAGGTGCTCTGTAAGACTGGTTCTGATTCTATTGTCTATTGTTGTTATTCCACCTCTGATTTCCATTGTTGTCTTTGTCTCCTCTGTTATAGTTGTCCCTCCAGCCATGGTTGGAATTATATCTCCAACCCTGGTTGGAGTTATCCTGCCATCCTTGGTTATAGTTCCCACCTTGGTTGTAGTTGCCGCCTTGTTGATTGTATCCTTGATTCGGGCGGTCATAGAAGTTATGAGTAGCTTCCATAGTATTGTCTTCTTATTGGAGCTGCAGACACTCATCAATATAATGACTATAATCAGCACATATTCCGCATACTCTTTGGGGAACTAATTGTTGGCTTTGTTGTGGTGGGGAAAGCTGAGTTTGTTGTTGATTCAACTGCATCTGCTTCAGTAGGTTGGTCATTTCACATATACTCTGTGTAAGAACAGTAGTCTCACTGCTAGAGGAAACATCTGCAACAGTCTTTGAGTGGTTGTTCCTGTGCTTGTGATTTCTAGTGGACTCAGCTAAGTCACTGATCAGTTGCTATGCTTCATCTGCGGTCTTGTACTTTTTCAGAGAACCATTACTAGTACCATCCAGTGTAGTTTTATCCCGAAGCTTCATGCCTTGAGTGAAGTAGCTGATCAACACTAACCTGTCAATCATGTGGTGGGGGCATGCGTCCAAAAGGTTCTTAAAGCACTCCCAGTACTCATAGAGAGTCTCTGATTCTCCTTGAACAATACAGGAGATCTCTTTTCTCATTCTATCTGTAACTTCAGCTGTAAAGTATTTTTTTAGGTATTCTATCCTGACGTATCCCAGTTGGTAACAGTTGCTTCAGGTTGGGAGTAGTACCACTCCCTCGCCTTTCCCTCAAGAGAAAATGGGAAGGCGGTTAACAGAATAAAAGTTTTATTTGCACCATGACGCCTAACGATAGAACAAGCTGTCTGAAAATCCCTGAGGTGCTTGATGGGCTCCTGAGCAGGCAAGCCATGAAACTTGGGCATCAAGTTGATTAGTTCAGTCTTCAGTTCAAAATTTGCAGCCAGAGTTCGATGATGCACTTGATATGGCTGCAGTGTAAAATCTGGAGCTCCAGCTTTCTGGAGAATAATCCTCCTGGGTGCTGCCATTCAATCTGCACGTGAATCAACTGAATCAGTAGTAAAGGAGCTTGTTTCTTCCTCAGATGGCGGTTCAGATTCGCCCATAGATGAGACTGGTGAATCGATAACAATCACTTCACCACCCTCTGAGGCTAACCTGCGCCGAGCTCGCCTAATACGTGAAAGAGTTCTTTCAATTTCAGGATCAAATGCAGCTAATCTCGGATCAAGCAGTGAACGCGTCATTCAATGAAAGAAACATACAGCTCATGGTAATAAAATAAAATAAAATACTCAAATAAAATAAAATAAAAAAATATGTACACTAATTAATAATTCAGCACACAATTGCAACTCCCCAACAACGGCCCCAAAAATTGATGCGTTGCAGAGATTAGACCAATTAAGAGATTATAATATAATAGAACAGCATTGCGAGTATAGCTCTTAACCAGCAAAAATCTGCCTCATCAATTTAGAAAGGTTGTCACAAAAATTTAGTATAAAAATACTGGGAGTATGAGTCCCATGTCGTCTCCCAACGAGTTGCTAGAAAGGGTGCTAAGTTATTAATCAGAAGTTTTTCGTGAATTTTGAGAGTTGAATAACAGAAAATAAACAATTGTAATTAAGTGCAATGAAAATTAAAGGAAATTTATATTATTCAAAATAAAAAGTCTGGATTGGGGGAATGATTAATTGGAAGTTCTATCCTTGTTGGAATTCTCTCAAGTGTAGTATAAAGAGGTTGTTATTTTCACTTAGTTAACCCTTACTAAATAAAGGAAAGTCAAGTGATTGAGCTAACTCTTATTCGCAAATCCTAGTCCTCTCCCTTGGAAAGGTCTAGCGTTAGTAAATACAGAATTAGCCAACAATTTTCAATTTAACTAATCACTTAAGCATTCCAACTCTAGTGTCTCCTTTTAATCAACCCCCATGTCAAATTGGGAATCTACTCCATTGACATGAAAATTACTCGCATAGAATTAAAAAGGGAATAAAAGAAAGACATGATAGACAATAACTGCAATTTAATTAAAAATAAAAGTAATCCTTTTCATTAACAATCCATGAAAATAATCCAATTGTAATTTTAAAGAAGAATTAAGAATATGGAATAAATAAAAGAGTAAGGAAACAAACTAGAATAGTATCTTCAACGGAGGTGATGACTCTTCAATATCCAAAAGCAAAAGTAATAAACTATGAATGTAAAGAAGACCTAGAGGAAGAGTAATTTTCTCTCTATATTCAGATCTAAAAACCTAAAACTATGCTAATGAGAATGTGTGAATGTGTGTTGAGTCTCTGCATGTTCCCTGGCTCTATTCTGTGTTTCTGTGCTAAAAACTGGGTCAAAACTTGGCCCAAAATCGCCCCCAGTATTTTCTGTTATTTCTGTAGATCGCGCATGTCACGCGTACGCGTCAGTCACGCGTGCGCGTCATTTGGCGAATTTCCTTGTCACGCGTACGCGTCAGGCACGCGCACGCGTCATCTTGCAGAACTCCAATCCACGTGAGCCATTCTGCGCAAATTTCTCCATTCCGCGCGCTCACGTGAGCCATGCGTGCGCGTCGGGGCTCGCTGGTTATCTCCTTGGTTTGTTGTGTTCCTTCCATTTTTGCACGCTTCCTCTCCATTCTCTAAGCCATTCCTGCCCTATAAAGCCTGACACACTTAACACACAAATCACGACATCGAATGGTATAAAGGGGAATTAAAATATACTAATTAAAGATCTCTAGGAAGCAAGTTTTCAACCATAAAACAAAACTAGGAAGGAATTGTAAAATCATGCAAATCATATGAATAAGTAGGTAAAGACTTGATGAAACCACTCAATTAAACAGAAGATAAACCATAAAATAGCGGTTTATCAGATGCTCAGGCTACAACCAGATTGTAGTGGATCCAAAGAACCAAGAAAAGACATCTTTCACTTGTCCTTATGGTGTTTTTGCATATAGACGTATGCCCTTTGGTTTGTGCAATGCACCTGCCACATTCCAAAGGTGCATGCTATCCATTTTTTCTGATATGATTGAGAGGTTTATTAAGGTTTTCATGGATGATTTTTCAGTGTTTGGTGACTCCTTTCCTAATTGCTTATACGATCTAGTCTTGGTGCTCAAGAGATGCCAAGAGAATAACCTAGTTTTGAACTGAAAAAAGTGTCATTTTGTGGTTACCGAAGAGGTAGTCCTTGGCCAAAAAACCTCTAAGAAAGGCATAGAGGTAGATAGAGCCAAGGTGGAAGTGATTGAAAAATTACCCCCACCTTGCAATGTCAAAGCAGTTAGGAGTTTCTTAGGATATGCTGGGTTCTATAGAAGGTTCATTAGAGACTTTTCAAAAATTGCCAAACCTTTAAGTAACTTGCTTGTCTCTAATGTACCATTCATATTTGATAGAGAATGTATGCAAGCTTTTGATAAGCTCAAAAGTAAGCTCTCCGCTGCACCTATCATAGCACCTCCAAGCTGGGACTTAGCTTTTGAATTGATGTGTGATGCATCAGATTGTGCCAATGGTGTTGTCCTAGGACAAAGGAGAGACAAGCTAGTGCATGTCATCTATTATGCTAGCATGGTTCTTAATGAAGCCCAAAGAAACTACACCACTACAGAAAAAGAACTCTTTGCTATATTTTTTATATTTGATAAATTCAGATCTTACCTCATTGGTTCTAAAGTAATTATATTTACTGACCATGCAGCTCTCAAATACTTGTTAACCAAACAAGAGTCCAAGCCTATATTGATCAGATGGATTCTACTGCTCCAAGAATTCAACATTGAAATCAAGGATAGAAGTGGAGTAGAGAATAAGGTGGCTGATCACTTATCAAGGATCCCACCTGAGGAGGATGAAGCACACAACCCTGGTGTAAATGAGAGCTTTCTAGATGAGCAATTGATGATGATCCAAGAGGCTCCATGGTTCGCAGACATAGCCAACTTCAAGGCCATTGGAGAACTTCCTTCCAACATCAATAAGCACTTGAGAAGGAAGCTCATCAATGATGCCAAGCATTTCATTTGGGATGAGCCCTACCTCTTCAAGAAGTGTGCTGATGGACTACTAAGAAGATGCATCTCCCATGTGGAAGGACAAGAGGTCCTTTGGCATTGCCATGGATCTATCTATGGAGGGCACTTTAGTGGAGAAAGGACTGCAGCCAAGGTGTTGCAGTGTGGATTCTTTTGGCCCACTATATTCAAAGATGCAAGGGAGTTTGTGACAAGGTGCAATGAGTGTCAAAGAGCTAGCAACTTACCTAAGAAGAATGAGATGCCACAGAGGTTCATCATGGAGTTGGAATTGTTTGATGTTTGGGGGATTGACTTCATGGGACCTTTTCCACCCTCATACTCAAACAATTACATATTGGTTACTGTGGGCTATGTATCCAAATGGGTAGAGGCCATAGCAACATCAACAAAGTAATGATTAACTTCTTGAGGAAGAATATATTTAGCATGTTTGGGGTTCCAAGAGCTCTTATAAGTGATGGGGGAAGTCACTTTTGCATCAAGCAATTAGAGACACTCCTCCTCAAATATGGTATTAAGCATAAAGTAGCCACCCCATACCATCCACAAACTAATGGTCAAGTTGAAATTTCAAATAGAGAGCTCAAGAGGATCCTTGAGAAGACTATTGGGAACTCAAGGAAATATTGGTCCAAGAAGCTAGATGATGCATTATGGGCTTATAAAACAGCTTTTAAGACACCTATTGGCATGTCTCCATACCAATTGGTGTATGAAAAAGCTTGTCATCTATCAGTGGAGCTTGAACATAGAGCATTTTGGCCTCTAAAGATTTTAAACTTTGATAATCAAGCTACTGGAGACAGAAGGTTGCTGCAGCTCAATGAGTTAGATGAATTCAGAACTCAAGCTTATGAAAATGCCAAGATTTATAAAGAGAAAACAAAGAAATTGCATGATCAAAAGCTGTCAAGAAGGGAGTTTATAGAGGGCGAAAAGGTTCTCTTATACAAATCAAGGCTCAAATTTTTCCTAGGAAAGCTGAAATCAAAATGGTCAGGACCCTTTACAATCATCAAGGCTTCTCCTTATGGTCATGTGGAGCTTATGGATGAGAAAACTCAGAGAACTTTCACTGTCAATGGCCATAGACTTAAGCATTACTTGGGAGACTCACTAGATGAGCAAAGAGTGAACTACAACCTCAGCTGAAGAGGAAGAACTGTCAAGCTAATGACGTTAAAGAAGTGCTAGTTGGGAGGTAACTCAACACTCATATCCTTTCAATTTCAAGCTTTTCATATTAGTTTATGTTTAAGTTACTTTGGTTAATTGGTTTCCAGTTTCTAGTGTTAGTCATTTAGTTGGTAGCTTTTAGATTGTAGCTTCAAAAGTTTTCTTAGTCTTGCTGAAAGTGCAACTTTAGATGCTTCACTATGTGATGTCTTTAATTGGGTTGAGAAACTGGCTGAAGAACTAAGTTTGGTATGGCCACCAGCCCACTTGTTTTTGAGCTTATAGAATAAAAATTTAATTGATTTTAAGAGTAAGCCAAAAATTAAGTTAGGTGTGGCCACCACCATGAGAATTTCATTCGTACATCCAAAGTTCAGCCCAATTGATTGGTGTCCTAATGCATTCAGTAAATTCGTAAGATAAACGAAAAGGTTACTTAATTGTGTATACATAGAGTGGAAGTGGAAGGGTATGAAGAATTAAATTTCTTCCACTCATAATATATACAATTAAGTTCAATCATGAGCCAGTTACCAGATGCAATGAACTTAAGTTTGGTATCCAAGAGACACAGAAAATTAATGACAATTAATTGGAGGAAAATAAAGCAATTTTTCTTATCACTGATGAGAGTTTGTAACTGAATTTTCAGGACAAGGCAGGGCCCACAAGACATTAATCACTCATCAAGTCAAGGAGTCAAAGTGTACTTCACACTTTGGAACTCACATCCTGAAGAAAGATGAACCATCCCTTGAATTGGCGCTTCACCCATGCTGGGCACCAAAACCAAAGTGTGAAAACATTAAATTTTGTTATCAATTCACACCTTCTAGACTCTTCTTGCCTTTCTTATATATTGCTTCACCCACCTCCCTTCCTCACACCACATACATTCCTTCTCTTATCCGAAACCCCCACTTCCCCTTCTTTACTTTCTTGCCTTCTTTCTTTCTTTCTTGCTTCCTTGATTGGGACAATCAAGTCCTAAGTTTAGTGTTGAGCAAACCCCTTTGCTTTGCTTTCTCTCCATCTTTTCTTTTAACCCTTTTCATCACACTCAAATGGCACCACCAAAGGCCACTGGCTCAGAGAAGAGAAAGACCAAGGAAACCTCTTCTGGGTCTTCAAGCTACAATGAGTACAAGTTCCTCTCATTCTTCTACCAAAACCAATTCTATGGGTGGGTGAGTGAGAGGCAAATCATCCCAGAAGTTGGCTTCCAATTGGGAAGAGATGAGCACAGAGAAATCACAAATGAGATCAACAGTAGGGGCTGGGCAATCTTGTGCAATCCACCAAAGAAGGTGGTGGTGAGCTTAGTGAGAGAATTTTATGCCAATGCTGTTCCACAGCCAGGGCAAAAACTCAGTCATCTAAGCTTTGTAAGAGGGAAGGATATTGACTACAGCCCAACAAACCTAGAAAGGATGTTGGAAGTGAGGCGCACAAGATCCTCCCGGAGCTCTGAAGAAAGAATCAAGCAACTTGATCCTGGATTCGAAGACATTTTGAATGAAATTTGTGTTCTCAACACGGAGTGGATCAAGGACAAAGATGGGAGACCAAGCCAACTAAGGAGGAGAGATTTGTGTCCTCAAGCTAGAGAGTGGCTGGATTTTGTGAGAAGATCCCCCAACCCTACCTCCAACACTTCAGAGGTGACTATAGAGAGAGCTGTATTGATCTACAGCATCATGAAGGGAGAAAATATGAATGTGGGAGTGATGATTGCAAACAACATTCAGAGGGTGATAACAAGCACTAAGAACAGCACAAGGTTGGCTTTTCCAAGCATTATCCAGCGATTATGTGATGAGGCTGGAGTGAAAACTGTGATAGATGAGATATTGCTAGAGCAAGACAAGCCAATAACTGCCAAGAAGATGGAAAAAGTGGTGGCTATCAATTCACTACAAAGAGCCAGAGAGCATAGAGCTCATATGCCAGCACTACAAAGGCCACCACAACAAGAAGAGGCATATATTCAGCCACCTATTCCACAAGTTCAAGCATAATTTTCAGAAGGTTTCAATTGGAAGGAGATGCAGGGGAACATCCACTACATGCAAGGAGACATCACCCAACTTATGGAACAACAAAAGTAATGGAAACAAATACAAGAGAGCATCCAGCAACTTCAAGAAAATGTGGAGCAAATGAAGGAGCAGCAGGGTCAATTCCATTGGGGAGAAATGCAAGGCAGCCTCAACAAAATTCTAGAGCAACAAATGGTTCAACAGAGGAACCTTGCTGAGTTTAGGTCCTTATTTGAGGCTAGGACCACATCAAGAAGGAAATATGATATAAACACACAAGCGAAGCTGAATCACTTGTGTAATGTGGTAGCCACTCTAAACCCCGACTATCCAACATTTATGCAAGGAATGGAAGAGTTTAGTGCCAGGCAAGAGGAGATTTTGGCTAAGCACAAGGAGGATGAGAGGACCTACATAAGGAAGCTAGGCTTCTACAAACCAAGGGATACTCAAGCACAAGAAGGAGCCTCAATAAAGAAGAATGGTGATGAGTCCTCCAAGAAAAAGGATAAGGAGAAGGGACCTATGCATTGATCAGCATCATAATGAGCAAAGGTGGTTGAGTCTCAATTGGAAGCTATCTTCTGATTTTTGCTGTTTAGTAGTTCTTTGATATGCTAGTTGTTGTTTCTTTTATGAGTTAAGAATCTGACTATGAGTCCTTAAGCTTTTAGTTTTTATTTTGAGAAAGAAAATTTTGATGTTAAACTTTACAATATCAATGAATTTAACTTGTTTCCAAAAAGAGTCAATGATGAGTTGTTGTAAAACAAAAGTAAGAAACTAAGACCCAAGTGAGTTTAATTCAAAATAAGAGATGAGGAACAAGAATAAAACCATGAATTGAAGTTTGGGAAGTGAGTAATTCATAATGAACAACTAGACATAGAGGACATAACAAGTAGATGCCAAGGATGACCCTTGAATATCAATAGACCCAAGAAGTAGTAAGCAAGACCCAAGGCTCTGAGCATCAACTACTAGAAAGAAATTTAAGAAACAAATGGCTCAAAGAGCCAAGATCCTAGTAGATGCTTGTGGTGAAGATGTGTCAAGAAGAGAGACCTGAGCAAGTAAATTCTTAGGGGTGTCTCAACACCTTGTACCCTAAAACCAACTAGTTTGGGAGTGCTAATTGAAAGCTTACTTTAAAAAGTCGTCTTGAGACAAAACACTTAGAGTCATGGTCAATCAAAGAAACAAAAGAATCATAAAAAAAGAAGAACAATCAACAAGAAAAAGAACAACCCTTACTACTTCAAGGTGACAATCAATAGAAAGGGCTCTATAAGCAAGCACTGAGAGAGATCCTCAAAAGTCTAAGAGTTTATTGTGATATGAAAGCAATAACAAAAGTCATGCATGATTTGACACTTAGCCTCTATCTTTATTTGATGATTGCATTCTCTTAAGGGTCAAGTTTCAATCAATTAGAACAATTCACATTGATTTGCTTGAGGACAAGCAAAAATTAAGTTTGGTGTTGTGATGACTTGCATCATCTACCTCTTTCTCTCATCTAAAAGGACCATAGAATTGGTGAATTCTTATTCATTTGATGCATTTACAAGAACTATATAATGAATTTATGGGGCATTTCTTTGAAATGAGTCTTGCTTGGATTTCAGGTGAAAAGAGGAATAAAAGAGGAAGAAAACAAGAAAAAGAGCTGGGCGTGTGTGCTGGGCATGCCACTTCATTCAAACGCCACTATCTTTGAGTGGGCGTGGCATGCCAGCTATTGGGCATGGCACACCAGCTATTATCCTCTGAAAGGAAAAGTTGAAGGATTATTATGGGAGTGGCACGCCAACCACACTTCCCAGAGAAGAATATCAAAGCTTTACTATGGGCGTGGCACGCCAATACTGGGCATGGCACGCCAGGCTTGTAGACCAGAAAGCAGTAAGTTGTGATTTACAGTGGATGTGGCACGCCACTGCTGGGCGTAGCACACCAAGTATACTTTCTAGAAAGGGGTCTTTGAAGAATTACAAGGGGCGTGGCACGCCAAGTTGGGTGTGGCACGCCAGTTCTATCCTTCATGATGGGTGTGGCACGCCAGTTCAAGTGGCCAGAGAAGGATCTTGTCACATTCATAAGGGTGTGGCACGCCAAGTCGAAGGCGTGGCACGCCAGTTCAACTGGGCAGCAGAGAAGGGAAGAAGCAGCAACAAAGGGCGTGCCACTTGGTACTTTGGGCGTGGAACGCCAAGCTTGTGAATTTAAACCATTATCATGGGCGTGCCACTTGAGTCCTGGGCATGGCACGCTAGTACATCCAACCAAAAGGGGGAAGTAAAGACTCATCGAAGGCGTGCCACTCGAGATTTTGGACGTGGCACGCCAACTTTGCTCGCAACATGGGCATGGCACGCCAGACCTGGGCGTAGCATGCCAGCTTACTGGACCAGAGATGAATGCTTGTGCACCAACATGGGCGTGGCACGCTAGACCTGGGCGTGGCACGCCATGCCAACTTTACAAAGGAGAAGAATGAGGACTTTGCTGAAGGCGTGACACGCCAGGTCTGGGCGTGTCATGCTAGTTCAATTCACCAGAGAAGAAGAAGGAAGACCTCACTATGGGACGTGCCACTTGAGTTTTTGGCGTGGCATGCTAAGCTAGCTTTACTATGGGGCGTGCCACTTGAGTTTGGGGTGTGGCATGCCAAGCCTATAAGCATCATGGGCGAGCCACTTGAGAGCTAGGCGTGGCACGCTAGTGGCACGCCATTCACACGCCATGCACACACCAATCATATGCCTCTAATGAATGGTTTTTTTTTTCTCTTGAGTTTTCCATTGAAATTTCTTTTTCGTTTTGTAATTTTTCATTTCTAGAATATGAGTAGTATAAATATCCCTTGAAGAGTACTGATAGGGGGCTTGGAATTTTTTACAAGGAGCTGGACTGAACTACTAGAAGATAGAAAAATTCGCCTACGCCATCATACTCACCTCTTGAAGGCTTCAACCATATTTTCAAGCCCACACCATTAGAGTGCGGACTAATCAACCCATGAAAGGCATCCTGCAGAAAATAGATTTAGCCGGAAGAATTCTACAGTGGGCAGTCGAGCTATCCGAGTTTGACTTAAATTACGAAGCTCGAACTACCATCAAGTCCCAGTACCTGGCAGACTTCGTCACAGAGTACACTGACACCCCGAGAACCCCCATTGAATGGAACCTCTACATTGATGGCTCATCAAACAAAGCCGGGAGTGGAGGAGGCGTTATCCTAGAAAGCAACCAAGGGACCCAACTCGAACTCTCCTTAAGATTTGAGTTCCCCGCCTCAAATAATCAAGCCGAGTACAAAGCCCTACTGGCTGGTTTGAAGCTGGCTAGGGAGGTTGGAGCCCAAAAACTTACCATCTTCAGTGATTCACAAGTAATCACCTCACAAATAGAAGGAAGCTACCAGGCGAAGGATCCCACTATGAAAAAGTAACTAGGCAAAACCAAAGAACAGCTCGGAAACTTCCTGGAATAGGAAATCTGACATATACCTCGGGAGCAAAACGCCGAGCCGATGCACTTTCAAAACTAGCCAGCACCAAACCAGGGGGCAATAATAGAAGCCTCATCCAAGAAACCCTACAATACCCATCGACGTCAGGGGAAGAGAAGGTCCTAAACATATCAGACCAGGACAAAGGGTGGATGACCTATACAATCAACTACCTCAAGTCTGAAACACTCCCCACAGAAAAGAAGGACATGAAGAGGCTCATGCGGGAGGCACAATACTACACCTTGATACAAGATATCCTGTACAGAAGAGGAATCTCAACACCCCTCCTAAAGTGTGTCTCGACTTCTGCCACAAAAGAGGTATTGGAGGAAGTTCACAGTGGCATGTGCGACAACCACCTTGGGGCATGGGCTCTATCCAAAAAGGTACTCCAAACTGACTTCTACTGGCCAACCTTATAGAAAGAAGCAACAGAATTCATCAAAACATGCCCCCCATTTCAGAAGCACTCCAACTTCCACATCGCTCCACCTGAAGAGCTCATTTGTGTCACCTCACCCTAGCCGTTCGCAAAGTAGGGGCTTGACCTCCTCGGACCGTTTCCCCAGGGATCAGGGCAAGTCAAATTCCTCATTGTAGGAATAGATTACTTCACAAAGTGGATTGAGACAGAGCCATTGGCCACCGCCACCACCCAAAGAAGTCGGAAGTTCCTATACAGAAACATCGTCACAAGGTTTGGGGTTCTCCACTCCATCACCACAGACAATGGGACTCAGTTCACCGACACGGGCTTCAGGAACTTGGTAGCTGATCTAAATATCAAGCACCAGTTCACTTCAGTAGAACACCCACAAGCCAACAGACAGGCAGAAGCTGCCAACAAAGTCATATTGGCAGGGTTAAAGCATCGATTACAGATCGCAAAAGGAGCCTGGGCTGAAAAGCTCCCCCAAGTCCTATGGGCATACCAGACAACCCCACACTCTTCCACGGGGGAATTGCCCTTCCGATTTGCTTACGGAATGGAGGCAATGATCCCCATAGAAGTAGATGAATGATCCCCTAGGGTGATCTTCTAGAGTGAAGACATCAAATCTGAAGCACAAAGGGAGGAACTCGACCCGCTTCCAGAAGTCCGAAAAAGAGCTCAGATCAAAAGGGAAGCCCTGAAGCGTCGAATGGCCTCAAGATATAATCAGAAAGTAATCCAACGAAGCTTCGCTACTGACGACCTCATTCTAATCCGAAATGACATCGGAGCAGGTCGGTCGGGAGAAGGAAAGCTAGCTGCTAATTAGAAAGGACCATACCGGATTACAGAAGTACTAGGAAAAGGTTACTACAAGGTGGCCGACCTCTAAGGGCGGCAGCTCCCGAGGTCATGGCACGCCTGTAACTTAAGAAGATACTATCGCTAGAAAAAGGCCTTGAGCCAATGTGCGCTCTTTTTCCCACTAAAGGGTTTTTTAATGAGGCACCAGGCCAAGACCTCGAGGCGGCCCGACTTACAGGGAGGCCCCACACATGTACATACTCTTACTTACGCTTTAAATTCATTACATTTTATTTTAATAAACATAGAGATTCCCTAAAAAGTTTCCTACCAAGGCGCATTAATTTACGCTAAAAAAAAAAAAGCGAAATTCATCGTCCGACCAGAAAAAGGTCGGCAAGGTGAAGCGACAAAGCCAAAATTAATGTGAGAAGTTATGAAAGCAACCCGTATAAAGTGACCTGACGAGGTCGGATAAAAAATAGGGTTGCAAAAAATACCTTGAAAAGACCCGACTGAGAAGTCGGACCAGCTAAAAGATCACTAAAAAAGGGAACAAAGCCCACCTAGCCATGCGAAAGGTGGAAAAAACCTACATGTCAAAGCTGCCAAGCTAAAAGGTAAGAGTCTTAAAAGGACACTACTTAAAAAGCAAAAGGCAATCTCAAAACCGAACAAGGCTCGAAAGTCGTCCAAATGAACTAAAAAGAAAAGGTTCTATGTAAGAACACTACCTAGAAAGTCATTGGAAACCGACTAAAAGCCCGAACAACAAGCGTGAAGATCGCCAACATAGCAGCTCAGTAAGGTTTCCAACACAACTAGAAGTAGACCGACACACCTAAGGTAGAAGTTCCTAAAAGAACACAACCCCAGGTCATCAGAAAAGATGTTGGTCAGAAAAGACCAACACCTAAAGAAAAAATGGCTAGGCCAAAGCCCACAACGAAACACTACCCCGAGAAGGAAACCGGAAAGGGGTAAAAATAGCAACCTGAAGATGGGAACACTTCTCAAAAGCCAAAGCCAACACGCTACCAGGATAATCAAACACAAGAAAATTAAAACATTCAAACTCGAAGGTTACCTCACAGCAACCTAAGTGTAAAAGTGTTTTGATTAAAAACTAAAAAGTTGCTAGGGAGCAACTATGAGTGTTAGAAATACCTAGACAGAGCGGCGCTAAGATTGGCCATCCGGATGCTATTACTGGCTATGAAATCAAGATGGTAAAGAATGAGCACATCATCAGTTGGAACGAAGCCATACAGAGCAATACGCTCCGCAGCAAAGGCCATGCCATCGAAGTCCTTGTCGTTAAGATCATATGCCCTAGCAGTCCTCGGCCTCTTGGGAGAAGGGCCAGATGAAGAAGGAGAGGAGGCAGCACCAGAAGTCGCCAGAGGTGGATCATTAGAGGCCACTCGAACTCGAGGGGTCGGGATGACCTTCCTCGGACCCTAAGAACCAGAGTCCGGCTTCTTCAGTGGGACCTGGAAAGAGCCATCCCCCGACGACTTCCTTTGGATATTTTGATCAGCCACTGTTTTCTTAGTCTTGCGAAGGAACTTCATGGAATTAGAGCCGGCAACCGTCTCTGAAAAAAGAAAAAGGGATCACAAAACAGTTACACAGTGAACGACTATAAAACCACGACAAACCAAAAACTTTAAAGAAGTCGGACACTACCTAACTCGGAACGGAGAAGAGCGGGATCCCCTAAAAACTTCTTTGTATCCAAATGAGGAGGCTCCCCCCAGTGCTCCTCCAAAACACCCACAAAGGCCCTCTCCACCTCGTCAAGACTCTCTAAAGAATACTTAAGAACTACAGGATCCTTTTGCCACCAAAGAGGAAATGTAGGTTCATTGTTCTCATCTAGAAAAAAGGGGTGGACATTCTCAACAACCCGGATCTTAAAATAAAAGTTTTTAAAATCATGGAAGGAGTCATCAAAAATAGAAAAAACCTTCTTTTCTTGGGTAGCCCAGAAGGAGATCCAAGAAGCATTCTTCTTGGCCGCCCCCAGTTTAGTCATCATAAACAGATAAAGAAAAAGACGGAGGAAAGGTCGGACACCTAGTTCCTGACACAGCAACTGAAAAATTTTCATGAAGGCCCAAGAATTGGGATGAAGCTGAGAAGGGGCTACGTTACAGTTTCACAAGATGTCGGACTCAAACTCGGTAAAGGGAAGGTCATACCCAATTTGGTAAAAAAGCAATCATAGGCATAAAAGAAAGGACGCTCCGCCCGACTTAAGGGAGGAAAACTGACCCTCATCTCAGGATCGGGCAACACCAGCTCGTAGTTTTTCTCATCCTCTCTATTCCCACAGACTCTATGATGCATCTTAAACTTCTCACAGTACTCCCGATCTGCCACAGTAACATACCCTAACACTATGGAATCTAACCAATCGGCCATACCAGGAGGAACTTTTGTGGACATTTCAATAATATTTCTACAAGAAGACATAGAAACTATACCTACAGCAAGAAAACAAAGGGGCGTTACCACCAAACAACTCAGCCAGAAACAAGAAGATGAAAAACAGCCAGCAAATAAGCAACGTAACAAGCAAAAGGGCGCCCCAAGGTTCACAAAAGATCACCACCGAAATCCAAAGGCACCCTTTGGAGGCAATGCAGACACATGAAGAGAAGAAACACAAGGAATCAAAGAAAATAAAAAACCTAACCCCTTTAGCAAAACGCAAAAAGTCAAAATAAAAAAGGCTCAACCTTTTTGAAAAAAGAAAGAAAGATCAAAACTTCCAAGGGAAAAACATAAGCATGCAGCAGAAACAAAACACCAAGCAGAGGAATCATGACCAAGAAAAAGAAGGTGAAGTACACGAAACAGAGTACTAACCTGCGATGAGAAAGGAGCAGTTACAGCAGATGCATAGCAAATCACGAACGATCCACAAAATGTCTCGAAAGCTTCAGAGAAGAAGAAAAACTTGGGGCAAATCAAAGCAAATAGAAACAAAGAAACTGAAAGGAAGTAAAACCCCTTTGATTTCAAACAAAATGCAAAGAGGGAAAAGAAACGGCAAAAGGAATAAAATCCCAATCAATAGGCTTTAAAAGCACTTGCATGATACCAAGGAACTAACGCCCTCGAAAACGACGCAGGAATTAAAGAGCAAAGCAAAAATGCTTCGTGTTTTAAAAAGGCATTAAAGATGCAAAATTCGCACGAGAAGGAGCAAACCAGGCACGACCGAGCAGATGCTTGAACACGACTTCCCCAAAGAGGTTGAAGCTCAGAAAGCACAACCTTATAGAAAGGTCGAAACTCAAGTAGGGGCACTGTTCATATCTTAGACCGAGCTACAAGGTCCGGGTCAGATGAAGACAAAGGGACCGACCTCCTTAAAGCTCGGCCCATTAAGATGACCTCTTCACAGAGAGTTCGGATGATCACCAAGGAGGCCCAACGTAAAAGAACCACCTCCCACTAGAAGGCAGTTGGCCAAAGATAATGATCTCACCCACAAAAAGATAAGATAAGATAACAAACTAATCTAAAAGGAAGATCATCAAACACTACTATAAATAGACTGGAGCACCCAGGTATAACTCATACTCCAATTCTACAAAAAACCTGCCTAAAGCCCGTACTGACTTAAGCATCGGAGTCTCTTGCAGGTACCACCACCCACCGGTGACCAAGAACCAAGCAGCATCTCCCACTCCAAAAAGTCGAACACGGCAGCCTTGACTAGACCAGGAGATCTCGTCCGAGATCGACCTCCCTGTTTCAGGTAACCATCGGAACACCTAGCCTAGTGAAAAAGCAATCATAGGCATAAAAAAAAGGTTGTTCGGACTCCACTATAGGAGGGAAACACACTCTCTCCTCAGGATCGGACGGTGCTAAAACATAGCTCCTCTCATCCTCCGTGTTCTCACAAATACTATGGTGTCTACAGAACTCATCATAGTACTCTTTATTGGTCACCGGGACACAACCCAAAACAGTACTATCTATCCAAACCCGAAGAGTTGGGGGAACCTTAGTCAACATTTTCAAAATAACGTGGCAAGACATAAATGCTATATCTACAAACGTAAAAATAAAGCGGACCGTTACTAAAAGAAGTCGGAATACAAGTCGGGTAAAACATGAAAAAAAAAGAAAGCTGCTCTTTTCAAAAATACCCCTATAGCAAAACCAAATGGTGCTTCTCTTATACAACATCATCATATCAAAGTGGGACCATTAGGGGTAGTACAGTGCATAGATACAAAGGGTAACAGCTATTCTTTCAAGAAAGAAGAGAGTCTTTCAAAATGGTTCTGGTGACAAACGTTTTTATTTCCTAAACGCTTCACATTAAACTCGCGAGAAAATCAATATAGACTTTTTCCAAAGAAAAGTACAAAGACAGTAAAAGTAAACTCAATAAAATAGCAAGCAAGTCTCAGACAATCAGAAAGGAGAGTTTGAAGGAAAGAGAAAACAAAAACCAACCTTGAAGAAGATTGTGAAAAAAGGGGGAGAGCACATCTAAAAATAGCAAAACACGAATGATCCCTTTCACGCTAGTGAAAGCAAAAAACTCTTCAAAGACCAAGATAAAGAAATCTTGAGGTAAAAGAAATGGTCGAAATGGCACAGAGGAGTTCTTTTGTGAAGAAGAAAGTAAAGCAGTCTTTTCAGAAACAACAAAAAGGAGAAGAAGAGTCGAAAAGTCCCCTTTATAAGAGACAACGAGCCAAAAACGGCTCATTTACTCCTCTTTAATCGTGCGCAAATTCCGAGGAGCAACTGTTGTGCAACGTTCGTGCACCATTAAAGCACCATCAATGTTCAAAATTTTAAACACGTCGGGTAAACCGAAGTGCTGGAACCTGACGTCCACAATAGAGACCACGAAATGCATTACCCCGACCCATAAAAGGATTCGAACTCAAACAGGGGCATTATTCATACCTTGGCCTAATAAATAAAAGCCAGGCCAAAGAAGACTAAAAGGCTCACTAATAAAGTGGCCCTTCACGATAAGCCAAACCTCTTAAAGAGGTCGGACAAAGACATAGAGGTCCAGTTCTACTTGACTAAACAAGTAATTGCCTCCTTAAATCTATCCTACTATCTCTACCTTATCTAGAAGGTAAATCCTAACAAACTCCCAAGATAAAGGGAATGCTTATCTATTAGAAAAGATAGAACTACTCCAACAAATATGATTATCTACTCTACTATAAATATACTGGCACCCCCAAGGTATAATTCACATTCTAATCTATTAAAAACCTGTTCAAAGTCCTTGTTAACCTAAGCATCGGAGTCTCTTGCAGGTACTACCCCCAACCTCCCCACGAGGAACCCGGACAGGCGGCACCTCACTACCAAAGAGGTCGGACACTGTCATACAAAGGGATCTGGACCTCACGTTCAGGTCCAAATCAACGTTTTAGGTAACCGTTGGAACACACCTTATTACATGCTTATGTGAAGGAGCAAGGACTAAGTCCCAAGTTTGGCATTGTTGCAAGGCTTGATATTCAGTGTACATGGAGTTTAGCCAATGAGGACATTGCTTTGCTTCAACAACTAATCTTGGAGTGTTGTTTACCAAGTCATGATGAGGCTAGGTTGAGACTATAAAGATAGACGGATTAGATTGTCTAGATTCTGATCTAGTTATCATGTTATGTTTGTTAGATGTAGTATTCGGTGGAATGATATGGTGAGGTTTGGAAACCTGAGGTGAATTATCCAATGGTAGGCATATTTCATTGCTACTTATTGATATCGGCGTGCAGGTAGATGCAGAACTATTAATATTTAAAGATTCCATAGAAGTTGATGGTTTAGATGAATGTGTGTAAAAATGATCACTACTGGATGGATTAGTCTTAGAGATAATGTTTGCAGATGTAGGTATTGTTGGGTCAACCATAGGAGGACAAGGCTAAGATACAACATTCAATTGTTTGTTAGTAAAATTAAAGGACATAGAATGATTTGATTTTGCACAAAATTAGTATAATTAGGCACAGAGAACATTGAATGAAAACTAAATAATTTTCATCAAACAAAACATGTTAAGATAGATGAACTTTGCCTTTTCTCTTTGTCATACATTTATAACAAAGATGGCTACTATCATAACCAAGAAACAAGAATTTATCATATTTATATGCAAATTTAACCTTATTGTAAGGTCGTAAATAAGGTAACATGCACATCTAAAAAGTTTCATGAATGAGTAATCAGTGAGTTTGCCTAATAACAATTCATATAGAGTGCAACTAGAGAGAACAGGAGTAGGCAACTTGTTTATGATGAATACATATGTGGTGAAAACATCCTCTCAAAATTGCATGAGAAATGCAATGACCAAAAGTGAGAGGTTCATTTTCTGTTATATATCTATGCTTCCTCTCCACATAACTTTGTTGTTGTTTGATGTGTTGGGCCAACCGTGGAGAACTCTCGACCACCAGGGAGATTTCGGGGAGGAATCAAGTGAGATAACATAAGATGAGAAGACACCACATCCAACTCAAAACCTTAAGGTGTCAAGTGAATTGGTCTCTCATCTTATAAACTCCTCACTTTTCCTTGCTTTCTTTGATGTGGGACTAACTTCAACACTCCTCACACTTGCAATACTAACAATCTCTCCCTCAAGTGTGAGCCTCCACATCAAGCATCAACTCTCCTCTAGCTCCTCCACCACCACGAGTATTCGTCCATCATAATACCGCAAAACACCGAGGGACACGCCGCCCGGACCACCTTTGCCGGGAAGACTTTCGATGCGTCACCTTGAATACTCCTTAAACCAGACCGATTAAACCATCGGCTTTGATACCACTTGTTGGGGCCACCGTGGGGAGCTCTTGACCATTGGGGAGAATTCAGGGAGGAATTAAGTGAGAGAACATAAGATGAGAAGACACCACATCTAACTCAAAACCTTAAGGTGTCAAGTTAATGGGTCTCTCATCTTATAAACTCCTCACTCTTCCTTGCTTTTTTTGATGTGGGACTAACTTTAACACTCCTCACACTTGCAACACTAACAATCTCCACCAAAAGTGTGAGCCTCCACTTCAAGCATCAACTCCCTTCTAGCTCCTCCACCACCACAAGTATTCGTCCATCACACCGCGGCAAAACACCACGGGACACGCCGCCTGGACAACCTTTGCCGGGAAGACTTTCGATGCTTCACCTTGAATACTCCTTAAACCATACCGATTAAACCATCGGCTCTGATACCACTTGTTGGGGCCACCGTGGGGAGCTCTTGACCATTGGAGAGAATTCGAGGAGGAATCAAGTGAGAGAACATAAGATGAGAAGACACCACATCCAACTCAAACTCAAATTAGTTGTACCTTTTTGAGATATCTCATAATCCATTTAACAACATTCTAATGTTCTTTACCTGGATTAGAGAGAAAACGACTGACAGTACCAACCGCATGAGCAATGTCTGATCTAGTACACACCGTAGCATACATCAAGCTTCCAACAGCTGAGGCATAAGGAATTTCATCCATTGCTTGTTTCTTCTCATCAGTAGTTTGACACTACTTCATGCTCAACTTAAAATGAGGAGCAAAAGAACTAGCAACACATTTGGCATCATTCATGCCAAACCTTTGAAGCACTTTTTTTATGTACTTCTCCTGTGACAAATAAAGCTTCTTGGAATCTCTATAACGAGTAATAGTCATGCCCAAAATCTATTTGGCAAGACCCAAGTCCTTCATAGCAAAGAACTTGCTCAACTGTTTCTTCAACTCATTAATCCTCAAAGCATTCTTGCCCACAATCAAAATATCATCCACATAAAGCAAAAGAATGATAAAATCATCATCAAAAAATTTTTGCACAAATACACAATGATCTGAAGTTGTCTTACAGTAACCATGCTTCCCCATAACAGATTCAAACTTCTTGTACCACTGTCTTGGAGCTTGCTTCAACCCATAAAGACTTTTCTTAAGCTTGCACACAAAATCTTTTTTTCCTGGAGACTTGCTTCTGCTTTGATCTCTACCTTTAGAACCTCGACTTTTGTTTCTCCCCCTAGACTCAGAAACAAAAATACATGAATGTGTAGTCGATGTACCTTGTGACTTTCTTCTCATCTGTTCATTCAAAATACTGCTCTTGGCAAGATCCATAGAGATTACACCATCAGGAGCAGAATTAGACAATGACATTCTGAGAATTTCCCACGAGTCTGGTAAGGAGCCAAAAAGTAACAATCCTTGAACCTCTTCATCAAACTTGATATCCATGGAAGATAACTTATTCATAATTCCTTGGAAATTATTCAAGTGATCTGTCATTGATGTCCCATCTGTATACTTCAAAGCCAACAACTGCTTGATCAAAAACATCTTATTATTCCCAGTTTTTCGAGCATACAACTGCTCAAGCTTAATCCAAAGGGTCCGAGCATGTGTCTCTCCAATAATATGGTTCAACACATTATCGTCAACCCACTGCCTAATATATCCACAGACTTGTCTATGCAACAAAGTCTAATCATCATCATATTTATCATTAGGCTTCTCTGTACCAAAAACTAGTTGATGAAAATTTTTGACATAAAGCAAATCTTCCATCTTTGACTTCCACAAATCATAATTAGGACCATTAAGAGTGATCATCCTACTAGTATTAGTATTAGCTTCTATTGTTCACAAAATCACAAGCCCAGAAAAATACCAACAAGCTCTGATACCACTTGTTAGGCCAACCATGGAGAGCTCTCGACCACCGGGGAGATTTCGGGGAGTGATGACTAAAATTCACACCCCATTCAAAAATTGGTGAATTAGTTCTTTTGGCAAGCGCACCAAAATTATCGTCAAGTAATAACCCACAGTGGAGTGGGATCGTATCCACAGAGATTGGCGAATTCGAGCAGTTTTAATTAATTGATGAATTAGTCAAGCGGATCAATAAGACTGTGAAGTGCAGAATTGTAGATTACATAAATGTAAATGACTATAATATAAAGAAAAGCAATAAAGTGCAGAAATATAAATGGCAAAATGTAAAGTGCAGAAGCATAAATGACTTGAATGTAAATGGGAATGGAGAATTGCTGAATGTAAAATTAAGCTGTAAAGAAATGGATAGATAAGAATGGGGAAATTCATTGAGATTGGGAGATATTCTCTCTTTGGATCAAATCTAGCTTATATCCTCTTCAATCATGCAACTCATTGACCTCTTGGCAATCATGATTGATTGAGCCCCAATCTCTTGGTGACTCAATCTCTCAGATCTTGATCAATAGCTAATTCCTTGGTCTAATTGCTCATGAAGAGAGATATGCTTGGTCCCTGATTATATCACACACCATTATAGGTCCAAGTAGAGGGAGGATTATATGTCACATATCCAAACACCAAAACCCAGATTCTACTCAAGTGTGAGAAGGGATTTCAAGCATGGTTTCATGTTTTCTTTCCCAAGGTTCCCATGAAACCCAATTGCATTCAATCTCTTTTCCAAGATAATTGAACACTAAGCATTAAGAATGAAATTCCTTCTAGCAAATCAAAGAGAAGATGAAGAGAAGAAGAATTTCACTATTATCAACCCATCAAGTTGAACATAGCTCTCTCTCTCAATGAGAGGGAAGTTAGCTACTCATAGCTCAAAAAGTACTCAAAAGTGAAGTGTAAAAGTGGATCTAAAACTGACTGCTTAACCCCTCCTTCTTCAGTACTCCTTGTGGGTATTTATACTACCAGTAAAATAAAAGAATTACAAAAGGAAAAAAGAAAAATTACATTTTTGGAGGGAAAAGAAGCTCAATAAGTGTGATCTCCCAGCTGGCGTGTGATTGGCGCTCTAGTGGCATCTCACGTGCCCTTCAATTTTAGCTTGGCGTGCCACGCCCAGCGTTCAAGTGGCACGCTCGTCTATTTAGCAACCTTTGAGCACGCCATAGTGGAATTCTTGTGTTGGCGTGCCACGCCTTCAAGCTCAAGTGGCACGCCATAGTGGAATTCTTGTGTTGGCGTGCCACGCCTTCGAACTCAAGTGGCACACTGATGAGGGCAGAAATTGGCGAATTAAAAATTGTTAAAATATATACGTTGCAAGTATAGTTCTTAATTCGCCAGAAATCCGCCTATCAATTTAGAAAGATGTCACATAAAATTGAAATTAAAATACTGGGAGTATGAATCCCAGGTCGTCTCCCAACGAGTTGCAGAAAAGTGTGCTATTTTATTAATCAGAGGTTTTCAAAAAGGTTTGAATTGGGCAAACAGGAAATTAAATTGGTGAATTTGAATAATGTAAATAAAAGCCTTGATTGGGAATTGATTAGATGGAATCCCTATTATTGTTAGAATGCTCTCAGGATTAATTGACAATTGAAGGTTGTCCTGTTTAGTTATCCTTCACTAGGTAAAGGAAAGTCAAACAAGTTAGAATGCTACATCCGTTCACAAGTTGCAATCCACTTAATTAAAAGGGATTGGTGTTAGTGATTAGGAGGCAATCCAACCATAAACCCAATTACAATTTTTCTTTCAAGTCTTCCAACTCAAGGGTTCCTTTCAATCAATTCCCCATCAAGTTAGGGAACTACTCACTCATTGTAAAGGTAAAATTCATAGCATATGAAAAGGAATTAAAGAAAGACATTGTAAATAAAAATTAAAATAGTCAATTAAAAATAAAAGTGATCCTTATATTAAATAATCCTAAGAATATTCCAATGGTAAAATTAAACAAAGAAAAGAACATGGAAGAGTAAAGCCAAGTAAAGAAAATGAACTAGAATGACGAAGTCTTGATGAGGTAATAACTCTTCTCAGCATTCCAATGCCAAAAAAAATGTAAGAGAAACTAAAATCCTACGAACTATGAATGTGTAGAGAGAAAACCTAGAGGAGGAGTAAAAAACTAGATCTAAAAACTAAAACTGTGTAGAATGAATGTTGTCTCTGGTTTCTGCATGTTCTCTGGCTCTAGTCTGCCGTTCTGGGCCGAAAACTGGGTCAAAATAGGATCCAAAATCGCCCCCAGCGATTATGCAAATTATGCAGATCGCGCATGCCACGCGATCGCGTCGCTCATGCAGACGCGTCATTCGCGTTTCGCTTCACCACGCGGGCGCGTCGTCCACGCCTCTACGTCGCTTGTGCTTTTCCAGTCCGAGCGGTCGCGTGAGCCATGCGGCCGCGTCACTGCGATTTCTCCTCTTTCGCGCGGTCGCATGAGCCATGCGGCCGCGTCACTTCTCGCTGGTTATCTCCTCAATTTCTTGTGTTCCTTCCATTTTTGCTAGCTTCCTTTCCAATCTCTAACTCATTCATGCCCTATAAAGCCTAAAACGCTTAACACACAGATCACGGCATCGAATGGAATAATGGAGAATAAAAATGCATAATTAAAAGTCTCTAGGAAGCAGTTTTCAATCATGTAATAATTTCAGGAAGGGAATATAAATGCATGCTAAATTAATGAATAAGTGGGTAAGGATCATGATAAAACCACATAATTAAACACAATATAAACCATAAAATAGTGGTTTATCAACCTCCCCACACTTAAACATTAGCATGTCCTCATGCTTAATTGAATGAGATAAAGTAAATAAGTATGAACATGCAGAAACTCATGCAATGCAATGTAATCCTGTGTATATGAATGCAACTATATGATTCCTGTCCACTTGATCGAAAGTAAATAAGCTCTTCAAAACAATTACAAATCAAATTCCACTAATTCTATCATTGTACAGTAAGACAGATAAAAGTGCAAGAAGATAGCTCATGAAAGCAGGGAGCATGGAAATTCAAGCATTGAACCCTCACTGATGATGTATGTACGCTCTAATCTCTCTAGTGTATAGGGTAATCACTCTATCCTTCTCTAATCATGCTCTCTAACTTTTGTTCTTCTCTTAACCAATCAACAACAGTTAATATACCAATGCAAACATCATGAGGTCTTTTCAAGGTTGTAATGGGGCCAAGGTAGATAGGGATACATGTATGGTCAAGTGAGCTTATAAATTGAATCTTTAATTAACCCAAGCTTCAACCCAACCTATATAACTTGCATAACCATAGAATTCATACCTAGCTACCCAGAATTCCCCTTTTACATTCCATACTCATGTATCAACTTTTTATTTTAATTTTTTATCATATGTGCATTGATCTTTGAATTCTCAATTCAGCATTGGGGTAATTTTGTCCCCTTATTCATTTATTTAAAAAAAAAAATTTTTAATAGAGGCAAAAATAAACATAGCTTATCAACGCACATAGATTTTTAATCCTTATAGTTTCACATGAGTAGGTATCCAAATTCCCATTAAATTATCATGACACATTCCCTTAATAACTTTTGTTCCCATAGTTTCCCATACTTAACTAGCACACACAATTCTATCTTAAGCTAACCAAAGATTCAATTTGGGATATACAATTGTTTTTTCGCTTAAGGCTAGTAATGTGGTGAAATATAGAACAAATGGGATTTAGAGGCTCAAAGTGGTTAAAAAAGGTAATTGAAAAGGGTAGGCTTAATTTGGATAAGTGAGTTTGAACAAAAGATGGCCTCAATCATATGCAAGCGTACAAATATAATAAATATTGGACATATAAGATAAAACAAAATATAGATTACAATCATAGAGAAGTAAACACACAAGAATAAAATAATTATGGTTAAATAATGTAACCATGCATAAAGGCTCAAATCTTCACAGGTTGTGTGTTCTTTAGCTCAAACATTATGTTCCAAATACAACTTCAAGCAGATTTATCATAAAAATGTTTTTAAAAATTAGTGAAATTTTGTTCCAAAGATAGAGTCTTGGAAGAAACTTATTGTCTTTTCAATCAAGTAGAGCATGCATGCAACTAACCTATTACTATGCAATTTATCCTATTCTATAAAAGAAAGAAAAACTAACTAAAATATCCTAATTTAATGGTGCTAGGGAAGAGAAATTACCTCCGGAAGTCAGGTACTGATCGACCTCCCCACACTTAAGGCTTTGCACCGTCCTCGGTGCCATCTGTCAGGAACAGGGGTGGGCTGGTAGCAGTATCTCCACAGTCGGGACCATCATGGCTCCCTGTGCTGGTAAAAGAAGTGGAGTCCGGGGTGTCTGAGTCCTTGAAGTGTCCCTTGAGTAGCTCCTTGAGGTGTTTGAATCGGCGCTCGTTACGGCGCTCTCTTAACTTCGCTTTCTGTTCTTGCCGATCCAATCTTTTGATTATCTGCTAGAGCAATTTCATCTATTGTAGGTGCTTGTGGTGTTGAAGAAGGAATATCTTCAACTGGAGCAGGACGACGGCTTGTAGTGGCTGCTGAAAGTCTGAGGTATTTCCCATTAGGGACATACTGATCATCCCGTGGGAGCATGGCTTTAGTGTCTCCAGCTCTAGGAGACTCCGGCTGCTGAGACAGGATCTGAGACCAAGGCAGGAAAAGGTAAGTTGCCCGCAATTTGTATGTGTCCCATGGCATTCCGGATATGTCTTGGTAGATTCAGAGGCTGGTCTGTAAGGATGCACTATAGTAGAACGACCATGTCCGCAGTGAAGGAAGAATCGTGAGTGCTCGGAAAGACATAATGGGACATGATCTGTGCCCATACGCGAGCCTCCAAGGTAAGTGCGGAAGCCAATATACCCTTAGGGCGGGTACGATGGTATCCGTAGATCCAACGGCTGCCAAGTAGTGCGATAACTCTGAGAACAGCTTCCCAGTCAAATTGGTACATCTGGCGTTTGAGTGTGGCTTCTTGAAAGGCGTCCAATCCTTCTGGAATAGGGGGAAGACCTAAAGCTTGTTGAATAGCCTCTTCTGTAATGGGGACTTACTTCTGACGGACAAAGACAGACTGTAGGGTAGGCAGGTAGAAGTTAGAGTAGAACTCGACTACCCAAGAAAGATTGGCCTGCCTTGGTTGTCTCTGTAGGAAACCCCATTGTCTTCGTTCAATTTGCGGCTCAACAAAAGTAGCAATATTGGGCGGGAGGATAAGAAGGTGTTCGTTATTGTAACTCCTTTCAGCTAGAATAGGGAACTTCTACTCACAGTAGTGATTTAGAAATCGCGCATTGTCCTTTGCTGGAAAGGCTTTCTCCTTTTCATCAACCTTTATGATCCTCTTAACTCTTTTTGTTGAGGGCTTGACTGCAGTTGAAGAAGGCTCTGCCACTAGTGCTCTTTTAGTTCCTCTTGTTGCTGGAGGTTTGGGAGTAGCTTTCTCTTTTCCTTTCTTGGTGGCCATCTTGAAAAAGGGAAGAGAAAGTAAATTAAATTCAAAGAGGTATATAGCAAGGAAGAGAACGGAAAAGGTGGTGATGGATGCACATTAGGAGGTAACTGACATTAACACACGCTCATGAGTACATGTGAAAAGTCATCAAAGGAAGATAGCTAGTGCATATAGTGACAAGTGAATGCAAGGTGTTTATTGGCATGCCAGAAAAGGGCATGAGTAACATAGACCAAGCAGTACTTTATAACAAACCATCACGTTTGTATTGACAATTAAATTCAATGAATATAATAGTAAAAAGAATTTGTGAAAAGCAAGCATTGAATATTAGAATAACATAGAGAAGTGCATAATGCCATATGGGCTTTTTCACAAACACATAGCATGCAAGGTAAATAAAGTATAAAAAGTATTAAAGTGAACATGCAAGCGACCCTTTAAAGAAAATAATATATAATTGTCAAGCAATTTGCAACAATCCACAAGCATCTAAGGAAGAATAAGGATTCAAATAAAATTCTAACACCATGTAAAAAGGAAAGAAGAAGAAAGAAAATATGAATAATGAAAAGAAAAAAAAGGAAAGAAAAGAAAATAACATATAAAATAAGAAGAATGAGAGAAAAGGAAAGAGGGAAGAAGAAAATAAACCTTGGTAATGGAGGTGAGAGAGATAGAGAGTGAAAGGTGAGATAGAAGAAAGAAGGGAGAAGGAAGAAATAAGGAGGGAAAAGAAAAATTAGGATTTGGAGAAGAGAAAGATATGATATTTGGCAAAATTAGGAAAACTGTGCGCCACAAGCGACGCGATCACATGGGCCATGCGGTCGCGCGACTTGCGCTTAAGGTGATGGGCGCGGTCACGTCGGTCACGCGGTCGCGTGACCCAGTTTGTGCCAGTGGCACGAGGGTTGCCTCGCACTCGCACAACTCTCTGTTCAAAATCATTAAATGCCAAATTTTAGGTGACGCGAACGCATGGGGCATGCGATCGTGTGAGTGGGCAGTTTATGGGGAACGACGCGGCCGCGTGGGGCACGCGGTCGGGTGAGGGGGATTGCGCGTCCAGCGCCAGTCCAGCACCACTCTAGCATAACTTTCAGCTGTGCACTCTTTCTTCGTCGAAAATCAGAGCATGCCGTCGTGTGGGGTACGCGGTCGCGTGGGAGGTCATTATGCCCATACGACACGGACGCGTCAGCGACGCGGTCGCGTGGGCTGATTTGTGCCACTGGCACTCCTCCAGCCACGCTCCAGCATAACTCTCTGTTCGTTTTTAATTTTCTCTCCTCTCCTTGCCACGCGGACGCGTCGCTGATGCGGTCGCGTCGCGTGGCACCTTCCCTTTTTTTTTAAATATGCAGATGCAGATGCACGAAAGTACTGATAAAGAGAAGAGTTATTGAATATAAAAAACTAAAAATAAAGAAAAGAACGATCATACCATGGTGGGTTGTCTCCCACCTAGCACTTTGCTTTAACGTCCATAAGTTGGACGCTCCACTAGCTCAATCTTCTGCTATGTGGGGATCCTCCAAGAGGAAGATCTCAAGCTCCTTGTTTTTCTGCATCTTCTTGCCATGGTATAGCTTCAGGCATTGTTCATTAACTTTGATAAGTTCAGAACTTGATGGATGACTTAGGTGATAAACTCCGTACGGTTCGGCCTTCTCCACTCTGTATGGACCTTCCCATCTGGATCTCAACTTGCCTAGCATGAGCCTCAGACGAGATTTGTAAAGGAGGACTAAATCCCCAGGTTGGAACTCTTTCCTCTTGATGTGCTGATCATGTGCAGCCTTCATCTTTTCCTTGTATAGTCTTGAGTTCTCATAAGCTTCTAGGCGAAGGCTTTCCAGTTCTTGCAGTTGCAACTTCCTTTCAGTTCCGGCGTTCTCCATCCCTATGTTGCACTCCTTAAGTGCCCAAAAGGCTTTGTGCTCTACCTCAACAGGGAGATGACAAGCTTTTCCATAAACTAAGCGGAACGGACTCATCCCAATGGGTGTTTTGTATGCTGTTCTGTATGCCCAGAGTGCATCTTGTAGCCTAGTGCTCCAGTCTCTTCTATGAGGTTTGACTATCTTCTACAAGATACACTTTATTTCTCTATTTGACACCTCGGCTTGCCCATTGGTCTGAGGATGGTATGCTGTCGCAACCTTATGAATTATCCCATGCTTCTTCATTAGTCCTGTTAGTCTCCTGTTACGAAAATGGGTGCCTTGATCGCTCACGATTGCTCGTGGGGATCCAAAGCGACAGATAATATGGTTTCTCACAAAGGAAACAACAGTGTTAGCATCGTCAGTGCGGGTAGGAATTGCTTCCACCCATTTGGAAACGTAGTCCACAGCTAATAATATATAAAAATAACCATTAGAATTTGGAAATGGACCCATGAAGTCAATGCCCCAAACATCAAAAATTTTACAGAAAAGCATAATTTGTTGAGGCATCTCATCCCTCCTGGATATATTACCAAATTTTTGGCATGGGGGGCAAGATTTACAAAATTCAGCAGCGTCTCTAAAAAGAGTAGGCTACCAGAATCCACAGTCCAAGATTTTTCTAGCAGTTCTTTGAGGGCCAAAATGTCCTCCACTCTCAGATGAGTGACATGCCTCTAAGATGGACTGGAATTCTGATTGAGGCACACACCGTCTAATTACCTGATCAGCGCCACATCTCCATAAATATGGGTCATCCCATATATAATATTTAGAATCGCTTTTCAGCTTGTCTCTTTGATGCTTAGAAAAGTTAGGAGGAAATGTGCGGCTAACTAGATAATTAGCTACAGGTGCATACCAGGGAGATACCTCAGATACTGCTTGCAGGTTATCAAATGGAAAATCATCATCTATAGGAGCAGAATCATCCTTAATGTGCTCAAGGCAACTCAAGTGGTCTGCCACTAAATTCTGGTTACCACTCCTATCCTTTATTTCTAAATCAAATTCTTGTAATAGCAGTATCCAACGTATAAGCCTTGGTTTGGACTCCTTTTTAGATAATAGATACTTTAAAGCTGCATGGTCCGAATACACTACTACTCTAGTACCAAGTAAATAAGCTCGGAATTTATCCAGAGCAAAAACAATAGCAAGAAGCTCTTTTTCAGTAGTAGTATAATTGGACTGGGCAGCGTCTAAAGTCTTAGACGCATAAGCTATAACAAAAGGATCCTTACCTTCGCGCTGAGCCAGTGCTACTCCTACTACATGGTTGGAAGCATCGCACATGATTTCAAACGGCTGGCTCCAGTCTGGTCCTCTCACAATTGGAGCTTGAGTCAGGGCGGCCTTCAGCTTATCAAACGCTTGCTTGCAATCTTTACTGAACTCGAACTCAATATCCTTCTGTAGTAATCTGGATAAGGGAAGTGCTACCTTACTAAAGTCCTTAATAAATCTCCTGTAAAAACTTGCATGGCCAAGGAACGAACAGACTTCCCTCACAGAAGAAGGGTAAGGTAAACTAGAAATAACACTCACCTTTGCTGGGTCTACAGAAATGCCATTATTAGATACCACATGTCCTAATACAATCCCTTGTTTTACCATAAAATGATATTTTTCAAAATTTAATACAAGGTTTGTATTAACACATCTATCTAATACTCTAGATAATCCATCTAAGCAAAGGCTAAAAGAATCACCATAAACGCTAAAATCATCCATAAAAACCTCCATACAGTCCTCAATAAGATCAGAGAAAAGACTCATCATACACCTTTGGAAAGTAGCTGGTGCATTGCACAAGCCAAAGGGTATTATCTTGTAAGCATAAGTCCCAAAAGGACATGTAAAAGTGGTCTTTTCCTGATTCTCAGAAATAACCTGTGTAACCATCTAAAAAGCAATAATGTGATTTACCTGACAGGCGATCCAGCATTTGATCAATAAATGGAAGTGGGTAGTGATCCTTACGGGTAGCTTGGTTGAGACGCCTGTAATCAATGCAGACTCTCCAAGCATTCTGAACTCTAGTTGCTATGAGCTCTCCATGCTCATTCTTCACTGTAGTGACTCCAGACTTCTTGGGCACCACTTGTACTGGGCTAACCCATTCACTGTCTGAAATGGGATAGATGATACCTGCTTCCAATAGTCTGGTCACTTCCTTTTTGACAACTTCCAAGATAGTGGGATTCAATCTTCTTTGGGGTTGACGGACAGGTCTTGGTCCCTCTTCTAAAAATATTCTGTGCTCGCATACTTGAGGCTTGATGCCTACTATGTCTGCCAAACTCCACCCAATTGCTTTCTTATGCCTCCTCAGTACATCAAGTAACTACTCTTCTTGTTGGGAAGTGAGTTCCCTTGCAATGATAACGGGGAACTTCTGCTCATCTTCAAGATAAGCATATTTGAGATGTGGAGGAAGAGGTTTCAGTTCCAACTTCTGATCATGGGTAGGCTCTGGATTGTCTGGAGCTTGTGAAAATGCTGAGGTGCCCTCATTGTCAGTCAAGAGGGTCCCCACACTTGGACCTTGTCCAATGTGCCTCTCTTCTAACTCTTCCTTGTGGATTTCAGCTACAGTTTCATCTATGACATCACACTGGAAGATGGAATGATCTTCTGGAGGGTTGTTTATGACTCCATTCAGATTGAAGATTACTATGCGGCCATCTATTTCAAAAGAGTATGTTCCTGAAAAAGCATCCAATTTGAATTTTGATGTCTTCAGGAATGGTCTTCCAAGTAGGATTGATGATGGCTTATCTGAGTCATTATGGGGCATCTCCAAGATATAAAAATCAGTGAAAAATATAAGCCCTTTAATGTTCACTAAAACATCTTCAGCAACTCCAGCCACTGTAATAATGCTTTTATCTGCTAACACAAAACGAGCTGCCGACCTTTTTAAGGGAGGGAGCCTCAAAATATCATATATGGACAAAGGCATTATACTAACACATGCTCCTAAATCACACATGCAATCATAAATTACTACTCCACCAATAGTACAACTAACTATACAAGGACCTAGGTCACTACACTTCTCAGGTAATCCTCCCATTAAAACAGATATGGAACTACCTAAAGGAATAGTTTCTAATTCATAAATTTTGTCCTTATGTATACATAAATCTTTTAGAAACTTTGTATATTTAGGTACTTGTTGAATAACATCAAAAAGAGTAACGGTTACCTCAACCTTTTTGAATATTTCTACCATTTTGGGATCGGGTTCCAGCTGCTTCCTGGGCTTCCTTGCAAGTTGTGGAAATGGAATGGGAGTGATGTTTTCTGCAGTATCTGCACCTCTTAGTGCTTCCTCCTGTGGTTGGACTTCTTCTTTTTCAGCTATGTCCTGTATGTCCTCTTCCTCTTCAACATCTTCTATTTCTACTACCTCTTCAGCTGAGGCATGTTCTGGTAAGCTTGGTTCCTCCTGATTCCTCTCCTGCAGTGTGTTTCCGAACCTTAGGGTGATGGCATTAATGCCCCCCTTCGGATTGGGTAATGGTTGAGAGGAAATTCCAGTGGAACTTGAAGGTTGGTTATTGGAATTTTGCATTGATCCAATCTGTGAGACAAGAGCTTGCAAAGTAGCGATCAGACCATTCAGACTGGCATTAATGTTATTTTCCATGGTCTGTTGACTTCGCTAAAAAAATTTTAGTAACTCTTCATTAGGAGACGAAGAAGGGTGAGTAAATTGAGAGGTCTGCTGTTGGGTATTCTGTGGTCCTTGGGACTGCCTCAGGTGAGGTGCTCTGTAAGGTTGGTTCTGCTGCCTGTTGTTGTTATTATTCCACCTCTAATTTCCCTGATTATCTCTGCCTCCTCTGTTATTGTTGTCCCTCCAATTCTGGTTAGAATTGTCCTGCCATCCATGGTTATTATTTTCACCTTGATTGTACCCTTGGGTGGGGCGATCATAGAAGTTATGAGTGGATGCCACCATGTTGTCTTCCTGTTGGAGTTGCGGGCATTCATCAGTATAATGGCTATAATCAGCACAAATTCCGCAAACTCTCTGTGGGACTAACTGTTGGCTTTGCTGTGCTGGAGAAGGTTGAGCTTGCTGAACTTGTTGTTGATTCAATTGCATCTGCTTCAGCAAGTTGGTCATTTCACAGATACTCTGAGCTAGAGCAGTAGTCTCTCTGCTAGAGGATACTTCTGCAACGGCTTTTGAACGGCCTTGTTTCTGTCTGTGGTTTCTAGTAGATTCAGCTAAGTCACTGATCAATTGCCATGCCTCATCAGTGGTTCTGTACTTCTTCATAGACCCATTTCTAGCACTTTCTAATGTGGTCTTATCTTGGGGTCTCATGCCCTGTGTGATATAGCTGAGTAACACTATCTTGTCAATCCTGTGGTGGGGCATGCTTCTAGAAAATTATTGAAGCACTCCCAGTATTCAAAGAGAGTCTCGTTGTCATCTTGAACAATCGTGGAAATATCTTTCCTCAGTTTATCAGTAACTTCAGATGGAAAAAATTTCTCCAAAAACTCTTTTCTGAGCGTATCCCAGTTGGATACATTTGCTAGGGGTTGAGTGTAGTACCACTCTCTTGCTTTTCCCTCAAGAGAAAACGGGAAAGCTTTCAGCAGAATTGAAGTTTCATCAGCACCATCACGCCTGACAGTAGAACAGGTTGCCTGGAAATCTCTCAGGTGCTTGATAGGCTCTTGAGCAGGTAAGCCATGAAACTTGGGCATCAAATTGAGCAGTGCGGTCTTTATTTCGAAATCTGTAGCCACCGCTGGGTGATGCGCTTGAAACGGTTGCATTGTAAAATCAGGGGCTCCTTCCTCCTGGATGGTAACTCTCCTAGGTTCTGCCATGCCGTCTGCACGTGAATCAACCGAATCAGTAGAACGGGGGCTGGTCTCTTCCTCAGATGGCGTTTCAAATCCGCCCTCAAAGAGGACTAACCGACGCAGAGCTCGCCTTATTCGTGAGATGGTTCTTTCAATCTCAGGATCGAATACTGGCAAGCGTGGGTCAGGAAGTGAACGCGTCATCTAGCGAAAGAAACATGCAGCTCATAGTAGCAAAATAAAATAAAATACAAATAAATAAATTCTAATTAATAACTTTAGCACTCTATTGCAACTCCCCGGCAACGGCGCCAAAAATTGATGAGGGCAGAAATTGGCGAATTAAAAATTGTTAAAATATATACGTTGCAAGTATAGTTCTTAATTCGCCAGAAATCCGCCTATCAATTTAGAAAGATGTCACAGAAAATTGAAATTAAAATACTGGGAGTATGAATTCCAGGTCGTCTCCCAACGAGTTGCAGAAAAGTGTGTTATTTTATTAATCAGAGGTTTTCAAAAAGGTTTGAATTGGGCAAACAGGAAATTAAATTGGTGAATTTGAATAATGTAAATAAAAGCCTTGACTGGGAATTGATTAGTTGGAATCCCTATTATTGTTGGAATGCTCTCAGGATTAATTGACAATTGAAGGTTGTCCTGTTTAGTTATCCTTCACTAGGTAAAGGAAAGTCAAACAAGTTGGAATGCTACGTCCGTTCACAAGTTGCAATCCACTTAATTAAAAGGGATTGGTGTTAGTGATTAGGAGGCAATCCAACCATAAACCCAATTACAATTTTTCTTTCAAGCCTTCCAACTCAAGGGTTCCTTTCAATTAATTCCCCATCAAGTTAGGGAACTACTCACTCATTGTAAAGGTAAAATTCATAGCATATGAAAAGGAATTAAAGAAAGACATTGTAAATAAAAATTAAAATAGTCAATTAAAAATAAAGGTGATCCTTGTATTAAATAATCCTAAGAATATTCCAATGGTAAAATTAAACAAAGCAAAGAACATGGAAGAGTAAAGCCAAGTAAAGAAAACGAACTAGAATGACGAAGTCTTGATGAGGTAATAACTCTTCTCAGCATTCCAATGCCAAATAAAAGAAAGCGAAACTAAAATCCTATGAACTATAAATGTGTAGAGAGAAAACCTAGAGGATGAGTAAAAAACTAGATCTAAAAACTAAAACTGTGTAGAATGAATGTTGTCTCTGGTTTCTGCATGTTCTCTGGCTCTAGTCTGCCGTTCTGGACCGAAAACTGGGTCAAAATAGGGTCCAAAATCGCCCCCAGCGATTCTGCAAATTATGCAGATCGCGCATGCCACGCGATCGCGTCGCTCATGCGGATGCGTCATTCGCGTTTCGCTTCACCACGCGGGCGCGTCGTCCACGCCTCTGCGTCACTTGTGCTTTTCCAGTCCAAGCGGTTGCATGAGCCATGCGGCCGCGTCACTGCGATTTTTCCTCTTTCGCATGGTCGCTTGAGCCATGCGGCCGCATCACTTCTCGCTGGTTATCTCCTCAATTTCTTGTGTTCCTTCCATTTTTGCTAGCTTCCTTTCCAATCTCCAACCCATTCATGCCCTATAAAGCCTGAAACGCTTAACACACAGATCACGGCATCGAATGGAATAAAGGAGAATAAAAATGCATAATTAAAAGTCTCTAGGAAGCAGTTTTCAATCATGTAATAATTTCAGGAAGGGAATATAAATGCATGCTAAATTAATGAATAAGTGGGTAAGGATCATGATAAAACCAAACAATTAAAAAACAATATAAACCATAAAATAGTGGTTTATCACACGCCCTTTGTCTTTCTCACTTATCTTTGCCTCTGGAAACTTGAACTAGCGTGGCACGCCCAGGGTCTAGCGTGCCACGCCCCTTTATGCTTGGCTAATGCTCCTCTGGAAAGTTGAACTACCGTGGCACGCCCAGGGTCTGGCGTGCCACCCCCTTTATGAGTGAGTGGTTTCTCTGTTTGGCATGCCACGCCACGAACTCAAGTGGCACGCCCCAAGTTTTCTTTGCTCTCTGAATGGCACTGGCGTGCCTGATGCACGGAAACTTGTCTCTCAACAATTTTTTCTTGGCAAGTATACCGAATTGTCGTCAAGTAAAAACTCACAATAGAGTGAGATCGAATCCCACAGGGATTGATTGGTCAAGCAACTTTAATTAGAGGAATGTTCTAGTTGAGCTAAGCAGAATTTGATTGGAGAATTGCAGGAATTTAAATGGCGGAAAGTAAATGGGAGGAAATGTAATTACTGGAAATAAAGGACTAAATGTAAATGACGGAAAGTAAATTGTAGAATCTTAAATGGAGAATGGGGAAGATGAACATAAAAGTAAATGACAGAAATTAAAGAGAATAGGTAAGATCAGAAATGGAGAATTCATTGGGCTCAGGAGATGTTGCATTCTCCGGATCAAGTTCATTTTCATCTCTTCTTCAATCAATGCATTCATTGATCTCCTTGGCAATCTTAAGTGATTGAATTTCAATTTCTTGGTAATCCAATCTCTTAAATCTTGATCAATAGCCAATTCCTTGGTCTAATTGCTCATGAGAAGAGATGAAGTGTGGTCACTGATTATACCACATGTATTCCCAAATCAAAATATTGGTAGGATTATATGTCACTATTTCCATCCAAACCCCAATTTGGTCCAACATGAGAAAGCATTTCTAGCATGATCTCTTCATTCCTCTTCCAAGGTTCCGAAGAGATCCAAGTATAAATAGCTTCTTCTCCAAGACAACTACCCAATTGGATGAAGATTGAAAGCTTTCTAGTAAAATCAAGAGAAAAGAAAGAAGAAGAATAATGAAAACTATTATTGATCCATCAAATTACAATAGAGCTCCCTAACCCAATGAAAGAGGTTTAGTTGTTCATAGCTCTGAGAATGGAAAACAAAGATGGAAAATACATTCTCAAAGTAAAACTAAAAGTGCAGGGAAAGTAAAATTATACAGAGAGTAGTTCTCCCAATGTCAAAAGCTCTCTCTCTAGTTCAAAACTACTCCTATATATACTACTCTTCTAATCTTCTAGTTGGCACTTCAAGTCTTTGGATATGGGCCTTTGGATCTTGAGTTGAAGCAGTTTGGAATCTTCAATGGGCTCAGCTTTACTTGCAGAGAAAGTGTGAGGTAGGCATGGACATTAGCTAGGACGTTAGTGGCATTAACGTTAAGTGAAAATGTGGGTTCGAGAACATTAGTGACAATCACCTTTTTCACTAACGTTTCTAGCCCAAGATGGTTCACGTTAACTTCAACGTTAGTGGCACTAACGTGACCACTAACGTTGCCTCTTGATCTATCGTAAGCGTTATTGGCATTTACCTTTGCCAATAACGTTGCTCTTAGCCCCCCTTTTTCTCACGTTAGAGTCCACGTTAGTATAACTAACGTGGCTCTTAACGTGGGCATGCCTTAGCCTCGAGAGCGTTAGTGACAGTTACCTTTGTCACTAACGTTCCAAACGCCCCTTCTCACGTTAGTGCCTCACGTTAATTGTCTTAACGTGGTCACTAACGTGGTGGTGATTGCCATCTCCAATGTTAGTGACAAAGGTGAGTGTCACTAACGTTGGCTCATCATTTCCTTCCTTCACGTTAGCTTCCACGTTAATGCAATTAACGTGGCAACTATCGTGGCTCATAGTGGCTTAGTCCAACGTTAGTGACAAAGGTGAGTGTCAATAACGTTGGCGATTCCTTGCTCCTCCCACGTTAGAGTTCACGTTAATGTAGTTAACGTGACTCTTAACGTGGCCAATTGGGCTTAGTCCAACGTTAGTGACAAATGTGAGTGTCACTAACGTTGGCATTGTCTTCTTTTCCACGTTAGAGTTCACGTTAACTGAGTTAACGTGACTCTTAACGTGGCTAATTGCCAATTTGGAGCGTTAGTGGTATTCACTTTTACCACTAACGCTGGAGCTCCCTTTCTCTCCACGTTAACTACCACGTTAATGTAGTTAACGTGGCAATTAACGTGGGCCATGATGGTTTCGAAGGCATTATTGGCAATTACTTTTCTCATTAATGTTGCAAGTTTATTCCCATTCCACGTTAGTGGTCACGTTAATTAGATTAACGTGGCTGCTAATGTGGCTCTTCCTTGCTTCCTTTGTCCTGAAATCAAGCAAATAAAGTGCATCAAAGCTCTAATCCAAGTTATGAGACATGCATTATCCAATTTGTCATTCAATTCATGCATAATTCTCATAAAATCACATGAAATTCACAATGTTTGCTTGAATCAAGATGTAAGTAATTATCTACCCAAAACTTGCTTTTTAACTAAGAAAATGCATGAAACTACCCTAAAACAGTAAAGAAAAGGTCAGTGAAACTGGCCGAAATGCCCTGGCATCACAACACCAAACTTAAAGCTTGCTTGTCCCTAAGCAAGTAGTGAAACATGAGAATGATGAATGAAATGACAAGAGAAATGAGTCATTATTGTGGAATTCATGTCCTTGGTTTTATGGGGTTTCATGCATAGCAACTTAGGTTCATTCCTTCATTGGCTTTCAGACCTTTACCATGCCCTGGAATACTCACTTGATTGCACCCTATGAGACTTTTATTCATTGATCCCTTTGTCTTTTCAGGGTTTGATTGTGTTCTTTAGACTAGGTGCTCTGTAAGGGGGTGACTCTTTAATATAAGCTTTCAACCAGCACTCCCGAACCAGTTGGTTCAAGGTGCTAGGTGTTAAGATACCCCTAAGGACTTACTCCCTCAAGTCTCTTTCCCCCATACATTCACACCACAGGCACATGGTTTATTATTTTTCTTTTTGAGACCTTGGTGTCCAGCACCTCTTTGGGTTACTAAGTGCTCTGTAGCAAGGGTTACTCTTGATAGTGAACTTTCAGCTGATAATCTCGAGTTAGTTAACCCAAGTTACCAAGTGATAAGGCACCTCTGAGAGCTTATTCATCCAAGTAGATCCTTTACATAGGAGAACCACCGACACATGCCTTAAGATTCAACCCTTGGTGCCTTGCCTTATTTCTTATTCTTTTTCTTTATTTCTCAACTTTCATTTTTCTTTCCCTTTTTCTTATTAGGATCTTGTTATTTAGCTAGTCTCATGGGGTGTGTTTCAAGCATATGATTCAGGATAGATAGTTGCCTTCCTACCTTGTTGGTGAACCAACTTAGCTAAGTAATTACTACCCCACAAGCTTAAGAACTTACTCCACAAATTGAACATCACTCTGGTCTTTCATAACATCTCTTTTATTTGACTTAGAGGACAAGCATATAAGTAGGCAAGGTGAAAATGCAATAGTGACATTAGACTAGCAAGCATAGACCTAAGCAATGAAAACTTAAAGGCAAAATTTAAAATCCTAAACTACCATGGAAACATGTTCTATTTCATATATGATTTTTCTTTGTTTAAAACTTGAAAAAGATGGAACAAAGAGGGAACTCCACCACCTTTTACTCACAGGGGTGCCCATGCTCTCCCTCTTGTTTGTCCTCTTCGTGTCTTTCTTGAGTGCTTGAACCCCCACTTCCCTTGCTTTTTCCAATCAACTTTTTCCAAAAGCCAGCATCTTCCATCTTCTTTTTCAATGTTTCCTTCTGCTGTTTCACCTTCCTTTCCTCTTGTTCTGTTAGATCTTTTTGGACTGTATCATACCTAGGGATTGCAGAGTGTAAATTGTGCATATGCCTAGACATATAGTTCAATTTGGCTTGAGTGTTTATGTTGAACTCTTCCCTATGTAGTTGTCGTCCTTCATTGAGCACGCTGAACTCATTGAATGCTTTTGTTTGAGCTAGCTAACGTTGGTTGAGTTCTTGAAGGCGTTTATCTTGACGCTCTTACCTTTCAGTCACTTGATTGATGGCTTGAGTGAGCTGGGAGTATTGCTCTTGTTGCTACTCTATTTGTTGCTTCTGCCACTCCCTCTGCTGACCCATCTAATTAGAGAGCAGTTCTTCTTGACGATCCATCCTTTGGGCTTGAATGTGCAGTTGTTGTTCTTGTCCCTCCATATAACTCCTTGCTAGCTCCTCAATGGCTCCGTGAATGTAATTCAAGTTTATGTTGGTTGGATCATAGTACTCTTCTTGCTATTATTCTTCTTGATGAGATTCTTCTCGGTGAGGTCCTTCTTGTGATGTTCTTTTCCCTATTTGAGGCCTTCTTTGTTGTTGGACGGGTTCCACATAAGTTATACGCTGTAGCGTAACTAACCTCCCAGGGTTTATCCAATTTAGATTGCTGTCCTCAAAGACTACCTTGGCTTTCGTACACAGTCTAAGGATGGTGCTGGGGTACCAAAGTCTAGCACTCGGATCATTCTTCACGGCTGACTCTTGAATTTCTTCAGCTATAATTTCGTGCATATTGATGCCTCCACCCTTTATTAAGCAATGTACCATAGTAGCTTGAGTAGTGTTAACCTCAGAATTGTTCGCGGCTGGGAGGATAGATCTCCTTACGAGCTCAAACCATCCCTTGGCTTTCGGGATGAGGTCTCCTCTCCTGATGAACCGGGGTCTCCTATCCGAATACCTTTCCCAGTCAGATCCTATAACACATATATCGTTCACAATCTCTTCAAGTTCATCATTGTCGGGGCCATTACTTATTCTTACATGATAACTGGACTCATCAAAATGTGGCGATTTCAGCTGAAGAGTCCTTGTTATGGCATTGGGGCTGAAGTCCACCTCTATTTCTCTCACATAACTTTTGAAGGTGGGGGCCTTGGTTTTGTCTTCTCTGACCACATTTGCATAGAACTCTTTGATGAGGTTTGCATTTATCTTTGCTTCTGGGTTCGTGAGCCTTTGCCAACCCCTTTGTTCAATCTTCTCTCGAATCTGTGGGCACTCATCCTCATTGAACTGGAATGTTAACTTAGGCAATATCTTTTTGAGCTTTATCCGTTCAAATTCAAGTTCATGGAATGCAGTTTTGAATCTCCCTTCATCGAAAGGGATGCTCTCCACCGTTTCCTTCCTCTTTTGCCTCTTGGAGCTCGATGATGCCATGAGTAGGAATTGATATGTGAAGATGGGGAGTGTGTCTTTGATGGGGTAAAAGGAGTTGGGTGCCGAAAGTGGGAAGTGTAAAGGATGGAAATTGGAATGTGAAAGGGAGTATGGAATAAGAACCACTTATATAGGGAAGTGGTGAGTGAATGAAAGGTGTGGATTGATGGAGTGGGTGTATGATGAACGGATGGGGTTTAGCATGGGATGAGCACAAGGATCATCAACTTTATGATAGGTTTGGTTCGATTTCCAAGCGTGTCATTCTTCCGATGTTGCATGGCAACATTTCCCAATGCATTCTCCTTGAAGACACGTGTATAGTCCTCTCCTTTTGAAGTGGCCGAACCCTTCCTCTTTCAATTGTCCCATCAATTTTTCTACAAAATAAAAGAAATATGATTAACGAATTTGTGGATAGTGGCGGCAAAATTTAAAAATGGGATAACTACTTTTTAAAGTTTTTGTTTCTAACTAACTAAGTGCTATTCATGAATGCAAACCAACTGACTATTTAATTGTCCATGTATGCAACGCTGGTGACACCAAACTTAGTTTGTGTCTATGTGGTGTACAAAATTTTGTTTAAGGTTCTAAGAGTGATATGATATGAATTACATTCATGTCCTCTTAGTGTGCCCTGAACACCAAACTTGTTCTTCACTATATGTTGCATAAAAGGATTCATTCAAGTATATGTCAGAATTGAATTGGAATTCATGAACCTTGCATTATTAACTACTTAAAAGCATATAAAACATGGGTTGCCTCCCATGAAGTGCTTCTTTAGCGTCACTAGCTTGACTTTCTGACTTTGTCAGGGTGGTTGGTAATGCTTCAAATCTTCCCCCCTCGCAGTAAATCTATCTCCATTGGCTTCATCAAGGATCTCCACATGTTCGAAGGAGAGGATTCTGTTGATGGTGAAAACTTTAGGTAGCTGAGATGGGATGGTAGGGAGATGAGATGGGATACTTGGAAAATAAGCTGAGATCACTTTATCCCCTGGAGAGAAATCCTCTGTAGGGATCTTCTTGTTTCTCTACCTCCTTGGTGCCTTCTTCTTTGTTTCTTTTACTATTGACCTGCTCTTTGTGGCCTCTTTTTCCAATGAAATTTTATTGCTGGTCTCATATGACTCTGGTGGTTTAGGCTCCTCTTGGTTTTCTTTTAGCTGTGACACCTCCTGATTGTTTTGCTCAGAAACCAAAGGAATTCCCAGGTGTACAGTTTGTGCTTCAGTGCTTGTTTTTTCCACCAATGCTTTGTTGTGATCTTCCCTTGGTTCCTTGTTTTCTTGATCTGCTTCTTGTGAGGGTTTGAAGACATTGAATGCGAGTTGTTTGTCATGTATCCTCAGTATTAGCTCTCCTCACTCCACATCTATGAGCGCTCTGGCTGTAGCTAGGAATGGTCTTTCCAATATGATTGGGTGAAGGTGACTCTCTTCCATATCCAACATGACAAAGTCTGTGGGAAGGAAGTAGTTCCTGACCTTTACCAACATGTTTTCAACCACTCCTACTGCTTATTTTTGAGTTTTGTCAGCCAACCTGATGACTACGTCTGTGGCCATTAGCTCATTGATCTGCAGCTTCTTCATAAGGGATAAAGGCATTAAGTTGATGCTTGCTCCCTGGTCACAGAGTCCTTTGTCAAACATTGTTTCTCCTATGGCACAGGAGATGTGAAAACTCTATGGGTCCTTCCTTTTTGTAGGCAACTCTGGTTGAATGAGAGCACTGCACTCCTTATTCATCACTATTGTTTGCCCTCCTTTGAGTGAGCTTTTCCTGGTCAGCAGCTCTTTCATATACTTAATGTACGAGGGCATTTGTTGGAGAGCCTTGATGAATGGTATGTTTACATGGAGAGATGCAAACATATCAAGGAACTTTGAGTATATTCTCTTTTCCACACCACCCTTGAGTCTTTGGGGAAAAGGTGCATAGAGTTTCAGCATCTCCTTCTATGTAATTTTGGTTTCTTTGGAAATCACAATTCTTCACAAATTCGCACAACTAACCAGCAAGTGCACTGGGTCGTCCAAGTAATACCTTACGTGAGTAAGGGTCGATCCCACGGAGATTGTTGGCTTGAAGCAATCTATGGTTACCTTGTAACTCTTAGTCAGGAAAACAATAAAACAATTAACTTATCAAATTTGATTGCAAGAAATAAAAGAGCATGAAATAAATACTTATTATGCAGTAATGGAGACTATGTTAGAGTTTTGGAGATGCTTTGTCTTCTGAATTTCAGCTTTTCTCTTGTATTCCTCTTCCCTCATGCATGAAAAAGTGCAAAGTTCCTTCCATGGCAAGCTCTATGTAAGGTGTCACCGTTGTCAATGGCTACTTCCCATCTTCTCAGTGAAAATGGTCCAAATGCTCTGTCACAGCACGGCTAATCATCTGGATGTTCTCGATCATGCTGGAATAAGATTGACTATCCTTTTGCGTCTGTCACTACGCCCAGCACTCGCGAGTTTGAAGCCCGTCACAGTCATCCAATCCCAGAATCCTACTCGGAATATCACAGACAAGGTTTAGACTTTCCGGATTCTCATGAATGCCGCCATCGATCTAGCGTATACCACGAAGATTCTGATTTAGAAATCTAAGAGATAATCATTCATTCTAATGTAGAACAGAGGTGGTTGTCAGACACATGTTCATGGATTGAGGAAGGTGATGAGTGTCACGGATCATCACCCTCTCCATAGTTAAGCGCGAATGAGTATCTTAGAGAGGAACACGCATGTTTGAATGGAAAACATAAGTACTTGCATTAATTCATCGAGACGCTGCAGAGCTCCTCACCCCCAACAATGGGTTTAGAGACTCATGCTGCCAAAAGGTACAAATTTCAGATCTAAAAAATGTCATGAGATCTAAATTAAATCTCTAAAAGTTGTTTAAATACTAAACTAGTAACCTAGGTTTATAGAAAATGAGTAAACTATGATAGATAGTGCAGAAATCCACTTCTGGGGCCCACTTCGTGTGTGCTGGGGCTGAGACTAAAGCTTCTCACATGCCTGGGCTGTTTTGGGCGTTCAACGCCAGGCTGTAACCTGTTTCTGGCATTGAACTCCAACTTGTAACGTGTTTCTGGCGCTGGACGCCAGACTGCAACATGGAACTGGCGTTCAACGCCAGTTTACGTCGTCTATCCTTGAGCAAAGTATAGACTATTATATATTTCTGGAAAGCCCTGGATGTCTACTTTTCAACGCAATTGGAAACGCGTCAATTGGACTCCTGTAGCTCCAGAAATTTCATTCCGAGTGCAGAGAGGTCAGGATCCAACAGCATCAGCAGTCCTTTTTCAGCCTGAATCAGATTTTTGCTCAGCTCCCTCAATTTCAGCCAGAAAATACCTGAAATTATAGAAAAATACACAAACTCATAGTAAAGTCCAGAAATATGAATTTTGACTAGAAACTAATGAAAATAAACTAAAAACTAACTAAAACATACTAAAAACTATATGAAATTAACCCCAAAAAGTGTATAAAATATCCGCTCATCACAACACCAAACTTGAACTGTTGCTTGTCCCCAAGCAACTAGACAAATAAAATAGAATACAAATGAGTCAAGAAACAATAATATCTCAGAGTTTTTGAGTGAAGCTCAGATTCTAATTAAATGAGCGGGGCTAGTAGCTTTTTGCTTCCGAACAGTTTTGGCATCTCACTTTATCCATTGAAGTTCAGAATGATTGGCATCTATAGGAACTTAAGAGTCAGATAGTATTATTGATTCTCCTAGTTCAGTATGTTGATTCTTGAACACAGCTACTTTTATGAGTCTTGGCCGTGGCCCTAAGCACTTTGTTTTCCAGTATTACCACCAGATACATAAATGCCACAGACACATAATTGGGTGAACCTTTTCAGATTGTGACTCAGCTTTGCTAAAGCCCCCAATTAGAGGTGTCCAGAGTTCTTAAGCACACTCTTCTTTTTGCTTTGGACCTTGACTTTAACCGCTCAGTCTCAAGTTTTCACTTGACACCTTCACGCCACAAGCACATGGTTAGGGACAGCTTGGTTTAGCCGCTTAGACCAGGATTTGATTCCCTTAGGCCCTCCTATCCATTGATGCTTAAAGCCTTGGATCCTTTTTATTACCCTTGCCTTTTGGTTTTAAGGGTTATTGGCTTTTTCTGCTTGCTTTTTTTTTTTTGCAAGCTTTGTATTCACTGCTTTTTCTTGCTTCAAGAATCATTTTTATGATTTTTCAGATTACCAATAACATGTCTCATGTTTATCATTCTTTCAAGAGCCAACATATTTAACATTCAAGAACATCAAATTCCAAAGACATATGCAATGTTCAAGCATTCATTCAGAAGGCAGAAAGCATTGCCACCACATGTAATTAATCAGAATTTCTTGTATTAAAAACTCGAGAAATATTACCTCTTTATCCTAAAGAAAATCTTCTATTTTATTCATGTTTAATGATGATGAGAAAAATAAATTATAGCTTAATTGGAGATAAAATCAAAATATAGATACTAATTACTACTACTTATATGTAACTTCTAAGGTAAAGCACAAATAAGAGCAATTATCACAGGGTTAAGGCTAAGATTAGAACTCAACAACCTTGAGGTTAGGAAGTGGATGTTCCTCTACTCTGTGGGGTGCTTGGTCCTTCAAGAGATAACTTCTGACGCTTCAGTTCCTTGAAGTCACGCCCTTGCTCTTCTTGTTCCCTGAGCAGTTTGCAGAGCATGCTATGTTGATTTTGCTGTTCTTCTTTTATTTGGTCCATAGCTTCTTGCAACTTAGTAACAGATGCTTCAAGGTGTTCCCAGTATTCAAATTGAGGGAGTTCTGGTAGAAATTCATGTGCCCTCCTCTTGATGGGGTCATCCTGCATTTGTTGTTTTTCCATTGTGATTTTAGTGATTGGTTGCTCCACTGAGATATACTCTGTTATTCCCATCTTTACTCCAGAATCTTTGTAGAGCATAGAGATTAGGCTTGGATAAGCCAACCTGGCATCCTTGGAGTTCTTGTTTGCGAGTATGTAGAATTCAGATGGAATCAGTTGATGAACTTCTACTTCATTTCCCAACATAATGCAATGGATCATCACTGCTCTTTTAACATTGACTTCAGAACGGCTGCTGGTGGGCAATATAGAATGCCCAATGAAGTCCAGCCATCCTCTGGCGACTGGTTTGAGATCTTCTCTCTTGAGTTGATTTGGGACACCCCTCGTGCTGGTGGTCCACCTGGCTCCAGGGATGCATATATCCTCTAGAATCTTATCCAGGCCCTTGTTTGTTCTCATCATTCTCCTATTGAAGGAGTCTGGGTCATCTTTCAGCTGAGGTAGCTTAAAGATCTCCCTGATTTTGTCAGGGTGGATGTGAACAATCTTTCCTCTGACCGCAGTCCTATAGTCATAGAGGGCAGTTCCAGATATTCTCTGCCTGTCTGTTTGCCACAGATTAGCGTAGAATTCCTGAACCATATTCCTTCCCACTTTCGTTTCAGGATTAGCTAGGACTTCCCAGTTCCTGTTTCGAATCTGCTCTTGGATCTCCGGATATTCATCTTCTTTCAGAACGAACTTGACTTCCGGGATCACTGATCTTAGACCCATTATTTTGTAGTAATGGTCTGAATGTTCTTTGGTTCAATGCCAGGCTATAACCTGTTTCTGGCGTTGAACTCCAACTTGTAACGTGTTTCTGGCGCTGGACGCCAGACTGCAACATGGAACTGGAGTTGAACGCCAGTTAACGTCGCTTATCCTTGAGCAGAGTATGAACTATTATATATTGCTGGAAAGCCCTGGATGTCTACTTTCCAAAGCAATTGGAAGCGCATCAATTGGACTCTTGTAGCTCCAGAAATTTTATTCCGAGTGCAGAGAGGTCAGGATCCAACAGCATCAGCAGTCCTTTTTCAGCCTGAATCAGATTTTTGCTCAGCTCCCTCAATTTCAGCCAGAAAATACCTGAAATTACAGAAAAATACACAAACTCATAGTAAAGTCTAGAAATATGAATTTTGACTAGAAACTAATGAAAATAAACTAAAAACTAACTAAAACATACTAAAAACTATATGAAATTAACCCCAAAAAGCGTATAAAATATTCGCTCATCACTTCACCTCTCGGGTTTTTCTCTATATCACTTGGGAAGCTGTCAGTAGGTTTGGGAATCTTCTCAGAGAGGTATCCCACTTGAAATTCTAGCCTCTTAATGGTGTCTCCCTGATTTTTTATATTAGCTCGCACCTCCTCCTTGAACACCTTGTTCTCTTGGAGTTCCTTACATATGCCTTCAAGTAGGGTCTCAATCCTTGAGAGTCTATCTTCGAATGATGGTGAGTTGGAGTTGGAGGGATGAGAATGGCCATTTTGGTTTTGATATGGATGTTGAGAGGTGTTGTTAGGTGGGTGCTGATATGATCTCTGTGTGGAATGTTGGTGAGCTGCATTGTTGTTGGGGTTGTGACGTCTCTGATCTTGGCCTTGATCTTGTTGATTTCTCCACCCAAAGTTTGGGTGGTTCCTCCAACCAGGATTGTAAGTTTTGGAGTATGGGTCATGGTTTTGCCTAGGTGAGTTTCCAAGGTAGTTGGCTTATTCCTGATCACCCTCTGCTTCTGCATTCACTCCTTCTTGGGTTGCTGATGAGGTGGTGATTGCTGCTACTTGGTTTCTCTCCATCTTCTTGGTAAGATCAGCCAGCTGCTTGGTGATCATCTTATTTTGGACCAGCAGTGCATCCACGTTGTTTAGCTCCATCACTCCTCTAGTGTTGCCTCTCTCAAAAGCATAGAAGTAGTCATTCTCAGCTACAGTCTCAATGACATCTATGGCTTCTTCAATGGTCTTTTTCTTGTTCAGAGATCCCCAGATGAGTGATCTACTACCTTCTTTGATTCATAAGAAAGACCTTCATAGAAAATGTGTAACTGCACCCATTCATTAAACATATCTGGCGGGCACCTTCTTGTCAAGTCCTTAAACCTCTCCCATGCTTCATAGAGAGTTTCACCATCTTGTTGCCTGAAGGTTTGTACCTCAGCTCTCAACCTGTTCATTCTTTGAGGAGGATAGAATCTCGCCAAGAATTTGTTCACCACATCTTCCCAGGTTGTTAAACTCTCCTTCGGGAAGGATTCCAGCCATTTAGATTCTTTGTCCTTGAGTGAGAAGGGAAACAGGAGCAGTCTATAGGTGTCAGGATGAACACTATTAGACTTCACATTATCACATATCCTCAGGAATATGGTGAGATGTTGATTGGGATCTTCTTGGATACTTCCTCTAAATGAACAGTTGTTCTAAACCAGGGTAATGAGCTGTGGCTTTAGTTCAAAGTTATTGGCATGTATGGTTGGCTATTGGATGCTACTTCTACAGTTTCCTGGGTTTGGATTGATATAAGAGCCTAGAACTCTTCTTTCTTGTCCAGCATGATGCACTGGACCTTCTCTGCCATGGTTGTGAGCCTCTTCTTCATGATGGTTCTCCATATTCTCATCCATGTTTGGTTCAAAATACTCCTCATCTTCCTCAGCACCACTAATTCTCTTTCCTCTTGCTTTCCTCCTTAGTCTAAGGAAGGTTCTCTCAGGTTCAGAATCAAAGGAAGTTGAAGCCCCGCTTCTTCTACCTGTCATACAACCAACAAGGCACAAGCAAGAAAGAGATAAATGCAGGAAGTATTCTTGTCAAAAATGTTGTTAGTGTGAGTGATGCAATATATCAAACAGTTAGTGGGTTAGTGAACTGAATTGTAACAAATAAGAGAACACTACAAATGGGTAATGGGTAAAGGAAAGAAAATAACTACAACTGAAAGTAAATCACTCAAATGAAATTAAATCAAACAAAAGAAAAATGCTCAATCTAGGTAATCAACCAATTTAATCATTGTTGATACAAAATCAATCCCCGACAACGGCGCCATAAACTTGATGCACGGAAACTTGTCTCTCAACAATTTTCCCTCGGAAAGTATACCGAATTGTCGTCAAGTAAAAACTCACAATAGAGTGAGGTCGAATCCTACAGGGATTGATTGGTCAAGCAACTTTAATTGGAGGAATGTTCTAGTTGAGCTAAGCAGAATTTGATTGGAGAATTGCAGGAATTTAAATGGCGGAAAGTAAATGGCAGGAAATGTAATTACTGGAAATAAAGGACTGAATGTAAAGGACGAAAAGTAAATTGTAGAATCTTAAATGGGGAATGGGGAAGATGAACATAAAAGTAAATGCTAGAAATTAAAGAGAATGGGTAAGATCAGAAATGGAAAATTCATTGGGCTCAAGAGATGTTGTATTCTCCGGATCAAGTTCATTTTCATCTCTTCCTCAATCAATCCATTCATTGATCTCCTTGGCAATATTAAGTGATTGAATTCTAATTCCTTGGTAATTCAATCTCTCAAATCTTGATCAATAGCCAATTCCTTGGTCTAATTTCTCATGAGAAGAGATGAAGTATGGTCACTGATTATACCACATGTATTCCCAAATCAAAATGTTGGTAGGATTATATGTCACTATATGCATCCAAACCCCAATTTGGTCCAACATGAGAAAGCATTTCTAGCATGATCTCTTCATTCCTCTTCCAAGGTTCTGAAGAGATCCAAGTATGAATAGCTTCTTTTCCAAGACAACTACCCAATTGAATGAAGATTGAAAGCTTTCTGGTAAAATCAAGAGAAAAGAAAGAAGAAGAATAATGAAAACTATTATTGATCCATCAAATTACAACAGAGCTCCCTAACCCAATGAAAGGGGTTTAATTGTTCATAGCTCTGGGAATGGAAAACAAAGATGGAAAATACATTCTCAAAGTAAAACTAAAAGTGCAGAAAAAGTAAAATTATACAGAGAGTAGTTCTCCCAATGTCAAAAGCTCTCTCTCTAGTTCAAAACTATTCCTATATATACTACTCTTCTGATCTTCTAGTTGGCTCTTCAAGTCTTTGGATATGGGCCTTTGGATCTTGAGTTGAAGCAGTTTGGAATCTTCAGTGTGCTCAGCTTTACTTGCAGAGAAAGTGTGAGGTAGGCATGGACTTTAGCTAGGACGTTAGTGGCGTTAACGTTAAGTGAAAATGTGGGTTCGAGAACGTTAGTGACAATCACCTTTTTCACTAACGTTCCTAGCCCAAGATGGTTCACGTTAACTTCAACGTTAGTGGCACTAACATGACCACTAATGTTGCCTCTTGGTCCATCGCAAGCGTTATTGGCGTTTACCTTTGCCAATAACATTGCTCTTAGCCCCCCTTTTCTCACGTTAGAGTCCACATTAGTATAACTAACGTGGCTCTTAATGTGGGCATGCCTTAGCCTCGAGAGCGTTAGTGACAGTTACCTTTGTCACTAACGTTCCAAACGCCCCTTCTCACGTTAGTGCCTCACGTTAATTGTCTTAACGTGGCCACTAACGTGGTGGTGATTGCCATCTCCAACGTTAGTGACAAAGGTGAGTGTCACTAACATTGGCTCATCATTTCCTTCCTCCACGTTAGCTTTCACGTTAATGCAATTAACGTGGCAACTAACGTGGCTCATAGTGGCTTAGTCCAACGTTAGTGATAAAGGTGAGTGTCACTAATGTTGGCGATTCCTTGCTCCTCCCACGTTAGAGTTCACGTTAATGTAGTTAACGTGACTCTTAACATGGCCAATTGGGCTTAGTCCAACGTTAGTGACAAATGTGAGTGTCACTAACGTTGGCATTGTCTTCTTTTCCACGTTAGAGTTCATGTTAACTGAGTTAACGTGACTCTTAACGTGGCTAATTGCCAATTTGGAGCGTTAGTGGTATTCACTTTTACCACTAACGCTGGAGCTCCCTTTCTCTCCATGTTAACTACCACGTTAATGTAGTTAACGTGGCAATTAACGTGGGCCATGATGGTTTCGAAGGCGTTATTGGCAATCACTTTTCTCATTAACGTTGCAAGTTTATTCCCATTCCACGTTAGTGGTCATGTTAATTAAATTAACGTGGCTGCTAATGTGGCTCTTCCTTGCTTCCTTTGTCCTGAAATCAAGAAAATAAAGTGCATCAAAGCTCTAATCCAAGCTATGAGACATGTATTATCCAATTTGTCATTCAATTCATGCGTAATTCTCATAAAATCACATGAAATTCACAATGTTTGCTTGAATCAATATGTAAGTGATTATCTACCCAAAACTTGCTATTTAACTAAGAAAATGCATGAAACTACCCTAAAATAGTAAAGAAAAGGTTAGTAAAACTGGCCGAAATGCCCTGACATCAGTGCCACGCATGGGATTCAAGTGGCACGCCTAAGTGAAGAATAGTGAGTGGCGCGCCACGCCTTCGATACCAAGTGGCACGCCCCATGTAATTGACCTCCTTCATCCTCTCTGGAAACTTATACCAGCGTGCCACGTCCAAAGGTTGGCGTGCCACGCCCATGATCTTGTCTTGGTTCCAGTAGTTGGCGTGCCACGCCTCAGCCTTCAAGTGGCACGCCATAATGACATGCTTGGGTTGGCGTGCCACGCCTTCGAAACCAAGTGGCACGCCAAAGTGAGGTTGAGAGGTTGGCGTGCCATGCCTTCGACTTCAAGTGGCACGCCCAGTCTTCAATTGCCTTCAGCCCCTTCTCTGGATTATTGTACCAGTGTGCCACGCCACGCTGTTCAAGTGGCACGCCCATGGATTTCTGAACTCTTCAAGCTTGGCATGCCAGGCCTGGGTTTTCAAGTGGCACGCCCAAGTGACTTCTTGGAGCTGGCGTGCCACGCCTTCGATACCAAGTGGCACGCCATAGTGGAGGTTCTTCTAGGAATGGTGAGTTGGCGTGCCATACCCCTTGCTCAAGTGGCACGCCCATAGTAGTTGATGGGTCAGGCATGCCACGCCCAACCTGGCGTGCCACGCTCCTTTTGTGTCCTCCATTGTTGCTCTCTGGAACTTTGTACTAGCGTGCCACGCCCAGTCCCTGGCGTGCCACGCCCACATGCATGCTTGGACTTCTTCTCTGGACTTTAGTACTGGCGTGCCACGCCTAGCTCCTAGCGTGCCACGCCAGTGCATTTTTGTGGCGTTTGCTCCAAGTGGCACGCCAGTTTCACACGCCCAGCTTCTTGTTTGTCTTCTACCCATTTTTGATGCCTTTTTCACCTGAAATTCAGCACAACTCATCTCAAAGTAGTGTACCATAATATTCATCAAATAATGCATGAATTGTAATGATCAAATGAGATTTATGCTCTTTTATGGTCTTCTTTATGCAAGAAAGAAGGGTAGATAATGCAAGTCATCACAACACCAAACTTAAGCTTTGCTTGTCCCAAGAAAATCAATGTGAGTAAACCCTTTATAACTTGAGGCTTTGGCTTTGAGTGATTGCAATATAACTAAGAGTAAAACTAAGTGTTCAACACATGTATGAATGTTTTAATGTCATGAAAAGCTCTTGGATCCTTGAGGGTTCTTTCAGGTATAGGCTTTAGGGGTCCTTTCTATTGATTGTCACCTTGAAGTAGCAAGGGTTGTTTTGGGGTACTAGGTGTTGAGACACCCCTAAGAATTTACTTGCCCAGGTCTCTTCTTGACACATCTTCACCACAAGCATCTACTAAGATCTTTAATTCTTTTTTGAGATTTTTAATGTTTCTTTTTCCATCTCAGTAGTTGATGCTCAGAGCCTTGGGCCTTTATTGCTTACTACCTCTTGGTTCTATGGATATTCAAGGAACACCCCTTAGCCTTCCCTTATTATACCTTCTAGGACTAGTTGCTTCTCCATGACTCATTTTCTTTTTAGTTCATCCAAAGTTTTACACTTAGTTTCTTATTTCTTAGTTTGTTTGATGATCTCTCTTGGCCTTGGTCTCTCTTATTGTTTTGCACAACTCACAGTAACTCTTATGGAGACAAGCTCTACTTTTATTTATGTCGAAATGAAGACTTGAAATACATGGTATTTTCTTTCTTGAAAAAAAAATTCATAAAGACTTCAAACAGGAATTAAACTAAGCATAAAACATAAACTATCCTAGCATGATTATTTATTCAAAAAGTAAATAAAGCAAAAACTTAAACAAGATTTTAGAAATTAGAAAGTGTCAACCATGGGACTCTACAACCTTGAGCAGCTTCATCTTTAGTTCATTGGCCCTTTCCCTTTGTCCTTCTTTTTGGAGGGGGAGGAGCCACCTTCATCTGGCTTGGAGGAACCTTCTTGTGCTTTGGCATCCTTGGGCTTCCGAAATCCTTCCCTCCTCATATAATTCCTTTCATCTTCCTTATGTTTGGCTAGGATTTCCTCTTGTCTTGCACTTAGCTCTTCCATTCCTTGCATGAAGGTTGGGTATCCTGGGTTTAGAGCGGCCACGGCGTTACACAAGTGATTCAGCTTCGCTTGTGTATTGATGTTATATTGCCTCCTGGATATGGTTCTGGCATCATAAAGGTGTCTGAATTCAGCCAAGTTCCTTTGTTACCACTTGCCTTGCTCTACTATTTTGTCTAGTGCACTTCGCACCTCTCCCCAGTCAAATTATTCTTGCTGCTCCTTTCTCATATGCTCCCAATCCCCTTGGAGTTGTTGAATATTTTGGTTGACTTGGCTCCATTGTTGTTGCTGAGTTTCCTTGAGTTGATTGACATCTTCCCTCAAGTGGTGTAGGTCTCCCTTCATTTGGTGTACATCTCCTTGCAATTGCTCCCATTTGAATCCCTCTGAAAATTGCTGATATTGGTAGTGTGGTGGTGGTTGAAGTGCCAGGAAGTGAGGTTGCTCTTCTGCCCCTTCCTCTTCTTGTTGTTGTTGTGGTTCATGAGCATGAGCTCTTCATTCTCTGGCCCTGTTGAGTGGGTGAATAGCTACCACCTTGGCCATCTTTTTGGCAGTTATGAACTTGTCTTGCTTCACAAGCACCTCATCAATGATCTTTTTAACTCCAGTCTCATTACATAGCCTCTGTATAATGCTGGGGAATGCCAACCTTGTGTTGTCACTGGTGCTTTTCAGCACTTTATTGATGTTGTTGGCAATCATCTCCCCCACGTTGATGTTCTCTCCTTTCATGATGTTGTAGATGAGCACAGCTCTCTCCTTGGTCACCTCTTAAGTGTTGGATGTGGGGATCAGGGACCTCCTCACAAATTCTAGTCACCCTATAGCTTGGGGGCTCAAATCTCTTCTCCTCAATTGGTTGGGTACCCCATCCTTATCATTTATCCAACGCACATTTATCACACAAATTTCATTCAGGATCTCCTCAAACCCAGGGTCTTGCTGCTTCATTCTTTCTTCATAGCTCCGAGTGGAGCTTGTCCTCTTTACCATTAGCATTCTTTCTATGCTAGAGGGGCTGTAGTCAATGGACTTCCCCCTTACATAGTTAATGTAGCCATAGTGTTGCCCTGGTTGAGGTACTGCATTAGTATAGAATTCCCTCACCAAGCTCTCTACCACTTTCCTTAGTGGGTTGCATAGAAGTGACCAACCCCTATTGTTGATCTCAATGTTGATTTCAATATGCTCATTCCTCCCTAGTCAAAACCCAACTTCTGGAATGATCTCCCTCTCACTCACCCAACCATAAAATTGATTTTGGTTGAATGCGAAGAGGAACTTGTAGTCATTGAAAGAGCTTGAAGTTCCAGAGGTTGGTTTCTTGGTTTTTCTTTTCTTTGAAGCTGAGCTTTTTGGTGGTGCCATGAGGTTGAGAGAGTGTGTTTGAGGTTGTGAAATGGGGGTTGCAAGAAAGAGCAAGCAAAACAAGGTTTTGCTCCAACACCAAACTTAGGACTTGATTGTCCCAATCCAGAAAAAAATAAGAGACAAGAGAGATAGTAGAAAGAGAAAGGAAGATGAGGGGTGTATATATACGTTTCGCGTGTGATTGGGGTTCTGAAGTGGGAGAGGAGTTGGGGGGTCAGGCTTTTATAAGGGTTGAATGGTGTGGTTGAAAGGTGGGAAATAAAAAGAGTTAAATATTTTTCCACTTGGGGAGTGGCGCCTAGCGTGGGAAGAGGCACCAACTCTTTTCTCACAGTGTCTTCTGCATGTGTTGAGTTCCAAAGTGCAAGTACACTTTGACTTCCTTGCTTTGTGAGTTGTTTATCATGTGTGCCCCATCTTCTCTCCTGAAATTGAAACTGAACCCATTAGTAATGACAAAAGAACCCCTTCTCATTCCTTCTCATCAAGAGTGATTTGAATTGCAACTGATGGGTGTCTCTTGGGACACCAAACTTAATCCTTTGGCATCTTAATAAATTGGTTCCATCATTGTGTATTTAATGTGTTCACAAGAATGGAGTAACATCAATCTTTTTATTTTCTTTTGATTCCAATTCCTCTGAACTCATTAAACCACGTTCATGTTCTTACCCAAAGCATTAAGTGCTTTCAAATAGGGTGACTTGGGCTGCTAGGTGATTCTTGGTGGTGGCCACACCAAACTTAATCTCTGGGCTTACTCTTCAAAATCAAACTATTAATTGTTTGTAAGCCTAGATTAAGTGGGTGGGAGGCCACACCAAACTTAGCAATTTAGCTAGTTCTCAGCCCATTCACTCATCATGATTTATGCCTTCACCAAGTTGCAATTTCAAAATAGAAAGAAATAAAAGAGTGTAAAGAAAATCTAGCTACCAAAGCTAATATCAAACTTTCTAATCTACAATTATAAACTAATCCTAATTTGGTAATGTAACACAAATGTGAGACTGAAAATTAAACTATCTAAAGCAATAGATTATAAACTACTTCTAAGAAAAGCAATTAAATCAAAAAGGATAAAGTGTTGGGGTGCCTCCCAACTAGCGCTTCTTTATTGTCATTAGCTTAACATTCCTTCATCTTTAGGTGAGCTTGTAGCTCACTCTCTGCTCCTCTAAGGAGCCTCCCAAGTAGTGTTTGAGTCTATGGCCATTGACAGTAAAAGTTCTCTGAGTCTTGTCCTCCATGAGCTCCACATGACCATAGGGAAACACCTTGAGTATGGTGAAAGGTCCTGACCATCTAGACTTAAGTTTTCCAGGGAAGAACTTGAGTCTTGAGTTGTAGAGTAACACCTTCTGTCCTTCAATGAACTCCCTTCTTGCTATCTTTTGGTCATGCCACCTTTTTGTGTTCTCTTTGTAAATTTTTGCATTCTCATATGCTTGATTTCTAAACTCCTCTAGCTCATTGAGTTGCATTAATCTCTTTTCTCCAGCAGCTTGCTCATCATAGTTTAACATTTTTAGAGCCCAAAATGCTCTATGCTCAAGTTCAAATGGTAATGACAAGCCTTGCCATATACCAGTTGGTATGGAGACATCCCAATGGGAGTCTTATAGGATGTTCTGTAGGCCCATAGTGCATCATCCAGCTTCTTAGACCAATCCTTTCTTGAGCTTCCAACAGTTTTTTCAAGGATTCTTTTCAGCTCTCTGTTGGAGATTTCAGCTTACCCATTGGTCTGTGGGTAGTATGGAGTTTCCACTTTGTGCTTTACTCCATATCTGAGAAGGAGTGTCTCGAGTTGTTTGTTGCAGAAGTGTGTCCCTCCATCACTACTGAGAGCTCTGGAAACTCCAAACTTGCTGAAGATGTTCCTTCTCAAGAAGCTTATCACAACTTTGTTGTCATTTGTTGCAGTGGCTATGGCTTCTACCCACCTTGAGACATAATCAACAGCTACTAATATGTAGCTATTTGAGTAGGAGGTTGGGAATGGTCCCATGAAATCAATCTCCCCATACATCAAATAGCTCCAACTCTAGTATGAATTGCTGTGGCATCTCATTTCTCTTGGTTAGATTACCAGCTCTTTGGCATTCATCACACCTTGACACTATTTCCTTGGCATCCTTAAACATTGTTGGCCAGTAAAATCTGAATTGAAGCACTTTTGCTGCTATTCTTTCTCCACTGAAGTGACCTCTATATGTGGATCCATGGCACTGCCATAACACTTTCTGCCCTTCTTCATGGGATATACACCTTCTTAGGATTCCATCAGCACACTTTTTGAACAAATAAGGGTCATCCCAGATGTAGTGTTTGGCATCCTTAATTAGCTTCCTCCTCATGTGCTTATTGATGTTAATTGGTAGCTCCCCAATAGCCTTGAAGTTAGCTATGTCTGCAAACCAAGGGGCTACTCGAATCATCATCAATTGTTCATCAGGAAAGCTTTCATTTACTGCTACTTGCTGCATTTCTTCTTCTTGTGGGATCCTTGAGAGGTGGTCAGCTACCTTGTTCTCTGCTCCGCTCCTATCTTTAATCTCAATATCAAATTCTTGGAGTAGCAGAATCCACCTTATTAGTCTGGGCTTAGACTCTTGTTTGGTAAGCAAGTATTTGAATGCTGCATGATTAGTGAACACAATTACTTTTGAGCCAATAAGATATGATCTAAACTTATCAAAAGCAAAAACTATGGCTAAAAGTTTTTTCTCCGTGGTGGTATAGTTCCTTTGATTCTCATTAAGAACCTTGCTAGCATAGTAAATAACATGTACTAGCTTACCTTTCCTCTGTCCTAGAACAGCACCAACAGCAAAATCAGATGCATCACACATTAGTTCAAAGGGAAGATCCCAGCTTGGTGGTGCTATAATAGGTGCAGAGGAGAGTTTCTTTTTAAGTTCATCAAAGGCTACCATACACTCTCTATCAAAAATAAAGGGAGTATTTGAGACAAGTAGGTTGCTAAAGGATTTTGCAATCTTTGAAAAATCTTTGATAAACCTCCTATAGAACCCAGCGTGTCCCAAAAAACATCTGATTGCTTTGACATTGCAAGGTGGAAGTAATTTTCCAATTACTTCCACTTTTGCCTTGTCCACTTCTATGCCATCTTTTGAAATTTTATGACCAAGAACCACCCCTTCAGTCACCATAAAATGGCACTTCTCCCAGTTTAAAATCAGGTTGGTTTCTTGACGCCTTTTTAGCACAAGAGCAAGATGGTATAGGCAATCAGAATATGAGTTCCCAAATACAGAGAAGTCATCCATGAATACTTCTATGAACTTCTCAATTATGTCAGAAAAAATGGAGAGCATGCACCTTTGGAATGTTGCAGGTGCATTACACAATCCAAAGGGCATTCTCCTATAAGCAAAGACACCATATGGACAAGTAAATGAAGTTTTTTCCTGATCCTTGGGGTCTACAACAATTTGATTGTAGCCCGAATACCCATCAAGAAAGCAATAATACTCATGTTCTGCCAATCTTTCAAGCATCTGGTCCATGAAAGGTAGGGGGAAATGGTCCTTCTGGGTGGCTTCATTAAGTTTTCAGTAGTCAATGCACATACGCCATCCAGTCACTATTCTTGTAGGTATCAATTCATTCTTCTCATTTGTCACAACAGTGATCCCTCCCTTCTTAGGGACTACTTGCACCGGGCTTACCCAAGGGCTGTCTGAGATGGGGTAAATCACCCCTGCTTGCCACAATTTCAACACTTCTTTCTGAACCACTTCATTCATAGTTGGGTTCAGCCTCCTTTGTTGTTGTCTTGAAGGTTTGGCATCTTCTTCAAGTAAGATCTTATGCATACACATTGAAGGACTGATCCCTTTTAAATCTGCAAGTGTCCAGCCTATGGCATCCTTGTGTTGTCTCAACACTTGGATAAGCTACTCTTCTTGTTCCTTATTCAGACTTGAATTTATGATCACTGGGTGAGTGTTGTTAGCACCCAGATATGCATATTTCAAGCTAGGTGATAAGGTTTTCAGCTCTAATTTTGGTGACTCTGCATCTTTGTTGTCTGTAGTGGTTGGCATGATTGAGTTTTTCATGGTTGCTTGTGGTGGTTCTCCATCTGGTGCTTGTTCCAGCTCAATGATTCCTCCACATTGTTCTTCTTCCAAGACTTCTTGAACTATCTGTTCCATGGTGTCTACCAGCATGCATTCTCCTATGGATTCTTTGGGGTAACTCATTGCTATAAAGACGTTGAAGACCATTTTCTCTTCATGCAACCTCAAGACTAGTTCCCCTTTCTGCACATCAATGATGGCTCCAGCAGTAGCTAGAAATGGTCTTCCTAGGATAATTGACGTGTTGGCCTCTTCTTCCATGTCCAGCACAACGAAATCAGTAGGGAAAATGAATTCTCCTACTTTCACTAGCAAGTCTTCCACCACCCCATGTGGAAACTTAAATGTTCTGTCAGCCAATTGGAGTGCCATTCTTGTTGGCTTGGCTTCCTCAATCTTCATCCTTCTCATCATGGTTAGGGACATAAGATTTATGCTAGCTCCCAAATCACACAAAGCTTTCTCAATAGTGATATCCCCTATGATGTAGGGGATTTGAAAACTCCCTAGGTCTTTCAGCTTTTGAGGAAGATTCTTTTGTATGATGGCGCTGCATTCCTTAGTCAATACTATGGTTTTTTTTACCTCCAAGTTTCTCTTTTTGGTTATAAGCTCCTTCAAAAATTTGGCATAGAGTGTCATTTGTTCTAATGCCTCAGCAAATGGTATGTTGATTTGGAGCTTCTTGAAGATCTCTAGGAACTTAGAGAACTGGCCATCCTTCCCATCTTTTCCCCTTTGTGGGTATGATGCTTTTGGCACATAAGACTTCAAGACTGGTTTTGGTAGAGGTGGAGCAGGGGTCTCTCCTTCATCCTTGTTCCCATACTTTTTAGCGACTTCTTCATGATTGTCTTTGCTTGGGGTTCCTTCCTCTACAACCTTCCCACTTCTTAGAGTAATGGCTTTGCATTCCCCTCTTGGGTTAGCCATGGTGTCACTGGAAAATGTGTGTGTGGGAAGTGGGATTTGCTTGGATAAAATCTCCACTTGTGCTTCCAACTTTGAGATTGCTGCGCCTTGATTTTTTCAGATTTGACCTGTATTCCTCTTGATTAGCATCTATCCTTCTTTCAGTCTGTGCTTGTCTGTCCATGAAGGTAGAGACTGCCCCAATAATCTGTGATGATAGTTGTGCTATTGCAGCCTCCATCCTCTCAAAGTTGCTCTTGATTTCACATGGTTGCATAGTTGAGGATGGTGCATCTTGATTGAGGTTGTTGTGTGTGGGTTGGTTACTATGGTATGATGTGTTTTGTGAGTTATGGTAGGGTCTATGGTTCCCTGTTTGATGGTTGGGATTGTGGTTGGAATGCTGATTTGATGAATAAGGTTTGTTGTGGTCTTGGTTGTGATTTTGTTGATTTTTCCACCCAAAATTTGGGTGGTTCCTCCAACCTGGGTTGTAAGTCTTAGAGTGTGGATCATATGGTGGTTTGGGTGAGTTGTTCACATAATTAGCTTGTTCCCAGTCACCTTCAGATTCTGGTGCATTCCCTTCTTGTTGAGGAGTTTAGTCTTGAATGACTGAGGCTTGATTGGCCTCCATTCTCTTGGTTAGAGCTGCTATTTGTGCTGCAATTGCCTTGTTCTGAGCTAACAGAGCATCTACAGAGTTAAGTTCTAGCACTCCCTTCTTCTAAGTCCTTTCTGAAGCATAGAAATACTCATTTTTGGCTACAGTCCCAATGACATCTATGGCCTCTTCAATGGTTTTCTTTTTGTTGAGTGAGCCTCCTGAAGAATGATCCACAGCCTTTTTTGCTTCATAGGATAGTCCCTCATAAAAGATATGTAGTTGTACCCACTCATTGAATATTTCTGGTGGGCATCTTCTTGTCAGATCTTTGAATCTCTCCCATGCCTCATAGAGTGTTTCTCCATCTTATTGTTTGAAGGTTTGCACCTCAGCTCTTAGCCTGTTGATTCTTTGTGGAGGATAAAATCTTGCTAGGAATCTATTCATGACCTCCTCCCATGTAGTTAGGCTATCCTTGGGGAATGATTCCAACCACTTTGCTGTCTTATCTCTGAGTGAGAAAGGGAACAAAAGTAGTTTGTAGATGTCAGGGTGTACCCCGTTGGACTTTACAGTATCACATATCCTCAATAATGTGTTGAGATGTTGATTAGGGTCTTTTTGGGCACTTCCTCCATATGAGCAATTATTCTGAACAAGTGTGATGAGCTGAGGCTTCAGCTCAAAATTATTGGCATGAATTGTTGCCTTTAGGATGCTGCTGCCATAATTTCCTGGGTTTAGATTTATGTAGGAGCCTAAGACTCTCCTTTCTTGCCCATCATGATTTATTGGGCCTTCTCTAGCATGGTTGTCTTCATGGTGGTTTTCCATATTCCCCTTCATGTCTGTTTCAAAATACTCTTCCTCTTCCTCAGCACCAATGACTCCTTTCCCTCTTGCTTTCCTCCTTAATCTAAGAAAGGTCCTCTCAGGTTCAGAATCAAAGGAAGTTGAAGCCCCGCTTCTTCTACCTGTCATACAACCAACAAGGCAAAAAGTAAGAAAGAAAATGAAAGAAGAAATTATTCTTGTTAGAGTGGTTGTTAGTGTGAGTGGTGCAATTAATCGAACAGTTAGAAGAGTGGAAATATGGATGATGAATAAGAATAATCAAAGAAGAAACAAATAGAACTCAAAAAAATAAAAAAAAATATAAAAGGCGCTAAATAAAAGAAACTAAAATAACAAGGAATTTAAATTACTTAATCTAGCTCTCCAATCAATTTAATCACTGTCAAATTTAAGCCAATCCCCGACAACGGCGCCATAAAACTTGATGACTAAAATTCACACCCCATTCAAAAATTGGTGAATTAGTTCTTTTGGCAAGCGCACCAAAATTATTGTCAGGTAATAACCCACAGTAGAGTGGGATCGTATCCACAGAGATTGGCAAATTCGAGCAGTTTTAATTAATTGATGAATTAGTCAAGCGGATCAATAAGATTGTGAAGTGCAGAATTGTAAATGACATAAATGTAAATGACTAGAATATAAAGAAAAGTAATAAAGTGCAGAAATATAAATGGCAGAATATAAAGTGCAGAAGCATAAATGACTTGAATGTAAATGGGAATGGGAAATTGCTGAATGTAAAATTAAGCTGTAAAGAAATTGATAGATAAGAATGGGGAAATTCATTGAGATTGGGAGATGTTGTCTCTTTGGATCAAATCTAGCTTATATCCTCTTCAATCATGCAACTCATTGACCTCTTGGAAATCATGATTGATTGAGCCCTAATCCCTTGGGGACTCAATCTCTCAGATCTTGATCAATAGCCAATTCCTTGGTCTAATTGCTCATGAAGAGAGATATGCTTGGTTCCTGATTATATCACACACCATTATAGGTCCAAGTAGAGGGAGGATTATATGTCACATATCCAAACACCAAAACCCAGATTCTACTCAAGTGTGAGAAGGGATTTCAAGCATGGTTTCATGTTTCCTTTCCCAAGGCTCCCATGAAACCCAATTGCATTCAATCTCTTTTCCAAGATAATTGAACACTAAGCATTAAGAACGAAATTCCTTCTAGCAAATCAAAGAGAAGATGAAGAGAAGAAGAATTTCACTATTATCAATCCATCAAGTACAACAGAGCTCCCTCTCTTAATGAGAGGGAAGATAGCTACTCATAGCTCAAAAAGTACTCAAAAGTGAAGTGTAAAAGTGGATCTAAAACTGACTGCTTAACCCCTCCTTCTTCAGTACTCCTTGTGGGTATTTATACTACCAGTAAAATAAAAGAATTACAAAAGGGAAAAAGAAAAATTACATTTTTGGAGGGAAAAGAAGCTCAATAAGTGTGATCTCCCAGCTGGCGTGTGATTGGCGCTCTAGTGGCATGTCACGTGCCCTTCAATTTTAGCTTGGCGTGCCACGCCCAGCGTTCAAGTGGCACGCTCGTCTATTTAGCAACCTTGGCATGCCACGCCTTCGAGCTCAAGTGGCACGCCATAGTGGAATTCTTGTGTTGGCGTGCCACGCCTTCGAACTCAAGTGGCACACTGATGAGGGCAGAAATTGGCGAATTAAAAATTGTTAAAATATATACGTTGCAAGTATAGTTCTTAATTCGCTAGAAATCCGCCTATCAATTTAGAAAGATGTCACAGAAAATTGAAATTAAAATACTGGGAGTATGAATCCCAGGTCGTCTCCCAACGAGTTGCAGAAAAGTGTGCTATTTTATTAATCAGAGGTTTTCAAAAAGGTTTGAATTGGGCAAACAGGAAATTAAATTGGTGAATTTGAATAATGTAAATAAAAGCCTTGATTGGGAATTGATTAGTTGGAATCCCTATTATTGTTAGAATGCTCTCAGGATTAATTGACAATTGAAGGTTGTCCTGTTTAGTTATCCTTCACTAGGTAAAGGAAAGTCAAACAAGTTAGAATGCTACGTCCGTTCACAAGTTGCAATCCACTTAATTAAAAGGGATTGGTGTTAGTGATTAGGAGGCAATCCAACCATAAACCCAATTACAATTTTTCTTTCAAGTCTTCCAACTCAAGGGTTCCTTTCAATCAATTCCCCATCAAGTTAGGGAACTACTCACTCATTGTAAAGGTAAAATTCATAGCATATGAAAAGGAATTAAAGAAAGACATTGTAAATAAAAATTAAAATAGTCAATTAAAAATAAAAGTGATCCTTATATTAAATAATCCTTCTTCAGTACACCTTGGGGTATTTATACTACTCCTAGTAAAATAAAACAATTACAAAAGTGAAAAAAGAAAATTACATTTTTGGAGGGAAAAGAAGCTCAATAAGTGTGATCTCCCAGCTGGCGTGTGATTGGCGCTCTAGTGGCGTGTCACGTGCCCTTCAATTTTAGCTTGACGTGCCACGGCCAGCCCTTCAAGTGGCACGCTCGTCTCTTTAGCAACCTTGGCGTGCCACGCCTTCGAGCTCAAGTGGCACGCCATAGTGGAATTATTGTGTTGGCGTGCCACCCCTTCGAACTCAAGTGGCACGCCCTTCGTCTTTCTCACTTATCCTTGCCTCTAGAAACTTGAACTAGCGTGGCACGCCCAGGGTCTGGCGTGCCACGCCCCTTTATGAGTGAGTGGTTCCTCTGTTTGGCGTCACGAACTCAAGTGGCACGCCCTAATGCTTCTTTGCTCTCTGAATGGCACTGGTGTGCCATGCCTGGGATTCAAGTGGCACGCCCCATGTAATTGGCCTCCTTCATCCTCTCTGGAAACTTATACCAGCGTGCCACACCCAAAGGTTGGCGTGCCACGCCCATGATCTTGTCTTGGTTCCAGTAGTTGGCGTGCCACGCCTCAGCTTTCAAGTGGCACGCCATAGTGACATGCTTGGGTTGGCGTGCCACGCCTTCGATACCAAGTGGCACGCCATAGTGGAGGTTCTTCTTGGAATGGTGAGTTGGCATGCCACGCCCCTTGCTCAAGTGGCACGCCCATAGTAGTTGATGGGTCAGGCGTGCCACGCTCCTTTTGTGTTCTCCATTGTTGCTCTCTGGAACTTTGTACTAGCGTGCCACGCCAGGGACGCCCACATGCATGCTTGGACTTCTTCTCTGGACTTTAGTACTGGCGCCTAGCTCCGTGCATTTTTGTGGCGTTTGCTCCAAGTGGCATGCCAGTTTCACACGCCCAGCTTCTTGTTTGTCTTCTACCCATTTTTTATGCCTTTTTCACCTGAAATTCAGCACAACTCATCTCAAAGTAGTGTACCATAATATTCATCAAATAATGCATGAATTGTAATGATCAAATGAGATTTATGCTCTTTTATGGTCTTCTTTATGCAAGAAAGAAAGGTAGATGATGTAAGTCATCAAGGAGGAATCAAGTGAGATAACATAAGATGAGAAGACACCACATCCAACTCAAAACCTTAAGGTGTCAAGTTAATGGGTCTCTCATCTTATAAACTCCTCACTCTTCCTTGCTTTCTTTGATGTGGGACTAACTTCAATACTCCTCACACTTCAACACTAACATGATGCATGATTCCTTGAGATGCAAGGATATTAATGAAAGACTTGCTTAAGAAATTTATTCCCTTATTTGTCTGAACATGTTTGAGCCTTTGACCAGATTGATTCTCCATAAATAACTTACAATTTTGGAGTGCTTGTATTGATTGTGATTTGTTAATTATAAGAAATAAACATATAAATGATGCACTTTAGCCAAAGAACAAAATTCACGTATATGAGAATTAGTAGGAGTAAAATTAGTAGATAAGAAAGAATTATTCAAGACTAAACGAACAGTGAAAATAACATGTTTATGTCGTAATTCCACATTTATATTATGAAGAGATTGACTAGAAGATGTAAAAAAATATGAAGGAGCATATTTAGTAATTGAAACATCGAAGAAAAAGGTTGTAAATTTATCAAAACCTAACATAATCCACCTTCTTATCTTCCTTCTAAAATTGAAAGAAAAGGTTACAAATTTTCTTTTATTGGTGGCTCAATTTCGGTTAAGGAGAAAAAGAAAATTCTGTATGTCGATTGTTGTGGTCTTTAGAGAAGTATATGTCACTAAGCTAGCATCATTAATAATTTTTTAATGAATGCTAAAGAGAGTTAGTAGAACTTAATGTTTTTAACCCGCAATTAGTCAATATTGTTTAAAAATGTAGACTAAAAATATGTTGTTAGATTATTATTATTATAAATAAATTCAACTAATAGCTAAAAATACTGACAAAAAATAATAAATTCTGTTGTATGTCCTTTAATTTTTTTTCTTAATTTTTTTATGGAGTTAATGCTTGAGACAATAGTAAATTATTTAAAATATTTGAGATAAAAACAAAGTATTAAAATTAAAATTAAAACATAAATAATATTTTGTTCTATTTTTATTCTCATGTAATATTATATAGTTACACTCGGATAAACATATATTTATTCTTCTTAAAGACACATACACATATATAAAGAAATGGAGGAGGGTGGAAATGGGAGGTGTAAGGGTAACTATATACCCTTGTGCCTTAACCAACTATTGTGTCTTACCACATGTGCTAAATTCCTTAATAGTAAATTAAATTTTGTTATTTTGTAACATTAGCAGCTGCTATAACAAACAAATTTAAAGATAAATATAAGAAATAATTTTTCTAATAACTGAATATAATACTATTTCGTTTATCTGAGACAAAATATTTTATTGTATCATTTTTGGTGTACTAGACTAGTTGAATTTAAATATTTTACAAGTTACCATTATAAAATTGCTATTATTTCTTAATAAAACATTAACAAGTACAACTTCATAACCACATATACGCCGAAAACATATGAGTTGTACTATATATATAAGATAATAATTAAAACGACTAATCTAAAACTATATTTTGTATTCAAAATGCACGATAACATGATCTTAAACTATTTAGTACTCACAAACCACTATATCTCCGTATTTCATAGTGTTTATGATATTTAATTGTACAAAGAAAATTAATTATACATTACATCTTTATCTTTATTTGCCATATTTTTTAATTTGATATGTAATCGAAGTATGATCCTCCTAGCTTGTTTATTGTATAAAGATTTTCTCTTGCACATACCCTAAAGAAAATTGTGCTTTCTCTCCTCTCTGTCTTTTCTTGATCTCAATGCCCGATCTGTCTTATTAGCTTGTATCTGATAAATAAAATAATTCCCATCTTCCAAATTAAATACACGTCGTTTCCAGCACAGTTGGAATCTTCAGAGCTTACGAGATGTGGTTGGAGTTATTTATGTCAAAATGTTTTATTTAACATTTCTTTATTTGGATATTCGTGCCTACTTATATGCTTATTATAATTTATTCATCGAAAAAACAGTATAAAAATCTAATTAAAAAAATTATATAAAGATTTAATTACAAATTTAATAATATATAAATTAAGTCTTATATATGATAAATAAATTGTATTAATTATTTTAAAATATATTTTAAATAAATTGTGTACGAAAAGAATAAAAAAAATAAAAAAAATGTAAATGGTGTTGCACTTGAGATAGTATAATAGAATAGGATAGTTTAATATTATTAATTATTAATTACTTAGTATTATTTATTATTGTTGGTATTATTATTTAGATAAAAATATCTTAATTATCTTGGTCGCAAAACTATTATTTTAATATCAAATAAATTAATCAAATAAATTAATTGATAAAATCAATTAACATAATTGATTTGGTTTAATTAATTAAAAGAAATAAATTAAAAAATATCTCTAATATAATAATTAAATAATATCTACGTTGTTTATCTTATTTGTAGTTTTATTATACACTTTATAAATTAATCAATTAATTAATTGATATAGTGATTACAATTATTAATTGATTGATATAAATTATAATAAATTGTGTGATACTTAAGTATCTAATTAAATTAATAAATTGATATAATTAATTTATTATAATAAATTAGAGTTAACGAGTTAAAAGAAATAAATTGTGAAACACTTTTAGAAATATATTAAGTCAATTTCATTGTTAATAATAATAATAATAATAATAATAATAATAATAATATGAAATTAATTATTAAGATGATAAATACGCTACACTTTAAATAAGAGGTATAAAATTTACAAATTATTTTCACGAATATACAGAAGAGAAGATATTCGTGTTGGTGATTAGAGAGTGCAAAACATGAATTCAAGTTCACCCTTTTCTTGGAGAATCATATCCTACACCAACTTTTCTATTTTTGGTTGGTTAACCAAGACTATCTTATTGATGGAAGATGAGGCCAACCACAAAATGGAGACTAGACTTTAAGAACTGGGCCTATTGGACCTTGAGGATTGTTGCTTCTTGTTCTTGATGGGACCAATCTAATAGGCCTCAAACTTGTCTCATTCTCTGGGCTTTTAGAGCTTGAAGTGATTAAAAAAGAAGTAAACAGAGTTACAAGATCTCTTGTACCAAAAAAAAAAAAAGTTTCAAGATCACAATTCAATAGATTTAAAAAAGGGCAACAAATAGTGTCATATGTTGTATCTAACGTATATTTCTTAACAGATAGAGAACAAACATATGTCACCAACGGCCAGCTGTCTAGCTAGCTAAGAAGATACGATCCCTTCATGTTCTTCGTGCTCCAGAATCTGAACTGTGTATGATCAAAGGTGTTAGTTATAACATCTCTTTCTTGTGATACATTTCACGCCTTTTGAGTGATCGCCAATCTTTTCTTCAACGTTGGCTGCCATGAGAGGTGGCTTTGTGAAGGACGGAGCGGCCCAGCCACATGGACCCAGGGAAGAACAATGAATGGAAGGGAAATTTGTAAAACCCGGTTAATTAATGACTAATTAACTCATAAATTAAAATATATTTTAAAAAGTGAGAAATGAGATTTTTATGGTTTAATATGATAGAGAAAATTAAAACGAGACTTTTGACACCAATTTTAAAGAAATCGATCCAATATTAGGTCGAACGGACCAAACCAGACTAACCGGATCCAAGTTGGGCCATGGCCCAGCCAAGCTTCTCTTAATTAAGAGAGCTAAGCTCTCTTCCTTCCCAAAACAACACACACGCAGAACTCAGAAAGGGAGAGGGGGAGAAACATAAACCCTTACTCCAATTTCAATTGATCACAACTTTTGATCTGGAGCTTCGATTGACGCACCGTTTACGACCACGCGACCGCGGCGTCGAGCTTTATAAAACCTATACAACTATTCTTGAGGTAAGCCACAAAATTTTCTTCGAATTTCAGTCCTTAGTTTCGAGTTTCATAGGCAAAAATATTGAGATTTTGAGCTCCTTTGTGTTGTAGGCTCAAATTAACTTGAGGAGAAGGCTTGTTCTTGCTCCCTTGATCATTGGGTAAGGTGAGATTCTCAAACCCTAGTGAAAATATTGAATTTGAGGTGTTAGGTATTGAGTTATTGTGTTTGGATGTGACATTGTGGCTTAGGCTTTGTATATATGTATATTGGAGCTTGATTGGTGGTTTTGGCAAGCCTTGGAGTGGAGCTTGTGCTTGGAAATCTGTTGGTGAAGCATTGAGACATTGAAAGTTGAGGAAAAGTGAATTTGAGAGTGTTCTGGGTGGAACGGGAATCGGCCAATGTATGGTTTCGGTTTCCTGTATCTAAAATGTAATGTAGTGTGAAAACTTAGGCTAGTGACCCATATGATAAGAATTGAATTTGTGATGATGATTGATTGGTTGTTGGAATTGTGGCATGATTATGTGGATATTGGTTTTTGGAGGTTTGATGAGATGTTGTATGCCTTAGTGTGTGTTTGATGGTTAGTGAAATGGAGTTATTTTTGGTATTATGTTGATAGTGAAATTGATGATGAAATTGTCATAAGAGATTGATAAAGTATTTTGTATATTGTGGAAATTCAAGATATTGAATGTGGTTGAAATTTGAATGTTGAATGTGTGTTGAGATTGAATTATTGAGTTATGATTGATGAAGGATGAGGATTAGTAGGTTGTGGATTGGATTGGGAAGTTGGAATATGATTGATGTTGGAATGGTTGAGTTTTGGTTGATTTTGAATGAGATTTGGAAGTGTATGTTTTGAAACTTGGGAGTTTACAAGTTTTGGTAAAAATAGAATTTTGATGAAATTCAACGGATCAAATCTTGAGCTATTATTTTCAGAATTTGATGAATTTTATATCAATTGAAAGATAATTTCATACGATTTAAAATGGTTTAAATTTGGGTGAAATCTGAATTTTGTGGAAGGAGATATAATCGTTGGAAGTTTGGGTCAAAGTTCTGAATTCTGCAAATTCTACAAAATTTGTGAGTTCTGGGTTGTGTGCGCCCGCACAGCCCTATGCGCGTGCACAACCTGTGGAATCTTGAGGCCTGTGCGCATGCACAACCCCGTGCGTACGCACAACCCGTGCGTACGCACAACCCGTGCGTACGCACAACCCGTGCGTACGCACAAGTGGAAATGAGGCTGCTGTTGGGAGCGCCAGCACGCTCTATCCGCGTACATGGCCAAGGGAGTTTTGCGAGCTGTGCATAAGCACAGCCCTGTGCGTACGCACACGTTGGGATTGGCACGCGGGTGGTGGCGCTAGCACACGTTGTGCGCGCGCCCCACCATGAAGATTTTGATTTCTGTGCTTACGCACTGACCTGTGCGTACACACACTTTTAAAAATACTTCTGGGCGTGCGCATGCACACTCCTATGCATACGCATGCGACTCGGTTCTTTTCTAAAGTTTTTGTTTTCAAGCTCTTCACATTCCCAATAAGCTCGTAACCTTCCGTGGTGTTATTTCACACTTATAAACCCCCAAATTTCATCCCTTAGATCTTGAATTGATATAGAATGCCTAGTGATTGAGAGGAAGCTAGGGAAGAGGGTAACTTGTGGATGAAGATAGGGAATATCATGAGAAGTTATGACTAGTGATGAGGTTAGGAGTTGTTGAGGAGGATGGTGGAGTGCTGTGTACATGAAATAAGCCGAATGGCTATGTATAAGATATGAGCTGAATGGTGGTGTATGTGATATGAGCCGAATGGCTGTATGTGATTTTAAGCTGGATGGCTGTGATAAATTGTAAATTATGGTTGAAAATGAAAATGTGAATGTTAATGATTATTGTATCTTGAGTTCTCTTTCTCGAAAGTGCGACCCTAGAGTGATGCTGGAAGGTGAGGATCCCATTCCTGGTTCCTCCTGGTATTGTAAAATCGCCCCCAGCGAGATGGTGAGAGGTTAGGATCCCCACCTCGGTTCCTTTTGGGCATATGAGAACGTACCCCCTAGGTAGATGCAAAGGTTGTGGTTTCGCCCCACTTGCTCCAGGTTGGTTAGTATAGAGACTCCCCGGGTCGACGCAAGGGTTGTGGTTTCGTCCCACTTGCCCCAGGTTACGATGAGTGATGATATAGTTGTAAGGAATGATTATGGAATGTGTATGGATGGATGTGAAATGATTATCTGAGATACGAGTTTCGCTTGATGAAAGCAGTGACTAGCCACCGCGTGCTCCAGGTTGAGACTCGATACTCTGCTTACCCTATGTCGTAAGTGTAGCCGGATACTGTGAAAGGTCCGGATGAGCTTGCCCCCGTGATAAACACCAAGAGTGGGTGTGGTATGATTATGATTATGATTATGATTATGATATGATTGAGAATTACTCGAGTTAGGGATCCACGACAGAGGGACCGTCTAATGGTTAGCTACCAAGACTTGTCGGGTTGGCTCTATAATTGACAGATGAGACTCATCAGCCACTAAGACAGGCATACATCATATGCATTATATGTGATTTGTTTGGATTGCCTAAGTGATTGCATAATTAAATGCTGCTTGAGTATCTGCTATATTTGAATCCTATTTGTAATTTCTCTGTATGTAATAACTGTGTTTGTTGCATTTGGTTCCGTGGGTGGTTGGGAGGTTCGGAAGAGTTGGAACGGGAAGTTTTAGATAGTTCTGAAGACCCTTAGCTAGTGGCCTATTCTTAATTTCATGGTTTAGTTATGTTTTAAGCTTTAATTATCTGTTGGAAGTTCTAGGATTGCCTTTGACTTTTCCAGGACATTACATGTTAGATATGTGGGCACTGTTACCATGCTGAGAACCTCCGGTTCTCACCCATGCGGGTTTTGTGGTTTTCAGATGCAGGACAGGCGACACCTCGCTGAAGCATGCTGGAAGCTTTTGATGTTGCGAAGATCTTTACCTTTTGGGTTATTTTGGTTATCTGTATTTTGCTTAGATACTTATTATCTCCACTTATTCTATATATGCTGTACAAATTCCTCTTAGAGGTGATTTTGGAGATTCAGGCTTTGTCACTCTGTATTTTGGGTTTTCTTTTGGGTTTTCCTATATATCTATATATGTATATACACTTATTCGCTCAGGCCGGTTTATCTTCGCGAGCCAAGTCTTGAGTTTTGTTATATGTATTTTGGAACTCTTGATATATTAACTCCTTAGCTTGTTCTATCTTGTGCTGTCTGCTTTATCGCTTCGTGAGGGTTACGCTTTTTCGATTTAACGGTTTTGTTTTATCCCTTTCTTCAAAGGCTCCTAGTTACAAACCTCTTTTTCACTATATTATATATTTAAATTTTTATTTTTAGAGGTCGTAGCACCTCGCCACTTCTGCTTTACATCCTAGGTGTAAAGCTTTGTGTGGTAGGGTGTTACATTATGGTATCAAAGCAGTTCGTTCCTATAGAGCCTAAGGGACGGACTGACTATGCTTCTGAGCATACTCTGAGTTGTGTTTATGTGCTATTTAGGATATCTTCCTGATATACATAGCATAAAGTTCATGAGCATGCATTTGGAACTTTGAAGCACTGGACTTGCGATATTGAGATTGATCACCTTGATATCAATTGTTTGGTGTGAACAGGAACCAAATGGCGCCTCGTGGATGCAGTCAGGGCCATAATCAGGGTCGAGGACAGAGAGGTAATGATGTGACCATACTGATAGGTAGCTTGACTAATGTCATGACCGCGATGGCGAGTGCTGTTGCTGCCATTGGCGCTGTGGCTGCTACGACTAGTCAAGCAAGGGGTAGAACGGGACAACAAGTTAGAGTTGGAAACGATAATGTGGATGAAAATGAAGGCAGAAATGATGTCCCGAGTACAGTGGCACTAGTGAAAGTAGTGAGTTATCTGGAGTTAACTAACACGGGTAAAACAGCAGGCGAAAGCTCAAGAAGGACCGGGCTGGCTAGGAGTGATTGCCGAGAATCTTTCGCAAGAAAAAGGGGAAAGAAGACGAAGATTGCACCAAGGGGCCGTTATGCCACTTCACGTTCTAAACGCTGAAATGATGACCGAAGGAACAACAACCGTCAGGGTCCGAATTTAGAAGGCAGATTAGTACTCAACTGGAAGACTTAAAGTGTTGGAGATGCAAGAAATACCATCCAAACAGACCATGCAGGGCCGGACTAGGTGTATGTTACAAGTGAGGTCGCCCTAGACATATGTCCTGGAATTGTCGACACAGGGAACACCGGGAGGGAGCCGAATTGGATTCTCAGACTCAAGGTAATTGCAAATTAGCAGTTGAGTCTTTAACTATCTTGCATACCATTGATATGTAACATTCATTCGTGATGCATGACAAGTTTTGTTAATAGTGAAGTCTAAGTTAGTGATTAGTCGACAACTATTAGATGTTGAGACGTAGCGATATTTAGTTAACTTAGAGGAGTGGCTAGGCTTTCGAAGGTTAAGAATCACAGCGACACAACGGAAGCGGGTTGGATTATACCTAAGGGATCGGAAGTATTGAGGACTGTGCGGAGTTATTGTTTGGAACCTAGTGACAGTGAACTACGAAGATGAGAAATGGAAAGGATTCAACCTTTAGTTGCTAATCGTTTGACAGGTGAGTGAAGATGAAACCAAATCACTATTGTGAGAGAGTTTCCGAGACAATCCTGAAGGTGTACCAGAATCCCTATCTCAGAGGGAAAGCGAGTTTGCGATAGACCTAGTGTCGGGAGCCGGATTAGTTTTGATTGGACCGTAACTGCAGACACCATTATAATCGGTAGAACCTAGAATCGAGTTGAAGGGAGTATTAGAAGAGAACGGCGGAAAGATTTGTGCGAGAGGGATTGCGTCAATGCTTCTTCACAACCCGACCTAGCCTTTCTTTTGAGACTTACATTGAAAATTCTACTTCGAATTTCTTCTTGAATCTTCAACGAATTATCAAACAGAAGACTTTCAATAATTAACTTATCACAATTCACTATAGCAACTGTTCCGAGGGTTACCTGAAACTGGAGGTCGATCCCGGTTGAGATCTTCTGTACGGGTCGGTGCCGACGTGTTTGGCTGGTGAGTGGCGGCCGGAGTTGTCGTGTCTGACTTGTTGGACTGACTGCACTGCTGATCCTTGGTCACCGAAGGGTGGGGGGAACCTGCAAGAGACTCCGATGCTTAAGTTAGCATGGGTATTAAACAGGTTTTATGTAGAATCAGAGTATGAGTTATACCTGGGTGCTCCAGTGTATTTATAATGATGAGGAGTGACCTTTTTAGATAAGATAAGTTAGTTATCTTATCTTATCTTTGGGTGAGGTCAGCTTATCTTCCATGGAACCGCCCTTATCTCTGTAGGCGTGGGCGGCCTCTGGATCTGGGTCGTATTCCTTGAGTTGGACCCTTCTCTTGGCTTTCCTGTCGATTTGGCCGAGTTCTTCGTAAAGAAGTCGGTCCGCTTGACCTAAGAGAGGTCGGTCGCTTTGCTACTGAACATCCCGGTTTGGACAGCTCGACCCAGGGTATGAACAGTGCCCCTGCTTGAGCTCGGTCTTTTTTTGTTTTGGGGGCGAGTTCTTGACTTTGGTCCTTCTCTAATGAAGCCGAACTCAAGCATTTCGTTGATTCCTTTATAGCGGCTTTTGAATGTAGAACGTTTTCCTCTAAAGGCGCGCGCTTTTCGTTGATTCCTTTATAGCGGCTTTTGAATGTAGAACATTTTCCTCTAAAGGCACGCGCTTTTATATCAGCACTTTGGGAACGTGTGAGCGTTTAATACTTTCATTAATTAGTATTAATTGCCCCATTTTTCTTTGGTTCTTTATTTTGATTTTTGAAAACCCAGAAACGGTTTCTCTTTTTCGCTCTTTTTGTAACTTCTTCGTAATTTCTTCTCGCTCTTTGTCTTTCGCCCACATTTCTGCTTTTCTTGCGTTGCGGCATCACTCAGCGATTTTCTGGGCAGCTTTCATTTTTACGTCTCCTTTTTCCCTTGAAGCTTCTTCCTTCTTCAGGTTAGTTCTTCTTTTTCTTTCGTTGCTTTGGCTTTGTGATGAAGTTTTGATTTTGCTTTAGAGAAAGTTTGGATCTTTCTATTTTTGTCGCGCCTAATTGTTGTTGAAATGTGTGTTCTAGGAGTTTCTTTATCTTCTGCATGATCCTTTTTGCCTTTCCTGTTGCTTGATGCTTTTTAGGGCTTTGCATGTTCTGTTGTTTTTGTCTGATACCAATACCTAGAAAATCTGCATCTTTTCCTCGCTTTGTTTGAAGATTGCTTTTTTATCTGATTCTGAAAATGGTTGCGCCTTTGATGGTTTCTACTTGGCGTGCCTTGATGTTTGGGGATGCATGCTTTTTTGCTGGTAGACCGTGAGGCAATGATTTTGATGACTTTTTGTGTTTTTCTTTGATGAAAAATGCCATCTGTTTGCAGTCTTCTTTTCTTGTTTGAGAGGTGCTGGGGTGCGAGCTATAGATTTTTCCTGAAAACCTTGCTTTGTTACTGCCTCCAAAGGATGCCTCGAGACTTTGGTTTGAGTCTTGGGGTTTTCCTTTTCTGTTTGTTCGCCTGTATCATTTTGATCGAGTTGTTTTATCCCTCGTCCGAGATATTTTTAGTAATCCCATCTCTTTTTCTTATTGTAGGATTAGTTGGCCTCATGTCTTCTCGCAATAACATTGTAGAGATGTCTTCCAGAGTTCCCGAGGGGATGTCCGATTGGCTGGACTCCCTTGTCTTGATGTGTGTTTCTGTTGTAGATGCTGAATTTTGCATAGAGCTGAGGAAGCGTCATAGGATTTGTGGTAACAGTGCCTGGGAGAGGGATTATGAGCTTGTTGCTCCTGATTCTGATGAGAGGGTTTGTTTTCCGACCTCCATCGAGGGGGAGCGTCCCTTCTTCTATGCCTATGAATATTTCTTCAGTCAACTGGACATTACTTTTCCTTTTACTGCTTTTGAGACCGACCTGTTGTGGTCGTGTAATATTGCCCCATCCCAGCTTCACCCGAATTCCTAGGGTTTTATCAAAATTTTTCAGCTACTTTGCCAAGAGTTAGGTGTAACACCTTCTCAGGCTCTCTTCCTTTATCTGTTTGTTTCCGCCAAGCCTGGTGGCTCTTCGAAAAAGAAAGCTTCCTGGGTTTCTTTCAGGTCTGCCCAGGGCCATAAAGTGTTTGCTATGTATGATGAGTCCTTTAAGGATTTCAAGAATTACTTCTTTAAAGTTCGTGCTGTCGAGGGGGCCCGCCCCTTTTTTCTTGATGAAAATGATGAGCCTTTTTTCCCTCTAGAGTGGCAGAAGGATGTGAGAGTGTCTCGCTATACCTGGGAGATGCTTGACGATGTTGAGCGTGCCTTTGTTGTTGTTCTTGAGGATTTATGGGGAGAACCACCCTATCTTGATACAAAAAGGTTTTTGAATGACCCATCCCTGGTCCGGGCTGTTTTGGGTATTTGCCTGACTTGTTTCTATGCTTGTTTCTTAGTTTGGCTTCCTCATCTTGTGATTGTAACCCTTTACTGTGGCTAATTTTGTATTTGCAGAGATGTCAAAAAATAATGATTCCATGAAGGCCTTCAAAAGGGCAAAGAAGGCAACTGCTGCTCAGAATATCTCGGCCAAGGCGGCCGGGGAGGGATCTTCCCAAGTGCAAGTGAAGCCGCCTGTGCCGAGTTCTCCTGGACCGAGGAAGGTGATCCCTACTCCTCGGGTTCGTCTAGCTGACCCTCCACCGACTTCTGTCTCTAGTTCTGGTGCTCCTCCCAACAAGAAACAAAAAACAGCTGAGCCTTTCAACCTTGATGCTCCTGACTTTAATGCAATTGAATTTGTGGATCAGCAAATTGGTCCCTACGGTGCCCTTCCTATGGACGATGTGTCGCTCCTTCGTCATCTGGACTTTATAACTCGAAGTAGTGTTAGAATGGCATATATGGGGGCTGCCCTATACTGGACTGCTCAAAATCTTCCTCTCCATGCCACCAAAGCCTTTATGGAGGAGGCTAAACAGGAGTTTGATCGGATGAAGGGCCTGAAGGAGGAGCTTGAAGTAAAGGTAGCCAAGTTGGAGAAGGATATGGAGAACGAGAAGGCGAGTTCACTTTCTCTGGAGGCCTCTGTGAGGCTGGCCGAGGACACAACGCTGATGCATAAGGACAGCTATGTCACATCCTATCGGGAGGGGATGCGTCTAAAGGAGGAGTTGGAGAACGCCCGGGCTGATTACTCCGAGCTCCAGGGTCATCTTGTTGGCAGCGTAACTGCTGCCTATGAGAACCTGAAAGAGCAAGTTCAGATTATTGCTCCCGAGGCCGACCTTACTCTCTTCAGCCTGGATAATGTTGTTAGGGATGGTAAGATTGTCCCTGATGACGAGGATGATGATGATGTCGAACCCTTCCCTGTGTCTTCTGCCAAGGTGTCAGCTCCTACTGTTCCTCCTGCCGAGGTCGGCCCTCCCGCTTCTGATCCTGACTGCCAGATCTTAAACCGGGATGATGGTACTGTGGATGCTGTTCCTCTCCAGGCTCGCCCTCCTTCTCCTCAGGCTGATGCCGCTAAAAAGTCTTCTAATCTTTAGCTGATTTATTTTGGATATTTGTGTAGTTGGCCCGGCTTGTGGGCTTTTAAACTCTTTATTTTGTGGTTGGTTTATTTTGCTGACACTCTTTCTGATTGCTTGTTTAGCAACCCATTATTTTGAAAAACACAACGAGTAGCTTCTAAGCTTTTGGGTCTGACCCTGAAGCTTTGTTATTTTATGTCATGCTTGCTTGCGCCTGTCTTAGCTTCTTTATATGTTTCGAGAATGTTGAAGCCTTGTTGCTCAGCCTCTTTGAACTGCTTTGTACTTGGAGGTTGTAGATGCGTGGATCCAATTAGCAATCCATGACCGACTTCTTTGTCCTTTTCCAAGTAGTTGATCGACGTCGTCATGTCGATCTTTTCTCGGTTATTTTTAGTAATCTTCTTTTTTGGACCTTAGTCAGGTCTCTTTCAGGGATTACTTTTATAACTTGTTTGTTGTAGGAGACTGACTTCGTTATGTCGATCTCTTCTAAGTTATTTTTGTAATCCTCTTTCTTGGATCTTTGTCAGATCTCTTTCAGGGATTACTTTTATAACTTGTTTGTTGTAGGAGACCGACTTCGTTATGTCGATCTCTTCTAAGTTATTTTTGTAATCCTCTTTCTTGGATCTTTGTCAGATCTCTTTCAGGGATTACTTTTATAACTTGTTTGTAGGAGGTCGACTTCTTTGCGTCGTCCTCTTTCTAAGTTATTTTTGTAGTCCTCTTTTTTGGACCTTTGTCAGGTCTCTTTCAGGGGCTACTTTTATAACTTTTCATTTTGGGCTGACTTTGTCATGTCGGGCCCCTCTAAGTTAAAGTAATCCTCTTTAATAGGGTTGGCCATACCTCTTTCCAGGGTTTACTTATAACTTGGGTTGACTTGGTCCGACTTCTTAACGTCGACCAGTCTTTAAGTTATTATTTAGCAATCCATAAGACCTCGTCAGGTTCTTTTTCCGGATCACTTTTGATAACTTCTTACATTATTCTGTGTTCATCTTTGCCGATTTGTAGAAGGTGGTTGCTATCTTTAGATCGTCTTTTAGATGAATCGCGTTTTCACCTTTATCGGACGATTGTCTTTATCGTGATTGTGCAGTGAAATTGTTTTTCACTTTATGCCGATCTGTTGGTTTATAATCGGACGATGAATGCTTCAGATTAATGCATCTTGGAAACTTGTAGAATATCTAAAATATATTTTATTCAAAGGAAGGTGCAAATATATATATGTGGGAATTTTTCATCCCTTTATGTCGGATAGTGTCTGAGTCTCTACTTGGTGCCTCATTAAAAAACCTTTTCAGGAAAAAGAGTGCAGCCAATAGTGAGATCTTTTATCTTTTCTAGCTGTAGTACCTTCTTAGGTTGCAGGCATGCCATGATCTGGGAAGCTCTCATCCATCGAGTTCGGACAGTCTGTAGTAGCCATTCCCAAGTACTTCTACAACTCGGTAGGGTCCTTTCCAGTTTGCTGCCAATTTTCCTTCTCCTGGTCAAGTTGTTCCAATATCATTTCGGATTAGGATGAGATCATTCTCCACGAAACTTCTCGGCACTACCCATTGATTATATCTGGAAGCCATTCGACGTTTTAGTGCTTCTTTTCTGATTCGAGATCTTTCTTGGATTTCAGGTAGTAGGTCGAGCTCTTCCTTTTGAAGTTGGGAGTTTGCTTCCTCATTGTAATGAACCACTCTAGGCGATCCTTCCTCAATCTCTACTGGGATCATTGCTTCTATTTCGTATGCTAACCGGAAGGGGATTCCTTTGTGGTGGAGTGTGGCGTCGTTTGATACGCCCATAGAACTTGTGGAAGCTCTTCTGCCCAGGCTCCCTTTGCGTCTTGTAATCTCCGTTTTAACCCGGCCAATATGACTTTGTTGGCAGCTTCGACCTATCTATTGGCTTGCGGATGTTCCACGGAGGTGTACTAGTGCTTTATGTTCAAGTCGGCTACTAATTTTCTGAAGCCTGCATCCATGAATTGAGTGCCATTGTCTGTGGTGATGGAGTGTGGAACCCTGAACCTTGTGACAATGTTTCTATATAGGAATTTCCGGTTTCTTTGAGCAGTGGCGTTGGCTAGGGGCTCTGCCTCGATCCACTTTTTAAAATAGTCTACCCCTACTATGAGGAATTTAACTTGTCCTGATCCCTGGGGGAAGGGTCCGAGAAGATCAAGTCCCCATTTTGCAAACGACCAAGGCGAAGTTATGCTGATAAGCTCTTCTGGCGGGGCGATGTGAAAGTTGGCATGTTTTTGACATGGTGGACATGTCTTTACAAATTCTGTAGCTTCTTTCTGTAGAGTTGGCCAATAAAATCCCGCCTGGAGTACTTTTTTGGCGAGTGCTCGTGCTCCAAGATGATTGCCACAAATGTCGCCGTGTACTTCTTCTAGCACTTCCCTTGTGTTGGAGGTCGGCACGCATTTTAGTAATGGTATTGAGATCCCTCTTTTGTACAGGATGTTGTTTATGATAGTGTAGTACTGTGCCTCCCTTTTTAACCTCTTTGCCTCCTTTTCTTCTGTGGGGAGTGTTTCTGCTTTGAGGTAGTTAATTATGGGGGTCATCCATCCTTGGTCCTGACTTGTTATGGCTAGGACTTTTTTCTCTTTCGAGATTGACGGGTTCTGTAGCATTTCCTGGATGAGGCTTCTATTGTTGCCCCCTGGTTTGTGCTGGCTAGTTTCGAGAGTCCGTCAGCTCGGGCATTTTGTTCGCGGGGTATGTGGCAGATCTTATATTCCCCGAGTTGTCCGAGCTGTTCCTTGGTTTTATCCAAATACTTTTTCATGGTGGGATCTTTGGCTTGGTAGCTCCCTGTTATCTGTGAGGTGACTACTTGTGAATCGCTGTAAATGTTGAGTTTTTGAGCTCCAACCTCTTTAGCCAGCTTTAAACCAGCTAATAACGCTTCATATTCCGCCTGGTTGTTTAAGGCCGGGAACCCAAACTTGAGGGAGAGCTCAACTTGGGTTCCTTTGTTGCTTTCTATTATCACACCTGTGCCGCTTCTAGTCTTATTTGAAGAACCGTCCACATAGAGATTCCATTCTGTGGGGATTTCCAGGGCATCTGTGAATTCTGCGATAAAGTCGGCCAGATACTGTGATTTGATGGCCGTCCGAGCTTCATATTGGAGGTCAAACTCGGATAACTCGATTGCCCATTGTAAAATTCTACTTGCTAAATCTGTTTTCTGCAATATTCCTTTTATGGGTTGGTTAGTTCGAACCTTACTGGTGTGAGCCTGGAAGTACGGGCGAAGTCGTCGAGATGTTAGAATGAGAGTATAGGAAAACTTTTCTATCTTCTGGTAGTTCAACTCGGATCCCTGTAGCGCTTTACTAATGAAGTAGACGGGTTGTTGCCCACTTTCGTCTTCTCTGACTAGTGCTGAGGCTATTGTCCGGCTTCCTACTGCGAGATATAATATGAGCGGTTTTCCTTTTCGTGGCCGAGATAGGATAGGTGGCCATCCTAAGAATTCCTTGAAGTCTTGGAAAGCTTGTTCACATTCTGTTGTCCATTCGAATTGCTTTCCCTTCTTTAAAGTAGCATAGAAGGGGAGAAATCTTATCGCTGATCCTGATAAGAACCTGGATAGGGCGGCCAATCTCCCGTTGAGTTGCTGTACTTCTTTGACACAGGTTGGGCTCTTCATGTTGAGTATGGCTTGACATTTATCCGGATTTGCTTCAATTCCTCTTTGTGTGAGCATGAAACCTAAGAATTTGCCCGCTTCTACTGCAAAGGTGCATTTTGCGGGATTGAGTCGCATGTCATGCTTCCTTATAGTGTCGAACACTTGAGCCAGGTCGGACAATAATGTCTCTTTGCTTTGTATCTTTATCAACATGTCGTCCACATAGACTTCCATGATTTTTCTGATGTGATCTGAGAAGACTTTATTCATTAGCCTTTGATAAGTGGCTCCCGCATTCTTGAGACCGAAAGGCATCACAATGTAGCAGTAATTCACTTTCGGCGTTAAAAATGAGGTCTTTTCTTGATCTGGTGGATACATGGGGATTTGGTTGTATCCCGAGTATGCGTCCATAAACGAGAGGTATCTATATCCGGAGGAAGCATCTACCAGAGCGTCGATACTTGGGAGTGGGTAAGGATCCTTTGGGCAGGCTTTGTTGAGATCGGTGTAATCGGTGCACATTCGCCACTTCCCATTTGATTTTCTCACCAAGACGATGTTGGCTAGCCATAGTGGGTACTTGACTTCTCTTATGAATCCTGCCTCCAGTAATGCTTGTACCTGTTCTTCCACAGCTTGGGATCGTTCTGGCCCAAGTTTTCTTCGTCTTTGCTGTACCGGCCGAGATCCTGGATAGACCGCCAACTTGTGGCACATTAGCTTGGGGTCTATGCCTGGCATGTCTGCAGCTTTCCATGCGAAGAGATCGACGTTATCTCGTAAGAATTGTACCAGTAATTCTTTTGAGTCTCCTCTCAGGATCATGCCGATATTAGTCGTTTTGTTCGAGGTGTCTCCGATCTGAACCTTCTCTATCTCACCTTCTGGCTGCGGACGGAGTTCTTCTCGTGTCTGAACTCCGCCAAGCTCAATTGTATGAAACTCTTCTCCTCTGCCTCTGAGGTTTAGACTTTCGTTATAACAGCGGCGTGCCATCTTTTGATCTGCTTTTATTGTGGCTATCCCCTCTGTAGTTGGGAATTTCATGCATAGATGTGGAGTCGAGACTATTGCGCCGAGTTGATTTAGTGTTTTCCGACCTATTAGAGCATTGTAGGATGAACTCATGTCGACCACAATGTAGTCTATTTTGAGTGTCCTGGATTGGTTCCCTTTTTCGAAGGTTATAGGTAGTGACACGTATCCCAGTGGTTGTACCGGGGTATCTCCCAGTCCGAACAGACTATTCGGGTATGCCCTAAGCTCCTTGTCTTCTAGGCCGAGCTTGTCGAAGGCAGTTTTGAATAAGATGTCGGCGGAGCTCCCTTGGTCTATTAACGTGCGGTGAAGATTGGCGTTTGCCAGTATGATGGTGATGACCATGGGGTCGTCGTGTCCCGAGATGATACCGGATGCGTCCTCTTTAGTGAATGTGATTGCAGGGATGTTGGGTGCTTCCTCCTTTCCCTCGACATGATATACTTCTTTGAGATATCTTTTGCAAGATGATTTGGAGATTCCTCCCCCTGCGAATCCGCCGTGTATCATGTGGACGTGTCTTTCCGGTGTACGAGGTGATAGCGCGGTTCGTTCGATATCTTCGTCCCTTCGTCTCTTTCTTTGGCCATCATCTCGGGTGGCTAGAAACCGATCTAGTTTTCCTTCCCTCACCAATTTTTCTATGATGTTCTTTAGATCGAAGCACTCGTTGGTGGAGTGCCCTCGCACTCAATGATATTCGCAATATTCATTCCGGTTTCCTCCTCCTCTTTTGCCTTTGAGTGACCGAGCTGGGGGTATTTTCTTCGTATGGCAGACTTCTTTGTATACGTCAACTAGGGATGCCCTGAGAGGGGGTGTAATTGTGGTATTTTTTGATTTTCTCCCCTTGTCGATCTTCTTTCCTTTTGGATTTCTTGTCTTTATCTCGGCAGGGGACCCCGGATTTTGAGGTTTCTCCCAACCGAGCGTTTTCTTCCATGTTGATGTATTTTTCTGCTCGCTCCTGCACTTCGTCTAAGGAGGTAGGATACTTTTTTGATATGGATTGGCTAAAAAGTCCTTCTCGTAGGTCATTGATGAGTCCCATGATGGCGGCCTCTGTTGGAAAGCTTTGTATGTCCATGCATGTTTTGTTGAATCTTTCCATGTAGTTGCGGAGGCTCTCCCGATCTCCTTGATCCCCAGTAAACTGGGGGCGTGCTTGGCCTTATCTTTCTGGATGGAGAATCTGGCTAGGAAGTTTTTGGCTAGGTCATCAAAATTTGAGATGGACTTTGGAGGTAGGTTGTCGAACCATCTGATTGCTGTCTTCGTGAGAGTTGTTGGAAAAGCTTTGCAGCGAACGGCATCTGAGGCGTCGGTGAGGTACATTCTGCTTCTGAAATTGCTGAAATGATGGTTGAGATCTGTGGTGCCATCATACAAAGTCATATCCGGGAGTTTGAAGTCTTTTGGAATTTTGGTTTTCATGATTTCCATGGTGAATGGATCTTGCTCTTTGCGTGAATTTTCCTCAGGAGTGGTCCCAGGAGCTTTTGATTTGAGATCGGCTTCTAGTTGCGGTAGTTTATCTTCCAATTCTCGACGCCGCCGTACCTCTCTTTGTAGATCCTTTCCGACCTCTCGTTGTTGTTGGGTTTCTTTTTCAAGTTGCTTTAAACGGTCTTGAAGTGCTTCTATTACCCCTGGATTTGATGAATTTTTGTCCCCGTTGGATTCCGGAGTATCCTTTAGCGTAGTGTTCGCGCTCTTGTGCGGTGTTCTATTTTCCATATCTGAATCGTGGTCGTTGTCATGACCGTCCGCGATGGTGTTGGGATGACTTCCAGGTTCCCTGGCAACGGCGCGAATGTTCCGAGGGTTACCTGAAACTGGAGGTTGATCTCGGTTGAGATCTTATGTACGGGTCGGTGCCGATGTGTCTGGCTGGTGAGTGTCGGCCGGAGTTGTCATGTCCGACTTGTTGGACTGACTGCACTGCTGATCCTTGGTCACCGAAGGGTAGGGGGTACCTGCAAGAGACTCCGATGCTTAAGTTAGCATGGGTATTAAACAGGTTTTATGTAGAATCAGAGTATGAGTTATACTTGGGTGCTCCAGTGTATTTAAATGATAAGGAGTGACCTTTTTAGAAAAGATAAGTTAGTTATCTTATCTTATCTTTGGGTGAGGTCAGCTTATCTTCCATGGAACCGCCCTTATCTCTATAGGCATGGGCGGCCTCTGGATCTGGGTCGTATTCCTTGAGTTGGACCCTTCTTTGGGCTTTCCTGTTGATTTGGCCGAGTTCTTCGTAAAGAAGTCGGTCTGCTTGACCTAAGAGAGGTCGGTCGCTTTGCTACTGAACATCCCGGTTTGGACAGCTCGACCCAGGATATGAACAACAACCAATCACAATATCAACTTTGTTAAATCGTTCATGTACCATGGTGACAACCCAATTTAGCAATCCAAATGTTCTCATAATCATTGCTCAAGCTCATTTCAATATCATAGTCGACTATCCGGTATCACTCTCATTCCTAATCATTAGTCACACAAAACATCTGTGGATTATTGCAAATATTTCACAAGCTTCTTGGCATTCTTGATGAATTGATCCTCCTTCCAATGCTGCCTTTTACTTATATGAGTCTCATTTTTCTAGATTGAGCCTGAACTTATCTTGGTATAATCATCTAAATCCTTGAATCTTAGGGGCGTGTTACGAGCGGAGTTGATCTTTTTGCAAACTTGTGTTCTCTTTGACATTAGCTGAGACTTGCTTAATTTGATGTGTCTTGTTCTCCCTATCATGGTTTTAATTTGAACCTTTTCTCTTGAGATGCATCTTGAATTCTTCTCCTTGTGTATTTCGTTATTCACACTTTTGTTTAATTACTATACAAGACATCTTTGTGACTTCTCGCGAATGCCGTTCGTATTGATCGTTCATCTTTCAAGCTTAACATCTGTTTAAGAATTAGTTCAAACCTAAATTAGTATCACGTATAACCTTTAGTGGTAGCCGTTGAGATATTGGTCCCTTAGAGCAAGACCCTTGAACGTGGGAGATGAAGCATGCATGTGTGCGATATCAAGAGGAATTTTGGAGCCTAAATTCTTGCCGACCGTATTGCCTGAAGTTACATTGACACGCTAGGGTGCACCGTGTGTGTGGATGCTTGAAGGTGAAGAAAACTTTTGAATCTTGAGAGGAAGATTGATATTGGTACCAATACTCGCGACACTTGAACCTAATAAATCCTTTGAAACTGCTGTGGTGCAACATCGAAGGGGTTTTGGATGCACGTGGAGGCAACATCGTAAAGTGGTAACAAGCGTCCTCAGTAAGAAGACTCTGAGTGTTGTTGGAGAACGATTAAGGAGAAGGAAACGTTAAGTAAGGTTGTAGTCTAAAGCTGGATGTCGAGGCAGCAGCTAGAGATATCAGACTGAATCGGTTGCGAATTTCAAGGAGTTGTAAGGCCGAGAGTTTGAGATGTGCAGTAAGAGGGTAAAGAGCTACTAAGAATTTTGAAGCATGTTGAACAAGGGAATCAAGCATCTTAGGTTCTAAATTAATAACCAAAAACGATGAAGAAAGAGTAAGGGGAAATCGAGTTAAGGTTCTAACTGTGCAAGCTGACCAAAAGTTATGTAGACAAACAGAGTGAGCCTAGAAAGTTTAAAAGAGAAAGCTGCGTATTATTGGAGACTACTTCGGCGACCGGTAAGAGAAGAGCGATGGATCTAAAGGAATTTAATTCGAGGATGATGGGCCGTCTGGGGTGCTAGAACAATTTGAATCAGTTCAATTTAAAAAGGGTATGAAGCATCAAGTAATCCCAATCAGGATTGATGACGTAAACGTAAGGAACTCTGAGAAAAAGAAACCTTACTGGAGAGGTGACTTGGAAATCAAGTCAGGATGGAGAAGCACACCGAAGAGCTTGAATTAGCAATGGGGACAAACTACCTGCACCTATTTGCAGGTAACTAAATTCAAATTTTGTGGGCAAAATTCCTATTGAGGTGGGTAGAATGTAAAACCCGGTTAATTAATAACTAATTAACCCATAAATTAAAATATATTCTAGAAATGTGAGAAATGAGATTTTTATGGTTTAATATGATAGAAAAAATTAAAATGAGTATTTTGACACTAATTTTAAAGAAATCAGTCTAAGATTGGGCCGAACGGGCCAAACCGGGCCAACTGGACCCAAGTTGGGCCCATGGCCCAGCCAAGCTTCTCTTAATTAAGAGAGTTCAGCTCTCTTCCTTCCCAAAACAACACACACACAGAACTCAAAGAAAGGGAGAGGGGGAGAAACATAAACCCTTGCTCCAGGTTGAGACTCGATACTCTGCTGACCCTATGTCGTAAGTGTGGCCGGACACTGAAAAGTCCGGATGAGCTCGCCCCCGTGATAAACACCAAGAGTGGGTCTGGTATGATTATGATTATGATTATGATTATGAATATGATATGATTGAGAATTACTCGAGTTAGGGATGCACGACAGAGGGACCGTCCAATGGTTAGCTACCAAGACTTGTCGGGTTGGCTCTATAACCGACAGATGAGACTCATCAGCCACTAGGACAGGCATACATCATATGCATTATATGTGATTTGTTTGGATTGCCTAAGTGATTGCATAATTAAATGCTACTTGAGTATTTGCTATATTTGAATTATATTTGTAATTTCTCTGTATGTAATAACTGTGTTTGTTGCATTTGGTTCCGTGGGTGGTTGGGAGGTTCGGAGGAGTTGGAATGGGGAGTTTTAGATAGTTCTGAAGACCCTTAGCTAGTGGCCTATTCTTAATTTCATGGTTTAGTTATGTTTTAAGCTTTAATTATTTGTTGGAAGTTCTAGGATTGCCTTCGGCTTTCCCAGGACATTACATGTTAGATGTGTGGGCACTGTTACCATGCTGAGAACCTCCGATTCTCACCCATGCGGGTTTTGTGGTTTTCAGATGCAGGACAGGCGACACCTCGCTGAAGCATGCTGGAAGCTTCTGATGTTGCGAAGATCTTTACCTTTTGGGTTATTTTGGTTATCTGTATTTTTCTTAGATACTTATTATCTCCACTTATTCTGTATATGCTGTACAAATTCCTCTTAGAGGTAATTTTGGAGATTCAAGCTTTGTCACTCTGTATTTTGGGTTTTCTTTGACGTTTTTCTATATATCTATATATGTATATACACTTATTCGCTCGGGCCGATTTATCTTTACGAGCCGAGTCTTGAGTTTTGTTATATGTATTTTGGAACTCTTGATATATTAACTCCTTAGCTTGTTCTATCTTGCGCTGTCTGCTTTATCGCTTCGTGAGCGTTACGCTTTTTGATTTAACGGTTTTGTTTTATCCTTTTCTTCAAAGGCTCCTAGTTATAAACATCTTTTCACTATATTATATATTTAAATTTTTATTTTTAGAGGTCGTAGCACCTTGCCACCTCTGCTTTACATCCTAGGTGTAAAGCTCTGTGTGGTAGGGTGTTACAAAACTACTGCACCCAAATAGCAAAAAAGTCAGAAAGTCTTTTGGATAACAGTAATTTATAGGAGAGGAAGCTCTAGTCCCAAGGATAGAGGAATGGATGAAAGAAGGCGAAACTGCACAGAAAAATACTACAGAAGTAGTTATCGAAGAGGCCAATAGAAGTGGGAGAGCACCCGAAACAGGGGGACCCTCAAGGAATGGTCGTTTGCCCAAGCAATAAAGTCAGGAAAATCTAAGGAGAATGTAAATCGACCTGTGGAGATCACTATGGAAAAGAAAAAGAGGAGCGACGAGGACCAGGAAGAAGAGGTGCAGGAAGTCGGAGAAAACCGCTGAAGGGCTTTTCAACTTGGTAATCACAGATGAGGTCAAAGCCGATCTAAGGAAAGACTGGTGGGACTCCTTGATAGTCAAGTTGTTAGGCAGGAAGATTTCTCTGCTTGTGCTAAAAAAGAGATTAGAGGTGATGTGGGATAAAATGGGAAGCATTGATGTAATAGATATAGGTAATGATTTCTTCCTAGTTCATTTTTACAATTTCGAGGATCTTGATTTTGTATTAATGGAAGGACCATGGAAGGTATTGGACCATTATCTAGCCATCCAGCTATGGAAACTTGATTTCAATCCTTATAATACTCATATAGAGACCATTGTAGCCTGGATTTGCCTACCAGGCCTTGCAATCGAATATTACAACCGCATGATACTAGAGAAAATTGGCAATATTGTTGGGAAAACCCTTAAAGTTAACACCAACACATCTCAAATTTCCAGGTAAATTCGCAAAGATTTGCACTGAAGTTGATCTGCAAAAACCACTTATTTCCAAATACCTTATCAATGGGCTGTCTCACATTGTAGAATTTGAAGGGCTGCACCAAGTGTGCTTTGCTTGTGGCAGAGTGGGGCATGAAAAAAAAAACTGCCCGAAAGTGAAGAAAACTATGACAAACTAAGGAAGTATGGTGGAGAATCTAAGAGCAGAAGAGATCAAAACAGAGAAAAATACCATTAACGATGACAATAGCACGTCTGAGAAAGAGAAAGGTAAAGGGGTAATAGTGGAAACACAAGATCCCTATGGCCTCTAGATGCTTGTGCAACGTACAACACGTGGCAAAAAGAACAACAACGCAAGAGAAGGTACAAGTAATGGAGTGCCAGCAAAAGGCAAAGAGCAGAGGATCGTGGAGACAATAGCACCTCCCTCCAGGTTTGCTGCACTGCAAATGGATGAAGGCAATGAAGGTTTCATACATATTAAGGAAAAAGACAAAATTAATGAAGGACAAACAGAAACTACCAGGCCTCAAGGGGGAAAAAAATGATGAAAAAGGGGAGAAAAGAATGACTCAAAAGAAAAACAAACACAGAACCCTACCTATAAAACACAAAACCCGAATAAGCCCACAAATAAAAACAACTTGCGAAATAAACCAAGACCTAGCCATTTTGGGTCCGTCGCCCAAAAAACCCAAGAAGAAAACAAAAATATGATAACCATCCAACAACAACAGCCCATATCTCAACCCAAAAATGCAATAATAACCAGCCCATAACTCTTGTACACCACACCCACCCCATCGACAGTAACACCCAGAACTAGAACTCACAACTTGAATCCCAACCTCACCACTTCAAAGAAAATTGGACTGAAATGGAGAGTGATACCTCACCACAATCGTCAGAAGTGGTGGAATCAACCCTGGACGGAATGAATTTGGATAAACCCCCAGATCTAACATCCCAAGGATTTGAATCAATAGATTTAGAGGTTGTTATAGAAGCCATGAAAAAATTTGAGCAGGAAAATGGCAACAATGGAGCCTTGATCAAGGACAGCCATACTGATTTAGGGGATGAGATGCAGTACCAATAAGGGGGTTCTACCCCGTATGAAACCAGGTACTCTATGGCGTGGTTGTTTTATCTTGGATTTTCTTGTTTCGTCTTTCTCTTGCTAATAATATGAAGATTTTGTCATGGAATATTAGAGGGTGTGTGAATAATTCTACAATTCATACACTCAAAGAGATTGTTAACCAACATAGGCCAGATATTACTATTTTAGTTGAAACAAAGTGTAGTGGAGATACTGCAAGTAGAGTAATTAAAGTGATGGGCTTCAGAAACAATATTCTAGAAAAGGCAATAGGTTTGTGGGCAGAATATAGGTTTTATGGAACAACGATGATATTAGGCTGAGAGTTAATATTTCCCAACAGTAATTTATTCACTTAGAGGTGAACGATTTGAAGAATAAAGAATGGTTTTTAACGGCAGTATATGCAAATCCTCACCCCCCATCAAAGGAGGATTTTGTGGGAGGTCTTGGATGAAATAGCCAGAGATATGAGAAAGGAGTGGATGTTGATTGGAGATTTCAATGACATCATGGGAGATATAGAAAAAAAGGGAGGAGCTCCCATTGATGTTACAGCTTGTAATCATTTTAGAGGCTGGGTAGAAGAGTGTTGCTTGATCGATTTGGGTTTTATTGGTTCTAAGTTTACTTGGATTGGTGGAATTAGAGAAGATAGAGAAAGGGTCTTCAAAAGGCTTGATCGTGCCTTAGCTAACTCAGAATGGAGAATGGCCTTCCCAGATGCAACAGTTAATGTGCTCCCAAGGGTGAACTCTGACCACCACCTCCTGCTAGCAGATTTAGATCTAGGGAGATTTGATAAGGGAGAGAAGCCATTTCATTTTGAAGCATTGTGGCTAATCCATCGAGAATTTACAAACTTCATGCAACACTCTTGGAGAAAGGACTTATCTATTCCGAGAGCATTGGAATAACTTAAAAGCAACCTAAAAACTTGAAACATGGAGGTGTTTGGACATGTAACAAAGAAGAAAAGAAGAATTCTCAATCGGCTCCAAGGAATTCAAAAAGCAGCATCCTATGGCAATAACTCGTTTCTTCGAGGATTAGAGAAAGAGATGAAACGAGAATTGGAGACTATTTTGGACCGTGAAAAAATTCTTTGGTTGCAAAAATCTCGACAACAATGGATTATAGAAGGAGATAGAAATACGAGATACTACCACACAAAAACACTCATTAGGAGAAGGAAAAATTGTATTATTAAGTTGAGAAGACAAGATGGCAGCAGGCGTGAGAACATTAAAGAATTGATGGAGTTAGCTATTAATTTTTACAAAGAGTTGTATAAAGAAGATAATGACAACAGGGCTCCTCTTATTACAAAATGCAAATTTCCCATCATAGACAAACAAGCCAGTATGGTGCACGAAAATTACTTCACACTATGTAATTTTGCACAACTAACCAGCAAGTGCACTGGGTCGTCCAAGTAATACCTTACGTGAGTAAGGGTCGATCCCCCGGAGATTGTTGGTTTGAAGCAAGCTATTGTTATCTTGCAACTCTTAGTCAGGATATTACTTTGTGGTTATCAATTGACTTGCAAATAAACAAGAGAGCATGAATTAAAGGTTACTTGTTATACAGTAAATGAGAATATGTTGGAGTTTTGGAGATGCTTTGTCTTTTGAATCCCTGCTTTATCCCTATCTTCTTCTTCACGCAAGCACGTCCCTCCTATGGCAAGCTGTGTGTTGGTGGATTATCGTTGTCAATGGCTACCATCCTTCCTCTCAGTGAAAATGGTCCAGGTGCGCTGTCACCGCACGGCTAATCATCTGTAGGTTCTCGATCATACTGGAATAGGATTTACTATCCTTTTTCGTTTGTCACTACGCCCAGTACTCGCGAGTTTGAAGCTCGTCACAGTCATCCAGTCCCAGAATCCTACTCGGAATATCACAGACAAGGTTTAGACTTTCCAGATTCTCAAGGATGCTGCCAATGGATTCTAGCTTATACCACGGAGATTCTGATTAAGGAATCTAAGAGATATTCATTCAATCTGATGTAGAATGGAGGTGGTTGTCAGACACACGTTCATGGATTGAGGAAGGTGATGAGTGTCACGGATCATCACCTTCTCTATAATTAAGCGCAAATGAATATCTAAGATAGGAACACGCATGTTTGAATGGAAAACAGAAATAGTTGCATTAATTCATCAAAACACAGCAGAGCTCCTCACCCCCAACAATGGAGATTAGAGACTCATGCCGTCAGAGATTACAAAGTTCAGATCTAAAAATGTCATAAGATACAAAATAAATCTCTAAAAGTTGTTTAAATACTAAATTAGTAACCTAGGTTTACAGCAAATGAGTAAACTATGATAGATAGTGCAGAAATCTACTTCTGGGGCCCACATGGTGTGTGCTAGGGCTGAGACTAAAGCTTCTCACATGCTTGGGATGTTTTGGGCGTTCAACGCCGGGTTGTAACCTGTTTCTGTCGTTGAACTCCAACTTATAACCTGTTTTTGGCGCTGGACGCCAGACTACAACATGGAACTGGCGTTGAACGCTAGTTTACATCATCTATCCTTGAGCAAAGTATGGACTATTATATATTGCTAGAAAGCCCTGGATGTCTACTTTCCAACACAATTGGAAGCGCGTCAATTGGACTCTTATAGCTCCAGAAATTCCATTCTGAGTGCAGAGAGGTTAGGATCCAACAGCATCAGCAGTCCTTTTTCAGCCTGAATAAGATTTTTGCTCAGCTCCCTCAATTTCAGCCAGAAAATACCTGAAATTATAGAAAAACACACAGACTCATAGTAAAGCCCAGAAATATGAATTTTGCCTAGAAACTAATGAAAATAAACTAAAAACTAACTAAAACATACTAAAAACTATATGAAATTAACCCCAAAAAGCGTATAAAATATCTGCTCATCACAACACCAAACTTGAACTGTTGCTTGTCCCCAAGCAACTAGACAAATAAAATAGAATACAAATGAGTCAAGAAGCAATAATATCTCAGAGTTTTTGAGTGAAGCTCAGATTCTAATTAAATGAGCGGGACTAGTAGCTTTTTGCTTCCGAACAGTTTTGGCATCTCACTTTATCCATTGAAGCTCAGAATGATTGGCATCTATAGGAACTTAGAATTCAGATAGTGTTATTGATTCTCCTAGTTCAGTATGTTGATTCTTGAACACAGCTACTTTTATGAGTCTTGGCCGTGGCCCTAAGCACTTTGTTTTCTAGTATTACCACCGGATACATAAATGCCATAGACATATAATTGGGTGAACCTTTTCAGATTGTGACTCAGCTTTGCTAAAGTCCTCAATTAGAGGTGTCCAGGGTTCTTAAGCACACTCTTCTTTTTGCTTTGGACCTTGACTTTAACCGCTCAGTCTCAAGTTTTCACTTGACACCTTCATGCCACAAGCACATGGTTAGGGACAGCTTGGTTTAGCCGCTTAGACCAGGATTTGATTACCTTAGGCCCTCCTATCCACTGATGCTCAAAGCCTTGGATCCTTTTTATTACCCTTACCTTTTGGTTTTAAGGGTTATTGGCTTTTTCTGCTTGCTCTTTTTTTTTTGCAAGCTTTGTATTCACTGCTTTTTCTTGCTTCAAGAATCATTTTTATGATTTTTCAGATTACCAATAAAATGTCTCATGTTTATCATTCTTTCAAGAGCCAACATATTTAACATTCAAGAACATCAAATTCCAAAGACATATGCACTATTCAAGCATTCATTCAGAAGGCAGAAAGCATTGCCACCACATGTAATTAATCAGAATTTCTTGTATTAAAACTCGAAAAATATTGCCTCCTTATCCTAAAGAAAATCTTCTATTTTATTCATGTTTAATGATGATGAGAAGAATAAATTATAGCTTAATTGGAGATAAAATAACTACTAATTAGTACTATAACTACTAAGATAGAATTCAAATAAGAACAATTATCACAGAGTTAAGGCTAAGATTAGGGCTCAACAACCTTGAGTTTGGGATGTGGATGTTCCTCTAGTCTGTGGAGTGCTTGGTCCCTCAAGAGATAACTTCTGATGCTTCAGTTCCTTTAAGTCACACCCTTGCTCTTCTTGTTCCCTGAGCAGTTTGCAGAGCATACTGTTTTGATTTTGCTGTTCTTCCTTTATTTGGTCCATAGATTCTTGCAACTTGGTAACAGATGCTTCAAGCTGTTCCCAATATTCAAATTGAGGGACTTCTGGGAGGAATTCTTGCGCCCTCCTCTTGGTGGGGTCATCCTGCATTTGTTGTTTTTCCATTGTGATTTTAGTGATTGGTTGCTCCACTGAGATATACTCTGTTATTCCCATCTTTACTCCAGCATCTTTGCAGAGCATGGAGATTAAGCTTGGGTAAGCCAACCTGGCATCCTTGGAGTTCTTGTTAGCAAGTATGTAGAATTCAGATGGGATCAGTTGATGAACTTCTACTTCTTTTCCCAACATAATGCAATGGATCATCACTGCTCTTTTAACAGTGACTTCAGAACGGTTGCTTGTGGGCAATATAGAACGCCCAATGAAGTCCAGCCAACCTCTGGCGACTGGTTTGAGATCTTCTCTCTTGAGTTGATTTGGGACACCCTTGCTGCTGGTGGTCCACCTGGCTCCAGGGATGCATATATCCTCTAGAATCTTATCCAGGCCCTTGTTTGTTCTCATCATTCTCCTATTGAAGGAGTCTGGATCATCTTTCAGCTGAGGTAGCTTAAAGATCTCCCTGATTTTGTCAGGGTGAATATGAATAATCTTTCCTCTGACCAAAGTTCGATAGTCATAGAGGGTAGTTCCAGATATTCTCTGCCTGTCTGTTTGCCACAGATTAGCGTAGAATGCCTGAACCATATTCCTTCCCACTTTCGTTTCAGGATTAGCTAGGACTTCCTAGTTCCAGTTTCGAATTTGCTCTTGGATCTCCGGATATTCATCTTCTTTCAGATCGAACTTGACTTCTGGGATCACTGATCTTAGACCCATTATTTTGTAGTAATGGTCTGAATGTTCTTTGGTTAATAACCTCCCTTGATTCCAAAGTGGTTTTGGAATACTCTCTTTCTTGCCTCTTGAAGTGGGTTGTTTTCCTTTAGGAGCCATGATCTTAGTGGGTATGGTTTAATGATCACGGATAAACACACCAAACTTAGAGGTTTGCTTGTCCCCAAGCAAAAAAAAAGAAAGGAGATGGGTAGAAGGAGAGCTTGTGTCGAATGGTGGATGAGAGGGGGGGTGAATGTGGATTTAAAAAGGGAGGGGGTGGGATTTTTGAAAATATTAAAAAGATAAGATAGAAGATATGATTTTTAAAAAAAATATGATATGAAAAGATGTGATTTAAAATTGAAAAGATATGAAAGATATTTGAAAAAGACAAATTTGGATTTTGAAAAAGACAATGTGGAGATTTGAAAAAGATATTGATGAGTTGAAAAGATATTAGAAGGAAAAGAGATAGATTTGTTTTGGAAAATTTGAAAAAGAGTGGGATTGGATTGAAAAAGAATTTGTGTTTATGGATTAAGATACATTTGATATTTTTAAAGTAGGGTTTTTAGAAATTAGGGTTCTTAGAAATCAGGGTTTGTAACATGTTTATGCAAGAAATCATGAATTGGAACATGAAAATTAAAATTAAAATGAAAAATATGAAGTAAAAACGAATTTACCTCCTCCCCACCATCCTGGCGTTAAACGCCCAAACGCTGCATGTTTTGGGTGTTTAACGCCCAATTGCTGCTTCTCCTGGGCGTTCAATGCCCAGCTGCTGCTTCTTTCTGGCGTTGAACGCCAGGAACTCCTTTGTCACTAGGCGTTTTTCTGAACGCCCAGGACGCTGTAAATCTGGCGTTTAACGCCCAGGTAGCTATCCTTACTGGCATTTTCTTGCCAGTGAGCTCTTTTTCTCTGTTTTGTGTGCTGAATCCTTCTGTAACCCTGTAAACTTATGCAATTGACTCTTTACCGTAGTATCAATGAACTTTATATAAACAAATAAAATCAAGAATAGGGCAAAATGCTAGAGGAAGTGATGCCAATGGCTGGGTTGTCTCCCAGCAAGCGCTTCTTTATTGTCTTTAGCTGGACCTTGCTGAGCTTTTTAATCTAGCCTCAGCCTTGAGCATTCTTGCTCAACATTACCTTCAAGATAATGCTTGATTCTCTGTCCATTAACAATGAACTTCCTATCAGAGTCAATGTCTTGAAGCTCCACATAACCATATGGTGATACACTTGTAATCACATATGGTCCCCTCCACCGGGACTTCAGTTTCCCGGGAAATAGCCTAAGCCTAGAGTTAAACAACAGAACCTTTTGTCCTGGTTCAAAGATTCTAGAGGATAGCTTTCTGTCATGCCATCTTTTTTATTTCTCTTTATAAAGCTTGGCATTTTCGAAAGCAGTGAATCTGAATTCCTCTAGCTCATTCAGCTGGAGCAATCTCTTTTCTCCAGCTAGTTTGGCATCAAAGTTTAGGAATCTGGTTGCCCAGTAGGCCTTATGTTCCAGTTCCACGGGCAGGTGACAAGCCTTACCATACACAAATTGGTACAGAGAGGTCCCTATAGGAGTCTTGAATGCTGTTCTGTAAGCCCAGAGAGCATCATCCAAGCTTCGTGCCCAATCCTTTCTACGGGTACTTACAGTTCGTTCCAGGATTCTTTTTAGTTCTCTGTTAGAAACTTCAGCTTGCCCATTTGTCTGTGGATGATATGGAGTCGCCACCTTGTGGCGAATCCCATATCGGACCATGGAGGAGTAAAGCTGTTTGTTGTAGAAGTGAGTGCCCCCATCACTGATTAGTACCCTAGGGACACCAAATCTGCTGAATATATGTTTCTGGAGGAACTTCAGTACTGTTTTAGTATCATTGGTGGGTGTGGCAATGGCCTCTACCCATTTTGATACATAGTCAACTGCCACCAGAATATAAGTGTTTGAGTATAATGGTGGGAAAGGCCCCATGAAATCAATTCCCCATACATCAAATAACTCAATCTCCAAGATTCCTTGTTGAGGCATGGCATAACTATGAGGCAAATTACCAGCTTTCTGGCAACTGTCACAATTACGTACAAACTCTCGGAAATCTCTGTAGAGTGTAGGCCAGTAGAAACTACATTGGAGGACCTTGGTGGCTGTTCGCTCACCTCCGAAATGACCTCCATATTGTGACCCATGGCAATGCCATAAGATGCTCTGTGCTTCTTCTCTAGGCATACACCTATGGATTATTCCGTCTGCACATCTCTTAAAGAGATAGGGTTCATCCCACAAGTAGTACTTTGCACCAGAAATTAACTTTTTCTTTTGTTGCCTGCTGTACGCCTTGGGTATGAACCTTGCAGCTTTATAGTTTGGAATGTCTACAAACCATGGTGTTTCCTAAATGGCGAACAAATGCTCATCCGGAAAGGTTTTAGAGATCTTAATAGAGGGAGAGGGCGCTCCTTCTACTGACTCTATTCGGGACAGATGATCAGCCACTTGGTTTTCTGTCCCTTTTCTGTCTCTTATTTCTATATCAAACTCTTGCAGAAGCAATACCCATCTTATAAGCCTGGGTTTTGAATCCTGCTTTGTAAGTAGATATTTAAGAGCAGCATGGTCAGTGTACACAATCACTTTTGATCCTACTAAGTATGATCTATACTTGTCAATGGCATAGACCACTGCAAGCAATTCCTTTTCTGTGGTTGTGTAATTTTTCTGGGCATCATTTAAAACACGGCTAGCGTAATAAATGACATGCAGAAGTTTGTCATGCCTCTGCCCCAGTACTGCACCAATGGCGTGATCACTGGCATCACACATTAATTCGAATGGTAATGTCCAGTCTGGTGCAGAGATAACTGGTGCTGTGACCAGCTTAGCTTTCAGAGTTTCAAATGCTCGCAGGCACTCTGTGTCAAACAAAAATGGCATGTCAGTAGCTAGCAGGTTGCTTAGAGGTTTTGCAATTTTTGAAAAATCCTTTATGAACCTCCTATAGAATCCTGCATGCCCCAGGAAGCTTCTGATTGCCTTAACATTGGGAGGTGGTGGTAATTTTTCAATTACCTCTATTTTAGCTTGATCCACCTCTATTCCCTTGTTTGAAATTTTATGCCCAAGGACAATCCCTTCAGTCACCATAAAGTGACTTTTTTCCCAGTTTAAAACCAGGTTGGTCTCTTGGCATCTTTTCAAAACCAGTGTCAAGTGATCAAGACAGGAGCTGAATGAGTCTCCATATACTGAGAAGTCATCCATGAAGACTTCCATAAATTTTTCCACCATATCAGAGAAAATAGAGAGCATGCATCTCTGAAAGGTTGCAGGTGCATTACACAGCTCAAAAGGCATCCTTCTGTAAGCAAATACTCCAGATGGACATGTGAATGCTGTTTTCTCTTGATCCTGGGGATCTACTGCAATTTGGTTATAGCCTGAATAACCATCAAAAAAGCAGTAATAATTATGACCTGCTAGCCTTTCTAGCATTTGGTCTATGAATGGTAAAGGAAAATGATCCTTTCTGGTGGCTGTATTGAGCCTTCTGTAATCAATACACATGCGCCACCCTGTAACTGTTCTTGTAGGAACCAGTTCATTTTTTTCATTATGAACCACTGTCATGCCTCCCTTTTTAGGGACAACTTGAACAGGACTCACCCAGGGGCTATCACAAATAGGATAAATAATTCCAGCCTCCAGTAATTTAGTGACCTCTTTCTGGACCACTTCCTTCATGGCTGGATTTAGCCGCCTCTGTGGTTGAACCACTGGCTTAGCATCATCCTCCAATAGGATTTTGTGCATGCATCTAGCTAGGCTTATGCCCCTAAGGTCACTTATGGACCACCCAAGAGCTGTCTTGTGTGTCCTTAGCACTTGGATTAGTGCTTCCTCTTCCTGTGGATTTAAAGCAGAGCTTATGATCACTAGAAAAGTATCACCTTCTCCTAGAAATATATATTTCAGGGATGGTGGTAATGGTTTGAGCTCGGGTTTAGGAGGTTTTTCCTCTCCCTAAGGGAATTTCAGAGGCTCTTTCAATTCCTCTGAATCCTCTAGATCAGGCGGGACATCTTTGAAAATGTTTTTCAACTCTGATTCGAGACTCTCAGCCATGTTGATCTCCTCCACCAGAGAGTCAATAAGATCAACTTTCATGCAGTCTTTTGGTGTGTCTGGATGCTGCATGGCATTGACAGCATTCAACTTAAACTCATCCTCATTGACTCTCAGGGTTATTTCCCCCTGTTGGACGTCAATCTGAGTTCGTCCAGTTGCTAGGAAAGGTCTTCCTAGAATGAGAGTAGCACTCTTGTGCTCCTCCATTTCCAGCACAACAAAGTCAGTGGGAAAGGCGAATGGCCCAACCCTGACAATCATGTCCTCAATCACGCCTGATGGGTATTTAAGGGAGCCATCAGCAAGTTGGAGACATATCCGGGTTGGTTTAACTTCTTCAGTTAAACCAAGCTTTCTGATGGTGGATGCAGGTATTAGGTTGATGCTTGCCCCAAGATCACATAAGGCTGTCTTGGTGCAGTTACCCTCTAATATGCATGGTATCAGAAAGCTTCCGGGATCTTTAAGCTTTTCAGGAAAGCTTTTCAGAATGACTGCACTGCATTCTTCAGTGAGGAGAACTCTTTCAGTTTCTCTCCAATCCTTCTTATGACTTAAGATTTCTTTCATGAACTTGGTATAAGAAGGTATTTGCTCAAGTGCCTCTGCAAACGGAATCTTTATTTCAAGAGTCCTGAGATAATCTGCAAAGCGAGCAAATTGCTTATCCTGCTCCTCTTGGCGGAGTTTTTGAGGATAAGGTATCTTGGCTTTATATTCCTCAACCTTGGTTGCTGCAGGTTTATTTTCTACAGAAGTGGTTGAAGAAGCCTTTTTGGAGGGGTTGTCATCAGCACTTGTGTGTGTCTGATCCCTCACTGCATTTGAGTACCAGGGTTGGAAGCTGGAGTGACGTTAGACGCCAACTCCTCATCTGCTCCTGGCGTCTGAACGCCAAAACTGTGCTTTCTTTGGGCGTTCAACGCCAGTTCCTTGCTTGTTTCTGGCGTTGAACGCCAGTCCTGAGCATGGTTTGGGCTTTCAGCGCCAGTCTTCCACCCAATCTCTGGCGTTTTAGCGCCAGAATTATTTCTCTCCAGGCTCTTACTGTCCTCAGATGGATTTTGGGTAGTTTGCTCATTTCTTGGCTTCCTACTACCTTGAGGTGGGGTATTTAATGTCTTCCCACTTCTTAATTGAACTGCTTGGCATTCTTCTGTTATTTGTTTTGACAGCTGCTGCTTTGTTTGCTTTAATTGTACTTCCATATTTATATTAGCCATCCTTGTCTCTTGTAGTCTATCCTTGAATTTGGCTAACTGCTTTGTTAGAAAATCCAATTGTTGATTGAATTCAACAGCTTGTTCTACAGGACTGAGTTCAGCAGTTACTGTTTTAGCCTCTTCTTTCATGGAAGGGTCACTGCTTAGGTACAGATGCTGATTTCTGGCAACTGTATCAATGAGCTCTTGAGCTTCTTCAATTGTCTTTCTCATGTGGATAGATCCACCAGCTGAGTAATCTAGAGAAAGCTGAGCCCTTTCTGTAAGCCCATAATAGAAGATGTCTAACTGAACCCACTCTGAAAACATTTCAGAGGGGCATTTTCTTAGCATCTCTCTGTATCTCTCCCAGGCATCATAAAGAGATTTATTATCTCCTTGTTTAAAGCCTTGGATGTCCAGCCTTAGCTGTGTCATCCGTTTTGGAGGAAAGTATTGATTCAGGAATTTTTCTGTCAGCTGTTTCCATGTCTTTATGCTAGCCTTAGGTTGGTTATTTAACCACCTCTTAGCTTGGTCTTTTACAGCAAATGGGAATAGTAATAATCTATAGAGATCCTGATCTACTTCCTTATCATGTACTGTGTCAGCAATTTGTAAAACCTGTGCCAGAAACTCTGTAGGTTCTTCCTGTGGAAGACCGGAATACTGGCAACTTTGCTGCACCATGATAATGAGCTGAGGATTCAACTCAAAGCTATTGACTCCAATGGAGGGTATACTGATACTACTCCCATATGAAGCAGTAGTGGGGTTAGCATATGACCCCAAAGTCCTTCTGGACTGTTCATTTCCACTTAGATCCTTGATGGAGAAATGGAGATGATGTAAAATAAAAAAAATATATTTTTATTTATTTATTTATTTATTTATTTATTTCAAAAATAAAATAAATTAAAATAAAATAAATAAAAATGGGTGAAGATTTTCAAAAAATGGAGAGAGAGAAAAAATTTGGTTAGGAAGTTTTGAAAAAGATAAGATTGAGAGGATTTGATTGGAAAAGATATGATTTGAAAAAAGATTTTAACTTTTAAAAAAAATCTGAATTTTAAAAGTAAATTTCGAAAATTTACTTTAAAATAGAGGGAAAAGATATTTTTGAATCTAAAGAGGAAAGAGAAAAATAATAAGATATCAGAAGATTTAAAATTTTTAGATCTAATGCTCCTTGTTTTCGAAAATTTTGAAGGGAAAATACCAAGGAACACCAAACTTAAAAATTTTAAGATCAAGACACAAGAAAAACTCAAGAACACTTTGAAGACTCACAAGAACACAAGAACATGAAGAAAGAACACCAAACTTAAAATTTTTAGAAAATCAAACTAAAATTTTCGAAAATTATAGAAAGATTAACAAGAAAACACCAAACTTAAAGTTTGGCACAAGATTAAATCAAGAAAAATTATTTTTGAAAAAGATTTTTAATAGAACCGGTGTCCAATCATCAAGAACATAAACCAATGCTCTAGCCAATTGAGCTGTAAATGTAACACTTGTTTTGAAGAAGTATTTTTTTATAACTAAGAATGAAATATATATATATATATATATATATATATATATATATATATATATATATATTTTTTTTGAAATGAATATAAAAGACTCTGACCCAAAAGACAAAATTTTCCTAATCTAAGCAACAAGATTCACCGTCAGTTGTTCAAACTCGAACAATCCCCGGCAACGGCGCCAAAAACTTGGTGCACGAAAATTACTTCACACTATGTAATTTCGCACAACTAACCAGCAAGTGCACTGGGTCGTCCAAGTAATACCTTACATGAGTAAGGGTCGATCCCACAGAGATTGTTGGTTTGAAGTAAGCTATGGTTATCTTGCAACTCTTAGTCAGGATATTAATTTGTGGTTATCAATTGACTTGCAAATAAACAAGAGAGCATGAATTAAAGGTTACTTGTTATGCAGTAAATGAGAATATGTTGGAGTTTTGGAGATGCTTTGTCTTTTGAATCCCTGCTTTCTCCCTATCTTCTTCTTCACGCACGCACGTCTCTCCTATGGCAAGCTGTGTGTTGGTGGATTACCGTTGTCAATGGCTACCATCCTTCCTCTCAGTGAAAATGGTCCAGGTGCGCTATCACCGCACGGCTAATGATCTGTAGGTTCTCGATCATACCGGAATAGGATTTACTATCCTTTTTCGTTTGTCACTACGCCCAGCACTCGCGAGTTTAAAGCTCGTCACAGTCATCCAATCCCAGAATCCTACTTGGAATACCACAGACAAGGTTTAGACTTTCCGGATTCTCAAGGATGCTGCCAATAGATTCTAGCTTGTACCACGAAGATTCTGATTAAGGAATCTAAGAGATACTCATTCAATCTGATGTAGAACGGAGGTGGTTGTCAGACACACGTTCATGGATTGAGGAAGGTGATGAGTGTCACGGATCATCACCTTCTCTATAATTAAGCGCAAATGAATATCTTAGATAGGAACACGCATGTTTGAATGGAAAACAGAAATAGTTGCATTAATTCATCAAAACACAGCAGAGTTCCTCACCCCCAACAATGCAGTTTAGAGACTCATGCCGTCAGAGATTACAAATTTCAGATCTAAAAATGTCATGAGATACAAAATAAATCTCTAAAAGTTGTTTAAATACTAAACTAGTAACCTAGGTTTACAGCAAATGAGTAAACTATGATAGATAGTGCAGAAATACACTTCTGGGGCCCACTTGGTGTGTGTTGGGGCTGAGACTAAAGCTTCTCACGTGCCTGGGCTATTTTGGGCGTTCAACGCCAGGTTGTAACCTGTTTCTGGCATTGAACTCCAACTTATAACCTATTTCTAGCGCTGGACACCAGACTGCAACATGGAACTGGCGCTGAACGCCAGTTTACATCGTTGATCCTTAAGCAAAGTATGGACTATTATATATTGCTGGAAAGCCCTAGATGTCTACTTTCTAACGCAATTAGAAGCACGTCAATGGGATTCATGTAGCTCCAGAAATTCCATTCCGAGTAGAGAGAGGTCAGGATCCAACAACATCAGCAGTCCTTTTTCAGCCTGAATCAGATTTTTGCTCAGCTCCCTCAATTTCAGCCAGAAAATACCTGAAATTATAGAAAAATACACAGACTCATAGTAAAGCCCAGAAATATGAATTTTGCCTAGAAACTAATGAAAATAAACTAAAAACTAACTAAAACATACTAAAAACTATATAAAATTAACCCCAAAAAGCGTATAAAATATCCGCTCATCACAGTACCAGCATGACAGGTGCCCCTGGATATGAATTCATCAAAGATTCCCTGTTCAACATAGGCTCATTGAAAGCCCCAAATGAGGACGGATTCCCAGATCTTTTTTTCAAAGAAAATTGGCAAACCCTTGGTAAATTTTTTGTGCAGTTTATCACTTTTCTATGGAATAATCCAAGTGAAATTGCAAGTGTAAACTAGTCTCTTCTGGCACTGATTCCCAAAAATAACCAACCAAAATTTATAAATCAGTTTCGCCCAATATCTCTGTGCAATGTGGTGTACAAAACACTCACAAAAAGACTGGTGGAAAAGCTAAAATCCCTATTGAACGACAGAATCTCTCCCTATCAGTCCAGTTTTGTCTCAGGTCGTATTTTCCATGATAACATAATCATTGCTACGGAAATGATACATCATATGAAAAGGATGAAAGGAAGAAAGAAGTTCATGTCCATCAAAATTGATTTTGAAGAAACATATGATAGAGTAAATTGGAGCTTCATTAAAATGGCCTTAGAAGAAATGGGGGTAAACAAAAAGATGGTGGAGATTATAATGAGCTGTATAACATCGGTCTCTTACAAAGTCCTATGGAACGGGTGCAAAACAGATGCCTTTTCTCCTACCCATGGCATTAGGCAAAGAGATCCATTATCTCCGTACCTTTTTGTCATTGCTATGGAAAAGCTTTCTCACATTATTAAAGATAGAACGATTAAAGCTTGATGAAAACTAATGAGAGCTGGAAGAGACAGACCTATGATATCCCATTTGCTTTTTGCCGATGACTTACTACTCTTTGCTGAAGCCTCAAGGGAGCAAATGAAAATGCTATTAAGCACTTTTAGTGAATTCGGTGAAGCATCGGGGTTAAGGATAAATGAGGCCAAAAATTCTATCCTCTTCTCCAAAAATATTACAACAGAAGAGAAAAATGTCATTAACAGTGTATGTAACTTTAATGAAGTTCCTTGTCTGGGCCACTATTTGGGAGCCATGCTCACAAACTGAAGAAAAAGAAAAGACAGATTCAAGACAACCATAGAGAGAGTTAAAGGGAAGCTTAAGGGATGGAAAAGCTTGTCTATGGCGGGAAGAATCACATTAGTTCAATCAGTCATTAGCCCTTGTCTTAACTTTGATATGGCACACAGCAAGATTCCGATTGGGATTTGCAAGGAAATAGAAAAACTCCAAAGAATCTTTATTTGGGGAGAAGAGAATAATAGTAGAAAACTGAACGTTATTAGCTAGGAGAAAATGTGCAAGCCAAAAGTTCAAGGAGGACTGGGAATTCAAAAGCTCAGTTTGATGAATAGAGCATTCCTCATGAAAACTCTGTGGAGAATCTTGACAGAGGAAGAATCGTTATGGGTCAATGTGATTTATGCTAAATATGGTAGGGGTCAGAACCTTTTGAAGAACATCATAGCTCACCCTTTGGACTCTCCTTTGTGGAAAGAATTAGCTGAATTATGGGAGAGTATAAAAATTAATATAGGTGATGCCAAGGCATCTTAGGCTAGTTTCACTAGCCTCTTTCTTTCGTTTTTAGTAGGTTTTATGCACTTTCTTGAGCTATAAGTAAGCAATTGGATTAAAAATTCATGTATGTCTTGATTCATTCAACCATGGTTAATTTGATGCAACTTCATGAGATTTATGCCATAATTACTTGTGTGCTAAGAGTCATGCAAATTCTCATGACTTTAGTAAGACTTTGATGATGTATTGGTTGATGATAGGTGAAGAAGTGCATGGAAAGAGGTGGAAGAAATGACCATTGAAGGAAGAAAGGGAAGCAACGTTGGTGGCCAAAGTTGGACCACCAACGTTGCCTCAAACGTTGGAAGAAGAGGCAGAGCAAAAGTTCTGCATAATTCTGGTGCCAACATTGGAGGGAGTGTTGGCAAGCCAACGTTACCTTCAACGCTAGATGATACAGAGTGCTGACCTGGAAATTGGAAAAATTGTGGCGACGCGTATGCGTGCTATATACGCACGCGTGGATATGCCAACATCAGAGGGAACGTTGCCAGTCCAACGTTAATGCCAACATGCGCCATCTGAGCTCCAAATCTTGATTTTGAAAAAAGCGCAACGACGCGCACGCAGCGTTGCCAGTCAAACGCTGATGCCAACGACTTCGAAAAGCCTTCAAAAACTGGAATTGGGGAAGTTACATCCACACGCACGCGTCACTCATGCGTACACGTGGATGGGAAGTCTATCCCCAAACGCACACACGCATAGGCAGCGCATACGTGTGAAGGGGTAAAATGGGCCATCCACGCGTACGCGTATGCCATGCGTACGCGTGGATGAGCGAACGTTGACACCCCAACGTTGAGGCAAACATTGATTGCAGCAACCAGAATCCATTTTTCCTTAAGAACGTGTGCCTCAATGTTTGCCCAAAAATGTTTACTCTAACGTTGATATCAGAATTGCATAATTGAGCACCTCTCTCTTCTCAACAGCATTGGGAGCCAATTAGATCAACTTCAACAAAGGCTAAAAGAGCAATTCAGATGACTTGAAGATCAATTGAAGAAGTGTATAAATAGCTAGAGTCTAAGTTAGTTAAGGAGGGGCTTACACATGGAGTACTGAAACTATGCCCATTTACTTTCTCTGTACTTTTCATTTTAATTCTGCAGTGTACCTTTCAATTCCACGTTCCATTCAGAGAACTATGAACAACTAAACCCCTTTCATTGGGTTATGGAGCTCTATTGTAATTCAATGGATTAATAGTAGTTTTCATCTTCTTCTTCTATCTTTTCTCTTGATTTTGTTAGAAAACTTTCGATCTTAATTCAATTGGATAGTTGTCTTGATAGAGAAGCTATTCATAATTGGAATTTCTCTGATCCTTGAGAGAGGGATGAGGAATTTGTGCTAGAAATGCTTTCTCACATTGGATTAGATTGGGGGTTGGATGGATATTGTGACATTTAATCCTACCAATACTTTGATCTATGAATTTGTGTGGTATAATCAGTGACTAAACTTTATCTCTTCTCATGAGCAATTAAACCAAGACATTGGGCAATTGTTCAAGCTTAGAGAGATTGGTGAGCCAAGACATTGGAATCCAATCATCTAAGATTGCCAAGCAAGGTCAATGAATGCATTGATTGAGGAATAGATGAAAATGATTTGATCCGGAGAGTTCAATATCTCCTAAAACCCAATGAATCCCCTATTCTGATCTCAACCATTCTCTTTATATTCTGCTCTTTAATTTGATGCTTAATCCCCATTTCCATTTAATTTCTTACAATTTTAGTTTCTGCTCTTTAGATTCAGCAATTTAGTTTCTGTTCATTTAATTTCTCACAATTTAATTTTCCCGCCAATTTACATTTTGCAATTCCAATTTCAATTCCGAATCAGTTCAATAAGAACAATTCTCCAATTAACATTGATCAACCAACCAATCCCTGTGGGATTCGACCTCACTCAATAGTGAGTTTTTACTTGACGACAATCCGGTGCACTTGCCGATAGAAATTTGTTGAGAGACAAATTTTCTTGACATCAAGTTTAGGGCGCTATTGGCGGGGATTGGTTTTGTATTGACAATTACTAAATTGGAGGATAACTAGATTGAGCATTCTTCTTTCTTTTGTTAATTAAATTTCAATTTAAGCTGTTTACATTTACCTTTCTGCAATTTTTTCCGTTTCTCTTTAATTCTTTACCTTCCAGCAAAACTAATCCACTGACTCACTAACTGTTTGATTAATTTCCTTAATTTCTCTAACCACACTTTTTCATTAACTGTGGAATCTTCACTTGCTGTTTGCTGTCTGTTTTGTCACTTGTATGACAGGTAGAAGAGGGGTTTCAACCTCTTTTAACAGTGAACCAGAGAGAACCTTCCTTAGATTAAGGAGGGAATCAAGAGGAAAGAAGGCTATTGGTGCAGAAAAAGAAGAGGAGGATTCGAATATAGATATGGAGGATGATATGGAGACTCATCATCAGGGAGAAGTACATAATCATGCCAGAGAAGGCGCAGTCAACCATGCTCCACAAGAGAGGAGGGTGCTAGGTTCCTACATTAATCCCAATCTTGGGAATTGTGGGAGCAGCATCCAGAAGCCAGCCGTCCATGCTAATAACTTCGAATTGAAGCCTCAACTCATCATACTCGGCCAAAACAATTGTTCATTCGGAGGAAGTGCCCAAGAAGACCCTAATCAGCATCTCACTACATTCCTAAGGATCTGTGATATAGTTAAATCTAATGGTGTTCATCCTTACACCTATAAAATGCTACTGTTTCCATTTTCTTTGAGGGACAAAGCATCGAAATGGCTAGAATCATTTCCCAAAAAAAGCTTGACAACCTGGGAAGATGTGGTGAATATATTCTTAGCAAGGTTCTACCCTCCCCAAAGAGTGAATAGACTGAGGACTGAGGTGCAGACATTTAGACAGCAAGATGGTGAAACCTTGTATGAAGCCTGGGAAAGATTCAAGGATTTGATAAGGAAATGTCCCCCTGATATGTTCAATGAGTGGGTACAATTGCATATCTTTTATGAAGGACTTTTCTTATGAATCAAAGAAAGATGTAGATCACTCATCTAGAGGCTCTCTCAACAAGAAGAATACCATAGAGGAAGCCATTGATGTCATAGAAACAGTGGATGATAATGAGTATTTCTATACCTCAGACCAAAGCAACAACAGAGGAGTTATGGAATTAAACCACATGGATACAATTTTGGCCTAAAACAAGATGATTACCAAGCAACTGGCTGATTTGACAAAGCAAATGGAGAAGAACCAAGCTGCAGCCATCCATACTCAACCATCAGCTTAAGCAGAGTTGAACATAGAGGAAGGAGTTGATTGGGAACAGGCCAACTACATTGGAAACTCATCTAGGCAAGTTTATGATCTATATTCTAAAACCTATAACCCTGGTTGGAGGAACCACCCAAACTTTGGGTGGAGAAACCAACAAAATCAAGGCCAAGAATACAAACCTCATAATCCCAACCAGTACACATATCAACAATCTAATCCAAGATCATATCAATACCCATACAACTACTCCTCTCAGCCACCATATCAAGCCCAAGCCAATCAGAAGACAAGCTGTCTAGAATTGAAGCTATGCTCATAAATCTTTGCAAGGAATCTCAAGACATGAAAAATTTTAAGGAGGAGATGAGATCCAATCTGCAGAATTAAGATGATGCCATTCAAAAACTTGAAGCACAAATTGGATACTTGTCCAAGCAAGTCCCGAGCCATAACCCTTGTAATGTCATCAAGGCAGGCTCAAAGGAGGAATGCAAAGCCATTACACTCAGGAGTGGAAGGGAATTGAAGGAGGCAGCCAAAGAAACCCAAGAGAAGGAAGCAGAGGAAAGTTCAAGTGACAAGGAAGAAGCACAAACACATACTCCCAATCCACCTGAAAAGAAAGAAGTCCTAAGGCCATATGTCCCTAAAGCTCCTTACCCTCAGCGCCTAATGAAAAATGAAAAAGACAGCCAATTCTCCAGATTCTTAAAGATTTTCAAGAAACTTCAGATCAACATTCCCTTTGCTGAAGCATTAGAGCAGATGCCACTCTATGCTAAGTTTTTGAAGGAATTAATGACCAAGAAGAGAAGTTGGAGGAATGATAAACCTGTAGTATTAACTGAAGAATATAGTGCTATCATCCAACACAAACTGCCTCAAAAATTGAAAGACCCAGGGAGCTTCCAAATTCCTTGCATCATAGGAGAAATCACTGTGGAGAAAGCCTTATGTGATTTGGGAGGCAGCATAAATTTGATGTCCTTAGCAATGATGAAAAGAATGAAGATTTAGGAAGCCAAACCAACAAGAATGGCCCTCTAATTGGCAGACCGATCATTCAAATTTTCTCATAGAGTAGTAGAAGATTTGTTGGTAAAGGTGGGAGACTTCATCTTCCCGGCTGACTTTGTGGTGTTGGATATGGAGAAAGAAGCCAAAGCTTCAATAATTTTGGGAAGGCCATTTTTAGCCACTGCTGGAGCCATCATTGATGTCCAAAAAGATGAACATACCCTTAGGTTGCATGATGAAAAAATGGTGTTTAATGTATTCAAGGCTATGAGTTACCCACAGGAGTCACTAGGAGAGTGTATGAGGTTGGATGCAATGGAAATTGTGGTGCAAGAAACATTTGAAGAAACACTTGAAGAAGTAACAAAAGAGGATCCCACACTAGACATTGAGGTTGCAGAAATCCAATCAGCTGAGACATCCATCCCAAGTGCACCAGAGGGAAAGAAAGAAAAGAAAGGAGCAGCTAAACTGGAACTCAAAGCATTACCTCCCACTCTCAAGTATGCATACTTGGGAAGTGATGAAAGTTACCCAGTAATCATCAATTCTGCTCTTAGTCAAGAACAGGAAGAGGAGTTAATCAAGGTGCTGCAAAAGCACCAAGATGCCATTGGATGGACCCTTGCTGATTTGAAAGGGATAAGCTCATCCATATGCATGCATAAAATCCTGTTAGAAGAAGATGCTAAGCCCTCCATTCAAGCCCAGAGGAGATTGAATCCAGTCATGAAAGAAGTGGTGCAAAAGGAGGTTATGAAGCTTTGGCAGGCAGGGGTGATTTACCCAATTTCAGATAGCCCATAGGTGAGCCCTGTCCAAGTGGTTCTTAAGAAGGGAGGTATCACTGTAGTGCCCAATGAAAAGAATGAAATCATTCCTACAAGAACTGTCACAGGATGGAGGATGTGCATTGATTATAGAAAGCTTAATGAAGCTACAAGAAAAGATCACTTCCCACTCCCTTTCATGGACTAGATGCTAGAAAGGCTCGCAGGACATGCATATTATTTCTTCTTGGATGGCTATTCAGGATACAATCAAATATTAGTTGATCCAAGAGACCAGGAGAAAATATCCTTCACTTGTCCATATGGAGTATTTGTTTACAGACGCATACCATTTGGATTGTGCAATGCACCAGCAACTTTCTAAAGATCTATGATGTCTATCTTTTCAGACATGATTGAAAAATTCATTGAAGTCTTTATGGACGACTTTTCAGTATTTGGAGATTCCTTCCCTAATTGCCTACATCACCTCGCCTTGGTGCTAAAGAGATACCAAGAGACCAACTTGGTTTTGAACTGGGAGAAATGCCATTTTTTGGTGACAGAGGGAATAGTCCTTGGTCATAAAGTTTCTAACAAAGGCATTGAGGTGGACAGAGCTAAGGTGGAATTAATTGAGAAGTTACCTCCAACTAGTAATGTCAAGGCAATTAGGAATTTTTTAGGACATGCTGGATTTTACAGAAGGTTTATAAGATATTTTTCAAAAATAGCTAAGCCTTTGAGTAACTTACTTGTCTCTGATACACCTTTTGTATTTGATCAGGATTGCATGCTGGCATTTGAAACTCTAAAGAAAAAGCTTTCCTCAGCACCTATCATTGCCCCACCTAACTGGGATTTACCCTTTGAATTGATGTGTGATGCATCAGATGTTGCTATTGGGGCAGTGTTAGGACAGAGAAAAGGCAACTTAGTTCATGTTATATACTATGCCAGCAAGATCCTAAATAAAACCCAAAGGAACTACACAACTACTGAAAAGGAACTACTAGCAATAGTATTTGAATTTGATAAGTTTAGATCATATCTCATTGGATCTAAAGTAATTGTTTTTACTGATCATGCAGCATTGAAATATTTACATGCCAAGCAAGAATCAAAACCAAGGTTGATAAGGTGGGTCTTGTTGCTGCAGGAGTTTAACATTGAGATTAAAGACAAGAAAGGAGTGGAGAACAAGGTGGCAGATCACTTGTCAAGGATTCCCTGTGAAGAAGGAAGCACACAGAGCTTGAATATAAAATAATGTTTTCCTGATGAGCAACTAATGTTGGTTCACAAGGCACCATGGTTTGCAGACATTGCAAATTTTAAGGCCACTGGGGTGGTGCCTCCAGAATTCAACAAACATCAGAAGAGGAAGCTTATTAATAATGCTAAGTATTTCATTTGGGACGAACCATACCTCTTCAAGAAATGTTAGATGGAATACTCAAAAGATGCATTTCAGAGGAAGAAGGAAGGGAAGTCTTATGGAATTGTCATGGTTCTTGCTATGGAGGACATTTTGGAGGAGAAAGGACTGCAGCCAAAGTACTACAATGTTAATTCTTTTGGCCCACTATCTTCAAGGATGCAAAAGAATTGGTACAGCACTGCAATGAATGCCAAAGAGCAGGGAATTTATCCAAAAGAAATGAAATGCCACATCAATTCATCTTAGAACTTGAATTATTTGTTGTGTGGGGAATTGATTTCATGGGACCATTCCCAACCTCATACTCAAATAAATATATCTTGGTGGCAGTGAATTATATATCAAAATGGGTAGTAGCTATTGCAACTCCAACAAATGAGAATAAGGTAGTGATGAACTTTCTCAGAAAGAACATCTTTAGCCGATTTGGGGTGCCTAGAGCTCTTATCAGTGATGGAGGAAGCCATTTTTACAATAGACCATTAGAAAGTCTCCTCCTGAGATATGGAGTAAGGCACAAGGTTGCCACACCTTACCATCCCCAAACAAGTGGACAGACAGAGATATCCAACAGAGAGTTAAAAAGAATCTTGGAAAAGACTATGGGAGCTTCAAGAAAAGACTGGTCCAAGAAGTTGGATGATGCTCTTTGGGCCTATAGGACAGCCTTCAAAACACCAATTGGGATGTCCCCATATCAATTGGTGTATGGAAAAGCTTGTCATCTACCATTGGAGCTTGAACACAAAGCATTCTAGGCTCTCAAGCTATTGAACTTGAATAATGATGCTGTTGGTGAAAGAAGGCTTTTGCAAATGCAAGAACTAGAAGAGTTCAGATCCCAGACCTATGAAAATGAAAAATTATACAAGGAAAAGGCAAAAGAAAGACATGACCTCAAGTTGGCACCAAGAAGCTTTGAAGATGACGGAGAGTGCTCCTCTATAATTCCAAGCTAAAGCTATTTCCTGAAAAGCTAAAGTCAAGGTGGTCAGGACCTTTTCTTGTCACCAAGGTTTTCCCTTATGGACATATAGAAATTATGGAGGAGAAATCACAGGAAACCTTGACTGTAAATGGACAAAGGCTCAAGCATTATCTGGGTGATATGAGGGAAAGGCCCAAGATGAAGTACAAACTCAAATGAGGGTGCCAACCGTCAAGCTAGTGACGTTAAAAGAGCGCTTGTTGGGAGGCAACCCAACCAAAGGTAATCCTTTTTTCATAGCTTATCAATAAAAGAGCCATGAAGATTTCTTTGTATTGCCAGGAACTATGTTTGGTGTTGCACACCAAAAGAATTCAAAGGTGAATGTTCAATTCTATGTTTGGCGTCCCACCATAGTCTTTCCTAAGAGCACATTGCATTTTCTTTCAAGCATAATTGGTTAGGAGCCCCAAACAATCAGAGAAACTACTTGACAAGTTTTTGATTTTCAGTCATAGTTTAACTTTTTAATGAAGCACTTGCAGTTTCATATGTATGTTCACCTTGCTGCATTTAGAAGTAAGAAAGGAATTAAGTTTGGTGTTCACACACTAACTTAAGTCCTGAAGATCACAAGCATACATATAGACTTACCAATTCTCAAGTGCTTGGGGAACAAGCAACTTCCAATAGTTTTGCAGGAAGACAATCAAAATTTTGAGAAGGTTATGCATCATCATCCAGGGACAAAGAGAAGACCAAGGCTAGGGAAGATGCTGAACAACAAAGAAGAGGATGCCAAGAGGTTGTATTGTCACTTAACTACTTTCACTTTGAATTGCTTAAATTGGAAGTCTGAATGTATCCCTGCTGAATATCATACTTGCATCTGCTTCCTTTAAATTTCAAATAAGTGTTATAATCTACGTGTCTGGTTAATTTCACTTGCTTGAATGTATATTTGTTCCCTTATTTTTAATCAAATAAAAGAGAATATTTGAACAGAAGTGAAATTTGTCAAATTAGTAAAAAAAAAATAGAATAAAACCAATTGGTGGTTAATGGGTGGAAAAACGACTCCACACAAAACTCACCGGCAAGTGAACCGGGTCGCATCAAGTAGTAATAACTCAAAAGAGTGAGGTCGATCCCACAGGGATTGATAGATTGAGCAATTTTAGTTAGGTGATGAATTTATTTAAGCGAATATTTGATGATTTGAGTGATTTTGATTAACAGAAGCTAAATTGCAAGAAATTAAAAGTGCAGAAGGTAAATTAGGCAGAAAAGTAAAGTGCAGAAGAGATAAATTGTAGTAACTTAAAGTGCAAGAAAGTAAAAGAGCTGAAACTTAAATTACAAGAAAAGTAAATTGCAGAAACTTAAATTGCAATAAATATAAATTGCTGAATCTAAATTACTGAGAAATGTAAATTTCTTGAAGAGTAAAGGGATTTGGGTGCTGGGGTTTGGAATTGAACAAGAAATTGCAAACTAAAGTAAATCAGAGAGCTATGAGATGCAAGAATTCAGATATGGATCTCAACAGCAAGAACAGAAATGGAAAATTTCTTCAAGATAAAAAATAACAAGAAAACTTGAATCAATTATGAAATCCTAAAAGAGAAACTGAAGATCGAAGAAGAGCAATGAGACTAGCAATCAGATCTAGATCTCAATTGCTCCCTTGATTAAGCAGAAAGGAAATTCGCAGATGAAATGAAAATGATAACAGAAGAGAAGATTAAGATCTAATTCTTAGAACAATTGAGAAGAAGAGTAAAAGATGATTCTCAGATTTAGAATCAATGGGGCTCTTCAATCTCAATTCAAAATCCAAGAACAGACAGTAGAAGTTGCAGAAGAAAAGAAAACGCAAACAGAAAGAAAACTAAATCCAATTCCAAATTCCCAAATGAAAATTCAAAAGTGAAAACTAAAAATGAGCTAAAGGTCCTCTACAAATCAAATTTAATCCTATTTATACATTTTCTATTTTGGTCTTCAAAGTTTGGAGTGGGCCTTTTGGTTTTTGGATTTGAAGAGAGATGGGTCCGGTTGGCATTGGTTCAATTGAGTTGGAGGCATGGGTCAGCTCCCAGGGGAGCGCTCCATTTGGTATACTGAACGTTACGTTTACTTAGCCTTGGTGAGCCAAGCTTCCTTGTCCATAGCGTTCACTAAGTGAACATTCTGCTCACTCTTTAAGCGCTACATGCCTTTGCTTCCATGGGTGAGCTTTGCTTTCCTTGGTTGAGGCACGAAAAAGGTGACAAAAGGGAGCATAGCGTTGCTTTTTCCAAACGCTTGCTCCTTGTTTTGCCTTGTACATGCTTGGCTTCTTTGGTTCCAAGCTCGAAAAAGTGAGCAAAAGGGAGCGGTACGCTCGAATGTTTGAGCGCTACTCCTCCTTATCTTGATGCACCCAGCCTTGCTTGGTTCCCCTCTTCGAGCGCTACGTTGCACCCTTTTAGTGCTGGCCTTGCTCCCTTGTTTCCTTGCCAAGAGTGTCACAAAAAAGTGAAAGAAAGGGAGCGCTACGTTCAATGTTTTGAACGCTCCTTAGCTGCCTTGGTTGAGCGCCACGCTTTATTTTTATGGGCCTAAGGTCCAAAGCGTGCTCAAACTTCAAAAGTGTGCCAAAAGTTCCTCTTTCCATCATTTCTTCACCTATAAGCAACCAAAAAACTAATCAAAGTCCACCAAAATCACTAGATCTTTGCATCTTTTAATTAATCAATTAATTCTAGCATAAAACCTATGATTTTGTGTAAAATACATGATGTTTGATTGATTCAACATAACCATGAAAGTTCACTCCAATTACTTACTTATTGTGCAAGAAAGTGCATAAAACCAAGTGAAAACTAATGAAATAGGCTTGTGAAACTAGCCTAAGATGACTTGTCATCACAACACCAAACTTAGATATTGTTTGTCCCCAAGCAAGCAGCAAAACAGAACAAGAATGAATGAAGACAGAGAAGGGTATAAGTCTTTATTTGCAAAACATTCAATACTGGTTAATGGGGTTTTCATGCATGGTATCTTAGAGATTTTTATTCTATGGCTGAGACATCAACACTCCTTTGGATCCTTACTTGAATTACACAAAAAATGAGACTTGTTATTACTTGGTCCTTAGTTTTTCTTGCTCTCTTTCTTTTGATTGAGATTTATTGCTTAGCCGAGGCTTAATGTTATGTGATAAGGTAGCTTTTTAGAGTAAGCTTTCAGCCAGCATTCCCGCCCCAGTTGGTTCAAGATGCTAGGTGTTGGAACACCCCTATGGGTTTACTTGCTCAAGCCTCTCCTTAGCACACACACATCACAGGCATTTTGCTTTGTGTTGTCCTTTGGAAATTGATGCCCAGCACCTCTTTGGGTCACTAAATGCTTTGTCTCAAAGTAGCTCTTGATGGTGGACTTTCAGTTGGCAATCTCGGGTTAGTTAACCCAAGTTTCCGGGTGATGAAGCACCCCTTAGAACCTAGTTATCCAAGCTTATCTTTGTACAAGAACATCACAGGCATTTATCCAAATTTCCAGCCATTGGTGCCCAGCTTTGTTTATTTCTTTTTTTGCTTCTTTCTCTTGCATTTTCTTTCTTCTATTTTGGACCCTTTTTCATTTGTCAAGTCTCATGAAATGTAACTCAAGTTCATATCACAAAGTCATGCCAACATTCAGCCTTATTTATAAATCAACTAATGAACCAGCACATACCACCACATAACCTCATTCTGTCTCATATCATACCAGACTTTTACTCTTTCTCTATTTCACAGTTATTTTTCTTTTATTCAAGTATCAGGGATAAAGCATATAATTCAAGTAAGATGCAAATGAATCAAGCACTTAGACTAGCAAGCTATAACAGCATGAAAACAAACAAACAGTAACTAAATCTAAAAGGATATTAATCAACATGGGATATTTACACTTTCAATTAGCACATTTAAGCTAAAGTCAGTCAGAGAACAATACAACATCTTGGAGTCCATTTGTTTCCTCTGTGTTATCATCATTTTTGGGTTCCATATCATCCCTTTGTCCATGATGATGTATCTTTTCCTCCCTTCCTACAAGAGATATTGAAAGTTGCTTGTTCCCCAAGCACTTGAGAAACAGTTAGCATGCATGTATGCTTGTGATTCTCTAATCCTAAGTTGGTGTGGAAACACCAAACTTAGTTCCTTGCCTACTTCTATGTGTAGCAGAATAAATACATGCATGAAACATCAAGTACTTTTTATTAAGAAAATAAACTATGAACTAAAAAACAAACTGAAAACTAGAAACATGACAATTGTTAAGTGGTTTCTCTTATTGTTTGGAGCTGATATTAATCATGCTGAGGGTGCAATGTGTTCTTAATGAAATTTTTGGTGGAACACCAAACTTAGCATCCTTCATTCACCCTTAAATTATTTTGGTATGCAACACCAAACTTAGCTCCTTGCAATACAGATAAGTCTACTTAACTTTTTTATTGAAATAGTTTAGGGAAAGAAAATTACCTCTGGTTGGGTTGCCTCCCAACAAGCGCTCTTTTACTGTCACTAGCTTGACATCTTGTCCTTTGATCATGGAGGTTAAAAATCATAGTGCCTTAGCTTTTCTCCCCTTACTGTGAACTTCCTTTCGGTCTCCTCTTTGATGATCTCTAGGTGTTCAAGTGAAAGGATCCGGTTCACAGTATAGAACTCAGACAATTATAGAGACACCTTCATTGGTTGGGTGTTTAACATCACTTTATCCCCTGGTGAGAAGCCTTCAGTGGGGATTTTCTTATTTCTCCATCCTATTGGCCTCTTCTTCTTTTCTTTCTCAGAAGATGATTCATGCCTTGGTGGTTCTTTATCTGGGGGTTTTGGATCTAGTTCCTCCTTGACTTCTTTGGTCTGTTGCACCACTTCTACTTCTTTAAAGCATGGGTTTAGACACCTTGGATTTGACTCCTTAATTGTCTCCTTTGAGCTATGATCTCTCGTCTTATCCTTCTTGCATTCTTCTTCTTGAGTGGGCTCATGTAAAGTCTTGAAAACATGAAATGCTAGGTGCTCATCATGAACTCTTAGCAACAATTTCCTTTTTTCAACATCTATCAATGCTCTGCCCATAGCTAGGAAAGGCCTCCCAGGATGATGGGAGTGTTAGGGTCCTCTTCCATATCTAAGATAACAAAGTCAGCAGGGAGAAAGAATTTTCCCACTTTTACTAGCACATTCTCCACAACTCTCAGTGCTTGCTTAATGGATTTGTCCGCCATTTAGAGAGCTATTCGAGTGGATTTCAGCTCAACAATTTGAAGTTTCCTCATAAGAGATAGAGGCATCAAGTTTATGCTTGCACCAAGGTCATAGAATGATTTCTCAATAGTTCTGTTTCCTATGGTACAAGATATATAAAACCTTCCAGGATCATCTTTCTTCTCTGGTAAACCTCTTTGGAGGATAGCGCTACACTCCATTGTCATCTCAACAGTTTGTCCTTCTTTCAAGGATCTTTTCTTTGTTAGCACTTCTTTCATAAATTTGGCATATAATGGCATCTGTTCAAGTGCTTCTAAGAAGGGAATATTGATGCTGAGTATTTTGAATATGTCCAGAAATTTTAAGTATTGCTTATCCTTGTTTTCTTTCTTAAACCTTTGAGGGTATGGAAGTTTGGGGATATATGGATTCATCCCTTCTTTCTTCTCTTGCAGCTGTGGTTCATTGATGCTCTTGTTTCCTTCTGAGCTTTATGCATTCTTGGTCTTCTGATCCTCTTTACTTCTCTCCTCTGTCTCTTCTTATGGAGCTTCTCTGCGGTGTTCTCTTTGAATGATAGCTTCCTTGTCCATAGTCTCCTGACTTTCTGCCATGATTGCTTTGCACTCCTCCTATTTTGTCGCTTTTCCTTTGTCTCTTGGGCCTTCAGTGGCACAAGGGAAGGCTTTTGCTTGCTTCTCACCCATCTCAGCAATTTGTTTAGCCATTTGTCCCATGTGTCTCTCAAAATTCTTGATTGAAGTTTCTTGATCTTGTCTGACCATCTCTTGAGTTTTGATGAGTTTTTCCATCAACATTTCAAAGTTGGAGATCCTTTGAGATTCTGGATGGGGCTGTGTGGATTGTGCTGGTTGTTGGTGGAAATTGTTTGAAAAATTGGAGGAGTTGTTTTGTGGATTAAGTGGTGGTATGGAGAAGTTGCTTTGGGTGGTTTGTGAAGTATGCTGAGGTTGAGTATGTGTGTCTTGTGGTTGTGTGTAGTGGTTGTTGTTAGTAGGGAATTGATTGTGTTTGTTTGTGTTGCCAAAACTGTTGGAGTTGAAGTCCCTTTGTCGTTGATTCTGATGCTCACCCCACCTCAAGTTAGAATGAGTTCTCCAGGATAGATTATGTGCATCACCATGGAAGTCATGTTGGCATGAACTTGAGGTGTTGTTCGTGTGTTGTATCTCTTCAGGCCCTTGTTGCTCATAGTTGAGTGTCCCAAGACCTCCTTTAGATCGATTCCATCCATGTGAGATTTGAGATTGGCTTTGTATATTCACTGCAGCAAGTTGCAGTCCATCTATTCTCTTGGTAATCATCTCCATTTGTTGCTGAAGTTGTTGATGCATCTGCTTATTTTGAGTCAGCATTGCACTTACTCCTTCAAGTTCCATTGCTTCCCTCTTTGGATTTGTGTCATGGTGCTTCTCAGATGAGTAAAAATATTGATTGTTGGCCACCATCTCAATGAGATCTTGTGCTTCTTGGGTAGTTTTCATCATCTAAAGTGAACATCCAGAGGAGTAATCTAATGCTTTTCTTGATTTCAGGGTTAATCCTTCATAAAAGTTTTGAAGTTTCACCAACTCACTGAACATCTCAGGTGGACATTTCCTTATCAGGGCCTTATATCGTTCCCATGCCTCATAGAGTGATTCTCCCTCCTTTTGTATAAAGGTTTGCACCTCTGTTTTCAGCTTAATGATCCTGTGAGGTGGGTAGAATTTGGCTAGGAATTTGCTCACCAAATCATTCCAATTGTTGATGCTCTCCTTGGGAATGGTTTCCAGCCATTGAGCAGCATTGTTCCTCAAAGAAATGGGAATAGAAGTAACTTATAGATGTCAGGATGCACCCCATTTGTCTTGACAGTTTCACAAATCTTCAAGAAAACAGACAAATGTTGGTTGGGGTCTTCAAGAGGGCCACCTCCATAAGCACAATTGTTCTGCACCAAAGTGATTAGTTGAGGCGCTTCAACTCAAAGTCATTTGCATGAACATTTGGGGTGAGGATGCTGCTCCCATAATGTCTGGGATTGGGGATAGTGTAAGAGGCCAACACCCTTCTTGTAGGTTGAGCATTGTTGCTCACTCCCTCTTCATGCACCTCAACCTCCATGACTTGCAAAAATCACAAACAAACCACATGAAACCTGGACATTCTAATGCTAGAATGTGGTTAGAGGGTTAGGTGATACAATGTGTCAAACAGTTAATGTGCTTAGTAAAAATAAAAAGAAAATGCTTAATCTAGATTATCATCCTACTTAATCATTGTCAATCTAAATCAATTCTCGGCAACGACACCAAAAACTTGATGATGGAAAAATAATTCCACAAAAAACTCACCGGCAAGTGTACCGGGTTGCATCAAGTAGTAATAACTCACAAGAGTGATGTCGATCCCACAGGGATTGATGGATTGAGAAATTTTAGTTAGGTGATGAATTTAGTTAAGCGAATATTTGATGATTTGAGTGATTTTGATTAACAGAAGTTAAATTGCAAGAAATTAAAAGTGCAGAAGGTAAATTGGGCAGAAAAGTAAAGTGCAGAAGAGATAAATTGCAGTAACTTAAAGTGTAAGAAAGTAAAAGAGCTGAAACTTAAATTGTAGAAACTTAAAGTGCAATAAATATAAATTGCTGAATCTAAATTACTGAGAAATATAAATTGCTTGAAGAATAAAGGGATTTGGGTGCTGGGGTTTGGAATTGAACAAGAAATTGCAAACTAAAGTAAATCAGAGAGCTATGAGATGCAAGAATTCAAATCTTGATCTCAACAGCAAGAACAGAAATGGAAAATTTCTTCAAGAAAAAAAACAGCAAGAAAACGTGAATCAATTATGAAATCCTAAAAGAGAAATTGAAGATCGAAGAAGAGCAATGAGACTAGCAATCAGATCTAGATCTCAATTGCTCCCTTGATCAAGCAGAAAGGAAATTTGCAGATGAAATGAAAATAAAAACAGAAGAGAAGATTAAGATCTAATTCTTAGAACAATTGAGAAGAAGAGTAAAAGATGATTCTCAGATTTAGAATCAATGGGGCTCTTCAATCTCAATTCAAAATCCAAGAACAGACAGTAGAAATTGCAGAAAAAAAGAAAACGCAAACAGAAAAAAACTAAATCCAATTCCAAATTCCCAAATTTCCAAATGAAAATTCAAAAGTGAAAACTAAAAATGAGCTAAAGATCCTCTACAAATCAAACTTAATCCTATTTATACACTTTCTATTTTGGTCTTCAAAGTTTGAAGTGGGCCTTTTGGTTTTTGGATTTGAAGAGAGATGGGTCCGGTTGGCCTTGGTTCAATTGAGTTGGAGGCATGGGTCAGCTCCCAGGGGAGCACTCCGTTTGCTTAGCCTTGGTGAGCCAAGCCTCCTTGTCCATAACGTTCACTAAGTGAACGTTCCGCTCACTCTTCGAGCGCTACATGCCTTTGCTTCCCTGGGTTAGCTTTGCTTTCCTTGGTTGAGGCACGAAAAAGGTGACAAAAGTGAGCATAGCGTTGCTTTTTGCAAACGCTTACTCCTTGTTTTGCCTTGTACATGCTTGGCTTCTTTGGTTCCAAGCTCGAAAAAGTGAGCAAAAGGGAGCGCTACGCTCGAATGTTTGAGCGCTACTCCTCCTTGTCTTGATGCACCCAGCCTTGCTTGGTTCCCGTCTTCGAGCACTACGTTGCACCCTTTTAGTGCTGGCCTTGCTCCCTTGTTTCCTTGCCAAGAGTATCACGAAAAAGTGAAAGAAAGGGAGCGCTACGTTCAATGTTTTGAACGTTCCTTAGCTGCCTTGGTTGAGCGCCACGCTTTATTTTTATGGGCCTAAGGTCCAAAGCGTGCTCAAACTTCAAAAGTGTGCCAAAAGTTCCTCTTTCCATCATTTCTTCACCTACGAGCAACCAAACAACTAATCAAAGTTCCACCAAAATCACTAGATCTTTGCATCTTTTAATTAATCAATTAATTATAGCATAAAACCTATGATTTTGTGTAAAATACATGATGTTTGATTGATTCAACATAACCATGAAAATCCACTCCAATTACTTACTTATTGTGCAAGAAAGTGCATAAAACCAAGTGAAAACTAATGAAATGGGCTTGTGAAACTAGTCTAAGATGACTTGTCATCAGTGGTATATATGCCTGATTGTGTAGCTAGCTCGTTAATAACTAATAAAAAGGTAGAATGCCTCTCTTTAGTGTAAACTTGGCTGCTGTCTATGAATCTTAGCAAATAGAAATCCTTGGAAGAAAGAAAACAAATAAAAAGAAAGAAAAAGAAAAGCGAAAAGTGGCAACAAAAATGGAAGAAACATAGAACAAAGCTAAACACCAATAGCTTAGACCTTAAGACATATGCCTGTGGTGTCTTGTACTAGGATCTGCTTGGATGATTAGGTTCTATGGAGTGCTTTAACACTTGGTAACTTGGGTTAACTAATCCGGGATTATCAACCAAAAGTCCATTATCAAGAGCAACCTAGTTACAAGGCATTTAGTAACCCAAAGAGGTGCTGGGCACCAATGTCTTAAGAAGAATTGTGAGCCAAGTGTCTGTGGTGAATATGTGTTGAGTGAAAATAAGCTAAGAAGCTTATACAACACATGACACTAAGCTACAAGTAAGAATAAGTTCTAAGTGAAAGAAAAGCAATTACTAAGGATGAGTGAATAATAAGAAGTCATAGCAATATGTTAGTTGATGCTTAAAAAGGGACATTCCTCACTTAAGAATCAATAAAAAGTGAGCTGCAACATTCTCTGCATAAAACCCATGAATTAATGAAAATGACTTGCTAATAGGGACATTACCTTCTGTTTCATTCATTCTTCTCATAATTCATTGCTTGCTTGGGGACAAGCAAGATTTAAGTTTGGTGTTGTGATGCCAAGGCATCTTAGGCTAGTTTCACTAGCCTCTTTCTTTTGTTTTTAGTAGGTTTTATGCACTTTCTTGAGCTACAAGTAAGCAATTGGGTTAAAAATTCATGTATGTCTTGATTCATTCAACCATGGTTAATTTGATGCAATTTCATGAGATTTATGCCATAATTACTTGTGTGCTAAGAATCATGCAAATTTTCATGACTTTAACAAGACTTTGATACATGTATTGGTTGATGATAGGTGAAGAAGTGCATGGAAAGAGGTGGAAGAAATGGCCATTGAAGGAAGAAAGGGGAGCAACGTTGGTGGCCAAAGTTGGACCACCAACGTTACCTCAAACATTGGAAGAAGAGGCAGAGCAAAAGTTCTGCATAATTCTGGTGCCAACGTTGGAGGGAGCGTTGGCAAGCCAACGTTACCTCCAACGCTCGTTGATACAGAGTGCTTTTTGGAAATTGAAAAATTTTGGCGACGCGTACGCGTGCTATATGTGCACGCGTGGATCGTGAATTTTGACAATCCACGCGCACGTGTAGATGACGCGCGTGTGTGGATATGCCAACGTTGGAGGAAACGTTGCCAGTCCAACGTTGATGCCAACGTACGCGATCTGAGCTCCAAATCTTGATTTTGAAAAAAGCACAACGATGCGTACGCGTATGCTATGCGTACTCGTGAGCGTGAATTTTGGCTATCCACGCGCACGCGTAGATGACGCACACGCGTGGATGAATCAACGTTGGAGGGAGCGTTGCCAGTCAAACGCTGATGCCAACGTCTTCGAAAAGCCTTCAAAAATTGGAATTTGGAAAGTTTCATCCATGCGCACGCGTCACTCGCGTGTACGCATGGATGGGAATTCTATCCCCAAACGCGCACATGCATAGGCAGCGCATACGCGTGAAGGGGTAAAATGGCCCATCCACGCGTACGCGTATGCCACGCGTATGCATATGCCACGTGTACGCATGGACGAGCGAACGTTGGCACCCCAACGTTGAGTTAAACGTTGATTACAGCAACTAGTATCCATTTTTCCTAAACAACGTTGGACTCAACGTTTGCCCAAAAACGTTGACTCCAACGTTGATATCAGAATTGCACAATTGAGCACCTCTCTCTTCTCAACAGCATTGGGAGCCAATTAGATCAACATCAATAAAGGCCAAAAGCCCAATTCAGATGACTTGAAGATCAATTGAAGAAGTGTATAAATAGCTAGAGTTTAAGTTAGTTAAGGAGGGGCATAAACATGGAGTACTGAAACTCTGCCCATTTACTTTCTTTGTACTTTTCATTTTAATTCTGCAATGTACCTTTCAATTCCACGTTCCATTCAGAGAGCTATGAACAACTAAACCCCTTTCATTGGGTTAGGGAGCTCTATTGTAATTCAATGGATCAATAGTAGTTTTTATCTTCTTCTTCTATCTTTTCACTTGATTTTGTTAGAAAGCTTTCGATCTTAATTCAATTGGATGGTTGTCTTAATAGAGAAGCTATTCATAATTGGAATTTCTCTGATCCTCGAGAGAGGGATGAGGAATTCATGCTAGAAATGCTTTCTCACATTGGATTAGATTGGGGGTTGGATGTATATTGTGACATTTAATCCTACCAATACTTTGATCTATGAATTTGTGTTATAATCAGTGACCAAACTTCATCTCTTCTCATGAGCAATTAAACCAAAACATTGGGCAATTGTTCAAGCTTAGAGAGATTGGTGAGCCAAGACATTGGAATCCAGTCATTTAAGATTGCCAAGCAAGGTCAATGAATGCATTAATTGAAGAAGAGATGAAAATGATTTGATCCGGAGAGTTCAATATCTCCTAAAACTCAATGAATCCCCTATTTTGATCTCAACCGTTCTCTTTATATTCTGCTCTTTAATTTGATGCTTAATCCCCATTCCCATTAAATTTCTTGCAATTTTAGTTTCTTCTCTTTAGATTCAGCAATTTAGTTTCTGTTCATTTAATTTCTTGCAATTTAATTTTCACGCTAAACCAATCCCTGTGGGATTCGACCTCACTCAATAGTGAGTTTTTTCTTGACGACAATCCGGTGCACTTGCCAGTGAAAATTTGTTGAGAGACAAGTTTTCGGGACATCAATAGGCTATGACATTGGTATGGACGAAGAGTGAGGTTTTGGAATAATATTTGGGTAAAGGGTGAAGACATACTCAAGCTGAAGATAACTACTGAGCTCACAGACGATATAGTGGAAGGCAAAGTTCGTGATTTCGTCCTTCCAAATGGAGAGTGGAATACAAATCTTCTGAGGCAATTTCTCCCTATCGACTCTATTAACAAAATAAGAGCATTACTGCCTCCTAATGATGATATGGATGAAGACAAAGTTTTTTAGAGTGGAACATGTGACGGAAACTTTACTGTAGCAAGCCCCTACTTTATGCTTGATAATGATCAAAGAGGAGAGGATATGGCCTGGAAAATTATATAGAAATGGAAAGGTCCACAGCATATTAAATGCTTTATGTGGATGGTCCTACATAAGAGACTATTAACTGCTAGCTAGAGAGCTAAGCTTTTTGGAAGCTGCCCAAACTATCACATCTGCAATGGACAACAAAAAACTCTCATCCACGTTTTAAGGGATTGTACTGCCGTGTCCAGTATGTGGGCAGGTATGGTGGATCCCTAATATCTTTATTTTTTTTCTTTAGAGCTCCCTTTGATCTATGGATTAGAAGGAACCTTACATCGAAAATTGGCAACCCAAAAGATAAAACATGGATATCTATTTTTATGGTTGCTTGATGGAAGTTGTGGAATTGGAGGAATAAAGAAATATTTTCTCCTCCATACAAGAGCTAGATCATGCCATTGATTCCATAATCCTTTTTGTACAAATTATTCAAGAGGCGTTCAAAAAGGACAAATTGCTGCAGAGTCATCAGAGAAGAGGTGAGTGCCACATAAAATGGAGACCTTCTCCCTCGCGGTGGATAAAAATCAATTTTGATAGAGCTTCCGTGGAAAATCCGGGCAAGGCAGGATGTGGTGGACTATTAAGAAATGAACAGGGATGTTGGATAGCAGGTTACATGCAAAATATTGGGGACTGTACAGCGTTCCAAGAAGAGATGTGGGGGGTTTTAAAGGGTCTGGAAATGGCCTAGGATTTAGGCCTAAGAAGAATTGAGCTGGAAGTAAACTCGAAGGCTATTCTCTCAGTTTTGAATAAACAAAACAGCTTTGTGCACCCAAATGCACTGGTGAGGAGAATCACCCAGTTCAAGCAGCGAGATTGGAGGTTGACTTTTGTGCATAACTATAGGGAAGGAAATCAAGTAGTGGACCTTCTCGCTAGAAAGAGTCTTAGCTTAGGTGAGGGATTTCATTTTGTTGATAAACCTGACCGGGAACTATGTAAAATTGTTGGTGATGATGCTAGAGGGGTACTCATGCCCCGTGTAATCTTGTCTCTGTAACTTTTGGGCCTTGGCCTCGTCTATCAACTGAGAAAAAAAGAAGGCAACAAATGATCCTTTGGTGCCTCTTTTACAACAATGTTGGTGTAGACAACTTATCAGCTACATGAAAAGCACTGCAACGGCTGTACTAGTTATAGCACCCTACCATTTAAATTCTTATGTTCGAGTCATAAGTCAATGATAATAAGGTGGTACAACTCAAGATGAAGTTGTAATACATATATATAATTAGAAGAAATTATTAAACGAGAAGTTTGAAAAGGAATTAAAGAAAATCGCGAGCGCAAACACACACGTATCGAAAATATAACGCGTTCGAAAAAGCGAGATAAAATAAAAACTTAAAGGATGAATACAGAGTATATATATATATATATGTATGTATGTATGTATGTATGTATGTATGTATGTATGTATGTATGTATGTATGTATGTATGATAGCCACTAGTCACGATCTGCGAAGTTTAGATTGGCTAGGTTATAGCAACAAAAACAGTTGATAACAGTTTTTATTTCTCCCAAATATACATCAAAGCCTCTATAGGCAAGGTTTCAAATCAATATATATATATACAAAAGACAACACAGGATTCAAAAGAACATCGCCGTCTTCCAGAAGAACTCCAGCTTACTGCGGAGCACCAAGACCTACATATGAAAAACAAAGAATATATACGGAATGAGAACTCCCAACCCATGGGTTCTTGATAATTGAGCACTTGATTACAATTCCTAGGGAGAACGACCCAGGATTCTATTTCCGGTTATGTTGGTTTGAATTGTGATAATCATTTAAACTTTGATTAGGTCATTTGTTGGTTTGGAACTATACTTACAATAAAAATTCTTTTTTTGAGAAATTTCTAAACCGACGTTTGGCCCTCCATCAAGTTTTTGGTGCAGTTGCCGGGAAATTGCAATGTGTGCTTATTATTGGCTATTGTGAATATGTTAATATGTAAATAGCTTGATTTTTGGTTGTTTGCTTGTTTTTGTTAGTAGTTAGGATTGTATTTTTCTTGTTTCTTGATCTCTTTTGTTTTTATTTTCTCTCTTTTATATGAATTCTCACCCTTTTGGCTTGGAGTTTGGTTGCAATTATGTTGTAGGAAATGGTAACTTCAATGTCAGTTCACACTATGGGACGGGAAATCAATTGAGGAAGGAGCCACATGCATATGGACAACATTCATGGCAACAACCTCCTCCGCTTTACTATGGTCACAATCCTCCCCATGGTGCATATCAATCCAATAGATATGGTGGGTCTTACTATGATTATGAACCTTCACCACCATATGCCTATGAATCATACCCTCAACATAATCCTGAACCATAAACTTCTCAACTCCCATTCCACCACCAAACACCTCTATATAATCTAACTCCATACCCATTCCACTACCAACCTTATGTACCTCATGAACAACCTTATGAGCCACACTTAGAGCCACAACCATTCCAACACTAATACTCCCATGAACCTCTCGAACAATTACACTCATACACATTACCTCAATACTCTCACCAATATGAACCCCCTTTCATATATGAAGACCTTCTCCCAATTGATGAACCTTCTTTCTCTCCACAACCTTCAACAGAGAAAGCAATCCAATTGTTCCTTCAAGAGCAATAAGAGATCCAATAGAGGCAAGAAAACATCATAGCTACCTCAGCCGAAGCTCTATCTTACTTAGCCTCAATACACTCTTTCAATAATTCGAACACTTCCACTGATGAATCCGAAGAGCCAATTTCAATTGAGCATATGGAGTAGAAAAGATCTTGGAACCTCAAGAGAAAGAAAAGGAGTTAAAGCGTGACTTGCAACAAATGGAGGGGGTTGAGATCAAGGAATTAAAAGAAGTGGTTGAAGAGTTTGGAGAAGTTGAACAAGAAAACAAGCCTGAGAAAGCTTGTCAAGAGGTGAAGATCATACAAGAGGAGAAAAAGGGAATGAAACTCACATTGCCAAAGCCATTGGAAGCTTCTCTTCCTAAGTTATCACCATCCAACACATAATTTGAGTGGGTAACATTCTTATCCCTAAGCTTTAATGTCCCACTTGGATATGGTTTGTTTGAAACAGATAGTCAACTTAGGACTCTTTGTGAATTGAAGAGTAAGAGAGAGCTAGGTAGTAGTTGAAAACATAATGCAAGACTCATTAAGGTTGAACTCCCAAGGTTTGATTTCCATGGTTGGTGGAATGCCAACTAAGATGGATCTCAGAGGATGATTTGGTCCTTGAGTGTTCTGAATGCTTACCACCCGGATAGAATTATGATAATTGATGAGCGGATAATTTATACGCTTTTTGGCATTGTTTTTACATAGTTTTCAGTATAATTTAATTAGTTTTTAGTATATTTTTATTAGTTTTTAATTAAAATTCACATTTTTAAACTTTACTATGAGTTTGTGTATTTTTCTATGATTTCAGGTATTTTCTGGCTAAAATTGACGGACTTGAGCAAAAATCAGATTCAGAGGTTGAAGAAGGACTGCAGATGCTGTTGGATTCTGACCTCCCTGCACTCAAAGTGGATTTTATGGAGCTACAAAACTTCAAATGGCCTGATCTCAATTGCGTTGGAAAGTAGACATCCACGGCTTTCCAGAAATATATAATAGTCCATACTTTGCCCGAGTTTAGATGACGCAAACTGGCGTTCAACGCCAGTTCCATGCTGCATTCTGGAGTTAAACGCCAGAAACAGGTTGCAAAGTGGAGTTAAACGCCAGAAACAGGTTACAAACTGGCGTTCAACTCCAAGAGAAGCCTCTACATGTGTAAAGCTCAATGCTCAGCCCAAGCACACACTAAGTGGGCCCCGAAAGTAGATTTCTGTATCATTTACTTATCTCTGTAAACCCTAGTAACTAGTTTAGTATAAATAGGACTTTTTACTATTGTATTTACATCTTTAGTTTCATCTTTAGATCACGTTTGGGGGCTGGCCATTTGGCCATGCCTGAACCTTCATCACTTATGTATTTTCAACGGTAGAGTTTCTACACACCATAGATTAAGGTGTGGAGCTCTGCTGTTCCTCATGGATTAATGCAAAGTACTACTGTTTTTCTATTTAATACAAACTTATTCCGCTTCTAAGATATTCATTCGCACATCAATGTGAATGTGATGATCATGACAATCATCATCATTCCCAACTTATGAACGCGTGCCTGACAACCACTTCCGTTCTACCTTAGATTGAATGGGTAAATCTTAGATATCTAATACAGGGGACCGAGTCCGAGATATTAGAATATTCGTGGTATAAGTTAGAACCCATAGATGGCCATTCCTGAGATCCGAAAAGTCTAAACCTTGTCTGTGGTATTCCGAGTAGGATCTGGGAAGGGATGGCTGTGACGAGCTTCAAACTCGCGAGTGCTGGGCGTAGTGACAGACGCAAAAGGATCAATGGATCCTATTCCAGTATGATCGAGAACCGACAGATGAATAGCCGTGCTGTGATAGAGCATCTTGGACTATTTTCACTGAGAGGACGGGAAGTAGCCATTGACAACTATGATGCCCAACATACAGCTTGCCATGGAAAGGAGTAGGAATGATTGGATGAAGACAGCAGGAAAGCAGAGGGTCAGGAGGAACGAAAGCATCTCCATAACCACAAGGGGGTCCACCATATCTATCATCTTGGTACGCACCTCGGAATGGCTCTTGACCATAGTAATTTGGTGGAGGTTGGTTGTCACGAAAAGGACCACCATAACTATTGTCTTGGCATGCATTGTAGAATGGTCGTTGTCCATGGTACCTTGGAAGGTGTTGTTGCCAAAAGGGTTGATCAGATCCTCGTGGCTCCTTCCATCTTTGATTGTTTTGACCTTGATGCATGTTCCTGTTATAGCTTCCATTCCTTATAACAATATTGGAACCAAACTTAAAGCCAGAGGGGTGAGAACTCATAGTAGCTAATAAAAAAAAATAAAAACAAAAACAAAAATAAATAAACAAGCAAAAGAAAATATTTACAATAACCAATAATAAGGCATACGTTTACAATTCCCCGGCAACGGTGCCATTTTGATGAACGGAAGATTGATGGTTTAGAATTCACAATAAATTCTCGTTGCAAGTATAGTTTCTAAACCAAGCAATAATCCTTTCATACAAAAACTTGTTTGTCACAATGACAAACCCAGTAAAATTTATAACCGAAGTATTGAAACCTTAGGTCGTCTCTCAAGGAATTGCAAGGAAGTATGATTTATTATTGGTTATAGAAAAAGGTATATTTTTGGGTTTTTAAAATAGGGAACAGGAAAATAAACTGGCAACAATTAAAGTAAATTATCATGAAAACCATTGCAAGGTATAAGAACTGGAAATCCCATCCTAGTTATCCTTATCAGGTGTGATGAGAATTGTTAATTACTCCCACTTAGTTAACCCTTACTAAATAAAGGAAAGTCAAGTAGACTAATCAATTTGATTCCTCAAGTCCTGGTCAACTCCTGTGGAAAGACTAGCTTTAGAGGGATCCAAATCAATCAGCAAATTCCAATTTTCAATCAACAGCTGAGTTTGATAACACAAGTGTCACCGATTACTTAACCAAAGCAAAAGGGGGAAAATATAAATTATTTATATCATAAATAGAAGAAAGCAATCATAAATCTAAAATACCTCAAATTACATTAAATAGAATATTCAAATCTAACATGAAGAGTTTATAAGCAAATTTGGCAACATAAGTAATTAGCAAGTGAAATAGAGCAACTAAAGTAATAGAGTAAATAAAAGTAGAAGAGAAACTAAACTAAAGGAAAATTGAACCTGGAATTGAGAAGAAGTAAACCTAACCTAAGAGAAATCCTAAATCCTAAAACCTAAGAGAGAGGAGAGAGCCTCTCTCTCTAGAAACTACATCTAAAACATAAAATTGTGAATATGAAAGTTGTTTTATGAATGGATGGATTCTCTCACTTTATAGCCTCAAATCTATGTTTTCTGGGCCAAAAACTGGGTCAAAAATAGTCTAGAAATTTCTCCCAGTGATTTCTGATACGTCCAGCACGTGACAAAGTCACGCGTGAGCGTCGTCCACGCATTCGCGCGGATTGAGTTTTTGCCAGGTCACGCGTGCGCTTGATTCACGCATGCGCGTCGCCTATCTTCGGGGCAGCTATGGAAAATTATATATCTTTATAAAGCCCCGAATGTTAGCTTTCCAACGCAACTAGAACCGCCTCATTTGGATCTCTGTAGCTCAAGTTATGGTCGATTTAGTACGAAGAGGTCAGGCTGGACAGCTTTAGTAGTTCCTTCAGTTTCTTGTATTCCTTCCACTTTTGCATGCTTCCTTTCCATCCTCTAAGCCATTCCTGCCTTATAAATCCTGAAATCACTTAACACACATATCAAGGCATCGAATGGTATAAAGGGGAATTAATATTTGGTAATTTTAAGGCTCAGGAAACATGTTTTCAATCATAGCACAAGATTAGGAAGGAAAATGTAAAACCATGCAATTAGTATGAATAAGTGTGCAAAGACTTGATAAAAACCACTCAATTGAGCACAATATAAACCATAAAATAGTGGTTTATCAATCATGTCTTATCTTTCAAGTTTGTAAATGCTTTTCTAGGACTCAGTTCAATTGTGGATTTAACTTGGTTGCTATTGTCTTTATCCCTTGATTGTTTACATGTTTTCTTGGAAATTGAACTATTTTAACTAAGTACATACATATAGATGATTAGATAGTATTAGTTAGAGTAGTTGCATGCACTTAGATAGATTGCATTTAGATAGCTTGCACTGAATAAATGTTGATACCCCCTTTTTTATCTTTCTTGATGTTTTGAAAGAGGACATGCTATTGCTTAATTGTGAAAAATACGATAAACCACAATTTTATGGTTTATTTTGTGTGGAAATGAGTGGAGTTTATCAACTTATCCTGCATTTATTCACTGAAATAGTATGATTTTGTGAATTCCTCCTAAATTGTAAGATTAAAAACATACTTTTGAGACCCTTAAATTGCTAAGTTTAATTCACTTTAATTCCATTTGAGACCTTGATGTATTTGTTAAGTGATTTTAGGCTTACAAGGCAAAGATGGATTAAAGAAGAGAGGAAAAAGCATGAAAAAATGGAGAATTTATGAAGAAATGAAGTTTGAAGCACCTCAGAGTTGTGCGTATGCATACCTTACATAGGCATGAATTTCATGTTGCGTGTACGCATGCTTCATGCGTATGCATGACTTTGGTTATTTGGATATTGGGTTTGGTTTCTTGCATGAAATTGGAGGTTTCTTCCATAAAACTGGTGCTTCTTTGGATAAATGTGGATGTATATTGGGTGAGTTTTTCTAAGGCATTTTCCAAGAGGGTGTGATCTTTGTGGTGGTTGGTTTTATGGTGGTTGTGTGGGTTATGTTTAGGATGGGTGAGAATTATTGAAGGTATTGTAGTTGTTAGCTTTGTGATTTTGGTTTTAATTCCCCCCACCCAAAGTTAGGGTGGTTCCTTCATCCAGTGTTGTAAGTTTTGGAATAAGGGTCATTGTGTGGTCTAGTGGAATTGTCCATATAGTTAACTTGCTCAATAGGGGATGCTCTTGATTGAAAAGCTCAGAAGTTTCACTTTGATGGCCCTCATAGGTAAGGCCTTGAGTTTCTATGGTAGAAACTTACGAATTTCTTAGTTGCTTGTTGATTGCACTCATTTGTTGAGATATGGCTTTGTTCTATGCCAAAAGAGTATCCAAAGTATGCAACTCTATCACACCTCTCTTCATTGTTCTTTCAGAGGAGTATAAATACTGATTTTTAACTACAATCTCAACCAAATCTAAGGCTTCTTCAGTGGTCTTCATATGCATGGATCCTCCGGCTGAAGAGTCCAATAAAGTCCTAGAAGTGGGGGTGAGTCCATCATAGAATATTTGTAGTTGTACCCAGTCAGCAAACATATTTTGGGGTTACTTTCTCAGATCTCTTTGTACCTTTTCCAAGCTTCATAGAGAGATTATCCTTCTTTCTGATTGAAAGTTTGGATATCATGTCTTAACTTTGCCAACCTCTATGGTGCAAATAATTTGGTTAAAAACTTGTTGACCAAATCATCCCATGTTGCAATGCTCTGCTTATGTTAAGTTTCTAGCCATTGCTTGGCTTGGTCCTTCACAGAGAATGGGAACAACGTCAAGCAATATGCTTCAGTAGAGACACTATTGGATTTGATGGTGTCACATATTTATAGGAAGATAGAGATGAACATATTGGGGTCTTCTTGAAGGGTCCCACTAAATTGGTAATTTTGTTGCCCCAAAGAGATGAGTTGAAGCTTTAACTCAAACTTGTTTTCCTCCACAGTAGGTCTCACTATACTACTCCCACAACTATTTCTTGTGAAGGTAACAAAGTCTCCAAGAGTCTTCCTTGCATTGGCATTGTTGTTTGCCATGTTTTCTTTCTCAAGTTCCTCTTGAATTTCTTCCTCCTGAATTTTAGATTTCTTCCTTAATTGCTATAAGAGTTCTCTCAATTTCTAGATCAAATAAAAGGGGTTCTTTGTTTGTGTTTTTCTACATGCAAAAGCAATGAAAAGAAAAGAGAAAAGGTGGAATTTCCAATGTCACAGTGAAGAAAATTCCGAGCAAGACGGAGAATTAAAAAGATAGAAAAAAAATAAAGGTTTAATGTAGGCAATCAATTAACCGGTTTGATGTCAATCTAGGTTAATCCCCGACAACAGCGCCAAAAACTTAATGCAGAGTTTTGCAAAAAAAAAAAAATAACTCGGCAAGTGCACTGAATCGTATTAAGTAATACCACGGGAGTGGATTATCGTTCCCACGAGGATTGACGGACTTAGCATACAAGAGTTAATCGATTGTTCTAACTAGACAAATGCAAATTAGGGTTTCAATAGTATCAAATAGCAAAGGCAATTAAATGAAAGCAATTTATAAACGGTTAATAAAATAATGTGAATGGAATGCTAAGGTTTCGGAGATGTTTAAAACTTCAAGAAGAATTCTTTTCAATATCTATCTTGATCATGCAAAGATTTATCTTACGGCAAACCCTAATTAACCAAACTCCAATCCCTTGGTAATCCAGTTTTCCTTAACTTATCTAATCACCAATCCCTTGATCAATTAATTATGCAAAGAGGTTAAGCACAAGTACTGATTCATAAGCCAAATAATTCTTAAGATTTAAACACAATTAATGCAATGTCACTTATCAAGCCAAGTTCAAAACTTTTAGAATTGAGAAAAGAGGTTTTTGATAAACCCTGTTTTCAGGATTTATCTTGTGTTGAATTTACAGCATTTTATCAACCTTTTTCTCACATTTATTCAATGAAATAGCATAGTTTTGTGATTCTCCCTTGATTTGTACTTAAATGTGAAAACATGCTTTTAGACATTTAATTTGATGATTTTAATTCACCTTTGATTCCACTAGATGCCTTAATTTGTTTGTTAAGTGATTTCAGGTTGAAAGGGCTAGGAATGGATCAAATGAGTGAAGAGGAAAGCATGCAAAGTGGAGAACACATGGAAAAGCCAAAGAATTGGATGACCTCATGGACGTGAACGCGCAATGTACATGCACGCGTGGATCGCAAAAACTCAAGGGACACGCACGCGTGCTGTACGCGTACGCGTCGGTTGCCGCACGTGTTTTTTAAGAGGAAAACGTGCCCAGCAAATTCTGAGAAGCTGTGGGGCCCAATCTACACTAACTTTGGTGCCAAAAACATTTAAAAGAGCCAAGGATTGAAGAGAAAAAGGGGGGTTCCATCATTCTAGACACGAGGATTAGTTTTAGTTAGTTTTAGAGAGAGAAGCTCTCACTTCTCTCTAGGAATTAGGATTAGGGTTAGTTCAATAATCTTAGATCTAGGTTTTAATTCATGCTCTCTTCTATTTCTACCTCTCAATTCCTTGTTGTTACATGTTGTTCTTCTATTCTTTTGTTGTAATTCCTTCTACTTTGTTTCCATACTTGTTATTGATCTACTCTTGTTTCTTTTATTTTCTTTCAATTCAATTTGAGGTAATTCATGTCGATAATGTTCTCTTTGATTTTTGTTGTTAATTCCATGCAATAATTGTTGTTAGATCTCATTCTTGTTGTCAATTTACTATGTTTTTCTTTTTTTTTTTCTAGTGTTTGTCAAAATGCTTGAGAAGATATTAGAGTAGAATTTTATGTTCTTGGCTTGGGAAAGTAACTTAGGAATTCTTGAGTTGCTAATGTCCAAGTGATTGATAGTTGATAGCCATTGACTCTAGCTCTCATTAATTCAATTACTGAATAGCTAGGTCTTATGGACTTGGATTTATATAGCTCATTTAACTTTCCTTTACTTGTTAGAGGATGACTTAGTGGGACTGATCCTTGCAATTATCATATTGTGGTTAGTGATAAGGATAGAGATCCTTGACTTGTCATTTGATTTCCTTTATCATTTACTTTTCTTGTTACTAATCAAAACCCCAAAATATACATGTCCATAGCCAATAGCCAATAACAAGAACACTACCCTGCAATTCCTTTGAGAGGCGACCCGAGGTTTTAAATACTTCCGTTTATAATTTTAGGGGTTTGTACTTGTGACAAACAAATGTTTGTATGAAAGGATTATTGTTGGTTTAGAAACTATACTTCGATGAGATTTCAATTGCGAAATTCTATACCATCAAAAATCCTCTCATCAAAATGGCGCCGTTGCCGGGGGTTGCGATGGTGTGATGTTATTGGTTATTGTATATATGTGAATATTGTAAATATGTTGCTCTTTCACTTGTTTCTTAGACTTAGTTAGTTTGCTTTTGTTTCCATTATCAATTCTCATTTTGGCTATGAGTTTGGTTCTAATTGCGTTGTAGGAAATATGAACTTCAATGACCACATGTACCAAAGATGGAACCAACAAAGATGGGAGGAGTCTCAAGGAATTGATCACTCCTATTGGCACCAACCTCCGGATACTTAGAGGTATAATCACCATCCTAATGCATGTCCATTCAATGGTTATGGTGAATCTTTTTGTGAAAATCAAATACGATCATCATATGCCTATGAACCATATCCTCAACATGAACCTCAACCATACTCACAAACCTTTACCAAGCACCTTCCTATGATCCTATTCCATCATATGACCAATCATCTATACCATATCCTTGTGACCATTATGAGCAAGAACCTTTAGAACCACCACAATCCTATTATGACTACCAAGAACCACCTCAATACACACTATCTCCATATCCTTACCAAGAAGAATCACCTTCTTACTATGAACCCTTTCTCCAAAATAATGAACCTTCCTATCCACCTCAAGCTCCAATAGATGATTCTCTCACCTTGCTACTTCGAGGACAAGTGGATATGCAAAGGAACACCTTAGAGTTTGTGACCAATTTGGATGCTTGAACACTCAAGGCGCTTCCATAGCCGCATGTGAAGAATCTAAAGAAGAGCAACGCACGGAGGAGAGATTGAACAGCCCGGTGGAGAAGGAGGAGTTAGGTCTTATATTGGAACAATTGGAGAAACCTATGATTGTTGTAGAAAAAGAAAACGAGGTCGAAAATTTAGGAGATGTGGAACCATCATGGGAGCAACAACCTCCGGAGCATACCCAAATTGAAGAATATGAAGAGGTTGAGCAAGAAATGGATTCAATCATCAATAACTTTTTATCTAAAATTGAATCCTCTTCCATTGGGTGTGAAATTGACGTTAGTCAACTCCAAACCAAGTGATATTGGTATCCTTGTTGAAGAAATTGATAAGCAAAGAGAACTTGAAAGAAGTTGTCAAGAGGTGGAAACAACTAAGAAAGAGCCTAAGAGAGAAACCCTAGCATTGTCTAAGTGTGGGGAGGCTCTCCCACCCAAGTCACAATCCAACACAACTTTCAAGTGGGTAAAATTCTTACCCTTAAGCTTCACTTTCTCACTTGAATATGGCTTGATTGAAACGGATGGTCAACTTAGAGCTCTTTGTGGAATAAATAGTAGGAAGGAGTTGTGTAGTGGTTGGAAGTGTGGTACTAAGCTCATTAATGTTACAACTTCAAGGCATAGGGACTATGATTGGATGAATGCTACTTTGTGTGGGTATAAGAAGAGATTTTAGTGTGCTACAGAGAATTCTACATGTCAACCATCCGGAAGAACGAATCATGACAATCAACTTGAAGACGGGTGTGAAGATAAGATATGGGATCCCGGATTGTACTTTGAAGACCAACTTTGAGAACTCATATCTTGGGTTGAACTTCACCCAAGCTTGGTGAAGACGGTTGGAATTTCTGTCGACCGTTTAAGGAGCAAAGATCCTTGGAGATGCAAGGATGAGAACAAACACAAGCCACCTTGATAAAGAGCTTCCCAAAGTGTTCAACTTAAGGACTTAAACTAAAAGTGTTAGGTGGGAGACATCCCACCACGGTAAACTCTTTTCACTCTCTTGTAGTTTGCTTAATAAGTGATTTGAGTTGCCATTGTAGGTACTTTCCTCTTCATATAGTTGCTTTAATAATTTGGTTGCTAGTTCCTTGAGATGCAAGCTTTCCTTGCTTGTACTTGTAAACCCATTAAGAAACCAAATATCTTTGTAGATTGCATTTCTGGTTGGCTTTGAGTTATAGGTAGTGTTAGGTTGGTTTTTTTTAGCTATTTTTGGTATTTCTGAAAAAAAAAGAAGAGCAGGGATGCGTACACACACTGTACGCATACGTGTCAATGCTTGAACAGAACCCCTCATTCATATTCCAGAGAGTCGCGCGAACGGTGCGCGAACACTGAGCGTGGGGCATCATCAAATGCACACGTACGCGCAAGGCACGCGTACGTGTGGATGGGTTAACACAAAATCCACACTCCCACCCGAGAGTTGCGCGACTATGGTGTGAGCATCATGCTTCTCGCGCAAGCCTCTGCCGACGCGGACGCGCACACTACGCGTACGCGTCGAGGCGCACCCCGTCCACCCACGCATGCACGCACGTAGCGCTTACGTGTCCATCTCCTCTTCGTGCCATCCGCGTTCACTCGTACAGGATGCTTACGCGTGGATTCAAAATCCTTAATACCCCATCCACGCGAGCAACCCTTGCCATTCGCGTCCCCCAACCCTTCTCCTTTCCAACGTCTCAAGCTCTGCAACCACCACCACCCATCAGTCTGGTGACTCACCACCACCGCCCTACCCCCTGTCTCTTCTCTTCACTTTTTCTCCCTGCCGTCCCTCTCATCTCACCTATGCCTCTCTTCTCTCACTCTCCGTCGTAGCCCCCTTCCTCCGACCAGCACCGCCGCGCGCCCCACTATCGCTGGTGACGTACGAAACCATCATCACCACAACTTTTTCTCTTCCCTTTCCCTATTCCACCCCTTCTACTCTGACCATCACTCTCCTCCTCTACCCCTGCACAACTCTATGTTCGCAGTGACTCTGACCTCTCTGCGCCACCGCGAGGTCCACTACCGCCACCACTTCTGGGTGGCACTACTGTCTTCCCCCTCGATTCTCCCTTTCTATTTTGCTTCTGCACCCCAGGTTCACCATCCCCTATGATGGATAATTTGGAAAACGAAATTCCAAACACCCAAAACTCACCGACAAGTGTACCGGGTCGCATCAAGTAATAATAACTCACGTGAGTGAGGTCGATCCCACAGAGATTGAAGGATTGAGCAATTTTAGTTTAGCGATTGATTTAGTCAAGCGAATCAAGTATTGGTTGATTGATTTGTAATTGGCAGTAACTAAATTGCAAGGAATGTAAATGGGGAATGGTGAATTACTGTAAATTAAAGAGAACGGGAAATAAAAGTACTGAATCTTAAAGAACAAGAAATTAAATGGCAGAAACTTAGAATGCAAGAAATGTAAATTGCAGAATCTTAGAGTGCAAGAAATGTAAATGGATTGAATTGTAAATGGGTCAGGGATGTGGGATTGCAATAATTAAACAAAAGAACAAGTAAATTGCAATAAACAGGAAAGTAAAAATTGAATTGAGTTAAACTAGATCTCAACAGAAAAGTGAAAATGCTGAAGAGTAAACAGAAAATGACTTGCGCTTAAATTGCAGCAATTTAAAAGAAAGTTGAAGATCTCAGGAGTGGGAGAGACTAGATAACAAGTCTAGATCTCAAATCCTTTCTTGATCCAACTAGAACAATTGCAAAAGAAATAAAGAAAAGTAAATTGCAGAAGTAAAGAGAAGATGAAGCAGTCAAGAGAAATTCAAACTCAATTGTGCAGAAAACGTAAACAAGAGATCTCAAGGTGAGATTGAGATAGAATTTCTCCAATTCTCAACACCCAAGACTCAAACAAAGTGTGTAGAAAGGAAAGCAAAAACAACCCAGGGGAAGAGAATTCAATTCTCCTTCCCAGGAACTTTCAAATTCTAAAGGCAACAACTCCAAAAATGTAAAGATGAGCTCTCTACTGTAAGTATTAAAAATTCTAAAAAGGTAAGCTCCCCGAAAAACTTAAATTCTAATCTATTTATACACTCTCTTCTAATGATCTTCAAGCCTTGAATTGGGCCCTTGATCTTGATGGAATTGGGTTGATAATAGCCTCTGTTGATTGCTCTTGGTTTTGGGAAGAAATCCACTTGTGAACCGGACCATGAACCATTCACGTTTGAGTCAACGTTTGAGGCAAACGTTGACTCAAAGGTCTTCGTGTGTGACATTATGCAGCTCGGCCAAGTTGCTGTCATCCACGTTTGAGCCAGCGTTTGAGGTCAAACGTGAGCTCAAACGTGGCCCTTCCCAAGCAGCTCTTCTAGCCAATGTTTGGCCCAACGTTTGAGACAAACGTTGGCGCAAACGTGGCTTATTTAAACCATCAAACAGGGGTGCTCTTCCATGCTAGAATGTGGCCAACGTTTGACCTCACGTTTGAGGCAAACGTTGGCGCAAACGTTGCATAGCTCCAGGGGTATTCATTCTTGTTCTTGTGGCGCCAACGTTTGACCTCATGTTTTAGGCAAACGTTGGCGCAAACGTTGGCTTGCCTCCAGGGTGTGGTTGCACTCTTCCTCACGTTTGAGTCCAAGTTTAAGGCAAACTTGAGCTCAAACGTGAGTGCTTCTTCTTGCCCTTTGCTATCCCCTTTTCTTCAACCTTCTTCCAAACCTCTTTCAACCTATCATCAATCAACAATTGCATCAAAGCTATGCTATAATCATGAGAGTTCTTCTTCTTCTTGAAATTCAAGTGATTATGGTACAAAAACTCATGAAAATGCATCAATTTATCCATGGTTAATTGAATCTAAAGAAACATGAAATTCCACCCAATTGACTTACTTGTGGCCCAAGAAAGTGCATAAAACCTATTGAAAATCAAAGAAAAAGACTAGTGAAACTAGGTTAAGATGACCTGTCATCACAACACCAAACTTAAAGCTTGCTTGTCCCCAAGCAAGAAAAGAATTATGCTCAAAGGTTCTTTCAATTAGAATGGATTTGAGGAATTACATGTACTATCCTGTGAGTGAAGTGATTAAGTGACAGTGGGGTGAACTCTAAATTATGTGCTCGTGCAAGGGCTTCAGTTCTTACTAGTCCCTACATCTTGGGAGTCTTAGGTCTTAGAACTTTCATCCAAATAATATCATGGATATCTCTCTATAGGTAATCACCTTGAAGCAGCTTATAGTTTCTGTGCTTTGGCCTTGACTCTAAGTGTCATGTCTCAAAGTGGCTCTTTAGATAAGATTTCAATCAATACTCCTAAACCAGTTGGTTTTAAGGTATTAGGTGTTGAAGCACCCCTTAGGATTTACTTGCCCAAGCCTCTCTCTTTGACACAGTTCGACCACAAGCATTTACTAGGATAATAACTCTTTGAGTTCTTGTTTCTTTCTTCTTTTCTGCCTAGTAATTGATGCTCAGAGCCTTGGGCCATGTTCTCTTTGTTTTTATATCTTCTTTATTTTCTTTTGTTTGCTGCTTCTTGGATTAATAAATGTTCGAAAATCTCCACAATACCTCTTTGAACTCTATGTTCTACCTATGAGCTCCCATGCAAGTTTTCATAAGTATGCAACATGTGGTGCCCTTTTTTTTGAAATCTTGAGTGCACGGAAGTTTGAAAAGTGTAGTGTTGTGAATAATCAAGCATCTCAATTATTGAATTACAGAAAAACTATACTATGCAGACAGGCAGGGGGTATTATATCACTTTTAATCATAGCAATATCTGATATAAAATAATCACTGAACAGTACAACCTTTTGGAATTTACTTGCTGTCCTCCTCCTCATCATCATCATTGCTGGTCTTCACATTCCTCTTTCATCTCTTTATTGATGATGCTTAATCTTTCCAAAAGTTTGTATGGTGCTCTGTAGTGATATTGAAAGTTGCTTATTCCCCAAGCACTAAAAAATAATGGTTAACATGCATGATTTATTTGTGGGCCTTTGAACTTACTTTGGTGTGGGAACACCAAACTTAGTACCTTGCCAATGGTTCTCATGCATCAGATTAACCATGTGTGAAACTCTTTTTCTTTTTCAAAAGCAATAAAACTGAAAACTTAGGAAACAGCAGAATAGTTAACTAGTTTATCTAAATGCTTGAAGCTAGCATTATGCAGAAGGTGAGAATACATTTTATGATGGGATTTTTGGTGGAACACCAAACTTAGAATCCTTCATTCGCCCTTATATTGTTTTGATGTACAACACCAAACTTAGCTTCCTGCAATATAGATAAAGCTAATTAATTTTTTTATTAAAATAGTTATGAAAAGAAAACTACCTCAGGTTGGGTTGCCTCCCAACAAAGCGCTTCTTTATTGTCACTAGCTTGACATCCTTCATTCTGTTGATCATGGAAGTTGAAAATCATGTTGCCTTTGGTTTCCTCCTCTCACTATGGGCTTACTTTCCTCTATTTCTTTTTGTGAAATTTCTCTGTGATGCTTTTCTTGGATGATTGATTCCTTTCCCGTATCCCTCTTCTCACCCATTTCTGTAAAGCATTTAGCCAGTTGTCTCATTTGCCTCTCAATTCTTCTGATTAAGGTTTCTTAGTTCTTTGTTGTCTCATCTTGGTGCTTCATCATTCTCTCTACTAAGATCTCCAAGTTGGTGATCCTCTGAGTGTCTTGTGAGAATGGTTGGTTGTGGGGTGTCTGAAGTTGGGAGGGTGAGTGTTGTGGTGGTGATGTGTAGTGGTTGATGTTGGTATGGTGGTGTTTTTGCTGGTTTTTGCAGTTGGGGTTGTTGCAATTGAAGTCCCTCGGTCTTTGATTTTGGTGTTCGATCCCCCTCCAGTTGGAATGAGTCCTCCAAGGTGGGTTGTACCCATCATTCTGAGACCTGTGTTGGAACATGCTTGAGACACTGTTTGGAGAGTGTGATCGCTCATGACTTTGTTACTCATAGTTAATTGCTCCAAAACCTTTTTCAGCTTGATTCCAACAATGGGGATTTTGAGGTAGATTATGTGCATTTGCCACAGCAGTTTGCAGTTCATCGATTTTTCTGTTCATCAGTTCCAATTGTTGCTGAAGTTGTTGATGTATCTGCTTGCTTTGGGCCATGATTGCACTGACACCTTCAATTTCCACCACTCCCTTCTCTTGTGTGGATGGTTGCACTTCTGCCTCTAGCTTACCGATTTCCTGAGGTGGTTTCAACTTGGCCTGGAGTTCACTCATTAAATCTTCCCATCCAATAATACTTCCTTGTGGGAAAGCTTCAAATCACTGAGCAACATCGTTCATGGTGATGAGCGGGTGCTTCAAATTATAGGCTGTATTGTCATCTAAAGTGAGGACACTACTCCCATAATTACTAGAATTCTTTGAGTTTCCCTCCATGATCTGTACAATCACAAACGGTCCAAATGAAGATAGAATATACTCATGCCAAGATATGGTTAAAAGATTAGTTGACACAATGCATCAAACAGTTGACAGGCTTGAAAAATCAATAGAAGAAAATTGCTTCCCTCGTATATTCAGCAAGCAATTGATGCGGGGAAAACTTGTCTCTCAACAAATCTTCCTTCGGCAAGTGTACCGAAGTTGTCGTCAAGTAAAAACTCACAATAGAGTGAGGTCGAATCCCACAGGGATTGATTGATCAAGCAACTTTAATTAGAAGAATGTTCTAGTTGAGCGAATCCAGAAATTGGGTTGAGAGTTGCAGAAAATAAAATGGCGGGAATGTAAATAACAGAAAAGTAAATGCTAGAATTAAAGGACTGGAAGTAAATGACTGAAAATAAATTGTAGAATTATAAATGGGAATGGGGGATTCGCTCATAAAAGTAAATCGCAGAAATTAAAGAGAATGGGTAAGATTAGAGATGGGGAGTTCATTGGGCTTAGGAGATGTTGCAATTCTCCGGATCAAGTTCATTTTCATCTCTTCCTCAATCAATGCACTCATTGATCTCCTTGGCAATCTTAAGTGATTGAATTGCAATTCCTTGCAATTCAATCTCTCAAATCTTGATCAATAGCCAATTCCTTGGTCAATTGCTCATGAGAAGAGATGAAGTATGGTCACTGATTATACTACATGCATTTCCCAAACCATGTATTGAGAGGGTTACAGTCACATACCCATCCAAACCCAATTTGGTCCAGCATGAGAAAGCATTTCTAGCTTGATCTCTTCATTCCTCTTCCAAGGTTCAAAAGAGATCCAAGTTTGAATAGCTTCTCTTCCAAGATAACTACTCAATTGGATGAAGATCGAAAGCTTTCAAGTAAAATCAAGAGGAAAGATAGAAGAAGAACAATGAAAATTAGTATTGATCCATCAAATTACAACAGAGCTCCCTAACCCAATGAAAGGGGTTTAGTTGTTCATAGCTCTTGAAAATGAAAATAAAGATGGAGAATACATCATAAAACTAGAAATTTCAAAGAAAGTAAAATAGAGAGTGGTTCTTCAGCCTCTAGAACTCCTTTACAATTCAAAGCTACTCCTATATATACTACTCTTCTCAGCTTTTAGTTCACTCTTCAAGTCTTGGGCCTTTGGATCTTGAGTTTGAAGCAGTTCCTTTCTTTATTTGGGCTTGGCTTTACTTGCAGAGAGAAAGTGCGGAGTGGGCAGAGACTTAAGCTCAGGGCGTAAGGAGTGTTAATCATTTAGTGAAAGTCCAAGTTCGGGAACGTTAGTAACACTTAACATTGTCACTAACGTTCCAATGCACCCCTTTTGCCTCACGTTAAAACCCACGTTAACTAGGTTAACGTGGCTTTTAACGTTGCCTTGTCAACCTTCGAGAACGTTAGTGACACTCAACATTGTCACTAACGTTCCAGTGTGCCCCTACTTGCTTCACGTTAAAGTTCACTCTATTTCTAAAGTAGGGTTTTAGTTAGCTTAAGCAAAAATTCAAACAGTTAGTGTGTTAGTCAAAAATTAAAGAAACAGAAAAGAAAAAGTGCTTGATCTATATCTCTGCTTCACTTAATCATTGTCAATCTAATTCAATCCCCGGCAACGGCACCAAAAACTTGATGGATAATTTGGAAAACGAAATTCCAAACACCCAAAACTCGCCGGCAAGTGTACCGGGTCGCATCAAGTAATAATAACTCACGTGAGTGAGGTCGATCCCACAGAGATTGAAGGATTGAGCAATTTTTTTAGTTTAGTGATTGATTTAGTCAAGTGAATCAAGTATTGGTTGATTGATTTGTAATTGGAAGTAACTAAATTGCAAGGAATGTAAAAGGGGAATGGTGAATTACTGTAAATTAAAGAGAACGGGAAATAAAAGTGCTGAATCTTAAAGAACAAGAAATTAAATGGCAGAAACTTAGAATGCAAGAAATGTAAATTACAGAATCTTAGAGTGCAAGAAATGTAAATGGCTTGAATTGTAAATGGGTCAGGAATGTGGGATTGCAAGAATTAAACAAAAGAATAAGTAAATTGCAATAAACAGGAAAGTAAAAATTGAATTGAGTTAAACTAGATCTCAACAGAAAAGTGAAAATGCTGAAGAGTAAACAGAAAATGACTTGTGCTTAAATTGCAGCAATTTAAAAGGAAGTTGAAGATCTCAGGAGTGGGAGAGACCAGATAACAAGTCTAGATCTCAAATCCTTCCTTGATCCAACAAGAACAATTGCAAAAGAAATAAAGAAAAGTAAATTGCAGAAGTAAAGAGAAGATGAAGCAGTCAAGAGAAATTCAAATTCAATTGTGCAGAAAAAGTAAACAAGAGATCTCAAGGTGAGATTGAGACAGAATTTCCCCAATTCTCAACACCCAAGACTCAAACAAAGTGTGTAGAAAGGAAAGCAAAAGCAACCCAGGGGAAGAGAATTCAATTCTCCTTCCTAGGAACTTTCAAATTCTAAAGGCAACAACTCCAAAAATGTAAAGATGAGCTCTCTACTGTAAGTATTAAAAATTCTAAAAAGGTAAGCTCCCCGAAAAACTTAAATTCTAATCTATTTATACACTCTCTTCTAATGATCTTCAAACCTTGAATTGGGCCCTTGGTCTTGATGGAATTGGGTTGATAATAGCCTCTGTTGATTGTTCTTGGTGTTGGGAAGAAATCCACTTGTGAACCGGACCATGAACCATTCACGTTTGAGTCAACGTTTGAGGCAAACGTTGACTCAAACGTCTTTGTGTGTGACATTATGCAACTCGGCCAAGTTGCTGTCATCCACGTTTGAGCCAGCGTTTGAGGTCAAACGTGAGCTCAAACGTGGCCCTTCCCAAGCAGCTCTTCTAGCCAACGTTTGGCCCAACGTTTAAGGCAAACGTTGGTGCAAACATGGCTCATTTAAACCATCAAACAGGGGTGCTCTTCCATGCTAAAATGTGGCCAACGTTTGACCTCACGTTTGAGGCAAACGTTGGCGCAAACGTTGCATAGCTCCAGGGGTATTCATTCTTGTTCTTGTGGCACCAACGTTTGACCTCACGTTTGAGGCAAACGTTGGCGCAAACGTTGGCTTGCCTCCAGGGTGTGGTTGCACTCTTCCTCACGTTTGAGTCCAAGTTTAAGGAAAACTTGAGCTCAAACGTGAGTGCTTCTTCTTGCCCTTTGCTATCCCCTTTTCTTCAACCTTCTTCCAATCCTCTTTCCACCTATCATCAATCAACAATTGCGTCAAAGCTATGCTATAATCATGAGAGTTCTTCTTCTTCTTGAAATTCAAGTGATTATGGTACAAAAACTCATGAAAATGCATCAATTTATCCATGGTTGATTGAATCTAAAGAAATATGAAATTCCACCCAATTGAGTTACTTGTGGCCCAAGAAAGTGCATAAAACCTATTGAAAATCAAAGAAAAAGACTAGTGAAACTAGGTTAAGATGACCTGTCATCACCCTGCCTCCACTGCTCTGTTTTCTTACTGTTTCAACTAATTTTGGTTTTTGTTATTAGTTAGCTTAGTTCATTAATCTGTTCAGCATAGGTTAGACTAGAAATGCATGTTGTTAGGTAGATAGGATGTGGTTAGAAGATTTTAGGCCTGATAAGTGCTCCGTTCTTGTTTACTTTTTGAATGCACGTTTGTTTGTTGAATGATGCTGGTGTGGTGTTTTATGTGAATCATAGTGCTTCTATGCTGATTTTCATTGCTGCCTTGCTGCACTTTACTTGTGTGATTGAGCCTGCTGCTGCCTAATATCTCATGTGTTACTTTGCTGCTGTTTGCTTTCCGGGAACGTCCAATTTACTGCCGGAATGCTGCCCAAATTTTTCGAAATTGTTTTGGTTTTAAATTTGCTACCTAGAATTGAACTTGACACTTTTAGACATGAGTTTTACTCAACTTCCACCAAGTTCAATTCCTAGGTCACTTTGGTTAGCAATTCCGTGTTCATTTTGCTTCCCGTGATATGCATTGAACCTCCGTATGCCCTCACTTTTCAAGTTAAATCAAATGCTTTCTGATTCATGCTAAGTTCACCATTTGATCTTGACTTGCATTTTCTTGAATATGGTTCATTACTTTGCAATGATTGGTGCATTCCACTTGTGTGACACTTTTTAACTGAAATTGGTTCTTAACTTGTTTTAGTTACACAAAGTACATATTTCACACTTTCTTTACAAATCATTGCATATTTAGTGACCATGACATTGATTGATGATTTGCTTCCCATTTATATGCTTTTGTGCAAAAATTTCATATTTCATCATCAATGACTGCATCGTCCTCATGAATGTGAGTGTGCTTGTTAACCATACTTTCTGCAATTCTCTTGATTAAGCCAATAACCGCCATACCACTAATCTTTAAGCCGGTTTTCTAACTTCTAACTTGATTAACCAACTAACTTTTCTTTTTAGTTTAAAACTCACTCTTTCATCATTTTTTTGGGTTTGATGCTTATTGAGCTTAATAAACAAGCACTGTGCACATATTGCTTGGATTCTTGGTTCAGGGATTTGATTTTTTTTTGAATTACATTGCTTGCTTCCCAAGTTTTCATTTATTTTTAACTCACTTCATGAATATGTCATGCCTTGCTTTGTTTTTCCTCTACATGGATTAATTATATATATCCTATCTTATCTGTTTTTCAGGATGGCCGATAGAGAAAAGTCTAAGGTTACCTCAAGGAAGAGAAAGAAAACTCAATCATTCTCTCTTTCTCCCTACTATGACTATACAAAGAACCCTCTAAATGATGAGGACAAAGCTAACCAGCAACTACCAACCACCGACACAAATAAGTTCCCTAACCTCTATTGTGAGCTACGCTTCCTGACATACCAGAAGAAGAATTTGAATATAGAGAAGAAACTGGTCCTCCCGACTGACGTGAGACGAGCCATTACAACACGTATTCAGGGGATGGGCATATGCTTTATTGATAGGGATCTAGACAGAGTGAACTCCTCCTGGGTGAAGGAATTTTACTATAACTTCTTCAGACACACCCTTGAGTCGGTTCACCTGCGAGGCGGGCAGGTATTGGTTACGGAGGTAGCTATTCAGGATAGACTCGGCTGTCTGCCTAGGACCGGTACTATAGATGCCATTGAGCAGGTAGAGGTAGCCATACATTGCATGACTTTTGACTACGATACACTGAGGGATGTTATTGCCACCCTGGACGCCCCTTGGGTGATGGATGCTTACAACAGGAAGCCCAAGGGGATGCTGTTTACTCATCTTTCTAGGATGGCCAGGACGTGGCAGCAAATCTCTGCACATTACGTTATATCGACCACCCACTTCACAGAGATCTCGATGGACATGCTTGTCCTGATCGGCTGCGTTATGGAGGGAAAGGAGGTATACTTCCCTCGATTGATCAGGCGATACATGTGGTGGGCTCATGTCCGCGGCTTACTCCCCTTTTCCACCTTGGTTACCACGATGACTCAGCTTGTCGGTGCCCATGGGAGGCAGATGATGAGATACTACCCCTGGTCCACGGAAAGGAGGAAGTCATTCTGTGGAGGGAGTAGGTGCAGGAGAAGCCCCCGTCTCGGCACCGCTCTAGAACCAGAGCAGCAGCGACACCTGGCGCATCTTCTTCCACAACTGTAGCAGGTCCATCAGCACCAGCAGCACCGATACCACCAGCGCCCCAGCCGACCTATCTCTTGGTACAGCACCTGATCCACTTCATGTAGCGCAGTGAGCGCTACATTATACGACGCCTGGACAGGATGGATCAGATGTTCGTGGCATTGGCCGTTGAGTTGCCCCCTCTTCCCAAGTCTTCCACATCCGAGGAGGGGCATGCCGCAAAGCATGAAGCGGAGCCAGCTCAGACAGAGGCACCACCACAGACACAGGCTACCCCGGAGGTTCAGCAGCCACCTGAGGAGCCACAGCCAGAGACCCAGCCAGATATGACAGTTGACCCTCACCACGTGCCACAGTAGTAGCATCAAGGACGATGCTTCGTTTTAAGTGTGGGGAGGTCACCGTCGTCGCCGCCGGTGGAGTTTCCATTTTGGAGGATAAGTTCGGACATTTATCTTTTATTTTGCATTATTTTAGTACTTTGCGCTTTATTTTATCACACTTTTGGATTATTGTATATATGTTATTTTGAGATACTTTTATTTCAGTTTGTTGCATTTTGTTCCATAGTCTGTTCGTTTTTAGATTTCTAGTTGAATTTGCATATGTAGTTGATAGTATGTATATGTAGTTGCTTTGGTTTAGTGGTTGTGATTAGAAAAAATATTTTGGATTGTTGAAACCTAAGTTTACCCTTTTTGCATAAGAAAATTGTTTTGATTAGAGAAAGGGAAATTTTAGCTTTTTAAATGACAACATTGCATTTAGGATAAGCTTAGTCAAAACAATAAATTTTTCAAATAATTTATCTATAGGGCACCACCCCAATTGATTGAGAAATTTTTGTAGAACTTGCTTGAATCATATACATTTTGTGAAACAAGATTTGAGCTAAGAACACAAGCAAGTGAGATTTGAGCCTAATGATGTGGTTACATCTTATAACCACTTATTTTTCCTTCTTGTGTGAATTTTTCATTTTCTATTATTATGATCCTTGAGTTGCTTAATTCTATATGTCCATTATTCCTTGTATTCATGCATTTATATGATTGAGGCTATTATTTCATAAAGCCCACTTATCCAAATAGCCTACCTTTTATCTTCCATTGTTAGCCAATTTTGAGCCTATGCTTAACCCAATTGTTCTTAATTTTAGCACATTACAAGCCTTGAAGCGAAAAAATAATAAAAGTCCCTTGTTTAGATCTTTGATTGGCTTAGGCTAGTGAGAGTGTTCATTATTCAAGTTAGGGGAGATTTGAGAACATTGGTTGAGATAAAAGGATGCTTTGTATTTTTATATATTTGAGAATTAGGTACATGCTCATGTATTAATAAAATGTTAGACCTTATGCATTGGTGCACTTGAAAAAAAATGAGAAAAATAAAAGAAAAAGATAAAAAGAAAAGAAAAAAATATGGAAAAGAAAAATATATAGAAAAAAAAAGAAGAGAAAAGTAAAAGAAAGAAATAAAAAGGGGACAAATCGCCCAAAGTAAAGTCAATAAGAATCAATGCATAAGTGTTGTGAAATGAAAAGAAAATTATGAGTATGTGAAAAAGTGAAGAATGGGTAGTTAGTTTAGGATTTAATTGTATAGGTTATCATAGGTTAGGTGGGAAAGTCTAAGCTAATCAAAGACTCAAAATCTAGCCCACTTAACCATATATGACCTTACCTAGACCCTAACCCTATTACAATCTTAAGAAAGACCTCATGATAATTGTATGCATGCATTGAATAATTGTTGATTGTTAAATGAGGAACAAATCTTGGAAAGCATGATTATAAGGGAATTGAGTGAATCAACCCCTAAACACTTGAGTGACTAGAGCAGATACACATCCGGTGAGGGTTCGATTACTCAATTACATGTATTAACCATAATCATCTTTATTCATGCAAGTTTGTAAATCATTTTTGATAATTCAATACAATTGTGGGTTGGATTTTGATTTTCATTACCTTAGCCCTTATGCTTGCATATATCTCTTGGAAGTTGAATTGTTTTGACCAAGCAATTGCATTCATATAGGTAGTTGCATTTAGATAGTTTGCATATAGTTTAGTTGCATTGAATAAATGCCATATCCTTTACTTCATTCCTGGTATAGCATGAGGACATGCTATGGTTTAAGTGTGGGGAGGTTGATAAACCCCATTTTCAGGGTTTATCTTGTGTTGAATTTAGAGCATTTTATCAACATTTTCTCACATTTATTTAATGAAATAGCATGGCTTTGTGATTCTCCCTTAATTTGTGCTTAAATGTAAAAACATACTTTTAGATATTTAATTTGATGATTTTAATTCACCTTTGATTCCACTAGATGCCTTGATTTGTTTGTTAAGTGATTTTAGGTTGAAAGGGCTAGGAATGTATCAAATGAGTGAAGAGAAAAGCATGCAAAGTGGAGAACACATGGAAAAGCCAAAGAATTGGATGAGTCATGGACGCGCACGCGCAATGTATGCGCACGCATGGATCGCAAAAACTCAAGGGACGTGCACGCGTGCTGTACGCGTACGCGTCGGTGGCCGCATGTGATTTTTAAGAGGAAAACGTGCCCAGCGAATTCTGAGAAGCTGTGGGGCCCAATCTAAACCAACTTTAGCTCCAAAAATACTTAAAAGAGCCAAGGATTGAAGAGAAAAAGGGGGGTTCCATCATTCTAGAGATGAGGATTAGTTTTAGTTAGTTTTAGAGAGAGAAGCTCTCACTTCTATCTAGGAATTAGGATTAGGGTTACTTCAATAATCTTATATCTAGGTTTTAATTCATGCTCTCTTCTATTTCTACCTCTCAATTCCTTGTTGTTACATGTTGTTCTTCTATTCTTTTGTTGTAATTCCTTCTACTTTGTTTCCATACTTGTTATTGATCTACTCTTGTTTCTTTTATTTTCTTTTAATTCAATTTGAGGTAATTCATATCAATAATGTTCTCTTTTATTGTTGTTGTTAATTCCTTGCAATAATTGTTGTTAGATCTCATTCTTGTTGTCAATTTACTATGCTTTCCTTTTATGCCTTACAAGTGTTTGTCAAAATGCTTGAGAAGATATTTGAGTAGAATTTTATGTTCTTGGCTTGGGAAGGTAACTTAGGAATTCTTGAGTTGCTAATGTCCAAGTGATTGATAGTTGATAGCCATTGACTCTAGCTCTCATTAATTCAATTAGTGAATAGCTAGGACTTATGGACTTGGATTGATATAGCTCATTTAACTTTCCTTTACTTGTTAGAGGATGACTTAGTGGGATTTATCCTTGCAATTATCATATTGTGGTTAGTGATAAGGATAGAGATCCTTGAATACCAAATCTTGCCAAGACCTTTTTATCATTTGATTTCCTTTATCATTTACTTTTCTTGTTCCTAGTCAAAATCCCAAAATAAACATGTCCATAGCCAAAAGCCAAGTACAAGAACACTACCCTGCAAATTCCTTTGAGAGACGACCCGAGGTTTAAATACTTTGGTTTATAATTTTAGGGGTTTGTACTTGTGATAAACAAATGTTTGTATGAAAGGATTATTGTTGGTTTAGAAACTATACTTCGACGAGATTTCAATTACGAAATTCTATACCATCAAAAATCCTCTCATCAAAATGGCGCCGTTGCCGGGGGTTGCAATGGTGTGATGTTATTGGTTATTGTATATATGTGAATATTGTAAATACGTTGCTCTTTCACTTGTTTCTTAGACTTAGTTAGTTTGCTTTTGTTTCCATTATGAATTCTCATTTTGGCAATGAGTTTGGTTCTAATTGCGTTGTAGGAAATGTGAACTTCAATGACCACATGTACCAAGGATGGAACCAACAGAGATAGGAGGAGCCTCAAGGAATTGATCACTCCTATTGGCACCAACCTCTGGATACTTATAGGTATAATCACCATCCTAATGCATGTCCATTCAATGGTTATGGTGAATCTTTTTGTGAAAATCAAATACCATCATCATATGCCTATGAACCATATCCTCAACATGAACCTCAACCATACTCACAAGTCTTTCCTTACCAAGCACCTTCCTATGATCCTATTCCATCATATGACCAATCATCTATACCATATCCTTGTGACCATTATGAGCAAGAACCTTTAGAACCACCACAACCCTATTATGACTACCAAGAACCACCTCAATATACACCATCTACATATCCTTACCAAGAAGAACCACCTTCTTACTATGAACCCTTTCTCCAAAATAATGAACCTTCCTATCCATCCCAAGCTCCAATAGATGATTCTCTCACCTTGCTACTTCGAGGACAAGCGGATATGAAAAGGAACACCTTAGAGTTTGTGACCAATTTGACTAAGGTAATGCATACCTGATGAGCGGATATTTTATACGCTTTTTGGGGTTAATTTCATATAATTTTGAGTATGTTTTAGTTAGTTTTTAGTCTATTTTTATTAGTTTTTAGGAAAAATTCATATTTCTAGACTTTACTATGAGTTGTGTGTTTTTCTGTAATTTCAGGTATTTTTTTTGGCTGAAATTGAAGGAGCTGAGCAAAAATCTGATTCAAGCTGAAAAAGGACTGCTGATGCTGTTGGATTCTGACCTCCCTGCACTCAAAGTGGATTTTCTGGAGCTACAGAACTCGAAATGGCATGCTTCCAATTGCGTTGGAAAGTAGACATCCAGGGCTTTCCAGCAATATATAATAGTCCATACTTTGCACAAGAATAGACGACGTAAACTGGCGTTCAACGCCAGTCCTCTGCCCAATTCTGGCGTCCAGCGCCAGAACAGGATCAAAAACTGGAGTTGAACGCCCAAACTGGCACAAAAACTGGCGTTCAACTCCACAAATGGCCTCTGCACGTGACTCACTTAAATCTCAGCCCCAGCACACACCAAGTGGGCCCCAGAAGTGGATCTCTGTATCATAGTCCACTCATATTTTGTAACCCTAGGCTACTAGTTTAGTATTTAAACAACTTTTAGAGACTTATTTTGTATCTCAGGACATTTCAGATCAAAACTTTGTATTCTCTGACGGCATGAGTCTCTAAACCTCATTGTTGGGGGTGAGAAGCTCTGCTGTGTCTCGATGAATTAATGCAAGTATTTCTGTTTTCCATTCAAACACGCTTGTTCCTATCTAAGATGTTCATTCGCGCTTAACTGTGATGAAGGTGATGATCTGTGACATTCATCACCTTCCTCAAACCACGAACGTGTGCCTGACAACCACCTCCGTTCTATATCCGATTGAATGAGTATCTCTTAGATTCCTTAATCAGAATCTTCGTGGCATAAGCTAGAACTGATGGCGGCATTCATGAGAATCCGGAAAGTCTAAACCTTGTCTGTGGTATTCCGAGTAGGATTCAAGGATTGAATGACTGTGACGAGCTTCAAACTCCTGAGGGCTGGGCGTTAGTGACATACACAAAAGGATAGTAAATCCTATTCCAACCGGATCGAGAACCAACCGGTGATTAGCCGTGCTGTGACAGAGCGCGTGAGCGTAGTTTTCACTGGAAGGATGGAAGGTAGCCATTGACAACGGTGATCCACCAACACACAGCTTGCCATAGGAGGACATGCGTGCGTGAACAAGAAGATAGAGGAAAGCAGAGATTCAGAAGGCAAAGCATCTCCAAAACTCCAACATATTCTCCATTCTGCATAACAAGTAACCTTTAATCCATGCTCTATTGTTTATTTGCAATTCAACTGATAAACATAATTGACTTCCTGACTAAGATTTACAAGATAACCATAGATTGCTTCAAACCAACAATCTCCGTGGGATTCGACCCTTACTCACGTAAGGTATTACTTGGACGACCCAGTGCACTTGCTGGTTAGTGGTACGCGTTGTGAAAAGTGTGATTCACAATTCGTGCACCAAGTTTTTGGCGCCGTTGCCGGGGATTGTTCGTGTTTGAACAACTGACGGATTATTTTGTTGCTTAGATTAGGAAAAATCTTCCCTTTTTGGTTTAGAGTCTTTTATTATTTATTCCTTGTTAAAACACTTTAAATTTATAACTCAGTTAGTTAGAACGTGGTGTTTATGTTCATGGTAATTGGCTATCATATTTTTTTTTTTTAAAAACCTTTTTCAAAAATAATTTTTCTATTAAATCCTGTGCCAAACTTTAAGTTTGGTGTTTTCAAAAATAATCTTTCTTAAAATTTTTTTTTTGAAGGTCCCATAACTCATTTGGCTAGAGCGTTAATCTGTGTTCTTGGTAATTGGGTTAGAGTCTTTTATATTCTTTTCAAAACCTTCTTTTTCATAAATAATATTTTCTCTATTAAATTTTGTGCCAAACTTAAAGTTTGGTGTTTTCTTGTTGATTTCCCTTTGGTTTTCGAAAATTTTGGTTTGGTTTTCTAAAAATTTTAAGTTTGGTGTTCTTTCTTCATGTTCTTGTGTTCTTGTGAGTCTTCAAAGTGTTCTTGAGTTTTCCTTGTGTCTTGATCTTAAAATTTTTAAGTTTGGTGTTCCTTGGTGTTTTCCCTCCAAATTTTTCGAAAACAAGGAGCATTAGATCTAAAAATTTTAAATCTTGTACTATCTTATTGTTTTTCTCTCTCCTCACTAAATTCAAAAATATCTTTTCAAAATATCTCTTCTAACTTCCTAACCTCTTATCTTTTCAAAATTTGTTTCAACTAACTAACTAACTTTTCGTTTGTTTCTTAACTTTTTCAAAACTACCTAACTAACTCTCTCTCTCTCTAATTTTCGAAAATATCTTCCCTCTTTTTCAAAAATTTCTTTTTTTTAACTAATTAATTTTTATTTTTTTTTTTACGAAAAAAAAAATTTTAAATTTCAAAATTCAAATTCTTTTTAGTTATTTTATTTTATTTGAGTATTTACTTCTTATAGAATAAAATAAATAAAAAGATAAATCAGTCCAAGTTATATCCATATATCCATCATGGACATAAGTGGAAATGAACAGTCCAGGAGGACTCTGGGGTCATATTCTAACCCCTCTACTACTTCATATGGGAGTAGCATATGCATACCCTCCATTGGAGTTAGTAGCTTTGAGTTGAATCCTCAGCTCATTATCATGGTGCAGCAAAGTTGCCAGTATTCCGGTCTTCCACAGGAAGAACCTACAGAGTTTCTGGCACAATTTTTACAAATTGCTGACACAGTACATGATAAGGAAATAGATCAGGATGTCTACAGACTGTTACTGTTTCCATTTGCTGTAAAAGATCAAGCTAAGAGGTGGTTAAATAACCAACCTAAGGCCAGCATAAGAACATGGAAACAGCTGACAGAAAAATTCTTGAATCAGTATTTTCCTCCAAAAAGGATGACACAGCTAAGGCTGGACATCCAAGGCTTTAAACAAGGAGATAATGAATCTCTTTATGATGCCTGGGAGAGATACAGAGAGATGCTACGAAAATGCCCCTCTGAAATGTTTTCAGAGTGGGTTCAGTTAGACATCTTCTACTATGGGCTTGCAGAAGGAGCTCAGATGTCTTTAGATTACTCAGCTGGTGGATCTATCCATATGAGAAAGACAATTGAAGAAGCTCAAGAACTCATTGATACAGTTGCCAGGAATCAGCATCTGTATCTAAGCAGCAACCCTTCCATGAATGAAGAGGTTAAAACAGTAACTGCTGAATTCAGTACTGTAAAACAAGCTGCTGAATTCAATCAGCAATTGGATTTTCTAACAAAGCAGCTAGCTGAATTCAAAGACAGGCTACAGGAGACAAGGATAGCTAATATACATATGGACGAACAGTTTAAGCAAACAAAGCAGCAGCTATCAAGGCAAATAGCAGAAGAATGCCAAGCAGTTCAATTAAGAAGTGGGAAAACATTAAATACCCCACCTCAAAGCATCAAAAATTCAAGAAATAAGCGACCCACCAAAGATTCACCTGAGGACAGTAAGAGCCCAGGGAAAAATAATTCTGGCACTAAAACGCCAGAAAATGGGTGGAAGGCTGGCGCTGAACGCCCAGACCATGCCCAAAACTGGCGTTCAGTGCCAGAAACAAGGCAGGATTGGCGTTCAACGCCAGAAATGGGCAAGAATCTGGCGTTGAACGCCCAAATGGTGCAGAATCCAGCGTTAAACGCCCAAAATGGGCACATTTCTGGCGTTCAGGCGCCAGGAACAGACAGTGAGTTGGCGTCTAACGTCACTCCAGCTTCTGACTCTGGTACTCAATTGCTAGTGAGGGATCAGACACACACAAGTGCTGATAACAACCCCTCTAAAAAGGCTCCTTTAACCGCTAAGGTTGAGGAATATAAAGCCAAGATACCTTATCCTCAAAAACTCCGGAAAGAGGAGCAGGATAAGCAATTTGCTCGCTTTGCAGATTATCTAAGGACTCTTGAAATAAAGATTCCATTTGCAGAGGCACTTGAGCAAATACCTTCTTATGCCAAGTTCATGAAAGAGATCTTGAGTCATAAAAAGGAGTGGAGAGAAACAGAAAGAGTTCTCCTCACTGAAGAATGCAGTGCAGTCATTCTGAAAAGCTTTCTTGAAAAGCTTAAAGACCCTGGGAGTTTTCTGATACCATGCATATTGGAAGGTGATTGCACCAAGACAGCTTTATGCGATCTTGGGGCAAGTATCAACCTAATACCTGCATCCACTATCAGGAAGCTTGGCTTAACTGAAGAAGTTAAACCAACCCGGATATGTCTCCAACTTGCTGATGGTTCCACTAAATACCCATCAGGCGTGATTGAGGACATGATTGTCAGAGTTGGGCCATTTGCCTTTCCCACTGACTTTGTTGTGCTGGAAATGGAGGAGCACAAGAGTGCTACTCTCATTCTAGAAAGACCCTTCCTAGCAACTGGACGATCCCTCATTGACGTCCAACAGGGGGAAATAACCCTGAGAGTCAACGATGACGAGTTCAAGTTGAACGCTGTCAAAGCCATGCAGCATCCAGACACATCAACAGACTGCATGAAAGTTGACCTTATTGACTCTTTGGTAGAAGAGATCAACATGGCTGAGAGTCTCGAATCAGAGTTGGAAGACATCTTTAAAGATGTTCAGCCTGATTTGGAGGATTCAGGGGACATGAAAGAGCCTCTGAACTTTCTTCTGAAAGAGGAAAAACCTCCTAAACCAGAGCTCAAGCCACTGCCACCATCCTTGAAATATGCATTTCTAGGAGAAGGTGACACTTTTCCAGTGATCATAAGCTCTGCTTTAAATTCACAGGAAGAGGAAGCACTTATTCAAGTGCTAAGGACACACAAGACAGCTCTTGGGTGGTCCATAGGTGACCTTAAGGGCATAAGCCCAGCTAGATGCATGCACAAAATCCTATTGGAGGATAATGCCAAACCAGTGGTTCAACCACAGAGGCGGCTAAATCCAGCCATGAAGGAAGTGGTGCAGAAAGAGGTCACCAAATTACTAGAGGCTGGGATTATTTATCCCATTTCTGATAGCCCCTGGGTGAGCCCTGTTCAAGTCGTCCCAAAAAAGGGAGGCATGACAGTGATTCATAATTAAAAAAATAAACTGGTTCCTACAAGAACAGTTACAGGGTGGTGCATGTGTATTGACTACAGAAGGCTCAATACAGCCACCAGAAAGGATCATTTTCCTTTACCATTCATAGACCAGATGCTAGAGAGACTAGCAGGTCATGATTATTACTGCTTTTTGGATGGCTACTCAGGCTATAACCAGATTGCAGTAGATCCCCAGGATCAAGAGAAAATAGCATTCACATGTCCATCCGGAGTGTTTGCTTATAGAAGGATGCCCTTTGGGCTATGCAATGCACCTGCAACCTTCCAGAGATGTATGCTCTCTATTTTCTCTGATATGGTGGAAAAATTTCTGGAAGTCTTCATGGATGACTTCTCAGTATATGGAGACTCATTCAGCTCCTGTCTTGATCACCTAAAACTTGTTCTGAAAAGATGCCAAGAAACCAACCTAGTTTTAAACTGGGAAAAGTGTCACTTCATGGTGACTGAAGGAATTGTTCTTGGGCATAAAATCTCAAACAAGGGAATAGAGGTGGATCAAGCAAAAATAGAGGTAATTGAAAAATTACCACCACCTGCCAATGTTAAGGCAATCAGAAGCTTTCTGGGGCATGCAGGATTCTATAGGAGGTTTATAAAGGATTTTTCAAAAATCGCAAAACCTCTAAGCAATCTGCTAGCTGCTGACATGCCATTTGTGTTTGACACAAAGTGCCTGCAGGCGTTTGAAACGCTGAAAGCTAAGCTGGTCACAGCACCAGTCATTTCTGCACCAGACTGGACATTACCATTTGAGCTAATGTGTGATGCCAGTGATCATGCCATTGTTGCAGTATTGGGACAGAGGCATGACAAGCTTCTGCATGTCATTTATTATGCTAGTCGCGTTTTAAATGATGCCCAGAAAAATTACACAACCATAGAAAAAGAATTACTTGCAGTGGTTTATGCCATTGACAAGTTCAGATCATACTTAGTAGGATCAAAAGTGATTGTGTATACTGATCATGCTGCTCTTAAATATCTACTCACAAAGTAGGATTCAAAACCCAGGCTCATCAGATGGGTATTGCTTCTGCAAGAGTTTGATATAGAAATAAGAGACAAAAAAGGGACAGAGAACCAAGTGGCTGATCATCTGTCCCGGATAGAGCCAGTGGAAGGGACGCCCCTCCCTTCTCTTGAGATCTCTGAGACGTTTCCTGATGAGCAATTATTCGCCATTCAGGAAGCACCATGGTTTGCCGATATTGCAAACTATAAAGCTGCAAGGTTCATACCCAAGGAGTACAACAGGATACAAAAGAAGAAATTAATTACTGATGCAAAGTACTACTTGTGGGATGAACCCTATCTCTTTAAGAGATGTGCAGACGGAGTTATCCGTAGGTGTGTGCCTAGAGAAGAAGCACAGAGGATCCTGTGGCATTGCCACGGATCTCAATATGGAGGCCATTTCGGAGGTGAGCGAACAGCCACCATGGTCCTCCAATGTGGCTTCTATTGGCCCACACTCTATAAAGATTCCCGAGAGTTTGTACGTAATTGTGACAGTTGCCAAAGAGCTGGCAATCTGCCTCATGGTTACGCCATGCCTCAACAAGGAATCTTGGAAATAGAGTTGTTTGATGTATGGGGAATTGATTTCATGGGACCTTTCCCACCATCATACTCAAACACTTATATTCTGGTGGCAGTTGACTATGTATCAAAATGGGTTGAGGCTATTGCCACACCCACCAATGATACTAAAACAGTACTGAAGTTCCTCCAGAAACATATCTTTAGCAGGTTTGGTGTCCCTAGAGTACTAATCAGTGATGGGGGCACTCACTTCTGCAATAAACAGCTTGACTCTGCCATGGTTCGGTATGGGATTCGCCACAAGGTGGCCACTCCATATCATCCACAAACCAATGGGCAAGCTGAAGTCTCTAATAGAGAATTAAAGAGAATCCTGGAACGGACAGTAAATACCCGTAGAAAGGATTGGGCACGGAGCTTGGATGATGCTCTGTGGGCTTACAGAACAGCATTCAAGACCCCTATAGGGACCTCTCCATACCAACTGGTGTATGGTAAGGCATGTCACCTGCCCGTGGAACTGGAACATAAGGCCTACTAGGCAACCAGATTCCTAAACTTTGATGCCAAATTAGCAGGAGAAAAAAGATTGCTCCAGCTAAATGAGCTAGAGGAGTTCAGATTCACAGCTTTCGAAAATGCCAAGCTATATAAGGAAAAATAAAAAAAGTGGCATGACAGAAAGCTGTCATCTAGAATCTTTAAACTAGGACAGAAGGTTCTGTTGTTTAACTCTAGACTCAGGCTATTCCCCGGAAAACTGAAATCCCGGTGGAGGGGACCATACGTGATTACAAGTGTATCACCATATGGTTATGTGGAGCTTCAAGATATTGATTCTGATAAGAAGTTCATTGTCAATGGACAGAGAATCAAGCACTATCTTGAAGGCAACATTGAGCAAGAATGCTCAAAGCTGAAGCTAGATTAAAAGCTCAGCAAGGTCCAGCTAAGGACATTAAAGAAGCGTTTGTTGGGAGGCAACCCAATTTTTATTTATTTCCATGGTTTTTCATGTTTTATTAGGTTCATGATCAAATGGAGTCACAAAATAAATATCAAAAAATTGAAAATGGAATCAAAAACAGCAGAAGAAAAATCACACCCTGGAGGAAGCAGTTGTCTGGCGTTCAACGCCAGAACAGAGCATGGTTCTGGCGCTGAACGCCCAAAATGGGCAACATCCTGGCGCGTAACGCCCAGAGTTGTGTGCAAGGGCATTTTGCATGCCTAAATTGGTGCAGGGATGTAAATGCCTTGACACCTCAAGATCTGTGGACCTCACAGGATCATTTCAAGATCTGTGGACCCCACAGGATCTCCACCTTTCCTCCTCATAATCCTAGTTTTTTTTCTTTCCACATCTTCTTCTTCATCTACTCCCTCTTCTTTTGCTCGAGGGCGAGCAACATTCTAAGTTTGGTGTGGTAAAACAATTATGTGAAGGATCTATAGCTCAGTGGTAGAACATGTGGCTGCAAATCAAGAGATACCTCAGGGGATGCACTTCCCTCCACATAAGTATTGGAAGCAACTGAGGATAGAAATACCAAAAATCACTAGGAATCAAGCCACAAAGGCAAGGAAGAGACATAAAAGAGCTCAAGAACATCATTGGTGCCTCAAGAAGGAAATGCCATCATCACTAAGGTGGACTTATTCCTTGTTCTTACTTTCTCTGTTTTTCGTTTTCTCTATGTTAAGTGCTTATCTATGTTTGTGTCTTCATCACATGATCATTAGTAGTAATTAGTGTCTAGTTTGATTTTATCCCCAATTAAAGTTATAGTCTATTTTTCTCATCATCAGCAAACATGAATAAAGTAGTAGATCTTTTGAATAAGAGGCAATAAAATTTTGAGTTTTAATAAGAGAAAGTCTAATTAGTTAAATGTGGTGGCAATGCTTTCTGTCTTCTGAATGAATGTTAAATATGTCTTTTGAATTTGTTGTTTAAGACTGTTAAATATATTGGCTCTTGAAAGAATGATGAACATGAGATATGTTATTGATAATCTGAAAAATCATAAAAATGATTCTTGAAGCAAGAAAAAGCAGCAAAGAACAAAGCTTGAAGAAAAAAAAAAAAAAGAAAAGAGAAAAAGAAAAAAAGAAAAAGCAAGCAGAAAAAGCCAATAACCCTTAAAACCAAAAGGCAAGGGCAAATAAAAGGGATCCCAAGGCTTTGAGCATCAGTGGATAGGAGGGCCTAAAGGAATAAAATCCTGGTCTAAGCGGCTAAACCAAGCTGTCCCTAACCATGTGCTTGTGGCGTGAAGGTGTCAAGTGAAAACTTGAGACTGAGCGGTTAAAGTCAAGGTCCAAGCGAAAAGAAGAGTGTGCTTAAGAACTCTGGACACCTCTAATTGGGGACTTTAGCAAAGCTGAGTCACAATCTGAAAAGGTTCACCCAGTTATGTGTCTGTGGCATTTATGTATCCGGTGGTAATACTGGAAAACAAAGTGCTTAGGGCCACGGCCAAGACTCATAAAGAAGCTGTGTTCAAGAATCATCACACTGAACTAAGAGAATCAATAACACTATCTGAATTCTGAGTTCCTATAGATGCCAATCACTCTGAGCTTCAATGGATAAAGTGAGATGCCAAAACTGTTCAGAAGCAAAAAGCTACTAGCCCCGCTCATCTAATTAGAATCTGAGCTTCATTCAAAAACTCTGAGATATTATTGCTTCTCAACCCATTAGTCTTCTATTTTATTTGTCTAGTTGCTTGAGGACAAGCAACAGTTTAAGTTTGGTGTTGTGATGAGCGGATATTTTATACGCTTTTTGGGGTTAATTTCATATAATTTTGAGTATGTTTTAGTTAGTTTTTAGTCTATTTTTATTAGTTTTTAGGAACAATTCATATTTCTGGACTTTACTATGAGTTGTGTATTTTTCTGTAATTTCAGGTATTTTTTTGGCTGAAATTGAAGGAGCTGAGCAAAAATCTGATTCAGGGTGAAAAAGGACTGCTGATGCTGTTGGATTCTGACCTCCCTTCACTCAAAGTGGATTTTCTGGAGCTACAGAATTCGAAATGGCATGCTTCCAATTGCGTTGGAAAGTAGACATCCAGGGCTTTCTAGAAATATATAATAGTCCATACTTTGCATAAGAATAGACGACGTAAACTGGCGTTCAACGCCAGTCCTCTGCCCAATTCTGGCGTCCAGCGCCAGAACAGGATCAAAAACTGGAGTTGAACGCCCAAACTGGCACAAAAACTGGCGTTCAACTCCACAGATGGCCTCTGCACGTGACTCACTTAAATCTCAGCCCTAGCACACACCAAGTGGGCCTCAGAAGTGGATCTCTGCATCATAGTCCACTCATATTTTGTAATCCTAGGCTACTAGTTTAGTATTTAAACAACTTTTAGAGACTTATTTTGTATCTCAGGACATTTCAGATCAAAACTTTGTATTCTCTGACGGCATGAGTCTCTAAACCTCATTGTTGGGGGTGAGGAGCTCTGCTGTGTCTCGATGAATTAATGCAAGTATTTCTGTTTTCCATTCAAACACGCTTGTTCCTATCTAAGATGTTCATTCGCGCTTAACTGTGATGAAGGTGATGATCTGTGACATTCATCACCTTCTTCAAACCACGAACGTGTGCCTGACAACCACCTCCGTTCTATATCCGATTGAATGAGTATCTCTTAGATTCCTTAATCAGAATCTCCGTGGCATAAGCTAGAACTGATGGCGGCATTCATGAGAATCCGGAAAGTCTAAACCTTGTCTGTGGTATTCCGAGTAGGATTCAAGGATTGAATGACTGTGACGAGCTTCAAACTCCTGAGGGCTGGGCGTTAGTGACAGACGCAAAAGGATAGTAAATCCTATTCCAACCGGATCGAGAACCAACCGGTGATTAGCCGTGCTGTGACAGAGCGCGTGAGCGTAGTTTTCACTGGAAGGATGGAAGGTAGCCATTGACAACGGTGATCCACCAACACACAACTTGCCATAGGAGGACATGCGTGCGTGAACAAGAAGATAGAGGAAAGCAGAGATTCAGAAGGCAAAGCATCTCCAAAAATCCAATATATTCTCCATTCTGCATAACAAGTAACCTTTAATCCATGCTCTATTGTTTATTTGCAATTCAACTGATAAACATAATTGACTTCCTGACTAAGATTTACAAGATAACCATAGATTGCTTCAAACCAACAATCTCCGTGGGATTCGACCCTTACTCACGTAAGGTATTACTTGGACGACCCAGTGCACTTGCTGGTTAGTGGTACGCGTTGTGAAAAGTGTGATTCACAATTCGTGCACCAATACCTTAGCCTACCAATGCTTGAACACTCAAGGCGCTTCCATAGCCGCATGTGAAGAATCTAAAGAAGAGCAACACATGGAGGAGAGATTGAACAGCCCGGTGGAGAAGGAGGAGTTAGATCTTATATTGGAACAATTGGAGAAACCTATGATTTTTGAAGAAAAGGAAAACGAGGTCAAAAATTTAGGAGATGTAGAACCATCATGGGAGCAACAACCTCCGGAGCATATCCAAATTGAAGAATATGAAGAGGTTGAGTAAGAAATGGATTCAATCATCAATAACTTTTTATCTAAAATTGAATCCTCTCCCATTGGGTGTGAAATTGACGTTAGTGAAGACAACTCCAAACCAAGTGATATTGGTATCCTTGTTGAAGAAATTGACAAGCAAAGAGAACTTGAAAGAAGTTGTCAAGAGGTGGAAACAACTAAGGAAGAGCCTAAGAGAGCAACCCTAGGATTGTCTAAGTGTGGGGAGGCTCTCCCACCCAAGTCACCATCCAACACAACTTTTAAGTGGGTAAAATTCTTACCCTTAAGCTTCACTTTCTCACTTTAATATGGCTTAATTAAACGGATGAGCAACTTAGAACTCTTTGTGGAATCAATAGTAGAAAGGAGTTGTGTAGTGGTTGGAAGTGTGGTACTAAACTCATTAATGTTACAACTTCAAGGCATAAGGACTATGATTGGATGAATGCTACTTTGTGTGGGTATATGATGAGATTTTGGTGTGCTACAGAGAATTCTACATGTAAACCACCCGGAAGAACGAATCATGACAATCAACTTGAAGACGGATGTGAAGATAAGATATGGGATCCCGGATCATACTTTGAAAACCAACTTTAGGAACTCATATCTTGGGTTGAACTTCACCCAAGCTTGGTGAAGACGGTTGGAATTTCTGTCGACCGTTTGAGGAGCAAAGATCCTTGGAGATTCAAGGATGAGCACAAACATAAGCCACCTTGATAAAGAGCTTCCCAAAGTGTCCAACTTAAGGACTTAAACTAAAAGTGCTAGGTGGGAGACACCCCACCATGGTAAACTCTTTCCACTCTCTTGTAGTTTGCTTAACAAGTGATTTGAGTTGCCATTGTAGGTAGTTTTTTCTTCATATAGTTGCTTTAAAAATTTGGTTTCTAGTTGCTTGAGATGCAAGCTTTCCTTGCTTGTACTTGTAAACCCATTAAGAAACCAACTATCTTTGTAGATTGCATTTCTGGTTGGCTTTGAGTTATAGGTAGTGCTAGGTTGGTTTTTTTAGCTATTTTTGGTATTTCTGAAGAAAAATAAAAAAGAAGAGCGCACGCTGTGTGCGTACGCGTCGATGCTTGAACAGAACCCCTCATTCATATTCCAGAGAGTAGCGCGAATGGTGCGCGAACACTGAGCGTGGGGCATCATCAAATGCACACGTACGCACAAGGCACGCATACGCGTGGATGGGTTAACACAAAATCCATACTCCCACCCGAGAGTTGTGCGACTATGGCGCGAGCATCATGCTTCTCGCGCAAGCCTCTGCCGACACAGACGCGCACACTACACATACGCGTCGAAGCGCACCCCGTCCACCCACGCATGCGCGCACGTAGCACTTACACGTCCATCTCCTCTTCGTGCCATCCGCGTGCAAGCGTACAGGACGCGTACGCGTGGATTCAAAATCCCTAATACCCCATCCACACGAGCAACCCTTGCCATTCGCGTCCCCCAACCCTTCTCCCTTCCAACGTTTCTTTTTCCTTTCCTACATAGCCACCGTCTTAAGCTCTCAACCACCACCACCCATCAATCTGGCGACTCACCGCTGCCGCCCTACCCCTGTCTCTTCTCCTCTCTTTTTCTCCCCACCGTCCCTCTCATCTCACCTCTGCCTCTCTTGTCTCACTCTCCGCCGTAACCCCCTTCCTCTGACCAGCACTGCTGCGCGCCCCACTGCCGCCGGCGACGTGCGAAACCACCATCATCACGACAAATTTTTCTCTTCTCTTTCCCTATTCCACCCCTTCTGCTCTGACCATCACCCTCCTCCTCTACCCCTACACCACTCTCTGTTCACCACGACTCTGACCTCTCTGCGCCACCGCGAGGTCCACCGCCGCCACCACTTCTCGGCGGCGCAGCTGTCTTCCCCCTCTATTCTCCCTTTCTATTTTGCTTCTGCACCCCAGGTTCACCATCCCCTTCCTCCACTGCTCTGTTTTTTTACTGTTTCAACTAATTTTGGTTGTTGTTATTAGTTAGATTAGTTCATTAATCTGTTCAGCATAGGTTAGCCTAGAAATGCATGCTGTTAGGTAGATAGGATGTGGTTAGAAGATTCTAGGCCTGATAAGTTCTCCGTTCTTATTTACTTTTTGAATGCACATTTGTTTGTTGAATGATGCTGGTGTGGTGTTTTATGTGAATCATAGTGCTTCTATGCTGATTTTCATTGCTGCCTTACTGCACTTTACTTGTGTGATTGACCCTGCTGCTGCCTGATATCTCATATGTGTTACTTTGCTTCTGTTTGCTTTCCAGGAATGTCCAATTTACTGTCAGGATGCTGCCCAAATTTTTCGAAATTGTTTTCGTTTTAAATTTGATACCTAGAATTGAACTTGACACTTTTAGACATGAGTTTTACTCGACTTCCACCAAGTTCAATTCCTAGGTCACTTTGGTTAGCAATTCTGTGTTCATTTTACTTCCCGTGATATGCGTTGAACCTCCGTATGCCCTCACCTTTCAAGTTAAATCAAATGCTTTCTGATTCATGCTAAGCTCATCATTTGATCTTGACTTGCATTTTCTTGAATATGGTTCATTCCTTTGCAATGATTGGTGCATTCCACTTGTGTGACACTGATAAACCACTATTTTATGGTTTATCTTATGCTCAATTGAGTGGATTTTATCAACTCTTTACCCACTTATTTATACTATTTGCATGGTTTTACATTTGCCTTCCTAATTATGTGCTTTGATTGAAAACATACTTCTTTGATCTTATATTTGCTTATTATTAATCCTCTCTTATTACTATTAGATAACTTGATATGTGTGTTAAGTGTTTTCAGATATTATAAGGCAAGAATGGCTCAGAGGATGGAAAGGAAGCATACAAAAGTGGAAGGAATACAAGAAGTTGGAGAAATTGCTAAGCTGTCTAGCCTGACCTCTTTGCACTCAAATGGCTATAAATTTAGCTACAAAGGTCCAAACGACGCGATTTCAATTGCGTTGGAAAGCTAACGTCCGGAGCTTCGATTTGATATATAATATGCTATAGTTCCCCTGACGCTAGGTGACGCAACCGCGTGATCTATGCGTTTGTGTCGCAATTACGGAAATCCAGCGTGGCAAAATTTGAACCCAGCGAATTCTGGACTGTTTTTGACCCAGTTTGCGGCCCAGAAAACACAGATTAGAGGCTATAAAGTGGGGGAATGCATCCATTCATAAAGGAGGTTCTCATAATTCACAATTTTAGGAGTAGATGTAGTTTTTAGAGACAGAGGTTCTCTCCTCTCTCTTAGGATTAGGATTTAGGATTTCTCTTAGTTTTAGGAGTGACTCTCAATCCCAGGTTCTTTATTTTTATTTATTTTTTTCAATTTAATTTATGAACTCTTTATGTTTAGATTGATCTTCTATTATTAATGCAATTTGAGGTAATTTCAGATTTAATTTTGCTTTGCTTTATTTATAAATGCTCTCAATTTAACTTACATATTTTCTTCCTTTTGGCTTTGGTTAAATAATTGGTAACTCTTGAGTTATCAAACTCATTGTTGATTGAGAATTGGAATTCTTCAAGAATTAATTCATCCATTAACTTACCTTCAAAGTTAGAGGTTAATAAAGCGGGAGAAAAATCCAATTCTCATTACAATTGATAAGGATAACTGGGATAGGACCTCCAGTCTTCATACCTTGCCAAAAACTTATTTTATAGTTATTTATTTATTCTATTTGTCATTTAAATATATCTGTGCCCATTGCCCAAACTCAACATTCCCCAAAAACACACTTTTTCATAATCAATAATAAGAACACCTCCCTGCAATTCCTTGAGAAGACGACCCGAGGTTTGAATACTCGGTTATCAATTTTTAAAGGGGTTTGTTACTTGTGACAACCAAAACGTTTGTACGAAGGGATTTTTGTCGGTTTAGAGACTATATATACAACGCGACTATTTTTATGACATTCTTTACTGGCAAAAAATCCTAACTTCAAAATGGCGCCGTTGCCGGGGAATTGCAAACGTATGCCTTATTATTGGTTATTGTAAATATTTGCTTTTTTATTTGTTTTTATTTTCATTTTTACTTTTTTTTGCTTTTTCGTAAATTAAAAAGGTTATTGGTTTTTATTTTAAAATTTTTATCTTATCTTATCTTATTTCAAAAAAAAATCAAATTTTAAAATTCAAATTTAAAAATTTTCAAAATTCAAATTTAAAAAATTTTCAAATTTCAAATTTAAAAAATTCAAATTTCAAAAATTTAAAATTCAAAATTTCAAAATCTCAAAATTTCAAAATTTAATTTTCAAATTAAAAATTTAAATAACCTTTTAATTTCAATTTGTTTTTATTTTTAATTTCTATTTACTATGAACTCTCACCCCTTTGGCTATGAGTCTGGTTACAATTATGTTGCAGGAAGAAGAAATTATAATGAGAACAGGCATCAAGGTTGGAACAATCAAAGATGGGAGGAGCCACAAGGACTTGATCAATCCTCATGGCAACAACCACCTCCAATGGACTATCAACAACCACCACCATATGCCTATGAACCCTTTCCTCAACATAACTTTGGACCACCACACTCACAAGCCCCTTCCTGTCATTCACCTCCATATGACCCTAACCCTCAACCACCATACCAACCACCTTATGAGCCATATGAACCATATATAGAGCCACCCCAATTCCAATCCAGTCACTCCCAACCACCACCACTTTCTTTTGTAGCATGTCCAAGTCCGGCAACCCGAGAAGCAGAGGTTCACCTAAGGGAAACAGTAATTAAATTTCAGGCAACCGTTCGACAAGTGGAGCAAGCATTAATTCAATGGGCTTCTAGGCGCTCAAATATACAAGGATCAGCCACAACTCCATGTGGACAGTCTAGTGAAGAGCGTAGCATGAAGGAGATACCAGAAACTCCAGTGGACAAGATAGAGCATGAATTCATACTAGAACAAGTAGAAGAAGCTGTCATCGTTCAAGAAGAAGAGTTGGTTGAAGACTTAGGAGATGCAGAACCTCCATGGGAAAGTCCAGTCATAGAACCTCCTTCCAAGACGGTTGAAATTGATGCTGAGGAGGGTGTACAACCTCCAAGGCATATCACAATTGAAGACTTGGAAGAGGTTGATCAAGAGATGGAGATTCAAGAAGAAGAAGCACAACCTCCCATGCCCTTGGAAAGCAATGAAGAGAAGATTGAATTGGAAGAAAGCTACCAAGAGGAAGAGGTTGAAATTGAAGAAGCTTGCAAAGAGGTGGTAATTATCAGAGAAGAGCACAAGGGAGTGGAACTTGCAATTTCATTAAAAATACTTCCCCCTAAGTTGCCATCATCCTTCACAACATTCAAGTGGGTAAAATTCATATCCCATAGCTTTCTAATCCCACTTGAATATGGGATACTGGAGACGGATGGTCAACTTAGAGCTCTTTATAATATTAAGAGTAAGAGGAAGATGGCCAGTGGTAAGAATTGTCCTGCAAGGTTCATCATGGTTGGAAACTTTAAGTTCAAACGCAAGGGTTGGTATAAAGCTCAACTGAATGGGTCTAGGAAGCTGTTTGGTCGCTGCAGTGAGAATTCATATCACCTTTCACCCGGCTGGAAAAATGCAGATCCAGACAAAAATGGGTGTAAAAGTAAAGTTTGGGATCCTGGAATCGGTTCTGGCATTTGTCACCCCGGGAGCCTAAGAATCTGTTTGAAGATTCTTAAGGGCTTTACATGCTTAGTTTGGGACCCCGAAGGACACTGGAATCACAAACATTGGTGGAGATTCCTAGATGAATTCAAGCACAAGCCACCATAACAAGAAGCTCGCCAAATGTCCAACTTAAGGACTTTAACTAAAAGTGCTAGGTGGGAGACAACCCACCATGGTATGATCGTTTCTTTTTAGTTTTTATTTAGTTTTATTTGTTTTTGAATTTTATTCTATTTTGTTATATTGAACCTGGAGTTTTGCGTCACATTCATATTAACACTGCATTCTGCATTTTTCAGATTATAAAAAAAAAAAGCGAGCACGCGACGCGGAGACAATATTAATACGAACAGAGAGTTTCGCAGGAGCAGCGCTGGAGGCGTGCCAATGGCACAAATCACCCCACGCGACCGCGTCATATGGGAATAATGGCCTCCCACGCGACCGCGTCACCCACGCGGCCGCGTGACCTGAAATCGGCGTAAAAAGGGTGTATGGCAGAGAGTTATGCTGGAATTGGGCTGGACCCGTGCTAGTAGCACAAGCCCTGCCACGCGAACACGTCACCCACGCGTCCGCGTCATATTGGAAATAAGGCCACCCGCGCAATCGCGTTGACCACGCGACCGCGTCACCCTGGATTTTGGCAATACTGAGTTTTGAACAGAGAGTTGTGCGACCGCGAGGCTGTACTCGCGCCACTAGCACAAATCAGGTCACGCGATCGCGTGCCCCACGCATCCGCATCACCCAACCTTATCGCGCACCACGCGACCGCGTTGCCCACGCGACCGCGTCGCCAGCATCGCACAACCTATCCAGATTAGTGCCAATTTTCTTATCTATTCTTTTCTAATCCTAATTTTTTCCTTCTCTCTCCTTTCTCACTTTCTTTTTCTTCTTCTCATCCTTTTTCCCTCTCATTTTATTTTACTTCATTTATTTGCATATTTCATTCATTGCATTATTCTCATTAGTGTTGGAGTTTTATTTGGATAAGTGCCTTATTTTATTTGAGCACATGGCTACTCGGAGAAGAGATTTGACAATTGACATTTACTTATGGCTCTCATATACATTTGGATTACATTATTTTCATCCCTATTTTAACTTGCACACCCAATGTATTTGGGATTATCATTCACAATTGTCATCATTACACATGCTCTTTAATTTGGCACATTTATTACTTGATGCTTGAGCTATGCTTCTCATGCCTATTATTTGCATGTTTTTACCCTCTTGCATCTAATTATTTTGAATTGCCCTTTTTAATCTTTATTGTTGCCTTCCCTACATGTTGTAGCTACCATGTAGATGGACTATCATCTTTCTTTTGGCATTCCTTATCACTTGGAATTTCCTCCCTTCCGGTCTTAGTTTTCTATATTTCACACTCTTCCTTTTTCTTCTTCCTTAAGCATGGGTACCAAGAAAGGAAAAGAGAAGGCCACTGACAAGACACCAGCAAGGAAAGGAACCAAGAGATTTCCAACTAAGGCGCCTCCATCTACAAGCGTCAATTGGAGCAACCCGTCCACCTGCACATCTCAGCATGCACCGAGGACGGTGCAATCTTTAAGTGTGGGGAGGTCGATACCGATCTCCATGGGTTAGTTATTTCCTGACTCAATGCCAAAATTTTTATTTTATTTGTTTGTTCATTGTTGCATTTGCATGTTTGATTGCATATTTGTTTAATTTTGTGCATATTTTACCACTTGGTTGAAGTAATATTTTCTTTTTTCAAGAAACTTTTTAGAGCATTTCACTAATTTGAATAAAATTTAATGTTACACTTGTTTGAAGAGATATTATACTGGAACATGATTTAGAGCTTGAACACACAAAACCTATGAGATTTTGAGCCTATTTGAATTGGTTGCATTTTATCAACCAATATTTTATTTTTAGTGTGTATTTTTCTCTCTAAAATTGTGATCTTTGTCTTGCTTAATTCTATATTTCCATGGTTTAATGTATGCATGCACTTACATGATTGAGGCCTTTGTTTCACTGAGCTTACATACTCATATGGCCTTACCTTTTATTATCCTTTGCAAACCAATTTGAGCCTATTATACCCCTTTGTTCCTTACTTTAGCACATCATTAACTCTAAGCAGAAAATAATAATGTCCTTAATTTGAATCCTTAGTTAGCTTAGACTAGTGAGAGTGCTCATAAATTAAGTGTGGGGAAGCAAATTTGGAAACAATTGGTTTGAGAATTGAGTATGTTAGAATTTTCTGAAAATGTGAAAAAAATGTTTAGGACATGATTCATGCATCCAATAATATAATCATATGCATTGAGAAAAATAAAAGAAAAAGAAAAATTATGTATAAAAAAAAAGAAAAGAGAAAAAAGAGCAAATAAGAAAAAGGGGACAAAATGCTCCAAAGTAAATGTTGAAAACAATGCATATGAATTGTACTTGAAATTAGAATGCATGAATATGTGGAAAACATGGTTGATGGATAGTTAGATTTTGTACTGTGATTACATGGATTGTTTAAGTTAGGTGGGAAAAGTTTAAGTTAATTAAGGATTCAGATTTTAGTCCACTTGACCAAATACAATCCTACCTTGACCCTAATCCCATTACAACCCTTAAAAGACCTCTTGATTTGTGTATTTATGCATTAAATTTATGTTGATTGTTAGATGAAGAGCAAGCCTTAGAAAGCAAGGTTAGTAGAGAATTGAGAGAATCGAACCTAAAACACTTGAGTGATTAGAGTGAATACACTACCAGTGAGGGTTCGATGCTCAATCCCTTGTTCCCTGCTTTCATGAGCTATTTTCTTCTTGCAAGTCTATTTGTACTTCATTTTTATGATTTAAATTAGTGAAATCCAGTTCATATTTCCTCTTGAAAGATTTGTTTACTTTTAACTAAGTAGGTGGAAATATTCTGCATGTAGTTACATTCATATGTTGCATTTCATACATTTATAGCTTCTCTTGAGCTTAGCATGAGGACATGCTAATGTTTAAGTGTGGGGAGGTTGATAAACCACTATTTTATGGTTTATCTTGTGCTCAATTGAGTGGATTTTATCAACTCTTTACCCACTTATTCATACTATTTGCATGGTTTTACATTTGCCTTCCTAATTATGTGCTTTGATTGAAAACATGCTTCTTTGATCTTATATTTGCTTATTATTAATCCTCTCTTATTACTATTAGATGACTTGATATGTGTGTTAAGTGTTTTCAGATATTATAAGGTAGGAATGGCTCAGAGGATGGAAAGGAAGTATGCAAAAGTGGAAGGAATACAAGAAGTTGGAAAAATTGCTAAGCTGTCCAGCCTGACCTATCTACACTCAAACGGCTATAACTTTAGCTACAGAGGTCCAAACGACGCGGTTCTAGTTGTGTTGGAAAGCTAACGTCCGGGGCTTCGATTTGATATATAATATGCTATAGTTCCCCTGATGCTAGGTGACGCGATCGCGTGATCCATGCGGCCGCGTCGTAATGACAGAAATCCAGCGTGGCAAAATTCGAACCCAGCGAATTCTGGACTGTTTTTGACCCAGTTTACGGCCCAGAAAATACATATTAGAGGCTATAAAGTGGGGAAATGCATCCATTCATAAAGGAGGTTCTCATAATTACAATTTTAGGAGTAGATGTAGTTTTTAGAGAGAGAGGTTCTCTCCCCTCTCTTAGGATTAGGATTTAGGATTTCTCTTAGTTTTAGGAGTGACTCTCAATCCCAGGTTCTTTATTTTTATTTATTTTTTTAATTTAATTTATGAACTCTTTATGTTTAGATTGATCTTCTATTATTAATGCAATTCGAGGTAATTTCAGATTTAATTTTGCTTTGCTTTATTTATAAATGCTCTCAATTTAACTTACATATTTTCTTCCCTTTGGCTTTGGTTAAATAATTGGTAACTCTTGAGTTATCAGACTCATTGTTGATTGAGAATTGGAATTCTTCAAGAATTAATTCATCCACTTAACTTACCTTCATAGTTAGACGTTAATAAAGCCGGAGAAAAATCCAATTCTCATTACAATTGATAAGGATAACTGGGATAGGACCTCCAGTCTTCATACCTTGCCAAAAGCTTATTTTATAGTTATTTATTTATTCTATTTGTCATTTAAATATATCTGTACCCATTGCCCAAACTCAACATTCCCCAAAAACACACTTTTTCATAATCAATAATAAGAAAACCTCCCTGCAATTCCTTGAGAAGACGACCCGAGGTTTGAATACTCGGTTATCAATTTTTAAAGGGGTTTGTTACTTGTGACAACCAAAATGTTTGTACGAAGGGATTTTTGTCGGTTTAGAGACTATATCTACAATGCGACTGTTTTTATGACATTCTTTACTGGTAAAAAATCCTAATGTGAGACACTTTTTAACTCAAATTGGTTCTTAACTTGTTTTAGTTACACAAAGTACATATTTCACTCTTTCCTTATCAATCATTGCACATTTAGTGACCATGACGTTGATTGATGATTTGCTTCACATTTATATGCTTTTGTGTAAAAATTTAATATTTCATCATCAATGACTACATTGTCCTCATGAATGTGAGTGTGCTTGTTAACCATGCTTTCTGCAATTCTCTTGATTAAGCCAATAACCGCCATACCACTAATCTTTAAGCCGGTTTTCTAACTTCTAACTTGACTAACTAACTAACTTTTCTTTTTAGTGTAAAACTCACTCTTTCATCATTCTTTTGGGTATGATGCTTATTGAGCTTAATAAACAAGCACTGTGCACATATTTCTTGCATTCTTGGTTCAGGGCTTCGATTGTTTTTTGAATTACATTGCTTGCTTCCCAAGTTTTCATTTCTTTTTAACTCACTTCATGAATATGTCATGCCTTGCTTTGTTTTTCCTCTACGTGGCTTAATTATATATATCCTATCTTATCTGTTTTTCAGGATGGCCGATAGAGGAAAGTCTAAGGTTACCTCAAGGAAGAGAAAGAAAACTCAACCATTCACTATTTCTCCCTACCATGACTATGCAAAGAACCCTCTAAATGATGAGGACAAAGCTAACCAGCAACTGTCAGCCACCGACACAAATAAGTTCCCTAACCTCTATTGTGAGCTACGCTTTCTAACATACCAGAAGAAGAATTTGAATATAGAGAAAAAACTGGTCCTCCCGACTGACGTGAGACGAGCCATTATGACACGTATTCAGGGGATGGGCAAGGGCTTTATTGATAGGGATCTAGGTAGAGTGAACTCCTTCTGGGTGAAGGAATTTTACTGTAACTTTTTCAGACACACCCTTGAGTCAGTTCACCTGCGAGGCGGGCAGGTATTGGTTACGGAGGTAGCTATTGAGGATAGACGCGGTTGTCTGCCTAGGACCGGTACTACAAATGCCATTGAGCAGGTAGAGGTAGCCATACATTGCATGACTTTTGACTATGATACACTGAGGGACGTTATTGACCCCCGGACGCCCCTTGGGTGATGGATGCTGACAACAGGAAGCCCAAAGGGATGCTGTTTACTCATCTTTCTAGGGTGGCCAGGACGTGGCAGCAGATCTTTGCACATTAAGTTATGTTGACCACCCACTTCACAGAGATTCCGATGGACATGCTTGTCCTAATCGGCTGCGTTTTGGAGGGAAAGGAGGTATACTTCCCTCGATTGATCAGGCGATACATGTGGCAGACTCATGTCCGTGGCTTACTCCCCTATCCTACCTTGGTCACCACGATGATTCAGCTAGCCGGTGCCCCATGGGAGGCAGATGATGAGATACCACTCCCGGTCCACGGAAAGGAGAAAGTCATTCTGTGGGGAGAGTAAGTGCAGGAGACGCCCTATCTCGGCGAGGCTCTAGAGCCAGAGCAGCAGCGACACTTGGCGTATCTTCTTCCACAGCCACAGCAGGTCCATCAGCACCAGCAGCACCGATACCACCAGTGCCCCAGCCAACCTATCTCTTGGTACAGCACCTGATCTGCTTCATGGAGCACAGTGAGTGCTGCATTATACGACGCTTGGATAGGATGGATCAGATGTTCGCGGCATTGGGCGTTGAGTTTCCCCCTCTTCCCGAGTCTTCCGCATCCAAGGAGGCGCATGCCGCGGAGCATGAGGCAGAGCCAGCTCAGACAGAGGCACCACCACAGACACAGGCTACCCCTGAGGTTCAGCAGCCACCTGAGGAGCCACAGCAGTAGCATCGAGGATGATGCTTCGTTTTAAGTGTGGGGAGGTCACCGTCATCGCCGCCGGTGGAGTTTCCATTTTGGAGGATAAGTTCGGACAATTATCTTTTATTTTGCGTTATTTTAGTACTTTGCGCTTTATTTTATCGCACTTTTGGATTATTGTATATATTTGTTATTTTGAGATACTTTTATTTCAGTTTGTTGCATTTTGTTCCATAGTCTGTTCGTTTTTAGATTTCTAGTTGAATTTGCATATGTAGTTGATAGTATGTATATGTAGTTGCTTTGGTTTAGTGGTTGTGATTAGAAAAAATATTTTGGATTGTTGAAACCTAAGTTTACCCTTTTTGCATAAGAAAATTGTTTTGATTAGAGAAAGGGAAATTTTAGCTTTCTAAATGACAACATTGCATTTAGGATAAGCTTAGTCAAAACAATAAATTTTCCAAAGAATTTATCTATAGGGCACCACCCCAATTGATTGAGAAATTTTTGTGGAACTTGCTTGAATCATATACATTTTGTGAAACATGTTTTGAGATAAGAACACAAGCAAGTGAGATTTGAGCCTAATGATGTGGTTACATCTTATAACCACTTATTTTTCCTTCTTGTGTGAATTTTTCACTTTCTATTATTATGATCCTTGATTTGCTTAATTCTATATGTCCATTATTCCTTGTATTCATGCATTTATATGATTGAGGATATTATTTCATAAAGCTCACTTATCCAAATAGCCTATTTTTTATCTTCCATTGTTAGCCAATTTTGAGCCTATGCTTAACCCAATTGTTCTTAATTTTAGCACATTACAAGCCTTGAAGCGAAAAAATAATAAAAGTCCCTTGTTTAGATCTTTGATTGGCTTATTCTAGTGAGAGTGTTCATTATTCAAGTTGGGAGAGATTTGAGAACATTGGTTGAGATAAAAGGATGCTTTGTATTTTTATATATTTGGGAATTAGGTACATGCTCATGTATTAATAAAATGTTAGACCTTATGCATTGGTGCACTTGAAAAAAAATGAGAAAAATAAAAGAAAAAGATAAAAAGAAAAGAAAAAAATATGGAAAAGAAAAATATATAGAAAAAGAAAAAAAAGAAGAGAAAAGTAAAAGAAAGAAATAAAAAGGGGACAAATCGCCCAAAGTAAAGTCAATAAGAATCAATGCATAAGTGTTGTGAAATGAAAAGAAAATGATGAGTATGTGAAAAAGTGAAGAATGGGTAGTTAGTTTAGGACTTAATTGTATAGGTTATCATAGGTTAGGTGGGAAAGTCTAAGCTAATCAAAGACTCAAAATCTAGCCTACTTAACCATATATGACCATACCTTGACCCTAACCCCATTACAACCTTAAGAAAAACCTCATGATAATTGTATGCATGAATTGAATAATTGTTGATTGTTAAATGAGGAATAAATCTTAGAAAGCATGATTAGAAGGGAATTGAGTGAATCAACCCCTAAACACTTGAGTGACTAGAGCGGATACACATCCGGTGAGGGTTCGATTGCTCAATTACATGTATTCACCATAATCATCTTTATAAATGCAAGTTTGTAAATTATTTTTGATAATTCAATACAATTGTAGGTTGGATTTTGATTTTCATTACCTTAGCCCTTATGCTTGCATATATCTCTTGGAAGTTGAATTGTTTTGACCAAGCAATTGCATTCTTATAGGTAGTTGCATTTATATAGTTTGCATATAGTTTAGCTACATTGAATAAATGCCATACCCTTTACTTCATTCTTGGTATAGCGTGAGGACATGCTATGGTTTAAGTGTGGGGAGTTTGATAAACCCCGTTTTCAGGGTTTATCTTATGTTGAATTTAGAGCATTTTATCAACATGTTCTCACATTTATTCAACGAAATAGCATAGTTTTGTGATTCTCTCTTGATTTGTGCTTAAATGTGAAAACATGCTTTTAGACATTTAATTTGATGATTTTAATTCACCTTTGATTCCACTAGATGCCTTGATTTGTTTGTTAAGTGATTTCAGGTTGAAAGGGCTAGGAATGGATCAAAGAAGTGAAGAGGAAAGCATGCAAAGTGGAGAACACATGGAAAAGCCAAAGAATTGGATGAGCTCATGGATGCGCACGCGCACGCGTGGATCGCGAAAACTCAAGGGACACGCACGCGTGCTGTACGCGTACGCGTCAGTGGCCGCACATGATTTTTAAGAGGAAAATGTGCCCAGTGAATTTTGAGAAGCTGTGGGGCCCAATCTAAACCAACTTTGGCACCAAAAATACTTAAAAGAGCCAAGGATTGAAGAGAAAAAGGGGGGTTCCATCATTCTAGACATGAGGATTAGTTTTAGTTAGTTTTAGAGAGAGAAGCTCTCACTTCTCTCTAGGAATTAGGATCAAGGTTAGTTCAATAATCTTAAATCTAGGTTTTAATTCAAACTCTCTTCTATTTCTACCTCTCAATTTCTTGTTGTTACATGTTGTTCTTCTATTCTTTTATTGTAATTCCTTTTACTTTGTTTCCATACTTGTTATTGATCTACTCTTGTTTCTTTTATTTTCTTTCAATTCAATTTGGAGTTATTCATGTTAATAATGTTCTCTTTGATTGTTGTTGTTAATTCCTTGCAATAATTGTTGTTAGATCTCATTCTTGTTGTCAATTTACTATGCTTTCCTTTTATGCCTTCCAAGTGTTTGTCAAAATGCTTGAGAAGATATTAGAGTAGAATTTTATGTTCTTGGCTTGGGAAGGTAACTTTGGAATTTTTGAGTTGCTAATGTCCATGTGATTGATAGTTGATAGCCATTGACTCTAGCTCTCATTAATTCAATTAGTGAATAGATAGGACTTATGGACTTCGATTGATATAGCTCATTTAACTTTCCTTTACTTGTTAGAGGATGACTTAGTGGGATTGATCCTTGCAATTATCATATTGTGGTTAGTGATAAGGATAGAGATCCTTGACCACCAAACCTTGCCAAGACCTTTTTGTCATTTGATTTCCTTTATCATTTACTTTTCTTGTTTCTAATCAAAACCCTAAAATATACATGTCCATAGCCAATAGCCAATAACAAGAACACTACCCTGCAATTCCTTTGAGAGACGACCCGAGGTTTAAATACTTCGATTTATAATTTTAGGGGTTTGTACTTGTGACAAACAAATGTTTGTTTGAAAGGATTATTGTTGGTTTAGAAACTATACTTCGACGAGATTTCAATTGCAAAATTCTATACCATCAAAAATCCTCTCATCAGTTTTCAAGCCAAATTCTATCAAACAATCTTTTCCAAGATGCATATAGAATTCAATTCAGATGTAACCTATTTTCCAATAAACTCAAATCCTTATGACGAAGAATGAAAACTAAATTTTTAAGAAAATATCAATGCATAAATCAAGAATAGAAAACTAACATTAATCCATGGTAATAAATAGAGCTCCTAACCTTAACAAGAGGAGATTAGTAGATCATGATCAAAAGAAAACCTAGAATTATGAATTATAAAAACTACCGAAGAGGCCTCATACATGTGGCTCCTTTTCTTTTTTTTTCGTAACACTACAAAAAATTCAAAATACAAAAATAATTCAAAATAGGAAACTAAATCAAATTAATTCTCTTTAATTAAGTTTTCCCCTAAAGTCTTTCCTTCAGAATAAGCTTCTTTGATCGTCCCCACAATTGACAATTAATGCTTGACTTCATATGCTTATGTTGAGCCTTGAGTTAATCACTTAAGTGTTTAAAGAATTAGAGGATTTGGTGACTGAATTAAGACCCTTGGGAGTGGCCCATTTGGTGCATGGAACGCACCCTTTCATGAGTGTAACACATGGCTTATGCTTAGGAATGTTGGCCTTTGTTTCATGCTTCACGTTGCATGCACCATGTCCCACTTGCAACGTATAGTTCTTGGCACCAATTCTTATCCAGGGAGCTCTCTGTTTGATCCAGAGAGCTCTCTATTTGATTCTCCTTCTTGTGCCTCTTTTTTAAGATGATTCCTAGCCTCCTCTTCCTCCTTGATTTTTACACATTCTCCTGCTTGCTTCTTTTTATCCTTGTTCTTGTTTATTTTCAACACTTTCTTACATATATCAAAGCTCAAAGCACTCTAAGAAACATTGATTAAAGCATGAGAATCTTAATAAAAAAAAGGAAATCACTAACTTTATTCAAAGAAATAATAACTAAAAACTATTAAAGATGCTCAGGCATCACTATATTTCCTTGAAAACACTTAGCAAACACCTTAGTAGTAAAAGATAACTAAAAGTAATGAGATTAGAAGATGAAACTATAATTAAACCTAAGAAGACAAAAATTAAAAGTAAGAAAAACAACAAAAAATGTGAACGCATCACAAACAAATTCTTAAAATAATTAATTTGGCATGACTCGACATTGCACGACCACTAAATTAAAGTTTCCTCTTTAACAACAGGGTAACAAAATATAAAAGGCAAATAAATCAAATATTCATTTAATCCTAAATTAATTTCAAATATTATTTGAAATTGTTCTAACCATATTAGCAAATATGGTTAGAACATTGTATGCTTAGTAAAACTATGTTTAAATATGTAAGGCAAATGATGAACACTACAAAAAAACACTGTTAAAATCAATGGTAAAGCTGTCAATATTATTAAAAATTGATGGAAAAATTGACGGCAAAATTGGTCGCTTTAAAATGTGTCAATTGTTTAAAAATCTAATAAAATTGACGGCTTGTGCGGCTATCGATATGTAAGATCTGAGAAATTTACTAGCCAATTATATAATTAAAAAATTGAATTAAGAGGATTTGAAAATGCCCGGCTAGGGTTAAAAATTTAAAATTTGAAAATTTACAGATTAAATTGGAATTCAAAAATATAATTAATTACGAAAAATGTGTACCGACGTTATAATTAACTATACACGCTTAGGTCTGTCCAGTACTACGTATGAGAGAAATAAAATTGTAAATATGATCAGAAAAATTTTTAAAATACAAACCGAAATATATATTTTAAAAATTTGGCCCTTGGTTGGGCCTATAGGCAAAAGAAAAAAATGCCCCTCACTTATAACAGGCCTAAACGTGACTCCCTCCCCAAATTTCACCACATTTAGCAAAAAGAAAGTTGTTACTATTCACTTCTCCCTTCAAATTCACTCTTACAAATCGGAGCTTCGATTGACGATGCTATTTGCAGCCACGCATTCACTTAAGTTTCTATATCACTTTGTGGTGAGTAATCACGAGAACTCTGCTCTATTTTTCTTTCTTCCATTGTTTTTGCGTTTTTGGATGGTGAGTGAAGAAAAAATGATTGACGGTTTAGAATTCAGAATAAATTCCCGTTGCAAGTATAGTTTCTAAACCAAGTAATCGTCCTTTCTTACAAACGTTTTGGTTGTCACAAGTAACAAAACCAATAAAATTTATAAACCGAAGTATTCAAACCTCGGGTCATCTTCTCAAGGAATTGTAGGCAGGTGTTCTTATTATTAGTTATGGAAAACAGTGTTTTTGGGGTTTGAAAGGTTTGAACAAGGAAAATAAATTGAAGGAATTAATAAATTAATATCTAATAAAACTCTTGGCAAGGTATGAAAATTCGGAAGTCCTATCCTAGTTATCCTTATGAGAATTGAGTTTAATCCCACTTAGTTAACCTTTACGAAAGCAAGGGAAAGTCAAGTGGACAAATTAGTTAGATCCCCAAGTCCTAGCCAACTCCTAAGGAAAGACTAGAGTTAGTGGAATTCAATTCAATTAGCAAAAATAACAATTAACAATCACGATAAGTTTGATAAATCAAGAACCTCCAGTTAATCAATTAAAGCCAAGAATATAAAAAGCTAAATAAGAATCATAAATCTGAAATACCTCAATTTATATCAAATAAAGAAAATCCTAACATGAATGGTTCATAAGCCAATTTGGCAACATAAGTAATTAAATAAAAGCATTAAAGTATCTGAAAGTAAAAGAGAAATATAAAGTAAAAGGAATATTGAACCTAAGAGGAAGTTGAAATAATAAGTTGAAATAATAAGAAATCCTAATTCCTTTAAGAGGAATCCTAATCCTAAAATCTAAGAGAGAGGAGAGAACCTCTCTCTCTAAAAACTACATATAAACTATGAAAAGTGAATGATGATCGAATCCCCTTTTGAATGGATGCATTCTCCCACTTTATAACCTCTAATCTGTGTTTTCTAGTCTTGGATCTGGGCCAAAAGGGCTTCGGAAGTCGCTGGGGGCGTTTTCTGCAGTTTCTGGTGGGTGGCGTCTGTCATGCATCCACGTGGGTCATGCGGTCGCGTCATCTGGGAGTTTTCCTTATCACGCGTTCGCTTCGCTCACGCGTACGCGTCATTTGCGTTCTGCTCAAGGCACGTGTCCGCGTCAGTCACGCGTCCGCGTCGCTGCCTTTTTGCGCTGGGCACGCGGCCGCTTCGTCCATGCGTTCGCGTCGCTGCCCTTTTCTTCAAAACTCCATTTTTGTGCTTTCCTTCCATTTTTCTATATTTTCTTTCCATCCTTTAAGTCATTCCTGCCCTATAAAGCCTGAAAGCACTCAACACACAAATCACGGCATCGAATGGTAATAAAGGATGATTAATTTTAATATTTCTAAAGCATAGGAAACATGTTTTTCACATATATCACATAATAAGGAAGGGAAAGTAAAACCATGCAAATTACATGAATAAGTGGGTGAAGGATTGAATAAATCACTTAAATTGAGCACAAAATACATCATAAAATATGGGTTTATCAACCTCCCCACACTTAAACAATAGCATGTTCTCATGCTAAATCCAGGATAAAGAATAAGGTAAGGTTAAAGTGGTGGAATCTCATGCAATGCATTCTATTCTAAATGCAAACTACCTAAATGAGTAATGCAATTTTAGTTATTATTCACTTGTATATAAAACTTACATGTAGTTAAATTAATTCATATCTTCAAGGAATTATATATGCATAGACAAACCTTAGATAATATTAAAGCACTTTTACAATTGAGATGGGTAAAAGTATTTCACAAACTTGCAAGAAAATTAACAATTAAGCAGAGATATATGGTGATGAGCTATTGAACCCTCATTGGATTTTGTGTTTACTCTCTAGTCACTCAGTGTTTATTGGGTCACTCACTCTATTCTTTTTCCATCCTTGCTTTCTAAAATTTTGTTCTTCGTCTAACCAATCAACAAATATGGAATACAGACATATAAAAATCATGAGGTCTTTTTCAAGGTTATAATGGGGCCAAGGTGAAGGTAAGGGTATATGTATAAGGCTAAGTGAGCTAATAAGTGAATCTTTGATTAGTCTAAGATTTCACCTAACATGCATACTTTATATAATTTTAAAGTTCCTTTACCTATTTACCCAAATTTTTCCCACTTTGTATTTCAAGCTCATGCATTAATTTTAATTTTTGAAATTTTGTCCCATGTGCATTGACTCTTTTTATTTTGCATTTGGGGAATTTTTGTATCCCCTTATTTAAATACTGAAAATATTATTAAATTTTTTTTATCAATGCACATAGTAATTTAATTGTTTTGATTTCACATGAGCGTGCTTTCCAATTTTTGTTTTTGAAACAACTTGTTCTTTTTAAATCCCTACTTTGTTTCTATCATCCCATGTTCCCATAAAATTCCCCACTCTGAAATTGTACACAATATCTATCTTAAGCTAACCAAGGATTCGACTTGGAATTTTTATTTTGTTTTTCTGCTTAAGGCTAGTAATGTGGTTATAGAACAAGAGGGAATTAAAAAGCTCAAGGGGGCTAACAAGGGTGATATAAAAGGTAGGCTAATTTCGGATAAGTGAGGGAAAATTCAAATTATAGCCTCAATCATCTCTTGGTATGTATCTATATTCTATTTTGGACATATAGATTAAAACAAAGTAAAGAACATCAGAATGAAAAAGAAGGGCAAAACACACAGGAATGAAATTTATGGTTTGAATGTAACCATACAATTAAGCTCAAAACTCATAGGCTGTGTGTTCTCTAGCTCAAAAATCATATATCAGTTATACATGTCATGCAAGTAGAATTCAAGAGTTCCCATTATTCTCAATGTAAATATTAGGGTGGCTTTTAAAATCTTAGTGTTCCTCCTTGATGAAATGTTGTTAACTAACTAACATGTAATGCTATATATACAAGGTGTGTGGATTGTTTTAATTTACTAAAGTCTCTAGTTTACTTCCTTTTATTTTCAATTGAACTAAACTATTATATGCTAAAGGGGTAAACTATACTAATTAATCCACATATTCTATAACTAATAAGTTTAGAATTGCAAACTAAACTAAATGTCTAAGGTATAAACTAAAGTGCAAAATGCTGAAATAAAGTAAAAATATAGCAAAAGAACAATGTGCAAGTACTAAAAAAATAAAAATAAAGATAAAAATACAGAAAAATAAACAAAATGAGATAAAAAGAGTCTGTAGTGGTTCACCAAAAAGATACGCCAGGGATGGCGACCTCCCCACACTTAAAATATAGCATCGTCCTCGATGCTCACTCAAGTTGGGTGTGAAGAAGTGTCATCACCGGAAGGATGCGCTGTTGGAGTCTCTATGGTGGCCTGAGGGTCTACAGACTGGATAAGTGTAGGAGGATCTGTCTGCTGCAGTGGAGGCGCTGACTGTAGAGGAATCTCTAGGTCTGCGGCCTTAATCTGGTGTGGCTCCATATGCTGTGGTGCAGCCTGCTCTGGTCCTGCCTGCTCAGCCTCTCTCTGTGCATGTGTCTCCTACCCATGCTCGTCCGCCTCCTCCTCAGATGGCTCTGATGGTGTGTCAGGCTCAGAGGGGATGTCGCCGCCGGATCGGATCATCAACTTGAGGTGCTCATAGCGTCGCTTGTTGCGACGCTCAGATCTCTCATATCGCCGCCGGGTGCGGCGCTCCATCTGGTCTAGCTGCTGAAATAGACGGTGCACGAGGTGGTAAACGGGCTTTGAGGCAGGTGGAGGGGCGGTAGTGGTAGCTGGTGCAGCGGTGGATGAAGAAGGGGCAGCTGAAGGTGTGGCTATCTCATCAGAAGCGGTGAGGAATGGGGGTCTGTGGCCTAAAGCCTGAAACTTCCTGCTGTGAGGGATAATCTTCTTGCAGTCCATAGCAGGTGGCTTCTCATCAGCAAGCTCCCAAGGCACGTCAGCTCGATGGCCTAGCTGGGTGATCAGATAAGGGAAAAGAAGAGTGCCTCTGACATGGACCCTGGCCATATAGTACCGGATGAAACGTGGAAGGTATAGGTCCTTACCCTCCATCACACACCAGATGAGGGTGATCATAGCAGCGGGCAGCTCTGTCTCATGAGTGCTCGGCATCACATAATTGCTCAAAATCTGGTGCCAGAGCCAAGCCTCATCATTCAGGTAAATCAGCTGGATTCCCTTAGGCATCACTGTGTTCTTTCCCATGACCCAAGGGACAGTAGGATCAAGGGCTATTCTCTGCTTAACAACATCACAGTCAAATCTCATAAAGCGCATGTCCTCTTCAGCCTTTTGGTAACCGTCAGGCTGATCTGATTTAGGCTAAAGGTGGAGGATGTCCTCAATGGCTTCCTCAGTGACCAAAATCTATTTCCCTTCTGAGGTGCACTGCATCCAGGGAAGTCTTGAAGTAATTGCAGTAAAACTCTCTGACCCAGGAAGCATTGACCTCTGTCAAGTTTCTCTCCAAGAAGAACCAGCCTCTCTGTTTTATCTGTTCGGAGGTGTACTATTGTAGTTCTTCTGGAATTTTCAGAGTTCTTTTCAGGTACAGGTTCCTAGAAGTGGCAAACACTGGATACTTTAGCTCACAGTATTTGTTTGCAAATTTAACTGGATCATCGGCAGTGAGGAGCTGGTCAGCCTTCTCCTGCAGGGTAAAGTGCTTTTCCCGCCAGGAGTCGTCATGCATAATGTCGAGGATGGACATAGAGGATTCGCCTCTTTTCTATTTGCCAGTGGTTGCTTTGCCTTTTCCTTTGCGCTGAGGGTCAGACATCCTGAAAAGCAGAAATTCCAGGGTATAATTGAAGAACAAAGCAGGAAAATAAGTAGGTAAATAAAATAATAACAATATAAGCACATAGTGGCAAAAGAGCAGTAGTATTATGAAATGAATTAAGTATATGTGCATTATGGACTTAATTTGAGTTAGAAATCTGAGATGAAAAATCACAATCCAAAATGTAATATAAGTAGAATTCATGTTAATTAGGAAAAAGAATAATCATGCCTTGAGTTAAAAAGTTAAAATAGTTAGTTAAAAACCAAAAAGAGAAGTCTGAAAGTTAGATCAGTTAGGATTGAAAAAGAGGTTAGAAGGTGGAAAGCAGTGAGTTAGGAGAAAGAAAGTTGAAGTAAGTGGCATGATAAATGTTTCCTAGGTAACAATAAATTCACAAATTTAAAGAATAATCAACTCATATTCAAGCAAAAATATCAGGTTATTGATGATAATTTAGAAGGATAGAAAAGTTGCAAAACAAACATGAAATCATCAATAGTGCAAGTTATTAACCAAGGGATCCAAAAGGAGTAAGAATGCTAGCCCGGGCAGTCATGAATCGGTTTGGTTGTAGCCAAGTAAGGCAAAATATGAAGTTTCAAACTCAATACATGAAAATGAGTTGCAGAAAATTGGGCAGCATCTCAGCTAAAATTGGATGTTCCCGAGTAATAAACAGCAAGAAAAACAGTTCATATGAAAAAATTGCTGCAAAGAGTCACAAACAGTAGGAACAGTAAAGAACAGTCTTATTAGCAGCATGAAACAGTAAGGAATAGCATATGAATAGTATAAACATCACAGCTAGATCAAAATTGTAGAATAGGTAAAACAAGCAACAAGAACGACGCAATTATCAGGCCTAAATCCATTAACCACATCCTAGCTACCTAACCACCTAGAATCCACTACAAACATGCATCTCTAACTAGCCTAATTGGAACATAATCTGAAAAATAAGCAAATAACTACAAGTTATAGAGAATTTGGCATTCGGCAGAACCTGGTATGTGTATGAACAGAGGTGAGGGCAGAGAGATGGTGGTGGTGATGCGGCAGCGCTGGGGGGCAGCACGGCGGTGCGGTGGCGGAGCGGGGGCGGTGGCAGGGGCTTGGGTAGAGTTTAATGGTGGAGGGGGTAGTGATGGTTGAGAAGAAAGGGGGTGAGGGTTGTGGTGGTGGCCGGCGGAGGTGGGAGACGGCGGTCTGAGGTTGGCCGCGGTGGAGGGCAGTGGCAGAGGTAAGAGAAGAGAAGAAGGGAAGAAAGAAGAGAGGGGGGTGGGTGTCGCAGCGGGTTTTGGGTGGTCGGGGGTGGTGCGACGGTCACGGTGGTTGGAGCTGAGTAGTTGGGTGCGGTGGTGGTGGTTGCAGAAGAAGGAGGGAGTTGCAGAGAAGAGAGGAAGAAGGGGGGTTATGGGGCGCGACGAGTATGGTTTCGCGTGAAAAGGGGGTTAGTGATTTTGAATCCACGCGAACGCGTGGGGCACGCGATCGCGTGACTAGGGTGAAATGGGATTGACGCGGTCGCGTGGGTTGGGTAAAAGATAGATGACGCGGACGCGTGAGGCATGCGACCGCGTCGCTGTAAATTGTGCTAAACACACAATTCCAGCGTCATTTCAGCGCAACTCTCTGTTTCCATTTAGGGGGCCATGATATCCACGCAACGCGGACGCGTCGCTCACGCTTCCGCGTGGGATGAGTGTTTTGCAAGTGACGCGTTCACATCAGGGACGCGAACGTGTGGGCCATTTGTGCTAAACGCACACCAATCGCACGATTCCAGCCCAGATTTTTGGGCGTTGGATCTTTACGCCGATTTCCATTTCACGCCCACGCGTGGCCTGCACGCTCGCGTGGGTGCCATTTTTTTTATGTAATTATGCAGTATGCAATGCTGATGCAAATGCTATGAATAATATTCAGGTTCAATGAAAATAATATAATATAAAAACAAACAAAACGAAATAAAATTGAAACAGGAACGATCATACCATGGTGGGTTGTCTCTCACCTAGCACTTTTAGTTAAAGTCCTTAAGTTGGACATTTGATGAGCTTCCTGTCATGGTGGTTTGTGCTTAAATTCATCCAAAAATCTCCACCAATGTTTGGAATGCCAACAACCTCCGGGGTCCCAAACTAGGCATGTAAAGCTTTTGAGCAGCTTCAAACAGATTCTCAGGCTCCTGGGGTGACGAATGTCAGAATATTTTCCAGGATCCCAAACTTTGCTTTTAAATCCGCCTTTGTCTTGATCTATATTCTTTCATCTGGGCGGTTTAGAAATTGTATTCTCACTAAGATGGCTAAACGTCTTCCGAGACCCAGTCAATTGAACTTGGTACCAATCCGTGCAATTCGAATTGAAGCGTGGAACCTTATTGAATCTTGCACACCAGCTCTGAGCACGAGCCATTTTCCTCTTACTCTTAAAGCCGCAGAGAGCTCTAAGCAGGCCATCTGTTTCAAGCAAACCATATTCAAGTGGAAAAGTAAAGATAAAGGTTAAGGATTGTACCCACTTGAAGCTTGTATTAGGTGGTAATGGCCTTGGGATAAGTGTTTCCAGTGGTTCTGTAAGCTCTACTCCCTTGTATTCTTCTGTGAATTCCTCCACTTCTTTGCAAAATTCTTCACTGCAACTGCGTCCTGATCAAGGTCTTCTATGTCTTCCTCGTCACTTAAGTCATACGTTGGAGGTTGAGAGAAATCTACCTCGACGTCATCTTCGTATTCACTTGGATAAGGTTTTTCAGGCTCATGGAGTTCAGTTGCGGATGTAAGTTCGTGACTAGGAGAGCTTGATTCATGGTCATCACTGCCTATGGAATCAACTTCTTGGTCTGTTCCGTCCAATTTTTCACAAGGTATATGCATTGGAAGTTGTGCACTATCCTTATTGGCATCAAATTCGAATGTCTCGGCGGAATTCTTTACAGTTTTTGATTCCCATGGAGGTTCAGCATCTCCTAAATCTTCAACCACTTCTTCCTCTACAACTATCATGGCTTCCTCCACTTGTTCCAATACAAAGCCATGCTCCTCATTGTCCACCAAAGTTTCTAGTGTCTCCTTCATGCTATGCTCTTCTTTAGATTCTCCACGTGTAGCCATGGGAGTACTTTGAGTGCTTAGATGTCGGGAGGCTATTATATTTACTACCTCGGTTAAGGCAGTATTGAGTTTCAGTACGTCCCTTTGCATTTTCGCTTGCCCTTGAAGAAGAACACGAAGTTTGTCATCCATAGGAGGTTGGGGTGGGTATGAGGGTTCATTGGCTGGGGAGAGGGTTCATAATAAGAATGTGGTGTTTCTTGGGAGTAATTGGATTGGGATTGTGGTGAATAAGGGTCACACGGTGGTGAATGGTGAAAAGGAATTTGTGAGTGTGGTGGTTCAAAGCTACGTTGAGAGGATGGTCTATAAGCACAGGGTGGGGCTTGTTGGTAAATACAAGGGGGTCCACCATATCTATCAACTTGGTATGCATTGTTGAGTGGTCCTTGCCCATGATATCTTGGAGGGTGTTGTTGCCTAAAGGGTTGATCAGATCCTCTTGGCTCCATCCATCTTTGATTTCTTAGACCTTGATGCATATTCCTGTTATAGCTTCCACTCCTTTCAACAGATTTAAACCAAACTCAAAGCGAGAGGGGTGAGAATTCATAGTAACTAATAGAAATAAAAGGAAAAAACAAAAACAAATAAACAAGTAAAAGAAAAAAAATATTTACAATAACCAATAATAAGGCACACGTTTGCAATTTTCCAGCAACGATGCCATTTTGAATAACGAATGATTGACGGTTTAGAATTCAGAATAAATTCCCGTAACAAGTATAGTTTCTAAACCAAGCAATCGTCCTTTCTTACAAACGTTTTGGTTGTCACAAGTAACAAACCCAATAAAATTTATAAATCGAAGTATTCAAACCTCGGGTCGTCTTCTCAAGGAATTGCAGGGAGGTGTTCTTATTATTAGTTATAAAAAACAGTGTTTTTGGGTTTTGAAAGGTTTGAACAAGGAAAATAAATTGCAGGAATTAATAAATTAATATCTAATAAAACTCTTGGCAAGGTATGAAAATTCGGAAGTCCTATCCTATTTATCCTTATGAGAATTGAGTTTAATCCCACTTAGTTAACCTTTACTAAAGCAAGGGAAAGTCAAGTGGACTAATTAGTTAGATCCCCAAGTCCTAGCCAACTCCTAAGGAAAGACTAGAGTTAGTGGAATTCAATTCAATTAGCAAAAGTAAGAATTAACAATCACGATAAGTTTGATAACTCAAGAGCCTCCAGTTAATCAATTAAAGCCAAGAATATAAAAAGCTAAATAAGAATCATAAATCTGAAATACCTCAATTTATATCAAATAAAGAAAATCCTAACATGAATGGTTCATAAGCCAATTTGGCAGCATAAGTATTTAAATAACAGCATTAAAGTATCTGAAAGTAAAAGAGAAATATAAAGTAAAAGGAATATTGAACCTGAGAGGAAGTTGAAATAATAAGTTAAAATAATAAGAAATCCTAATTCCTTTAAGAGGAATCCTAATCCTAAAACCTAAGAGAGAGGAGAGAACTTCTCTCTCTAAAAACTACATCTAAAGTATGAAAAGTGAATGATGATCGAATCCCCTTTTGAATGGATGCATTCCCCCACTTTATAACCTCTAATCTGTGTTTTCTGGTCTTGGATCTGGGCCAAAAGGGCTTCAGAAGTCGCTGGGGGCGTTTTCTGCTGTTTCTGGTGCGTGGCATTTGTCATGCGTCCGCGTGGGTCACGCGGTCGCGTCATCTGGGAGTTTTCCTTATCACGCGTTCGCTTCGCTCACGCATACGCATCATTTGCGTTCTGCTCAAGGCACGCGTCTACGTCAGTCACGCGTCCCCGTCGCTACCTTTTCGTGCTGGGCACGCGGCCGCTTCGTCCACGCGTTCGCGTCGCTACCCTTTTCTTCAAAACTCCATTTTTGTGCTTTCCTTCCATTCAACATAGGAAACATGTCTTTGACATGTTTTTCTGAAAGCATTCAACACACAAATCACAGCATCGAATGGTAATAAAGGATGATTAATTTTAATATTTCTAAAGCATAGGAAACATGTTTTTGACATATATCCCATAATAAGGAAGGGAAAGTAAAACCATACAAATTTCATGAATAAGTGGGTGAAGGATTGAATAAATCACTTAAATTGAGCACAAAATACATCATAAAATATGGGTTTATCAGTGAGGTTTTGAGTTTGTGATTTTGATGCTTTAGAGAAAGCTCAAGCTCAAATTCTAGTGGGGTTTTAACCTATGTTCATATGGAATAAGATTAGGAAACTCTTTCCCTTATTTTCCCCTAGTTTGTGTGAAAATCATAGTATGAACAGGTGAAATTTAAAGGAAATTGTATTAAATAGAGTTGGTTGAAGCTTGGATTTGTGAGGAATTGATTGAGTCTTGGAGTGGCCGGAGAAAAAGGTTCAAGAGGTTGGGACCGCCGTCAACAAAGATACGGGTTTCAATTTTGGATAATCACTGTGTAATGCTATGTGAAATGACCTGAAATCACTCAACAAAATATATCACAGCATCGAATTTAATAAAAGTGGAATTAAATTAATCAATTTAAGCACAAAAAGGAATGTTCTCACAATTAGGTGAAATTTAGAGAGAAATCACAAAATTATGCTATTCAAGTGTATAAATGTGAGTTTATGTGATGAAATTCACTCAATTCAAGACAAAATTTACCATCAAATATGGATTCATTAGGAAACCTTAGGCTAGTTGACTTTAAGATATTGTTGGATTGATGTTGTTGATGATGATGCTTTAGAATAAATATGTGGTATTGATTGGTTATTGATTGTTGAATGAAAATGGTCGAAGGTCTTGATTGAGTGAGTTTCTAATGCTTGATATATATATATATATATATATATATATATATATATATATATATATATATATATATTACTTGTATAATGACCGTGGCTCATTAAGCCACGCGTCACTCTCACTTTCATTTGCAATAAAAAAATAAAAAAGGGTAACCTAAAGGTAAAGCAGAATGTTACTCTCTCTGTGCTGCTCATTCTCTCTCGCGTCACAGTTTCTCACTCTCTCTCTATCTCCTCCTTCCTTCATCGTCTCAGTGTCTCACTCTTTCTATGGATCTCCTTCTTCCCCATAAAAGCCAATCGCACCGTCGGCTTCAACACCATGACAGATGGATGATCTCTGGATTACATCCTCTCTCAGTTATCTGCTCTCTCTTTCTGGCCATTGCGACTCACATTCTCTCTCGCTCTTACTCCCAAACCCTACCTCTTTACCTCCATTTTGCACCTTCAGGTTTGTATGTGTCTTCAATGTTCACTAATTTCTATCTTCATTGTTCTGAAATCACCAATCCCTACGACCCCCACCTAAAACACTAACCCTAGCTACTGCAATTCGTTGTCTGAAACCACAGAGGAGGAGGACGCGGTAGAGGCAGCAGACCTCTCCGAAATCCTCAACCCACAGAGACACAACAGCTGCAGCCTTCGCTTTCACAGCTCCGTCGCCGTCCATTGCGAACAACACGACACATCGTTTTGGTTTGATTTCATCGCTGACCGCTCACGATTCTCTTTCACTCTGCTACGCCTAATCCCCTAACGCTATTCTACAAGGTTACGCTGTCTATGCATCTTACTCTTCATTTTTGTTTTATTTTTAATTTTTAAATTTATGTTTGAAATAAAAGTGTAAATCAATTTTATAGGATATGAAATTACCCTTTAGTTCTATTTCGTATTTGAATTCTGTACTTCTGTACTTAGTGTAAATCCATTGTTTTCTTTTGCATTGTTAGTGTCTAGAGAAAATGAGTTATTTGGGTGTAGGTGTTAGTCCTGGAACAGTTCCAGTGTACCATATGTAAGACCCAAAACCTTTGAAAAAGGACTATTATTAGCTAATTTCAAATTAAGTGTTTCTGCAGCTTTAATTTCAGAAATTCCTCTATTAAAGAAAATTAAAGCAAGTTTTGATTTATTGAATTTGAAATAAGTTATGATTATTATCCAATTTTATAATTGTTGGATTATTTTCTATATTTAAATTATAAATTTAGCAGTTGTGAAATAATAAGGATTTTATATGTTTTGGACTAAGTAATTAATATTTTGAATATTAGTACTGCTATTTTGGAAAATAGAGAAATTAATTATATTATTTCTAATCTTTAGATTCGGGCATTTTGTTGAAAATAATTTGTAAAAGTAGATGAGCAAATAGTGTTTTTCCATATACAATAAGTGTTGGAATTACATTGGATTTCAATTACCATATTATTCCTAATTTTATGTGAATTTACCATAATGCCCTTAACCCTAATTTTCAAATAAGGAAAACCCTAACCCGGTAACCCATTACCCGACCCGGTTCTCTCTCAACCTCACTCAATCCCCCCAAACCCAGCCGCAACACAGCAACAATAGCTGCAAAAGAAATGGAACGAAGAAAGAAAAAGGGCTAGGAGGAAACGGGGAAACGCATAGGGAAAAGCTGCGCTGTGACCACCGGCCAGCCGTCGCTGTCGTCCGGCGCTTACCCACTCACCACCGCCGCTGGAGGAGCCGTGACCAATGTGTCGCTGTCGCTGAAGCACACAGCGCCGCTGTCGCCCTCGCCGCGCCGCCGCCATCCTTGCGATCACGAAGAGGCTGACGGGAGGAACTGGCGCGCACGGGAGGGGAAGAAACCGCCTCTGCACTGCCGTCGTTCACAAGCTCAGCCACCTCGCCATTGTCGCCGCCAAGGGTTGTCGTGGCTGGTGCTGCTGCCGTCCCTGATGGGTTCCACCGTGGAGAAGGGAACGACGCAGGGGAGAGGAGGTCGCGCCGCTGCTGCCGCCGAAGGAACCCGTCCCTGCTGAGCCGCCGTTGCCACTGCTAGGGTTTGCTGCCGCCGTGCTGTTGAGAGGAGGGCCGTCCAGTCACACCGAGCATGAGAGACGGAGAGATCAGAGGCTGAGCTGGGGTTCAGCCACCATGCCCAGCCGTGCTCGCGTCGCCGGCGCCGCCTCCGTCAGAACTGCCGCCGTTAGAAAGGGGTCTCGGCCGCCGCAAGCGTCGTTGCCGGAGAAGGGAGCTGCGTCTCTGTGATTCTGACTGCCGGGAGTGGTTCTGTGACTTCCGGGAGCACCGCCGGAGCTTCTGGCTGCTTTTGCCGTCGCCGGAAAAATTCTGTCGGTAAGGGTTTCAAGTTGGCTCTCCTTTCCGTTGAGTTTCCGGGAATCTCATTGTCTCTGCATACTGTTCAGGTCACCGCTGCCGCTTGAGGTGGCTATCGGGCAGCCGCCGAACCGGTTCAGAGATCACCGCTGTTTCGGTTCAGCCGTTCCTCCTTCGGTTCGGTAAGCGTTTTAATTTGAAAGCCCTTTTGTTACTGTTCCGTTATCTCACGCTGAGGTTTGTGGCATTAATTGCTATAAGATTGAGTTTCGATTGTTGTATGTTGCGAATAGTGTTGCTTTGGTTATTGCGAAAGTGGCTGGGAGCTGAGGTTTTGGTTGCCGTCAGTTCGGGTTGAGCTGGAAAGGACTCTGTGAGACTTTTGGGTTATGGATTTGCGTTTTGAGGTAGGGGCGCTTTTCGAAAACTATGTTTTGTGTATTGGAATTATTACATATGGATACTGGTGTGAGATATTGTGTATTTGGTGATTGTATCTGCCTTATGTATTATTTGATTGACTCGAAGGACTATGGATGTTGGTTTGGCTGAATTATTGTGTGGCTTGTGAAATGTAATGTTTGAAGTTGATTCTTTAAAGATTTGAAATATGAGCTTAATCCGTTGAGGATTGGTTTGAATTGAGTCAATTATTTTGATGATGTGAAAGATAGAATACCCTTGAAATTCAGCCTGGGTTGCCTTAATTGATTTGGTTTTGATAAATGATTTATTACTGAACCGATTCTTTAAAGCTTTGGGAATGAGTTAAATCGGTTGATATTGAGTTGATTTTGAAATGGTTTTCTTGAGATATGCCACTGAGGCGACTGTTGGACTTAGCTTGCTTTTGAATTGATTTCTGGTTTTGAGCTGTTGAAAAGTAATGAGAAACGGTTTAGTTGGGACCCGAACCGGGTGGCAAAAGTCCAAGTTTTAGGGGAGGTGCTGCCGAAATTTCTATAAAATCCGAGTCTTTATTGAAATGTTGTCTGGAAAAATGACGAGTTAAAGATTTCTACTATTTTATTTGAATTATCTAGAAAAGGATGATTCATACTTTTGAAATGGATTACTAAAGAGGAAATTGTGATTTAGCCTTGCTTCTTAAGAAAGGCATTGTATCTCTTTCAGGAGAAAGATATTTAGATGAAACTTATGTTTTAAAGCTGTTTTAAATGTGACAAGTGCAATGCCTTTGAATTTGACTTGAGGGTTTCAATTAGAGGAGTTTTCAATGATTTTGAAAGAACCTGAATGTCTATTGACAAGTTTCATTTTGAAATGTTTTGGAAAGGTTTAAGTACTCTTTGAATTCTGAATTCTTGCAAGACTAAAACAATTTTGAACAGTTGAAACGTTCTATAATTTATCATGGGGGTTGAAGTTGGTTTTTGCCTAAGTAAAGGAAACGGCTTTGAAAGAAGTAAATGATTACGTGACTCGGTTTGGCTTAGACCCTATTTTATTACTCAACTCGGAAAGCCAAGGTTTTAATGATTTTAAATGAATTTGGCGAAATGAGTTATGTTATTCTCCCCTAAAGACTTGGGACTCTGCCGAGGAACTTTTGTTATAAAATCTCATTGTTGGATGGGTGATTTTGAATGTTCCCAAAATGAATCTTTAACTTTCCATGGTTTTGGAAGTTTTGGAAAGAGAATGCCGAGAGTGGCTTTGTTTTAAAAGGGAACTGATGGGCGGATATTTTATACGCTTTTTGGGGATAATTTCATATAGTTTTGAGTATGTTTTAGTTAGTTTTTAGTCTATTTTTATTAGTTTTTAGGAAAAATTCATATTTCTGGACTTTACTATGAGTTGTGTATTTTTCTGTCATTTCAGGTATTTTTCTGGCTGAAATTGAAGGAGCTGAGCAAAAATCTTATCCAGGCTGAAAAAGGACTGCTGATGCTGTTGGATTCTGACCTCCCTGCACTCAAAGTGGATTTTCTGGAGCTACAGAACTCGAAATGGCGTGCTTCCAATTGCGTTGGAAAGTAGACATCCAGGGCTTTCCCGAAATATATAATAGTTCATACTTTGCACAAGAATAGACGACGTAAACTGGCGTTCAATGCCAGTCCTCTGCCCAATTCTGGCGTCCAACGCCAGAAAAGGATCAAAAACTGGAGTTGAACGCCCAAACTGGCACAAAAACTGGCGTTCAACTCCACAAATGGCCTCTGCACGTGAATTGCTTAAGTCTCAGCCCCAGCACACACCAAGTGGGCCCCAGCACACAGAAGTGGGCCCCAGAAGTGAATTTCTGCATCATCCATCATAGTTTATCCAATTTTTGTAAACCTAGGCTACTAGTTTAGTATTTAAACAACTTTTAGAGACTTATTTTGTATCTCATGAAATTTTAGATCTAAACTTTGTATTCTCTGACGGCATGAGTCTCTAAACCCCATTGTTGGGGGTGAGGAGCTCTGCTGTGTCTCGATGAATTAATGCAAGTATTTCTGTTTTCCATTCAAACACGCTTGTTCCTATCTAAGATGTTCATTCGTGCTTAACTGTGATGAAGGTGATGATCTGTGACATTCATCACCTTCCTCAAACCACGAACGTGTGCCTGACAACCACCTCCGTTCTATATCCGATTGAGTGAGTATCTCTTAGATTCCGTAATCAGAATCTCCGTGGTATAAGCTAGAACTGATGGCGGCATTCATGAGAATCCGGAAAGTCTAAACCTTGTCTGTGGTATTCCGAGTAGGATTCAAGGATTGAATGACTGTGACGAGCTTCAAACTCCTGAAGGATGGGCGTTAGTGACAGACGCAAAAGGATAGTAAATCCTATTCCAACCGGATCGAGAACCAACCGGTGATTAGCCGTGCTGTGACAGAGCGCGTGAGCGTAGTTTTCACTGGAAGGATGGAAGGTAGCCATTGACAACGGTGATCCACCAACACACAGCTTGCCATAGGAGGACGTGCGTGTGTGAACAAGAAGACAGAGGAAAGCAGAGATTCAGAAGACAAAGCATCTCCAAAACTCCAACATATTCTCCATTACTGCATAACAAGTAACCTTTAATCCATGCTCTATTGTTTATTTGCAATTCAACTGATAAACATAATTGCCTTCCTGACTAAGATTTACAAGATAGCCATAGATTGCTTCAAACCAACAATCTCCGTGGGATTCGACCCTTACTCACATGAGGTATTACTTGGACGACCCAGTGCACTTGCTGGTTAGTGGTACGCGTTGTAAAAAGTGTAATTCACAATTCGTGCACCAAGTTTTTGGCGCCGTTGCCGGGGATTGTTCGTGTTTGAACAACTGACGGATTATTTTGTTGCTTAGATTAGGAAAATTTTCTTTTTTTGTTTAGAGTTTCTTAGTATTGTCGTGTTAAAATTTTAGAATCCTTATTTTCCTTTAAAAAAAAAATATAGTTTTCAAAAATAATTTCTCTATTAGATCCTGTGCCAAACTTTAAGTTTGGTGTTCTCTTGATTGATTTTCCTTAAAATTTTCGAAATTTTGGTTTGGTTTTCTAAAAATTTTAAGTTTGGTGTTCTTTCTTCGTATTCTTGAGTTTTCCTTGTGACTTGATCTTAAAATTTTTAAGTTTGGTGTTCCTTGGTGTTTTCCCTCCAAAATTTTCGAAAATAGGGAACATTAGATCTGAAAAAATTTTAAATCTTGTGCTATCTTATTGTTTTTCTCTCTCCTCTTTAAATTCAAAAATATCTTTTCTCTCTATTTTAAAAACGATTTTCGAAATATATTTATAAAATTCAGATTTTTTATTTCAAAATTTAAAAAAAAAAAATTTAAAATCATCATATCCTTTTCAAAACTTCCTAAACACTTTCTCTCTCCTCATTTTTTTCGAAAATCATAATTTTTGTTATTTTTATTTTTGGTTAAGTTGTCCTCTTTCTATAAAATAAAATAATTAAAAAGGTAAATCAATCCAAGTTATATCCCTTTGTCCATCATGGACATAAGTGGAAATGAACAGTCCAGGAGGACTCTGGGGTCATATTCTAACCCCTCTACTGCTTCATATGGGAGTAGCATCTGCATACCCTCCATTGGAGTTAGTAGCTTTGAGTTGAATCCTCAGCTCATTATCATGGTGCAGCAAAGTTGCCAGTATTCTGGTCTTCCACAGGAAGAACCTACAGAGTTCCTGGCACAATTTTTACAAATTGCTGACACAGTACATGATAAAGAAATAGATCAGGATGTCTACAGACTATTGCTGTTTCCATTTGCTGTAAAAGATCAAGCTAAGAGGTGGTTGAATAACCAACCTAAGGCCAGCATAAGGACATGGAAACAGCTGACAGAAAAATTCCTGAATCAATATTTCCCTCCAAAAAGGATGACACAGCTAAGGCTGGACATCCAAGGCTTTAAACAAGGAGATAATGAATCTCTTTATGATGCCTGGGAGAGATACAGAGAGATGCTACGAAAATGCCCCTCTGAAATGTTTTCAGAGTGGGTTCAGTTAGCAGACATCTTCTACTATGGGCTTGCAGAAGGAGCTCAGATGTCTCTAGATTACTCAGCTGGTGGATCTATCCATATGAGAAAGACAATTGAAGAGGCTCAAGAGCTCATTGATACAGTTGCCAGGAATCAGCATCTGTATCTAAACAGCAACCCTTCCATGAAAGAAGAGGTTAAAACAGTAACTGCTGAATTCAGTACTGTAAAACAAGCTGCTGAATTCAATCAGCAATTGGATTTTCTAACAAAGCAGCTAGCTGAATTCAAGGACAGGCTACAGGAGACAAGGATAGCTAATATACATATGGACGAACAGTTTAAGCAAACAAAGCAGCAGCTATCAAGGCAAATAGCAGAAGAATGCCAAGCAGTTCAATTAAGGAGTGGGAAAACATTAAATACCCCACCTCAAGGCATCAAAAAGTCAAGAAATGAGCAACCCACCAAAGATTCACCTGAGGATAGTAAGAGTACAGGGAAAAATAATTCTGGCGCTAAAACGCCAGAGAATTGGTGGAAGGCTGGCGCTGAACGCCCAGACCATGCCCAAAACTGGCGTTCAACACCAGAAACAAGGCAGGATTGGCGTTCAACGCCAGAAATGGGCAAGAATCTGGCGTTGAACGCCCAAATAGGGCAGAATCCAGCGCTGAACGCCCAAAATGGGCACAGTTCTGGCATTCAGACGCCAGAAGCATACAAGGAGCTGGCGTCCAGTTCCATTCTAGCTTCTGACTCTGGTACTCAATTGCCAATGAGGGATCAGACACACACAAGTGCTGATAACAACCCCTCTAAAAAGGCTTCTTTAACCACTAAGGTTGAGGAATATAAAGCCAAGATACCTTATCCTCAAAAACTCCGAAAAGAGGAGCAGGATAAGCAATTTGCTCGCTTTGCAGATTATCTAAGGACTCTTGAAATAAAGATTCCATTTGCAGAGGCACTTGAGCAAATACCTTCTTATGCCAAGTTCATGAAAGAGATCTTGAGTCATAAAAAGGAGTGGAGAGAAACAGAAAGAGTTCTCCTCACTGAAGAATGCAGTGCAGTCATTCTGAAAAGCTTTCCTGAGAAGCTTAAAGACCCTGGGAGTTTTCTGATACCATGCATATTAGAAGGTGATTGCACCAAGACAGCTTTATGCGATCTTGGGGCAAGCATCAACCTGATACCTGCATCCACTATCAGAAAGCTTGGCTTAACTGAAGAAGTTAAACCAACCCGGATATGTCTTCAACTTGCTGATGGCTCCACTAAATACCCATCAGGCGTGATTGAAGACATGATTGTCAGAGTTGGGCCATTCGCCTTTCCCACTGACTTTGTTGTACTGGAAATAGAGGAGCACAAGAGTGCTACTCTCATTCTAGGAAGACCCTTCCTAGCAACTGGACGATCCCTTATTGACGTCCAACAGGGGGAAATAACCCTGAGAGTCAATGATGATGAGTTCAAGTTGAACGCTGTCAAAGCCATGCAGCATCCAGACACATCAACACACTGCATGAAAGTTGATCTTATTGACTCCTTGGTAGAAGAGATCAACATGGCTGAGAGTCTCGAATCAGAGTTGGAAGACATCTTTAAAGATGTTCAGCCTGATTTGGAGGATTCAGAGGACATGAAAGAGCCTCTGAAATTTCTTCTAAAAGAGGAAAAACCTCCTAAACCGGAGCTCAAGCCACTACCACCATCCTTGAAATATGCATTTCTAAGAGAAGGTGATACTTTTCCAGTGATCATAAGCTCTGCTTTAAGCTCACAGGAAGAGGAAGCACTTATTCAAGTGCTAAGGACACACAAGACAGCTCTTGGGTGGTCCATAGGTGACCTTAAGGGCATAAGCCCAGCTAGATGCATGCACAAAATCCTATTGGAGGATAATGCCAAACCAGTGGTTCAACCACAGAGACGGCTAAATCCAGCCATGAAGGAAGTGGTGCAGAAAGAGGTCACCAAATTACTAGAGGCTGGGATTATTTATCCCATTTCTGATAGCCCCTGGGTGAGCCCTGTTCAAATCGTCCCAAAAAAGGGAGGCATGACAGTGATTCATAATGAAAAAAATGAACTGGTTCCTACAAGAACAGTTACAGGGTGGCGCATGTGTATTGACTACAGAAGGCTCAATACAGCCACCAAAAAGGATCATTTTCCTTTACCATTCATAGACCAGATGCTAGAAAGACTAGCAGGTCATGATTATTACTGCTTTTTGGATGGCTACTCAAGCTATAACCAGATTGCAGTAGATCCCCAGGATCAAGAGAAAACAGCATTCACATGTCCATCCGGAGTGTTTGCTTATAGAAGGATGCCATTTGGGCTATGTAATGCGCCTGCAACCTTCCAGAGATGCATGCTCTCTATTTTCTCTGACATGGTGAAAAAATTTCTGGAAGTCTTCATGGATGACTTCTCAGTATATGGAGACTCATTCAGCTCCTGTCTTGATCACCTGAAACTTGTTCTGAAAAGATGCCAAGAGACCAACCTAGTTTTAAACTGGGAAAAGTGTCACTTCATGGTGACTGAAGGAATTGTTCTTGGGCATAAAATCTCAAACAAGGGAATAGAGGTGGATCAAGCAAAAATAGAGGTAATTGAAAAATTACCACCACCTGCCAATGTTAAGGCAATCAGAAGCTTTCTGGGGCATGCAGGATTCTATAGGAGGTTTATAAAGGATTTTTCAAAAATCGCAAAACCTCTAAGCAATCTGCTAGCCGCTGACACGCCATTTGTGTTTGACACAAAGTGCCTGCAGGCGTTTGAAACGCTGAAAGCTAAGCTGGTCACAGCACCAGTCATTTCTGCACCAGACTGGACATTACCATTTGAGCTAATGTGTGATGCTAGTGATCATGCCATTGGTGCAGTATTGGGACAGAGGCATGACAAGCTTCTGCATGTCATTTATTATGCTAGTCGCGTTTTAAATGATGCCCAGAAAAATTACACAACCACAGAAAAGGAATTACATGCAGTGGTTTACGCCATTGACAAGTTCAGATCCTACTTAGTAGGATCAAAGGTGATTGTGTACACTGACCATGCTGCTCTTAAATATCTACTCACAAAGCAGGATTCAAAACCCAGGCTCATCAGATGGGTATTGCTTCTGTAAGAGTTTGATATAGAAATAAGAGACAGAAAAGGGACAGAGAACCAAGTGGCTGATCATTTGTCCCGGATAGAGCCAGTGGAAGGGACGTCCCTCCCCTTTCTTGAGATCTCTGAGACGTTCCCTGATGAGCATCTATTTGCCATTCAGGAAGCACCATGGTTTGCCGATATTGCAAACTATAAAGCTGCACGGTTCATACCCAAGGAGTACAATAGAATACAAAAGAAGAAACTAATTACTGATGCAAAGTACTACTTGTGGGATGAACCTTATCTCTTTAAGAGATGTGCAGACGGAATTATCCGTAGGTATGTGCCTAGAGAAGAAGCACAGAGGATCCTGTGGCATTGCCACGGATCTCAATATGGAGCCATTTCGGAGGTGAGCGAACAGCCACCAAGGTCCTCCAATGTGGTTTCTATTGGCCCACACTCTATAAAGATTCCCGAGAGTTTGTACGTAACTGTGACAGTTGCCAAAGAGCTGGTAATCTGCCTCATGGTTACGCCATGTCTCAACAAGGGATCTTGGAGATTGAGTTGTTTGACGTATGGGGAATTGATTTCATGGGACCTTTCCCACCATCATACTCAAACACTTATATTCTGGTGGCAGTTGACTATGTATCAAAATGGGTTGAGGCTATTGCCACACCCACCAATGATACTAAAACAGTGCTGAAGTTCCTCCAGAAACATATCTTTAGCAGGTTTGGTGTCCCTAGAGTGTTAATCAGTGATGGGGGCACTCACTTCTGCAATAAACAGCTTTACTCTGCCATGGTTCGGTATGGAATTCGCCACAAGGTGGCCACTCCATATCATCCACAAACCAATGGGCAAGCTGAAGTCTCTAACAGAGAATTAAAGAGAATCCTGGAATGGACAATAAATACCCGTAGAAAGGATTGGGCACGGAGCTTGGATGATGCTCTGTGGGCTTACAGAACAGCATTCAAGACCCCTATAGGGACCTCTCCATACCAACTCGTGTATGGTAAGGCATGTCACCTGCCCGTGGAACTGGAACATAATGCCTACTGGGCAACCAGATTCCTAAACTTTGATGCCAAATTAGCAGGAGAAAAATGATTGCTCCAGCTAAATGAGCTAGAGGAATTCAGATTCACAGCTTTCGAAAATGCCAAGCTTTATAAAGAAAAATCAAAAAAATGGCATGACAAAAAGCTGCCATCTAGAATCTTTGAACCAGGACAGAAGGTCCTGTTGTTTAACTCTAGACTCAGGCTATTCCCCGGGAAACTGAAATCCCGGTGGAGGGGACCATACGTGATTACAAGTGTGTCACCATATGGTTATGTGGAGCTTCGAGATACTGATTCTGATAAGAAGTTCATTGTCAATGGACAGAGAATCAAGCATTATCTTGAAGGCAACATCGAGCAAGAATGCTCAAGGCTGAAGCTAGATTAAAAGCTCAGCAAGGTCCAGCTAAAGACAATAAAGAAGCGCTTGCTGGGAGGCAACCCAGCCATGGGGCAACAATCCTCTAAGCATTTTGCCCTATTTTTATTTTTATTTGTTTATATAGAGTTCATTGACAACAAGGTAAATAATCATTTACAGAAGACCTCGGCACACAAAACAGAGAAAAAGATCTCACTGGCAAGAAAACGCCAGTAAAAGAGCATTTTGGGCGTTCAACGCCCAAAATGGGCATCCACTGGGCGCTGAACGCCAGTAATGATAGCAGCTGGGCGTTCAACGCCAGAAAGGGGCACCCACTGGGCGTTAAACGCCAGTAATGGCAGCAGCTGGGCGTTGAACGCCCAGGAGAGCAGCAATTGGGCGCTGAACGCCCAAAACAGGCAGTGTTTGGGCGTTCAAACGCCAGGAATGCAGGGAGGAGCCAAATTCATTTTTTCCACACGTATTTCCATTTTAATTTCAAATTTTATGCTTCAATGCATAATTTTTACATGAACATGTCAAGAACCCTGATTTCTAAATTCCATAATTTCTAAAAACCCTACCACAAAATATCAAATGTATTTTAATCCATAAGCACCAGACATCTTTGCAAATTCAATCCAACTCTTTTCAAATCTTTTCTGAAAACAAATCTATCTTTTCAACTAATCCATATCCTTTTCAAATCTCCATATTATCTTTTTCAAAATTCAAATTTATCTTTTTCAAAAATCTATCATATCTTTTCAAAATTAAATTATATCTTCTATCTTATCTTTTTCAACTCAATCTTTTTATCTTATCTTTTCCAATTTTTCGAAAACCCACCCCCCCCCCATCCCTTTAAATTTGGGTTCGGCCACCCCCTCCTCCATCAACAATTGCACCTAGCTCTCCTTCTATCCCTCTCCTTTCTTTTCTTTTGCTTGAGGACAAGCAAACCTCTAAGTTTGGTGTGTTTATCCGAGATCACTAAGATCATGGCTCCCAAAGGAAAACAACCCACTCCAAGAGGCAAGAAAGAGAGCGTTCCAAAACCACTTTGGAATCAAGGGAAGTTCTTATCTAAAGAACATTCAGACCATTATCTTAAAGTAATGGGTCTGAGATCAGTGATCCCGGAAGTTAGATTCGATTTGAAAGAAGATGAATATCCGGAGATCCAGGAGCAAATTCGAATCAGGAACTGGGAAGTCCTAGCTAATCCTGAAACGAAAGTAGGAAGGAACATGGTCCAGGAGTTCTATGCTAATATGTGGCAGAATGACAAGTAAAAACTATCTGGAACTGCCTTCTATGAATTTCGGACCATGGTCAGAGGGAAGATTGTTCATACCACCCCTGACAAGATCAGAGAGATCTTAAAGCTACCTCAACTAAAGGATGATCCAGACTCCTTCAACAGGAGGATGATGAGAGCAGACATTGACCTGGATAAGATTCTAGAGGACATATGTATCCCTGGAGCCAGGTGGACCACCAACACAAAGGGTGTCCCAAATCAACTCAAGAGAGAGGATCTCAAACCAGCCGCCAGAGGATGGCTGGACTTCATTGGGCGTTCTCTATTGCCCACTAGCAACCGATCTGAAGTCACAGTTAAAAGAGCAGTGATGATTCATTGCATCATGATGGGGAAGGAAGTGGAGGTTCATCAGCTGATTTCCACTGAACTCTACAAGATTGCTAACAAAAATTCAAAAGAGGCCAGGTTGGCTTATCCAAGCGTGATTTCTCTGCTCTGCAAGGACGCTGGAGTAAGGATGGGAATAACTGAATATATCCTAATTGAAAAGTCAATCACCAAAGCATCAATGGAGAGACAACAAGCACAGGAGGATCCCATCAAGAAGAGAGCACAGGAATTCCTCCCAGAGATCCCTCAAGCTGAATACTAGGAGTACCTTGAGACGTCCGTCACCAAGATACGGGAAGCTATGGAGCAAATAATAAAAGAACAGAAGGAACACAGTCAAATGCTGACCTATATGTTTAAAGAACAAGAGGAGCAGGGGCGTGACTTAAGGGAACTGAAGCGCCAAAAGTCTTCTCTTGTAGGACCAAGCACCAAGGATCAGAGGAACCCCCGTGCCCCCAGAATAAAGGTTGTTAATTTCCAATTTCTGCCTTAACTCTGTGACAGTGTCCTTATAAAAGTTTACCTTAGAAGTCATATAGTAGTAATTAGTATCTATTTTGATTTTATCTCCAATTAAGATATAGTTTATTTTTCTCATCATCAGCAAACATGAATAAAGTAGTAGATCTTTTGAATAAGAGGCAATAAAATTTCGAGTTTTAATAAGAGAAATTCTAATTAGTTAAATATGGTGGCAATGCTTTCTGTCTTCTGAATGAATGCTTGAACAGTGCATATGTCTTTTGAATTTGTTGTTTAAGACTGTTAAATATGTTGGCTCTTGAAAGAATGATGAACATGAGACATGTTATTGATAATCTGAAAAATCATAAAAATGATTCTTGAAGCAAGAAAAAGCAGCAAAGAACAAAGCTTGCAGAAAAAAAAAAAGAGAAAAAAAAAATAGAAAGAAAAAGCAAGCAGAAAAAGCCAATAACCCTTAAAACCAAAAGGCAAGGGCAAATGGAAAGGATCCCAAGGCTTTGAGCATCAGTGGATAGGAGGGCCTAAAGGACTAAAATCCTGGTCTAAGCGGCTAAACCAAGCTGTCCCTAACCATGTGCTTGTGGCGTGAAGGTGTCAAGTAAAAACTTGAGACTGAGCGGTTAAAGTCAAGGACCAAAGCAAAAAGAAGAGTGTGCTTAAGAACTCTGGACACCTCTAATTGGGGACTTTAGCAAAGCTGAGTCACAATCTGAAAAGGTTCACCCAGTTATGTGTCTGTGGCATTTATGTATCCGGTGGTAATACTGGAAAACAAAGTGCTTAGGGCCACGGCCAAGACTCGTAAAGAAGCTGTGTTCAAGAATCATCACACTGAACTAAGAGAATCAATAACACTATCTGAATTCTGAGTTCCCATAGATGCCAATCACTCTGAGCTTCAATGGATAAAGTGAGATGCCAAAACTGTTCAGAAGCAAAAAGCTACTAGTCCCGCTCATCTAATTAGAATCTGAGCTTCAATCAAAAACTCTGAGATATTATTGCTTCTCAACCTATTAGTCTTCTATTTTATTTGTCTAGTTGCTTGAGGACAAGCAACAGTTAAAGTTTGGTGTTGTGATGGGCGGATATTTTATACACTTTTTGGGGATAATTTCATATAGTTTTGAGTATGTTTTAGTTAGTTTTTAGTCTATTTTTATTAGTTTTTAGGAAAAATTCATATTTCTGGACTTTACTATGATTTGTGTGTTTTTCTGTCATTTCAGGTATTTTTCTGGCTGAAATTGAAGGAGCTGGGCAAAAATCTGATTCAGGCTGAAAAAGGACTGCTGATGCTGTTGGATTCTGACCTCCCTGCACTCAAAGTGGATTTTCTGGAGCTACAGAACTTGAAATGGCGTGCTTCCAATTGCGTTGGAAATTAGACATCCAGGGCTTTCCAGCAATATATAATAGTTCATACTTTGCACAAGAATAGACGACGTAAACTGGCATTCAACGCCAGTCCTCTGCCCAATTCTGGCGTCCAGCGCTAGAAAAGGATAAAAAACTGGAGTTGAACGTCCAAACTGGCACAAAAACTGGCGTTCAACTCCACAAATGGCCTCTGCACGTGAATTGCTTAAGTCTCAGCCCCAGCACACACCAAGTGGGCCCCAGCACACAGAAGTGGGCCCCAGAAGTGAATTTCTGCATCATCCATCATAGTTTATCCAATTTTTGTAAACCTAGGCTACTAGTTTAGTATTTAAACAACTTTTAGAGACTTATTTTGTATCTCATGACATTTTAGATCTAAACTTTGTATTCTCTGACGGCATGAGTCTCTAAACCCCATTGTTGGGGGTGAGGAGCTCTGCTGTGTCTCGATGAATTAATGCAAGTATTTCTGTTTTCCATTCAAACACGCTTGTTCCTATCTAAGATGTTCATTCGCGCTTAACTGTGATGAAGGTGATGATCTGTGACATTCATCACCTTCCTCAAACCACGAACGTGTTCCTGACAACCACCTCCGTTCTATATCCGATTGAGTGAGTATCTCTTAGATTCCGTAATCAGAATCTCCGTGGTATAAGCTAGAACTGATGGCGGCATTCATGAGAATCCAGAAAGTCTAAACCTTGTCTGTGGTATTCCGAGTAGGATTCAAGGATTGAATGACTGTGACGAGCTTCAAACTCCTGAAGGATGGGCGTTAGTGACAGACGCAAAAGGATAGTAAATCCTATTCCAACCGGATCGAGAACCAACCGGTGATTAGCCGTGCTATGACAGAGCGCGTGAGCGTAGTTTTCACTGGAAGGATGGAAGGTAGCCATTGACAACGGTGATCCACCAACACACAGCTTGCCATAGGAGGACGTGCGTGTGTGAACAAGAAGACAGAGGAAAGCAGAGATTCAGAAGACAAAGCATCTCCAAAACTCCAACATATTCTCCATTACTGCATAACAAGTAACCTTTAATCCATGCTCTATTGTTTATTTGCAATTCAACTGATAAACATAATTGCCTTCCTGACTAAGATTTACAAGATAGCCATAGATTGCTTCAAACCAACAATCTCCGTGGGATTCGACCCTTACTCACGTGAGGTATTACTTGGACGACCCAGTGCACTTGCTGGTTAGTGGTACGCGTTGTGAAAAGTGGAATTCACAATTCGTGCACCAGGAACTCACTTTGAGTAGATTTGGCTTATGAGCCTGAGATGATTTGAGAAACGAGATTTCTAAAGCCAAGGCTGAAAAGAGTTGAAACTTGATTTCAAAGTGAAACGATTTGAGAAAAAGTGATTTGTGGCTTAAATGCCGATTTTATGAATTTGATGATGTTGAATGGTGGAGGTGCCATTTTGTAATGAGCCGGAATGGCTGTGTATAATATTGATTTATGGTGGATTGCCGAATGAGTTATGGGCCGTATGGCTGATTATGAATTATGAATTTAAGCCGGATGGCTGAGATGGATGTTGATCCATGGTTGGGACTGAATGAATATATGCTTGAGATACCTGGGTAGTAGCAAGGGTTGTGGCTCGTCCCACTTGCTCCAGGTTAGAGACTGTGACGCCTGGGTAGTAGCGGTAGTAGTGGTGATTCCACTCGCTCCAGGTTGAGCTTTTAAACACCCGCCTGGGTAGTAGCCGCAGTAGTGGTTATTCCACTGGCTCTGGGTTGAGCGGGCAGTAGCAAGGGGGTTGTAGCTCAAACCTACTTGCTCCGCGATGGGTGTTTCTGTCCATGGTTAGCTACCAGGACGTGTCGGGCTGGCTATATAACCGACAGATGATATCATCAGCCATTAGGGACAGGCATGCATCATATGCATTTGTGTGACATTGTTTGGGTGTGCATATTATACTTGGTTTGCCTATGTGATTAATTGCTAACTGATCTACTTGCAATAACTGTTTGTTTGTGCTTGCCTCTTCCTATCTGTGTTTGCATCTGGGACTCTGTTGGACTGTGGTGATTGGTTGATGGTTGGATTGTTTGGGCCTAGAGCCGTGGTTGGAATGAGTTGAACCGATGGTTGATTTCGGTTGTGTTTCTGGTTTGGAATAAAATACGAAAGGCTATTTTGGTTCAGTATAGATAAACCGTTTTGAAAGGCTTTTTGAGTTTTTGAGAATTGAACTGTTCCTCTTTCAGAAAAGATTTCCGATTCCTCTTTTATTGTAAATCGTTGTTTTTAAAAAGAGGCATAAGACGGTTATTAATCACTGGTACGGTTTATCTTCATGTATCCTATTACAGTAATTCCCAAAAACCCTCTACTGAGAACCCTTTCGAGGATGATGTTCTCACCCCGCTACATTTTTCCCCTTTCAGGATATGGGCGCAGAAGTTACGAAGAGTTTATTTAGTTGTTGTTGAGATGCTCTGTATTGTTTTAGTTATGGTCTATTGTACCCTCGCCTTTATCTTGATATTTTCTGTAAGAGGGATAGGAACTGTATTGGATAATAGTTGTAATATCATTTATGTATATATATATACATATATGTACGCTTTATGAGTTGTTGTAAGTGTATTGTATGTATGGATGTACGTTGTATAGCAAAAGTATCTTTTGGAATCGGTATTGCGGTTTAAAGTTTTAAAACAGGCTCATATTTTAGTATTAAATAGTATAAGTGTCGTCGTAATGTCCGAGCTATCAGAGTCGCGCAGCCGGAAGTGTGAGCTTTGGTAGTTAGGGTGTTACACCATAGCACAAACCTGAAATTATTGGATAAGAGGATCAAGATAGCTGATTTGGTGTTAAGGTTTATGATTCTTGGTCTTAGAGTTGTTGCAGCTGTTCTTATTGGAACTGATTCACAAGTGAAGGTGTTTTTCTCCTTTGAGAAGAAAGCTAAATTCACTGATGTTAAGGCTTTGGTGTAAGTATCTATTAATCTATGTTCTATGTTAATTTCTAGCAATAAAAGTGTTGCATGTTTTGTTGTCCTAATTCATTAGTTTTTGATAGATTAAAAAATATTGCAGATTCTTGGTAGTTGCTAATGGTTTGGCTGCTGGATACTCTTTTATTCAAGGACTCTGTTGTGTTGTGTGTTTGGTTAGGGGAAGTGTTCTCTTCAACAAGCCTTTAGCTTGAGCCATTTTCTCCGCTGATCAGTACCCTTTTATATTTGAAAGATCACATCCTACTTTTTTTGTCGTCTTATATATTGTGGTCAAAACACAAGATTATCAAGATTCTTGCATCAACATCTTACTTTTTCCTCAAGCATGTTGTTGCCATATTGATTAATATCACTTATTTTTTTATAAATTCATGCAAACACATAATAAAAAAGTAATTTGTCATTATGTCCATAGTGATATAACATGAGTGACAATATATATTTTTTTATTTTATAATTTTAAGTTTTCTAGGTTCCACAAGTTTAGGTAAATTTTCAAGTTTGATAGGCTTAATTTAAAAAAGAAGTTTTATTTGTTTGTTCTCACACCAACTTGGTTCTATGAAATGAAGTAATGAACACATGTGAAATTAACTAGGCAAAACTGTCACACCAACTTAATTAATTAGTATTGCTTGTGATGTTCTATCATTGGGTTTTAAGGGTTAACGTATTTCATTGATATTTAATTTGATTGTATGGTAATTAGCTATATTTAGGTACTTAATTACTTTGGTTAGATAAAGATAACTCTTTATTTACTTCACTTCCTAATTGATTAATTTTTCTTTGGAAATTAAAGAAACATACCTTTGTTGTACATAGTTGCATACTTCTTTTAGCTTTGTGTATATTTGTTTTTTTTTGCATTATTAGTGTCTAGAGAAAATTAGTTATTTGGGTGTAGGTGTTAGTCTTGGAACAGTTCCAGTATACCATAGCACAAACCTGAAATTGTTGGATAAGAGGATCAAGATAGCTGATTTGGTGTTAAAGTTTATGATTCTTGGTCTTGGAGTTGTTGCAGCTGTTCTTATTAGAACTGATTCACAAGTGAAGGTGTTTTTCTCCTTTGAGAAGAAAGCTAAATTCACTGATGTTAAGGCTTTGATGTAAGTATCTATTAATCTATGTTCTATGTTAATTTCTAGCAATAAAAGTGTTGCATGTTTTGTTGTCCTAATTCATTAGTTTTTGATGGATTAAAAAACTTTGCAGATTCTTGGTTGTTGCTAATGGTTTGGCTGCTGGATACTCTTTTATTCAAGGATTCCGTTGTGTTGTGAGTTTGGTTAGGGGAAGTATTCTCTTCAACAAGCCTTTAGCTTGGGCCATTTTCTCTGCAGATCAGTACCCCTTTATATTTGAAAGATCACATCCTACTTTTTTTTTGTCTTATACATTGTGGTCAAAACACAAGATTATCAAGATTCTTGCATCAACATCTTGCTTTTTCCTCAAGCATTTTGTTGCCATGTTGATTAATATCACGTATTTTTTTATAAATTCATGCAAAGACGTAATAAAAAAGTAATTTGTCATTATGTCCATAGTGATATAACATGAGTGATAATATATATTTTTTATTTTATAATTTTAAGTTTTCTAGGTTCCACAAGTTTAGGTAAATTTTCAAATTTGATAGGCTTAATTTAAAAAAGAAGTTTTATTTGTTTGTTCTCACACCAACTTGGTTCTATGAAATGAGGTGATAAATTTTGAATTAACTTTAACTGTTTATGTGATATCTTCAGATTTGTATTATTGCCATTACCTGAGAAAAAAAATAAACTTATGTCATGACAGATTTGTATCATTATCTTGTGTATAATTGACTTCAGCTTTGCTTTGCTTAAGGATTTTATCTTAAAAATAAAAATACCTTACTGCTTGGTTTGAAAAAAAGTGGAGAATTATAATTTTTAAATGTTAACTGACTTGATGAGCATTTTTGGATTAAGTTTACTGTTTTTCCCTATGTGATGTGTTAAACGTTTAATTTTTGGTTGGTGTCATTGTGCTTTTTTTTTTTTGTCTTACAGGTGCGTTTTCACTTTCTTCTAAATCTATATGAATTTCCTCTTGTTTTAGCTCCAATGCTTTTGGCATATGGTTATGCTTATTGATCTCTTGCTGTCTTTTTGAAGTTGGCATTTCATTGATGGGTTATTGTCTTATTTATTTTAATTTTTCTAATAGTGATTTTATATCCTTTAAATTTGAGAGTATTACTATTATATTTTTCAAAATGTGTTTTTGGCATGTTTTAAAATCTTGATTTAAATTTTTACATAACTTCTTTAGAACTTATATTTTCAATAAATTATTGACAAAGATTTAGCAGTTCTTATTTTTTTGGAGGCTATCTTGTGTATAATTGACTTTAGCTTTGGTTTTCTTAAGAATTTTTTTCTTAAAAATAAAAATATATTACTGCTTGGGTTAAAAAAAAGAAAGTTTTTTTTTTTAAATTCTGAACTCATTTGATGAGATGTTTTGGATTAACTTTACTGTTTTGTCATCTATAAGGTGTTAAATTTTGGATTAACTTTAATTGTTTATGTGATCTCTTCAGATTTCTATTGTTATCATAACTTGAGAAAAAAATAAACTGATGTCATGATAAATCTGTATCATTATCTTTTGATATATGATTATGCTTATTGATCTGTTGTGTTTTCTTAGAATTTTATTTGATGTGTTTTGAGTAAATACACATGAACTAACTGTTTTTTGTTTTTTTCCCCTTTTATATTGGGGTCTAATCACGCTGGTCCCAGAGTGCCTCTCTTGCTCTCGCTCTCTAATACTAGATTAGCGGTATTTGACGTCAAATCAAATTGGCCACCGAAAGTTCGTGGATGCTCGATAGGGAGGTTCAGCTCTCGAAGTCCAAGATCTGGTAGTTATTCTTGGTTTACACAGACATTTTGTTTTAAGAGCCAAATTAATTGTACCTCCGACTTCCCTTTTAGGTTTGTGGTACTCTAACCTCTTGCAATCCCTAGCTCTACTGCTTTCTTTCTTGCAATCCATTTTGTTTCAGTCTTCTTCCTGTCTTTCTAACATTGACATTTTATTGATGGAGTATTGTATTATGTATTTTAAATTTTTCTATTATTAGTTTTATATTCTTTTAATTTGAGTGACTTTACTATTATATTTTTCAAGATGTGTTTTTCAGCATGTTTTAAAATTTTGGTTTTAATTTTCACATAACTTCTGTAAAACATATATTTTGAATAATTATTGACTGATATTTATTAACTCTTGATTCTTTTGGAGACATGGTTCAGTATCTCCTTTTTCAATATCTCTTTTATATTCTTTTATGAAATATACAATTTTTAGTGTTTCTCTTTTTTCTTTCTCGATTTCACGCCTTGAGCTACTAGGATTTTGTATGCTTTCATTAATATTAAAATTGCAAGATAAATTAGGCTTTAAGATATGACAAATGTTATTAGTTTTATCAATTCTTGTGTACAATTGACTTTAGCTTTGTTTTGGTTAAGGATTTTGTCTTTAGAATAAAAATATTTTGCTGCTTGGTTTGAAAAAATGAAGAATAATTTTTTCGGATTCTGAACTGACTTGATGAATTTTTTTGGATTAAATTTGCTGTTTTTCATCTGTAATATGTTAAATGTGTATTTTTTTTTGTTGGGTCATCGTTATTATCCATCTGTTTTATAGGTGCCTTTTCATTTTCTTCTAAATCTTCATCAATTTACTGTTATTTTAGTTGTAGTCTTTTGGTAGATGGTTATGTTTATTGATAAAATGTGTTTTGTTTTTATTTCTGTTTGTATTATTACCTTTTAGCCATAAATAGTTTTGGTTGGAAACACTACTAGAAAATTAGTTATTACTGACGGATATTTCCGACGGATTTTATCCCACGAAAATACAGAGGGAATTTCAGAGGGATTTTTTTGTCGGAAAACAAAAAAAATGGATTAGCATAAATTACAAACGAAAAAGAGAATCCGTCTATAATTATGTCGGAAAAATTAATTTTTTTTCGTGAAAAATAGTTACAGATGAAAAATCCGTCTGTAATTAAATAGACAAAACGCTACGTTTTATTAAATTATTACAGACAGATTTTCTGTCTGTAATTTAAATTATTCTGTCGAAATAGGTGAAAATAAGGGTATGAAAATCACGTTCTCCTCGACGGCGTCTTCATTTTACAAAACACCCTATCCTTCATCGACGCTGCATCTCACCGATTCGCTCCTAATCCTTCATCATCCGCGCCTTTCGCTCCTTCACCGCCGTTCCCGAAGCTCCATCACACCCCTTCCCCAATCTCTCTCTTTCAGTTTCGATGCCGATGAATTTCGCTACCTTCTCCATGCCGTTTTCTGTCGCTGCTCGCTAAAGCTTGTCAGTGTCGTCGCCGCCGCTTCTACTTCTTCTTCTCGTCGCCGTTGGTTTAGGTAGGTTCCATCGTTTCTTCAGATTACATTAATTTTCTTGCAATTTTATCTGTTCTGTTCTCAAAACAAATTTAGGGTTTTATTACAGTGACAGATATGGCAAGATTTCTGTGAACGAACTCCCTTCATTCTTCTCTTCTTTGTTTCTTCCCTATGATTGTGTAACCCTTTCTAGTCTCTGCCATTTTTTTTCTATTGAATTGAAATTTTAGATTGAACTAACCTGTGTATTAATCCTTGGTTTATATATTCCAGTGATTTGGTTGTAGCTTCTCCTGTGGAGGATTACTTTTTATACATTGATGATCTGAAAAATCCTGATAAGGTTAGAATTTTGTTCAAATTACTTTTCTACTTTATCTCCAAAGAAAGAAACTCTTTTGACTCAATTTCTTTCCTCGTCATTGTTAATGGTAGGAAGAAGCTGAGAAAATTACACAACCAAATTTAGATGCTCTTGGTGAAGACTATTCTGTTTGTTGCCAAGGTAATGAATGAATCACAGTTAGTGTTAGCCTACTGGTTATTGAAATTATGTAGTTTTATTTGTAATTATACCTGAATCCTTTTAAATTTTACTGTAGGAACTGCTTTTTTTCCTTTGCAAAGCTGCATGAACCATTCCTGTAGTCCTAATGCCAAAGCCTTCAAGAGAGACGAGGTACATTTCGAATTGAGTCAATCGGTACCTGGTTTAATTTGATTCTGCAAAGATATGACTATCTTTGTAGTCCTAATCTTTTTGTATGCAGGATAGAGATGGCCAAGCAACCATAATCGCAGTAAGGCCGATTCGAAAAGGAGAAGAGGTTGGTTTGTAACTTTTTACCATTATCTACAATTTACCAAGAATTCTTCCAAACTAAATGATTTTACTAAGGAATTTGGTTTTACAGCGCATAAGGAATCTTGTGATTTTTTCACCAATGTGCCACCTTTTTCAAAACTTATCGCCAAAATATCACTCTTTTGAAACTAATCACTCAAGTGTCACCCTGAATATTACTATAAACAATCATAATTAAAAATGAAATAGCAAATCAGTTGTGACTCTAGTAAAAAGATGGCATCTAAGTAATTAGTTACAAAAAGATGACATTTTGATAATAAGGTCCGAAAAAGGTGAGACTTTGGTAAAAAGGCCAAATCTCACCATACTATATAATATTTCCAAATATATAGATAACTATTAACATTTAGGATTTTGAATTAGATAGCAACAGGTTTCAGCATGTATGTTGACTGGAGAATGGCTTTGGTAGCTTGGGCTGTGATGCCTTGCCACTTCATAGACAGTCTCATTCAAGCAAAGTCTGCCAAAGGCTTTTCAGGTGACTATGCTGCTTCCCATTTTGAGCTTGTTGCTCTTGCATCTGAGTCTTCCGCCAATATAAGGACTATAGCGTCATTTTTCCATGAAGAACATGTAATCATGGATATTTGACTTTCTTTCCTGCTTACATCATCATTACTATTCATCTAGGAATTGTTTTGAAAATGGCTCGCTTAATTAAGGATGGTTCTTTAAGAGAGCAGAAGTCTAGTGCAGAACCTGTCAGCAAGGCTCCTTCTAAGATCTTTAATTGTTTTGAAAAGGATTTTTATGATATATTCATATGCAGCTGTTGCTATAATCTTGTTATTTTAGCTAGAATTTTCTTTCCCATTTTTCTTATTTATTTCGATTTCTTCATAGGCTGTCCATTTTGGTTTTAAATTGGCTATTTTCTTTTTCTATATATTTCAAGGGGATGGGATCAGTTTGAAAGAAATGAGGCCTTGTTTGGTGTAAAAAGCACATTCAATGAGGAACTATATACAACAAAGCTTGAAAAAGGGCCTCGAACAAGAGAACTAGAAAAATAAGCCTTAAGAATAGCAAGAGAAATTGAGGGTGAGGAAACCCAAGATCTGCATCTTGTGGAGGTTAGTGTTGTTTCAACTGTTAGGTTCTTTTTCCTATTTGAGTTTTTATATACTGTTTAATATATGTATCCCAAAAAGACCTGTTAGTCTATTTAAATCCTCAAACCAGACGGATTTTGTCAACAGGAAAGAGGACTTCACTTTCATGAAAACTTTGATATTGATGAAGAAACTAGATTCTCTTCAGTCGCTAGGGGTAAAGGTGTTGATGATAGCGGATATGATGAAAATGAGGACATACTGTCTGATTCACTCATCTGAAACCATCTCTATTATTCTTTTCATTTGTTTCATCTCTATTCTTCTTTTTATTTTGATTGAAATAGAATTGAATATTAAACTAATAGTGCTCATTATATGCCCTCGTAGCGTTGAGTGTTATATTCAACCTTGCATCTCACCACTCTCCTACCATTAGTAACAAGGATACCCTCATCTTCGGTGCAAACTCTACATGCCAGGCTTACACAAAGACTCCGAATTTATCCTCATGGAACTGCATGCAGTGTTTGCAAGCAGAATGTGCATTTTTTAGCAGCAGTAGTGGTGAAGTAAGTTCTACTAGCTTCTTGTTTTGTTTCATATAATAATATCAAAATTCTTTCTTCACCATTTAATGATGCACAAGTACTATATACAATCGTATATGATTCGTACCATGGTGGTATATTTTCAAGAACCGTGTAACCTATTGTATGGTCATATCATGTATGCCTCATGCTTTCCATTGTTTTCCTCCATTCTAAAATATTTGTCACTTTGAGAATTTGGTATCCTGATTTTGGTATTCTCATTTTCATTGAATTTTACATTGTTAGGTTTAGTTTTAGGACAGGATGATATATATCTTTTCTTTGTTGGCTTTGTTTGCTAATGCATTATTAATCTGTTTGAGTAGATACATGATTTATGTATCTTTTCTTACATTGGTTGCATTTTGTTGGCTTAAATGCTGATAAGGTTTTTGATACGCTAATTTTGAGCTTGTTGAAGTTTTTCCTTTTAATATATGATGGAGCTTTGATTGTCAAGGGTTATATTTGATGTATGTTGTAGGTTGACGTCTATACATTGTCAAGAAAGTGGAAGGAGTTGGTTGATAAGGTCCGAGCCAAGCAGCTCCAACCTCATGAGTACAGCACAGGTACAATAGTCAAATATTTATAATTATTTGGGATTTTCTTCAATCCAAATTGGAGAAGATTGAAAACAGCTTGCAATTGAAAATACTATTTATGGATTTTTAACCAGTTAACCACATTTTGGATTTTAAATGTACAACCCTAGAACATAGATATTGAACCAAAGCTTATCCAAATAAGTTATTATGCTAGATCAATCAAGGTTGTTGAACTTCAGCAAAGATTGACTTCTCTGTCCAATTAATCTCTAAATCTTAGGTTTAACTTTGCTCTGAGTGCAAAATACACATTTATAGACTCTGGGTGCTAATTCTTCATTAAAATACAAACTAGGTTGATGTAATTAAAATTGAATAATACAAACTAGGGTATATAGATATCTTATTCATCACTTTTAATTTCTTGCTACAATAATAATACATTATCAGATCTCTTAATAGCCTGCATAGCTGCATATATAAATCTCTATACATTTTTGTTAATTTATATAATGGGAGGTTATTTAATTAGATCAGATCTCTTACTGAACAATGGTCTTTTAGTGTGAGTAGTAACTTCAAAGGGAATTAATCGTTTAATCTATTCTATTTTGGCTTCTTTTTTTTCTTTCCTTACCTGTTTGGTTACTTTGCATTCCGACGAGTAATTTGCAGAATTCGATGGACAAAGTGGTTGATAATGGCATAGCAAACCTAAAGCATTATCACTCTCAGTATAAGGAGCATATTATGAATTTACTGAATGATGGGGAATCAAGTGTTAAATCCATAATTAATGTGATTGATGAAAGAGTCAGGAGTTTTAATCAGAGTATTGTACCATATTTGATATTCCAAAGAGATGGACAACTAGAAGATCATGAATGTCGAGATGTGCATATAAGCCCTCAGGAATGGATAATGCTGGCACTGGCACGACACATCAGGAATGCACTAAAGGACTATGAGGAGGATGAAGATGACACTGAAGACTATAGCTGATAGTTTTAGTATGGTTGAACAATATACTAGGAATTATAGTTGATGATCAATACATTTTGTTTATGTTCTGAATTATATTGACTTGCTTGTTTATAGTACTTCATAATACGATGAATTTATTTATTTTTTGATATATTATAAATATTCAAATACAAATTAGATAAAAATTTGTATTAAATTTATATTTATTTTGTATAAAAACAAGTTTATTTTGCAATTAGAAAAATAAAAAAAATTCTATTTTACCTTACTGACAGATTTATAGATGGATTTTCTGTCTGTAATCAGAACGTGGGATGATTTTCCAAAGTTCAAATTACAGACGGAAAATCTGTCAGAAAATTCGTCTGTAATTACAGACAGAAAATCCGTCAAAAAATCCATCTGTAATTACAAACGGAAAATCCGTCGGAAAGTTCATCGCCTTTAGGAAATGGATAGAAAATTTACAGAGGGAAAATCCGTCGGTAATTGGTAAAAATCCGTCTGTAATTTTTCGACGGAAAAAAATCTGTCGGTAAATAATTTTCGACGGGGCTTTTACGGAGGGACAAAATCCATCAGTAATTTTGTCGGTAACCAAAAATCCGTCTGTAATAAAGACTAAATTCGTCTGTAAATTTGTTTGTAGTAATCCATTTTTTAGTTGTGAAATGTTGTTACAGTTGTGAAAAGATTAATTCAAACATTTTTTTCCATTATTCTTTGTGGCATGAACAGTTGCTCTATTTAGCTATCAAGCTTATGTTGCTTCTTTTTCTGAGAAGTTTGAATATTTGATTCAGTTGCTATATTTTTTTAAATAAAACCAGTAAAAAATTTATCTTTATTTGTTACTCTCTTTTGTTTATATCTTCATTCCTTAATTGTATTTTTTTTTAAGCACAATTTTTTAACTTTATTGATGGCCTCTTTCTTCTTGGGCATTTAACTACATAGATAATTAGCTTGTGTGTATCTTCATTGGGAATATGACATATTTTTTATTGGAAATCTAATTATATAAAAAGCCAAATAAAATAATTATACCTATACTAAATGGTGTCATCATCTAAGTCTACCACCTCTAGATGTATGCATAGGTTTTCTTTTTATTTTGGTTCTTGCTTTTCCCATATGTGTTACTTCATGTTGCTTTTGTTATCTTTCTCTTCTCTCTCCTCCTCTTGTCATCCAATCCTCTTTCTTGCTCATATCTATATGAAATGTGGGAAATCATATTTCATAGTTTTATAAATTCAAAGGATTTTCTTTTTGTAGTTATTAATTTGAAGTTTTTCTTAGTTGTTTAGCATGTATAGTCTTATCTGTGTAAACTAATACATGTATACTGCTTGATAGAATGTCTATGTGAATAATTTGAAAGTTAAATTTAATGCTATAGATCTTTATAAAATATATTTATAAATCAGAAATAGAAATCAATCTCAAGTTTTGGTAAAAGAATCGAAATATAGTTTTAAATTTTAACATTCAAATTACATGATTAAGGAAAGGTGGAGCTATAATGTTAATAGTGATAGAGCTATGATAAGTTATATGCGCTCCTATTATATAATTGTACGCTGCATGAATTGTGCTTAGACACAATGTGTTATTTCTTTGAATTGTACTTGAATTGTACTTGGTAGTCTTGGCTTCAAATTTTGTTTTGCTTGTGTGTGTTTTTGTTTAAATTTCAGATTGTATTATTGCCTTTGATATTCTTGATTTTGAGCTACATGCCTTTGTAAGTTTACAAAAAATATTTTTGAGCTATATGCCTTTTATATGCACTTAGTTGTTATCTATTTGGCACACCATTTGTGACTTACATCATATGCTTGAGGAAGACAATAACTTTTTGTAATGAGGCATTATATATGATGAGGCATGTTTGTACAGAACCAAGTGCTGAATATTTGGGAGTTATATTCTTTTATCTTTTTATGACTATAAGACGCTTCTTGCATATGTTACTCTCATTTGGTTCTTCTCTTTATGAAAAAATAGTAATATTTTGAAAGATTTTATTTTCTAATTTGTATAATAATTAAAGAAGTGTACTAGAGGATTTGCTTATTGTTTACTAACAAAAATTTAGTTGCTTCAATTCGTCACTTGAATTGGATGTTGCCTATTTAGTGAAGTGACATGCTTTCAAATTTCAATTTTCTATATTTTGTCATTAAAAGGTTTCAAAGTTCTTTTTGTTCTTTGTTATAAGTTTGGGTGTATTCTTTGGATCTTTGATCTTGAGTTTGAAAATGCTAAAAGTTTTTCAAAATAAGTTAACAAGTGTGGTTTTAACTTAATCAATTTGTGTGCACTTTCTTAAAAGTAGTTGAATATAAGAAGTCTTATAAAAATCCCAATTGCTAATCAAGGTTTATGTTTTGGACTATGTTGTTTATAACTTTATATTTTATTTATTGTCACATAATATATGAAATTGAACAATATCTCATCACAATTGATTTATAGAGGGCTGGCATTTCATTTTGTTCTTTGTCTTTTGTTTTCTATTTTCATTTTGTTCTTTTTTGTTTGTTGTTTTGTACGGTAAAACCAATTTTAAAAAGTTTTAGTCATTTGGAATGGTCACTTAAGTTGAATAACACTTATTTAGTCTCATTAAAAGTTCTCAAAATTTTTTTTGTTTGTTATGCTGAATTTTCGTTTAACTTATGTCTCTCTAGAATATGACAATGTTTGAAATATTGATATCAACTATTTTATGCTTTTTTCTCTACAAGAACATTGATCCAAGACAAAGGGATAACCAAATTTACTAAAAAATGCTTCCCTTAGAGTTTCTTATATATATGGTCTAATCTCACATTTAAGCTATGTTGAAATTTTAGAAAGATTCTTGAGTATGAAGTAGAGCAAGAAATGTGTGTTTTGGAAGGGAATATCACCACCTACCAGACTATGACAGTAGTAAGCAGCATAGAACTACATTAATAATGTATGTATATATGCCTGTACTGACTTGCAATGTGTTTGGATTGTTAAAATAAATTTGTAATTTTAAATTGTGTTATATTCAGCTTATGACTTATGGTCGAATGCATATGGTGACAAAAAATAGATAGAATCATCTTATTTAGATTTAATTTTAAGCTTGAGTGGTGCATAAGAAGAAGAAATTAATGTGTTTGAGATGCTGACCATTTTCAATTAGTTGGATGGTGGGGAACCATAAATTAAAATAATATATACACACACATGCGTATAAATACTTCTATACTACTATTACTCATTCTCATTATTGCATTTGTGCCAAATGTAGGTAGAAATTCATGAACGTTTTTTGTCCATACATATGAAGCCATTGATTTCTAATTAGAATGTATTGAACCTGAAAGTTACGAGGCTATGGGCTTCACTTACTTAAATTCTCATTCTCTTTCAATTTTTTATTTGGTATTTTATGTTTCTTTAGTTAGTTTCCTTCCTCACATGCAATAAGTTAAGGTTGTCAATTTCACATTAATACCCAAGTTCATCCCTTGCCATTATGTTTTGGGTTTTGGTGTATTATTTGGAAAGAAAACACTTGGAATTGAAGGAATATTAAGTACATCTGCTCTGTTATTCCAATCATGACCCTGAGTGAAGTAAACAACGTAGCTGAATCTTTTTACCATGGATTAATCCAATAATAATTAACACCAACTAGAAAAGGACAAGAAACTAAGGATTTGAACCTTACCCTCCCAAGCCAGCTGGTCTTTTTACATGACTAGCATTTTGTGAAGTTGGAGAATTGCTTTGGCTTGAGTTTTCCTCTCCTATGAACTTGGATCGTCCCATTGCAGCATACCCAAACTTGGCAATGTTATTATACCTGATAGTACTATTAGAAAGTCTAATTTTTAAGACAAACTCAAACATGACTTGAAGCACCAAATTAGTAAATCCAGAGCATAAATTCACCAAAATTCACCACATTGATACCAAAATTCAGTCATAAGACTGCACAAAAGATAGAAAACAATGAAAGTGTCAAATAATGACGATCTTACCTTGCTTTTGGTTTATGCATATTTTAACCTCCCAAATAAAAAAGAAAGGCAAATTCATCAAACCCTTACCCACTATTCCTATAATAGGAATCTGAGTAAGAACCAAAAAAAAAAAGATGAAAGGAATTTGATTTATACGCAATAGAAAAAAGCAATAGATCACAAATGAATAGCTAATCATCAGGTTCAAGAAAAATAAAATAAAACAAAAAAACTAACAAACAAACAACATATAATCCCTTCAAAGAAACTCCAAGTAATCTAACTCCACTACTACCTACCAAATCTAAACACAACCAAATAAGCAAAAGAAAACCAAAATAGAAACATCACACTAAAGCTTTCAAATAGCTGCTTTCATTAACAGAAAAAAAAATCATTTCCAACGCTTTAGACTTTTTTACAATTTGCTGCAAAGATGTTGATAAAACTGCCATACAGGCACATACAAAAACCTGAGGTTAACTTTAACATCAGTTACACTACAAATACAAACACTAATAACCACAACCATGACTAACATTTTCACTTCCCTTGAGTAGTGCTTGCTGTAAAGGATCCATTCCATCACACAAACAACTGGAATCATGCTAGTTTTGATCAAATGAGATATTAAATCAAACACTCCTTAATCCTTGCTTAGAATTTTATATACACTAAGACTACTCTTCCCTGCAACATAAATTTTATGTTTATCTCATAAAACTAGGAACATCTAAATTCTTATCACTCATTAGCATGAGGCAACTTCAACTGACCAACTTTTCAATGAATTAAAATAACCAAATTAAGCTAATTAGATATGATTTCTTTTTTGCATGTTGATATAAATACATATATATTCTTATTCCTATATAATTAACATATAATCTTTATCTCAACAAGAATAGAAAACGTTAAACATGACCAGGTAGAGAAACATGTAATGCCTTTTAATTTCTTTTGTAATAACTAGGTAGAGAAAATGATAGGATTCTTTTGGTCACACAGTGAATCCCAGCATGGAGGCAATAAAGATGGCTCGAACAAACACTCCCTCATGAACTTGAATCACATTCACTAAGTCAACGTAGCACCAATCATATCCATCATCTTCTAATAGATTCTAAATTAATTCACATAAACAACATTCAAACTTCACCTAGTTAACCACATACACTTCACTAAAATAATAGATCACAATCAGATTGAAATTAAAAATTAATAATCATAATAATAATACAGAGATTAAAAATTACAACAGGCTAAGTTGTATTATATATTTCAAAAACCACAAAATAAAAAATTGCAAAATAAAGAACAATTTCCAACTAGGAGAGCTTCAATGAAAAAATCCACATACCAAATCAGCAGAAGAGCCTCCTTATAATGCAGCAACGAGAAAATTTAACTCTGTTGTGGTTCATCAGTGAAGCTTGAAAGATGGCTTTTGAATTCTGAAATTAATGAGTTTTAGGTCAATCATCAATGGAGGTTTTGTATTTGTTGTGTGCGAGAAAGAAAAGATCAAAGAGACCAAAGTTAGAGTTGAAGAATGAAACTACAGACAGAAAAAGAGAGAGAGTAACTGAACGAGAGTGACAATGGAGCGAGTGTGACGAAGCGACGACGAACGCGAGAGCAACGGAGTGAAAACGGCGCGGCGGCACTGGAGAGGGAAGGTTGGTGAAATGGCGGAGGGGAAATGGAGAAGGCGCGAATTGGGGGAAAATGGTGAAATGGTGGAGGTAAAATGTAAATGGTGAATTGGGGAAAACAAAGGACACGAGAAATAAACGTGGGTACCAATCTTTTGTTGATAAAAATCGACGACAACTTGGTCGATTTTAGTTAAAATAAAAATCAACATTCTGACCGTCTATTTTATATAATAAATCTACACCCTTCATTAAATTTTAAAGAGGGATCTTCATCGTTTAAGTTTATCGACGATAAAGTGGTCGATATTACAAATATTAAAATAGACGGTCTTTCAGTCGATTTTAAAGAAAAAAATTTTCTACCCACATTTCTGTCGATTATGTGACGATAATATTAAATTATTATAAGGCCACTAAAATAATAGATGACCTGATCGTCGATTTTAATATTTTATTTTTAATTTAATTTTTTTATTTTATCGACGGCAAACCGTCGAAAAATATCGACAAAAATATGGCCGTCAATTTTTAGCGTCGATAATTATGCTGTTTCTTGTAGTGTGGCTTTGTAATAAAAAATCAGAAATTCTCAAATATCTAATAATCATTTGACAATACATTAATATTTATGAATGAATTTTACTTAAGTATTATAAAAAAATTTTAATTATTCTTTGATACTTATTTGGTTAAAATAAATAATTTTTTATCGTAAATTCTTTTATTAAATATATAATACTTCAATTTGTGTATTAATTAGATTAATGTAACATTGATCATAATTGGTTGAAGTTCACCTTTTTTTTCACTCCGATAAATGAAATTTTTTTGTAGTATTTAATATAATTTAATTTGATTTTTTAAATAAATTTCAAATTTATTTGAAAAAAAAGTAATTTAATCAATTTAATATTAAAAATATAAATTAAACATTTTTGTTTGGATAAATTTTTGTTCTTTTAGAGAATTTTAAAAAAATTAAAACACTGTAAGTGGAACATAAATAGAATTAGTGTATGGTATAATAATATTTTTGTAGAATTAAGCATTTTATAATAAATTTATGATTTTGTTGGTAAAATAGTTCTTTTAAACAATAATTAGCTACCAAGATTATAATTGAAAATTTGAGTTGTAACTACAAATAAAAAAGAAAATTGTTAATTAATTATTGTTTGAAAATTATTAGTTTCAACTTTATTTAATTTATGAAAGACTTAATTTTAATGTATATATTAAAAGTTTTGTTAGAAGAACGAAAGAATTAATTTGCCTAAGAAGGAGAATTATATAAATTTTATAATAAAAATTTAAGACATGAAAAAAAAGAAAGCTGTGTGATATTTAATTAAAAATTCTACGGTGGACGCAGTTGGTCACTCTGACCACCTCCGATGTTTTTTCCCATAATTTCTACAAATATATAAATACCATAGCCATCATACAATTAACAAATAATGCAAATATAAAAAAAAACTTTTTTTTATCTCATTTTATGTGGTATTTTTTTGTCTTATATTTTATGAGTTAATAGATTAAAGAGATAAATCTTAGCAAGAAATTTTTCACCCGTGCGTTGCATATATATATTGATGTGTTGTAGTATGATTGTTGGAATTGGAATTTTTATGAGAAATATATATAATTGAATTTGGGGTGGATATTGTTGTTTGTTTGAAAAATTTTCGTAAGCAATAAGATTATGGGTGAGTGAGGTTGAGATTTTAGAAGTGTAAATTGTTTGATTTTAAGTGGATGAAAGTTGTATGATGGTTAAGGTGAGAATTGGGTATTGGTTGCAAAAGAAAAGAGTTTTGAGAAGGGTTGTTTTCGGTGTTGCAGAAAAATGTGCTTTTGTTAAATTTGTTGTCAACTTTGGAGGGCCATAATTTGGCACTTGAAACTTTAAAATTAATGGAACTTGTGTTGAAATAAAATTGCGGAAGTTTATTTTATTGTCTTCAAAGAACGGAGTCAAAACGAATTTTGTACTAAAAGTTATAATCTTTTGAAAATTGGTGGTTAAAATCAAATTCTGCAGATTTTGCAGCAAGAGTAGGAGAACTCGGTTCTGTGTGTACGCATATATGTTGTGCACGCATCATTGCACTTTTATGCATACGCATGAAGCCTACGTACGCATCATTCATGAACCCTCAAGGGACTAAGACCGGTTTACGCACCATTTTGCTGATTTTTCAAAAATGTTATTTCTAAGCTATTATACCTTTTCAGCAAGTCTGTACCCCTGTAACCTTTGTATGAAGTCTAATAATTATTTTAAAGGCATTTGAATATGTTGGAGTGGATATAATAAATTTTATTGAATCATTTCCCGATAAAAACTTGTTAAATAAGATATAAATATTGTAGAAATGGCAGTTCGTCTCGCCCACGTGAGGAAGGTGGCTTTGTCCCGATGATGATTATTTGCCTAGCAAGGATGGTAGTAATGTCCCGCTTGCTCAGTGCATTGTTGTTATGTGGAGATGGTGGTTTTGTTCGCTCATGGTGAGGATGGTGGTTTTATCCCACTCACGGCTCGAGGATGATTATTCTTGTGATAAATATGATTATATAAAATTGTGATTTTTTATTATAGTCTTGGTTATGACTATAGTTATATTTGATTGTTTATAATCGATGATGATGATATGTTATTGATGATCATGAGGAGAATTATTTTATTATGAGAGTGATGATGAGAGATTAGGTTTGATTCGAGGCTTATGGCCAAAATAAGATTTGATACGATATTTATGATGAGAAATGAGATTATGATTGATGATGGTTGATTATGTCATTGATGAAATTGATTATGATGGATGATTGATTTTCAAGGACGTGGGTTTTGTCCCGCTTGTGTGATTATAATTGAAATATGATGATTGATTGGCATTGACGTGGGTTTTATCCCACTTGCATTACAAGGTCGTAGGTTTTGTCCCGATTGCGTTATTGATGAGGCACCTGTGCCTGATAAGGATGGTGGTTTTGTCCCGCTTGTTTAGTGCTGTGGTGTGGATGTGGGGAAGATGACATGGCACTCTCCCTCACAACACCGAGGATAGTCCCCCTAGATTTTATTCCTCCACACTCTCTCTCTGATTGTAAGGTGACAGGGCACTCTCCCTCCCAAGACTGAGTGATACCTCCAGTGAGAAGGCGACAGGGTACTCTGTAATACCCGGTCTAACCGAAATTAATTAAATAATAAGTTAAATAGGAGCGAATATGGTTGGAAGATTTGGCAATTGGAATTTGATAATTTAAATATGATATTTGGATTCAGTGAATTTTTCCGAGTCGGAAAACATAGTTTTCTGCGTAAAAGCGCGCAGTGAAATTCTGACCGGCAGTACCGGCTGAGACCTGTCTGGTACTACAGCTGAGAAAATTGATTATGAGTAAATAGGATTAAGAAATGAGGAATTATAATTAGGGGAGGTAGAAATATTTGAAGTGCGATTTAGGGCGCTAATCTTAAAGGTTTTGGCCCAAAATTGGGCCAACGGACAAAAATAAGTGAACCGGGTCTAAGTGGGTCCAAGACCCAACATATATAAACATTAGTTATGAGCATTTCAGCTCATTTTACCCTAAAAAGAAGGGTTGGGGCGCTGAAATTGAGAGGAGAGAAGAGAAGAGAGAAAACTTAACTCTCTTTGATCTTCAAACCACCATAACTTGAGCTACGGAGCTCCGATTGACGAGCCGTTTGCGGCCACGCGTTGCTTTTCTCATCCTCTACAATTCTATCTAAGTTTGGTGGTGAGTATTTCATTTATCTCTGCCCAGTTTTCGAAATTCCCCATTGTTACACGTTTTTGGGTAGTTAGTATTGAAATCTTGTGATTTTTGGTGTTTAGGGATACTCCAACATGGATTCTAAGTGGGTTCTATCCCTACTTCATATGGGCTGAGGTAAGAAGTGCTCAAACCCTTGTGATTTGTCATTTTTATGAGCCCTAGGTTGATGTATGTATGTGATATTGGTTATGTTAGTGTATTTGGTGATGTTGGTGCACAATTGGGAGATTGGTATTGCTTGAGGAGCTTTGGTAAGGCTTGGAGCTAAAGTTGGTGAAGAATTCCAAAGAAGAGGCTCAATTGGTTTGGCTACAAGAGGTACGGTTTAAGTTTCATTTAAGTACCGTGTGTTGTGATGAGAATTCCTAGGCTAGATGCCCCTAGGATTAAGTTTGGATTGTGTAAATGGTTGGTGCTAATATACATAGTTGATATGTAATGTGAATTAATGATTGGGTTGAGAATTGTGTGACCTCGTATGCTTGGTGTATTGAGAATTTGATGTACTGGGTAATGAGTATTGATTTGTGGTTTATGCATTTAAATTGTGAAAATTGGGCCGGGGGCCGGAAAGAGGTAAGAAAGGTAAGTCGATGTGTGCATTGTATGATGGCACAAGTGATTGGATGAATTTCATATAATGAATATATGAATGATTAGGTTGGTTATTGAATAATAAGGTTTGAGAAGTTGAAGTGTGGAATTTGGTAATTTTGGGTGAAATTATGTAGATGAGGTATGTTTGGTTCGGTTGAGATATATTATGTGATCATATATGTGATTATGATTATTGATGCCTTGATGGTATGATGATGCATTAGAGATATGTATGTTGTGATATATGCTTGGGGAATGATTAAGGTTGATTTGTGGGTGAAATCACGTGATAGTGAGTATGATATTGATTATGTATAATGATGGTTGATTAGAAATGGTATTATTGGAAATTGGGATGAGGAAGGATGTATGACATGATATTGTGTTTGTCCTTTAGCCATTTGATTGAGAAGTGTTAAAATGGTTGGATGTGGTTTTGGGAATTTTTGGTAAAGTGTCAATGTGTGAGTTGAGGATGGCTTGATGTGGATTTTGGTACATTTTGATTGATTTCAAAAAGGATTGAAATTGGCATGCTTTGGTTGATTTTGAAAAGAGTTGAAAATTGCTTGTTTTGAAAATGGTACCTTGTGGTTTTGTATGAAAACATGGTTTTTGGGCATACTTTGATAGGACATAACTTGGACTACGGATCTCTGTTTTGTGCCAAATCTATTTAGAAATGAAATTGGATCCGGGATGTCCATGCCGTTCAAAGAACGGGTGAAAAATGATTTAAAATGAGAAAGTTATGTCCGTCGGAAGATTGGGGGTTGAATCTGTAAATTCTGCAGCTTTTAACTTAGAAATTTTTTTAGCAGAACGACCCTCCGCGCGTAGGTGCACTTGGCGCGTACGCGCCGTTCTTCAAGAAAGCACCATCCACGCGTGCGCGTGGTGTGCGCGGCCGCGTCGATGCGCTGCACCAAATGCCCAGCCATTTTCCCGAGAGTTGTGCCAGTTTTGTGCCTGGGGTACAAATGTATCCGCGCGTACGCGTGGCTGACACGTACGCGTCGTTTGGCAAATTTTCAATCCACGCGTCCGCGTGCATGATGCATACGCGTGGCCCTGTTTTCATGCCAAAGTTGATTTTTGAGTTTTAAAAGCCAAATCTCATACTTCTAAGCCTCCGATCTCACCTCTTATGTATTAAATCATTATGATATGCCTAGCAATGAGAAATGAGCTAGGGGATGTGGTAACTTGCGAGTGAAGCAAGGGGAAAAGTTATGATCAATGATGATCAAAGATGATTATATGAGATATGGAGGATGACGGTGGAAGTACCGTGTATGCCATGAGCCGGAGGGCTATATTTATTGATAAATGGCCCGTTCTTGATTGGACCATGAGCCGGATGGCTGAGTTATTGCCGGGTTACGGCAAAGCCATTATTGTTTATGGCTGAGTATAAATGCATATATGATTAATGAATGAATATGTTAAATGGATAATAATGAAAAAATATTAAAATGTGATGTGCGACCTCGGGTAGTAGGCAGTGGCATTGTCCACTTGCTCCGGGTATGAGACGGGAAAGGAGGATTATGATAAACGAGTTTAATCATGGAGCTTTGAATAAATGCGTATTTGTGATACCTGGGTAGTAGCAAGAGTCGTGGTTCGTCCCGCTTGCTCCGGGTTATTGTTTGAGAATTGATAATAATGAAGGGTGATTATGAATAAATATTTATTTGTGATACTTGGGTAGTAGTAAGGGTTGTGGTTCGTCCCACTTGCTCCAAGTTAATGTTTGAGATTTGGTAACAATGAATGTTGATAATATGAATTGAGATTGAATGAATATATGTTTGAGATACCTGGGCAGTAGCAAGGGTTGTGGTTCGTCCCACTTGCTCCGGGCCAATGCTTGAGATACCTGGGTAGTAGCAAGGGTTGTGGTTCGTCTCACTTGCTCCAGGTCAGAGATTGTGACGCCTGGGTAGTAGCGGCAGTAGTGGTGAATCCACTCGCTCCAGGTTGAGCTTTTAAACACCCGCCTAGGTAGTAGCCACAGTAGTGGTTATTCCACTGGCTCTGGGTTGAGCGGGTAGTAGCAAGGGGGTTGTAGCTCAAACCTACTTACTCCGTAATGGGTGTTTCTGTCCATGGTTAGCTACCAGGACGTGTCGGGTTGGCTATATAACCGACAGATGATATCATCAGCCATAGGGCAGGCATTCATCATTTGCATATGTTTGAATTGTTTGGGTTTGCCATTTGTCTTGGATTTCTACATCATATATGCCATGTTACCTGACTATATGCTACTTGTTCTACTTGTATCATGTTTGTGTATTACTTGCCTGTATTGCTTGTGTTTGTACAACTGAAAGGCCCCTCATGCTGGTGTCGGTGGGTGTGAGGGCTGTTCTTGATGGGATGAATTGATGATGCGATTGCATGATGATGTATTGATATAGAACTGCTGAGGCAGAACAACTGGTGATGGTTTTGCTTATGATTCTGAGTCTGATTTGTGGAAGAGTCAGCGAGTTGGGAAATATGTGAAACATGAATTGAATTTAGCACTCCCTTATGACAGTTGCCTATTCATGGATTAGCGAGAACCTAGGATGAATAATTGGTGAAGAAGTTTAGGATGCTTAGTGAGTTTTTATTGCAGTACATTGAATTTATTTGGCACTTTTACCGTACTGGAAACCCATGGGCCCGGGGTTCTCATTCCGTATATATCTCTTGTTTTTCAGATACAGGTCCAGGTGCCTAGAAGTGAGTTGTGGGTCGTCTGAGAGACGGCGAAGATCTTTATTTCCTCTACTTTGTGTTTTGATTAGAATCTCTCCACCTTTGTTTTGGAAAGTTTATATTATGTATTGAACTCTTTGAATTTGCCTATAGAGGCTCTCATGTTTCCTTCGGGAGAAATTAGGATATACTGTTGTCAACTAATTTCATAATGTACCCTAGCCGACCTAAACTTCGCGGGTCGTGACTAGTGACTATTTACTTATGTTATATATATCTATCTGTTATCTATCTCTTAATCTCCTCTACGCCTTGTCCGTATATCATTTTCGGCTTCACGGTTTATCTTTTGTTGTCGAAACGTGAGAGATACGTCTTCGCGATTTTATTTCTACTCTTTTCAGGCTTCTCGATTAATACTCCTTTCGAAATTACCTATATTTATTTATTAAAAATCCACCTGAGAGTCGTACCACCGTAATATCATTGACTTATGACTCGAGCATAAGGATTTGAATATTAGGGTGTTACATTATGGTATCAGAGCAGTTCGTCCTCGTGAGCCTGAGGGATGGAACTGCTTATGCTTCAATGCATACTCTGAGTCTGTGCCTGTGCTAGTTAGGGTATCTAATCGATACATCTAGCATGAAGTCCATGAGTGTACCTTTGGTACTTTGAAGCACTATACTTCCGATATTGAGACTGATCAACTTGATATCGATTGTTTGGTGTGTATAGGAACCAGATGGCACCTCGTGGACCCGGTCGGGGATGTGAAAGAGATCGTACTAATGCGCAGGAACCGGAAATCAACCCGAATAACCTGATAAACCTTATGGCGGCGTTGGAGAATATGGCTGCTGCTATGCAGGCCACTGCGGAGGCTCTTGGGCAACAGATGAACAATAATGGCTATGGCGGAAGGGAAGCTCAGGGCCCGATGACACTGGCAACCTTCTTAAAGGTTAATCCACCTAAGTTCAAGGGAACCACCAATCCGACTGAAGCTGATACTTGGTTTCAGCCTATGGAGCGAGCACTGCAAGCGCAGTTGGTGCCTGAAGAGTAGTGTGTTGAATTTGCTACCTATCTACTCACGGGAGAAGCATCGCATTGGTGGCAAGGGGCTCGACGTCTCCTGCAACAGGGGAATGATCTTATCACTTGGGATGCCTTCCAGGTGGAATTCTATAAGAAGTACTTTCCGAATTCCGCCAAGACAGCCAAGGAATTGGAGTTACTGCAACTAAAGCAAGGTGCTATGTCCGTATCTGAGTATACAGACAAATTTGAGGAGCTATTCAGGTTTTCCCGCATGTGTCAAGGAGCTCCGGGAGATTTCGAGGAATGGAAATGCATTAAGTATGAAGGAGGGCTTCGGAGCGACATCTTAAGTTCAGTGGGACCAATGGAGATCCGAACTTTTTCAGAGTTAGTGAATAAGAGCAGAATTGCTGAAGAGTGTGTGAAAAGGAGGATTGCAGAGAAAGGAAGTCATAGAGAGCACAACCAAGGATTCACACCAAGGGGTCGAGACTTTAAGGAGAGAGGATACGTACAACACTTTCCCCAAGGACAGAATAACTTTGCGACGAGTAAGGAGTCCCAAAGGAATGGTAAAGGAAAACGGGCAGCGGCTGCTTCTGATGTTTCGAGCTGTCAGAGATGTGGGAGTCATCACCCAAATAGGCCGTGCCGATTGGGGTTAGGGGTATGTTACAAGTGCGGGTTACCAGGGCATGTATCAAGAAATTGCCAACAAGGAGAGAGTCAGGATGCGGGCCGATTGCGACAGTAAAATTGAGGTAATTGCAATAATCAGGCTTAAAGGATAGTGCGTGATTTTATAATACCGCCTGTACAGTAAAACTGGGAATGTCGAGTTTAATATTAGACTGAGGAGCAAATCGGATGATCCGAGTAAGGATTTGCCTTAATACAAATGGATAAATTCCTGTGATGTAAATGATTTTTTGTTGAGAATGATGTGTTGTGTTTGTTATGTAGTTGGTTGATTTCTGGATTTTTGGTGAAACGAATTGAACCCGTGACTTTTAGTTCCTTTGATTTAAATAGATAAGGAATGGTCCTAAGTGAGGGATTTGGAAACGTTGATTTGAAATGCTAGTCATGCTAAGTTGTGGTTGAATACTTGAGGAAGTAAGTAATAGAGCTCGTACTAGACGAGAGATCAGAATAAAGCAGTAGAAACTTGTGGAAGCAGTAACACAGGATAGCTTCAAATAGGAGCTGTAAAAGTTTACTATAATATCTTAAGTTTGAATACTAGAAGGGTTAAGTGGGTTACTGCAAGTAATGATCCCCAAATAGTTGGAATTGATTGCGGCTGCGAGCTTTGATGGTTCTAAAGCGGATGAGAAAATTATCATTGATGCATAATTGGATTTAGATGATGAAAGAGTGCGAGTTGTCGTGTTTGAGAGATGAGTACCATGATGTTTGGTCATAGTGACCTTGGAATTAGATTGAGATTTATAATGATTGGTTTTGAAAGACGAATGTGAAAGCCACTAAATTGAAATACAGATGCAGTACTGAGATTGGTTTGAGGGAGCCCGTGACGGGTGGTAAACTCCAATTTTTAGGGAGGTACTGTTGAAAATTTTTCTCCAAAAAATTTGAAAGAGTGCTGGTTATGGTTTTGAGGATAATTTTGATATGAGTAATTTTAACGAAAGAGATGTGTCTCGAATGCTTTTATAGATTATTAAAGGAAAGCAGATTCTCATGATTTTTGTTAAATTGTTATTTCAAACTCATTTGCTTTCTAGAAATGAAAGGGGTTTTTGATTGATGAGTCAGAGACTTTATAACAGCAAGTCATGTAGAAATTCGAGGGTTTGAGAATAAGAAAGTAAGTTTGGAGGTTATGCTTGGAGTTGAGCTGTGATTAGTGGTAATTGGCTTGGCAGAGGGAGAGGATAGTGATGGATGGAATTTTCGAGGGCGAAAATTTCTGTTAGGGGGTAGAATGTAATACCCGGTCTAACCGAAATTAATTAAATAATAAGTTAAATAGGAGCGAATATGGTTGGAAGATTTGGCAATTGGAATTTGATAATTTAAATATGATATTTGGATTCAGTGAATTTTTCCGAGTCGGAAAACATAGTTTTCTGCGTAAAAGCGCGCAGTGAAATTTTGACCGGCAGTACCGGCTGAGACCTGTCTAGTACTGCAGCTGAGAAAATTGATTATGAGTAAATAGGATTAAGAAATGAGGAATTATAATTAGGGGAGGTAGAAATATTTGAAGTGCGATTTAGGGCGCTAATCTTAAAGGTTTTGGCCCAAAATTGGGCCAACGGACAAAAATAAGTGAACCGGGTCTAAGTGGGCCCAAGACCCAACATATATAAACATTAGTTATGAGCATTTCAGCTCATTTTACCCTAAAAAGAAGGGTTGGGGCGCTGAAATTGAGAAGAGAAGAGAAGAGAGAAAACTTAACTCTCTTTGATCTTCAAACCACCATAACTTGAGCTACGGAGCTCCGATTGATGAGCCGTTTGCGGCCACGCGTTGCTTTTCTCATCCTCTACAATTCTATCTAAGTTTGGTGGTGAGTATTTCATTCATCTCTGCCCAGTTTTCGAAATTCCCCACTGTTACACGTTTTTGGGTAGTTAGTGTTGAAATCTTGTGATTTTTGGTGTTTAGGGATACTCTAACATGGATTCTAAGTGGGTTCTATCCCTACTTCATATGGGCTGAGGTAAGAAGTGCTCAAACCCTTGTGATTTGTCATTTTTATGAGCCCTAGGTTGATGTATGTAAGTGATATTGGTTATGTTAGTGTATTTGGTGATGTTGGTGCACAATTGGGAGATTGGTATTGCTTGAGGAGCTTTGGTAAGGCTTGGAGCTAAGGTTGGTGAAGAATTCCAAAGAAGAGGCTCAATTGGTTTGGCTACAAGAGGTACGGTTTAAGTTTCATTTAAGTACCGTGTGTTGTGATGAGAATTCCTAGGCTAGATGCCCCTAGGATTAAGTTTGGATTGTGTAAATGGTTGGTGCTAATATACATAGTTGATATTTAATGTGAATTAATGATTGGGTTGAGAATTGTGTGACCTCGTATGCTTGGTGTATTGAGAATTTGATGTACTGGGTAATGAGTATTGATTTGTGGTTTATGCATTTAAATTGTGAAAATTGGGCCGGAGGTCGTGAATTTTGGGCCGGAGGCCGGAAAGAGGTAAGAAAGGTAAGTCGATGTGTGCATTGTATGATGGCACAAGTGATTGGATGAATTTCATATAATGAATATATGAATGATTAGGTTGGTTATTGAATAATAAGGATTGAGAAGTTGAAGTGTGGAATTTGGTAATTTTGGGTGAAATTATGTAGATGAGGTATGTTTGGTTCGGTTGAGATATATTATGTGATCATATATGTGATTATGATTATTGATGCCTTGATGGTATGATGATGCATTAGAGATATGTATGTTGTGATATATGCTTGGGGAATGATTAAGGTTGATTTGTGGGTGAAATCACGTGATAGTGAGTATGATATTGATTATGTATAATGATGGTTGATTAGAAATGGTATTATTGGAAATTGGGATGAGGAAGGATGTATGACATGATATTGTGTTTGTCCTTTAGCCATTTGATTGAGAAGTGTTAAAATGGTTGGATGTGGTTTTGGAAATTTTTGGTAAAGTGTCAATGTGTGAGTTGAGGATGGCTTGATGTGGATTTTGGTACATTTTGATTGATTTCAAAAAGGATTGAAATTGGCATGTTTTGGTTGATTTTGAAAAGAGTTCAAAATTGCTTGTTTTGAAAATGGTACCTTGTGGTTTTGTATGAAAACATGATTTTTGGGCATACTTTGATAGGACATAACTTGGACTACGGATCTCTGTTTTGTGCCAAATCTATTTAGAAATGAAATTGGATCCGGGATGTCCATGCCGTTCGAAGAACGGGTGAAAAATGATTTAAAATGAGAAAGTTATGTCCGTCGGAAGATTGGGGTTTGAATCTGTAAATTCTGCAGCTTTTAACTTAGAAATTTTTTTAGCAGAACGACCCTCCGCGCGTAGGTGCACTTGGCGCGTACGCGCTGTTCTTCAAGAAAGCACCATCCACGCGTGCGCGTGGTGTGCGCGGGCACGTCGATGCGCTGCACCAAATGCCCAGCCATTTTCCCGAGAGTTGTGCTAGTTTTGTGCCTGGGGCACAAATGTATCCGCGCGTACGCGTGGCTGACGCGTACGCGTCGTTTGGCAAATTTTCAATCCACGCGTCCGCGTGCATGATGCATACGCGTGGCCCTGTTTTCATGCCAAAGTTGATTTTTGAGTTTTAAAAGCCAAATCTCATACTTCTAAGCCTCCGATCTCACCTCTTATGTATTAAATCATTATGATATGCCTAGCAATGAGAAATGAGCTAGGGGATGTGGTAACTTGCGAGTGAAGCAAGGGGAAAAGTTATGATGAATGATGATCAAAGATGATTATATGAGATATGGAGGATGACGGTGGAAGTACCGTGTATGCCATGAGCCGGAGGGCTATATTTATTGATAAATGGCCCGTTCTTGATTGGACCATGAGCCGGATGGCTGAGTTATTGCCGGGTTACGGCAAAGCCATTATTGTTTATGGCTGAGTATAAATGCATATATGATTAATGAATGAATATATTAAATGGATAATAATGAAAAAATATTGAAATGTGATGTGCGACCCCGGGTAGTAGGCAGTGGCGTTGTCCACTTGCTCCGGGTATGAGACGGGAAAGGAGGATTATGATAAACGAGTTTAATCATGGAGTTTTGAATAAATGCGTATTTGTGATACCTGGGTAGTAGCAAGAGTCGTGGTTCGTCCCGCTTGCTCCGGGTTATTGTCTGAGAATTGATAATAATGAAGGGTGATTATGAATAAATATTTATTTGTAATACTTGGGTAGTAGTAAGGGTTGTGGTTCGTCCCACTTGCTCCAAGTTAATGTTTGAGATTTGGTAACAATGAATGTTGATAAAATGAATTGAGATTGAATGAATATATGTTTGAGATACCTGGGCAGTAGCAAGGGTTGTGGTTCGTCCCACTTGCTCCGGGCCAATGCTTGAGATACCTGGGTAGTAGCAAGGGTTGTGGTTCGTCTCACTTGCTCCAGGTCAGAGATTGTGACGCCTGGGTAGTAGCGGCAGTAGTGGTGAATCCACTCGCTCCAGGTTGAGCTTTTAAACACCCGCCTAGGTAGTAGCCGCAGTAGTGGTTATTCCACTGGCTCTGGGTTGAGCGAGTAGTAGCAAGGGGGTTGTAGCTCAAACCTACTTGCTCCGCAATGGGTGTTTCTGTCCATGGTTAGCTACCAGGACGTGTCGGGTTGGCTATATAACCGACAGATGATATCATCAGCCATAGGGCAGGCATTCATCATTTGCATATGTTTGAATTGTTTGGGTTTGCCATTTGTCTTGGATTTCTACATCATATATGCCATGTTACCTAACTATATGCTACTTGTTCTACTTGTATCATGTTTGTGTATTACTTGCCTGTATTGCTTGTGTTTGTACAACTGAAAGGCCCCTCATGCTGGTGTCGGTGGGTGTGAGGGCTGTTCTTGATGGGATGAATTGATGATGCGATTGCATGATGATGTATTGATATAGAACTGCTGAGGCAGAACAACTGGTGATGGTTTTGCTTATGATTCTGAGTCTGATTCGTGGAAGAGTCAGCGAGTTGGGAAACATGTGAAACATGAATTGAATTTAGCACTCCCTTATGACAGTTGCCTATTCATGGATTAGCGAGAACCTAGGATGAATAATTGGTGAAGAAGTTTAGGATGCTTAGTGAGTTTTTATTGCAGTACATTGAATTTATTTGGCACTTTTACCGTACTGGGAACCCATGGGCCCGGGGTTCTCATTCCGTATATATCTCTTGTTTTTCAGATACAGGTCCAGGTGCCCAGAAGTGAGTTGTGGGTCGTCTGAGAGACGGCGAAGATCTTTATTTCCTCTACTTTGTGTTTTGATTAGAATCTCTCCACCTTTGTTTTGGAAAGTTTATATTATGTATTGAACTCTTTGAATTTGCCTATAGAGGCTCTCATGTTTCCTTCGGGAGAGATTAGGATATACTGTTGTCAACTAATTTCATAATGTACCCTAGCCGACCTAAACTTCGCGGGTCGTGACTAGTGACTATTTACTTATGTTATATATATCTATCTCTTAATCTCCTCTACGCCTTGTCCGTATATCATTTTCGGCTTCACGGTTTATCTTTTGTTGTCGAAACGTGAGAGATACGTCTTCGCGATTTTATTTCTACTCTTTTCAGGCTTCTCGATTAATACTCCTTTCGAAATTACCTATATTTATTTATTAAAAATCCACCTGAGAGTCGTACCACCGTAATATTATTGACTTATGACTCGAGCATAAGGATTTGAATATTAGGGTGTTACATACTCTCCCTCCCAAGACGCGAAAAGGCACTCTCTCTCCTGAGACCAGCTTGTGATAAGTTTGGGATATTCCTCCTGGGGATGCGCAATAGAGAGATGATATCCAAGTTGGCTACCGGATGTGTCGAGTCTGGCAGTATAACTGACATGTGAGCTCACGGCGAATAGGATGGGCATGCAGCATGTGTATTTGTTTGCAATTGCTTGGGTGTGGATAATTACTTGGTTCGCATATTTAATAATTCTGTTTAACTACTAATTGTAATACTTGTCAAAATTGTCCTCTATTTGTGATTGCTTTGTATTCATTATTGTTTGTGGTTGATCACATTGATAGACTTGAGATTGAGAATAATGATGATGACGGTTGGGAGTGGATGAGACTAGTGGTAGTTTAAAGTACTTTTATCTTAGCAAATTAACTCTGCACAGATTAGTTAAGATCCTAGCCTTGGATTCCTATGAAGTTGGAGATCAGGATTTCCTGGAGGGTTCATGTTTTCTTATGTAGTCTTTATTTGGAACTATTACCCTACTCATAATCTTCAGGTTCTCACCTGTTGTTATCTTGTTTCTTTTCAAGTACGAGACACAATACACCTCGGTGGGAGTGCAGAATTCAGAAGGTGAAGCGAAGAGGATTACTTTTGGAATTTTTATTTTGACTCTAGAATTCTCTCCCTTTTGAAAGTATTTGTATATGACTTTAATTTTCTCTTAGAGGCTTTTTATTGGAGAGAATATCTCTAATGATGTATAATTCTAGTCGGCCTTTTCTTTGTAGGTTGAGACTAGTGACTATTATGTATATACGTTGCTATGTATTTTCATTTTGAATTTCCGATGATTTCGCTAATGTATACAAGGCTTAATCGCTTTACCAACATACGTGTGTCCTTAACGGTTTTCGATGTTTAATTTTCTTCACGAGCTCCTAGTTTTAACACTATCCTTCTATAATTATATAGGTAACTCTAAGTCTAGGTGTAGTGAAACCTCGCCATCGTTGAGTTACGAATTAAGCATAAAGCTCTGTGTGGTAGGATACACGATAAGTTTTCAATAAAATTGACATCCAATGTGTCGATAATATGAAGTTAAGATTTACATGTTTATAAAAAGCAACACTCTTGCTGTCGATAATATTATCAAAAAGCGACGACATATTTGTCGATATTTTATTTGTTAAAATTGACGAACTCTCCGTCAATATAACTGTTAAATTACCGACAAGTCTGTCGTCTGTTTTTTGTTTTATTTTATCTATTTTAAATAAAAAGACGACAACATTGCCGTTTATTTTTTTTGTCCATCTTAAATTAAAAAATCGACAACATAACCGTCGATTTTAGTAGCCATATTTTTAAATTATTTTTTCCTACTTAAAAATAATAGACAATTGATAAAAATAAATTTTTAAATATAGAAATAAAATTAATACTAAATATTTGAAAAAATGAGACAAATAAACTTTCAAATTTAGAAATAAAATTTATACTAAATATTAGATAATGAATTTAAAAACTTATCAAAATAATAAACACTCCTCTAACATAAAGATTCAAAACAAAAATAACTAAACATAGACTTATATTCATCTAAATCGTAATCTACTAATAATACAAAATATTATTATTATTGCTGAAGAATCCTTCTCAATTTAAAACGCTGCAGTCTCCTTGTAATTTCAAACAGGCATCCTGGATTATTAATTTGAAAAAAAAAATGGTGAGCATGAACATACCAGCTAGGAAATTTTGCACAACATTCAAAATATTAAATATTAAATATTGTAGTTCAGCAGTAGTTGAATGCACTAAAGATGAAAAATGATTAGGAGTCCTAACTTATCTTGCTAGTTTTTAAATAAAGAATGTAAGAGTACCCATTAGGGCTAAGAGCGACCAACCTCTTCAGGAAAATGAACACCATTTGCCTTGTTTATAGCTTCAGCCCTGTAGAACAGAAATAGATGATTAAAAAGGCTTTATAATTAGATTGTCTTAATAAATGCTTCGATTTTACTTCCTTAAACACTTGAGTTCAGTGTGAATCATGGCTTACATATCTCCTCCTTCACAATTACTTAAGACAATACATACAAAACAACTCTGCAATGAAGAACATGAATAGTTCTGTTAGTAAATCTACCAAACATATATAATGGAAGTTCTAATTGTCAAGAAAAGACTGACCCTTTCTACCTAGGAATCTTTATGCGCCACCATAAATGGATTTTGAACTTTAGATATAAGCTCCATTTATAAACCAAGAAGAAACACAACCAATCATCTTAATTAATCTCTAACAAATTTGAAGGACATCATCTTTTCCAGATTCTTTGTATATAAAACTACAATTCACATATAACATTGACAAGAATGAACAAGAATAGGCTTAAGAATCAACTCTAAATTTTCAAGCATTTCACAATAACTACCAAAACATAATATGAAAAATGTTAAAAATGTAGTGAATTTACCTCCTGCTGAGTAGACCTTTAGGCTCTGTCCGTCTAGCAAGCAAGGAATATTATTGCTAGAAAAGTTAAGTTGAATATATGTAAATAATGAATATATGTAAATAATGAAATAACATCTTAATTTTCAAATCACACTGAAGATATGGATTGGAATGATCCTTACTTTTTTTCATGCTCATGCTTGACAAGAAGAGCAGAACCAAAGGTACCTTTCCCAATTTGCTCTAGAATTTCATACTGCTCCATTTCACTCTACCTCTTACAAGTCAGAGTAACACTACTTGTAAATATTATTGCTAGAAAAGTTAAGTTGAAGAATTCATTGCATCAACAAATATGGCTTTAAAACCATGACCTAACATATTAAAGGTGTGTAATGAAGAGCTTCAAAATTCAAATCTTGTTGGTTAGTTCAAATGACTTGCCACTTGTTTCATTTAATTGAGGATTTAAATGTAGTACTATTAACCAAACTGGAACCATACATCGAAGTGCAATCACTAAGTAAAGAATAAAAAGAAAGGATCACAAATGGCATTTGGAGGCCTTGAACAATAATGAAAACAAAGTCTCGTATATACCATGGCCATTGGAAATTTATCATCAACATGAATAAATGATATAGAAAGCAACATTGTTATGATTTACAATGGGAGACTAGTAGGACTCAGAAATTGACATTCATCACTATATGACTCACTAATTCTAAGCATAGATGAGCTGCAAAAGAAAAGGCCAAACTGTTGCAGAACACAACTAGCCTAGAGCACGAGCAAAATTGGCATAAACAGAGGTCTCTAGGGTACCTGAAACCATGCAATCTATGGGTCAGATCCTGCCATGAGAAAACATAACTAAAAGTATATGGATAGTTCTAATGGCAAACAGAGACTTAAGTGATACCTTTATGAACACACTGCAAGAAAAAATACCTTTAGCAATATTGTTAGTTTAAGGATTAACAAGAAACAACATTTTTGACAATTTCATGAGTATAGAGTAAATTACTGCCACTAACAATTTTTTTCAAAAATTTAGCAACTAGTATATTGAAATAAGAGATGCGTACATCTTTACTCTTATGAGAGACTCTAGAGAATCTTTTGCACACACGAATAATATACAAAATGAGCCATGTGTCCATGGATAAATATAGCTAAGAAAAGATGATTCAATGAGTCACATATGCACATACCTTAGAAAGGTCTTCACTGTTGGATCAACCAATTCAAACTTACCTCAATACATTAACTTCTATATCCACAACCTTCAAAAAAGAAAGTAACCCTAAATTTAACAAAAGCCAAAAATAAAGAAAAGCATTTAAAGGTATAAAAACACATAACTAACTTCCTTAGTTCATTGTTAAAAATATAGCAAAACTAAAAAAAAAGGAAAATATCAAGTAAAAGGCTACATCTAAGTATCATCTAATAATAATACACACGTGCACATATATATGGATTGATGGAATACTAATATAAGCTTATTACCTTTCAACATTTTGTTCCTTACAGTAGCTTTCAAGGGAGATACAGACTCTTAATTAAAATAGCTTACTGAAGGTGCCTTGTTAACTCTACTTTCGTGTATCTAGTCACTTGAGTTGTGCAAGGTAAAAGATCAGTAAACTTTGTAAGAGATTAACAGAAAGAAATGATTAGTAAACTTTGTAGAACCTATGCACAATTACTCAAGAGGGGGGGTGAATTGAGTATTGCAACAACAATGAATCTTTTTGCGAAAGTTAAAGACAATATATAAAAGTGTTATTGTACTAGTATTTTTCCAAGAGCTTAACTCAATTGCTAAGCATTTATAAGGAGCTTTTACTTTCCAATAGACACCAACTCAAATAAATTGATCAAGCTTTTCACCAATCGGACTTAAGCTATTCCTTAAGTACTTACGAAGCTACTTTTCGAGCACATTTTGTTTGCTCAAAGGTAAAAGACAATAATATTGAAGAGATGAGTTTGGAGAGATGCAAACGCTATTTAGAGTGGTTCGGCACAATCCTTGTCCTACGTCCACTTTCTTTCTCAATCGCTATTGAGAAGTTCCACTATTGCCAAGCTTCAAGGTGCTCGCGCAAAACCTTTTACAATCCGAGTCCTTAGTTTCTAACACCTCACGGTATATGATCACCACTCGTATACTAACCTACTCCACTTAGAGATACCTTCTCTAAGATTTGCCTTGAGTACTTAGTATACTTCTTTGGTATCCTCACCGACTATAGTGTTTATAACTCTTGACTCAACCTTGGAGATCACACTCCAATTTACAAAGTGTACAAGAAAACAATTCTCAAAGAATTGTTGAGACGAAATGAGTACTCTCTAGAAGAGTGTATGATTACAATTTTAGCACTATTGAACCAATTGATATTGCTCTCTCAAATTGTGTATTATAACACCTTAAAAATGTGTAGAATGAAAGAATATGAACAAGATAGTTTGCAAATACTCACGTATGTGAAATAAGGCTTCAATCCATCTATTTATAGACTCCCCAAACCTTAGAAACGTTGGGGAGTTAATGGGATGGAGCCGTTTTGTCAAAACTAGCCGTTTTTTATGTTTTTGAATCATTTGCATCGATGCATAACACTTTGCATCGATGCAAATGTGTCTTTGAAGCTGAAATTTGAATTTTCAGCTAGGTTGCATCGATGCAAACATCTTTGCATCGATGCAACAAGTCGTCGCATGCTTTGCATCGATGCAAGATGAGTGTGCATCGATGCAAACCTTAAAGAATGGCTTAAAATCACTTCAAAATGCTTAGGATTGATCTCAAACTTGTTGGAGTCAATTCCTATGCTTTTGTACCTTTGAAAACAAGTTTTTAAACCATTTGGCTAGCATCGAATTGCAAGATATGCATCAAAACATTTTGTGAGTGTGTGTTGAGAGATTTAGCAATTGGTTCTTAACAAGAAGTTACCTAAGTCCTAAGACACTATACTTGTCTTCAAATGTTGTGGACTTGAGTTTCTTGTTGTTGTTGTGTTGCTTTCAACTCTTCATTCCTCAACGTTGAATGTTGGTTGATCTTTCAACATGCTTTTTCATTCAAGTTGTTTGTTGGTTTGTCTTTCATGTCGTTTGTTGGTTTGTCATTCATCAAAACCTACGAATACAAACTTCGCATACAAGCAACATGATTTACAATTTCCCCCTTTTTGATAATGACAAACCAATTTTGAGGATATGCATTTATAAATGATTTTGAAAGCAACAATAATGCACTTTGTTTTATAGAAAGCTTTGGAGAAGACTTCACAAAAAAAATTTTGCAGGAGTTCCCCCTAAATATGTGCATTTGTTCCCTTAAAGGGCGTTTATCAAAGAAAACGATTTAGATATCAAGAAGTTTTTGCTTAGCGGAAGTTTTTTTGAAATCATTGTTTCGCAAACTTATTTCTTCTTTTCAAATCCTCAAACTTCTTCTTTTTCAAAAGTTCAAGATTTCAAATATCCTCAAACTTCTCTTCCCCCTTTTGACATTATCAAAAAGAAAGGAGTTTGAAATGTGTCATAGAAGCATGCATAAAACAAGGAATTTTTTTAAGTTCAATTTCTCTATTAATCTCAAGGATGAGATATTCCCCCTTTCAAAAAGAATTTGATTTCCTCTTTTTATGTATAACAAGCATGCATAATTCCCCCTAAAGAAGTGAAATATATCAATGCATGCACATTAACTTAAAATAGGGGTACCAAGCCTATTTTGAGTTATTCACCAAATAAGCATACAAGCATTAATCATTAAACAAAATTATGAAGGAAATATCAAAGTATTTAAACCATAATAGAAATCCTTAGCTTACTAGGAGTTAGTTTAACAATTCATATAATCAAATAAACATAAAGCAATAAAAAGTGACTTGATGAAGAGGAGACAATCAATCTTGGTCTTCAAATTCTTCAATCTACCTCAAGATTAATCACTCATTCATCAACTCATAAACCTACAAAACAATGGCTAATTGGATATCTCCAATGCTTAAGTTAGTAAGAGATACAAAAATAGCAATATAAATACAATGAATTCAAACAAATCATATTAGATTAGAATCCAAGATACCAAGTTCATTTCGGATGTTAAAATAACTTTCTTTACATAAAGGTTTAGTGAAGATGTCCGCTAGTTGTTTACTAGTTTCGACAAATTCAATAACCACATCACCCTTTTCAACATGGTCTCTTATGAAGTGATGTCTAATCTCAATATGCTTGGTTCTTGAATGTTGAACCGGATTCTTAGTTAAATTTATTGCACTAGTATTATCACATTTGATAGGAATGTGATCAAGCATGAGTCCATAGTCCACAAGTTGTTGTTTCATCCATAAAATTTGGGCGCAACAACTACCGGCGGCTACATACTCGGCTTCGGCGGTAGACAAGGCTACACTTACTTGTTTCTTACTATGCCATGAAACAAGAGAGTTTCCTAGCAAGTGACAAGTGCCGCTAGTGCTTTTCCTATCCAATTTGCAACCGGCAAAATAGGAATCGGAATAACCAATCAAATCACAAGTGGATCCTTTCGGATACCACAATCCAACATTTAATGTTCCTATGAGATACTTCATAATCCTTTTCACCGCACTTAAGTGAGATTCCTTAGGATTAGCTTGGTATCTCGCACACATGCATACACCAAACATGATATCTGGCCTACTTGCCGTTAGATAAAGTAATGATCCTATCATGCCTCTATACTTCTTTACATCTATGTTTTTACCTTGTTCATCTTTGTCAAGGTAGCAAGTAGTGCTCATTGGTGTGTCCATTGCCTTAGCATTGTCCATTCCAAATCTTTTGAGCAATTCCTTGCAATATTTGGTTTGGCTAACGAAAGTTCCTTCTTTTCCTTGTTTGATTTGAAGACCAAGGAAGAAGTTGAGTTCGCCCATCATGGACATTTCAAATTCACTTTGCATGAGGTTTGAGAAAAACTTGCAAAGTGATTCGTTAGTTGAACCAAATATTATGTCATCGACGTAAACTTGTACCAAAAGGATATTTTTGTTTTCAATCATGATAAATAAAGTTGTATCAACCTTCCCTCTTCTAAAACCCTTTTCTATTAAAAACTTACTCAAACGTTCATACCAAGCTCTTGGAGCTTGTTTAAGACCATAAAGAGCTTTCTTGAGTTTAAAAACATGATTAGGATTTTCATAATCCTCAAAACCGGGAGGTTGTTCAACATATACTTCTTCTTGAATGAAACCATTAAGAAAGGCACTCTTAACATCCATTTGATAAAGTTTGAAGTTATAAGAGGATGCAAAAGCAAGTAACATCCTAATAGCTTCTAATCTAGCTACGGGAGCATAAGTTTCATCATAATCAATGCCTTCCTCTTGATTATAACATTTAGCTACCAATCTAGCTTTGTTTCTAACAATTGTACCATTTTCATCGAGTTTATTTTTAAAAACCCATTTTGTTCCTACAATTGTTTGATTACTTGGTTTAGGCACCAATTCCCAAACGTCATTTCGTTTGAATTGGTTAAGCTCCTCTTGCATTGCCATAGCCCAATGTTCATCATCAATTGCGGACTCAATGGTAGATGGTTCAAATTGAGAAACAAAAGCACTATATGCAAATAAATTTCTAAAAGTGGATCGAGTTGTTACCCCTTTCGAAACATCACCAATGACGTTGTCTAGAGGATGATCCTTTGAAGTACGCCAGTCCTTTGGAAGTGCATTTATTTGTGCTTGTGATGGTTCAATTTCTTCAACTTGAACACTATCCTTTGTTGAGCTTGTAGAGGCTTCATTTAAATCTTTTTCTTTGTCTTCACCATTCAAATTTAGTGAATCAAAGTTTTCTACATTTTCATCAAAATCTTTTCTAGCACAACAACGGTTAGTTTCATCAAAAGCGACATGAATACTTTCTTCCATAGTCATGATGCGTTTATTATATACTCTAAAAGCTTTGCTAGTTAAAGAGTAGCCTAAGAAGATTCCTTCATCAGCCTTAGCATCAAATTTGCCTAAGTTATCTTTTCCATTATTTAGAATAAAGCATTTACAGCCAAAGACGTGAAGGTGGGAAATATTTGGCTTTCTTCCTTTGTACAATCCGTACGGTGTTTTCTTAAGAATAGGTCGAATGATAATCCTATTCATAACATAACACGCGGTACTAACCGCATCCGCCCAAAAGTACTTAGGACTATTAGCCTCATTGAGCATAGTTCTCGCCATTTCTTCTAAATGACGATTTTTCCTTTCAACCACACCATTTTGTTGTGGTGTTCTAGGAGAGGAAAAATTATGCTCAATGCCATTTTCTTCACAAAAAGTTTCAAAAAGGTTGTTTTCAAATTCTCCACCATGATCACTTCTAATAGATGATATATGCAAATTCTTTTCATTTTGAATAACTTTGGCTAATCTTTTGAATGCTCGAAATGCATCACTCTTGTTTGCTAGGAACAAGGTCCATGTAAATCGAGAGTAATCATCAACAATAACTAAAGCATAGTAATTGCCACCAAAGCTCATAGTCCTAGAAGGACCAAATAAATCCATGTGCAAAAGTTGTAATGGCCTTGTTGTTGAAACAATGTTTTTGGATTTAAAAGAGGCCTTTACTTGTTTTCCCTTTTGACATGCGTCGCAAAGGACGTCTTTTTCAAAACGTAGCTTTGGTAAGCCAATTACTAACTCTTTAGAGACCAACTTGCTAAGATGGTCCATGTTAGCATGAGCTACTCTACGATGCCATAACCAAGTTTCATCATTTTTACTAACAAGGCATTTCACATCATTTGAGGAAACTTCATCTAGATCAATCATGTATACATTGTCAACACGGTGCCCAATTAGCACAATTTCATTAGTGTCTTGCCTTTTTATCAAACAACATTTTGAATCAAAGGTGACTAAGTTTCCTTTGTCACAAAGTTGGCTAACACTAATGAGATTATGTTTGAGACCTTTGACAAGTATAACATTATCTATGGAGGTAGAAGAATTTTTACCAACTTTTCCAACGCCGATTACTTTGCCGGTGTTGTTGTCTCCATAGATCACATTTCCTCCGTTTGTAGGCTCTATTGCGGTGAACTTTGATTCATCGCCGGTCATGTGTTTGGAGCATCCACTATCAACATACCAATTTGTATCCTTAGCTCCAACACGTACCTACAAAACAATTAAAATTGGGATTTAGGTACCCAAGTGAATTTGGGTCCTTGATGGTTAGTATGAGCATAATGCCCATAAGGTGCCCATCTCGTATCTTGACTACGAAAGTTTATATGTTTAATTCTAGTAAAGCATACGGGTGCTATATGACCTATTTTATTACAATAATGACATATGATATTTGGATTATGCATCCTATGCATGTTTCTAAATGGTTGCCTAGGTTGTTTCCTAAATGCAACATCTTTTGATCTATATGCATTGTGATTATAATTTCTAAATGAAGCATGTTGAGGAGGATGTTTAAAGGCTTCATTCCTTTTAGGCATGCTTGCCTTTTGGGCTTGCGGTTGCCTAATAGGAGTTTTAGTATTTTTAAATTTTCCTTTTTCAAAACCTAAACCTTCCTTATTATGAACATGCTTTTGGTTTTTCAACATTTTATCTAAGTTCTTTGAAGATTCATTGAACTTAGCTAAAGTGTTCTTAAGATTTGTAATTTCATTTTCATGCATTTTACAAGATTTGTATGGATCACTACTTGTGCTACACTTATCTTTTCCAAGATTGATATTCTCGTTTTTCAACATCTCATTTTGTTTTAAAAGATCCATATTCTTTTTCTTTAGGAGAGAATAATCTTGGGTAAGTTTTGTGTACACCTCAAGTAAGGCATCATATTCATCTTGTAAATTAAAAGAAGTGGAGTTGTCATTACTAACCTTTTCTTCGCTTGCCATTAAGCAAAGATTTGCAACCTCGTCGTCATCGGAGTCGGATTCATCCTCGTTCTCCCATGATATGTATGCTTTCTCCTTCTTCTTAAATTTCTTGTTTTTGTCCTCCTTTTGAAGTTTTGGACAATTGGGTTTAATGTGTCCAACTTCTCCACACTCATAGCATTTTGGTACCTTTGTTTTGCTCTTGAAGTTTTTCTTCATTGCAAACTTATTGAATCTTTTTAATAAGAGTGCAAATTCTTCATCTCCTTCTTCTTCATTATCATCACTCTCTTCTTGTAGTGATGTTGTTTTAAGGGCGAGACTTTTCTTCTTGCTTTCTTCACCTTTTTGTCTATTTAGCATAGTCATTTCATAGGTGAGAAGATTACCTCGTAGTTGATCAAATGTAAGTTGATCATAGAGTCTTCCTTCCACAATGGCGTTCACTTTGGAGTTCCATTTTGGTGTAAGGCTTGTAAGCACCTTGGTCACAATTTGTTTATCATTGTATTTTGTGCCAAGCATGCTTAGGTTGTTGAAGATCTTGGAGAGTCTTTCAATAGCTTCTTCAATGCTCTCTTCATCTTTCATTTTAAAATTTTCCCATTCATGAACCAACATAAATACCTTTGATTCTTTAACGTGGTTGGTTCCTTCGTAAGTGATTTGGAGTTTATCCCAAATCTCTTTAGCGGTTTCACATGTAGAGATCTTCATATAATCATGCTCATTAAGTGCACAATGAATGAAGTTGATGGCTTTATCATTCATTGCCACTTTCTTCCAATCATCGTCACTATATTCATTTTCTCCTTTCGGTACTTGCTTTAAGACGGAGACTTCTCCTTCTTTAGCGCTTGTTGTCTTTGTTGGAATGTGATTTCCATTCTCAATCACTTTCCAAATTCTCACATCTTGAGAACGGATCCAAATTCTCATCTTATTTTTCCAATAAGAGTAATTTGTTCCGCTAAAAAGAGGAGGTCTAGCGGTTGAGTTACCTTCACTAGTGTTGTTGTTGTTAAAGCTTGTGCTTGCCATGATCTTTTCCCTTAAACGGTTAAGTCTTTCAAAGGGTTAAGCTCTGATACCACTTGTAGAACCTATGCACAATTACTCAAGAGGGGGGGTGAATTGAGTATTGCAACAACAATGAATCTTTTTGCGAAAGTTAAAGACAATATATAAAAGTGTTATTGTACTAGTATTTTTCCAAGAGCTTAACTCAATTGCTAAGCATTTATAAGGAGCTTTTACTTTCCAATAGACACCAACTCAAATAAATTGATCAAGCTTTTCACCAATCGGACTTAAGCTATTCCTTAAGTACTTACGAAGCTACTTTTCGATCACAATTTATTTGCTCAAAGGTAAAAGACAATAATATTGAAGAGATGAGTTTGGAGAGATGCAAACGCTATTTAGAGTGGTTCGGCACAATCCTTGTCCTACGTCCACTTTCTTTCTCAATCGCTATTGAGAAGTTCCACTATTGCCAAGCTTCAAGGTGCTCGCGCAAAACCTTTTACAATCCGAGTCCTTAGTTTCTAACACCTCACGGTATATGATCACCACTCGTATACTAACCTACTCCACTTAGAGATACCTTCTCTAAGATTTGCCTTGAGTACTTAGTATACTTCTTTGGTATCCTCACCGACTATAGTGTTTATAACTCTTGACTCAACCTTGGAGATCACACTCCAATTTACAAAGTGTACAAGAAAACAATTCTCAAAGAATTGTTGAGACGAAATGAGTACTCTCTAGAAGAGTGTATGATTACAATTTTAGCACTATTGAACCAATTGATATTGCTCTCTCAAATTGTGTATTATAACACCTTAAAAATGTGTAGAATGAAAGAATATGAACAAGATAGTTTGCAAATACTCACGTATGTGAAATAAGGCTTCAATCCATCTATTTATAGACTCCCCAAACCTTAGAAACGTTGGGGAGTTAATGGGATGGAGCCGTTTTGTCAAAACTAGCCGTTTTTTATGTTTTTGAATCATTTGCATCGATGCATAACACTTTGCATCGATGCAAATGTGTCTTTGAAGCTGAAATTTGAATTTTCAGCTAGGTTGCATCGATGCAAACATCTTTGCATCGATGCAACAAGTCGTCGCATGCTTTGCATCGATGCAAGATGAGTGTGCATCGATGCAAACCTTAAAGAATGGCTTAAAATCACTTCAAAATGCTTAGGATTGATCTCAAACTTGTTGGAGTCAATTCCTATGCTTTTGTACCTTTGAAAACAAGTTTTTAAACCATTTGGCTAGCATCGAATTGCAAGATGTGCATCAAAACATTTTGTGAGTGTGTGTTGAGAGATTTAGCAATTGGTTCTTAACAAGAAGTTACCTAAGTCCTAAGACACTATACTTGTCTTCAAATGTTGTGGACTTGAGTTTCTTGTTGTTGTTGTGTTGCTTTCAACTCTTCATTCCTCAACGTTGAATGTTGGTTGATCTTTCAACATGCTTTTTCATTCAAGTTGTTTGTTGGTTTGTCTTTCATGTCGTTTGTTGGTTTGTCATTCATCAAAACCTACGAATACAAACTTCGCATACAAGCAACATGATTTACAAACTTTGTATATAACTCACATGTCCTTTATGCAAAAGCTTAAAATGTCTTTAATGTCCCTTGTAAAAAGCGTTGCAAGACTCTGAAGCTCTTTATAGTTTTTCTCAGCATAAAATGAGGTTACATATGGTTGATCCGTATATTGAATCCAACTTAATAAACATTTAGAGAACTAACATAGGAAATAGAAAAGAACCTATAAATCCATGTCAGTCATGAAGAAAGAATACAAAATTGCACGATAACACAGAAAAATGAACAAAAGTAGTGATAACACCTGCAATGTCTTTCTTCCTTCATTAATCTTTGAATTGAAGACCTATATCATTGAGAAAAATAGTGAATCATCTACAAATATTGAGCAAATTTTTAATTGATGGAAAAAAATAAATTGAAGAACAAAAGAGAGAGAGTAACTGATTTTGATTGAGCACTATCAATTGAAGGAAAATATTAAGGCAGCGGCAATAACGGTGCAGAGAGACGAAGCGACGGCGGCAAGGAAGAAGTGGAGCGACGGATGGCGGTGGGAGCGTAAGGAGCGATAGCAGGGCGAGCATGAGGAGCGACGGCGGTGCGAGCAAGAGGGGAGCGACGATGGCGAGAGCAAGAGGGGAGCCACAGTGGCGTGATCGTGAGGAGCGACGGCAGCGCGAGCAAAAGGAGCGATAGCGGCGCGAGAAAGAGGAGCGACGACGGATAAGGAGGGTTGAAGTGTGCGAGGTAATTCTTGGGAGTAAAATGAGGGACAATTAAAATGGTGAATTTGGGGGAAATGAGGGAGACGCGAGAAGTATACGAGGAGTAGTTTTTTTCCGATAAAAATTTACGGTAATTTTGTCGATTTTAATTTTAAAAATGAAATATTTTGAGAGTCTATTTTATATATTAAATTTACACCATTTATTAAATTTTAGAAAGTGATCTAAATCATTAAAATTTATTGACAATAACATGGTGTCGATATTTTAAATACCGAAATCGATCCCATATCCGTTGATTTTAGAGAAAGGGTATTTTAATTCAATGGTTCGTTAACAATATGACGATAAGAAGAAGAGGTTATACTGTCATCAAAATATTCGATCATCGATTTTAATATTTTATTTTTAATTATCTTTTTTTAATCATATCAACAACAAGCTGTCAAAAAATATCGACGACAGAAAAATTGGCCGTCAATTTTTAGCGTCGAAAAATCCACTTTTTTTTATAGTGAAAATTTTCAACATAATTTGTAAATAATTGATTATTAGTTGCTTATAAACTATTGCTATAAAAAATTATTTGTATCACATACTCGAGTTTGCATACGGAAAAAATTTCAGTATATGCATAGCCTCAATATCTAAAACATAAAAGACGACAACTTGAAGGGTTGTTGGTTTGCCTTTGTATTTATTGCATTTTGCATGACTATATTGTCTGCCTCGTTTCATCCTCATTTTTGTCATTAATTTGGTAGTTGCTTCAAATTTCTTTTCACGATTTCTATTATTTTCTTCTTAGTTTACTTTCTTTCACCAATATCGTACTCCTCCTCAGCCTCATTCATATATAACTGTCTGTTCAAGCTCAACATATAATTCTATCATTGATACTTGAACTTGAGTCATTGATAAACTAAAAATAATTGTTGCATATTTGCTTTATCAATGATGAATAATTTAAAATTATATTAACCCACCAAATACTATAATTAAGTGTCTATAAAATATAATTCACTTTCTTTAAAGTATGACTTTGTATGCATGTTTGACAAAGATCGGTTTGTAACTCCATATTTTGCCAAGCAATAACAAAAAGTAGTCTTTTAATTACACACAAATATCTCACCGTTATAATAATAAGCGTTTAAGTTGCTTTTTTATATCCAGTTTCTTACTTTTAAATGTTAAAAAGGCTTTTTACCACTTGCAAATATATCTTTTCACAACTTACAAAATTTAAAATAAAAAAAATTTAAAGACTAACAGAATTTAATATTTTTTATTAGTATTTTTAGTTGTTAGTCTAATTTTTTAAATTTTAATAATTTTTTTTGGTGATTAAATTTTAATAATTTAATAATATATTTTTAAATATTATTATGTAATTGCTTATGAAAAATAACAAGTTATGCTGATTCTCCAAAACATCCCTGTTAAAATAAAAGGGTGCATTTACCAACGAGAGAAATGAAAAAAAAAAAAAAAAGCTACTTTTTTCCAACTTGCAAAATATAAAAAAGGGATGCTTTCGGTAACATGCATGCAAAAAACTTGGACTCATCATATTTCGAAAATTCAGCTTGTGAAGAACCATTTTGAACAAATTCACGATTTTAGCTTCCATATATAAATTTTCTGGTCAAGAGATGTGCATCACCAAAAAGGATTTCGTTAATCTACTAATTTATTTGATAAATAATGTTTTTCTTTTATTGAAAAATATTAATTATTTAAAGTTTTGCTATTTGACACGTTTACCTTCACATAATCTATTTAAGCTAGATATATGCATGCCTTTTCCGTGATATATTATTGACCTTTCAACTATCAAGTTAATGAGTTATCACTAAACATTTCCAGTAGTCCATCTTTTAATTCAACTAACAAGTTGTTACTTAACATTTGCAAGTGAGCGATCCAACCCACTTATGACATCGGGAAAGGGTGAAAAATGGTAACAAATATATCTCTGAAACAACTATGGGATAAGTTAATTAAAATAATAATAATAATAATATAATATGTACTACTATAGTAACAAATTTTAAAGTAATGATATTTACTTCACTATTTAGATGCACTTCTTCAGTATATTTTTTTTCCGAAAGAAAGATAAAATTTTATTAGACATATTTATTGTTACAGACTCAATTCTCGGGTCTCGTATTTGGACAGCTTCAGATCTAGATATTTGAAGTCGGCCTTCTATTTTTTTAGAAAATCCGAATGATCTCATACCTTCTCATTGATATTCGAATTTAAATACTTCTTTTATCTTAGTCAGATAAAATAAGATGACATAATTGTCATTAGTTATATAGGAGGACAAAGACTCCTTTAGATACGTCATTTATTCGACACACGTTATATTTCTCAGATTTATTCTCAACTGATTTGAGCGTTGGAGTATTTTTACAAATACCATTCTATTTTTCTAATTAGATAATTCGACAACTGCTTTAATTTGCAAGTCTTCGATTGATCTCACAATTCCTACCAAAAACTTGTTGTATATTAAAAAAATAAGTCTTAGTTTTTGTAAAGAGTTTTTTTCTTGAGAAAACGACAGCGTACGTTAAATTAAAGAGATCCATAAAAACAAATTAAGGAAATCTTATTTTTCTCAAGTTAAATAGGTCAATGTGAACGGGAATAAAGTTTATTCTCCTTTTTTTATTTGTGTCTCTTCAATGGAATTTATCCCTTGCTCACCTTTAATTTCTTTGCTTTTTTAAGTAGGGTTGGCCATAGAACTTGGCCCACTTTTATCCATAAATAATAAAAAAATAAAATTTAACTTGCTTTTATGGATGCTCATTTCGTTTTTGTTCGTCTTTATATATAATTATTAAAATTTAATAAATAAAATTAAATTTTAAAATTTATATAATTATCATTAAATAATAATATAAATTAAAACAAAAAATTAAATATAATATAATATTATTAATTATTTTATTAATTATTTTATATATATTATTTATATTATATATATATATATCAAAAAAAATATTATCTAAATTAAATTCTGTTTTATTTTATACAAAATTTCATCCCATTAAAATTTGTCTCAAATCAAGATAAATAATTATTCACCCTAAATGAATAAGAACGAAATGAATCTCGCATATTCGAATAGTATTACCATCCACTCTTGAGTTAATAATTCAAATGTTTTCAATGTCTGAATTTTATATACATTCACGTGGCCTAGATTCTTTTGATGATTGGGACTTTTATCTCATCACAATATTAATTACTTAAAATTCAGTTTGATAATTGCACAATGACCGATCACTGCTACTCACTATAATAATACATTTCTTTTTCTTCCGTTGAAAGATCAGATAACACCCGCCATCATGGGAAAGAATATAATAGAGAAAATAAACTTGGGATGATAACTAGATATTTATTATGAAGATTATAGTATTTATACAAGTAAAGGACTTTTGCATGTGTATCTTAGCTTGTGGTTGTCGCTGCACCGATATGTTTACAATGGCAAGCATCTATCAATTTCCATTATGTCGTGGAAGGGATTTTATTCAAATGGTTTTTTCTTCCTATATGAAAATAAGTTTTTAGAGAACAGAGTGATGTTATTTTTAACCAATCCATTTAATTAAAAAATAATGCACATGCTTTTTTGTTGTCTATATTGCATTCCTACAAATTATTATTTTCTATTTAAAAAAAAATACACACACATCACAAATATATACTTTCAAGTTTCCTGCGATTGCGTGTCTTTAACGTGCTACACAGGCTAGGATTTAGTGGAATATCCTCCTCCTCCTCCTCCTCCTCCTCCTCCTCCTCCTCCTCTTTTTTTTTTGGATGCTGCTTGTTGATACGAATATGATAAAGGGTGAGAATGATGAATTGAATTAGGATTTTTCTATTTTTCAGATAAAGAAAATGGCCAAATCCCACAAACCACAAAAATATATCAGCATGTCGTAGAATTCTTGTGTCTGTATGTCGGACATATTTTAATACGACACTTATCGATATTTGTCCAACAACGTATTTGCTATATACAGTCGTTTTTAATAAAAAATAAAAAATCTTTCCCAGCACTACAAGACATGTGCTGAATAGCAGTGGTTTATTTTGAAACTTGCGACGGTTTTAAACTGTCGTATAACACCCTATCATATAGAGCTTTACATTATAATCGTAAATCAATGGTGGTGAGTCATTACAACACTTAAAAAAGAAAATACATATTAAGTTATAGAAGAATGATATTATAACTAGGAGTCCATAAAGAAAATAAACACCGAAAACCATTAAATCCACACAGACCTATATTAAAGCGAGAAACGTCGTATACAAAAGAGAATAATATCCAAAGATTCGATAAGTAGATACATAATAAGATACATATATAATAGTCACTAGTCTTGACCTGCAAAGAAAAGCCGACTACAATGTTACAATACTAGAGAATATACAAAATAGAGCCTATCTCTCTGACAAAAGTCTCTAAGAGGAATTTAAGTTATACAATAATACATTTTCAAAAGGGGAAAGAACTCTAGAGCCAAAATAAATCTTAAAAGAATCTTCTTTGCTTCATCACATGAAATTTCACACTCTCAACAAGGTGCATTGCATCCTGTATTTGAAAATTGGAATAACAACAGGAGAGAACCCGAAAGTTCTATTAGGGTAACAGTTCTAAATAAAGACTACATAAGGAAATATGAACCCTCTAGGAAATCCTAATCTCCAACTTCACAGGAATCCAAACCTAGGATCTTAACTAATCCATACAGGGTTAAATTTGCTAAGGTAAAAAATACTTTAATCTACTACTAGTCTCATCCACTCCCAATGGTCATCTTTATTGTTCTTGGTCTCTATACTTTTAATGAAATTCAAACACAAATAAACAATCATACCAAACAATCACGAATAAGAACACTTAGAACAAGTAATACAATTAGCAGTTAAACAGGATTACCAAATAAGCAAATCAAAATAATTATGCACACCCAAGCAATGGCAAACAAATGCACATGATGCATGCCTGTCCTACTAGCCGTGAGCTCACGTGTCGGTTAAACTACCAAGACCGACAAGTCTGATAGCTAATTGGTGCGCGAAAATGAAACTCGCACAATTGAACCGGCAAGTGCACCGGGTCGTCCAAGTAATACCTCAGGTGAGTGAGGGTCGAATCCCACGAGAATTGTTGGATTGAGCAAGCTGTGGTTATACTGCATATCTTAGTTAGGCGAATAGAAAGTTGATTGTTTTTGTTGTAGGTGCATAAACAAAACAATAAAGAAAGCAGTAAAGAGTTGACGTAGAAACAATATTAAGAAATCAGTTAAGGCCTCGGAGATGCTTATTCTTCCGGATCAATACTTCTTACTGACTACATTAACAATGAGTGATTCATTCAATGACGAGGCTGTAAGTGATTAAGCCAGGGGTAGTGGTCATTAATCTCCTCTGTCCAAACCAAACACCAGCCGTGATAGTTCAATCTGGAAGCGGGTGAAGCTCACGCAATTCAATCTCTGATGATCCTACTCAAAACGCCACAAACAAGGTCGGATCTTCCAGATAGGAGAATGAAGCTCTATGATTCTAGCATTAACGCCACAGGGACCTCAATTACCCATGACTAACGAGATTTCATGTCACGTATCCCAATTAGCCCAAATAACTTGTTGGAACCTGTGATGTACTCTCAAGATGTAGCTCAATACTATTCGGGTCAAGACTCGTAAAAAACTCATGTAGAATAAGGAGTCATACTTTCGTTCTACCCCAGATTCATAAAGATGAAGAACGACAATACATCATAGAATGAAATTAAACATGTATTAAAGTTGAAAAATAATAATATTAATCCATAGGAATGAGCAGAGCTCCTATCCTTAACCTAGGAGGTTTAGTCGCTCATACTGTGTAGAAAATCAAATAAAAAAGGTTCGAATGTGCAAAAGTCGAAGATGCTTAACAAGAATGATCTTCCTTCTATTTATACTAATAACTAGACCTAAAAAGATATTAATAGTAATTAGAAATTACAAAAATGAAATAGACTAAGCTAAAGGTGCGAAAATTCACTTCGGGTCCAACTTGGTGAGTGTTTGGGTTGAGCTTTGTGTCCAACTTAAGTGAGTAGGCGTTGAATGCCCACTAGGGGGAGGGGGTAAATGCGCTGTCTTGTGCTCTCTTGGTGGCGTTGAACGCCAGTTTTGGGCGTTCAACGCTAATCTTGATCCTTTTGGGGCGTTGAACGCCAGAAAGGGGGTAAGTTGGGCATTCGACACCCATTTTGGGCAGTTTTATCCAAATCAAAGTATAGACTATTATATATTACTGAAAAGCTCCGAAAGTTAGCCTTCCAACACCATCAAGAGTGAGTCAACTGGACTTTTGTAGCTCCAGAAATGCTCGTTCGAATGCATGGAGGTCATGATTTGACAACATCTGTTGTCCTTTCTTTGCCTCTGAATCAGACTTTGCCAAAACTTGTCAAATTTACCCAAAAATTACCTGAAATCATAAGAAAATACAAAAACTCAAAGTTGCATCCAAAAAGTGATTTTTGCAGTAAAACCTACTAAAACATAATAAAACTTAACAAAATAGAACTAAAAACACTAAGAAAATAGTACTAAAAAGGGTATAAAATATCCACTCATCACTAATCCAGATATCAGTTCTCTGTTGTGGATCCCCAGGAGGAATTATCATCGATGAATCATATGAAATAAAGTAAAGTGTCTTCTCACCTTCTCCTGAAGGTATACACCGTGCCATATAAAACAACGAAGAGTGTCTTCCCACTAAAAAGAGGGTGCCTTTTCACCTTGTAACCACAGAGAAACTGTAATGCAACAATAGAGAATCCTCAATCTAACCCGTTCACACCACAATCAGAAATTGAATTGAATAGAATCCTCAACCTTCTAGGCAATCCCCCGATATAAAATAAGAGGAAATCCTCGATCCCATTTGTCCACCATAACGGAAGAGAGGGAATCCCCAACCTCAACTTATTTATTGTTAGAGAATGACAAAGCCACCATCCTCATCGTGGGCTAGACAAACTACCATCCCCAGAACCTTAATAACACAAGCGGAACAAAACCCACGTCCTTGCCAATCCGATCATCATATCACATTTACAATCGTAATCACAATTTCAACCAATTTTAGAAGATATAACTCATCATATCCCCATTCATTTATTAAAGTAGTCAACCTCATCAAGTCGTGAGCGGGACAATGCCACCATTCTCATCGTGGGCGGGACAAACCATCATCCCCACAACATTTTAAACATTTCATTTTACATGTTTTCTAGGGGAGTATACAAATTTAAATCCTTTAATTTCATCCCCAATCAAATCAAGGTCAAAATATGATTTTTAGAGTTTATATAGAGGTTACAGGGGTTACAAGCTCACTGGAAAGGGTTAACAGTTCAAAAATAATATTTTTGAAAAATCAACACAATCCTGCATACGCGGGCTACAGAACCTGACTCGGTTCCTTGAGGGCATGTGAATGATGTGTACACATGCATCGTGCATATGCACAAAAGTGCAATGACGTGTACGCAGAGAACTTGGTTCGCCCACTAACTCTGCAGAATCTGCATAATTTAGTGTTAACCACCAATTTTCAAATACACATAACTTTTTCTACCAAAAATGTTTTCCCTCCGTTCTTTGATGATCTTATAGTAGACATTTCTAGTTTTAATTCAAGATAAATTTCATTCATTTCTAAGTTCCAAGAACCAAGATATAGGCCATCAAAGTTGACCAAAATTACCAATTTATAAATTTTTTTTGCAACATTCAAAATTACCATTTCTTCAAATCATCTTCTTTTGATACCAATATCAATCAAGTCCCATCCATCATTTACACCCCAACAATGCATTGAACACTAAGTTTTCATCCAAATCCTCATTTAACTTTCCCTCACCCAAACTTACACAAATTTTCAAACAGGCAACAATTAATCATCCCAAATTCACTTTTACATATCATTTACAAGAATTTTAATCTCAACCAATATATCATAACATATCAGTACTTAACTCGTAACTCATATAACTCAATCAATCTTTCCAAATTCAATTTCACCTATTCATCAAAACAACTACAATTTTCAATAAATTGAGCATAACACTAACACATACCAAACAAGAGGAACTCAATCATTTAAGGCCTTTGGACATCTTCATTCAATATCAAGTATCACACAAAATTATGCATTCATACTAAACCATTAACATCGACAACCTCAATCCAACAATATCTTAAAGTTAACTAGCCTAGAATTCACATAGCATTATATAGTGATTATTCGAAACTAAAATTCGTATATTAGTTGACAGTGATTCCAACCTCTTGGATCCCTCTCCGACCAATTCAAGTCTCAATCAACCAAGCTTTTATCAACACTAACTAAACCAAGCACTCAAATAACTCTATTAAATCTAATAGTATCCAAATTTTACATGGTTCATATTAGGTTTTCACACAAATTGAAAAAAGTGGAGGGAAAGAGTTTCCTTACCTTACTCTATATGATCATGGGTCAAAATCGCACTAGAAATTGAGCTTAAGCTTTTCCTAAAACATCAAAATCACCAATTTCAACACCCACATATCCAAAAATGCAAAATTAGCAAGAAATAGAGAAATGGAGTAGAATTCTCATGATTACTCACAAAAAAAAGTGGGATAAAAATGTAGAAGGAGTTGAGAGCGACGCGTAGCCGCAAACGAGTTGTCGATCGGAGCTCTGGTTTGTGAGAAAAATGGATTTAAAGGAGATGATGAATAGAATTTTGGTTGGGGTTTCTCTTTTCCTCTTCTCTCGAGCTCTCTATCTCTCTTTTGCAAAATATGGGTGAAATTGGGGACGGTGTCACTTTTAGAGCCAGTTAAGTAAGGGACATTTTTGTCCTTTCACCTATTGGTCCTACTTGGGGCCAAAATTTTAAAGATAAGTGTTCTGATTTGTATTCTAAATATTTTTCTAGTTATTTTTACTTTCTCATACGCAATACTGAATATACGTAAGCATGTACAGTTAATTCTAATGCCGGTACGTGTTTTTCCATAATTAATTATATTTTGGCACTCCAAATAATTTTCGGAGTTCAAATTTTTTAAATTATAAAATTTAAATTTTTAACCCAGACCGGGCAGTTTAAACCTCTTAACTCAATTTTAAATATATAATTAACTCGTTAGTATTTTTCGAGTCTTACATCCTATCCACCTTAGAAAAAATTTGTCCTCAAAATTTCGATCACTAAAAGAAAATTATGTCAAAGTAGTTCTTCTTTATCTGAACTTCCAATTCCTCTGTTAACCCTTGAAACAATCTAAAGTTTCAAAATTCTACTTTCCATGAATTCTTTCACTTTTAACACCATCAATTGGAATTAGGGTTCACTTTAAAAAGTTCAAATTCTCATCCTATCGAACTGCGACGGATTTGTATATGGAGTGTGTGTGTGTGTATATAGTGATCTCTCAGAGGTTAGCAACATGGGACATGGCACGAAGTTCAATGGATAATGTAATGTGTTGTTTGTCCCACACACATCCATCGATTGTGAAGTCGTAACGATCCTCGATTTTGTCTCCTTCATGCGAGACTTAAGGGATGAATACCCTAAGAGCGTGCAAGGTGGGACATCCTCTGCATGCATCAAACTGCAAACTTAAACCGCTTATGTTCATCTATACTAATTTAATACTAACTTATGATCCTCTGTTGTGCATTTAAACAAATTTCTAGTTTGGGAAAAGGTTTTACTTAGCTCAGGGTATAGACAACAATTCACAATATGAGAAGATGGTGTATACACATGCAAGTCATAAACTAAAGTTGACAATTTCATCCCTAAGTCCCAAATCTGTCATACGATATGAATGAATGCGATATATTACTATATTTACAACCAGATGCACAGAAGAAAACTTCATAAGCTACCTCGCCTGTCCTGAAAAGAGAAGTCTGTAGGGGTGAGAACCTAACCACACAGTCTCACCAGAGGAGTTTCAGAATTGTCATATGAAGATATATATATAAAAAGAAAGTTATTTTCAACCGCAGTGATTATCGCTTATCTTAAGAATTTTTTTTAAAATCGACAATTAATTATCCAAAAATCCAAATTCATATCTCAAATTTATAAAAGCTAATCAAAACATAATATCCAAAAGATTTCACTATATATCAAAGAGCCATTCTCACCAAACTTACCAAAATATATAACTTACTTAATTATGGCCTCCGGCCCAAACATGATCAAACCGCGGCCTCTTGCCTAAAACATAATCAAATCACGGCCTCCGACCCAAAACGTAATCAAACCATAATCAAATCATGGCCTCCGACCCAAAACATAATCAAACCACGGCCTCCAGCCCAAAATATAATCAATTACAAGCCACCACACTAGTACTCTACCATAATCCGAACCAACAAGTCACAAACATAAGCAATCAAACAGACAATCAGACAATCACACATAGAGAACAATTATGAAAAGTAGTACAATTAGAAGTTACACAGATCATCCATTAGGAAAACCAAATCAATTATGCACACCCAAACAAATGCAAATACAGTATAATGCATGTCTATTCCTAAACAGGCCATGAGCTCACGTGTCGGTTGGTTGCCTGCACCCGACAACATTCTTGAGATAGGCATTACGTATCGCTGTCCCTATATCTTAGAAAACATCCCTTTCCATGAGCGTTATATATCGCTGTCCTCTTGGGGATCATCCTTCCGGTCTCAAGTGAGCATTACGTATTGCCGTCCTCACTGAGTCGTTCTCACAGTCTCACGTAGGCGTTACGTATCGCCATCTCCACTGAGTTGTATCCTCAATCTAAAGTAGACGTTACATATCACCACTCCACTGATCGAATTCATTTCCTCCATGAGTGTTACGTATCGCTATCCTCATGGGAACTCTCCTTTAGGTCTCAAGTGGGCGTTACGTATTGTCATCCCCACTGATCAAATTCGTTTCCTCCATGTGCGTTACGTGTAAAACCCCGATAAATATTGAATAAATAATTAATAAATTAATTATCAGCAAAGAGGATTAGGAAATAAAAAATTTATAATCTGAAAAATTAGCGGTAAGAATTTAATTTAGAAAATAAAATTGAGCGCAAAAATATAACTACTTTTAAAAAATCGTGTACTGTCATTAAAATTTTCTATACTGGCTTAAATCTATCCGGTATTGTGAGTGAGGAATGTTGAAAGATGTGAAAATGATAAGGAAAAATATTTAGAATGAAAGCCCGAGTACTTATCTTAATGGTTTTGGCCCAAAGTTGGGGCAAAGAGCTAAGAACTTGAGTTGGGCCACACTTGGGCCCAAGCCCATATATATATATATATATATATATATATATATATATATATATATATCCCTCTTAAGGCAACCTTTTAGCACCTTCACCATTCATTTAGAGAGGGGCTGCTGAAATAGATAGAAGAGAGAAAGGAGAGCAAACCCTTGCTCCATCATTTTCATTTGGCCATAACTTTTGCTCTAGAGCTCTGATTGACGAGTCACTTGTAGCCACATGTCACTCTCCTCTTCCTCTTCAATTCTATTTGATTCGTTTGGTAAGTAACTCAAAATCCTAGCTCCAATTTCTTATTCAAATTGGATTTCGTGTTTTGAGCTAGGTATTATGGATTTTTTGTATTTTGATGTTATAGGAGTTCTCTAGCTTGTGTTCTTGGTGATTTCCATCATTAATTTTAGTGGGTAAATATTTTTTCTTCTTGGTTTATCAATTTATATGAGCCTTAGTTTTGATATTGGGCCAAATTATATGATATGGTGTTAGATTGAGTAATTAGAAATTTAATTTGGTGGAATTGTATAATTTGAACTTGGATATTGGTGTGAACCAATTTGAGACTTGGAAAATTTAGAAGAGAAAGCTTGGGAGCTTCAAAATTGCGACATTAAGGTATGGGTCTTAATTTCGGTTAGACACTATATAACACTATGTGGATGATTTATGCTTAGCGTGAATTTTTGTTGGTTGATGATTAAAATGATGATGTGTGTTAGCATGAATTTGAGTAATGATGCATATGTATGGTTGAATTGACAAGTGTTGTGGTATGTTTGCCTATGAAAGGCTAAGTGACGAGAATTGGGCCGAAGGCCATGATAGGGTGAGGTATCCCCTAGTTGGTAAGTCATGGTAAGTTGGATAATTACCATGTTGTGATTGGTTGTGAAATGATGTGGTTTAGTTGAATAATTATATTGTTGATATTGGTTTGTTGACGAAAACTTTGGAAATTGGATTGAATAAAGAGGAATTGTTTGATTAGTTGTTGAATAATTGGAAAATGGTGAATGCGTGTTGAGAATGTTTAGAAATAGTTTTGGAATGGTTTGAAATTGAATTGGATTGTGTTTTGGTAAAAATTGACAATTTGGTAAAATTGGTGAAAATAGAATTTTAACCAACTTCGACGAGCCATAACTTGGCGCTCAGAGTTTGGATTTGGGTGAAATTTATATTGAATTAAAATTGAGAAAGAGAACTTTAAAACTATCCAAGAATAGGTGAGTTTGTAGTAATAGTTATGCATGTTTGAAATTTGGTGTCAAGAACTGAATTATGCAGATTTTGCAGAAAACTGGTGCCATGCGTAAACACGATCGTGCATACGCATGACATGCAAACAGAATTGAAACCATGCATATGCCTAATCCATGCATACGCTTGACACCCTATTTTCCAGAAATGATGATTTTGGACTGTTTTTAGCCCTCCTAATCTACTTATAAACCCTTCTAACCTCCGTATGAAGTAGAATAATCGATAATTAAGTTTTGAATACATTGGGGAGTGATATAATGAGATGAACTGATTAATTCCCAGATAACCACTTGATAAACCAGACAAAATCGTTGCGGGGATGGTGGCTTATCCCACCTGCAGTAAGGATGGAGGTTCCATCTTGCTCACATGTTAAAGAAATTGAGAAACTGATACATGAATGGGGGTTTATGAATACAAATTGATGAAATGGATAACTAATTGGGGTTAATGAGTTAAATCACTTATGAAATTACTTAAGATCACTGATAATGATTGATTATGGCCTGAATAGTTAGAATGGCAAGGTCTGGGTGGTGTCCCACTTGTGAATTGATTGGATATCTCTTTGTGGTGAGGTCTGAGTGTTATCTCAGTTGCATACTAATTTGTTATTGCTTTGCCGCCTGCACCGAACAAGGACAGAGGTCTCATCCTACTTGTTCCGTGGTTGTAGTATAGTTGTGGGACAGAGTTTTTATCCCGCCCCCAGTGAGGACGGTGGTGTTATCCTGCTCAAAAGAAAACAAAATTGATTACTTAACAAAGAAATGGGGTTAAAGAACATATTAACTTATGAAACTAATTTAAATAAATGATAATGATGAATTGTGGTCTGAGTGACCAAATTGGCGAGGATGGTGGTATCATCCTGCTTGCCCAGTGTGTTATTGCTTTGTGCGTATGGTTGCTTTGTCCTACCCACAGTGAGGACAATAGTGTTATCCTACTCAACAGATAAATAAATTAATGAAGTGATAAAGAAATGGAGATTTATGAATCTAATAACTTGTGAAATTAATTAAAGGATAATGATTATGATTAATTTTACAAGATTGGAGGTTTGTCCCGCTTGGAAGGCAAGGTCGTGGATTTCTGCTTGCGTATTTTGGTTTGGCATTCGTACTAGCCTCATCCTGCTTACCATTTCTCAAATCCTCTTCTTTTGAAACCAATATCAATCAAGCCTCATCCATCATTTACACCCCAACAACTCATCAAACACTAAGTTTTCATCCAAATCTTTATTTAACTTTTCCTCTCCCAAACTTAGACAATTTTCCAAACAAGAAACAATTAATCATCTCAAATCCAGTTTCACATATCATTTGTAAGAATTCCAATCTCAAGTAATATATCACAACATATCAATACTTAACTCATAACTCATATAACTCGATCAATCTTTCCAAATTCAATTTCACCTATTCATCATAAACAACTCCAATTTTCAATAAATTGAGCAAAACACCAACACATACCAAAATAGAGGAACTCAATCATTCAAGGCCTCCGGCCATCTTCATTCAACATCCAGTATCATAATAAAATCATGCAATCGTACTAAACTGTTAACATCAGCAACCTCAATCCAACAATAACTTAAAGTTAACTAGCCTAGGATTTCACATAGAATTATATAGTGATTACTCGAAACTGAAACTCGTACCTTAGTTGATGGTGGTTCCAACCTCTTGGGTCCCTTTCCGATCAATTCATGCCTCAATTAATCCAGGCTTTAATCAATTTTAAATATATAATTAACTTGTTAATATTTTTTCGGTTCTTACATGCCGCAAAACAATATTTTAGCGATTTGTCAACTGGCATGGTTTATGGTGCGGAGATTAGTTTTTGTTGCAGTTTCCAGTAATCACTGGTATAACCGCCACTAAATGGATAAAAATCATTTACAGCGATCTGTAACAACTGGTATTTTTGGAAACAGGTTTTTTAAAAAAACTGCGGCGATTTTGAACCGTCGCAATTTAGCATGCAGTTTTAAAAAAAATATAGCTACTTATTTTCTTCTACAATTAACCCAAAAAACTTAGACTGAATTAACTTGTACTAAAGAAGAAATTTTCCTTTATTGTAATACTTCCAATCACATTCTACCTTAATACATTTACTAAAAATTAAACGTACGTAACTATTAAAAGAAGTAAGATAAAAGACATCTCTGTAAAGAAATTCATGCTTAATTTTCTACCATAAAATATATAGCAGCTTTTGACATATATATCTTCGAACAACATGATTACACTTACCCTTTTCTAAGAACTTTTAACAAAATATTTATTAGGTTTTGTAAGCCTTAGCTTCAAACCAAATAAATTACAAACATTACAATCTTAAGATCGAAAGTAGAAAATGAAAGGAAGAAAATGAGGCACACAAATATTATGAAATGCAGTAGCACTAAAGCATTTCATCAAATACCAATTGAGAAGAAAATATTCTCTTAACATAATCATGTCCCAACAGATTTCAACACAATAATCATTTAGCTAAATTAGAAATTGGACTTGTAACAAACACAATCATTATAATTAGTGACATTTTCAAGCCATTCACCTCATTTTAATTGCTCCAGTAATATGAAAAATGGAATCAAAGACCTAGGAAGAAAAAGAAGCAAATAGAAAAAAGAAAACGTGATCCAAATAAAGAAATGAAGGAAGAAGGAGTAGAACCAGTGATGGATGGTGATGGTGAAAGGATGGTGGCGATAGAGACTAGAGGCGACACAAGTAGGACACTCGTGCAACTGCAATATATTCAAATAACACACATGTAGAAGGAGATGACAAGCAGATCCAGAGGAAGAGATGAAACAGAAGAGTTAGTGATGGGTTTACCGGTGGATTTACTGGGAAATTTGGCAATGAATTTGTCAGGTATGCAAGTTATTGTCAGATTCAATTTTTCGATGGTAAATTTTCCAGTAATATATGAAGGGGAAAAATGCAAAATTGGCACGATCATTATTGTCAAATTTAGGGGCGAAAAAATATGACAGTAACGTAATTAAATGAAATGCGTCATTTTGGTCGTAGGCTGTGCATTATCAGCGGATTTTTATCACGGTAAATCCGCTAGTAAAATTGACTCTAACTTCGAATTTGCGAACCTTTTTCCTCCATTTCTGCAACATCATCAACCTCACTTCCCTCCTCTTTCTCTTTCTTTCTCGTCGTCAGTCCCCCTCGCCACCATTCACTACTGTTTCGCCAGTCACTACCACCCTCACTTACTCTTGTTGCTGGTCACTGTCACTCAATCACTGTTGTCGCCCAATATTGCCGCGTCCTGCACCACCTCCAGCAGCATCTTCACCAGTTATCGTCGCTACCGCCCGTAGCTTCGTCGTTGCCGCCTCATCATTTCTTCCTTCTGTCGTCTACAGCTCTCATTTATCACCACCTTCTGTAATAAATCCCTTTCTCTGTTTAGTTTCTTTTGAATTTTTTTTTCAACATTTGGGGGTTTAAGGTTTGTTTAGTTGTTTGAAACTCTTTAGATATTGTTAATCTTCTGAGTTTGTATGTTTATTTTTTCATCTAAATTTTTTGTTGGGGGCGAGGGTTTGTTTAATTGTCATATATATATATATATATATATATATATATGCTATTTGCCTCCTTTGCTTAATGAATTGAATAGGATAAGGATACATTTGTTATTGTTTTTGTTCTGATTGATCTATTTTATGTCGTGTTTAAACCTCTTATTGTTTGAGTGTTCTTGGAGTATTTAATAGCATGATAATACATTTGTTATTATTTGTTGGGTGATTGGGAGCTTTTTAGCGCTATAGATCTTCCCATATTTTTTAATTAGGATTAATCAAGTGCGAATCTCTTCTTGATTGTTTAACACTGTTCCGATTTCCATACATGCATGTTCTTACTGCAATTATTCTTGTTAAAGCTCTTTCTTTGTCATAGATTTCATTATGTCTATTTAGTTCAATTAAGCATATACTCTAAGCTTTTCTAGGTCTATGTAACAAGCATGTATGTTATATAAGTATCCCCTTTTATTATTTCTTCAAATATCTAGTTAATTGTAATTTCATGTCTTATTATAAAATTAAAAATTTCAATTTTAGTTTCCATCCGATATCTTTATAGGAGTGGTAACCAGAATTTAGTGGCAGACCACTTGAGTCGCATTTAGCACATTAAAATTGACTCCACTCCTATCAATGATACTTTTCCATTTGATAACTTCCATGCAGTATCTGAAATAGTTTCTTGGTATGCACCTGTAGCTAATTATCTAGTTAGCCATACTTTTCCTCCTAATTTTACTAAGCATCAAAGGGACAAGCTAAAAAGTGAGTCTAAATATTATATATGAGATGACCCATATTTATGGAGGTGTGGTGCTGACCAGGTAATTAGAAGGTGTGTGCCCCAATCAGAATTCTAGTTCATTTTAGAGACCTGCCACTCTTCTGAGAGTGGAGGACATTTTGGCCCTCAAAGAACAACTAGAAAAATTTTAGACTGTGGATTCTGGTGGTCTACTTTTTTTTAAAAATGCTACTACCTTCTGTAAATCTTGTCCCCCATGCCAAAGGTTTGGTAATATATCCAAGAGGGGTGAGATGCCCCAACAGATTATGCTTTTCTGTGAAATATTTTATGTTTGGGGCATTGACTTCATGGGTCCATTTCCAAACTCTAGTGGTTATCTTTATATACTGTTAACTGTAGATTATGTTTCTAAATGGGTGGAAGCAATTCCTACCCGTACTGATGATGCTAACACTGTTATCTCCTTTGTTAGAAACCATATTATCTATCGCTTTGGATCACCACGAGCAATCTGAGTGATCAAGGCACTCAGTTTTGTAACAGGAGACTGGCAGGACTACTAAAGAAGCATGGGATCGTTCACAAAGTGGCAACAGCTTACCATTCCTAGACCAATGGGCAAGCAGAGGTGTCTAACAGAGAAATAAAGTGCATTCTGAAGATGATAGTAAAGCCTCATAGGAAGGACTGGAGCACTAGACTTGTTGATGCGCTCTAGGCATATCGGACAGCAAACAAGACAGCCATTGGGATGAGTCCCTTCCGCTTAGTGTATGAAAAGGCTTGCCACCTCCCGGTGGAGGTGGAACACAAGGCTTTCTAGGCTGTGCGGGAATGCAGCATGGGATTTGAAAAAGCTGGTGCTGAAAGGAAGCTGCAACTGGCAGAACTAGAGACCCTTCGACTCGAAGCATATGACAACTCCAGATTATACAAAGAGAAGGTGAAGGCTGTGCATGACAAGCATATCAAGAGAAGAGAGTTCAGACTAGGAGATTTGGTTCTCCTTTACAACTCCAGGCTCAGACTCATGCCAGAAAAGCTGAGATCCAGATGGGAAGGTCCCTACAGAGTGGAGAAAGCAGAGCCATATGGAGTCTTCCACCTGAGTCATCCTTCAAGTTCCAATTTCATCAAGGTCAATGGACATCGCTTAAAGGTTTATCATGGTGAGAAGATGACAGAACACAAAGAGCTAGAGGTCTTCCTATTGGAAGATCCACCAATAAAAGCAGATTGAGCTTGTGGACCGTCCAACTTAAGGACGTTAAAGCAAAGTGCTGCGTGGGAGACAACCCAACATGGTATGATCGTTCTTTTTTCTCTTCTTAGTTTCATTTAATGACTCTTCTCATGATTTCTACATATAGTTTGCATTTACATCTGCATTCTGCATAAAAAAAATAATTAAAAGTGGCAGAGAATAAAGAATAATCTTTTTTAAATCAAATTTGGTTGATCGAGTTCCCATCAGATTAGGGGAATGATTATTTTAATTTTAGGCACCCTAATATTGAAGAAAAGTAATATGCTAACATGTCTAAGGGTGTTGCTCATAATTTTATCATTCTGGTTTTGATCTTGTTTCCAAAGAATGTTTCAAATCTGTGACCCATCTCATGGATTTCATGTTTTTTTCTCGAGCCTATAAAGTGTATATAATTTACAAATATAGTAGTAATGGACTATGTGTTGGATTAGTTTTGGGAGTTGTTTAACTATTTTCTACAATCTTAAAAGCAATGATAGCCTTGGTATCATAAATAGTTTAATATGGTTGATTTTTTATGTAATCTAGTAGCATTAATATAGCCTAATCTCTAATTAATGCTCATCAATATTGCTCTTTTGATTTCTGGTTCAATTTTTGTAATTGAGAGTTTGGTGCATTTCAAATTTGATTTTTCTACTTAATTGAATTTTTTTAGTATAGATATTATTAAATTTAAATATTTAAAATTATATATTGAATTTTCAAATAACTTTTAAAAAAAATTAAAATTTAAGTTTACCATCGGATTTACTGTCAGTTAAATCCGCTAGCAACTATCAATTTAATTATTAATAATAAATAATATATTACCATCAGATTTACCGAAGAAAAAATCTGACGGTAACAAACTCCAAAATTTTGCTAATTAAAAGTTTATATCCGCTACTAAATCCACTGGTAAAAAGTGGCGGACAGAAAAATCTGCCGAATAGTTACTGGCGAGGTTTATACAGTTGGATTTATTCCATCATTAAATCTAATGGTAAATAGATTACCGGTGAACTTTTTTGGCAATTCAGCTGGTAAATCCGATGGTATTCAACGACTTTCTTGTAGTGACATTGGTAGAAGAAGAAGCAGCATTGATAGACATTTGGGGACAGAGGACTAAGGAGATAACGATCAAGAACGATGGTTAAAGAACTCAAGGAATGAGTAAATACAATGAGTGAAAGTGAAAAATAGAATTACACAAAGAGAGAAAGGCATTAGGGCAAATTGAAGTCAAACGTTTAATGGGTTAAAATGCCAGATTAATGGTATGTTCTATGCAAATCGTCGCAAATTGGAATCATACAGCTTCTCTTCCTAAAACCACAGCCCAAACTACTGTAAAATAAGAAGATAATTGCCATTGTCAATACGACCGCTAATAGTTCGTCGCTATCTTTCGCTTTGGTTGTAGTGCAGACACGGTTGAACACACCTAAATACCATTACGCGCCAGTGTATTCTGACTTATTTTTAATATGTATTCTTGAAATGAGTTTTAAAATAGTATATATTATTATTTATTAAAATAAAAATATTTTAAATATTTTAAATAATTAAAAAAAGATATTAAAATTAATTTATATTTTAATATCAATAAAATATTAAAATATCATTATAATTTATCTAAAAAATATTCTATATTTTATAGATATACCATGTCCTCGTGTCCTATAAAATTTTAAAATTTGTGTGTCAATATATTCCGTACCGTATCGTATCGTGTCCTGTGTCTATACATCACAAGTTTTAGTATAAATACTAACAATTTTTTTCCTTTTTTTATTAAGCTTTATGTTTTTTAATAACAATTTGATTTGATTTCCGTTTTTATTTTTATCATATATTATACTCATGTTTAAAATATAAATAAATTATAATACATATCATCTAAAATAAATATATGATAAAAGATATATTTGTGTTTGAAGAAAAATAACTTTGAAATGACTAACATTTTCTAATTCGAAATAAATTTAGTTTAAATCAAACTATTATAAATGTCAACAGATTTTAGTCAAATAATTATAAATATAATATAATATTAATATAAAATTTTTAGTCAAAACATTATAATTTAACATACTAAATATGTGACACTAATACAAAAATTCTTATTTAAAAGATTATAATTTATCATAAAAATATAATATAATTATTTATATTTATAATTTTATATATTATTTTATTATAGTTTAATTTTTTTGTTAAACCACAATTAAATTAATTAAATTTCTAAATCGATAAATTAATAATTAAAATAATTCAATAATCAGTTCGGATTTCAGAATTTTAGTCAAGACAAAGAGATTTGAATATTTAAATGGTTCGTGGAGCATAAGTCTTTTTAAATTAATAAATTATATCGAACATATTTAATAAGTTGAGGTTTGACGTATTTGTGAACATATTTAATAAGTTGAATCACCTCGGTGAGTCCTGGCCGTTTTATGTTAATTAATAGCGTTGTAAAGAATTTTATAAAAATAATCGCGTTGTAAGTATAGTTTCTAAACCAGCAAAAAATCTTTTCGTACAAAAATTTTAGTTGTCACAAGTAACAGAACCCAATAAAATTTATAACCGAAGTATTTAAACCTCGAATCGTCTCTCAAGAAATTGCAGGGAGGTGTGTTTATTATTGGTTATGGGAAAAGTATTTTTTTGGGTTTTTGAAATAAGGAACAAGTAAATTAAATGACAAGAAAAATAAATTAATAGTTAAGAAAACTCTTGGCAAGGTATGAGAACTGGAAATCTCATCCTAATTATCCTTATCAGGTATGATGAGAATTGTTTATTGCTCCCACTTAGTTAACCCTTACTAAATAAAGGAAAGTCAAGTGAACTAATCAATTTGATTCCTCAAGTCCTACTCAACTCCTATGGAAAGACTAGCTTTAGAGGAAGCCAAATCAATAAGCAAATTCCTATTTTCAATCAACAGTTGAGTTTGATAATTCAAGTGTCACTAATTACTCAATCAAAGCAAAGGGAGAAAAATCTAAATTATTTATATTATAAATAGAAGAAAGCAATCATAAATCTGAAATACCTCAAATTACATTTAAACATAAATTCAAATCTAACATGAAGAGTTCATAAGCCAAATTGGCTAAATAAGTAATTACCAAGAGAAATAGAGCAACTAAAGTAATAGAATAAATAAAAGTAGATAAGAGAAACTAAATTTAAAAGAACATAGAACCTAGAATGCAGAAGAAGTGAACCTAACCTTTAAGAGAAATCCTAATCCTAAATCCTAAGAGAGAGGAGAGAGCCTCTCTCTCTAAAACTACATCTAAAACCTCAAATTGTGAATAATGAATGTTGAATTTATGAATTGATTGATTTCCCCCCTTTATAGCCTCTAATCTGTGTTTTCTGGGCCGAAAACTAGGTCAAAAATAGCCCAGAAATCGCCCCCAGCAATTTCTGGTACGTCCAGCACGCGGTAAAGCCACGCGTGAGCGTTGTCAACGCGTGAGCGTGGATTGAGTTTTTGCCAGGTCACGCGTCCGCGTGATCCACGCGTGCGCGTCGTCTATCTGCAGGGCAGCTATAGTAAATTATATATCGTTGCAAAGCCCGGGATGTTAGCTTTCCATCGCAACTAGAACCACTTCATTTCGACCTCTGTAGCTCAAGTTATGGTCGATTTAGTACGAAGAGGTCAGGTTGGACAGCTTTAGCAGTTCCTTTAGTTTCTTGTATTCCTTCCACTTTTGCATGCTTCCTTTCCATCCTCTAAGCCATTCCTACCCTATAAACCCTGAAATCACTTAACACACATATCAAAGCATCGAATGGTAATAAGAGGGGATTAAACATAGGAAATTTAAGGCCAAAGAAGCATGTTTTCAATCATAGCACAAAATCAGGAAGGAAAACGTAAAATCATGCAAATCATATGAATAAGTGGGTAAAGAATTGATGAAATCACTCAATTAAACACAAGATAAATCATAAAATAGTGGTTTATCAATCTCCCCACACTTAAACATTAGCATGTCTTCATGCTAAGCTCAAGAAAATCTATAAAAGAGTGAAGATGAATGGTAGAAATTATGAAATGCAACCTATCTATATGAATGCAACTAAATGCAAAAATACTTCTACCTACTTAGTTAAAAGTAAACAAATCTTTTAAGAACAAACATGAACTGGATTTCACTAATTCAAATCACAAAATAAAGTACAAGTAAACTTGCAGAAGAAAATAGCTTATGAAAGCCGGGAACAAAGAATCGAGCATCGAACCCTCACCGGAAGTGTATACACTCTAATCACTCAAGTGTTTAAGGTTCGACTCTCTCAATTCTCTACTAACCTTGCTTTCTAAGGCTTGCTTTTCTTCTACCAATCAACAAAAATTTAATGCATAAATATACATATCAAGAGGTCTTTTAAGGGTTGTAATGGGGTTAGGGTCAAGGTAGGATTGTATTTGGTCAAGTGGACTAAAATCTGAATCCTTAATTAACTTAAACTTTCCACCTAACTTTAGACAATCCATGTAGTCATAATACAACATCTAATTATCCATTAACCATGTTTTCCACATATTCATGCATCCTGATTTGAGTACAGTACACATGCATTGCTTTCACCACTTACTTTAGGGCATTTTCTCCCCTTTTATTATTTGCTCTTTTTCTTTTCTTTTTCTCCTTTATTTATTTATTTTTTTCTCTTTTTTTTATATATATATATACATATATTTTTTTTCTTTTTTTTTTATTTTTCTCAATGCATATGATTAAATTTTTGAATGCATGAACATGTCCGAAACATTTCTTTCACATTTTCATAAAGATATATAACACCCAATTCTTAAACCAAATGTTTCCAAACCCAACTTTCCCACACTTAAATCATGAACACTCTCACTAGTCTAAGCTAACCAAGGATTCAAATTAAGGACATTATTGTTTTTCGCTTAGATTTAATGATGTGCTAAAATAAAGAACAAATGGGGTAAAATAGGCTCAAATTGGTTTGCAAGCGATAATGAAGGGTTAACGCCATATGGGTATGTAAGCTCAATGAAACAAGGCCTCAATAATATAAGTGCATGCATACATCAAATAATAGAAATATAGAATTAAGCAAGACAAAGATCACAATTTTAGAGAGAAAAACACACACCAAAAATAAAATATTGGTTGGTAAAATGTAACCAATCAAATAAGCTCAAAATCTCACTGGTTTTGTATGTTCGAGCTCTAAACCATGTTCCAGTATAATATTTCTTCAAACAAGTTCAATAAAAAATTTAATTCAAATTAGTGAAATGCTATAAAAAGTTTCTTGAAAAAGTAAATATTACTTCAACCAAGTAGTTGGTAAAATATGCACAAAATGTAACAAACATGCAATCAAACATGCAAATGTAACAACTAACTACAAAGAAAATTTAAACATTGGTATTGAGCCAGGAAGGTACTAACCCACAGAGATCGGTATTGACCTCTGTAACACCCTAATATTCAAATCCTTATGCTCGAGTCATAAGTCAATGATATTACGGTGGTACGACTCTCAGGTGGATTTTTAATAAATAAATATAGGTAATTTCGAAAGGAGTATTAATCGAGAAGCCTGAAAAGAGTAGAAATAAAATCGCGAAGACGTATCACTCACGTTTCGACAACGAAAAGTTAAACTGCTAAGCTGAACGCGATATATGGACAAGGCATAAAGGAGATTAAGAGATAGATAACAGATAGATATTTATAGCATAAGTAAATAGCCACTAGTCGCGACCCGCGAAGTTTAGGCCGGCTAGGGTACAGTATGAAAGTAGATGACAACAGTATATCCTAATCTCTCCCGAAGGAAACATGAGAGCCTCTATAGGCAAATTCAAAGAGTTCAATACATAATATAAACTTTCCAAAACAAAGGTGGAGAGATTCTAATCAAAACACAAAGTAGAGGAAATAAAGATCTTCGCCGTCTCTCAGACGACCCACAACTCACTTCTGAGCACCTGGACCTGTATCTGAAAAACAAGAGATATATACGGAATGAGAACCCCGGGCCCATGGGTTCCCAGTACGGTAAAAGTGCCAAATAAATTCAATGTACTGCAATAAAAACTCACTAAGCATCCTAAACTTCTTCACCAATTATTCATCCTAGGTTCTCGCTAATCCATGAATAGGCAACTGTCATAAGGGAGTGCTAAATTCAATTCATGTTTCACATGTTTCCCAACTCGCTGACTCTTCCACGAATCAGACTCAGAATCATAAGCAAAACCATCACCAGTTGTTCTGCCTCAGCAGTTCTATACCAATACATCATCATGCAATCGCATCATCAATTCATCCCATCAAGAACAGCCCTCACACCCACCGACACCAGCATGAGGGGCCTCTCAGTTGTACAAACACAAGCAATACAGGCAAGTAATACACAAACATGATACAAGTAGAACAAGTAGCATATAGTCAGGTAACATGGCATATATGATGTAGAAATCCAAGACAAATGGCAAACCCAAACAATTCAAACATATGCAAATGATGAATGCCTGCCCTATGGCCGATGATATCATCTGTCGGTTATATAGCCAACCCGACATGTCCTGGTAGCTAACCATTGGACAGAAACACCCTTTGCGGAGCAAGTAGGTTTGAGCTACAACCCCCTTGCTACTGCCCGCTCAACCCAGAGCCAGTGAAATAATCACTACTGCGGCTACTACCCAGGCGGGTGTCTAAAAGCTCAACCTGGAGCGAGTGGATTCACCACTACTGCCGCTACTACCCAGGCGTCGCAATCTCTGACCTGGAGCAAGTGGGACGAACCACAACTCTTGCTACTACCCAGGTATCTCAAGCATTGGCCCGGAGCAAGTGGGACGAACCACAACCCTTGCTACTGCCCAAGCATCTCAAACATATATTCATTCAATCTCAATTCATATTATCAACATTCATTGTTACCAAATATCAAACATTAACTTGGAGCAAGTGGGACGAACCACAACCCTTGCTACTACCCAAGTATCACAAATAAACATTTATTCATAATCACCCTTCATTATTATCAATCCTCAGACAATGACCCGGAGCAAGCGGGACGAACCACGACCCTTGCTACTACCCAGGTATCACAAATACACATTTATTCAAAACCCCACGATTAAACTCGTTTATCATAATCCTCCTTTCCCGTCTCATACCCGGAGCAAGTGGACAACGCCACTGCCTACTACCCAGGGTCGCACATCACATTTCAATATTTTTTCATTATTATCCATTTAACATATTCATTCATTAATCATATATGCATTTATACTCAGCCATAAACAATAATGGCTTTGCCGTAACCCGGCAATAACTCAGCCATCCGGCTCATGGTCCAATCAAGAACGGGCCATTTATCAATAAATATAGCCCTCCGGCTCATGGCATACATGGTACTTCCACTGTCATCCTCCATATCTCATATAATCATCTTTGATCATCATTGATCATAACTTTTCCCCTTGCTTCACTCGCAAATTACCACATCCCCTAGCTCATTGCTAGGCATATCAGAATGATTTAATACATAAGAGGTGAGATCGGAGGCTTAGAAGTATGAGATTAGGCTTTTAAAACTCAAAAATCAACTTTGGCATGAAAATAGGGCCACGCGTACGCGCACTCCACGCGCACGCGTGGATGACCACAAAACTCATCGACGCGCAAGCGTCATACGCGCGGACGCGCGGGTTGAAAAATAGCCAAACGACGCGCAAGCGTCAGCCACGCGTACGCGCGGATACATTTGTGCCCCAGGCACAAAACTGGCATAACTCTCGAAAAAATGGCTGGGCATTTGGTGCAGCGCATCGACGCGCCCGCGCACACCACGCGCACGCGTGGATGGTGCTTTCTTGAAGAACAGCGCGTACGCGCCAAGTGCGCCTACGCGCGGAGGGTCGTTCTGCTAAAAGTTTTCTAAGTTAAAAGCTGCAGAATTTACAAATTCAACCCCCAATCTTCTGACGGACATAACTCTCTCATTTTAAATTGTTTTTCACCCGTTCTTTGAACGGCATGGACATCCCGGATCCAATTTCATTTCTAAATAAATTTGGCACAAAACAGAGATCCGTAGTCCAAGTTATGTCCCATCAAATTATGCCCCAAAACTATGTTTTCATACAAAACCACAAGGTGCCATTTTCAAAACAAGCCATTCTCAACTATTTTCAAAATCAAACAAAACATGCCAATTTCAACTCTTTTTGAAATCAATCAAAATGTTCCAAAATCAACATCAAGCCATCCTCAACTCACACATTCACACTTTACCAAAATTTCCAAAGCCACATCCAACCATTTTAACACTTCTCAATCAAATGGCTAAAGGACAAACACAATATCATGTCATACATCCTTCCTCATCCCAATTTCCAATAATACCATTTCCAATCAACCATCATTATACATAATCAACATCATACTCACTATCACGTGGTTTCTCCCACAAATCAACCTTAATCATTCCTCAAGCATATATCACAACATACATATCTCTAATGCATCATCATACCATCAAGGCATCAATAATCATAATCACATATATGATCACATAATATATCTCAACCAAACCAAACATACCTCATCTACATAATTTCGCCCAAAATTACCAAATTCCACACTTCAACTCCTCAAACCTTAATATTCAATAACCAACCTAATCATTCATATATTCATTATCTGAAATTCATCCAATCACTTGTGCCATCATACAATGCACACATCGACTTACCTTTCTTACCTCTTTCCGGCCTCCGGCCCAAAATTCACGACCTCCGGCCCAATTTTCACAATTTAAATGCATAAACCACAAATCAATACTCATTACCCAGTACATCAAATTCTCAATATACCAAGCATACAAGGCCACACAATTCTCAACCCAATCATTAATTCACATTACATATCAACTATGCATATTAGCACCAACCATTTACACAATCCAAACTTAATCCTAGGGGCATCTAGCCTAGGAATTCTCATCACAACACACAGTACTTAAATGAAACTTAAACCGTACCTCTTGTAGCCAAACCAATTGAGCCTCTTCTTTGGAATTCTTCACCAACCTTAGCTCCAAGCGTTACCAAAGCTCCTCAAGCAATACCAATCTCCCAATTGTGCACCAACATCACCAAATACACTAACATAACCAATATCACATACATACATCAACTTAGGGCTCATAAAAATGACAAATTACAAGGGTTTGAGCACTTCTTACCTCATCCCATATGAAGTAGGGATAGAACCCACTTAGAATCCATGTTGGAGTATCCCTAAACACCCAAAATCACAAGATTTCAACACTAACTACCCAAAAACGTATAACAGTGGGAAATTTCGAAAACTGGGCAGAGATGAATGGAATACTCACCACCAAACTTAGATAGAATTGTAGAGGATGAGAAGAGCGACGCGTGGCCGCAAACGGCTCGTCAATCGGAGCTCCGTAGCTCAAGTTATGGTGGTTTGAAGATCAAAGAGAGTTAGGTTTTCTCTCTTCTCTTCTCTCTTCCCAATTTCAGCGCCCAACACCCCTTCTTTAGGGCAAAATAAGCTAAAATGCTCATAACTAATGTTTATATATGTTGGGTCTTGGGCCCACTTAGGCCCGGTTCACTTATTTTTGTCCGTTGGCCCAATTTTGGACCAAAACCTTTAAGATTAGCGCTCTAAATCGCACTTCAAATATTTCTACCTCCCCTAATTATAATTCCTCATTTCTTAATCCTACTTACTCATAATCAATTTTCTCAGCTGCAGTACCAGACAGGTCTTAGCCGGTACTGCCGGTCAAAATTCCACTGTGCGCTTTTACGCAGAAAACTATGTCTTCCGACTCGGAAAAATTCACTGAATCCAAATATCATATTTAAATTATCAAATTCCAATTGCCAAATCTTCCAACCATATTCGCTCCTATTTAACTTATTATTTACTAAATTTCGGTTAGACCGGGTATTACAACCTCCCCACACTTAAAGATTGCACCGTCCTCGGTGCATGCTAAGATGTGCAAGTGGATGGGTGGCTCCAACTAACGCTTTCTCCAAGGATTATGCAGATGGACTTGTTTGTCTCCCCATTTAGAAGATTTTCCTTTCCCTTCTTTGGTGGCCATCCTGAAAGAAGAGGAAAAGAAGAAAAGTAACTCAGAAATAAAGATAAGAAAACAAATAAAATATGGTTGGGTTAATGCTAAATAATGAGGATCTCAATTACATGGTAGCTACAACATGCAAGAGAGAAGACAGTAGAAGTGCATGGCATATCAATAGTGCAAAAATTGTAACAATGGGAGAGAGAGTGTGGGTAAAACAAGATACACAGGTATCATAAAATTGGCATTTGACAAATAAATAATATCACCCAATCAATGTAAAACAAGTCAGGAAGCACCAGGATAATGCAAGAGAAGATGCAACAGTTAAATAAGAAAATTTAACACCAATAGAAAAATAATAAATTTAGAAAAGAAAATAAAAATATGCACAAAATTAAAATGCAATGAATGAAAGTATGCAAATAAATTAAGTAAAATAGAATGAAAGTGAAGAAGGATGAGAAGTTAAAGAGATGAAGAAGAAGAAAGTAAGAAAGGAAGAAGAAAGAATAAGAAAAGATAGAAGAAAGAAGAAAGAATGATAATAGAAAGATAAGTAGGATTGGAGAAGAAAAGATAGGAATTCTGGCGCTGATCTGGATAAACTGTGTGTCGCATGCGACGCGGACGCGTGGGTCACACTTTCGCGTGCTTAGCGCTATATTCTAGTGACGTGGACGCGTGGGTCACGTATTCGCGTGAAATAAATTGTGCTATTGGCGCAAGAGCAGCCTCGCGTTCGTGCAATTTTCTGTTTCGTTCGTATATTGCCAAATTTTTGGGTGACGCGTGCACGTGGGTGACGCGCACACGTGAAAGGCTATTTTGCAATTTGACGCGGACACGTCAGGGATGCGTACGCATGAGCGTGTTTTGTGCCTTAGGCACGCCTTCAGCCACGCTTTCGCGTGACTCTCTGCTTCTTTTCTTCCTTGTTTCGAATGCACCTATGACGCGGGCGCGTCGCGTGCATTTTTTTTATGCAGTATGCAAAATGCAAATGCTGATGCAGGCATTATGAATGAACACTAAGAAAAATAAAATAAAATAAAACTATGAATAAAACAAAATAAAATAAAACTAAGACTGAAAAAGAACGATCATACCATGGTGGGTTGTCTCCCACCTAGCAATTTTAGTTAAAGTCCTTAAGTTGGACATTTGATGAGCTCCCTGTTATGGTGGCTTGTGCTTGAACTCATCCAGAAATCTCCACCAATGTTTGTGATTCCAATGCCCTCCGGGATCCCAAACTAGGCGCATAAAGCCTTCAAGCAAGTCAAAGCAAGTGACAAGGCTCCAAGAGTGTTGATTGCTAGACTGAATTTCGGGGTCCCAAACCTTGCTTTTACACTCGTCTTCTTGTTGATTATCATTTTTCCACTTGGGTGGTGAACAGTCAGAATTCTCACGGAGACATCCAAACAATTTTCTAGACCCATTCAATTGAGAATTATACCAACCCTTATACTTCAATTTGGAGTATGCAACCATATTGAACCTTGCATGACAACTCTTACCACTAACCATCTCCCTCTTACTCTTATAGCCACAAAGAGCTCTAAGTTGCCTATCCGTCTCAAGCAAAACATATTCAAGTGGGCTAATTAAGCTTAGAGATGAAAGATTTACCCACTTGAATGAAGGGATGGATGGTGATGGCTTTGGGGGAGAGGTCTCCAGCAACCTTGGCAAGGTGATTTCTAGCTCCATTCCCTTGAGCTCCTCTTTGACAACTCCCACCTCTTTCCAAGCTTCTTCAATATCAACCTCTTCCTCTTGGTAGCTTTCTTCCAATTTGATCTCTTCTTCATTGTTCACCAAGGGCATGGGAGGTTGTGCTTCTTCTTCTTTAATTTCCATGTCAACTACAATGGGAGAGGATTCAAATGTAGATCAGAATTCATCAATGATTGAATCCATCTCTTGATCATCCTCTTCAAAGTCTTCAACCATGATATGCCTTGGAGGTTGTACACCCTCCTCAACATCAAATTCAAACTCCTTAGAAGGGGGTTCTATGACTGGGCTTTCCCATGGACGTTCCACATCTCCTAAGTCTTCGACCACTTCTTCCTCTTCGATAATTCTGGCTTCCTCCACTTGTTCCAATACAAAGTCATGCTCCTTACTGTCCACCGGAGTTTCTAGTGTGTCCTTCATGCTACGTTCTTCATTAGATTCTCCACATGAAGCCATGGGGGTTCCTGGAGTGTCTGAACATTGGGAAGCTAATTGATTTATCGCTTGTTCCAGTTGATGAAGGGTTGCATGAAATTGATCTACTTTTTCCTTGAGGCGAGCCTGTGATTCTTGGGTCAATAGATATGGACATGGTGCTTATGGAAGTGGTGGTCCTTGGGGGTAATTGGATTGAAATTGGGGTGGATAAGGGTTACGATCATATGGAGGTGAATAGTTGTAGGTGGCTTGTGAGTATGGTGGTTCAAAGCTATGTTGAGGAGGTGGTTTATAGGCATATGATGGGGCTGGTTGGTATCTACAAGGGCGTCCACCATATCTATCATCTTGGTACGCACCTCGTAATGGCTCTTGACCATAGTAATTTGGTGGAGGTGGTTTGTCACGAAGGGGTCCACCATGACTATTGTCTTGGCATGCATTGTAGAATGGTCATTGTCCATGGTATCTAGGAAGGTGTTGTTGCCAAGAGGGTTGATCAAATCCTTGTGGCTCCTCCCATCTTTGATTCTTCCAATCTTGATGCCTATTTTCATTATAGTTTCCATTCCTTACAACAACATTGGAACCAAACTTAAAGCCAGAGGGGTGAGAATTCATAGTAGCTAATAAAAAATTAAAAACAAAAACTAATAAAAATTAATGAAAATAAACTCCTAAAACTAGAAACACTAATAAAGAAACGAAAAAGCAAAATTATTTACAATAACCAATAATAAGGCGCACGTTTGAAATTTTCCGGCAACGGCGCCATTTTGACGATCAGATTCTTGCTAGTAAAAAATTTTATAAAAATAATCGCGTTGTAAGTGTAGTTTCTAAACTAGCAAAGAATCCTTTCGTACAAAAACTTTGGTTGTCACAACTAACAGAACCCAATAAAATTTATAACCAAAGTATTTAAACCTCGGGTCGTCTCTCAAAGAATTGCAGGGAGGAGTGTTTATTATTGGTTATGGGAAAAGTATCTTTTTGGGTTTTTGAAATAAGGAACAAGTAAATTAAATGACAAGAAAAATAAATTAATAGTTAAGAAAACTCTTGGCAAGGTATGAGAACTGGAAATCCCATCCTAGTTATCCTTATCAGGTGTGATGAGAATTGTTTATTGCTCCCACTTAGTTAACCCTTACTAAATAAAGGAAAGTCAAGTGGACTAATTAATTTGATTCCTCAAGTCCTAGTCAACTCCTATGGAAAGACTAGCTTTATAGGAATCCAAATCAATCAGCAAATTCCAATTTTCAATCAACAGCTGAGTTTGATAACTCAAGTGTCACCAATTACTCAACCAAAGCAAAGGGGAAAAAATCTAAATTATTTATATTATAAATAGAAGAAAGTAATCATAAATCTAAAATACCTCAAATTGCATTTAAACATAAATTCAAATCTAACATGAAGAGCTCATAAGCCAAATTGGCTAAATAAGTAATTACCAAGAGAAATAGAGCAACTAAAGTAATAGAATAAATAAAAGTAGATAAGAGAAAATAAATTTAAAAGAACATAGAACCTGGAATGCAGAAGAAGTAAACCTAACCTTTAAGAGAAATCCTAATCCTAAATATTAAGAGATTGGAGAGAGCCCCTCTCTCTCTAAAACTACATCTAAAACCTCAAATTGTGAATAATAAATGTTGTATTTATAAATTGATTGATTCCCCCACTTTATAGCCTCTAATCTGTGTTTTCTGGGCCAAAAATTGGGTCAAAACAGCCCAAAAATTGCCCCCAACAATTTTTGGTACGTCCAGCACGCGGCAAAGCCATGCGTGAGCGTCGTCCACGCGTTCGCACAGATCGAGTTTTTGCCAGGTCACGCGTCCGCGTGATCCACGCATGCGCGTCGCTTATCTTCAGGGAAGCTATGGTAAATTATATATCGTTGCGAAGCCCCAGATGTTAGCTTTCCAACGCAACTAGAACCACCTCATTTCGACTACTGTAGCTCAAGTTATGGTCGATTTAGTACGAAGAGGTCAAGCTGGACAGCTTTAGCAGTTCCTTCAATTTCTTGTATTCCTTCCACTTTTGCATGCTTCCTTTCCATCCTCTAAGCCATTCCTACCCTATAAACCCTGAAATCACTTAACACACATATCAAGGCATCGAATGGTAATAAGAGGGGATTAAACATAGGAAATTTAAGGCCAAAGAAGCATGTTTTCAATCATAGTACAAAATCAGGAAGGAAAACGTAAAATTATGCAAATCATATGAATAAGTGGGTAAAGAATTGATGAAACCACTCAATTAAACACAAGATAAACCATAAAATAGTGGTTTATCAGACATCATTAAGGAAATATTGAATTCCAAGCTAATTAAGCCACCTCGTAAAGCTGGCAGTTACCCTGAGCCGAAGAATATCAACAAATCCAAGTACTGCACATTTCATCAGAAATACGGTCACACAATTGATGAATGTGTGATCGCAAAGGATCTCCTGGAACACTTAGCAAGACAGGGACACCTTGACAAATTTATTTCAAGTCATATCGAGAAAAGGGCAGTTCCGACCTGTGACCAGTCTCCCATAGGCCCGTCATCATCATCAAAGGATAAAGAAAAAGCCCCTACCCAGCCCAGGGGCATAATCAATTGCATCTCTGGAGGGTATGCCGGGGGCGAACACACAAGTTCAGCCAGGAAACGCACGTATAGAGCTATGTTGGCACTTGCGGATACCATTAGCAATCCCCAACAAAGTCAGGACATGCCAGAGATGACCTTCCGTTCAGCCGACTTTACTGGTAAAGATGCAAACCTGGATGACCCTGTAGTCATCTCTATCCAGTTGGGCGATCTGATTGTTCGAAAGGTCCTCCTAGACCCAGGGAATAGCGCCCACGTTTTATTTTTTACAACATTTGAAAAAATGAAGCTAAGTACTAACATTTTGCAGCCATTTATTAGAGATTTGGTAGGTTTTTCAGGAGAGCGGATACCTGTCATGGGTTTGGTGTGGTTGCAAACCACACTCGGCGAGAAACCACTCTCCAAGACGCATGACATTCAGTATCTTGTTGTTGACTGTTTTAGCCCTTATAATCTCATTCTAGGAAGGCCATCTTTAAATAGATTTACTGCAATTGTATCCACAATTCATCTCTGTGTCAAGTTTCTAGTGCAGGATAATGTAGTAGCCACGGTTCACAGCGACCTTCAAGAAACTCGGCACTGCTATAATGTGAGTCTAAAGCCTATTAGCTTGGAAAATCACTGAACGACGAGTCAACTCCATACATGCTGAACAGCCAACCTTGGCCGAGCTAGATCCCAGAGCCGACTTTCAAGATCGTACCATACCAAATGAAGAGCTAACAAAAGTTCCGTTAACTGACGATCCAATGAAGTTCACCTTTGTGGGAACATCAACAAAGGACGATGAAAGGGAAAAGGTCGTCCATTTTTTAAGGCAGAATGCTGATCCTTTTGCTTGGACTTCTGCAGACATGCCAAGTATAGACCCATCCATTATCACACACAAGCTTGCGATAAGCCCGACAGCCCGACCAGTATCTCAGAAAAAACGGAACCTCAGAACTGAGAAAAGGCTTGCATCTATGGCCGAGGCCAAGAAGCTCATTGATGCCCAGTTCATCCGATAAATCAGGTTTACAACGTGGTTAGCCAATGTTGTCATGGTAAAAAAAGGTAATGATAAGTGGCGCATGTGCGTTGACTTTACAAATCTAAATAAAGCTGGTCCTAAAGACGCCTACCGTTTACCATGCATTGATACTTTAGTAGATAACTCCTGCGGTTACGGCACTTTGAGTTTCATGGACGCATATTCTGGCTATAACCAGATCCTCATGCATCCATCAGACCAAGAAAAAATAGCCTTTATAACTGAGTATGGTAATTATTGTTACAACGTAATGCCTTTTGGTTTAAAAAATGCAGGGGAAACATACCAGCGATTGATGAACAAAGTAGTTGAACAGCAGATAGGTCGGAATATCGAAGTATACGTCGACGATATGGTCGCTAAGACAAAGACAGGCCACTCCTATATCGCCGACCTTACTGAAATCTTCAGCCAAATCCGATCTTATAAAATGAGACTTAATCCTGAGAAGTGTGCCTTTGGCGTCCGTGGAGGAAAATTCCTCGGATTCGTACTCACCAACCGAGGAATTGAGGCAAATCCAGAAAAATGTCAGACAGTCCTCAATATGAACAGTCCCACAACAATTAAGGAGGTTCAGAGATTAACAGGGAGATTAGCAGCCTTATCCAGATTCCTGCCGTGTCTAGCATCTAAATCGGTTAACTTTTTCCAGTGTTTAAGAAAGAATGCAATTTTTCAATGGGATGAGAAATGTGAAGCAGCATTTAAAAGTTTAAAGCAATTTCTCTCTAAACCTCCTATTTTGCAAAAACCTAAAGTCGGTGAAACATTATATTTATATTTGTCGATTACTAATACAGCAATTAGTTTTGTTCTTGTTGCAGAAAATGAGAATGGCCAGCAACCAGTTTATTTTATCAGTAAGTCATTGTAGAACGCCGAGCTTCGCTACCCGAGGCTAGAAAAGCTCGCCTACGCCCTAGTCTTCTCTGCAAGGCGACTTTGTCCTTACTTCCAAAGCCATACAATCAATGTCAGAACAACCCAGCCACTGCGCCAAATACTCGCCAAACCCGAGCTGGCAGGCAGGTTGATTAAGTGGTCCATCAAGCTCTCCGAATTCGATATTCAGTATCAACCTCGGGGATCTGTCAAATCCCAATACTTGGCTGATTTTGTGGCCGAATTTACTGGACAAAACCCAAACGAGCAGAATACATAGTGGGTACTATTCATCGATGGGGCATCAAATCCTCAAGGATCAGGAGCAGAAAATCTTTTCGAGAACCCAGAAGGAGTTGCCTTCGAGCACTCTCTTTGATTCTCCTTTAAAGCCAGCAATAATCAGGCCGAATACGAGGCTCTGATTGCTGGGCTCAGGTTAGCAATTGAATTGCATGTTACTGAATTAAAAGTTTACTGTGATTCCTTATTAGTAGTCCAACAAGTAAATCAATGCTTTCAAACGAAGGATCCTGTTTTGTTAAAATACCTAGATATTGTTACTCAGCTTGTTGACAATTTTTCAAAATTTGAAATAAATCATATAGCTAGAGATCAGAATCACAGAGCAGATTTACTTTCTAAGTTAACTACCACTCAATCACACACCGCCACACTTCTGCAGTCTACTTTAAACGAGCCAAGCATAAATATAATCGGTGCTTTCACTATGATAAAAGAACATAGTTGGCAACAACCATTTATACAGTTCCTCAAAAATGGGAATATTCCAGATGGAATCCAGGATCCAAAAAAATTTAAAAGGCAAGCATCTTTCTTTACGCTGTTAAATAACACTTTATACAGGCGAGGTTACTCTCGACCTCTACTGAAATGCTTAGACATATCGGAGGCCGACCTTGTTATAGTAGAAGCTCATGAGGGTATATGTGGCATACATTCGGGAGCAAGAAGCCTAGGACAGAAGATCCTCCAAGCTGGTTTTTATTAGCCTACTATCTGGGACGACAGCCGAAACAAAGTCAGAACATGTGATAGCTGCCAAAAACATGCTCGGATCATTAACATACCAGCTGAGAATTTACATCACTCAGTAATAAGCTGGCCATTTAACCAGTGGGGAATTGACATCCTCGGACCATTCCCCACTGCGCCAAGACAGGTTAAATATTTAGTTGTTGCAATTGACTATTTTTCCAAATGGATTGAGGCTCAACCCTTAGCCAAAATTACTTCAAGTCAAATGATTTCCTTTGTATGGAAAAACATAATTTTTAGATTCGGTTTACCTCGTCATATTACTACTGAAAATGGTCGTCAGTTTACCGACCATAATTTCAAAGCTTTTTTGCAGAATTTACAAATAAAGCAGCACTTTTCAACCGTTGACCATCCACAATCAAATGGGTTGGCTGAGGCAGCGAATAAAGTTCTCTTACAGGCTTTAAGGAAAAAGGTGGACGATGCCAAAGGCTTATGGGCTGAACATATCCCCGAAATATTGTGGGGATATAACACTATAGTACACTCCACCACCAAAGAAACACCATTCTGTCTGGTATATGGCTCCGAGGCCATGATACCAATTGAGGTATCATATGGTTCCCTGCGAACAGAAGCCAACGATCATACACAAGCTCGTCACGCCGAGCTTGACCTAATCGAAGAAATACGAAGCACGGCGGCAGTTCATCATCAAGCATTACAGCAGCGACTAGGTCGGTGGTATAACAAAAGGGTGCAGCCGAGAAATTTTGTTGTAGGTGACCTGGTACTGAGAAAAACTGAAGAGGTCCGAAAACCTTCCTTCCATGGAAAGCTTGCAGCAACGTGGGACAGACCTTATAGAGTACACAGAGTCCTCGGAAGGGGAGCTTATCAATTGGAAAGATTGGATGGCACAAAGCTACCCAACACTTGGAATATTAGCTCATTAAAACAGTATTATAGTTGAAAACAGAAGCATGCTAGTACTCTTTTTCCTACCCCAAGATTTTTCCTAAAAAAGGTTTTGCTCGGGGAGGTTTTAATGAGACTAGCTAACTTGGTCTGAATTTGTACAGGTAATACATTTTGAAAATGATTATGTTACTTTCCAAAAAATTCCTTTTTGTCGTACTTCTCTCTAAATACAAATTAGAGATTACGAGCCTAACGTCAATAGCTATAACTGTCAATTTGGTAAAGCAACAATTGCTTCAGACTACTAGTCGCATTACATTTCGAATGCGCACATCAGACGCTAAGCATTGGTTAGCTGATACGACCTAATTCACAAATCCTCTTTTTAGAGAGGAACAAACAAAAATTAGGAACAAACAAAGCCTAATTTAACAGATATAAATACAGTCAGAAAATAGTTCCACATTCAAAACAGACTATTAAGCATCAGTTTCTTCCAAAATAAGCCTTCCAAAGGCAAAATAAAAACAAAATAGTTGAAAAATAAACAGACCCTCTAATCAGCCAAATTGTCGCCATCTTCTTCAGCGACCTCCTCATCATCCACCAAATGACCATCCCGAACCACTTTGCTCGGATCCATAGCAGTAAAATTTTCGTCTGGCACCATGAATTTTGCTTGGGTAACAGCCCATTCAAAACCTTCTGCAAATGCATCCAATATCTCGCCTTCTAGGCTAGATTCCACCTTTTTCAGTTTTAAGGTCACGCCAACAATCTGTTCATTCATGGTGGTTAAGTCTTTCTCTTTTTTATTCAGCATTTCGACGTGTTTCTCATGACTCTCTTTATCTAAGTTTAATTCTTCCTTAACCACAGCAAGCTCTTTCCTAAGCTCGATTAGAGCTGTTTCCTTCGATTCCAACTGTTCTTTGATTGCAGTACTTTCTACAGCAGCCTGCAACACCTTCCTATGCTTTTTCTCTTGAGTCCGGCCTATGCTCGCCAATCGGAACCCAACCACCTAAGCAACAAACACAGGTTGTAATAAATATCACAGTTTCTACATATATTCAAAAAATAAAGTCGGACACTGACCTGCGTGAACTGATCAATACCCACGTCTCCAACTTCCTCAATACAACAGACATCTGAAGAAGCCTGGACAACTTCGTCTGCCACAACAGTAAATGGGAAATTCCTATCCCATAATGAGGGCTCGTCCCCCTCTTCTTCAAACATGTGGAGCCTCTCTTGCTTCAAGGTAATGTCTGACAACTCATTCAGATGAATCCCTTTGCCAGTTTCATCATCATCAATATTAATTACACCGGATTTTCTTTTCTTGAAAACAATTCCTTTCTTCTTCAGTGCTGGTTGATTAACCTCGGCCCCGCCTTCCATCTTTTCTGGATTGGATGAGGAACCTTCGAAGTTCTTCGCCTTGAAACGAGCCCTTAAGCTTGACGCTGAAACGTCGGGATACTTCCCAACTACAAAAACAAAATACAGAGTAACAACGTCAAACTTGAAAATTTTTCCAAATGTAAACCAATCCAGCTGATAAACGCTCACCCAGATAATTTACTACCGCTGCCTTATTCTCCTCCCACGAAAGTAATTCCAACACAGACACTAGACCACCCTTGTCGACCATTTCCATAAGGAAGCCTACTATGCACTCATTACGAGGCGTTATAAGGTCGGGACCCAATATATGCTGCGGGTGACAACATCAGTACAAAAGGAATTTTTCACCCAAACGTTCATCCAGATAAAATGAAAAATCATCATCAACAGATTTTACTTTAAGGAACATTTTCTTAAAATCTTTGAAAGAGGACTTGTATAACTTGAACACAGAAAATCCAGGGGTGCTATTTAAATTAACCCAAAGCCCCTTCCAAACCCCTTTAGCTTGAAATAGAGTAAAAAATAATTCTATTTCTGGTTCAATTTCAAGATATTGCATTAAAACTTGAAAATATTTCGAAAACACCCATCCGTTTGGATGAATTTGAGAAAGAGCACAGTTCATCTGTTTTAGTACATCGCACTCAAAAGAAGTAAATGGTAGTTTCACAAAGAGTTCCTCCAATACACAGCTGTACATATAAAAATTTTCAAAATATTTTTTCCTATGAAAAACACGATCCGTACGGTTGCATGGCAGCAACTCAATTCGAAAAGCTGGCCTAACTATTTTCCCCATATTCACCTCGCTAACACTCCCCTTATCTGCAAATAGAGAAGCCCTTATCTTGACATCCCCATCAACCCAATCATAACAATCGTCATCATCAATTTAGGGTAAAGCCTTCGCTTTCTTCTCAACCATTTTGCTTTTTGAAAAATAAAACCAGAAAGAAACTATAGAGTCAAAGAATTCTTACTAACCTCTCTTGGTCATTTTCTTCAACTTTTCGGAAGTAGCAGCAGTTAAAAACCACAAAATTCCCCTTCAGTAAGCGTAACTTGAAATGAATTCCAAGTAATTCATTTAATAAACCCTTGAGTTCCATAACAAATCCCAGCCCTTCATTAAAACCCGCACCAACAGTTACCAGGCTGCTTAGGAAATTGAACCCACTTTTTAAATTACAGCCAAAATTTAATGAGCACTTATTGTGCCTTTTCCAGTTTCAGGGAAAACCAAAAACTAACACTAAAACAACCAAAACTCCCATTTCATAAAAAATGAGACACGTTGATCTGGGGGCTCCCTACACCGAGCTATAACTCGGATTAAAAAGCTCAACCCGCCTCATTTAAAGCCAGGCTAAACTTGGGGGCTGTGATATGACCGTTATACATCATCAAAAAAGTTATAGCTCGACTACCGTTCTTGTAACGGACACACTGATTTTACCGAGTTATGATCGTAACCGATCTTTCTGCAAGTAACGCCCCAAAAGAGATTAATTCCTCTTAAATGCTAGCAAAACGGTTATCCTCGTCTCCTAGCTATAAAACGGAGCTATCAGAATTTGAAAGGTAGATCTTCTTTTCTGAGATAATAACTCCTCACATATTTCCTATTGACTGACTTGAGCGTCGGAGTGCTTTTTGCAGGTGCTCCCTCACTCGCTGTATTAACTGGCCGAGGTATACCGGGTTTCAACTAGAAGAGTTAGTCGGCCCACATCAGAGGACAGGCTATAACTTGGCTCAACCAGGCAAGAACAATACTAAATATAAAATTATTCAATGTACTATATGATATCTATATCATACTTTGTTCACAAATTGCTATAAACTCGTACACAAAAACTACAACTCACATAACAAACTAAATCGAGGTAATGGTAAAATTACAAAACTAATATGGCAAAAAAGACAGAATCTACCAAAAATATCGACAGAATTCGAGTCAAGCATAATGGGCTTTTACTCTTTATAAAAAGGGAGAAACAACATGAAAGGGACAACTCCTAAAAAAATCATATTTTCACATTTTTTTATTTACTTGTTTACTTGTAATTCACTTTTTCATTAAGATTACTCCACTAACTTGAATATTGGAATACTTTTTGCAGGTGTCCTCGTTCAATGTGTTCTACTTGAAGCCAACAAATAATTATTCTGACGGATCAATCCACTACTCTGAATAGTGCTATAACTCGGTAAAATCTTTGCGGACAAAACATTTGGCTCCCATCGTAGGGTGAGAGACTAACCGCACCATATTTGTTTCCTTTGATTGTGCATTCTTCTGACATGGACTTTGATTATGGTCGACAACGGGATCCCACAGTTATCACAATCTGAGTTGTTGGCGCAAAATGCTGAGCTCCAAGTGGAGGTTTAGAGGATGGCTGAACTATTGGCTTAGCAACAAAACAAAAAACATGACAAAGGAGATCCCAAGTATGCAAGCCCAAATGACGAGCACGCATTGGAAAACTACACGGAGGGGACGACGCCTCCGAAGGGAAAAATGATAACATCCAATCCTTTCTCGAAAGACATTATGAAATTTCATATACCAAAAAACTTTACACTGCTTACCACTGATAAGTCCATATTTTACGATGATTTTTGGGTTGAAAAGAGTGAATTTTATCAATTTGTCTTGCACTTATTCATTGAAATTGCATTCTTTGGTAAATTTCCTCCTAATTGTACTTAGTTATTAAAAACATGCTTTTTATGCTTTAAATTGTCAAAGTTAGTTCACTCTTATTTCATTTGATGCCTTGTGATATGAATTTTAACATTATCCGCAAACTACCGGTAAGTGCACCGGATCGTATCAAGTAATACCACGGTGAGTGGGTTATCGTTCCTACGAGGATTAATGAATTAAGAAAATAATGATTAATTGATTATTCTAGTTAGACAATTCATATTTGAATAATGATTATTCAAAGAGCATAACATTAAAGTAAATAACTGGATTGTAAATGACTGACAGTAAATAACAAGAATATAAATAATTGGGAGGTAAATCAACTAGAAGTAAATGACATGAATGTAAATAGATAGGAATAGAAATGAATTAACAATAAAGCTCAAAAAGGAATCAAAGATAAGATAAGATAGAATCTTGAAGATCAGAGATGTTAATTCTTCCAGAATGATAAATCTCATCTTTATCTCAATCATGCAATTATATATCTCTGGAAAATCATAAGTGATTGAATTCTAATTCCTTAGTAAATCAACCTCTCTTGACTTAATCAATTTCTCATTAGAAGAGATGAAGTACATTCCCTGATTTCTAAGCTACATAATCCTTAAGATCTAAATTTAGTTGATTCACTGTCACATATCAAATCTAAATTGAAAACCATAAGTATTGAGCGAGAGAGGATCTTCAAGCTCATTTCTTATTATTCAATTTTTCAATTGATCATGAAATTTAACCCATATTCAAACCATTTTCCAATGGATTTGAATCATTAAAATGAAGAACGAAAATTCTCTCTTAGAAACAATAATACAAAATTCAAAGATAGAGAATCAACAAATTCATTCTATTATAAACTAACAGAGCTCTTCCCCCTCAACAATGGAAATTAGTGCCTCATTGCAAAGCAAAAGAAAGAAAAGAACTGTGAAGAAGAAGAGAAGTTCAGAATGGGGTGTGGAGTTTCTCCCCTCTGATGGTGTTCTCGTACTGCTCTTTTCAATCCCTATTTATAACTTATTATAAATACAAATTCAAATTCAATTCAAATTACATATAATTCAAAACTAAATTGAGCTTGATTTCTTGGTCTTGATTCACTCTTTGGAAGCTTAGAGAATGGATGAATGGATGAAGAAATTAGAGCCTAGGAGTTGGGCTAATTGTTAGTCATTGTACAACATGCAAACCACGTTAGACGGCAAGCTTTCCTTGCTTCAATTTAGCCCAATGTTGCCTCTGTTTGACTTTTCCGTGCCATGCCAAATGACGACCATGGGACGCCTGCTTCTATGCTCCAATTTTGGCCCAAAATAACTCTTTATTTTGCCTTAGCCGTTAGACACCACAAAACTGGTGTGGGACGCGAACTAGGTATCATGCATACAAATGGGTCATGCATACGCATGATCCCCCTTATGGAACTAGTTGTGCGTACGGATGAGGGATGCGTATGCACAAAACCCATTTTCATACAAAAAACGTGCGTATGCATGACCTCGTTTTCTGCTATCATCATGCATACGCATGAGGGATGCGTATGCATGATTTCCTTTTTGCCATTGGACGCCAAATAAATGAGTGGCGTTGGACGTCAAATGAATCCAAAGTCTCAAATTTGATGAATTTGAGCTTCAAAGTATGTCCTAAGGATTCAGGATGTGTCCTAAGCTTCCTCCTTTGTTCTTTTGATCCTTGTTTTGTCCATCTCCTCTTTTTTTCTTGACTAGCATCTTTCAAAATTTCTTACACTCATGAAACCACAAAGCAACTCCAAGAAGAATTGATCAAAGTACCAAAAAAATCTTAATTAAAGCAAAAAAAATCTCTAACTTTATTCAAGGGAAGAAACTCTAAGAAAAATTGTTAAAAAGTATAAAAATCTTAATGAAGATGATATATCACTACCTTTATTTAAAGAAATAATAACTAAAAATAACTTAAGATGCTCATACATCACCTTGATATATTTTTTTGAGTGATTTAAGGTTTAGGAAGGAAGAATGGCTTGGAAAGATGGAGTAAAAGCATGCAAAAGTGGAGAATTCATGAAGAAATGCAGTTGTGTGTATGCATGGGTCATGCGTACACATCTCTTCTAATTCGTGCATACGCATCATTCATGCGTACGCATGACTCCAGCACGTGACTCACTTAAAAGAACACATGGCTCATGATTTCAATCCCATTTTGGACTCAATCCAACTAATTTCTAAAGCATTTGAAGCATGGATCAAGGGGAGATCAACCAAGTAGTATATTAGTAGTGCAGTATCATGTTTTAGGCAAAATTGTAGAGAAAGAAGCTCCAACTTCTCTCTAGAATTCTAGGTTTCTTAATTTAATTTCTCTCTAGTTTTAGGTTATAATCTTATTTTAGTTTAGTTTTCTTTATATTTTCTTGTTCTAGTATCTTAATTTGTCTAGTTTCTCTTGTTAATTTCTCTATTTCGCTACTTTTTAGTTTATGAACAATTATTGAATTCTAATTTTTCATTTAATACAATTTGATGTTTCTATGCTTAATTGATGCTTACTTGAGTTGTTATTATTATTTTCTTGCATTTGGTAGTCATATATTTTATTAATTCTTGCAATTTATGATGTTTTACTTTTATCTCTTCCAAGTGTTTGAGAAAATGCTTCTTTTAGTTCTAGAGTATATTTTTGGATTCTTGGCTTGGGATTGAGGACTTAGGTGACCTGAGTCATTGATGTCTGATATTGATTAGTGATTTAGGGTTGTTAGTTGATTTTGTTTCCACTAACGCTATCCTTTCACTAAGCCTAATTAATGAGTTGGTTAGGATTTGTAGATTAAGATCAATTATGCTTACTTAACTTCTCCCAATATTTAGGGGTTGACTAAGTAGAATTGCTCTTCATAATTTCCATATTTGTAATTAATGACAAGGATAGTAATCCTTGACTCTTAACACTTGTCAAGATCCTTTTTGTATTTGAATTTTCTTTCTTTTTCCTTAATTACTTTTAGTTTGATTTATTGCATGCTTCTTTAGTTTTTTGCTATTTAAATTCCTGCTTATTACGATCAACCCCCTGACCTCTCATAGCCAATGATACGCACACCCGATTGGAGTTTTGTGGGAGAACGATCTGGGATTTAAAACTCCCAATTAATTGATTTGTAACTTGTGACAATCTATTAAACTTTGATAGGGTTATCTGACGGTTTAGGACTATACCTATAACAAATTCGAGTTTTAACTTGTAAAAATTATAAACTGGTATTTAGCCCTCATCAACCACCCATAATCCCTATGAGGGGCTTGGGGATCCTCACATTCATGTTACTAACTTCTAGTCGATGATGTTTTTCAATGGTGCCTTTGACCCTATACTCTGTCGATCTTTTTCAACATTTTTAAATGGTGTTGCTTTACTTTGGTTTTCTATGTTGCCTGTAGGATGCATTTCAAATTTTGAAAATTTGGAGGACGACTTCACTAACCACTTTTCTTAAAAAATATACGTACATGGGTCGGACTATCTTAACACAATTAAGCAAGGACAACACAAAAGCCTCAAGGACTATATGATACAATTTGCCATGGCGACCATGGAGATTTTAGAGCTTAGCCCAGACGTCTACATACACACGATCAAAAGCGTTTTTTGCCCTGGAAAATTCCAAGAAACCATAGTAGTAGCAAAGCTGAAGATGTTGGCCGAGTTCCGAGAAAAGGCTGCAGGACATATGGAGATTGAAAAGCTCCGCAAAGCTCGGAGGATAGAAAAACAACAACCTCGCCAATAGGAAGAAAAACCCCAGGCCACAAAACAATAATGATGTCAAAAATTCATTCAAGCTAACCCCCAAGTTTAATACTTACACACGATTCAACACCGAGCGGGAGGACATCATAAAAGAAATCCTCCATGCCAAAATTATTAAACCCCCAAGCAGAGTAGGAACCTATCAAGATTAGAGATTCATGGACAAAGGAAAACACGGTGCATTTCACCAAAAATTCAGCTATACAACAGATGAATGCATAGTGGCAAAAGACCTCTTGAAAGTCTAGCTCAACAAGGCCTCCTAGACAAATATGTAAATAAACGAGTACACAAAGAGGGAAACTTCACCTAAGAAGCTAACAGTCGAACTCCAGTGGAGAAAAACAAAGGTGAATGGAGGAATTCTAACCAACACAGGGGATCATTAATTGAATTTCAGGAGAATTTGCTGGACGTAGAAACACAAGCTCAGCTCGAAAGCGAAGCTACCGAGCTATGCTAGAAATAGAAGGAACAACATATCCATCAACATCAAATACAGCCGCGACAACTATCACTTTAACACAGTCTGGTTTCCTTTCACAGAGTCGAAACCTTGATGACTCAATAGTAATCTCCATCCAAATTGACGATTTGTTGGTAAGAAAGGTCTTCCTTGACCCAGGTAGTAGTGCTGATGTCTTATTTTACTCCACTTTTCAGAAAATGAAACTATGTGACAAAGCTATACAACCCTCCTCTAAAAAACTGGTTGGGTTCTCCAGAGAGAGAGTTCCAATACTTGGTTACATCTGGTTAAAAACTACGACAGAGGAAAGCCCCCAATCAAAAATCGTTGATATTCAATACCTAGTAGTGGATTGTCCTAGTCCGTATAACATCATTCTTTGTAGACTATCTTTAAATTCATTTGGATTAATAGTATCCACTTTACATTTGTGCGTTAAGTTTCATGTGCAGGAAGACTTGATTGCAATAGTGCACGCCGACCATAAAGAAGTGGTGCCACAAACCCACATGCAAGCCGTATTCAACTCAAAAGAGTTACTATGGCATATACTAACTTCATCCTCGGGTAGATTTTCGAGAAAGACCCCAACCAATGGACAACCTCGAGAAGGTAACCCTAACTGAAGATACAAATTGTTTTACATATATGGGGTATGCGCTTTTAGGTGAAGAATGATCTCGGCTAATATCTATATTACAAGACAATGCTGACCTATTTGCATGGACACTTGCCGACATGCCAGCTATTGACCCCAATATCATATGCCATAAGCTGGTAATCGATATAATAGTTTGACCTATAGCCCAAAAAAATGCAACCTAGGCATAGATAAGAAGGCGGCATCCTTAGAATAAACCAAGAAACTACTCGCTTCCGGCTTCATTAAAGAATTGAGATTTACAACCTGGCTATGAAAGTGATAATGGTAAGAAAAAACTCAAGTAAATGGCGCATGTAAGATAACTTTACAAATCTTAATAAAGCATGCCCAAAAGATGCATATCCACTGCCTTGTATCAATAAACTGGTTGATAGTGCCTCCAATTTCAATAGCTTAAGCTTCATTGATGCGTATTCTGGTTGCAACCAAATTTTAATGCATTCTGACGACCAAAATAAGACAACTTTTATTATAGAATTTGACAATTTTTGTTACATGGTAATGCCATTTGGCCTTACCAACGACTGATGGATAAGATCTTCCAGTACCAAATAGGACGTAATTTGGAGGTTTACATGGAAAACATGGTGGCAGAAACACATCAAGGAGGTTTACATAGCGCCGATTTGATTGAGGTTTTTAGCCAAATCCAAAGATATAATATGAGGCTAAATTTAGAGAAGTGTGCTTTTGGAGTCCAAGGAGAAAAATTCCTCAGATTCATGCTGACTTCCTAAGGAATTAAAGCAAACCCTGAAAAATGCAGTGCTATCCTCTATATGTCAAGCCCAAAATCAGTAAAAGAAGTCCAGTAGTTAACTAGAAGGCTAGCAATACTATCACAATTCTTACCAACAATAGCAAACCGATCTTACCACTTCTTTCAAACTATATCTAAGAGCAAACAATTCAAATGGAATAAGGACTGTGAGAGGTTATTCTGGAAGCTAAAAACTATCCTATTGTCACCTCTAATACTTCAAAGCCCAGAAGTTGGTAACCGTCAAATTTATACTTATTTATTTTTAACCATGATATAAGCTTGGATCTTGTTGTTGAAACAAGAAAAATACAAAGACCAGTATACTTCGTCAGCAAGGTCCTACCACCAGTAGAGCAAAGATACCCAAAGGTAGAACAGCTGGCATTAGCTTTGGTGAGTACCGCTATAAGGTTGAGACACTATTTCCAATGCCACACAATCATTGTACGAATAGACCAACCACTTCGACAGATCTTAACTAAACCTGAAGTAGCCGGAAGATCAATTAAGTGGTCCATTGAACTTTTCGAATTTGACATTCAACACCAATCAAGGTTGGGTTTGAAATCACAAGTATTGGCTGACTTCATATCCAAGTTCACCGCCATTGACCTACAACACAAACAACCTACTTGGAAGCTGCACATAGACGACACATCCAATAGTGAAGGCAATAGAACTGGAATCCTCCTAGAAGATGGAGCCACGGTAGCAGTCGAACAATCACTGCAATTCTCCTTTTGATGCAAGGAATAACCAGCTAGAGTACGAAGATCTACTTGTCAGGCTAAGGCTCGCGTGCAACCTACAGATACCATAACTTGCGGTCTACTGTGACTCCCTCTTGGTTGTACAATAGATCAATAGGACTTTCCAAGTACGAGATCCTTTGCTTGAGCAATATTGGCTCATAGCAAAGGATCTTATTTCCGAATTTATTACATTTGAGATTATTCATATACCCAAAGAGCATAAAACCTAAGATCTTCATAGGCTCGGGAGACCAAGAAAGAGGAAATCTCTCCTCTAAAAATGCATTCAAATAAAATGAAAATTCATCCAAGGCACTCCTAATTTTCACAAACATTACTTTAAAATCTTTAAAAGATGATTTATATAGACCAAAAAATATTCTGCTAGGATGAATACTCAGGTTTACCCATAGGTCCCTCCTAATCCCTTTTGCTAGAAATAGCGAAAAAAAATAATCTCAGAGAAGGAGGTTGTTCTAATAATTCCATCAAATTCTCAAAGGCTCTAACAAAACCCCAAGTCTTCAGATGTAATTGTGTCGGAGCCCAGTTTAACCAAAACAACACACCACATTGAAAGTAAAAAAAAGGAAACCTAACACCAAGTTCCATAAGCAAACAGCTATAGAAATAAAAATAAGGCCAGTCGCTCAACTTTTCACATACACGTTCACTCTCCCCACATGGCAACACTTCTATTTGAATTCCTTCCTTGACCCACACACCTGAACCGAGCACGTTCATGGACATAACGTCATTAAATCGGGAGACCTGGCTCTTCACACTCTCGTCCACCCAACAGCAAGGATCACTCTCATGTACTTCAACTTTTTCCTTGCCCATCTTTCTTGCACAAAGTCAAACACAAGAGAACCAAAGAAGAAGACAAAACAATAAAGCAAAACTAACCTTTGTTACTCATTTGCAGAGAATGGGAGGTTAAACTCTTTCCCTTTGAAACTTCAACACAAAATTAACTTGGAAAAAAGAACAAATTTTAAGACAACAGTGGGTTATTAAATGATTGCATCCCCCCCTCATTTCTCTATGTTTTTAATCCAAACCGTTCATAAAAAATATTCAAGGAGTTTTTTTATCAAATGCACAAGGATCCATCGAGTTTTGTGCCGCATGTCATATTCATTACGTCATAATAGGCACGTGGAACTAGGTGTCATGTTCATACATATAATATATACATATAAGATAGACCTTTTGGGGTTGTGATGCAAGCTATACCAACCTCACAACTCGGAAAGTGCACCAAATCGTATCAAGTAATACCACGGTGAGTAGGTTATTGTTCCCATGAGGATTAATGAATTAAGCAACCATGATTAATTGATTATTCTAGATAAACGGTTCAATCTTGGTTTGTTGATTTAAAATTAAAGAATAAATTGAAAGCCAAAATCTAATAGAAATAAAAGCAATCAAATGAAGCTATAATGAATTTAACGAAAAGAATATATAGGAGCATAAGTAAATGAATGCAATAAAGTGAAAGTAATAAATTAACAATAGTTAATTGAAAGATGGGAATTAAAAGAGAACAATTAATTGACAAGAATTAAAAGAAAACAATAAATGACTGGAATCAATAGAAAGCTATTAGATGACTTGAATTATAAGAAAGCTATTAAATGGCAGAAAGAGTAATTCGAAACTGGGGTTAAGGGTTTGGAGATGTGAACGCCTCAGAACCAATGATTCTCACTTCTTTTTCAAAAATGCAAATAAGATCTCTAGCTAATAATAAGTAATTGAACCCCAATTCCTTGGTGATTCAATTCCTCTTAACTTAATCAATTGTCAATTCCTTGATCAATTGCTCATGACAAGAGGTGAAGGATGATTCCTGATTATGAACCACACAATTCTTTGAGATTCAAATCTGATTGATTAAATGTCACTTATCAATTCTAGATTCAAGATCATAAGAATTGTAACAAAGAAGTTTTCAAGCTTTAATTCCTATGATTACATTTTCATGTTAATCATAGATATCAAGTGAGATTTAAACTATTTCCCAATAGATTTGAATCCTTGTGATGAAGAACGAAAACTCTCTCTTAGAACAACAATGCATAGATTTATAAGAAGAGAAACATCATTGATTCATTAGAATTTCACAGAGCTCCTTCCCTTAATGGAGAGAATTTAGCTACTCATGCTACAGAGCTAGAATTCAAAATAAAGAAGAGAATGTATCCAGAATGCCCCTAACAAAGTGATCTCTTTGGCCTTTTATACTACTAACCTAATTAATTAACTAAAATTGAAATTCAAATTCACTTCAAATTACATTCAAATTTACTCTTGCTTTTGTGGTGATTCCTCTTTAGTTGGATCTTCATTCCTTGTGTACTATGGGCTTTATTCTCTCTTGGACATTTTGATGCACATTGAAGGAGTATTTGACATGACTTTCAAGTGAAGCACATTTCAGATGTGGAAGGAGTGACATGGGCATGGTTTAGAAGTGAGCCACGTTTGCACGCCTTCAATATAACCAAAATAGCATAGCCTCTGGAGTTTGGCCTAGCGTAGCTCTCAAGTGAAGTTTGCGTGAGGAACGTCCTTGGGAGCAAACAATGCATGAAGAGTAGGAGAGCTGGCGTGAGTGGTCTCCTGGGCTAGTGACGCCTTCGAGCATGCCTTGGAGAAGGTTGTGCAAGCTTGATTCAAGCGTTTGGAATGCTCCTTGGGGCATGTGAAATGCCTCATGAGAAGCCAAATTGGAGCCCTTTTAGTGCCATGCTTGTAGCGTTTAGAAAGCTCATCCTAGGCGTGCAAAATGCTTCATGAATGGCCTTCCGAGAGGTATCCTTGTTTGGGTGTTTGGGACTTTATTCTCTAGGCATGTGGAACGCCCTTTTTGTAGCAAATTGAAGTACCTGGGTCTTGGCCCAATGTGACTCTAACGTGAAGCATGTGAGGATGTGAGAAACACTTTCGATGAGCTTCATGAAGGGGTGTGAGTGGTGTTGGGAGCATCTGGGACGCCTTCGAGCAAGCATGATGCAAGGGTTAGCAACCTTTGAAGAGACGTGAGTGACTCTATTGGAGGAAGGGACGTTTTTGATGGAATGGCAAGGAAGCGTGAGTGGTATCCTTGGAGAGAGACGCCTTCGAGCACACCAACAAGGAAAGTCTGCATGGGCGTTCAAACGTTCTCTCTAGGCGTTTGGAACGCTCATTAGCAACTAAAAATGAAGTCTTGGAAGTGGGCTTGGCGTGTCATGGGAGTGAACGATGTGAGGCATGTTCTTGGGAGGTGAGCTAAGCTTTCAATGGCGTGAGTGGTGTCCCTAGGATAGTGACGCCTTCGAGCCTGCTAGTGAAAGAGGGTTGCAATAGGCATTTGGAACTCCACTTGAAGCGTGCAAAACATCCATGCTTGAAGTTTTGGTCTAGCATGAAAGTGTCCTCATTTAGAGCGTTTGGAACTCCCCTTTTTAGGCGTGCAAAACACTTTATTGGTTGCTCCCTAGGAGGTTGAATTGGTGGAGTTTGGAATTCCATCTCTAAAGTGCACAACGCCCTTCTTGCCTGGTTCCTTTATTTATGCTTTTTCTCCTCTTTTTTACCCTTTTTCTACAATAATCACTAAACCAAATCATTTCAAAGTAATATTCAATTTAAGCATGAAAACACCACATTATTAAGCAGGATTTATTAACTTTCTATATAGAATAACAAAGAAAAAGTAACTATTATGCACACGCATCAGGCTGGAGACCTCCAACACCCGACACATCAAATGGTCGAGGTATACAAATAAAAGCTCAACCTACTTTCTTCCCTTTAGGACAGGTCAAGCTTGGGGGCTATGATTCGTACGTCATACCTCGACCACAAACTGCTATAAACTCGGACATGAAAGCCATGACTCATGTAACAAACCAAATTGAGGTAACGGTAGAATTACAAAACTGATACGGCAAGAAAGGCGGAACCTATTGAGAATATCGACAGAGTTCGAATCAAGCATAACGGGCTCTTACTCTTTATACGGAGGGAGAAACAACGTGAAAGGAGAAGCTCCAGAAAAAAATCATACATTCAAACTTCTTATTTACTTATAGTTTGTTTTTTCATTAAGATTACTTCACTAATTTGAGTGCCGGAGTACCTTTTGCAAGTATTTTCGCTCGTTGTGTTCTACTTGAAGCCGACGAATAGTTCTTTCGACGGATCAACCCGCTACTCTAAGAAGGTGCTATAACTTAGTGGAATCTTCACACACAGAACACTATATACACATAACAAAAAGTTTAGAAAAAATATATGTACACCAAGATTTTCTAAATTCATATTATATATATAGTAACTAAAATTATATATGAAACTAGTTTTAAGAAGAATATTAAAAAGGAAATTAAAATTTCAATTTTCAGTGTATTAAATAAATGAAATTCCTCTTAATTGCTACTTACGTCATCATAGTGTGATGAAGTTTCATATTAGTTAAGCATAATGTCATTTAGGTGTGGGTCCCATTTGGTTTGTGGGTTGCAAGGTTAGTAATCAGTCGTCCCCGCCCCCACCCATATCACAATTTTTTCAACTATTTATTGTGTTCTTGATTTTGAATATGAATTTAGACTTGAATTATGGGTTTTACTTTGAAAAGTCAGTAGGATCAATAAATAACGACAGCTATGGCCCTAATGTGGTGACTTGCATCCACTCTCATGATGATCTCTTCTCCGTATAAAAATTTGAGTTGTTTTAAAATTTGAATTCTCAATTTTAAACTCTAAATTTTAATTATTAATTTTAAATTTATCAAAAATTAAAATTAAAAATATAATTTTATAATAAAAAATTTTGATAAATATTAATTAACTAAAACAATTTTCTATAGTTATTTTTTAATATTTAAAAAAATTAATAACAATAATTAAGAATAAGTACAAGTAAGTTACAACTTTAATAATCGAATTGAAATATTAAGATTACTTGTTTATTCTACTCTTCACACTTTAATAAATAATAAAAAATATATCTACATTAAAATTTAATTATTAAATTAATAATTATATATTAGATATAAATATATATTATTTAATTTATTTTTAATATATTTTTTATTTAATATATATTTTATATTAATAACTAATTAACTAATAATTAATTTTTAATTTATACATATGATTGATAAATAATATGTACGCTAATATTTTTCTAGAATAACGAGCCCGATTATTTGTATTTTTTTTTTTACTCAATGGAATTTATAAAAGTCAGGTGTGCTACATTGTGTTGAATTGACTTGCTGAATGTATGGATAAGTGATCTGCAAATTCAAATCCGGATAAGGAAAGTCACTCTAGTAATAATTATAAGTTACTGATGAGTATGGATAACGGATAGGTTCGGATTAAATGTCAAATCTTTATAGTTCTCTATCTTTGGAAATTTTAACAGATATTATCACAAAGAAATTTTATTTATAATATTAATGTAATTTATATTATTTGATATAATATATAAAATTAAAATTGAGATTTTTAGATGGAATTTAAACTGAGTAATATCTTATGTGTACGTAGTGGAGATTCTGTAAAATATTCAAAAAGCTTATTGAGCTGAAATTTTAAAATGTATTCTTATTTTAAGGGAAGCTATGTTAAAATTTTTAGAAAAACTAGTTAAAACACACTAAAAAATAAAATCAAGACACAATAAATAAAGCATAGCTTTAGTGACCAAAACAAATAAAGTATAGCTTTTTGGAATTCGTAGGTATCATTGAATTATGGCGGTTAGAAACAAGAGACTGAGAGAGTAATCTGAAAAGTATATTATTGAGTGTGTGATGAAAGATACAATATATAAGGGGTATTTATAGGTACTAGATGAATCAAAGTAATAAAGGCATAGAATCCTATAATTAATATACAGATATACTATATAAATATAGACGATACTAATTGATCTAAATTGATTCTAATGATTCTCTAACATCCCCCCTCAAACTCAAGTGGGAGCTAAGGATACCAACTTGAGTTTGGATAACAAAGTCCGGAAACGAGTCGGGTGATGAGCTTTCATGAAGATATCAGCAGTCTGATCTAGTGTTCCAACAGCAATGAGACGAACAGCATCAATAAGGATACGTTGCCGAACAAAGTGACAATCAATCTCAATGTGTTTGGTGCGTTCATGTAACACATCATTATGGGCAATCTGAATAGCACTACGGTTATCACAAAAAAACATCAGTAGGGGACGACTGAGGAGCACCCAGATCTTCGAGAAGCCAACGAACCAAGATAACCTCACTAGTGATGTCAGCGAGAGCACGATACTCAGCTTCTGTGCTTGAGCGAACAGTGAACATTTGCTTCTTAGCACGCTAAGAAATGAGAGCGTCGCCAAGGAACAAACAGTAACCAGTAGTAGAACGACGATCAGTGGGATCACCAGCCCAATCAGCATCAGAGTATGCCTAAAAGGTCAAAGAGAAATGGGCAGAAAAATAAAGGCCATGAAATAGAGTGCCTTTGACTTAGCGAAGAATGCGAAGAAATGCCGCATAGTGAGTAGTACGAGGAGCTGACAAGAACTGGCTGAAGACATGAATTGGATAGGCAATGTCTGGTCGGGTGACAGTCAAGTAGACGAGACCTCCAACTAACTGTCGATAGAGAGTCGGATTATCCAAAACAGTGCCATCCATAGGGGTAAATCGAACATTAGGCTCAATAGGAGTAAACTCAGTGCGACTATCTGTAATCCCAGCGCGAGCAAGAAGATCAGAAGCATACTTAGCCTGAGAGAGATAGATGCCATTGGTGCACGAAATTGTGATTCACACTTTTCACAACTCCGCACAACTAACCAGCAAGTGCACTGGGTCATCCAAGTAATACCTTACGTGAGTACGGGTCGATCCCACGGAGATTGTCGGCTTGAAGCAAGCTATGGTCATCTTGTAAATCTTAGTACGGCGGATTCAAATGGTTATGAGGTTTTGATAATTAAAAGATAAATAAAACATAAAATAAGATAAAGGTACTTATGTAATTCATGGGTGGGAATTTCAGATAAGTGTTTGGAGATGCTTTGTTGCTTCTGAACCTCTGCTTTTCTATTGTCTTCTTCCAACCATGCGTACTCCCTTCCATGGCAAGCTGTATGATCCTCTTGGATGAAACATACCAGGTACGGTCTCTGCACGGCTAATCAACTGTCGGATTTCTCGTCTAGGATGAAAAATACCAGGTACAGCTACCACACGGCTAATCATCTGTCGGTTCCCGCTAGCGTCGGAATAGGACCCTTGTCCTTTTGCACACTGTCACTGCGCCCAACATTCGCAAGTTTGAAGCTCGTCACAGTCACCCCTTCCCAGATCCTACTCGGAATACCACAAACAAGGTTTAGACTTTCCGGATCTCAGGATGGCTGCCAATGGTTCTAGCCTATACCACGAAGATCCTAATCTCACGGACTCGGTCCGTGTATTAGAGACCCAAGAGAATATACTCCAGCTGTCGTCCAATGACTACGTTGAACATCATGTAGACTGCTTTGTGGTTGTCAAGCACGCAGATCTTGGCTAAGCGAGTAACGAAGATAGTGGGTGATTGTCACGGGTCACCCCTTCATTCTGACTTAACTGAATTAAGTACAAGAGTATATCTTGGAGAAGAAGTAGGTGTGAATTGAAAGAAAAACAATAGTACTTGCATTAATTCATGAAGAACAGCAGAGCTCCACACCTTAATCTATGAGGTGTAGAAACTCCACCGTAGAAAGTACATAAGAGAGAAAGGTCTAGGAATGGACGTGTGGCCAGCCTCCAAGTCCAAGGATGATAATATCATAATCCTAATACAATAGTAAAAAGTGCTATTTATACTAAACTAGTTACTAGGGATTACAGAAAATGAATAACTAAGTGCAGATAGTGCAGAAATCCACTTCCGAGGCCCACTTGGTGTGTGCTTGGGCTGAGCATTGAAGCTTTCACGTGCATAGGCCACTCTTGGAGTTAAACACCAACTTGGGTGCCAATTTGGGCGTTTAACTCCAGTTTTGGTGCCAGTTCCGGCGTTTTACTCCAGAAAAGGGTCTCAGGTGGGCGTTTAGACGCCAGTTTGGGCCATCAAATCTCGGGCAAAGTATGGACTATTATATATTGCTGGAAAGCGCAAGATGTCTACTTTCCAAAACAATTAAGAGCGCGCCAATTGGGCTTCTGCAGCTCCAAAAAATTTACTTCGAGTGAAGGAGGGTCAAAATCCAACAGCATCTACAGTCCTTTTTCAGCCTCTGAATCAGATTTTTGCTCAGGTCCCTCAATTTCAGCCAGAAAATATCTGAAATCATAGAAAAATACACAAACTCATATTAAAGTCCATAAATTTGATTTTTGCATAAAAACTAATAAAAATATAATAAAAAGTAACTAAAACATACTAAAAACTATGTAAAAATAATGCGAAAAAGGGTATAAATTATCCGCTCATCACAACACCAAACTTAAATTGTTGCTTGTCCCCAAGAAACTAAAAACAAAATAGGATAAAAAGAAGAGAAAATACAGTAAATCTCAAAAATATCAATGAAAATTAGTTTCAATTAGATGAGCGGGACTAGTAGCTTTTTGTTTCTGAACAGTTTTGGCATCTCACTTTATCCTTTGAAGTTCAGAATGATTGGCATCCATAGGAACTTAGAATTCAGATAGTGTTATTGATTCTCCTAGTTCAGTATGTTGATTCTTGAACACAGCTACTTTATGAGTCTTGGCCGTGTCCCTAAGCATTTTGTTTTCCAGTATTACCACCGGATACATAAATGCCACAAACACATAACTAGGTGAACCTTTTTAGATTGTGACTCAGCTTTGCTAGAGTCCCCAGTTAGAGGTGCCCAGAGCTCTTAAGCACACTCTTTTTGCTTTGGACCACGACTTTAACTGCTCAGTCTCAAGTTTTTCACTTGACACCTTCACGCCACAAGCACATGGTTAGGGACAGCTTGATTTAGCCGCTTAGGCCAGGATTTTATTCCTTTGGGCCCTCCTATCCACTGATGCTCAAAACCTTGGATCCTTTTTACCCTTGCCTTTTGGTTTAAAGGGTTACTAGCTTTTTCTGCTTGCTTTTTCTTTTTCTTTCTTTTTTTCGCCATTTTTTTCGCAAGCTTTTGCTATTCACTGCTTTTTCTTGCTTCAAGAATCAATTTTTTGATTTTTTAGATTATCAATAACATTTCTCTTTTTTCAATATTCTTTCAAGAGCCAACAATTTTAACATTCATAAACTTCACTATAAAAAATATGCACTGTTCAAGTATTCATTCAAAAAACAAAAAGTATTGCCACCACATCAAACTAATTAGACTAATCTCAAGATAAATTTCGAAATTCATGTATTTCTTATTCTTTTGCAAATAAAAACATTTTTCATTTAAGAAAGGTGAAGGATTCATAGAACATTCATAGCTTTAATACATAGACCCTAGACACTAATGATCATGTAATAAAGACACAAACATAGACAAAACATAAAGCATGAAACCAAAAAATAGAAAAATAATAACAAAAAAATTAAAGAACGGGTCCACCTTAGTGATGGCGGCTAGTTCTTCCTCTTGAAGATCTTATTGAGTGCTTGAGCTCCTCTATGTCTCTTCCTTGCCTTTGTTGCTCCTCTCTCATGGCCTTTTGGTCCTCTCTGATTTCCTTGAGGATAATGGAGTGCTATTGGTGCTCCATCCTTATTTGCTCCATGTTAGAACTCAAATCTCCTAAAGAGGTGTTGAGTTACTCCCAATAGTTGTGTGGAGGAAAGTGCATCCCTTGAGGTATCTCAGGGATTTCTTGATGAGAAATTTTCTCATGCTCTTGTTGAGGTCCATGAGTGGGCTCTCTTGTTTTCTCCATTATCTTTCTAGTGATGGGCTTTTGAGATGAATCTCTCCATTTCCCATGACTCAGAGGTGGAAGCAATTGCCTTCCCTTTCCTCTTTCTAGAGGTTTCTCCGGTCTTAGGTGCCATTAATGGTTATGGAAAAATAAAAAGCAGAGCTTTTTCCCACACCAAACTTAAAAGGTTTGCTCGTCCTCGAGCAAAAGAAGAAAGAAAGGAGTAGAAGAAGAAGAAGAAATGGAGGAGATGGAGGGGGTAGTAGATTCAGCGAAAGGGGGTTAAGTGTGTATGATGTGTGAAATTGAAGGTGGTAAGGAGGAGTATTTATAGGGTAAGAGAGAGGGGGAATTCGTGTATGAGGGGTTGGGTTTGGGAGGGAAATATTTTGAATTTGAATGGTGAGGTAGGTGGGGTTTTGTGATGGATGGATGTGAATGGTGAAGAGATTATGGGGAAGAGGGTAGGATTTGATAGGTGAATGGTGTTTGGGGAAGAGGTTTTGATGTAATTGGTCAAGGGTATTTGGGGAAGAATATTATAGAAAGGTGTGAAGAAGAGAGAAGAAGAGGTGGGGTAGGTGGGGATCCTGTGGGGTCCACAAATTCTGAGGTGTCAAGGAATTCTGCTCCCTGCACCTTATTGGCGTTTAAACGCCCTCTGTGTGCCATTTCTGGTGTTTAATGCCAACTCTGCTACCATTTCTGGCGTTAAACGCCAGTCTGATGCTCCTTTCTAGCGTTTAACGCCAGCCAGACACCAGACTCCCTTTTCTGGCATTAAACGCTCATAATGCTGTCCATTATGGAGTTTAATGCCCAGAATGCTGCCAGATTGTGCGTTAAACGCCCATTCTGCTATCCCAGTAAGCCTGTCTTCCAGGGTATGCTATTTTTGATGCTGCTTTTGATTTTGCTTTAATTCTACAGCTGTTTTTATGACTTCACATGATCATCAACCTAAAAAAAACATAAAATGACAATGGAATATAAATAAATATAATTAAATAACATTGGGTTGCCTCCTAATAAGCGCTTCTTTAATGTCAATAGCTTGACAGTGAGCTCTTAGAGAGCTTCATAGAGACTCAGAGCTTAATGGTGGCCTCCCAACAACAAACTTAGAAGTTGAGTGTGGGGGCTCTGTTTGACTCTGTATTGAGAGAAGCTTTTCATGCTTCCTCTCCATGGTTACAGAGGAAGATCCTTGAGCCTTAAACACAGGGTAATCCTCATTCAATTGAAGGACTAACTCTCCTCTGTCCATATTAATAATAGCCCTTGCTGTGGCTAAGAAGGGTCTTCCAAGGATGATGGATTCATCCTCATCCTTCCCAGTGTCTAGGATTATGAAGTCAGCTGGGATGTACAGGCCTTCAACCTTCATTAAGACATCCTCTACAAGTCCATAAGCCTGTTTCATTGATTTGTCTGCCATCTCCAGTGAGATTCTTGTAGCTTGTACCTTAAAGATCCCTAGTTTCTCCATTACAGAGAGTGGCATGAGGTTTATTCCTGACCCCAGGTCACACAGAGCCTTCTCAAAGGTCATGGTGCCTATGGTACAGGGTATTAAGAATTTTCCGGGATCCGGTTTCTTCTGAGGTAACTTCAGTTGAACCAAAGCATTCAGTTCATTGATGAGCAATGGAGGTTCATCCTCCTAAGTCTCATTACCAAATAACTTGGCATTCAGCTTAATGATTGCTCCTAAATACTGAGCAACTTGCTATTCAATAATATCTTCATCCTCTTCAGAGGAAGAATACTCATCAGAGCTCATGAATGGCAACAATAAGTTCAGTGGAATCTTTATGGTCTTTGTATGAGCCTCAGATTCCTTTGGTTCCTTATTAGGGAACTCCTTAGTGGTCAGTGGACGTCCAGCAAGGTCTTCCTCACTGGAAATCACTACCTCTTCCTCCTCTATAGGTTCGGCCATGTTGGTTATATTTATGGCCTTACACTCTCTTTTGGAATTCTCTTCTGTATTGCTTGGGAGAGTACTAGGAGGAGTTTTAGTAACTCTTTTACTCATCTGACCCACTTGTGCCTCCAAATTTTTGATGGAGGACCTTGTTTCAGTTATGAAATTGAGAGTGGTCTTAGATAGATCAGAGATTATGGTTGCTAAGTCAGAGAGGCTCTGCTTAGAATTCTCTGTCTGTTGCTCAGAAGATGATGGAAAAGGCTTGCTATTGCCAAACCTATTTCTCCCACCATTATTATTATTGAAGCCTTGATTAGGCTTCTGCTGATCCTTCTATGAGAAATTAGGATGATTCCTCCATGAAGGATTATAGGTGTTTCCATAGGATTCTCCCATGTAATTCACCTCTTCTATTGTAGGATTCTCAGGGTCATAAGCTTCTCCTTCAGAGGAGGCTTCTTTAGTACTGCCAGATGCAGCTTGCATTCCAGTCAGATTCTGAGAAATCATATTGACTTGTTGAGTCAATATTTTTTTCTGAGCCAATATGGCAATCAGAGTATCAATCTCAAGAACTCCTTTCTTCTGAGTCATTCCATTATTCACAGGATTTCTTTTAGAAGTTTACATGAACTGCTTATTTGCAACCATCTCAATGAGTTCCTGGGCTTCTGCAGGCGTTTTCTTCAGGTGAAGAGATCCACCAGCAGAGTGGTCCAATGACATCTTGGACAATTCAGACAGACCATCATAGAATATACATAAGATGCTCCATTCTGAAAGCATGTCAGAAGGACACCTTTTGATCAATTGCTTGTATCTTTCCCAGGCTTCATAGAGGGATTCACCTTCCTTCTGTCTGAAGGTTTGGACTTCCACTCTAAGCTTGCTCAACTTTTGAGGTGGAAAGAATTTGGCCAAGAAAGCATTGACCAACTTTTTCCAAGAGTTCAGGATTTCTTTAGGTGGTGAGTCCAACCATATCCTAGCTCTGTCTCTTATAGCAAAGGGGAAAAGCATAAGTCTGTAGACCTCGGTATTAACCCCATTGGTCTAAACAGTGTCACAGATTTGCGAGAATTTAGCTAAGAACTGATGAGGATCTTCCAATGGAAGTCCATGAAACTTGCAATTCTGCTGCATTAGAGAAACTAATTGAGGCTTAAGCTCAAAGTTGTTTGCTCCAATTGTAGGGATTGATATGCTTCTGATGCCAGGGCATCTTGGCCAGTTTCACTGACCTTTTCTTTACTGTTTTTAGGATAGTTTCATGCATTTCTTTAGGAAATAAGCTAGTTTTGGGTAAATATTCACTTATGCCTTGACTCAAGCATACATTGTGCATTTCACATGATTTCATGAGGATTTTGCATAAGTTTAGTGACAAATATTATGTTGCATTACTCATGACTTGGACTAGAGCTTTGATGCATTTTGTTGCTTGATTTCAGGACCAAAAAGAAGCAAGAAAAGGGGGAGGTAACTTGCAACATTAATGAGAAAAGTGATTGCCAATAACACTCTCAAAAAAGCCATCAATGCCCACGTTAGAGAGTCACGTTAACCAAGTTAACGTGAACTCTAACGTGGAGAAGAGAAGTTGAGCCAACATTAGTGACACTCAACATTGTCACTAACGTTGGCAATCACTCATAAGTGGCCACGTTAGAAGCCACATTAACCTAGTTAACATGGCCTCTAACGTTAAAGGGGGGAAGAGAAGCCAACGTTAGTGACACTCAACATTGTCACTAACGTTGGCCTATGGTGCAAAGTACCACGTTAACTCCTACGTTAACTTGGTTAACGTGGGAACTAACGTAGAGGATGAAGAGTTGTCGACAACGTTAGTGACACTCAACATTGTCACTAACGTTGAAGCAACCACACAATCCCCAAGAGTCACGTTAACTTCCACGTTAACTTGGTTAACGTGGAAGCTAACGATGAGAAATGAAGGATGAGCCAACGTTATTGACACTCAACATTGTCACTAACGTTGGGATGGCTAAAAGATGGCCACGTTAGAAGCCACGTTAACCTAGTTAACGTGGACTCCAACGTGAGACCTAGGGGCACATTGGAACGTTAGTGACAATGTTGAATGTCACTAACGTTCTCGAAGGATGGCAAAGGCCACGTTAGAAGCCACGTTAACCTAGTTAACGTGAACTTTAACGTGAAGCAAGAAGGGGCACACTGGAACGTTAGTGACAATGTTGAGTGTCACTAACATTCTCGAAGGTTGACAAGGCAACGTTAAAAGCCACGTTAACTAGGTTAACGTGGGTTTTAACGTGAGGCAAATGGGGTGCATTGGAACGTTAGTGACAATGTTAAGTGTCACTAACGTTCCCGAACTTGGACTTTCACTAAATGATTAACACTCCTTACGCCCTGAGCTTAAGTCTCTGCCCACTTCGCACTTTCTCTCTGCAAGTAAAGCCAAGCCCAAATAAAGAAAGGAACTGCTTCAAACTCAAGATCCAAAGGCCCAAGACTTGAAGAGTGAACTAGAAGCTGAGAAGAGTAGTATATATAGGAGTAGCTTTGAATTGTAAAGGAGTTCTAGAGGCTGAAGAACCACTCTCTGTATTTTACTTTCTTTGCAATTTCTAGTTTTATGATGTATTCTCCATCTTTGTTTTCATTTTCAAGAGCTATGAACAACTAAACCCCTTTCATTGGGTTAGGGAGCTCTGTTGTAATTTGATGGATCAATACTAATTTTCATTGTTCTTCTTCTATCTTTCCTCTTGATTTTACTTGAAAGCTTTCGATCTTCATCCAATTGAGTAGTTATCTTGGAAGAGAAGTTATTCAAACTTGGATCTCTTTTGAACCTTGGAAGAGGAATGAAGAGATCAAGCTAGAAATGCTTTCTCATGCTGGACCAAATTGGGTTTGGATGGGTATGTGACTGTAACCCTCTCAATACTTGGTTTGGGAAATGCATGTAGTATAATCAGTGACCATACTTCATCTCTTCTCATGAGCAATTGACCAAGGAATTGGCTATTGATCAAGATTTGAGAGATTGAATTGCAAGGAATTGCAATTCAATCACTTAAGATTGCCAAGGAGATCAATGAGTGCATTGATTGAGGAAGAGATGAAAATGAACTTGATCCGGAGAATTACAACATCTCCTAAGCCCAATGAACTCCCCATCTCTAATCTTACCCATTCTCTTTAATTTCTGCGATTTACTTTTATGAGCAAATCCCCCATTCCCATTTATAATTCTGCAATTTATTTTCAGTCATTTACTTCCAGTCCTTTAATTCTAGCATTTACTTTTCTGTTATTTACATTCCCGCCATTTTATTTTTTGCAACTCTCAACCCAATTTCTGGATTCGCTCAACTAGAACATTCTTCTAATTAAAGTTGCTTGATCAATCAATCCCTGTGGGATTCGACCTCACTCTATTGTGAGTTTTTACTTGACGACAACTTCGGTACACTTGCCGAAGGAAGATTTGTTGAGAGATAAGTTTTCCCCGCATCAAGTTTATGGCGCTGTTGCCGGGGATTGATTGTGCATCAACAATGATTAGATTGGAAGATCACTAGATTGAGCATTTTATTTTGTGAATTTCATTTTTCTGTTTGAGTGATTTACTTTTTGTTTTAGCTAAACTTCTTCCCTTCTCCCTCTACCCGTTTGTTTTTCTTTGTTATTTTCAATTCTGTTTGCTAACCCACTAACTGTTTGATATATTGCATCACCCACAACTAAAAATAACTCTGACACAAATACTGTCTGCACCTATTTTCTTTGCTTGTACTTGTTGGTTGTATGACAAGGAGAAGAAGCGGGGCTTCAACTTCCTTTGATTTTGAACCAGAGAGAACCTTCCTTAGACTAAGGAGGGAGGCAAAAGGAAAATGAGTAGTTGGTGCTGAAGAAGAAGAGGAACAGTTTGAGGAATACTTTGAACCAAACATGGAAGAAAACATGGAAAATCATCATGAAGAATAGACTCACAACCATGGCAGAGGAGGTGGAGCAAATCATGCTGGGGAGGATAGAAGAGTTTTGGGCTCTTACATTAATCCAAACCCAGGCAATTGTAGAAGTAGCATCCAAAAGCCAACAATCCATGCCAACAACTTTGAACTTAAACCACAGCTTATCACCCTTGTTCAGAACAACTGTTCGTTTGGAGGAGGTGTTCAAGAAGATCCCAACCAACATTTGACCACCTTCTTGAGAATATGTGACACAGTGAAATCTAATGGTGTTCATCCTGACGCCTATAGATTGCTCTTATTTCCCTTCTCACTCAGAGACAAGGCAGCCAAGTGGCTGGAATCCTTCCCAAGGGAGAGCTTGACAACTTGGGAGGATGTGGTGAACAAATTCTTTGCAAGATTCTACCCTCCTCAACGAATCAATAGGCTGAGAGATGAGGTTCAAACCTTCAGGAAACAGGATGGTGAGACTCTGTATGAAGCATGGGAGAGGTTCAAAGACTTAACAAGGAGGTGTCCACCTGACATGTTCAACGAATGGGTCCAGCTGCACATTTTCTATGAAGGGCTCTCTTATGAGTCAAAGAAGGCAGTAGACCATTCATCTGGAGGGTCCTTGAATAAGAAGAAGACCATTGAGGAAGCCATAGATGTTATTGAAACAGTAGCAGAAAATGACTACTTCTATGCTTTCGAAAGAGGGAACACAAGAGGAGTGATGGAGCTAAACAATGTAGACGCTCTGTTGGCCCAAAACAAGCTCATTACCTAGCAGCTGGCTGACCTCACCAAGAAGATGGAGATGAACCAAGTAGCAGCAACCTCCACTTCATCAACAACACAAGAAGGAGTAAACCAAGAAGCAGAAGGGAGTCAGGAGCAAGCCAACTACATTGGGAATTCACCAAGTAAAAACTATGATCCATACTCCAAGACTTACAACCCTGGATGGAGAAATCACCTGAACTTTAGGTGGGGAAGTGAGCAAGAGCAAAACCAAGACCAGAGATGTTACAACTCCAACAACAATGCAGCTCACCAACAATTCACCCAGAGGACATCTCAACACCCCCACAACAACACTTCTCCACATACTTATCAAAACCAAAATAGCACATCTGCTCCGAACCACTCATCAATTGATGACAGGCTCTCTAAGATTGAAGCCTTACTTGAAGGAATATGCCAAGAGATTCAAGAAAATAAGGTGTTCAAAGAGGAGGTGCGAGCCAATATTAAGAGCCAGGGAGAAACCATTAGGAAGATGGAATTCCAGGTGGGATATTTAGCTGAGAAGATTCCCAAACCTACTGATAGCTTCCCAAGTGACACTGAGAAAAACCCCAAGGGAGAAGTAAAGAAAGTAAGATGGAAAGATTGTAAAATGGTCACTACAAGTGATCAAGAGATTAAAGACAAGCAAGGCAAAATGTGCAAACAACCTGAAGACAACTCAACAAAGGAGGAGGATAGAGATCACAAAGAACCAGAAATCTCACAACAAGAGCTGCTGAAGCTCTATGCACCATCCCCTCAACTGCTCAATGGTGCTGTGGGAAAAAGAATATACTCAAGGTTCCTAGACTTGTTTGCATCTCTGCATGTGAACATACCATTCATCAAGGAAATTCAACAAATGCCTGCATTCATCAAATATATGAAGGAACTTCTTCCCAGGAAAAGCTCACTCAAGGGAGGGCAGACTATAGTGATGAACAAGGAATGTAGTGCCCTTATTCAACCTGAGTTGCCTACAAAAAGAAGAGACCCAGGAAGTTTTCATATCCCTTGTGCCATAGGTGAAAATATGTTCGACAGAGCACTATGCGATTTAGGGGCCAACATCAACTTACTGCCCTTATCCCTGGTGAAGAGGCTGCAGATCAATGAGATAATGCCTACAGATGTCATTATCAGACTGGCTGACAAAACTCAAAAGCAAGCAATAGGAGTGGTGGAAAATGTGTTGCTAAAGGTTGGGAAGTACTTTCTCCCAACAGAATTTGTCATTCTGGACATGAAAGAAAGTCACACTCACCCAATCATATTGGGAAGACCATTTCTAGCTATGGCCAGAGCACTTATTGATGTAGAGAAAGGGGAGCTAATATTGAGAATCCATGATGAACGACTCAGCTTCAATGTTTTCAAACTCTCACAAGAAACAGATCAAGAGGACAAAGAACTAAGCACAAATGATAATGAGACACTGAAGGAGGAAACAAGCACTGAAGCACAGCCAGTTCATTTTGAGACCCCCTTAACTGACAAACAAGAAAAATAGCAATTGCCACAGCTCAAGGAAAAGTTGGAGGAACCCAAACCTCTAGAGGCAGGTGAAGACAGCATCACAACTCCTTGGAGAAAAGAGGTCACCAAGGGGAAGGCAACCTCAAAAGAAACAAAGAAGATGGTACCAAGGAGATGGAGGAACAAGAAGATCCCTACGGAAGACTTCTCTCCAGGGGATAGAGTTGTCTCAGCCTACTTCCCAGATATTCCCCCTAATCTCCCTACTGTGCCATCTCAATTACCCAAGGTCTTCACTATCAACAGAGTTCTTTCCCTGGAACATGTGGAGATCATTGATCCAACCAATGGGTACAAGTCCACAGCAAGAGGGGAGGACTTTAAGCACTACCAACCACCGTGATGAAAGAAAAACGTCAAGCTAGTGATGCTAAAGAAGCGCTTCATGGAAGGCAACCCATGTTTTATATACTTTCAGATGATAATGAATAAGTCAATCTTTATGAGCTTCAATCCAAACTTAACAAACAATTGGTGAAAATCTTCTTATGCAGAATATAGTGAGGAACAAGTTTGGTGTTCAAAGCAAACCAAGTTGCATGCTAGTCTTGGGAGCTTTGAACACAAAACTTTCATCACAGTGCTTCAAACTAAGTTTGGTGTCACCCCATGGTGCCACCAAAATGCATATAAGGAACCACCAATAGTTAGTTAGTTAGTTGAAATTCATAAACAAACAATCAAATCTTTTCTTTCATTTTATTCTAGTCGTAGAGTTTTAATTTTCTTATATATTAATTCCCTTATTTCAAATCTTTATAGGAAAGGAAAAGAAGCATAAAAAGGGATTGATTGGACACTTAAATGGGGGAAATTTCGCCACTTAAAGAAGAGGGGTTACACACTTGTTCTAAAGAGGGAATACGTTGAAAAATGTTGCCATGCAACATTGAAAAAAAGGGACCCCTAGAAGACCGAGCAATCCCCATCATAAAGTGATGATCCTTGTTTTCTAGCCACGCATAACCCCAACCGTCCATCAAGTGACCACTTCATCAATCTACACCCTCCATTCTCTCACAACTTCTCTATATAAACAACCCTTGTCCATACCACCCTTCATTGTCATCACACACCTTCACCACTCTTCATTTCGGTACAATATACCCCCTATCCAATTATAAACATTCCTCCCCTCACTCTCCTCAGTGCCATAAAACCCTAAACAACCAAAAGTCTCCACAACCTTGCCACCTTCACATATTAAATCATCATTCATGGCATCTTCAAGTTCTAAGAGAAGGGAGGGGAAGGAACCCATGGAAGAACACCCATATGATGAGAAGAGATTTAGAAGCTTGCATCATGCATTACAATACGGGTGGATGGTTGATAAGGAAATCATTTATGAGCTGGGATTTCAAGTTAAGAAGACTGAATGCCCCGAAATCACAGAGAAGGTAGAAAGGAGAAGATGGGAGCTCCTCACTGACCCGGTCACTAAGGTGAATGCAAATCTCATAAGAGAATTTTATGCAAATGCAGTCAGGTATGATAAGAAAGATGAGTCATATACAAGCTTTGTGAGAGGAACAATGGTGGATTTTGTTCCCATAAGTGTAATGGGGGCATTGAAGCTACGGTCTATACCATTTGAAGAAGAAAGTTACCACTCAAGATTGGACAACAACCCCAATTATGACCAGCTTTTACTAGACCTGTGTGTACCAGGAGCTGACTGGGAAAGGGGTGCAGGAAATAAACCAAAGTTCATTAAGAGAACATATCTCACTCCTGAAGCTAAGGGGTGGTTCGAGCTAGTGAGGAGGTCTATTCTCCCAGCTGCAAACAACTCAGAGGTGAATCTCGAGAGAGCAACAATGTTGCATTGTATACTCAAGGGAGGAGAAATCAAAGTTCATGAGATCATAGCTCAAGGAATTAGAAAGATGGCAGAGAAAAGCGACTCAAGAGGAACATTAGGTTACCCCAGCATTATTTACCGAATATGCAAGAAAGCTAGGGTGGTTTTTGAAGATGAGGACCCCGTTTTGATAAAGGAAGGCATTCCAATAACGGTCCGAAGGATGAATGCTGTAGCACTCCCCCTGCCTCAACGGAAGCAAAGAAAGAGGACAGCCCCTCCAGTAGTTGAAGGACAAGTCTTAGAGGGACAAGCACTACAGACCTTGGACATGCACCAATTACAGGAAGCCATTGATGGCTTATCTAGACAATATTTGGAAAGCCAAGGAGCACAGAAAGAGCTTCAACTACAGATGATGGGGCAGCAAGATGAGTGGCAAAGGCAAATGATGGAACAACAACTAAGCCAAGGACAACAATGGGGAGAAGCATTCAACAGGATGGAACAAAGGCAAAACGAGCAACCAGAATCCACCCAGAGGCTAATCAACATCCAAGCACATCAAGGGGCACACATACATGAGATGCATCGAAGACAAATAGAACAGGCAGAACTATTGGACGAGCAAAGGGCATTCGCAGAAGGAGTTTACATGAGTCAAACAGGACATCAGATAAATACTCAAGTCAGGCTCGGCTACTTAGTGGGACAGCTGCCAATATTGCATCCAGGAATAGCCAAGTATGATGAAATGAAGGATGAATTAGCACGAAAGGAAAGACAAAGGGTGGAAGAGAGTCATGAGTCAGTGAGGAAGGCACTCGAGGATTGGAAGCAAGCAAGATTGGCACGGATGCGAGGAAATGCAAGAGGAAACAAGGAGGACAAGCAAGGAAAAGAGCGTGGACACCCACAACAGTAAAAGGTGGTGGAGTTCCTTCTTTGTTCCATCTTTCTCTGTGTTTTAAATAAGGAAGATCTTGTATGAAATAGAACTTGCTTCCATGTTATGTTTAAACCTTTTTCAAATCATGTTATTTTTAGTTTTTGGTATTGAAGAGAGTCTATGTGCACTAGTCTTTATGTCACTGCATCATTCCCTTATTTACTTGTAAGCTTGTCCCTTTTTATCAAATGAAGAAGAGAATGTTTATGTTTTTAAAAGACCAGAGTAGGGTTCATATTGTGGAAATGCATTCATGAATCTTTGGGGTAGTCATAAGTTAGCTAAGTTGGTTCAACCACAAGACTAGGAGGACAACTATCTATCCTGAATACTTGACTTTGGATATACCCATGAGACTGAGCATATGACAAGATCCTAATAAGAGAAAAGGGAAAGAATAATGGAAGTGAAAAAAAAAAACAAAAGAAAAAGAGTAAGCAATAAGGCTAGGCATCAATGGTTTTAAGCTTGAGGCAAGTGTCTGTGGTGCTCCTGTGTGAGGGATCTACTTGGATGAATAAGCTCTTAGGGGTGCCTTATCACTTGGTAACTTGGGTTAAATAACTCGGGATTATCAGCTGAAAGTCCACTATCAAGAGTAACCTTCACTACAGAACACTTAGTAACCCAAAGAGGTGCTGGACACCAAGGTCTCAAGAAAAGAAAATAAATAAACTAAATGCCTGTAGTGTGTATGTATGGGGGATAGGCTTGAGGGAGTAAGTCCTTAGGGGTGTCTCAACACCTAGCACCTTGAACCAACTGGTTCGGGAGTGTTGGCTGAAAACTTATCTTAAAGAGTTGCCCCCTTACAGAGCACTTAGCCTAAATAACACAAATAACCCTTGAAATAACAATAAAAGGATCAATGAATAAAAGTCTCATGGGATATGAACAAAGTGGGTGTTTTAGGACAGAATAAAGGTCTGAAAGCCAGTAATGGAATGAACCTAAGTTTCTATGCATGAAACCACCATAAAATCAGTAATATGACTTCCACAAGGATGACTCATTCCTCTGGATATTCCATTCATCATTCTCTTGTTCCAGTACTTGCTTAGGGACAAGCAAGCTTTAAGTTTGGTGTTGTGATGCCAGGGCATCTTGGCCAGTTTCACTGACCTTTTCTTTACTATTTTTAGGTTAGTTTCATGCATTTCTTTAGGAAATAAGCTAGTTTTGGGTAAATATTCACTTATGCCTTGACTCAAGCATACATTGTGCATTTCACATGATTTCATGAGGATTTTGCGTAAGTTTAGTGACAAATATTGTGTTGCATTACTCATGACTTGGACTAGAGCTTTGATGCATTTTGTTGCTTGATTTCAGGACCAAAAAGAAGCAAGAAAAGGGGGAGGTAACTTGCAAGATTAATGAGAAAAGTGATTGCCAATAACACTCTCAAAAAAGCCATCAATGCCCACATTAGAGAGTCACGTTAACCAAGTTAACGTGAACTCTAACGTGGAGAAGAGAAGTTGAGCCAACGTTAGTGACACTCAACATTGTCACTAACGTTGGCAATCACTCATAAGTGGCCACGTTAGAAGCCACGTTAACCTAGTTTAGGTTAACGTGGCCTCTAACGTTAAAGGGGGGAAGAGAAGCCAACGTTAGTGACACTCAACATTGTCACTAACGTTGGCCTATGGTGCAAAGTACCACGTTAACTCCCACGTTAACTTGGTTAACGTGGGAACTAACGTAGAGGATGAAGAGTTGTCGACAACGTTAGTGACACTCAACATTGTCACTAACGTTCAAGCAACCACACAACCCCCAAGAGTCATGTTAACTTCCACGTTAACTTGGTTAACGTGGAAGCTAACGATGAGAAATGAAGGATGAGCCAACGTTAGTGACACTCAACATTGTCACTAACGTTGGGATGGCTAAAAGATGGCCACGTTAGAAGCCACGTTAACCTAGTTAACGTGGACTCCAACGTGAGACCTAGGGGCACATTGGAACGTTAGTGACAATGTTGAATATCACTAACGTTCTCGAAGGATGGCAAAGGCCACGTTAGAAGCCACGTTAACCTAGTTAACGTGAGCTTTAACGTGAAGCAAGAAGGGGCACACTGGAACGTTAGTGACAATGTTGAGTGTCACTAACGTTCTCGAAGGTTGACAAGGCAACGTTAAAAGCCACGTTAACCTAGTTAACGTGGGTTTTAACGTGAGGCAAAAGGGGTGTATTGGAACGTTAGTGACAATGTTAAGTGTCACTAACGTTCCCGAACTTGGACTTTCACTAAATGATTAACACTCCTTACGCCCTGAGCTTAAGTCTCTGCCCACTCTGCACTTTCTCTCTGCAAGTAAAGCCAAGCCCAAATAAAGAAAGGAACTGCTTCAAACTCAAGATCCAAAGGCCCAAGACTTGAAGAGTGAACTAGAAGCTGAGAAGAGTAGTATATATAGGAGTAGCTTTGAATTGAGGAGTTCTGGAGGCTGAAGAACCACTCTCTGTATTTTACTTTCTTTGCAATTTCTAATTTTATGATGTATTCTCCATCTTTGTTTTCATTTTCAAGAGCTATGAACAACTAAACCCCTTTCATTGGGTTAGGGAGCTCTGTTGTAATTTGATGGATCAATACTAATTTTCATTGTTTTTCTTCTATCTTTCCTCTTGATTTTACTTGAAAGCTTTCGATCTTCATCCAATTGAGTAGTTATCTTGGAAGAGAAGCTATTCAAACTTGGATCTCTTTTGAACATTGGAAGAGGAATGAAGAGATCAAGCTAGAAATGCTTTCTCATGCTGGACCAAATTGGGTTTGGATGGGTATGTGACTGTAACCCTCTCAATACTTGGTTTGGGAAATGCATGTGGTATAGTCAGTGACCATACTTCATCTCTTCTCATGAGCAATTGACCAAGGAATTGGCTATTGATCAAGATTTGAGAGATTGAATTGCAAGGAATTGCAATTCAATCACTTAAGATTGCCAAGGAGATCAATGAGTGCATTGATTGAGGAAGAGATGAAAATGAACTTGATCCGGAGAATTACAACATCTCCTAAGCCCAATGAACTCCCCATCTCTAATCTTACCCATTCTCTTTAATTTCTGCGATTTACTTTTATGAGAAAATCCCCCATTCCCATTTATAATTCTGCAATTTATTTTCAGTCATTTACTTCTAGTCCTTTAATTCTAGCATTTACTTTTCTGTTATTTACATTCCCGCCATTTTATTTTATGCAACTCTCAACCCAATTTCTGGATTCGCTCAACTAGAACATTCTTCTAATTAATGTTGCTTGATCAATCAATCCCTGTGGGATTCGACCTCACTCTATTGTGAGTTTTTACTTGACGACAACTTCGGTACACTTGCCGAAGGAAGATTTGTTGAGAGACAAGTTTTCCCCGCATCAGCTTCTTCCATAGAAGTCGAAAGTTGGTGCAGTAAAGTCACCAAGCATATTCATTGCATCTCGACCATTGTTGTTATTTTCGGCTGCCATGTCTTCTTCTTTTTCAAAAAGTTCTGTGAGGTCCTCTCCAGAGTGTAGTGCTTTAGCTTCTCTTAGCTTCCTCTTCAGAGTCCTTTCCGGTTCAGGATCAGCCTCAACAAGAATGTTCTTATCCTTGTTCCTGCTCATATGAAAAAGAAGAGAATAGAAAAGAAGAGGAATCCTTTATATCACAGTATAGAGATTCCTTTATGTGAGTAGAAGAATGGAAGAATAAAAGAATGAGGTAGAGGGAGAATAAGAAGAATTCGAACACAGAGAGAGGGAGAGGGTTCGAATTTTAAGAAGAGAAGTGTTAGTGAATAAATAAAATAAACAGAAAGAGAGAGGAGGGAGAGAGAATTCGAATAATAGAACAAAAGAAAAATATTTTTGTTTTTTATTTTAATTATTAGTTAGTATTCGATATTTAAGAAAAGAAATAAAATAAAATTAGAATTTAAAACAATTAGTCAATTAAAAAGAATTTTGAAAAAGTGGTTAGGGGTTTTCAAAAATTAGAAAGAGAGAAAAGTAGTTAGGTGGTTTTGAAAAAGATAAGAAATAGTAAACTTTTTGAAATCAATCCAAAAAGTCAAGTAGTTAATTGAAAAAGATTTGAAAATAAATTTTGAAAAGATAAGAAGTTAGAAAAAGATTTTGAAATTAAGTTTTGAAAAAGATATGATTGAAATTTAAAAAGATTTGATTTTTAAAATTAAAGTTGATGACTTGACTTACAAGAAACTAAAAGATATGATTCTAGAATTTAAAGATTGAACCTTTCTTAATAAGAAAGTAACAAACTTGAAATTTTTGAATCAAAACATTAAATGTTACTAATGAATTCGAAAATTATGAAATAAAAATAAGAAAAAGATTTTGAAAATTTTATTTTGAAGAATTTTCGAAAAACAGGAAAGAAAAATAAAAAAGATTTGATTTCAAAAAAGATTTGAAAAGATAGAATTTTTAAATTTGAAATTTTGACTTGACTAGCAAGAAACAACTCAATTTAAAAATTTTTGACTAAGTCAACCCAAAATTTCGAAATTTATGAGTGAAATAAGGGAAAGATATTATTTTTGATTTTTTGAATTAATGAAGAGAGATAAAAACAACAAAATGACACAAGACATAAGAATTTAAGATCAAAACAACTAATTCATGCAAGAACACTTTGAATGTCAAGATGAACACCAAGAACACTGGTGCGTTATTTTTAAATCAGCTAACAAGTTCCTAAAGCCCGTGTCGGTGAATTGAGTGCCATTGTCTGTGGTGATGGAGTATGGGATCCCAAACCTTGTGACAATATTTCTATATAGGAACTTTTGACTTCTTGGGCGGTGGCAGTGGCCAATGGTTCCGCCTCAATCTATTTTGTGAAATAGTCTATTCCTACAATGAGGAACTTGACTTGCCCTGATCCCTGGGGCAATGGTTCGAGGAGGTCGAGCCCCCATTTTGCGAATGGCCAAGGTGAAGTGACACAGATGAGTTCTTTGGGTGGCACGATATAGAAGTTGGCATGTTTCTGGCATGGTGGGCATGTTTTAACGAACTATATTGCTTCCTTTTGCAAGGTTGGCCAGTAAAAGCCAGCTCGGAGTACCTTTTTGGAAAGAGCTTGTGCCCTAAGGTGGTTGCCGCACATGCCACTGTGAACTTCTTCTAGGACTTCCCTTATAGCGGAGGTCGGGACGCATTTTAGGAGGGGTGTAGAGATTCCTCTCTGATATAGGACGTCGTGCACTATGGTGTAGTACTGTGCTTATCGTGCTAGCCTTTTTGCCTCCTTTTTATCTGCGTGGCGTATTTCGGACTTGAGGTAGTTGATTATGGGAGTCATCTACCCTTGGTCCCGGCTTGATATAGTTAGGACCTTTTCTTCTTCCGAGGTTGATTGATTTTGCAGTATTTCTTGGATGAGGCTTCTACTATTGCCCCCTGGTTTGGTGCTGGCTAGTTTCGAAAGTGCATCAGCTTGAGCATTTTGTTCCCGAGGTATATGTTGGATCTCGTATCCCATGAATTTTTCGAGCTGTTCTGTGGTCTTGTCCAGGTATTTCTTTATGGTGGGATCCTTGGCCTGATAGCTCCCTTCTATTTTCGAGGTGACCACTTGTGAGTCGCTGAATATGGTGAGCTTTTAAGCTCCAACTTTCCTAGCCAGCTTCAAACCAGCCAGTAGGGCTTTGTACTCGGCTTGGTCATTCGAAGCGGGAAACTTGAACCTCAAGGAGAGTTTGAGCTGGGTTCCCTGATTACTTTCTAGGATGACACCCGCTCCACTCCCGACTTTGTTTGATGAGCCGTCGACATAGAAGTTCCAGTTAGTGGGGGTGCTTGGGGTGTCGGTGTATTCTGCGATGAAGTCGGCCAAGTATTGAGACTTGATGGCATTCCGAGCTTCATACTTAAGGTCAAATTCGGAAAAATCAATTGCCCACTGTAGGATTCTTCCAGCTAGGTCGGTTTTCTGTAGGATACCTTTTATGGGTTGATTGGTCCGTATTCTGATTGTGTGGGCCTGAAAGTATGATCGGAGTCGTCGGGAAGTAAGTATAAGGGTGTAGGCGAAATTCTCTAGCTTTTGGTAGTTTAGTTCAGCCCCTTGTAGAGCCTTACTGATGGAGTAAATGGGTTGTTGGCCATTCTTGTCTTCTCGGACCAGGGCTGAAGCTATCGCCCAACTTCCCATGGTGAGGTACAAGATCAGTTCTTCTCCTTGCCGGGGTTGGGTTAGGATGGGTGGCTACCCTAGGAATGTCTTGAAGTCTTGGAAGGTTTGCTCACATTCTCGGGTCCATTCAAACCTCTTTCCTTTCCTTATGTTGCATAGAAAGGGAGAGATTTCAAGGCCAACCCGGCCAGGAATCTTGACAGGGCCGCTAATCTTCCATTTAGCTGATGTACCTTTTTGACACAGGTCAGGCTTTTCATGCTGTGTATGGCTTCGTATTTATCTGGGTTTGCTTCAATTCCTCTCTGGGTGAGTATGAAGTCCAAGAATTTGCCAGCTTCTACCGCGAAAGTGCACTTTGCGGGATTTATTCTCATCCCGTGCTTTCTTATGGTGTCGAACACTTCGGCTAGGTCGGGTAATAGCGCTTCTTCTCTTTGTGTCTTTACCAACATGTCATCCACGTAGACCTCCATCAGCTTTCGGATGTGGTTGGCAAAAACTTTGTTCATCAACCTCTGGTATGTAGCTCCTGCATTTTTAAATCCAAATGGCATGACTATGTAACAGTAGTTTGCCCTTGGGGTTAAGAACGAGGTTTTCTCTTGGTCGGTTTGATAAATCAGGTTGTACCCCGAGTAAGAGTCCATGAAGGAAAGGTACTGTTATCCTGATGAGGCGTCGACTAGGGTGTTTATATTCGGGAGTGGGTATGGATCTTTTGGGCAGGCTTTGTTGAGGTTGGTGTAATCAGTGCACATCCGTCACTTTCCATTTGACTTTTTGACCAGTACGACATTGGCCAGCCATAATGGGTACTTGACCTCCCTTATGAATCGTTCCTCTAGTAAGGCATGTACCTGTTCTTCCACGGCTTGCGATCTCTCTGGGCCGAGCTTTCTGCACTTCTGTTGTACTGGCCGAGATCCGGGGTATACTGCCAGTTTATGGCACATTAGTCCGGGATCTATGCCGGGCATGTCTGCGGCCTTCCAAGCGAAGAGGTCAGAGTTGTCCTTTAGGAGCTGGTGCACGAAATTGTGATCTCAGGTAACGGCGCCAGAAACTCTGTACGCACGTCTTAATAAATTGTTTTTCATTCACAACTTCGATACAACTGACCAGCAAGTGCACTGGGTCGTCCAAGTAATAAACCTTACGTGAGTAAGGGTCGATCCCACGGAGATTGTTGGTATGAAGCAAGCTATGGTCACCTTGTAAATCTCAGTCCGGCGGATATAAATTAGTTATGAAGTTTTCGAACATAAATAATAAATAGATAGAAGGTAAGGATAGAAACACTTATGTATATCATTGGTGAGAATTTCAGATAAGTGTATAGAGATGCTTTCATTCCTCTGAACCTCTGCTTTCCTGCTGTCTTCATCCAATCAGTCTTACTCCTTTCCATGGCTGGCTTTATGTAAGGGCATCACCGTTGTCAATGGCTACATCCCATCCTCTTGTGAAAATGGTCCAAATGCTCTGTCACAGCACGGCTAATCATCTGAGGTTCTCGATCATACTGGAATAGGATTCACCCTCCTTTTGCGTCTGTCACTACGCCCAGCACTCGCGAGTTTGAAGCTCGTCACAGTCATTCAATCCCTGAATCCTACTCGGAATACCACAGACAAGGTTTAGACTTTTCGGATTCTCATGAATGCCGCCATCAATCTAGCTTACACTACGAAGATTCTGATTAAGAGATCTAAGAGATACTCATTCAATCTAAGGTAGAACGGAAGTGGTTGTCAGGCACGCGTTCATAGGGAATGATGATGATTGTCACGTTCATCACATTCATGTTGAAGTGCGAATGAATATCTTAGAAGCAGAATAAGTGGAATTGAATAGAAAACAGTAGTACTTTGCATTAATTCATGAGGAACAGCAGAGCTCCACACCTTAATCTATGGAGTGTAGAAACTCTACCGTTAAAAATACATAAGTGAAAGGTTCAGGCATGGCCGAGAGGCCATCCCCCAAAACGTGATCACAGGATCAAAAATATAATCCAGGATGTCTAATACAATAGTAAAAAGTCCTATTTATAATAAACTAGTTACTAGGGTTTACAGAAGTAAGTAATTGATTCATAAATCCACTTTCGGGGCTCACTTGGTGTGTGCTTGGGCTGAGCTTGAATGTTACACGTGCAAAGGCTCTTTCTGGAGTTGAACGCCAGGTTGTAACGTATTTCTGGCGTTCAACTCTGGTTTGTGACTTGTTTCTGGCGTTTAACTCCAAACAGCAGCGTAGAACTGGTGTTCAACGCCCTTTTACGTCGTCTAAACGCGGCCAAAGTATGGACTATTATACATTGCTGGAAAGCCCTGAATATCTACTTTCCAACGCAATTGGAAGCGCGCCATGTTGAGTTCTGTAGCTCCAGAAAATGCACTTTGAGTGCAGGGAGGTCAGAATCCAACAGCATCAGCAGTCCTTCTTCTACCTCTGAATCTGATTTTTGCTCAAGTCCCTCAATTTCAGCCAGAAAATACCTGAAATCACAGAAAAATACACAAACTCATAGTAAAGTCCAGAAATGTGAATTTAGCATAAAAACTAATAAAAACATCCCTAGAAGTAACTAGATTCTACTAAAAACATACTAAAAACAATGCCAAAAAGCGTATAAATTATCCGCTTATCACAACACCAAACTTCAATTGTTGCTTGTCCCCAAGCAACTGAAAATCAAATAGGATAAAAAGAAGATAATATACTATAAATTCCAAACTATCAATGAAACATAGCTCCAATCAGATGAGCGGGACTTGTAGCTTTTTGCCTCTTGAATAGTTTTGGCATCTTACTTTATCCATGGAAGTTCATAATGATTGGCATCTATAGGAACTCAGAGTTCAGATAGTGTTATTGATTCTCCTAGTTCAGTATGATGATTCTTGAACACAGCTTTTTTTATGAGTCTTGGCCGTGGCCCTAAGCACTTTGTTTTCCAGTATTACCACCGGATACATAAATGCCACAGACACATAATTGGGTGAACCTTTTCAGATTGTGACTCAGCTTTGCTAAAGTCCCCAATTAGCGGTGTCCAGGGTTCTTAAGCACACTCTTCTTTTGCTTTGGACCTTGACTTTAACCGCTCAGTCTCAAGTTTTCACTTGACACCTTCACGCCACAAGCACATGGTTAGGGACAGCTTGGTTTAGCCGCTTAGGCCAGGATTTTATTCCTTTAGGCCCTCCTATCCACTGATGCTCAAAGCCTTGGGATCCTTTTTATTGCCCTTGCCTTTTGGTTTTAAGGGTTACTGGCTTTTTGCTCTTGCCTCTTGGTTTTAAGAGCTTTTGGCCTTTTCTGCTTACTTTTTCTTTTTCTTTCTATTTTTTTCGCTATTTTTTTCTCTTTTTTTTTACAAGCTTTGTTCTTTGCTGCTTTTTCTTGCTTCAAGAATTATTTTTATGATTTTTCAGATTATCAAATAAAATGTCTCCTTATCATCATTCTTTCAAGAGCCAACATATTTAACATTCATGAACAACAACTTCAAAAGACATATGCACTGTTCAAGTATTCATTCAGAAAACAAGAAGCATTGTCACCACGTCAATATAATTAAACTAAGTTCAAGGATAAATTCGAAACCCATGTACTTCTTGTTCTTTTGAATTAAAACATTTTTCATTTAAGAGAGGTGATGGATTCATAGGACATTCATAACTTTAAGACAAAGTTACTAACTACTAATGATCATGTAATGAAGACACAAACATGGATAAGCACTTAACATAGAGAAACGAAAAACAGGAAATAAGAACAAGGAATGAGTCCACCTTAGTGATGGTGGCGTTTCCTTCTTAAGGAACCAATGATGTCCTTGAGCTCTTCTATGTCTCTTCCTTGTCTTTGTTGCTCCTCCCTCATTGCTTTTTGATCTTCTCTAATTTCATGAAGGATGATGGAGTGCTCTTGATGTTCCACCCTTTATTGTCCCATGTTGGAACTTAATTCTCCTAGGGAGGTGTTGATTTGCTCCCAATAGTTTTGTGGAGGAAAATGCATTTGAGGCATCTCCGGGATCTCATGGTGATGAGCTTCATGCGTCTCTTGAGATCCATGAATGGGCTCTCTTGCTTGCTCCATCCTTTTCTTAGTGATGGGCTTCTCTTCCTCAATGGGAATGTCCCCTTCTATGAAAGCTCCAGCTAAGTAACATAGATGGCAAATAAGATGAGGAAAAAGCTAGCCTTGCCATGGGGGAGGACTTTTTGGCTATTTTGTAGAGTTCAAGGGAGATGACTTCATGAACTTCTACTTCCTCTCCAATCATGATGCTATGAATCATGATGGCCCGATCCACAGTAACTTCAGATCGGTTGCTAGTGGGGATGATGGAGCGTTGGATGAACTCCAACCATCCTCTAGCCACAGGCTTGAGGTCCAGTCTTCTTAGTTGAACCGGCTTGCCTTTGGAGTCAATCTTCCATTGAGCTCCTTCCACACATATGTCCATGAGGACTTGGTCCAACCTTTGATTAAAGTTGACCCTTCTAGTGTAGGGGCATGCATCTCCTTGCATCATAGGCAAGTGAAACGTCAATCTCACATTCTCCGGACTAAAATCTAAGTATTTCCCCCGAACCATGGTGATATAATTCTTTGGGTTCGGGTGAAATGGTGTTAGGTGATATGTGAGTGGTGAAATGGTGATAGGGAAGAGTGTTTGAGGTGATTGGTGAAGAGTTTTGGGGAAGAGTGTTTATGGGATTGTGTGAAAGAGGGGTGAGAAGAAGTGAGTGGAGGTAGGTGGGGATCCTGTAGGGTCCACAGATCCTGAGGTGTTCAAGAATTTACAACCTTGCACCAAATTAGGCATGCAAAATGCCCTTGCACACAACTCTGGGCGTTCAGCGCCAGATTGGTGCTTGTTCCTGGCGTTGAACGCCTATTTGTTGCCCATTTCTGGCGTTGAACGCCAGAACCATGCTTGTTCTGGGCGTTCAGCGCCAGCTCTTCTCCAAGGTGCAATTCTGGCGTTCAAACGCCCAAATGCTGCCCATTTTGGGCGTTCAGCGCCAGAACCATACTCTGTTCTGGTGTTGAATGCCAGCCAGATGCTTCTTACTGGTGTTTAAACGCCAGTAAGGTCTTCCTCCAGGGTGTGATTTTTCTTCTGCTGTTTTTGATTCCGTTTTCAATTTTTATATTTATTTTGTGACTCCACATGATCATGAACCTAATAAAACATGAAAGAACAAGAAAATTAGATAAATAAAAATTGGGTTGCCTCCCAACAAGCGCTTCTTTAATGTCAATAGCTTGACAGTGGGGTCTCATGGAGCCTTACAAATGTTCAGAGCATTGTTGAGACTTCCCAACACCAAACTTAGAGTTTGGATATGGAAGTTCAATACCAAACTTAGAGTTTGGTTGTGGCCTCCCAACACCAAACTTAGAGTTTGACTGTGGGGGCTCTGGTTGACTCTGTTTTAAGAGAAGATTTTCATGCTTCCTCTCCATGTTTACAGAAGGATGTCCTTGAGTTTTAAACTCAAGGGAGTCCTCATTCAATTGAAGGACTAATTCACCTCTGTCAACATCAATCACAGCTCTTGCTGTGGCTAGGAAGGGTCTTCCAAGGATGATGAATTCATCCTCATTCTTCCCAGTATCCAAGACTATGAAATCAGCCGGGATGTAAAGGCCTTCAACCTTTACTAACACGTCATCTACTTGTCCATAAGCCTGTTTTCTTGAATTGTCTGCCATCTCTAATGAGATTTTAGCAGCTTGCACCCTATAGATTTCCAGTTTCTCTATTACAGAGAGGGGCATGAGGTTTATCCCTGACCCAAGGTCACACAGAGCCTTTTTAAAGATCATGTTGCCTATGGTACAAGGTATTACGAACTTTCCAGGATCCTGTTTCTTCTGAGACAATGTCAGTTGATCCAGATCACTCAGTTCATTAGTGAACAAGGGAGGTTCATCTTCCCAAGTCTCAATACCAAATAATTTGGCATTCAGCTTCATGATTGTACCAAGGTACTTGGTAACTTGCTCTTCAGTAACATCCTCATTCTCTTCAGAAGAGGAATACTCATCAGAGCTCATGAATGGCATAAGGAGGTTTAATGGAATTTCTATGGTCTCTAGATGAGCCTCAGATTCCTTTGGTTCCTCAAAGGGAAACTCCTTATTGATCACTGGACGTCCCAGGAGGTCTTCCTCACTGGGATTCACGTCCTCTCCTTCCCTTACAGGTTCGGCCATGGTGATTAATTCAATGGCCTTGCATTCTCCTTTTGGATTTTCTTCTGTATTGCTTGGGAGAGTACTAGGAGAGATTTCAGTGATCCTTTTACTTAGCTGGCCCACTTGTGCCTCCAAATTTCTAATGGAGGACCTTGTTTCATTCATGAAACTTACAGTGGCCTTAGATAGATCAGAGACTAAGTTTGCTAAATTAGAGGTATTTTGTTCAGAGTTCTCTGTCTATCGCTGAGTGGATGATGGAAAAGGTTTACTATTGTTAAACCTATTTCTTCCACCATTATTAAAGCCTTGTTGAGGCTTTTGTTGATCCTTCCATGAGAAATTTGGATGATTTATCCATGATGAGGTATAGGTGTTTCCATAAGGTTCACCTAAGTAATTTACCTCTGCTATTGCAGGGTTCTCAGGATCATAGGACTCTTCTTCAGAAGGCGCCTCTTGAGTACTGTTGGATGCAGCTTGCATTCCATTCAGACTCTGAGAAATCATATTGACTTGCTGAGTCAATATTTTGTTCTGAGCCAATATGGCATTCAGAGTATCAATTTCAAGAACTCCCTTCTTCTGAGGCGTCCCATTACTTACAGGATTCCTTTCAGAAGTATACATGAACTGGTTGTTAGCAACCATGTCAATGAGTTCTTGAACTTCTGCAGGCATTTTCTTTAGGTGAATGGATCCACCTACAGAAGTATCCAATGACATCTTAGTTAATTCAGACAGACCATCATAGAATATATCCAGGATGGTCCATTCTGAAAGCCTGTCAGAAGGACACTTTTTGGTCAGTTGCTTGTATCTTTCCCAAGCTTCATAGAGGGATTCACCTTCTTTCTGTCTGAAGGTTTAAACATCCACTCTAAGCTTGCTCAACTTTTGAGGAGGAAAGAACTTGGCTAAGAAAGCCGTGACCAGCTTGTCCCAAGAGTTCAGGCTATCTCTGGGTTGAGAGTCCAACCACACTCTAGCTCTGTCTCTTACAGCAAAAGGGAAAAGCATGAGCCTGTAGACTTCAGGATCTACTCCATTAGTCTTAACAGTATCACATATCTGCAAGAATTCAGTTAAGAACTGAAAAGGATCTTCAGATGGAAGTCCATGAAACTTGCAGTTCTGCTGCATTAGAGAAACTAATTGAGGTTTCAGCTCAAAGTTGTTTGCTCCAATGGCAGGAATGGAGATGCTTCTTCCATGTAAATTGGAATTAGGTGCAGTAAAGTCACCAAGCATTCTCCTTGCATTATTGTTGTTGGGTTCGGCTGCCATCTCCTTTACTTGTTCGAAAATTTCAATAAGGTTGTCTCTGGATTATTGTAATTTAGCTTCTCTTAGTTTCCTCTTCAGAGTCCTTTCAGGTTCTGGATCAGCTTCAACAAGAATGCCTTTTTCCTTTTTCCTGCTCATAAGAAAGAGAAGAGAACAAGAAAAGAAGAGGAATCCTCTATGTCACAGTAAAGATCTTCCTTATTGTTAGTAGAAGAAGAAAAGGAATAGGGGTGAAGAAGAATGAAGAATCCAAACACAAGGGTAAGGATAGGAGCAGTGATGTAAGATGAAGAGAAGTGTTAGTAGATGAATAAATAATTAGAAGGAGATGAGGGAGAAGGATTTTCGAAAATTATTTTTGAAAAAGGGTTAGTGATTTTCGAAAATAGTTTTTGAAAAAGGTTAGTAATTTTCGAAAATTAAGATTTAAAAATTAAAATAATTAGTTAATTAAAAAGAAATTTTGAAAAAGAGGGAGATATTTTCGAAAATTAGAGAGAGATAGAGTTAGTTAGGTAGTTTTGAAAAAGATGAGAAACAAACAAAAAGTTAGTTAGTTAGTTGAAACAAATTTGAAAATCAATTTTGAAAAGATGAGAAGATAAGAAGTTAGAAAAGATATTTTAAAATCGAATTTTGGAAAAGATAAGATAAGAAGATATTTTTGAAAAGATATGATTGAAATTAGTTTTGAAAAAGATTTGATTTTTAAAATCACAATTAATGACTTGATTCACAAGAAATCACAAGATATGATTCTAGAAATTAAAGTTTGAATCTTTCTTAACAAGTAAGTAACAAACTTGAAATTTTTGAATCAAAACATTAATTGATGATGTTATTTTCGAAAATTAGGAGGTAAAGATAAGAAAAAGATTTTTGAAAAATATTTTTAAAATTTTTGAAAATAACTAAGAAAATTGAAAAAGATTTGATTTTTGAAAAAGATTTTAAAAAAGATAAGATTTTCAAATTGAAAATTTGATTTCACTCATGAAAACAACTAGATTTTTAAAATTTTTGAGAAAATCAAATCTAATTTTCGAAATTTTAAGAGAAGAAAAACGAGAAGATATTTTTTTGATTTTTTAAATTTTTATGATGAGAGGGAAAAACATGAAAAAGACTCAATGCATGAAAATTTTGGATCAAAACAATGAATGCATGCAAGAATGCTATGAATGTCAAGATGAACACCAAGAACACTTTGAATGTCAAGATGAACATCAAGAACTTATTTTTGAAAAATTTTTAATGCAAAGAAAACATGCAAGACACCAAACTTAGAAATCTTTAATGCTTAGGCACTAAGAATTCAAGAATGCATATGAAAAACACCATACAACACAAAACAAGAAAACATCAAGATCAAACAAGAAGACTTACCAAGAACAAATTGAAGATCATGAAGAACACTATGAATGCATGAATTTTTCGAAAAATGCAAGATGAATATGCAATTGACACCAAACTTTCAACTTGACTCAAGACTCAAACAAGAAACATGAAATATTTTTGATTTTTATGATTTTATGATTTTTTTGTATTTTCTTTTAATTTTTTCGAAAATCATTTTGAAAAAGAAAAATAAGGATTCCAAAATTTTTAATATGAATTCCAGGAATCTTATGCTCTTTAGTCTAAAGCTCCAATCAAAGGGTCAGACATGGCTTAATAGCCAGCCAAGCTTTAGTATGTAACTCAGACATGACACGCCTGACATTTCCTACCCAGAAGAATTAGACATGGCTTTACAGCCAGCCAGGCTTCAACATGCTTCATGAAACACTAGAATTCATTCTTAAAAATTCTGAAGAAAAATATATTTTTTTGAAAACATTTTTATTTTAAAATTTTTTCGAAAACAAAGGAGAAATTTTTGAAAATTTTTTTTTTGAAAACTTTTTGAAAATAAGAAGAAAATTACCCAATCTAAGCAACAAGATGAACCGTCAGTTGTCCAAACTTGAACAATCCCTGGCAACGGCGCCAAAAAGTTGGTGCACGAAATTGTGATCTCAGGTAACGGCGCCAGAAACTCTGTACGCATGTCTTAATAAATCGTTTTTCATTCACAACTTCGATACAACTGACCAGCAAGTGCACTTGGTCGTCCAAGTAATAAACCTTACGTGAGTAAGGGTCGATCCCACGGAGATTGTTGGTATGAAGCAAGCTATGGTCACCTTGTAAATCTCAGTCAGGCGGATATAAATTAGTTATGGAGTTTTCGAACATAAATAATAAATAGATAGAAGGTAAGGATAGAAACACTTATGTATATCATTTGTGAGAATTTCAGATAAGTGTATAGAGATGCTTTCATTCCTCTGAACCTCTGCTTTCCTGCTGTCTTCATCCAATCAGTCTTACTCATTTCCATGGCTGGCTTTATGTAAGGACATCACCGTTGTCAATGGCTACATCCCATCCTCTTGTGAAAATGGTCCAAATGCTCTATCACAGCACGGCTAATCATCTGAGGTTCTCGATCATACTGGAATAGGATTCACCCTCCTTTTGCGTCTGTCACGACGCCCAGCACTCGCGAGTTTGAAGCTCGTCACAGTCATTCAATCCCTGAATCCTACTCGGAATACCACAGACAAGGTTTAGACTTTCCGGATTCTCATGAATGCCGCCATCAATCTAGCTTACACCACGAAGATTCTGATTAAGAGATCTAAGAGATACTCATTCAATCTAAGGTAGAACGGAAGTGGTTGTTAGGCACGCGTTCATAGGGAATGATGATGATTGTCACGTTCATCACATTCATGTTGAAGTACGAATGAATATCTTAGAAGCGGAATAAGTTGAATTGAATAGAAAACAGTAGTACTTTGCATTAATTCATGAGGAACAGCAGAGCTCCACACCTTAATCTATGGAGTGTAGAAACTCTACCGTTAAAAATACATAAGTGAAAGGTTCAGGCATGGCCGAGAGTCCAACCCCCAAAACGTGATCACAGGATCAAAAATATAATCCAGGATGTCTAATACAATACTAAAAAGTCATATTTATAATAAACTAGTTACTAGAGTTTACAGAAGTAAGTAATTGATGCATAAATCCACTTTCGGGGCCCACTTGGTGTGTGCTTGGGCTGAGCTTGAATGTTACACGTGCAGAGGCTCTTTCTGGAGTTGAACACCAGGTTGTAACGTATTTCTGGCGTTCAACTCTGGTTTGTGACTTGTTTCTGGCGTTTAACTCCAAACAGCAGCGTAGAACTGGCGTTCAACGCCCTTTTGTGTCGTCTAAACGCGGCCAAAGTATGGACTATTATACAATGCTGGAAAGCTCTGGATGTCAACTTTTCAACGCAATTGGAAGCGCGCCATTTTGAGTTCTGTAGCTCCAGAAAATCCACTTTGAGTGCAGGGAGGTCAGAATCCAACAGCATCAGCAGTCCTTCTTCTACCTCTGAATTTGATTTTTGCTCAAGTCCCTCAATTTCAGCCAGAAAATACCTGAAATCACAGAAAAACACACAAACTCATAGTAAAGTCCAGAAATGTGAATTTAGCATAAAAACTAATAAAAACATCCCTAAAAGTAACTAGATTCTACTAAAAACATACTAAAAACAATGCCAAAAAGCGTATAAATTATCCGCTCATCAGGAGCTTTATAAGCAGCTCTTTTAGGTCTCCTTTTAGATTTGCCCCTATGTTTGTTGTTTTTTCTTGAGTATCTCAGATCTGTACTTCTTCGGTCTCGCCTTCCGATTGAGGGCGGAGTTCTTCACGGGCTCGGGTTACCCCGAGTTCTATAATGTTGGTTGAAAATATGCAACCACACAATTTAAGCTCAAATCTCACTTGGTATTTGTTCAAGCTCTTTTCTATGTTTCATAAAAAGATACTTCAAGCAAGTTCAAAAATAATTTTCAAATCTAATTACATTCTCCATCTTGTTTACCCACCCTTTTCCTTATTTTTGAGTACCCCCATCTCCCTCCCTTTCTTTATCTTTTTTTATTTCTTTCTGTTGGTCGAGGACGAGCAAAAGTCCTAAGTTTGGTGTTGGGGTGCTCCGTTTTTCTTTTTTATCATTATCCATATGGCACCAAAAACCAAAGAATCCTCTTCAAGGAAGAGGAAGGAGAAGGCTCCTGCAATCGGTCCATTTGATGTGAACCAGTTTAGCTCTAAGACACACGAGGATTGCTTTAATGAGATTGTGAGCAAGAAGTAGGTGATCCCGGAGGTGCGATTTGATTTACTGTCGGATGAACATCCGAAGATCCAGGAGCAGATTTTGAGGAGGGGTTGGGAAGTTATGTGCAACCCCGTACCTGATATAGGCGTTTTGATGGTCTGGGAGTTTTACGTCAATGCTTGAGCGACTTACAAGCATGTCAAGGGTGTGAACCCCAACCGGAAGAACTGGCGCACTATGGTCCACGGGAGGATCCTAGAGTTCGGTCCAGAGAGAGTGAGGGATATACTTTAGTTAACGCCGACTAGAAATGACCCTCACTCTTACACTATGAGGGTCAACAGCGATCAGAGGCTGGACCAGATTCTCACTGACATATGCCTCCCCGGAGCACAGTAGAGGCGTGATGCAAGGGGGCAGCCATACTAGTTGGGAAGGCATGATTTGAAGCCGATTGCTTGGGGGTGGTTGGAGTTTATTCAGTCCTCTATCATTCCTACGAGTAACCAGTCCGAGGTTACTATTGATCGAGCTGTGATGATTCACTGCATCATGCTCGGTAATGAGGTGGAGGTACATTGTGTGATTCCTCAGAAGTTGTACGACATAGCCGCGAAGGCCTCCACTTCTGCTAGATTGGCCTTCTCCCACCTTATCTTCCGCCTTTGAGAGGCCGCTCGAGTCTGTGTTGATCGAGACACCCGTATCAACATCGATAGGCTGATCACTCAGAGAGGTATGGAGTACGTGAAGGAGTATGCCCGAGCACCGCCTCAGGAGCCAGTTCCTCCTCCTTAGATGGAGTAGCCTGAGATGCCTCGGGATATTATTTTCCTCCATGGGACTATTGGGATCAGTTGATAGCATCGATTGGGCAGCTGACATGATCAGTTGATTATTTAAGGATTGGTCATAAGAGACACTTTGCCCTTCTCCAACAGCTGGTAGAGGAGCAGCAGAGCCAGAGGTAAAATATGGGTGAGCTGAGGCACGACTTTGGAGCTTGGAAAGGATTTCCAAGAGGGAGCAGCCACCATGACTGAGGTGGTTGTGTTTTTTTATCTACTATTTTCCTTATTTTCTGTTTTTCAGTATTATGTCTTGTTTTCTGTTATCTGTTTAAAGCCTTTACATGAGTAGTAGTATCTTTAATTTTTCTAGTTTAGTTAATTAATTTAGTAAATTATGCTTATTTTGAAAAATGTCTCATGTATTGCTCATTGAGCTTGAAAATATAAAAAAGAAAAAAAAAGAAGTAGTATAATGCATGAGAGTTGAGTTATATATTTTGAGTTGTCTTGTTTACTTTGACGTAGCGGTATTATCTGTGATTCTGGATCTATGAATGAATAGTGCATAATTGACATTAAGAATGCTAATTGTTGAAGTACAGAAACTTAGAGAAATATTATGGATTATCAAAGATAAAAAAGAATTTAATCCTTGAAGCAAAACAAACAGCCAAAAGAAAAAGAATATAAAACGCAAGGTCTAAGGCTCTGAGCATCAATGGCTACGAAGGTCAAATATAATTAAAAGCTCAAAGAGTTGTTTTTCTAGCCATATGCTTGTTGTGTGAATGTGTCAAGTAATCCTTGAGACAGAGCACTAAGAGTCAAGACCAAGTACAATTACATAGTTTGCCAAAGGCTCTGAGCACCACTGACTTTGAGAAATCAAAAGAAAAATTAGAACTCAAAGAGTTCTTCAGTTAAGTGCTTGTGGTGTTTTTGTGTCAAGTTAAGCTTGAGACAAAATATTTAGAGTCACGGCTAGGCTCAAGGAGCAAAGAACCAAAGAAAAGATAAGAAGAAGCTGTGTTAAAGGATTAATCAGAGCTTAAAGAAGAAGAGAATCCATAATGTCAACGAGTTCTAGTTTGAAGGACATTGACATTTCTGAGCTTCAAAGGATAGTGAGATGCCGAAACTATTCAGGATCACAGTCTCATCAACCCCACTCAGTGAATTGACAGGAGCTTAAATGAACACTCCAGTCTTAGGCAATTTTTATTCTCAGTCCTATATTGTTTTTAGTTGCTTGAGGACAAGCAACAGTTCAAGTTTGGTGTTGTGATGCGTGAGCATATTTTCTCTATTATCTATTTATTTTAGATTTAAATTTATTGAGTTTTAATTGGATTTTAGTGTTTGAAGCCTATTTGGATGCTATTTTGAGTCGCTTTAGTGTTTTGGTTATTTTAGGTGAAGTTTGGATCGGTTTGGTAGAGTTAGTGTGCAAGAAAAGAGAAGAATATTGAATCTACCAAGCTGGCGCTAAACGCGGACCTGGGCGTTTAGTGCTAGCAAGTCAGAAACAAATAGTAGCCACTGCCATTAGGGCCAAGAAATCAGAATTGAAGTTGGAGTTTCTGCCATCTGGGGTGCTAAATGCCGAATTTAGCGTTTAGCGCCAGCAATACGGAGCAACTCTCCCAAAGGAGCATCTTTAATGGATTTGGCTTTTAATTATTATATTTTAATTTATTTTAAGTATTTCTATTCCCAAATACAATCTTTTGGGCTTTAGTAATTATTAGTTTATTTTATTTTCAAATCAAATTAGGTTAGATATAAAAGGGAAAAGATTTTGCTCTTCAGGGGATCTCTTTTCTCTTCCTCATTCCGCACGTTCACACTTTTGAACCCTAGTTTTCTCTTTGAGTCATGAGCAACTAAAGCTCTGTGGTTAAGGTTATGAGATCTGTTTATTTCTATGGATCACTTTTGCCACTCTGTTTTAATTAATGTATTGATTTAATTTCAAGGATTACTTTCGTTCTTCATCTTATGAATTTGAGTGTATTGGAAAATGACTCATATTCTACATGAATTCTTGTTGATTCTTGGAAAATTTATCTCACTTGAATACTAGCTTGAAAGTAAATTCCTCCTAAACTGCTAATTGCTTGGACTTAACGGGATACGTGATATATAATCCTCTTATATTTGGGTAATTAGGGTTTTAGTGGCTAATAAACTATAATTAAACCTAGCCCTCTAATCTATATTAAGTAACCAAGGAATTGGCGGTTAATTAGGTTAGAGGAGACTAAATCACTAAGCAATTAGGGTTTAATCATTTACAATTTTCCATGAAATAAATCTTGCATGATTAAAATAGATGGTAAGAAATATTAATCTGAAAGGATAAATAACTCCGAAATCTTAACTATCTTCTCACATACTTTTTACACCAAGTTCACTAGCATTCTTACTCTCTGAATTTCTGTTTAATGCTTTTGAACCACAAAACACCTTTTTCTGCTTGCCTGGCTAAGTGATTCATTCGACTATTGTTGCCCAGTCCATCAATCCTCGTGGGATCGACGCTCACTCACCTGAGGTATTACTTGGTACGACCCGGTGCATTTGCCGGTTAGTTTGTGGTATCTAAAAATTGTACCATGCCCTACTACCTTCATGTGGAGAGGTCGTGCCATATAAAACAAAGAAGAGTTCCTTTTCACCTTGCTACCTGTTCCGAGGGTTACCTGAAACTGAAGGTCGATCTCGGATGAGATCTGCTGCGGTGGCCGGAGCTGTCATGTCTGACTTGTTGGACTTGGTGGTGCTGCTGATCCTTCGTCACCGGAGGGTGGTGGTACCTGCAAGAGACTCCGACGCTTAAGTTAGCATGAGTTTAGAGCAGGTTTTTTTGTAGAATCAGAGTATGAGTTATACCTGGGTGCTCCAACGTATTTATAGTAGTGTGGGTTGACCTTTCTAGATAAGATAAGTTAGTTATCTTATCTTATCTTTTAGGCGAGGTCATCTTATCTCCAGGGGGAATTACCTCTATCTTTCTATGCTTTAGTTGCCTTTAGATTTGGGCTATGTCCCTTAGTTTGGGCCTTCTTGGACCTTCGTGGCTATTTGGCCGACCTCTTTTAGGGAAGAGGTCAGGGGAGCTGACCGGAAGAGGTCGGTTGCTTTGTCTTCGATCTCCCCAGGTTGGATAGCTCGACCCAGGGTATGAACAATACCCCTGCTCGAGCTCAATTTTTTAGGGTCGTTGGTAATGCGAAATTGTTACTCAGATTAGGTTGTAAAATTTGTTGTTCGTTCTCTCCCTGGCAATGGCACCAATAATTGGTGCACAATACCATGGTCTGAACATAACTTCACAACTTTGCACAACTAACCAGCAAGTGCACTGGGTCGTCCAAGTAATAAAACCTTACGTGAGTAAGGGTCGATCCCACGGAGATTGTTGGTATGAAGCAAGCTATGGTCACCTTGTAAATCTCAGTCAGGCAGATATCAAATGGTTATGAGGTTTTCGAAAATAAATGATAAATAAATAGAAAATAAAGATAGAAACACTTATGTAATTCATTGGTGGGAATTTCAGATAAGCGTATAGAGATACTTTCGTTCTTCTGAACATCTACTTTCCTGCTGTCTTCATCCAATCAGTCCTACTCCTTTCCATGGCAAACTTTATGTAAGGGCATCACCGTTGTCAATGGCTACATCCCATCCTCTTGTGAAAAAGGTCCAAATGCTCTGTCACACCACGGCTAATCATCTGAGGTTCTCGATCATACTGGAATAGGATTCACCCTCCTTTTGCGTCTGTCACTACGCCCAGCACTCACGAGTTTGAAGTTCGTCACAGTCATTCAATCCCTGAATCCTACTCGGAATACCACAGACAACGTTTAGACTTTCCGGATTCTCATGAATGACGCCATCAATCTAGCTTATACCACGAAGATTCTGATTAAGAGATCCAAGAGATATTCATTCAATCTAAGGTGGAACGGAAGTGGTTGTCAGGCACGTGTTCGTAGGGGAATGATGATGATTGTCACATTCATCACATTCATATTGAAGTGCGAATGAATATCTTAGAAAAGGAATAAGTTGAATTGAATAGAAAAATAGTAGTACTTTGCATTAAATCATGAGGAACAGCAGAGCCCCACACCTTAATCTATGGAGTGCAGAAACTCTACCGTTGAAAATACATAAGTGATGAAGATTCAGGCATGGCCGAATGGCCAGCCCCCATGATCAAAGAACTAAACATCCCAAGATGTCTAATACAATAGTAAAAAGTCCTATTTATACTAAACTAGTTACTAGGGTTTACAGAAGTAAGTAATTGATGCATAAATCCACTTCCGGGGCCCACTTGGTGTGTGCTTGGGCTGAGCTTGAAGTTTACACGTGGAGAGGTCATTCATGGAGTTGAACGCCAATTTGTAACGTGTTTCTGGCGTTCAATTCTGGTTTGTGACGTGTTTCTGGCGTTTAACTCCAGACTGCAGCATAGAACTTGCGTTCAACGCCATTTTGCGTCGTCTAAACTCGGCCAAAGTATAGACTATTATATATTTCTGGAAAGCCCTAGATGTCTACTTTCCAACGCACTTGGAAGTGCGCCATTTTGAGTTTTGTAGCTCCAGAAAATCCACTTTGAGTGCAGGGAGGTCAGAATCCAACAGCATCAGCAGTCCTTCTTCAGCCTCTGAATCTGATTTTTGCTCAAGTCCCTCAATTCAGCCAGAAAATACCTGAAATCACAGAAAAACACACAAACTCATAGTAAAGTCCAGAAATGTGAATTTAACATAAAACTAATAAAAACATCCCTAAAAGTAACTAGATCCTACTAAAAACATACTAAAAACAATGCCAAAAAGCGTATAAATTATCCGCTCATCACAACACCAAACTTAAATTATTGCTTGTCCCCAAGCAACTGAAAATCAAATAGGATAAAAAGAAGAGAATATACTATAAATTCCAAAATATCAATGAAACATAGCTCCAATCAGATGAGCGGGACTTGTAGCTTTTTGCCTCTTGAATAGTTTTGGCATCTCACTTTATCCATTGAGGTTCAGAATGATTGGCATCTATAGGAACTCAGAGTTCAGATAGTGTTATTGATTCTCCTAGTTCAGTATGTTGATTCTTGAACACAGTTACTTTATGAGTCTTGGCCGTGGCCCTAAGCACTTTATTTTCCAGTATTACCACCGGATACATAAATGCCACAAACACATAATTGGGTGAACCTTTTCTGATTGTGACTCAGCTTTGCTAAAGTCCCCAATTAGAGGTGTCCAGGGTTCTTAAGCACACTCTACTTTTTCTTTGGACTTTGACTTTAACCGCTCAGTCTCAAGTTTTCACTTGACACCTTCACGCCACAAGCACATGGTTAGGGACTGCTTGGTTTAGCCACTTAGGCCAGGATTTTATTCCTTTAGGCCCTCCTATCCACTAATGCTCAAAGCCTTGGGATCCTTTTTATTACCTTTGCCTTTTGGTTTTAAGGATTATTGGCTTTTTTTTTTTGCTCTTGCCTCTTGGTTTTAAGAGCTTTTGGCTTTTTCTGCTTGCTTGTTCTTTTTTTTTTCTCTTATTTTTTTTCGCTATTTCATTTTTTTTCTGCAAGCTTTGTATTCACTGCTTTTTCTTGCTTCAAGAATCAATTTTATGATTTTTCAAATTATCAAATAACATGTCTCCTGTTCATCATTCTTTCAAGAGCCAACATATTTAACATTCATAAACAACAACTTCAAAAGACATATGCACTATTCAAGCATTCATTCAGAAAACAAAAAGTATTGTCACCACATCAATATAATTAAACTAAGTTCAAGGATAAATTTGAAACTCATGTACTTCTTGTTCTTTTGAATTAAAACATTTTTCATTTAAGAGAGGTGATGGATTCATAGGACATTCATAACTTTAAGACATAGTTACTAAATACTAATGATCATGTAATAAGACACAAACATGGATAAGCACTTAACATAAAGAAAACGAAAAACAGATAATGTAAGAACAAGGAGTGAGTCCACCTTAGTGATGGTGGCATTTCCTTCTTGAGGATCCAATGATGTCCTTGAGCTCTTCTATGTCTCTTCCTTGTCTTTGTTGCTCCTCTCTCATTGCTTTTTGATCTTCTCTAATTTCATGAAGGATGATGGAGTGCTCTTGATGTTCCACCCTTAATTGTCCCATGTTGGAACTTAATTCTCCTAAGGAGGTGTTGATTTGCTCCCAAAAAATCTGTGGAGGAAAGTGCATCCCTTGAGGTATCTCAGGGATTTCTTGATGGTGAGCTTCCTCATGCGTTTCTTGAGCTCCATGAGTGGGCTCTCTTGCTTGCTCCATCCTTTTCTTAGTGATGGGCTTTTCTTCCTCAATGGGAATGTCTCCTTCTATGAAAGCTCCAGCTGAGTAAAATAGATGGAAAATAAGATGAGGAAAAGCTAGCCTTGCCAAGGGAGAGGACTTTTTGGCTATTTTGTAGAGTTCAAGGGAGAGGACTTCATGAACTTCTGCTTCCTCTCCAATCATGATGCTATGAATCATGATGGCTCGATCCACAGTAACTTCAGATCGGTTGCTAGTGGGAATGATGGAGTGTTGGATGAACTCCAACCATTCTCTAGCCACAGGCTTGAGGTCCAGTCTTCTAAGTTGAACCGGTTTGCCTTTTGAGTCAATCTTCCATTGAGCTCCTTCCACACATATGTCCATGAGGACTTGGTCCAACCTTTGATCAAAGTTGACCCTTCTAGTGTAGGGGCGTGCATCTCCTTGCATCATAGGCAAGTCAAACGCCAACCTCACATTTTTTGGACTAAAATCTAAGTATTTATCCCGAACCATGTTGAGATAATTCTTTGGATTCGGGTTCTTACTTCATCATGGTTCTTAGTGATCTATGCATTGGCATAGAACTCTTGAACCATTAGGATGCCGACTTGTTGGATGGGATTTGTTAGAACTTCCCAACCTCTTCTTTGGATTTCATGTCGGATCTCCGGATACTCATTTCTCTTGAGCTTGAAAGGGACCTTGGGGATGACCTTCTTCTTGGCCACAACATCATAGAAGTGGTCTTGATGGGCTTTGGAGATGAATCTTTCCATCTCCCATGACTCGGAGGTGGAAGCTTTTGTCTTCCCTTTCCCTTTTCTAGAGGATTCTCCGGTCTTAGGTGCCATCAATGGTAATGAAAAAACAAAAAAGCTTATGCTTTTACCACACCAAACTTAGAATATTGCTCGCCCTTGAGCAAGAGAAGAAAGAATAGATGAAGAAGAAGAATAAAATATGCAGGAGAGGAGGGAGAGGTGTATTCGGCCAAGAAGGGGAAGAGAGGGTTGTGTTGTGTGAAAATGAGGAAGAATGGAGGGCTTTATATAGGGATGGGAGGGGGGTTAGTTTCGGCCATATAGGGTGGGTTTGGGTGGGAAATTGATTTTAAATTTTGAAGGCAAGTGGAGTTTATGAGGTAGGTTTATGGGGAAGAGTGGATGGATGTGAGTGGTGAAGTGGTGATAGGGAAGAGAGATTGAGGTGATTGGTGAAGGGTTTTGGGGAAGAGTGTTTATGAGGAAGAGAGGATGAACATTGAGAAGAGGGAAGAGAGTGAGTGGTGGTAGTTGGGGATCCTGTGGGGTCCACAGATGCTGAGTTGATCCTGTGGGGTCCACAGATCCTGAGGTGTCAAGAATTTGCATCCATGCACCAATTAGGCATGTAAAATGCCTTTGCATGCAATTCTGGCGTTTAAACGCCGAATTGATGCTTGTTCTGGGTGTTCAGCGCCCAGATACAACATATTTCTGGCGTTGAACGCCAGCCAGATGCTTGTTTCTGGCGTTCAGCGCCAGCTCTTCTTCACTGTGCATTTTTGGCGTCTGAACGCCAGGATGCTGCTTGTTTCTGGCGTTCAATGCCAGATCCATGCTCTGTTCTGGCGTTGAACGCCAGCCAGATGCTCCTTACTGTCGTTTAAATGCCAGTAAGATCCTCCTCCAGGGTGTGATTTTTCTTCTGCTGTTTTTGATTCCATTTTTAATTTTTTTTATTTATTTTGTGACTTCACATGATCATGAACCTAATACAACATGAAATAACAATAAAAATAAATTAAAATTAGATAAATAAAAATTGGGTTGCCTCCCAACAAGCTTTTCTTTAATGTCAATAGCTTGACAGTGGGCTCTCATGGAGCCTCATAGATGTTCAGAGCATTGTTGAGACTCCCCAACACCAAACTTAGAGTTTGGATATGGGAGTTCAACACCAAACATAGAGTTTGGTTGTGGCCTCCCAACACCAAACTTAGAGTTTGACTGTGGGGGCTCTGGTTGACTCTGTTTTGAGAGAAGTTTACTGTGCCTCTTTTTCATGTTTACAAAAGGATGTCCTTGAGTTTTAAACTCAAGGGGGTCCTCATTCAATTGAAGGACTAGTTCACCTTTGTTAACATCAATCACAACTCTTGCTGTGGCTAGGAAGGGTCTTCCAAGGATGATGGATTCATCCTCATCCTTCCCAGTATCTAGGACTATGAAATCAGCAGGGATGTAAAGGCCTTCAACCTTTACTAATATGTCCTCTACTTGTTCATAAGCCTATTTTCTGGAATTGTATGCCATCTCTAGTGAGATTTTAGCAGCTTGTACCTCAAAGATTCCCAGTTTCTCCATTACAGAGAGTGGCATGAGGTTTACTCCTGACCCAAGGTCACATAGAGCCTTTTCAAAGGTCATGGTACCTATGGTACAAGGTATTAGGAACTTTCTAGGATCTTGTTTCTTCTGAGGCAATCTCAGTTGATCCAATGCATTTAGTTCATTAGTGAACATGGGAGGTTCATCTCCCCAAGTCTCATTACCAAATAAATTGGCATTCAGCTTCATGATTGCAACAAGGAACTTGGCAACTTGCTCTTCAGTAACATCTTCATTCTCTTCAGAAGAAGAGTACTCTTCAGAGCTCATGAATGGCATATGGAGGTTCAATGGAATCTCTATGGTCTCTAGATGAGTCTCAGATTCCTTTGGTTCCTCAAAGGGAAACTCCTTGTTGATCACTGGACGTCCCAGGAGGTCTTCCTCCTTGGGATTCACGTCCTCCTCCTCTTTTGTGGTTTCGGCCATGATGGTCATTTTAATGGCCTTGCACTCTCCTTTTGGATTTTCTTCTGTATTGCTTGGGAGAGTACTAGGAGGGATTTCAGTGATCCTTTTACTCAGCTGGCCCACTTGTGCTTCCAAATTTCTAATGGAGGACCTTGTTTCATTCATGAAACTCACAGTGGCCTTAGATAGATCAGAGACTAAGTTTGCTAAATTAGAGGTATTTTGTTCAGAGTTCTCTGTCTGTTGCTGAGTGGATGATGGAAAAGGCTTGCTATTGCTAAACCTGTTTCTTCCACCATTATTAAAGCCTTGTTGAGGCTTTTATTGATCCTTCCATGAGAGATTTGGGTGATTTCTCCATGAGGGATTATAGGTGTTTCCATATGGTTCACCTATGTAATTCACCTCTGCTATTGCAGGGTTCTCAGGATCATATGCTTCTTCTTCAGAAGATGCCTCTTGAGTACTATTGGATGCAGCTTGCATTCCATTCAGACTCTGAGAAATCATATTAACTTGCTGAGTCAATATTTTATTCTGAGCCAATATGGCATTCAGAGTATCAATTTCAAGAACTCCCTTCTTCTGAGGCGTCCCATTACTCATAGGATTCCTCTCAGAAGTGTACATGAACTGGTTATTAGCAACCATGTCAATGAGTTCTTGAGCTTCTGCAGGCATTTTCTTTAGGTGAATGGATCCACCTGCAGAAGTATCCAATGACATCTTAGCTAATTCAGATAGACCATCATAGAATATATCTAGGATGGTCCATTCTGAAAGCATGTCAGAAGGACACTTTTTGGTCAGTTGCTTGTATCTCTCCCAAGCTTCATAGAGGGATTCACCTTCCTTCTGTCTGAAAGTTTGAACATCCACTCTAAGCTTACTCAGCTTTTGAGGAGGAAAGAACTTGGCTAAGAAAGCCGTGACCAGCTTATCCCATGAGTTCAGGCTATCTTTGGGTTAAGAGTCCAACCACACTCTAGCTCTGTCTCTTATAGCAAACGGGAAAAGCATGAGCCTGTAGACTTCAGGATCTACTCCATTAGTCTTAACAGTATCACAGATCTGCAAGAATTCAGTTAAGAACTGAAAAGGATCTTCAGATGGAAGTCCATGAAACTTGTAGTTCTGCTGCATCAGAGAAACTAATTGAGGTTTCAGCTCAAAATTGTTTGCTCCAATGGCAGGAATAGAGATGCTTCTTCCATGTAAATTGGAATTAGGTGCAGTAAAGTCACCAAGCATCCTCCTTGCATTATTATTATTTTCGGCTGCCATCTCCTCTTCCTGTTCGAAAATTTCTGAAAGGTGCTTGCTGGATTGTTGTAATTTAGCTTCTCTTAGTTTCCTCTTCAGAGTCCTTTCAGGTTTTGGATCTGCTTCAACAAGAATATTCTTGTCCTTGCTCTTGCTCATATGAAAAAGAGGGAACAGAAAAATAATAATAATAGGGATCCTTTTTACCCAGGTATAGAGGTTCTCCTGAGAAGAAGAAAAGAATGTAATATAAAGAAGGGAAGAAGAGAAAATTCGAACACAGATGGAAGAGGGGGTTCGAATTTGGGTGAGATGAAGTGTTAGTAGATGAATAAATAAATAGAAGGAGATGAGAGAGAGAGAGGATTTTTGAAAATAAAATTTTGAAAAGGGGTTAGTGATTTTTGAAAATTAGGAATGAAATCAAATTAAAATTAAAAATTGAAACAATTAGTTAATTAAAAAGAATTTTTGAAAAAGAGGAAAGAGATTTTCGAAAATTAGAGAGAGAGAGAGTTAGTTAGGTAGTTTTGAAACACAAAAAGTCAATTAGTTAGTAAAAAAAAAGATTTGAAAATCAATTTTGAAAACATAAGAAGATAAAGAAGTTAGAAAAGATATTTTAAAATCAAATTTTTGAAAAAGATAAGATTTTAAAAAGATATGATAAAAAGATATGATTAGAATTAGTTTTGAAAAAGATTTGATTTTTAAAATCACAATTAATGACTTGATTCACAAGCAATCACAAGATATGATTCTAAAACTTAAAGTTTGAATCTTTCTTAACAAGCAAGTAACAAACTTGAAATTTTTGAATCAAAACATTAATTGATGATGTGATTTTCGAAAATATGATATAAAAATAAGAAAAAGATTTTGAAAATATTTTGAAAAAGATTTTTGAAATTTTCGAAAATAAAATAAAAAAAATAGAAAAGATATGATTTTTGAAAAAGATAAGATTTTTAAATTGAAAATTTGATTTAACTCCTAAGAAACAACTAAATTTTAAAAAATTTTGAAAAAGTCAACTCAAATTTTCGAATTTTTTTGAGAGAAAAGAGGGAAAGATATATTTTTTATTTTTGAATTTTTATGATGAGAGAGAAAAACATAAAAAAGACTCAATGCATGAAAGTTATGGATCAAAACAATGAATGCATGCAAGAATGCTATGAATGCTAAGATGTACACCAAGAACACCTTGAAGATCATGATGAACATCAAGAACATATTTTTGAAAAATTTTCAAGAAAAGAAAACATGCAAGACACCAAACTTAGAAATTTTTCATGTATAGACACTATGAATGCAAGAATGCATATGAAAAACAAGAAAAGACACAAAACAATAAAATATGAAGATCAAACAAGAAGACTGGCCAAGAACAACTTGAAGATCATGAAGAACACTATGAATGCATGAATTTTTGAAAAATGCATAAATTTTTAGAAAAAATGCAATTGACACCAAACTTGAAATTGACTCAAGACTCAAACAAGAAACACAATAAGGATTCCAAAATTTTTTAATATGAATTCCAGAAATCTTGTACTTTTAGTCTAAAGCTCCAATCTGAGGGTTAGGCATAGCTTAATAGCCAGCCAAGCTTTAGCATGTAAATCAAGTGGATCAGGAACAGCAGCAGGTGGATTAGCAACAACTAGCTTGCTCTTGATAATGTTGGGTTGGAAGCCCCAGTCCAAATGAATTTAGACATGGCTTTACAGCCAGTCAGGCTTCAACATGCTTTATGAAACACTAGAATTCATTCTTAAAAAATTTTAGAATAATTTTCGAAAACAGATGAGAAATTTTTGAAAGATTTTTTTTTGAACAATGCCCCTGCTCGAGCTCAATTTTTTAGGGTCGTTGGTATTGCGAAATTGTTACTCAGATTAGGTTGTAAAATTTGTTGTTCGTTCTCTCTCTGGCAATGGCGCCAATAACTGGTGCACAATACCATGGTCTGAACATAACTTCACAACTTCGCACAACTAACCAGCAAGTGCACTGGGTCGTCCAAGTAATAAAACCTTACGTGAGTAAGGGTCGATCCCACGGAGATTGTTGGTATGAAGCAAGCTATGGTCACCTTGTAAATCTCAGTCAGGCGGATATCAAATGGTTATGGAGTTTTCGAAAATAAATGATAAATAAATAGAAAATAAAGATAGAAACACTTATGTAATTCATTGGTGGGAATTTTAGATAAGCGTATAGAGATACTTTCGTTGTTCTGAACTTCTGCTTTCCTTCTGTCTTCATCCAATCAGTCCTACTTCTTTCCATGGCAAACTTTATGTAAGGGCATCACCGTTGTCAATGGCTACATCCCATCCTCTTGTGAAAAAGGTCCAAATGCTCTATCACAGCACGGCTAATCATTTGAGGTTCTCGATCATACTGGAATAGGATTCACCCTCCTTTTGCGTCTGTCACTACGCCCAGCACTCGCGAGTTTGAAGTTCGTCACAGTCATTCAATCCCTGAATCCTACTCGGAATACCACAGACAAGGTTTAGACTTTCCGGATTCTCATGAATACCGCCATCAATCTAGCTTATACCACGAAGATTCTGATTAAGAGATCCAAGAGATATTCATTCAATCTAAGGTGGAACGGAAGTGGTTGTCAAGCACGTGTTCGTAGGGGAATGATGATGATTGTCACATTCATCACATTCATATTGAAGTGCGAATGAATATCTTAGAAGAGGAATAAGTTGAATTGAATAGAAAAACAGTAATACTTTGCATTAAATCATGAGGAACAGCAGAGCCCCACACCTTAATCTATGGAGTGCAGAAACTCTACCGTTGAAAATACATAAGTGATGAAGGTTCAGGCATGGCCGAATGGCCAGCCCCCATGATCTAAGAACTAAATGTCCCAAGATGTCTAATACAATAGTAAAAAGTCCTATTTATACTAAACTAGTTACTAGGGTTTACAGAAGTAAGTAATTGATGCATAAATCCACTTCCGGGGCCCACTTGGTGTGTGCTTGGGCTGAGCTTGAAGTTTACACGTGGAGAGGTCATTCTTGGAGTTGAACGCCAGTTTGTAACGTGTTTCTGGCGTTCAATTCTGGTTTGTGACGTGTTTCTGGCGTTTAACTCCAGACTGCAGCGTAGAACTGGCGTTCAATGCCCTTTTGCGTCATCTAAACTCAGCCAAAGTATGGACTATTATATATTTCTGGAAAGCCCTAGATGTCTACTTTACAACGCAATTAGAAGCGCTCCATTTTGAGTTCTGTAGCTCCAGAAAATCCACTTTGAGTGCAGGGAGGTCAGAATCCAACAGCATCAGTAGTCCTTCTTCAGCATCTGAATCTGATTTTTGCTCAAGTCCCTCAATTTCAACCAGAAAATACCTGAAATCATAGAAAAACACACAAACTCATAGTAAAGTCCAGAAATGTGAATTTAACATAAAAACTAATAAAAACATCCCTAAAAGTAACTAGATCCTACTAAAAACATACTAAAAACAATGCCAAAGAGTGTATAAATTATCCGCTCATCAGTCGTGTCTTCAGATTTTGACCCTTTTTGGAGAAGTCGAGTTTGAGCATTATATAACTTCTGCTGGGTTCTCTTGAATGCGGAGCATTTTCCTCCTCTTTTTAATTGTAGTGTGCATTGCGCTTTTCATGGAAACGTGTGAGGATTAAATGCTCATTAACTCCCCGTTTCCCTCTTTTCATTTCATTTTGAATTTTTAAGCCTTTTTCAGTTTCTCTTCCCCTTTCTTTTCTCTCTTCTCTTGCTTATGACGTTTCACTCCTTTTGCACCCTTCTGTTTTCACATCTCTCTTTGAAGAAGTTTGTTTGGTGTGGGTCTGTTGTCATCTCTTCCTGTCTTCCTAACAATCTTTGAAACGTCTGTTGCTTTTTTCTTCCTTAGGTTGGTATTTTCTTTCTCCATTTTTTCATTTTGATGACTTGTCTCAGTTCTTCATGTCTGCGAAGAATCCATTTTGAAAGGCTGGATCCTTTTTGCTAAAGGTTGCATTTTTTTATCATTGCTGTGCTTTCTTTGACTTGCCCCTAACTCTTTGTATTTTCACGTTTTCAGGCCTTCTAATTTTCCCTGTCTTGAAGCAACTGTTTGGTGTGGATTTTGTGCCATTCTTCGTTACCACTTTCTTCCCTACAGGTTAGTGTTTTCTATCTTTTCTCTTTTCACTTTCAACAACTGTGCATGCTTTTGATGTAAGGTTTTAAATTTGTATCTCGCTTTTGCTTTTCAAAAAACTTTGATTCTTCTGTGGAAAGATTGCGTCTTTTTTATGTCTTGATCCATGGCTTGTGATTTTTCCTTGTTGCTCGCTTTTTTGTGAAGACTGTGCGCCTTCTGGTGATTTTGTTTGTTTCTATCTTAACAATCTTTTTGATGATGAACTGTCAATAGGAAAAAATTGTGACTTTTGACGCCTTTTGAACTATCAATAGGAGAAATTGTGACTTTTGACGCTTTTTGTTGGTGATGATGATTTTTGCTTCGTGGAGTGTCGATTTCTTTTTGCGAGATGTTTAGGGCATAGGTTGTTGATTTCCTTTTTCCTGGTTCTTGCCTTGTTATTGCCTCCAAAGGGTGTCCCTGGGCTCTAGTGTGAATCATGGGGTTTCCCTTTTACCGCTGCTTCTGATTCTTGGTGATCATATATTATCATCCGAGTTTTTTCCTTATCTGCCCGGGATGTTTAGTAGTAACCCCATTTTTTTTCTTTTTTCTTTCTGTAGGAATAGTTGATCCATGTCTCTTCACAAGAACATTGTTGAAATGTCTACCAAGGTCTCGGAAGGCATGTCTGACTGGCTGAATTCTGTTGTATTGATGTGTGTCACTGAAAAACCCACATTTTATGGTTTATCTTGTGCTTAATTTGGGGGATTTTATCACCTTTTCCCATATTTATTCAATGAAATAGCATGGTTTTGCAATTCTCCCTTGATTTGTGCTTAAATGTGAAAACATGCTTTTTAGGCCTTAAAATAGCTAAATTCAATTCACTTTAATTCCATTCGATACCTTGATGTGTTTGTTGAGTGATTTCAGGTTCAGTCACAGTTGCTAATTCTAAGTATTGTGTGCGACTTAGGAGGCATCATAGGATTTGTAGTGATATGGATCATGTTCCGAGGGTTACCTGAAACTGTAGGTCGATCTCGGACGAGATCTTCTGTGCTGGTCGGAGATGACGTGTCCGACTGGTGGGTGGCGGCCTGAGCTGTCGTGTCCGACTTGTAGGACTGGCCGCACTACTGATCCTTCGTCACCGGAGGGTGGTGGTACCTGCAAGGGACTCCGATGCTTAAGTTAGCAAGGGTATTAAGTAGGTTTTTAGTAGAATCAGAGTATGAGTTATACCTAGGTGCTCCAGTGTATTTATAATGGTCGTGGATTGACCTTCTTAGGTAAGATAAGTTAGTTATCTTATCTTATCTTATCTTATCTTATCTTTGGGCGAGGTAAGCTTATCTTCAAGGGAACCGCCTTTATCTCTATAGGCTTGTACTGCCTTTGGATATGGGTCGTGTTCCTCTATTTGGGCCCTTTACTGGGTTTTTCTGGTGATTTGGCCAATCTCTTTGAGAAGATGTTGAACGGCCTGACCTAAAGAGGTCGGTCGTCTTGTCAGTAGAGCATCCCGGGTCGGATAGCTCGACCCAAGGCATGAACAGATCAGGAGAAGAATTACGAGCTAGTGTCGCCTGATCCTAAGGAGAGAGTCAGTTTTCCCTCTTTGGTTCAAGGGGAACGTCCCTTCTTCTATGCTTATGACTATTTCTTTAGTCAGTTGAATATTACCATTCCTTTTACCCCTTTTAAGACCGAGTTGTTGTGGTCTTGTAATGTGGCTTTTTCCCAACTCCTCTCGAACTCTTGGGGCCTTATAAAAATCTTTCAATTATTGTGTCAAGAATTGGATATCCGACCTTCCCAAACTCTTTTTCTTTAACTTTTCGTGTTGACGAAGCCTGGGGCAGCTAAGAAGAAAGCCTCCTGGATTTTTTTCCGATCCGCTCAAGGAAAAAAGATTTTCCCTATGTATGACGAGTCCTTTAGGGACTTTAAAAACTACTACTTCAAGGTCCGAGCTGTTGAGGGAGCTCGGCATTTCTTTTTGGATGAAAATGATGAGCCTACCTTCCCTTTAAGCTAGTAGAAGAAGGTGATAGTAGCTAGGTACTCTTGGGAGAGTCTTGATGAGGTTGAGCAAGCCTTTGTGAATGTGTTAGAGGATATTTGGGGAGAGCCTCCCCATCTTGACACAAAGAAATTTTTAGGAGACCCTTCTCTTCTTCGGACTGAATTGGGTAGTTGTCGACTTTATTTGTAGCTTTTCTTTGTTTGTTTATTTATTTGCCAATCTATCCCCTTCTTACTTATAATTTTGTTTTCCTTTTTCAGAGATGGTGAAGTCTGTAGATTCTATGAAGGCTTATCGTCGAGCCAAGAAGGCAAAAGCTGCCTCCAACATCTCAGCCAAGACTGTGGAGGGAGAGTCTTCTCAGGTTCCCCCCAAGAAACTGGTATCGAGTGCTTCTGGACCGAAGAAGGTTATTCCTACTCCTCAGGTCTGAATTATTCCTTCTGACACAGCTCGGCCATCCACTGGCACTGCCTCTTCTCCTACTGTTGGCCCTCCTCATAAAAAACAAAACACTGTTGAGCCTTTTGACTTGGATGCCCCAGATTTCGACGCGGTGGGATTTATTGATAACCAGATTGCTCCTTATGGTCGACTTCCCATGGACGATGTGTCCATTCTTCGTCATTTGAATTTTATTACTAGTAGTAGCATTTAGATGGCCCATATGGGTGCAGCCTTGTCTGGAACTATCCAGGGTTCCCCAGTTCATGCAACTAAGGAGTTTTTGGAGGACGAAAAGTCAGAATTTGATAGGATCAAAGGTCTGAAGGACGAGCTTGACGCCATGGTTATTAAGCTGGAGTTGAATTTGGAGAAGGAGAAGTCGAGGGCTGTCAGGGCTGAGGCAGCTGCAAATTTGGTAGAGGAGATGGCAAAAAATCATAAAGAGAGTTACACCCGTACTTATGCCGAGGTGTTGGAGCTGAGGGGAAAGCTTGAAAATGCTCTTGTGGATTATGCCGATTTCCAAAGCCATCTGGTAGATAACGTGACGGGTGCATATGAAAATCTAAAGGCGCAAGTCCGAGTTCTTGCTCCTGAACTCGACCTGACTTGACTCTCTTTAGTCTGGACAACATTGTGAAGGAGGGCAAGATAGTGCCTGCTCCAGATAATGAAGATGACGAGCCTCTTCCTGCCCCGTCTGCCAAAGCTTCTGCTGCCACGACTTCTTCAAATCCTTCTGCTGAGGTCGACCCTTCCCAGCCTGATCCGGATTGTGAAATTCTTAACCATGAGGATGGGACCGTGGATGCTGTCTCTGTTAATATCAATCCTCCTCCTTCGGCCACTGATGCTGCTACTGGGGAAACTTTTCACCCCCTGTGATTTATGTGCTTTTATCTCCACAGCCCGATTTGTGGGATTTTGAACTCTAGTTTTTGTAAATTTGTTTATAACTTGGTTCCTTTGACTGTTAGTTGCTTCTATGAAACTTTTAGTAGAAAAACAAAGTACTTTTGAACTTTTGAGGTCCTCCTCCAGGTTGCCTCTGAGACTTTTTAATGATTGATGTGTTTCTTTTGATATGCTGATTGTTCTTTTGCAACCTTTGCAAATTTTGTAGATCTTTATAGAGTGTTGGCAATCTGCTTGTCTGACCTCTTTTTGATTTAGATCTTTTTATATGTCTTCTGGTTGGGCGAGATGACCCATGGGGCTAACTTGCTCGACAGCTTTTTAATGTTCTGGCGAATCCTTTTTAGTTAGTCTTTGAACAATTTTGATAGCCTTGTTGTGGTGTTGTGGCTTTTTGGACAGAGCTGCGTATGCTTTTAGATAGTTGACTTTGTTTGTTTGAGATGCCTGCTTTTTATTGGTTGGTTTTGTCCGACTTCTTCTTGTCAAACCCTCTTAAGTTATTTTTAGTAATCCATTTTTACTTGGACCTTGCCAGGTCTCTTTCTATGGATTACTTTTTTTTATAACTTTTGCCTCTTTGCTCGGTTTAGTCCGACTTCTTCTTGTCGAACCCTCCTAAGTTATTTTTAGTAGTCCATTTTTAGCCAGGACTCATCAGGCGACTTTTTATAGATTACTTTTTATAACTTCCTACATTAATCTGTTTTGTTGCTTTCACCTTGCCGACTTCCAGGTAATCGGGTGATGAGTTTGGTTCTCATCTTGCCGACTTTGTCGTGATCGGACGATGAATTTGGTTTTCCTCTTGCCGACCTTGTCGTATTCGGGCGGTGAATTCTTGCACTCAGATTAATACGTCTTGGTAGATAACCTTTTTATGGAATCTGAAAAGCTTTATTCAAGTAGAAAAAATATAAAATAGACAACAGTATATACATATAAATTCTTACCCTTTTAAGTCGGGCAATTTTGTAGATCTTGGCTTGGTGTCTCATTAAAACACCTTTTCAGGAAAAAGAGTGCACCTTGACCAAAGATCTTTATTACTTTCTAGCTATAGTACCTCCTTAGGTTACAGGCATGCCATGACCTTGGTAGCTCTCGCCCCTCTAGTTCGGATACCTTGTAGTAGCCTTTTCTCAGTACCTCTACAACTCGGTAAGGTCCTTTATAGTTAGCTGCTAGCTTCCCCACTCCTGACCGGCCTGCTCCGATGTCATTTCGGATTAAGATGAGATCATTGTTGGCGAAGCTTCGCTAGACTACTCTCTAATTATAAATTGGAGCCATTCATTGCTTTAGCGCTTCCTCTCTAATCCAAACTCTTTCTCGGACTTCTGGGAGTAGGTCGAGCTTTTCCCTTTGAGTTTGGGAGTTGGTATCTTCAATGTAGAGGATTATTCTGGGGGATCCTTCCTCTATCTCTACTGGGATTATTGCCTCCATTCCGTAAGCAAGTCAGAAGGGTGATTCTCCTGTGGTGGAGTGTGGAGTTGTCCGATATGCCCATAGGACTTGTGGGAGCTCCTCAGCCCAAGCTCCCTTTGCACCTTGTAGTCTTCACTTTAACCTGGCTAGTATGACTTTGTTGGCAGCTTCTGCCTATCCATTAGCTTGTGGGTGTTCCACGGATGTGAATTGGTGCTTTATTTTTAAGTCGGCCACCAAGTTTCTGAAACCGGTATCAGTAAATTGAGTGCCATTATATGTGGTGATGGAGTAAGGGATTCCAAACCTTGTAATAATATTTCTGTACAGAAATTTCTGACTTTTTTGAGCAGTTGCATTGGCCATGCGCTCTGTCTCAATCCATTTTGTGAAATAATCCACCCCTATAATGAGGAATTTGACTTGTCCTGATCCTTGGGGAAAGGGTCCGAGGAGGTCTAGTCCCCATTTTGCGAACGGCCAGGGTGACGTTACACTTATGAGCTCTTCTGGTGGGGAGATGTGGAAGTTAGCATGCTTTTGACATGGTGAACATGTCTTGACGAAATTTGTTGCTTCCTTTCGCAAGGTCGGCCGAAAGAATCCAACTCAGAGTACCTTTTTAGAAAGAGCTCGTGCCCCCAAGTGGTTGCCACACATGCGACTGTGTACTTCTTCCAGGACTTCCTTTGTGTTAGAAGTCGGTACGCACTTTATGAGGGGTGTTGAGAACCCTCTCCTATATAAGATGTCACCCACCAGAGTGTAGTATTGTACCTCTCGTATTAGACACTTCGCTTCTTACTTGTTTGTGGGGAGTGTTTCTGTTTTGAGGTACTTGATTATGTGGGTCATCCACCCCTGATCCTGACCTGATATGGTTAGGACCTTTCTTCCTCTAAGATTGACGGGTTTTGCAATGTTTCCTAGATAGGGCTTCTATTAATTTCCCCTAGTTTGGTGCTGGCTAGTTTTGAGAGTGCATCAGCTCGAGTATTCTGTTCTCGCGGTATATGTTAAATCTCATATTCCCCAAGTTGTCCGAGCTGTTCTCTGGTTTTGTCCAGATATTTCTTCATGGTGGGATCTTTAGCTTGGTACTTCCCTTCTCTTTGTGAGGTGACTATTTGAGAATTACTGAAGATGGTGAGTTTTTGAACTCCTACATCCTTGGCCAGCCTCAAACCAGCTAGTAATGCTTCATACTCGGCTTGGTTATTTGAAGCAGGAAATTCGAACTTTAGTGAGAGTTCGATTTGGGTTCCCTGGTCGCTTTCTATTACCATACCTGCCCCACTCCCGGCTTTATTTGAGGCTTCGTCCACGTAAAGATTCCATTTTGTGGAAGTTCCCGGGGTATCAGTGTACTCAGCAATGAAGTCGGCCAGATATTGTGATTTGATTGGTGTCCGAGCTTCATATTGTAAATTGAATTCGGACAACTCGACTACCCACTGTAGTATCCTCCCGGCTAAGTCCGTCTTCTGTAGAATGCCTTTTATGGGCTGGCTAGTCCGAACCTTGATAGTGTGTGCTTGAAAGTATGGGTAAAGTCGTTGGGAAGTGAGTATGAGAGCGTAGGCAAATTTCTCTATCTTTTGATAGTTTAGCTCGGCCCCTTGTAGGGCTTTGCTGATGAAGTAGATGGGTTGTTGCCCGCTTTCGTCCTCTCTAACCAGTGCCAAGGGTATTGCCCGATTTTCTACTGCCAGGTATAGGACGAGTGCTTCTCCCTCCCGTGGTCGGGTGAGAATGCGTGGTTGCCCCAAGAAACTTTTGAAATCTTGGAAGGCTTTTTCGCACTCTTCAGTCCATTCAAACCTCTTTCCTTTCCTTAATGTGGCGTAAAAGGGGAGGGATCTTATGGCCGAACCGGCTAAGAATCTGGACAGAGCTGCCAGTCTTCCGTTGAGCTGTTGTACTTCTTTAACATTGGTTGGACTTTTCATTTTGAGTATAGCCCTGCATTTATCTGGGTTTGCCTCAATTTCTCTCTGTGTAAGCATGAAGCCCAGGAATTTACCAGCTTCTACCGTGAAGGTACATTTTGTAGGATTAAGCTGCATACCATGCTTTCTGATGGTGTCGAATACCTTTGCGAGGTCGGTCAACAAGGATTCTTTACTTTGTGTTTTTACCAGCATATCATCAACGTAGACCTCCATCAGTTTCCCGATGTGTTCTGCAAAGACTTTATTCATTAATCTTTGGTAGGTCGCTCCTGCGTTCTTGAGTCCGAACAGCATGATGATGTAACAATAATTTGCTTTGGGAGTTAAGAATGAGGTTTTTTCTTAGTCCGGTGGATACATCGGGATATTGTTGTATCCGGAATAAGCATCCAAAAAGGAAAGGTACTTGAATCCCGAAGATGCATCCACTAGAGCGTCTATACTTGGTAGTGGGTAGGGATCTTTTGGGCAAGCTTTATTGAGGTCTGTGTAGTCAGTACACATCCGCCACTTCCCATTTGACTTTTTCACCAAGACGACGTTGGCTAGCCATAGTAGGTATTTGACTTCTCTTACGAATCCTGCCTCTAGTAAGGCTTGCACCTGTTCTTCCACAGCTTGGGACTTTTCTAGTCTGAGCTTCTGATGACAAGTCATCTTATGCTAGCTTTTCAAACATTTTTCACTTGCTTCAATAGGTTTTATGCACTTTCTTGCATTATAAGTAAGTAATTTGGAGAAGGTTTGCATGACTATGTCAATTCAATCAACCATCATTCATTTAGCACAAAATCACATGGCTTAAGCTATGATTAGTGGATTTTTGAATGATTTATGAATCTTGTGAATTTGGTAATGCTTTGTTTGGTTGGTTTGATTGATTGTAGGTGAAGAAAAGAAAGAAACAAGGAAGCGTGCCCATAAAAGCGTGGCCTAGGGAACAAAAGCGTAGCACTCACTCAACAAGGCCAAGCAAAGCGCTCACTAACTGAGCGCCAGCGTTCACTCTTTAAACGCTAGAGCAAAGACCAAGGAAGCAAGGCATGGCGCTACATTGGTTTCCCTAACTGAGCGCTACAAGGAATCAAAGGAAGCAAGGGCGCTACGTTAAAACATTTACCTTTTTCGTGCCCCATTCAAAAAAATCAAGGTGCAATATTAAGGAAGGATGAAGCAAGGATTCGAAATGGGGGCAAAGCACTACACAACAAGGCTATGGGCAAAAGGAAATTAGCAAAAGGGGGCAGCTATGGTTCGAAATGGGGACCTAGTGCTAGCAAGGAAGGATGCGCTAGTGTACAAGGCTTGTCATAAAAGAAATTGGCAAATGGCTTCACCAAGGATCGAAGAGGGAGGCGCACACAAGCAAGGAAGGATGCTACGTTTGTTCCCTTCACTCAACGCTACTTGCAAAAAAGAATTGGCCATATTGAAATGGCTTCACCATGGTTCGAAGGGGGAGTCCCATCCAAGGCTGGTAGTGCTACGTTATTTGAGTTAACTGAGCGCTATGAAGAATGCTTGGCACGAACCAAAATGAGCCAAGGTACAAGACAATTGAGCGCTACATGATTGGACATAACTGAGCGCTTCCCTGGGAAATGCCCCATGGTTCAATTTCAATTAAAAACCAATTCGGATCCAATTCTTCACCAATTTGAAAAGCCCAGTCCAAAGTCTGAAGATAAAAAATACAAAGTGTATAAATAGGACTCAGTTTGATTTAGAGAGGATCTTCTTCTCATTTTATTTTTGGTTTTACCTATTAGCTAAATTTTAGTTTTCACTTTAGCTTTCATTTTTGAATTTGGGAATTGGGATTGAGATCTTAGTTCTCTTTCTCTTGTCTTTACTTCTGCATTTTTTACTTTCTGTTTTCAAAATTTTAGATTGAGATTGAAGGAATTCTGCTTCAATTCTTGATCTAAAATTCATTTTTCTTCTTCTTCTGCATAATTCAGTGAATTGAGATTTGGATCTGAAGTTCATTTATTGCTTTCATCTTCCTTTCTTCTGTAAAATATTTTTTGTTTGATCAAGGAAGGAATTGAGATCTAGATCTACTTTTTAGTTTCATTGATCCCCTGAGATCTTCAATTTCTCTTTTAGATTTTGCAATTGAGCTAAGTTTACTTTTTGTTTTGTTCCTCAAGAAATTTTACCTTTCTATTTAGATTTTCTGCAACTTATTTCATCTTCTATTTCTCTGATTTACTTCTCTTCACATTCTCTTGTTAAATTCTGAATCCCAACTCCCACATCCCTTTACTATTCAAGCAATTTATATTTCTTGCACTTTAAGTTTCAACTATTTACATTTCTTGCAATCTAAACTTCAGTCATTTACATTACTTGCACTTTAAGATTCAGCTCTTTTACTTTCTTGCACTTTAAGTTTCATGCTATTTACTCTTCTGCACTTTACTTTTCTGTCAATTTCCCCTCTCCCTTTTATTTTAATGCAATTTAGCTTCTGCTACTCAAGTTTCAAACAAATCATCAACTGTTTGCTTAACTAAATTAACCACCTAACTAAAATTGCTGAATCCATCAATCCCTATGGGATCGACCTCACTCATGTGAGTAATTACTACTTGATGCGATCTGGTACACTTGCTGGTGAGTTTTGGTGTTGGAATCCGATTTCAACCCATCAAGTTTTTTTGGTGCCGTTTCCGGGAATTGATCTAGATTGACAATGATTAAGTAAGGTGGTGGTCTAGATTAAGCACTTTTTCTTTTTATTTTTCCTAAGCACATTAACTGTTTGAATTTTTGCTTAAGCTAACACTAACTTCACTCTATCAGTAGAGTGAATTATTTTTGTTTCTGGTTTTGTGTTTGTTTTTCTTGCTGTTGTATGTCAGAAGCAAGGAGAGAGATCCCTACCTTTTGTGACCAAGACGAAAGGACTCTTAGAAGACTAAGAAGAGAAGCAAGATGAAAGGGAATTGTTGGAGAAGAAGAGCCTTTTGAAGAAGAATTTAAAGAAATGTAGGAAAATTCAACAAATCCAACAGTGGGAGTGGCCAACAACAATGGTCAACCCCAGTGGAGGGTTTTGGCTTCATATACGTTTGCTAATCCAAGGCATTGTGGGAGTAGCATCCTTACCCCAAATGTCAATGCAAACAACTTTGAATTGAAGCCCCAACTCATCACTTTGGTACAAAACAATTGCTCATATGGAGGAAGCCCTCTAGAAGATCCAAATCAGCATTTATCTACTTTCTTGAGGATCTGTGACACAGTGAAGTCCAATGATGTGCATCCAGACATATACAAATTGTTGCTGTTTCCATTCTCATTGAGGGACAAGGCTGCTCAATAGCTTGAAGCCTTCCCACAAGGAAGCATCACTAGCTGGGAGGATCTAGTGAATAAGTTCCTTGCCAAGTTCTACCCACATCAAAGGATTATCAGATTAAAGACAGAGGTGCAAACCTTCACACAAATGGATGCAGAATCCCTCTACGAGGCTTGGGAGAGATACAAGGCCTTGATTAGAAAATGTCCCCCTGAAATGTTCAATGAATGGGACATCCTTTAAAATTTCTATGAAGGATTGACTCTGAAAGCTCAAGAAGCACTAGATCATTCAGCAGGTGGCGCACTACAATTAATGAAGACAGCAGAGGAAGCCCAAAACCTCATAGATATGGTGGCAAACAATCAATACTTCTTTGCTCATCAAAGGCAACGCCAACCAGCTAAAAGAAATTACTGGAGTTGGAAGGAGTGGACACTATCCTAGCTCAACACAAGGTTATACAGCAGCAAATCCAGCAACAATTTGAGCAGATGGCTAAGAGGATTGACAACTTACAAGTTGCATCAGTGAATGTCACTAGTCAACCGCCAACTGGGTGGGGACAAAATGAGGAAAATAGTGAAGATCAGCAGCAGGAACAAGTGAACTACATGCACAACCAAGGATCCAACCAGAATGAAGTCTATGGAGATACATACAACCCATCTTGGAAGAACCATCCAAATCTAAGATGGGGAGATAACCACACTCAAAACCAGCAGCCCTGGCAGAAAAATTCAAACCAAAATAACTCAAGAAATACAAACAACCACAACCAGCAAAACACTAACCACAATCCATATAGAAAACCCCAAAACAACTACCCCAATTCTAGCTATTATCTACCTAATAACCCAGCCACTAACCAAAACACCTGTCATGGACCTTCAACACCTCATAACCAGCCACAAATACCACAAGATACTCAAAGAATCTCAAATATGGAGATACTAATAGAAAAAATGATGAAACATCAGGAATTAACAAGCAAGAATCAGGAAGTTTCAATGAGAAACTTAGAGAGGCAAATTGGACAACTGTCCAAGCAAACAATGATTGAAAGGCCAACAAGCTCACTCCCAAGTAATACCATTCCAAATCTTAAAGAAGAATGCAAAGCCATCCAACTGAGGAGTGGAAAAACCTTGGTGAATAACAATGAAGCCAATAAGAAGCCGAAGGAGAATGACAAAGAGTCATCAGAGAAAAATGAGGCTAACAACAAGAAAGAGATGACAGCAAGCAAGAAAGACAAAGAGAAGCTTAAAGAGAAAAATGACCAGCCACAAAATTCAAGGGAAGGGAAGCAAGTAATGGAGGAACCATCTCCAGGAAAGAAGCAGGTGGAGAAGACTTTCACACCTCCTTTGCCATATCCTCAGAGGTTCAACAAGGAGATCAAGGATCAGCACTTCCCTAAATTCCTTGAAGTCTTCAAGAAGTTGGAAATTAATATCCCCCTAGCTGAAGCACTAGAGCAGATGCCTCTATATGCAAAGTTCTTGAAAGAGCTTATCAATAAAAAGAGAAGTTGGCATGAGAAGGAAACCATTATGCTCACTGAAGAATGCAGTGTTGTGATTCAAAGGGGCCTCCCACCAAAGTTCAAGGACCCTGGGAGCTTCTTCCTGCCTTGTACCATTGGTAGTCTAACTATTGATAAGGCACTATGTGACTTAGGAGCAAGCATCAATCTAATTCCCTATTCTATGATGAGAAGGCTCTGCATAGAGGAAGTAAAGCCCACACAAATGTCACTAGAGCTCGTGGATAAATCATTGGTATCTCCCAGAGGAGTGATTGAAAATCTCCTGGTTCAAGTAGTGACATTTATATTCCCAGTAGACTTTGTGATCCTGGATCTGGGAGAAGAAGGGAGTGACTCTATTATCTTGGGAAGACCCTTCTTGGCCACAGCAAAGGGCCATCATAGATGTTGAACAAGGAGAACTAACCCTAATGGTACATGATGAAAGTATTACTCTGAATGTCTTTCCAGAAGCACAGCATAATGATGAAAAAGAAAAATGTATGGAGATTGACAAAGAAGACTTGCAGTGGAAGGAAGAAACCAACAAGACACTCATTAATTCTCTTCCAGAGCAAGGGACAAGCAGCAAAGCAGGACAAAAGGAGAATGAGAGTTTAAAGAATGATGAGAAAAAGCAAGAAGGAAGTGAGGTGTTAGCCACTAAGAAGACATATTCCAAAACACAGCCAACCGTCAAAAGAAAAGAATCACCAAAAAAGGGAAAGAAAAGCAAGAAAAAGGGTCCAAAAGGGTGGAAAAATAAAAAGATCCCAACTGAAGGACTTTCAAAAGGAGATAAAGTGCAGCTAATTTATCAGCAGTTAGGGACAAATCAACAATCTGAAGATCACTACACCATCCACAAGATACTCTCACTGGAGCATGCAGAAGTTGAACATCAAGGTACTGGAAGGAAGCTTACTGTGAGAGGTGACAATCTGAGACATCACAATCATCAACCATCCTAATGAGGGTCCAATGTCAAGCTAGTGACAATAAAAGAGCGCTCCATGGGAGGCAACCCATGATTTAATATTCTTACTTTAGTTTTAATTTCAATAATCAATGGTCCTTCTAGCATGAATTTGAGTTCTCATGAGTATATTTGATAATTGCATACAGTGTCTTGAAGCATATACTAGATTTCTAAGTTTGGTGTGCCTGAAGGCACTCCAAAATAGCTTCTCAAGCTTTCTTAGGATATATGCTTACTCATTTTGATGGAGTGTATAGCCAAACATTAAGTTTGATGTTTACATATGCAGAGCATTTCAGAAAAATCATTTTTGTTCATAGAATCAAATTTATGAATAGATGGATCATACATTGCTTCATATCTTTTAGCTTATGGTATCATAGTAAGAAATAAAATGTTCTTTGTAATGAATGTGCCAATTGTGGCAAATACTCATTAAGTTTTACATGGATCCCTCAACAGAGAACAAGTTTGGTGTCCACCAAATCTTTGTTCAAAAAAATCTAAGGAGCATAATTGGTCATTTAGATAAGGAACATGTAGAATTATCTTTCTTTGTTACTCATCACCACACCACCGTACCAAAATTCATTCCAATGCTTACCATTGCTTTGATTTAATTTTGTAGGACAAGAAAAGATTGAGAAGAGGACAAAATGGATGCATGGCCATGACAAGGTGAAAAGAGAGTCACATGTGCTTAGGGAATGGTGCCTTCTTGGAGACAAAAATCTGCATGCATCAATGTCTTGGAGGCCGAACCACATGCATCCAATGGGAGAGCAATCCTTGTCAACCTTCAACTATGCATGCAAGCCGTTCATGCTATGAGCTCCCCACAATATTTTGCTCAATCTTCACCCTTCATTTGCCTAACCGAAAAGCTTCCCTCACTTGTGGTTTTGTTCAAAGATTCATGCTTTGACTATAAATAGGTGGTGACACTTCCTAGCTCACATATACCTTCCCATACAAGAATTAGTCATGTATAGGCCCTTGTTTTATCCACACCCTCATCCTAAACACGTTCCAATAAGCCTTCCTTACCCAACAGCAATGTCACTTTCCATTCCCTTCCATAACAAAACTGTGCCCAAGCTCATCCTTTCTTCTTTATTTCCTTCTTAATTCATGGCTTCTTCAAGCTCTAGAAGAAGGAAAGGCAAGGAGCCAATAGTGACCGAACCATCAACCTATGATACAAAGAGATTCAAGTCTCAATTCCATGAATCAAGGTATCATAGGCTCATGGAGTCAAAGCATGTCATTCCAGAAATGGGCTTTAGACTGAGGGGTGGAGAGTATCCTGTCATGAGAAGAATTACCACAGAAAGGAGGTGGGAAATTTTGTGTGAACCTTTAACAGACATCAGCGCAGTTATGATAAAAGAATTCTACGCCAATGCTGTGAAGCCAAGCCAAGACAGGTCCCCTTATAAGATCTATGTCAGAGGTGTTGAGGTAGATTTTAGTCCACCATCAGTCACGAGGGCCCTACAGTTGAGAGTAATAACCTATGGAGAGCTTAACTTTGAGGAAAGCTTGCAGGGTGAGAATGACCCTGATGAGATATTACATGGGTTGTGGTTTGAAGACAGAGACTAAGAAAGGGACTCAGAGGGAGCTCCAAGCCACCTGAAAAGAATAGACCTCATACCTGAGGCCAAAGGGTAGTATGAGGTGGTGAGGAGGTCTATACTCCCTACTGAAAACACCTCAGAAGTCACAATCCAGCAAGCTATCCTAACTTATTGCATCTTAAAGGGAGGAGAAATCAACCTCTCACAGCTCATATCAGACAACATTCAGGAAATGGCAGAGAATACAAGCAAATCAAGTAGGCTTGGTCATCCAAGCACTATTCTGAGGCTGTGCAACAGGGTTGGAGTGCTCTTTGAAGATGAAGATACAGAGAAGGTGAAATGGGGAAGAGGAATCACTAGGCGACTAATGGAAGGTGCCACTGATGATGACAACCAAGATGAAGGAAGAGCACAAGGAAGAAGAAGAAGACCACAAGTGGAGGAAGAACAAGCTCCTGGTGCTATAGACATGAGCCAATTTCAAAGATCTATTGAAGAAATATCTCAACAAAACATGAGAGTACAGGAGCAGTATTTAAGGCAACAAGAGCTATACTTGCAACAACAGGAGCAATATCTGAAAGATCGAGAGCAACAACAATATTGACAGCAATAAATGATAGACAAGCAAGACAATTTCCAACTCCAGATGCTGGAACAACAAAGGGAATTTCAAGCTAGTGTTCTAGAAGGGCAAAGAGAATAATCAACAAACTTTCACGAATCATATGATAGATTGTGCTTGTGACATGCCAAGTATGAGGAATACACCCAAAATTTGTATCAGCGAAAAAACATATATCATACCATTGGAGAACATAGGCACTATGATAGAATGGAGTATGATATAGACACCCAATCAAAGTTGGTTACTTGGTCCACAGCATGCCAGCATTGGAACCACAGATCAAGCCATTTGAGCAATGCCAAGAGCTAGTAGACCAGCAGAAAGCAAGAACCCAGAAACATATAGCACACATGCAGCGTGGGTTGGAGGAAGTTGGAATCTCAGGTCTTATAGACCCTATATGGGATAGAAGGTGCCCTGTTGAAGAACCTCAAGATGCAACCAAGAAGAGGAAGAAGAAGAAAGGAGAATCAAGCAGGAGCAAGGAGCATGACAACTAGGAGGTGGTGGAGTTTCTTTCATGTTTCTTTTTTAAAATTAAATAAAGGAGATGCATATCTGAAACATGAGATGCCTCCAAATGCCTTATGTTTTACACTTTCATGTTCTGAGTAGTTTTTCTTCTTACAAGTGATCTGTATTATGCTTGTCATAACTTATTAGCTTAAATTTTGTTTTGTTTCCCTTTCTGCATAAATAAAAGAAAAATGTTTGATTTAGAAAAGTGATTGTCCAATGTTGTAGAAATTAGAATGAGAATTCAGTGGTGGTACTTGTTTGATTTAATGAATAGCTCAATGACAAAAGCTGCATAATAACATGTTCTTTGAAGTATGAATTAGTTTGCTGCTATAAAGTCTGTTATCAATGAATACCCTTTGAGAATAAAGCCAAATAAGAAGAAAAAGAAAGAGAAAAGCCAAGAATTCGCAAAGAAACAAACAATAAGGCTAGACACCAATAGCTTGGACCCTAGGACATATGCTTGTGGTGTTTTTGTACTAGGATATGCTTGGGCAAGTAGGTTCTGAGGAGTATTTTGAAACTTGGCCACTTGGATCAACTGATCTGGGATTGCCAACCGAAAGTCCACTATCAAAAGCAACCTAGTTACAAAGCATTTAGTAATCCAAAGAGATACTGGGAATTAATGTTCCTAGGAAGAAATTGTGAGTCATATGTCTGTGGTGAAGAAATGTTGAGCAAAATTTAGCCAAAAGGCTGCTGCAACATTTGACACCAAGCCTTCATTAAAGAATAAGCTTTATAAGCAAAAGAAAGAAAGAAAAATCTAGTAAGGGATCAATAAAAAAGCAAGGGAATATAACAGCAACTCTAGTAAACCTTTGAGGAAACATTTTTAGCTATCAGCAAAGTAATAAATGAGCTACATTTGTCTGCATAAAACCCCATGAACCAAGTTCAATTGTCTGCTAAATAAGAACATGTATGCTTCTCTGTTTCATTTCATTTCTTCTTATGTTTAGTGCTTGCTTGGGGACAAGCAAGATTTAAGTTTGGTGTTGTGATGACAAGTCATCTTATGCTAGCTTTTCAAGCATTTTTCACTTGTTTCATCAGGTTTTATGCACTTTCTTGCATTATAAGTAAGTAATTTGGAGAAGGTTTGCATGACTATGTCAATTCAATCAACCATCATTCATTTAGCACAAAATCACATGGTTTAAGCTATAATTAGTGGGTTTTTGAATAATTTATGAATATTGTGAATTTGGTGATGCTTTGTTTGGTTGGTTTGATTGATTGTAGGTGAAGAAAAGAAAGAAACAAGGAAGCATGCCCATAAAAGGGTGGCCTAGGAAACAAAAGCATAGCACTCACTCAACAAGGCCAAGCAAAGCGCTCACTAATTGAGCGCCAGCGTTCACTCTTTGAACACTAGAGCAAAGACCAAGGGAGCAAGGCATGGCGCTACGTTGGCTTCACCAACTGAGCGCTACAAGGAATCAAAGGAAGCAAGGGCGCTACGTTAAAACATTTACCTTTTTCGTGCCCCATTCAAAGAAAAATGAAGGCGCAATATTAAAGAAGGGTAGAGCAAGGATTCAAAATGGGGGCAAGGCACTACACAACAAGGCTATGGGCAAAAGGAAATTACCAAAAGGGGGCAGCTATGGTTCGAAATGGGGACCTAGTGGTAGCAAGGAAGGATGCGCTAGTGTACAAGGCTTGTCACAAAAGAAATTGGCAAATGGATTCACCAATGATCGAAGAGGGAGGCGCACACAAGCAAGGAAGGACGCTACGTTTGTTCCCTTCACTCAACGCTACTTGCAAAAAAGAATTGGCCATATTGAAATGGCTTCACCATGGTTCGAAGGGGGAGTCCCATCCAAGGCTGGTAGTGCTACATTATTTGAGTTAACTGAGCGCTATGAAGAATGCTTGGCACGAACCAAAATGAGCCAAGGTACAAGACAATTGAGCGCTACGTGATTGGACATAATTGAGCGCTTCCCTGGGAAATGCCCCATGGTTCAATTTCAATTAAAAACCAATTCGGATCCAATTCTTCACCAATTTGAAAAGCCCACTCCAAAGTTTGAAGATAAAAAATACAAAGTGTATAAATAGGACTCAGTTTGATTTAGAGAGGAACTTCTTCTCATTTTATTTTTAGTTTTACCTTTTAGCTAAATTTTAGTTTTCACTTTAGCTTTCATTTTTGAATTTGGGAATTGGGATTGAGATCTGAGTTCTCTTTCTCTTGTCTTTACTTCTGCATTTTTTACTTTCTGTTTCCAAAATTTTGGATTGAGATTGAAGGAATTCTGTTTCAATTCTTGATCTGAAATTCATTTTTCTACTTCTTCTGCATAATTCAGTGAATTGAGATTTGGATCTGAAGTTTGTTTATTGCTTTCATCTTCCTTTCTTCTGCAAATTGTTTTCTGTTTGATCAAGGAAGGAATTGAGATCTAGATCTACTTTCTAGTCTCATTGATCCCCTGAGATCTTCAATTTCTCTTTTAGATTTTGCAATTGAGCTAAGTTTACTTCTCTTCACATTCTCTTGTTAAATTCTGAATCCCAACTCCCACATCCCTTTACTATTCAAGCAATTTACATTTCTTGCACTTTAAGTTTCAGCTATTTACATTTCTTGCAATCTAAGCTTCAGTAATTTACATTACTTGCACTTTAAGATTCAGCTCTTTTACTTTCTTGCACTTTAAGTTTCATGCTATTTACTCTTCTGCACTTTACTTTTCTGTCAATTTCCCTTCTCCCTTTTATTTTAATGCAATTTAGCTTCTGCTACTCAAGTTTCACACAAATCATCAACTGTTTGCTTAACTAAATTAACCACCTAACTAAAATTGCTGAATCCATCAATTCCTATGGGATCGACCTCACTCATGTGAGTAATTACTACTTGATGCGACTCGTACACTTGCCGGTGAGTTTTGGTATTGTAATCCGATTTCAACCCATCAACTTCCTGCGCTTCTGCTGCACGGGCCGAGATCCTAGGTATACTGCCAGTTTGTGGCACATTAGTTTGGGATCTATGCCTGGCATGTCTGCAGCCTTCCATGCAAAGAGATCGGCGTTCTCCTTTAGGAATTGTATCAGAGACTCCTTTAGGTCTCTTTTCAAGGTTCCCTCGATACTTGTCGTTTTATCCTGAACATCACCGATTTGGACCTCTTCAGTCTCGCCTTCAGGTCGTGGGCGGGATTCTTCGCGAGCTTGAATTCCCCCGAGTTCAATGGTGTTGACTTCCTCTCCTTTGGGGTTGCCTTTGAGGTTCAAACTTTCATTGTAATAGCGTCGCACAATTTTTTGGTCTCCTTTTATCGTGGCGATCCCTTCTGGAGTTGGGAACTTCATACGTAGATGTGGAGTTAAAACTACTGCTACGAGCTAGTTCAATGTTGTCCGACCTATTAGGGCATTGTAGGCTGAGCTCACATTGACTACTATGTAGTCTATGTTGAGTGTCCTTGACCGGGTTCCCTTTCCGAAGGTTCTATGTAGTGATATATATCCAAGTGGTTGGATTGGAGTATCTTCCAAACCGAATAAGCTATTCGGATATTCTCCGAGCTCTTTTTCTTGTAAGCCTAGTTTATCGAAGGCGGATTTGAACAAGATGTCTGCGGAGCTTCCTTTGTCTATTAGTGTCTTGTGAAGATTAGCGTTGGCCAATATGATAGTAATGACCATGGGATCATCATGTCCTAGGATGACACCTATTGCATCCTCTTTAGTAAAGGTAATTGTGGGGAGGTCGGCTGACCTCTCTCCTTCCCCAACATGATATACTTCTTTAAGGTGTCTTTTGCGAGATGATTTGGAGATTCCTCCTCCTGAGAATCCTCCATTTATCATATGGACATGTCTCCCTGGAGTGTGAGGTGGTCATTCCATCCGCCCGACCTCCTCATCCCTTCTTCTTTTTCTTGGTTCCTCGGTCTTGTTAGCTAAGTACCGATCTAGTCGGCCTTCTCTTGCTAATTTCTCTATGACATTCTTCAGGTTGAAGCATTCATTAGTGGGATGTCCGTAAATTCAGTGGTATTCACAGTACTCTGTCTGGTTTTCCCTCCTTTTTTGCTTTTGATGGGGCGAGGTGGAGGGATTTTCTCAGTGTTGCATATTTCTCGGTAAACATCTACAAGGGACACTCGAAGAGGGGTGTAGTTGTGGTATTTTCTTGGCTTTCCACTGGGTTGATCTTCTTTCTTCTTGGACTCTTTATCCTTGTCCCTATATGGGTAGGAGAATCCAAATTTTGAGGTCTCTCCTAATCATAAGTTTTCCTCCATGTTAATGTACTTTGCTGCTCGCTTTTGTACATTATTCAAGGACGTCGGATGCTTTTTTGATATGGAGTAGCTAAAGGGTCCTTTTCTTAGGCCATTGATGAGGCCCATGATGGCTGCTTCTGTTGATTGACTTTGTATGTCCAGACATGCTTTGTTAAATCTTTCCATCTAGTTACAGAGACTTTCCCATTCTCCTTGCTTGATCCTCAATAGGCTAGGGGCGTGTTTGGCTTTGTCCCTCTGGATGGAGAATCTGGCAAGGAACTTTTTAGCTAAGTCGTTGAAACTTGTGAAAGACCTGGGAGGCAGACTGTCGAACCACTTTATTACTGTCTTTGTCAAGGTTGTTGGGAAGGCTTTGCATCGAACGGCATTCGAGGCGTCGGTGAGATACATTCTGCTCCTGAAATTGGCTGGGATCCGAGGTACCATCATATGACGTCATGTCGGGAGCTTTAAAATCTTTTAGGACTTTAGCTTTCATGATCTCTTTGATGAAAGGATCTTGGTCCTTGTGGGAGTTATCCTCATGGTTGGAATGAGTAGTTCTGGTCTTGAGGTTGGCTTTGAGCTTTAGAAGCTTATCCTCTAGATCTTGTCGTCACCTAGTCTCTCTCCGGAGGTCTCTTTCAGCCTCTCGCTGATGTTCAGCCTCTTGTTCGAGCTATTTGAGGCGTTCTTGTTGTTCTCGGATGGCTTCCAAGATTTCTATGTTTGTGTTGGAGGATTGTTTATCTCCCTTGTTTTGAGGCACATCTTTTGATATGGCATCCGTGTTTTTTAGCGGAGTTCTTTCTTCCAAACCGGAGTTGTGATCGTTGTCAAGGATGTCCACCATGATGATGGGATGACTTCCAGGTCCTCGGCAACGGCGCCAATGTTCCGAAGGTTACCTGAAACTGAAAGTTGATCTTGGATGAGATCTGCTACGGTGGCTGGAGCTGTCGTGTCCGACTTGTTGGACTTGGTGCTGCTGCTGATCCTTCGTCACCGGAGGGTGGTGGTACCTGCAAGAGACTCTGATGCTTAAGTTAGCATGGGTTTAGAGCAGGTTTTTTGTAGAATCAGAGTATGAGTTATACCTGGGTGCTCCAGCATATTTATAGTAGTTTGGGTTGACCTTTCTAGATAAGATAAGTTAGTTATCTTATCTTATCTTTTAAGCGAGGTCATCCTATCTCCAGGGGGAATTACTTCTATCTTTCTAGACTTTAGTTGCCTTTAGATTTGAGCTATGTCCCTTATTTTGGGCCTTCTTGGACCTTCGTGGCTATTTGGCCGACCTCTTTTAGGGAAGAGGTCGGGGGAGCTGACGGGAAGAGGCAGTTGCTTTGCCTTCGATCTCCCCAGGTCGGATAGCTCGACCCATGGTATGAACAGCTACCAGAGAGAGAATGTAGGGAAAAACACCGAGGGAGATTGCCCTACCACCTCCCCTATATCCATAAAAACACAATCAAAAGAGAATGTGAGGGAATAAATTTGAGGGAGAGTGCCCTACCACCTTCCTCACATCCAACATGCACAATCAAGAGAAAAATGTAGGGGAATAAATCGAGGGAGAGTGCCCTACCACCTTCCCCAAATCCATGCCAAGTCAATACTCACATTTCAATCATAATCACATTTCATTATCACGCAAGTGGGACAAAACCTCCATCCTTGTCAATCAACAATCATAATCAACCCGTGAGTGGGACAAAGCACCAACCTTACCATGGGCTGGATGAACCACCATCCCCACAACATTTATATCTTATTGGGGAATGATTCAATACTATTCCTTATACCATACCCAAGATATTCAAAGCCTTTAAAATAGTTATTAAACTCCATATGGAGATTACAGAGGGTTACAAAATCAACATTCTTAGAAAATTTACACATTGGTGCATATGCAGGCTTCATGCATATGGGCAGAACCTAAGTCGGTTCCTTAAGGGTTTGCAAATGATGCATACGTAAGGTTTGCGCAAATACACAAAAGTGCCATGATGCGTACGCGGGATAACTTCGTACGCGCAGAACCTATTTCTGCTACCCTTGCTGCAGAATCCGCAGAATTTTATTTTAACCACAATTTTTCAAAAGATCATAACTTTTAGTGCAAAATTTGTTCTAACTCCGTTCTTTGAAAACAATAAAATTTTATTTTAAAATAAGTTTCATAAATTTTCTCGTTCTGGACACCAAGTTTTGACTCTCTAAAGTTAGGCTAAAAATCTGCCATAGTGTAGATTTTTCTGCACCACTTGAAAATTTCCAAATTTTTTTCACCAAAAAGACTAAAAAATTATTTTATTTCCCCAATCATAATCTTAATTGAAACATAATCATTTAGTCTTGAACAATTACTTTAAATATGCTAAAATGTCCCAAAAACATAATCCTTTCCATAGTTAATCAAAATCAAATAAGTTAATTCTTCAATCACTTTTATTACTTTAAATTTCACTAAAACTCCACAAAACATAATTCTTTCATTTGAAGTAATCATGTTAAATATCAAGACAAAGTCTCTAGTCTTTATTAAAATAGTACCAGCTTCTATTATTCTTATCATTCAATTTCATTCAAACTCTTATAAAATTTTTGACAGAACCTCCCCTGAAACTCGGACATTTTCACGCTTCAGAGGTTCTATAATTTTCAACAATTCACCAATCCCCCCGTCAACAACTTTTCAAAATACGGGATTCTTGATACTCAATTTATCACAATTCCGTTTAACAACTAGTCCTATGTCATCAATCAAAAGAACTCAAAATTCCCATCAAACTTTCATTAAACCACTACCACAACAATACCAACTCAAAGAAATCAACATAATCAAGAATTCCAGCAACCAATTATTTTCAAACAATTATTAAACCAATCACAGTACATAACCACAAACAAACCAACTTCATCAATTAGTCTCACAAAGCAGCCATAATTTGTTTGAGCATTTAATGAATCACATTTATCTAGTACAGTCCAATTTAATTCATAAGACTCAGACAATCACTAAAAATATATTTTCATATCGATATCGATTTATAATAATTCCTTGAAATCAAATGAGTTTAAGAAAAATCCCCTACCTCAAACATGACTTAACTACGTGACTGAACCAACGACAATAACATAATTGCGACAACAGCAACAGTACTAGCAGTTTCGATGACTCCCCGTAGCAACGATAACCACAAACGCAGCATGGAATTACAGTAACTCAACCCTATGACATGAACAAAGATTCCAGAATAAGAATACTTACTGTAATTTAAAGGAACAAAGGAATGGAGCAGCAGCAGCTCCAATGGTGGCATTTTTTGGCAACAAAGCGGCATTTGACACGAGTAACTGGCATCAACTGTAAAAGTAGAATAAGTAAACAAAGAGTAAGCTACGTAACAATATAAAAAATGTTTAATCTAGGTAGCTGATCAATATAATCATTGTTGATCTTAATCAATCCACGATAACTGCGCTAAAAATTTGATACGGATTTTATAAACTTAATCCACCGGCAAGTGCACCAGGTCGCATCAAGTAATAACTCGTGGTGAGTGAGGTCGATCTCACGAGAATTGATAGATCAAGCAACTTTAATCAATTGGCTATTTTAGTTAAACAAATTAACTTCAATGTGGTTTGAGTAAGTGATGCCAGGGCATCATGGCTTGTTTCTCTATGCTTTTTCACCTTTAATTTTCACTAATCATGCTTAATTATTGAGTATTTTTTACTTAAATCATAGATCACTTTCATCTCTTTGAGTTGATCTATTTTGTAGAAATTGGTGGAAAAAGGAAGTAAAAAACACAAAACAAGCATGAAGGAAGAAAGGAGCTTAAAAGAGAAGCAGAGAAGGGGGCAAGGATGAAGCAGAAAAAGCAATGTTGGTGGCCAAAGTTGGCTCACCAACGTTGCCTCAAACGTCCAAGAAAAAGAGGAAAGCAACATTTTTGAGGTGCCAACGTTGGAGGGAACGTTGGTGAACCAACGTTACCCCCAACATCTTCAACAAAATCTTAAAATTTGAAGTTAGAAAAATTGCTGCGACGCGTACACATCGATGACGCGTACGCGTGAACGCGCATTTTAGCCTGTCACGCCAACGCCTGAGCGACGCACACGCGTAAAATTCAGTCCACGCGTACGCGTGAACAAGCAAACGTTGGTGCACCAACATTGAGTAAAACGTTGCTGGCAGCACCCATGAAATCTTTTTTTAAGTAACGTTTGACTCAATGTTTTCATACAAACGTTAATCACCAACGTTCTCACCAACTTCAACACAAATGAGCACCCATGCAAAGAATGCACTTCTCAAGCAAGCAACTCCATAATTTTCAACCAATCAAGGCCACAGGAATCATGTAGAATAGTTAATTTGATTGTAATTTTCTTTCAATTTCATTTCAATTTGTAATGTAGGAAAGCCTATATAAAGGCTTTAGCTTCATAGATGGGGATATTCTGGATTGAAAGGAAGTCCAGAATCACGCACACACACATTCCCTGGCACACACCACTGGGAGTGGGTCTTCGGACCCCTCCCCTCATACACTCTTCTTCCTTTTCTCTTCTTTTCTTCCTTAGTAATAGTTTAGTTTTAGTTTGTAATTTCAATTTCAGTTTTGAATTCTTAATTCATCTTTATTTTTTTGCACTTTCTTTCTTTTCTGTTTGAATAGAGTAATGAACAACTAACTCTTTTCATTGGGTTAGAGAGCTCTATTGTTATTTAATGGATCAATTGTAGTTTTCATTTTTTTCCTCTTTCTTTTCTCTTAATTTTACTTGAAAGCTTTCGATCTTCATCCAATTGAACAATTGTCTTGGAAGAGAAACTGTTCATACTTGGATTTTCTCTGAACCTTGGAAGAGGAATGAGAAAATCATGCTAGAAATGCTTTCTCACATCGAATTGGGTTGGGGGTTGGATGGATATAGTGACATGTAATTCTACCAATACTTTGATCTATGAAAGTGTGTGGTATAGTCAGAGACCAAATTTCATCTCTTCCCATGAGCAATTAGATCAAGGAATTGGGCAGTTGTTTATGCTTAGAGAGATTGGATTGTCAAGAAATCAGGATTCAATCACCTAAAATTGCCAAGAAGATCAATGAATGCATTGATTGAGGAAGAGATGAAAATGAACTTGATCCGAAGAATTCAATATCTCTCTATCCCAATGTTCATTTTATTTTTAGTTCTTAGATTTACTTTATGTCATTTACTTTCTTGCACTTTACATTTATGTCAATTTACTTCTCTGCACTTTATTGCTTTCCTTTACTTTTGTGCAATTTACATTTCCTGTTGCTTATTACTCTAATATGAATCGTCTAACTAGGCTAATCAATTAATCATCATGCGTTCTCTGGTTTGGATATGGATCCAAGGATGATGGAAACTCTTGTGGTTCTTATTCCGAAGGTAGAAAACCCAGTTTCCATGAAGGATTTCCGACCAATTAGTCTCTGTAATGTGGTTTACAAAGTTATAACGAAGGTCCTGGTCAATAGACTTCGTCCCCATCTCAAAGAGATTATTGGGCCCCTTCAAGGAGGGTTTATCCCGGGGAGAGGAACCCCTGACAACATCATTGTAGCATAAGAGGTTCTCCATTTTATGAAGAAGACAAAGTCAAAGAAAGGCACCCTGGCCTTTAAGATTGATTTGGAGAAAGCGTACGATAGAGTGGATTGGGGATTTCTGAAACAAACCCTGGTGAGTTTTGGCTTTCCTCCTCCGACATTCAATCTGATTATGCGTTGTGTCACTGCTTCCTCACTGTCTATCCTCTGGAATGGGGATAGATTAAATAGCTTTACTCCGAGCAGGGGTCTTAGGCAAGGAGATCCTATATCACCGTATCTGTTTGTGTTGTGTATGGAGAGATTGTCCTGTTCTATTAATTAGCAAGTTGATAAGGGCTTGTGGAAGCCAGTTGCGGTTTCTAGAGGGGGTCCAAGAATTTCTCATTTGATGTTTGCCGATGATTTGCTTCTTTTCTGTAAAGCTGAAAAATAACAAGTTCAAACTGTAATGGTAGCTTTGGAAAATTTCTGCAAAGCCTCTGGGATGAAGGTTAATGTAGAAAAATCTAAAGCGCTATGCTCCAGGAATGTTTCAGCGACAAGAAAAGAGATTTTCACTGGAGTCTCCTCCATCAGATTCGTCCAGAACTTGGGCAAGTATTTAGGGGTGAACCTTAATCACTCTCGGGTGACACGCGCAACTTTCAACGATGTTTTGGACAAGATTCAGGGAAGGCTAGCCAGCTGGAAAGGGAGATTGCTTAATAAGGCAGGCAGACTCTGCTTGCTCAACTCGGTAGTGACTACGATTCCTACTTATCGCATGCAAGTATCTCTCTTCCCTAAAGGGGTGACTAATAAGATAGAATCCATGATGCGAAACTTTCTATGGAAGGGTCAAGCTGATGGTAGAGGCCTGAATCTAGTTAACTGGAAAGTGTTGGTCACTCCTAAGAAGTTTGGAGGTCTGGGAATTAGAGATCCTTTTTGTGCCAATATTGCTCTTCTTGGAAAACTAGTTTGGCAACTTTTTCACCATCCCGACAAGCTATGGGTTCAACTGTTGACGGAGAAATACCATTCTTCTAAGGCTGATTGTTTTAGTTGGTCTCGAGGAAGGGGATCTTATGTTTGAAAGAGTATATGTCGAGCTTGGGATATCCTGAAGGAAGGTTTTAGTTGGTGCATTGGGGATTTGGAATAGAACTTTTGGTTTTCTAAATGGAGAAGAGAGGGGCAACTATGTCAGGAGATGGATTATGTTCACATTTCTGATTCGGATCTCAGGATCTTAGACCTTTGGTCATCTGGACAGTGGAACCTTGAGAATATCTATTCTCATCTGAATCAGTCTCTGCAGAGCAACATTAACTCTTACAACCCAGATGTTCAAGCTGGTTCAGAGGTCGGTTGGTGTTGGAATGGTGCGGCCTCAAAGGTTTATGATGCTCATAGTGGTTATTTGTGGCTCAGTAAGAAGATGTTTAGTTGGGAGGATAGGGGTAATTGGCTTTGGCTTTGGCGTCAACATGTTCCAGAAAAGCACAAATATTTGGCCTGGCTATGTCTTCGGGAGGCTCTTCCTACTGCTGCATTTCATTTTAGGAGGGGCATTTTGCACACGGATAGCTGTCCATGATGTTTCTCAGGTCAGGAATCGGTTTTACATTGTATTCGGGATTGTCCAAAAGCCCAACTTGTTTGGCAAGCTTTAGGGATCTCCGATCAACCAGTGGATTTGATGAGTTGGTTCTTATATAATAGCAAACAGCGCCCTTTTAGATTCTTTTCTGGTCTCTAGTGGATTTGGTGTTCAAGAAATAACGAGATCTTTCATCCTCACGAGCATTGGACCACAGACAAGGTGATTGGTATGGCTTTGTCCTTAGAAAAGGAGCTCCGAAATATTTTTGAGTTGCAACGACTATCTATCCCCTCAACCATTAGTGGCTCTTAGATTCCCCCCTCATTGGGTACCTTTAAGATTAATTGTGATGCTAGCTATCCTGGCAGTGGTGCTCGAGTTAGTTTTGCTTGTGTTAGCAGAGATTGGAAGGGAAGGTGGCAACGAGGCTGTCTGGGAACAATTGAGAGTCGTAGCATTTTGCAAGGAGAGTTGTTTGCTATTTGGAGAGGCTTTCTTTTAGCATGGGACTCGGGACAAAGAGACATTATATGTGAGACAGACTGTGTGGAGGCATTTACTATTGTCAATAATTTACAAGATTGCTCTAGGTTTATTAATCCTTTGGTGTTAAAAATCCGAGATATCATGTCTTGGAAATGGCGTGCTGATCTTCGGTTGATCTTGAGAGATGCAAATACAGTAGCAGACATCATGGCAAAGACTGCAATGAGGACTATTTCTCCCCAAGTGGAGCTTCCATTTCCTTGGAAGGAGTTTGAGAGTAGTATTCAACGGGACTGCCTTTCTTAAGTAGTTTCTTGTTTTTTTTTCTTTCTTAGTTTTTGTTTATTTTCTTTTAAGTCACCAAAAAAACAATTAACCATTGCTTGCTTAATCCTTTAATCCCCGTGGGATCGACCTCACATTCTAGTGAGTTTTATTACTTGATACGACCCGGTGCACTTACCAGTAGTAATTACGGGGAAATAATTTTTCTGTATCAGTAAGGAGCTAAATATCTTGGCAATGAAGTAAATAACTGAAAAGTAAATAACAAGAAAATAAATGAATGAAATTAAAGAGCGGGAAAGTAAGTAGCTGGAAATTTAAAGTACAGCAAAATAAATTGCAATAATGTAGATGCGAAAAGAATAAATGGCAAGAAAAATAAATTGCTAGAATGTAAAGGAATCACTAGAAATGAGCATTAAACTGGAGGCAATTAATCAATAAGGGGACAGATAAAATAAGGGAGGATCATTGGGATACAGAGATATTGAATTCTCTGAATCAAATTGCTTTTCATCTCATCTTCAATCATGCAATTCATTGATCTCTTGGTAAATCATAAGTGATTGAAACCCAATTTCTTGGTGAATCAATCTCTCCAAACTTTATCAATTGCCAATTTCTTGATCTAATTGCTCATTAGAAGAGATGAAGATTGGTCTTTGATTTAGAACCACAAAATTCCATAAACCCCATATTGTGGGTTGATTAAATGTCACAATATCAATCCCAAACCCAGATTTACACAATTATGAGAAAGAATTCCAAGCACTAATTCTATGATTCCTTTTCCAAGATTCACATAGAATCTATGTAGATTCAAATTCTTTTCCAAGATGTTTGAATCCTTGAATTGAAGAACGACGAAGATTCTTTCTAGCAAATCAAAGGAAAAATTAAGAGAAGAATAAGAAAAAATCACACTTGATCCATCAAATTTCAATAGAGCTCCTTCCCCTAATGAAGGAAAGTTAGCTACTCATAGCTTACAAAGAAAAGTTCATAAGTGATGGAAAGTAAAATCTAAAAGTGGAGTAACAGTAAAGTGCTCAAAGTAAAAGTCCCCAATGAAGTGCTTCCCTTGGGTTTATATACTACCCCTATTTGCAAATGTAAATTCAAATTAAACTCAAATTATAATTGAAATTTCATTTCTAACTAACTCATGATGTGCCCAGCTTGTTGAGTGAAGAAAGGATTGAGTGGCGTACCACTTTGGTGACACGCCCAAGTTGTGCAAGTCTTTGATCTTCTCTGGGTTCTTTGCCTGGTGTGCCACGCTCTCTGGCACACTCATCACACACCCAGTATTAAGAGTTGGCATGCCACTTCATAATGCATGCCCTTGACATGCCCAAGTTTGCCCTCTGGAGATGTTGCCTGGCGTGCCATGCTCTACACACACCCATCGGCATGCCAGTGATGAAGAGTTGGCATGCCACTTAAGACGTCACACCATACTGCACACCCATGTTTGGAGAGAAAAGGAGACGTGCCATGCTCAGCTGCACACCCATATTGAAACTCTTTGGCTACTCTCTGGAAACCTTTCCTGGCGTGCCATACCAGAGACACGCCCATTGGCACGCCATAGATGAAGGTTGGCATACCACTTGAGAAGACACGCCCAAGGCCACGCCAGAAGTGAAGAGAACTTGAGAAGAATTGCGCGGGGCACACGCCATACGCACACCCAGGTTAGTGCCTCATGAGGAATGGCCCAGCGTGCCATGCCCAGGGACATGCCTTCTTGCTTGCTGCTGCTGGAAAATAGGCATGGCGTGCTACACCATATTGCATGTTATTGGTATACCCTTGAATATGAACCTGGCGTGCGACGCCATATTGCATGCCAGTGGCACGCCCGTATTAGTGGACTTAGGAACCTCCTATGGACTTGTTGCTTGGCGTGCCACACCAAGGACATGCCCCGGGATATGCCAGTTTTAGAGAGTTGGTGTGCCACTTCCAGGCACTTTATAGTGCACGCCATCATTGAAGATACTTGGGAGGCCTTTTAGATTTTCTACCTAGCGTGTCATGCCAGGGGGCACACCCAAGGCCACGCCTGGGTAGGAGTGTTGGCGTGCCACGTCCTTGGTACGCCATAGTGCACGCCAGTGTTGAAGACTTCTTGGACATCCTCTGGAATTTTGGTTTAGCGTGTCACGCCATAGATACACTCATGGCACGCCAGTGTTGTCTTGTGCAGGCGTATGGCTTTTGGCACGCCAGCCACACGCCATAATACACGCCCTTGTTGGGATCATTGGATACTTCTCTGAACAATCGGCATGGTGTGTCATGGTGCAGAATTTAAAGTTCACAAACTAATCGGCAAGTACATCAGGCCGTACCAAGTAATACCTCAGACAAGTGAGGGTCGATCTCACGAGGATTGATGGACTGAGCAATAATAGTCGATTGATTCACTTAGTCTGGCAAGCAAAAAATGGTATTTTGAGGTTCAAAACCATTAAACAGTACTTCAGAGAGTAAGAGAGCAAGTAGTGAAAATCGTGTGAAAAGTATGTGAGAAGATAGTTAAGATTTCCGAGTTATTTATTCTTTCGGATTAAGTTTTTTTACTAACTATTTTAATTATGCAAGATTTATTTCATGGCAAACTGTAATTGACTAAACCCTAATTCCATAGTGATTTAGTCTCCTCTAACATAATCAACCGCCAATTCCTTGGTAATTTAATATAGATTAGAGGGTTAGGTTCAATTCTAGTTTATTGGCCACAAAAACCCCAGTTACCCAAATATAAGAGGATTATGTGTCACGTATCCCATTAAGTCCAAGTAATTAGCAGTTTAGGAGGAATTTACTTTCAAGCTAGTATTCAAGTGAGATAACTTTTCCAAAAATCAACAAGAATTTATGCAGAATAAGAGTTATTTTCCAATACACTCAGATTCATGAGATGAAGAATGAAAGTAATCCTTGAAATTAAATCAATACATTAATTGAAATAGAATGGCAAAAGTATCAATCCATGGAAATAAACAGAGCTCCTAACCTTAACCACAGAGGTTTAGTTTCTCATGACTCAGAGAGAAAAGTAGGGTTCAAAAGTATGAAAGTGCAGAATGAGGAAGAGAGAAGAGATTCCTCCCGAAGGGAGAAATATTTTTCCTTTTATATCTAACCTAATTTGACTTGAAAATAAAATAAACTAATAATTACTAAAGCCCAAAATATTGTGTTTGGGAATAGAAATACTAAACAAAAAATATATAAATTAAAAGCCAAATCCAACTAAAGATTCTCCTTAGAGGGAGTTGATCCATGTTGCTGGCACCCCAGGTGGCAGAAACTTCACTTTCAATTCTGACTTCCTAGAGCTAAACGCCAGGTTCGACGTTTAGTACCCCTGATGGCAGTGGCTCCTATTCGTTTCTGACTTGCTGGTGCTAAATGCCCAGGTCCACGTTTAGTGCCAGCTTGGCAGAGTCAAGATTCTTCTCTTTTCCTGCACATAAACTCTGCCAAACCGATCTAAATATCATCTAAAATAATTAAAGCACTAAAGCGACTCAAAGTAGCATCCAAATAGGCTTCAAACACTAAAATCTAATTAAAACTCAATAAATTTATATCTAAAATAAATAGAAAATAGATAAAAAAATTCTCACGCATCATGCCACGCCCTTGATAGGCCAACATTAGGGGAATAGGCGTGCCAAACTTCGGACACGCCCAGAGGCATGCCAGAATTGCTTGTGAGGGCATGGGACTTTGGCACGCCAACCACACGCTATAGTGCACGCCTTGTCTTGGTTGACCTGCGAGGTTCCCTGTCTTATTGACCCAGTGTGCCATGCCAGTGGCATGATAAACCCCAATTTTGTGGTTTATCTTGTGCTTAATTTGGGGGATTTTATCAACCTTTCTCACATTTATTCAATGAAATAACATGGTTTTGTAATTCTCCCTAGATTTGTGCCTAAATGTGAAAATATGCTTTTTAGGCCTTAAAATAGCTAAATTTAATCCACTTTAACTCCATTTGATGCCTTGATATGTTTTTAAGTAATTTCAGGTTTAGAAGGAAAAGATTGGATTGAAGGAATGAAGGAAAAGCATGCAAAGTGGGAGAACTCATGAAGAAATGAAGGAACCGTAAAGCTGTCAAGCCTGACCTCTTTGCATTTAATCGACCGTAACTTAAGCTACAGAGGTCCAAATGAGGCGGTTCTATTTGCGTTGGAAAGCTAACATCCGGGGCTTCAAATTGATATAAACTTTACCATATTTTCCTGACTTCTAGGGATGCGCACGTGCACTGTATGCGTGCACTCTGATGAAGCAGCATGGGTCCATTTTGGGCAACTTGTTGGGGACGATTTCTGCAGCATTTTGGACCCAATCCAACTCATTTCTGATGCTATTGAACCCAATGATTGAAGGGGGAATGAACCAAGTAGTCATAGTTTAGTTTTCATCATATTTTAGGGTAGAATTCTAGAGAAAGAGGCTCTCTCCTCTCTCTAGATTTAGGATAGAAATTAGGGTAAAGATAGGTTAATCACTCTCAAATTTCTCTTTCAATTCTTGTTTTGGTTTTAATTCTAATTATATTTTAGTGTTCTATTGTCTTAATCTTCTTATTTTCACTTGTTAATTTCTTATTTTGCTCTCTTTTGTGTTGATGAACCATTTTTGGATCTTGATTTCTTTTAATGCAATTTTATGTTTCCATGACTCTTTTATGTTTATCTTGATTGTTATTGTTGATTTCTTGTTCATGTTGGTTATGGGTTTCCTTTAATTCTTACATTTTATGATATTTACTTTTTTTTGCACTCTAGGTATTTGTTAAAATGGTTTCACTAGTTTTTGAGTAGCCTTCTTTGCTCTTGGCCTAGGCTAAGGGAATTGAGTGACCTTGAGTCATTGGGTCTCAATGATTTGGTGATTTGAGAACCCTTGGTGATCAATTTGATACTCATTGACACCAACCCACTACTAATCTAATTAGTAGATAGGTTGAAACTTATGGGTTGATGTGATCAAAGTCATTTGACGTACTTCAAGTCTAGGAGTAGATATTACGTACTTAAGACTTTTGGAAGTAGACTTAATGAGCTTGGTTCCTCATAATTGTCAATATATGGTTTGTAGACAAGGATGGTGATCTCAATTACCTATGTCTAGCCAAGAGTTCTTTCCCATTTATTTTATTAGTTCTTATTATTTACTTTCTTGTCATTTACTTTCTTGCTAATTACCAAATCAAACCCCCTTGTATCTTCATAGCCAATAATTGATCACTTCATTGCAATTCCTTGTGAGACGACCCGAGGTTTAAATACTTCGGTTATAAATTCATTGGGGTTTGTACTTGTGACAACCATCAATTTTTTATGTGAGAATTGTTTGTTGGTTTGGAGCTATGCTTACAACGAAGTTCTTATTTCTATAAGAGAAATTCTAAACCGACACGACAAATTCTCGTTCATCAAAATGACGCCATTGCGGGGGAGTTACAATGGTGTTATGTTATTGGCTATTGTGAATATTGTGAATATGTTTGCCTTTTGCTTATTTGTTAGTTTTTGTTAGCTTTAGGACTTTGTTGCTTATTTTTGTTAGCTTTTGCTTTTATTTGTTACTATGAATTCTCACCCCTTTGGCTATGAGTTTGGCTCAAATTATGTTGTAGGGAATGGGAACTATAATGACAATATGCATCAAGGATGGAGCAATCAAGGATGGAGGGAACCTCAAAGGATTGATCACCCTTCTTTGCAACAACCTCCTCCGGTCTCTTATAGGTATAATTCCCCTCCAAATGCATATCAATCTAATGGATGTGGTGACCCTTATTGTGATTGTCAACAACCACCACCACATGCCTATGAACCACCCCCTCAACATGGTTTTGAACCACCTTACTCACAAGCCCCATACCACCAAACACCCCCATATGACCCTAATCCTTATCCACCATACCAACCACCTTATGAGCCATATGAACCATACACAGAACCACCACAATTCCAACACAACTACTCCCAAGAACCACCTCCATATACATTATCTCCATACCCTTACCAATATGAGCCACCTTCCAACTACAACGCCTTTCCCTCAAACAATGAACCCTCTCTTCCACCACTGCCCCCCGATGAAGCCCTCATGCTAGAAATAGGAGATCTTAACTCTCAATTCCAAAGGCAACAAGAGGGGATGAAAAAGGAGTTTAAGGAGCTAGAAGCAAAGATGGCTATCCTAGTGGAAGCCGTTAGCAATATGGCCTCCACCCAACTAAGCCTAAGCAACCAAGGCACTCCCATTGACGAATGTGGAAAAGCAATTAAGGAGCATTGTAAGGGAGTGAGTTTAGAGCTTCAAGGTGAAGAAGAGGAGTTGAAGCGAGAATTGCCACAAGGGGAGGAAGTTAAGACAATTGAGCCGGAAGGAGTGGTTGAAGATCTAGGAGATGTTGGAAGTACACGGGAATATAGAATCATAAAGCCCTCTTCCAAGAAGCTTGACATTGATGTTGAGGAGGGTGTACAACCTCCAAGGCATATCATGGTGAAAAACTTTGAAGAGGTTGACCAAGAGATGGATTCAATCATTGAGGAATTCTTATGTACAATTGAATCCTCTTCCATTGGGCTTGACATAGAGATTAAAGAAGAAGACACCTCACCTCCCATACCCTTGGTAAGCAATGAAGAAAAGATTGAATTGGAAGGAAGCTACCAAGAGGAAGAGGTTGAGCAAGAAGCAAGCTCCATCATTGAAGATGATTCTACACCAACCAATGAGTCTCTTGGAATTGATGAATCTCCCTCATTGTGCTATGAAATTGATGACAAGGAGGACCGTGCACAACCTCTGACACATGGTTTGAGCAATGAGAGGTGTATAGAAGAAGTTGGTGAGCAAGAAATTGAAAGTGAAGAAGCTCGCAACGAGGTGGAAGTTGTGAAGGAAGACCACAAGGGCGTAGACCTCGCATTGGCTAAGTGTGGGGAGGTCCCCCTTTCTAAGTCACCATCATCCAACACAACATTCAAGTGGGTAAAATTTCTATCCCTAAGCTTCACTTTCTCACTTGAATATGATTTGATTGAAAATGATGGTCAACTTAGAGCTCTTTGTGGAGTTAAGAGTAGAAGAGAGTTGTGTAGTGGTTCGAAACACCATTCTAAGTTCATGATGGTTGCATGCTAAAAGTTGAATGGTAATGTTTGGTGTTGAGCTAAATTATATGGGTCTAGGAGAATGTTTGGATGCTTAATTGAGAATTCTAAAGCCTTCTAACCAAAATTTAACTATGGTAGTCAACGAGAAGATGGGTGCAAGAACAAGGTTTGGGACCCCGGAATCCATTTCAACATTCAATACTCTTGGGGCCTTGTCATCTACCTAAGCTTACTTGAAGGCCTTGTGCGCCTAATTTGGGATCCCGGTGGACATTGGAGATGCAAACAATGGTGGGATTCAAGGATGAATTCAAGCATAAACCACCCTAACAAGGACTCCCACCAAATGTCCAACTTAAGGACTTAAACTAAAAGTGCTAGGTGGGAGACACCCCACCATGGTAAACTCTTTTAATTTTTCTCTTTTGTAAATATTGGTAGAATAGGTTTAATTTCATGTTTTGTTGAGTTTGTTGAGTATAATTGGTAGTTTAGTAGGTTAAATAAGGTTTTAGGGTGTTTTGGTAGCTGTTCGGAGGTTCGGAAGGCTTGGTTTGGTGCAAGAACTTGGAAAAATTTTGAAAAACAGAGCACCAACCCACGCGTGTGCGCACCTGGTGCGTACGCGCGCCTCAAGCATTTTCGACCATCCACACGGACACGCCATGTACGCGTACGCGTGGATGCAAAAATTTCACCTCCAGCCAAAAACCCGAGAGTTAGGCCTGCACTGTGCGAACATTGGGCCTAAGGCACAAGCCAACCCGCGCATACGCGCACCTGGCGCGTACGCGTCCATAAGCTAAATGCGCAATGCATGCGCACGCATGCTATGCGCGCGTGTGCCGGTAGCGCCACCTGCCCTCCTGGTACATGTTTCAGAGAGTTGGGCCAACCTTGGGCTGACACTGTGCCCAGCTCATAATCTCACACACACGTGCGCGCACATGGTGCGTACGCGCCCTTCGGCCAAAATGCACATCGGCGCGTAAGCGTGCATGACGCGTCCGCGCCGGTAAAAAAAATAAAATAAAATAAAATAAGAGTTTTTTTCTCATCTTTCATTTTCTTTTGTCCATTGCAATCGCATACTTTTATTCTTTGCATTTTCATTTTATTTTTATAGCTTGTTTTTACCTTCTTTTTTTGAGCTTCTTATTTGAATAATGGTGTTGAATTTTCTTACTCAATTGTTGAGAATTTCTTGGTTAATCTTGGTGCTTCTTGACTTGTTTGGTATTGTTGGGTGATGAAGCTTTTAAATCAATGCTTAATCTTGTATGACTCTTATATTCTTTGTGCATTGATATGAGCTTACATGTCTTTCATGACCCACTCTTTCTTGTTTGAACTTGATGCTCAACATGCTCTTTATGCTTTGACTTCACTCTTGCATCAAGTGTTAGTTAATATGCCTTAGCTTATATTGCCTTCTCACTTATATGTTGTAGCTACCATATAGTTGAGAATCTTACTCTTATTTGGCATTTAGCCCCCGCCTGTGTTATATTTGCTTGATATCTTTGTTGTAGGCCTAATTATCCTTCTTTCTCTTTTCTTTTAGGTTAGCCACCGAAAAAAGGAAAGGAAAAGCTTCTAATGGGTCAACAAAAAGGTTCATCCACACGACCTTTTGAAGGAGCACATCAATTGTAGCAACCCATCCACCTTGCTCTTCTTTGCATGCACTGAGGACGGTACAAATTTCTAAGTGTGGGGAGGTCGTCCGACCGATCTCCATGGGTAACAATTTCTTTCTTTCAACACCAATTCTTGATTTTCTTTTGTTAGATTAGTTATTTGAAGAACGAAACTCTCGCGCGATCTAGAAATTTCACAATAAATTTGCGTTGTAAGTATAGCTTCTAGACCGACAAGAATTCCTTTCTTACAAATGTTTTGGTTGTCACAAGTAACAAACCCCTTTAAAATTAATAACCGAAGTATTTAAACCTCGGGTCGTATTCTCAAGGAATTGTAGGGAAGTATGATTTATTATTGGTTATGCAAAGGTATATTTTTGGGGTTTTTAAAAGGTTTGAATAAGGAAATAAATTGCTAAGAAAAATAAATTAATAATTAATAAAACTCTTGGCAAGGTATGAGAATTGAAAGTTCTATCCTAGTTATCCTTATCAGGAGTGATGAGAATTGGATTTTAATCTCACTTAGTTAAGTCAAGTGGACTAATTAATTTAATCGTCAAGTCCTAGTCAATCCCCGTGGGAAGACTAGCTTCAGAGCGACCCAAATCAATCAGTAATCTGCCAATTTCAATCACTGCTGAGTTTGACAACTCAAGTGTTACCAATTACTTAACCAAAGCCAAAAGGAAGAAAATATCTAAATTAAATTAAAAGCATCCATGACATAAATAAAATAAAACAATCTTATATCTGAAATACCTCAAATTATATTAAATAAAACATTCAAATCTTAACATGAAAAATTCATAAGCCAGATTAGGAACATTAACAAGTAAAAGCATTGGAATAAATAAAAGTAGAAAATAGATTAAAGGAACATTGAACCTGTGATTTGAAGAGAAGTAATCCTAAAATTAAGAGAAATCCTAATCTGAATCCTAAGAGAGAGGAGAGAACCCCTCTCTCTAAAAACTACATCTAAAACTAAAAATTATGAATTATGAGCTGATTATTCTGAATAAATGGATTCCCCCACTTTATAGCTTCTAATCTGTGTTTTCTGGGCCAAAAACTGGGTCGAAAACAGCCCAGAAATCACTGGAGAAGAAATCTGCCACGCTGATTTTTGTCACTGCGACGCGTCTGCGTGGAACATGCATTCGCGTTGCCTAGCAGTATGGCCACTATAGCAAATTATATATCAAATCGAAACCCCGGATGTTAGCTTTCCAACACAACTAGAACCGCATCATTTGGATCTCTGTAGCTCAAGTTATGACCGTTTTAGTGCGAGAGGTCAGGCTGACAGCTTTGCAGTTCCTTCAACTTCTTGTATTCTTTCCACTTTTGCATGCTTCCTTTCCATTCTCCAAGCCATTCCTGCCCTGTAATCTCTGAAAACACTTAATACACATATCACAGCATCGAATGGTATAAAGGGAGAATTAATATTAATGAAATTAAGGTCAAAGGAGCATGTTTTCAATCATAGCACAAAATCGGGAAGGAAAATATAAAACATGCGATTTCTATGAATAAGCATGAGAATAATGGATGAAAAATCACTCAATTTAGCACAATATAAACCATAAAATAGTCGTTTATCAACCTCCCCACACTTAAACATTAGCATGTCCTCATGCTAAGCTCAAGAGAAGCTATAAAGGAGTAAAGAGGAATGGTATGATGTATGAAATGCAACCTATCTATATGAATGCAACTACATGCTAAGATATTTCTATCTACTTGGTTAAAAGTAAATAAGCTCTTCAAGACAAACATAAATCAGATTTCACTAATTCAAATCATACAATAAAGGACAAGTAAACTTGTAAGAAGATAGCTCATGAAAGCAGGGAACATAAAATCAAGCATTGAACCCTCACTGGTAGTGTATATCACTCTAATCTCTCAAGTGTCTAGGGTTAATCACTATACTCTTCTCTAATCATGCTTTCTAAACTTTGTTCTTCATCTAACCAATCAACAAATATTTAGCACACCAATGCAAACATCATGAGGTCTTTTCAGGGTTGTAATGGGGCTGAGGTAAAGGTAAGGATACATGTATGGCCAAGTGAGCTATGAATCTTTGACTAACCTAAGCTCTTACCTAACACACACACACACTCTATGTAATTCTAAAATCACACCTAGCTACCCATAATTTCCACTTTTGTATCACATACTCATGTACCAAATTTTTTTTTATATTTCTTTACTTTTATCACATGTGCATTGATCTTTTCATTAACTTAGCATTGGGGTAATTTTGTCCCCTTATTTATTTACTTATTTATTGAATATTTTTTTGGATTTTTTTTTGGAAAAATAAACATAACTTATCAATGCACATAGATTTTTCATTATTTTTTTATTTTGGTTTTTCATGAGTAGGTTCCCAAATTCCCAATATTCAAATAAATTAGTTGATGCACAGTTAGTTGATGCACATAAACCCTTATTAACCCTAAACCCTAAACCCTAAACCCTAAACCCTTATTAACCCATATTCCCACAGTTTTCCAACACTTAGTTGATGCACAATCTCTATCTTAAGCTAACCAAAGATTCAATTTGGGGTAATTAATTTATTTTTCTGCTTAAGGCTAGTGATGTGGTTATAGAACAGAAGGGGATTAAAAAGCTCAAAGTGGCTAACAAGGGTGACATAAAAGGGTAGGCTTATTTGGGATAAGTGAGCAAAACAAGTAATGGCCTCAATCATATGCAAGCATGTAAATACACTAAATAATGGACATATAGAATGGAACAAAGTAAAGATTGCAATCATAGGGAAGAAAACACACAAGAATAAAAATTTATGGTTAAATAATGTAACCATATAAATAAGCTCAAAATCTCACGGGTTGTGTGTTCTTTGGCTCAAAAATCATGTTCCAAATACAACTTCAAACAAATTTAACAAAAAATTTTTCAATTTAAATTATTGAGATACTATAAAAATTTCTTGAAAAAGAAAATATTACTTCAACCAAGTAGTAACTAAATGTATAAAATCAAACAAACATGCAATCAAATATGCAAATGCAACAATGAACAAACAAAGAAAATAGAATATTGGTGTTGAAAAGAAGGTAACTAACCCCTGGAAGTCGGTATCGACCTCCCCACACTTAAAGATTGCACCGTCCTTGGTGCATGCTAAGATGTGCAAGTGGACGGGTGGCTCCAACTGACGCTTTTCTCTAGAGATTGTGCAGATGGACTTGTCTGTTGCCCCATATAGAAAGTTCTCTTTCTCTTTCTCGGTGGCCAGCTGATGAGCGGATAATTTATACGCTTTTTGGCATTGTTTTTACATAGTTTTTAGTATGATTTAGTTAGTTTTTAGTTTATTTTAATTAGTTTTTAAATAAAAATCACATTTCTGGACTTTACTATAAGTTTGTGTGTTTTTCTATGATTTCAGGTATTTTCTGGCTGAAATTGAGGGACTTGAGCAAAATTCAGATTCAAAGGTTGAAGAAGGACTGCAGATGTTGTTAGATTCTGACCTCCCTGCACTCAAAGTGAATTTTCTGGAGCTACAGAACTTCAAATGGCGCACTCTTAATTGCGTTGAAAAGTAGACATTCAGGGCTTTCCAGCAATATATAATAGTCCATACTTTGCCCGAGTTTAGACGATGCAAACTGGCGTTCAACACCAGTTCCATGCTGTATTCTAGAGTTAAACGCCAGAAACAGATTGCAAAGTAGAGTTAAACGCCAGAAACAAGTTACAAACTGGCGTTCAACTCCAAGAGAAGCCTCTACACGTGTAAAGCTCAATGCTTAGCGTAAGCACACACCAAGTGGGCTCCAGAAGTGGATTTCTGCATCATTTACTCATTTCTGTAAACCCTAGTAACTAGTTTAGTATAAATAGGACTTTTTACTATCTTCGGATCATCTTTGATTAGTTTTATGCTATCTTAGACTTTCATGGGGGCTAGCCATTCGGCCATGCCTTGACCATTATCACTTATGTATTTTCAAACGGTAGAGTTTCTACACACCATAGATTAAGGTGTGGAGCTCTGCTGTTCCTCATGAATTAATACAAAGTACTACTGTTTTTCTATTCAATTCAAGCTTATTCCTATTCTAAGATATCCATTCGCACCCAAGAACATGATGAATGTGATGATTATGTGACGCTCATCATCATTCTTACTTACGAACGCGTGCCTGACAAACACTTCCGTTCTACATGCAAACAAGCTAGAATGGATATCTCTTGGATATCTAATACAGAGGACCGAGTCCGAGATATTAGAATCTTTGTGGTATAAGTTAGAACCCATGGATGGCCATTCTTGAGATCCGAAAAGTCTAAACCTTGTCTGTGGTATTCCGAGTAGGATCTGGGAAGGGATGGCTGTGACGAGCTTCAAACTCGCGAGTGCTGGGCGTAGTGACAGACGCAAAAGGATAGTAAATCCTATTCCAGTATGATCGAGAACTGACAGATGATTAGCCATGCAGTGACAACGCATTGGACCATTTTCACAGAGAGGATGGGATGTAGCCATTGACAACGGTGATGCCCTTCATACAGCTTGCCATGGAAAGGAGTAGGAATGATTGGATGAAGACAGCAGGAAAGCAGAGGTTCAGAGGAACGAAAGTATCTCTATACGCTTATCTGAAATTCTCACCAATGAATTACATAAGTATCTCTATCCTATTTTATATTTTAATTATATTTTAATTATCAATTCACCATAACCATTTGAATCCGCCTGACTGAGATTTACAAGGTGACCATAGCTTGCTTCAGGCCGACAATCTCCATGGGATCGATCCTTACTCACGTAAGGTTTATTACTTGGACGACCCAGTGAACTTGCTGGTCAGTTGTGTGAAGTTGTGACAAAGAATTAAGATTGTGAACGTGCGTATAAAGTTTTCAGCGCCGTTACCAAGGAATGGAACCGTCACAATTTCTGCGCACCAAGTTTTTGGCGCCGTTGCCGGGGAATGGAACCGTCACGATTTCTGCGCACCTTTAACGCCAGAAACAAGCATCTACCTGGCGTTAAACGTCAGAAACAAGCTACATTTGGGCGTTTAACGCCAGAAACAGGCAGCAGTCTGGCGTTAAACGCCAGGATTGCATGTATAGGGCGTTTTACACGTTTAAAGGGTACAGGGATCAAAAATCCTTGACACCTCAGGATCTGTGGACCCCACAGGATCCCCACCTAACCCTATTCTCTCCTCTTCACACCTTTTTCATAACTCTCTTCCCCAAATGCCCTTCACCAATCACTTCAATCACTCTTTCCCATCACCCCTTCACCACTCACATCCATATTCTCTTCCCCATAAACCCCACTTACCTTCAAATTCAAAATATTTTCCCTCCCAAACCCAACCCTAAATGGCCGAACCCTAAACCCCTCCCCACTTCTATATAAACCCCTCATTCCTTCTTCTATTTCACACAACACAACCCTCTCTTCTTCCACTTGGCCGAAACCTATTCTCTCTCCCTCTCCTCCATTTCTCTTCTTCTTCTACTTCTTTCTTTCTTCTTTTGCTCGGGGACGAGCAAACATTTTAAGTTTGGTGTGGTAAAAGCATTGCTTTTTATTTTTCCATAACCATTTATGGCATCTAAGGCCAGAGAAACCTCTAGAAAGAGGAAAGGGAAGGCAATTGCTTCCACCTCTGAGTAATGGAAGATGGAGAGATTCATCTTAAAGGTCCATCAAGACCACTTCTATGAAGTTGTGGCCAAGAAGAAAGTGATCCCTGAGGTTCCTTTCAAGCTCAAAAGGAATGAGTATCTGGAGATCCGACTTGAGATTCAAAGAAGAGGTTGGGAAGTTCTCACCAACCCCATTCAACAAGTCGGGATCCTAATGGTTCAAGAGTTCTATGCAAACGCATGGATCACAAGGAACCATGATCAAAGTGTGAACCCAAATCCAAAGCATTGGCTTACTATGGTTCGGGAAAAATACTTAGATTTCAGTCCGAAAAATGTTAGGCTGGCGTTCAACTTGCCAATGATGGAAGAAAATGCACGCCCCTACACAAGAAGGGTCAACTTTGATCAAAGGTTGGACCAAGTCCTCATAGACATATGTGAGGAAGGAGCTCAATGGAAAATTGACTCAAGAGGCAAGCCGGTTCAACTAAGAAGGCATGACCTCAAACCAGTGGCTAGGGGATGGCTAGAGTTCATTCAACGCTCAATCATTCCTACTAGTAACCGGTCTGAAGTTACTATAGACCGAGCCATCATGATCCATCGTATCATGATTGGAGAAGAGGTGGAAGTTCATGAGATTATACCTCAAGAACTCTACAAGGTGGCTGACAAGTCCTCCACTAGGGCAAGGTTAGCCTTTCCTCACCTCATTTGCCACCTCTGCAATTCAGCTGGAATTGACATAGAGGGAGATATCATCATTGAAGAGGATAAGCCCATCACTAAGAAAAGGATGGAGCAAACACGAGATCATGGACCTTGGTATGCGAAATTGTTACTCAGGTTGTAAAATTTGTTGTTCGTTCTCTCCCTGGCAATGGCGCCAACAAACTGGTGCACGATACCATGGTCCAAACATAACTTCACAACTTCGCACAACTAACCAGCAAGTGCATTGGGTCGTCCAAGTAATAAAACCTTACGTGTGTAAGGGTCGATCCCACAGAGATTGTTGGTATGAAGCAAGCTATGGTCACCTTGTAAATCTCAGTCAGGCGGATATCAAATGGTTATAGTATTTTCGAATAATAATACTAAATAAACAGAGAATAAAGATAAAAATACTTATGTAAATCATTGGTGAGAATTTCAGATAAGCGTATAGAGATAATTTCGTTCCTCTGAATCTCTGCTTTCCCGCTGTCTTCATCCAATCAGTCTTACTCCTCTCCATGGCAAGCTTTCTGTAAGGGAATCACCGTTGTCAATGGCTACATCCCATCCTCTCTGTGAAAATGGTACAAATGCTCTGTCACGGCATGGCTAATCATCTGGAGGTTCTCGATCATGCTGGAATAGGATTCACCCTCCTTTTTGCGTCTGTCACTATGCCCAGCACTCGCGAGTTTGAAGTTCGTCACAGCCATCCCTTCTCAAATCCTACTCGAAATACCACAGACAAGGTTTAGACTTTCCGGATCTCAGGAATGGCCATCCATGGGTTCTAACTTATACCACAAAGATTCTAATATCTCGAACTCGGTCCTCTGTATTAGATATCTAAGAGATACTCATTCTAGCTTGTTTGCATGTAGAACAGAAGTGTTTGTCAAACACGCGTTCATAAGTGAGAATGATGATGAGCGTCACATAATCATCACATTCATCATGTTCTTGGGTGCGAATGGATATCTTAGAAGCGGAATAAGTTGAATTGAATAGAAAAACAGTAGTACTTTGCCTTAAATCATGAGGAACAGCAGAGCTCCACACCTTAATCTATGGAGTGCAGAAACTCTACCGTTGAAAAATATATAAGTGAAAGGTTCAGGCATGGCCGAGTGGCCAGCCCTCAAACGTGATCAATAGATCAAAAGATAATCCAAAGATGTCTAATACAATAGTAAAAAGTCCTATTTATACTAAACTAGTTACTAGGGTTTACAAAAGTAAGTAATTGATGCATAAATCCACTTCCGGGGCCCACTTGGTGTGTGCTTGGGCTGAGCTTGAAGTTTACACGTGGAGAGGTCATTCTTGGAGTTGAACGCCAAGTTGTAACGTGTTTTTGGCGTTCAACTCTGATTCGTGACGTGTTTCTGGCGTTTAACTCCAGACTACAGCATAGAACTGGCGTTCAACGCCCTTTTGCGTCGTCTAAACTCGGGCAAAGTATGGACTATTATATATTGCTGGAAAGTCCTGGATGTCTACTTTCCAACGCAATTGGAAGCACGCCATTTGGAGTTCTGTAGCCCCATAAAATCCACTTTGAGTGCAGGGAGGTCAGAATCCAACAGCATCAGCAGTCCTTCTTCAACCTCTGAATCTGATTTTTGCTCAAGTCCCTCAATTTCAGCCAGAAAATACCTGAAATCACAAATAAACACAAAAACTCATAGTAAAGTCCAGAAATGTGAATTTAACATAAAAACTAATAAAAACATCCCTAAAAGTAACTAGATCCTACTAAAAACATACTAAAAACAATGCCAAAAAGTGTATAAATTATCCGCTCATCAGACCTCAACATGAGCATGAGGAGATTCCTCACCATGAAATCCCTGAGATGCCTCAGGGGATGCACTTTTGGTGCACGAATTGTGAATCACACTTTTCACAACTCGTACCACTAACCAGCAAGTGCACTGGGTCGTCCAAGTAATACCTTACGTGAGTAAGGGTCGAATCCCACGGAGATTGTTGGTTTGAAGCAATCTATGGTTATCTTGTAAATCTTAGTCAGGAAGTCAATTATGTTTATCAATTGAATTGTGAGTAACCAGTAGAGCATGAATTAAAAGTTACTTGTTGTGTAGCAATGGAGAATGTGTTGGAGTTTTGGAGATGCTTTGTCTTTTGAATCTCTGTTTTCCTCTGTCTTCCTGTTCACGCACGCACGTCCTCCTATGGCAAGCTGTGTGTTGGTGGATCACCGTTGTCAATGGCTACCTTCCATCCTTCCAGTGAAAACTACGCTCACGCGCTCTGTCACAGCACGGCTAATCACCGGTTGGTTCTCGATTCGGTTGGAATAGGATTTACTATCCTTTTGCGTCTGTCACTAACGCCCAGCCTTCAGGAGTTTGAAGCTCGTCACAGTCATTCAATCCTTGAATCCTACTCGGAATACCACAGACAAGGTTTAGACTTTCCGGATTCTCATGAATGCTGCCATCAGTTCTAGCTTATACCACGAAGATTCTGATTAAGGAATCTAAGAGATACTCATTCAATCGTATATAGAACGGAGGTGGTTGTCAGGCACGCGTTCATGGTTTGAGGAAGGTGATGAGTGTCACAGATCATCACCTTCATCACAGTTAATCGCGAATGAACATCTTAGATAGAAACAAGCGTGTTTGAATGGAAAACAGAAATACTTGCATTAATTCATCGAGACACAGCAGAGCTCCTCACCCCCAACAATGTGGTTTAGAGACTCATGCCATCAGAGAATACAAAGTTTAGATCTGAAATGTCATGAGATACAAAATAAGTCTCTAAAAGTTGTTTAAATACTAAACCAATAGCCTAGGGTTACAAAATATGAGTGGACTATGATGGATGATGCAGAGATCCACTTCTGGGGCCCACTTGGTGTGCTGGGGCCCACTTGGTGTGTGCTGGGGCTGAGACTTTAAGCAATTCACGTGCAGAGGCCATTTGTGGAGTTGAACGCCAGTTTTTGTGCCAGTTTGGGCGTTCAACTCCAGTTTTTGATCCTTTTCTGGCGCTGGACGCCAGAATTGGGCAGAGGACTGGCGTTGAACGCCATTTTACGTCGTCTATTCTTGTGCAAAGTATGGACTATTATACATTTCTAGAAAGCCCTGGATGTCTACTTTTCAACGCAATTGGAAGCACGCCATTTCGAGTTCTGTAGCTCCATAAAATCCACTTTGAGTGCAGGAAGGTCAGAATCCAACAGCATCAGCAGTCCTTTTTCAGCCTGAATCAGATTTTTGCTCAGCTCCTTCAATTTCAGCCAGAAAAATACCTGAAATTACAGAAAAACACACAACTCATAGTAAAGTCCAGAAATATGAATTTTTCCTAAAAACTACTAGAAATAGACTAAAAACTAACTAAAACATACTCTAAACTATATGAAATTATCCCCAAAAAGCGTATAAAATATCCGCTCATCACAACACCAAACTTAAACTGTTGCTTGTCCTCAAGCAACTAGACAAATAAAATAGAAGACTAATAGGTTGAGAAGCAATAATATCTCAGAGTTTTTGATTGAAGCTCAGATCCTAATTAGATGAGCGGGACTAGTAGCTTTTTGCTTCTGAACAGTTTTGGCATCTCACTTTATCCATTGAAGCTCAGAGTGATTGGCATCTATAGGAACTCAGAATTCAGATAGTGTTATTGATTCTCTTAGTTCAGTGTGATGATTCTTGAACACAGCTTCTTTATGAGTCTTGGCCGTGGCCCTAAGCACTTTGTTTTCCAGTATTACCACCGGATACATAAATGCCACAGACACATAATTGGGTGAACCTTTTCAGATTGTGACTCAGCTTTGCTAAAGTCTCCAATTAGAGGTGTCCAGAGTTCTTAAGCACACTCTTCTTTTTGCTTTGGACCTTGACTTTAACCGCTCAGTCTCAAGTTTTCACTTGACACCTTCACGCCACAAGCACATGGTTAGGGACAGCTTGATTTAGCCGCTTAGGCCAGGATTTTATTCCTTTTTGGCCCTCCTATCCACTGATGCTCAAAGCCTTGGGATCCTTTTTATTACCCTTGCCTTTTGGTTTTAAGGGCTTTGGCTTTTTGCTCTTGCCTTTTGGTTTTAAGAGCTTTGGCTTTTTCTGCTTGCTTTCTCTTTTTTTTTTTTTTCTGCAAGCTTTGTTCTTTGCTGCTTTTTCTTGCTTCAAGAATCATTTTTATGATTTTTCAGATTCTCAATAACATGTCTCATGTTCATCATTCTTTCAAGAGCCAACATATTTAACAGTCTTAAACAACAAATTCTAAAGATATATGCACTGTTCAAGCATTCATTCAGAAGACAGAAAGCATTGCCACCACATTTAACTAATTAGAATTTCTCTTATTAAAACTCAAAATTTTATTGCTTCTTATTCAAAAGATCTACTACTTTATTCATGTTTGCTGATGATGAGAAAAATAAACTATAGCTTAATTGGAGATAAAATCAAAATAGATACTAATTACTACTATATGACTCCTAAGGTAAAATTAAAATAAGAACAGTTATCACAGAGTTAAGGCTAAGATTAGAACTCAACAACCTTGAGGTTTGGGAAGTGGATGTTCCTCTAGTCTGTGAGGTGCTTGGTCCTTCAAGAGAGAATTTCTGGCGCTTCAGTTCCTTTAAATCACGCCCTTGCTCCTCTTGGAGTGGGTTGTTTTCCTTTAGGGGCCATGATCTTAGTGATCACGGATAAGCACACCAAACTTAGAGCTTTGCTTGTCCTCAAGCAAAAGAAAAAGAAGGAGATGGGTAGAAGGAGAGCTCCTCCCCACCATCCTGGCGTTTGAACGCCCAAACACTGCCTGTTTTGGGCGTTCAACGCCCAAATGCTGCTCTCCTGGGCGTTTAACGCCTAGTTGTTGCCCTTTTCTGGCGTTGAACGCCAGATAGCTATCCTTACTGGCGTTCAGCGCCCACTGGATGCCCATTTTGGGCACTGAACGCCCAAAATGGCCTTTACTGGCGTTTTCTTGCCAGTAAGCTCCCTATCTCTGTTTTGTGTGTAGATTCCTTCTGTAACCCTGTAAACTTATGCAAATGATTCTTTACCTTAGTGTCAGTGAACTTTATATAAACAAATAAAAATAGGGCAAAATGCTTAGAGGATTGTTGCCCCATGGCTGGGTTGCCTCCCAGCAAGCGCTTCTTTATTGTCTTTAGCTGGACCTTGCTGAGCTTTTAATCTAGCTTCAGCCTTGAGCATTCTTGCTCAGTGTTGCCTTCAAGATAATGCTTGATTCTCTGTCCATTGACAATGAACTTCTTATCAGAATCAATATCTTGAAGCTCCACATAACCATATGGTGACACACTTGTAATCATGTATGGTCCCCTCCACCGGGATTTCAGTTTCCCGGGGAATAGCCTGAGTCTAGAGTTAAACAACAGGACTTTTTATCCTGGTTTAAATATTCTAGATGACAGCTTTCTGTCATGCCATTTTTTTTATTTTTCTTTATAAAGCTTGGCATTTTCGAAAGCTGTGAATCTGAATTCCTCTAGCTCATTTAGCTGGAGCAATCGTTTTTCTCCTGCTAATTTGGCATCTAAGTTTAGGAATCTGGTTGCCCAGTAGGCCTTATGTTCCAGTTCCACGGGCAAGTGGCATGCCTTACCATACACGAGTTGGTATGGAGAGGTCCCTATAGGGGTCTTGAATGTTGTTCTGTAAGCCCACAGAGCATCATCCAAGCTCCTTGCCCAATCCTTTCTACGGGTATTTACTGTCCGTTCCAGGATTCTCTTTAATTCTCTGTTAGAGACTTCAGCTTGCCCGTTGGTTTGTGGATGATATGGAGTGGCCACTTTGTGGCGAATTCCATACCGAACCATGGCAGAGTAAAGCTGTTTATTGCAGAAGTGAGTGCCCCCATCGCTGATTAACACTCTAGGGACACCAAACCTGCTAAAGATATGTTTCTGGAGGAACTTCAGCACTGTTTTAGTATCATTGGTGGGTGTGGCAATAGCCTCAACCCATTTTGATACATAGTCAACTGCCACCAGAATATAAGTGTTTGAGTATGATGGTGGGAAAGGTCCCATGAAGTCAATTCCCCATACATCAAACAACTCTATTTCCAAGATTCCTTGTTGAGGCATGGCGTAACCATGAGGCAGATTACCAGCTCTTTGGCAACTGTCACAATTACGTACAAACTCTCGGGAATCTTTATAGAGTGTGGGCCAATAGAAGCCACATTGGAGGACCTTGGTGGCTGTTCGCTCACCTCCGAAATGGCCTCCATATTGAGATCCATGGCAATGCCATAAGATTCTCTGTGCTTCCTCTCTGGGGACACACCTACGGATAATTCCGTCTGCACATCTCTTAAAGAGATAGGGCTCATCCCACAAGTAGTACTTTGCATCAGTAATTAGTTTCTTTTTTTGTATTCTATTGTACTCTTTGGGTATGAACCTTGCAGCTTTATAGTTTGCAATATCGGCAAACCATGGTGCTTCCTGAATGGCAAATAGATGCTCATCAGGGAATGTCTCAGAGATCTCAAGGAAGGGGAGGGACGTCCCTTCCACTGGCTCTATCCGGGACAGATGATCAGCCACTTGGTTCTCTGTCCCTTTTCTGTCTCTTATTTCTATATCAAACTCTTGCAGAAGCAATACCCATCTGATGAGCCTGGGTTTTGAATCCTGCTTGGTGAGTAGATATTTAAGAGCAGCATGGTCAGTATACACAATCACTTTTGATCCTACTAAGTATGATCTGAACTTGTCAATGGCGTAAACCACTGCAAGTAGTTCTTTTTCTGTGGTTGTGTAATTTTTCTGGGCATCATTTAGAACGCGACTGGCATAATAAATGACATGCAGAAGCTTGTCATGCCTCTGTCCCAATACTGCACCAATGGCATGATCACTGGCATCACACATTAACTCAAATGGCAATGTCCAGTCTGGTGCAGAAATGACTGGTGCTGTGACCAGCTTAGCTTTCAGCGTTTCAAACGCCTGCAGGCATGCTGTGTCAAACACAAATGGCGTGTCAGCAGCTAGCAGGTTGCTTAGAGGTTTTGCGATTTTTGAAAAATCCTTTATAAACCTCCTATAGAATCCTGCATGCCCCAGAAAGCTTCTGATTGCCTTAACATTGGCAGGTGGTGGTAATTTTTCAATTACCTCTATTTTTGCTTGATCCACCTCTATTCCCTTGTTTGAGATTTTATGCTCAAGAACAATTCCTTCAGTCACCATGAAGTGACACTTTTCCCAGTTTAAAACTAGCTTGGTTTCTTGGCATCTTTTCAGAACAAGTTTTAGGTGATCAAGACAGGAGCTGAATGAGTCTCCATATACTGAGAAGTCATCCATGAAGACCTCCAGAAATTTTTCCACCATATCAGAGAAAATAGAGAGCATGCATCTCTGGAAGGTTGCAGGTGCATTGCATAGCCCAAAGGGCATCCTTCTGTAAGCAAACACTCCGGATGGACATGTGAATGCTGTTTTCTCTTGATCCTGGGGATCTACTGCAATCTGGTTATAGCCTGAGTAGCCATCCAAAAAGCAGTAATAATCATGACCTGCTAGTCTCTCTAGCATCTGGTCTATGAATGGTAAAGGAAAATGATCCTTTCTGGTGGCTGTATTGAGCCTTCTGTAGTCAATACACATGTGCCACCCTGTAACTGTTCTTGTAGGAACTAGTTCATTTTTTTCATTATGAATCACTGTCATGCCTCCCTTTTTTGGGACGACTTGAACAGGGCTCACCCAGGGGCTATCAGAAATGGGATAAATAATCCCAGCCTCTAGTAATTTGGTGACCTCTTTCTGCACCACTTCCTTCATGGCTGGATTTAGCCGCCTCTGTGGTTGAACCACTAGTTTGGCATTATCCTCCAATAGGATTTTGTGCATGCATCTAGCTGGGCTTATGCCCTTAAGGTCACCTATGGACCACCCAAGAGCTGTCTTGTGTGTCCTTAGCACTTGAATAAGTGCTTCCTCTTCCTGTGAATTTAAAGCAGAGCTTATGATCACTGGAAAAGTGTCACCTTCTCCTAGAAATGCATATTTCAAGGATGGTGGCAGTGGCTTGAGCTCTGGTTTAGGGGGTTTTTCCTCTTTCAGAAGAAAGTTCAGAGGCTCTTTCATGTCCCCTGAATCCTCCAAATCAGGCTGAACATCTTTAAAGATGTTTTCCAACTCTGATTCGAGACTCTCAGCCATGTTGATCTCTTCTACCAAAGAGTCAATAAGGTCAACTTTCATGCAGTCTGTTGATGTGTCTGGATGCTGTATGGCTTTGACAGCGTTCAACTTGAACTCGTCATCGTTGACTCTCAGGGTTATTTCCCCCTGCTGGACGTCAATGAGGGATCGTCCAGTTGCTAGGAAGGGTCTTCCTAGAATGAGAGTAGCACTCTTGTGCTCCTCCATTTCCAGCACAACAAAGTCAGTGGGAAAGGCGAATGGCCCAACTCTGACAATCATGTCCTCAATCACGCCTGATGGGTATTTAGTGGAACCATCAGCAAGTTGGAGACATATCCGGGTTGGTTTAACTTCTTCAGTTAAGCCAAGCTTCCTGATAGTGGATGCAGGTATCAGGTTGATGCTCGCCCCAAGATCGCATAGAGCTGTCTTGGTGCAATCACCTTCTAATATGCATGGTATCAGAAAACTCCCAGGGTCTTTAAGCTTTTCAGGAAAGCTTTTCAGAATGACTGCACTGCATTCTTCAATGAGGAGAACTCTTTCTGTTTCTCTCCACTCCTTTTTATGACTCAAGATCTCTTTCATGAACTTGGCATAATGGAATCTTTATTTCAAGAGTCCTTAGATAATCTGCAAAGCGAGCAAATTACTTATCCTGCTCCTCTTTCCGGAGTTTTTGAGGATAAGGTATCTTGGCTTTATATTCCTCAACCTTAGTGGTTAAAGAAGCCTTTTTAGAGGGGTTGTTATCAGCACTTGTGTGTGTCTGATCCCTCACTGGCAATTGAATGCCAGAGTCAGAAGCTGGAGTGACGTTAGATGCCAGCTCACTGTCTGTTCCTGGCGCCTGAACGCCAGAAATGTGCCCCTGTTGGGCGTTCAACGCTGGATTCTGCCCCATTTGGGCGTTCAACGCCAGATTCTTGCCCATTTCTGGCGTTGAACGCCAATCCTGCCTTGTTTCTGGCGCTGAACGCCAATCCTGCCTTGTTTCTGGCGCTGAACGCCAGTTTTGGGCATGGTCTGGGCGTTCAGCGCCAGCCTTCCACCCATTTTCTGGCGTTTTAGTGCCAGAATTATTTTTCCCTGAGCTCTTACTGTCCTCAGGGGAATCTTTGGTGGGTTGCTCATTTCTTGAATTTTTGATGCCTTGAGGTGGGGTATTTAATGTTTTCCCACTTCTTAATTGAACTGCTTGGCATTCTTCTGCTATTTGCTTTGATAGCTGCTGCTTTGTTTGCTTAAACTGTTCTTCCATATGTATATTAGCTATCCTTGTCTCCTGTAACCTGTCTTTGAATTCAGCTAGCTGCTTTGTTAGAAAATCTAATTGCTGATTGAATTCAGCAGCTTGTTTTACAGTACTGAATTCAGCAGTTACTGTTTTAACCTCTTCATTCATGGAAGGGTTGCTGCTTAGATACAGATGCTGATTCCTGGCAACTGTATCAATGAGCTCTTGAGCTTCTTCAATTTTCTTTCTCATATGGATAGATCCACCAGCTGAGTAATCTAAAGACATCTGAGCTCCTTCTGCAAGCCCATAGTAGAAGATGTCTAACTGAACCCACTCTGAAAACATTTTAGAGGGGCATTTTCGTAGCATCTCTCTGTATCTCTCCCAGGCATCATAAAGAGATTCATTATCTCCTTGTTTAAAGCCTTGGATGTCCAGCCTTAGCTGTGTCATCCTTTTTGGAGGGAAATATTGATTCAGGAATTTTTCTGTCAGCTGTTTCCATGTCCTTATGCTGGCCTTAGGTTGGTTATTCAACCACCTTTTAGCTTGATCTTTCACAGCAAATGGAAACAGTAATAGTCTGTAGACATCCTGATCTATTTCTTTATCATGTACTGTGTCAGCAATCTGTAGAAACTGTGCCAGAAACTCTGTAGGTTCTTCCTGTGGAAGACCGGAATACTGGCAACTTTGCTGCACCATGATAATGAGCTGAGGATTCAACTCAAAGCTACTAACTCCAATGGAGGGTATGCATATGCTACTCCCATATGAAGCAGTAGAGGGGTTAGAATATGACCCCAAAGTCCTCCTGGACTGTCCATCTCCACTTATGTCCATGATGGATATATGGATATAACTTGGACTGATTTATCTTTTTATTTATTTTATTTTATAAGAAGTAAATACTTAAATAAAATAAAATAACTAAAAAAAATTTGAATTTTGAAATAAATTTTTTTTTTCGTAAAAATAAAAATTAATTAGTTAATAAAAAAAGAAATTTTTGAAAAAGGGGGAAGATATTTTCAAAAATTAGAGAGACAGAGAGTTAGTTAGGTAGTTTTGAAAAAGTTAAGAAACAAACAAAAAGTTGGTTAGTTAGTTGAAACAAATTTTGAAAAGATAAGAAGTTAGGAAGTTAGAAAAGATATATTGAAAAAGATAAGATGAGAAGATATTTTTGAATCTAGTGAGGAGAGAGAAAAACAATAAGATAGTACAAGATTTAAAAATTTTTAGATCTAATGCTCCTTGTTTTTGAAAATTTTGGAGGGAAAACACCAAGGAACACCAAACTTAAAAATTTTAAGATCAAGATACAAGAAAACTCAAGAACACTTTGAAGACTCACAAGAACACAAGAACATGAAGGAAGAACACCAAACTTAAAATTTTTTGAAAACCAAACCAAAATTTTCGAAAATCAAAGGGAAAGCAACAAGAAAACACCAAACTTAAAGTTTGGCACAAGATTTAATAGAAAAAATATTTTTGAAAAAGAAGGTTTTGAAAAGAGTATAAAAGATTCTAACCCAATTACCAAGAACACAGATTAACGCTCTAGCCAAATGAGTTATGGGACCTTAGGATGAAATTTTAAGAAAGATTATTTTTGAAAACACCAAACTTAAAGTTTGGCACAGGATTTAATAGAAAAATTATTTTTGAAAAAGGTTTTTTAAAAAATATGATAGCCAATTATCATGAACATAAACACCACGTTCTAAATAACTGAGCTATAAGTTAAAAGTATTTTAACAAGGGATAAATAATAAAAGACTCTAAACCAAAAAAGAAAGATTTTTCCTAATCTAAGCAACAAAATAATCCGTCAGTTGTTCAAACACAAACAATCCCCGGCAACGGCGCCAAAAACTTGGTGCACGAATTGTGAATCACACTTTTCACAACTCGTACCACTAACCAGCAAGTGCACTGGGTCGTCCAAGTAATACCTTACGTGAGTAAGGGTCGAATCCCACGGAGATTGTTGGTTTGAAGCAATCTATGGTTATCTTGTAAATCTTAGTCAGGAAGTCAATTATGTTTATCAATTGAATTGTGAGTAACCAGTAGAGCATGAATTAAAAGTTACTTGTTGTGTAGCAATGGAGAATGTGTTGGAGTTTTGGAGATGCTTTGTCTTTTGAATCTCTGTTTTCCTCTGTCTTCCTGTTCACGCACGCACGTCCTCCTATGGCAAGCTGTGTGTTGGTGGATCACCGTTGTCAATGGCTACCTTCCATCCTTCCAGTGAAAACTACGCTCACGCGCTCTGTCACAGCACGGCTAATCACCGGTTGGTTCTCGATTCGGTTGGAATAGGATTTACTATCCTTTTGCGTCTGTCACTAACGCCCAGCCTTCAGGAGTTTGAAGCTCGTCACAGTCATTCAATCCTTGAATCCTACTCGGAATACCACAGACAAGGTTTAGACTTTCCGGATTCTCATGAATGCTGCCATCAGTTCTAGCTTATACCACGAAGATTCTGATTAAGGAATCTAAGAGATACTCATTCAATCGTATATAGAACGGAGGTGGTTGTCAGGCACGCGTTCATGGTTTGAGGAAGGTGATGAGTGTCACAGATCATCACCTTCATCACAGTTAATCGCGAATGAACATCTTAGATAGAAACAAGCGTGTTTGAATGGAAAACAGAAATACTTGCATTAATTCATCGAGACACAGCAGAGCTCCTCACCCCCAACAATGTGGTTTAGAGACTCATGCCGTCAGAGAATACAAAGTTTAGATCTGAAATGTCATGAGATACAAAATAAGTCTCTAAAAGTTGTTTAAATACTAAACCAATAGCCTAGGGTTACAAAATATGAGTGGACTATGATGGATGATGCAGAGATCCACTTCTGGGGCCTACTTGGTGTGCTGGGGCCCACTTGGTGTGTGCTGGGGCTGAGACTTTAAGCAATTCACGTGCAGAGGCCATTTGTGGAGTTGAACGCCAGTTTTTGTGCCAGTTTGGGCGTTCAACTCCAGTTTTTGATCCTTTTCTGGCGCTGGACGCCAGAATTGGGCAGAGGACTGGCGTTGAACGCCAGTTTACGTCGTCTATTCTTGTGCAAAGTATGGACTATTATATATTGCTGGAAAGCCCTGGATGTCTACTTTTCAACGCAATTGGAAGCACGCCATTTTGAGTTCTGTAGCTCCAGAAAATCCACTTTGAGTGCAGGAAGGTCAGAATCCAACAGCATCAGCAGTCCTTTTTCAGCCTGAATCAGATTTTTGCTCAACTCCTTCAATTTCAGCCAGAAAAATACCTGAAATTACAGAAAAACACACAACTCATAGTAAAGTCCAGAAATATGAATTTTTCCTAAAAACTACTAGAAATAGACTAAAAACTAACTAAAACATACTCTAAACTATATGAAATTATCCCCAAAAAGCGTATAAAATATCCGCTCATCAACTTTCCTCCACAAAACTATTGGGAGCAAATCAACACCTCCCTAGGAGAATTAAGTTCCAATATGGGACAACTAAGGGTGGAGCACCAAGAGCATTCCATCATCCTCCATGAAATTAGAGAAGATCAAAGAGCTATGAGGGAGGAGCATCAAAGACAAGGAATAGACATAGAGGAGCTCAAGAGCACCATTGGTTCTTCAAGAAGAGGAAGACGCCACCGTCACTAAGGTGGACTCATTCCTTAATCTCCTTGTCTATTTATTTTCTGTTTTCGGTTTCCATGCTTCATGTTTAATTATGTTTATGTCTTTACTATATGATCATTAGTGTCTAAGTGTCTATGCCTTAAAGTTATGAATATGAATCCATTACCTCTCTTAAATGAAAACTGTTCTAAAAACAAAAGAACAAGAAGTACATGGTTTCGAATTCATCCTTGAAACTAGTTTAATTATTTTGATGTGGTGGCAATGCTTTTTGTTTTCTGAATGTATGCTTGAACAGTGCATATGTCTTTCGAAGTTGTTGTTTATGAATGTTAAATATGTTGGCTCTTGAAAGAATGATGACAAGGAGAATTGTTATTTGATAATCTGAAAAATCATAAAAATGATTGTTGAAGCAAGAAAAAGCAGTGAATACAAAAGCTTGCAGAAAAAAATAAAAAAATAAAAATAGCGAAAAAAAAAGAGAAAGAAAAAGAAAAAGCAAGCAGAAAAAAGCCAAAAGCTCTTTAAACCAAAAGGCAAGAGCAAAAAGCCAATAGCCCTTAAAACCAAAAGGCAAGGGTAAATAAAAAGGATGCAAGGCTTTGAGCATCAGTGGATAGGAGGGCCTAATGGAATAAAATCCTGGCCTAAGCGGCTAAACCAAGCTGTCCCTAACCATGTGCTTGTGGCGTGAAGGTGTCAAGTGAAAACTTGAGACTGAGCGGTTAAAGTCAAGGTCCAAAGCAAAAAAAGAGTGTGCTTAAGAACCCTGGACACCTCTAATTGGGGACTTTAGCAAAGGTGAGTCACAATCTAAAAAGGTTCATCCAGTTATGTGTCTGTGGCATTTATGTATCCGGTGGTAATACTGGAAAACAAAGTGCTTAGGGCCACGGCCAAGACTCATAAAGTAGCTGTGTTCAAGAATCAACATACTGAACTAGGAGAATCAATAACACTATCTGAACTTTGAGTTCCTATAGATGCCAATCATTCTGAACTTCAATGGATAAAGCGAGATGCCAAAACTATTCAAGAGGCAAAAAGCTACAAGTCCCACTCATCTGATTGGAGCTAAGTTTCATTGATATTTTGGAATCTATAGTATATTCTCTTCTTTTTATCCTATTTGATTTTCAATTTCTTGGGGATAAGCAACAATTTAAGTTTGGTGTTGTGATGAGCGGATAATTTATACGCTTTTTGGCATTGTTTTTATATAGTTTTTAGTATGATTTAGTTAGTTTTTAGAATATTTTTATTAGTTTTTAATTAAAATTGACATTTCTGGACTTTACTATGAGTTTGTGTGTTTTTCTATGATTTCAGGTATTTTCTGGCTGAAATTGAGGGACTTGAGCAAAAATCAGATTCAGAGGTTGAAGAAGGACTGCAGATGCTGCTGGATTCTGACCTCCCTGCACTCAAAGAGGATTTTCTAGATCTACAAAACTCCAAATGGTGCACTCTCAACTGCGTTGGAAAGTAGACATCCAGGGCTTTCAAGCAATATATAATAGTCCATACTTTGCTCGAGTTTAGACGATGCAAACTGGCGTTCAACGCCAGTTCCATGCTGCATTCTAGAGTTAAACGCCAGAAACAGGTTGCAAAGTGGAGTTAAACACCAGAAACAGGTTACAAACTAGCGTTCAACTCCAAGAGAAGCCTCTACACGTGTAAAGCTCAATACTCAGCCCAAGCACACACCAAGTGGGCCCCAGAGGTGGATTACTGCATCATTTACTCATTTCTGTAAACCCTAGTAACTAGTTTAGTATAAATAGGACTTTTTACTATCTTCGGATCATCTTTGATCAGTTTTATGCTATCTTAGACCTTTATGGGGGCTGGCATTCAGCCTTGCCTGGACCTCCATCACTTATATATTTTCAACGGTAGAGTTTCTACACACCATAGATTAAGGTGTGGAGCTCTGCTGTTCCTCATGAATTAATACAAAGTACTACTGTTTTTCTATTCAATTCAAGCTTATTCCTTCTCTAAGATATCCACTCGCACCCAAGAACATGATGAATGTGATGATTATGTGACGCTCATCATCATTCTCACTTATGAACGCGTGCCTGACAAACACTTTCGTTCTACATGTAAACAAGCTATAATGAGTATCTCTTAGATATCTAATACAGGGGACCGAGTTCGAGATATTAGAATCTTCATGGTATAAGTTAGAACCCATGGATGGCCATTCCTGAGATCCGGAAAGTCTAAACCTTGTCTGTGGTATTTCGAGTAGGATCTGGGAAGGGATGGCTGTGACGAGCTTCAAACTCGCGAGTGCTGGGCGTAGTGACAGACACAAAAGGATAGTAAATCCTATTCCAGTATGATCGAGAACCGACAGATGATTAGCCATGCAGTGACAACGCATTGGACCATTTTCACAGAGAGGATGGGATGTAGCCATTGACAATGGTGATGCCCTACATAAAGCTTGCCATGGAAAGGGGTAGGAATGGTTGGATGAAGACAGCAGGAAAGCAGAGGTTTAGAGGAACGAAAGCATCTCTATACGCTTATCTGAAATTCTCACTAATGAATTACATAAGTATCTCTATCCTAGTTATGTTTTATTTATCTTTTAATTATTAAAACTCTATATCCATTTGAATCTGCCTGACTGAGATTTACAAGGTGACCATAGCTTGCTTCAAGCAGACAATCTCCGTGGGATCGACCCTTACTCACGTAAGGTTTATTACTTGGACGACCCAGTGCACTTGCTGGTCAGTTGTGCGAAGTTGTGACAAAGAATTAAGATTATGAACGTGCGTATAAAGTTTTCAGCACCGTTACCAAGGAATGGAACCGTCACGATTTCTGCGCACCACTGGTGTTCAATACCTTCCCAGTCTCTCTAGACTCGGCCTCTACCTCAGTGGAAGGTATCAGTTTTAAACTTAAGCCAAGATCATATAGGGCTTTGTCAAAAATGATCTTTCCAGTAGTCTATAGGATCTAAAAGCTCCTTGGATTTGGCATCTTCCTTGGCAGCTCATGCTGAATTAGGATACTGTACTTCTTAGTAAGTATCTTTATTCCATCTCTCCTTAGGTTCTTCTTTTCAAATACCTCTGTAAAAGAGATATTGACTTACAGTTCCTTTAGGGCTGCTGGGGAATGAGCCAACTGCTCATCTTCCAGTTCTTTCTGCACGCCAAGGAAAGGTAGCTCTTGAGGATCTCTCACCTCTGCAAGGGCGTGCTCAATGGCAGTCTTAGGATCCTTGATTGCCTTAAGTCCCTCAGTAGTATGCTCTTGAGGTTTGGCCTCCTTGGTGAATACTACTGTCCCACCTTCTTTTAAGGTCTCCATGTCTAGAACTTCTATCCTAGCTGGGGTCTCCTCACAAGAGTATAAGTGCTGGTTGTTGGCAGCTATCTCAGTGAGCTCATCTACGTCTCCATGTGTCTCTATAAGGTCTAGAGAATCACCTGCAAAGTGATCTATTATTTCTCTAGCCATCTCAAAGATAGCTTCATAGAAGATGATCGTCTTGCCCCATCCAGACAACATATGGGGGGGCAATTTCTGAACATTAGCTTGTACCTCTCCCAAGCATCACGAAGAGACTCGCTCTCCTTCTGTCTGAAGGTCTGGACATCTGTCACTAGCTTTGCTAGTTTCTGTGAGGGAGAGAACTTGTTCATGAAATTGTTAACAACCTCATCCCAAGTGTTCACATTTCCTCTGTGTTCCATATGCCACCATTCATTTGCATGAACATTCAGAGGAAATGGGAAGAGTTTTAGTTTGGGGGCTTTAGAGTTCACTGCATTAACCTCTACAGTGTCACAAAATTGCAGAAAGTCAGAGATGAACTTACTGGGGTCTTCCTGTGGGTGTCCATAAAACTGGCACTTTTGCCATAATAGCATGATCTGGTCTATGTTGACCTTAAAGTCATCTGGGTCAATAGGAATATTAAATAAATACAAACTTTGAGGTCTCCTAATTTGAATATTCCCTTTTGGATTTATAGTGACTTCAGCGTTCCTGCATACATAAACAGGAAAAAGAAAACAAGAGAGAAGAAAATTGGGAGCTCTATGTCAAAGAATAGAGGACTCCCTGTGAGATGTGAAGAAAGAAGAAGATTATAGAAGTGAAAATGGAGGATGAAAGAGAACAAGAATACTGTGACAATAGGGGATAGGAGTAAAAAAGTTTAAATAGAAAAAGTAAATAAGAATTAAAATATTTTTATTTTTATTTATTTATCTAATTAATTTTTTAAAATAAGTCAATTAATTTAAAAATGATTTAAAATTTAAATGTTAAATTTTCGAAAATAGAATTGAGAGAGGGAGAATTAATTTTAAAAAATTGAGAGAGAAGGGAGTTAGTTAGGTGATTTTGAAAAAGAAGAGAGAGAAGAAGAAGAAGTATTTTCAAAAATTAAGGTAGAGGAGAGTTAGTTAGGTGGTTTTGAGAAAAGAAGAGAGAGAAGAAAGCGATATTTTTTCGAAAATTAAGGAAGAGATGAGTTAGTTACGAGGTTTTGAAAAATAAGAGAAAGGAGATAAGATATTAATTAAGAAAATATTTTTAATTAAAATAAAAATAAAAGGGAAGATAAGAAAAGATTTGAAATTAAAATTTGAAATTAGAAAAAGATAAGATAGAAATTTAAAATATTTTGAAAAAGATTGAATTTTAAAATTGGAAGTTAGAAAAGATAAGATAAGAAACTAAAAAGATAAGATTTTAAAATTTGATTTTGAAAAAGATATGATTTTAAAAATTGAAATTTGAAAAAGATATTTTTTTTATTTTTGAAAATATTTGATTTTTGAAAACTTGACAACTAAGATATGATAAGATAAAATTTTAAAATTGAAATCTGAATTTTTAAGTTAATTTTCAAAAATATTGGTTAAAAATTAGTTAGAAAAAGATATTTTTTATTTTTTAAATTTTATGATGAAAGACAAAAACACAAAAAAGACACAAGATTTAAAATTTTTAGATCTAGCACCCTTGTTTTTCGAAAATTTTGGGGGAACAACAGTTATCAAGAACATAAGCCAATGCCACAACCAATTGAGCAAGAAATTTAAAACCTTTGAAAACTTTTTAGGATTTTCGAAAAAAATAGAGATGAAGAAAATAAAAATAAAAATAAAAATTAAAGACTCAAAGACTCAAACCAAGAACACAAAAATTAAACAAAGAAAAGAAAAATATTTTTGAAAAAGTTTTTTAGAATTTTTCGAAAATTGAAGAAGAAGAAAACAAAAATAAAAGACTCAATAAAAATAAAATAATTTACTTGATCTAGGGAGCAAGAAAATCCAACAGTTTGTCTAAACTCAACAATCTCCGGCAACGGCGTCAAAAATTTGGTGCACGAATCCCCACACTTTCGTACAGCTGTACCAGCAAGTGCATTGGGTTGTCCAAGTAATACCTAAGCGAGTCAGGGTCGATCCCATGAGGATTGTGGTTTGAAGCAAGCTATGGTAATCTTGCAGGTCTTAGTCAGGTAGATCAGAAGGTTGTTGAATTAAGTATATGGAGTTGGATGAAGTATCATGAAAGTGTGAAAGGAATAAGTGATATGATTAGAGTTGAGAGTCGGAGTTGCTTTGTCTTTCTGAAGTAACTCTGGTACTACTGTCTTCTTTGCTTGTGAATGCTCTTCTTCAATGTCAGGCTGTATGTGATTGACACTGGTTTGAGCAGCTGCAAATACTCCTCCAGATCTGAACCCCAGGTTCAGTGTGGATCCATCTCTACTTGAGGGTGAAGTTCCTGCAGGCCATTTTCCTTAATGATCCTACTCAAAATGCCATAGACAAGGTTGGATCTTCCGGATCAGATAATGCTTCATCTTTGGGTTCTAGCCTCTACCACAGAGACCATAATTTCCCTGGAAATCGGCTGAACTGATGTCTCAAGAAGTCCCCAACGAAGTCGTCGATTTGCCGTCTGAGAGACGTATATTCAAGCTAGTGGTTCATCGTTGTCCGATGAAAGACGCACTCTAAACCCATGTAGTATGTGATAACCTTATGCCTGTTCAACGCATTCATATTGATGAAGAAGGAATATACATCTTTGAGATAGAGCAAACACGGATCGAAGAAGAAATAGTAATACTTTTATTAATTCATACGACTCAGCAGGGCTCCTCCCCTCAAGCTAGGAGGTTTAGAAACTCATACTGAAAGTAAAAACAATGGAAAAACGAAAATATGGCAGAATGGTGGTCAAAGTGTACAAATAACATGAATCTAGTCCCTTAAATACTAAACAAATGACTACTAAGGGTAAAACAGTCTTTTTAGTGCTAAAATCCACTTCTGGGGCCCACTTGGTGAGTGTTTGGGCTGAGCTTTGATGGGATCCACGTGCTATGAGGCTCCTTGGGCGTGGAACACCAGCTAGGGGGTCCTCTCTGGGCCTTTGGACGTTGGGCTCTGCTATTTGGGCGCTGGACTCCTGGAAGGGGGCAGGAAGCTGGCGTTGGACACTAATTTTGGGCTTTCTAATCTGAAGTAAGGTAGGGACTATTATATATTGCTGGAAAACTCTGGAAGTCAGCTTTCCATAGCCATTGAGAGAGCTCCATTTCGACTTCTGTAGTTCAAGAAAAAATCTTCCGAATGCAAGCAGGTTAGATCTAGACAGCATCTGCAGTGATTTCTCTATCTCTGACTCAGACTTCTGCTTCAGCTCCTCTATTTTAGCCAGAAAATATATAAAATTGCCCAAAAACACAAAACTCATAGTAGAATCTAAAAATGTGATTTTAACACTAAAACCTAGAAAAACTTAATAAAAACTAAATAAAAACTACTAAAAAGTATATGAAAACCATGTCGGAAAGTGTATAAAATATCCGCTCATCACTCAACAAGAACAAACACAAAAGACTCAAACTAAAAACAAAGATTAAAGAGGGAAAATAAAAATATTTTTGAAAAAGGTTTTTGATTTTTTCAAAAATTTGAAGAAGAAACTAAAAATTAAAATAAGACTCAAGACTCAAACCAAGAACACAAACAAAGACTCAAACAGAGAAAAGACAAATATTTCTTGAAAAAGGTTCAGGAAGAAGAAAACAAAAACTGAAAGATTCAAATAAAATCAAAGATCAAACAAAGAAAAGAAAAATAATTTTGAAAAAGCTTTTAATAATTTTGAAAAAGTTTTTAATCATATTGACTTGCTGAGTCAATATTTTGTTCTTAGCCAATATGGCATTCAGAGTATCAATCTCAAGAACTCCTTTCTTCTGAATTGTCCCATTATTTACAGGATTCCTTTCAGAAGTGTACATGAACTGGTTATTTGCAACTATTTCAATGAGTTCCTGGGCTTCTGCAGGCATCTTCTTCAGATGAAGAGATCCTCCAGCAGAGTGGTCCAATGACATCTTGGACAATTCAGACAGACCATCATAGAATATACATATGATGCTCCATTCAGAAAACATGTCAGAAGGACACCTTCTGATCAATTGCTTGTGTCTTTCCCAAGCTTCATAGAGGGATTCACCTTCCTTTTGTCTGAAGGTTTAGACTTCCACTCTAAGCTTACTCAATTTTTGAGGTGGAAAAAATTTGGCCAAGAAAGCATTGACCAACTTTCCCCAAGAGTCCAGGCTATCTTTAGGTTGTGAGTCCAACCATGTCCTAGCTCTGTCTCTTACAGCAAAGGAAAAAAGCATAAGTCTGTAGACCTCAGGATTAACCCCATTGGTCTTAACAGTGTTACAGATTTGCAAGAATTCAGCTAAAAATTGATGAGGATCTTCCAATGGAAGTCCATGAAACTTGCAATTCTGCTGCATCAGAGAAACTAATTGAGGCTTAAGCTCAAAGTTGTTTGCTCCAATTGCAGGAATTGAGATGCTCCTTCCACAGAAGTCAGAAGAGGGTGCAATAAAGTCACCAAGCATCTTCCTTGCATCTCCACCATTGTTGTTGGGTTTGGCCATCTCTTCTTCTTTTTCGAAAAATTCTATCAGGTCCTCTCCAGAGTGTTGTGCTTTAGCCTCTCTTAGCTTCCTCTTTAGAGTCCTTTCAGGTTCTGGATCAGCTTCAACAAGAATATTTTTATCCTTGCTCCTGCTCATATGAAAAAGAAGAGAAGAGGAAAGAATAGGAATCCTCTATGTCACAGTATAGAGATTCCTTTATGTGAGTGGGAGAATAGAAGAGTAGAATGAAGAAGAGAGAAGATGAAGAATTCGAACACAGAGAGGGAGGGAGGGTTCGAAATATAAGAAGAAGAGAAGTGTTAGTAAATAAATAAATAAATAGAAAGAGATGAGAGAGAGAGAATTTGAAATTTAAATTAAAATAAAAGGAAAATATTTTTGTTTTTATTTTAATTATTGGTTAGTATTCAAAAATTAAGGGAAGAAATAAAATAAAATTTGAAAACTAAATAAATTAATTAATCAAAACGATTTTTGAAAAAGTGGTTAGTGATTTTCGATAATTGGAGAGAGAAAAGTAGTTAGGTGGTTTTGAAAAAGATATGATTAAAATAGTAAACTTTTAAAATCAAACAAAAAGTTAAGTGGTTAATTGAAAAAGATTTGAAAATCAATTTTGAAAAGATAAGAAGTTAGAAAAGATTTTGAAATTGATTTTGAAAAATATATGATTGAAATTTTATTTTGAAAAAGATTTGAAAAGGAAATTAAAAAGATTTGATTTTTGAAAATTAAAGTTGGTTACTTGACTAATAAGAAACTGAAAGATATGATTTTAGAATTTAAAGATTGATCCTTTCTGAATAGGCAAGTAACAACTTGAAAATTTTTGAATCTAAACATTAAATGTTAGTATTAATTTTGAAAATATGAAACAAAATTAATAAAAAAATTTTGAAAATTGAATTTGAGAATTTTCGAAAATAATAAAAAAAAATAAAAAAGATTTGATTTTTGAAAAGGATTTGAAAAAGATAGAATTTTTAATTTGAAATTTTGACTTGACTAACAAGAAACAACTAAATTTTAAAAATTTTTGACTAAATCAATTCAAAATTTCAAAATTTATGAGCAAAATAAAGGGAAGGATATTTTTTTGATTTTAGAAATTAATGAGGAAAGAGAAAAACAACTAAATGATGCAAAACATAAAAATTCAAGATCAAAACAAAAATGTATGCAAGAACACTTTGAATGTCAACATGAACACCAAAAACACTTTGAAGATCAAGATGAACATCAAGAACTTATTTTTGAAAAATTTTTTAAGAAAAGAAAAATATGCAAGACACCAAACTTAAAAATTTTTATTCTATAGACACTAATAATTCAAGAATGAATATAAAAAAAAAGAAAAGATACAAACAAGAAAAATTTAAAGATCAAATAAGAAAAATCATCAAGAACAACTTGAAGATCAATAAAGAACAAAACTCAATGCATGGATTTTCGAAAACTTTTGAAGAAAGATTAAAAAGATGCAATTGACAGCAAACTTAAAATTTGACACAAGACTCAAACAAGAAACACAAAATTTTTGGTTTTTATGATTTTATTAATTTTTTTTGAAATTTTCAAAAATTATTTTGGAAAAAGAAAATAAAAATTTCAAAATTCTTAATATGAATTCTAGGAATCATGCAATGTTAGTCTAAAGCTTCGGTCCAAAATTTTAGACATGACTTAATAGCCAGCCAAGCTTTTTGTGAAAGCTTCGGTCCAAAAGATTAGACATGGCCAATGGCCAGCCAAGCTTCAGCAGAGCATTACATACAACGGCCAAATTGATAGAAATCAAAAAGCTCCTGCAATGATAAGTGAAAACCTCGGTCCAAAAGAATTTAGACATGGCTTGACAGCTAGCCAGGCTTCACATATCATCTGAAACTCTAGAATTCGTTCTTAAAAATTCTGAAGAACAAATATAAATTATATATTACTTTTTTTTGAATTTTTTTTCGAAAATAAAAAGCTTAAAATTAAAATAAAGTTACCTAATCTGAGCAACAAGATGAACCGTCAGTTGTCCAAACTCGAACAATCCCCGGTAACGGCGCCAAAAACTTGGTGCACAAAATTGTGATCTCTAACAATGGCGCCAAAAACTTGGTACGCACAATCTTAATCTCAACTCTTTTTCACAACTCCGCACAACTAACCAGCAAGTGCACTGGGTCGTCCAAGTAATAAACCTTACGTGAGTAAGGGTCGATCTCACGGAGATTGTCGGCTTGAAGCAAGCTATGGTCATCCTTGTAAATCTCAGTCAGGCATATTCAAATGGTTATGAGGTTTTGAAAATTAAAATATAAATAAAAAATAAAATAAGATAAAGTTACTTATGTAATTCATTGGTAGGAATTTCAGATAAGCATCTGGAGAAGCTTTGTTGCTTCTGAACCTCTGCTTTCCTATTGTCTTCTTCCAACCATGCGTTACCTCCTTCCATGGCAAGCTGTATGATCCTCTCGGATGAAAACAAATCCATATGCGCTGTCACCGCACGGCTAATCATCTGTCGGTTCCCGCAAGCGTCGGAATAGGACCATTGTCCTTTTGCACACTGTCACTTGTGCCCCACATTGGCAGGTTTGAAGCTCGTCACAGCCATCCCTTTCCAGATCCTACTCGGAATACCACAGGCAAGGTTCAGACTTTCCGGATCTCAGGAATGCTGCCAATGGTTTTAGCCTATACCACGAAGACTCTGATCTCACGGAATAGAATGCTCTATTGTTAGGAGAGGCCACCATGCGTCGTGAACTAGGAGGCCAAGAGATATACACTCAAGCTATTGCAGATAGAACGGAAGTGGTTGTCAGGCACGCGTTCATAAGTGAGAATGATGATGAGTGTCACGGGTCATCACATTCATCAGGTTGAAGTGCAAGTGAATATCTTAGAGAAGAAGTAGGCGTGAATTGAATAGAAAAACAATAGTACTTGTATTAATTCATGAATAACAGCAGAGCTCCACACCTTAATCTATGGGGTGTAGAAACTCCACCGTAGAAAATACATAAGTAAAAAAGGTCTAAGCATGGCCATGAGGCCAGCTTTGGTTCCAGTTTGGGCGTTTAACTCCAATTCTGGTGCCAGTTTGGGCGTTTTACGCCAAGATGTTTTAGGCTGTCTTTGAACGTCAGTTTAGGCCATCAAATCTCGGACAAAGTATGGACTATTATATATTGCAGGAAAGCCCAGGATGTCTAATTTCCAACGCAATTGAGAGTGCGCCAATTGGGCTTCTGTAGCTTCAGAAAATCCACTGCGAGTGCAGGGAGGTCAGAATCCAACAGTATCTGCAGTCCTTTTTCAGCCTCTAAATAAGATTTTTGCTCAGGTCACTCAATTTCAGCCTAAAAATACCTAAAATCATAGAAAAATACACAAACTCATAGTAAAGTCTAGAAATATGATTTTTGAATAAAAACTAATAAAAATATAATAAAAAGTAATTAAAACATGCTAAAAACTATGTAAAAACAATGCCAAAAAGGGTATAAATTATCCGCTCATCTCAAGCCAAACTTGGAGAATGCAAGTTTGGCTTCATCAAGACCGTATGCATTACTTAGAGTCTTGAATATGGCACCAAACTTGAGGTATCTCAAGTTTGGCTTCACTGAGGCCGAAAGCAATGGGAGTTGTAGCACTTCCTGGCGCCAAACTTGGAGAATCCCATGTTTGACGCCGTTGAGGCCGAGTGTGCTAGAGAAGAAGTGTGCACTATTACACATAGTTGGAAAGATCTGAATGTTAGCTTTCTAATGCCACTAAAATCACATCAATTGGACCTTTGTAGCTCAAGTTATTCTTGTTGGAGTGCAGGGAGGTCAGAGTTGACAGCATCATTCACTTTCTTCTCTTTTTCTACAGAAACTCCATCAAATCTATCTGAATGCTACTTGAAATAACAGAATTGCACACAACTCGAAGTAGCATTCATAGTGGCTAGAAGATGTTTAATTCTTGATTAAACTCAACAATTTGATTGCAAATTCACTAGGAAAAGATAGAAAAGATGCTTACGCTTCACATCACCAAACTTGAATTATTGCTTGTCCTCAAGCAACCAAAACTAATACATGATTAAGATGTGAATTTGAATGAGGACTGAGAGTTCAATTAGGCTAATGTCTCTTCTTGAAATGGGGTTTATCTATTTGGTGTGTACGAATCCCCACACTCTCGTACAGCAGTACTAGCAAGTGTACTGGGTCGTCCAAATAATACCTGAGTGAGTCAGGATCGATCCGACCAGGATTATAGTTTGAAGCAAGCTATGGTTATCTTGCAGGTCTTAGTCAGGCAGATCAGAAGGTTGTTGATTTTATGTCATATATGGAGTTGTAAGAGTAATGTGTGGAAAGAATACTAAAATGGAATCTATGATAGGAATAGAGTTAAGGATTAGAGTTGCTTTATCTTTCTAAATTAACTCTGGTATTACTTCTCTCTTTGCTTGTGAGTGATTTCTTCAATGGCAGGCTGTATGTGATTGACACTGGTTTGAGCAGCTGCTAGTACTCCTCCAGATCTGAACCCAGGTTTAGTGCGGATCCATTCTGATTGAGGGTGAAGCTCGTACAGTTCATTCTCCTTAATGATCCTACTCAGAACGCCACAAACAAGGTCAGATCTTTCTGATCAGAGAATGCTGCACCTTGGGTTCTAGCCTCTACCACAGAGACCCTAATCTCTGTGAAAATTGGCTAAACTGATGTCTCGAGAAGTCCCCAATGAAGTCGTGGATTAGCCGTCTAAGAGATGTATAAACATTGCTGTTGGTTCGTCCTTGTCAGGTGAAAGACGCATTCTGAACCCAAGTAGACGTGGCTATTTGTCAAGCATGTTCATCTTAATGTGATGAACAGAGCTAATTTGTCAGATCATCCTATTCACCACGATGAAGATCGAATATATATCTTTGAATTAATCAAACACGGATCGAAGAGAAACAGTAATACTTTTATTAATTCATAGGACTCAACAGGGCTCCTCCCCTCAACCTAGGAGGTTTAGAAACTCATACTATTAAGAAAATACAACGGATAACGTGAATAATGCTGAATGGTGGTATCCTCCCTCAATGATTATGTAAAATACACATTAAATACTAAACAGATGACTAGTAAGGGTAAAACAGTCTATCTAGTGCTAAAATCTACTTCTGGGGTCCACTTGGTGAGTGTTTGGACTGAGCTTTGATGAGATCCACATGTTATGAGGTCTCTTGGGCGTGGAACGCTAGCTAGGGGGTCCTCATTTGGCGTTTGTACATTGGTCTCTACTCTTTGGGCGCTGGACGCCTGGAAGGGGGCAGGAAGCTGGCATTGAACGCCAGTTTTGGAACTTCTAATCCGAAAAAAGGTATAGACTATTATATATTGCTGGAATGATCTAGAAATCAGCTTTCAATAGCCGTTAAGAGCGCTCCATTTGAACTTCTGTAGCTCCAGAAAAGATCTTCTGAATGCAGGTAGGTCAGATTTGTACAGCATCTGTAGTGCTTTCTCTGTCTCTGAATCAGACTTCTACTCCAGCTCCTCAATTTCAGCCAAAAAATACCTAAAATTGTCCAAAAACACAAAAACTCATAGTAGAATCCAAAAATCTCATTTTAACACTAAAAGCTATAAAAACTCAATAAATACTAAATAAAACACACTAAAAACTATATGAAAGTGATGCCAAAAAGCGTATAAAATATCCGCTCATCACTATTGCAACACTGAATAGTTTTGGCATCTCACTCTTTTTTGAATCAGAGGAATGTCATCGTCATTCAGAGTTAGAATCCGGATAATATTATGAATTCTCTAATCCTTTATACTTCAGTGTAATCCTTGAATACAACAAATTTCCTTTAATTCTCTTTTCTTTGGTGGTTTGCACCTTGAGCCCAGTTGTGACTTTAAATATTTTGTCTCAAGATTCACTTAACACAAAAACACCACAAGCACTTAATTAGGAGACTCTCTTAAAGTTCTGATTTTTCTTTCAGTTACTCCCAGGCAGTGGTGCTCAAAGCCTTAGGCATACTCTACTAAATGCACTTGATCTCGACTCTTAGTGTTCTGTCTCAAGGATTACTTGACACAAAACACCACAAGCATATGAATAGGGAAACAACTCTTTGAGATTTTAATCATGTCTTACCTCCCTAGTCATTGATACTCAGAGCTTTGGACCTTGCTTTTTTATTTTTCTTTTGCTGTTTCTTTTGCTTCAAGGATTAAGCTTTCACTAACTTCATAGAATTCATAATAGTTTTCTAGATTCCTATTCCTTATACATCAACATCCCTTGATTCAAATTCAAATATGCACGGTTCATGTCATGCATTCAGAATCACAAATAATACCACCACATTTAAGTAAATAGGACTACTCTTAAATATAAACTCAATTTCTCATGCAATACATCACTTCTTTTATTTTCTTTTTAGATTCAAGCTCAGTGAGTGGTACATGAGACAATTTTTTTTGAACTAAAAGCAAATAACAGAATGAAACTAAATCTAAGAACTGAAAGTACTAAAGATCATGTAGGCAATCAAAGCAATAGAAAACAGAAGACAACAAAATAAGAACAAAAGGGGAAATAGAATGAAAGGAACTCAACCACCTCAGTTATGCTGGTGGCTGTCTCATTCCTCCGTCTGTGCTCCTCCATGAAGAACATTCATCTCCCCATAGTGCCACTGATGATAAGCTAAACAGAGAGCACACTCTACAACACCAAACTTAAAAGTTTGCTTGTCCCCAAGCAAAGAAAAACTCCAGGGTGTCAAAAATTCCTTTTAATTGCTCCTGTTCCTATTCTAATCACTCTGCATGACCAAAATACATGTGAAACAAAGGAAAACTATAAAATTATCAATAAGAGAAAAATATAAGTAAATAAAATAATATAAAAAATTAATAAACTGAGCTTGAAATTACAAGATACTATCATAGGGGCTCAGTTCTTCATTCCTCACTGTGAACTTCTTCCCTGTGCTCCTATTGATCAACTCTATATGCTCAAGAGACAGGATCTTGTTCACTGTATGAGGCAGGATTGGACATGCAATGAATACCACCTTCATTCTTTGGGAAGAAGTCTTCAGTGGGAATCTTTTTGTTTCTCCATCCCTTGGTATTTTCTTCTTTTTGGTAACCTCCTCCTTGGTGGATGATGCATTCCCGACACCAAACTTAGGTTTGATGTCAGGAGGAATTTTATTGATTGTCACCAAAGGAGGTTTGAGCTGTAGATTCTATTGTGCATCATCAGGGGGTTCTTGAAGGTTTGGATTAGTAAGCTCAGTCTGCACGCACCTCTCTTCTTTACCTACTAAATGTATATCTTTGAAGACATGAAAGACCAGTTGCTCATGTTGCCCTCTAAGCACTAATTTACCTTCTTCCACATCAATTAGAGCTCTTCCAATGGCTAGGAATGGTCTTCCTAGAATTATAGAGGTATTCTCATCCACCCCTGTGTCAAGAATCACAAAATCTGCTGGGAGGAAGAACTTACCCACTTTGACCAAGATATTCTCCACTAATCCATATGCAGGCTTTATAGATTTGTCTGCCATCTGTAATGCTATCCTTGTGGGTTGTGCCTCTTCGATTTGCAACTTTTTCATCGTAGACAAGGGCATTAAATTGATGCTTGCACCCAGATCACATGACACTTTCTCAAAGGTTGTGTTCCCAATGGTACATAGAATTTGAAAGCTCCCTGGATCTGGCATCTTCCTTGGCAAGTAATTCTGAATGATGGTACTACATTCCTTAGTAAGGACCACTTCTCATCTTCCTTTAACGGATTCTTTGACAATAATTCCTTCATGAATTTAACATATAGAGGCATTTGCTCCAAAACCTCAGCAAAAGGAATATTGATTTGTAACTTTCTAAAAACTTCCAAGATCTTTGAAAACTGCTTGTCCTTGGCCTCCTTTTAAAATCTCTGAGGATATGGCATCTTGGGCTTGTACTCAGGAGCTTTAGGCAATGTAGGATGAGTGTCAAGAGAGACTGGGAAGGGGTTATCTACACGCCTAGGAGGGGCGTGTACTACTGTGTCTTCAGTCTGCTCTGGAGCTTCTTTTTCAACTGGCTCCTCAGTAACTTGTGCTTTTGTACTTGCCACTTGTCCACTTATCAAGGTGATAGCCTTGCATTCCTCTCTTAGATTCACTACTGTATCACCAGGAAATGTACTTGGAAGCCTCTCAGGTATTTGCTTGCTCAACTGGCCTACTTGCACCTCCAAGTTTCTAATGGAAGCTCTAGTTTTCTGCATAAAACTATTCAGTAATGCTTCCAAATCATTATTCTTCTGGGGTTAAGAATTTGTGCTGAGGTGGTTGTTGTTGATGAGACTGAAACTAGCGGTTATTGAAATTATTCTGATAGAAACTGTCCTGAGAATTATTATTAAAATTCTGTATCCTCTGAGGTTGCTCTCTCCACCCTAAATTTGGGTGATTTTTCAACCCATGATTATAGGTCTTGGCATATGGATCATTATTGGGGTTTCCAGGAGCATTCCCTATATAGTTGACCTGTTCAGAAGGAAATTGAGCATAATCATAAATCTCACCTTGAATGAAGCTACCGGTCATGTCATAAGGAGCCTTTTGAAGGGCAGTCTGAGTATTAATAGCTAAAACTTGCATCCCGCTCAATTGTTGAGTAATTAAATTCATCTGCTGAGATAAAATTTTGTTCTGAGCAAGAAGAGCATCCAAAGCCTCTACTTCTAAAACGCCTTTCTTCTGAGGATTCCAGAGTTCACAGGGTTCTTGTTAGATGAGTAGAGATATTGGTTGTTAGCAACCAACTCAATAAGCTTAGTAGCCTCCTCTGGTGACTTCTTCATGTGCAATGAACTACCTACAGAATTATCTAAACACATTTTGGACATTTCACATAAGCCCTCGTAAAAGATATCCAGTTGAGTCCATTCATAAAACATGTCCGGAGGGCATTGCCTGGTTAGTAGCTTGTATCTCTCCTAGGCTTCATAAAAGGGTCTCACCATCTTTCTATCTGAATGTCTGGACCTCCACCCTTAGATGACCACCTTATCCCAAGTATCTAGACTCTTCTTGGGTTGAGAATCTAACCACAGCTTTGTTCTATCCCTCACAGCAAATGAGAAGAGCATGAGTTTGTATACCTCAGGATTCACTTCGTTAGTCTTCACAGTATCACAAATTTGTAGGAAATTAGAAATAAACTGATTTGGGTCTTCATGCAGAAGTCCATGATACTGGCAATTTTGTTACACAAGAGTGACCAGCTGTGGCTTCAGTTTAAAATTGTTTGCAGTTATGGGAGGCACCACAATACTTTTTCCATAAAGATCTGCATTAGGAGCAGTGTATGAGCCAAGCACTCTTCTAGGTTGCTCATTTGTATTTAGATTTGTAAGCAAGAATTAAATAGAATTAAACTAAAATGCCTAATCTAAGCAATCAAACAACTAATATTTGTCAATCATAGTCAATCCTCGGCAACAATGCCAAAAACTTGATGCAGAATTTATAACCCACAAACTAACCGGTAAGTACACCGGGTTGTACCAAGTAATACCTCAGGTGAGTGAGGCTCGATCAAACGAGGATTGATGGATTAAGCAACGATGGTTGAGTGATTTACTTAGTCAGACAAACAGAAAATGGTGTTTGGGAGCTCAATAACATTAAACGGTAAATTCAGAGAATTAGAAAGCAACAGTAAATTAGTGTAAAGAATATATGAGAAAATAGTTAAGCTTTCAGAGATATCTATCTTCCGAATTGACTTTTCTTATTAACTATTTTAATCATGCAAGATTCAATTCATGGCAAACTATATGTGACTAAACCCTAATTCTTTAGACCTTTTTAGTCTCCTCTAACCTTCATCAACCGCTAATTCCTTGGTCACTTAATTCCAATTAGAGGGTGAAGTTCAATTCTAGTTATATGCCACGAAAACCCTAATTAGTCAAATATAAGAGGATTATATGTCACGAATCACGTTAAGTCTAGATAATTAGAAATTTAGGAGAAATTATTTTCAAGCTGTTGTTCAAGTAAAGAGCTTTTCCATGTTATACAAGAACTCAATTAGAACAAGGGTCATACTTCCGTTCCGCCCAAATTCATAAGATAAAGAACAAAAACAATTCTTGAAATAGAAATCAATACATGAATTAAAATAGAAAAATAATAGTATCAATCCATACAATAGAAAGAGCTCATAACCTTAACAATGGAGGTTTAGTTGCTCATGGTTCAGAGAGAAAACTAGGATTCCGAAAAAAACTGTAAATTACAGAATGAGGTAAGAGAAGAGAAGAGCCCGAAGGGCTGATTCTTTTCCCTTTTATATCTAATCCTAATTAATGTCAAAATATATCTCCTAAAACTAAATAATATCTTTTCCTAATTTTAAATAAAATAAAGTTTAATTACAAATTTATAAAGCCTTCACGTGCTGTGCATCGTGGGACGAGTGGGGACCATTGGATTCTTTAAGGGTGGCGCCAAACTTGAGTAACCTCAAGTTTGGCTTCAAACAAACCGAAAGCAATCCTTCAAAATATCCTTGCTGACACCAAACTTGAGTGACCTCAAGTTTGGATTTAGCTAAACCGCATGCAATCCTTGGAGGTTTCTTTGTTGGCGCCAAACTTGAGTAATATCATGTTTGGCCTCAGCAAGTCAGTATGCGTTCTCCAATTCTTCTTAGCTGGCGTCAAACTTGAGATTTCTCAAGTTTGGCTTCATCTATCAATCCCGTATGTATTCCTTGGAGTCTTGAATGTGATTCCAAACTTGAGGTATCTCAAGTTTGGCTTCACTGAGGCCGAAAGCAATAGGAGTTGTAGCACTTCCTGGTGCCAAACATGGAGAATCTGAAGTTTGGCATCGTTGAGGCCGAGTGTACTGGAGAAGAAGTGTGAACTATTATATATCATTGGAAAGTTCTAGATGTTAGCTTTCTAATGCCACTAAAATCACGTCAATTGGACCTCTCTGGCTTAAGTTATTCTTGTTGGAGTGCAGGAAGGTCAGAATTAACAACATCATTCACTTTCTTCTCTTTTTCTACAGAAACTCCATCAAATCTATCTGAATGCTACCTGAAATACACAGAATTGCATACAACTCAAAGTAGCATTCATAGTGGATAGAAAATCATTAATTCTTGATTAAACTCAACAATTTAAATGCAAATTTCCTAGGAAAAGATAGGAAAGATGCTCACGCATCAGTAAGAAGGATGGTGAACCTTAACCATCAACCCTTGCCAAGACCTTTCTACCATTTGAGTTTCCCTTTCCTTTGTTAGTTAATTGCCATTTAATTTCTTGTTATTTACATTTCTTGTCTATTATTCAAAATTCCAAAAACACCTCTTCATAGCCAATAATTGAGCACTTGATTGCAATTCCTAGGGAAAACGACTCGGGATTAATACTCCCGGTTATTAATTTGTATTGTGACAACCTTTTAAACTTTGATTGAGGATTAATTGTTTCTTTGGACTATGCTTGCAACGAAATTCTATTGAGAAATTTTAGACCGATATTTATCCTCTATCAAGCACCTCAAGCGCCAATTTTAGTGAAGCGCCTACATTTGAGGGCGCCTTCGATGTGCAAGGAAGCATGCAACAACTTTGGAACAAAGCAGTGCCTCAAGCGCCCAATTTCACGCCTCCAACACCCACCTTCATGACACCCTCTAGGCGCAACAATTGTAACCCATCATTGGTGCCTCAAGCGCCCATGCATATCACACTCAAGAGGCATCAAACTTAGACACCAACTTGGCACTTCAAGCACCCAATTTCATGCCTCAAGTGCCCATGCATATTACACTCCAGAGGCATCAATCTTGGGTACCAATGTGGCACCTCAAGCGCCCACTGTTGGGTTTCATGACTCACTGAAAGGTTGATTCATGAGACTAAGCCTGAAAATCCTCTCTCTCAATTCTTTTGATTCTCAATTTAGATTTGATATGTGACATTTAATCAACTAAATTCATATCTTAAGAGTTGTGTGGCTCAAAATCAGAGACAAATCTTCATCTCTTCTCATGAGCAATTAGATCAAGACATTGGCAATTGATCAAGTTAAGGGAGATTGAATTACCAAGACATTGGAATTCACTCACTTAAGATTTGCCAAAGAATAATAATTGCATGATTGAGATAGAGTTGAGATCTAACATTCCAGAGGAGTTAACATCTCTAATCCTCAATGTTTTCCATCATATAATCTTCTTAATTTCCAATTTTGTTGCCAATTTACACTGAATTTCAATTCTACTACATAGATCTAATTCTTGCTTATGTTCTTAGTTCAATTATTACTATTATTTAATTATAATTCAGTCATTTACTTTTTCGCTCCTTAATTCCCGTTTGTTTATTTTCTTACTCTTTAATTTCAGTCATTTACTTCATAGCCAAGTTATTTTGTTATATGTTATTGTTTTGATTAAATCTCATTTAAATTGATTTGTTTAACTAGAATAGCCAATGGATTAAAGTTCCTTGATCTATTAATCCTCGTGAGAATAATAACTAATACAGACATTTACAATTCAATATTCTCTAGAACTATCGGCAAGTGCACCAGATCGTATCAAGTAATAAACTCATAGTGAGTGGGTGTCGATCCCACGAGGATTAACGGATTAAGCAAGCAATAGTTAATTGATTACTCTAGTTAGACGGTCATAATTGGGTGATGATCAAACAGTAATAAATTTAAATGATGGGAAATTAAATAAAAGCAATGAAGAACAAGAAAGTAAATGACATAAATATAAAGTGCTGGAAAGTAAAGTGCAACAAAGTAAATGACTGGAAATGTAAAGTACTAGGAAATAAAGTGCAGAAATGTAAATGACCATAAAGTAAACAACAAGAACTAAGAATAAAATAAACATTCGGATCAAGAGAGGTTACATTCTCAGAATCAACAATTCTCATCTCCACTTCAATCATACAATCATTGATCTCTAGGAAAATTATAAGTGATTGAATTCCAATCCCTTGAAAATTCAATCTCTCTTAACTTGAGCAATTGCTAATTCTTTGATCTAATTGTTCATGAGAAGAGATGAAGAGTGGTCTTGGTGCCGGATTTTAAATACCCACAAACTAACCGGCAATGCACCGGTTCCACTACAACATTTTTAGGTTGAGGCAACATTTAAAAAGTGTTGCTTAAAGGCTGACAAAAGGTTGCTTTTGATCTATGGCAACACTTTTAGACCTAAGGCAACGTTTTTTGGTGGCGTTGCATAAGCAGCCGTTGCCTTAGATCAAGGCATCACTTTTTTGTTTCAAAAGCAACGCTTTTGAGAACAACACTTGGTAAGTGTTGCCTTTGGTTGAAAAACAACAACACTTTAAAGGTGTGTTTGAGACAACACTTTTGCAGTGTTGTCTTTTCTCTCGTATTTTGATCACTACTAAAAAGTGTTGCCTATTTGCAATAAAATGCAACTCTTTTACGTGTTGCTTATAAGTTGGAATTTGCAATCCTTTGAAGTGTTGCCTATTAGTTTTGAATATGCAACCCTTTAAAGTATTTCCTTTTCTTTTGGATATGCAACCTATACAAGTGTTGCCTTTTCTTTTGGATATGCAACCTATACAAGTGTTGCTTTTTCTTTTGGATATGCAACCATACAAGTGTTGTCTAATATTCAAAATATGCAACTAATAAAAGGGTTGTCTTTTTGATAAAAATAAAAATTATTTTTGTAATAAAAATACAAAAAAATAAAATTTACAATAAAATTTTTTGTTCATACATGTGTTATTATTTTAATTAATAAATAAATTTGTGCACAATAGAAAAAAATTATAAAAGAGACAAAATAACTAATAATAAAATTCTAATTAAAATAGATATTAAAAAGTTCAATTAGTATTTCAAACATATGTTCATCAATAATTCTCAACAAAATAATAAAATTCTTGTCTAACAATAATTGTCATAACAAAATAGTAATTAATATTTATAAAAAAGATGTCAATCTACTTGCATATTTCATATCCATGCTTTACTTTGTTGGAATAATCTGATAGTGTGTGGATTCAAAATCAGTGCCAAATGAAAGCTTTTCGGTAACATCAGAGTAATGGTATGATGAACTCAAAATCCTCTTGCCTCCACTAAGTCCAATAACTGCTGTAGTAGCTATTGTTATACTCCCCTAATAACTATGTGCGAGTAACATCAAACTTCCAAATTAAGTCAACAATTCTTAACCTGTGTCAGCTGAAAATACAGGTGTCAGAAAACTCAAAAATTGTTCTAAGTTCTAACCATTATCCATAAAATAGCAAAACAACACTAATAGAATAAAATCAAAGGAACAAAATAATTTAGGATCCATATACTTTAATTTTTTAGTGTAGAATCCATTGAAATAACTTATAAAGTTACAGCATATAAAAGCGGAAGTTCCCAAATGAAAAACAAACACATAAATGAATTGGGGTTTAGTTAAAGTTGCATTTAAAAAAAAATTGAAACATAAAAGGTGCAATAACAGAAAATGATGCATGGTATGTGTTTGATGAAGTACCTGAGTAAATTGAGAAAGAGAAATGCAATTCAGAGAATGATGATTGCTCCAAAAAGGTATTAGCTTAGTAGTTCTTATTTAGAATCATAGAATTAGAAGGAACAAGCTCACAGGAAGAGACTTCACTCACATAACTGTTGGTGTGGAAGGAAATAACGTTGCTACTATATTAGATTTTTCTCTTTTTTTAATGATTATTCTTTTATTATCACTATCATATAAAATTAATTAATTTATGTTTGAGAGAAAGCAACAGAGAAATAAATGACTGAAATATAAATTTGAAGGGAAAAAAATAAAAAGATAAAGATATGAAACAACTCCCTTGACAATTTCTGCCATTCCTGCGAATGAAATAGCAGTTACTAGAGTCTGTTGCAGTGACAACATGCATCACTCCCCAACATATCCACATTATTTCAGCAATGAGGAAAAAATTTTCTTCCTTACAGTAGCACAACGCTACAAAAATAAGTAATTAAAAAGGAAAAAGAAAAAATATGATTCATTAAAAATAGCAAGAATGTATTGCAGAAGCCACCATGAAGTAAGATGGTAGAAGACAGAGAAAGCAAAGGCCAAAAATGTTGATAGTCCATTCCCAATAAATGATAAATCAGAAAAATTACTGCAAATTTTTTGGTTATACCTGGTCATCATTTTGGATCACGAGTTGATGAGGAAGGACGATCGTTGCCATTTGGACATTGCTTATTATTTATATCATGTGTTGATTCCTTGGCTCGTAATAAAGACAGTGCTTCATCAATCTTTGTACCAAGAGAACTCTGTTGCAAGAGAAGCTTCACAAGATCTTCCAATCTTTGGACTCTGTCTTTTGTCTCATGAAGTTCAGTTTTCATTGAACTTATAGTATCTGCATGTTGTTGCTTACTTTTAGCAATTTCCCGTTCTTTCTACAGAGATGTTTTTGTGATTGTCCTCCCATAACATCGAACTCTTCCTGGTTGTTCTTTGCCAAATACTGCAGGAGATGCTTTCTCGGGAGTATCTCCAACTTCTTGGTGGCTCTTAAGTTTATCCTATTAAAAGAAAACATAACGATTTTAGCTTGTTCCACTCACTGATTCTCATGCTTCTTTCCAAACACAGCCTAAAAGTAAAGGTGTTATATCATAGCTATTTCCTCGGTTCAAGAAGAAGCATAGCAAGAATATGATGATGAGTTCCCCAAATAAAACTGAATCTGAGGAAGTTTTTCAAGTTCTTAAGAACATGTGAATAGTTTCAATTGAGACACTCAAGAGGGAGTTAATGGAAGCAAATGAGAGTAGGGATGCAGCATTAATGGAAGTTTCTGAGATGAGAACTTCATTGGGGGAACTTTTCTTGTCGACTAGTAGGAATGTAGCATTATTCTTCAAGCTTTCTTTGTGGCAGCAAAATGCATATGGTTGCTGCATTTGTTGGCATTTTCTTTCAACCCTCCATTGGGAATCTTAAGGGTAGAAGAGAATAGGAGCTTTGATCCTCAATACATGGAAGATATGGTTAATGATAGGCAGAGATCACAGGATCCAAATAGGGTTAAGATCATGGTGAATCCAGGATTTTATGTTAAGGATATGATCTTAAGTTTTATACAGGACAATCTGACTTAAAATGATACTGTAAATTAAGGCAGTTCTACTTCAGATCAATTTGTAAATTAAGGTAGTTCTACTTTAACTTATTATGACTTATAATAACAGCTTGTGTTCCTGAATCAATTTCTTTTCCTTTTTGTCCAGTTCGAGTTGCAACAAACACATCAATCTGTGATGGGTCTTCTTTGTTCTCATTCATTTCACGCTACAAGTAAGGGGAAAGAGTATTAATATGGCAAAAAATAATATTTATCTAGTTTTAAGATGGTCATTATACAACAAGAAAAAACTTATAAAAAATCAAAATTATTACCATTTCATTATGCACTCTTGCAAAACTTATAGGTCCCATTCGATGTTGATGTTGTTGCTTTTTACGATTTTCAGAATTTAAACGAGATAGAGCCTATACACAAAAAAATTAAAGGGAGTTATATGTAATAAACCAAAAGCATAAAAAATACAAAGAAACAAAATTATTTATTCTACAACTCACCTTAACAGAAGGAATACTCCAATATGCAATTAACTTTCGAAATTGAACTTCTGGAATATCCAAAGGGCGATTTTTCAGCACATCTTCAATGTTGTTATATATCTTAAAATGCTTTCCCTTGATTCTTGTTTTGTAACCTTTCCAAACTTCTCGAACACCAGTCATCACCCACTATTTCCCCTCTTTTGGAAGAATGAACTTTGACTACGAAAAAGTACAAAACAAAAATTGTAAATGACAATTCAAGAACACTAAAAACAAAGACAACTGCAGCATAAAACAGTAGCTATATATTTTCACAAAACTACAGCTAAGCCATACGAAATTGAAAATTTTTAGATCATAAAAAATAGATGAGAAATAAAACACTTACGTTAATATATTTTCATACGCGCTTTTTGACTTTGAGAGGCACAGCTTTCCAACTAGTGTACATCAATATTATGAAATAACTATTCCTTCTCATTGTTCCAATAAAGTAAGTTAAATCCTTCACTCTTCTTGGAGTTGGTCTCACTGCTTGTCCTTTATAAAAAGTCACCTCTTCTCTTTCTTCCTAACTTCTTGCATGGATTTTAGCACACCTTGTTTTCCTTCGTGTCCTTCTAGTCTTTGGAGTATCTATAAATATGTGCAATTTAACCATTTAAATGAATTATATAGCTATACATGCTAATGAAAAAGTAAAATGATAATTATGTATAAAGTACAGCACCTTTAACATTGTTAGTTTCCATAAGGTGATTGTCATCACCAAGAAGAACTGCATCTTCATATTCACCAACATAGTCCTCATCATCCGAGAAATCATCATCAACATCATCTCCAACTTCATTAGCATTTGCTCCATTATGTTCCTCCTCTCCTTCCACATGAATCCCATTTGTCTCCAAAAATGTATCAAGTGTCATGGCTTGACAACTTGATTTTGTATTTATCTTCCTAAGATTTTGTTGCTTTTCTTAAATAGATCTTTTTTTTTCAGCACTTGGTTCAAAATCGTCATCTTCTCTTTCCAAATGAATCCCATGTGTCTCCAAAAATTTATCCATACCCATGGTTGGACGCTTTTTAAGATTTTCTGGTTCTTCTTCACTAGCTCCAATTTTCTGGTTCGGCGTACTTTTCATTCTTTTGGAAATTGGGACTTCTTTTTGAGTGCTTTGCTTAGAAGGCATAGGAGTCACTCTCTTTTGTCGATGACCACCAGCCATTGTAACAGTCCAGACTACCCGCTAGCACGATATTGTCCGCTTTGGCACACAAGGCCTCACGGTTTTGTCTTTGACGATAGGGATACTAGCCGAAGCTCCCCACACTCACTCGTCAAAACGCGTCATGCTAGGGAGAGGTATCCACACCCTTATAAGGCATGCTTCGTTCCCATCTCCAACCGATGTGGGAGAGGTATCCACACCCTTATAAGGCATGCTTCGTTCCCCTCTCCAACCGATGTGGGCCTTACAATCCACCCCCTAAGGGAGCCCAGCGCCCTCGCTGACACATCGATCTGGGTTCTGGCTCTGATACCATCTGTAACAGTCCAGACCACCCGCTAGCACGATATTGTCCGCTTTGGCACACAAGGCCTCACGGTTTTGTCTTTGACGATAGGAATGCTAGCCGAAGCTCCCCACACTCACTCGTCAAAACGCGTCATGCTAGCGAGAGGTATCCACACCCTTATAAGGCATGCTTCATTCCCCTCTCCAACCGATGTGGGAGAGGTATCCACACCCTTATAAGGCATGCTTCGTTCCCCTCTCCAACCGATGTGGGCCTTACAGCCATCATGGGAGAGATAAAATGCTGCTTCTTATGAATTTCTGCTGTATTTTTCTGCATGAATTGTTTGTTGCTTTGATACTATTTTACTAGTCTTCTCCGCTTTGGAGTAGTTCTTATTTCCATTGTATTTCTGAAATAAAACAAAATAAACCTATTCTATTAGAACATTAAAAATAAAAAGGAAATAAAATTAATCAGTTATGCTATAGCTGTTGTATGTCAATAAAAAAAGAAGACTACTATTTAATAGAAATAAACAAGAAGGCATGCCATAAGACACATATATAAAAAAGTGATACATCTTTCATTCCACTTCCCTACTGTTTAATGCAATTAAAAAGTTAAAGTATATACATCTTTCATTCCACTTCCCTACTATTTAGTGTAATGAAGGAAAAAAGTATAAATCATTCAATGTCGTCTTCGGAATTATCTTCTGATTCTGTGTTATATTCTTGTGAAAGAAGAACTCCTTTTGAAGTATCTATAACAAATTCGTGCAAGTCACCCCTAATCAAATCAATTTCACCATTATCATTGGGTATAGAAGGACCCATTGACTGGTCAGATGGCTCTTTTTCATAAATAGCTTGGGGATCAACATCAGCTTTGTCACATATGTTAAATAAATCCCTCGGAATTGACTTCATAACATAATGTTTATTTTGATCAAATGGATCTTGCACATAGAAGCATTGGTGTACTTGACATGCCAACACAAAAGGCTCTTCTTGATAGCATTTTCTGTTGAATTGAACATATGAAGAGCCATAGCCATCCTCTTGAGTCTCATACCAGTCACATCTAAACAATACAACCTTAAAATTGCCAAAGTAGTCTAATTCAATTATATTATTTATTCTTCCATAGTAGGAAACTTTTGCACGAATTGGATTTAGATCCTTTGCACTTGCAAAGCTCGTAGTCAACGCAACTAAAGTTACACCACTATTTTGCGTCTTGCGTCTTGCCTCACGTTGCCTAGTAAGAAATCTATATCCATTGATAAAATACCCCGAATATCTTTTTGCAATCTTGTTGGGCCCTCTAGAAAGCTCCTTAATCCAATCTGGAACATTCTGACGCATGGCATGTGCTTTAAACCATGAGGAAAAGGTCATACTATGGTTCTTAGCTTTCACCCAACTTGTTCCTTGTTGATCAGCCTCATGCTCTGTAAATCCAAAATTAGGATTTTCGTAAGTAAAACCTAGAGATAATACCATGATTCATAACTAAAAAAATTAAAAGAAATGGATAGTTCAATAAATGGACAGTTACCTAACGTAGTGTTCAATTTTTCCATAGTTCAATAATATATAGCTATGGGCTTGGTTTCGAGACTCGTCGTCAAGAGAAAAAAGCTCACCCTTCTTTACTCCCAATGGACAGCCTTTCTTAGGAAACAAAATTGGAAATGAATGTGGAATTTCTGCTTCAAAGTCATTAGCATCATTATTCCAAGGTATTCTATTCAATTTTGTTTGAACACCATCATGTAAATAACGTGAGTAAAAAGTCAAACACTCATCAACCAAGTAGGCCTCCGCAATAGATCCTTCAGGATGACTTCTATTTCGAACATATGACTTCAAAGTACACAAGTATCTTTCGGAAGGATACATCCACCGAAATTGAACTGGGCCACCTAGTCTCACTTCATTAGCCAAATGAATAGGCAAATGCATCATTATGTCAAAAAATAAAGGAGGAAAAATCCTCTCCAGTTGGCATAGTATTATCACAAACTCTGCTTCTAATTGATTTATCTCTTCTAATGTGATAACCTTTTGACATAACTGACGAAAAAAAGAGCCAAGCCAAATTAAAGGGATTGCAACCGAATCTGGAAATATACTTTTAATGGGAATTTGCAGTAAATAACGCAGCATAAAATGGGCATCATGAGTCTTGTAACCAGATACTTTTCTTTTTGAAAGGTTCACGCATCGAGAAATATTTGAGGTAGCACCATCGGGTAGCTTTTCTTTCTTCAAGACATCACAAAAGATTGATTTCTCAGCTTTAGCCATGGAGAAACATGCTTTTGCAAACTTCACTTTTCTATGACCTCTTATTTCTTTTGGATGAAGATTCTTACGAATTCCTATTTCTTGCAAGTCATATCGAGCATTTAGGTGGTCTTTTGTCTTGCCAGATATATCCAAGAGAGTTCCAAGAATACTGTCAACTATATTTTTTTCTATATGCATTACATCAAGATTGTGTCTTGATGTGTTATACTTCCAGTAAGGTAAATAAAAAAAGATTGACCTTTTCCTCCACGGGCCTTCAATCACCTTTTTTTTGTCTTCCCAAAGGAATTCTCCATAGAATCTAAGTGACTTAAAACTTCCATGCCATCTAGCAACGGTGGAGCTTTCCGATGTTCTTGTTTTCCATTAAATGACCTCTTATTAGTTCTCCATGGATGTTCCTCGGGCAAAAAAACACGATAACCCATATAACACATCTTCCGACTATGTGTAAGATAACTAGAACAAGTCCCATAGTTACAAGAAGGCCAAGCTAGTTTCCCCTTTGTACTCTACCTGGATAACATTGCATATGCAGGGAAATCACTAATTGTCCATAAGAAAGCTGCACGCATTTGAAAAGTTTTATTTCTTGCAGCATCATATGTTTCTACCCCAAGTTTCCATAACTCCTTCAATTCCTCAATCAATGGTTGCAGGTACACGTCAATATCATAAAGTATTCTTGTTTCATACACATCCATGGTGGCAAGTTATAAGTCATTAAAATAATCGGCCATGTGCTATGAGATATACTCATGGTTCGAAACGGATTGAATCCATCGCTCGCCAAACCAAGTCTCAAGTTACAAGGTTCCTTGGCGAATTCTGAATGTCGGTTATCAAAATCTTTCCATGATTGACCATCGGCAGGATGCTTTAGCTTTCCGTCCTTTTTACGCTCTTCCTGATGCCAACTCATATTCTTAGCGGTCTTTGAGCACATGAATAGCCTTTGAAGCCTGGGAATTAAGGGAAAGTGCCGTAATGTCTTAATAGGAATGTTGTGAGCTTTCTTTGAAGATATGTCACCTTCAACTACCACAAGCTCAATCCAACGAGAAGTTCCACATTCATGGCAACATGTTTCATTCTCGAGCTCTTTCCAATATAGCATGTAGTCATTTGGGCATGCATCGATCTTTTTATAATCAAGACCTAAATCCCTCACCATAGCCTTGGCTTTGTTAAAAGAAGAAGGGAGATTCAAGTTAGGAATAGCCTCTTTCAACAACTCCAGGAAGGAAGTGAACGAGGCATTGTTCCATCCATGTAGACACTTTAACAAGTATAGTCGGATGGTGAAAGATAACGTAGAAAATCCTTTGCAACCAGGATATAGTTCCTTGCTAGCCTCGTCAACCAAATTATAGACCTTCTTTGCATCTTCGTTCATACCTTCTTTTTCTCCCTCAACATCTGCCACATTCCTAAACCTTTCGTCTAGCAAGCCTTCAATGTCATTGCATGAATAAATCTCATCGGTATCACCAGTATCGACATCCATACCAATTACACTTTTCCCATGATTAACCCATCGTGTATAGCCCTTGACAAATCCAAAGCATATTAAATCGCTATAAATAGACTCTCTTTGAGCCCAAAAGAAGTTGCAACATTTTTCACAAGGACATAGAATTTCCTCTCCTTGAGGATTTCCAACGGAGTAAGCATAGTCCAAGAATCTATTGACACCGTCTCTAAACTCTTGGCTGTCTTGGTAAACTCATCCAGTTCTTGGATGAGTCCTGGAAAAACCTAATTGTTCATAATGATATTACTATTAAACTAAAAACGATTATCGTCTTAAACATCAGATAAAAATGATTTTCATTTATCAAAATGGAATCTGAAACTTGCTATATATGCACAATTACTTAATATAAAATATATAAAAAAGTGCAAAAGAATAACATAAACATATATCAATTAGTATAATAAAGAGTAAAAATATACAACATACTTTAAGTGTCGATTAAGCTCTTTATTTATAATATTTGAAAGTTAAATTTGAGGAATTCGAATACATATAGAATTCTCCTTAGTTTGAATATAATTTATAATCCACATTGAACCGTAATAATTTTAAAATGGGGTCTCTTCATTCTTATTAAAATATAAAAATGAGACCAAAATTAAAAAAAAAGCTAACCAAATACAAACTAATCATAATTCTTTTATTATTCTAAAAGAATTATTAATAGTTACTTTTGAGAAGATATATTTTAAAATAAAAATGGTTTTATATTTTAATTTTTTAATTAAACAATCAGTATTTTGTTACATAAAAAAGTGCAAAAGAATAACATAAACATATAAAAGCAAATAAGTATAAGATAGAAATATCTTACGAGGTCATGCCGCAACAATTTGCACTTAGTGTTTAGCTGGATGCAGTAGCTTCATACTTAGCCCTGTCAGTCTTGTACATGTGCGCAATTTCAGGGACAAGAGGATCATCAGGGTTGCGATCGGTCAAAAATGAGCAAATTGACAAAAGAACCTGAAATAGAATAAGACTAAAAACTTTATGTCTTCCAACATTTAAAACAGGATCAGCATAAATGAGGTGTTTTCATTCACATAGGATTCAATTTAGAAAATTTAAAAAAGAACAGATTCACTTCTTATTAAGTATCTGTAGACCACATAGTGAATTATCAAGTTGGAATTAAAACTATAACTCAAGTCAGGATTAATGGATGTCTATTTTAAGTGCAGTATTACTTAATGAAAATTGTCTCCAAGTATGACCAGTACTAACATCTAGATGCATTAAGGAGATCAAATAAAAAATAAGATGAAATGACAAAACATGTCTAAAGACTACACATAGGAACTATAATGTTTATTATTAAAGCCTACGCATATTTATAGAAAACACTTTGTATAACATACTTAAAAAAAATAAAAGGATTAAAAAGAAAGAAAGAAAGAGAAGCAATGAAGAAAGAAAGAAAAGCACAGCGTTGAGTTTTAATGCAAACCTCTCTCTCTAGAGAGCATTATGAAGGAGAGGCCAGAGGAGATGAGAAAGAGTATGAGTGAAAATGAATTGTGACTTGCATGGAATCAATCTGATTCTGCAATTAGTGCAGCTTTTATATACACAAGAGGGTGCAGGTTTTATATAAACAAAAGCACTATTAATACTACTGCCATTTTATTCTTTGTAGCTGTCCATCTTTTGATATATTGCTGCCAGTTATTCTAAATCTTAAAAATAAATTCTAAATTCTAAATCTTGAAATTTTTAAAAATGATGGTTAAAAAATAATTTTAATAATAAAACAATTAAGTGATATTAACTAATTAGAAATTAATTTTCTATACATTTTCTTGAAATTTACATCTGTCTATTAAACTATTACAATATATTATATAGTAGCTTTCTTGCTCTAATGGATTTGTGCTCCAAAATTTAATTTTCTTAGTCTATTTCGATAATTTAACAAGTTAATTTCATGTATGACCAAAAAACCAACAACAGGACACAATACAGTATAGGAAAAAAGAAAAACAAGAAAAAAGCAAAGTAGCAAATGCAGTAACAGACACTGCCCAAAATAGACTTACACCGTTACTGGTTTGGGGGTTCCACTTCCTGATTCCCATGCTCAAAGGGGGAATCGATAATCATCAAAGTGTAAAAACCATGTGTAGCTTATGTTCCCCAATTCGCTCCAACCCCTTCCATACACCAACTCATCATAATAATTATACTAATCACTTCAACAGCTGCTTCTACCATTACCCATCTCTCAAACCATTTCCTCCCCATTATAATAATAAAACAACAGGTATTTTGTAAATACAAGAAAAAATTAACTGTTTAATAATAAGAAGTTAAAATAGGATGCCAAGTATTGAAAACTTTCCTTATATATGTTTAGATATGTAGAAGAAGAGGAAGAAGGAAAAAGAAAATAAAAGTAACCGTGTTACTAATGATACACGAAACTTTAGCACACTTTACAACCCCACGATGAACTGAACGAGAATTAAGAAAGGAACTTCTCTTTTGGTAATTTTAATTAATTACTTATTATTTGTTTACTCTATTGGCCTATTTCTACTTAACAGCGACAAACCTGGAACGCTCAAGAGAATAATAATAATAATAAGGGTAAAGTATATTTTTTGTCCCTGAAGTTTAGCAAAAATTTCAAAAATACCCTTAAGTTTTATTTTGTTTCAATTTTGTCCTAAAAGTTTTCGATTTGCATCAAATATACCCTTAACGGCTAAATTTTCAAAAAAATTAAGACCAATCTAACAATAATGCATAAAAACTATGCTTGATTTGCTTGTATTGAGGGTTGTTTTTATGAAATTGTTGTTGAATTGGTCTTAAATTTTTTAAAAAATTAGTCGTTTGGGGTATATTTGATGCAAATCGAAAACTTTTAGGACAAAATTGAAACAAAATAAAACTTAGGGGTATTTTTGAAACTTTTGTCAAACTTCAGGGACAAAAAATATACTTTACCCTAATAATAATAATAATAATATAAACCAAGAAATAAAGATACAATCTTCTCATTTTATTTTCTGTTAGTTATAATAGAACCTTGTTTTTTGCAGTGGACTGAGGAATGAATGCAGAGTAAAAGTAGAAATGAGACGATCTGATAAAAGCTGAAACTTATAACAACCAGCTATATATTAGTTTCGCATACAATACTTCCCCTGTTTCCCAATTGCTAATCTCAAAATATCAGCACTACTTCCCCTGTTTCCCAATTTCTACAGAGTACATAGAATGAAAATAAGCTAAAATTCAAAATCATAATAAAAGAACCAAAATAAAATGGTACTGCACAAAGCTATGTATGTAAAAACAAGTTTAAGTTTAACTAGAAGATTTAAAATACACATGCAGTTCCATTAAATGCACACAGTAACAGTAGAGTTGCCTCAACACTAATGCACACAGCAACAAGTTTCATATAACCAAAAATTAGGATTCAAAACACAAAAAGAAAAAAGAAAAATAGAGGTAAAATCATGAGTACCTGCAGAACAATGATCAGCGTTGATGAACCCTAGCAGAAGAGCGCTGGCAAATTAGAAGAGATCATAGATGAACGGCAAGCAAAACCTAAAGACTTTATAGATCTGGTTACAAAATGCACAAATATACACAAATATGAACGGCAAGCTCGAAACAGCAACATTATTACCAAAAACCCTATAATAGCAACGTCAACGTTATTAAAATTAGGATTCAAAATGAAAAAGAAAAAGGAATAGGCAGAATCATAGGTACCCGGTGATGAACAAGCGAGCAGAAATGATGGAAGCTCGAACTGCTACCGAAGACGATCGAAGGTCAAACACGAACAAAGTGGATTGAATCTCGAATGCGAGCAGAGAAGATTGAATCTTGAACTGCAAGCAGAGAGTATCAAAGCTCAAACGCGTATCAAGACTTCCATTGCCATCCTCGAAGAGAAGAAGACGAAGATGAAGATGATTTAGCAGCAAGTCAATGTCTGAGGAAGATAAAGATGAGGATGAATTAGCAAAGAAGAACACACGTCAATGTCTCCTCTATTGTCATCATCAAAGAGAGGAAGATAAAGATGATTTTGTGCTTGTAATTTAAAAAATTAGGGTTGGGTTTTTGTTTTAGACTTTCTATCAGTAAAAGGAGAAGATGATGAATTGAAGGCCCATGGAAGTAAAGGGTTTTGTTTTTCTTTTTTTTTTTAGTTAAAGTGGGAAAAAAATTTTGTTAAAATATTTAGAGAGAAGATTATAATTTTAAGAAAAGATATTAATTTATTTTAGACAACATTTATAAGTTGATGTTTATTAAAAATTTTAAAGCAACTTTTATTATTTTAAGTTTTATTGGATGGACTGATGTAGACAACAAACATTTAATTACATTAAATATACATTTAAATGAAATATGCATTAAATATTCTAAACTAAATATTAAATAATATATGGAAATAATATATATATTAAGATATAAGGGTATATAGAATAATATAAATAGAACTAAAAAAAAGAGTGATTTTATTAAATTAAGAATGCCCTAGATCGTTAAGCTCACGGGTGAAAGGTGAAAAGTTTACAGGCTTTGGGTGAATATCATTAAGTGGAGGAGGAGAGCGGGTCAGAGGGCTCCATCCCCCCTTTTTATGACGAAAGACCTAGGTGGATGGTCTAAACTCTGCTTTCCATTTGCTAACAGTGAGATAATGTCCAAAAATTCTAAAGGAAAGGGCTTCTTTTGTTTTGTAGTTGAACCAGTTGTATCCTCGCCGTACTTGGCCTCCTAACTACTTTATAATAAGTAATAAGGAAAGGCCAATCCCCTATCCAATTTCGGGGGACGAGGAACTGCTATTCTTTTTCAATTCGAATGCAGCGGACAGTCAGGAGGTACACTAGCTGGCAGGATTGCTTTTGAATCAAAAGACGTTAAACAACAACAACAAGCACTTATAAAATGTAATATATGAATACAATAAATGCTGTCTATTTAATTTATTAAAGCAACATTTTTGTTATGATTTTTAATTAACTAAAAAAGAACATTTATAACATGTTGATTTAAAAGAGTTGCAATAGTCTTATTTTTTTTGCAACAAATATTAAGAGTTGCTTTTTATTATTTTAGACAACACTTTTTAGGTATTGTTTAGAATATATGTTGCCATAGATCAAAATTGTTATAGTGTTGATAAACTACTATTTTAGGGTTTATCTTATGCTTAATTGAGTGGTTTTTATCAACTCTTTACCCACTTATTCATACTATTTGCATGGTTTTACATTTGCCTTCCTAATTATGTGCTTTGATTGAAAATATGCTTCTTTGGCCTTAAGTTCCCTATGTTTAAATCCTCTCTTATTACCATTAGATGCCTTGATATGTGTGTTAAGTGTTTTCAGAGATTATAGGGCAGGAATGGCTTGGAGGATGGAAAGGAAGCATGCAAAAGTGGAAGGAATACAAGAAGTTGAAGAAGTTGTTAAACTGTCCAGCCTGACCTCTCTGCACTCAAACGATCATAACTTGAGCTACAGTTGCGTTGGAAAGCTAACGTCCGGGGTTTCGATTTGATATATAATTTGCTATAGCTGCCCCGAAGTTAGGCGACGAGAACGCGTGAATGACGCGCCCGCGTCGCATCTGCGAACTTCAATCCGCGCGGACCCGTGGACGACGCCTCCGCGTCACTTTCCCGCGATCTGAACATAACAAAAATTGCAGGGGGTGATTTCTGGGCTGTTTTTGACTCAGTTTTTAGCCCAGAACACATATTAGAGGCTATAAAGTGGGGGAATGCATCCATTCATAATCAAGCTTTCATATTCACATTTTTTAGTTTTAGATGTAATTTTTAGAGAGAGAGGTTCTCTCTTCTCTCTAAGGATTTAGATTAGGATTTTATACGTTTTCAGGATTATCTCTTTTTACCAGGTTCAATATTCTTTTTTATTATTTTGTCAATTTTATTTATGAATTCTTCTATGTTACAGATTACTCTTTTGAATTAATGTTATTTGAGGTATTTCAGTATATTATTGCTCTCTTTTATTTATGTTATTGTTATTCTCAATCTGAAGACATTTTTATTCCAGTAGATTTATTTTTCTCTTTTGGTCTTGGTTAAGAAATCAGTAACTCAGGAATTATCAAACTCAACATGATTGATAATCGTTATCTTTGCTAATTGAATTGAACTTCAATAATCCCAATCTTTCCTTAGGGATTAACTAGGATTTGAGGATCTAATTAATTAGTCACTTGACCTTCCCTTGCTCTAGCAAAGGTTAACTAAGTGGAATTAAGATTCAATTTTTATCATCATTGATAAGGATAACTAAGATAGGACTTCTAATTTCTCATACCTTGCCAAAAGTGTGTTTTACAGTCATTTATTTATTTTACAGTCTTTTATTTATTTTAATTGCAATTTAAATTACTTGCTCCCTACCTTCAAAACACCAATTTACAATCTTCATAACTAATAATAAGAACATACCTCCCTGCAATTCCTTGAGAAGACGACCCGAGGTTTAAATACTCGATTATCAATTTTAAAGGGGTTTGTTACTTGTGACAACCAAAACGTTTGTAAGAAAGGTTGATTGCTTGGTTTATTAACTATACTTGCAACGAGAGTTTACTATAACCTCTAAACCATCAATTTACAAGTTCTTTCAAAATGGCACCGTTGCCGGGGAATTGCAAACGTGTGCCTTATTATTGGTTATTGTAAATATTTGCTTTTTGCTTGTTATTTGTTTTTATTTTTTGCTTTTTCATAAATTAAGAGGTTATTTGTTCTTCGTGTTCATCTTGACCTTCAAGTTGTTCTTAGTTGTTTTCTTCGTTTTGATCTAAAAATTATAAGTTTGGTATCATTTTGTTGTTTTTCTCTTTCCTCATTTAATTCAAAAAAAATATCTTTTCTCTTTATTTTATTGAATTTTCGAAATTTCCATAAAAAAAAATTCAGATTTTGATTTTAAAATTTTTATCTTATCTTATCTTAGTTTTAAATTTCAAAATTCAAATCTTGTTCAAAAATCATATCTTTTTCAAAATCTTATCTTATCTTATTTCAAAATCAAATTTCAAATTTCAATATTTGAATTCCAAAATTCAAAAATCCAAATTTAAAATTTTAAAAATAAAACCTTTTCAAAATTTAAATATTTTTCAAATTTTTATCTTATATTGTTGACTTTTTCAAAATTCAAATTTCAAAATTTAAAAATTCAAATCTAAAAAATTTTCAAATTTCAAATTTCAAAATTCAAAATTCAAATTTCAAATTTCAAAATTCAAAATTTAATTTTCAAATTCAAAATTTAAATTTCAATAACCTTTTAATTTAAATTGTTTTATTTTCGTTTTTAAATTTTTATTAACTAACTATGAGTTCTCACCCCTCTCGCTTTGAGTTTGGTTCCAATGTTGTTGCAAGGAATGGAAATTATGACAGGAACATGCATCAAGGTCAAAACAATCAGAGATGGAAGGAGCCACGAGGATCTGATCAACCCTTTCGGCAACAACACCTTCCACAGTACCACAGACAAAGACCATTCCCCGATGCATACCAAGACAATAGTTATGGTGGACCCTTCCGTGACAACCAACATCCACCAAATTACTATAGTCAAGAGCCATTCCAGGGGGCATACCAAGATGATAGATATGATGGACCCCCATCATATGCCTATGAACCTCCTCAACACAACTTTGAACCACCATACTCACAAGCCCCCTACAACTAAATACCACCATATGACCCTAACCCTTATCCACCATACCAACCACCTTATGAGCCATATGAACCATACATAGAACCACCCCAATTCCAACCCAATTACTCCCAAGAATCACCACCTCCATATGCACCAGATCCATATCCATCAATCCAAGAGCCTTATGGTTGTACTTATGATACCCAAGCGGAACAAGAATCAACGGATCATCACAAGGAAACAGTGGATCAATTTCTTGCAACCCTTCACCAATTGAATCAAGCAATAAATCAATTAGCTTCTCGACGTTCGGACACTCAAGGAACCCCCATGGCTTCATATGTACAATCTAATGAAGAACGTAGCATGAAGGAGACATTAGAAACTCCAGTGGACAATACGGAGCATGACTTTGTACTGGAACAAGTGGAGGAAGCTGTAATTATTGAAAAGAAAGAAGTGGTTGCAGACTTAGGAGATGCTGAACCTCCATGGGAAAGTCAGGTTATAGAACCTCCTTCCAAGGCGATTGAAATTGATGCTGAGAAGGGTGTACAACCTCCAAGGCATATCATGATTAAGGACTTGGAAGAGGTCGATCAAGCAATGGAGATTAAAGAAGAAGAAGCACAGCCTCCCATGTCCTCGGTAAGCAATGAAGAAGAGATTGAATTGGAAGAAAGCTACCAAGATGAAGAGGTTGAAATTGAAGAAGCTTGCAAAGAGGTGGAAGTTGTCAATGAGCACAAGGGAGTGGAGCTTGGAATCACCTTGTCAAAGTTATTGGAGACCCCTCCCCCTAAGTTGCCATCATCCTTCACAACATTCAAGTGGGTAAAATTCATATCCCTTAGCTTTCTAATTCCACTTGAATATGGGCTACTGGAGACGGATGGTCAACTTAGAGCTCTTTGTGACATTAAGAGTAAGAGAAAGATGGTCAGTGGTAAGAATTGTCATGCAAGGTTCATTATGGTTGGAAGCTTTAAGTTTAAACGCAAAGGTTGGTGCAGAGCTCAATTGAATGGGTCTAGGAAGCTGTATGGATGCTTCAATGAGAATTCTAAAGCTGAACCACCCGGATGAAACAATATTGCTCAACAAGAAGACGGGTGCAAAAGCAAGATTTGGGACCCCGGAATTCAGTCTAGAAATCAACACTCTTGGGGCCTTGTCACTTGCTTTAACTTACTTGAAAGCTTTCTGCGCCTAGTTTGGGATCCCGGAGGCTGTTAGCATTCCAAACATTGGTGGAGATTTCTGGATGAATTCAAGCACAAGCCACCATAACAGGAAGCTCACCAAATGTCCAACTTAAGGACTTTAACTAAAAGTGCTAGGTGGGAGACAACCCACCACGGTATGATCGTTCCTTTTCAATTTTAATTTTAATTTTATTTTGTTTTGTTTGTTTTAGAGTTTTATTTTATTTTATTTCATTGAACCTAGAATTTCTCATAACATCCATATCATTTTGCATCCTGCATAAAAAAAAAAAAAAAGAAGAGAAGCACGCACGCGACGCGGCAGCGTCGCTAACGCGTCCGCGTCATGTGGAAAAAATGCCTCCCACGCGACCACGTCACACACGCGGCTGCATGACCTGGAAATCGACGTAAGAAAGGGTGCACGACTGAAAGTTGTGCGAGAGTGGTGCTGGACTGGTGCTGATCGCACACGCCTTACCACGCGGTCGCATGGCTCACGCGTCCGCGTCATATTCCCATGATGGCCACTCACGCGATCGCGTCGACCACGCGACCGCGTCGACCACGCGACCGCGTCACCCTGGATTTTGGCAATACTAAGTTTTGAACAGAGAGTTGTGCGACCGCGAGGCTGCACTCGCGTCACTAGCACAAACCGAGTCACGCGATCGTATGGCCCACGCGTCCGCGTCACCCAACCTTATCCCGCACCATGCGACCGCATCACCCACGCGACCGCGTCGCCTGCGTCCCACAACTTATCTAGATTAGTGCCAACTATCTTATCTTTTCTTCTCTACTCCTAATTTCTTCTATCTTCTCTTCTTTCTCTCTCCTTTCTTACTTTCTTTTTACTTCATCTTTTTAACTTTTCATCCTTTTTCACTTACATTCTATTTTATTTAATTTATTTGCATATTTTCATTCATTGTATTTTTTTTCATTTTGTGCATATTTTTTTTCTTTTCTAAATTTGTTATTTTTATATTGGTGTTCAAAAAATTTAATTGGTTAATTATTTTCTTGTGAGTTATTATGAAATTGTTTGACAATTATATATTACTTTTTAAAAGGTTGCTTGCATGTTCAATTTAATACTTTCAATAGCTTATTTACCATGCTTGCTATGTGTTTGTGAAAAAGCCCGTATGGCATTGTGCACTATTTTTTTCGATTTCTTTCTATCTACTACTCTAAATGCTTTCTTTTCACAAAACCCTTTTTATATTTTATTACTTAAATATAATTGTTATTACAAATATGTTGTTAGTTTGAAAGACTTGGTAATCTAACTTGGACATTGAATGCTTGATCTATGCTACTTATGCCTTTGCCAGCATGCCAATAAACATCTTGCATTCAATTGTCATTACATGCACTTGCTATATTTCCATTGATGATTTTTCACATGTAGTCATGACCATGTGTTGACATCATTCATCTTTTATTGTGCATTGATTACCACCTTTTCTGCTCTCTTCCTTGCTCTAACCCTTAGCTTTAAAAGTTTCTTTCTTTTTCCCTTTTCAGGATGGCCACCAAGAAGGGTAAAGAGAAAGCTACTCCCAAACCACCGGCATGGAAAGGAACAAAAAGAGCCCCAGCTGAGGAACCACAACCCCCATCCACCTGTACATCTTAGCATGCACCGAGGATGGCAAAATCTTTAAGTGTGGGGAGGTCGATACCGACTTCCAGGGGTTAGTTACCTTCTTTTCAACACCAATACTCTTATTTTCTTTATTTATTTATTGTTGCATCTGCATATTTGATTGCATATTTGTTTGATTTTATGCATTTAGTTACTACTTAGTTGAAGTAATATTTTCTTTTTCAAGAAATTTTATAGTATTTCACTAATTTAAATCAAAATCTTTGTGTTAAATTTGTTTGAAGTTATATTTGGAACATGATTTTTGAGCTAAAGAACACACAACCTGTGAGATTTGAGCTTATTTATATGGTTACATTATTTAACCATAAGTATTTTATTCCTGTGTGTTTCCTTCTCTATGATTGTAATCTATATTTTGTTCCAATCTATATGTCCATTATTTAGTGTATTTAGATGCTTGCATACTTGCATATGATTGAGGCCATTGTTTGATTTTAGCTCACTTATCCCAAATAAGCCTACCCTTTAAATCACCCTTGTCAGCCACTTTGAGCCTTTTAATCCACATTTGTTCTGTATTTTACCACATCACTAGCCTTAAGCAGAAAAACAATTAAATATCCCAATTGAATCTTTGGTTAACTTAAGATAGGAATTGTGCAACAATTAAGTGTGGGGAAACTGTGGGAACTTGGGTTAATAAGGGAATGTATCATGTTTCTAATTTTGAATATTGGAAAATTTGGGTACCTACTCATGTAAAACAAAAAATTAAAAAAATTCTATATGCATTGATATGTTATTCTAGTTTTTATGTATCTCTAAAAAAAAGAGAAAAAGAAAAAGAGAAAAAATATATATAATATAAATAAATAAATAAGGGGACAAAATTACCCCAATGTTAAGTTAATAAAAGATCAATGCATATGTGATAAAATTAAAGAAAAATTGATACATGAGTATGTAATGCAAAAGTGAAGACTATGGGTAGCTAGGCATGATTCTAGAGTTATATAGAGTATATGTATGTTAGGTGAAAGCTTAGGTTAATTAAAGATTCAATTTATAAAGCTCACTCAGCCATATACATATACCCTTACCCTTACCTTAGCCCCATTACAACCTTGAAAAAAGACCTCATGATGTTTGCATTGGTATATAATATTGTTGATTGGTTAGGTGAAGGACAAATTTTAGAAAGCATGACTAGAGAAGAGTAGAGTGATTGACCCTAGACACTTGAGAGTTCGAGTGATATACACTACCAGTAAGGGTTCAGTGCTCAATTCTATGTTTCCTGCTTTCATGAGCTATCTTCTTACAAGTTTACTTGTCTTTTATTGTATAATTTGAATTAGTGAAATCTGATTTATGTTTGTCTTGGAGAACTTATTTATTTTTAAACCAAGTAGATAAAAACATTTTGCATGTAGTTGCATTCATATAGATAGGTTGCATTTCATATATTTTATCATTCTTCTTCATCTTTATAGCTTCTCTTGAACTTAGCATGAGGACATGCTAGTGTTTAAGTGTGGGGAGGTTGATAAACTACTATTTTACGGTTTATCTTGTGCTTAATTGAGTGGTTTTTATCAACTCTTTACCCACTTATTCATACTATTTGCATGGTTTTACATTTGCCTTCCTAATTATGTGCTTTGATTGAAAACATGCTTCTTTGGCCTTAAGTTCCCTATGTTTAAATCCTCTCTTATTACCATTAGATGCCTTGATATGTGTGTTAAGTGTTTTCAGAGATTATAGGGCAGGAATGGCTTCGAGGATGGAAAGGAAGCATGCAAAAGTGGAAGAAATACAAGAAGTTGAAGAAGTTGTTAAGTTGTCCAGCCTGACCTCTCTACACTCAAACGATCATAACGTGAGCTACAGAGGTCCAAATGATGCGGTTTCAGTTGCGTTGGAAAGCTAACGTCTGGGGCTTCGATTTGATATATAATTTGCTATAACTGCCCCGAAGTTAGGTGACGCGAACGCGTGAATGACGCGCCCGCGTCGCATCTGCGAACTTCAATCCGCGCGAACGCGTGGACGACGCCTCCGCGTCACTTTCCTGCGACCTGAACATAACAGAAATCGCAGGGGGCAATTTCCGGGCTATTTTTGACTCAGTTTTTAGCCCAGAACACACAGATTAGAGGCTATAAAGTGGGAAAATGCATCCATTCATAATCAAGCTTTCATATTCACAATTTTTAGTTTTAGATGTAGTTTTTAGAGAGAGGGGTTCTCTCCTCTCTCTTAGGATTTAGATTAGGATTTTATTCATTTTCAGGATTATCTCTTTTTACCAGGTTCAATATTCCTTTTTATTATTTTCTCAATTTTATTTATGAATTCTTCTATGTTACAGATTACTCTTTTGAATTAATGTTATTTGAGGTATTTCAGTATATTATTGCTCTCTTTTATTTATGTTATTGTTATTCCCAATCTGAAGACATTTTTATTCCAGTAGATTTATTTTTCTCTTTTGGTCTTGGTTAAGAAATCAGTAACTCAGGAGTTATCAAACTCAACATGATTGATAATCGTTATCTTTTTTATTAACTAGGATTTGAGGATCTAACTAATTAGTCACTTGACCTTCCCTTGCTCTAGCAAAGGTTAACTAAGTGGAATTAAGATTCAATTTTCATCATCATTGATAAGGATAACTAGGATAGGACTTCTAATTTCTCATACCTTGCCAAAAGTGTGTTTTACAATCATTTATTTATTTTACAGTCTTTTACTTATTTTAATTGCAATTTAAATTACTTGCTCCCTACCTTCAAAACCCCAATTTACAATCTTCATAACCAATAATAAGAACATACGTCCCTGCAATTCCTTGATAAGATGACCCGAGGTTTAAATACTCGGTTATCAATTTTAAAGGGGTTTGTTACTTGTGACAACCAAAACATATTTAAGAAAGGAATTTTGTTGGTTTAGAAGCTATACGTGCAACGAGGATTTATTCCGAATTTCTAGACCACGCAAAAGTTCTATCATCAAGTGTTCGTTCAAGTAATACCTCAGGCAAGTGAGGGTCGATCCCATGAGGACTGATGGATTGAGCAACAATAGTCGAATGATTGGTTCAATTAGGTAACAAAAAAGTTGGTTTTGAGGTTTTCAAAAGCATTAAACAATAAATCAAGAGTAAAGAAAGCAAACAATGCCTTTGATGTAGAAATTAATGAGAGAAACAGTTAAGGTATCGGAGATGTTTACTTTTCCGGATTAAGGTTTCCTACCAACTATTCTAATTATGCAAGATTCATTTCATGGCAAACTGTAATTAATTAAACCCTAATCCCTTAGTGATTTAGTCTCCTCTAACCTTCATTAACCCCCAATCCCTTGGTCACTTAATTCCGATTAGAGGACTAAGTTCAAATCTAGTTTATGGCCACAAAAATCCTAATTACCCAAAGCTAAATAGATTATATATCACGTATCCAGATTAGTTCAAGTAATTAGCAATTTAGGAAAAATTTACTTTCAAGATGTTGTTCATGTGAGAGACCTCTTAGTGTGTGGAATTGAACTCCGCACAACTTAACTGGCAAGTGCACCGGGTGATCCAAGTAATACCTCAGGTGAGTGAGGGTCGATCCCACGGAGATTGTCGGATTGAGCAAGCAATGGCTATCTTGTAAATCTTAGTCAGGCGATTAGAAAAGATGATTGTTTGTTAAGAAGCATAAACGAAATAATAAAAAACAAAATACTAGATTAGTGTAAAAGCAATGATGGATAATTAGTTAAGGCTTCAGAGATGCGTATTTTTTCCGGATTAACTTTTCTTACTGTCTACTTCAACAACGAATGATTCATTCAATGGCTGCCGTAATTGACTAACTCATGTAGCATCCTCATCAAGTTAGTCTCTTCTAAACCATAACAGTCCACCATATCCAAGCTACTCATGTAGCATCCTCATCAAGTTAACTCATGGCTTCCTACTAGAGTCGAAGGTGAAGACCTAAGCAATCCACTCCCCTTCGTGATCCTACTCAAAATGCCACAGACAAGGTTGGATCTTTCGGATCAGGGAATGATGCTTCTCATACTCTAGCCTTGACGCCACAGAAAACCCACAGTGAACGGGATTATATGTCATATATCCAAAGTCGCCCAGGCACGCTCTTGGAATCCGTAGTGCATTCTCTAGCTTGTGGTTGACTCACACGGAACCCATGTAGAATAAGGATGATTGTCACGAGTCATCCTCAATTCATGAGATGAAGAACGAAAATGCACAAGAGAATGGAATCACACGCATATTGAAATAGAACAGTAATATTAATAATCCATGAGAATCAACAGAGCTCCTAACCCTAACTTAGGAGGTTTAGTTGCTCATGCTTTTACAGAAAATAGTGTAATGTTCGAAAGAGGGAGGAAGGACCCTCATAAACATGGGTGATCTTCTCCTTAAATACTAATCTAATGACTAAGGATTACAGAAATAAGATAGACTAGGTTGATAGTGCGAAAATCCACTTCCTGGGCCCACTTGGTAAGTGTTTGGGCTGAGCTTGGGGTGACTCCACGAGTTGGTACTCCCTTTTGGGTGTTGGACACCCACTTTGCTTCCCATTTGGGAGTTGGACCTTCAATTCCAGAGATAAGTATAGACTATTATATATTGCTGGAAAGCCTGGATGTTAGCATTCCAATGCCATTGCGAGCGCGCCATTTGGACTTCTGTAGCTCCAGAAATGCTCCTTCGAGTGCATGGAGGTCAGAATCTGACAGCATCTGCAATCCTTTCTCTGTCTCTGAATCAGACTTTTCCAAGACTCCTCAATTTCAGTCAGAATTTACCTGAAATCATCATAAAATAACAACTCAAAGTAGAATCCAAAAATGTGAATTTTGCACTAAAACCTATGAAAACATAATAAAACTTAAGCAAAACATAACTAAAATGATATGAAAATGATGCCAACAAGCGTATAAAATATCTGCTCATCACCTCTCCCGAGGATCACATGAACGCATGTAGAATAAGGGTCATACTCCCATTCCATCCATATTCATAAAATGAAGAATGAAAGTAATCATTGAACCTGAATCAATATATTAATTAAAACAGAAAAGCAATAATCTTAATTTATAGGAATAAATAGAGCTCCTAACCTTAACCAAGGAGGTTTAATGGCTCATGACGTACAGAGAAAACAAGGATTTTGAAAAAGTGTGAAAGTGCGAAAGTGAGAAGATCCCCCAAAGGGTGAATCTTTTCCCTTTTACATCTAACCTAATTTGATTTGAAAATAAAATAAAATAATAAATCCTAAAACTAAAAAATATTGTTTGTAAATAAAAATTATAAAAATAAAAGATAGGATAACAAATAAAGGCTAAATCCACTTGCAGATGCTTCCTTGATGGGCTTCACTTCGGACTGCATGGCACTAAACGCTAGTTGGGCGTTTAGCGCCCAAAGAGGACAGAAGCGTTGCTGTGTTGTAAGGCTTGCTGACACTAAATGCCAGCTTGGCGTTTAACGCCTAAAGGGGTAACTCTAAATCTTCTCCTTTTTGCTCAAAACTCTGCCAAATTGCTCCGAATTTTACCTAAAATCATAGAAACACTAAAACAACTCAAAGTAGCATCCAAAGAGGATTTTTCCACTAAAATAACATAAAACTTAATAAATTCTAACTGAAAGCAACTAGAAAATCAGTTAAAAAAGGGTTAGAAGATGCTCAGGTATCAGGTCTCTGATTTAGAGCCACACAATTTCATGAATCAAGTTTTGGGATGATTATATGTCACGTATCAATCCCAAACCCAATTTCATAACCACTGTGAGAAAGAACTTCAAGCATAATCCTATGATCCCTTTTACAAGGCTCATATAGAATTCAAATAAATTCAATTCCTCTTCCAGTAGAATTTGAATCATTAAAATGAAGATTGAAGATCTTTCTAAAGAAACAATAAAAGAAGAATTGAAGATGAAGAAGAAAAACAAATTAATCCAATAAATTACAATAGAACTCTGTTTCCCAATGATGAAAATTAGAGACACATAACAAAATATTTACAAAAGTGAGTGTGAAAGAAAATGGAAGAGAGAAAGAGAATGGGAGTGAGGAGAGAGTCCGAAGACTCCCCTCCAGGATGATGTGTGTGTGAAGAGAGAGCCTGAAGACTCCCCCCAGAATGGTGCATCTAAATGATGAAACTAAGGCCTATTTATAAGCTACCTAAATTATAAATTCAAATGAAATTTAAATTACAGCTAAATGCAAAAGTTCCTAACTACTTTTACATGATTCTTGTGGACTTGATTAGTTGTTGATTGTGGGCTTGCTTGCATGAAATTATAGTGGACTTTGGGTGAATTTAATTGAACTAAAATGAAGCTCCAAGATTAACTCTGAAGTTGGGCGTTAGTTGAAAGTAACGCTTCTTGAATTGGGTGTTAGTAATGCCCACATTTTATTGCTTCCAGGGGTGACTTGGCGTTTCTAACACTAACGCTTTACAATTTAGGTGTTATTAACGCTTTAATGTTTTTCGGGATTAAAGATGCCCGTTGTTGGTCTCCCAATTACATACTTATTATAGACTATTATATATCGTTGGAAAGTTCTAAATGTCGGCTTTTCAACGTCGTTGAAAGCACATATTCTGTTGCACAAGTTATACTCCTTTAAAAATGAAGAGTTCAACCAAACATTTTGCAAATAAGTGGAAGGCGTTATTTGAGAGGAGCGCCCCTTGTTTTGGGCGTTATCAATGCCCAAATTAACATGCTCCAGGGTCCAGAGCGTGTCGAAGGTGTTACCTTTGAAGGGCGCTTCTATTAACAACACCCAATGCACGCTCCTTTTGATTCACGCCAAAATGCTTCATTTATTTTTTTTTCATGTGCGTTGGCGTTAGTGTGAAATGGGAGCTTTGGATGCTTGGCGTTACTAATGCCTTGTCTAATTACTTCCATGCATGCTTCCTTTATATTATTGGCTTCATTGATTTGGCGCAAACTTCATTCATTCTTCAATGCTTCATATATAATAACAATGCCTCATGCATGCTTTGCTTCACATTAACGCATGCATGCATTGCTTCTTTCATTATTTGCTTCATTATATTGCTTTATATACTAATGCCACATGCATGCATTCTTTGATTCCTTGGTTCATTAATTAACGCTACCGGCATTCTCTTTCATTCTTTTAACACTACAACAAATAAGGGTTTTCGCAACGGTCAAAAATCGTTGCTATAGATCGAAAAACCGTTCCTAAAAGCTTAGGCAATGCTTTGGCAATGGTTTTTGACCTGTGGTATATGCGGCCGTTGCCAATGCTCATAGGCAACGGTTTTTTACCTAAGGCAACGGTAACAAAAAAACTGTTGCCATAGTTATTGGCATAGACAACAGTTTTGAAAGAAATTTTTAAAGAACGGTTTAAAACTGTTACTGAATAGGCAACGGTTTAGAACTGTTCTCGTTCATGATGTAACGTTTTAAAACCATAACTAATTAGGTAACGGCTTTAAACTGTTGTCGTTTTATTATTCACAAAGCCAATAATCTTAAAGCATTACCGTCGGTGTCGTTTTTTGGCAACGGTTTTAATACCATTGCAATTTTGTAGTTATTTTTGACAATTGTTTTAACACCATTACCTTTTGTGACTTTTGACAACAGTTTTTTGTAATATATAATTTTTTATTTACAATAGTTTTCTCATGAATGAAATTAGTTCCAACTTTTTTTTTTAATTTAATATCAATAAATAACCTTAACTATTTGAATCAAATTACTAAAGAAAACTAATTGAACATTTACTATCAAATTTGATTTATAAAGTATTACATAAGATCCACAATCATATTATATCATCATTGTAAGATACCATAATACTAGTCTAAGTCGTAACTACTAATTATCATCATCATTTTTAAAAATATCATAGTACTAGCCTAAGTCATAACAACCTCGAACTATATCATCTAATTTTGCAAAAAATATAATAACAAAAGAGAGTTGAAATAGCTAAGTAGCAAGTAGGTTTATCGTCATCATGTCTACAAGTTCATGACTTTTACTCGCTAAATTTGCTCTTCAAAATTTGTGACCTTAATTAAGTTTGTTTTCCCCTTCAACATGATTTTCCTGTAAATAAAACAAAAAATAGCAAAAGTGTGAAGTAGGAAGTAATCCAGCACACTACATCAGATTAAGCGTTAAACATAAATCATCAAAATAGAAGTCTTGAAATAAAGAAATTTATTCATATCAAGTTATCAACAAAAGGCTTGACATAAAGTGATTCATACTTAAAGTGAGCCTTCTTGTTCATTTTTTCTTCTTCATCAACTTTTTTGTCTAAGAACACATACATATAGGGTGATCAAAGTCAAGTTACCTTTAAAGTGGGTGATGGGGAGTTTAAAGAAGAATGAAGCAAGGGTAGATCCTCTGCATCTATGCATGTTACTTCTCCAACAGGAAAATTTGACCCATATCTACCAGCTCTCCCTACAATAATATGCATGCAAAAACCCTAGAATAAAATAAGATTCAAATATCCAAGTCTCCAAATTCGAATAGAATATAAAAATATAATTTGATTAATTTCTAATAACATAACATAAAATACAATTCTTGGCATTATTTTTTTTTCTTTTTTTCAAAAAGGTGTCTATCTACTTAGTTGAATCTTGTGTTACCTGCAATATGTTTTATTTCAGGTACAGTCAAGTCCCAAAATTCAAAACCATCAAACTTCTTCAACGTTGAAAATATGATCCTAGATATATTTAAATTAAGACCCATTCCGATGGCATCACTGGCCACTAGAACATCAAACTCACTTGTTGCATCATTGAACATGCTTGCCTGAAGTCCTAATTAAAATTTCAACTCAGAAAATCCTTAAGGGTTGGCATCCAAATACAATCCATTATAAATAACACTGGACCACAACTGATTTTGGTTAGCATGATATTTATTGTCAATTATTGACACACGTGAAGTTTTTGAAATAAGGAAACAAATAGCATAAATTTTTGTATGGAAAGAGAGAGTAAAACTTTAAATTCAAATATCTGATTTAAATGAAACAAGTGAAAGGCAACAGGGACATTTTTGTATGATTTTACTTTTTTTTTTTTGCTTAAGAAGAGAATATATATATTCAACTTGTCTTAAATTTATTTTCCCTAATTAAGTGACTTGATGACTAAAAAAGTTATTAAGGTTATCTTTTTATTCAAACTATTAATTACCACATGAAAATAATAACTGAATGCTAGCTTCAACTACAACCTCTTATTTTTTCCTTTTTAACCTTTTATCTTCGATGAAATATATCCATAATTCACTTCTATATATAACTTTAAGAACTACCATTACTATATATAAAATAAAACTAAATGACCCCCTAATAATATAAAAAGTCCTTTTATGTAACATTTTTCTCTGTGCTACAAAGCCAATTTCTTTCTTCCTCTTGAACTCTGTTATATGCCACTACTGTTCTTACATTTTCATTATCCTTATTTTCTTTTACATGAATCTCCAAATATATTAGTGCGATATACAGTATATGTATAACATAATCTTCCTTTCCTTAGCTGATAGGGATGAGGCTGGTAATCTTTTCTTGTAAATGCATAACTTTCTTATCAAACATAAATGACTTTTGTACCTAAGATAAGTTTGGTTTGATCCTAAACTACAGGGGATTATAGTGCCAATGATTACTGATTAGTACTATATACTTTTGTATGCTTTAATTTGATCAATTGATCTCCCTTTGGTTATGCCTTAAAATTCCTTTTTGACACTTGCCTATCACTCAAAGCTAGTCTAAATTATCCTTTCGGATTAAGTATAGTAATCAATACAAGAATATATATATGAATCATGTTAAATTCATACAGATAACAATGAATCATCTTAAATTCACAATGAAAGGATAACAATGAATCATCTTAAATTCACATTGAAAATAGCAATAACTATAACTAGTCTACAAGCTACACAGAACACAATTTGAAAAAAGGATTCACAACGAAAAATTGACTTACCTGAGCTATAGGATAGTTACAGAGCAATAAGAGTTTAGAAATGGTGGTTCTGGTAGCTAGGACACAACCAACTCACCATGAACGATGGCGGCGACCAGGAATTCCGGCGGCGGCAGAAGAACGGCTCCTCCTATGTTGCGTCACTTTCTCACACGCGTCCCTTCCTTCCTCTCTGCGGTAGCATCAACAGCGGCCTCCTATCCTTTTTTGGTTTCTTCCACCGGCAGCAGCGGCAAGGCACGGTAGCGGTGGCATGGTGCGGCGACGGCAGGAACAAAGATGAGCTCCTTCGCTTCCTCGTGTCGCGCATTCTGTGCGTGCCTCTCTCTCACTCTCATTTTCCCATAAAGGTCAGTGGCAACGGTGGCTGTGGTCACCACCAGCAGCGCCTCTCCCTTCCCCTCTCCTTCCCGTTCTCTGATCCCCCCTCTTTTGAGCTCTCATTCTTCTCTCGTTTTCCCCTTCTCTTGTATTCCCCTTCTGTATGTGATTGTGCATGTTTAATTGTATACATTATGTTAGGATTAGGGATTGTTAAATTTGGGTTTTATTTGAGAATTTAGAGTTAGAATAAAATATATACAAGTAATATAATAATTTTATAAAATATTTGAGATAGAATAACAAATTAAAATTTAAATATAATATTGTAAAAATTATTTTTAGAATATAAAATTTTATTCATTAATATATCAATGAGTTCAAATAATTATGTCTAATTTTAAATTATAGATAAATATATTAATTACATTTTGTGAAATATAGTTTAAACTAAAAAATATCAATTATTCAAATTAACTGATATAATTTTTTATATTTTTTTTATTACCAAACCTTTAATTTCAATTTATATAATATAAAAATTAATTTAATCATTCCTAATAAGTTAATTTTCTAAGAACTCAAATTAATAAAACAAATCATAATTTATTCATAATAGAAATTACTTAAATTAAATTATATAGTTCTTCTATTACTTAATTTTTAATTTCAAATTATGTGAAATAACCAATTATAAAAATTACACAAGAATATTAATTAACTTAACTCTAAATATTAATAAAACTAATTTAATTATTCTTAATTGATTAATTTTAAAAAATAAAGACTTCATATTAAGGTGGGTTGGGGCTCGATGGTATAGTGAGGGCTACGTGAGGTTATGCGATGATGGTTATCGTACGATGATGAATGGTGGGTTATGGTGATAAGTTAGGGCTCGCTAGTAGAGGGAGGGAAGATGATGCGTTAGGGTTCTGAATATTTTTTTGGGTTTTTCTTTATGTGTAAATAAATATTATATGTTAAATTTTAGAGCGGGAATTGAATGGAACAAAAATTAATTTTTTTTTAAATTTATTTTTTCAAAAAATAATATTTGTTAAATTATTTAAATAACCTTAGAAAATTATTTCTTGATAAAATAATTGATGTAATGGTTATAAAATCGTTCTTTAAGATAGTCAAAGAGAACGGTTTTATTTTGTTGTTATAACGTAGTGAAAAATTGAACTTCAACAGCAACATTGTAAAAACCGTTCTCTAAGATCATCTAATAGAACGGTTTTAAAGTGTTACAATATTGGCAACGGTTTTTATGCGTATCCTTTGTACAAATATTTAAACAACAATAAAAAACCGTTGCCTAAAAACAAATTATTGTAACGGTTATAAAACCATTCTTTAAAATAGTCAAAGAGAACAGTTTATTTTGTTGCTATAACGTAACGAAAAATTGAACTTCAACAGCAACAGTTTAAAAAACTGTTCTCTAAAACCATCTAAGAGAACGGTTTTAAGACGTTACAAATTTTGGCGTTGTGAAAACCCATATTTGTGGTAGTGTAATTGGCATTATAATTCATGCTAACATATGCATGCCTTCCTTTCTTTTATTGGCATTATTAACAATGCCTAGCAAGGATTGCTTCATTACTCTTCATTGTTCACGTTGTCAGGGTCGCTTGAGAAGGGCACCATTTGGTGGGCGTTAGTAGCGCTCGTGCTTGTTTCATGGGTTACGCTTTTAAAAGCATGACCTAATATTTCAAAGCGTGTTCAAATTTTAAAATGTGTCAAAAACTTCCTCTTTTCTTCTTTTGAGTTTGTTTTGTGCTTTTTACTTCTTTTTCTATTATTTCCTATAAAATTAATCAAATCAAAGATATCAAAGCAATATACAACTTAAGCACCAAAATATTTAATAATTAAACATTATAAATTAATTTTTTATATAAAAAAGCATAGAAAAACACAACATGATGCGCACGCATCAATAACCCACTTATTGTGTTATTACTTGATGCAATCCGGTGCACATGCCGATAGTTTTGTTGATATTGAGTTTGTAAAGTCCGTATAACGCGTATGTGAGTTTGGCAAATTTTAAAATCATGCGTACGCATGATGCATGCGTACGCGAGAATGCCCAGTTTTCAACACATGCATATGTGAGTATGCCAGAATTACATCCATGCGTACGCATGGGGTGGCATGTATATGCATGACCACCCTATTTTGGAGAAGTTGTATTTTTTTATTTAAATATGTTTTCCAGCTTCTAAACCTCTATAATCCTAACTTTAGTTCCTAACCATAGGGAAAAGGGTAAACCTAAAGAGGGGAGAAACTTGGTTGTGAAGGAAGATGATGAACTGATGAGTTATGTTTGAGAAGTGCGGAAATACTGAATATGAAATGAATAAGAGCTGTACTGATGGTGATTGACTAATATTGAATTATTGAGTTGTGAAATTGCTACCGGTCTTATGAATTATTTGATCTTGAGTATGTTAAAGATGGGGATATTGATTGTGTGTAATCTATCCCATTTTGGATAAATCATTTTCTCTCTACTTGTAAAGTGTGTCAGGCACTATATCCCATGGGTGTGGCGGGCAATATATCCCAAGAATGTGGCGAGCACTATATCCCAAGAGTGTGACGGGCACTGTATCCCATGAGTATGGGAGTACTTTACCTGGAAAGTGTGTCGGACACAATATCCCATGAGTGTAATAGGCACTATATCCCAAAAGTGTGATGGACACTATATCCCAAGAGTGTGAAAACACTTTATCCCAGAAAATGCGATGGGCACTATATCTCATGAGTGTGACGGGCATCATATCCTAAGAGTGTGAATACATGTCAGAGAGACGATATCTGGGTTAGCTATCGGGTGTGCCGGGTTCTGGAAAAGTAACCGACACATGAGCTCAGGCCAGTAGGAAAGGCATTCATCATGTGCATTTGTATATTTTGTATGAGTGTGCATTTGTTTTGACTTGCCTAACTAATTATATGTGATTAACTACTATCTGATCTGTTTGCAGTAACTGTATGTATACTTATGTTTTTCTTGATTGTATTGTATGTCTTTGCAACTGAGAGATCCCTCATACTGGCGAAGGTGATGCTAAGGGTAGTTCCACCGATGATTAGGAGGTTTGGGTTGATAGGTGGTGAAGAGTTAGATTAGAACTAGAATCCACAAATAGATTCCCGAACTTATGGTTTAATATACTTTTTTAAGTTTAAAATTCTGACTGTCAGTGTTCTAGGATTGCCTCTAACTTTTCCGGGTTCTTATATATTATTTATGCGGGCATCTTTACCATGCTGAGAACCCCCAATTCTCATTCTATACACACACACACACACACACACACACACACACACACACACACACACACACACACACACACACACACACACATATATATATTGTTTTCAGATGCAGGTCGAGAGACACCACACTGAAGATTCTGGAGACTCTTTGAGAGCGAAGATCTACTTGTTGGGCTTTTATATTACATATTTAGTTATGTATATCCATACTTTCTCCTATTTTGTATAAAAAAAGCATGACTTGTCCCTCATGGAGGTAGACTTTGGAGAACTAGGACTTGTATTTGTCTTTTGGGTTTACTTTTTGGGTTGTGTATATATATATATATATATATATATATATATATATATATATATATATATATATATGCTCGCCGGCCTTTGCTTCGCAGATTGTGTCTAGAGCTTGATTATATTTATCCGTTGGAAATCTCTCTCTCTCTCTCTCTCTCTCTCTCTATATATATATATATATATATATATATATATATATATATATATATATATATATATATATATATGTCATTTAGTTTTCCGTATAAGCTTTGTGTTTTTACCATTTTTTGTGAGCGTTGCATCTTCGATTTTGTGTTGATCGTACCGAATTTTATTTTAAGGCTCCTAGCGATATTATCCTTATTATATAAGTATGTATTTTGGTTTTTAGAGGTCATAGTGCCTCACAACCTTTGATTTATGTCCTAGGCGTAAAGCTTTGTGTGGTAGGGTGTTACACCAACCCTACTAAAGACTCCCTAGTTCTTACCCCTTCCTTTTCCCCATTCAGATGGAGACATATGAGCTTCCACATCCTTTATATATATATATATATATATATATATATATATATATATATATATATATATATATATATATATATATATATATATATATATATATACATATAAGGATCTGATATTTCATAGTTTCTATATAGTAGTTGTGGAGTCTCGAGTACGCTTATACGTGTTACGTGACTATCCTTTTCAGCACCCTATAGATAGACCGTACTTCAACCCGGATGCACTGTATGAGTTTTCGCCATTGTGGCTTCATTCAGACGCCCCTCATCATCCTTTCCCCGATGGACCTAGATATCCTAGTCCTGCACAACTAGTGGAACAGGTAGTTCCTTTGCCTGACCCAGTTGAGAAGTTTGTTCATGCACTTATCCTAATTGGGACCTTCTTTTCGAGGCGATGGTATCATCTTCGTTAGGCACGCATTCAAGGGATCAGTCAAGACCTTCAATAGAGGGATTGTATCACATACCAACAGACATACCGGTGTTCGCAAGCGACCCTATACACATAGACACCAGCAGTGACAGTAGTCCAAGGAGTTCCCTTGAGGTCATACTGATTTTTAATGATGATGACGAGGACCCAGAGGAGGATCCGGAGATGGTGGAGATCTTGTCTTCAGATAGCACCAGTTAGAGTATGGTAGCATGTTTTGATGGCACCATAGCTTAGCACCAGTGTTTTCATTTAGACTCTCACTTTTGGTTAGAACTAGGGGGGCAGGCGGGAAAACCCGCCCCGCCTAGTGAGGCGGTCCCAGAATCCTATCCTGCCCCACCTAATGGCGGGCTAGCGGGCTAAGCCCACCTAATCTCTTTTTTTTTTTTAATAATATTTATAAGGGCATAAAACAATCTCATTTATTTAAATCAATATAAAAGCAAATGTTTAATATAAATAGTGTCCAAAATAAATAAACATAATCCAAAATACAAAAATATAATTATAAATAGTCTCAAAAGTAAAATAAATATAATCCAAAATCCAAAAACATAATTATAAATAGCCTCCAAAGAAAAATAAACATAATTTAAAACACTTAATTTTCATATTCATCTTCATATAAGTCAATAACATCATTGGAACCAACTCCTGAAGAATAGCCTTCTCCTTTTGCAATATATTCCTCATCTAAAAATTCTTCTGGAAAAAAGTAAATAAATATATTAGAAAAATAATACATAATAATGAACAAAATCACTCAAGTATGTATGTTATAAATATAATTATACCATAATCGTCATATCCACGTATCCAATTTCGAGTGTAAATCATAACTTTAGCACTATGATGATAAACCAATTTGCATAGGTTAGGAATTTGATTATCAAAATGGAATTGGCATTGTAAGTATAGTCCTAACCCAACAATTTGACCATCAATCAAATGTTATCACAATTTAAACCAAATATAAACCGAGAGTATTTAACTCCCGGGTTATTCTTCCCTAGGAGTTGCAATTAAGGTGCTCAATTATTGGCTATGAGGGAGCATGGGGAATTGGGAAAGCAAGAGAGCAAGTAATGTAAATGGAAAGAAAGTAAATGATCATGCAAGAAATTAAAAGTCAAAGTAATAAAATGCAAGGAAAGGAAACTTCAAATGCAAGAAAAGGGAATTCAAATGCAATAAAACCTCTTGGCATGGATTGAGAGCTAAGGTTACCTATCCTAGTCATTGACCACAAACACATGATGATTATGAGGAGTTAATCCTACTTCGTCAACCCTACATCGAGGATAAGTCAAATAGGCATAGTTAATTCCAATCCCTAAGTCTTATGTCAACACTAATGGGTCACATAGAGTCAAGGGAGACCAAATCAACTAACTACTCTAATGTATCAAACAAGAATGGACATCAATGACTCAAGGATCACCAAAGTCATCAATTCCAAGCCAAGAGTGTAGAAAAACTAAGTGAAAACTAAGCCAAGAATTTTATCAAAAACTTGGTGTGCATGAAAATAAAATAATATTAAATTACATTAAAAATAAAAGCTAACTACCAAAAGCAAGAAAATCATAACTACAACTAAGGAAAGCAATAAATGACATGAAAACATAAATTTCATTAATTGTAAATTAAGATAACAAGAGTGTGCATAAACACAAAAATAACAAAATAAAGGAAATCATAAAGGAAATGAAGAAGAAAGATGCAATAATAATAAATGACAAGGAAAAGTAAATGAAAACAAGAATTAAAAGTAGAAATTACAAGAAATTAAACTAAAGAACCCTAATTCTAGAGAGAAGGGGGAGCTTCTCTCTCTAGAATACAACCTACATAATGCTAAACTAACCCTAATTTCTTCCCCCCTTCACATGGAGTGAGGGCTTCCTTCATATAGCACTCAATCAACTTCAGAAAGTTCCCAAATTGGGCCCTAGAGGCCCAAAAAATCGCCCCAGCGATTTGTAATAAATTAGTCACGCGCTGGGACGTGTGTGTACGCACAGGTTGTCATGCGTACGCACAGGTGGTTGTGCGCACGCACACTCCAATGTGGGCTTCTCCTTTGTTTTCCTCATGTTTTCTCCCAATTCCTTGCTTTTCTTCCACTCTTATCAAGCCATTCCAACCTATTACACCTGAAATCACTAATCAAAACCATCAAGGCATCTGATGGGATAAAAGTGGGATAAAATTGATTAAATTAAGCACAAAATAGCATGTTTTCACAATTAGGCTCAATTAAAGGAGAGAACGTAAATCCATGCTTTTTGGATGAATAAATGTGGGTTTATGTAATGAAATCCACTCAAATCAAACCAAAATATACCGGAAAATATGGACTCATCAATTCTTTCACACTTAAACAATAGCATGTCCTTATGCTAATCACAATTAAAGGAGACGGATAAGGAGGGGAAAACAATTTATTCAATGTACTAACTACATGCATGCAATTATGCAAAATGCAATCTATCTATATCTTCATTATGGTTCCTATTAAGTTCGGTAAAAACAAACAAGAGAATCCCAATCAATCCAAAGTCAAAATTTAGGGCCAAGACGACGCAAATATAGCAATATGATCAATGTCCAAAGATTTGATTTGAAATTTTCAAAATTCATTTCAACAACTTGCAAGAAGATACAAGATAAGCAATGGAAACATAGAATTAAGCAATTGAAACCCTCACCGGATGTATTTACACTCTAATCGCTTAGTGTATAGAGTTTAATCACTCAATCCTCCTTTAATCATGTTTTTCAAAGATTTGCTTTTCATCTAACAATCAACAAATATGTGATGCCTGAATGCAATAATCATGAGGACTTATTAGGGTTATAATGGGGTTAGGATAAAGGTAGGATTAATATGGTTAAGTGGGCTAATAGATTGGATCTTTGATTAGCTCAAGTATCCCACCTAATCCTATATCAACCTATATACACAAAAGAAACCAACTTAACTCCCTATTTATCCCCTTTCTTACATTCACTCATGCATCTTCTTTCCAATTCACACACATATGCATCCTTTATTTATATTGTTATTTTCTTTTCTTTTTTTTATTTTTTTTGGCAAAGGTATGTACACCAAAATTTATTTTTATCATATAAAAGAGATGCATATGTTTTAAGTATAGAATGCATGAGTGTTTATCCATTTTCCAAAATTTCCTCAATGAAAACCCAAAGTAACTTTCTACCAATGTTTTCCACAAATGCCCCCCCCCCCACACTTGATTAACACACATACTCAAACCTAAGCTAATCAATGATACAATCAATGGACACAATGGTCTTTTACTTAGGGCAAATGATGTGCTTAAAATAAGAACAAATGGGAATTAAAGGCTCAAAAGTGGTTTACAAAGGTAGATGTAATATAAGGCCCACATCGGTTGGAGAGGGGAACGAAGCATGCCTTATAAGGGTGTGGATACCTCTCCCACATCGGTTGGAGAGGGGAACGAAGCATGCCTTATAAGGGTGTGGATACCTCTCCCTAGCATGACGCGTTTTGACGAGTGAGTGTGGGGGCCTTAGGCTATCATCCCTATCGTCAAAGGCAAAACTGTGAGGCCTCGTGTGCCAAAACGGACAATATCGTGCTAGCGGGTGGTCTAGGCTGTTACAGATGGTATCAGAGCCAGAACCCGGGTCGATGTGCCAGTGAGGGCGCTGGACTCCCTTAGGGGGGTGGATTGTAAGGCCCACATCGGTTGGAGAGAGGAACGAAGCATGCCTTATAAGGGTGTGGATACTTCTCCCTAGCATGAGGCGTTTTGACGAGTGAGTGTGGGAGGCTTCGGCTAGCATCCCTACCGTCAAAGGCAAAACCGTGAGGCCTTGTGTGCCAAAGCAGACAATATCGTGCTAGCGGGTGATCTGGACTGTTACAGATGGTATCAGAGCCAGAGCTCGGATCGATGTGCCAGCGAGGGCGCTGGACTCCCTTAGGGGGGGTGGATTATAAGGCCTACATCGGTTGGAGAGGGGAACGAAGCATGCCTTATAAGGGTGTGGATACTGGTGCACGAAATTGTGATGTCCAGGCTCGAACAATCCCTCGTAATGGCTCCAAAGCTTGGTGCTTTGATCTTAATTCATAATTGTCACAACTTCGATACAACTAACCAGCAAGTGCACTAAGTCGTCCAAGTAATACCTTACGTGAGTAAGGGTCGAATCCCACGGAGATTGTTGGTATGAAGCAAGCTATGGTCACCTTGCAAATCTCAGTCAGGCAGATATAAAATAGTAATGAGGTTTTCGAAATTATATAATAAAATAGGGATAGAGATACTTATGTAATTCATTGGTAGGAATTTCAGATAAGCGAATGGAGATGCTTTCATTCCTCTGAACCTCTGCTTTCCTGCTATCTTCATCCAATCAGTCTTACTCCTTTCCATGGCTGGCTTTATGCAAGGGCATCACCGTTGTCAGTGGCTACATCCCCTCCTCTCAGTGAATAATATGCTCACGCACCCTGTCACGGTACGGCTATTCATCTGTCGGTTCCCGATCATGCTGGAATAGGATTCACCCTCCTTTTGCGTCTGTCACTAACGCCCAGCACTCGCGAGTTTGAAGCTCGTTACAGTCATTCAATCATTGAATCCTACTCAGAATACCACAGACAAGGTTTAGACCTTCCGGATTCTCTTGAATACCGCCATCATTCTAGCTTACGCCACGAAGATTCTGGTTAGGAGATCTAAGAGATATTCATTCTAGCTTTATTTCATGTAGAACGGAGGTGTTTGTCAGGCACGTGTTCATAGGGGAGATGGTGATGAGCGTCACACATAATCATCACCTTCATCACGTTCTTGGGTGCGAATGGATATCTTAGAAGCGAAATAAGATGAATTGAATAGAAAACAGTAGTACTTTCATTAATCTTTGAGGAACAGCAGAGCTCCACACCTTAATCTATGGAGTGTAGAAACTCTACCGTTGAAAATACATAAGTGAAGGTCCAGGCATGGCCGAGATGGCCAGCCCCCTTGATCTAAGAACAATGCATTCAAAGATGATCCTAAGATCCTAAGATGATCAAAGGATGCCTAATACAATAGTAAAAGGTCATATTTATAATAAACTAGCTACTAGGGTTTACATGAGTAAGTAATTGATGCATAAATCCACTTCCTGGGCCCACTTGGTGTGTGTTTGGGCTGAGCCTGAGTGTTGCACGTGCAGAGGCCATTTGTGGAGTTGAACGCCAGTTTTTGTGCCAGTTTGGGCGTTCAACTCTGGTTTTGGATCCTTTTCTGGCGCTGGACGCCAGATTTGGGTAGAAGGCTGGCGTTGAACGCCAGTTTACATCGTCAATTCTTGGCCAAAGTATGGACTATTATATATTGCTGGAAAGCCCTGGATGTCTACTTTCCAACGCAATTGGAAGCGCGCCATTTCGATTTCTGTAGCTCCAGAAAATCCACTTTGAGTGCAGGGAAGTCAGAATCCAACAGCATCAGCAGTCCTTCTTCAACCTCTGAATCAGATTTTTGCTCAAGTCCCTCAATTTCAGCCAGAAAATTCCTGAAATCACAAAAAAACACACAAACTCATAGTAAAGTCCAGAAATGTGAATTTAACATAAAAACTAATGAAAACATCCCTAAAAGTAACTAGATCCTACTAAAAACACACTAAAAATAATGCCAAAAAGCGTATAAATTATCTGCTCATCACAACACCAAACTTAAATTGTTGCTTGTCCCCAAGCAACTGAAAATCAAATAGGATAAAAAGAAGAGAATATACTATAAATTCCAAACTATCAATGAAACAGAGCTTTAATCATATGAGCGGTACTTATAGCTTTTTGCCTCTTGAATAGTTTTGGCATCTCACTTTATCCATTGAGGTTCAGAATGATTGGCATCTATAGGAACTTCAGATTTTGAATAGTGTTATTGACTCTCCTAGTTTAGTATGATGATTCTTGAACACAGCTTCTTTATGAGTCTTGGCCGTGGCCCTAAGCACTTTGTTTTCCAGTATTACCACCAGATACATAAATGCCACAGACACATACTTGGGTGAACCTTTTCAGATTCTGACTCAGCTTTGCTAAAGTCCCCAATTAGAGGTGTCCAGGGTTCTTAAGCACACTCTTCTTTTCTTTGGACCTTGACTTTAACCGCTCAGTCTCAAGTTTTCACTTGACACCTACACGCCACAAGCACATGGATAGGGACAGCTTGGTTTAGCCGCTTAGACCAGGATTTTATTCCTTTAGGCCCTCCTATCCACTGATGCTCAAAGCCTTGTGATCCTTTTTATTTGCCCTTGCCTTTTGGTTTTAAGGGTTATTGGCTTTTTCTTCTTGCTTTTTCTTTTTCTTTATAAATTTTTTTTTTTGCCTATTTTTTTTCTCTTTTTTTTTTTCTGCAAGCTTTGCTTTTTGCTGCTTTTTCTTGCTTCAAGAATCATTTTTATGATTTTTCAGATTATCAAATAACATGTCTCCTAGTCATCATTCTTTCAAGAGCCAACATATTTAACATTCTTAAACAACAACTTCAAAAGACATATGCACTGTTCAAGCATACATTCAGAAAACAAGAAGCATTCCCTCCACATTAATATAATTAAGCTAAGTTCAAGGATAAATTCGAAACTCATGTACTTCTTGTTCTTTTGAATTAAAACATTTTTCATTTAAGAGAGGTGATGGATTCATAGGACATTCATATCTTTAAGACAAAGTTACTAACTACTAATGATCATGTAGTGAAGACACAAACATAGATAGGCACATAACATAGAAAACGAAAAACAGAAGAAAGAAGAACAAGGAATGAATCCACCTTAGTGATGGTGGCGTTTCCTTCTTGAGGGACCAATGATGTCCTTGAGCTCTTCTATGTCTCTTCCTTGTCTCTGTTGCTCCTCCCTCATTGCTTTTTGGTCTTCTCTTATTTCATGAAGCATGATGGAGTGCTCTTGATGTTCCACCCTTAGTTGTCCCATATTGGAACTCAATTCTCCTAGGGAGGTGTTGATTTGCTCCCAATAATTTTGTGGAGGAAAGTGCATTTGAGGCATCTCCGGGATCTCATGGAAATGAGCTTCTTGCGCCTCTTGAGCTCCATGATTGGGCTCTCTTGCTTGCTCCATCTTTTTCTTAGTGATGGGCTTGTCCTCTTTGATGAGGATATCTCCCTCTATGTCAATCCCAGCTGAATTGCATAGGTGGCAAATGAGGTGAGGAAAGGCTAACCTTGCCATAGTGGAGGACTTGTCAGCCACCTTGTAGAGTTCTTGAGGTATAATCTCATGAACTTCCACCTCTTCTCCAATCATGATGCTATGGATCATGATGGCCCGGTCTATAGTAACTTCAGACCGGTTGCTAGTGGGAATGATTGAGCATTGAATGAACTCCAACCATCCTCTAGCAATAGGCTTGAGGTCCAATCTTCTTAGTTGAACCGGCTTGCCTTTGGAGTCAATCTTCCATTGAGCTCCTTCTACACATATGTCCATAAGGACTTGGTCCAACCTTTGATCAAAGTTGACTCTCCTTGTGTAGGGGCGTGCGTTCTCTTCCATGTATGGCAAGTTGAACGCCAACCTCACATTCTCCGGACTAAAATCTAAGTATTTCCCCCGAACCATTGTAACATAGTTCTTTGGATCCGGGTTCTTACTTTGATCATGGTTCTTGGTGATCCATGCATTGGCATAGAACTCTTGAACCATTAGGATGCCGACTTGTTGGATGGGATTTGTTAGAACTTCCCACCCTCTTCTTTGAATTTCATGTCGGATCTCCGGATACTCATTTCTTTTGAGTTTAAAAGGGACCTCAGGGATCACCTTCTTCTTGGCCACAACATCATAGAAGTGGTCTTGATGGGCTTTGGAGATGAACCTTTCCATCTCCCATGACTCGGATGTGGAAGCTTTTATCTTCCCTTTCCCTCTTCTAGAGGATTCTCCGGTCTTAGGTGCCATCAATGGTAATGGAAAAACAAAAAAAGCTATGCTTTTACCACACCAAACTTAGAATATTGCTCGCCCTCGAGCAATAAACAGAAGAATAGAAGAAGAAGAAGAAGAAATATGGAGAGGGAGAGGGAGAAGTGGTTTCGGCCAAGGAGAGTGTAGAAGGGTGTGTTGTGTGAATTTGAAGAAGAATGGAGGTCTTTATATAGGGAAGGAAGGGGGGTATTGGTTCGGCCATATGGGTGGGTTTGGGTGGGAAATTGGTTTTGAATTTTGAAGGTAGGTGGAGTTTATGAGGTAAGTTTATTGGGAAGAGTGGGTGGATGTGAGTGGTGAAGGTTTAGTGGGGAAGAGAGATTGAGGTGATTGGTGAGGGGTTTTTAGGGAAGAGTGTTTATGGGGTTGTGTGAAAGAGAGTTGTGAGAAGAAGTGAGTGGAGGTAGGTGGGGATCCTGTGGGGTCCACAGATCCTGAGTGGATCCTGTGGGGTCCACAGATCCTGAGGTGTTCAAGGATTTACATCCCTGCACCCATTAGGCATGTAAAAATGCCTTTGTATCCAACTCTGGGCGTTCAGCGCCAGGTTGGTGGCCATTTTGGGCGTTCAACGCCCATCTGTGTGCCATTTCTGGCGTTGAACGCCAGAACCATGCCTGTTCTGGCGTTCAGCGCCCGGAAGCTGCCCATTTTGGGCGTTCAGCGCCAGAACCATGCTCTGTTCTGGCGATGAACGCCAGACAGATGCTCCTCCAGGGTGTGATTTTTCTTCTGCTATTTTTGATTCCATTTTCAATTTTTATATTTATTTTGTGACTCCACATGATCATGAACCTAAGAAAACATGAAAAACAATAAAAATAAGGATTAGATAAACATTGGGTTGCCTCCCAACAAGCGCTTCTTTAATGTCAATAGCTTGACAGTGAGCTCTCATGGAGCCTCACAGATGTGCAGAGCTTTGTTGAGACTCTCCAACACCAAACTTAGAGTTTGGATATGGGAGTTCAACACCAAACTTAGAGTTTGGTTGTGGCCTCCCAACACCAAACTTAGAGTTTGACTGTGGGGGCTCTGGTTGACTTTGCTGGGAGAGAAGCTTTTCCTGCTTCCTCTCCATGGTTGCAGAGGGAGATCCTTGAGTTTTAAACACAAGGGAGTTCTCATTCCATTGAAGGAATATTTCACCTCTGTCAACATCAATCACAGCTCTTGCTGTGGCCAGGAAAGGTCTTCCTAGGATGATGGATTCATCCTCTTCCTTTCCAATATCCAGGACTATGAAATCAGTAGGTATGTAAAGGCCCTCAACCTTTACTAATACATCTTCTACTTGTCCATAAGCCTGTCTTCTTGAGCTGTCTGCCATTTCTAGTGAGATTTTAGCAGCCTGCACCCCATAGATTCCCAGTTTCTCTATTACAGAGAGGGGCATGAGGTTTATTCCTGAACCAAGGTCACACAGAGCCTTAAAGATCATGGTGCCTATGGTACAGGGTATTATGAACTTTCCAGGATCCTGTCTCTTCTGAGGCAATGTCAGTTGATCCAGATCACTTAGTTCATTGATGAACAAGGGAGGTTCAACTTCCCAAGCATCAATGCCAAATAATTTGGCATTCAGCTTCATGATTGCACCAAGAAACTTGGCAGTTTGCTCTTCAGTAACATCCTCATTCTCTTCAGAAGAGGAATACTCATCAGAGCTCATGAAGGGTATAAGGAGGTTCAATGGAATATCTATGGTCTCTAGATGAGCCTCAGAGTCCTTTGGTTCCTCAGAGGGAAGCTCCTTATTGGTCACTGGATGTCCCAGGAGGTCTTCCTCCTTGGGATTCACGTCCTCTCCTCTCCTCACAGGTTCGGCCATGGCACTTATGTCAATGGCCTTGCACTCTCCTTTTGGGTTCTCTTCTGTATTACTTGGGAGAGTACTAGGAGGGATTTCAGTGATCCTTTTACTCAGCTGGCCCACTTGTGCTTCCAAATTTCTAATGGAAGACCTTGTTTCATTCATGAAACTTACAGTGGCCTTAGATAGATCAAAGACTAGATTTGCTAAATTAGAAGCATTTTGTTCAGAGTTCTCTGTCTGTTGCTGAGTGGATGATGGAAAAGGCTTGCTATTGCTAAACCTGTTTCTTCCACCATTATTAAAGCCTTGTTGGGGCTTTTGATCCTTCCATGAGAAATTTGGATGATTTCTCCATGTTGGGTTATAGGTGTTTACATAAGGTTCACCTAAGTAATTTACCTCTGCTATTGCAGGGTTCTCAGGATCATAGGCTTCTTCTTCAGAAGATGCCTCTTGAGTACTGTTGGATGCAGCTTGCATTCCATGCAGACTCTGAGAGATCATATTGACTTGCTGAGTCAATATTTTATTCTGAGCCAATATGGCATTCAGAGTATCAACTTCAAGAACTCCCTTCTTCATAGGCGTCCCATTATTCACAGGATTCCTTTCAGAAGTGTACATGAACTGGTTATTAGTAACCATGTCAATGAGTTCTTGAGCTTCTGCAGGCGTTTTCTTTAGGTGAATGGATCCACCTGTAGAAGTGTCCAGTGACATCTTTGATAGCTCAGATAAACCATCATAGAATATATCCAGGATGGTCCATTCTGAAAGCATGTCAGAAGGACACTTTTTGGTCAACTGTTTGTATCTTTCCCAAGCTTCATAGAGGGATTCACCTTCTTTCTGTCTGAAGGTTTGAACATCAGCTCTAAGCTTGCTCAGCTTTTGAGGAGGAAAGTACTTGGCTAAGAAAGCCGTGACCAGCTTATCCCAAGAGTTCAGGCTGTCTTTGGGTTGGGAATCCAACCATAATCTAGCTCTGTCTCTTACAGCAAAAGGGAAAAGCATGAGCCTGTAGACTTCAGGATCTACTCCATTAGTCTTAACAGTATCACATATCTGCAAGAATTCAGTTAAGAACTGAAAAGGATCTTCAGATGGAAGTCCATGAAACTTGCAGTTCTGCTGCATCAGAGAAACTAACTGAGGTTTCAGCTCAAAGTTGTTTGCTCCAATGGCAGGAATGGAGATGCTTCTTCCATGTAAATTGGAATTGGGTGCAGTAAAGTCACCAAGCATCTTCCTTACATTATTATTATTTTCGGCTGCCATCTCCTTTTCCTGTTCAAAAATTTCTGAAAGGTTTTCTCTGGATTGTTGTAATTTAGCTTCTCTTAATTTTCTCTTCAGAGTCCTTTCAGGTTCTGGATCTGCTTCCACAAGAATGTTCTTATCCTTGCTTCTGCTCATATGACAAAGAAGAAGGCACAGAAAAATAATAATAATAATAGAGATCCTTTATACCACAGTATAGGGATCCCTGTGTGAGTGGAAGAAGAGGGGGAGACAAGGAATGTAATATAATGGAAGAAACACAACTGTGAGGATGGAAGAGAGGTGAGATGAGATGTTAGGATATGAATGAATAAATAGAATGAGATGGGGGGGGAATTTTCGAAAATTTTTGAAAAGGAGTTAGTGATTTTTGAAAATGGTTTTTGAAAATTGTTAGTATTTTTTTTCGAAAATTTTTGGAAATTAAAAAATAAAAATAATTAATTAATTAAAAAGAAATTTTTGAAAAAGAGGGAAGATATTTTCGAAAATGAGAGAGAGAGAGTTAGTTAGGTGGTTTTGAAAAAGTTAAGAAACAAACAAAAAGTTAGTTAGTTAGTTGAAACAAATTTTGAAAAGATAGGAAGTTAGGAGGTTAGGAAAGATATTTTGAAAAGATATTTTTTGAAAAAGAGAAGATGAGAAGATATTTTTGAAAAAGATATGATAGAAATTAGTTTTTGAAAAAGATTTGATTTTTAAAATCACAATTAATGACTTGATTCACAAGAAATCACAAGATATGATTCTAGAACTCAAAGTTTGAATCTTTCTTAACAAGCAAGTAACAAACTTCAAATTTTTTAATCAAAACATTAATTGATTATGTTATTTTCGAAAATTTGGTATAAAAATAAGAAAAAGATTTTTGAAAAATATTTTTGAAATTTTCGAAAATAACTAATAATTTTGAAAAAGATTTGATTTTTGAAAAAGATTTTGAAAAAGATAAGATTTTCAAATTGAAAATTTGATTTGACTCATAAGAAACAACTTGATTTTTAAAAATTTTTGAAAAAGTCAATCCAAATTTTCGAATTTGATGAGAGAAAAAGGGAAAGATATTTTTTTTGATTTTTTAAATTTTTATGAAAAACATGAAAATTATGCAATGCATGAAATTTTTAGATCAAAGCATGTGATGCATGCAAGAATGCCATGAATGTCAAGATGAACACCAAGAACACTATGAAGATCATGATGAACATCAAGAACATAATTTTGAAAAAAAATTTTTTTTTTAATGCAAAGAAAACATGCAAGACACCAAACTTAGAATTCTTTAATGCTTAGATAATAAGAATTCAAGAATGCATATGATAAACATGAAAAGACACAAAACAAAAAATCATCAAGATCAAACAAGAAGACTTACCAAGAACAACTTGAAGATCATGAAGAACACTATGAATGCATGATATTTTCGAAAAATGCAAGATGCACATGCAATTGACACCAAACTTATGATATGACTCAAGACTCAAACAAGAAACAGAAAAACATTTTTGATTTTTATGATTTTCTAAATTTTTTGGATTTTTTTTTTTCGAAAATTATATAAAAAAAAAGAAAAATTAAGGATTCCAAAATTTTTAATATGAATTCCAGGAATCTTGCCATGTTAGTCTAAAGCTTCAGTCCAGGAATTAGACATGGCTCACTAGCCAGCCAAGCTTTCAATGAAAGCTCCGGTCCAAAACACTAGACATGGCCAATGGCCAGCCAAGCTTCAGCAGGTGATCGTGGATCAGCAGCAGGTGGATGAGCAACAACTAATTTGCTCTTGATAACAAATTGCAAGCCTCAGTCCAAATGAATGTAGACATGGCTTTACAGCCAGCCAGGCTTCACATGCTTCATGAAACACTAGAATTCATTCTTAAAAATTTTGAATAAATTTTTGAAAACATTTTTATTTTTTTTTTCGAAAACAAAAGAGAAATTTTTGAAAATATTTTTGAAAGATTTTTGAAAAGAAAACGAAAAGAAAGTTACCCAATCTGAGCAACAAGATGGACCGTTAGTTGTCCAAACTCGAACAATCCCCGGCAACGGCGCCAAAAACTTGGTGTTGTTCCGGGATTGGGATCTCAGACGATTCTTGGCGCCAAACAGGAACAATTAAGTCCCCGGCAACGGCGCCAAAAACTTGGTGCACGAAATTGTGATGTCCAGGCTCGAACAATCCCTGGTAATGGCTCCAAAGCTTGGTGCTTTGATCTTAATTCATAATTGTCACAACTTCGATACAACTAACCAGCAAGTGCACTGGGTCGTCCAAGTAATACCTTACGTGAGTAAGGGTCGAATCCCACGGAGATTGTTGGTATGAAGCAAGCTATGGTCACCTTGAAAATCTCAGTCAGGCAGATATAAAATAGTAATGAGGTTTTCGAAATTATATAATAAAATAGGGATAGAGATACTTATGTAATTCATTGGTAGGAATTTCAGATAAGCGAATGGAGATGCTTTCATTCCTCTGAACCTCTGCTTTCCTGCTATCTTCATCCAATCAGTCTTACTCCTTTCCATGGCTGGCTTTATGCAAGGGCATCACCGTTGTCAGTGGCTACATCCCCTCCTCTCAGTGAATAATATGCTCACGCACCCTGTCACGGTATGGCTATTCATCTGTCGGTTCCCGATCATGCTGGAATAGGATTCACCCTCCTTTTGCGTCTGTCACTAACGCCCAGCACTCGCGAGTTTGAAGCTCGTCACAGTCATTCAATCATTGAATCCTACTCAGAATACCACAGACAAGGTTTAGACCTTCCGGATTCTCTTGAATGCCGCCATCATTCTAGCTTACGCCACGAAGATTCTGGTTAGGAGATCTAAGAGATATTCATTCTAGCTTTATTTCATGTAGAACGGAGGTGTTTGTCAGGCACGTGTTCATAGGGGAGATGGTGATGAGCGTCACACATAATCATCACCTTCATCACGTTCTTGGGTGCGAATGGATATCTTAGAAGCGAAATAAGATGAATTGAATAGAAAACAGTAGTACTTTCATTAATCTTTGAGGAACAGCAGAGCTCCACACCTTAATCTATGGAGTGTAGAAACTCTACCGTTGAAAATACATAAGTGAAGGTCCAGGCATGGCCGAGATGGCCAGCCCCCTTGATCTAAGAACAATGCGTTCAAAGATGATCCTAAGATCCTAAGATGATCAAAAGATGCCTAATACAATAGTAAAAGGTCCTATTTATAATAAACTAGCTACTAGGGTTTACATGAGTAAGTAATTGATGCATAAATCCACTTCCTGGGCCCACTTGGTGTGTGTTTGGGCTGAGCCTGAGTGTTGCACGTGCAGAGGCCATTTGTGGAGTTGAACGCCAGTTTTTGTGCCAGTTTGGGCGTTCAACTCTGGTTTTGGATCCTTTTCTGGCGCTGGACGCCAGATTTGGGTAGAAGGCTGGCGTTGAACGCCAGTTTACGTCGTCAATTCTTGGCCAAAGTATGGACTATTATATATTGCTGGAAAACCCTGGATGTCTACTTTCCAACGCAATTGGAAGCGCGCCATTTCGAGTTCTGTAGCTCTAGAAAATCCACTTTGAGTGCAGGGAGGTCAGAATCCAACGGCATCAGCAGTCCTTCTTCAACCTCTGAATCAAATTTTTGCTCAAGTCCCTCAATTTCAGCCAGAAAATACCTGAAATCACAAAAAAACACACAAACTCATAGTAAAGTCCAGAAATGTGAATTTAACATAAAAACTAATGAAAACATCCCTAAAAGTAACTAGATCCTACTAAAAACACACTAAAAACAATGCCAAAAAGCGTATAAATTATCCGCTCATCAGATACCTCTCCCTAGCATGACGCATTTTGACGAGTGAGTGTGGGGGCCTTAGGCTATCATCCCTATCGTCAAAGGCAAAACCGTGAGGCCTTGTGTGCCAAAGTAGCCAATATCGTGCTAGCGGGTGGTCTAGGCTGTTACAGATGGTATCAGAGCCAGAACCCGGGTCGATGTGCCAGCGAGGGCGCTGGACTCCCTTTGGGGGGTGGATTGTAAGGCCCACATCGGTTGGAGAGAGACGAAGCATGCCTTATAAGGGTGTGGATACCTCTCCCTAGCATGACGCGTTTTGACGAGTGAGTGTGGGAGGCTTCGGCTAGCATCCCTACCGTCAAAGGAAAAACCGTGAGGCCTTGTGTGCCAAAGCGGACAATATTGTGCTAGGGGGTTTTCTGGGCTATTACAGATGGTATCAGAGCCAGAGCTCGGATCGATGTGCCAGCAAGGGCGCTGGACTCCCTTAGGGGGGTGGATTGTAAGGCCTACATCGGTTGGAGAGCGGAACGAAGCATGCCTTATAAGGGTGTGGATACCTCTCCCACATCGGTTGGAGAGGGGAACGAAGCATGCCTTATAAGGGTGTGGATACCTCTCCCTAGCATGATGCATTTTGACGAGTGAATGTGGGGGGCTTAGGCTATCATCCCTATCGTCAAAGGCAAAACCGTGAGGCCTTGTGTGCCAAAGCGGACAATATCGTACTAGCGGGTGGTCTGGACTGTTACAGATGGTATCAGAGCCAGAACCCGGGTCGATGTGCCAGCGAGGGCGCTGGACTCCCTTAGGGGGGTGGATTGTAAGGCCCACATCGGTTGGAGAGGGGAATGAAGCATGCCTTATAAGGGTGTGGATACCTCTCCCTATCATGACGCGTTTTGACGAGAGAGTGTGGGAGGCTTCGGCTAGCATCCCTATCGTCAAAGGCAAAACCGTGAGGCCTTGTGTGCAAAAGCGGACAATATCGTGCTAGCGGGTGATCTGGGCTGTTACAGATGGTATCAGAGCCAGAGCTCGGATCGATGTGCCAGCGAGGGCACTGGACTCCCTTACGGGGGTGGATTGTAAGGCCCACATCGGTTGGAGAGGGGAACGAAGCATGCCTTATAAGGGTGTGGATACCTCTCCCTAACATGACGCGTTTTGACGAGTGAGTGTGCGGGGCTTAGGCTATCATCCCTATCGTCAAAGGCAAAACCGTGAGGCCTTGTGTGCCAAAGGGGACAATATCGTGCTAGCGGGTGGTCTGGACTGTTACAGATGGTATTAGAGCCAGAACTCGGGTCGATGTGCCAGCGAGGGCGCTGGACTCCCTTAGGGGGGTGGATTGTAAGGCCCACATCGGTTGGAGAGGGGAACGAAGCATGCCTTATAAGGGTGTGGATACCTCTCCCTAGCATGACGCGTTTTGACGAGTGTGTGTGGGAGGCTTCGGCTAGCATCCCTATCGTCAAAGGCAAAACCGTGAGGCCTTGTGTGCCAAAGCAGTCAATATTGTGTTAGCGGGTGGTCTGGGCTGTTACAGATGGTATCAGAGCCAGAGCTCGGATCGATGTGCCAGCGAGGGCGCTGGACTCCCTTAGGGGGTGGATTGTAAGGCCCATATAGGTTGGAGAGGGGAACGTAGCATGCCTTATAAGGGTGTGGATACCTCTCCCACATCGGTTGGAGAGGGGAACGAAGCATGCCTTATAAGGGTGGGGATACCTCTCCCTAGCATGACGCGTTTTGACGAGTGAGTGTGGGGGGCTTAGGCTATCATCCCTATCGTCAAAGGCAAAACTGTGAGGCCTTGTGTGCCAAAGCGGACAATATCGTGCTAGCAAGTGGTCTGGGCTGTTACATGTAAGGGTTGGCAATATGGGTTAAGTGAGTTTAATTCAAAAATGGCATCAATCATACTAAATGCATTGAAAACAAAAAATATAGGACATAAAGATTCAAGCAAATCAAAGATCACAATCATAAAAGGAGTTTAACACACAAGAACAAAAATTGTAGTTGAAAATGTGCAACCACAGAATCAAAGCTCAAATCTCACTTGGTATTTGTTCAAGCTCTTTTCTATGTTCCATAAAAAAGATACTTCAAGCAAGTTCAAAAACAAGTTTTCAAATCTAATCAATGGAATGCCCCAAAAAGAGATTTCTTGAAAATTCTTTGTTGTTTTTACCAAAATAATTCAATCTAACATGCAACATGCAAGTATTTACTATCATATAACTATAAGCATTAAAGAGATATATACAAACAACCAAACCAAACAAAATGCAAATAAGAACAAAACTTGCAAAAATTGAAGAAAAAGGAACAAAAAAAAGAATGTTGCAAAGTGTCTAAGAAAAAAATTTTATCCCCCTTGAAGTTAGTGATCCTCCTCCACACTTAAATAATGCACGGTCCTCTTTGCATGTACTCAATCCGGGGATGAAGAGATGCTATAAGAGGCTCCACTTTAGCTGGTGGGCTCCAGGGGCACCGGTTGCTTTGTAGACCAAGAAACAACAATTGAGGAAAGGTAAGATGAGTGTGGTATGATAAAAGGCAATATGTGTATTCTAAATACGCGCACAATTTAGAACACAAACATTGGCAGGGTAAAAACAACAATCACCTATTCAAAAGAAATAGTATGCATTCCTCAATTTAGTACCCTAGGTTGCAAATGAAGCATAAGCAAAACTTAAGGCACAAACAACCCTAGGTAACACAAAAGTGAATTGAGTATTTGATATTGGATATTGAAATTGTGCAAGTGAAGGCACAAAATTAATAGAAAATGGCACAATTAACAATAAACAATCTAATAATGAACAAAAACTCCTTATTCATCATGAAACATAATGAAAAAGTCACATGGAAAGGTATTTGTTACAAAAAGTGATAAACTTGATAAAAAATCAAGTTAAGTCACTTAAACAAATGCAAAGCATTAACAAGGAACAAGTACCGGACATGTGATGAATTTGATATGAAAATCATGATGAACAAGTAATTTCAACTCAAATCACTTAATTCAAAAGTGTACAATTCAAGATGCCAAACAAGGATATAGCCTAACACATATGGTCGCAACAACATATGCATCAAACTCACAATTCATCAAGGCAATCAAAGACTTTATACATAATGCACATATTCATTAAATCAACTAAATCAAAATTTAAGCATGAAGCAACCCAACAATCATCAAGAAACACTTGCAACTTATTTAATTAACAAAACCAAAATTAATATAATTACTAAAATAGAAATCAAATGCAAACAAAACAAAGTTGAACAAGTAGAGAAGAGGGCAAAAGCAAGAGAAGAGAGGGGTGGAAGAAAGAAGAAGAGAAGAAGTAGAGAGAAAAGAAGAAAAGAAGTGTAATGGTGAGAAAACAGGGGCGTGTGTACGCACACTATGAGGAAAAGGGAAGGTGTGCGAGCGCACACTCTATGCGAGCACTCTGAACAGAGGGGACATAAGGTTCTGTGCATACGCATAGAAGCGTGTGTGGACACAGAGAAGGGAAAAGAGAGGGGGTGTTCCCACGCACAAGTGGTGCGTGGGCTGTGAGCAGAGGGGATTCCAGAGGTTGTACATGTGCACATAGCTATGCGCACGCACAGGTAGGTTTTTTTTTTAGGCATGAGTTGGATCATGTCTGCGTGCACACACAGATCCGTGCGCACGAATAAGAGCATAAGGGGGCAGGGGTTCACACGCACAGGCTGCGCCAACGCTCCTACCAGAGGGAGTGTAAGGCCGTGTGTGGGCGCACAACTCTATGCGCTCGCACAATGGGTGCAAATAAGGAGGTGCGTGCGTACGCACAAGTTGGTGCATACGCACAAAGAGCAAAACACAGGGGAATGCACGCGCACAAAGTGTGCTGGCACTGCGAACAGGGGCTTAGCAAGGTAGTGTGCGTACGCACAGTTGGGTGTGTACGCATAGGACACATTTTTCAGTTGTTGTGTGCATGCGCAAGCTCATACTCTGTTTTTTCCAAAAATTTTTCTTTAAAATCTAAGGCACCGAGCCTTAGCTCAACCAAAATACAACCCCAAAACATGCAAGAACCCATAAATTCATTATCCAAACCAAAATTAACTTACAAAACTCAAATTTAAACTAATTCTAAGCTAACCAATCAAACAAACATGCAATAAAGGCAAATTATATACAAAAAAAGAGTAGAGTTAGAACCATGTAACCAAGCACTTTTATTTAATGTCTTTAAGTTAGACAATTGGGAGAGCCCTTGCTATGATGGCTTGTGCTTGACTTCCTCACCAATGCTAGAATTTGCAATGTCCTCCGGGATCTCAATCCTAACCATCAACAAAAACAAAACATAACCAAAAAGCAAGCTATTTAAATATTAACATATATACAATAGCCAAAAACTTTACACAATTGCAACTCTCCGGCAACGGCGCCAAATTTGATGATAAACCAATTTGCTTAAGTTAGGAATTTGATTATCAAAATAGAATTGGCGTTGTAAGTATAGTCCTAACCCAACAATTTGACCATCAATCAAATGTTATCACAATTTAAACCAAATATAAACCGAGAGTATTTAACTCCCGGGTTATTCTTCCCTAGGAGTTGCAATTAAGGTGCTCAATTATTGGCTATGTGGGAGCATGGGGAATTGGGAAAGCAAGAGAGCAAGTAATGTAAATGGAAAGAAAGTAAATGATCATGCAAGGAATTAAAAGTCAAAGTAATAAAATGCAAGGAAAGGAAACTTCAAATGCAAGAAAAGGGAATTCAAATGCAATAAAACCTCTTGGCATGGATTGAGAGCTAAGGTTACCTATCCTAGTCATTGACCACAAACACATGATGATTATGAGGAGTTAATCCTACTTAGTCAATCCTACATTGAGGATAAGTCAAATAGGCATAGTTAATTCCAATCCCTAAGTCTTATGTCAACACTAATGGGTCACATAGAGTCAAGGGAGACCAAATCAACTAACTACTCTAATGTATCAAATAAGAATGGACATCAATGACTCAAGGATCACCAAAGTCATCAATTCCAAGCCAAGAGTGTAGAAAAACTAAGTGAAAACTAAGCCAAGCATTTTATCAAAAACTTGGTGTGCATGAAAATAAAATAATATTAAATTGCATTAAAAATAAAAGCTAACTACCAAAAGCAAGAAAATCATAACTACAACTAAGGAAAGCAATAAATGACATGAAAACATAAATTGCATTAATTGTAAATTAAGATAACAAGAGTGTGCATAAACACAAAAATAACAAAATAAAGGAAATCATAAAGGAAATGAAGAAGAAGAAAGATGCAATAACAATAAATAACAATGAAAAGTAAATGAAAACAAGAATTAAAAGTAAAAATTACAAGAAATTAAACTAAAGAACCCTAATTCTAGAGAAAAGGGGGAGCTTCTCTCTCTATAATACAACCTACATAATACTAAACTAACCCTAATTTCTCCCCCCCTTCAAATGGAGTGAGGCCTTCCTTCATATAGCACTCAATCAGCTTCAGAAAGTCCCAAAATTGGGCCCTGGAGGCCCAAAAAATTGCCCCCAGCGATTTGCAATAAATGAGTCACGCGCTGGGACGTGTGCGTATGCACAGGTTGTCGTGCATACGCACAGATGTTTTTGTGGCTTTTGTACGTACGCACAAGTGGTTGTGCGCACGCACACTCCAATGTGGGCTTCTCCTTTGTTTTCTTCATGTTTTCTCCCAATTCCTTACTTTTCTTCCACTCTTATCAAGCCATTCCAACCTATTACACCTGAAATCACTAATCAAAGCCATCAAGGCATCGAATGGGATAAAATTGGGATAAAATTGATTAAATTAAGCACAAAATAGCATGTTTTCACAATTAGGCTCAATTAAGGGAGAGAATGTAAAAGCATGCTATTTGGATGAATAAATGTGGGTTTATGTAATGAAATCCATTCAAATCAAACCAAAATATACCGGAAAATATGGACTCAACAATTCTCCCACACTTAAACAATAGCATGTCCTCATGCTAATCACAACTAAAGGAGAAGGATAAGGAGGGGAAAACAATTTATTCAATGTACTAACTACATGCATGCAATTATGCAAAATGCAATTGGTGCACGAAATTGTGATCTCAGGCAACGGCGCCAGAAACTCTGTACGCACGTCTTAATAAATCATTTTTCATTCACAACTTCGATAAAACTAACCAGCAAGTGCACTGGTTCGTCCAAGTAATAAACCTTACGTGAGTAAGGGTCGATCCCACGGAGATTGTTGGTATGAAGCAAGCTATGGTCACCTTGTAAATCTCAGTCAGGCGGATATAAAATAGTTATGGAGTTTTCGAACATTAATAATAAATAGATAGAAAATAAGGATAGAAACACTTATGTATATCATTGGTGAGAATTTCAGATAAGTGTATAGAGATGCTTTCGTTTCTCTGAACCTCTGCTTTCCTGCTGTCTTCATCCAATCAGTCTTACTCCTTTCCATGGCTGGCTTTATGTAAGGACATCACCGTTGTCAATGGCTACTTTTTATCCTCTCTGGAAAATGGTCCGATGCGCTGTCACTGCATGGCTAATCGTCTGGAGGCATCACCCTTGTCAATGGCTGCATCCCATCCTCTTGTGAAAATAGTCCAAATGCTCTGTCACAGCACGGCTAATCGTCTGAGGTTCTCGATCATACTGGAATAGGATTCACCCTCCTTTTGCGTCTGTCACTACGCCCAGCACTCGCGAGTTTGAAGTTCGTCACAGTCATTCAATCCCAGAGTCCTACTCGGAATACCACAGACAAGGTTTAGACTTTCCGGACTCTCATGAATGCCGTCATCAATCTAACTTATACCACGAAGATTCTGATTAAGAGATCCAAGAGATAATCATCCAATCTAAGGTGGAACGGAAGTGGTTGTCAGGCACCCGTTCGTGGGGGAATGATGATGATTGTCACGTTCATCACATTCATGTTGAAGTGCGAATGAATATCTTAGAAGCGGAATAAGTTGAATTGAATAGAAAAACAGTAGTACTTTGCATTAATTCATGAGGAACAGCAGAGCTCCACACCTTAATCTATGGAGTGCAGAAACTCTACCATTTGAAAATACATAAGTGAATTTAAGGTAAGCATGGCCGAGTGGCCAGCCTCCCATGGAGGTCTAGAGATCCAAAAATGACCAAAAGATGTCTAATACAATAGTAAAAAGTCCTATTTATACTAAACTAGTTACTAGGGTTTACAGAAGTAAGTAATTGATGCATAAATCCACATCCGGGGCCCACTTGGTGTGTGCTTGAGCTGAGCTTGGATGTTCCATGTGCAGAGGCTCTTTCTGGAGTTGAACGCCAGGTTATAACGTATTTCTGGCGTTCAACTCTGGTTTGTGACTTGTTTCTGGCGTTTAACTCCAGATAGCAGCGTAGAACTGGCGTTCAACGCCCTTTTACATCGTCTAAACTCGTTCAAAATATGGACTATTATACATTTATGGAAAGCCCTAGATGTCTACTTTCCAACGCAATTAGAAGCGCGCCATTTTGAGTTCTGTAGCTCCAGAAAATTCACTTTGAGTGCAGGGAGGTCAGAATCCAACAGCATCAGCAGTCCTTCTTCTACCTCTGAATCTGATTTTTGCTCAAGTCCCTCAATTTCAGCCAGAAAATACCTGAAATCACAGAAAAACACACAAACTCATAGTAAAGTCCAGAAATGTGAATTTAACATAAAAACTAATAAAAACATCCCTAAAAGTAACTAGATTCTACTAAAAACATACTAAAAACAATGCCAAAAAGCGTATAAATTATCCACTCATCACAACACCAAACTTAAATTGTTGCTTGTCCCCAAGCAACTGAAAATCAAATAGGATAAAAAGAAGAGAGTATACTATAAATTCCAAACTATCAATGAAACATAGCTCCAATCAGATGAGCGGGACTTGTAGCTTTTTGCCTCTTGAATAGTTTTGGCATCTCACTTTATCCATTGAGGTTCAGAATGATTAGCATCTATAGGAACTCAGAGTTCAGATAGTGTTATTGATTCTCCTAGTTCAGTATGATGATTCTTGAACACAGCTATTTTATGAGTCTTGGCCGTGGCCCTAAGCACTTTGTTTTCCAGTATTACCACCGGATACATAAATGCCACAGACACATAATTGGGTGAACCTTTTCAGATTGTGACTCAGCTTTGCTAAAGTCCCCAATTAGAGGTGTCCAGGGTTCTTAAGCACACTCTTCTTTAGCTTTGGACCTTGACTTTAACTGCTCAGTCTCAAGTTTTCACTTCACACCTTCACGCCACAAGCACATGGTTAGGGACAGCTTGGTTTAGCCGCTTAGACCAGGATTTTATTCCTTTAGGCCCTCCTATCCACTGATGTTCAAAGCCTTGGGATCCTTTTTATTTGCCCTTGCCTTTTGGTTTTAAGGGTTATTGGCTTTTTGCTCTTGCCTCTTGGTTTTAAGAGCTTTTGCTTGCTTTTTCTTTTTCTTTCTAATTTTTTTTTGCTATTTTTTTTCTCTTTTTTTTTCCTCAAGCTTTGTTCTTTGCTGCTTTTTCTTGCTTCAAGAATCATTTTTATGATTTTTCAGATTATCAAATAACATGTCTCCTTATCATCATTCTTTCAAGATCCAACATATTTAACATTCTTAAACAACAACTTCAAAAGACATATGCACTGTTTAAACATTCATTCAGAAAACAAGAAGCATTGTCACCCCATCAATATAATTAAACTAAGTTCAAGGATAAGTTCGAAACTCATGTACTTCTTGTTCTTTTGAATTAAAACATTTTTCATTTAAGAGAGGTGATGGATTCATAGGACATTCATAACTTTAATACAAAGTTACTAAATACTAATGATCATGTAATGAAGACACAAACATGGATAAGCACTTAACATAGAAAACGAAAAACAGAAAATAAGAACAAGGAATGAGTCCACCTTAGTGATGGTGGCGTTTCCTTCTTGAGGAACCAATGATGTCCTTGAGCTCTTCTAGGTCTCTTCCTTGTCTTTGTTGCTCCTCCCTCATTGCTTTTTGATCTTCTCTTATTTCATGAAGGATGATGGAGTGCTCTTGATGTTCCACCCTTAATTGTCCCATGTTGGAACTTAATTCTCCTAGGGAGGTGTTTATTTGCTCCCAATAGTTTTGTGGAGGAAAATGCATTTGAGGCATCTCCGGGATCTCATGGTGATGAGCTTCCTGCGCCTCTTGAGCTCCATGAATGGGCTCTCTTGCTTGCTCCATCCTTTTCTTAGTGATGGGCTTCTCTTCCTCAATGGGAATGTCTCCTTCTATGAAAGCTTCAGCTGAGTAACATAGATGGCAAATAAGATGAGGAAAAGCTAGCCTTGCCCCATGGGAGGGCTTTTCGGCTATTTTGTAGAGTTCAAGGGAGATGACTTCATGAACTTCTACTTCCTCTCTAATCATGATGCTATGGATCATGATGGCCCGATTCACAGTAACTTCAGATCGGTTGCTAGTGGGGATGATGGAGCGTTGGATGAACTCCAACCATCCTCTAGCCACAGGCTTGAGGTCCAGTCTTCTTAATTGAATCGGCTTGCCTTTGGAGTCAATCTTCCATTGAGCTCCTTCCACACATATGTCCATAAGGACTTGGTCCAACCTTTGATTAAAGTTGACCCTTCTAGTGTAGGGGCGTGCATCTTCTTGCATCATAGGCAAGTTAAATGCCAACCTCACATTTTCCGGACTAAAATCTAAGTATTTCCCCCAAACCATGGTGAGATAATTCTTTGGGTCTGGGTTCTTACTTTGATCATGGTTCCTAGTGATCCATGCATTGGCATAGAACCCTTGAACCATTAGGATGCTGACTTGTTGTACGGGTTTTGTTAGAACTTCCCAACCTCTTCTTTGGATTTCATGTCGGATCTCCGGATACTCATTCTTCTTGAGCTTGAGAGGGACCTCAGGGATCACCTTCTTCTTGGCCACAACATCATAGAAGTGGTCTTGATGAGCTTTGGAGATGAATCTTTCCATCTCTCATGACTCGGAGGTGGAAGCTTTTGTCTTTCCTTTCCCTTTTATAGAGGATTCTCCGATCTTAGGTGCCATCAATGGTAATGGAAAAACAAAAAGCTTATGCTTTTACCACACCAAACTTAGAATATTGCTCGCCCTCGAGCAAGAAAAGAAAGAATAGATGAAGAAGAAGAAGAAAATATGGAGGAGAGGGAGAGAGAGGTGTGTTTCGGCTAAGAAGGGGAAGAGAGGGTTGTGTTGTGTGAATTTGAAGAAGAATGGAGGGCTATATATAGGGAAGGGAGGGGGGTAAGGTTTCGGCCATATAAGGTGGGTTTGGGTGGGAAATTGATTTTGAATTTTGAAGGTAGGTGGAGTTTTTGAGGTAGGTTTATGGGGAAGAGTGGATGGATGTGAGTGGTGAAGTGGTGATAGGGAAGAGAGATTGAGGTGATTGGTGAAGAGTTTTGGGGAAGAGTGTTTATGGGATTGTGTGAAAGATGGGTGAGAAGAAGTGAGTGGAGGTAGGTGGGGATCCTGTGGGGTCCACAGATCCTAAGGTGATCCTGTGGGGTCCACAGATCTTGAGGTGTTCAAGGATTTACGACCTTGCACCAAATTGGGCATGTAAAATGCCCTTGCACACAACTCTGGGCGTTCAGCGCCAGCTTAGTGCTTGTTCTGGGCGTTGAACGCCCATTTGTTGCCCATTTCTGGCGTTGAACGCCAGAACCATGCTTGTTCTGGGCGTTCAGCGCCAGCTCTTCTCCAGGGTGCATTTCTAGCGTTCAAACGCCCAGATGATGCCAATTTCTGGCGTTCAGCGCCAGAACCATGCTCTGTTCTGGCGTTGAATGCCCAAAACATGCTTCTTACTGGCGTTTAAACGCCAGTAAGGTCTTCCTCCAGGGTGTGATTTTTCTTCTGCTGTTTTTGATTCCGTTTTCAATTTTTTTATATTTATTTTATGACTCCACATGATCATGAACCTAATAAAACATGAAAAACAATGAAAATTAGATAAATAAACATTGGGTTGCCTCCCAATAAGCGCTTCTTTAATGTCAATAGCTTGACAGTGGGCTCTCGTGGAGCCTCACAGATGTGCAGAGCTTTGTTGAGACCTCCCAACACCAAACTTAGAGTTTGGATATGGGGGTTTGACACCAAACTTAGAGTTTGGTTGTGGCCTCCCAACACCAAACTTAGAGTTTGACTGTGGGGGCTTTGTTTGACTCTGCTTTGAGAGAAGCTTTTTATGCTTCCTCTCTATGGATGCAGAGAGAGATCCTTGAGTTGTAAACACAAGGTTGTCCTCATTTATTTGAAGGATCAATTTTCCTCTGTCCACATCAATCACAGCTCTTGCTGTGGCTAGGAAAGGTCTTCCTAGGATGATGGATTCATCCTCATCCTTCCCAGTATCTAGGACTATGAAATCAGTAGGGATGTAAAGGCATTCAACCTTTACTAACACGTCCTCTACTTGTCCATAAGCCTGTTTTCTTGAATTGTCTGCCATCTCTAATGAGATTTTAGCAGCTTGCACCCCAAAGATTCCCAGTTTCTCTATTACAGAGAGGGGCATGAGGTTTATTCCTGAACCAAGGTCACACAGAGCCTTAAAGATCATGGTGCCTATGGTACAAGATATTAAGAACTTTCCAGGATCCTGTTTCTTCTGAGGCAATGTCAGTTGATCCAGATCACTTAGTTCATTGGTGAACAAGGGAGGTTCATCTTCCCAAGTTTCAATGCCAAATAATTTGGCATTCAGCTTCATGATTGCACCAAGGTACTTGGTGACACTACAACAAATATGGCCTTTAGCAACGCCAAATTTTGCAACGCCTTAAAACCGTTCTCTTAGATAGGTTTAGACAACGGTTTTTTAAAGTATTACTGGTGAATTTCATTTTTCATCAATTTCTAGCAACACAGTAAAACCGTTCTGTTTGACTATTTTAAAGAACGGTTTTATAACCGTTACCATGAGTTGGCTTTAAGCAACGGTTTTTTATTGTTGTTTAAAGAATTGCACAAAAGAAACGCATCAAAATCGTTGCCGAAATGCTACACTTTAAAACCGTTCCATTAGATTGTCTTAGACAACGGTTTTTACAGTGTTGCTGTTGAAGTTCATTTTTTCATTACGCTATAGTAACAAAATAAAACCGTTCTCTTTTGACTATTTTAAAGAACAGTTTTACAACCATTACAACAATTGTTTATGAAACAACTATTTTTTAATATTATTTAAATAATTATACAAATTAAACAATACCAATAAAAATAATTTCAGATAATCATATAAATATAAACTATTTTTTCTATAAATACTAAATTTATAAAATACTCAAAAACTATTGTTATAAATAAATAATAAATGTTATTTTAAAAAAAATAATATTAAAATAAATTTATAATAAATATTATATATTATTATTATAAATATAAAAATATTATATTTTGAAAACATAAAGTTAAAATAAATTTATAATAAATATTATATATTATTATTATTATAAATATATAAAAAATATTATATTTTAAAAACATAAAGTTAAAATAAATTTATAATAAATATGATATATTTTTATTATAAATATATAACAAATATTAATATAAAAAAATAAAATTAAAATAATTTTAGAATAAATATTATATATCCGTTGAATAAATATTTTACTTTATAATTTTATTAAAATTTTCATATTATCTTTATTTTTTTTTTCTTAACCCTAACTCTATAACCTAATTTCTAAATTAACCATACATAAAGAAAAGAAAAGAAACGAGAAAAGGGAGCTCGAAGGGGGGAAACCAGAAGGGCGAAGAAACAGAGAAGAAGAGAGGGAAGAGATGGAAGGGACGGCGCCAGCAAGGGTTCCACCGTCGTCGCCGTCGCCGTCGCCGTAGAGTGGAGGTGGAGGAGTGACCGAGAGAGAGTCTGACGTGAGGGAGAAGAGAACGCGAGAACTAGGGAAGGAGGGAGGCTCTATTCCGCGCCGCCATGCCTTCACGCCGCCGAAGGAGGTCACGTCACCGTCAGATCTGAAGCCGAGGAGCCGAACGCCGTCGAAGCCGCACCGTCGCGTCACCGTGGCTGTGCCTCCGTCGAACCCGTCACACCGCCGCTGCCGTGATGTCATTACTGTCGCGAGGGAGAAGAGATGCGTGAGGAAGGAAGCTCGTAGGGGAGAAAAAAGACGCCGCCTGTGCTGCCAGCTCCGTCGCGTCTGATCTCCACTGTCGCCGTCGAAGGTCCGTCGCCGAGGACGTGGAGAGGAGCCGCCGTTCATGCTTGTCGCCACCAAAAGAGGAGCCGCTACCGCCGTCGATTGTCACTGGAGAACACACCGTACCGCCGTGCCTCTGGTCGCCGGAATCACAGACCGGAGAGAAGGGGGCTGCCTTTCCTGTTGCTGCTGCCTCGTTCTTTTATTGTAAGCCATCTCTGTTTTGAATTCCATTGAATTCATTTTTGTTTTTGATTCCATCGAGTTTGAATTCTCCATTTTGCTGCAACCATGGTCACTGTTGTTGGAGTTTAATTGATTTGGTTTCTGTTTTGATTTGAATTTTGATTTGGTATAATGCTGCCTGTTTTGGTCACTGCTTCTCTGAGTTTAAATGATGGGTTCTCTCAGTGATAATATTCTAGGTGATTGAGTGATGCAACTTTTATGTAAATTAAGATTTATGACACTCCCTGTAAACATAGAGATGGATTATCACACTTCACCACCCTAAAGATACTGTAAACATGGAGATGGATTATAACTGGTGACTATTTCCTTATGAGGAGTAGCATTCTAGAGTTATGCATGAGTTATAGAGTTCATGAGTACATGCAATCCATCTTTTTGATTTTGTAGCACTATGCTTTTGCTATATTTCAATGTCAGACTTAATTTGATACCCTAAACAAGCTGCTCTTACATTGTATTTTTATTGTTGCTATACTGTGCATTATTTCTACTATTATTTTTGCTTTGTATATTACTAATATATGACCTGTTTTCACATTAAGATTGGTGTATTAGTACTTCTATTGATTAGGCACATCTTATTAAAAGATGGGAATTTTTTTCTGCTTTTTGCAATAGGTGTGGAACATGGAAATGAGATAAACTCTGCAGTAGTTGCAGACAAGTGCGGTACTGCTCTGAGAAACACCAGGTAGCCGAATTGTTTAGATGTTTTATTTAGTCTTCTTTCCACAAATTATATCCTAATAGTTATCTTTTGTTTTCCTCATCCCCTCTCTCTATTAGTAAACATTATTAGCATTAGGCTTAGTATTATATTTAATTTGCTAACTTTTTTGTTCACAGGAAAATCATTATGAAGGTGAGGGAGAACTTAGTATTATATTTAATTCTGCTTCACTGCTTCTACCTCGCTGCTTCTGCTTCACTGCCTTGGCTGATTGTGGGTTGTCATCTGTGGTAAGTGGTCTTTTTCTGATTTTCTTTTGTTTAGTTAGGGCGTGTTTGGCTGTTGGCCATTTTGTTGGAGTTAAGAAGAAGAAAGGAAAGCGGTGTGTGAGTTTCTGCTTTTGTGTTTGTTTCAGTCCTTTGAATAGTGATTAGAGTTTGGATTATGAGATGAGACGTGATTAACTGATTATGGTGTTGCGATTAGGGAGCAGAATAAAGTATGGGAATGTGGGATTTGCTAATCTTTTGCTGTTGCTTTTGTTCACTAAATTATTATTTGGAAATGCTGTTGCTTTTGTTCACTAAATTATTATTTGGGGGCGGCAGGGCGGGGGTTGAAAAAGAGTGTTCGATGAGCATGATGATGAAAATGGTTGTATGTGAGGACATGGCTTTTTGTTATTTTCATTAATAAGCACGATTAATTTACTTGAATTGATTAATTTGAGCTAGGCTTTCAATAAAATCAAGACTCAAGTTAAATAGCAAAACCCGAACAAGAAAATCAAGACTCAAGTGTTAAATAGTTAGTTTTCTTATAGCAGTTGTGAGAGTCTGTGACTTTTACTTGGTGCACTAGGCTATAAATAACTCTCTCTCTCTCTCTCTCATTGAGTTGTAATTGCTGTGATTTTTCTATAAATAACTCTCTCTACGCGGCTGGAATAAATCATTAGCAATAGTGAAATTATGGAATTTTATTCATCTGGCTAAATGGATGAAGCTATTTTTTTTTTCAATTAAATGTATATAAATCGATAAGAGGGATGGTATATAATGCTAAAAATATTAATGTTTTAGTCTCTTTGAATATATTATGGTAATTTTAATTATTCTCTTTGTATAGAGACAACTGTGAAGAAAACATGAGGACCTACACAATGGTTGAAGATTCATGCAAGATAGTTAGAAGATAGAGAAGAAATTACTCTAAATATTGAAGGAGAGAGAATTGGTCCTACTGATGAAGTTGTAAACAACTTGAGCAAATTGGGCATAGTGGCAAGGAACTCATATGTTTGTCCATTAATTTTCACAAACTGGAAGGGGATTAAAGATAAAGAAGCTATTTGGGAATATGTTCAAGTGAGAATATTAGTCTTGTTTCTTTTAGAAACTTAAGGAAATGTACACATTTTATTCTTATTAGCAAATAATATGTGATTGTGGATCTTACAACAATTTTTATAAGTCAAATTTGATGGAAATGTTCAATTATTTTTCTTTAGTGACTTTATTCAAGTAGTTTAGATTATTTATTGACATTAAATAATAAAAAAAAATTGAAATTAAAACCGTTGCCGAAAACGACATCAACAGTAATGCTTTAAAACTGTTGTCATAGATGGTTATAAACTGGCAACGGTTTTAAAACCGTTGCCGAAACTTGGCACCAACGGTAACGGTTTAAAACCGTTGGCTATGTGAATAATAAAATTACAACAGTTTAAAACCGTTGCATATTCAGTTACGGTTTTAAACCGTTGTCATGTTAATAGGAACGGTTCGAAACCGTTGCTTATTAAGTAACGGATCAAAACCGTTGTTTAAAATTTTTCGTCAAAACCGTTGTCTATGCCACTAACTGTGGCAACGGTTTTTCTGTTACCGTTGCCTTAGGTAAAAAACCGTTGCCTTTGAGCATTGGTAACGGCCGCATATACCACAGGTCAAAAACCGTTGCCAAAGCGTTGCCTAAAGTTTTGGGAACGGTTTTTCAATCTACGGCAACGGTTTTTGACCGTTGCGAAAAGCCTTGTTTGTTGTAGTGTGACTTGCTCCTCAGTGACATCCTCATTCTCTTCAGAAGAGGAATACTCATCAGAGCTCATGAATGGCATAAGGAGGTTTAATGGAATCTCTATGGTCTCTAGTTGAGCCTCAGATTCTTTTGGTTCCTCAGAGGGAAGCTCCTTATTGATCACTGGGCGTCCCAGGAGGTCTTCCTCACTGGGATTCACATCCTCAACCTCCCTTACAGGTTCGGCCATGGTAATTAATTCAATGGCCTTGCATTCTCCTTTTGGATTCTCTTCTGTATTGCTTGGGAGAGTACTAAGAGGGATTTCAGTGATCCTTTTACTTAGCTGGCCCACTTGTGCCTCCAAATTTCTAATGGAGGACCTTGTTTCATTCATGAAACTTACAGTGGCCTTAGATAGATCAGAGACTAAGTTTGCTAATTTAGAGGTATTTTGTTCAGAGTTCTCTGTCTGTTGCTGAGTGGATGATGGAAAAGGCTTGCTATTGCTAAACCTGTATCTTCCACCATTATTAAAGCATTGTTGAGGCTTTTGTTGATCCTTCCATGAGAGATTTGGATAATTTCTCCATGATGGATTATAGGTGTTTCCATAAGGTTCACCTAAGTAATTCACCTCTGCTATTGCAGGGTTCTCAGGATCATAAGCTTCTTCTTCGGAAGACGCCTCTTGAGTACTGTTGGATGCAGCTTGCATTTCATTCAGACTCTGAGAAATCATATTGACTTGGTGAGTGTGTAGAGTTTAATCACTCAATCCTCTTGTAATCATGTTTTTCAAAGATTTGTTTTTAATCTTACAATCAACAAATATGTGAAGCCTGAATGCAATAATCATGAGGACTTATTAGGGTTGTAATGGGGTTAGGATATGGGTAGGATTAATATGGTTAAGTGGGCTAATAGATTGGATCTTTGATTAGCTTAAGTATCCCACCTAATCCTATATCAACCTATATACACAAAAGAAACCAACTTAACTCCCTATTAATCCTCTTTCTTACATTCACTCATGCATCTTCTTTCCAATTCACACACATATGCATCCTTTATTTATATTGTTATTTTCTTTTCTTTTTTTTTATTTTTTTTGGCAAAGGTATGTACACCAAAATTTTTTTTTATCATATAAAAGAGATGCATATGTTTTAAGTATAGAATGCATGAGTGTTTACCCATTTTCCAAAATTTCCTCATTGAAAACCCAATGAAACTCTCTACCAATGTTTCCCACAAATCACCCCCCCACACTTGATTAACACACACACTCAAACCCAAGCTAATCAAAGATACAATCAATGGACACAATGGTCTTTCACTTAGGGCAAATTATGTGCTTAAAATTAAAACAAAGGGGAATTAAAGGCTCAAAAGTGATTTACAAAGGTAGATGTAAGGGTTGTCCATAAGGGTTAAGAGAGTTTAATTAAAAAATGGCCTCAATCATACTAAATGCATTCAAAACAACAAATATAGGACATAAAGATTCAAGCAAATCAAAGATCACAATTATAAAAGAAGTTTAACACACAAGAACAAAAATTGTGGTTGAAACTGTGCAACCACACAATCAAAGCTCAGATCTCACTTGGTATTTGTTCAAGCTCTTTTCTATGTTCCATAAAAAAGATACTTCAAGCAAGTTCAAAAACAAGTTTTCAAATCTAATCAATAGAATGCCCCAAAAAGAGATTTCTTGAAAACTCTTTGTTGTTTTTACCAAAATTATTCAATCTAACATGCAACATGCAAGTATTTACTATCATATAACTATAAGCATTAAAGAGATATATACAAACAACCAAACCAAACAAAATGCAAATAAGAACAAAACTTGCAAAAATTGAAGAAAAGGGAACAAAAAAAAGAATGTTGCAAAGTGTCTAAGAAAAGAAATTTTACCTTCCTTGAAGTTAGCGATCCTCCTCCACACTTAAATAATGCACGGTCCTCTTCGCATGCACTCAATCCGGGGGTGAAGAGATGCTGTAAGAGGCTCCATCTTAGCTGGTGGGCTCCAGGGGCTCCAGTTGCTTTGTAGACAAAGAAACAACAATTGAGGAAAGGTAAGATATATGTGGTATGATAAAAGGCAATATGTGTATTCTAAATGCATGCACAATTTAGAACACAAACATTGGCAGGGTAAAAACAACAATCACCTATTCAAAAGAAATAGCATGCATTCCTCAGTTTAGTACCCTAGGTTGCAAGTGAAGCATAAGCAAAACTTAAGGCACAAGCAACCCTAGGTAACACAAAAGTGAATTGAGTATTTGATATTGGATATTGAAATTGTGCAAGTGAAAGCGCAAAATTAATAGAAAAGGGCACAATTAACAATAAACATCCAATAATGAACGAAAATTCCTTATTCATCATGAAACATAATGAAAAAGTCACATGGAAAGGTATTTGTTACAAAAAGTGATAAACTTGATAAAAAAATCAAGTTAAGTCAGTTAAACAAATGCAAAGCATTAACAAGGAACAAGTACCGGACATGTGATGAATTTGATATAAAAATCATGATGAACAAGTAATTTCAACTCAAATCACTTAATTCAAAAGTGCACAATTCAAGATGCCAAACAAGGATATAGCCTAACACATATAGTCGTGACAGCCTATGCATCAAACTCACAATTCATCAAGGCAATCAAAGACTTGATACATAATGCACATATTCATTAAATCAACTAAATTAAAATTTAAGCATAAAGCAACCCAACAATCATCAAGAAACACTTGCAACTTATTTAATTAACAAAATCAAAACTAATATAATTACTAAAATAGAAATCAAATGTAAACAAAACAAAGTTGAGCAACTAGAGAAGAGGGCAAAAGCAAGAGAAGAGAGGGGTGGAAGAAAGAAGAAGAGAAGAAGTAGAGAGAAAAGAAGAAAAGAAGTGTAGTGGTGAGAAAACAGGGGCGTGCGTACGCACACTATGGGGAAAAGGGAAGGTGTGCGAGCGCACACTCTATACGAGCGCTCTGAACAGAGAGGACATAAGGTTCTGTGCGCATATTTCACCGTATTCCTAGAAGGAAGTTTCAATGTTGGACTTATATATTTCACCCAATTTCTAAATCTCCTATCATCAACCATATTAATGTCTTATCCCCAGCAACTACATAAGAAGCAAACATATCTCTAGCCACTCCTGAATCAATCTTAAGTGAACCCATTTTAAGTTGCAATTCTGCTATAGTCTGACCAATATCTTCATGCTTAATTTAAGTACAACTATCAAGATGTTGTTTTAAAGTAGAAGTGCCATATCGCTTACCTCCAGCTTTAAACACCTTCTTGCATCCTTTACACTCAGAACATTCTACCCCATCCTTATCTGGACCAAGTTTTCTGAAAAAATTCCAAACATCAGATGATGCTGATCTGGCCCATTTCGAACTAGGTTTATTGATGAGCGGATATTTATACACTTTTTGGCATCATTTTCATATTATTTTAGTCATGTTTTGCTTAAGTTTTATTATATTTTTATAGGTTTTAGTAAAAAATTCATATTTTTGGATTCTACTTTGAGTTGTTGTGTTTTATGATGATTTCAGGTAAATTCTGGCTGAAATTGAGTTGCTTTAGAAAAGTCTGTTTCAGAGAAAGGATTGCAGATGCTGTCAGATTCTGACCTCCACACACTCGAATGAGCATTTCTGGAGCTACAGAAGTCCAAATCTTGCGCTCTCAACGGCTTTGGAAATCTAACATCCAGGACTTTCCAGCAATATATAATACTTTATACTTTTCTTTGGAAATGAAGGCCCAAAACTGGTGTTCAATGCCAGCTACCAACCTCATTCCTGGCGTTGGACGCCCAAAAGGGAGCAGCTGGCGCCCAACGCCCAAAAAGGAGTCCAAAGCTGGCGTCCAACGCCCCAGAGGGAGTACCAACTCGTGGCTTCACCCCAAGCTCAGCCCAAGTACTCAACCAAAGTGGGCTCAAGGATGAATTTCGCACCTCTAGTCTATTCTATCATATTTTTGTACTTCTTAGTTATTAGATTAGTATATATAGAACAAGGATCACCCTTGTTCAGGACCTTATGCCATTTTTTCGAATACATTACTACATTCTATACAGTATGAGTCACTAACCTCGTAGGTTAAGGTTAGAAGCACTGCTGATTCTTATGGATTAATAATATCACTATTCTCTTCCAATCTAAGCTTGATTCCATTTTAAGATGTATCTTCGTTCTTCATCCTAATGAATTGGGAGTGTAACTTGATCGTCATCCCTATTCTACTTAGGTTCGTGCGAGTCCTTGAAGGGATAGTTTTGAACCCTAAGCTTGATTATACATCTCTTAGACGGCTAATCTACGACTTCATTGGGGACTTGGAGACATCTGTTCAGCCGAGGTACGGGGTGATTAGGGCCTTTGTGGTATAAGCTAGAATCAGGAAGCAGCATTCTCTGATCCAGAAGATCCGACCTTGTCTGTGGCGTTTTGAGTAGGATCACCAAGGGAATGGACTGTAGAAGGTTCACCTTCGTTCAGATTGGATGACCACTGACCTGGCGTTTGATCTAAAGCAGAGGAGATTAATGACCACTGACCTGGCATTAATCACTTACAGCCTGCCATGGAATGAATAATCAGAAGTTGGAGTAGACATTGAGAAAAGTGGATCCAAAAGGAGAAAGCATCTCCGAAACCTTAACCGTTCTCTCACCACTGATTTCACACCTATCTAGTAACACTTTAATTATTCTGTTTTTATGCGTTTTTCACAACAATTATATTTTCTATCCATCTAACTAGAATCTACAAGATAGCCATTGCTTGTTCAAACTAACAATCTCCGTGGAATCAACCCTCACTCACCTGAGGTATTACTTGGACGACCCGGTGCACTTGCCGATCTATCTGTGTGAATATTGTGGAGTCAATTTTGTGCACCAATTTTTTGGCACCGTTGCCAGGGATTGTTCGAGTTTGACAAACTACTGGACTATCTTATTGCTTAGATTAGGTATTCTTTATGGTTTATTTGCTCTTTTACTTGTGTTTCTTGTTTTCTTTTTCAAAAACTTTTCAAAACCCTTCCTTTTCTTTAGTAATCTTTACCTTTTGTTTGAGTCTTGTGTCATTTTTTAAGTTGGTGTCTCGTTTATTTTCATACTTTCATTAAATTTTCGATTTTTTTGTTACTTTCTTTCTTGGTGTTTGAAACTTCCTTGGTACTTTCTCTTGTTTGATCTTAAAACTTTTATGTTTGGTATCTTTTCTTAGTTTTTGTTGATTTTCCCTTTCTTGATTTTTCGAAAATTGTTCTTGTTGTGCTTCTTTGTGTTCAAAATTTTTCTTTGTATTTTTCTTTATTTGATTTCAAAATTTTTAAGTTTAGTGTGTCTTAAGTGTTTTCCCTTTTAAAATTTCGAAATTAGTGTCCTTGATCTTCAAAATTCTTAAGTTTGGTATCAGTTGAGTTTGTATTGTTCTGTCTTTTGGTTTTTAGTTGGTTCATCTGTTCTTGAGTTTTTGAAAACTTGTTATTGGTTTTTCTTCTTGATATTTGAATTGTTCTTGTTGTTTTCTTGTGTTTAATTTCAAAATCTTTAAGTTTGGTGTCTCTTTATGTTTTTCCTTTCCAAAATTTCGAAAACTATAGTCTTTGATTTCAAAATCTTTAAGTTTGGTGTCATTTTGTGTTTGTCTTTGCAAATTTTCGAAAATTAAGTGCTTTGATTTCAAAAATTTTTAAGTTTGGTGTCCTATTAGTTATCTTTTTGTTATGTTTTCAAATTTCAAATTTTATTGTTTATCTTTTTAATCTTTTCAAATCTTTGTTTTATCTTTTTCTTTAAATTTAAAATTTTATCTTATCTTATTTTAAATTCAATTTTTAAAATTCAAATTTCAAATTCTTATCTTATCTTAATTCAAATTCAATTTTCAAGCATCAAGATTTCAAAATTCAAATTTCAAAATTCAAGTTTTTAAAATTCAAATTTCAAATTTTAAAAAATTCAAATCTCAAATTTTAAAATCAAATCTTTTCAAATCCTATCATATCTTTTTAATTTAAATCTTTCCTATCTTATCCTTTTTTAAATTTTAAAGTTTAATCTTTTTAAATCTTTACTATCTTTTCAAATTTGATTTTCAAAATCTTTAATTTCTAAATCATATCTTTCTTAACTTTTTTTTAAATCTTTATCTTATCTTTCCCTTTTTAAAGTGCTCTATACTCTGATATAGAGACACCTACCTTCCCATTTCCTTGTTTCTTGACTGAGTGCATAGGAACAGGAAGAGTTCACCATGGACCCAAATGGGAATGAACAGTTCAGAAGAACTTTGGGGTCTTATACGGCCCCTACTCCTGACTTCTATGGAATATGTATTAGTATGCCTCCCATTAGAGCAAGCAATTTTGAGCTAAACCCTCAGTTAATTACACTAGTGCAGCAAAACTACCAGGTTCATGGACTGCCACAGGAAGAGCCGACAAAATTCCTTGCGGATTTCTTGCAATATGCTGAGACAGTGTACACTGACGGAGTAGACCAGGATGTCTACAGGATGTTGCTCTTTCCATTTGCTGTGAAAGGCAAAGCAAAGAGGTGGTTGGATAATCAGCCCAAATCAAGCTTGAAAACATGGAATAAGCTTGATAAACCACTATTTTATGGTTTATCTTGTGCTCAATTGAGTGGTTTTTATCAACTCTTTACCCACTTATTCATACTATTTGCATGTTTTACATTTTCCTTCCTGATTTTGTGCTATGATTGAGAACATGCTTCTTTGGCCTTATATTTGCTAATATTAATCATCTCTCATTACAATTAGATGTCTTGATATGTGTGTTAAGTATTTTCAGAGATTACAGGGCAGGAATAGCTTAGAAGATGGAAAGGAAGCACGAAAAAGTGGAAGGAATACAAGAAGTTGAAGGAACTGTAAAGCTGTCAACCTGATCCTCTCGCACTAAAACGGTCATAACTTGAGCTACAAAGGTCCAAACGATGCGGTTCTAGTTGCGTTGGAAAGCTAACATCTGGGGCTTCGATTTGATATATAATTTGCCATAGTTTCCCTGATGATAAGTGACGCGAAAACGTGATCTACGCGGACGCATCGCAGTGGCAAAAATCAGCGTGTTTAAATTCGCAACCAGCGAATTCTGGGCTGTTTCTGGCCCAGTTCTCGGTCCAAAAAACACAGATTAGAGGCTATAAAGTGGGAAAATGCATCCATTCATAAGGAGGCTTTCATATTCATAATTTTAGGATTAGATGTAGTTTTTAGAGAGAGGTTCTCTCCTCTCTCTTAGGATTTAGTTTTAGGATTTAGGATTATTTCAACTTCTTCTCAGGTTCAATGTTCCTTTTATTTATTTTATCAATTTAGTTTATGAACTCTTTATGTTTAGATTGATTTTCTTTACTTAATGCAATTTGAGGTATTTCAGTTTATTATTGCCTTCTTTTATTTATATTACTATTGCTTCCAATATGAAGACATTTTTATTCCAGTAGATTTACTTTTCCCTTTTTGGTCTTGGTTAAGAAATCAGTAACTCAGGAGTTATCAAACTCAAACATGATTGATAATTGTTATCTTTGCTAATTGAATTGAACTTCAATAATCCCAATCTTTCCTTAGGGATTAACTAGGATTTGAAGATCAAACTAATTAGTCACTTGACTTTTCTTTGCTTTAAGTAAAGGCTAACTAAGTGGAATTAAGATTCAATTTTCATCATCATTGATAAGGATAACTAGGATAGGACTTCTAATTTCTCATACCTTGCCAAAAGTTTATTTTACAGTTATTTATTTACTTTACAGTCTTTTACTTATTTCAATTGCAATTTAAAATTACTTGTTCCTCATCTTCAAAGCCCCAATTTACAATCTTCATAACCAATAATAAGAACATACTTCCATGCAATTCCTTGAGAAGACGACCCGAGGTTTAAATACTCGGTTATCAATTTTAAAGGGGTTTGTTACTTGTGACAACCAGAACTTTTGTAAGAAAGGACTTTTGTTGGTTTAGAAGCTATACCTGCAACGAGGATTTATCTGCGAATTTCTAGACCACGCAAAAGTTCTCTCTTTCAAAATGGCGCCGTTGCCAGAGAATTGCAAACGTGTGCCTTATTATTGGTTAATGTAAATATTTTCTTTTTACTTGTTTATTTGTTTTTATTTTTGTTTTTATTTTTGCTTTTTCATAAATTAAGAGGTTATTGGTTTTTATTTAATTCTCAAAAATTTTTTTCAAAAATTTGTTCTTGGTGTTCATCTAGATCTTCAAGTTGTTCTTCGTGTTCATCTTGACCTTCAAGTTGTTCTTAGTTGTTTTCTTCGTTTTGATCTAAAAATTTTAAATTTGGTGTCATTTTATTGTTTTTCTCTTTCGTCATTAAATTCAAAAATTCAAAATTTAAAACTCAAATTTCAAATTTCAAATTTCAATTTTCAAAATTCAAATTAAAAAAAATGATATCTTTTTCATAATCTTATCTTATGTTATTTCAAAAATCAAATTTCAATATTTAAATTTCAAATTTCAAAATTCAAAATTCAAAATTCAAATTTCAAAAATTTAAAATTCAAAATTTCAAATTTCAGATTTCAAAATTTAATTTTCAAATTTCAAAATCTAATTTTCAAATTTAAAAATTTAAATTTCAATAACCTTTTAATTTCAATTTGTTTTTATTTTTCGTTTTTAAACTTTTATTTGTTACCATGAGTTCTCACCCTCATCGCTATGAGTCTGGTTACAATTATATTGCAGGAAGAAGAAATTACAATGAGAACAGGCATCAAGGTTGGAACAATCAAAGATGGGAGGAGCCACAAGGATTTGATCAACACTCTTGGCGACAACCACCTCCAATGGACTATCAACAACCACCACTATATGCCTATGAACCATTTCCTCAACATGACTTTGGACCACCAAACTCACAAGCCCCTTTACACCATTTACCTCCATACGACCCTAACCCACATTCACCATACCAATCACCCTATGAACCGAATGAGCCATACATAGATCCACCCCAACCTCCATTGGATAACAATACACTCATCTCTAACATCATTGGTCTCACCTCTACACTCCAAAATCTTATATCCCGCATGAACCAACCTTCTACCTCCAATATTCAACCCTCAAGCTCTAGTACACTTCCTTTTCAACCACATAATGATCTTTTCATCCCATCACCACCCTCCATGGAAGAGCACCCACATCCATCAATCCAAGAGCAAGATGATCCCAATTATGCTATTGATATGGAACAGGAAAGAAGGAATCATCTTCGCGAATCCATACTTCATAAAGAGCTAGAGGAGGCCCTACGGGTAAAGGTAGGAGAGATCCTTGAAGATGAAAGAGTAGTTGAAAGGAGTTGTCATGGAAAGAAAATCATCGAGGATGAGTACGATTTTATACTTAAACAAGTGGACAAAGCAGCAATTATTAAGAAAGAAGTGGTTGCAGACTTAAGAGATGCTGTACCTCCATTGGAAAGTCCAGTCACAGAGCCTCCTTCCACGGTGTTAGATGTTGAAGTTAAGGAGAGCATACAACCTCCAAGGCAGATCATGATTGAAGACTTTGTAGAGGTTGATTGATAAACCCATATTTTATGATATATTTTGTGCTTAGTTTGAGTGATTTATTCAATCCTTCACCCACTTATTCATATTAATTACATGGTTTTACTTTCCATTCCTTATTATGTGATGTATATGAAAAACATGTTTCCTATGCTTTTTAATTAATTATTTTAATTACCTTTATTTCCATTCGATGCCGTGATTAGTGTGTTGAGTAGTTTCAGATCTTCTAAGGCAGGAATGACTTAAAGGATGGAAAAGAAAACATACAAAAATGGAAGGAAAGCGCAAAACGGAGTTTCTGAAGAAGCTGGCATCCACACGATCGAATGGGTGACACGGACGCATGCCAAGCGCGAATCAACAGCGACGCGGCCGCATGACTGACGCGACCGCGCACCTTAAGCAGAACACATATGACCCGGCCGCATGACCGACGCGACCGCGTGACAAGAAAAGCTCCAAATGACGCGACCGCGTGACCCACGCGGACGCGTGACAGAGGCCACGCACCAGAAATTGCAGAAAACGCTCATAGCGAATTCTGAAGCCCTTTTTGGCCCAAATCCAAGTCCAGAAGGCATAGACCAGAGGTTATGAAGTGAGGGAATGCATCCATTCAGAGAGAGCTCACCAATTTTTACTTTCCATGATTTAGATTTAGTTTGGAGAGAGGTTCTCTCCTCTCTCTTTAGGATTAGGATTTAGAATTATGATTTTTATTCACTTTCAGGATTATCTCTTTTGATCAGGTTCAATATTCCTTTTATTTACTTTTGCAAGCTACTTTATGAATCCTTTCATGTTACAGATTACTCTTTTATTAATGTTAATTGAGGTATTTCAGTTTAATATTGATTTCTTTTATTTATGCTATTGTTGCTTTTACTCTAAAGACATCGTTATTCCAAGTAGATTTATTTTTCTCCTTTTGGTCTTGGTTAAGAAATCAGTAACTCAGGAGTTATCAAACTCAAACGTGATTGATAATTGTTATCTTTGTTAATTGAATTGACTTTCCATAATCCCAATCTTTTCTTAGGAAATAAATAGGATTCGAAGATCAAACCAATTAATCCCTTGACCTTCCTTTATCTTAGTAAAGGTTAACAAAGTGGAATTAAGATTCAACCATCATCATCATTGATAAGGATAGCTAGGATAGGACCTCTAATTTCTCATACCTTACCAAAAGTTTGCTTTACAGTATTTATTTATTTTTAACTGCTATTTAAATTATTTGTCATATTTGTTCCTCATTCTTGAAACCCCAAATTTACAATCTCCATAACCAATAATAAGAACATACTTCCCTGCAGTTCCTTGAGAAGACGACCCGAGGTTAAATACTCGGTTATCAATTTTAAGGGGTTTGTTACTTGTGACAACCAAAACATTTGTAAGAAAGGTTGATTGCTTGGTTTAGTAACTATACTTGCAATGAGTATTTACCGTAACTTCTAAACCATCAATCTTCAGTTCTATCATTGATCAAGAGATGGAGATTAAAGAAGAAGAAGCACAACCTCCCATGCCCTGGGTAAGCAATGAAGAAGAGATTGAATTAGAAGAAAGCTACCAAGAGGAAGAGGTTGAAATTGAAGAAGCTTGCAAAGAGGTGGAAGTTGTCAAAGAGCACAAGGGAGTGGAGCTTGGAATCACCTTGCCAAAGTTATTGGAGACCCCTCCCCCTAAGTTGCCATCATCCTTCACAACATTCAAATGGGTAAAATTCATATCCGTTAGCTTTCTAATTCCACTTAAATATGGGCTACTGGAGACGGATGGTCAACTTAGAGCTCTTTGTGACATTAAGAGTAAGAGGAAGATGGTCAATGGTAAGAATTGTCCTGCAAAGTTCATTATGGTTGGAAGCTTTAAGTTTAAACGCAAAGGTTGGTGTAGAGCTCAATTGAATGGGTCTAGAAAGATGTGTGGTAGCTGCAGTGAGAATTCAAATTACTTATCACCCGGCTGGAAAAATACAGATCCCGACAAAAATGGGTGTAAAATCAAGGTTTGGGATGTTTGGATGTAATTGAGTTGTGGATGTCCGAGAATAGTTAATTGGTTTGGTTTCCATTGACGCTAGTCTTTCACTAAGTAATTAGTGAGTTGACTAGGACTTATGGATTGAGATCAATTACACGCTTTGACTAATTCTCAAGGAGGATTGACTAGTTTGGATTGATTCCACACAATTGCCATGTTTGTAGTCCACAACTAGGATAGGAATCCCAAATTCCCTAATTCTCACCAAGAGCTCTTTTTAGTATTTAATTTCCATTTTCATTGCCTTTACTTGCTTTTCTTTAATGCCTTGCTATTTACATCTCTTGCTCTCTTTCTTTCATTCACAATTCCCACGCTCTCTCTCATAGCCAATAATTGTACACTTCATTGCAACTCCTAGGGAAGACGACCCGGGAGCTGAATACTCTCGGTTTATATTTAATTTGTATTGTGATAACATTTGAATGATGGTCAATTTTTTGGGTTAGGACTATACTTGCAATGCCAATTCCATTTTTTGATAATCAAAATTCCTAGCCCATGATTTTGGTCGTTGTCAATGAACAAGTTGTAGCTCAAGGCAGCCCAGGTGTCCAACGCCCAGAAGAGGGCAGCCTAGTCGTTGAACGCCAGTCCAGGGGAGGCCAGACACATGTAAGTGCTTGGAATACCTCTTCTAAGCAAGCTGGTAGTCCTTCTATAGGCACTACAGACACTCACCCTGTACTACTCATGGCCCTTGAGTATAAGGCCAAGTTACCATACCCTCGACGACTACAGAAAGCAGAAAAAGATAGACAATTTGCCAAATTCTTAGAAGCTTTCAAGAAGTTGGAGATCAAAATCCCCTTTGCAGAGGCTCTTGAACAAATGCCTTCATATGCTAAGTTCATGAAGAAAATACTGAATAACAAGAGAGATTGGAGGGAAGTTGAGATAGTGGTGCTTACTAAAGAGTGCAGTGCAATCATTCAGAAGAACCTTGCTCAGAAACTTCAGAGACCCCCTAACACTTTTCCTAGAAACACAAAAGTGAATCAAAGAGAAGAGTGTAAGGCCCTCATTAATACCAAGGAGGCTGAGACTAAGATGGTATACATTGTGGAGGAACTAAATGAAGAAGAGACTCAAGAAGAGGCTGGAAGCACATTATTACATGACCCTCTTATGGAAAGAAAGCCTGAAGTACCACACCCTCACAAGACCTAAAAGGAGACCAAGAATGAGCACTGCTCACAGTCTTTGGAAGGCTCTTAGAAGCTGCAAATCAATGTTTCTTTTGCTCAGGTTTTGGAGCAATGGTCCCTATCTACTGGAAGAAACCTCTCTAATGCTGAGAGAGGCAACTTAGTGATGAGGTTACAGAAGGATTACATGATTATCAAAGTCCTTAAACCTCTACTACCCCCTAACAAGGAGGTACTTCCATGCAAAGTACAATACTAAAGCCTCCTCCCTTGGTGAAAACTCATATAGTTTTCCCAGACATCAAACTTAAGTTTGGTGTTGGGCAGCTACCACCCACCAAGGAGGAAGGTCCCAAGAGAAAGATGCATAGGGGATGGAGAAACAATACAACTCCTACCCTAACAAGCAAGGAGAATCAAGCTGATCACACTAAAAGAAAGCTTGTTATGAGGAATTCAAATCCGAGGGCACTAATCTCCTCCTCTTCTCCCATGGAGTCCTTTCTGTTAACCAACTAGAAGAAAAGGAAGAAAGTCAATAATCAAGTGTCAAGCTAATGACGGTGAAGAAGCGCTTATTGCGAGGCAACCCAACCATGAGTAGAGTATTACTGTTCTTATTTATTCTATTTATTTTTATTTGAGTTTATTTTAGTTTAGTTTCTGAATTTTCCCTTGCTTTTTAATATTTGTGACTATGTGCAGTACTTAGAACAGAGACAGATACAGTTAGAACTGGAAACAGAACACCCTGGAGTCAGTCCCTTGCTGGCATTGAACGTCAAACAAGGAGGCAAGAGGGGCGTTCAACGCCCTAAATGGGTAAGAAAGCTGGCATTGAACACCACACAGGGAGCAGTGTGGGCATTCAACGCCCAAAGAGGAGCAGTTTTACTGGCATTGAACGCCAAAGGAGGAGTCCCTGTTGGGTGTTCAATGCCCAAGAGTGGACAGAGACTGGCGTTGAATTCCAGGAAGGGAGTCCCTATAGGCGTCCAATGCTCTATGATGACCGAAATTCACACCCAATTCAAGATTGGTGAATTAGTCCTTTTGGCAAGCGCACCAAAATTATCGTCAAGTAATAACCCACAGTGGAGTGGGATCGTATCCACAGAGATTGGCAAATTCGAGCAGTTTTAATCAATTGATGAATTAGTCATGCGGATCAATAGGATTGTAGAGTGCAGAATTGTAAATGACATAAATGTAAATGGCTAGAATATAAAGAAAAGCAATAAAGTGCAGAAATATAAATGGCAGAAAGTAATGGGCAGAATCATAAATGACTTGAATGTAAATGGGAATGGAGAATTGCTGAATGTAAAAATAAGCAGTAAAGAAATGGATAGATAAGAATGGGGAAATTCATTGAGATTGGGAGATGTTGTCTCTTTAGATGGAATCTAGCTTATATCCCCTTCAATCATGCAACTCATTGACCTTTTGGCAATCATGATTGATTGAGCCCCAATTCCTTGGTGACTCAATCTCTCAGATCTTGATCAATAGCCAATTCCTCGGTCTAATTGCTCATGAAGAGAGATATGGTTGGTCCCTGATTATACCACCCACCATTATAGGTCTAAGTAGAGGGAGGATTATATGTCACATATCCAAACACCAAAACCCAGATTCTACTCTAGTGTGAGAAGGGATTTCAAGCATGGTTTCATGTTTCCTTTCCCAAGGTTCCCATGAAACCCAATTGCATTCAATCTCTTTCCCAAGATAATTGAATACTAAGCATTATGAATGAAATTCCTTCTAGCAAATCAAGAAGAAGATGAAGAGAAGAAGGATTTCACTATCATCAATCCATCAAGTACAACAGAGCTCCCTCTCTCAATGAGAGAGAAGTTAGCTACTCATAGATCAAAAAGTACTCAAAAGTGAAGTGTAAAAGTGGATCTAAATACTACTCCTAGTAAAATAAAAGAATTACAAAAGTGAAAAAGGAAAATTACATTTTGGAGGGAAAATAAAACACTCAATAGGCATGACTTCTCAGCTGGCGTGTGGCTGGCCCTTTTCTGGCGTGTCACGTGCCCTTCATTTCCAGCTTGGCGTGCCACGCCTAATCCTTTAAGTGGCACGCTCGTCCCTCTCTCAACCTTGTCGTGCCACGCCTTCGAACTCAAGTGGCACGCCATAGTGGATTTCTTGTGTTGGCGTGCCACGCCTTCGCACTCAAGTGGCACGCCCCTTGCCTTTCTCACTTCTCTTTGCCTCTGGAAACTTGTACTGGCGTGCCACACCCAAGGTCTGGCGTGCCACGCCCTCGCTTCATGCTTGGCTAGGCTTCTCTGGAAAGTTGAACTAGTGTGGCACGCCCAGGGTCTGGCGTGCCACGCCCCTTTTGTGAGTGAGTGGTTCCTCTATTTGGCGTGCCACGCCACGAACTTAAGTGGCACGCCCCAATCTTTCCCTCTGAATGACACTGGCGTGCCACGCCTGGTTGCTCAAGTGGCACGCCTAAATGAAGAATGGTGAATGACGTGTGATGAGCGGATATTTTATACGCTTTTTGGGGATAATTTCATATAGTTTAGAGTATGTTTTAGTTAGTTTTTAGTCTATTTCTAGTAGTTTTTAGGAAAAATTCATATTTCTGGACTTTACTATGAGTTGTGTGTTTTTCTGTAATTTCAGGTATTTTTCTGGCTGAAATTGAAGGAGCTGAGCAAAAATCTGATTCAGGCTGAAAAAGTACTGCTGATGCTGTTGGATTCTGACCTCCCTGCACTCAAAGTGGCTTTTCTGGAGCTACAGAACTCGAAATGGCGTGCTTCCAATTGCGTTGGAAAGTAGACATCCAGGGCTTTCCAGCAATATATAATAGTCCATACTTTGCACAAGGATAGACGACGTAAACTGGCGTTCAACGCCAGTTCTCTGCCCAATTCTGGCGTTCAGCGCCAGAAAAGGATCAAAAACTGGAGTTGAACGCCCAAACTGGCATAAAAACTGGCGTTCAACTCCACAAATGGCCTCTGCACGAAATCTCAGCCCCAGCACACACCAAGTGGGCCCCGGCACACCAAGTGGGCCCCAGAAGTGGATATCTGCATCATCCATCATAGTCCACTCATATTTTGTAACCCTAGGCTACTAGTTTAGTATTTAAACAACTTTTAGAGATTTATTTTGTATCTCATGACATTTCAGATCTAAACTTTGTATTCTCTGACGGCATGAGTCTCTAAACCCCATTGTTGGGGGTGAGGAGCTCTGCTGTGTCTCAATGAATTAATGCAAGTATTTCTGTTTTCCATTCAAACACGCTTGTTCTTATCTAAGATGTTCATTCGCGCTTAACTGTGATGAAGGTGATAATCCGTGACACTCATCACCTTCCTCAAACCATGAACGTGTGCCTGACAACCACCTCCGTTCTATATCCGACTGAATGAGTATCTCTTAGATTCCTTAATCAGAATCTCCGTGGTATAAGCTAGAACTGATGGCGGCATTCATGAGAACCCGGAAAGTCTAAACCTTGTCTGTGGTATTCCGAGTAGGATTCAATGACTGAATGACTGTGACGAGCTTCAAACTCCTGAAGGCTGGGCGTTAGTGACAGACGCAAAAGGATAGTAAATCCTATTCCAACCAGATCGAGAACCAACCGGTGATTAGCCGTGCTGTGACAGAGCGCGTGAGCGTAGTTTTCACTGGAAGGATGGAAGGTAGCCATTGACAACGGTGATCCACCAACACACAGCTTGCCATAGGAGGACGTGCGTGCGTGAATCAGAAGACAGAGGAAAGCAGAGATTCAGAGGACAAAGCATCTCCAAAACTCCAACATATTCTCCATTACTGCACAACAAGTAACTTTTAATTTATGCTCTACTGGTTATTCACAATTCAATTGATAAACATAATTGACTTCCTGACTAAGATTTACAAGATAACCATAGATTGCTTCAAACCAACAATCTCTGTGGGATTCGACCCTTACTCACGTAAGGTATTACTTGGACGACCCAGTGCACTTGCTGGTTAGTGGTACGAGTTGTGAAAAGTGTGATTCGCAATTTGTGCTACCAAGTTTTTGGCGCCATTGCCGGGGATTGTCCATGTTTGAACAACTGACGGATTATTTTGTTGCTTAGATTAGGAAAAAAAAATCTTTCTTTTTGGTTTAGAGTCTTTTATTATTTATCCCTTGTTAAAACACTTTAAATTTTTAACTCAGTTAGTTAGAGCGTGGTGTTTATGTTCATGATAATTGGCTATCATATTTTTTTTAAAAAAAAAAACCTTTTTCAAAAATAATTTTTCTATTAAATCCTGTGCCAAACTTTAAGTTTGGTATTTTCAAAAATAATCTTTCTTAAAATAAGGTCCCATAACTCATTTGGCTAGAACATTAATTTGATTGGGTTAGAATCTTTTATACTTTTTTCAAAACATTCTTTTTCAAAAATATTTTTTCTATTAAATCTTGTGCCAAACTTTAAGTTTGGTGTTTTCTTGTTGATTTCCCTTTGATTTTCGAAAATTTTGTTTGGTTTTAAAAAAAATTTTAAGTTTGGTGTTCTTCCTTCATGTTCTTGTGTTCTTGTGAGTCTTCAAAGTGTTCTTGAGTTTTCCTTGTGTCTTGATCTTAAAATTTTTAAGTTTGGTGTTCCTTGGTGTTTTCCCTCCAAAATTTTCGAAAAACAAGGAGCATTAGATCTAAAAATTTTAAATCTAGTACTATCTTATTGTTTTTCTCTCTCCTCACTAAATTCAAAAATATCTTTTTAAAATATCTTTTCTAACTTCCTAACTTCTTATCTTTTCAAAATTTGTTTCAACTAACTAACTAACTTTTTGTTTGTTTCTTAACTTTTTCAAAACTACCTAACTAACTCTCTCTCTCCCTAATTTTCGAAAATAGCTTCCTTCTTTTTCAAAAATTTCTTCTTTTTTTTTAACTAATTAATTTTTATTTTTTTTACGAAAAAAAAAATTTCAAAATTCAAATTCTTTTTAGTTATTTTATTTTATTTAAGTATTTACTTCTTATAAAATAAAATAAATAAAAAGATAAATCAGTCCAAGTTATATCCACATATCCATCATGGACATAAGTGGAGATGGACAATCCAGGAGGACTTTGGGGTCATATTCTAACCCCTCTACTGCTTCATATGGGAGTAGCATCTGCATACCCTCCATTGGAGTTAGTAGCTTTGAGTTGAATCCTCAGCTCATTATCATGGTGCAGCAAAGTTGCCAGTATTCCGGTCTTCCACAGGAAGAACCTACAGAGTTTCTGGCACAATTTTTACAAATTGCTGACACAGTACATGATAAGGAAATAGATCAGGATGTCTACAGACTATTACTGTTTCCATTTGCTGTAAAAGATCAAGCTAAGAGGTGGTTAAATAACCAACCTAAGGCCAGCATAAGAACATGGAAACAGCTGACAGAAAAATTCCTGAATCAATATTTCCCTCCAAAAAGGATGACACAGCTAAGGCTGGACATCCAAGGCTTTAAACAAGGAGATAATGAATCTCTTTATGATGCCTGGGAGAGATACAGAGAGATGCTACGAAAATGCCCCTCTGAAATGTTTTCAGAGTGGGTTCAGTTAGACATCTTCTACTATGGGCTTGCAGAAGGAGCTCAGATGTCTTTAGATTACTCAGCTGGTGGATCTATCCATATGAGAAAGACAATCGAAGAGGCTCAAGAGCTCATTGATATAGTTGTCAGGAATCAGCATCTGTATCTAAGCAGCAACCCTTCCATGAATGAAGAGGTTAAAACAGTAACTGCTGAATTCAGTACTGTAAAACAAGCTGCTGAATTCAATCAGCAATTAGATTTTCTAACAAAACAGCTAGCTGAATTCAAAGACAGGTTACAGGAGACAAGGATAGCTAATATACATATGGAAGAACAGTTTAAGCAAACAAAGCAGCAGCTATCAAAGCAAATAGCAGAAGAATGCCAAGCAGTTCAATTAAGAAGTGGGAAAACATTAAATACCCCACCTCAAGGCATCAAAAATTCAAGAAATGAGCACCCCACCAAAGATTCCCATGAGGACAGTAAGAGCCCAGGGAAAAATAATTCTAGCACTAAAACGCCAGAAAATGGGTGGAAGGCTGGCGCTGAACGCCCAGACCATGCCCAAAACTGGCGTTCAGCGCCAGAAACAAGGCAGGATTGGCGTTCAACACCAGAAATGGGCAAGAATCTGGCGTTGAACGCCCAACAGGGGCACATTTCTGGCGTTCAGGCGCCAGGAACAGACAGTGAGCTGGCGTCTAACGTCACTCCAGCTTCTGACTCTGGCATTCAATTGCCAGTGAGGGATCAGACACACACAAGTGCTGACAACAACCCCTCTAAAAAGGCTTCTTTAACCACTAAGGTTGAGGAATATAAAGCCAAGATACCTTATCCTCAAAAACTCTGGAAAGAGGAGCAGGATAAGCAATTTGCTCGCTTTGCAGATTATCTAAGGACTCTTGAAATAAAGATTCCATTTGCAGAGGCACTTGAGCAAATACCTTCTTATGCCAAGTTCATGAAAGAGATCTTGAGTCATAAAAAGGAGTGGAGAGAAACAGAAAGAGTTCTCCTCACTGAAGAATGCAGTGCAGTCATTCTGAAAAGCTTTCCTGAAAAGCTTAAAGACCCTGGGAGCTTTCTGATACCATGCATATTAGAAGGTGATTGCACCAAGACAGCTTTATGCGATCTTGGAGCAAGCATCAACCTGATACCTGCATCCACTATCAGGAAGCACCATGGTTTGCCGATATTGCAAACTATAAAGCTGCAAGGTTCATACCCAAGGAGTACAATAGAATACAAAAAAAGAAACTAATTACTGATGCAAAGTACTACTTGTGGGATGAGCCCTATCTCTTTAAGAGATGTGCAGACGGAATTATCCGTAGGTGTGTCCCCAGAGAGGAAGCACAGAGAATCTTATGGCATTGCCACGGATCTCAATATGGAGGCCATTTCGGAGGTGAGCGAACAGCCACCAAGGTCCTCCAATGTGGCTTCTATTGGCCCACACTCTATAAAGATTCCCGAGAGTTTGTACGTAATTGTGACAGTTGCCAAAGAGCTGGTAATCTGCCTCATGGTTACGCCATGCCTCAACAAGGAATCTTGGAAATAGAGTTGTTTGATGTATGGGGAATTGACTTCATGGGACCTTTCCCACCATCATACTCAAACACTTATATTCTGGTGGCAGTTGACTATGTATCAAAATGGGTTGAGGCTATTGCCACACCCACCAATGATACTAAAACAGTGCTGAAGTTCCTCCAGAAACATATCTTTAGCAGGTTTGGTGTCCCTAGAGTGTTAATCAGTGATGGGGGCACTCACTTCTGCAATAAACAGCTTTACTCTGCCATGGTTCGGTATGGAATTCGCCACAAAGTGGCCACACCATATCATCCACAAACCAATGGGCAAGCTGAAGTCTCTAATAGAGAATTAAAGAGAATCCTGGAACGGACAGTAAGTACCCGTAGAAAGGATTGGGCAAGGAGCTTGGATGATGCTCTGTGGGCTTACAGAACAGCATTCAAGACCCCTATAGGGACCTCTCCATACCAACTCGTGTATGGTAAGGCATGCCACTTGCCCGTGGAACTGGAACATAAGGCCTACTGGGCAACCAGATTCCTAAACTTAGATGCCAAATTAGCAGGAGAAAAATGATTGCTCCAGCTAAATGAGCTAGAGGAATTCAGACTCACAGCTTTCGAAAATGCCAAGCTTTATAAAGAAAAATAAAAAAAATGGCATGATAGAAAGCTGTCATCTAGAATCTTTGAACCAGGACAGAAGGTCCTGTTGTTTAACTCTAGACTCAGGCTATTCCCCGGGAAACTGAAATCCCGGTGGAGGGGACCATACGTGATTACAAGTGTGTCACCATATGGTTACGTGGAGCTTCAAGATATTGATTCTGATAAGAAGTTCATTGTCAATGGACAGAGAATCAAGCATTATCTTGAAGGCAACACTGAGCAAGAATGCTCAAGGTTGAAGCTAGATTAAAAGCTCAGCAAAGTCCAGCTAAGGACAATAAAGAAGCGCTTGCTGGGAGGCAACCCAGCCATGGGGCAACAATCCTCTAAGCATTTTGCCCTATTTTTATTTTTATTTGTTTATATAAAGTTCACTGACACTAAGGTAAAGAATCATTTGCATAAGTTTACAGGGTTACAGAAGGAATCTACACACAAAACAGAGATAGGGAGCTTACTGGCAAGAAAACGCCAGTGAAGGCCATTTTGGGCGTTCAGCGCCCAAAATGGGCATCCAGTGGGCGCTGAACGCCAGTAAGAATAGCTATCTGGCGTTCAACGCCAGAAAAGGGCAACAACTGGGCGTTGAACGCCCAGGATAGCAGCATTTGGGCATTGAACGCCCAAAACAGGCAGTGTTTGGGCGTTCAAACGCCAGGATGGTGGGGAGGAGCTCTCCTTCTACCCATCTCCTTCTTTTTCTTTTGCTTGAGGACAAGCAAAGCTCTAAGTTTGGTGTGCTTATCCGTGATCACTAAGATCATGGCCCCTAAAGGAAAACAACCCACTCCAAGAGGAGCAAGGGCGTGATTTAAAGGAACTGAAGCGCCAGAAATTCTCTCTTGAAGGACCAAGCACCTCATAGACTAGAGGAACATCCACTTCCCAAACCTCAAGGTTGTTGAGTTCTAATCTTAGCCTTAACTCTGTGATAACTGTTCTTATTTTAATTTTACCTTAGGAGTCATATAGTAGTAATTAGTATCTATTTTGATTTTATCTCCAATAAAGCTATAGTTTATTTTTCTCATCATCAGCAAACATGAATAAAGTAGTAGATCTTTTGAATAAGAAGCAATAAAATTTCGAGTTTTAATAAGAGAAATTCTAATTAGTTAAATGTGGTGGCAATGCTTTCTGTCTTCTGAATGAATGCTTGAACAGTGCATATATCTTTTGAATTTGTTGTTTAAGACTGTTAAATATGTTGGCTCTTGAAAGAATGATGAACATGAGACATGTTATTGAGAATCTGAAAAATCATAAAAATGATTCTTGAAGCAAGAAAAAGCAGCAAAGAACAAAGCTTGCAGAAAAAAAAAAAGAGAAAAAAAAAAAAGAGAAAGCAAGCAGAAAAAGCCAAAGCTATTAAAACCAAAAGGCAAGGGTAATAAAAAGGATCCCAAGGCTTTGAGCATCAGTGGATAGGAGGGCCTAAAGGACTGAAATCCTGGTCTAAGCGGCTAAACCAAGCTGTCCCTAACCATGTGCTTGTGGCGTGCAGGTGTCAAGTGAAAACTTGAGACTGAGCGGTTAAAGTCAAGGTCCAAAGCAAAAAGAAGAGTGTGCTTAAGAACCCTGGACACCTCTAATTGGGGACTTTAGCAAAGCTGAGTCACAATCTGAAAAGGTTCACCCAGTTATGTGTCTGTGGCATTTATGTATCCGGTAGTAATACTGGAAAACAAAGTACTTAGGGCCACGGCCAAGACTCATAAAAAAGCTGTGTTCAAGAATCCTCACACTGAACTAAGAGAATCAATAACACTATCTGAATTCTGAGTTCCTATAGATGCCAATCACTCTGAGCTTCAATGGATAAAGTGAGATGCCAAAACTGTTCAGAAGCAAAAAGCTACTAGTCCCGCTCATCTAATCAGAATCTGAGCTTCAATCAAGAACTCTGAGATATTATTGCTTCTCAACCTATTAGTCTTCTATTTTATTTGTCTAGTTGCTTGAGGACAAGCAACAGTTTAAGTTTGGTGTTGTGATGAGCGGATATTTTATACGCTTTTTGGGGATAATTTCATATAGTTTAGAGTATGTTTTAGTTAGTTTTTAGTCTATTTCTAGTAGTTTTTAGGAAAAATTCATATTTCTGGACTTTACTATGAGTTGTGTGTTTTTCTGTAATTTCAGGTATTTTTCTGGCTGAAATTGAAGGAGCTGAGCAAAAATCTGATTCAGGCTGAAAAAGGACTGCTGATGCTGTTGGATTCTGACCTCCCTGCACGCAAAGTAGATTTTCTGGAGCTACAGAACTCGAAATGGCGTGCTTCCAATTGCGTTGGAAAGTAGACATCCAGGGCTTTCCAGCAATATATAATAGTCCATATTTTGCACAAGGATAGACGACGTAAACTGGCGTTCAACGCCAGTTCTCTGCCCAATTCTGGCGTTCAGCGCCAGAAATGGATAAAAAACTGGAGTTGAACGCCCAAACTGGCATAAAAACTGGCGTTCAACTCCACAAATGGCCTCTGCACGAAATCTCAGCCCCAGCACACACCAAGTGGGCCCCGGCACACCAAGTGGGCCCCAGAAGTGGATATCTGCATCATCCATCATAGTCCACTCATATTTTGTAACCCTAGTCTACTAGTTTAGTATTTAAACAACTTTTAGAGATTTATTTTGTATCTCATGACATTTCAGATCTAAACTTTGTATTCTCTGATGGCATGAGTCTCTAAACCCCATTGTTAGGGGTGAGGAGCTCTGCTGTGTCTCAATGAATTAATGCAAGTATTTCTGTTTTCCATTCAAACACGCTTGTTCTTATCTAAGATGTTCATTCGCGCTTAACTGTGATGAAGGTGATAATCCGTGACACTCATCACCTTCCTCAAACCATGAACGTGTGCCTGACAACCACCTCCGTTCTATATCCGACTGAATGAGTATCTCTTAGATTCCTTAATCAGAATCTCCGTGGTATAAGCTAGAACTGATGGCGGCATTCATGAGAACCCGGAAAGTCTAAACCTTGTCTGTGGTATTCCGAGTAGGATTCAATGACTGAATGACTGTGACGAGCTTCAAACTCCTGAAGGCTGGGCGTTAGTGACAGACGCAAAAGGATAGTAAATCCTATTCCAACCAGATCGAGAACCAACCGGTGATTAGCCGTGCTGTGACAGAGCGCGTGAGCGTAGTTTTCACTGGAAGGATGGAAGGTAGCCATTGACAACGGTGATCCACCAACACACAGCTTGCCATAGGAGGACGTGCGTGCGATTCAGAGGACAAAGCATCTCCAAAACTCCAACATATTCTCCATTACTGCACAACAAGTAACTTTTAATTTATGCTCTACTGGTTATTCACAATTCAATTGATAAACATAATTGACTTCCTGACTAAGATTTACAAGATAACCATAGATTGCTTCAAACCAACAATCTCTGTGGGATTCGACCCTTACTCACGTAAGGTATTACTTGGACGACCCAGTGCACTTGCTGGTTAGTGGTACGAGTTGTGAAAAGTGTGATTCGCAATTTGTGCTACCAACGTGCCACGCCTTCGATATCAAGTGGCACGCCTTATGTAATTGGCCTCCTTCATCCTCTCTGGAAACTTATACCAGCGTGCCACGCCTAAAGGCTGGTGTGCCACGCCCATGATCTTGTCTTGGTTCCAGTAGTTGGCGTGCCACGCCTCAGTCTTCAAGTGGCACACCATAGTAAAATGCTAAGGTTGGCGTGCCACGCCTTCGATACCAAGTGGCACGCCCAGTCCTTGCTTTGGGTCCTTTGTGCATTGGCGTGCCACGCCTGGTTGCTCAAGTGGCACGCCCAGTCTTCAATTGCTTTCAGCCCCTTCTCTGGATTGTTGTACCAGCGTGCCATGCCATGCTGCTCAAGTGCTGCGCTCATGGATTTGTGAACTCTTCAAGCTTGGCGTGCCACGCCTGGGTTCTCAAGTGGCACACCCAAGTGACTTCTTGGGGCTGGCATGCCACGCCTTCGACACCAAGTGGCATGCTATAGTGAAGGTTCTTCTTGGAATGGTGAGTTGGCGTGCCACGCCCCTTTGCTCAAGTGGCACGCCCATAGTAATTGATGGGCCAGGCGTGCCAAGCCCAGCTTGGCATGCCACGCCCCTTTTGTGTCCTCCATTGTAGCTCTCTGGAATTTGTATTAGCGTGCCACCCCCAGTCTCTGGCGTGCCACGCCCACATGCATGCTTGGACTTCTTCTCTGGAATTTAGTACTGGCGTGCCACACCCAGCTCCAGGCATGCCACGCCAGTGCATTTTTGTGGCGTTTGCTTCAAGTGGCACGCCAGTTTCACACGCCCAGCTTTTTGTTTGTCTTCTACCCAATTTTTGATACTTTTCTCACCTGAAATTCAGCACAACTCATCTCAAAGTAGTGTACCATAATATTCTTCAAATAATGCATGAATTGTACTAATCAAATGAGATTTATGCTCTTTTATGGTTTTCTTTATACAAGAAAGAAGGATAGATGATGCAAGTCATCACAACACCAAACTTAAGTTTTGCTTGTCCCAAGCAAATCAATGTGTGTAAACCTTCATAACTTGAGGCCTTAGCTTTGAGTGATTGCAATACAACTAAGAGTAAGACTAAGTGTTCAACACATGTATGAATGTTTTAATGTCATGGGAAGCTCTTGAATCCTTAAGGGTTCTTTCAGGTATAGGCCTTAGGGGTCTTTTCTATTGATTGTCACCTTGAAGTAGTAAGGGTTGTTTTGCTTTCTTGACCACGACTCTAAGTGTTTTGTCTCAAGACAACCCTTTATTTAAGCTTTCAATTAGTACTCCCAAACCAGTTGGTTTTAGGGTACTAGGTGTTGAGACACCCCTAGAAATTTACTTGCCCAGGTCTCTTCTTGACACATCTTCACCAGAAGCATCTACAAAGATCTTTAATTCTTTTTGAGCTTTTTAATTTTTCTTTTTCTATCCCAGTAGTTGATGCTCAGAGCCTTGGATTTTTATTGCTTACTACCTCTTGGTTCTATGGATATTCAAGGAACACCCTTTGGCCTTCCCTGGTTATACCTTCTAGGACTAGTTGCTCTTCCATGACTCATTTTCTTTTTAGTTCATCCAAGGTTCTACACTTAGTTTCTTATTTCTTAGTTTGTTTGATAATCCAACTTGACCTTGGTCTCTCTCATTATTTTTGCATAACTCACAGTGACTCTTATGGGGACAAACTCTACTTTTATTTATGTTGAAATGAAGACTTGAAATACATGGCATTTTCTTTCTTGAAAAAAAAAACTCATAAAGATTTCAAATAGGAATTAAAACTAAGCATAAAGCATAAAATATCCTAGCATGACTATTTATTTAAAAAGTAAATAAAGCAAAAACTTAAACAAGATTTCAGAAGTTGGAAAGTGTCAACCACGGGACTCAACAACCTTGAGCAGCTTCATCTTTAGTTCATTGGCCCCTTCCTTTTGTCCTTCTTCTTGGAGGGGGAAGAGCCACCTTCATCTTGCTTGGAGGAACCTTCTTGTGCTTTGGCATTCTTAGGCTTCCAAAATCCTGCTCTCCTCATATAATTCCTTTCATCCTCCTTATGTTTGGCTAGGATTTCCTCTTGTCTTGCACTTAGCTCTTCCATTCCTTGCATGAAGGTTGGGTATCCTGGGTTTAGAGCGGCTACGGCGTTACACAAGTGATTCAGCTTCACTTGTGTGTTGATGTTATACTGCCTCCTGGATATGGTTCTGGCATCATAGAGATGTCTGAATTCGACTAAGTTTCTCTGTTGCCATTTGCCTTGCTCTACTATTTTGTCCAGTGCATTTTGCACCTCTTCCCAGTCAAATTGTTCTTGCTGCTTCTTCCTCATATGCTCCCAATTCCCTTGGAGTTGTTGAATGTTTTGGTTGACTTGGCTCCATTATTGTTGTTGAGTTTCCTTGAGTTGATTGACATCTTCCCTTAAGTGGTGTAGATCTCCCTTCATTTGGTGTACATCTCCTTGCAATTGCTCCCAGTTGAATCCCTCTAGAAATTACTGATATTGGTGTTGTGGTGGTGGTTAAAGTGCCAGGAATTGAGGTTGCTCTTCTGCCTCCTCTTCTTCTTCTTGTTGTTGTGGTTCATGGGCATGAGCTCTTCATTCTCTGACCCTGTGGAGTGGGTGAACAGCCACCACCTTGGCCATCTTTTTGGCAGTTATGAACTTGTCTTGCTTCACAAGCACTTCATCAATGATCTTTTCAACTCTAGCCTCATCACATAGCCTCTGTCTAATGCTGGGGAATGCCAACCTTGTGTTGTCACTGGTGCTTTTTAGCACTTTATTGATGTTGTTGGCAATCATCTCCCCTACGTTGATGTTCTCTCTTTTCATGATGATGTAGATGAGTACAGCTTTTTCCTTGGTCACCTCTGAAGTGTTAGATGTGGGGATTAGGGACCTCCTCACAAATTCTAGCCACCCTCTAGCTTGGGGGCTTAAATCTCTTCTCCTCAATTGATTGGGTATCCCATCCTTGTCATTGATCCAACGCACATGCATCACACAAATCTCATTCAGGATCTCATCAAACCCAGGGTCTTGCTGCTTCATTCTTTCTTCATAGCTCCGAGTGGAGCTTGTCCTCTTCACCATTAGCATTCTTTCTATACTAGAGGGACTGTAGTCAATGGACTTCCCCCTTACATAGCTAATGTATCCATAGTGTTGCCCTGATTGAGGTACTGCGTTGGCATAAAATTCCTTCACCAAGCTCTCTACCACTTTCCTTGGTGGGTTGTATAGAAGTGACCAACCTCTATTGTTGATCTCAATGTTGATTTCAATGTGCTCGTTCTTCCCTAATTGGAACCCAACTTCTAGAATGATCTCCCTCTCACTCACCCAACCATAGAATTGATTTTGGTTGAATGCGAAAAGGAACTTGTAGTCATTGAAGGAACTTGAGGATCCAGAGGTTGGTTCCTTGATTTTTCTTTTCTTTGAGGCTGAGGTTTTTGGTGGTGCCATGAGCTTGAGAGAGTGTGTTTGAGAGTGAAATGAGGGTTGCAAGAAAGAGCAAGCAAAATAAGATTTTGCTCCAACACCAAACTTAGGACTTGATTGTCCCAATCAAGAAAAAAAAAGAAAGAAAGAAAGTATGGAAAGAGATGGTAAAAGATGAACAGAGAAAGGAAGGTGAGGGCTGTATGCTCTTCGTGTGTGAATGGGGTTGTTGAAGTGGAATAGGAGATGGTGAAGTGAAGTTTTTATAATGGGTGAATGTTGTGGTGGGAAGAGTAGGAAATAAAAAGGGTTAAATGTTTTTCCACTTGGGGAGTGGCACCTAGCGTGGGAAAAGGTGCCAACTCTTTTCTCACTGTGTCATCTGCATGTGGTGCGTTCCAAAGTGTACTTTGACTTCCTTGCTTTGTGCGTTGTTTACCATGTGGGCCCCATCTTCTCTCCTGAAATGAAACTGAACCCATTAGTAATGACAAAAGAACCCTTTCACATTCTTTCTCATCAAGAGTGAATTGGATTGCAACTGATGGGTGTCCCTTGGGACACCAAACTTAATTCTTTGGCATCTTAATAAATTGGTTTCATCATTGTGTATTTAATGTGTTCATAAGAGTGGAATAACATCAATTTTTTCATTTTCTTTTGATTCCAATTCCTCTGAACTCATTAAACCACATTCATGTTCTTACCCAAAGCATTAAGTTCTTTCAAACTGGGTGACTTGGGCAACTAGATGATTCTTGGTGGTGGCCAACACCAAACTTAATCCTTGGGCTTACTCTTCAAATCAAGATATAAATTGTTTGTACACCTAGATTAAGTTAGTGAGAGGCCACACCAAACATAGCAATTTAGCTAGTCCTCAGCCCATTCACTCATCATGATCTATGTCTTCATCAAGTTGCAATTCCAGAAAAAAAAATGTAAAGAAAATCTAGCTACCAAGGCTAAAATCAACTTTCTAATCTGCAATTGTAAACTAATCCTAATATGGTAATGTAAGATAAATGGGAGACTGAAAAGTAACTACTTCTAAGAAAAGTAACTAAATAAAAAAGGATAAAGTGTTAGGGTGCCTCCCAACTAGCGCTTCTTTATTGTCATTAGCTTGACATTCCTTCATCTTCAGCTGAGCTTGTAGCTCACTTCTTGCTCCTCTAAGGAGCCTCCCAAGTACTGTTTGAGTCTATGGCCATTGACAGTAAAAGTTCTCTGAGTCTTGTCCTCCATGAGCTCCACATGACCATAGGGAAACACCTTGAGTATGGTGAAAGGTCCTGGCCATCTAGATTTCAGTTTTCCAGGGAAGAACTTGAGTCTTGAGTTATAGAGTAACACCTTCTGTCCTTCAGTGAACTCCCTTCTTGCTATCTTTTGGTCATGCCACCTTTTTGTGTTCTCTTTGTAGATTTTTGCATTCTCATATGCTTGATTCCTAAACTCCTCCAGCTCATTGAGTTGCATTAATCTCTTTTCTCTAGCAGCCTGCTCATCATAGTTTAACATTTTTAGAGCCCAAAATGCTCTATGCTCAAGTTCAACTGGTAAGTGACAAGCCTTGCCATATACTAGTTGGTATGGAGACATCCCAATGGGAGTCTTATAGGCTGTCCTGTAGGCCCATACTGCATCATCCAGCTTCTTAGACCAATCCTTTCTTGAGCTTCCAACAGTTTTTTCAAGGATTCTTTTTCGCTCTCTGTTAGAAATTTCAGCTTGCCCGTTGGTCTTTGGGTGGTATGGAGTTGCCACTTTGTGCTTTACTCCATATCTGAGAAGGAGTGTCTCGAGTTATTTATTGTAGAAGTGTGTCCCTCCATCACTAATGAGAGCTCTGGGCACTCCAAATCAAACTTGAATTTATGATCACTGGTTGGGTGTTGTTGGCACCTAGATATGCATATTTCAAGCTGGGTGGTTATTCTTTCAGCTCTAGTTTTGGTGACTGATAAACCACTATTTCATGGTTTATCTTGTACTCAATTGAGTGGTTTTTATCAAGTATTCACCCACTTATTCATATAAATTGCATGGTTTTACCATTCCTTCCTCATTTTATGAGATTTATAAAAACATGTTTCCTATGCTTTATTAATATTAAAATTTATTTATCCTTTATTACCATTCGATGCCGTGATTTGTGTGTTAAGTATTTTCAGGTTTTATAGGGAAAGAATGGCTTAGAGGACAGAAAGAAAACATACAAAAATGAAAGGAAAGCATAAAAATTGAGTTTTGAAGAGAAGGCAGCGACGTGAACGCATGGACGAAGCGACCGTGTGCCTGGCGCAAAACGCAAGCGATGCAAACACATATACGACGCGGACGCGTAACTGACGCGTACGCGTGACTAGGAAAAACTGCAGATGACACGAACGCGTGACCCACGCGAACGCGTGACAGACGCCACGTGCAGAAACTGCAGAAAATGCCCCCAGCGATTTCTGAAACCCTTTTCGGCCCAGATCCAAGTCCAGAAACACATATTAGAGGCTATAAAGTGGGGGAATGCATCCATTCAGGGGGGATCTTTTTGAGGATTCACTTTTCATAATCTAGATGTAGTTTTTAGAGAGGGAAGTTCTCTCCTCTCTCTTAGGATTTAGGATTTAGGATTTCTCTTAAGATTTAGGATTTAGGATTTAGGATTTTCTTAATTAATATAATTTGAGGTATTTCAGATTTAAGATTGTTTTATTCTATTTATGATATAAATAATTTAGATTTTTCTCCTTTTGCTTTGGTGAAGTAATTGGTGACACTTGAGTTATCAAACTCAGCGGTTGATTGAGAATTGGGAATTGCTGATTGATTTGGATCCCTCTAAAGCTAGTCTTTCCACAGGAGTTGACTAGGACTTGAGGAATCAAGTTAATTGGTCCACTTGACTTTCCTTTATTTAGTAAGGGTTAACTAAGTGGGAGCAATAAACAATTCTCATCACACCTGATAAGGATAACAATGATGGGATTTCCAGTTCTTATACCTTGCACTAGTGTTCATGATAATTAAGATTATTTTTCTTGCCATTTAAATTACTTGTTCCTTATTTCAAAAACCCAAAAACAGTGTTTTTCATAACCAATAATAAATACACCTTCCTGCAATTCCTTGAGAGACGACCCGAGGTTTAAATACTTCGGTTATAAATTTTATTGGGTTTTGTTACTTGTGACAACCAAACTTTTGTACGAAAGGATTCTCTGTTGGTTTAGAAACTATACTTACAACACGATTAATTCTATAAATTTCTTTACTGGCAAAAATCAGTTCGTCAAAATGGCGCCGTTGCCGGGGAATTGCAAACGTATGCCTTATTATTGGTTACTGTAAATATTTTTCTTTTACTTGTTTATTTGATTTTTGTTTTCCCTTTTTTCTATTTCTATTAGCTACTATGAGTTCTCACCCCTCTGGCTTTGAGTTTGGTTCTAATTTTGTTGGAAGGAATGAAAGCTATAACAAGACTATGCATCATGGTCAAAGCAATCAAAAATGGATCGAGCCAAGAGGATCTGATCAACCCTTTAGGCAACAACACCTTCCAAGATATCATGGACAAGGACCATTCTACAATGCATACCAAGCTGATAGGTATGGTGGACCCCTTGGTAGTTACCAACAAACCCCACCCTGTGCTTATAGACCATCTTCTCAATATAGCTTCGAACCACCACACTCACAAGCTCCTTTTCACCATTCACCACCGTATGATCCTTATCCACCCTAATTCCAATCCAATTGCTCCCAAGAACCACCACTTTCCTATGTACCATGTCCATATCCATCACCTCAAGAATCACAGGCTCGCCTCAAGGAAATAGTAGATCAATTTCATGCAACCCTTCATCAACTGGAGCAAGCAATAAATCAATTATCTTCCAGACGTTCGGACACTCAAGGAACTTCCATAGCTCCATGTGGACAATCTAATGAAGAACGTAGCATGAAGGAGACGCTGAAAACTCCAGTGGACAGTAAGGAGCATGACTCTGTACTGGAACAAGTAGAGGAAGCTGTCATTATAGAAGAAGAAGAGTTGATTGAAGACTTAGGAGATGCTGAACCTCCATGGGAATCGAGAACTATAAAGGATTCCGCCGAGACGCTTGAAATTGATGCTAAGGAGGATAGTGCACAACCTCCAAGGCATATACCTTGTGAAGAATTGCATCCGCGAGTAAATTCTTTGAGACTGAAGCATCTTCCCCGAGTGAATACGAAGATGATGCAGAGGTAGACTTTTCTCAACCTCCAAATTATGACTCGAGTGATGAGGAAGAAATCGAGGACTTTGATCAAGACATGGTTGAAATTGAAAAAGTTTGCAAGGAAGTGGAAGAATTCACTGAAGACTACACGGGAGTAGAGCTTGCAAAACCACTGAAAACACCTACCCCAAGGCCATTACCGCTCAATACAAACTTCAAGTGGGTAAAATCCTTAACTTTTATCTTTACTTTTCCACTTGAATATGGTTTACTTGAAATAGATGGCCAGCTTAGAGCTCTTTGCGGCTTTAAGAGTAAGAGGGACATGACTCGCACTTAGAGCTGGTATGCAAGATTCAATGAAGTTTCACACTTCAAATTGAGGTGCAAGGATTGGTGTCGAGCTCAATTGAAAAGATCTCAAAAGCTGTTTGGTCGCTGCAGTGAGAATTCAGATTGCTCACCACCCAGCTGGAATAATGCAGATCAAGACAAAGACGGGTGTAAAAGCAAAGTTTGGGATCCTGGAGTCTGTCCTGACATTCAGCACACTGGAAGCCTGAGAACCTATTTAAAACTGCTCAAGGGCTTTACGTGCCTTGTTTGGGACCCCGGAGGCTGTTGGCATTCCAAACATTGGTGGAGATTTCTGGATGAATTCAAGCACAAGCCACCATAACAGGAAGCTCATCAAATGTCCAACTTAAGGACTTTAACTAAAAGTGCTAGGTGTGAGACAACCCACTATGGTATGATCGTTCCTTTTCGATTTTAGTCTGTTTTTGAATTTTGATTGAACCTGGAATTGTACATAACATTCATTGCATTCTGCATACTGCAAAAAAAAAAAAATCGACCCATGCGAGCGCGCAGGCCACGCGTGGGCATGGACTGGAAATCGGCGTAAAAATCCAACACCCAGAAAGTTGGGCTGGAATCGTGCGGCTGGTGTGCCTTTAGCAGAATTTGGCCCACGCGAAAGCGTGAGCGACGCGTACGCGTCGTGCAGATTTTGTGGACTCCTTTTGGAGACAGAGAGTTGCACCAAAACGATACTGGAACTATGTGTTTAGCACAAATTTCAGCGACGCGTTCGCGTGCTTCACGCGAACGCACCCGTTCCCTTCTTTTCCCCATTCACGCGATCGCGTCAACCCCTTTTTTCCGCACCTCACGCGAACGCATGCTCCACGCATTCACGTGGCTTCAAAAACACTAACCCCATTCATGCAAAACCTTACCCATTCACGCGAAAACCACCCCCACCCCCCATCTGCAACCTCTCTTCTTCCCGTCTCTCAACAACCAGCCCTCCTCGCCGCCCAGACCCGACCGCCGACGTTCCTCCCCTCCCTCCCTTCTCACCCACTTTCCCCCCTCTGCCATTAAATCCTACCCGAGCCCCAACCACCGAACCGCCACCATAGCACCACCGGCCCAGAACCGCCGACCACCACCACAACCCCCACAACCCTCGCCCCATCTTCTTCCTTCCTCTCCTCCTCGCCCAACCGTAACCCAGCACCACCTACCTACCCCTGCAGCAACCCCAAAACGCCGCCGTGCCGCCCTCCCCTCGCCGCCACGTCAGCAACACCACCACCACATGCCCACCATCTCTCTATGTCCGATTACTGTTCATGCATACACCAGGTTCCACCGAACACTGATTTCGTTTTCCAATTCTTCAATTAGTGGCATAGTTTACAGTTTTTTGTTCAAAATAGGATAGTTAGAGATGCATGTTGTAGTGGATTTTAGGTGGTTAGGTAGCTAGGATGTGGTTAGTGGATTTAGGCCTGATAATTGCACCGTTCTTGCTACATGTTTTTATCTGATTGGCAATTTTGAATTGGCTGTGATGATATCCTATTCATATGATGCTCTTTCATGGTTGTTGGTGCTGTTATACTATGTTAATCTTTTCAGCACTATTTAATTTTATATGAGCTGATTTTTCCTGCTGTTTATTACCCGGGAACATCCAATTTTAGCCGGAATGCTGCCCAATTTTCTACAAATTACCCCTACTCATGTATTGGTTTGTAAATTCAGTATTTTGCATTACTTGGCTACAACCAAACTAATTTATGAATGCACAGGCTAGCATTCTTATTCTTTATGGTTCCCTAAGTATTAAACTGCTTATTGATGATTTCATTCTTACAACTCCTTTATCTATATGAATTATCATCAATATAAATTTCAACCCTTGTTTGATTATGAGTTGATAGTTCTTCAAGTTCGTGAATTTATTGTTAACTAGGAAACCCATTATCATATCATTTACTTTAACCTCCTTTTTACCTATTAACTCTTTTAACTTTTTGACTTCTCTTTTTAACCAACTGATTTCACCTTCTAACTCAACGCATGCTTACTGTTTTTCCTAATTAACTTGACACATATAATATATTTTGGATTGTGACTTTTACTCTCGGACTTTTAACTTGAATATAGTCAAAAAATATACATATTTCACTCATTTTATAATGCTATTGCTTGTTTGCCTCTATGCAAGCGCACCAAAATTATCGTCAAGTAATAACCCATAGTGGAGTAGGATCGTATCCACAGATATTGGCAAATTCGAGCAGTTTTAATCAATTGATGATTTAGTCAAGCGGATCAATAGGATTGTAGAGTGTAGAATTGTAAATGACATAAATGTAAATGGCTAGAATATAAAGAAAAACAATAAAGTGCAGAAATATAAATGGCAGAAAGTAAAGGGCAGATTCATAAATGATTTGAATGTAAATGGGAATGGGGAACTGCTGAATGTAAAAATAAGCAGTAAAAAAATGGATAGATAAGAATGGGAAAATTCATTGAGATTGGGAGATGTTGTCTCTGATCGAATCTAGCTTATATCCCCTTCAATCATGCAACTCATTGACCTCTTGGCAATCATGATTGATTGAGACCCAATTCGTTGGTGACTCAATCTCTCAAATCTTGATCAATAGCCAATTTCTTGGTCTAATTGCTCATGAAGAGAGATATGCTTGGTTCCTGATTATACCACACACCATTATAGGTCCAAGTAGAGGGAGGATTATATGTCACATATCCAAACACCAAAACCCAGATTCTACTCTAGTGTGAGAAGGGATTTCAAGCATGGTTTCATGTTTTCTTTCCCAAGGTTCCCATGAAACCCAATTGCATTCAATCTCTTTCCCAAGATAATTGAATACTAATCATTAAGAACGAAATTTCTTCTAGCAAATCAAAGAGAAGATAAAGAGAAGAAGGATTTCACTATCATCAATCCATCAAGTACAATAGAGCTCCCTCTCTCAATGAGAGGGAAGTTAGCTACTCATAGCTCAAAAAGTACTCAAAAGTAAAGTGTAAAAGTGGATCTAAAACTGACTGCTCAACCCCATTCTTCAGTACTCCTAGGGGGTATTTATATTACTCCTAGTAAAATAAAAGAATTACAAAAGTGAAAAAGGAAAATTATATTTTGGAGGGAAAAGAAAACACTCAATAAGCATGACTTCTCAGCTGGCGTGTGGCTGGCGCTTTTCTGGCGTGTCACGTGTCTTTCATTTCCAGCTTGGCGTGCCACGCCTTCGAACTCAAGTGGCACGCCATAGTGTATTTCTTGTGTTGGCGTGCCACGCCTTCGCACTCAAGTGGCACACCCTTGCCTTTCTCACTTCTCTTTGCCTCTGGAAACTTGTACTGGCATGCCACGCCCAAGGTCTGGCGTGCCACACCCTTGCTTCATGCTTGGCTAGGCTTCTCTGGAAATTTGAACTAGCATGGCACGCCCATGGTCTGGCGTGCCATGCCCCTTTTGTGAGTGAGTGGTTCCTCTGTTTGGCGTGCCACGCAACGAACTTAAGTGGCACACCCCAATGCTTCGCTCTAAATGACACTGGCGTGCCACGCCTGGTTGCTCAAGTGGCACACCTAAATGAAGAATGGTGAATGGCGTGCCACGCCTTCGATATCAAGTGGCACGCCCCATGTAATTAGCCTCCTTCATCCTCTCTGGAAACTTATACCAGCGTGCCACGCCCATGATCTTGTCTTGGTTCCAGTTGTTGGCGTGCCACGTCTCAGTCTTCAAGTGGCACGCCATAGTGAAATGCTACGGTTGGCGTGCCACGCCTTCGATACCAAGTGGCACACCCAGTCCTTGCTTTTGGTCCTTTGTGCATTGGCGTGCCACGCCTGGTTGCTCAAGTGGCACGTCCAGTCTTCAATTGCCTTCAACCCCTTCTCTAGATTGTTGTACCAGCGTGCCACGCCATGCTGCTCAAGTGGCACGCTCATGGATTTGTGGACTCTTCAAGCTTGGCGTGACACGCCTGGGTTCTCAAGTGGCACGCCCAAGTGACTTCTTGGGGCTGGCGTGCCACGCCTTCGACACCAAGTGTCACACCATAGTGAAGGTTCTTCTTGGAATGGTGAGTTGGCGTGCCACGCCCCTTTGCTTAAGTGGCACGCCCATAGTAATTGATGGGCCAAGCGTGCCACGCCCAGCTTGGCGTGCCACGCCCCTTTTGTATCCTCCATTGTAGCTCTCTGGAATTTGTATTAGCGTGCCACGCCCACATGCATGCTTGGACTTCTTCTCTGGACTTTAGTACTAGCGTGCCATGCCCAGCTCCTGGCGTGCCACGCCCAGCTCCTGGTGTGCCATGCCAGTGCATTTTTGTGACGTTTACTTCAAGTGGCACACCAGTTTCACACGCCCAACTTCTTGTTTGTCTTCTACCCAATTTTTGATGCTTTTCTCACCTGAAATTCAGCACGACTCATCTCACAGTAGTGTACCATAATATTCATCAAATAATGCATGAATTGTACTGATCAAATAGGATTTATGCTCTTTTATGGTCTTATTTATTCAAGAAAGAAGGGTAGATGATGCAAGTCATCACCCTACATGGGGCAAGTGGCTGGCATTGAACGCCAGCTAAGAAGTAGAGGTTAGGCGTTCAACGCCCACAATGGGGCAAAAAATTTGAATTTCCTAGCCTCTCAGGACCAGTGGGTCCCACAGAATCTCCACCTACCGTACATATCATTCACCCCTCCCCTTCCCTCCCTCTATCTCTACCTCTTTCTTCTTCTTCTACATTCTCCTTCCTAATTGTTCATATTTTCTCGAGGATGAGCAAAACTCTTAAGTTTGGTGTTGCAAAAGCTTTACTTTTTGACTTCTACCACTCCTAAGTATGGCACCAAAGATTGGTGAAACCTCAAAAAAGATGAAGGAAAGGCACTTGCCTCCGCTTCCTTCACCTCATGTGTCACCTATGCAATTCAACTGGAATCGTCATAGAAGAAGACATCCCCATTGAAGAGGAAAAGCCCATCATCAAAAGAAGGATGGAGCATATTAGAGAGCCTACACATGCACCTCAACAAGAGCATGTGGAGCCGCCTCAACAAGAAATCCCTGAGATGCCTCAAGGGATGTACTTTTCTCCCCAAAGCTATTGGGATCAATTGCATACTTCTCTAGGAGAATTGAGCTCCAACATGGATCAGCTGAGGATAGGACACTAAGAGCACTCCACCATCCTCCATGAAAAAAGAGAATATCAAAGAGCCATGAGATAAGAGCAATAGAGGCAAGGACGTGACATAGAAGAAATCAAGCGCTCCATTGGATTCTCTAGAGGGAGTAGCAGCCGCCGTCACTAAGGTGGTCCCGTTCTCTTAATCCCCTAGCTTATGTTATTTTTCTGTTTTCGATATATTTTGTCTTATTGTCTGTTTTTAGTGCATGATCCTCTTTATTTATGTCTTAAAGCTATGAAATATCCCATATATCTCTCACCTTACTTGAAAGAAAATTTTATTTGAAAAAGAATAGGAAGATACATGAATTTCGAGTTATATAATAATCAATTATTTGATGTGGTGGTATTGCTTTTACTTTCTGAATGCATGAATGAACAGTGCATATTTGATGTTGGAGTTAAGAATGTTAGCTCTTGAAAGAATGATGAAAAAGGAGAAGTATTATTGGTAATCTGAAAAATCCAAAAAAAATTTATTCTTGAAGCAAGAAAAAGCAGCAAAAGAAAGAAAAGGAAAAAAGAAAGAAGCGAAAAAAAAGAGAAAAAAAGAAAGAAAAAGAAGCAAAAGAAAAAGAAAAAGCCAATAGCTCTTTAAACCAAAAGGCAAGAGAAAGGATCCAAGGCTTTGAGCATCAATGGTTAGGAGGACCTATAAAAAACAAAATATTGGCCTAAAACAGTTCAAATGAACTGCTTTCCTAACTATATGCTTGTGGTGTGAAGGTGTCAAGTAAAAAGCTTGAGACTGAGCAGTTAAAGTAGTGATCCAAAGCAAAGAGTGTTCTTAAGAACTCTGGACACCACTAGCTGGGGATTCTAGCAAAGCTGTAGTGTTTATGTATCCGGTGGTAATATTGGAAAACAAAGCGCTTAGGGTCACGGCCAAGACTCAAAAGAAGTTGTGTTCAAGAATAAAAAAAAAACTAAACTAGGAGAGTCAATAATATCATCTGGATTCTAAGTTCAGAAAGATGCCAATTATTCTGAGCTTCAAAGAAAAGTGAGATGCCAAAACTATTCAGAAGTGAATAGCCACTAGTCCCACTCATGTAATTGAAAGTGAGCTTCATTGAAAACTCTGAGATTTATTGTATCCTTCTCTTCTTTTTAATCCTACTTTGTTTTTGGTTGCTTGGGGACAAGCAACAGTTTAAGTTTGGTGTTCTGATGAGCAAATATATTTTATACGCTTTTTTGCATTATTTTCATATTATTTTAGTTATGTTTTGCTTAAGTTTTATTATATTTTTTAGGTTTTAGTGAAAAATTCACATTTTTGGATTCTACTTTGAGTTTTTGTGTTTTATGATGATTTCAGGTAAATTCTGGCTCAAATTGAGGAGCTTTGGAAAAGTCTGATTCAGAGACAGAGAAAAGACTACAGATGTTGTCAAATTCTGACCTCCATGCACTTGAAGGAGCATTTCTGGAGCTACAGAAGTCCAAATGATACGCTCTCAATAGCTTTGGAAAGCAAACATCCAACGCTTTCCAACAATATATAATATCATATATTTTGCTTTGGAAATAAAGGCCCAAAATTGGCATTCAACGCCAGCTACCAACCCCATTCCTGGCGTTGGACGCCCAAAAGGGAGCAGCTAGCGCCCAACGGCCAAAAAGGAGTCCAAAGCTGGCGTCCAACACCCCAGAGGGAGTACCAACTCGTGGCTTCACCCCAAGCTTAGCCTAAGTACTCAACCAAAGTGGGCCCAAGGATCGATTTCACACCTCTAGTCTATTCTATCATATTTTTGTACTTCTTAGTTATTAGATTAGTATATATAAAATAAGGATCACCCTTATTTAGGACCTTATGCCATTTTTTTAAATACATTACTACTTTCTGTACAGTATGAGTCACTAACCTCCTAGGTTAAGGTTAGGAGCTCTGCTGATTCATATGGATTAATAATATCACTATTCTCTTCTAATCTATGGTTGATTCCATTCTAAGATGTATCTTCATTCTTCATCCTAATGAATTGAGAGTGTAACTTGACCGTCATCCCTATTCTACGTGGGTTCGTGCGAGTCCTTAATGGGATAGTATTGAACCACAAGCTTGATTATACATCTCTTAAATGGCTAATCCACCACTTCGTTGGGGACTTGGAGACATCAGTTTAGCCGAGGTATGGGGCGATTAGGGACTTTGTGGTATAGGCTAGAATCAGGAAGCAGCATTCTCTGATCCGGAAGATCCGACCATGTTTGTGGTGCTTTGTGTAGGATCACTAAAAGAATGGACTGCAGGAGCTTCACCCCCGTTCAGATTGGATGACCACTGACCTGGCATTTTATATGAAGCAGAGGAGATTAATGACCACTGACCTGGCGTTAATCACTCACAGCCTGCCATGGAAATAATAAGAAGTTAAAGTAGACAGTGAGAAAAGTTGATCCAAAAGGAGGAAGCATCTCTGAAGCCTCAACCGTTCTCTCATCACTGATTTCACACCTATCTAGTAACACTTTAATTATTCTGTTTTTATGCGTCTTACAAGATAGCCATTGCTTGTTCAAACCAACAATCTCCGTAGGATCGATCCTCACTCACCTGAGGTATTACTTGGACGACCCAGTGCACTTGCCTATCTATCTGTGCGAATATTGCGGAGTCAATTTCGTGCACCATTCATCAACCTCGACCAGAGCAGCCTCAGAACAAGCTCCAGCAGTAACAAGGTTACTCATAGTTTCAGAATTCATATTCTCTGAAATAAAAGCAAATGTTAATTGTTAAACCAGGTATCAACCATTCTGATTTAGTCAACACAGCAAATCTGCCTCAAATTTAATCAACACTCAAAACCATTTTAAAACAAGCATCAACAATTCTGATTTAATCAAAACTCAACCATTATCAAACAAAATGAAAAACAGCAAACAATATATGAATCTGCATAAGATTTAATCAAAACTCAAAACCATTTTAAAATGAGTATAAACAATACTGATTTAATAAAAACTCAACCATTATTAAACAACATAAAACACAGCAAACAAACCTAAATCTCTTATCTAAACCCTAAGCCAGAAAACTAACATACCAGACGAGCAGTGATGAGCCGACGACCAAGACAGAGGAGGCGAGGAGCAGCGGGGATGAGAACAGATGAGTAGACCCAGAGAGCGAAAGGACAGACGAGCATTATCAGAGAGCGAAAGGACAGGACCCAGGAGCCCAAGACCGAGACCAGCGATGACGACTGTAAAACCCAGTTAATTAATGGCTAATTAACCCATAAATGAGAATTTATTCTAGAAAGTCAAAAATGTGATTTTATGGCTAAAGATGATAGAAGAGATTGAGACGAGAATTTCGGTACCAATTTTATAGAAATCGGACCAAGATTGGACCGAACGGGCCAAACCGGACCAACCGGACCCAAAGTGGGCCCTTGGCCCAACTAAACTAAACCAAAACCTTAGTTTTCAGCACTCTCTCTCCTCACTTCAGACACTCACACGCTGAAAATGGAGGCCATGGAGGGAAGAACACTTTCTCAAGTTCTCTCCCTTGGTTGATCTTCAAACCACCATAACTTTTGATCTAGAGCTCCGATCGCCGCACCGTTTGCGGCCATGTGTTCACCGCGGAAAGCTCTACAAAACCCATATAATCAATCTTGAGGTAAGCCACATTTTGCTCTTCGAATTTCCAGCCTTGTTTTCGAGTTTCATGAGCAAAAATGTTGAGATTTTGGGCTCTTTGATGTTATAGGACCCAACTCTCTTGAAGGAGAAGGTTAATCTTGTCTCCTTGGACCTTGGGTGTGGTAAGATTCTCAAACCTAGTATAATTTGTTGTTCTATGATGTTTGGGTATTGAGATGTTGTGTATGGGTATGATGATTGTGGCTTGGGTTATGTATATGTGAATATTGGGGCTTGATTGAGACCTTGAAAAGCTTGAAAAGGGATTTTTGGTGGTAAAAATCTGTTCTTGGAGGTGTTGAGACCTAGAGGACTTGTGGACAAGTGGTTTGGAAGTGCTCCGGTTGAGCTTGGAAAATCGGCTAAGGTATGGTCTCGGTTTCTCGTATCTAATATGTAATGTGGTAGGAAATACTTAGGCTAGAAGCCCTAAGATAGGCATTGAATTGATAATTTTGTTGAAGGGCTAAGATATATGATGTGATCATATATGTGATTATGAATATTGATGCCTTGATTGTGTGATATATGAGAAAATGCATGTTGTGATATATGCTTGATGAATGATTGAGGTTGAATTGGTGGGTGGTACCATGTTGATGGTGAGTATGATGATGATTATGTATAATGATGTTTGATTTGGAAATGGTATTATCGGAAATTGGGATGAGGAAGGATGTGTGATATGATATTGTGTTTGCCCTGTAGCCATTTGATTGAGAAGTGTTAAAATGGTTGGACGGTGGTTTTAGGAATTTTGGTAAAGTGTCAATGTGTGAGTTGAGGATGGCTTGATGTTGATTTTGGTATATTTTGATTGATTTTAAAAAAGGCGAAATTGGCATGTTTTGGTTGATTTTGAAAAGAGTTGAAAATGGTTTGTTTTGAAAATGGCACTTTGTGGTTTTGTATGAAAACATGGTTTTCGGGCATGTTTTAACGGGACATAACTTGGACTATGGATCCCCGTTTTGTACCAAACTTGTTTAGAAATAAAATTGGATCCGAGATGTCCACGCCGCTGGAAGCGGAAAATGATTTAAAATGAGAAAGTTATGTCCGTCGGAAGATTGGGGGTTGAATCTGTGAATTCTGTAGCTTTTAACTTAGAAAATTTTTAGTAGAATGACCCTCCGTGCGTAGGTGCACTTGGCGCGTACGCGCCGTTCTTCAAGGAAGCACCATCCACGCGTGCGCGTGGTGTGCGCGGGTGCGTCGATGCGTTGCACCAAATGCCCAGCTATTTTCTCGAGAGTTGTGCCAGAGTTGTGCCAGTTTTGTGCCTGGGGCGCAAGAGCACCCACGCGTACGCGTGGCTGATGCTTGCGTGTCGTTTGGCTATTTTTCAATCCGCGCGTATGACGCTTGCGCATCGATGAGTTTTGTGGCCATCCACGCGTGCGCGTGGTGTGCGCGTACGCGTGGTCCTGTTTTCATCCCAAAGTTGATTTTTGAGTTTTAAAGGCCAAATTTCATACTTCTATGCCTCCAAACTCACCACTTATGTCTTAAATCATTATGATATGCCTAGCAATGAGACAAGGAGCTAGTGAATGTGGTAACTTGCGAGTGAAGCAAGGGAAAATTGAGTGATCAATGAGGATCAAAGATGATTATGTGAGATGCGGAGGATGGCGGTGGAAGTGCTTATTTTGCCATGGGCCGAAGGGCCGTAATTGTTAATGAATTGGCTGGTTATAGATTATACTGCGAGCCGGATGGCTCGATCATTGCCGTGTTACGGCGGAGCCATGATTATGGCTAAGTATAAATACATATATGCTGTTGAATGAATTGTGAATGTTTGCACTTCCACTATCCGAGATGAGGGTTTCCCTAGTAGGAAGCAGTGGCTAGCCACCACGTGCTCCAGGTTGAGACTCGAAGCTCTTTTGACCCTATGTCGTCAGGGTGGCCGGGCACTGTGAAAGCCCCGGATGAGCTCACCCCCATAAATTTTCACCAGTGAGGGTGATGGATATGGATCATGATTATGATCACGATTTGTTAAGTATAACTCGAGTTGGGGAGACACGACAGAGGGACAGTCCAATGGTTAGCTACCAGGACTTGTCGGGTTGGCTCTATAACCGACAGATGATATCATCAGCCACTAGGGACAGGCATTCATCATATGCATACTATATGAATTGTTTGAGATTGCCTATTTGACTGCATATTACTTGCTAATTGTCTAAATGCCTTATCTGTTCCTATTTGTATATCTCTTGTTTGATTTAGCTGTGTTTGCTACATTACACTCCTACTGGTGGTTGGGAGGTCTGAAGGAATTGGAAAGGGAAGTATTAGTTAGATTGAAGGATCTTTAGTCAGTTGCCACTTATGGTTTAGCTTGTTTATAAGCTTTGATATTATCTGGAGGAAGTCCTAGGATTGCCTTCGGCTTTCCTCTATTACTACATGTTATATATGGGGAACTGTTACCATGCTGGGGACCTCTGGTTCTCACCCATGCGGATTTTGTGGTTTTCAGATGCAGGACGCGAGGCTTCTCGTTGAGGCATGCTGGAGACTTCTGGATTAGCGAAGATCCTTATTTTCGGGACTCTGTTTTGATTTTTGATTTCTCTTAGATACTTTTATCTCCATTGAATAATACAAACTGTGATGACTCCTTTTAGAGGGGATTATGGAGACTAGGTTCTCTGTTTTTATGTCCCTTTGGGTTTCCTTTGGGGTTTTCTTATTTTATTATATGTATATATTGCTATGCTCGGACCGGTTATCTTCGCATCCGGATTTGAGTTTTGATATTCCCATTTTTGACACTCTTTTGTATATATATAATCTCGCGTTAGATTTTCCCTGTTCGTTACGTTATCGATCGAAGTGTTGCGCTTTTGAGTTACGATTTTTGTTTACCCCTTTTTCTACAAAGGCTCCTAGTTATAATCAATCATTCATACTACTATACGTACTAAATTTTAATTCTAGAGGTCGTAATACATTGCCATCTTGGAATTATGACTTAAGCATAAGACTCTGTATGGTAGGGTGTTACATTATGGTATCAGAGCAGTTCGTTCCTATAGAGCCTAAGGGATGGACTAATTATGCTTCTATGCATTGTCTGTGTGTGTGTTAGGTGCTATTAGTATATCTACTTGATATAGTTGGCATAAACGTTCATGAGTATGCATTTGGGAGTTGAAGCACTAAACTTCCGATATTGAGACTGATCAACTTAATATCGATTGTTTGGTGTGTATAGGAACCAGATGGCGCCTCGTGGATGCGGTAAAGGCCGTGGGAGAGGTCATACGAATGCTCGTGTGCCAGAGATTAACCCTAATGACCCGGTGAACTTTATGACTGCATTGGAGAACATGGCTGCTGCTATGCAAGCCACTGCTGAGGCTCTTGGTCAACAGATGAACAACCATGGTAATGACGGAGGTGGAGTTCAGGGCCCGATGACACTGGAAAACTTTTTGAAGGTTAATCCACCTAAGTTCAAGGGAACTACTAGCCCGACTGAAGCTGATACATGGTTTCAGGCTATGGAGCGAGCACTACAAGCGCAGGTGGTGCCTGAAGGACAGCGTGTTGAGTTTGCTACCTATTTGCTCACTGGGGAAGCGTCGCATTGGTGGCAAGGAGTCCGACACCTCCTGTAGCAGGGTGATGATTATATCACCTAGGATGTCTTCCAAGAGGAGTTCTATAAGAAGTACTTTCCGACTTCTGCTAGGACGGCCAAGGAGCTTGAATTATTGCAGCTGAAGCAGGGTACTATGTCCGTATCTGAGTATACTAACAAGTTTGAGGAGCTATTCAGATTCTCTCGTATGTGTCAAGGGACTCCGGTGGAATATGAGGAATGGAAGTGCGTTAAGTATGAAGGAGGACTCCGGAGTGATATTTTCAGCTCAGTGGGACCAATGGAGATCAGAACTTTCTCCGAGTTGGTGAACAAGTGTAGAGTTGCTGAAGAGTGCGTGAAGAATGCGGCTGCTGAGAGAGGGAGTCACAAAGGGTCATTCCCACAGAACCGAGGGAAGAGCTTTGCACCTAGAGGTCCACCTTTCAAGAGGGGAGGTTCTTTTAGGAGGCCCAACAATAACAACTACCAAGGAAAAAGGTTTGGGAAGCAGCCTTAGAATGATCAAGCTTGTACAAGGTGTGGAAGTCACCATCCGGGAGCACCATGCAAGGCCGGATGGAGTTTGTGCTACAATTGTGGAAAGACGGGGCATAAAGCCACAAATTGTCCGGAGAAGCAGAAACAAGGTGCTGGGGAAGCACAGCAGACTGGTTGGGTATTCACCACTTCAGCTATAGGTGCTGAGGGATCTGAGGCACTTATCCGAGGTAACTGTGAAATAGCTGGTCAAACTTTAAATGCTTTATTTGATTCGGGAGCATCACATTCATTCATTGCATTTGAGAAAGCCCATGAGTTAGGATTGAAGATCGTAACCTTAGGTTATGACGTAAAAATGTATAATGCTACCCATGAGGCCATGGTAACTAGGCTAGGATGCCCGAAAGTTTTGTTTAGGTTCAAGCAGCGTGATTTTGTCCATAATTTAATCTGCTTACCGATGATCGGTCTTGACCTTATCTTGGGGTTGGACTGGTTATCTGAGAACCATGTCCTGCTTGATTGTTCTACAAAGTCGGTGTACTTTATGTCGGAAGATACAGGAGGACCGGTCATGGTGAATAATTATTACTTGAATTCGATGATGGTGAACTGTTCCGGAATCGAATGTCAGGGTATCCTGTTGTTAACCCGCGGGTGTTTCGGGTGATGATCAAAGGTTGGAAAAGATTCCGGTGGTGTGTGAGTTTCTGGAAGTGTTTCCTGATGACATTGATGAATTTTCACCTAACCGAGAGGTCGAGTTTGCTATTGAATTGGTGCCTGGGGCGGGATCAATCTCAAGTGCTCCTTATAGAATGTCACCGTTAGAGATGGCTGAGCTAAAGTCTCAGTTAGAGGATTTGTTGGGTAAGAACTTTATCCGACCTAGTGTTTCCCCGTGGGGTGCTCCAGTGTTACTGGTAAAGAAGAAAGATGGGAGTATACGGCTCTGTGTGGATTACAGGCAGCTGAACAAGGTCACGATAAAGAATAAGTACCCATTGCCGAGAATTGATGATCTCATGGATCAGTTACAAGGAGCTGGGGTTTTCTCCAAGATCGATTTGCGATCCGGTTATCACCAGATAAGGGTGAGAGGTGAGGATATCCTTAAAACCGCTTTCAGGACTCGTTATGGTCATTACAAGTACACTGTAATGTCTTTTGGGTTGACAAACGCTCCTGCAGTATTCATGGATTATATGAACAGAGTGTTCCGTCCGTTTCTGGATAAATTTGTTCTTGTCTTCATTGACGACATACTAATTTATTCCAAGACTGAAGAAGAGCATGCGGAACACTTGAGGATCGTGTTGCAGATCCTAAAGGAGAAGAAACTCTATGCGAAACTGTCTAAGTGTGAGTTTTGGAAGAGTGAGTTGAAGTTTTTGGGTCACGTGGTGAGTAAGAAGGGGATAGCTATAGATCCAGCTAAGGTGGAGGCTGTGATGGATTGGAAGCAACCAACCACAGTAACTGAGACAAGGAGTTTTCTGGGCTTAGCTGGCTATTATCGAAGGTTCATCAAAGGCTTTTCACAATTAGCCTTGCCATTGACAAAGTTAACCCGCAAAGACACTCTGTTTGTTTGGACTCCTGAGTGCGAGGAGAGCTTTCAAGCATTGAAGAAAAAGTTGACCACTGTACCTGTGTTAGTGTTACCTGAGCCGAACGAACCGTTTGAGGTGTACTGTGATGCCTCACTAAAGGGTCTAGGGTGCGTGCTAATGTAGCATCATAATGTGGTGGCGTATGCCTCATGACAGTTGAGACCTCATGAAGTTAGTTACCCTACGCACGATTTGGAACTCGCTGCGGTCGTGTGTGCCTTGAAGTTGTGGAGGCATTATCCCTATGGGGTTAAGTTCCAAGTCTTCTCCGATCACAAGAGCTTGAAATATCTCTTTGATCAGAAAGAGCTTAATATGAGGCAGAGAAAGTGGATGGAATTATTGAAGGACTACGATTTTGAGTTAAATTACCATCAGGGAAAGGCGAATGTAGTGGCGGATGCGTTAAGTCGGAAGTCGTTATATGCGGCTTGGATGATGCTTCAAGAGGAGAAGTTTCTCAAAGGATTCGAGAGTCTAAAAATTGGTGCTCGAGAAGTATCTGAAACTTTGTGTTTGAGCCGATTAGAAATCTCAAGTGACTTTAATCCGAACTCCTAAAGGCCCATGAGAATGATGAAGCGTTATGGAAGGTGTTACCGGCTATTGAGCAAGGGAAACAGTGGAGAGTGTCGGAAGAAAAAGATGGGTTATGGAGATTCAAGGGTAAGATCATTGTGCCAGATATTGGCACTTTGAGGCAAGATATTTTAAAGGAGACACACAAAAGCAGATTCTCCATTCACCCGGAAAGTACTAAGATGTACCATGATTTAAAGGTGATGTTTTGGTGGCCAGGTATGAAGAATGATGTGGCGGAATATGTTTCAAAGTGCTTAACTTGTCAAAAGGTAAAGATTGAACATCAAAGACCTTCCGGAATGTTGCAACCTTTAGAGGTTCCGCAATGGAAGTGGGAAAGTATTGCAATGGACTTTGTGTTAGGATTGCCAAGGACTAGGACTGGTTTTGATGCTATCTGGGTGATTGTGGACCGACTGACAAAATCAGCCCACTTTTTACCCATTCGGATGACTTACACCCTTGAGGAACTAGCACGGTTGTACATAAAGAAGATTGTGAGACTTTATGGTGTACCGGCTACTATAATCTTTGATAGAGATCCTCGCTTCACTTCGAGGTTTTGGGGTGCATTTTAGAAAGCTTTCGGAACCCGACTAAGCTTGAGTACGGCTTACCATCCTCAAACAGATGGCCAATCCGAGAGGACGATCCAAACACTAGAGGATATGTTGAGAGCTTGTGTTCTGGACCAGCCGGCGAGTTGGGATCGATATATGCCGTTAGTGGGGTTTGCATACAATAATAGTTACCATGCAAGCATCGGAATGGCTCCGTATGAGGCATTGAATGGGAGGAAATGTTAATCTCCGCTATGTTGGTATGAAGCTGGAGAGAAAGGCTTGTTGGGGCCGAAAATGATAGCTGAGACCACTGAACAAGTCAAGAAAATCCAAGATAGGATGCTTACGGCGCAGAGTCGCCAGAAGAGTTACGCCGATCAGAGACGGAAGCCCTTGGAATTTGAGGAAGGAGATCATGTTTTCCTTAAGGTTACTCCAACCACGGGATTAGGTAGGGCGATTAAAGCAAAGAAATTGAATCCTCGGTACATCGGTCCTTTTCAAATCCTGAAAAAGGTTGGACCGGTGGCATATCGGATGGCTCTACCACCTAATCTTTCGAACCTGCACGACGTGTTTCACGTGTCGCAGCTTCGGAAGTACACTCCTGATGCTAGCCATGTGTTAGAACCTGAATCGGTTCAGTTAAGAGAAGATTTGACACTTCCAGTGGCTCCAGTCAGAACTGATGATACTAGTATCAAACGGTTGCGTGGAAAAGAGGTTTCATTAGTCAAAGTGGCTTGGAGTCGAGGCGGTGTTGAGGAACACACTTGGGAACTTGAGTCGGAGATGCGATCGGATTATCCGCACTTATTCTCAGGTAATTGAATTTGAATTTTGTGGGCAAAATTCCCAATTAGGTGGGTAGAATGTAAAACCCGGTTAATTAATGGCTAATTAACCCATAAATGAGAATTTATTCTAGAAAGCCAAAAATGTGATTTTATGGCTAAAGATGATAGAGGAGATTAAGATGAGAATTTCGGTACCAATTTTATAGAAATCGGACCAAGGTTGGACCGAACGGGCCAACCAGACCCAAAGTGGGCCCTTGACCCAACTAAACTAAAACCCTAGTTTTCAGCACTCTCTCTCCTCACTTGAGACACTCACACGATGAAAATGGAGGCCATGGAGGGAAGAACACTCTCTCAAGTTCTCTCCCTTGGTTGATCTTCAAACCACCATAACTTTTGATCTAGAGCTCCGATCGCTACACCGTTTATGGCCACGTGTTCACCGCGGTGAGCTCTACAAAACCCATATAATCAATCTTAAGGTAAGCTACGTTTTGCTCTTCGAATTTCCAGCCTTGTTTTCGAGTTTTATGAGCAAAAATGTTGAGATTTTGGGCTCTTTGATGTTATAGGACCCAACTCTCTTGAAGGAGAAGGTTAATCTTGTCTCCTTGGACCTTGGGTGTGATAAGATTCTCAACTCTAGTGTAATTTGTTGTTCTATGATGTTTGGGTATTGAGATGTTGTGTATGGGTATGATGATTGTGGCTTAGGTTGTGTATATGTGAATATTGGGGCTTGATTGAGACCTTGGAAAGCTTGAAAAGGGATTTTTGGTGGTAAAAATTTGTTCTTGGAGGTGTTGAGACCTAGAAGACTTGTGGACAAGTGGTTTGGAAGTGCTCCGGTTGAGCTTGGAAAATCGGCTAAGATATGGTCTCGGTTTCTTGTATCTAATATGTAATGTGGTAGGAAATACTTAGCCTAGAGGCCCTAAGATAGGGATTGAATTGATGATGTTGTTGAATAGTTGAGATATATGATGTGATCATATATGTGATTATGAATATTGATGCCTTGATTGTGTGATATATGAGAAAATGCATGTTGTGATATATGCTTGATGAATGATTGAGGTTGAATTGGTGGGTGGTACCATGTTGATGGTGAGTATGATGATGATTATGTATAATGGTGTTTGATTTGGAAATTGGGATGAGGAAGGATGTGTGATATGATATTGTGTTTGTCCTGTAGCCATTTGATTGAGAAGTGTTAAAATGGTTGGATGGTGGTTTTGGAAATTTTGGTAAAGTGTCAATGTGTGAGTTGAGGATGGCTTGATGTTGATTTTGGTACATCTTGATTGATTTCGAAAAAGGCGAAATTGGCATGTTTTGGTTGATTTTGAAAAGAGTTGAAAATGGTTTGTTTTGAAAATGGCACTTTGTGGTTTTGTATGAAAACATGGTTTTTGGGCATGTTTTGATGGGACATAACTTGGACTACGGATCCCCGTTTTGTACCAAACTTGTTTAGAAATGAAATTGGGTTCGAGATGTCCACGCCACTGGAAGAACGGGCGGAAAACGATTTAAAATGAGAAAGTTATGTCCGTCGGAAGATTGGGGGTTGAATCTGTGAATTCTGTAGCTTTTAACTTAGAAAATTTTTAGTAGAATGACCCTCCGTGAGTAGGCGCACTTGGCGCGTACGCGCTGTTCTTCAAGGAAGCACCATCCACGCGTGCGCGTCGTGTGCGTGGGCGCGTCGATGCGCTGCACCAAATGCCCAGCTATTTTTCCGAGAGTTGTGCCAGAGTTGTGCTAGTTTTGTGCCTAGAGCGCAAGAGCACCCACGAGTACGCGTGGCTGACGCTTGCGCGTCATTTGGCTATTTTTCAATCCGCGCGTCCGCACATATGACGCTTGCGCGTCGATGAGTTTTGTTGCCATCCACGCGTGCTCGTGGAGTGCGCGTACGCGTGGTCCTGTTTTCATCCCAAATTTGATTTTTGAGTTTTAAAGGCCAAATTTCATACTTCTAAGCCTCCAAGCTCACAACTTATGTCTTAAATCATTATGATATGCCTAGCAATGAGACAAGGAGCTAGTGAATGTGGTAACTTGCGAGTGAAGCAAGCGAAAAATGAGTGATCAATGAGGATCAAAGATGATTATGTGAGATGCGGAGGATGGCAGTGAAAGTGCTTATTATGCCATGGGCCGAAGGGCCGTAATTGTTAATGAATTGGCTGGTTATAGATTATACTGCGAGCCGGATGGCTGGATCATTGCCGTGTTACGGCGGAGCCATGATTATGGCTAAGTATAAATGCATATATGCTATTGAATGAATTGTGAATGTTTGCACTTCCACTATCCGAGATGAGGGTTTCCCTGGTAGGAAGCAGTGGCTAGCCACCACGTGCACCAGGTTGAGACTCGAAGCTCTTTTGACCCTATGTCGTCAGGGTGGCCGGGCACTGTGAAAGCCTCGGATGAGCTCACCCCCATAAATTTTCACCAGTGATGGTGATGGATATGGATCATGATTATGATCACGATTTGTTGAGTATAACTTGAGTTGGGGAGACACGACAGAGGGACAGTCCAATGGTTAGCTACGAAGACTTGTCGGGTTGGCTCTATAACCGACAGATGATATCATCAGCCACTAGGGACAGGCATTCATCATATGCATACTATATGAATTGTTTGAGATTGCCTATTTGACTGCATATTACTTGCTAATTGTCTAAATGCCTTATCTGTTCCTATTTGTATATCTCTTGTTTGATTTAGCTGTGTTTGCTACATTACACTCCTACTGGTGGTTGGGAGGTCTGAAGGAATTGGAAAGGGAAGTATTAGTTAGACTGAAGGATCTTTAGTCAGTTGCCACTTATGGTTTAGCTTATTTATAAGCTTTGATATTATCTGGAGGAAGTCCTAGGATTGCCTTCGGCTTTCCTCTATTACTACATGTTATATATGGGGAACTGTTACCATGCTGGGGACCTCTGGTTCTCACCCATGTGGATTTTGTGGTTTTCAGATGCAGGACGCGAGGCTTCTCGTTGAGGCATGCTGGAGACTTCTGGATTAGCGAAGATCCTTGTTTTCGGGACTCTGTTTTGATTTTTGATTTCTCTTAGATACTTTTATCTCCATTGAATAATACAAACTGTGATGACTCCTCTTAGAGGGGATTATGGAGACTAGGTTCTCTATTTTTGTGTCCCTTTGGGGTTTCCTTATTTTATTATATGTATATATTGCTATTCTTGGACCGGTTATCTTCGCATCCGGATTTGAGTTTTGATATTCCCATTATTGACACTCTTTTGTATATATATAATCTCGCGTTAGCTTATCCCTGTTCGTTACGTTATCGATCGAAGTGTTGCGCTTTTGAGTTACGATTTTTGTTTACCCCTTTTTCTATAAAAGCTCCTAGTTATAAACAATCATTCATACTACTATACATACTAAATTTTAATTTTAGAGGTCGTAATACCTTGCCATCTCGGAGTTATGACTTAAGCATAAGACTCTGTATGGTAGGGTGTTACAACGACGGCTAGATAGAGCAGCACGGTGGCTAGAACCCAGGAGGACCAAAAAGCGACGGTGACGAGGAGCGTCACGACTGCTGGGTGGGACTTTGCTGTCTGTGCGAGACTGCGAGTGTGAGGATGGAAGTGCGAGTGTGAGGAGTGAAGACGTAATTGGGAGCGGTCAGCGGCGGAAGACTGGAGAAGCAGAAGCTCTGTGTTGTTTGAGAGTGGGAGGGAGTGAGAGTGACAGTTGCTGAGTGGTGAGGACTGAGGAGGCTGCAATTAGGATTTTGGGCGGCTAGGGTTTCATTGGGTGCGGGTCGGGTTGTATGGATGTTGGGTTCAAGGCTTTTGGCCAAAAATATTCTCAGTCTTTTATCAAAAAAAAATTTGCTCAGCCCGCCGGGGAAGCCCACCTCGCCCCACCAAAACCCCCTAAAGCCCACGGTTTAAGTGGTGCAGGTTAGGTGGGCTTTTGTTATTCGGCGGTCCCAATTTTTCAACTTGGCTCACCTTTTTTGATGGGTTAGGTGGGCTGACCTGGCAGGTTTAGGCCCGTTTGCCACCCCCTAGTTAGAACCACAGAGAGATCAGGAGTTTGTTAGACTTTCCAGGCTAGTTCGGGCACTAGACTAGGAGCTTCTTCTATGGGCCAGGTCCTGGAATGTCAAGTGTGTGTGTGTATATATATAGTTATGAGTAAAGGGTGTATGAGAGGATGTAGTACTAACTTCTTTTAGATAACATTCCTGTTTTGTATATAATATGTATGATATTTATTATGAGTTTAGTTATCTTGTGTTTTATATATTCTTCTATTTTTTATGTTCATGTATGTTGTTTTCGGTTTTCCATATCCTTTTGTGTGTGTGTATGTGTATTTCCAACAAAATTGATCATATCTAACAAGGTTACAAGCTTAATATTAAATAGTAGTTATATTCAAAAAGTTGGTAACCCTCGATTTTCAGTGTAGTAATGCCTAACTACCATTGAACTATGACTTAAGCATAATTCTCTATGTGGTAGGGTGTTACACAAAACATACTCATAATCACAAAGAGAACATATAATGTGTTGGCAAGAGTTCCATCCACATTTTAATTTGTTTGGAACTTCATTCCTGACCACGTTAGCCATAACTTGCCAAAAAAGGCAGACCATGCTAGAACTTTAAGACCGCAATATTCAAAAAGCTTGCCTAACCCACGGGCTTAGGATGAGAGGCTGGGGGCAAGCTTGCCATTGTTTTTTAAAGGAAAAATTACTAAATCCATTAAATATAAAAAAATATATAATTTCAAAAACATAAAACATATAATCAAACAAACTAAAATATTTGTAAAATATATATGTTTTTTTAAGTGTTTAATAGATTCAATAAATTTTTTTTAAAAAAAGAAAGCTAATAATAGTGCGTTAAATCCATTGCTAGGAAGGACATGACAGGATTTTGGTGGGGCGGCTGGCCAACTAGCCATCTCAAGCCATAACATCTTCCAAAGTAAAAGGAAAAAAATTAGGAAGGAAAATTAATAAATACAAAAATTACATATGAGTTAGATAAGCTTTTGTGAAGTAAATAAAATTTTTATTTTAGAATTGCAATATAAAATTTATAATTCTTGTTGTATGCATTAATTAATTTGTTGGAAATTGTTATGGTCATCTGGTTTGGTGAATGACAAACATATATGATGCATAACAAACATAATTTATATATAATAAAATTATTTGATGAATGATAAAATTATATTTCAAGTATTAAAAATGTTAGTTGGAAGAATTTTCAATCTTCTCAAAAGAAAACTGGATTCTAATGAAAAGAATAACATTACAAATTCGAGGCTTTTACTCGTTATAGAATTCAAAATTCAAGCAGTGAAAGCAACAACATCAAATTCCAAGATTTAGTAACATTGATTTCAAAGGTTCTTCTTATTATAGTGGTTTGTCAAGCACATAATGAACTTTGGTATATAGTGAATAATGTTTGATATCTTGGTCAAGAGCACTAGACGTAAGTAAAATAGTTATACCAATGTAGGATAAAATCAAAGTTTGCAATCACTTCTCCTTAAACTCTTTAAATTTATATTTTAAAGATAGGTATAGAAAACACAATTCCTTATAAGTTCTCGAAGTATTCTTGCGAACCTTTAGAAAATATTTAAAAATCTATTTGCACATTTAATTTATCTCTATTCATGTTCGAAGTACTACTGTAAATATTAGTACGTGGTTTAAATGGTTGAAGTTTACTTATAACCCATGAAAAGGTTATGGTTGGTGAAAATTTATCATTAATTTTATTACTCAATTCACATTCTCTTGAGAATTATTGTGCTTAACTGCTTATTAACTAACAAAAATTAAAATTACAAAATTAAAATTGCAAAACATGGCTTTATTAAAAAGGATAAAAATTATAACAAATACCAATAAGTAAATTCGTATCCAAGTTCTCATCATGTAGAAGAGTTAATATTGGATAAAGTATCCCATCCACAATCAGGACATTCATCTACAACTATTCTATTGTACAACATCAACTTGTATCAATGATTAGTAGTTTTAATCGTCAAAGCATTAAAAAACGAAGTCACCAACTATATGAAATTCTTCATAGTATAAACTTCGCAATCATTTAAAATATCTTTGTAAGTATGAATCAACATTCTTGAAATAATTGCATGTATTAGGCTCCCTATAAAGTAAAAAAGAGTATATAACGTATATATCTCATTCAATGATTATAACAAAATCATGAAATATTTTTTGGTTAAGAACAACGGAATAAAGTTACATGCATAATATTTTCTTGCACAAAACTAAATGAAGACACCATTATCTTGTCCTCAAATAGGAACTTTCGATAACCATACGATCATAACTTTCAAGTTCCAACTAAGTTTTCTTCGACATGAATGTAAAGAGAACATGCCTAATAAAACTAAAAGATATATTATCATAAATTTATGGAAGATGTATGAAAGAAGGAGATTACTTGTTAACAACACACACACGTGCACACTGATGAGCGGATATTTTATACGCTTTTTGGGGTTAATTTCATATAGCTTTTAGTATGTTTTAGTTGGTTTTTAGTTTATTTTCATTAGTTTTTAGGAAAAATTCATATTTTTGGACTTTACTATGAGTTGTGTGTTTTTCTGTAATTTCAGGTATTTTTTTGGCTGAAATTGAGGGAGCTGAGCAAAAATCTGATTCAGGCTGAAAAAGGACTGCTGATGTTGTTGGATTCTGACCTCCCTGCACTCAAAGTAGATTTTCTGGAGCTACAGAACTCAAAATGGCGTGGTTACAATTGCGTTGGAAAGTAGATATCCAGGGCTTTCCAGCAATATATAATAGTCCATACTTTGCTCAAGGATAGACGATGTAAACCGGCGTTCAACGCCAGTTCTCTGCCCAATTCTGGCGTCCAGCGCCAGAAAAGGATTAAAAGTTGGAGTTCAACGCCAGAAATGGATCCAAACCTGGCGTTGAACGCCTAAAATGGCCTTATGCACGTGAATTGCTTAAATCTCAGCCCCAGCACACACCAAGTGGGCCCCAGAAGTGGATCTCTATACCATCTGCTATAGTTTACTCAATTCCTATAAACCTAGGCTACTAGTTTAGTATTTAAACAACTTTTAGAGACTTATTTTGTATCTCATGACATTTTAGATCTGAATTTTGTACTCTTTGACGGCATGAGTCTCTAAACTCCATTATTGGGGGTGAGGAGCTCTGCTGTGTCTCGATGAATTAATGCAAGTATTTCTGTTTTCCATTCAAACACGCTTGTTCCTATCTAAGATGTTCATTCGCGCTTAACTATGATGAAGGTGATGATCCGTGACATTCATCACCTTCCTCAACCCATGAACGTGTGCCTGACAACCACCTCCGTTCTATATCAGATTGAATGAGTATCTCTTAGATCCCTTAATTAGAATCTTCGTGGTATAAGCTAGAACTGATGGCGGCATTCATGAGAATCCGGAAAGTCTAAACCTTGTATGTAGTATTCCGAGTAGGATTCAATGATCAAATGACTGTGACGAGCTTCAAACTCGCGAGTGCTGGACATTAGTGACAGACGCAAAAGGATAAAGAATCCTATTCCAGTATGATCGAGAACCGACAGATGATTAGTCGTGCTGTGACAGAGCATGTGAGCATATTCTTCACTGAGAGGATAGGATGTAGCCATTGACGACGGTGATCCCCTACATACAGCTTGCCATAGGAGGATGTGCGTGCATGAATCAGAAGACAGAGGAAAGCAGAGATTCAGAAGACAAAGCATCTCCAAAACTCCAACATATTCCCCATTACTGCATAACAAGTAACCTTTAATCCATGCTCTCTTGTTTATTCGCAATTCAACTGATCAATATAATTGACTTCCTAACTAAGATTTACAAAGTAACCATAGATTGCTTCAAACCAACAATCTCCGTGGGATTCGACCCTTACTCACGTAAGGTATTACTTGGACGACCCAGTGCACTTGCTGGTTAGTGGTACTAGTTGTGAAAAGTGTGATTCATAATTAGTGCACCACACACGCACACGCGCGCGCGCGCGCGCACACACGCACATATAAAATGAGAAGATGATCAAATATTTAACAAATATAAAAATGTAAACATACTTTCTAGGTGACAAACATTCATTGTAAGGCTAGAATTACATCACATATCATTGATCTTTGTGCTTTAGACAGAACTAATTAAATTCATGTTTAAAATACACGTATTGTTTATTGGTAGAATTCATTTATTAATCCAAATAAAACTACTCACCTGATGAGAAACTTTATAATTCTTTTTTCAATCCTACCCAAAACGAAAATTCCGCTTCAAATTATTGTTTACTTGTCAATGTTCTCCAAATTCTAAGTCGAGTCAATAAATTATCTCTAGCCATGCAAGACACCAAATTGGATCTACCATTAATCTGATATACCCATGTGACATACATATTTCTGGATTTATTCACATGATTTATAATTTTTTTTTATATAGCCAAACACATTGCTAAGAATAAATGGTCAAAATCTTCTAATAGTTAGACACCCAAGTGTACCAGTTTCTTTACCTTCAAATTTTAATTTATTTTTGAAAAAACATAATGTAACTTGTTTTGGATTTATTTTTCAACCAATGATGGCATAAATTTTTTGTTGAAATCCAACGAGTATGAAAAAGTTATAAGTCTTCAAATTTTGGGTAAAAAACAAAGAAATATTTGAAGGTATACATATAGAAAAAGCAAATTAGAAAACAAGAAAAGAATTTGCAAACAACCTTTCAAAAATAGGATGGTGTTGTTTCTATCTATGGCCATTTTAAAATATTGAAGTTGAACAATTATATCATCATTGAGACAAAGCTCTAGAGTATGAACAAAAGAAAAATTGTATGATGCCTCTCTTAAACCTGCTTAACCTTCTTATGAATGTTGGTTATTCTTAAACAACAAGTACACTAGAGATACCCTAAGACGTCCTCGATAATATGAAAGCCAAAAGTCTAACCCAGTTCTTCACATCTAAACTTTAAAACCAACTGCATGTTGCACATACCATAAATGATTAAAGAACTTTCGAAGGAATCCATTATTGGAAAATACATCTTCAAGAACAAAAATAATATCCAGCCTTCAAAAATGATACAACAAAGTTTTGGTGACCAAAAACTATAGAAGGGGTAAAAAAGAAGCCCCGGAGCAGGTAGTCCACAGAAATACGTGATCATATTATAAGCTCAAAAGTTTTGAATCAACTTCTAGATATATTTGGTGTTGCCAGTTTTTGTGTTATCATTTAGTCGTTGTATAGTGAAGAGGATTTGGAAAAGGAAACAGTCGCACAATGACAGTGAGATGAAGTGTTTGCTTATTACCTCAATTACACAATTGCAAAATCACATAGAAAAGTCATAACTTATAACCTATTTTAACATAGGCATTGTAAAAGCTCAATTTTTAATATAACATTCCTTGTTTACTTTCGAAAAAGGTCTTAACTGTTAAAAAACAAAATGAATCAAGACTTTTACTTTGTTAATCGATCACAAATTTCTACCTAGTAATCACGGTCAAGAATAATTAACTCCACACACAAAACTCATTTTCAATGTACCATAAAAAAATATAAAGACAACTATATGAAAAATTCAAATTTGTGGGGAACACATAACAGCAACAAGGAAATAAGAAAAATCAATTTTGATAAATAAACCAAGTTTATTTAATTATTCCAACGATTAACTTTTCTATTAACAACAAAATCTTTAGCATTACATCTACAATCTCAACATAATTTTATTTTAAAAGTAAAAATCTATTTTTAATCACAACCAAATAAAATCCTAATTGAATGATGAACAAATTAGGGATCAAAGAAAAATCTAACCAAAGAGAGAGTAGTAGTAAAACCGAATTCAAGAACTGGTGAATTTTGTAACAGCTTTTGTGCCTTCAGAGACGGCATGCTTGGCAAGCTCACCGGGGAGGACAAGCCGTACAGCGGTCTGGATCTCCCTAGAAGTGATTGTTGGTTTCTTGTTATACCTAGCCAATCTAGAAGCTTCTTGAGCGAGCTTCTCAAAGATGTCATTGATAAAACTGTTCATGATCCCCATGGCTTTGCTCGAGATCCCAATGTCAGGGTGAACCTGCTTCAGAACCTTAAATATGTAGATCTTGTAGGTTTCAACGCTTTTCTTCACCCTCTTCTTCTTCTTGTCGCTCCCTCCTTCTTTTGTTATCTTCTTTTCTACCTTCGGTTTCTTCTCTACCGCTATGGTCGCAGATGGTGATTTTTCTGACGCAGGTTTCTTTTCTGCAGGCTTCTTTTCTGCCTTTGTTGGAGGAGCCATTAAAATTTGGAAAAGAGAAAATTGAAATCGGGATTCGGTTTGACGTTCTGCAAAAAGACGTGAATGAAAAAATGAAGTGTGTGGTGATGGAAAAAGAGAGAAGGTGGATCTACATATATAATTTTGGGGGTTAGTTCGGATTAGAAATGAACAGTGACGTAGAGCATTTGATTTCATTGATTGTTGATTTGGTTTATTTATGGTTGAGATTATGCGTTATAATTTTCAACACCTAGTGCTTCCTGTACCGGGTTTATAGAGTTTCTTTCTTCTTTTTTTCTTTTCCACTAAACTTGAACTTTGAATTTTCATCTTTGTCATTTTTTTTCATTGGATCACCGTCTGTGCGATTCACGAGACTATTTTACATTATATTTATAACAAATATTTGAAAAGTAATTTTTGTCGGTAATACATTGTTGTTAATTAGAATAAATAATTAAATATAATTAGTTATAACACTTAAAAAATGATTAAATATAATTAGTTATATAAATAGAAAGTATAAATGTTTAAATATAATTCTTAACAAATTATTTAGACTTATAATTATAATAAATATTTACTAAATATGTTTTTTTAAATTATCTTACAACATGCTACTGACTTCTCATTTATTCTTGGAGGATATTATTTGAAAATATTTTTTTTTATAATCAATATTTGTATTAATATCTATAATAATAACCTCAACTTTATTTCAATTCCAATGCAATATTTAAAATAAATTTTAAAAATATTACATTTAATTTGAAACACAATATGAGATAAAAGTTATAACATTCACAAATAGTTCTATACAATTAATTTAAACCTTTCATGTTATGAAAATCTAACATTTGATGTCATATATGCTTATATTAATTTAAACCTTCCCATCAATCACTTTGGTTTCGAATAAGTACTTTGTTCACAACATTTTTGCACCAATTACTTTGGCTTCAAGGACGTGTTCTTGAGTTTGCAAAATAACTAACTTTGTACCATTACACAATCCATTTAAATGATCTAAGCATAATTAAAGATCCAATATTCAAAGAAATCTCATGATCAGGAATCGTAAAACCTTTTGATAGTATTCAAAATACAAGTTTTGCCTTATCTCATTTTGATGTTCAGGCCCACAAACTAAATTAGAACTCAAGTGTATTAATAGATTAAAAGAAATCATGTGTTGATTTATTTCATTAACTAGATTCAAAATTAGAGCTAGAATATCCTTTCATTTTCTTGTAACTAATAGTCATGCCCGATTTAATTCAAGTACTAAGAAAAATATTTTCGATAATAACACTAATATAATAATTATAATCCTTTATTAGTAAGTTCATCTAGAATTATAATAAAGTCATCATCATCATTACCTATACTAGTAGTTCTATCCGATCTCCAATACTAAGTATATTTTTAGCAAGATGATTAATCTTGATATTTTCTAAATTAGAGTTAGTAGATTTAAGCCTTATATTTTTTATCAACTTAAGAACTTCACGATAATTCCATAAGTTGAATGAGTTAATCCTATCATTAACAATATATTGCCTACTTCCCTTAAGAATAATAGGTAAATTTTAAGAAAAATAACTACCAAACACTATTATTTTACTTCTAAAAGGAAAGTTTATAAAAATTGTTTTGTCTTAGATCATAGTTATCCATTGATGAGATAGGAAATTGGTGAATAATTATTTAAACTTCAACCATTACTTCTAAGAATATTCTTAATATCAATCAAAGCCAAGTTTTATGTCTCCTTATCTATTAATTGCAACTATAAATAATGAAAAGAAAAAAATCTAACAATCATGATAGGAAACATGATTGAAGAAAGATAATATATACTTAACAAAAACAAACAAAAATATCTTTACACAACAACTTTGAACTCTCTTCCCAAGCAACTCCTGACATTGACATCAAATTAGATGAATATAGAGATGTAATAATCTATGCATGTATCCTCCTAATCTGCAATGACTTGCCTTCTGTATTGTATTAATATACTCGTTGTCCACACGTCTTGAAATAAAGAATAAAAATTACATTAACAGTTCTAAAATCTTCATAAAATTAAGGCCCTAAACAACATATATTCTACCAATTACATTGTGACATTGTGTTAGACATTTGTTTGCTTAGTTTTTGTTTCTAACTGTAGTTAGTTGGGAATTCTGCATAAGTAATATCCATAGGCTACAACAAATTTGAGCTGAGATAACCCTTCAAAAATGTTGCATATAATAAGGAAAAGTCTCGCTTTTGATCAAAGGCAACACTTTCCGACAAAATATAACACTTTTTCGGGGGTGGCTATACTGCCGTTACCTTTGGTCTAAGGTAACATTTTGAAAAACCCTTTGAATGGCAACCCTTAAAACATGTTGCCTTTTCTACTAAAAAAAGTAACTTCATATAAAGGTTCCCTTAGAAGACCCAAACACAACGTTTTAATAAAGACTTTATGGCAACCCTTTTTACGAGTTGTATTTTCTAATACATAAACCAACATTTGTCCAGGATATTTTAAGTTGTCTTTTCATATATCTAAAGTAACACTTGTCCAGGCTTTTTAAGTTGCCTTTTTATATACCTAAAGCAACACTTGTATAAGTTTTTTCTGGTTATTTTTTTATATACATAAAGCAACACTTGTCTAAGTTTATTTGTGATTGTCTTTTTCTAATAGCAAAAGCAACACCTTATTGATTTTTTTTTAGGTTCTCTTGTTTTATATCTAAAGCAATATTTTTTTTTACATTTCTTATATTTATATGACATTTAAAGGATATATAATGTACACTAACAATATTTAAAAATTTAAATTCAATAAATCAATATGCGAAGAATAAGCTAATAATATATATTGCATGTATATAGAAAGGTGTTTCAAGTCCCAATTAACATGCTTGCTAAGTTACCAAGTGAAATAAACAATAAACATAAGTAAACAAAATACATATTTTTCTCATTATGAACTTGAACAAAAAAGAAACTAGTTTTTTCATTTGAAACCAAAGACTTTGTGCTTCACCATTGTGCTAAGGATTGCCTTTATCTCATAAAACTTCATCTAACCATAAGCAAGTTGAAGTCAAATCTAAATGGACAAAAAAAACATATAGTCAACAAGAATCTCAGCAATAACATGTATACTCAAGTGTTACAATAATTTAACACACCTATACCGAATCATCATTTGGTATATGAGTCGATGGAGGAGAATGTCGAGGAATCAAATTTGGATCTAACGCACTATTTGCAAACGATTCCTTAGATTGCAAGAGAGAAAGCGCTTCATCAATATTCATACCAGGAGAAGTTTGTTGCAACATAAGTTTCACAATATTCTCCAATCCTTGTAGCTTTTGCTTATGGTCGTCTAGTTCAGTTTTTAAGGTTGTTACCTTCTCTTTACTTTGTTTCTTGATTTCATCTATTTCTTTATTCTTCTTAAGAGAAATTTTTGTAAGTTATTCTAAAATATCAAACTCTTCTTGGATTCTCTTTACTAAACACTTTTTGAAATGCATTAGTAAGAGTTTCTCTAGCTTTTTGGAGATTATCAAGTTTATCCTACGCACAGAAATATATGATATGCCTATTTTTAGTGATAAAAAATTCAAACAAATGAATCCAATAACCTATTGATAACTCTTCATATTACAGTCATAAATTATTAGTCCCCACTATTTTCCATCTATCTCCTACATAAATTTCTCATTAATCATCAGTCTTCACTTCGTATATACTATTAGCATACTATGCTAGCAAAAAAGTCAGCATCTTTCAAGCTACGTATTTAATGTATAATACTTCTAATTATACAAAACAATTAATAAATTCATGATCATCATTCATTAGTATAAAAAGCAGCATAAACCTGAGAAACTACAAATACATCACGGATAAGCCACCAAAAGAAGTAAATTAAAAGCAAAAACTTCTAATTATATCTTTTGCTACAATTTAACTAGCAAAACAAAGCGAAGAATAACATAACCACTTGTATATATGTATGTTCAAAAGACTAAGTTAAAGCTCCCAAGTGTTCACAAGGAAAAAATAATCATGCTTGTGTTTCTAAGATAATTAGAGTTATAGTCATAAGCACAAAATAGCAACCAAAAGAAAAAAAATTATAGACTAACTTATAATCACAGCTAGTGTTTCTACATCAAGTGTTTTTCCTTTTAGTCCATTCCGAGTTGCAACAAATATTTTTGCTTGATTTGGTTCTTCTTTGTTCTCTTTTTTCTCACGCTATAAAACAATATGGCAATTATAAAGTTATAACATATAATAAAATTAGGTAAAAATCACAAGTAAATAATTTTAACATAAACGTGACCTTACCAAATCAACACGCACTCTTGCAAAATTGATTGGCCCCATTTTATGCCTCAATTGTTGCTTCTTGCGATTTTCAAAATTTACAACACACATAACCTATGTTTAACACAAACAATGTTGAAATAAAATAAAAAAATTAAAAGAGTTATACTTAGTCATATCAAATAATAATAATTGAAATTCTCTAACTCACTTTGACAGTTGGAATACTCTAATATGCAATTAGTTTCCTTAATTGTACTTCTAGAATTTCTAAAGGATGATTCACCAACATTTCCTCAATATTTTCAAAATATGGTTCAAAGTGTTTCTTCTTGATTCTTGTCTTGTAATACTTCCATGCTCCTTGAATACCAGTCATCACCCACAGCTTTAAGAATTTAAGAAGAATAAACTTTGACTACAAACACATTGATTTCATCCTATCATATAAATAAAAAGATTATAAATATATGACATAAACATAAAGATAAATTAAGCTTATAAATATACTTCCATATGGGTTTTTTTATTTTCTTAAGCACAACTTTTCAATTAGTGTAAATAAAAAGAGGCATTACTACACCCATGTTGACACTTTAACAAGTATAATTTGATGGTGAAAGACAACATAGAAAACCCCTTGCAACCGAGATATAGTTCTTTTCTAGCCTCTTCAACTAAGTTATAAAATTTATTTGCATTTTCATTCATACCTTCTTTTATTCCTTCCGCTTGTGCCACATCCCTAAATCTATCATTAAACAAGGCATCCATGTCATCATATGAGTTAGTCTCACTCTCACTCCCACTATCACTATCACTATCGCTATCGCTATCAACATCCATTCTGACTATGCCTTTTCCCATGATGAATCCATCTCATAATAAATCCAAAGGCAATAAAATGGATATAAATTCTTTGCCTTTGGTTCCACAAGAAATTACAACACTTTTCATAAAGGCATAAGATTTTCTCTCCTTGCGGGTTTCTGATAGAGTAAGCAAAGTCTAAGAAGTCATTAACACTGTTACCAAACTCATCTTTATCTCTCAGAAAACTCATCTAATCTTTTCTAACTCTTGGAAAAACCTAATTATTCATATATTGTTACTACTATTTTACCAAGAATGTAAATAAAAATGTTCACACATATTAAGTATATAAATTCATCAACTGGCACACAACAATATTATTATTAAAATTAAGAAAGAATTATATTGATTTTCCAAAAGTAAACTAAATACCAAAAGACATTAAAAATGGAAAAAAATCTGCACAAAGGTACATAATATACATATGAAAGCATACAAGTATAAGCAAGATAAAAAAACTTACGGAGTCATAGCTCAACAAATGGCAATCTTCAAGTCCTAGAATGTCCACCAATATTCCTCGAACTCCTCTGAAGCAATCTTTCTCTAAAAAGAGTAAAGAATAAAATTTATATTATTCTCTATGAACTATTTAACTCAATCAAAGTGTCCAACAGAACAAACAAACAAAAAATAATAATCGATTCTATATGCACTAGTTAATTCAGCAAATTACAAAAATTAATCATTTTATAATTTACATTAAAAATGAAGAAATCAAAGGAAAAAAAAATACCAGAATCAATGTGCAATAGTATTGAGAATATAATAATTATTAGTGTTGTTCTTTCGCGAAGTTATTACTCTAATTGGAAATACGTTAGAAGTTGCAAATGATGGCTACTTTAATTTCAAAAGTTATACATCTAAATTCTAATGCCTTTTTCAATTTTTTAGAACAAATTGATGATGAATTCTAAGAACTCCACTAACTTGAGTTTTTTTTTTCAAAAATTCTGTAAACTAGAAGTCATGGCAGGGGCACCTATTACAGAAAAATGAAACTCCTGTCAAGTACTCATACAAAATGCAGAACCAAGATTAAAAAACAACAGCAGTATCAGACACAAACAAAGTTAAAACAACTTCAATTTAACAACTGGTGCACGAAATTGTGATCTCAATGACGCCAACAACTTGGTATGCACAATCGTAATCTCAATTCTCTGTCACAACTTCGCACAACTAACCAGCAAGTGCACTGGGTCGTCCAAGTAATAAACCTTATGTGAGTAAGGGTCGATCCCATAGAGATTGTCGGCTTGAAGCAAGCTATGGTCACCTTGTAAATCTCAGTCAGGCGGATTCAAATGGTTATGGAGAATTGAAAATTAAAACATAATTAAAATATAAACTGGGATAGAGATACTTATGTAATTCATTGGTGAGAATTTCAGATAAGCGTATAGAGATGCCTTCGTTCCTTCTGAACTTCTGCTTTCCTGCTGTCTTCATCCAATCATTCCTACTCCCTTCCATGGCAAGCTTATGCAGGGCATTACCGTTGTCAATGGCTACATCCCGTCCTCTCAGTGAAAATGGTCCAAAATGCGCTGTCACCGCACGACTATTCATCTGTCGGTTCTCGATCATACTGGAATAGGATTCAGTCATCCTTTTGCGTCTGTCACTACGCCCAGCACTCGCGAATTTGAAGCTCGTCACAGCCATCCCTTCCTAGATCCTACTCGGAATACCACTGACAAAGTTTAGACTTTTCGGATCTCAAGAATGGCCGCCAATAATTCTAGCCTATACCACGAAGACTCTGATCTCATGGAATGGAAGGCTCGGTTGTCAGGCGAGGCAACCATGCGTCATGAACCAGAAGGCTAAGAGATATGCACTTAAGCGATTGCAAGTAGAACGGAGGTGGTTGTCAGGCACGCGTTCATGGGTGGGAATGATGATGAGTGTCACAGATCATCACCTTCCTCAGGTTGAAGAACAAGTGTATATCTTAGATAAGAAATAGGCTTGAGTTGAATAGAAAAATAATAGTACTTTGCATTAATTCATGAGGAACAGCAGAGCTTCACTCCTTAATCTATGGTGTGTAGAAACTCTACCGTTGAAAATACATAAGTGATAATGGTCCAGGCATCGCCGAATGGCCAGCCCCCATAAAGGTCTAAGATAGCATAAAACTGATCAAAGATTTCTAATACAATAGTAAAAGGTCCTATTTATATCAGACTAGTTACAAGGTTTTACAGAAATGAGTAAATGATGCAGAAATTCACTTCCGGGGCCCACTTGGTGTGTGCTTGGGCTGAGCATTGAAGCTTTCACATGTAGAGCTCTTCCTTGGAGTTAAACACCAGTTTGTAACCTGTTTCTGGCATTTAACTCTGCTTTGCAACCTGTTTCTGGCGTTTAACTCTAGAATAGGGCAGAGAGCTGGCGTTGAACTCCAATTTGCATCGTCTAAACTTGGACAAAGTATGGACTATTATATATTTATGGAAAGCCCTGGATGTCTACTTTCCAACGCAATTAAGAGCGCGCCATTTGGAGTTCTGTAGCTCCAGAAAATTTACTTTGAGTGCAGGGGGGTCAGAATCCAACAACATCTGCAGTCCTTCTTCAACCTCTGAATCTGATTTTTGCTCAAGTCCCTCAATTTCAGCCAGAAAATACCTGAAATCACAGAAAAACACACAAACTCATAGTAAAGTCCAAAAATGTGAATTTTATTTAAAAACTAATAAAAATATACTACAAACTAACTAAATCATACTAAAAACTATGTAAAAACAATGCCAAAAAGCGTATAAATTATCCGCTCATCACAACACCAAACTTAACTTATTGCTTGTCCCCAAGAAACTGAAAATCAAATAGGATAAAAAGAAGAGAAAATACTATAAATTCCAAAATATCAATGAAACTTAGCTCCAATCAGATGGGCGGGACTTGTAGCTTTTTGCCTCTTGAATAGTTTTGGCATCTCACTTTATCCATTGAAGTTCAGAATGATTGGCATCTATAAGAACTTAGAATTTAGATAGTGTTATTGATTCTCCTAGTTCAGTATGTTGATTCTTGAACACAGCTACTTTATGAGTCTTGTCCGTGGCCCTAAGCACTTTGTTTTCCAGTATTACCACCGGATACATAAATGCCACAGACACATAACTGGGTGAACCTTTTCAGATTGTGACTCAGCTTTGCTAAAGTCCCCAATTAGAGGTGTCCAGGGTTCTTAAGCACACTCTTTTTTTGCTTTGGACCTTGACTTTAACCGCTCAGTCTCAAGTTTTCACTTGACACCTTCACGCCACAAGCACATGGTTAGGGACAACTTGGTTTAGCCGCTTAGGCCAGGATTTTATTCCTTTAGGCCCTCCTATCCACTGATGCTCAAAGCCTTGGATCCTTTTTATTACCCTTGCCTTTTGGTTTTAAGGGCTATTGGCTTTTTGCTCTTGCCTTTTGGTTTAAAGAGCTTTTGGCTTTTTCTGCTTGCTTTTTCTTTTTCTTTCTTCTTTTTTTTCGCCATTTTTCTTTTTTCTTTTTTTTTTTGCAAGCTTTTATATTCACTGCTTTTTCTTGCTTCAAGAATAAATTTTATGATTTTTCAGATTATCAAATAACATTTCTCCTTTTTCATCATTCTTTCAAGAGCCAACATATTTAACATTCATAAACCACAATATCAAAAGACATATGCATTGTTCAAGCATTCATTCAGAAAACAAAAAGTATTGTCACCACATCAAAATAATTAAACTAGTTTCAAGGATGAATTCGAAACCATGTACTTTTTGTTCTTTTGTTTTTAGAATAGTTTTCATTTAAGAGAGGTGATGGAGTCATAGGACATTCATAGCTTTAAGACATAGACACTTAAACACTAATGATCATATAGTAAAGACACAAACATAAATAAAACATAAGGCTCAAAACCCAAAAAACAAAAAAAATAAGAACAAGGAGATTAAGGAACGGGTCCACCTTAGTGAGGGTGGCGTCTTCCTCTTCTTGAAGAACCAATGGTGCTCTTGAGCTCCTTTATGTCTCTTCCTTGTCTTTGTTGCTTCATCCCTAGTGATTTTGGTGCTCCTATCCTTAGTTGCCTGGTACACAAAATTGTGATCATCAACAATGGCACCAAAGACTTGGAGCTCTTAAACGTGAATCACACTTTGTCACAATTCCGCACAACTAACCAGCAAGTGCACTGGGTCGTCCAAGTAATAAACCTTACGTGAGTAAGGGTCGATCCCACGGAGACTGTCGGCTTGAAGCAAGCTATGGTCATCTTGTAAATCTCAGTCAGGCGGATTCAAATGGTTATGGAGTTTAAAGTGATGAAAATAAACATAAAATAAAGATAGAGATACTTATGTAATTCATTGGTGGATTTCAGATAAGTGTATGAAGATGCTTTGTTCCCCTTGAACCTCTACTTTCCTATTGCCTTCTTCCAATCATTCATACTCCTTTCCATGGCAAGCTTTATGTTGGACATCACTGTTGTCAATGGCCACATCCTGTCCTCTCAGTGAAAATGGTCCTAATGCTCTGTCACAACATCGGCTAATCAGCTGTCGGTTCTCGATCATGTCGGAATAGGATCCATTGATCCTTTTGCGTCTGTCACACGCCCCACAATCGCGAGTTTGAAGCTCGTCACAGTCATCCCTTCCCAGATCCTACTCAGAATACCACAGACAAGGTTTAGACGTTCCGGATCTCAGGAATGGCTGCCAATAATTCTAGCGTATACCACGAAGGTTCCAATCTTAGATTAGAAACCCAAGAGATACACATTCAAGCTTGGTTGCATGTAGAACGGAAGTGGTTGTCAGTCACGCGTCATAGGTGAGAATGATGATGAGTGTCATGGATCATCACATTCATCAAGTTGAAGAACGAATGAATATCTTGGAGAAGAAATAGACTTGAGTTGAATAGAAAAACAATAGTACCTGTATTAATTTATGAAGAACAGCAGAGCTCCACACCTTAATCTATGGTGTGTAGAAACTCCACCGTTGAAAATACATAAGAACAAGGTCTAGGCATGGCCGAATGGCCAGCCTCCAAACGTGCATAACACTCTCAAAGATCAAAAGTATATCTCGTGTCTGTAATACAATAGCAAAAGGTCCTATTTATAGAGAACTAGTAGCCTAGGGTTACAAAAATCAGTAATTAATGCAGAAATCTTCTTCCGGGCCCACTTGGTGTGTGCTTGGGCTGAGCATTGAAGCTTTTGTATAGAGACTTTTCTTGGAGTTAAACACCAGCTTTTGCGCTAGTTTGGGCGTTTAACTCCAGCTTTTGTGCCAATTTTGGAGTTAAACGCCAGAATTCTTGAGCTGACTTGGAACGCCTGTTTGGGCCATCAAATCTTGGGCAAAGTATGGACTATTATATATTGCTGGAAACCCCAGGATGTCTAGTTTCCAACGAAATTGAGATCGCGCCAATTGGGCTTCTGTAGCTCCAGAAAATTCACTTTGAGTGCAGGGAGGTCAGAATCCAACAACATCTGCAGTCCTTTTTCAGCCTCTGAATCAGATTTTTGTTCAGGTCCCTCAATTTCAGCCAGAAAATACCTGAAATCACAGAAAAACACACAAACTCATAGTAAAGTCCAGAAGAGTGATTTTTAAATAAAAACTAATAAAAATATAATAAAAACTAATTAAAATATACTAAAAACATACTAAAAACAATGCCAAAAAGCGTATAAATTATCCGCTCATCACAACACCAAACTTAAATTGTTTCTTGTCCCCAAGCAACTAAAAATCAAATAGGATAAAAAAGAAGAGAATATACAATGAATTCCAAAAACATCTATGAAGATCAGTATTAATTAGATGAGCGGGGCTTTTAGCTTTTTGCTTCTGAACAGTTTTGGCATCTCACTTTATCCCTTGAAGTGCAGAATGATTGGCATCTATAGGAACTCAGAATCCAGATAGTGTTACTGAATCTCCTAGTTAAGTATGTTGATTCTTGAACACAGCTACTTTATGAGTCTTGGCCGTGGCCCTAAGCACTTTATTTTCCAGTATTACCACCGGATACATAAATGCCACAGACACATAACTGGGTGAACCTTTTCAGATTGTGACTCAGCTTTGCTAGAGTCCCCAATTAGAGGTGTCCAGGGTTCTTAAGCACACTCTTCTATTTGCTTTGGACCTCGACTTTAACCGCTCAGTCTCAAGTTTTCACTTGATACCTTCACGCCACAAGCACATGGTTAGGGACAACTTCGTTTAGCCGCTTAGGCCAGGATTTTATTCCTGTGGGCCCTCCTATCCACTGATGCTCAAAGCCTTGGATCCTTTTTATCACCCTTGCCTTTTGGTTTAAAGGGGTATTGGCTTTTTCTGCTTGCTTTTCCTTTTTTTTTTTTGCAAGCTTTTCACTACTTTTTCTTGCTTCAAGAATCAATTTTATGATTTTTCAGATCATCAGATAACATTTCTCCTTTTCCTTTCATTCTTTCAAGAGCCAACAATTTTAACATTCATAAACAATCAAATTCAAAAATATGCACTATTCAAGCATTCATTCAGAAAAACAATAGCATTGCCACCACATCAAAATAATTAAACTATTTTAAAATTTGAAATTCATGCACTTCTTTTTCTTTTTCAATTGAAAACATTTTTCATTTAAGAAAGGTGATGGATTCATTTTCATAGCTTTAAGGCATAGACACTAAGACACTAATGATCATGTAATAAAGACACAAACATAGATAAACATAAAGCATAATTTTCGAAAAACAGGAAAATAAAGAACAAGGAAGTTAAAGAATGGGTCCACCTTAGTGATGGCAGCTTGTTCTTCCTCTTGAAGATCTTATGGAGTGCTTGAGCTCCTCAATGTCTCTTCCTTGCCTTTGTTGCTCCTCTCTCATGGTTCTTTGATCTTCTCTAATTTCATGGAGGAGGGTGGAATGCTCTTGGTGCTCCACCCTTAGTTGTCCCATGTTGGAACTTAATTCTCCTAGGGAGGTGTTGATTTGCTCCCAATAGTTTTGTGGAGGAAGATGCATCCCTTGAGGTATCTTAGGGATTTCATGATGAGAAATTTCTTCATGCTCTTGATGAGGTTCTCTTGTTTTCTCCATCCTTTTCTTAGTGATGGGTTTGTCCTCATCAATGAGAATGTCTCCCTCTATGTCAATTCCAACCGAATTGCAAAGGTGACAAATGAGATGAGGGAAGGCTAACTTGCCATAGTAGAGGACTTGTCTGCCACCTTGTAGAGTTCTTGGGATATAACCTCATGAACTTCCACTTCCTCTCCAATCATGATGCTATGTATCATGATAGCCCGGTCTATAGTAGCTTCGGACCGGTTGCTAGTGGGAATGATTGAGCGTTGGATGAACTCCAACCATCCCCTAGCCACGGGCTTGAGGTCATGCCTTCTTAGTTGAACCGACTTCCCTCTTGAATCACTCTTCCATTGAGCGCCCTCTTCACAGATGTCCATGAGGACTTGGTCCAACCTTTGATCAAAGTTGACCCTTCTAGTGTAGGGGTGTGCATCTCCTTGTATCATAGGCAAGTTGAATGCCAACCTTACATTTTCCGGACTAAAATCTAAATAATTCCCCCGAACCATTGTAAGCCAATTCTCAGGGTCCGGGTTCACACTTTGATCATGGTTCTTGGTGATCCATGCATTGGCATAGAACTTTTGAACCATTAAGATTCCGACTTGTTGAATGGGATTGGTGAGAACTTCCCAACCTCTTCTTCGGATCTCATGTCGGATCTCCGGATACTCATTCTTTTTGAGTTTGAAAGGGACCTCGGGGATCACTTTCTTCTTGGCCACAACTTCATAGAAGTAGTCTTGATGCACCCTTGAGAGGAATCTCTACATCTCCCATGACTCGGAGGTGAAAGCTTTTGCCTTCCCTTTCCTCTTTCTAGAGGTTTCTCTGGCCTTTGGTGCCATAAATGGTTATGGAAAAACAAAAAGCTTTAGCTTTTACCACACCAAACTTAGAAGGTTGCTCGTCCTCGAGCAAAAGAAGAAATAAGAGAGTAGAAGAAGAAGAAATAGAGGAGATGGAGTGAGCTTTGTGTTTCGGCCAAGGGGGAGAAGTGGTGTTTAGGTTGTGTGAAAATGAAGGAGTGAAGATGGGTTTATATAGGAGTGAGAGGGGTGTGTATGGTTCGGCCATGGAGGGTGGGTTTGGGAGGGGAAGTGGTTTGAATTTGAATGGTGAGGTAGGTGGGGTTTTATGAAGGATGGATGTGAGTGGTGAAGAGAATTGTGGGATTTGATAGGTGAGGGGTTTTTGAGGAAGATGTATTGAGGTGATTGGTGAAATGGTGAAGAAGAAAGAGAGTGGTGGGGTAGGTGGGGATCCTGTGGGGTCCACAGATCCTGAGGTGTCAAGGATATCTCATCCCTGCACCAAGTGGCGTGCAAAACGCCCCTTTCTGCCAATCCTGGCGTTAAACGCCAGGCTGCTGCCCATTTCTGGCGTTTAACGCCAGCTTCTTGCCCATTCCTGGCGTTAAACGCCAGTCTGGTGCCCTTTTCTGACGTTAAACGCCCAGAATGGTGCCAGACTGGGCGTTTAACGCCCATTCTGCTACCTTTACTGCGTTTAAACGCCAGTAACTGTTTCCTCCAGGGTGTTCCATTTTTCATTCTGTTTTTCACTTTGTTTTTGCTTTTTCAATTATTTTTGTGACTTCACATGATCATCAACCTACAGAAAACATAAAATAACAATAGAAAATATAAATTTAATATAGATAAGTAAAAATTGGGTTGCCTCCCAACAAGCGCTTCTTTAATGTCAATAGCTTGACAGTGGGCTCTCATGGAGCCTCACAGATGTTCAGAGCAATGTTGGAACTTCCCAACACCAAACTTATAGTTTGAATGTGGGGGTTCAACACCAAACTTAGAGTTTGGTTGTGGCCTCCCAACACCAAACTTAGAGTTTGACTGTGGGGGCTCTGTTTGACTCTGTATTGAAAGAAGCTCTTCATGCTTCCTCTCCATGGTTACAGAGGGATGTCCTTGAGCTTTAAACACAAGGGAGTCTTCATTCACTTGAATGATCAATTCTCCTCTGTCAACATCAATCACAACTTTTGCTGTGGCTAGGAAGGGTCTGCCAAGGATGATGGATTCATCCATACACTTCCCAGTCTCTAAGTCTATGAAATCAGCAGGGATGTAATGATCTTCAACCTTCACCAAGACATCCTCTACAAGTCCATAAGCCTGTTTCTTTGAATTGTCTGTCATCTCTAGTGAGATTCTTGCAGCTTGTACCTCAATGATCCCTAGCTTCTCCATTACAGAGAGAGGCATAAGGTTTATGCTTGACCCTAGGTCACACAGAGCCTTCTCAAAGGTCATGGTGCCTATGGTACAAGGGATTGAGAACTTTCCAGGGTCCTGTCTCTTTTGAGGTAATCTCTGCCTAGTCAAGTCATCCAGTTCTTTAAAGAGCAATGGAGGTTCATTCTCCCAAGTCTCATTACCAAATAACTTGGCATTTAGCTTCATGATTGCTCCAAGGTACTTAGCAACTTGCTCTTCAGTAACATCTTCATCCTCTTCAGAGGAAGAATATTCATCAGAGCTCATGAATGGCAGAAGTAGATTTAATGGAATCTCTATGGTCTCAGTATGAGCCTCAGATTCCCATGGTTCCTCATTAGGGAACTCCATGGAGGTCAGTGGACGTCCATTAAGCTCTTCCTCAGTGGAGATCACTGCCTCTTCCTCCTCTCCAGGTTCGGCCATGTGAGACATGTTTATGGCCTTGCACTCTCTCTTTAGATTCTCTTCTGTGTTGCTTGGGAGAGTACTAGGAGGGAGTTCAGTAATTTTCTTACTCAGCTGACCCAATTGTGCCTCCAAATTTCTAATGGAGGACCTTATTTCAGTCATGAAACTTTGATTGGTTTTGATTAAATCAGAGACAATGGTTGCTAAGTCAGAGGGGCTCTGCTTAGAATTCTCTGTCTGTTGCTGAGAAGATGATGGAAAAGGCTTGCCATTGCTAAACCTGTTTCTTCCACCATTGTTGTTGTTGAAACCTTGTTGAGATCTCTGTTAATCCTTCCATGAGAGATTTGGATGATTTCTCTATAAAGGATTATAGGTGTTTCCATAGGATTCTCCCATGTAATTCACCTCTTCCATTGCTGGGTTCTCAGGATCATAAGCTTCTTCTTCAGAGGAAGCTTCCTTAGTACTGCCTGTTGCTGCTTGCATTTCAAACAGACTCTGAGAAATCATATTGACTTGTTGGGTCAATATTTTATTCTGAGCCAATATGGCATTCAGAGTATCAAACTCAAGAACTCCTTTCTTCTGAGCTATCCCATTATTCACAGGATTCCTTTCAGAAGTGTACATGAATTGGTTATTTGCAACTATTTCAATGAGTTCCTGAGCTTCTGCAGGCGTCTTTTTCAGATGAAGAGATCCTCCAGCAGAGCTATCCAATGACATCTTGGATAGTTCAGACAGACCATCATAGAAGATTCCTAAGATGCTCCATTCTGAAAGCATGTCAGAAGGGCACCTTCTGATCAATTGCTTGTATCTCTCCCAAGCTTCATAGAGGGACTCACCATCCTTCTGTCTAAAGGTTTGGACTTCCACTCTAAGCTTGCTCAATTTTTGAGGTGGAAAGAACTTTGCCAAGAAGGCACTGACTAGCTTTTCCCAAGAGTTCAGCCTTTCTTTAGGTTGTGAATCCAACCATGTCCTAGCTCTGTCTCTTACAGCAAAAGGAAAGAGCATAAGTCTGTAGACTTCAGGGTCAACCCCATTGGTCTTGACAGTGTCACATATTTACAAGAACTCAGCTAAGAACTGATGAGGATCTTCCAATGGAAGTCCATGAAACTTGCAATTATGTTGCATTAGAGAAGCTAATTGAGGCTTAAGCTCAAAGTTGTTTGCTCCAATGGCAGGGATAGAGATGCTTCTCCCATAGAAATCAGGAGTAGGTGCAGTAAAGTCACCAAGCACCTTCCTTGCATTGTTGGCATTGTTGTTGTTTTTGGCTGCCATGGTTTCTTCTTCTTTGAAGAGTTCTGTTAGGCCCTCTAGAGAGAGTTGTTCTTTAGCTTATCTTAGCTTTCTCTTCAAGGTCCTTTCAGGTTCAGGATCAGCTTGAACAAGTATGCCTTTATCTTTGTTCCTACTCATATGAAAGAGATGAGAACAAGAAAGTAGGGAATCCTCTATGTCACAGTATAGAGATTCCTTGAGGTGTCAGAGGAAAAGAAGAATAGAAGGAGGAGGTAGAGAGAGGAGAATTCGAACTCATCAAGAGGGATAGAGTTCGAATTGCACCTTGAGGAGGAGTGTTAGTCCCTTAAATAGAAGGATGTGAAAAGAGGGAAAGAATTTTCGAAAATAAATTAAAAATATTTTGAAATAATAAAAAGAAAATTTTGAAAATTTGATTGAGATTTTCGAAAATTAAGTTTGGGAAAGAAATTAAGTGATTTTGAAAAAGATTTTGAAATTAGAAATAAAAAAGATATGATTGAAAATTAATTTTGAAAAAGATGTGATTTGAAAAAAAATTGATTGAAAAGATATGATTGAGAATCAAATTAAAAAAAAGAGAAAGTTTTAAAATTAAAGTTGATTACTTGACTAACAAGAAAGTAAAAGATATAATTCTTAAAATTTAAAATTTGATCCTTTCTTAATAGGCAAGTAACAACTTGAAAATTTTTGAAGTAAATCTTTAATTATAGCAAGGATTTTTGAAAATAGGAAAAATAAATATAAAATGGAAAGAAATTGATTTTGAAAGAGATATGATTGAAAAGATATGATTTGAAAAAGATTTGATTTTGAAAAATTATGAAAACTTGAAAAAAATGTGAATTAAAAACAAAATCTTCCCTCTAGTGTCATCCTGGCGTTAAACACCCAGAATGGTGCCCATTCTGGCGTTTAACGCCCAAATCTCTACCTTTTTGGGCGTTAAACGCCCAGCCAGGTACCCTGGCTGGCGTTTAAATGCCAGTTTTCCTTCTTCATTGGGCGTTTTGAACGCCCAGCTTTTTCTGTTTGATTCCTCTGCTGAATGTTCTGAATCTTCAATTCTCTGTATTATTGACTTGAAAAGACATAGTTTAAAAATATTTTTTTGAATTTTTGATGATGAGAAATAATAAAAATGCAACTAAGATCAAGTAAACAATGCATGCAAGACACCAAACTTAAAAGTTTGTATACTAAGGACTATAACAATGTAAAAATGCATGTAAGAAACAAAAAAACATACAAAACAAGAGGATTTGAAGATCAAAGCAATGAAATCATCAAGAACAACTTGAAGATTAATGAAGAACATAATGCATAAATTCGAAAAATGCAAGAAGAAGAAAGTCATGCAATTGACACCAAACTTAAAAATTAATACTAGACTCAAACAAGAAACATAAAATATTTTTGGTTTTTATGGTTTTATAAAAAAATTTTGTATTTTTTCAAAAATTATATAGAAAAGAAAATAAAGAGAATCAAAACTTTTAATAAGAATTCCAGGAATCATGCAATGTTAGTCTAAAGCTTCAGTCTAAAAAGATTAGACATGTTTGGCCAAGCTTCAGCAGGACATTACATTCAGCAGCTAAATTGATGAGAATCAATCAGCTTTTGTGATGATAAGAACATCACCTTGAAACTCAAGAATTCATTCCTAAAAATTCTGAAAAAAAAAATACCTAATCTAAGCAACAAGATGAACCGTCAGTTGTCCAAACTCGAACAATCCCCGGCAACGGCTTCAAAAACTTGGTGCATGAAATTGTGATCATCAACAATGGTGCCAAGGACTTGGAGCTCTTAAACGTGAATCACACTTTGTCACAATTCCGCACAACTAACCAGCAAGTGCACTGGGTCGTCCAAGTAATAAACCTTACGTGAGTAAGGGTCGATCCCACGGAGAATGTCGGCTTGAAGCAAGCTATGGTCATCTTGTAAATCTCAGTCACGAGGATTCAAATGGTTATGGAGTTTAAGGTGATGAAAATAAACATAAAATAAAGATAGAGATACTTATGTAATTCATTGGTGGATTTCAGATAAGCGTATGAAGATGCTTTGTTCCCCTTGAACCTCTGCTTTCCTATTGCCTTCTTCCAATCATTCATACTCCTTTCCATGGCAAGCTTTATGTTGGGCATCACCGTTGTCAATGGCCACATCCCGTCCTCTCAGTGAAAATGGTTCTGATGCTCTGTCACAACATCGGCTAATCAGCTGTCGGTTCTCGATCATGTCGGAATAGGATCCATTGATCCTTTTGCGTCTGTCACACGTCCCACAATCGCGAGTTTGAAGCTCGTCACAGTCATCTCTTCCCAGATCCTACTCAGAATACCACAGACAAGGTTTAGACATTCCGGATCTCAGAAATGGCTGCCAATAATTCTAGCCTATACCACGAAGGTTCCAATCTTAGATTAGAAACCCAAGAGATACACATTCAAGCTTGGTTGCATGTAGAACGGAAGTGGTTGTTAGTCACGCGTTCATAGGTGAGAATGATGATGAGTGTCATGGATCATCACATTCATCAAGTTGAAGAACGAATGAATATCTTGGAGAAGAAATAGACTTCAGTTGAATAGAAAAACAATAGTACTTGTATTAATTCATGAAGAACAGCAGAGCTCCACACCTTAATCTATGGTGTGTAGAAACTCCACCGTTGAAAATACATAAGAACAAGGTCTAGGCATGGCCGAATGGCCAGCCTCCAAACGTGCATAAGACTCTCAAAGATCAAAAGTATATCTCGTGTCTGTAATACAATAGCAAAAGGTCCTATTTATAGAGAACTAGTAGCCTAGGGTTACAGAAATCAGTAATTAATGCAGAAATCTTCTTCCGGGCCCACTTGGTGTGTGCTTGGGTTGAGCATTGAATCTTTCATGTAGAGACCTTTCTTGGAGTTAAACGCTAGCTTTTGTGCCAGTTTCGGCGTTTAACTCCAGCTTTTGTGCCAGTTTTAGAGTTAAACGCCAGAATTCTTGAGCTGACTTGGAACGCCTGTTTGGGCCATCAAATATCAGGCAAAGTATGGACTATTATATATTTCTAGAAAGCCCAGGATGTCTACTTTCCAACGCAATTGAGAGCGCACCAATTGGGCTTCTGTAGCTCCAGAAAATCCACTTTGAGTGAAGGGAGGTCAGAATCCAACAGCATCTGCAGTCCTTTTTCAGCCTTTGAATCAGATTTTTGCTCAGGTCCCTCAATTTCAGCCAGAAAATACCTGAAATCACAGAAAAATATACAAACTCATAGTAAAGTCCAGAAGAGTGATTTTTAAATAAAAACTAATAAAAATATAATAAAAACTAATTAAAATATACTAAAATATACTAAAAACAATGCCAAAAAGCGTATAAATTATCCGCTCATCATTGCCCCCAATAGTTTTGTAGAGGAAAATGTATCCCTTGAGGTATCTCAGGAATTCTTGGTGAGGGAATTCCTCATGCTCTTGTTGAGGTCCATGAGTGGGCTCTCTTGTTGTGCAGTCAAATGCTCTACTACTGATCTATGGACCCTTGAGATGAATTATGGGGATCCTGTGGGGCCCACAGATCCAGTGGGGTCAAGGACTTAGCATCCCTGCTCCAATTAGATGTGTAAAACGTCCTTGCTGTGCAATCCTGGCATTTAACGCCAGACTGCTGCCTGTTTTTGGCGTTAAACGCCCAAAAGTAGCTTGTTTCTGGCGTTTAACGCCAGGTAGATGCTTGTTTCTGGCGTTAAACGCCAGCTTGGTGCTTGTTTCTGGCGTTAAATGCCAGAATGCTCCTCCTCTAGGGTGTGCTATTTTTAATGCTATTTTTCATTCTATTTTTGATTTTTCAGTAGTTTTTTTTGACTCCACATGATCATCAACCTAATAAAACACGAAATAAAAATAAAAATAAAATAGATATAATTAAATAACATTGGGTTGCCTCCCAACAAGCGCTTCTTTAATGTCAGTAGCTTGACAGTGAGCTCTCATGGAGCCTCATAGATGTTCAGAGCATTGTTGGGACCTCCCAACACCAAACTTAGAGTTTGAATGTGGGGGTTCAACACCAAACTTAGAGTTTGGTTGTGGCCTCCCAACACCAAACTTAGAGTTTGACTATGGGGATTTTGGTTGACTCTGCAGTGAGAGAAGCTTTTCATGCTTCCTCTTCATGGTTACAGAAGGGGATCCTTAAGTTTTAAACACAAGGTTGCCCTCATTCAGTTGAAGGATCAACTACCCTCTGTCCACATCAATCACAACTTTTGCTGTGGCTAGGAAGGGTCTTCCAAGGATGATGGATTCATCCTCATCCTTCCCCGTGTCTGGGATTATGAAATCAGCAGGGATGTAAAGGCTTTCAACCTTCACTAACACATCCTCTACTTGTCCATAAGCCTGTTTTCTTGAGTTATCTTCCATCTCTAATGAGATTTTGGCAGCTTGCACCTCAAAGATCCCAAGTTTTTCCATTACAGAGAGTGGCATTAAGTTTATTCCTGACCCCAGGTCACACAGAGCCTTCTCAAAGGTCATGGTGCCTATGTTACAGGGAATTAGGAATTTACCAGGATCCTGTTTCTTTTGAGGTAATTTCTGCCTATCCAATGCATTTAGTTCATTGGTGAGCAAGGGAGGTTCATCATCCCAAGTCTCATTACTAAATAATTTGGCATTCAGCTTCATGATTGCACCAAGGTACTTAGCAACTTGCTCTTCAGTAATGACTTCATTCTCTTCAGAAGAAGAATACTCATCAGAGCTCATGAAGGGTAGAAGGAGGTTCAATAGAATCTCTATGGTCTCTAGATGAGCCTCAGATTCCTTTGGTTCCTCAAAGGAAAACTCCTTATTGGTCACTGAGCGTCCCAGGAGGTCTTCCTCACTAGGATTCACGTCCTCCTCCTCCCTTGTAGGTTCGGCCATGATGGTCAAATCAATGGCCTTGCACTCTCTCTTTGGATTTTCTTCTGTATTGCTTAGAAGAGTACTAGGAGGAGTTTCAGTGACCCTTTTACTCAGCTGGTGGTGCGGAGAAATTGTGATTACACTTTTGATTATGTAAAATTCATCGCTCTTTCTTTCCCTGGTGATGGCGCCAAACACATGATGCCAATACCATGGTTCACAACTTCGCACAACTAACCAGCAAGTGCACTGGGTCGTCCAAGTAATACCTTACGTGAGTAAGGGTCGAATCCCATGGAGATTGTTGGTATGAAGCAAGCTATGGTCACCTTGTAAATCTCAGTCAGGTGGATATAAAATAGTAATGGGTTTTCGAAAATAAATAATAGAATAGGGATAGAGGTACTTATGTAAATCATTGGCAGGAATTTCAGATAAGCGAATGGAGATGCTTTTTGTTCCTCTGAACCTCTGCTTTCCTGCTATCTTCATCCAATCAGTCTTACTCCTTTCCATGGCTGGCTTTATGTGATACATTACCATTGTCAATGGCTACTTTCGGTCTTCTCTCGGGAAAATGATCCAAATGCCCTGTCACGGCACGACTAATCGTCTGGAGGCATCACCCTTGTCAATGGCTTCATCTTATCCTCTCAGTGAAAATGGTCAACGCACCCTGTCACGGCACGGCTATTCATCTGTCGGTTCTCGATCATGCTGGAATAGGATTTACTATCCTTTTGCGTCTGTCACTACGCCCAGCAATCGCGAGTTTGGAGCTCGTCACAGTCATTCAATCATCGAATCCTACTCGGAATACCATAGACAAGGTTTAGACTTTCCGGATTCTCTTGAATGCCGCCATCATTCTAGCTTACACCACGAAGATTCTGATTAAGAGATCTAAGAGATACTCATTCAGTCGAAGGAGAACGGAAGTGGTTGTCAGGCACGCGTTCATAGGGAATGATGATGATTGTCACGTTCATCACATTCAGGTTGAAGTGCGAATGAATATCTTATAAGCGAAATAAGATGAATTGAATAGAAAACAGTAGTACTTTGCATTAATCTTTGAGGAACAGCAGAGCTCCACACCTTAATCTATGGAGTGTAGAAACTCTACCGTTGAAAATACACAAGTAAAAGGTCCAGGCATGGCCGAGATGGCCAGCCCCCTAAAACGTGATCAATAGTCTCCTAAGATGAACAATGGATTAAAACTGAGACCAAAGATGTCTAATACAATAGTAAAAGGTCCTATTTATAATAAACTAGCTACTAGGGTTTACAGAAGTAAGTAATTGATGCATAAATCCACTTCCGGGGCCCACTTGGTATGTGCTTGGGCTGAGCTCGAGTGCTGCACATGTAGAGGTCCTTGTTGGAGTTGAACGCCAGCTTTTGTGCCAGTTTGGGCGTTGGACGCCAGATTTGGGCAGAAAGCTGACGTTGAACGCCAGTTTACGTCATCTATTCTTGGCCAAAGTATGGACTATTATATATTGCTGGAAAGCTCTGGATGGCTACTTTCCAACACAATTGGAAGCGCGCCATTTCGAGTTCTGTAGCTCCAGAAAATTCACTTTGAGTGCAGGGAGGTCAGAATCCAACAGCATCAGCAGTCCTTCTTCAACCTCTGAATCTGATTTCTCCTCAAGTCCCTCAATTTCAGCCAGAAAATACATGAAATCATAGAAAAACACACAAACTCATAGTAAAGTCCAGAAATGTGAATTTAACATAAAAACTAATGAAAACATCCCTAAAAGTAACTAGATCCTACTAAAAACATACTAAAAACAATGCCAAAAAGCGTATAAATTATCCGCTCATCACAACACCAAACTTAAATTGTTGCTTGTCCCCAAGCAACTGAAAATCAAATAGGATAAAAAGAAGAGAATATACTATAAATTCCAAACTATCAATGAAACATAGCTCCAATCAAATGAGCGGGACTTATAGCTTTTTGCCTCTTGAATAGTTTTGGCATCTCACTCTATCCATTGAGGTTCAGAATGATTGGCATCTATAGGAACTCAGAGTTCAGATAGTGTTATTGATTCTCCTAGTTCAGTATAATGATTCTTGAACACAGGTTCTTTATGAGTCTTGGCCGTGGCCCTAAGCACTTTGTTTTCCAGTATTACCACCGGATACATAAATGCCACAGACACATAATTTGGGTGAACCTTTTCAGATTGTGACTCAGCTTTGCTAAAGTCCCCAATTAGAGGTGTCCAGGGTTCTTAAGCACACTCTTTTTTTTGCTTTGGACCTTGACTTTAACCGCTCAGTCTCAAGTTTTCACTTGACAACTACACGCCACAAGCACATGGTTAGGGACAGCTTGGTTTAGCCGCTTAGACCAGGATTTTATTCCTTTAGGCCCTCCTATCCACTGATGCTCAAAGCCTTGGGATCCTTTTTATTTCCCTTGCCTTTTGGTTTTAAGGGTTATTGGCTTTTTGCTCTTGCCTCTTGGTTTTAAGAGCTTTTGGCTTTTTCTGCTTGCTTTTCCTTTTTCTTTCTATTTTATTTTTTTTTTTCGCCTATTTTTTTTTTCTGCAAGCTTTGTTCTTTGCTGCTTTTTCTTGCTTCAAGAATCATTTTTATGATTTTTCAGATTATCAAATAACATGTCTCCTAGTCATCATTCTTTCAAGAGCCAACATATTTAACATTCTTAAACAACAACTTCAAAAGACATATGCACTGTTCAAGCATACATTCAGAAAACAAGAAGCATTGTCACCACATCAATATAATTAAACTAAGTTCAAGGATAAATTCAAAACTCATGTACTTCTTGTTCTTTTGAATTAAAACAATTTTTATTTAAGAGAGGTGATGGATTCATAGGACATTCATAACTTTAAGACAAAGTTACTAACTACTAATGATCATGTAATGAAGACACAAACATAGATAGGCACATAACATAGAAAACGAAAAACAGAAGAAATAAGAACAAGGAATGAATCCACCTTAGTGATGGTGGCGTTTCCTTCTTGAGGAACCAATGATGTCCTTGAGCTCTTCTATGTCTCTTCCTTGTCTTTGTTGCTCCTCCCTCATTGCTTTTTGATCTTCTCTTATTTCATGAAGCATGATGGAGTGCTCTTGATGTTCCACCCTTAGTTGTCCCATATTGGAACTCAATTCTCCTAGGGAGGTGTTGATTTGCTCCCAATAGTTTTGTGGAGGAAAGTGCATTTGAGGCATCTCCGGGATCTCATGGTGATGAGCTTCATACGCCTCTTGAGCTCCATGAATGGGCTCTCTTGCTTGCTCCATCTTTTTCTTAGTGATGGGCTTGTCCTCTTTGATGAGAATATCTCCCTCTATGTCAATCCCAGCCAAATTGCATAGGTGGCAAATGAGGTGAGGAAAGGCTAACCTTGCCATAGTGGAGGACTTGTCAGCCACCTTGTAGAGTTCTTGAGGTATAATCTCATGAACTTCCACCTCTTCTCCAATCATGATGCTATGGATCATGATGGCCCGGTCTATAGTAACTTCAGACCAGTTGCTAGTGGGAATGATTGAGCATTGAATGAACTCCAACCATCCTCTAGCTACAGGCTTGAGGTCCAATCTTCTTAGTTGAACCGGCTTGCCTTTGGAGTCAATCTTCCATTGAGCTCCTTCTACACATATGTCCATAAGGACTTGGTCCAACCTTTGATCAAAGTTGACTCTCCTTGTGTAGGGGTGTGCGTTCTCTTCCATGTTTGGCAAGTTGAACGCCAACCTCACATTTTCCGGACTAAAATCCAAGTATTTCCCCCGAACCATTGTAACATAGTTCTTTGGATCCGGGTTCTTACTTTGATCATGGTTCTTGGTGATCCATGCATTAGCATAGAACTCTTGAACCATTAGGATGCTGACTTGTTGGATGGGATTTGTTAGAACTTCCCAACCTCTTCTTTGAATTTCATGTCGGATCTCCGGATACTCATTTCTTTTGAGTTTGAAAGGGACCTCAGGGATCACCTTCTTCTTGGCCACAACATCATAGAAGTGGTCTTGATGGGCTTTGGAGATGAACCTTTCCATCTCCCATGACTCGGATGTGGAAGCTTTTGTCTTCCCTTTCCCCTTTCTAGAGGATTCTCCGGTCTTAGGTGCCATCAATGGTAATGGAAAAAGAAAAAGCTTATGCTTTTACCACACCAAACTTAGAATTTTGCTCACCCTCGAGCAATAAAAGAAAGAATAGATGAAGAAGAAGAAGAAATGGAAGAGAGGGAGAGTGGGAAGTGTTTCGGCCAAGAAAGGTGTAGAGGGGTGTGTTGTGTGAATTTGATGAAGAATGGAGGGCTTTATATAGGGAAGGGAGGGGGGAAAGGTTTCAGCCATATGGGTGGGTTTGGGTGGGAAATTGGTTTTGAATTTTGAAGGTAGGTGGAGTTTATGAGGTAGGTTTATGGGGAAGAGTGGATGGATGTGAGTGGTGAAGAGGTGATGGGGAAGAGAGATTGAGGTGATTGGTGAAGGGTTTTTGGGGAAGAGTGTTTATGGGGTTGTGTGAAAGAGATTGGTGAGAAGAAGTGAGTGGAGGTAGGTGGGGATCCTGTGGGGTCCACAGATCCTGAGGTGATCCTGTGGGGTCCACAGATCCTGAGATGATCCTGTGGGGTCCACAGATCCTGGGGTGTCAAGGATTTGCATCCCTGCACCAATTAGGCATGTAAAATGCCTTTGCACACAACTCTGGGCGTTCAGCGCCAGGTTGGTGCCCATTTTGGGCGTTCAACGCCCATTTGTTGCCATTTCTGGTGTTGAACGCCAGAACCATGCTTGTTCTGGGCGTTCAGCACCAGAATGCTGCCCATTTTGGGCGTTCAGCGCCAGAACCATGCTCTGTTCTGGCGTTGAACGCCAGGCAGATGCTCCTCCAGGGTGTGATTTTTCTTCTGCTGTTTTTGATTCTGTTTTCAATTTTTATATTTATTTTGTGACTCCTCATGATCATGAACCTATAAAGACATATAACTAAGAAAAATATAGTTAGATAAATAAAAATTGGGTTGCCTCCCAACAAGCGCTTCTTTAATGTCAATAGCTTGACAGTGGGCTCTCATGGAGCCTCACAGATGTTCAGAGCATTGTTGAGACTCTCCAACACCAAACTTAGAGTTTGGATATGGGAGTTCAACTCCAAACTTAGAGTTTGGTTGTGGCCTCCCAACACCAAACTTAGAGTTTGACTGTGGGGGCTTGGGTTGACTCTGCTTTGAGAGAAGCTTTTCCTGCTTCCTCTCCATGGTTGCAGAGGGAGATCCTTGAGTTTTAAATACAAGGGAGTCCTCATTCCATTGAAGGACTAGTTCACCTCTGTCAACATCAATCACAGCTCTTGCTGTGGCCAGGAAAGGTCTTCCTAAGATGATGGATTCATCCTCTTCCTTTCCAGTATCCAGGACTATGAAATCAGCAGGGATGTAAAGGCCTTTAACCTTTACTAACACATCCTCTACTTGTCCATATGCCTGTTTTCTTGAATTGTCTGCCATCTCTAATGAGATTTTAGCAGCTTGCACCCCATAGATTCCCAGTTTCTCTATTACAGAGAGGGGCATGAGGTTTATTCCTGAACCAAGGTCACACAAGGCCTTAAAGATCATGGTGCCTATGGTACAAGGTATTATGAACTTTCCAGGATCTTGTCTCTTCTGAGGCAATGTCAGTTGATCCAGATCACTTAGTTCATTGATGAACAAGGGAGGTTCAACTTCCCAAGTATCAATGCCAAATAATTTGGCATTCAGCTTCATGATTGCACCAAGAAACTTGGTTGTTTGCTCTTCAGTAACATCCTCATTCTCTTCAGAAGAGGAATACTCATCAGAGCTCATGAATGGCATAAGGAGGTTCAACGGAATCTCTATGGTCTCTAGATGAGTCTCAGATTCCTTTGGTTCCTCAGAGGGAAGCTCCTTATTGATCACTGGATGTCCCAGGAGTCTTCCTCCTTGGGATTCACGTCCTCTCCTTCCCTTACAGGTTCGGCCATGGTGCTTATGTCAATGGCCTTGCACTCTCCTTTTGGATTCTCTTCTGTATTGCTTGGGAGAGTACTAGGAGGGATTTTAGTGATCCTTTTACTCAGCTGGCCCACTTGTGCTTCCAGATTTCTAATGGAAGACCTTGTTTCATTCATGAAACTTACAGTGGCCTTAGATAGATCAGAGACTAAGTTTGCTAAATTAGAAGTATTTTGTTCAGAGTTCTCTGTCTGTTGCTGAGTGGATGATGGAAAAGGTTTATTATTGTTAAACCTGTTTCTTCCACCATTATTAAAGCCTTGTTGAGGCTTTTGATCCTTCCATGAGAAATTTGGATGATTTCTCCATGATGAGTTATAGGTGTTTCCATAAGGTTCACCTAAGTAATTCACCTCTGCTATTGCAGGGTTCTCAGGATCATAAGCTTCTTCTTCAGAAGATGCCTCTTGAGTACTGTTGGATGCAGCTTGCATTCCATTCAGACTCTGAGAAATCATATTGACTTGCTGAGTCAATATTTTGTTCTGAGCCAATATGGCATTCAGAGTATCGACCTCAAAAACTCCCTTCTTCATAAGCGTCCCATTATTCACAGGATTCCTTTCAGAAGTGTACATGAACTGGTTATTTGTAACCATGTCAATGCGTTCTTGAGCTTCTGCAGGCGTTTTCTTTAGGTGAATGGATCCACCTGCAGAAGTATCCAATAACATCTTTGATAACTCAGATAAACCATCATAGAATATATCCAGGATGGTCCATTCTGAAAGCATGTCAGAAGGACACTTTTTGGTCAGTCCTTTGTATCTCTCCCAAGCTTCATAGAGGGAATCACCTTCTTTCTGTCTGAAGGTTTGAACATCCACTCTAAGCTTGCTCAGCTTTTGAGGAGGAAATAACTTGGCTAAGAAAGCCTTGACCAGCTTATCCCAAGAGTTCAGGCTATCCTTGGGTTGAGAATCCAACCACACTCTAGCTCTGTCTCTTACAGCAAAAGGGAAAAGCATGAGCCTATAGACTTCAGGATCTACTCCATTAGTCTTAACAGTATCACAGATCTGCAAGAATTCAGTTAAGAACTGAAAAGGATCTTCAGATGGAAGTCCATGAAACTTACAATTTTGCTGCATCAAAGAAACTAATTGAGGTTTCAGCTCAAAGTTGTTTGCTCCAATGGCAGGAATAGAGATGCTTCTTCCATGTAAATTGGAATTAGGTGCAGTAAAGTCACCAAGCATCCTCCTTGCATTATTATTATTTTCGGCTGCCATCTCCTCTTCCTGTTCAAAAATTTCTGAAAGGTTATCTCTGGATTGTTATAATTTAGCTTCTCTTAGTTTTCTCTTCAGAGTCCTCTCAGGTTCTGGATCTGCTTCAACAAGAATATTCTTGTCCTTGCTCCTGCTCATATGACAAAGAAGAGGGCACAGAAAAAAAAATAATAATAATAATATGGATCCTTTATACCACAGTATAGAGGTCCTTGTGTTAGTAGAAGAAAAGAAGAAGACAAAGAATGTGATGTAAAGAAAGAAACACAACTGTGAGGAGGGCAGAGATGTGAGATGAGATGTTAGTGAATGAATAAATAAATAGAAGGAGATGAGAGAGAAGGAATTTTCGAAAATAAATTTTGAAAAAGAGTTAGTGATTTTTGAAAATATTTTTTTTTGAAAGATGTTAGTAGTTTTTCGAAAATTAAGATTTAAAAATTAAAATAATAGTTAATTAAAAAGAAATTTTGAAAAAGAAGGAAGGGATTTTCGAAAATGAGAGAGAGAGAGTTAGTTAGGTAGTTTTGAAAAAGATAAGAAACAAACAAAAAGTTAGTTAGTTAGTTGAAACAAATTTTGAAAAGATAAGAAGTTAGGAAGTTAGAAAAGATATTTTGAAATCAAATTTTTGAAAAAGATAAGATAAGAAGATATTTTGAAAAGATATGCTTGAAATTAGTTTTGAAAAAGATTTGATTTTTAAAATCACAACTAATGACTTGATTCACAAGAAATCACAAGATATGATTCTAGAACTTAAAGTTTGAATCTTTCTTAACAAGTAAGTAACAAACTTGAAATTTTTGAATCAAAACATTAATTGTTATTGTTATTTTCGAAAATTTGATATAAAATTAAGAAAAAGGTTTTTGAAAAATATTTTTGGAATTTTCGAAAATAACTAAGAAGTTTGAAAAAGATTTGATTTTTGAAAAAGATTTTGAAAAAGATGAGATTTTTAAATTGAAAATTTGATTTGACTCATAAAAACAACTAGATTTTTAAAAATTTTTGAAAAAGTCAAATCTAATTTTCGAATTTATGAGAGAGAAAAAGGGAAAGATATATATTTTTTTATTTTTGAATTTTTAATGAAGAGAGAGAAAAACAAGAAAAATGATGCAATGCATGAGAATTTTAGATCAAAACATGTGATGCATGCAAAAATGCTATGAATGTCAATATGAACACCAAGAACACTTTGAATGTCATGATGAACATCAAGAACATATTTTTGAAAAATTTTTAATGCAAGGAAAACATGCAAGACACCAAACTTAGAATTCTTTAATGCTTAGACACTAAGAATTCAAGAATGCATATGAAAAACAAGAAGAGACACAAAACATGCAAATGCAAAGATCAAACAAGAAGACTTACCAAGAACAACTTGAAGATCATGAAGAACACTATGAATGCATGAGAATTTTCGAAAAATGCAAGATGCACATGCAATTGACACCAAACTTATAACATGACTCAAGACTCAAACAAGAAACACAAAATATTTTTTTATTTTTATGATTTTCTAATTTTTTTTTGGATTTTTTTGAAAATTATTTTGTAAAAGAAAAATAAGGATTCTAAAATTTTTAATATGAATTCCAGGAATCTTGCCATTTTAGTCTAAAGCTTCAGTCCAGGAATTAGACATGGCTCACTAGCCAGCCAAGCTTTCAATGAAAGCTCCGGTCCAAAACACTAGACATGGCCAATGGCCAGCCAAGCTTCAGCAAACATAGATACCTCTCATGTATACAACAGCTGATATTTCATCCAACTTCATATACTTATGAGTGGAAGCCTCAGTCCAAAAGAATTTAGACATGGCTTTACAGCCAGCCAGGCTTCACATGCTTCATGAAACACTAGAATTCATTCTTTAAAAATTTTGAATAAATTTTTTTTTTTCAAAAACAAAAGAAAAAAATTTTTGAAAGATTTTTGAAAAATTTTTGAAAAGAAAACAAAAAGAAAATTACCTAATCTGAGCAACAGGATGAACCGTCAGTTGTCCAAACTCGAACAATCTCCGGCAACGGCGCCAAAAACTTGGTGTTGTTGCCGGATCCAAACTTGGCACTGATTTTACCGGACCAAAAGCTTGCCGAAAACTCAAACAATCCCCGGCAACGGCGCCAAAAACTTGGTGCGCAGAAATTGTGATCACACTTTTGATTATGTAAAATTCATCGCTCTTTCTTTCCCTGGGGATGGCACCAAACACATGATGCCAATACCATGGTTCACAACTTCGCACAACTAACCAGCAAGTGCACTGGGTCGTCCAAGTAATACCTTACGTGAGTAAGGGTCGAATCCCACGGAGATTGTTGGTATGAAGCAAGCTATGGTCACCTTGTAAATCTCAGTTAGGTGGATATAAAATAGTAATGGGTTTTCGAAAATAAATAATAGAATAGGGATAGAGGTACTTATGTAAATCATTGGCAGGAATTTCAGATAAGTGAATGGAGATGCTTTTCGTTCCTCTGAACCTCTGCTTTCCTGCTATCTTCATCCAATCAGTCTTACTCCTTTCCATGGCTGGCTTTATGTGATACATCACCATTGTCAATGGCTACTTTCAGTCTTCTCTCGGGAAAATGATCCAAATGCCCTGTCATGGCACGGCTAATCGTCTGGAGGCATCACCCTTGTCAATGGCTTCATCTTATCCTCTCAGTGAAAATGGTCAACGCACCCTGTCACGGCACGGCTATTCATCTGTCGGTTCTCGATTATGCTGGAATAGGATTTACTATCCTTTTGCGTCTGTCACTACACCCAGCAATCGCGAGTTTGGAGCTCGTCACAGTCATTCAATCATCGAATCCTACTCGGAATACCACAGACAAGGTTTAGACTTTCTGGATTCTCTTGAATGCCGCCATCATTCTAGCTTACACCACGAAGATTCTGATTAAGAGATCTAAGAGATACTCATTCAGTCGAAGGTAGAACGGAAGTGGTTGTCAGGCATGCGTTCATAGGGAATGATGATGATTGTCACGTTCATCACATTCAGGTTGAAGTGCGAATGAATATCTTAGAAGCAAAATAAGATGAATTGAATAGAAAACAGTAGTACTTTACATTAATCTTTGAGGAACAGCAGAGCTCCACACCTTAATCTATGGAGTGTAGAAACTCTACCGTTGAAAATACATAAGTGAAAGGTCCAGGCATGGCCGAGATGGCCAGCCCCCTAAAATGTGATCAATAGTCTCCTAAGATGAACAATAGATTAAAACTGAGACCAAAGATGTCTAATACAATAGTAAAATGTCCTATTTATAATAAACTAGCTACTAGGGTTTACAGAAGTAAGTAATTGATGCATAAATCCACTTCCGGGGCCCACTTGGTGTGTGCTTGGGCTGAGCTCGAGTGTTGCATGTGTAGAGGTCCTTCTTGGAGTTGAACGCCAGCTTTTGGGCCAGTTTGGGCGTGTAACTCTAGTTTTGGCTCCTTTTCTGGCGCTGGATGCCAGATTTGGACAGAAAGCTGGCGTTGAACGCCAGTTTACGTCATCTATTCTTGGCCAAAGTATAGACTATTATATATTGCTGGAAAGCCCTGGATGTCTACTTTCCAACTTAATTGGAAGCGCTCCATTTTGAGTTCTGTAGCTCCCGAAAATCCACTTTGAGTGCAGGGAGGTCAGAATCCAACAGCATCAGCAGTCCTTCTTCAACCTCTGAATCTGATTTCTGCTCAAGTCCCTCAATTTCAGCCAGAAAATACCTGAAATCTCAAAAAAACACACAAACTCATAGTAAAGTCCAGAAATGTGAATTTAACATAAAAACTAATGAAAACATCCCTAAAATTAACTAGATCCTACTAAAAACATACTAAAAACAATGCCAAAAAGCGTATAAATTATCCGCTCATCAGCTGGCCCACTTGTGCCTCCAAATTTCTAATGGAGGACCTTGTTTCATTCATAAAACTTAGAGTGGCCTTAGATAGATCAGAGACTATATTTGCTAAGCTAGATGAATTCTGCTCAGAATTCTCTGTCTGTTGCTGAGTGGATGATGGAAAAGGCTTGCTATTGCTAAACCTGTTTCTTCCACCATTATTAAAGCCTTGTTGAGGCTTTTGTTGATCCTTCCATGAGAAATTTGGATGATTTCTCCATGAGAGATTATAGGTATTCCCATAGGGTTCACCCATGTAATTCACCTCTGCTATTGCAGGGTTCTCAGGATCATAAGCTTCTTCTTTAGAAGATGCCTCTTGAGTACTGTTGGATGCAGCTTGCAATCCATTCAGACACTGAGAAATCATATTGACTTGCTGAGTCAATATTTTGTTCTGAGCCAATATGGCATTCAGAGTATCAATTTCAAGAACTCCCTTCCTCTGAGGCGTCCCATTACTCACAGGATTCCTTTCAGAAGTGTACATGAACTGGTTATTTGCAACCATGTCAATGAGTTCTTGAGCTTCTGCAGGCGTTTTCTTTAGGTGAATAGATCTACCTGCAGAATGGTCCAATGACGTCTTTGATAATTCATACAGACCATCATAGAATATATCCAGGATGGTCCATTCTGAAAGCATGTCATAAGGACACTTTTTGGTCAGTTGCTTATATCTCTCCCAAGCTTTATAGAGGCATTCACCTTCTTTCTGTTTGAAGGTTTGAACATCCACTCTAAGCTTACTAAGCTTTTGAGGAGGAAAGAACTTGGCTAAGAAATCCGTGACCAGCTTATCCCAAGAGTTCAGGCTATCTTTAGGTTGAGAGTCCAACCATATTCTAGCTCTGTCTCTTACAGCAAACGGGAAAAGCATGAGCCTGTAGACCTCGGAGTCAACCCCATTGGTCTTAACAGTATCACAGATCTGCAAGAATTCAATTAAGAACTGAAAAGGATCTTCTGATGGAAGTTCATGAAACTTGCAATTCTGTTGCATCATGGAAACTAATTGAGGCTTAAGCTCAAAATTGTTTGCTCCAATGGCAGCGATTGAGATGCTTCTTCCATGTAATTTAGAATTTGGTGCAGTAAAGTCACCAAGCATCTTCCTTGCATTGTTATTATTTTCGGCCATGTCTCCTTCTTTTTCGAAAATTTTAGTAAAGTCCTCTTTAGTGTGTTGTGTTTTAGCTTCTCTTAGCTTCCTCTTCAAAGTCCTTTCAGGTTCCGGATTAGCTTCAACAAGAATGTTCTTATCCTTGCTCTGCTCATGTGAAAAAAAAGAGAACACAAAAGAAAATATGGAATCCTCTATATCACAGTATAGAGATTCCTTATGTAAGTATAAGAAGAGAAGAGTAGCAAAAAAGAAAAAGATAAGAATCCAAACACAGGGGAGAGGAATGGGTTCGAATTCTTGAGTGAGATAGGGGTGTTAGTAGATGAATAAATAAACAGAAGGGGATGAGAGATGAGAGAATTCGAAAATTAAACAAAATAAAAATAAAAATAAAAATTTTTGTTTTTAATTTAAAATTAAAGTTAAAATTCGAAAATTTTTAAATGAAATTAAATTAAATTAAAATTTAAAACAATTAGTTAATTAAAAAGGAATTTTGAAAAAAAAGGGAGGTGATTTTCGAAAATTAGAGAGAGAATTAGTTAGGTAGTTTTGAAAAAGATATGATTGAAATAGTAAATTTTTAAAATCAAACAAAAAGTTAAGTAGTTAATTGAAAATGATTTGAAAATCAATTTTTGAAAAGATAAGGAGTTAGAAAAGAAGTTAGAAAAGATTTTGAAATTGATTTTGAAAAAGATGTGATTGAAACTTATTTTGAAAAAGATTTGAAAAAGAAATTTAAAAAGATTTGATTTTAAAAATTAAAGTTGATTACTTGACTAACAAGAAACAAAAAAGATATGATTTTAAAATTTAAAGATTGAACCTTTCTTAATAGGCAAGTAACAAACTTAAAAATTTTTGAATCAATCACATTAATTGTTAGTATTAATTTCGAAAATATGAAATGGAAATAAGAAAATGATTTTGAAAATAAATTTTGAAAATTTCGAAATTATGAAAGAAAAAAAAAGAAAAAGATTTGATTTTTGAAAAAAGATTTGAAAAAGATAGAATTTTTAAATTGAAAATTTGATTTGACTCATAAGAAACAATTAAATTTAAAAACTTTTTGACTAAATCAAACCAAATTTTTGAAAATTTATGAGAGAATAAGGGAAAGATATTTTTTTTATTTTTGAGTTTTCTAATGAAGAAAGAGAAAAACAACCAAAAGACCCAAAACATGAAAATTATGAATCAAAACACATGATGCATGCAAGAACACTTTGAATGTCAAAATGAACACCAAGAACTTATTTTTGAAAATTTTTTAAGAAAAGAAAAAGATGCAAGACACCAAACTTAGAAATTTTCAATGTTGAGACATTAATAATTCAAAAATGCATATGAGAAACAAGAAAAGACACAAAACAAGAAATTTTAAAGATCAAACAAGAAGACTTACCAAGAACAACTTGAAGATCATGAAGAATGCAATGCATGGATTTTCAAAAAATGCAAGAAAGAGATAAACATGCAATTGACACCAAACTTAAAAGCTGACATAAGACTCAAACAACAAACATCAAATTATTTTTGATTTCATGATTTACATACAACAGCTGATACTTCATTCAACTTGCTTCTGTGCTAATGAGTGGAAGCCTCGGTCCAAAAGAATTAGACATGGCTTTACAGCCAGCCAGGCTTCTACATGTTTCATGAAACTCTAGAATTCCTTCTTAAAAATTCTGAAGAACATAAATTAAAAAAAAAAATTTTAAATTTTTTTTCGAAAATAAAAATAAAAATAATAAAAACAAAAAGCTTAAAATTAAAATAAAATTTACCTAATCTGAGCAACAAGATGAACCGTCAGTTGTCCAAACTCGAACATTCCCCGGCAACGGCGCCAAAAACTTGGTGCACGAAATTGTGATCTCAATGGCGCCAACAACCTGGTACGCACAATCGTAATCTCAATTCTTTGTCACAACTTCGCACAACTAACCAGCAAGTGCACTGGGTCGTCCAAGTAATAAACCTTACGTGAGTAAGGGTCGATCCCACGGAGATTGTCGGCTTGAAGCAAGCTATGGTCACCTTGTAAATCTCAGTCAGGCGGATTCAAATGGTTATGGAGAATTGATAATTAAAACATAATTAAAATATAAACTAGGATAGAGATATTTATGTAATTCATTGGTGAGAATTTTAGATAAGCGTATAGAGATGCCTTCGTTCCTTCTGAACTTTTTCCTGCTGTCTTCATCCAATCATTCCTACTCCCTTCCATGGCAAGCTTATGCAGGGCATCACCGTTGTCAATGGCTACATCCCGTCTTCTCAGTAAAAATGGTCCGAAATGCGCTGTCACCGCACGGCTATTCATCTGTCGGTTCTCGATCATACTGGAATAGGATTCAGTCATCCTTTTGCGTCTGTCACTACGCCCAGCACTCATGAGTTTGAAGCTCGTCACAGCCATCCCTTCCCAGATCCTACTCGGAATACCACAGACAAGGTTTAGACTTTCTGGATCTCAAGAATGGCCGCCAATAATTCTAGCCTATACCACGAAGACTCTAATCTCATTGAATGGAAGGCTCAGTTGTCAGGCGAGGCAACCATGCGTCATGAACCAGAAGGCTAAGAGATATGCACTTAAGCGATTGCAAGTAGAACGGAGGTGGTTGTCAGGCACGCGTTCATGGGTGGGAATGATGATGAGTGTCACAGATCATCACCTTCCTCAGGTTGAAGAACAAGTGTATATCTTAGATAAGAAATAGGCTTGAGTTGAATAGAAAAATAATAGTACTTTGCATTAATTCATGAGGAACAGCAGAGCTTCACTCCTTAATCTATGGTGTGTAGAAACTCTACCGTTGAAAATACATAAGTGATAATGGTCCAGGCATGGCCAAATGGCCAGCCCCCATAAAGGTCTAAGATAGCATAAAACTGATCAAAGATGTCTAATACAATAGTAAAAGGTCCTATTTATATTAGACTAGTTACTAGGGTTTACAGAAATGAGTAAATGATGCAGAAATCCACTTCCGGGGCCCACTTAGTGTGTGCTTGGGCTGAGCATTGAAGCTTTCATGTGTAGAGGTCTTCCTTGGAGTTAAATGCCAGTTTGTATCCTGTTTCTGGCGTTTAACTCTGCTTTGCAACCTGTTTCTGGCGTTTAACTCCAGAATAGGGCAAAGAGCTGGCGTTGAACGCCAGTTTGCATCATCTAAACTTAGGCAAAGTATGGATTATTATATATTGCTGGAAAGCCCTGGATGTCTACTTTCCAACGCAATTGAGAGTGTGCCATTTGAAGTTCTGTAGCTCCAGAAAATCTATTTTGAGTGCAGGGAGGTCAGAATCCAACAGCATCTGCAGTCCTTCTTCAACCTCTGAATCTGATTTTTGCTCAAGTCCCTCAATTTCAGCCAGAAAATACCTGAAATCATAGAAAAACACACAAACTCATAGTAAAGTCCAGAAATGTGAATTTTATTTAAAAACTAATAAAAATATACTAAAAACTAACTAAATCATACTAAAAACTATGTAAAAACAATGCCAAAAAGCGTATAAATTATCCGCTCATCAACAAATTATTCCTTCCAAACAACTTTCTAAAATGCCTCTAAGCATAATACATTATAAAAGAATTAAACTAACAGGTAAGAGAGACATCCTATATCATATTATGTAACCATGATAATTGTTATTATGGGCGAGTCTGAATCATCAAAAATGCATGTGAGGCTATAACAACAATAAAGTTAAAGAAGGAGGTGCCATTTATAAGCATCAACATAAGAAGCTTTGTTCCGAAAAATGCTGGAAATTGAAGCCAAATTAAAGATCGAGGTTTAATAAAAAGTTGTTGTTTCTGCACATTATATTGTTTAGGGTTAACTACGATTTTGGTCCTTAAGGTCTAGGCCAAAAAGTTTTTCGTCCCCAACCTCTTTTGTATACAAAATCGCCCCTAAGGTTTAAAACCATGTTTTAAAATCGTCACTTAAATCTTAAAATTTTGGACCAAATTATCCATAACAAAAAAAATTTATAAAATAAAATAAAAGAAAAATAAGAGAAAGAGAGTGTTTTCGCTCTTGCGAAGGGAGAATGGAAGAAGAAGAAGGGAGAAGGGAAGAAGAAGAAGCTGTCCACAATCCACCTTTGTCTCCTCTTCAGCCACCAAAAATTTAAAACCAAGTTAAACCATACGGACGATTTTAAAACCAAGTTAAACCTTAAGGACCATTTTGTATGCAAAAAAAAGGTTGGGGACGAAAAGAATTTTCGGAGGGACCAAAATTGTACTTAAACCTATTATTTATTAGCATACATAGAGATTTTAATTACAAAGTGTAGTGGTTATTGCTTACAAAGGTTGCATATAACAAATTCTTAGATAGTGTCTAGTTCTTGATTATTAGTACAATTAAGAAAGCAAATTAAAATAAACAGCATGTGAAGAGTTAAAAGAACTTTTTAAAATTCCACTAAACATAATCAATGCATTTAGAAATTCCATTCCCATAGTAAAATTGAGAAGCTTCTTACAAATATGCACTCCTCCAGGAGCCAAGACACTACTATCACCAAAAATGGCATTCTTGTTCACAGTTATGAGAAGAATAAGAAGGCTGGGGTGAGGAGGTTGCAGCTATGTATAGTGTTGTCAGAGCTTGCGAAGAGGAGCAGGCGAGATAGGAGAAGAACAGGAAGAAGGAGAAGAAGAAGAGAATGGAGAGGGGTTTCTCGACGGTGGTGGTTCGGCACAGAATGAGAAGCGCAGTGCACCGTCGTTGTGGAGCAGCGTGTGTGGAGAAGATGACCGCGCCAATGCCCGTGAAGGAGAGCCCCGTGTCGTCATTCGTGGAGGAGAGCACCGCGCAGTCATTGTACGTGGAGGAGAGCATTGCGATCGAGAGCTACTGTTGCCATTAGGAATTCCTTGATTGGCAGGGAACGGCATGTCGCCGTTAGTGACGGGTTATTGAAGTGTTAGGGCTTAGGGTAGTGAACTGATGCACATACATGATACATTTGTTCTTTTTTTTTAAGTTATTTGATTGGGAAAATAATTGGTGGGAATATGATTAAAAGTTTTCCTCTAAAATTTTTAACTATAAAACATTTTAGGCAATCTTTTATAAATGTTATTTATTCAATTTTTTTTACAACGCTTATAAAATATTGTATTTTTATTTAAAAATGTTGTCTTAAAGTTTTTATATTGCAATATTTTATAAATATTATTTTAGATATCAAAGACAACTATTTTTGTGGGTGACCAAAAATTATTATCTTTGCCTTACTCAAAGGCAACTCATCAATAATATTGTCTTTGCCTTTCTAAGACAACTTTTATTAAATGTTGCTTCGAATAAGAGTTAATTTAGGCAAAAAATATTATAATGATAGCTTAACAAATTTATTAGCATCAAATCAAGATAAGAGTATTGATTCATTAACTGTTAGTTTTGACATGACATTATTAGTTGAATCATCACCATCATATAAAATAATTTATTCCTTTGGTAAATCAAAAGCTAATCTTATGACAAATGCTTCCTTATAACGAATATAACTTCTTTAGCAAGCCTCACAAGAAGAAATATAATGACACTCCTAAACAAGCTAACCTTTTCAACTACCTTTCTAGCTCTTTCAAGGGAAGCACTTTCGTGAAACGAAGTAGTTACATAATCATATACTTTATTTACATACTTGAAGAGATACTTGATTGGTTACACCACTTTACATTAAAATGACCTCCATACTTTATAAGTAAATTTCAATTATGAGGGGAATTTTTATTGCCCAAAAGATCCTTACCCCCTACTTAGCATTCGTGCCTTCGTGGACTCAGTCTCAGCATACAAGTTCCTCTCCTTCATGGACGCTTATTTGAGACACAATCAAATTTCAATGTATGAGCCTGATCAAGAAAATACATCCTTCATCACTCCTATGTCCAACTATTATTATGTGGTTATGCCTTTTGGGTTGAAAAATGTAGGGGCAACATACTAGTAGTTGATAAAGAAAGTACTCTCACCCCACTTAGAAAAATTGATGGTGGTTTATATAGATGACATGCTTGTAAAAATCCAAAGTGAAGCCAGTCTATTGACCAACATGACCAAGGTGTTCAACACCATAAAAGGCAGCATAGGATGAGATTAATCTCACTTAATGTACCTTTGACGTAAAAGCAAGAAAATTTCTTACGTTCATACTCACCTATAGAGGCGTTAAAAAGCTAACTCGGATGAATGTAAAACAATCTTGGATATGAAAAGTCTAACCTATTTAAAAGAAGACCAACAATTGATGCCAGGCAAATAGCTTTATCAAGATTCTTGGTTAGGTCAGCTTTGAAGTCATTACCACTGTTAGCAATCCTCAAAAAAGAACACGACTTCCAATGGACTCAAAAATATGAACAAGCTTTTTAAGAATTCAAAACATTCTTATCTCAACCTCCTATTCTTACCCGACCTGAGGTGGAAGAGAAACTCATATTGTATTTGGCTGTACCCAATAAAGTGGTTGCTTTCGCACTTGTCTGAGAAGAGAAAATAGGACAAAAGCATGTTTACTTTACAAGCAAGCTCATGTGACTTTTAAAATTGCTTAGATGATGTCGTGGGTTCATAGTTCCATTATAGAAAACCATTTCTAAGCTTTTAAAACTTCTCGGGACTCTAGCACGCATGATTTCTTTCAAAAGAAGGTTGTTGTTTCCTGGAGGGGTCGTACCTCGTTCAGTTTGAGATTTTTTGCCCTTAAGGTCGGACTTTAGTCTCTTCAATATTTCTTCAAGTTCTCTTTCACTTTGCATTCAAATTCACGTTGTCGTTCTAGTTGGATCTCCAATTGCTTTAAACAACCCTGATGACCTTGAACCAATATCACGGTCTCTATAGCCTCTCTATTTCCTGTTCCTTCAGGAATGTGGATCTGAGAGCCTAACCTTCTTGCTTTAAGGTTGCTTCTATCTCTATCATTAGCAGGACCTTTACCCTTTTCTGATTGTTGGTGTATTGATAAACCCATATTTTACAGTAAATTTTGGCTTGAAAAGAATGGATTTTATCAACTTATCTTGTACTTATTCATAGAAAATTTATCATTTTGTGAATTTCTCTCCTAATTGTGCTTGATGGTGAAAATATGCTTTTTATGCTTGAAAATTATCAAAATTAATTCACCTATATTTTATTTGATGTCTTGATGTATTTGTTTGAGTGATTTAAGGTTTAAAAGGCAAGAATAGCTTGAAGAAAGGAAGAAAAAGCATGCAAAAATAGAGAAATCATGAAGAAATAAAGTTTTGCAAAATTTGCCCAATTACGCGTACGCATGGGTCATGCGTACACATCTTTTGGAAATCTACTAGGTTGTGCGTATGTATGGCAGATGCGTACACATGATTTGCAGCACGTGATTTACTTAAGTAAATATGTGGCTTGCGATTTCTACCCAATTCTGGCCCAATCTAACTCATTTCTAAACCATTTGAAGCATGAACCAGGGGGGATCAACACACTCTACCATCTTCACATTTTTACATTTTCTTCTTAGGTTTAGTGGGATTCTAGAGTGAGAAGCTCTAACTTCTTTCTAGAATCCCTTAGATATTCCTTAATTTTCTTGTTAGTTTTAGGTTTTAGTCTTGTTTAATTGTAGTTTTTATCCTGTTTTCTTGTTCTTGCATTATAATTCTCTTAGAATTTGGTGTTAATTTACTTATCTCTAGTTTATTTTTTATGAACAATTGTTGAATTCTTGATTTTAATTAATGAAGTAATGTTTTAAGTTTTATATGCTTGTTTAGTTTGTTAGCATTGATATCTTGTCTTGGTTAGTTATAGTTGTTATTAGTTCTTGCATTATACCATGCTTTATTTCTATGCTCACCAAATGTTTGATGAAATGTTTCCTTTGATTATGGAGTAGATTTTTATTCTTGGCTTGGAATTGAGATTTTAGGGACCCTTGAGTTATCAATGTCCAATATTAATTGCTAATTTAGGGTTGTTATACTACAAGAAAAACACCCATTCAGCCACACTTTTTTAAGTTACATTTGAAAAGCGTAGTCTGTTCATAGAATAGGCTACGCTTTTCTCCGTATTTCTCTTTTATAAGAGAATAGAAAACACAATTGTGGCATCATTTAAAAAGTGTAGTCATAGATACAATAAAAATCACTTATAAAGTGTAGCCTTATATTAATATCTATAGATACATTTTTCGTACCAAAGGGAGCGCTTTTACAAAGTAATTTATTTGTTATCTTTTGAGTGCACTTCAAAAGTGATGACTAATGTATCTACATAACACCCAGAGAATTACTTTTTTTTGCACATAACACTTGGTGAATTTTTTCACCTTTTCCCCGCGCTATCATTGTTTCGCACAAAGCTAAGAGAGAGTTCATAGCTCTGCTACGCCATCACATGGCTCTTCTCCTTGCACCACATCTTCATACGGCTCTACTACGCCACGCCACCACCGCAGCTCTGTTACATCGTACCCCGCAGCAGCTCTGCTACTTCTCAACGACGCCGCATCTCTCTTACGTCGCACCACCACCTCGTTGTGCTCTTCTGCTTTGCTCTTCCTCTCCTTTGCTAATCGTGCCGTCTCTGCTCCATCTATCTCTGCTCGATTCGCTCTCTCATCCACAATAGGTAGGCTTTTAATTTTTTTCCTGATTTAGGAAATTAGGGTTCTTAATTCCCACTCCCTAATCACTAGCCTGTGTTAAAATTAATTAGGGTTCCTATATCACAATTTCATATTTAATTAGGATTTTTTTATGTCTGGTTCAATTTCTATCGTGCTGTCTGTCATAGAAGCTTTTTCGTGTCACATTTGAGCATTGCTTGTTATTATTAGTGTTGAATTCTAGTTTTGTTCTTTATTCAATTTGTGATGAATTAGGGGTTTTAGCTTTCTCGTGTCATAGCTACTGGATATGCCACTAGGAATTGGGGGTTTTAGCTTCAGAACGATTCACCTGAATCACATTATCCTGCAGGATCAATGGCGAGCAATAGACTTTCATTTTCTCTCGGTGTCATTTAATCAGAAAAGAGGAGAAACTATTAGTTACTGTAGCTTCTGCTAAATGCAACCATTCGTTCATTCATCTTCATCTTTTTTATTCCTACTACTGAATGCATAATGACTGAAACAAAAAAGAAAAATGAATGTTGCATTGTGTGCCTCCGTGCTTTAAATGTAATTCCTTCACCTAAGCCAAATTGCAACCTATTTTGATTACATTTTTGTTAATATGCTTTATTGTAAGATCATAAAGCTAAGGGTGTTCGAAACTGATTCCAATGGAGACGAGAATATTATTAGCTTGTACCAATACATGCTAACTGTGGCCGCTCTGCAACATTGCAATGCTAATTGAGATAGAGAAGGTATGTATCAATTTTCAATTGATTCTGTGAATTTTTGGGGATTTTGGATTCTAATTTTAGGTTTTCTAATTTTGGGGGTTTTGGCTTCTGATTCTCGATTTGTTATGATTCCTTTCTGTGTTTGGCATAAATGGAAGCAATAGGCTCCAAAACTTTTCCAGGAGATTGGCCATTCATTAACAAATTAAAAATGTTAATTAAGTCACATAGATTCATCACAAAGGTAACAAATATGTAAGAACATCAATTGAAGCTTTTGAATCATGGAGAAACATATGAAATGAATTGCCCTCATCTTTTACTCAGAATAATTCCAGTTTCAGCTGTTGATTGGATTGGCAAAATTAATATAAAATGCATAGAGACGGGACTTGAGGCTGATTTATCTTACAAATCAACTCATTCTTTTCTTGGATTTGGTGGAAATCAGAAAGTGGTCAAAGGGAAGATCCTTAATTCATCAACTTTGAATGTTCTGTATGAATTTGATGGTCATTAGGATAGGTATTATATTGTCTTTAAAATTTTTCACTTATTAATTCTTAAACAATTAATTTTATTCTACGTTTAGATTTATGCTAATTTCATGACCATTTTGATGGGGCAAAATAATAAAAGTGAAGGATACAAATAATAGGAAAGTGAGAGTGATATATGATGCAAAAGAAGTCATTAATGGGCTGCAGGCACCAATTGTTAAGGATGTAGAGGTAACATATATAAGACTATTCTCTATGATAACATAGCATGTTATTTGTCTCGTAATATTCACATTGTGTAGTCAACACCTAAAAATGAGTTTTATAAGATCTTATACTTTTTCATCATACGAGCTAGTAGCTTTGTGTTTCAACCTGGTATAATTGTGAATGCAGTAGCTCAACCAAGTTGCTTTCTAACTATTGGCAATTTCTGCTAAGTTGTTTTGCTGGTTTTAGCACTTATTTTTCCTTGAGATAATTGGAGATACTTAGCTTTCTTGTTAAGTTTTTGCATTCTGTCAATTATGAAAGCAAATGATAATCTTAGCTTTCCATTTGGATTTTTATTTTATTCATAATAGACCAATTTTTTTTAGTTTTCTCTTCCGTGCATATCTAGAGGATTTGGGTTGTGACTTGCTTATTCATCAGGATAGTGCTTTTGGCATCCAAGAAGCAGAAAACCTCGAGTGAAAAGTCAGAAACGGAAAGGCTGCAAGCAAAAAAACAGAGAAGCCGTCAAAAGCTTCAGTGAAGGATCAAGGTGAATTGATTGTATCCCAATTTACATATGATGTTATCTGTAGTACTTGCTCTATTTCTTTTAGCATTCTATTGTTTTCACGAAATAGTTTTAGAACTTATTAACTTTGATTAAGTAGTCTTGTCAAACTGTTTCTGGAAACTTCCCTTCTCATGTGTTTGGTTGGGGAAAAAATGGGACATAAGTTTTCATGGATGAGCTAAATACTGACAATTACAGAGCTCACATGAAATTTGCATCCCCATTTTTTACCATCCTGATAAACACACCCTTGATATGAATTCGTATCAAGTTACACAGCTCTATATTTTATAAGTATGTGTCTATTTGTAAATTTTCAATCTCAAATTATTCTGTTTCAATGCCATTGTTAGGAAAAGGAAAGGTAGTAAGAAATCCAAGAAGGAACCTAGTAGGGAGGACATGCATGCAATTGCAGTCGATATTCTGAAGGAAGTTGATAAAATACTATAAGTAATGACTTCTATATGGCAATCAATCTTTTATCGAAATATTGAGTTCTGATTTAATAAACATTTGATTTTGGATTTTCTGCTTGATATATTTCTGGTTAGCTGTGAGGATAATAATTCAGCTTCAAATGCCAGTTCTGCTTCTAAAAAAATTGTGATTGATTAAGCTGTTATATTTTTGAGCCTTTCTGCATTTATTATTTTTTAAGCTGTTGTTAATGCATGTTAATTGAGTGCCAAACATAGCCTGTGATGATTCAACCCAACTGTTTGAGGTATTGTGGAGCCAAGACCCTGTTTACAGGGAGAACCTACTTGGTGAAGCTACATTCATTTGACTTCAGTGGGTTCAACTGAGGCTTTCTTTTGTAAACTAATGTTCCTATTTTGAATTAACCATTTAGTTGTATCCTAATCGAATTGCCTTCACTCGTACTTGAGTTAATTGACTTAGTATTATTTTTTTTTTGTTTTAAATCCTATTTTTTAATGTTTCCACTACCGATGATGTTTTCATCCCAACGTGTCCGAAGTTGTAGTGTACCCAAGTTCCTATTTTTTTAGGGAGAACCTACTTAGTGTTGCTACAAGTCAATGACATTAAAGACTAAAATTGAGGTTGGTCATCTTTGTTTTTTTTTTTTTTTTGAGTTCAAGTATTGTTTTTCTTATTGGATTCTTCAAATATGGGCTAATGAAACCAGAATATCTCTCATAAATGATTTTCACTTTATGCAGGATAATTTTGTATCTCTCATTGTATTTCACTTTATTTGTATCTCATTATAAATATTTTTTAATTACTTTTCTATATAATTATGCAGAATAATTTTGAGGATGTTGATGAAGATTAAGCTGTTTATCATTATGGTTTATTGGCAAAGATGGTTCATTGATTAATGACTTCTATATTAGAAGATTTATATATGTAGGATATAATATTTTGGTATTTCATAGTTTGTTAGTAGTAAAATCTAAGTAGTTTCATGCATATTTTGTTATGAGTATGCTTAATTTAATATGAGATGTATGAATATTCAAAATTATGTTCATTCCAATACTTTTGATTCATTATAAATATATTTTGTTGAAATTAAAGATCATTTTTATTATTTAAAGAAATTATTTAGTATTATGTATTTATTTTTATTTAATAACATTTAACTAATTTAATTAAAAATATAAAATTATAAATATTAAGTTGTAGAAAAATATTACTAAATATAGAATTGGAAATATTATTAAATATTAACTTGTAAAAAAATCATTAGAATATTATAAATATGTATATATAAAAAAAACAATGAGGGACCTAAGGCTACACTTATAAATGGTAGCCATGGTATACAATGTGGCTACGTTTTACAGGTAATGCAGTAGCATTGAAAAGTGTAGCCTATTCTGGTAAAAATGGAAGCTGAAAAGCGTAGTTTTTGGTCCTGGACAGCATCACTTGAAAAGCGCACCCTATTCCCAAACACCAAAAGTGTAGCCTTTGGTGCTGAAAAGCGTAGCTTTTGAGAATAGGCAACGGTCGAATAGGCATCCCCCACTAAAGCGTCTCCGTAGTCCGAAAAGCGTAGCCTTAGCATAAATCATTTTTTTTCACTTTTGGCTACACTTTTCAAGTGTACTTGAATGGGTATTTTTCTTGTAGTGTTAGTTGATTTAGTTTCCACTAACACTAGTCTTTCACTAAGTCTAATTAGTGAGTTGACTAGGATTTGAAGATCGAAGTCAATTATGTCTACTTGACTTTCCCCTGATGTTTGGGGATGACAAATGTAAGACCCGGTTAATTAACGGCTATTTTTATGGCTAAATGTGATAGAGGAGATTGAGACGAGAATTTCGGTACTAATTTTATAGAAAACGGACCAAGATTGGACCGAACGGGCCAAACCGGTCCAACCGAACCCAAAATGGGCCCTTGGCCCAACCAAACTAAACCAAAACCCTAGTTTTCAGCACTCTCTCTCCTCACTTATCACTCAAACACGCTGAAATGGAGGCCATGGAGGGAAGAACACTCTATCAAGTTCTCTCCCTTGGTTGATCTTCAAACCACCATAACTTTTGATCTAGAGCTCTGATTGCCGCTCCGTTTGTGGCCACGCGTTCACTGCAGAGAGCTCTAAAAAACCCATACAATCAATCTTAAGGTAAGCCACGTTTTACTGTTCGAAATTCCAGCCCTTGATTTCGAGTTTCATGAGCAAAAATGTTGAGATTTTGGGTTCTTTGATGTTATAGGACCCAACTCTCTTGAAGGAGAAGGTTAATCTTGTCTCCTTGGACCTTGGGTGTAGTAAGATTCTCAACCCTAGTGTGATTTGTTGTTCTATGATGTTTGGGTATTGAGATGTTGTGTATGGGTATGATGATTGTGGCTTAGGTTGTGTATATGTGAATATTAGAGCTTGATTGGTGATTTTGGAAAGCTTGGAAGAGGGTTTTGTGTGATAAAATTTGTTCTTAGAGGTGTTGAGACCTTGAGAGCTTGTGGACAAGTGGTTTGGAAGTGCTCCGGTTGAGCTTGGGTAATCGGCTAAGGTATGGTTTCGGTTTCCCGTATCTAATATGTAATGCGGTAGGAAATACTTAGGCTAGAGGCCCTAAGATAGGCATTGAATTGTTGGTGTTGTTGAATGGTTGAGATATATGATGTGTTCATATATGTGATTATGAATATTGATGCCTTGATTGTGTGAAATATGAGAAATGCATGTTGTGATATATGCTTAATGGATGATTGAGGTTGAATTGATGGGTGGTACCATGATTGATGGTGAGTATGATGTTGATTATGTATAATGATGGTTGATGGGAAAATGGTATTATTGGAAATTGGGATGAGGAAGGATGTATGACATGATATTGTGTTTGTCCTTTAGCCATTTGATTGAGAAGTGTTAAAACGGTTAAATGGTGATTTTGGGAATTTTCGTAAAGGGTCAATGTGTGAGTTGAGGATGGCTTGTTGTTGATTTTGGTACATTTTGAATGATTTCAAAGAGAAGGGTTGAAATTGACATGTTTTGATTGATTTTGAAAAGAGTTGAAAGTGGCTTGTTTTGAAAATGGCACTTTGTGGTTTTGTATGAAAACATAGTTTTTGGGCATACTTTGACGGGACATAACTTGGACTACGGATCTCTGATTTGTGCCAAATCTGTTTAGAAATGAAATTGGATCCAGGATGTCCATGCCGTTCAAAGAACGGGTGAAAAATAATTTAAAATGAGAGAGTTATGACCGTCGGAAGATTGGGGGTTGAATCTGTGAATTCTGCAGCTTTTAACTTAGAAAATTTTTAGCAGAATGACCCCTCGCGCGTAGGCGCACTTGGCGCGTACGCGCCGTTCTTCGAGAAAGCATCATCCACGCGTGCGCGTGGTGTGCGCGAGCGCGTCGATGCGCTGCATCGAATGCCCAGCCATTTTCCAGAGAATTGTGCCAGAGTTGTGCCAGTTTTGTGCCTGGGGCACAATGTATTCGCGCGTATGCATGGCTGACGCGTGCACGTCGTTTGGCTAATTTTCAATCCACACGTTCGAGCGTATGACGCTTGCGCGTCGATGAGTTTTAAGGCCATCCACGCGTGCGCGTGGAGTGCGCGTACGCATGGCCCTGTTTTCATCCCAAAGTTGATTTTTGAGTTTTAAAAGCCAAATTTCATACTTCTAAGCCTCCGATCTCACCACTTATATCTTAAATCATTATGATATGCCTAGCATGAGGAAAAGGGCTAGTGAATGTGGTAACTTGCGAGTGAAGCAAGGGGAAAAATGAATGATCCATGAGGATCAAAGATGATTATGTGAGATGTGGAGGATGGCGGTGGAAGTGCTTGTTATGCCATGGGCCGAAGGGCCGTAATTGTTAATGAATGGCTGGTTATGGATTTAACCGTGAGCCGGATGGCTGGATTATTGCCGTGTTACGGCGGAGCCATGATTATGGCTAAGTATAAATGCATATATGTTGTTGAATGAATTGTGATTGTTTGCACTTCCACTACCGGAGAAGAGGGTTTCCCTGGGAGGAAGCAGTGGCTAGCCATCACGTGCTCCAGGTTGAGACTCGAAGCTCTTTTGACCCTATGTCGTAAGTGTGGCCGGGCACTGTGAAAGACCCGGATGAGCTCGCCCCCATAAATATTCACCAGTGATGGTGATGGATAAATATTCACCAGTGAGGGTGATGGATATGGTTCATGATTATGATCAAGTTTATGATGAGTATAACTCGAGTTGGGGATGCACGACAGAGGGACAGTCCAATGGTTAGCTACCAGGACTTGTCGGGTTGGCTCTATAACCGACAGATGATATCATCATACACTAGGGACAGGCATGCATCATAAGCATACTACATGAATTGTTTGAGATTGCCTATTTGACTGCATATTACTTGCTAATTGTCTAAATGCCTTATCTGTTCCTATTTGTAAATCTCTTGTCTGATATAACTGTGTTTGCTATATTATACTCTTGCTGGTGGTTGGGAGGTCTGAAGGAATTGGAAAGGGAAGTATTAGTTAGACTGAAGAATCTTTAGACAGTTGCCACTTACGGTTTAGTTTGTTTATAAGCTTTGATATTATCTGGAGGAAGTTCTAGGATTGCCTTTGGCTTTCCTCTATTATTATGTATTATATATGTGGAAGCTGTTACCGTGCTGGGGACCTCTGGTTCTCACCCATGCGGATTTTATGGTTTTCAGATGCAGGACCGAGGCTTCTCGTTGAGGCATGCTGGAGACTTCTGATTTAGCGAAGATCCTTTGTTCTCGGGACTCTGTTTTGGTTTATATGCTTGTTTGGATACTTTTATCTCCATTAAATAATACAAACTGTGATGACTCCTCTTATAGGAGGTTTTGGAGAATAGGTTTCTGTATTTGTGTCCTTTTGGATTTTCCTTGGGGTTTTCCTTATTTTATTATATGTATATATTGCTATGCTCGGACCGGTTCTCTTCGCAGCCGGATTTTGAGTCTTGATATTCCTGTTTTTGACACTCTTTGTATATATATAATCTCGCGTTAGCTTATCCTGGTTCGTCACGTTTATCGATCGGAGTGTTGCGCGTTCGAGTTACGGTTTTTGTTTACCCCCTTTTTCTACAAAGGCTCCTAGTTATAATCAATTATTCATACTACTATATGTACTAAATTTTTGTTTTAGAGGTCGTAATACCTTGCCATCTCTGAATTATAACTTAAGCATAAGACTCTGTATGGTAGGGTGTTACAACAAAGTGGGATTAACTCTTAATAATTGCCATGTTTGTGGTTGATAACAAGGATGGAAAACCTAGATGCTCAATCCTTGCCAAGATTCCTTTTAGAATTTAAATTCCTTATTGCTTGCTCTTTTAATTTCTTGCTATTTAATTTCCGCAAGTGAGCTTGACCTCGAATCCATAGCCAATAACGTGCATTCTATTGCAAGTCCAAGGAAGAACAACCTGGGATTAACACTCCCGGTTATTTTGATTTTTACTGTGACAACCTTTTAAAGTTTGATTGAGATTTATTTGTTGGTTTGGACTATACTTACGATGTAATTCTTTTGTGAAAATTCTAAACCGACATTTAGCTCTTATCAAGTTTTTGGCGCCGTTGCCGGGGAATTACAAATGTGTGCTAGTTATTGGTTATTGCTAATACGTTAATATTGTGAATAGTTTATTTTTTTTATTTGCTTGTTTAGGAGTTTGTTTTTCTTTGTCTCTTAGTATCTTTTGCTGTTATTTTCTCTTTTCACTATGAATTCTCACCCTTTTGGTTTTGAGTTTGGTTACAACTACGTTGCAGAAAATGAGAACTTCAATGATGGAACGCATTATGGATCGGAAAATCAATGAGAAAGGAGCCATGTTGTTCTTATAGACAACCTTCATGGTGACAACCTCCTCTGCTCCGTTATGAACGCAATCTATCCCGTAATGCATACCAATCCAATGGATATGGTGGATTTTTTTATGGTTATCAATCTCAACCACTATATGCCTCAACATAGTCCCCAACTACCATATTCACAAGCCCCATCATACCACCAAACACCTCTATATGATCCTAATCCATATCCACCACCACATCACCAACCTTATATGCCTCAAGAATATGAGCCATATACACTACACTTAGAACCACCGCATTCCAACACCAATACTCTCATGGCCCTATTGAACCATCACCACTATATATACCACTTCAATACTCTCACTCTTATGAGCCACCTCCCATATATGAGAACTTTCAACCACATGATGAATTCTCTCATGACGCAAGTTTTCTTAAAGAGCAAGAAGAATTCCAAAGGAGGCATGACGCTCTCATGGCTTTCATGGCCGAAATGAGAGCTTGCTTAGACTCATAAAATGCATGCCACAACCAAAGAATTTTCGTGAATAACTGTGGGGAATTAACTTCAGCCGAAGAGTACGGGATGAAGGAAAGCTTAGAGCCGCAAAAAGAGGAAGAGGCGTTAATGCATGATACTCTCTGATCCTTCTTTCAAGAACAAAGAGAGGCAAGAAAGGAAAAACAAGAATAAATCGAGCATCTGAATGCTGCCATGGCTACCATGGTCGAAGCTGTGAATATCTTAGTCCTACTACGTTCATGCAATCAAAGTGCTCCCATTGACGAATGTGGAGAATTAACCGAAGAGCGTAGTGAGGAAGAGAGCTTGGAGCCTCAAAGGAAAGAAGAAGAGTTAAAGCATGATTTGCAACAAGTGGAGGAAGTTTAGATCATTGAGGATAAAGAAGTGGTTAAAGGGTTAGGAGATGAACAAGTGGATTCAAAGATTGAAGACACTTTCGCACCAACTAGTGATGTTGGTGATCTTGTTGAACCTTCTTCCAGTGCGTTTGAAATTGATGTGGAGGAGGACCGTGCACAACCTCTAAAACATTTTGACAAAACATATTTTGTCAAAATCGCGACACACAGCACTTAATGCGCCATGTGTCGTGACGTATGCCTTCCCCATTTAATTTAAGGACATTTTGTCACTAATTACATGTTATATGAGGCATAAATTCTCTCTCTCCTTCAAGAACAGCTGAAGCCATGCATGGGAGGAACGGAGAATTTTTGTTGAATTTCGGACTTCCGAGCTTGATTTCTTCAGAGCCGTGACCCCACAAAAATTCTAATTCAATAAAAGCGACAGTATCTTCATCTTTGATGTGTGTACATCATGTTGTATTTTTTTATGTTTTATTATATAAAAATTAAATACATAATACTTAATTATAGAGTATTTTAGTGCTTAAGTTGGATATTGCTTTAATATTTTGATTTGATGAATTTTGTAGAAAATAATAAAAAAAGAAGCAAAAAATACAAAACAAACTTAAAAAAAGTAAAGAAAAATTTTTTATATGCTTTGGAGCCTTAGGCCACGCTTTTGAAAGCCTTGCGCATGAATAAAGCAAGCGTGCGTAATATGCAAGCAGGGACGGATCCACTCTTTAGGGTGTGGGGGCAAGCGCCCCCACTACAATTTGGAATTTTATTGAGTAGTATATAACAATAATATTTATTTGCCCCCACTAAATTATTAAATTTGACCCACAATAATTTTTTATTCAACTTTCGATACTTGATATCCAATTTAAGAACTTCATATTAGATGTCCATTATAATGATCAAGTTTCAAATTTAAATAATATTGATGTTCTTTCTTAGAAATCGACTCGAAAGAATATTATCTATCCATTTGTATTTTTTCTTTTAAAATTAGCTTTAGTTTTTTTCATAATAACTACACTAATTAAATGAACTTTTTCAACTATGAATAATATTATCAAGAGCTAATTGTATGAAAGTTGAGTTTTAAATGATTGTTTAACGACATATACAAAAAAAGACATTTTAATTATATTGTCAAGGTTTTAAAATATGAAATATAAAAAATTAAATTTTAAATTATATGTTATTATTTAAATTACTATTTTAATATTTTATTTTGTAATTAGATATTTTAAAACCTAATCATATTTTACAATAACAAAATATAATTATAACAACAATGATGCTATGTATATATAAAATAATTACTTGTGCAGAATAAATCTTAAAATACAAATTTTAAAATACAAAATATACATTAAAAATAAATTAAATGATATATGTATTTATACACAAATTTATAATAAATAATTTGATAGCTAATTTTTTATATAAACATAATATTTTTATTATAAAAATTATTATCATGTTCTATATATTTTGTCCCCACTATTAACATTTTCTGGATCCGTCACTTGCAGCGGCGTTAATCAAAGGAAGGCATGCCCGGATGTGATGCATAAAACAAATGAAGCCATAAATGCATATATATTACCGTGAATTATGCATGCATGGAGCCCACCAATAATAATGCAATCAAAGAAAGCAATGCATGAAGCCAACGAATGCTAAATGACGCATGCATTATAATGAATTAACGAAGCCAATTAAAATCATGCATGAGTTATGCAAATGAAGCAATTAATGAAGTATGAAGCATTTTGCGGCGTGAACCAATTAAAGGCATGCATGAAGCATATAAATAAAGCAACAATGAAGTAAGCAAGGATCGAACTTGCTTCCTCTAACCTCAATGCCCGCATCTCCAAAGTGGTCAAAGCAGAGCCTCAAACGCCCATGCTTGGCGCCTAAAATGCCAGATTCATATGCCTTCAAGAGGATCAACCTTGTCACAAACCTGGCGCATCAAAACGCTCAATATTGGTGCCACAAACACCCACCAACATGTCATCTCCAGGAGCAATAATTCGGCCTCAAAGCAGTGTCTCAACTGGTATCTCTAAAATCAGCTTAATCATTTTGTGTGTATTAGATGTGTCATTTTTTATAAACTATTAGATTTTATTAAATAAAAATAAAAAAATTTTATGAAAGAGAAATATTGATAGATTTTATAAATATAGAATATATTAGTATATACATACATAAATACATTTTAATACAGAATATTTTAAAAATAGTAAGTACAATTTTTTACTTTTAAATAAATAAATATAAAACATATAAATACATATAAAAATATTTTTTATTTATTAAAATTAATTATTATACAGTACTAAATAATATAAAAAATTAAATTATTTTATATTACTTGAAAATAATTAAATTATTTTATATTATTTAAAAATAATTAGATTATTCATTAAAAATATTTATTAATAGTTAATTTTATTAAAAATATATTTTTCTATAATAATTTTTTATTCAAATATTTGTAAACATACATTTTATTAAAAATAGTACATATAATATTATTTTAACAAAATTAATTATTATATAACTATATATTTTCTAATGTTACTCGATAGTTTTAAAGCAAAAAAGAAAAGAGGTATAGAGAGACTCTTTTCTGTACAATCTATGTCAAATTGCTTTACCACACCATAATTTTATAATTTCTATACTTCTAAATCATAATCTGCTCTACTTTCTACTCTCTTTGTTCCATGTTCTTGTAATAATTGGTACCACAAGTCCACAACTACTACGACGTTATTAGAAAAAAGAAAATCTATATCTTTTGATATTAATATATGTTTCAAAATATTATATATAATATATAAAAATGTTGATTTTTTTATTTTTCAAATTTTGAAACAAATATTTTTTAATTTTTTATTTATATTCTTAAAAAATAGAATAAAAAAGAAACAACATTATTTTTTTAAAATATAAGTAAAAAATTATTTTTAAAGATTACATATATAATGCACTTACGGTTAGGAACTTTTATATATATATATATATATATATATATATATATATATATATATATATATATATATATAATTTTCATAGATTCGTGTACAATAATTTTATGTATTTGTTAAATCTCAAATGAGTCACAATAAATAATATTTGTAACAAACAAAAAAATAGGTGAACACGTTTTTAATTATATAAAAATGTTAATTATCAGTATATAATTTTCATATCATTTTATAGATTTTGTTTGTTGTGTAGAAATAAATTTTATCTTTATTTAAAAAAGTAAAAATTATGTTTATTTTCTATTTCTATTTTTTAGAGTGTAAATAAAGAAATTCAAAAATATTTGCTTAAAAGTGTGAAAAAATAAAAAAATAATATTTTCATATATTATATATAATATTTTAAATAAAATATATGTTTACAAATATTTGGATAAACAATGCAATAATGCGTTTTTAACAAAATTAATTATTACCATATTTTTTAATTTTTTATGAATAAACTAATTATTTTTTTAGTAATATAAAATAAATTATTTTATATTATGTAATTAAAAATAACACGATATAATAATTAATTTTAATAAATAAAAAATAATTTTATATGTATTTATATGTTTTATATTTATTTATTTTAAAATAAAAGATTATACTTATTATTTTTAAAATATTTTGTATTAAAATGTATTTATGTATGTATATACTAATATATTCTATATTTATAAAGTCTATCAATACTCCTCTTTCATAACATCTTTGATTTTCATTTAATAAAATCTAATGATTCATAAAAGGTGGTACATCTAATACACACAGTTGGACTGATTTTAGACATACCTGCCTCAAGCACCTCTTCATAGCACATTCCAGGAGCAACAACCTTGGGCACAAGTGTGGCGCCACAAGCGCCCAACCTGGCGCGCCAATCTCACTCCACCTTCCAGGAACAACAATTGTGACCCAATCTTGGCGCCTCAAGCGCCCAACCCAATGCCTCAAACGCCAACCTTATGCCACCTTCCAGGAAGCAATTGAAGCCCATCTACTAGAGCGTCAAGCGCCACCCAAGGGACAAAATGGAAAACGCTTGCTTTGGAGGGCGCCTTCGAAGATCAAGCTGGCCCAAGGTATGGATTTTGTGCCTCAAGTGCCATGAAGTGTGTCTCTATGAAGCCTTCAAGCATGCATTTCTTGAGCCACCCCTAAAAGCCCTCAATTTGGTTTAATCATTTCACTCAAGGTCCGCTCCAATTCAACGCAAGCAAGTTCATAATTGCCAACCAATAAAGACCACAAGAATCATCTAGAAGTAGTTAAAATTTTTTTATTTAATTGTAATTTAAATTTCGTTTAACTTTATAATTTAAGAAGTCTATAAATAAGATACACTCCACACTTTTCATACCACTTTGGGGGAGAGTCTTTAGACTCTCTCTTCTCACTCTTATTCTCTTATCCTCTTCCATTTTCTTTTATATCCATTTTGTAATTTCTTTAGTTATGAGTCTCTAATTCTCTTCATTGAAAAAAAGAGCTCTGTTACAATTTAATGGATTAATTTTGTTTTGTTCATCTTCAACTCATCTTTTGTTATTTCTTTAGAAAGAATCTTCCTTCTTCGTCACAAGGATTGACTTATCTTGAGAAAGAAGTTTAATCCAACTTGAATTCCATGTGAGCTTGAGAAAGAATCATGGAATTGATGCTTGAGGTTCTTTCTCATAATGGTTATGAAATTGGGTTTGGGATTGATACGTGACATATAATCATCCCATAACTTGATTCATGAAATTGTGTGGCTCTAAATCAGAGATCAATCTTTATCTCTTCTCATGAGCAATTAGATAAAGAGATTGGTAATTGATCAAGTTAAGAGAGATTGAATTTGTAAGAACTACAATTAAATAACCACTTAATTAAAATAATTTAATTACCTAAAATAGGTTCAAAATTTAGAATATTAATTAGAAAATTTAAATATGATATTTGGACTCAGTAGATTTTTTTGAGTTGGAAAATGTAATTTTCTGCGAACAATTGCGTAAAAAAGCATACCGGTAATTTAGCCGGCAGTATCGGCTTAAGTCTATCTGTCTAGTACTGTGTGAAAGTAATAAAAACTGTAGAAAAATTTAGAAAAATAATTAAAGTTAAAAACCAGGCACTAATTATAAAGATTTGGCCCAAACTTAGGCCAAACGGGCAAAAAATGCTAACGGATTGGACTGGGCTCAAGTTGGGTCGAAGCCCAACATATATAAACCCATTAATGAACCCAATTCAGCTCACAACTCACTCAAACACAAGTGTGCAGCTGAAGTGAGGAAGGGAGCAAGGGTTTCAAAATACTATTCACATCTATCTTCAATTGATCATAACTTGAATTATGGTGCTCAGATTCATGAAAGGTTTACGGCTACACAAAGCTCTCGCCAAGCCCGTTAGTTCTATCTAACTTTTGTTGGTAAGATTTCGAAACTCCCTTCCCATTTTTCAGGTTTATGAATTTTGAATTTTAAGATTTGGTTTTGAGTGAGTTCTTGTGATTTTGATTATTTAGGGGTGTTGTAGCATTGAAGTATTATTGGGTTTTGCCCCAAAACTATTAGGTAAGGTAAGAATGCCCTAAACCCTTATGGATTTATGATTTTGGTAAATCCTATGTATTAATTATGATGAATTAATTGTGTATAGTTTGGAATTTATGATTATTGAAGATTTTGGATTGTGTGGTGGCTTGATTGAACTTGAAAACTTGTGGAAGCTAGGTTGAGGTCAAATTTTGGTATTTGTTGCATATTGGGAATCGGTCAAGGTATGGTTTCAGTTTTCTCTATGTAATATATAATATTTCGTGAACCTTAGGCTAGTGGACTTTAGGATAGGATTGAATTGGTTGTTGATAATTGTTGAATTGATAATGTATGATGGTATTGTTGATTGTGATGAATTATGATGTTAATTTTGATGATGGAGTTGGATTGTGGTAACTATGGGATTTATGATGAGGTTTGGTAAATGATGCTTATGAATAGTGAGAATGTGCCAAATTGCTAATGTTGGAATCTTAATGTAGAAATTGTGGATGTTGTTGAATTATGGTGAATTGAATGATAAATTAAGTGTGAAAATGATAGAGAAAATAGAATGGTAAGTGATGAAATATATGGATATGATTGTGGGTGTTGAATGGTAAATTTTGACATGATTTAGAATGTATATGAATTGGTTTGGTTTTGAGAGTTTTGGAAACTAGAGAATTTGCAAAACTTTGCTTTTACTGAACTTTGGCTGATGATAACTTGAGTCTTAAACCTTGAAATTGAGAGATCTTTGTTTTAAATTAAATATGATTTTCAAGAGCTTTAAAATGATATAAATTTTGAGGAAAATAGATTTTTGTAGAGGAAGTTATGAACATTTGAAGTTCGGTGAAGAACTGAAAATTCTACAGCTTTAAAATTTTCTAAGTCTGCTAAGGGTCGCGTACGCGACACTGGCATTCATCACTACCTGGGAGTTTTGGGTACGTGGGCACTGCATGCGTACGCGAAAGTCCAAATTTTATCCTTTGCATACACGAAATTTTACACGCAACGCGAGCATACAATTCTATTTTGGAACACTCGCGTACACGAATGGGTGCCGCATACGTAGACACCTAAAATTTCAAGGCATGCGTATGCGGACAGGGGACTTGGGTACTTGAGATCCCTATTTTGCTGAAAAATAGTTTTTCTTAACATTTCAAGGATTCTCTAGCCTTCCAAACTCCTTTAACTACTGTTTAAGATTGCTAACTAGTAATTGACACTTAAGACAAATGAGAAAGAGTTAGAGGGCTTAAATTAGATAAAGTTAGTTAAATCTTAGAAGGCGAAGACTTAGGCATACTATGACTTGTGGATGAATTAGTCTGAGTAAGTTAGTGGAGAGTTCTTTGATATTGAATGGAGGACACATGAAGTGATGATGACCTTATTTTGAAATTGAGAACATTGAGGCATGAATGCCGAGCATGATGAGACTCAGAATGAGCTGAGAGATTTTACTATGAATCATTAAACTGTTTTTCAATAATATTAATGAAATGTTGGCTTATGGGCAGTGGTTCGTGCCGCTTAAGCTGAGTTGTAGGCGTAGGGCATGGTGTTCATCCCGCTTACGCTGAGGTGTGAGGGCTATGGTAGAAGCCCCGCTCACATACTTTCGGTCATAAGAGTGGCCGAGCACTATATCTTAGGGAAAGTGAGTCGGACACTATATAAACATGACCGAAAGTGACCGAAAGTGTGATAAACGTGACCAAAAGTGACATTGTGTTGGGTTGGCAGTTGAACTAACAATATGATATCACAACCAATAGGACAGACATTCATCATATACATTTTCTATCTGTTTGATTGCTTTGCCTATTTGCACCCTCTGCCTAATTATATAACATGCTTAACTGCTTCTTGATTTACTTGCCATATGTGGGCATTACTTGTTTATTACTTGTATGCAACTATTTGTGTTTGTTACTGAGGTTGAGGATGTTCGGTAGGTGGTGGCAATATGGTCGCATGGAGGTAAGGCTGGTGAAAGCTGTGGGACAACGGTGTTAGTTTAGTTAGAAATTTCCTAAGTTAGATTACCCTTGTTTCATAATGGTTTTAAATTATGGTTTTAAATTTAGCATTGCTTTAAGTTTGAATCTTAAGTTTGATGTGATATTCTAGGATTATTGTTAGCATCCCAAAACCATATATCTTACATCGCTAGGCACTATTACCATATTAAGAACCTCCGGTTCTCATACCATATTCTGTTCTTATTTTTTAGATGCAGGTTGTGACCCACCTCGGTGAGTTGCGAGATGGTGATAGAGCGGAGGATCTTTTACTTTATTTTGCATTTTGGTTTACTTTGTTATAGGCTCTCTCTCACTTTTGTATCTTTGTTGCCTTAGAGGCTTGACTTTGAGAGATAAGTTGTATGTTGTTGTTTAACTTTTCAAAAACTCTGTATTGTCTATATATGACTAGTCGGCCTAAACTCCACGGGCTATTGCTAGTGTTCCTTTGACTATCATACTTATATACCTATTTTGATTATTAATGTATTACATTGTATCTTGTGCCTTTACGCTTTTAGTTATCGTGTGAATGCTTGGCACTTTTCTGTTTCTGTTTTGAGTTGTAATTCTTCCTCGGGGTTCTCGTATTATTATTATTCCTTTCTATATATATCGTATAAGCCTTAGAATTGTCATGGAACTTAATTATCCTTTGCTTTACGATATGAGGTAAGGCTTAAGGTAATTAGGGTGTTACATTTAGTGGTATCAGAGCAGTTCGTCCTCGTGAACCTGAGGGCTGGACCGATTGTGCTTCATGCATACTCTGTGTCTTTTTATTTCATGCTATTTAGGTTTATCTACTTGATATGTGTATAGCATGCTTGTTTGCGTGTGCCTTTTTGTGATTATTGAAGTACTAAGCTTTTGATATAGAGATTGATCACCTTGATATCGACTCTTTGGTGTATACAAGAACCCTAATGGCTACTCGTGGATGAGGTCGTACGAGTGCACGAAGAGGCAATAAGGGTAATCAACTCATTAATGAACATACCGAGTTTATGGCGGCAATGTCCAACTTGGCTAATACTATGGAAGCGAATGATGCTGCGACTATGCAAGCTGTGGAAAGGATGGGCCAACTGGCTGGGAACGGGAATGGAAATGGAAATGGGAATGGAGAAAGAGACAGTAACAACTTGGGTGGTGCTCCGATGACCTTGGCTTCATTTGTAAAAGTCCATCCACCGACTTTTAAGGGGTCAACCAACCCTACTAAAGCAGATAATTGGTTCCAGGCCATGGAGCGTGCTCTGCAGGCTCAACATGTTTCAAACATTCAATTTGTAGAGTTTGTAGTGTACCAACTTCTGGAAGAGGCACAACATTGGTGGCAAGGAGAGTGTCGCTTACTACAACTTCAGAACGCCGACATTCCTTGGGACGTATTTCAGACGACATTTTACAAGAAATATTTCTGGAATCAGTAAGAGAAGCTAGGAAGTTGGAGCTTATGCAACTGAAGTAAGCTCATTGTCCATGGCCAATTACACTAGTAGGTTTGAGGAACTTTATAGGTTCTCTAGGGTGTGTCAGGGTGTCCCGGAGTCCTATGAGAGTTGAAAATGCATCAAGTATCAAGGAGGTCTGAGGGATACCATTATAATTACTGTGTCTCCTTTGGAGATTTGGGTATTTTCTGAGCTTGTAAACAAAGCAAGGGTGGTGGAGGATTGTGAAAAGAAGGTGGCACTAGAAAGAGACACTCAAAGAGGAAACAACAACCGTGGGCATGAAAAGTACCTTCAGCCTAAGGGTCAGAGCTTCAAGACGGGTGGACACACACCTCAACACCTTCAAGGTAGAGGAAATGATAGGAGGAACAATTATGATCAGTACCACCAGACATGAGAAGGAGGTGTTTGTTTCGTTTGTGGATTATTGGGTCATCTGGCAAGGGATTGCACTAGTAGAAGGAACCCGAATGCGGGTCGGAACCAACACCAAGGTCGAGTGTTTGCTGTGAATGCCTGTGATACTTCTCAGGCGGATCGGTTGATGAGAGATAAATGTTTATTTGGCGACAAAACATTGGTTACATTGTATGATACTGGAGCCTCGCATTCGTTTATTGCATTTGATAAAGTTGAAGAACTAGGGTTGAAAATGTCAAAATTAGCTTTTGATTTGCATGTGCATATCCTGTATCAGGCAGTTGTGACTAGATCAGGTTATAGGCAAATATCTTTCAAGATTGAGGATAGAAACTTTGTTCATGATTTAATGTGTTTGCCAATGGTTGGGTTGGAGAAGATTTTGGGGTTCGATTAGTTGTCAAAGAATTGGGTATTGTTGGATTGCTTTGAGCAATCAATTCTATTTATGGCGGAGGGAGAAGGAGGAGTAGTGATAGCTGAGGGTTATTACCTGAACTCTATGTTGGTATATTGTAGTGGGGAAGAATGTCAGGGTTATATGCTTTTGGTTGTGAATGCGTTAGGTGATGAACAAACATTAGATCAAATTCCGGTAGTTAGGGAGTTCCCAGAAGTGTTTTCGAAAGATATTCCCGAATTTCCACCTCAAAGGGAAATTGAATTTACAATTGACTTGGTACCGAGAGCTAGACCAATGTCAATTGCATCGTACAGAATGGCTCCGATAGAGCTGGCGGAACTTAAAACTCAGTTAGAAGAGCTTCTAAACAAGAGGTTCATTCAATCGAGTGTATCTCCGTGGGGAGCACCAGTTTTATTGGTGAAAAAGAAAGGTGGAGGAATGCAACTTTGTGTGCACTACCGGCAGTTAAACAAATTAAAGTGACTGTGAAGAACAAGTATCCGTTGCCTAGGATCGATGACTTAATGGACCAGTTGCAAGGAGCTGGGGTGTTTTCGAAGATTGATTTGAGATTCGTTTACCATTACATTATGGTGAAGGAGGATGACATTCCGAAAACTTCGTTTATGACGCGCTATGAACACTACGAGTTTGTGATGATGTCCTTTGGGTTGATGAATGCACCTGTTGTGTTCAAGGATTACATGAACAGAGTATTTCGTCCCTTTTTGGACAAATTTGTGGTGGTGTTCATAGATGATATCTTGGTGTATTCAAATACAAAGGTGGAGCATGAGGAGCAGAATTGCCAATTTCATGGACTCCCGTAGGAAGATCCAAACTTATTCATATCTAACTTCCTGCAAATCTGTGACATTGTGAAGATGAATGGAGTGAATCATGAGGTCTACGAGCTCCTGCTCTTCCCATTTTTTGTGAGGGACAGAGCAAAGTAGTGACTTGACTCTCAACCCAAAGAGAGCCTGGACACGTGGGACAAGGTGGTCACTGAATTTCTGACCAAATTCTTTCCATCTCAGAAGCTGACTAAGCTTAGGGTGGATGTCTAGACCTTCAGACAGAAAGATGGAGAGTCACTTTAAGAAGCTTGGTGATGAGCGGATATTTTATACGCTTTTTGGGGGTAATTCAATGTAGTTTTTAGCATGTTTTAGTTAGTTTTTAGTATATTTTTATTAGTTTCTAGGAAAAATTCATATTTCTGGACTTTACTATGAGTTTGTATGTTTTTCTGTGATTTCAGGTATTTTCTGGCTGAAATTGAGGGAGCTGAGCAAAAATCTGATTCAGGCTGAAAAAGGACTGCAGATGCTGTTGGATTCTGACCTCCCTGCACTCGAAATGGATTTTCTAGAGCTAAAAGAGTCCAAATGGTGCGCTCTCAATTGCGTTGGAAAGTAGACATCCAGGGCTTTCCAGTAATATATAATAGTCCATACTTTGCTCAAGGATAAATGACGTAAACTGGCGTTCACGCCAGTTCCATGTTGCATTCTGGCGTTAAACGCCATAAACAGGTTACAAGTTGGAGTTAAATGCCAGAAATAGGTTACAACCTAGCGTTTAACTCTGGAAATAGCCTAGGCACGTGTAAAGCTCAAGTCTCAGCCCCAGCACACACCAAGTGGGCCCCAGAAGTAGATTTCTGCACTATCTATCTTAGTTTACTCATTTTCTATAAACCTAGGTTACTAGTTTAGTATTTAAACAACTTTTAGAGATTTATTTTGTACCTCATGACAATTTAGATCTGAACTTTGTACTCTTTGATGACATGAGTCTCTAAACTCCATTGTTGGGGGTGAGGAGCTCTGCTGTGTCTCGATGAATTAATGCAATTATTTCTATTTTCTATTCAAACACGCTTGTTTCTATCTAAGATGTTCATTCGCACTTCAATATGATGGATGTGATGATCCGTGACACTCATCACCATTCTCAACCTATGAACGCGTGTCTGACAACCACCTCCGTTCTACCTTCGATTGAATGAGTATCTCTTGGATTCCTTAATCAGAGTCTTCATGGTATAAGCTAGAATCCATTGGCAGCATCCTTGAGAATCCGGAAAGTCTAAACCTTGTCTGTGATATTCCGAGTAGAATTCAGGGATTGGATGACTGTGATGAGCTTCAAACTCACAAAGGTTGGGCGTAGTGACAGACGCAAAAGGATCAATGGATCCTACTCCAACATGAGTGAGAACCGACAGATGATTAGCAGTGCGGTGACAGCGCACCTGGACCATTTTCACTGAGAGGACGGATGGTAGCCATTGACAATGGTGATCCACCAACATACAGCTTGCCATAGGAGGAACCTTGCGTGCGTGAAGAAGAAGGCAGGGAGAAAGCAGAGATTCAGAAGACAAAGCATCTCCGAAACTCCAACATCTTCTCCATTATTGCATAACAAGTATTTAATTCCTGCTCTTTTATTTTTCGCAATCGAAACTGATAATTATAATTGATATCCTGACTAAGAACTACAAAATAACCATAGATTGCTTTAAGCCAACAATCTCCGTGGGATTCGACCCTTACTCACGTAAGGTATTATTTGGACGACTCAGTGCACTTGCTGGTTAGTGGTACGAGTTGTGAAAAGTGTGATTTACAATTCGTGCACCACCTGGGAGAGGTACAAGCTGATGATTAGGAAATGTCCTCCTAACCTGTTTCTAAAATGGACCAGGCTGCAGATCTTTTATGATAACCTCTCTGAGATAGCCAAGATATAACTGGATAAATCCGCAAGTGGTTTCTTGCATATGAAGATGATGCCTGAAGAGGCTAACAAGCTTATTGAGATGGTTGCCAACAACCAGTATCTATACACTTCTTAGAGAAACTTGTGAACACTGGGACTACTCAGAAGAAAGGAGTCATGGAGGTGGACACACTGGATGCTATCTTGACTCAAAACAAGCTCATAACTTGACCGGGATGCAAGTTCAAAACACTGGATTCCAGCAAATTAGTGTGATCTCTCAACACTTGACCGGGATGCAAGTTTTAGCTATTAACACTCAAGATGCACCCTGACGAACCGGACTTCCCGCCAGTAAAGAATTTTATAAAAATAATCGCATTGTAAGTATAGCTTCTAAACCAACAGAAAATCCTTTCGTACAAAAACTTGTTTGTCACTTAAGCAAACCCAATAAAATTAATAACTGAAGTATTTAAACCTCGGGTCGTCTTCTCAAGGAATTGCAGGGAAGTATGCTTTATTATTGGTTATGAAATTGTATCTTTTTGGGTTTTTGAAATAGGGAACAAGGAAAATAAATTGGCAGGAAATTAAATTAATAACTATAAAAACTCTTGGCAAGGTATGAGAACTGGAAATCCCATCCTAGTTATCCTTATCAGGTGTGATGAGAATTGTTTATTGCTCCCACTTAGTAAACCCTTACTAAATAAAGAAAAGTCAAGTGGACCAATCAATTTGATTCCTCAAGTCCTAGTCAACTCCTATGGAAAGACTAGCTTAGAGGGATCTAAATCAATAAGCAATTTCCAATTTTCAATCAACTGCTGAGTTTGACAACTCAAGTGTCACCAATTATTCAATCAAAGCCAAAAGGGAAAAAATCCAAATTATTTATATCATAAATAGAAGAAAACAATCATAAATCTGAAATACCTCAAATTGCATTTAAACATAAATTCAAATCTAACATGGGAAGGTTCATAAGCAAATTTGGCAACATAAGTAATTAACAAGTAAAAGCATTAGAATAAATAAAAGTAGAAGAGAAACATAAATTAAAGGAACATTGAACCTGGAATGAAGAAATAACCATAAGCTAAAAGAAATCCTAATTCTAAAACCTGAAAGAGAGGAGAGTGCCTCTCTCTCTAGAAAACTACATCTAAAACCTAAAATTGTGTATTCTGGAATGTATGTTCAATGAATGATTTGATTCTCCCACTTTATAGCCTCTAATATGTGTTTTCTGAGCCGAAAACGGGGTCAAAAACAGCCCAGAAATTGCTGAGGGTGTTTTCTGCAATTTTCTGCACTTGGCGTCCGTCACGCGTGCGCGTGGGTCATGCGTGCGCGTCATTTGGAGATTTTCCTTGCCACGCGTACGCGTCAGTTACGCGTACGCGTCGGTCGTGCTTTTTGCTAGGCGCGCGTTCACGTCGTCCATGCGTGCGTGTCGCTTGCATTTTGCGCTAGGCACGCATCCGCGTCGTCCATGCGTGCACGTCGCTGCCATTTTCTTCTGTGTTACTTCTATTTTTGCATGTTTCCTTTCTGTCCTTGATGAGCGGATATTTTATACGCTTTTTGGGGTTAATTTCATATAGTTTTTAGTATGATTTAGTTAGTTTTTAGTATACTTTCATTAGTTTTTAGGCAAAATTCATATTTCTGGACTTTACTATGAGTTTGTATGTTTTTCTATAATTTCAGGTATTTTCTGGCTGAAATTGAAGGAGCTGAGCAAAAATCTGATTCAGGCTGAAAAAGGACTGCTGATGCTGTTGGATTCTGACCTCTCAACACACGGAATGGATTTTCTGGAGCTACAGAAGTCCAATTGGCGCGCTTCTAATTGCGTTGGAAAGTAGACATCCAGGGCGTTCCAGCAATATATAATAGTCTATACTTTGCTCAAGGATAGATGACGTAAACTGGCGTTCAACGCCAGTTCCATGTTGCAGTCTGGCGTCCAGCGCCAGAAATAGGTTACAAGTTGGAGTTCAACGCCAGAAACAGGTTACAACCTGGCGTTGAACGCCCAAAACAGCCCAGGCACGTGAGAAGCTTAAGTCTCAGCCCCGGCACACACCAAGTGGGCCCCAGAAGTAGATTTCTGCACTATCTATCATAGTTTACTCATTTTCTGTAAACCTAGGTTACTAGTTTAGTATTTAAACAACTTTTAGATTTTTATTTTGAACCTCATGACATTTTTAGATCTGAACTTTGTACTCTTTAACAGCATGAGTCTCTAAACTCCATTGTTGGGGGTGAGGAGCTCTGCTGTGTCTCGATGAATTAATGCAATAACTTCTGTTTTCCATTCAAACATGCTTGTTCCTATCTTAGATTCCATAATCAGAATCTTCATGGTATAAGCTAGATTGATGGCGGTATTCATGAGAATCTGGAAAGTCTAAACCTTGTCTGTGGTATTCCGAGTAGGATTCTGGGATTGCACGGCTGTGACGAGCTTCAAACTCGCGAGTGTTGGGCGTAGTGACAGACGCAAAAGGATCAATGGATCCTATTCCAGCATGAGTGGGAACCGACAGATGATTAGCCGTGTAGTGACAGCACACGTGGACCCTTTTCACTGAGAGGATGGATGGTAGCCATTGACAACGGTGATCCACCAAGACACAGCTTGCCATGGAAGGAACTTTTCACTTTTGCATGCATGAAGGAAGAGGAATACAAGAGAAAAGCTGAAATTCAGAGGACAAAGCATCTCTAAAACCCCAACACATTCTCCATTACTGCATAACAAGTAACCTTTAATTCATGCTTTCTTGTTCATTTGCAAGTCAACTGATAACCACAACTTAATATCCTGACTAAGAGTTGCAAGATAACCATAGCTTGCTTCAAACCAACAATCTCCGTGGGATCGACCCTTACTCACGTAAGGTATTACTTGGACAACCCAGTGCACTTGCTGGTTAGTGGTACGAGTTGTGAAAAGTGTGATTCACAATTTGTGCACCAAGTTTTTGGCGCCGTTGCCGGGGATTGTTCGAGTTTGGACAACTGACGGTTTATTTTGTTGCTTAGATTAGGAAAAATTTTTCTTTTAAAATCCCTATTTTCTCTTTTTAAATTTTTCAAAAAATTTTATAAACTGATAATTGAGTTTTTCTGTTTGAGTTTAGTTTCATATTTTAAGTTTGGTGTCAATTGCATATTTTTATATTCTTTTAAAATTTTTGAAATTTGTGTTCTTTGTTCTTCCTTCATCTTCAAGTTGTTCTTGTTTATTTTTCTTGTTTGATCTTTAGTTTTTCTTGTTCTGTTTCTTTTCTTGTTTTTCGTGTGCCTTTTCAAAACATTAGTTTTCAAAAAAAAAATTTTATTCTTAGTTATTAAAAATTACTTCTTCAAAACAAGTGTTACATTTACTGCCCAATTGGCTAGAGCGTTGGTCTATGTTCTTGGTAATTGGGTATCTTCTTTTTAAATCCTTTTTTTTAAAATATTTTTTTTTTATTAAATCTTGTGCCAAACTTTAAGTTTGGTGTTTTCTTGTTAATTTTTCTTTGGTTTTTGAAAATTTTATTTTGGTTTTCTAAAAATTTTAAGTTTGGTGTTCCACCTTCATGTTCTTGTTGTTCTTGTGATTCTTCAAAGTGTTCTTGAGTCTTCCTTGTGTTTTGATCTTAAAATTTTTAGTTTTGTGTCTTTTATGTGTTTTTCTCTTTCATCATAAAATTCAAAAAAAAAATATCTTTTTCTTCATTCCACTCATAATTTTCAAAAAATTAGCATTAAATTATTCATCAAATTTAAAAATCAAATCCTTTCAATCATATCTTTTTCAAAACTTCCTAACCATTTTTCTTCTTTCTCTCTCTTCATTTTTCGAAAATCTTCACCCATTTTTATTTATTTTATTTTAATTCATTTTATTTTCAAAATAAATAAATAAAAATACTTTTTTTTCTATTTTACATCATCTCCCCTTCTCCATCATGGATCTAAGTGGAAATGAACAGTCCAGAAGGACTCTGGGGTCATATGCTAACCCCACTACTACTTCATATGGGAGTAGTATCAGTATACCCTCCATTGGAGTCAGTAGCTTTGAGTTGAATCCTCAGCTCATTATCATGGTGCAACAAAGTTGCTAGTATTCCGGTCTTCCACAGGAAGAGCCTACAGAGTTTCTGGCACAGTTTTTACAAATTGCTGACACAGTCCATGATAAGGAAGTAGATCAGGATGTCAACAGACTATTACTGTTTCCATTTACTGTAAAAGACCAAGCTAAGAGGTGGTTAAATAACCAACCTAAGGCTAGCATAAGGACATGGAAACAGCTGTTAGAAAAATTCCTGAATCAATATTTCCCTCCAAAACGGATGACACAGCTAAGGCTGGACATCCAAGGCTTTAAACAAGGAGATAATGAATCTCTTTATGATGCCTGGGAGAGATACAGAGAGATGCTAAGAAAATGCCCCTCTGAAATGTTTTCAGAGTGGGTTCAGTTAGACATCTTCTACTATGGGCTTACAGGAAGGGCTCAGATTTCTCTAGATTACTCAGCTGGTGGATCTATCCACATGAGAAAGACAATTGAAGAAGCTCAAGAGCTCATTGATACAGTTGCCAGAAATCAGCATCTGTACCTAAGCAGTGAATCTTCCATGAAAGAAGAGGCTAGAACAGTGACTACTGAACTCAGTCCTGCAGAACAAGCTACTGAATTCAATCAGCAATTGAATTTTCTAACAAAACAGTTAGCCGAATTCAAGGAGAGACTACAAGAGACAAGAATGGCTAATATAAATATAGAAGTACAATTAAAGCAAACAAAGCAGCAGCTGTCAAGACAAATAACAGAAGAGTGCCAAGCAGTTCAATTGAGAAGTGGAAAAACATTTGATGCCCCACCTCAAGGTAGCAGGAAGCCAAGAAATGAGCAAACTACCTAAAATCCATCTGAGGACAGTAAGAGCCCGGAGAAGAATAATTCTGGCAATCAAACGCCAGAAATTGGGTGGGAAGCTGGCGTTGAACGCCCAAACCATGCTCAGTCCTGGCGTTCAATGCCAGAAACAAGCAAGAAATTGGCGTTGAACGCCCAAAAGAAGCACAGTTCTGGCGTTCAGACGCCAGGAACAGGTGAGGAGTTGGCGTCCAACGTCACTCCAACTTCTAACCCTGGCATTCAAATGCCAGCGAGGGATCAGACATACACAAGTACTGATAACAACCCCTCTAAAAAGGCTTCTCCAACCGCCTCTGTAGGAAATAAACCTGCAGCAACTAAGGTTGAAGAATATAAAGCCAAGATACCTTATCCTCAAAAACTCCGCCAAGAAGAGCAGGATAAGCAATTTGCTCGCTTTGCAGATTATCTCAGGACTCTTGAAATTAAGATTCCGTTTGCAGAGGCACTTGAGCAAATACCTTCTTATGCCAAGTTCATAAAAGAGATCTTGAGTCATAAGAAGGATTGGAGAGAAACTGAAAGAGTTCTCCTCACTGAAGAATGCAGTGCATTCATTCTGAAAAGCTTTCCAAAAAAGCTTAAAGATCCCGGAAGCTTTCTGATACCATGCATATTAGAGGGTAATTGCACCAAGACAGCCTTATGTGATCTTGGGGCAAGCATCAACCTAATACTTGCATCCACTATCAGAAAGCTTGGTTTAACTGAAGAAGTTAAACCAACCCGGATATGTCTCCAACTTGCTGATGGCTCCATTAAATACCCATCAGGCGTGATTGAGGACATGATTGTCAGGGTTGGGCCATTCGCCTTTCCCACTGACTTTGTAGTGCTGGAAATGGAGGAGCACAAGAGTGCTACTCTCATTCTAGGAAGACCTTTCCTAGCAACTGGACGAACTCTCATTGATGTCCAAAAGGGGGAAGTCACCCTGAGAGTCAATGAGGATGAGTTTAAGTTGAATGCTGTCAATGCCGTGCAGCATCCAGACACACCAAAAGACTGCATGAAAGTTGATCTTATTGACTCTTTGGTAGAGGAGATCAACATGGCTGAGAGTCTCGAATCAGAGTTGGAAGATATCTTTAAAGATGTTCAGCCTGATCTTGAGGATTCAGAGGAATTAAAAGAGCCTCTGAAATTTCCTCAGGAAGAGGAAAAACCTCCTAAACCCGAGCTCAAACCATTACCACCATCCCTGAAATATACATTTCTGGGAGAAGGTGACACTTTTCCAGTGATCATAAGCTCTGCTTTAAATCCACAGGAAGAGGAAGCACTAATTCAAGTGCTAAGGACACACAAGACAGCTCTTGGGTGGTCCATAGGTGACCTTAAGGGCATAAGCCCAGTTAGATGCATGCACAAGATCTTATTGGAGGACAATGCTAAGCCAGTGGTTCAACCATAGAGGCGGCTAAATCCAGCCATGAAGGAAGTGGTGCAGAAAGAGGTCACCAAATTACTGGAGGTTGGGATTATTTATCCTATTTCTGATAGCCCCTGGGTAAGCCTTGTCCAAGTTGTCCCCAAAAAGGGAGGCATGACAGTGGTTCATAATGAAAAAAATGAACTGGTTCCTACAAGAATAGTTACAGGGTGGCGCATGTGTATTCACTACAGAAGGCTCAATACAGCCACCAGAAAGGATCATTTTCCTTTACCATTCATAGACCAGATGCTAGAAAGACTAGCAGGTCATGATTATTATTGTTTTTTGGATGGCTATTCAGGCTACAACCAAATTGCAGTAGATTTCCAGGATCAAGAGAAAACTGTATTTACATGTCCATCTGGAGTATTTGCCTACAGAAGGATACCATTTGGGCTGTGTAATGCGCCTGCAACTTTTCAGAGATGCATGCTCTCTATTTTCTGTGATATGGTGGAAAAATTTCTGGAAGTCTTCATGGATGACTTCTCAGTATATGGAGACTCATTCAGCTCCTGTCTTGATCACCTGACATTGGTTTTGAAAAGATGCCAAGAGACCAACCTGGTTTTAAACTGGGAAAAATGTCACTTTATGGTGACTGAAGGGATTGTCCTTAGGCATAAAATTTCAAACAAGGGAATAGAGGTGGATCAAGCTAAAATAGAGGTAATTGAAAAATTACCACCACCTGCCAATGTTAAGGCAATCAGAAGCTTTCTAGGGCATGCATGATTCTATAGGAGGTTTATAAAGGATTTTTCAAAAATTGCAAAACCTCTAAGCAACCTGCTAGCTACTGACACGCCATTTGTGTTTTACACAGAATGCCTGCAGGTGTTTGAAACTCTGAAAGCTGAGCTGGTCACAGCACCAGTTATCTCTGCACCAGACTGAACATTACTATTCGAATTAATGTGTAATGCCAGTGATCACGCCATTGGTGCAGTACTGGGGTAGAGGCATGACAAGCTTCTGCATGTCATTTATTATGCTAGCCGTGTTTTAAATGATGCCTAGAAAAATTACACAACCACAGAAAAGGAATTACTTGCAGTGGTCTATGCCATTGACAAGTTTAGATCATACTTGGTAGGATAAAAAATGATTGTGTACACTGACCATGCTGCTCTTAAATATCTACTCACAAAGCAGGATTCAAAACCTAGGCTTATAAGATGGGTGTTGCTGCTGCAAGAGTTTGATATAGAAATAAGAGACAGAAAAGGGACAGAGAACCAAGTGGCTGATCATCTGTCCCAGATAGAGCCAATAGAAGGGGCGACCCCCCCCTCTTTTAAGATCTCTGAAACCTTTCCGGATGAGCATTTATTCGCCATTCAGGAAACACCATGGTTTGCAGACATAGCAAACTATAAAGCTGCAAGGTTCATACCCAAGGAGTACAGCAGGCAACAAAAGAAAAAATTAATTACTGATGCAAAGTACTACTTGTGGGATGAACCCTATCTCTTTAAGAGATGTGCAGACGGAATAATCCGTAGGAGTGTGCCTAGAGAAGAAGCATAGAGGATCTTATGGCATTGCCATGGATCACAATATGGAGGCCATTTCGGAGGTGAGCGAACAGCCACCAAGGTCCTCCAATGTGGCTTCTACTGGCCTACACTCTACAGAGATTCCCGAGAGTTTGTACGTAACTGTGACAGTTGCCAGAGAGCTGGTAATTTTCCTCATAGTTACGCCATGCCCCAACAAGGAATTTTGGAGATTGAGTTGTTTGATGTATGGGGTATTGATTTCATGGGGCCTTTCCCACCATCATACTCAAACACTTATATTCTGGTGGCAGTTGACTATGTATCAAAATGGATAGAGGCCATTGCCACACCCACCAATGATACTAAAACAGTGCTGAAATTCCTCCAGAAACATATCTTCAGCAGGTTTGGTGTTCCTAGGGTACTAATCAGTGATGGGGGCACTCACTTCTGCAACAAAAAGCTTTACTCTGCCATGGTCCGGTATGGGATTCGCCACAAGGTGGTGACTCCATATCATCCACAGACAAATGGGCAAGCTGAAGTTTCTAACAGAGAACTAAAAAGGATCCTGTAACAGACTGCAAGTACCCGTAGAAAGGATTGGGCACGGAGCTTGGATGATGCTCTGTGGGCTTACAGAACAGCATTCAAGACTCCTATAGGGACCTCTCCATACCAACTAGTATATGGTAAGGCTTGTCACCTGCCCGTGTAACTGGAGCATAAGGCCTACTGGGCAACCAGATTCCTAAACTTTGATGCCAAATTAGCTGGAGAAAAAAGATTGCTCCAGCTGAATGAGCTAGAGGAATTCAGATTCACTGCTTTCGAAAATGCCAAGCTTTATAAAGAGAAATAAAAAAGGTGGCATGACAGAAAGCTATCATCTAGAATCTTTGAACCAGGACAAAAGGTTCTGCTGTTTAACTCTAGGCTCAGGCTATTCCCCGGGAAACTGAAATCCCGGTGGAGGGGACCATATATGATTACAAGTGTATTGCCGTATGGTTATGTGGAGCTTCAAGACATTGATTTTGATAAGAAGTTCATTGTTAATGGACAGAGAATCAAGCACTATCTTGAAGGCAATGTTGAGCAAGAGTGCTCAAGGCTGAAGCTAGATTAAAAGCTCAGCAAGGTCCAGATAAAGACAATAAAGAAGCGCTTGCTGGGAGGCAACCCAGCCATTGGCAAAACATTTTCTGTTGTTTTGCCCTATTCTTGATTTTATTTGTTTATATAAAGTTCACAGGGTTACAGAAGGATTCAGCACTCAAAACAGAGAAAAAGAGCTCATTGGCAAGAAAACGCCAGTAAGAGGCACAACTGGGCGTTAAACGCCCAAACGGAGCATCTACTGGGCGTTTAACGCCAGTAATGATAGCCATCTGGGCGTTAAACGCCAGAAAGAAGCAGCTTCTGGGCGTTTAACGCCAGATTGACAGCATCCTGGGCGTTCAGAAAAACGCCCAGTGACAAAGGAGTTCCTGGCGTTCAACGCCAGAAAAAAGCAACAGCTAGGCGTTGAACGCCCAGAAGAAGCAGCATTTGGGCGTTAAATGCCCAAAACATGCAGCATTAGGGCGTTTAACGCCAGGATGGTGGGGAGGAGATAAATTCATTTTTATTTCACATTTTTTTTTAATTTTAATTTTCATGTTTCAATTCATGATTTCTTGCATAAACATGTTACAAACCCTAATTTCTAAAAACCCTAATTTCTAAAAACCGTACTTTAAAAATATCAAATATATCTTAATCCATAAGCACAAATTCTTTTTCAATCCAACCCAACTCTTTTTCAATTTTTCCAAAATAAATCTATCTCTTTTCCTTCTAAAATCTTTTCAACTCATCAATATCTTTTTCAAATCTCCACATTATCTTTTTCAAAATCCAAATTTATCTTTTTCAAATATCTTTCATATCTTTTCAATTTTAAATCACATCTTTTCATATCATACTTATTTTTTATAAATCATATCTTCTATCTTATCTTTTTAAAATTTTCGAAAACCCACCCCCCTCCCTTTTAAATCCACATTTGGCCTCCCTCCTCTCATCCACCATTCGACACTAGCTCTCCTTCTATCCCTCTCCTTTCTTTTCTTTTGCTTGAGGACAAGCAAACCTCTAAGTTTGGTGTGTTTATCCGTGATCACTAAATTATACTCACTAAGATCATGGCTCCTAAAGGAAAATAACCCACTCCAAGAGACAAGAAAGAGAGTATTCCAAAACCACTTTGGAATCAAGGGAAGTTCTTAACCAAAGAAAATTCAGACCATTACTACAAAATAATGGGTCTAAGATCAGTGATCCCAGAAGTCAAGTTCGATCTGAAAGAAGATGAATATCCGGAGATCCAAGAGCAGATTCGAAACAGGAACTGGGAAGTCCTAGCTAATCCTGAAACAAAAGTGGGAAGGAATATGGTTCAGGAGTTTTACGCTAATCTGTGGCAAACAGACAGACAGAGAATATCTGGAACTGCCCTCTATGACTATCGGACTATGGTCAGAGGAAAGATTGTTCACATCCATCTTGACAAAATCAGGGAGATCTTTAAGCTACCTCAGCTGAAAGATGACCCAGACTCCTTCAATAGGAGAATGATGAGAATAAACAAGGGCCTGGATAAGATTCTAGAGGATATATGCATCCCTGGAGCCAGGTGGACCACCAGCAACAAGGGTGTCCCAAATCAACTCAAGAGAGAAGATCCCAAACCAGTTGCCAGAGGATTGCTGGACTTCATTGGGCATTCTATATTACCCACTAGCAACCGTTCTGAAGTCACCGTTAAAAGAGCAGTGATGATCCATTGCATTATGTTGGGAAAAGAAGTGGAAGTTCATCAACTGATTCCATCTGAATTTTACATACTTGTAAACAAGAACTCCAAGGATGCCAGGTTGGCTTATCCAAGCCTAATCTCTATGCTCTGCAAGGATGTTGGAGTAAGGATGGGAATAACAGAGTACATCTCAGTGGAGCAACCAATCACTAAAATCACAATGGAAAAACAACAAGTGCAGGATGACCCCATCAAGAGGAGGGCGCAAGAATTTCTCCCGGAAGTCCCTCAATTTGAATATTGGGAACAGCTTGAAGCATCTGTTACCAAGTTGCAAGAATCTATGGACCAAATAAAGGAAGAACAGCAAAATCAAAACAGTATGCTCTGCAAACTGCTCAGGGAACAAGAAGAGCAAGGGCGTGACTTAAAGGAACTGAAGCGTCAGAAGTTATCTCTTGAAGGACCAAGCACCCCACAGACTAGAGGAACATCCACATCCCAAACTCAAGGTTGTTGAGTTCTAATCTTAGCCTTAACTCTGTGATAATTGTTCTTATTTGAGTTTTACCTTAGAAGTTATAGTAATAATTAGTAGTGATTTTATCTCCAATTAAGCTATAATTTATTTTCTCATCATCATTAAACATGAATAAAATAGAAGATTTTCTTTAGAATAAGGAGGCAATATTTTTCAAAATTTTAATAAAACAAATTCTAATTGTTTACATGTGGTGGCAATGCTTTCTACCTTCTGAATGAATGCCTGAACAGAGCATATGTCTTTGGAATTTGATATTCTTGAATGTTAAATATGTTGGCTCTTGAAAGAATGATGAACATGAGACATGTTATTGATAATCTGAAAAATCATAAAAATAATTCTTGAAGCAAGAAAAAGCAGTGAATACAAAGCTTGCAAAAAAAAAAGCAAGCAGAAAAAGCCAATAGCCCTTAAAACCAAAAGGCAAGGGTAATAAAAAGGATCCAAGGCTTTGAGCATCAGTGGATAGGAGGGCCTAAGGGAATCAAATCCTGGTCTAAGCGGCTAAACCAAGCTATCCCTAACCATGTGCTTGTGGCGTGAAGGTGTCAAGTGAAAACTTGAGACTGAGCGGTTAAAGTCAAGGTCCAAAGCAAAAAGAAGAGTGTGCTTAAGAACTCTGGACACCTCTAATTGGGGACTTTAGCAAAGTTGAGTCACAATCTGAAAAGGTTCACCCGATTATGTGTCTGTGACATTTATGTATCCGGTGGTAATACTGGAAAACAAAGTGCTTAAGGCCACGGCCAAGACTCATAAAGTAGCTGTATTCAAGAATCAACATACTGAACTAGGAGAATTAATAACATTATCTGAATTCTAAGTTCCTATAGATGCCAATCATTCTGAGCTTCAATGGATAAAGTGAGATGCCAAAACTGTTCGGAAGCAAAAAGCTACTAGTCCCGCTCATCTAATTAGAATCTGAGCTTCACTCAAGAACTCTGAGATATTATTGCTTCGTGACTTATTTATATTCTATTTTATTTGTCTAGTTGTTTGGGGACAAGCAACAGTTTAAGTTTGGTGTTGTGATGAGCGGATATTTTATACGCTTTTTGGGGTTAATTTCATATAGTTTTTAGTATGATTTGGTTAGTTTTTAGTATACTTTCATTAGTTTTTAGGCAAAATTCATATTTCTAAACTTTACTATGAGTTTGTGTGTTTTTCTATAATTTCAGGTATTTTCTGGCTGAAATTGAGGGAGCTGAGCAAAAATCTGATTCAGGCTGAAAAAGGACTGCTGATGTTGTTGGATTCTGACCTCTCAACACTCGGAATGGATTTTCTGGAGCTACAAGAGTCCAAATTGGCGCGCTTCCAATTGCGTTGGAAAGTAGACATCTAGGGCTTTCTAGCAATATATAATAGTCCATACTTTGCTCAAGGATAGACGACGTAAACTGGCGTTCAATGCCAGTTCCATGTTGCAGTCTGGCATCCAGCGCCAGAAACAGGTTACAAGTTGGAGTTCAACGCCAGAAACAAGTTACAACCTGGCGTTGAACGCCCAAAACAGCCCAGGCACGTGAGAAGCTTAAGTCTCAGCCCCAGCACACCCCAAGTGGGCTCCAGAAGTGGATTTCTGCACTATCTATCATAGTTTACTCATTTTCTGTAAACCTAGGTTACTAGTTTAGTATTTAAACAACTTTTAGATTTTTATTTTGAACCTCATGACATTTTTAGATCTGAACTTTGTACTCTTTAACGGCATGGGTCTCTAAACTCTATTGTTGGGGGTGAGGAGCTCTGCTGTGTCTCGATGAATTAATGCAATAACTTCTGTTTTCCATTCAAACACGCTTGTTCCTATCTAAGATGTTCATTCGCGCTTCACTATGAAGAAGGTGATGATCCGTGACACTCTTCACCTTCCTCAATCCATGAACGTGTGTATGACAACCACCTCCGTTCTATATTAGATTGAATGAGTATCTCTTAGATTCCATAATCAGAATCTTCGTGGTATAAGCTAGATTGATGGCGGCATTCATGAGAATCCGGAAAGTCTAAACCTTGTCTGTGGTATTCCGAGTAGGATTCTGGGATTGGACAGCTGTGATGAACTTCAAACTCGCGATTGTTGGGCGTAGTGACAGATGCAAAAGGATCAATGGATCCTATTCCAGCATGAGTGGGAACCGACAGATGATTAGCCGTGTAGTGACAGCGCACGTGGACCCTTTTCACTGAGAGGATGGATGGTAGCCATTGACAACGGTGATCCACCAACACACAGCTTACCATGGAAGGAACTTTGCACTTTTGCATGCATGAAGGAAGAGGAATATAAGAGAAAAGCTGAAATTCAGAGGATAAAGCATCTCTAAAACCCCAACACATTCTCCATTACTGCATAACAAGTAACCTTTAATTCATGATTTCTTGTTCATTTGCAAGTCAACTGATAACCACAATTTAATATCCTGACTAAGAGTTGTAAGATAACCATAGCTTGCTTCAAACCAACAATATCCGTGGGATCGACCCTTACTCACATAAGGTATTACTTGGACGACCCAGTGCACTTGCTGGTTAGTGGTACGAGTTGTGAAGAGTGTGATTCACAATTTGTGCACCAGTCCTCTAAGTCATTCCTACCCTATGAAGCCTGAAAATACTTAACACACAGATCACGGCATCGAATGGTAATAAAGGATAATTAAATTTAATATTTTTAAGGCATAGGAAACCTGTTTTCACATATATCATGGAATAAGGAAGGAATTGTAAAACCATGCAAATCTTATGAATAAGTGGGTGAAGAATTGATAAAAACACTCAATTGAGCATAAGATAAATCATAAAATAGGGGTTTATCAACCTCCCCATACTTAAACATTAGCATGTCCTCATGCTAAGCTCAAGAGAAGCTATAAAGGAGTGAATGAGAATGGTAAAACTTATGAAATGCAACCTATCTATATGAATGCAACTAAATGCAAAAAATGTTTCTACCTACTTGGTTAAAAATAAATAAGCTTTTCAAGACAAACATAAATCAGATTTCACTAATTCAAATTATACAATAAAGACAAATAAACTTGTAAGAAGATAGCTCATGAAAGCAGGGAATATAGAATCAAGCATTGAACCCTCACTGATGGTGTATATGCACTCTAATCACTCAAGTGTATGGGGTAATTCACTCTACTTCTTCTCTAATCATGCTTTCTAAACTTTGTTCTTCATCTAACCAATAAACAAATATTTAATGTACCAATGCAAACATCATGAGGTCTTTTCAAGATTGTAATGGGACCAAGGTAAAGGTGAGGGTATATATATGGCTAAGTGAGCTATAAATTGAATCTTTGACTAACCTAAGCACTCACCTATACATACTCTATATTCTTTTTAAATCATGCCTAGCTACCAAAAATTCCCACTTTTGCATCACATACTCATGTATCAACTTTTCTTTAGTTTTACCACATATGCATTGATCTTTTATTGAACTTAGCATTGGGGTAATTTTATCCCCTTATTTATTTATTTAATATATATATATATATATATTTTTTTTCTTCCTTTTTTTGTATTTATTTTTTTTCTATTGATTAAAAATATAAAAGTAAACATAAAATATCAATGCACATGGTATTTTAATTATTTTGGTTTCACATGAGCATGCACCCAAATTTCAAAGAATTTGTCAATTTTAACACATTCTTTTATTAACCCATGTTCTCACAGTTTCCCCACACTTAGTTGGTACACAATCTCTATCTTAAGCTAACCAAAGATTCAATTTAGGGTGATTACTTGTTTTTCCGCTTAAGGCTAGTGATGTGGTAAAATATAGAATAAATGGGGATTAAAAAGCTCAAAGTGGCTAACAAAGGTGATTGAAAGGGTAGGCTATTTGGGATAAGTGAGCAAAAATAAGTAATGGCCTCAATCATATGTATGCATATAAATATACTAAATAATGGACATATAGAATGGAATAAAATATAGATTGCAATCATAGAGAAGAAAACACACAAGAATTAAAATATTATGGTTAAATAGTGTAACCATGTAATTAAGCTCAAGATCTCACAGGTCATGTGTTCTTTGCTATAATTCATGTTCCAATTTACAGTCTTCAAACAAGTTTAACACAAAATTTTTAAATTAAATTAGTGAAATACTATAAAAAGATTTTGAAAAAGAAACTCATTACTCTAACCAAGTAGTAGCTAAATACATAAAATCAAACAAATATGCAATCAAACATGCAAATGCAACAATGAACAAACAAAGAAAATAAAACATTGGTGTTGAGAAGGAAATAACTAACCCACGAAAGTTGGTATCGACCTCCCCACACTTAAAGATTGCACCGTCCTCGGTGCATGCTGAGATGTGCAAGTAGATGGGCTGCTACAACTGATGCCTTTCTCTAGAGATTGTGCAGATGGACTTGTCTGTTGCCCCATATAGAAGTTTCTCTTTCCCTTTCTCGGTGGCCATCCTGGAAGAAGAGGAAAAAGAAGAAAAGTAACCCAGGAATAAAGAGAAGAAAATAAATAAAGTATGAGTGGGTTAATGCCAAATAATGGGGTCTCAATTACATGGTAGCTACAACATGCAAGTGAGAAAACAATAGAAGCACATGGCATACCAATGGTGAAAAATTTGCAACAATGGGGAAGAGAGTGTGGGTAATGCAAGAAAATATAAATTCATGTCAATGCAAAAGGGATACATGTAACATAAAAGATTGGTAGTGATGACAAGTCATCTTAGCCTAGTTTCACTAGTCTTTTTCCTTTGTTTTCATTTAGTTTTATGCACTTTCTTAAGCCACAAGTAAGCCAATTGGGTGGAATTTCATGTTTCCTTAGATTCAATCAACTATGGATGAATTGATGCATTTTCATGAGTTTTATGCCATAATTGCTTATATGACAAGAAAAAGAATAACTCTCATGATTAGAGCATAGCTTTGATGCAAGTGTTGGTTGATGATAGGTGGAATAAAGCTTGGAAGAAGGTTGCAAGAATGGCTTGAAAAGAGAGATTCACGTTTGAGCTAACGTTTGCCTCAAACGTTAACTCAAACGTGAGAAGCAGATGATGAACACCCTGGAAAAGAGCCAACGTTTGCGCCAACGTTTGCCTCAAACATTGAGGCAAACGTTGGCTGAAGAAGGAGCAAGGGAAGGCAACGTTTGCGCCAACGTTTGCCTCAAACGTGAGGTCAAACGTTGGCGCCAAAGAGAAGAGAAAGAGCACTCTTGGGCATGGCAACGTTTGAGCCAACGTTTGCCTCAAACGTGAGGTCAAACGTTGGCCACATATTAGTAAGGAGAAGCACCCCTGGAGCAAACCAACGTTTGCGCCAACATTTGCCTCAAACATGAGGTCAAATGTTGGCGCCATAGAAGCAAAGAAGAGCACCTCTGTTTGATGCATTGAGTGAGCCACGTTTGCGCCAACGTTTGCCTCAAACGTTGGGCCAAACGTTGGCCAAAGGAGTAGCATGGGGGAACCACGTTTGAGCTCACGTTTGACCTCAAACGTTGGCTCAAACGTGGAAGACAGCAACTTGGCCGAGCTGCATAATGTCACACAAGGGACGTTTGAGTCAACGTTTGCCTCAAACGTTGACTCAAACGTGAATGGTTCATGGCCCGGTTCACTAATGGATTTCTTCCCAACACCAAGAGCAATCAACGGAGGCTACTATCAACCCAAATCCATCAAGACTAAAGGCCCAATTCAAGGCTTAATCATCTTTGGAAGAAAGTGTTTAAATAGCTTAGGATTTGAAGTTTCAAGGGAGCTTCCTTTTTAGAATTTTTAACACTTGTTAGAGAGCTCACCTTAGTAGTTGCTTTTAGAATTTGAGAGTTCCTGGGAAGGAGAATTGAATTCTCTTCCTCTGGGTTGTTTTTGTTTTCTTTTCTACACACATTGTCTGAGTCTTGAGTGTTGAGAATTGAAGGAATTCTGTTTCAATCTCACCTTGAGATCTCTCTGTTTTGATTTACTGCATCATTGAGAATTTGCGATTTCACTTTTTTTCTTCTACTGCTGGATCTTTACTTTTCTTTCAATTGAATTCTAAATTTGGATCTAAGAAGGCATTGAGATCTAGACTTGGTTATCTAGTCTCTTGGGTCCTGAGATCTATTGGTTTTCATTTCAATTTCCTTGTTTCGTTGCTACGCCAAGTTTATTTTCATTTTCCTTTGAGATCCGGTTTAGTTGAATCCATCTGTTACATTTCTGTTTGTTGAATTTTACTTTGCTTTGTTTAATTTCTGCAAATCCACTTCCCAATTCCCTTTATAATTCAAGCAATTTACATTTCTTGCACTTTAAGATTCTGCAATTTACATTTCTTGCGTTCTAAGTTTCTGCCATTTAATTTCTTGTTCTTTAAGATTCAGCTCTTTTTCTTTTTGTTCCCTTTAATTTCATGCAAATCACCCACTCCCCTTTACATTCTATGCAATTTAATTCCTGTCAACATAATTTTTCACACAATCAACACTTGTTTGCTTGACTAATTCAACCACTAAACTAAAGTTGCTCAATCCTTCAATCCCTGTGGGATCGACCTCACTCCCGTGAGTTATTATTACTTGATGCGACCCGGTGCACTTGCCGGTGAGTTTTGTGTCGGATCGTTTTCCGCACATCAAGTTTTTGGCGCCGTTGCCGGGGATTGAATAGATTGACAATGATTAAGTGAGGTGATAGTTTAGATCAAGCACTTTTTCTTTAATTTTTACTAACCTACTAACTGTTTGAATTTTTTCTTAAGCTAACTAAAACTTCATTCTAGCAATAGATTGAAGTATCACTGGTTGTGTGTTTCTTGTTTTGTTTGTATGTCAGGTACAGGGAGGGCTACTCCTATCTTATCCAAAGCTGACCAGAGAACTCTCAGGAGATTAAGAAGAGCTGAGAGAGGGAAATGTATTGTTGGAGAGGAAGAATCTGAGGAAGAATATCACGAGATGGAAGGAGATCCATCTAATCCCAATTTACCACAGAGGAGAGTGTTGGCCTCCTACACTTTTGCAAATCCCAGACATTGTGGAAGCAGCATCTTAACTCCCAATGTCAATGCAAACAACTTCGAGCTAAAACCACAACTCATTACACTTGTCCAGAACAATTGTTCCTATGGAGGCAGCCCATTGGAAGATCCCAACTAGCATCTATCTACCTTCTTAAGGATTTGTGACACTGTCAAATCCAATGGCGTGAATCCTGAAACTTACAAGCTTCTGCTGTTCCCGTTCTCATTAAGGGACAAGGCCGCACAATGGCTTGAAACTTTTCCTCAAGGAAGTATCACTAGTTGGGATGATTTGGTGACTAAATTTCTAGCCAAATTCTATCCACCCCAAAGGGTCATCAGGCTGAAAACCGAGGTGCAAACATTTACACAATTAGATGCCGAATCCTTGTACGAAGCATGGGAGAGGTACAAAGCCTTAATCAAAAAGTGTCCTCCAGAGATGTTCAATGAATGGGACGTGCTGCAAAATTTCTATGAAGGCCTGACATTGAAATCTCAAGAGGCATTAGACCATTCTGCTGGAGGTTCACTACAACTGATGAAAACTGCTCATCAAAGAAACCGCCAACCATCACAGAGAAAGGGGATATTAGAACTGGAAGGAGTAGACTCCATTTTGGCTCAAAACAAGATGATGCAACAACAAATTCAACAACAGTTTGAACAAATGGCCAAAAGGATTGACAGCCTTCAAGTAGCAGCTGTGAACACAAGCCACCCATCAACTGTATGTGTGCAGAATGAAGAAAGCCAAGAAGAGCAACAACAGGAGCAAGTGCAGTACATGTATAACCAAAACTCTGGACATAATGAAGTTTATGGTGATACCTACAATCCATCCTGGAAGAACCACCCAAACCTCAGATGGGGAGACAATCACAACCAAAACCAACAACCATGGCAGAGGAACTCAAACCAAAACACTTCAAGGAACAACCAAAACCACAACCAGCAGCAAACTAACCAAAACCCTTACAGAAAACCTCAAAACAACTACCCCAACCCCAACCATTATCAATCCAATAACCAACCCACCAACCAAAATGCCTACCATCCACCATCCACACCTCACAACCCACCACAAGCATCACCAGAATCTCAAAGAATCACTAACCTGGAAACCTTGATAGACAAAATGTGGAAACACCAAGAAATGACAACCAAGAACCATGAAGCCTCCATGAAGAGCCTAGAGAGGCAGATTGGGCAAATCTCCAAGCAGATTTCTGTTGAGAGACATTCAAGCTCACTACCAAGTGACACCATTCCTAATCCAAAAGAAGAGTGCAAAGCTGTACAACTACGGAGTGGAAAGACATTGGTAGACAACAACAAGGAGGTAACCAAGAAGCCTTTGGATAGCAACAAAGAATCATCAGAAAAAGGGGAAGCTAGCAAAGAAGAGATGACAACAAGAAGAAATGCCCCAGAGAAGCTCAAGGAGAAAGACAACCAGCCACATAGTTCAAAGGAAGCAATTCCGGGACAGCAGCAAGTGGAGAAGAGCATTACACCTCCACTACCATACCCTCAGAGTTTCAACAAAGAAACCAAGGATCAACACTTCTGCGAATTCCTGGAAACTTTCAAGAAGCTGGAAATCAACATTCCCCTGGCTGAAGCATTGGAACAGATGCCCTTATATGCCAAGTTCTTGAAGGAACTCATTAACAAGAAAAGAAGCTGGCTGGAGAAGGAAACTATACTTCTCACTGAAGAATGTAGCGCCGTGCTTTAAAAGGGAATCCCACCAAAGCTTAAAGATCCAGGAAGTTTTGTAGTTGCTTGCACCATATGCAACATGACATTAGACAAGGCTCTTTGTGATCTCGGAGCTAGTATCAACCTAATGCCCCTGTCTATGATGAGGAAGCTTGCTATAGAAGAACTCAAACCCACCAGGATGTCACTAGTCATGGCTGATAGATCGATAAAGACACCCAATGGAATTGTGGAAAACCTGTTGGTGAAGGTTGGAGAGTTTATTTTTCCAGCAGATTTTGTGATTTTGGATACTGAAGAGGAAGGAAACAATTCAATCATTTTGGGAAGGCCATTTCTAGCCACAGCAAGAGCCATCATTGATGTAAAAAAAGGAGAGATGATCTTCAGGGTCCACAATGAACAAATGGTCATAAATGTTTTCAAGTCAATGCAACACATTCCTGAGCAAGAGGATTACGTGAGAGTGGATATGATAGAGAGTTTGGTGGAAGAAATGTTGGAAGATAATCCTCAAGAGCAAGAAGAAAATCAAGAGACAACAGAGGAACAAGTAGCCGAGATGTCTATTGAGCAAGAGAAAAAACAAGACAAGAAGGAAGAAGTACGAAAACAAGAACTAAAGCCATTACCCACCCATCTCAAATATGCATTCCTGGGTGCATCAGAGAGCCTCCCAATGATCATCAATTCGTCATTAACAAAAAAAGAAGAAGGAGAACTTCTTGATGTACTCAAAGCTCACAAAGACGCTTTAGGATGGACCATTGACGACCTGAGAGGCATCAGCCCTGCAGTATGTATGCATAAAATCCTCTTGGAAGATAACTCCAAGCCAGTAGTTCAACCTCAAAGAAGGCTAAATCCCATGATGAAGGAAGTTGTCCAGAAGGAAGTAATGAAGTTGTGGAATGCAGGGATAATCTTCCCAATATCCGACAGCCCATGGGTGAGCCCGGTTCAAGTTGTACCAAAGAAAGGAGGAATGACGGTCATCACCAATGAGAAGAATGAGTTAATCCCTACTAGAACAGTGACGGGGTGGAGGATGTGCATAGACTATAGAAGATTGAATGATGCCACCAGGAAAGATCATTTTCCTCTCCCATTCATTGATCAGATGCTGGAAAGATTGGCCGGCCATGCCTATTATTGCTTTTTGGACGGATATTCTAGGTATAATCAAATCATGGTAGACCCCAAGGATCAAGAGAAGACTGCCTTTACATGCCCATTTGGAGTCTTTGCATACAGGAGGATGCCCTTTGGGCTTTGTAACGCCCCAGCCACATTTCAAAGGTGTATGCTCTCCATCTTCTCTGATATGGTCGAAAAGTTTCTAGAGGTCTTCATGGATGACTTCTCTATTTTTGGTGACAATTTCAATACTTGCCTGAAACATCTAACTCTCGTCTTGAAACGGTGCCAAGAAACTAATTTGGTTTTGAACTGGGAGAAATGCCATTTCATGGTACCCGAAGGGATTGTTCTTGGTCACAAAGTTTCAAGAAAAGGGATAGAAGTTGGCAAGGCAAAAGTGGAAATCATCGAGAAGCTCCCTTCACCAACTAATGTGAAATCTGTTAGAAGTTTCTTGGGGCATGCAGGATTTTATAGAAGGTTTATCAAGGATTTTTCTAAAATAGCTAAACCTTTGAGTAATCTGCTTATGATTGATACTCCTTTTGTTTTTGATTAAAATTGCCAGCATGCCTTTGAAACTTTAAAAAACAGGCTCACAACAGCACCAATCATCACACCCCCAAATTGGGAACTACCTTTTGAACTCATGTGTGATGCAAGTGACATTGCAATTGGTGCTGTGCTTGGACAAAAGAAGGGAAACTTGCATCACGTCATATATTATGCAAGTAAAGTGTTGAATGAATCTCAAAAAAATTACACCACAACAGAGAAGGAATTGTTAGCTGTAGTTTATGCATTTGATAAGTTCAGATCATACTTGATAGGATCCAAAATTGTGGTTTATACTGATCATGCTGCCATTAAGTATTTTAATGTCAAAACAGGATGCTAAGCCAAGACTTATCAGGTGGATACTACTCTTACAAGAATTTGATATTGAAATAAAGGACAGGAAGGGCACTGAAAACCAAGTTGCTGATCATTTATCAAGATTACCACAAGAAACAATCCAAGAAGCCTCACAGCCGGTGAATGAAAGCTTCCCAGATGAACATTTGCTGCAGATTCAACAAGCACCTTGGTTTGCTGACATAGCAAACTACAAAGTAGGGAGGAAGATACCTCAAGAATTATCTAAGCAACAAGTGAAGAAGTTAATCAATGAAGCAAAGAAGTTCTTGTGGGATGAACCTTTCCTGTTCAAGAGATGCTCTGACGGAGTAATTAGGAGATGTGTTCCTGAGAGTGAAATAAGAAACATACTGTGGCATTGTCATGGCTCAGCCTATGGTGGGCATTTTGGGCCAGAAAGAACAGCTGCAAAGATACTACATAGTGGGTTCTATTGGCCAACTATCTTCAAAGATGCTAGAGAATTTGTTCACCAATGCAACGAATGCCAGGGAACAGGAGGCTTGACAAGAAGGAATGAGATGCCTCAAAACTTCATTCTGGAAGTGGAATTATTTGATTTATGGGGTATTGAATTCATGGGACCTTTTTCCCCTTCCTATTCTTTCAGATATATTTTGGTGGCAGTAGAATACGTCTCAAAGTGGGTGAAAGCCATAGCCACAACCACCTGTGATGCACAAATTGTCCTTCAATTCCTTAAGAAGCATATTTTCACTAGATATGGGGTTCCCAAGGGTCTTGTGAGTGACGATGGTAGCCATTTTTGCAACAAATAGATGGAGAAGCTCCTCCATAAATATGGAGTGATTCATAAAGTAGCCACGCCATATCACCCCCAGACCAATGGACATGCTGAATTGGCAAATCGGGAATTGAAGAAGATTCTGGAAAAGATAGTAGGAAGTTCAAGAAAAGATTGGGCTCGGAAGCTGGAGGATGCACTCTGGGCATACAGGACAGCTTTCAAAACTCCCATTGGAAAGTCACCCTTTTAGCTATTATATGGCAAATCATGTCACCTCCCTGTGGAGCTTGAACACAAAGCTTTTTGGGCTACTAAACTCCTAAACCTTGACTCTGAAGCAGCAGGTGAGAAAAGGTTGTTGCAGCTAAATGAGCTGGATGAATTTAGGCTAGAAGCCTATGAAAGTGCCAAGATATACAAGGAAAAAACCAAGAGGTGGCATGACAAGAAGGTCATGAAGAAAGAATTCAAACCAGGGCAGCAAGTACTTTTGTACAACTCACGGCTCAAGATATTCCCTGGCAAGCTTAAATCTAAGTGGACTGGTCCATATTTGGTAACCAAGGTTTTTCCTTATGGAAGTATTGAATTGCTAGATGAAGCAACAAAGAGTCAATTCACAGCAAATGGTCACAGAGCAAAGCTGTACTTAGGAGGATATTGGGACAAGGAAAAAGAGGTTCAGAGCTTACAACGCCCTTGAAGCAAAAATGAAGAATGTCAAGCTAGTGACATTAAAAGAGCGCTTGTTGGGAGGCAACCCAACCTGAGGTAGTCATTTTCTTTCAATGATAGTTCAATAAAAAGATTAAGTGGATTCACCTGCAGTGCAATGAGCTAAGTTTGGTGTCATACACCAAAACAATTTAAAAGAGAATGAAGGATTTTAAGTTTGGTGTTCCACCAAATATCTTATTTAAAAACACATTCTCACCTCCTGCATAAAGGGTTGCTAGTTCCAAGCAATCAGATGAATCATTTAATCATTGTTTGTTTCTACTTTGTAGTTTTAATATTTTTAGCTAAGTGCACTAGGAATTCACATATGATCAACTCGATGCATCAAAGGTAGTGGCAAGGGACTAAGTTTGGTGTTCACACACACCAAAGTAAGTTCAAAAGCCTACAAGAAGGTCATGCACACTAACTAGTTATCTAAGGGCTTGAGAAACAAGTAACTTCCCTTTAATTCTGCAGGGATTCAAACACTTTCTTGGGAGGGCTTCACACCATCAGTTGAGAGTAAGAAGAAAAAGCCACCAAAAGGTTGTATTGACACTTAATTCCATCAGCATGCATTTTTTCTAAATTTGAAGTTTGAATATGCCCATCTTAGCAGTAGCTGTTAGTTCAGTAGTTATGCATCTTGAACATCATTGTCAATAAGAATGCTAGTCTAATTGTGCTTGTGTGTTTACTTTCACTTAACTAATGCATGCTTTGTCCCCTGCATCTTTTCAATTCAATAAAAGAAATGTTTGAAGCATGAAGTAAGATGGTTCATTGTTAGCTAGAAGTCAAATAATAGTAAGTGGTGGCATGTATGTGTGATTGTGTGACAACTCACTATTAGTGAATAAAAGGAATAGATTGTTCTCTTTTTAAGAAGAAAGTAGTTCACTGTCTATGAATCTCAACAAAATAAAAGTCATTGGGTGAAAAGAAAAACAAAAAGAGAAAAGAAATAGCCAAAGAGTGGCAACAGAACAAAAGAAAAATAAAAAGAAACAAAGCTAGACACCAATAGCTTGAACTTTAGAATATATGCCTATGGTGTCTCTGTACTAGGATCTGCTTGGATTATTAAGTTCTTTGGAGTGCATTAACACTTGGTAACTTGGGTTAACTAACCCGGGATTATCAACTAAAAGTCCACTATCAAGAGCAACCTAGCTACAAGACATTTAGTAACCCAAAGAGGTGCTGGGCATCAATGTTCTAAGAAGGCATGTGAGCCAAGTGTCTAAAGTGAATAATGTGTCAAGCATAAAATAAAGAAAAGAGCTTGTTACACATGACACTGAACTAAAGTTTATAAAGAAAAGAATTCAGTAAACAAGGACAAAGGAATAATGAGAGGTCATAGCAGTGTGTTGCTTGATGCTTAGAGAGAACTTTCTAGGCCTACCTGTCAATAAGAAGTGAGTAGTTATATATCTGCATAAAACCCCATGAGCTACCAATAATACTCTGCTAACATGAGCATTGTCTTTTGTTTTCATTCTTTCTTCTTAAAAATTCTGTTCTTGCTTGGGGACAAGCAAGTTTTAAGTTTGGTGTTGTGATGACAAGTCATCTTAGCCTAGTTTCACTAGTCTTTTTCCTTTGTTTTCATTTAGGTTTATGCACTTTCTTAAGCCACAAGTAAGCCAATTGGGTGGAATTTCATGTTTCCTTAGATTCAATCAACTATGGATGAATTGATGCATTTTCATGAGTTTTATGCCATAATTGCTTATATGACAAGAAAAAGAATAAATCTCATGATTAGAGCATAGCTTTGATGCAAGTGTTGGTTGATGATAGGTGGAATAAAGCTTGGAAGAAGGTTGCAAGAATGGCTTGAAAAGAGAGATTCACGTTTGAGCTAACGTTTACCTCAAACGTTAACTCAAACGTGAGAAGCAGATGAAGAACACCCTGGAGAAGAGCCAACGTTTATGCCAATTTTTGCCTCAAACGTTGAGGCAAACGTTGGCTGAAGAAGGAGCAAGGGAAGGCAACGTTTACGCCAATGTTTGCCTCAAACGTGAGGTCAAACGTTGGCACCAAAGAGAAGAGAAAGAGCATTCCTGGGCATGGCAACGTTTGAGCCAACGTTTGCCTCAAACGTGAGGTCAAACATTGGCCACATATTAGCAAGGAGAAGCACCCCTGGAGCAAACCAACGTTTGTGCCAATGTTTGCCTCAAACGTGAGGTCAAATGTTGGCGCCATAGAAGCAAAGAAGAGCACCTCTGTTTGATGCATTGAGTGAGCCACGTTTGCGCCAACGTTTGCCTCAAACGTTGGGCCAAACGTTGGCCAAAGGAGTAGCATGGGGGAACCACGTTTGAGCTCATGTTTGACCTCAAATGTTGGCTCAAACGTGGAAGACAGCAACTTGGCCGAGCTGCATAATGTCACACAAGGGACGTTTGAGTCAACGTTTGCCTCAAACGTTGACTCAAACGTGAATGGTTCATGGCCCGGTTCACTAATGGATTTCTTCCCAACACCAAGAGCAATCAACGGAGGCTACTATCAACCCAAATCCATCAAGACTAAAGGCCCAATTCAAGGCTTAATGATCATTGGAAGAAACTGTTTAAATAGCTTAGGATTTGAAGTTTCAAGGGAGCTTCCTTTTTAGAATTTTTAACACTTGCAGTAGAGAGCTCACCTTAGTAGTTGCTTTTAGAATTTGAGAGTTCCTGGGAAGGAGAATTGAATTCTCTTCCTCTGGGTTGTTTTTGTTTTCTTTTCTACACACATTGTCTGAGTCTTGAGTGTTGAGAATTGAAGGAATTCTGTTTCAATCTCACCTTGAGATCTCTCTGTTTTGATTTACTGCATCATTGAGAATTTGCTATTTCACTTTTTTTCTTCTACTACTGGATCTTTACATTTCTTGCAATTGAATTCTAAATTTGGATCTAAGAAGGCATTGAGATCTAGACTTGGTTATCTAGTCTCTTGGGTCCTGAGATCTATTGGTTTTCATTTCAATTTCCTTGTTTCGTTGCTACGCCAAGTTTATTTTCATTTTCCTTTGAGATCCGATTTAGTTGAATCCATTTGTTACATTTCTGTTTGTTGAATTTTACTTTGCTTTGTTTAATTTCTGCAAATCCACTTCCCAATTCCCTTTATAATTCAAGCAATTTACATTTCTTGCACTTTAAGATTCTGCAATTTACATTTCTTGCGTTCTAAGTTTCTGCCATTTAATTTCTTGTTCTTTAAGATTCAGCTCTTTTTCTTTTTGTTCCCTTTAATTTCATGCAAATCACCCACTCCCCTTTACATTCTATGCAATTTAATTCCTGTCAACACAATTTTACACAATCAACACTTGTTTGCTTGACTAATTCAACCACTAAACTAAAGTTGCTCAATCCTTCAATCCCTGTGGGATCGACCTCACTCCCGTGAGTTATTATTACTTGATGCGACCCGGTGCACTTGCCGGTGAGTTATGTGTCGGATCGTTTTCCGCACATCAAGTAGTGACAGATAAATAATATCATCCAATAGTGTAAAATAAGTCATTAAGCACCAAAATAATACCAGAAAAGATACAACAGTTGAAAAAGAAAATTTAAAACCAATGAAAAAAATAACAAATTTAGAAAAAAAAATAAAAATATACACAAAATTAAAATGCAATGAATGAAAGTATGGAAATAAATTTAAGTAAAATGGAATGAAAGTGAAGAAGGATGAGAAGTTAAAGAGATGAAGAAGAAGAAAGTAAGAAAGGAGGAAGAAAGAATAAGAAAAGATAGAAGAAGGAAGAAAGAATGATAATAGAAAGATAAGAGGGATTGGAGAAAAAAAGATAGGAATTCTGGCGCTGATCTGGATAAACTGTGCATCGCATGCGACGCGGAAGCGTGGGGCACGCGTTCGCGTGCGTTGGGCTATTTTCAAGTGACGCGGAGGCGTCAGTGACGCGGACGCATGACCTGTTTTGTGCCATTGGCGCGAGTGCAGCCTCGCGTACGCATAACTCTCTGTTTTATATGCATATTGCCAAAATTCAGGGTGACGCCTGCGCGTGAGGGACGCGCACGCGTGGATTGCCTGGAGGGGAAAATGACGCATTCGCATCAGGGACGCGCATGCGTGATATTGCTTGTGCTCCTAGCACCATTCTAGCACCACACCATCACAACTTTCTTTCTAAACACACGCCGATTTGTAGGGTCACGCGTACGCGTGGGTGACGCGTACGCGTGGAAGGCTGATTTTGCAAGTGACGCAGACGCATCAGGGACGCGTTCGCATGGGCGTGTTTGTGCCTAAGGCACGCCTCTAGCCACACTCCCGCGTAACTTTATGTTTCATTCTTCTTTGCTTCGTATGCTCATATGACGCGGACGCGTCAGCGATGCTCACGCGTCGCGTGCATTTTTTTTATGCAAAATACAAAATGCAGAGATGAATATGCAGAAATTATGAATGAATACTAATAAAAATAAAATAAAATAAAACTAAGAACAAAAAAGAAAGAATATACCATGGTGGGTTGTCTCCTACCTAGCACTTTTAGTTAAAGTCCTTAAATTGGACATTTGGTGAGCCCCTTGTTATGGTGGCTTGTGCTTGAACTCATCAATGAATTCCCACCAGTGTTTGTAATTCCAATTTCCTCAGGGATCCCATACTAGGCACGTAAAGCCTTTGAGCAAGTTAAAGTAGGTTTTCAGGCTCCAGGGATGTTGATTATCAGAATAAATTCCAGGATCCCAAACCTTGCTTTTGTACCCGTCTTCTTGTTGACCATCTCTGTTCCAACCGGGTGATAAGTAATTGGAACTCTCTCTGAGATACCCAAACATCTTCTGAGACCCATTCAATCAAGCTCTATGCCACTCCTTGCACTTCCAATTGGATCATGGAACCGTATTGAACCTTGGATACCAACTTCTATTACTAACCATTTCCCTTTTACTCTTAAAGCCACAAAGAGCTCTAAACTGGCCATCGGTCTCAAGCAAACCATATTCAAGTGGAAAGGTGAAGATAAAGGCTAAGGATTTTACCCACTTGAAGTTTGTATTAGGTGGTAATAGCCGTGAGAGAGGTGTTTCCAGTGGTTCTTCAAGCTCCGCTTCCTTGTACTCCTTTGTGAATTCTTCTATTTCCTGGAAAACCTCTTCAACTGCAACCATGTCTTGATCAAAGTCTTCAATTTCTTCCTCAAAACTCAAGTCATAAGTTGGAGGTCGAGAAAAGTCTACCTCCACATCATCTTCATATTCGCTTGGGGAAAATTCTTCAATCCCAAAGAACTCAATTGCGGATGCAAGTTCATTATTAGGAGAGCTTAGTTCACGATCATCATTACCAAGGAAACTTGCTTCTTGATCTGCTCTGTCCAGTTCTTCATAAGGTTCATGCTTTGGGGGTTGTACAATATCCTCCTTAGCATCTATTGCGAATTTCTTGGCGGAATTCCCTACAATTCTTGATTCCCATGGAGGTTTAGTGTCTCCTAAGTCTTCAACCAATTCTTCTTCTTTGATAATTTTAGATTTCTCTACTTGTTCCAGTACAAAGTCATGCTCCGTTCTGTCAACCGGAGTTTCTAGTGTCTCCTTCATGCTATGTTCTTCATTAGATTCTCTACATGAAGCCATGGGAGTTCCTTGAGTGCTCGAACGTCAGGAAGCTAATTGATTTATCGCTTGCTCCAGTTGGTGAAGGGTTGCATGAAATTGATCTACTGTTTCCTTGAGGCGAGCCTGTGATTCTGGGGTTGATGGATATGGACATGGTGCATATGGAAGTGGTAGTTCTTGGGAGTAATTGGATTGGAATTGGGGTGGATAAAGGTTAGGGTCATATGGAGGTGAATAGTTGTAGGTGGCTTGTGAGTATGGTGGTTCGAAGCTATGTTGAGGTGGTGGTTCATTGGCATATGATGGAGCTTGTTGGTAACTACAAGGGGTCCACCATATCTATCATCTTGGTATACACCTCGGAATGGCTCTTGACCATAGTAATTTGGTGGGGGTTGGTTGTCACGAAAGGGTCCACCATAACTATTGTCTTGGTATGCATCGTAGAATGGTCCTTGTCCATGGTATCTTGGAAGGTGTTGTTGCCAAAAGGGTTGATCAGATCCTCGTGGCTCTGATGAGAGAACTTTTGCGTGGTCTAGAAATTCGCAGATAAATCCTCGTTGCAAGTATAGTTTCTAAACCAACAAAAGTCCTTTCATACAAACATTTTGGTTGTCACAAGTAACAAACCCCTTTTAAAATTGATAACCGAGTATTTAAACCTCGGGTCGTCTTCTCAAGGAATTGCAGGGAGGTGTTCTTATTATTGGTTGTGAGTTTGTAAATTGGGGGTTTTTAATGTATAAGATAAAAAGCGAGAATAATAAATGGCAAGAAAGTAAATTGTATTAATTTAAATAGATAATAAAACTCTTGGCAAGGTATTAGAACTGGAAGTCCTATCCTTATCAATTGTGATGAGAATTGGATTTTAATCCCACTTTGTTAACCTATAACTATGAAGGTAAATCAAGTGGATTAATTAGCTTAATCCTCAGGTCCTAGTCAATTCCTATGGAAAGACTAGAGTTATCGGAGCAACTCCCAATTTCAACCACTGCTTTATTTGACAGCTCAAGCGTTACCAATTACTTAACCAAAGCCAAAAGGAAGAAAATATCTAAGTTAAATTAAAAGCATCAATATAAATAAAGCAAGCAATCTTAAATCTGAAATACCTCAAATAATATTAAATAGAAAGTTAAATTGGACATAGGAATCCATAAACCAAATTGGCAACATCAAATAATCAACTAAAGTAATGGAATGAATAAAAGTAGAAGGGAAGTTTAAAGTAAAGGAACATTGAACCTGTGATGAAGAAGAAATAATCCTAAATCCTAAAACTAAATCCTAAGAGAGAGGAGAGAACCTCTCTCTCTTAAAACCACATCTAAAACTAAAAATTATGAATTATGAAAGCATGTTGATGAATGGATGCATTCTCCCACTTTATAGCCTCTAATCTGTGTGTTCTAGGCTGAAAACTGGGTCACAAATAGCCCAGAAATCGCTCCCAGGGATTTCTATTACGTTCAGGTTGCGGGAAAGTGACGCGGAGGCGTCGTCCACGCGTTCGCGCGGATTGCAATTCACAGATGCGATGCGAGCGCGTCATTCACGCGTTTGCATCACCTAACTTCGGGGCAGCTATGGCAAATTATATATCAAATCAAAGTCCTGGACGTTAGCTTTCCAACGCAACTGGAACCGCATCATTTGGACCTCTATAGCTCAAGTTATGACCATTTGAGTGCAGAGAGGTTAGGCTGGACAGCTTTGCAGTTCCTTCAACTTCTTGTATTCCTTCCACTTTTGCATGCTTCATTTCCATCCTCTAAGCCATTCCTGCCCTGTAATCCCTGAAAATACTTAACACACATATCAAGGCATCTAATGGTAGTAAGAGAGGATTAATATTAGCAAATATAAGGTCAAAGAAGCATGTTTTCAATCATAGCACAAAATCAGGAAGGAGAATGTAAACTCATGCAAATAGAATGAATAAGTGGGTAAAGAGTTGATAAAATCCACTCAATTGAGCACAAGATAAACCGTAAAATAGTGATTTATCAGGCTCCTTCCATCTGTAAAGAATTTTATAAAAATAATCGCGTTGTAAGTATAGCTTCTAAACCAATAGAAAATCCTTTCGTACAAAAACTTGTTTGTCACTTAAGCAAACCCAATAAAATTAATAACCGAAGTATTTAAACCTCGGGTTGTCTTCTCAAGGAATTGCAGGAAAGTATGATTTATTATTGGTTATGAAATTGTATCTTTTTGGGTTTTTGAAATAGGGAACAAGGAAAATAAATTGGCAGGAAATTAAATTAATAACTATAAAAACTCTTGGCAAAGTATGAGAACTGGAAATCCCATCCTAGTTATCCTTATCAGGTGTGATGAGAATTGTTTATTGCTCCCACTTAGTTAACCCTTACTAAATAAAGGAAAGTCAAGTGGACTGAAGAACCGAAGATTGATGGTTCAGAGGTTATAAAAACTCTCGTTGTAAGTATAGTTACTAAACCAAGCAATCAACCTTTCTTACAAACGTTTTGGGTGTCAGAAGTAACAAACCCCTTTAAAAATTGTTAACCGAGTATTCAAACCTCGGGTCGTCTTCTCAAGGAACTGCAAGGAAGTGTGTTCTTATTATTGGTTATGGAGGTTGTAATCGGGGTTTAGAAGGTGATAAGCAAGTGATTTAAATGACAAGTAAAGTAGATGGCAATTAAAATAAATAATTACTGTAAGCAAACTTCTGACAAGGTAAAAAAAATTGGAAGTCCAACTTAATTATCTCTCTCAACAATAATGAAAGTTGAATCTAAATTCCACTTAGTTAACCTTTACTAAAGCAAAGGAAAGTCAAGGGGACTAATCAGTTTGACCTTCGAATCCTATTTATTTCCTAAGAAAAAGTTGAGATTATTGAAGTTCAGTTCAATTAGCAAGATAGCGATTATCAGTTATGTTGAGTTTGATAATGTTGAGTTACTGATTTCTTAACCAAGAGCAAAAGGGAAAAAAGTAAATTGTTGGAATAGAATATCTTCAGATTGGAAACAACGGTAACACAAATTAAAGAGAAAGCAATTAATAACTGAAATACCTCAAATAATCATTAATTCAAATCATAACATGGAAAGGGTTCATAAGTCAAGTTGGCAACATTTATAGATACGAATAAAAGCATTAAAGTAAAAGTAGCATAGAAACATAAATTAAAGTAAATACTAAACCTGGATCGAGAGTTACTCTTACAAACTAAGAGAAGTCCTAAATCCTAATCCTAATCCTAAGAGAGAGAGGAGAGAACCTCTCTCAAACTAAATCTAAATCATGGAAAGTGAAAATTGGCGAGCTCTCCCTGAATGGATGCATTCTCCCACTTCATAACCTCTGGTCTATGCCTTCTGGACATGGATTTGGGCCAAAAAGGGCTTTAGAATTCGCTATGAGGGTTTTCTGCAATTTCTGGTGCGTGGCCTCTGTCACACGTCCGCGTGGGTCACGCGGTCGCGTCATTCGGAGTATTTCCTTGCCACGCGGTCGCATCAGTCATGCGACCGCGTCAGTCATGCGGCCGCGTCGCTGCTGATTCGCGCTTGGCACTCGATCGCTTCGTCCATGCGATCGCGTGGATGCCAGTTTCTTCAGAAGCTCCGTTTTGTGCTTTCCTTCCATTTTTGTATGTTTCCTTTTCCATCCTTTAAGTCATTCTGCCTTAGAAAATCTGAAACTACTCAACACACTACTCACGGCATCGAATGGAAATAAAGGTAATTAAAATAATTAATATTAAAGCTTAGGAAACATGTTTTTCACATACATCACATAATAAGGAAGGGAAAGTAAAACCATGCAATTAATATGAATAAGTGGGTGAAGGATTGAATAAATCACTCAAACTAAGCACAAAATAACTAATGAAATATGGGTTTATCAACCTCCCCACACTTAAACAATAGCATGTCCTCATGCTAAATCCAAGGTAAAGAATAAGGTAAGGTTAAAGTGGTGGAATGTTATGCAATGCAACCTATTCTAAATGCATCTACCTAAATGAGTCATGCAATTCCAATTTATCCACTCATATATAAAGCTTACATGTAGTCAAATTAATCCACATTCTCAAGGAGTCATATATATATATATATATATATATATAGCCTACCCTTAAATAATAAAGTATTTTAGCAAATGAGATGGGAAATATTGTACAAACTTACAAAACAATTAGTAATTTAAGCACAGATATATGCTGATGAGCTATTGAACCCTCACTGGATTTTGTGTTTACCCTCTAGTCACTCAGTGTTTATTGGGTTTATTCACTCTACTTTTCTTTTTATTCTTACTTTCTATCACTTTGTTCTTCATCTAACCAATCAACAATTATAGAGTACAGTCATACCAAAAGTCATGAGGTCTTTAATTAAGGTTGTAATGGGGCCAAGGTGAAGGTAAGGATATATGTATAAGGCTAAGTGAGCTAATAAGTGAATCCTTAATTAGACTAAGATCTCACCTAACATACATATTTAGTAGAACAAAACTTTCTTTACCAATTTTCCCATATTATCCCACTTGTTGTTACATGCTCATGTTTCAATTTTTGTTTTTATCCCATGTGCATTGCTTTTATTTTGCATTGGGGAATTTTTTGTATCCCCTTTTATTAAATGCTGAAAAATAACTTTTTTTTTAATGCACATGGTAATTGATCACTTCGATTTCTCATGAGCATGCTTCCCAAATTTTCTGAATTATTTTATTTCCTTCAACTTTTCTACCTTTTGTTTCTATCATCCATGTTCCCAATAGGTTTCCCAAATTTTAATCTATTCATAATTTTCTATCTTAAGCTAATCAAGGATTCAACTTGGGATTTTATTTTGTTTTTTTTTTTCTGCTTAAGGCTAGTAGTGTGGCTAAATAGAATAAAAGGGATTTTAAAGGCTCAAGGGGGCTAACAAGGGTGATGTGAAAGGTAGGTTATTTTGGGGTAAGTGAGCTAAAATCAAATGATGGCCTTAATTATTGTTTTGGCATGTATCTATATTCTATAATTGGACATATAGATTAAAGCAAAGTAAGGAACATCAGAATAAAAAGAAACGAAACACACAGGAATGAAATTATGGTTTGAATGCAACCATATAATTAAGCTCAATACTCACAGGCTGTATGTTCTCTAACTCAAGCATCATATATCATTCATATATGTTATGCAGGTTTAGTTAAAAATTCTCATTATTCTCATAAAATAATTATTTAGGGTAGCCTTTAAAGTTTTAATGTTCCTCCTTGATGAAATATTGTCAGCTTAACTATATGATGTAATGCTATATATATAAGGTTTATGGATTTAAATCTGTTATGTTCAATTTCCTAGCTTACTTCCTTTTTATATTTTTTTAATTTAAACTATGCTATCTTATGCTAAAAAGGGTAAACTATACTAATTAATCCACTAATAAGTCAGAATTGCAAACTAAACTAAATAACTAAAAATATGAACTAAAAATGCAAAATGCAAAAATAGAGTAAAAATACATAAAAGCAGCAATGTATAAGTACTCAGAAAAAATACAGAAAAATATCCAAAATAAAAGAAAAAGAGATGTAGTGGTTCACCAAAATAAAAACGCTAGAGATGGCGACCTCCCCACACTTAAAATGAAGCATCGTCCCTGATGCTCAGTCAAGCCAGTGTAAAGGGGTGTCATCACTGGTAGGGATGGTAGCTGGAGGCTCTGTGGTGGTGGTGGGCTGAGGGTCTGGCTGCTGTAGAGGCGGTGCTGACTGGATCGAGATCTCCGGATCTACAGCCTCTATCTGATGCGTAATTCCTGATGTGGGGCAGCCTGCTCTGTGTCTGCCTGCTGATGGGTCTCCTCCTGGAAGTGAGTCTCCTTCTCGTGCTCATCCTCCTCCTCCTCTGATGGCTCTGATGGTGTGTCGGGCTCGGAGGGGATGTCACCACCCTATCGGATCATCAGCTTCAGATGCGAATAGCGTCGCTGGCTGCGCCGCTCCAATCTTTCATACCGGCGCTCCATTTTATCAAGCTGTCGGAATAGGCGGTGCACGAGGCGGTATACGGGCTCAGAGGCAGGTGGAGGTGCAGTGGTAGCAGCAAGGGCAGGAGTGGCAACTGTGGATGAAGAGAGTCCAGCAGACGGTGGCGCTGTCTCATCAGTAGCAGTGAAGGGTGGTGGTCGGTAGCCCAAAGCGAGGAAGTTTCGGCTGTGAGGAATGATCTTCCTGCAGTCCGCCGCTGGTGGTCTCTCATCGGCATCCTCCCATGGCACGTCAGCTTAACGGCCTAGTTGTGTAACCAGATACGGAAAAGGGAGGGTGCCGCGGACATGGGCCCTGGCCATAAAATGCCGGATAAAGCGTGGTAGATAAAGGTCCTTACCCTCCAGTACACACCATAGGAGGGTGATCATAGCAGCTGGGATCTCCGTCTCGTGAGTACTCGGCATCACATAATTACTCAAGATCTGGTGCCATAATCGAGCCTCATCATTTAAGTACGCTCTCTTGATCCCTCTAGGCATGGTGGTGTCCTGACCCATCTCCCAAGGAACAGTCGGGTCGAGAGCTATCCGTGCCTTTACAGCATCCCAATCAAACTGCATCAGGCGCATGTCCTCATCAGCCTTTGAATAACCATCAGGCTGATCAGACTTGGCTGGGAGCTGGAGAATGTCCTCTATAGCCTCCTCAGTGACTAGAATTTGTTTTCCTCTTAGATTCACTGCATCTAGGGTGGTGATGTAGTAGTTGCAGTAGAATTTCCGGACCCAAGATGCATTGACCTCTGTCAATGTTCTCTCCAGAAAGAACCAGCCTCTTTGCTTGATTTGCTCAGTGGTGTACTGCTGGAGTGCTTCTGGAATCTTTAGAGTTCTCTCCAGGTATAGATTCCTGGAGTTTGCAAATACCGGATACTTCAGCTCACAGTACCGGTTTGCAAATTTTATGGAATCATTTGCAGGGAGCAGCTGGTCAGCTTTTTCCTGCTATGTAAAGTTCTTCTCCCACCATGAGGAATCATGCATGAGGGCAATGATGGACTGGGAGGAATCTCCTCTCTTGCGCTTGCCAGTAGCCTTGCCTTTTCCTTTCCGTTGTGAGGTAGACATCCTGAAAAATGTAAAACCAGGATATGGATAAAAATAGAGAAGCAAATAGGCAAGTTAAACAAAGAAAACTCAAAGCGGCCAAGAAGAATTAGAATGAGGTAAATGAGTCAAGTAATTGTGCATTAAAAATTTTTTAGTAGTATAAAATTTGGAAAGGAAGAATTGACAATCCAAAATGTATCAGAATTCAAGTTAAATAGAAAAAAAATCAGTATGCTATGGTTAGAAAGTTAGAGGAAAGTAAAAAAAATCAGAAAAGAGATTTTGAAAAGGTTAGTATGGTTAGAATTTGAAAAAGAAGTTACTAAATTAAAATCAGTGAGTCAGTAAGTGGCATAAAGAAAATAGTCCATGTAACAAGGATTCACAATTATGACTAAAAATAACTCAAAACCTAACAAGGAAAACAGGGTGATGTTGATTCAAAGAGATATAAAGAAAGCCAGAATTGGAATCAGAATATCACAGATGCAGTTTATAAACCAGGAAATCAAAGAGGATAGGAAAGTCTGCCATAGCATTCATGAAATGGGTTGGGTAAGGTAGAGGACAACAGAGTTTAGATTGCCAAACCAAAACATGAATGAAAACAATTCACAAAAAATTTGGGCAGCATTCCGGCTAAAATTGGATTGTCCCGGAAAGTAAACAGCAAACAAGGTAGTTCATATGAATTAAGAAAACTTGCTGCAGTTACCTATAATTAATAGAAACAGGAAAATTCAGAGTAACAAGCAGCAAATGTAGGAAATCACAGCATATGAACAAGGTCACAGGAACAGCAGAATTGCAGTTTGATAAAACAGAAGCATGAACAGTGTATGTAAACAGACCTAGATCCACTAACCACAGCCTAAGCTACCTAACAACCTAAAAATCCACTACAGCATGCATATCTATCTATCCTAATTATAAACAAAAACAGAAAAAATTGTAAAATAACTGCGAAGGACAGGAAGGCGGCGTTCATCGGAACCTGGTAGGCGTGAGGAGTAGAACGAGGTAAGAAAGCGGCTGGGTGGTGGCTGCGGCGGCGTCCGGCGCGGTGGAGGGGCACGGCGGCGCGGTGGCGGCTGAGGGGGCATTGGAGAAGGGGTTAATGGGGATAGGGTTTAGGGTAATTGATAGAGGAAGGGAGGGGGTTGCGTGTGGGTGGCAGAGGGCTGGCGGTGGTGGGTGGTGGTCCGCCGGGGGGGGAGGGTGGGCAGTGGCGGTGGGAAGAGAGGAAGAAAGAATAAAAAAGAAGGGGAGGGAGGGGGTGCGTGTGGGTGGTGGCGGCGTCTGGGCGGCGGCGGCGACTGGGTGGTGGTCGGGGCGGCGGCAGTGGTGGCTGGGTGGTGGTTGAGAGAAGAGGAGGGAGAGAGGGAGAAGAGGGTTGGGGGGCTGCGCGACTGATAGGGTTCGCGTGGCTGGGGGGTTATATTTTCGAGTCCACGCGGCCGCGTGGGGCACGCGGTCGCGTGGTTGGGGTGAAAATAGGAGCGACGCGATCGCGTGGGGCGTGCGATCGCATGAAAGGGGTGGAAGAGGGGATGACGCGATCGTGTGGGTCACGCGATCGCATCGCTGGAAATTGTGCTAAACGCACGACTCCAGCACCATTTCAGCACAACTCTCTGTCTCCTTCTAGGGCGATGTGCAATCCATGCGACGCGATCGCGTCGCTCACGCGGTCCCGTAGGATTGGTTTTGTGCAAGTGACGCGATCGCATGGGGCATGCGATCGCGTGAGCAATTTTGTGCAAAACGCACAAGGGCCGCACAATTCCAGCCTAACTCTCTGGACGTTGGATTTTTGACGCCGATCTCCAAGGCACACGGCCGCGTGGAAGACGCGGTCGCGTCGGTAGTGTATTCGCAGTATGACGCGATCGCATGGGACATGCGGTCGCATCATGCATCCATCTTTTTTTTTATGAAATGAATGCAGGATGCAATGCTTAATGTGAATGCTATGCATGATTCCAGGTTTAATAAAATAAAAACAAAATTCAAAAACAAACAAAACGAAATAAAATTAAAATTGCAAAAGGAACGATCATACCATGGTGGGTTGTGGCGGAGGGGCCTCTTGCTATGGCGGCTTATGTTTAAATTCGTCCAAAAATCTCCACCAGTGCTTGGTATGCCAATAGCCTCCGGGGTCCCATACTAGGCATGTAAAGCTTCTGAGCAGCTTCAGATAAATTTTCAGGCTCCCGGGGTGACAAATGTCAGAATAGATTCCAGGATCCCAAGCTTTGCTATTAAATCCGCCTCCGTCTTGATCTACATGTTTTCATTCGGGCAGTTTAAAGAGTAGAATCTCAGCATGGTGACCAAACATTCTCTGTGATCCATGAAATTGAGCATGATACCAATCCGTGTACTTTGAGGTGAAGCGTGGAACCTTATTGAACCTTGTGCACCAGCTCTGGGTACGAGCCATTTCCCTCTTACTCTTAAAGCCGCAAAGAGCTCTAAGCTGGCCATCTGTTTCACACAAACCATATTCAAGTGAATAAAGAAAGTTAAAGGTTAAGGATTGTACCCACTTGAAGCTTGTATTAGGTGGCAATGGCCTTGGGGTAGGTGTTTCCGATGGTTCTGTAAGTTCTACTCCCTTGTGCTCTTTCGTGAATTCCTCCACTTCCTTGCAAGAGTCTTCAAATGTAGTATCACCCTGGTCAAAGTCTTCTATATCTTCCTCATCACTCGAGTCATAGATTGGAGATTGAGAGAAATCTACCTCTGTATCATCTTTGTATTCATCTGGGAAAGATTCTTCAATCTCAGAGAATTCACTTGCAGATACAAGTTCATTACTAAGAAAGCTAGACTTGTGACTATCATCATCAAGGGAATTTGTGTCCTGGGTTATTCCGTCTGATTCGTCATAAACAACTTGCCTTGGAGATTGTACAATATCCTCCTTAGCATCAACTATAGCGTCTTTGACGGAGTTCTCCTCAGTTCTGGATTCCCATGGAGGTTCAGCATCTCCTAGATCTTCAACCAACTTTTCTTCTTGAACAATGACAGCTTCTTCTACTTGTTCTAGTACGAATTCGTTCTCTGTCTTATCCACTGGAGTTTCTGGTATTTCCTTTATGCTACGCTTTTCGTTAGACTGTTCACATGGGGATGTGGCTGATTCTTGTGTATTTGAGCGTCTAGAAACCCATTGAATTACTACTTGCTCCAGTTGTCGAATGGTTGTTTGAAATTTATTTACTGTTTTCGTTAGGCAAACCTCTACTTCTCGGGTTGCCGGACTTGGACATGATACAAAGGGAAGTGGTGGTGACTGGGAGTGATTGGATCGGTACTGGGGTAAGGAAGGATCATATGGTGGCGAATGGTGAAGAGAAGCTTGTGAGTGTGGTGGTTCGAGGTTATGTTGAAAGGATGGTTTATATGAACGGGGTGGGGCTTGTTGGTAGTTACAAGGTTGTCCACCATATCTTTCAGCTGGGTATGCACGGTAGAATGGTCTTTGTCCAGGATATCTCGGAGAGTGTTGCTGCCTAAAGGGTTGATTAGATCCTCTTGGCTCCATCCATCCTTGATTAGTCTGACCTTGATGCATATTCCTGCTGTAACTTCTATTTCCTTCAACAAAGTTAGAACCAAACTCAAAGCGAGAGGGGTGAGAATTCATGGTAGCAATTAAAGATAAAAAGGAAAAAACAAAAATAGAGAAACAAGCAAAAGAAAAATATTTACAATAACCAATAATAAGGCACACGTTAGCAGTTCCCCGGCAACGGCGCCATTTTGAAGAACCGAAGACTGATGGTTCAGAGGTTATAAAAACTCTCGTTGTAAGTATAGTTACTAAACCAAGCAATCAACCTTTCTTACAAACGTTTTGGGTGTCACAAGTAACAAACCCCTTTAAAAATTGTTAACCGAGTATTCAAACCTCGGGTCGTCTTCTCAAGGAACTGCAAGGAAGTGTGTTCTTATTATTGGTTATGGAGGTTGTAATCGGGGTTTAGAAGGTGAAAAGCAAGTGATTTAAATGACAAGTAAAGTAGATGGCAATTAAAATAAATAATTACTGTAAGCAAACTTCTGACAAGGTAAAAGAAATTGGAAGTCCAACTTAATTATCTCTCTCAACAATAATGAAAGTTGAATCTAAATTCCACTTAGTTAACCTTTACTAAAGCAAAGGAAAGTCAAGGGACTAATCAGTTTGACCTTCGAATCCTATTTATTTCCTAAGAAAAAGTTGGGATTATTGAAGTTCAGTTCAATTAGCAAGATAGTGATTATCAGTTATGTTGAGTTTGATAATGTTGAGTTATTGATTTCTTAACCAAGACCAAAAGGGGAAAAAGTAAATTGCTGGAATAGAATATCTTCAGATTGGAAACAACGGTAACACAAATTAAAGAGAAAGCAATTAATAACTGAAATACCTCAAATAATCATTAATTCAAATCATAACATGGAAAGGGTTCATAAGTCAAATTGGCAACATTTATAGATACGAATAAAAGCATTAAAGTAAAAGTAGCATAGAAACATAAATTAAAGTAAATACTAAACCTGGACCGAGAGTTACTCTTACAAACTAAGAGAAGTCCTAAATCCTAATCCTAATCCTAAGAGAGAGAGGAGAGAACCTCTCTCAAACTAAATCTAAATCATGGAAAGTGAAAATTGGCGAGCTCTCCCTGAATGGATGCATTCCCCCCTTCATAACCTCTGGTCTATGCCTTCTGGACTTGGATTTGGGCCAAAAAGGGCTTCAGAATTCGCTATGAGCGTTTTCTGCAATTTCTGGTGCGTGGCCTCTGTCACGCGTCCGCGTGGGTCACGCGGTCGCGTCATTCAGAGCATTTCCTTGCCACGCGGTCGCGTCAGTCATGCGACCGCGTCATGTGCGTTCTGCTTAAGGTGCACGGTCGCGTCAGTCATGCGGCCGCGTCGCTGCTGATTCGCGCTTGGCACGCGATCGCTTTGTCCATGCGATCGCGTGGATGCCAGTTTTTTCAGAAGCTCCGTTTTGTGCTTTCCTTCCATTTTTGTATGTTTCCTTTTCCATCCTTTAAGTCATTCTGCCTTAGAAAATCTGAAACTACTCAACACACTAATCACGGCATCGAATGGAAATAAAGGTAATTAAAATAATTAATATTAAAGCTTAGGAAACATGTTTTTCACATACATCACATAATAAGGAAGGGAAAGTAAAACCATGCAATTAATATGAATAAGTGGGTGAAGGATTGAATAAATCACTCAAACTAAGCACAAAATAACTCATGAAATATGGGTTTATCATGGACCAATCAATTTGATTCCTCAAGTCCTAGTCAACTCCTATGGAAAGACTAGCTTTAGAGGGATCCAAATCAATCAGCAATTTCCAATTTTCAATCAACTGCTAAGTTTGACAACTCAAGTGTCACCAATTACTCAATCAAAGCCAAAAGGGAAAAATCAAAATTATTTATATCATAAATAGAAGAAAACAATCATAAATCTGAAATACCTCAAATTGCATTTAAACATAAATTCAAATCTAACATGGGAAGGTTCATAAGCCAATTTGGCAACATAAGTAATTAACAAGTAAAAGTATTAGAATAAATAAAAGAAGAAGAGAAACATAAATTAAAGGAACATTGAACCTGGAATGAAGAAATAACCATAAGCTAAAAGAAATCCTAATTCTAAAACCTGAGAGAGAGGAGAGAGCTTCTCTCTCTAGAAAAATACATCTAAAATCTAAAATTGTGTATTCTGGAACATATGTTCAATGAATGATTTGAATCCTCCACTTTATAGCCTCTAATATGTGTTTTCTGGGCCGAAAACTGGGTCAAAAACAGCCCAAAAATTGCTGAAGACATTTTCTGCAATTTCCTACACGTGGCGTCCGTCACGCGTGTGCGTGGGTCATGCGTACGTGTCATTTGGAGATTTTCCTTGCCACGCGTACGCATCAGTTACGAGTACGCGTCGGTCGTGCTTTTTGCTAGGCGCGCGTTCGCGTCGTCCATGCGTGCGCGTCGCTTGCGTTTTGCGCTAGGCACGCGTCCGCGTCGTCCATGCATGCGCGTCGCTGCCATTTTCTTCAAAACTCCATTTTGTGTGTTCCTTCCATTTTTGCGTATTTTCTTTCTGTCCTCTAAGCCATTCCTGCCCTATGAAGCCTGAAAAATACTTAACACACAGATCACGGCATCGAATGGTAATAAAGGATAATTAAAATTAATATTTTTAAGGCATAGGAAACATGTTTTCACATATATCATGGAATAAGGAAGGAATTGTAAAACCATGCAAATCTTATGAATAAGTGGGTGAAGAATTGATAAAAACACTCAGTTGAGCATAAGATGAATCATAAAATAGGGGTTTATCACACCCTATGACATGACTGGAAGCTACACACAAGAGGACGCTTATGGCTATGCACAACCCACCATTGAGCAAGTAAATTACATGGGAAAATTCTCTAGAAATCTCAACAATGACTCTTATTCGAATACTTTCAATCAGGGATGGAGGAATCACCCTAATTTTGGATGGAAGGAGTAGCCGCAAAAGCCCCAACAGAGCTTTAATAACAACCAGGGCAAACTAAATTAGAATAGGTTTAACAACCGGTAGTTCCAACCCCCTTAGCAGTAGCAAGAGCTCTCTCAATCGCAGAGCATCTCTGACTTAGCCACAATAGTTTCTGAACTTTCCAAGACCACTAACAGCTTTATACAAGAGACAAGAGCTTCAATTTAGAACCTGGAAGTACAAGTGGGTCAGTTGATTAAGAGGATGCCTGAGAGACCTCCTAACATTCTTCCCAGTAATATAGATGTAAATCCAAGAGAAGAGTGTAAGGCCCTCATCATGGCCAAGGAGGCTGAGCCTAAGATGGTGCATGCTGTTGAAGAATTAAAAGGAGAAAAGGCTCAAGAACAGGCTAGAAGCACCTTGTTACACGCCCCATTGTTGGCACAGGAGCCTGAAGTACCACACCCTCAGAAGCTTCAAGAGGAGACGAAAGATGAGCAGTTCCCTCAATTTTTGGAAGTCTTTAAAATTTGCACATCAATTCCTTTTTCTGAGGTGTTGAAGAAGATGCCTCCCTATATGGCCTTCATGAAAAGCTTACTCTCTGAGAAGAAGGCCTTGAAGGGAGATGAACCTATGATCTTGACCAAGCAGTGCAGTGCACTAGTTCAGAAGAAGCTACCCAAGAAAATGCTAGACCCTGGAAGCTTCCTAATTCCCTGTATCATTGGGACAACTACATTTGAGAAGGCACTGTGTGATCTTGGCTCAAGCATAAATCTGATGTCACTATCTGTAATGAAGAAGCTGGAAATCCAAGAGGTACATCCTATAAGGATAGCATTAGAGATCGGAGACAAGTCCCAGAAGCAGGCATATAGATTAGTGGAGAATGTCCTAGTAAAGGTTGAATACCTCTTCCTCCTTGCAGACTTTGTGATACTTGACACAGAAGAGGATACAGATGACTCTATCCTCCTAAGAAGGCCAATCGTAGCCACTAGAAGAGCCCTGATTAATGTTGAGAAAGGAGAGTTAATGCTGAGGCTATGGGAAGACTATCTGGTTTTCAATGTCTTTAAACCGACACCACTCTCTGACAAAGGAGGTACCTGCATGCAGAGTTCAAAGCTCAAGCCTTTTCACTTGGTGGAAAGCCATACAGTTTTTCCTGACATCAAATCTAAGTTTGGTGTTGGGCATTTACCACCCACCAAAGATGGAGGAGGTCTTAAGAAGAAGGTACCTAAGGGCTGGAGGAATAAGAAGATTCCAACTGAGAACTTCTCACCCGGCATGAAAGTGGTGTTCACTAGAAGTCCAGTCATACCACATATTGTAAACAGGATCCTGTCTCTAGAGCATGTTGAGCTAATTCATGAGAGTAGAGGAAAGAAGTTCACAATGGGGGGTAAAGATCTGATCCCCTATGATCCTCCTCCTTAGAAGAGCTAACCGTCAAGCTAATGACGGTAAAGAAACACTTGTTGGGAGGCAAGCCAACCATAAGTATCCTTTAGTTCGTTTCAGTTTTATTTTAGTTTGTTTTCATTTCGATTTTTTTCATGGATCTTTAGAGCTTCTAGGTTTTCTAATGCTTGTGATCATGTACAGCGCTTAGAACAGGGACAAGATGACTTAGACAGAAAAATAGAGCACCCTAGAGGAAATCAGCTCGGAGCGCTATACGCCAAGGAGGGTGTTTAGCGCCAAGAGAGGGAGCTTTAGCTTGGGAGTTTAATGCCCAAAAGGGGGCATTCCAACACAATTTTTTGCTCCTCCTAGGGCGTTTAATGCCTATTACTGACGTTTAACACCAACAAGAAAAAAAATTGTGACCCCCTGCTGGCGTTAAACACCAGAACTGGCATTTAGCGCCCATGGAGCAGTCAACGAGGATGAAGGAATGGCTTTAGCCATTGGATAAACCCCAACACCCAATCCCCTTTCATCTATCCCATCCATCTTTCCTCCTAACAGCCCAAATTCAAATTCAATTTATCCCTTACCCTTCCCCCGCAACAAAGCTACTCCTCCTCCCCGTCTATAAATACCCCACTCTTCATCCACATTCACCAAACCTCAGACTACTCTCTCCATCTTACTAACCCTTCACCATACACACTCCCTTTTCTTTCTTTTCCCTTCTTCCTTAGCCAAAGCCGAAGCCTTCCCCTCCATTCCCCCTATCTATTCTATTTCTATTTTCCTTTTTCTTTTTTTCTATCTTTATTTTTCTCATGGACAAGAAAACCTTTTAAGTTTGGTGTTGGACGCTCCGCTTTTGTTCTTCAATATTTCACTATCCCATGGCACCCAAGACCGGAGAATCCTCCTCAATAAAGAGGAAAGAGAAGGTGCCTACCTCCAACCCATGGGACTTCACTCAGTTCTTCTCTAAGACACATGAGGAGCATTTTTATGAGGTAGTTGATAAACCCATATTTCATGAGTTCTTTTGTGCTTAATTTGAGTGATTTATATAATCCTTCACCCACTTATTCACATTAATTACATGATTTTACTTTCCCTTCCTTATTATGTGATGTAAATGAAAAACATGTTTCCTAAGATTTAAAATTAATTAATTTAATTACCTTTATTTCCATTCGATGCCGTGATTAGTGTGTTGAGTAGTTTCAGATTTTCTAAGGCAGAATGACTTAAAGGACGGAAAAGGAAACATATAAAATGGAAGGAGAAAGCAAAACGGAGCTTTAAGGAAACTAGTATCCACGCGATCGCATGGATGACGCGATCGCGTGCCAAGCACGAATCAGCAGCAACGCGGCCGCATGACTGACGCGACCGCGTGATCCACGCGGACGCGTGACAGAGGCCACGTATCAGAATTTACAGAATGCGCCCCCAGCGATTTCTGAAGCCCTTTTTGGCCCAGATCCAAGTACAGACAGCATAGAACAGAGGTTATAAAGTGTTGGAATGCACCCATTCAAGGAGAGCTCGTATATTTTACTTTTCAATGATTTAGATTTAGTTGAGAGGGAGATCTTCTCCTCTCTCTCTCTTAGGATTTAGGATTGCTTCTTATTTTAAGAGTGACTCTCAATCCAAGTTTTATATTTCTTTGTTTTAAACTTCCCTTTCACTTTATTTATTTATTTCAATATCTGAGTTGGCTATTTACCTTTACAATTGGATCTAAGAATTCTTCCATGTTATAGATTGTTATCTGAATTAATAATATTTGAGGTATTTTCAGTTTATGATTGTTCTCTTTGATTTAAGTTACCATTGCTTCCCATCTAAGGATATTTTTATTATTCTATCAATTTTACTTTTTCCCTTTTTGGTTCTGGTTAAGGATTCAGTAACTCAACAGTTATTAAACTCAACATAATTGATAATCGTTATCTTGCTAATTGAGCTGAACTTAAGTAATCCCTACCTTTTCTTAGGAAATAAATAGGATTCAAAGGTCAATTTAATTAGCCCCTTGACTTTCCCTTGCCCTAGTAAAGGTTGACCAAGTGGAGTCTAGATTCAACCTTCATTATAGTTGAGAGAGATAACTACGTTGGACCTCCAACTTCTCTTACCTTGCCAAAAGTCTACTTTACAGTGTTTATTTATTTTAATTGCCATTTACTTTACCTGTCATTTAAATTACTCGCCTCTCATCTTCTAAACCCCGATTACAACCTTTATAGCCAATAATAAGAACATACTTCCTCGCAGTTCCTTGAGAAGATGACCCGAGGTTTGAATACTCGGTTAATAATTTCTAAAGGGGTTTGTTACTTGTGACACCCAAAACGTTTGTACGAAGGGATTTCTGTCGGTTTAGAGACTATATCTACAACGTAACTATTTCTATGAATCTCTTTACTGGTAAAAATCTAAACGTCAAAATGGCGCCGTTGCCGGGGAACTGCTAACGTGTGCCTTATTATTGGTTATTGTAAATATTTTTCTTTTGCTTGTTTATTTAATTTTGTTTTTCCTTTTTATCTTTATTTGCTACTATGAACTCTCATCCCTCTCGCTTTGAGTTTGGTTCTAATGTTGTCAAAGGAAATAGAAGTTACAGCAGGAATGTGCATCAAGGTCAGACCAATCAAGGATGGTTGGGACCAAGAGGATCTAATCAACCCTTTTGGCAGCAACACCCTCCGAGATATCCTGGACAAAGACCGTTCTACAGTGCATGCCCAGCTGAAAGACATGGTGGACAACCTTGTAACTACCAACAAGCCCCACCCCGTGCATATAAACCATCCTTTCAACATAACCTCGAACCACCACACTCACAAGCTTCTCTTCACCATTCGCCACCATATGATCCTTCCTTACCCCAATACCAATCAAATCGCTCCCAATCACCACCAATTTCCTTTGTATCATGTCCAAGTCCAGCAACCCAAGAAGCAGAGGATCGCCTAAGGAAAACAGTAATTAAATTTCAAACAACCATTAAACAACTGGAGCAAGCGATGATTTAATGGGCTTCTAGACGCTCAAATATACAAGGATCAACCACAGCTCCATGTGGACAGCCCAATGAAGAGCGTAGCATGAAGGAGATGCCAGAAACTCCAATAGACAAGACAGAGAATGAATTTGTACTAGAACAATTAGAAGAAGCTGTCTTTGTTCAAGAAGAAGAGTTGGTTGAAGATCTAGGAGATGCTGAACTTCCATGGGAATCCAGAATTGAGGAAAACTCCATCCAGGGTGCTACAGTTGATGCTAAGGAGGATACTGTACAATCTCCAAGGCAAGTCGTTTACGAAGAATCAGACGGAATAATCCAAGAAGCAAATTCTCTTGATGATGATAGTCACAAGTCTAGCTTTCTTGGTGATGAACTTGCATCCGCAAGTGAATTCTCTGAGATCGAAGAATCTTCCCCAAGTGAATATGAAGATGATGCGGAGGTAGATTTCTCTCAACCTCCAATCTATGACTCAAGTGATGAGGAAGACACAGAAGACTTTGACCAGGACACAGATACAATTGAAGATCTTTGCAAAGAAGTGGAGGAATTCACAGAAGAGCACAAGGAAACGGAACTTGCAGAACCACCAAAAACACCTATCCCAAGGCCATTACCACCTAATACAAGCTTCAAGTGGGTACAATCCTTAACTTATAATTATACTTATTCACTTGAATATGGTTTAATTGAAATAGATGGCCAACTTAGAGCTCTCTGCGGCTTTAAGAGTAAGAGGGAAATGGCTCATACTCAGAGCTGGTGCACAAGGTTCAATAAGGTTCCACGCTTCACCTCGAAGTACACGGATTGGTATCATGCTCAACTGCATGGATCACGGAAAACGTTTAGTCACCAAGGTGAGATTCTACTTTTTAAACCGTCCGGATGGAAACATGTAGATCAAGACGGAAGCGGACTTAAAAGCAAGGCTTGGAATCCTGGACTCTATTCTGACATTCGTAGTCCCGGGAACCTGAAGATCTGTTTGGAGCTGCTCAGAAGCTTTGCATGCTTAGTTTGGGACCCCAGAGGCTATTGGAATTCCAAGCACTGGTGGAGATTTTTGGACGAATTTAAACATAAACCACCATAATAGTATACTCCTCCAATGTCCAACTTAAGGACTTTAACTAAAAGTGCTAGGTGGGAGACAACCCACCATGGTATGGTCGCTTCTTTTTCAATTTATTTCTTGTTAAATGCTTTCATTTTTCCTTTTTCATTTTAATCTATTAAACCTGGAATCATGCATAGCATTCATGTTAATCATTGCATTCTGCATTTTTCATGCATATAAAAAAAAAGGGGGTGCACAACGCGACCGCATGCCCCATGCGATCGCGTCATATTGCGAAAAACACCACCCGCGCGACCGCGTGACACACGCGGCCGCGTGATATATATATCGGCGTAAGGATCCAACGAACAGAAAGTTAGGCTGGAATCGTGCGGCCCTTGTGCGTTTCGCACAAATTGGCCCACGCGATCGCATGCCCCATGCGATCGCGTCACTTGCACAATACCAATCCCACGCGACCGCGTGAGCGACGCGATCGCGTCGCATGGATTGCATATCACCCCAAAAGGAGACAGAGAGTTGCGCTAAAATGGCACTGGAGTCGTGCGTTTAGCACAAATTCTAGCGACGCGATCGCGCGACCCACGCGATCGCGTCACCCTTCTTTTCCCCCCTCTCATGCGATCGCGCACCCCACGCGATCGCGTCACTTCCATTTTCGTCCCAACCACGCGACCGCGTGCCCCACGCGGCCGCGTGGATTCGAAAATATAACCCCCCAGTCTGCGAACCCTATCAGTCGCGAAGCCCCCCACCCCCAACCCTCTTCTCCCTCTCTGCTCCCTCTCCCTCCAACCACCACCCAGCCTCACCCAGCCACCACCGCCGGCCATCCAGACGCCGCCGCCATACCGGACGCAGCCGCCACAACCCCCTCCCCTCCCTTCTTCTCCCTTCTTCCTCTCTCCACCCCTCTCCACCACTGCCTCCGCGACCACTGCCCCCCCACCGCCGGTCATCCAACCTCGCCCCCCTCTCTTCGCCACCCACCCGCACCCCCCTTCTTCTATCACTAACCCAAAACCCTCGCCGCCACTGCCCCCATCAACCGCCACCGCGACACCGTGCGCCGCCACCGCGCCGAACGCCGCCGCAGCCACCTTCTTCCCCGTTCCACCCCTTCCGCCTACCAAGTTCCGCAAAACGCAACCCCCTTTTATTCGTTCGTCGTTTTTTCTGTACTTTTTTCCGTTTCTGTTCATCACTAGGATAGATAGATATGCATGCTGTAATGGATTTTTAGGTTGTTAGGTAGCTTAGCCTCTGGTTAGTGGATCTAGGTCTGTTTACTTGCACTGTTCCTGTTTATGTTTTATCATAACTGTAATTTTGCTGTTCCTGTGACCTCGTTCATATGTTGTGATTTCTTGCAATTGTTGCTTGTTACTCTAAATTTTCCTGTTTCTATTCATTGCTGGTAACTGCAGCTAGTTTTTAATTCATATGAACTGCTATGATTACTGTTTATTTTCCGGGATAATCCAATTTTAGCTGGAATACTGCCCAAATTTTTTTAAAAATTTTTTTTCATTCATGTTTTGGTTTGGCATTTCTGAACTCTGTTTTACTCTACTTTACCCAAACCATTTCATGAATGCTATGGCAGACATTCTTATCCTCTTTAATTTCCTGGTTCATAAACTGCATTTGTGATTCACTGATTCAAATTTTTGCTTTCTTTATTTCTATTCGAATCAGCATCACCCTGTTTTTCTTGTTCAATTATGAGTACTTCTATTCTTCCCTATGAATCTTTGTTATATGGAATTTTTCTATGCCACTTACTTTAACCCGCACTTTACTAACTCACTAATTTTAATTTACTAATTTCTTTTTCAAATTCTAACCATATTAACCATTTTAATCTCTTTTCTAATTATTTTCACTTTCCTCTAACTTTCTAACCATGGCATATTGATTATTTTTTCCATTTAACATAAATTCAATCATATTCCATATACTCATTTTCCTTATTTTACTTCTCCTTTGCCGCTTTGAGTTTCCTTTGTTTAATTGCCTAATTGCTTTCCTATTTTTATACATATCCTGATTTTCTGTTTTTCAGGATGTCTGCCTCACAGAGAAAAGGAAAAGGCAAGGCTACTGGCAAGCGCAAGAGAGGAGATTCCTCCCAGTCCATCATTGCTCTAATGCACGATTCTTCATGGCGGGAGAAGAACTTCACACAGCAGGAAAAGGCTGACCAGTTGCTCCCTGCGAATGATCTTATAAAATTTGCAAACCGGTACTGTGAGCTGAAGTACCCGGCTTTTGCAAACTCCAGAAATCTATATCTGGAACGAACTCTGAAGATTCCAGAAGCACTCCAGTAGTACACCACTGAGCAGATCAAGCAAAGGGGCTGGTTCTTTCTGGAAAAAACACTGACAGAGGTCAATTCATCTTGGGTACGGTAATTCTACTGCAACTACTATCTCACTACCCTAGATGCAGTGAACCTGAGGGGAAAAAAAATTCTGGTCACTGAAGAGGCCTTAGAGGACATTCTCCGGCTCCCAGCCAAGTCCGATCAGCCTGATGGTTATTCAAAGGCTGAGGAGGACATGCGCCAGATGCAGTTTGATTGGGATGCCGTAAAGGCACGGATAGCTCTCGACCCGACAGTCCCTTGGGAGATGGGTCAGGACACTACCATGCCTAGAGGGATCAAGAGAGCATACTTAAACGATGAGGCTCGGCAATGGCATCAGATCTTGAGTAATTATGTGATGCCGAGTACCCACGAGACGGAGATCCCGGCTGCTATGATCACCCTCCTTTGGTGTGTGCTGGAGGGTAAGGACCTTTATCTGCCACATTTCATTCGGCACTATATGGCCAGGGTCAACGTCCGAGGCACCCTCCCCTTTCCATATCTAGTTACTCAGCTTGGCCGTCGAGCTGACGTGCCATGGGAGGCTGCCGATGAAAGACCACCAGTGGCGGATTGCAGGAAGATCATTCCGCACAGTCGGAACTTCTTAGCCTTGGGCCACAGACCACCACCATTCACTGCTACTGATGAGTCAGCCCCACCGTCTGCTGGACCCTCTTCCTCCACTGCTGCACCACCTACCCCTGCTACCACCACTGCACCTCCACCTGCCACAGAGCCTGTCTATCATCTGGTGCACCGCTTGTTCCGACGACTTGACCAGATGGAGTGTCGCAACAAGCGGCGCTATGAGCACCTAAAGCTGATGATACGATCTGGAGACATCCCCTCCGAGCCCGACACACCATGCGAGGCATCTGAGGAAGAGGCGGATGCGCCCGAGGCATAGACCCATCCCCAGGAGGCAGCACCTGCCACACCACAGGCAGCGGTCCCACATCAGATTGAGGCTGCGGATCTTGAGATCCCGATTCAGTCAGCACCTCCTCCACAGCAGCCAGACCCTCAGCCCACCACCACCACTGAGACTCCAGCTACCATCCCTCCCAGTGATGACACTCCTTCACACCCGGCTTGATTGAGCATCGAGGACGATGCTTCCTTTTAAGTGTGGGGAGGTCGCGGATGAGCGGATAATTTATACGCTTTTTGGCATTGTTTTTAGTATGTTTTTAGTAGGATCTAGTTACTTTTAGGGATGTTTTCATTAGTTTTTATGTTAAATTCACATTTCTGGACTTTACTATGAGTTTGTGTGTTTTTCTGTGATTTCAGGTATTTTTTGGCTGAAATTGAGGGACTTGAGCAAAAATCAGATTTAGAGGTTGAAGAAGGATTGCTGATGTTGTTGGATTCTGACCTCCCTGCACTCAAATTTGATTTTCTAGAGCTACAGAACTCGAAATGGTGCGCTTCCAATTGCGTTGGAAATTAGACATCCAGGGCTTTCCAGCAATATATAATAGTCTATACTTTGGCCAAGAATAGACGACATAAACTGGCGTTCAACGCCAGATTTCTGCCCAAATCTGGCGTCCAGCGCCAAAAAAGGAGCCAAAACCAGAGTTGAACGCCCAAACTGGCACAAAAGCTGGCGTTCAACTCCAAGAAGGACCTCTATACGTGCAACACTCAAGCTCAGCTCAAGCACACACCAAGTGGGCCCCGGAAGTGGATTTAAGCATCAATTACTTACTCATGTAAACCCTAGTGACTAGTTTATTATAAATAGGACCTTTTACTATTGTATTAGACATCTTTGGTCTCAGTTTTAATCCATTCTTCATCTTAGGAGACTATTGATCACGTTTTAGGGGGCTGGCCATCTCGGCCATGCCTGGACCTTCACTTATGTATTTTCATACGGTAGAGTTTCTACACTCCATAGATTAAGGTGTAGAGCTCTGCTGTTCCTCAAAGATTAATGCAAAATACTTCTGTTTTCTATTCAATTCATCTTATTTCACTTCTAAGATATCCATTCGCACTCAAGAACGTGATGAAGGTGATGATTATGTGTGACGTTCATCACCATTCTCCCCTATGAACACGTGCCTGACAAACACTTTCGTTCTACATGAAATAAGCTAGAATGAATATCTCTTAGATCTCTTAACCGGAATCTTCGTGGCGTAAGCTAGAATGATGGCGGCATTCAAGAGAATCCGGAAGGTCTAAACCTTGTCTGTGGTATTCTGACTAGGATTCAATGATTGAATGACTGTGACGAGCTCTAAACTCGCGATTGCAGAGCGTTAGTGACAGACGCAAAAGGATAGTAAATCCTATTCCAGCATGATCGAGAACCGACAGATGAATAGCCGTTCCGTGACAGGGTGCGTGAGCATATTATTCACTGAGAGGATAAGATGAAGCCATTGGCAAGGGTGATGCCTCCAGACGATTAGCCATGCCGTGACAGGGCATTGGATCATTTTCCCGAGAGATGACCGAAAGTAGCCATTGACAGTGGTGATGTATCACATAAAGCCATCCATGGAAAGGAGTAAGACTGATTGGATGAAGATAGCAGGAAAGCAGAGGTTCAGAGGAACGAAAAGCATCTCCATTCGCTTATCTGAAATTCCTACCAATGATTTGCATAAGTACCTCTATCCCTATTCTATTATTTATTATTCGAAAACATCATTATCAATTTATATCTACCTAACTGAGATTTGCAAGGTGACCATAGCTTGCTTCATACCAACAATCTCCGTGGGATTCGACCCTTACTCACGTAAGGTATTACTTGGACGACCCAGTGCACTTGCTGGTTAGTTGTATCGAAGTTGTGAACCATGGTATTGGCACCATGTTCTTGGCGCCATTGCCAGGGAAAGAAAGAGCCATGAATTTTACATAATCAAAGTGTAATCACGATTGCGCGTACCAAGTTGCTCACGTTGCCAGGGATTGTTTGAGCCTGGACATCACAATTTCGTGCACCAAGTTTTTGGCGCCGTTGCCGGGGATTGTTCGAGTTTGGACAACTGACGGTTCATCTTGTTACTCAGATTAGGTAATTTTCTTTTTATTTTCTTTTCAAAAATTTTTCAAAAATCTTTCAAAATTTTCTCCTTTGTTTTTGAAAAAAAAATTTTTAAAATAAAAATGTTTTCAAAAATAAATTATTCTATGACTTCAAAATTTTTAAGAATGAATTCTAGTGTTTCAGGAAGCATGGCTGGCTGTAAAGCCATGTCTAATACGACTGTAGAGCATGTTAGACGTGTCATGTCTGAGTTACATACTAAAGCTTGGCTGGCTAATATGCCAAGCCTGACCCTTTGATTGGAGCTTTAGAGCATAAGATTCCTAGAATTCATATTAAAAATTTTGGAACCCTTATTTTTCTTTTTCAAAATGATTTTCGAAAATTTTAAAATAAAAATACAAAAAAAAATTCATAAAATCATAAAAATCAAAAATATTTTTGTGTTTCTTGTTTGAGTCTTGAGTCATGTTATAAGTTTGGTGTCAATTGCATGTGCATCTTGCATTTTTTTTCGAAAATTTATGCATTCATAGTGTTCTTCATGATCTTCAAGTTGTTCTTGGTAAGTCTTCTTGTTTGATCTTTGCATTTGCATGTTTTGTGTCTTTTCATGTTTATCATATGCATTCTTGAATTCTTAGTGTCTAAGCATTAAAGAATTCTAAGTTTGGTGTCTTGCATGTTTTCTTTGCATTAAAAATTTTTCAAAAATAAGTTCTTGGTGTTCATCTTGACATTCAAAGTGTTCTTGGTGTTCATCTTGACATTCATAGCATTCTTGCATGCATTCATTGTTTTGATCTAAAAATTTCATGCATTGCATAATTTTCATGTTTTTCATAAAAATTTTAAAAATCAAAAAAAAAATATCTTTCCCTTTTTCTCTCATCAAATTCGAAAATTTGAGTTGACTTTTTCAAAATTTTTTAAAATCAAGTTGTTTCTTATGAGTCAAATCAAATTTTCAATTTGAAAATCTTATCTTTTTCAAAATCTTTTTCAAAAATCAAATCTTTTTCAAAATTCTTAGTTATTTTCGAAAATTCCAAAAATATTTTTCAAAAATATTTTTCTTATTTTTATATCAAATTTTTGAAAATAACATAATCAATTAATGTTTTGATTCAAAAATTTGAAGTTTGTTACTTACTTGTTAAGAAAGATTCAAACTTTAAGTTCTAGAATCATATCTTGTGATTTCTTATGAATCAAGTCATTAATTGAGATTTTAAAATTCAAATCTTTTTCAAAACTAACTTCTAAAATATCTTCTTATCTTATCTTTTTCAAAAATATCTTTTCAAAATATCTTTTCTAACTTCCTAACTTCTTATCCTTTCAAAATTTGTTTCAACTAACTAACTAACTTTTTGTTTGTTTCTTATCTTTTTCAAAACCACCTAACTAACTCTCTCTCTCTCTCATTTTCGAAAATATCTCCCTCTTTTTCAAAATTTCTTTTTAATTGAACTAATTATTTTATTTTTTATTTGAATTTTCGAAAAAAAATTACTAACCCTTTTCAAAAAAAAAAATTTCGAAAATTACTAACATTTTTCAAAAACCATTTTCGAAAATTACTAACTCTTTTTCAAAAATATTTTTCGAAAATTCTCCCTCTCCCATCTCATTCTATTTATTCATTCATATCCTAACATCTCATCTCACATATCTAGCCTCCTCACAGTTGTGTTTCTTCCATTATATTACATTCTTTGTCTCCCCCTCTTCTTCTACTCACACAGGGATCCCTATACTGTGGTATAAAGGATCTCTATTATTATTATTATTTTTCTGTGCCTTCTTCTTTGTCATATGAGCAGGAGCAAGGATAAGAACATTCTTGTGGAAACAGATCCAGAACCTGAAAGGACTCTGAAGAGAAAATTAAGAGAAGCTAAAATACAACAATCCAGAGATAACCTTTCAGAAATTTTCAAACAGGAGAAGGAGATGGCAGCCAAAAATAATAATAATGTAAGGAAGATGCTTGGTGACTTCACTGCACCTAATTCCAATTTACATGGAAGAAGCATCTCCATTCCTGCCATTGGAGCAAACAACTTTGAGCTGAAACCTCAATTAGTTTCTCTGATGCAGCAGAACTGCAAGTTTCATGGACTTCCATCTGAAGATCCTTTTCAGTTCTTAACTGAATTCTTGCAGATATGTGATACTGTTAAGACTAATGGAGTAGATCCTGAAGTCTACAGGCTCATGCTTTTCCCTTTTGCTGTAAGAGACAGAGCTAGATTATGGTTGGATTCTCAACCCAAAGACAGCCTAAACTCTTGGGATAAGCTGGTCACGGCTTTCTTAGCCAAGTACTTTCCTCCTCAAAAGCTGAGCAAGCTTAGAGCTGATGTTCAAACCTTCAGACAGAAAGAAGGTGAATCCCTCTATGAAGCTTGGGAAAGATACAAACAGTTGACCAAAAAGTGTCCTTCTAACATGCTTTCAGAATGGACCATCCTGGATATATTCTATGATGGTTTATCTGAGCTATCAAAGATGTCACTGGACACTTCTGCAGGTGGATCCATTCACCTAAAGAAAACGCCTGCAGAAGCTCAAGAACTCATTGACATGGTTGCTAATAACCAGTTCATGTACACTTCTGAAAGGAATCCTGTGAGTAATGGGACACCTATGAAGAAGGGAGTTCTTGAAGTTGATACTCTGAATGCCATATTGGCTCAGAATAAAATATTGACTCAGCAAGTCAATATGATCTCTCAGAGTCTGCATGGAATGCAAGCTGCATCCAACAGTACTCAAGAGGCTTCTTATGAAGAAGAAGCTTATGATCCTGAGAACCCTGCAATAGCAGAGGTGAATTACTTAGGTGAACCTTATGGAAACACCTATAACTCATCATGGAGAAATCATCCAAATTTCTCATGGAAGGATCAAAAGCCTCAACAAGGCTTTAATAATGGTGGAAGAAACAGGTTTAACAATAATAAACCTTTCCCATCATCCACTCAGCAACAGACAGAGAACTCTGAACAAAATGCTTCTAATTTAGCAAATCTAGTCTCTGATCTATCTAAGGCCACTGTGAGTTTCATGAATGAAACAAGGTCTTCCATTAGAAATCTGGAAGCACAAGTGGGCCAGCTGAGTAAAGGGATCACTGAAATCCCTCCCAGTACTCTCCCAAGCAATACAGAAGAGAACCCAAAAGGAGAGTGCAAGGCCATTGACATAAGCAAAATGGCCGAACCCAATGAGGGAGAGGAAGACGCAAATCCCAAGGAGGAAGACCTCCTGGGACGTCCAGTGATCAATAAAGAGCTTCCCTCTGAGGAACCAAAGGAATCTGAGACTCATCTAGAGACCATAGAGATTCCATTGAACCTCCTTATGCCCTTCATGAGCTCTGATGAGTATTCCTCTTCTGAAGAGAATGAGGATGTTACTGAAGAGCAAATTGCCAAGTTTCTTGGTGCAATCATGAAGCTAAATGCCAAATTATTTGGCATTGATACTTGGGAAGTTGAACCTCCCTTGTTCATCAATGAACTAAGTAATCTGGATCAACTGACATTGCCTCAGAACAGACAGGATCCTGGAAAGTTCATAATACCCTGCACCATAGGCACTATGATCTTTAAGGCCTTGTGTGACCTTGGTTCAGGAATAAACCTCATGCCCCTCTCTGTAATAGAGAAACTGGGAATCTATGGGGTGCAAGCTGCTAAAATCTCATTAGAGATGGCAGACAGTTCAAGAAAACAGGCATATGGACAAGTAGAGGACGTGTTAGTAAAGGTTGAAGGCCTTTACATCCCTGCTGATTTCATAGTCCTGGATACTGGAAAGGAAGAGGATGAATCCATCATCCTAGGAAGACCTTTCCTGGCCACAGCAAGAGCTGTGATTGAGGTTGACAGAGGTGAAATAGTCCTTCAATGGAATGAGGACTCCCTTGTGTTTAAAACTCAAGGATCTCCCTCTGCAACCATGGAGAGGAAGCAGAAAAGGCTTCTCTCAAAGCAGAGTCAACCAGAGCCCCCACAGTCAAACTCTAAGTTTGGTGTTGGGAGGCCACAACCAAACTCTAAGTTTGGTATTGAACTCCCATATCCAAACTCTAAGTTTGGTGTTGGAGAGTTTCAACAATGCTCTGAACATCTGTGAGGCTCCATGAGAGCCCACTGTCAAGCTATTGACATTAAAGAAGCGCTTATTGGGAGGCAACCCAATGTTTATTTATCTAACTATATTTTTCTTAGTTATATGCCTTTGTAGGTTCATGATCATGTGGAGTCACAAAATAAACAAAAAAATCAAAAACGGAATCAAAAACAGCAGAAGAAAAATCACACCCTGGAGGAGCATCTGTCTGGCGTTCAAACACCAGAACAGAGCATGGTTCTGGTGCTGAACGCCCAGAATGGGCAGCATCCTGGCGTTGAACGCCCAGAACAAGCATAGTTCTGGCGTTCAACGCCAGAAATGGCAGCAAAGGGGCATTGAACGCCCAAAATGGGCACCAACCTGGTGCTGAACGCCCAGAGTTGTGTGCAAGGGCATTTTACATGCCTAAATTGGTGCAGGGATGTAAATGCCTTGACACCTCAGGATCTGTGGACCCCACAAGATCCCCACCTACCTCATCATCTCTCTTTCCATTCATTATCATCCCTTCTGTTTTCCATTTACCACTCACATCCATACACCCACTACCTTCAAAATTCAACATCTCTCTCCCACCCAATCCCACCCATATGGCCGAATACACACTCCCATCCATCTCCTCCATATCTTCTTCTTATTCTTCTATTCTTTCTTCTTTTGCTCGAGGGCGAGCAACATTCTAAGTTTGGTGTGGTAAAAGCATAGCTTTTTTGTTTTTTCCATAACCATTGAGGGCACCTAAGGCTAGAGAAACCTCTAGAAAGAGGAAAGGGAAGACAAAAGCTTCCATCAAGGGTCTATAGCTCAGTGGTAGAACATTTGACTGCAAATCAAGAGATCCCTGAGATACCTCTGGGGATACATTTTCTTCCACACAATTATTGGAAGCAACTAAGGGTGGAACATCAAGAGCACTCCATCATCCTTCATGAAATCAGAGAAGATCTAAAAGCAATGAAGGAGGAGCAACAAAGACAAGGAAGAGACATAGAAGAGCTCAAAGACATCATTGGTTCCTCAAGAAGGAAACGCCACCATCACTAAGGTGGATTCATTCCTTGTTCTTATTTCTTCTGTTTTTCGTTTTCTATGTTTGTGCTTATCTATGTTAGTAACTATGTCTGAAAGTTATGAATGTCCTATGAATCCATCACCTCTCTTAAATGAAAAATGTTTTAAATCAAAAGAACAAGAAGTACATGAGTTTCGAATTTATCCTTGAACTTAGCTTAATTATATTGATGTGGTGACAATGCTTCTTGTTTTCTGAATGTATGCTTGAACAGTACATATGTCTTTTGAAGTTGTTGTTTAAGAATGTTAAATATGTTGGCTCTTGAAAGAATGATGACTAGGAGACATGTTATTTGATAATCTGAAAAATTATAAAAATGATTCTTGAAGCAAGAAAAAGCAGCAAAGAACAAAGCTTGCAGAAAAAAAAAATAATAGGCGAAAAAAAATAGAAAGAAAAAGCAAGCAGAAAAAGCCAAAAGCTCTTAAAACCAAGAGGCAAGAGCAAAAAGCCAATAACCCTTAAAACCAAAAGGCAAGGGCAAATAAAAAGGATCCCAAGGCTTTGAGCATCAGTGGATAGGAGAGCCTAAAGGAATAAAATCCTGGTCTAAGCGGCTAAACCAAGCTGTCCCTAACCATGTGCTTGTGGCGTGTAGGTGTCAAGTGAAAACTTGAGACTGAGCGGTTAAAGTCAAGGTCCAAAGCAAAAAAAGAGTGTGCTTAAGAACCCTGGACACCTCTAATTAGGGACTTTAGCAAAGTTGAGTCACAATCTGAAAAGGTTCACCCAATTATGTGTCTGTGACATTTATGTATCCGGTGGTAATACTGGAAAACAAAGTGCTTAGGGCCACGGCCAAGACTCATAAAGAAGCTGTGTTCAAGAATCATCATACTGAACTAGGAGAATCAATAACACTATCTGAACTCTGAGTTCCTATAGATGCCAATCATTCTGAACCTTAATGGATAAAGTGAGATGCCAAAACTATTCAAGAGGCAAAAAGCTATAAGTCCCGCTCATTTGATTGGAGCTATGTTTCATTGATAGTTTGGAATTTATAGTATATTCTCTTCTTTTTATCCTATTTGATTTTCAGTTGCTTGGGGACAAGCAACAATTTAAGTTTGGTGTTGTGATGAGCGGATAATTTATACGCTTTTTGGCATTATTTTTAGTATGTTTTTAATAGGATCTAGTTACTTTTAGGAATGTTTTCATTAGTTTTTATGTTAAATTCACATTTCTGGACTTTACTATGAGTTTGTGTATTTTTCTGTGATTTCAGGTATTTTCTGGCTGAAATTGAGGGACTTGAGCAAAAATCAGATTCAGAGGTTGAAGAAGGACTGCTGATGCTGTTGGATTCTGACCTCCCTGCACTCAAATTTGATTTTCTGGAGCTACAGAACTTGAACTGGCACGCTTCCAATTGCGTTGGAAAGTAGACATCCAGGGCTTTCCATTAATATATAATAGTCCATACTTTGGCCAAGAATAGACGATGTAAACTGGCGTTCAACGCCAGCTTTCTGCCCAAATCTGGCATCCAGCGCCAGAAAAGGAGCCAAAACCAGAGTTGAACGCCCAAACTGGCACAAAAGCTGGCGTTTAACTCCAAGAAGGACCTCTACACGTGCAACACTCAAGCTCAGCCCAAGCACACACCAAGTGGGCCCCGGAAGTGGATTTAAGCATCAATTACTTACTCATGTAAACCCTAGTGACTAGTTTATTATAAATAGGACCTTTTACTATTGTATTAGACATCTTTGGTCTCAGTTTTAATCCATTCTTCATCTTAGGAGACTATTGATCACGTTTTAGGGGGCTGGCCATCTCGGCCATGCCTGGACCTTCACTTATGTATTTTCATACGGTAGAGTTTCTACACTCCATAGATTAAGGTGTGGAGCTCTGCTGTTCCTCAAAGATTAATGCAAAGTACTTCTGTTTTCTATTCAATTCATCTTATTTCGCTTCTAAGATATCCATTCGCACTCAAGAACGTGATGAAGGTGATAATTATGTGTGACGCTCATCACCATTCTCCCCTATGAACACGTGCCTGACAAACACTTCCGTTCTACATGAAATAAGCTAAAATGAATATCTCTTAGATCTCTTAACCGGAATCTTCGTGGCGTAAGCTAGAATGATGGTGGCATTCAAGAGAATCTGGAAGGTCTAAACCTTGTCTGTGGTATTCTGAGTAGGATTCAATGATTGAATGACTGTGACGAGCTCCAAACTCGCGATTGCGGGGCGTTAGTGACAGACGCAAAAGGATAGTAAATCCTATTCCAGCATGATCGAGAACCGACAGATGAATAGTCGTGCCGTGACAGGGTGCGTGAGCATATTATTCACTGAGAGGATAAGATGAAGCCATTGGCAAGGGTGATGCCTCCAGACGATTAGCCGTGCCGTGACAGGGCATTGGATCATTTTCCCGAGAGATGACCGAAAGTAGCCATTGACAGTGGTGATGTATCACATAAAGCCAGCCATGGAAAGGAGTAAGACTGATTGGATGAAGATAGCAGGAAAGCAGAGGTTCAGAGGAACGAAAAGCATCTCCATTCGCTTATCTGAAATTCCTACCAATGATTTACATAAGTACCTCTATCCCTATTCTATTATTTATTATTCGAAAACATCATTATCAATTTATATCTGCCTAACTGAGATTTTCAAGGTGACCATAGCTTGCTTCATACCAACAATCTCCGTGGGATTCGACCCTTACTCACGTAAGGTATTACTTGGACGACCCAGTGCACTTGCTGGTTAGTTGTATCGAAGTTGTGAACCATGGTATTGGCACCATGTTCTTGGCGCCATTGCCAGGGAAAGAAAGAGCCATGAATTTTACATAATCAAAGTGTAATCACGATTGCGCGTACCAAGTTGCTCACATTGCCAGGGATTGTTTGAGCCTGGACATCACAATTTCGTGCACCAGTCGCCATCTCTGGCGTTTATTTTGGTGAACCACTACATACTTTTTCTTTTATTTTGGATATTTTTCTATATTTTTCCTTTTACTGTTATTTTCTGAGTACTTATACATTGCTTTTATGTATTTTTACTCTATTCTCTGCATTTTCCATCTTTAGTTCATATTTTAGCCATTTAGTTTATTTTAGTTATTTAGTTTAGTTTGTAATTCTAATTATTAGTGGATTAATTAGTATAGTTTACCCTTTTTAGCATAAGATAGTATAGTTTAAATTGAAAAATATAAAAAGGAAGTAAGCTAGGAAATTGAACATATCAGATTTAAATCCACAAACCTTATATATAGCATTACATGATGTAGTTAAGCTGACAACATTTCATCAAGGAGGAACATTAAAACTTTAAAAGCCACCCTAAATAATTTTTTTATGAGAATAATGGGAATTTTTAACTAAACCTGCATACAATATATAAATGATATATGATGCTTGAGTTAGAGAACACACAGCCTGTGAGTCTTGAGCTTAAATTGTATGGTTGCATTCAAACCATAATTTCATTTCTGTGTGTTTCATCTCTTTTTATTCTGATGTTCTTTCCTTTGCTTTAATCTATATATCCAATTATAGAATATAGAATAGATACATACCAAGAGAATGATTGAGGCCATCATTTGATTTTAGCTCACTCACCCCAAATTAGCCTACCTTTTACATCACCCTTGTTAGCCCCCTTGAGCCTTTTAAAACCCCTTTATTCTATTTAGCCAAATTACTAGCCTTAAGCAGAAAAACAAAAGAAAATCCCAAGTGAATCCTTGGTTAGCTTAAGATAGAAAATCATGAATAGAGTTAAATGTGGGAAACCTTTTAGGAACATGGATGATAGAAACAAAAAGGTAGAGAAGTTAAAAGAAATAAAATAAATTTGGGAAGCATGTTCATGAGAAAATCAAAGTGCTTTAATTGCCATGTGCCTTAAAAAAAAGTTATTTTTCAGCATTTATTAAAAGGGGATAAAAAAGAAATTCTCCAATGCAAAATAAAAGCAATGCACATGGAATAGAAAAAGCAAAAAGTGAAACATGAGCATGTAACAATAAGTGGGATAATATGGGAAAATAGGTAAAGAAATTTTTGTTTTACTAAATATGTATGTTAGGTGAGATCTTAGTCTAATTAAGGATTCACTTATTAGCTCACGTGACCCTATACATAAAATCATTACCCTTACCTTGACCCCATTACAACCTCAATTAAAGACCTCATGACTTTTTGGTATGACTATATTCTATAATTGTTGATTGGTTAGATGAAAAACAAAGCTATAGAAATTAAAAATAAAAAGAGAAATAGAGTGAATAAACCCAATAAACACTGAGTGACTAGAGAGTAAAACACAAAAATCCAGTGAGGGTTCAATAACTCATCAACATATATCTATGCTCAAATTTACTAATTGTTTTGCAAGTTTGTACAATGTTTTCTTTCCCATCTCATTTACTAAAATGCTTTATTATTTAAGGGTTGGCCATATATATACATGACTCCTTGAGAATGTAAATTAACTTGGCTACATGTAAGCTTTATATATGAATGAATCAATTGGAGTTGTATGATGCATCATTCATTTAGGTAGTTGCATTTAAATTAGGTTGCATTGCATGACATTCCATCACTTTAACCTTAATTATTTACCTTGGATTTAGCATGAGGACATGCTAGTGTTTAAGTGTGGGGAGGTTGATAAACCCATATTTCATGAGTTCTTTTGTGCTTAATTTGAGTGATTTATACAATCCTTCACCCACTTATTCACATTAATTACATGATTTTACTTTCCCTTCCTTATTATGTGATGTAAATGAAAAACATGTTTCCTAAGCTTTAAAATTAATTAATTTAATTACCTTTATTTCCATTCGATGTCGTGATTAGTGTGTTGAGTAGTTTCAGATTTTCTAAGGCAGAATGACTTAAAGGACGGAAAAGGAAACATATAAAAATGGAAGGAGAAAGAAAAACGGAGCTTTAAGGAAACTGGTATCCACGCGATCGCATGGATGACGCGATTGCGTGCCAAGCACGAATCAGCAGCGACGCGGCCGCATGACTGACGTGACCGCGCGACCTAAGCAGAACGCATATGACGCGGTCGCATGACTGACGCGACCGCGTGGCAAGGAAAAGCTCCAAATGACGCGACCGCGTGACCCACGCGGACGCGTGACAGAGGCCACGTATCAAAATTTACAGAATGCGCCCCCAGCGATTTCTGAAGCCCTTTTTGGCCCAGATCCAAGTACAGACAGCATAGACCAGAGGTTATAAAGTGTGGGAATGCACCCATTCAAGGAGAGCTCGCATATTTTACTTTTCAATGATTTAGATTTAGTTGAGAGGGAGATCTTCTCCTCTTTCTCTCTTAGGATTTAGGATTTCTTCTTATTTTAAGAGTGACTCTCAATCCAGGTTTTATATTTCTTTGTTTTAAAATTCCCTTTCACTTTATTTATTTATTTCAATATCTGAGTTGGCTATTTACCTTTACAATTGGATCTAAGAATTCTTCCATGTTATAGATTGTTATCTGAATTAATAATGTTTGAGGTATTTTCAGTTTATGATTGTTCTCTTTGATTTAAGTTACCATTGCTTCCCATCTAAGGATATTTTTATTATTCTATCAATTTTACTTTTTCCCCTTTTAGTTCTGGTTAAGGATTCAGTAACTCAACAGTTATTAAACTCAACATAATTGATAATCGTTATCTTGCTAATTGAGCTGAACTTAAGTAATCCCTACCTTTTCTTAGGAAATAAATAGGATTCAAAGGTCAATTTAATTAGCCCCTTGACTTTCCCTTGCCCTAGTAAAGGTTGACCAAGTGGAGTCTAGATTCAACCTTCATTATAGTTGAGAAAGATAACTACGTTGGACCTCCAACTTCTCTTACCTTGCTAAAAGTCTGCTTTACAGTATTTATTTATTTTAATTGCCATTTACTTTACCTGTCATTTAAATTACTCGCCTCTCATCTTTTAAACCCCGATTACAACCTTTATAGCCAATAATAAGAACATACTTCCTCGCAGTTCCTTGAGAAGATGACCCGAGGTTTGAATACTCGGTTAACAATTTCTAAAGGGGTTTGTTACTTGTGACACCCAAAACGTTTGTACGAAGGGATTTCTGTTGGTTTAGAGACTATATCTACAACGTAACTATTTCTATGAATCTCTTTACTGGTAAAAATCTAAACGTCAGTAGTGCACAAGAAGAAGGTAGTTCCTGAGGTTTGCTTTGATTTGAAGCTGGACGTGTACCCGAAGATCTAGTACCAAATTTTGAGATGGGATTGGAAAGTTATTACCAACCCCGTGGCTGAGGTTGGAGCACTGATGGTGCGGGAGTTCTATGCCAATGCTTGGGTGACATACAAGCATGCCAGAGGCGTGAACCCAGAGGGCATATCATGGATTTCAACCCGGAGAGTATGAGGGTGGCATTGCAATTACCACTATTCGGAAAGGACGCTCATTCATACACTCGCAGGGTCAACACTGCCCAGAGGTTGGATCAAGCCCTTGCTGATATTTGCCTCCCCAGAACTCAGTAGAGGAGGGATTCTAGAGGCAAGCCATACCAGCTGGGTAGGCATGACCTCAAGCCAGTTGCTTGAGGATGGCTGGAATTCATCCAACATTCCATACTCTCTACGAGTAACCATTCTGAGGTTACAGTCGAGTGAGCAATGATGACTCACTGCATTATGCTCGGCAACAAGGTGGAGGTGCACAAGGTGATCCCTCAGAAGTTTTACAGGATAGCTGACAAGTCCTCCACTATCGCGAGACTGGCTTTCCCTCATCTCATCTACCGCCTGTGTGCAGTAGCTGGAGCTCACATTGATGGAGATACCCCGATTGACATTGAGAGACCAATCACAAAGAAGGGTATGGAGCACACTAGAGAGCTTGGGTATGGACCACAGCAAGAGCCAGTTCCACTGCCTCTACAAGATCTTCCAGAGATGCCTTAGGGAGTTTACTTCTCTCTCTGTGACTACTGGGATCCGTTTACCACATCTATAGGGGAGTTGACATCATCGGTTGATCAGTTGAGGATAGAGCATCAGGACCACTCTGCTCTCCTCCACCAGATAATGGAAGAGCAGAAGAGGCAGGGGCATGACATAGAGGAGCTGAAGCACCAGAAAGGATTCTTCGAAGGGAGCAGTAGCCACCATGACTGAAGTGATTGAGTTTCATTCTCCCTTCTTTTATCTTATCTCTATTTTTCAGTATTTCATTCTATTTTCTATTTTCTATTCTAAGTTGCATGATCACTAGTAGGATTTTCTTGCTTTCTAGTTAGTTGTTTATCTTAGTATTTTATGTTTATTTAAAAAAGATGTCTCATGTATTACTCACTAAGCTTAAAGAATTATCAAAAGAGAAAGAAGTAGTTAAATGTATGAGATTTTGAGTTATATATTATGAGTTTTCTAGTTACATTGATGTGGTGGCATTATCTCTATTTCTGAATGTATGAATTAACTGTGCATATCTGATATTGGAGTTGAGAATATTGGTTCTTGAGAAACAGAAATTTAGAGAAGTATTATTGATTCTCTGAAATAAGAAAAACATTGATTTTTGAAGCAAAATAAATAGCAAAAAGAATTGAAAAGAAAAGAAAATCAAAGAAAAGGTCCAAGGCTTTGAGAATCAATGGTTATGAGGGTCAAAACTGATCTAAAGCTCAAAAGAGTAGTTTTCCCTAATCATATGCTTGTGGTATGAACGTATCAATCAACCCTTGAAACTGAGCACCTAAAGTTGTGACCTACTGCTGTTACAGAGTATGCCAAAGGCTCTGAGCACTACTGTCTAGGAGAAATAAAAAGAAAAATAATAACTCAAGAAGTTCCCCAGTTTAATGCTTTTTTGTTTCAAGTTAAGCTTGAAGACAAAACACTTAGAATCACGTCTAGGCTCATAGTGCAAAACACCAAAGAAAGGAAAAAAGTTATGTCCAAGAATCAATTAGAGCCTAAAAAAAACAATCTATAATATCATCTGAGTTCTAATTCCAAAGGATACTAATATTTCTGAGCTTCAAAGGATAGTAAGATGCGAGTTAGAGTGTCATCAGCCCCATTCAGTAACTAGATATGAGCTTAAGTGACAATTCAAGTCTTAAGCATTTTCTTTTCTTGGTCCTATACTGTTTTTGCTTGCTTGAGGACAAGCAACAATTTAAGTTTGGTGTTGTGAAGTGCGAGCATCTTGTACCTTTTTTAGCATTTTTCAATTGTTTTTAGTTAGATTTTATTTAGTTTTTACTTGATTTAAGTACAAAATCCTCTTTTGATGCTACTTTGAGTTGCTTTAGTATTTTTACGATTTTAGATGAAATTCGGAGCAGTTTGGTAGAGTTTGGAGCTAAAATCAGAAAAACTGACAGTACCCTCCCTGGGCGCTAAATGCCCAACTGGTGTTTAGCGCTAGCAAGGGATTCAGAACTAGAAGCGCCTGCCCCCTATGGGGTGTTAAAATGCCCAATATAGCGTTTAACGCCAGCTGTCTAACCGAATTCACTCTCTCATGGGTCTCTCAAAGTGGATTTAGCATTTACTAATTACATTTTTTGTTATAATTTTTATTTACGAACAATATCTTTTAGGTTTAGGATTTATTATTTTATTTTTATTTCCGATTTAAAATTAGGTTAGTATAAAAGGGAAAAAGATCTCTTGTATCTGGGATCTTCGCCCCTCCGCACATTTCAAAACCTGAGTTTCTCTTTAAGTCATGAGCAACTAAACCTCAGTTAAGGTTAGGAGCTCTGTTTATTTCTATGAATTAGAACTATTTTCTTTCTATGTTAATTAATGTATTGATTCAATTCTAAGGATTGTTTTCGTTTTTAATCTTATGAATTTGGGTGAAACGAGAGTATGACCCTTATTTTACTTAAGTTCTTATGATTCTCTAGAGAGTTATCTCGCTTGAATAACAGCTTGAAAATAAATTCCTCCTAAATTGTTAATTACATAAATTAATTGGGATATGTGACATATAATCCTGTTAGCTTTGGGTAATTAGGATTTTTGTGACCATAAACTAGTTTTTGAACTTAACCCTCTAATCGGAATTAAGTGACCATGAGAGTGGCAGTTGATGAAGGTTAGAGAAAGCTAAATCACTAAAAGATTAGGGTTTAGACATTTACAGTTTGCCATGGAATGAATCATGCATTGTTAAAATAGTTGGTAAGAACTTTTAATCCAGAAAGATAAACATTTCCAAAGCCTTAAAACCCTTTTTCTGTTCGCCTAACTAAGTCCAACAGGATAACCATTGTTGCTCATTCTGACAATCCTCGTGGGATTGACCCTCACTCACCTGAGGTATTACTTGGATGACCCGGTGAACTTGTCAATTAAGCTGTGAGAATCTTGAATTCCCGCACCAATATGTGACATGTAATCACTCTGAATTAAGATTTTGAAGGTTGTGTGGCTTGGGATCAGAAAATGTACCTCACCTCTTCTCGTGAGCAATAGATCAAAAGACTGGTAATTGATTATGTTAAGAGAAATTGAATTACCAACGGATTGGAATTTAATCACCTATGATCTGTCATGGATCTACTTTACATGAATGAGAGGAAGTTGGGAACCATTGATTAAGGAGTAAGCAACATCTCTAATCCCTAATGATCCAGTTCCATATAGTTCTTCCCTTATTTCAATTTTCCATTCTACTTACTTGCTTCAATTTCCTTCCCGCATTATTATCATTTCTTTTATTCTCATTGTCTTTAATTTCGTTTACATTCCAACACTTTAATTCATTTGCCATTTATTATTCCACCTTTACATTATTGCAATTTAAATTTCCAGTTATTCACATTCCCGCTCTTTACCTTCAGTCATTTATTATCTTGTTCTTTACTTTTCCACAATTTACTTCATTGTCAAGGTATCTAAGATTTGAACAAACCTCATCAATTTTCTTGTTTAACTAGAATATCCAATTAATTAAAATTGCTTAATCTATCAATTCTCATGGGATCGACCTTACTCAAAGTGAGTTATTACTTTATTGTAATCCAGTGAACTTGCTGGTGGATATTGTTTTGCAAAATCCGTATCAAGCCGACAGAAGAGTTATACGGATCAGAGAAGGAAACCATTGGAATTTAAAGTGGGTGAGCATGTATTTCTAAAGGTTACTCCGACAACTGGGATTGGAAGGGCGATCAAAACTAAAATGTTGAATCCAAGGTTCATTAGACCTTTTGAGGTCTTGAGACGAGTCGGGCTGGTGGCATATCAAGTAGCCTTGCCGCCGTGTTTGTCTAACTTGTATGGCATATTCTATGTGTTACAACTCCGCAAGTACACATCGGATGCGACCCATGTGTTAGAGCCCGAGTCGGTTGAGTTGAAAGAGAAGTTGACGTTTCAAGTAACACCGGTGCAGATTAACAATATTAATGTAAAAAAATTACGCGAAAAGGAAGTTCAGTTGGTCAAAGTGGCTTGGAGAAGAGCCGGAATAGAATAACATACTTGGGAGCTTGAGTTAGACATGCGAAAGGATTATCCCAAGTTATTTTCAGGTAATCACTAAATTTTTGGGAAATTTCTTATTTGGTGGGAAAAATGTAAGAACCATAATTAATTAACCACTTAATTAAAATAATTTAATTATCTGAAATAGGTTCAAAAATTTAGAATGTTAATTAAAAATTTTAAATATGATATTTGGACTCAGTAGATTTTTCTGAGTTGGAAAATGTAATTTTTTGCAAAAAATTACGTAAATATGCATACCGGTAAATTAGCTGGCAGTATCGGCTTAAATCTATCCAATACTGTGTGAAAGTAATAAAAACTATTAAAAAAAACATAGAAAACAATTAAAGTTGAAAACTCAGTGCTAATTATAAAGTTTTGGCCCAAAATTGGGGCAAACGGGCCAAAAATGCTAAAGGGTTGGACCAGGCTCAAGCCTAATATATATAAACCCATTAATGAACCCAATTCAGCTCATAACTCGCACTCAAACACAAGTGTGCAGCTGAAGTGAGGAAGAAAACACTATTCACATCTATCTTCAATTGATCATAACTTGATCTATGGTGCTCCAATTGGCAAAAGGTTTGCGGCTACGCGAAGCTCTCGTCGAACTCGTTAGTTCTATCTAACTTTTTGTTGGTAAGATTTTGAAACTCCCTCCCCATTCTGAAGCTCTATGAATTTTGAGTTTTGAGGTTTGGTTTTGAGTGAGTTCTTGTGATTTTGATTGTTTAGAAGTGTTGTAGCATTGAAGTATTGTTGGGTTTTGCCCCCAAAACTATTGAGTAAGGTAAGAATACCTTAAAACCGTATGAATTTATGATTTTGGTAAATCCTAGGTATTAATTATGATAACTTATTGGAGCTTTTGGATTGTGTGTGGTGGCTTGACTGAACTTGGAAACTTGTGGAAGCTTGGTTGAGGTCAAATTTTGGTGTTTGGTGCGTATTGAGAATCGGGCAAGGTATGGTTTCAGTTTTCTCTATGTAATATGTAATATTTCGTAATCCTTAGGCTAGTGGACTTTATGATAGGATTAAATTAGTTGTTGATAATTGTTGAATTGATAATGTATGATGGTATTGATGATTGTGATGAATTATAATGTTAATTTTGATGATGGGGTTGGATTGTGGTAACTATGGGGATTTATGATGAGGTATGGTGAATTATGCTTATGAATAGTGAGAATATGCCAAATTGCTAATGTTAGAATTTTGATGTAGAAATGTAGATTTTGTTTAATTATGGTGAATTGAATGATAAATTAGGTATAAAAATGATAGAAAAAATGGAATGGTAAATGATGAAATATATGGATGTGATTGTGGGTATTGAATGGTAAATTTTGACATGATTTAGAATGTATATGAATTGGTTTGGTTTTGGGAGTTTTGGAAACTAGAGAATTTGCAAAACCTTATTTTTACTGAACTTTGGCGGATCATAACTTGAGCCTCAAATCTTAAAATTGATTGATCTTTGTTTTAAATTAAAGATGATTTCAGTAGATTTAAAATGATAAAATGGAATTTTGTAAAGATAGTTATGAACGTTTAAAGTTTGGTGCAAAAATCTGAAAATTCTGCAACTTTAAAATTTCCTAAGTCTGCTAAGGGTCGCGTACGCGACATCATTCATGTGACATGGGCATTCATCATTGCCTAGGAGTCTCGCGTACGTGGGTACTGCATGTGTACGTGAAAGTCCAAATTTTACGCTTTGCATACGCGAACTTTTTCGAATTTGGATCCTCTAAATTGTGAATTTCACGCGACGCAAGCATACAATTATGTTTTGGAATACTCGCGTACGCGAATGGGTGCCGCGTACGCAGACACCCAAAATTTCAACGAATTTTCAACACATGCGTACGCGGACAGGAGGCTTGCGTATATGAGACCCCTGTTTTGCTGAAAAATAGTTTTTCTTCGCTTTTCAAGGATTCTCTAGCCTTCCAAATTCCTTTAACTACTATTTAAGATTGCTAACTAGTAATTGACACTTAAGACAAATGAGAAAGAGTTAGAAGGCTTAAATTAGATAAAATTAGTTAAATCTTAGAAGACAGAGACTTAGGTGTACTATGAATTGTGGATGAATTAGTCTGAGTGAGTTGGTGGGGAGTTCTTTGATATAGAATGGAGGACATATGAAGTGATGATGACCTTATTTTGAAATTGAGAATATTGGGGCATGAAGGCCTAGCATGATGAGACTCGGAATGAGGTGAGAGATTTTACTATGAATCATTAAACTATTTTTGAATAATATTAATGAAATGTAGGCTTAAGGGCAATGATTCGTCCCGCTTATGCTGAGTTGTAGGCGTAGGGCGTGGGGTTCGTCCAGCTTATGCTGAGGTGTGAGGGCTGTGGTAGAAGTCCCGCTCACAGACTTTTGGTCATAAGAGTGGTCGAGCACTATATCTCAGGGAAAGTGAGCCGGACACTATATCCAGGGGGTTTCCATTTATAAACATGACCGAAAGCGACATTCCCATGGGAATGTATCGGGTTGGCAGTTGAACCGACAATGTGATATCACAACAAATAGGAGAGACATTCATCATATGTATTTTCTATTTGTTTGATTGCTTTGTCTATTTGCATCCTCTGCCTAATTGTATAACATGCTTAACTGCTTCCTAATTTACTTGCCATATGTGGACATTACTTGTGTATTACTTGTATGCAACTATTTGTGTTTGTCACTGAGGTTGAGAAGGTTCGGTAGGTGGCGGCAATAGGGCCGCGTGGAGGTAAGGCTGGTGAAAGCTGTGGGACAACGGTGTTAGTTTAGTTTGAAATTTCCTAAGTTAGATTACCCCTATTTTATTATTATTATAAATTATAGTTTTAAATTTAGCATTGCTTTAAGTTTGAATCTTAAGTTTGATGTGAAGTTCTAGGATTGCCTTTGGCATCCCGAAACCTTATATTTTACATCAGTGGACACTGTTACAGTACTGAGAACCTTCGATTCTCATACTATATCCTGTTGTTATTTTTCAAATGCATGTCGTGACCCACCTTGGTGACTTGCGAGATGGTGACAGAGTGGAGGATTTTTTTTTTCTTTTGCGTTTTGGTTTACTTTGTTATAGACTCTCCCTCACTTTTGTATCTTTGTTGCTTTAGAGGCTTGTCTTTGAAAGATAAGTTGTATGTTGCTGTTTACCTTTTCAAAAACTGTATTATCTGTGTATGACTAGTCGGCCTAAACTCCGCAGACTATGGCTAGTGTTCCTTTGACTATCATACTTATATACCTATCTTGATTATTATTGTATCATGTTGTATCTTGTTCCTTTATGCTTTTAGTTATCGTGTGAACGGTTGCCGCTTTTCTATTTCTATTTTGAGTTGTAATTCTTCATTGGGCTTCTCATATTATTATTATTATTCCTTTATATATTATATATTATCGTATAAGCCTTAGAATTATCATGGCACTTAGTTATCCTTTGCTTTATGGCATGAGATAAGGCTTAGGGTAATTAGGGGGTTACAAAATTACTAAGAGATTGGAATTCAATCACTTATGATTTGCTAAGAGATCAATGATTGCATGATTGAAGAGGAGATATAAATTATTGATCTTGAGAATGCAACATCTCTTGATCCCAATGTTCTTTCCATTTTTAATTCTTGCTATTTACTTTCTAGTTATTTACATTCTTGCAATTTAATTTCCAGCACTTTACTTTCTTGTTCGTTACATTCATGTCACTTACTTTCTTGTTCTTTATTGCTTTCATTTAATTTTGTGTCATTTAAATTCCTTGTTTGATCATCACAAAATTATGACCGTCTAACTAAAATAATGAATCAACCATTGTTCTCTCAATCATTAATCCTCGTGGGATCTACACTCACTCACCGTGAGTTTTATTACTTGGTACAGCCCGGTGCCCTTGCCGGTAGTTGCAGACATTGTTTGTAAATTACGTATCAAGTTTTTGGTTTCTATATAACTCACTTTATGAAATCTTTCCTTTATATTCCTTCCTTGAAGCAAACTTTTCATCTTTTTCTTCTTTTTCTAAGCTTAGCTTCTTGGGTGCTTTGCACCTTTTTGTTTCTAGCTTCGACTCTAAATGCTTTGTTTTCAAGTATTACCACTTGATACAAAAGCATCACAAGCATTTAATTAGAGGATTCTTTAACCTCATTTATTTCTTTTCTTTATTCTCTAACTATTGATGCTCAGAGCCTTGAGTTTTGAGGGAGTGCTTTGCACTTGAGCCTACCCTTGACTCTAAGTATTTTGTTTTCAAGCTTTCTGCTAAACATATAAACACCACATTACTTGACTAATGAATTACTATTGGTACTCAGAACCTTCAGCTTTCTCATTCTTTTCCTTTTTCTTTCATCATTACTTAGTTTGCTTCTTCAAGGTTTTCAAAGTTTCAAAAAAGAATTTGATAAAATGTTCTAAATGAAAACCTCAATTAAACAAATTCAAATGTGTTTGAGCAAAAATAGTCATGCCAACCTTCCCATTCTCATATGCTCATGCTAATATCTTCTTTAATTACCTTGTTTGTTTATGATCATGATACTTAATTGATTTGACTCACAAATTTCAATATGGTAATTATAATGTAAAAGTAACATGTTACAATTCAACTTTAAACTATGCTTATTTAAAAGGAAGAACACACATGCATATAAAAGAAATGGAAGACAATCATGTGTGCAATTAAATGTACAAGGAACAAATAAGAGGAAAAAGAAATTAACCACCTTGTAGTTCATCATCATTGTTGTTGTCATTTTTCTCATATTCTCTCCCTCCAACACCAAACTTAGAATGATTGCTTGTCCACAAGCAACAAGTGAGGATAGTAATTATGGGATTGTGAATTAATCATGAATGTCTTAAGACAATGATGTAAGTAATGCATGTGTTTAAGCAAGCAAAATTAAAGATAACAATAAAGACACAAAGAAATAGAGACAATGTGATTGCATTAACAAGTGAGTTGAGCATGGTACATTGTAAACCCCAGTTAATTAGTAAATAATTTACCGATAAAGTAATTATTAATCGATGAAATTAGAAAATTAAAATTTATAGTTTAATAAAGTAGAAATAATTAAAATATGAATTTGAAACTAATTTTAAAGGTTTCGGTCCAAAATTAGATCTAACAGGCTGAACCAATTGGACCAGGCCCAAACCGGACCCATGGCACACCATAGAAAGGACCAAACTTAGCCTTCTTCTTCCTCATTACATGAAACACGCTGAAAATCACAAAAGGGGAGAAGGAGAAGCTTCAAACCTTCACCCAAAGTACAATCTCACGTAACTTTCAATCCAGAGCTCCGATTGATGAGTCATTGGCGGTCACGTGTTCCTCTCAGAATTCTCTATAAAAACCCACCAAACAATTTGATAAGAATCTAGCAATTTGTCACTCAACTACTCTTCCCCCAACTTAAAAAATTTGAGGTTTTGATTTTGAGGGATTATGTGATTTTGCTGCTTTAGGGTTGAATTAACCTTAGAGACTCGCTGGGTCTTGTCTCAAATGACTGGTGGTAAGGTAAGAAACGACATCTTGTTAATTAGTGATAGTTATGAACCCTAGTTTGATTTTGTGGTATTTATGTAGATTTAGAGTGAGATATATATTTTGGAGGGAAATTTGGTGATATCGGTGACTAGAAAGCGAACTGTGGAGGTTGGAATTTTGTTCGATGAGGCTTCAAGGCTTTGGACATTTGAAGAACTCATGAGCGGATATTTTAAACGCTTTTTGGCATTGTTTTCTAAGTGTTTTCAGTACATTTCATTGAGTTTTAGTTAATTTTAATAGGTTTTAGTGCAAAATTCACTTTTTGGATGCTATTTTGAGTTTTTGTGTTTTTGTTATGATTTCAGGTAATTTTTTGCTGAAATTGGTATGTTTTGGCAAAGTCTGATTCAGAGGCAAAGAACAGAGTGTAGATGTTGTTAGATCCTGACCTCTATGCATTCAAACGAGCATTTCTAGAGCAACAGAGGCTCAAATGATGCGCTCTAAATGGCATTGGAAAGCTATCTTCCTGGACTTTCCAGAAATATATAATGGTCTATACTTTTCTTTAAAGGAGACTGTCCATATTGGGTGTTGAACGCCCAAATCGCCCCCTTTCTAGTGTTCAACGCCCCAAAGGGAGCAAGCCCAGTGTTGAACGCCCAAACTTGGCATTCAACGCCACCAAGAGAGTACAAGGTAGTGTGGACACCCCCCTAATGGGCATTCAATGCCCATTCCTCAAGCCAGACGTCAAGCTCAGCCCAAAACACTCAACCAAAGTGGGCCCAAGAGTGGATTTTCACACCCTTTAGTCCAGTCTATCATATTTTTGTACTTTTTCATTATTAAATTAGTATATATAAGAGATGATCACCCGTGTTTAGGATCTTCTGCCTCATCTTCTTTCATTACTTTCATTTTTTGTAAAGCATGAGTCACTAAACCTCCTAGGTTAAGGTTAGGAGCTCTGCCGATTCCCATGGATTAATAATATTACTGTTTCTATTTCAATCTATGTTTGATTCCATTCTAAGATTTATTTTCGTTCTTCAGTCCTTATGAATTTGGGGTAGAACTAGCGTATGACTGACGTTAGGATATTTGCCAATAAAGAATGTCATAAAAACAGTCGCGTTGTAGATATAGTCTCTAAACCGACAAAAATCTCTTCGTACAAACGTTTTGGGTGTCACAAGTAACAAATCCCTTTAAAAATTGTTAACCGAGTATTCAAACCTCGGGTCGTCTTCTCAAGGAACTGCGAGGAGGTATGTTCTTATTATTGGCTATAAAGGTTGTAATCGGGGTTTAGAAAATGAGAAGCAAGTAATTTAAATGACAAGTAAAGTAAATAGCAATTAAAATAAATAAATACTGTAAAGCTGACTTTTGGCAAAGTAAGAGAAGTTGGAGGTCCAACGTAGTTATCTCTCTCAACTATAATGAAAGTTGAATCTAAACTCCACTTGGTCAACCTTTACTAGGGCAAGGGAAAGTCAAGGGACTAATTAAATTGACCTTTGAATCCTATTTATTTCCTAAAAAAAGGTTGGGATTACTTAAGTTCAGCTCAATTAGCAAGATAACGATTATCAATTATGTTGAGTTTAATAACTGTTGAGTTACTGAATTCTTAACCAGGACCAAAAGGGGAAAAAGTTAAATTGCTGGAATAATAAAAATGTCCTTAGATGGGAAGCAATGGTAACTTAAATCAAAGAGAACAATCATAAACTGAAAATACCTCAATTATCATTAATTCAAATAACAGTCTGTAACATGGAAGAATTCATAAATTCAATTATGAAGGTAAATAGCCAACTCAGATACTGAAATAAATAAATAAAGTGAAAGGGAAGTTTAGAACAAAGAAATATAAAACCTGGATTGAGAGTCACTTTTAAAGCGAGAAGAAATCCTAAATCCTAAGAGAGAGAGGAGAAGATCTCCCTCTCAACTAAATCTAAATCATTGAAAAATAAAATATGCGAGCTCCCCTTTGAATGGGTGCATTCCCACACTTTATAACCTCTGGTCTATGCTGTCTGTACTTGGATCTGGGCCAAAAAGGGCTTCAGAAATCGCTGGGGGCGTATTCTATAAATTCTGATACGTGGCCTCTGTCACGCGTCCGCGTGGGTCACGTGGTCGCGTCATTCGGAGCTTTTCCTTGCCACGCGGTCGCGTCAGTCACGCGTCCACGTCGTATGCGTTCTGCTTATGTCACGCGGTCACGTCAGTCATGCGGCCGCGTCGCTGCATCTCCGCTTCTAGCACGCGATCACGTCGTCCATGCGATCGCGTGAATACTAGTGTCCTTTAAAGCTCCGTTTTGCTTTTTCCTTCCATTTTTGTATGTTTCCTTTTCCATCCTTTAAGTCATTCTGCCTTAGAAAATCTGAAACTACTCAACACACTAATCACGGCATCGAATGGAAATGAAGGTAATTAAAATAATTAATTTTTAAAGCTTAGAAAAACATATTTTTCACAATATGACATAATAAGGAAGGGAATGTAAAACCATGCAGTTAATATGAATAAGTAGGTGGAGGATTGAATAAATCACTCAAATTAAGCACAAAAGAACTCACGAAATATGGGTTTATCAACCTCTACACACTTAAACATTAGCATGTCTTCATGCTAAACCCAAGGTAAATAATTAAGGTTAACGTGATGGAATGTCATGCAATGCAACCTAATTTAAATGCAACTACCTAAATGAATGATGCATCATGCAACTCTAAATTATTCACTCATATATAAAGCTTACATGTAGTCAAGTTAGTTCATATTCTCAAGGAGTCATGTATATGTATAGCCAACCCTTAAATAATGAAGCATTTCAGCAAATGAGATGGGAAAGAAAACATTGTACAAACTTGCAAAATAATTAGTAAATTAAGTACAGATATATGTTGATGAGTTATTGAACCCTCACTGGATTTTGTGTTTACCCTCTAGTCACTCAGTGTTTACTGGGTTTATTCACTCTACTTTTCTTTTTATTCTTACTTTCTATAGCTTTGTTTTTCATCTAACCAATCAACAATTATAAAATATAGTCATACCAAAAAGTCATGAGGTCTTTAATTAAGGTTGTAATGGGGCCAAGGTAAAGGCAAGGATATATGTATAAGGTTAAGTGAGCTAATAAGTGAATCCTTAATTAGACTAAGATCTCACCTTAACATACATATTTAGTAAAACAAAATCTCTTTACCTATTTTCCCATATTATCCCACTTATTGTTACATGCTCATGTTTCAAATTTTATTTTTATCCCATGTGTATTGTTGCACTGGGGGGGTTCTTTTGTATCCCCTTTTATTAAATGCTGAAAAATAACTCTCTTTTTTTTTTTTTTGAACACGGTAATTGAATCATTTTGATTTCTCATGAGCATGCTTCCCAAATTTATTTTATTTCTTTTAACTCTTCTACCCTTTTGTTTCTATCATCTATGTTCCCAATAGGTTTTCCACATTTTACTCTATTTATAATTTTCTATCTGAAGCTAACCAAGGATTCACTTGGGGTTTTCTTTTGTTTTTCTTCTTAAGGCTAGTAATTTGGCTAAATAGAATAAAGGGGTTTTAAAAGGTTCAAGGGGGCTAACAAAGGTGATGTAAAAGGTAGGCTAATTTGGGGTAAGTGAGCTAAAATTAAATGATGGCCTCAATCATTCTTTTGGTATGTATCTATTCTATAATCTATAATTGGACATATAGATTAAAGCAAAGTAAAGAACATCAGAATAAAAAGAAGCGAAACACACAGGAATGAAGTTATGGTTTGAATGCAACCATACGATTAAGCTCAAGACTCACAGGCTGTGTGTTCTCTAACTCAAGCATTATATATCATTCATATATGTTATGCAGGTTTAGTTAAAAAATCCCATTATTCTCATAAAAAAATTATTTACGGTAGCTTTTAAAGTTTTAATGTTCCTCCTTAATGAAATGTTGTCAGCTTAACTACATCATGTAATGCTATATACAAGGTTTATGGATTTAAATCTGATATATTCAATTTCCTAGCTTACTTCCTTTTTATATTTTTCAATTTAAACTATACTATCTTATGCTAAAAAGGGTAAACTATACTAATTAATCCACTAATAAATCAAAATTGCAAACTAAACTAAATAACTAAAAATATGAACTAAAGATGCAATATGCAAAAATAGAGTAAAAATACATAAAAGCAATGTATAAGTACTCAGAAAATAACAGTAAAAAGAAAAATACAGAAAAATATTCAAAATAAAAGAAAAAGTATGTAGTGGTTCACCAAAATGAACGCCAGAGATGGCGACCTCCCCGCACTTAAAATGAAGCATCGTCCCTGATGCTCAATCAAGCCGGGTGTGAAGGGGTGTCAACATTGGTAGGGATGGCAGCTGGAGGCTCTATGGTGGTGGTGGGCTGAGGGTCTGGCTGCTGTAGAGGTGGGGCTGACTGGATCGGGATCTCCGGATCCGCAGCCTCTATTTGGGGCATAACCTCCTGATGCGGGGCAGCCTGCTCTGTGGCTGCCTGCTGATGGGTCTCCTCCTAGAAATGAGTCTCCTCCTCGTGCCCATCCTCCTCCTCCTCTGATGGCTCAGATGGTGTGTCGGGCTCAGAGGGGATGTCGCTGGATCGTATCATCAGCTTCAGGTGCTCATAGCGTCGCTTGTTGCGAAGCTCCAATCTCTCATACCGGCGCCGGTTACGGCGCTCCATCTGATCAAGCTGTCGGAATAGGCGGTGCACGAGGCGGTATACGGGCTCAGAGGCAGGTGAAGGTGCAGTAGTAGCAGCAGGAGTAGCAGTGGCAGCTGTGGATGAAGAGGGTCCAACAGACGGTGGGGCTGGCTCATCAGTAGCAGTGAAGGGTGGTGGTCTGTAGCCCAAAGCTAAGAAGTTCCTGCTGTTTGGAATGATCTTCCTGCAATCTGCCGCTGGTGGTCTCTCATCGGCATCCTCCCATGGCACGTCAGCTCGACGGCCTAGCTGTGTAACCAGATACGGAAAAGAGAGGGTGCCTCGAACGTGGACCCTGGCCATAAAATGCTGGATAAAGCGTGGCAGATAAAGGTCATTCCCCTCCATCACACACCAAAGGAGGGTGATCATAGCAGCCGGAATCTCCGTTTTGTGAGTACTTGGCATCACATAATTATTCAAGATCTGATGCCATAACTGAGCCTCATCATTTAAGTACGCTCTCTTGATCCCTCTAGGCATGGTGGTGTCCTGACCCATCTCCCAAGGAACAGTCGGGTCCAGAGCAATCTGTGCCTTCACAGCATCCCAATCAAACTGCATCTGACGCATGTCCTCCTCAGCCTTTGAATAACCATCAGGCTGATCGGACTTGGCTGGGAGCCGAAGAATGTCCTCTAAGGCCTCCTCAGTGACTAGAATTTGTTTTTCTCTCAGGTTCACTGCATCTAGGGTGGCGAGGTAGTAGTTGCAGTAGAATTCCCGGACCCAAGATGCGTTGACCTCTATCAGTGTTCTCTCCAGAAAGAACCAGTCCATTTGCTTGATTTGCTCAGTGGTGTACTGCTGGAGTGCTTCTGGAATCTTCAGAGTTCGCTCCAGGTATAGATTTCTGGAGTTTGCAAAAGCCGGGTACTTCAGCTCACAGTACCGGTTTGCAAATTTTATAGGATCATTTGCAGGGAGCAGCTGGTCAGCTTTTTCCTGCTGTGTGAAGTTCTTCTCACACCATGAGGAATCGTGTATGAGGGCAATGATGGACTGGGAGGAATCTCCTCTCTTGCGCTTGCCAGTAGCCTTGCCTTTTCCTTTCCTTTGTGAGGCAGACATCCTGAAAAACAGAAAACCAGGATATGGATAAAATAGTAAAGCAAATAGGCAATTAAACAAAGGAAACTCAAAACGGCAAAGGAGAAATAAAATAAGGAAAATGAGTATATGAAATGTGATTGAATTTATGTTAAATGGAAAAATAATCAATATGCCATGGTTAGAAAGTTAGAGGAAACTGAAAATAAACAGAAAAGAGATTAAAAGGGTTAGTATGGTTAGAATTTGAAGAAGAAATTAGTAAATTAAAATTAGTGAGTTAGTAAAGTGCGGGTTAAAGTAAGTGGCATAGAGAAAAATTCCATATAACAAGGATTCACAAGTAAGAATAGAAGTACTCATAATCGAACAAGGAAAACAGGGTGATGCTGATTCGAATAGAAATAAAGAAAGCAAAAATTGGAATCAGTGAATCACAAATGCAGTTTATGAACCAAGAAACCAAAGAGGATAAGAAAGTCTGCCATAGCATTCATGAAACGGTTTGGGTAAAGCAGAGTAAAACAGAGTTTAGAAATGCCAAACCAAAACATGAATGAAAACAATTTACAAAAAATTTGGGCAGCATTCCGGCTAAAATTGGTTTGTCCCGGAAAATAAACAGCAATCATAGCAGTGCATATGAATTAAAAACTTGCTGTAGTTACCTATAATTAATAGAAACAGGAAAATTCAGAGTAACAAGCAGCAAATGCAAGAAATCACAGCATATGAACGAGGTCACAGGAACAGCAGAATTGCAGTTATGATAAAACAGAAACAGGAACAGTACAAGTAAACAGACCTAGATCCACTAACCATAGCCTAAGCTACCTAACAACCTAAAAATCCACTACAGCATGCATATCTATCTATCCTAAGTATGAACAAAAACGGAAAAAAAATACAGGAAAATGACGAACGGATAAAAGGGAGTGCGTGTTGCGGAACCTGGAAAGCGAAAGAAGCAGAACGGTTGGGTGATGGCGGCGGTGGTGTCCGGCGCGGTGGCGGGGCACGGCGGCGTGGTGGCGGCTGATGGGGAATGGGGATAGGGTCTTAGGGTTAGTGATAGAGGAAGGGAGTGGGGTTGCGTGTGGGTGGCGGAGGGGGGGCGCGACTGGATGGCCGGCGGTGGTGGGTGGTGGTTCTGGGTGGTGGCAGAGAGGGGAGGGAAGAAGAAGAAAGAAGAAAAAAAAAGGGGAGGGGGTGGTACGGCGGCGGTGTCTGGACGGCGGCGGCATCTGGGTGGTGGCGCGGTGGCGGCTGGGTGGTGCTGGGTGGTGGCTAGAGGAAGAAGAAGCAGAGAGGGAGAAGAGGGTTGGGGGTGGGGGGCTGTGCGACTGATAGGGTTGGCGCGGCTGGAGGGTTATATTTTCGAATCCACACGGCCGCGTGGGGCACGCGGTCGCGTGGTTGGGGTGAAAATGGGAGTGACGCGATCGCGTGGGGCGCGCGATCGCTTGAGAGGGGGGAAAGAGGGGTGACGCGATCGCGTGGGTCGCGCGATCACGTCGCTGGAATTCGTGCTAAACGCATGACTCCAGCGCCGTGTTAGCGCAAATCTCTGTCTCCTTTTGGGGTGATGTGCAATCCATGCGACGCGATCACGTCGCTCACGCGGTCGCGTGGGATTGGTATTGTGCAAGTGACGCGATCGCATGGGGCATGCGATCGCGTGGGCCAATTTGTGCGAAACGCACAAGGGCCGCACGATTCCAGCCTAACTTTCTGTTCGTTGGATCCTTACGCCGATATATATATATATCACGCAGCTGCGTGGGTCATGCGGTCGCGTGGGTGGTGTTTCTCGCAATATGACGCGATCGCATGGGGCATGCGGTCGCGTCGTGCACCCCTTTATATATATACATGATTCCAGGTTTAATAAATTAAAATGAAAAAGGAAAAATGAAAGCAATTAATAAGAAATAAATTGAAAAAGAAGCGACCATACCATGGTGGGTTGTCTCCCACCTAGCACTTTTAGTTAAAGTCCTTATGTTGGACATTGGAGGAGTATCCTGTTATGGCGGCTTATGTTTAAATTCGTCTAAAAATCTCCACCAGTGCTTGAAATGCTAATAGCCTCCGGGGTCCCAAACCAAGCATGCAAAGCTTCTGAGCAGCTCCAAACAGATTTTCAGGCTCCCGGGACGACGAATGTCAGGATAGAGTCCAGGATTCCAAGCCTTGCTTTTAAATCTGCCTCCGTCTTGATCTACATGTTTCCATTCGGGCGGTTTAAAAAGTAGAATCTCACCTTGGTGACCAAACGTTTTCCGTGATCCATGCAATTGAGCATGATACCAATCCGTGTACTTCGAGGAGAAGCGTGGAACCTTATTGAACCTTGTGCACCAGCTCTGAGTACGAGCCATTTCCCTCTTACTCTTAAAGCCGCAGAGAGCTCTAAGATGGCCATCTGTTTCAAGCAAACCATATTCAAGTGAATAAGTAAAGTTATAAGTTAAGGATTGTACCCACTTGAAGCTTGTATTATGTGGTAATGGCCTTGGGATAGGTGTTTTTGGTGGTTCTGCAAGTTCCATTTCTTTGTGCTCTTCTGTGAATTCCTCCACTTCTTTGCAAAGATCTTCAATTGTATCTGTGTCCTGGTCAAAGTCTTCTGTGTCTTCCTCATCACTTGAGTCATAGATTGGAGGTTGAGAGAAATCTACCTCTGCATCATCTTCATATTCACTTGGGGAAGATTCTTCGATCTCAGAGAATTCACTTGCGGATGCAAGTTCATCACTAAGAGAGCTAGACTTGTGACTATCACTATTGAGGGAATTTGTTTCTTGGATTATTCCATCTGATTCTTCATAAACGACTTGCCTTGGAGAAATATCCTCCTTAGCATCAACTGTAGTCTCCTTGATGGCGTGTTCCTCAATTCTGGATTCCCATGGAGGTTCAGCATCTCCTAGATCTTCAACCAACTCTTCTTCTTGAGCGATGACAACTTCTTCTACTTGTTCTAGTACGAATTCATTCTCTGTCTTGTCCACTGAAGTTTCTGGTATCTCTTTCATGCTATGCTCTTCGTTTGACTGTTCACATGGGGCTGTGGCTGATCCTTGTGTATTTGAGCGCCTAGAAACCCATTGAATTATCGCTTGCTCCAGTTGTTGAATGGTTGTTTGAAATTTATTTACTGTTTTCGTTAGGCGAACCTCTGCTTCTCGGGTTGCTGGACTTGGACATGACACAAAGGAAAGTGGTGGTGATTGGGAGCGATTGGATTGGCACTGGGGTAAGAAAGGATCATATGGTGGCGAATGGTGAAGAGAAACTTGTGAGTGTGGTGATTCGAGGTTATATTGAAAGGATGGTTTACATGCACGGGGTGGGGCTTGTTGGTAGTTACAAGGTTGTCCACCATATCTTTCAGCTGGGTATGCATTGTAGAATGGTCTTTGTCCAGGATATCTCGTAGGGTGTTGCTGCCAAAAGGGTTGATTAGATCCTCTTGGTTCTATCCATCCTTGATTGGTCTGACCTTGATGCGCGTTCCTGCTGTAACTTCTATTTCCTTTAACAATATTAGAACCAAACTCAAAGCGAGAGGGGTGAGAGTTCATGGTAGCAAATAAAGATAAACAGGAAAAAAAACAAAAATAAATAAACAAGCAAAAGAAAAATATTTACAATAACCAATAATAAGGCACATGTTAGCACCTCCCCGGCAACGGCGCCATTTTGACGTTAGGATTTTTGCCAGTAAAGAATGTCATAAAAACAGTCGCGTTGTAGATATAGTCTCTAAACCGACAAAAATTTCTTCGTACAAACGTTTTGGGTGTCACAAGTAACAAACCCCTTTAAAAATTGTTAACCGAGTATTCAAACCTCGGGTCGTCTTCTCAAGGAACTGCGAGGAGGTATGTTCTTATTATTGGCTATAAAGGTTGTAATCGGGGTTTAGAAGATGAGAAGCAAGTAATTTAAATGACAAGTAAAGTAAATAGCAATTAAAATAAATAAATACTGTAAAGCAGACTTTTGGCAAGGTAAGAGAAGTTCGAGGTCCAACGTAGTTATCTCTCTCAACTATAATGAAAGTTGAATCTAAACTCCACTTGGTCAACCTTTACTAGGGCAAGGGAAAGTCAAGGGACTAATTAAATTGACCTTTGAATCCTATTTATTTCCTAAGAAAAGGTTGGGATTACTTAAGTTCAGCTCAATTAGCAAGATAACGATTATCAATTATGTTGAGTTTAATAACTGTTGAGTTACTGAATTTTTAACCAGGACCAAAAGGGGAAAAAGTAAAATTGCTGGAATAATAAAAATGTCCTTAGATGGAAAGCAATGGTAACTTAAATCAAAGAGAACAATCATAAACTGAAAATACCTCAATTATCATTAATTCAAATAACAGTCTGTAACATGGAAGAATTCATAGATTCAATTATGAAGGTAAATAGCCAACTCAGATACTGAAATAAATAAATAAAGTGAAAGGGAAGTTTAGAACAAAGAAATATAAAACCTGGATTGAGAGTCACTCTTAAAGCGAGAAGAAATCCTAAATCCTAAATCCTAAGAGAGAGATGAGAAGATCTCCCTCTCAACTAAATCTAAATCATTGAAAAATAAAATATGCGAGCTCCCCTTTGAATGGGTGCATTCCCACACTTTATAACCTCTGGTCTATGCTGTCTGTACTTGGATCTGGGCCAAAAAGGGCTTCAGAAATCGCTGGGGGCGTATTCTATAAATTCTGATACGTGGCCTCTGTCACGCGTCCGCGTGGGTCACGCGGTCGCGTCATTCGGAGCTTTTTCTTGCCACGCGGTCGCGTCAGTCACGCATCCGCGTCGTATGCGTTCTGCTTATGTCACACGGTCGCGTCAGTCATTCGGCCGCGTCACTGCATCTTCGCTTCTAGCACGCGATCGCGTCGTCTATGCGATCGCGTGAATACCAGTTTCCTTCAAAGCTCCGTTTTGCTTTCTCCTTCCATTTTTGTATGTTTCCTTTTCCATCCTTTAAGTCATTCTGCCTTAGAAAATCTGAAACTACTCAACACACTAATCATGGCATCGAATGGAAATGAAGGTAATTAAAATAATTAATTTTTAAAGCTTAGAAAAACATGTTTTTCACAATATGACATAATAAGGAAGGGAAAGTAAAACCATGCAGTTAATATGAATAAGTAAGTGGAGGATTGAATAAATCACTCAAATTAAGTACAAAAGAACTCATGAAATATGGGTTTATCAATGACCCCTTGTTCTACATGAGTTCTTGCGAGTCTTGAGAGGGATAGCATTGAACTACAAGTTTGAGAATATGTCTCTTAGACGGCTAATCCACAATCTCGTTGGGGACATGGGAACATCTGTTCAGCCGAGATTTAGGGCGATTAAGGCCTTTGTGGTATAAGCTAGAATCATAAAGCTTCATTCTCCGATCTGGAAGATCTGCCCTTGTCTTTGGCATTTTGAGTAGGATCACCAGAGATTGAATTACTAGAGCTTAACCCTCGTTCAGATTGAATGACCATTAGCGTGGCATTCGATGTGGATCAGAGGAGATTAATGACCATTAGCGTGGCGTTAATCACTTACAGCTTGCCATGGAATGAATCATTCATTATTGGAATAGACAATAAGAAAAGTTAATCTGGAAAGATAAGGCATCTCCAAAACCTTAACTGATTTCTCACTATTGATTCTTCTCTATTTCCTTATTGTTTTCTTATTTATTGTATGCGCATTCAACAACAACTGATCAACTTTCTATTCGCCTGACTAAGATCTGCAGGATAACTACTGCTTGCTCAATCCAACAATCCTCGTGGGATCAACCCTCACTCGCCTGAGGTATTACTTGGATGACCCAGTGCACTTCTCGGTTAAGTTGTGCGGAGTTCTAAATTTTGCACACCAAGTTTTTTGCACCATTGCTGGGGATTATTTGAGATTGACAAACTAACGGTTGTCTTGATCTTTAGATCAGGTATTGTTTACTTCTTTTTCTTTTGTTTATGTTTATTGTGTATTTGGTTTCTTGTTAAAATTTTCAAACTTTCTTGGTTTCTTTTTCAAAAATCTTTCAAAAAGCTTTTTCTTTCGTTTGAGTCTTGTGTCAATACTTGAGTTTGGTGTCTTTTTGGTTTTTCTTTTCTTGAGTTTTTTGAAAATTGTTCTTGAGTGTTCTTCATTGTGTTCGAATTGTTCTTGGTTTGATTTAAAAAAAATTTTAGTTTGGTGTCTTGTGTTTTTCCTTCCAAATTTTCAAAATTTGTGTCCTTTGATTACAAAAATTTTAAGTTTGGTGTCTTTTTGTGTTTGTCTCTTTAAATTTTTCAAAATTCAAATTTCAAATTTTCTTGTTATCTTATTTTAATTTGCTTTCAAAAATTTTAAGTTTGGTGTCCTAATTAGTTATCTTTTTGCCTATCTTTTCAAAATTTAAAATTTTCTTGTTTATCTTATTAATCTTTTTCAAATCTTTATCTTATCTTTGTATCTTTCTTTGCATTTCAAAAATCTTATCTTATCTTAATTCAAATTAAATTTTCAAAATCCAAATTTTTAAATTTCAAATTTCTTGTTCTCTTATTTTGATTTAATTTCAAATTTTAAGTTTGGTGTCTTGTTAGTTATCTTTTTGTTTTTATCTTTTTCAAATCTTTAACTTATCTTTTTCTTTTTCTTTGAAATTCAAAATTCTATCTTATCTTATCTTATTTTAAATTCAAGTTTTAAAATTCAAATTTCAAAACTTGATCTTATCTTGATTCAAATTCAATTTTCAAAAGTTAAAATTCAAATTCAAATTTCAAATTTCAAATTCAAAATCTTTTCAAATCTTTCAAATCTTATCTTCCTTGTTTAACTTTTTCTTTCAAATTTCAAATCTTCAAGATCTTCTTTTGACTTTCCCTTTTTAAATTTCAAATTTTCAAAATCAAATCTTTTATTTTGTTTTCAGATCTTGTTAGTTAGTCAGTTACTTGTTTTATCTTATTTCAATTTTAAAAGTTTGGTGTCTCTTTAATTCTCTTTCTCTCATCCCTCTTTTTCAAAACATCCTAACTACCTTCTCTTTCTTCTTTTCAAAAATTCTAACTTCTTTCCCCCTCTTCTTTTTTCGAAAATATCTCCGTCTTTTCTCTCTTTCAATTTTCGAAAATTAAATTAATTAAAAGGCGCCTACAATTTCCTTTCCTTCTATCTACTTCTTTCACAAGGAGATCTCTATACTCTAACATAGAGATCCCTTGCTCTCCATCTCTTTGGATTCTTTCTTTTTGTTTATGAGTAGGAATAGGGATAAAGAACCCCTCCTTAATCCTGACCCTGAACCTGAAAGAAGACTACGGAGACGTCTATAGCAAGCTAGCAGAGCCAAGAGTAACCTCACAGAAGCTCTTGAGCAAGAAGCTGAAGAAACAACAATGGCAGCTAACTCAGATAATGGAGAAGACACACGAAAGGTCCTTGGATCTTACTCTGCACCCAATTCTGACTTCTATGGGCGCAGTATCTCTATACCTGCCAATAATGCAAATAATTTTGAGTTGAAGCCTTAACTGGTCACTCTAGTTCAATAGAACTGCCAGTTTCATGGACTTCCACAGGTAGATCCCAATAAATTCCTATATGAATTCTTGCAGATATGTGACACTGTCAAGACTAATGGAGTAGATCCAGAAGTCTACAAGCTCATGCTCTTTCCCTTTGCAGTAAGAGAAAGAGCATGGCTATGGCTGAATTCTCAGCCTAACGTGAGCCTAGATACATGGGAGAAGGTGGTCAATAGATTCTTGACCAAATTCTTTCCACCTCAGAAGCTGAGTAAGCTTAGGGTAGAAGTTCAAACCTTCAGATAAAAAGAATGTGAATCCCTCTATAAAGCTTGGGAGAGATGTAAATAACTCATCATGAGATGTCCTCCTGACATGATCTCAGAATGGACCAAGCTACAGATCTTCTATGATGGCCTTTTTGAGATGTCCAACATGTCCTTGGACCACTCTGCAGGTAGATCAATCCACTGGAAGAAGATACCTAAAGAAGCACAAGAGCTCATAGATATGGTTGCCAACAACCAGTACATGTACACTTCTGATAGAAACCCTGTGAACAGTGGGACCACTCAGAAGAAGAGCATCCTAGAGGTAGACACCTTAGACGCCATTTTAGCTTAGATAAGCTCATGTCTCAACAGATCAACATGATCTCTCAGCACTTGAGTGGGACACAGAGCCCAGCTGCTTACTGTCCAGAGATAGCGTATGAGTTGGATACTTCTGACAACACCTGGACCACCATAGAGGAGGTGAACTACATGGGAAACCCCTCCAAACCCTCCCACAACAAACTCTATTCGAATACATACAATCAGGGATGGAAGAATCACCCTAATTTGGGGTGGAGAGAGCAGCAGAGGCCTCAACAAAAACCAGAATGGAATGAACCAGAATAGGTTCAGTAACAAGCCATTTGAATCTTCTCAACAACAGATGAAGACACCCAAGCAGAGCCTCTCTGACTTGGCCACCATAGTCTCCAATCTCACTAAGACCACTCACAGTTTCATGGCAGAAACTATGTCTTCCATCAGGAATTCGGAAAATTAGATTGGTCAGCTGAACAAAAGGATCCCAGAGATCCCCTCCAACACTCTTCCAAGTAACATAGAGACAAATCCAAAGGAAGAGTGCAAGGCCCTCATTGCGAAAGCCACAGCCGAACCCACAGAGGAACCTCCTAAGGAGGAACTGAAGGAAATCAGGGCTCATGAGGATGACCTTATGCACGCCCCTCTGGAAGCAGAGGAGCCTGAAGAATACTCCTCCTCAGATGAGGAAGAAGAGACCAAAGAAGAGCGAATTGCTCAGTTCATAGCAATCCTCATGAAGCTGAAGGCCAGTTCCTCTGATGTAGAGGCTTTAGAGAATGAACCTTTAGTGCTGATCAAGGAGCTTAATGCCTTGGTTCAGAAGAAGCTGTCTCAGAAGCTACCAAATCCCATAAGCTTCCTGATTCTCTATACTATAGGGACAATAACCTTTGAGAAGGTATTATGTGACCTTGGGTCAAGCATCAATCTCATGTCTCTCTCTTTAATGAAGAGGCTGGGAATTCTAGAGGTCCAGCCTACTAAGAACTCACTAGAGATGGCAGACAAGTCTCTAAAAAGGGCATATGGCATAGTGGAGGACGTCCTGGTGAAGGTTGAAGATTTTTGCCTCCCTGTAGATTTCGTGATCTTAGACACAGGGGAGGATAGAGACGAATCCATCATTCTAGGAAGGCCTTTTCTAGCCACTACTAAGGCCTTCATAAATATGAAAAAGGGAGAATTAGTTCTGCACCTAGGGGAGGATTGCATCCTATTCAAGATCCCCAATCCTCAGTCTCCCTCAAAAAAAGGAGGTACTATAGTACAACACTTAGTATTCCAGCCTTCCCTCTCAGTATAGAGCTGCACAGATCCCTCAGATACCAAATCAAAGTTTGGTGTTAGGGAGCCATCATCATTTGCTAAGGAAGGAGGTACCAAAAATAAGGTACCCAAAGGCTGGAGGAATAAGAAAATTTCCACTGAAGGCCTCTCACCTGGCTTAAGAGTAGTCTTCACCACAAATCCAGTCATTCCACATACTGTGCACAGAATCCTGTCTCTAGAGCATGTGGAGCTCATCCATGAGAGCACAGGAAGAAAATTCACTGTAAGGGACGAAGATCTGAGCCCCTATTCACCTCCGTAAAGGAGCTGTCCGTCAAGCTAGTGACGGTAAATAAGCACTTGTTGGGAGGCAACCCAAACATGAGTAGAGTACTATTGTTCCTATTTCTTTTTATTTTAATATATTATTAGTTTATTTTCATAGTTCCCCTTTGCATTTTTAATATGTGTGATCATGTGCAGTACTTAGAACAGAGACATTCAAAGATGAAAACAGAACACCCAGAGGAAATTCCTTTGCTGGCGTTGAACGCCAGACAAGGAGGAAGCTGGGCGTTCAACGCCCCTAAGGGACATAAGCCTGGCATTGAACGCCAGCCAGGGAGCAAGGCTGGGCGTTCAATACCCTTAAGGGGGAAAGCATTGGCGTTGAATGCCAACCAGGGAGTACCCTAGGCATCTAACGCCCATCAAAGAGCAAAGCCTGGCGTTGAACGCCAGCCTGGGAGTAAGGCTAGCATTCAATGCCCTTAAGGGGGCAAGTTGCTCGAGTTGGAAAAGCTTCAGCAGCCAGTGGGTCCCACAGAATCTCCACAACCCCACCAACCCTACCTACTTTAAATTCAAACCTTTCCCACCAATTCTCCCTCCATATCTGAACCATAACCCTTCCACCCCTATAATGTCCCCTTATACAACCCTTTATACACACACCTCTTACACACTCTACTCTCTCACACTCTATCCCTTCCCCACCATCCTTCTTCCCAATTCCCCACATAAGGCCGAAGCCCCCTCCCTCCCTCTTCTCCATCTAAGTTCTTTTTCTTCTACTCCTCTCTTTTTCTTTTGTTATTTTGCTCGAGGACGAGCAAAGGTCTTAAGTTTGGTGCTGAAAAAGCTTTGCTTTTTGCTTTCCATTCACACTCATGGCACCCAAAGTCGGAGAATCCTCTAGAAAGAGGAAAGGAAAAGCAACCGCTTCCGCTTTCGAACCTTGGGAGACAGAGAGATTCCTCACCAAGGTTCACCAAGATCACTTCTATGATGTGGTGAAGCACAAAAGAGTGATCCCCGAGGTCCCCTTTAGGCTAAAAAAGGATGAGTACCTGGAGATCTAACAAGAAATCTAGAGAAGAGATTAGGAAGTTCTAACCAATCCTATCCCAGAAGTTGGGATATTAATGGTACAAGAGTTCTACGCCAACTATTGGGCCACCAAAAATCATGATACTAGTATGAACCCACAGCCCAAGAACTGGCGCACCATGGTGAGAGAGCAACTCTTGGATTTTAGCCCAAAAAGTGTGAGATTGGCGCTCGACCTACCATAAATTCTAGGAGACCCAAACTCTTAAGAAGGATCAACACTAACCAAAGGTTGGACCAAGTGCTTGCAGACATTTACATAGAAAGATCTCAATGGAAGAGGGATGCGCACGGCAAGCCTTACCAACTAGGTAGGCTTGACCTCAAGCCCGTAGCTAGAAGATGGTTGGAGCTTATCCAACATTCCATCATCCTTATAATTAACCAATCTGAGGTTACCGTAGACTGAGCAATAATGATTTAGTGCATTATGCTTGGGAATGAGGTGGAGGTACATGACGTGATACCTCAAGAATTGTACAAGATAGCAAACAAACCCTCCACCCAAGCAAGGCTAGCATTCCCTCACCTCATATGTCACCTCTGTAGTTCAGCTGGAATTATCATAGAAGGAGACATTCCTATTGAGGAGGACAAGCCCATCACGAAAAGAAGGATGGAGCATGTTAGAGAGCCTGCACATGCACTACAACAAGAGCTTGTGCAGCCACCTCTACCAGAAATCCCTGAGATACCTCAAGGGATGTATTTTCCTCCCCAAGACTATTGGGATCAACTGAATACCTCAATAGGGGAGATGAGTTCAAACGTGGAGCAGTTAAGGGTGGAACACCAAGACCACGCCACCATCTTCTATGAGATTAGAGAAGATCAAAGGATCATAAGGGAGGAGCAACAGAAACAAGGGCGAGATATAGAGGAGATCGAACGCTCCATTGGATTCTCTAGAGGAATCAGCAGCCGCCGTCACTAAGGTTGTTGAATCTTATTATCCCTCTATTTTTCAATTTCTGTTTCCCATTTGTACTTCATCTTATTGTCTATTTTCTAATTCTAGCACAAGGTCATGTTTTAATTGCATTCTCTTTTGTTTCATTGTCTTTTAGCTATAAAATATCCTGTGTATCAATCACCATGCTTTAAAGAAAAATTTATTTGAAAAAGAATAGTGAGATACATAAGTTTCAAGCATATCATGAGTTATTTTAATTATTTTGATGTGGTGGCCTTGCATTTACTTTTTGAATGTATGAATTAAAATTGTATATTTGATAGTGGAGTCAAGTATGTTGGCTCTTGAAAGAATGATGAATTTAGATAAGTATTATTGGTTCTCCGAAAAATAAAAAAATATCGATACTTGAAGCAAGAAAAAATAGCAAAAAAAAAAGAGAAAGTAAAAAAGCAAAACAAAAAGCTCAAAAGAAAAATCAAAAGAGCAAGGGTCCAAGGCTTTGAGCATCAATGGTTAGGAGGGTCAAAATTGGCCTAAAAAGTTCAAATGAGCTGCTATCCCTAACTAAATGCTTGTGGTGTGAAGGTGTCAAGTAAAAAGCTTGAGACTGAGCAGTTTAGGTCGTGATCCAAAGCAAAAGAGTACGCCTAAGAACTTTGGACACCACTGTCTAGGACTTTAAGCAAAGCTAAAGTCGAATCCGAGGGGTTCCCCCAATTAAGTGTCTGTGGCATTTATGTATCCGGTGGTAATACTGGAAAACAAAATGCTTAGGGTCACGACTAGGCTCAAAAAGAAGCTGTGTTCAAGAATTAAAAAAAAAAAACAAAAGAAGAGAATCAATAATATCATCTGGATTCTAGTTCTAAGGGATGCCAACATTTCTAAGCTTCAAAGGAAAGTGAGATGCCAAAACTGTTCAGAAGTAAAGAGCAAATAGCCCCACTTAGTAGTTGGAACTGAGCTTCATTGACAACTCTGAAACTTATATTTTTCTCTTCCATTAGTCCTGTTTTGTTTTTGGTTGCTTGAGGACAAGCAACAGTTTCAGTTTGGTGTTGTGATGAGCTGATATTTTATACGCTTTTTGGCATTGTTTACTAAGTATTTTCACTATATTTCATTGAGTTTTAGTTAATTTTAATATGCTTTAGAGCAAAATTCACTTTTTAGATGCTACTTTGAGTTTTTGTATTTTTGTTATGATTTCAAGTAATTTCTAGCTGAAATTGGCAAGTTTTGGCAAAGTCTGATTCAGAGGCAAAAAACAGAGTGTAGATGGTATCAGATCCTGACCTCCATACATTCAAATGCACATTTCTGGAGTTATAGAGGTTCAAATGTCGCGCTCTCAATGGCGTTGGAAAGCTAACTTCTAGGGTTTTCCAGCAATATAAAATGGTTTATACTTTTTTTTGAAGAAGACTGCCCATATTGGGCGTTGAACGCCCAAATCGCCCCCTTTATGGCGTTCAACGCCCTAAAGGGAGCAAGCCCAGCGTTGAACACCCAAACCTGGTGTTCAATGCCACCAAGAGAGTACAAGGCAGCATGGACCCCCCCTAATGGGCATTCAACACCCATTCCTGAAGCCAGATGCCAAGCTCAGCCCAAAACACTCAACCAAAGTGGGCCCAGGAGTGGATTTTCACATCATTTAGTCTAGTCTATCATATTTCTGTACTTTTTCATTATTAGATTAGTATATGTTAGAGAAGATCATCCATGTTTAGGACCTTTTGCCTCATCTTCTTCCATTTCTTTCATTTTCTGTAAAGCATGAGTCACTAAACCTCCTAGGTTAAGGTTAGGAGCTATGTTGATTCTCATGGATTAATAATATTACTGTTTCTATTTCAATCTATGTTTGATTCCATTCTAAAATATATTTTTTTTCTTCAATCCTTATGAATCTGGAGTGGAACTAACGTATGACCCCTTATTCTACATGAGTTCTTGCGAGTCTTGAGAGGGATAGCATTGAACTACAAGCTTGAGAATATGTCTCTTAGAAGGCTAATTCACAATCTCGTTGGAGACATGGGAACATCTGTTCAGCTGAGATCTGGGGCGATGACGGAGGAAAAATGTCGGTAAAGAATTTCTCAATAAAATCGCGTTGCAAATATAGATCTAAACCGACAATTAAACCTCAATCAACGTTTAATTTGTTTGTCACTTAAGCAAACCCAATAAAAATAACCGAAGTATTTAAACCTCGGGTCGTCCCTCAAGGAATTGCAGAAAAGTGTATTTATTATTGGTTATGGGAAAGTATATTTTTTAGGGTTTTGTAATAAGAAACAAGAAAGTAAAATGGTAAGAAAATAAACTAATAACTAAGAAAGTTCTTAGCAAGGAAAGAGAGTTAGAAGTCCTATCCTTATTACCGCCATCAATTATGATGGTAAATGTAAATTGCCTTCACTTAGTTAACCTCTAACAATTGAAGGAAAGTCAAGTGAGCAAAATCAATAAGTGAAGCTTAAGCCAACTAGCAACTTTCAATCACCAATCAACAAGAGACTTTGATAATTCAAGAGTCTCCAAATTACTCAATCCAAACCAAGACACAAAAATCTAATTTAAAATCCAACCAAGCATTTCATCAAACACTTGGAAGACACAAAATAAAAGCATAGAAAATTAATAAGAGATAGTAAAATATAATGCTAACACATGCAAGGAATCAATAACCAACAATTAAAGAAAGAAGCCATAAACATGAAATACTTCAAACTGCATTAAAAGGGAATTAAATCTAACAAGGAGAGTTCATAAACTAAATTGGAAAAATAAAAAAATTAATAAGAGAAGATAAACTAAGATTCTAGAATAATAAAAAGTAGAAGAGAAACTAAATTAAAGCAAGATAGAAATCTGAATTTGAGAAGAAATAAAACTAAAAGAAATCCTAAAACCTAGAGAGAGGAGAGAGCCTCTCTCTCTCTAGAACTCTATATCTAAAACATCCTCTGTGTAAAAATGAATGAATGATTTTTTTATGCCTTCCAGCTCCACTCTGCAGCCTCTTGTCTTCATTTTCGGGCCTGAAACTGGGTCAAAAGCAGCCCAGAAATCGTCCCCAGTGAATTCACTTTACTGAGGCACGTGACGCTCGTCACACGTACGCGTCAACCACGCGTACGTGTCGCTGGAAACTTTCTTCATCATGCGTACGCGTTAGTGACGCGTACGCGTCGCCTTGACAAATTTCTTCTTTTCGCGCACGCGTCGAGCACGCATATGCGTCGCCTTGAGTGTTCCAAATCCTCATTTTCCATGAATTCTCCGTTTTTCCATGCTTTTCTCTTCACTCCTTTTATTCATTCCTTGCCTCTTAACCCTGAAATCACTAACAAACATATCAAGGCATCGAGTAGAATCAAAGTGAATTAAATTTAACTAATTAAAGGCCTAAAAAGCATGTTTTTAACCATTAAGCACAATTAGAAGAAATTCATGAAACCATGCTATTTTGTTGAATAAATGGGAGAAAAGTTAACAAAATCCACTAAATACAATACAAAATAAACCATAAAATTGTGGTTTATCAGGCGATTAGAGCCTTTGTGGTATAAGCTAGAATCATAAAGCTTTATTCTCCGATCCGGAAGATCTGACCTTATCTGTGGCATTTTGAGTAGGATCACCAGAGATTGAATTGCTAGATCTTCACCCTCGTTCAGATTGAATGACCATTAGCGTGGCATTTGATGTGGATCAAAGGAGATTAATGACCATTAGCGTGGCGTTAATCACTTACAGCTTGCCATGGAATGAATCATTCATTATTGGAATAGACAGTAAGAAAAGTTAATCCAAAAAGATAAGGCATCTCCAAAACCTTAACTGATTTCTCACTATTGTTTCTTCGCTATTTCCTTATCTTTTCTTATTTATTTTATGCGCATTCAACAACAACCGATCAACTTTCTATTCGCCTGACTAAGATCTGCAAGATAACCACTGCTTGCTCAATCCGACAATTCTCGTGGGATCGACCCTCACTCACCTGAGGTATTACTTGGATAACCCAGTACACTTGCCAGTTAAGTTTTGCGGAGTTCTAAATTCGCACGAAGAACAGAGATATTTGTGGTGCTTCAACGTTAGGGAGAAATTGGCCAAGGTATAGTTTTAGTTTCTCGTAGATAATATATAATGTTTCATGAAAACGTAGGCTAGACGACCATAGGATAGGTTGAAATGTGTAAGTATGTTGATATTAGTGACCTTGATTGAAATATGTAATTATGTTGAGAATGATTTAATGAATAATGATATTGTGAATTTTGGATATTGATGTTTGATGATGATAATGAATATGATGAATTATGTTGTATAATTTTGGGTGTTTGGGGTGGAAGTCAATATAATTGAGAAAATGATGTGAAGAAAAGGAGATGGAATGGTTGAAATCTTGATTTTTATACATTGAGTCTAGTTTTGAATAGTGTAAATTAGTTTTGAAATGAAAGTTGGTGAATATAGAGGTTTGTGATTTTTTGAGAAACACTTGATTTTTAACCAAATTTTGGTGGGCCATAACTTAGCTTCCAAACCTCAATTTCTGTCAAACTTATTTCAAACAAAAATTGGGTCCATGAAGTTTATGCCATTCGAAGTACGGACAGAAAATATTTTCTGAGAAAAAAGTTATGCGCGTCAGAAGTTTTATGTGTGAAAGTGTTTCTGCAGGTTGTAACAAATTTTGAGAAATCACAGGGCCCGCGTACACGGACACATAGCTGTATACGTGGGAATTCGCTTCTGTCTATGGGACTCACGTACGCGGACAGAGCTTGCGTACGCAAGGCCCCTGTTTTTGGGAAAAGTGCCTTTTTGTGATTTTCAACCTATTTTCTAACCTCTAAACATCTATTTTTACTCTCTAAGGTCCTAATACTTAGTTTTAATCTTGATGAAAGGGGAGAACGTTGAGGAAATGTTAACTTCGAAGTGAAGAAAGCTTGTGAAGTGCTAAATTATGATTGATAATTGACTTGAGATTGAATGATTTTTTTATTAAAATATTTGGGCAGTACCAAGCATTATGGTTCGTCCCGCTTACTCTGGATTAGTGATTAAGATACCTAGGCAGTAGCAAGGATTGTGGTCCGTCCTGCTTGCTCCAAGTCAATGATTGTGATGCCTGGGTAGTAGCAACAGTAGTGGATTATTCCACTTGCTCCAGGTTGAGCTTTTAAACACCCGACTAGGTAGTAGCAGTAGTAGTGGTTTATTCCACTTTCTCTGGGTTAAGCAGGTAGTAGCAAGGGGGTTGTGGCTTAGGCCCACTTGCTCTGCAATGGGTGTTTTTGTCCAAGATTAACTACCAAGACATGTCGGGTTGGCTATATAACCGACAGATGATATCATCAGGCATAGGACAAGCATTCATCATATGTATTTGTTTGTTTTATTTGAGTTTTCATTACTTGGGTTTGCCTACTTGAATTACTATGTCTACCTGCTATATGTTTTATCTGATGTAACTGCATCCTATTTGTGTTTTCTTTATTTGTATTGTTTGTCTGTGCAACTGAGAGGCCCCTTGTCTGGCAGAGGAGTGAACGAGGGCTGTTCCTCCGGTGTTCGAAGGGTTGGAGGAAGCAGGATTTGTAGGGTTAAGTTAGGATCTGAGTTATAAACTTAAAGATCTTAGATTATGTACCCAAAATCTGGTTTAGCTTATTCTTTAAGCTTTAAATTTGAGTGTCAGAGTTCTAGGATCGCCTCTGACTTTTCCGGAACCTCATATATTATTTATGTGGGCACCATTACCATGCTGAGAACCTCCGGTTCTTATTCCATACATATGTTATCTTTTTCAGATGCAGGTCGCTAGGCACCACGCTAGTCGTCTTGAGTTTTAGTTTCAGCGAAGTTGGGTTATTGGCTTTTGTGTTTTGCCATATATATATATATATATATATATATATATATATATATATATATATATATATATATATATATATATATATATATCTCCTTAATATATGTGCTTTACTTTTGTACCTCATAGAGGCTTGATGGAAAACTAGGGTTTATTTTGAGTATTTTAAGAAGCTTGGGATTGTATATATGTATGTAAATATTCTTTGGCTAGCTTTGGCTTTGTAGGTTGAACCCAGAGCTTGCTATTCTATACCTTTTTACTCTCCACTCTTATTTTTTGTGTGTGTGTATGTGTTACATACATTGCATGAAAGGTAAGTGGCAATACCAAACTTGGTGTGACACTTTCATTTTAAAATAATGCAAGTATCCGATGAAAATTAAATCATGTTAATATCAACTTATTTTATGCAATCACATGCCAAATTATTTGAAAGTAAACTAAGTAAAGCAAGAAAATTGTTACCAACGGTTGGGTTGCCTCCCAACAAGCGCTCTTTTAATGTCATTAGCTTGGCATGTGGTTCTCGAAGTTCTTTCTCTTCTTCCAATTGGTTAAGAGAAATTACTTCAAGGGAGAAGAGGGGAAAATTGATGTCCCCTAATTTGATCTCCTCCTGACAAGCTTTTGTCTGTTATTAGCTTGATTCACTTTACTTGTTAGAGTGGGGGTTGGATTGCTTTTTGTCCTTCTCTTTTTTATGGATATTGTTTTTGGTTTCTTGGTCACAATCACTCTTTCAGTGCTTTTCTTGATTGCCTTCACTTCTTTGATTTCAAGACTTGGGTGTTGTGTAATAGTTTGAGTATACACTTCATCAAGAACTTCTTGAATTGATGGTTCAATCCAATCATTCTTCATGCAACTTTCTGTTTTATTGGAGTGTGGACTCCCTTTTCCTCTTCTTTTGCATGATTTTGCATTGATTCTTTTGGGAGTGAGATCGCATATTTCTTTGTCACCTCTAGTAGCCTCTCAGGATATGGGATCATAGGCTATGAACCATTGAGTGAGACTATTGATTCTTTGAGTAAGTCATTCTATTCTTAGCTCAAAAGATGAATGTTGGGGATGGTTTTGTGGGTATGTTGGTGCTGTGGTGAAATTATTCTGAGGGGTGTGGAATAAGTTTTGTGGATGGTAAAATGAATTTTGTGAATTTTGAAAAGAGGTTTGTGTATAATAGAATGAATTTTGTAGGTTTTGAAAATAATTTTGTGGTGAGGCATAGTCAAATGGTGGAGGGTGTTGATATAAAAAATTAGGAGGTGAGGTTGGACAATTTTTTATGAATCTATTCAGAGATGGTGACTCTTGATAAATAGGATATGGATCTTTGAATTCTTTTTTATTTTGACCTTCCTAACTATAATTTGGGTAGTTGTCAGATTCATAATAATGTGAATCATTTTGTGACCCTGAAAAGTATCCCATTTAGTTTGGTTGCTCAAACTCCGTCATTCTTTGTTCTCGATATCCCCAATCACAATTAGTATAGTAACTTGAATTATTTTGTGGTGGTAAAAAATACCCCCATATAATTACTTGATCAACGGATGATGGAAACTTTATACAATATGTCTTTCACATGTTATTTTTTAAATTAATGCAACTAAATATCTTTTAAATATTGTTTTAATTTTTAGGTAAGAGAGAAAATAAAAAATAAATAACTTCTCTAATTTTTTAATCAACTAATACATAAAGATGGATATTCAAATTAATTAAATAATAATAAATATTTTAAAAAATTAACTAAAAACTAAATTTTAAAAGTAAATAACATTTTTTTACATATTTAGAAAAGCAATACGCTCCCGCTGTCCCGCATATTGCTGCTAATAAATTAAAAAATAAAAATTACAACAATAATTCTCCCCTGCAAATTGATCCCCGCCTCCAAAATAATTTTGGGAAAATGGGAAATACCATGACAAAGAATTACACCAAAGCTTTGTCAATAGGTAAAAAAATGAGCCGACCTCTACTTTCTCTTATTTATTATTTTCTTCGATCCTCCTAGTCAATTCATTCATTCATATCCTTCTCTCTCCACTCCTAGTGTTCCTTTACTTTTCCTTCTCATACATAGTCTTCCTTGACTTTTCTTTCTCAAAGTCCCAGCCTTCCAAATTGACGTCTCTCTCTCTCTTTCTGAAACCACACTCCATACAGGTCAATTCCAACTTCATACCTTCACCAAACCCTTCTCCGATCCTTTCTCTACCTTCCCCCCTGCGCTTATATATTTCCCGCATCCACACACACACTCCCTTAAAATAAACCAAAAGAAGTTCCAAAAATAAACCAAATAATATATTTTAATCAACAGTATGTATGACCAATATAATATCTAATATAATAAGTAAAATAAAAATAATTATCCTTGCTTTCTTTTTCCACTTCTTTTAAACAATATTATCCATATTTTTTTTTCCTTCTTCCACCTTAGACAATTTTCTGTTTATTTTGCTTTCATACACGTCGATGGCTGGTTTGGATTTACAAACAGCATCACTCTTCGTTCAAAACCTTCACAGACCAGAATTACACCTTCAACAACACCATTATCACCGCTCCCAACAACAACAACATGAACAAACAGAAAATCGTGCAGCTGTACCACAATTCTCAAGTGAAGATGATGATAGCAGCCAAGGCGATGGAACGGGACGCGGAAGCAGTGGCTTTGAGCTCGTCTCCGCCTGCGGAGTCCGCCGTTCCAGGGGCCGTCCGCGAGGCTCGAAGAACAAGCCAAAACCGCCAGTGGTAATCACAAGAGAGAGCTCCAACACGCATAACGCTCACATCCTCGAAGTCGCGAGTGGCTCCGACGTCTTCGACAGCGTTGCCACCTACGCGCGGCTCCGCCAGCGCGGTATCTGCATCTTGAGCGGCAATGGAACCGTCACCATCGGTGACCCCGCAGCGCCCGGCTCTGTTGTCACGCTCCATGGAAGGTTCGAGATACTGTCTCTCTCTGGCTCGTTCCTGCCGCCGCCTGCTCCTCCCGGCGCGACGAGCCTCAGTATATACCTCGCCGGCGGGAAGGGACAGGTCATCGGAGGAAAAGTAGTCGGAAAGCTGATTGCGGCGGGGCCGGTGATGGTCATCGCCTCATCCTTCACCAACGTGGCGTACGAGCGGCTGCCGTTGGACCAGGACGACGAACAGGAGCTCCAAATTCAGTCGCCGCCTCCGCCGGCGGTTTCTCAGGGCTCCGCAGGCGGTTGCGGCGTGGGAAACGGCGCTTTTCTGGATCCTTCTTCTGGTTTGCCGTTCTTCAATTTTCCGCTTGGTATGCATCAGAATGTTCAGTTGCCTGTGGACGGTTACTTTTCAGGTCAACGCGCCATCCTTTAAGGGTACCAAGCTTTATTTCCTATTGTGATTACTATAAATGAATCTAATCTAATGTCACCGTTTCAAAGAGATAGACTCTAAATAATGACCAAGCTATTATTGAGGAACATCTGTAAAGTGATCTTACTTTAGTAATATGCTGCTTCTTCTAATTCTTTTTGGCTTCCAGTTTTTAGTTGTTTATGGATGGTGATGAATATTGTTCAAAGTTTCAGTACTGTACTTTTTTCAGTAGATCTACAACATAGTGACTGTGTTTTGTTTTGGAGTTTTTTGGTAATGTGCTACTCCAAAGAAGATTTTATGATTATCATTAGATGAAGATATTTTATTTTGATTATTGGATAATATATTGTAAGACTTGATTTTTATTTAAAATAAAAATATTATTTTTATTTAAAGTATTGCTAAATAAATAAGTTATATTTTTTAAACAAGAATTATCATAAGAAAATATTTTTGATATTTTCATAGGAGTAGTTGTCTTTTAGTAATATCAATATTTAAAATTTATTTTATATAATATAATATTTATAATTTCGTACTTATCACATCTATAATTATATATTTATTATAATTATAAATTTATTTTAATAATAATTAATAAATATTAAATAAAATAATTTTAACCGGTATAGATTGTTTTTTTATTATCTCTAAACATTATTATTTGTTTTCATCGGAAGTTCACTTGTTGATTAGTTCGCCAGTTCTATAGTGGCATAAGGAATGATGTCTAAGGACGGCTATAGATTTGACCTATCAGGTGTGACACATGACAAATAAATTTTGAAGGTAAATTTGTTTAATTAACACGGAAAATCAGAATGGTGCGGTAACTCATAATGGTTACCGTGGGGGTAAAATTGGAAAGTGGATGCCAAAAATAAAATCTTGTAGTGTGGACTGTTAAGTAGGACGACAAAAGCATGAAAAATGAAACATTATTAGCTCAAAAAATAATGGGAGATACCAGGAAAGAATGGTTGCCACGAAATCTTCAGAACAGAGTGAAAAATAAAAGGAAAAAAAAAACACCTTTCTTGATGATTATTTTAGTAAGAAAAATATTGACATCAAATTATTTAAAACGCAACTGAAGATGTCGTAAAATCAAGCTATGAAATAATAAATAATATAAACAAATTATTTTAAAATATTTTTGTAATTTTGGAATTTTATAATACAAATTTATTTTTTAAATAAATTATAAAAAATAAACTAATTTCACATAATTTATTAGATATGCTGTGTGGTACTAATTTCACATAATTTATTAGATATGCGGGTTAAAATATTTTTGTAATTTTGGAATTTTATAATACAAATTTATTTCTTAAATAAATTATTAAATAAATGAACTAATTTCACATAATTTATTAGATATGCTGCGTGTGTATTTTAAAATATTTTTGTAATTTTGGAATTTTATAATACAAATAAATTAATTTCACATACGGAAAAGTTCTGCATACAAGCCATTGTATGCTTTACAAGTTCATTAAACAATAAAACTAAAATACGCGCTGCTCCACATACGTTGATTACACGCGCTATATAAGATCCCGCGTATATCTAACTACCAAATTTAAAATATTTGTTTCCTTCTTCGTTTTCGTTATTTTGAGATTTGGTTGTTCTTCTTCTCGCGCGTCTTCCCTCGTTCTTCTTCATCGTTCTTTTCCTCTCCTTTTCTTACTGGTATGTTCTTCGTTTACGTTACTTTTTTCTCTCTCTGCAACTCGAGCTTCGTTTTCTATTTTGATTTGTTGTTTTTTGAAATCAAAGTTTGAACTCGTTTTGAAGATAATGGATCATTCAACCTCAGATTGTCAGCTGAATCCAGGCGAAGTGGATTATGAATTTGAATCTAACGAAGTTCTTGAGGTTTGATTTACATAATGAATTTTCTTTCAGTAATTTGTATAGCATTGTGTAGTTGAAAAATTGCTGAACATTGACTGTGAAACTAACACGTTAACATGAATCTGTCGATTCAATGTATTAGTTGTGATTAATTACCTGGAATTTATAGCAGACGCTCGGGTGTAGATCAGGTCTTTTTTTGGGTGTATTTTTGCTAGAAGTGTGGGTGTATCTACACTATTGGTTTTGTTATTTTAATTGAGTTGTTGTTGTTCAGGTGTATTATATCAGACATGATTGGGTGTGTTTTTAGTTTTTGACATGGTGTATTCTGCAGCATGTGTATTTACAGTTTATGGCTTTAAAGGTCATTGTGTAGTTGAGTTGTTGCGGTTCGGGTGTATCACATTAGGCATGATTGGGTGTATTTGAATCATATCTATGGGTGTATTCACAGTTTCTGACACGGTGTATTGTGCAGCCTCTCTCGGTTGTTGATGACGAGCTTGTTCCGAAGGTTGGAATGACCTTTACCACCCTTGAAGATGCTGGAAAATTTTACAGGAACTACGCCAAGGCTGCAAGTTTCTCTACAAGAGTTCGGTGCACAAATAGGAAGGGAAACGAGATTAAGAATCAACTGATTACATGTAGCAGAGAGGAAAAATGGAAATCTAAAATATCTCCAACCGAGAAGACCAATCCGACAGCCGGTTTAAACTGTCCTGCAAGAATTTATATACACACATTGAAGGATGTCGGTGCTTGGATCATTTCAAAGGTTGTGCTCGATCATTCACACCCCTGCTATCCAAGCAAAGCAGAGATGCTCAAACAGCACAGGAAACTAAGCATGTCCATTCGTCGTACAATAGAGAATAACGAGGAGGCCGGTATCAGACCAAGCAAAACATACCAATCATTTGTTGCGGCTGCCGGGGGTCACCGAGAGTTAAATTTTATCGAAAAGGATGTGAGGAATTATATTACCAGGGAAGTGCGGAATGTTTCCTAACAAGAAGATGCAAAGGAATTCGGGAAATATTTGTTAAGAATGAAAGAGAAGAATCAGAATTTCTTTTTTGAGCTCCAACTCGAAGAGGATCAATCGATTAAGCTGGCTTTTTGGGCCGATGCAAGAAGCAGAGCTACCTTTGAGTATTTCGGAGATGTCATTTCATTCGACACCACCTACAATACAAACAGGTAACAAACTGCCCCTGTTTATGATGCTAAATTAATGTATTTTTACGAATCCGCAGCAGAGGTGTATATTGGCTGTTCCATTGGGTGTATACGAAGCATTTGTTAGGGTGTACCTAATGATTTTGCATTCTGGACTATGGTAATTTGTTTCAGGTATAATTTGGTCTGTGGTTCTTTTGTCGGGGTGAATCACCACGGTCAGTCAACACTTCTCGGATGCTCTTTGATGAAGAACGAAGAAATTGAATCATTCAAATGGTTATTTCAATGCTGGCTTCGTTGCATGGGAGGAAACGCTCCGAAAGGGTTTCTCACCGATCAGTGCGCATCAATGAAAAGGGCTTTAGAGGCCTGTATGCCAACGACAATTCACCGTTGGTGTATTTGGCACATCATGAAGAAGATTCCAAGAAAATTAAACGGGTACAAAGGACATGCCGATATTGAACAAGAAATGAGCCAAGTTGTTTGGAACTCTCATAGCAAAGACTCATTCGATAGGAATTGGAATGATTTTCTGCTGAATTTTGGTCTTGCGGACAACAAGTGGCTTTCAGGTAATGTCTTTTTAAAATCTGCAGCAGAGGTGTATATTGCATGTTCTCTCGGGTGTATTTACAGTCTGTGTTTGGGTGTATTATGCAGATCTGTACGAAGACCGTCACATATGGGTTCCTATCTATCTGGATCACCACTTCTGGGCAAGGATGAGAAGTACATAAAGGAGCGAGAGCATGCATTCATTTTTTAACAAGTATATCACCCGAAACAGCTCGCTTATTCAGTTCGTCAAACAATACGATAATTGCCTCAGAAGCAGGGAGCAAGCAGAGAGAGAATCAGATGCTGCAGATTTTCATACGGTCATACCGTTTGCAACCAAATCCTCCATTGAAGCTCAGTTTCAAGAGGCGTACACTCATGCAAAGTTTAGGGAAGTCCAAGCGCAATTCAGAGGAAAGGCGAATTGCATCACCAAATTAAAGAATTCTGCTCTAGGCTATTCAGTATACGATGTCGGAGAACAAGTTTCCAGCTCAATATTCAACAAGTTCGTGGTTACTTACGACTCAGTTGCAGCCGAGGTAAAATGCCAATGCTTATTATTCGAGTCGAGAGGGATACTGTGCCGTCACACACTAAGCGTGTTAAGCTTCGAACAAGTAAGCCAAGTGTCACCTATATATATACTGGAACGATGGAGCAAGAAGGTAAAGAGGTGACACACACACATCAAGAGCAGCCACGACGAGCCACTAATGGAGCCAAGAAGCAAGAGATTCGACCAATTGGTTTTTCGTTCGCAAAATATTTGCGAATTTGCATCCGAATCGGAGGAGCTGACTGCAATTCTGCACCGTGCGTACGATAACGTCATGGCCGAGATGGAATCATTAAAAGCCAAAAGGAAGGGGACATCTTCTTTATCCCACGAAGACGCCAACTTGGAATCCGTTAACGAGCTTCAAAGCCCGCCAAGGATTCGAACAAGAGGACGTCCAAAAAATAGGCTAGGTTCAAAGCTGGACAAACAGATTGTAAATGCCACAAAGAAGAAGAAGACGAAAGTTTTAAGCGAGGTAAAAGTAATGTTCTTTAAATTTGTGGCGATTGAGTTTATTTTTCTCGTTAATAGTTTAGCTAATATATGAGTGTTATATTCAGATAAACCTGTTTGATGCTGCATCAGCAGTGCATTCAAATTCCAGCCAATATCAAGGACACGTTATGAATTATCAGTTCAGGGTACCAGCAGCAGGGGATAACTCTTTGGGTGTATAGTTTTAGAGAATATGGGTGTAAAAGCACTGTTCTTTTGGGTGTATTTTTGTTCATTGACAATTTACATATAGATACATATATAGATACTTATAGAACAAAAGCTGTAAAAATTTGCAGGTTATGGGTGTATATTTGATTTGATGTTTTTCTTCATATTTTAGTACTTGTAATTCATACATTTTGAATACAGCACAGATAGTTTGGGTATATATTTTATGCAATCTTGGGTGTATTATTAGACCTGCGTTGGGTGTAACAGATTATAATTTGCATTTATATATGCCTTGATTTTTTACTTCATATTTTACCACCTGTGATACAGCTTTTGAATACAGCACAGACAGTTTAACAGCACAGATAGTTTAACTATGGAAAAAATATACATGGAATAGAAGTTGTTGATAAATGGCAAATATTTACAGCATTTGTTCAATTTACAAACTACCCAGCACTTGGATTACGCAGTTTCTATATCAGCAGAATTTATCTGACAAAACGGACTCAATAATACAGAGGATGGCTTTGACAACCTTATAGCATTACTCTCTCTAATTGCCCGATCTCTCTCCTTATTCATCTCACTGAATAGTATCCGTGAAGCATACTCCACTCTGTAGTGGTCCACCTCCTCCTATAATTAAAAAGTATATTATGTTTAAACAGCAATATTAATTCAGTAAAGTAATACAGAGTTATATAGTTCTAAAGACAGTTACCTGTGGCCAATTATCCCATTCATAGTTCCCCTTTTTAATGTTTTTCGGCTCAATTAATTCAAGCCACTTCATAACGTAGATAGGGCAGTCATAGCTGAAAACGAAGAAAATAAATTACAAATCTCATTTATGAAAGTTTAATGTTCAGAGTCACAAATTTATACCTTATTTTTTGGCCTGATATTTTAACATATGATGCTTTAATTTCCTTCTCCTTCTTGTCTTTCTGAAGAGGTTCCCCGCCGGCATATGCTCTCAATCTTGAAAATACATATCCCTTAAATACCAAAACAAATCAGTAATACACCCGATTGAATGCACAAGATACACCCAACTGAATGGACAACATACACCCAACACAACTAACGAAATAGACCTATCTATTAAAGTAAAGAAGACAGAGGCAACTTACAGTGAATTTATTAATCTGCTTTCTCTCATCGCTTGGAGCTTTTTTGTGTAGCGGGTCAAGTATATGACATTTTCGCTTCGTTGTATTTATCAGCCATAACCACCAATACCCCGAGTGGCAAACAGGTGCAAAAATCTGAAGGATTGCCACATTTCAACAGTGCGTTATTTTATTTGGCATAGAAGTAAATAAGCGTACTAATAAATTTAGCAAACGAAAACTTACATATGGATGCGAAGTTAATTTTTTTCTATCTATAAAGGGAATAAAACTCGGGTAGTCTTCCACCCTGAATTCCTTATTCGTTTTCAGTGATATGAATTCCCCATCTGGGTGATCCGAAAGTGCCATGCTCTGCAAGAATTGCGAAACAAGAAATGAAATACTGAAAATACACAACTTACATCCAATCGAACGTAAAAATTACACCCATTTCAATACAGAAAATACACCCAAAGTTCGAAGAAGTAACACTTACCACAATATCGGGGGGGAGACAGTATATTTGTTCTTGAAACCTCTTTTCATTTTTCTGGTTGAGGATGAGGCAGATGGCAGATACAATCTAGAAATATATGCCGAAATCAATTTTACATTAATAAACATTGCAGTTGACTTTGGTGTAAAAACATTAATGTTATTCTAATATTACCTGAGATTCTATATCACTTTTTGCCTGGAGGGATGCAAGGTGCATTCTCATCAAAATGTATTCATCTTGGGCAATGAGAGTGCACATCTCCTCATACTCGTTAGTATTGCCATCTGCGTCTTCCTTCAATCTCGTCCCCCAGATGTAGCACTTTTGTTTCATATCATCCGTAATATGATTTGTTGCCCCAGGAGTTTTAAACTTCCCAGAACTTTCTCCCCCAGTCTCCCTCTGAATTTGTGGACTTTTATTTTTTTCCTTCGCCACACTGCTTGCTATTTTTTGGACCAAATCGTCCAATTGTTCTATCAAATTTGCAGCTTCTGGAGATTTTGCCCTTTCTGTCTCCTGCGTTGATGCCCCCTCCTGGCTTGAATCAGTCAATCCAAGACTGAATGATGGCACCCCTGGATCTGTTTTAGGAACATAGGTTGCTGTTCGTGCCATCATCAACAGGGCAGCAGCATCTTCTGCGGCTGGATGACTGCGTCATCATGTATAAGAATAAGAATAAGAATATACGGATGATACGCAAAGATTGATTTTAGTCTGATGAACTTACATTTTAGTTGGAGCTGGGGGAAGCGTGGGTGTGGTTTCTTGAAGTTGTTTGGGGGTTTCAGGAGTGCTGCACAGTTACACAAAATTAATCATGGTGTCAAAAGAAATTAATCAGGAACAATATACACCCAAACTGTTAGCAAATATACACCTAAACTCTAAACAAATATATACCCAATACTATTTCTTACGTTTCTATAGTCCTTTCAATTTGTAGCATAGGGGTTGGTTCAAAATCTGTCTCAGTGGTTGTTTGTGATGCCGGCACAAAAACCTGAATCGGGACTCTAAACAAGAAGAAAAAAGAAGGGTTAACAACGCTTTTGAAAATAATAAGGTTATAAGGTTTAAATATTCTTGGGAAACTCACATTGCAAGCGCATCCGACGGCGTCTGTTCCCTCAACCATCACATTCAAATTAGTCGGACTCAACCTAAAATACACCCAAAGAAAGTCAAAAAATACACCCGAACAATTCAAAAAGAAGACAGGCTTTGTTTTTTGAGAACTTACATACTTGCAGTTTTTGCTTTTTTTTCCTGCCTTTTTTTTCTTGAATAAAATAATAAAGGGCTTTGTTTTCTAAAAAAATATATACATAATTAGAAGTAGAAGGGTAATAGAAGAACAAAAGTAACAGTTATTTGAAAGAGAAATTACATGCTTGTGACGGCTGGTTTACACTACTCTGTTCTGTGCGTCCTTGAGAGGAAGGATCATCACTTCCCAAGTTCACAGCCGGTATTCTAAAACAGATTTGATGTTATTCAGACAAAATAAGATACAGGTATAAAATACACTCAAATGAATGCACAAGATACAACCAACCGAATGGACAATATACACCCAACACAACAAACGAAATATTACAACTTAATAAACAACATACACCCAACTTGATCAACACAATACACTGAAATGGTTCCACAAAATACACCCAAATCATGATAACAAGATTTTATTAAATAAAGCTTCTTACGTTTCAGAGGACACATAGCGACCTTCTGTCGATTGCAGGTCAGCTTGGTTCTCCCTACGAAACAAGAAACAATTATTAGCATACAAAACACACCAAAATCTGAAGTAGACACCCCACCAAGACATACCCCTCTGCAGCAGATTTATCAACGTTTTGCCTTAGCCATTCATCCAGTTCGTCACTTAATATTTCATATCTCTCACTACATTCATAAAAGAAGATGTTAACAAAAATAATTATGATGATAGACGGTAATATAGCTTACGAGGTACTGTACCCATCAAAGTATTAATTTTCTTCAGGAGGTGAATCCTCCACAACAACTTTTTTCTTTTTTGGTTGTGTTCTGGGTGGAAAAAAAAGAGTACCAATCAGAAATAAAAAATTAATTTTATCACAGAATATTATCCAAAGAAGTGCTTACTTTTTTGGTGATGTTTTTGTCTTTTTCTTTTTCTTTTCCTTCTCCACCGGTGATGATTCTTCTCTCCTATAAGTTAATAAGAGACACTTCAGTTAATACACGAAATCTTTATAATGAAGCCAAAAGAAAGGAGTAATAATTTCAGGACATTACTCATCACTTGATTCAGATTCAGATTCTGAATCAGAATCTGACTCCTCTTGACTCTTCTTTCTTTTTCTGGAGTCGATTCTGGAAGGCAAACAATCATTATTTAGAACATACTAAAAAATACACGCAAATGAATGAACAAGATACACCCAACTGAATATACAATATACACCCAACGCAGCAAACGAAACACACCCAGCTTAGTAAACTACATACACCCAACGTGATCAACAAAATACACCCAACTCGAAAAAGAAATTACACCCCAGTATGGTACTTATTTTTTCCCCTTTTTGCTGCGGTGTTTTCTTCCTGAATCTCTGAGTCTTCTTGAGTCTCAGACTCAGAGGTAGAAGTGTCACTGTCAGTAGTTGTTTCTTTCTCCGAAGACGATGTTGAACGATGTTGAACTCGCCTTCCTTTTTTTGTTTTTTTTTTATTTCTTGTTTTTTTTCTTTTTTTTCTTCTTTTTTCATTTTTTCTCTTGCTCTTGTCTCCGCCATCTTCACACTCCCCTGAAACATTAGATATTTTAGCTAGCAGCATTCAGGTAAATAAAATACAAGCAACATATTATGTTTACTTACCAAAATTTCCTCTCTTTCTGCAGTCATTCTTTCCACCAACTGCTCCTTAGTCCAGTTGGCAATCCAGGGCTTCGGTGGTCTTTCAGCCTCTTCTTGCCTTTGTTTTTTGAAAGATGAAAGTAAATTATCATCAGGGCGAAGAGGCAGCCATCAATTTCCTTCTTCTTTTTCTCCTTGTAGTCTGTGATGCCCTTGACCATGAAGGTCAAAACATGCCCCCCCAGTTTCTCTCCGATATGCCGTCCATCTTAAAAATTGGGGCCAAGTGCACAGGCGATATTTTGTTTATCGTCGTTGGCAAAAGGAACGCCATCTGTATATAGAGGATGAATATCCTCTTGAACATCAGGCGTTCCTCTTCGTTGCCAACGCCGATTTCCATCATCTCATCGGTAAGACTTTTGAGGGTCTTACCCTGGAATCTTCTAAAAATTATTTTGTCATCATCAGAAAGTTTCTTATACTCAACTTTCTCAGAAAATAGATCTCCTACAAAAAAGAAAACAACAAAGTATCCAAGTCGGTTCAAATACACCCAAGCATTAACTTAAATACACCCAAGCATCAACTTAATATACACCTATAATTTTAAGCTAGTTACCTGTTGCATTGATGCCAAGCGCATCACCTATTATTTTTGGTGTTATTTGGAAAGAACCATATCCTGTTTTCAATCTGTTCTCCCCAAGTTTGAAGTTGTTTGCCAGCTCCCTTAACAGTTGGTGATCCACCCTCAGTGGTGAGATGTGCATCAACCCACCGAATCCGAGATCCCTCACAATCGCCTTCTTCTCCTCACTCATGTTTCTGAACTTATCACTTAGGAGATGTGTGGCACACTTAAGGTATTTTGTTTGGTTTCTTGCTGCCATTTTCTCTAAAACGAAAAATACACCCAAAGATATCAGTAAGATACACCCATATATAAGAATCAGATACACCCATATGTAAGAATCAGATACACCCATTGATTACAGTAAGATACACCCATATGTAAGAATCAGATACACCCATTGATAACAGTGAGATACTCCCATAGATATGATTCAGATATAGTATCCATATATATCAGTCAGATATCACTCAAACATGCTTCAATATCAAGCCACATTACAAGTTCAAGCAGTATACAGCCCCCAATCTACGGAATAAACCCCCGAAAATCAGTTACCAGAAGATCTAGAACAACAAGAATAACAGGATAACTTAGAACAGCAACGTAGAAGAACAGTGTAACAAAGAAGCAAGAGTAACAGTAAACCCTAGAACAACGACGTAGAAGGAAAGCAAAATGTAGTTTGTAATATGGAAAATATACAGGAATCTTAATGAACTTACGTTGAGTATTGTTGCTTTGTTTTCTCTTCAGATTCTTGATGGAGAGTTTGATGGTGTTTTGACGGAGGTTTCGAACAATGACTTGTATATTTTAAACTTTGATTTTCGCTCGAAAATGGAAGGGTTTCCTTGTTTTCGAAGCGTTTTGAGAAGTGGAAGAAGTGGAAGAAGTGGAAGAGTTTGCCATACGTAACCGTTTGAGTATTGAGCGCGTGAAGGTGACGCTCCATGTAATCTCTTTGATGCGCGTGACTTGTATTTGGGCTGGGCCAACTTGTAAGCTTGTAAGCTTGTATGTGTAGCAGGCCCGTTTCACATAATTTATTAGATATGCTCTGTGTGTACTAATTTTATATAGGATAAAGTATGCTTTTTGTCCCTGAAGTTTGACAAAAGTTATAAAAATATCCCTAAATTTTATTTTGTTTCAATTTTGTCCCAAAAGTTTTCGATTTGCATCAAATATATCCTTGACGGCTAATTTTTCAAAAAATTTAAGACCAATTCAACAACAATTTTATAAGAACAACCATCAACACAAGCAAATCAAGCATCATTTTCATACATTATTGTTAGATTGGTCTTAAATTTTTTGAAAATTTAGCCGTCAGGGATATATTTGATGGAAATCGAAAATTTTTGGGACAAAATTGAAACAAAATAAAACTTAAAGGTATTTTTGAAACTTTTGCCAAACTTCAGGGACAAAAAATATACTTTACCCTTTTATATAATTTATTAGATGTGCGGTGTATGTATTTGTACCGGAATGAAAAGTATATAAAAGAGTGAGAATATAGTTGTTAAAATTAAATCGGACCTAAAAACCGATTATCTGACCAATTTAGTTTGAGCTTAGGACCGTTTAAGCAATTAGTCCGCTGAAAATTGGTTTGGACTATTAAAGACCAATCAAAATTGGTAGAATCAATTAAAATCGAATGGTTTAGAAAAATCGATAGCAAAATTCCATAGTGCACAGTGAACCCACAGTCAAATAGAACATAAACTACCAATCCGTGTTGTTCACATAATAAACCTTTTGATTTATGAACACTGTAGTAGTATTTGTTTTGAGGTAATGTGAGTGACATTTATTATTATGTTTAGCTAGAGATTAAAACTAAAATTTTAATTTTGGGACACAAAATTTTAATTCTTTTAATACTTACAGAAAATAGAGACACAGATAATTGAAATTTTTGCATATCGAGACTAAAACTTTAATAACATTTTTTTTGAAATGCCCTTATTCAAAATATCATATTTCAAATCTACCCCTCACAATTCCTTCACTAGCAACACTTTTATAGTCTTTACCTCTCACCTCCAACTCCATTTGACCTTTCACCCCACCATCACAACTCTGTCACTACAAAAAAAGGGTTTAAAATGACATTTATATTACGGCAATTTTGAAGAACTGTCGTAATATTCAGACATTATGACATTTTTTGTTGCTACCATAACTGACTTTGTATTTTTGCGGTTCTGGTGATTATAGTAGTTTTGAACCGCTGTTATCACATATGTATAAAATGAAAAAAGCAATCCCTAATTGAAACATTGTGAATATACATTAAACGGCTCGCTCAATCTCACTTCTATCTCTCCCTTATCGTCCTCCTCAATCCATCACTACCACCGCTCTCACCCTCCACTGTCGCTTCATCTTCAACGAAATCGAAGGTTCCAAGCCACACACTCCTTCTTTCCCATTCTCAAAGTTGTTTTCCCATAGCCGCTGTCCTTGGCCAGTGCGACAATCTCGGATCTTCTTTTGGGATCTCGGATCTCGGATCTTCTCCGGCGACGACCTCCTTTGGCGACATCTCCTCCCGTGGTAATCTCCTCCAGTGACATCACCTCCTGCTTCCTTTCCTTTCCCTCCTAGTTCTGTGCCTTCTCTGCCAAAATCTTCAACGCCTCCCTCAGCATCTTCTCTGGTGACATCTCTCTATTGAATATCTCTAAAATCCAAACAATCACAAACAGAATAAGCACAACTCTCCCTTGCTTCCTCTTTTCTTCTTGTGTTGATTGTTCAATTTGATTAATAATTGAGGTTTAGACATGACATCTTAATTGTATGATTGTTAGGGTTTTGAGAGACAGGAATTGTAGCTTATTTTGAGTTTTGAGCACCATGAGTTTATTTTTATGTGTGTGTGATGATTAATGTGTCTAAATTGGTGGTTTTATATATTAGCTTCTGTTGTGCTTCTAAATTGGTGATTTAATCTCTCCTTGACAATCTTATGTGGCTGAATTATTTGTAAAATGTGAGATTTTACAAGTGCTCCCGCGTACACGGGCACTAGCATGCATACGCAAGCATGTATTTTTGAGGCATGCGTACGCGAGTTATTAACATGCGACGGGAGTATTCCATTCTGTTTCGGATACTTGTGCACGCAGAGGAAGTGTCGCGTAACCACCTATTTTTGTAACCTTGCATACGCGGGACAAGGGCTTGCATATGCGAGACCCTTATTTTGCTGAAAATTGGTATTTCTTCATTTTTAAGGGTTCTATCTAGCTTTCTAAACTTCTTTAACTTCTAGTTAAGACTTCTAGCTAGTTATTAGAATCTAAGGCTAGTAAAGATGAGTTAGTGATTTAAATTGGTGATTTTTTCTGAGTTTAGAAGATGGAGACTTAGATTTCTGAAGTACTGAGGATGAACTAGTTGGGTAATTTGGCAGAGTACTATATTGATAATGAACTTGTGAACTTAAGGGATTGAGGAGTTGTTTGGGACTTGAAAATGGATGAGTATGGTTATGAGATTAATGACTCGGGTATGAATGGACTTAGATTGAATGGACAATGATCACATAGATTGAATTTTTTTTATGATATTGATGTTTTGAGATTGATGAGTCGCTATGCGCCTTGGGCAAGGGCGGTGGTGGGTCCTACTTGTTGAGGTCGCAGTGCCGGTGTAAGGACGGTGGTTAATCCCTCTTACTTTGAGATGTGAAGGCTAGGGTAGTATCCTGCTCACATAACCTTCTCTGCCGCAAGAGTGTGCCAAGTACTGTATCCTCAGAATGAGCATGCAATTCTGCCAGGAACTATATCCTCAGAAAATTAGTGTGCCATGCACTATATCCTCAGAAAGATAGTGTGCAGGGCACTGTATCCCTAATGTGGCAGAAAGGCTACATCCGAAAGGATGTGTCGGGTTAGCATTTATGGACCGACAAGTGATATCACGAGCCAATAGGACAGACATTTATCATATGCATATTCTATATGTTTGTTTACTTTGCTTAAATTCTATTATGCCTAAATAAATCACATGCCTACTTGCTTTTACTTGCTGTATATGTACATTACTTGTGCTTTACTTGTATGCATTACCTGTGTCTTCTGCTAGGATTGAGGAGGCTTGGTAGGCGGTGGCGATGGGATCGCATGGATGTTAGGATGACAAAGGCTATGGGAAAGCGATGTTATGTTAGTTAGAAATCTCCTAAGTTAGAATACCCTATTTTTGGTTTATATTTTACTTTTTTGTTAAGCCTGATTATTTGTATCGATGTGAAGTTTTAGGATTGTCTTTGGCGTCCCAGAACCTTATATCTTATATATTGGGCACTGTTACCATACTGAGAACCTCCAGTTCTCATACCATATGTTATTGTTTTTTAGATGCAGTTCGCAACCCACCTCGGTGAGTTTGCGGACATGGTGACAGAGCGGAGGATGATTCAGCTTTGCTTTATATTTTATTTTGTTATTATATCTGTCACTTTTGGATTATTGTATTTTGATTCCTTAGATGCTTTAATTCTGAAAACTCTGAGAGATAGGATGTTGCTGTTCTAAATTTCTAAAAACTCTGTTATACTTGTATTAACTAGTCGGCCTAAACTCCGCGGGCTGCGACTAGTATTCTTTTGGCTATTATATATATATATATATATATATATATATATATATATATATATATATATATATATATGCATACCTTGTGATCTTGTATCTTTATCATGTTATATCTTGTGCCTTTACACTTTTTGTTATTGTGTGTGATGCTTCGCACTTTTGTATATCTGTTTTAAGCTTAAATTTTTCATCGAGCTTCTAGTATTTTAATTTCTTTCTATATATATTATTGTACGAGCTTTAGAACTATCATGGAACTTTGTTATCTTTTGCTTACGGCATGAGGTAAGGCTTATAGTAATAGGGTGTTACATTTAGTGGTATCAGAGCATTTCGTCCTTGTAAGCCTGAGGGATGGACCGATTGTACTTTATTGTATACTCTAGGTTATTTTTCTTTTGTGCTATTTAGGATATCAGTTTGATATGTATAGCATGCTTGTTTGTGAGTACTTTTGGGATAATTGAAGCATTGAGCTTGAGATATTGAGACTGATTACCTTGATATCGATTGTTTGGTTTGGACAGGAAATCCAAATGGTGCCTCCCAGGCAAGGTAGACCACGTACAGAGGGAGAGAGTGAGGGTAATCCGTCGGTTGACAACCATGCTGAGTTTATGGTGGCAATGACTAATCTAGCCGCTGCGTTGCAAGCAAACGCTGTTGCGACTACTCATGCCATAGGAAGAATAGGACAAGGAAATGGAAATGGAAACAAAGAAGGGGCCAAAAACAACTTAGGAGGTGCTCCGATGAATTTGGCTTTGTTTCTCAAGGTTCACTCAGCAATTTCAGAGGGACAATAAACTCCACTGAAGCAAACAATTGGTTCCAAGCCATGGAGCATGCCCTGCAAACTCAGCATATTCCAAATAATCAATTTGTGGAATTTGTAGTCTATCTACTAATGAGAGAAACGCAACACTGGTGCCAGGGAGAATGCCAACTGCTACAGCCTCTGAATGCAAAGATTCCTTGGGACATATTTCAGATGGCATTTTATAAGAAGTATTTTCCAGAATTCGTATGAGATGCTAGAGAATTGGAGCTTATGCAGCTGAAGCAAGGATCAATGTCTGTAGCAGAGTATAATAGCAAGTTCAAAGAGCTCTGTAGGTTCTCTAAGGTGTATCAGGGTGCTCCCGAGTCCTATGAGAGTTGAAAGTGCATCAAGTACCAAGGACGTCTCAATGATGAAATTATGACTGTTGTGGCTCCTTTGGAGATAAGGAGGTTCTCGGAGCTAGTAAACAAGGCGAGGGTTGTAGAGGACTGCGCTAAGAAGATAGGTGTGGTAAGAGATAACCGTGTAAATACCGACAGTAAAGGCCATGGAGAGTACCTTTCACCAAGGGGACAGAACTTTAAAAGGGATGGACATGCTCCTCAACATCTTCAAGGTCAAGGGAGCTTTGGAAGGAACAAGAATGCCCAGCTTTTCCAATTGAAGGGAAGTTTTCTGTCTTATATTTGTGGACTGCCTGGACATCTAGCCAAGAACTTCCATCATGGGTGGAACCAAGATACAGGTCGGGCGACGGAATCAGATCCGCTGATGAGAGGTAAGCATATAAATTTGGTATGATATGTTACTAGGACCAAGTTTAGCTTAGTTTTACTTATGGAATGTTGTCGTTAAGGCTGGCCAGACTTAAAGTTTTGTGGGAGGAACCAATGGAAAAGGAAACTTTTGATGGATGTACCTGAGTAATTTGGATTCTTAATGACAAATAATCAGAGTGACGCAGCATAAAGTGTGTGGAAACATCGACACAGTAGGACTACGATGGATAAAATCATGTGGAACTGATACGGAGTGGACGAGAGCGCGTAAGAGCTCAAATCTGAGATAGATATGAGCTACCGTCGTTGGTATACAGGCGATTCGAATTTTGGGGACAAAATTCCTAATTAGGAAGGGAGAATGTAAGAACCATAATTAAAATTAACCGTTTAGATAACATAAAATAATAATTTAATTGCTTGAAATAGGTTCAAAAAAGTAGACATCTTAATTTGAAAATTTAACGGTGAGATTTGAATTCAATGAATTTTTCTTAGTGGGAAAATGTAATTTTCTGCGAAAAATTGCGTAAAAACTCATACCGGTAATTTAGCTTGCAGTACCGACTTAAGTCTGTCCGGTATTGTATGAGAATAATAAAAATAGTAGAAAAACTTAGAAGAATATTTAGAATTAAAAATCGGGCACTAATTCTAAAGATTTGACCGAAAGTTAGACCAAACGGACTAAAAATGCTATCGAGTTGGACCAAGCCCAAGTTGGGTCCAAGCCCAACATATATATTCACTCTTTATGAGCATTTTAGCCATGGTTCTAAAAACCAGACTGGACTGGCCAGTCGAACCGGTTTAATCGGGAACCAGAGCTGAAAACGGTCTGGTCCACTGCTTATAATCGCCAGACAGAAAATCGTTCAAAATTTGTTGAACCGGCCAGTTTTGAGAAAACGACATTGTTTTATGTTTTTTTTTAAAAAAAAAAAAAACAAAACCAATCCATCGTGCACCCCCTTCCCCTAATCATTCGTGCACCCCCCTCTCTAAAGCAAGGTAGTGAAAGTCCCAAACCAAAACGGCAAAACCCTAGCCCTAGGTTCCTTATCGCCGCCGTCGTCTCTAGGTTCTTAGCGCTTCTGCTTCTTCCTCTTCCCTCTGTCCGGAACCCAGGTAACTCGGCACGTCGCCCCATCCTCGCTGGCTTCTCTGTTCGTGGCTTGGAGCAGCTCGCCGTCGGGTCATCACTTGCCGTCGTGTCTGCTCTCGCCGGTTGCCGTTCGTGTCTCCGTCGAAGGTTAGTGGCCCTGCTTTCAATTCTTCGCCTCCACTTCTTCCTTTTAATTTTGCTCTGGTTACTAATGGCTCTGTTTAGTGTTTACTGATGACTGAATGCTTGGTTCTTCTTCTTCCTTTTAATTTTTGAAAATTTTGTTCAAATGTTCTTGTAATGTTTGTTGCTATGTTGTAATTGCTGGGTTGTTTAATGATTATTTGATCTTCATCATCGTCATTATCAACAATGTCACTTCTTAATCAGCTCCTTAACAGAGGTGCTTTCACCACTCGCTGGTGATTTTCCCCACTTTTCTCACCTTTTACTTATTGAATCTGTTTTTCAAAGACCAAATTTTGACATATATCCATGCTTTATTACTCGATTTGAGTATTGAGATTCGCCCCCTCTTTCCTTTGTATATCTGTAAATCGTGCATTACAGTTTATCAAATTCAGATGCTTGCTCTTATAATAAACATTCAGGGTTGGTAGTTGGATTTGAGTGGATGCTTTTGCAATTTATTATATGGATACTCTTCATTCTGTAGCAACTCTAAACACGATGCTTGTTGAACTTCAGTGTTCCATAACGCTTGTTAATTTTATTTCTATCTTAGCTCACTCTGCATTTTCTTTGCTGTTTGTTTGATTGCATTGATTTAAATAGGTGGAGCATATCATTCGAGAACAAAATATATGGGAGGCATATGAAATTTTAGAGTTATTATGTGAATTTGCTCTTGCTTGTGTACGTATAATTGAGAGCCAGAAGTAATTCCATACAAGTATTTGTGCTTATTGGACGGCGTGTTTTCTTTTTAATTAGCTTACATGAAGTTAGTTTAAACTATAATCATACATGAAGATAAGTGATCGTGGATATTTTTTCTTTGATATCTGAAATTCTCTACATAACTTTTGAGTTTGTCTTTTGATAAGATCATATGGCTTTGGTTGATAAAATTTGATGTAGTATTTTAAATTTAAAGAAATATTAAGATTTATATTTGGCTATAATTATATTTTAGGATGATTATTTATATTTATTTATTATTTTATTCTAAAACGGTTTTTTCGGTTGAACTACGGTTAGACCAATTGGACCAGTGAACCAGTGACAAGAGCGGTTCGATAACCGGTCCAGTTTTCAGAACCTTGATTTTAGCTTATTAAACAGACACATGAGAGTTAGAGCTGCTGAAGTGAGAAGAGAGGTGAGAGTCTCAAAATACTATTCATTTTCAACTTCTTTCTCTTGTAACTTGAGCTACAGTGCTCTGATTCGCGTGCCGTTTACTTCTACACGAAGCTCTCGTCGAGCTCGTCATTTCTAGCTAAACAAAGTTGGTAAGAACTCAAAACTCAGGCCCCAGTTCTCTGCCCTATATAATTTCTTGTGTTAGGTTTTGGTTTTGAGTAGATTTATGTGATTTGGTTGTTTAGGTGCCACATCCCCATTTGCTATGGGTAAGGTAAGCTTGCTCTTAACCCTTGTGGTTTGGTATTTTTATGAATCCTAGATATTAAATTTTGTATATTATATGTATATAGCTTGATAGTTGATGAGTTTTGGAAGTGGTGTTGGTGCTTGAAGCTTGTTGAACTTGTTGGAAATCAAGTTTTGGGTTGTGCGAAAATTGGCCAAGGTATGGTTTCTGTTTCCTCTATATAATATGTAATATTTTGTGAACCTTAGGATAAGTGTGAACTATTGATGATAAATGAAGATTTTTGAGGATTATGATGGTTAATGAATTATGATGGTATTATTGATGTTTAATGATAAATGTTAATAATGATAATGGATATTGAGTATGATTGTTGATGTTGATGGTATTGGTTGATGAAAGTGAGTTTTAATTATGACGAAATTGAGAAATGAGCATTAGGATGGATTGAGTTAATGATTGACGGTGCTTTGTGATAATTATGTTTATAAGAACTAAGGAAATTGTGAGGATTGAATGGTTTTGGTAGCTAAATGAATGAGAAATGGTTGGAAAGTGTTCATTATGAATTTTTTGGTTGTTTTGAGTATGTTTAAGTTAGTTTGGTTTTGAAGTTTTGGAAAAACTAGAGAACTTGTAAAGTTTTGTGAAACCTTGTTTTTAATGAAATTTGGCGAGGCATAACTTGGCCTCTGGACCCCCATTTTGGATGAAACTTGTTTTACATGAAAATTGGGTCCGAGTGCTTTAAGAGGTTCAAAGAACGGATGGAAAATGTTTTAATACAAAAAGTTATGCGCGTTTGAAGTTCGGTATGAAAATCTGAAATTCTACAACTTTAAAAATTTTTTAAGTCTGATAAGGCATGCGTACGCAGACCTGTGCACGTGACGCGAACATTGACAACTACCATGTGCTCTCGATACATGGGAAGTAGCATGCGTACATGAGCATGTATTTTTGAGACATGCGTACGCGAGTTATTAACTCGCGACGTGGGGATTCTATTCTGTTTTGGATACTCGCGTACACGAGGGGAGGAGTCGCGTACGCAACCACCCATTTTTATAACCTTGCATACGCGGGACAGGGGCTTAGAGTTTAGGGGTTCTCTAGCTTTCTAAACTTCTTTAACTTCTAGTTAAGACTTCTAGCAAGTAATTAGACTCTAAGGCTAGTAAAAATGAGTTAGTGATTTAAATTGGTGATTTTCTGCTATGAGCTTAGAAAATAGAGACTTAGGTTTCTGAAGTACTAAGGATGCACTAGTTGGGTAATTTGGCGGAGTACTATATTGATGATGAACCTGTGAACTTAAGGGATTGAGGAGTTGTTTAGGACATTGAAATGGATGACTATGGTTATGAGATTGATGACTCTAGTATGAATGGACTTAGATTGAATGGACAATGATCACTGAGACTGAACCTTTTTATGATATTGATGTTCTGAGATTGATGAGTCGCTATGCGCCTCAGGTAAGGGCGGTGGTGAGTCCCGCTTGTCGAGGTCGTAGCGCCGGTGTATAGACGGTGGTTAATCCCACTTACGTTGAGATGTGAAGGTTGGGGTAGTATCTCACTCACATAACCTTCTCTGTCGTAAGAGTGTGCCAGATACTATATCCTCAGAATGAGCATACAAGTGTGCCAGGCACTATATCCTCGAAAAGATAGTGTGCAGGGCATTATATCCCTAATGTGGCAGAAAGGCTACATCCGAAAGGATGTGTCGGGTTGGTATTTATGGACCGAAAAGTGATATCACGAGCCAATAGAACAGACATTCATCATATGCATCTTCTATATGTTTGTTTGCTTTCCTTAAATTCTGTTATGCCTAAATAAATCACATGCCTACTTACTATTTGTTTTACTTGCTGTATATGTATATTACTTGTGCTTTACTTGTATGCATTACCTGTGTCTTCTACTGGGATTGAGGAGGTTCGGTAGGCGGTGGCGATGGGATCACATGGAGGTTAGGCTGGCGAAGGCTATGGGACAGCGGTGTTATGTTAGTTAGAAATTCCCTAAGTTAGAATACCATATTTATGGTTTATATTTTATTTTTTTCGTTAAGCTTGAATATTTGTATCGATGTGAAGTTTTAGGATTGTCTTTGGCATCCCGGAACCTTATATCTTATATAATAGGTACTATTACCATACTGAGAACCTCCGGTTCGCATACCATATGTTGTTGTTTTTTGGATGCAGGTCGCAACCCACCTCGGTGAGTTTTCGGACATGGTGACAGAACAGAGGATGATTCAACTTTGTTTTATATTTTATTTTGTTATTAGTTCTCTCACTTTTGGATTATTGTATTTTGATGCCTTAGAGGCTTTACTTCTGAAAAATTTGAGAGATACGATGTTGCTGTTTTAAATTTCCAAAAACTCTTATACTTATATTAACTAGTTGGCCTAAACTCCGCAGGTTGCGGCTAGTATTTTTTTTGTCTATATATATATATATATATATATACCTTGTGATCTTGTATATTTATCATGTTGTATCTTGTGTCTTTACGCTTTTAGTTATCGTGTGTGACGCTTCGCGCTTTTTTGTCTCTGTTTTGAGCTTAAATTCTTCATCAGGCTTCTAGTATTATAATTTCCTTCTATATATATTATTGTACGAGCTTTAGAACTATTGTGGAACTTTGTTATCTTTTGCTTTACGGCATGAGGTAAGACTTAGGGTAATAGGGTGTTACATTTAGTGACATTACAATTTGCAAGCTGGTTTATATATTGATGGAAATATACAAGATATATTCTCTATTGATATTTTTTTATCTATTGAGGAAGCAAAGCAATTAATGGATACAAAAAACTTGCAAAACTAATTTCAAAGTTCATAGAAAGAAAATTTAGAAAAATGCAAACCATAAAGAACAAAGCAAAAGTGAATGAGCAAAGCAAAAGGAAAGAGGCACCAACAGATCTGAACCTGCATTGGGTGGTGCATCGATGAAGGTTGGAGACGATGGAGGCAGGAATCTATATAGCTACAACAGATTTGAACCACGCACAGCGTAGGAGGAGATGGCGAGCAAATCTAACAGACGAGACGAAATAGAGATCCTGGTGTCATTGTCTTCGTCTAAACGAACAGAAAGAGTGCCGATGGTACGTCTGGGAAGAAGGGTAAGGGTTAGCAGGGTTTGACGATGCCAGTCAAAGAGAGAAAAGAGGGAAAAAGGGTGCGTCTAATGGGGTTGGCGGTGTAAAAGGTCAAATTTGATGGTGGCAGGAAGCTGTGGCAAGAGAACTCGAGGACAGAAGAGAGACATTGGGCTGCAGCTCTTGTAACTTGTAAGCAGTACAAATGAAAAATGAGATCAAGAGAAAAGGAGGTTGAAGTATCGCCAATAGATTAGCGACAGTTTCGTTAAAATTCGCCACAAACTTAATCAAATAGCTGCTCTTCCAGCATTCACCATTGAAATCGCTGGAAAACCAGCAGATAGCGGCGATTGTCAATACAACTGCTGATTATTCGCTGCTATCTTCTATTCTTGTGGTAGTGAACAATGCCAACAAAATGTCAAGAATGGCAATAAATTAGGCAATTCTGTCCAAGTAAATACTAATGCAATTTGACTAGAGACTCTTAGAGAGCACCACAAGAAAAACATGTATAAGAAAGGATCTTTCTTTATCAATTCTATTCTTTTTTTTTTTTTTTGAAGAAATTATCACAGAGTTATGTAAGCAAATTTGGCCACAACCTTACAAAAAGTTTGGATCAGCATTTCCCTTAAGCTAAGAAACGAATTCGGGTCTTACTTGATCGATGAGATAAACATGAGTCAATGGTAGAGACCGATAGACAAACTATTGCGGTGGCCCATGCATAAAATCTGAGAAAATAGAAACAAATCCAGAAGACAACAAATGACATTAGAGTATACATTAGCAAGTATGTGCTAATAGCATCCAGCTCTGTTAGAGGGGGTTCAGTATTAATATTGTCAGCTCTTTCATTACTTTCACGGATACCTGATAGAACGAGCGAAGACAAGAGAAAGACGATCGGCAAAAAGATGACATAGATGATTATGTAGAATTTTTAATTAGTTTATTTATTTTTAATATGTAGTACTTGATTTAGTACATTTTGTATTGGCATTTTAATGATTTAATGTAGAATATTATTTATTATCTGGTTCGTATATAGTTTTCTTTTATAATATTATCACAATTAAGAATACAAGAGTAAATTTAAAGAGAAATTATTATCACATGAATTTAAAAAATTACATTTATAATTTTTTCATGGTAAGTAAAATATTTTATTTTTCTTGGATTTATTTGTTGTTGGATTTAATCCACTATTAGCATTAGAAAATCCGACAATACGATGGTGTTTCTTTTGGTCAACTATCATTTTTGTGTAATCCAACTGATGATATTTCTATTTTCGTAATATAAGAAAATTCGTTGGTAATAATTTTCTATCAAGATTTTCTTTTCCAAAAGCTTTTTAATGGTAACCTAAATTATGTTGGAAAAATTCGTTAGTAATAAAATTTGAACCCTCGTGTACTTTTAATTTTTTTTTATCAGATGAATTAAATAAATCATCATTCTAGATATATTACGATACAAACTCAGTAACTCGCACACAACTATATGAATTTCTATATTCTATCACACGAGTTAAATAAATTTTTTTTTGGACATGCACGAGTTAAATGACTAAATCTCTGTTTCGATCCGAATGCAGCTGACCAGCTGTATTACATATTGAGGCCAATAAACTTACTATTTCACGATTGGATTTAGATCCTCTAAAGTTTGAATTTCACTTTAGAGAGTAAAGTATAATCTCTCACCATTAATTTTATAGTTGGAACTAATAATAAATATAAAAGAGAAACTATTCAAAGATAGAAGATTACATTTTATTTTCTAAAATGAACTTCAAACTTTAGAAGATCCAAATTGTTGACTATTTGTGCCAAACCTCACCTGCCTCGTGTACTTTCAATAAAAAGCAAACATTTTCACCACTTTGAAAGGGCTCAAGTGACAGGTTTAGGCCTATTTGGGCTTTGCATTCTTACTAAGTGTAAGCCCATATCTATAATGTCGGCATACAAACGTAATAGTTGGGTTTTCAGAATTCCAATGTCCAGAACAAAAAAAAAAAAAAAGATTTTCAGAATTGTAAATGTAAACCAAAGTAGGGAGACATCGGAAAATAAAGATCTCTTCCTTTCTTTTCTTTCCCAATCAAGTCAACAACCCTAGGTCAAGATTCAAGAAATCTAATAACGTGTGCGTGCACGTGTGTCAAGTATAGTGATATTTCTCGAAATGAACGAGTTAACGTGAGTTGTTGACAACAATGAGATTTAAAGAGGTATATAGTGAGATGGATCTTCAAAGGACGGCTTCAGTCAACGGTGGTAGTTGTTTTATGATCTATCCTACTCTTTTCTTGGTTTTTTAAATTATTATTTTCGTATACTAATGGATATAGTAAAAAAAGAAAAGTTGGCCCCCATTATCGTTTTTATGGTTTTTGTGACTGAAATAAAAGTTAATGTACTATATTATTGTGCTATTGAAGGAAACTACAAATTAATTAAAGTGGACAAATGATAAGCTAATAATTAAGTTATCGATAGCTACAAATGTCAAATAATTGTGAAAGGTAAAAACGGACAAAACAAATAAATAGATGGTTTCGTTGTTCGTACTTAATTAGTATATTAGTATTTCAGTCACACTATATACACAAATCATTTGCTGTCAAAAGTAAAGCTTCAGTCCGGTTTGACCGGATTAACTGAAAACCAGTTATTCACTTGACTTCTAGAATTATTTTACAAACAGTCAATTAAAAAATCAATAAAATTGGCGGTTCACCAATAAACCGATCGAACCAGTCAGATTTTTTTAGGTCCGATATTTGAAAGGGCGTCGTTTTGACGCAAAAAAAAAAAAAAATAAAATAAAAAATAAACCCACTAATCCAATTTTAATTTTCAAACGAGCCTGACAAATGCTTCTTTCTCCCTTTCAACCCTAATTTCCTCCAACGAATAGAAGGAATGTCTCCACCACCCCTATCATTATTGGCATCGGTAGTCATCATTAGCGGTTGTCACCCTCGCCACTCGAAGCTTCTGTCATTGTTGTCGTCGTTTGAAGCTTTTGTCATCGTCGTCAGAAGATCCGTTCGAAGCTTCTGTTGCAGACCGCCTCTATTCTATTGAGCATCTGTCTTTGCCGCCGTGAATTTTAGGCCTCCCCTGCTCTTTTTGTCGCCCTGAACTCGTTTCTGTTTGGGTGTTTTCTTTTCTGATAAGCACTCCTCCACTACTTCCAATCTTTTTTTTTCTTTGTTTTATATTTTATATTCTGATTTTTGAGTCAATTTCTGTGATTCTTGTTAATTTTTTATTTTTTAATTCTTAATTCTTTTTGTAAGTTATTTTTTTATTTTTATTCATTTTATTTATTCTTGTTAATTCTTTTTTTGAGTTAATTCTTTTGAAATAATTTTGTTCATTATTGATGAAATCTTGTTAATTTTGTTGATTTTTGATACAATTGTATGAATTAACATAATGTTGAGGTTCAAATTAATTGTATGGAAGTCCATAATTTTAAAGTTCAGGTTCATTTCCATAATCTTAATGGTACTTATTAATTTTGTTAATTATGTTCATAATGTTAAGGTTCAGATTAATTATATAGTACCTTTTAATAATTTTATTTAATATTTAATTAAACCAGTTCGACTTTGGTCAAAACTCAAAAGTCTCTCTTTCTCAAAGGTCTGAAATTCCCAAAAGATCCTATTTTGAAGGACTGGAACACGTTCATTGTCTCTTTTTCTCTCATTTAATTTTTCCCTTCAAAAGCACACAGAATATATGCCTCGCCCATAGGCATACTTAGCTTGATTATTCAGAATTTTAGAAGCACAAGTCACCCCCACCATGCAGCTTACATGCTAGCTATTGTACGTATGTAGAAATAATGTTGGAAAGATTACTCGTGATTCGACTTTAACATAAATTACCATTTAATTAATCTTTGATGATTTTATGTTCATTCTCATCGAGTCAATGTTTTCTCTTTTTCTTTTTCTTTAGATTCGAATCCAATTTAGTTAAAACCTAATCAGTTGGCGAGATTGAGTCAATGGTTTAAGTTGAGATAACTACACCACAGAACATAACTTAGTGTGTGGACATTTCTACAAGAATTTTGAGCTAAGACTTTTGAATTTTTGGGGCAGTTTTATATTATTACTAAATCATTTTGCAACGGTTGCAAAACTATTGCAATTTTTTTATACAACGATCTCCTTTTTTCTCTCTAAAGTAGGGAGATAATACTCAGATTAATTTCTGAAGTTACACTCGTATTTCAATCTGATATCTAAAGTTTCAATTTATTTAATGTGGTCTCTCAACTTAATATTTATGACTCATGTTAGTCCCTAACTTTATTTTCTTCACAGAATCATTAATAGTATACTGAGATGAATTATGACTATTATACTAGACTCTCTAATTAACGACTATCTGATAATTAAAACTTCTTTACTTCATTTTATTCCTCACAAAGCCTTTAATATCATAATCCTAGTTTCACTTAAACGTTTAAAGGCCTTTTAGAAAATTAATTGAGGTAAAAAAAATTTAATTATGGATAATACATATATTAATTATTATAAACATAATTAAACTATTTCACATTAAATAACTTATATAACGGTGATCTTATTTATCGTCATAAATGCTGAATTAAATAAATTATTATTAGTTTTGATTTGGAATTAAATGAGATTAAAACTAAATATACTATTTTATTTAGGTTTTAGGGTTTAATGGGTGTCACACTTAAATATAAATAGTGACTTTAGGGTTTTGGTCCCCAATACATCAAAGCCACCTTCGTAGTTCTTTTTCCGTCAAAAGAGTTGCGATTCAGGTCTATCAGGAATACAAAAGACTTTGGTTGAGGAAGATAAAAAAACCACAAGAGTCAAACTCCCTCAATAATGTTCACGAATTAAGATATGCTTCCGCGCTCTCAGTTATATTTTTTAATGATTTAACATTGATGATTTTGGGATTGAAGAATCTTAAAATTTTCAATACATATCAAATAACCGTTAAGAAATCTATCATAGTAATCGTCAATTTGTCTCAATACGTTATTAACAATTTTATGTTAAAAATATAGACTAATATGTGTTACAAATGCTAATTTAAAAGAATAGATTGAATATATTAAAATTTGTAGGACTAAATTGAGATGTGAATATAATTTTAGAGAATAATATAAATATTGACTCTTAAAATAGTCTTTTGATCTGACACTCATTGCATTAATATGATGCGATTATTACACTTCATTTGTATAACTTGAACTGATAATAATTCACTCGATTATGTTGAAGCCCTTCCACATATAGTCCTTGACGGATTCTTAAAGAAAGCACCATTTATAAGTAGTTCAAAGAAAAATTATACCCCAAAAATTAGTGGTTAGTATGAAAGATTTTATGAAGTTTTTTCTTTAGGTGATCATCCTAATGTGAATCTTCTCAGTAACAAATTACGATAAATTTTTTTTCGAGGTGCTATTTTTAATAGCCACTTCACTGAATTTAAAGTTATTAAATTGTTTAAATATGATGTAGGAAAATCGAACCACCATATAGGAAAAAAGGTAACATAACGCAAGAAGTGAAACAAATAATTCCACAGAATCAACTAACTAAATACACATACACTTCAAGTTTTCTCGTAAAGTTTTACAGGGGCTATGTACGTGGAGTCATACAGCAGAGTCCCTCAGCCATAGAGCAGAGTTCTTTTAATGCAGAATTATCAAAATCGAATCACTGACCAAATTAGAATATTAAGTTATTAGATTATTACTTCAACAGTTAAATTACTAGTTGAATTGATTAATTTGAATATAATTGATAATTATATAAAATTTTAGTTTTTTTACTTTTCTACAATAAATATCTTTCATAATTTTATTTTTATTTTAAAATAAATTATTATTTTCAAAATTTAATAAATCATTAATTTTTATAACTATTATATTATTATTTATATTATAATTATTTATTAAAAAATAATATTAATAACAATCATATAACCATAAAAAAATTATGGTTATCAGTGACTTAAAAAAAGGGAAATTGAATCTAGGCCTTTTTTTATTTTGCTTACGTTTACTTTAAACTTGATGGAATTTAGAGAATCTGCTAAGTTTGCTGATGCGGATTTTACAATCCACAAAACACCGGTAAGTGCACCGAGTCAAATCAAGTAATAACCTCAGGTGTGTGAGGATCGATCCCACGAGGATTAACGGATTAAGTAAGCAAAATCAATCGATTAATCAAGTCAGACTAGCAAATTAGGATTTTGAAGGACTTTAAGCATAAACAGTAATTAAACGTAGCAAAAACAGAAGCAAGCAGTGAGTGTAAAAAAGGTATATGATTAAGAAAGTTAAGGTTTCAGAGATGTTAGTCGTCCGAATTAACACTTTTCGCTTTCTATTCTAATCATGCAACGATTCTTTTATGGCAAATCATTAGTAATTAAATCCGAATCTCTTAGTAATTCAATTTCTCTTTAACATAATCAAACCACACAATTATAAAACCACACAATTCATCAGAGTTTAACCTAGTTGATTTTATGTCACTTATCAATCCAGTTTCAAAACTTAAGAATTATGAGAATTGGTTTTCAAGCTTTATTCAATTAATCAATTTTTTAAGAAATTAAGAGAATTCAAGTAAGAGAAGAATTATTTCCTAACATATTCAAACTCTGAGATAAAGAACGAAAATTGTTTCTTAAAGAGGAATCAATTGCATCAATTAGAAATAAAAAAGTTATTGCATTAATCCATAAAACAAACAGAGCTCCTAACCTTAACCAAGAAGAATTAGAAACTCATGCTTGTTCTTGAAATCCTTAAGAAAATAAAACTCAAAAGTGCCGAAGAAGGGAAAAGGTTAGAACCCTCTTCCCTTATATACTAACCCTAAAAGATAGAAAATCAAAATTCAAACTTCTGAATCAAATTCAAAATCAAAACAGAATCTTTTCCTAATTATTTTTCACCGAGAAGATCTCTTCCTTGATTGCTTGTGATCTTTAATAACTGTCATCATTAATGAACTAGTGATTGATCTTTCAAAGGGTTAAGAAATTGAAGGACAAAAGGTCTTGGTTTGAGATACTGGAAGAAGCAACAAGGCCCATGTAATACGTGGCCTGTTTCACGTTATACGTGGTTTGAAAACTTGGTCCTGGAGTGTCTTTTATGGGCTCGCGTACAACGTGAAGTAGGCTACATTGTACGTGAGCCAATTTTTCTTAAGTTTGGCTTGTTGCTTTCCCTAGCATTATACGTGGGAAATTCCACGTACTACGTGAAACCCAATTTGTGCGTATGCACACATGTGCGTACGCACCCTCGCCAAAATTTACAATGTTGTGCATATGCACAGGTGTGTGCGTACGCACATCTTCTGCGTAGTATGTGAAACTGCCTATGTACTACGTGAAATGGTTAATGATTGTTATTTGTGTGTGCACACACATGTGTGCATGCGCACAAGTATTTTTTTCTTCCTTCACGTAGTACGCCATATTGTTCACGTACAACGCCAAGGCTTCCTTTTTCTTTTCAGGAGCTTTCTGTTCCAGGGAACTTTTTGTTCACATGATCCTTCTATTTTCCAGGGAGCTTTCTGTTTCTACTTTCTACTCCGTTTCTTTATGTTTTTCTTTTCAAGCTTCCTGTAATAAATCAAATTTAACTAATTAAAGTAATATTCATTCTAACCTCAAATTCATTGATTATTTAACAGAAATTCTTACTAAATTAGTTGAAATTAAAAAGGAAAAATACTACAGATGCAGACGCATCATAACACCAAACTTAGGATCTTGCTTGTCCTCAAGCAAGCAAAGAATCATGGCTTAATCCAAACTTCTTAACCTTATGATACAGGGATAAAAGATTGCAATCTAAATGAGTTTGGTTAACCGTTTCACTTATGCACAATTTAACAAAATTGATTATAATCTTTCAAAGCTTCTATCCGGATTAGATTATGGAATCCTTTCTTGATTTATCACCTTGAAGTAGTTTAGTTACTTTCTTTTCACCATTTAAGTTTAGTGGGTGCTTTGCACCTTGAGGCTAGTCGTGACTCTAAATTTTTTGTCTCAATCCTTTGCACGACACAGAAATACCACAAGCACATAGTTGGTGAGCTCTTTGAGCTTATTTTATCTTTTCTTTATTCTCCACTATTGGTGCTCAGAGCCTTTGGCTTTCTCATTTTAGGGGGGGTGCTTTGCTCCTTGAGTTTAACCGTGACTTCTAAATGCTTTGTTCTTCAAGCTTTTGGCTTGATACAAAATCACCACAAGTACTTGACTAGGATGCTCTTTGAGCTTATTTTTCTTTCAATTTCCTTAGTCAGTGGTGCTCAGAGCCTTTGGTTTCTCTTATAACCCCTTTTTCTTACTTTCTTTTTTTGTTACTTCTTCAAGGTTTTGTCAAGTGTAAGGCCCATAATAGTCTTCTAGACTAAAGCCTTAAGCAATGTAGCTCAGATCATGCTGAACACTCTTAGTTAGTTTGGTTTCCCAAACTTAATTTGTCATGGTCCTTTATGATCATTCCCTATTTTTTTTTTCTTTCTCAGCACATGACTCATTACACCCATTTAGAAGCAAGCACAATTATGGTTATGGGTTGTGATGGACACGATGTGTATTTGACAATTAGAAATCTCAAATGCATTATATAAGATAAATCAAAATGAAACACATGCATATTATTAAAAAGAAGGAAAAACCTTTGTTTTCACTGTCTTTCTCTTCATTATCTTCTTCTCCATCATCTTTTAGGCTATGTAGAGCATAGTATCCAATACCAAACTTAGAATGATTGCTTATCCTCGAGCATCAAAGACAAGAAAAAGTAATGGTGATGGGAACAGGATCATCAAATGAAATAATTCAATTAAAGCAGAGGCTTATTCGATTAAAAAAATCCAAATTAAAGTGAAAAGAAAGGGAAGCCAAAATAAAATAAGATAATGAGGCTATTACTGTGTTTGTATGGTGAATGTGGCAACACCAAACTTGGTGTGAGAATACCAAACTTAGTGTGATACAATCTATGTGAACTAGGACAAGTACCAAGTGAGATATAAATTTGGTGTGACACACCAAACTTACTCCATGAACACACATATAACCTTGATAAGAGCAATAGTCTTGATGATGGAGCCTGTAGAGATTCTCTGAAGTCTTGAGTAATCACAAGTACCGCACATATAAACAAACTCAAGTGATAGTTATTGTGGAAAATAATTATGAAACACAAGAAAAGAAAATAAGATAACATAAAATAGAATGAAAGACTTATACATGAGGTACAATATGAGGAGAGTGAGTTGTGGCTCTTTATCTTGTATGCATGAGTACAAGCACACCAAACTTAGGTTTGGATGTGGTGTGAGAGTAATGATCTTAAGCAAGCATGCATGTAGGTATGAAGATTGGATAGTGGCTCAAATGGAGTGTGATGCGTCAGGGCTAAATGAATGAAATAACCATGTAATGTTATGCCCTGACGTACTACTTGGTACATCTCACGTTGTACATGAGTTAAAATGGTTCCATGGTCCATGTTGGGGTTCGTCACATTATACATGAGAATGCTCATGTTGTACGTAAAAAGCCTCTTGTGCGTATGCATACTACTAAAAGTAAAGCCCTTGGGAGTAGTTTTTGCCCCTGCGTTGTATGTGAGAACTCTCAAGTTGTATGTGAAAACTTTCTGTGCGTACGCACACTTTACCAAAAATAAGGTCCTGGGAGCATGCTTCCTTATCACGTTGTATGTGAGGGTCTCCACTTTATATGTGAAAGGCTTCCTGTGCGTACGCACAGGTGTGTGTGTACGCACACTACCCCCTAAAATCCCAAACTTGAGTACGCACGAATGCATGCGTACGCACAACTCCTTTTTGGCTTAGTACGTGGTGCTTTCACACACAACACGAGGGCTTTTACCACACCCAACTTTATATAAAATCATGTGTCATAGTTAAATCTCCTGCACCAAACTTCTTGTGAGTGTTCATGCATAATGTAAAATAGATAATAATTAAGAACTAAGTAAAAGAAAAATAAAAAATATGAAAGAAAAGAAGATACCAAACATTGGGTTGCCTCCGAACAAGCGCTTTTTTAACGTTACTAGTTTGACGGTTGTTCCTTGCTAAGGTTGAGGTTCATAGTGCTTCACCTCTTTCCCTTTCACATTGAATTTTCTTCCTGTGTCTTCATATGTTAGCTCAAGATGCTCAAAGGAAAGAACTCTACTCCTGTGCATGGCAACAGTGGGTGGCGAGATAACACTACTTTGTCTTTGGATGAAAAGTCTTCAGTAGGAATTTTCTTGTTCCTGCACCCTCTAGGCACTTTCTTCTTTGAAGCCTCCTCCTTGTTTGATGCACACCCAACACCAAACTTAGGATTGATGTCAGGAGGTTTGTTGATTTCAAAGGGAGGCTTTGGTTGAAAAGTCTTTGAGGCTTCAACTGAATGGTCAGTTTGTGGTACTTTTTCTGTCTCTTCCTTTCTACTCAAGCAAGAAAAAAGGACATCTAAAAGTGATTCATTAGGTTCTTCCTTCAGATTTTGGTCTTTGGCTTCAACTTTTTTGCAATCCTCTTGATCAATTGAATGATGCATGGTCTTGAAAACATGAAAGACTTCATGATCATCATGTACCCTCAACATCAATTCACCCTTTTTCAACATCAATAAAAGAACTTCCAGTGGCTAGAAAAGGTCTCCCTAGAATGATGGAGGCATGTTCATCTTCTTCCATGTCAAGAATGACAAAATCTACTAGGAGAAAAATTTTTTCCACTTTGATTAGGACATTTTCAACCACTTTATGTGCAAGCTTCATTGACTTGTTTGCAAGTTGTAGAGCTTTTTTGGTGGGCTTCAATTCTTGAATTTTTAACCTCTTCATCATTGATAAAGGCATTAGATTAATACTTGCCCCTAAATCACATAAAACTCTATCAAATGTAGTATTGTCAATAGTGCAAGGAATTTGAAAACTCCCTGGATCTTTCTTCTTTGTTGACAAGTTCCTTTGAATAATTGCACTACACTCCTTGGTCATCACCATTGTTTGGCCTCCCTTCAAGGATTTCTTCTTGTACAGCAAATCCTTTATAAATTTGGCATACATGGGCATTTGTTCAAGAGCCTCTATGAATAGAATGTTGATGTGCAAAGTCTTAAATATCTCCAAGAATTTGGAGTATTGCCTCTCCTTGTTTTTCCCATTGAGCCTTTGAGGGTATGGAATTCTTGACTTGTAGTCAGGCACTAGGATTCTCTCTTTTGGTGGAACTTCTATAGCTTGAATTGGTTGCAGAAAGGTGGGTTGTACGTGATCCATTTCAAGATTAGTATCCTCTGGAGCTTCCTTTCTTGCCTTGACAGTGAACTCCTCCTTTTTAGTTTCTTCCTTCTCTTCTTCTCCTACCACCTTTCCACTTCTCAAGTAAATAGTCTTGCACTCCTTCCTTGGGTTTGGAATTGTGTCACTGGGGAGAACATTTGTGGATTTCGCCAATTGTTAAGCAATCCGGCCTACTTGCACCTCCATTTTCCTAATTGAAGCACCTTGATTCTTGAAATTGGTTCTTGTTTCCTCCTTGAAGCTTCTAGTTTCTTCCATGAATGCTAGTGTGCTCTGAGATAATTTTTCTAGGGCAAGCTTGATGGAGGGAATTTTATGTTGGTCTAGAATTCCTCAATAAAAAGAATCTCTTCTTTGCAAGCATAGTCTAGACCAACAATGGATTCTCACATCAAAGTTTAGTTTTCGTTGTCACAAGTTCAAACCAATAAAAATAACCGAGAGTATTACTCTCGGTTTATTCTCCCTAGGAATTGCAATCGAATGCTCAATTATTGGTTATGAGATCAAAGGGGTTGATGATAAAAAGGCAAGAATTCAAATGACAAGAAAGTAAAGCAAACAACTAAAGATAGCAAACACTAAAGAGGCATTCATGGCAAGGATTGAGAATCAAGGTCTTCTATCCTAGTCAATAATTATAACACAACAATTACCAAGATTTAAGCCTATTACGTTATTCCCATATTAAGAGAAAGTCAAATAGGCCTAGTTAATCCCAATCCATAAGTAGTAACAATGAAAACAAGATTAACTAACAACTCTAGATCACCAACATAAGTTGGATATTAATAACTCAAAATTATCTATTTTTCCTTTCTAAGCCAAGAATGCAAAAATCTACTTTAAGACTAAGCCAAGCATTTTATGAAACACTTGGTGTGCATAAAAGGAAGAATATCATAAATTGCAAGGATAATAAAATTTGTAACTACCAAATGCAAGAAACCAATAATAACAACTCAATTAAATAACAATAAACATAGAAACATCAAATTGCATTAAAGAAATCAAAATTAACAAGAGTATTCATAAACTAAAAAGTGGCACAAGTAAGAAATTAACAAGAAAAACTAAGAAAAAGAAAGCAATGGAAGTATGGAACAAGGAAAAGTAAAGGAAACTAAATCAAAACAAGTATTTAAACCTATATCTAAGAGAAAATTAAACTAAAAATCCTAAATTCTAGAGAGAAGAGAGAACTTCTCTCTCTAGAATGTAACCTAAAACATGATACTAAACTAAAGCTAATTGCTCTCCCCTTGTTCCTTCTTGAATTTGGCCTCAAATACTTTAGAAATGAGTTGGATTTGGGCTTGAAGAGGTCCAGAAATTACCAATCACGTTTTCTTTAAGTGAGTCACTTGCTTCGTGTCACGCGTACGCGCAAGGTCATGCGTATGTGCCACATGGCAAAATTGCAGGTCACGCGTATGCAAAAAGTCACACGTACGCGCAATTGGCAGATTTCAAAAACTTTATTTTTTCATGAATTCTCCACTTTACATGCTTATATTCACTTCTTTGATCCAATCCTTGCCTCCTAAGCTTGAAATCACTAAACAAACCTATCAAGGCATTGAGTGGAAATAAAGTGAATTAAATTTAGCAAATTAAATGCCTAAAACAATATATTTTTAATCTTAAGTGTAAATTAGGAGAAATCCACAAACCATGCAATTTCATTGAATAAATGTGAGATAAATTAATAGAATCTACTCATTTTAACACAAGATAAACCCTAAAGTTAAGGTTTATCAACCTCCCCATACTTAAACAATAGCATGTTCTCATGCTAAACTCAAGAAAGACAAGAAAGGGGTATTAATATTTATTCAAAGTAAACTACCTAATATGTAATTTATCTAAATATATGCAACTACTTAGTCAAAATAAATTAATTTCTAAGAATACATATATGAACATAAGGGCTAAAGCAATCACAATCAAATCAAACCCAACAATTGATTAGAGTTCTTAGAAAAGAATTTATAAACTTGCAAGATAAGAGATAATCGCATGTGAAGACATAGAGTCGAGCAATCGAACCCCTCGCCGGATGCGTATACGCTCTAGTCGCTCAAGTGTTTAGGGTTGATTTACTCAATTCTCCTCTAACCATACTTTCTAAAATTTATTTTTCATCTAACGATCAACAATTATTCAATGCATAGATACAATTATCATGAGGACTTTCCACAAGGTTGTAATAGGGTTAGGGTCAAGGTAAGGATATATATGGCTAAGTGAGCTTGAAATTTGCATATTTGATTAATCTAAGCTCTCACCAAACACATATAACAACCTATACAATTCTAATACAATACATAACTACCCATAATTCTTACTTTTTCCGCATTCTCATATATTATTTTCAATCATAACACATATGGATTGTTATTATTACTCTTCTTCGGGGTATTTTGTCCCCTTTTTATTCTTTTTTTTTTCTTTATATATATATATATATATATATATATATATATATATATATAAAATTTTTTCAACAATAACATAATATATACAAAAGGTGAATGCATATGGTTTACATAATTCATACATGAGTATGTACCCAAATTTCTAATATTTTCAAAAGAAACATAAACCACATTTTCATCAACCAAAGTTTTCAAATTTTTCCACATTTAAATGATACACACTCTCACTAGCCTAAGCTAATCAAGGATCCAAATTAAGGACATTTATTATTTTTTACTTAGGGGATTAAAATAAGCTTAAAATAAGCTCAAAATTGGTTAACAAAGGTAGATAAAAGGGTAAGGCTATTTGGGTAAGTGAGCTCAAATGAGATCAAGGCCTTAATCATATAAATACATTCATACACAAAATAATGGACATAAAGAATCAAACAAATCAAAGATTGCAATCATAGAAAGAGAATAATATACACAAGAATGAAAATAGTGGTTAATATGGTGTAACCACATATTAAGGCTCAAAACTCATATGGTTGTGTGTTCTTAGCTCAAAAACCATGTTCCACAATATAGTTCAAACAAGTTTCAATGAAAAATTATTTAATTCAAATCAATTGGAATGCCCTATAGATAAATTTCTTGAAAAATTTCATTATTTTGACTAAGCTTATTATATATATGCAAACTAAGAAAATGCAACTAAAAATTCTAAAAGACATGGTACTAACAAAAAAAAATTTGAAACATGAAAGTGTTGGGATTAGAAATTTTCACCCAAGATTGGCCGATCGATCGGATGACCTCTCCACACTTAAAAGTTTGCACCGTCCTTGGTGCATTCAAAGATGAGCAAGTGGGGTACAGCGACTATGTGGATTGCCACCTTCAGCTGGTGGATCAACCGGCTGCTGCATGTTCTTTCTTTTGCTTCCCTTTTTGCTTATTTATCCTGAAGGATAGAAAATAAGATAGTAAGACAAGTAAATGCAAAAGCAAGAAAGCATAGATTGTTGGAATGAGGTAAGAATCACTAAAACGAAGTGAGTGAATTAGTGTTTGACATTGATGAAAATAAGTGTGTGAATTCTAAGTTGCGCGTGGTTTAGAACACATACTAGCACTGAAAGCTATGTCATAATTACACAAAAAAAGTATGCACTTCACTCATTCTAGTGTGCTTGATATATTTTAAAGGAAATTTGTAGGTTAAAACAAATAAACAAGTAATAAATGACCAAAAATGCATTAAAGCAAGAATCAAGCAATTGTGAAATGAGTAATGAATGGATATTGGTTGATGTGCAAGAGAATTCAATGAACCAAATGAAATATGGAACTTGGACATCAATCGATGTCACACTTTGAAGTTTGTTTGCATTACCTAATTGACATGAAGTGGGAAATATAGTTGCTATGCAACTTAGGAAGAGAGGGACATAAGATGAGATCAATCGCATAGCAAGCATGGTCCACAAAGCTTAAAAAGCTTAAAAAAATGTCACTAGCTAAGCTTACAATCCAATTTCACAATTCTACAATTTCAATACATCAACTAGGTGACGTAAATAAAAATCAATCATAAACAAGCATCACCTAACAAAAAATGCATCAACTACATACAATTGCCATATAATAGATAGTGAATTCAAATTACATGGTGGCTAGCTACAACATGCAATTTAGAAATCCAAAACATTCTTGAAGGCAATGTCATAAGTACTTGGTATCTACCAATATCAAGAATGAAGAATTCAACACCAAGCAACAAAGTATAACCTCCATAAAGAAATCCAACAATGAGTAATTCAACAGCAAGAAACAGCAAATCAGGTTAATAATCCAACACTTATCACCAAAATATAACCTATACTAACAACCTAATCTACTAAAATAGAAAATTAAACTAATTAACTAACTAGCTAACAAAAGGAGATGATGGTGGATGGTGAATGATGGTGGTGTTTGGTGGTTGAAGGAGGGAAAGAACAGGGGAGAAGAGAAAAAAAAGAAAGAAAATGGAGAGAAGAGAAGAAAAGAAAAGTATGGGAGATAAGGTGTGGTCTCGCATACGCGGAGGTCATGCGTATTTGTGACATGGAAAAATAGGAGCTAGCGCATACGTGGAAGCTATGCGTACGTGCGACATGGAATTTTGCTTAACACACAGTTCCCGCACGATCCTGGTACAACTCTCTGTCCAGGCCATGCGGCGGCACAATACACGCACGATTCACGCATGACCATTATTTGGGGTGTCGCGCGTATGCTTGAGTTTTTATTATTTTTTTAAGAGAAGCCGAACTCCAAAATTAACAAAATCTTTAAACATGCAATGCAAAACAAAAAGGCAATTTAAGACAAGATTATTGACTATTCAAATATGAAACCCTAAAAAAAATTTACCCAAGCAACTAATATCTAAGAGCAATATATACAAGAATGATATAGAGAAGGAAAGTACCTAACAATGAAAACTCAATTTATTCAACAACTATATACAAAAGAGAAAGTGGAAAGAATTTACTATGGTGGGGTGTCTTCCACCTAGCACTTTTGTTTATTGTCCTTAAGTTGGATATTTTGGAGAGCTCTAATCAAGGAGGCTTGTGCTTGAATTCATTTTCACCAATGCTTAGACTTCCATTGATTGCTAGAATTTCCATCCAAGGGCACCAAACTATGATGAAGTTCCACACAAGTTAAGAGCTCCCAAAATTGATCCTCATCTTGTAATCTGGGATTCTATACCTTATTTTTACACCCGTCTTCAAGTTGATCATGGCAATTCCCTCCGGGTGGTATCCTCACTTCAGAATTCTCATACAAGCACCCAAACATCCTTCTAGACCCATTAAATTTAGCAACCCTCCAACCATTGAATTTAAACTTTGATGATTTAACCATGATGAACCTAGAATGGTGCTTCGAACCACTAACCATCTCTATTTTTCTCTTGAACCCACATAGAGATCTAAGTTGACCATCCGTCTCAAGAAAACCATATTCAAGTGGAATAAGAAAGCTGAGGGATATGAATTTTACCCACTTGAATGATATAATGGTTGATGGTAACTTAGGAGGAGATGTCTCCAATGGCCTTGACAAAGCAACTTCCACTCCCGTCCGTCCTCTTTGAGGTGTTTCCACCACTTGACAAGATTTTTCAATCTCCACCTCTTTCCAAGCTTCCTCAAATTCAAATGCTTTCTCACCAACTTCTTCTAGCTCTTCCTATCACTTAAGTCATATCTTGGAGGTTGCATATGATCTATGTCAACACCCTTTTCAAATTCAACGGGAAAAGGCTCAACAAGATCATCAAGGGGATTGATCAGTGTGGAAAAAAATTACTAATGATGGAATTCACTTTCTGATCAATTTCCCTCAATTCTCTAACCACTTCCACAATACTAATGATCTCAACTTCCTCTTCTTGTTACAATTCTTGCTTTAACTCATTTTCTTCTCCTTGAAGCTCCAAGTTCTCCTTCTCATTATGCTCCTCAGTTAATCCTCCATATTCAACAATGGGAGTGTCTTGAATACATGAGAATAATGATACCAAATGATTTACTACTTCGGTTAAGCTAGCCACAAATTCCCTTTTCATCTTTTGCTCTTCTTCTTGCTTTTGGCAATAAGCTAGAAGTTCTTGTTGTTTGGAAAACTTCGTTTAATGATGGGTGTGATGAAAAAGAGGGCTCATTGTTTGGGAGAAAAGTTTCATAATTGGAAGATGGTTCATATTGGTGAATATATTGAGGTGGTGTATATGGTATTGGTAGTTCTTGGGAGTATTGATGTTGGAATGATGGTGGCTCTAGGTATGGTTCATATGGTTGTTGGTATGGTGGGTATGGGTTAGGATCACATGGAGGTGAATGGTGGTATAGGACTTCTGAGTAAGGTTGATGAGGGCTTTGTTGAGGAAGAGGTTCATATACATATGGTGGTTGTGGTTGACAACCACATGGAGATCCACCACATCCATTGGATTGGTATTCATTAGGAGTCGGATTGTAACCGTAAGAAATCGGAGGAGGTTGTTGCCAAGAAGATTATCTATATGATTGAGGCTCCTCCCGCCTTTGATTTCTGAATCCTTGATGCAAACCCTCATTGGAACTATCATTTTCTACAACATAGTTTGAACCAAACTCATAGCCAAAATAATGAGAATTTATAGTTAAAGAGAGAACAAAAACAAAAACTATTAGAAATAAAGAGAACAAAATCCTAACTGCTAACTCAAATAAGTAAACAAACAAAGAGCAAGCTATTCACAATATTCACATATGAGCAATAACCAATAACAATCACACATTGAAGTTCCCCTGCAAGAATTTAAATGACAAGAAAGTAAAGCAAACAACTAAAGATAGCAAACACTAAAGAGGCATTCATGGCAAGGATTGAGAATTAATGTATTCTATCCTAGTCATTAATTATAACACAATAATTACCAAGAGCTAAGCCTATTATGTTATCCCTATATTGTGAGAAAGTCAAATAGGCCTAGTTAATCTCAATCCATAAGTAGCATCAATGGAAACAAGATTAACTAACAACTCTAGATCACCAACATAAGTTGGATATTAATAACTCAAGAGTACCTATTTTCCTTTTCCAAGCCAAGAATGAAAAAATCTACTTTAAGACTAAGCCAAGCATTTTATCAAACACTTGGTGTGTATAAAAGAAAAAAAAATCATAAATTGAGGGGAGAACAAAATCTATAACTACCAAATGCAAGAAACCAAAAATAACAACCCAATTAAACAATAATAAATATAGAAACATAAAATTGCATTAAAGGAATCAAAATTAACAAGAGTGTTCATAAACTAAAAAGTGGCACAAGTGAGAAATTAACAAGAAGAACTAAGAAAATTAAAGCAATGGAACAAGCAAAAGTAAAGAAAACTAAATCAAAACAAGTATTTAAACCTATATCTAAGAGGAAATTAAACTAAAAATCCTAAATTCTAGAGAGAAGGGAGAGCTTCTCTCTCTAGAATATAACCTAAAACATGATACTAAACTAAACCTAATTACTCTCCCCTTGTTCTTTCTTGAATTTGGCCTTAAATACTTCAGAAAAGAGTTGGATTTAGGCTTGAAGAGGTCCAGAAATCCCCAGCCACGTTTTCTTTAAGTGAGTCACGTGTTTCGTGTCAGCGTACGCGCCACATGGCAAAATTTTAGGTTACATGTACGCGGATGGTCACGTGTATGCGCAATCGACAGATTTCCAAAACTTCATTTCTTCATGAATTCTCCACTTTACATGCTTTTTCTTCACTTCTTTGATCCAATCCTTGATTTCTAAGCCTGAAATCACTAAAAAAATCCATCAAGGTATCAAGTGAAATTAAAGTGAATTAAATTTAGCAATTTAAGGGCCTAAAAATATGTTTTTATTCTTAAGTGCAAATTAGGAGAAATCCACAAAACCATGCTATTTCATTGAATAAATGTGAGATAAGTTAATAGAATCTACTCCTAGGTGTTGTGTAATTGTATTGATTTGTTGAGATATTGCGTTAATCTATTGGGAAATGACTTTATTCTAAGCCAAAATAGTGTTCAAGACATCTAATTCCATGACTCCTTTCCTTACTGATATTTCAGAAGAGTAAAGATATTGATTATTGGCCACCATTTCAATCAATTCTTGTGCTTCCTCAGTAGTTTTCTTCATATATAAAGATCCTCTAGATGAAGGTCCAGTGCCATCCGTGAGGTGGGAGTGATTCCATCATAAAATATCTGAAGCTGGACCCAGTCAACAAACATATTATCAGGTCATTTTCTGAGCATCTCCTTAAACCTCTCCCAAGCTTCATATAGTGATTCTCCTTCTTGCTGTCTGAAGGTTTGAACATCGGTTCTGAGGTTAGTTAACCTCTAGGGTGGGAAGAATTTATTTAGGAGATTAGTGACCAAGTTATCCCACGTGGCTATGCTCTCCTTGCGCTGATTCTCTAGCCACTACTTAGCCCGATCCCTTACAGCAAAAGGGAACAGCTGCAAACAATACACCTCAGCCAAGACACCATTTGTCTTGTCACAAATTTATAGAAAGTTGGAAATAAACAAATTAGGATCCTCCTGTGGGCTTCCACTGAATTGGCAGTTTTGTTGAACCAATGTGACAAGCTATGTCTTTAATTTAAAATTATTGGCTCGAACAGTAGGTGTGATGATACTACTCCCGCAACTATCTGGGTTGGGGTTTATATAAGAGCCGAGAGTCCTCCTAGGTAGAGGAGCATTAATATTATTATTCTTTGCCATGTGTGGCTCAGAGAACTTTTCCTCAACCACTTCTTCAATCTCCTCTTCAACTCTTTGATTTCTAGCTTGCTTTCTCTGTCGCCTAAGAGTTCTTTCAATTTCAGGGTCATATTGAAGCGGTTCTTTGTCCCTGTTATTCTACATAGACAAAAGCAACAAGAAAATCAAATTGGAATTCCCTTCATGATGTGAAGAGAATTCCTAGAGGAGGAATAAAATAAAAACAGTAAACAACAAAAAATAAAAAAGTCTAATCTAGGTAATCAATTGATCGGTAGTTTGTTAACCACAATCAATTCCCAACACTGGTGCCAAAAACTTGATGCAGATTTTACAATCCACAAAATACCAGCAAGTGCACTGGGTCGAATCAAATAATAATCTCAAGTGAGTAAGGGTCTATTCCACGAGGATTAACGGATTAAGCAAGCAAAATCAATCGATTAATCTAGTCAGACTAGCAAATTAGGATTTTGAAGGACTTTAAGCATAAATAGCAATTAAACATAGCAAAAACAGAAGCAAGCACTGAGTGTAAAAAAGGTATATGATTAAGAAAGTTAAGGTTTCAGAGATGTTAGTCGTCCGCATGAACACTTTTAACTTTCTATTCTTATCATGCAACGATTCTTTTATGGCATATCATTAGTAATTAAATCCCAATCCCTTGGTAATTCAATTTCTCTCTAATATAATCAAACGCTAATCCCTTAGTCACTTAATTAAGAAAAGAAGTAAGCACGTCTCTGATTTATAAAACCACACAATTCATAAGAGTTTAACCTAGTTGATTTAATGTTACTTATCAATCCAGTTTCAAAACTTTAGAATTATGAGAATCGGTTTTCAAGCTTGATTCAATTAATCAATTTTCCAAGAGATTAAGAGAATTCAAGTTAGAGAAAAATTGTTTTCCAACATATTCAAACCCTTTGATATGAAGAATGAAAATTGTTTCTTAAAGAGGAATTAGTTGCATCATTTAGAAATAGAAAAGTTATTACATTAATCCATAAAACTAACAGAGCTCCTAACCTTAATCGAAGAGAATTAGAAACTCATGCTTGTTCCTGAAATCCTTAAGAAAATAAAACTCAAAAGTGCCAAAGAAGGGAAAAGGTCAGAACCTTCTTCCCTTATATACTAACCCTTAAAGATAGAAAATCAGACATCAAACTTCTGAATCCAATTCAAAATCAAAACAGAATCAAATCTTTTCCTAATTATTTTTTACCGAGAGGATCTCTTCCTTGATTGTGTGTGATCTTTAATAACTGTCATCATTAATGAGCTGGTGATTGATCTTTCAAAGGGTTGAGACAGAAGGTCTTGATTTGAGATACTAGAAGAAGCAGCAAGGCCCACGTAGTACGTGGCCTATTCCACGCTTTACGTGGTATGAAAACTTGGTCCTGGAGTGTCTTCTATAGGTCACATACAACGTGAAGTGGACTACATTGTACGTGAATCAATTTTCCTTAAGTTTGGCTTGTTGCTTGCCCTAGCGTTGTACGTGGAAAATTTCACGTACTATGTGAAACCGAATTTGTGCGTATGCACACATGTGTGCGTACGCACACTCGCCAAAATTTACAATGTTTTGCGTATGCACATCTTCTGCGTAGTATGTGAAACTGCATACGTAGTACGTGAAATGGTTAATGATTGTTATTTGTGCATGCGCACACATGTGTGCGTACGCGCAAGTCCTTTTTTCTTCCATCACGTAGTATGCCATATTGTTCACGTACAACGCCAAGGCTTCCTTTTTCTATCCAAGAGCTTTCTATTCCAGGGAGCTTTCTGTTCACATAATCCTTCTATTCCGGGGAGCTTTCTGTTTCCACTTTCTATTCTATTTCTTTGTGTTTTCCTTTTGAATCTTCCTGTAATCAATCAAGTTCAACCAATCAAAGTAATATTTATTCTAACCTCAAATTCATTGATTATTTAACAAAAATTCTTACTAAATCAGTTGAAATTAAGAAGGGAAAATACTAAAGATGCGGACGCATCATTTGCTTTTGTTGAAAATGTAGGAGACACTTTTTTTTGTCTCTTGTTGATAGAAGAGCCAAAACAGATTTGTATGGGAGCAGAGTTATTGTGACGTCTTACTGGATAAATAAGCAGGAGACAATTTTATTTGGTCTCATAGAGAATAAACCAGAATCAGAACAGAGATGGAAGAGTGACACAACCATATATCCTGGTTCAGCCACCATATGTAATGTGATCTACATCCAGTCTTCCCCATAACTGTGGTAGAATTTTCACTATCTTTAAATGATTCCAAATACCAATTTTTGTTGGATGCAACCCAATCCTATCTAGGACAAATCCAGCTTCTACCCAAACAAGATTTGACTAGGTTCACTCCCTAGATTTTCAACCACTAAGTTCTCACCCAACTAAGCAAGGAAATTCCGTCATGATCATGAAAACAAAACAGAAAAATATACAAAGGATTTATGAAATAAACATTTGGATTTTCTCCAAGTCTAACTTTCATTGCCTTTTCTCTCAATGGCTTTTTCTTAATTCCTCACATTAATTCCTTTTTTCATTAAAACAAAGAAAGATAAAATTGAGAAAACAGAATATTTGACAGAGACCGATGAAGGTGAAGAAGGTCTAGCATTATAAGCTATGAAAATCAAAACTTTTTTCTCTCACTTCTTTAATCAACCTCTGGCCGTTTACCACTTTAATAGAGGATTAAAACTTTCAAAGCTTGAAACTTGGCTTCAGCACATTTGACTTCTTCTCCCCAAAAATCATCAGCAGTAGTGGTGCAGAAGAGAGATAGAGTAGCAGCAGTGATTGAACCATACATGCATCTATACCTACCATCTTCTCTTTTATCCTTTTTCAAATTTCTTCAAAGATATGAATCATTCATTTGTGCTTTGGCTCCAAGTTTCTTTCTTGACCATTGATTTGTTTCAAAGCTCCATGAACTTCATTTGAATCAGATTTTTCCTTCGGTGCATGTAAAAGGAGGATTTCTTTAACAATATTCAATGAAGCACAAATGAGAAAAATGTTTTCTGATGTAGTCTTAGGGTGTGATCTTTGCTTGAAGTCCTAGCTAATTGACTTACTTGATTTTGGTAACCCTATTTTTCTTCTTAATTTGAGCCTTAATCAGACTTTTCTTTTTTCTTGCTTTCCTTCTGAACTTCTTCACGTGGGTGAGAGAAAAGAGAGAGAAGAGATAATTTGGTTTGGTGGCTTGTGTTTAGTTCAGATGGAAATAGAATTTTATTTCTTAGTTAGCAACCAAGTGAGTAAGTGAATGGACTTGGATCACTTAGTTGGACCTTATGCTTGTGTTTGGTCCAATTTCAATTCTTTCCTTTTTCCTTGTGTTTGGAGATCAAAAATTCTCCTATTGGGCCAATAATGATAAACACTTCTGAGCCTGAACCAATTTTGGTCTTTTTGCTTGTTGTTGGCCTATTTTTCTTGCTACTATTTTCTGCACATTAAGCAAACTAATCACACAGACAATTGGGCTCTTAACTCCAATAATAATGTTTAGTCATCATTAATTAATAGATATTAGTTCTTCAAACTTAAAAATCTCTCCCTTGATGACAAACATTATAAAATAAATTGTGAAAAGAAATGAGAAGAGTTTTAAGGGACTTCCCTTTGACGATACACTTTTTTTATGTGAACTCCCCCTTTCTTTTATTCACTTGGCTCTCCTTGAATGTTTGCATTTTTTCAACCTGTGATCAACAAAATTTACATAGAAATAATGCCAAATATCCAAAAACTATTTTAAATTGTTTTATGCTTAAGAGAACCTATCTGATCCCTAGTTAATATTTACAAGATTATCAAACAAAATCATCTTTCGACCTTAATTCATAAATAATACCTAACATAGTGATCAAAATATTATTAATTAGAGCTACAAACAATACTTTTAGAATAAAACAATAGCCTCAAGAAATTAGTGACAATAAATCATATTATCCAACAACAAACTATGCACAGTCATCAATTTGCATCATTAAAATAACAATAACATCCATCAAACACTCAACATAGCAATTAAACAACCTAACAATTCATTTTCTTTCAGTTACTCCCCCTTTTGTTATCAAAGAAGGTGAGTAATACCTACACAAAAGTTTGTTAGGAAATGAAGTAGTTCAATTAGTTCAAAGTTAAGTGTCTACAATTATTACAGTCATCCAAATAAAGTAAACAGTATTAAAAATTGTTTAAAGACCAGAATTTTTAATATCAGAAAAATAGGTTCTTAGAAAGTAGCAACATCAAACAAGAGCTAGACATCAGATCCCTCATCCTTGGTTCCCAGAAGATCTTCTTGTTCAGACATCACTTAGTCATCTTCTAAGGAATCTATGTACTTTAAAAGCACTTCAACTCGGCTTTGAGACTTTTGTAAGGAATTATCATTTTGTATAGCTAGTTTTTAGCTTGTTTGTTTAAGTTGATCATTTATTTTGCAAGGTTCACAAATTCCTGTAAGACGTTCTTCATGAAGCAATTCATCAAGTACTTATAAGAGGATGATGTCCTGGCAGCTGATGGAGGAGGAATGCTTTTGCCCTCTTCTTCTTCTATAACAGTGTCCTTGGCAGCTTTAGTTTCTTTTTCTTTTGATTGCTTAACTGCACCATCGCCCTTAAGAGATGCAATTTTGTTCTCTTGGGTCTTGTTGTTTTGATCAACACTAAAGAACTCGAAGATGCAAGTTAAAAATATGCCATATGGTAGAGAAACATTTTTGTCACTTTTGATACAGTCATGCATATGGTGCATCATCAAATATGCAACAGAAATAATTTTATTGATGATGGCATAGAGAACTAAGGTGTCACAAAGAGTCACTCGCTGATAAGAACCACTTTGAAGCATGAGAATGTGTGTAATAATATGGTGTAGTTGTTCTTTGATAGGACCTAAGGCTCGATGGTTGGGGATAACACCATCCATGAGGGAAATATTTTCACATATATTGGCTAACACATCCTTATGTGAAATGCCCAGATTATTGTCCCATTTTTCAGAGATGTAGGCATTGACGCCAACATCATAATAATCAAGGTTGTACAAATTGGCATAACACTCTTTGACTAAATCAGGTTAAACAGGTTTTCTGATTTCAAAGAATTTTTTCCAATCCAAGTAAATAAAGTTTTCAACAAAGTTAATCCCCTTTTCATCCAAAGCATTTAAATCAGCCACAAAAGTTAAACATAAAGGTCTTTTGGAAATAATGGCTCTGTGGAATTCATAGTTCATGCTTGAAAAAAATTGAAGTGGATCATAGTGAGAGTGAGGAAGGTTACCGAAATGGGATATAAAACTTACAGGGTCAGGATTTGCAAGTTTTATTACAAAGTTAAGAAAAGGTCTTCGGTTACCTTTTGAAGGATGACTAGATGGTGCAGAACGTCCTTGAGGATGGGATGAGGAGCAAAGAGGTGGAGACGTTAGAGGTTCTTCTTCACCCATAGGTTTCTTTCTTTTCGCCCTAGAAGTTCCAGCATCAGTTGGCACCGAGGATGGACAACGAGAGGTGTTCTTGATTTGTGCCATAGGTTCAGAAACTAGAGAAGATTGTGAAGAAGAATGGGAGTGTATGTGAATATGAGTGTGGGTTTCGCTTTTTGGAGGAGGGTTCGTAGAGTATGATATTAACCAGTGCCTCTTCGTGTAGCAACTTTCTTTCTCATCTTTAAGAAACCTAATGAATGTGGTTACAGGAGTGGTAAAGGTTGGAGAATAGGAGAAGTTTTCAAGAAGTAACTGCTATTAATGCTTTGAAAGTTTTTGAAAATACAAACAGTTATTTAAATAAAATAAAAAGGTGTTTTTAAAGAAATTGATTTTGAAATGATATGTAAGCAAGCGGTTTAAAAGACAAGTCAATAATAAAATTTGAAAATCAGAATTTGATTTGACTAGATGAGAAACCTTAAAACGAATAATTTTTGAATTTATGAACAAAATAAACAATGAAGCCCACATCATAGAAATAGAACTTCTTCCCTTTGGGCTCAATGATGGTTTTAAAGAAATACAAAGGACCAACAAAGATTCATTTTGACCCAAATTAATTATTTTACTAACACCCAGTCTAATATTTAGGGAACCTAAAGGGAGTCATCATATGTCCAATTTTATCTCCTGTCAACCTGAGAGTTAAAAGCAAACAAAGAGCATTATCATCAATTTAATTCAACAATCCAGAGTCAACAATACCCAATGCTTTCCTCAACTTATAAAATCTGTCTTCAGACAGAGATTTAGTGAAAATATCAACAAGTTGATCCTCAGATTTTACAAATTATATGTTAATTATACCCTTTTGCATATGTTCTCTCATGGAGTGAAATCTCACTTCAATGTGCTTTGTTCTAGAGTACAAAACTGAATTTTTAGAGATGTTTATTGCACTCATATTGTCACAAAGTAAAAGGATACTACTGACTTGTAATTTATAATATGAAAGTTGTGTTTTAAGGCGTAATAACTGTGAACAACACGAAGAAGCGGCTATATATTCAGCCTCGATAGTGGATAATGTAATTGTAGTCTATTTCTTGCTTGACCACACGTTTAGGGACTGTCCAAGGAAGCAACAGATCCCAGACATGCTTCTGCTATTAACTCGGTCACTGGCAAAATTTACATCGCAATATCCCACTACACAAAACTCATCAGACTTCGGATACCAAAAACCAAAATTAACCGTGTCATTATTGTATTTAATAATTTTTTTATAGCTGAAAGATGTGATTCTTTAGGTTGTGATTGGAATCTAGAACAAATTCTAACACTTTGAATAATATCCGGTCTAGAGGATGTTATATATATAAGAAATCTGATCATTCCTCTATACCTTATTTCATTCACATCTTTCCCTTTTTCATCCTTCTCAAGTTTAGAACTCGGATGTATTAGAGTACTCATTGATTTAGAATTTTCTAAACCAAATTTTTTTACCAATTCTTTGGCATATTTACTTTGCTGCACAAAAATTTCGCTAGGAGTTTGTTTGATTTGGAGTCATAGGAAGAATGTGAGTTCTCCCATCATACTCATATCAAACTCACTAGTAATTAAGTTTCCAAAATCAACACACAAGGCTTCATTAGCCGATCCAAAAAAAATGTCATCCACAAAAACTTGAACAAGAATGAAATTATCATTAGATTCTTTAATAAAAAGAGTTGTATTCGTGGTACCTCTTTGAAAATCATTTTTCAATAACAAAGAGCTAAGTCTTTTATACCAAGCTCTAAGAGCTTGTCTCAAACCATAAAGAGCTTTAGAGCGTTTAAAAACATGGTTTGAGAAATCTTTATTTTCAAAATCAGGAGGTTGAGCCACGTATACCTCTCTATCAATAATATCATTAAAAAAAGGCATATTTGACATCCATTTCAAAATGTTTGAACCATTTGTGAGCAGCATAAGCAAGCAATAATCTTATCCTTGCAACCAGAGCAAAGGACTCATTGAAGTCAATGCCTTCTTCTTGATCATACCCTTGAGCCACTAGTCTTGCCTTGTTTCTTTCAATCCTACCATCCTCACCCAATTTGTTTCAAAAGATCCATTTTGTACTGGTCACCTTCTTCCCATTTGAATTTGGTACCAATGTCCAAACCTCATTTTTCTCAAATTGGATTACCTCTTCTTCCATTGCCTTAACCCATGAAGGATCGTCAAGAGCTTCCTTCACATTTTAAGGTTATATTTGAGATATGAGAGCAAGATCATTTAGTTCCATTATTCTTCTAGTTGATGATATTATGGTAACTCCTTGAGATGGATCTCCAATTATAAACTCTTATGGATAGTTTTCAAGAACTTTCATTTTCTGGGCCTAGGTGTTGTGAGGACAGATCTGGTATTGGTTGGCTCAGCACTGTTGGAAATTTTAGAACTATCTGCATCAGTAGGAGACAAAATAGATTTGTCTCCTATATTTTTATCTGCAAAATCAGAGACAATATTTTCCAACAAAGGATCTGATTTGGCTTCACCTTGAGTTTCACTTGAGTTTTGTTGAATTTTAATTCCTGCATCAGTTTCTTTATCAACACTTGAAACAGAGTTAGATTCACAAAAGGTAACATGCATGGTCTCTTCCATAGTCCTATGTTCACTTAGGTACACCCTATAAGCTTTGCTTGTAGTTGAGTATCCTACAAAAATATCTTCATAAGACTTTGGATCAAATTTTCCAAGATTGCCTCTTGTATTTAAAATAAAATATTTACATCCAAAGATATGAAAATACTTAAGATTTGGAGGGGTTCCTTTCCATAGCTCATATGGGGTTTTCTTTAAAAACTTTTGAATGATGGTTCGATTTAAGATATAGCAAACTGTGTTCACTACTTCAGCCCACAAGAATTTAGGTACATCATTATCACAAATCATAGCTCGAGCCATTTCTTGTAAACTTCTATTTCTCCTTTCAACAACCCCATTTTGTTGAGGTGTTCTAGGACAAAAAAGTTGTGAGATATACCAAACTCATCACAAAAGGATTCAAAATCTTGATTTTTAAATTCCTTTTCATGATCACTTCTAATAGAAGCAATCTTCAAATCTTTCTTATTTTGAATCTTTTTGCACAAAGTAATGAAAGTTGAAAATGCATAATTTTTTAGCTAAGAAAAGAACCCATCCAATCTTGTATAATCATCAACTACTACCAAGCCATAGTGTTTGCCACTTAGGCTTTGAGTCCTAGTGGGACCAAAAAGATCAATATGTAGCAATTTCAATGGTCTTTTGGTTGAGATATCATCCTTAGAAGGGCTTTTAGTTTGTTTACCCAAATGACAAGTATCACAAGTGATATGTTTGTCAAATTGAATCTTAGGAAGACCTTTAACTAAATCTCCTTTCACAAGCTTAGAAATTTGAAACATGCTAGCATATCCCAATTTCTTATGCCACAACCATTTTTCGGATTCCATGGAGGTAAAGTAAGCTACATTTTGTTCCTTAAGTTCCTCTAAGGTGAGACCATACATATTATTACATCTTTTAGCAATGAACAAAGTTTCACCCGACTGTTTACAAACAACTAAGCATTCCAACCTTTTGAAAAAAATTCAATATCCTAAATCACATCGTTGACTAATGCATAGAAGATTATGTTTCAGTCCATCAACCAAGAATACATTATCAATAAAGGTAGAAAAACTCTTACCAACCTTACCTACGACCACTATCTTTTCTTTTCTATCATCACTAAACGTCACAAAGCCTCAATCGTACTTATTGAGTGATGAAGAAAGTAGACTTTCCTGTCATGTTCCTTGAGCATCCACTATCCACGTACGATAAGTCCTTCTTCTTCTTGGCTGAATGCAAATCTGCAAACACTTTTAAGTGACTTTAGATATCCAAATCATTTTTTATCTTTTGATGTTAAACACTCTTGGTTGTCCAAGAGCATTATATTTGCTAATCACTTTGTAAATTTATTTCCAATCTTTCTTTTAAAGATAAAACACTGAATAGATGTATGACCAAGTTTATTGCATGTATGTCAAAAATTTCTATTTGCTAATTTCTTAAAGTGATTTGAGGTTTGAAAGATTTTTTTTGGATGTTGAGACTTCATTTTCAAGACATGGTTTTTCAAAAATAATTTTAGATTTGTCATGATATCCCAAGCCAGCCTTTTCAAAAAGAGGTCTTTGATAAGCTAATAATTTATCTAAGTTTTCAGAACTTTGGGCAAATTTAGCTATGTCTTGATTTAAACCCTTAATCACTTTGTGCAAACGTTCATTTTCTTCAATGCAATTAAAAAAGGAAATGACAAAATGCTTTTGTTTAAGACTTTTAATTTCAGTTTTAAGCCATTTGTTTTCTTCCATAAGATCAATAGAGTTTTTGGCTTCTTTCAATTTTTGTTTAAGGTAAGTATTTTCAGCCTTCAAAATATCATTTTAAGATTCAAATTTATAGCATTGATTCAAAAATTTTCTAATTTTTCCAGTTAGATCATCAATCATTTGATGAAGTTCATCATTAGTGGGTTCAAAATAGGTTACCTCATCTTCTTGATTGTGATCAGCCATTAGAAAAGTTTGGGAGCTGTGATCAGATTCTTTATCTTCTTCTGAGTCATTTTTTAGATCTTTCCATGAAGCCATAAGAACTTTCTTCTTGTCCTTCCTTGTCTTGTCTTCCTTCTTAAATTTGCGGCAGTCATTGATGAGCGGATAATTTATACGCTTTTTGGCATTATTTTTAGGTAGTTTTAGTATATTTTAGTTACTTTTTATTATATTTTTATTAGTTTTTATGCAAAAATCACATTTTCGGACTTTACTATGAGTTTGTGTATTTTTCTGTAATTTCAGGTATTTTTTGGATGAAATTGAGGGACCTGAGCAAAAATCTAATTCAGAGGCTGAGAAAGGACTGCAGATGCTGTTGGATTCTGGCTCTCCTGCACTCGAAATAAATTTTATGGAGCCACAGAAGCCCAATAGGTGCAATCTCAATTGCGTTAGAAAGTAGACATCTTGGGCTTTCCAGCAATATATAATAGTCTGTACTTTGCCCGAAATTTGATGGCCAAAACTGGCGTTAAACGCCAGCTAGAGACCCTTTTCTGGCGTAAAACGCCAGAAATGGCACACTTCTTGGCGTTAAACGCCCATTTTGGCACCCAGGGTGGCGTTTAACTCCAATTTGAGGCATATGCACGTGGAAGCTTGAAAGCTCAGCCCAAACACTCACCAAGTGGGCCCCAGAAGTAGAATTCTGCACTATCTACACCTACTTACTCATTTTTTGTAAACCTAAGTTACTAGTTTAGTATAAAATCTACTTTTAGAGATTCATTTAGCAACTCATGACATTTTTTACCTCTCATAATGTATTTTCTACAGTTTGAGCCTCTAAACCCCATAGGTGGGGGTGAGGAGCTCTGCTGTGTCTCAATGGATTAATGCAATTACTATTGTTTTCTATTCAATCACGCTTGATTCTGTTCTAAGATACTCACTCATACTTCAATATGATGAATATAATGATCCGTGACACTCATCATCATTCTCAAATTTATGAACGCGTGCTTGACAACCACTCCCGTTCTATCTGAGCTCAACGTAGTCATTGGGCGATAGCTTGAGTGTGTATCTCTTGGGTCTCTAATTCACGGACCGAGTCCGTGGGATTAGAACCTTCGTGGTATAGGCTAGAACCAATTGGTAGCATTTCTGAGATCTGGAAAGTCTAAACCTTGTCTGTGGTATTCCGAGTAGGATCTGGAACGGGATGACTGTAATGAGCTTCAAACTCAAGAATGTTGGGCGTAGAGACAGTGTGCAAAAGGATAGAGAGGTTCTATTCCGACACAAGTGAAAACTAACAGATGATTAGCCATGCGGTAGCTGTACCTGGTATTTTTCATCCGAGACGAGAGATCCGACTGTTGATTAGCCGTACAGAAATCGTGCCTGGTATTTTTCATCCAAGAGGACGGATGGTAGCCATTGACAACGGTGATCCACCAACATACAGCTTTCCATTGAAGGAAGCCAAGTGTGTTTGGAGAAGAAGACAGTAGGAAAGCTGAGATTCAGACGACAGAGCATCTCCGGAACCTCAACCTGTTCCTCATTACTGAATCACAAGTACCGTTTATTTCATGTTATTTATTTTTCATAAACAAAATCATTTTTATCATTAATCTCCTAACTAAGATTTACAAGATAACTATAGCTTGCTTCAAGCCGACAATCTCCGTGGGATCGACCCTTACTCACGTAAGGTATTACTTGGATGACCCAGTGCACTTGCTGGTTAGTTGTGCGGAGTTGTGAAAAGTGTGATCACAATTTCGTGCACCGAGTTTTTGGCGCCGTTGCCGGGGATTGTTAAAGTTTATACAACTGACGGTTCATCTTGTTGCTTAGATTAGGAAAAATTTATTTTTTTTGGTTTAGAGTCACTAAATTTGAGTCTTTTATTATTGTTTTTGTTAAAATTTTAAAAATCTTTGTTTTCTTTTTCTAGAGTTTTTTCTTTCGAAAATTTTTAATAAATAGATAAAAACCAATAAAGTAATAATTGAGTCTTCTGTTTGAGTTTAGTTTCATGGTTTAAGTTTGGTGTCAATTGCATGTTTTTATTTTCCTTCAATTTTTCGAATTGTATGTTCTTTTTATTCTTCATATTTTTGAGTTTTATGTTCCTTGTTCTTTCTTGATCTTCAAGTTGTTCTTGTTTATTTTCCTTGTTTGATCTTTAGTTTTTCTTGCTTTGTGTCTTTCCTTGTTTTTCTTGTGCATTTTCGAATTATTAGTGTCCAAAGTATAAAAATTTTCAAGTTTGGTCTCCTTTGTGGTTTTATTTTCCTAAAGATTTCCAAAATTTGTTCTTGGTGTTCATCTTGATCTTCAAAGTGTTCTTGGTGTTCATCTTGACATTCAAAGTTTTCTTGTTTGTTTTCTTTGTTTTGATCTAAAAATTCTAAGTTTGGTGTCATTTTATTGTTTTTCTCTTTCCTCTTTAAATTCAAAAAATAAAAAAATATATTTTCTCTTTATTTTAATTGAATTTTTGAAATTTACATTAAAAAAAACAAAAATTCAGATTTTTATTTTAAAAATTTTATCTTATCTTATCTTAGTTTTAAATTTCAAAATTCAAGTCTTTTTGAAAAATCATATCTTTTTCAAAATCTTATCTTATCTTATTTCAAATTCAATTTTCAAATTTTAATTAAGTTCCAAAATTCAAAATTCAAATTCAAAATTTAAATTTAAAATTTTAAAAATCAACCCTTTTCAAAATTTAAATCTTTTTCAAATCCTTATCTTATATTGTTGACTTTTTCAAAATTCAGAATTTAATTTTTAAATTTAAAATTTAAATTTCAAAACTTTTTAATTTAAAAACTTATCTTCTCTTAAAATTCCTTATCTTCTCTTACCTAACTTATCTTATCTTTTCTAATCTCAAATCTTAAAATCAAATCTTTTTCAAATCTTTTTAATTAATTACTTAATTTATTTTTCTAATTTTTTTATTTCTTTTTCTTTTCTTAATTTTCAAAACTTGCATCATTTTTTTTATTTACTTTCTTTTAATTTTTTTAATTTCAAAAAAAGGAGAAAAAGAATAAAAATTTTTATTTTACAATCCACATCATCTCTCTTTCTCCATCATGGACCTAAGTGGAAATGAACAGTCCAGAGGGACTCTGGGGTCATATGCTAACCCCACTACTGCTTCCTATGGGAGTAGTATCTGTATACCCCTATCAGAGCCAGCAATTTTGAGTTAAACCCTCAGCTCATTATCATGGTGCAGCAAAATTGCCAGTATTCCGATCTTCCACAGGAAGAATCTACTGAGTTTCTGGCACAGTTCTTACAAATTACTGACACAGTACGTGATAAGGAAGTAGATCAGGATGTCTACAGATTATTACTATTTCCATTTGCTGTAAAAAATCAAGCTAAGAGGTGGTTAAATAACCAACCCACAGCAAGCATAAGAACATGAAAACAATTATCAGACAAATTCCTGAATCAATACTTCCCTTCTAAAAAGATGACACAGCTAAGGCTATACATCCAAGACTTTAAACAAGAGGATAATGAATCTCTTTATAATACATGGGAGAGGTACAGAGAGATGCTAAGGAAATGCCCCTCTGAAATATTTTCAAAATGGATGTAGTTAGACATCTTTTACTATGGGCTTACAGAAAAGGCCCAGATGTCTCTAGACTACTTAGCTGGTGGATCTATACATATGAAAAAGACAATTGAAGAGGCTCAAGAGCTCATTGATACAGTTGCCAGAAATCAGCACCTGTACTCAAGTGGTGAGACCTCCATGAAAGAAGAGGTTGAGCACTGAACTTAGTCCTCCAGAACAAATTTCTGAACTCAATCAACAACTATTTTCTATAACAAAACTGTTAGCAGAATTTAAAAAGATGCTATAAGAAACTAAAGATGCTAACCAGAATATGGAAAAACAATTAAATCAGACAAGACAGTAGTTATCTAAACAGATAATAGAAGAATGCTAAGCTGTTCATTTAAGGAGTGAAAAGACATTGAATGTCTCAACTCAAAACAGCAAGAAGCCAAGAAAGGAACATTTGACAGATGATGACCAAACCACTGCCCAAAATCCCACTAACGATAATAAGAGCCACGAGAGGAATGATTTTGGCGTTCAAACGCCAGAAAGGGGTAGCAATCTGGCGTTAAACGCCTAAAAAGCACCCAATTCTGGCGTTCAAACGCCAATAAGAGATCAGACACCTGCAAGTGCTGATAACAACCCCCTTAAGCAGGCTTCTCCAACCACTTCTGTAGGAAATAAACCTGCAGCAACTAAGGTTGAAGAATATAAAGCCAAAATGCCTTGTCCTCAGAAACTCTGCCAAGCGAAACAGGATAAACAATTTGCCCGCTTTATAGACTATCTCAGGACTCTTGAAATAAAGATTCCGTTTGTAGAGACACTTGAGCAAATACCCTCTTATGCTAAGTTCATGAAAGAGATCTTAAGTCATAAGAAGGATTGGAGGGAGACTGAAAAAGTTTTTCTCACTGAAGAATGCAGTGCAGTCATTTCAAAAAGCTTACCAAAGAAGTTTAAAGATCCCGGAAGCTTTATGATACCATGCACATTTGAGGGTGCTTGTACCAAGACAGCTTTATGTGATATTGGGGCAAGTATCAACCTGATCCCAGCATCCACTATCAGAAAGCTTGGTTTGACTGAAGAAGTCAAACTAACCCGAATATGTCTCCAACTTGCTGATAGATCCATTAAAATCCCATCAGGCATAATTGAGGACATGATTGTCAAGGTTGGGCCATTTGCCTTTCCTACTGACTTTGTAGTGCTGGAAATGGAGGAGCACAAGAGTGCAACTCTCATTCTAGGAAGACCTTTCCTAGCAACTGGACAAACCCTCATTGACGTCCAAAAAGGGGAGATAACCCTGAGAGTCAATGAGGATGAGTTTAAGTTGAATGTTGTCAAAGCTATGCAGCATCCAGACACATCAAAAGACTGCATGAGCGCTAATATTATTGAATCCCTGGTGGAAGAGATCAATATGACTGAGAGTCTCAAATCAGAGCTAGAGGACATTTTTAAAGATGTTCAGCTTGATATGGAGGAACCAGAGAAAACAAAAGAACCTCTGAAGACTCCTCAGGAAGAGGAAAAGCCTCCTAAACTCGAGCTCAATCCACTACCACCATCCTTGAAATATACATTTCTGGGAGAATATGACACTTTTCCCGTGATCATAAGCTATGCTTTAGAGCCACAGGAAGAGAAAGCATTAATTCAGGTGCTAAGGACACACAAGACAGCTCTTGGGTGGTCCATAAGTGATCTCAAGGGCATTAGCCCAGCCAGATGCATGCACAAGATCCTATTGGAGGATGATGCTAAGCCAGTGGTTCAACCACAGAAGCGGCTGAATCCAGCCATGAAGGAGGTGGTGCAGAAAGAGGTCAATAAGTTACTAGAGGCTGGGATTATTTATCCTATTTCTTATAGCCACTGGGTGAGCCCTGTCCAAGTTGTCCCCAAGAAGGGAGGCATGACAGTGGTTCATAATGAAAAGAATGAACTGGTTCCTACAAGAACAGTTACAGGGTGGCGTATGTGTATTGACTACAGAAGGCTCAATACAGCCACCAGAAAAGATCATTTTCCTTTACCATTCATAGACCAGATGCTAGAGAGACTAGCAGGTCATGAATACTACTGCTTTTTGGATGGCTATTCAGGTTACAACCAAATTGTAGTAGATCCTCAGGACCAAGAGAAAACAGCATTCACATGTCCATCTGGAGTGTTTGCCTACAGAAGGATGCCATTTGGTCTGTGCAATGTACCTGCAACCTTTCAGAGGTGCATGCTTTCTATCTTCTCGGATATGGTAGAGAAATTTCTGGAAACCTTCATGGACGACTTCTCAATATTTGGAGACACATTCAGCTCCTGTCTTAACCATCTAGCACTTGTTCTGAAAAGGTGCTAAGAGACTAACCTGGTTTTAAACTGGGAGAAATGTCACTTTACGGTGACTGAATGAATTGTCCTTGGGCACAAAATTTCGAATAAGGGAATAGAGGTGGATCAAGCTAAGGTAGAGGTAATTGAAAAATTACCACCACCTGCCAATGTTAAGGCAATCAAAAGCTTTCTGGGGCATGCCGGATTCTATAGGAGGTTTATAAAGGATTTTTCAAAAATTGCAAAACCTCTGAGCAATCTGCTAGCTGCTGATACACCATTTTTCTTTGACACAGGGTGTCTGCAGGCGTTTGAGACTCTGAAAGCCAAGCTGGTCACAGCACCAGTCATTTCTGCACCAGACTGGACGTTACCATTTGAACTAATGTGTGATGCAGTGACCATGCCATTGGTGCAGTATTGGGACAGAGGCATGACAAGCTTATGCATGTCATTTATTATGCTAGCCGTGTTTTAAATGATGCGCAGAAGAATTACACAACCACAGAAAAGGAGTTGCTTGCAGTGGTTTACGCCATTGACAAGTTCAGATCCTATTTAGTAGGATCAAAAGTGATTGTGTACACTGACCATGCTGCTCTAAAATATCTCCTCACAAAGCAGGATTTAAAACCTAGACTCATAAGATGGGTGTTGCTTCTGCAAGATTTCGATATAGAAATAAGAGATAGAAAAGGGACAGAGAACCAAGCAGCTGATCACCTGTCCTGGATAGAACCAGTAGCAGGAGCGTCCCTTCCTCCTACTGAGATCTCTGAAACTTTTTCGGATGAGCAACTCTTTGCCATTTAGGAAGTACCGTGGTTTGCAGACATTACAAGCTATAAAGCCGTGAGGTTTATACCCAAAGAGTACAGTAAGTAGCAAACAAAAAAATTGGTTTCTGATGCAAAGTACTACCTGTGGGATGAACCATATCTCTTTAAGAGATGTGCAGACGGAATAATCCGTAGATATGTGCCTAGAGAAGAGGCACAGAAGATCCTATGGCATTGCCATGGAACACAATACGGAGGACATTTCGGAGGTGAGCGAACAGCCACAAAGGTTCTCCAATGTGGCTTCTACTAGCCTACTCTCTATAGAGACTCCCGAGAATTTTTACGTAACTGTGATAGTTGCCAGAGAGCTGGTAATCTGCCTCACGGTTATGCCATACCTCAGCAAGGGATCTTAGAGATTGAGTTGTTTGATGTATGGGGTATTGACTTCATGGATCCTTTTCCACCATCATATTCAAACACTTATATTCTGGTGGCAGTAGACTATGTATCTAAATGGATAGAGGCAATTGCAACACCTACTAATGATACTAAGACAGTGATGAAGTTTCTCCAGAAGCATATTTTCAGCAGGTTCGGTGTCCCTAGGGTCCTGATCGGTGATGGAGGCACTCATTTCTGCAATAAACAGCTTGACTCTGCTCTGGTCCAATACGGAATTCACCACAAAGTGGCGACTCCATATCATCCACAGATAAATGGGCAGGCTGAAGTCTCAAATAGAGAACTAAAACGAATCCTGGAATGGACTGTAAGTACCCATAGAAGGGATTGGGCAAGAAGTCTGGATGATGCTTTGTGGGCGTACAGAACCGCATTCAAGACTCCTATAGGGACCTCTCCATACTAGCTTGTGTATGAAAAAGCCTGTCATCTGCCAGTGGAACTGGAACACAAGGCCTACTGGGCAACCAGGTTCTTAAACCTTAATGCTAAGGTAGCTGGAGAGAAAAGATTACTCCAGTTGAATGAGCTGGAAGAGTTCAGACTCAATGCTTTCGAAAATGCTAAAATTTACAAGGAGAAAGTAAAAAGATGGCATGACAGAAAGCTGTCATCTAGAGTCTTTGAGCTAGGATAGAAGGTTCTGCTGTTTAACTCTAAGCTCAGATTGCTCCCTGGGAAACTGAAATCCCAGTGGAAGGGACCATATGTGATCACAAGTGTGTCACCATATGGATATGTAGAGCTTCAGGATATTAACTCTGACAAAAAGTTCATTATTAATGGACAGAGAATCAAGCATTATCTTGAAGGCAATGTTGAGCAAGAATGCTCAAGACTGAGACTAGATTAAAGCTCAGTAATGTCAAGCTATTGACAGTAAAGAAGCGCTTATTGGGAGGCAACCCAATCTTATTTATCAATGTTAATTACTTTTTCATTTAATTTTCTATTATTATTTTATGTTTTCTTTAGGTTGATGATCATGTGGAGTCATAAAAACAGCTGCAAAATTAAAGCGGAACCAAAAACAGCATCAAAAATAGCACACCCTGGAGGACAGGCTTACTGGCATTTAAACACCAGTAAGGATAGTAGAATGGGCGTTTAACGCCGATGCAGGCAGCATTCTGGGCGTTAAACGCCAGAATGGGTAGCATTCTGGGCATTTAACGCCAGAAATGGCAGCATTCTAGGCGTTCAGAAAAATGCCCAGTAAAGAAGGATTCCTGGCGTTTAACACCAGCCAGGGTATCTGACTGGGTGTTAAACACCCAAAGAGGAAATCAAGTGGGCATTAAATGCCAGAATTGATAGCGTTCTGGGCGTTTAACGCCAGGATAACACAAGGGAGGTAATTTTGTTTCCAATTCGATTTTTTTTTTAATTTTCCATATTTTAGTTCATAATTTTTTTGCATCAAACATATTTTAAACGTTCATTTTTCAATTTCTATTTTCAAATATTAAAAATCTTTCCAATTCTTTTTAATTCTTTTTTTCAATTCCTTCCAAAATGTTTTCAAAACTTACATATCTTTTCAAATTCTTTTCAACTCTTTTTAATTTTTCTTGCATACAGTAATAAGTTTTCAAAATTAATTGCATCATGCTTCTTCTACTCCCTTCTATCTTATTTTGCTCGAGGACGAGCAAACCTTTTAAATTTGGTGTGGAAAAAGCTCTGCTTTTTATTTTTCCATAACCATTAATGGCACCTAAGGCCGGAGAAACCTCTAAGAAGAGGAAAGGAAAGGCAGTTGCTTCCAACTCCGAGTAATAGGAGATGGATAAAGTCATCTCAAAAGCCCATCATTAGAAAGAGGATGGAGCAAACAAGAGAGCCCATTCATGAACCTCAACAAGAGCACTCCATTATCCTCCATGAAATCAGAGAGGACCAAAGAGCCATGAGAGAGGAGCAACAAAAGCAAAGAAGAGATATTGAGGAGCTCATGAAATCCATTAGTTCTTCAAGAGGAAGATGAAGCCACCATCACTAAGGTGGACCCGTTCTTTAATCTCCTTGTTTATTTTCTTTTCTGTTTTTGATTTTTATGCTTTATGTTTTGACTATGTTTGTGTCTTCATTACATGATCATTAGTGTTTAGTGTCTATGTCTTAAAGCTATGAATGTTCCATGAATCTTTCACCTTTCTTAAATGAAAAATGTTTTTTGAAAAAGAAAAAAAAGTACATGAATTTCGAATTTTATCTTGAAAATAGTTTAATTATTTTGATGTGGTGGCAATACTTTTTTGTTTTCTAAATGAATGCTTGAACAGTGCATATTTTTGATAGTGAAGTTTATGAATGTTAAAATTGTTGGCTCTTGAAAGAATAATGAAAAAAGAGAAATGTTATTGATAATCTAAAAAAAATCATAAAATTGATTCTTGAAGCAAGAAAAAGCAGTGAAAAACACAAAGCTTGCAATATATATATATAAAGAAAAAGAAAGAAAAATAAAAAGCAAGCAGAAAAAGCCAATAACCCTTTAAACCACAAGGCAAGGGTAAAAAAAGGATCTAAGGCTTTGAGCATTAATGGATAGGAGGGCCCAAAGGAATAAAATCCTTGCCTAAGCGGCTAAATCAAGCTGTCCCTAACCATGTGCTTGTGACGTGAAGGTGTCAAGTGAAAAGCTTGAGACTGAGCGGTTAAAGTCGTGGTCCAAAGCAAAAAGAGTGTGCTTAAGAACTCTGGGCACCTCTAACTGGGGACTCTAGCAAAGCTGAGTCACAATCTGAAAAGGTTCACCCAGTTATGTGTCTGTGGCATTTATGTATCCAGTGGTAATATTGGAAAACAAAATGCTTAGGGTCATGGCCAAGACTCATAAAGTAGCTGTGTTCAAGAATCAACATACTAAAGTAGGAGAATCAATAATACTATCTAAATTCTGAGTTCCTATGGATGCCGATCATTCTGAATTTCAAAGGATAAAGTGAGATGCCAAAACTGTTTAGAAGCAAAAAGCTACTAGTCCCGCTCATCTAATTGGAACTAAGCTTCATTGATATTTTGAAATTTATTGTATTTTTTCTTCTTTTATCCTATTTTTTTTAGTTGCTTAGGGACAAGCAACAATTTAAGTTTGGTGTTGTGATGAGCGGATAATTTATACGCTTTTTGGCATTATTTTTAGGTAGTTTTTAGTATATTTAGTTACTTTTTATTATATTTTTATTAGTTTTTATGCAAAAATTATATTTCTGGATTTTAATATGATTTTGTGTGTTTTTCTATAATTTCAGGTATTTTTTTTGCTGAAATTGAGGGACCTGAGCAAAAATCTGATTCAGAGGCTGAGAAAGGACTGCAGATGCTGTTGGATTCTGACCCTCCTACACTCGAAATGGATTTTCTGGAGCTACAAAAGCTTAATTGGCGCACTCTTAATTGCGTTGGAAAATAGACAACTTGGGCTTTCCAGCAATATATAATAGTCCATACTTTGCCAGAGATTTGAGGGCGTAAACTGGCGTTAAACGCCAGCTAGAGATCCTTTTCTGGCGTAAAACGCCAGAACTGGCACACTTCTTGGCGTTAAACGCCCATTTTGGCATCCAGGGTGGCGTTTAACTCCAATTTGAGGCATATGCACATGGAAGCTTGAAAGCTCAGCCCAAACACTCATCAAGTGGGCCTCGGAAGTAGAATTCTGCACTATCTACACCTAGTTTCTCATTTTCTGTAAACCTAAGTTACTAGTTTAGTATAAAAACTACTTTTAGAAATTCATTTAGCAAATCATGACATTTTTTACCTCTCATATTGTATTTTCTACAGCATGAGCCTCTAAACCCCATAGGTGGGGGTGAGGAGCTCTGCTGTGTCTCAATGGATTAATGCAATTACTATTGTTTTCTATTCAGTCACGCTTGATTCTGTTCTAAGATACTCACTCGTACTTCAATATGATTAATATGATGATCCGTGACACTCATCATCATTTTCAAATTTATGAACGCGTGCTTGACAACCACTCTCGTTCTATCTGAGCTCAACGTAGTCATTGGGCGACAGCTTGATTGGGTATTTCTTGGGTCTGTAATTCACGGACCGAGTCTGTGGGATTAGAACCTTTGTGGTAGAGGCTAGAACTAATTGGCAGCATTCCTGAGATCGAGAAAGTCTAATCCTTGTCTGTGGTATTCCGAGTAGGATCTGGAATGGGATGACTGTGACGAGCTTCAAACTCACGAATGTTGGGCACAGTGACAGTGTGCAAACGGATAGAGAGGTCCTATTCCGACACAAGTGAGAACCGACAGATGATTAGCCGTGCGGTAGCTGTACCTGGTATTTTTCATCTGAGACGAGAGATCCGACAGTTGATTAGCCGTACAGAAACCGTGCCTAGTATTTTTCATCCGAGAGGACGGATGGTAGCCATTGGCAATGGTGATCCACCAACATACAGCTTGCCATTAAAGGAAGCCATGCGTGTTTGGAGAAGAAGACAGTAGGAAAGCAGAGATTCAGATGACAGAGCATCTCCAGAACCTCAACCTGTTCCTCATTACTGAATCACAAGTACCATTTATTTCATATTATTTATTTTTCATAAACAAAATCATTTTTATCATTAATCTCCTGACTAAGATTTACAAGATAACCGTAGCTTGCTTCAAGCCGACAATCTCCGTGGGATCGACCCTTACTCACGTAAGGTATTACTTGGAGGACCCAGTTCACTTGTTGGTTAGTTGTGCGGAGTTGTGAAAAGTGTGATCACAATTTCGTGCACCAATCATACTTGTAATATCCAGTCTCCTTGCAATGATGGCAGATGACTTTGCTGATGTCTCTTTCTGAATCCTTCGAGCTACTTCTTCTGCTCCTTCCTTTTTGTCTCATCATCCTCCTTAGCTTTGTAACAAATAATATAATTTTGTCGTCTGATAAACTATTGTTTGAATAATCTTCAAATGACTCAACATAAGATTTCTGTGTCACTCCTTTCTTTTTTTTGTGTCATTTTCATGTGTGTGGTTTCATAAGCTAGTAACTTTTCTCTCAACTCATCATAGGTTATTTTGTTCTGGTTACTGCTTTCAGAGATGACAGTAGCCTTGGTTTCCCACTCTTTGGTTAGGCTTCTCAGAACCTTTCACACAAGCACCTGTTTGGAATGAGCTATTCTCATAGCATCCAAGCTATTTATGATGACAGAGAATCTTTTGAACATATCATCTATTATTTTTCCTTCCTTCATAGCAAACATTTTGTATTTTTTACTCAGCATGTCAATCCTTGTCTCTCTTACTTGTTTCGTGCCCTCAAGAGTAACTTAGAGTTTATCCAAGATTTTCTTTGCTATTTTGCATTTAGTATTTCTCAGAGTTGATGGCACAGTTTAGCATGTTGACAGCTTTGGCATTTAACTCCACCTTCTTATTCTCTTTGTCATCCCATTGTACTTCTTCTTTAGAAGTTACAACTTCTTTTGCGCTTGTTTTGGTTGGAATTTGTGGTTTGTTCATGATGATATTCCAGATGTTATAATTTACTGACTGGACAAAGATCTTCATTCTTTCTTTCCAATAGTTATTGTTCTTGCCATTGAAAAATGAGGGTCTATTGTTGGATTGCCCTTCAGTCAGAGTGTAAGCCATTATATTGGATCCTATGTTGTTGGCCACCTGGTCTTTGCTCCAAGCTGTAAAGCTTGATATCTTGAGAGCAAGATCTGATATCAATTGATGATTATTAGTGGCTTAGATAATGGGAGATTGAATTTATATCTCTTTTTTACTTTACTTGCTTTTACTTCAAACTTGGTAGAACTTAGATAATCTTTTAAGACTGCTTTTGTTGAAAACACAGGAGACACTTTTATTTTGTCTCTTGTCGATAGAGGAGCCAAAACAAATTTGTATGGGAGCAGAATTGCTGTGATGTCTTGCTGGATAGAATAAGCAGAAGATAATTTTATTTTGTCTCATAGAGAATAAAACCAGAATCAGAATAGAGAAGGAAAAGTGACACAACCATATATCCTAGTTCAGCCACCATGTGCAATGTGACCTACATCTAATCTCCTCCACAACTGTGGTGGAATTTTCACTATCTTTCAAAGATTACAAAAAATACCAATTTTCCTAGGATTTAACCTAATCCTATCTAAGACAAACCTAGCTTCTACCCAAGCAGATTTGACTAGGATCACTCCTTAGATTTTCAACCACTAAGTGCTCACCCAACTGAGCAAGGGAATTCCTTCACGATCGTGAAAAAATAACAGAAAAATGTACAAAGGATTTTTGAAATAAACATTTGGCTTTTCTCCAAGTCTAACTTTCTTTGCCGTTTCTCTTAATGGCTTTTTTCTTAATTTCTCACTTTAATGTCTTTTTCCAATGAAACGAAGAAAGATAAAACTGAGAAAACAGATTATTCAACAGAGAATCATGAAGGAGAAGAAGATCTAGCTTTGTAAGCTATGGAAACCCAAACTTTGTGCTCTCACTCTTTGAATCAACATCTGGCCGTTTACCGCTTTAATAGAGGAGTAAAGCTTCCAAAGGCTGAAACTTGGCTTCAGCACATTTGACTTCTCTCCACAAAAATCAGCAGTAGCAGCAGCATAGAAGAGAGATAGAGTAGCAGCAGTGATTGAACCATACATGCATCCATACCTACCATCTTCTCTTTCATCATTTTTCAAATTTCTTCAAAGATAAGAACCATTCGTTTGTGCTTTGGCTCCAAGTTTTTTTCTTGACCGTTGATTTGTTACAAAGCTCCATCACCTCCATTTGAATCAGATTTCCCATTCGGTGCTTGCAAAAGGAGGATTTTTTCAACAATTTCAAATGAAGCACAAACAAGAAAAGCTTTCTCTAATGTAGCCTTAGAGTGTAATCTTTGCTTGAAACCCTAGCTAATTGACTTGCTTGATTTTGGTAACCCTTTTTTTTCTTGATTTGAGCCTTAATCAGAATTTTTCTTTTTCTTGCTTTTCTTCTAAACTTCTTCACGTGGGTGAGAGAAAAGAGAGAGAAGAGAGAGAATAGAGAATTTGGTTCGATGGCTTGTGTTTAGTTCAGATGGAAATAGAATTCCATTTCTTAGTTAGCAACCAAGTGAGTAAGTGAATCGACTTGGATCACTTAGTTGGGTCTTATGCTTGTGTTTGGTCCAATTTCAATTCTTTCATTCTTCCTTGTGTGCTATAACACGGGCAAGACGTTACAAAATCAGCTTTATGTGCTATAACACAGGCGAGATGTTGCAAAATTGGCTTGATGTGCTATAACTCGGCCGAGACATTACAGAATCGTTTCGAACGTTATAAATCGGCCCTGAATTCAAATATAACGCCATTCAATGAGAATAATGATCGAAAAATGTAAGAGCTAAGTTCAGCTATAAAAGGTAAGACATTGCATCTTCCAAGAACCTGAAAAAAAGAAAAACTCACTATACTGACTTAAGCATCGGAGTGCCTTTTGCAGGCACACTCCCCTCTCTTTCTCACATCGCTGATGACGTGGGATACTCTGGGGCGAAAAGCTCGGCTAGCCTGAGATCATAGCTCGGACAAAGCCCTCAGTAGCCGAACTCAAGTTCAGGTACCCACTCAAGAACAAATTGGCGCCCACCGAAGGGCCGAATACATAAAATCACTCATAACTCATTGGCCTCAGAACTTTCGTATTTGCCCATGGCTGATGCACGTCCCTCTACACCATTCAAACTTCTTCGAATGGTAATGGAGTTGTAACAAGTGAACCAATGCATGGCCGAAGCCAACCAACGCATGACGGAGGAAAATCAGCGACTGGCAAATCAGATGGCCTAGTTGGCTAACACAAGGCTAGAACATAATAATGGCCGCCGCAAGCAGCAGGAAGATGATGAGTATCAGTCTGGCCCGACTCACATATCTGAAACTCCTCGGAATAACAAAACACGACCTCCCCAAAATAAGGAGGCTCAGCAAGAGAACGAAACCGTTCAGCCTGACGACCCCGTGGGACCTTTCACAGCCGACGTTATGAACTTCGAATTGCCCAGAAGGTTCACCTTGCCAACGACCTTAACTCCCTATGATGGGATAGAAGATCCAAAGAAATACCTCAACAAGTTCAGATCTATAATAATAGTAAATGGTGCATCTGATAAAGTTTTATGCCGTTGTTTTCCTTCCTATTTAGACGGTCCTGTACTTGATTGGTTTTGTTCTTTGCGTGCAGGTTTCATTTCTCATTTTCAACTATTAGCAAAGCTCTTCGAGGAGAATTTTGCCGGCTCTGCTATCTACTTGCACGACCCAGATTATCTGAATACGATCAAACAGGGGCCGAACGAAAGCCTCAAAGATTATATGATCCGTTTCACAAAGGTGGTAATGAGTATACCAGATTTCTACCCCGAGTTGCATTTGCACGCCATCAAGAGCGGACTTCGGCCCGGAAAGTTCCAAGAGGCTATCGCTGTTGCCAAGCCAAAAACTTTAGCCAAGTTCCAGGAGAAGGAAAAAGGACAGATTGACATCGAAGAATTGCGACAAACTCGAAAATCCGAGAAATCTCAGCACAAAGAAGTGGACAAACAACGGGATAACAAGAAAAACTTAAAATTAACCCCCCCGTTATGAGTTATACATGCAGTTTAACATAAAGAGGGATAAAATCATCAAGGAAATCCTGAATTCCAAGCTGATCAAACCACCCAGAAAAGCCGGCACTTACCAGGACACCAAAAATGTTGAGAAATCTAAGTATTGTACTTTCCATCAAAAGCACGGACATACCACCGATGAATGTATAATAGCTAAAGACCTCTTGGAGCGATTAGCTTGGCAATGTCATTTAGACAAGTACATCAGTGGACATATCCATAGGCGGACACCATCCTCGGCTGACAACACCTCGGCAGGACAAGACTCCCGAGGCAAAGACAAAGCAACTTCGAGTCATCCCGAGCAGCCACGGGGTGTAATTAACTGCATTTCTGGAGGTTTTGCAGGTGGGAGACCCACAAGCTCGGCACGAAAGCGTTCGTACCGAGCTATGTGACCAGTGGAAGGTAGCTCAACTCAAAATCAGACATCATCACATCTTCTACAAATGACATTCCAAGAATCCGATCTTACTACAATAACTTCGAATTTGGACGATCTAGTGGTTATTTCAATCCAATTAGGCAACCTTCTGGTGCGAAAAATACTGCTAGATCCCGGAAGCAGCGTGGACGTCCTCTTCTATTCCACTTTCCAGAAGATGAAGCTAAGCGACAACATTCTCCAGCCATCCATAGGGGACTTGGTCAATTTTTCGAGTGAACGTGTTCCCATCTTAGGGTCTGTGTGGTTGAAAACCACACTGGGTGAGCATCCCTTATCCAAAACCTATGACATACAATATTTAGTAGTTGATTTCTTTACTCCTTATAACCTAATACTAGGTCGACCTTTTCTTAATAAGTTCGGTTCTATAGTATCTACAATTCATCTCTGTGTGAAGTTTTCTATGCAGGATGATGTCATTGCTACCATTCACAGCGACCATAGAGAAGCTCGGCATTGCTACAACATCAGTCTCAAACACCCCAGCTGACCTACCGGACTGCAAGTTAACAACATCACAAACCCCGAAGATCGTCTACCCCTCTCCGATCTCGACCCAAGGGCAAAATTTCTCGAGAGGCTGACGCCAACAGAAGACATAGAGAAATTATATTTTAACACTGATTTACAAAAATTTACTTATGTAGGTATAAGTCTCACTTCCGAAGAAAAAGCCCGGATTCAAAAGTTCTTGGCCCAAAATGCCGACTTGTTCACTACCTGGCTGGCAAATGTGGTAATGGTCAGAAAACAAAATGGTAAATGATGCATGTGCGTTGATTTCACTGATGTCAACAAAGCATGCCCAAATGATGCTTACCCTCTACCTTCTATTGATTCTCTAGTTGACAATGCCTCAGGTAATAAAATTTTAAGTTTTATGGATACATATTCTGGATATAACCATATTTTTGTGCACCCATCTAACCAAAATAAAACTGCTTTTATTATTGCTAATGGAAATTATTGCTATAAGGTTATGCCTTTTGGACTTAAGAATGTAAGAGCCACATATCAACGGCTTATGGACAAAGTATTGGAAGTCTATGTCGACGACATGGTCGCCAAAACTAAGGCCGGCAATGACCATATAACAGACCTGCACGAGATCTTCCATCAAATTCGACGATACAATATATGGCTGAACCCCGAAAAATGTGCTTTCGGAGTACAGGGAGGAAAGTTTCTCGGGTTCCTGCTAATGAACCAAGGAATCGAGGCAAATCTAGAGAAGTGCCGAGCTATATTAGACATGACCAGCCCACAGACTATCAAAGAAATGCAACGCCTAACAGGGAGACTGGCCGCTTTGTCAAGATTCTTGCCCTGCCTAGCATCTAAGTCATTCTATTTTTTCCAAATACTAAAAAAGAAGAACAAATTCCTCTGGACTGAGAAATGTGAGGCAACATTTTTAGAACTTAAAACAACAATTTCAAAGCCTTCGATTTTACAAAAACCTCTTCCAGGGGAAGAACTTTATTTATATTTGTCTGTTACTGACTGGCCTGTAAGTTCCGTGCTTATTACAGAAAGATAGAAGATACATCAGCCGATTTACTTCGTCAGTAAATCATTACAAAATGCTGAACTTCAGTACCCAAAGATAGAAAAGCTGGCATTGGCCTTAATATTCACAGATCGCCGTCTCCGACCTTACTTTCAAAGTCATGTCATCAATGTGAGAACCGACCAACCACAAGTGTTATGTAAACCCGAGCTGGCTGGACGGCTAATAAAGTGGTCGGTCGAGCTCTCTGAATTCGATATTCAGTACAAGAGCCAAGGTCCAATCAAGTCGGAATACCTCGCCAATTTCCTCGCCGGATTCACCGAACCAAACCCAGCGAGCAACTTAGCTCAGTGGACACTTTATGTGGACGAAGCATCTAATACTCAAGGCTGTGGAGTTGGGGTTATTCTAGAAGATGGAAACGGTTTTGTCATGGAACAGTCTCTGCACTTATCATTTAAAGCAAGCAACAATCAAACAGAGTATGAGGCACTCATCGCCGGCCTAAAGCTCGCAACCGACTTAAGTGTCTCCGAACTAAAGGTATACTGCGATTCCTTACTCGTGGTATAACAGGTAAACAATATTTATCAAGTTAAAGACCCCCTATTAACAAAATACCTTGATATTGTCAATGGTTTAATTTCATACTTCTCTAAATTTGAAATGCACCACATACCTCGAGAGAATAATCACCGAGCAGATATTTTGTCTAAACTTGCAAGGTCAAAAACATACGCTTCTTCTCTTTACCAATCTACACTACTTACTCCAAGCGTATCTCTAACCGAAGTTTTAAGTTTGATACAAGATGACGATTGGCGTCAACCTTACTTAGCATATATACAGTCAGGAACAATCCCAACCAATGTCACCAATGCTAAAAGGATCGAAAGATAAGCATCCTTTTTTACTATGTACAATAACTGTTTATATAGGCGAGGTTTTTCTCGACCTTTGTTAAAATGCCTCTCCAGGAATGAAGCCGAGCTAGCGCTTGCCCAGGCCCATGAAGGCATATGCGGCATACATATCGGCGCCAAAAGCTTGTCCTCAAAATTACTTCGTGGTGGTTTTTATTGGCCGACCTTACAAAAGGACAGTGCCGAGAAGGTTAAGACATGCACAAACTGCCAAATGCATAGAACCATCATACATTTACCTGCCGAAGTTCTACACAGTTTTGAGGTAACTTGGCCATTCTATCAATGGGGGCTTGATATACTCGGCCCCTTCTCGTTTGCTCCAGGAGAGGTAAATTTTTTTATAGTGGCAATTGACTACTTTTCCGAATCGATAGAAGCTCAGCCTCTGGCGAGAATTACATCTCAGCAAATGATTTCTTTTTTCTGGAAAAATATTATCTGTCGATTTCGCATACCTCGGCGCATTATCACTGATAATGGTCGCCAGTTTGCTGATAACAAGTTCACTTATTTTTTGGAGGATTTGAAAATCAATCAACATTTTTCATCGATTGAACACCCACAGACAAACGACTTAGCAGAGGCTGCAAATAAAGTCGTCTTGCATGCCTTAAGGAAAAAGCTTGATAACGCTAAGGGCCTTTGGGCCGAACTAGTCCCAAAGGTAATATGGGGATACAACACCACTGTACATTTAACAACAGGAGAAACGCTATTCCGATTAGTATATGGCTCTGAAGCAATGATCCCCGTGGAAGTTTCTCAGTTTTCACTACGAGCTTAGCTGGCCGACATTGAATCATCAGACGGATCAAGAAGATTTGATCTAGACACAATTGAAGAAATACAACTTTCAACGGCAATTCGTCACCGAGCTATGCAACAATTTTTACAAGCATATATAGAATTGTTATCTGATCGGCCTAATGTACCACTAGCAGACTAGGTGATTCACTCAAAAACTGTCTCTGAACAATTTCCTATCGGCAAGTGCACCGGATTGTCGTCAAGTAAAAACTCACTATAGAGTAAGGTCGAATCCCACAAGGATTGGTTGGTTGATCAATGTTAATCGGAGAATTGTTCTAGTTGAGTGAAATCAGAATTGAATTGGTGTTGCAGAATGTAAATTGGCGGGAAATTTAAATTGCATGAAATTAAAGGAACAGAAATTAAAATTGCAAGAAAGTAAATAACAGAAACTTAAATTGCAAGAAATTAAATAGGAATGGAGAAATTGAGCATGAAATTAAAGAGTAGAATGTAAACAGGATAGGGAAGATCAGAGTAGGGGGTTCATTGGGTTTCAGGAGATATTGAATTCTCCGGATCAAATCATTTTCATCTCTTCCTCAATCAATGCATTCATTGACATTGCTTGGCAATCTTAGATGATTGGATTCCAATGTCTTGGCTCACCAATCTCTCTAAGCATGAACAATTGCCTAATGTCTTGATTTAATTGCTCATGGGAAGAGTTGAAGTTCGGTCACTGACTATACCACGCAAATTCATAGATCAAAGTATTGGTAGGATTAAATGTCACAATATCCATCCAACCCCCAATCTAATCCAGTGTGAGAAAGTAATTCTAGTATTAATTCTTCATCCTTCTCTCAAGGATCCGAAGAATTCCAATTAAGGATAGCTTCTCTGTCAAGACAACTATCCAATTGAATTAAGATCGAAAGCTTTCTAACTAAAATCAAGAGAAAAGAAAAAAGAAGAAGATTAAAACTACTATTGATCCATTGAATTACAATAGAGCTCCCTAACCCAGTGAAAGAGGTTTAGTTGTTCATAGCTTAATTCAATTTACAGAGGAAAAAGAGTGTAGCAAAATAAAGCCTAGCTAAAAAGTAAAAGAAAAAAAGTACATAAACAAAAGGGAAAAGTGCAGAAGAAAAATAAACAGAGTACTGATCTCCCAGAGCCCCCTCAGGGCCTCCCAAGAGCTCCACAATCTTCAACAATTCTTCTATTTATACCCTTCTTCTCATCTTCAATTGGATCAAGTATTTGGATGTGGGCCTTGGCCTTGATTGTGGATTGGCTCCCATTGCAGTTGAGAAGAGAGAGGTGTCAATTGTGCAATTCTGATATCAACGTTTGAGTCCACGTTTTTGGGCAACCATTGAGTCAAACGTCCCTTTGAAAAAATGGGTTCTGGTTGCTGTCATTGGCGTTTGACTCAACGTTGGAGTGCCAACGTTCTTCTATCCACGCGTATGTGTGCTTTGCGCGTTTGTGCATTTGGGTCCAAAATACGCATCCACGCGTGCGCGTAAGCTACGCGCTTACGCGCGCGCGTGGATGCAAAAATTTCCAATTCCAGATTTTTCCTTCTCATCACGCACGTTGGCCTTAGCGTTGGACATCAAACGCTCCCTCCAACGTTGGCACATCCACGCATGCGCTTCACGTACGCGTACGCATGGATTGTTTTTTTTTTTCAATTTCCAGAAAGCAAAACGTTGGGGGAAATTGCACATCAAGCCGTTAATTTGTCCTCTTGTCAACGTTTCCAATTTCATGCCCACTATAGACTATTATATATGGTTGGAAAGCTCGGAATTTCAACTTTCTAAAACAACTAGAATCAACTCAATTGGACATCTGCAACTCAAGTTATGCTCCTTTGAAGGGGACAGGGTCGCTGGCGTCGGTGTGGAACGTTAGAGGCAATGTTGGCCCACCAATGTTTACACCAACGTTGGTAAAAATGCCAGATTCGGAAGCTCAAACGTATTGTCCACCCCATACTATTATATATTGTTGGAAAGCCCGAAATGTCTACTTTCCAATTCCATTGGAAGCATATCATTTGAAGCTCCACAGCTCCAGTTATACTCCATTGAAGGTGCTGAGGTCAGCTGGCCTTACTACAGGTTGGAACTATGTTCGTCTATACACTTTTCGGGCAGTTTTCTCCCTCAATTTTAGTGTCCACCATGTAGTGCCATATATACTTGGAATGCTCTCGATTCCTACTTTTTAATGCCTTTAGAATCACCTCATTTTGAGCTCTTTAGCTCAAGTTATTCTTATTTGAAGTATACCCCTTCAGGCTGTGAGGAGCAACGTTTCTAGCAACGTTGGAGCACCAACTTTGGCTCCAACGTTACTTCCCTTTGCTTCCTTTCATGGCTTTCTTATTTCTTCTTTGTCTTCCCTTTTCTTAGCTTCTTCTTACCTATCATCAACCAAACAAAATGCATCAAAGTATTGCCTTAATCACAAGATAATGCATCATTCATAGCATCAAACAATTCTTTGCATAAATCTCATGAAAATGCACAAAATTAATAATGTTTGATTGAATCAAGACAAGCATGAATTTCTCATCCAAATACTTACTTATTGCCTAAGAAATGCATGAAACTACTCTAAAATAAACTAAAGATGGCTTGTAAAACTAGCCAAGATGCCCTGGCATCACAACACCAAACTTAAATCTTGCTTGTCCTCAAGCAAGTGATAGAACATGAAAATACAAGAGATACAAGTCCTTATTCAGAGAATGCAAATCCTTGATTCATGGAGTTTCATGCATGGCAATTTAGGTTCATGTTCATGCTGGTTTCTAGGCTCTCATATGCTCTTGAATTCTCACTCTATTGCCTTTCTATGAGACTCTTATTCTTGATCCTTAACTTCTCTGTTTTTGTTTTCTTTCCTTCTTTAGAGCTTATTGCTTTCGGTAGCTAAGTATTCTGTAATGAGACAACTTTTTAGGATAGGCTTTCAGCCAGTCCTCTCAAACCAGTTGGTTCAATGTGCTAGGTGTTGAAACATCCCTAAGAACTTTATTACCCAAGTCTCTCCTCAGCACATACACACCACAGGCACATGATTTGTTATTTGTTCTCAAGACCTTGGTGTCCAGCACCTCTTTAAGTTGCTAAATATTTTGTGACAAGGTTGCTCTTGATTGTGAATTTTCAGTTGACAATCCCGGGTTAGTTAACCCAAGTTGTCAAGTGATGAAGCACTCCTAAGAACTTATTCATTCAAGCATATCCTTGCACAAAAACACAACAGACACATGCTTTAAGGTTCAAACTATTGGTGCCTATTTTTATTTTCTACTCTTTTCTTTCTTTTTCATTCTCTTTTTCTCTTTTTAGGATCTTTATTAATTCATTTAAGTCTCATAGAATGCACTTCAAGCTCATAATTCAAGAGATATCTTAGCCCTATACCTTATTGATGAATCAACTTAGCTAGCAAATACCACCATAATACTAGGACTTAATTTTGCACATTGGATTTCACTCTTGTCTTTCACAGCAATTTCTCATAATTTCTTTTATTAAGCTCAAGGACATAGCATAAAATTCAAGCAAGATGAAAATGAAGCAAGTACTTAGGCTAGCAAGCCATCACAGCATAAAAACAAATAAATAGTGATTGACGCATAACTAACAAGACACACTTCAACAGGGGTACAATTACACTTCCAATTAACAGATTTAAGCTCAAGATAGTCAAGTAACAGTACAACCTCCTGGATTCCACTTGTTTCCTCTTTGTCATCACCATCCTTAGCTTTTGTACCCTTCTTCATCTCTTTAGATGATGGTGTCCATTCCTTCCAAGAGATTAAGTATCTTCCTGCAAAGTTATTGGAAGTTGCTTGCTCCCCAAGCACTTGAGAAATAGTTAGTATGCATGTATGCTTGTGATTTTCTGAACTTAAGTCGGTGTGTGAACACCAAACATAGTTCCTTATCTAATGAAGCAGATTGAATACCTGCAGAGTGATGAGCGGATAATTTATACGCTTTTTGGCATTATTTTTACATAGTTTTTAGTATGATTTAGCTAGTTTTTAGTATATTTTTATTAGTTTTTAAATAAAATTCACATTTCTGGACTTTACTATGAGTTTGTGTGTTTTTCTGTGATTTCAGGTAATTTCTGGCTGAAATTGAGGGACATGAGCAAAAATCAGATTAAGAGGTTGAAGAAGGACTGCAGATGCTGTTGAATTCTGACCTCCCTGCACTCAAAGTAAATTTTCTGGCTACAAAACTCCAAATAGCGCGCTCTTAATTGCGTTGGAAAGTAGACATCCAGGGATTTCCAACAATATATGATAGGTTATATTTTGCCCGAGTTTAGATGACGCAAACTGGCGTTCAATGCCAGTTCCATGCTGCATTCTGGAGTTAAACGCCAGAAACAGGTTGCAAAGTGGAGTTCAACGCCAGAAACAGGTTACAAACTGGCGTTCAACTCCAAAAGAAGCATCTACATGTGTAAAGCTCAATGCTCAGCCCATGCACACACCAAGTGGGCCCCAGAAGTGGATTTCTACATCAATTACTCATTTTTGTAAACCCTAGTAACTAGTTTAGTATAAGTAGGACTTTTTACTATTGTATTTACATCTTTGGATTATCTTTAGATTATCTTTTAATCCTTTGATCATGTTTAGGGGGCTGGCCTCTCGGCCATGCCTGGACCTTGTTCTTATGTATTTTCAACGGTAGAGTTTCTACACACCATAGATTAAGGTGTGGAGCTCTGCTGTTCCTCATGAATTAATGCAAAGTACTATTATTTTTCTATTCAATTCAAGCTTATTCCTATTCTAAGATATTCATTCGCACCTAAGAACATGATGAATGTGATGATTATGTGATGCTCATCACCATTCCCACCTATGAACGCGTGATGCGCGGAAAACTTGTCTCTCAACAAATCTCCCTTCGACAAGTGTACCGAATTTGTCCTTAAGTAAAAACTCACAATAGAGTGAGGTCGAATCCCACAGGGATTGATTGATCAAGCAACTTTAATTAGAAGAATGTTCTAGTTGAGCGAATCCAGATATTGGGTTGAGAGTTGCAGGAAATAAAAATGGCGGGAATGTAAATAACAGAAAAGTAAATGCTAGAATTAAAGGACTGGAAGTAAATGACTGAAAATAAATTGCAGAATTGTAAATGGGAATGGGGGATTTGCTCATAAAAGTAAATAGCAGAAATTAAAGAGAATGGGTAAGATCAGAGATGGGGAGTTCATTGGGCTTAGGAGATATTGCAATTCTCCGGATCAAGTTCATTTTCATCTCTTCCTCAATCAATGCACTCATTGATCTCCTTGACAATCTTAAGTGATTGAATTACAATTTCTTGCAATTCAATCTCTCAAATCTTGATCAATAGCCAATTCCTTGGTCAATTGCTCATGATAAGAGATGAAGTATGGTCACTGATTATACCACATGCATTTCCCAAATCAAGTATTGAGAGGGTTATAGTCACATACCCATCCAAACCCAATTTGGTCCAGCATGAGAAAGCATTTCTAGCTTGATCTCTTCATTCCTCTTTCAAGGTTCAAAAGAGATCCAAGTTTGAATAGCTTCTCTTCCAAGATAACTACTCAATTGGATGAAGATCGAAAGCTTTCAAGTAAAATCAAGAGGGAAGATAGAAGAAGAATAATGAAAATTAGTATTGATCCATCAAATTACAACAGAGCTCCCTAACCCAATGAAAGGGGTTTAGTTGTTCATAGCTCTTGAAAATGAAAACAAAGATGGAGAATACATCATAAAACTAGAAATTGCAAAGAAAGTAAATTACAGAGAGTAGTTCTCTTTTTCCAGCCTCCAGAACTTCTTTCTCAATTCAAAGCTACTCCTATATATACTACTCTTCTCAGCTTCTAGTGTGATTCTTCAAGCATTGGGCCTTTGGATCTTGAGTTTGAAGTAGTTCCTTTCTTTATTTGGGCTTGGCTTTACTTGCAGAGAGAAAGTGCGAAGTGGGCGGAGACTTTAGTTCAGGACGTTAGGGGTGTTAATATTTAGTGAGAATATAAGTTCGAGAACGTTAGTGACACTTAACATTGTCACTAACGTTCCAATGCACCCATTTGCCTCACGTTAAAACCCACGTTAACTAGGTTAACGTGGCTTTTAACGTTGCCTTGTTAACCTTCGAGAACGTTAGTGACATTCAACATTGTCACTAACGTTCCAATGTGCCCCTAGGTCTCATGTTAGAGTCCACGTTAACTAGGTTAACGTGGCTTCTAACGTGGCCATCCTTAGCCATCCCAACGTTAGTGACAATGTTGAGTGTCACTAACGTTGGCTCATCCTTCATTCCTCATCGTTAGCTTCCACGTTAACCAAGTTAACGTGGAAGTTAACGTGACTCTTGGGGGTTGTGTGGTTGCTTCAACGTTAGTGACAATGTTGAGTGTCACTAACGTTGTCGACAACTCTTCATCTCTTACGTTAGTTCCCACGTTAACCAAGTTAACGTGGGAGTTAACGTGGTACTTTGCACCATAGGCCAACGTTAGTGACAATGTTGAGTGTCACTAACGTTGGCTTCTCTTCCCCCCTTAACGTTAGAGGCCACGTTAACTAGGTTAACGTGGCTTCTAACGTGGCCACTTATGAGTAATTGCCAACGTTAGTGACAATGTTAAGTGTCACTAACGTTGGCTCAACTTCTCTTCTCCACGTTAGAGTTCACGTTAACTTAGTTAACGTGACTCTCTAACGTGGGCATTGATGGCTTTTTGAGAGTGTTATTGGCAATCACTTTTCTCATTAATCTTGCAAGTTACCTCCCCTTTTCTTGCTTCCTTTTGGTCCTGAAATCAAGCAATAAAGTGCATCAAAGCTCTAGTCCAAGTCATGAGTAATGCAACATAATATTTGTTACTAAACTTATGCAAAATCCTCATGAAATTATGTATAATGCACAATGTATGCTTGAATCAAGGCATAAGTGAATATCTACCCAAAACTAGCTTATTTCCTAAAGAAATGCATGAAACTAACCTAAAAATAGTAAAGAAAAGGTCAGTAAAACTGGCCAAGATGCCCTGGCATCACAACACCAAACTTAAAGCTTGCTTGTTCCTAAGCAAGTACTAGAACAAGAGAATGATGAATGGAATATCCAGAGGAATGAGTTATTCTTGTGGAAGTCATGTTACTGATTTTATGGTGGTTTCATGCATAGCAACTTAGGTTCATTCCATTACTGGCTTTCAGACCTTTATCATGTCCCTAAACACTTACTTTGTTTATATCCCATGAGACTTTTATTCATTGATCCTTTTATTGTTATTTCAAGGGTTATTTGTGTTATTTAGGCTAAGTGCTCTGCAAGGGGCAACTCTTTAAGATAAGCTTTCAGCCAACACTCCCGAACCAGTTCGTTCAAGGTGCTAGGTGTTGAGACACCCCTAAAGACTTACTCCCTCAAGTCTCTCCCCCATACATACACACCACAGGCATATAGTTTGTTTATTTTCTTTTCTTGAGACCTTGGTGTCCAGCACCTCTTTGGGTTACTAAATGCTCTATAGTGAGGGTTACTCTTGATAGTGGATTTTCAGCTGATAATCCCGAGTTAGTTAACCCAAGTTACCAAGTGATAAGGCACCCCTAAGAGCTTATTCATCCAAGTAGATCCCTCACACAGGAGCACCACAGACACTTGCCCTAAGATTAAAACCATTGATGCCTAGCCTTATTGCTTACTCTTTTTCTTTTGTTTTTCACTTCCATTGTTCTTTCCCTTTTCTCTTCTTAGGATCTTGTTATTAACTTAGTCTCATGAGTGTATCCAAAGTAAAGTATTCAGGATAGATAGTTGTCCTCCTAACCTTGTGGTTGAACTAACTTAGCTAACTTATGACTACCCCAAAGATTCATGAATGCACTTCCACAATATGAACTCTACTCTGGTCTTTTGAAAACAATATCATTCTCTTCTTAAATTTGATTTAAAAGGAACAAGCATACAAGTAAGTTAAGTAAGGATGCAGCGACATAAAGACTAGCACACATAGACCTATTCAATACCACAAACTTAAAAGACATGATTGAAAAAGGTTCAACATAACATGGAAGCAAGTTCTATTTCATACAAGATCTTCCTTATTTTAAGACATAGAGAAAGATGGAACAAAGAAGGAACTCCACCACCTTTTACTATTGTGGATGTCCATGCTCTTTTCCTTGCTTGTCCTCCTTGTTTCCTCTTGTATTTCCTCGCATCCGTGCCAATCTTGCTTGCTTCCAATCCTCAAGTGCCTTCCTCACCGACTCATGACTCTCTTCCACCCTTTGTCTTTCCTTTTGTGCTAATTCATCCTTCATTTCGTCATACTTGGCTATTCCTAGATGCAATACTGGCAGCTGTCCCACTAAGTAGCCGAGTCTGGCTTGAGTGTTTATATGATGTCCTGTTTGGCTCATGTAAACTCCTTCTACGAACGCCCTTTGCTCGTCCAATAGTTCTACCTGTTCTATTTGCCTTCGATGCATCTCATGTATGTGTGCCCCTTGATGTGCTTGGATGTTGATTAGCCTCTGGGTGGATTTTTGTTGCTCGTTTTGCCTTTGTTCCATCCTGTTGAATGCTTCTCCCCATTGTTGTCCTTGGCTTAGTTGCTGTTCCATCATTTGCCTTTGCCACTCACCTTGCTGAGTCATCCATCTTGAAAGTGTTTCCTCTTGCTGCCCCATCATCTGTAGTTGAAGCTCTTTCTGTGCTCCTTGGCTTTCCAAATATTGTCTAGATAAGCCATCAATGGCCTCCTGCAATTGGTGCATGTCCAAGGTCTGTTGTGCTTGACCCTCTGAGACTTGGCCTTCCACTACTTGAGGGGTTGTTCTCTTCCTTTGCTTCCGTTGAGGCAGGGGGGATGCTACAGCGTTCATCCTTCGGTCCGTTATTGGAATGCCTTCCTTTATCCAAACGGGGTCCTCATCTTCAAAAACCACCCTAGCTTTCTTGCAATTCGGTAAATAGTGCTGGGGTAACCTAATGTTCCTCTTGAGTCACTTTTCTCTGCCATCTTTCTAATGCCTTGAGCTATGATCTCATGAACTTTGATTTCTCCCTCCTTGAGTATACAATGCACCATTGTTGCTCTCTCGAGATTCACCTCCGAGTTGTTTGCAGCTGGGAGAATAGACCTCCTCACTAGCTCGAACCACCCCTTAGCTTCAGGAGTGAGGTCTGTTCTCTTAATGAACTTTGGTTTATTTCCTGCACCCCTTTCCCAGTCAGCTCCTGGTACACAAAGGTCTCGTAAAAGCTGGTCATAATTGGGGTTGTTGTCCAATCTTGAGTGGTAACTTTCTTCTTCAAACGGTATAGACCGTAGCTTCAATGCCCTCATTACACTCATGGGACCAAAATACACCATTGTTCCTCTCACAAAGCTTGTATATAACTCATCTTTCTTATCATATCTGACTGCATTTGCATAAAATTCTCTTATGAGATTTGCATTCACCTTAGTGACCGGGTCAGTGAGGAGCTCCCATCTTCTCCTTTCTACCTTCTCTGTGATTTCGGGGCATTCAGTCTTCTTAACCTGAAACCCCAGCTCATAGATGATTTCCTTATCAACCATCCACCCGTATTGCAATGCATGATGCAAGCTTCTAAACCTCTTCTCATCATATGGGTGTTCTTCCATGGGTTTCTTTTCCTCCCTTCTCTTAGAACTTGAAGATGCCATGAATGATGATTAATATGTGAAGGTGGTAAGGTTGTGGAGACTTTTGGTTGTTTAGGGTTTTATGGCAGTGAAGAGAGTGAGAGGAGGAACGTTTATAATCAGATAGGGGTGTATTATACCGAAATGAAGAGTGGTGAAGGGTGTGTGATGACAATGAAAGGTGGTACGGACAAGGGTCGTTTATATAAAGAGGTTGTGAGAGAATGGAGGGTGTAGATTGATGAAGTGGTCACTTGATAGACGGTTAGGGTTATGCATGGCTAGAAGACAAGGATCATCACTTTATGATAGGGATTGCTCGGTCTTCTAGGGGTTCCATTTTTTCCAATGTTGCATGGCAACATTTTCCAATGTATTCCCTCTTTAGAACAAGTGTGTAACCCCTCCTCTTGTGGTGTCCGAACCTTCTTTGTTTGGTTGTCCAATCTATCCCTTTTTATGCTCCCTTTCCTTTCCTATAAAGATTTAAAATCAGCAAATTAATATCATAAAAAAAAATTTAAACTCTTCGGCTAGAATAAAATGAAAGAAAGGATTTGATTGTTTATTTATGAATTCCAACTAACTAACTAACTATTGGTGGGTCCTTATATGCATTTTGGTGGCACCATGAGGTGACACCAAACTTAGTTTGAAGCAATGTGATGAAAAGTTTTGTTCAAAGCTCTCAAGACTAGCATGCATCTTGGTTTGCTTTGAACACCAAACTTATTCTTCACTATATACTGCATGATAAAGATTTCACCAACTGTTTGTCAAGTTTGGGTTGAAATTCATAAACATTGATTTATTCATTATTTTAAAAACATATAAACCATGGGTTGCCTCCCATGAAGCGCTTCTTTAGCGTCACTAGCTTGACGTTTTTCCTTCATCAAGGTGGTTGGTAGTGCTTAAAGTCCTCCCCTCTTGCTGTGGACTTGTATCCATTGGTTGGATCAATGATCTCCACATGTTCCAGGGAAAGAACTCTGTTGATAGTGAAGACCTTAGGTAACTGAGATGGTACAGTAGGGAGATTAGGGGGAGATCTGGGAAGTAAGCTGAGACCACTCTATCCTCTGGAGAGAAGTCTTCCGTAGGGATCTTTTTGTTCCTCCATTTCCTTGGTACCTTCTTCCTTGTTTCTTTTGAGGTTGCCTTCCCTTTGGTGACCTTTTTTCTCCCAGGAGTTGTGATGTTATCTTCACATGCCTCTAGATGTTTAGGTTCCTCCAACTTTTCTTTGAGCTGTGGCAATTGCTGTTTTCCTTGTTTATCAATTGAGGGGGGTTTCAGAATGAACTGGCTGTGCTTCAGTGCTTGTCTCCTCCTTCAGTGTCTCCTTATGGTTTGTGCTTAGTTCCTTGTCCTCTTGATCTGTTTCTTGTGAGAGTTTGAAGACATTGAAGCTGAGTCGTTCATCATGGATTCTCAATATTAGCTCCCCTTTCTCTACATCGATAAGTGCTCTGGCCGTAGCTAGGAATGGTCTTCCCAATATGATTGGGTGAGTGTGACTCTCTTCCATGTCCAGAATGACAAAGTCTGTTGGGAGAAAATATTTCCCAACCTTTAGCAACAAATTTTCCACTACTCCTATTGCTTGCTTTTGAGTTTTGTCAGCCAGTCTGATAATGACATCTGTTGGCATTATCTCATTAATCTGCAGCCTCTTCACCAGGGATAAAGGTAGTAAGTTGATGCTAGCCCCCAAATCACATAGTGCTCTATCGAACATAGTTTCACCTATGGCACAAGGGATATGAAAACTTCCTGGGTCTCTTCTTTTTGTAGGCAACTCAGGTTGAATAAGGGCACTACATTCCTTGTTCATCACTATAGTCTGCCCTCCCTTGAGTGAGCTTTTCCTGGAAAGAAGTTCTTTCATATACTTGATGAATGCAGGCATTTGTTGAATTGCCTTGATGAATGGTATGTTCACATGCAGAGATGCAAACAAGTCTAGGAACTTTGAGTATATTCTTTTTCCCACAGCACCATTGAGCAGTTGAGGGAATGGTGCATAGAGCATCAGCAACTCTTGTTGTGACATTTCTGGTTCTTTGTGATCTCTATCCTCCTCCTTTATTGAGTTGTCTTCAGGTTGTTGGAGAAGTTTGCCTTGCTTGTCTTCAGTCTCTTGATCACTTGTAGTGACCATTTTGCAATCTTCCCATCTTACTTTCTTTGCTTCTCCTTTGGGGTTTTTCTCCGTGTCACTTGGGAAGCTATCTGTAGGTTTGGGAATCTTCTCAGCTAAATATCCCACCTGGAATTCCAGCTTCCTAATGGTCTCTCCCTGGTTCTTAATATTGGCTCGCACCTCCTCTTTGAACACCTTATTTTCTTGAATCTCTTGGCATATTCCTTCAAGTAAGGCTTCAATCTTAGAGAGCTTGTCATCAATTGATGAGTGGTTCGGAGCAGATGTGCTGTTTTGGTTTTGATAAGTGTGTGGAGAAGTGTTGTTGTGGGGGTGTTGAGATGTCCTCTGGGTGAATTGCTGATGAGCTGCATTGTTGTTAGAGTTGTAACATCTCTGGTCTTGGTTTTGATCTTGCTCACTTCCCCACCCAAAGTTTGGGTGGTTTCTCCATCCAGGGTTGTAAGTCTTGGAGTATGGATCATAGTTTTTCCTTGGTGAATTCCCAATGTAGTTGGCTTGCTCCTGACTCCCCTCTGCTTCTTCATTCGCTCCTTCTTAGATTGTTGATGAAGATGAGATTGCTACTACTTGGTTCCTCTCCATCTTCTTGGTGAGGTCAGCTAGCTGCTGGGTAATGAGCTTGTTTTGGGCCAACAGAGCATCTACATTGTTTAGCTCCATCACTCCTCTTGTGTTCCCTCTTTCGGAAGCATAGAAGTAGTCGTTTTCTGCTACTAATTCGATAACATCTATGGCTTCCTCAATGGTCTTTTTCTTGTTCAAAGATCCTCCAGATGAATGGTCTACAGCCTTCTTTGACTCATAAGAGAGACCTTCATAGAAAATGTGCAGCTGCACCCATTCGTTGAACATGTCAGGTGGACACCTCCTTGTTAAGTCCTTGAACCTCTCCCATGCTTCATACAGAGTCTCACCATCTTGTTGCCTGAAAGTTTGAATCTCAGCTCTCAGTCTATTAATTCGTTGAGGAGGGTAGAATCTTGCTAAGAATTTGTTCACCACATCCTCCCAAGTTGTCAAGCTCTCCCTTGGGAAGGATTCCAGCCACTTGGCTGCCTTGTCCCTGAGTGAGAAAGGAAATAAGAGCAGTCTATAGGCGTCAGGATGAACACGATTAGATTTCACTATGTCACATATTCTTAGGAAGGTGGTCAAATGTTGATTGGGGTCTTTTTGAACACCTCCTCCAAACGAACAGTTGTTCTGAACAAGGGTGATGAGCTGTGGTTTAAGTTCAAAGTTGTTGGCATGGATTGTTGGCTTTTGGATGCTACTCCCATAATTGCCTGGGTTTGGATTGATGTAAGAGCCCAAAACTCTTCTATCCTTCCCAGCATGATTTGCTCCACCTCCTCTGCCATGGTTGTGAGTCTTTTCTTCATGATGATTTTCCATGTTTTCTTCCATGTTTGGTTCAAAGTATTCCTCAAAGTGTTCCTCCTCTACTTCAGCACCAACTACACGTTTTTCTTTTGCCTCCCTCCTTAGTCTAAGGAAGGTTCTCTCAGGTTCAGAATCAAAAGAAGTTGAAGCCCCGCTTTTTCTCCCTGTCATACAACTAACAAGTACAAGCAAAGAAAATAGGTGCAGACAGTATTTGTGTCAGAATTACTGTTAGTTGTGGGTGATGCAATATATCAAACAGTTAGTGGGTTAGCAAACAGAATTGAAAATAACAAAGAAAAACAAAAGAGTAGAGGGTGAAGGGAAGAAGTTTAACTAAAACAAAAAGTAAATCACTCAAACAGAAAATGAAATTCACAAAATAAAGATGCTCAATCTAGTGATCTTCCAATTTAATCATTGTTGATGCACAATCAATCCCCGGCAACGGCGCCATAAACTTGATGCGCGGAAAACTTGTCTCTCAACAAATCTCCCTTCGGCAAGTGTACCGAATTTTTTGTCAAGTAAAAACTCACAATAGAGTGAGGTCGAATCCCACATGGATTGATTGATCAAGCAACTTTAATTAGAAGAATGTTCTAGTTGAGCGAATCCAGATATTGGGTTGAGAGTTGCAGGAAATAAAAATGGCGGGAATGTAAATAACAGAAAAGTAAATGCTAGAATTAAAGGACTGGAAGTAAATGACTGAAAATAAATTGCAGAATTGTAAATGGAAATGGGGGATTTGCTCATAAAAGTAAATAGCAGAAATTAAAGAGAATGGGTAAGATCAGAGATGGGGAGTTCATTGGGCTTAGGAGATATTGCAATTCTCCAGATCAAGTTCATTTTCATCTCTTCCTCAATCAATGCACTCATTGATCTCCTTGACAATCTTAAGTGATTGAATTACAATTTCTTGCAATTCAATCTCTCAAATCTTGATCAATAGCCAATTCCTTGGTCAATTGCTCATGAGAAGAGATGAAGTATGGTCACTGATTATACCACATGCATTTCCCAAATCAAGTATTGAGAGGGTTATAGTCAGATACCCATCCAAATCCAATTTGGTCCAGCATGAGAAAGCATTTCTAGCTTGATCTCTTCATTCCTCTTTCAAGGTTCAAAAGAGATCCAAGTTTGAATAGCTTCTCTTCCAAGATAACTACTCAATTGGATGAAGATCGAAAGCTTTCAAGTAAAATCAAGAGGGAAGATAGAAGAAGAATAATGAAAATTAGTATTGATCCATCAAATTACAACAGAGCTCCCTAACCCAATGAAAGGGGTTTAGTTGTTCATAGCTCTTGAAAATGAAAACAAAGATGGAGAATACATCATAAAACTAGAAATTGCAAAGAAAGTAAATTACAGAGAGTAGTTCTCTTTTTCCAGCCTCCAGAACTTCTTTCTCAATTCAAAGCTACTCCTATATATACTACTCTTCTCAGCTTCTAGTGTGATTCTTCAAGTCTTGGGCCTTTGGATCTTGAGTTTGAAGCAGTTCCTTTCTTTATTTGGGCTTGGCTTTACTTGCAGAGAGAAAGTGCGAAGTGGGCGGAGACTTTAGTTCAGGACGTTAGGGGTGTTAATATTTAGTGAGAATATAAGTTCGAGAACGTTAGTGACACTTAACATTGTCACTAACGTTCCAATGCAGCCCTTTGCCTCACGTTAAAACCCACGTTAACTAGGTTAACGTGACTTTTAACGTTGCCTTGTTAACCTTCGAGAACGTTAGTGACATTCAACATTGTCACTAACGTTCCAATGTGCCCCTAGGTCTCATGTTAGAGTCCACGTTAACTAGGTTAACGTGGCTTCTAACGTGGCCATCCTTAGCCATCCCAACGTTAGTGACAATGTTGAGTGTCACTAACGTTGGCTCATCCTTCATTCCTCATCGTTAGCTTCCACGTTAACCAAGTTAACGTGGAAGTTAACGTGACTCTTGGGGGTTGTGTGGTTGCTTCAACGTTAGTGACAATGTTGAGTGTCACTAACGTTGTCGACAACTCTTCATCTCTTACGTTAGTTCCCACGTTAACCAAGTTAACGTGGGAGTTAACGTGGTACTTTGCACCATAGGCCAACGTTAGTGACAATGTTGAGTGTCACTAACGTTGGCTTCTCTTCCCCCCTTAACGTTAGAGGCCACGTTAACTAGGTTAACGTGGCTTCTAACGTGGCCACTTATGAGTAATTGCCAACGTTAGTGACAATGTTAAGTGTCACTAACGTTGGCTCAACTTCTCTTCTCCACGTTAGAGTTCACGTTAACTTAGTTAATGTGACTCTCTAACGTGGGCATTGATGGCTTTTTGAGAGTGTTATTGGCAATCACTTTTCTCATTAATCTTGCAAGTTACCTCCCCTTTTCTTGCTTCCTTTTGGTCCTGAAATCAAGCAATAAAGTGCATCAAAGCTCTAGTCCAAGTCATGAGTAATGCAACATAATATTTGTTACTAAACTTATGCAAAATCCTCATGAAATTATGTATAATGCACAATGTATGCTTGAATCAAGGCATAAGTGAATATCTACCCAAAACTAGCTTATTTCCTAAAGAAATGCATGAAACTAACCTAAAAATAGTAAAGAAAAGGTCAGTAAAACTGGCCAAGATGCCCTGGCATCACAACACCAAACTTAAAGCTTGCTTGTTCCTAAGCAAGTACTAGAACAAGAGAATGATGAATGGAATATCCAGAGGAATGAGTTATTCTTGTGGAAGTCATGTTACTGATTTTATGGTGGTTTCATGCATAGCAACTTAGGTTCATTCCATTACTGGCTTTCAGACCTTTATCATGTCCCTAAACACTTACTTTGTTTATATCCCATGAGACTTTTATTCATTGATCCTTTTATTGTTATTTCAAGGGTTATTTGTGTTATTTAGGCTAAGTGCTCTACAAGGGGCAACTCTTTAAGATAAGCTTTCAGCCAACACTCCCGAACCAGTTGGTTCAAGGTGCTAGGTGTTGAGACACCCCTAAAGACTTACTCCCTCAAGTCTCTCCCCCATACATACACACCACAGGCATATAGTTTGTTTATTTTCTTTTCTTGAGACCTTGGTGTCCAGCACCTCTTTGGGTTACTAAATGCTCTATAGTGAGGGTTACTCTTGATAGTGGATTTTCAGCTGATAATCCCGAGTTAGTTAACCCAAGTTACCAAGTGATAAGGCACCCCTAAGAGCTTATTCATCCAAGTAGATCCCTCACACAGGAGCACCACAGACACTTGCCCTAAGATTAAAACCATTGATGCCTAGCCTTATTGCTTACTCTTTTTCTTTTGTTTTTCACTTCCATTGTTCTTTCCCTTTTCTCTTCTTAGGATCTTGTTATTAACTTAGTCTCATGAGTGTATCCAAAGTAAAGTATTCATGATAGATAGTTGTCCTCCTAACCTTGTGGTTGAACTAACTTAGCTAACTTATGACTACCCCAAAGATTCATGAATGCACTTCCACAATATGAACTCTACTCTGGTCTTTTGAAAATAATATCATTCTCTTCTTAAATTTGATTTAAAAGGAACAAGCATACAAGTAAGTTAAGTAAGGATGCAGCGACATAAAGACTAGCACACATAGACCTATTCAATACCACAAACTTAAAAGACATGATTGAAAAAGGTTCAACATAACATGGAAGCAAGTTCTATTTCATACAAGATCTTCTAACGTGGCCACTTATGAGTAATTGCCAACGTTAGTGACAATGTTAAGTGTCACTAACGTTGGCTCAACTTCTCTTCTCCACGTTAGAGTTCACGTTAACTTAGTTAACGTGACTCTCTAACGTGGGCATTGATGGCTTTTTGAGAGTGTTATTGGCAATCACTTTTCTCATTAATCTTACAAGTTACCTCCCCTTTTTCTTGCTTCCTTTTAGTCCTGAAATCAAGCAATAAAGTGCATCAAAGCTCTAGTCCAAGTCATGAGTAATGCAACATAATATTTGTCACTAAACTTATGCAAAATCCTCATGAAATTATGTATAATGCACAATGTATGCTTAAATCAAGGCATAAGTGAATATCTACCCAAAACTAGCTTATTTCCTAAAGAAATGCATGAAACTAACCTAAAAACAGTAAAGAAAAGGTCAGTGAAACTGGCCAAGATGCCCTGGCATCAACGCGTGCCTGACAACCACTTTCGTTCTACATGAAGATGAGATAGAATGAATATCTCTTAGATATCTAATACAAGAGACCGAGTCCGAGATATTAGAATCTTCGTGGTATAAGTTAGAACCCATGGACGGCCATTCCTGAGATCCGGAAAGTCTAAACCTTGTCTGTGGTATTCCGAGTAGGATCTGAGAAGGGATGGCTGTGACGAGCTTCAAACTCGCGAGTGCTGGGCGTAGTGACAGACGCAAAATGATAGTAAATCCTATTCCAGTATGATCGAGAACCGACAGATGATTAGCCATGCAGTGACAGCGCATTGGACCATTTTCACAGAGAGGACGAGATGTAGCCATTGACAACGGTGATGCCCAACATAAAGCTTGCCATGGAAAGGAGTATGAAGGATTGGATGAAGACAGCAGGAAAGCAGAGGTTCAGGAGGAACAAAAGCAAGTTTTTTAGCCAAGTTCTTTCCTCCTCAAAAGCTTAGCAAGCTTGGAGTGGATGTTCAAACCTTCAAACAGAAAGAAGGTGAATCCCTCTATGAAGCTTGGGAGAGATACAAGGAACTGACCAAAAAGTGTCCTTCTGACATGCCTTCAGAATGGACTATCCTGGATATATTCTATGATAGTCTGTCTAAGCTATCAAAGATGTCACTGGACTATTCTGCAGGTGGATCCATTCACCTAAAGAAAATGCCTGCAGAAGCTCAGGAATTCATTGACATGGTTGCAAATAACCAGTTCATGTACACTTCTGAAAGGAATCCTGTGAGTATTGGGACGCCTCAAAGGAAGGGAGTTCTTGAAATTGATACTCTGAATGCCATATTGGCTCAGAACAAAATATTGACTCAGCAAGTCAATATGATTTCTCAGAGTCTGAATGGAATGCAAGCTGCATCCAACAGTACTATAGAGGCATCTTCTAAAGAAGAAGCTTATGATCCTGAGAACCCTGCAATAGCAGAGGTGAATTACATGGGTGAACCCTATGGAAACACCTATAATCCCTCATGGAGAAATCATCCAAATTTCTCATGGAAGGATCAACAAAAGCCTCAACAAGGCTTTAATAATGGTGGAAGAAACAGGTTTAGAAATAGCAAGCCTTTTCCATCATCCACTCAGCAACAGACAGAGAATTCTGAGCAGAGTCCATCTAGCTTAGCAAATATAGTCTCTGATCTATCTAAGGCCACTGTGAGTTTCATGAATGAAACAAGGTCCTCCATTAGAAATTTGGAGGCACAAGTGGGCCAGTTGAGTAAAAGGGTCTAGTACTCTCCCAAGCAATACAGAAGAGAATCCAAAGAGAGAATGCAAGGCCATTGATTTAACCATCATGGCCGAACCTATAACGGAGGGAGAGGATGTGAATCCTAGTGAGGAAGACCTCCTGGGACGTTCAGTGACCAGTAAGGAGTTTCCCTTTAAGGAACCAAAGAAATCTTAGGCTCATCTAGAGACCATAGAGATTCCATTGAACCTCCTTCTGCCCTTCATGAGCTCTGATGAGTATTCTTCTTCTGAAGAGAATGAAGACGTCACTGAAGAGCAAGTTGCTAAGTATCTTGGTGCAATCATGAAGCTGAATGCCAAATTATTTGGTAATGAGACTTGGGAAGATGAACCTCCCTTGCTCACCAATGAACTAAATGCATTGGATAGGCAGAAATTACCTCAAAAGAAACAGGATCCTGGCAAATTCCTAATTCCCTGTAACATAGGCACCATGACCTTTGAGAAGGCTCTATGTGACCTGGGGTCAGGAATAAACTTAATGCCACTCTCTGTAATGGAGAAACTTGGGATCTTTGAGGTGCAAGCTACCAGAATCTCATTAGAGATGGCAGACAACTCAAGAAAACAGGCTTATGGACTAGTAGAGGATGTGCTAGTAAAGGTTGAAGGCCTTTACATCCCTGTTGATTTCATAATCCTAGACACTGGGAAGGAAGAGGATGAATCTATCATCCTTGGAAGGCCCTTCCTAGACACAGCAAGAGCTGTGATTAATGTGGACAGAGGAGAGTTGGTCCTTCAACTGAATGAGGACAACCTTGTGTTTAAAGCTCAAGGATCTCCTTCTGTAACCATGGAGAGGAAGCATGAAAAGCTTCTCTCACTGCAGAGTCAACCAAAGCCCCCACAGTCAAACTCTAAGTTTGGTATTGAACCCCCACATTCAAACTCTAAGTTTGGTGTTGGGAGGTTCCAACCTTGCTCTGATTATCTGTGAGGCTCCATGAGAGCTCACTGTCAAGCTATTGACATTAAAGAAGCGCTTGTTGGGAGGCAACCCAATGTTATTTAATCATATCTATTTTATTTTCTTTTTGTTATTTCGTGTTTTATTAGGTTGATGATCACGTGGAGTCACAAAAACTACTGAAAAATCAAAAACAGAATGAAAAATAGCATTGAAAATAGCACACCCTGGAGGAGGAGCATTCTGGCGTTTAAACGCCAGAAACAAGCATCTGTCTGGCGTTTAACGCCAGAAACAAGCATCTACCTGGCAATAAACGCCAGAAATAGGCTACATTTGGGCGTTTAACGCCAGAAACAAGCAGCAGTCTGGCGTTAAATGCCAAGATTGCACAGCAAGGGCATTTTACACGCCTAATTGGAGCAGGGATGTTAAGTCCTTGGCCCCACTGGATCTGTGGACCCCACAGGATCCCCACAGGATCTGTGGACCCCATAGGATCCCCACCTACCTTCTTCTCTCCTCTTCACACCTTTTCATAACTCTCTTCCCCAAATACCCTTCACCAATCACCTCACTCACTCTTCCCCATCATCTCTTCACCACTCACATCCATCTCCTCTTCCCCAAAAACCCCACCTACCTTCAAATTCAAACTATTTTTCCTCTCAAACCCAACCCTAATGGCCGAACCCTAACCCTCCCTCCACTCCTATATAAACCCCTTATTCCTTCTTCATTTTCACACAACACAACCCTCTCTTCTTCCCCTTGGCCGAAACCACCTTTCTCTCCCTCTCCTCCATTTCTCTTCTTCTTCTTCTTCTTCTTCTTCTTCTTCTTCTTCTTTCTTTCTTTCTTCTTTTGCTCGGAGACGAGCAAACATTTTAAGTTTGGTGTGGTAAAAGCATTAATTTTTGTTTTTCCATAACCATTAATGGCACCTAAGGCCAGAGAAACCTCTAGAAAGAGGAAAGAAAAGGCAATTGCTTCAACCTCTGAGTCATGGGAGATGGAGAGATTCATCTCAAAGGTCCATCAAGACCACTTCTATGAAGTTGTGGCCAAGAAGAAAGTGATCCCTGAGGTTCCTTTCAAGCTAAAAAAGAATGAGTATCCGGAGATCCGACATGAGATCCGAAGAAGAGGTTGGGAAGTTCTCACCAACCCCATTCAACAAGTCGGGATCTTAATGGTTCAAGAGTTCTATGCAAATGTATGGATCACTAGGAACCATGATCAAAGTGTGAACCCGAATCCAAAGTATTGGCTTACCATGGTTCGGGGAAAATACTTAGATTTCAGTCCGGAAAATGTAAGGCTGGCGTTCAACTTGCCAATGATGGAAGAGAACGCACGCTCCTACACTAGAAGGGTCAATTTTGATCAAAGGTTGGACCAAGTCCTCATGGACATATGTGTAGAAGGAGCTCAATGGAAAGTTGACTCAAGAGGCAAGCCGGTTCAATTGAGAAGACTGGACCTTAAGCCTGTAGCTAGAGGATGGTTGGAGTTTATTCAACGCTCAATCATTCCTACTAGCAACCGGTCTGAAGTTACTATAGACCGGGCCATCATGATCCATAGTATCATGATTTGGGAGGAAGTGGAAGTTCATGAGATTATACCTCAAGAACTCTACAAGGTGGTTGACAAGTCCTCTACTTTGGCAAGGTTAGTCTTTCCTCACCTCATTTGCCACCTCTGCAATTCGGCTGGAATTGACATAGAGGGAGACACCCTCATTGGAGAGGACAAGCCCATCACTAAGAAAAGGATGGAGCAAGCAAGAGATCATGGACCTCAACAAGAGCATGAGGAAATTCCCCACCATGAAATCCCTGATATACCTCAAGGGATGCACTTCCCTCCGCAAAACTATTGGGAGCAAATCAACACCTCCCTAGGAGAATTAAGTTCTAACATGGGACAACTAAGGATGGAACACCAAGAGCATTCCATCATCCTCCATGAGATTAGAGAAGATCAAAGAGCTATGAGGGAGGAGCAACAAAGACAAGGAAGAGACATAGAGGAGCTCAAGAGCACCATTGGTTCTTCAAGAAGAGGAAGATGCCACCCTCACTAAGGTGGACCCGTTCCTTAATCTCCTTGTTCTTATTTTCTCTGTTTTTTGTTTACTATGCTTTATGTTTATTTATGTTTGTGTCTTTACTATATGATCATTAGTATTTAAGTGTCTATGCCTTAAAGTTATGAAGGTCCTATGAATCCATCACCTCTTTTAAATGAAAAATGTTTTGATTACAAAAGAACAAGAAGTACATGGTTTCGAATTCATCCTTGAAACTAGTTTAATTATTTTGATGTGGTGACAATACTTTTTGTTTTCTGAATGAATGCTTGAACAATGCATATGTCTTTTGAAATTGTGGTTTATGAATGTTAAATATGTTGGCTCTTGAAAGAATGATGAAAAAGGAGAAATGTTATTGATAATCTAAAAAATCAAAAAATTGATTCTTGAAGCAAGAAAAAGCAATGAATACAAAAGCTTGCAAAAAAAAAGAGAAAAGAAAAATGGCGAAAAAAAACAGAAGAAAGAAAAAGAAAAAGCAAGCAGAAAAAGCCAAAAGCTCTTTAAACCAAAAGGCAAGAGCAAAAAGCCAATAGCCCTTAAAACCAAAAGGCAAGGGTAAATAAAAAGGATCCAAGGCTTTGAGCATCAGTGGATAGGAGGGCCTAAAGGAATAAAATCCTGGCCTAAGCGGCTGAACCAAGCTGTCCCTAACCATGTGCTTGTGGCATGAAGGTGTCAAGTGAAAACTTGAGACTGAGCAGTTAAAGTCAAGGTCCAAAGCAAAAAAAGAGTGTGCTTAAAAACCCTGGACACCTCTAATTGGGGACTTTAGCAAAGCTGAGTCACAATCTGAAAAGGTTCACCCAGTTATGTGTCTGTGGCATTTATGTATCCGGTGGTAATACTGGAAAACAAAGTGCTTAAGGCCACGGCCAAGACTCATAAAGTAGCTATGTTCAAGAATCATCATACTGAACTAGGAGAATCAATAACACTATCTAAATTCTAAGTTCCTATAGATGCCAATCATTCTGAACTTCAATGGATAAAGTGAGATGCCAAAATCATTCAAGAGGCAAAAAGCTACAAGTCCTGCTCATCTGATTGGAGCTAAGTTTCATTTATATTTTGGAATTTATAGTATATTCTCTTCTTTTTATCCTATTTGATTTTCAGTTTCTTGGGGACAAGCAACAAATTAAGTTTGGTGTTGTGATGAGTGGATAATTTATATGCTTTTTGGCATTGTTTTTACATAGTTGTTAGTATGATTTAGCTAGTTTTTAGTATATTTTTATTAGTTTTTAAATAAAATTCACATTTCTAGACTTTACTATGAGTTTGTGTGTTTTTTCTGTGATTTCAGGTAATTTCTGGCTGAAATTGAGGGACTTGAGTAAAAATCAGATTCAGAGGTTGAAGAAGGACTGCAGATGCTGTTGGATTCTGACCTCCCTGCACTCAAAGTAGATTTTCTGGAGCTACAGAACTCCAAATGGCGCGCTCTCAATTGCGTTGGAAAGTAGACATCCAGGGTTTTCCAGAAAATTATAATAGGTTATACTTTTCCCGAGTTTAGATGACGCAAACTGGCGTTCAATGCCAGTTCCATGCTGTATTCTGGAGTTAAACGCCAGAAACAGGTTGCAAAGTGGAGTTAAACGCCAGAAACAGGTTACAAACTGGCGTTCAACTCCAAAAGAAGCCTCTACACGTGTAAAGCTCAATGCTCAGCCCATGCACACACCAAGTGGGCCCCAGAAGTGGATTTCTGCATCAATTACTCATTTCTGTAAACCCTAGAAACTAGTTTAGTATAAGTAGGACTTTTTACTATTGTATTTACATCTTTGGATTATCTTTTGATTATCTTTTGATCCTTTGATCATGTTTAGGGGGCTGGCTTCTCGGCCATGCCTGGACCTTGTTCTTATGTATTTTCAACGGTAGAGTTTCTACACACCATAGATTAAGGTGTGGAGCTCTTTTGTTCCTCATGAATTAATGCAAAGTACTATTGTTTTTCTATTCAATTCAAGCTTATTCCTATTCTAAGATATTCATTCACACCCAGGAACATGATGAATGTGATGATTATGTGACGCTCATCACCATTCTCACCTATGAACGCGTGCCTGACAACTACTTTCGTTCTACATGAAGATGAGATAGAATGAATATCTCTTAGATATCTAATACAGGGGACCGAGTCCGAGATATTAGAATCTTCGTGGTATAAGTTAGAATCCATGGACGGCCATTCCCGAGATCCAGAAAGTCTAAACCTTGTCTGTGGTATTCTGAGTAGGATCTGGGAAGGGATGGCTGTGACGAGCTTCAAACTCGCGAGTGCTGGGCGTAGTGACAGACGCAAAAGGATAGTAAATCCTATTCCAGTATGATCGAGAACCGACAGATGATTAGCCATGCAGTGACAGCGCATTGGACCATTTTCACAGAGAGGACGGGATGTAGCCATTGACAACGGTGATGCCCAACATAAAGCTTGCCATGGAAAGGAGTATGAAGGTTTGGATGAAGACAGCAGGAAAGTAGAGGTTCAGGAGGAACAAAAGCATCTCTATACGCTTATCTGAAATTCTCACCAATGAGTTACATAAGTATCTCTATCTTTATTTTACATTTTATTTGTCTTTTAATTATTATAACTCTATAACCATTTGAATCCGCCTGACTGAGATTTACAAGGTGACCATAGCTTGCTTCAAGCCGACAATCCCCGTGGGATCGACCCTTACTCACGTAAGGTTTATTACTTGGACGACCCAGTGCACTTGCTGGTTAGTTGTGAGGAATTGTGACAAAGTGTGATTCACGTTTGAGAGCTCCAAGTTGTTGGCGCCATTGTTGATGATCACAATTTCGTGCACCACAGTGGACCTCATGTGCTTTTATTAAGAAAACAACTATGAACTAGAAAGCAAATAATTGTTATGTAAGTTCCCTGATTGTTTGGAGTTAGTGACTATTAATACCAAGGGTTGAAATGTGCTTTTAATGAAATCTTTGGTGGAACACCAAACTTAGAATCCTACATTCACCCTTTGAATTGTTTTGGTGTGCAACACCAAACTTAGCTCCTTGCAATACAGAGAAATCTACTTAACTCTTTTATTGAAATAACTAGGAAAAGAAAAACTACCTCTAGTTGGGTTGCCTCCCAACAAGCGCTCTTTTAATGTCATTAGCTTGACATTTTGTTCATGAATTTCTTCCTCTTCTTCCAATTTGTTAAGAGGAATGACCTCGAGTGGGAAAAGGAGCCAGTTGCTGCCCCTTGTTGTGAGTGCCTCCTTCCAGCAAGCTTTCTTTTGTGATTGGCGTGAGTGAACTTGCTTGTTGGATCAGGAGTTGGATTGTTCTTTGACCTTCACAATCCTAATTTTGGTGCTTGTTTCTACTGCCTTCACATCTTTGATCTCAGAACTTGGGTGTTGCTGGACAGTTGGAGCATCTTTTTCATCAAGAGATTCTTGAATTGGTGGCTTACTTGGTACAAGGATCTCTTTCACTTGCTCTACCAATTCCTCATTTTCACCTTCATTAAGAACTTCTCCACTTCTTAGACTAATGGCAGGATACTCTTCCCCTGGCCAAGGGAAGACATTGGTTGATTCCTCAACAAAATGTTGTGCCAATTGTCTCATTTGCTCTTCTTGATTTCTCCTTGAGATTTCCATATCTTCAATTACCTCTCTTACATTTTGCCTTAAAAACTCACTGAGTTGGGCAATGAAGAGGTATCTCTTGGAGATTTCTTCTATTGCAACTTCTAGGAGATTTTGTGGAGGTGCATTGGTTGGACAATTACGGGATGATAGTCCTTGATAAATGGGATATGCAGCATTAAAATCCCTTCCCAAGTCAAAATTTCTGTAGTTGTCATAATAATATGAACTATGTTGTGTCTCTGGAAAGTACCCCATTTCATGTTCTTGATTTTTCCATCCACCATGAGCATAATGATGTGAATCATTCTGTGGTGGTGGAAAGTTTCTCATGAATTTTGATTGACCAAAAGATGATGGGTGCTCCTTTCTTTCTTGTAAAAATCTCTATCTCAAGCAATAATCACCAAAAGAAAATGGAACCTCCATTATCACAAATGAGGGATTCTTAGTGAGGCAATATCACAAACAGCTTGAAGTGCAGAGAATAATATCAACAAGCTGAAACAAAAACTATTTACAAATGAAAAGAAAAATTGCTCAATCTAGTTATCCTCCAATTTAATAATTGTCAATACAAAACCAATCCCTGGCAACGACGCCATAAACTTGATTCACTCGAAAACTGTCTCTCAACAATTTTCTACGGCAAGTATACCGGATTGTCGTCAAGTAAAAACTCACTATAGAGTGAGGTCGAATCCCACAGGGATTGGTTGGTTGATCAATGTTAATCGGAGAATTGTTCTAGTTGAGCGAAATCAGAATTGAATTGGTGTTGCAGAATGTAAATTGGCGGGAAACTTAAATTGCAGGAAATTAAAGGAACATAAATTAAAATTGCAAGAAAGTAAATAACATAAACTTAAATTGCAAGAAATTAAATGGGAATGGAGAAATTGAGCATGAAACTAAAGAGCAGAATATAAACAGAATGGGGAAGATCAGAGTAGGGGGTTCATTGGGTTTCAGGAGATATTGAATTCTCCGGATCAAATCATTTTCATCTCTTCCTCAATCAATGCATTCATTGACATTGCTTGACAATCTTAGATGATTGGATCCCAATGTCTTGGCTCACCAATCTCTCTAAGCATGAACAATTGTCCAATGTCTTGATTTAATTGCTCATGGGAAGAGTTGAAGTTCGTTCACTGACTATACCATAAAAATTCATAGATCAAAGTATTGGTAGGATTAAATGTCACAATATCCATCCAACCCCCAATCTAATCCAGTGTGAGAAAGCAATTCTAGCATGAATTCTTTATCCCTCTCTCAAGGATCCGAAGAATTCCAATTATGGATAGCTTCTCTGTCAAGACCACTATCCAATTGAATTAAGATCGAAAGCTTTCTAACAAAAATCAAGAGAAAAGAAAGAAGAAGAATATTAAAACTACTATTGATCCATTGAATTGCAATAGAGCTCCCTAACCCAATGAAAGGGGTTTAGTTGTTCATATCTCAATTCAATTTACAGAGGAAGAAGAGTACAGGAAAATAAAGCCTAGCTAAAAAGTAAAAGAAAAGAAAGTATATAAACAAAAGGGAAAAGTGCAAAAGAAAAATAAACAGAGTGCTGAACTCCCAGAGCCCCCTCAGGGCCTCCCAAGAGCTCCTCAATCTTCAACAATTCTTCTATTTATACCCTTCTTCTCATCTTCAATTGGATCAAGTATTTGGATGTGGGCCTTGGCCTTGATTGTGGATTGACTCCCAATGCAGTTGAAAAGAGAGAGGTGTCAATTGTGCAATTCTGATATCAACGTTTAATCCACATTTTTCGAAAAATGTTGAGTCAAATGTCCCTTTGGAAAAATGGGTTCTAGTTGCTGTCATTGGCGTTTGACTCAACATTGGAGTACCAAAGTTCTTCTATCCACGCGTATGCGTGCTTTGCTCGTTTGCTCATTTGGGTCCAAAATACGCATCCACGCGTGCGCGTAAGCTACGCGTGCGCGTGGATGCAAAAATTTTCAATTCCAGATTTTGCCTTCTCATCGCGCACATTGGCCTTAGCGTTGGACTACAAACGCTCCCTCCAACGTTGGAACTTCCACGCATGCACGTTACATACGTGTATGCGTTGATTTTTTTTTCAATTTCCAGAAAGCAAAACGTTGGGGCAAATTGCACATCAAGCCGTTACTTTGTCCTCTTGTCAACGTTGCCAATTTCATGCCCACTATAGACTATTATATATGGTTGGAAAGCTCTGAATGTCAGCTTTCTAACCCAACTAGAATCACCTCAATTGGACATCTGCAACTCAAAGTATGCTCCTTTAAAGGGGACAGGATCGCTGGCGTCGGTGTGCAACGTTGGAGGCAACGTTGGCCCACCAATGTTTACACCAACGTTGGTAAAAATGCCAAATTCAGAAGCTCAAACATATTGTCCACCCCATATTATTGTATATTGTTGGAAAGCCCTGAATGTCTACTTTCCAATGTCGTTAGAAGCGCATCATTTGGAGCTCCATAGCTCGAGTTATATTCCATTGAAGGTGCAGAGGTCAGCTGGCGTTACTACAGATTGGTACTATGTTCATCTATGTACTTTTCGGGTAGTTTTCTTCCTCAATTTTAGTGTCCACTATATAGTGCCATATATTCTTAGAAACTCTTGATTCCTACTTTCCAATGCTTTTAGAATCACTCCATTTGGAGCTCTGTAGCTCAGGTTATTCTTGTTTGAAGTATACCCCTTCAGGCTGTGAGGAGCAACGTTTCCAGCAACGTTGGAGCACCAACTTTGGCTCCAATGTTACTTCCCTTTGCTTCCTTTCATGGCATTCTTGTTTCTTCTTTGCCTTCTCTTTGCTTAGCTTCTTCTTACCTATCTTCAACTAAACAAAATGCATCAAAGTATTGCCTTAATCACAAGATAATGCATCATTCATAGCATCAAACAATTCTTTGCATAAATCTCATGAAAATACACAAAATTAATAATATTTGATTGAATCAAGACAAACATGAATTTCTCATCCAAATACTTACTTATTGCCTAAGAAATGCATGAAACTATTCTAAAACAAACTAAAAATGGCTTGTGAAACTAGCCAAGATGCCCTGGCATCACTAGGTCAATCAAATAAATACCGAGCTACAACATTATCTAACTGATATCAATTTCTAAATCCGATCAATATCTCTTTGAGATATATCAATTGAACAAACAAGCGATTCCTAAATGTTCAAATCAGCAATATCAAAATCAACTTATTCAAAAACCAAACTGTAAACATTAAACCTCACATCACACTAAAATATTAAGGTATGTAAATACTAAACTAGTATGACATTGTTGTTAACACAAATTGCGCCAATTTTCCTTACAAAGCCAACATACTAGCAAAAGTTTGAAATGTTTACAAAAGGATGAGTTTAATACATAAATAATTACACCTAGTGATTCAAATTATCACGACCATCTTCCACGATCTCCTCATCATCAACCAAGGATCCATCACGGACTATCTTCCCAGGATCCATTTGAGATAAATCCTGAGCCGGCAATAAAAACTTTACTCGCAGAACAGCCCGCTCAAAACCTTCAACAAAGGCATCCAAGATCTCAGTTTGCTTCCCTTTCTACAGCTCTTTCATCTTCATAGTAACTTCTATCATCTGTTCCTGCATACTTGAAAGCTCAATACTCTTTTTCTTAAGCATATCAACCTCTTTATCATACATATCCTTCACAGAAGTCACCTCTTTTTCCTTTTCCACAAGCCTGGCCTCAAGTTCAGCAATCACATTTTTCTTCGACTTCAACTCCTCATTCAGTTTACTTGATTCCTCAGACAACCATGATGACTTCCTATGCCTAATCTCTTGACTATGTCCAAGACTCGCAATCTGCAACCCAATCACCTACAACACGGCAAATGCCTATAACACCATAAAAATAAATAAAATACCATAAGAATAGAATAGCGACCAATATCTGCAGACACTGGTCAACAGCAACATCTCCAGCTTCTTCTGCTATAGCCTTATCCATGGGAGACTGACCAAACTCGTCGGTAATCACCATATAAGGGCAATCCTTGTTCCACAGTGATGAACCCTCACCATCCTCGAAAAAACCATGAAACCGTTTCTGATTGTCCACAAAATTAGAAAGCTCCTCCGAGGATACCTCCCTTTTCCACTTCAGAAAATCCCTCCGACCCCTCAAGATCAACAATGTTCGACTTCCTCTTTTTTATAATGACCTTCCTTTGCCCTTGCCGAGGCTGATTTACCTCACCCTCCACTCCGGCTTTATCAGCCTTAGATGAAGAACCTTATTTCTCCAGCTTCTTACTTTTAAAACAAGCCCTTAGGGTAGAAGCAGAAACCCCTGGATATTTTCCCCCTGTTCACAATAAACAAGGAAATATAATTAGTATACAAATCCCAAAAACTTTTCTATGGCAAAAAAATCCTAAAAACTTTCTCAAATAGTCAATCATAGAACTCCTATTATCTTCCCAAGGGAGCAGGTCAAATACTGACAATAAGCCCATCTTACTGACAGCTTCAACCAAAAGCTCAGTCACACATTCATTCTCTGCACTAATTCGTTCCAGACCCAGAATATGCTGGGGTTGGGAAGACCAGAACAAAGGAAACTTTTATCCTAGATTCTCATCCAGATAAAACAGAAAACAATCCTCACCACTTCTAACCTTTAAGTACATTTCCTTAAAATCCTTAAAAGAGGATTTATATATACAACTTAAACACAGAAAAACTGGGGTACTGTTGAGGTTAACCCAGGTACCTTTCCAAACCCCTTTTCACCTGGAACAAGGAAAAGAACAGTTCCAAAGACGGTGTACATTCCAGGAAATCAAGAAAATTTTCAAAGCACCTCAAGAAAGCCAACCCATTTGGGTGAAACTGAGAGGGTGCACAGTTCAACTGTTTCAGAATAGCATTTTCGAACTTAGTGAATGGCAGTTTAACATACAACTCTTCTAAGACACAGCTATGCATAAAAAAAATTCGAGATCAATCTTCCTATGGAACACACGATCTGACCTAGAACAAGGCAGTAACTCTATACGAGTTCCAGACCCTTTCCTGACAATGTTACTAATATCAATCTGACTAACACTCTTAGTATCCATAAACAAAGACACCCTCATCTTCATATCATCACTAACCCAGTTATACGAACCATCTTCCACCAAAGGTTGTTGTTTTTTTAACTTTTCATTCTCCATTTTCCTCACCAGAACAGAGAAGCAGAAAAGCAAAAACAAGCAAAATATACACCATGTACATCTTTTACTCATCTTTGTTATTTCCAACATGTTTAGATAGAGAGAAGATTGATAGAAATCAATCCACTCAACATTAAATCCAACATACAAAAACTGCTTCAGTTCCAAACTCAAACCACAACCGTCAGATCCAATAAAGGCAAAACGCCTCTAATGTCATCAGTAAGTGCAAAGGTTAATTGCACGTTGTTCAAAGCAACGTCATTAATTAAACCCCTACACTTTAATTTATTTACACTTAACCTGTAATCAATTTTCGATAACAGCATTTAAGCTTGGGGGCTCCACATCCTTTATACCAGCCGAGTGATAGCACAACTTTCAATAAGCTCAACCTGCTTTATAAAAAAGATAACAGGTCAAGCTTGGGGGCTATGCTACGGCCGTTACAATAATTATAAATTGGCTTTATGTGCTATAACTCGGCCGAGACGTTACAAAATCGGCTTTATGTGCTATAACTCGGCCGAGACGTTACAGAATCATTTCGAACGTTATAAATCGGCCCTGAATTCAAATATAATGCCATTCAATGAGAATAATGATCGAAAAATGTAACAGCTAAGTTCGGCTATAAAAGGTAAGACATTGCATCTTCCAAGAACATGAAAAAAGAAAAACTCATTATACTGACTTAAGTATCGGAGTGCCTTTTGCAGGTACACTCCCTCCCTCTTTCTCACATCGCTGACGACGCAGGATACTCTGGGGCGAAAAGCTTGGCTAGCCTGAGATCGTAGCTCAGACAAAGCCCTCATTAGGCGAACTCAAGTTCAGGTACTCACTCAAGAACAAGAAGCATATATGTTAACACACTGGATGAATATGGGCGCTCCAATATTTATATCCCAAGTTCGATTCGTGGCATCTTTATTTTGAAGATTAATTATGTTGGAGCATGGGTGGACCTATAGAGTGTTCCTGCGGAGGTCCAGCAGGGGTGTTGCTACATGGTGGACTCACGCAGACTTGCAGAGTGCTCCTTCAGAGGTTCAACAGGGGCGTTGGAGCATGGCGGACTTGTGTGGTTCACAGCAATTTAAAGTACGAACTGGTCAATTTTTAACAGGAGCACTGTTAATTCGTTCAGTTGTAGGTTCAGTCCATAGTTCCAACCAAGCTAGTTAAATCACTAGTTTATCAATTTTTTAGTCAAATTGGCTGATTAGTATGATTCTAATAACAATATTTTAATGTGCAAATATATAAAAATGGAGTGCTAGATGGTCAGTAAGTTTTGTGATTTGTAGTTATTAATTAGTCGTCATTGGTGTTTTTAATGGTGTAGAATTACTCACTTTTCTTTTACTGATTAAGTACGTGCTGGCTAAATTTTAATAAAAGTGCTGGCCCCTAGACTTTCTCTAAATAAAATAAAAGGAGAACATGTTATCATAAAAATATTTTTTTACAAAAGTTTAAGCTAATAGAAGAAGGTATGAATGGTTATATCTCGAACACGCTTCTCATACAAGAATCTTTTTTTGAGTTTGTGTGAAATTTGATTAGGTCTTCCTTATCTCCTTATATTTATCTTAAGCTGAATTTTTTTCTTTTTGGAGTTAACAAAGATCGAACTCTAAACCTATCGATCATAGAAATTTTGATACTATGTCATAATATCATTTTTTTTTTCAAAAGTTTAAGCTGATAAAAAGAGGCACATGAATGATTATATCTCCAACACGCCTCCTCAAATAAAAGTCTGTTTTTCGTTTTCTTGAACTTTTGCATGTCTTTTTTTTCAAAACTCTGATATCATGCTAATATATCGTGAACTAATTTTTTTTAAGGTTAAACTAACGAAAAGAGGAACATAAATAATTATATTTTTAACACTTGAATAAATTAAGGATATATGATTTCTGTTTTAATATATATAGTAGATAATAATAAACAATCCCGCTAGGGAACCAACAAAAAATGCAGCTAACTAGCAATTATTTTTAGAGAGAACATGAATTCAAATTATCGTCAAAAACATCCAAAACCTAAATAAAAATATTCAAAGTCTAAAAAACAAAACAACTAAACCCCAATAATAACAAACAACCAAAATTATTTTAAAATTTTATTTTAAATATTTTAAAATTATTTTAAAAATTCTAAAAATTTATTTTAAAAATTCAAAATCATCTTAAAAATTCCAAAATTTATTTATAAAATTCTAAATTTATTTTAAAAATTATTTAACAAATTTCTAATAAAAAAACCGAAACATAACAAAAAGAAGCATCCAAAACCTAACGAAAAAGAGATCTCTAAAATCATTTCAAAACCTAACAAAACGAGACATCCAAAAAACATTGGAAAAAGAACATCTGAAAACTAAAAAAAATATAAAACTATTAAAAAAATAATCCAAAATCCAAAACAAATAAATATCTAAAACGTAAGAAAAAGAAATATTTAAAACGTAGGGAAAAAAAATTCCAAAATCAGTAAAAAGAATCATAAAAAACGACCAAACAAAATAAAAAAAATCTGAAACGTAATAAGACATAGCAAAAAAAGAGATATCCAAAAACTTTTTAAAATTCAAAAATTATCATGAGAAACATCGAACTCTTAATGAAAAATATCCAAAATCGAAAAAGAAAATATAAAACCAAATAATAACAAACATCCAAATTTATTGAAAATTATTTTATAAATTCTAAATATTCATTTTAAAAATTTTTAAAATATATAAAAAATTCTAATAAAAAAAACATCCAAAACATAAAAAAATTCAAAACCTTACAAAAACAAGATATTCAAAATTATTTTAAAAATTTCAAAACTTAATGAAAGAAACTTTCAAAAAAATTGAAAAAGAACATCTGAAAATTAAGTAATAAACATCTAAAACTATTAAAAAACTCATCCAAAATCCAAAAACAAAAAACATCCAAAACATAGAAAAAAATTGAAAAGATATGAAAAATATATCCAAAAAGAAAAAGAAAAAATATATTCGAAACTTATAAGAAAAAAAATCCAAACAAAAGAATCAGCCGCAGAAGAAGAAGCTATAGAGCGAAAAAAGGAGGACTTTGCACGTCGCGACGGAGGAAGAAGCGGTATTAGAGGGGCTGCGCGACGCGGGAAGGGAGCCGCGATGGTCGATTGGGCTCCGCAACATGAAAGAGGGAGCCGTAATGGTCGAAGGCGCTACACATTACGATGGAGGAAGCTGCAGCGTTCGACTGGGCTGCGTGACACGAGGAAGGAGCCACGGTGGTCAGAGGTGGTGCGCGTTGCTAGTGGAGAGCCGTAGTAGCCGAAAGCACTATGAATTGCAACGGAGGTTGGCAGGAATATGAGAAAAGATATTAAAATTTTTCATGTGAATAGGAAAAGAATGATTAGAATTTTTATGGTTAATTTTTTTATTATCTATTGTCAATAAAATTAGAATAAAACTAGATTGACTCCTTTTTAAAAAAAAAATTATTAGGACTTATTTTACTCTAATTGATTACAATTGGTTGCTAATTGATACCAATACTTTTTTAATAATAAATAAATGTTTGAAAAAGAATCCTCGTACAATTTAATGTTTATTATTATGTTAATCGCTTGGTAGCATTACTATTTCCCCTTGGAAATTCCAAATAGGCGGGGGCTACCCTTATTAGGCCATAGCTCATGATTACATTTGGACACGACCATCACGAACAATTAATATATGATAGATACTTTATGTTCTTAGATCATCAGCCACTTAATGAGAATTTTCTCTAGGATATGTCAGATCCAACCATATAAAGGTTTTTATCATGTCACTTTAAGCATATTTAATTATACTTAATAAACAACCAAGTAAATTAAATTACTATATATCACGTTCTCAGTGCTCCACTAATTAAAAAGCAAGTTGTTTCTTTAAAAAGTAAATTGTTTCTTTCCAGTTACTATTTCCCAGTAGATTCTCTTTGGAAGAAAATGGGTTAGTTATTATATGTCCTCTAATTATTATATATATTGCTGTTACTCATATAAAACATTCAGAGAAAAAGGTCTAACTTTTTGAATGCCACAATTTATGAGCGATTCTATTGTTCATGTTGGATGGTTGAACTTTAATTTGAGTTGTGATTTGTTCTATTTTGCTGAATGGAGTGAGCATTTGTACAGTTGTACAGCGAATAGATTATATTGACAATCATAGTTGACTTTCAAGAAATAATCAGAGTTAGTAGAATTTTTTGGTTCTGTTTTTTTTTTTTTAAATAAATTTATAATTTATTGCATAAAAAGTGACAGATACAATATCAGTATAATTTAATATTTGATATTCCCAAACCTGAGATGACAAACTTAAAGAAAATGAAGAAAAAGCTAAAGAAATTAAAAAAGAAACTTAAAAGTTCAGTTGTCTTTGTATGCAGTGAGCTCTGTACTGATTTACTTATATTGTTGTCGAGATAAAACTTTTTCAGGTTCTCGTTGGTTATGTTCAAAGATGAAGGAGTTCCGTGCCAGCCATAGTTCCCAAAGGAGGTAAGCAATTTCGCCCTTTTTCTTCTTGAAGTTCGCTTGAAATTTGAGTTTCTCTACCATTTAATTCCACCATTGTCTTGCTTGAAGGTTTGTGGCTCTTAAAATGTCACTGACAAATTGAGACCTGTTCCAACCGCTATGGAGTTCAGGCAGAAAACCACTGCGTGCAATGCGGTTTCTAGCTCTGTCAAGCATCTTAGGCAAAGGGGATTAATGTTGGGGATTCTGTTATGCATCTTCTCCAGCATTGCTATACCCTCATAGACTAATCTCCATATGAAGTTTCGGATTTCTAGCTGACACTGTACATTCCAGATTTGTTGCCATAAGTCTTTCATCTGAAATTAAGGGTTTGAACTCTCTATTGGCGGATGATAGAACTTGTATACAATCAAGTACCCTGAATTCACTAAGAATTGCCCTGTTTTGTCATTCACCCAAAAATTGATTTCCCTCCTTGTTCAATTGAGATTTTGCTGATTTATGCTATAATTTTTGCATTAAATTTTTTCAGTAATAGCTCCGTGTCTATTTGCCAGTATTTGTTATCAACTGCCAGACCCAAAGCATCTTAAAGGGGTTTGGTCTCCAAATCATGGGTCCTCTCTTATTCTGGTGGAGTCATGGGTAATGACAATGAATCTAACGCCTTTCTCCAGGACCTTTCTACCTTCCAAGAGACTCTGCCAAGCCCAAGAAGGTCTAAATCCAGGCTTTGCTTCCAAGAACAAGGTATGCCAAAAATATTTATTTTTGTAGATTTTATATACTACTGAATGTGTTCTTGTTAGAAATCTCTATCCTTGTTTGGCTAGCATCGATAGGTTGAAAGATTTGAGATCTTTAAAACCCAAACCTCCTGAATTTTTGTCTCTACTGATTGAGTCGCAACTTATCCAGTGTATTTTTCTCTCATTCTGTTTTTGTCCCCACCAAAACTACATCATCATTTTATGAATTTCATCTAAAAGAGTATCTGTTAGCTTAAAACAGCTAAGCGAGTAAATTGATATGTGCCAATCGCTTTTATCAAAACCTCTCTTCCGCTTGTCGAAAGCATCGTTCTTTTCTAGTGCTGCACCTTCTTTCCTACTGTATCTTTAACAAATGAGAAGGTTTCTCTTTTGGTTCTGTTGATAACTAATGGAAAGCCCAAATAACGATCTTGCGCACCAATATTTGGAACCCCAATCAATGTAGCTAGTTTTGTCCGAGTTGTTTGAGGTGTATTCTTGCTAAAAAAAATGGACGACTGACGAATGAATTTTCGTTAGTAAAGAATTCATAATAAATTCTCGTTTCTACTATAGTTTCTAAACCAACAAAGAATCCTTCCGTGCAAAAATTTGTTTGTCACTAAAGCAAACCCAATAAAAATAAACCGAAGTATTTAAACCTCGGGTCGTCTCTCAAGGAATTGCAGAGGGGTATGATTTATTATTGATTATGGAAAAATATATTTTTGGATTTTTGGAATAAGGAACAAGAAAAGTAAATTGCAAGAAAGTAAATTGATAATTAAGAAAACTCTTGGCAAGGTATGAGAATCAGACGTCCTATCCTAGTTATCCTTATCAATTGTGATGAGAATTGTTCATTGCTCCCACTTGGTTAACCTCTAACTATGAAGGTAAGTCAAATGGATAAATCAATATGAATCCTCAAGTCCTAGTCAACTCCCAAGGAAAGACTAGAGTTAGTGGAATTAAAGTCAATTAGCAACTTTCAATTATCAATCAACAAAGGAGTTTGATAACTCAAGAGTTTCTAATTACTCAACCAAAGCTAAGAGGAGAAAAGTCTAACTTAAAACCCTCCCAAGCATTTTATCAAACACTTGGAAGGCATAATATAAAAACATAGAAAACTAGCAAGGAATATTAAATCTAAACAACCAATTGTAAGCATCAATGACACAAATAGAAGAAAGCAATCATAATTATAAAATACCTCAAATTGCATTAAATAAAGAAATCAAATCTAACATGGAGTTCATAAACCAAATTGGGAAACTAAATAAACTAGAATGCTAGAATAAATAAAAGTAGAAGAGAAACTAAATTATAGGAACATTGAACCTGGGATTGAAAAGAAATAAACCTAAAACTAAGAGAAATCCTAAAACCTAGAGAGAGGAGAGAACCTCTCTCTCTAGAAAACTACATCTAAAACCTAAAATTGTGTGAATGTATGTTGTATCCGTTTTTCCCTGTGTTTCCCCCATTCTGCAGCTCTTATTCTGTGTTTTTCGGGCTTGGAACTGGGCCAAAAGGAGCCCAGAAATCGCCCCCAGCGTTTTCTGCGATTTCTGCAGGTAGCGCATGTCACGCGTACGCGTCAGTCACGCATGCGCGTCATTTGGTGAAATTCCTGGTCACGCATACGCGTCGCTTGTCTTCTGCGCTAGGCACGCGTACGCGTCGCCCATGCGTGCGCGTCGCTGCCAGTTTCTCAAATACTTCATTTTTCGTATTTCTTCCACTTTTGCATATTTCCTTTCCATCCTCTATGCCATTCCTGCCCTATAAAGCCTGAAAGCACTCAACACACAGATCACGGCATCAAATGGTAATAAAGAATAATTAAAATTGACAGTTTAAAGGCCTAGGAAACATGTTTTCAATTATATCACAGAATTAGGAAGGAATTGTAAAACCATGCAATTTATATAAATAAGTGAGCAAAGAATTGATAAAAACCACTCAAATTAGCACAAGATAAACCATAAAATAATGGTTTATCAACGACTTGTATAAATTAATGAGCTGGCTGCTCAGCTCGTTATACTACTGTAGGATACTTAAGATCTTGTCACATAATTGCCTATTAGCTCTTCGAAATAATATAGAATTTTTTGCTAATAATAGGTGGTTAATGGAGGGGCATCTACTATTCAACCAAAGTCCCTGCAATGGGTTATTCTGTTATCCGTTGTGGAGCAGAAAGGATAGTTTTTCTGCACAAATAAAAAAAAAGATAGGAATAAAGGGAATCCCCTTGACGGAGCCCTCTGCTTGGCCTAAAGAAGATAGTAGGAATTCCTTCCACAACAACAAAATAAGAGATTGTAGACACACACTCTTTAATCCACCCAATCCGCTTATCATAGAAACCTAATTTCTCCATCATAAACCAAAGAAAACTCCATTCAACCCTATCATAGGCCTTATTCATGTCAATTTTAAGTGCCATATAAGGATTACCATACTCCTTATTCTTCAAAAAATGCATACATTCATGAGCCACTAAGATATTGTCACTAATGAGTCTCCTTCGGATAAAAGCACTTTAGGTGTCACTAATAATTTTATTCATAAGAGGTTGCAGTCTATAAACAAGTACCTTACAGATGATTTTGTAGAACACAGTGCTAAGACTAACCGTCCAAATTTGACTCATTACAGTTGCATTTTGTATGCTTGGAATGAGAAAATTTTGAGTGTGATTGAACCCCCTAAGCATGAGCCCTCCTCTAAAAAAGCTTCTAACAGCTTTACATACATCCTGCTTGATGGTACTCCAATAAAATTGGAAAAATTTGGATGTGAACCCATTGTCACATGGGGCTGCCTCTGGGTTAATAGAATAGACTACCCATTTGATTTCTTCTTTGGTAGTTGGCCTTGTTAGTCCTCTATTAATTTTTGCAGAAATCTTTCTTCTAAGATCTGTTAGGCTCTGTGAGGGATCTTTCGGGTTTCTTGAAGTAAACAAACCTTCAAAGTATCTTTGGGCTCGGTCTCCGATCTCTTCCGAAGTAGTGCACCGATTTCCTGCCTCATCTTCGAGTTTCTAGATTTTATTTCTTCTATTCTAGGACTGGGTTTTTGAATGGAAAAACTTGTTGTTCTGGTCTCCCCATTTTAGCCAGTGTACTCTTGATTTTTCATTCTGTTGCAGATTTTACACCACAATACTATCGACAAGTGCACTGGATCGTACCAAATAATAAACTCACGGTGAGTGAGTGTCGATCCCATGAGGATTAACTGATTAAGCAAGCAATAGTTAATTAATTAATCTAGTTAGATAATCAAAATTAGGTTTTTGAAAAGCTTGAACATAAACAACAATGTAACAAAAGCAAACAGTGAGTATTAAAAGGTAATATAATTAAAAGAGTTAAGGATTTAGAGATGTTGAGACGTCTAGATCAATAATTTTTACTTTCCACCTTGATTATGCAAAGATACATCCATGACAAATCATTAGTAATTAAATTTTAATCTCTTTGGTAATTTAATTTCTCTTTAACCTAATTAATTGCTAATTCCTTAGTCAATTGCTTAAGAAAAGAGTTAAGCACGTTCACTGATTTATAGGCGACACAGTTCATAAGAATCTCCACTTGTTGATTCGATATCACTTATCAAGTCTAGTTTCAAAACATAAGAATCATGAGAATTGGTTTTCAAACTTAATTCAGTTAATCAAATTTTTCAAAAAGTTAAAAAAATTCAAGTTAGAGAAGAATTTTTTTCCAACACATTCAACCCCTTTTTGATGAAGAACGAAAACTCTTTATTAAGAAGATATCAATGCATAAATCAAAAGTAGAAAGAGCTAGTGTATTAATCCACGGAATTAACAAAGCTCCTAACCTTAACCAAGGAGAATTAGTTGCTCAAGTTCTTCAGAGAAATCCTAGAGTTATGAAAAGTAAAAAGTGCCGAGGGAGAGAACAGAAGCCAAAATTTTTGACTCCCTAATAAACCCCATATTTAGGGTTTATCTTGTGTTGAATTTAGAGGGTGTTGTCAACCTTTCTCCCATTTATCCAATAAAATAGCATGGTTTTGTAAATTCTCCTTTAATTGTGCTTAAGAGTGAAAACATACTTTTTAGGTCCTTAATTGTTTAATCTTGATTTACCTTTGATTCCATTAGATGTCTTGATATGTTTGTTAAGTGATTTCAGATTTAGGAGGCAAATATTGGATCAAGGGAATGAAGGAAAAGCATGTAAAAATGGAGAACTCATGAAGAAATGAAGGAATCGCAAAAGCTGTCAACCCAACCTCTTCGCACTTAAACGACCATAACTTGAGCTACAGAGGTCCAAATAATGTGGTTCTAGCTGTATTGGAAAGCTAACATCCGGGGCTTCGAAATGATATAAGATTTTCCATAGTTGCATTCGCGCATAGGGGCGCGCACGCGCACGGTGCACGGATGCGCCGATGGTGGCACATGCTTCACTTAATGCAACCCGTGACCAGCGATTTTAGAAGCCTTGTGGGCCCAATCCAACTCATTTCTGATGCTATTTAAGCCAAGGATTGAAGGAAAATCAATATACTTTTAGATACTTTTAACACATTAGTTGATTTTAGGTTAGTTTTAGAGAGAAAGTTAGTTTTTAGAGAGAGAAGCTCTCACTTCTCTCTAGGATTAGGAATTAGGATTAGGATTAGTTCTTAGATCTAGGTTTTCATTCATGCTTCCCTCTACTTTTGCTTCTTAATTCTTTGTTGTTGCAATCATCTTCTTCTATTCTTTTGTTGTAATTTCTTTTATGTTGCTTTTATACTTTGTTGTAGATCTACTTTTGTTCCTTCTCTTCTCTTTCAATTCAATTAGAGGTAATTCATAATAATTGTGTTCCTTTTGATTGTTGTTATTAATTTCTTACAATAATTGTTGTTAGATTTTATTGTTGTTATCCATTTACTATGCTTTTCTTTAGTGCCTTCCAAGTGTTTGATGAAATGCTTGGTTAGATTTTAGTGTAGGTTTTGTTCCTCTTGGCTATGATAGAGTAATTAGTGACGCTTGAGTTATCTAATTCCTTTGTCGATTGATAATTAGAAGTTGCTAATTGATTTGGATACCACTAAAGCTAGTCTTTCCCTTGGGAGTTGGCTAGGACTTGTGGAATCAAATTGATTCATCCACTTGACTTTCCTCCATGGTTAAGAGGTTAACTAAGTGGTAGCAATGGACAATTCTCATCACAATTGAGGAGGATAATGAGGATAGGACTTCCAATTCCCATAACCTTGCCAAGAGCTTTTCATAGTTGTTAGTTTATTTTCATTGCATTTTACATTACTTGTCTCCTAATTTAAAAACCCCCAAAGATACTTCATAACCAATAACAAGGACACTTTATTACAATTCCTAGGGAGAACGATCCGAGGTTAAATACTTCGGTTTATAGATTTTAGGGGTTTGTACTAGTGACAGACAAATTTTTGTATGAAAGGACTATTGTTGATTTAGAAACTATACTTACAACGAGGATTCATTTGTGAATTCTAGACTACACAAAAGTCTAATAATCAAAATGGCGCCGTTGTCGAGGAGATCTCCCTCCCCAAGTCACCATCCAATACAACATTCAAGTGGGTAAAATTTTTATCCCTAAGCTTTGCTTTCTCGCTTGAATATGGTTTGATTGAAAATGATGGTCAACTTAGAGCTCTTTGTGGAGTTAAGAGTAGGAAAAAGTTGTGTAGTGGTTGGAAGTTTGGAATTAGGCTCATCAAGTCAAAACCTCAAAGTATAGGGACTATGATTGGATGAATGCTACTTTACATGGGTATAGGAAGAGGACTTGGTATGCTCAAGAGAATTCTACTTGTTCTACTTGTCAACCGCCCGAACGGAGAATTCATGGAAATCAACTTGAAGACGGGTGCGAAAATAAGATATGGGATCCCGGATCGAAGCATGAAGACCAACTAAGGGAGCTCATATCTTGGGTGGAACTCCACCCAAACTTGGTGAAGACGGTTGGAATTTCTATCAACCATTTGAGGCACAATGATCCTTGGAGATTCAAGGATGAGTACGAGTATAAGCCACCATGACAAGAGCTTCCCAAATGTCCAACTTAAGGACTTAAACTAAAAGTGCTAGGTGGGAGACACCCCACCATGGTAAACTCTTTCCATTCTCTTGTATATATACTTAATAAGTGATTTGAGTTACCACTATAGGTAGTTTTATTCTTTTCCATACTCTTCTACATTTTGTTTTGATTGATAGGTTGTTTTAGTGTGTTTTCATTAGTTTAGATTGTTGTTAAAGTAGGTTACTTGAAGTGCAAGTTGTGTTTATTTTGTTTTTGAAAATTCTTCAAGAACTTAAAGATTTTTGTTAAATTTGAATTTTGGTTGCTTTAGGATGTTTATAGGTTAGGAGAGTGTTAAATTCTGTGTTTATGCTTCTAAAAAAAAAAACAAGCAATCCGCGCTTAAGCACGCATGACGCGTACGCGCGGATTGCACTGCATGGCTCCTGGTACATTTTCCAGAGAGTTGTGCTAATTCTATGCAAACATTAAGCTCCTGGCACAACCTAATGTGCGCGTATGCGCACTGTACGCATGCGCGCCGATGGCATAATCCGCAACGCGCGCGCCCGCGCACATGCCGCATACGCGCCCATGATCCCAACTGCGCAAGGCGCGCGTAAGCACGCATGGCGCTTATGCGCGGATTTGCACCCTGTTTTTCTCCTTTCTCCTTTCTTCTTCTTTCTCCTTTTCTTTTTCTTTCTTTCTACCTTTCTTCTTCCTCTCTTGAAAAAAAAAATTTTTAAATAAAATAAAATTAAAAAAATAATTAAAAAAATAATAAATAAATAAATAAATTTTAATAACTAAATAAATAAATAAATAAAATACTAAAAAGAAAAAAAATTTTCTTTTCTTCTATTTTCTTTTATTGCAATTGCTTACTTTCATTCATTGCATTTTAATTTTGTTTTTATAGCTTATTGTAATTTTCTTTTTTTTAAGTTTCTTATTTTAATAATGGTGTTGAATTTTTCTAGTCAATTGTTGAGAATTTCTTGCATTATTTTGGTGCTTCTTGACTTGTTTGATATTGTTGGGTGATGAAACTTCTAAATCAATGCTTCATCTTGTATGACTCTTGTGTCTTTGTGCATTGATTTGACCTCATTTTGTCTTTCATAACCCACTTTTTCTTATGTGAACTTGATGCTCAATATGCTCTTCATGCTTTGATTTTACTCTTGCATCAAGTATTAATTGATATGCCCTTTGCGTAGCTAACATGTAGTGAGAACCTTACCCTTATGTGGCACTAGCCCCGCCTATGTTCTATTTACTTTGATATCTTTGTCATAGGCTTAATTTTCTTTCTTTTTCTCTCCCTTTAGGTTGGTCACCAAGAAAGGAGGAGAAGGAAAAGCTTTGAAATGGGGCACCAAACAAGTCATCCGCAAAACCTTTTGAAGGAGCTCATCAATTGTAACAACCCATCCACCTTGCTCTTCTTTGCATGCACCGAGGATGGTGCAATCTTCAAGTGTGGGGAGGTCATCCGACCGATCTCCGTGGGTAACAATTTCTTTTTCAACACCAAAGTTAGCTAGATGTTGCATTGCATGATAGGTTACATGTTAGTTAGAACTTTTATATATTTCATCACTTCTTTTTATGCTAGGACTACTTGGTTATGGTGATGATTTCTTTTCCAAGAAATGGTTTTAGGGCATGGTATGCGAAATTGTTACTCAGGTTGTGAATTATTACATATCTTCACAACTTCGCATAACTAACCAGCAAGTGCACTGGGTCGTCCAAGTAATACCTTACGTGAGTAAGGGTCAAATCCCACGGAGATTGTTGGTATGAAGTAAGCTATGGTCACCTTGTAAATCTCAGTCAGGCGGATATAAAATAGTTATGTAGTTTTCGAAATTTAGTATTAAAAGAAGGATAGAAATACTTATGTAATTCATTGGTGAGAATTTCAGATAAGCGTATAGAGATGCTTTCGTTCCTCTGAACCTCTGCTTTTCTTGCTGTCTTCATCCAATCAGTCTTACTCCTTTCCATGGCTGGCTTTATGCAAGGGCATCACCGTTGTCAGTGGCTACATCCCCTCCTCTTGTGAAAATGGTCCAAGATGCCCTGTCACGGCACGGCTAATCATCTGAGGTTCCCGATCATGCTGGAATAGGATTTACCCTCCTTTTGCGTCTGTCACTACGCCCAGCACTCGCGAGTTTGAAGCTCGTCACAGTCATTCAGTCATCGAATCCTACTCGGAATACCACAGACAAGGTTTAGACTTTCCGGATTCTCTTGAATGCCGCCATCATTCTAGCTTACACCACGAAGATTCCGATTAAGAGATCTAAGAGATACTCATTCAATCTAAGGTAGAACGGAAGTGGTTGTCAGGCACGCGTTCATAGGGAATGATGATGATTGTCACGTTCATCACATTCAGGTTGAAGTGCGAATGAATATCTTAGAAGCGAAATAAGATGAATTGAATAGAAAACAGTAGTACTTTGCATTAATCTTTGAGGAACAGCAGAGCTCCACACCTTAATCTATGGAGTGTAGAAACTCTACCGTTAAAAATACATAAGTGAAAGGTCCAGGCATGGCCGAATGGCCAGCCCCCCTAAAACGTGATCACAGGATCAAAAATACAATCCAGGATGTCTAATACAATAGTAAAAAGTTCTATTTATACTAAACTAGTTACTAGGGTTTACAGAAGTAAGTAATTGATGTATAAATCCACTTCCGGGGCCCACTTGGTGTGTGCTTGGGCTGAGCTTGAATGTTACACGTGCAGAGGCTCTTTCTGGAGTTGAACGCCAGGTTGTAACGTATTTCTGGCGTTCAACTCTGGTTTGTGACTTGTTTCTGGCGTTTAACTCCAGACAGCAGCATAGAACTGGCGTTCAACGCCCTTTTACGTCGTCTAAACTCGGCCAAAGTATGGACTATTATACATTGCTGGAAAGCCCTGGATGTCTACTTTCCAACGAAATTGGAAGAGCGCCATTTTGAGTTCTGTAGCTCCAGAAAATCCACTTTGAGTGCAGAGAGGTCAGAATCCAACAGCATCAGCAGTCCTTCTTCAACCTCTGAATCTGATTTTTGCTCAAGTCCCTCAATTTCAGCCAGAAAATACTTAAAATCACAGAAAAACACACAAACTCATAGTAAAGTCCAGAAATGTGAATTTAACATAAAAACTAATGAAAACATCCCTAAAAGTAACTAGATCCTACTAAAAACATACTAAAAACAATGCCAAAAAGCGTACAAATTATCCGCTCATCACAACACCAAAATTAAATTGTTGTTTGTCCCCAAGCAACTGAAAATCAAATAGGATAAAAAGAAGAGAATATACTATAAATTCCAAACTATCAATGAAACATAGCTTCAATCATATGAGCGGGACTTATAACTTTTTGCCTCTTGAATAGTTTTGGCATCTCACTCTATCCATTGAAGTTCAGAATGATTGGCTTCTTTAGGAGCTCAGAGTTCAGATAGTGTTATTGATTCTCCTAGTTCAGTATGATGATTCTTGAACACAGCTTTTTTATGAGTCTTGGCCGTGGCCCTAAGCACTTTGTTTTCCAGTATTACCACCGGATACATAAATGCCACAGACACATAACTGGGTGAACCTTTTCAGATTGTGACTCAGCTTTGCTAAAGTCCCCAATTAGAGGTGTCCAGGGTTCTTAAGCACACTCTTTTTTTGCTTTGGACCTTGACTTTAACCGCTCAGTCTCAAGTTTTCACTTGACACCTTCACGCCACAAGCACATGGTTAGGGACAGCTTGGTTTAGCCGCTTAGGCCAGGATTTTATTCCTTTAGGCCCTCCTATCCACTGATGCTCAAAGCCTTGGATCCTTTTTATTTGCCCTTGCCTTTTGGTTTTAAGGGTTATTGGCTTTTTGCTCTTGCCTCTTGGTTTTAAGAGCTTTTGGCTCTTTCTGCTTGCTTTTTCTTTTTCTTTCTATATATATTTTTTTTCGCCTATTTTTTTTTCTGCAAGCTTTGTTCTTTGCTGCTTTTTCTTGCTTCAAGAATCATTTTTATGATTTTTCAGATTATCAAATAACATGTTTCCTAGTCATCATTCTTTCAAGAGCCAACATATTTAACATTCTTAAACAACAACTTCAAAAGACATATGCTCTGTTCAAGCGTACATTCAGAAAACAAGAAGCATTGTCACCACATCAATATAATTAAACTAAGTTCAAGGATAAATTCGAAACTCATGTACTTCTTGTTCTTTTGAATTAAAACAGTTTTCATTTAAGAGAGGTGATGGATTCATAGGACATTCATAACTTTAAGACAAAGTTACTAACTACTAATGATCATGTAATGAAGACACAAACATAGATAAGCAATTAACATAGAAAACGAAAAACAGAGAATGTAAGAACAAGGAATGAGTCCACCTTAGTGATGGTGGCATTTCCTTCTTGAGGAACCAATGATGTCCTTGAGCTCTTCTATGTCTCTTCCTTGTCTTTGTTGCTCCTCCCTCATTGCTTTTTGATCTTCTCTTATTTCATGAAGGATGATGGAGTGCTCTTGATGTTCCACCCTTAGTTGTCCCATATTGGAGCTTAATTCTCCTAGGGAGGTGTTGATTTGCTCCCAATAGTTTTGTGGAGGAAGATGCATTTGAGGCATCTCCGGGATCTCATGGTGATGAGATTCATGCGCCTCTTGAGCTCCATGAATGGGCTCTCTTGCTTGCTCCATCTTTTTCTTAGTGATGGGCTTGTCCTCTTTAGTGAGGATATCTCCCTCTATGTCGATCCCAGCCGAATTGCATAGGTGGCAAATGAGGTGAGGAAAGGCTAACCTTGCCATAGTGGAGGACTTGTCAGCCACCTTGTAGAGTTCTTGAGGTATAATCTCATGAACTTCCACCTCTTCTCCAATCATGATGCTATGGATCATGATGGCCCGGTCTATAGTAACTTCAGACTGGTTGCTAGTGGGAATGATTGAGCATTGAATGAACTCCAACCATCCTCTAGCTGCAGGCTTCAGGTCCAGTCTTCTTAGTTGAACCGGTTTGCCTTTTGAGTCAATCTTCCATTGAGCTCCTTCTACACATATGTCCATGAGGACTTGGTCCAACCTTTGATCAAAGTTGACTCTCCTTGTGTAGGGGCGTGCGTTCTCTTCCATGTTTGGCAAGTTGAACGCCAACCTCACATTTTCCGAACTAAATTCTAAGTATTTCCCCCGAACCATGGTGAGATAATTCTTTGGGTTCGGGTTCTTACTTTGATCATGGTTCCTAGTGATCCATGCATTAGCATAGAACTCTTGAACCATTAGGATGCTGACTTGTTGGATGGGGTTTGTTAGAACTTCCCAACCTCTTCTTTGAATTTCATGTCGGATCTTCGGATACTCATTTCTTTTGAGTTTGAAAGGGACCTCAGGGATCACCTTCTTCTTGGCCACAACATCATAGAAGTGGTCTTGATGGGCTTTGGAGATGAACCTTTCCATCTCCCATGACTCGAAGGTGGAAGCTTTTGTCTTCCCTTTCCCTTTTCTAGAGGATTCTCCGGTCTTAGGTGCCATCAATGGTAATGGAAAAACAAAAAGCTTATGCTTTTACCACACCAAACTTAGAATTTTGCTCGCCCTCGAGCAATAGAAGAAAGAATAGATGAAGAAGAAGAAGAAATGGAGGAGAGGGAGAAGGGGTTGTGTTGTGTGAAAATGAGGAAGAATGGAAGGCTTTATATAGGGGAGGGAGGGGGTTAAGTTTCGGCCATATAGGGTGGGTTTGGGTGGGAAATTGATTTTGAATTTTGAAGGTAGGTGGAGTTTATGAGGTAGGTTTATGGGGAAGAGTGGATGGATGTGAGTGGTGAAGAGGTGATGGGGAAGAGAGATTGAGGTGATTGGTGAAGGGTTTTGGGAAAGAGTGTTTATGGGATTGTGTGAAAGATGGGTGAGAAGAAGTGAGTGGAGGTAGGTGGGGATCCTGTGGGGTCCACAGATCCTGTGGTGATCCTGTGGGGTCCACAGATCCTGAGGTGTTCAAGGATTTACAACCTTGCACCAAATTAGGCATGTAAAATGCCCTTGCACACAACTCTGGGTGTTCAGCGCTAGGTTGGTGCTTGTTCTGGGCGTTGAACGCCCATTTGTAGCCTATTTTTGGCGTTGAACGCCAGAACCATGCTTGTTCTGAGCGTTCAGCGCCAGCTCTCCTCCAGGGTGCATTTCTGGCGTTCAAACGCCCAGATGCTGCCCATTTTTGGCGTTCAGTGCCAGAACCATGCTCTGTTCTGGTGTTGAACGCCCAAAACATGCTTCTTATTGGCGTTTAAACACCAGTAAGGTCTTCCTCCAGGGTGTAATTTTTCTTCTGCTGTTTTTGATTCTGTTTTCAATTTCTATATTTATTTTGTGACTCCACATGATCATGAACCTAATAAAACATGAAAAACAATGAAAATTAGATAAATAAACATTGGGTTGCCTCCCAACAAGCGCTTCTTTAATATCAATAGCTTGACAGTGGGCTCTCATGGAGCCTCACAGATGTGCAGAGCTTTGTTGAGACCTCCCAACACCAAACTTAGAGTTTGGATATGGGGGTTTGACACCAAACTTAGAGTTTGGTTGTGGCCTCCCAACACCAAACTTAGAGTTTGACTGTGGGGGCTTTGTTTGACTCTGCTTTGAGAGAAGCTTTTTCTGCTTCCTCTCCATGGATGCAGAGAGAGATCCTTGAGTTGTAAACACAAGGTTGTCCTCATTCAATTGAAGGATCAATTCTCCTCTGTCCACATCAATCACAGCTCTTGTTGTGGCTAGGAAAGGTCTTCCTAGGATGATGGATTCATCCTCTTCCTTTCCAGTATCCAAGACTATGAAATCAGTAGGGATGGAAAGGCCTTCAACCTTTACTAACACGTCCTCTACTTGTCCATAAGCCTGTTTTCTTGAATTGTCTGCCATCTCTAATGAGATTCTAGCAGCTTGTACCCCATAGATTCCCAGTTTCTCTATTACAGAGAGGGGCATGAGGTTTATCCCTGAACTAAGGTCACACAGAGCCTTAAAGATCATGGTGCCTATAGTACAAGGTATTATGAACTTTCCAGGATCCTGTCTCTTCTGAGGCAATGTTAGTTGATCCAGATCACTTAGTTCATTGGTGAACAAGGGAGGTTCATCTTCCCAAGTATCAATGCCAAATAATTTGGCATTTAGCTTCATGATTTCCCCAAGGAACTTGGCAGCTTGCTCTTCAGTAACATCCTCATTCTCTTCAGAAGAGGAATACTCATCAGAGCTCATGAATGGCATAAGGAGGTTCAATGGAATCTCTATGGTCTCTAGATGAGCCTCAGAGTCCTTTGGTTCCTTAGAGGGAAGCTCCTTATTGATCACTGGACGTCCTAGGAGGTCTTCCTCCTTGAGATTCACGTCCTCTCCTTCCCTTACAGGTTCGGCCATGGTGCTTACGTCAATGGCCTTGCACTCTCCTTTTGGATTCTCTTCTGTATTGCTTGGGAGAGTACTAGGAGGGATTTCAGTGATCCTTTTACTCAGCTGGCCCACTTGTGCTTCCAAATTTCTAATGGAAGACCTTGTTTCATTCATGAAACTTACAGTGGCCTTGGATAGATCAGAGACTAAGTTTGCTAAATTAGAGGTATTTTGTTCAGAGTTCTCTGTCTGTTGCTGAGTGGATGATGGAAAAGGTTTATTATTGTTAAACCTGTTTCTTCCACCATTATTAACGCCCTGTTGAGGCCTTTGATCCTTCCATGAGAGATTTGGATGATTTCTCCATGATGGATTATAGGTGTTTCCATATGGTTCACCCATGTAACTTGCCTCTGCTATTGCAAGGTTCTCAGGATCATAAGCTTCTTCTTCATAAGAAGCCTCTTGAGTACTGTTGGATGCAGCTTGCATTCCATTCAGACTTTGAGAAATCATATTGACTTGCTGAGTCAATATTTTGTTCTGAGCCAATATGGCATTCAGAGTATCAACTTCAAGAACTCTCTTCTTCTGAGGCGTCCCATTACTCACAGGATTCCTCTCAGAAGTGTACATGAACTGGTTATTAGCAACCATGTCAATGAGTTCTTGAGCTTCTGCAGGCGTTTTCTTTAGGTGAATGGATCCACCTGCAGAAGTATCCAATGACATCTTTGATAGCTCAGATAAACCATCATAGAATATATCCAGGATGGTCCATTCTGAAAGCATGTCAGAAGGACACTTTTTGGTCAGCTGCTTGTATCTTTCCCAAGCTTCATAGAGGGATTCACCTTCTTTCTGTCTGAAGGTTTGAACATCAGCTCTAAACTTGCTCAGCTTTTGAGGAGGAAAGAACTTTGAGAGTCCAACCACACTCTAGCTCTGTCTCTTACAGCAAAAGGGAAAAGTATGAGCCTGTAGACTTCAGGATCTACTCCATTAGTCTTAACAGTATCACAGATCTGCAAGAATTCAGTTAAGAACTGAAAAGGATCTTCAGATGGAAGTCCATGAAACTTGCAGTTCTGCTGTATCAGAGAAACTAGCTGAGGTTTCAGCTCAAAGTTGTTTGCTCCAATGGCAGGAATGGAGATGCTTCTTCCATGTAAATTGGAATTAGGTGCAGTAAAGTCACCGAGCATCCTCCTTGCATTATTGTTGTTGGGTTCGGCTGCCATCTCCTTTACTTGTTCGAAATTTTCAATAAGGTTGTCTCTGGATTGTTGTAATTTAGCTTCTCTTAGTTTTCTCTTCAGATTCCTTTCAGGTTCTGGATCAGCTTCAACAAGAATGCCTTTTTCTTTGTCCCTGCTCATAAGAAAGAGAGGAGAAAAAGAAAAGAAGAGAAATCCTCTATGTCACAGTAAAGAGGTTCCTTATTGTTAGTAGATGAATAAATAAATAGAATAAGATGAGAGAGGGAGAGGATTTTCGAAAATAATTTTTGAAAAAGAGTTAGTAATTTTCGAAAATAGTTTTTTTGAAAAAGGTTAGTAATTTTTCGAAATTTAAAATCAAAATTTAAAATAATTAGTTAATTAAAAAGAAATTTTTGAAAGAGAGGGAAGATATTTTCGAGAATTAGAGAGAGAGAGAATTAGTTAGGTGGTTTTGAAAAAGATAAAAAAAACAAACAAAAAGTTAGTTAGTTAGTTGAAACAAATTTTGAAAAGATAAGAAGTTAGGAAGTTAGAAAAGATATTTTGAAATCATATTTTTGAAAAAGATAAGATAAGAAGATATTTTTGAAAAGATATGATTGTAATTAGTTTTTGAAAAAGATTTGATTTTTAAAATCACAATCAATGACTTGATTCACAAGAAATCACAAGATATGATTCTAAAACTTAAAGTTTGAATCTTTCTTAACAAGCAAGTAACAAACTTGAAATTTTGAATCAAAACATTAATTGTTATTGTTATTTTCGAAAATATGATGTAAAATTAAGAAAAAGATTTTTTGAAAAATATTTTTGAAGTTTTCGAAAATAACTAAGAAAAATTAAAAAGATTTGATTTTTGAAAAAGATTTTTGAAAAAGATAAGATTTTCAAATTGAAAATTTGATTTGACTCATAAAAACAACTAGATTTTAAAAATTTTTGAAAAAGTCAAATCTAATTTTCGAAATTTTACGAGAGAAAAAGGGAAAGATATTTTTTTATTTTTGAATTTTTATGATGAGAGAGAAAAACAAGAAAAATGATGCAATGCATGAAAGTTATGGATCAAAACAATGAATGCATGCAAGAATTCTATGAATGTCAAGATGAACACCAAGAACACTATGAAGATCATGATGAACATCAAGAACACATTTTTGAAAAATTTTTAATGCAAAGAAAACATGCAAGACACCAAACTTAGAATTCTTTAATGCTTAGACACTAAGAATCCAAGAATGCATATGAAAAACAAGAAAAGACACAAACCATGCAAATGCAAAGATCAAACAAGAAGACTTACCAAGAACAACTTGAAGATCATGAAGAACACTATGAATGCATGAAAATTTTCGAAAAAAATGCAAGATGAGTATGCAATTGACACGAAACTTATAACATGACACATGACTCAAACAAGAAATACAAATTTTTTTTTTTATTTTTATGATTTTATGATTTTTTTGTATTTTCTTTTAATTTTTTCGAAAATCATTTTGAAAAAGAAAAATAAGGATTCCAAAATTTTTAATATGAATTCCATGAATCTTATGCTCTTTAGTCTAAAGCTCCAATCAAAGGGTTAGGCATGGCTTAATAGCCAGCCAAGCTTTAGTATGTAACTTAGACATGACATGGCTAACATGCCCTACAGTCATGGCTTTACAGCCAGCCAGGCTTCAACATGCTTTATGAAACACTAGAATTCATTCTTAAAAATTCTGAAGAAAAATATATTTTTGAAAACATTTTTTTGTTTTTTTTTTCTTTGAAAACAAAGGAGAAATTTTTGAAAGAGATTTTTGAAAAATTTTTTGAAAACTTTTTGAAAAGAAAACGAAAAGAAAGTTACCCAATCTGAGCAACAAGATGAACCGTCAGTTGTCCAAACTCGAACAATCCCCGGCGACGGCGCCAAAAACTTGGTATGCGAAATTGTTACTCAGGTTGTAAATTATTACATATCTTCACAACTTCGCATAACTAACCAGCAAGTGCACTGGGTCGTCCAAGTAATACCATACGTGAGTAAGGGTCGAATCCCACGGAGATTGTTGGTATGAAGCAAGCTATGGTCACCTTGTAAATCTCAGTCAGGCGGATATAAAATAGTTATGTAGTTTTCGAAATTTAGTATTAAAAGAAGGATAGAAATACTTATGTAATTCATTGGTGAGAATTTCAGATAAGCGTATAGAGATGCTTTCGTTCCTCTGAACCTCTGCTTTTCTTGCTGTCTTCATCCAATCAGTCTTACTCCTTTCCATGGCTGGCTTTATGCAAGGGCATCACCGTTGTCAGTGGCTACATCCCCTCCTCTTGTGAAAATGGTCCAAGATGCCCTGTCACGGCACGGCTAATCATCTGAGGTTCCCGATCATGCTGGAATAGGATTTACCCTCCTTTTGCGTCTGTCACTACGCCCAGCACTCGCGAGTTTGAAGCTCGTCACAATCATTCAGTCATCGAATCCTACTCGGAATACCACAGACAAGGTTTAGACTTTCCGGATTCTCTTGAATGCCGCCATCATTCTAGCTTACACCACGAAGATTCCGATTAAGAGATCTAAGAGATACTCATTCAATCTAAGGTAGAACGGAAGTGGTTGTCAGGCACGCGTTCATAGGGAATGATGATGATTGTCACGTTCATCACATTCAGGTTGAAGTGCGAATGAATATCTTAGAAGCGAAATAAGATGAATTGAATAGAAAACAGTAGTACTTTGCATTAATCTTTGAGGAACAGCAGAGCTCCACACCTTAATCTATGGAGTGTAGAAACTCTACCGTTAAAAATACATAAGTGAAAGGTCCAGGCATGGCCGAATGGCCAGCCCCCCTAAAACGTGATCACAGGATCAAAAATACAATCCAGGATGTCTAATACAATAGTAAAAAGTTCTATTTATACTAAACTAGTTACTAGGGTTTACAGAAGTAAGTAATTGATGTATAAATCCACTTCCTGGGCCCACTTGGTGTGTGCTTGGGCTGAGCTTGAATGTTACACGTGCAGAGGCTCTTTCTGGAGTTGAACGCCAGGTTGTAACGTATTTCTGGCGTTCAACTCTGGTTTGTGACTTGTTTCTGGCGTTTAACTCCAGACAGCAGCATAGAACTGGCGTTCAACGCCCTTTTACGTCATCTAAACTCGGCCAAAGTATGGACTATTATACATTGCTGGAAAGCCCTGGATGTCTACTTTCCAACGAAATTGGAAGAGCGCCATTTTGAGTTCTGTAACTCCAGAAAATCCACTTTGAGTGCAGAGAGGTCAGAATCCAACAGCATCAGCAGTCCTTCTTCAACCTCTGAATCTGATTTTTGCTCAAGTCCCTCAATTTCAGCCAGAAAATACCTGAAATCACAGAAAAACACACAAACTCATAGTAAAGTCCAGAAATGTGAATTTAACATAAAAACTAATGAAAACATCCCTAAAAGTAACTAGATCCTACTAAAAACATACCAAAAACAATGCCAAAAAGCGTACAAATTATCCGCTCATCAGGGCACCCTACCAATTTGAAAAATTTTTGTTGAACTTGCTTGAAAGAATTTATTTTGGAACATGGTTTTTGAGCTAAGAACACAAGCTTGTGAGATTTGAGCCTAATTGTGTGGTTACATCTTATAACCACTTATTTTCCTTCTTGTGTGCATTATTCTCTTTCTATGATTATAATCTTTTATTTGTTTGATTCTCTATGTCCATTATTTTGTGTATTCATGAATTTATATTATTGATGCCATTATTTCATTAACTCACTTATCCAAATAGCCTACCTTTTATCTTCCATTGTTAGCCAATTTGAGCCTATGCTTAACCAACTTGTTCTTAATTTAGCACATTACAAGCCTTAAAGCGGAAAACAATAAATATCCTTATTTGGATCTTTGATTAGCTTAGGCTAGAGTATGTGTATTATTCAAGTGTGGGAATCTTGGGACATTGGGGGAATAAAAGGGTAGTTTTGTATTTTTATTGAAATTATTGGGAATTGGGTACATGCTCATGTATTAATAAAATGTATAGGCCTTATGTATTGATGTTCTTGTATATAGTTTGAAAGAAAAAAAATGAATGAGAAAAATAAAAGAAAAAGAAAAAGAAAAAAATGAAAAAGAAAAGAAAAGGAAAAAAAATAGAATAAGTAAGAAAAAAAAGGAAGAAAAACAATAAAAAGGGTACAAAATGCCCCAAAGTAAAGTTCAATAAGAATCAATGCATAAGTGTTGTGAAATGAAAGAAAGTGCATGAGTATGTAGAAAAGTGAAGAATGGGTAGTTAGCTCTGTTTAGAATTGTATAGGTTGCTATATAGGTTAGGTGGGAAGTTTAAGGTAATCAAAGATTCAAATTTCAACTCCACTTGACCAAATATGCATCCTTACCTTGACCCTAACCCCATTACATCCTATGAGAAGACCTCATGATGAATGTATGCATGCATGAAATATATGTTGATTGTTGGAAGAAAAACAAATCTTAGAAAGCATGATTAGGGGAGAATTGAGAGAATCGACCCTATACACTTGAGCAACTAGAGTGCAAACACTTCTGGTGAGGGTTCGGTGCTCAATTCCTTGATTCCCGGCTTTCATGGGCATTCTTCTTGCAAGTCTACTTGAACTTCGTTTTTATACTTGAATTGGTAGGATTCATGAGTCGTCATAGGACCTTAGCCCTACTTGTGCATGTATGTCTTGGAGATTGATTTATTTTTAACCAAGTTGGTAGAATCATTTTGCATTTAGTTACATTCATATAGATAGATGCATTTAGGTTATTTACATTGAATAAATGTTGATATCCTTTGCTTTCTCTTGGTTTAAGCATGAGGACATGCTTGGTTTAAGTGTGGGGAGGTTGATAAACCCCATATTTAGGGTTTATCTTGTGTTGAATTTAGAGGGTTTTGTCAACCTTTCTCCCATTTATCCAATGAAATAGCATGGTTTTGTAAATTCTCCTTTAATTGTGCTTAAGAATGAAAACATGCTTTTTAGGTCCTTAATTATTTAATCTTGATTTACCTTTGATTCTATTATATGCCTTGATATGTTTGTTAAGTGATTTCAGATTTAGGAGGCAAATATTGGATCAAGGGAATGAAGGAAAAGCATGTAAAAATGGAGAACTCATGAAGAAATGAAGGAATCGCAAAAGCTGTCAAGCCGACCTCTTCGCACTTAAACGACCATAACTTGAGCTACAGAGGTCCAAATGATGCGGTTCTAGTTGCGTTGGAAAGCTAACATCCGGGGCTTCGAAATGATATAAGATTTGTCATAGTTGCATTCGCGCATAGGGGCACGCACGCAAACGGTGCGCGGACGCACCGATGGTGGCACATGCTTCACTTAATGCAACCCGTGGCCAGCGATTTTAGAAGCCTTGTGGGCCCAATCCAACTCATTTCTGATGCTATTTAAGCCAAGGATTGAAGGGGAATCAATATACTTTTGGATACTTTTAACACATTATTTGAGTTTAGGTTAGTTTTGGAGGGAAAGTTAGTTTTTAGAGAGAGAAGCTCTCACTTCTCTCTAGGATTAGGAATTAGGATTAGGATTAGTTCTTAGATCTAGGTTTTCATTCATGCTTCCCTCTACTTTTGCTTCTTAATTCTTTGTTGTTGCAATCATCTTCTTCTATTCTTTTGTTGTAATTTCTTTTATGTTGCTTTTATACTTTGTTGTAGATCTACTTTTGTTCCTTCTCTTCTCTTTCAATTCAATTAGAGGTAATTCATAATAATTGTGTTCCTTTTGATTGTTGTTATTGATTTCTTACAATAATTGTTGTTAGATTTTATTGTTGTTATCCATTTACTATGCTTTTCTTTAGTGCCTTCCAAGTGTTTGATGAAATGCTTGGTTGGATTTTAGTGTAGGTTTTGTTCCTCTTGGCTATGGTAGAGTAATTAGTGACGCTTGAGTTATCTAATTCCTTTGTCGATTGATAATTAGAAGTTGCTAATTGATTTGGATACCACTAAAGCTAGTCTTTCCCTTGGGAGTTGGCTAGGACTTGTGGAATCAAATTGATTCATCCACTTGACTTTCCTCCATGGTTAAGAGGTTAACTAAGTGGTAGCAATGGACAATTCTCATCACAATTGAGGAGGATAATGAGGATAGGACTTCCAATTCTCATAACCTTGCCAAGAGCTTTTCATAGTTGTTAGTTTATTTTCATTGCATTTTACATTACTTGTCTCCTAATTCAAAAACCCCCAAAGATACTTCATAACCAATAACAAGGACACTTTATTGCAATTCCTAGGGAGAACGACCCGAGGTTAAATACTTCGGTTTATAGATTTTAGGGGTTTGTACTAGTGACAGACAAATTTTTGTATGAAAGGACTATTGTTGGTTTAGAAACTATACTTACAACGAGGATTCATTTGTGAATTCTAGACCACACAAAAGTCTAATCATCACTCCCCTCTTAAATACTAATCCTAAACAAATTTCAAATTCAAACTTAAAACAGAATCAAAATTCAAATGAAATCCAATCTAACTAATTAATGTTTTTCTCTAGCCAAGCTTTCAATCTTTTCTTCTTGAAAAATTCTCAATCAATGCTGTGATTAGTGGGTTTTTGGTTGAGCTTTGAGAAAATCAGATAATTGTTGAAGAGGATTAGAGGACTTAGTGGGTAAATTGAGTCCCTAGAGAGTGATTAGAGTTTCACGTGAAGGATTCATGTCACACGTGGAGCTCAAACTCAATTTGTTTCACTTACTGGATGGATTACATTGGACGTGGAAAGTCTCACATGGTATGTGGCTTTGTTTTCCCTCAATTTTGGCCTTTGTTTGCTCTATAACATTGTATGTAGAAAAACTCACGTCCCACGTAAACTAGGTGTTGTGCATACGCATGCTATGTAACACCCTAACTTTTAGCACCTCATGATCGTACTAAAAGTTCGGGCGTCGCCTACCTCTACTCCTTAAATTTCATACTATATTTATTTAATATTGAGCCTTTGCGAATATGAACCGAAACCTTTAATTAAGAAAACGAAGATTCTTTATTTTAAATCATATTCTAACAACTCAACTCGTGAATATAATCTTCTATACTCCTGTAGCTCCTCACTAAGTCGCACCTGTAGCTGAAAGGGGTCGAAATAGGGGGTAAGAACTGGGGAGTTCTTAATAGGGTCGGGGTGTATACTTATATTCATTTTATTTTATTCCTTAGTCAACAGTAACACACCACAAAACACAGACAAACTTCAACAAAGCATGACAAGTAATTCACACAGGAGTCAATTAACCAAGAAACACACAGACACGTTCACAGAATTTCACAACATAGATATATGCACAAACAACTATGATGCATGTCTAGTCCTATATAGGCTGTGAGCTCATGTATCGATTTGTTGCCCAATTCCCGACACTAGTCCTGAGATAAGCGTTTCTTGATTCTTTTCTTTCTCTCTTCTTTTCTCTCCTATCACTTCATAATATAAATTATCTTCGCATTATTCCCTCGTCTTTCCCTAAGTGTCTTATGAAAAGGAGTTATAAAGTACTTTAATTAAGTTTGCATTCTCTAAAGCTTTTAAAATCACTCTATTTGCTCTTCTCTCACTTGTAATAATATTAATAATATCTTTACTAGATAATATTCTTAATAAAATTATAACAATAATATAAATAAAAAAATTTAAATGACAAATAAATAATATTTATCTCTATTCTTAAAAACTTAGCATTGTAAAGCTTTTATTCTTAAACTCTTGTTATCTATGTTTTAAATCTCAAACTTTTAAATATTTTATTTTTAACTCAACATTTTTACAAAATTATATTTGAAATCCCACTTATCTCAGTATTTATAAAAGTAACCCTAAACTTTTATAAGTTTTCATTTTTACCCCCATATTTTATTTATTACGCAAAATACCCACAAACTTATATAATTACAAATCGAACCTCGATTTTCATATACAAATATAATGTTACCCTTTAGAAATAAAATTTAATTACTAATATTTCTCTTATACCATAGCCGAAACCCTTAACCTTTTTCTTTCAAAATATTACTTGTATTTTAATCTGTTTTTGAGTTTTTCGATTACCGATTCGCCGTAAGTTTTAATTTAATCTCTTGGCCATCAAACCTCACCAAAACAGTTACAATATATTGCAAAAATTCATCACAAAATGATATCCCAACCCAAAATTTCCCAAAACAGTTCGGTCCCTGCTGGTTTCATCACAGCCAATCCATGAACTTCTCAAATACATGAATATATTGCAAAAATTCAACATAAACTCAATCAAACTCAATCAATAATCAATCATAATATCAAATCACTTATTCAACACACATTTTCTCATTGAAAATTTATCGAAATCCTACCTTCGTACGAAATCAAAATACTCGAAGCTCTGGAGAAGCTTTCTGATCGAGCTGCCAAAGAAGAAAACGTCAGAAATCGCCTATGCCTCCCAGAACTCCAATTGACCGAACTCAACGAAAAAAAAAATTACGTCACCGTCAACTTCTACCAAACAAAAGTGACACCAATACGTAAAAGAGGAAGATACAAAAACTTTTATCGGATTAAATTTTTTATTAGAGTTACAGATCTCAATAAATCGAGCGCCAAAGATGGAAGGTTCCATGGTTCTCCTCACGGTTCACTCTCTTTCTTTCCTTTTGTTAATGGTTCGGTGGTGAATGAAAGAAAATGAGAGTGATTAAAGGCTAATGGTGTTAAATGAAAATTTGTGGTATTAAATCTCATTAGGTTTCATAAGTATATATATGTATATAAGCATGTAAACCACGTTTTTGTTCTTCCTTTTGTTTCCTTATTGGCTTCGACCACTTTCTTTCTTCTTTTCTTCTTTCTTTTTTTTTTTTAACTTTCATAATAATAATGATAATGATAATGATAATAATTAAAGTTCTTTTATCTTTTTTGAAATATCTCATTACAATAAAAATTATTTAAAAAGTCTAATAAATTTTAAATTCAAAGTATCATAAAATTTAATTTAATTATTTTTAAAAAAATAATTTTTTTAAAAATAAAATTCTCAATAAATATAATAAATCATAAATTACTCATTGTTTAATTTTCAAAAACTCAGGTTATTATATCCTACCCACCTTACAAAAATTTTTGCCCTCGAAATTGTTACTTTGAAACAAATTCGAACCTAAATAAAAAAAAAAGTAGGATCCATGAAGAGAAATGCACGCAGAGTCAAAGATAGTATTCGAAAGAAGTCAAGTAGATAATTAGATTTACAAGCAAACAAAGGTATACAAGAACGATAAGGAATGGTTGGAAAATAATCAAATCACATTCTGAGAAGTTCCAAAGCAAGAATTTCAATGAAGATAGATAATGAAGGAAGAGATGCACGATTTCGTGTAGCACGAATAAAGAATATACTTCGAAACCAAGCTAACTTTGCAATCTCTAACGTTCCCAAACCCTGTAAGTTGCATTACCTATTACTTCTATTTCATCCATGATAATCCATTAGTGTTCCCATATACATAAGTCATTAGTAAGTTGGCCAAACTTAATACTATGAGAAATGCAATGGTCGACTAACAACATTAATCAACAGATAGTCATGCATATAAAATCTAAACTTTGTCATTAAGACAAGTCCTATCGCATGACAGACACTCAGAGTATGCAGTAAAGCATAGTCAGCCCAGTCCCAAGGCTCTAACAGGAATGAACTACTCTGATACCATAATGTAACACCTTAACTTTTAGCACCTCATGATCGTACTAAAAGTTCGGGCGTCACCTACCTCTACTCCTTAAATTTCATACTATATTTATTTAATATTAAGCTTTTACGAATATGAACCGAAACCTTTAATTAAGAAAACGAAGATTCTTTATTTTAAATCACTTAACTACAAAGGTATATATATACTCACATAGCATTAAATACATAGATTTATTTCAAGATTCTCAAAATAAATCCTAACCCTCTAAAAACTAAAAACAATAAATGATGAGGAAAAGATAATTCTAACAACTCAACTCATGAATATAATCTTCTATGCTCTTATAGCTCCCCACTAAACCTTCGCACCTGTAGCTGAAAGGGGTCGATATAGGGGGTAAGAACTGGGGAGTTCTTAATAGGGTCGGGGTGTATACTTATATTCATTTTATTTTATTCCTTAGTCAACAACAACACACCACAAAACACAGACAAACTTCAACAAAGCATGACAAGTAATTCACACAGGAGTCAATTAACCAAAAAACACACAACCACATTCACAGAATTTCACAACATAGATATATGCGCAAACATGTATGATGCATGTCTAGTCCTGTACAGGCTGTGAGCTCATGTATCGATTTGTTGCCCGATTTCCGACCCTGATCCTGAGATAAGCGTTTTATATCGCCGTCTCTATCTCAGCCAACGTCCCCTCTATGAGCGTTACGCATTTCCGTCCTCCTGGGGGAACCTTCCTTTCGGTCTCCAGTGAGTGCTATGTAACACCCTACCATACAGAGTCTTATGCTTAAGTCATAATTCAGAGATGGCAAGGTATTACGACCTCTAAAATAAAAATTTAGTACGTATAGTAGTATGAATAATTGATTATAACTAGGAGCCTTTTTAGAAAAAGGGGGGTAAACAAAAACCGTAACTCGAACGCGCAACACTCCGATCGATAACGTAACGAGCAAAGGATAAGCTAACGCAAGATCATATATATACAAAGGAGTGTCAAAAACAGGAATATCAAGACTCGAGATCCGGCTGCGAAGATAACCGGTCCGAGCATAATAATATATACATATAATAAAATAAGGAAACCCCAAAGGAAACCCAAAGGGACACAAATACATACAACCTATTCTCCAAAATCCCCTCTAGAAGGAGTCATCACAGTTTGTATTATTTAATGGAGATAAAAGTATCTAAACAAGATATATAAACCAAAACAGAGTCCCAAGAACAAAGGATCTTCGCTAATCCAGAAGTCTCCAGCATGCCTCAACGAGAAGCCTCGCGTCCTGCATCTGAAAACCACAAAATCCGCATGGGTGAGAACCAGAGGTCCCCAGCACGGTAACAGCTTCCACATATATAATACATAATAATAGAGGAAAGCCAAAGGCAATCCTAGAACTTCCTCCAGATAATATCAAAGCTTATAAACAAGCTAAACCATATAAGGGTATCTGACTAAAGATTCTTCAGTCTAACTAATACTTCCCTTTCCAATTCCTTCAAACCTCCCAACCACCAGCAGGAGTATATTATAGCAAACACAGTTATATCAGACAAAGAATATACAAATAGGAGCAGTTAAGACATTTAGACAATTAGCAAGTAATATGCAGTCAAATAGGCAATCTCAAACAATTCACATAGTATGCATATGATGAATGCCTGTCCCTAGTGGCTGATGATATCATCTGTCGGTTATAGAGCCAACCCGACAAGTCCTGGTAGCTAACCATTGGACTGTCCCTCTGTCGCGCATCCCCAACTCGAGTTATACTCGTTATAAACTTGATCATAAACATGATCCATATCCATCACCCTCACTGGTGAATATTTCGGGGGCGAGCTCATCCGGGTCTTTCACAGTGCCCGGCCACACTTACGACATAGGGTCAACAGAGTCTCGAGCCTCCACCTGGAGCACGTGGTGGCTAGCCACTGCTTTCTCCCAGGGATCTCGTGCCTCTGATAGTGGAAGTGCAAATCTCAATTATCAATAATTCAGCATAAGCATGCATGAATTCTCATCCATGGATCAACATCCATATCAGCCATCCGGCTCACGGTTCAGTCCAGAACCAGCCAATATTCATATTATACACAGCCTTTCCGGCTCACGGTTAAATCCATAACCAGCCGTTTCATTAGCAATTATAGCCTTTCGGCCCATGGCTTAACAAGCACTTCCACCACCATCCTCCGCATCTCACATAATCATCTTGATCCTCATTGATCATTCATTTTTCCCTTGCTTCACTCGCAAGTTACCTCATTCACTAGCCCCTTTTTAATAGCTAGGCATGTCATAATGATTTAAGACATAAATGGTGAGATTGGAGGCTTAGAAGTATGAGATTTGGCTTTTAAAACTCAAAAATCAACTTTGGGATGAAAACAGGGCCACGCGTACGCGCACTCCACGCGCACGCGTGGATGGCCTCAAAAACTCATCGACGCGCAAGCATCATGCACGCTAACGCGTGGATTAAAGATTTGCCAATCGACGCGCACGCGCCAACCACGCGTACGCGCGGGTGTTCTCGTGCCCCAGGCACAACACTAGCACAGTTCTGGCATAACTCTCTGGAAAAATGGCTGGGCATTGGGTGCAGCACAATCGGCGCACCCGCGCACATCACGCGCACGCGTGGATGGCGCTTTTTGGAAGATCGGCGCGTACGCGCCAGGTGCGCCCACGCGCAAGGGGTCATTCTGCTAAAAATTTTCTAAGTTAAAAGCTGCAGAATTCACAGATTTAAACCCCAATCTTCCAACGGACATAACTTCCTCATTTTAAATCGTTTTTCACCCGTTCTTTTAACGGCATGGACATCCCGGATCCAATTTCATTTCTAAACAGATTTGGTACAAAACGGAGATCCGTAGTCCAAGTTATGTCCCGCCAAAGTGTGCCCAAAAACCATATTTTCATACAAAACCACAAAGTGCCAATTTCAAAACAAGCCATTTGCAACTCTTTTCAAAACCAATCAAAACATGCCCGGTTCATCCCTTTTCTTTAAAATCAATCAAAATATATCAAATTCAACATCAAGCCTCCTCAACTCACACATTGACACATTACCACAAATTACCAAAATCACTATCTCATCATTTTGCCCCACTTCACCCAAGTGGCTCAAACTCAAACACATGGACATATCATATACTATTCCTCATGCCAATTCTCAACAACACCAATTCCAATAAATTATTATTGTACACAATCAACATCATACTCACCATCAACATGGTTCAACCCACAATTCAACCATAACCAATCATCAAGTATATATCACAACATGCATATTTCTCATACATCATACCACTAAGGCATTAATAATCATCATCACATATATGACCACATCATATATCTCAATCATTCAACAACATCAACAATTCAATGCCTATCTTAGAGCCTCTAGCCTAAGTATTTCCTACCACATTACATATTAGATACGGGAAACCGAAACCATACCTTAGCCGATTTTCCCAAGCTCCCCCGGAGCACTTCCAAACCACTTATCCACAAGCTCTCAAGGCCTCAACACCTCCAAGAACAGATTTTTCACCACCAAACCCTTTCCAAGCTTTTCAAAGTCACCAATCAAGCTCCAATACCCACACATACACAACCTAAGCCACAACCATCATACCCATACACAACATCTCAAAACCCAAACATCATAGAACAACAAAATCACACTAGGGTTGAGAATCTTACCACACCCAAGGTCCAAGGAGACAAGATTAACCTTCTCCTTCAAGAGAGTTGGGTCCTATAACATCAAAGAACCCAAAATCTCAACATTTTACCCATGAAACTCGAAAATAAGGGCTGGAATTTCGAACAGAAACACGTGGCTTACCTCAAGATTAGTTGTATGGGTTTTGTAGAGCTCTCCGCGGTGAACGCGTGGCCGCAAACGGAGCGGCAATCGGAGCTCTAGATCAAAAGTTATGGTGGTTTGAAGATCAAGTGAGAGATAGAGGTTTGAGAGAGTGTTCTTCCCCCATTTCTTCTCTTTTTCAGCGTGTTTGGTGTTGTGTGAGGAGAGAGAGTGCTGAAAACTAGGGTTTTGGTTTAGTTTAGTTGGGCCAAGGGCCCACTTTGGGTCCGGTTGGACCGGTTTGGCCCGTTCGGTCCAATCTTGGTCCGATTTCCATAAAATTGGTACCGAAATTCTCGTCTCAATTTCCTCTATCATATTAAGCCATAAAAATATCATTTTTGGCTTTCTAGAATAAATTCTCATATATGGGTTAATTAGCCGTTAATTAACCGGGTCTTACATTCTACCCACCTAATTGGGAATTTTGCCCACAAAATTCAAATTCAAATTCAATTACCTGAGAATAAGTGCGGATAATCCGTTCGCATCTCCGACTCAAGTTCCCAAGTGTGTTCCTCAACACCGCCTCGACTCCAAGCCACTTTGACTAATGAAACCTCTTTTCCACGCAACCGTTTGATACTAGTATCATCAATTCTGACTGGAGCCACTGGAAGCGTCAAATCTTCTCTTAACTGAACCGATTCGGGTTCTAACACATGGCTAGCATCAGGAGTGTACTTTCGAAGCTGCGACACGTGAAATACGTCGTGCAGGTTTGAAAGATGGGGTGGTAAAGCCACCCGATACGCCACCGGCCCAATCCTCTCCAAGATCTGAAATGGACCAATGTATCGAGGATTCAACTTCTTTGCTTTAATCGCTCTACCTACTCCTGTGGTCGGAGTAACTTTCAGGAAAACATGATCTCCTGCCTCAAATTCTAAGGGCTTCCGCCTTTGATCGGCGTAACTCTTTTGACGACTCTGCGCCGTAAGCATCCTATCTCGGATTTTCTTGACTTGTTCAGTGGTCTCAGCTATCATTTCCGGCCCCAACAAGCCTTTCTCTCCAGCTTCATACCAACATAGTGGAGATTGACATTTTCTCCCATACAAAGCCTCATACGGAGCCATTCCGATGCTCGCATGGTAACTATTATTGTATGCAAACTCTACTAATGGCATATACCGATCCCAACTCGCCGGTTGGTCCAAAACACAAGCTCTCAACATATCCTCTAGCGTTTGGATCGTCCTCTCGGATTGACCATCTGTTTGAGGATGGTACGCTGTACTCAAGCTTAATCGAGTTCCAAAAGCTTTCTGAGATGCACCCCAGAACCTCGAAGTGAAACGAGGATCTCTATCAGAGATTATAGTAGCAGGTACACCATGGAGTCTCACAATCTCCTTTATGTATAACCGAGCTAGCTCCTCAAGGGTGTAAGTCATCCGAACGGGTAAAAAGTGAGCTGACTTCGTCAGTCGGTCCACGATCACCCAGATAGCATCAAAACCAGTCCTAGTCCTTGGCAATCCCGACACAAAGTCCATTGCAATACTTTCCCACTTCCATTGCGGAACCTCTAAGGGTTGCAACATCCCGGAAGGTCTTTGATGTTCAATCTTTACCTTTTGACAAGTTAAGCACTTTGAAACATATTCCGCCACATCATTCTTCATACCCGGCCACCAAAACATCGCCTTTAAATCATGGTACATCTTAGTACTCCCCGGGTGAATGGAGAATCCGCTTTTGTGTGCCTCCTTTAAGATATCTTGCCTCAAAGTGCCAACATCCGGCACAATGATCCTACCCTTGAATCTCCATAACCCATCTTTTTCTTCCGACACTCTCCACTGTTTTCCTTGCTCGATAGCCGGTAACACCTTCCATAACGCTTCATCATTTTCATGAGCCTTTAGGAGTTCGGACTTAAAGTCACTCGAGATTTCTAATCGGCTCAAACACAAGGTTCCAGATACTTCTCGAGCACCAATTTTTAGACTCTCGAATCCCTTGAGCAACTTCTCCTCTTGAAGCATCATCCAAGACGCATATAACGACTTTCGACTTAACGCATCCGCCACTATATTCGCCTTTCCAGGATGGTAATTTAACTCAAAATCATAGTCTTTCAACAATTCCATCCACCTCCTTTGCCTCATATTAAGCTCTTTCTGATCAAAGAGGTATTTCAAGCTCTTGTGATCGGAAAAGACTTGGAACTTAACCCCATAGAGATAATGCCTCCACACCTTCAAGGCAAACACAACCGCAGCGAGTTCCAAATCGTGCGTAGGATAACTAACTTCGTGAGGTCTCAATTGTCGTGAGGCATACGCCACCACATTATGATGCTGCATCAGCACGCACCCTAGGCCCTTTAACGATGCATCACAGTACACCTCAAAAGGCTCGTTCGGCTCAGGTAACACTAACACAGGTGCAGTGGTCAACTTTTTCTTCAATGTCTGAAAGCTCTCCTCGCACTCAGGAGTCCAAACAAACGGAGTGTCTTTGCGAGTTAACTTTGTCAACGGCAAAGCTAATTGCGAAAAGCCTTTGATGAATCTTCGGTAATAGCCAGCTAAACCCAGAAAACTCCTTATCTCAGTTACTGTGGTTGGTTGCTTCCAATCCATCACAGCTTCTACCTTGGTTGGATCTATGGCTATTCCCTTCTTACTCACCACGTGACCCAAAAACTTCACCTCACTCTTCCAGAACTCACACTTAGACAGTTTCGCATAGAGTTTCTTCTCCTTTAAAATCTGCAACACGGTCCGCAAGTGTTCCGCATGCTCTTCTTCAGTCTTGGAGTAAATTAGTATATCGTCAATGAAGACAACCACGAATTTATCCAGAAACGGACGGAACACTCTATTCATGTAATCCATGAATACTGCAGGAGCGTTCGTCAACCCAAAGGACATTACAGTATACTCGTAATGACCATAACGAGTCCTGAAAGCGGTCTTAGGGATATCCTCACCCCTCACCCTTATCTGGTGATAACCGGATCGCAAATCAATCTTAGAGAAAACCCCAGCTCCTTGTAACTGATCCATGAGATCATCAATCCTCGGTAATGGGTACTTATTCTTTATGGTGACCTTGTTCAGCTGCCTGTAATCCACACAGAGCCGCATACTTCCATCTTTCTTCTTTACCAGTAACACTGGAGCTCCCCACGGGGAAACACTTGGTCGGATAAAGTTCTTACCCAACAATTCCTCTAACTGAGACTTTAGCTCGGCCATCTCTAACGGTGACATCCTATAAGGAGCACTTGAGATTGGTCCCGCCCCAGGCACCAATTCAATAGCAAACTCGACCTCTCGGTTAGGTGGGAATTCCTCAATATCATCGGGAAACACTTCCGGAAACTCACACACTACTGGAATCTGATCCAACCTTTGATCATCACCCGAAACACCAGTGGTTAACAACAGAATACCCTGACATTCGATTCCAGAACAGTTCACCATCATCGAATTCAAGTAATAATTATTTACCACGACCGGCCCTTCTGTATCTTCCGGCATAAAGTACACTGACTTTGTAGAACAATCAAGCAGGACATGGTTCTCAGATAACCAGTCCAATCCCAAAATAAGGTCAAGACCGATCATCGGTAAGCAGATTAAATTATGGACAAAATCACGCTGCTTGAACCTAAACAAAACTTTCGGGCATCCTAGCCTAGTTACCATGGCTTCATGGGTAGCATTATACACTTTTAAGTCATAACCAAAGGTTACGATCTTCAACCCTAACTCATGGGCTTTCTCAAATGCAATGAATGAATGCGATGCTCCCGAATCAAATAAAGCATTTAAAGTTTGACCAGCCATTTCACAGTTACCTCGAATGAGTGTCTCGGATCCCTCTGCACCCACAGCTGAGGTGGTGAACACCCGACCAGTCTGTTGTGCTTTCCCAGCACCTTGCTTTTGCTTCTCTGGACAACTTGCGGCTTTATGCCCCGCTTTTCCACAATTGTAGCACAAACCCCATCCGGCCTTGCATGGTACTCCCGGATGGTGACTCCCACACCTAGTACAAGCTTGTTCATTCTGAGGTTGCTTCCCAAACTTCTTCCCTTGGAAATTGTTGTTGTTGTTGGGCCTCCTGAAAGAGCTTCCCCTCTTGAAAGACGGACCTCTAGGTGCAAAGCCCTTCCCTCGGTTCTGTGGAAATAAACCTTTGTGACTCCCTTTCTCAGCGGTTGCCCTTTTCACACACTCCTCAGCAACCCTACACTTGTTCACTAATTCGGAGAAAGTCCTAATCTCCATTGGTCCTACTGAACTGAAGATATCACTCCGGAGTCCTCCTTCATACTTAACACACTTCCATTCCTCATATTCCACCGGAGTCCCTTGGCACATACGAGAGAACCTGAACAGCTCCTCAAACTTGTCAGTATACTCTGATATGGACATAGTACCCTGCTTCAGCTGTAACAATTCAAGTTCCTTAGCCGTCCTAGCAGAAGTCGGAAAGTACTTCTTATAGAACTCTTCTTGAAAGACATTCCAGGTGATATAGTCATCACCCTGCTGCAGAAGACGTCGGATGCCTTGCCACCAATGCGACGCTTCACCGGTGAGCATATAAGTGGAAAACTCGACACGCTGTCCTTCAGGTACCACTTGTGCTTGTAATGCTCGCTCTATAGCCTGAAACCATGTATCAGCCTCAGTCGGGCTAGTAGTTCCCTTGAACTTAGGCGGATTAACCTTCAAAAAGTTTGCCAAGGTCATCGGACCCTGAACTCCACCTCCATCATTACCATGGTTGTTCATCTGTTGACCAAGAGCCTCAGCAGTGGCTTGCATAGCAGCAGCCATGTTCTCCAACGCAGCCATAAAGTTCACCGGGTCATTAGGGTTATTCTCCGGTGCACGAGCAGTCGTACGACCTCTCGCACTACCTCTACTGCGTCCACGAGGCGCCATCTGGTTCCTATACACACCCAACAATCGATATTAAGTTGATCAGTCTCAATATCGGAAGTCTAGTGCTTCAAAGTCCCAAATGCATGCTCATGAACGTTTATGCCAATTATATCAAGCAGATATACTAATAGCACATAACACACACACAGAGAATGCACAGAAGCATAGTCAGTCCATCCCTCAGGCTCTATAGGAACGAACTGCTCTGATACCATAATGTAACACCCTACCATACAGAGTCTTATGCTTAAGTCATAATTCAGAGATGGCAAGGTATTACGACCTCTAAAATAAAAATTTAGTACGTATAGTAGTATGAATAATTGATTATAACTAGGAGCCCTTTTAGAAAAAGGGGGGTAAACAAAAACCGTAACTCGAACGCGCAACACTCCGATCGATAACGTAACGAGCAAAGGATAAGCTAACGCAAGATCATATATATACAAAGGAGTGTCAAAAACAGGAATATCAAGACTCGAGATCCGGCTGCGAAGATAACCGGTCCGAGCATAATAATATATACATATAATAAAATAAGGAAACCCCAAAGGAAACCCAAAGGGACACAAATACATACAACCTATTCTCCAAAATCCCCTCTAGAAGGAGTCATCACAGTTTGTATTATTTAATGGAGATAAAAGTATCTAAACAAGATATATAAACCAAAACAGAGTCCCAAGAACAAAGGATCTTCGCTAATCCAGAAGTCTCCAGCATGCCTCAACGAGAAGCCTCGCGTCCTGCATCTGAAAACCACAAAATCCGCATGGGTGAGAACCAGAGGTCCCCAGCACGGTAACAGCTTCCACATATATAATACATAATAATAGAGGAAAGCCAAAGGCAATCCTAGAACTTCCTCCAGATAATATCAAAGCTTATAAACAAGCTAAACCATATAAGGGTATCTGACTAAAGATTCTTCAGTCTAACTAATACTTCCCTTTCCAATTCCTTCAAACCTCCCAACCACCAGCAGGAGTATATTATAGCAAACACAGTTATATCAGACAAAGAATATACAAATAGGAGCAGTTAAGACATTTAGACAATTAGCAAGTAATATGCAGTCAAATAGGCAATCTCAAACAATTCACATAGTATGCATATGATGAATGCCTGTCCCTAGTGGCTGATGATATCATCTGTCGGTTATAGAGCCAACCCGACAAGTCCTGGTAGCTAACCATTGGACTGTCCCTCTGTCGCGCATCCCCAACTCGAGTTATACTCGTTATAAACTTGATCATAAACATGATCCATATCCATCACCCTCACTGGTGAATATTTCGGGGGCGAGCTCATCCGGGTCTTTCACAGTGCCCGGCCACACTTACGACATAGGGTCAACAGAGTCTCGAGCCTCCACCTGGAGCACGTGGTGGCTAGCCACTGCTTTCTCCCAGGGATCTCGTGCCTCTGATAGTGGAAGTGCAAATCTCAATTATCAATAATTCAGCATAAGCATGCATGAATTCTCATCCATGGATCAACATCCATATCAGCCATCCGGCTCACGGTTCAGTCCAGAACCAGCCAATATTCATATTATACACAGCCTTTCCGGCTCACGGTTAAATCCATAACCAGCCGTTTCATTGGCAATTATAGCCTTTCGGCCCATGGCTTAACAAGCACTTCCACCACCATCCTCCGCATCTCACATAATCATCTTGATCCTCATTGATCATTCATTTTTCCCTTGCTTCACTCGCAAGTTACCTCATTCACTAGCCCCTTTTTAATAGCTAGGCATGTCATAATGATTTAAGACATAAATGGTGAGATTGGAGGCTTAGAAGTATGAGATTTGGCTTTTAAAACTCAAAAATCAACTTTGGGATGAAAACAGGGCCACGCGTACGCGCACTCCACGCGCACGCGTGGATGGCCTCAAAAACTCATCGACGCGCAAGCATCATGCACGCTAACGCGTGGATTAAAGATTTGCCAATCGACGCGCACGTGCCAACCACGCGTACGCGCGGGTGTTCTCGTGCCCCAGGCACAACACTGGCACAGTTCTGGCATAACTCTCTGGAAAAATGGCTGGGCATTGGGAGCAGCACAATCGGCGCGCCCGCGCACATCACGCGCACGCGTGGATGGCGCTTTTTGGAAGATCGGCGCGTACGCGCCAGGTGCGCCCACGCGCAAGGGGTCATTCTGCTAAAAATTTTCTAAGTTAAAAGCTGCAGAATTCACAGATTTAAACCCCAATCTTCCAACGGACATAACTTCCTCATTTTAAATCGTTTTTCACCCGTTCTTTTAACGGCATGGACATCCCGGATCTAATTTCATTTCTAAACAGATTTGGTACAAAACGGAGATCCGTAGTCCAAGTTATGTCCCGCCAAAGTGTGCCCAAAAACCATATTTTCATACAAAACCACAAAGTGCCAATTTCAAAACAAGCCATTTCCAACTCTTTTCAAAACCAATCAAAACATGCCAGGTTCATCCCTTTTCTTTAAAATCAATCAAAATATATCAAATTCAACATCAAGCCTCCTCAACTCACACATTGACACATTACCACAAATTACCAAAATCACTATCTCATCATTTTGCCCCACTTCACCCAAGTGGCTCAAACTCAAACACATGGACATATCATATACTATTCCTCATGCCAATTCTCAACAACACCAATTCCAATAAATTATTATTGTACACAATCAACATCATACTCACCATCAACATGGTTCAACCCACAATTCAACCATAACCAATCATCAAGTATATATCACAACATGCATATTTCTCATACATCATACCACTAAGGCATTAATAATCATCATCACATATATGACCACATCATATATCTCAATCATTCAACAACATCAACAATTCAATGCCTATCTTAGAGCCTCTAGCCTAAGTATTTCCTACCACATTACATATTAGATACGGGAAACCGAAACCATACCTTAGCCGATTTTCCCAAGCTCCCCCGGAGCACTTCCAAACCACTTATCCACAAGCTCTCAAGGCCTCAACACCTCCAAGAACAGATTTTTCACCACCAAACCCTTTCCAAGCTTTTCAAAGTCACCAATCAAGCTCCAATACCCACACATACACAACCTAAGCCACAACCATCATACCCATACACAACATCTCAAAACCCAAACATCATAGAACAACAAAATCACACTAGGGTTGAGAATCTTACCACACCCAAGGTCCAAGAAGACAAGATTAACCTTCTCCTTCAAGAGAGTTGGGTCCTATAACATCAAAGAACCCAAAATCTCAACATTTTACCCATGAAACTCGAAAATAAGGGCTGGAATTTCGAACAGAAACACGTGGCTTACCTCAAGATTAGTTGTATGAGTTTTGTAGAGCTCTCCGCGGTGAACGCGTGGCCGCAAACGGAGCGGCAATCGGAGCTCTAGATCAAAAGTTATGGTGGTTTGAAGATCAAGTGAGAGATAGAGGTTTGAGAGAGTGTTCTTCCCCCATTTCTTCTCTTTTTCAGCGTGTTTGGTGTTGTGTGAGGAGAGAGAGTGCTGAAAACTAGGGTTTTGGTTTAGTTTAGTTGGGCCAAGGGCCCACTTTGGGTCCGGTTGGACCGGTTTGGTCCGTTCGGTCCAATCTTGGTCCGATTTCCATAAAATTGGTACCGAAATTCTCGTCTCAATTTCCTCTATCATATTAAGCCATAAAAATATCATTTTTGGCTTTCTAGAATAAATTCTCATATATGGGTTAATTAGCCGTTAATTAACCGGGTCTTACATGCTACGCATCACTGTCCTCACTGAGCCGTTCCTATAGTATCAAGTGAGCGTTACGCATCGCCGTCTCTACTAGATACTTGGCACTACGGTCCAAACAGCACTCAATTTCTTTTCAATCTTTGCTCTCTACTCTACTACAGTAGAGATCCCTTTAACTAATACCTTCTTTTGTATCTATTCTACTATGGCAGATGTTCATTATAATCTTTTCAGTCATTGTTCTCTACTCTTCTGTGGCAGAGATCTTTTTACTTAATACATCCTTCTCTTTTTGTTACTTTTTTTCTTTTCTTTCTCATCTTTCTCTTTTATTTTTCTTGCTTCTTTTCTTTCTCTCTTATTTTCTCTCCTATTACTTCATAATATAAATTATCTTCGCATTATTCCCTCGTCTTTCCCTAAGTGTCTTATGAAAAGGAGTTATAAAGTACTTTAATTAAGTCTGCATTCTCTAAAGCTTTTAAAATCACTCTATTTGCTCTGCTCTCACTTGTAATAATATTAATAATATCTTTACTAGATAATATTCTTAATAAAATTATAACAATAATATAAATAAGAAAATTTAAATGAAAAATAAATAATATTTATCTCTATTCTTAAAAACTTAGCATTGTAAAGCTTTTATTCTTAAACTCTTGTTATCTATGTTTTAAACCTCAAATTTTTAAATATTTTATTTTTAACTCAATATTTTTACAAAAGTATATTTGAAACCTCACTTATCTCATTATTTATAAAAGTAACCCTGAGCTTTTATAAATTCCTATTTTTACCCTTTTTCTTTATTTATTACGCAAAATACCCACAAACTTATATAATTACAAATCGAACCTCGATTTTCATATACAAATACAATGTTATCCTTTAAAAATAAAATTTAATTACTAATATTTCTCTTATATCATAGCTAAAACTCTTAACCTTTTTCTTTCAAGTAAATATTACTTGTATTTTAATCTGTTTTTGAGTTTTTCGATTACCGATTTGCCGTAAGTTTTAATGTAATCTATCGGCCATCAAACCTCACCAAAAAAGTTACAATATATTGCAAAAATTCATCACAAAATGATATCCTAATCCAAAAATCACCAAAACAGTTCGGTCCTGCTGGTTTCATCATAGCCAAGCCATGAACTTCACAAATACATCAATATATTGCAAAAATTCAACATAAACGCAGTCAAACTCAATCAATAATCAATCACAACATCAAATCACTTATTCAACACACATTTACTCATTGAGAATTTACCGAAACTCTACTTCCATACGAAATGAAAATACTCGAAGCTCCAGAGAAGCATTCTGACCGAGCTGTCGAAGAAGAAAATATCAAAAATCGCCTATGCTTTCCAGAACTCCAATTGGCCAAACTCAAAGAAAAGAATAGTTACATCACCGTTAATTTTTACCGAACAAAAATGACACAACCACGTAGAGGAGGAAGATACGAATACTTTTATCGAATTAAATTTTTTATTGGAGTTACGTATCTCAAGAAATCGAGCACCGAAGATCGAAGGTTCCATGGTTCTCTTCACGGTTCACTCTCTTTCTTTCTTTTTCTTAATGGTTTGGTGGTGAATGAAAGAAAATGAGAGTGATTAAAGGCTAATGGTGTTAAATGAAAATTTATAGTATTAAAGCTCATTAGGTGTCATAAGTATATATATGTATAAAAGCATGTAGCCACGTTTTCATTCTTCCTTTTGTTTTTTTGAATAATAATAATAATAATAATAATAATAATAATAATAATAATAATAATAATAATAATAATAATAATAATAATAATAATAATTCTTTTATCTGTTTAGAAATATCTCATTATAATTAAAATTTTTTAGAATGTCTAATGAATTTTAAATTCAAAGTATCATAAAATTTAATTTAATGACTTTTAGAGAAAATGATTTTCTTTAAATAAAATTTTCAATAATATAATAAATCGTAAATCACTCATTATTTAATTTTCAAAAACTAGGGTTGTTATATGCGTCATGCGTATACATGATGGCTCAAAATCTTCTTGCTGTGCGTACACCTGATACATTTGTACGCATGATGGCCAACATCCCAGGTCTATTCTTCTATGTCCTACGTTGAATTAGGGGTCATGCATACGTATGGGTCATGCGTACGCATGAATGAGCATATTTCTTTACTTGTGGGTACGCATGGGTCATGTGTATGCACAACTTCCTTTATGGTGTTGCACGCCAATACTCTTACGCCCCACGTTGAAGTGCCTAATGCCCATGGGACGCTTAATTGGTTTGGCGTGGCACGCTGCTCTCTCCCACATTACACGTGAAGCTTGATTTCCAACACTTGGTGTCCAGGGAGCTCTCTGTTTGGTCCAGAGAGCTTTCTGAGTTACTTCTGCATTTTGCTATTTATGCTCAAAGTGATTTTTAGCCTCCTTTTCTCTTTAATCTTTGTCAATTCTCTTTCAAATTCTCTGAAATCAATAAATACACACTAACTCAAAGTATTTCTCAATTAACCATGAAATCATTGTTTAAATTATAATTATTCTTAGATTATTGAATAAAATTCTAAGAGAAAAACACTAATGATGCAAACGTATCACCTTCCAAAATCTCTCTTCATGCACATAGGTTTTAGCCAATTCTTTCTCCAAGAGATCAATCAGATTTTTGTCTACCATTGTTGGATTTTTTTTAGCACCACAAGTGAGGTTTCTATACTCTCTCCATGTCTTTTCTTGAATTGGTTGCTCCCATAGCTTTCCATTTAACAATTTTAGATCTATATTTTTTTCAACTTCTGGAATAATTGAAACATGGGTGAACCTTGTATGCTCTCTTGCTAAGTTTCTCTATTAATGTGATTAATTTCTTCCAAACCGTACCATCTTTCTTGATTCCAGAAGTGTCTTTTTTTTCTTTGACCACCTTCGCTTGAGAACACAAAAGCGGTCTATATGATCACTACCATTGTCCTCTAAATGGGTAATTGTAGCAGTAGGATATTACTCTCACAAAAATAGCGAGATTAGTCTTCTATCTAACCTTTCTCTGACTGCTCTCTATTGGCAACTCCTATTTTACTATGTGAATTTTAGTCCATTGTAACCATATCAACTAGTAGATCTCTATTAACAAAATCCAAGAAATTCTGAATTGACTGTGGAGATTTTTCTCTGCCTCCATCTTTCTCATGCGTTGCTAGGATTGCATTAAAATCTCCAATTATGAAATATATGTTCCCTAATATGTTGATAAGCTCCAGTAACTCCTCATATTGCCTATTTTGATTTTGCTCAATGTTGTTTAGATGCACGCCACCTATCTCGCAGGTAATTTGTTTTTACGGTTCTGTCACAAAAAAGTGAATAAAATACTGTTCACCTTTTCTAACCTCCACTTTGATTTCTTCCTTCCATGCAACAGCTAGTCCCCCGCTGTCCCCACCGGTTTGACACAAAAACATTCATTATAACCACATTCCTTCAACTGGTTTGTCATAAACGAGGTGGGTTTTTTAGTTTCATCTAAAAAAACCACCTCAGGGGAATGGAAAATCCGAATCCCTTTAATGTTGTGAACTGCTAGGGATTTTCCTAAACCCTGGCAGTTCCACGCCATCAGCTTTATATCTCCGTGGGTGCCTTTGAAAGGTTGGCACTTGCACCCGCTTCAGTTTCCTGTTCTTCTCCCACTTCTTCTCTCATGTCCACCATCCTTTCCTTTAAATACTCCGTAGTTCGTTTAACACTAGCCACCTGCCTAGTATTCTCACCTATCCTGCCGTTTCTTGCAAGATGTTTTAATTTTTGTCTTTTGTTATTGCGCTTTGCCACCACCTTATTGCTTCCCATTTGAAATCTTCTGGATCCTCCAATCTACTGAGAATATGTTAATGCTTCAGATGTGAATAAACAAGTTGGATTAGTGGACGTGAGTTGTTGTTGTGGGAGATTTAGGTTGTTGGGTTCATAATGAGCGTGGTGATAAGGTTGGGATGAGAAAATTTAGTTGTGTTGATCAGCTTGGTGTGCTAGTTGTGGTGAGTCAAATTGACTTGTGGTTGCTGGTTTATCTTGGAATAAGGGTTATAGTTGAATCATGGTTGGGTCATTGTTGTCACTTTGCCTTGGAGTGTTTGGGCGAGATGTATTAAGTGTAATGTTCTGGGGTTGGGATAGTGCAGATGTAGAGGTATTGTTGTAGTAATTTGGAGTTGGGTATAGAAGATGGAGAGTGTGGTTTTGGTTTGGAATGGTATTGGTTTGGTCTCTAACATAAAGTTGTGAAAAGGATTTCAAAAGGCTAACAGATGTGGGCTTCTTTCTTGTGTGATTAACTCCTCCCTCCTTCCTTCCAAAATTTGGGTTATTGTTCTCCTTTGAATCATCCACTTTCCATCGCATTTGATCCTCCTTCATATTTGCACTCCATTTCAATAATAGCTGTTGTTGATCTTGCAAATCCTCTAGGAATTTATTCCAGTTTCTGAACCCATGACTAATAAAGCCACAGTAGCTGCAATAAAGACCCAAGCATTCATATCTCAACAGAATTTCATGTGTAGTGCAGTTAGGGCTAGCCACCTTAATCCATTGCTTAAGAGTTTCAGTGACATTAAGATTGATTTTTGCCTTCATTATCTGACCTTTTCCTCCTCTCACTTTAATAGCCATTACCCCCAAGACCCTCCCAATCCTTACTCCGATCTTCTTTGCAGCTTCAGAAGTTTTACAGAATTCAGGTAATCCCCATAGTTGAACACATGTGGAAATGATGGTGTAATCTTCATTAATTATACTCATATCTACCTTCCATCTCTTTAGATGAATCACATATTATTTAAATAACCACAGTGAACCTTTCTCTAATCAATCACATCAGCTTCATTATCACAAAAAATTGATAGAAATTATTCATGTGGTATTTGATTCTCAATCCGTCCGGGTGATTTCAAATCACATCAAAGGCTGCCTCCAGTGTTCCCAAACTAAAATCTCTGTCAGCCATTAATCTTCCTACCAAACTTTTATTGCAGTTTTCAATTCCTCTTTGGATGTTCTCCTCTTCTAATATCTCTACCTCCTCCCCCTCATTCCCTGGTGGATCAGGTGCTTGAGGTAAATTCCTTCTCTTCATTGCCATCGTTCAGTAATGCGTGCACTATGCCTCTGAGATCACAGACCAGGTCACAGCATGTGTTCTAGTCACATACCAATAAATAATTTTGAATTCAAGACTCAAATGAGTCACAAGTCCTGATAGAGATCAAAATCCTAATAGAGCACACTAACCCTATGCGGCTACTCCAGTGATGGTTCTGTTCAATAAGTAAGGATTTTAAATGTTACTAATTTAGCTTTATAAATTAAATTTGGTGCTAATTGAGCCATCTATTGTGCGGATTTTCTTACTAAAATTTAGTCTGTTTAGTTTGGTGGCCAAAATTTTACAAAGAGAACTGAAATTAATGAACTATATACTTTTAAAAATTTTATATAAAATTAAAATGTCGTTTTTATCGATTCAACCATAACTGTTGAATTAAATTAAATTGTAACTGATCATTATTTATATGCAATTTGAATAGAAAATAGAGTATATATTCAACTAGGTCCTTAAGAAATTCTAGTTTTCGTCTCCAAATATTTTTTATTACATTGAAATTTTTGAACTTTACAAAAGTAAGACATATAAGTTCCCATCTTAATCAGATATGTTGTTTTTACTTGGACAAATAGATCCTCAAGGCTACGTTTAGTTCTAAGAACAAGACAAGATAAGATACTCAGAACAAGACACAAATGACAGAGATAAATTAGTGTCTTGTATTTTTTTTAGTGATAAACTAAAACAAATTAGAAAAATCTAATTTCTTCTTATTTTTGTCATTCAAGAGGTTTGAGAAAAAATTATAATAATAAAAAATATAACTATAAAAAATTAATAAGAATAATGAAAGAAAAATAAAAAATAAGTTGTATTTTTTGTTAATATATTTGTGTTCTTTTTATTAGGATGGACACAAAATATAATAATTTAGTATCTTTGGACACAATATTTCTGTTTAGATCTCATCTGCCAACTATAATTTTATGTTGTATGTAAACAAACGTAACCCAAAAATATAAAAAAAGGATTTATATGTCTTATTTTTACAAAATTCAGATCCCTCAATGTATTAAAATTTTGTTAGGGAAAAAAAATTTGATGTGAAATTTCTTAGAAACTTTTTGAATATATACTTTAGAAAATATTAAAATGTGATAAAATGGTTGACTTTTACATATATTTAGTAATCTGTAAATATTAGATTTTAGTCTATGAAAACAAATTATCAAACAATATTGTATTAATGTAAAAATTTTATAAATTAAATATGATCTGTAGCATATGATATCCAATGATACAACGAGATGTGAATCCGTATAATGTCCCACTTCATATAATATATAAACATACTATTTTCTCTCTATTTATTTATTAGTAGCTTTGGCTTAAATTAGGTGTATATGATTGTCAAGTTATAAAAGTGGAACCTCGGATCAGCTGGGTGGAAAAGGGGAAAAAAAGATCTTTGATGGTATGACCGTATGGAAGAGCTGAATTTTGGTACCTTCGCTTCCACATGTCCATACCTGAAACCCCTCCACCAAACAAGAAAAGAAGAATCATCATGAAATTTTTTTTAATTGATTAAGTCCCACTAGCCAAGTTACGAATAAAGATAAAGACGGTGCAACTATTAATTCAGTTATTATTTTAATCGGAGAAAGAAGAATATAAAGTCACACATAACATAAATATATATTTATTATTGGTCAAATATATATATAAACACATATAAATTAATCTTCCATAATAACAGGGTCAAGAGAGTGGAAAAAGCAGACTCAGCTGTTCATGAAATACTAAAGTTTATGACTTTTAAACCACTTTCCATTGATTCTGGTTATTTTATTTTATTTTTAAATAACGTGGTGCACCACCCATGCCGACGTTACAGAACCCTCATCCAGATGTACAAATTAACCCATTCTATATATCTCCACCACTACAATTTATTTATTGATCCGATTAAAGTGTAGGTGTATATATATGTCTTATCTTTATATGCTTGTAAATTTTAATTCGAATTTAGTGATACTGAATGTTATTTGCGATAGTATAAGCAATACATCTAAGGAATTATATATTGTTCAGTTCAATTTTGTAAACATTTTATCAGAGAATAGTGAAATTAACAAAACCCTTGGATTATCTAAACTTATAAAATCTAGAAGGGTGTAATGGTATGTGTTTTTGCTGAGTTTGGCTGGTGTATAGCTCGTCCGTCGATGTATGTCTTCAAGCTTCTCATCGGGATGAGTTATACATTGGCAAGGAGAGAACAAGGGGGTGGGTACCTGCAAAAGACATTCCGACGCTCAAGTCAGTAAGTGTTTAAGAGGTATATAATAATTCTATGAATATAGAATGTAAGACATAAAATGGAAGTTATCATGTGTTGTGTTGTATTTATAATAATTCTATGAATATAGAATGTAAGACATGAAATAAAACTTATCATGCATTGTTTCTGATATTAGATATAGAAGGTTCTTTTTAAAGGCATAAAATTGATAAATAGAATTGATTTTATAACCGTTTGGTCATTAAGATAGAAATGATGGTCATTAAGTCGGTAACGAAGGTGTCAGTTACAAGCAAAAAATAAATGATAGTTAATACCGAGTTATAACTCATACTGCATAATAAAGACTGAGTTATAAGGTGACGGATCACAACCCCCAAGCTTTGTCCGCCGATCATAAGATCCAGGCTAAGCTTAGAAAATAAAATGATTTATAACTCGGTTAAAAGATAAGTGAATAATGATATGGTGAGCCCCCAAGCTTAGCCGCGTTATTATGTCGGCACTTATTCAAAAAATAATTGAGTGATAAGAGTCATTCAATCAAGATAGTTGTGTGGGGGAATACTTTTTCGCTTAAGAACAATTTTAGCATTTGATTGTATGTGAACTAAAAAGTTCAGAGATAGATATCCATTGACGGAATTGATTATATGATCCGAGGATATAATGGTTAATTGTCTTGGAAATTTTTCCGGTCCACAACAACTTATTGATAAATTTCTCGCTCAAAGCAATTAGTTATTGAATATTTACAATTTATAGTGAAGGTCTGATATGAATAAGATAAATTGAGAAAATGAATAAGTATAAAGTCGCAACATATATTGAATAATGTATATTGTAAAAGTAAAATAGTTTAAAGTAAAAAATATACCTTGAAAGTTGATAATTGTAGAGAAGAAGACGACATGTATGAATGTCATATATGCCAAATGTGAATATTTGAATTTTATTTTGTAGGACATGCTTTAATTTGATAATAAAGCAATAAGATAACAATTATTGAATTATACATTTAGTATAATATTTCTAGCAGTTACAGTATGAGAAAGGATATTCCTCGTGCAATAATAGTAAATTTTGAATGTTTGCATATGTTTTTGCTTAACTTTTTGTATTAAACAAATAGTAACATAAAAGTTAATAGCATAAAGTGAATAGTGTAACAGTTATATACAATTGATATACACTTAATTTTTGATGGAATCCAATTTTAAGATTTGAACTCATCATTATTACCGTCATTTAATTGTATAAACGAAATCATTAAGCAATAAGAATATAATACATAATGAAATAAAAATACAATTGACATGATTGTTATATGTCATTATTATATAGGACATATATTGAGGTTTGAATATAACTAATAAATCAATAAATATCAATTACACAAAATATAAATGCAAAAGTATGTTGAATAAAATATATAATTTTACTTGTGTAAGTAGAGAATTTTGAAAAAGTTAGAAAAATTGATAGGTGAATTTGTACTTGGATTGATTGAAAACCGAGTTTTTGTTTTTGTTTTGTTTTTTTTTTTTTTTGCGAATTGGTTGAAAGCCGAGTTTGTTCTTGGATTGATTAGGACATGTGAAATATTATGATACGTTAGATTAAAATTTGATAAAATGTATTAAATAAAATCTTAAACAAGATTGTTGAAATTGGTTCAAAAATTTAAATGTAATTCAAGTTTTATGAACCTAAGGGGAGTGGGAATTATTTTACTTGTGCCCCACGGCGGGCACCGATTATTCTTGTTGAGTTTGGCTGGTGTATAGCTCGTCCGTTGATGTATGTCTTCAAGCTTCTCGTCGGGATGAGTTATACGTCGACAAGGAGAGAACAAGGGGGTGGGTACCTGCAAAAGACACTCCGACGCTCAAGTCAGTAAGTGTTTAAGAGGTATATAATAATTCTATGAATATAGAATGTAAGATATGAAACGGAAGTTATCATGTGTTGTGTTGTATTTATAATAATTCTATGAATATAGAATGTAAGACATGAAATGAAACTTATCATGCATTGTTTCTGAGATTAGATATAGAATGTTCTTTTTTATAGGCATAAAATTGATGAATAGAATTGATGTTATAACCGTTTGGTCATTAAGATAAAAATGATGGTCATTAAGTCGGTAACGAAGGTGTCAGTTACAAGCAAAAATTAAATGATAGTTAATGCCGAGTTATAACTCATAATGCATAATAAAGACTGAGTTATAAGGTGACAGATCAGTATGGATTTTATTAATACGTATAATGCAGAAACTAGGGTTCTTTACAAACAGAATTACAATTGAAAAACTAAACAAATAAGCTATATCATAGTGTAATAAAGGAATGGAACTATAAGAGTATGATTGATGAGTGTGATATGTATATGTCCAGCAAGTACCTGAAAGAAGATAGAGAAAGAACGTAAGAGAAGCAAAGAGTAGAAGAGAATTATGCAGAGAAAGAAGAATTCAGGGAGGAGAATCTAGTTACCAATTTAGCCACCAAACAAAGTCCGATCCTCACTTCACCTATTAGTGTCCTTTCTCTTTTGCTTCTCTTAGGCCCCAAAATATGTGGATCAATTGCCACCTGTCCCTATGATGTAACTAACTTCTCTTAACTCTCAATTGGTGTATTGATGCCTCTCTAATGTCTCATTCCCTCAATATTGCTTTGCTCTACGTCAACACCCTTTACATTAACCTCTCCATTAAAAACAACCTTGTTCTCAAGGTTGAGATTTGGAAATGCAGCTCGGAAGTCCTCTAATAATTCCCAAGTCTTCTCTGTTATTGGTCCTGTCCCCAATTGCACCTCAACTTGCTAAATTTCTTTACCATTCCGCAAAAGAGTTTTGCTCTTGGTAACAACATGTGGTGCCAATATCGGATTTGCTACTGACGTTTGTAGAGGTAAGGGAAGATATTGTTGTTGCAAGTCGCCTCTAAATTTCCTGAGAACAGAGATGTGGAATATGTTTTGTATTCTCGCCTTTGCTGGCAGCTCCAACTAAAGCTGGTTATATTGGTCATGATCCGTGGATCAACTCGTTTAATTCGCAATCTGCACTACTTAAATCTATAAATTTTTTTTTTGCAATTTTAATAGAGTTTTCAATCCGCACTATTTAACTTATGGGCTAAATAGATTGAACCCACGATTTAGAGAAGCCAACCAATTAACCTGTTTTAAGTATATATAATATTAACAAAAATATATTTATACGGACTAAAAGCTAATAACCAATATAAAACTTATTTTTTCCACCTCAGTGTTTACTCTTTTAAGTCCTTAGTTAAACCTAAAATTGGTATAAATATCAATTTATTTCTGTGCAAGATTTGTGCCTTCTTCCATGACCCATTCCTTTGCCAATTTTTTAGTCATAGCTCATGAATTTAATAATAACAATACAAAAAAAAGAGAGAGACACAAAGAAGGAAATTTGCGGTTTGGACTGGCCTGCGAAATAGCGAACCAACGCAGTGCGGATATGGGCCTCTTTCAATGCAGTCCATACATATTATGAGCTAGTCTGGTTCGGTCCATTAATATTTAGCCTGTTGCGGTCTGAACTTAACGGACCGGCCTGACCCGTATACCCACCTTTAGCTCTAACCTAATTACCACTTTACTGAGATTCTTGATAATCTTAAAGGGTCCAAAGTATTTTATTTTCAGTTTCTGTGATTTTTTTCAAGTCCATCGAATTTTGGCAATATGACTGTAATTTCACCAGCACTAATTTCCTTTCATTAAGATTGAGATTCCCTTAATTTCAATCTGCAGATTTCTTAAAAAACTATTGTGACCTGCTCACATTGCTTTTTAATTTCTATAGCAATTTATCCCTCTTAATCAACATCTCTTACAAGGATAACACATTATCAGGATAGATTTCATATTTAACTAGGATTCACTGATTCTTTTCATATAGCGCTTTATAAATAGTCATTTTAGTGTTGCTCTGTTCGGACGTATTGTACCAATATTAAGGCCATGGTAACATAAAAAGATAGCTTTTCAAGTTATTGTAATAGAAATACCTCAAGTCCGTTTTCAGAGTCTTATTCAATAGCTAATGTTGTTCCATGTGCCTTAAACAATTGCTGCCAGAAACTACTAATGAAGTCGTGTAGTTTAACAACATTTAGGAGGAATGCCACAACCACCATTTTGATACTGAAGTCGTGCTTCAGGGGCATAAAATGGGACATCTTTTTAACCTATTAATCACAACAATGATCACCGAATACCCCATTGGATGGTGGGAGTGATGCACTCGCATATTTAGTTATTTTCTTTTTATAATTTCTTTCAATTAACTAAGAATTCGTGTTAGATAAATAATGAATTTATGGTTACAAGAGAATTACTTTGAGTTAGTTGAATTAATTTGATTATAGAAAAAAGTGGAAGAGAATGAGCAAAGATCAAGGAGAAAAAGAGAAGTAAAATCACAAAACAAAGATCAAGAGATGCAAAGAGGGTTTCATGCGTATTTAGGAACAGAGGCAAAACCATTTCAACAACAACCCTCACCACAATAATTTCAACCGTCAGTACTATTCCTCACAACCCCTACAACCATCACAAGAATCCCAAATTCCATAAAAGCTTTCTCATATGAAAATTGCCTTAGAAAAACTCTCCCAAAATATCTCCGATTTTGTTCAAACTACTCAAAATTTCATGCAGTTTAAAGCCTCAATTAGAAACTTGGAAATACAAGTGGGACAAATTGCTCAATAATTAGCAAAACCCACAAATTCTTTTTCCAGTGAGACAATTCCAAACCCAAGAGAAGAATGCAAGGCTATTACTTTAAAAGTGAAAAAATGGTGGATAATAAAGTAACAAGTAATGATAAGAAACCTGAGGAAGACAAATCGTGTGAAGAAGAAAAAGAGGTGACCACTCATCAAGAGGCACACATCCCGACACCTCAACTTCAAGTTTCTCAAGAAAAATTAATAAGGAAGACAGAGGTGCCAGAATACAACCCACAAATATCATACCCTCAAAGGCTCTAGGGGGAGAACAAGAAAAAATAATACTCTAAATTCTTGAAAATATTCAAGACACTACACATCAATATTTTATTTCTAGAAACACTTGAATAAATTCCACTATATGAAATTCATGAAGGACTTGTTGTCTAAGAAAAGATCCTTAAAGGGAGGCCAAACAGTGGTCATGACTAGGGAGTATAGCGCAATTATTCAAAAAAATTTGCCAAGTAAGAAGAAAGATCCTGGGAGTTTCCAAATTTCCTGCACCATTGAAAACACTACCTTTGAAAGAGTATTTTGAGATCTAGGGTCAAGCATCAATTTGATGTCTTTCTCTGTGATGAAGAAGCTACACATTCAAGAATTGACAAGGGTTGCTCTTCAACTGACGGACAAATCAATAAAGTAAGTACATGGGGTGGTCGAGAATGTCTTGATTAAGGTAGGAAAGTTTTTTCTCCCAGCAAATTTTGTTATCCTTGACATGGAAGAGGATGAGAATTCCTCCATCATTCTAGGGAGACATTTTCTAGCTATTGGTAGAGCTTTGATTGATGTTGAAAAGGGTGAATTGATGTTGAGGATGCATGATGAGCACTTAATTTACCATGTCTTTAAAACCATGCACTAATATGAAGGTTGAGTCTATTGATCCAAATATGAAGGGAGCTCTGACTAAAGTAACTCTAAAAGCTCCACCTCCAGGTTTGAAAGAAAAAGAAGAAATTGAAGTGGTGCAGAAAAAACTCCCTGACGAAGCTAAGAAAAATTACAACCCAAGCCAACCCTGAAATCAACAAAAATTTCCCTGACATCAAACCTATGTTTAGTATTAGGCGTGCATCATCAAATAAGGAGGAATATCCCAAGAAGCAAGTGCCCAGGGGATGGAGAAGGAAGAAGATCGATACAAGTGATTTCTCCCCTAGCTAGCAAGTGATACAATTCCCTTCTCCACCATGGATATGGTCATACAAGTGCAACAGATGGTATGGACCTTACACTGTAAACAAGATCCTCTATTTGGAACACATTGAACTCATAAATGAAGACAATGAGAGGATATTCATAGTGAGAAGGGAGGCATTGGAGCACTATGGTCAACCTCTACCTTAGCAAGAACCAACCATCAAGCTAGTGACGTTAAATAAGTGCTTGTTGGGAGGCAACCCAACGTTAGGTAATCTTTTTCATCTTTCATTTTGCTTTGCTTCATGTTGCATATGTGTTTCATGGATTAAAAGTTTGGTGTTGCTACACCAACATGATGCTTGCATTTCACTGGGTACTTGGCCTAGCCTCTTATTGATTTTGTCACACTAAGTTTGGTATTCTCACACTAAGTTTGGTGTTGCCACACTTCACCCATGCAAGGTACATCCCTCATGCAAACACATTAGCCACTTATTTGCATTATTTTATTTTGTCTTTACTTTCATTTTTTTTTATTTTGTTTTTTTTTTTTTGAATAAGCTTTCACATCACTTAATTGCTTCCACTAGATATACATGATTATTCCTATTTTCATCACCACTATTTTTCTTTATTGCTTGAGGACAAGCAACCATTCTAAGTTTGGTGTTGGAAGCTATACTCTCTATAGCCTAAAAGGTGATGAGGATGATGATGGGAAAGATGGTGAAGGAGGCAACAATAATGAATGAGGTGGTCAAGTTCTTTTATACTTTTTTTACCTTTTATTTCTTTTATTTCTTTCTATTCTGTTTATCTATTCTTTTCTTTTATATTGTTTTCTTTTTGTGTTTTCTTATCTCTTGTCATGTCTGCTAAACTTACTACCTGTAATGTCCTCCGAAATACTTTAATCGTATGAAAAAGAGCTCTTTAGATGGAAGAAAGTTGAATCTAATAAATAAAGTGCTCTTATGAAAAGTGGTGGTACACTACTTGTGATTGTCATGGATTGAGCTAAATGGTTGATAATCTTGTATGATGGAGAAGAATGATTCTCTATGAGCATGAGGCCTAAAAAAGTATTATGAGACCTCTGAACAAACAAAAAAAATCCTTGAATTGAAAAAGAAAGAAAAAGAAAGAGAGAAAAGAAACAACAAAGAAAAGAACAGAAAAAGAAAAAAAACTAAAAAGGTCAAAAGAAAGATCAAAAGTTGCTAAGCTCTGAGAATCAATGGTTAAAAAGCCCAATTATGTGTTTGTGGTATTGATTGTCCAAGGATACGACTCAAGTGATTAGATCCGAGGGATGCTTCATCATCTGGTAACTTGGACCAACTGGTCCGAGATTATCAATCGAAAACTCACTATCAAGAGTTTCCTTGAGACAAAACTTTTAGAAGTCCAAAGAGTCTCTGGACATCGATGGCTGGAAATTTAAAGTCTTTAATTATATGCTTGTGATGTAAACTTATTAAGGAGTGGTTCGGATAACTAGATCTAAGGGGTGCCTTATCACCCGGTAACTTAGGCCAGCCAGCCCAGAATTATCGATCGAACACCCACAATCAAGAGTTGCCTTGAAAATAAAGCATTTAGAGTTTTCACACCGAAAAGCTCTCTGATATAAATAAAAGATTCAAGGATCAATCACAGCTTAAAAGAAGGGTCTAATAATACCATCCAAGCCTTAGCTCTTAGGGATCCTTCACTCCCAAAAATGCAAGATACATTAAGAAGGAAGAGAATCCTTTATAATCATATGGTCTGCTAAACCCCACTCCCAAGAAGGACATAAACTTCAAGAATGATTCAATTCCCTTCATCTAATGCAATTCGTTTCTTTTTTTATCTTTTGCTTGAGGACAAGCAACGTATTAAGTTTGATGAAGGGGGATTAAGATAGAAATGTATTGGAGGTATGTTATAAAGAAAAAAATGAGCGCAAATTAATTTCAACTGCATGGGCTCAATTATTTAAGTGTATGCGTATGGCTGGAAGATCTAAGCAGAAATTGCTCGTTGTCATAAATGGAGCTTCTGCTATTGAGATGCAATTGGCTGAGGAGAAGAATGAAGTTATACCAAGTAAGAAAAGTGAATTAGAGTATTTTATTGGTTCTAATATTTTTCAAGAAGTTGAAATTCTTCTGCCTGGTCCTTCAAACACCAAAGGAAGTGAAAAATGACTTATGTGAAAAAGAGAAGGAAATTGAACAACAACAAAAAAGAACAAGATTTTGCAAGGCCTGCAAACAATATGCAAACCATGATAGCCACAATTGCCCTACAAAGACTTCTTCCTAAATTTTGGTAGTCAATTATGTCATTTAGTTTTAATTTAATATAATTTCTTGTCATACTTCACTTTATAAATTCAATATTATTTTTTCTCTCTTTTGCAGCAATCAAAGATATGAAGTTTTGTTACTATAACTATGTGTTTGGAGATTATTGTTGATTTGATGGATTATAAATGAGTTATTATTTTAGTTTGTGTGTGTGGTATGTCTTAATTTGTGTGTTGACATTTTTTATAGGTTAAGTAAGATTTTCGTCCCTAACGTAGAGGCCGAAAATTTATTTTGTTCCCGGCCTTTTTTTCGCTACAAAATGGTCCCAAAGGTTTAACTTAGTTTTAAAATTGTCCTTCGGACGAAAATGCCCCTCCTCTCTTCTTCCCCAAAATTAACCAGAAGAAGAAGCCCAAAGGCACATCAAAGGCAGAAACAGAAGCAGGCAGAAGCAGAAAATGGAAGTAAAAAGTAGAAGCAAAATAACAACAATTAAACAACAACAACCAGCAGAATAACAACAACAATAACAATGGATAATGGAATCAGAGCAACAACAAAAGCAAAACCAGAAGCAAAAACAAAAATAGAAGCAAGCAGAAGCAAGCGACCAAAGAATCAACAACAATAAGGGAATAAAAAGAATAAACAGAAGCGACTAAAAGCCTCAACAACAACAACTACAATGGAATAAACAGAAGCAAAACACCTTCCTTTAAATCTGAAAAATTAAAGAAAAAAAGAATAAAAAATTGAAATAGCACTGCAGGGGAAGGGTTGCGGCGGTGGTGGTGGAGGAGGGGCTGTGGCGTTGAATTGCGAATCGTAAGGGGAGGAGAGCTGCGGTGGTGGTGGCGGATCGCGTGGTAAGGGCTGCAGCAATGGTGGCGACACCGCGAATTATGACGAGAACAGTGATGCGGTGGTGGCGGACTATAGATCGCAACGAAGAGGGTGCTATGATGGTTGGCGGCATTGCGAATCGCGACGAGGGCAGGGGTGTGGTGACGAGAACGGCTCTGTTCCTCTCTTCTCTTTCTCTCTCCCTCTGCTCTCTCCTCTCTTCTTGTTAGTGTGAGTATGTGCTCAGGAAGAAAGGAGCAGCATCGAGGAAGCAGCGGTGGCAGCAAGGAGCAATAGCGGCTGCGTGGAGCAGTGACCTTCCCCCTTCCCCCTCTTCCCTGGAAACAACACACCCCCCAAAGCGTGACCTTCCCTGAATCCCTTCCCCCTTTCCCGTTTTCTTTTTTTATTTTATACGATTTTTTATTAGGGATAATTTGGTAATAAAAATAAAAAAATTAGTAAAAATGACGATTTTAAAATTAAGTTAAACTTTTAGGATCATTTTATAGCGAAAAAAAGACCGAAGCAGAAATAAATTTTCAGCCTCTATATTAGGAACCAAAATCGTACTTAACCCTTTTTTATACTTTAAGTATTATAGTTATGAGATATCTTTTGTATCACTTGCTAAAAATTTATAATTTGTGATCATCCTTGATAGCAATGCCAAAGAGGATGTATCACGAATCATTGAATTAGTATCTATGTGATTTATAAACTTGTAATTTATGTTATTTTATGTGATTCTCATTACTAACTAGTGTTTATCAAGAATTTTTATAAAGATAAAAATTAATTTAAACTTATAACTTCTCGTTATATCATTATTCTTAATTTACCATGCCATAAAACTCAATCATACAATAAAATTATATTTACTTATATATTATTTATTTATGGACCAATCAACTTGTTTTATTAATAGATAAACTTATTTTATTTCGTAACTCATATATTGAATTATATATTAAATAAGTTAAATAATATATATTTATATATTTATATAAATATATAATGACTATTTTCAATAAATACATAATATTTTTATGAAAATATTTTAATAAAAATTCATATATAATTATTTTTATATAAATTAATAATTAATAATTATTAAATAATTTAATATATTTAAAAAATTATCAACTATAAACTTTTAATTATTAATTTTATACAAACACAATTACATGTAATTTTTCACTACATATTTTCATGTGAATAACTACAATATCAAAATCTGTGCACATAGCATTTTTATAAATAAGAAATTATTGCAAATATACTAAGAAAATGATGCATCAATGAATAAATATAGATATATCCTAACAAATTAGCATTGTCACCCCTATGCAATATGCACCGTTCATTCCACGTTCTTTGATGGAATCAAAGATTGATCTACTTCATGGTGGGATGCAATTTTAGGACCAAATTTTTTTTAAAAAAAGTTATGTTTGTCAACTTTTTAAAAAAATAATAGATATTGTTCTTACTTGACTTCTAGGTATAACTTGGCTTCGCTGAACTCTGTCGCCGAGCTTTTGAATGTTCCACTCTGAGCTTATTCTTCAAAGAAGGGGTTCTTCGGGGTGGACGAACAACAAGGGAGGAGATACCTGCAAAAGGCACTCCAATACTTAAGTCAGTACTTGTGTGTGGTATTTTCAAGGAAAAAGAGTATTTCGCCTACCTCAGACGAGTTCCCTTGTTTTCTTTTATAGTAGTCGTCCGAGGTATCCATAATTTGTCCATTACCGAGTTATAGGAGTAACGTTTTAAGGATCATAACGCCTTGATCTAATTAATTGTGATTCTAATTGCCGACCTATAATGTATAAGCCGAGCTTGTGCGTAACCGATTTGTAATAGTCATATCATAGCCCCCAAGTTGAGTCTGATGAAATTTTAATGAAGCAGGTTGAGCTTAAATTTGTTATAGGTCAGCTTGTATACTGTGGAGCCCCCAGCTCAATCTTGTTTATTAAAACTTTATTTGAAAAAGAAAAAATTAAAAGTTAAAATTAGAATTCGAAAAGTTTGGAGAGAGAATAGAAAATTATTTAATGAAGTGTGTGCTTATTGAGTTGATGTTGTTTATATTTCCCATACCATAGATACTGTTAGATTTGAACGAATGATAGAGATTGAAGGTATAGTTTCAAGGATTTAAGAAACTTCTTTTGAATTAATACATTTTGGAATCACAACTGTGTTCATAAAAACAAAAGCTGGAACTCAATAGTTTCAGAAGGTGTTAAAGCATGAGTAAAAGAGGTTAGTGCATGCCATTGAGTTCTTTTTCGTTCTTTGAGTAATGGGTGTGGAAAAAATGAGTGAGGCGCAGAAGAAAGATGATGGTTTGTATGATTGGGTGGGGGAAAATGTAAAAATTAGTAGTTTGTTGTTTGTTGATTAGGATAGTATAAATGAAATTGATAGACGTAAGGTAACCAGGGTAGGTTCTGGTATTAAGTTGGTGTTGTTGCCATGTTAAAGGTCTGAAAGAGTTTTTCACCGTAAAAATGATTTTGAGTGTTTTTATATTTACAGTTGTTTGTTGCAAGAGCTGTATGTAAAACTGCCTTTTACGGAATTTGAGTGTTCTGTGTTGTGGCAATTAAATTGTGCCCCCTCTAAGCTTCATCCGAACGGATAGGTATTTCTGAGATGCTTTGAAATTTTGATGGAGTTTCTGGAGTTGGAACCGAGTTTGAGTTTGTTTTTTTCGTTGTTCCAAGCCAAGGGGGTATGGAAAGGTGTTTGGGTGAACCTTAACAGTTCTCTAGGTATGGGTATGTTTAAGTTATATAAATCTTCATTCAAAAATTTCAAAGAAATGTTTTTGAAGGTGAAAAATGTGGACGAAGAATTTTCATTTTACTTAGATGAGCATTTGTGTGAAAATTCCCTTTGTATTGGTTCCCCCAGCCTGTTCATGTTCTGGGTCCTGATGTTATTAGTGGTAGGGATACCTATATAATAGAATTTTTATTGAGTCACATTAGAAATGGAGATTTGATTTCGATTTATGATATTCTCCTGTGAGAAGAAGACAAAGAGTCTGTAGTGAAGTACATGGATAAGTGATTTTGATTTTAGTCGTGAAAGTGAAGTTTCTCTTATCACATTCTGATTTCGGTTTTGATTTTCCAGGTGGGAAATATCCCGGCGTTTGCGACTGCTTTAAGGGCTCGACTAAGGAGCCAAAATATGGATAAAGAGGGGTCGTCCTCGAACTCCGTAATTGATTTGGAAGGGGAGGTCAATCAATCCAAAAAAAAAAAAACCGATTAAGTTTAAGAAGAGGAAAACGGATATGAACCCTGTGGTTGATGGAGTAGATGGGGTGGGTAAGGGGATATCACTGGACGAAGTTACAAACTGGGGTGTGAATCAGGAGAGGTTGCATTCTTTTTCTGACGTTGGAGATGGGACTTCTATATGGGATAAGAATTTTCCAGTTGCACTTGCTACCGATGAGGTGTTACAGTCTCCGTCGGATGTGCAATTGGCTATGGATACTGGTGATGTTGCAATTGACCAGTATATGCAGATACAACAATATGATTTCTTGCTTTTTTTTTAAATATACAGAGCATAATTTTTCGTGTTTTAGGTACTCAGAGTCCGGTTGGCCAGTATTGGTCGGAGTCAAGAGAAGAAGCATAGAAGGTTGATGGAGAATAAGGATTTTGAAGTTCTTATGAGTGAACTTGCCGAAAATAAGAAGTTGGTATCCGAGCTGAAGGAACAGATCAGTTTGAAGGATGAGGAGCTAAAAACTCTAAGGGACAGCTGTGATAAAAGTTCCCAATCGCTAAAGAAATGTGGAAAAGATGTTGAAAGTATCCAGAAGCAACTAATTGAGACCACTGGTAAAATGAAGACTTTGGATTTGAGAGAGCTGTTAGTCAAGCTAAACTGTTGGCACCTGATGAGCGGATATTTTTTACGCTTTTGGGCATCACTTTCATATAGTTTTTAGTAGTTTTTATTTAGTTTTTATTGAGTTTTTATAGGTTTTAGTGTTAAAATCATATTTTTAGATTCTACTATGAGTTTTTTTGTTTTCGGAAAATTTCAGGTATTTTCTGGCTGAAATTGAGGAGCTGGAGCTGAAGTCTGATTCAGAGACAGAGAAAGCACTACAGATGTTGTCCAGATCTGACCTGCATGCATTTGGAAGAGCTTTTCTGGAGCTATAGACGTCCAAATCGAGCACTCTCAATGGCTATGAAAAGATGAATTCTAGAGCATTCCAGAAATATATAATGGTTTATACTTTGCATCGGATTAGAAGGCCCAAAACTGGCGTTCAAGGCCAGCTACCTACCCCTTCCAGGCGTCCAGCGCCCAAAGAGCAGAGCCCAACGTCCAAAGGCCCAAAGAGGACCCGCTAACTTGCATTCCACACCCAAGGAGCCTCATAGCACGTGGATTTCATCAAATCTCAGCCAAAACACTCACAAAGTGGACCCTAGAAGTGGATTTTAGCACTAGATAGACTGTTTTACCCTAACTAGTCACTAGTTTAGTATTTAAAGTAGAAGATTACTCTTTGTTAATCATCTTCAGCCCTATTTTTGTTTTCACCATTGTATTTTACTTTCAATATGAGTTTCTAAACCTCCTAGTTTGAGGTGAGGAGCCCTGCTGAGTCCTATGAATTAATAAAAGTATTTCTGTTTCTTCTTCGATCCGTGTTTGATCTATCACTAAGATGTATATTCGTTCTTCATCACTATGAATGTGTTGAACTGGCATAAGGTTATCACATTTTACATGGGTTCAGAGTGCGTCTTTCATCAGACAATGATGAACCGCCAGCTTGAATATATGTCTCTCAGACGGCTAATCCACGACTTCGTTGGGGACTTCTTGAGACATCAGTTCAGCTGATTTCTGGGGAAATTAGGGTCTCTATGGTAGAGGCTAGAACCAGCACGAACTTCACCCTCAATCAGAATGGATCTGCACTAAATCTGGGGTTCAGATCTGGAGGAGTATTGGCAGCTGCTCAAACCAGTGTCAATCACATACAGCCTGCCATAGAAGAATATCACTCACAAGCAGAGAATATAGTATTACCAGAATTAATTCTGAAAGGCTAAGCAACTCCAAACCTCAACTCTATTCCCTTTATTGATTCCATTTAATTCCTTATTCCTATTTAACATTCAAATATTTGATATAAAATGTAATTTATACAATATTAAAACAAGTTAAATTTGACTCCTTCTGATCTGCCTGACTAAGAGCTGCAGGATAACCATAGATTGCTTCAAGCCACAATCCTCGTGGGATCGATTCTGACTCGCTCAGATATTACTTGAACGACCCAGTACACTTGCTGGTACACTAGTACGAAGGTGTGGGGATTCGTGCTACCAAGTTTTTGGCACCGTTGCCGGGGATTGTTGAGTTTGGAAAAACTGCATGATTGTCTTGCTCCCTAGATCAAGTCCTCTATTTTTATTTTATTCTTCTTATTTTTTCGAAAAATTAAAAACTTTTTCAAAATTAATTTTCCTTTCTTTGTTCGATTTATGTTCTTGTTGAGTCTTTGATTTTTGCAAAAGTATAACTTTGATTAGTGTCCTTTATTTGTATTTTCTTCTTCTTCAAATTTTCGAAAATATTAAAAGCTTTACAAAAATAATTTTTATTTTATTTGTTTCATTTTTGTTCTTTGTTTGAGTCTTGTGTTTTTGTTCTTGCTTGAATTTTTCGTGTTCTTTGAGTTCCTCTTTCAAAAAAAAAAAAATTTCAAAAAAAAAATTTCTTTGGTTAAATCTTGTTTCAATTTTTAAGTTTGGTATTCTCTTGGTGATTTTCTTTAATTTTCGAAAATTTATTTTTGGTTTTCTAAAAATTTTAAGTTTTGTGTTCTTTTTATGTTCTTGTGTTCTTTAAAGTTCTTAAGTCTTGTTCTTTGTGTTCTTGTTACTCTTCAAAGTGTTCTTGAGTCTTTTATGTGTCTTTATCTTAAAATTTTTAATTTTGGTATTCCTTTGTGTTTTCCTCCAAAATTTCCGAAAATTTGGGCGCACTAGATCTAAAAATTTTAAGTTTGGTGCCTTTTACTTGTTTTTCTCTTTCCTCATTAATTTCAAAAATAAAAAAATATCTTTTCTAACCAACTTTTACTTAATTTTCGAGATTTTCTTTAAAAATTCAGATTTTTATTTTTAAATTTTTATCTTATCATATCTTAGTTGTCAAGTTTTCAAAAATCAAATCTTTTCAAAATTAAAAATCTTATTTTTTTCAAAAATCATATCTTTTTCAAAATTCTTATCTTATTTTATTCAAATTTAAAATTTCAACTTTCAAAATTTCAAATCTTTTTAATTTTAAAACTTATCTTTTCTTAACCTTCTTATCTTATCTTATCTTACCTAACTTATCTTAACTTTTCTATCTTATCTTTTCTTCTTTTAAATTTTAAAATTAAATATTTTTCAAATCTTTTTAATTTCTTATCTTATCTTTTTCTAATTTAAAAAAAAAACAATTTCAAAATCTAAAATTTAAATTTCAATTTTCAATTTTCAAAATTAAATCTTTTCAAATTTCAAATATTTTTCAAAATTTAAAATTCAAATTTCAAATTTTAAATTCAAATCTCTTTTAATTAATTGCTTATCTTCTCTCTTTTCTCTTTCAAAACCTCCTAACTAACTCTCCTCTTCTCTAATTTTCGAATTCTTCTCTTTTAATCCTATCTCTCTTCTTTTTTTTTCGAATTAATTTCCTTTTAATTAATTTATTTCGGTTTAACTAAATAAATAAAATAAAAACAAAAAATATTTTAATTATTATTTATCTTTTCTACCTCTATCTCTTTTTCTACTACTTTTATCTTCTTCTTTCTTCATCTTCTACCTCTCTTAATCATGAGCTCAAGTGGGAATGAAGAGTTCAAGAGAACTCTAGAATCTTATACAAATCCCAATGTTGACTTCTATGAAAGAAGTATCAGCATACCTCACATCAGAGCTAGTAGCTTTCAAGTGATCCCTCAGCTTATTACTCTAGTACAGCAGAACTGCCAGTATTCTAGGTTTCCTCAGGAAGAACCTATAGAATTTCTGGCAGACTTCTTAAAGATTGCTGACACAGTATGCAGTGAGGGAGTAGACCAAGATGTCTACAGATTATTTCTTTTTCCTTTTGCAGTAAAGGACCAAGCAAAAAGGTGGTGGATAACCAGCTTAAAGCTAGTTTAAAAACATGGAAACAGTTAGTGGACAAGTTTTTAAACCAATACTTTCTCCCAAGAAAGATGAACCAGCTGAGATTGGACATCCAAGGCTTCAAACAAGGAGGTGGTGAATCTCTTTATGATGCTTGGGAGAGGTATAAGAGGATGCTAAGAAAATGTCCCACTAAAATATTTTTAGAATGGTACAATTAGACATCTTCTACTACGGGCTTTCAGACATGGCTAAAATGTCCTTGGACCACTCTGCTGGTGGTTGCATACACATGAGAAAGACTATTGGAGAGGCTCGAGAGCTTATTGAGACAGTTGCCACTAATCAGCATCTGTACTCATCACTTGAGACCTCTATAAAAGGAGAGGTTAAGGCGGTAGTTGCTGAACCTAACCCTCCAGAGCAGGATGGCCCATTGACTCAGCAATTGCAAGCCCTTGCCTAACAAATGCTGGAACTGCAAGAGGCCCTGCAAAAAACTCAGGCTTCTAACAGAAATGTAGAAGCCCAGTTGAGTCAAACAAGGTAGCAGTTATCTAAGCAGATAACAGATGAATGCAGGCCATTCGACTGAGGAGTAGGAAAACCTTAAGCTCCCAACCTCAGCCCAATAAGAATGAAAAGCCGATAAAGGATAACAAAATCTTTGCACAAGATGGTTCTGGGCGTTTAAACGCCCAGAGAAATACCACTTCTGGAGTTGAACGCCAGGAATGGGCAGGGACGGGGCGTTCAAACGTCCAGAGAGATATCCCTCTTGGCGTTGAATGCCAGAAATGGGCAGAAACTGGGCGTTCAGACGCCCAGGGGACAGCAGCTTGGGCGTTGAACACCCAAGCAAGGGAAGTCAGTCATCCAATGACAACAACCCTGCTAAACAAGGTAGTAAACCCCTTCTAACACACATGGAATTCGGCCTCCATCTACCAAGGTTGATGATTACAAGGCTAAGATGTCATTTCCTTAGAAACTCTGTCAAGAGGACAGGGATAAACAATTTGCTCGCTTTGTGAAGTATCTCAGAATATTGGAGATAAAGATCCATTTTGCAGAAGCTCTTGAACAGATACCTTCTTATGCAAAGTTCATGAAGGACATTCTAAATCATAAGAAGGATTGGAGAGAGACACAAATAGTCCTCCTCACTGAGGAATACAGTGAAGTCATTCAAAATAGCTTACCAGAGAAGCTTAAAGATCCTGGAAGCTTTATGATACCATGCACTCTAGGTGATGCTTGTACAAGGATAGGTTTATGTGACCTTGGAGCAAGCATCAACCTAATACCTGCTTCACTAATAAAGAAGCTTAGTTTGACTAATGAAGTCAAACCAACCCGCATGTGCCTTCAACTTGCTGATGGTTCTATTAAGATACCATCAGGAGTAGTTGAAGACATGATTGTCAGGGTTGGACCCTTTGTCTTTTCCACTAACTTTGTGGTATTGGACATGGAGGGGTACAAGAGTGCATCCCTTATCCTAGGAAGACCTTTCCTAGTTATAGGACGGACCCTCATTAATGTTGAAAAATAGGAAGTAACCCTGAGAGTCAATGAGAAAAAGTTCATACTGAATGCTGTCAAAGCTATGCAGCATCCAGATATTCCTGAGGGATACATGAGCATTGACCTTATTGATTCCCTGGTGTTGTGATGAGTGGATATTTTATACGCTTTTTGGCATCACTTTCATATAGTTTTTAGTAGTTTTTGTTTAGTTTTTATTGAGTATTTATAGGTTTTAGTGTTTAAATCACATTTTATGATTCTACTATAAGTTTTTGTGTTTTTGGAAAATTTCAGGTATTTTCTGGCAGAAATTGAGGAGCTGGAGCAGAAGTCTGATTCAGAGACAGAGAAAGCACTGCAGATGCTGTCCAGATCTGACCTTCCTGCATTCAGAAGATATTTTCTGGAGCTATAGAAGTCTAAATGACGCGATCTCAACGGCTATGGAAAGTTGACTTCCAGAGCTTTCCATCAATATATAATAGTCCATACTTTGCTTCAGAAGACCCAAAACTGGCGTCCAAGTCCAGCTACCTGCCCCTTCCAGGCGTCCAGCGCCCAAAGAGTAGAGCCCAACGTCCAAAGGCCCAAAGAGGACCCCCTAGCTGGCATTCCACGCCCAAGAAGGCTCATAGCACGTGGATTTCATCAAAACTCAGCCCTAACACTCACAAAATTGGCCCCAGAAGTGGATTTTAGCACTAGATAGACTGTTTTACCCTTACTAGTCACTCGTTTAGTATTTAAAGTAGAAGATTACTCTTTGTTAATCACCTTCAGCCCTATTTTGGTTTTCACCACTGAATTTTACTTTCAATATGAGTTTCTAAACCTCCTAGGTTTAGGGGAGGAGCCCTGCTAAGTCCTATGAATTAATAAAAGTATTTCTATTTCTTTTTCGATCCGTGTTTGATCTATCTCTAAGATGTATATTCATTTTTCATCACTATGAATGCGTTGAAATGGCATAAGGTTATCACATTCTACATGGATTCAGAGTGCATCTTTCATCGGATAATGATGAACCTCCAGCTTGAATATACGTCTCTCAGACGGCTAATCCACGACTTCGTTGGGGACTTCTCGAGACATCAATTTAGCCGATTTTTGGGGAGATTAGGGTCTCTGTGGTAGAGGCTAGAACCAACACGAGATTCACCCTCAATCAGAATGGATCCGCACTAAACCTGAGGTTCAGATTTGGAGGAGTATTGGCAGCTGCTCAAACCAGTGTCAATCACATACAGCCTGCCATAGAAGAAGATCACTCACAAGCAGAGAAGATAGTATTGCCAGAATTAATTCTGAAAGGCTAAGAAACTCCAAGCCTCAACTCTATTCCCTTTATTGATTCTATTTAATTCGTTATTCCTATTTAACATCCAAATATTTGATATAAAAGGTAATTTATACAATATTAAAACACGTTAAATTTGACTCCTTCTGATCTGCCTGACTAAGCCCTGCAGGATAACCATAGTTTTCTTCAAGCCACAATCCTCGTGGGATTGACCTTGACTCGCTCAGGTATTACTTGGACGACCCAGTGTACTTGTTAGTACACTAGTACAAAAGTGTGGGGATTCGTGCTACCAGCACCCGAGCAGGATTTTATTGCAATGGATCCAGCGAAGCTTGTGCATAATGGTTTGCTTATTGATGATGAGGAGGTGGCTCCAGAAGAGGAGGGTGAGACCGGGGTAGATAACTGATCTTTTAATTGCAAATGGAGATTTGGTTTTTGAATTTTGCCTAATATTGCTTGGTTATAATATATTGAACTTTTTATTGCTTTAGTTTGATAAACTAAATGTTTTTGGATTCCCTAATATTATGTTGATAACATTAGGAATGTTTGGATTGTGTAATCGACCTTGTTGGTGTGTTTGACAGGAAGTCGATATTTGTATGTTTAGAAGCTTCATAAGCTTGACTAATTTTTAGTATATTCGAGGATAGAGTATAGGTCAGGAAATTGATTGAACTTGATGAAAATAGAATTTTATTTATTGTATCGATGGCTAATATGCCGAGCATGAAAGAATATTTGGTAATTGTTAATGAAGAGACAAATTTAGACATAATTCGAAAAGAATAATGCGTATAAGTAGTGATAAATTTATAACCTTTGAATACAAGGACGCAGGTAGGCTTGCCTTGTTAAAACCTCTCCAAGCAAAACCCTTGTAGAAAAAAATCTTGTGAGTAGGAAAAAGAGTACAAGCTTGACCCTGCTCTAACTATAATAAAGTTTTAAAGAAGAGACATTCCAAGTGTTCGGTATAACAATACCATCAAGTGATTGTAGACGGTAAGCACCGTTACCTAATACTTCCATTATTCGAAAAGGACCTTCCCAGTTTGCTGCTAATTTGCCGTGAGTAGGGGGTTTCCTGATTTGCTCTTCTTTCCTCAAGACTAAGTCGTTTTCTTGGAAAGATCTTAGTTTAAGGTGTTGGTTGTACCACCGAGCTATATTCAATTGCATAGCTCGGTGACGAATCTCTGTTAGACTGCGAACTTCTTCAATGACATCGAGCTCATGTTTTCGAGCTTCATTGTCTTTGTGGAGGTTAGAAAACTGTGTTCGGAGTGAGGATTGTGAGATCTCTACGGGGATCATTGCTTCTGAACCGTATACTAGTCAGAACGGTATTTCCTTTGTTGTTGAGTGAACAGTTTTATTGTACCCCTGAATTACCTCGGGGACTAGCTCGGCCCAAAGTCTTTTGGCGTTGTCGAGCTTTTTCTTTTAGGAATGTAGGAGGACATTATTCGCGGCCTCTGCTAATCCATTCATTTGTGGATGTTCTACCGAAGAGAAGTGTTGTTTGATTCCTAAATTCTACAAAAAAGATTTGAATTTGTTATCGGTAAACTGGCGACCATTATCTGTGATAATGTGCCGAGGTATGCTGAATCGACAGATAATGTATTTCCAGACAAAAGAAATCATTTGCTGGGATGTAATTTTTGCCAGAGGTAGGGCTTTTATCCATTTTGAGAAGTAATCGATAGCGACAATAAAAAATTTTACCTGTCCAAGTGCTAAAGGGAAGGGGCCGAGTATATCAATCCCCCAGTGGTTGAAAGGCCAACTTACTTCGGAGTTATGCAGTTCCTCTGTTGGTAAGTGTATGATCAAGCTGTGCTTTTGACAACCTGGGCATGTTTTGACCTTTTTGATGCAATCATTCTGTAGTGTTGGCCAGTAGAAACCTGCTCGTAAGATCTTGGAGGATAAGCTCCATGCCCCAACATGTGTTCCACATATACCTTCGTGAGCCTCAGCTAGTGCGAGCTCTGCCTCTGACCTGGATAAACACTTTAACAAAGGACAAGAAAAACCTCGCCGATATAAGGAGTTGTTGTATATGGTGAAGAATGATATCTGTCGTCGGAATTTTTGAGCATTAGTAGTTTCTTGTGGGATGATTCCATATTTGATATATTCGAGGTATGACATCCTCCAATCCTCGGCTTGTACTAAACTCAGAATTTCTGTTAAATTTATACTTGGAGAAGAAAGTGTAGATCGATAAAGAGATGAAGTGGGTGCTTGTGAACTAGCGAGCTTTGATAAAATATCAGCTCGGTGGTTTCTTTCTCGGGGTATATAATTGATTTCGAATTTCAAAAAATTCGAGATCAATGTTTTCACAACATCAAGATATTTTCCCAATAATGGATCTTTGACTTGAAAGAGATTGTTTACCTACTGCACCACTTGCAATGAATCATAGAATACCTTGATTTCTGAGACATTTAACTCTGTTGCTAGTTTGAGGCTGGCGATCAGGGCTTCATATTCAGTTTGATTGTTGCTGGCTTTGAAAGAGAGATGTAGAGACTGTTCGATCACAAATCCTCGGCCGTCTTCAAGAAAAACCCCAGCACTACACCCTTGCGGATTTGAGGATCTGTCCACATAGAGTGTCCACTCTGTTAGCTGATTCTTCGGGCATGGGGTAGTGAATTCGGCGATAAAATCTACTAGGTATTGGGATTTGACCGGCCTTCTGCTCTGGTATCTGATATCAAACTTTGAAAGTTCGACCGACCATTTAATAAGTCGGCCTGCAAGCTCGAGCTTATGCAACACCTGTCGGAGAGGTTGATCTGTTTTGACAGTGATGCTGTGACTCTGAAAATATGGCCGAGGACGCCGAGCTGAAAATATCAAAGCTAGAGCTAATTTCTCAATTTTCGAGTAGTGAAGCTCGCATTCTGCAGGCACTTGCTGATAAAGTAAATCGGTTGTTGCTTCTTTTGTCTTTCTATGACAAGTACAGAACTTATTGCCCAGTTAGTAACAGATAAATATAAGTAAAGCTCTTCCCCTTGTAGGGGTTTTTGTTAAATAGGAGGTTTTGAAATTATCGTTTTTATGCTAGAAAAAGCTTTTTCGCAATCCTGATTCCAAATAAAATTGTTTTTCTTTTTTAACGTCTGAAAAAAGTGGAAGGATTTGGAGGCTAAGCATGGTAAAAATCTAGACAAGGCAGCAAGTCTCCCTGTTAAGCGTTGGACCTCCTTAATCGTTTGTGGGCTCGTCATGTCCAAGACTACTCGGCATTTTTCTGGGTTAGCCTCTATGCCTCAATTTGTGAGTAGAAATCCAAGAAACTTGCCCCTTGTACTCCAAAGGCACATTTCTCAGGGTTGATTCGGAAGTTATATTGTCGGATTTGGTTGAAGATCTCCAGTAGGTCATCCAAATGATTATCGCCGAGCTTTGTTTTAGCTACCATGTCGTCGACATATACTTCCATGTTTCTGCCGATTTGATTTGAGAAGACTTTGTCCATTAGAGGCTGATATGTGGCACCTGCATTCTTAAGTCCAAAAGGCATAACCTTATAATAGTAATTTCCATAGGCAGTAATGAATGCAGTTTTATTTTGGTAAGGGGGACGCATTAGAATCTAGTTATAACCAGAATATGCATCCATGAAACTTAAAGTTCTATATCCTGAAGTACTATCTACTAAAGAGTCAATAAAGGGTAAGGGATAAGCATCTTTGGGGCATGCTTTGTTGAGATCTGTAAAATCAACATACATGCGCCATTTACTGTTGTGTTTTTTTACCATTACCTCATTCACCAGCCATGTTGTGAACCGAACTTCTTTGATAAAGTCGGCGTTGATAAGCTTCTTGGTTTCTTCCAAGGACGCATGTTTCTTTTCAATACCCAGATTTCTTTTCTTCTGAGCTATAGGTCGGGCAGATGGATCTCATGCCAGTTTGTGGAAAATGACCGAAGGGTCAATTCTAGGCATATCAGCAGGTGTCCACACAAAGAGGTCGACGTGTTGTTGCAGAAATTTCTCTAGGGAGAGTTTGTCCTCCGAGCTGAGAGTTGTACCTACATAACTGAATTTGTCTAGATTATTATCAAAGTAAACTTTCTGTAGGTCCTCTGTTGGTGTAGGCCTTTTAGCGAATTCGGCCTTTGGGTTAAGGTTGGCTAGTGACTGGAGCTTGTTGGTGCTGCTGACGTTGTTAACATGGGCATCTATATCTCGGCTTGGTTGTTTAAGGCTGATGTTGTAACATTGGCTAGCTTCCCGATGGTCGCTGTGAATGGTTGCGATAAGGTCATCTTGCACGGAAAACTTGACACAAAGATGAATTGTATATACAATAGCGCCGAACTTATTTAAAAATGGTCGGCCAAGTATTAGGTTTTATGGACAGAAACAATCAACAACTAGAAACTGAACATCAGAAGTTTTGGATAAAGGATGCTCACCTAGTGTGGTTTGTAACCACACGGATCCCATCACTGGGACATGTTCACCTGAAAAGCCAACTAGGTTGCCCGTGGTGTGTTGGAGTATATTATCACTGAGTTTCATCTAGCGAAAGGTTGAGTAGAATAGGACGTCTATACTGCTACCTGGATCTAGGAGTACTTTATGTACCAACAAGTCTCCGAGCTAGACGGAGATAACCACAGGATCATCTAGGTTTGAAGCATTTGTATTAAGATCTGATGCCTGGAATGTCATTTGTGGGAAATAGGACGACATTCGGTTGTCACCGAGGTTGCCCGCAACTGATAACATAGCTCGGTAGGAGCGCTTCCTTGCCGAGCTTGTTGGTCCCCCACCTGCAAAACTGATAATGAGAATTTGTCGTGTCGGTCTAGAATTTCTCTTATAGAAATAAGAACTTCGTTGTAAGCATAGCTCCAAACCAACAAACAATTTTCACATCAAAAATTTTGGTTGTCACAAGTACAAACCCCAATAAGAATTAACCGAAGTATTTAAACCTCGGCTCGTCTCACAAGGAATTGCAATGAAGTGGTCAAGTATTGGCCATGAAGGGACAAGGCGTTTGGTTTATAAAAGGGCAAGGAAATAAATGACAAGAAAAGTAAATAGCAAGAAAGTAAATAATAAGAATTAATAAAAAACAAGGAAAAGAACTCTTGGCTAGACAAAGGTAATTGAGATCACCATCCTTGTCAACAAACCATATATTGACAATTATGAGGAACCAAGCTCATTAAGTTTACTTCTATACTTGAAGTATATCAAATGGCTTGATCAACATCAATCCATAAGCCCTAACCTAGCAACCAATTGACTTAGTAGTAGGCTAGATTCAATGGTTATCAAATTGACCACATAGGGTTCTCAAATCACCAAATCCATTAGACCCAATAACTCAAGTTTGCCCAATTCCCTTCGCCTAGGGCAAGAGTAAAGAAAACTACTCAAAAACTAGAGGAAACATTCTATCAAACACCTAGTGTGCAATAAAAATAAACATCACAAAATGCAAGAATTAACAAGATCCATAACTATCATGAATAAGAAATCAACAATAGCAATGAAGATAAACGTAAAAGAAGACATGGAAACATAAAATTGCATTAGAAGAAATCAAGATCCAACAATGGTTCATCAACATAAAAGAGAGCCTGAAAAGGAAAATTAACACTACAAACTAAGAGAATCAAGATGTAGAAACAAGAAATTGTAAAGGAAACAAGATGAAATCAAGTAATCAAAGCTAGATCTAAGAGAAATTAACATAATCCTAACCTAATTCTAGAGAGAAGAGGGAGCTTCTCTCTCTAGAAAACTAACTAAAGGCTCATCATGACTAACTCAGTGCTCCCCCCTTTGCTCAATCTTTAATTCTGCATCAAATACCCTCAGAAACGAGTTGGATTTGGGCATGGGCAGCTCAGAAATCGCCCCAGCGATTTCACTTTAAGTGGGTCACGTTCCGAGCGTCACGCGTACGCGTGGGTGACGCGTGCATGGCGCGTGCGCGTGGCCCCCAATTCTCCAATTGCTCATTTCTTCATGGGTTCTCCACTTTGCATGCTTTTCTCTTCACTTATTCCATCCAATACTTGCCTTATGAACCTGAAATCACTCAACAAACATATCAAGGCATTGAATGGAATTAAAGTGAATTAAAATCACCAATTTAAGGGCCTAAAAAGCATGTTTTTACACTTAAGCACAAATTAAGGGAGAATTACAAAACCATGCTATTTCATTAAATAAATGTGAGAAAAGATGATAGAATCCCCCAAAATAAGCACAAGATAAACTTCAAAATTGGGGTTTATCAAACCTCCCCACACTTAAACTAGGCATGTCCTCATGCTAAAATCAAGAAAGAAGCAAAGGGTATCAATATTTATTCAATGCGAACTAACTAAATGCAACTACCTACATGCAATCTATCTAAATGAATGCAATTGCTTGGTCAAAATAAATCAATTCCCAATAGTACATATGCAAGTACAAGGGCTAAGGCAATAGCAATCAAAGCAAACCCTCAATTGAATTGAGTTATTAGAATGATTTTAACGAACTTGCAAGAAAAGAGATGATCATGGGTGGAAGCATGTAATTGAGCAATCGAACCCTCACCGGATGTGTATCCGCTCTAGTCGCTCAAGTGTATGGGGTTGATTCACTCAATTCTCCCCTAATCATGCTTTCCAAGATTTATTTTTCATCTAACAATCAACAATTATTTCATTCATTCATACAAATATCATGAGAACTTTCCCTTAGGTTGTAATAGGGTTAGGGTTAAGGTAGGATGCATATGGTCAAGTGAGCTTGAAATTTGAATCTTTAATTAACTTAAACTTCCCACCTAACCTATGACAACCTATACAATTCTAAACAAACCTAACTATCCATTCTTCACTTTTTCACACACTCATGCATTCTCTTTTGATCACCACACATATGCATTGATTATTATTGAACTTCACTTTGGGGCATTTTTGTCCCCTTTTTATTGCAATTCTTTTTCTTTCTTTTTCTATTTCTATATTTTTTTATCTTATCATTTTTTTCTTTTCAAACTAAAATATATACAAGAACATCAATACATATGGTTTACACATGATTAATACATGAGTATGTACCAAATTTCCAAGATTTTCAACACAAATACAAAATATACTTTTATCTCTACCCAATGTTTCCAACTCTCCCAAAATCAAATGATAAACACTCTCACTAGCCTATGCTAATCAAAGATCCAAATTAAGGACATTTATTGTTTTTCGCTTTAGGCTTGTAATGTGCTAAAATTAAGAACAAATGGGTTTAACATAGGTTCAAAGTTGGTTAAAAATGGAAGATAAAAGGTAGGCTATTTGTGCAAGTGAGCTATTTGAAATAATGGCCTCAATCATATAAATGCATGTATACACAAAATAATGGATATAAAGAATCAAACAAATCAAGGCTTACAATCATAGAAAGAGAATAATGCACACAAGAATGAAAATAAGTGGTTATATGATGTAACCACACAATTAGGCTCAAATCTCACATGCTTGTGTTCTTAGCTCAAAAATCATGTTCCACAATATGCAGTTTAAGCAAGTTCTAAATTTTTTTTCAATCAATTGGGGTGCCCTATAGATAAAAATCATTGGAGAATCTCATTATTTGACTAAGCTTATTATATACATATGCAAAATAAGAAAATGCAACTAAAAATCCTACAAGACCTAAGAATGGAATGCAAAAGTGTTGGAATTAGAAATTTGTCACCCAAAGGCGCCGAATGGTCGGACGACCTCGCCACACTTAAAAGTTTGCACCGTCCTCGGTGCTTTCAAAGGTGAGCAAGGGGGTACGGCGACTTTCTGAATCGCCACCTTCAACTGGTAGATCAACCAGTGCTACGTGTTCTGCTTCCGTTTTTGCTTGTGGTGCATCAATCATGAAAAAAAAAATAAACACCATAAGATGAGAAAATATAAAAGCAAGGAAGCGTACATTGTTGGAATGAGGTAATTCACTAGAATGAGGTGGGTGACCCAATGTGTGACATGAATAAAAGTGAGTGTGCATTCTAAGTTGCACGCGGTTTAGAACACACACACCAACATAGAGAGCTATGTCACAATCATACAAAAGAGGAACATGCACTTCACTCATTCTAGTGTGCTTGAGATGCTCTAAACTTGTGAGTCAAAACAACCAAACAAGCAATAAAGAAGCATGAAAGCATTCAAGCCAAAAACATATGGATGCATATAATCAAGAAACACAGTGCATTAGGATAAATGCACATCATCCATCGAGAAATTTTCTAATCAAAGAGAAAAAATTCAAATCACATGGTGGCCAAATCATGCAATTCAAAAAGGTTTAAAAACTTGAAGGCAAAGTCATATGTACTTGGTGTGAAAAGATGTCAAACATGAAAAACTCAAAATCGAGTAACCAACTATAACCTCAATAGAGAATCCAACAATAAATGATGGAGGCAATTATGCTAAAATAGCATCAAGTTAATAATAAGCAGCAATATATAGTAAACAAAATTGATAATCCAACACGTATAATGAAAAAGAGAAGATGAAATGAAAACTAAACTAACTAAACCACCAATTAACTAACTAAAAGAAATGGTTATAAATGGTGTTTGGAAGCGTTGGATGAGGGGTAGGAGAAGGGAAGAAGAAAGAAGAAGGAAAAGAAATGGAAAGAAGATGAGAAAAGAAGTGTGCGAAAGAAGGGCATCCACGCGTAAGCGTGCACGACGCGTGCGCGTGGGTTGAGGTGAAATGAACGCGACGCGTACGCGTGAGTCACGCGTGCATATCGATGGGTTACTTAGAGAGCGACGCGTATGCATCCTTCACGCTTACGCGTGAGTTGGCTTGCGCGTTTTGCACAGTGTTCGCACGTTGTTGGCACAACTCTCGGGAAAATGGCTTGGAGGTGAAATTTTTGCATCCACGCGTATGCTTGGTGACGCGTTCACGTGGATGGTCAAAGATTCTTGTGTCATACGTGCGCGTGTGTGACGCGTGCGCGTTGTTGGTGCCCTATTTTTCAAAAATTTTCTATGTTTTTGCACCAAACCAAACATTCCAAACTTCCAAACAGCTACCAAGACACTATAAAACCTTATTCAACATATTAAACTACCAACTAAGCTCAAAAAATCAATCTAAACATGAAATTAAACTAATTACCAATATGTACAAAAGAGAAAAAGGGAAGATTTTACTATGGTGGGGTGTCTCCCACCTAGCACTTTTAGTTTAAGTCCTTAAGTTGGACATTTGGTGGGGGTCCTTGTTATGGTGGGTTATGCTTGAACTCATCCTTGAATCCCCACCAATGTTTGCATCTCCAATGTCCACCGGGATCCCAAATTAGGCGCATAAAGCCCTCGAGTAAGCTTAAGTAAATGACAAGGCCCCAAGAATTTTGATTGTTGAAATGAATTCCTGGGTCCCAAACCTTGTTCTTGTACCCATCTTCTCGTTGACTACCATAGTTAAATTTGGTTGACAAGGCTTGTGAATTCTCAATTAAGCATCCAAACATTCTCCTAGACCCTTGCAATTTGGTTCTACACCCACCATTGCTATTCAATTTTGAGCATGCAACCATCATGAACTTAGAGTGATGTCTCCAACCACTACATAACTCTCTCCTACTCTTAACTCCACAAGGGGCTCTAAGTTGACCATCATTTTCAAGCAAACCATATTCAAGTGAGAAAGTAAGGCTTAGGGACAGGAATTTTACCCACTTGAATGGATGATGGTGACTTAGGAAGGGGGACCTCCCCACACTTAGCCAATGCGAGATCCATTCCCTTGTGGTCTTCCTTTGTAACTCCCACCTCTTTGCAAGCTTCTTTAAGTTCAATTCCTTGTTTACCAACTTCTTCTATACACCCATCATTGCTCAAACCATGTGTCGGAGGTTGTGCACAGTCCTCCTTGTCATCAATTTCACAACACAATGAGGGAGGTTCATCAATTCCAAAAGATACATTGGTTGGTGTGGAATTATCTTCAATGACGGAGCTTTCTTCTTGCTCAACCTCTTCCTCTTGGTAGCTTCTTTCTAACTCAATCTCTTCTTCATTGCTTACCAAGGGTATGGGAGGTGAGGTATCTTCTTCTTTACTCTCTATGTCAAGCCCAATGGGAAAAGATTCAATTGTACATAAGAATTCATCAACAATTGAATCCATCTCTTGATCTACCTCTTCAAAGTTTTCCACCATGACATGCTTTGGAGGTTGTACACCCTCCTCAATATCAATATCAGGCTTCTTGAAAGAGGGCTCTCTAATGCTGTATTCCCATGGACTTCCAACATCTCCTAGATCTTCAACCACTTCTTCCGGCTCAATTATCTCAACTTCCTCCCCTTGTGACAATTCTTGCTTCAACTCCTCTTCTTCACCTTGAAGCTCCAACTTCACCTCCTCATTATGCTCCTTGATTGCTTCTCCACATTCAATAATGGGAGTACTTGGAATGCATGGGCTTAGGTGGGAAGCTATGTAGTTAATGGCTTCATTCACAGTAGCTAACTTGGTTTCTAGCTCCTTAAACTCCTTTTTCGTCCCCTCTTGTTGCCTTTGGATATGAGAGTCAAGATCTCTTAGTTCTAGTGGGAGGGCGTCATTGGAGGGCAATGGCGGAAAAGAGGGTTCATTGTTTGGGGGAAAGGATTCATAATTGGGTGGTGGTTCTTCTTGGTAAGGGTATGGAGATGGTATATATGGAGGTGGTTCTTGGGAGTAATTGTGTTGGAATTATTGTGGTTCCATGTATGGTTTATATGGCTCAAAAGGTGGTTGGTATGGTGGATAGGGATTAGGGTCATATGGAGGTGTTTGGTGGTAAGGGGCTTGTGAGTAAGGTGGTTCAAACCACGTTGAGGGAAGGGATCATATGTATGTGGTGGTTGTGGTTGGCAATCACAATAAGGGTCATCACATACATTAGATTGATATGCATTAGGATTAGGATTATACCCATAAGAATCCGGAGAGTAGTTACGTTGGGGTGACGCTTGAACGGCTTGGATGGAATAAAATGCCTTTTGGTCCTTCCGCATCTCCGTCAGGAGAGTAGTAATATCCTCAAGCACTCTTGTCAAACTTGGTTCGGGAGGAGGTTGTTGCCAAGAAGGTTGTTCATAAGCTTGGGACTCCTCCCACCTTCGATCTCCAAATCCTTGATGCATGTTATTATTGTAAATTTCATCTCCTACAACATAGTTTAAACCAAACTCATAGCCAAAGGGGTGAGAATTCATGGTGAAAAGAGAAAATAAAAACAAAAGCTAACAAGAAACAAAGAAAATAAAGTCCTACAACTAGCAAAAACCAACAAACAAACCAAAAATCAAGCTATTCATAATATATACAATAGCCAATAACATAGCACCATTGCAATTCCCCGGCAACGGCGCCATTTGGATAATTTAGAATTTGTCGTGTCGGTCTAAAATTTCTCTTATAGAAATAAGAACTTCGTTGTAAGCATAGCTCCAAACCAACAAACAATTCTCACATCAAAAATTTTGGTTGTCACAAGTACAAACCCCAATAAGAATTAACCGAAGTATTTAAACCTCGGGTCGTCTCACAAGGAATTACAATGAAGTGGTCAAGTATTGGCTATGAAGGGACAAGAGGTTTGGTTTATAAAAGGGAAAGGAAATAAATGACAAGAAAGTAAATAGCAAGAAAGTAAATAATAAGAATTAATAAAAAAAAGCAAAAGAACTCTTGGCTAGACATAGGTAATTGAGATCACCATCCTTGTCAACAAACCATATATTGACAATTATGAGGAACCAAGCTCATTAAGTTTACTTCTATAATTGAAGTATATCAAATGGCTTGATCAACATCAATCCATAAGCCCTAACCTAGCAACCAATTGACTTAGTAGTAGGCTAGAGTCAATGGTAATCAAATTGACCACATAGGGTTCTCAAATCACCAAATCCATTAGACCCAATGACTCATGTTTACCCAATTCCCTTAGCCTAGGCCAAGAATAAAGAAAACTACTCAAAAACTAGAGAAAACATTCTATCAAACACCTAGTGTGCAATAAAAGTAAACTTCACAAAATGCAAGAATTAACAAGATCCATAACCATCATGAACAAGAAATCAACAATAGCAATGAAGATAAACGTAAAAGAAGACATGGAAACATAAAATTGCATTAGAAGAAATCAAGATCCAACAATGGTTCATCAACATAAAAGAGAGCATGAAAAGGGAAATTAACACTACAAACTAAGAGAATCAAGATGTAGAAACAAGAAATTGTAAAGGAAACAAGATGAAATCAAGTAATCAAAGCTAGATCTAAGAGAAATTAAGCTAATCCTAACCTAATTCTAGAGAGAAGAGGGAGCTTCTCTCTCTAGAAAACTAACTAAAGGCTCATCATGACTAACTCAGTGCTCCCCCCTTTGCTCAATCTTCAATTCTGCATCAAATACCCTCAAAAATGAGTTGGATTTGGGCCTGGACAGCTCAGAAATTGCCCCAGCGATTTCACTTTAACTGGGTCACGTGCCGAGTGTCACGCGTACGCGTGGGTGACGCGTGTGTGTCGCTGGCCAAAACTCCTACTCACGCGTACGCGTGCATGGTGCGTGCACGTGGCCCTCAATTCTCCAATTGCTCATTTCTTCATGGGTTCTCCACTTTGCATGCTTTTTTCTTCACTTCTTCCATCCAATACTTGCCTTATGAACCTGAAATCACTCAACAAACACATCAAGGTATCGAATGGAATTAAATTGAATTAAAATCACTAATTTAAGGGCCTAAAAAGCATGTTTTACACTTAAGCACAACTTAAGGGAGAATTATAAAACCATGCTATTTCATTGAATAAATGTGAGAAAAGGTGATAAAATCCCCCAAAATAAGCACAAGATAAACCACAAAATTGGGGTTTATCAAAAACCTCCTGAAATACAGTTGATAATTCCGCGCGGTTGGTCGGGGTGGCTTGATGTTGCTCGCTCTTTGTCTCTAGAATGATGGCCCGCTGAGGTAATGTCAATAGATGATGATGCACGCCTTTGCATGTGGCCACCGATGTATTTGTCTAAATGACCCTACCGAGCCAATCGCTCTAGAAGGTCTTTAGCGATGACACACTTGTCAGTGGGTATGCCCATGTTTCTGATGAAAGGAGCAATATTTTGATTTGTCCACATTCTTGGTATCTTGGTAAGTGCCGGCTTTTCGTGGTGGTTTGATCAGCTTCGAGTTTAGGATCTCCTTGATGATGTCATCCTGTTTGGTGTTAAACTGAGTATATGATTCATATCGAGGTGTTAACTTAAAGGTTTTCTTACTGTCCCGAGCTTTATCGTCTTCTTTGAGTTGCGACTTGTTCACTTTCCAAGTTTGGCGGAGTTCCTCAATATCAATCTAGCCTTTTGCTTTTTCACAGAATTCAGCGAGTCTTTGGTTTGGCGACTGCAATGGCCTCTTGGAACTTGCCCAGTCGTAGGCCATTTTTAAGAGCATGTAGGTGGACTTCAGGGTGGAAGTCTGGAATGCTCACTGCCACCTTTGTGAAACGGGTCATGTAGTCTTTCAAACTTTCATACTGGCCTTGCTTGATTATGTTCAGGTAGTCTAAGTCGTGGAGGTAGATGGCAGATCTTGCAAAATGATCTTCGAAAAGCTTTGCTAGCTCCTGAAACCAAGAAATAGAATCTGCAGACAAAGAATAAAACCAATCAAGTTCATGACTGTCTAAATAAGATGGAAAACAACGACATAAAACGGGATCAGAAACACCGTTTACGATCATTATTGATCTAAATTTTTTAAGGTATTTCTTCGAATCTCCCAATCCGTCATAAGGGGTTAGGGTCATTGGGAGAGTGAACCTTCATGGAAATTCAAAGTTCATGACGTCGGCCGTGAATAGACCGATAGAATTGTCTGGCTCTTTATTCTTGTTTTCTTGCCGAGCTTCTTCGTTTCAGGGAGGGGGAGTCTCTTGAACCCGAATAGTTTCAGAGACATGAGTCGGGTCAGATTGATGTTCCTCATCTTTGGGTTGTTCACGGCGATCGTTATTATTTTCGATTCGGACATTATTCAGTTCAGCAATTTGATATGCCATTCTTTGATTTTCTGCTTTCATGTGCTGGTTTGCTTTTGCCATTCGTTGGTTGGCTAGTTGCAATTCGGCAACCATCCAGAGAAGCTCGGATGATGAAGGCGGGTTTGCATCAGCCATGGACAAATTGGTTGGTAATGGGGTCAAGAAAAAGGGGAGGGGTTTATATTCTCTGCCCCATGGTGGACGCCAATTGTTCTTACTGCACTTCTAGGTATAGCTCGGCTTCGCTGAACTCTGTCGCCAAGCTTTTGAATGTTCCACTCCAAGGTTATTCCTGAAATTTCGGGATGGACAAACAACAAGGGGAGAGATACCTGCAAAAGGCACTCCAATGCTTAAGTCAGTACCTGTGTGTGGTATTTTCAAGGAAAAAGAGTATTTCGCATACCTCAGACGAGTTCCCTTGTTTTCTTTTATAGTAGTCGTCCGAGGTATCCATAATATGTCCGTTACCGAGTTATAGGAGTAACGTTTTAAGGATCATAATGCTTTGATCTGATTAATTGTGATTCTAATTGCCAACCTATATAACATATAACCCGAACTTTTGCGTAACCGATTTGTAACAGTCATATTAGATATAATTTTATAACTAAAGTAATTCTTCATTCTTAGTTAGTGAATAATAAAATAAACTACTTATTACAATATTTATTTCATAACTAAAGAAATTTTTCATATATTAAATTATATTTTAAATAATATAATTAAAAATATTTAAAATTATAAATATATTTTAAAATTAATTATTCTTTCTCTAATTTTAAAGATATTAATGATCTATTCTCTCTAATTTCAAACACATCATATATATATATATATATATATATATATATATATATATATATATATATATATATTTTTTTTTTTCTAAATTTTATAGTCTAATTTTAGTTATTTATTTATATCTAATAATTATAATTAAATTCTTTTAATTAACTCATGTTCGAGCTATGAGTCGGTTTGAAGTATGTGATCCAAAGTAGTTTGATTCACATGATTGATTGAGTTTGGACGTCCACAATTGAAAGTGGTTGGTTGTATATGATTAATTGAATTTGCTTTACCACATTTCGAAGTGGTTTGATGATAATAGCCGAACTATATTTTTGTTATTGATAATAATAGTCGAACTATATATCTTTGCTATTTGATCGATGATATCTCAATTGGTTTGATTGAATTTTGAGATCGGAATCTCAACCGATGTAATTGGAATCTATTTAATATGAAGGTATAGTTGATTTGTTGGAACTTATAACAATAAAGCAGAATTGATAAGAATCTGATAATTGTTGTAATTTAAATAATTAAGGAAGATATAATAAATATAAAATAAGAAAATGTAAATAAGAAATTCTAGTATTACTATTTAGTACGATTATTATCACAATATAATTAATATATTAATATTGTAGTATAAAAAAGAGAGAATAGTATAAGAGAGACACATGAGATTGTTGTTATTGATTGATTATATTGTTCATGGAGGCTTAACCTTCTATATATACACATAAGGGGTCTTCATTTTCAACTTTCAATTAATGCTCCTTTAATATTCTTCATTCTTGGAATATGAGCTCCACATAGAAAATAGGCATCCATGTCCCATTCTTATTACAACACTCCCCCTTGGATGACCATTTAGGATTATTGCCTCGTTAAAATCTTACTAAAGAAAAACTCAGTGGGAAAAACCCTTAGTGAAGGAAAAAGAGTACTGATGAGCGGATAATTTATACGCTTTTTGGCATTATTTTTACATAGTTTTTAGTATGATTTGATTAATTTTTAGTATATTTTTATTAGTTTTTAAATAAAAATCACATTTCTGGACTTTACTATGAGTTTGTGTATTTTTCTTTGATTTCAGGTATTTTCTAGCTGAAATTGAGGGACCTGAGCAAAAATTTGATTCAGAGGCTGAAAAAGGACTGCAAATGCTGTTGGATTCTGACCTCCCTGCACTCAAAGTGGATTTTCTGGAGCTACAGAAGTCTAAATGGCGCGCTCTCAATTGCTTTAAAAAGTAGAAATCCAGGGCTTTCCAGCAATATATAATAGTCCATACTTTTCTCGAGGATAGACGACGTAAACTGGCGTTCAACGCCAGTTCCATGCTGCATTCTAGCGTTAAACGCCAGAAACAGGTTACAAGTTGGAGTTAAATGCCAGAAATAGGTTACAACCTGGTGTTTAACTCTAGAAACAGCCTAGGCACGTGTAAAGCTCAAGTCTCAGCCCCAGCACACATCAAGTGGGCCCAGAAGTGGATTTCTGCACTATCTATCTCAGTTTACTTATTTTCTGTAAACCTAGGTTACTAGTTTAGTATTTAAACAACTTTTAGAGATTTATTTTGTATCTCATGACATTTTTAGATCTGAACTTTGTACTCTTTGACGTCATGAGTCTCTAAACTCCATTGTTGGGGGTGAGGAGCTCTGCTGTGTCTCGATGAATTAATGCAATTATTTCTGTTTTCTATTCAAACATGCTTGTTTCTATCTAAGATGTTCATTCGCACTTCAATATGATGAATGTGATGATCCGTGACACTCATCACCATTCTCAATCTATGAACGCGTGCTTGACAACCACTCCCGTTCTACCTTCGATTGAATGAGTATCTCTTGGGTTCCTTAATCAGAATCTTCGTGGTATAAGCTAGAATCCATTGGCAGCATTCTTGAGAATCCGGAAAGTCTAAACCTTGTCTGTGGTATTCCGAGTAGGATTTAGGGATTGAATGACTGTGACGAGCTTCAAACTCACAAGGGTTGGGCATAGTGACAGACGCAAAAGGATCAATGGATCCTATTCCAGCATGAGTGAGAACCGATAGATGATTAGTCGTGCAGTGACAGTGCACCTGGACCATTTTCACTGAGAGGACGGATGATAGCCATTGACAACGGTGATTCACCAACACACAGCTTGCCATAGGAGGAACCTTGCGTTCGTGAAGAAGAAGACAGGGGAAAAGCAGAGATTCAGAAGACAAAGCATCTCCAAAACTCCAACATATTCTCCATTACTGCAGAACAAGTATTTAATTCATGCTCGTTTATTTTTTGCAATTCAAACTGATAATTATAATTAACCTCCTGACTAAGATTTACAAGATAACCATAGATTGCTTCAAACCAACAATCTCCATGGGATCGACCCTTACTCACGTAAGGTATTACTTGGACGACCCAGTGCACTTGCTGGTTAGTGGTACGAGTTGTGAAAAGTGTGATTCACAATTTCGTGCACCAAGTTTTTGGCACCGTTGTTGGGAATTGTTCGAGTTTGGACAACTGACGGTTTATTTTGTTGCTTAGATTAGGAAAAATTTTTCTTTTTGGTTTAGAGTCTTCTATTATTATTTTTGGTTGAAATTACTTTTTTTTAAATCCTTATTTTTTCTTTTTAAATTTTTTAAAAATTTTATAAACTGATAATTGAGTTTTTCTGTTTGAGTTTAGTTTCATATTTTAAGTTTGGTGTCAATTGCATGTTTTTATTTTCTTTTAAATTTTCGAATTTGTGTTCATTGTTCTTTCTTAATCTTCAAGTTGTTCTTGTTTATTTTCCTTGTTTGATCTTTGGTTTGTCTTGTTTTGGGTCTTTTCTTGTTTTTCTCGTGCTTTTTCAAATTTTTAGTTTCAAAATTTTTTTTATTTATTAAATACCTTGTTAAAACACGTTAAATTTATAGCTCAATTGGCTAGAGTGTTGTGCTTATGTTCTTAGTAATTGGCTATCTTCCTTTTAAAACTTTTTCAAAAATAATTTTTCTTTGATTAAATCTTGTGTCAAGCTTTAAGTTTGGTGTTTTCTTGTTAGTTCTTATTTAATTTTCGAAAATTTATTTTTGGTTTTCTAAAAATTTTAAGTTTGGTGTTTTTTTTTTTATGTTCTTGAGTCCTTTGAGTCTTTGAATTTTTGTTCTTCGTGTTCTTGTGAATCTTCAAGGTGTTCTTGAGTCTTTCTTGCGTTTTGATCTTAAAATTTTTATGCTTGGTGTTCCTTGGTGTTTTTCCTCCAAATTTTCGAAAATAAGGAGCATTAGATCTAAAAATTTTTAAGTTTTGTGTCTTTTTATTGTTTTTCTCTTTCCTCATTGAATTCAAAAATATCTTTTTCCTTTATTTTAATTGATTTTTCGAATTTTCCTTTTAAAAATTCAGATTTTATTTTAAAATTTTTTATTTTATCTTATCTTAGATTTAAAATTTCAAAATTCAAATCTTTTTTCAAAAAAATCATATCTTTTTCAAAATATTATCTTATCTTATTTCAAATTTCAAATTTCAACTTCCAAATTTCAAAATTCAAATTTCAAAACTTTTTAATTTAAATTCCTTATCTTCTCTTACCTAGCTTATCTTATCTTTTCTAATCTCAAATCTTAAAATCAAATCTTTTTTATTTTTTTATTTTATTTTATTTTATTTTATTTTATTACAAGTATCTTTAATTTTAAGACATATCTTTTTCAAAACTTCCTAACCAATTTCTCTCTCTTCAATTTTTTTTGAAATCCTCACCCACATCTTTTTCAAATCTTTTTAATTAATTAATTTAGTTTTCAATTTTCTTTTATTTATTTTTCTTCAAATTATCGAAATCATAATCAATTTTTCATTTATTTTCTTTTCTTTTATTTTATTTTAATTTCGGTTTTCAAAAAAAATATTTTATTTGCAATTCACAACATCTCACTTTCTCCATCATGGACCTAAGTGAAAATGAACAGTCCAGAAGGACTCTGGGATCATATGCTAATCCCACTACTGCTGCATATGGGAGTAGTATCTGTATACCCTCCATCAAAGCAGGCAGTTTTGAGCTAAATCCTCAGCTCATTGTCATGGTGCAGCAAAACTGCCAGTATTTCGGTCTTCCACAGGAAGAACCTACTGAGTTTCTGGCACAATTCTTGCAAATTGCTGACACAGTACGTGACAAGGAGGTAGATCAGGATGTATACAGACTGTTACTGTTTCTGTTTGCTATAAAAGATCAAGCTAAAAGGTGGTTAAATAACCAACCCACAGCAAGCATAAGGACATGGAAACAGTTATCAGACAAATTCCTGAATCAATATTTCCCTCCAAAAAGGATGACACAGCTAAGGCTGGACATCCAAGGCTTTAAATAAGAGGATGACGAATCTCTTTATAATGCCTGGGAGAGGTACAGAGGGATGCTAAGGAAATGCCCCTCTGAAATATTTTCAGAGTGGGTGCAATTAGACATCTTCTACTATGGGCTTATAGAAGGAGCTCAGATGTCCTTAGACCACTCAGCAGGTGGATCTATACACATGAGGAAAACTATTGAAGAGGCTCAAGAGCTTATTGATATAGTTGCCAGAAACCAGCATCTGTACATAAGTAACGGGTCCTCCATAAAAGAAGAAGCCAAAGCAGTGTCTACTGAACTTAGTCCTCCAAAACAAGTTGCTGAACTCAATCAACAATTGTGCTTTCTAACAAAATAGCTAGCAGAATTCAAGGAGATGCTACAAGACACTAAAAATGCTAATAAAAATATGGAGGCACAATTGAATCAGACAAAACAGCAGTTATCAAAGCAGATAACAGAAGAGTGCCAGGCAGTTCAATTAAGAAGTGGGAAAACATTAAATACCTCGCTTCAGAGCAGCAGAAAGCCAAGGAAAGAACAACTGACAGAGGATGAGCAAAATATCAACAAAAATCCCTCTGAGGACAGTAAAAGCCTAGAGAGGAATGATTTTGGCGCTCAAACGCCAGAAAAGGATGGAGGGCTGGTGTTAAACGCCCAACCCATGCTCAGTTCTGGCGTTCAAACGCCACAAACAAGCAAGGAGTTGGTGTTAAATACCCAAAGAAAGCTCAGTTCTGGCCTTCAAACGCCAGGAACAGGTAAGGAGTTAGCGTCCAACGCCAATCTAGCTTCCACCCCTGGCATTCAAACGCCAGTGAGGGATCAGACACACACAAGTGCTGATAACAACCCCTCTAAAAAGGCTTCTCCAACCACCTCTGTAGGAAATAAACCTGCAGTAACCAAGGTTGAAGAATACAAAGCCAAAATGCCTTATCCTCAAAAACTTCGCCAAGAGGAGCAGGATAGGCAATTTGCTCGCTTTGCAGACTATCTCAGGACTCTTGAAATAAAGATTCCATTTGCAGAGGCACTTGAGCAAATACCTTCTTATGCCAAGTTCATGAAAGAGATCTTGAGTCATAAAAAGGATTGGAGAGAAACTGAAAGAGTTCTCCTCACTGAAGAATGCAGTGCAGTCATTTTGAAAAGCTTTCCAGAAAAGCTTAAAGATCCCGGGAGCTTCATGATACCATGCACATTAGAGGGTAATTGCACCAAGACAGCTTTATGTGATCTTGGGGCAAGTATCAATCTAATACCTGCATCCACTATCAGAAAGCTTGGTTTAACTGAAGAAGTTAAACCAACCCGGATATGTCTCCAACTTGCTGATGGCTCCATTAAATGCCCATCAGGCGTGATTGAGGACATGATTGTCAGGGTTGGGCCATTAAATACCCATCAGGCGTGATTGAGGGCTGTGTAATGCACCTGCAACCTTTCAGAAATGCATGCTCTCTATTTTCTTTGATATGGTGGAAAAATTTTTGGAAGTCTTCATGGATGACTTCTCAGTATATGGAGACTCATTTAGCTCCTGTCTTGATCACCTGACACTAGTTCTGAAAAGATGCCAAGAGACTAACTTGGTTTTAAACTGGGAAAAATGTCACTTTATGGTGACTGAAGGGATTGTCCTTGGGCATAAAATTTCAAACAAGGGAATAGAGGTGGATCAAGCTAAAGTGGAAGTAATTAAAAAATTACCACCACCTACCAATGTTAAGGCAGTTAGAAGCTTTCTGGGGCATGTAGGATTCTATAGGAGGTTTATAAAGGATTTTTCAAAAATCGCAAAATCTCTGAGCAATCTGCTAGCTGCGGACACGCCATTTGTGTTTGACACAGAGTGTCTGCAGGCGTTTGAAACCCTGAAAGCTAAGCTGGTCACAGCACCAGTTATTTCTGCACCAGACTGGACATTACCATTCGAATTAATGTGTGATGCCAGTGACCATGCCATTGGTGCAGTATTGGGGCAGAGGTACGACAAGCTCCTACATGTCATTTATTATGCTAGCCGTGTTTTAAAAGATGCCCAGAAAAATTACACAACCACAGAAAAGGAATTGCTTGCAGTGATTTATGCCATTGACAAGTTTAGATCATACTTAGTAGGATCAAAAGTGATTGTGTACACTGACCATGCTGCTCTTAAATATCTACTTACAAAGCAGGATTCAAAACCCAGGCTCATAAGATGGGTGTTGCTTCTGCAAGAGTTTGATATAGAAATAAGAGACAGAAAAGGGACAGAAAACCAAGTGGCTGATCATCTGTCCCGGATAGAGCCAGTAGAAGGGGCGTCCTTTCCCTCTATTGAAATCTCTGAAACCCTTTCGGATGAGCATTTGTTTGCCATTCAGGAAACACCATGGTTTGCAGACATTGCAAACTATAAAGCTGCAAGGTTCATACCCAAGGAGTACAGCAAGCAACAAAAGAAAAAATTAATTACTGATGCAAAGTATTACTTGTGGGATGAATCATATCTCTTTAAGAGATGTGCAGACAGAATAATCCGTAGGTGTGTGCCTAGAGAAGAAGCACAGAAGATCCTATGGCATTGTCATGGATCACAATATGGAGGACATTTCGGAGGTGAGCGAACAGCCACAAAAGTCCTCCAATGTGGCTTCTACTGGCCCACTCTCTATAAAGACTCTCGAGAGTTTGTGCGTAACTATGACAGCTGCCAGAGAGCTGGTAATCTGCCTCACAATTACGCCATGCCTCAGCAAGGAATCTTAGAGATTGAGTTGTTTGACGTATGGGGTATTGATTTCATGGGGCCTTTCCCACCATCATACTCAAACACTTATACTCTGGTGGCAGTCGACTATGTATCCAAATGGGTGGAGGCCATTGCCACACCCATTAATGATACTAAGACAGTGCTGAAATTCCTCCAGAAACATATCTTCAGCAGGTTTGGTGTCCCTAGAGCACTAATTAGTGATGGGGGCTGATAAACCACTATTTTATGGTTTATCTTGTGCTCAATTGAGTGGATTTTATCAACTCTTTACCCACTTATTCATACTATTTGCATGTTTTACGTTTTCCTTCATGATTTTGTGCTATGATTGAAAACATGCTTCTTTGATCTTATATTTGCTTATTATTAATCCTCTCTTATTACCATTAGATTCCTTGATATGTGTGTTAAGTGATTTCAGAGATTACAGGGTAGGAATGGCTCAGAGGATGAAAAGGAAGCATGCAAAAATGGAAGGAATACAAGAAGTTGGAGAAATTGCTAAGCTGTCCAGCCTGACCTCTTCGCACTCAAATGGCTATAACTTTAGCTACAGAGGTCGAAATGACGCAGTTCCAGTTGTGTTAGAAAGCTAACGTCTGGGGCTTCGATTTAATATATAATATGCTATAGTTTCTTTGACGCTAGGTGACGCGACCGCGTGACCCATGCGGCCGCGTTGCTTCTCCAGCGAATTCTTGGCTGTTTCTGACCCATTTTGCGGCCTAGAAAACACAGATTAGAGGCTATAAAGTGGGGGAATGCATCCATACAAAGAGAGGCTCTCGTAATTCACTTCTCATGATTTAGATTTAGTTTGGAGAGAGGTTCTCTCCTCTTTCTCTTAGGATTTAGGACTTCTCTTAGTTTTAGGAGTAACTCTCAATCCCAGGTTCTTTATTTTTATTTATTTTCCCAATTTAGTTTATGAACTGTTCCAGATTACTTGAATTAATGTTATTTGAGGTATTTCAGTTATTATTGCTCTCTTTTATTTACATGATTATTGCTTCCCATCTGAAGGCATTACTATTCTAGTAGATTTACTTTTCCCCTTTTGGTCTTGGTTAAGAAATCAGTAACTCAGGAATTATCCAACTTAACAGCATAATTGATAACTGTTATCTTTGCTAATTGAATTGAGCTTCAATAATCCCAACCTTTTCTTAGGAAATAAATAGGATTCGAAGATCAAACTAATTAGTCCCTTGACTTTCCTTTGCTTTAGTAAAGGTTAACTAAGTGGAATTAAGATTCAACTTTCATTGTTGTTGATAAGAATAACTAAGCCTGGACTTCCAATTTCTCATACCTTGCTAAAATTTTGCTTTACAGTTATTTATTTATTTTATTTGTCATTTAAATATACCTGTGTCCATTGCCCAAACTCCAAATTTCCCCAATTTACAAACTCATAACCAATAATAAGAACATACCTCCCTGCAATTCCTTGAGAAGACGACCCGAGGTTTAAATACTCGATTATCAATTTTAAAAGGGGTTTGTTACTTGTGACAACCAAAACGTTTGTAAGAAAGGTTGATTGCTTGGTTTAGTAACTATACTTACAACGAGAGTTTTTATAACCTCTAAACCATCAATCTTCAGTTCTTCAAAATGGCGCCGTTGCTGGGGAATTGCAAACGTGTGCCTTATTATTGGTTATTGTAAATATTTACTTTTTATTTGTTTATTTGTTTTATTTTTGTTTTTATTTTTGCTTTTTTCATAAATTAAGAGTTTATTGATTTTTATTTAATTATAAAAAAAAATTTCGAAAAAAAATTTTTTTTTTCTTAGTGTTCATCTTGATCTTCAAGTTGTTCTTCGTGTTCATCTTGACCTTCAAGTTGTTCTTAGTTGTTTTCTCCATTTTGATCTAAAAATTTTAAGTTTGTTGTCATTTTATTGTTTTTCTCTTTTCTTATTAATTTCAAAAATTCAAAATTTAAAAATCAAATTTCAAAATTCAAATTTAAAAATTTTCAAAATTTAATTTAAAAAAAATTTCAAATTTCAAATCTCAAATTTCAAAATTCAAATTTCAAAAATTTAAAATTCAAATTTCAAAATTCAAATTTCAAAAATTTCAAAGTTTAATTTTCAAATTTAAAAATTTAAATAACCTTTTAATTTAAATTTATTTTATTTTTGTTTTAAATTTTTATTTGCTATTATGAGTTCTCACCCCCATCGCTACGAGTCTGGTTACAATTATGTTGCAGGAAGAAGAAATTACAATGAGAACAGGCATCAAGGTTGGAACAATCAAAGATGGGAGGAGCCACAAGGATTTGATCAACCCTCTTGGCAACAACCACCTCCAATGGATTATCAACAACCACCACCATATGCCTATAAACCCTTTCCTCAACATGACTTTGAACCACCATACTCACAAGCCAACTACAACCATTCACCTCCATATGACCCTAACCCTCAACCACCATACCAACCACCTTATGAGCCATATGAACCATATATAGAACCACCCCAAATCTAACCCAATTACTCACAAGAACCACCACTTCAATATTCACCATCTCCATATCCATCAATCCAAGAGCACTATGATCCTATTTATGAAAACCGAGTGCATCAAGAGACAAAGGATCGTTTCAAGGAAACAGTGGATCGATGTCATGCAACCATTCATCAATTGGGACAAGCAATAATGAGTCAATTAGCTTCCCGACGTTCGGACACTCAAGGAACCCCATGGCTTCATGTGGGCAATCTAATGAAGAACGTAGCATGAAGGAGATATTAGAAACTCCAGTGGACAGTACGGAGAATGACTATGTACTGGAACAAGTGGAGGAAGCTGTAATTATCAAAGAAGAAGAAGTGGTTGAAGACTTAGGAGATGCATAACCTCCATCGGAAAGTCCAGTCATAGAACCCATTTCAAGATGTTTGAAATTGATGCTGAGGAGGGTGTACATCCTCCAAGACATATCACAGTTGAAGACTTGGAAGAGGTTGATCAAGAGATGGAGATTTAAGAAGAAGAAGCACAACCTCCAATGCCCTTGGAAAGAAATGAAGAGGAGATTGAATTGGAAGAAAGCTACCAAGAGGAAGAGGTTGAAATTGAAGAAGCTTGCAAATAGGTGGTAATTATCAGAGAAGAGCACAAGAGAGTGGAGCTTGCAATTTCATTAAAAACACCTCCCCCTAAGTTACCATCATCCTTCACAACATTCAAGTGGGTAAAATTCATATCCCTTAGCTTTCTAATCCCACTTGAATATGGGCTACTGGAGACGAATGGTCAACTTAGAGCTCTTTGTAGCATTAAGAGTAAGAGAAAGATGGCCAGTGGTAAGAATTATCCTGCAAGGTTCATTATGGTTGGAAGCTTTAAGTTTAAACGCAAAGGTTGGTATAAAGCTCAACTGAATGGGTCTAAGAAGCTGTTTGGATGTCTCAGTGAGAATTTCGACTGTTCACCACCCAAGTGGAAAAATGATGATGATCAACAAGAAGATGGGTGCAAAGGCAAGGTCTGGGACCCCGGAATTCAATCTAGAAATCAGCACTCTTGGGGCCTTGTCACATGCTTTAACTTACTTGAAGGCTTTCTGCGCCTAGTTTGGGATCCCAGAGGACATTGGAATCATAAACATTGGTGGAGATTCCTGGATGAGTTCAAGCACAAGCCACCATAACAATGGATTTCCCAAATGTCCAACTTAAGGACAATAATTAAAAGTGCTAGGTGGGAGACAACCCACCAATAAAAAAAAATGCCACGCGACGCGACCACATCAGCGACGCGTCCGCGTCGCAAGGAGAGGGGAGAAAATAAAAACGAACAGAGAGTCACGCTGGAGCGTGGCTGGAGGCGTGCCAGTGGCACAAATCGACCCACGCGACCGTGTAGCTGACGCGTCCGCGTCACATGGGAACTTTGGCCTCCCACGCAATCGCGTCACCCACGCGGCCGCGTGTCATGTAAATCAACGTCACAAGGATGCATGGCCGAAGGTTAAGCTGGAATGGGGCTGGACTCGTGCTGGAAGCCCAAGTCCTCCCACGCGAACGCGTCACCCACGCGTCCGCGTCATATTGGAAATAGGCCATCCACACGATCGTGTCAACCACACGACCGCGTCACCCAGATTTTTTGCAAAAATACATCTCAAACAGAGAGTTGTGCAAATGCAAGGCTGCACTCGCGCCAATCGCACGAATCAGGCCACGCGATCGCATGACCCACGCGTCCGCGTCACCTGACCTTATCGCGCACCACGCGACCGCGTCACTCACGCGTCCGTGTCGCCAGCGTCGCACAACCTATCCAGATTAGTGCCAATTATCTTATTTTTCTTTCCCAATCCTAATTTCTTCTATCTTTTCTTCTTTCTTCTTTCTTTCTTACTTTATTTCTTTCCCTTCTCATTCTTCTTATCTTTTATTTTATTTTATTTATTTGCATACTTTCATTCATTGCATTTTAATTTTGTGCATATTTTTATTTTTCTAAAATTATTGGTGTTCAAATGTTCTTATTCAACTGTTATATCTTTTCTGGTATTATCTTGGTGCTTATGACTTGTTTTATTCTGATTGGGTAACATTAGTTAAATCAATGCTAATTTTTATGATACTTGTACTCCTCTTGCATTGACATGTACTTATATTGATATTTTCATTACCCACACTCTTCCCCATTGTTGCAAATTTTGCACCATTGGTATGCCATGGCTTCTATTGTTTTCTCACGTACATGTTGAAGCTTCCATGTAAATGAGACCCTTATCATTTGGCATTAACCCAACCATACTTCATTTATTTTCTTATCTTTATTATTGGGTTACTTTCCTTCCCTTTTTCTTTCAGGATGGCCACCAGGAAGAAAACCGGAAAATGTTTACATGGGGAAACAAGACAAGTCCATCTGCACAATCTTTGGAGAAAAGCATCAGTTGGAACAACCCGTCCACCTGCACATCTCAGCATGCACCGAGGACGGTGCAATCTTTAAGTGTGGGGAGGTCGATACCGATCACCATGGGTTAGTACTTTCTTGTTTCAACACCAATGTTTAAATTTTCTTTGTAGTTAGTTGTTGCATTTGCATGATTGATTGCATGATTATTTGATTTTGTGCATATTTTACCACTTGGTTGAAGTAATATTTTCTTTTTCAAGAAATTTTATAGTATTTCACTAATTTAAATCAAAATTTTTGTGTTAAACTTGTTTGGAAGTTGTATTTGGAACATGGTTTTTGAGCTAAAGAACACACAACCTGTGAGATTTTGAGCTTATTTACATGGTTACATTATTTAACCATAAATTTTTATTCTTGTGTGTTTTCTTCTTTATGATTGCAATCTTTACTTTGTTCCATTCTATATGTCCACTATTTAGTGTATTTACATGCTTGCATATGATTGAGGCCATTATTTGTTATTAGCTCACTTATCCCAAATAAGCCTACCTTTTGCATCACCCTTGTTAGCCACTTTGAACTTTTTACCCCTTCTATTTTCATAACCACATTACTAGCCTTAAGCAGAAAAACAAAATAAAAATCCAAAGTTGAATCCTTGGTTAGCTTAAGATAGATATTGTGTATAATTTAAGTGTGGGAAATTTTATGGGAACATGGGTTGATATGAAAAAGTAGGGAATTAAATTGAATAAGTTATTTTAAAATTTGGAAAGCATGCTCATGTGAAATCAAAATAATTAAATTACCATGTGCATTGAAAAAAAAAATATATATTAATTAAATAAGGGGATACAAAAAAAAAGAGAAAAATAATATTATCCCAAATGCAAAATAAAAAGAATCAATGCACATGGGACAAAATTCAAAAATAAGTTTGATACTTGAGCATATAATACAAAAGTGGGAAAAATTTGGGTAGCTAGGTAAAGTATTTTTAAATTATATAAAGTATGTATATGTTAGGTGAGATCTTAGACTAATCAAGGATTCACTTTGTTAGCTCACTTAGCCTTATATATATACCCTCACCCTTACCTTAGCCCCATTACAACCTTGAAAAGACCTCATGATGTTTGCATTGGTACATTAAATTTCTGTTGATTAGTTAGATGAAGAACAAAGTTTTAGAAAGCATGACTAGAGAAGAGTAGAGTGAATAACCCTATACACTTGAGAGATTAGAGTGATATACACTACCAGTGAGGGTTCAATGCTTGATTCTATGTTCCCTGCTTTCATGAGCTGTCTTCTTACAAAGTTTACTTGCTTTTTATTGTATAATTTGAATTAGTGGAATTTGATTTATGTTTGTCTTGGAGAACTTATTTACTTTTAACCAAGTAGGTAGAAACATTTTGCATTCATATACATAGATTGCATTTCATGCATTCTACCATTCCTCTTCATTTCTTTATAGCTTCTCTTGAGCTTAGCATGAGGACATGCTATTGTTTAAATGTGGGGAGGTTGATAAACCACTATTTTATGGTTTATCTTGTGCTCAATTGAGTGGATTTTATCAACTCTTTACCCACTTATTCATACTATTTGCATGTTTTACGTTTTCCTTCCTGATTTTGTGCTATGATTGAAAATATGCTTCTTTGATCTTATATTTGCTTATTATTAATCCTCTCTTATTACCATTAGATGCTTTGATATGTGTGTTAAGTGATTTCAGAGATTACAGGGTAGGAATGGCTCAGAGGATGAAAAGGAAGCATGCAAAAATGGAAGGAATACAAGAAGTTGGAGAAATTGCTAAGCTGTCCAGCCTGACCTCTTCGCACTTAAATGGCTATAACTTTAGCTACAAAGGTCCAAAGGATGCAGTTCCAGTTGCGTTGGAAAGTTAACGTCCGGAGCTTCGATTTGATATATAATATGCTATAGTTACTCTGACGCTAGGCGACACGACCGTGTGACCCATGCGGCCGCGTCGCAGTGACGGAAATCAGCGTGTTTGAATTCTTCTCCAGCGAATTCTGGGCTATTTCTGACCCAGTTTGCGGCCCAGAAAACACAGATTAGAGGCTATAAAGTGGGAAAATGCATCTATACAAAGAGAGGCTCTCGTAATTCACTTCTCATGATTTAGATTTAGTTTGGAGAGAGGTTCTCTCCTCTCTCTCTTAGGATTTAGGACTTCTCTTAGTTTTAGGAATAACTCTCAATCCCAGGTTCTTTATTTTTATTTATTTTTCCAATTTAGTTTATGAACTGTTCCAGATTACTTGAATTAATGTTATTTGAGGTATTTCAGTTATTATTGCTCTCTTTTATTTACATAATTATTGCTTCCCATCTGAAGGCATTCTTATTCCAGTAGATTTACTTTTCCCCTTTTGGTCTTGGTTAAGAAATCAGTAACTCAGGAATTATCCAACTCAACAGCATAATTGATAACTGTTATCTTTGCTAATTAAATTGAGCTTCAATAATCCCAACCTTTTCTTAGGAAATAAATAGGATTTAAAGATCAAACTAATTAGTCCCTTGACTTTCCTTTGCTTTAGTAAAGGTTAACTAAGTGGAATTAAGATTCAACTTTCATTGTTGTTGATAAGAATAACTAAGCCTGGACTTCCAATTTCTCATACCTTGCCAAAAGTTTGCTTTACAGTTATTTATTTATTTTATTTGTCATTTAAATATACTTGTGCCCATTGCCCAAACTCCAAATTTCCCCAATTTACAAACTCATAACCAATAATAAGAACATACCTCCCTGCAATTCCTTGAGAAGACGACCCGAGGTTTAAATACTCGGTTATCAATTTTAAAAGAGGTTTGTTACTTGTGACAACCAAAATATTTGTAAGAAAGGTTGATTGCTTGGTTTAGTAACTATACTTACAACGAGAGTTTTTATGACCTCTAAACCATCAATCTTCAGTTCTTCAGGGGCACTCACTTCTGCAACAAACAACTTTACTCTGCTATGGTCCGGTATGGAATTAGTCACAAGGTGGCAATTCCGTATCATCCACAGACAAATGGGCAAGCTGAAGTCTCTAATAGAGAAATAAAAAGAATCCTCGAACAGACTGTAAGTACCCGTAGAAAGGATTGGGCGAGAAGCTTGGATGATGCTCTGTGGGCTTACAGAACAGCATTCAAGACTCCTATAGGGACCTCTCCATACCAGCTTGTGTATGGTAAGGCCTGTCATCTGTCCGTGGAACTGGAGCATAAGGCCTACTGGGCAACCAGATTCCTAAACTTTGATGCCAAATTAGCTGGAGAAAAAAGATTGCTCCAGCTGAATGAGCTAGAGGAATTCAGACTCACTGCTTTCGAAAATGCCAAGCTTTACAAAGAGAAAGCAAAAAGATGGCATGACAAAAAGCTGCCATCTAGAGTCTTTGAACCAGGACAAAAAGTTCTGTTGTTTAACTCTAGGCTCAGGCTATTCCCCGGGAAACTGAAATCCCGGTAGAAGGGACCATATGTGATTACAAGTGTGTCACCATATGGCTATGTGGAGCTTCAAGACATTGATTCTGATAAGAAGTTCATTGTTAATGGACAGAGAATCAAGCATTATCTTGAGGGCAATATGGAGCAAGAGTGCTCAAGGCTGAGGCTAGATTAAAAGCTCAGCAACGTCCAGCTAAAGACAATAAAGAAGCGCTTATTGGGAGGCAACCCAATTTTTACTTATCTATGTTAATTTTCTGTTTTCCATTTTTATTTTATGTTTTCTTTAGGATGATGATCATGTGGAGTCACAGAAATCAAAGCAAAGTCAAAAACAGCATTAAAAATAGCTCACCCTGGAGGAAGACCTTACTGGCGTTTAAACGCCAGTAAGAAGCATCAGACTGGCGTTTAACGCCAGAAAGAAGCATCAATCTGGCGTTAAATGCCAGAAACAAGCTACAATTTGGCGTTTAACACCAGAAACAAGCATTAAGTTGGCGTTCAACGCCAAGAAAGGGAGAAAAGCTGGCGTTTAACGCCAGAAACAAGCAGCAGTCTGGCGTTAAACGCCAGGATTGCACATTAAGGGCATAGTTGCACGCCTCAATGGAGCAGGGATGATAAGTCCTTGACCCCTCAGGATCTATGGACCCCACAGGATCCCCACTACCTCACTATTCAAATTCAAACCATTATCCTCCCAGACCCACCCATTCACACACCTCCATCTCCTCCACTTCTCCCTCTATTCCATTCTTTCTTCTTTTGCTCGAGGACGAGCAAACCTTTTAAGTTTGGTGTGGAAAAAAGCGTTGCTTTTTGTTTTTCCATAACCATTTATGGCACCTAAGGCCGGAGAAACCTCTAGAAAGAGGAAAAGGAAGGCAGTTGCCTCCACCCCTGAGTCATGAGAGATGGAGAGGTTCATCTCAAGGGTCCATAGTTCAGTGGTAGAGCATTTGATTGTAGATCAAAGAGACATAGAGGAGCTTAAGAGCACCATTGGTTCTTCAAGAGGAAGAAGATGCCACCCTCACTAAGGTGGACCCGTTCCTTAATCTCCTTGTCTATTTATTTTTCTGTTTTTTTATTTATATGCTTTATGTTTTATCTATGTTTGTGTCTTTATTACATGATCATTAGTGTCTAGTGTCTATGTCTTAAAGATATGAATGTCCTATGAATCCATCACCTTTCTTAAATGAAAAATGTTTTCTGAAAAAGAAAAAGAAGTACATGAATTTCAAATTTTAAAACAGTTTAATTATTTTGATGTGGTGGCAATACTTTTTGTTTTCTGAATGAATGCTTGAACAGTGTATATGTCTTTTGATACTGTTGTTTATGAATGTTAAATATGTTGGCTCTTGAAAGAATGATGAAAAGGAGAAATGTTATTGATAATTTGAAAAATCATAAAATTAATTCTTGAAGCAAGAAAAAGCAGTGAATACAAAAGCTTGCAGAAAAAAAAAAGAAAAGAAAAATGGCAAAAAAAAAGAGAAAGAAAAAGAAAAAACAAGCAGAAAAAGCCAAAAGCTCTTTAAACCAAAAGGCAAGAGAAAAAAGCCAATAACCCTTAAAACCAAAAGGCAAGGGTAATAAAAAGGATCCAAGGCTTTGAGCATCAGTGGATAGGAGGGCCTAAAGGAATAAAATCCTGGCCTAAGCGGCTAAACCAAGCTGTCCCTAACCATGTGCTTCTGGCGTGAAGGTGTCAAGTGAAAACTTGAGACTGAGCGGTTAAAGTCAAGGTCCAAAGCAAAAAAAAATCGTGTGCTTAAGAACCCTGGACACCTCTAATTAGGGACTTTAGCAAAGCTGAGTCAATCTGAAAAGGTTCACCCAGTTATGTGTCTGTGGCATTTATGTATCCGGTGGTAATACTGGAAAACAAAGTGCTTAGGGCCACGGCCAAGACTCATAAAGTAGCTGTGTTCAAGAGTCAACATACTAAACTAGGAGAATCAATAACACTATCTGAATTCTAAGTTCCTATAGATGCCAATCATTCTGAACTTCAAAGGATAAAGTGAGATGTCAAAACTGTTTAGAAGCAAAAAGCTAATAGCCCCGCTCATCTAATTAAGACTGATCTTCATAGATGTTTTTGGAATTCATTGTGTATTCTCTTATTTTTATCCTACTTTGTTTTTAGTTGCTTGGGGACAAGCAACAATTTAAGTTTGGTGTTGTGATGAGCGGATAATTTATACGCTTTTTGGCATTATTTTTACATAGTTTTTAGTATGATTTGATTAGTTTTTAGTATATTTTTATTAGTTTTTAAATAAAAATTACATTTCTGGACTTTACTATGAGTTTGTGTATTTTTTTGTGATTTCAGATATTTTCTGGCTGAAATTGAGGGACCTGAGCAAAAATTTGATTCAGAGGCTGAAAAAGGACTGCAAATGCTGTTGGATTCTGACCTCCCTACACTCAAAGTGGATTTTCTGGAGCTACAGGAGTCCAAATGGCGCGCTCTCAATTGCTTTAGAAATTAGACATCCAGGGCTTTCCAGCAATATATAATAGTCCATACTTTGCTCGAGGATAGACAACGTAAATTGGCGTTCAACGCCAGTTCCATGTTGCATTCTGGCGTTAAACGCTAGAAACAGGTTACAAGTTGGAGTTAAACGCCAGAAACAGGTTACAAGCTGGCGTTTAACTCTAGAAACAGCCTAGGCACATGTAAAGCTCAAGTCTCAGCCCCAACACACACCAAGCGGGCCCCATAAGTGGATTTCTGCACTATCTATCTCAGTTTACTCATTTTCTGTAAACCTAGGTTACTAGTTTAGTATTTAAACAACTTTTAGAGATTTATTTTGTATCTCATGACATTTTTAGATCTGAACTTTGTACTCTTTGATGGAATGAGTCTCTAAACTCCATTGTTGGGGGTGAAGAGCTCTGCTGTGTCTCGATGAATTAATGCAATTATTTCTGTTTTCTATTCAAACACGCTTGTTTCTATCTAAGATGTTCATTCGCACTTCAATATGATGAATGTGATTATCCGTGACACTCATCACCATTCTTAATCTATGAACGCGTGCCTGACAACCACTCCCGTTCTACCTTCGATTGAATGAGTATCTCTTGGGTTTCTTAATCAGAATCTTCGTGGTATAAGCTAGAATCCATTGGCAGCATTCTTGAGAATCCGGAAAGTCTAAACCTTGTCTGTGGTATTCTGAGTAGGATTTAGGGATTGAATGACTGTGACGAGCTTCAAACTCATAAGGGTTGGGCGTAGTGATAGACGCAAAAGGATCAATGGATCCTATTCCAGCATGAGTGAGAACCGACAGATGATTAGCCGTGCGGTGACAGTGCACCTGGACCATTTTCACTAAGAGGACGGATGGTAGCCATTGACAACGGTGATTCACCAACATACAGCTTGCCATAGGAGGAACCTTGCGTGCATGAAGAAGAAGACAGGGGGAAAGCAGAGATTCAGAAGACAAAGCATCTCCAAAACTCCAACATATTCTCCATCACTGCAGAACAAGTATTTAATTCATGCTCTTTTATTTTTTGCAATTCAAACTGATAATTATAATTAACCTCCTGACTAAGATTTACAAGATAACCATAGATTGCTTCAAACCAACAATCTCCGTGGGATCGACCCTTACTCACGTAAGGTATTACTTGGACGACCCAGTGCACTTGCTGGTTAGTGGTACGAGTTGTGAAAAGTGTGATTCACAATTTCGTGCACCAAGTACAATATCCTTTAGTGATGGGGACTGCCTCATTAAAAACCTTGTCAAGAAAAACCCAATGGGAAAAAACCTGACAAAGGAAAAAAGAGTACAGTCTCTCCCTCTTACCGACATTATATTATATCTCGAAATCGGCGCATCCCAATCTGATGTACCAATCTTTCAAAAGATTTTTTTGGGAGTGACTTTGTGAATAAATCTTCCAGATTATCACTTGATCGGATCTGTTGGACATCAATTGTCCCTTGATTTTGAAGATCATGAGTGAAGAAGAATTTGGGAGAAATATGCTTTGTTCTATCACCTTTGATATATCCGCCTTTAAGTTGAGCAATACATGCTGTATTATCTTCAAACAGGACAGTTAGAGCTATCTTCTGATTAATCAGTCCATATGATGACAGAATATATTGGATCACACTCCTCAGCTAAAAACACTCGCAACTAGTTTTATATGTATCACTAGTATTTCAACATGATTAGAGGATGTTGCTGCAATCGTCTGTTTCGTGGACCTCCATGATATAGCTGTACCACCATATGTGAATAGATATCCTGTTTGAGATCTTCCTTTATGTGGATCAGACAAATATCCAGCATCTGCATAGCCAACTAATTGTGACTTGGATTCATATGGATAAAACAATTCCATATAAACTGTTCCATATGAAGATACCGAAAGATCTGTTTGATTCCACTCCAATGTCTTCTGGTTGGAGAAGAACTATATTTTGCTAGTAAATTCACCGCGAATGATATGTTAGGTCGCGTATTATTAGCAAGATACATTAGCACTCCAATGGCACTAAGATATGGTACTTCAGGACCAATGATATCTTCATTCTCTTCTTTAGGATGGAATTGATCCTTTTCCACATCTAAAGATCTTACAATCATTGGGGTACTTAATGGATGTGACTTATCCATATAAAATCTTTTTAAGATCTTTTCTGTGTATGTTGTTTGATGAATAAAGATCCCATTTTTTGTATGCTCGATCTGCAGGTCGAGACAAAATTTAGTCTTTCCAAGATCTTTCATCTCAAACTCTTCCTTTAGAGTTTTTATAATTGTTGGAATCTCTTCAGGAGTTCCAATGATATTTAAATCATCAACGTACACAACAATAATAATGAATCCAGATGCAGTTTTCTTTGTGAAAACACAGGGGCAGATATCATCATTCTTAAAACCGTTTTTGGCCAAATACTCAGTAAGACGATTATACCACATTCGTCCAGATTGCTTTAGACCATATAAAGATCTTTGCAATTTAACTGAGTATAATCCTTGTGAATATTCGTTGGATGGTATAGATATCTTTAGTCCTTCAAGGACTTTCATATAGATATCCCGATCTAATGAGCCGTATAAATAGGCTGTTACCACATCCATTAAATGCATATGTAGTTTATGATATGCAGATAAACTATCCAAATAACGTAATGTTATCGCATCCACTACAGGGGAATACGTTTCTTCATAATTTATACCGGGCCTTTGTGAAAAACCTTGTGCCACAAGTCGGGTTTTATAGCGCACAACTTCATTTTTCTCATTTCGTTTTCTCACAAATACCCATCGGTACCCAACAGGTTTTACATCTTCAGGTATACGGACTACAGGTCCAAAAACTTCACGTTATGCAAGTGAGTCTAATTCAGCCTTCATGGCTTCTTTCCATTTTGGCCAATCATTCCTTTGTCGACATTCTTCGACTGATCTTGGCTCAAGATCCTTACTTTCATGCATGATATTTAATGCCACATTATATGCAAATATTTCATTGACAATTGTCTTATTTCGGTCCCATTTCTCTCCTGTAAAGACATAATTTATCGAGATCTCATCATTTTCACAATTTTCAGGTACCTGAACATCTTTTGGTGTTAAAATTATATAAAAATTTCGGACAACTGCAGGTGTCTTTACTGTGTCTTTTTCAACAGGAATAGTATTTACCTCTTTTCTCTTTCGAGGATTTTTATCTTTGGAACCGACAGGCCTGCCACGCTTCTGGCGTGTATTTGCTTTAGTGGCTATTTGTCCTACAGGGACATCAATTCGAATTGGGGCATTTTCTGCCCTGCCACGCTTCTGGCGTGAATTTGCTTCAGTGGCTACTTGTCCTACTGGGACATCAATTCGAATTGGGGCATTTTCTGCTGGTATATAAGATTTGGTTATCCTCTTTGTATCGGAAAATGCATCAGGCGATTCATTTTCTATTCTTTGCAAATGTATAATCTTTTGAACTTCTAGTTCACATTGCCCTGATCGAGGATCTAAATGCATCAACGATGATGCATTCCAATTAAGTTCCTTTTCAGGAAGCTTATTCTCTCCCCCTAATGTTGGAAATTTTGATTCATCAAAATGACAATATGCAAACCGGGCTTTAAATACATCTCCTATTTGTATCTTAAGATACTTTACTATAGAGGGAAAATCATATCCAACAAACATCCCCAATTTCCTTTGGGGTCCCATTTTGGTGCGATTAGGTGGTGCAATGGGAATATATATCACACACCCAAATATTCTTAAATGGGAAACATTTGGCTGCTGGCCAAAAGCTAGTTGCATAGGAGAGAACTGATGGTAACTCGTTGGCCTCAAACGAATAAGTGCTGCGGCATGTAAAACAGCATGCCCCCAAGCCGAGGTTGGGAGATTTGTTCTCATAAGCAAAGGTCTAGCAATCAATTGGAGGCGTTTAATAAGTGATTTTGCTAACCCATTTTGTGTGTTAACATAAGCTACTGGATGTTCAACACTTATTCCATTAGCCATACAATAAGCATCGAAAGCTTGGGAAGTAAATTCACCAGCATTATCAAGACGAATTGCTTTGATTGGATTTTTTGGAAATTGTGCTTTTAATCGAATAATTTGAGCCAGTAATCTCGCAAACGCCAGGTTGCAAGAAGATAATAAGCACACATGTGACCATCTCGAAGATGCGTCTATCAGAACCATTAAATATCTAAAAGATCCACATGGTGGATGAATAGGTCCACATATATCCAATCTTTATTGGTGATAGCCTTAAAATTAACTTCCCTTGAGAACATGCAGCACAACAAAATTCACTAGATTTAAGAATCTTCTGGTTCTTTAGTGAATGTCCATGAGATTTTTCAATAATTCTCCTCATCATGGTTGTTCCCGGATGACCCAATCTATCATGCCAAGTTATGAATTCATTTGGGCTAGTAAACTTCTGGTTTACAATGGCATGTGATTCAATTGCACTAATCTTGGTATAATACAATCCAGATGAAAGTGGGGGTAATTTTTCTAATATAACCTTTTTATTTAAATCATGAGTTGTAATACATAAATACTCATGATTTCCCTCATTCATTGTCTTAATATGATATCTATTTCAGCGAATATTTTTGAAACTCAACAAGTTTCTTAGAGACTTCATAGATAATAGTGCATTATTTATTATAAATTTTGTTCCTCCAGGAAACAAAATTATAGCTCTTCTGGAGCCTTTTATCACATTGCCTGAGCCAATAATAGTATTAACATACTCTTTTTTTGGCACAAGATGGGTAAAATATATATCACTTTTAAGAATAGTGTGCGAACTTGCACTATCCGCAAGGCAAATATCTTCAGAATATGTCCTTTTCATTTTTCTTCAAACACAAATGATAATAATAAAATGAGTAGAAGTACATGCACAGTAAACTTATTCACATGAATACTTAACAAACACATACACATATCAAACTATTCTATCATTGATCAAATAGCCAATATTTCCTTCAGAATCCTTAAAGAAATTAGATACATAATAATGAGTGGTAGAATTTTCATCATTTAAAACAAAATTTGTTTCCTTTCCTTTGTCATCCCTTTTCAAGGATGCTTGATAAAGATCAACTAGGTGCCTTGGGGTACGACAGGTACGTGACCAATGGCCCTTTCCACCACAACGGAAGCATTTATCCTCAATTGATTTACTTTGCCCATTATTTCTTTCTTTATCCCACTTCTGGTGAGATTCTTGTGAACATAATTTTTTTTCCTTCCATAATTTTTTTTGCTACCAAAGCTTTGCCATTTACCTCTTCTGGGGTTAGAATTTGTCACATTTACTTCAGGAAATTGGGTGGCGCCAGCTGGGCGCGCTTCATGATTTCTTAAGAGTAACTCATTGTTGCGCTCAGCAACAAGAAGGCAAGAAATTAGCTCAAAATATTTTAAAATCCTTTTTCTCGATACTGCTACTGCAAGAGCACATTCGAGGCATGGAAGGTTGAGAAAGTTTTCTCTAACATGTCGGGCTTGAGGAAGTATCACATGATTATACCTTTCTTCAAGGTCTTTCCACAGATCTGCAGGATCTTTTAATGTGGGATATTCATTTTTCAATCATATGTCAAGATGACGACGAAGGAAAATTATGGCTTTGGCTATATCCTTCTGGGATGTATTATTTTCAACCTTAATGGTATCTCCAAGATCCATGGAATCAAGATGAATTTTAGCATCTAGTATCCATGATAAATAATTATTTCCAGATATATTAAGAACATTAAATTTAAGATGAAAGAGTTTTGACATAATAAAAATTTGTTACCTGGAGTCTTTCTAAAATATCGTTAGAGCTTCGTGCTGATAACGTATTGTAATATAAATAATTAAGGAAGATATAATAAATATAAAATAAAAAAATATAAATAAGAAACTCTAGTATTACTATTTACTATGATTACTATCATAATATAATTAATATATTAATATTGTAGTATAAGAAAGAGAGAATAGTATAAGAGAGAGAGAGAGAAGAGATTGTTGTTATTGATTGATTATATTGTTCACAGAGGCTTAACCTCTTATATATACACATAAGAGGTCTTCATTTTCAACTTTCAATTAATGCTCCTTTAATATTCTTCATTCTTGGAATATGAGCACCACATAGAAAATGGACATCCACGTCCCATTCTTATCACAACAATAATGACATTAAAGGCTATTTGATTGCATTTGAATAATGATGACGTCAAAGTCCATTTAAAATAGAAATTAAAATAAAAAAAATTGAATAACCGAAATCTTGATTGGCATTAGTAATTATAAGATAATAAGCATGAAGACATATTTTACAGAGATGAAAAGAAATGTTATTGATAAATCATCGTGGTGAAGATGTGGGTAAGAATTTCATTATAACCTCTTCAAATAAAAATCCTGTTTTTGTGTGAGTAAAACTGGATGTAACTCGGCTTCCAGCAATCGATATTGAACTGTTTTCCTTAATTCTGAATTGGTGGTTTGAAGGTCCAAATTTTTCGTCTAAAAAGTATATCACGTTGCGAAAAGAACATAAAAAGGGAAAGGGGGAGAGGGAGTGTACCTGCAAAAAGCACTCCAATACTTAAGTTAGTATTGTGTATTCTTTGTGTTATCCTGTCGAAGATAAAATGACGTACCTTTTTATACATGAGGTGGATGATGAATCCATATTTGACGATAAATTTTGGATTGAATTGAGTGAATTTCATCATATAAACCCATATTTATTCACCTAAATAGCATGCTTTTGTATTTTCTCTCTAAATTATGTCCAATTGTGAAAACATGCTATTTTGTGCTTATTTTAATCAATTTTATTCCACTTTCATTCCATTCGATGTCTTGAGGCTTTTGATGAGTGATTTCAGGTGTAATAGGTAGGAATGACTTGATAAGAGTGAAAGAGAGGCATGCAACTGGGAGAAAACATGAAGAAAACAAAAGAGAAGACCACAGCCAAGTGTGCGTACGCACAAGTGAAAATTAGCATGTGTGCGTACGCACACGTGCGCGCACAAGTCCCAGCGCGTGACTTCATTAAAAAGTATGTGGCTCGCGATTTGGGAAGCTTTTCGGCCCATTTCTGAAGGCTTTGGAGCATATAAGGAAGGCTAACAACCATATACCATACCATACACTACACAATACACTTAGGCATATTTTTAGATAGTTTTTAGGTAGTTTTAGGTTGGCTTTTCTCTCAACTTTCTTAGGCTTTAGTTAGGGTTTATATTACAAGTTTGCATTTTTGAATTTTGATCTTGGTCTCTAACTTATTTCTATTGTAAGTATTTCTTAATTTTCTCTTTTATTACACTACTTGTTCTACACTATCTTATATTTTAATTTTCTTTATCAATGCATGTATATTTTTACAATTTTGAGTTCTAGTTAATGAATTTGATATTTAGTGGTTATTATATATTTGTTGAATTTCCATTGTTAATTTTGATCATTAGTTGTTCGTAGTTCCAAGTATTTTTCCAATTTTGTCATATTTTATTATTATGCCCACCAAGTGTTTGTGGAAATGTGAATTTTGTTTATGAGGTAAATTTTCACTCCTTGACTTGGGGAAATTGAGTATATGGGATATTAGAGTTGTAATGTCCTACATTTAGTGATAATTCTTGGGTTGTTAGTTGTTCTTGTTTCCACTAACGCTAGCCTTTTACTAAGGTAATTTGTAAGTTAGCTAGGATTTGTGGATTAAGAACAACTATGCTCACTTGACTTACTCTTCGATGTTAAGGGTTGACTAGGTGAGATTAATCCATTATAATTATCATAGTTGTGGTTATGACAATGAAAGAATTTCCTAACTCATCCCAAGCCAAGGTTTCATTTGTATTTTGAACCGCACTTCAATCATTTTAAGGCTTCAGTTGTTCATATTACATAGATAGTTCTTTAATTCCTTTATTACTTCATTAATTGCAATTTTGGTTGTTCTTTAATTCCTTTAATTGTTTGCCTCATTATTGAAATTTCCTTGATTTTCACAACCAAATTTATACACTTGTGGTCACTAGTTCCTTGAGAAGATGACCTGGGACTTTAAACTCTCGGTTTTTAATTGTTTTGAAAGGGACAAACCTTTGAATTTAAACTTTTATGGAGAGGATCTGTTGCCGGTTTGGACTATGCTACCAACAAAGAAGTTTTCTTTTCTAAAGTGAAATTCTAAACCGGCACAAATCCTATTCGTCAAGTCTTGGCGCCGTTGCCGGGGAGCTAGTGCAATGAGTGCTATAATTTTGGTTGTTGTGAATATGTGAATAGTATGAATAGATACTTTTTGGGTTGTTTGTTTGCTTTTGTTAGTAATTAGGATTTTGTTTCTTTTGTTAATTGATGTCTTTAGTTCTTATTTTCTATTTTTCTCTATTAGTTATCACCCTCTTTGTTTGCAGTATAGTTGTGATCATTTTGTAGGGAGTGATAACCTTAGCTTTGGATTACACCATGGGATGGAGAAATCAATTGAGGAAGGAGCAACCTCCTACATGTCACAATGAGCTAAACCCTCCCCAATGTGCATACCCAAACCAAGGATATGGTGGGTTTCACAATGATTATGCACTTCCACCACCATATACCTATGACCCATACCCCCAACATAATCCTCAATCACCACATTTTCAAACACTACATCAATACCATCATCCACCTCCTTACATACCACCTCAATATACTCACTCACCAACACAAAAATCATCCTCCGATTACACAACCTTCCTCCCAAACAATGAACCTCCTTTTTCATCCCAATGTGAAGTTTTCCAACCCTTGATCCAAAACCAACAAGACCTTCAAGCTTTTCTCCAAGAGCAAGAAGGATTCCGAAAGACACAATGGCAATTCATGGCTACTATAGCCGAAGCAGTGAACCGCATTCTACTATACTCAACTGATCAAAGCACTATCCTTGAAGAATGTAGAGGATCAACTAAAGAGTGTAGTGAGGAGGAGAACATGAAGCCTCAAGAGAAAAAAGAAGAGTTAGAGAATGAATTGCTACAAGAGAAAGAAAGTGAAGTATTTGAACTGGAGGAGATAAAGGGAGAATTGAGGGAGATTGATCAAGATTTAGATTCCATCATTGACGATTTTTTGTCTACATTGATCAATCCCCTCAATGATCTTGATGAACCTCCCCTCATTGGATTTGGAATAGAGGTTGATGTTGACTTTTCATAACCTCCTTGTTATGACTTGAGTGATGGGAAAGAGGAAGTTTGTAACAACCCAACTTCCAGTACGTCATGATCGTACCAGAAGTAAGGCGTTACTAACCTGTTTTCCTTAATAACCATTTAATATTGAGCCTTTAGTTCGATATCACGTTCCAGTTTTTAAGAAAATACCAGAAAATTTTGTTTTCTACTAATCAAAATCATACATTAAAGACCACCAAATAATAATAATCACATATTTACTAATAATAATAAATCTTATACAAGTAATTCAAAATAGAATCCAGATACAATACCTATCCCTCTGTATAGAATAAAAATCTTAATCGCCAAAGGCGAGGAAACTCTATGAAAACAACTTAACTCATGAATATAGGCTAATAATCGTCCCCAGCTTCAAACTAAATTTTCGAACCTGTGTCACTGAAAGGGTGGGAATTTATGGGGTGAAAATAAACCACACGTTCTCAATAGGGAATGAAAATGCCGTAAAAGTAATGAATAAAATGTGAATAATTAACATACTCAAGAAAATTATATTTTAATCAAACATTTGAAAATACTCTTAGTTTTACTTTAGCTAATTAATTACCTCTTTTAAAATCTCTAAGCTCAAAGCAAATTTTAATTACAAAACTAGTCGTATTATCCATCTCTCAGCCACATAATTAATGCTCAATCACAGCGTTAATTCTTAATCACCTTAATACATTCACAAACTAATAGCACAAGCAAGATATTTAATTCAATACACCAGCAAGTCACAACAAAACAAACAGCACAATCAAAGGGAAATAAAACAAGCGAACACAATCAAATCTTAATGCGCAAACAAGGATGATACATGTCTAGCCCTAGTGCAGGTAATGAGCTCATTTGTCGGTTACTAACCCGCTCCCGACGTTACCTAGCAACTTCTGTCTGGATAAGACTTTCCTGTTGGCAATACCAACTGCAAGCAACTTTTGTCTTATAGGGTATCCACTGCAAGCAACCTTTGTCTTGCAGGGCGGCACTTATTAGCCGATATACGCCCAACACACTCACTGTAAGCAACCTCTGTCTTACAGGAGTACAACACTCTCACTGTAAGCAACCGCTGTCTTATAGGAGTACACTTTAACTATGTGTATCTCGATACCTCTAAAAGCAATCTTTGTCTTACAGCATAGCATTATAGCTAGGTATCCCAGGAAAGCGTTCTCTGTAGTCGCACAATCATCTATCTAACTGCCTTCTCATAGCAGATGAGCACATAATAATTCTTTACTCTTTATTCTCTTTCTCATTTAGAGTCTCTTGTATAATTGTGAATCTGCAAGCGGGACAAAACCCACGTCCTTGTCAACAACTTCATAAACCGAATACCTTTTCTCAAAAGAATCAGTGTAATTATCATCATAAGTTATCATTCTCGTTATTCATCTCCAGTTTCATATTCTTATGCAATATCTCTCTCTTTCTCTATTCAATTATGCTGTACAAACTTTACGACTTCTACTTTTGCAACATCTTAACTCGAACCAATTTTAAAACTACTTTCCAGTTTAATTCATTTTCAAATGACTCAAGAAAATCATTTGTGTGTTAAATTCTCTAAATACTTTTCAAAACATAATTCTCTCGTTAAAAGTAATCAAATAAAACTCTTTCTCAATATTTACCAGCTTTCCAAAGACTCAAAAATCACCTCTCCTTATTATTCAAATTCAAATATTATAAATTCAGCAAACTTCTCAAAAGATAATCCTTTATTTAAAAACCCAAACATAACTCTTCACATTGAGTCGAACTCAAAACATAATTCCTTTCTAAACTCAAAACATAAACCTTTCCTTGGTAATTCTTTTTTTTTAACTAAATAAAACTCAAATAATATAATTTTTGAAATTCAAATCTTTTTAAACAGCATTTCAACAAAGCCTTAAGATTTTATGAAATTTCGGCAGCACCTCCCCTAAAACTCAGACTTAACCACCCTTACGGGTTCCCTCTTTCTCAACAATTCACCAGTCCTTTTCTCAATAATTATCAAACAGACATTTCCCAATCAATCAGATATTCAAAATCCATAATAATTAACAATCAATCATACTCCACAATTCCCATGTAATCCACCAATCCAACTCCAATCTCATCAATTCATAATTACTTTCCACATATCATAGAATCCTTTCAAAATTAAACTCAATCAGCTAGTAATCCCAAAAATTAATGTTCCATATTTCTAGTTATTTTAAAGTCATTTACTCTTTAGCAAGGTTACTATTTTGTTTTAAAAGTCAGATTTCAAGAAACAATTCAACAATTAAACTTCAATCTTTTAACAGTTCTCAAACTTAATCCTAATTAATTACGAATCAACATTAACAGCCATCAAAACCAATTCCAACAAATTGCACGTCAGTTTCACAGCCATTCTGATATATTAGATAAATAAAGTCAACGACAAGCACTTATTCTCAATAACCAGAATATAGTCATAACTCAACCAACTCAGCATAATAACCTAAAACTAGAATTCTCAACAATTCCATCAAAATAAAAAAATCAATATTAGTCACAACCTCAATCCAAAATTAATTTTGTCAATTAATCAATCACTCACAACAAGAACACCCAATGGCATTCACAGCTACAACCTAAAATCAATAAATTAATTGAAATACTAGAAAATCATTTCAATAGCAAACTTAATCCAAATTTCACAACCTCAAATCAAGCTTATTCCTATTAGTTAATCATATTTATGAATTATTTGCAATTACTCACTAAACCTCATTGGCATTCATAAGTAAAAACTGTTAATTTTGAAATAAATCTCCTACCTCAATATCAAAACTCACGAAAGTCACCAAATACGACAGCTCCAGCATTGGTTCCCAGCGGCAAAGGCTCCAGCAACTACGAAACTAGAAGTAGAGGTAGAACAGAGCAAGAACAGCAGTAGCAATCTTGAACCCAACAAACAGTAGCGACAAGCCAACAGTAGCTTGGGTGGTGGTTCAACAGATCAACAATAGCGCAGCAGCTCAAGGGCGGTTGTGGCAGTGGTGGCAGCATCAATAGCGGGATTGGAAGCAACAGTGATGACTGGGTGCAGAACAATGACGAGAACTTTTCTTCCTCGCATTCTACTTGACAACGGCTCCAAGGTAGACAAGCGGCGACGGCGATGATAATGATGAACAGCGACGAAGGCGGCTAGCTCTAGCAACGGTGACAGGTCATGATGAGGACGATGATGGCGACGACGGCTTCCCTCGGCGGCAAGCTCGCAGCAAACGCGATGCCACTATCCTTTGTTTCTCTCTTCCTTCTCAGTGTGGGTGGATGGCACGACGGCAAGCAAGACACGGCTGGGTGTGATGGGTTCAGTAAAGTCACAGCGATAGTGACGTGACAGTGCAGCTTTGACAGCATTCGACTCCTCAGCGGCTTCAGATCTGACGGCAGCGTGACCTTACTCCAGTGGCGGTGATGGGAAGGTAAGTTAGCAACAGCTGCACGGCGATGGGCATGGATAACGGCACAGGCGAGATGCAGCGGCGGCAAGCTGGATAGCGCAGAGTGCGACTCCCTCTTTTCCGATTCCAAGATCTCTGTTCTCCTTTTCCATTTCTACGTTTCTTTCTTTTGTTTGTGTGTTAGTGTTTAGGAAGAAAGGGGAAAATTAGGATTAGGGTTTCTGATTTTTTATTTGGGAATTTTTGGAATTTAGGGTTAGAAATTAGAAATTTTATTAAGGAATATGGATAGAAACGTTGCTGGCCAAGTTGGCTCAGCAACGTTGCCACAAACGTTGGCTCAAGGAAGGGTGTGCAACGTTGGTGGCCAAGTTGGCCCACCAAGGTTGCCACAAATGCTCCAAGGAAGAGAATAAACAATGTTGGTGGCCTAAGATGGCTTGGCCACCAACGTTGCTCACTAACGTTCCAAGCCTCACAAGCAGTGTTGGTGGTCCAAAGTTAGCTCACCAACGTTGCTGGCAACGTTGCTACTCAAAAAGGTGCCAACGTTGGTGTGCAAACGTTGCCACAAATGTTGCCACCAACGTCTTCAATAAATCTTCAAGTTGGAGCTGGAAAAAGTGCTAGTGTGCGTACGCATGAGGCCTTGTGCGCCTGCACAAAGAGAAAATTTGCAAGTGTGCGCACGCACAAGGCATGATGCGTACGCATAAGAGGTAACATTGGCGCACCAACGTTGGGGAACAAACGCCAGTGGCAATGTTCCTAAAGGATTTTAAAAGGAACGTTAGCCACCGTTTGTGCACAAACGTTGGTCGACAACGCCAACACCAACTTTCATTCCAAATGGCACCCATGCAAGCTTGTGAACGTTAGTGAACCAACATCCTTGTCAACGTCACAAAGATCTACTCCTAACTTGCTTCAACTAAGGCCAAAGCACACATCCAAAGACTTGAAGATTGATTGGGAAAGTGTATAAATAGGATAAATTTTGAAGGAGAAAGAAGGCTGGGACCCTAATTGGGAAACCCTGAGATCATTTTCTTTTATACTTTTCTTTCTTTCATGTACTTTCTTTTTCCTTTTTGTTTAGCTGAGCAATGATGAACTAAAACCCCATTTCATTAGGGGAGGAGCTCTATTGTAATTCATATGATTGAATGAAAATTCTTCTTCTTCTCAATCCGCTTGTTGTAGCTAAAGGATAACTTCTATTTTGATTGTGATTCACTCACTTCAGAAGGGGGTTTGAATCTATTGAATGCTTGTGTGAGCCTCGAAAGGGGAATCATAGGCATTAGAATTGGAGCTCTATCCTTCATAATTCTCTTGACCAACACTATTCGGGAGGAATTGAGGTCTTTAGAATTTGTGTGGCTTATGGATAATAGAATGTGCTTAACCTCTTCTCATGACAATTAGATCAAGGAATTGGCAAATTTGATTGTGTTTAGAGAGATTGGATTGCCAAGGAATTGGGATCCAATCAATTACAATCCGCCATAGATCTACTTCATACGATTGAGAATGAAGTTGAGACCCATTTGATTCATGATGGATTATGATATCTCCAATCCCTAATGAATATTTCTCTTTGATATTCTTCATTTTAGTTACCTTGAATTCACTTTAATTGCTTTGATTTACTGCTTTCTTGATTTTCAGCACCCAAGACCCTTTTACTTTTTATGCAATTTAATTTCTAGCACCATTTACATTTGTGCCTTTACTTTCTTGTCATTTAAGATTCAAGTCATTTACATTTCTTGCTCTTTAAGTTTTAGCCCTTTACATCTCCCACCATTTAAATTTCTGTCCTTTACTTTCAGCATTAAATCTTCTAGTACTTGTGCCATTTAAGTTTCAACACTTTACTTTCCAGCATTTAAGATTCTAGTGCTTCACATTTTATTGTTTTACTTTCCTGCAATTTATAATTTCGTCCATTAAATTTCACCAAACTCCTTTTAATATTAGCTTGACTAGACTCATCACCTAACTAAAGTTGCTTGATCTATCAATCCCTTTGAGATCGACCTCACTCTTGTGAGTTTTACTACTTGATGTGACCTGGTATACTTGTCGATAGTTTGTGCGGATGCATTTTCTGTCCCATCAAGTTTTTGGCACCGTTGTTGGGATTGATATAGATTGACAATAATTAAGCAGGTGATAGTCTCGATTAAACTTTTTTCTTTGTTTTCTTTAAAGCCTACTAACTGTTTGAAACTTTGTGTTTACTAACTTTAACACTACTTTAGCAATAGAGTGTTCTGATTTGCTTTTGGTTTGTTTGTGTTTGTATATGCCAGGGGGAAGAAGAGGTGCATCCACCTCCTTTGATTCAGAACCAGAGAGAACCTTCTTGAGACTAAGAAGAGAAGCAAAAGGGAAGGGAGTGATTGGAGAAGAAGATTCATAAGAAGGAAACCAAGAGATGGAGGACAACCTCCATAATCCACCTGAGGATGTGGCCAATAACAATGGCCAGTATCCAAGGAGAGTGTTAGCCTCATATACCATCCCTAATCCAAGAAATTGTGGGAGCAGCATCCTTACTCCCAATGTCCATGCCCATAATGTCGAGCTCAAACCACAACTCATTACTCTAGTTCAGAACAACTGCCAATATGGAAGAAGTGCTGGTGAAGATCCAAATCAACATCTCTCTGTTTTCTTAAGGATCTGCGATACAGTCAAAACTAATAGAGTGCATCCTGACATCTACAAGATGCTCCTATTCCCATTTTTTCTAAGGGACAAAACCACTCAATGGCTAGAAGCCATCCCGAAAGAAAGCATTACCAACTGGGATAACTTGGTTAGCAAGTTCCTAGCCAAGTTTTACCCCCCCTCAAAGAGTCATCAAGCTCAAAATGGATGTGCAAACTTTCAGACAACTAGAGGGAGAGTCACTATATGAAGCTTGGAAAAGGTACAGGGCATTGATTAGAAGATGTCCTGGGGACATGTTTAGTGAGTGGGTTAAGCTCCAAAACTTCTATGAAGGTCTATCCATGAAGGCAAGAAAGGCCTTGGACTACTCTTCAGGATGGTCATTGCCAATGATGAGACCGTAGAAGAAGCACATGACCTTATAGACATGGTTGCCAACAATCAATACTTCTATTTTTCGGAATGACAAGCAGCTCCCAAAAGAAGTGTTTATGAACTTGAAGAAGTGGATGCAACTAAGCTCAGAACAAGCTCATGCACCAGCAACTTCAACAACAAATGGAGATGATGTCAAAGAGGATGGATGGATTGCAACTAGCTGCAGTGAGTACAACCAACCAACCTCCAATTGTGTAGGGGCAAAGTGAAGAGAGTTATGAAGCCTACAACACTGAGTAGCAGGATGAACAAGTTCAATACATGCACAATCAAAATTCTGGCCAAAATGACTTCCATGGGGACACATACAACCCCTCATAGAGGAATCACCCTAACCTGAAGTGGGAAGAAAACCATAATTCATGGCAGAGAAATTCTAACCCAAACAACTTTCGCAACACAAACCACCAAAACCCCCAACCCACTAACCATAATACATATAGAAAATCCCAAAACAATCCTCTTCCCATCCACTTTCTATCCACAAAATAACCCCTCAACTAACCAAAATAACTTCTATCAACCATCAACATCCCACACTTAACCACAACCACAACAAAAATTCCAAAGAATCTCCAACTTGGAGATGATGATGGAGAAACTGATGAAGAATCAAGAAATGGCCAACAAGAATTATGAAGCTTCCTTGAGGAATCTGGAGAGGCAAATTAGGCAATTGTCTAAGCAGCAACCAGTTGAGAGACCAAGCAACACATTCCCAAACAACACCATTCTTAATCCCAAAGAAGAATGCAAGGCAATACAACTAAGGAGTGGAAAGACATTGGAGGATGATACCAAGGTTTCCAGAAAGGAAGGAACAAAGGATGAAGAGAATGACCAAAAGAATTCCAAGAAGAATTAGGAACCAAAGGGAAAACAAGTCTTAGAAGAACAACCACAAGAGCAAAGAAAGGAGGTGAAGCCTTATGTCCCTCCTCTACCATACCCTCAAAGGCTACACAAAGAGATCAAGGACCAACAATTCCCCAAATTTTTAGAAATTTTCAAGAAGCTAGAGATCAACCTTCCACTTGCTGAGGCATTAGAGCAAATGTCACTTTATGCGAAATTCCTCAAAGAGCTCATCAACAAGAAGATAAGTTGGAAAGAAAAAGAAACTGTGATCCTAACTCAAAAGTGTAGTGCTATGATTCAAAAAGGTCTACCACCAAAACTCAAGGATCCTGGGAGTTTCTTCATATCTTGTACCATTGGTAACATGCCAATTAATAAGGCCTTGTGTGATTTGGGCTCGAGCATCAACTTGATGCCACTCTTGATGATGAGAAGGCTATCTAATTTTCAAAATTTTCACTTTTAATCCTATCTCTCTTCTTTTTTTTGAATTAATTTCCTTTTAATTAATTTATTTCGGTTTAACTAAATAAATAAAATTAAAACAAAAAATATTTTAATTATTATTTATCTTCTCTACCTCTATCTCTTTTTCTACTCCTTTTATCTTCTTCTTTCTTCATCTTCTACCTCTCTTAATCATGAGCTCAAGTGGGAATGAAGAGTTCAAGAGAACTCTAGTATCTTATACAAATCTCACTGTTGACTTCTATGAAAGAAGTATCAGCATACCTCACATTAGAGCTAGTAGCTTTGAAGTGATCCCTCAGCTTATTACTCTAGTACAGTAGAACTGCCAGTATTTTGGGCTTCCTCAGGAAGAACCTATAGAATTCCTGATAGACTTCTTAAAGATTGCTGACACAGTATGCAGTGAGGGAGTAAACCAATATGTCTACAAATTATTGCTTTTTTTCTTTTGCAGTAAAGGACCAAGCAAAAAGGTGGTTGGATAACCAGCTTAAAGCTAGTTTAAAAACTTGGAAACAGTTAGTGGACAAGTTTTTAAACCAATACTTTCTCCTAAGAACGATGAACCAGCTGAGACTGGACATCCAAGGCTTCAAACAAGGAGGTGGTGAATCTCTTTATGATGCTTGGGAGAGGTATAAGAGGATGCTAAGAAAATGTCCCACTAAAATATTTTTAGAATGGGTACAGTTAGACATCTTCTACTACGGGCTTTCAAACATGGCTAAAATGTCCTTGGACCACTCTGCTGGTGGTTGCATACACATGAGAAAGACTATTGGAGAGGCTCGAGAGCTTATTGAGACAGTTGCCACTAATCAGCATATGTACTCATCTCTTGAGACCTCTATAAAAGGAGAGGTTAAGGTAGTAGTTGCTGAACCTAACCCTCCAGAGCAGGATGGCCCATTGACTCAGCAATTGCAAGCCCTTGCCCAACAAATGCTGGAACTGCAAGAGGCCCTGCGAGAAACTCAGGCTTCTAACAGAAATGTAGAAGCCAAGTTGAGTCAAACAAGGTAGCAGTTATCTAAGCAGATAACAGATGAATGCAGGCCATTCGACTGAGGAATGGGAAAACCTTAAGCTCCCAACCTCAGCCCAATAAGAATGAAAAGCCCATAAAGGATAACCAAATCTCTGCACAAGATGGTTCTGGGCGTTTAAACGCCCAGAGAAATACCACTTCTGGAGTTAAATGCCAGCAATGGGCAGGGACGGGGCGTTTAAACGTCCAGAGAGATATCCATCTTGGCATTGAATGCCAGGAATGGGCAGAGACTGGGCGTTCAGACGCCCAGGGGGGACAGCAGCTTGGGCGTTGAACACCCAAGCAAGGGAAGTCAGTCATCCAATGACAACAACCCTGCTAAACAAGGTAGTAAACCCCTTCCAACACACATGGCATTCAGCCTCTATCAACCAAGGTTGATGATTACAAGGCTAAAATGCCATTTCCTCAGAAACTCTATCAAGAGGACAGGGATAAACAGTTTGCTCGCTTTGCGAAGTATCTTAGAACATTGGAGATAAAGATCCCTTTTGCAGAAGCTCTTGAACAGATACCTTCTTATGCAAAGTTCATGAAGGACATTCTAAATCATAAGAAGGATTGGAGAGAGACACAAACAGTCCTCCTGATAAACCCATATTTTATGATATATTTTGTGCTTAGTTTGAGTGATTTATTCAATCCTTCACCCACTTATTCATATTAATTGCATGGTTTTACTTTCCCTTCCTTATTATGTGATGTATGTGAAAAAATATATTTCCTATGCTTTCAAATTAATTATTTTAATTACCTTTATTTCCATTCGATGCCGTGATTAGTGTGTTGAGTAGTTTCAGATCTTCTAAGGCAGGATTGACTTAAAGGATGGAAAGGAAACATACAAAAATGGAAGGAAAGCATAAAACGGAGTTTGTGAAGAAACTGGCATCCACGCGATCGCATGGGCGACGCAGACGCATGCCAAGAGCGAAGAAGCAGCGACGCAGTCGCATGACTGACGCGATCGCGCGCCTTAAGCAGAACACATATGACGCGGTTGTGTGACTGACGCGATAGCGTGACAAGAAAAACTCCAAATGACGCGACCGCGTGACCCACGCGGACGCGTGACAGAGGCCACGCACCAGAAATTGCAAAAAATGCTCCCAGCGAATTCTGAAGCCCTTTTTGGCCCAAATCCAAGTCCAGAAGGCATAGACCAGAGGTTATGAAGTGAGGGAATGCATCCATTCAGAGAGTCTCCACTTTTTAGTTAGTTTTCAAGATTTAGATTCAGTTTTGAGAGAGGTTCTCTCCTCTCTCTTAGGATTAGGATTTAGGATTTCTCTTAGTTTTAGGAGTGACTCTCGATCCCAGGTTCAATGTTCCTTTACTTTAAGCTTCCCTTTGACTTTTTATTCATTCCATTACTTTAGTTGGTTATTTGATGTTGCAATTTAATTTATGAATTCTTCCATGTTACAGATTACTCTTTTGCATTAATGTTATTTGAGGTATTTCAGTTTATTATTGCTTTTCTTTTATCTACATTATTATTATTCCCATCTGAAGGCATTTTTATTCCAGTAGATTTACTTTTCTTCTTTTGGTCTTGGTTAAGAAATTAGTAACTCAGGAGTTATCAAACTCAGACATGAATGATAATTGTTATCTTTGCTAATTAAATTGAACTTCAATAATCCCAATCTTTTCTTAGGAAATAAATAGGATTTGAAGATCAAACCAATTAATCCCTTTACCTTCCTTTATCTTAGTATAGGTTAACAAAGTGGAATTAAGATTCAATTCTCATCATCATGGATAAGGATAACTAGGATAGGACCTCTAATTTCTCATACCTTGCCAGAAGTTTATTTTCAGTCATTTATTTACTTTACTTGCCATTTAAATTACTTGTTCTTCATTTACTTTAATTGCTGATTAAATCATTCCCTCCCCATTCTCAAAACCCCAATTTACAATCTCCATAACCAATAATAAGAACATACTTCCCTGCAGTTCCTTGAGAAGACGACCCGAGGTTTGAATACTTCGGTTATCAATTTATTTAGGGGTTTGTTACTTGTGACAACCAAAACGTTTGTATGAAAGGACTTTTGAAGGTTTAGAAACTATACTTGCAACGAGAATTTATCTGCAAATTTCTAGACCACACAAAAGTTCTCTCATCAAAATGGCGCCGTTGCCAGGGAATTGCAATCGTGTGCCTTATTATTGGTTATTGTAAATATTTTTCTTTTACTTGTTTATTTGTCTTTATTTTTCCCCTCTTTATTTCTTTTTGCTACTATGAATTCTCACCCTTTTTGCTTTGAGTTTGGTTCTAATGTTATTGAAAGGAATGGAAGTTATAACAGGAACATGCATCAAGGTCAGAGCAATCAAAGATGGATGGAGCCAAGAGGATCTGATCAACCCTTTAGGCAACAACACCCTCCAAGATATCATGGACAAAGACCATTCTACAATGCATACCAAGCAAATAGACATGGTGGACAACCTTGTAATTACCAACAAGCCCCACCCTGTGCTTATAGGCCATCCTCTCAACGTAACTTCGAACCACCATACTCACAAGCTCCTTTTCACCATTCACCACCGTATGATCCTCATTTACCCCAGTTCCAATCCAATCACTCCCAAACACCACCACTTCCCCCTGTGCCATACCCAAATCTATCACCCTGAGAATCAGAGGTTCGCCTTAAGGAAACAGTAAATCGACTTCAAACAACCCTTCATCAACTGGAACAAGCAGTAAGTCAATTATCTTCTAGACGTTCGAACATTCAAGGACCCCCCACAGCCCCATGTGGACAATCTAACGAAGAGCGTAGTATAAAGGAGATACTAGAAACTCCAGTGGACAAGACAAAGCATGGCTTCGTACTAGAACAAGTAGAAGAAGCTGTCATTATTGAAGAAGAAGAGTTGGTTGAAGACTTAGGAGACGCTGAACCTCCATGGGAATCCAAAGTTGTGGAGCATTCTGTCCAGGATGTTACAATTGATGCTAAAGAGGATTGTGCACAATCCCCAGAGCAAGTCTTTCATGAAGAATTAGACAGAATAACCCAAGAAGCAAATTTACTTGATGGTGATAGTCACAAGTCAAGTTCTCCTAGTAATGAACTTGCATCCGCAAGCGAATTCTCTGAGATCGAAGAATCTTCCACAAGTGAATACGAAGATGATACGGAGGTAGATTTCTCTCAACCTCCAGTCTATGACTTAAGTGATGAGGAAGATATAGATGGCTTTGATCAGGACATGGATACATTTTAAGAATCTTGCAAGGAAGTGGAGAATTTCGCAGAAGAACACAAGGGAGTAGAACTCACAGAACCACTGGAACCACCTATCCCAAGGCCATTACCACCCAATACTAGTTTTAAGTGGGTACAATCCTTAACCCTTAACTTTATTTTTTAACTTGAATATGGTTTGCTTGAAACAGATGGCCAGCTCAGAGCTCTCTGCGGATTTAAGAGTAAAAGGGAAATGGCTCGTACTCAGAGCTGGTGCACAAGGTTCAATAAGGTTCCACACTTCAACTCGAAGTGCACGGATTGGCATCGTGATCAATCAGATGGATCTCGGAAAATGTTTGGTTATCCTGGTGAGAATATAATTTCTAAACTGCCCAGATGGAAAAGTATAGATCAAGACGAAGGCGGATTTAAAAGCAAAGTTTGGGATCCTGGAATCTATGCTGACATTCGTCACCCCGGGAACCTAACAATCTGTTTGAAGCTGCTCAGAAGCTTCACATGCCTAGTTTGGGACCCCGGAGGCTATTGGCATTCAAAGCATTGGTGGAGATTTCTGGATGAATTTAAGCATAAGCCGCTATAACAGGAAGCTCATCCAATGTCCAACTTAAGGACTTTAACTAAAAGTGCTAGGTGGGAGACAACCCACCATGGTATGATCGTCCCTTTTTAATTTTATTTAGTTTTATTTGTTTTCAAGTTTTATTTTATTTTATTATATTGAACCTGAAAGTTTTGCATCGCATTCATATTAATCATTGCATTCTGCATACTGCATAAAAAAATAAAAAATAAAAAATAAAAAAAAATAAAAAAAATAAAAAAAAGAAAAAGGGTGCGCGACGCGACCGCATCATTCATGCGATCGCGTCAAGTTCCGAAAAACACTTCCCACGCGACCGCATCATCCACGCGGCCGCGTGACCTGGAGAACGGCATAAGGATCCAACGTCCAGAAAGTTAGGCTGGAATCGTGCGGCCATTGTGCGTTTCGCACAATTGACCCACGCGATCGCGTCACTCACGCGATCGCGTCACTTGCACAATACCAATCCCACGCGACCGCGTGAGCGACGCAACCGCATCGCATGGATTGCACAAACACCCCAAAGGTGACAGAGAGTTGCGCTGAAACGACGCTGGATTTGTGCGTTTAGCACGAATTCCAGCGACGCGATCGCATGCCCCAGGCGATCGCGTCATTTACTCTTTTTGCCCTCCAAGCGATCGCGTCACCCACGCGATCGCGTCAACCACCTTTTCGCCCCAACCACGCAACCGCGTGCCCCACGCGATCGCGTGGATTCAAATTAGAACCCCCAGTCATGCGAACCCTATCAGTCGCGCCCCCCCTCCCCAAACCCCTCCACTTCCTCTCTTCTTCTCCAACCCCCAACCACCACCCAACCACCGCCAGATGCCGCCGACCACCCAGACCCCGCCACCACCCACCCGCCTTCCTCCTTCCCCCTTCTCTCTTCTTCTTTCTTCTTCTTCCCCCCCTAACCGCCACTGCCCACGCCGCGCCACCACCACCACCGCGCCGCCGTCACTGCCCAGCACCAACCACAGCCCCTTCCTTCCCTTATTACCCCTACCCCCATTACCCTACCTTTCTCTCCCTTCCTCCGAACAGCAGCCACCGCCGCCGCGCCACCCTCTTCCGCCGTGTCGAACGCCACCGCCGTCATCCCCAGCCACCTCTCTGCCCCACTCTCTTTCTTACGCCTACCAGGTTCCGACGAACGACACCCTTCTATCCTTCGTAGTTAATTCATATTTTTTTTGTTTCTGTTCATATTTAGGCTAGTTAGATATGCATGTTGTAGTGGATTTTAGGTTGTTAGGTAGCCTAGGATGTGGTTAGTGGATTTAGGTCTGTTTAATTGCACTGTTCCTGTTTCTTGTTTTATTCTGCTGTTGCTGTGATGCTTGTAATGTTCATATGCTGTACTTTCTTGTTTCTTGCTGCTTTGTACACTGAATTTTCATGTTTATATTCCTTATATGTAATTGCAGCTTTAATTTTGATTCATATGAACTATTCTGTTGCTGTTTATTTTCTGGGACAATCCAATTTTAGCCGGAATGCTGCCCAAATTTCTGTAAAATATTTTCATTCATGTTTTGGTTTTTGCATTTTGAACTCTGCTTTCCTCTGCTTTAACCAAACCAATTCATGACTGCCAGGGCATGCTTTCTTATCCTTTTTTATTTCCTGGTTCCTAAACTGCATTTTTGATGTTTGATTCCAATTTTTGCTTTCTCTATATCTATTTGAATCATCATCAACCTGTTTTCCTTATTTGGATATGAGTTACTTATAGCTTCTAACTGTGAATACTTGTTACTTGGAATATTTTCATTATACCCCTTACTTTAACCCACTTTTTACTAACTCACTAATGTTCACTCCCTAAACTCTTTTTCAATTCTAACCAACCTAACCTATCAAAACTTCTCTTCTGATTTTCTTTCACTTTCTTTTAACATTCTAACCATGGTATGATGTTAATTTTTCTATTTAACATGAATTCAATTACATTTTGGATTGTAAATTCTTCCTTTCGGACTTTTAACTCCTATAAAATCCTTAATGCACATTTACTTAACTCATTTTCCTTATCCTTTTTGCTCCTTTGCCACTTTATGTTTCTTTTGATTATTTGCCTATTTGTTTTTCTGTTTTTACTATATCCTGGTTTTTTATTTTTCAGGATGTCTGCCAGCCAGAGAAAAGAAAAAGGCAAGGCTACTACTGGCAAACGTAAAAGAGGAGAATCCTCTATGTCCATCATAGATATGATGCACGATGAATCCTTGCAGGAGAAAAATTTTACCCCGCAGGAGAAGGCCGACCAGCTAATCCCTGCTACTGATCCAGTGAAATTTGCAAACCGATACCGTGAGCTGAAGTATCCGGTGTTTGCAAACTCTAGGAACCTATACCTGGAGAGAACTTTGAAGATCCCAGAAGAACTCCAGCAATACACCTCTGACCAGATCAAACAAAGAGGCTGGTTCTTCCTGGAGAGAAACCTGACTGAGGTCAATGCATCTTGGGTTAGGGAATTCTACTGCAATTACTTCAAAACCTCCCTAGATGCAGTGAACCTTAGAGGAAAGCATATTCTGGTCACTGAAGAGGCCATTGAAGATGTTCTGAAGCTTCTGCCAAAAACTAATCAGCTGGATGGTTATCAGAAAGCTGAGGAAGATATGCGCTTTATGAAGTTTGATTGGGATGCAGTCAAGGCCCAGATAGCCCTTGACCCAACTGTTCCTTGGATTATGGGTCAGAACACCACCATGCCAAAGGGAATCAAGCGGATTCACCTGAATGATGTGGCTCGGCTATGGCATCAGATACTTAGCAACTTCATTATGCCGAGTACTCACGAGACTGAGATACCAGCCGCTATGATCACCCTCCTTTGGTGTGTGATGGAGGGTAAGGACCTGTACATGCCACACTTTATCCGGTACCACATGGCCAGGGTCCACGTCCGAGGCACTCTTCCCTTTCCTTATCTGGTTACACAGCTAGGCCGTCGAGCTGACGTGCCTTGGGGGGATGCTGATGAAAAGCCACCTGCTGCAGAATGCAATAAGATTATCCCTCATAGCAGGAACTTTCTGGCTTTGGGCTATAGACCTCTATTCCTCACTGCTGCTGTTGAGACAGCCACACCATCTACCGACCCTTCTTCTTCCACAGCTACCCCTGCCACCACCACTGCACCTCCACCTGCCCCAGAGCCCATCTATCATCTAGTGCACCGCCTGTTTCAACGGCTTGACCAGATGGAGCGTCGCAACAAGCGATGCTATGAGCACCTGAAGCTGATGATACGCTCTGACGACATCCCCTCCGAGGCATCTGAGGAGGAGGCGGATGATCACGAGGCTGAGACTCATCCACAGCAGGAGGCAGAGCAGGCAGCCACCCAGCAGGCAGCATCACATCAGGAGGCTCCGCCTCAGATTCAGGATGTAGACCCCGAGATCCCTATTCAGTTAGCACCTCCTCTGCAGCAGGCTGATCCTCCGACCGCCACCACAAAGACCCCAGCTACCCACCCTTCCAGTGATGACACCCCTTCACACCCTGCTTGAGTGAGCATCGAGAACGATGCTACATTTTAAGTGTGGGGAGGTCGCCATCTTTGGCGTTCTTTTTTTTTTTTTTGGTGAACCACTACATACTCTTTTTATTTATTTTGCTACTTTTCTGTATTTCTCTTTTTATTTTTATTTTTATTTTCTTAGTACTTATATATATTGCTATTTTTATGTATTTATTCTATGTTGCACTTTAGTTCATATTTTAGCCAATTAGTTTAGTTGCAATTCTAACTTATTAGTTATAGAAATTGTGGATTAATTAGTATAGTTTACCCTTTTTAGCATAAGATAGCTTTGTTTAAATTGAAAATATAAAAAGAAAGTAAACTAGGGACTTGAACATAATAGAAATAGTCCACACACCTTGTATATATAGCATTACATGTTAGTTAGTTAACAACATTTTATCAAGGAGAAACACTAGAACTTTAAAGCCATTCAATATAAGTTTTACATTGAGAATAATGGGAATTTTTAACTAAACCTGCATGACATACATAAGTGATAAATGATTTTTGAGCTAGAGAACACACAGCCTATGAGTTTTGAGCTTAATTGTATGGTTACATTCAAACCATCATATTTTATTCCTGTGTGTTCCGCCCTTCTTTTTTATTCTGATGTTCTTTACTTTGTTTTAATCTATATGTCCAATTATAGAATAGAAATACATACCAAGAGAGTGATTGAGGCCATTATTTGATTTTAGCTCACTTATCCCAAAATAACCTACCTTTCACATCACCCTTGTTAGCCCCCTTGAGCCTTTAAATCCCTTTTTTTCTATAAACCACATTACTAGCCTTAAGCAGAAAAACAAAATAAAAATCCCAAGTTGAATCCTTGGTTAGCTTAAGATAGGAAGTATGTATGGTTTAAATGTGAAAAAAACCCATTGGGAACATGGATGATAAAAACAAAAAGGTAGAAAAGTTGAAAAGAATAAAATAATTCAAAATAAAGAGTTTTGGGAAGCATGCTCATGTGAAATCAAATTAATTGAATTACCATGTGCATTAAATATATATATATATATATATATATTCTTCAGTATTTAATTAAAGGGGACATAAAAGAATTCCCCAATTGAGAAATAAAGCAATGCACATGGGATAAAAATAATAAACATTGAAACATGAGCATGTGACATCCAAAGTGGGAAAATATAGGAAAATAGGTAAAGAAGCTTTGCTTTAGAAAGTATGTATGTTAGGTGAGATCTTAGACTAATTAAGGATTCACTTATTAGCTCACTTAGCCTTATACATATACCCTTACCTTTACCTTGGCCCCATTACAACCTTAACTAAGCACCTCATGACTTTTGTATGTCTATATTCTATAATTGTTGATTGGTTAGATGAAGAACAAAGTTATAGAAAGTAAGGATAAAAAGAAGAATAGAGTGATTAAACCAATAAACACTGAGTGACTAGAGAGTAAACACAAAAAATCCAGTGAGGGTTCAATAGCTCATTAACATATATCTCTGCTAAATTATTAATTGTCTTGCAAGTTTATAAAATGTTTTTCTTTTCCATTTCAACTGTAAAAGTGCTTTATCATTATCTAAGGTTTGGCTATATATATATATGACTCCTTGAGAATGTGAATTAATTCAACTACATGCAAGCTTTATATACAAGTGAATAAAAACTAGAATTGCATGATGCATCATTCATTTAGGTAGTTGCATTTAGATTAGATTGCATTGCATGACATTCCACCACTTCAACCTAACATTACTCTTAGACTTAGCATGAGGACATGCTATTGTTTAAGTGTGGGGAGGTTGATAAACCCATATTTTATGATATATTTTGTGCTTAGTTTGAGTGATTTATTCAATCCTTCACCCACTTATTCATATTAATTGCATGGTTTTACTTTCCCTTCCTTATTATGTGATGTATGTGAAAAAACATGTTTCCTATGCTTTCAAATTAATTATTTTAATTACCTTTATTTCCATTCGATGCCGTGATTAGTGTGTTGAGTAGTTTCAGATCTTCTAAGGCAAGAATGACTTAAAGGATGGAAAGGAAACATACAAAAATGGAAGGAAAGCATAAAACGGAGTTTGTGAAGAAACTGGCATCTACGCGATCGCATGGGCGACGCGGACGCATGCCAAGAGCGAAGAAGTAGCGATGCGGTCGCATGACTGACACAACCGCGCGCCTTAAGCAGAACACATATGACGCGGTCGCGTGACTGACGCGATCGCGTGACAAGAAAAACTCCGAATGAGAAGACGACCCGAGGTTTGAATACTTCGGTTATCAATTTATTTAGGGGTTTGTTACTTGTGACAACCAAAACTTTTGTATGAAAGGACTTTTGAAGGTTTAGAAACTATACTTGCAATGAGGTTTTATCCGCAAATTTCTAGACCACGCAAAAGTTCTCTCCTCACTGAGAAATGCAGTGAAGTCATTCAGAATAGCTTACCAGAGAAGCTTAAAGATCCTGGAAGCTTTATGATACCATGCACACTAAGTGATGCTTGTACAAGGACAGCTTTATGTGACTTTGGAGCAAGCATCAACCTAATACCTGCTTTACTAATAAAGAAGCTTAGTTTGACTAATGAAGTCAAACCAACCTGCATGTGCCTTCAACTTGCTGATGGTTCTATTAAGATACCATCAGGAGTAGTTGAAGATATGATTGCCAGGGTTGGACCCTTTGTCTTTTCTACTAACTTTGTGGTATTGGACATGGAGGGTACAAGAGTGCATCCCTTATCCTAGGAAGACCTTTTCTAGTTATAGGACGGACCCTCATTAAAGTTGAAAAATAGGAAGTAACCCTGAGAGTCAATGAGGAAAAGTTCATACTGAATGCTGTCAAAGCTATGCAGCATCCATATATTCCTGAGGGATACATGAGCATTGACCTTATTGATTCCCTGGTGTTGTGATGAGCGGATATTTTATACGCTTTTTGGCATCACTTTCATATAGTTTTTAGTAGTTTTTTTTTAGTTTTTATTGAGTATTTATAGGTTTTAGTGTTTAAATTACATTTTATGATTCTACTATAAGTTTTTGTGTTTTTGGAAAATTTCAGGTATTTTCTGGAGGAGCTGGAGCAGAAGTCTGATTCAGAGACAGAGAAAGCACTGCAGATGCTGTCCAGATCTGACCTTCCTACATTTGGAAGAGATTTTCTGGAGCTATAGAAGTCTAAATGATGCGATCTCAACGGATATGGAAAGTTGACTTCCAGAGCTTTTCAGAAATATATAATAGTTCATACTTTGCTTTAGATTTGAAGACCCAAAACTGGCGTCCAAGATCAGCTACCTGCCCCTTCCAGGTGTCCAGCGCCCAAAGAGCAGAGCCCAACGTCCAAAGGCGCAAAGTGGACCCCCTAGCTGGCATTCCATGCCCAAGGAGCCTCATAGAACGTGGATTTCATCAAAACTCAGCCAAAACACTTACAAAATTGGCCCCAGAAGTGGATTTTAGCACTAAATAGACTATTTTACCCTTACTAGTCACTAGTTTATTATTTAAAGTAGAAGATTACTCGTTGTTAATCACCTTCAGCCCTATTTTGGTTTTCACCACTGAATCTTACTTTCAATATGAGTTTCTAAACCTCCTAGGTTTAGGGGAGGAGCCCTGCTGAGTCCTATGAATTAATAAAAGTATTTCTGTTTCTTCTTTGATCCGTGTTTGATCTATCTCTAAGATGTATATTCATTTTTCATCACTATGAATGCGTTGAACTGGCATAAGGTTATCACATTCTACATGGGTTCAAATTGCACCTTTCATCGGACAATGATGAACCTCCAGCTTGAATATACGTCTCTCAGACGGCTAATCCACGACTTCATTGGGGACTTCTCGAGACATCAGTTCAGCCAATTTTCAGGGAGATTAGGGTCTCTTTGGTAGAGGCTAGAACCAACACGAGATTCACCCTCAATCAGAATGGATCCCCACTAAACCTGAGGTTCTGATCTAGAGGAGTATTGGCAGCTGCTCAAACCAGTGTCAATCACTTACAGCCTGCCATAGAAGAAGATCACTCACAAGCAGAGAAGATAGTATTGCTAGAATTAATTCTGAAAGGCTAAGGAACTCCAAGCCTCAACTCTATTCCCTTTATTGATTCTATTTAATTCATTATTCCTATTTAACATCCAAATATTTGATATAAAAAGTAATTTATACAATATTAAAACACGTTAAATTTGACTCCTTCTGATCTGCCTGACTAAGATCTGCAGGATAACCATAGTTTACTTCAAGCCACAATCCTCGTGGGATCGACCCTGACTCGCTCAGGTATTACTTGGACGACCCAGTGTACTTGCTGGTACACTAGTACGAAAGTGTGGGGATTCGTGCTACCAGCACCCGAGCAGGATTTTATTGCAATGGATCCGGTGAAGCTTGTGCATAATGGTATGCTTATTGATGATGAGGAGGTTGCTCCAGAAGAGGAGGGTGAGACCGGGGTAGATAACTGATCTTTTAATTGCAAATGGAGATTTGGTTTTTTGAATTTTGCCTAATATTGCTTGGTTGTAATATATTGAACTTTTTATTGCTTTAGTTTGATAAACTAAATGTTTTTGGATTCCCTAATATTATGTTGATAACATTAGGAATGTTTGGATTGTGTAATCGACCTTGTTGGTGTGTTTGACAGGAAGTCGGTATTTGTATGTTTAGAAGCTTCATAAGCTTGATTGATTTTTAGTATATTCGAGGATAGAGTATAGGTCAGGAAATTGATTGACCTTGATGAAAATAGAATTCTGTTTATTGTATCAATGGCTAATATGCCGAGCATGAAAGAATATTTGGTAATTGTTAATGAAGAGACAAATTTAGACATAATTTGAAAAGAATAATGCGTATAAGTAGTGATAAATTTATAACCTTTGAATACAAGGGTGCAGGTAGGCTTGCCTTGTTAAAACCTCTCCAAGCAAAACCTTTGTGGGAAAAATCTTGTGAGTAGGAAAAAGAGTACAAGCTTGACCCTGCTCTAACTATAATAAAGTTTTAAAGAAGAGACATTCCAAGTGTTCGGTATAACAATACCATCAAGTGATTGTAGACGGTAAGCACCGTTACCTAATACTTTCGTTATTCGAAAAGGACCTTCCCAGTTTGCTGCTAATTTGCCGTGAGCAGGGGGTTTCCTGATTTGCTCTTCTTTCCTCAAGACTAAGTCGTTTTCTTGGAAAGATCTTAGTTTAAGGTGTTGGTTGTACCGCCGAGCTATATTCAATTGCATAGCTCGATGACGAATCTCTGTTAGACTGCGAACTTCTTCAATGACATCAAGCTCATGTTTTCGAGCTTCATTGTCTTTGTGGAGGTCAGAAAATTGTGTTCGGAGTGAGGATTGTGAGATCTCTACGGGGATCATTGTTTCTGAACCGTATACTAGTCAGAACGGTATTTCCTTTGTTGTTGAGTGAACAGTTTTATTGTACCCCTGAATTACCTCGGGGACTAGGTCGGCCCAAAGTCCTTTGGCGTTATCGAGCTTTTTCTTTAAGGCATGTGATGCCAGGGCATCTTGGCCAGTTTCACTGACCTTTTCTTTATTGTTTTTAAGGTAGTTTCATGCATTTTCTTAGGAAATAAGCTAGTTTTGGGTGGATATTCACTTACATCTTGATTCAAGCATACATTGTGCATTTTACATGATTTGATCAGGATTTTGCATGAATTATATGATAAATTGGATGATGCATGATCCATGATTAAGAGCAAGACTTTGATGCACTTTGTTTGATTGATTTCAGGCCAAAAGAAGAAGAGAAGAGCCACGTTAGTGGCTATGTTAGTTACACTAACGTAGGCACTAACGTGGAAGGAAGGAAAGCCACAACGTTAGTGGGAAAAGTTAGTGGTATTAACTTTGAAGAAAGGAAATGGAGCCAACGTTAGTGACACTTAACATTATCACTAACGTTGGACCAAGCTCATAAGTGGGCACGTTAGTTCCCACGTTAACTTAGTTAACGTGGCCTCTAACGTTAAGAAAAAAGGGGGAAAGCCAACGTTAGTGACATTCAACATTGTCACTAACGTTGGCCCAAGTTACAACAAAGGCACGTTAACTCCCACGTTAACTTAGTTAACGTGGTAGCTAACGTGGAGAAAGGTGGTGATCGGCAACGTTAGTGACACCAAACATTCTCACTAACGTTGGAGTGAACTCACAAGCCCCCAATAAGCCACGTTAACTCACACGTTAACTTAGTTAACGTGGTAGTTAACGTGGGCAAAAGTCCCACCTGGCAGCCTGACCATGCCTTCTTCAAACATGCATAACTTGAGCCACAAAGCTCCAAATGAGGTGTATTCAGTGGCATTGGAAAGTAGGATTCCAGAGCCTTCCAAGCATATATGGCACTACATGGTTGAAACTAAATTTGAGGGAGAAAACCCGCCCCAAAAGTGCAATGATGAACATGGTATCAGCCTGTATTTAGGCCAACTGACCTCTTCACCTTCAAAGAAGTATAACTCGAGTTGTAGAGCTCCAAATGATGCGCTTCCAAAGGCATTGGAAAGTAGACATCCAGAGCTTTTCAATGATATATAATAGTATGGGGTGGACACTAAGATTGAGCTTCAGAAACGGGAAATCACTAGCGTTATTGGCAATCAACATTTCCAGTAACGTTGGCATATATGCCAGCGACCATGTCCACTTCAAAGGAGCATAACTTGAGTTACAAAGGTCCAATTAAGGTGATTTCAGTTGCGTTAGAAAGATGACATATAGATCTTTCCAACAATATATAATACTCTATAGTGGGCATGAAATTGGAGTACAAACAAGAGGCATCCTTTAAGCCCCAAAAACACCAACTGGGCAGCAAGTGCAACGTTAGCCACAATAACTTTAGTACTAACGCCACACTTGTAGCGTTAGTTTGGCTAACTTTGGCACTAACTTTAGCACCTAGACCTCAACTTGACTCACTTCTCTCTCAAGCCCACTTCAAAGCTCAAGCAAGCAAGCCCACAATTGTCAACCAATCAAGGCCACAAGAAGCATCTAGAATAGGAATTTTCATTTAATTGTAATTTGCTTTTAATTTCATTTTGTAATTTAGGAGAGCCTATATAAAGGCCTTAGTTTTTACATTGAAATCATCTTAGGTTAGACAAGTCTGGAGAATTCTGGAATTGGGGATGGAAGAGGGGTCTTCGGACTCCCTTCCCTCACACACTTTTCCTTTTCTTTCTTTGTACTTTTCATTTATGAATTTTGAAGTTTTATTTTCAGTTTCAATCTTCATCTTTACTTTTCTGCACTTTCTTTCTTTTCTATTTTGGTAGAGCAATGATCAACTAGCTCTTTACATTGGGTTAGAGAGCTCTATTGTGATTCAATGGATCAATTGTAGTTCTTATTCTTCTTCTTCTTTCTTTTCTCTTGATTTTACTTGAAAGCTTTCGGTCTTTATCCAATTGGGTAGTTATCTTGGAAAAGAAGCTATTCATACTTGGATCTCTTCTGAACCTTGAAAGAGGAATGAAGAGATCAAGCTAGAAATGCTTTCTCATGCTAGACCAAATTGGGTTTGGATGGATATGTGACTATAATCCTCTCAACACTTGATTTGGAAAATGCATGTGGTATAATCAGTGACCATACTTCATCTCTTCTCATGAGCAATTGACCAAGGAATTGGCTATGGATCAAGATTTGAGAGATTGAATTACAAGAAATTGTAATTCAATCACTTAAGATTGCCAAGGAGATCAATGAGTGCATTGATTGAGGAAGAGATGAAAATGAACATGATCCGGAGGATTGCAATATCTCTTGATCCCAATGTTCATTTTATTTTTAGTTCTTACATTTACTTTTCTTGTCATTTTACTTTTCTGCACTTTATTGCTTTCTTTACTTTTCTGTCAATTTACATTTCCTTGTTACTTATCACTCCATTATGATTTGTCTAACTAGGATAATCAATTAACCATTGATTGCTTAATCCGTTAATCTCTGTGGGATTCGACTTCACTCTATTTTGAGTTTTACTTGACGACAATTCGGTACACTTGCCGAAGGGAGATTTGTTGAGAGACAAGTTTTCCGCGCATCAAGTTTATGGCGCCGTTGCCGGGGATTAATTGTGATTAACAAACTACCGGTTGATTGATTTACTAGATTAGACACTTTTCTTTTGTCTTTGTTTTCTTTTATTTCTTTATTTTCTTTTGCTAACTAACTGTTTGTGATATTGCCTCACTGGAAATTTCCTCATCTGTGACAATGGAGATTCCAATTTCTTTTGGTGATTATTGTTTGAGACAGAGCTTTCTGCAGGAAAGAAAGGAGCATCCATCATATTCTAGTCAATCAAATTTCATGGGAAACTCTCCACCACCACAGAATGATTCACTTTACTATGCTCATGGTGGGTGGGAGTATCAAGAACATGAAATGAGGTGCTTCCCAGGGTCACAAAATGGTCCATATTTTGATGACTTTGATCACTACTCAAGTTGTGGCTGGGAAGATCAAAGTCACAGAGATTTCACTCATTCATACCCCATTCATCAAGAGCCATCACCTCTCAATTATACAACCTCACCTCCAAGTTTCACATGCCTAAATCCTTCATCATTTGAGTATGCCTCAGCACAAAAGTCTATCCAAAATCCATACAATTCATTTCACCATCCACAAAACTCAATCCACTACCCACAAGAGTCATACCACTTTCAGAACACACAACCACAAAACAACCAATTCCATTCACAAACCAACCCCGCCCAACTATTACAACCTACCTAACCACCTTTAGATAGACTTGCTAGGATGGAATTCTTCATGGAAGAGCTCAAAAGAAGTAGAGAAGAAGAGAAACTCATTAGGATAGAGCTCCTCCTTGAAGAAATAATAAAGACAAATGAAGAGGAGAAAATAGCAAGAAGGGACCATGAAGAAAAATTGAGACAGAATGCACAACTCTATTCTGAAGAACAATTCATTGAAGAGCTGAGAGCACAAAGAGAGACCACTTCACTCTCTCCAGAAACAGAGGAGTTCATTCAAAGGTCAAGAACAAATGAGGAAGTCAATCAAGGGAGCCCACACTCCAATGAAACAGAGAGTTGCATAGAGGGTGAGTTCATTGAACCACCAATTCAAGAAGTTCTTGATGAAGAGGATGCTCCACCCATCATACAATACCCAAATCCTGAAATCAAGGTGGTAAAGGCAATCAACATGAACACTAAAAAAAGGATGGTGACCAAAAAAAGAAGGACAATATTCATGAAGAAGAAAAGGTCAACCAAAAGCCATCCCATCCCACCCCAACAAGCAAGTTTACTCAAGCTAACAACAGAAGAAGGCTTGCTGGGGAGAGGCACTCAAAACAAGGGGCATTAACTGGCTCCTCTTTCCTCTTGAGGTCATTCCTCTTAACAAACTGGAAGAAGAGGAAGAAAGTCATGAACAACATGTCAAGCTAATGACATTAAAAGAGCGCTTATTGGGAGGCAACCCAACCGTAGGTAAAATTTTCTTGCTTTGTTTAGTTTACTTTCAATAATTTGGCATATGATTGCACTCTAAGTTTGGTGTTACCATGCAACAATTTGATTTTCAATCTTCACTAGGTACTTGCAACATTCTAAATTGACAGTGGCACACTAAGTTTGGTGTTGCCACTTAACTTTCATGCAAAGTACCATGCCAACACCACTCATTAATGCAATCACATTGTCTCTGTTTTACTTCTTGTGCTTTTGTTGTGATCCATAATCTTGCTTGCTGAAACACATGCATACTCACACTTTATTTTAAGACATTCATGATCCATCATAAACCCCATCACCACTGTTCTAATTGTTGCTTGAGTATAAGCAATCATTCTATGTCTAGTGTGGAAAGGGGAAGAATAGGAGGAAAAGGGCAACAACAATGAAGATAAAATACAAGGTGGTAAAGTTCCTTTCTCCTCTTACTTATTTCCAGCACTTTAATTTGCATGATTGTCTTCTATGTTCTTTGTATGTATGTGTGCTTTCTCCTTGTGAATAAGCATGTCAATTCTTTTTATTGATTAAGGCTGTGTTTTCTAGTCTGAATGTCATTACTGCATCCTTACTTTGCTTACTAGTATGCTTGTCCCTGTTGAATCAAATGAAAAGAGAATGAGTGTTTTATAAAAGACCAGAGTAGAGTTCATACTATGGAGTAAGTTCATGAGTTTATGGTGTGGTCATAAGTTAGCTAAGTTGGTTCAACCATAAGGTGGGAGGACAACTATCTGTCATGAATACTATGCTTGAGACACACCCCATAAGACTAGCTAAATAAGAAGATCCTAATAAGAAAGAGGGAAAGAACAATGAAAGTGGAAGAATAAAAGAAAAAAAAGTAAGCAATAAGGCTAGGCACCAATGGTTTTAATCTTGAAGCATGTGTCTGTGGTGCTCTTGTGTGAGGGATCTACTTGGATGAATAAGCTCTTTGGGGTGCTTTATCACTTGGTAACTTGGGTTAACTAACCCGGGATTATCAGCTGAAAGTCCACTATCAAGAGTAACCCTCACTACAGAGCATTTAGTAACCCAAAGAGGTGCTGGACACCAAGGTCTCAAGAAAAGAAAACAAATAAATTATGTGCCTGTGGTGTGTATGTATGGGGGAGAGACTTGAGCAAGTAAGTCCTTAGGGGTGCTTCAACACCTAGCACCTTGAACCAACTGGTTCGGGAGTGTTGGCTGAAAGCTTATTTTAAAGAGTTGCCCCCTTACAGAGCACTTAGCCTAAGAACAAAAATAAGCCCTGAAATGACAACAAAAGGATCAATGAATAAAAGTCTCATGGGATGCAATCACAGTGAGTATTCTAGGACATGATAAAGGTCTGAAAGCTAGGAATGAACCTAAGTTGCTATGCATGAAACCACTATAAAACCAGGGACATGACCTCCACAAGAATGACTCATTTCTCGTGGCATTCCATTCATCATTCTCTTGTTCTAGTACTTGCTTAGGGACAAGCAAGCTTTAAGTTTGGTGTTGTGATGCCAGGGCATCTTGGCCAGTTTCACTGACCTTTTTTTTACTGTTTTTAAGGTAGTTTCATGCATTTTCTTAGGAAATAAGCTTGTTTTGGGTGGATATTCACTTACATCTTGATTCAAGAATACATTGTGCATTTTACATGATTTCATCAGGATTTTGCATGAATTATATGATAAATTGGATGATGCATGATCCATGATTAAGAGCAAGACTTTGATGCACTTTGTTTGATTGATTTCAGGCCAAAAGAAGAAGAGAAGAGCCACGTTAGTGGCTATGTTAGTTACACTAACGTAGGCACTAACGTGGAAGGAAGGAAAGCCCCAATGTTAGTGGGAAAAGTTAGTGGCATTAACCTTGAAGAAAGGAAATGGAGCCAACGTTAGTGACACTTAACATTATCACTAACGTTGGACCAAGCTCATAAGTGGGCACGTTAGTTCCCACGTTAACTTAGTTAACGTGGCCTCTAACGTTAAAAAGAAAGGGGGAAAGCCAACGTTAGTGACATTCAACATTGTCACTAACGTTGGCCCAAGTTACAACAAAGCCACGTTAACTCCCACGTTAACTTAGTTAACGTGGAAGCTAACGTGGAGAAAGGTGGTGATCGACAATGTTAGTGACACCAAACATTCTCACTAACATTGGAGTGAACTCACAAGCCCCCAATAAGCCACGTTAACTCCCACGTTAACTTAGTTAACATACGTTAACTTAGTTAACGTGGTAGTTAACGTGCGCAAAAGTCCCACCTGGCAGCCTGACCATGCCTTCTTCAAACACGCATAACTTGAGCCACAAAGCTCCAAATGAGGTGATTTCAGTGGCATTGGAAAGTAGGATTCCAGAGCTTTCCAAGCATATATGGCACTACATGGTTGACACTAAATTTGAGGGAGAAAACCTGCCCCGAAAGTGTAATGATGAACATGGTATCAGCCTGTATTTAGGCCAACTGACCTTTTCACCTTCAAAGAAGTATAACTCGAGTTGTAGAGCTTCAAATGACGTGCTTTCAAAGGCATTGGAAAGTAGACATCCAGGGCTTTCCAACGATATATAATAGTATGGGGTGGACACTAAGTTTGAGCTTCAGAAACGGGAAATCGCTAGCGTTATTGGCAATCAACATTTCCAGTAACGTTGGCATATATGCCAGCGACCATGTCCACTTCAAAGGAGCATAACATGAGTTACAGAGGTCCAGTTGAGGTGATTCCAGTTGCATTAGAAAGCTGACATTCAGAATTTTCCAACGATATATAATACTCTATAGTGGGCATAAAATTGGAGTACAAACAAGAGGCATCTTTTAAGCCCCAAAAACACCAACTGGGCAGCAAGTGCAACGTTAGCCACAATAACTTTAGCACTAACGCCACACTTGTAGCGTTAGTTTGGCTAACTTTGGCACTAACTTTAGCACCTAGACCTCAACTTGACTCACTTCTCTCTCAAGCCCACTTCAAAGCTCAAGCAAGCAAGCCCACAGTTGTCAACCAATCAAGGCCATAAGAAGCATCTAGAATAGGAATTTTCATTTAATTGTAATTTGCTTTTAATTTCATTTTGTAATTTAGGAGAGCCTATATAAAGGCCTTAGTTTTTACATTGAAATCATCTTAGGTTAGACAAGTCTGGAGAATTCTGGAATTGGGGATGGAAGAGGGGTCTTCGGACTCCCTTCCCTCACACACTTTTCCTTTTCTTTCTTTATACTTTTCATTTATGAATTTTGAAGTTTTATTTTCAGTTTCAATCTTCATCTTTACTTTTCTGCACTTTCTTTCTTTTCTATTTTGGTAGAGCAATGATCAACTAACTCTTTACATTGGGTTCGAGAGCTCTATTGTGATTCAATGAATCAATTGTAGTTCTTATTCTTCTTCTTCTTTCTTTTCTCTTGATTTTACTTGAAAGCTTTCGGTCTTCATCCAATTGGGTAGTTATCTTGGAAAAGAAGCTATTCATACTTGGATCTCTTCTGAACCTTGAAAGAGGAATGAAGAGATCAAGCTAGAAATGCTTTCTCATGCTGGACCAAATTGGGTTTGGATGGATATGTGACTATAATCCTCTCAACACTTGATTTGGAAAATGCATGTGGTATAATCAGTGACCATACTTCATCTCTTCTCATGAGCAATTGACCAAGGAATTGGCTATTGATCAAGATTTGAGAGATTGAATTACAAGAAATTGTAATTCAATCACTTAAGATTGCCAAGGAGATCAATGAGTGCATTGATTGAGGAAGAGATGAGAATGAACATGATCCGGAGGATTGCAATATCTCTTAATCCCAATGTTCATTTTATTTTTAGTTCTTACATTTACTTTTCTTGTCATTTTACTTTTCTATACTTTATTGCTTTCTTTACTTTTCTGTCAATTTACATTTCCTTGTTACTTATCACTCCATTATGATTCGTCTAACTAGGATAATCAATTAACCATTGATTGCTTAATCCGTTAATCTCTGTGGGATTCGACTTCACTCTATTGTGAGTTTTACTTGACGACAATTCGGTACACTTGCCGAAGGGAGATTTGTTGAGAGACAAGTTTTCCGCGCATCAGCATGTAGGAGGACATTATTCGCGGCCTCTGCTAATCCATTCATTTATGGATGTTCTACCGAAGAGAAGTGTTGTTTGATTCCTAAATTCTGCAAAAAAGATTTGAATTTGTTATCGACAAACTGGCGACCATTATCTGTGATAATGTGCCGAGGTATGCTGAATCGACAGATAATGTGTTTCCAGACAAAAGAAATCATTTGCTGGGATGCAATTTTTGCCAGAGGTAGGGCTTTTATCCATTTTGAGAAGTAATTGATAGCGACAATAAAAAATTTTACCTGTCCAAGTGCTAAGGGGAAGGGGCCGAGTATATCAAACCCCCAGTGGTTGAAAGGCCAACTTACTTCGGAGTTATGCAGTTCCTCAACTGGCAAGTGTATGATCAAGCTGTGCTTTTGACAACCTGGGCATGTTTTGACCTTTTTGATGCAATCATTTTGTAGTGTTGGCCAGTAGAAACCTGCTCGTAAGATCTTGGAGGATAAGCTCCGTGCCCCAACATGTGTTCCACATATACCTTCGTGAGCCTCGGCTAGTGCAAGCTCTAGCTCTGACCTGGATAAACACTTTAACAAAGGACGAGAAAAACCTCGCCGATATAAGGAGTTGTTGTATATGGTGAAGAATGATATCTGTCGTCGGAATTTTCAAGCATTAGTGGTTTCTTATGGGATGATTCCATATTTGATATATTCGAGGCACGACATCCTCCAATCCTCGGCTTGTACTAAACTCAGAATTTCTGTTAAATTTACACTTGGAGATGAAAGTGTAGATCGATAAAGAGATGAAGTGGGTGCTTGTGAACTAGCGAGCTTTGATAAAATATCAGCTCGGTGGTTTCTTTCTTGGGGTATATAATTGATTTCAAATTTCAAAAAATTTGAGATCAATGTTTTTACAACATCAAGATATTTTCCCAACAATGGATCTTTGACTTGAAAGAGATTGTTTACCTGCTGCACCACTTGCAATGAATCACAGAATACCTTGATTTCTGAGATATTTAACTCTGTTGCTAGTTTGAGGCTGGCGATCAGGGCTTCGTATTCAGTTTGATTGTTGCTGGCTTTGAAAGAGATATGTAGAGACTGTTCGATCACAAATCCTCAGCCGTCTTCAAGAAAAACCCCAGCACCACACCTTTGCGGATTTGAGGATCTGTCCACATAGAGTGTCCACTCCGTTAGCTGATTCTTCGGGCATGGTGTAGTGAATTCGGTGATAAAATCTGCTAGGTATTGGGATTTGACCGGCATTCTGCTCTAGTATCTGATATCAAACTCTAAAAGTTTGACCGACCATTTAATAAGTCGGCCTGCAAGCTCGAGCTTATGCAACACCTGTCGGAGTGGTTGATCTGTTTTGACAATGATGCTGTGACTCTGAAAATATGGCCGAGGACGCTGAGCTGAAAAGATCAAAGCTAGAGCTAATTTCTCGATTTTCGAGTAGTGAAGCTCGGCATTCTGCAGGCACTTGCTGATAAAGTAAATCAGTTGTTGCTGCTTTTGTCTTTCTATGACAAGTACAAAACTTATTCCCCAGTTAGTAACAGATAAATATAAGTAAAGCTCTTCCCCTTGTAGGGGTTTTTGTTAAATAGGAGGTTTTGAAATTATCGTTTTTATGCTAGAAAAAGCATTTTCGCAATCCTGATTCCAAATAAAATTATTTTTCTTTTTTAACGTCTGAAAAAAGTGGAAAGATTTGGAGGCTAGGCATGGTAAAAATCTAGACAAGGCAGCAAGTCTCCCTGTTAGGCGTTGGACCTCCTTAATCATTTGTTGGCTCGTCATGTCCAAGACTACTCGGCATTTTTCTGGGTTAGCCTCTATGCCTCAATTTGTGAGTAGAAATCCAAAAAACTTGTCCCTTGTACTCCAAAGGCACATTTCTCAGGGTTGAGTCAGATGTTATATTGTCGGATTTGGTTGAAGATCTCCAGCAGGTCATCCAAATGATTATCGTCGGGCTTTGTTTTAGCTACCATGTTGTTGACATACACTTCCATGTTTCTGCCGATTTGATTTGAGAAGACTTTGTCCATTAGATGCTAATATGTGGCACCTGCATTCTTAAGTCCAAAAGGCATAACCTTATAATAGTAATTTCCATAGGCAGTAATGAATGCAGTTTTATTTTGGTAAGGGGGATGCATTAGAATCTGGTTATAACCAGAATATGCATCCATGAAACTTAAAGTTCTATATCCTGAAGTACTATCTACTAAAGAGTCAATAGAGGGTAAGGGATAAGCATCTTTGGGGCATGCTTTGTTGAGATCTGTGAAATCAACATACATGCGCCATTTACTGTTGTATTTTTTTACCATTACCTCATTCGCCAGCCATGTTGTGAACCGAACTTCTTTGATAATGCCGGCGTTGATGAGCTTCTTGGTTTCTTCCAAGGACGCATGTTTCTTTTCAATACCCAGATTTCTTTTCTTCTGACCTATAGGTCGGGCAGATGGATCTAATGCCAGTTTGTGGGAAATGACTGAAGGGTCAATTCTAGGCATATCAGCAGGTGTCCACACAAAGAGGTCGACGTGTTATTACAAAAATTTCTCTAGGGAGAGTTTGTCCTCCGAGCTGAGAGTTGTACCTACATAAGTGAATTTGTCTAGATTATTATAAAAGTAAACTTTCTGCAGGTTCTCTGTTGGTGTAGGCCTTTCAGTGAATTCGGCCTTTGGGTTAAGGTTGGCTAGTGATTGGAGCTTGTTGGTGCTGCTGATGTTGTTAACATGGGCATCTATATCTCGGCTTGGTTGTTTAAGGCTGATGTTGTAACATTGGCGAGCTTCCCGATGGTCGCTGTGAATGGTCGCGATAAGGTCATCTTGCACGGAAAACTTGACACAAAGATGAATTTTTTTATACAATAGCGCCGAACTTATTTAAAAATGGTCGACCAAGTATTAGGTTTTATGGACAGAAACAATCAACAACTAGGAACTGAACATCAGAAGTTTTGGATAAAGGATGCTCACCCAGTGTGGTTTGTAACCACACGGATCCCATCACTGGGACATGTTCACCTGAAAAGCCAACTAGGTCGCCCGTGGTGTGTTGGAGTATATTATCACTGAGTTTCATCTTACGGAAGGTTGAGTAGAATAGGACGTCTATACTGCTACCTGGATCTAGGAGTACTTTTTGTACCAACAAGTCTCCGAGCTGGACGGAGATAACCACAGGATCATCTAGGTTTGAAGCATTTGTATTAAGATCTGATGCCTGGAATGTCATTTGTGGGAAATGGGATGACGTTCGGTTGTCACCGAGGTTGCCCGCAACTGATAACATAGCTCGGTAGGAGCGCTTCCTTGCCAAGCTTGTTGGTCCCCCACCTGCAAAACTGATAATGAGAATTTGTCGTGTTGGTCTAGAATTTCTCTTATAGAAATAAGAACTTCGTTGTAAGCATAGCTCTAAACCAACAAACAATTCTCACATCAAAAATTTTGGTTGTCACAAGTACAAACCCCAATAAGAATTAACCAAAGTATTTAACCCTCAGCTTGTCTCACAAGGAATTGCAATGAAGTGGTCAAGTATTGGCTATGAAGGGACAAGGGGTTTGGTTTATAAAAGGGCAAGGAAATAAATGACAAGAAAAGTAAATAGCAAGAAAGTAAATAATAAGAATTAATAAAAAACAAGAAAAAGAACTCTTGGCTAGACAAAGGTAATTGAGATCACCATCCTTGTCAACAAACCATATATTGACAATTATGAGGAACCAAGCTCATTAAGTTTACTTCTATACTTGAAGTATATCAAATGGCTTGATCAACATCAATCCATAAGCCCTAACCTAGCAACCAATTGACTTAGTAGTAGGCTAGATTCAATGGTTATCAAATTGACCACATAGGGTTCTCAAATCACCAAATCCATTAGACCCAATGACTCAACTTTGCCCAATTTCCTTAGCCTAGGCCAAGAGTAAAGAAAACTACTCAAAACTAGAGGAAACATTCTATCAAACACCTAGTGTGCAATAAAAATAAACATCACAAAATGCAAGAATTAACAAGATCCATAACCATCATGAACAAGAAATCAACAATAGCAATGAAGATAAACGTAAAAGAAGACATGGAAACATAAAATTGCATTAGAAGAAATCAAGATCCAACAATGGTTCATCAACATAAAAGAGAGCATGAAAAAGAAAATTAACACTACAAACTAAGAGAATCAAGATGTAGAAACAAGAAATTGTAAAGGAAACAAGATGAAATCAAGTAATCAAAGCTAGATCTAAGAGAAATTAACCTAATCCTAACCTAATTCTAGAGAGAAGAGGGAGCTTCTCTCTCTAGAAAACTAACTAAAGGCTCATCATGACTAACTAAGTGCTCCCCCATTTGCTCAATCTTCAATTCTGCAACAAATACCCTCAGGAACAAGTTGGATTTGGGCATGGGCAGCTCAGAAATCGCCCCAGCGATTTCACTTTAAGTGGGTCATGTGCCGAGTGTCACGCGTACGCGTAGGTGACGTGTGCGCGTCGCTGGCCAAAAGTTCTACTCACGCGTACGTGTGGGTGACACGTGCACGTGGATTGTAAATCCTCAATGCACGCGTACAGGTGCATGGCGCGTGCCCGTGGCCTTCAATTCTCCAATTGCTCATTTCTTCATGGGTTCTCCACTTTGCATGCTTTTCTCTTCACTTCTTCCATCCAATACTTGCCTTATGAACCTGAAATCACTCAACAAACACATCAAGGCATTGAATAGAATTAAAGTGAATTAAAATCACCAATTTAAGGGCCTAAAAAGCATGTTTTTACACTTAAGCACAAATTAAGGGAGAATTACAAAACCATGCTATTTCATTGAATAAATGTGAGAAAAGGTGATAGAATTCCCCAAAATAAGCACAAGATAAACCACAAAATTGGGGTTTATCAAACCTCCCCACACTTAAACTAAGCATGTCCTCATGCTAAAATCAAGAAAGAAGCAAAGGGTATCAACATTTATTCAATGCGAACTAACTAAATGCAATTACGTACATGCAATCTATCTAAATGAATGCAATTGCTTTGTCAAAATAAATCAATTTTCAAGAATACATATACAAGTACAAGGGCTAAGGCAATAGTAATCAAAGTAAACCCTCAATTGAATTGAGTTATTAGAATAATTTTAACGAACTTGCAAGAAAAGAGATGATCATGGGTGAAAGCATGTAATTGAGCAATCGAACCCTCACCGAATGTGTATCCGCTCTAGTCGCTCAAGTGTATGGGGTTGATTCACTCAATTCTCCCCTAATCATGCTTTCCAAGATTTATTTTTCATCTAACAATCAACAATTATTTCATTCATGCATACAAATATCATGAGGACTTTCCCTTAGGTTGTAATGGGGCTAGGGTTAAGGTAGGATGCATATGGTCAAGTGAGCTTGAAATTTGAATCTTTGATTAACTTAAACTTCCCACCTATCCTATGACAACCTATACAATTCTAAACAAACCTAACTACCCATTCTTCACTTTTTCACACACTCATGCATTCTCTTTTGATCACCACACATATGCATTGATTATTATTGAACTTCACTTTGGGGCATTTTTGTCCCCTTTTTATTGCAATTCTTTTTCTTTCTTTTTCTATTTCTATATTTTTTTTATCTTATCATTTTTTTTCTTTTCAAACTAAAATATATTCAAGAACATCAATGCATATGGTTTACACATGATTAATACATGAGTATGTACTAAATTCCCAAGATTTTCAACACAAATACAAAATATACTTTTATCTCTACCCAATGTTTCCAACTCCCAAAATCAAATGATAAACACTCTCACTAGCCTAAGCTAATCAAAGATCCAAATTAAGGACATTTACTGTTTTTCGCATTAGGCTTGTAATGTGCTAAAATTAAGAACAAATGGGTTTAACATAGGTTCAAAGTTGGTTAACAATGGAAGATAAAAGGTAGGTTATTTGGGCAAGTGAGCTATTTGAAATAATGACCTCAATCATATAAATGCATGTATACACAAAATAATGGACATAAAGAATCAAACAAATCAAGGCTTACAATCATAGGAAGAGAATAATGCACACAAGAATGAAAATAAGTGGTTATATGATGTAACCACACAATTAGGCTCAAATCTCACATGCTTGTGTTCTTAGCTCAAAAATCATGTTCCACAATATGCAGTTTAAGCAAGTTCTAATTTTTTTTTTCAATCAATTGGGGTGCCCTATAGATAAAAATCCTTGGAGAATCTCATTATTTGACTAAGCTTATTATATACATATGAAAAATAAGAAAATACAACTAAAAATCCTACAAGACCTATGAATGGAATGCAAAAGTGTTGGAATTAGAAATTTGTCACCCAAAGACGCCGAATGGTCGGACGACCTCGCCACACTTAAAAGTTTGCATCGTCCTCGGTGCTTTCAAAGATGAGCAATTGGGTACGGCGACTTTTCGGATCGCCACCTTCAGCTGGTAGATCAACCAGTGCTACGTGTTCTGCTTCTGTTTTTGCTTGTGGTGCATCAATCATGAAAAACAAAAATAAACACCATAAGATGAGAAAATATAAAAGAAAGGAAGTGTACATTGTTGGAATGAGGTAATTCACTAGAATGAGGTGGGTGACCCAATGTGTGACATGAATAAAAGTGAGTGTAAATTCTAAGTTGCACGTGGTTTAGAACATGCACACCAACATAGAGAGGTATGTCACAATCATACAAAAGAGGAACATGCACTTCACTCATTCTAGTGTGCTTGAGATGCTCTAAACTTGTGAGTCAAAACAACCAAACAAGCAATAAAAAAGCATGAAAGCATTCAAGCCAAAAACATATGGATGCATATAATTGATGCACAAAATTACAATCACACTTTTGCAATTCCACACAACTAACCAGCAAGTGCACTGGGTCGTCCAAGTAATACCTTACGTGAGTAAGGGTCGATACCACGGAGATTGTCGACTTGAAGCAAGCTATGGTTATCTTGTAACTCTTAGTCAGGATATCAATAATTCTTAGATTTAATTGTAAAAAGTAAAAGAACATGAAATAAATACTTGTTTTGCAGTAATGGAGAACAGGTTAAGGTTTTGGAGATGCTCTGCCTTCTGAATTTCTGCTTTCCTACTGTCTTCTTCTTCTTGCACACAAGGTTCCTTCCATGGCAAGCTGTATGTTGGTGGATCACCGTTGTCAATGGCTACCATCCGTCCTCTCAGTGAAAATGGTCCAAATGTGCTGTCACCGCACGGCTAATCATCAGTCGGTTCTCACTCATGCTGGAATAGGATCCATTGATCCTTTTGCGTCTGTCACTACGCCCAGCACTTGTGAGTTTGAAGCTCGTCATAGTCATCCATTGATCCATTGATCCTTTTGCGTCTGTCACTACTTAAAATACCACAGACAAGGTTTAGACATTCCGAATCTCAAGAATGCTGCCAATTGATTCTAGCTTATACCGCGAAGACTTTGATATGAACCAAGAGGCTAAGAGATAAGCACTCAGTCTAAGGTAGAACGGAGGTGGTTGTCAGGCACGCGTTCATAGGTTGAGAATGGTGATGAGTGTCTGATGCCAAGGCATCTTAGGCTAGTTTCACTAGCATTTTTCTGTTAGTTTTAGTGGTTTTATGCATTTTCTTGAGCTTAAAGTAACCAAGAATGGTTAAATGAATAACAAAGCAATGAACCATCCAAACAGTATGATTTTGATGCAAATTCCATGAGTTTTTAGTTATATTACTTGAATGCTATGAATGGAAGATTTCTCATGAAATTTTGCAAGACTTTGATGCAATTGTTTGGATGATTTCAGGGAAGAAGAGGCTAGGCAAGGAAGCAACAAAATCAATAAAGGAAGCTTGAATATCACATGTGGAGTTTAAGTTCCAGTTTAAGCTTAAACTGGAACTTAAACTACCAAGCCATATAATGCTGGAAATGGCATTTAAGTTCCAGTTTAAGCCTAAACTGGAGCTTAAACGCCAGAATCATGAAGGCTAAGAAATGCTGGAATTGAAGTTTAACCTCCAGTTTAACCTTAAACTGGAGGTTAAACGCCAGAAGTGAGAATTTCACCAAGGGAGCATTTCCACGTTTAACCTCCAGTTTAACCTTAAACTGGAGGTTAAACGCCAGAAGTGAGAATTTCACCAAGAGAGCATTTCCACGTTTAACCTCCAGTTTAACCTTAAACTGGAGGTTAAACGCCAGAAATGGGAAATGCACCAGGGAGCCATTTCCACGTTTAAGCTCCAGTTTAACCTTAAACTGGAGCTTAAACGTGTTCGACCAAGTTTTCTCCTCCAGGGTTGCTTTCTCCATTTCCACGTTTAAGCTCCAGTTTAACCTTAAACTGGAGCTTAAACGTGTTCGACACCTCCAGGGCTACCTTTCTCCGCTTCCACGTTTAAGCTCCAGTTTAACCTTAAACTGGAGCTTAAACGTGTTCGACCTCCAGGATGGCTTTCTCTATTCCCACGTTTAAGCTCCAGTTTAACCTTAAACTGGAGCTTAAACGTGTTCGACCTCCAGGGCTGCCTTTCCTATCTCCACGTTTAAGCTTCAGTTTAACCTTAAACTGAAGCTTAAACGTGTTCGACTACATGACCCTCCAGGGCTGCCTTCTTCCATTTCCACGTTTAAGCTTCAGTTTAACCTTAAACTGAAGCTTAAACGTGCTTCCACAAAAGGCATCACTGGAAGTGTCTGGCGTTTAAGCTGCAGTTTAAGCTTAAACTGCATTTTAAACGCCACTATTGGAAAAGGTTTCTGGGCCAAAAATATTGCAGTTTAAGTTAGCTTTTGAGCACAAACATTAACTTAAACTTACTCTGGTATGAAACCTAATTGAATATCATGGTTTATGGGATTGGGCCTGAAGGATTGATGAGTCTGGAATTTCAATTTGTTGAGTCATGTGTCATTACTTGATTATCACTAAGTTGGCTCAATGAATGTTACAGAATGTGGATCAGCAGCCTCATCAAGATTATGGATCATAAACCCAAAGCAAAAGGAAAGCAGGGAGAGGCCTCAAAGCCCAAGAAACACAACAGAAGCTCAATATAGAAAGTGTATAAATAGGATAGAATTTAAGTTAGGAAGGACTCTTACTTTTACCTTTTCATTTTGCTAGTTTTCATATCTTTGTAATTGAATTCAGAGCTATGACTCACTAAACCCCCTTTCATTGGGTTAGGGAGCTCTATTGTAATTCAATGAATCAATAATAGTTTATCTTCTTCTTCAATCTTTTCTCTTGAATTTTGTTAGAAAGCTTCTCGATCTAATTCCATTGGGTAGTTGTCTTGGGAAAGAAACTACCCATAATTGGAATCCTTCGGAACCTTGGGAAAGGAATGGAGGATTCATGATAGAGAAGCTTTCTCACAGTGAATTGGATTGGGGTTTGGATGGATATTGTGACATGTAATCCTACCAAATTGTGGTTCATGAAACTGTGTGGTATAATCAGTGATCGAGCATCATCTCTTCTTATGAACATTTAAACCAAGGGATTGGGAATTTGTTTGTTTTTAGAGAGAATTGGTGAGCCAAGGGATTGGGATCCAATCATATAAGATTGCCAAGCAAAATTCAATGAACGCATTGGTTGAGGAAGAGATAAACATGTTTTGATTCGGAGATCTCAATATCTCCTATAACCCAATGAATTCCCCATTTCTGATTTCCACTTTCTCTTTACATTCTGCAACTCAATTCATGCAATCACCCCCATTCCCTTTTAATTTCAGCAATTTAGCTTCTGCTCTTTAATTCATGCAATTTAAGATTCCGCCATTTAAATTTCTTGTCATTTACGTTTCCCGCCAATTTTACATTCCGCAATTCTCATCTAAATCTTGATTCCGCTCAACTAGAACATACTTCTAATCCGAATTGCTCACTCAACCAATCCTTGTGGGATTCGACCTCACTCTATTGTGAGTTTTTACTTGACGATAACCGGTGCACTTGCCGGAAGGAATTTTGCTGATCGTGCAATTTCCTAAATCGTAGCATAACTAGTTTATGCGCATCAGTGTCACAGATCATCACATTCATCAAGTTGTAGTACGAGTGAATATCTTAGAATGGAAGCAAGCGTGATTGAATGGAAAACAACAGTAATTGCATTAATTCATCAAAACACAGCAGAGCTCCTCACCCCTGACCATGGGGTTTAGAGACTCATGCCATAGAAGATACAATATGAAATGTGTAGAGTGTCATGAGGTACAGGATGAATCACTAAAATTAGTTTTTATAATAAACTAGTGACCTAAGGTTACAGAAAAATGAGTAAGCTAGAATAGTTAGTGTAAAAATCCACTTCCAGGGCCCACTTGGTGTGTACTTGGGCTGAGCATTGAAGCTTTCACGTGTAGAGACCTTTCTTGGAGTTAAACACCAGCTTTTGTGCCAGTTTGGGCGTTTAACTCCAGCTTTCATGCAAGTTCTAGCGTTTTGACGCCAGAATTTTATGCTGACTTGGAACGTTAGTTTGGGCCATCAAATCTCAGGCAAAGTATGGACTATTATATATTAATGGAAGGCCCAGGATGTCTACTTTCCAACGCAATTGAGAGCGCACCAATTGGGCTTCTGTAGCTCCAGAAAATCCACTTCGAGTGCAGGGAGGTCAGAATCTAACAGCATTTGCAGTCCTTTCTCAGCCTCTGAATCAGATTTTTGCTCAGGTCCCTCAATTTCAGCCAGAAAATACCTGAAATCACAGAAAAATACACAAACTCATAGTAAAGTCCAGAAATGTGATTTTTGAATAAAAACTAATAAAATCATAATAAAAACTAACTAAAATATACTAAAAACATACTAAAAATAATGCCAAAAAGCGTATAAATTATCCGCTCATCACAACACCAAACTTAAATTGTTGCTTGTCCCCAAGCAACTGAAAATCAAATAGGATAAAAAAAGAGAATATACTATAAATTCCAAATTATCAATGAAACTTAGCTCCAATTAGATGAGCGGGACTAGTAGCTTTTTGCCTCTGAATAGTTTTGGCATCTCACTTTATCCCTTGAAGTTTAGAATGATTGGCATCTCTAGAAATTCAAAATTTAGATAGTGTTATTGATTCTCCTAGTTCAGTATTGTTGATTTTTGAACACAGTTACTTTATGAGTCTTGGCCGTGACCCTAAGCATTTTGTCTTCCAGTATTACCACCGGATACATAAATGCCACAGACACATAACTGGGTGAACCTTTTCAGATTGTGACTCAGCTTTGCTAAAGTCCCCAATTAGAGGTGTCCAGAGCTCTTAAGCACACTCTTTTTCCTTTGGACCACGACTTTAACCGCTCAGTCTCAAGTTTTTACTTGACACCTTCACGCCAGAAGCACATGGTTAGGGACAGCTTAGTTTAGCTGCTTAGGCCAGGATTTTATTCCTGTGGGCTCTCCTATCCACTGATGCTCAAAGCCTTGGATCCTTTTTATTACCCTTGCTCTTTTGATAGTGACCTCAGAACGGTTGCTAGTGGGCAGTATGGAACGCCCAATGAAGTCCAACCAGCCTCTTGCAACTGGTTTGAGATCTCCTCTCTTGAGTTGGTTTGGGACACCTTTTGAATTGGTTATCCACTTAGTTCCAGGGAGGCATATGTCCTCTAGAACTTAGTCCAACCCCTTATCCTCTCTCACTATTCTCCTATTAAAGGATTCTGGATCATCTTGTAGTTGAGGCAGTTTGAAGACCTCTCTTATTTTGTCCAGATGGAAGTAAATAATCCTCCCTCTGACCATGGTTCGGTAGGTATGAAAGGCGGTTCCAGTTATTCTCTGCTTATCTGTCAGCCACAGATTTGAATAGAATTCCTGAACCATGTTTCTTCCAACCCTTGTTTCAGGATTAGCTAGAATTTCCCATCCTCTGTTTCAAATTTGATCTTGGATCTCCGGATATTCGTCTTCTTTCAGATCGAATTTAACTTCCGGGATCACTGATCTTAGACCCATTATTTTATGGTAATGGTCTGCATGTTCTTTGGTGAAGAACCTCTCTTGATTCCAAAGACTCTTTGGAGTATTCTCTTTCTTGCCTCTTGAGTTGGTTTGTTTTCCCTTAGGAGCCATGATCTTGATGAGTCTTAGCTCAGTGATCACAGAAAAACACACCAAACTTAGACGTTTGCTTGCCCTCAAGCAAAAGAAAGGAAAGGGGAGAGAGAGGAGGAGAGGCAAATTCGAATGGTGGAGAGATGGGGATGGCCGAATGTGTATTTATAAGTGGAGGGGAGGGATTTCAAAAATTTGAAAAAGATATGACATAAAGATATGATTGGTGGAAGAAAATAGAGTCATGATATGAAAAAGATGAGATTTTTAAATGGAAAAGATATAAAGAGGTTAAATCTGAAAATTTGTTTATGTATCTAAGAATTAAGAGATGATATGATGAGTTGGAAAAGATTTGGAAAAAAATTGAAAAGATACTTGAGTTTTTGAAGAAGATTTGGGAAGGATTTGAAAGAAATTTGAAAAGAGATTTAGAAAATTGTTGAATTTTTGAAAATTGAGGGTGAATGATGAAAGTTTGAAACATGTTTATGCAGAACATTATGAGTCAAAATATGAAAATTTGAAAAATTTTGAAGTGGAAAACAAAATCCTCCCCCTTGTCTTTCTGGCGTTAAACGCCCAGAATGGTATCCATTCTGGCGTCTAACGCCCATATGTTGGCCATTGTGAGCGTTTAACGCCCAGCCAGGTACCCTGCCTGGCGTTAAACGCCAGAAATCTTTTGTTACTAGGCATTTTTCTGAACGCCCAGCATGCTGCAATTCTGGCGTTAAACACCCAGAATGGTACCCATTCTGGCGTTTAACGCCCAAAATGGTATCTTTACTAGTGTTAAACACCCAGAATGGTATCCATTCTGGTGTTTAACGCCCAAAATGCCCCTTACTGGCGTTTTCTTGCCAGTGAGCTCCTTTTCTCTGCTTTTTGCGCTGAATCCTTCTGTAACTCTGTGAATTCCTACAATTTGATGATTAATCTTGAAGAGAATTTATATTAAATTTCTCTAAGTATTAACAAATAGCTTGTTAATGGCTGGGTTGCCTCCCAGCAAGTGCTTCTTTATTGTCTTCAGCTGGACCTTGACTGAGCTTTATTCAAGCCTCAGTTTTGAGCATTCTTGCTCAAAATTGCTTTCAAGATAATGTTTGATTCTCTGCCTATTAACAATGAACTTTTTGTCAGAGTCAAAATATTGAAGCTCAACATATCCATATGGTGATACACCTGTAATCACATATGGTCCCCTCCACCGGGATTTCAATTTCCCGGGGAATAGTCTGAGCCTAGAGTTAAATAGCAAAACCTTCTGTCCTAGTTCAAAGACTTTAGATGACAGTTTCTTGTCATGCCACTTTTTTGCTTTCTCCTTATAAACTTTAGCATTTTCAAAATCATTGAGTCTGAATTCCTCTAGCTCATTCAACTGGAGCAATCTTTTCTCTCCAGCTAACTTGGCATCCAGGTTTAGGAATCTGGTTGCCCAATAGGCCTTATGTTCCAGTTCCATGGGCAGATGACAGGCCTTGCCATACACAAGCTGGTAGGGAGAGGTTCCTATAGGAGTCTTGAATGCTGTTCTGTATGCCCACAGAGCATCATCCAAGCTTTTTGCCCAATCCTTTCTACAGGCAATTACAGTCCGTTCCAGGATTCTTTTTAGTTCTCTATTAGAGACTTCAGCCTGCCCATTTATTTGTGGGTGATATGGAGTTGCTACTTTGTGCCTAATTCCATATCGGACCATAGCAGAGTATAGCTGTTTATTGCAGAAATGAGTGCCCCGTCACTGATTAATACTCTGGGGTCGCCAAATTTGCTGAAGATATGTTTCTGGAGGAATTTCAGCACGGTCTTAGTATCGTTAGTGGGTGTGGCAATTGCTTCTACCCATTTAGATATATAGTCTACTGCCACCAGAATGTAAGTGTTTGAGTATGATGGTGGGAAAGGACCTATGAAGTCAATACCCCATGCATCAAACAATTCAATCTCTAAGATCCCTTGTTGAGGCATGGCATAACCATGGGGCAAGTTGCCAGCTCTTTGGCAACTGTCACAGTTACGCACAAACTCTCGGGCATCTCTATAGAGAGCAGGCCAGTAGAAGCCACATTGGAGGACCTTAATGGCTGTTCGCTCACCTCCGAAATGTCCTCCATATTGTGATCCATGGCAGTGCCATAGGATGTTTTGTGCCTCTTCTCTGGGTACGCATCTGCGGATCATTCCGTCTGCACATCTCTTAAAGAGATATGGTTCATCCCATAAGGAGTACTTTGCATCGGAAATTAGTTTTTTCGTTTGCACTCTGCTGTACTCCTTGGGTATGAACCTCACAGCTTTATAATTTGCAATGTCTGCAAACCATGGTGCTTCCTGAATGGTGAAGAGTTGCTCATCAGGGAAGGTCTCAGATATCTCAGTAGGAGAGAGGGACGCCCCTACTACTGGTTCTATCCGGGATAGGTGATCAGCTACCTGGTTCTCTGCCCCTTTTCTGCCTCTTATTTCTATATCAAACTCTTGCAAAAGCAACATCCATCTTGTGAGTCTGGGTTTTAAATCCTGCTTTGTGAGTAGATATTTAAGAGCAGCATGATTAGTATACACAATCACCTTTGAACCTACTAAATAGGATTGAAACTTGTCAATGGCATAAACCACTGCAAGCAACTCTTTTTCTGTGGTTGTGTAATTCTTCTGTGCATCTTTTAAAACACGGCTAGCATAGTAAATAACATGCAGAAGCTTGTTATGCCTCTGTCCCAATACTGCACCAATGGCATGGTCACTGGCATCAGACATTAGTTCGAATGGTAATGTCCAGTCTGGTTTAAAGATGACTGGTGCTGTGACCAACTTAGCTTTCAGGGTTTCAAACACCTACAGACACTCTATGTCAAAGACAAATGGTGTATCAGTAGCTAGCAGATTACTCAGAGGTTTTGCGATTTTTGAAAAATCCTTTATAAACCTCCTGTAGAATCCTGCATGTCCCAGAAAGCTTCTGATTGCCTTTACATTGGCAGGTGGTGGTAATTTTTCAATTACCTCTACCTTAGCTTGATCCACCTCTATTCCCTTGTTTGAAATTTTATACCCAAGGTCAATTCCTTCAGTTACCATAAAGTGACATTTTTTCCAGTTTAAAACTAGGTTGGTCTCTTGGCATCTTTTCAGAACAAGTGCTAAATGGTCAAGACATGAGCTGAATGAATCTCCGAATACTCAAAAGTCATCCATGAAGACTTCCAAAAATTTCTCTACCATATCAGAGAAGATAGAAAGTATGCACCTCTGAAAGGTTGCAGGTGCATTGCACAGACCAAAAGGCATCCTTCTGTAGGCAAATACTCCAGATGGACATGTGAATGTTGTTTTCTCTTGGTCTTGAGGATCTACTGCAATTTGGTTGTAACCTGAATATCCATCCAAAAAGCAATAATAATCATGACCTGCTAGTCTCTCTAGCATCTGGTCTATGAATGGTAAAGGAAAATGATCCTTTCTAGTGGCTGTATTGAGCCTTCTGTAGTCAATACACATACGCCACCCTGTAACTATTCTTGTGGGAACCAGTTCATTCTTTTCATTGTGAACCACTGTCATGCCTCCCTTTTTTGGGTACAACTTGGACAGGGCTTACCCAGGGGCTATCAGAAATAGGATAAATAATCCCAGCCTCTAGTAACTTAGTGACCTCTTTCTGCACCACCTCCTTCATGGCTGGATTTAGCCGCCTCTGTGGTTGAACCACTGGCTTAGCATCATCCTCCAATAGGATCTTGTGCATGCATCTTGCTGGGCTAATGCCTTTAAGATCACTTATGGACCACCCAAGAGCTGTCTTGTGTGTCCTTAGCACTTGAATTAGTGCTTTCTCTTCCTGTGGATTTAAAGCAGAGCTTATGATCACTGAAAAAGTGTTACCTTCTCCCAGAAATGTATATTTCAGGGATGGTGGTAGTGGTTTGAGCTCGGGTTTAGGAGGCTTATCCTCTTCCTGAGGAATTTTTAGAGGTTCTTTTATTTCCTCTGATTCCTCCAAATCAGGCTGAAAATCTTTAAAGATGTCCTCTAGCTCTGATTCGAGACTTTCAGTCATATTGATCTCTTCCACCAAAGAGTCAATAATATCAGTGCTCATGCAGTCATTTGATGTGTCTGGATGCTGCATAGCTTTGATAGCATTTAACTTGAACTCATCCTCATTGACTCTCAGGGTCACTTCCCCTTTTTCTACAACAATAAGAGTTCGTCCAATTTCTAGGAAAGGTCTTCCTAGAATGAGAGTTGCACTCTTGTGCTTCTCCATTTCCAGCACTACAAAGTCAGTGGGAAAGGCAAATGGCCCAACCTTGACAATCATGTCCTCAATTATGCCTGATGGATATTTAATGGAGCCATCAGCAAGTTGAAGACATATCTGGGTTGGTTTGACTTCTTCAGTCAAGCTAAGCTTTCTAATAGTGGATGCAGGTATTAGGTTGATACTTGCTCCAAGGTCACATAGAGCTGTCTTGGTACAAGCACCCTCTAATGTGCACGGTATTATAAAGCTTCCTGGATCTTGAAGCTTCTCTCGTAAGTTTTTCAGAATGACTGCACTGCATTCTTCAGTGAGAAACACTTTTTCAGTTTCTCTCCAATCCTTCTTATGACTTAAGATCTCTTTCATGAACTTAGCATAAGAGGGTATTTGCTCAAGTGCCTCTGCAAATGGGATCTTTATCTCAAGAGTCCTGAGATAGTCTGCAAAGCGGGCAAATTGTTTATCCTGCTCCGCTTGGCGGAGTTTCTGAGGATAAGGCATCTTGGCTTTATATTCTTCAACCTTAGTTGCTGCAGGTGTCTGATCCCTCATTGGCGTTTGAATGCCAGGATTGGGTGCTAGATGGGCGTTTAATGCCAGCTTCCCAGCCTTTTCTGGCGTTTGAACGCCAGAACTAGGCAAGGAATGGGCGTTCAACGCCAACTTTTCTCCCTTTTCTGGCGTTTGAACGCCAGAAGTGAGCATCCACTAGGCGTTTGACGCAAATCTTTCACCCTTTTCTGGCATTTGAACGCCAGAATTATTTCTCTCTGGGCTCTTGCTGTCCTCAGAGGGATTTTGGGCAGTTGTTTGGTCATCCTCTGTCAGTTGTTCCTTTCTTGGCTTTTTGCTACTTTGAGCTGAATTATTCAATGTCTTCCCTCTCCTTAGTTGGACAGCTTGGCATTCTTCCGTTATCTGTTTAGATAGCTGCTGTCTTGTCTGATTCAATTGTGCTTCCATATTCTTGTTAGCATTTTTAGTGTCTTGGAGCATCTCTTTAAATTCTGCTAATTATTTTGTCATAAGGAGTAATTGCTGATTAAGTTCTACAATCTGTTCTTGAGGATTAGGATCAGTAGTTACTGTCCTAGCCTCTTCTTTTATAAAGAACTCACTACTTGAGTACAGATATTGATTTCTAGCAACCGTGTCAATGAGTTCTTGAGCTTCTTCAATCGTCTTTCTCATGTGTATGGATCCACCAGCTGAGTAGTCTAGAGACATTTGAGCTCTTTCTGTAAGCCCATAGTAGAAGATGTCTAACTGTACCCACTCTGAAAACATTTCAGAGGGGCATTTCCTTAGCATCCCTCTGTACCTCTCCCAGGCATTATAAAGGGATTCATGATCCTCTTGTTTAAAGCCTTGGATGTCCAGCCTCAACTGTGTCATCCTTTTTGGAGGGTAAAATTGATTCAGGAATTTGTCTGATAGCTGTCTCCATGTTTTTATGCTTGCTGTGGGTTGGTTATTTAACCACCTTTTAGCTTGATCTTTTACAGCAAATGGAAACAGTAACAATCTGTAGACATCCTGATCCACTTCTTTATCACATACTGTGTCAGCAATTTGTAGAAACTGTGCCAGAAACTCAGTAGGTTCTTCCTGTGGAAGACCGGAATACTGGCAATTTTGCTGCACCATGATAATGAGCTGAGAATTTAGCTCAAAACTGCTTTCTTTGATGGGAGGTATACAGATGCTACTCCCATATGCAGCTGTAATTGGGTTAGCATATGACCCCAGAGTTCTTCTGGACTGTTCATTTCCACTTATGTCCATGATGGAGAAAAGGGAATTGATATGGATTACAATTAAATTATATTTTTAAATTTTATTTTATTTTTAATTAAAAGTAACCGAAAAAAATAAAATAAAACAAAATAAATAGAAGATAAAATAGAACTTTCGAAAATTAGAAGAAAATAAAAGCAAATTGAAAACTAAATTAATTAATTGATTAAAAAGATTTTAGAAATTAGCAATCAAAAAGATATGATTAAAAATTATTTTAAAAAGATATGATTGAGAATATATGATTGCAATTTATTAAAAAAAAGATATGATTGAAAAGATATGATTGAAGAAATTAAAAAGATTTGATTTTTGAAAAAGATTTGGAAAGATCAATTTTTGAAATTAGAATTTTGACTTGACTAAAAAAATATGATTTTGAAAATCTTTGACTAATTTAATGCAAAATTTTGAAATTTATGAGTAAAATAAGGAAAAGATATTTTTTTAATTTTTGAATTTTAATGAGGAAAGAGGAAAACAACAAAATGACACTAAATTTAGAAATTTTAGATCAAAACAAAGAGAACAAACAAGAAAACTTTGAATGTCAAGATGAACACCAAGAACACTTTGAAGATCAAGATGAACACCAAGAACAAATTTTTGAAAAATTTTTAAGTAAATAAAAGCACCAAAACACACCAAACTTAAAATTTTTAGGAAATCAAACACAAATTTTTGAAAATTTAAAGGAAAACACAAAGAAGACACCAAACTTAGAATTTTTAAAGATCAAGAAAGAACTAAGAACATGGAAATTCGAAAAATTAAAAGAAAATAAAAGCATGCAATTGACACCAAACTTAAAATATGAAACTAACTCAAATAAAAGACTCAGATTTAATGACTCTAAACCAACAAAAAAAATTATTCCTAATCTAAGCAACAAGATAAACCGTCAGATGTCCAAACTCGAACAATCCCCGGCAACGGCACCAAAAACTTGGTGTACGAAATCACAATCACACTTTTGCAATTCCGCACAACTAACTAGCAAGTGCACTGGGTCGTCCAAGTAATACCTTACGTGAGTAAGGGTCGATCCCACGGAGATTGTCGGCTTGAAGCAAGCTATGGTCATCTTGTAACTCTTAGTTAGGATATCAATAATTCTTAGATTTAATTGTAAAAAGTAAAAGAACATGAAATAAATACTTGTTATGCAGTAATGGAGAACAGGTTGAGGTTTTGGAGATGCTATGTCTTCTGAATTTCTACTTTCCTACTGTCTTCTTCTTCATGCACGCAAGGTTCCTTCCATGGCAAGCTGTATGTTGGTGGATCACCGTTGTCAATGGCTACCATCCGTGCTCTCAGTGAAAATGGTCCAAATGCGCTGTCACCGCACGACTAATCATCTGTCGGTTCTCACTCATGCTGGAATAGGATCCATTGATCCTTTTGCGTCTATCACTACGCCCAGCACTTGTGAGTTTGAAGCTCATCACAGTCATCCTATTCCAGATCCTACTCAAAATACCACAGACAAGGTTTAGACGTTCCAGATCTCAAGAATGCTGCCAATTGATTCTAGCTTATACCACAAAGACTCTGATATGAACCAGGAGGCTAAGAGATAAGCACTCAGTCTAAGGTAGAACGGAGGTGGTTGTCAGGCACGCGTTCATAGGTTGAGAATGGTGATGAGTGTCACAGATCATCACATTCATCAAGTTGAAGTACGAGTGAATATCTTAAAATGGAAGCAAGCGTGATTGAATGAAAAACAGTAGTAATTGCATTAATTCATCAAAACACAGCAGAGCTCCTCACCCCCAACCATGGGGTTTAGAGACTCATGCTGTAGAAGATATAATATGAAACGTGTAGAGTGTCATGAGGTACAGGATGAATCACTAAAAGTAGTTTTTATAATAAACTAGTGACATAGGGTTACAGAAAAATGAGTAAGCTAGAATAGTTAGTGTAAAAATCCACTTCTGGGGCCCACTTGGTGTGTGCTTGGGCTGAGCATTAAAGCTTTCACGTGTAGAGACTTTTCTTGGAGTTAAACGCCAGCTTTTTTGCTAGTTTGGGCGTTTAACTCCAGCTTTCATGCCAGTTCTGGCGTTTTGACGCTATAATTTCTATGCTAACTTGGAACGCCAGTTTGGGCCGTTAAATCTTGGGAAAAGTATGGAATATTATTTATTGCTGGAAAGCCCAGGATGTCTACTTTCCAACGCAATTGAGAGCGCACCAATTGGGCTTCTGTAGCTCCAGAAAATCCACTTCGAGTGCAGGGAGGTCGGAATCCAACAGCATCTGCAGTCCTTTTTAAGCCTCTGAATCAGATTTTTGCTCAGGTCCCTCAATTTCAGCCAGAAAATATCTGAAATCATAGAAAAATACACAAACTCATAGTAAAGTCCAGAAATATGATTTTTGAATAAAAACTAATAAAAACATAATAAAAACTAACTAAAATATACTAAAAACATAGTAACAACAATGCCAAAAAGCGTATAAATTATTCGCTCATCAATAATAAAGAAACACAATGCATTGGGATAAATGCACATCATTCATCGAGAAATTGCCTAATCAAAGAGAAAAAATTCAAATCACATGGTGGCCAAATCATGCAATTCAAAAAGGTTTAAAACCTTGAAGGCAAAGTCATATGTACTTGGTGTGAAAAGATGTCAAACATGAAAAACTCAAAATCGAGTAACCAACTATAACCTCAATAGAGAATCCAACAATGAATGATGGAGGCAATTATGCTAAAATAGCATCAAGTTAATAATAAGCAGCAATATATGATAAACAAAATTGATAATCCAACACGTATAATGAAAAAGAGAAGATGAAATGAAAACTAGACTAACTAAATCACCAATTAACTAACTAAAAGAAATGGTTATAAATGGTGTTTGGAAGTGTTGGAGGAGGGGTAGGAGAAGGGAAGAAGAAAGAAGAAGGAAAAGAAATGGAAAGAAGATGAGAAAAGAAGTGTGTGAAAGAAGGGCATCCACGCATGCGCGTAGGTTGAGGTGAAATGAACGCGACGCGTACGCGTGAGTCATGCGTGCACGTCGATGGGTTATTTAGAGAGCGACGCGTACGCATCCTTCACGCTTACGTGTGAGTTGGCTCACGCGTTTCGCACAGTGTTCGCGCGCTATTGGCACAACTCTCGGGAAAATCGCTTGGGGGTGAAATTTTTGCATCCACGCGTACGCCTGGTGATGCGTTCACGTGGATGGTAAAAAATTCTTGTGTCATGCGTGCGCGTGTGTGACGCGTGGATGTGGTTGGTGCCCTATTTTTCAAAGTTTTTCTATGTTTTTTCACCAAACCAAGCATTCCAAACTTCCAAACAGCTACCAAGACACCATAAAACCTTATTCAACATATTAAACTACCAACTAAGCTCAAAAAATCAATCTAAACATGAAATTAAACTAATTACTAATATGTACAAAAGAGAAAAAGGGAAGATTTTACCATGGTGGGGTGTCTCCCACCTAGCACTTTTAGTTTAAGTCCTTAAGTTGGATATTTGGTGGGGGTCCTTGTTATGGTGGGTTATGCTTGAACTCATCCTTGAATCCTCACCAATGTTTACATCTCCAATGTCCACCGGGATCCCAAATTAGGTGTATAAAGCCCTCGAGTAAGCTTAAGTAAATGACAAGGCCCCAAGAATTTTGATTGTTGAAATGAATTCCAAGGTCCCAAACCTTGTTCTTGCACCCATCTTCTCGTTGACTACCATAGTTAAATTTGGTTGACAAGGCTTGTGAATTCTCAATTAAGCATCCAAACATTCTCCTAGACCCTTGAAATTTGGTTCTACACCCACCATTGCTATTCAATTTTGAGCATGCAACCATCATGAACTTAGAGTGATGTCTCCAACCACTATATAACTCTCTCCTACTCTTAACTCCACAAAGGGCTCTAAGTTGACCATCATTTTCAAGCAAACCATATTCAAGTGAGAAAGTAAGGCTTAGGGACAGGAATTTTACCCACTTGAATGGATGAAAGTGACTTAGGAAGGGGGACCTCCCCACACTTAGCCAATGCGAGATCCATTCCCTTGTGGTCTTCCTTTGTAACTCCCACCTCTTTGCAAGCTTCTTTAAGTTCAATTCCTTGTTTACCAACTTCTTCTATACACCCCTCATTGCTCAAACCATGTGTCGGAGGTTATGCACAGTCCTCCTTGTCATCAATTTCACAACACAATGAGGGAGGTTCATCAATTCCAAAAGATACATTGGTTGGTGTGGAATTATCTTCAATGACGGAGCTTTCTTCTTGCTCAACCTCTTCCTCTTGGTAGCTTCTTTCCAACTCAATCTCTTCTTCATTGCTTATGAAGGGTATGGGAGGTGATGTATCTTCTTCTTTACTCTCTATGTCAAGCCCAATGGGAGAAGATTCAATTGTACATAAGAATTCATCAATAATTGAATCCATCTCTTGATCTACCTCTTCAAAGTTTTCTACCATAACATGCTTTGGAGGTTGTACACCCTCCTCAATATCAATATCAGGCTTCTTGAAAGAGGGGTCTCTAAATGCTGTATTCCCATGGACTTCCAACATCTCCTAGATCTTCAACCACTTCTTCCAGCTCAATTATCTCAACTTCCTCCCCTTGTGACAATTTTCGCTTCAACTCTTCCTCTTCATCTTGAAGCTCCAACTTCACCTCCTCATTATGCTCCTTGATTGCTTCTCCACATTTAACAATGGGAGTACTTGGAATGCATGGGCTTAGGTGGGAGGCTATGTGGTTAATGGCTTCATTTACAGTAGCTAACTTGGTTTCTAGCTCCTTAAACTCCTTTTTCGTCCCCTCTTGTTGCCTTTGGATATAAGAGTCAAGATCTCTTAGTTCTAGCGGGAGGGCATCATTGGGGGGCGATGGTGGAAAAGAGGATTCATTGTTTGGGGGAAAGGATTCATAATTGGGTAGTGGTTCTTCTTGGTAAGGGTATGGAGATGGTGTATATGGAGGTGATTCTTGGGAGTAATGGTGTTGGAATTATTGTGGTTCCATGTATGGTTTATATGGCTCAAAAGGTGATTGGTATGGTGGATAGGGATTAGGGTCATATGGAGGTGTTTGGTGGTAAGGGGCTTGCGAGTAAGGTGGTTCAAAACCACGTTGAGGGAAGGGATCATATGTATGTGGTGGTTGTGGTTGGCAATCACAATAAGGGTCATCACATACATTAGATTGGTATGCATTAGGATTAGGATTATACCCATAAGAATCCAAAGAGTAATTACGTTGGGGTGACGCTTGAACGGCTTGGATGGAATAAAATGCCTTTTGGTCCTTGCACATCTCCGTTAGGAGAGTAGTCATATCCTCAAGCACTTTTGTCAAACTTGGTTCGGGAAGAGGTTGTTGCCAAGAAGGTTGTTCATAAGCTTGGGGCTCCTCCCACCTTCGATCTCCAAATCCTTGATGCATGTTATCATTGTAAATTTCATCTCCTACAACATAGTTTAAACCAAACACATAGCCAAAGGGGTGAGAATTCATGGTGAAAGAGAAAATAAAAACAAAAGCTAACAAGAAACAAAGAAAACAAAGTCCTACAACTAGCAAAGACCAACAAACAAACCAAAAATCAAGATATTCACAATATATACAATAGCCAATAACATAGCACCGTTGCAATTTTCCAGAAACGGCGCCATTTGGATAATGAGAATTTGTTGTGTCGGTCTAAAATTTCTCTTATAGAAATAAGAAATTCGTTGTAAGCATAGCTCCAAACCAACAAACAATTCTCACATCAAAAATTTTGGTTGTCACAAGTACAAACCCCAATAAGAATTAACCGAAGTATTTAAACCTCGGGTCGTCTCACAAGGAATTACAATGAAGTGGTCAAGTATTGGCTATGAAGGGACAACAGGTTTGGTTTATAAAAGGGCAAGGAAATAAATGACAAGAAAAGTAAATAGCAAGAAAGTAAATAATAAGAATTAATAAAAAAAAAAGCAAAAAAACTCTTGGCTAGACATAGGTAATTGAGATCACCATCCTTGTCAACAAACCATATATTGACAATTATGAGGAACCAAGCTCATTAAGTTTACTTCTATAATTGAAGTATATCAAATGGCTTGATCAACATCAATCCATAAGCCCTAACCTACCAAACAATTGACTTAGTAGTAGGCTAGAGTCAATGGTTATCAAATTGACCACATAGGATTCTCAAATCACCAAATCCATTAGACCCAATGACTCATGTTTACCTAATTCCCTTAGCCTAGGCCAAGAGTAAAGAAAACTACTCAAAAACTAGAGAAAACATTCTATCAAACACCTAGTGTGCAATAAAAGGGAGAATTATAAAACCATGCTATTTCATTGAATAAATGTGAGAAAAGGTGATAAAATTCCCCAAAATAAGCACAAGATAAACCACAAAATTGGGGTTTATCAAAAACCTCCTGAAATACAGTTGATAATTCCGTTCGATTGGTCAGGGTGGCTTGATGTTGCTCGCTCTTTGTCTCTAGAATGATGGCCCGCTGAGGTAATGTCAACTGACGATGATGCACGCCTTTGCATGTGGTCACCGATGTATTTGTCTAAATGACCCTACCGAGCCAATCGCTCTAGAAGGTCTTTAGCGATGACACACTTGTCAGTGGGTATGCCCATGTTTCTGATGAAAGGAGCAATATTTTGATTTGTCCACATTCTTGGTATCTTGGTAGGTGCCGGCTTTTCGTGGTGGTTTGATCAGCTTCAAGTTTAGGATCTCCTTGATAATGTCGTCCCGTTTGGTGTTAAACTGAGTATATGATTCATATCGAGGTGTTAACTTAAAGGTTTTCTTATTGTCCCGAGCTTTATCGTCTTCTTTGAGTTGCGACTTGTTCGCTTTCCAAGCTTGGCGAAGTTCCTCAATATCAATCTGGCCTTTTGCTTTTTCACAGAATTCAGCGAGTCTTTAGTTTGGCGACTGCAATGGCCTCTTGGAACTTGCCCAGTCGTAGGCCATTTTTAAGAGCATGTAGGTGGACTTCAGGGTGGAAGTCTGGAATGCTCACTGCCACCTATGTGAAACGGGTCATGTAGTCTTTCAAACTTTCATGCTGGCCTTGTTTGATTGTGTTCAGGTAGTCTGAGTCGTGGAGGTAGATGGCAGATCTTGCAAAATGATCTTCGAAAAGCTTGGCTAGCTCCTGAACCGAGAAATAGAATCTGCAGGCAAAGAATAAAACCAATCAAGTTCATGACTGTCTAAATAAGATGGAAAACAACGACATAAAACGGGATCAGAAGCACCGTTTACGATCATTATTGATCTGAATTTTTTGAGGTATTTCTTCGAATCTCCCAACCCGTCATAAGGGGTTAGGGTCATTGGGAGAGTGAACCTTCATGGAAATTCAAAATTCATGACGTCGGCCGTGAATGGACTGACAGAATTGTCTGGCTCTTTATTCTTGTTTTCTTGCCGAGCTTCTTCGTTTCGGGGAGGGCAAGTCTCTTGAACCCGAATAGTTTTAGAGACATGAGTCGGGTCAGATTGATGTTCCTCATCTTCGGGTTGTTCACGGCGATCGTTATTATTTTTGATTCTGACATTATTCAGTTCAGCAATTTGATATGCCATTCTTTGATTTTCTGCTTTCATGCGCTGGTTTGCTTTTGCCATTCGTTGGTTGGCTAGTTGCAATTTGGCATCCATCCAGAGAAGCTCGGATGATGAAGGCGGGTTTGCATCAGCCATGGACAAATTGGTTGGTAATGGGGTCAAGAAAAAAGGGAGGGGTTTATATTCTCTGCCCCATGGTGGGCGCCAATTGTTCTTACTTGACTTCTAGGTATAGCTCGGCTTCGCTGAACTCTGTCGCCAAGCTTCTGAATGTTCCACTCTGAGGTTATTCTTGAAAGAAGGGGTTTTTCGGGATGGATGATGAGCGGATAATTTATACGCTTTTTGGCATTGTTTTTACATAGTTTTTAGTATGATTTAGTTAGTTTTCAGTATATTTTTATTAGTTTTTAAATAAAAAGGATCCAAGGGTAAAATAAAAAGGATCCAAGGCTTTGAGCATTAATGGATAGGAGGGCCCAAAGGAATAAAATCCTGGCCTAAGCGGCTAAACCAAGTTGTCCCTAACCATGTGCTTGTGGTGTGAAGGTGTCAAGTGAAAAGCTTGAGACTGAGCGGTTAAAGTCGAGGTCCAAAGCAAAAAAAGAGTGTGCTTAAGAACCCTAGACACCTCTAATTGGGGACTTTAGCAAAGCTGAGTCACAATCTAAAAAGGTTCACCCAGTTATGTGTCTGTGGCATTTATGTATCCGTTGGTAATACTGGAAAACAAAGTGCTTAGGGCCACAGCCAAGACCCATAAAGTAGCTGTGTTTAAGAATCAACATACTGAACTAGGAGAATTGATAACACTATCTGAATTCTAAGTTCTTATAGATGCCAATCATTCTGAACATCAAAGGATAAAGTGAGATGCCAAAACTGTTAAGAGGTAAAAAGCTACTAGCCCCACTCATCTAAATTGGAGCTAAGTTTCATTGATATTTTGGAATTTATAGTATATTCTCTTATTTTTATCCTATTTGATTTTCAGTTGCTTGGGGACTAGCAACAATTTAAGTTTGGTGTTGTGATGAGTGGATAATTTATACGCTTTTTGGCATTGCTTTTTACATAGTTTTTAGTATGATTTAGTTAGTTTTTAGTATATTTTTATTAGTTTTTAAATAAAAATCACATTTCTGGACTTCACTATGAGTTTGTGTGTTTTTCTGTGATTTCAGGTAATTTCTGGCTGAAATTGAGGGACTTGAGCAAAAATCTCATTCAGAGGCTGAAGAAGGACTGCAGATGCTGTTGGATTCTTACCTCCTTGTACTCGAAATGCATTTTCTGGAGCTATAGAAACCCAATTGGTGCGATCTCAATTGCATTGGAAAGTCAACATCCAGGGTTTTCCAGCAATATATAATAGTTCATACTTTGCTCGAGTTTTGATGACGCAAACTGGCATTCAAACACCAACTTCCTGCCCTATTCTGGAGTTAAATGCCAGAAACAGGTTGCAAATCAGAGTTAAACGCCAGAAATAGGTTACAACCTGGCGTTTAACTCCAAAAAGAGTCTCTACACATGAAAGCTCAATGCTCAGCCCAAGCACAAACCAAGTCGGCCTGGAAGTGGATTTCTGCATCAATTACTTATTTTCTGTAACCCTAGCTACTAGTTTAGTATAAAAACTACTTTTAGTGATTTATTTCACATCTTTTGATCACTTTTGAGACTATCTTTGTATCACTTTTGATCATTGATCACGTTTAGGAGGGCTGGCCATTCGGCCATGCCTGCACCACTTTCACTTATGTAATTTTCAACGGTAGAGTTTCTACACCTCATAGATTAAGGTGTGGAGCTCTGCTGCTCCTCATGAATTAATGCAAAGTACTATTGTTTTTCTATTCAATTCAAGCTTATTCCTATTCTAAGATATTCGCTTGCACTTCAACATGATGAATATGATGATTCGTGACACTCATCACTATTCTCAACCTATGAACGCGTGCCTAACAACCACTTCCGTTCTACCTTAGATCGAGCGTGTATCTCTTAGCCTCCATTCCGAAAGATCGGAGTCTTCGTGGTATAAGCTAGAATTATTGGCAGCCATTCCTGAGATCCAAAAAGTCTAAACTTTGTCTGTGGTATTCCAAGTAGGATCTGGGAAGGGATGACTGTGACGAGCTTCAAACTCGTGAGTGTTGGGCGTAGTGACAGACGCAAAAGGATCAATGGATCCTATTCCAACATGATCGAGGACCGACAGATGATTAGCCGTGCGGTGACAACACATTTGGACCATTTTCACTGAGAGGACGGGAAGTAGCCATTGACAATGGTGATGCCCAACATACAGCTTGCCATGGAAAGAAGTATGAATGATTGAATGAAGGTAGTAGGAAAGCAGAGATTCAGAAAGAGCAAAGCATCTCCATACGCTTATCTGAAATTCTCACCAATGAATTACATAATTATCTCTATCTTATTTTATATTTTATTTATATTTTAATTATCAAATCTCCATAACCATTTGAATCCGCCTGACTGAGATTTACAAGATGACCATAGCTTGCTTCAATCCGACAATCTCCGAGGGATCGACCCTTACTCACGTAAGGTTTATTACTTAGACGACCCAGTGATCGACCCTTACTCACGTAAACATTATGAACGTGCGTACCAAGTTTTTGGCGCCGTTGCTGGGGAATGAACAATCACGATTTCGTGCACCAATGGACAAACAACAAGGGGGAGATACCTGCAAAAGGCACTCCAATGCTTAAGTCAGTACCTGTGTGTGGTATTTCCAAGGAAAAAGAGTATTTCGCATACCTCAGACGAGTTCCCTTGTTTTCCTTTATAGTAGTCGTCCGAGGTATCCATAATTTGTCCGTTACCGAGTTATAGGAGTAACGTTTTAAAGATCATAATGCTTTGATCTGATTAATTGTGATTCTAATTGCCAACCTATATAACGTAGCTTTTGCGTAACCGATTTGTAACAGTCATATCAGATATAATTTTATAACTAAAATAATTCTTCATTCTTAGTTAGAGAATAATAAAATAAACTACTTATTACAATATTTATTTCATAACTAAAGAAATTTTTCATATATTAAATTATATTTTAAATAATATAATTAAAAATATTTAAAATTATAAATATATTTTAAAATTAATTATTCTTTCTCTAATTTTAAAGATATTAATGATCTATTCTCTCTAATTTCAAACACATTAATTATATATACATATTTTCTAAATTTTATAGTCTAATTTTAGTTATTTATTTATATCTAATAATTATAATTAAATTCTTTTAATTAACTCATGTTCGAGCTATGAGTCGATTTGAAGTATATGATCCAAAGTAGTTTGATTCACATGATTGATTGAGTTTAGACGTCCACAATTGAAAGTGGTTGGTTGTATATGATTAATTGAATTTGCTTTACCACATTTCGAAGTGGTTTGATGATAATAGCCGAACTATATTTTTGTTATTGATGATAATAGCCGAACTATATATCTTTGCTATGTGATCGATGATATCTCAATTGGTTTGATTGAATTTTGAGATCGGAATCTCAGCCGATATAATCGAAATCTATTTAATATGAAGGTATAGTTGATTTGTTGGGACTTATAACAATAAAGCAGAATTGATAAGAATCTGATAATTGTTGTAATATAAATAATTAAGGAAGATATAATAAATATAAAATAAGAAAATATAAATAAGAAACTCTAGTATTACTATTAACTATGATTACTATCACAATATAATTAATATATTAATATTGTAGTATAAGAAAGAGAGAATAGTATAAGAGAGAGAGAAGAGATTGTTGTTATTGATTGATTATATTGTTCACGGAGGCTTAACCTCCTATATATACACATAAGGGTCTTCATTTTCAACTTTCAATTAATGCTCCTTTAATATTCTTCATTCTTGGAATATGAGCTCCACATAAAAAATGGGCATCCACGTCCCATTCTTATCACAACACTCCTCCTTGGATGACCATTTAGGATTATTGCCTCGTTAAAATCTTACTAAAGAAAAACCCAGTGGGAAAAAACCTTAGTGAAGAAAAAAGAGTACAATATCCTTTAGTGATAGGGACTGCCTCATTAAAAACCTTGTCAAGAAAAACCCAATGGAAAAAAACCTGACCAAGGAAAAAAGAGTACAGTCGCCCCCTCTTGCCGACATTATATTATATCTCGAAATCGGCGCATCCCAATCTGATGTACCAATCTTTCAAAAGAAGATTTTGGGAGTGACTTTGTGAATAAATCTGCCAGATTATCACTTGAGCGGATCTATTGGACATCAATTATCCCTTGATTTTGAAGATCATGAGTGAAGAAGAATTTGGGAGAAATATGCTTTGTTCTATCACCTTTGATATATCCGCCTTTAAGTTGAGCAATACATGCTGTATTATCTTTAAACAGGACAGTTGGAGCTATCTTCTGATCAATCAGTCCACATGATGACAAAATATATTGGATCACACTCCTCAGCCAAAAACACTCGCAACTAGCTTCATGTATCACTAGTATTTCAGCATGATTAGAGGATGTTGCTGCAATCGTCTATTTTGTGGACCTCCATAATATAGCTGTACCACCATATGTGAATAGGTATCCTGTTTGAGATCTCCCTTTATGTAGATCAGACAAATATCCAGCATCTGCATAGCCAACTAATTGTGACTTGGATTCATAGGGATAAAACAATCCCATATCAACTGTTCCATATGAAGATATCGAAAGATCTGTTTGATTCCACTACAATGTCTTCTGGTTGGACAGGAACTATGTCTTGCTAGTAAATTCACCGTGAATGATATGTTAGATCACGTATTATTAGCAAGATATATTATCACTCTGATAAACCCATATCTTATGATATATTTTGTGCCTAATTTAAATGAGTTATTTAATCCTTCACCCACTTATTCATATTAATTGCATGGTTTTACTTTCCCTTCCTTATTATGTGATGTATGTGAAAAACGTGTTCCTATGCTTTAAAAACAATTATTTTAATTACCCTTTACTTTCATTCGATAACGTGATTCGTGTGTTGAGTAGTTTCAGATCTTCTAAGGCAGGAATGACTTAAAGGATGGAAAGGAAACATACAAAATTGGAAGGAAAGCATAAAACGGAGTTTTTGAAGAAACTGGCAGTGACGCGATCGCATGGACGACGCGGCCGCATGCCAGCGCGAAATGGTAATGACGCGACCGCGTCATTGATGCGATCGCGCGCCTTGAGCGAAACGCATATGACGCTGACGCATGATTGAAGCGACCGCGTGGCAAGGAAAACTCCAAATGACACGACCGCGTGACTCACGCGGATGTGTGACAGAGGCCACGCACCAGAAAGTATAGAAAACGCTCCCAACGATTTCTGAAGCCCTTTTTGGCCCAAATCCAAGTCCATAAGGTACAGATCAGAGGTTATGAAGTGAGGGAATGCATCTATTCAAAGGAGAGTCTCCAATTAGTCAGTATTCATGAATTAGATGTAGTTTTGAGGGAGAGGTTTTCTCCTCTCTCTTTTAGGATTTAGAATTAAGATTTCTTTTGCTTTCAGGATTATCTCTTTTTATCAGGTTCAACATTCCTTTTTATTTATCTTCTCAATTTAGTTTATGAATTCTTCTATGTTACAGATTATTCTTTGAATTAATGTTATTTGAGGTATTTCAGTTTATTATTGCTCTCTTTTATTTATGTTACTATTGCTTCCAATCTGAAGACATTTTTATTCCAATAGATTTACTTTTTCCCTTTGGTCTTGGTTAAGAAATCAGTAACTCAGGAGTTATCAAACTCAACACGATTAATAATTGTTATCTTTGCTAATTGAATTGAACTTCAATAATCCCAATCTTTCCTTAGGGATTAACTAGGATTTGAAGATCAACATGATTAGTCACTTGACCTTTCTTTACTTTAAGTAAAGACTAACTAAGTGGAATTAAGATTCAATCTTCATCATCATTGATAAGGATAACTAGGATAGGACTTCCAATTTCTCATACCTTGCCAAAAGTTTATTTTATAGTTATTTATTTATTTTACAGTCTTTTACTTATTTTGATTGCAATTCAAATCACTTGTTCCTCATCTTCAAAACCCCGATTTACAATCTTCATAACCAATAATAAGAACATACTTCCCTGCAGTTCCTTGAGAAGACGACCCGAGGATTAAATACTTCGGTTATCAATTTTTAAGGGGTTTGTTACTTGTGACAACCAAAATATTTGTAAGAAAGGTTGATTGCTTGGTTTAGTAACTATACTTGCAACGAGAGTTTACTATAACTTCTAAACCATCAATCTTCAGTTCTTTCACACTCCAATGGCACTAAGATATGGTACTTCAAGACCAAGGATATCTTCATTCTCTTCTTTAGGACGGAATTGATCATTTTCCACATATAAAGATCTTACAATCATTGGGGTACTTAATAAATGTGACTTATCCATATAAAATCTTTTCAAGATCTTTTCTGTGTATGTTGTTTGATGAATAAAGATTCCATTTTTTGTATGCTCGATCTGCAGGCCGAGAGAAAATTTAGTCTTTCTAAGATCTTTCATCTCAAACTCTTCCTTTATAGTTTTTATAATTGTTGGAATCTCTTCAGGAGTTCCAATGATATTTAAATCATCAACGTACACAGCAATAATAATGAATCCAGATGCAGTTTTCTTTATGAAAACACAGGGGTAGATATCATCATTCTTAAATCCGTTTTTGGCCAAATACTCAGTAAGACGATTATACCACATTCGTCCATATTGCTTTAGACCATATAAAGATCTTTGCAATTTAACTGAGTATAATCCTTGTGAATATTCATTGGATGGTTTAGATATCTTTAGTCCTTCAGGGACTTTTATATAGATATTCCGATCTAATGAGCCGTATAAATAGGCTGTTACCACATCCATTAAATGCATATGCAGTTTATGATATGCAGATAAACTGACCAAATAACGTAATGTTATCGCATCCACTACAGGGGAATACGTTTCTTCATAATCTATACCAGACCTTTGTGAAAAACCTTGTGCCACAAGTCGGGCTTTATAGCGCACAACTTCATTTTTCTCATTTCGTTTTCTCACAAATACCCATCGGTATCCAACAGGTTTTACATCTTCAGGTGTACGGACTACAAGTCCAAAGACTTCACGTTTTGCAAGTGAGTCTAATTCAGCCTTCATGGCTTCTTTCCATTTTGGCCAATCATTTCTTTGTCGACATTCTTTGACTGATCTTGGCTCAAAATCCTTACTTTCATGCATGATATTTAATGCCACATTATATGCAAATATTTCATTGACAATTGTCTTATTTCGATCCCATTTCTCTCCTGGAAAGACATAATTTATCGAGATCTCATCATTTTCACAATTTTCAGGTACCTGAACGTCTTCTGGTGTTAAAATTATATAAAAATTTTGGACAACTACAGGTGTCTTTACTGTGTCTTTTTCAACAAGAATAGTATTTACCTCTTTTCTCTTTCGAGGATTTTTATCTTTGGAACCGCAGGCCTGCCACGCTTCTGCCGTGTATTTGCTTCAGTGGCTATTTGTCCTACAGGGACATCAATTCAAATTGGGGTATTTTCCGCCCTGCCACGCTTCTAGCGTGAATTTGCTTCAGTGGCTACTTGTCCTACTGGGACATCAATTCGAATTGGGGCATTTTCCGCTGGTATATAAGATTTGGTTATCCTCTTTGTATCGGAAAATGCATCAGGCAATTCATTTGCTATTCTTTGCAAATGTATAATCTTTTGAACTTCTAGTTCACATTGCCCTGATCGAGGATCTAAATGCATCAACGATGATGCATTCCAATTAAGTTCCTTTTCAGGATGCTTATTCTCTCCCCCTAATGTTGGAAATTTTGATTCATCAAAATGACAATCCGCAAACCGGGCTTTAAATACATCTCCCATTTATATTTCAAGATACCTTACTATAGAGGGAGAATCATATTCAACATATATCCCCAATTTCCTTTGGGGTCCTATTTTGGTGCGATTAGGTGGTGCAATGGGAATATATATCGCACACCCAAATATTCTTAAATGGGAAACATTTGGCTGCTGGCCAAAAGCTAGTTGCATAGGAGAGAACTGATGGTAACTCATTGGCCTCAAATGAATAAGTGCTGCGGCATGTAAAATAGCATGCCCCCAAACCGAGGTTGGGAGATTTATTCTCATAAGCAAAGGTCTAGCAATCAATTGGAGGCGTTTAATAAGTGATTCTGCTAACCCATTTTGTGTGTGAACATAAGCTACTAGATGTTCAACACTTATTCCATTAGCCATACAATAAGCATCAAAAGCTTGGGAAGTAAATTCACCAGCATTATCAAGACGAATCGCTTTGATTGGATTTTCTGGAAATTGTGCTTTTAATCGAATAATTTGAGCCAGTAATCTTGCAAACGCCAGGTTGCGAGAAGATAATAAGCACGCATGTGACCATCTTGAAGATGCGTCTATCAGAACCATAAAATATCTAAAAGATCCACATGGTGGATGAATAGGTCCACATATATCACCTTGAATCCTTTCTAGGAATTCAAGGGACTCAAATCCAATCTTTATTGGTGATGACCTTAAAATTAACTTCCCTTGAGAACATGCAGCACAACAAAATTCACTAGATTTAAGAATCTTCTGGTTTTTTTAGTGAATGTCCATGAGAGTTTTCAATAATTTTTCTCATCATGGTTGTTCCCGAATAACCTAATCTATCATGCCAAGTTATGAATTCATTTGGGCTAGTAAACTTCTGGTTTACAATGACATGTGATTCAATTGCATTAATCTTGGTATAATACAATCCAGATGAAAGTGAGGGTAACTTTTCTAATATAACCTTTTTATTTAAATCATGAGTTATAATACATAAATACTCATGATTTCCCTCATTCATTGTCTCAATATGATATCCATTTCGGCGAATATTTTTGAAACTCAACAAGTTTCTTAGAGACTTCATAGATAATAGTGCATTATTTATTATAAATTTTGTTCCTCCAGGAAAAAAAATTATAGCTCTTCCAGAGCCTTCTATCACATTGCTTGAGCCAATAATAGTATTAACATACTCTTCTTTTGGCACAAGATGGGTAAAATATATATCACTTTTAAGAATAGTGTGCGAACTTGCACTATCCGCAAGGCAAATATCTTCAGAATATGTCCTTTCCATTTTTCTTCAAAGACAAATGATAATAATAAAATGAGTAGAAGTACATGCACAGTAAAATTATTCACATGAATACTTAACAAAAACATACACATATCAAACTATTCCATCATTGATCAAATAGCCAATATTTCCTTCAGAATCCTTAAAGAAATTAGATACATCATAATGAGTGGTGGAATTTTCATCATTTGAAACAAAATTTGTTTCCTTTCCTTTGTCATCCCTTTTCAAGGATGCTTGATAAAGATCAACTAGGTGCCTTGAGGTACGACAGGTACGTGACCAATGTCCCTTTCCACCACAACGGAAGTATTTATCCTCAATTGATTTACTTTGCCTATTATTTCTTTCTTTATCCCACTTCTGGTGAGATTCTTTCTTGTGAACATAATTTCTTTTCCTTCCATAATTTTTTTTGCTACCAAAGCCTTGCCATTTACCTCTTCTGGGGTTAGAATTTGCCACATTTGCTTCAGAAAATTGGGCGGCGCCAGCTGGGCACGCTTCATGATTTCTTAAGAGTAACTCATTGTTGCGCTCAACAACAAGAAGGCAAGAAATTAGCTCAAAATATTTTTAAATCCTTTTTCTCGATACTGCTACTGCATGAGCACATTCGAGGCATGGAAGGTTGAGAAAGTTTTCTCTAACATATCGGGCTTGAGGAAGTATCACATGATTGTACTTTTCTTCAAGGTCTTTCCACAGATCTGCAGGATCTTTTAATGTGGGATATTCATTTTTCAATCATACATCAAGATGATGACGAAGGAAAATTATGGCTTTGGCTATATCTTTCTGGGATGTATTATTTTCAACCTTAATGGTATCTCCAAGATCCATTGAATCAAGATGGATTTTAGCATCTAGTATCCATGATAAATAATTATTTCCAGATATATTAAAAACATTAAATTTAAGATGAAAGAGTTTCGACATAATGAAAATTTGTTACTTGGAGTCTTCCTAAAATATCGTTAGAGCTTCGTGCTGATAACGTGTTGTAATATAAATAATTAAGGAAGATATAATAAATATAAAATAAGCAAATGTAAATAAGAAACTCTAGTATTACTATTTACTATGATTACTATCACAATATAATTAATATATTAATATTGTAGTATAAGAAAGAGAGAATAGTATAAGAGAGAGAAGAGATTGTTCTTATTGATTGATTATATTGTTCACGGAGGCTTAACCTCCTATATATACACATAAGGGGTCTCCATTTTCAACTTTCAATTAATGCTCCTTTAATATTCTTCATTCTTGGAATATGAGCTCCACATAGAAAATGGGCATCCACGTCCCATTCTTATCACAACAATAATGAGATTAAAGGCTATTTGATTGCATTTGAATAATGATGACGTCAAAGTCCATTTAAAATAGAAATTAAAATAAAAAAATAAATTGAATAACCAAAATCTTGATCGGCATTAGTAATTATAAGATAATAAGCATGAAGACATATTTTACGGAGATGAAAAGAAATGTATTGATAAATCATCATGGTGAAGATACGGGTAGGAATTTCATTAAAACCTCTTCAAATAAAAATCCTATTTTTGTGTGAGTAAAATTGGATGTAACTCGGCTTCCAGCAATCGATATTGAACTGTTTTCCTTAATTCTGAATTGGTGGTTTGAAGGTCCGAATTTTTCATCTAAAAAGTGTATCACGTTGCGTAAAGAACATAAAAAGGGAGAAGGGGATAGGGGGAGAGGGAGTGTACCTGCAAAAAGCACTCCAATACTTAAGTTAGTATTGTGTATTCTTTGTGTTATCCTGTCGAAGATAAAATGACGTACCTTTTTATACATGAGGTGGATGATGAATCCATATTTTTCGATAAATTTTGGATTGAATTGAGTGGATTTCATCATATAAACCCACATTTATTCACCTAAATAGCATGCTTTTGTATTTTCTCTCTAAATTATGTCTAATTGTGAAAACATGCTATTTTGTGCTTATTTTAATCAATTTTATTCCACTTTCATTCCATTCGATGCCTTGAGACTTTTGATGAGTGATTTCAAGTGAAATAGGTAGGAATGACTTGATAAGAGTGAAAGAGAAGCATGCAACTGGGAGAAAACATGAAGAAAACAAAGGAGAAGAACACAGCCAAGTGTGCATACGCACAAGTGAAAATTAGCATGTGTGCGTACGCACACGTGTGCGCACAAGTCCCAGCGCGTGACTTCATTAAAAAGTATGTGGCTCACGATTTGGGAAGCTTTTCGGCCCATTTCTGAAGGCTTTGGAGCATATAAGGAAGGGCTAACAACCATATACCATACCATACACTACACAATACACTTAGGCATATTTTTAGATAGTTTTTAGGTAGTTTTAGGTTAACTTTTCTCTCAACTTTCTTAGGGTTTAGTTAGGGTTTATATTACAAGTTTGCATTTTCAAATTTTGATCTTGGTCTCTAACTTATTTCTATTGTAAGTATTTCTTAATTTTCTCTTTTATTACACTACTTGTTCTATACTTTCTTATATTTTAATTTTCTTTATCAATGCATGTATATTTTTACAATTTTGAGTTCTAGTTAATGAATTTGATATTTAGTGGTTATTATATATTTGTTGAATTGCCATTGTTAATTTTGCTCATTAGTTGTTCATAGTTCCAAGTATTTTTCCAATTTTGCCATATTTTATTATTATGCCCACCAAGTATTTGTGAAAATGTGAATTTTGTTTATGAGGTAAATTTTCACTCCTTGACTTGGGAAAAATGAGTATATGGGATACTAGAGTTGTAATGTCCTACATTTAGTGATAATTCTTGGGTTGTTAGTTGTTCTTGTTTCCACTAACGCTAGCCTTTTACTAAGGTAATTTGTAAGTTAGCTAGGATTTGTGGATTAAGAACAACTATGCTCACTTGACTTACTCTTCGATGTTAAGGGTTGACTAGGTGAGATTAATCCATTATAATTATCATAGTTATGGTTATGACAAGGAAGAAATTTCCTAACTCATCCCAAGCCAAGGTTTCATTTGTGTTTTGAACCGCACTTCAATCATTTTAAGGCTTCAGTTGTTCATATTCATAGATAGTTCTTTAATTCCTTTATTACTTCATTAATTGTAATTTTGGTTGTTCTTTAATTCCTTTAATTGTTTGCCTCATTATTGAAAATTCCTTGATTTTCACAACCAAATTTATACACTTGTGATCACTAGTTCCTTGAGAAAACGACCTGGGACTTTAAACTCTCGGTTTTTAATTGTTTTGAAAGTGACAAACCTTTGAATTTAAACTTTGATGGAGAGGCTCCATTGTCGGTTTGGACTATGCTACCAACAAAGAAGTTTTCTTTTCTAGAGTGAAATTCTAAACCGGCACAAATCCTATTTGTCAAGTTTTGGCGTCGTTGCCGGGGAGCTAGTGCAATGAGTGCTATAATTTTGGTTGTTGTGAATATGTGAATAGTATGAATAGATACTTTTTGGGTTGTTTGTTTGCTTTTGTTAGTAATTAGGATTTTGTTTCTTTTGTTAATTGATGTCTTTAGTTCTTATTTTCTATTTTTCTCTATTAGTTATCACCCTCTTTGTTTGCAGTATGGTTGTGATCATTTTGTAGGGAGTGATGACTTTAGCTTTGGATTACACCATGGGATGGAGAAATCAATTGAGGAAGGAGCAACCTCCTACATGTCACAATGAGCCAAACCCTCCCCAATGTGCATACCCAAACCAAGGATATGGTGGGTTTCACAATGATTATGCACTTCCACCACCATATACCTATGACCCATACCCCCAACATAATCCTCAATCACCACATTTTCAAACAACACATCAATACCATCATCCACCTCCTTACATACCACCTCAATATACTCACTCACCAACACACAAACCACCCTCCGATTACACAACCTTCCTCCCAAACAATGAACCTCCTTTTTCATCCCAATGTGAAGTTTTCCAGCCCTTGACCCAAAACCAATAAGACCTTCAAGCTTTTTTCCAAGAAGGATTCCGAAAGACACAATGGCAATTCATGGCTACTATAGCCGAAGCGGTGAACCGCATTCTACTATACTCAGCTGATCAAAGCACTATCCTTGAAGAATGTAGAGGATCAACTAAAGGGTGTAGTGAGGAGGAGAACATGAAGCCTCAAGAGAAAAAAGAAGAGTTAGAGCATGAATTGCTACAAGAGAAAGAAAGTGAAGTATTTGAACCAGAGGAGATAAAGGGAGAATTGAGGGAGATTGATCAAGATTTAGATTCCATCATTGACGATTTTTTGTCTACATTGATCAATCTCCTCAATGATCTTGATGAACCTCCCCTCATGGGATTTGGAAGAGGTTGATGTTGACTTTTCACAACCTCCTTGTTATGACTTGAGTGATGGGAAAGAGGAAGTTTGTAACGACCCAACTTCCAGTACGTCATGATCGTACCAAAAGTAAGGCATTACTAACCTGTTTTCCTAAATAACCATTTAATATTGAGCCTTTAGTTCGATATCACGTTCTAGTTTTTAAGAAAATACCAGAAAATTTTGTTTTCTACTAATCAAAATCATACATCAAAGACCACCAAGTAATAATAATCACATATTTACTAATAATAATAAATCTTATACAAGTAATTCAAAATAGAATCCAGATACAATACCTATCCCTCTGTATAGAATAAAAATCTTAATCGCCAAAGGTGAGGAAACTCTATGAAAATAACTTAACTCATGAATATAGGCTAATAATCGTCCCCAGCTTTAAACTGAATTTTAGAACCTGTGTCACTGAAAGGGTGGGAATTTATGGGGTGAGAACAAACCACACGTTCTCAGTAGGGAATAGAAATGCCGTAAAAGTAATGAATAAAATGCGAATAATTAACATACTCAAGAAAATTATATTTTAATCAAACCATTTGAAAATACTCTTAGTTTTACTTTAGCTAATTAATTACCTCTTTTAAAATCTCTAAGCTCAAAGCAAATTTTAATTACAAAACTAGTCGTATTATCCATCTCTTAGCCACATAATTAATTCTCAATCACAGCGTTAATTCTTAATCACCTTAATACATTCACAAACTAATAGCACAAGCAAGATATTTAATTCAATACACCAGCAAGTCACAACAAAACAAACAGCACAATCAAAGGGAAATAAAACAAGCGAACACAATCAAATCTTAATGCGCAAACAAGGATGATACATGTCTAGCCCTAGTGCATGTAATGAGCTCATTTGTCGGTTACTAACCCACTCCCGACGTTACCCAGCAACCTCTGTCTGGATAAGACTTTCTTGTTGGCAATACCAACTGCAAGCAACCTTTGTCTTATAGGGTATCCACTGCAAGCAACCTTTGTCTTGCAGGGCGGCACTTATTAGCCGATATACGCCCAACACACTCACTGTAAGCAACCTCTGTCTTATAGGAGTACAACACTCTCACTATAAGCAACCGCTGTCTTACAAGAGTACACTTTAACTATGTGTATCTCGATACCTCTATAAGCAATCTTTGTCTTACAGCATAGCATTATAGCTAGGTATCCCAGGAAAGCGTTCTCAGTAGTCGCACAACCATCTATCTGACTGCCTTCTCATAGCAGATGAGCACATAATAATTCTTTACTCTTTATTCTCTTTCTCATTTAGAGTCTCTTGTATAATTGTGAATACGCAAGCGGGACAAAACCCACGTCCTTGTCAACAACTTCATAAACCGAATACCTTTTCTCAAAAGAATCAGTGTAATTATCATCATAAGTTATCATTCTCGTTATTCATCTCCAGTTTCATATTCTTATGCAATATCTCTCTCTTTCTCTATTCAATTATGCTGTACAAACTTTACGACTTCCACTTTTGCAACATCTTAACTCGAACCAATTTTAAAACTAATTTCCAGTTTAATTCATTTTCAAATGACTCAAGAAAATCATTTGTGTGTTAAATTCTCTAAATACTTTTCAAAACATAATTCTCTCGTTAAAAGTAATCAAATAAAACTCTTTCTCAATATTTACCAGCTTTCCAATGACTCAAAAATCACCTATCTTTATTATTCAAATTCAAATATTATAAATTCAGCAAACTTCTCAAAGGATAATCCTTTATTTAAAAACCCAAACATAACTCTTCATATTGAGTCGAACTCAAAACATAATTCCTTTCTTAAAAATTCAAACTCAAAACATAAACCTTTCCTTGGTAATTCTTTTTTTTTTTTTAACTAAATAAAACTCAAATAATATAATTTTCGAAATTCAAATCTTTTTAAACAACATTTCAACAAAGCCTTAAGATTTTATGAAATTTCAGCAGCACCTCCCCTAAAACTCGGACTTAACAACCCTTACGGGTTCCCTCTTTCTCAACAATTCACCAGTCCTTTTCTCAATAATTATCAAACAGACATTTCCCAATCAATTAGATATTCATAATCCATAATAATTAACAATCAATCATACTCCACAATTCCCATGTAATCCACCAATCCAACTCCAATCTCATCAATTCATAATTACTTTCCACATATCATAGAATCCTTTCAAAATTAAACTCAATCAACTAGTAATCCCAAGAATCAATGTTCCATATTTCTAGTTATTTTAAAGTCATTTTCTCTTTAGCAAGGTTACTATTTTGTTTTAAAAGTCAGATTTCAAGAAACAATTCAATAATTAAACTTCAATCTTTTAACATTTCTCAAACTTAATCCTAATTAATTACAAATCAACATTAACAACCATCAAAACCAATTCCATCCAATCGCACGTCAGTTTCACAGCCATTCCGATATATTAGATAAATAAAGTCAACGACAAGCACTTATTCTCAATAACCAGAATATAGTCATAACTCAACCAACTCAGCATAATCACCTAAAACCAGAATTCTCAACAATTCCATCAAAATCAGAAAACCAATATTAGTCATAGCCTCAATCCAAAATTAATCTTGTCAATTAATCAATCACTCACAACAAGAACACCCAATGACATTCACAGCCACAACCTAAAATCAATAAATTAATTGAAATACTAGAAAATCATTTCAATAGCAAACTTAATCCAAATTTCATAACCTCAAATCAAGCTTATTCCTATCAGTTAATCATATTTATGAATTATTTGCAATTACTCACTAAACCTCATTGGCATTCATAAGTAAAAACTGTTAATTTTGAAATAAATCTCCTACCTCAAAGTCAAAACTCACGAAAGTTACCAAATACGACAGCTCTAGCATTGGTTCCCGGCGGCAAAGGCTCTAGCAACTACGAAACAAGAAGTAGAGGCAGAACAGAGCAAGAACAGCAGTAGCGATCTTGAACCCAACAAACAGCAACGGCAAGCCAACAGTAGCTCGGGTGGTGGTTCAACAGATCAACAACAGCGCAGCAGCTCAAGGGCGGTTGTGGCAGTGGTGGCAGAATCAACAGCGGGATTGGAAGCAGCAGCGATGACTAGGTGCACAACAATGAAGAGAACTCTTCTTCCTCGCGTTCTACTCGACAGCGGCTCCAAGGTAGACAAGCGGTGACGGCGACGACAAGGATGAACAGCGACGAAGGCGGCTGGCTCCAGCAACGGTGATAGGTCATGATGAGGACGACGATGGCGACGACGGCTTCCCTCGGCGGCAAGCTCGCAGCAAACGCGATGCCACTATCCTTTGTTTCTCTCTTCCTTCTCGGCGTGGGTGGATGGCACGACGGCAAGTAAGACACGGCTGGGTGTGACGGGTTCAGCAAAGTCACAGCAATAGTGACGTGACGGTGCAGCTTCGACAGCATTCGACTCCTCAACGGCATCAGATCTGACGGCAACGTGACCTTACTCCAGCGGCGGTGATGGCAAGGCAAGTTAGCAATGGCTGCACGGCGATGGGCATGGATAACGGCACAGGCGAGATGCGGTGGCGGCAAGCTGGACAGCGCAGAGTGCGACTCCCTCTTCTCTGATTCCAAGATCTCTGTTCTCCCTTTCCATTTCTACGTTTCATTCTTTTGTTTGTGTGTTAGTGTTTAGGAAGAAAGGGAAAAATTAGGATTAGGGTTTCTGATTTTTAATTTGGAAATTTTTGGAATTTAGGGTTAGCAATTAGAGATTTTATTAAGGAATATGGATAGAAATGTTGCTGGCCAAGTTGGCTCACCAACGTTGCCACAAACGTTGGCTCAAGGAAGGGTGTGCAACGTTGGAGGCCAAGTTGGCCTACCAAGGTTGCCACAAATGCTCTAAGGAAGAGAATAAACAACGTTGGTAGCCTAAGATGGCTTGGCCACCAACGTTGCTCACTAACGTTCCAAGCCTCACAAGCAGTGTTGGTGGTCCAAAGTTGGCTCACCAACGTTGCTGGCAACATTGCTACTAAAAAAGGTGCCAACGTTGGTGTGCAAACGTTGCCACAAATGTTGCCACCAATGTCTTCAATAAATCTTTAAGTTGGAGCTGGAAAAAGTGCTAGTGTGTGTACACATGAGGCCTTGTGCGCATGCACAAAGAGAAAATTTGCAAGTGTGCGCACGCACAAGGCATGATGCGTACGCACAAGAGGGAACATTGGTGCACCAATGTTGGGGAACAAACACCAGTGGCAATGTTTCTAAAGGATTTTAAAAGGAACGTTAGCCACCGTTTGTGCACAAACGTTGGTCGACAACACCAACACCAACTTTCATTCCAAATGGCACCCATGCAAGCTCGTGAACGTTAGTGAACCAACATCCTTGTCAACGTCACAAAGATCCACTCCTAACTTGCTTCAACTAAGGCCAAAGCACACATCCAAAGACTTGAAGATTGATTGGAAAAGTGTATAAATAGGATAAATTTTGAAGGAGAAAGAAGGCTGGGAAGCCGGGACCCTAATTGGGAAACCCTAAGATCATTTTCTTTTATACTTTTCTTTCTTTCATGTACTTTCTTTTTCCTTTTTGTTTAGCTAAGCAATGATGAACTAAAACCCCATTTCATTAGGGGAGGAGCTCTATTGTAATTCACATGATTGAATGAAAATTCTTCTTTTTCTCAATCCGCTTGTTGTAGCTAAAGGATAACTTCTATTTTGATTGTGATTCACTCACTTCGAAAGGGGGTCTGAATCTATTGAATGCTTTGTGAGCCTCGAAAGGGGAATCATAGGCATTAGAATTGGTGCTCTATCCTTCACAATTCTCTTGACCAACACTATTCGGGAGGAATTGAGGTCTTTAGAATTTGTGTGGCTTATGGATAAGAGAATGTGCTTAACCGCTTCTCATGACAATTAGATCAAAGAATTGACAAGATTGATTGTGTTTAGAGAGATTGGGTTGCCAAGGAATTGGGATCCAATTAATTACAATCCGCCATAGATCTACTTCATATGATTGAGAATGAAGTTGAGACCCATTTGATTCATGATGGATTATGATATCTCCAATCCCTAATGAATCTGTCTCTTTGATATTCTTCATTTTAGTTACCTTGAGTTCACTTTAATTGCTTTGATTTACTACTTTCTTGATTTTCAGCACCCAAGACCCTTTTACTTTTCATGCAATTTAATTTCTAGCACCATTTACATTTGTGCCTTTACTTTCTTGTCATTTAAGATTCAAGTCATTTACATTTCCTGCTCTTTAAGTTTTAGCCCTTTACATTTCCCACCACTTAAATTTCTGTCCTTTACTTTCAGCATTAAATCTTCTAGTACTTGTGCCATTTAAGTTTCAACACTTTACTTTCCAGCATTTAAGATTCTAGTGCTTTACATTTTGTTGTTTTACTTTCCTGCAATTTATAATTTCGTCCATTAAATTTCACCAAACTCCTTTCAATATTAGCTTGACTAGACTCATCACCTAACTAAAGTTGCTTGATTCATCAATCCCTTTGAGATCAACCTCACTCTTGTGAGTTTTACTACTTGATGTGACCTGGTATACTTATCGGTAGTTTGTGCAAATGCGTTTTCTGTCCCATCAAGTTTTTGGCACCGTTGCCAGCGACTGATATAGATTGACAATAATTAAGCAGGTGATAGTCTCGATTAAACATTTTTCTTTGTTTTCTTTAAAGCCTACTAACTGTTTGAAACTTTGTGTTTACTAACTTGAACACTACTCTAGCAATAGAGTGTTCTGCTTTGCTTTTGGTTTGTTTGTGTTTGTATATGCTAGGGGGAAGAAGAGGTGCATCCACCTCCTTTGATTCTGAACCAGAGAGAACCTTCTTAAGACTAAGAAGAGAAGCAAGAGGGAAGGGAGTGATTGGAGAAGAAGATTCAGAAGAGGGAGACCAAGAGATGGAGGACAACCTCCATAATCTACCTGAATATGTGGCCAACAACAATGGCCAGTATCCAAGGAGAGTGTTAGCCTCCTATACCATCCCTAATCTAAGAAATTGTGGGAGCAGCATCCTTACTCCCAATGTCCATGCCCATAATTTCGAGCTCAAACCACAACTCATCACTCTAGTTCAGAACAACTGCCAATATGGAGAAAGTGCTGCTGAAGATCCAAATCAACATCTCTCTATTTTCTTAAGGATCTGCGATACAGTTAAAACTAATGGAGTGCATCCTGACATCTACAAGATGCTCTTATTCCCATTTTTTCTAAGGGACAAAACCACTAAATGGCTAGAAGCCATCCCAAAAGAAAGCATTACCAACTGGGATAACTTGGTTAGCAAGTTTCTAGCTAAGTTCTACCCTCCCCCCCTCAAAAAGTCATCAAGCTCAAAACAGAGGTGCAAACTTTCAGACAACTAGAGGGAGAGTCACTATATGAATCTTGGAAAAGGTACAAGGCATTGATTAGAAGATGTCATGAGAACATGTTTAGTGAGTGGGTTAAGCTCCAAAACTTCTTTGAAGGTCTATCCATGAAGGCAAGAAAGGCCTTGGACTACTCTTCAGGAGGGTCATTGCCAATGATGAAGACTGCAGAAGAAGCACATGACCTCATAGACATGGTTGCCAACAATCAATACTTCTATTTTTCGGAATGACAAGCAGCTCCCAAAAGAGGTGTTTATGAACTTGAAGGAGTGGATGCAACTAAGCTCAGAACAAGCTCATGCACCAGCAACTTCAACAACAAATGGAGATGATGTCAAAGAGGATGGATGGATTATAACTAGCTGCAGTGAGTACAACCAACCAACCTCCAATTGTGTGGGGACAAAGTGAAGAGAGTTATGAAGCCTACAACACTGAGCAGTAGCATGAACAAGTTCAATACATGCACAATCAAAATTCTGGCCAAAATGACTTCCATGGGGACATATACAATCCCTCATAGAGGAATCACCCTAACCTGAAGTGGGGAGAAAACCAGAATTCATGGCAGAGAAATTCTAACCCAAACAACTTTCGCAACACAAACCACCAAAACCCCCAACCCACTAACCATAATACATATAGAAGACCCCAAAACAATCCTCCCCCCATCCACTTTCTATCCACAAAATAATCCATCAACTAACCAAAATAACTTCTATCAACCATCAACATCCCACACTCAACCACAACCACAACAAAAATCCCAAAGAATCTCCAACTTAGAGATGATGATGGAGAAACTGATGAAGAATCAAGAAATGGCCAACAAGAATTATGAAGCTTCCATGAGGAATCTGGAGAGGCAAATTGAACAATTGTCTAAGCAGCAACTAGTTGAGAGACCAAGCAACACATTCCCAAGCGACACCATTCCTAAACCCAAAGAGGAATGCAAGGCAATACAACTAAGGAGTGGAAAGACATTGGAGGATGATACCAAGGTTGCCAGAAAGGAAGGAACAAAGGATGAAGAGAATGACCAAAAGGATTCCAAGAAGAATGAAGAACCAAAGGGAAAACAAGTCTTAGAAGAACAACCACAAGAGCAAAGAAAGGAGGTGAAGCCTTATGTCCCTCCTCTACCATACCCTCAAAGGCTACACAAAGAGATCAAAGACTAACAATTCCCAAAATTTCTAGAAATTTTCAAGAAGCTAGAGATCAACCTTCCACTTGCTGAGGCATTAGAGCAAATGCCACTTTATGCGAAATTCCTCAAAGACCTCATCAACAAGAAGAGAAGCTGGAAAGAAAAAGAAACTGTGATCTTAACTCAAAATTGTAGTGTTGTGATTCAAAAATGTCTACCACCAAAACTCAAGGATCCTGGGAGTTTCTTCATATCTTGTACCATTGGTAACATGCCAATTAATAAGGCCTTGTGTGATTTGGGCTCGAGCATCAACTTGATGCCACTCTTGATGATGAGAAGGCTATCTGTAGAGGAAGTGAAACCTACAAGAATGTTGTTGCAATTAGCTAATAGGTCACTCATAATACCTAATAGAGTGGTAGAAAACCTCCTACCCAACATGGGCATGTTCATCTTTCTAGCAGATTTTGTGATTCTAGACTTAGATGAAGAAAGAAGTGATTCAATCATAATGGAAAGACCCTTTCTAGCCATAGCAAGAGCCATCATTGATATAAAAAAAGAAGAGATGATCTAAAGGGTACACGATGAAGAAATAACTCTCAATGTCTTCGAGGAAATGCAACTCCCTGATGGAAAGAAAGACTGCATGAGGATTGAGGATGAGAACTTAAATTGGAAGGAGAAGCCAAAGGAACCATCTCCAGGACCTACAAATTCACTCTTGGAAAAGAAGCCTGAATCTAAAGAAAAGCAGAAGGATCAAGAGGATAGAAAAGCTGAAAAGGAGCCACAAGAAAAGACACCAGAGGGGACAGTGAAGAAGAAGGCTCCTGATATTGGAGAGTCATCAAGAAAAAGGAAGAAGAGTAAGAAAAAGGTGCCTAAGGGGTGGAGAAACAAGAGGATTCCAACAGAAGGGTTCTCACTGGGCGACAAAGTGAAGTTAATTTACCAACAGTTGGAAACACCTCCACATTCTGCTGAATTCTACACTATCAATAAGATCCTCTCATTGGAGCATGTAGAAATTATCAAACAAGAAACTGGAAGAAGGCTCATAGTGAGAGGAGACAGGCTGATAGACTATGATTATCAGCCACCCTAACAGAGAACTAATGTCAATTACTGCTTTAGTGTTAATAATCAATACTTTTCTAGCATGATTTCAGACTTTCATAAACAAATTTGACAGCTGCATTTAGCATTTTAAAGCATATGATTAATTTCTAAGTTTGGTGTGCCTAAAGGAACCCTAAGATGACTTTCAAGCATGAAGATCATATAGACATCTTAGGATATGTACTCAAGCATTTTCTTGAAGTATATAACCAAACATTGAGTTTGGTGTTCTGCATATGCTATGAGTACAAATGACAAGAGTCAAATTTGTTTTAAGCCTTGAATTTCATGAAAGTTAAACCATGCTCTGCATCCTTTTTGAGTTCATGTTTGAAAATAAAGTAGTTATCATGATGATTGAATCAAAGGTGATAAGAATTTTATTGAACTTTTGCATGAATCATATGGTGAACAACAAGTTTGGTGTGCATGGCACCAATGATGATGCATAAGGATCACAAGATATACATCCTAGAAATTGAATCTAATTCTTTATACCACATGGCCAAACAATAAGTTTGGTGTTCACTAATATTACATATATATGCTTACATAAAGTCACATTTTGGTTGATGATTCATGAGGAACACTTAGCCAAATTTTCAAATTTTCAAAAATTGTTTTTTATTTTGCCGCCATTTAAGTTGATTCAATTTTGTTTTGTTGTGGTGAATAGGTACATGGAAGAGGAGATTGATGGAGAGGACAAGTCAAGGAGAGGCTCGGCTATCCTAGATCAAAAGCAAGTCACATGTCTTTGGAAGTTGCTCATTCGGAAGCACAATCATGCACATTGGTTGGTTAGGTGTGTCACCTTGATGACCGAACTTACAAACCTAATAAAGAAGCAATCCTTGTCTCCATTCAATCCTACATGCATACCTTTCATTCCCATCATCCCAAATGCATCCCCACAATCCATTTCTTCACCACCTTTCACTATAAAGTAGCCTTCATTTGGTCCAAGCTTCACACTCAATGTTACACCCTCTTGCATTCATATTTCACTTCTTGTATTCCTCCAAACTCTAAGTTGCACCCGTATGCTCATACCTGTTCAACCCACTCTTATTTTCACTTGATCAAACACTTTACTTAACCTTCAAGCCACACTCTCATTCTACTTTGCACAAGCTACACTAGCCAATCTTTCCCATCCCTTCTCTATCTTCTATTCGGTTCATACAAAGCAACCAATGGCAGCCTCATGATGCGCATAAACTAGTTATGCTACGATTTAGGAAATTGCACGATCGGCAAAATTCCTTCCGGCAAGTGCACCGGTTATCGTCAAGTAAAAACTCACAATAGAGTGAGGTCGAATCCCACAAGGATTGGTTGAGTGAGCAATTCGGATTAGAAGTGTGTTCTAGTTGAGCGGAATCAAGATTTAGATGAGAATTGCGGAATGTAAAATTGGCGGGAAAATTAAATGACAAGAAATTGAAATGGCGGAATCTTAAATTGCATGAATTAAAGAGCAGAAGCTAAATTGCTGAAATTAAAAGGGAATGGGGGTGATTGCATGAATTGAGTTGCAGAATGTAAAGAGAAATTGGAAATCAGAAATGGGGAATTCATTGGGTGTTAGGAGATATTGAGATCTCCGAATCAAAACATGTATATCTCTTCCTCAACCAATGCGTTCATTGAATTTTGCTTGGCAATCTTATATGATTGGATCCCAATCCCTTGGCTCACCAATTCTCTCTAAACACAAACAAATTCCCAATCCCTTGGTTTAAATGTTCATAAGAAGAGATGATGCTCGATCACTGATTATACCACACAGTTTCATGAACCACAATTTGGTAGGATTACATGTCACAATATCCATCCAAACCCCAATCCAATTCACTGTGAGAAAGCTTCTCTAGCATGAATCCTCCATTCCTTTCCCAAGGTTCCGAAGGATTCCAATTATGGGTAGTTTCTTTCCCAAGACAACTACCCAATGGAATTAGAACGAGAAGCTTTCTAACAAAATTCAAGAGAAAAGATTGAAGAAGAAGATAAACTATTATTGATTCATTGAATTACAATAGAGCTCCCTAACCCAATGAAAGGGGTTTAGTGAGTCATAGCTCTCAATTCAACTACAAAGATATGAAAACTAGCTCAAAATGAAAAGGTAAAAGTCTCTCTAACTTAAATTCTATCCTATTTATACACTTTCTATATTGAGCTTCTGTTGTGCTTCTTGGGCTTTGAGGCCTCTCCCTGCTTTCCTTTTGTCTTGGGTTTATGATCCATAATCTTGATGAGGCTGTTGATCCAAATTCTGTAACATTCATTGAGCCAACTTAGTGATAATCAAATAATGACACATGACTCAATAAATTGAGATTTCAAACTCATCAATCCTTCAGGCCCAATCCCATAAACCATGATATTCAATTGGGTTTCATACCAGAGTAAGTTTAAGTTAATGTTTGTGCTCAAAGACTAACTTAAACCGCAATATTTTTGGCCCAGAAACCTTTTCCAAGAGTGGCGTTTAAGTTGCAGTTTAAGCTTAAACTGCAGCTTAAACGCCAGACACGTCCAGTGAGGCCTTTTGTAGAAGCACGTTTAAGCTTCAGTTTAAGGTTAAACTGAAGCTTAAACGTGGAAATGGAAGAAGGCAGCCCTGGAGAGTCATGTAGTCGAACACGTTTAAGCTTCAGTTTAAGGTTAAACTGAAGCTTAAACGTGGATATAGGAAGGGCAGCCCTGGAGGTCGAACACGTTTAACCTCCAGTTTAAGGTTAAACTGGAGGTTAAACGTGGAAATGGAAGGAGGCATCCTGGAGGTCGAACACGTTTAACCTCCAGTTTAAGGTTAAACTGGAGGTTAAACGTGGAAGCTTAGAAGGGTAGCCCTGGAGGTGTCGAACACGTTTAAGCTCCAGTTTGAGGTCAAACTGGAGCTTAAACGTGGAAATGGAGAAAGCAACCCTGGAGGAAAGTTCTTGGTCGAACACGTTTAAGCTCCAGTTTGAGGTCAAACTGGAGCTTAAACGTGGAAATGGCTCCCTGGTGCACTTCCCATTTCTGGCGTTTAACCTCCAGTTTAAGGTTAAACTGGAGGTTAAACGTGGAACTCCTTCCTGAGTGGCATTATCATTCTGGCGTTTAACCTCCAGTTTGAGGTCAAACTGGAGGTTAAACGTGGAATGCTTCTTTGGTGAGACTTTTCATTCTGGCGTTTAACCTCCAGTTTAAGGTTAAACTGGAGGTTAAACTTCAATTCCAGCATTTCTTAGCCTTCATGATTCTGGCGTTTAAGCTCCAGTTTAGGCTTAAACTGGAACTTAAACTCCACATGTGATATTCAAGCTTCCTTTATTGATTTTGTTGCTTCCTTGCTTAGCCTCTTCTTCCCTGAAATCATCCAAACAATTGCATCAAAGTCTTGCAAAAATTCATGAGAAATCTTCCATTCATAGCATTCAAGTAATATAACTAAAACTCATGGAATTTGTATCAAAATCATACTGTTTGGATGGTTCATTGCTTTGTTATTCATTTAACCATTCTTGGTTACTTAAAGCTCAAGAAAATGCATAAAACAACTAAAACTAACAGAAAATGCTAGTGAAACTAGCCTAAGATGCCTTGGCATCACAACACCAAACTTAATACTTGCTTGTCCTTAAGCAAGTCCTGAGTTATTTGAGAAGAAAGTATGAAACAGAAAGCAATTACATTGGCTATATTAGCAAGCATTTGAAGTTCATCAGAAGGGTTTTATGCAGAAAGTTGCAGCATCACTTTTTCATACTTATCAGGTAAGATTATCACTTTTTCATTGCATCCATCAAACACTGCTATGGCCTCTTGTTATTCTTATGTCTTTGGCACTTTTCTCTTCTTTGTTTTTCTTTTCTTTTTCTTAGAGCTCCTTTGCTCCTTGTTTGCTTAGTGTCATGTGTTGCACAAGCCTTTGGCATTTTCTTTTTCTTATCAGTGCACTACACATATCCACTTTAGGCATTTTAGTTCACATTTCTTCTTGAGACATTGGTGCCCAGCACCTCTTTGTGTGACTAAATGTTTTGTATTTAGGTTGCTCTTGATAATGGACTTTTGGTTGATAATCCCGGGTTAGTTAACCCAAGTTACCAAGTGTTGAAACACTCCTCAGAACCTATTCATCCAAGCATATCCTTAATACATAAACACCACAGGCATTTGTCTCAGAAGTTCAAACCATTGGTGCCTAGCTTATTTTCTCAATTTTTCTGCTTTTTGGTTGCCTTTTTCAGTGGCTTTTTCTTCTTCTTTTTCTTTCTTTTTCATGGCCAAAGACATTTATTCATCAAGATCCATAGACAGTTTTTAATTTCTACATAAAAAATGATAATTCTTCATTCTATTTCCAGTGATCTGACTAAACAATCAAGCATGCATACCACCACTTAATTCTACTTGATTTGTCACTAATTGAGCCAAGTTACTTTTGTTCAAACTTTTCTTTTATTTTTGGAAACAGAACAAGCATGGCAAGCATTTGTTTAAGAAGGTGGAGTTATATCCAAACATCTAGGTATTCACTTTATTCAAAGCAATAAACAGACACACATACTAGAGACTTCACATTAAAACTTAAATGACTCATAATGAAAGAAAGCTCATAAAGACAATTCACCAATTATCATTTGATTATTAAGGAACGAGACCACCTCTTATTTATTGCTTGGTTCTTCTTAATTCTTAGGATCCTGCTTCTTCTTGCTTCCTGCCTCTTTTTGACCACTTGTGCTTCCTTCGTCTTTTCTCATGAGCTTTTTCCAGAATCCAGCTTTTTTCATTGTTTCTTCCACTCCTTTTTCAAGGATCATTGCCTTGTTTATTTCTCCTTCTTTCCTTCCTTTGAAATACTCATCAAAAGCTGGGAATGCTGGGTCCATCTTGTGTAGATGTTCCCCTATGTAGTTAAGCTTGATTTGCGAACTGATGTTGTAATCAGCTTGGACTGAGTATCTTGCATTCTGTAAAGTGGTGGCTTCCTTGATTGCCAAGACATTGGCATCTTGGTGTTGGCATATGTGGCTGAAGGATTCCTGTAAGTGTAAATTATGTTCCCTTTGCAGATCTAAGAATCTTGATTCAAAGTTCCTTTGCATATCCATCATTTTTAGGTGAAAGTCCTCTTGTCTCTCCTGAGACCTCATGTATTGTTGAGACATTCCTTCCATGATTTCCTGCATTCTGCTCATATCCATGGGGTCTCTAGGAGTTCGTTGTCTTCTTTCTGGAATTGCTTGCTCTTCTTGCTCTTCTTCTCTATCTTCTCCTTCCTGTCCTTCTTGTTCAGCTTCTTGCTCTTCTTCCGCTTGTTGCCCTTCCTCATTTCTTCTTTTTGTATGTCTTGGAGGAGTTGGGCCAAGAGTCATTCTGTACGCAGTTATGGCCATTCCAGGATATAGCCAATTAGGTCTTTCATCTTCAAGTGGTACTTGGGCATCGATGCATAGTCTAATGATAGTACTAGGGAAGTGGAGCCAGGATTCAGGGTCACTTTTCTCACTAAACTCTTGTATCTGTTCAGCAATGAGTTTATGAACTTTGATCTCCCCTCCCACCATAATGCAATGTAGCAAGATGGCTCTTTTAGGGACTATTTCTGAAGAGTTTGCAGTGGGTAGGATGGATCTCCTAACTATTGCATACCACCCTTTAGCTTCAGGTGTTAGGTCTCCCCTTCTCAAGACTCTTGGAGCCCCTCTTGTTTTTCTCACCCATTCAGCTCTGATGGCACAAAGGTCTTCAGCAATAGTTGCATAGTCAGGTTCTCCTATCATCCTTTCTTCATAACTTGCTTGGCTGAAATGTATGTTTTTCAGGCCAAGGGTTTTCATGATTGCTTTGGGACTGAAGTCAACTTCCACCCCTCTCACATAGCTTTTGTATGTGGGTTTCTTGGTTGGATCCTCCCTTACTGCATTTGCATAAAACTCTTTCACCAGGTTGATGTTGATTTTAGTGATTGGCTTAGTCAGGAGCTCCCACTTCCTCTTTTTGATCTTTTCCCAAACACCTGGGAACTCATCCTTTTCAAGGTCAAAGGGAACCTCAGCTAGTACCGTTTTAGGTCTCATCCATTCGGCTTGAATCTCATGGAAAACTGATCTGTATCTCCATGCATCGAATTCCCTGTTTTCCTCCATTGGCTGCTTGTCTTTTCTTCTTTTGTGGCTAGATGAAGCTGCCATTGGTTCTTTAGTTTTGGTAAGTGACAAGCTAAAGTTAATAAGGTGAAGCAAGAAGTGTTGTTGGAAGTGTGGGGAGGTTGTTTTCGGCAAGAGATAGTTTATGCTATGATGAAGGAAATGTGCATGAAGGAGATTTGGTGGTGTTGAACTCGTTCCCCAAGTGGTTCTTTATAGTGCCCATAAGTGAAAAATGGACGGCTAGGGTGGTTTGTGAAGGGTGGCTTGATGGTAAATATATGAATTAGGGAGAAGGACAAATTGCTTTTCATTTTCTTGGAAGTATTCTGGGTGCATTAGGTTGTACATGTAGCAATCTTTTCTTGCAGAACTTCCTTTTCCCATGTGTTAGCTTCAAAGACTTGTGAACTTTCTTTTTGACCAAGCACCGTGCCTCCCTTTTTCTTTTTCCTCCATTTTTGTCTTTTCTTTTGTACCTGCACAAACAAACAAGTTTGCTATCATTTTTCGGTCCATGTGAATGATGAATAGTACTTGCACATGTAAATCAATGATTGACTTCATGAGCTTATAGCCGTGACTTTTGTATATATGCACACTTATTATTGGACACCAAACTTAGTGTTTGGTAAAGTCTCCTAATGACATGAAATCCATATTGGTTGTCCTTAATGAATGTGCATAATTCTAATAAATCATAGTCACTTTGGCTCTTTGATTCTAAACAAAGTTACTACCCTAAGTAATTGAAACCAAAGTATCAAAACATGCGAATGGTATACTTGTCATGAATTTTGAAATCCAGAGGAACTTCTTGCTTTTCATAAACTGTGTTAAAAAGGAACACCAAACTTAATGTTTGGTCGTGCACCTTGAATGAAAGATGGACTCCAATTTGAGTAAGATTTGGGAGTGCCTTCAGGCACACCAAACTTAGAGACCAATTGTAATTTACATGCAAAGTTTAGTGCACTTTATCAATAGTTGTCCTGAGGATTCAAGTTCATGCATAAGAAACCATGCTTTATTAGATGTAAAGCAAAGCACTAAAGATTAAGGATACTAAAAACATGGGTTGCCTCCCATGAAGCGCTTCTTTAACGTCACTAGCTTGACGGTTGTCCCTTGTTAGGGTGGATTGTAGTGCTTGACGTCTTCTCCTCTCACTATGCAAACGTCCCCACTTGATTCCTTCATGACCTCTAAATGCTCCATAGAAAGAACTTTCCTGATTGTGAACACTTGAGGGCGCTGGGAAGGAATTGTTTTGAGGCCAGGTGGGATTGGCAGATAATGACTTGATATCACTTTATCTCCCCGGGAGAAACCTTCAGTGGGAATTTTCTTGTTTCTCCACCCTCTTGGCAATTTCTTTACAATTCTTCCCTTTCTCTTGAAGCTTTCTTCATTGACCCTTATGCTAGGAGGATCCTTCTGATCTGTTTCCATTGATTCTTGTGGCTTTAACTCTTGCAACTCTTGTTTGCCTTCCAAGGACTGTTTTAGAGTTTCAGCTGCTGGATTACTTTCCTCCAAACACAGCTGGCTACTATCATCCTTAGGCTTTTCAGGTTCTGGTTCAGGCTCAGATGCAGGTTTGAAAACTTTGAAAATGAGCTGTTCATCATGTATTCTCAGAATTAGCTCTCCTTGTTCTACATCTATGAGTGCTCTAGTAGTGGCTAGAAATGGTCTGCCCAGAATGATAGGGTGTAAGTAGCTTTCTTCCATGTCCACAATGACAAAGTCTGTGGGGAAGTAATAATCCCCCACTTTCACCAGCACATTTTCAACTACTCCTTCAGCTCGCTTCTGAGTTTTGTCAGCCAGTTGTATGATTACATCAGTGGATCTCACCTCATTCAGTTGTAGCCTCTTCATAAGAGTTAGAGGCATCACATTTATGCTAGCTCCTAAATCACAGAATCCTCTGTCAATTTTTGTTTCCCCTATGATGCAAGGGATATGAAAACTTCCTGGGTCTGTTTTCTTAGAGACTGTGTCCTTCTTGATGAGAGCACTGCATTCTTTATTCATTATTACAGTTTGTCCTCCCTTCAAAATTCTTTTCTTGCTCAGCAATTCCTTTAAATACTTGATATGTGTTGGCATCTGCTGGAGAGTCTCAAGAAAGGGAATATTGATATGGAGAGAGTTAAATGTCTCTAAAAACCTTGAATAGGTTTTCCCTTTTTCACCTCCTCCTAACCTCTGAGGAAATGGTGCTTTTGGTTGGTATGTTTCCATTGTGCCCTTTTGCAGTTCCTTGGCTTGCTCAGTTTCACTTTCCTGCTTAGCTTCCTCCACACCTTCCTTCAAGATTTCTGGCTCCTGTTTTGAGGGTCTGATTCCTTCTTCTTCTGAGACTTCCTTCAATATGGTGATGGCCTTGCATTCTTCCCATCTCACTCTCTTTTGTTCCCCTTTAGGATTCTTTTCTGTGTCACTAGGGAACACTGCAGTTGATTTGGGGGCCTGTTGAGATAGCTCTCCTACTTGAGACTCCATCCTCTTGAGTTTTTCACCATGGTTCCTTAAGGTAGCTCTCACATCATCCCTGAAGCTTTTCAATTCGGTTATGTCTTGACTCATGGTTGCCATCATTCCTTCTATCCGGTTTAATTGATCTTGAAATTGTTGGTTCGGATTAGGTTGGGTGGGTTGATTATTTTGGCCATGATATGGTGGTTGTGAGTAAGTGTTTTGTGTGGTTTGGTATGATCTTTGGTTGGAATTTTGGTATGTGGAATTGTTATGTTGGTTGTGGTTGTAAGGTTTGTGGTTTTGTGGTTGGGTTTGTTGGTTCCCCCACCCAAAGTTTGGGTGATTTTTCCATCCTGGGTTGTAAGTGTTGGAATGTGGATCATATGATTGCCTTTGTTGGTTTCCCACATAGTTGGCCTCTTCCCAATCACCTCCTTCAATGCTTACTTCCTCTTGATCTTGTGTGTGTATTGCAGCCACTTGCTTTGTTTCTAATTGCCTGGTAAGCTCTGCTAGTTGCTTGGCAAACACCTTGTTTTGGGCTAGAATTGTATCAACCTGGTTCAGCTCCATGACTCCCTTAGTGTTGTGCCTCTCTGATGCATAGTAGTACTCATTCTCAGCCACTGTCTCAATTACTTCAATGGCTTCTTCCACAGTCTTTTTCCTGTTCAATGAACCTCCTGATGAATGGTCTACAGCCTTCCTTGATTCATAAGAGAGTCCATCATAGAAAATATGCAATTGCACCCAATCATGGAACATGTCTGGTGGGCATTTCCTTGTCAAATCCTTGAATCTCTCCCATGCCTCGTAGAGAGTTTCGCCATCTTGTTGTCTAAAAGTTTGAACCTCAGATCGAAGCCTATTGACCTTTTGTGGGGGGTAGAAACTTGCTTTCCACCTCATCCCATGTTGTTAGACTCCCCCTTGGGAATGATTCCAGCCACTTAGCTGCTTTGTCCCTAAGTGAAAATGGGAACAAAAGCAGTTTATAGGCATCTTCCTGGACTCCATTGGACTTCACAGTGTCACAAATTCTCAGGAATTTTGTGAGATGTTGGTTGGGATCTTCATTAGCACTCCCACCAAATGAACAATGATTCTCCACAAGTGATATTAGCTGTGGTTTGAGCTCAAAATTGTTGGCCTGAATGGGTGGTTTCTGAATGCTGCTACCACAATTCCCAGAGGTTGGGTTTATGTATGAACTAAGAACCCTCCTCTCAGGAATGGCATTGTTTCCATCAGCTCTCTCATGGTTGTGAACTTCTCTATCCATGTTGAGATCTAGAGCTTCCTCAAAATTGTCCTCAGATTCTCCTTCAGATTCTTCTTCTCCCAGTACTCTCTTCCCTCTTGCTTCCCTTCTAAGTCTATGAAGGGTCCTCTCTGGTTCGGTATATGGAGGAGTTGATGTCTCTCCTCTCCTACCTGTCATACAAGAACACAGCACAGGCAACAACAAGTGAAATACTCTTGGTTAATGGAAGAGTATGGTTAGATCAATTGAGGAATTAATTCAAACAGTTAGTGAGTCAGTGAGTTAGTTGCTTGAATTTAAAGACATAAAGAAAGAAAGCATGTAATAGAGTGCAGAAATTAAAATTCAACAAGTAACTTGTACTGAATTAATCAAAACAAAAAAAAAAATGCTCAATCTAGTTAACTTCTAATTGGAGAATTGTCAATCGAAAACCAATCCCCGGCAACGGCGCCATAAACTTGATGCGCATAAACTAGTTATGCTACGATTTAGGAAATTGCACGATCGGCAAAATTCCTTCCGGCAAGTGCACCGGTTATCGTCAAGTAAAAACTCACAATAGAGTGAGGTCGAATCCCACAAGGATTGGTTGAGTGAGCAATTCGGATTAGAAGTGTGTTCTAGTTGAGCGGAATCAAGATTTAGATGAGAATTGCGGAATGTAAAATTGGCGGGAAAAGTAAATGACAAGAAATTGAAATGGCGGAATCTTAAATTGCATGAATTAAAGAGCAGAAGCTAAATTGCTGAAATTAAAAGGGAATGGGGGTGATTACAAGAATTGAGTTGCAGAATGTAAAGAGAAATTGGAAATCAGAAATGGGGAATTCATTGGGTGTTAGGAGATATTGAGATCTCCGAATCAAAACATGTATATCTCTTCCTCAACCAATGCGTTCATTGAATTTTGCTTGGCAATCTTATATGATTGGATCCCAATCCCTTGGCTCACCAATTCTCTCTAAAAACAAACAAATTCCCAATCCCTTGGTTTAAATGTTCATAAGAAGAGATGATGCTCGATCACTGATTATACCACACAGTTTCATGAATCACAATTTGGTAGGATTACATGTCACAATATCCATCCAAACCCCAATCCAATTCACTGTGAGAAAGCTTCTCTAGCATGAATCCTCCATTCCTTTCCCAAGGTTCCGAAGGATTCCAATTATGGGTAGTTTCTTTCCCAAGACAACTACCCAATGGAATTAGAACGAGAAGCTTTCTAACAAAATTCAAGAGAAAAGATTGAAGAAGAAGATAAACTATTATTGATTCATTGAATTACAATAGAGCTCCCTAACCCAATGAAAGGGGTTTAGTGAGTCATAGCTCTCAATTCAACTACAAAGATATGAAAACTAGCTCAAAATGAAAAGGTAAAAGTCTCTCTAACTTAAATTCTATCCTATTTATACACTTTCTATATTGAGCTTCTGTTGTGCTTCTTGGGCTTTGAGGCCTCTCCCTGCTTTTCTTTTGTCTTGGGTTTATGATCCATAATCTTGATGAGGCTGTTGATCCAAATTCTGTAATATTCATTGAGCCAACTTAGTGATAATCAAATAATGACACATGACTCAATAAATTGAGATTTCAAACTCATCAATCCTTCAGGCCCAATCCCATAAACCATGATATTCAATTGGGTTTCATACCAGAGTAAGTTTAAGTTAATGTTTGTGCTCAAAGACTAACTTAAACCGCAATATTTTTGGCCCAGAAACCTTTTCCAAGAGTGGCGTTTAAGTTGCAGTTTAAGCTTAAACTGCAGCTTAAACGCCAGACACGTCCAGTGAGGCCTTTTGTAGAAGCACGTTTAAGCTTCAGTTTAAGGTTAAACTGAAGCTTAAACGTGGAAATGGAAGAAGGCAGCCCTGGAGAGTCATGTAGTCGAACACGTTTAAGCTTCAGTTTAAGGTTAAACTGAAGCTTAAACGTGGATATAGGAAGGGCAGCCCTGGAGGTCGAACACGTTTAACCTCCAGTTTAAGGTTAAACTGGAGGTTAAACGTGGAAATGGAAGGAGGCATCCTGGAGGTCGAACACGTTTAACCTCCAGTTTAAGGTTAAACTGGAGGTTAAACGTGGAAGCTTAGAAGGGTAGCCCTGGAGGTGTCGAACACGTTTAAGCTCCAGTTTGAGGTCAAACTGGAGCTTAAACGTGGAAATGGAGAAAGCAACCCTGGAGGAAAGTTCTTGGTCGAACACGTTTAAGCTCCAGTTTGAGGTCAAACTGGAGCTTAAACGTGGAAATGGCTCCCTGGTGCACTTCCCATTTCTGGCGTTTAACCTCCAGTTTAAGGTTAAACTGGAGGTTAAACGTGGAACTCCTTCCTGAGTGGCATTATCATTCTGGCGTTTAACCTCCAGTTTGAGGTCAAACTGGAGGTTAAACGTGGAATGCTTCTTTGGTGAGACTTTTCATTCTGGCGTTTAACCTCCAGTTTAAGGTTAAACTGGAGGTTAAACTTCAATTCCAGCATTTCTTAGCCTTCATGATTCTGGCGTTTAAGCTCCAGTTTAGGCTTAAACTGGAACTTAAACTCCACATGTGATATTCAAGCTTCCTTTATTGATTTTGTTGCTTCCTTGCATAGCCTCTTCTTCCCTGAAATCATCCAAACAATTGCATCAAAGTCTTGCAAAAATTCATGAGAAATCTTCCATTCATAGCATTCAAGTAATATAACTAAAACTCATGGAATTTGCATCAAAATCATACTGTTTGGATGGTTCATTGCTTTGTTATTCATTTAACCATTCTTGGTTACTTAAAGCTCAAGAAAATGCATAAAACAACTAAAACTAACAGAAAAATGCTAGTGAAACTAGCCTAAGATGCCTTGGCATCACCTCATCAAGTTCTAAAAGGAGAAAGGGAAAGGAGCCTATTGAAGAAATTCCCTTTGATGATTGGAGGTTCAAGTCAGTATTCCATGAGATACAACTAGAGTGGATGAAACCTAAAGGAATATTGCCAGAGATACCATTCCAACTTCCTGAGGATGAGTGCCAAGCAATCAAAGAGAAGATTGAGAGAAGAAGATGGGAGCTCCTCACCACCCCAATCACAAGGATAAATACAAATCTTGTGAAGGAATTCTATGCCAACACTGTGAGGAAAAACACAAGCATTGACACCTCTTACAAAAGATATTTAAGAGGTGTAGAAGTTGATTTCAGTCCAAAGGCTATCATGAAGGTTCTTGGCCTTAGAACAGCACCTTTTGAAGAGGCTAGTTATCATGAAAAAGTAAGTGGCGACCCTGATTGTGAGCAGATTGTCAATGATATTTGTGTCATTGGGGCTGACTAGGTGAGGGATTCCAATGGAATGCTGATGCGCATAAACTTGTTATGCTACGATTTAGGAAATTGCACGATCGGCAAAATTCCTTCCGACAAGTGCACCGGTTATCGTCAAGTAAAAACTCACAATAGAGTGAAGTCGAATCCCACAAGGATTGGTTGAGTGAGCAATTCGGATTAGAAATGTGTTCTAGTTGAGCGGAATCAAGATTTAGATGAGAATTGCGGAATGTAAAATTGGCGGGAAGAGTAAATGACAAGAAATTGAAATGGCGGAATCTTAAATTGCATGAATTAAAGAGCAGAAGCTAAATTGCTGAAATTAAAAGGGAATGGGGGTGATTGCAAGAATTGAGTTGCAGAATGTAAAGAGAAATTGGAAATCAAAAATGGGGAATTCATTGGGTGTTAGGAGATATTGAGATCTCCGAATCAAAACATGTATATCTCTTCCTCAACCAATGCGTTCATTGAATTTTGCTTGGCAATCTTATATGATTGGATCCCAATCCCTTGGCTCACCAATTCTCTCTAAAAACAAACAAATTCCCAATCCCTTGGTTTAAATGTTCATAAGAAGAGATGATGCTCGATCACTGATTATACCACACAGTTTCATGAACCACAATTTGGTAGGATTACATGTCACAATATCCATCCAAACCCTAATCCAATTCACTGTGAGAAAGCTTCTCTAGCATGAATCCTCCATTCCTTTCCCAAGGTTCCGAAGGATTCCAATTATGGGTAGTTTCTTTCCCAAGACAACTACTCAATGGAATTAGAACGAGAAGCCTTCTAACAAAATTCAAGAGAAAAGGTTGAAGAAGAAGATAAACTATTATTGATTCATTGAATTACAATAGAGCTCCCTAACCCAATGAAAGGGGTTTAGTGAGTCATAGCTCTGAATTCAACTACAAAGATATGAAAACTAGCAAAATGGAAAGGTAAAAGTCCTCCCTAACTTAAATTCTATCCTATTTATACACTTTCTATATTGAGCTTCTGTTGTGCTTCTTGGGCTTTGAGGCCTCTCTCTGCTTTCCTTTTGTCTTGGGTTTATGATCCATAATCTTGATGAGGTTGTTGATCCAAATTCTGTAACATTCATTGAGCCAACTTAGTGATAATCAAATAATGACACATGACTCAATAAATTGAGATTTCAAACTCATCAATCCTTCAGGCCCAATCTCATAAACCATGATATTCACTTGGGTTTCATACCAGGGTAAGTTTAAGTTAATGTTTGTGCTCAAAGACTAACTTAAACCGCAATATTTTTGGCCCAGAAACCTTTTCCAAGAGTGGCGTTTAAGTTGCAGTTTAAGCTTAAACTGCAGCTTAAACGCCAGACACTTCCAGTGAGGCCTTTTGTAGAAGCACGTTTAAGCTTCAGTTTAAGGTTAAACTAAAGCTTAAACGTGGAAATGGAAGAAGGCAGCCCTGGAGAGTCATGTAGTCGAACACGTTTAAGCTTCAGTTTAAGGTTAAACTGAAGCTTAAACGTGGATATAGGAAGGGCAGCCCTGGAGGTCGAACACGTTTAACCTCCAGTTTAAGGTTAAACTGGAGGTTAAACGTGGAAATGGAAGGAGGCATCCTGGAGGTCGAACACGTTTAACCTCCAGTTTAAGGTTAAACTGGAGGTTAAACGTGGAAGCTTAGAATGGTAGCCCTGGAGGTGTCGAACACGTTTAAGCTCCAGTTTGAGGTCAAACTGGAGCTTAAACGTGGAAATGGAGAGAGCAACCCTGGAGGAGAAAGCTTGGTCGAACACGTTTAAGCTCCAGTTTAAGGTCAAACTGGAGCTTAAACGTGGAAATGGCTCCCTGGTGCACTTCCCATTTCTGGCGTTTAACCTCCAGTTTAAGGTTAAACTGGAGGTTAAACGTGGAACTCCTTCCTGAGTGGCATTATCATTCTGGCGTTTAACCTCCAGTTTAAGGTTAAACTGGAGGTTAAACTTCAATTCCAGCATTTCTTAGCCTTCCTGATTCTGGCGTTTAAGCTCCAGTTTAGGCTTAAACTGGAACTTAAACTCCACATGTGATATTCAAGCTTCCTTTATTGATTTTGTTGCTTCCTTGCTTAGCCTCTTCTTCCCTGAAATCATCCAAACAATTGCATCAAAGTCTTGCCAAATTTCATGAGAAATCTTCCATTCATAGCATTCAAGTAATATAACTAAAACTCATGGAATTTGCATCAAAATCATACTGTTTGGATGGTTCATTGCTTTGTTATTCATTTAACCATTCTTGGTTACTTAAAGCTCAAGAAAATGCATAAAACAACTAAAACTAACAGAAAAATGCTAGTGAAACTAGCCTAAGATGCCTTGGCATCACAACACCAAACTTAATACTTGCTTGTCCCTAAGCAAGTCCTGAGTTATTTGAGAAGAAAGTATGAGACAGAAAGCAATTACATTGGCTATATTAGCAAGCATTTGAAGTTCATCAGAAGGGTTTTATGCAGAAAGTTGCAGCATCACTTTTTCATACTTATCAGGTAAGATTATCACTTTTTCATTGCATCCATCAAACACTGCTATGGCCTCTTGTTATTCTTATGTCTTTGGCACTTTTCTCTTCTTTATTTTTCTTTTCTTTTTCTTAGAGCTCCTTTGCTCCTTGTTTGCTTAGTGTCATGTGTTGCACAAGCCTTTGGCATTTTCTTTTTCTTATCAGTGCACTACACATATCCACTTTAGGCATTTTAGTTCACATTTCTTCTTGAGACATTGGTGCCCAGCACCTCTTTGTGTGACTAAATGTTTTGTATTTAGGTTGCTCTTGATAATGGACTTTTGGTTGATAATCCCGGGTTAGTTAACCCAAGTTACCAAGTGTTGAAACACTCCTCAGAACCTATTCATCCAAGCATATCCTTAATACATAAACACCACAGGCATTTGTCTCAGAAGTTCAAACCATTGGTGCCTAGCTTATTTTCTCAATTTTTCTGCTTTTTAGTTGCCTTTTTCAGTGGCTTTTTCTTCTTCTTTTTCTTTCTTTTTCATGGCCAAAGACATTTATTCATCAAGATTCATAGACAGTTTTCAATTTCTACATAAAAAATGATAATTCTACACTCTATTTCCAGTGATCTGACTAAACAATCAAGCATGCATACCACCACTTAATTCTACTTGATTTGTCACTAATTGAGCCAAGTTACTTTTGTTCAAACTTTTCTTTTATTTTAGGAAACAGAACAAGCATGGCAAGCATTTGTTTAAGAAGGTGGAGTTATATCCAAACATCTAGGTATTCACTTTATTCAAAGCAATAAACAGACACACATACTAGTAACTTCACATTCCAGAAAGATTCAACAATTACAGTTTAAACCAGAACAAGCATGCTTTTGTTTGCCCTTTTTAAAGAATTGTCAAGGAACAACACCACCTTGTGAAATTTCTTGTTTTCTCTTTGTTGCCAGGAAACAATTTGATTTCTCCTTCTTCTCCTAGTTGTTGCTTTATGTTCTTTCTAAGATCCTTGTTTCCTTTCCTGCAAAGAGTGATGAAGTTGCTTGTTTCTCAAGCACTTGAGTGGTTAGCTCAACTATGTATGGGCAAGTGTCTGAGTCTTAAGTTGGTGTGTGAACACCAAACTTAGTCTCTTACTTACTTCTCTGTTCTTTGAGTCTTTGAATTCTCCTTGGAATGAAGTTGCTGCTAAGGATTTTAAGCATTCCTGTGATTGCTTAGAATGGTTGTTCCTTTCATATAATTCAAAGGTTGTTGTGTTCAGTTGATATGTGTGGTGGAACACCAAACTTAGAGTCACACATTCCCCTTTGAATTATTGATCTACGAATTCATTGTTTGGTGTGAAACACCAAACTTAATTCTTTGCAATGCACAGAAACTACTTCACCTTTTTATTGAAACAAATAAAAGAAACAGTAAAAGGGTATTACCTCAGGTTGGGTTGCCTCCCAACATGCGCTTCTTTAACGTCATTAGCTTGACGGTTGTCCCTTGTTAGGGTGGATTGTAGTGCTTGACGTCTTCTCCTCTCACTATGCAAACGTCCCCACTTGATTCCTTCATGACCTCTAAATGCTCCATAGAAAGAACTTTCCTGATTGTGAACACTTGAGGGCGCTGGGAAGGAATTGTTTTGAGGCCAGGTGGGATTGGCAGATAATGACTTGATATCACTTTATCTCCCGGGGAGAAACCTTCAGTGGGAATTTTCTTGTTTCTCCACCCTCTTGGCAATTTCTTTACAATTCTTCCCTTTCTCTTGAAGCTTTCTTCATTGACCCTTATGCTAGGAGGATCCTTCTGATCTGTTTCCATTGATTCTTGTGGCTTTAACTCTTGCAACTCTTGTTTGCCTTCCAAGGACTGTTTTAGAGTTTCAGTTGCTAGATTACTTTCCTCCAAACACAGCTGGCTACTATTATCCTTAGGCTTTTCAGGTTCTGGTTCAGGCTCAGATGCAGGTTTGAAAACTTTGAAAATGAGCTGTTCATCATGTATTCTCAGAATTAGCTCTCCTTATTCTACATCTATGAGTGCTCTAGTAGTGGCTAGAAATGGTCTGCCCAGAATGATAGGGTGTAAGTAGCTTTCCTCCATGTCCACAATGACAAAGTCTGTGGGGAAGTAATAATCCCCCACTTTCACCAGCACATTTTCAACTACTCCTTCAGCTCGCTTCTGAGTTTTGTCAGCCAGTTGTATGATTATATCAGTGGATCTCACCTCATTCAGTTGTAGCCTCTTCATAAGAGTTAGAGGCATCACATTTATGCTAGCTCCTAAATCACAGAATCCTCTGTCAATTTTTGTTTCCCCTATGATGCAAGGGATATGAAAACTTCCTGGGTCTGTTTTCTTAGAGACTGTGTCCTTCTTGATGAGAGCACTGCATTCTTTATTCATTATTACAGTTTGTCCTCCCTTCAAAATTCTTTTCTTGCTCAGCAATTCCTTTAAATACTTGATATGTGTTGGCATCTGCTGGAGAGTCTCAAGAAAGGGAATATTGATATGGAGAGAGTTAAATGTCTCTAAAAACCTTGAATAGGTTTTCCCTTTTTCACCTCCTCCTAACCTCTGAGGAAATGGTGCTTTTGGTTGGTATGTTTCCATTGTGCCCTTTTGCAGTTCCTTGGCTTGCTCAGTTTCACTTTCCTGCTTAGCTTCCTCCACACCTTCCTTCAAGATTTCTGGCTCCTGTTTTGAGGGTCTGATTCCTTCTTCTTCTGAGACTTCCTTCAATATGGTGATGGCCTTGCATTCTTCCCATCTCACTCTCTTTTGTTCCCCTTTAGGATTCTTTTCTGTGTCACTAGGGAACACTGCAGTTGATTTGGGGGCCTGTTGAGATAGCTCTCCTACTTGAGACTCCATCCTCTTGAGTTTTTCACCATGGTTCCTTAAGGTAGCTCTCACATCATCCCTGAAGCTTTTCAATTCGGTTATGTCTTGACTCATGGTTGCCATCATTCCTTCTATCCGGTTTAATTGATCTTGAAATTGTTGGTTCGGATTAGGTTGGGTGGGTTGATTATTTTGGCCATGATATGGTGGTTGTGAGTAAGTGTTTTGTGTGGCTTGATATGATCTTTGGTTGGAATTTTGGTATGTGGAATTGTTATGTTGGTTGTGGTTGTAAGGTTTGTGGTTTTGTGGTTGGGTTTGTTGGTTCCCCCACCCAAAGTTTGGGTGATTTTTCCATCCTGGGTTGTAAGTGTTGGAATGTGGATCATATGATTGCCTTTGTTGGTTTCCCACATAGTTGGCCTCTTCCCAATCACCTCCTTCAATGCTTACTTCCTCTTGATCTTGTGTGTGTATTGCAGCCACTTGCTTTGTTTCTAATTGCCTGGTAAGCTCTGCTAGTTGCTTGGCAAACACTTTGTTTTGGGCTAGAATTGTATCAACATGGTTCAGCTCCATGACTCCCTTAGTGTTGTGCCTCTCTGATGCATAGTAGTACTCATTCTCAGCCACTGTCTCAATCACTTCAATGGCTTCTTCCACAGTCTTTTTCCTGTTCAATGAACCTCCTGATGAATGGTCTACAGCCTTCCTTGATTCATAAGAGAGTCCATCATAGAAAATATGCAATTGCACCCAATCATGGAACATGTCTGGTGGGCATTTCCTTGTCAAATCCTTGAATCTCTCCCATGCCTCGTAGAGAGTTTCACCATCTTGTTGTCTAAAAGTTTGAACCTCAGATCGAAGCCTATTGACCTTTTGTGGGGGGTAGAAACGTGCAAGAAACTTGCTTTCCACCTCATCCCATGTTGTTAGACTCCCCCTTGGGAATGATTCCAGCCACTTAGCTGCTTTGTCCCTAAGTGAAAATGGGAACAAAAGCAGTTTATAGGCATCTTCCTGGACTCCATTGGACTTTACAGTGTCACAAATTCTCAGGAATTTTGTGAGATGTTGGTTGGGATCTTCATTAGCACTCCCACCAAATGAACAATGATTCTCCACAAGTGATATTAGCTGTGGTTTGAGCTCAAAATTGTTGGCCTGAATGGGTGGTTTCTGAATGCTGCTACCACAATTCCCAGAGGTTGGGTTTATGTATGAACTAAGAACCCTCCTCTCAGGAATGGCATTGTTTCCATCAGCTCTCTCATGGTTGTGAACTTCTCTATCCATGTTGAGATCTAGAGCTTCCTCAAAATTGTCCTCAGATTCTCCTTCAGATTCTTCTTCTCCCAGTACTCTCTTCCCTTTTGCTTCCCTTCTAAGTCTATGAAGGGTCCTCTCTGGTTCGGTATATGGAGGAGTTGATGTCTCTCCTCTCCTACCTGTCATACAAGAACACAGCACAGGCAACAACAAGTGAAATACTCTTGGTTAATGGAAGAGTATGGTTAGAGCAATTGAGGAATTAATTCAAACAGTTAGTGAGTCAGTGAGTTAGTTGCTTGAATTTAAAGGCATAAAGGAAGAAAGCATGTAACAGAATGCAGAAATTAAAATTCAACAAGTAACTTGTACTGAATTAATCAAAACAAAAAAAAATGCTCAATCTAGTTAACTTCCAATTGGAGAATTGTCAATCGAAAACCAATCCCCGGCAACGGCGCCATAAACTTGATGCGCATAAACTTGTTATGCTACGATTTAGGAAATTGCACGATCGGCAAAATTCCTTCCGGCAAGTGCACCGGTTATCGTCAAGTAAAAACTCACAATAGAGTGAGGTCGAATCCCACAAGGATTGGTTGAGTGAGCAATTCGGATTAGAAATGTGTTCTAGTTGAGCGGAATCAAGATTTAGATGAGAATTGCGGAATGTAAAATTGGCGGGAAGAGTAAATGACAAGAAATTGAAATGGCGGAATCTTAAATTGCATGAATTAAAGAGCAGAAGCTAAATTGCTGAAATTAAAAGGGAATGGGGGTGATTGCAAGAATTGAGTTGCAGAATGTAAAGAGAAATTGGAAATCAAAAATGGGGAATTCATTGGGTGTTAGGAGATATTGAGATCTCCGAATCAAAACATGTATATCTCTTCCTCAACCAATGCGTTCATTGAATTTTGCTTGGCAATCTTATATGATTGGATCCCAATCCCTTGGCTCACCAATTCTCTCTAAAAACAAACAAATTCCCAATCCCTTGGTTTAAATGTTCATAAGAAGAGATGATGCTCGATCACTGATTATACCACACAGTTTCATGAACCACAATTTGGTAGGATTACATGTCACAATATCCATCCAAACCCTAATCCAATTCACTGTGAGAAAGCTTCTCTAGCATGAATCCTCCATTCCTTTCCCAAGGTTCCGAAGGATTCCAATTATGGGTAGTTTCTTTCCCAAGACAACTACTCAATGGAATTAGAACGAGAAGCCTTCTAACAAAATTCAAGAGAAAAGGTTGAAGAAGAAGATAAACTATTATTGATTCATTGAATTACAATAGAGCTCCCTAACCCAATGAAAGGGGTTTAGTGAGTCATAGCTCTGAATTCAACTACAAAGATATGAAAACTAGCAAAATGGAAAGGTAAAAGTCCTCCCTAACTTAAATTCTATCCTATTTATACACTTTCTATATTGAGCTTCTGTTGTGCTTCTTGGGCTTTGAGGCCTCTCTCTGCTTTCCTTTTGTCTTGGGTTTATGATCCATAATCTTGATGAGGTTGTTGATCCAAATTCTGTAACATTCATTGAGCCAACTTAGTGATAATCAAATAATGACACATGACTCAATAAATTGAGATTTCAAACTCATCAATCCTTCAGGCCCAATCTCATAAACCATGATATTCACTTGGGTTTCATACCAGGGTAAGTTTAAGTTAATGTTTGTGCTCAAAGACTAACTTAAACCGCAATATTTTTGGCCCAGAAACCTTTTCCAAGAGTGGCGTTTAAGTTGCAGTTTAAGCTTAAACTGCAGCTTAAACGCCAGACACTTCCAGTGAGGCCTTTTGTAGAAGCACGTTTAAGCTTCAGTTTAAGGTTAAACTGAAGCTTAAACGTGGAAATGGAAGAAGGCAGCCCTAGAGAGTCATGTAGTCGAACACGTTTAAGCTTCAGTTTAAGGTTAAACTGAAGCTTAAACGTGGATATAGGAAGGGCAGCCCTGGAGGTCGAACACGTTTAACCTCCAGTTTAAGGTTAAAATGGAGGTTAAACGTGGAAATGGAAGGAGGCATCCTGGAGGTCGAACACGTTTAACCTCCAGTTTAAGGTTAAACTGGAGGTTAAACGTGGAAGCTTAGAATGGTAGCCCTGGAGGTGTCGAACACGTTTAAGCTCCAGTTTGAGGTCAAACTGGAGCTTAAATGTGGAAATGGAGAGAGCAACCCTGGAGGAGAAAGCTTGGTCGAACACGTTTAAGCTCCAGTTTAAGGTCAAACTGGAGCTTAAACGTGGAAATGGCTCCCTGGTGCACTTCCTATTTCTGGCGTTTAACCTCCAGTTTAAGGTTAAACTGGAGGTTAAACGTGGAACTCCTTCCTGAGTGGCATTATCATTCTGGCGTTTAACCTCCAGTTTAAGGTTAAACTGGAGGTTAAACTTCAATTCCAGCATTTCTTAGCCTTCCTGATTCTGGCGTTTAAGCTCCAGTTTAGGCTTAAACTGGAACTTAAACTCCACATGTGATATTCAAGCTTCCTTTATTGATTTTGTTGCTTTCTTGCTTAGCCTCTTCTTCCCTGAAATCATCCAAACAATTGCATCAAAGTCTTGCCAAATTTCATGAGAAATCTTCCATTCATAGCATTCAAGTAATATAACTAAAACTCATGGAATTTGCATCAAAATCATACTGTTTGGATGGTTCATTGCTTTGTTATTCATTTAACCATTCTTGGTTACTTAAAGCTCAAGAAAATGCATAAAACAACTAAAACTAACAGAAAAATGCTAGTGAAACTAGCCTAAGATGCCTTGGCATCAAATGCCAAGGTTTCTAAAAAGAGGAGACCTCATCCCAAAAGCAAAGGATGGTATGAAATTGTGAGCAGATCCATTCTGCCTAGTGTAAACACTTCAGAGGTCAATATTAAAAGAGCCACCACGGTGCACTGCATTATGATAGGAGGAGAGATTAGAGTCCATGAACTCATAGCCAAGAACATTCAAGAGTTATTCGAGAAGAGTGATCCTGACGCTTGGCTCTACTATCCAAGCACCATGATTCGCCTATGCAAGAAGGCTATGGTGGTGTTTGAGGATGCAAACCCTGTTTGGTTAAACCCGGGTAAGCCAATCACCCCTCAGAGAATGTCATATGTCACGGTTTCCCAATAACAAAGGAGGCCACAAAGGAGGAGAAAAAGGGAGGAACAACAAGAAGAGGAACACCAAGAAATGGAGCAGCAAGAAGAGCAACAAGCCCCAACACCAGCCACTATGGACATGAGTCAAATTCAAGAGGCTATTGATGGCCTATCTAGACAATACATGGAGAATCAAGAGTAATAGAGAAATTTTTAACTCCAACTCATGGACCAACAGAGGGGATTCTAATCCCAAATCATGGATCAATAGAGGGAGCTACATATGCAGCTCATGGAACATACACCACCTTCGAGAAAGGAGCTCGGTCCAGGACGTTGACCATAGACTACATAGTCGTCGATGTAAGCTCGGCATATAACGCACTCATAGGATGTACAACTCTAAACCAACTTGCTGTGGTAGTCTTCACTCCACACTTGTGCATGAAGTTTCCCACCACGTAGGGCATAGCTACCATTAAAGAAGACCAAAAGCTCACACGACGATGCTACAATGAAAGCCTGAACCTCAAAGGCGACCCTAGAGGAAAAGAGGCCAACTCCATTGAACTCGGAGGTGCCCGGGTTCACGAAGAACTCCATCCCCAACCAGAAGGCGAGACCGAAGAAGTTCAAATCGGAGACACCCAAGATAAAACAACAAGTATAGGAGCGAACCTAAGGCAAGACCTAAAAAAGCTACTTGTCAGGATCGTAAAAGAAAACTCTGACCTCTTTGCATGGAAGACTGCGAATATGCCTGGCATAGATCCCAGCTTAATGTGACACAAACTGGCAGTGTACCTCGGATCTCGACCAATACAACAAAAGCACAGAAAGCCCGGCCTGGAGAGATCACAAGTCGTGGAGAAACAGGTGCAAGCCTTGCTAGAGGCAGGGTTCATAAGGGAGGTTAAGTATCCATTGTGGCTGGCCAACATCGTATTGGTAAAAAAGCTAAATGGGAAATGGCGGATGTGTGTAGATTACACCGACCTCAATAAAGCCTGCCCAAAAGACCCCTATCCCCTCCCAAACATCGACACCCTAGTCGACCCGTCGTCGGGATACAAATACCTTTCCTTCATGGACGCCTACTCGGGGTAAAACCAAATCCCAATGCATAAACCCGACTAAGAGAAAACCTCATTCCTAACCCCAAAAGCAAACTACTGCTACGTAGTAATGCCGTTCGGACTAAAGAACACGAGGGTCACATATCAGAGGTTAATGAACAAAGTATTTGCCGACAACATCGAGAAGCTGATGGAAGTCTTTGTGGACGACATGCTAGAAAAAACCCAAAAAGAGGAAACACTGTTGCCCGACCTCGTCGAAGTATTTCGTACTATAAGAAAGCACGGGATGAGGTAAACCCCACAAAATGTCCCTTCGCAGTAGAAGCTGGAAAATTCCTTAGGTTCATGCTTACCCAGAGAGGCATTGAGGCAAACCCAGACAAATGCCAAGCCATACTCAACATAAAAAGCCCGACCTGTGTGAAAGAGGTACAGCAGCTAAATGGAAGACTAGTGGCCCTGTCCAGGTTTCTAGCCGGATCAGCGCTAAAATCTCTCCCTTTCTATGCAATACTAAGGAAAGGAAAGAAGTTCGAATGGACTCCCGAGTGCGAAAAAGCCTTCCAAGACTTCAAAACATTCCTACGGCAACCACCCATCCTGACTCGACCTCGACAAGGAGAAGAACTGATACTATACCTCGCCGTGGAAAGTCAAGCGATAGCATCAGCGCTAGTCAGAGAAGATGACAACGGACAACAACCCATCTACTTCATCAACAAGGCTTTACAAGGGGATGAACTGAACTACCAAAAGATAGAAAAGTTCTCCTATGCCCTCATACTCACCTCCCGAAGACTTCGACCATATTTTCAAGCCCACACCATCAGAGTGCGGATTAATCAACCCATGAAAGGCATCTTGGAGAAAACAGATTTAGCCGGAAGAATTCTACAATGGGCAGTCGAGCTATCCAAGTTTGACCTCAAGTACGAAGGTCGCACTGTCGTCGAATCCCAATACATGGCTGACTTCATCGCAGAGTATACAGATACCCTGGGAACTCCCATAGAATGGAACCTCTATGTCAACAGCTCATCAAATAAAGCCGAAAGTGGAGCAGGCGTTATCTTAAAAAGCGACCAAGGGACCCAACTCGAACTCTCCTTAAGATTTGAGTTTCCCGCCTCAAATAATCAAACAGAGTACGAAGCCCTACTGGCTGGCTTGAAGCTGGCTAGGGAAGTCGGAGAACACAAGCTTACCATCTTCAGCGACTCGCAAGTAATCACCTCCCAGATAGATGGAAGTTACCAGGCGAAGGATCTCATTATGAAAAAATACCTGGACAAAACTAAAGAACAGCTCGGGAGCTTCAGTGAATACACGATCCGATATATACCTCGGGAGTAAAATGCCTGAGCCGACGGACTTTCAAAACTAGCCAGCACCAAACCAGGGGGCAACAATAGAAGCCTCATCCAAGAAACCTTACAGCACCCATCAACCTCAAGGGAAGAGAAGGTCCTAAGCATATCAGACCAGGACCAAGGGTGGATGACCCCTATAATCAACTACCTCAAGTCCGAAACACTTCCCACAGAAAAAAAAGACGCAAAAAGGCTCATATGGGAAGCACAATACTACAAGATGTCCTGTACAGAAGAGGAATTTCAACACACCTCCTAAAGTGCATCCCGACTTCTGCCATAAAAGAGGTCCTGGAGGACGTTCATAGTGGCATGTGCAACAACCACCTTGGGGCACGGGCTCTATCCAAAAAAGTACTTCGAGCCAGCTTCTAAGGGCTGACCTTACAGAAGAAAGCAGCCGAGTTCATCAAAACATGCCCTCTATACCAGAAGCACGCCAACTTCCACATGGCCCCACCTGAAGAACTCATTTGCGTCACCTCACCCTGGCCGTTCGCAAAGTGGGGGCTCGACCTCCCTGGACCATTCCCCCAGGGATTAGGGCAAGTCAAATTCCTCGTTGTAGGAATAGATTACTTCACAAAGTGGATCGAGGCAGAGCCATTGGCCGCCGCTACCGCCCAAAGAAGTTGGAAGTTCCTGCATAGAAATATCGTCACAAGGTTTGGAGTTTCCCACTCCATCACCACGGACAACGGGACTCAGTTCACCAACACGGGCTTTAGGAACCTGGTAGCTGATCTAAAAATCAAGCACCAGTTCACCTCAGTTGAACATCCATAAGCCAACGGACAGGAGGAGGCCACCAATAAAGTCATATTGGCCAGGTTAAAGCGTCGATTACAGGACGCGAAAGGAGCCTGGGCTGAAGAGCTCCCCCAAGTCCCATGGGCGTACCGGACAACACCACACTCCACCACGAGGGAATCACCCTTCCGACTTGCTTACAGAATGGAGGCAATGATCCCCGTAGAAATAGATGAAAGATCCCCAAGGGTGATCTTCTACAGTGAGGACAACAACTCTGGAGCATAAAAGAAAGAACTCGACCTGCTTCCAGAAGTCCGAGAAAGAGATTGGATCAGAGAGGACGCACTAAAGCGTTGAATGGCCTCAAGGTACAACCGGAAGGTAATCTAACGAAGCTTCGCTACCAACGACCTAATCCTAATCCATAATGATATCGGAACAGGTCCGTCAGGAAAAGGAAAGCTAGCAGCTAACTGGAAAGCACCATACCAGATTACAGAAGTACTAGGGAAAGGTTACTATAGGGTGGCTGACCTCCAAGGGCGGGAGCTCCCGAGGTCATGGCATGCTTGTAACCTAAGAAGGTACTATAGCTAGAGAAAGGTCTTGAGCCAAGGTGTGCTCTTTTTCCCACTAAAGGGTTTTTTAACGAGGCACCAAGCCAAGACCCGAAGGCGTCCCGACTTGCAGGGTAACCCCACACATGTATATACTCTTATTTACATTTTTTATTCATTGCATTCCCTAAAAAAGTTTCCTACCATGGTGCATTAATTTACGCTCGAACAAAAAATGCAAAATTCATCGCCCAACCGGGAAAGATCGGCAAGGTGAAGCGACGAGGATCGAATTAATGTGAGAAGTTATAAAAGCGACCCATATAAAGTGGCCTGACAAGGTTGGATTAAAAACAGGGTTGCAAAAAATAACTTGAGAAGGCCCGACAGAGGAGTCAGACCAGCTAAATGATCACTAAAAAAGGCAACAATGCCTTCCTAACCGTGCGAAGGTCGAAAAAGGTTGAAAAACCTAGTGTCAAAGCTACTAAGCTAAAAGGTAGGAGTCCGAAAAGGTCGCTGCCTAAAAAGCGAAGGTAGTCACAAGCCCAAACAAGGGTTAAAGGTCGTCCAAATAAACTAAAAAAAGAAAGGTTCTGAACAGAACATTACCTAGAAAGTTATTGGAAACCGACTAAAAAGCCCGAAACAACAACACCAAACTGCAAGGACAAAATTGCCAAAAACAGAATAAAATAGCTCGGAAAAATCGTAAACGCAATCAAAAAAGACACAAATCAAAGGTAGAAGTTCATGAGAAAACACTACCTCAAGGTCGTCAGGAAGGAGGTTGGCCAGAAAAGCCCAACACCAAATTCCAAAAAGTGGATAGGCTAAAAAGGTAGAAAGTCCACAAAGGGACGCTGATGAATCCATATTTGACGATATATTTTGCTTTGATTTGAGTGGATTTCATCATATAAACCCATATTTATTCATCCAAATAGCATACTTTTGTGTTCTCTCCCTTAATTGAGCCTAATTGTGAAAACATGCTATTTTGTGCTTATTTTAATCACTTTTATCCCATTCGATACCTTGATGGTTTTGATGAGTCATTTCAGGTGTAATAAGTTGGAATGGCTTGATAAGAGTGGAAGAGAAGCATGCAAGAGGGAGAAAACATGAAGAAAACAAAGGAGAAGCACACATTGGAGTGTACGTGCACACAACCACCTGTGCATACGCACAAGAACCATAAAGCCATGTGTGCGTAAGCATAACATTATGTGCGTACGCATAAGAAGGAAATTAGCATGTGTGCGTACGCACACACCTGTGCATACGCACACGTCCCAGCACATGACTCACTTAATGGAAATCGCTGGAGGCGATTTTTGGGCCTCTAGAGCCCAGTTTTGGGACTTTCTGAAGCTGATTCTTCCTATATCAAAGAGGGCCTCATTCTATGTTAAAGTGAGGGGGGAGAAATTAGGGTTAGTTTAGCACTATGTAGGTTATTTTCTAGAGAGAGAAGCTTCCCCTTCTCTCTAGAACTAGGGTTTCTTAGTTTGATTCCTTGTAATTTCTATGTTTAATTCTTTCTTCAATCTAGTTTCTTCTACCTTTCTTTGTTTTATTGTCTTAATTTCCTTATGTTATCTTGTTAATTTCTTATTTCCCTTTCTTTTTGATGTTCATGAGCACTCTTGTTATTTTAATTTACAATTAATGCAATTTATGTTTCATGTCCTTTATTGCTCAATTGAGTTGCTATCTTTACTTTTCTTGCTTGGTAGTTGTAGCATTTATTATTTTTTGTCATTTTATCATGCTTTCTTTTTATTCCCACCAAGTGTTTGACAAAATACTTGGTTGGTTTTGGCCTAGTCTTTTCCCACTCTTGGTTGGAAAATTGGGTGATTGGGTGAAATTGAGTTGTGGATGTCCATTCCACATTGTGTGAGGATTGTTAATTGATTTGGTTTCCCTTGACTCTAAGTGACCCACTAGTGTTTACTAGGACTTAGGGATTGGAATCAATAATGCCCTTTGACTTATCCTCGATGCAAGGTTAACTAATTGGGATTAATTTACACACAATTACCATGTTTGTGGTCCACAACTAGGATAGGAATCCTTAATTACCCACTTCTTGCCAAGAGTCCTTTTTATCATTTAATTTCCATTTGCATTACTTTCACTTGCTTCCATTTACTCATTGCATGCCTATTTAGTTTCTTGCACTTTAAATTTCTTGCCAATTGCCACCATCCAACCCTCATTTCCCTTTAGCCAATAATAGACACTTAATTGTAACTCCTAGGAAAGACGACCCGGGAATTCAAACTCCCGGTTATTGTGTTTTGATTGTGACATCCTTTGAATTAACATTTGATTATGAGAATTCATTGTTAGTTTGGACTATGCTACTAACAAATTGCTTCTTATTTTGATTGATTCGAAGCCAGCAAATAATTTTCATTATCAAACACTACCCAAAAATGAAATCCAGATAAGGTTGAAACAACAACCAAAGGGGTAAAGGCATTCCTCAGAAATCAGCCAGCACACAACCAAAGCAAGTCAAAACAAGGAAGTTTCAAAAAGTTAAACATTAAAAACTCAAAGGTTCCCTAACACCAACTCATGAGTGAAAGTGTTTGATTAAAAATAAAAAGTTACTAGAGAGCAACCACAAATGTCAGCAAACCACACAAAAGATTACAATAAAAAGAGTTTAGAGGTCCACAGGTCGGACCATATCAACACATAATCAAAGGAACAATAAAATAAGGGAGAGAAGTCATAGAGGATCCAACTTTGCTCCCATCACCACATCCTGAGAAGCTAGAATGACCGAAATCGGGACTGCCCCAACAACACCGTCCGGCCCATTCAAAATTTCCACATCAGGGTCAGCCTCAGATTGGGTAGCTTCAGTAGAAGGGGCTGTAGAAGCCTTGGCCTTGAGATCAGGAGCGGGAGTCTCGTCATCATCAGGGGCAAGCACGTTCTTGCCATCCTCAACAATGTTATCCATGCTGATCAGAGAGAGATCGGCGTCAGGAGCAAGAACCCGGACCTGAGCTTTCAAGTTCTCGTACAAAGTAGTCATGCCATTCACAATGTGACCCTGTAACTCGGCATAATCATCATAGGAGGACTGGAGCTTTTCCTTCACCTCAAGAAGCTCCTCAAAAGTCCGGGTATAACTCTCCATGGCTTTCTTTGCATCTCCTCTGCCAAATTAGCAGACGCCTCTGCCGCAGTGGCCCGAGCCTTCTCTTTCTCCAAAAACAGCTCCAGCCCAACAATTTTTGCCTCCATCTCAAGCCTCAGCCCCTCTACCCTCTCATAATTAGCCTTAGCACTCCCAAGGAAGGCGCTGATAGCATTAATAGGGGATTTCTTAAACTCCCTCAACAATACAGCACTAAGGTTGGCCATCCGGACACCGTTGCTGGATATAAAATCAAGGTGCTTGAGGATAGATACAACATCAATTGGAACAAAACCATATGGGGCGATGTGCTCCACAACAAAGGCCACCCCATTGAAGTCTTTATCATTAGGATAGGTCCCAGATGAAGAGGGGGAAGAGGCAGCACCAGAGGTCGTCAAAGTCGGAACAGTAGAGGCCAGACGAACCTGAGGAGTAAAGATAATCTTCCTCGGACCCTGAGGACCCGAGTCTGGCTTCTTTGGTAGAACCTGAGAAGAACCCTCACCCGACGTCTTTCTCTGCAAGTTCTAGGCGGCCACCGTCTTCTTGGTCTTGCGGAGGACCTTCATCGAATCGGAGCTGGAAACCATCTCTGAAAAAAATCACAAAAGCATTTATATAGTGGATAATGACAAACAAACGACAATAAAAAATTTGTAGGAAGTCGGGCGCTACCTAGCTAGGAACGGAGAAGAGCAGGATCCCCTAAAAACTTCTTTGTATCCAAATGAGAAGGCTCCCCCCAGTGCTCCTCCAAAACACCCACAAAGGCCCTCTCTACCTCATCAAGACTCTCTAACAAATACTTAAGAACTACAGGCTCCTCTTACCACCAAATGGGTAAGGTGGGTTCCTTATTCTCATCAAGAAAAAAGGGATGAACATCATCCACAGCCCGAACCTTGAAGTAGAAATTTTTAAAATCATGAAAGGAGTCATCAAAAATAGAAAACACCTTTTTACCCTGGGTAGCACGAAAGGAGATCCAAGAAGCCTTCTTCTTAGCCGCCCCTAGCTTGGTCAGCACAAACAAATAAAGAAAAAGACTGAGGGAAGGTCGGACACCCAACTCCTGGCAAAATAGCTGAAAAATTTTCATAAAAGCCCAAGAGTTGGGATGAAGCTGAGAAGGGGAAAGGTTGCAGTTCCAAATGAAGTCGGTCTCAAACTCAGTAAAAGGAAGGGTAATGCCTAACTTGGTAAAAAAGCAATCATATGCATAGAATAACGTACGCTCTGCCCGACTTAAAGGAGGAAAACTGACCCTCTCCTCGGAGTCGGGTGACACCAACTCATAGTCTTCTCATCTTCCCTATTCCCACAAATCCTATGATACCTCCTAAATTTTTTGCAATATTTCAGATCCGCCACAGTGACACACCCTAACACTACAGAATCTAACCAGTCAGCCATACCAGGAGGAACCTTTGTGGACATCTCAACAATATTTCTACGAGTAGACATAGAAATTACACCTACAGCAAGAAAATGAAAGGGGAGTCACTACCAAACAACTCGGCCAGAAATAAGAAGATGAAAGAACAACCAACGAACCAGCAACAAGACAACAAAGGGCGCCCCAAGGTTCGCAAAAGCAAATCACCACCACAAACCTAGCGACACCCTTTGGAGGCAATGCAAGCACAGGAAGAAAAAACGCAAGGGATCAAAGAAGATCCAAAGCCCCAAGCCCTAGCCTTTAAGCAGCAGTAAGAAGAAAGATCGAAACTTTAAAGAACATAACAGCATGCAGCAGAAGCAAAAACAAAGTGCGCAGAAGAATCACAACTACCATCAAACAGGAAAAATGTGAAATGCATAAAATAGGTACCAACCTAAAGTAAGGAGAAGCAGAAGTAATGACAAACGCACGGCAAAAGCACAGACGATCCACACCAACTAGAGCCTCAAAGCTTTGGAAAAGAAGAAAAAACTTGGGGCAAATCAAAGAAATAAAAAAGAAAGAAAGAAACTTTCTTCAGAAAATGAAACAAAGCCAAAGACCCCTCTGATTTTGAACAAAATAAAAAGAGGAAAAGCAAAACGTCAAAGAAAGTAAGGGTTCAATCAATAGTCTTTAAAAGCACTTATGGATATCTAAGAAACGACTGTGCTCGAAAATGGTGCAGCATTTAAAAGCAAAACGCTTCGCATTTTGAAAGAATTAAAGACGCAGAAACCACCCGTGAAGGACCAACAAAACCGAACTCAACCAATAAAGAGATGCTCGAGCACGACCTCACCAAGAGATCGAAGCTCGGAACGAGCACGACCTCGAGAAGTCGAAAGCTCAAGCAGGGGCACTGTTCATACCATGGTCCGAACTGATGGATCAGAAGAGCCGAAGACAAGAGGACCGACCTCACCAAAGGTTAGGCCCATAACTGACCTCTTCACAAGAGCTCGGTAAACTCCTAAACAGACCCGAAAGAGGCCCAAAACAAAGAGCCACCGCCTACTAGGAAGCGGTTGGCAAAAGATATGATCTCATCCGCAAAAGATAAGATAAAGATAACAATCTTATCTCAAGAAAGATCATCGAGCACCACTATAAATACACTGGAGCACCCAAGTATAACTCATACTCCAATTCTACTAAAAACCTGCCTAAAGCCCGCACTAACTTAAGTATCGGAGTCTCTTGCAGGTACCACCACCCCCCGATGATCAAGAACCAGCAGCACCTCAAGCTCCAACAAATCGGACACAACAGGTTTGACCAGACCGGAAGATCTCATCCGAGATCGACCTCAACGTTTCAGGTAACCCTCGGAACAATATTCAATCTTAATTAATCTAATTCATTATTATCATTCATCATCATAATCAATTATAACATTTATCCTCTTCATATATCACTTCACACTTTATTCCTCTCTTTCCAATTCATCAACTCACCTCATTAACTCTCACTTCTAACTCTTCTATTGTTAATTACACTGGCTCTAGACTCTGATCGGGTTTTATAAAGGTTTAGAAGGCTTGAGGAATGGTTGAAAGATTAAAAAATTCACTTTTCAGAAAAACATGGTGGTCGTGTGCACATGCACATGCTCGTCTATACATGAATGTAAATTTGACAAAGTCGTGTACGCGGATCACCTTCGCGCACGTGGAAGGTTTGGGCAGTCGGGTTCGCTCGCGTACGCATGAGCGTAATTTTGACAAACTCACGTATGTACCCCGTGTTCGCGTACGCATGGGTGTTGGCAGAGACCAACTCCTGCGTACACACGACAGTGCTCGCGTACACAAGCCATACCAAAACTTGAAAAAGCTGATATATTATAAAAACTAGTTTTTCAACCCAATTTCAAACATTCATATCTTTTTTCACAAAATTTATTTTTCAACCATTCATGAACTGTTGCAAAGATTGAGAAATGAATTTTCATAAAAAAATCTAGTTTTGTAAAGTTTCCAACTCCGAGGACTGAGATACGACCCGTTGAAGTTGGCCAAAAATCAGTTTTAATCATAAACAGCATTTACCAACTTTTTCAAAAGTTCACAAGCCATAACAATTTTCACTCATCAATTTGACCTTAAACCAACTCAATTCACATATTCACACTCAATCAAAATTCAAACCTACTCCATTTACACATTTCAACTTAAATTCATCAATTCAACACCTCAAAACCTCATTTTCCACTATTTCATCAACCCCTCAAATTTCCACACATTCAATAGCATTTTTCCATTCAATCCCATACATCATCACACAATTCAACCACCACTTACCATTCTACTCTTTTTTTCAGCCTCCGACCTAAAATTCATGGCCTCTATCTCAATATTCATCAATTCAATATATATATATATATATATATATATATATATATATATATATATATATATATATATATATATAACTCATAAAACACAAATCACCATCCAACATCAATTCCAACAACACATCAAGTTTCCATAATCACACAATCCTCATCCAAATCATCAATTACAATAACATCTCAACTACACATATCAATTCCAATCAAATATACAATCCAAACCTAATCTTAGGGATATCTAGCCTAGAATTTCATACTACATTCTACGGTATTTAAATAAAATTTAAATCGTACCTCTTGAAAGTCAAAACTAAGCTCTTCACTTGTGAATTTTCACCAAGTCATAGCTCCAAGCCTCACCCAATAGTTCCACAGGAAATTTTCAAGCTCCCAAAGTGTACCAAAATCACCCAATACTCTTAACCTACGAAATTAATGAAACTCGCTAATAGCTCATACTAGAGTACCCCTAAACAACCAAAATCACAAGATTTCTCAAAACCCATAACCAAATTTTGAATTTATCATTAACTAAAAAAATGGGGTATGAGAACTCAAGATTCCTACCAATATTCTTTGATAGAATTGTAGAGGATGAGAAGGGCTTCGCGTGGCTACAAACAGTGCGGCAATTAGAGCTCTAAAGAGAAAGTTGTGGTGGATTTAGTGTTTCAAGGTTAGGGTTTCACTCTTTTTCCCTCCTTCTCATTTCAGCAAGAAGTAGAAAATGAAGGGGTGTTTGTGCTGAATGGCCTTTAATTAGGGTTTATATATTCTCGGCTTTGGCCCAACTTGTGCCTAGTTCACATATATGGCCCGTTTGGCCTAACTTTCGGCCAAAACCTTTAAGATTAGCACTTTAATCTACGTTTTAAACATTTTTACCTTGTCAAACATGAATTTTAACTTTTTAACCTTTTTCACTCATAATTAATTTTCTCAGCTGCAGTAGCAGACAGATCTCAGCCGGTACTACCAGTTAAATTTTCAGTGCGCATTTTTACGTAGAAAATTATTTTTCGACTCGAAAAAATCCACTGAGTCTAAATATCATATTTCAATTGTCAAATTATGATTGCTAAATTTTTCAACCATTTTTTCCTATATTTAATTAATTACTTATTTGATCAAGGTTTGACCGGATTTTTCAACAAGGCCCATGATTTGGAGCATTGATTGACAATTGTGAAGAATTACATGTAGCTTGACTTGAGAAGAAAAATAATTGGAATAATATTAATTAGTTTAGATTTGATTTTATTTTAATTTTGATTTCTTTTGAATATTTAATTAGGCTTAGTACTTAAAAGGTAGGTCATTCACGTGATTTTCCTCGCTCGGAGCCATTTTTCAATTCAGAGTGTTATTTTCTTTTGGATCATGAGCAACTAATCTCCTTTGTTAAGGTTAGGAGCTTTGTTCATCTTTTTATGGATTATTAATCTAAGTATTTTACTTTATTTGAGGTTTATGCTTTGATCTATTTCATGATTGAGTTTTCGTTCTTCATCCCTAAAGATTTAGAATTATTGGAAAATATTATAACTCTACTTTGAATTCTAAATATCATTTTGGAAAAAGTAATATTGGAATTAGCTTGAAAAAAATTTCTCACTACTTTTTTTATTTAACTAGGAATAGTATTTCAAAGAGTGTGCGGTACTTTATAAGTTTCAATTATTTAGGACTAGTTTAGATAAGTGACATATAATTCAACCTAAAGACTATTCTTAAATTTTATTTGAAATTAAATCAGAATTGTACTTAACCTCTTTTCTTAAATAATTGACTAAGGAATTAGCGATTAATTAGGTTAAAGATAAATTGAATATCTCGGATTTGTTGTGATTGATCTCTGTATGCCTCAATTAAATGAACACAAAGATTATTTTCTTAGAGAGTGAATATCTCTAAAGCCTTAACATTCTCACCATCATTGTCTTCACATTCACTGTTTGCTATTTATTGCTTTGCCTCTGGTCACGTTTATTTTTCTGAGTCTTTTATTTCCTGATTTGTCTAATAAGAATAGTCAATTAATCATTGTTGCTTAGTCCTTTAATTCTCGTGGGAATGATAACTCACTCACCGTGATATTACCTGATATGATTCAGTAAACTTGCCTAGTTGTGATTTTGCATAAATTTCGCATCAACCAAGGGCCGCCGGGCTTGTGGGTGCTACCGCCGAGCATGTGTTTGGAGGCAAGGAGAGACGCCAGGCTTGTGGAGTAGCTGTCGGGCATGCATGCCAAATTGAGGGTGATGCGCATGCATCTCGAGTGATTTTTCTTATGTTTTCCTCTTATTTCTGTAGGTTTCATTACGTAATCTTCCTTTAATATCATTAATTTTAAATATTATTTGCTACTTAGTATTTTTAAAGTGTTTTAAAAGCAATACAGGACTAAAGAGGTGAAAATCAAGTAGCAAAGAGAGGATGATCAAAGAGCAAGCAAGGTACGTGAAGACCTAAGCCATGCAAGTAAGCTTAGGCATATGCGTGCCACACAAGGAGCAGGGTGTGCCATGCCCTAGAATCGAGAAATAAGGGCAAGCAATGCAGCAAGGAGGCATGCCATGCCCTATCAAGAAGCAAAGCCCTGGGAGCAAGGTAGGCTAGTAGACCATGACATGCTGGGAGTAGGGCGTCCCATACCCTGGGAGAAAAAGTAGAGGCGTTACACACCTGAAGCAGGTTCTTTCAATCAATTACACATTCACTACCTTCAAACAATTCAACATTCAAGTCTTTCAAGTTTTTAGCAAGCTTCAACATTCATCAATTCCATGTTTTATTGATCTAATTATCTATTTAACTCGATATTTGTGTGCTCAGTCCTTTAATCCTCATGGGAACTATATCCATTCACCGTGGTACTACTTAAAAGATCCGGTACACTTGCTAATATCCATGAGCTTCACTTTTTCGCTCATCAGAGGGGAAGACGCCGAGCTTGCATGCTGGGCTGTTGGGCATCCATGCTGAAGGCTAGGCATCTGATTCTTATGTTCCTTGGGCCCAGTTAGACCATCCTTGAACTAGTTTTGTGTTTTTTTCTTTTTTTTTTTTTTATAGAAAGGCTTGAATTCTTGGTTACTTTGAGACAAAAACTCCTGAAAACTCAAAAACACTAATACAACTCCAAATACTTGATTGTTTATGAAATTTTACTGGAAAACATAAGAAATTTGATTAAAATATAACAAAATAAATAAAAAAGAACCCTAAAAACTACTTAAGATGACATGTCATCATGCGATTCAGTAGAGCCTGATCTTTGACAATAGACTTATATGCTGATTTAAGACTAAAACATTCATCATGGGTGTTGGCCTATGCAACTCAGTCTACTTCTTTCCAAGGGGATGGGGGAACATGGTCAAGATCCTCTTTACCACCATTCCAAGCAACCACTTTGCCAGTTTTTTCTCGTTATAAGAACCTGAAACAGTAAGACAATTCATAAGAAAGGCTTATGAATTAACATCATATATTACCTGGGATTTATAACAACCTAGATTACACAAGCTTTGCACCTAGTTATTTCCAAAAAAATAATTTGGGAACCATCACCAATCCATCAAATAATGCTTTTCTATATATCTTTCCATGTTGAGGAAATAGCTTTCCAAATGTTAGACATACCATTCTTTCTAGAGACTCTAGGAATAACATCATATTCTCATAATTATATTTAGATCTCAAGACTCTAGCCCATGGGGAGTCTTTCCTTTCAATAAGACTCCACCTTAGCTTCATTATGAAAGCATGGTTGACGTCTTTGGCAAAGTGAATCCCCAACCCTCCTGAGCTCTTGGGATTGCTTATTTTCTTCCAGCAGAGTAGATATATATTTTTGTTCTCTTCTGTTTCTTCCTATAAAAATTTCTTACATTTATGATCAGTCAAATTACAAGTAGTCTAAGGTAAAAAGGCAGTTTGCATAGTATAACTAGGAAGAGAAAATAGAACAGATTTCACCAAGGTTGCTCGTCCTGCTAGAGATAAGATTAAGGCTTTCCAGTTATTGAGTCTTGAAATTATTTTATTAAGAATATCACTGTTGGTATCTCTATTGACTTTGGAGTGCAAAAATGAGACCGAAAATACTTTCTCAGGTCATCCATTCTCAAAAACTGTAAAGTGTTTGGTGCACAAAATTGTGATCATCAATGGCGCCAACATCATGGTACGCACAATTGTAATCTCAACTCTTTGTCACAACTCCGCACAACTAACCAACAAGTACACTGGGTCGTCCAAGTAATAAACCTTACTTGAGTAAGGGTCGATCCTACGGAGATTGTCGGCTTGAAGCAAGCTATGGTCATCTTGTAAATCTCAGTCAGGCGGATTCAAATGGTTATGGAGAATTGATAATTAAAATATGAATAAAACATAAAATAAAGATAGAGATACTTATGCAATTCATTGGTAGGAATTTCAGATAAGCGTATGGAGATGCTTTGTTCCTTCTGAACCTCTGCTTTCCTATTGCCTTCTTCCAATCATTCATACTCCTTTCCTTGGCAAGCTGTATGTTGGGTTTCACCGTTGTCAATGGCTACCTCCCGTCCTCTCAATGAAAATGTTCCAAATGCGCTGTCACCGCACGGCTAATCAGTTGTTGGTTCTCGATCATGTTGGAATAGGATCCATTGATCCTTTTGCGTCTGTCACTACGCCCAACACTCGCGAGTTTGAAGCTCGTCATAGTCATCCCTTCCCTGATCCTACTCGGAATACACAGACAAGGTTTAGACTTTTTGGATCTCAAGAATGGCCGCCAATTGATTCTAGCCTATACCACGAAGGTTCTAATCTTAGATTAGAAACCCAAGAGATACACATTCAAGCTTTTTTGCATGTAAAATAGAAGTGGTTGTTAGGCACGCATTCATAGGTGAGAATGGTGATGAGTGTCATGGATCATCACATTCATCATGTTGAAGAAAGAATGGATATCTTAGAACAGAAATAGACTTGAGTTGAATAGAAAAACAATAGTACTTTGCATTAATTCATGAGGAACAGCAGAGCTCCACACCTTAATCTATGGTGTGTAGAAACTCCACCGTTGAAAATACATAAGAACAAAAGGGTCTAGGCATGGCCGTAAGGCCAGCCCCCAAACGTGAAAAGGTCTATGAAAGTATGAAAATACAATAGCAAAAGGTCCTATTTATAGAAAACTAGTAGCCTAGGGTTACAGAAATAAGTAATTAATGCAGAAATCTTCTTCTGGGCCCACCTGGTGTGTGCTTGGACTGAGCATTGAAGCTTTCATGTGTAGAGACTTTTCTTGGAGTTAAACGCCAACTTTTGTGCCAGTTTGGGCGTTTAACTCCAGCTTTTATGCCAGTTCTGGCGTTTTGACGCCAGAATTTCTATGCTGACTTGGAACGCCGGTTTGGGACATCAAATCTCAAGCAAAGTATGGACTATTATATATTGCTGGAAAGCCCAAGATGTCTACTTTCCAACGCAATTAAGAGTACGCCAATTAGAGTTCTGTAGCTCCATAAAATCCACTTCGAGTGCAGGGAGGTCAGAATCCAACACCATCTGCAGTCCTTTTTCAGCCTCTGAATCAGATTTTTGCTCAGGTCCCTCAATTTCAGCCAGAAAATACCTGAAATCACAAAAAAACACACAAACTCATAGTAAAGTCCAGATATGTGATTTTTATTTAAAAACTAATAAAAACTAACTAAAATATACTAAAAACATACTAAAAACAATGCCAAAAAGCGTATAAATTATCCGCTCATCACAACACCAAACTTAAATTGTTGTTTGTCCCCAAGCAACTGATAATCAAATAGGATTAAAAGAAGAGAATGTACTATAAATTCCAAAATATCAATGAAACTTAGCTCCAATTAGATGAGCGGGACTAGTAGCTTTTTACCTCTGAACAGTTTTGGCATCTCACTTTATCCCTTGAAGTTCAGAATGATTGGCATCTATAGGAACTCAGAATTCAGATAGTGTTATTGATTCTCCTAGTTCAGTATGTTGATTTTTGAACACAGCTACTTTATGAGTCTTGGTCGTGACCCTAAGCATTTTGTTTTCCAGTATTACCACCGGATACATAAATGCCACAGACACATAACTGGGTGAACCTTTTCAGATTGTGAATCAGCTTTACTAGAGTCCCCAATTAGAGGTGTCCAGAGCTCTTAAGCACACTCTTTTTGCTTTGGACCACGACTTTAACCGCTCAGTCTCAAGTTTTTACTTGACACCTTCACGCCACAAGCACATGGTTAGGGACAACTTGGTTTAGCCGCTTAGGCCAAGATTTTATTCCTTTAGGCCCTCCTATCCACTAATGCTCAAAGCCTTGGATCCTTTTTATTTTACCCTTGTCTTTTGGTTTAAAGGGCTATTGGCTTTTTCTGCTTGCTTCTTTTTCTTTCTTTCTTTCTTTTATTTTTTCGTCATTTTTTTTGCAAGCTTTTCACTACTTTTTCTTGCTTCAAGAATCAATTTTATGATTTTTTAGATTATCAATAACATTTCTCCTTTTTCATTATTCTTTCAAGAGCCAACAATTTTAACATTCATAAACAACAAATTCAAAAATATGCACTGTTCAAGCATTCATTCAGAAAATAAAAAGTATTGTCACCACATCAAAATAATTAAACTAGTTTCAAGGATGAATTCGAAATCATGTACTTCTTGTTCTTTTGTGATTAAAACATTTTTCTTTTAAGAAAGGTGCTGGATTCATAGGGCATTCATAGCTTTAAGACATAGACACTAAGACACTAGTGATCATGTAATAAAGACACAAACATAGATAAACATAAAGCATAAAAATTCAAAAAACAGAAAATAAAGAACAAGAAAATTAAAGAACGGGTCCACCTTAGTGATGGCGGGTAGTTCTTCCTCTTGAAGATCTTATGGAGTGCTTGAGCTTCTCAATGTCTCTTGCTTGCCTTTGTTGCTCCTCTCTCATGATTCTTTGATCTTCTCTAATTTCATGAAGGAGGATAGAATGCTCTTGGTGTTCCACCCTTAGTTGTCCCATATTGGAACTTAATTCTCCTAGGGAGGTGTTAATTTGCTCCCAATAATTTTATGGAGGAAAATGCATCCCTTGAGGCATCTCAGGGATTTCATGATGAGGAATTTCCTCATGCTCTTGTCCATGAGTGGGATCTCTTGTTTGCTCCATCCTTTTCTTAGTAATGGGCTTGTCCTCATCAATGAGGATGTCTTCCTCTATGTCAATTCCAACTGAATTGCAAAGGTGACAAATGAGATGAAGGAAGGCTAACCTTGACAAAGTAGAGGACTTGTTCGCCACCTTGTAGAGTTCTAGGGATATAACCTCATGAACTTCTACTTCCTCTCCAATCATGATGCTATGGATCATGATAGCCCGGTCTATAGTAACTTTAGACCAGTTGCTAGTGGGAATAATTGAGCGTTGGATGAACTCCAACCATCCCCTAGCCACGGGCTTGAGGTCATGCCTTCTTAGTTGAACCGGCTTCCCTCTTGAATCTTTCTTCCATTGAGCACCCTCTTCACAAATGTCTATGAGGACTTGGTCCAACCTTTGATCAAAGTTGACCCTTCTAGTGTAGGGGCGTGCATCTCCTTGCATCATGGGCAAGTTGAATGCCAACCTTACATTTTCTAGACTGAAATCTAAGTATTTCCCTCGAACCATTGTAAGCCAATTCTTTGGCTCCGGGTTCACACTTTGATCATGGTTCTTGGTGATCCATGCATTGGCATAGAACTCTTGAACCATTAAGATTCCGACTTGTTGAATGGGGTTGGTGAGAACTTCCCAACCTCTTCTTCGAATCTCATGTCGGATCTACAGGTATTCACCCTTTTTGAGCTTGAAAGGGACCTCGGGGATTACCTTCCTCTTGGCCACAACTTCATAGAAGTGGTCTTGATGCACCCTTGAGATGAATCTCTCCATCTCCCATGACTCGGAGGTGGAAGCTTTTGCCTTCCCTTTCCTCTTTCTAGAGGTTTCTCTGGCCTTAGGTGCCATAAATGGTTATGGAAAAACAAAAAGCAACACTTTTACCACACCAAACATAGAAGGATTGCTCGTCCTCGAACAAAATAAGAAGGAAGAGAGTAGAGGAAGAAGAAATAGAGGAGATGGAGGGGGTTAGTGTTTTGGCCAAGGGGGAGAAGTAGTGTTTAAGATGTCTGAAAATGAAGGGGTGAAGATGGGTTTATATAGGAGTGGGGAGAGGGTAAGGTTCGGCCATGTATGAGTGGGTTTGGGAGGGAAAGCGGTTTGAATTTGAATGGTGAGGTAGGAGGGGTTCATGATGGATGGATGTGGATTGGTGAAGGGTTTATGGAGAAGAGGGTAGGATTTGATAGGTGAGGGGTTTTTGGGGAAGAGGTATTGAGGTGATTGGTGAAGGGTATTTGGGGAAGAGTATTATGAAAAGGTTTGAAGAAGAGAGAGAGTGAGTTGAGGTTGGTGGGGATCCTGCGGGGTCCATAGATCCTGAGGTATCAAGGATTTCTCATCCCTGCACCAATAAGGCTTGTAAAATGCCCTTTGCTACCAATCCTGGCGTTAAACGCCAGGTTGCGTCCTATTTCTGGCGTTTAACGCCAGCTTCTTACCCTTTTCTGGCGTTAAACGCCAGTCTGGTGCCCATTTTTGGTGTTAAATGCCCAGAATGGTGCCAGACTGGGCGTTTAACGCCCATTCTGCTGCCCTTACTAGCGTTTAAACGCCAGTAGGCTTCTCCTCCAGGATGTGCTATTTTTCATTCTGTTTTTCAGTTTGTTTTTGCTTTTTCAATTGTTTTTGTGACTTCACATTATCATCAACCTACAGAAAACATAAAATAACAATAGAAAATAGAAATTTAACATAGATAAGTAAAATTGGGTTGCCTCCCAACAAGCGCTTATTTAATGTCAGTAGCTTGACAGTGGGCTCTCATGGAGCCTCACAGATACTCAGAGCATGATGATGGCCTCTGTACACCAAACTTAGAATTTGGTTGTGGCCTCCCAACACCAAACTTAAAGTTTGAATGTGGGGGTTTTGTTTGACTCTGTATTGAGAGAAGCTTTTCATTCTTTTTCTCCATGGTTACTGTTCATACCTTGGGTCGAGCTATCCGACCTGGGATGATCGACGATAAAGCGACCGACCTCTTTGGGTCAAGCAAACTGACTTCTTCTTAAAGAACTCGGCCGAGTCAACAAGAGAGCCCAATAAAGGGCCCAGGTAGAGGAACACGACTCAAATCCTAAGGCAGCCCAAGCCTATAGAGATAAAGGCGGTTCCGTTGAAGATACACTGACCTCAACTCAAAAGATCAAGATAAGATAAGATAACTAACTTATCTTATCCAAAAGGTCACACCTCACCTTTATAAATACACTGGAACATCCAGGTATAACTCATACTCTGATTCTACATAACACCTGTTTAATACCCGTGCTAACTTAAGCATCGGAGTCTCTTGCAGGTACCCCCCACCCTTCGGTGGTAGAGGATCAGTAGCACGTTCAATCCAAACAAGTCAGACGCGCCAGCTCTGACCGCCATTTACCAGCTGGACACATCGGTTCCGACCAGCACAGAAGATCTCGTCCGAGATCGACCTACAGTTTCAGGTAACCCTCGGAACATTGGCGCCGTTGCCGGGGACCTGGAAGTCATCCCATCACCATGGCAGACGATCATGACAACGACCACGATTCGTATTTAGAAAACAGAATGCCGCACAAAAATGCGGACACCCCACCAAAAGATACCCCGGAATCCAACGGAGACAAAAATTCAGCAAACCCGGGAGCAATAGAAGCACTTCAAGATCGCTTAAAGCAACTCGAAAAAGAAACCCAACAACAACGAGAGATCGGAAAGGATCTACAAAGAGAGGTACGGTGACGACGAGAATTGGAAGAAAAATTACTACAATTAAAAGCCGATCTCAAATCAAAAACCCCTCAAATCACTCCCGAGGAAAGCTCACGCAAAGAACAGGATCCATTCACCAGGGAGATCATGAAAACCAAGATCCCAAAGGACTTCAAACTACCGGATATGACTTTATATGACGGCACCACAGATCCTAACCATCATCTCAGCAATTTCAGAAGTAGAATGTACCTTACCGACGCCTCAGATGCCGTTCGCTGTAAAGCTTTTCCAACAACCCTCACGAAGACGGCAATCGGATGGTTCAACAACTTACCTCCAAAGTCCATCTCAAACTTCGACGATCTGGCCAAAAAGTTCCTAGCCAGATTCTCCATCCAGAAAGATAAGGCCAAGCACGCCTCCAGTCTACTAGGGATCAAGCAAGGAGATCGGGAGAGCCTCCGCAACTACATGGAAAGATTCAATAAAACATGCATGGACATACAAAGTTTACCCACAGAGGCCGCCATCATGGGACTCATCAACGGCCTACGAGAAGGACCTTTCAGCCAATCTATATAAAAAAAGTACCCGACCTCCTTGGATGAAGTACAGGAACGAGCTGAAAAATACATCAATATGGAAGAAAACGCCCGATTGGGAGAAACCTCAAAATCTGGATCCTCCTACCGGGATAAAGACAAAGAATCCAGAAAGAAAGAAGATCGACAAGGGGAGAAAATAAAAAAATACCATAATTACACTCCTCTCAGGGCATCCCTGGTCGACGTGTACAAAGAAGTCTGCCATACAGAGAAAATCCCCCCAGCGCGACCGCTCAAAGGCAAAAGGGGAGGGGGAAACTAGAAGGAATATTGTGAATACTGATGACATGTCACCATGTCATGTTTTTCTATGCTTTTTCATTTGTTTTCAATAGGTTTTATGCACTTTCTTGAGCCATAAGCAAGCCAATTGGGTAGATTTTCATGTTTCCTTTGATTTAATCAACCATAGATGAATTAATGGAATTTCATGAGGTTTTATGCTATAATTGTCATATATTATGAAAGAATAAATATCTCATGATTTTGAGCATAGCTTTGATGTATTTGGTTGATTAATGATAGGTGAAGAAAGCTTGGAGAAAGGTTGAAGCAAGAAGGAATGGCTAGGAGGAAAAGAGAACAAAAAGCTTGAGCAAAAGTTTTCCTCAAACTTTAGCTCAAACTTTTGGAATAAGTGAAAACGAACCAGAGAGCAAAAAGCTTGACCAAAAGTTTGCCTCAAACTTTTGTGCAAACTATTGGGCAAAAAGCTTGAGCAAAAGTTTGCTTCAAACTTTTTGGCAAACTTTTGGCATCACAAATCAACACCCTGGAGAGCAAAAGTTTGCGCCAACTTTGCCTCAAACTTTTTGGCAAACGTTGGCGCCACACCAACACACCCAGGGGAGAAAAATCTTGCGCCAACGTTTGCCTCAAGCTTTTTGGCAAACGTTGGCGCCACAAGGCATACAAGGGTTATACTTCCAACAAGAATAACTTGAGCTATAGAGCTCCAAATGAGGTGATTCAAAAAGCAATGGAAAGTAGGAATCGAGAGCTTTCCAAGCATATATGGCACTGCATGGTGGACACTAAAATTGAGGGAGAAAACTGCCCCGCAATGAGCATAAACGAACATGGTGGCAACCTGCAGTGAGGCCAACTGACCTCTGCACCTTCGATGGAGTATAACTCGAGCTGTAGAGCTCCAAATGATGTGCTCCCAACGGCATTGGAAAGTAAACATCCAGGACTTTCCAACAATATATAATTGTATGGGGTGGACAATACGTTTGAGCCTCCAAAACTGGCATTTTCGACCACGTTTGAGGCAAACTTTACCTCAAACGTTGGGCACCAAAGCCAGCGACCCTGTCCTCTTCAAAGGAGCATAACTTGAGTTGTAGATGTCCAATTGAGGTGATTCCAATTGGGTTAGAAAGCTGGCATTCAGAGCTTTCCAACCATATATAATAATCTATAGTGGGCATAAAATTGGCAACGTCGACAAGAGGACAAAGTAGCGCCACATATATGTACTAGGGGGCCAACATTTGAGCAAAAGTTTGACCCCAAACTTTGGCTCAAACGTTGGTAGCAGCAAGAATGGGGCAGCTGGTGTAAAAGGTTTGAGTAAAAGTTTGCCTCAAACTTTTACTCAAACTTTTACTCAAATTTTTAAGATTCACAACCCGGTTCACATTGGTTCTCTCTCCAACTCCAAGAGCAATCAACCAAGGCCTCTATCAACCCAATTCCATCAAGAGCAAGGGCCCAATTGACACCACTCAAAGGCACAAGAGATAATTAGAATAGAAATTTCATTTTAATTGTAATTTGTTTTGAATTTCATTTTCATTTTTGAAAAAATGCCTATAAATAGGTATCTGTTTCATTTTATTGGAGCACGAGCTCCACTAGGGAGCATTAGGAATACAGAACTCTCTCTCTTTAGTTTTTCTTTTTGATTTGAATCTTGGATTGAGGGGAGAAGGAATTCTGTTTCCCTCTCGGTCTAAGATTTCTCTTGTTCTGCTTCTGAAATTTTAATTTCTCCTCTACTACAAGTTCCTTTGCTATAAATTTACAATTTAATTTACATTGAGCTTGATTTTGATCTTTGGTTCTCATTGCTTTCTGTTCTCACTGAATTCAATTTACTTTCAAGCAATTTAATTCTTCTGCAAGTGCTCTGCATTTTACATTTCTGTTCATGATCTGATTTACTTTTCCTGCAAGTTTAATTTTCTCTAAGCTTTGATCTATTGCTCTCTTTAATTTCCAGCACCCACTCCCCTTTACATTTGATGCAATTTACTTTTCTTGCAATTTAAGTTTCAGCTATTTTACTTTCTTGTTCTTTAAGTTACTTACAATTTTACTTTCTGCACTTTATAATTCCTGCAAATTTACATTCTGTTGGCTTCAATTGTCACTCAAATCACTCAATGTTAGCTTGACTAAACTAATCACCCACTAAAGTTGCTTGATCCATCAATCCCTGTGGGATCGACCTCACTCCCGTGAGTTTTATTACTTGATGCGACCCGGTATACTTGCCGGTGAGTTTTGTGTCGGATCGTTTTCCGCACATCAAATACCATCGAGTCCGAGGGAACTCCACCTACGAGTGCTTCGACTTAAAGAATATCATAGAAAAATTGGTGAGAGAAGGAAAATTAGATCGATTTCTAGCCACCCGAGATGATGACCAAAGAAAGAGGCGAAGGGACGAAGATGACGGACGAACTGAACGATCACCTCGGACACCAGAAAGACACGTCCACATGATACACGGTGGGTTCGCAGGAGGTGGGATCTCCAAATCATCTCGCAAAAGATATCTCAAAGAAGTATATCATGTCGAAGGAAAGGAGGAAACACTCGACATTCCGGCGATAACATTCACTAAAGAGGACGCATTCAGCATCATCCCGGGACACGATGATCCCATGGTCATCACTGTCATACTGGAAAACGCCAATCTACATCGCACATTAGTGGACCAGGGGAGTTTTGCCGACATCTTATTCAAAACAGCCTTCGACAAACTCGGCTTAGACAAAAAGGAGCTTAGGGCATACCCGAACAGCCTGTTCGGATTAGGAGATACCCCAGTACAACCACTGGGATACATATCGCTACACACAACCTTCGGAAAGGGGAACCAATCTCGGACCCTCAAAATAGACTACATTGTGGTCGATGTAAGTTCAGCCTACAATGCTCTAATAGGTCGGACAACACTCAATCAACTCGGCGCAATAGTCTCAACCCCACATCTATGCATGAAATTCCCAACCACAGAAGGGATAGCCACGATAAAAGCAGATCAAAAGATGGCACGTCACTGTTATAACAAAAGCCTAAACCTTAGAGGAAGGGGAGAGGAGTCTCATACAATTGAACTAGGCGGAGTCCAGCAACGAGAAGAACTCCGTCCGCAGCCAGAAGGCGAGATGGAGAAGATTCAAATCGGAGACACCTCGGACAAAACAACCAATATTGGCATGACCCTAAGAGGAGACTCAAAAGAATTATTGGTACAATTCTTACGAGATAATATCGATCTCTTCGCATGGAAAGCTGCAGACATGCCAGGCATAGACCCTAAGCTAATGTGCCACAAGTTGGCGGTCTACCCAGGATCTCGGCCGGTTCAGCAGAGACGAAGGAAACTCGGGCCAGAACGATCCAAAGCTGTGGAAGAAAAAGTACAGGCCCTACTGGAGGCAGAATTTATAAGAGAAGTCAAGTACCCACTATGGCTAGCCAACGTTGTCTTGGTGAAAAAAGCAAATGGAAAGTGGCGAACGTGCACCGATTACACAGATCTCAACAAAGCCTGCCCAAAAGATCCATACCCACTCCCAAGCATCGACGCTCTGGTAGATGCTTCCTCCGGATACAGATACCTCTCGTTTATGGACGCATACTCGAGATACAACCAAATCCCCATGTATCCACCAGATCAGGAAAAGACCTCGTTCTTAACACCAAAGGCAAACTACTGCTATATCGTGATGCCTTTCGGTCTCAAGAACGCAGGAGCTGCTTATCAAAGGCTAATGAATAAAGTCTTCTCCGGTCACATCGGAAAAATTATGGAAGTCTATGTGGACGACATGTTGATAAAGACACAAAGCGAAGATACATTATTATCCGACCTGGCTCAAGTGTTTGACACCATAAGGAAGCACAACATGCGACTTAATCCCACAAAATGCACCTTCACAGTAGAAGCAGGCAAATTTTTAGGTTTCATGCTCACACAAAGGGGAATTGAGGCAAATCCAGACAAATGTCAGGCCATACTCAAAATGAAGAGCCCAACCTGCGTCAAAGAAGTACAACAACTCAACGGGAGATTGACCGCCTTATCCTGATTCTTAGCAGGAACTGCGATAAGATCTCTCCCCTTCTATGCTACTTTAAGAAAGGGAAAACAGTTCGAATGGACGACAGAATGCGAGCAAGCCTTCCAAGACTTCAAGGAGTTCTTAGGACGGCCACCTATCGTATCTCGACCACGAGAAGGAGAGCCGCTCATACTATATCTCGCAGTAGGGAGCCAGGCAATAGCCTCAGCACTAGTCAGAGAAGACGAACATGGGCAACAACCCGTCTACTTCATTAGCAAGGCACTACAGGAATCCGAGCTGAACTACCAGAAAATAGAAAAATTTGCCTATACTCTTATCCTAACATTTCGACGACTCCGCCCGTACTTCCAGGCTCACACCATTAAGGTTCGAACTGACCAGCCCATAAAAGGAATATTGCAGAAAACAGATCTAGCAGGAAGAATTCTACAATGGGAAGTCGAGTTATTAGAATTCGACCTCCAATACGAAGCTCGGACGGCCATCAAATCACAGTATCTGGCCGACTTTATCGCAGAATTCACAGATGCCTTAGAAACCCCCACAGAATTGAATCTTTATGTGGATGGTTCTTCAAATAAAACTGGAAGCGGTGCAGGCGTGATAATAGAAAGCAACCAAGGAACCCAAGTTGAGCTCTCCCTCAAGTTCGGATTCCCGGCCTCAAACAACCAAGCAGAATATGAAGCATTATTAGCTGGTTTGAAGCTGGCTAAAGAGGTCGGAGCTCAAAAACTCAACATTTACAGCGATTCACAAGTGGTCACATCACAAATAACAGGGAACTACCAAGCCAAAGATCCCACCATGAAAAGGTATTTGGATAAAACCAAGGAACAGCTCGGACAAATTCGGGAGTACAAGATCTGCCACATACCCCGCGAACAAAATGCCCGAGCTGATGTACTCTCAAAATTAGCCAGCACCAAACCAGGGGACAACAATAGAAGCCTCATCTAGGAAATGTTACAGAACCCGTCAATCTCGGAAGAGAAAAATGTCCTAACTATAACAAGTCAGGACCAAGGATAGATAACCCCCATAATCAACTACCTCAAAACAGGAACGCTCCCCACAGAAGAAAAGGAGGCAAAGAGGTTAAAAAAGGAGGCACAGTACTACACCATCATAAATAACATCCTGTACAAAAGAGGAATCTCAATACCTTTACTAAAATGCGTACCGACCTCCAACACAAGAGAAGTGCTAGAAGAAATACATAGCGGCATTTGAGACAATCATCTCGGAGCACAAGCTCTCGCCAAAAAGGTACTCCGGGCGGGATTTTATTGGCCAACTCTACAGAAAGAAGCTACAAAATTTGTAAAGACATGTCCACCATGTCAGAAACATGCTAACTTCCACATCGCCCCGCCAGAAGAGCTCATCAGCGTGACCTCGCCTTGGCCATTTGCAAAATGGGGACTCGATCTTCTCGGCCCCTTCCCACAAGGATCAGGACAAGTTAAATTCCTTATAGTAGGGGTAGATTACTTTACAAATTGGATTGAGGCAGAGCCCCTAGCCAACGCCACCGCTCAAAGAAGCCGAAAATTCTTATATAGAAACATTGTCACGAGGTTCGGGGTTCCATATTCAATAACCACAGACAATGGCACTCAATTCACAGATACAGGCTTCAGAAAACTAGTAGCCGACTTGAATATAAAGCACCAGTACACCTCCGTTGAACACCCACAAGCCAATGGACAAGCCGAAGCCGCTAACAAAGTCATACTGGCTGGATTAAAACGGAGATTACAAGATGCAAAGGGAGCCTGGGAAGAAGAGCTTCCACAGGTCCTATGGGCGTATCGAACAACGCCACATTCCACCACGAAGGAATCTCCCTTCCAATTAGCATACGGAATAGAGGCGATGATCCCAGTAGAGATTGAGGAAGGGTCGCCTAGAGTAATTCACTACAATGAGGAAGCAAACTTCCAACTGCAGAGAGAAGAGCTCGACTTGTTACCCGAAATCCAGGAAAGAGCTCAGATCAGGGAAGAAGTTCTAAAGCGCCGAATGGCTTCCAGATATAATCAAAACGTAGTACCGAGAAGTTTTGCAGAAAATGATCTCATCCTAATCCGAAATGATATCGGAACAACTCGACCAGGAGAAGGAAAGCTGGCAGCAAACTGGAAAGGACCCTACCGAGTTGTAGAAGTACTTGGAAAGGGCTACTACAGACTGTCTGAACTCGATGGACGAGAGCTTCCCAGGTCATGGCACGCCTGCAACCTAAGAAGGTACTACAGTTAGAAGAGATAAAAGACCTCATCATTGGATGCACTCTTTTTCCTGAAAAGGTTTTTTAATGAGGCACCAAGTTGAGACTCAAACAATCCCATATGTATATATTTGCACTTTTTCTTTAAATAAAATATATTTTAGATATTCTACAAAGATCTCAAGACGCATTAATCTGAAGCATTCATCGTCCAATTATAAAGCAACAGATCGGCAGAAAGTGAAAAACAATTTCACTGCACGATCACGATAAAGACAACCGTCCGATAAAGGTGAAAACGCGATTCACCCAAAGTACGATCTAGAGATGACAACCACTTTCTACAAATTGGCAAAGATGAACACAGAATAATGTAAGAAGTTATCGAAAGTGATCTAAAAAAGAACCTGACGAGGTCTTACGGATTGCTAAAATAATAACTTAAAGACTGGTCGAACATTAAGAAGTCGAACCAAGTCAAACCAAGTTATAAGTAAACCCTAGAAAGAGGTCTAGCCAACCCTATTAAAGAGGATTACTTTAACTTAGAAGGGCCCGACATAACAAAGTCAGCCCAAAACGAAAAGTTATCAAAGTAGTCCCTGAAAGAGATCTGACAAAGATCCAAGAAAGAGGACTACAAAAAAATAACTTAAAGGAGACCGACATAATGAAGTCGGACTCCTACTACTAAAAAGTTATAAAAGTAATCCCTGAAAGAGATCTGACAAAGATCCAAGAAAGAGGACTACAAAAAATAACTTAAAGGAGACCGACATAATAAAGTCGGACTCCTACTACTAAAAAGTTATAAAAGTAATCCCTGAAAGAGATCTGACAAAGATCCAAGAAAGAGGATTACAAAAATAACTTAAAGGAGACCGACATAACGAAGTCGGACTCCTACTACTAAAAAGTTATAAAAGTAATCCCTGAAAGAGATCTGACAAAGATCCAAGAAAGAGGATTACAAAAATAAATTAAAGGAGACCGACATAACGAAGTCGGACTCCTACTACTAAAAAGTTATAAAAGTAATCCCTGAAAGAGATCTGACAAAGATCCAAGAAAGAGGATTACAAAAATAACTTAAAGGAGACCGACATAACGAAGTCGGACTCCTACTACTAAAAAGTTATAAAAGTAATCCCTGAAAGAGATCTGACAAAGATCCAAGAAAGAGGATTACAAAAATAACTTAAAGGAGACCGACATAACGAAGTCGGACTCCTACTACTAAAAAGTAGTAAAAGTAATCCCAGAAAGAGATCTGACAAAGATCCAAGGAAGAGGATTACAAAAACAACTTAGAAAAGGACGACGTAAAGAAGTCGGCCTACTACAAAGCAAGTTACAAAGGTAACCCCTGAGAAAGACGGGACAAAGGACTGCCAAAACAACTTGGAGGACCAACTTGAAGGAATCGGTTATAGATCGTCAGAAATACAAGCAAAAGCGAGAAAACCGAAAAACAAGTCGGACCCACATAACCATAACCTCAAAAGATCCAAGCTACAAACAATAAAACAAAGCAATCTGAGGAGGTCGAGATGCAAGATTTCAAACATCAGTAGAAAAAATTCCAAGAAGCAACTTGAAAAAAGTTATAAGGCTCGGAAGGCCACCAAAACCTACCATAAAGAGATAGCGAGCTACCTTTTGTTCGTCAAAATAAAAAAGTTGCTAAACAAGCAACTTGAAAATGTCAGCACTTAAATAAAAATTTTTAAAAGCCCACAAGCCGGGCCAACTACATATCCAGAAAGAGATCAGCAAACATCAGGAGCCTTCTTGGCAGCATCAGGACAAGGAGAAGGAGGACGAGTTTGGATCGGAACAGCGTCCACAGTTCCATGCTCCCGGTTCAGAATCTGGCAATTCGAGTCAAGCGCAGCAGGAGGAACTAAAGAGGTCGACACTTTGGCAGAGGACGCAGGGGGAACAACCTTATCATCACCATCCTCATCATCAGGGACAATCTTGCCATCCCTGACAACGTTGTCCAGGCTAAAAGAGGTGAGATCGGCTTCGGGAGCAATGACCTGAACTTGCTCCCTCAAGTTCTCATAAGCAGCAGTCACGCTGCCAACAAGATGACTTTGGAGCTCAGAATAATCTTCCCGAACACTGTCGAGCTCCCCCCTCTGGCGTATCACCTCCCAATAAGATGCAACGTAACTCTCCTTATGCATCATGGCTGCGTCCTCAGCCAACCTCAAAGAAGCCGCCAGTGATTGAGAACTTGCCTCCTCGTTCTTCAAGTCCTTCTCCAGCTTGGCTACCTTTATCTCAAGCTCCTCCTTCAACTCCTTCATCCGATCAAACTCTTGTTTCGCCTCCTCCATAAACGCTTTAGTGGCGTGGAGAGGGAGATTCTGAGCAGTCCGATATATGGCAGCCGCCATATACGCCATCTTCACATGATTTCGGGCAATAAATTCCAAGTGACAGAGGATGGACACATCGTCCATGGACAGAGCGCCGTAGGGACCGATTTACTGATCCACAAATTCAATGGGATTAAAATCAGGAGCATCGAGGTCAAAGGGCTCAGCAGTCTTTTGTTTTTTATTGGGAGGAGCAACAGAGGGAGCAGCAGAAGTAGGGTGAGGATCCACCAAACGGACTCGGGGTGTAGGGATCACCTTCTTCACCCCGGGAGAACTCAGCACTGATAGCTTCTTGCGCACTTGGGAGGACCCCTCCCCAGCCGCTTTGGCCGCAACATTTCTGGCAGCAGTCGCCCTCTGCGCCCTCTTAAAAGCTTTCATGGATTCACTATTCTTCATTGCCTCTGCAAATAAAACAAGAAAATTCATCTACAAGTCGAACAAGTCAGAGAGACAGCTACAAGCAACATAAACAAAAGAAACACAAAATACCCAATTCAGTTTGAAGAATAGAAGGATTGGTTAGAAATTTCTTTGTGTCAAGATGGGGAGATTGACCCCAGCGTTCTTCCAAAATAGTCACAAAGGCTTGCTCAGCCTCATCCAATATTTCCCATGAATACCTGGAGACCCTCACGTCTTTTTGCCATTCCAAGGGAAAAGCAGGTTCGTCATTCTCATCCAGAAAAAAGGGGCGAGCTCCTTCAACAGCTCGGACATTGAAAAAGTAGTTTTTAAAATCACGAAACGACTCGTCAAACATGGAAAAAACCTTTTTTCCCTGGGTAGAACAAAAGGAGACCCAAGCTGACTTCTTTTTTACTACACCGGGCTTAGTCAAGACAAACAGATAGAAAAAGAGAGATTGGGAAGCAGGAATACCAAAATCATTGCACAACAATTGGAAGATTTTAATAAAACCCCAGAAATTAGGGTGAAGTTGAGAAGGGGCAACATTACAAGACCATAACAGGTCGGTTTCAAATTGGGTAAAAGGAAGGGTGATACCCAGCTGACCAAAGAAAAAATCATAAGCATAAAAGAAGGGGTGACCATCAACAACCCGAGTTGAAAAGCAGACTCTCTCGTCAGAAGAAGGAGGGACAAGTTCATAGTTCTTCTCATCACCAGAATTACTACAGACACTATGAAACTGCCTAAGCTGAGCACAAAATTCAGAATCAACCAGCGAGACACACATGAGAACCATGGAGTCCACCCAATCGGCCATACCCGCAGGAACCTGGGAAGGCATCTCTACAACGTTATTTCGGGAAGACATGAGGTCAACTAAATCCTACAAAAAGAAAAGAAGAATGGATTACTTAAAAACATCTCAGACATGGGGCAAAACATCTCGACGGATGGATAAATAAAAAAGGGAAAACCCCAAGACTCAAGACAAAAAGTCTTGGGGCATCCCTTGGAGGCAGTAAACAAGTAAGGTCTTTAAGTTATTTTTACAGCCTACATCCCGGCACTCATCAAAATAAAATCCAGAAAGAAAACAAAGGAAGCAAAAATGCAAAAGGTCCACCCTTCTACAGTTTATCAGGAAAAGCATTGCTCCTACAGTTTATCAGCGGAAAGCACTATTTCCATAGTTTATCAGAAATTCCAAAAAGGGCCAAGTGGAAAAACAGCAAAGACACAATCTTTTTTCAGAATCAAACAAAGTCATCATTTCAAAGCTTCAAATACAAAAGCATTTACAAACATGCAAAGTTCTAAAAGTATCAAGCAACAGATGGAGAAACTACAAGACACACAGTGATCAGCAAAAAAGATAGAAAGATCCAAACTTTCTCAAAACAGACACAAAAATAGTGTAGAGGAAGGAAGGAAGAAGAGTCAAACCTGCGAAATGAGAGAAACTGCGAAGAAAAGCAGGGAAGCGGAAGGCAAAAGCCAGAATCACCCTTCTCCCACGAAGAAGCAAAGCGACAAAGCAACGTCGCTAGGCTAAAACGCGCAACTGCAAACTCCAGGTAGAAGCTTCAAAAAAATCAAAAAAGTTGAAAGCGAGAGAATGAAAGAAGAAATATGAAAAAGTTACGAAAAGGGTGAAGGAGAGAAACCGTTTCTGGAGTACAAAATTCAAAAATAGGGAAGTTAGGGAAACGGGGCAATTAATTGTCAATTAAATGCGGATATTAAAACCGCTTGCATTCCCAAAAAAGCGCTAATACAAAAGCGCGCGCTTGTAGAGGAAAACGTTCTACATTCAAAAGCTGCTACAAAAAGAAGTCGACAAGATGCTTGAGTTCGGCTTCACTACAAAAAGGACCAAGGATTCGACCTCGACAGAGAAAACCGAGCTCAAGCAGGGGCACTGTTCATACCTTGGGTCGAGCTATCCGACCTGGGATGATCGACGATAAAGCGACCGACCTCTTTGGGTCAAGCGGACCGACTTCTTCTTAAAGAACTCGGCCAAGTCAACAAGAGAGCCCAATAAAGGGCCCAGGTAGAGGAACACGACTCAAATCCTAAGGCAGCCCAAGCCTATAGAGATAAAGGCGGTTCCGTTGAAGATACGCTGACCTCAACTCAAAAGATCAAGATAAGATAAGTTAACTAACTTATCTTATCCAAAAGGTCACACCTCACCTTTATAAATACACTGGAATACCCAGGTATAACTCATACTCTGATTCTACATAACACCTGTTTAATACTCGTGCTAACTTAAGCATGGGAGTCTCTTGCAGGTACCCCCCACCCTTCGGTGGTAGAGGATCAGCAGCACGTTCAATCCAAACAAGTCGGACACACCAGCTCCGACCGCCATTTACCAGCCGGATACATCGGTTCCGACCAGCACAGAAGATCTCGTCCGAGATCGACCTACAGTTTCAGGTAACCCTCGGAACAGTTACAGAGGGAGATCCTTGATCTTTAAACACAAGGGAGTCCTCATTCACTTGAAGGACCAATTCTCCTCTGTCAACATCAATCACAACTTTTGCTGTGGCTAGGAAGGGTCTGCCAAGGATGATGGATTCATCCATACACTTCCCAGTATCTAGGATTATGAAATCAGCAGGGATGTAGTGGTCTTCAACCTTTACCAAGACATCCTCTACAAGTCCATAAGTCTGTTTCCTTGAATTGTCTGCCTTCTCTAGTGAGATTCTTGCAGCTTGTACCTCAAGGATCCCTAGCTTCTCCATTACAGAGAGAGGCATGAGGTTTATGCTTGACCCTAGGTCACACAGAGCCTTCTCAAAGGTTATGGTGCCTATGGTACAAGGTATTGAGAACTTTCCAGGATCTTGTATCTTCAGAGGTAATTTTTGCCTAGTCAAGTCATCCAGTTCTTTGTTGAGCAAAGGGGGTTCATCCTCCCAAGTCTCATTACCAAATAGCTTGGCGTTTAGCTTCATGATTGCTCCAAGGTACATAGCAACTTGTTCTTCAGTAACATCTTCATCCTCTTCAGAGGAAAAATACTCATCAGAGCTCATGAATGGCAAAAGTAAATTCAATGGAATCTCTATGGTCTCAGTGTGAGCCTCAGATTCCCATGATTTTTCATTAGGGAACTCCTTAGAGGCCAATGGACGTCCATTGAGTTCTTCTTCATTGGAGATCACTGCCTCTTCCTCCTCTCCAGGTTCGGTCGTGTGGGTTATATTGATGGCCTTGCACTCTCCTTTTGGATTCTCTTCTGTATTGCTTGGAAGAGTACTAGGAGGGAGTTCAGTAACTTTCTTACTTAGCTGACCCACTTGTGCCTCCAAATTTCTAATGGAGGACCTTATTTCAGTCATGAAACTTTGAGTGGTTTTAATTAAATCAGAGACTACAGTTGCTAATTCAGAGTGGTTCTACTTGGAATTCTCTGTTTGTTGCTGAGAAGATGATGGAAAAGGTTTGCCATTGCTAAACCTATTTCTTCCACCATCATTTTTGTTGAAGCCTTGTTGAGGCCTCTGTTGATCCTTCCATGAGAGGTTTGGATGATTTCTCCATGAAGGATTATAGGTGTTTCCATAGGATTCTCCCATGTAATTCACCTCTTCCATTGCTGGGTTCTCGGGATCATAAGCTTCTTCTTCAGATGAAACTTCTTTAGTACTGATTGTTGCTGCTTGCATTCCAGACAGACTCTGAGAAATCATATTGACTTGCTGAGTCAATATTTTGTTCTGAGCCAATATGGCATTCAGAGTATCAATCTCAAGAACTCCTTTCTTCAGACTTGTCCCATTATTCACAGGATTCCTTTCAGAGGTGTACATGAATTGGTTATTTGAAACCATTTCAATGAGTTCCTGAGCTTCTGCAGGCGTCTTCTTCAGATGAAGAGATCCTCCAGCAGAGCTGTCCAATGACATCTTGGATAGTTCAGACAGACCATCATAGAAGATACCTATGATGCTCCATTCTGAAAGCATGTCAGAAGGACACTTTCTAATCAAGTGCTTGTATCTTTCCCAAGCTTCATAGAGGGATTCACCTTCCTTCTGTCTGAAGGTTTGGACCTCCACTCTAAGCTTGCTCAATTTTTGAGGTGGAAAGAACTTTGCCAAGAAGGCATTGACTAGCTTTTCCCAAGAGTTCAGGCTTTCTTTAGGTTGTGAATCCAACCATGTTCTAGCTCTGTCTCTTACAGCAAAGGGAAATAGCATAAGCTTGTAGACCTCGGGATTAACCCCATTGGTCTTGACAGTGTCACAGATTTGCAAGAATTCAGCTAAGAACTGATGAGGATCTTCCAATGGAAGTCCATGAAACTTGCAATTTTGTTGCATCAGAGAAACTAATTGAGGCTTAAGCTCAAAGTTGTTTGCTCCAATGGCAGGAATTGAGATGCTTCTCCCATAGAAGTCGGGAGTAGGTGCAGTAAAGTCACCAAGCACCTTTCTTGCATTGTTGGCATTGTTGTTGTTTTTGACTGCCATGTCTTCTTCTCATTTGAAAAGTTCTGTTAGGTCCTCTATAAAGAGTTGTACTTTAGCTTCTTTTAGCTTTCTCTTCAAGGTCCTTTCAAGGTCAGGATCAGCTTCAACAAGAATGCCATTGTCCTTACTCCTGCTCATATGAAAAGAGAGGAGAAGAAAATATGGAATCCTCAATGTCACAGTATAGAGATTCCTTGAGGTGTCAGAGGAAAATAAAAATAGAAGGATGAGGTAGAGAAGAGAGAATTCGAACTTATCAAGAGGGACAGAGTTTGAATTGCTGATAACGGAGAAGTGTTAGTCCTTTAAATAGAAGGATTTGAGAAGAGGGGAAGAATTTTCGAAATTAAAGTAAAAAGATTTTGAAATAATTAAAAGAAATTTTGAAAATTTGGTAAATGATTTTTGAAAACTAAGATTGGGAAAGAAATTAAGTGATTTTTGGAAAAGATTTTGAAATTAGAAATAAAAAAGATATGATTAAAAATTAATTTTGAAAAAGATGTAATTAAAAAGATATGATTGAGAAGATATGATTGAGAATCAAATTAAAAAGAGAAATTTTTAAAATTAGAGTTGATTACTTGACTAACAGGAAATTAAAAGATATTATTCTAGAATTAAAATTTGATCCTTTCTTAATAAGCAAGTAACAACTTGAAAATTTTGAGTTAAATCATTAATTGTAGCAAGGATTTTCGAAAATAATAATAATTTAAAAAATGGAAAGAAATTGATTTTGAAAAGATATGATTAAAGAGATATGATTTGAAAAAGATTTGATTTTGAAAAATTATGAATATTTGAAAATAAAATCTTCCCTCTAGTGTCCTCCTGGCATTAAACGCCCAGAATGGCATCCATTTTGGCATTTAATGCCCAAAATGCTACCTTTTTGGGCGTTTTAATGCCCAGCCAGGTACCCTGGCTGGCGTTTAAACGCCAGTTTTCCTTCCACACTAGGCGTTTTGAATGCCCAGCTTTTTCTCTATAATTCCTCTACTGCATGTTCTGAATCTTCAATTCTCTGTATTATTGACTTGAAAAGACATGGGTGGAAAACTAAGATTAAACAAATAATGCATGCAGGACACCAAACTTAGAAGTTTGTATACTAAGGACTATAACAATTTGAAAATGCATATGAGAAACAATAAAAGACACAAAACAAGAGAATTTAAAGATCAGAGCAAGGAAATCATCAAGAACAACTTGAAGATCAATGAAGAACATAATGCTTGTAAATTTCTAAAATTAGAATAATGCAATTGACACCAAACTTAAGATTAGACACTAGACTCAAACATAAAATATTTTTTATTTTAAGATTTTATAAATTTTTTTTTGTAATTTTTTTCGAAAATTAAGTGGAAAAAGAGAAAAAAGGACTTCAAAATTCTTAATGAGAATTCCAGGAATCATGCAATGTTAGTCTAAAACACCGGTTCAGGAATTAGACATGGCTTACTAGCCAGCCAAGCTTTCAGTGAAAGCTTCGGTCTAAAACACTAGACATGGCCAATGGCCAGCCAAGCCTTAGCAGATCATTACTTTCAACAGCAAGATTGATAGAAATCAACAAGCTCTTGTGATGATAAGTTGAAACCTCGGTCCAAAAGTTTAGACATGGTTTCACAACCAGCCAGACTTCAACAAATCATCATGAAACTCTAGAAGTCATTCTTAAAAACTCTTAGGAACAAAATGGAAATACATTTTATTTTTTTTTTTGAAATTTTCGAAAATTAAAAGGTAAAAAGCTTAAACATAAAATAAAATTACCTAATCTGAGCAACAAGATGAACCGTCAATTGTCCAAACTCGAACAATCCCTGGCAATAGCGCCAAAAACTTGGTGCACGAAATTGTGATCATCAATGGTGCCAACATCATGGTACGCACAATTGTAATCTCAACTCTTTGTCACAACTCCGCACAACTAACCAGCAAGTGCACTGGGTCGTCCAAGTAATAAACCTTACGTGAGTAAGGGTCGATCCCACGGAGATTGTCGGCTTGAAGCAAGCTATGGTCATCTTGTAAATCTCAGTCAGGCATATTCAAATGGTTATGGAGAATTGATAATTAAAATATGAACAAAACATAAAATAAAGATAGAGATACTTATGCAATTCATTGGTAAGAATTTCAGATAAGCGTATGGAGATGCTTTGTTCCTTCTGAACCTCTGCTTTCCTATTGCCTTCTTCCAATCATTCATACTCCTTTCTATGGCAAGCTGTATGTTGGGTTTCACCGTTGTCAATGGCTACCTCCCGTCCTCTCAGTGAAAATGTTCCAAATGCGTTGTCACCGCATGGCTAATCAGCTGTTGGTTCTCGATCATGTTGGAATAGGATCCATTGATCCTTTTGCGTCTGTCACTACGCCCAACACTCGCGAGTTTGAAGCTCGTCACAGTCATCCCTTCCCTGATCCTACTCGGAATACCACAGACAAGGTTTAGACTTTTCGGACCTCAGAAATGGCCGCCAATTGATTCTAGCCTATACCATGAAGGTTCTAATCTTAGATTAGAAACCTAAGAGATACACATTCAAGCTTGTTTGCATGTAGAACGGAAGTGGTTGTCAGGCACATGTTCATAGGTGAGAATGGTGATGAGTGTCACAGATCATCACATTCATCACGTTGAAGAACGAATGGATATCTTAGAATAGAAATAGGCTTGAGTTGAATAGAAAAACAATAGTACTTTGCATTAATTCATGAGGAACAGCAGAGCTCCACACCTTAATCTATCGTGTGTAGAAACTCCACCGTTGAAAATACATAAGAACAAAAGGGTCTAGGCATGGCCGTGAGGCCAGCCCCCAAACGTGAAAAGGTCTATGAAAGTATGAAAATACAATAGCAAAAGGTCCTATTTATAGAAAACTAGTAGCCTAGGGTTACAAAAATAAGTAATTAATGCAGAAATCTTCTTCTGGGCCCACCTGGTGTGTGCTTGGACTGAGCATTGAAGCTTTCATGTGTAGAGACTTTTCTTGGAGTTAAACGCCAGCTTTTGTGCCAGTTTGGGCGTTTAACTCCAACTTTTATGCCAGTTCTGGCGTTTTGACGCCAGAATTTCTATGATAACTTGGAACACCGATTTGGGCCATTAAATCTCGAGCAAAGTATGAACTATTATATAATGCTAGAAAGTCCAAGATGTCTACTTTCCAACGCAATTAAGAGCGCGCCAATTGGACTTCTGTAGCTCCAGAAAATCCACTTCGAGTGCAGAGAGGTCAGAATCCAACACCATCTGTAGTCCTTTTTCAGCCTCTGAATCAGATTTTTGCTCAGGTCCCTCAATTTCAGCCAGAAAATACTTGAAATCACAGAAAAATACACAAACTCATAGTAAAGTCCAGAAATGTAATTTTTATTTAAAAACTAATAAAAACATAATAAAAACTAACTAAAATATACTAAAAACAATGCTAAAAAGCGTATAAATTATCCGCTCATCAGTGTTGTTGATTTTGCTCCTAACAATATTGCCCACATTGTTGGGAACGAAAATCTTGGCTTCTCATTGCTAATGTTTTCTAGAGCTTTTATCAAACTCTTCCAAAACATTTTTTAATAACCATATCTTGTTTCATATTGGCCTTTGAAAAAAGAATTAAATCATCTGCGAAGCATAGAGTGAGAAGGTTCTTATCATCCTTCTTAAGGTGGATCGGTTCTTAAAATTTGTGCTCACAAGCAGCACTGATTAATTGTGATAACTTTTTAATGCATTGGACAAAAATTTAGGATGAAATTGGGTCTCCTTGGCGAATGTTCTTAGTTGGCGTAAATTCTCCCAAGGCCTCTCCATTCCATAGAATCCTCATTTCAGCCATTGAGATACAAGTATGTTATGTTTGTTTACAGACATGAGACACTGAGACAGAGACACAAAATCATATTTGGCAGATGGGATATGGATATAGATATTATGTCGAGAGACATTGAATTAGAGAAAAGACACAAAGACACTAACAAAATATACAACTTATTTTTTTAATTTTTTTACAATTATATTTTTATCATTATATTTTATCCTAATATTTTTGTATGAAAAAAAAAGAGAAAACTAGAATTTCATAATTTGTTTTTGTATGAAAAAAGAGAGTAAATTAGAATTTTATAATTTGTTCTTTCTTATATTCAGTTTAACACCAAACAAGATATAAGAATATTAATTTTTTTGTCTCTGTCCTTAGTTTTGATGCGTGTGCATCTTGTACCCTTTTCCCCTGAGTTTTCTAGTCATTTTTAGTTAGAATTTATTAGGTTTTATTATATTTTAGTGCAAAAATTCTCTTTGGATGCTACTTTGAGTTTTTGTGGTGTTTTTTTTATTTCAGGTGAAATTTGGGCGAATTTGGCAAAGTTTTGTGCAAAAACAAAGGAAGAAAGTGGATGTTGTCAACCCTGACCTCCTTGCATTCTAACGAGCATAACTTAAGCTACAAGGATCCAATTGACACGGTTCAAACAGAGTTAGAAAGCTAACTTTCAAAGCTTTCCAACAATATATAATAGTCTATATTTTTCTTCAGGAATTACTGCCAATTACGGCGTTAAACGCCGAGCCTAGCATTTAGCACCCAGGAAGGACAGAACCAGCGCCCAAGCATTGCAAAATCTGGTGCTGAACGCCACCAAAGTGGCGCCAAATGCCTACAACAGCCCCGGACCCGAGAAATTTTCATAATTAATGAAGATTTGAGGACACCAAGCTTAAATTACAAGGAGGATCATTAGTTAGAGAGTCGTTAAGAAAAGATTTGATTTGATTAGATTTGATTTTATTTTTATTTAGTTTTAGTTTGAATGATTAGATATGATTTCGTTTTGATTTATTTTGAATTTGAATTCTAGGTTTAGTCTTAGAGGTTCTACTATATATAGGGGACTTCCTTCCTCCCCAAGGGGTAACACCTCCCGAAGGGGATCCTCTCCTCTTCCGGACATTCATACTTTTCTCTGCTAGGGTTTATTTTCTCCATGAGCCACTAAACCTCTATTGTTAAGGTTAGGAGCTCTGTTTATTTCTATGGATTAATATTATTACTTTTCTATTTTAATTAATGTATTGATTCAGTTTCAATGATTGTTTTCGTTCTTCATCTTATGAATCTGAGTGGAACGAGAGTATGACCCTTATTTTACATGAGTTCTTGTGATTCTCGATAGAGTTATCTTGCTTGAACAACATCTTGAAAATAAATTCCTCCTAAATTATTAATTACCTGAACTAATTGGAATATGTTAAATATAATCCTGTTAGCTTTAGGTAATTAGCCATAAATTGCCATGGAATGAATCATGCATTGTTAAAATAGTTGGTAAGAACTTTTAATCCTGCAAAGTGAACATCTCCGAAACCTTAACTATTTTCTCTCACTGTTTTTACCCCCAAACCTTTTATTTGCTTTCTTTATTCTCTTGTTTATTGTTTTATGTGAATTACACCATCAAATAACTTTTTCTGTTCGCCTAACTAAGCCAATTGGATAACCATTGTTGCTTAATTCATCAGTCCTCATGGAAACGACCCTCACTCACCAGAGATATTGCTTGGACGACCTGGTGCATTTGCCGGTTCAGTTGTGGATATTCTCAAGTCTGCACCAAGTCTCTTGTTTATAGTATCATGTCTTGTCTTGTTCTCAAAACCAAATGCAACCTTATAGACCATATCAATAAAGTAGGTTCGTAATCCAATATCTATAATAGTCTCCTTGATAAAGCTCCATTTCAATCTATTATTGGTCTCCTGGAGATCAATTTTAATTGCATCCATCCTTTATTTCCCTTTTTATTCCTCATGGAGTGGATTGGAAAATTGTCAGAGCTGTGTCTTCGAGAAACGAAACTATACAGTGTTGGCTTGACAAGTTTATCCATCACTAATGCTTGAGCATCTTTAATTGCCTTTTTTAATTATTTATTTCAATAAAGTTAGTGAATTCCTTATTCTTAATTGAGATTTTAGTGATTTTAATCAATATTCCTTGAAGTCGCTTTGCGCTTTCGTATGCGTAGAAAAGTGTTGAAAATAAGCAAGAACAAGGATGAAAAGGAGCAAGCAATCATAGCACTAACGTGTAACGTCCAAACTTTTAGAATGTCATAATCGTACTAAAAATAAGGTGTTACTAATTTGTTTTCCTTTATTATCTATTTAATACTGAGCCTTTAGGTCGATATCGCACTTCAATTTTAAGAAAAAGCCAAAAAATTTTGTTTTTATTTAATAAAAATTACATGTCAAATATCTCCAAGCAATATTAATCACATAATTATAAATAATGATAAATCTTATACAAATGAATCCAAAACAAAACTCAGATACAACACCTATCCCTCTATATAAAATAAAATCTTAATTGACAAGAGTGAGGGGACTTTATAAAAGCATCTAGATTCAGAAATAAAATTCATTATCCGTCCGTAGCTTCACATTGAGTCTTTAAGCCTGTAACACTGAAAGGGTGGGAAATTTTAGGGTGAGAACTAACCACACATTCTCAGCAGAGGTCGAGAATGCCGTGAAAGTAAAGAATAAAATGCAAATAGTTAATTTAGTTCAAAAATGTTTATTTTCATTACTTTCATAAAACAGTTCAAGTTATAAAAGTAAAATGCATACACAAGTAAATCAGACAATACAGATAAACAAATAATGCACACATCAATCAAATAGCAAAATAATGTAAATAAAGCAACACAGTACAAGCACACCCTAACAAGTTACTCAAATAATGCATATGATGAATGTCTAGCCCTAGTGCAAGTAATGAGCTCATCTGTCAGTTTCAACCCGCTCCCAATGTAACCCAGCATCCTTAGCCGGATATGGCTTTTCCAGAAATAAACACACCATAGCAACCCTCTGTAGGTGAACTTCGGCCTATAGAAATGGCGCCTCTATAAGTGAACTTCGGCTTACAAGAATAGTAACTTTTTGTAGGTGAACTTCGGCCTACAATAATAGTTCCTCTGTAAGTGAACTTTGGCTTATAGGAATAACAACTCTCTATAGGTGAACTTCGGCCTACAGGAGCAACATCCTGAGATACACAATTGATATTCACTGTAGATCAGATGAACTTCGGCCTATAGGAATAACAACACTTTGTAGGTGAACTTTGGCCTACAGGACCTCTAAGGCTAATAGAAAAGCAGCAGATAATCAACAAATATTTCTCAAAATATCTAGCATTAACATTGAAATCCATCTCAATTCCTTTACAACTTAAAAATCGCTTAAACCATATGAAAACTAACATTTTTCAAGCTTGAATTCATTACTTTTAAGTTGAACCAATTCAGTTTTTCACCTTTCCACAAATATAAAAGCTAAATAAAGCATGTAACACTAAGATTCATTTTTAATTTCACAAACCCATGGCCGTCACCAAAACATCCTCAATACTTTATCTTCTTTTCTATTATTAATATATCAAACGAACTCATAATTGCACAAACTTTATGTCTAGGAGACCGTCTCAGACTAAACTTTCTAAAAAATTAAAAATCATAATTTTCTAGTTACTCTAGCCTCAAAAATAGAGAAAAAACCGTTACTGTTTTGTAGTGTTTAAAAATAGAAAATAGACTTGTTAAATCTAAATAAAATCAAGTAAAATCTAAATTAAATCTAATAACCCTCAAAATTAATATGGTTCAATTAGACTTATTTAAGTTTCTTTTTCGTTCGGTTTCAGGTCATTACCATTTTTAATGCATAAGTTATGTAGCTTGAAAGTTGAGTAATTTCTGTAGAGTTCTGTTTTAAAATCCAATGAACATATCCTCTTCTAAGTTTCATAACTTATTAAAATATGAACAGACCTAAAATTTAAGTCACACATGCTAAAAACACTTAGTTTTCACTACCATTGGTTGTACCTCAATATTCATCCATAATAAAAAGTTATAGACTTACAAACTTATTTAATGCATGTGCATCTTTGGTAGTTTTTAGTTGTTATTTTAGTTACTTTTTAGTTTATTTTCATGCAATTTTAGTTAATAAACAAGTGATTTCATGAAATATCTCTGCATGTAATGGATCATCAAGCTTGAGTTGAAATTGTGACTATTTTATGAATATAAAAGGTGAATTTGATGCAATAGAATGCTGGTGCACGAAATCACAATCACACTTTTGCAATTCCGCACAACTAACCAGCAAGTGCACTGGGTCGTCTAAGTAATACCTTATGTGAGTAAGGGTCAATCCCACGGAGATTGTTGTATTGAAGCAAGCTATGTTTATCTTGTAACTCTTAGTCAGGATATCAATAATTCTTAGATTTAATTGTAAAAAGTAAAAGAATATGAAATAAATACTTGTTATGCAGTAATGGAGAACAGGTTGAGGTTTTGGAGATGCTCTGTCTTCTGAATTTCTGCTTTCCTACTGTCTTCTTCTTCATGCACGCAAGGTTCCTTCCATGGTAAGTTGTATGTTGGTGGATCACCGTTGTCAATGGCTACCATCCGTCCTCTCAGTGAAAATGGTCCAAATGCGCTGTCACCGCACGGCTAATCATCGGTCGATTCTCACTCATGCTGGAATGGGATCCATTGATCCTTTTGCGTCTGTCACTACGCCCAGAACTTGTGAGTTTGAAGCTCGTCACAGTCATCCTATCCCAGATCCTACTCAGAATACCACAGACAAGGTTTAGACGTTCCGAATCTCAAGAATGCTGCCAATTGATTCTAGCTTATACCACGAAGATTCTGATCTCAACCAGGAGGCTAAGAGATAAGCACTCAGTCTAAGGTAGAACAGAGGTGGTTGTCAGGCACGCATTCATAGGTTGAGAATGGTGATGAGTGTCACAGATCATCACATTCATCAAGTTGAAGTACGAGTGAATATCTTAGAATGGAAGCAAGCGTGATTGAATGGAAAACAGTAGTAATTGCATTAATTCATCAAAACACAGCAGAGCTCCTCACCCCCAACCATGGGGTTTAGAGACTCATGCCATAGAAGATACAATATTAAACGTGTAGAGTGTCATGAGGTACAGGATGAATCACTAAAAGTAGTTTTTATAATAAACTAGTGACCTAGGGTTACAGAAAAATGAGTAAGCTAGAATAGTTAGTATAAAAATCCACTTTCGGGGCCCACTTGGTGTGTGCTTGGGCTGAGCATTGAAGCTTTCACGTGTAGAGACGTTTCTTAGAGTTAAACGCCAGCTTTCGTGCCAGTTTGGGCGTTTAACTCCAGCTTTCATGCCAGTTCTAGCGTTTTGACGCCAGAATTTCTATGCTGAATTGGAACGCCGGTTTGGGCCATCAAATCTCAAGCAAAGTATGGACTATTATATATTGCTGGAAAGCCCAGGATGTCTAATTTCCAACACAATTGAGACCGTGCCAATTGGGTTTATTTAGCTTCAGAAAATCCACTTCGAGTGCAGGGAGGTCAGAATCCAACAGCATCTGCAGTCCTTTTTCAGCCTCTGAATCAGATTTTTGCTCAGATCCCTCAATTTCAGCCAGAAAATACTTGAAATCACAGAAAAACACACAAACTCATAGTAAAGTCCAGAAATATGATTTTTGAATAAAAACTAATAAAATCATAATAAAAACTAACTAAAATATACTAAAAACATACTAAAAACAATGCCAAAAAGCGTATAAATTATCCGCTCATCACAACACCAAACTTAAATTGTTGCTTGTCCCCAAGCAACTGATAATCAAATAGGATAAAAAGAAGAGAATATACTATAAATTTCAAATTATCAATGAAACTTAGCTCCAATTAGATGAGCGGGACTAGTAGCTTTTTGCCTCTGAACAGTTTTGGCATCTCACTTTATCCCTTGAAGTTTAGAATGATTGGCATCTCTAGGAACTCAAAATTTAGATAGTGTTATTGATTCTCATAGTTCAGTATTGTTGATTCTTGAACACAGTTACTTTATGAGTCTTGGCCGTGACCCTAAGCATTTTGTCTTCAAGTATTACCACCGGATACATAAATGCTACAGACACATAACTGGGTGAACCTTTTCAGATTGTGACTCATCTTTGCTAAAGTCCCCAATTAGAGGTGTCCAGAGCTCTTAAGCACACTTTTTTTCCTTTGGACCACGACTTTAACCGCTCAGTCTCAAGTTTTTACTTGACACCTTCACACCACAAGCACATGGTTAGGGACAGCTTGGTTTAGCGGCTTAGGCCAGGATTTTATTCCTGTGGGCCCTCCTATCCACTGATGCTCAAAGCCTTGGATCCTTTTTATTACCCTTGCCTTTTTGTTTAAAGGGTTATTGGCTTTTTTTTTTCTTTTTTTTCTTTTCGCCAAATATGTTTTTTTTTCACTGCTTTTTCTTGCTTCAAGAATCAATTTTTTTATGATTTTTCAGATTATCAATAAAATTTCTCTTTTTCATTATTCTTTCAAGAGCCAACAAATTTAACATTCATAAACAACAAATTCAAAAGACATATGCACTTTTCAAGCATTCATTCAGAAAACAAAAAGTATTGTCACCACATCAAAATAATTAAACTAGTTTCAAGGATGAATTCGAAATCATGTACTTATTGTTCTTTTGTGATTTAAAACATTTTTCCTTTAAGAAAGGTGATGGATTCATAGGACATTCATAGCTTTAGGACATAAACTTTAAAAAAAAATTTTAATTATGGAAAAAAAATAAGACTCAAAAATAAATATAAGAGCAGACCAATAATAGTAGAAGACAGAAATTAAAAACAGAAAAATAAATGACTCTTAAAATAGATTCCTAATAATAAAGGTTATCACAGAGTTAGGACTCAACAACCTTGATTTTGAGAAGTGGATGCTCCTTCAATCTGTGGGGTGTTTGATCCTTCAAGGGAGAGCTTCTGGCGCTTCAGCTCCTGTAGCTCACGCCCCTGCTTCTCCTGTTCCTTAAGCAGCTTGCAGAGCATGCAGTTTTGATTCTGCTGTTCTTCCTTAAGTTGATCCATAGCTTCTTGCAGCTTGGCGACAGATGCTTCTAGGCGGGTCCAGTAGTCAATTTCAGGGATTTCTGGGAGGAACTCCTGCGCCCTCCTTTTGATGGAGTTGTCTTGCACTTGTTGCCCTTCCATTGACTACTTGGTGATTGGGTGTTCGATTGGGATGAATTCATCTACTCCCATCCTCACCCCAGCATCTTTACATAGTAGAGAAATTAAGCTTGGGTATGCCAGTTTGGCATCAGTGGAGTTCTTGTTTGCAATTGTGTAAATCTCACAAGAAATTAGATGATGAATCTCCACTTTGTTTCCCAGCATAATACAATGAATCATCACTGCTCTTTTGACAGTAACCTCAGAACGGTTGCTAGTGGGCAGTATGGAACGCCCAATGAAGTCCAACCAGCCTCTTGTGACTGGTTTGAGATCTCCTCTCTTGAGTTGGTTTGGGACACCTTTTGAATTGGTTATCCACTTAGTTCCAGGGAGGCATATGTCCTCTAGAACTTGGTCCAACCCCTTATCCTCTCTCACCATTCTCCTATTAAAGGATTCTGGATCATCTTGTAGTTGAGGCAGTTTGAAGACCTCTCTTATTTTGTCCAGATGGAAGTAAATAATCCTTCCTCTGACCATGGTTCGGTAGGTATGAAAGGCGGTTCCAGTTATTCTCTGCTTATCTGTCAGCCACAGATTTGAATAGAATTCCTGAACCATGTTTCTTCCAACCCTTGTTTCAAGATTAGCTAGAATTTTCCATCCTCTGTTTTGAATTTGCTCTTGGATCTCCGGATATTCGTCTTCTTTTAGATCGAATTTAACATCCGGGATCACTAATCTTAGACCCATTATTTTATGGTAATGGTCTGCATGTTCTTTGGTGAAGAACCTCTCTTGATTCCAAAGACTCTTTGGAGTATTCTCTTTCTTGCCTCTTGAATTGGTTTGTTTTCCCTTAGGAGCCATGATCTTGATGAGTCTTAGCTCGGTGATCACGGAAAAACACACCAAACTTAGAGGTTTACTTGCCCTCAAGCAAAAGAAAGGAAAGGGGAGAGAGAGAAGGAGAGATGGGGATGGCCGAATGTGTATTTATAAGTGGATGGGAGGGATTTCGAAAATTTGAAAAAGATATGACATAAAGATATGATTGGTGGAAGAAAATAGAGTCATGATATGAAAAAGATGAGATTTTTAAATGGAAAAGATATAAAGAGGTTAAATCTGAAAATTTGTTTATGCATCTAAGAATTAAGAGATGATATGATGAGTTGGAAAAGATTTGGAAAGATATTGAAAAGATACTTGAGTTTTTGAAGAAGATTTAGGAAGGATTTGAAAGAAATTTGAAAAGAGATTTAGAAAATTGTTGAATTTTTGAAAATTGAGGGTGAATGATGAAAGTTTGAAACATATTTATGCAAAAAATTATAAGTCAAAACATGAAAATTTGAAAAATTTTGAAGTGGAAAACAAAATCCTCCCCCTGTCTTTCTGGCGTTAAACGCCCAGAATGGTATCCATTCTGGCGTTTAACGCCCATATGTTGGCCATTGTGAGCGTTTAACGCCCAGCCAGGTACCCTGGCTGGCATTAAACGCCAAAAATTTTTTGTTACTGGGCGTTTTTCTGAACACCCAGGATGCTGCAATTCTGGCGTTAAACGCCCAGAATGGTATCCATTCTGGCGTTTAACACCCAAAATACCCCTTACTGGCGTTTTCTTGCCAATGAGCTCCTTTTCTCTGCTTTTTACGCTGAATCCTTCTGTAACTCTGTGAATTCCTACAATTTGATGATTAATCTTAAAGAGAATTTATATTAAACTTCTCTAAGTATTAACGAATAACTTGCTAATGGCTGGGTTGCCTCCCAACAAGCGCTTCTTTATTGTCTTTAGCTGGACCTTGACTGAGCTTTATTCAAGCCTCAGTTTTGAGCATTCTTGCTCAAAATTGCTTTCAAGATAATGTTTGATTCTCTGTCCATTAACAATGAACTTTTTGTCAGAGTCAAAATCCTGAAGCTCAATATATCCATATGGTGATACACTTGTAATCACATATGGTCCCCTCCACCGAGATTTCAATTTCTCGGGGAATAGTCTGAGCCTAGAGTTAAATAGCAGAACATTCTATCCTGGTTTAAAGACTCTAGATGACAGTTTCTTGTCATGCCACTTTTTTGCTTTCTCCTTATAAATTTTAGCATTTTCAAAAGCATTGAGTCTGAATTCCTCTAGCTCATTCAGCTGGAGTAATCTTTTCTCTCCAGCTAACTTGGTGTCCAGGTTTAGGAATCTGGTTGCCCAATAGGCCTTATGTTCCAGTTCCACGGGCAGATGACAGGCCTTGCCATACACAAGCTGGTAGGGAGAGGTTCCTATAGGAGTCTTGAATGCTGTTCTGTATGCCCAAAGAGCATCATCCAAGCTTTTTGCCCAATCCTTTCTACGGGCAATTACAGTCCGTTCCAGGATTCTTTTTAGTTCTCTATTAGAGACTTCCGCCTGCCCATTTGTCTGTGGGTGATATGGAGTTGCTACTTTGTGGCTAATTCTATATCGAACCATAGCAGAGTATAGCTGTTTATTGCAGAAATGAGTGCCCCCGTCACTGATTAATACTCTGGGGACGCCAAATCTGCTGAAGATATATTTCTGAAGGAATTTCAGCACGGTCTTAGTATCGTTAGTGGGTGTGGCAATTGCTTCTACCCATTTAGATACATAGTCTACCGCCACCAGAATGTAAGTGTTTGAGTATGATGGTGGGAAAGGACCCATGAAGTCAATACCCCATACATCAAACAACTCAATATCTAAGATCCCTTGTTGAGGCATGGCATAACCATGGGGCAAGTTGCCAGCTCTTTGACAACTGTCACAGTTACGCACAAACTCTCGGGCATCTCTATAGAGAGTAGGCCAGTAGAAGCCACATTAGAGGACCTTAGTGGCTGTTCGCTCACCTCCAAAATGTCCTCCATATTGTGATCCATGGCAGTGCCATAGGATCTTTTGTGCCTCTTCTCTGGGTACGCATCTGCAGATCATTCCGTCTGCACATCTCTTAAAGAGATATGGTTAATCCCATAAGTAGTACTTTGCATCGGAAATTAGTTTTTTTGTTTGCACTCTGCTATACTCCTTGGGTATGAACCTCACAGCTTTATAATTTGTAATGTCTGTAAACCATGATGCTTCCTGAATGGCGAAGAGTTGCTCATCAGGAAAGGTCTCAGATATCTCAGTAGGAGGGAGGGACGCCCCTGCTACTGGTTCTATCCGGGACAGGTGATCAGCTACCTGGTTCTCTACCCCTTTTCTGTCTCTTATTTCTATATCAAACTCTTGCAAAAGCAACACCCATCTTATGAGTCTGGGTTTTGAATCCTGCTTTGTGAGTAGGTATTTAAGAGCAGCATGATCAGTATACACAATCACCTTTGAACCTACTAAATAGGATCGAAATTTGTCAATGGCATAAACCACTGCAAGCAACTCTTTTTCCGTGGTTGTGTAATTCTTCTGTGCATCATTTAAAACACGGCTAGCATAGTAAATGACGTACAGAAACTTGTTATGCCTCTGTCCCAATACTGCACCAATGGCATGGTCACTGGCATCACACATTAGTTCGAATGGTAATGTCCAGTCTGGTGCAGAGATGACTGGTGCTATGACCAGCTTAGCTTTCAGGGTTTCAAACGCCTACAGACACTCTGTGTCAAAGATAAATGGTGTATCAGCAGCTAGCAGATTACTCAGAAATTTTGCGATTTTTGAAAAATCCTTTATAAACCTCCTGTAGAATTCTGCATGTCCCAAAAAGCTTCTGATTGCCTTTACATTGGCAAGTGGTGGTAATTTTTCAATTACCTCTACCTTAGCTTGATCCACCTCTATTCCCTTGTTTGAAATTTTATGTCCAAGGACAATTCCTTCAGTCACCATAAAGTGACATTTTTCCCAGTTTAAAACTAGGTTGGTCTCTTGGCATCTTTTCAGAACAAGTGCTAAATGGTCATGACAGGAGCTGAATAAGTCTCCGAATACTGAAAAGTCATCCATGAAGACTTCCAAAAATTTCTCTACTATATCAGAGAAGATAGAAAGCATGCACCTCTGAAAGAATGCAGGTGCATTGCACAGACCAAAAGGCATCCTTCTGTAGGCAAATACTCCAGATGGACATGTGAATGCTATTTTCTCTTGGTCTTGAGGATCTACTGCAATTTGGTTGTAACCTGAATAGCCAACTAAAAAGCAGTAATAATCATGACCTGCTAGTCTCTCTAGCATATGGTCTATGAATGGTAAAGGAAAATGATCCTTTCTGGTGGCTGTATTGATCCTTCTGTTGTCAATACACATACGCCACCCTGTAACTGTTCTTGTGGGAACCAGTTCATTCTTTTCGTTGTGAACCACTGTCATGCCTCCCTTTTTGGGTACAACTTGGACAGGGCTTACCCAGGGGCTATCAGAAATAGGATAAATAATCCCAGCCTCTAGTAACTTAATGACCTCTTTCTGCACCACCTCCTTCATGGCTGGATTTAGCCGCCTCTGTGGTTGAACCACTGGCTTAGCATCATCCTCCAATAGGATCTTGTGCATGCATCTTGCTGGGCTAATGCCTTTAAGATCACTTATGGACCACCCAAGAGCTATCTTGTGTGTCCTTAGTACTTGAATTAGTGCTTTCTCTTCCTGTGGATTTAAAGCAGAGCTTATGATCACTGGAAAAATGTTACCTTCTCCCAGAAATGCATATTTCAGGGATGGTGGTAGTGGTTTGAGCTCGGGTTTAAGAGGCTTATCCTCTTCCTGAGGAATTTTCAGAGGTTCTTTTATTTCCTCTGATTCCTCCAGATCAGGCTGAACATCTTTAAAGATGTCCTCTAGCTCTGATTCGAGACTTTCAGTCATATTGATCTCTTCCACCAAAGAGTCAATAATATCAGTGCTTATGCAGTCATTTGATGTGTCTGGATGCTGCATAGCTTTGACAGCATTTAACTTGAACTCATCCTCATTGACTCTCAGGGTCACTTCCCCTTTTTGTACATCAATAAGAGTTCGTCTAGTTGCTAGGAAAGGTCTTCCTAGAATGAGAGTTGCACTCTGGTGCTCCTCCATTTCTAGTACTACAAAGTCAGTGGGAAAGGAAAATGGCCCAACCTTGACAATCATGTCCTCAATTATGCCTGATGAATATTTAATGGAGCCATCAGCAAGTTGAAGACATATCCGGGTTGGTTTGACTTCTTCAATCAAGCCAAGCTTTCTAATAGTGGATGCAGGTATTAGGTTGATACTTGCTCCAAGGTCACATAGAGCTGTCTTGGTACAAGCACCCTCTAATGTGCACGGTATTATAAAGCTTCTTAGATCTTGAAGCTTCTCTGGTAAGCTTTTCAAAATGACTGCACTGCATTCTTCAGTGAGAAACACTTTTTCAGTTTCTCTCCAATCCTTTTTATGACTTAAGATCTCTTTCATGAACTTAGCATAAGAGGGTATTTGCTCAAGTGCCTCTGTAAATGGGATCTTTATCTCAAGAGTCCTGAGATAGTCTGTAAAGCGGGCAAATTGTTTATCCTGCTCCACTTGGCGGAGTTTCTGAGGATAAGGCATCTTGGCTTTATATTCTTCAACCTTAGTTGCTGCAGGTTTATTCCCTACAGAGGTGGTTGGAGAAGCCTTCTTAGAGGGGTTACTATCAGCACTTGCAGGTGTCTGATCCCTCATTGGCGTTTGAACGCCAGGATTGGGTGCTGGATAGGCGTTTAACGCCAGCTTCCCACTCTTTTCTGGCATTTGAACGCCAGAACTGGGCAAGGAATGGGCGTTCAACGCCAACTTTTCTCCCTTTTCTGGCATTTGAACGCCAGAAGTGGGCATCCATTGGGCTTTTGACGCCAATCTTTCACCCTTTTCTGGCGTTTGAACGCCAGAATTATTCCTCTCTGGGCTCTTGCTATCCTCAGAGGGATTTTGGGCAGTGGTTTGGTCATCCTCTGTCAGTTGTTCCTTTCTTGGCTTTTTGCTACTTTGAGCTGAATTATTCAATGTCTTCCCACTCCTTAGTTGGACAGCTTAGCATTCTTCTGTTATCTGTTTAGATAGCTGCTGTCTTGTTTGATTCAATTGTGCTTCCATATTCTTGTTAGCATTTTTAGTGTCTTGGAGCATCTCTTCAAATTCTGCTAATTATTTTGTCATAAGGAGTAATTGCTGATTAAGTTCAGCAATCTGTTCTTGAGGATTAGGGTCAGTAGTTACTGTCCTAGCCTCTTCTTTTATAAAGAACGCACTGCTTGAGTACAGATGTTGATTTCTAGCAACCGTGTCAATAAGTTCTTGAGCTTCTTCAATTGTCTTTCTCATGTGTATGGATCCACCAGCTGAGTAGTCTAGAGACATTTGAGCTCTTTCTGTAAGCCCATAGTAGAAGATGTCTAACTGTACCCACTCTGAAAACATTTCAGAGGGGCATTTTCTTAGCATCCCTCTGTACCTCTCCCAGGCATTATAAAGGGATTCATGATCCTCTTGTTTAAAGCCTTGGATGTCCAGCCTCAGCTGTGTCATCTTTTTTGGAGGGTAAAATTAATTCAGGAATTTGTCTGATAGCTGTCTCCATGTTTTTATACTTACTGTGGGTTGATTATTTAACCACTTTTTAGCTTGATCTTTTATAGCAAATGGAAACAGTAACAATCTATAGACATCCTGATCCACTTCTTTATCATGTACTGTGTCAGCAATTTGTAGGAACTGTGCCAGAAACTCAGTAAGTTCTTCTTGTGGAAGACCGGAATATTGGCAATTTTGCTGCACCATGATAATGAGCTGAGGATTTAGCTCAAAACTGCTTGCTTTGATGGGAGGTATACAGATACTACTCCTATATGCAGCTGTAATGGGGTTAGCATATGACCCCAGAGTCCTTCTGGACTGTTCATTTCCACTTATGTCCATGATGGAGAAAAGGGAATTGATATGGATTGCAATTAAATTATATTTTTAAATTTTATTTTATTATTTTTTTTTAATTAAAAGTAATCGAAAAAAATAAAACAAAATAAATGGAAGATAAAATAGAACTTTCGAAAATTAGAAGAAAATAAAAGCAAATTGAAAACTAAATTAATTAATTGATTAAAAAGATTTTGGAAATTAGCAATCAAAAAGATATGATTGAAAATTATTTTAAAAAGATATGATTGAGAAGATATGATTGCAATTTATTAAAAAAAAGATATGATTGAAAAGATATGATTGAAGAAATTAAAAAGATTTGAATTTTGAAAAAGATTTGGAAAGATCAATTTTTGAAATTAGAATTTTGACTTGACTAAAAAAATATGATTTTGAAAATCTTTGACTAATTTAATGCAAAATTTCGAAATTTATGAGTAAAATAAGGAACAGATGTTTTTTTTAATTTTTGAATTTTAATGAGGAAAGAGAAAAACAACAAAATGACACTAAACTTAGAAATTTTAGATCAAAACAAAGAGAACAAACAAGAAAACTTTGAATGTCAAGATGAACACCAAGAACACTTTAGAGATCAAGATGAACACCAAGAACAAATTTTTGAAAAATTTTTAAGTAAATAAAAGCACAAAAACAAACCAAACTTAAAATTTTTAGAAAATCAAACACAAATTTTCGAAAATTTAAAGGAAAACACAAAGAAGACACCAAACTTAGAACTTTTAAAGATCAAGAAAGAACTAAGAACATGCAAATTCGAAAAATTAAAAGAAAATAAAAGCATGCAATTGACACCAAACTTAAAATATGAAACTAACTCAAATAAAAGACTAAAATTTAGTGACTCTAAACCAACAAAAATAAATTATTCCTAATCTAAGCAACAAGATAAACCGTCAGTTGTCCAAACTCAAACAATCCCTGGCAATGGCGCCAAAAACTTGGTGTACGAAATCACAATCACACTTTTGCAATTCTGCACAACTAACCAGCAAGTGCACTGGGTCGTCCAAGTAATACCTTACGTGAGTAAGGGTCGATTCCATGGAGATTGTCGGCTTGAAGCAAGCTATGGTTATCTTGTAACTCTTAGTCAGGATATCAATAATTCTTAGATTTAATTGTAAAAAGTAAAAGAACATGAAATAAATACTTGTTATGCAGTAATGGAGAACAGGTTGAGGTTTTGGAGATGCTCTGTCTTCTGAATTTCTGCTTTTCTACCGTCTTCTTCTTCATGCACGCAATGTTCCTTCCATGGCAAGCTGTATGTTGGTGGATCACTGTTGTCAATGGCTACCATCCGTCCTCTCGTGAAAATGGTCCAAATGCGCTGTCACCGCACGGCTAATCATATGTCGGTTCTCACTCATGCTGGAATAGGATCCATTGATCCTTTTGCGTCTGTCACTACGCCCAGCACTTGTGAGTTTGAAGCTCGTCACATTCATCCTATCCCAGATCCTACTCAGAATACCACAGACAAGGTTTAGACATTCTGGATCTCAAGAATGCTGCCAATTGATTCTAGTTTATACCACGAAGATTCTGATTTGAACCAGGAGGCTAAGAGATAAGCACTCAGTCTAAGGTAGAATGGAGGTGGTTGTCAGGCACACATTCATAGGTTGAGAATGGTGATGAGTGTCACAGATCATCACATTCATCAAGTTGAAGTACGAGTGAATATCTTAGAATGGAAGCAAGCGTGATTGAATGAAAAACAGTTGTAATTACATTAATTCATCAAAATACAGCAGAGCTCCTCACCCCCAACCATGGGGTTTAGAGACTCATGCCGTAGAAGATACAATATGAAATGTGTAGAGTGTCGTGAGGTACAGGATGAATCACTAAAAATAGTTTTTATAATAAACTAGTGACCTAGGGTTACAAAAAAAATGAGTAATCTAGAATAGTTAGTGTAAAAATCCACTTCTGGGGCCCACTTGGTGTGTGCTTGGGCTGAGCATTGAAGCTTTCACGTTTAGAGACCTTTCTTGGAGTTAAACGCCAGCTTTTGTGCCAGTTTGGGCGTTTAACTCCAGCTTTCATGCCAGTTCTGGCGTTTTGACGCCAGAATTTATATGGTGACTTGGAACGCCGGTTTGGGCCATCAAATATCGAGCAAAGTATAAACTATTATATATTGCTGGAAAGCTCAGAATGTATACTTTCTAACGCAATTGAGAGCTCGCCAATTGGTCTTCTGTAGCTCCAGAAAATCCACTTCGAGTGCAGGGAGGTCAGAATCCAACAACGTCTGCAGTCCTTTTTCGGCCTCTGAATTAGATTTTTGCTCAGGTCCCTCAATTTCAGCCAGAAAATACCTGAAATCACAGAAAAATACACAAACTCATAGTAAAGTCCAGAAATGTGATTTTTGAATAAAAACTAATAAAAACATAATAAAAACTAACTAAAATATACTAAAAACATACTAAAAACAATGACAAAAAGCGTATAAATTATCCGCTCATCAAAAGCACTAAATGAAGTTGTCGTTATAAGCAATATTATTACACTTGGTATGTTAAGTCATCTTGTATATTATTTTGATGCAATTTATTTGGCTGATGATAGGTGAAGTAGAGACAGGAAAAGCAGAGCCCTAGAGCAGGCCAACTTGGGCATTGGCAATGCCCAACATAGGGAGCCTCACTTCAAACAATGCCCATCATGGGAGCAAGGTGGCGTTGGAAACACCTACTTCTACTAGCATTATTCCAAGACAATGCCCATGCATAATGTTCCAGCGTTGGCAATGCCAAGATTCATGGGGAGTTATTCTCCAACAACGCCAATCAGCCCTGGAAGGTGGAGCTGGCATTGGCAATGCCATGATGAACTGGTGTTAGTTCAAAGTAACGCCTGTGATCTTGGAGCTGGAAATTTTGGAAAGTGTGCATACGCACAAGTACACAAGCTGGGAAAAAAATATAAGGGGCGTTATTCTCCACAACCCCAAGCAGCCCTAGAAGGTGGAGCTGGCGTTGTTAATGCCAGGATGAATTGGCGTTAGTTCAAAGTAACGCCTGCAAACTTGGAGCTGAAAATTTTGGCAAGTGTGCGTATGCACACCTCTGTGCGTACGCACAGGTACACAAGCCAGGGACACCCTTGGAAGGAGGAGATGGCATTGGCAACGCCAGGCTGAAATGGCGTCATTTTAGGATAACGCTTACGACACTTGAGGATTGACAATTCAACAAGTGTGCATACGCACACATCTATGCGTATGCACAGGTACAAAAATTGGGAAAAATAAAAAGGGGCGTTGGCAATGCCCAACACAGGGGACGTTATCTCCAAGTAACGCCAGCAGGGAGTTGGCAATGCCAAAAGAAGGAGGTGTTAGTAGAAAATAACGCCCAAGTCTCTCAATACCTCCAACCCAAGCCCAACAAAGCCTACTCTTAGAACAGATTTCGAAGGCATTTAAGTTGAGAACTAGTATAAATAGGGAGGGTTTTGAACTAATGAGGGGGCTTTTAAATCACTACACTTTTGGCTTTTGAGCTTTACATCACTTCACTGTTTGCTTTTGCTTGTACTTGATTATTAGTTAAATTTCCAGTTTTTACTTTTCTAGTTTTGAACTTTTGTAATAGAGCAATGAGTCACTAAATCCCTCATTCATTAGGGGGATGAGCTCTACAAAGATTGAAATAAATTGATGTTCATCTTCTTCTCTTCTTGATTCTATCTTTGTTTATCTAAGAGAGAGTTTTTGATCTTCAAATATCCAATTCAATCGGAAGAGGGATCGGATCTATTAGAATTTTATGTAAACCTTGGAAAAGGAATCATAGTAATTCAGTTTGAAACTCTCTTCTCACAATGAATTTGATTTTGATTTAGAGCTTGATATTGTGACATGTAATCACTCTGAAATTGGGATCTTAGGATTTGTGTGGCTTGGGATTTGAATTCAAGCTTCACCTCTTTTCATGAGCATTGGATCAAGGAATTGGCATTTGATCATGTTTAGAGAAATTGAGTGACTGAGGAATTAGAACTCAATTACTTATGATCCGCCAGAGATCTAACATTACATGAACAAGAGGAAAGAGAAGTTCATTGATTCAGGAAGATCTAGCATCTCCAATTCCTAATGACTTTTAATTCATAAGTAGCTCCTTATCTCCTTTTGATTTCCTTCCTGATTGCTTATTCTCTTAATGTTCATTGTTCTTAATTCCTTTTCCTTTCCGCAATTTAATTTCCTTGTTATTTACTCTTCCCTTATTTACATTCCAGCAATTTAAGCTTATGCACTTTAAATTTCGAGCCATTTACTTTCCTCTCTCTATTTCCAGCCATTCAATTTTCTGCTATTTACATTTTAGTAATTTATTTTACTATTAAGATCTCTAATGATCACTCAAACCACATTAATCTAATTGTTTGACTAGAATGACCAATTGATTAAAGTTGATTAATCTCTCAATCCTCGTGGGATCGACCTCATTCTCAATGAGTTATTACTTGATTACGACCCGGTGCACTTGCTGGTGGATATTGCTCATCAATTCCGTATCATGTTTTTGGCTCCGTTGCCGGGGATTAATTGTAATTAACAAACTACCGGTTGATTGATTACCTAGATTAGACATTTTTTTTCTTTGTTTTAGTCATTTATTTTCTTTTATTCTTTTATTTTGTCACTTAACTGTTTGTGATATTGCCTCACTAAGAATTCCTTATTTGTGACATAAAGAATTTCAATTTCTCTTGGTGATTGTATTTGCTATAGGATATTTGTAAGAAAGAATGGAGTATACATCACCCTTTGGTCAATCAAATTGCATGGGATATTTTCTACCACCCCAAAATGATTCATGTTACTATCCTAATGGTGGCTGGAAATATCAAGAACAAGGAATCATGGGGTTTAAGCAATCAAACCAAATGGGATACTTCCCAGGGCCACAAAATGATCTATATTTTGATGAATTTATTTAACAACTACTCAAGTTGTGGTTGGGAAGGTGAAAATCAAAGAGAATTCAATGATCCATACCCCATTTATAAATATTTTTGTTATGAGTCTTTAACTCTTTTCATTGGGAAAGAGAGCTCTATTGCAATTTAACAGATTAATTTGTTTTCCTTACACAGTATGAATGACCAAGCTGTTCCAAGCATAGATTAGCACTTCCACCATCCGTCATCAAACTCATAAAATCATCATTCAAGCCATAAATCACTTTTTCTTAATTCACTTTACTTTGAAATCAAAAATCAATTCTTTTCTGCCCTGGCTTTAAAATTTCCATTCTTCAAATCATTTCAGGCTCATAAGCCACTTTTACTCAAAGTACGTTCCCTTTTCAAAACAAAGCCACCTTCGGCATCCTCTTTCCAAAACTTCCAAAACCATGGCAAATTAAAGATCTCTTCTGAAATATTCAAAATCATCCATCCAAAAATAGGATTTTGTAACAAAAGTTTCTCGGTAGGGTCTCAAGTCTTTAGGGAAGAATAACATAATTCATGTCCTCAAATTCTTTTAAAAACTGTAAAACCTTAATTTCCTTGATTTGAATAAATAAAAATAAGAATAGAATTTAGGCCAAACCAAGTCGTGTAATCAGTTACTCCAACCACATTTTCAAAATCCTTTCTTTTACTTAAACTGAAACTAATTTCAACGCCATGCTAAAAATCTGAAACGTTTCCAACGGCTCAGAAATCACTTTAGTTTTTCTAAACCCGAACTTTAAAGGATAATTTAAACTTTTTCCAAAACATCATAAAAAATAAGGTTTATCCATCAAGATTCAAGTTCTTTCAAAACCACTGAATTTCCTCCAATTGAACTCCTCAAGTTAATTTCAAAGACATAAACATTTTCACCTTTAAAACAGCTTAAGACACAAGCTCCTTCTAAATGTCTTGCACCCAAAGGTAAAAATACTTTTCTTAAGAAACAGAGCTGAATCATAGTTCTCTTTTCAATAATTCATTTCGAAACACAATTCTTCACCTTTGTAAAAAGTTCAAGTAAAATGGTACAAGTCTTAGATTCATAACTCTCCAAATAATACTTCGAATAGAATCTCAGATTTTGGTAGAAATTTCGGCAGCACCTCCCCTAAAACATGGACTCTGCCACCCTATCCGAGTCCCATCCAAACCATTCCACAACCCTCTTTAAAGGGTTCAAAACCAAATCAGCTCAAAATCCAACTGAATCCAAAGGTGCATTTCCATTTTCATATTTCAAGAAAACCAAATCAAACTCAAATCAATTTCCAACGGATTAAACTTGATTTCAAAGCTTTAAAGAAGCGACTTTAAAGAAACACTTCAAAACTGTCTGTTTCAAAAAACCAAATAATAATCGAATCAACCAGGAATTCATATTCATCCAAGACAACCAACATTACATAAGACTTATACAATCACTCAAAGATACATTTTTACCACATAATATCCATATATAATAATTTTAATTTATAAAATATGCTTTCTGAAAAGGCCTCTACCTTGATACGTGAAACCATAGCCCAAACACCTCACAGAGGTCGTTTCACCTCAACCTGAATTGACGGCAACCAAAACCACGGCTCCACTTGCTCTCTCTCAAAAGCAGAAACAGCTTCAAATGCCACAAAAAAACTCGGATTCTAACTCCTAAAACCATTAACATCACAAATAATTTATTACACGGAACAGAACACTAACGCAGGGCTTTCAAAACAGAAATACTTACTGAACTAGCGAAACAAACAGTGGCGGGCTCTGAACCAGTTTGGCAGCAGCCTCGGCAGCCACCTCAAGTGGCAGCAGCGGCCGGACTTCGGCGATAGTGACTGAAACCCACATACAGAGACGATAAAGTTTTCGAAATCTTAAACGAATGAAAACCAAACTCAAAACCCTTACCAGCAGAGTTTTCTGGCAATGGCAGCGGGGTTTCGGGTGGCAGAAGCGGCCAGAAGTTTTGGTGGTGGTTTCAGCAGCCACAACGACTCCCTCAGCGACTTTACACAGTGGACCACAACCACTGCAGCAGCTAGGAGGCCGGCGGCCATGGCGGCAGCTTCTGACGGTGATGGTAGTAAGGGCGGCAGAACAACCCACCACCATCGCGTCTCACCCTCTCCGCAAGCTCCCTCGTGCGCGTTCTTTGTCTGTTCGCACCTCCAACGGCATCAGCGAGGGTGGCTTCTGTGGCGACGGCAAGGAGGCTCGGTGACAGTGACACAGGCGATGATGGCTTCCCCTGTCGCGCTCTCTCTGTTGTGCAAACTCCTATCTCTCTCTCTCTCTCTCTTCGTGCTCACCGACAGTGGAAAAAGTGGCGGCGACAAACCCTAGCAGTGGCGGCGGCAGCTCAGCAGGGACGAGCTCCTCCGGCTCATGTGCAGCACCGCCGTTAGGAGACACGAAAGCAGCGGCGGCCGAACACGAACGCGACGAGGCTGACCACGGCCCTTTCTCCTTCGGACGTCAATCTCCCTTCAGCTTGCGGCGATGAAGACGAACGGCACGGGTGACGGGCTCGGCGGCGGCCAGCTCGCAGTGGCTGCGTCGCTCTCCTCTCCTCCCTTTCTCGATTGTAGATCTCTTCCTCTCTTCTCGCGGATCTCTCTCTCTTTCCCTTTTCTGCTTCTTTTTCTTCATTTCATGGTGAAGGGAACTGTGTGTGCGGCGCTGATAAGAGAGTGAAGAAGGGGCTGGGGCTGCGCAGTGTGAGGGAAAAATGGAAAGGGATGGGTGTGGCAAAAATTAGGGTAATAGAGTAATTGAAAACCAAATTTTAATCTAACAATAATATCTATAAAAATACTATATAATTATTAATTTACAAATTTATTTTCAAATAAATATTCTAACTCCATAACTAGAGATAATTAAATTAGTTTCCTTTAGATCACAAAATAAAATTCAAAATCCAATTATTCAAACTAAAGCGGATAAAACTCATTATTTTTCAATCACCAAAATTTTAAATCAATAATAAGAAAATACTCGATTAATATATAAATTTCTGGAAATTATATTCTCGAGTAAATAAAATAAATCATTAAATAACAATATTTAGTTTCTGAAAATTTAGGGTCTTACATGAATTCTATGTGAGCCTTGGAAAAGGGATCATAGAATTATGCTTGAAGTTCTTTCTCACAATGGTTATGAAATTGGGTTTGAGATTGATACGTGACATATAATCATCCCAAAACTTGATTCATGAAATTGTGTGGCTCTAAATTAGAGACCACTCTTCATCTCTTCTCATGAACAATTAGATCAAGGAATTGGCAATTGCTCAAGTTAAGAGAGATTGAATTGCCAAGAAATTGGAATTTAATCACTTATGATTTGCCAAGAGATCAATGATTGTATGATTGAAGTGAAGATGAGAATTGTTGATCCTGAGAATGCAATATCTCTTGATTCCAATGTTCATTTTATTCTTAGTTCTTGTTATTTACTTTATGGTTGTTTACTTTCTTTCACTTTAATTTCTTGCACTTTAATTTCTTGCACTTTACTTTTCTGTACTTTACTTTTCTTGCTCTTTAATTTTTCCAGCACTTTATACTCTTGTCATTTACTTTCTTGTTCTTTATTACTTTCATTTAATTTCAAGTCATTTAAATTTCTTGTTTACTCATCACTCAAAATTGAACTGTCTAACTAGAATAATCAATCAACTATTGCTTGCTTAATCCTTTAATCCTCGTGGGATCGACCTCACTCATAGTGAGTTTTATTACTTGATACGACCCAGTGTACTTGCCAGTAGTTAAGCGGGATATTATTGTTCATCAAAATCTGTATCAAGTTTTTGGAACTGTTGTCGGGGATTGATCAAGATTGACAATGATTAATTCTATTGGTTACATAGATTAAATGTTTTCCTTATTTTGTTATTTCAACACTTTTGTTTATTCATTTCACATTCATAGCTTATACCACTTAATTTTCCTATTTGTAGATACACTCATTATAGTTTAGCATACTAACTGTTCATACCCTGGGTCGAGCTATGTGACCCGGACTGACTGAAGACAAGATCGACCGACCTCTTAAGGTTGGACTGCCACCGACCTCTCCTTAAAGAGTTTGGCCAAATCGCCATAAAGGCCCAAGCAGGGCCAGACGAAGGAGCGCAGCCCATTCTAAAGGCGGCTAAGCCTTAAAAGATAGGACGGTTCTCCTAAAAGATAAGATAAGATAACTAACTTATCTTAAAGATCACCCCCACCACTATAAATACACTAGAGCACCCAGGTATAACTCATACTCTGATTCTACGCAAAAAACATGCCTAAAGCACGTGCTAACTTAAGCATCGAAGTCTCTTACAGGTACCACCACCCACCGGTGATCAAGGATCAGCAGCACCAACTCCAAGCAAGTCAGACACGACTGTTCTGGCCACCACAGCAGATCTCGTCTGAGATCGACCTTTAGTTTCAGGTAACCTTCGAAACATTGGCGCCATTGCCGGGGAACCTGAAAGTCATCCCATCATCATGGCGGACAACCTTGACAACAATCACAACTCCGGTTTGGAAGAAAGAACCCCGCTTAAAAATACAGATGCCACATACAAGGATGTGCCTCATACCAAGGGGGACAAGCAATCTCCAAACACCAAAATCTTAGATGCCCTCCGTGAACAGCAGAATCGCCTCAAACAGCTCGAACAGGAGGCCGAACATCAGCGATAAGCCGAGAGAGACCTCTGGAGGGAAACGAGACATCACCAAGAGCTAGAAGACAAACTCACAAGGCTCAAGGCTGATCTCAAAACCAAAACTACTCGTTCCATTCATGAAGATAACTACCACAAAGATCAAGATCCATTCACTAAAGAGATCATAAAAACTAAAGTCCCAAAGGACTTTAAAGCTCCTGACATGAACCCATATGATAGTACATCTTATCCAAGCCATCATCTCAGCAATTTCAGAAGCAGGATGTATCTCACAGACGCCTCAGATGTAATTCGATGCAAAGCTTTCCCAACTACCCTGACAAAAATAGCAATAAAATGGTTTGACAGTTTGCCTCCAAGATCAATCACAAGTTTTCACGACCTAGCCAAAAAGTTCCTCGCCAGGTTCTCTATCCAAAAGGACAAGACCAGACACGCTCCAAGCTTATTGGGAGTTAAACAAGGAGATCGAGAAAGCCTTCGCAGCTACATGGAAAGGTTTAACAAAGCATGTCTCGACATACAAAGTCTCCCAACAGAAGCGGCCATCATGGGGCTCATCAACGGCCTGAGAGAGGGACCCTTTAGCCACTCAATATCCAAAAAAATCCAACATCCCTGAACGAGATACAAGAACGGGCAGAAAAGTATATCAATATGGAAGAGAATTCTCGATTAGAAAAAACCTCAAAATCTGGATTCTCCCACCCACCTCGGGATAAGGATAAAGAATCCAGGAAAAAGGAGGACCAACCTATTGAAAAACCTAGAAAATACCACAACTACACTCCGCTCAGAGTGTCCCTTGTGGATGTATACAGAGAGATATACAACACTGAAAAGATCTCGCTCCCTCGTCCGATTAAACATAAAAGAGGAGGAGAAAATTGGATAGAATATTGCGAATACCACTGAATCTATGGGTATTCCACCAACGACTACTTTGACCTAAAAAATGTCATCGAAAAACCAGCACGAGAAGGGCGACTAGATTGGTTTCTAACCAACAAAGTAGACGAACCAAGAAAAAGAAGAAGGGACGAAGAGATCGGACGAGCTGAACGTCCCAATCACACCCCCTGAAAGGCATGTCCACATGATCAATGGAAGATTCGCAGGACGAGGGATCTCTAAGTCGTCATGAAAAAGACACCTTAAGGAGGTATATCATGTTGGAGAAGGAGACAGGTTGGTCGACCTCCCCAATATCACCTTCCCACAAGAAGACGTTGCGGGCATCATCCCAAGGCATGATGACCCCATGGTCATTACCATAATACTCGCCAATGCCAACCTCCACAGAACACTAATCGACCAGGGAAGTTTCGCGGACATCTTGTTCAAATCTGCCTTTGACAAGCTCGGCCTACAAGAAAAAGAGCTCAGAGCATATTCGAATAGCTTGTTTGGACATGGAGACACTCTGATTCAACTTCTAGGATACATCTCCCTGCATACAACCTTTGGGAAAGGAACTCGGTCCAAGACGTTGAGCATAGACTATATTGTAGTCGACGTGAGCTCGGCCTACAACGCGTTAATAGGTCGGACAACGTTAAACCAGCTCGCCGTCGTGGTCTCCACTCCACACCTATGCATGAAGTTTCCCACTCCGGAAGGGATCGCTAACGTAAAAGGAGACCAAAAACTCGCACGACGTTGTTACAATGAAAGTCTGAACCTTAAAAGAGACCCCAGAGAAAAAGAAACCAACACTATAGAACTCGGGGGAGTTCGAGCTCGCAAAGAACTCCACCCTCAGCCAGAAGGTGAGACTCAAGAAGTTCAAATTGGAGACGATCCAAGCAAAACAACAAATATAGGAGTAAATCTGAGAGAAGACTTAAAGAAATTGCTAATAAAGCTCCTACGAGATAATTCCAACCTCTTTGCATGGAAGGCCGCCGACATGCCTGGTATTGATCCCGGACTAATGTGTTACAAGTTAGCCGTATATCCAGAGTCTCGGCCAATACAACAAAAACGTAGGAAACTCGGCCCAGAAAGGTCGCAAGTTGTAGAGGAATAGGTACAAGCTTTGCTGGAGGCAGGGTTCATAAGGGAGGTAAAATACCCACTATGGCTAGCCAATGTGGTGCTAGTCAAAAAGTCAAATGGAAAGTGGCAAATGTGCACCAATCACACCGACCTCAACAAAGCCTGCCCAAAGGATCCCTACCCACTTTCGAACATTGACACACTAGTCGACGCTTCGTCAGGCTATCAACCTGACCAGGAGAAGACATCATTCTTAACCCCAAAAGCAAACTATTACTATATAGTTATGCCCTTCGGACTCAAGAACGCAGGGGCTACCTACCAAAGACTGATGAACAAAGTCTTCGCTGATCACATTGGAAAGCTAATGGAGGTTTATGTGGATGACATGCTGGTAAAAATACAAAGTGAGGAATCGTTATTGTCCGACCTCACTAAGGTATTCGACACCATAAGAAAGCATGGTATGTGACTTAACTTCGCAAAGTGCACCTTTGCGGTAGAAGCTGGCAAATTCTTAGGCTTCATGCTCACCCAAAGAGGAATCGAGGCAAATCCAGATAAATGTCAGGCTATACTCAACATGAAAAGTCCGACCTGTGTTAAAGAGGTCCAGTAACTTAATGGAAGACTAGCGGCTCTATCTAGGTTCCTAGCTGGATCAGCCTTAAAATCTCTCCCCTTCTATGTGACATTAAGGAAGGGAAAGATGTTCGAGTGGACCCCAGAATGCGAACAAGCTTTCCAAGACCTTAAGAAATTTCTAGGGCAACCACCTGTCCTTACTCGACCTCAGCAAGGTAAAGAGCTCATACTATACCTCGCCGTAGGAAGTTGGGCAATAGCGTCAGCACTGGTCAGAGAAGACAAAAGTGGGCAACAACCCATCTACTTCATCAGTAAGGCTTTACTAGGGGCTGAATTAAACTATCAAAAGATAGAAAAGTTCGCCTACGCCCTTATACTCACTTCCTGACAACTCCAGCCATACTTCCAAGCTCACACCATCAGAGTGCGGACCAACCAACCCAAAAAAGGGGATCTTACAGAAAATAGACTTAGCTGGAAGAATCCTACAATGGGCAGTAGAATTGTCCAAATTTGACATCAAGTATGAAGCTCGGACAGCTATTAAATCCCAGTACTTGGCTGACTTCATCGCAGAGTATACTGACGCCCCGGGCAACCCCACAAAGTGGAGCCTTTATGTAGACAGCTCCTCAAACAAAGCCAGGAGTGGCGCAGGCGTCATTTTAGAGAGCGATCAGGGAACCTAAATCGAGCTCTCCTTGAAGTTCGAGTTTCCGGCCTCAAATATCAAGCTGAATATAAAGCACTACTAGTTGGCTTGAGGCTGGCTAGGGAAGTGGAAGCTCAAAGACTTACCATCTTTAGCGACTCCCAAGTAGTCACTTCACAAATAGAGGGGAGCTATCAAGCTAAGGATCCCACTATGAAAAAATACCTTGACAAAACTAAAGAACAGCTCGGACAATTTAAGGGATATGAGGTCCGACACATACCCCGAGAACAGAATGCCCGAGGTGATACACTCTCAAAACTAGCCAGCACCAAATCAGGGGGCAACAATAGAAGTCTCATTCAAGAAACACTCCAGAGTCCATCAACCTTGGAGGCAGAAAAAATCCTAGCCATATCAAGACAAGATCAAGGATGGATGACTCCCATAATCAACTATCTCAAGTCAGAAACACTTTTCGCAAACAAAAAGGAGGCAAAGAGGCTAGTACGTGAAGCGCAGTACTACACCATAATACAAGACGTCCTATATAAGAGAGGAATCTCTACACCTCTCCTAAAATGCGTCCCGAACTCCGCTACAAAGGAAGTTCTCGAAGAAGTCCACAGTGGCATGTGCGGCAATAACCTCGGAGCACGTGCCCTTGCTAAAAAAGTACTCTGAGCTTATTTCTATTGGCCGACCTTACAAAGGGAAGCAATAGAATTTGTCAAGACATGCCCACCATGCCAGAAGCACACCAACTTCCACATAGCCCCACCTGAGGAGCTCATCTACACCCTGGCCATTCACAAAGTAGGGGCTCGACCTCCTTGGACCCTTCCCCCAAGGGTCCGGATAAGTCAAGTTTCTCATTGTAGGCATAGACTACTTCACAAAGTGGATTGAGGCAAAGCCATTAGCTAATGCCACAGCCCAAAGAAGTCGGAAATTTTAATATAGAAACATTATCACAAGGTTTGGGGTCCCATGCTCCATCACCACAGATAATGGTACTCAATTCACCGACACAGGCTTTAGAAATCTGGTAGCTGATATAAAAATTAAGCACCAGTTCACCTCTGTAGAGCACCCTCAAGCCAATGGACAGGCGGAAGCTGCCAACAAAGTCATACTGGCAGGGTTAAAACGGAGGTTACAGGATGCTAAGGGAGCTTGGGCTGAAGAGCTCTCGCAAGTTCTATGGGCATATCGGACAACACCACACTCAACTACTGGAGAATCACCATTCTGACTTGCTTACAGAATGGAGGCAATGATCCCCGTAGAGATAGAAGAAGGATCTCCTAGAATGATCCTCTATAATGAAGATACCAACTCCCAGGTTCAAAGGCAAGAACTCAACCTACTTCCAGAAGTCCGAGAAAGAGTTTGCGGCACTCTTTCTACTGAAAATGTTTTTTAATGAGGTGCCAGACTAAGATCTACAAAATTGCTCGACCTAGAAGGGTAAACACTCATATGTATGCATTCCTATTCATATTTCTATCTTTTATTATCATTTGAATGAAGTTTTTCAGATTCCCTAAAAAGTTTCCTACCAAGACGCATTAATCTAAGCTCATGAAATACGAAAATTCATCGACTGATTATAAAGAGGTCGGCAAGGTGAAAATCAAATTCATCGTCTGATTACAAAGTGGTTGGCAAGGTGAAAATCAAATTCATCGACCGATTACAAAGAAGTCGGCAAGGTGAAAGCGATAAAAGCAGATTAATGCAAGAAGTTATAAAAAGTAACCCATAAAAAGTAGCCTGACGAGGTCTGACAAAAAATGGATTACTGAAAATAACTTAATAAGGCCCGACAGAGAAGTCGAACCAACGAAAGGATCACTAAAAAAGGACAAAGAAACCTCTAAAAGGTGAGAGCTGCTTAGCTATAAAGGTACAAGTCTTAAAAGACACTGCGTAAAAAGCAAAAGCACAAGTCGAAGACGGCGCTAAAAAGTCATCCAAACAAACTATAATGAAAAGGTTCCTCATCGGAACACTACCTAAAAAGTTGTTGGAATGTGACTAAAAAGCCCGGGTAACAAAGTCCTACAGGTCGACGTCAGCCGAGAAAAGGCACAAGCACGATCTCAAGAACAAGCCAAAAGGTTAAGAAACAACTTAAGGCTCAAAGTGCTTGGCAAAAAAGGGAATAGCTCCGCTTAAACAGAGGAACAGGGCTACAAGGAAGTCGATGACTAAAAAGGTTTTATAAGAACCCTAAAAAGTCATCGGACAAGTTAGCCCGGACACCAAAAGATTACTGATAAACCACTATTTTATGGGTTATAATGTGCTTAATTGTGTGGTTTTATCATGGTCTTTACCCACTTATTCATATGATTAGCATGCATTTATATTTCCTTCCTAAGATTATTACATGATTGAAAACTTGCTTCCTAAGAGACTTTTAATTATGTATTTTAATTCTCCTTTATTCCATTCGATGCCGTGATCTGTGTGTTAAATGTTTTAGGCTTTATAGGGTATGAATGAGTTGGAGATTGGAAAGGAAGCTTGCAAAAATAGAAGGAACACAAGAAATTAAGGAGATGACCAGCGAGAAGTGATGCGGCCGCATGGCTCACGCGACCGCGCGAAAGAGAGGAAATCGCAGTGACGCGGCGCATGGCTCACGTGACCGCACGGATTGGAATAGCACAAGTGACGCGGAGGCGTAAACGACGCGCCCGCGTGGCAAAGCAAAACGCCGAATGATGCGTCCGCATGAATGACGCGATCGCGTGACGTGCGCGATCTGCATAATCTGCAGAATTCGCTGGGGGCAATTTTGGGCCCTGTTTTGACCTAGTTTTCGACCCAGAAAAGCAGACTAGAGCCAGAGAACATGCAGAAACCAGAACAACATTCATTCAACACAATTTTTAGTTTTTAGATCTATTTTTACTCCTCCTCTAGGTTTTTTCTCTACACATTCATAGTTCTCAGGATTTTATTTCTATTGCTTTTTGCATTGGGATATTGAGAAGAGTTATTACCTCATCAAGACTTCATCATTCTAGTTCGTTTTCTTTACTTGGCTTTACTCTTCCATGTCCTTTAATTTACTCAATTTTACTATTGGATTATTTTAGAATTTATTAATACAAGAATTACTTTTATTTTTAATTGATTCCTTTGAGTTTTATTTATCATGTCTTTCTTTAATTCCCTTTCCTATGTTATGAGTTCTATATTCACAATGAACGAGTAGTTCACTAACTTGATGGGGAGTTGATTGAAAGGAACCCTTGAGTTGGGATTCTTAAAAGAAAAATTGTAATTGGGTTTATTGTTGGAATGCTCTCTAGTCACTGAGACTAATCCTTTTCAATTGAGCGGATTGGAACTTGTGAATAGAAACAGCATTCCAACTTATTTGACTTTCCCTTACCTAGTAAGGGATAACTAAACAGAACAACCTTCAATTATCAATTAATCTTGAGAGTACTTCAACAAGAATAGGGCTTCCAACTAATCTACTCCCAGTCAAGGCTTTTATTTAAATTATTTAATTCCTCTAATTTAATTTCCTGTTTATTCAACTCAAACCATTTTGAAAACATCTGATTAATAAAATAGCACACCTTTCTGCAACTCGTTGGGAGACGACCTAGGATTCATACTCCCAGTATTTTAATTTTAATTTTTGTGACAACCCTTCTAAATTGATAAGCGGATTTCTGGTTGGTTAATAACTATACTTGCAACGCATATCTTATAACAATTCTTAATTCGCCAATTTCTGCCACGTCAATTTTTGGCGCCGTTGCCGGGAAGTTGCAATAGAGTGCTAAAGTTATTAATTGGAATTTATTTATTTGCATTTTATTTTATCTTGCTACTATGAGCTGCTTGTTTCTTTTGTTAGATGACGCGTTCACTTCCTGATCCAAGCTTGCCAGTATTCGATCATGAGATTGAAAGAACTATTTCACGAATAAGTCAAGCTCGGCGTTGGTTAGTCCTCTCTGATGGCGGATCTGAAACGTTATTTGAGGAAGAAACCAGCCCCCATTCTACTGATTCGGTTTATTTACGTGTAGGTGACATGGCAGCACCTAGGAGAATTACTATCCAGGAGGCTGGAGCCCCTGATTTTACAATGCAACCGTTTCAAGCGCATCACCCAGTGATGGCTACAGACTTTGAAATAAAGACTGCACTACTCAATTTGATGCCCAAGTTTCATGGCTTACCTGCTCAAGAGCCTATCAAGCACCTGAGAGATTTTCAAACAGCCTGTTCTACTGTCAGGCGTGATGGTGCAGATGAAACTTCAATTTTGTTGAAAGCTTTCCCGTTTTTTCTTGAGGGAAAGGCAAGAGAGTGGTACTACACTCAACCCGCAGCAACTGTATCCGACTGGGATACACTTAGAAGAGAATTTTTGGAAAAGTTCTTTCCAGCTGAAGTTACTGATAAACTGAGGAAAGACATTTCCATGATTGTTCAGGACGAATCCGAGACTCTCTATGAATACTGGGAGCGCTTCAATAATCTTCTGGAAGCATGCCCTCACCATATGATTGACAAGATAGTGTTACTCGGTTACGTCACACAGGGCATGAGGCCCCAAGATAAGACTACATTGGAAAGTGCTAGCAATGGGTCTATGAAAAAGTATAAGACCACTAATGAGTCATGGCAATTGATCAGCGACTTAGCTGAATCTACTCGGAATCACAGGCAGAAACAAGGCCGTTCAAAAGCTGTTGCAGAAGTATCCTCTAGCAGAGAGACTGCTGCTCTAACTCAGAGTATCTGTGAAATGACCAACTTGCTGAAGCAGATGCAATTGAATCAACAACAAGTTCAGCAAGCTCAACCTTCTCCACCACAGCAAAGCCAACAGTTAGTCCCACAGAGACTTTGCAGAGTCTGTTCTGATTACAGCCATTATACTGATGAATGTCTGCAGCTCCAATAGGAAGACAATACCGTGGTAGCCACTCATAACTTCTATGACCGCCCCCAACCAAGGGTACAATCAAGGTGGCAATTACAGCCATGGATGGCAGGACAATTCTAACCAGAATTGGAGGGACAACAACAACAACAGAGGAGGCAGAGACAGTCAGGGAAATCAGAGGTGGGATAATAATAACAACAGGCAGCAGAACCAGAACCAGCCTTATAGAGCACCTCACCTGAGGCAATCCCAAGGACCACAGAATACCCAACAGCAGACCTCTCAACTTACTTATCCTTCCTCATCTTCTAATGACGACTTACTACAATCTATTGATCAGAGACAACAGACCATGGAAAATAACCTTTATGCTACACTAAATGGTCTGAACTCTACTTTGCAAGCTCTTGTCTCACAGATTGGATCAATGAATAACTCCAATAACCAGCCTTTGAGCTTCAGTAGAATCCCCTCTCAACCATTACCCAATCTAAAGGGTGGCATTAATGCCATCACCCTAAGGTCCGGAACCACACTGCAGGAGAGGAATCAGAAGGAGCCAAGCCCACCAGAACACGCCTCAGCTGAAGAGGTAGTGGAAATAGAAGATGTTGATGAGGAAGAGGACATACAGGACGTGGCTGAAAAAGAAGAAATTCAACCACAGGAGGAAATACCAAGGGGCGCAGACATTGCAGAAGACACCACTCCCATTCCATTTCCACAACTTGCAAGGAAGCCCAGAAAGCAGCTGGAACCTGATCCCAAAATGGTAGAGATATTCAAAAAGGTTGAGGTAACTGTTCCTCTTTTTTATGTTATTCAACAAGTACCTAAATATGCCAAGTATCTAAAAGATTTATGTATACATAAAGACAAAATTAATGAATTAGAAACTATTCCTTTAGGTAGTTCCATATCTGCTTTAATGGGAGGTTTACCTGAAAAGTGTAGTGACCCAGGTCCATGTATGGTTAATTGTACTATTGGTGGTGTGGTATTTTCTGACTGTATGTGTGATTTAGGAGCATGTGTGAGTATAATGCCTTTGTCTATATATGATATTTTGAGGCTCCCTCCCTTGAAAAGGTCAGCAGCTCGTTTTGTGTTAGCAGATAAAAGCATTATTACAGTGGCTGGAGTTGCTGAAGATGTATTAGTGGGCATTAAAGGGCTCACATTTCCCATTGATTTTTATATCCTGGAGATGCCCCAAAATGACTCAGAGAAGCCGTCATCAATCCTACTCGGAAGACCATTCCTGAAGACCTCAAAGTTCAAATTAGATGCTTTTTCAGGAACATACTCTTTTGAAATAGATGGCCGAGTAGTAATCTTCAATCTAAATGGAGTTATGAAGCATCCTCCGGAGGATCATTCTATCCTCTAGTGTGACATTATAGATAAAACCGTGGCTGAAGTTCACCAGGAGGAATTTGAAGAGAAGTACATAGGACAAAGTCCAAGTGTGGGGACATTCTTAGAGGACAATGACAGTACTTTACCATTGTTACCAGCTCTAGATGACCCAAAGCCTGACCATGATCAGAAATTAGAATTAAAACCCCTTCCTCCACACCTCAAATATGCTTACCTTGAAGACGAGCAGAAGTTTCCAGTTATCATTGCAAGGGAACTCACTTCTCAACAGGAAGAGCAGTTACTTAGTGTGCTGAGGAGGCACAAGAAGGCAATTGGTTGGAGTTTGGCAGACATAGTAGGCATCAACTCTCAAGTCTGTGAGCATAGAATATTTTTAGAAGAGGAAGCAAGACCTGTCCGTCAACTCCAGAGAAGACTAAACCCCACTATCTTAGAGGTTTTCAAAAAGGAAGTGACCAGACTACTGGAAGCAGATATCATCTATCCCATCTCAGACAGTGAATGGATAAGCCCAGTACAAGTGGTGCCCAAGAAGTCTGGAGTCACTACAGTGAGGAATGAGCACGGAGAGCTCATGGCAACCAGTGTTCAGAACGCCTGGAGGGTCTGCATTGACTACAGATGCCTCAACCAGGCCATTCGTAAGGATCACTATCCTCTTCCATTCATTGATCAAATGCTAGATCGCCTGTCAGGTAAATCACATTATTATTTTTTAGATGGTTACACAGGTTATTTCCAGATTCATATAGCTCCTGAGGATCAGGAAAAGACCACTTTTACATGTCCTTTTGGGACTTATGCTTACAAGAGAATGCCCTTTGGCTTGTGCAATGCACCAGCTACTTTCCAAAGGTGCATGATGAGTCTTTTCTCTGATCTTATTGAGGACTGTATGGAAGTTTTTATGGATGATTTTAGTGTATATGGCAATTCCTTTAGCCTTTGTTTAGATGGATTATCTAGAGTATTAGATAGATGTGTCAGTACAAACCTTGTATTAAATTTTGAAAAATATCACTTTATGGTAAAACAAGGTATTGTACTAGGACATGTTGTGTCTAATACTGGCATTTCTATAGATCCAGCAAAGGTGGATGTTATTTCTAGTTTACCTTACCCCTCTTCTGTGAGGGAAGTCCGTTCGTTCCTTGGCCATGCAAGTTTTTATAGGAGATTTATTAAGGACTTCAGTAAGGTAGCTCTTCCCTTATCCAGACTACTGCAGAAGGATATTGAGTTCGAGTTCAGTGAGGATTGCAAACAAGCATTTGATAAGCTGAAGACCGCCCTGACTCAAGCTCCAATTGTGAGAGGACCAGACTGGAGCCAGCCATTTGAAATAATGTGCGACGCCTCCAACCATGCAGTAGGAGCAGCACTGGCTCAGCGTGAAGGTAAGGACCCTTTTGTTATTGCTTATGCGTCTAAAACTTTAGATGCCGCTCAGTCCAATTACACTACTACTGAGAAAGAGCTTCTTGCTATTGTTTTTGCTCTGGATAAATTCTGAGCCTATTTACTTGGTACGAAGGTAGTAGTGTACTCAGACCACGCAGCTCTAAAGTATCTATTAGCTAAAAAGGAGTCCAAACCAAGGCTCATACGTTGGATACTTCTATTACAAGAATTTGATTTAGAAATTAAGGATAGGAGTGGTAACCAGAATTTAGTGGCAGACCACTTGAGTCGCCTTGAGCACATTACAGATGACCCCACTCCTATAGCTGATAACTTCCCATTTGATAACCTGCAAGCAGTATCTGAGATAGTCCCTTGGTATGCACCTGTAGCTAATTATCTAGTTAGCCGCACCTTTCCTCCAAACTTTTCTAAGAATCAAAGAGACAAGCTGAAAAGCGAGTCTAAATATTATATATCCTTTCAATTACCTTTGTTAGCCACTTTGAGCCTTTAATCCCATTCGTTCTATATTTTACCACATTACTAGCCTTAAGCGGAAAAACAATTATATATCCCAAATTGAATCTTTGGTTAGCTTAAGATAGAATTGTGTGTGCTAATTAAGTATGGGAAATTGTGGGAACAAAAGATAATAAGGGAATGTGTCATGATAATATAATGGGAATTTGAATACCTACTCAGGTGAAACTATAAGAATTAAAAATCTATGTGCATTGATAAGCTATGTTTATTTTTATGTTTATGTTAAAAAAAAAGAAAAAAACCAAAAATATTCAATAAATAAATAAGGGGACAAAATTACCCCAATGCTAAGTTAAGAATTCAAAGATCAATGCATGTATGATAAAATTAAAATAAAAAGTTGATACACAAGTATAGAATGTGAAAGGGAAATTCTGGGTAGCTAGGTATGAATTATAAAGTTATATAGAATATATATATGTTATGTTAAAGCTTAGGTTAATTAAAGATTCAGTTTATAAGCTTACTTAGCAATATATGTATCCTTACCATTACCTTGGCCCCATTACAACCTTGAAAAGACCTCATGATGTTTGCATTGGTATATTAAATGTTGTTGATTAATTAGGAGAAGAACAAAAATTAGAGAGCATGATTAGAGAAGGATAGAGTGATTGCCCTATCCACTAGAGAGATTAGAGCGTACATACATCATCAGTGAGGGTTCAATGCTTAAAATTCTATGTTTCCTGCTTTCATGAGCTACCTTCTTGAATTTTTATCTGTTCTTACTATATGAGAATTGAATTAGTGGAATTTGATTTGTAATTGTTTTGAAGAGCTTATTTACTATTGATCAAGTGGGCAAGAATCATATAGTTGCATTCACATATATAGGTTGCATTGCATTGCATGAGTTTTACATGTTCCTACTCATTTATTTTATCTCCTTCAACTAAGCATGAGGACATGCTAATGTTTAAGTGTGGGGAGGTTGATAAACCACTACTTTATGGGTTATAATGTGCTTAATTGTGTGGTTTTATCATGGTCTTTACCCACTTATTCATATGATTAGCATGCATTTATATTTCCTTCCTAAAATTATTACATGATTGAAAACTTGCTTCCTAAGAGACTTTTAATTATGTATTTTAATTCTCCATTATTCCATTCGATGCTGTGATCTATGTGTTAAATGTTTCAGGCTTTATAGGGCATGAATGAGTTGGAGATTGGAAAGGAAGCTTGCAAAAATGGAAGGAACACAAGAAATTAAGGAGATGACCAGCGAGAAGTGACGCGGCCGCATGGCTCACGCGACCGCGCGAAAGAGAGGAAATCACAGTGACGCGGCCGCACGGATTGGAATAGCACAAGTGACGCGGAGGCGTGGACGACGCGCCCGCGTGGCAAAGCAAAACGCCGAATGATGCGTCCGCATGAATGACGCGATCGCGTGACGTGCGCGATCTGCATGATCTGCAGAATTCGCTGGGGGCGATTTTGGACCCTATTTTGACCCAGTTTTCGGCCCAGAAAAGTAGACTAGAGCCAGAGAACATGCAGAAACTAGAACAACATTCATTCTACACAATTTTTAGTTTTTAGATCTAGTTTTACTCCTCCTCTAGGTTTTCTCTCTACACATTCATAGTTCTTAGGATTTTATTTCTATTGCTTTTTGCATTGGGATATTGAGAAGAGTTATTACCTCATCAAGACTTCGTCATTCTAGTTCATTTTATTTACTTGGCTTTACTCTTCCATGTCCTTTAATTTACTCAATTTTACTATTGGATTATTTTAGAATTTATTAATACAAGAATTACTTTTATTTTTAATTGATTCCTTTGAGTTTTATTTATCATGTCTTTCTTTAATTCCCTTTCCTATGTTATGAGTTCTATATTCACAATGAACGAGTAGTTCACTAACTTGATGGGGAGTTGATTGAAAGGAACCCTTGAGTTGGGATGCTTAAAATAAAAATTGTAATTGGGTTTATTGTTGGAATGCTCTCTAGTCACTGACACTAATCCTTTTCAATTGAGCGGATTGGAACTTGTGAATAGAAACAGCATTCCAACTTGTTTGACTTTTCCTTACCTAGTAAGGGATAACTAAACAGAACAACCTTCAATTATCAATTAATCTTGAGAGTACTTCAACAAGAATAGGGCTTCCAACTAATCTACTCCCAGTCAAGGCTTTTATTTAAATTATTTAATTCCTCTAATTTAATTTCCTGTTTATTCAACTCAAACCATTTTGAAAACATCTGATTAATAAAATAGCACACCTTTCTGCAACTCGTTGGGAGACGACCTGGGATTCATACTCCCAGTATTTTAATTTTAATTTTTGTGACAACCCTTCTAAATTGATAAGCGAATTTCTGGTTGGTTAAGAACTATACTTGCAACGCATATCTTATAACAATTCTTAATTCGCCAATTTCTGCCACGTCAATTACCTCGCCCAAGCAGAAAGTAAGGCATGATCAAAAACCCACACTGCAAAAGAGGTCAGACAGAAAAGTACCAAAACCTCTGTAAAAATCCTGAAATCAGTGACAAAGATATGATGAACATATCAAGAGCATATATATATATATATATCAAAGCATTAAAGACTCAAAAGGCCACCCAAAAAGGCAGCCTCAGAGTTTAAAGTGTTTTGTTTTGCAAAATAAAGTTGCTAAGAAGCAACCAAAGTGTCAAGGATAGTCAAGAGATTTACAAAAACTAAGTTTAAAAGTCCACAAACCGAACTATAACACAAGCACAAAAAATTACAAAGGATCTAAATTCTCCCCAGTAGTAGCATCCTTGGCTGAAGGAGGAGGAGCAGTCGCGATCGGGACGGCATCAATAGTTCCATCAGGATGATTTAGGATCTGCACGTCAAGATCAGACTCTGGCTGGTCGGCCTCAGAAGGGGCGGAAGAGGCTGAGGTAGCTGCGGCTTTCCTTAGCGGCACAAGAGGAGGGCTTTCATCCTCATCATCAGGGGCAGACACTATCTTGCCGTCCTGTACCACATTATCCAAGCTAAAAAGAGTCATGTCGAGCTCAGGGGCAAGAACTCGAACTTGGGCTTTCAAGTTATCGTATGCATCAGTCACACTACCCACCAGATGACCCTGGAGCTCGGCATAATCAGCTTGGACAGACTCAAGCCTCTCCTTAAGTTCCAACAGCTCGCCATAAGTACGGGTATAGCTCTCCTTGTAATTCTTCGCCGTTTCTCCAACCAGATTCGCAGCCGCCTCAGCAACAGTAGCCTGGGACCTCTCTCTCCATATTCAGCTCTAACTTGGTCACCCTGGCATCCAGTTCATCTTTCAAGCCCTTAATCCTGTCAAACTCAGCCTTGGCATCCTCCATAAAAGCCTTAGTGGCATGAACAGGGGACTCCTTGATAACCCAGGAAAGGGCCGCCCCAACATTGGCCACTCAGATACTACTACTCACAACAAAATCATGATAACGAAGAATTAACACATCATCCAATGGAATATTACCGTGGGGAGCAATCATATCGGTAGCAAAACCCACACCATCAAAGTCCTTGGTATTCAGATCATAAGAAACAGTAGTTTTTTGATGTTTTGGGGAGGACCAGCTACAGTGGCAGCACCAGAAGATGGCTGAACAGGGTCAGAAGGAATCGTCCGGACTCGAGGAGTCGAAATGACCTTGCTCAGTCCGGAAGCATCATAAGTCGGCTGCTGCACCTGAGAAGACCCTTCCCCCAAAGCCTTTGCCAACAAGTTCTGTACAGTCGTCGCCTTTTTAGCCCTACGAAAGGCCTTCATGGAATCCGTGGACTTCACCATTTCTGAAAAAAGGAACCAGGGAAACAATGTCACAAGTCCATAAGAGATGAATTGGCAAATAAACAGAAGAAAGCCATTATAAAATGAAGTCGAGCACTACCCAGCTCGGCACGAAGGAGGGAAGGATCTCCTAGAAACTTCTTCGTGTCCAGATGAGGAGGCTCTCCCCAGTTCTCCTATAAAACACCAACAATGGCTTGTTCTAACTCACTCAAGCTCTCCCAAGAATACTTAACGACTACTGGGTCCTTTTGCCATGACAATGGAAAGGTGAGTTCATTATTTTCATCTAAAAAGAAGGGCCGAGCATCCTCCACAGCTTGGACCTTGAAGTAATAATTTTTGAAATCACAAAAAGACTCATCATACATAGAAAAAACTTTCTTCCCTTGAGTAGCTCGAAAAGAAATCCAAGAGGCTTTCTTCTTAGCTACCCCAGGCTTTGTCAACACAAAGAGATATAGAAAGAGAGTCTGGGTAGATCAAACACCCAACTCCTGACACAACAGTTGAAAAATCTTTACGAAACCCCATGAGTTCAGATGGAGCTGGGAAGGGGCCACATTACAAGACCACAACAGGTCGGTCTCAAAGGTGGTAAAAGGGATGGTGATATTCAATTGACTAAAAAAGTAGTCGTAAGCATAGAAAAAGGACCGCTCTCCCTGAGTTAAGGGAGGAAAACTGACCCCCTCCTCAGGGTCAGGCGACACCAACTCATAATTCTTCTCTTCGTCCCTATCACTACAAATCCTATGGAACCTCCTAAGCCTTACACAGTACTCGGGATCGGCCACGGTAACATACATTAGGACTATGGAGTCCAGCCAGTCAGACATGCCATCAGGATTCTTAGTAGATATCTCAATAATATTTTTTCAGAAAGACATAGGCCAACTATCCCTACAGTAAGAAAAAGAAAAAAATGTCACTACTAGGCAACTCGGACAATAAGAAAATACCAAAAGAAGCAATCAACAAATTTCAGGTATAGCGGCAAAAGGGAAGCCCCAGGACTCGTAAAAAGCGGAGGACCAGCACTAAAGTCCAGGGGCACCCTTTGGAGGCAACAACAAGGCAAGAACCAAGAAAAGAAAAGTCAACACAAAAATCCATGCCCTAAACCAGCCCCAATCCCCTCAAAACAAAAAATACAAGGAGTTCAATAATCTTTTTTATGAAAACATCTCTCCATACAAACAGTGAAGGCCATCATCATCATAGACCACGCAAAAAATCATCAAGAAAGCTACAATCTTTTTTCACCAAAAGTTTAACAAAAGCTTTGTACAAGAAGAGGTCATGCAAGGATAAAAAAGAGACAGGAACAGCGGCAAGCAAAAAGCCTTACAAAAAGCAAAACTACCAGAAGGCACACATTTTCCTCAAACAAGAGTGACAGGAAAAAAGTCACAACGACGAACAGACGCAAAGATGCAATCTTTTTACAGAAAGAATCAAGCTTCTCAAGAGCAAAACTCAAATCAAAATCAAAACTTTGCAAAATACACAACAGCGAGAGCATGCATAAAAGAACGATTATCAAAGTATAAAGAAGGAAGACCAACCTGCCGAGGAAAAGGCGACAAATGCTCATATCAAAATAACGACACCAACGAGCGCTTACGAGCAAGGTAAATGGGAAGCCTGGGGATGTGAAGACAGAGGAAGCAGACGGACGGAACACCTCAGCAAATAACCAGTAAAGAGCGAAGAGAAGGGAAAAGAGAAACTGAAAAAGATTCTTTAAAATTCAAAATAAAATACAAAAGAGGGAAAAGAAGAAATGACAAAGGGAAATTTAATGAGTTTTTAAAACATTCGCACGTTCCCAAGGAAGCGCAACGCACGCTACAATCAAAAAAGAAAGAGAGAAACGCTTCACATTCAAGTAAAAGCAAGCCTGCCAAAAGTTACACAAGAAATCAACTAAAAGCTAAATGCCCGAGCACGACTTCCTCAAAGGGGTTGAAGTCTAAAAGACATGACCTCAAGGGAAAGATCAAACTCGAGTAGGGGCACTGTTCATACCCTGTGTCGAGCTATGTGACCCGGGCTGACTGAAGACAAGATCGACCGACCTCTTAAGGTTGGACCGCCACCAACCTCTCCTTAAAGAGTTTGGCCAAATCAACATAAAGGCCCAAGCAGGCCCAGACGAAGGATCGCAGCCCATTCTAAAGGCGGCTAAGCCTTAAAAGATAGGACGGTTCTCCTAAAAGATAAGATAAGATAACTAACTTATCTTAAAGATCACCCCACCACTATAAATACACTGGAGCACCCAAGTATAACTCATACTCTGATTCTACACAAAAACTGCCTAAAGCACATGCTAACTTAAGCATCGGAGTCTCTTGCAGGTACCACCACCCACCCGTGATCAAGGATCAGTAGCACCAACTCCAAGCAAGTCGGACACGACTATTCCGGCCACCACAACAGATCTCGTCCGAGATCGACCTTTAATTTCAGGTAACCCTCGGAATACTAACTGTTTGTTATAATTACTTCATTTAGCTCTAACCATACTCTTGATAACGTATACTTCACCATTACTCTTTAGATTCTTGTTGTGTATGCCAGGTGGTAGAAGAAGTTAATCAACCTCTTTTGATTCAGAACCCAAAAGGACTTTCTTGAGATTGAGAAGAGAGGCAAGGTGCAAAAGAGTGGTTGGGGAAGAAGAAGAAGAAGTTTCAAACCAAGTCATGGATGAAAAAGTTCATAACCATAATGTTGAAGTTGGTAACAATCATGCTCCACAAATTAGAAGGAATCGGGTGCTTATACCAATCCTAATCCTGATAATTGTAGGAGCAGCATCCTATTCTTCCCCTCCCCCAAAAACTTGATACGGGTTTTGATGAACAATAATATCCCGCATAACTACTGGCAAGTGCACCGGGTCGTATCAAGTAATAAAACTCACTATGAGAGAGGTTGATCCCACAAGGATTAAAGAATTAAGCAAGCAATAGTTGATTGATTATTCTAGTTAGATGGTTCAATTTTGAGTGATGAGTAAACAAGAAATGTAAATGACTTGAAATTAAATAAAAAATAAAGAACAAGAAAGTAAATGACAAGAATATAAAGTGCTGGAAAAATTAAAGAGCAAGAAAAGTAAAGTACGAAAAAGTAAAGTGCAAGAAATTAACGTGCAAGAAAGTAAACATCCATAAAGTAAATAAAAAGAACTAAGAATAAAATGAACAATGGGATCAAGAGATATTGCATTCCCAGGATCAACATTTCTCATCACCACTTCAATCATACAATCATTGATCTCTTGGCAAATCGTAAGTGATTGAATTCCAATTCCTTGGCAATTCAATCTCTCTTAACTTGAGCAATTACCAATTCCTTGATCTAATTGTTCATGAGAAGAGATGAAGAGTGGTCTCTGATTTAGAGCCACACAATTTCATGAATCAAGTTTTGGGATGATTATATGTCACGTATCAATCCCAAACCCAATTTCATAACCATTGTGATAAAGAACTTCAAGCATAATTCTATGATCCCTTTTTTAAGGCACACATAGAATACAAATAGATTCAATTCCTCTTCCGATGGAATTTAAATCATCAAAATGAAGATTGAAGATCTTTCTGAAGAAACAATACAAGAGAATTGAAGTTAAAGAATGAAAACAAATTAATCTATTAAATTGCAATAGAGCTCTATTTCCCAATGAAAAGAATTAGAGACTTATAACAAAAATATTTATAAAAGTATGTGAACGAAAATAGAAAAGGAGAAGAGAATGAGGGTGAGAAGAGAAGGTTCGAAGACTCCCCTCCCAATGGTGTCTCTCTAAATGATGAAACTAAGGCCTATTTGCTATTCTAAATTACAAATTAAATGAAATTGAAAACAAATTACAATCAAATAAAAATTAACAACTTCTAGATGATTCTTGTGGCCTTGATTTGTTGACAATTGTGGAATAACACCCCCTATAATGGGCGTTTCCAACGCCATCTTATGAGGCTCAAAATGGATGTCCACCCTATACTATTATATATTCTTGAAACACTCTGGATGTCTACTTTCTAATGCCTTTAGAAGCGCGTCATTTGAATCTCTATAACTCAAGTTATACTCCCTGGAAAGTGAAAAGGTCAGCTGGTATTACTACAGGTTGATGCTATGCTCGTCTTTGTACTTTTAGGGTGAATTTCTCCCTCAGATTCAGTATCCATGATGAGCGGATAATTTATACCCTTTTTGGCATTGTTTTTACATAGTTTTCAGTATGTTTTAGTTACTTTTTATTATATTTTTATTAGTTTTTATGCAAAAATCACATTTCTGGATTTTACTATGAGTTTGTGTATTTTTCTGTGATTTCAGATATTTTCTGGCTGAAATTGAGGGACCTGAGCAAAAATCTGATTCAGAGGCTGAGAAAGGACTGCAGATGCTGTTGGACTCTGACTCTCCTGCACTTGAAATGGATTTTATGGAGCTACAGAAGTCCAATTGGTGCGCTCTCAATTGCGTTGGAAAGTAGACATCTTGGGCTTTTCAGCAATATATAATAGTTCATACTTTGCCTGAGATTTGATGGCCCAAACTGGCGTCTAAACACCGGCTAGAGACCCTTTTCTGGAGTAAAACGCCCAAACTGACACCAGAACTGGAGTTAAACGCCCAAACTGGCACCCAAGCTGGCGTTAACTCCAAGAGTGGCCTATACACGTGAAAGTTTCAATGCTCAGCCCAAGCACACACCAAGTGGGCCCTGAAAGTGAATTTATGCGCTATCTGCACTTAGTTATTCATTTTCTGTAATTTCTAGTAACTAGTTTAGTATAAATAGCACTTTTTACTATTGTATTAGGGGATTATGATATTATCATCCTTGGACTTGGAGGCTGGCCACACGGCCATGCCTAGACCTTTCACTCTTATGTATTTTCTACGGTAGAGTTTCTACACCTCATAGATTAAGGTGCAGAGCTCTGCTGTTCTTCATGAATTAATGAAAGTACTATTGTTTCTCTTTCAATTCACGCTTACTTCTTCTCCAAGATATACTCTCGTACTTAATTCAGTTAAGTCAGAATGAAGGGGTGACCCGTGACAATCACCCACTATCTTCGTTACTCGCTTAGCCAAGATCCGCGTGCCTGACAACCACAAAGCGGTCTACATGATGTTCAACGTAGTCATTGGATGACAACCGGAGTATATTCTCTTGGGTCTCTAATACACGGACCGAGTCCATGAGATTAGGATCTTCGTGGTATAGGCTAGAACCATTGGCAGCCATTCCTGAGATCCGGAAAGTCTAAACCTTATCTGTGGTATTCCGAGTAGGATCTGGGAAGGGATGACTGTGACGAGCTTCAAACTCGCGAATGTTGGGCGCAGTGACAGTGTGCAAAAGCATAAGGATCCTATTCCGACGCTATTGAGAATCGACAGATGATTAGCCGTGCGGTAGCTGTACCTGGTATTTTTCATCCGAGACGAGAAATCCGACAGTTGATTAGCCGTGCAGAGATCATACCTGGTATTTTTCATCCGAGAGGATCATACAGCTTGCCATGGAAGGGAGCACGCATGAGTGGAAGAAGACAATAGGAAAGCAGAGGTTCAGAAGCAACAAAGCATCTCCAAACGCTTATCTGAAATTCCCACCAATGAATTACATAAGTATCTTATTTTAATTTTATGTTTTATTTATCTTTTAATTATCAAAAAACTCATAACCATTTGAATTCGCCTGACTAAGATTTACAAGATGACCATAGCTTGCTTCAAGCTGACAATCTCCGTGGGATTGACCCTTACTCACGTAAAGTATTACTTGGACGACCCAGTGCACTTGCTGGTTAGTTGTGCGGAGTTGTGAAAAGTGTGAATCACAATTTTGTGCACCAATACACCATGTTGTGCCATATATGGTTGGAAAGATCTAGATTCCTACTTTCCAGTGCCACTAGAATCACCTTATTTGGAGTTTTGTAACTTAAGTTATCCTTATTGGAGTATAAAGAGGTCAAGTTGTCATTTCTTCTTTGAATTTCTCTTTGTAGTTGGCATTACCTTGAATAACGCCCCTACTCCTTGGTGTTACCTTGCATAACGCCCCTTATCATGCTTCATGGGCCATGGGCCACACTTTCAAAAGCATGGCCTAAGGTTCCAAAGCGTATCCAAGCCTCAAAGCGTGTCCAAAATCTCCTATTTTCTTCTTTTGAGCTTGTTTTGTGCTTTTTGCTTCTTTTCCAACCATTTTCTACAAAATTCATCATATCAAAAGGATCAAAGAAATATACAACTTAAGCACCAAAAAATTCGATAATTAAGCATTATTCATTAATTTCTTATATGAAAAAGTATAGAAAACCACAACATGATGCGCATGCATAATTACTGACTTAGAAAGCAGAACCTAGTTTTTGCTGCATAATGTATCCTATTTCAAAAATTCATATCTTTAAAACCACAATTCCAATAATTTTGAAATTTCATGACATCGAACTAAAAATATCAAAGTTTTATTTAAAATTAGTTCTATTTCAAAATTCAAATGGTAGCATTCCCAGCAGAGCAAACAAGTTTCCACCGTTTTAAAAGGTTCTGGAGAAAATCAGATTTGACAACTACAATTTAAAAATTTACCATAAATCATATACTTAACGAAAAGGTCTTAAATTTTCCAGTACAGCTCCACATATTCCCAAGTTTAATCCAAACTCAGTCTCACACAATTCTGATCATTATAGAATTAGTTATAGTCTTTCAAAGTTGTTTACCTTGTTTAAAAGTAAACCAGAAAATTTGATTTCGCAGCCCAACTTTGAAACTTTCAAAATTAGACTATAACAACTACACTTTTTATAGTTTACTCTGCCTTTAACCCTATATAATTTTTATCACTATCAAATTACTGGTTCGATTTTAAAGTTACTGTTTTAGCTCAAAAATCAAGTTCTCAAGAACAGTTTAATCTTTTAGTTTTCAATCCTTCAGCAATCATCAAAATCAATTCCAACTATTCACAAATCAATTTCACAGCCATTGCGATATATCAGATAACCAATTCAACATCAAATAATTCCAAAATAATTTATTCAAAATCAGAGTCTCAATCAATTCATCGCAACAATCAATAACTCAATCACAAATTCACAACCGCACCCAATTTCAATCACAATTTCAAGAAATCACATCAACTAACCATTTCTCAATCAAACTAACACATTTTCAATTATCCAATTAACTTTATAAGTATTCTAAAATTTAAAATATTTAACTGTAAAATATCCCCTACCTCAATTAGCCGAGTTCGCATAGATTAATCGTGACAACTCCCTTTCCTTTTAATTCATGATAGCAGCAGCATTCCAACGCAACAAGAACAGCAACAGTATCAATTTTCTATGACAGTGAAGATGGTTACAATAGGACAAAGCATTCAAATCAAATAGGAATAAAAAATAAACATAACTCTGGAAAATTTAGGACAAGGAATATACTAAAAATCAAATTGGAACAAGCATGGCAGTGACAAAATAAAATGTGTAAATCGACCAGAATCAAATAAAAGAATAGACCAGAACCACCAGCAACAATGGTGACCCCTTCTGAGCTCGATGGTAAATACACGGCGATGGCTCCTTCAATGGCAATGGATTCTATCGACAGCAGCAGCAACGACGAGGCGTGGCAGTAGTGACAGAGTCGACCTCTCCTTCCTTTTCACTTCGCAATTCATACAGCAGCGGTACTAGGCAGAGGCAAAGACGACGGGTTTGACGGCGACAACCGTTCCTCAATCGCGACCCTCTCTTTCCCCGCTAGCTTCGACGGCGTCAATGGCGACGGATGTGCGGCGACGGCTCAGGGCAGTGACTCCCTCGCGAGGGCTCTCTGTGTCTCACAAGGTTGGCTTCAGTTTCTCTCCCTCTCTCTCTCTCCCTCTTGTTCATGCTCTATGGTTGACGGCGACGGTGGTGAGGTCTCAGCCACGTGTACCCTCATCTCTTCCCCTCTCTTCCTTCCTCTTCTTCTCTGTTTCCCTCTGGTTCTGCGTGTGTGTGTGTTTTGTGTATTACGTTGAAGGGTTAGGGTTAGTGAAATTACGATTTTTTATTTGAGAAGTTAGGGTTAAGGTTAGAAATTAGAAATTTTATAAAAGTAAAATAGATATTTTAATATAATTGAAGGGTAGAATAATAATTTTAAAACTAAATGCACTCTATTAAAAGTATTTAAGAACACTATTTATCAACATATCGCTGAATTCAAATAATTATTTTTAATTTAAATTATAAAATGCATATATTAATCACATTCTACAAACTACAGTTTAAATAAAAAATATCAATTATCCAAATTAAATCATATAACTTTTTATCATTTTTTCATTACCAGAATTTTAATTTCAAATTATATAAAATAACCAATTATAATAAAATTATACAAGAATATTGATTAACTTAAACTCAAGGTATTTATAAAATCAATCCAATCATTCTTAATAGATTATTTTTTTAAAAAATAAGGAACTTGAATTAAATCATAAATTATTGATAATAGAATTTAGTTAAATTAAATTATACAATTCTTTCTTATTTTTCAATTACCGAAATTATAATTTCAATTATACCAAATATTAAATAAAGATTATATAAAAATTCTAATTAATTTAAACTCCAATTATTATAAAAATGACATATGACTCCTAGTATTTTTAAATTCAAAGTAACATAAGGTTTTATTTAATTACTTTCAGTACAATAATTTTCTTAGCATAAAATCCTCAACAAATATGATAAATCATAAATAACTCATTATTTAATTTTCAAAAACTCGGAATGTTACATAAAGAACAAGGAGATTTTAGAAGAAAGTTAGTAAAGAACAAAGAAAAAGAGAAGAACAAGAAAGCCAAGATTGATGGAGCACTTCCAGTGAACTTTAGTGAGTTGCCAACCTTGACCTTTTCACACTCCAATGAGATTAACTTGAGTTACAGAGGTCCAAATGAAGAAGTTCTAATATAGCCAAATCCTGCATTGAACATAGCTCAATCTCAAGTGCCCTCAACCTTGCGCATCATGCAGCAACCCCTGCGCCTCACGCCTCTCTCCTTGCGCCTCATGCAGCCACCAACCTCACCTTATGGAGCTGCCTTTTCTTCATGTGCTTCACGCCTCACTTCCTGCGTTTCATGCAGCATACCATATGCCTCACATGGGAGGCCTTGCGCCTCACGTAGCATCACAGAGGCCACTAACTCATCAACTTTGGGCTTGCGCTTCACGTGTGGCGTGCTATGCCTCACGCACCAATCATGGGCCACTCCCAGGACTTATGATTCCTTGACAAATCTCCCTTAATCTCCAATTCTATAAAGTATTCATTGATAATTATGAAGAATTATCCACAGCTTGACTTGGAATGGAAAACTACTAAAGGAACATTAATTAGTTTAGATTTGACTTTGTGTTAATTTATTTTGGTTTGAATTCTAAAATAATTAGATTTAAGAGTCAGTATTTAAAGAGGGAAGAGACACTCACATGGCTCTCTTCTTGCAGCCGTTTTGAGTTCATAGTTTTTTTTTTTAGCACTTCATGAGCAACTAAATCTTTTTTGTTAAGGTTAGGAGCTCTGTTCATCTTTATATGGATTATTAATCTAAGTGTTTTCCTTTATTTGAGGTTTATGCTTTAATTTATTTCATAATTGAGTTTTCATTCTTCATCCCTAAAGATTTAGAATTGTTAAAAAATATTCTCACTCCGTTTTAAATTCTAAATGTTGTTTTAGAAAAAGTAATATTAGAATTAATTTTAAAATATTTTCTCACTACTTTTTTATTTAACTAGGAATAGTAGTATTTCAAAGAGTGTGCAACACTTTGTGATTTTTAATTTCCCTAGTTTGAATAAGTGACATAAAATTTGGATTAGAAAACTTTTGAAAATCATTCTTTCTTGCAAGTTTCAATTGTTTAGAACCAGCTTGGATAAGTGACATATAATTCAACCTATGGACTATTCTTGAATCTTATTTGAAACTAAATCAGATTTGTGCTTCACCTCTGATGTGAAAATTTTGTGCCGGTCTAGAATAAATATGTCACAATTCAATCAAATAACCGAGAGTTTTAAATCCCGGATTGTCTTCCCTCGGACTAGCAATTAGGTGTGCACAAATTTGGTTGTGAAATTGGGAGTTTCGAGCATAGAACGGAAATTAAAAGAACTAAGAAGTAAATAACCAAAATAAGGAAATAGTAAGAACTAAAAGGTAGCAACAAGTAACAACTAGTGAAAATGGAGTGCAATGCATAAAAGAGCCTTGGCTTGGAAATGAGAGTTAAGGAATCATTTTCTTGTCATAACTACAACTATGGCAATTACAATGAGTTAATCTCACTTCGTCAATTCCAACATCGAGGATAAGTCAAGCGAGCATAATTGGCCTTAATCCACAAATCCTATCTAGCTTACTAATTAACTTAGTAAAAAGCTAGCGTTAGTGGAAACAAGAGCAACTAACAACCCAAAATCACCACTAAATGTCGGACATTATGACTCTAGTATTCTAGGTACTCATTTCCCAAGTCAAGGAGTAAAAATCTACTCAATATTCATAATTGGCATTTTCACATATACATAGTGAGCATAAAAGCAAAACATAGCAAATTGCAAAAGATAATAAAAACTATATCCAATTTATGAATAAAATCAATTATAGAAACTCAATCAAATATATATAAATCATAAAACATCAATTTCATAAACAAAAGACTCAAGAAATCAAAAGTGGATGAACTAACAAAATAACTTTTATTATAAGAAAGTGAGAGTAAATGTGGTGTAATTAAAGAGAGAAGTAAAGATTACTTACAATAGGAGCAAGCTATAATCCAAGATCAAAATTGTAAATGTAAAGTTCTACTACAAACCCTAATTAAAATCTAAGAGAGAACTGAGAGAAAACCACTCTAAACCTACTCCTACTCCTAATAATGTTGTGTATGGTGTGTAATAATGCCCTTCTTTGTTATGGAATGTTGCCTCTTTGATATAGCCTCCAATTCAGCTTCAGGAACTCCAAAATTGGGCCAAAAGACCCCCAAAATCGTGAGCCACGTGACTTTTTAAATGAGTCATGCATCAAGGACTTGTGCATATACACAATGTTGTGTGCGTACGCACACTACAATGTGTGCATCTTCTTTGTTTCTTCATGTGTTCTCCCATTTTGCATACCTTCCTTCCACTTCTACTAAGCCATTCTTGCCTATTTGACCTGAAATCACTCAACAAAATATATCACAGCATCGAATGGGATAAAAGTGGAATTAAATTTCTTAACTAAGGCACAAACAAGCATGTTTTCACATTTAGGTGCAATTTAGAGAGAAATCACAAAAGTATGCTATTCAAATGAATAAATGTGAGTTTATGTGATGAAATTCACTCAATTCAAACCAAAATTTACCATCAAATATGGACTTATCAACCTTTTTTCTTAAATAATTGACTAAGAAATTAGCAATTAATTAGGTTAAAGAGAAATTGAATTGCCAAGAAATTGGAATTTGATTATTTATGATTTGCAGTGATTGATCTCTGCATGCCTCAATTAAATGAACACAAGGATTGTTTTCCTAAAAAGTGAATATTTCTAAAACCTTAACATTCTCACCATCATTGTCTTCACATTCACTGTTTACTATTTATTGCCTCTGTTTACACGTTTGCTCTAATTCCTCATTCATTCATCTTTTTCTTGATTTGTATAATTTGAATAGTCAATTAATCATTGTTGCTTAGTCTTTTAATTCTCGTGGGAACGATAACTCAGTCACCGTGATATTACTTGATACGATTTGATGTACTTGCCTAGTTGTGGTGTTGCAAAATTCCACATCAAGTTGTTGGCGCTGTTACCAAAGATTAACTAAGATTGACAACTACCACATTAATTGATTCTCTAAATTAGACCTTTTTATTTTCCTTTGATACTCACTACAATTCCCTCTACTATGACGTTGGAAATTTCATCTTTTCTTTTTGTTATTTTTCTTGTGTGTTTTTGCATGCACGGAAATAAGAGACAAAGAACCTCTTTAATTTGATTCGAAAATAAAGAAACCTCAAGCAACTAAGAAAGGAATCCAGAAATCAAAGGGAACTAGAAGAAATTGAGGAGCTTGAGCCAGAAAGCATGGCAAACAACACAGTCAATGCTAGAAGGGCTCTTGGCTCTTTCACAAAACCCACTTCTGAGAATTATGGGAGCAGCATAGTAGCACCTGCTATAGAGGCAAACAACTTTGAATTCAAGTCTCAACTCATCACCTTGGTGCAATAAAATTGCCAATTCAATGGGAGCCCTCAAGAAGATCCTAATTTGTTTATCTCCAGCTTCTTCCATATTCGTGACATAATCAAATCTAATGGTGTCTCTGCTAAAGCTTATCATTTGATGTTCCCATTTGCTGTAAGAGATCGAGTCAAGCAGTGGCTCAAAACTCAACCAAAGAAGAGCATAGCAACATGTGATGATTTGGTCAATAAGTTCTTAACTAAATTATTTCCACCGTAGAGGGTGGCCAAGCTGAAACATGATATCCATACTTTTATGGAACAAGACGGAGAATTCCTTTATGAACCTTGAGAGAGGTACAAAGCGATGTTGAGAAAGTGTCCCTCAGATATGTTTGATGATTGGGTACAACTCTAAATCTTTTATGATGGACTCACTCATGTTTCTAGAACTTTATTGAATTCCTCAGTTGGAGGTTTTATGCACATGAAGACTACTGAAGAAGCTTTAGAATTGATTGAGATAGTGACCAACAACCAGTATTTGTACTCCTTTGAAAGAGTAATAAAGAGAGGTGTGATGGAACTAGACACTTTGGCCACTATTTTGGCACAGAACAAGGTGATGCCTCAAAAAATTTTTTTACTCGCAAAGCAAATGGGGCACATACAAGTATCTGCAGTAGGAACACAAGTTGTTGTCTGTAACTTGTGTGGAAGAGCTCATGAGGAGAAAGAGTGTGTATTGTTTCAACGAGAACAAGCTACTATTGAGCAAGTAAATTATATGGAAAATTTTCAAATCCCACGACCCAATGTCCCCTTCTCAAAAACTTATAATCCCGGATGAAGGAATCACCCCAATTTTAGTCGGGGCAATCAAGAGCAAAAAACTTTCACTGCACCTCACTAACAACAATTCCAACCCATACAATCACAAATTCACCAAAGACTTTCTTTTGTGGAGACCAAATTTTCTTTTCTAGAAATCAAATTTTCCTCCCTTGAAACCACCATTGAAAAACTATCCCAAGCCACCACCACAATAGCTCAATCCACCTCCACATTCCTGCAATAAACTCAAACATTCATGGATGAGGCAAGATCCAACTTCTAAAATCAAGGTGCATCCATTAGAAACTTAGAAGTACAAATGGGACAAATTTTCAAGCAACTCATAGAGAGGCCACACAACACTTTTTCAAGTGATACAATTCCCAATCCAAGAGAAAAATGCAAGGCCATTAGTTTTAAGAAATGGAAAGGTGGTGAAAAAAAAAGCCACAAACAATAGCAAGCAATCTGAGGAAGCAATGGAGGATGCCAATCAACAAGAAGAACAAGTCATTGACCCTTGAATTCAATCTCTAAAAGAAAAAGCCAAAGAAGGCAAAAGTGAAAGAGTACAAGCCCAAACTTTCATTCTCTCAAAGGTTTCAGAAGGAAACCAAGAACAAGCAATTCTCCAACTTCTTGGAGATGTTCAACAAGCTTCACATCAACATCCCATTTATAGAAGTCCTGGAGCAAATTCTTCTTTATGCCAAATTCATGAAGAAGTTGCTATCCAAGAAGAGAACTTTGAAGAGAGATAAAACCGTACTAATGGCCAAAAAGTGTAGTGTCATAATTCAAAGAAATTTGCCAAGAAAAATGCAAGATCTAAGAAGTTTCCAAATTTCATGCATCATTGGAAGTACAACTTTTAAAAAAGTCTTGTATGATTTAGGAGCAAGCATCAATTTAATATCCTTATCTGTGATGAAAAGCTAAAAATCAAAGAGGAGCAACCAACAAGGATAGCACTATAAATGGTGGACAAATCAATGAAGTATGCACATAAAATAGTTGAGAATATCTTGGTCAAAGTAAAAAAAATTTTCTCCCAGCAGATTTTGTGATTCTTGATATGGAAGAGGATGAGAATGCTTTCATTATTCTAGAAAAACCATTCCTAGCCACTGGGAGAACTCTCATTAATGTGAAAAAGGGTGAATTATGTTGAAGGTGCATAATGAACACTTAATTTTTTATGTTTTCAAAACCATGCACCACTCAAGTGAGAAGGAGAATTGTATGAAGGTTAAATCAATTGATTCAAGCCTCCAAGAATCCCCTGATGAAATAACTCTAAAGGCTCCACTTCCATGCTTGAGAGGAAAAGAAGAGAAAATGATCAGCAAATTCAAGACACAAAAGAGGCTAACAAGAGTTTGAAATCCAAGTCTCCATTTGAAATAAAAAAAAAAAAAACTCTTCCTGACACCAAGCCTAAGTTTGGTTTTGGTTGTGCATCATCAAATAAGAAAGAAGTTCTCAAGAAAGTGCCTAGGAGATGGAGAAACAAGAAGATTCCTACAGAAGTTCACCAGGAGAGAAAGTGATGTTAGCTCACCGTCCATTGATGCCATATATAGTGAACAAAATTCTTTCTCTTGAGCATATTGAATTAATAAATAAAGAAATGAGAAAAAGATTCACTATTAGAGGGGAGAGGTTGAAGCACCATGATTAACCTCCACCTTAGCAAGAACCAACCGTCAAGCTAGTGATGTTAAAAGAGTGCTTGTTGGGAAGCAACCAACCGTCAGTAACCTTTTAATTTATCTTTAATTTGGTTTTGTTTTGTTTTTAATTTTGTTTGTTTTATTTTAATAAGCTTTTACATCACTTATTTGCTTTTACTAGATAAACATAATTATTCATAATTCTATCACACTGTTTTTCTTTGTTGTTTGAGGACGAGCAACCATTCTAAGTTTCGTGATGAAAACTATACTCTACATAGCCTAAAATATGATGAAGATGGAGGTAACTCTATCTTTGAGCTTTTATTTCTTATATGTTGCATTTATTTTGATAATTATGATCCATTATTATTTATTTCACCTCACTTTTTAAATTGCTTGTACCCAATATCTTTAAGCATGCAACAAAGAACTTTTGAATAGAAAAATTGAAGAAAATTTTTAAAACTTGGGCAAGTGAGATTAAGAGAACTAGATGTTCTGATAATGTAAGTATGTCATGAGGTCACATGTTTGTAAAAACTTGCATGGGGAGCTCTAAGACATGGAATAAAGTTTAGAGAAGCATTATGGAAGTTCTCAAAAATCAATAAAACCAAAAAGTAGCAAGAAAAGAAAAGAGAAAAAAAAAAGCAAAAAGAGAAGCCAAAGACTCTAAGCACCACTAATTGGGAAGAATAAAAAGAAGCACTAACTCAAAGTGTTAGTCAGTTAAGTACTTGTGGTGGTTCTGTGTCAAGAAAATCTTGAGATAGAACATTTAGAGTCACAACTAAGCTCAAGGTGCAAAGCACCCAATAAAAGAAAAGGGAAAGCTGTCTTCAAGGTGAAAATATATAAAGAGACTTCCATAATATCATCCGAATAGAATTCCTACGTTCTAAGACTTTCAGTTGTAAACCTAGCAAGCACTGGAATCCATACATATGATCATACAATTCGGATTTCACCCTACTGTCACTTGATCACTTCACTCACTGAAATGTCAAGCAATTATCAACCCACTCTAATTAGAATAGTCAATTAATCATTAGTGCTTAGTCTTTTAATTCTCGTGAAAACAATAACTCATTTACTGTAATATTACTTGATACGATTTGATACACTTACCGAATTGTGGTATTGCGAAATTCCACATTAATCACCTTCGTTCTTGAGTCTATTAGCAAGAACTTTGGTAATGATTTTACAAGACATGTTGCATAAGTGGATAGGTTGCATCTGCTCGCTTTTGACTTGTGATAGGTTTAATTTTTGGAATCAAGGTTATTAAGGTTTCGTTGATCTCTCCAATGTTCTTCGGATTGTTGAGAATATTCCCAATCATTTTACACACATCGGGTTTAACGCAATCCCATTTATTCTGATAAAAAAAAAAAGCTTGAATACCATTTTTGTCTGAAATTTTAAGACTACCCATGCTAAAGATGGAGTTCTTTATCTTCTGGTTAGCAATAGAGCAACCAATAAAATTCAAATCATCAACATTAGAAAGTACAAGAAAAGCATTGTTGAAAATAAAATAAAAAAAAATCAGAAAGATTATCAAAATAGAGTTTAGAATAAAAGGAGGTAGTCATATCTTTAAGAATAGTGTTATTGAAATCTAAACACCATGTCACCATCATTACTTTGAAGAGAAACAATTTTATTTCTTATTCTTCTAGCCATGATAATTTCATAAAAGTAAGTATTTTCGTTTCTCATCTCTAACTAAATTTATAGAACCATGACATTTTTCTTTTGTTTAAGGATATCTTTATATTCTCTCCACAATCTAATTTGGAGCTCTTCAAGAAAGTTGTTGCTGTTATTAGAGAGGATTGCTGCGATCCCATTAAATCTTAGAATTTTATTTTTTTCTTCTAGGGAATACTTAATTGATACAAGATCATAGGGAACATATAAAAATGATTTACATTACGGAATCCAAAGTTGGAATTAAAAGATGAATTTCTTTTTATTGTAACGGAGTATTTTGATACAATCGGATTAATTTCTCCAACCCCTTAACATATATAATCTAGAAACACCAGTTTAAGATTTAATTAATAAGAATAGATAAATCCCGAGTTATGCATCATATGTTTCTCAAGCTCAAATCTGAAGTTTTTTATTCCATAATCAACTCTCTAATTTATTGTTTCCCACTTAATTATAAAATTATTGGCTAAAAAGAAGAATTTGACTAATAAGAAAACAAGTAATCAATTATTATATTATTATATTAGAAATAGAATTATTATCCATTGAAAACGCGAATTAAAGAAGAAGACCGAGGAGGGTGGGACTTGGGAGAGCAAGAAGACAAGAGAGGGGTCCACTCGCCACAACACCATTTCCCACTTGCCCATTTCTCCTCCCTCTATTATGCAATGTGACTTTGTTTATTATTAAAAAAAAACATTTAAATAACCATATTAATGTCTAGGTAGTAGCTCCTCACGTTTCATCTTATATAAAAATTTAGAAAAACCATCTCCCCAAACCCAACTTGGTCAACTTTGCTAAACCATGGTTAATTAGTGTGTCATCATCACCCAAGAAAGAAAGAAATTAAAAGGGTTTATTTTTAGAATACATAATAAATTTATTATTAATAAAAAAATTTAAATATTTTATATTTTTAATAAAAAATTTTTAATTAATTTATAAAATTAACATATAGTTTTAAAATATAAAATAAATAAACTCAAATTAAAATTATAAATATACAATTTAATCGTATATTATAACAAGTTGCTATTCACACAAATTATTAGAGTAATTTTGAAGTAAAAAAATAAAAATAATAATTCAAATATAAATATTTATTTAATTAAATATATTAAATTATTTAAAATTTTAATTTTTAATTATCAATTTTTACATAAAATTATTATAATATCTTTTTTAACACATATCGATTACAGATTCCAACTTTAATTTTAGAAATAGAATAATTAATTAATACATACAGTACCTTAGCTTTAGTATTTAGTACTTAATTAAACAACATCATTGTTACAAAAATGTGTTAGGAGAATTTATCATATTTTAAAAGAAAACACACGAAGTTTCAAACCCCATGAGAGCGACAACATTATTAGGTACATCAAATAAATCAACATCATCAGCATCGGCATCTTAATCAAGTCCATCGTCTAACCCCACCCACAAACTCCACTTCTCTTTATTTATTTATTTATTTATTTTTATCACACAACGTTAACATACTTCAATAATCTTTATGCTTTACTATATCTTTACACCTGTTATCACGCTTGCCCCACATAATTAATATATGTGTCAATTATTTTTTAATCCACTCCATTACATTTGTTTTTTGGTGTCTGTCTACATTAGTATACGTTTTATATATAAAAAATCATTTGTATACTTTTATCTATTAATTTAAATTTAAAAAAAAAAAATATAATTCCATACAATAATATGAAATTTTTATGACAAATAATTTAGAGTTTGTTTTTATTATTTTATTTTCTAAAATATAATTAGAAAGGAGAGGCTGAGTAGACTGGGCATTATTAATCAAAATGACAATATATGTGTATTGTATAAAAAGGATATAGAATTTGTACATCATTTATTTTTTGCCTGTGAGTTTACATGGCAGGTGTGGTGTGCTTGGTTGAAGTATGCTGATAGAACATGGGTCACTCAGGGTCCGTCAAAGAGTTCTTCGAGAGTTGGACTAGAGTAGCAGGCGGTAAGTCGGAGCAAAAGAAATGGCTAATAGGCTTCTTTGCGGTTATTTGGAACATTTGGTTGGAGCGGAATAGCAGAGTTTTTCAGAGGTCAGAGACAAGTGTTGAATGTGTCAAGATTATGTCATTTTCGAGTTATAGGGAATGGTGTGGAGTTGATCCGTTTGGTTGTTGATGGCAATGCCAGAGATGACAACGGATTATACTTAGTTTTTGTTTTTATGTCTTGTTTTTTTCAGTTTGCTTGGATCTTTTCTGCTCCACTTCATTGTGTAGAATACTAATAGAATAGAAATAGAACCGTCTTTTCTGTATATTCTCCCCGGTTCCGTTGCTACCGCGCGCTTTACGCAATCGATCGGATCGTGTAGATATCCCTTCAACACGACGTAGGTCATCGAAAGGGTCTCGAAGACTCACCAAAGCACGAAAGTCGGGATCTTTCAGAAAAATGGATTCCTATTCGAAGGGTGCATAACCGCATGGATAAGCTCACACTAACCCGTCAATTTGAGATCCAACTCGGGATTTTCCTTGGGAGGTATCGAAAAAGAATTGGAATGTAATAATATCGATTCATACATGTTAAAAACAAGAGACTAAAATGGAGGAAAGATTTTGTGTATTATTGAGTGTGTTCAAGTTGTCTATTCAAGTTGTCTGGAATGATACAATATAGAAAGGTATTTATAGGGGTTAAGAGAATCGTAATAATAAAGACGTAATATTCTATAATAAATATTCATATATACTAAGTAATTCTAATTGACCCTAATTGATCCTAATTATAATCTAACATCTCCCCTCAAACTCAAGTGATAACTTGAGTTTGAAACTTATTTAAAACAACAAAATAAAAAAAACTGCATAAACTAATAAAACGGTGCAGACAGAACTGCCGGAAGGAAGCGCAGATGGAACTGCTGCTTGTCTGAAGGAAGCGCAGATAGAACTATCGCTAGTTTGAAGGAAGCGCAGACGGAACTGCCGCTAGTTTGAAGGAAGCACAGACAGAATTGCCGCTAGTCTGAAGGAAGCGCAGACGGAATTGTCGGAAAGAAATGAAGACGAAACTGCCACAAGAAAACACAAACGAAACGCAGACGAAACTACCACGAGAAAACGCAGACGGAACTGCCACGAGAAAACGTAGACGGAACTGCCACGAGAGAACGCAGACGGAACTGCCACAAGAGAACGCAGACGGAATTGCCACGAAAGAGAGCGAAAACTATATGATTTCTTAATGAGAATAGGTAAGCAGCGGATGACAATGGTGTTTGATCATTCGACTCGGAAAAAAAAACACAAGACAGAAAAATAGGCTAGTCGGTGAGGTAAAAAAGCATCAAAAGAGTGACAAAAGGGAAAGAAGAATGGCATAAAAAAAATGCAAAACTACGGTAATTTCACCGCAAGAAAAACAACATATCCTCTTCAAGGAGGATACCATGGCTCTGATACCATGTTAGAAACAAGAGACTAAGCTGAGGAAAGTATTTTTGTATATTTTTCAGTGTGTTCAAGTTGTTTATTCAAGTTGTCTGGAATGATATAATATAGAAGGGTATTTATAGGGACTAAGAGAATCATAATAATAAAAACGTAATATTCTATAATAAATATTCAAATATACTAAGTAATTCTAATTGATTTTAATTGATCCTAATTATAATCTAACAATAGAGATGAGCTTCCTTTGTTCAAAAAAAAAAATATAATTAGAAAACAAAACTATAGTATTATGTAAAAAAGTTTTATAATATATATTATAGCTTAAGAAAAAAAGAATAGAAAAAAGGAAGATGCTCATCAGCTTTTGTTCCTTTGTTTCTTTAATTTACTGAAATTCTTGATTAATAATGTGGTACAATAATTAAGTGGAATTCTTAATTATGTATTTCCAGCTCTTATTGCCTCAAAAAGTATGCGTCATGAGTTAAAGGGTTGTGGATAAAACATACTTTTAATTATGAATTCATTAGATATTAAATAAATAGCGACGGATATATCGAGTTTTACTTTATGATTTCATCTATCTATGAAAAAAAAGATAGCCTAAAATAAGATATTATGGTAATATATATTAATGCAACAGAATTGTAATAGCATTTTGTTTCTCTTTTCCCGTTATAATTCCTCGTGTCCGACAGCAAAACTTTTTCAATTATTATTTTTTTTTTGGTGTACATTTTTTTAAAAAGAAAGAGCTAGTTTTATATTTTTTACCTAGATTTTGTTTTTTTTATATATATAAATATATGCTAGTTCTCCACGCACACTTATTGAAAGACTACTTTCTGTTTACGAAATCCCGTTTTATATAACAAGTATTTGAATTGAATTCTGTTTCTTTAAATTGACTCTTAATAAAGATATATATTGAATTACCTAAAAAATTTATGAAATAAAATACAATAAAATAGAATACAATACTTTTTTTTTTCAGGATATATATAAGCCGCAAGCAAGACGGGATCCCATTGCTACATGACTTCATCAGATTGAAGATAAATTTGTTTCATATAAAACGCTAGAATTTTTTTCTCTTTTTTAATTTCTTTGGTCAAGAAAAAGCACGAATACCCTCACCAATTTATAAAATTATTAATTAATATTATTATAAAATTTACGAAGCTGAATAATTTCTTTCTAAAAAAAAAATTAGAAGTCAATATATATTTTTAACTAAACAATAGAAAATTGATTATATATTAATGTAAATTTAAATAAAAGGCAAAAATAAAAAGGTTAGTCAACTAATATTTTTTATTATATATATGTACTTTTTATATGTATCATAAACACATGCAACATGCATATATCCTCATCAATAATTAACTCACATATGAATATATATTGTTAAATTTTATAGATGTATCCCCAAAAAAAAAAAAAAAAATATTAAGAGCTTTTCATCAACTGTAGATTTGTTTATACTAATTAAGTATAAACAAAATCTCAAAAAAGGGAAACAGAACTTTCCTTTTCCGGTAATGTTGTAACATAAGTTGGCCAACCATTATTGACTCAATTAATAACCCTGTTATGAAATCAGTTAGTTTTCTGAAAGTGTAAATTAATTAACAATTGATAATTATTTTGAATACACACATTTTTCATAGACATTTCAAAATAGAAACAGTAATAAATATTTCTATCGTACGGGTCAAGAAAATGTAAATATGTTAAAATTATAAATATTCAAAATATTGAAATTTTAATTTTTTTTCATTAGCTTTTTATGTTTAGTTTTGTTATGTGCTAAAAAAATCTCTAATTATATTTTTAATACATTATCCCACATAAAATTCTATATATATGTCTTATATACTAAATCTTTTTATAACAAGGATCCCACTCTAAAAAAATCTTGATATTATATTATGAAACAATCATGCTATATATATATATATATAAATAAATTACTAAATTTTATATAATGTATCTTAAAATATAAAATATATATTTAAAATAAATTAAATAAAAAATATAATTTTTAAAAAATATATGATAGTTAATTTGGTAGTTAATTTTTGTGTGACCTACATAGTATTTTTTGTAATAAAATAATTTGTCTCAAAAATTTAAATTGATAAAAAAATATATAAATAATTATATTTCTAATATATTAAAAAGACATTGTTATCAAATTTAATTAAGTATTTAATTTTTTAATTATGCAAATAAATTAAAATAAGTTAAAAAGCCTTTATTTTGGATAAACGACGAAACAAAGTATGCAAAATTACTTTTATTGACTTATTTTTAGAATTGCTTTCTCTTCAACTTATTTTTTTCCCGATTAGTCGTGTTACTAAAGTAATTAAAAATCTTGCTTTGTTTCTTTAATAAATAATCTAAATAACTAGCCATTTTACTAACAAATATAACATTTTTGTCAATCTCCTTTTTAAAAAGAAAAAGAACATACAATGTTATTTATTTATTTATTTAAAATTTTACTGATGACCCTAATAAGTGAATCTACTATAGATTTTAGTTCCTTTGTCTTCTCTAATTCTCTTCCTCTTTCTCTCCATTCTTGTGCTTCTAGCCTTCTACTTCTTCTCCTCCTTCCTTTTCTTTTTCTCCACTCCATCTACCTTGGTTCCTCTCTCTTTGTTTCTTTCCTTCTTATTAAACCCACCCCCACCACCATACCACACCTCTTTTTCAATTCCACCTTCACAACTTCACCAAACCCCATACCTTCTCCCCTCTGTCTTTCTCTTCCCTCATCTCCTTATATTTCATTCCCATATTCACACCCACACCACTTCCCTTAAAATAAACCAAAAGCACAGAACTCTCACAACACCCCCCCCCCTTCCTCCCCTCCAAAAAAAAAAAAAAAAAGAAACATAAAACCAAACTATATAGTATATTTTTATGAACAGTATGTATGACTATATAAAATAAAAATCATTACCCTTGTTTTCTGTTTCCTACTCTTTTTAACAATATTATCTATCTATATTTTTCTTTCCATTTTTTTCATAATATATATTTCTCTTTCTCTCTCTTTCTTTCTTTTGCTTTGATATATGTCGATGGCTGGTTTGGATTTAGGAACAGCATCACGCTTCGTTCAAAATCTTCACAGACCAGACTTACACCTTCAGCAACAACACCATTACCAAGATTCCCAAGAACAACAACAACACACACCAGATCGTGCACCTGCACCTCAGTTCTCCGGCGAAGAAGATGATACCAGCCAAGGTGGCGGAAGCGGAAGCGGCGGTGGAGGCGGTTTCGAGCTCGGCTCCAGCTCTGGAGGCCGGCGCCCCCGGGGCCGTCCCCCAGGCTCGAAGAACAAGCCGAAACCGCCAGTCATCATCACAAGAGAGAGTGCCAACACGCTAAGAGCTCACATCCTCGAAGTTGCGAGCGGCTCCGACGTCTTCGACAGCGTCGCTACCTACGCACGGCGGCGCCAGCGCGGGATCTGCATCTTGAGCGGCAGCGGAACCGTCACCAATGTTACTATCCGGCAGCCAGCTGCGGCAGGCTCCGTTGTCACGCTCCAGGGAAGGTTCGAGATCCTGTCGCTCTCCGGCTCCTTCCTCCCGCCGCCTGCTCCGCCCGGTGCCACCAGCCTCAGCATCTACCTCGCTGGCGGCCAGGGACAGGTAGTCGGAGGAAACGTCGTCGGAGAGCTGATCGCTGCGGGGCCAGTGATCGTCATCGCCTCGTCGTTCACGAACGTGGCGTACGAGCGGCTGCCGTTGGACGAGGAGGAGCAGCTCCAGATTCAGCCGCCCGGAAGTGCGGCGGCTGGAAGTCAGGGCTCCGCCGGCGTCGGAAACAACGCTTTTCCAGATCCTTCTTCGGGTTTGCCGTTCTTCAATTTGCCGCTTGGTATGCAGAATAATAATGTTCAATTGCCTGTTGACGGTTACTCTTCAGGTCCACGCCCTCCGTTTTAAGGGCACGGTGTCCTTCTTAAGGGCCTCTGCCCTTATTTCTTTGATATGTTGATAAAGCTATTGAGAAGTGAACGATGTGAAAGTGAAAGAGGTCTCAACTCAATTAGTAAGGTGCGATTTGCAAATTTTATGGATTATTACTATGCTGCTGCTGCTTCTTCTTCTTGTTCATGATGAATATTGTAGTGAGTAGTTTCAGTGTTGTACTTTAATTAATTTCTTCTTCTACCTAATTAGTGAGTTTCTCATTGGATTTTTTTGGTATTTGGAACTTGACTTACTTTAATTAATGAACTTCGTTATCCATTATTCTGTTATTCCTACATGTAGTTCTAACTTCTAACACGGCTCTAGCTAGTAGCCTAGTACTCCTATAATTATCTCTTTTTTTTTTGTTGGTTATTTTTCTTTTGTGATATTTGAGGGTTAAGCTTTATAGTAATGGCTTTGAACTACACTCATAACAGTTGTTGCACTACTAGAACTACATGTTTCTACGATAGGAGCTTCCTGTTGTTAGAGAAACATGAAGCGTTAATTAACTCGTCATTTATGTTAGAGCTTTTTAATTTGTTTCCCTAGCTACTTGCCCTAAATCTATTGAAACCACACATATTACTAGGATCGTAATGGAAACCCTTAATATTAGTTTTCAAATAATCTAACTTGTTTAATTTTAAAAGTTTTACAGATAGGTATTCAAGTAGTTGCAAACTTGCAATTAAGTCTTTGTGTTAGGTAGTCATGTATATACGAATGTGTGTGCAAATAATACAAATTCTTATATGCATCTTTCGGTTAAATACACTAGCTAGCGACTTTTAGGAAACAAAGGTGACCCTTCAAGATAGAAATAATAAGTTTAAGCAACGGTAATAGCGGATTTAGCATGTTGTAAGATTATTATTATTATTATTATTTTTTACTTCCATATACCTTGTCGTATGTTTTGCTTTCTTACTGTTTATGGAAGTCAAGATTGGTTTCCTTTTATTTCTTCAGCGCTAGCTAGCTTGAAATTTTTAGTACCTTATTATAATTTATATTTTCTAAACATTACTTTTGAATATTTCTATACATTACTGCTTAAGATTGGACTCAGTATCCGTGAGGAGTTTAATTATTAAAGTGAATTAGTGTATATATGCAGCGTACAATAATATATAGTACGTGACTGATGAACATATATAATAAACTATTTGCCTAATTAACCATGATTAAATCTTTTTGCATGCATCAATTGTTTGAAAGGTTTTAATAATTAAATGGCTATACATTGTATATGAGTGGCCAAGAAAGAAAATAGGAAGTGACTGATGAACATGCATGAGGGGATATATATGGTAGTCCAGCCACATGTAGCAAAACTAACTACATGCACCCTCTAATTGGTTAATTTATTTACCTAACTATGATTAAATATTTATATATTTTATGCATTGGTTTGAATTAATTAATTGATTACATGGGTGAATATTGGGCAATATAATTATATTTTAATTTAACTTATTGGAACTGATTATTAAAAACTGAGCATTGCTCAGGCCAGGATTGTAATGGCGGTGGTCATAATTATTCCAACTCAGATAGGACCTCATTTTGGGTACCTTGTAGGGTTAATGAGACGCGTGAGTTATTAATATTTATTTGTGTAAGGTTCAATTATATGTAGCTTAGGTTTTCGGGCGCAGCAAGCTTTTAAATATACATTGTATGTAAACATATAGTAATGTAATGTCATGCTTCCTTTTAATTATTTTCCACTTACTATGTTTAGAAGCAAAGTGACATGCATTTTACGGTGCATATTATAAATTATCTTTTCTAAAATTTTAAATTGTTAGATAAAAATACTTGTAGAGGAATAAAAATTTGATATTATGTCATGCATCATTTTTCTCAAAAATTAAACTATATATATATATATATGTTAACAAATGTATCATATAAAATACAAAATTTTTAAATTTTTTTATATATTTAAATGTTATCTTTGAAACACTCGATTATCGGTAAAACTCTTGATCAGAAACAAGTTGTAATTGCAATTTATTAATTACAATCGATCTGATCCTCTAGGAACTGCACTATCTAGATTCTATAATATAAGCAACTTTTGTTTCACTTAAGGATATATTCTTCAACTGGTTCACCATAATTAAATCTTTTCCAGCTTTGATGACAATATATGATCACAGTATGTTTTGCTTGAATTTTGCTCAATGAAAACAAATAAAAACTAATTAAATTTGTATCACGATCTCAATTCAAAAATCATATACAAATCTTAGCGAGCAAAATATATCATATGAGAATCATGAGTAATGGATAAAATTTGTATTAAAATATGTAAAAATATAACAAGTATTTGAATAGTAACAGCGGAAAGATAACTTTATATATAGTAAATGTAAACGATAGAATAATAAAGATGACAAGAAATAAAATGCATAAAAGGAAGGACAAAAATGAAAGTGCATAAAATGGATGAAAACAAAAATTAAAACTTCACTTTTAAATACTCACATGAACTAACAACTTAGTTTTTCGTGTGTCAATGTGAGTGAAAATTAACAGAGTATGTGTGTTTTGTGACACAATGAAAGCGTACTCTGACTCTAGATTCTTTATCATATTTATAGACAGAATTTCCTATAAAAGGACTAGACTTGGACTTTAAGTTTCTATTGCACGTCCTCCAAATGGCCTTATATGTTTTTAATGTGCGTTGAAGTGTCTAGGTACCAAACATATCAAGCCCAAGTCTAGAAAGTATAGTAAAAGCATTTGATGCTTAGTGGTACACTTGGGAATATCCTGATTAAGTAGTAATGTTTTGATGAACATCTCATTATATCTATTATCATTATCCTTTCAATTAACCTATTCCATTTTAGGATCTCTTATATTAATCCTCTTTGACCATCCTTTATCTCTATTGGCTAACAATGGAACAATTTATCCCATCTATATCAACTTTTTCGTGTTCAGTACACACCAATATCCAATTCTAAAACCATGCTGGTATAAATGATTAGCCATATCAGCAGCACTTAAATACTTGGTGAGGCAACACTTCACAAAAATTTAGGAAGACCTTTTGATCCACATGATTTGGTTTGAACACATACGCAACAAAACATTTGACACTATAAAAATGCTCAGATTTTCTCTTCTGTTGATCATGCATCATATTATATATTCATAAATGATGAGTTGAAATTATGGTGCCACAAAGTGAAAATAACCTAGTCATTAATGACATAATTTAAAATTTTTTTTATGTAATTTGGTAAAATTTTGCCTAAAGTTAGAGTCCTCCACCAAATAATATTTTACTTTTTACGAAGTAAACAATTTCAATTAGACATATAATTTTAACTGTTATATTGTCCATCCTCTTATATTATTCTACAATTTTCAAAAATCAAACATTGAAGAAAAAGTCTCTACTTCTCTGTCTCCAATATCTGTCTTACAAATCTATCCTAGTGAATTGAGTCTAATACAAGATTAGAAATTTAAACACTTTAATATGATTATAGAAAATCAAGCTCAATTCGAAGCAACACAGTGCAAAATGCACGCTTAAAGTTCTCCTCCAAAAGAAACTTGATTGAACAAAGAGAAACCACCAAAATTCTAAAGTATTTGGCCTATTTAACAATAGAATAATTCTCCACATATAAGCGTTTTTTTATACAAGTCTTTACAAGTCATTTATATTAACGCACTTCGAACCGTACTGCACATTTTTACTGCACCTTCTTCTTCTTCATGTTGCACGTTCTTCTTCCTCTTCCTCTTCTTCTTCTTCTTTTCTTTCGTTTCTTGCCTTCTCTTTCTCCTTCTTCATTTACGTGCTTTTCTCTCTGGTTTCTTTCTTTGTTATTCTTGATTTCCATTGTTTTTTGACATCAAGCTCTGAAATCGTTTTTGAAGAAGAAGCAGCAGCAGAAGATGAGGAGGAGAAAGAGAAAGAGTTCTGAATTATGCATAAGGTGTACTTCAACAAATTTTGAGTGTATTTCTTAAATTCTTTAGGTGTAGTTTTGTAATCCTTTGGGTGTATTTCTGTAATCCTTTGGGTGTATTTCTATAATCGTTTGGGTGAATTCCTGTAACCGTTTGGATGTATTTCTGTAATCCTTTAAGTGTATTTCTGTAATCGTTTGGGTGTATTTCTGAAGTTCCATTATCTTCAAATTTGGCAAGAAACTCGTTTTCATGGAGGAAGAAGAAGAAGAGTCGTTCATAATGCATGGTGAGTAGTGTGCTTTGGAAACAGGAAGTGGTTGAATAACGTGTGTTTATTTACTCTTGAATGTGGGAGTATAATGCGTGTGTTTTGTTGGACTTGTGCCAACTTGTAAGACTTGTAAGCCAAAAAGACTTGTATGTGTAGCAACCCTCTTAACAATAACTTAGTTAACAATTAACAATAACCTGCAACAACAAAAGTTCAATTTTGATTATAAATAAAAAATGAAGTCTTAAAACAATGGAAAAGTATATGGAACCAAGAGGTGATCAGCCAAAAAGTAAACAACTTAACTAATTTATAATTATAGTTAATTAATTTTATTTATTTTTAATTTATAATATTTCATATTAATTACTTCTCACTCCAAATTAAAATTCTGAATGATACGTTGGAGAAATAGGGACGGAAATCACGGAACTTCCAACAATCCCGATTCTTAATATATAAAAAAATTTATAAAATATATAAAAGAACATCCATTTAGTATGAAAAAGAAATATTCTGATACTTAATAGAAGAAACATTCTAATGCCTAGCATAAGTACCATCCACGTAGAGGTTTTGAATTCACCCAGAGGCATTTGGCTGATTTTTGGCTGGTACCCTCTTAGTTCCCTAGCATTGTCGTAAAACAATAGGACTAAAATCTCTAAAATAAAAAATATGGTACGGTAATTCACCTAAACAAATAGAATGGATATTAATATTACATGAATGTCCTAAAACAACTTACATGTATGTTCGAATTTCATAGTTATTCTATGTAAATCAAATGAAATAGATTCCATTTAGGACAAATAGTAGTATATCAAAGTGAATAGATTCGATTTACTAGAGGAGTAGTGTTGGTGGAATCCAACCCATGGTAAATTAAATAAAGTAGTTTTGATTTAGTAGATTTGATCTCCATAATAAATCAAATCTATCAAATTTGATTTAAACAAGATTTGGGCCAAGGTAAATCGAAACTAGTTGTTTCGAATTAGTGTTGAAAAGTTGTATAAAAGAATTCAAATTTGAAAGATACAAATTACTGTTACTATTATAAGAAAATTGTTGAGTATTATCGATTTCTAGCGGAAAAATAAAATTAATCCGCCAGTAATAAATTTATTGTGAGTTCCAATCCGATGATATAAACCTCGCTGGTAAATGTTTACCATCAAATTTTGTTGTCCACTGGTAACTTGCGGTGGATTTAGTGGCAGAGTTGATTTTTCAAGCAACAAATATCCGATGTCAGTTACTGGCGGATTTTTCTACGGTAATTTTGACGCCAAACGGTTTTGTTCTCGGATTTTTACCGTCAGATATTTTTTCCGAAAAATCCAACGGTAAGTTCAATTTTTTTAAAAAGGGTTAAGTACTATTTTTGTCCCCAAGGTCTTGGGCCAAAATCAAAATCGTCCCCGACCTTTTTTTCTTATTAAAATCATCCTCAACGTTAACGTTATAAAACGTTAAAAAATCGTCCTTTCACAAATTTTTGGACAAAAATGCCCTTCATCCATCATTTACCCTCATCTGTTCTTTTTCCTTCAACAACACAGAGAGGAGGGAGTGCAAGCCATGAAGAAAAGAAGAGAGGAAAGGGTGGAGAACGAAGAGGAAAAAGAAGAGAAGAGGAAGAAGAAGGCGCCGCCAGCGAGAAAGGGCGTCGTTGCTGACGTTCTCCTTCGTTACTAACGTTCATCTATTCTGCTTTCTGTTCTGCTTCCTGTTCTGCTTCTCTGTTTCTCTGTTCTACTTCCTAGAGCTCATCTCTTTCCAGATCTATTCATGTAGCTAGCTCTTCCTCTCTTCCTCTCTTTCCAGATCTCCATTCATGTTATTTGATATGAAATTTTTGTTAATTTTGCTGGAGGTGGCGTCGGTGGTGCGCCGATCGTGGTGGTAGGTGTTGCGGCCGTTGAGGGAGGCGATGATGCTACTCCGATGGGGAAGAAGTTCAAGCACGGAAACCCACAGGTGAAGCAAAATGTAGAAAAGGCACAGAGTCGTTCAAGAAGGCGGCAGCGCATGGGTCACCACTCGCCATGGTGGACCTCGATTTGTTCCTGAAATCTGCGTTCTCTCTTTTTGAGTTTGAAAGATTGGATTTTTGAAATTTTTTGTCTTGAATTTGAATGTGGTGGTGTTGTTGTTGATGAATTTTTGAATTTGAATGTGGTGGTGTTGTTGTTGTTGGATTTTTGAATTTGAATTTGAATGTTGGTGGTGTTGTTGTTGATTCTATGTTAGTTTTTTATTTGTTTTTTTTTAATTAAAAAATAATTGGTATTTTTGTTGTTGAAGATTTGGGTGAAGAGTTGTTGAAGATTTGGGTGAAGAGAATGGAGCAGGGAGGCTGAGGAACAGTGGAGTGAGGAGAGTGAAGAGAAGAGATGATGATGAAGGATATTTTAGTCTAAAAATTTTAAAAAGGATGATTTTAAAATATTTTTAAATGTTGAGGATGATTTTAATAAGGAAAAAAGGTCGGGGATGATTTTAATTTTGACCTAAGACATTAAGGATGAAAAAAATACTTAACCATTTTAAAAACTATTTTTTGATGAAATTAGTTGTCAAGTTCTAAATAATAAAAGCTAAATATGTTAAATTATTAAGTATACAAACAAAAAAAAGGTCAAATAAAAGAGGATATGATACAATCATACACTGTTTGAAGAAAACCAGTCACTAAAAGTTGTCGTCATCGTCGTCCCATTGGTCCTGTTGCTGAGGCGACGGCCTAGGCGGTGATGTCTGTGCTCCTCCATCAGTGCCGCTGGCACCAGCAGTGCCATTTCCACCAGCGCGCATTTGATCTTCGTATGGCGCCATGTGTTGCTCCATTCCACTCCAGCTCCCACCTCCACTCCAGCCTGAGGTTATTTGTGTCTGTCATGTGTGAGAGGATCTCTTGATACCTCTCCTCAAACTCCTGTAGCTACTGAGCCTATTAGTGAAAGTTCCGGGTGAGGAGTAGCACCTGCTTCCTCAAATCCACTCAATTTTCGAGATCGATGAGCCAACTGGGGGCAGAGGCGGATGAATGTCTCAATGTGGACATACGGAGGTTGTCAACGAAGAATGATCTGAGCTCGTACATGCAATTCTTGTACGGCTTAGATGTGGCCTTGCACTAAACCTGATCAGGATTGACGACTGATACAGCGAAGTTGTTGCCATTGTCTCTAGTATGCTGAGATTGTTGGGTTGCGGCGTCCAATCTCTGCGTGTAGCACTTGATGATCGAAATTAGAACTCGCACAACTTTACCAGTAAATGCACTGGGTCATCCAAGTAATACCTTAGGTGAGTGAGGGTCGATCCCACGAGGATTGTCAGACTGAGCAAGCAATAGCTATCCTGTTGGACTTAGTCAGACAAATAGTAAAAGATGGTTGTTGGTGTAAAATGCATAAGTAGTAAAGAGCAGGTAAACAAAGCAAATAAACAGGTTTAGAGTAAAACAATGATGAGAAAATAGTTAAGGTCTTGGAGATGTTTATCTTTCTAGATTAAAATGTCTTACCAACTATTTTAACAATGAGTGATTCGTTCTATGGCAAACCATAAGTGATTAAACCCTAATCTCTTAGCAATTTAATCTCCTCTAATCCTCATCGAAAGTCACTCTCGTGGTCATTCAATTCAGATTAGAGGGTGAAGTTCATAAAACTAGTTTAGTGCCATAAAAACCTTAATTACCCAAAGCTAACAGGATTTTATATCACATATCCCAATTCGTTCTAGTAATTCACAGTTTAAGAGGAGTATTTTCAAGTTGTAGCTCAAGTGAGATAGCTTTCTCAAGAATCACAAGAACTCATATAGAATAAGGGTCATATTCTCGTTCCACCTACATTCATAAGATTAAGAACAAAAACAACACCTTAGAATTGAATCAAACATTAATTAAAATAGAAGAATAATAATCCTAATCCATAGAAATAAACAGAGCTCCTAACCTTAACCCGGAGGTTTAGTTGCTCATAACTTTTCAAAGAAAACAGGTGATGGTTTTCAGTGGCTAAGAGAAGGGGGGTTGAATCTTAGCCCCCTTTTTCGCTTAATAAAACTTGCTGGCCTTTGAAATATCTTCAGGAGACTTTTTGCTTTTTGTCTTGTACCCAGCCATAAAACTTTTTCTTTTTATCTTGTAACCCGGCACGAGATATTTTTCAGTTTTATCTCTTATGCAGTAGAAATAGAAATGGAGTAGAAGAGAGAGAGAGAATCACACCACGAAATATCCTGGTTTAGCTGCCAAGTGCAATGCAACCTGCATCCAGTCTCCATCACAACAATGATGGAATTTCACTATAATCTTCATGATTACATACACCAATTCTCCCTAGGAACTATTGATAAACCACTATTTTATGGTTTATTTTGTGTTTAATTGAATGGTTTCATCAAGTCTTCACCCACTTATTCATACTAATTGCATGATTTTATAACTCCTTCCTAATATTATTTTATGATTGAAAACTTGCTTCCTAAAGATCTTTAATTAGTATATTTTAATTCTTCTTTATACCATTCGATGCCGTGATCCGCATGTTAAGTGTTTCAGGCTTCATAGGGCAGGAATGGCTTAGAGAATGAAGAGGAAGCTTGCAAAAATGGAAGGAACACAAGAAACTAAGGAGATGACCAGCGAACACTGACACGCGTGCATGGCTCACGCGAACGCACGGAATGGAGAAAAATCGCAGCAACGCGAGCGCGTGCCTGACGCGAACGTGTGAATTGGAGTCTGCACAAATGACGCGAACGCATGGACGACGCATACGCGTGACAAGAAAAATCGTTGAATGACGCGAACGCGTGGACGACGTGTACACGTGACCTGCGCGATCTGCAGAATTAACAGAAAACGCTGGGGCGATTTCGGGCCACGTTTTGACCCAGTTTTTGGCCCAGAAACACAGAACAAAGCCAGGGAATATGCAGAGACTCAAGACACAACTTGATACACACATAGTTTTAGATACATTAGGATAGTTTTTAGTTTTAGATCTAAATCTAGAGAGAGAATTACTCCTCCTCTAGTTTCACTTTACATTCATTGCTTTTGCTTTTGGATATTGAAGAGTCACTACCTCTGTTGAAGACACTATTCTAGTTTGTTTCTTCACTTACTCTTTTATTTATTTATAACATATTCTTAATTCTTGCTTAAGGTAGTAATTGGATTATTTTCATGAATTGTTAGTGAAGAGGATTACTTTTACTTTTAATAAATTTTGAAATTTTATTCTATTAAATTTATTATGTCTTCTTATATTTTTCTGAGTATTATATTAATATCAATAGAGTAGATTCCCAAACTTGACATGGGAGTTGAATAAAAGGAGACACTTGAGTTGGAAGGCTTAAGTGTTGGTTAAATTGGAAGTTGTTGGCTAGTTCTGTATTTACTAACGCTAGACCTTCCCATGGGAGAGGACTAGGATTTGCGAATAAGGATTAGCTCAATCACTTGACTTTCCTTTATTTAGTAAGGGTTAACTAAGTGAAAACAACAACCTTTTTGATACTACACTTAATAGATCCCAACAAAGATAGAACTTCCAATTAATCATTCCCCCAGTCAAGGCCTTTTTATATTAATAATAATTCTTAGTTTTATTGCTTTCATTTATAATTATTGCTCATTATCCAAACTTGAACTCTTTCGAAAATTCCTGATTGATAAGTTAGCACTATTTCCTGCAACTCGTTGGGAGACGACCTGGGACTCATACTCCCAGTATTTTTATTTCTAAATTTCGTGACAACTTTTCTAAATTGACAACGCGGATCTTAACTGGTTAAGAACTATACTGTTAACGCATTCTCTATATTGATTTCTTAATTAGCCGACTTCTGCCTGCACATCAATTTTTGGCGCCGTTGCCGGGGAGTTGCAATTGTGTGCTGAATTATTAATTAGTGTACATATTTTATTTTATTTGCATATTTTATTTTTATTTTTACCATGAGCTATATGTTTCTTTTATTGAATGACGTGTTCACTGCCTGATCCGAGCTTAGCTGCATTTGATCCTGAAATTGAAAGAACTCTTTCACGTATTAGGCGAGATCGACGCAAGATAGCCTCTGAGGGTGGTGAAGTAATTGTTATCGATTCACCAGTCTCATCTGAGGGCAAATCTGAACCACCATCTGAGAGCGAAACAAGCTCCTTTACTACTGATTCACTTGATTCTCGTGTAGATAGAATGGCAGCACCTAGGAAAATTAATCTCCAGGAGGCTGGAGCCCCAGATTTTACACTGCAGTCGTACCAAGTGCATCATCCAACTCTGGCTGTAGATTTCGAACTAAAAACTGCACTAATCAACTTGATGTCCAAGTTTCATGGCTTACCTGCTCAAGAATCTATCAAGCACCTAAGGGATTTCCAGACAGCCTGTTCTACTGTTAGGCATAATGGTACAGATGAAACTTCTATTCTGTTAACCGCCTTCCCATTTTCTCTTGAGGGAAAGGCGAGGGAGTGGTACTACTCCCAACCTGAAGCGACTGTTACCGACTGGGATACGCTCAGGAGAGAATTTTTGGGATATGCTCAGGAGAGAATTTTTGGAAAAATACTTTCCAGCTGAAGTCACAGATAGACTAAGGAAAGAGATCTCCTGCATTGTTCAAGGAGAATCAGAGACTCTTTATGAGTACTGGGAGCGCTTTAAGAACCTTCTAGACGCATGCCCCTATCACATGATCGACAGACTGGTGTTGATCAGCTATTTCACACAAGGCATGAAACCTCAGGATAAAACTACACTAGATGGTGCTAGTAATGGTTCTATGAAAAAGTACAAGACCGCAAATGAAGCATGGCAACTGATCAGCGACTTAGCTGAATCTACTAGGAATCACAGGCACAGGCATGGCCACTCAAAAGCTGTTGCAGAGGTTTCCTCTAGCATTGAAACTACTGCTCTTACACAGAGTATATGTGAAATGACCAACCTACTGAAGCAAATGCAGTTGAACCAACAACAACAAGCTCAGCCTCACCCACCACAACAGAGCCAACAGTTAATCCCACAGAGAGTATGTGGAATCTGTGCTGATTATAATCATTATACTGATGAATGTCCGCAGCTCCAACAAGAAGACAACACTGTGGCAGCTACTCATAACTTCTATGACCGCCCGAATCAAGGAAACAATCAATAAGGCAGCAATTACAACCAAGGTGGAAACTATAACCAAGGATGGCAGGACAACTTCAACCAAGGATGGAGAGATAATTCCAACCATGGCTGGAGGGACAACTATAACAGAGGAGGCAGAGATAATAATAGAAACCAGAGGTGGAATAACAACAACAGACACCAGAATTAGAACCAGCCTTACAGACCACCTCACCTAAGACAAACTCAAGGATCCCAGCATAACCAACAACAAGTTCCTCAGATCACCTATCCTAATTCCTCAACAAATAACGAGATGCTTCGTTCTCTTGCACAAGGATAATAAGATATGCAGACACAGCTAAACTCTACTTTAAATGGTCTGAATGCCACTTTACATGCTCTCGCCTCCAGGATAGATTCATTACCTAATTCCACTAACCAACCTTTAAGCTCCAGTGGAATTCCTTCTCAACCCTTACCTAATCCCAAAGGTGACATCAATGCCATCACTTTGAGGTCCAGAACCACACTGCCAGAGAGGAATCAGGAGGAGCCAAGCCCACTAGTACACACCCTAACTGAGAATGTGATAGAAGTGGAAGATGCTGAAGAGGAAGAGGATGTACAAGACATAGTGGAAGAAGAAGCAGTTCAACCAAGGATCAGAGAACCAAAGGAAGCTGAAGCTGTACAGGACGCCATCCCTATCCCTTTTCCACACCTTGCAAAGAAATCCAGAAAGCAGATGGAACTTGATCCCAAAATGGTAGAAATATTCAAAAAGGTTGAGGTAACTGTTCCTCTTTTTGATGTCATTCAGCAGGTACCTAAATATGAAAAGTTTCTAAAGGATTTATACATTCATAAAGATAAAATTAATGATTTAGAAACTATTCCTTTAGGTAGTTCTATATTTGCTTTAATGGGAGGTATACCTGAAAAATGTAGTGATCTAGGTCCATGCATGATTAACTGTACCATTGGAGGTGTAATATTTTCTAATTGCATGTGTGACTTAGGAGCGTGTGTTAGCATAATGCCATTGTCTATATATGATACCTTGAGGCTCCCTCCCTTAAAAAGGTCGGCAGCTCGTTTTGTGTTAGCAGATAAAAGCATTATTATAGTAGTTGGAATTGCTGAAGATGTATTAGTGAGCATTAAGGGGATCACATTTCCTATTGACTTCTATATCCTGGAAATGCCCCCTAATGACTTAGGCAGACCATCATCAATCCTGCTTGGAAGACCATTCCTGAAGACTTCAAAGTTCAAGCTGGATGCATTCTCAGGAACGTACTCCTTTGAGATAGATGGCAGAACAGTGAGTTTCAGTTTAAATGAAGCTATGAAGCACCCTCTAGAAGATCATTCTATCTTTCAGTGTGACATCATTGATGAAACTGTAGTTGAAGTTCACCAAGAAGAAATAGAAGAGGAGCACATGGAACAAGGTCCAAGTGTGGGGACACCCTTTGAATACAATGCGGACACTTTGCCATTATCACTAGCCCCGAATATTCCAGAGCCTAGCCATGAGCAGAAATTGGAATTAAAGTCCCTCCCTCCACACCTCAAGTATGCTTACCTTGAGGATAATCAGAAGTTCCCATTTATCATTGCAAGAGAACTCACTTCTCAACAAGAAGAGCAACTGCTCAGTGTGCTGAGAAAATATAAGAAAGCAATTGGATGGAGCTTGGCGGGTATAGTAGGCATCAGTCCTTAAGTTTGTGAGCACAGAATATTCTTAGAAGAGGGAGAAAAGCCTGTCCGCCAGCCTCAAAGAAGATTGAATCCAACCATTTTAGAAGTTGTCAAGAAAGAAGTGACCAGACTACTTGAAGCAGATATCATTTACCCCATCTCAGACAGTGAATGGGTTAGTCCAGTACAAGTGGTGCCCAAGAAATCTGGAGTCACAACAATAAAGAATGAGCATGGAGAACTCCTGACAACTAGAGTGCAGAATTCATGGAGAGTTTGCATTGACTATAGGCGTCTCAACCAAGCTACCCGCAAGGATCATTACCCCTTGCCATTTATTGATCAGATGCTTGATCGCCTGTCAGGTAAATCTCATTATTGCTTTTTAGATGGCTATACATGCTACTTTTAAATTCATATAGCTCCTGAGGATCAGGAGAAGACTACTTTTACATGTCCCTTTGGAACATATGCTTATAAAAGAATGCCTTTTGGCTTATGTAATGCACCTGCTACTTTCTAAAGATGCATGATGAGTGTCTTTTTAGATCTTATTGAGAACTGTATGGAAGTTTTTATGGATGATTTTAGCGTATATGGTAATTCATTTAGCCTTTACTTGGATAGTTTGTCTAGAGTATTAGACAGGTGTGTTAGTACAAACCTTGTATTGAATTTTGAAAAATGTCACTTTATGGTAAAACAAGGAATTGTACTAGGACATGTTGTGTCTAATACTAGTATTTCTGTAGATCCAGCAAAGGTAGATGTCATTTCTAGTTTAGCTTACCCCTCCTCTGTGAGGGAAGTCTGTTCATTCCTTGGCCACGCAGGTTTTTATAGGAGATTCATTAAGGACTTCAGTAAGGTAGCATTGTCTTTATCCAGATTGCTACAGAAGGATATTGAGTTCGAATTCAGTGAAGATTGCATGCAAGCGTTTGATACGCTGAAGATCGCCCTGACTCAAGCTCCAATTATGAGAGGACCAGACTGGAGCCAGCCATTTGAAATTATGTGTGACGCCTCTAACCATGCAGTAGGAGCGGCACTGGCTCAGCGCAAAAGTAAAGACCCTTTTGTAATTGCTTATGCATCTAAGACTTTAGATGCTGCTCAGTCTAATTATACTACTACTGAAAAAGAGCTTCTTGCTATTGTTTTTGCTCTGGATAAATTTTGAGCCTATTTACTTGGTACTAAGGTAGTAATATACTCAGACCATGCAACTCTAAAATATTTACTAGCTAAAAAAGAGTCCAAACCAAGGCTAATACATTGGATACTGTTGCTGCAAGAATTTGATTTAGAAATTAAGGATAGGAGTGGTAACCAGAATTTAGTGGCAGACCACTTGAGTCGCCTTGAGCACATTAAGGATGACTCCACTCCTATAAATGACACTTTTCCATTTGATAGTTTGCAAGCAGTATCTGAAGTAGTTCCTTGGTATGCACCTGTAGCTAATTATCTAGTTAGCCATACTTTCCCTCCCGATTTTACTAAGCATCAAAGGGACAAGCTGAAAAGTGAGTCTAAATATTTATATGGGATGATCCATATTTGTGAAGGTGTGGTGCTGACCAGGTAATTAGAAGATGTGTACCACAATCAGAATTCCAGTCCATTTTAGAGGCATGCCACTCTTCTGAGAGTGGAGGACATTTTGGCCCTCAAAGAACAACTAAAAAAATTCTAGACTGTGGATTCTGGTGGCCGACTCTTTTTAAAGATGCTGCTGAATTTTCTAAATCTTATTTCCCATGCCAAAGGTTTGGTAATATATCCAAGAGGGATGAGATGCCTCAACAGATTATGCTTTTCTGTGAAATTTTTTATGTTTGAGGCATTGACTTCATGGGACCATTTCCAAACTCTAATGGTTACCTTTATATACTGTTAGCTGTAGATTATATTTCTAAATGGGTGGAAGCAATTTCTACCCGTACTGATGATGCTAACACTGTTTTTTCCTTTGTTAGAAACCATATTATTTGTCACTTTGGGTCACCACGAGCAATCGTGAGTGATCAAGGCACTCACTTTTGTAACAGGAGACTGACAGGATTACTGAAAAGTATGGGATTGTTCATAAAGTAGCAACAGCTTATCATCCCCAAACCAATGACAAGAAGAAGTGTCTAACAGGGAGATTAAACACATTCTGGAGAAGATAGTAAAACCTCATAGGAAGGACTGGAGTGCCAGGCTACAAGATGCACTCTGGGCATATAGAACAGCGTACAAGACACCCATTGGGATGAGGCCCTTCCGCTTGGTATACGGAAAGACTTGCTACCTTCCAGTTGAGGTAGAACACAAGGTTTTCTGGGCTGTGAGGGAGTGCAATATGAATTTTGAAGAAGCTGGTGCTGAAAGAAAATTGCAACTAGCAGAATTGGAGAATCTTCGCCTAGAAGCATATGACAACTCCAGGCGATACAGGGAAAAGATGAAGGCTGTCCATGATAAGCACATAAAAAGGAGAGAATTCAGACCAGGAGAGTTAGTTTTTCTATATAACTCAAGGCTAAGGCTTATGCCAGGTAAACTGAGATCAAGATGGGAAGGTCCCTACAGAGTAGAAAGGCAGAGCCATACGGAGTTTTTCACCTGCATCATCCTTCTAGCTCTAAATTTTTCAAGGTCAATAGACATCGCCTGAAGCTTTATCATGGAGAAAAGATTAAGGATCACAAAGAACTAGAGGTTTTTCTCTTGGAAGACCCACCAACAGAAGTAGAATGAGCCTGAAGAGCATCCAACTTAAGGACGTAAAAGCAAAGTGCTAGGTGGGAGACAACCCACCATGGTATGATCGTTCCGTTTCAGTCTTAGTTTTATTTTAATTTATTCTATTTTTGTTTTTGTTAATGACTCTTCTCATAATCTCTGCATATAGCCTGCATTTGTATTTGCATTCTACATATAAAAAAAAATGCACGCGACGCGTATGCGTTGCTGACGCGTTCGCGTCATAGGTGCATTCAAAACATGGAAAAAAGAAGCAGAGAGTCACGCGAGAGCGTGGCTGGAGGCATGTCTTAGGCACAAACATGCCCACGCGACCGTGTCAATGACGCGTCCGTGTCATTTTGAAAAAGAGCCTCCCATGCGTCCACGTTACCCACGCGAACGCGTGGCCCTGCAAAATCGACGTAAAGAGGTGTATGGCAGAGAGTTATGATGGAGCTGGGCTGAACTCGCGCTAGAAGCACAAGCCCTATCACGCAAATGCGTGCCCCACGCGAATGTGTCGTTTTCAAAATATGGCCATTCACGCGATCGCATCACCCACGCGAACGCGTCACCCTAAATTTTGGCAAAAATGCATTCAAAACAGAAAGTTGCGCGAACGCACGGCTACACTCGCGCCAATAGCACAAATCAGGCCATGCGACCGCGTGACTCACGCGTCCGCGTCACCTAAAAAATATCACACACCACGCGACCGCGTCACCCACGCGTCTGCGTCACATGCGGCACACAGCTTATCCAGATCAGGCAAATATCTTATCTTTTCTTCCCCAAATCCTAATTTTTCTTTTCCTTCTTATTTCTTTCTTCTTTCTTCTTTCTTCTTCCTTCTTTATTCTTTCTCACTCTTTACTTTCTCCCTTCCTTATTTTTCACATCCATTATCAAGGTTCTTTTCTTTCTTTCTTTACTTTTTACTTTTCTTTTATTATTTTTATTTATGTTTTCTTTTTCTTTTCACTTTCATTATCTATGTTTCCTTTTTCTTTCTTTTTCTTTTTGCATTATTTTAATTGGTGTTAGAAATTTATTTGGGTGATTATTTTCTTCTATAATTGCTTGTGGATTATTAAGGAATTGTTTGATAATTAATATTACTTCTTAAGGGTTGTTTGCATGTTCAATTTAATACTTTCAATAATATATTCACCATGCATGCTAAGTGTTTGTGAAAAAGCCCGTATGACATCATGCATTACTTTTATGTCATTCTACTACTCTAATGCTTATTTTTCACAAAACCCCTTTTATATTTTATTGATTAAATATAATTATCAATACAAACAGGTTGTTATTTTGAAAGGGTTGATAATCTAACTTGGACATTTAATGCTTGATCTATGCTACTCATGCCTTTGCCGGCATGCCAATAAAAATCTTGCATTTAACTGCCATCACCTGCACTTGCTATATTTCCATTGATGAACTTCTCACATGTAGTCATGACCATGTGTTAACGACATCCTTCTTTACCGTGCATTGATTATCACCTATACTATCCACTCCCTTGCTCGAACCCTTAGCTTTACATATTACTTTCTTTTTCCCTTTTCAGGATGGCCACCAAAAAAGGTAAAGAGAAAGCTACTCCCAAACCACCAGCAAGGAAAGGAACAAAAAGGACACTAATGACAGAGCCATCTTCAACAGCGGTGAAACCCTCAACAAAACGACTCAAAAGGATCATCAAGGTCGATGAAAAAGAGAAAGCTTTTCCAGCAAAGGACACTGCGCGGTTCACTAACCGCTACTGTGAGCAGATGTTCCCCATCCTAGCTGAAAGGAATTATAACAATGAGTATCTTCTTATCCTTCCGACCAACATTGCTGAATTTGTTGAGCCCCGCATTGAGCGAAGACAATGGGGATTCCTACGGAGACAGCCACGGCAGGTTAACCTTTCATGAGTAGTTGAATTCTACTCTAATTTTCAGATGCCAACCATGCAGTCTGTCTATGTCCGTCAGAGGCAAGTCCCTATAACAGAAGAGGCCATTCAGTGAGCTTTAGATCTTTCCCCTGCTCCAGAAGGATTGGACGCATTCTAAGAAGCCTCATTCAAACGCCAGACATACCAATTTGACTGGGATACCGTTCTCAGAGTTATAGCACAACCTGGCAGCAAATGGACCTATGGATACCATCGGTCCGACCTAAGGGCATATTGGCTTTCGCACTCACCTTGGAGGCTCGAGTATGGGCACAGATTATGTCCCATTACAACTTTCCGAGAACTCACGAGTCCTCCTTCACTGCAGATATGGCTGTTTTACTCTGGTGTATCCTTACAGACCAGCACCTCAATTTACCAAGACACATTCGGCATGCTATGAGACATGTACAGATTGCGGGCAACTTACCTTTCCCTGCCTTGGTTTCAGATCTAGTCTCAGCAGTCGGAGTCTCTTACAGAGCTGAGGACACCAAGGCCATGATTCCACGAGATGATCAATACGTCCCTAATGGGAAGTATATCAGACCTCCAGCAGCCACTATCAACCGGAGCATAGAACCAGCAGAAGATATCCCTTCTTCTTCCACATCACAAGCACCTTCAACAAACCAACTGCTCCATCAGATACTTGAGAGGCTAGACCGGCTTGACCGAAAAGGAAAGCAAAGAGAGCGCCGTAACAAGCGCATATTTACATACCTCAATGAGCTACTTGTTGGTAACCACCCACCTAAAGAAGACCCAGACACCCCGGACTCCACTTCATTTACCAGCACAGGGAGCCATGACGGTCCAGATTGTGGAGATGCTGCTACCAGCCCCCCTTTATTCCTGACAGATGGCACTGACGTGCTTGAGGTTTATGTCGGTAAAGAATTTTTCGGTAAAGTCACGTTGCAAGTATAGCTCTACCAACAACAATCCTCGAGTATCAAATTTAGAAAGGGATTTGGTTGTCACAAGTTCAACCCCAATAGAAATAACCGAAGTATCCAAACCTTGGGTTGTCTCACAAGGAATGGGCAAACATGTGCTTCAACATTGGTTAGAAATCTGCGGGGTTGTGAGTCATGAGCAAGAATTTAAACTAGAAATCTTAACAAGCAAATAATCTTAAATTGCAAGAAACTAATTCAAATAACTAAGCAAGATATGAGCAATTCCAAACTAACAAAGTAGCATCCAATATAATTCTATTCTAAACTAAACAACTAACTATAACTAAGACAAATCGATCAAGAATTTTGGATTTTCAAATAGGAATAATAAAAGTAACTCTTGGCTAGGCATGGGAATTGGGGTCACCATCCTTGTCTAATAACCATATCTTGACAATTATGAGGAACCAAACTCATTAAATCTACTTCTATACTTGGAGTACGTCAAATGGTTTGGTCAACATCAACCCGTAAGTTCTAACCTCACTACTAATTGACTTAGTAGTAGCTTAGTGTCAATGGCTATCAAATTGACCACTAAGGGTTCCCAAATCATCAAATCCATTAGACCCAATGACTCAAGTTTATCCAATTCCCTTAGTCTAAGCCAAGAGTAAAGAGAACTATCCCATAATCAAGGTAAACAATTCATCAAACACATGGTAAGCATTAACAAAAGACATGTTCAAATTGCAATTAAATTGGAATTAACAAGTACCCACTAACAATTATCAACATACAATCACTAAAACAACACAATTAATTATAGAAATCATCAATGTAGCATCAACAAATCAATATTCACAGCATTCATGAAATGGGTATAAAATGAGAATTGACAAGAATTAATAAAACTAACACAAGATCTAAGCAAAATTATACTAAGGAATTCAAATTAAACAATCAAAACTAGTAATTAACAAGATCCAATTCAGAATTCAACAAGGGAAGATCAAATTAAAGCTAGATCTAGGGAGGAACAAGGGTTTCTCTCTCTAGAAGAACAAAGAACCAAAAAAACTAGCTAAAAATTGTGTCTAGTGTAAAATGAATGATCCCACCTTTCCCCCTAGCATCCTTGGGTCTTTTCCATGCAGAAACAGCTTTAATTTTGGCCTGATGAGCCTTAGAAATTGCCAGGCACGATTTCCTTTAATGAGGTCACGTGCAGCTTTCCGCGCGTGCTCGCCATACGTGCGTGCGCGCTGATTACTTTTTTGATCCACGCGTGCGCACCAGGTGCGCGTGCGCGTCGGTAGGAATTTTCTGATCGGCACGGATGCGTCCATCCTTGCGAGCCACTTCTAGCTATCCTCATCCATGCGTGCGCGTGGAGTGCGCGTGTGCACCACTGCTGAGTTTTCCAAAATCCAAATCTTCATGTTCCTTCCTCTTGTGCATGCTTTCTTTATCTCTTCTAGGCCATTCCTACCCTATAATTTCTGAAATCACTCAACAAATACCTCACGGCATCGAATGACAATAAAAGAGGATTAAAATATGGCAATTTTAAGGCAAAATAAGCATGTTTTTCATCATGGAGCAATATTGGGAAGGGAACACAAAACCATGCATTTCTTGTGAATAAGTGTGAGAAATATTGACAAAACCCCCAAATTCTAGACAATATAAACCACAAAATTGGGGTTTATCAAATCTCCCCACACTTAAACCAAGCATGTCCTCATGCTTAAAATAAAAAGACCAAAGATCATGGTGAGAAAGGGTTTATGAAGTGCAAACTACCTAAGTGAATGCATGCAACTAATGTAAAATCATCTATCTACTTGGTCAAGGGTAAATCTATCCTCCAAGAACACATGTGAGCATATAGGGTGAAAATGATATGTAGTTCATGAATCCTACCAAATTGAACATCACTATGAAGTGCATATAACTTGCTAAATGAACGCTTGTGAAAGTCGGGAACAAAGACTTGAGCATCGAACCCTCACCGGAAGTGTATCCGCTCAAGTGTATAGGGTTCGTCACTCAATCCTCTCCTAATCATGCTTTCCAAGATTTGTCTTTCATCTAACAATCAAAAATTACTTAATGCATGCTTACAAGTATCATGAGGTCTTATTCATGGGTTGTAATGGGGCTAGGGTGAAGGTAAGGATGTATATGGTCAAGTGAGCTTAAAATTTGAGTCCTTGATTAACCTAGAATTTCACTAGACACATAGAACAACCTATACAACTATAATACATTACCTAGCTACCCTTGGGTTTCACTTTTTGCATACTCATGCATTCTTTTCAATTCACATCCCATATGCATTGTTTTTATTACTTTGTCTTGGGGCTTCTTTGTCCCCTTTTATTGCTTTTTTTTGGGTCCCCTTTTTCTTGGGGCTTTATGTACAAAAATTTCAATGCATATGGTTCAATCATTCAATACATGAGTATGTTCCCAAATCCTAGAATTTTTAATTACAAATACAATTACACACCTCTATATCTACCCAAATTTCCCAAGTATACCCTCCCAATTGAATGATACACACCTCTACTTACCTAAGCTAATCAAGGATCCAAATTTAGGGACATTCATTATTTTTCGCTTAGGGTTGTTGATGTGCTCTTTTTAAGAACAAAGAGGGTTTATCATAGGCTCAAAATTGGTTAGCAATGGTAGATAAATGGGTTAAAGCCATTTGGGGAAAGTGACTATTGAAATGATGGCCTCAATCATGTAAATGCATTCATACAAAAAGTAATGGACATATAGAATCAGAACAAAGCAAGGATTACAATCATAGAGAGAGATATGCACACAAGAATGGGAATTAATGGTTAGAAGATGTAACCATGCAATAGGCTCAAAACTTACATGCTTGTGTTCTTAGCTCAATCACTATGTTCCAAAATACATTCTTAAGGCAAGTTTACTGCAAAAATTTTTCAAAAATTTGGTAGGGTACCCCAGAACACAGTTTCTTGGGGAAGAAGTTATTATTTTGACCAAGCAACTCTATAGAAACTAACTATCATGCAAGGAGTATTTACAAGCAAGACTAACTACACATGCAATGTACTAACTACTAAGCAAAAGATAAATCCATGGGTATTGAAAGGAAGAGATTATTACCCATGGAGATCGGTCAAACGACCTCCCCACACTTAGAATTTAGCACGGTCCTCCGTGCTATGAACAATGCACAAAGGGCAGTCGGGACCAGAATCCTCACTATCCTCTCCTTCAGAGCTCTCATCACTTGGGTTTGAGGTAGATATGAATATTTCGGGTTCCTCCATGCTAGGGGTAACACAATGCAGAAGCTTCTTGATGTAAGTGTATTGGTGTTGGTTGCGCCGCTCATATCTATCAATCTTCCGGTGTAGATCTTCTATCCTTTGATGTGTGGATCTTTGCCGTGGTGGTGATGATGAGGTGGAAGGAATAGTAGATGGAAGGGCTATGTCAAGGCTTGGGTTGTTCATGGGAAGATGTAAGTATTTTTCGCTTGGGACCACATCGCCCTTAGCTGGAACTATAATCTTCGCATCCTTGGCTTCCCAAGGAACACCCGCAGCAGCAACTAAGTCAGATACCAATGCTGGAAATGGCAAATTACCCCAGGCGTGGACTTGACTCATTGCTTTCTTGACAAGAAACGGAATGTTCACCGGTCTCTCCGTGAGAACACACCAAACAAGCAAGGCGAGATCCATCATGAAGGACGACTTGGGTGCTAGGTAGCACATAGTGAGATAGGATCTGGGCCCAAGCTCTAGCTTCCACAGTGAGAAAGCGAGCGTCAATGCACTTGGGCCTCATCCGGAGTCGACCATTGGTCCAAAATGTCCCTGGCTCAGCAATGACTCAGAGGATCAAGTCCTAATCAAATCCAAACTTTTCTCGCTGACGTAAGACTTCTTGGTAGCCATCCATGTCACTTGGTACCGGTAGGACATTAAGCACTTGCTGAATAGCCTCTTCTGAAAACCGAGACTTGCTTCTGGCGCATGTATACAGATTGAAGAGAGGAAAGATGGTAGTTAGTGTAGAATTCTTCCACCCAAGAGAGGTTGATCTCCCTTGTTTTTCTCAAAAGAAACTCTCATCATCGCCGTTCAATGCGGGGTAGAATAGAGGGAGCAACCTTGTCTAGCGGAGCGAGTAGATGCTCAGGATGATAGTTCCTCACAGCTATGGAGGGGAACATAAGTTCACAGAAGTGGTTGGGGAACCTTGAAGAATCTTTTGCCGGTTTCCTCTTCTCGTTCTCATCAATAGGAGCAGGTGTCTTCGCCTTCTTAGATAGGGGTTTGGCTCCTAATGAAGTGTGCGCCTTAGAAGTTGATCTTTGGGGTGCCCTCTTTGCGGCCGGTTTCCTTGGAGCTTTCTCCTTGCCTTTCTTGGTGGCCATCCTGAGAAAGGAAGGGAAATAAGAAAACATTAAACCCAAAGAATCATTTTAACAAAAACATGCAAGTGAAGGGTAGTGCCTGAAAGAAATCTTGCAACAAGGTAATCATAGAGACATGGTTCACAACACTTGGCATGGGATGCAAGAGGAAGTAAAGCATGCAATGGCATGAGAAGAGTAATCTCAAGCATCCATAACAAAGAACAAGTCATGTTCAATGAGTATCTAATTAGCAAGCAAAGTAGACTCAGTGCGTATAGAAGACAACAAGTGAATGAGGAGAAGCACCAAATTCAAAGTACATTATTAAAATAAACCAAAATGGAATTCATGCATTTCCTCGAACACTTGGCGTGCAATGATCAAGCAATGAGCAATTATGAGATACTCAACCAATTTGAGCCCCAAAATGAAACATCAATCATCACATAAACATCACATATTGGCAAAGATAAGGAGAAATGACAAAAGATCTATTAAATAAAATTAAGCTCAAATTCAACATCCATGGAAAAATAAGGAAAAGGAAAAGTAAGCAAACAAAAAGTAAGTAATATAATCATGCAACTAAAAGAGAAACTAAGAAAATCAACAAGAAGAATCTAACTAAAAGAAGAGATAATGCAAAGAAAGTAATAGAGGAGATATGGAAGAAGTAGAACCTTGAGAGGTGTAAAAGAACAAGGTTGAATTTTCTTTTGTGAAGATGAGAAAGAAATAGAAGAGATGTAGTGCCACCAGAAGAGGTGGTTGTCACCGGTGAGTGGCCGGAGACGGTGGTGGTGGATTGTGGAAGAAAAGGAAGAGAAGGAAGGTGATGGAGAAAGAAGAAGAAAGAAATAAGAAAGGAAGGTGGGAGAGGGACAGAACAGGGCGCGCAGCTTTAAAATTGATTCGCGCAACCGACGCGCGCGCGCACAGTGCATTGGCGTGTCGGTGAAGGTGGATCGAGGGACGCATGCGCATCATTGGCGCGTACGCACGAGTACAACTGTGCCCCTGGCACAGGACTGGCACAAAGTTGGCCTAAGTCGTTGGTTTTTATACCAGAGTTGGCATGTAGCGCAGGCGCGCAGATGCGCGCAGTGCGCAAGCGCGTACTTGAGTCAGTTGGCGACCGGCGCGGACGCGCAGAGTGCACGGACGCGTCGGTATGGGCATAGGCTAGGCACAAGTGTGGCATAACTCTCTGGTTTTTGTACCAGGGAGTCCACATAACGCCATCGGCGCGTGCGCGCACAGTGCTCTTGCACGTCGATGGGCGATTTGCAAGGGGCATGCAGGCGGCAAGCACGCGGACGCGTGGGTGTCTGGCGCAAGATGGGCATAAAGTGGGCATGACTCTCGAGTTTTTGGCCCAAGAGGTAGAAGTGCACCACCGGCGCACGCGCGCACAGTGCGCTGGCGCGTCGGTGCCCATTTTTCCTTTTTCTCTTCTTTTTTTTTCACAACATAACAAGACCTATTCTAACACATTCTTGGTAGGTGCTTAAGCTAGTAGGCAAGAGAACACTTCACAATTTCATGCATTACTCAAAACATAGCATTCTCTCTACTTCAACAATTCATCCATACCAAAATGATGAAAACTATATGAACATCCTATTTATTCAACAAAATTAACAAAGCTAGCATTCCTATACAATCAACAACATCAAGAAGTCACAAACTATACAAAAATCTAAAGCTAAGAGCAAGAATGTATACACAAGGAAGATCTTACCACGGTGGGGTGCCTCCCACCAAGCACTTTTCTTTAACGTCCTTAAGTTGGACGATCCTCTGCTTAAGCTTCCTCTCTCTTTGGTGCATCCTCCAATAGGAACACATCTAGCTCTTTTGGGAGCTTGTAGCCATGATACTTCTTCACTCTATGTCTATTCACCTTGAAAGTTGCTACTCTTTTTGGATCAAACAACTCCACCACTCCATAGGGCTTTATCTCTTTCACCTTGAAAGGTCCTTCCCATCTAGAGCAGATCTTGCCAGGCATAAATCGAAGCTTCGAGTTGTAGAGGAGAACCTCATCACCTTCTTGAAAGTCCTTCTTCCGGATGTGATGGTCATGAAATGCTTTAGTCTTTTCTTTGTAAATCCGGGCATTCTCATATGATTCATTCCTCAAACACTCGAGCTCCTCTAGCTGTAATTTTCTGGCTTCACCTGCCTTGGTCAAATCCATGTTGCACTGCTTTACCGCCCAATAGGCTCTATGCTCAATTTCCACCGGAAGGTGGCATGCCTTACCATAGACGATCCGGAAGGGACTCATCCTTAACGGAGCCTTGTAGGCCGTTCTATACGCCCATAGTGCATCTCCTAATCGGAGGCTCCAATCCTTCCTTTGTGGATTGACCACTTTCTCCAAGATTCTCTTAATTTCCCGGTTGGACACTTCCGCTTGTCCATTGGTTTGCGGATGATAAGCAATAGCAACCTTATGCGACACTCCATAGTGCTTGAGCAATGCCTCTACTTTCCTGTTACAAAAGTGGGATCCTTGGTCGCTCACGATTGCTCGTGGCGACCCATAACGGCATACAATGTTATTCCTAATAAAAGAAACAACGGTATTGGCGTCGTTAAGGCGGGTAGGTATTGCTTCTACCCACTTTGACACGTAGTCAACCGCTAACAGAATATACATATACCCACTGAAGTTGGAAAACGGTCCCATAAATTCAATGCCCATACATTAAATATCTCACAGAACAGCATAGGTTGCTGAGGCATCTAATCCCTTTGGGATGTGTTTCCTGACTTCTGACACTGATGGCAAGACACACAGAACCGGTTAGCATCCTTGAATAAGGTTGGCCACCAGAATCCACAATCCAACACCTTTTTAGCGGTCCTTTGTGGGCCAAAGTGGCCACCACATTTGGACGAATGGCAAGCTTCAAGAATGGGTTGGATTTCAGACTCCGGGACACATCTTTGAATTAATTGGTCCACTCCCCTCTTCCATAAGTGAGGGTCATCCCAAATATAGTATTTGGAATCACTCCTCAACTTATCCCTTTGGTGTTTAGAAAAGTTGGGAGGGAAGAGTTTTGCAACCAAGTAGTTCGCCATTGGGGCAAACCAAGGAAAACTATCCGACACAGCATGCAAACTATCCAATGGGAATGAGTCATTGATCGGAAATGGGTCAAATTTTAAATTCTCAATGCGGCTTAAATGATCCGCAACCAGGTTTTGAGATCCACTCTAGTCTCTAATCTCAATGTCGAATTCTCGCAAAAGCAAGATCCAACGTATGAGTCTAGGCTTTGACTCATTCTTTGTCAATAAGTACTTTAAAGCTGCATGATCCGTGTATACCACTATCTTTGATCCTAGCAAATAAGATCTGAATTTATCTAAAGAATGAACAATAGCTAGGAGTTCCTTTTCAGTAGTGGTATAGTTGGATTGTGCTGCATCCATTGTTTTAGAAGAGTAAGCAATGACATAAGGGAGTTTACCATCGCGCTGTGCAAGCGCGGCACCTACAGCATGGTTTGACGCATCGCACATTATTTCAAATGGCAACGTCCAGTTGGGGCCTCGCACAATCGGTGCCGTGGCAAGAACTCTCCTTAGCTCTTCAAAAGCTTTCACACATTTGCTGTCAAACTCAAAATCCACATCTTTTTGGAGTAGGCACGACAATGGCAAAGCAATCTTGCTGAAATCTTTGATAAAGCGCCTATAGAATCATGCATGTCCTAAAAACGAGCGGACCTCCCTCACAGATGAGGGGTGAGGTAAAGTGGTGATAACATTGACCTTGGCCGGGTCTACAGAAATGCCTTCATGAGATACTACATGTCCTAACACGATACCTTGTCTTACCATAAAGTGACATTTTTCAAAATTCAAGACAAGGTTAGTGTCAACACATCTAGCTAAGACCTTGGCCAAGTTCTCTAAGCAACAATCAAATGAAGTACCATAAACACTGAAGTCATCCAAAAAGACTTCCAGACAACTCTCCATTAGATCGGAAAAGACACTTGTCATACACCACTGAAAAGTAGCAGGTGTATTGCATAGTCCAAATGGCATCCTTTTATAGGCAAAGGTACCAAACGGACAAGTAAATGTGGTCTTTTCCTGATCTTCAGGAGCAATGTGAATCTGGAAGTAACCAGTAAATCCATCAACAATAATGGGATTTACCCGCCAAACGGTCCAACATCTGATCGATAAAGTGCAAAGGGTAGTGGTCCTTTCTTATAGCGGCGTTCAATCTTCTATAATCTATGCACACTCGCCACGCTTTTTGTACTCTCTTGGTGACCACATCACTATTATCCTTTGTAACTGCAGTGATCCCTGATCTTGGGAACAACCTGGACGGGCTCACCCACTCACTATCAGAAATTGGGTATATGATACCCGCATCAAGTAATCTCATGACCTCTTTCTTCACCACATCGAGGATAGTTGGGTTGAGCCTTCTTTGCAGTTTCCTAACCGGTCTAGCTCCCTTTGGAGAAATATGCGATGCATGCACTTGCGAGGGTCAATCCCCACAATATCAGCTAGGCTTCATCCAATTGCTTTCTTGTACTTTCTTAGAACATCTAGGAGCTTTTCTTCCTCTTCACTTGAAAGCTCACTAGCGATAATGACCGGAAACTTTTGGTTGTCCTCTAAGAAAGCATACTTCAAATGAGATGGAAGGGGCTTCAGTTTATTCTTTGCCTCAAGCTGGGGTTCTCTTTTCATCAAGCTCATGGGGTTCATTCTTAACAACTTTCTCATGTTCATCCTCTTGGTCACCCGTCTCTTCAACAATAGGGTAGCACAACTTGTTGTGGTCTTCTTCTTGCACTTCCGCCACCACTTCATCAATTACATTACATCGGAGCACGAAATGTTCTTTGAGAGGATGCTTCATGGCTTCTTCCAAATTGAACTTGATAGTCTTATCTCCAACCTCAAAAGAATATGTGCCGGTGAAGGCATCTAACTTGAATTTAGAGGTCTTGAGGAAGGGTCTACCAAGTAGAATGGAGGATGAGCTTCTATTTTCTGTTGGAGGCATTTCAAGGATGTAAAAGTCAACCAGAAAAACCAAGTCCTTGATCGCCACAAGTACATCTTCTGCTATTCCCATTACCGTGATCACAATTTTATCAGCTAAGGCAAACCTCGCCGCCGACTTCTTTAATGGAGCTAAATTCAACCGCACATAGATAGAAAGCGGCATGATGCTTACACAAGCCCCCAGGTCACACATACAATCATGAAAAGTGTGCCCACTAATACAACAAGACACCAGACAAGGTCCAGGATTACCACATTTCTTTGGAATAGGTTTTATCAAGGAAGAAATTGAACTACCCAGGGATAATGTCTCCAATTCTCCTATCCTATCTTTGTGTGTACACAAGTCTTTCAAAAATTGTACATACTTTAGAATTTGTTGAATAGCATCAAGAAGTGGTATGGTTACCTCAACCTTCTTGAACACTTGTAGCATGTTCAAATCAAACTCCGGTGTTTTCTTTGCTTTTTTCACCATGGATGGGAATGGAATATGAATGGACTCATCCACTATAGCTTTCCTCTTGGGTACGTTGAGGCTTACTCCTTCTTCCTCATGCCTTTTGTCTACCACCTCTTTTTCATGTGGAGCTTCAGCAACCACTTCTTCCTCATGAATATCTCCCATGACCCTTGGAGGTATCTCTTCCAATGTAGTCCCCGACCGTAGAGTGATAGCATTGAGACCGCCCTTCGAGTTTGGTTGGGGTTGGGATGGAAGGTTAGAAGAGTTTGAGGGTTGGTTGGTGTTGTTGTTGGGGGTTGAGGGTTGGTTTGACATGGCCATCTTTGAAAGCATGTTGGTGAGGTTAGCTAATTAGGCGCCCAAGGCATCAAATTGAGCCTTGTTTCTCTTGTCCTGTTTCTCCATGGCGGCTCTAAGCTCATCAACTTGATTGTTGAAAGATGGAGGAGTTTGGTTGGATTGTTGTCTATGGTGTGGTGCTTGGGATTTGGTGTAGTTGTTTTGGTTTTGGTTGGAGTGGCCTTGGTTAGCTTGGTAGTTGGTGTTGTTATGGTGGTATTGGGATGAAGATTGGTTGTTGTTGTGATGAGAAGAAGAGTTGTTCCATGTTTAGTTTTGATTGCTCCCTTGTGCATTATCCCTCCACCCTTGATGTTGATTACTACCATGAGGGTAGTTGTTTTGGCCTTGAGAAGGATAGGATGGACGGTTGTTGTAATTCACATTTGCCACTACAAGAGCATGTTCCTCTTGAATTTGATGGTATTGATCGGTGTAATGTGTAGTGCTAGAGCACAAACAACAAATCCTAGGAGGGCCTTCAAGTTGAGCAACTGGAGGTGGGGCTTGGACGGCTTGGTGGAGTAGTATTCCTTTTGATCCTTTTGTATTTGCATAAGGATGGTGGTCATATCCCCAAGTGCTTTGGTTAGGCTTGATTCGGAAGGGGATGGTTCTACCACACCCTTGAGAGGATTACTTCTCACCTTTGTATGTTGTGTAGCTTCGGCAACATCCTTTATCAAATTGCAAGCTTCTCCCTCCGTTTTGTTTTTTTTTGTTTTTCGAAAGGAAACCACCACTAGAAGCGGTGAGCAATCTTCTATCTTTCACACAAAGACCTCTGGTGAAGTAGCTAATGAGCAAGTGAGTGTTCATCCCATGGTGTGGATAAGATTCCAATAGCCTCTTAAACCGAGACCAATACTCATACAAACTCTCTTGGTCTTTTTGCATTATACCCGAAATCTCCTTCCGAATGTAGTCGGTCTTCTCCGGTGGGAAGAATTTATCTAGAAACTCTCTTCTCAAGAAATCCCAATTAGTCGCAATCTCATCCGGTAGCGAATAAAACCATGTCTTCGCTTGCCCTTCAAGAGAGAAAGGGAAGGCAAAAACCATGATAGCCACCTCATCGGCTCCATGCCTTCGAGCCGTAGAACAAGCAACTTGAAAATCCTTTAGATGTCGAATAGGGTCTTGACCCAACAACCCATGATAGTTAGGAAGTAGATGTATCAAGCTACTCTTCAACTCAAAGTTTGGATCAAGGTTAGGATACCTTGCTTGCAACAGTTGAAGTATGATATCCGGAGCTCCTTGCTCATGCAAAGTGATCCATCGTGGCTCCGCCATGTGTGGCTCACCTGTAGGATGCAAAGATGTATTATTAGTGCCAACAGAAGAATAGGAAGTAGCGGACTCCAAGTCACTCTCGGTGCCGCCTAGTGATTCGGTGTGTTCCTTAAGAGAGGCCGAAGTACTAGCCGTATAATCCAACCGCCATCTAGCTTGCCGAATGTGTAACAAAGTTCTTTCAATCTCGGGATCAAAATCGGCTAAGCTAGAATTCGGTTGAGACCGAGTCATCAAACTTGAGAGTCATAGCACAAATATGAAAAGAATCTAAACTATAGCTAAGTACTGAAAGAAAGTAAGCTATCTACATTCACATAACCAATATCAAGGCATATGTTGCAACCATTCCCCGGCAACGGCACCAAAAATTTGACGTGCTTGAAGTTTATATCGGTAAAGAATTTCTCGGTAAAGTCACGTTGTAAGTATAGCTCTACCAACAATAATCCTTGAGTATCAAATTTAGAAAGGGATTTGGTTGTCACAAGTTCAATCCCAATAGAAATAACCGAAGTATTCAAACCTCGGGTCATCTCACAAGGAATAGGCAAACATGTGCTTCAACATTGGTTAGAAATCCAGGGTTGTGAGTCATGAGCAAGAATTTAAACTAGGAATCTTAACAAGCAAATAACCTTAAATTGCAAGAAACTAATTCAAATAACTAAGCAAGATATGAGCAATTCCAAACTAACAAAGTAGTATCCAATATAATTCTATTCTAAACTAAACAACTAACTATAACTAAGACAAATCGATCAAGAATTTTGGATTTTCAAATAGAAATTGGCTAGGCATGGGAATTGGGGTCACCATCCTTGTCTAATAACCATATCTTGACAATTATGACGAACCAAACTCATTAAGTCTACTTCTATACTTGAAGTACGTCAAATGGTTTGGTCAACATCAACCCATAAGTTCTAACGTCACTACTAATTGACTTAGTAGTAGCTTAGTGTCAATGACTATCAAATTGACCACTAAGGGTTCCCAAATCATCAAATCCATTAGACCCAATGACTCAAGTTTACCCAATTCCCTTAACCTAAGCCAAGAGTAAAGAGAACTACCCCATAATCAAGGTAAACAATTCATCAAACACATGGTAAGCATTAACAAAAGACATGTTCAAATTACAATTAAATTGGAATTAACAAGTACCCACTAACAATTATCAACATACAATCACTAAAACAGCACAATTAATCATAGAAATCATCAATGTAGCATCAACAAATCAAGATTCACAACATTCATGAAATGGGTATAAAATGACAATTGACAAGAATTCATAAAACTAACACAAGATCTAAGCAAAATTATACTAAGGAATTCAAATTAAACAATTAAAACTAATAATTAACAAGATCCAATTTAGAATTCAACAAGGGAAGATCAAATTAAAGCTAGATCTAGAGAGGAACAAGGGTTTCTCTCTCTAGAAGAACAAAGAACCAAAAAAACTAGCTAAAAATGGTGTCAAGTGTAAAATGAATGATCCCCCCTTTCCCCTAGCATCCTTGGGTCTTTTCCATACAGAAACAGCTTGAATTTGGGCCTGATGAGCCTCAGAAATCGCCAGGCACGATTTCCTTTAATGAGGTCACGTGCATCTTTCCGTGCGTGGCGCCGATTGCTTTTGTGATCCACGCGTGCGCGCCAGGTGCGCGTGCGCGTCGGTAGGAATTTTCTGATCCGCGCGAATGCATTCATCCTTGCGTGCCACTTCTAGCTATCCTCATCCACGCATGCGCGTGGAGTGCGCGTGCGCGCCACTGCTGAGTTTCCCAAAATCCAAATCTTCATGTTCTTTCCTCTTGTGCATGCTTTCTTTCTCTCTTCTAGGCCATTCCTACCCTATAATTTCTGAAATTACTCAACAAATACATCACGGCATCGAATGAGAATAAAAGAGGATTAAAATATGGAAATTTTAAGGCAAAAGAAGCATGTTTTTCATCATGGAGCAATATTGGAAAGGGAACACAAAACCATGCATTTCTTGTGAATAAGTGTGGGAAATATTGACAAAACCCCCCAAATTCTAGACAATATAAACCATAAATTGGGGTTTATCAGGCACCGAGGATGGTGCAAAGCTTTAAGTGTGGGGAGGTCAGTCAGTACCTGACTTCTGGAGGTAATTTCTCTTCCTTAAACACCAATAAAATAGGATATTTATTAATTTTTTTTCTTTTGTTTAGGATAGGATAAATAGCATAGTAATAGGTTAATTACATGCATGTTCTATTTGGTTAGAAAATAATAAAGTTTCTTTTTAAGACCCTATTTTTGAAAAAAATCACTAATTTAAATCAAAATTTTTGTGTTAAAATTGTTAGAAGTTTTATTTGGAACATGAATTATAGCTAAAGAACACACAACCTGTGAGGCTTGAGCCTAATGACATGGTTACATTATTTAACCATAAATATTATTCTTGTGTGTTTACTTCTCTATGATTGTAATCTTTATTTTGTTCCATCCTATATGTCCAATGTTTAATGTGTTATATGCATGCATATGATTGAGGCCATTAATTGTTTTAGCTCACTTATCCCAAAATAGCCTACCCTTCCATTTACCTATGTTAGCCACTTTGAGCCTTTTAAATCCCATTTGTTCTATATTTTACCACATTACTAGCCTTAAGCGGAAAAAAACAATTAAATATCCCAATTGAATCTTTGGTTAGCTTAAGATAGAAATTGTGTGCCAATTGAGTATGGGAAGATTGTGAGAACATGAGTTAATAAGGGAATATGTCATGATAAAATAATTGGAATTTGGGTACTTACTCATGTGAAACTAGAAAAATTGAAAATCCATGTGCATTGATAATGTTATGTTTGTTTTTATGCTAAAAAAAAATAATCCAAAAATATTCAAATAAATAAGTAATTAAGTAATTGAATAAGGGGACAAAATTACCCCCAATGCTAAGTTAAGTTAATGAAAAGGATTAATGCATATGTGATAAAAAAAAATAAAAGAAAAAGTTGATGCATGAGTATGTAATACAAAAGTGGGAAAATTTTTGGGTAGCTAGGCATAATTTTAGAAGTACATAGAGTGTGTGTATAGGTGAAGAGCTTAGGTTAATTAAAGATTCAATTTATAGCTCACTTAGCCATATATATACCCTCACCTTTACCTTGGCCCCATTACAACCTTAAAAAGACCTCATGATGTTTGTATTGATACATTAAATACTTGTTGATTGGTTAGGTGAAGAACAAGGTTTAGAAAGTATGATTAGAGAAGAGTAGAGTGATTACCCTATACACTAGAGAGACTAGAGTGCATATACACCACCAGTGAGGGTTCAATGCTTAATTCTATGTTCCCTGCTTTCATGAGCTGTCTTCTTACAAGTTTACTTGTCTTTACTGTATAGTTTGAATTAGTGAAATTTGAGTTATTTTCGTCTTGAAGAACTTATTTATTTTAACCAAGTAGACAGAATCATATAGTTGCATTCATATACATAGGTTACATTGCATTGCATTGAATGAGTCTTACTTTTCCCTACTCATTTATTTTATCTCCTTAAGTTAAGCATAAGGACATGCTAATGTTTAAGTGTAGAGAGGTTGATAAACCACTATTTTATGGTTTATTTTGTGTTTAATTGAATGGTTTCATCAAGTCTTCACCCACTTATTCATACTAATTGCATGATTTTATAACTCCTTCCTAATATTGTTTTATGATTGAAAACTTGCTTCCTAAGGAGATGACCAGCGAACACTGACGCGCGCACATGGCTCACGCAAACGCGCGGAATGGAGAAAATCGCAGTGACGCGAGCGTGTGCCTGATGCGAACGCATGGATTGGAGCTGCAGAAATGATGGGAACGCGTGAACGACGCATACGCGTGACAAGGAAAATCGCTGAATGACGCGAACGCGTGGACGACGCGTATGCGTGACCTACGCGATCTGCAGAATTAACAGAAAACGCTGGGGGCAATTTCAGGCCGCATTTTGACCCAGCTTTTGGCCCAGAAACACAGAACAAAGCCAAGGAACATGCAGAGACTCAAGACGCAACTTGACACACACAGAGTTTTAGATACATTAGGATAGTTTTTAGTTTTAGATCTGAATCTAGAGAGAGAACTACTCCTCTTCTAGTTTCACTTTACATTCATTGCTTTTGCTTTTGGATATTGAAGAGTCACTACCTCCATTGAAGAAATTATTCTAGTTTGTTTCTTCACTTACTCTTTTATTTATTTATAACATATTCTTAGTTCTTGCTTAAGGTAGTAATTAGATTATTTTCATGAATTGTTAGTGAAGAGGATTACTTTTACTTTTAATAAATTTCGACATTTTATTCTATTTAATTTATTATGTCTTCTTCTTATATTTTTTTGAGTATTATATTAATGTCAATGGAGTAGATTCCCAAACTTGACATGGGGGTAGATTAAAAGGAGACACTTGAGTTAGAAGGCTTAAGTGTTGGTTAAATTGGAAGTTATTGGCTAGTTCTGTATTTACTAACGCTAGACCTTCCCAAGGGAGAGGACTAGGATTTACGAATAAGGATTAGCTCAATCACTTGACTTTCCTTTATTTAGTAAGGGTTAACTAAGTGAAAACAACAACCTTTTTGATACTACACTTAAGAGATCCCAACAAGGATAGAGCTTCCAATTAATCATTCCCCCAGTCAAGGCCTTTTTATATTAATAATAATTCTTAGTTTTATTGCTTTCATTTATAATTATTTCTCATTATCCAAACTTGAACTCTTTCGAAAATTCCTGATTGATAAGTTTGCACCCTTTCCTGCAACTCGTTGGGAGACGACCTAGGACTCATACTCCCAGTATTTTTATTTCTAAATTTCGTGACAACATTTCTAAATTGACAAGGCAGATCTTAGCTGGTTAAGAACTATACTCTCAACGCATTCTCTATATTGATTTCTTAATTAGCCGACTTCTGCCTGCACGTCAACTATCCTTCCTATCCGGGACAAATTCAGAATCTAAACCCCAATCCTGAACTTGACTTGGTCATAGCCAAGCTTTCAACTGTTAAGTGCTAACCCAACTTACAAGGGAATTCCCACAGAATCATGAAACACAACACAGATGTACAAAGGACCTCTAAGGACATCTATGGCTTTTTCTTTTAATTTTGTGCACTCTGCCTTTTTCCGCTCTATGGCTTTTTCTTACGAACCTCATTGTTTTCCTTTTTTCATGAGACTCAAGACAGACAAAATTAAACGGAAAAATACAAAATGAAGAACATTGAAAGAGAAGAACTTCTGTTAGTTTAGGTAGCTATGTGAACTCTGTGCCTTGCACTCTCACTACTTGCTTCAAGCCCTGGCTGTTCACCCTTATTTATAGAAGGGAAAGCCTCCACGATTGAAACTGTTGAACCAAGCTAAACTTATTCTTCTTCAAACAAAACCGGTTTGGCCAGAGAGAGATGATAGGAAACTGAATGTAAAACCCAACATGCAATTACCTCTGTGTCTTCCCTTTGCACCAAGCTTCATTAATCCAGGCCTTCCATCTTAACTTGCACTCCAAGAAGGATTCTTAGCCCTTGATGAGTTTTTGATGATGACAGATCCATCTGTTCTACCTTCTGCCTCATCCTCTACGTAGCTATAGTAGCTACCTCCTGTAGTGGTTGAGTAAAAGCAGAGACGAGGCATGCTTCCAAGGATCTTCTTCCTCTGACCGAAGTGGATTTTTTTCCATTTTTGGTTATAGAAGGCTTGAAGCTTCTTCACCACACCTTACCTAGTGGCAAAGATCTCAGCCACTCCATAATGTAGATTTTCTTTTTCTTACCACCATCATCACAATGGCTTCATACGTGAGCCTAGCTTCTTCTACCTGCTTCTGATAGCTTAAACTTTCTTCCATATTTCCTGTAAAGTGACCGAAGCAGAGAAGAATGAGAAGAGAGAGAATAGTGAAAAAGGCTTCCAAATGAAATAAAGAAAGGAATTAAAATCAATTATATTCAATTAAAAATCCACTTCCCTTTCTTTTCTGCCTTGTAACGTGTAGCTCACATTTAATTGCCATCAAATCACATTTGTATTTTCTCTCTCATGTTACCAAGGCAATTAATGATAATTGAATAAGTTTGAAGTCCACCACATGATGGAAATGGGATCCGTTGGAAGCATTCCTTGCTTTCTCTCTATTTTGTTTTCGGACCAAGCAAGCTGGTTTCTAGCAAAAATTAATTTGAGCTAATAATAATGATTAAATCTGGCCTAACATTAGAGTAATAATTCAGCCACTCATCATATATATATATTTTTGCATCAAGGCTGATTATTAACCCATTGGGCTTGTTTCAACAATATACTGGCCCAACTAATCCAAGCATTGCTTCAGCCAAAATAATTTAAAATATTTTGTTCCAAGGCTGAATATTAGCATCTCATTGGGCTTGTTATTTTCCTTTTCGGCCCAACACAAATTTGCACAAACAAAATTATTAATTTAGCAATTGTGAATATGAAGATCAAATTAATAATTTTGTAATTAATTGTTTTAATAATGTTTGATCATCATCAATTTAATTTGGAGTTTTCCAAACTCATCAATCTCCACCTTGATGACAAACATTATTAAAAATTGAAACGGAAAGGTTTAGAGTTTAGAGTACTCCCTTTGAAGATTTGAACTCCTCCCTCTTTCTAACTGTTACATAGCTCCCCCTAAATATATGCCATTTTATCAAGGGAAGCATTACCTGTAGCATGTTTTATCAAGCCTAAAGCCACCATGTATTCAACATATGGTATTTTGAAATGTTGAATGGCTTGATTTATAAGCAGAAGTAAAATGATAAATGTTTTGAAATGTTTTGAGTGTAGAGTACATAAAAACCCTAAACACATTTGATAATTCCCAAAAATTTGCCGCCAAATCATTTGATTAAATAAACACATTTTCCAGCCATCATATCAGAGCAAAATAATTATCAGTTTACAGCAAGGAAAATATTTTTAATCAAACATACTCATATCAAAGCAAAAAAAAAATTTATCCAGCATTCATTCATATTTTAGAACATAAAGGGATTATCAGCAACCATTTCAACAAAACAGATCATAATTATTGGAACAAGTAGTTTATGCACAGGAGTGATCATGAATCACAAAAGATTTCAGCCCCTGTTTCTTTCAACTTTTCAATTTTTCTAGCTTTCCTCCCCCTTTTGTCATCAAAGGGGAACCTACAAAAAATGACAATGGAACATACACAAATATAACCAAAATCAAAATATTCAAGAGTTTAACAAAATAGTAATGGTCTAGAGTATCCAAACATCCTACAAAGTACCAAATAAGCCAAACAGAACCAGAATTCAACAAGAGACAAATAAGTCAATCATCAGAAAGATTGTACTCAGATTCATCATCCTTATCCGCAGCCCCCATCTCTTCTTCGAGATTCTGAAGCATCATACCCACTCTTTCTTGGCACTTTGTCCAAACCTTTTCATTTTTGTATGCTTGCTTTCGAGCGGCCTTGTAAGATTCCACCATCAGTTTGGACATGTTAGAAAACTCAGTGAGGACCTCCTTGATCGATTCTGCCATCTTGGATGGCTCGGCTGGGCGATTCTCAAGATCACTGTCAGAGGGCATTGACCATTTTCCTTTGGTGCCTTTCGTAGTACCTGAAACTCCTCCTCCCTTAATTGATGAAACTTTATTCTCTACATCTTCATTAGTTAGATCAACATTAAATTATTCAAAGATGCAGGTAACAAATATGCCATAGGGAAGGTTAGCCTTTCTGGTGCTTCTAACACATTCTCACATATGTCTTACCATGAGATATGCAAAGGAAATAGGAGATGAAGTAATAATAGCAAAAAGCACAAAGGTATCAAAAACGGTTACTCTATTGTATGAGCCACTCTGTGGAGTCAGAATGCAAGTAATGATTCTGTGCAGCAATGCTCTTTCTGGACCAAGGGCCTTGTGAGTTGGAACCGTGCCATCCAGTCCAGATAAATTTTCACAGATTTGGTGCAGAGCAATCTGATATGTGACTCCAACTTGAGAATCCCATTCTTCTGACATATAAGCTGCTGGTCCTTCATCAACATAACCCAGAGTAGCGCTTATTGTTTCTCTGTTCAGAGTCATGTAAACCCGCTTTACATAGGAATGGATTGCTCCATCAATCAGCCTCATGTTTGCATAAAACTCTCAAACCAAGGCAGGGTATACAGGTTTCTGAATTTTGAACAAGGGATTCCACTTCATATTCTCAAAAAGAGTGATAAAGTTGATTTCTTTAGTAGCAAGAAAGTCCAAGTTCACTATGTGTGAAGCATACAAGTGACGTTTCTTCAACAAATCTTTGTGAAACTCATAAGATGCACAAGAATTAAATCTTCCTGGATCAAAATGTGAATGATTTTTGTTGTATTTATTCTTGAAGTCCAGGGATTCCAGATTCGGTGGTTCTCTTGTGTTACGTAGCATGTAACCTTTGGTCTTCTGAGAGCTTTAGGCAGAAGTATGTGGAGTTGCTTTCTTTGGAGGTGAATGAGGTATAGATGTGTGAGACTCCTCTTCTTCTTCAATTGGATCTTTCTCTTTTCCTAGCTTTCTTCTGGATGAAGTTTTCGTTGCTATCACCTTTCTTTTCATAGTATCTGTTTGTTTAGAGGAGGGTGAGGGGGATGAAGAAGATGTGGAGTGTATATAAATGTGCGTGTGTGTTTGAAGGGTTGAGAATGGAGGATTTTTCGGTGTATGGGTTCGACTACTTTTCCTTGGAGCAACCTTCTTTTTCATGTTAAGAAAAAATGGAGAAGGGAGAGGAAAGATGAATAGAGGCCGAAGAGAGTGGAGATAGGTAAGAGGTTATGGAAGCATTAAATGCTGAGTGGAGAGAGAAGATTAGGTGGTTAATGACCATTAAGTTGAAATGGAGAGAGAGGGTTATGCACGGTTATCAACAAGGGAAGGTTTTAAAATCAAAAACTGAAAGGTTAGTTCCTAGAATCAAGGGATGAGGGAAGGGAAAAGATTTGATTTGACAACAACCTCCTTCCTACAAGATTTGATATGACAACTTCCTAAAAAGTATGATTAAAAAAATGAGGAACTCAAAAACGGGTCAGAGTAAGGTCAAAGAAATTTTGTGGGGCCCAAGATAATTAATATCAGGTCAGTCTCCCCCTGAATCATGGCCCGTTCATTACGTCCTAAGATTTGTCTCCTGCCTTCCTACGAGAAAAAACCAAACAAAAAAAATTTCACAAATTATCAACAGAACTTAATTCTATCATTCCCAAACCGTTTCTCAAGGAACAGAATATGTCTTCACACAAGGGCTTAGTGAAAATGTCTGCAAGTTGTTCTTTGGATTTTACAAATTGAATATCAATAGTACCCTTTTGCACATGTTCTCTAATAAAATGATATTTGATCTCAATGTGCTTAGTTCTTGAGTGCATAACAGGATTTTTAAAGATGTTAATAGCACTCATATTATCACAAAACAGAGGTATACTATTGATTTTTAATTTGTAATCCTCTAATTGAGTTTTCAACCAAATTAATTGTGAACAACATGCAGAGGCAGATATATATTCAGCTTCGGCTGTGGATAGAGCTACTGTGGCTTGTTTCTTGCTTGACCACATGTTGAGTGAGCTTCCAAGGAAGCAACACATTCCGGAGGTGCTCCTTCTATCCACTCGGTCTCCCGCATAATCTGCATCACAAAACCCTACTGCACAAAAGTCATTAGTTCTAGGATACCATAAGCCATAATCACACGTTCCCTTAATATATCTAATGATTCTTTTTACGGCTGAAAGATGGGATTCTTTTGGATGAGATTGAAATCTTGAACATACACCCACACTTTGAACAATATCCGGTCTAGAGGATGTAAGATACATGAGTGAGCCAATCATTCCTCTATACCGTGTTTCATCCACATCTTTGCCATCATCATCTTTATCAAGCTTAGTGTTTGGATGCATTGGTGTTCCCATAAGTTTGGAATTTTCTAGGCCAAATTTCTTGATTAATTCTTTAGCATATTTTCCTTGGTGAATAAAAGTGCCACTAGGAGTTTGTTTGATTTGGAGACCAAGGAAAAAAGTTAGTTCTCCCATTAAACTCATTTCAAACTCACTAGTCATGAGTTTTCGAAACTCTTCACACAAGGATTCATTGGCCGATCCAGACACTATATCATCCACATAAACTTGAACAAGAAGAATGTCATCATTAGATACTTTAATAAATAAAGTAGTATCGGTGGTACCCCTTTGAAAGTGATTTTCCAATAAGAAGGCACTAAGCCTTTCATACCAAGCTCTTGGAGCTTGCCTAAGGCCATAAAGAGCCTTTGAAAGTTTGAAAACATGATTTGGAAATTCTTTATCTTCAAAACCGGGGGGTTGTGCCACAAACACTTCTCTATCTATAAAGCCATTAAGGAAAGCACATTTGACATCCATTTGGAATATTTTAAAACCTTTATGGGCAGCATAGGCAAGAAGCAATCTAATTGCTTCCATTCTTGCTATCGGAGCAAAAAACTCATCAAAATCAATACCCTCTTCTTGATCGTAACCTTGGGCCACTAATCTAGCCTTGTTACGAACAACTTTACCATCCTCACCTAATTTGTTTTTGAAAACCCATTTAGTACCTGTTACCTTCTTACCATTCGGATGAGGTACTAGTGTTCAAACCTCATTCTTGTCAAATTGAGCTAGCTCTTCTTGCATGGCTTTGACCCAAGAAGGATCTTCAAGAGCTTGCTTCACATTATTAGGCTCCATTTGAGACAAGAAGGCAATATTGCTTGGCTCGACTTGCTTTTTAGATGAGGATCTTGTGATTACTCCTTGGGAAGGGTCACCCATGAGAAAATCATGAGGATAACCCCTCATAAACTTCCATTCTCTTGGTTTTCGGAGTAAGGTTGAGCTTTGATGAGCTTCAGCAGGCGGTTCTGTTCCAGATTCTCTTATTGGCTCAGGAGACAAAATAGAAATGTCTCCTCCATCCTGATGAGACAAAACTAGACGGACATATTCTTCATTTGGGACAGCATTGGGACTTTCTTGGCCTGGTTGATGGCTTGTTTCTGCTTCACTACCAACTTTTTCAATGGCCACTATTTTTCCTTTACCATCATCACCGAAAGTGACAAACCCTCCATCATACTTATCAAGCATAATGAAGAAGGTTCCTTTCCGGTCATATGCCTAGAGCATCCACTATCCATGTACCACATATTGTCCTTCCGCTTGGATGCTAGGCACACCTACAAAATGAGCTCAAGTGACCTTAGGTATCCAAATCTTCTTGGATCCTTTCACGTTAAACCATCTTCTTTGTCCCAATCCATTGTAATCAAAAATAATTTTGCAAACTTTGTTACCAATCATTCTTTCACCAAAGAAGCATTGAATAGGAAAGTGACTATTCCGGTTGCATAGTCTACAAAATCTTGGAGTTGCTATTTTGTTAAAGCTTGTTGGGTCTTGAAACCTTGTATCATTAGAAGATGAAGCCATGTTTTCAAAAGAAGGTTCTTCAACAGATTTGAAAGTTTTGTGAAAACCAAACCAGCTTTATCATAAAGAGGTTTTTGACTATCCAAGATTTGATTTAGATTTTCAGAACTTTGAGTGAACTTGGCTAATTCTTCTTTAAGCCTTTTGACCTCTTTAAGAAACTCTTCATTTTCTTTAAAACAGTTTACATATGCTACCACAGAATGATTACTTTCACAGCTCTTAAGTTGAGCTCTTAACTGCTTGTTTTCTTCAACAAGATCAACAGCAGTTTCAGCCTCTCTTAATTTATCTTTCAGAAAACTATTTTCAGCTTTAAGAATGGTGATTTGAGATTCAAGATCTTGGTTATCAAGCAAGAAGCATCTAACTTTTTTAGAAAGGTGGTCTATCATAAGATGAAGATCTTCAGTGTCAGGGTTATGAAAGACTACCTGTTCAATGTGATCTGCCATGAGACATGGTTGGGACTTGGTTTCTGATTCTTCATCATCTTCTGATTCATTTTCCAAGTCCTCCCAAGAAGCCATAAGTCCTTTCTTCCTTCCCTTCTTAGGCTTATCTTCCTTTTTTCAATTTAGGACAATCAGATTTGAAATGGCCAGTTTCTTTGCAGTTGTAACATGTCACCTTGCTGAAATCTTTCTTTTGTTTCCTAGAGCTGCTTCCTTTGCTTCTTTCCTTGAGTTTCACCATTTTTCTGAATTTTTTGGCAAACAAAATAAACTCATTTTCAGAAGAATAATCACTGGATTCATCATCCAGGGGGTTAGTAATAGATGTGAAATCTATTCCTTTCTTTTTTGTATCTTTTTTCAAATATGTATTTTCAAATGCAAGTAAGTTTCCTCTCAAATAATCATATGTCATGGAATCAAGACCACTACTCTCAGAAATTATCAATGCTTTTATTTCCCACTCTTTTGTGAGACATCTCAAGACTCTACTCACAAGCACAGATTCAGGATACTTAATCCCCATAGCATCCAAGCCAACAATGATGATTGTTGAATCTTTCAAATATTTCATCTATGGATTCTCCTTCCTTCATTGAGAACATTTCATATTCTCTATTCAGCATGTCTATCCTGGTCTTCTTTACTATGGTGGTTCCTTCATGAGTGACTTGAAGTTTGTCCCAGATTTCTGATGAGCGGATAATTTATATGCTTTTTGGCATTGTTTTTACTTAGTTTTTAGTATGATTTAGTTGGTTTTTAGTATATTTTTATTAGTTTCTAGGAAAAATTCATATTTCTGGACTTTACTATGAGTTTGTGTGTCTTTCTGTAATTTCAGGTATTTTCTGGCTGAAATTGAGGGAGCTGAGCAAAAATCTGATTCAGGCTGAAAAAGGACTGCTGATGCTGTTGGATCCTGACCTCTCCGCACTCGGAATGGAATTTCTGGAGCTACAAAAGTCCAATTGGCGCGTTTCCAATTGTGTTGGAAAGTAGACATCCAGGGCTTTCCAGAAATATATAATAGTTCATACTTTGCTCAAAGATAGTTGAGGTAAACTGGCGTTCAACGCCAGTTCCATGTTGCAGTCTGGCGTCCAGCGCCAGAAACACGTTACAAGTTGGAGTTCAACGCCAGAAACAGGTTACAGGCTGGCGTTGAACGCCCAAAACAGCCCAGGCACGTGAGAAGCTTTAGTCTCAGCCCCAGCACACACCAAGTGGGCCCCAGAAGTGGATTTCTGCACTATCTATCATAGTCTACTCATATTCTGTAAACCTAGGTTACTAGTTTAGTATTTAAACAACTTTTAGAGATTTATTTTGTATCTCATGATATTTTAGATCTAAACTTTGTACCTTTTGACGGTATGAGTCTCTAAACTCCATTGTTAGGGGTGAGGAGCTCTGCTGTGTCTCGATGAACTAATGCAAGTATTTTTGTTTTCCACTCAAACATGCGTGTTCCTATCTAAGATATCCATTCGCACTTCAATATGAATGTGATGAACGTGACAATCATCATCATTCCTCCACGAGCGCGTTCCTGACAACCACTTACGTTCCACTGTAGAATGAATGAATATCTCTTAGATCTCTTAATCAGAATCTTCGTGGTATAAGCTAGATTGATGGCAGCTTTCAAGAGAATCCGGAAAGTCTAAACCTTGTCTGTGGTATTCCGAGTAGGATTCAGGGATTGAATGACTGTGACGAGCTTCAGACTCGCGAGTGCTGGGCGTAGTGGCAGACCCAAAAGGATAGTAAATCCTATTTCGGTACGATTGAGAACCTGCAGATGATTAGCCGTGCGGTGACAGCGCACCTGGACCCTTTTCACTGGAAGGATAGATGGTAGCCATTGACAACGGTGATCCACCAACACATAGCTTGCCATAGGAGGACATGCGTGCGTGAGTCAGAAACAGAGGGAAGCAGAATTTCAGAAGACAAAGCATCTCCAAAACTCCAACATATTCTCCATCATTGCATACAAGTATAATTTGTGTTATGCCCTTTTATTCCTTGCAATCAAATCTGATAAGTGAATTATTTTATTATTTTCCTGACTAAGAGTTACAAGATAACCATAGATTGCTTCAAGCCAACAATCTCCGTGGGATCGACCCTTACTCACGTAAGGTATTACTTGGACGACCCAGTGCACTTGCTGGTTAGTGGTACGAGTTGTAAAAAGTGTGATTTACAATTCGTGCACTAAGTTTTTGGCGCCGTTGCCGGGAATTGTTTGAGTTTGAACAACTGACGGTGAATCTTGTTGCTTAGATTAGGAAAAATTTTTCTTTTTGGTTTAGAGTCTTCTAATATTGTTTTTGGTTAAAATTTTAGAATCCTTATTTTTTTCTTTCAAAAAAAATTTTTTTTCGAAAATTATATTTTTATAATTGAATTTTTTTTCTTGTTTGATCTTTAGTTTTTCTTGTTTTGTGATTTTTCTTGTTTTTCTTGTGCCTTTTCAAAACATTAGTTTTCAAAAAAAAATAATTTTTTTCATTCTTAGTTATTTAAAAATACTTCTTCAAAACAAGTGTTACATTTATAACTCAGTTGGCTAGAGCGTTAGTCTGTGTTCTTGGCAATTGGGTCAGAATCTTTTATATTCTTTTCAAAATCTTCTTTTTCAAAAATAGTTTTTCTATCAAATCTTGTGCCAAACTTTAAGTTTGGTGTTTTCTTGTTGATTTTTCTTTGTTTTTCGAAAATTTTATTTTGGTTTTCTAAAAATTTTAAGTTTGGTGTTCTTTCTTCATGTTCTTGTGTTCTTGTGAGTCTTCAAAGTGTTCTTGAATTTTCCTTGTGTCTTGATCTTAAAATTTTTAAGTTTGGTGTTCCTTGGTGTTTTCCCTCCAAAATTTTCGAAAACAAGGAGCATTAGATCTAAAAATTTTAAATCTTGTGCTATCTTATTGTTTTTCTCTTTCCTCTTTAAATTCAAAAATATCTTTTCTCTTTATTTTAAAACAAATTTTCGAAATTTATTTTTAAAATTCAGATTTTTATTTCAAAATTTAAAATCTTTTTCAAATCATATCTTTTTCAAAACTCCCTAACCATTTTTTTTCTTTTCTTTTCTCTCTCTCCATTTTTCGAAAATCTTCACCCATTTTTATTTATTTTATTTTATTTTATTTTCGAAATAAATAATAATTAAATAAATAAAAATAAATTTTTTATTTTTTATTTTACATCATCTCCCTTTCTCCATCATGGATCTAAGTAGAAATGAACAGTCCAGAAGGACTCTGGGGTCATATGCTAACCCCTCTACTGCTTCATATGGGAGTAGTATCTGCATACCCTCCATTGGAGTCAGTAGCTTTGAGTTGAATCCTCAACTCATTATCATGGTGCAGCAAAGCTGCCAGTATTCCGGTCTTCCACAGGAAGAACCTACAGAGTTTCTGGCACAGTTTTTATAAATTGCTGACACAGTACATGATAAGGAAGTGGATCAGGATGTCTATAGATTATTACTGTTTCCATTTGCTGTAAAAGACCAAGCCAAGAGGTGGTTAAATAACCAACCTAAGGCTAGCATAAAGACATAGAAACAGCTGACAGAGAAATTTCTGAATCAATACTTTCCTCCAAAACGGATGACACAGCTAAGGCTGGACATCCAAGGCTTCAAACAAGGAGATAATGAATCTCTTTATGATGCCTGGGAGAGATACAGAGAAGTGCTAAGAAAATGCCCCTCTGAAATATTTTTAGAGTGGGTTCAGTTAGACATCTTCTATTATGGGCTTGCAAAAAGAGCTCAGATGTCTCTAGACTACTCAGCTGGTAGATCTATCCACATGAGAAAGACAATTGAAGAAGCTCAAGAGCTCATTGATACAGTTGCCAGAAATCAGCATCTGTACTTAAGCAGTGACCCTTCCATGAAAGAAGAGGCTAAAACAGTGACTACTGAACTCAGTCCTGCTGAACAAGCTACTGAATTCAATCAGCAATTGGATTTTCTAACAAAACAGTTAGCCGAATTCAAGGAGAGACTACAAGAGACAAGGATGGCTAATATAAATATGGAAGAACAATTAAAGCAAACAAAGCAGCAGCTGTCAAAACAAATAACAGAAAAATGCCAAGCAGTTCAATTAAGAAGCGGGAAAATATTAAATACCCCACCTCAAGGCAGCAGGAAGCCAAGAAATGAGCAAACTACCCAAATTCCATCTGAGGACAGTAAGAGCCCAGGGAAAAATAATTCTGGCGCTAAAACGCCAGAAACAAGCAAGGAACTGGCGTTGAACGCCCAAAGGAAGCACAGTTCTGGCGTTCAGACGCCAGGAATAGATGAGGAATTGGCGTCTAACGCCACTCCAGCTTCCAACCCTAGCTTTCAAATGCCAGTGAGGGATCAGACACCTGCAAGTGCTGATAATAAATCCCTCAAGAAGGCTTCTCAACCTACCTCTGTAGGAAATAAACCTGCAGCAACTAAGGTTGAGGAATACAAAGCCAAGATGCCTTATCCTCAAAAACTCCACAAAGAGGAGCAGGATAAGCAATTTGCTCGCTTTGCAGATTATCTCAGGACTCTTGAAATAAAGATTCCGTTTGCAGAGGCACTTGAGCAAATACCCTCTTATGCCAAGTTCATGAAAGATATCTTGAGTCATAAGAAGGATTGGAGAGAAACTGAAAGGGTTCTCCTCACTGAAGAATGCAGTGCAGTCATTCTGAAAAGCTTCCCAGAAAAGCTTAAAGATCCCAGGAGCTTTATGATACCATGCATATTAGAGGGTAACTGCACCAAGACAGCTCTATGTGATCTTGGGGCAAGCATCAACCTAATTCCTGCATCCACTATCAGAAAGCTTGGCTTGACTGAAGAGGTCAAACCAACCCGGATCTGTCTTCAACTTGCTGATGGCTCCATTAAATACCCATCAGGCATAATTTAGGACATGGTTGTCAAGGTTGGGCCATTTGCCTTCCCTACTGACTTTGTAGTGCTGGAAATAGAGGAGCACAAGAGTGCAACTCTCATTCTAGGAAGACCATTCCTAGCAACTGGACGAACCCTCATTGACGTCCAAAAAGGGGAGATAACCCTGAGAGTCAATGAGGATGAGTTTAAGTTGAATGTTGTCAAAGCTATGCAACATCCAGACACATCAGACGACTGCCTGGGCGATGATATTATTGACTCCCTGGTGGAAGAGGTCCATATGACTGAGAGTCTCGAATCAGAGCTAGAGGACATTTTTAAAGATGTTCAGCCTGATCTGGAGGAACCAGAGGAAATAAAAGAACCTTTGAAAACTCCTCAGGAAGAGGAGAAACCTCCTAAACCCGAGCTCAAACCACTACCATTATCCCTGAAATATGCATTCCTGGGAGAAGGTGACACTTTTCTTGTAATCATAAACTCTGCTTTAGGGCCACAGGAAGAGAAAGCACTAATTCAGGTGCTAAGGACACACAAGACAGCTCTTGGGTGGTCCATAAGTGATCTTAAGGGCATTAGCCCAGCCAGATGCATGCACAAGATCCTATTGGAGGATGATGCTAAGCCAGTGGTTCAACGACAGAGGCGGCTAAATCCCGCCATGAAGGAGGTGGTGCAGAAAGAGGTCACTAAGTTACTAGAGGCTGGGATTATCTATCCTATTTCTGATAGCCCCTGGGTGAGCCCTATCCATGTTGTCCCTAAGAAGGGAGGAATGACAGTGGTTCATAATGAAAAGAATGAACTGGTTCCTACAAGAACAGTTGCAGGGTGGCGTATGTGTATTGACTACAGAAGGCTCAATACAGCCACAAGGAAGGATCATTTTCCTTTACCATTCATAGACCATATGCTAGAGAGACTAGCAGGTCATGAATATTACTACTTTTTGGATGGCTATTCCGGTTACAACCAAATTGCAGTAGATCCTCAGGACCAAGTGAAAACAGCATTCACATGTCCTTCTGGAGTGTTTGCCTACAGAAGGATGCCTTTTGGTCTGTGTAATGCACCTGCAACCTTTCAGAGGTGCATGCTCTCTATCTTCTCTAATATGGTAGAGAAGTTTCTGGAAGTCTTCATGGATGACTTTTCAGTATTTGGAGACTCATTCAGCTCCTGCCTTAACCATTTAGCACTTGTTCTGAAAAGATGCCAAGAGACCAACCTAGTTTTAAACTGGGAAAAATGTCACTTTATGGTGACTGAAGGGATTGTCCTTGGGCATAAAATTTCAAACAAGGGAATAGAGGTGGATCAAGCTAAAGTTGAAGTAATTGAAAAATTACCACCACCTGCCAATGTTAAGGCAATCAGAAGCTTTCTGGGGCATGCAGGATTCTATAGCAGGTTTATAAAAGATTTTTCAAAAATTGCAAAACCTCTGAGCAATCTACTAGCTGCTGACACACCATTTATGTTTGACACAAAGTGTCTGCAGGCGTTTGAGACCCTGAAAGCTAAGCTGGTCACAGCACCGGTTATTTCTGCACCAGACTGGACATTACCATTCGAACTAATGTGTGATGCCAGTGACCATACCATTGGTGCAGTATCGGGACAGAGGCATAACAAGCTTCTGCATGTCATTTATTATGCTAGCAGTGTTTTAAATGATGCCCAAAAAAATTACACAACCACAGAAAAAGAATTACTTGCAGTGGTTTATGCCATTGACAAGTTTAGATCATACTTAGTAGGATCAAAAGTGATTGTGTACACTGACCATGCTGCTCTTAAATATCTACTCACAAAGAAGGATTCAAAGCCCAGGCTCATAAGATGGGTGTTGCTTCTGCAAGAGTTTGATATAGAAATAAGAGACAGAAAAGGGACAGAGAATCAAGTAGCTGATCACCTGTCCCAGATAGAACCAGTAGTAGGAGCATCCCTCCCTCCTACTGAGATCTCTGAAACCTTTCCAGATGAGCAATTGTTTGCTATTCAGAAAGCTCTGTAGTTTGAAGACATTGCAAACTATAAGACACAAGGTTCTCCTTCTGTAACCATGGAGAGGAAGCATGAAAAGCTTCTCTCACTGCAGAGTCAACCAAAGCCCCCACAGTCAAACTCTAAGTTTGGTGTTGGGAGGCCACAACCAAACTCTAAGTTTGGTGTTGGGAGGTCCCAACCTTGCTCTGATTATCTGTGAGGCTCCATGAGAGCTCACTGTCAAGCTATTGACATTAAAGAAGCGCTTGTTGGGAGGCAACCCAATGTTATTTAATTATATCTATTTATTTTCCATTACTATTTTATGTTTTCTTTAGGTTGATGATCATATGAAGTCACAAAAACAAATGGAAAATCAAAAACAGAATGAAAAACAGCATGAAAAATAGCACATCCTGGAGGAAGATCATTCTGGCATTTAAACGCCAGAAACAAGCATCTGTCTGGCATTTAACGCCAGAAACAAGCACCAAGCTGGCGTTTAACGCCAGAAACAAGCATCAGTCTGGCGTTAAATGCCAGAAACAGGCTACATTTGGGCGTTTAACGCCAGAAACAGGCAGCAGTCTGGCGTTAAACGCTAGGATTGCACAGTAAGGGCATTTTCTATGCCTAATTGGAGCAGGGATGCTAAATCCTTGACCCCACTGGATCTGTGGACCCCACAGGATCCCCACCTACCTCACCATTCAAATTCAAACCATTTCCCTCCCAAACCCACCCATTCACACACTTCCATCTCCTCCATCTTCTCCACTTCTTTCTTCTTTTGCTCGAGGATGAGCAAACCTTTTAAGTTTGGTGTCGTAAAAGCATTGCTTTTGTTTTTCCATAATTCAGTGGTAGAGCAACTGACTGCAGATCAAAGAGCTATGAGGAAAGAGCAACAAAGGCAAGAAAGAGACATAGAGGAGCTCAAGAGCACCATTGGTTCTTCAAGAAGAGGAAGACGCCACCCTCATTAAGGTGGACCCATTCCTTAATCTCCTTGTTCTTATTTTCCTGTTTTCCGTTTACTATGCTTCATGTTTAATTATGTTTGTATCTTTACTATATGATCACTAGTATCTAAGTGTCTATGTCTTAAAGATATGAATGTCCTATGAATCCATCACCTTTCTTAAATGAAAATTGTTTTCTGAAAAAAGAAAAAGAAGTACATGAATTTCGAATTTTAAAATAGTTTAATTATTTTGATGTGGTGGCAATACTTTTCATTTTCTGAATGAATGCTTGAACAGTGCATATGTCTTTTGAATTTGTTGCTTATGAATGTTAAAATTGTTGGCTCTTGAAAGAATGATGAAAAAGGAGAAATGTTATTTGATAATCTAAAAAATCATAAAAATGATTCTTGAAGCAAGAAAAAGCAGTGAAGAACAAAGCTTGCAGAAAAAAAATGCAAAAAAAAAATGCAAAAAAAAAGAGAGAGCAAGAAAAAGAAAAAGCAAGCAGAAAAAGCCAAAAGCTCTTTAAACCAAAAGGCAAGAGCAAAAAGCCAATAGCCCTTAAAACCAAAAGGCAAGGGTAATAAAAAGGATCCAAGGCTTTGAGCATCAGTGGATAGGAGGGCCTAAAGGAATAAAATCCTGGCCTTAGCGGCTAAACCAAGCTGTCCCTAACCATGTGCTTGTGGCGTGAAGGTGTCAAGTGAAAACTTGAGACTGAGCGGTTAAAGTCGAGGTCCAAAGAAAAAAACAGAGTGTGCTTAAGAACCCTGGACACCTCTAATTGGGGACTTTAGCAAAGCTGAGTCACAATCTGAAAAGGTTCACCCAGTTATGTGTCTGTGGCATGTATGTATCCGGTGGTAATACTGGAAAACAGAGTGCTTAGGGCCACGGCCAAGACTCATAAAGTAGCTGTGTTCAAGAATCAACATACTGAACTAGGAGAATCAATAACACTATCTGAATTCTGAGTTCCTATAGATACCAATCATTCTGAACTTCAAAGGATAAAGTGAGATGCCAAAACTCTTCAGAAGCAAAAAGCTAATAGCCCCGCTCATCTAATTAAGACTGATCTTCATAGATGTTTTTGGAATTCATTGTATATTCTCTTCTTTTTATCCTACTTTATTTTTAGTTGCTTGGGGACAAGCAACAATTTAAGTTTGGTGTTGTGATGAGCAGATAATTTATACGCTTTTTGGCATTATTTTTACTTAGTTTTTAGTATGATTTAGTTGGTTTTTAGTATATTTTTATTAGTTTCTAGGAAAAATTCATATTTCTGGACTTTACTATGGGTTTGTGTGTTTTTCTATAATTTCAGGTATTTTCTGGCTGAAATTGAGGGAGCTGAGCAAAAATCTGATTCAGGCTGAAAAAGGACTGCTGATGCTGTTGGATCCTGACCTCTCTGCACTCGGAATGGAATTTCTAGAGCTACAGAAGTCCAATTGGCGCGCTTCCAATTGCGTTGAAAAGTAGACATCCAGGGCTTTCCAGAAATATATAATATTCTATACTTTGCTCAAGGATAGTCGACGTAAAATGGCGTTCAACGCCAGTTCCATGTTGCAGTCTGGCGTCCAGCGCCAGAAACACATTACAAGTTGGAGTTAAACGCCAGAAACAGGTTACAGCCTGGCGTTAAATGCCCAAAACAGCCCAGGCTCGTGAGAAGCTTTAGTCTCAGCCCCAGCACACACCAAGTGGGCCCCAGAAGTAGATTTCTGCACTATCTATCATAGTCTACTCATATTCTGTAAACCTAGGTTACTAGTTTAGTATTTAAACAACTTTTAGAGATTTATTTTGTATCTCATGACATTTTAGATCTAAACTTTGTACCTTTTGACGGCATGAGTCTCTAAACTCCATTGTTGGGGGTGAGGAGCTCTGCTGTGTCTCGATGAACTAATGCAAGTATTTCTGTTTTCCACCCAAACATGCATGTTCCTATCTAAGATATCCATTCGCACTTCAATATGAATGTGATGAACGTGACAATCATCATCATTCCTCCACGAACGCGTGCCTGACAATCACTTACGTTCCACTGTAGAATGAATGAATATCTCTTAGATCTTTTAATCGGGATCTTCATGGTATAAGCTAGATTGATGGCAGCATTCAAGAGAATCCGGAAAGTCTAAACCTTGTCTGTGGTATTCCGAGTAGGATTCAGGGATTGAATGACTGTGACGAGCTTCAAACTCGCGAGTGCTGGGCGTAGTGACAGACGCAAAAGGATAGTAAATCCTATTCCGGTACGATTGAGAACCTGCAGATGATTAGCCGTGCGGTGACAGTGCACCTGGACCCTTTTCACTGGAAGGATGGATGGTAGCCATTATCAACGGTGATCCACCAACACATAGCTTGCCAAAGGAGGACATGAGTGCGTGAGTCAGAAACAGAGGGAAGCAGAATTTCAGAAGACAAAGCATCTCCAAAACTCCAACATATTCTCCATCATTGCATACAAGTATAATTTGTGTTCAGCCCTTTTTTATTCCTTGCAATCAAATCTGATAAGTGAATTATTTTATTGTTTTCCTGACTAAGAGTTACAAGATAACCATAGATTTCTTCAAGCCAACAATCTCCGTGGGATCGACCCTTACTCACGTAAGGTATTACTTGGACGACCCAGTGCACTTGCTGGTTAGTGGTACGAGTTGTAAAAAGTGTGATTTACAATTCGTGCACCAATTTCCTTTGCCGTTGTGCATCGTGATACCCGTCGGTACTCCTCAAAGCTGATTGCACAGTTGAGCAAGTTGATAGCCTTAGCATTGAGCTCCACCTTATTTCTGTCTTCTTCGGTCTAACTGGCTTCAGGTTTAAGGGAGACTACTCCCTCAGTACTTGTGGTGGTTGGATATTGAGGACCTTCCAGGATGATCTTCCATAGTCTGTAATCTACTGCTTGCATAAAAATCTTCATTCTCTCCTTCCAATAGGTGTAGTTTTTCCCATTGAAAAGAGGAGGTCTGTTGCTTGACTATCCTTCTGTCAGATTGTAGGACACCAAGTATGAGCCACTGTTCTCGGCCATCTGGATCTTTTCTCCAAGCTGCAAAGCTTGATCTCTTTGAGACCAAGCTCTGATATCAATTGATGGTTTTCAGTGGCTAAGAGAAGGGGGGTTGAATCATAGCCCCCTTTTTCGCTTAATAAAACTTGCTGGTGATGAGCAGATAATTTATACGCTTTTTGGCATTATTTTTAGGTAGTTTTTAATATGTTTTAGTCACTTTTTATTATATTTTTATTAGTTTTTAAATAAAAAACACATTTCTGGACTTTACTATGAGTTTGTGTGTTTTTCTTTGATTTCAGGTAATTTCTGGCTGAAATTGAGGGAGCTGAGCAAAAATCTGATTCAGGCTGAGAAAGGACTGCAGATGCTGTTGGATTATGACCTCCCTGCACTCGAAATAGATTTTCTAGAGCTACTGGAGTCCAAATGGCGCACTCTCAATTGAGTTGGAAAGTAGACATCCAGGGCTTTCCAGAAATATATAATAGTCCATACTTTACTCAAAAATAAATGACGTAAACTGGCGTTCAATGCCAGTTCTATGTTGCAGTCTGGCATTAAACACCAGAAACAAGTTACAAATTGGAGTTAAACGCCAAAAACAGGTTACAACCTGGCGTTTGACTCCAAAAATAGCCTAGGCACGTGTAAAGCTTAAGTCTCAGCCCCAGCACATACCAAGTGGGCCCTAGAAGTGGATTTCTGCACCATCTATCTTAGTTTACTCATTTTCTGTAAACCTAGGTTACTAGTTTAGTATTTAGACAACTTTTAAAGATTTATTTTGTACCTCATGACATTTTAGATCTGAACTTTGTACTCTTTGACGGCATGAGTCTCTAAACTCCATTGTTGGGGGTGAGGAGCTCTGCTGTGTCTCGATGAATTAATGCAATTATTTCTGTTTTCCATTCAAACACGCTTGTTTCTATCTAAGATGTTCATTCGCACTTCAATATGATGAATGTGATGATCCGTGACACTCATCACCATTCTCAATCTATGAACGCGTGCCTGACAACCACTCCCGTTCTACCTTCAATTGAATGAATATCTCTTGGATTCCTTAATCAGAATCTTCGTGGTATAAGCTAGAATCCATTGGCAGCATTCTTGAGAATCCGGAAAGTCTAAACCTTGTCTGTGGTATTTCGAGTAGGATTCAGGGATTGAATAACTGTGACGAGCTTCAAACTCACAAAGGTTGGGCGTAGTGACAGACGCAAAAGGATCAATGGATCCTATTCCAACAGGAGTGAGAACCGACAGATGATTAGCCGTGCGGTGACAGCGCACCTGGACCCTTTTCACTGAGAGGACGGATGGTACCCATTGACAACGGTGATCCACCAACACACAGCTCGCCATAGGAGGAACCTTGCGTGCGTGAAGAAGAAGACATGGGGAAAGCAGAGATTCAGAAGACAAAACATCTCCAAAACTCCAACATATTCTCCATTACTGCATAACAAGTATTTATTTCATGCTCTCTTATTTTTCGCAATTCAAATTGATAATCATAATTGATTTCCTGACTAAGATTTACAAGATAACCATAGATTGCTTCAAGCCAACAATCTCCGTGGGATCGACCCTTACTCACGTAAGGTATTACTTGGACGACCCAATGCACTTGCTGGTTAGTTGTGCGGAGTTGTGAAAAGTGTGAATCACAATTTTGTGCACCAAGTTTTTGGCGCCGTTGCTGGGGATTGTTCGAGTTTGGACAACTGACGGTTTATTTTGTTGCTTAGATTAGGAAAAATTTTTCTTTTTTGGTTTAGAGTCTTCTATTATTGTTTTTGGTTGAATTTTTTTTCTCTAATCCTTATTTTCTCTTTTTAAATTTTTCAAAAATATTATAAACTGATAATTGAGTTTTTCTATTTGAGTTTAGTTTCATATTTTAAGTTTGGTGTCAATTGCATGTTTTTATTTTCTTTTAAATTTTCGAATTTGTGTTCATTGTTCTTTCTTAATCTTCAAGTTGTTCTTGTTTATTTTCCTTGTTTGATCTTTAGTTTCTCTTGTTTTGTGATTTTTCTTGTTTTTCTTATGCATTTTCGAATTATTAGTACCCAAAAAAAATTTAATTAAAAAAAATCTTTATTTATTAAATATCTTATTAAAACACGTTAAATTTATAGCTCAATTAGTTAGAGCATTGTGCTTATGTTCTTGGTAATTGGCTATCTTCTTTTTAAAAGCTTTTTCAAAAATAATTTTTCTTTGAATAAATCTTGTGCCAAACTTTAAATTTGGTGTTTTCTTGTTGATTTTTCTTTAGTTTTCGAAAATTTTATTTTGGCTTTCTAAAAATTTTAAGTTTGGTGTTCTATCTTCATGTTCTTGTTGTTCTTGTGAGTCTTCAACGTGTTCTTGAGTCTTCCTTGTGTTTTGATCTTAAAATTTTTAAGTTTGGTGTTCCTTGGTGTTTCCCTCCAAAATTTTCAAAAATAAGGAGCATTAGATCTAAAAATTTTAAGTTTTGTGTCTTTTTATTGTTTTTCTCTTTCCTCATTGAATTCAAAAATATCTTTTGCCTTTATTTTAATTGATTTTTCGAATTTTCCTTTTAAAAATTCAGATTTTATTTTAAAATTTTTTATTTTATCTTATCTTAGTTTTAAAATTTCAAAATTCAAATCTTTTTCAAAAAAATCATATCTTTTTCAAAATCTTATCTTATCTTATTTCAAATTTCAAATTTCAACCTCCAAAATTCAAAATTCAAATTTCAAAATTCAAATTTCAAAGTTTAAAATTTAAAATTTAATTTTCAAATTTCAATTTTCAAATCTTTTCAAAATTTAAATCTTTTTCAAATCCTTATCTTAATATTGTTGACTTTTTTGAAAATTCAAAATTCAATTTTCAAATTTCAATTTTCAAATTTCAAATTTTAAATTTCAAATTTCAAAATTTATTTTCAAATTTAAAATTTAAATTTCAACACTTTTTAATTTAATTCCTTATCTCTCTCTTCATTTTTTTCGAAAATCCTCACCCACATCTTTTTCAAATCTTTTTAATTAATTAATTCAGTTTTCAATTTTCTTTTATTTCTTTTTCTTCCAATTTTCGAAATTATAGTCAATTTTTTATTTATTTTATTTTATTTTAATTTTGGTTTTCAAAAAAAAATTTTAAAAATATATTTTCTTTGCAATTCATATCAATTCCATTTTATCCATCATGGATCTAAGTAGAAAAGAACAGTCCAGAAGGACTCTGGGGTCATATGGTAATCCCACTACTGCTACATATGGGAGTAGTATCTATATACCCTCTATCAAAGTAGGTAGTTTTGAGCTAAATCCTCAGCTCATTGTCATGGCGCAGCAAAACTGCCAATATTCCAGTCTTCCACAGGAAGAACCTACTGAGTTTCTGGCACAGTTTTTACAAATTGCTGACACAGTACATGATAAGGAAGTAGATCAGGATGTCTACAGATTTTTACTGTTTCCATTTGCTGTAAAAGACCAAGCTAAGAGGTGGTTAAATAACCAACCTAAGGCTAGCATAAGGACATGGAAACAGCTGTCAGAAAAATTCCTGAATCAATACTTCCCTCCAAAACGGATGACACAGCTAAGGCTAGACATCCAAGGCTTTAAACAAGGAGATAATGAATCTCTTTATGATGCCTGGGAGAGATATAGAGAGATGCTAAGAAAATGCCCCTCTGAAATATTTTCAGAATGGGTGCAGTTAGACATCTTCTATTATGGGCTTACAGATTCTCTAGATCACTCAGCTGGTGGATCTATACACATGAGAAAGACAAATGAAGAGGCTCAAGAGCTTATTGATACAGTTGCCAGAAATCAGCATATGTACCTAAGCAGTGAATCTTCCATGAAAGAAGAGGCTAAAACAGTAACTGCTGAACTCAGTCCTGCAGAACAAATTACTGAATTTAATCAGCAATTAGACTTTCTAACAAAACAGCTGGCCGAATTCAAGGAGATACTACAAGACACAAGAATATCTAATCTGAATATGGAAGTACAGTTGAAGCAAACAGAACAGCAGTTATCAAAACAAATAACGGAAGAGTGCCAAGTAATTCAATTAAGAAGTGGAAAAACATTAAATACCTCACTTCAAGGCAGCAGGAAGCCAAGAAATGGACAACCTGCTATCCAAAATCCCTCTGAGGATAGTAAGAGCCCATAGAGGAATAACTCTGGCGTTCAAATGCCAGAAACAGGCAAGGATTTGGCGTCAAACGCCCAATGGAAGCTCAGTTCTGGTGTTCAAACGCCAGGAACAAGTAAGGAGTTGGCGTCCAATGCCACTTCGCTTCTAACCCTGGCATTCAAACGCCAGTGAGGGATCAAACACACACAAGTGCTGATAACAACCCCTCTAAAAAGGCTTCCCCAACCACCTCTGTAGGAAATAAACCTGCAGCAACCAAGGTTGAGGAATACAAAGCCAAGATGCCTTATCCTCAAAAACTCCACCAAGAGGAGAAGGATAAGCAATTTGCTCGCTTTGCAGACTATCTCAGGACTCTTGAAATAAAGATTCCATTTGCAGAGGCACTTGAGCAAATACCTTCTTATGCCAAGTTCATGAAAGAGATCTTGAGTAATAAGAAGGATTGGAGAGAAACTGAAAGAGTTCTCCTCACTGAAGAATGCATAGCAGTCATTCTGAAAAGCTTTCCAGAAAAGCTTAAAGATCCCGGGAGCTTCATGATACCATGCACATTAGAGGGTAATTGTACCAAGACAGCTTTATGTGATCTTGGGGCAAGTATCAATCTAATACCTGCATCCACTATCAGAAAGCTTGGTTTAACTGAAGAAGTCAAACCGACCTGGATATGTCTCCAACTTGCTGATGGCTCCATTAAATACCCATCAGGCGTGGTTGAAGACATGATTGTCAGGGTTGGGCCATTCGCCTTCCCCACTAACTTTGTAGTGCTGGAAATGGAGGAGCACAAGAGTGCTACTTTCATTTTAGGAAGACCTTTCCTAGCAACTGGATGAACTCTCATTGATGTCCAAAAGGGGGAAGTAACCCTGAGAGTCAATGAGGATGAGTTTAAGTTGAATGCTGTTAAAGCCATGCAGCATCCAGACACACCAAAAGACTGCATGAAAGTTGATCTTATTGAATCTTTGGTAGAGGAGATCAACATGGCTGAGAGTATCAAATTAGAGCTAGAAGACATCTTTAAAGATGTTCAGCCTGATCTGGAAGATTCAGAGGAATTGAAAGAGCCTCTGGAAATTCCTCAGGAAGAGGAAAAACCTCCTAAACCCGAGCTCAAACCATTACCACCATCCCTGAAATATGTATTTTTGGGAGAAGGTGACACTTTTCCAGTGATCATAAGCTCTGCTTTGAATTCACAGGAAGAGGAAGCACTACTTCAAGTGCTAAGAACACACAAGACAGCTCTTGGGTGGTGAGTGACCTTAAGGGCATAAGCCCAGCTAGATGCATGTACAAGATCCTATTGGAGGATGATGCTAAGCCAGTGGTTCAACCACAGAGGCGGTTAAATCCAGCCATGAAGGAAGTGGTGCAGAAAGAGGTCACCAAGTTACTGGAGGCTGGGATTATTTATCCTATTTCTGATAGCTCCTGGGTGAGTCCTGTCCAAGTTGTCCCCAAAAAGAGAGGCATGACAGTGGTTCATAATGAAAAAAATGAACTGGTTCCTACAAGAACAGTTACAGGGTGGCGCATGTGTATTGACTACAGAAGGCTCAATACAGCCACCAGAAAGGATCATTTTCCTTTACCATTCATAGACCAGATGCTAGAAAGACTAGCAGGTCATGATTATTACTGCTTTTTGGATGGCTATTCAAGCTACAACCAAATTACAGTAGATCCCCAGGATCAAGAGAAAATAGTATTCACATGTCCGTCTGGAGTGTTTGCTTACAGAAGGATGCCATTTGGGCTGTGTAATGCGCCTGCAACCTTTCAGAGATGCATGCTCTCTATTTTCTCTGATATGGTGGAAAAATTTCTGGAAGTCTTCATGGATGACTTCTCAGTATATGGACACTCATTCAGCTCTTGTCTTGATCACCTGACACTGGTTCTGAAAAGATTCCAAGAGACTAACCTGGTTTTAAACTGGGAAAAATGTCACTTTATGGTGACTGAAGGGATTGTCCTTGGGCACAAGATTTCGAACAAGGGAATAGAGGTGGATCAAGCTAAGGTAGAGGTAATTGAAAAATTACCACCACCTGCCAATGTTAAGGCAATCAGAAGCTTTCTGGGGCACGCAGGATTTTATAGGAGGTTTATAAAGGATTTTTCAAAAATTGCAAAACCTCTAAGCAATCTGCTAGCTGCTGACACGCCATTTGTGTTTGACACAGAGTGTCTACAGGCGTTTGAAACTCTGAAAGCTAAGTTGGTCACAGCACCAGTTATTTCTGCACCAGACTGGACATTACCATTTGAACTAATGTGTGATGCCAGTGACCATGCCATTAGTGCAGTACTGGGACAGAGGCATAACAAGCTTCTGCATGTCATTTATTATGCTAGCCGCATTTTAAATGATGCCCAGAAAAATTACACAACCACAGAAAAAGAATTGCTTGCAGTGGTTTATGCCATTGACAAGTTTAGATCATACTTAGTAGGATCAAAAGTGATTGTGTATACTGACCATGCTGCTCTTAAATATCTACTCATAAAGCAGGATTCAAAACCCAGGCTCATAAGATGGGTGTTGCTTCTGCAAGAGTTTGATATAGAAATAAAAGACAGAAAAGGGACAGAAAACCAAGTGGCTGATCATCTGTCCCGGATAGAGCCAGTAGAAGGGACGTCCTTCCCCTCTATTGAGATCTCTGAAACCTTTCCGGATGAGCAACTGTTTGCCATCCAGGAAACACCATGGTTTGCAGACATTGCAAACTATAAAGCTGCAAGGTTCATACCCAAGGAGTACAGCAAGCAACAAAAGAAAATATTAATTACTGATGCAAAGTACTACCTGTGGGATGAACCATATCTCTTTAAGAGATGTGCAGACGGAATAATCCATAGGTGTGTGCCTAGAGAAGAAGCACAGAAGATCCTATGGCATTGTCATGGATCACAATATGGAGGACATTTCGGAGGTGAGCGAATAGCCACAAAAGTCCTCCAATGTGGCTTCTACTTGCCCACTCTCTATAAAGACTCCCGAGAGTTTGTGCGTAACTGTGACAGCTGCCAGAGAGCTGGTAATCTGCCTCATAGTTTTGCTATGCCTCAGCAAGGAATCTTAGAGATTGAGTTGTTTGACGTATGGGGTATTGACTTCATGGGGCCTTTCCCACCATCATACTCAAACATTTATATTCTGGTGGCAGTCGACTATGTATCCAAATGGGTAGAAGCCATTGCCACACCCACTAATGATACTAAGACAGTGCTGAAGTTCCTCCAGAAACATATCTTTAGTAGGTTCGGTGTCCCTAGAGCACTAATTAGTGATGGGGGCACTCACTTCTACAACAAACAGCTTTACTCTGCTATGGTCCGGTATGGAATTAGCCACAAGGTGGCAACTCCATATCATCCACAGACAAATGGGCAAGCTGAAGTCTCTAATAGAGAACTAAAAAGAATCCTGGAACAGATAGTAAGTAGCCGAAGAAAGGATTAGGCGAGAAGCTTGGATGATGCTCTGTGGGCTTACAGAACAGCATTCAAGACTCCTATAGGGACCTCTCCATACCAGCTTGGGTAAGGCCTGTCATCTGCCCGTGGAACTGGAGCATAAGGCCTACTGGGCAACCAGATTCCTAAACTTTGATGCCAGATTAGCTGGAGAAAAAAGATTACTCCAGCTAAATGAGCTAGAGGAATTCAGACTCACTACTTTCGAAAATGCTAAGCTTTACAAGGAGAAAGCAAAAAGGTGGCATGACAGAAAGTTGTCACCTAGAGTCTTTGAACCAGGACAGAAGGTTCTGCTATTTAACTCTAGGCTCAGATTATTCCCCGGGAAACTGAAATCCCGGTGGAGGGGACTGGTGCACGAATTGTGAATCACACTTTTCACAACTCGTACCACTGACCAGCAAGTGCACTGGGTCGTCCAAGTAATACCTCACGTGAGTAAGGGTCGAATCCCACGGAGATTGTTGGTTTGAAGCAATCTATGGTTATCTTGTAAATCTTAGTTAGGAGGTCAATTATGTTTATCAGTTGAATTGCAAATAAACAATAGAGCATGGATTAAAGGTTACTTGTTATGCAGTAATGGAGAATATGTTGGAGTTTTGGAGATGCTTTGTCTTCTGAATCTCTGCTTTCCTCTGTCATCTTGTTCACGCACGCACGTCCTCCTATGGCAAGCTGTGTGTTGGTGGATCACTGTTGTCAATGGCTACCTTCCATCCTTCCAGTGAAAACTACGCTCACGCGCTCTGTCACAGCACGGCTAATCACCGGTTGGTTCTCGATCCAGTTGGAATAGGATTTACTGTCCTTTTGCGTCTGTCACTAACGCCCAGCCTTCAGGAGTTTGAAGCTCGTCACAGTCATTCAATCCTTGAATCCTACTCGGAATACCACAGAAAAGGTTTAGACTTTCCGGATTCTCACGAATGCTGCCATCAGTTCTAGCTTATACCACGGAGATTCTGATTAAGGAATCCAAGAGATACTCATTCAATCGTATATAGAACGGAGGTGGTTGTCAGGCACACGTTCATGAATTGAGGAAGGTGATGAGTGTCACAGATCATCACCTCCATCACAGTTAAGCGTGAATGAACATCTTAGATAGGAACAAGCGTGTTTGAATGGAAAACAGAATTACTTGCATTAATTCATCGAGACACAGCAGAGCTCCTCACCCCCAACAATGGGGTTTAGAGACTCATGCCGTCAGAGAATACAAAGTTTAGATCTAGAATGTCATCAGATACAAAATAAGTCTCTAAAAGTTGTTTAAATACTAAACTAGTAGCCTAGGGTTACAAAATATGAGTAGACTATGATGGATGATGCAGAGATCCACTTCTAGGGCCCACTTGGTATGTGCTGGGCTGAGACTTAAGCAATTCACGTGCAGAGGTCATTTATGGAGTTGAACGCCAGTTTTTATGCCAGTTTGGGCGTTCAACTCCAGCTTTTGATCATTTTCTGGCGCTGGACGCCAGAATTGGGCAGAGAACTGGCGTTGAACGCCAATTTACGTCATCTATCCTTGTGCAAAGTATGGACTATTATATATTGCTGGAAAGCCCTGGATGTCTAATTTCCAATGCAATTGGAAGCATGCCATTTCAAGTTCTGTAGCTCCAAAAAATCCACTTTGAGTGCAGGGAGGTCAGAATCCAATAGCATCAGCAGTCCTTTTTCAGCCTGAATCAGATTTTTGCTCAGTTCCTTCAATTTCAGCCAGAAAAATACCTGAAATTACAGAAAAACACACAACTCATAGTAAAGTCCAGAAATATGAATTTTTTCTAAAAACTAATAAAAATAGACTAAAAACTAACTAAAACATACTCAAAACTATATGAAATTATCCCCAAAAAGCGTATAAAATATCCGCTCATCACAACACCAAACTTAAACTGTTGCTTGTCCTCAAGCAACTAGACAAATAAAATAGAAGACTAATAGGTTGAGAAGCAATAATATCTCAGAGTTTTTTGCATGAAGCTCAGATTCTAATTAGATGAGCGGGGCTAGTAGCTTTTTTGCTTCCGAACAGTTTTGGCATCTCACTTTATCCATTGAAGCTCAGAGTGATTGGCATCTATAGGAACTCAGAATTCAGATAGTGCTATTGATTATCCTAGTTCAGTGTGATGATTCTTGAACACAGCTTCTTTATGAGTCTTGGCTGTGGCCCTAAGCACTTTGTTTTCCAGTATTACCACCGGATACATAAATGCCACAGACACATAACTGGGTGAACCTTTTCAGATTGTGACTCAGCTTTGCTAAAGTCCCCAATTAGAGGTGTCCAGAGTTCTTAAGCACACTCTTCTTTTTGCTTTGGACCTTGACTTTAACCGCTCAGTCTCAAGTTTTCACTTGACACCTTCACGCCACAAGCACATGGTTAGGGACAGCTTGGTTTAGCCGCTTAGACCAGGATTTTATTCCTTTAGGCCCTCCTATCCACTGATGCTCAAAGCCTTGGGATCCTTTTTATTTGCCCTTTCCTTTTGGTTTTAAGGGTTATTGGCTGTTTGCTCTTGCCTCTTGGTTTTAAGAGCTTTTGGCTTTTTCTGCTTGCTTTTTCTTTTTCTTTCTATTTTTTTTGCAAGCTTTGTTCTTTGCTGCTTTTTCTTGCTTCAAGAATCATTTTTATGATTTTTTAGATTATCAATAACATGTCTCATGTTCATCATTCTTTCAAGAGCCAACATATTTAACAGTCTTAAACAACAAATTCAAAAGACATATGCACTGTTCAAGCATTCATTCAGAAGACAGAAAGCGTTGCCACCACATGTTACTAATTAGAATTTTTCTTATTAAAAACTCGAAATTTTATTGCCTCTTATTCAAAAGATCTACTATTTTATTCATGTTTGCTGATGATGAGAAAAATAGACTATAACTTAATTGGGGATAAAATCAAACTAGACACTAATTACTACTAATGATCATGTAATGAAGACACAAACATAGATAAGCACTTAACATAGAGAAAACGAAAAACAGAGAAAGTAAGAACAAGGAACGAGTCCACCTTAGTGATGATGGCATTTCCTTCTTGAGGCACCAATGATGTTCTTGAGCTCTTTTATGTCTCTTCCTTGCCTTTGTGGCTTGATTCCTAGTGATTTTTGGTATTTCTATCCTCAGTTGCTTCCAATAATTACGTGGAGAGAAGTGCATCCCCTGAGGTATCTCTTGATTTGCAGCCACATGTTCTACCACTGAGCTATAGATCCTTCACATAATTGTTTTACCACACCAAACTTAGAATGTTGCTCGCCCTCGAGCAGAAGAAGAGGGAATAGATGAAAAAGAAGATGTGGAAAGAAAAAACTAGGATTATGAGGAGGGAAGGTGGGGATCCTGTGGGGTCCACAGATCTTGAAATGATCCTGTGAGGTCCACAGATCTTGAGGTGTCAAGGCATTTACATCCCTGCACCAATTTGGGCATGCAAAATGCCCTTGCACACAATTCTGGGCGTTCAGCGCCAGGTTGGTGCCCATTTTGGGCGTTCAACGCCCATTTACTAGCCATTTCTGGTCGTTCCCATCTTGATGTTGCCCATTTTGGGCGTTCAGCGCCAGAACCATGCTCTGTTCTGGTGTTGAACGCCAGACAGGTGCTTCCTCCAGGGTGTGATTTTTCTTCTGCTGTTTTTGATTCCGTTTTCAATTTTTAATATTTGTTTTGTGACTCCACATGATCATGAACCTAATAAAACATGAAAAACCATGAAAGTAAATAAAAATTGGGTTGCCTCCCAACAAGCGCTTCTTTAATGTCCTTAGCTGGACCTTGCTGAGCTTTTAATCTAGCTTCAGCCTTGAGCATTCTTGCTCAATGTTGCCTTCTAGATAATGCTTGATTCTCTGTCCATTGACAATGAACTTCTTATCAGAATCAATATCTTGAAGCTCCACATAACCATATGGTGATACACTTGTAATCATGTATGGTCCCCTCCACCGGGATTTCAGTTTCCCGGGGAATAGCCTGAGTCTAGAGTTAAACAACAGAACCTTCTGTCCTGGTTCAAAGATTCTAGATGACAGCTTTCTATCATGCCACTTTTTTTATTTTTCTTTATATAGCTTGGCATTTTCGAAAGCTGTGAATCTGAACTCCTCTAGCTCATTTAGCTGGAGCAATCTTTTTTCTCCTGCTAATTTGGCATCAAAGTTTAGGAATCTGGTTGCCCAGTAGGCCTTATGTTCCAGTTCCACGGGCAGGTGACATGCCTTACCATACACCAGTTGGTATGGAGAGGTCCCTATAGGGGTCTTGAATGCTGTTCTGTAAGCCCACAGAGCATCATCCAAGCTCCTTGCCCAATCCTTTCTACGGGTATTTACTGTCCATTCCAGGATTCTCTTTAATTCTCTGTTAGAGACTTCAGCCTGCCCATTGGTTTGTGGATGATATGGAGTGGCCACCTTGTGGCGAATTCCATACCGAACCATAGCAGAGTAAAGCTATTTATTGCAGAAGTGAGTGCCCCATCACTGATTAGTACTCTAGGGACACCAAACCTGCTAAAAATATGTTTCTGAAGGAACTTCAGCACTGTTTTAGTATCATTGGTGGGTGTGGCAATAGCCTCAACCCATTTTGATACATAGTCAACTGCCACCAGAATATAAGTGTTTGAGTAGGATGGTGGGAAAGGTCCCATGAAGTCAATTCCCCATACATCAAACACTTCAATTTCCAAGATTCCTTGTTGAGGCATGGCGTAACCATGAGGCAGATTACCAGCTCTTTGACAACTGTCACAATTACGTACAAACTCTCGGGAATCTTTATAGAGTGTGGGCCAATAGAAGCCACATTGGAGGACCTTGGTGGCTGTTCGCTCACCTCCGAAATGGCCTCCATATTGAGATCCGTGGTAATGCCACATGATCCTCTGTGCTTCTTTTCTAGGCACACACCTACTGATAATTCCGTCTGCACATCTCTTAAAGAGATAAGGTTCATCCCACAAGTAGTACTTTGCATCAGTAATTAATTTCTTCTTTTGTGTCCTGTTGTACTCCTTGGGTATGAACCTTGCAGCTTTATAGTTTGCAATATCGGCAAACCATGGTGCTTCCTGAATGGCGAATAAATGCTCATCAGGAAACATTTCAGAGATCTCAAGAGAAGGGAGGGGCGTCCCTTCCACTGGCTCTATCCAGGACAGATGATCAGCCACTTGGTTTTCTGTCCCTTTTCTGTCTCTTATTTCTATATCAAACTCTTACAGAAGCAATACCCATCTGATGAGCCTGGGTTTTGAATCCTGCTTTGTGAGTAGATATTTAAGAGCAGCATGGTCAGTATACACAATCACTTTTGATCCTACTAAGTATGAGCTGAACTTGTCAATGGCGTAAACCACTGCAAGTAGTTCTTTTTCTGTGGTTGTGTAATTTTTCTGGGCATCATTTAGAACGCGACTGGCATCATAAATGACATGCAGAAGCTTGTCATGCCTCTGTCCCAATACTGCACCAATGGCATGATCACTGGCATCACACATTAGCTCAAATGGTAATGTCCAGTCTGGTGCAGAAATGACTGGTGCTGTGACCAGCTTAGCTTTCAGCATTTCAAACGCCTGCAGGCACTTTGTGTCAAACACAAATGGCGTGTCAGCAGCTAGCAGATTGCTTAGAGGTTTTGCAATTTTTGAAAAATCCTTTATAAACCTCCTATAGAATCCTGCATGCCCCAGAAAGCTTCTGATTGCCTTAACATAGGCAGGTGGTGGTAATTTTTCAATTACCTCTATTTTTGCTTGATCCACCTCTATTCCCTTGTTTGAGATTTTATGCCCAAGAACAATTCCTTCAGTCACCATGAAGTGACACTTTTCCCAGTTTAAAACTAGGTTGGTCTCTTGGCATCTTTTCAGAACAAGTTTCAGGTGATCAAGACAGGAGCTGAATGAGTCTCCATATACTGAGAAGTCATCCATGAAGACTTCCAGAAATTTTTCCACCATGTCAGAGAAAATAGAGAGCATGCATCTCTGGAAGGTTGCAGGCGCATTACATAGCCCAAATGGCATCCTTCTATAAGCAAACACTCCAGATGGACATGTGAATGCTGTTTTCTCTTGATCCTGGGGATCCACTGCAATCTGGTTGTAGCCTGAGTAGCCATCGAGAAAGCAGTAATAATCATGACCTGCTAGTCTTTCTAGCATCTGGTCTATGAATGGTAAAGGAAAATGATCCTTTCTGGTGGCTGTATTGAGCCTTCTGTAGTCAATACACATGCGCCACCCTGTAACTGTTCTTGTAGGAACCAGTTCATTTTTTTCATTATGAATCACTGTCATGCCTCCCTTTTTTGGGACGACTTGAACAGGGCTCACCCAGGGGCTATCAGAAATAGGATAAATAATCCCAGCCTCTAGTAACTTGGTGACCTCTTTCTGCACCACTTCCTTCATGGCTGGATTTAGCCGCCTCTGTGGTTGAACTACTGGTTTGGCATTGTCCTCCAATAGGATTTTGTGCATGCATCTAGCTGGGCTTATGCCCTTAAGGTCACCTATGGACCACCCAAGAGCTGTCTTGTGTGTCCTTAGCACTTGAATAAGTGCTTCCTCTTCCTGTGAATTTAAAGCAGAGCTTATGATCACTGGAAAAGTGTCACCTTCTCCCAGAAATGCATATTTCAAGGATGGTGGTAGTGGCTTGAGCTCGGGTTTAGGGGGTTTTTCCTCTTTCAGAAGAAAGTTCAGAGGCTCTTTCATGTCCCCTGAATCCTCCAAGTCAGGCTGAACATCTTTAAAGATGTCTTCCAACTCTGATTCGAGACTCTCAGCCATGTTGATCTGTTCTACCAAAGAGTCAATGAGATCAACTTTCATGCAGTCTGTTGATGTGTCTGGATGCTGCATGGATTTGACAGCATTCAACTTGAACTTATCATCGTTGACTCTCAGGGTTATTTCCCCTTATTGGACGTCAATGAGGGATCGTCCAGTTGCTAGGAAGGGTCTTCCTAGAATGAGAGTAGCACTCTTGTGCTCCTCCATCTCCAGCACAACAAAGTCAGTGGGAAAGGCGAATGGCCCAACTCTGACAATCATGTCCTCAATCACGCCTGATGGGTATTTAGTGGAACCATCAGCAAGTTGGAGACATATCCGGGTTGGTTTAACTTCTTCAGTTAAGCCAAGCTTCCTGATAGTGGATGCAGGTATTAGGTTGATGCTTGCCCCAAGATCGCATAAAGCTGTCTTGGTGCAATTACCTTCTAATATGCATGGTATCAGAAAACTCCCAGGGTCTTTAAGCTTTTCAGGAAAGCTCTCTAGAATAACTGCACTGCATTCTTCAGTGAGGAGAACTCTTTCTGTTTCTCTCCAATCCTTTTTATGACTCAAGATCTCTTTCATGAACTTGGCATAAGAAGGTATTTGCTCAAGTGCCTCTGCAAATGGAATCTTTATTTCAAGAGTCCTGAGGTAATCTGCAAAGCGAGCAAATTGCTTATCCTGCTCCTCTTTCCGGAGTTTTTGAGGATAAGGTATCTTGGCTTTATATTCTTCAACCTTAGTGGTTAAAGAAGCCTTTTTAGAGGGGTTGTTATCAGCACTTGTGTGTGTCTGATCCCTTACTGGCAATTGAGTGCCAGAGTCAGAAGCTGGAGTGAAACTGGACGCCAGCTCCTTGTCTGCTTCTGGCGTCTGAACGCCAGAACTGAGCTCATTTTGGGCGTTCAACGCTGGATTCTGCCCTATTTGGGCGTTCAACGCCAGATTCTTGCCCATTTCTGGCGTTGAACGCCAATCCTGCTTTGTTTCTGGCGTTGAACGCCAGTTTTGGGCATGGTCTGGGCGTTCAGCGCCAGCCTTCCACCAATTCTCTGTCGTTTTTACGCCAGACTTATTTTTCCCTGGGCTCTTACTATCCTCAGGTGAATCTTTGGTGGGTTGCTCATTTCTTGACTTTTTGATGCCTTGAGGTGGGGTATTTAATGTTTTCCCACTTCTTAATTGAACTGCTTGGCATTCTTTTGTTATTTGCCTTGACAGCTGCTGCTTTGTTTGCTTAAACTGTTCTTCCATATGTATATTAGCCATCCTTGTCTCTTGTAATCTATCTTTGAATTCGGCTAACTGCCTTGTTAGGAAGTCCAATTGCTGATTGAATTCAGCAGCTTGTTCTACAGGACTGAGTTCAGCAGTTGCTGTTTTAACCTCTTCATTCATGGAAGGGTTGCTGCTTAGATACAGATGCTGATTCCTGGCAACTGTATCAATGAGCTCTTGAGCCTCTTCAATTGTCTTTCTCATGTGGATAGATCCACCAGCTGAGTAATCTAGAGACATCTGAGCTCCTTCTGCAAGCCCATAGTAGAAGATGTCTAACTGGACCCACTCTGAAAACATTTCAGAGGGGCATTTTCGTAGCATCTCTCTGTATCTCTCCCAGGCATCATAAAGGGATTCATTATCTCCCTGTTTAAAGCCTTGGATGTCCAGCCTTAGCTGTGTCATCCTTTTTGCAGGGAAATATTGATTCAGGAATTTTTCTGTCAGCTGTTTCTATGTCCTTATGCTGGCCTTAGGTTGGTTATTCAACCACCTCTTAGCTTGATCTTTTACAGCAAATGGAAACAGCAATAGTCTGTAGACATCCTGATCTATTTCTTTATCATGTACTGTGTCAGCAATCTGTAGAAACTATGCCAGAAACTCTGTAGGTTCTTCCTGTAGAAGACCGGAATACTGGCAACTTTGCTGCACCATGATAATGAGCTGAGGATTCAACTCAAAGCTACTGACTCCAATGGAGGGTATGCAGATACTACTCCCATATGAAGCAGTAGAGGGGTTAGAATATGACCCCAGAGTCCTCCTGGACTGTTCATTTCCGCTTAGGTCCATGATGGAGAAAGGGAGATGATGTAAAAGAAAAAAAATATTTTTATTTATTTATTTATTTATTAATTTATTTCGAAAATAAAATAAATCAAAATAAAATAAATAAAAATGAGTAAAAGATTTTTGAAAAAGTGAGGAGAGAAAAAGTGGTTAGGAGATTTTGAAAAAGATATGATTTGGAAAAGATTTTAAATTTTTTTAAAAAAAATCTGAAATTTTTTTTTTATATATAATTTTCGAAAATTTGTTTTAAAAATGGAGAGAAAAGATAATTTTGAATTTAGTGAGGAAAGAGAAAAACAATAAGATAGCACAAGATTTAAAATTTTTAGATCTAATGCTCCTTGTTTTTGAAAATTTTGGAGGGAAAACACCAAGGAACACCAAACTTAAAATTTTTAGAAAACCACCAAAATTTTCGAAAACCAAAGGGAAATCAACAAGAAAACACCAAACTTAAAGTTTGGCACAAACTTTAATAGAGAAAATATTATTTATGAAAAAGAAAGTTTTGAAAAGAATATAAAAGACTCTAACCCAATTACCAAGAACACAGATTAACGCTCTAGCCAAATGAGTTATGGAAATTTTCGAAAATTTTAAGAAAAATCAACAAGAAAACACCAAACTTAAAGTTTGGCACAGGATTTAATAGAAAAATTATTTTTGAAAAAGGTTTTAAAAAATATGATAGCCAATTACCATGAACATAAACACCACGTTCTAACTAACTGAGCTATAAATTTAAAGTGTTTTAGCAAGGGATAAATAATAAAAGACTCTAAACCAAAAAAAGAGAAAATTTTCCTAATCTAAGCAACAAAATAAACCGTTAGTTGTCCAAACACGAACAATCCCCGGCAACGGCGCCAAAAACTTGGTGCACGAATTGTGAATCACACTTTTCACAACTCGTACCACTGACCAGCAAGTGCACTGGGTCGTCCAAGTAATACCTCACGTGAGTAAGGGTCGAATCCCACGGAGATTGTTGGTTTGAAGCAATCTATGGTTATCTTGTAAATCTTAGTTAGGAGGTCAATTATGTTTATCAGTTGAATTGCAAATAAACAATAGAGCATAGATTAAAGGTTACTTGTTATGCAGTAATGGAGAATATGTTGGAGTTTTGGAGATGCTTTGTCTTCTGAATCTCTGCTTTCCTCTGTCATCTTGTTCACGCACGCACGTCCTCCTATGGCAAGCTGTGTGTTGGTGGATCACCGTTGTCAATGGCTACCTTCCATCCTTCCAGTGAAAACTATGCTCACGCGCTCTGTCACAGCACGGCTAATCACCGGTTGGTTCTCGATCCAGTTGGAATAGGATTTACTGTCCTTTTGCGTCTGTCACTAACGCCCAGCCTTCAGGAGTTTGAAGCTCGTCACAGTCATTCAATCCTTGAATCCTACTCGGAATACCACAGACAAGGTTTAAACTTTCCGGATTCTCATGAATGCCGCCATCAGTTCTAGCTTATACCACGGAGATTCTGATTAAGGAATCCAAGAGATACTCATTCAATCGTATATAGAACGGAGGTGGTTGTCAGGCACACGTTCATGAATTGAGGAAGGTGATGAGTGTCACAGATCATCACCTCCATCACAGTTAAGCGTGAATGAACATCTTAGATAGGAACAAGCGTGTTTGAATGGAAAACAGAATTACTTGCATTAATTCATCGAGACACAGCAGAGCTCCTCACCCCCAACAATGGGGTTTAGAGACTCATGCCGTCAGAGAATACAAAGTTTAGATCTAGAATGTCATCAGATACAAAATAAGTCTCTAAAAGTTGTTTAAATACTAAACTAGTAGCCTAGGGTTACAAAATATGAGTAGACTATGATGGATGATGCAGAGATCCACTTCTGGGGCCCACTTGGTGTGTGCTGGGCTGAGACTTAAGCAATTCACGTGCAGAGGCCATTTGTTGAGTTGAACGCCAGTTTTTATGCCAGTTTGGGCGTTCAACTCCAGCTTTTGATCCTTTTCTGGCGCTGGACGCCAGAATTGGGCAGAGAACTGGCGTTGAACGCCAGTTTACGTTGTCTATCCTTGTGCAAAGTATGGACTATTATATATTGCTGGAAATCCCTGGATGTCTACTTTACAATGCAATTGGAAGCATGCCATTTCGAGTTATGTAGCTCCAAAAAATCCACTTTGAGTGCAGGGAGGTCAGAATCCAACAACATCAGCAGTCCTTTTTCAGCCTGAATCAGATTTTTGCTCAGCTCCTTCAATTTCAGCCAGAAAAATACCTGAAATTATAGAAAAACACACAACTCATAGTAAAGTCCAGAAATATGAATTTTTTCTAAAAACTAATAAAAATAGACTAAAAACTAACTAAAACATACTCAAAACTATATGAAATTATCCCTAAAAAGCGTATAAAATATCCGCTCATCAGGGACCATATGTGATTACAAGCGTGTCACCATATGGCCATGTGGAGCTTCAAGACATTGATTCTAATAAGAAGTTCATTGTTAACGGACAGAGAGTCAAGCATTATCTTGAAGGCAATGTTGAGCAAAAATGCTCAAGGCTGAGACTAGATTAAAAGCTCAGTAAGGTCAAGCTATTGACATTAAAGAAGCGCTTGTTGGGAGACAACCCAATTTTATTTAACTATATCTCTTTATTTTCTATTGCTATTTTATGTTTTTTAGCTTGATGATCATGTGAAGTCACAAAAACTACTGAAAAATCAAAAACAGAATGAAAAACAGCATTAAAAATAGCACACCCTGGAGGAAGAGCATTCTGGCGTTTAAACGCCAGAAACAAGCATCTGTCTGGCGTTTAACGCCAGAAACAAGCATCAACCTGGCGTTAAACGCCAGAAACAGGCTACATTTGGGCGTTTAACGCCAAAAAAGGTAGCAGTCTGGCGTTAAACGCTAGGATTGCACTACAGGGGCGTTTACACGCCTAATAGGAGCAGGGATGATACATCCTTGACCCCTCTGGATCTGTGGACCCACCTAAAGGGATACCCACATGATCTGTGAATCCCACAGGATCTCCACCTACCTCACCATTCAAATTCAAACCATTCCCCTCCCAAACCCACCCATTCACACACCTCCATCTCCTGCATCTTCTCCACTTCTTTCTTCTTTTGCTCGAGGACGAGCAAACCTTTTAAGTTTGGTGTGGTAAAAGTATTGCTTTTTGTTTTTCTATAATTCAGTGGTAGAGTAATTGACTGCAGATCAAAGAGCTATGAGGGAGGAGCAACAAAGGCAAGGAAGAGACATAGAGGAGCTCAAGAGCACCATTGGTTCTTCAAGAAGAGGAGGATGCTACCCTCATTAAGGTGGACCCATTCCTTAATCTCCTTGTTCTTATTTTCCTATTTTTCGTTTACTATGCTTCATCTTTAATTATGTTTGTGTCTTTACTATATGATCACTAGTATCTAAGTGTCTATGTCTTAAAGATATGAATGTCCTATGAATCCATCACCTTTCTTAAATGAAAATTGTTTTCTGAAAAAAGAAAAAGAAGTACATGAATTTCGAATTTTAAAATAGTTTAATTATTTTGATGTGGTGGCAATACTTTTTGTTTTCTGAATGAATGCTTGAACAGTGCATATGTCTTTTGAATTTGTTGTTTATGAATGTTAAAATTGTTGGCTCTTGAAAGAATGATGAAAAAGGAGAAATGTTATTTGATAATCTGAAAAATCATAAAAATGATTCTTGAAGCAAGAAAAAGCAGTGAAGAACAAAGCTTGCAGAAAAAAATGTGAAAAAAAAAGAGAGCAAGAAAAAGAAAAAACAAGCAGAAAAAGCCAAAAGCTCTTTAAACTAAAAGGCAAGAGCAAAAAGCCAATAGCCCTTAAAACCAAAAGGCAAGGGTAATAAAAAGGATCCAAGTCTTTGAGCATCAGTGGATAGGAGGGCCTAAAGGAATAAAATCCTGGCCTAAGCGGCTAAACCAAGCTGTCCCTAACCATGTGCTTGTGGCGTGAAGGTGTCAAGTGAAAACTTGAGACTGAGTGGTTAAAGTCGAGGTCTAAAGCAAAAACAGAGTGTGCTTAAGAACCCTGGACACCTCTAATTGGGTACTTTAGCAAAGCTGAGTCACAATCTGAAAAGGTTCACCCAGTTATGTGTCTGTGGCATGTATGTATCCTGTGGTAATACTGGAAAACATAGTGCTTAGGGCCACGGCCAAGACTCATAAAGTAGCTGTGTTCAAGAATCAAAATACTAAACTAGGAGAATCAATAACACTATATGAATTCTGAGTTTCTATAGATGCCAATCATTCTGAACTTCAAAGGATAAAGTGAGATGCCAAAACTGTTCAGAAGCAAAAAGCTAATAGCCCCGCTCATCTAATTAAGACTGATCTTCATAGATGTTTTTGGAATTCATTGTATATTCTCTTCTTTTTATCCTAATTTGTTGTTAGTTGCTTGGGGACAAGCAACAATTTAAGTTTGGTGTTGTGATGAGCAGATAATTTATACGCTTTTTGGCATTATTTTTAGGTAGTTTTTAATATGTTTTAGTCACTTTTTATTATATTTTTATTAGTTTTTAAATAAAAATTACATTTCTGGACTTTACTATGAGTTTTTGTGTTTTTCTGTGATTTCAGGTAATTTCTGGCTGAAATTGAGGGAGCTGAGCAAAAATCTGATTCAGGCTGAAAAAGGACTACAGATGCTGTTGGATTCTGATCTCCCTGAACTCGAAATGGATTTTCTTGAGCCACAGAAGTCCAAATGGCGCACTCTCAATTGCGTTGGAAAGTAGACATCCAGGGCTTTCCAGAAATATATAATAGTTTATACTTTGCTCAAGAAAAAAAGACGTAAACTGGCGTTCAACGCCAGTTCCATGTTGCAGTCTGGCGTTAAACGCCAGAAACAGGTTACAAATTGGAGTTAAACGCCAAAAACAGGTTACAACCTGGCGTTTGACTCTAGAATCAGACTAGGCATGTGTAAAGCTTAAGTCTCAGCCCCAGCACATACCAAGTGGGCCCCAGAAGTGGATTTCTGCACCATCTATCTTAGTTTACTCATTTTCTGTAAACCTAGGTTACTAGTTTAGTATTTAAACAACTTTTAGAGATTTATTTTGTACCTCATGACATTTTAGAGCTGAACTTTGTACTCTTTGACGGTATGAGTCTCTAAACTCCATTGTTGGGGGTGAGGAGCTCTGCTGTGTCTCGATGAATTAATGCAATTATTTCTGTTTTCCATTCAAACACGCTTGTTTCTATCTAAGATGTTCATTCGCACTTCAATATGATGAATGTGATGATCCGTGACACTCATCACCATTCTTAATCTATGCATGCCTGACAACCACTCCCGTTCTACCTTCAATTGAATGAATATCTCTTGGATTCCTTAATCAGAATCTTCGTGGTATAAGCTAGAATCCATTGGCAGCATTCTTGAGAATCCGGAAAGTCTAAACCTTGTCTGTGGTATTCTAGTAGGATTCAGGGATTGAATGACTGTGACGAGCTTCAAACTCACAAAGGTTGGGCGTAGTGACAGATGCAAAAGGATCAATGGATCCTATTCCAGCAGGAGTGAGAACCGACAGATGATTATCCGTGCGGTGACAGCGCACCTAGACCCTTTTCACTGAGAGGACGGATGGTAGCCATTGACAACGGTGATCCACCAACACACAGCTTGCCATAGGAGGAACCTTGCGTGCGTGAAGAAGAAGACAGGGGGAAAGCAGAGATTCAGAAGACAAAGCATCTCCAAAACTCCAACATATTCTCCATTACTGCATAACAAGTATTTATTTCATGCTCTCTTATTTTTCGCAATTCAAACTGATAATCATAATTAATTTCCTGACTAAGATTTACAAGATAACCATAGATTGCTTCAAGCCAACAATCTCTGTGGGATCGACCCTTACTCACGTAAGGTATTACTTGGACGACCCAGTGCACTTGCTGGTTAGTTGTGCGGAGTTGTGAAAAGTGTGAATCACAATTTCGTGCACCAGCTGGCCTTTGAAATATCTTCAGGAGACTTTTTGATTTTTATCTCGTACCCAGCCACGAGACTTTTTCTTTTTATCTCGTAACCCGGCACGAGATATTTTTCAGTTTTATCTCTTATGCAGCAGAAACAGAAATGGAGTAGAAGAGAGAGAGAGAATCACACCACGAAATATCCTGGTTCAGCTGCCAAGTGCAATACAATTTACATCCAATATCCATCACAACAATGATGGAATTCACTATAATCTTCATGATTACATACACTAATTCTCCCAAGAAACTACCCTTCCTATCCGGGACAAATCCAGAATCTAAACCCTAATCCTGAACTTGACTTGGTCACAGTTAAGCTTTCAACTGCTAAGTGCTAACCCAACTTGCAAGGGGATTCCCACAGAATCATGAAACACAACACAGGTGTACAAAGGACCTCTAAGGACATCTATGCCTTTTTCTTTTAATTTTGTGCACTCTGCCTTTTTTCGCTCTATGGCATTTTCTTACAAACCTCACTGTTTGCCTTTTTCCATGAGACTCAAGACAGACAAAATTAAATAGAAAAATACAAAATGAAGAACATTGAAGGAGAAGAACTTCTGTTAGCTTAGGTAGCTATGAGAACTTTGTGCCTTGCATTCTCACTCATTACTTCAAGCCCTGGCTGTTCACCCTTATTTATAGAAAGGGAAGCCTCCACGGTTGAAACTGTTAAACCAAGCTAAACTTCTTCTTCTTCAAACAAAACCGGTTCGGCCAGAGAGAGAGGAGAGGAAATCGAATGTAAAACCCAACATGCAATTACCTCTGTGTCTTCCCTTTGCACTAAGCTTCATCAATCCGGGCCTTCCATCTTGACTTACACTCCAAGAAGGATTCCCAGCCCTTGATAAGTTCTTGATGATGACAGCTCCATCTGCTCTACCTTCTGCCTCATCCTCCACGTAGCTACAATAGCTACCTCCTGTAGTGGTTGAGCAAAAGCAAAGACGAGCCATGCTTCTAAGGATTTTCTTCCTCTGACCGAAGTGGATTTCTTCCATTTTTGGTTATGGAAGGCTTGAGGCTTCTTCACCACACCTTACCTTTAGTGGCAAAGATCTCACCCACACCATAATGTAGATTTTCTTTTCCTTACCGCCATCATCACAATGGCTTCATGCGTGAGCCTAGCTTCTTCTACCTGCTTCTGATAGCTTAAACTTTCTTCCATATTTCCTGTGAAGTGACCGAAGCAGAGAAGAAAGAGAAGAGAGAGAATAGTGAAAAAGGCTTCCAAATGAAATAAAGAAAGGAATTAAAATCAATTATATTCAATTAAAAACCCACTTCCCTTTTTTTTCTGCCTTGTAACGTGTAGGTCACATTTAACTGCCATCAAATCACATTTGCATTTTCTCTCTCATGTTACCAAGGCAATTAATGATAATTGAATAAGTTTGAAGTCCACCACATGATGAAAATGGGATCCGTTGGAAGCATTCCTTGCTTTCTCTTTATTTTGTTTTCGGACCAAGCAAGCTGGTTTCTAGCAAAAATTAATTTGGGCTAATAATAATGATTAAATCTGGCCCAACATTAGAGTAATAATTCAGCCACTCATCATATATATATTTTTGCATCAAGGCTGATTATTAACCCATTGGGCTTGTTTCAACAATATACTGGCCGAACTAATCCAAGCATTGCTTCAGCCAAAATAATTTAAAACATTTTGTTCCAAGGCTGGATATTAGCATCTCATTGGGCTTGTTATTTTCCTTTTCGGCCAACACAAATCTGCACAAACAAAATTATTAATTTAGCAATTGTGAATATGAAGATGGTACACGAATTGTAAATCACACTTTTCACAACTCGTACCACTAACCAGCAAGTGCACTAGGTCGTCCAAGTAATACCTTACGTGAGTAAGGGTCGAATCCCACGGAGATTGTTGGCTTGAAGCAATCTATGGTTATTTTGTAATTCTTCGTCAGGATATCAATTATAATTAACAGTTTGGATTGCGAAAAATAAAAGAGCATGAATTAAATACTTGTTATGCAGTAATGGAGAATATGTTGGAGTTTTGGAGATGCTTTGTCTTCTGAATCTCTGCTTTCTCCCTGTCTTCTTCTTCACGCACGCAAGGTTCCTCCTATGGCAAGCTGTGTGTTGGTGGATCACCGTTCTCAATGGCTACCATCCATCCTCTCAGTGAAAATGGTCCAAATGCGCTGTCACCACACGGCTAATCATCTGTCGGTTCTCACTCATGCTGGAATAGGATCCATTGATCCTTTTGCGTCTGTCACTACGCCCAACCCTTGTGAGTTTGAAGCTCGTCACAGTCATTCAATCCCTGAATCCTACTCGGAATACCACAGACAAGGTTTAGACTTTTTGGATTCTCAAGAATGCTGCCAATGGATTCTAGCTTATACCACAAAGATTCTGATTGAGGAATCCAAGAGATACTCATTCAATCGAAGGTAGAACGGAGGTGGTTGTCAGGCATGCGTTCATAGGTTGAGAATGGTGATGAGTGTCACGGATCATCACATCCATCATATTGAAGTGCAAATGAACATCTTAGATAGAACCAAGCGTGCTTGAATAGAAAACAAAAATAATTGCATTAATTCATCGAGACACAGGATAGCTCCTCACCCCCCAACAATGGAGTTTAGAGACTCATGCCATCAAAGAGTACAAAGTTCAGATCCAAAATATCATGAGGTGTAAAGTAAATCTCTAAAAGTTGTTTAAATACTAAACTAGTAACCTAGGTTTACAGAAAATGAATAAACTAAGATAGATGGTGCAGAAATCCACTTCTGGGGCCCACTTGGTGTGTGCTGGGGCTGAGACTTAAGCTTTACACGTGCCTAGGCTGTTTCTGGAGTTAAACGCCAGGTTGTAACCTGTTTCTGGCGTTTAACTCCAATTTGTAACCTGTTTCTGGTGTTTAACGCCAGACTACAACATGGAACTGGCGTTGAACACCAGTTTACGTTGTCTATCCTTGGGAAAAGTATGGACTATTATATATTGCTGGAAAGCCTTGGATGTCTACTTTCCAACGCAATTGAGAGAGCGCCCATTGGACTTCTGTAGCTCCAGAAAATCCATTTCGAGTGCAGAGAGGTCAGAATCCAACAGCATCAGCAGTCCTTTTTCAGCCTGAATCAGATTTTTGCTCAGCTCCCTCAATTTCAGCCAGAAAATACCTGAAATTACAAAAAAACACACAAACTCATAGTAAAGTCCAGAAATATGAATTTTGCCTAGAAACTAATGAAAATATACTAAAAACTAACTAAAGCATACTAAAAACTACATGAAATTAACCCCAAAAAGCGTATAAAATATCTGCTCATCACAACACCAAACTTAAACTGTTGCTTGTCCCCAAGCAACTAGACAAATAATATAGAATACAAATAAGTCAAGAGGCAATAATATCTCAGAGTTTTTTTGAGTGAAGCTCAGATTCTAATTAGATGAGCGGGACTAGTAGCTTTTTGCTTCCGAACAGTTTTGGCATCTCACATTATTCATTGAAGCTCAGAATGATTGGCATCTATAGGAACTTAGAATTCAGATGGTGTTATTGATTCTCCTAGTTTAGTATGTTGATTGTTGAACACAGCTATTTTATGAGTCTTGGTCGTGGCCCTTAGCACTTTGTTTTCCAGTATTACCACTGGATACATAAATGCCACAGACACATAATTGGATGAACCTTTTCAGATTGTGACTCAGCTTTGCTAAAATCCCCAATTAGAGGTGTCTATGGTTCTTAAGCACACTCTTCTTTTTGCTTTGGACCTTGACTTTAACCGCCCAATCTTAAGTTTTCACTTGACACCTTCACGCCACAAGCACATGGTCAGGGATAGCTTGGTTTAGCCGCTTAGGCCAGGATTTGATTCCTTTAGGCCCTCCTATCCACTGATGCTCAAAGCTTTGGATCCTTTTTATTACCCTTGCCTTTTGGTTTTAAGGCTATTGGCTTTTTCTAATTGCTTTTTCTTTTTCTTTTTCTCTTATTTTTGCCATTTTTTTTTCTGCAAGCTTTTATATTCACTGCTTTTTCGTGCTTCAAGAATCATTTTTTTTATGATTTTTCAGATTATCAAATAACATTTCTCCTTTTACATCATTCTTTCAAGAGCCAACATATTTAACATTCATAAACATAAAATTCAAAAGATATATGCACTGTTCAAGCATTCATTCAGAAGACAAAAAAACATTGCCACCACATATAAATAATTAGAATTTTTCTTATTAAAAACTCGAAAAATATTGCCTCCTTATTCTAAAGAAAAAATCTGCTATTTTATTCATGTTTAATGATGATGAGAAAAATAAATTATAGTTTAATTGGAGATAAGATCAAAATATAAATACTAATTACTACTACTCATATATAACTTCGAAGGTAAAACTTAAATAAGAACAATTATCACAGAGTTAAGGCTAAGATTAGAACTCAACAACCTTGAATTTGGGAGGTGGATGCCTCTTTAGTCTGTGGAGTGCTTGGCCCTTCAAGAGATAGTTTCTGACGCTTTAATTCCTTCAGTTCACGCCCTTGCTCTTCTTGTTCTCTAAGAAGTTTGCAGAGCATGCTGTTTTGATTTTGCTGTTCTTCCTTCAGTTGGTCCACAACTTCTTGCAACTTAGTGACAGATGCTTCTAGGCGCTCCCAGTATTCAATTTGAGGGATTTCCGGGAGGAACTCCACTGCTTTTCTCTTGATGGGGTCGTCCTGCACTTGTCCTTTCATAGAATTTTTGGTGATTGGTTGCTCAACTGAGATATACTTATCTACTCCCATCTTTATCCCAGCATCTTTATATAACAGAGAAACTAAGCTTGGATAGGCCAATTTGGCATCTTTGGAGTTCTTGTTTGCAATTTTGTAAAGCTCACAAGCAATCAGCTGATGAACTTCCACTTCTTTTTCTAGCATAATGTAATGAATCATCACTGCTCTTCTGATGGTGACTTCAGAGTGGTTGCTAATGGGCAGTATAGAGCGCCCAATGAAGTCCAGCCAGCCTCTGGCGACTAGTTTGAGATCTCCTCTCTTGAGTTGGTTCGGGGCACCCTTTGTGTTGGTTGTCCACTTGGCTCCAGGGAGGTATATGTCCTCTAGGATTTTATCCAAGCCCAGGTTTGATGTCATCATTCTCCTATTAAAGGAGTCTGGGTCATCTTGCAGTTGAGGCAGCTTGAAGATCTCCCTTATTTTATCAGGGTGGGTGTGAACAATCTTCCCTCTGACCAAAGTTCTATAGTCATAGAATGCGGTTCCAGCTATCCTCTGCCTGTCTGTCTGCCATAGATTAGCATAGAATTCCTGAACCATGTTTCTTCCCACCTTTGTTTCAGGATTAGCTAGGACTTCCCAGCTCCTGTTTCGAATTTACTCTTGGATCTCCGGATATTCATCTTCTTTCAGATCGAATTTAACTTCTGGGATCACTGACCTTAGACTCATTATTTTGTAAAAATGGTCTGAATATTCTTTGGTTATGAACTTCCCTTGATTCCAAAGTGGTTTTGGAATATTCTCTTTCTTGCCTCTTGAGTCGGTTTGTTTTCCCTTAGGAGCCATGATCTTAGTGGGTATTGGTTTAGTGATCACGGATAAACACACCAAACTTAGAGGTTTGCTTGTCCTCAAGCAAAAGAAAGCAAAGGAGAGGGAAAGAGGGAGAGCCAAGCGCAACTTGTGGAGGAGAGGGGGAGAGGCCGATCCAATTTTTAAAGGGAAGGGGGGTGGGTTTCGAAAATTATTTGAAAAAGATATGATAGAAAAGGTGATTTGGAAATGATAAGTATGATAGTAAAAGATGTGATTTAAAATTGAAAAGATATGAAAGATATTTGAAAAAGATAAATCTGAATTGTGAAAAAGATGATGTGAAGATTTAAAAAAGATATTGATGAGTTGAAAAGATTTGAGAAGGAAAAGAGATAGATTTATGTTGAAAAGGATTTGAAAATAATTTGAAAGGGATTAAGAAAAAGGGTCTATGAATTAAGATACATTTGATATCTTTTGAAAAAGGATTTGAAAAATTAGGATTTGTAACATGTTTGTGAAAGAAATCATGAATTGAAACATAAAAAATGGAAAAAATTTGAATTAAAAACGAAATTGCCTACTCCCCACAATCCTGGCGTTAAACGCTCAACTGCTGCATGTTTTGGGCGTTTAACACCCAGTTGCTGCTTGGTTTGGGCGTTTAACGCCCAGCTGTTGCTTCTAGCTGGCGTTAAACGCCAGAAACCCCTTTGTCATTGGGCGTTTTTCTGAACGCCCAGGATGCTGTAAATCTGGCGTTAAATGCCCAGAAGTTGCTTCTTTCTGGCGTTTAACGCCCAGATGGCTATCTTTACTGGCATTAAACGCCCAGTAGATGCTCCTTTTAGGCGTTTAACGCCCAGTTGTGTTTCTTACTGGCGTTTTCTTGCCAGTAAGCTCCTTTTTCCTGTTTTGTGCTCTGAATTCTTCTGTAACCCTGTGGACTTATGCAATTGATTCTTTACCTTGTTAATATTAAGCTCATATAAATAAAATGAGGAATAAAATAAAATAAAATAACAGAAAAAGTTTTGCTAATGGCTGGGTTGCCTCCCAGCAAGCGCTTCTTTATTGTCTTTAGCTGGACCTTGCTGAGCTTTTAATCTAGCCTCAGCCTTGAGCACTCTTGCTCAACATTGCCTTCAAGATAGTGCTTGATTCTCTGTCCATTAACAATGAACTTCTTATCAGAATTAATATCTTGAAGCTCCACATAACCATATTGTGATACACTTGTAATCACATATGGTCCCCTCCACCGGAATTTCAGTTTCCCGGGGAATAGTCTGAGCCTAGAGTTAAACAACAGAACCTTTTGTCCTGGTTCAAAGACTCTAGATGACAGCTTTCTGTCATGCCACCTTTTTTATTTCTCTTTATAAAGCTTGGCATTTTCGAAAGCAGTGAGTCTGAATTCCTCTAGCTCATTCAGCTGGAGCAATCTTTTTTCTCCAGCTAATTTGGCATCAAAGTTTAGGAATCTGGTTGCCCAGTAGGCCTTATGTTCCAGTTCCACGGGCAGATGGCAGGTCTTACCATACACAAGTTGGTATGGAGAGGTCCCTATAGGAGTCTTGAATGCTGTTCTGTAAGCCCACAGAGCATCATCCAAGCTTCTTGCCCATTCCTTTCTACGGGTACTTACAGTCCGTTTCAGGATTTTTTTTAGTTCTCTGTTAGAAACTTCAGCTTGCCCATTTGTCTGTGGACGATATGGAGTTGCCACCTTGTGGCGAATCCCATACCGGACCATGGCAGAGTAAAGCTGTTTGTTGCAGAAGTGAGTGCCCCCATCACTGATTAGTACTCTAGGGACACCAAACCTACTGAAGATATGTTTCTGAAGGAACTTCAGCACTGTTTTAGTGTCATTGGTGGGTGTGGCAACGGCCTCTACCCATTTTGATACATAGTCGACTGCCACCAGGATATAAGTGTTTGAGTATGATGGTGGGAAAGGTCCCATGAAGTCAATTCCCCATACATCAAACAACTCAATCTCCAAGATTCCCTGTTGAGTCATGGCGTAACCATGAGGTAGAGTACCAGCTCTTTGGCAACTGTCATAGTTACATACAAACTCTCGGGAATCCCTATAGAGTGTAGGCCAGTAGAAGCCACATTGGAGGACCTTGGTGGCTGTTCGCTCACCTCCAAAATGGCCTCCACATTGTGATCCATGGTAATGCCATAAGATCCTCTGTGCTTCTTCTCTAGGCACACACCTACGGATTATTCCGTCTGCACATCTCTTAAAGAGATAGGGTTCATCCCACAAGTAGTACTTTGCATCAGTAATTAATTTTTTCTTTTGTTGCCTGCTGTACTCCTTAGGTATGAACCTTGCAGCTTTATAGTTTGCAATATCTGCAAACCATGGTGTTTCCTGAATCGCAAAAAAATGCTCATCCGGAAAGGTCTCAGAGATCTCAATAGAGGAGGGAAACTCCCCTTCTACTGGTTCTATCCGGGACAGATGATCAACCACTTGGTTCTCTGTCCCTTTTCTGTCTCTTATTTCTATATCAAACTCTTGCAGAAGCAACACCCATCTTATGAGCCTGGATTTTGAATCCTGCTTTGTGAGTAGATATTTAAGAGCAACATGGTCATTGTACACAATCACTTTTGATCCTACTAAGTATGATCTAAACTTGTCAATGGCATAAACCACTGCAAGTAATTCTTTTTCTGTGGTTGTATAATTTTTTTGGGCATCATTTAAAACATGGCTAGCATAATAAATGACATGCAGAAGCTTGTCATGCCTCTGCCCCAGTACTGCACCAATGGCATGGTCACTGGCATCACACATTAGTTCAAATGGTAATGTCCAGTCTGGTGCAGAAATAACTGGTGCTGTGACCAGCTTAGCTTTCAGAGTCTCAAATGCTTGCAGACACTCTGTGTCAAACACAAATGGCATGCCAGCAGCTAGCAGATTGCTCAGGGGTTTTGCAATTTTGAAAAATCCTTTATAAACCTCTTGTAGAATCCTGTATGCCCCAGAAAGCTTCTGATTGCCTTATCATTAGCAGGTGGTGGTAATTTTTCAATTACTTCCACTTTAGCTTGATCCACCTCTATCCCCTTGTTTGAAATTTTATGCCCAAGGACAATTTCTTCAGTCACCATAAAGTGACATTTTTCCCAGTTTAAAACTAGGTTGGTCTCTTGGCATCTTTTTAGAATAAGTGCTAAATGGTCAAGGCAGGAGTTGAATGAGTCTCTAAATACTGAAAAGTCATCCATGAAGACTTCCAAAAATTTCTCTACCATATCAGAGAAGATAGAGAGCATACACCTCTGAAAGGTTGCAGGTGCATTACACAGACCAAAAGGCATTCTTCTGTAAGCAAATACTCTAGAAGGACATGTGAATGCTGTTTTCTCTTGATCCTGAGGATATACTACAATTTGGTTGTAACCTGAATAGCCATCCAAAAAGCAGTAATATTCATGACCTGCTAGTCTCTCTAGCATATGGTCTATGAATGGTAAAGGAAAATTATCCTTTCTGGTGGTTGTGTTGAGCCTTCTGTAGTCAATACACATGCGCCACCCCTATAACTGTTCTTGTAGGAACCAGTTCATTTTTTTCATTATGAACCACTGTCATGCCTCCCTTCTTGGCAACAACTTGAACAAGGCTCACCCAGGGGCTATCAGAAATAGGATAAATAATCCCAGCCTTTAGTAATTTGGTGACCTCTTTCTGCACCACTTCCTTCATGGCTGGATTTAGCTGCCTCTGTGGTTGAACCACTGGCTTAGCATCATCCTCCAATAGGATTTTGTGCATGCATCTAGCTGAGCTTATGCCCTTAAGGTCACTTATGGACCACCCAAGAGCTGTCTTGTGTGTCCTTAGCACTTGAATTAGTGCTTCCTCTTCCAGTGGATCTAAAGCAGAGCTTATGATCACTGGAAAATTGTCACCTCCCAGAAATGCATATTTCAGGGATGGTGGTAATGGCTTGAGCTCGGGTTTAGGAGGTTTCTCCTCTTCCTGAGGAAGTCTCAGAGGCTCTTTCAATTCATCTGAACCCTCCAAATCAGGCTGAACATCTTTAAAGATGTCTTCCAGCTCTGATTCGAGACTCTCAGCTATGTTGACCTCCTCTACCAAAGAGTCAATGAGATCAACTTTCATGCAGTCTTTTGGTGTGTCTGGATGCTGCATGGCTTTGACAGCATTCAACTTAAACTCATCCTCATTGACTCTCAGGGTTACTTCCCCCTTTTGGACATCAATGAGAGTTCGTCCAGTTGCTAGGAAAGGTCTTCCTAGAATGAGAGTAGCACTTTTGTGCTCCTCCATTTCCAGCACTACAAAGTCAGTGGGAAAGGCGAATGGCCCAACCCTGACAATCATGTCCTCAATCACACCTGATGGGTATTTAATGGAGCCATCAGCAAGTTGGAGACATATCCGGGTTGGTTTAACTTCTTCAGTTAAACCAAGCTTTCTGATAGTGGATGCAGGTATTAGGTTGATGCTTGCCCCAAGATCACATAAAGCTGTCTTGGTGCAATTACCCTCTAATATGCATGGTATTAGAAAGCTTCCGAGATCTTTAAGCTTTTCTGGAAAGCTTTTCAGAATGACTGCACTGCATTCTTCAGTGAGGAGAACTCTTTTAGTTTCTCTCCAATCCTTCTTATGACTCAAGATCTCCTTCATGAACTTGGCATAAGAAGGTATTTGCTCAAGTGCCTCTGCAAACGGAATCTTTATTTCAAGAGTCCTGAGATAATTTGCAAAGCGAGCAAATTGCTTATCCTGTTCCTCTTGGCAGAGTTTTTGAGGATAAGGTATCTTGGCTTTATATTCCTCAACCTTAGTTACTGCAGGTTTATTTCCTACAGAGGTGGTTGGAGAAGCCTTTTTAGAGGGGTTGTTATCAGCACTTGTGTGTGTCTAATCCCTCACTGGCATTTGAATGCCAGGGTTAGAAGCTGGAGTGGCGTTGGACGCCAACTCCTTACTTATTCTTGGCGTTTGAACGCCAGAGTTATTCCTCTCTGGGCTTTTACTATCCCCAGAGGGATTTTGGATAGCAGGTTGTTCATTTCTTGGCTTCCTGCTGCCTTGAAGTGAGGTATTTAATGTTTTTCCACTTCTTAATTGAACTGCTTAGCACTCTTCTGTTATTTATTTTGATAACTGTTGTTCTGTTTGCTTCAACTGTACCTCCATATTTATATTAGCCATTCTTGTGTCTTGTAGTATCTCCTTGAATTCGGCCAGCTGTTTTGTTAGAAAGTCTATTTGTTGATTGAATTCAGTAATTTGTTCTGCAGGTCTAAGTTCAGCAGTTACTGTTTTAGCCTCTTCTTTCATAGAAGATTCACTATTTAGGTACAGATGCTGATTTCTGGCAACTGTATCAATAAGCTCTTGAGCCTCTTCAATTGTCTTTCTCATGTGTATAGATCCACCAGCTGAGTGATCTAGAGAAATTTGAGCTTTCTCTGTAAGCCCATAATAGAAGATGTCTAACTGCACCCATTCTGAAAATATTTCAGAGGGGTATTTTCTTAATATATCTCTATATCTCTCCCAGGCATCATAAAGAGATTCATTATCTCCTTGTTTAAAGCCTTGGATATCCAACCTTAGTTGTGTCATCCGTTTTGGAGGGAAGTATTGATTCAGAAATTTTTCTGACAGTTGTTTCCATGTCCTTATGCTAGCCTTAGGTTAGTTATTTAACCACCTCTTAGCTTGGTCTTTTACAGCAAATGGAAACAGTAATAATCTGTAGACATCCTGATCTACTTCCTTATCATGTACTGTGTGAGCAATTTGTAAAAACTGTACTAGAAACTCTGTAGGTTCTTCCTGTGGAAGACTGAAATACTGGCAACTTTGCTGCACCATGATAATGAGCTGAGGATTCAACTCAAAGCTACTGACTCCAATGGAGGGTATACAGATACTGCTCCCATATGAAGCAGTAGTGGGGTTAGCATATGACCCCAGAGTCCTTCTGGACTGCTCATTTCCACTTAGGTCCATGATGGAGAAAAGGGAATTGATGTGAATTGCAATTAAAATATATTTTTATTTTTATTTTATAAAAAGAGAACGAAAAGAAAAATGAAATAAAATAACTAGAAATTAAATATAGATTTCAAAAATTAAAAGTAAAAAAAATTAAAACTAAAGTAATTACTTAATTAAGAAGATTTGAAAAACTTTGGATATGATTTTTGAAAAAGATTTTAAATTTTGAAATAGAAATCTGAATTTTAAAAGCAATTTTCGAAAATTCACTTTAAAATAGAGAGAAAAGATATTTTTTTTATTTTTGAATTTTATGATAAAAGAGAAAAACACACAAAAGACACACAACTTAAAATTTTTAGATCTAATGTTCCTTATTTTCGAAAATTTTGGAGGGAAACATCAAGGAACACCAAACTTAAAAATTTTAAGATCAAAACACAGGGAAGAATCAAGAACACTTTGAAGACTCACAAGAACAACAAGAACATGAAGATAGAACACCAAACTTAAAATTTTTAGAAAACCAAAATAAAATTTTTGAAAACTAAAGAAAAATCAACAAGAAAATACCAAACTTAAAGTTTGGCACAAGATTTATTCAAAAAAAAATTATTTTTGAAAAAGTTTTTTTTAAAAAAAGATAGCCAATTACCAAGAACATAAGCACAACGCTCTAGCCAATTGAGCTATAAATTTAACGTGTTTTAACAAGGTATTTAGTAAATAAAAAATTTTTTGAAACTAAAAATTCGAAAAAGCACAAGAAAAACAAGAAAAGACACAAAACAAGACAAACCAAAGATCAAACAAGGAAAATAAACAAGAACAACTTGAAGATTAAGAAAGAACAATGAACACAAATTCGAAAATTTAAAAGAAAATAAAATAAAATAAATGCAATTGACACCAAACTTAAAATATAAAACTAAACTCAAGCAGAAAAACTCAATTATCAGTTTATAAAATTTTTGAAAAATTTAAAAAGAAAAAATAAGGATTTAAAAAAAAAAAGAAATTTCACCCAAAAACAATAATAGAAGACTCTAAACCAAAAAGAAAAATTTTTCCTAATCTAAGCAACAAAATAAACCATCAGTTGTCTAAACTCGAACAATCCCCGGTAATGGCGCCAAAAACTTGGTGCACGAATTGTAAATCACACTTTTCACAACTCGTACCACTAACCAGCAAGTGCACTGGGTCGTCCAAGTAATACCTTACGCGAGTAAGGGTCGAATCCCACGGAGATTGTTGACTTGAAGCAATCTATGGTTATTTTGTAATTCTTAGTTAGGATATCAATTATAATTATCAGTTTAGATTGCGAAAAATAAAAGAGCATGAATTAAATACTTGTTATGCAGTAATGGAGAATATGTTGGAGTTTTGGAGATGCTTTGTCTTCTGAAACTCTGCTTTCCCCCTGTCTTCTTCTTCACGCACGCAAGGTTCCTCCAATGGCAAGCTGTGTGTTAGTGGATCACCGTTGTCAATGGCTACCATCCGTCCTCTTAGTGAAAATGGTCCAAATGCGCTGTCACCGCACGGCTAATCATCTGTCGGTTCTCACTCATGCTGGAATAGGATCCATTGATCCTTTTGCGTCTGTCACTATGCCCAACCCTTGTGAGCTTGAAGCTCGTCACAGTCATTCAATCCCTGAATCCTACTTGGAATACCAAAGACAAGGTTTAGACTTTCCGGATTCTCAAGAATGCTGCCAATGGATTCTAGCTTCTACCACGAAGATTCTGATTGAGGAATCCAAGAGATACTCATTCAATCGAAGGTAGAACGGAGGTGGTTGTCAGGCACGCATTCATAGGTTGAGAATGGTGATGAGTGTCACGGATCATCACATCCATCATATTGAAGTGCGAATGAACATCTTAGATAGAACCAAGCGTGTTTGAATAGAAAACAGAAATAATTGCATTAATTCATCGAGACACAGCAGAGCTCCTCACCCCCAACAATGGAGTTTAGAGACTCATGTCGTCAAAGATTACAAAGTTCAGATCTAAAATGTCATGAGGTGTAAAGTAAATCTCTAAAAGTTGTTTAAATACTAAACTAGTAACCTAGGTTTACAAAAAATGAATAAACTAAGATAGATGGTGCAGAAATCCACTTCTGGGGCCCACTTGGTGTGTGCTGGGGCTGAGACTTAAGCTTTACACGTGCCTAGGCTGTTTCTGGAGTTAAACGCCAGGTTGTAACCTGTTTCTGGCATTTAACTCCAATTTGTAACCTATTTCTGGCGTTTAATGCCAGACTGCAACATGGAATTGGCATTGAACGCCAGTTTACGTCGTCTATCCTTGGAAAAGTATGGACTATTATATATTGCTGGAAAGCCCTGGATGTCTACTTTCTAACACAATTGAGAGTGCGCCAATTGGACTCCTGTAGCTCCAGAAAATTTATTCCGAGTACAGAGAGGTCAGAATCCAACAGCATCAGCAGTCCTTTTTCAGCCTGAATCAGATTTTTGCTCAGCTCCCTCAATTTCAGCCAGAAAATACCTGAAATTACAGAAAAACACACAAACTCATAGTAAAATCCAGAAATATGAATTTTTCCTAGAAACTAATGAAAATATACTAAAAACTAACTAAAGCATACTAAAAACTACATGAAATTAACCCCAAAAAGCGTATAAAATATCCGCTCATCAGAAGATCAAATTAATAATTTTGTAATTAATTGTTTTAATAATGTTTGATCATTATCAATTTAATTTATAGTTTTCCAAACTCATCAACAGGTTTCTGAAAAGATGCAGAAGGAAGAAGATCTCCCCTAAACCTAAGTGATCTCCTCCTTAAATACTGACCTAATAATAAATGATAAACCTAAAAGATATTGTTTTAAATTAAAAATTATAAAGATAAAATAAGATAAGTGGTGTGAAAAATCGTGATCATTCCATTCCTTGGTAACGGCTCTAAAAACTTCATACGCACGTTCATATTCTTAATTTTATTTCACAACTTCGTACAACTAACCAGCAAGTGCACCGGGTCGTCCAAGTAATAAACCTTACGTGAGTAAGGGTCGATCCCATGGAGATTGTCGGCTTGAAGCAAGCTATGGTCACCTTGTAAATCTCAGTCAGGCGGATTAAATTGTATTAAGAAATTATAGTGGATGAAAATAAATAAAATATAAAAGAGGATAGTGGTACTTATGTAATTTATTGGTGAGAATTTCAGATAAGCGTATAGAGATGCTTTCGTTCCTCTGATCTCTGCTTTCCTGCTGTCTTCATCCAATCAATCCTACTCCTTTCCATGGCAAGCTTTATGTAGGGCATCACCGTTGTCAATGGCTACATCCCATCCTCCTGTGAAAATGGTCCAATGCGCTGTCACTGCATGGCTAATCATCTGTCGGTTCTCGATCATACAGGAATAGGATTTACTCTCCTTTTGCGTCTGTCACTATGCCCAGCACTCGTGAGTTTGAAGCTCGTCACAGCCATCCCTTCCCAGATTCTACTCAGAATACCACAGACAAGGTTTAGACTTTCCGGATCTCAGGAATGGCCATCCATGGGTTCTAACTTATACCACGAAGACACTAATAACTCGGACTCGGTCCCCTATATTAGATATCCAAGAGATATCCATTCAATCTAAGGTAGAACAGAAGTGATTGTCAGGCACGTGTTCATAAGTTGAGAATGATGATGACTGTCACGATCATTACATCCATAATATTGAAGTGCGAATGAATATCTTAGAAGCGGAATAAGTTGAATTAAATAGAAAAATAGTAGTACTTTGTATTAATCCTTGAGGAACAGCAGAGCTCCACACCTTAATCTATGGTGTGTAGAAACTCTACCGTTAAAAATACATAAGTGATGAAGGTTCAGGCATGGCCGAATGGCCAGCCCCCAAAACGTGATCAAAAGATCAAAAGATAATCCAAAGATAGTAAAAAGTCCTATTTATACTAAACTAGTTACTATGGTTTACAGAAATAAGTAAATGATGCAGAAATCCACTTCCGGGGCCCACTTGGTGTGTGCTTGGACTGAGCATGAAGCTTTCACGTGGAGAGATCATTCTTGGAGTTGAACGCCAGTTTGTAACGTGTTTCTGGCGTTGAACTCCACTTTGCAACTTGTTTCTGGCGCTGAACGCCAGACTGCAACATGGAACTGAAGTTCAACGCCAGTTTGCATCATCTAAACTCGGGAAAAGTATGGACTGTTATATATTTCTGGAAAGCCCTGGATGTCTACTTTCAAATGCAATTGGAAGCACGCCATTTGGAGTTCTGTAGCTCAAGAAAATCCACTTTGAGTGCAGGGAGGTCAGAATCCAACATCATCTGCAGTCCTTCTTCAACCTCTGAATCTGATTTTTGCTCAGGTCCCTCAATTTCAGCTATAAAATACCTGAAATCACAGAAAAACACACAAACTCATAGTAAAGTTTAGAAATGTGATTTTTAATTAAAAACTAATAAAAATATAATGAAAACTAATTAAATCATACTAAAAACTATGTAAAAACAATGCCAAAAAGCGTATAAATTATCCGCTCATCACAACACCAAACTTAAATTGTTGCTTGTCCCCAAGCAACTGAAAATCAAATAGGATAAAAAGAAGAGAATATACTATAAATTCCAAACTATCAATGAAACATAGCTCCAATCAGATGAGCGGGACTTGTAGCTTTTTGCCTCTTGAATAGTTTTGGCATCTCACTTTATCCATTGAAGTTCAGAATGATTGGCATCTATAGGAACTCAGAGTTCAGATAGTGTTATTGATTCTCCTAGTTCAGTATGTTGATTCTTGAACACAGCTACTTTATGAGTTTTGGCCGTGGCCCTAAGCACTTTGTTTTCCAGTATTACCACCGGATACATAAATGCCACAGACACATAATTGGGTGAACCTTTTCAGATTGTGACTCAGCTTTGCTAAAGTCCCCAATTAGAGGTGTCCAGGGTTCTTAAGTACACTCTTTTTTTTTTTTGCTTTGGACCTTGACTTTAATCGCTCAGTCTCAAGTTTTCACTTGACACCTTCACGCCACAAGCACATGGTTAGGGACAGCTTAGTTTAGCCGCTTAGGCCAGGATTTTATTCCTTTAGGCCTTCCTATCCACTGATGCTCAAAGCCTTGGATCCTTTTTATTTACCCTTGCCTTTTGGTTTTAAGGGTTATTGGCTTTTTGCTCTTGCCTTTTGGTTTTAAGAGCTTTTAGCTTTTTCTGCTTGCTTGTTCTTTTTCTCTTTTTTTTCGCTATTTTTTTCTGCAAGCTTTGTATTCACTGCTTTTTCTTGCTTCAAGAATCATTTTCATGATTTTTCAGATTATCAAATAACATGTCTCCTTGTCATCATTCTTTCAAGAGCCAACATATTTAACATTCTTAAACATCAAATTCAAAAGACATATGCACTGTTCAAGCATTCATTCAGAAAACAAAAAGTATTGTCACCACATCAAAATAATTAAACTAGTTTCAAGGATGAATTCGAAACCATGTACTTCTTGTTCTTTTGTTTTTAAAACATTTTTCATTTAAGAGAGGTGTCATATTCACTACTTTAAGGCATAGACACTTAAACACTAATGATCATGAAATAAAGACACAAACATAAATAAACATTTAACATAAAAGATGAAAAACAGAAAATTTAAGAACAAGAAATGAGTTCACCTTAGTGATGGTGGTGTTTTCTTCTTGAGGAACCAATGATTTCCTTGAGCTCTTCTATGTCTCTTCCTTGTCTTTGTTGCTCCTCCCTCATTGCTTTTTGATCTTCTTTAATTTCATGGAGAATGATGGAGTGCTCTTGGTGCTCCATCCTTAGTTGCTCCCAATAATTGTGTGGAGAAAAATGTATCCCCTGAGGTATCTCAGGGATCTCTTGATTTGCAGTCAAATGTTCTACCACTGAGCTATAGATCCTTGAGATGAATCTCTCCATCTCCTATAACTCGGAGGTGGAAGCTTTTGTCTTCCCTTTCCTCTTTCTAGAGGTTTTTCTGGCCTTAGGTGCCATCAATGATTATGGAAAAACAAAAAAAAAAGCTATGCTTTTACCACACCAAACTTAGAATGTTGCTCGCCCTCGAGAAAAAGAAGAAAGAATAGAAGAAGAAGAAGAAGAAGATATGGAGGAGATGGAGGGATGTGTGTATTCGGCTATATAGGTGGGATTGGGTGGGAAATAAATTTTGAATTTGGAAGGTAGGTGGGGTGTATGGATGTAAGTGGTGAATGGAAAACAGAAGGGATGACCGTGAATGGAGAGAGAGAGGGTGAGGTAGGTGGGGATCCTGTGAGGTTCACAGATCCTGAGGAGATCCTGTGGGGTCCACAGATCCAGTGGGGCCAAGGACTTTAATCATCCCTGCTCCAATTAGGCGTGTAAACGCCCTCAGTAGGCAATCCTGGCGTTAAACGCCACTTCCATGCTTGTTTTGGGCATTCAACACCAGTCTGCAGCATGTTTCTGGCGTTGAACACCAGTATGGTGCATGTTTCTGGCGTTAAACGCCAGTCTGATGCTTGTTTCTGGCGTTTAACGCCAGCTTTCCTCTGGGTGCAATCCTGGCGTTTAAACGCCAGACTGCTGCTTGTTTCTGGCGTTTAACACCAGTTTCATGCTCTGTTCTGGCGTTAAACACCAGCCAGGGTGTTCTGTTTTCAATGCTGTTTTTCATTCTATTTTCGATTTTTCAGTAGTTTTTGTGACTCCACATGATCATCAACCTAATAAAACATGAAATAACAAAGAGAAAATAAAATAAAAATGATTAAATAACATTGGGTTGCCTCCCAACAAGTGCTTCTTTAATGTCAATAGCTTGACAGTGGGCTCTCATGGAGCCATACAGGTGATCAGGTCAATTTTGTAGACTCCCAACACCAAACTTAGAGTTTGGATGTGGGGGTTCAACACCAAACTTAGAGTTTCGCTGAGGCCTCCCAACACCAAACTTAGAGTTTGATTGTGGGGGTTTTGGTTGACTCTGCAGTGAGAGAAGCTCTTCATGCTTCCTCTCCATGGTTACAGAAGGAGATCCTTGAGTTTTAAACACAAGGTTGTCCTCATTCAGTTGAAGGACCAACTCTCCTCTGTCCACATTAATCACAGCTCTTGCTGTGGCTAGGAAGGGTCTTCCAAGAATGATGGGTTCATCCTCTTCCTTCCCAGTGTCTAGAATTATGAAATCAGCAGGAATGTAAAGGCCTTCAACCTTTACTAGCACGTCCTCTACTAGTCCATAAGCCTGTTTTCTTGAGTTGTCTGCCATCTCTAATGAGATTTTGGCAACTTGCACCTCAAAGATTCCCAGTTTCTCCATTACAGAGAGTGGCATGAGGTTTATCCCTGACCCAAGGTCACATAGAGCCTTCTCAAAGGTCATGGTGCCTGTGGCACAAGGTATTAAGAACTTTCCAAGATCCTGTTTTTTCTGAGGCAATTTCAGTTGATCCAGATCACTCAGTTCATTGGTGAGAAAGGGAGGTTCATCTTTCCAAGTCTCATTACCAAATAATTTGGCATTCAGCTTCATGATTGAACCAAGGTACTTGGCAACTTGCTCTTCAGTGACATCTTCATTCTCTTCAGAAGAAGAATACTCATCAGAGCTCATGAATGGCATAAGGAGGTTTAATGGAATCTCTATGGTCTCCAGATGAGCCTCAGAGTCCTTTGGTTCCTCAGAGGGAAACTCCTTATTGATCTCTGGACGTCCCAGGAGGTCTTCCTCACTGGGGTTCACGTCCTCTCCCTCCCTTGTAGGTTCGGCCATGATGATCAATTCAATGGCCTTGCACTCTCCTTTTGGGTTTTCTTCTGTATTGCTTGGGAGAGTACTAGGAGGGGTTTCAGTGATCCTTTTACTCAGCTGGCCCACTTGTGCTTCCAAATTTCTAATGGAGGACCTTGTTTCATTCATGAAACTTAGAGTGGCCTTAGATAGATCAGAGACTATATTTGCCAAGCTAGATGGATTTTGCTCAGAACTCTCTGTCTTTTGCTGAGTGGATGATGGAAAAGGCTTGCTATTGCTAAACCTGTTTCTTCCACCATTATTAAATCCTTGTTGAGGCTTTTGTTGATCCTTCCATGAGAGATTTGGGTGATTTTTCCATGAGGGATTATAGGTGTTTCCATAGGGTTCACCCATGTAATTCACCTCTGCTATTGCAGGGTTCTCAGGATCATAAGCTTCTTCCTCAGAAGATGCCTCTTGAGTACTGTTGGATGCAGCTTGCATTCCATTCAGACTCTGAGAAATCATATTGACTTGCTGAGTCAATATTTTATTCTGAGCCAATATAGCATTCAGAGTATCAATTTCAAGAACTCCCTTCTTCTGAGGCGTCCCATTATTCACAGGATTCCTCTCAGAAGTGTACATGAACTGGTTATTAGCAACCATGTCAATGAGTTCTTGAGCTTCTGCAGGCATTTTCTTTAGGTGAATGGATCCACCTGCAGAAGTATCCAATGACATCTTAGCTAATTCAGACAGACCATCATAGAATATATCCAGGATGGTCCATTCTGAAAGCATGTCAGAAGGACACTTTTTGGTCAGTTGCTTATATCTCTCCCAAGCTTCATAGAGGGATTCTCTTTCTTTCTGTCTGAAGGTTTGAACATCCACTCTAAGCTTACTAATCTTTTGAGGAGGAAAGAACTTGGCTAAGAAAGCCGTGACCAGCTTATCCCAAGAGTTCAGGCTATCTTTGGGTTGAGAGTCCAACCATACTCTAGCTCTGTCTCTTACAGCAAACAGGAAAAGCATAAGCCTGTAGACCTCGGGATCAACCCATTGGTCTTAACAGTATCACAGATCTGCAAGAATTCAGTTAAGAACTGAAAAGGATCTTCAGATAGAAGTCCATGAAACTTGCAGTTTTGCTGCATCAGAGAAACTAATTGAGGTTTCAGCTCAAAGTTGTTTGCTCCAATGGCAGGGATGGAGATGCTTCTTCCATGTAAATTGGAATTAGGTGCAGTAAAATCACCAAGCATCCTCCTTGCATTATTATTATTTTCGGCCATATTGTCTTCTTCTTTTTCGAAAATTTCTGTCAGATTTTCTCCAGAGAGTTGTGCTTTAGCTTCCCTTAGCTTCCTCTTCAGACTCCTTTCAGGTTCAAGATCAGCTTCAACAAGAATGTTCTTATCCTTGTTCCTGCTCATATGAAAAAGAAGAAGAAAGCAGAAAATATGGAATCCTCTATGTCACAGTATAGAGATTCCTTTGTGTGAGTAGAAGAAGAAAAGAATGTAATGTAAAGAAGAGAAGAGGGAAAACTCGAACACAGAGAGGAAGATGGGGTTCGAATTTTTTGGGTGGAAGAGAAGTGTTAGTAGATGAATAAATAAATAGAAGGAGATGAGGGGTGAGAGAATTTTGAAATTTAATAAAAATTAAAATTTAAAGTTAAATTTCGAAAATAAAAATAAAAATATTTTTAAAATTAAACTTAGAATTTGAAAATTAAAAATTGAAATCAAATTAAATTAAACTTAAAACAATTAAGTAATTAAAATGAAATTTTGAAAAAGAGGGAGGTATTTTCGAAAATTTTAAGAGAGATTGAATTAGTTAGGTGGTTTTGAAAAAGATATGATTGAAACAAAAAGATAAGATTGATTGAAAAAGTTTTGAAATTTGTTTTTGAAAAAGATATGATTGAAAATTTAAAAAGATATGATTGAAACAAAAAGATAAGATTTGAAAGTCAATTTTAAAAAGATAAGAAGTTAGAAAAGAAATTGAATTTGAAAAAGATATGATTGAAATTTTAATTTGAAAAAGATTTGAAAATAAAATTAAAAAGATTTGATTTTCAAAACTAAAGTTGATTACTTGACTAACACGAAACTAAAAAGATATGATTCTAGAGTTTAAAGATTGAATCTTTCTTAATAAGCAAGTAACAACTTGAAATTTTTCAATCAATCATATTAAATGTTAGTAAAGATTTTGAAAATTAAGAAATAAAATAAAAAAGATTTTGAAAATCAAATTTAAAAAGTTTTCGAAAATATAAAGGTAAAATGAAAAAGATTTGATTTTTGAAAAAGATTTTGAAAAGATAAGATTTTTAAATTGAAAATTTGATTTGATTCATAAGAAACAATTAAATTTAAAAACTTTTTGACTAAATCAAATCATATTTTCGAAAATTTTGAGTAAAATAAGGAAAAGATATTATTTTTTTATTTTTGAATTTTTAATGAAGAAAGAGAAAAACATGAAAAAGACTCAAAAAATAAAAATTATGAATCAAAACACACAATGCATGCAAGAACACTATGAATGTCAAGATGAACACCAAGAACACTTTGAAGATCAAGATGAACATCAAGACTTATTTTTGAAAATTTTTAATGAAAGAAAAACATGCAAGACACCAAACTTAGAAATTTGCAATGCTTAGACAATATGAATGCAAAAATGCATATGAAAAACAAGAAAAGACACAAAACAAGAAAATATGAAGATCAAACAAGAAGACTGGCCAAGAACAACTTGAAGATCATGAAGAACATATGGTGAATTTTCGAAAATTCTTGAGACAAACAGACACATGCAAGACACCAAACTTAAAAATTGACTCTAGACTCAAACAAGAAACATCAAAATATTTTTGGTTTTATGAATTTGTAAATTTTTTTTTGGATTTTTCGAAAATAAATTTTGGAAAAACGAAAAAGAAGAAATTTAAATTTTTTTTGTATTTTTCGAAAATAAGAAATAAAAAAAAACTTAAAATTAAAACAAAATTACCTAATCTGAGCAACAAGATGAACCGTCAGTTGTCCAAACTCGAACAATCCCCGGCAACGGCGCCAAAAACTTGGTGTGCAAAATCGTGATCATTACATTCCTTGGTAACGGTGCTAAAATCTTCATACGCACGTTCATATTCTTAATTTTGTTTCACAACTTCGTACAACTAACCAGCAAGTGCACTGGGTCGTCCAAGTAATAAACCTTACGTGAGTAAGGGGTCAATCCCACGGAGATTGTCGGCTTGAAGCAAGCTATGGTCACCTTGTAAATCTCAGTCAAGCGGATTAAATTGTATTAAGAAATTATAGTGGATGAAAATAAATAAAATATAAAAGAGGATAGTGGTACTTATGTAATTCATTGGTGAGAATTTCAGATAAGCGTATAGAGATGCTTTTGTTCCTCTGATCTCTGCTTTCCTGCTGTCTTCATCCAATCAATCCTACTCCTTTCCATGGCAAGCTTTATGTAGGGCATCACCGTTGTCAATGGCTACATCACATCCTCCTGTGAAAATGGTCCAATACACTGTCACTGCATGGCTAATCATCTGTCGGTTCTCGATCATACTGGAATAGGATTTACTATCCTTTTGCGTCTGTTACTACGCCCAGCACTCGCGAGTTTGAAGCTCGTCACAGCCATCCCTTCCCAGATCCTACTCGGAATACCACAGACAAGGTTTAGACTTTTCGGATCTCAGGAATGGCCATCCATGGGTTCTAACTTATACCACGAAGAAACTAATAACTCGGACTCGGTCCCCTGTATTAGATATCCAAGAGATATCCATTCAATCTAAGGTAGAACGGAAGTGGTTGTCAGGCATGCGTTCATAAGTTGAGAATGATGATGACTGTCATGATCATCACATCCATCATATTAAAGTGCGAATGAATATCTTAAAAGCGGAATAAGTTGAATTGAATAGAAAAACAGTAGTACTTTGCATTAATCCTTGAGGAACAGCAGAGCTCCACACTTTAATCTATGGTGTGTAGAAACTCTACCGTTAAAAATACATAAGTGATGAAGGTTCAGGCATGGCCGAATGGCCAGCACCCAAAACGTGATCAAAAGATCAAAAGATAATCCAAAGATAGTAAAAAGTCCTATTTATACTAAACTAGTTACTAGGGTTTATAGAAATAAGTAAATGATGCAGAAATCCACTTCCGGGGCCCACTTGGTGTGTGCTTGGACTGAGCATGAAGCTTTCACATGGAGAGGTCATTCTTGGAGTTGAACGCCAGTTTGTAACGTGTTTCTGGCGTTGAACTCCACTTTGCAACTTGTTTCTGGCGCTAAACACCAGACTGCAACATGGAACTGGCGTTCAACGCCAGTTTGCATCATCTAAACTCGAGAAAAGTATGGACTATTATATATTTCTAAACATCCCTAGATGTCTACGTTCCAACGCAATTGGAAGCGCGCCATTTGGAGTTCTGTAGCTCCAGAAAATCCACTTTGAGTGCAGGGAGGTCAGAATCCAACAGCATCTGCAGTCCTTCTTCAACCTCTGAATCTGATTTTTGGTCAGGTCCCTCAATTTCAGCCAGAAAATACCTGAAATCACAGAAAAACACACAAACTCATAGTAAAGTCCAGAAATGTAATTTTTAATTAAAAACTAATAAAAATATAATGAAAACTAATTAAATCATACTAAAAACTATGTAAAAACAATGCCCAAAAGTGTATAAATTATCCGCTCATCAATAAGCCTAAGAAATCCTAATCCATATAAATAAACAGAGCTCCTAACCTTAACTCGGAGGTTTAGTTGCTCATAACTTTTTAAAGAAAGTAGGTTTCTAAAAAGATGCAGAAGGAAGAAGATCTCCCCTAAACTTAAGTGATCTCCTCCTTAAATACTGACCTAAAATTAATGCTAAACCTAAAAGATATTATTTTAAATTAAAAATTACAAAGATAAAATAAGATAAGCCTAAGAGGTGCTAAATCTATTTGGAGGCCCAATTGGTGAGTGGCTCGGATAGTGGTATGGAATTTATAACCCACAAACTAACCGGCAAGTGCATCAGGTCGTACCAAGTAATATCTCGGGTGAATGAAGGTCGATCCCACGAGGATTAATGGATCAAGCAACAATGATTGAGTGATTGGCTTAGTCAGACAAACAGAAAATGGTGTTTTGAAAGTTTAATTGCATCAAACAGTAATTCAGAGAATTAGAAAAGCAAGCGGTAAACAAGTAGTGAATAATATATAAAGAAAATAGTTAAGGTTTCAGAGATATCTATCTTCCAGATTGACTTTTCTTATCAACTATTTTAATCATGCAAGATTTAATTCATGGAAAACTATATGTGACTAAACCCTAATTTCTTAGACCTTTTTAGTCTCCTCTAACCTTCATTAACCGCCAATTTCTTGGTCAATTAATTCCAATTAGAGGGAAACCCTAATTACCCAAATATAAGAGGATTATATGTCACATATCCCGTTAAGTCCAAATAATTAGAAGTTTAGGAGAAATTGTTTTCAAGCTATTGTTCAAGTAAAGAGCTTTTCTAAGTTATACAAGAACTCAATTAGAATCAAGGTCATACTTCCGTTCTATCCAGATTCATAAAATAAAGAACAAAAACAATTCTTGAATTATAAATCAGTACATGAATTAAAATAGAAAAGTAATAATATCAATCCATAAAATAGACAGAGCTCCTAACCTTAATAGTGGAGGTTTAGTTGCTCATGGTGCAGAGAGAAAAACTAGGATTTGTAAAAAGGTAAATTGCAGAATGAGGTCGAAGAGAAGAGAAGATAAGAGCTTGAAGGGCTGATTCTTTTCCCTTTTATATCTAATCCTAATTAATGTAAAATATATTTCCTAAAAACTAAATAATATCTTTTCCTAATTATAAAATAAATAAAGTTTAATCAAAATTTACTAATTGATTCATGTAGGCCTTGTAGAACGAATTGGGGACCACCACTGCGTTAAAGGTTGGCGCCAAACATGAAGGGAGTTAAGTTCGGCGTGGACTGGTGCGTAGCCTTTCTTTGGAGTCGTTGTGTTGGCGCCGAACTTGAGTAAACTCAAGTTCGGCGTGGAGATGGCAGCACGATCTCCCTTGGGGCTCCTTGAGGTGGAGCCAAACTTCAATATCACAAGTTTGGTGTGAAGTGGTCCATTCGAAATGGAAGAAAAGGGTATATGATTATATATCATTGGAAAGCTCTGGAAGTTAGCTTTCCAATGCCACTGAAATCACGTCAATTGAATCTCTGTAGCTTAAGTTATTTTTGTTTGAGTGCAAGGAGGTCAGGGTTGACAGAATCATTCGATTTCTTCCTTTTCTGCTATAAAACTCCGTCAAATCCATCCGAATGCTACCTGAAATAAACAAAAATTGCAAACAACTCAAAGTAGCATTCATAGTGGCTAAAGGTAATTAAATCTTGATAAAACTCAACAATTTGAATGCAAATTCACTAAGAAAAGATAGAGAAGATGCTAACGCATTAGACAGCAAGCTGGTGTTCAACGCCAGGATTGGGCGTTCAACACCCAGAAGGGAAGCGCGCCTCTGACTTCATGGCCCCCTGCTGGTGTTGAATGCTAGGTTGGACGTTTAGCTCCCAGGGGAGAGCTGCCAGTATTTTTGTTTCTTGCTCCATGCTTCTCCAAATTGCTCCGAATTTCACCTAAAACCATAAAAACACAAGAAAAACTCAAAGTAGCATGCAAAGGTGAATTTTGCACTAAAATATAATAAAACTTAATAAAATCTAACTAAAAACAATATAAAAATAACTAAAAAAAGGGTATAAGATGCTCACGCATCACAACACCAAATTTAAACTGTTGCTTGTCCTCAAGCAACCAAAAACAATATAAGACCAAGGAAGAGAAAAATACATAAGATTAATCTTGTCATTCACGCTCAAGTCTAATTATTAAATGGAGCTATCAACACTCTATTTCTGAATAGCTTTGGCATCTCACTATCCTTTGAAGTTCAGAAATATTGGTGTCCCTTAGAACTAGAACTTGGATGATATTATTGATTCTCTTTTTTAGGTTCTTGTTGATTCTTGAATACAGCTTTTATTTCTTTTGGTGCTTTGCACCTTTGAGCCTAGCCGTGACTCTAAGTGTTTTGTTTTCAAGTTTAGCTTGATACATAAACACCACGAGCACTTAACTAGGGGAACCCTTTGGATTCGACTTTATATTTGCTTTTATTCCCAGACAGTGGTGCTCAGAGCCTTAGGCGTACTCTTTAACAGCATTTGGTCATGACTTTAAATGTTCAGTCTCAAGGGTTACTTGACACTTTCACACCACAAGCATTTAGTTAGGAAAAACCACTCTTTTGAGCTTTTAGATCAATTTTGACCCTCCTAACCATTATTGCTCAAAGTCTTGGACCTTTTCTTTGGATTTTTTTTTAATTTTTTTTTTTTTGCTGTTTCTTTTGTTTCAAGGATCAATCTTTTTCTTATTTTAGAGAATCAATAATATTTTTCTAAGTTCCTATTCTTCAAGAATCAATATACTCAACTTTAAGATCAAACATGCACAGTTAAATCATACATTCAGAAAATAGAGATAAAGCCACCACATCAAAGTAATTGAATAACTCATAATATAACTCCAGATCTTATGCATTTTACTTCTTCTTTTTCAATAATATTTTATTTTTAGGCTTGATGCGGACTACATAAGACATCTTTAAATAAAACGAAAAAGATGCTACTACTAGAAAACAAAGAAATCCTAAGAGTGATCATGCAACTAGAATAGAAAACAGATAAAAAAATGAAATACTAGGAAAACAGAGATAAAATAAAGACAGGGAGAATGGAACTAGACCACCTCAGTGATGGCGGCTACTGCTCCCTCCAGGGAATCCTCTGGAGAGTTTAAGCTCCTCAATATCACACCCCTGCCTCCTCTGTTCTTCCATCAATCTCCTTTGATCTTCCATCATCTGATGGAGGATAGCATACTGGTCCTGATGTTTCAGCCTCAGCTGATCAACTGATGATGTCAGCTCCCCTAGAGATGTCGTCAATTGATCCCAATAGTCACGGGGAGGGAAGTACATTCCTTTAGGCATCTCTGGAATATCTTGTGGAGGTGGTAGAACTGGCTCTTGCTACGGTCCTTACATGGGCTCCCTAGCGTGCTCCATACCCTTCTTTGCGATTCGTCTCTCTTTGTCAATTAGGGTATCTCCCTCTATGTGAGTTCCAACTGCTGCACATAATTGGTAAATTAGATGAGGGAATGCCAGTATTGCTTGGGTGGAGGGCTTGTCAGCTACTTTGTAAATCTCTTGAGGGATCACCTCATGTACCTCCACCTCACTGCCAAGCATGATGCAGTGGATCATCACTGCTTTCTCGATTGTAACCTCATAGCGGTTACTCGTAGGGATGATAGAACGTTGAATGAATTCCAACCATCCTCTAGCCACTGGCTTAAGGTCAAGCCTAACTAGTTGGTAAGGCCGACCTTGAGCGTCCTTCCTCCACTGAGCTCCAAGCATGCAGATATCAACAAGAACTTGATCCAGCCTTTGGTCAGTGTTGACCCTTCAAATGTATGACCGAGGGTCATTTCGTGGCTCTGGAAACTGTAGCACCACCCTCACAGTCTCGAGCCTAAAATCTATGATATGCCCTATGACCATGGTGCGCCAGTTTTTCAGCTTCGGGTTTACGCTTGTATCATGCTTCTTTGTGACCCAGTGAAGAACTGAAGATTGATGGTTTAGAAGTTATAGTAAACTCTCGTTGCAAGTATAGTTACTAAACCAAGCAATCAACCTTTCTTACAAACGTTTTGGTTGTCACAAGTAACAAACCCCTAAATAAATTGATAACCGAAGTATTCAAACCTCGGGTCGTCTTCTCAAGGAACTGCAGGGAAGTATGTTCTTATTATTGGTTATAAAGATTGTAAATTGGGGTTTTTAAGATGAGGAACAAGTAATTTAAATTGCAATTAAAATAAGTAAATGACTGTAAAATAAATAAATAACTGTAAAATAAACTTTTGGCAAGGTATGAGAAATTAGAGGTCCTATCCTAGCTATCCTTATCAATGATGATAAAAATTGAATCTTAATTCCACTTTGTTAACCTTTACTAAGACAAAGGAAGGTCAAGGGATTAATTGATTTGATCTTCGGATCCTATTTATTTCCTAAGAAAAGATTGGGATTATTGAAGTTCGATTTAATTAACAAAGATAACAATTATCAATCATGTTTGAGTTTGATAACTCCTGAGTTACTGATTTCTTAACCAAGACCAAAAGGAGAAAAGTAAATCTACTGGAATAAAAATGTCTTTAGATGGGAATAACAATAATGTAAATAAAAGAAAGCAATAATAAACTGAAATACCTCAAATAACATTAATTCAAAGAGTAATCTGTAACATAGAAGAATTCATAAATAAAATTGGAAAAATAATAAAAAGGAATATTGAACCTGATAAAAAGAGATAATCCTGAAAGCGCATAAAATCCTAAATCTAAATCCTAATCCTAAAGAGAGGAGAGAGAGGAGAGAATCTCCCTCTCAAAACTAAATCTAAATCATGAAAAACTAACTAATTTGAGACTCTCCCTGAATGGATGCATTCCCCCACTTCATAACATCTGGTCTATGCCTTCTGGACTTGGATTTAGGCCAAAAAGGCTTCAAAATTCGCTATGAGCGTTTTCTGCAATTTCTGTTGCGTGACCTCTGTCACGTGTTCGCGTGGGTCACGCGGTCGCGTCATTCAGAGTTTTCCTTGTCACGCGGTCGCGTCAATCATGCGACCGCGTCATATGTGTTTCGCTCGAGGCGCGCGGTCGCGTCAGTCATGCGGCCGCGTCAATGCCTTTTTGCGCTGGCATGCGGCCGCGTCGCCCATGCGATCACGTGGCTGCCAGTTTCTTCAAAAATTCTGTTTTGTGCTTTCCTTCCATTTTTGTATGTTTCCTTTCCATCCTTTAAGTCATTCCTGCCTTAGAAGATCTGAATCTACTCAACACACGAATCACGGCATCGAATGGAAATAAAGGGTAATCAAAATAATTATTTTTAAGCATAGGAAACATATTTTTCACATACATCACATAATAAGGAAGGAAAAGTAAAACCATGCAATTAATATGAATAAGTGGGTGAAGGATTGAATAAATCACTCAGATTAAGCACAAAATATATCATAAAATATGGGTTTATCAACCTCCCCACACTTAAACAATAGCATGTCCTCATGCTAAGTCCAAGAGTAATGTTAGGTTAAAGTGGTGGAATGCCATGCAATGCAATCTAATCTAAATACAACTACCTAGATGCATCATGCAATTCTAATTTTTATTCACTTGTATATAAAGCTTGCATGTAGTTGAATTAATTCATATTCTCAAGGAGTCATATATATATATATAGCCAAACCTTAGATAGTTGATAAAGTGCCTTTACAATTGAAATGGGAGAGAAAAACATTTTATAAACTTGCAAGACAATTAATAATTTCAGCAGAGATATATGTTAATGAGCTATTGAACCCTCACTAGATTTTGTGTTTACTCTCTAGTCACTCAGTGTTTATTGGGTTAATCACTCTATTCTTCTTTTTATTCTTACTTTCTATAACTTTGTTCTTCATCTAACCAATCAACAATTATAGAATATAGACATACCAAAAATCATGAGGTCTGATGACATGTCATCATGTCATGTTTTTCTATGCTTTTTCATACAAGAAATTGATTATTAGTGCTTAAATATTGCATTCTTTTGTGCTTAAATGGTAGATTTCCTTGATCCTTTGATTTTATAAATTTTGTAGGAAATAAAAAAAAAAAGAAGCAAAACAGCACAAAATAAGCTAAAAAGGAGAAAAAATGAATTTTAGGGCACACTTTGAAGTGAAGCACGCTTTGGGACTTTAGGCCACACTTTTAAAAGCATGACCTATGACCATGAAGCCTTGGCACATGGATCAATATCATATGCATGCATGCATGAAATGTTTAAAGCAAATAACATTAATGCATTAAAGCATTATTAATTAAAGTCATGAAAGCATGCAACTTTAATTACTAATGCAATTGCCATTACGTTAATACATTACATTGTTAAGTAAATGGAAGCATGCATGAAACATTCATTGTTAATTAGCATTATTAAATAAGACGTTGATGAGTGCATGCATGAAATCATTAATTATTAATACCAATTAAGAATGGATGATATGAATGAACATATTCATTTAATGAATGAATGCCAAATGCGTTGAAAGCATGCATTTCACTATGCATTTCATCAGGCTTTATAATGCATTAGCATTATTAATAAGAGCAACGTGCACCAAGGAGGGAGCATCCACTCTTCCAAGGAAATTTGCTTCTAACTTCCCCCACCAAGGATCGAACTTGGAAGCTTGAGGTCCCAAGCAAGGCGCTACACATAGGGAGCTCAGTTGGTTTTCCCAACTGAGCGCTACATTCCCCCATCACCCACATTTTGGCGCAATACTTTGGCACATTAAGGGGCTGTGACACGCAACAAGAAGCACGCCAAGGATGCCATGATGCGCACAATGGGACACGGCCAAGACTAGAGCTCAGTTCAAAATTCCAACTGAGCTCTAGTGTAATGTAACATGACCAAGGGGCTCGAACGCGCACCAAATCAAGTAAGCAAGGCAACATTGGGTGCTCAGTTTGGTTTTCCAACTGAGCCATCCCTGGGAGGTGCACTTGGGCCAAAATTCACTAAAAATTCAATTTAATTTATTTCTTCACCAAATTTTAAAGCCCACCCAAATTCTTAGATCTAAATTAGGAAGTGTATAAATAGGTGTTAGTTTGATTTAGGAAAGGACTTTTAACCTCTGGAAGTTTTTTACTTTTCACTTTTGGCTTTCTTTTGATTTTCATTTTTGTAATTTTGAGCTTTTACTTTGAATTTGGATCTTAGAGAATTGGGGAGGAGAATTAATCTCTCTTCTTCCTTATTCTTGCTTGAGCACTCTTTACTTCTTGTCTTGGATCTTGGGTGGAGAATTGAAGAACTTCTGTTTCAATCCCACCTTGAGATCTCTTGTTTACTTTCTGCATAATTCTAGAATTTAAATTTCAATTCTGTTTACTGCTTCACTTTCTTTTCTTCTGTAATTTACTTTTCCATTTTCAATTTGCAATTGTTATTGTTGGATCAAGGAAGGATTTGAGATCTAGACTTGCTTTCTAGTCTCTTCCACTCCTGAGATCTTCAACATTCTTTAAATTGCTGCAAATTAAGCATCAGTCTTTCTGTTTTCGTTCTTCAAGCATTTTTACTTTTCTGTTTGAAATCTATTGCAATTCAATTCATCTTTAGTTCTTCTGTTTGTTGCAATCTACTTCTGCTTGTTTAAATTCTGCAATTCTAGCTCCCAATCCCTTTTATAATTCAAGCAATTTACATTTCTTGTACTTTAAGATTCAGTCATTTACATTTCTTGCAATCTAAGTTTCTGCAATTTACATTACTTGCACTTTAAGATTCAGCACTTTTAATTCTTGTTCTCTTTAATTTATTGCAATTCTTCCCTCTCCCTTTACAATTCATGCAATTTAGTTTTTGCCAGTTCCAAACCATTCAACCAATACTTGATTCGCTTGACTAAATCAACCACTAAACTAAAATTGCTCAATCCTTCAATCCCTGTGGGATCGACCTCACTCATGTGAGTTATTATTACTTGATGCGACCCGGTACACTTGCCGGTGAATTTTGTGTTGGATCGTTTTCCACACATCAAGTTTTTGGCGCCGTTGCCGAGGATTGATTTAGATCAACAATGATTAAGTGGGTGAGAGGTCTAGATCAAGCATTTTCTTTATTTTGTTCTTTGTTTTAAGTTGAAACCAAGGTGTTTGAGCTATTGCCTCACTAAGAAATTCTCTCTCTATGACATGAATTTCAATTTTCATTGATGTTTACAAAATACAAATGGAGTACAACTCATCTTATAGTCAAACAAAATTTTATGGGATATTATCCACCATCATCAATCTCTAATGGTGGTTGGGAATATCACCAAGAGACTTCAAATTTTGGGCACTCCAATTCATGGAGCTATGCTTCAGAACCACAAGATGAGAAAGAAAATCATATGGGATATTTCCCTCCACCACAAAATGATTCAAGTCATTATTCCAATGGTGGCTGGGAGTATTACCAAGAAACTGCAAACTCTGAGCAGTTAACTCACATGAGAGATTGTCCAACCTCACCTCCCACTTCTACATTTGAAAATTCTTCATCACCTAAATATTCCTGGACACAAACTTCCACGAACCAAAGACTCTCAAAGCTTGAGTCCATGTTCAACAGAATTATAGAGGAACAGCAACAATCCCGGAGAGAACTAGAAATCCTTTCTCAGGAGACGGATGAGCAATTGGAGGACACAGAGAAACGCTTAGAACTAATAAGCAAGGAAAATGAAGACCAATTGATGGGTGTCAAGGATAAAGTGGAAGAGCAAGATGAGGAGGCTACTGCATCAAGTGAACTTTTAATGAAGAATGAGGTGGTAAAAAATGAAACTGCACTTGAGGTGACAAAGGAACATGAACATTCACAACCCTCACAAACTTCCCTTGAATCTGTGATCGAAAAATATGAAGAGGAGAGGGAGAAATCTTGGGAAGAACAACAAACCTCCTCCATAAAAGAACTATTAAGTCAAATGTTGAGTGCAAAGAAAGGAGTGGAGGAACAAAAAAGTAAGGAAGTCATTCAAGAAAATTCACACTCAAGTGGGGCAGATAAGTACATAAAGGAAGAGCTCATTGAGCCACTAATTCAAAAGGCTCAGGATGAAGACAAAACTCCAATAATCACACAGTAACCAAGTCTTGAATCCAAAGGAGTGAAGCAACTAGCAAGAGCACCAATCCTGTCCCTGATCTAGCAAGCAAGATTAATCAAGCCATTTGCAAAAGGAAGCTTGTTGAGGAAAGGCCAAGACAAGGGACACTAGCTGAATCTTCTCCCCCCTTAAAGTCATTCCTATTAACAAACTAGAAGAAGAGGAAGAAAGTGAACAACACGTCAACCGTAGGTATATATTCTCTTCTCTACTTTGTTTTCGTTCTTTGTTTTGTTTAAATTCAATAAATTGGCATATGGTTACATTCTAAGTTTGGTGTTGCCTTGCAACAAATTGTTTTCAATCTTTTTGGATGATTGCATCAAATCAAAAATGAAAGTGACACACCAAGATTCTAAGTTTAGTGTGCCACTTATTTCTATGCAATTCATTCAAGCAACACTACTTGTCTGCATAATCATAATGCCTCTGCAGTTTTATTTTTCTCTTTTAATTTGACACTTTTTCATTCTACTTTCTTTAGTCATTTTTCTGTTTTTAAATGCTTTCATTTTAGTTTGCTTCTTTATTGTGTTTGTTAATACATTACCAAGAGAGCTTTATTCATGACAGATTCTTAGCTTGGTGATTATACTTAACAAATAACAGTTTCACTTGCTTAGTTTTAATTCAAATAAATTGACATATGATTGCATTCTAAGTTTGGTGTTGCTATGCAACAAAAATTTGGTTCCAATTCTTACAAGATACTTGCATTAATTCCAAGTGAAAGTGTCACACTAAGTTTGGTGTGCCACTTATCTTTTATGCAATGTATTGTGCACACCTTCTTATCTATGCAATCAAAATGTCTCTGTCTCTTGTGCCTTGATTATTATCTTTAATTTTGCTTGCTTAGAACACATGTACTACTAACTTTTCATTGTGTAAGACATTCATGATCCATCTTAGCCCCATAGCCATTGTTCTAATTGTTGCTTGAGGATGAGCAAGCATTCTGAGTTTGGCAAGGGAAAGACGAAGAATAGAGGAGAAAGGACAACAATAATGAAGATGAACTACAAGGTTGTAAAGTTTCTTTTCTTCTCATTTGTTTCCAGCACTTAAATTGCATGATTGTCTTCATCTTCTCTGTTTACATGTGTGTATGAATAAAGCATAGCTTGAATCCTGATTTGTAACATGTTGCTGTGACATTATGACTACCAACTTGAGTTTTGTGAATTCAAAAGCAAAAAAAAAGCATCATGATCATAAACAAACAAGGAATTAAAGAAGAACTTACCATGTGCATACAAGTATTGGAAGGCTAGTATGTTTGATTGTTGCTCAATTGCATTAGATTTTATTTAATTGAAGTTTTCATCTAGGACATTTTGTGAAATCTTTCGAAATCATGAAAACCTTGAAAAAAGCAAAAAAAAGGGCAAGAAAAGAAAAAGGGAAAGAATGAGAAAGCTGAAGGCTCTGAGTACCAATGACAATTTCATTGTTAAGTACTTGTGGTGTTTATGTATCAAGTAAGATGCTTGAAAACAAAACACTTAGAAGTCAAGGCTAGGCTCAAGTGCAAAAGCACTCCCTCAAAGCTCAAGGTTCTGAGCATCAATGATTAGAGAGTCAAGAAAAGAAAAGAAACAAATGAGCTTAATGAAGTCCTCTAATTAAATGCTTGTGGTGCTTATGTATCAAGTGGTAATACTTGAAGACAAAGCATTTAGAGTCGTAGTTTTGTTATCAACTCATGGGGCAAACAACCCAAAACGAGAAACTAATAAAAAAAATCAAAAGCTTGTTTCAAGGAAGAAATATAAGAAAAAGATTTCATAAATTGAGCTAGATAGAAGCATCAATCAATTATATTTCTTTTGTGATTGTGGCATGCATAGAAAACTAGCTAACCATGAACATTGAGTTGCTATTCTTCTTACCCTGGGTTGTCAATCTTAATTGCATGATTCTTTTCTTGCTTGGGGACAAGCAAGGTTTAAGTTTGGTGTTGTGATGACATGTCATCATGTCATATTTTTCTATGCTTTTTCATACAAGAAATTGATGATTAGTGCTTAAATATTGCATTTTTTTATGCTTAAATGGTAGATTTCCTTGATCCTTTACTTTTATAAATTTTGTAGGAAATAAGAAGAAAAAGAAACAAAAAAGCACAAAATAAGCTAAAAAGAAGAAAAATGAATTTTAGGGCACACTTTGAAGTGAAGCATGCTTTGGGACTTTAGGCCACGCTTTTAAAAGCGTGGCCCAGGACCATGAAATCTTGGCACATGCATCAATATCATATGCATGCATGCATGAAATGTTTAAAGCAAATAACGTTAATGCATTAAAGCATTATTAATTAAAGTCATGAAAGCATGCAACTTTAATTACTAATGCAATTAGCATTACGTTAATACATTACATTTTTAAGTAAATGGAAGCATGCATGAAACATTCATTGTTAATTAGCATTATTAAATAAGGCGTTGATGAGTGCATGCATGAAATCATTAATTATTAATACCAATTAAGAATGGATGATATGAATGAACTTATTCATTTAATGAATGAATGCCAAATGCGTTGAAAGCATGCATTCACTATGCATTTCATTAGGCTTTATAATGCATTAGCATTATTAATAAGAGCAACGTGCACCAAGGAGGGAGCATCCACTCTTCCAAGGAAATTTGCTTCTGACTTCCCCCACCAAGGATCGAACTTGGAAGCTTGAGGTCCCAAGCAAGGCGCTACACATGGAGAGCTCAGTTGGTTTTCCCAACTGAGCGCTACATTCCTCCATCACCCACATTTTGGCGCAACACTTTGGCACACCAAGAGGCTGTGACACGCAACAAGAAGCATGCCAAGGATGCCATGATGCGCACAATGGGACACGGCCAAGACTAGAGCTCAGTTCAAAATTCCAACTGAGCTCTAGTGTAATGTAACATGACCAAGGGGCTGGAACGCGCACCAAATCAAGCAAGCAAGGCAACATTGGGTGCTCAGTTTGGTTTTCCAACTGAGCCATCCCTGGGAGGTGCACTTGGGCCAAAATTCACTAAAAATCCAATTTAATTCATTTCTTCACTAAATTTTAAAGCCCACCCAAATTCTTAGATCTAAATTAGGAAGTGTATAAATAGATGTTAGTTTGATTTAGGAAAGGACTTTTAACCTCTGGAAGTTTTTTACTTTTCACTTTTGGCTTTCTTTTGATTTTCATTTTTGTAATTTTGAGCTTTTACTTTGAATTTGGATCTTAGAGAATTGGGGAGGAGAATTGATCTCTCTTCTTCCTTATTCTTGCTTGAACACTCTTTACTTCTTGTCTTGGATCTTGGGTGGAGAATTGAAGAACTTCTGTTTCAATCCCACCTTGAGATCTTTTGTTTACTTTCTGCATAATTCTAGAATTTAAATTTCAATTCTGTTTATTGCTTCACTTTCTTTTCTTCTGCAATTTACTTTTCCATTTTCAATTTGCAATTGTTATTGTTGGATCAAGGAAGGATTTGAGATCTAGACTTGCTTTCTAGTCTCTTCCACTCCTGAGATCTTCAACATTCTTTAAATTGCTGCAAATTAAGCATCAGTCTTTCTGTTTTCATTCTTCAAGCATTTTTACTTTTCTGTTTGAAATCTATTGCAATTTAATTCATCTTTAGTTCTTCTGTTTGTTGCAATCTGCTTCTGCTTGTTTAAATTCTGCAATCCCAGCTCCCAATCCCTTTTATAATTCAAGCAATTTACATTTCTTGCACTTTAAGATTCAGTCATTTACATTTCTTGCAATCTAAGTTTCTACAATTTACATTACTTGCACTTTAAGATTCAGCACTTTTAATTCTTATTCTCTTTAATTTACTGCAATTCTTCCCTCTCCCTTTACAATTCATGCAATTTAGTTTCTGCCAGTTCCAAACCATTCAACCAATACTTGATTCGCTTGACTAAATCAACCACTAAACTAAAATTGCTCAATCCTTCAATCCCTGTGGGATCGACCTCACTTATGTGAATTATTATTACTTGATGCAACCCGGTACACTTGTCGGTGAGTTTTGTGTTGAATCGTTTTCCACACATCAAGGTCTTTAGTTAAGGTTGTAATGGGGACAAGGTAAAGATAAGGGTATATGTATAAGGCTAAGTGAGCTAATAAGTGAATCCTTGATTAGTCTAAGATCTCACATAACATACATACTTTGTAAAGCAAAACTTTTTTACCTATGTTCCCACTTTTTCCCACTTTTGATGTTACATGCTCATACTTTAACTTTTGTCCCATGTGCATTTATTTTGCATTTGGGGAATTCTTTTGTATCCCCTTTATTCCAATACTGAAAAATAACATTTTTTTATTATTTTTTATTATTATTATTGCACATGGTAATTCAATTATTTGATTTTAAATGAGCATGCTTTCCAAAATAAAAATTTTTTATTTTGAATTATTTTATTCTTTTCAACTTTTCTACCCTTTTATTTTTATCATCCATATTCCCAATAGGTTCTCCCACATTTAAACCATACATACTTCCTATCTTAAGCTACCAAGGATTCAACTTGGGATTTTTATTTTGTTTTTCTGCTTAAGGCTAGTATTGTGGCTTATAGAATAAGAGGGGGTTTAAAGCCTCAAGGGGGCTAACAAGGGTGATGTAAAGGGTAGGCTAATTTAGGATAAGTGAGCTAAAATTAAACAATAGCCTCAATCGCTCTCTTGGTATGTATTTCTATTCTATAATCGGACATATAGATTAAAACAAAGTAAAGAACATCAGAATAAAAAAGAAGGGCGGAACACACAGGAATAAAAATTATAGTTTGAATGTAACCATACAATTAAGCTCAAAACTCACAGGCTGTGTGTTCTCTAACTCAGAAATCATATATGAATTATGTATGTCATGCAAGTAAAATTAAAAGTTTTCATTATTCACAATGTAAAACTTAAGGTGGATTTAAAGTTCTAGTATTTTTTCTTGATGAAATGTTTTAAAAAAATTAACTAACTAACATGTAATGCTACATATACAAGTCGTGTGGACTGTTTCTTATTATGTTCAAGTTCCTAGTTTACTCCCTTTTTATATTTTTCAATTTAAACTAAGCTATCTTATGCTAAAAAGGGTAAACTATACTAATTAATCCACAATTTCTATAACTAATAAGTTAGAATTGCTACTAAACTAAATGGCTAAAATATGAACTAAAAATACAAAATGCAGAAATAGAGTAAAAATACATAAAATAGCAATATATAAGTACTGAGAGAATAAAAATAAAAATAAAGAGAAAAATACAGAAAAATAGCAAAATAAAATGAGAGTCTGTAGTGGTTCACCAAAAAAATACGCCAGAGATGGCGACCTCCCCACACTTAAAATGAAGCATCGTCCCTGATGCTCACTCAAGCAGGGTGTGAAGGGGTGTCATCACTGGAAGGGTGGGTAGCTGGAGTCTCTGTGGTGGTAGTCTGAAGATCTGCCTGCTGCAGAGGAGGTGCTGACTGGATAGGGATCTCTGGGTCTACAGCCTGAATCTGAGGCGGAGCCTCCTGATGTGATGTAGCCTGCTCTGTGCCTGCCTGCGCAGCCTCACTCTATGGATGGGTCTCTGCCTCATGATCATCCACCTCCTCCTCAGATGCCTCGGATGGTGTGTCAGGCTCGGAGGGGATGTCGCCAGATCGTATCATCAGCTTCAGGTGCTCATAGCGTCGCTTGTTGCGACGCTCCATCTGGTCAAGCCGTCGAAATAGGCGGTGCACTAGGTGATAGATGGGCTCTGAGGCAGGTGGAGGTGCAGTGGTGGTAGTAGGGGTAGCTGTGGAAAAAGAGGGGCCGGCAGATGGTGTGGCTGTCTCAGCAGTAGCAGTGAGAAATGGAGGTCTGTAGCCCAAAGCCAGAAAGTTCCTACTGTGAGGGATAATCTTCTTGCATTCTGCAGCAGGTGGCTTCTCATCAGCATCCTCCCAAGGCACGTCAGCTCGACGGCCTAGCTGTGTAATCAGATAAGGGAAGGGAAGAGTGCCTTGGATGTGGACCCTGGCCATATAGTACCGGATAAAGCGTGGCAGGTACAGTTCCTTACCCTCCATCACACACCATAGGAGGGTGATCATAGCGGCAGGGATCTCTGTCTCATGGGTATTCGGCTTGACAAAATTTCTCAGGATCTGGTGCCATAGCCGAGCCTCATCATTTAAGTAAATCCGCTTAATTCCCTTTGGCATGGTAGTGTTCTAACCCATAATCCAAGGAACGGTCGGGTCAAGGGCTATCTTGGCCTTGACTGCATCCCAATCAAACTTCATGAAGCACATATCCTCCTCAGCTCTTTGATAACCATCCAGCTGATCAGATTTAGGCAGAAGTTTCAGAACATCTTCAATGGCCTCTTCAGTGACCAGAATCTGCTTCCCCCTAAGGTTCACTGCATCTAGGGAAGTCTTGAAGTAATTGTAGTAGAATTCCCTTACCCAAGATGCATTGACCTCAGTCAGGTTTCTCTCCAAGAAGTACCAGCCTCTTTGTTTGATCTGATCAGAGGTGTATTGCTGGAGTTCTTCTGGGATCTTCAGAGTCCTCTCCAGGTACAGGTTCCTGGAGGTTGCAAACACCGGATACTTCAGCTCACAGTATCAGTTTGCAAACTTTACTGGATCAGTAGCAGGGAGTAGCTGGTCGGCCTTTTCCTACGGGGTAAAGTTTTTCTCCCGCCAGGAGTCATCGTGCATGATATCCATGATGGACATAGCGGATTCTCCTCTTTTACGTTTGCCAGTAGTAGCCTTTACTTTTCCTTTTCTTTTACTTTTCCTACTACACATTCCTATTTCTGTTCTAAGTGCTACACATGATCATAAACATTAGAAATATGTGAAAAACTATGAAAATCAATAGAAAATAAAAGGATATGAAATCAAATACAAATAAACTAAAATAACATAAAAGAAAGTAAAAGTAGACTATAAGATACGTATGGTTCGGTTGCCTCCTAATGAGCACTTCGTTACCGTTATTAGTTTGACGGATGATGGGATATTTTGGTGGAAAAAAACGAATTTCTCCAAAACACCCAAATCTAACCGGCAAGTACACCGGGTCGCATCAAGTAATAATAACTCACGGGAGTGAGGTCGATCCCACAGGGATTGAAGGATTGAGCAATTTTAGTTTAGTGGTTGATTTAGTCAAGCGAATCAAGATTTGGTTGAGAGATTTGTGATTTGCATAATTTAAATTGCAGAGAAAGTAAAGGGAGTGGGTAAATTGCATGAAAGTAAAGAGAACTGAAATTTAAAGTGCTGAATCTTAAAGAACAAGAAATTAAATGGCAAAGACTTAGAACGCAAGAAATATAAATTGCAGAATCTTAAATTGCAAGAAATGTAAATGGCTTGAATTGTAAAGGGAATTGGGAATTGGATTTGCAGAAATTAAACAAGGAAAAGTAAAATTCAACAAGCAGAGGAGTAGAAGATAACTTGGATTGAACCGGATCTAAAAACAGAATTGTAATTGAGATTGAAAAAACATTAAACAGAGGATGTAAAATTGGAATTTAGATCTCAGGACCCAGGAGACTAGATAACCAAGTCTAGATCTCAATGCCTTCCTAGATCCAACAAGAGTAATTGCAAAGGAAATGTAAATTGCAGAGAAAGTAGATGAAGAAGCAATTAACAGAAACTGAAATTCAATTAAGCAGAGAATTAAACAAGATCCCAAGGTGAGATTGAAACAGAAGTTCTTCAATTATCCACCCAAGATCCGAAGCAAGAAAATTAAAGAGTGATGGGCAAGAACAAGGAAGAAGAGAGATCAATTCTCCTCCCTAATTCTCTTGAATTAAAACAACAATGCTAGAATGTAAAAGAAAGCTCTCTACTGCAAGTATTGAAAATTCTAAAAAGGAAGCTCTCCGAAAAACTTAAATCCTATGCTATTTATACACTTTCTTCAAATGGTCTTCAAGCCTTCAATTGGGCCTTTGCTCTTGATGGAATTGGGTTGATAGAGGCCTTGGTTGATTGCTCTTGGAGTCTGGAGAAGAACCGAATTGAACCGGGTTTGGAATCATGAAAGCTTGAGTAAAAGTTTGAGTAAAAGTTTGAGGCGAACTTTTACTCAAACTTTTCACATCAGCCACCCTCTTTTGCTGATACCAACGTTGGGGCAAAAGTTTAGGGTCAAACTTTTGCTCCAACGTTGGCCTCCCCTTGCACACTCATGGCGCCAACGTTAGCCAAAAAGTTAGAGGCTAACGTTGGCGCAAACTTTCGCTCTCCAGGGTGTGTTTTTCATGCGCCAACGTTAGCCAAAAAGTTAGAGGCTAACGTTGGCGCAAACTTTTGCTCTCCAGGGTGTTGATTTGTGATGCCAAAAGTTTGCCAAAAAGTTTGAGGCAAACTTTTGCTCCAGCTTTTTGCCCAAAAGTTTGCACAAAAGTTTGGGGCAAACTTTTGGTCCAGCTTTTTGCCCAAAAGTTTCCACAAAAATTTGAGGCAAACTTTTGGTCCAGCTTTTTGCTCCCTGGTTCATTTTCATTTATTCCAAAAGTTTGAGCTAAAGTTTGAGGCAAACTTTTGCTCAAACTTTTTGTCCTCTCTTCCTCCTAGCCATTCCTCCTTGCTTCAACCTTTCTCCAAGCTTTCTTCACCTATCATTAATCAACCAAACACATCAAAGCTATGCTCAAAACCATGAGATATTCATTCTTTCATAATATGTGACAATTATAGCATAAAACCTCATGAAATAGCATGAATTCATACATGGTTGATTAAATCAATGGAAGCATGAAAATCTACCCAATTGGCTTGCTTATGGCTCAAGAAAGTGCATAATTCAATTGAAAACAAAAGAAAAAGGCTAGTGAAACTAGGCTAAGATGACTTGTCATCACAACACCAAACTTAAAGCTTGCTTGTCCCCAAGCAAGAAATGATTTATTGAGAAAAAAGAATGAAATGGAAGAGGATGTTCATGCTAGTAGAGTGTTATTGGTAGTTCATGGGTTTTATGTGGATATGTAAACACTCACCTCTTATTGACTCTTAAGCCTAGAAAGTCTCCTTCAAGCTTAAGTAACATACTGCTATGACCTCTCATTATTTCTTTATCCTTGGCTATTATTTTGTTCATAAGCTTTATTTGAGTGTCATGTGTAGCAAGTTCATTTCCTTTTCTTTATACTTGACACATTATTCACTATGGACACTTGGCTCACATTCCTTCTTAGAACATTGATGCCCAGCACCTCTTTGGGCTACTAAATGCCTTGTAGTTAGGTTGCTCTTGATAGTAGATTTTCAGCTGATGATCCCAGGTTAGTTAACTCAAGTCATCAAGTGTTGATGCACTCCAAAGAGCTTAATAATCCAAGCAGATCCTAATACAAAGACACCACAGGCATATATTCTAAGGTTCAAGCTATTGGTGTCCAGCTTTGTTTTTTTTTTTTTTTTCTTTTGTTCTGCCACTCTTTGGCTATTTCTTTTTCTCCCCTTTTTTTCTTTCTTTTTGTTTTTCTTTCTAACCAAGGATTTTTATTTGATTGAGATTCATAGACAGTATGCCACTTTCTACTTAGAGGGAGACATCCTAGTTCTCTTATTCACTAAAGTGAGCTATTATACAGTCACACACACACACCACCACTTACTTTTATTGTACTTCTATCTAACAGAGAACTATCTCACTTCACATTCAAACATTTCTTTTATTGAATTGAAAATGCAGGGGACAAAGCATGCATTTTGTTCAGTGAAAGTAAACACACAAGCACACACATAGACTAGCTTACTTATTCTAAGAGAAACAAACATGATGCAAAGATTATTAATTATGATAACTACTTAAAGATGCAAGGACCACTTAAAACAGACACAATGCATGCTTTTTTTTCTTTGTAGTGATGAACAAGGAGCAAGTCCACCTTTCATTTGTCATGCTTTTTCTTTCTTCTTTCATACACCTGGTTGCTGGTGTTTCCTGTGTCCATGTCTGTTGTCTGTTGATCCCGCCAGAAACCAGCTCTATTCATCGCTTCCTCTACTCTATCTTCAAGCTTCATTGCATTGCTTACTTCTATCTCACTTCTCCTTTTGAAGAATTCATCAAAAGTTGGAAAAGCTGGATCCATGTTGTGCAGATGCTCTCCAATATAGTTCAGCTTGATTTGACTATTTATGTTGTAGTCGGCTTGGACTTCATATCTTGCATCTTGGAGTGTTGTGAACTCTTTGAGAGCCCTTAAATTTTTGGCTTGCATTTGTTCCAACTTTCCAAATGATTCATGAGATTGAAAAGCATGCTCTTCTTGCATCACAAGGAATTTTGACTCGAATTCACTTTGTTTGTTCATCATTCTTAGCTCCCGTTCTTCTTGTTCTTGTTGGTTTTTCATGTATAGTGAATGGTATTCCTCTTGCCTTTCTTGAATTCTCATGTACTGTTGTGATAATCTTCCAATTGCTTCCTGCATTTGAGTCATGTCCAGATTATTATGTAGAGGAATGTGTTGCTGTTCCTCCTCCTCTGGTGGCTCTTCTTCCTCTTGTAATTCTTCTCCCTCCATTGGTTCTTCTCTTTGCCTTCTTCGGCCTTGATGTGCTTCAGGAGCCATCATCATTCTTTCAATGGTTATAGGCATGCCTTGACTTAATCACATTGGATTCTCCTCTTCCATTGGCACTTTAGCCTTTGCACACAACCTCCAAATGGTACTTGGATAGTATAACCAAGACCCGGCCGAGTTCTTCTCAGCAAGCTTTTGAATGTCTTTTGCCAGGATTTCATGAACTTTTACCTCTCCTCCCACAATAATGCAATGCAACATAACAGCTCTATTCTTGTTAACTTCTGAGGTGTTTACTGTGCCCAGAATTGATCTTTTCAGCAACTCATACCATCCCTTTGCTTCCGGGGTAAGGTTAACTCTCTTCAAATACTTGTATTTGTTTTTGTCATCTCCTTCCCATTCTGAGTTTTCCATACAAATATCTCTAGCAATCCCATCATAATCCGGATCACCATTTACCCTTTGGTGGTATCCCGGTTCACTAAAGCGGACTGACTTTAGTCCCAAGACTTTCTTGATTGCATCCGAGCTAAAATCTACTTCCACTCCCCGCACATAGCTCTTGTATGTTGGGGCCTCACTCATGTCAAGCCTTGAGACATTGGCATAGAACTCTCTTATGATATTAGCATTGATTCGGGTGATTGGTGATATGAGTTCCTCCCACCTCCTCTTTCGAATTTTGTCCTTCATTTCTTGGCATCCATCATCCGGCAGCAAGAGTGGAATTTCTAGATATATCTTCTTCTCATTCATCCATTCAATTTGCATCTGATGGTACCGAGATTTGAATCTCCATCGGTCATATTCAGGGGTGCTTTCTTCCACCATGGGATCTTTCCCTTTTCTTCGTTTGGTTCTTGAGGAAGAGGCCATGATCACTTGGTTGTTTGAGACTCTTGAGGTTAAAGGGAGTGTGAAGAATGTTAGAGATTTTGATGTGTGTCTTGGAGAAAGATGAAATTTGAGGCCGAGCTTGTTATGATGAGAAATGATGAAGGGAAGTTTAAATGGTTGGAGTGCAAGGGTTCGGTCACATGCATGGCTTGGAGGTGGTATGTTATTTAAATGAACAATGAAGGGCTAGGATGCAATTAGATGCTATGTGAGTCAAAGGTGTGCATGTAAGGATGAATGAAGACAAAGCTTCCTCCTTCAATTGTCTCTGCCGTGATCATTTCAAGGAGTGGCAGATTCTCTTTTTGAGGCATGTGATGAGATTTTGTCCTCATGCTATGCTTTCCTTTGTCTTGTCTCTTTCATCAAGTGTTCTTTGACCACCTAGTCATCACAACAAGACAACACACATTAGCTATATCAAACCGTGGCAATGGTGCTTTTTTTTTTCATTAACACTATATGAATCACCATTCCTTATATCCATTTGAACCGTGACTTTTCTTGGAGGACACCAAACTTAATGTTTGGTCATATAGTTGAAAATATGTGTTTCTTCCTCCAACTAGTGAAATTGAAATCCCAATGTCATTCTTGGTCAAATGTTTATAAGAAATGTTTTCATCATAATTTTCCTTTTTCTCTCTTTTTTTTTCATGAAGGATCAATTGTGTCCCTAAATCCGTGCATCAAAGTTTGGTGAACACCAAACTTGTATCTTGCTTAAGGGGTAAATGTGAGATGCTAGTAGTAAATCACAATTGATGCCTTCATCACAGAATATGATTTCTTTTTAATTGAAAGGTTTCAGTAAGAGATAATGTATGATCATTGATGCATGATTTTTTTATTCTCATGAGAAGAGAAACATCAAACTTTGTGTTTGGTCATATGCTAGGCATATAGTATGAAAATGTTTGTAACACTGGTTTGGTGTGCTTGAAGGCACACCAAACTTTAGAAGTCTTAGCATATGTAAAAAAATTTGCATGCATTCATTGAGTATGTCCATGAAAAAAAAATTTTCATGCTCAGATGATCATAGCTTATTGAATTTAAAATGACATAAATCTTAAATCATGGGTTGCCTCCCATGGAGCGCTCTTTTATTGTCACTAGCTTGACATTGGAGCTTTCTTTTATGGTGGTTGAGGATTGTAGTGCCTCAACTTGTTTCCCCTGACTGTGATCCTCCTCTTTGTTCTCTGGTGTTCAATTTCAGCGTGCTCTAATGAGAGTATGTTGCTGACAGTGTAATAGTCATCAGTCTGTTGGCTTGCTCCCAGCTGTTGATATGTCAGTTGCACTTTGTCACCTTTGGAAAGCCCCTCTGTTGGAATCTTCCTGTTCTTCCAACCCTTTTTGTTTTGCTTATGCGTTTCATCCTTTCTTTTGTTGACCTTTCTTTTCTGGCCGTAGGCTTACCTTGGGGAACTTTCATTCTTTCAGTGGCTAATACTCCAATATTCTCTTGGACTTCTTCATCAGTTTGCACAATCTTTTGCCTTGGGATGTTGTTGTGAATCGCCTTGTTCCTTTCTTCCTTTAACTGTGATTCTTCCTTGTCAAGTTCCATATAGTTTTTCTTCTCATTACCAAACTGTGCTTCTGGTAACACCTTCAGAGTGACACTCTTATCATGCATTCTGAGAGTTAATTCTCCTTCCTCTATGTCTATGATAGCTCTAGCAGTGGCCAAGAATGGCCTTCCCAGAATAATAGAGTCACCATCATCCCCTTCTGAATCTAGAACCACAAAATCTGCAGGGTATATTGTCCACCTTGACCAGAAGGTTTTCAATCATACCCCTGGGGTATACCGTTGACTTATCTACTAGCTCTAGAGATATCTGTACTGGTTTAACTTCCTCTATATGCAACTTTTTTACCAAGGAGGATGGTATTAAGTTGATACTTGCTCCTAGATCGCACATTGCTTTAGTGATGGTTAATTCCCCAATGGTGCAAGGTAGCAAAAAGCTCCCTGGGTCCTCAAGTTTAGGAGGAAGCCCTTTTTGAATCAAGGCTCTGCATTCCTCAGTAAGCAGTATGGTTTCTTTCTCATCCCAACTTCTTTTCTTATTGATAAGCTCTTTCAAAAATTTGGCATACAAAGGCATTTGCTCAAGTGCTTCAGCCAAGGGAATATTGATTTCCAGCTTTTTGAAAGTCTCAAGGAACTTATGAAAATGTTGGTCCTTAGTTTCTTTGTTGAACCTCTGGGGATATGGCAGTGGAGGTGTGATGCTCTTTCCTATTTGCTGCAGTCCCTGAGTTACTTCTTTTGAACCGTGTGGTTGGTTGTCCTTCTCTTTGAGTTTCTCAATGCTCTTGTTTGGCATCACAACTTGATCCTTGGTTTCATCTGCCTTTGTTTGCTCCTTATCTTCTATTGGCCTTTTGCTGCTCTCTGTTGCTTCTTTGTAGTGTCATTATTGCTCATCAATGTTCTCCCACTCCTTAATTGTATTGCCTTGCATTCTTCCTTAGGATTTGGAATTGTGTCACTCGGCAGAGAGCTTGAAGGTCTCTCAATAGAGATCTGCTTGGAGATTTGCCCCATCTGCCTCTCTAGGCTCTTTATGGAGGCTTCATGGTTCTTGGTTGTCATTTCCTGGTGTTTCAACATTTTATCCATCAGGGTCTCCAAGTTGGTGAGTCTTTGAGATTCAGGTGATACTTGAGGTGGGTTATGAGATGTGGGTGGTGGATGGTAGGCATTTTGGTTGGTGGGTTGGTTATTGGATTGGTACTGATTGGGGTTGGGGTAGTTGTTTTGAGGTTTTCTGTAGAGGTTTTGGTTAGTTTGCTGCTGGTTGTGGTTTTGGTTGCTTCTTGGGTTGTTTTGGTTTGAGTTCCTCTGCCATGGTTGTTGGTTTTGGGTATGATTATCTCCCCACCTGAGGTTTGGGTGGTTCTTCCAGGATGAATTGTATGTATCACCATACACTTCATTTGGTCCTTGGTTGTGCATATACTGTACTTGCTCTTGTTGTTGTTCTTCTTGAGTTTCTTCATTTTGCCCCCATGTGGATGATGGTTGGCTTGTGTTAACTGCTGCAACTTGGAGGCTATCAATCCTCTTGGCCATTTGCTCAAATTGTTGTTGAATTTGCTGCTGCATCATCTTGTTTTGAGCCAAGATTGAGTCCACTCCTTCTAGCTCCATTACTCCTCTCCTTTGTGATGGTTGGCGGTTTCTTTGGTGAGCAAAGAAATATTGATTGTTGGCCACCATGTCAATAAGATTTTGAGCTTCTTCTGCTGTTTTCATCAGTTGCAATGATCCTCCAGCTGAGTGGTCAAGTGATTCTTGAGCCTTTAGAGTGAGTCCTTCATAGAAGTTTTGTAGCTTGTCCCACTCAGTGAACATTTCTGGTGGACATTTCCTCAGCAGAGCCTTGTATCTCTTCCATGCTTCATACAGATTTTTAGCATCCAATTGTGTGAATGTTTGCACCTCAGTTTTCAGCCTGATAACTCTTTGAGGTGGATAGAATTTGGCTAGAAATTTAGTCACCAAATCATCCCAGCTAGTGATGCTTCCCTGAGGAAAAGTTTCAAGCCATTGTGCGGCCTTGTCCCTTAATGAGAACGGGAACAGCAAAAGCTTGTAGGTCTCAGGATTTACGCCATTGGACTTGACAGTGTCACAAATTCTTAAGAAGGTAGATAGATGTTGATTTGGATCCTACAATGGTCCTCCCCAAACGAGCAGTTATTTTGGACCAATGTAATGAGTTGTGGCTTCAATTCAAAATTATTTGCATTGACATTAGGGGTGAAAATGCTGCTTCCACAATGTCTAGCATTTGCAAAGGTAAAGGAGGCCAAAACTCTCCTCTGGGGTGGGTTGTTATTGTTGTTGTCTGCTCCACCAGGTGGATTGGTTGAATGTTCCTCCATATCTTGGAATTCTTCTTCCGATTCCTCTTCTCCAACAATATTTTTCCCTCTTTCAGCTCTTCTTAACCACCTGAGAGTTCTTTCGTCTTGTTCATGAAAAGTGGGTGTGGTTCTTCTTGTACCTGACATACAAGCAGAACATAAAAAACACACAAACCAGTGACACTTCAATCTACTGCTAGAATGAAGTTTTAGTTAGCTTAAGCAAAATTTCAAACAGTTAGTGGGTTTGTCAAAATTAGAGAAAAATAAAGAAAAAGTGCTTGATCTAGATCACCACCTCACTTAATCATTGTCAATCTAATCAATCCCCGGCAACGGCGCCAAAAACTTGATGGGATATTTTTGTGGAAAAAAATGAATTTCTCTAAAACACCCAAATCTAACCGGCAAGTGCACCGGGTCGCATCAAGTAATAATAACTCACGGGAGTGAGGTCGATCCCACAGGGATTGAAGGATTGAGCAATTTTAGTTTAGTGGTTGATTTAGTCAAGCGAATCAAGATTTGGTTGAGAGATTTGTGATTTGCAGAATTTAAATTGCAGAGAAAGTAAAGGGAGTGGGTAAATTACATGAAAGTAAAGAGAACTGAAATTTAAAGTGCTGAATCTTAAAGAACAAGAAATTAAATGGCAAAGACTTAGAACGCAAGAAATATAAATTGCAGAATCTTAAATTGCAAGAAATGTAAATGGCTTGAATTGTAAAGGGAAATGGGAATTGGATTTGCAGAAATTAAACAAGGAAAAGTAAAATTCAACAAGCAGAGGAGTAGAAGATAACTTGGATTGAACCGGATCTAAAAACAGAATTGTAATTGAGATTGAAAAAACATTAAACAGAGGATGTAAAATTGGAATTTAGATCTCAGGACCCAAGAGACTAGATAACCAAGTCTAGATCTCAATGCCTTCCTAGATCCAACAAGAGTAATTGCAAAGGAAATGTAAATTGCAGAGAAAGTAGATGAAGAAGCAATTAACAAAAACTGAAATTCAATTAAGCAGAGAATTAAACAAGATCCCAAGGTGAGATTGAAACAGAAGTTCTTCAATTCTCCACCCAAGATCCGAAGCAAGAAAATTAAAGAGTGCTGGGCAAGAACAAGGAAGAAGAGAGATCAATTCTCCTCCCTAATTCTCTTGAATTAAAACAACAATGCTAGAATGTAAAAGAAAGCTCTCTACTGCAAGTATTGAAAATTCTAAAAAGGAAGCTCTCCGAAAAACTTAAATCCTATGCTATTTATACACTTTCTTCAAATGGTCTTCAAGCCTTCAATTGGGCCTTTGCTCTTGATGGAATTGGGTTGATAGAGGCCTTGGTTGATTGCTCTTGGAGTTTGGAGAAGAACCGAATTGAACCGGGTTTGGAATCATGAAAGCTTGAGTAAAAGTTTGAGTAAAAGTTTGAGGCAAACTTTTACTCAAACTTTTCACATCAGCCACCCTCTTTTGCTAATACCAACGTTGGGGCAAAAGTTTGGGGTCAAACTTTTGCTCCAACGTTGGCCTCCCCTTGCACACTCATGGCGCCAACGTTAGCCAAAAAGTTAGAGGCTAACGTTGGCGCAAACTTTTGCTCTCCAGGGTGTGTTGTTCATGCGCCAACGTTAGCCAAAAAGTTAGAGGCTAACGTTGGCGCAAACTTTTGCTCTCCAGGGTGTTGATTTGTGATGCCAAAAGTTTGCCAAAAAGTTTGAGGCAAACTTTTGCTCCAGCTTTTTGCCCAAAAGTTTGCACAAAAGTTTGGGGCAAACTTTTGGTCTAGCTTTTTGCCCAAAAGTTTCCACAAAAGTTTGAGGCAAACTTTTGGTCCAGCTTTTTGCTCGATGGTTCATTTTCATTTATTCCAAAAGTTTGAGCTAAAGTTTGAGGCAAACTTTTGCTCAAACTTTTTGTCCTCTCTTCCTCCTAGCCATTCCTCCTTGCTTCAACCTTTCTCCAAGCTTTCTTCACCTATCATTAATCAACCAAACACATCAAAGCTTTGCTCAAAACCATGAGATATTCATTCTTTCATAATATGTGACAATTATAGCATAAAACCTCATGAAATAGCATGAATTCATACATGGTTGATTAAATCAATGGAAGCATGAAAATCTACCCAATTGGCTTGCTTATGGCTTAAGAAAGTGCATAATTCAATTGAAAACAAAAGAAAAAGGCTAGTGAAACTAGGCTAAGATGACTTGTCATCAACGGACAGCTCCTTTTATGGAGGTTCATACGGGCACAGATCTTCACTCCTCATGGTGAACTTCCTTCCTATGCTCTCATGAATCAGTTCAACATGATCCATAGACAATATCCAGTTCACAGTGTATGGTATGACTGCACTTCTTGTGAAGACAACTCTCATGCCAGGTGAAAAGTCCTCAGTTGGAATCTTTTTATTCCTCCAGCCCTTGGGTACTTTGTCCTTGGTGCCTTTTTCCTCAATGGTTGGTGGTGAATATCTAACACCAAACTTAGGTTTGATGTCAGGGGATTCTGTATGGCTTTACACAGAGAGAGAAGGTTGAAACACTAAGTGTTGTATTATAGTACCTCCTTTATTAGAGAGAGAGTAAGGGTTGGGCATCTTAAACATTATATGGTCTTCCCATAACCTCAGAAATAACTCTCCTCTCTCGACATCAATCAACGCCTTTCCAGTAGCTAGGAATAGCCTTCCAAGGATAATGGAGTCGTTATTGTCCTCTCCAATATCAAGTATCACAAAGTCTGCAGGGAGGTAAAGGTCTTCAACCTTTACAAGGATGTTCTCCACTATTCCAAATGCCCACATTAGGGACTTGTCTATCGTCTCCAATGAGATCCTTGTGGGCTGCACCTCTTGGATTCCCATCATCTTCATCAAAAAGAAAAGCATCCGATTTTTATGCTTGATCCAAGGTTGCATGGTGCCTTCTCAAATATAATGGTCCCTATAGTGCAGGGAATCAAGAAGCTTTCAGGGTCTGGGATTTTCTGAGGTAGCTATTTTTGTACTAATGTACTACACTTCTTGGTCAACACCACAGTTTTATCTCCCCTCAGGGACTTCTTCTCAGAAATCACACATTTCAAACAGGGCATATAGGGGGTTTCTTCTCCAACACCTCAACAAGAGAAATATTGACTTGTAACTTCTTAAGGACTGCCAAAAATTGAGCAATTTGCTCATCCTCAGTCTCTTTTTGCATGTCTAGAGAGTGTTGTAGTTTGGGCTCCTTTATCTCTATAGGGACGTGTACAAGTGTACTCCCAGTCTCTTCTTGAGCCTTGTTCTCCCTCAAATCCTCAGCAGCATGCTCCTCCTTGGTTTCGGCCTCCTTGTCCATAGTGAACACCTTGTACTCTTCTCTTGGATTTACCTATGTGTTACTAGGGAGAGTGTTGGGAGGTCTCTCAAGTATCCTGCTGCTCAACTGACCCATCTGTATCTCCAAGTTCTAAATTGAGGACCGAGTCTCTGCCATAAAGCTATGAGTGGTCTTGGAAAGGTCAGAAACTATCGTGGCCAAGTCCGAAAGGCTTTGCTGAGACATTTTCATCTGCTGCTGAGAGGGTTGGAATTGTCTGTTGTTGAACCTATTTTGATTGGTTCCACCCTGATTATTGAAGCCTTGTTGAGGCCTTTGTTAGTCTCTCCACCCAAAGTTAAGGTGACTTCTCCATCCCTGATTAAAATTGTTTGTATAGGGATCATTTCTGGAATTTCTAGAGGAATTTCCCATGTAATTCACTTCCTCCATGGTAGTCTGAGTAATGTCACCAACGTCTTTATAGGGTGCCTCTTGAGTGTTAATAGCTAAAACCTGCATCCCGCTTAGGTGTTAGGATATCATGCTAATTTGCTGGGATATAAGCTTGTTTTGAGCCAAAATGGCGTCCAGTGTGTCCACTTCCATGACTCCTCTCTTCTAAGTAGCCCCAATGTTCACAGGGTTCCTCTCAGAAGTATACATGTATTAGTTGTTGGCAACCATCTCAATGAGCTCGTGTGCTTCCTCAAGCGTCTTCTTCATGTGCAGTGATTCACCTGCAGAGTGATCCAGTGACATCTTGGCCATTTTAGAGAGGCCATCATAAAAGATCTCTAGCATAACCCAATCTAAGATCATGTCGGGAGGACATCTCCTGATCAACTACTTGTATCTCTCCCAAGCTTCATAGAGGGACTCTCCCTCTTTCTGTCTGAAGGTCTGGACCTCCACTCTAAGCTTACTCAGCTTCTGGGGTCGAAAGAACTTGGCCAGAAATTCAGTGACCACCTTGTCCCAAGTGTCCAAGCTTTTCTTGGGTTGAGGATCCAGCCACAACTTTACTCTGTCCCTTACAGCAAAGGAAAAGAGCATGAGCTTGTAAACCTCGAGGTTCACTCTATTCGTCTTAACAGTGTCATAGATATGCAGGAAGTCGGATATGAACTTGTTGGGGTCCTTCTGTGGGAGTCCATGAAACTGACAGTTCTGTTGCACTAGAGTGACCAATTGAGGCTTGAACTCGAAGTTGTTAGCACCAATGGCAGGTATAGATATACTGCACTCATAGAAGTCAGCAATGGGTGCAGTGTACAAGCCAAGCACCTCCCTTGCATGCTCTTCAGTGTTTAGATCAGCTGCCATAGTGGTCTCTTCAGCTTCCTTCTCAAAGTTTTCCATGAGATTCTCTATGGCTTTATAAGCTTTAGTTTGTTGCAAACGCTGCCTTAAGGTCCTCTCAGGTTCTAGATCAAAATTAAGAAGGGGTTTCTTATCCCTGTTCCTGCTCATAAACAACAAAAAACAAAGAAAAGGTGGGAGTCTCTATGTCAGAGTATAGGGAACTCCCAGTGAGATATCCAAAAAGAAATAAAATAGAAGAAAGCAAGCAATTAACGAAAAAAAAATTCAAAAATAAGAATGCAAGATTTAATCTTAAAAATTTTGAAAATTAAAACAAAAGGATTTAAAATTTTCGAAATTCAAAGAGAAAAAGGAAATACTAAAGAACACTAAACTTAAAATTTAAAACTAAGAAAAAATAAATAGTACTAATTTCAAAAATTTAAAGAAAATACTAACAGACACCAAACTTAAAATTTGAAACAGAATGAAAATAAAATAACTAAAACAAAATTCGAAAATAAATGGAAAAATAAATAAGATAAAATTGAAAATTAAGAAAAATAAACAAAATAGGAATAAAAAATTAAATATAAAGATAATTAAATAAAAACAAGTAAAAATACGTAATTTAAGCAACAAGACAACCGGTAGTTGTCAATCACAAACAATCCCCAGCAACGGCACCAAAAACTTGGTGCACGAAATTAGAACTCGCACAACTTTACCGGCAAGTGCACCAGGTCATCTAAGTAATACATCAGGTGAATGAGGGTCGATTCCACGAGGATTGTCGGACTGAGCAAGCAATAGCTATCCCATTAGACTTAGTCAGGCAAACAGTAAAAGATAGTTGTTGGGGTAAAATGCATAAGTAGTAAAGAGCAAGTAAACAATGCAAATAAACAGGTTTAGAGTAAAACAATGATGAAAAAATAGTTAAGGTCTCAGAGATGATTATCTTTCCGGATTAAAATATCTTACCAACTATTTTAACAATGAGTGATTCATTTTATAGCAAACCATAAGTGATTAAGCCCTAATCTCTTAGCGATTTAATCTCCTATAATCCTCATCGAAAGCGACTCTCGTGGTCATTCAATTCAGATCAGAGAGTGAAGTTCATAAAACTAATTTAGTGTCACAAAAATCTTAATTACCCAAAGTTAACAGGATTTTATGTCACATATCCCAATTAGTCCGGGTAATTCACAGTTTAGGAGGAGTATTTTCAAGCTGTAGCTCAAGCGAGATAGCTCTCTCGAGAATCACAAGAACTCATGTAGAATAAGGGTCATACTCTTGTTCCACCCAAATTCATAAGATTAAGTACGAAAACAACACCTTAGAATTGAATCAAACATTAATTAAAATAGAAGAATAATAATCCTAATCCATAGAAATAAATAGAACTCCTAACCTTAACCAGGAGATTTAGTTGCTCATAACTTTTCAAAGTAAACATGTTTCTGAAAAGATGCAAAAGGAAGAAGATCTCCCCTAAACATTGATCACCTCCTTAAATACTAACCAAATAATAAATGCTAATCCTAAAAGATATTATTTTAAATTAAAAATTACAAAGATAAAATAAGATAAGTCTGAGAGGTGCTAAATCCACTTGAAGGCCCAATTGGTGAGTGGCTCGGACAGCAAGCTGGCATTCAACGCCAGGATTGGGTGTTGAACACCCAGAAGGGAAGCGTGCCTCTGACTTCATGCCCCCTGCTAGCGTTGAACGCCAGGTTGGGCGTTCAGTGCCCAGGGGGGAGATGACAACATTTTTATTTCTTGCTCCAAGCTTTTCTAAATTGCTCCGAATTTCTGATAAAACCATAAAAACAAAAGAAAAACTCAAAGTAGCATCCAAAGGTGAATTTTGCACTAAAATATAATAAAACTTAATAAAATCTAACTAAAAACAACTAAAAAAGGGTATAAGATGCTCATGCATCAAGATTCCTGTATAACACATTTTATGATTAGGGTTGCAGTTAATTTAAAAATGGTATAACCAATGATGTTTACTCACGTAATATTTCGTAGCCCGCCAATAAAAAAATCTCTTCTTTGTTTTCTTTAACGAATGTACGAGTATACTTGAAGGTCTCTGTCATTGTCGCCTCATGATCTAATAACTTAGACTACACATTTTGAAGCCACATGTTAAGTGAAGTAATAATGAAATTATATTAAGAATAAACAAACTTAATAACAAAATAAAATAAATTACTTACAAGCATGGCCTTAGTCTTCATGAAAGTCACTGACCAACTGGTATACTTCGACAATCTGGCCAATGCCCTATTAGCTCTGTTGGTGAGTTGGTGACGCTTGACCCCTTCATCAGTCTCCTAATGGACGTACAATAACTTCTTAATGTCTAGGCAGAGCCAAATGGGAAGGTGATGCCGGTGCTGACGTACATCCTCCAACATCTGCTGAAGCCGCCTAACCATCCGATGGTGGAAGATCTTCCTGATCATAAGATCATGAGTCTTGTCCCATATAAAGTTCTCCTGCAGAAAGAACATTTAACACGAGTTAATCGAAAATAAATACATAATTAAATAAAATAGAAAATATAAACTAACACTAAGGTTTGAATATGTTGAGTTCTTACTGACCACTTTTGAAACCATCGCTATCTGGTCTCAGCTGCGATCTTCTTGTAGCTCGGCCATGGGTAGTCATACATCAGATTGATGATATTAGTGCACTCCTATGTACCTGCATTATTATTTGGTGCAAAGCTATCAATGAAAAACTTAGGATTAGTAGTTTACTAAAAAGTTATTCGAAGTTTTCTATAAACTTTAATTATATTTAGATTTTTTTTTAAATTTCAGCAGAGTCTCATTTATAACTAGAATACGCCAAAAATTACATCCATCAATAATTCACGTAAACAGCAATAATTATCAACAATCAACAAACAAGAATCAAGAATCAAACAGCAACATCCATCAACAATCAAGAATTATCAATTAATTAAGGTTATTAGTTTCATCAATATGGCATTATATGACTTAAGCAGCAACATCCATCAACGATCAAGAATTATTAAACACAATAAGTAGTTCAAACCTACTAAACTAAATCAAACCTATCTTAATAACTTAAATCCACTAAAACTAGAAAATTGGTGTAACTAAATTAAACTGACTAACTAAAATAGTTTGCACACAAAAGACATAAACTAGTACTCATGCTGAAGTCCCATCAGGCCAAATTGTCATCTGTACAATGAGAGGTGGTGGAAGGGCTTCTGACGGGGATCCATGAGAGGATTCTGGCACTACGGTGTCTGTCGTTGGAGGCAGCATTGTTGAATTAATAAGAGCTTGGGGTTCAAACCTTCAACTTGATTCGTCTATCCTTCTTTATTAAGAAAACTACAGCTGCATCTAGCAAATTCTTCATCAACATTATATAAGATTTGTCTATGGAGAACTAATCATTGAGTACCCTTAGAAAGCATGTCACATGTGTTTGTCTTCTATATCATTTTATCACTCCAAGATCACAAGAACATTTCATAGTGCATTTGCACGCTGGAATTCACATGAATTCTTCGAGTTCCTCCCAGATTCCTTTAAGCCTTGGGAAATATGCTGTAATTGACATTTTTCCATGTCTCCGTATGAATTGTTATTCTTGCAATTTTTCTATCCTGAAAATATCTCCTTTATAGAACCTATGCTTCAAATCATTCCAAAGTTCACAAGCATCATTACACTATCCCACACTTTGCAACATTTCTTGCTCGGCTCAAAGAAGCGTGAAGCCAAGAAAGCACAAACGTGTTACACCTATCCCAAACATCGAATGTACTATCAGAATCTTTAGGTTTTGGCAATGATCCATCAACATAATCTCATTTTTCGATTTTAGGGCTATCCATGCAGATTGAGTCCAAGAATGATAATTATGACGTGATAAAGGATCGAAACTGAGGTCAGAATAATACTTGGATTTTCACTGGTATGTAAGAAAAAGGGCTTGAAGGATCTTCATTCAAATTTAGATTCGTCTTTGTGACTTGTGATTGAAGTGGGGAAAATTGTGTCCTCTTTGCAAATTTTTGAAAATCTACCATCGTGAATTCTTGATCTTCTAAACTTGACTGATTCATTGTTCGTTCTTGTGTGTTCACCAAAAATAGGCTTGGACCACACACTAGAAGGATTTCTCTCTTTTGTGGCAGTTTTTTTCCTGATTGTGGCAATTTCAAAACCTCCAAAATTTGAGGTACCGTGAGTTCTTTTGTGATAGTTTTATAAAACTGTCACAAATCTAATTAGCGGCGGTTTTTTGTCCTTTTATGGGGTCTTTATTGTCATTGGGTGGCTGTTTCTGTCAACTTTTGTGACTATTTAAAATCTCCGCAGATAAATCTCTAAATTAAAAAAAATTGGCTACTCCTTGCAGATTCTGAACCTCCAAAAATCTATTAATATTTATTTTTAAAAAATTATTTTGTATAAATTAAAATTATATTATTAGACTTTAAATAAACTAGATTAGCTACGTAAACATTTTATAACTAATAGACACTATTAGTCATTACCGTTTAAAGAAACTATTAAAGTAAGAAAAATTAAATATTAAGAAGAAAATTAATATATTACTAGTTTAAACAAATAATACTTTAAAACAAAATTAATATAGTAATACTATCATCTTTTTCCAATTCCATATTCATTACATTAACAAAACATTAAATGTAAAACTCGGATAAAAGGTATATAATTAGTTGCGGAGAAACCACGTATCGATGTTAGAATTAGCTGTACCATCTTAAATCTGCTCAGGACTGCATGTGAGGGAATTCAAGCCATAGAAATGACGAGAAAAAAATTTAGAATAGCAAATCAGACACTTATTCTAAATGTTTTGGCCAAAAATAAGGCCAATGGACCAAAAATCACAAACAGGCACATGTTAGACCCATTGGTGCACGAAATTGTGATCATCAACAATGGCGCCAAAGGACTTGGAGCTCTCAAACGTGAATCACACTTTGTCACAATTCTGCACAACTAACCAGCAAGTGCACTGGGTCGTCCAAGTAATACCTTACGTGAGTAAGGGTCGATCCCACGGAGACTGTCGGCTTGAAGCAAGCTATGGTCATCTTGTAACTCTCAGTCAGGCAGATTCAAATGGTTATGGAGGATTGATAATTAAAGATAAATAAAACATAAAATAAAGATAGAGATAGAGATACTTATGTAATTCATTGGTAGGAATTTCAGATAAGCGTATGAAGATGCTTTATTCCTCTCGAACCTCTGTCGGTTCTCGATCATGTTGGAATAGGATCTATTGATCCTTTTGCGTCTGTCACACACCCAACAATCGCGAGTTTGAAGCTCGTCACAGTCATCCCTTCCCAGATCCTACTCAGAATACCACAGACAAGGTTTAGACGTTCCGGATCTCAGGAATGGCCGTCAATAATTCTAGCCTATACCACGAAGATTCTAATCTTAGATTAGAAACCTAAGAGATATACATTCAAGCTTGTTTGCATATAGAACGGAAGTGGTTATCAGTCACGCGTTCATAGGTGAGAATGGTGATGAGTGTCACATAATCATCACATTCATCATGTTCTTGGGTGCGAATGAATATCTTGGAGAAGAAATAGACTTGAGTTGAATAGAAAAATAATAGTACTTGTATTAATTCATGAAGAACAGCAGAGCTCCATACCTTAATCTATGGTGTGTAAAAACTCCACCGTTGAAAATACATTAGAACAAAAGGTCTAGGCATGGCCGAATAGCCAGCCTCCCAAAGAGGGTTCAATCATCAAAACATGATTCCAGGATGATCAAAAGATGAAAATACAATAGCAAAAGGTCCTATTTATAGAAAACTAGTAGCCTAGGGTTACAGAAATAGGTAATTAATGCAGAAATCTTCTTCCGGGCCTACTTGGTATGTGCTTGGGCTGAGCATTGAAGCTTCCATGTGTAGAGACTTTTCTTGGAGTTAAACACCAGCTTTTGTGCCAGTTTGGGCGTTTAACTCCAGCTTTTGTGCCAGTTCTGGCGTTAAACGCCAGAATTCTTGAGCTGACTTGGAACGCCTGTTTGGGCCATCAAATCTCGAGAAAAGTATGGACTATTATATATTGCTGGAAAGCCCAGAATGTCTACTTTCCAAGCAATTGAGAACGCGCCAAATGGGCTTCTGTAGCTCCAGAAAATTCACTTTGAGTGCAGGGAGGTCAGAATCCAACAGCATCTGCAGTCCTTTTTCAGCCTCTGAATCAGATTTTTGCTCAGGTCCCTCAATTTCAGCCAGAAAATACCTGAAATCACAGAAAAACATACAAACTCATAGTAAAGTCCAGAAAAGTAATTTTTAAATAAAAACTAATAAAAACTAACTAAAACATACTAAAAACATACTAAAAACAATGCCAAAAAGCGTATAAATTATCCGCTCATCACAACACCAAACTTAAATTGTTGCTTGTCCCCAAGCAACTGAAAATCAAATAGGATAAAAAGAAGAGAATATACAATGAATTCCAAAATCATCTATGAAGATCAGTATTAATTAGATGAGCAGGGCTTTTAGCTTTTTGCTTCTGAACAGTTTTGGCATCTCACTTTATCCTTTGAAGTTCAGAATGATTGGCTTCTATAGGAACTCAGAATCCAGATAGTGTTATTGATTCTCCTAGTTAAATATGTTGATTCTTGAACACAGCTACTTTATGAGTCTTGGCCATGACCCAAAGCATTTCGTTTTCCAGTATTACCACCGGATACATAAATGCCACAGACACATAACTGGGTGAACCTTTTCAGATTGTGACTCAGCTTTGCTAGAGTCCCCAATTAGAGGTGTCCAAAGCTCTTAAGCACACTCTTTTTGCTTTTGGACCACGACTTTAACCGCTCAGTCTCAAGTTTTTACTTGACACCTTCACGCCACAAGCACATGGTTAGGGACAGCTTGGTTTAGCCGCTTAGGGCCAGGATTTTATTCCTGTGGGCCCTCCTATCCACTGATGCTCAAAGCCTTGGATCCTTTTTATCACCCTTGCCTTTTGGTTTAAAGGGGTATTGGCTTTTTCTGCTTGCTTTTCTTTTTCTTTCTTTTTCTTTTCTCTTTTTTTTCGCCTCTTTTTCTTTTCTGCAAGCTTTTCACTGCTTTTTCTTGCTTCAAGAATCAATTTTATGATTTTTCAGATCATCAGATAACATTTCTCCTTTTTCTATCATTCTTTCAAGATCCAACAATTTTAACATTCATGAATCAACATATTCAAAAATATGCACTATTCAAGCATTTATTCATAAAAACAATAGTATTGCCACCACATCAAAATAATTAAACTGTTTTAAAATTCGAAATTCAAGTACTTCTTTTTCTTTTTCAATTAAAAACATTTTTCATTTAAGAAAGGTGATGGATTCATTTTCATTGCTTTAAGGCATAGACACTTAGACACTAGTGATCATGTAATAAAGACACAAACATAAATAGACATAAGGCATAAGTTTCGAAAAAAAAAGAAAATAAAGAACAAGGAAATTAAAGAACGGGTCCACCTTAGTGATGGCGGCTTGTTCTTCCTCTTGAAGATCTTATGGAGTGCTTGAGCTCCTCAATGTCTCTTCCTTGCCTTTGTTGCTCCTCTCTCATAACTCTTTGGTCTTCTCTAATTTCATAGAGGAGGATTGATGACAAGTCATCTTAGCCTATTTTAGCTAGTCTTTTTCTTTTGTTTTCATTAGGATTATGCACTTTCTTAAGCTACAAGCAAGCTAATTGAGTAGATTTTCATGTTTCCCTTGATTGAACCAACCATATATGAATTCATGCCATTTCATGAGGTTTTGTGCTATATTTGTTGCATATTGTGGAAGATTGAGTACCTCATGATTTTGAGCAAAGCTTTGATAAGTTTGGTTGATCAATGATAGGTGAAGAAAGCTTGGAGAAAGGTTGAAGCAAAGAGGAATGGCTAAGAGTGAAGAGAGGACAATGGAATAAGTGAAATTGAACCGGGAGGCATGAAGTTAGCCCCAACGTTAGCCCCCTAACTTGGAGGCTAACGTTGGGCATGAAAATCACTCCCTGGGCTCCCCACGTTTGAGCCAACGTTAGCCCCCTAACTTGGAGGCTAACGTTGGCACATGACATTGCAAGGAAGTGGCCAACGTTAGCTCCAACGTTAGCCCCCTAACTTGGAGGCTAACGTTGGAACTTGAGAGTTTCTCCCCTGGGCACCAACGTTTGCGCCAACGTTAGCCCCCTAACTTGGAGGCTAACGTTGGCACTTAATTTACAAAGGGGGAAGGCCAACGTTTGCGCCAACGTTAGCCCCCTAACTTGGAGGCTAATGTTGGCACTTGAATTACAAAGGAGGAAGGCCAACGTTTGCGCCAACGTTAGCCCCCTAACTTGGAGGCTAACGTTGGCGCCACTAGCACAAAGCATTGCCAACGTTAGGGTCAAAGTTAGACCCCTAACGTTGGCACCAACGTCCAAACCAGGAAATCAAGCTTGCTGCTATGAAAAGTTAGGGGCAAAGTTAGACCCCTAACTTTGGCCCTAACGTTGGGACCAACTTTGGCTAACTTCAAAACCGGTTCAATTGGTTCACTTCGGTTCTTCTTCAAACTTCAAGAGCAATCAACCAAGGCCTCTTTCAACCCAATTCCACCAAGAACAAAGGCCCAACTCAAGGCTTGAAGATCATTTTGGAAAGTGTATAAATAGGATAGAATTCAAGTTATTAAGGGAGCTTTCCTTTTAGAATTTTCATAATAGTTTTCGGAGAGCTTTTGAACTTGAGTGAACTTTAATTTCTTGTTTTCATTGCTTTCAATTTCATTTTACTTTTGTCTTGGATCTTGGATTGGAGAATTGAAGAAATTCTGTTTCAATCTCAATCTTGGATCTCTCTGTTTATTTACTGCTTAATTGAATTCCATTTCCGGTTCATTGTTCTTCATCTCTTTTCTTTGCAATTTACAATTTCCTTGCTATTGTTCTTGTTGGATCTAGGAAGGCATTGAGATCTAGACTTAGTTTTCTAGTCTCTGGGTCCTGAGATCTCAAATTTTACATTTCAATTTTACATTTCACTTCTCTGTTTCTTGTTTTTAATGTTCATTTACTTTACTGCTTCAAGATCCGGTTCAATCCCAATTCCCTTTCCCTCTTCTGTTTGATGCAATTTAGTTTCTCTTTGTTTAATTTCTGCAAATCCACATCCCAATCCCCTTTACATTTCAAGCAATTTACATTTCTTGCACTTTAAGATTCTGCAATTTACATTTCTTGCACTTTAAGTTTCTGCCATTTAATTTCTTGTTCTTTAAGTTTCAGCCATTTATTTCTTGTTCTCTTTACTTCAATACAATTTAATTCTGCAAGTCACAAAACCATCAACCAAATCTTGATTCGCTTGACTAAATCAACCACTAAACTAAAATTGCTCAATCCTTCAATCCCTGTGGGATCGACCTCACTCCCGTGAGTTTTTATTACTTGATACGACCCGGTACACTTGCCGGTTAGTTTTGGGTGTTTTGGGAGAGATTTATTTTTCCTCCAAAATATCTCATCAAGTTTTTGGCGCTGTTGCCGGGGATTGATTAGATTGACAATGATTAAGTGAGGTGGTAATCTAGATCAAGCACTTTTTCTTTAATTTTGACTAACCCACTAACTGTTTGAATTTTTGCTTAAGTTAACTAAAACTTCATTCTAGCAGTAGACTGAAGTGTAACTGGTTTGTGTGCTCTTATGTTCTGCTTGTATGTCAGGTACAAGAAGAGCCATACCCAATTTTCATGAACAAGACGAAAGAACTCTCAGGAGGCTAAGAAGAGCTGAAAGAGGGAAAAGTATTACTGGAGAAGAGGAATCAGACGAAGAATTCCACGAGATGGAAGGAGATACATCTAATCCAGGAGGAGGAGTCAATAATCAACCACAACAGAGGAGAGTATTGGCTTCCTACACCTTTGCAAATGCTAGACATTGTGGAAGTAGCATTCTCACCCCTAATGTCAATGCAAATAACTTTGAACTGAAGCCACAACTCATCACATTGGTCCAGAACAATTGTTCATTTGGGGGAGGACCATTGGAGGATCCAAATCAACATCTATCTACCTTCTTAAGGATCTGTGACACTGTCAAATCCAATGGCGTGAATCCTGAAACCTACAAGCTTCTGCTGTTCCCGTTCTCATTAAGGGATAAGGCTGCACAATGGCTTGAAACTTTCCCCCAAGGAAGCATCACTAGTTGGGATGACTTGGTGACTAAATTTCTAGCCAAATTCTATCCACCCCAAAGAGTCATCAGGCTGAAAACCGAGGTGCAAACATTCACACAATTAGATGCTGAATCCTTGTATGAAGCATGGGAGAGGTACAAAGCCTTAATCAGAAAGTGTCCTCCAGAAATGTTCAATGAATGGGATGTGCTGCAAAATTTCTATGAAGGCCTGACATTGAAATCTCAGGAGGCATTGGACCATTCTGCTGGAGGTTCACTACAACTGATGAAAACTGCTGAGGAAGCTCAGAATCTTGTGGACATGGTGGCCAACAACCAATATTTCTTTGCTCATCAAAGAAGCCGCCAACCATCACAAAGAAGAGGAGTAATGGAACTAGAAGGAGTGGACTCAATCCTAGCTCAAAACAAGATGATGCAGCAGCAAATTCAACAACAATTTGAGCAAATGGCCAAAAGGATTGATAATCTTCAAGTTGCAGCAGTCAACACTAGCCAACCATCAACCACATGGGAACAGAGTGAAGAAACTCAAGAAGAACAACAACAAGAGCAAGTTCAGTATATGCACAACCAAGGACCAAATGAAGTGTATGGTGATACATACAACCCATCCTGGAAAAACCACCCAAACCTCAGATGGGGAGATAACCATACCCAAAACCAACAACCATGGCAGAGGAACTCAAACCAACACAACCCAAGAAGCAACCAAAATCACCACCAGCAGCAGACTAACCAAAACCCCTACAGAAAACCTCAAAACAACTACCCCAACATCAACCAATACCAATCTAATAACCAATCCACCAACCAAAATTCCTACCATCCACCACCTACATCTCATAACCCACCTCAAATATCACCTGAAGCCCAAAGAATCACTCACTTGGAAGCCATGATAGACAAAATGCTGAAACACCAAGAAATGGTAGCCAAGAATCAGGAAGCCTCTATAAAGAGCCTAGAGAGACAGATGGGGCAACTCTCCAAGCAAGTATCTGTAGAGAGACCTTCAAACTCACTGCCCAGTGACACAATTCCAAATCCCAAGGAAGAATGCAAGGCAATCCAATTGAGGAGTGGGAGAACGTTGATAAGCAACAATGCCACTACAAAGAAGCAAGAAGAGGAACAGTCAAAGGAAGCCTCAAAGCAAACTCAGGTCAAGGAGGAACAACTAAAAATTCCAAAAAAAGGAAATGAAGCAGTTGAAGAACCAACCAAGAATCAAAAGCAACAAGTAGAGAAAACCTTTGTACCTCCACTGCCATATCCCCAGAGGTTCAACAAAGAGGTTAAAGACCAGCATTTTCACAAGTTTCTTGAGATCTTCAAGAAGCTGGAAATTAATATTCCCTTGGCTGAAGCACTTGAGCAAATGCCTCTATATTCCAAGTTTTTGAAGGATCTTATCAACAAGAAAAGAAGGTGGGATGAGAAAGAAACCATAATGATTGCTGAGGAATGCAGGGCCTTGATTCAAATGGGGCTTCCTCCCAAGCTTGAGGACCCAGGGAGCTTCCTGTTGCCTTGCACCATTGGGAAATTGACAATCACTAAAGCAATGTGTGATCTCGGAGCAAGTATTAACTTAATATCATCTTCCTTGATGAAAAAGCTGCATATAGAGGAGGTCAAACCAGTACAAATGTCTCTGGAGCTGGTAGACAAGTCAATGGTATACCCCAGGGGTGTAATTGAAAATCTCTTGGTCAAGGTGGACAGTTTTATATACCCTGCTGATTTTGTGGTTCTAGAATCAAACGATGATGATGGTGACTCTGTTATATTGGGAAGGCCATTCTTGGCCACTGCTAGAGCTATCATAGACGTAGAGGAAGGGGAATTAACTCTAAGGATGCATGACCAGAGCATCACTCTGAAGGTGTTGCCAGAAGCACAATTTAGCAAGGAAGAGAAAGACTATATGAAAAATGACCAGGAAAGTCACAGCAACATCCCAATGCTAAAAACTGTGCAGACTGATGAAAAAGCCCAGGAGGATAGTAGAGTATTAGCCACTGAAAAGAGAGGCCCCCAAGGAAAGCCTATGGCCAGAAAAGAAAGATCAACAAAAGGAAAGATGAAGCGCAGAAACAAAACAAAAAGAGGCTGGAAGAATAGAAAGATACCAACAGAGGGACTTTCTAAAGGTGATAAAGTGCAACTGGTATATCAACAGCTGGAGACAAATCAACAAACCGAGGATTACTACACTGTCAGCAACATACTATCATTAGAACATGCTGAAATTGAACACCAGAGAACAAAGAAGAGGATCACGGTCAGGGGAGACAAATTGAGGCCCTACAAGCACCAACCACCATAAAAGAAAGCTTCAATGTCAAGCTAGTGACAATAAAAGAGCGCTCCATGGGAGGCAACCCATGCTTTAAGATTCTTGTCATTTTACATTCAATAAATTATGATCACTTGATGCATGAATTCTTTTCTCTTTTCATGAACGTGTCCATTTATTGCATGCAATATTTTGAAACATATGCTAAGTTTGGTGTGTCTTCAAGCACACTTAACCAATATCATAAAGGATTTTGTTTCACATGCTTAAAATGTTTTGATAGAGCATATAGCCGAACACTAAGTTTGGTGTCCACATAGCTTCATGAAAATCTGAAATTCATGCATCAATAATCATACATGTGTTATTTTTCAAAACTTTATAAATAGAATTTTTTTATATAATGAAGGCATTAATTGTGATGAACCCTTCTGACAAGAAATAAGTTTGGTGTTCATCAAACCTTGATGCACCAATTCAAGGATACAATTAATCCTTCATGAAAAAAAAAGAGAAAAAGAAAGTATGATGAAAACAATTCTTATGAACATTTAAACTTCACTAATTGGAGGAAGAAACTCACTTTCTTTATATATTACCAAACATCAAGTTTGGTGTCCTCCAAAGGAAGTGTCACGGTTCACATGAGATAAGAATTGATAGTTCACATATTTTTACTAAAAAGAACAATATTGCTACGGTGAGATAAGACTAATGTATGTGTCTTGTTGTGATGACTAGGAGGTCAAAGAATCTTCAATGAAAAAGACAAGACAAAGGAAAGCATACCACCTTCAAGCCATGCACATGACCGAATCACTCCTCAACATTACAAGCCTTGTGCAACTTTTTCTCTTACTCTAAACTCTAAACACTTAATCTTCTCTTCATAACTCCCTAGCAAGTCCGAACCTAATCTCCTTCTCCTCCAAAAACACATCAAACTCTCCAACATTCTTCACATCCCCTCTCAACCAACCAAGTGATCATGGCATCCTCTTCAAGAACCAAACGACGAAAAGGAAAAGATCCAATAGTAGAGGAAGAAACATATGAATATGACCAATGGAAGTTCAAGTCTTGGTCTCATCAAATGCAAATTCAATGGATGAACGAGAAAAAAATCTATCCTGAAATTCCATTCATGTTGCCGGATGATGGATGTCAAGAAATAAAGAACAAGATCCGGAAGAGGAGATGGGAGGAACTTACATCACCAGCCACCCGAGTTAACACCAATATCATAAGAGAGTTCTATGCAAATGTCCCAAGGATTGACATGCGTGAACCCCCAACGTACAAGAGCTATGTGCGTGGGGTGGAAGTAGACTTTAGCCCGGAGGCAATCAAAAAAGTCTTGAAACTAAAGTCAGTCCGCTTTGATGAACCAGGATACCAACAAAGGTTGACTGAGAATCAAGATTATGAGGAGATTGCAAGAGACATTTGTTTTGAGAACTCAGAATGGGAGGGAGATAACAAGAATATATACAAGTTCCTGAAGAGATGTAACCTCATTCCGGAGGCAAAAGGATGGTATGAGTTGATGAAAAGGTCAATTCTGGGGACGGTGAACACCTCAGAAGTTAACAGGGAGAGAGCCTTAATGCTGCATTGTATCATGGTGGGTGGAGAGATAAGAATTCACGAGATCCTTGCGAAAGACATTCAAAAGATAGCTGAAAAGAATTCGGCCGGATCTTGGTTGTACTATCCGAGCACCATTTGGAAGTTGTGTGCAAAGGCCAAGGTCCCATTGGAAGAGGAGAATCCAATGTGGTTAAGCCAAGGCATGCCCATAACTATTGAACGAATGATGATGCCCCTTGAAGCACACCAAGGCCGAAGGCCACATGGAGGAAGGGAAAGAGAAGAGCAAATGGAAGAAGATGAGCCACACATGGAAGAAGAGCCACAAGAGGAGGAGGAGCAGCCACACTTTTTCCCACATGGCAATATGGATATGACTCAAATGCAAGAAGCAATAGGGAGGTTATCTCAACAATACACAAGAATCCAAGCAAGGCAAGAGGAATATCATTCTCTGTACATGCAAAACCAACAAGCACAAGAAGAAAGAGAGCTAAGAATAATAAACAAACAAAATGAATTCGAGTCAAGGTTTCTTGCAATGCAAGAAGAACATGCCTTTCAATCTCATGAATCTTTTGGGAAGCTGGAACAAATGCAAGCTGAAAGTTTGAAAGCTTTCAAGGAGTTTACAACACTCCAAGAAGCAAGGTATGAAGTGCAAGCCGATTATAATGTCAATAGCCAAATCAAACTAAACTATATTGGAGAACATATGCACAACATGGATCCGGCATTCCCAACTTTTGATGAATTTTTCAAAATGAGAAGTGAGATGGAAGTGAACAGGGCTATGAGACTTGAAGATAGAGTGGAAGAGGCTATGAATAGGGCTGGCTTTTGGCAAGATCAACAAGCACCAAACAAGGATGGTGGGAACACTAGCAGCCAAGTGTATGAAAGGAGGAAGAAAAGGCATGACAAATGAAAGGTGGACTTGCTCCTTATTCATCACTACAAATTCAATCTGTTCTAAATTGTCTTTGCATTTCCAAGTAGTCCGTTTTAATTAAAAATCCTTGCATTATGTTTGTTTCTTTCAAAATAAGTAGGCTAGTTTTTATGTTGGCTTGTGTGTTCATTTTCACTTAACAAGAAGCATATGTTATCCCCTGCATCTTTTAATTCAATAAAAGAACAGTTTGAATGTGAAGTGAATTGGTCTCTGTTAGATAGAAGTGGAATAAAAGTAAGTGGTGGTATGTGTGTGATTATATAATAGCTCACTTTTAGTGAATAAAGAGCTAGGATATCTCCTTCTAAGTAAAGAGTGGCCTACTGTCTATGAATCTCAATTGAATTGAATTCCTTGGTTAGAAAGAAAAACAAAAAGAAAGAAAGAACAAAGAGAGCCAAAAAGTGGCAAAACAAAAGAAAAACAAAAAGAAACAAAGCTGGACACCAATAGCTTGAACTCTGAAATATATGCCTGTGATGTTTTTGTACTAGGATCTGCTTGGATTAGTAAACTCTTAGGAGTGCCTCAACACTTGGTGACTTGGGTTAACTAACCCGGGATCATCAGCTGAAAATCCACTATCAAGAGCAACCTAACTACAAAGCATTTAGTAGCCCAAAGAGGTGCTGGGCATCAATGTTTTAAGAAGGAATGTGAGCCAAGTGTCTATGGTGAATAATGTGTCAAGTATAAAGAAAAGAAAATGAACTTGCTACACATGACACTCAAATAAAGCTTTTGAATAAAGAAAAAGCCAAGGATAAAGGAATAATGAGAGGTCATAGTAGTATGTCACTTGAAGCTTGAAGGAGACTTTCTAGGCCTAGGAGTCAATAAGAAGTGAGTATTTACATATCCACATAAAACCCCATGAACTATCAATAACACTTTGCTAGCATGAACTTCCTCTTCCATTTCATTCTTTCTTCTTAATAATTCATTTCTTGCTTGGGGACAAGCAAGCTTTAAGTTTGGTGTTGTGATGACAAGTCATCTTAGCCTATTTTAGCTAGTCTTTTTCTTTTGTTTTCATTAGGATTATGCACTTTCTTAAGCTACAAGCAAGCTAATTGAGTAGATTTTCATGTTTCCCTTGATTGAACCAACCATATATGAATTCATGCCATTTCATGAGGTTTTGTGCTATATTTGTTGCATATTGTGGAAGATTGAATACCTCATGATTTTGAGCAAAGCTTTGATAAGTTTGGTTGATCAATGATAGGTGAAGAAAGCTTGGAGAAAGGTTGAAGCAAAGAGGAATCGCTAAGAGTGAAGATAGGACAATGGAATAAGTGAAATTGAACCGGGAGGCATGAAGTTAGCCCCAACGTTAGCCCCCTAACTTGGAGGCTAACGTTGGGCATGAAAATCACTCCCTGGGCTCCCCACGTTTGAGCCAACGTTAGCCCCCTAACTTGGAGGCTAACGTTGGCACATGACATTGCAAGGAAGTGGCCAACGTTAGCTCCAACGTTAGCCCCCTAACTTGGAGGCTAACGTTGGAACTTGAGAGTTTCTCCCCTGGGCACCAACGTTTGCGCCAACGTTAGCCCCCTAACTTGGAGGCTAACGTTGGCACTTAATTTACAAAGGGGGAAGGCCAACGTTTGCGCCAACGTTAGCCCCCTAACTTGGAGGCTAACGTTGGCACTTGAATTACAAAGGAGGAAGGCCAACGTTTGCGCCAACGTTAGCCCCCTAACTTGGAGGCTAACGTTGGCGCCACTAGCACAAAGCATTGCCAACGTTAGGGTCAAAGTTAGACCCCTAACGTTGGCACCAACGTCCAAACCAGGAAATCAAGCTTGCTGCTATGAAAAGTTAGGGGCAAAGTTAGACCCCTAACTTTGGCCCTAACGTTGGGACCAACTTTGGCTAACTTCAAAACCGGTTCAATTGGTTCACTTCGGTTCTTCTTCAAACTTCAAGAGCAATCAACCAAGGCCTCTTTCAACCCAATTCCACCAAGAACAAAGGCCCAACTCAAGGCTTGAAGATCATTTTGGAAAGTGTATAAATAGGATAGAATTCAAGTTATTAAGGGAGCTTTCCTTTTAGAATTTTCATAATAGTTTTCGGAGAGCTTTTGAACTTGAGTGAACTTTAATTTCTTGTTTTCATTGCTTTCAATTTCATTTTACTTTTGTCTTGGATCTTGGATTGGAGAATTGAAGAAATTCTGTTTCAATCTCAATCTTGGATCTCTCTGTTTATTTACTGCTTAATTGAATTCCATTTCCGGTTCATTGTTCTTCATCTCTTTTCTTTGCAATTTACAATTTCCTTGCTATTGTTCTTGTTGGATCTAGGAAGGCATTGAGATCTAGACTTAGTTTTCTAGTCTCTGGGTCCTGAGATCTCAAATTTTACATTTCAATTTTACATTTCACTTCTCTGTTTCTTGTTTTTAATGTTCATTTACTTTACTGCTTCAAGATCCGATTCAATCCCAATTCCCTTTCCCTCTTCTGTTTGATGCAATTTAGTTTCTCTTTGTTTAATTTCTGCAAATCCACATCCCAATCCCCTTTACATTTCAAGCAATTTACATTTCTTGCACTTTAAGATTCCGCAATTTACATTTCTTGCACTTTAAGTTTCTTCCATTTAATTTCTTGTTCTTTAAGTTTCAGCCATTTATTTCTTGTTCTCTTTACTTCAATACAATTTAATTCTGCAAGTCACAAAACCATCAACCAAATCTTGATTCGCTTGACTAAATCAACCACTAAACTAAAATTGCTCAATCCTTCAATCCCTGTGGGATCGACCTCACTCCCGTGAGTTTTTATTACTTGATACGACCCGGTACACTTGCCGGTTAGTTTTGGGTGTTTTGGGAGAGATTTATTTTTCCTCCAAAATATCTCATCAAGGATAGAATGCTCTTGGTGCTCCACCCTTAGTTGTCCCATATTGGAACTCAATTCTCCTAGGGAGGTGTTGATTTGCTCCCAATAGTTTTGTGGAGGAAAATGCATCCCTTGAGGCATCTCAGAGATTTCATGATGAGGAGTTTCCTCATGCTCTTGTCCATTAGTGGGATCTCTTGTTTGCTCCATCCTTTTCTTAGTGATGGGCTTATCCTTATCAATGAGGATGTCTTCCTCTATGTCAATTCTAGCTGAATTGCAGAGGTGACAAATGAGATGAGAGAAGGCTAACCTTGCCAAAGTAGAAGACTTATCCGCCACCTTGTAGAGTTCTTGGGATATAACCTCATGAACTTCTACTTCCTCTCCAATCATGATGCTATGGATCATGATGGCTCGGTCTATATTAACTTCAGACCGGTTGCTAGTGGGAATGATTGAGCGTTAGATGAACTCCAACCATCCCCTAGCCACGGGTTTGAGGTCATGCCTTCTTTGTTGAACCGGCTTCCCTCTTGCATCTCTTTTCCATTGGGCGCCCTCTTCACAGATGTCCATGAGGACTTGGTCCAACCTTTGATCAAAGTTGACCCTTCTAGTGTATGGGTGTGCATCTCCTTGCATCATAGGCAAATTGAATGCCAACCTTACATTTTTCGGACTAAAGTCTAAGTATTTCCCTCGGACCATTGTAAGCCAATTCTTGGGGTCCGGGTTCACACTTTGATCATGGTTCTTGGTGATCCATGCATTGGCATAGAACTCTTGAACCATTAAGATTTCGACTTGTTGAATGGGGTTGGTGAGAATTTCCCAACCTCTCCTTCGGATCTCATGTCGGATCTCTGGATACTCATTCTTTTTTACCTTAAAAGGGACCTCGAGGATCACTTTCTTCTTGGCCACAACTTCATAGAAGTGGTCTTGATGCACCCTTAAGAGGAATCTCTCCATCTCCCATGACTCGGAGGTGGAAGCTTTTGCCTTTCCTTTCCTCTTTCTAGAGGTTTCTCTGGCCTTTGGTGCCATTAATGGTTATGGAAAAAAAAGCTTTAGCTTTTACCACACCAAACTTAGAAGGTTGCTCGTCCTCGAGCAAAAGAAGAAAGAAGAGAGTAGAAGAAGAAGAAATAGAGGAGATAGAGGGGGCTTAGTGTTTCGGCCAAGGGGGAGAAGTAGTGTGGATGTTGTATGAAAATGAAGGAGTGAAGATGGGCTTATATAGGAGTGGAGAGGGGGGTATGGTTTGGTCATTATGGGTGGGTTTGGGAGGGAAATTGGTTTGAATTTGAATGGTGAGGTAGGTGGGGTTTTATGAAGGATGGATGTGAGTGGTGAAAAGAATGGTGGGATTTGATAGGTGAGGAGTGTTTGGGGAAGAGGTATTGAGGTGATTGGTGAATGGGTGAAGAAGAGAGAGAGAGGTGGGGTAGGTGGGGATCCTGTGGGGTCCACAGATCCTGAGGTGTCAAGGATATCTCATCCCTGCACCAAGTGGCGTGCAAAAATGCCCCTTTTTGCCAATCCTGGCGTTAAACGCCAGGCTGCTGCCCATTTCTGGCGTTTAACGCGAGCTTCTTGCCCATTCCTGGCATTAAACACCAGTCTGGTACCCATTTCTGGCGTTAAACGCCCAGAATGGTGCCAGACTGGGCGTTTAACGTCCATTCTGCTACCCTTACTGGCGTTTAAACGCCAGTAAGTTTCTCCTCCAGGGTGTTCTATTTTTAATTTTGTTTTTTATTCTGTTTTTACTTTTTCAATTGTTTTTGTGACTTCACATGATCATCAACCTACAGAAAACATAAATTAACAAAAGAAAATAGAAATTTAACATAGATAAGTAAAAATTGGGTTGCCTCCCAACAAGTGCTTCTTTAATGTCAATAGCTTGACAGTGGGCTCTCATGGAGCCTCACAGATGTTTAGAGCAATGTTGGAACCTCCCAACACTAAACTTTAGAGTTTGAATGTGGGGGTTCAATACCAAACTTAAAGTTTGGTTGTGGCCTCCTAACACCAAACTTAGAGTTTGACTGTGGGGGCTCTGTCTGACTCTGAGTTGAGAGAAGCTCTTTATGCTTCCTCTCCATGGTTACAGAGGGATATCCTTGAGCTTTAAACACAAGGGAGTCTTCATTCACTTGAATGATTAATTCTCCTCTGTCAACATCAATCACAGCTTTTGTTGTGGCTAGGAAGGGTTTGCCAAAGATGATGGATTCATCCATACACTTCCCAGTCTCTAGGATTATGAAATCAGCAGGGATGTAGTAGCCTTCAACCTTTACCAAGACATCCTCTACAAGTCTATAAGCCTGTTTCTTTGAATTGTCTGCCATCTCCAGTGAGATTCTTGCATCTTGTACCTCAATGATCCCTAGCTTCTCCATTACAGAGAGAGGTATGAGGTTTATGCTTGACCCTAGGTCACACAGAGCCTTCTCAAAGGTCATGGTGCCTATGGTACAAGGTATTGAGAACTTTTCAGGATCTTGTCTCTTTAGAGGTAATCTCTGCCTAGTCAAGTCATCCAGTTCTTTGATGAGCAAGGGGGGTTCATCCTCCCAAGTCTCATTACCAAATAACTTGGTATTTAGCTTCATGATTGCTCCAAGATACTTAGCAACTTGCTCTTCAGTAACATCTTCATCCTCTTCAGAGGAAGAATACTCATCAGAGCTCATGAATGGCAAAAGTAAATTCAATGGAATCTCTATGGTCTCAGTGTGAGCCTTAGATTCCCATTGTTCCTCATTAGGAAACTCCTTGGAGGTTAGTGGACGTCCATTGAGGTCTTCCTCAGTGAAAATCACTGCCTCTTCCTCCTCTCTAGGTTCGGCCATGTGAGACGTGTTTATAGCCTTGCACTCTCTCTTTGGATTCTCTTCTGTATTGCTTGGGAGAATACTAGGAGGGAGTTCAGTAATTTTCTTACTCAGCTAACCCACTTGTGCCTCCAAATTTCTAATGGAGGATCTTATTTCAGTCATGAAACTTTGAGTGGTTTTAATTAGATCAGAGACTATAGTTGCTAAGTCAGAGTGGCTCTGCTTAGAATTCTCTGTCTGTTGCTGAGAAGATGATGGAAAAGGTTTGCCATTGCTAAACCTGTTTCTTCCACCATTATTGTTGTTGAAGCCTTGTTGAGGCCTCTATTGATCCTTCCATGAGAGGTTTGGGTGATTTCTCCATGAAGGGTTATAGGTGTTTTCATAGGGTTCTCCCATGTAATTCACCTCTTCCATTGCAGGGTTCTCATGATCATAAGCTTCTTCTTCAGGGGAAGCTTCCTTAGTACTGCCTGGTGCAGCTTGCATTCCAGACAAGCTTTGAGAAATCATATTGACTTGCTGAGTCAATATTTTATTATGAGCCAATATGGTATTCAGAGTATCAATTTCAAGAACTCCTTTCTTCTTATTTATCCCATTATTCACAGGATTCCTTTCATAAGTGTACATGAATTGGTTATTTACAACCATTTCAATGAGTTCCTGAGTTTCTGCAGGCGTTTTCTTCAGATGAAGAGATCCTCCAGCAGAGCTATCCAATGACATCTTGGATAGTTCAGATAGACCATCATAGAATATACCTATGATGCTCCATTCTAAAAGCATGTCAGAAGGGCACCTTCTGATCAATTGCTTGTATCTTTCCCAAGCTTCATAGAGGGATTCTCCTTCCTTCTGTCTGAAGGTTTGGACTTCCACTCTAAGCTTGCTCAACTTTTGAGGTGGAAAGAACTTTGCCAAGAAGGCATTGACTAGCTTTTCCCAAGAGTTCAAGCTTTCTTTGGGTTGTGAATCCAACCATGTCCTAGCTCTGTCTCTTACAGCAAAAGGGAAGAGCATAAGTCTGTAGACCTCAGGATCAACCCCATTGGTCTTGACAGTGTCACAAATTTACAAGAATTCAGCTAAGAACTGATGAGGATCTTCCAATAGAAGTCCATGAAACTTGTAATTCTGTTGCATTAGAGAAACTAATTGAGGCTTACGCTCAAAGTTGTTTGCTCCAATGGTAGGGATTGAGATGCTTCTCCCATAGAAGTCGGGAGTAGGTGTAGTAAAGTCACCAAGAACCTTCCTTGCATTGTTGGCATTGTTGTTGTTTTTGGCTGCCATGGCTTCTTCTTGTTTGAAAAGCTCTGTTAGGTCCTCTACAGAGAGTTGTACTTTAGCTTCTCTTAGCTTTCGCTTCAAGGTCCTTTCAGGTTCAGGATCAGCCTCAACAAGAATGCTTTTGTCTTTGCTCCTACTCATATGAAAGAGAAGAGAACAAGAAAGTATGGAATCCTCTATGTCACAGTATAGAGATTCCTTGAGGTGTCAGAGGAAAAGAAGAATAGAAGGAGAAGGTAGATAGAAGAGAATTCGAACTTATCAAGAAGGATAGAGTTCGAATTGCACCTTGAGGAGGAGTGTTAGTCCCTTAAATAGAAGGATGTGAGAAGAGGGGAAGAATTTTCGAAAATTAAATTAAAAGATTTTGAAATAATTAAAAGAAATTTTGAAAATTTGATTGATGATTTTCGAAAACTAAGATTGGGAAAGAAATTAAGTGATTTTTGAAAAGATTTTGAAATTAGAAATAAAAAAGATATGATTGAAAATTAATTTTGAAAAAGATGTGATTGAAAAAGATATGATTGAGAAGATATGATTGAAAATCAAATTAAAAAGAGAAAGTTTTAAAATTAAAGTTGATTACTTAACTAACAAGAAATTAAAAGATATGATTCTAAAATTAAAACTTTTGATCTTTTCTTAATAGGCAAGTAATAACTAGAAAATTTTGAATTAAATTATTAATTGTAGCAAGAATTTTCGAAAATAGTAATAAATAAAAAAATTTGAAAAGAAATTGATTTTGAAAAGATATGATTGAAAAGATATGATTTGAAAAAGATTTGATTTTGAAAAATTATGAAAATTTGAAAAAGATTTGAATTAAAAACAAAATCTTCCCTCTAGTGTCCTTCTGGCGTTAAACGCCCAGAATGGCATCCATTCTGGCATTTAACGCCCAAAATCCTACCTTTTTGGGCGTTAAACGCCCAACCAGGTACCCTGGCTGGCGTTTAAACGCCAGTTTTCCTTCTTCACTGGGCATTTTGAACGCCCAGCTTTTTCTGTTTAATTCCTCTACTGAATGTTCTGAATCTTCAATTCTCTGTGTTATTGACTTGAAAAGACACAATTTAAGAATTTTTTTAAAAAATTTTTTTTATGATGAGAAACAATAATAAAAAGAATGCAACTAAGATCAAATAAACAATGCATGCAAGACACCAAACTTAGAAGTTTGTATACTAAGGACTATAGCAATTTGAAAATGCATATAAGAAACAACAAAAGACACAAAATAAGAGAAATTAAAGATCAGAGCACTGAAATCATCAAGAACAACTTGAAGATCAATGAAGAACATAATGCATGAAATTTTCAAAAATTAGAAGAATAAAGACATGCGATTGACACCAAACTTAAAATTAGATACTAGACTCAAACAAGAAACATAAAACATTTTTTATTTTTATGATTTTATAAATTTTTTTTTGTGATTTTCAAAACTTATATAGAAAAGAAAATAAAGGGAATCAAAACTTTTCATAAGAATTCCAGGAATCATGCAATGTTAGTCTAAAGCTTCAGTCCAAAAAGGATTAGACATGGCTAGTCAAGCTTCAGCAGGACATTACATTCAATAGCTAAATTGATGAGAATCAATCAGCTTTTGTGATGATAAGAACATCACCTTGAAACTCTAGAATTTATTCTTAAAAATTCTGAAAAATAAAAAGAAAAGTACCTAATCTAAGCAACAAGATGAACCGTCAGTTGTCCAAACTCGAACAATCTTCGGCAACGGCGCCAAAAACTTGGTGCACGAAATTGTGATCATCAACAATGGCACCAAAGGACTTGGAGCTCTCAAACGTGAATCACACTTTGTCACAATTCCGCACAACTAACCAGCAAGTGCATTGGGTCGTCCAAGTAATACCTTACGTGAGTAAGGGTCGATCCCACGGAGACTGTCGGTTTGAAGCAAGCTATGGTCATCTTGTAAATCTCAGTCAGGCAGATTCAAATGGTTATGGAGGATTGATAATTAAAGATAAATAAAACATAAAATAAAGATAGAGATAGAGATACTTATGTAATTCATTGGTAGGAATTTCAGATAAGCGTATGAAGATGCTTTGCTCCTCTTGAACCTCTGCTTTCCTATTGCCTTCTTCCATTCATTCATACTCCTTTTCATGGCAAGCTTCATGTTGGGCATCACCGTTGTCAATGGCTACTTCCCGTCCTCTCAATGAAAATGTTCTACGCACGCTGTCACCGCACGGCTAATCATCTGTCAGTTCTCGATCATGTTGGAATAGGATCTATTAATCCTTTTGCGTCTGTCACACACCCAACAATCGCGAGTTTGAAGCTCGTCACAGTCATCCCTTTCCAGATCCTACTCAGAATACCACAGACAAAGTTTAGACGTTCCGGATCTCAGGAATGGCCGCCAATAATTCTAGCCTATACCACGAAGATTCTAATCTTATATTAGAAACCTAAGAGATACACATTCAAGCTTGTTTGCATGTAGAACGGAAGTGGTTGTCAGTCACGCATTCATAGGTGAGAATGGTGATGAGTGTCACATAATCATCATGTTCATCATGTTCTTGGGTGCGAATGAATATCTTGGAGAAGAAATAGACTTGAGTTGAATAGAAAAACAATAGTACTTGTATTAATTCATGAAGAACAGCAGAGCTCCACACCTTAATCTATGGTGTGTAAAAACTCCACCATTGAAAATACATAAGAACAAAAGGTCTAGGCATGGCCGAATGGCCAGCCTCCCAAAGAGGGTTCAATCATCAAAACATGATTCCAGGATGATCAAAAGATGAAAATACAATAGCAAAGGGTCCTATTTATAGAAAACTAGTAGCCTAGGGTTACAGAAATAGGTAATTAATGCAGAAATCTTCTTCCGGACTCACTTGGTGTGTGCTTGGGCTGAGCATTGAAGCTTCCATATGTAGAGACTTTTCTTGCAGTTAAACGCCAGCTTTTGTGCCAGTTTGGGCGTTTAACTCCAGCTTTTGTGCCAGTTCTGGCGTTAAACGCCAGAATTCTTGAGCTAACTTGGAACGCCTGTTTGGGCCATCAAATATCGGGCAAAGTATAAACTATTATATATTGCTGGAAAGCCCAGGATGTCTACTTTCCAACGCAATTGAGAGCGTGCCAATTGGTTTTTTGTAGCTCCAAAAAATCTACTTTGAGTGTAGGGAGGTCAGAATCCAATAGCATCTGCAGTCCTTTTTCAGCCTCTGAATCAGATTTTTGCTCAGGTCCCTCAATTTCAGCCAGAAAATACCTGAAATCACAGAAAAATACACAAACTCATAGTAAAATTTAGAAAAGTGATTTTTAAACAAAAACTAATAAAAATATAATAAAAACCAACTAAAACATACTAAAAATATACTAAAAACAATACCAAAAAGCGTATAAATTATCCGCTCATCACCCATCCTAAGGCTTATAAGCCATTTACATTTCACTTTTCAACACACTCAACCCTCATTTGTGAGAGAGACCCTTGGTAAAGAGAAGAGAAGGAGAGTAAGATGCCGTAGCTTTCACTATTCATCACTACATTCAAATCCACATAACTTTCAATTCGTAACTTCGATCGAAGACCCGTTTACGGCCACGCGCCACTCTCGCCGTATTTTTCGATTCTATACCATTTTTAAGGTGATTAATTTCGAGAACTTTGAGCCATTTTTGAAATCTCTCTTCAATTTGCATTTTGGGTATGGAGTATTGAGATTTTTGTGATTTTGATGCAATAGGAGAGCTCTAGCATAAATTGTAGTTGGATTCTACCCAAGTTTCGAATGAGATAAGGTAAGGTGACCTTTTCCTCCTTCAAACCTCTATTTTTATGGGTCCTAGGTTGATATGTGTGTGAAATTTGGTGATATTAGAGTTGCTTGGATGATTTCAGTACTTGGTGTCGTTGTGGAGCAATTCTTCAGGCTTGGTGGGAGTTGAGCGAGCTCGGTTTGGCCGGAAGGACAAGAATTCAAGGGTTGAAAATTTCCATCATTAAAGTACGGGTTTTGGTTTCAGGTAGGTATTATGTAAAGTTATGTGAAAACCTAGGTTACTTGTCCCTAGGATAGGACTGAATGGAATTGATCGTTGATATGCTTGAATAATAGCTAGTATGAGTTTTGTGTTGGTTGATGTGTTTTGCATGAAATTGAGAATGAAAATTAATGAGTTTTAGGATGAATTGAGAAGTGTTATGTGCTATTGTGCGATTGGATAATTGTGATGTATGCATGATTGAATTGGTGTGGTATGATTGCCTATAATGATAATTGATATGAAAATTTGGGCTGGAGGCTGTGATAGGGTGAGAAATCTCCTCTTTGGTAAGTCGAGATAAGTGGTTTGAATTGTTGAATGAGAATGAGACGATTGATTAAAATTTGGTTGTGAATTTTGGATGCTTGAGTGTGTATGTTAAGGTTGGATTAAAACTTTGGTAAATTAAGTGCCGAATAATTAGGAAGGGTAGAAATTGATAAATGAGTGTTGAGAATGTTTAGAAATGGTTTGGAAATGATTTAAAACTGAATTGGCCTGAAAATTGGTCAAAATGAGCTTTTAACCAACTTCAACGGGTTATAACTTAGCGCGTGGAGTTTGGATTTTGATAAAATTTGTATTAAATTAAAGGTGCTGATGAGAATTTTAAATTGGTTTAAGAATGAAGGAAAATAGAATTTTGTAGAACAAGTTATGAATAATTGAACATTAGTGTTTTAAACTGAAATATGAGATACTGCAGAAAAACCATAATTTTGGTCTTGTGCATACGCACAAGGGTGATGCGTACGAACAAGTCCTATTTTCTCAATCAATCTTTGTTTTTGACTGTTTGGCTTTTCCAACAAGCTTGTAAATCCCGTATAAAGTTTGATAACCTATTTTTAAGATCTGGGTAGTGTGTGGCTAAGTCCAATGAATTGAATTGAATTATTCCCAAATAAATGCTTGGTTATCCAGATGAAATTATTGCGGGGATGGTGGTTCGTCCCATCGGCGGTGAAGACAGTGGTGTTATCATGCTCACCAGATATAGAATTGATGAATTAATAATGACTTGGGGTTAATGAATCTATAAGTTGTAAAATTGATTAAAATGAATGAATATTGATTAATTACCTGGGTAAGATGCAAGAGTTGTAGTTTGTCCCACTTGCTCCGGGTTAAGCACAGTTAAACACCTGCCTAAGTAAGATGCAAGGATAGTGGTTTGTCCCAATTGCTCTAGGTAAAGGTTTGAGACACTTGAGTAAGATGCAAGGGTTGAGGTTTGTCCTACTTACTCCGGGTTGAGACTTGAGACACCTGGGTAAGATGCAAGGATTGTGGTTTGTCCCACTTGCTCCGAGTTGAGAATTGTAAACACCTACCTAGATAAGACGCAAGGGTTAAGGTTTATCCCAATTGCTTCGGGTTAAGCATATAAGATGCAAGGGTTGCGGTGTGGTCCCACTTGCTCCATGTGGTGTTTCATGTACGGGTTAGCTACCAATATGTGTGTTTTTGGCATTATAACTGACAAGTGAGCTCATGACCAGTAGAACAGGCATGCATCATGTGCATTTATTTACAATTGCTTGGATGTGCATATTTGTTTGGTTTGCCTATTTGTTCACCTATCTGCTGCTTCTACTACTTAAACTAATTGTATTCTGTTGTGATTGACTTGTTTTTCTTGTTTGTGTTTGATTTCTATTAAGAATTTGAGACTAATGAGACTGTGAATAATTCTTTGAGACTGTGGATAAATCTTTGAGACTATTGAGACAGTTGAGATTCAATGAGACTATTGAGACTAATGAGATTATTAAGATTTATGAGACTAAAAACATTGATACGAATTACTGTTTAGTGCTAACTGAACTAATAATAAAAAGAGTACGATTAGCTTTGACGAATTTAGCCTTTTCGAATTAGACTAAGACCCTAGGCTTGGATTCCTGTGGCATTGGAGATTAGGATTGCCTAGCAGGTTCATATAGTTTTATATAGTCTCTATTTGGAACTATTACCCTACTAGGAAGCTTCGGATTCTCACCTGTTGTCGGATTTTGTTGATTTCAGATACAGGACGTGACTCACCTCGCTGACTGTGCTAGACTCTTGATAAAGCGAAGAAGACATCTTTCAGAGTTTATTTTGCTTTATGTAGTATCATATCTCCATTTTTGATATATGTATTTGTGTATCCCTCACAGGGTCTCTGTATTTTTGTATACTTTGGGTTGTATTATGTTCTAGCTGGCCTTTTCTTCGCAGATTGAGACTAGTTCTACTTATGTATCTACTCTGAGACTCATATATTTCTGTATCCTACGCTGTTTATCTATAACGTTTCGGGTGTCAACGACTATTGCTTGTTATCCTTTCTTCACAATCTCCTAGTTATATGATTAATCTTCGAATATATGTATGTATATTTTATTTCTAGGCATTGTAATGCCTAACCACCTCTGATTTACGACTATAGCGTAAGGCTTTGTGTGGTCGAGTGTTACATTAAACATAACTTGTAAAAATGCATTATGATTACCCATATATAAATCTCTAATATTTCAAATATATTTGAAACACAATCTTTAGTTGCCTACAATATAGAAAGTAAATTCTATAGAGTTAAAAGGTTAAATAAAATGATTGATTAAGATATAAAACATACATGCATATACTGATTCAGAAGAAGGATAAAAAATAATTGCATTGGCATAAATTAATTATATCATAACATTTTTAACATGAATGAAAGTAGAAAGAGAAGAACTATTATTACCTCAATTTCTCTGAAACATTAGTTGGCTCTATTGGAAATATGCAGGAACTAGAAGTAAAAATATTTAGGTAAAAACCAAAAAGTGAAGATACTTTTTTTTGAAAGTAGAGCTCAACACATGAAGTAGAGCATAGTCAAAACTGAAAAATAAAGACAAACATCAAAGAAGCAGTAACTTATATCCCCATGTTATCTCTGGCATTGCCATCAACAACCAAAGGGATTCGCACCTAGCCACTCGTTGTAGTTCAGAGAGTACATGTTAATAATCTCCTCCACTCATTTTTCCTTATTCTGAAATAGTCTTCTATTTCTTTCCAACCACAAATTTCAGATAATCGCGCAAAAGCTGACCATCCATGCCTTACGTTCCGCCTTTCTAGCTGAAACCTCAGTCCAACTTAGGAAATGCTCCTTCAACGAACTCGGACAAGACCATAATCTACCAGCATATGATAGCCATGCACACCAAACCTGCCAAGAAAAACTACAGGCTAGAAGCAAGTGATGACCAGACTCCACACAGTTATTGCAAAGTATACATAAAGTATCTTGTTGGTAATGACCCCGAGTCGACTCAGTCTCTCCTTCGTACTGATTCTGCCAGTCAATGCAAACCAAACAAACACCTCCACTCTTGGTGGAACAAGTCCTTTCCAGATAGTACTCGTAAAGCTATAGCTTGTGATCTCCTTCGGGACCATGTCCGCCTACATTACCTGCACAAATGAGTTAGTTGAAAAAAACACCATGTTTATCATATTTCCACACAACTTTGTCCTATCTATCATATGCAAGTCTAACCAGCCTTAACGCATCAAGTAGCTGGTTCACTAGATCCAACTCCCATTGGAACAATTGTCGTCGCCATTGAAAGTTTCATATCCACTCTAATCCATCCCAAAACCCACAATCCCCTATCATTGATCCTACTTGGTTTGAAATAGAGTAAAGTCTAAGAAAATGATCTTTCAACAACCCTCAAAGTAGCCAGACATCCTCTCAGAAGCGAGTATCTCGTCCGTCTCCGACCTCCATAGACAACCCATTAATCATCTTCTGCCTCAGTTCTGGAGTCGTGAACTGTAACTGACAAATATCCCTCCACGGGCCCCCCGCACGAGTAATTCTTGGGTGGACAGAGGCACAGCTGGATTCAGATTATTACAGGAACAAACCACCTTCTTCCATAACGGACATTCCTCCTTAGAAAAGCGCCACCACCACTTAAATAGAAGAGCTGTGTTCCGGATCAAAGCGTCTCCAATTCCTAGGCCTCGTAACCTTTTAGGAGCTTGCACCACCTCCCACTTGACCAAAGCCATACCATTCCTCCCATCCTCCTTACTCCATAGGAATCTTCTCTGAAAGGAGATCAACTTTTTTGCTACAGCCTTAGGCATCTTATATAAGCTCAAATAATACACCGGGAGGCTTTCAGCACCGATTTAATAAGCACCAACTTACCGGCTTTGTTGAGGACCTTGGCTTTCCAGAGGCTAAGCTTTTCCTCTACTTTGTCTATAATTGGCTTTCAAGTCTTAACCAACTTGGGATTTGCTCCAAGCGAGATTCCTAGGTATTTTACTGGAAGAGTTGCTTCCTTACAGCCCAACACCCTGCACATACGTCATACCCACAGCTCATTACAGTTAATAGGATTCAAGCTAGATTTATCAAAATTAATACTTAAATCCGATATCAACTCAAAGCATCGTAGTAGCCTCTTGTAATTTTGATGGTTTCTTCCTCAGGTGGGCAGAACAACACCGTATCATCCACGAACTGAAGATGCGACAACTCAATAAAAATCCAAATTTTGTGTCCAAATTTTGTGCACAATGTCATTAACAAAAACTCAATAGCATGTTTATCTTGTTGGTCCTCATCAAGTTAGGAATTGATGATGTCTATTTGTGTCAAATCCATTTTAACTTTTTGGTCCTAAATTTTTTAAACAAAATGAAATTAGCTTTTATCTTATTTTTATCTTGTATATAGGTCAATGTCATACTTACCATTTAAAATATAAAATTCCAAACTTTGTTTATTGGCAACGGCGACATCTAACATCCAACCTATTTAATAAAATAAAATCTCACAAACAATTATGACATAACATTTTTTTATATACATATATTAAATTTACATGAATTAAGACATATTATATACAAAAAACTAAACACAATTTTAAAATAAAAGAGATAAGTTTAGACAAACTAACCTAAAACTCGGCTATCTTGTCCTTCAGTTTCTTTTTCAAGGAATTACAAAAAAGTTTAATACAACGGATGCAGATAACATTGGTCAAGCATAAAGCAAATAATAATTATGGTATAATACTAATACTTTAGAAGTCCAATAGTGTGTGATCCTTGTTTGTGATCCAATATTATAGGTTGATTTCATTTTCTGCTTAGGGAAAAGCTGGCGAAGAGAAGCAAAGCTTTTTAATTTTTTTCCATTTCTTATGGACCCACAAATATACTATCCAATAAAAAGGTGAAAAGACCACCCTCACTTTACATGCTATTTTAACTACGCTCCAAATACTTCTGATCTCAATCAAACACGCCATTTTAGACATTCCACTACAAGATATGTAATTAGTTTTTATAATAAAAGGGTTTCATAATTTATGTTTAATTGAGACGTTTTTATAATTTATTAGTCTCAAACTATAATATAAATAAAAAAGCGAAGTGGATTAATAGGCATTAGCATGCCTATTATTCATTTATTTATTCATTATGTAATTTACATTTACGATAACAACTAAATTCAAATGACATTCATCAAATTTTTTCACCCAACTGTTAGCTCAAAAGAAGCACATGAAATAAAACATACAAAAGATTTTTATAAGAAACTAGGAAAAAAGACCAGAATTATACTAACCCTTCATGACAGGAGCTTTGGTCACAGATCTTGACTCGTCATGGGGCATCTTGTAAACAAATTTTGTGCAAAATAATAAAAGAGCGAACTACCAACTTAATTATTGTCTATTTTTTAGAATAACAACGCGACCCCTCAAGATAAAAAATGATTCACTTTGGTTTCTATCTTCTACTTCCGTGACATAATGCAATTTTTGTGGATGTTTTTTCTCAATTCTGAACGAAAACCGCTGACGTGTCAGGTTCAGAAATGAATAAAGACCTAATTGTCTCTAAATTCAAATTGGTTGTTGAGTTTATTTGTCCTTATTCTTTAAATAATTTCTTTTTTAAATTATTTTTTATTCATTATATTAATATTTTTTTAATAAATTATTTAAATTTAAAAATATTATTTATTATGAAATTAAATAAATAATTCTCAAATATAATTTTTAAATATACAAATAATAAATATTAAAATACGGTTAATACATTAATAATAATAACCTTATGATATATTATTAGTACTATGATGTAGATAATTTTCACAATAAAATAAAAATTAATGAATACAGTATTTGATATATAGTAAAATTTTATCTGAGTAATAACAAATTTAATTTTTTTCTCTTTTTAATAACTAAATTTTTTTCTCTTTAAACACTCACAAAAATCGGATTGTGTCACAGAAGTAGTAGAAGACAGAAATCTAAAATAGATTATTTTTATTTTGAAGGGTCATATTATTATTATTCTAATAAATAGAAATTGAATTGATACTTCACTAAAAAAATTGCAAGCAGTTTTTACCAGATAAAGTACAGAAATAAAGAAGTACAATATTTAATCACAAATTTTCCTAAACAAGTCATACGTACAGAGTAATCTATTCTTACCAATTTGAAAATTCTAAAGTTTGAGCAAATCAAATTATATACTTGTTCCTCTTTCTATTTTGTCAATTAACTTGTTAGAAAGCCGACTAAAATGAAGCAACAATTGAAGGCTTATTTCAACTGCATTCACACTAGAATCTTCTCATTCTTAGCTTTATCCTTCTTAAATGGTTTTTGAATTGCAACATTTCTTTCTCTTCATTCTTTGACATGACAAGCAAGTACATTGTGTTAGTAACCCATTGCATTAGTAAGCCTCTAGCGTCATTTTTACTTCACGAAGAAATCAAAATTTTCAATAAGAATAAGAATTTTTTTTATTTAACTTTGTTTACCTTTTATTTACCTTTATAATATATCAAATCAACTTAACTAAATCTTAAATCTTTTGTCTTGACCTGAAAAAATTATAAAAGAGAATAGTACATTAGAACACAAGAAATAAGATTGTGTATTATTTTGACAAAAATATATCATTAAATTACATAAAAGCTAATATCTTTTGAAAAAATTGAAGAATTGAAGAAAGTAAAGAACAAGAAAAAATTAGGAACAAATCCTCACAACAGTTACTCGGAACGACATAAAAATCAGTTCCACAAAATATGATATTTTCAAATGCAACTTCATCAAAGGTTCCAGAGACTCCCGCTCACTCGTGTTCTTGATCTATTCCTCAGCCAGCGCTATCGAGTCCATGATCTAAGTGTTTTAAGCTGCCAGTGCAAAAGCAAAACCAATGACAAAACCCACCATAGAAGACGATGTAGAGACGGAAATCTAAAGCATTATCTCAACGATCTGAATGGAATCGTAATTGAAATGCTATTCCGAAAGTTCAACGAATTTAGATGCTCAACGATTACTTCGTCCCCATTCATAACTCCACCAGCAACGTGTTGATAGATGAGACAATGGCGACAACGGTGGCAAGGAGATAAATAGCGGTAGCGATAACATTGGAATTTTAGAGTTTTAGAGAGGTCCATCTCCCTTTCCTTCAAAGCCCTCTTTTTGTTTTTTTATTTTTTATTTTTTTATTTTTTGGTATGGACTTAGAGTGAATATTTATTTGGATTGGGAATTTTTTTTTATAATTGATTGAGTTAAAAGCCTTATAACAGGGAAATTTTTTGTTAATGATTTAGAGAGAAATTTAGAAATTGTCACAAATAAAATATACTATGAAATCTTTTAATAACTTTCATTAAAAAACTTTTACAAACACAAAAATTTTGTCGTGACATTATTAGAATTTACAAACCTTTAAACCTTGTTAATAGAAGGTATGCACAAATTTCTGTAACTTACAAGTTAGAGATGAGCTTAACTTACAGATAACTAACCAATTAACATTAGTAACCTATCTAACTAACCGAATCTAGTTATTATTATGACAGTTAGTGAATAAGACTCCTATAAACCAACAGGAATGAAGATAGGAACATGACTTAATTACTTTCTTTTGTCTATGTGTGTTAAAGATAAGTTCGTAGGCCTGTAACATTACAATATTTGATGTTTAATTTCATATATACCAAGGTCCCAACTTTAGTTGGAATTCTTAGAAATGAACACTTAATAATGTCCTTGGCTTAACATGCTTTGAGAATCTTCATCACTAGCATGTACATATATAGTTATCTTTTAGTTTTTTGGGAATATTAACTACAATAAAATTTAAGTTAAAATCTCTTGCATACTTCCTAATTTCCCTTACTAATAAACCACTCATATAGCTTCATACACAGGTTTAATCAATGAAGTGTCTGTGCATCTAAGCATTCAGACAATCACATAAACAATAATGTAATAACATTAGTTGATATATACATCGCTTAGGCCAAGAAAAGGGTTAGTGGGAAAGACAATGTCGCTGAATGATTAAATTATTGGAAATAAATAATAAAGCATGAGAAAAAGAACCAAACTAACTAATTAAGTATTATGTGTAATATAATATCATTTCATCTTTATATGATTGCGCCGATTAATATGATTCTACGACGTCAACTTCATTACTATATATATATATATATATATATATATATATATATATATATATATATATATATATATATATATATATATATATGTTAGCAAATAATGAATTATGAAGGAGTTGAATTTTAGATGTCCACAAGAAATCATTGTCTTATTTTGTTTATTTAGTTAAAATATGTGTGCTTCCACCAAGATAATTAAAGTGATTAAGCATATATAATTAACCAATTTTCCGGGGAAGTCTAAGGGGTGTTGTAAAATACCTTGATGAGGCCAAAATGATAACGATGATATTAATTAATTGCTACTTCGTACGGATCTGCTTTTGGTTTATGAATTATATCAAATGAAAATGGTACAAGTAGGGGAGTGGATCCTCTTGAGTAAAGAAAAAATTTGAATCATGTCAATTGTAATTTTTTATTTTGTATTATTTTTTTATATTTAATTTTAGTTCCACTTATAAAATTAATAATAAAAAATTATATTTTATTTTTTTAAATATTAAAAAAATTAGAGAGCATCCATTTTCGTATAAATAATAACAAATCTACGTCATGATGAATATTGTTTAATATGTTAGATTTTACCAATTACCATGAGAGAGAAGAAGCAACTTTAATTTATGTAATATATATGTTACTGTCGCGATACCTTTTCCTTTTGTCTATCACTGTGTTTGTCTTTGAATATATAAGGGTGTGTCTAAAATGAGTCTAATAATTATGTATTTATTGAATGAGTTATATTTATATGGACTATTAGATTTTATTAGATGAAAATTAAAGGTTAATATTAAAAAAGAGTATTGATGGATTTTAATAAATATAGAATATCTTAGTACATAAATAAATGCTTTAAATGGCAATACTTTAATACATAATACTTCAAATGACAATAAAATCTTTTATTCTAAAATAATTAAATATAAAATATATAAATATAAAATATATGAGTATTTTTTATTTATTAAAATTATTATTATACAAAATTTTTTTATAATATTAAAAAATTATATTAAAATAATATTTTAAACTGTAACATAAAAATATAAAATTATTAAAATTTTATTTTATATTACTTGATAAATAATTCAATTATTATATTTAAAATTTATTAACTAACTACTTTTATTAAAGATATAATTATATAATATAATTTTTAATAAAAATATTTTAAAAATATAATTTATTTAAAATATTATATATAATAGATAAAAATATTAATTTTTTTTAATTTTTTAAAAAATAGAATAAATAATATAATTTTAAATACATACCTAAATAAAAAACTTAATATTTTCATGTATTATCTATAACATTTTAAATAAATTTTACTTTTCCAAATATTTTGATAAAAAATTATATTATATAATAATATATTTAACAAAATAATTAGTTAATAAATTTTAAATATAATAATTTAATTATTTGTCAAGTAATATAAAATAAATTTTAATTATTTTATAATTTTATGTTGTAGTTTAAAATATCATTTTAATATTATAAAAAAAATTTGTATAATAATTAATCTTAATGAATAAAAAAACTTATATTTCTTGTATTTATTTATTTTATATTTTTTAGAACAAAAAATCTCTACATTTATATAGTAAAATATGTGATAATCTTCTTATTATATATATTAGTGGTGGTAAAACGGGTCGAATCTGTCGGACCGACCCGCTGAACCCACTAAAAAAGGTGGGTTGGGTTAAGATTTGAAACATGTGAAATTAAAAAAATTCGTCAAATTATGTATATATGTTCCAATTATGTGACTTTATTTATTTTATTTTACAATTTCGTATATATGTTCAAATTATGTGACTTATTTTTTAAAATAAAGATGGTTCTATTGACAAATATTATTTTGAACAATTTTATTGAAGTTAAAAATTTAAAAAAAAAAGATAGTAAAAAAATTATATTATAATTTGACTATTTTTTATTTGTATTTAATTTTTAATTATTATTTTTTAGTTAATTTTTATTAATTTAATTTTTTTTTTTAAAAGTCAAACGTGCTAGCATTTTATACCCATTTTAGTTGGCGGGGTGGGCCGGCCCGTTCCGTTTATGGTGCGGGACGGGGCGGGTTGGGGCTGGATGGCCCCCATTGCTACCCCTAATATATATACTGTCTAGTAATTTTTTTATAAATTAAATAATTATAATCATATAATAACATTAAAATCAGAAAACATATTAAATCTGTTATAGTATAACAATTTAAAATATCATTTTAATATATTTTTTTAATATTATAAAAATATTTTCCATAAAAATTTTGCGGATTTGACGAATTTTTTAATTTGACAGATTTCAAATCTTAGCCCGATCCACTTTTTTTAGCGGGTTTGACGGGTCGCCTCAACGGACTCGACCCGTTTTGCCACCCCTAATATATATATTAAGAAGATTATCACATATTTTATTATATAAAAGTAGAAATTTTTTGTTCTAAAAAATATAAAATAAATAAATATAAAAAATATATTTTTTTATTCATTAAGATTAATTATTATGTAAATTTTTTTATAATATTAAAATAATATTTTAAACTACAATATAAAAATATAAAATAATTAAAATTTATTTTATATTGTTTGACAAATAATTAAATTACTATATTTAAAATTTATTAACTAATTACTTTGTTAAATATATTATTATATCATATAATTTTTTATCAAAATATTTATAAAAATAAAATTTAAAAAATTTATATATAATACATGAAAATATTAACTTTTTTATTTAGATATGTATTTAATTTATTCTGTTTTTCTAAAACAATTTAAAAAAATAAAAAAGTTAATATTTTCATATATTATATATAATATTTTAAATAAATTATATTTTTAAAATATTTTTATAAAAAATTATATTATATAATAATATCTTTAATAAAAATAATAATTAATAAATTTTAAATATAATAAACTAATTATTTGTCAAGCAATATAAAATAAAATTTTAATTATTTTATATTTTTATGTTACAGTTTAAAATATTATTTTAATATAATTTTTAATATTATAAAAAATTTTGTGTAATAATTAATTTTAATAAATAAAAAATACTCATATATTTTATATTTATATATTTTATATTTAATTATTTAAAACTAAAATATTCTGTTGCCGTATAAAGTATTGTGTATTAAAATATTGTTATTTAAAGCATTTATTTATGTATTAGGATATTCTATATTTATTAGAGTCCATCAATACTTTTCTTTTATATTAGTCTTTGATTTTCATCTAATAAAATCTAATGATCTATATGAATATGGCTTATTCAATAAGCACATAATTGTTGAACTCATTTTAATGTCTAAAACGAGCACGACTATTATGTATTTATTGGATACACCATATTTATATAGACCATTAGATTTGATTAGATGAAAATTAAAGGCTAATATGAAAGAAGATCATTGATGGACTCTAATAAATACAGAATATTCTAGTACAAAAATAAATATTTTAAATGATAATACTTTAATATACAATACTTTAAATGGTAACAAAATCTTTTATTCTTAAATAATTAAATATAAAATATATAAATACAAAAATATGAGTATTCTTTATTCAATCAGATTAATTATTATGCAATGAATTTTTATAATATTAAAAAATTATATTTAAATAAAATTTTAAACTGTAACATAAAAATATAAAATAATTAAAATTTTATTTTATATTATTTAACAAATAATTAGATTATTATATTCAAAATTTATTAATTAATTAATTTTGTTAAAGATATTATTATATAAAATAATTTTTCATCAAAATATTTTAAAAATATAATTTATTTAAAATATTATATATAATACATGAAACTATTAACCTTTTTTATTTTTTTCAATTTTAAAAAAAAGGAATAAATAATATAGTTCTAAAAATATGCCTATTATATTACATATTTACTTATATTAGTAAGATCTAAACTAATTAAGCTTACGTAATTAAAAATATAAAATATATAAATATAAAAAGTTAAAAGTATTTTAAAAATATTATGGCATTTGTAAGATCTAAAGTAAACATATAGGTCTTACTTATATTAGTAAGACATAAACCAATCAAACTTACGTAATTAAAAATATAAAACATATAAATACAAAAAAAATATTTTGAAAATATTATGACATTTGTACACTAATTTTTCATATATATATATATGATAAATTCTACTCTATTTTTTATATTTTAACATGTAAATTACCCTTTATGACATGTCACCTTTTAATTAGTTATTATGTTAACTATGATTAAACTATTTTGTAATTAAAAAATTATTTAAAAGAATAAATGTATAATTTGATAAAATACTAAAAACTGAATCTTTACTCTCTGTAACCTCGTTGTTTCTCTCTCTGATTGCTCTTTTGTGTTTGATTTCAATTTGTAGTGGATCTGCGATTAGTTAAAGAGAGTGTATTTGATCGTGCTGCTATTTTGTAGTTGTCTTTTGCTCTTTAGTTCACATAATTTTGTGTCACATATAATTTTTTTTATTATCAGGATGCATTAATCTATAATTTAGGGTTGTGATAAATATTGCATATATTAAATTGATGCTTGAATTAGATATGCATTTGATCCATCCGTTTATTAGAATTTAAATTGGACTATATCAATTAGTTCAAAGCCATTCTTTGGAATGGCTATGGATAGGGGTGGCAAACGGGCCTAAACCCGCCGAGTCGGCTCGCGTAACCCGCCAAAAAAGGCGGGTTGGGCTGGAAAATTGGGACCGCCAAATAGTAAAAGCCCGCCTAACTCGCACCGCTTAAATCGCGGGCTTTGACGGAGCGGGGTAGGCTTCCCCGCCGGGTTTAGTATTTTTTTGGCAAGGGGTATTTTTACAATATTTTTTGCCAAAATCAAACTTCCCCCAACCCAACTTACAAGAGAATGAAGATGAAAATTGAGTGTTTTGGATTATGTTTATTTTGTTTTAGAGACAATATTTATATTTATGTTTTGGATTATGTTTATTTTGCTTTGGAAACAATATTTATAATTATGTTTTGGATGAAAACTTGGTTTATAATTATATTTATTAGATATTTATAATTACAAAGACTTTAATGTTTGTGAATATAAAAATTATAATTTATTTATACTTTTAGAAATTATAATAGTTAAAAGTAAAAAATATAAGAGATTTTTTTATGCCTTTATATATTATTTAATAGTTAAAAATAAAAAATGAGATTTGGCGGGTTTAGCCCGCTGGTCCACTAGCCCACCGTTCGGGCGGGCTAGGATTCTGGGACCGCCTCACTAGGCGGGGTGGGGCGGGCTTCCCCGCTTGCCACCCCTAGCTATGGATCATTGGATCGTACACAAGATCCGTTGCATTAGATATTCAAAGGATACTTGCATCTTTACTCTCCGTCTTGCTTCGAGTTATGGTGTGCTTTCAACGCACTTTGAGTGATGAAGAAACAGTGGAAAGGAGGAAATATACTTCACTCAACACAGAAGGTGTTTTTCAATGGAAGGGTGGGACGAATCTAAGTAATAATGATTTGGTAAAAGAGTATAAATTTCTTTTTTAATATTTACAAAAATTATATAATTATTTATCTTAAAAAAATTTAATTATAAAATGGTCCTACTTTAGTTAAGATGTTAATTTTCATTGAGTTAAATTAACTCAAATTAAAATTAAATATCTAATTAAATGTGTCATGTCATAGAAGCTAATTTACATGTTGTTTTACAGGAAATTAGGTAAAATTCACCTATATATATAAATTTGGTCGAGTTAGAGAATAAAAAATTTAACTAAAACAATAAAAAATACTTGAAAATAATAAAAATAAAAAAGATCTTATTATAAATATATAATTTTAAATATTATATATGTGAAACTTTAAATGTTAATTTTAATAAATAAAAAATATTTATTTTTTTATATTTATATATTTTATATTTTTAATTACGTAAGTTTGATAAGTTTAGGTCTTACTAATATAAGTAAATATATAATGTGATAAGCATGTATATAGAATTATATTATTTTTATTCCGTTTTTCTATAAAAAAAATGAAAAAAATAGAAAAGATTAATATTTTCATGTATTATATAATAATATCTTTAACAAAATTAGTTAATTAATAAATTTTGAATATAATAATTTAATTATTTGTCAAGTAATATAAAATAAAATTTTAATTATTTTATATTTGTATATTACAGTTTAAAATTTATTTTAATATAATTTTTTAATATAATTTTTTAATATTATAAAAAATTTTTACATAATAATTAATCTTATTGAATAAAGAATACTCATATTTTTGTATTTATATATTTTATATTTAATTATTTAAGAATAAAAGATTCTGTTACCATTTAAAATATTGTATATTAAAGTATTGTCATTTAAACTATTTATTTATGTACTAGGATATTCTGTATTTATTAGAGTCCATCAATGCTCTTCTTTCATATTAGCCTTTGATTTTCATCTAATCAAATCTAATAGTTTATATAAGTGTGACGCATCCAATAAACACATAATGATTGTGCTCGTTTTAGACATACCCTTATTTTAGACATATCCAATATATAATACCATACCGCTATACGTACAAGTAAAAGAGTTAACAAATCCAACCAAATTCGTTTAATTGTTTATCGGTCCAATAAAAATTGTCCATACAAAATGCACGTAAATTAGTGAATTATAATTTTTTTGGAGAAAATATTTTCTCTTCTGAGAAATATTTAAATAATATTTTTTTATTTGTAAAATATATATATATATATTATAATTTAAATTTTTTTTTAATTTATTTTAAATTTTTTGTATTAACTAATGTTAATTTTATTTTTTTTAAAAAAAATATTTTTTACAAAAATACTCTTTAACAAAAAATTTATTTTTTTGTCATTAAATTTTACTTACTAAAATATTTTTTAATAAATTATTTTTTATTGTTTAAATTGTATTTTCATCAAAATATTTTTTTAAAAAATTTAATAATTAAATTATTTTTTAAAAATATCTTTCAATAATATTTTAATTATTAAATTATAATTTTACCAAAATTTTCGTTAATAATTATTTTTATAATTTATTATTAATTTTTTGATATCAATATATATTATTTTAAAATTAAATAAAAAATTTTACCACTGTTAATATGTATAACAATTAATACATATTAATATCGAAAAATAATCATACCAAGATTTTTTTATTTAATGTTAAAATAATATATATTGATATCGAAAAATTTATAGTAAAATATAACTATAATTGTTAATAAAAATTTTGGTAAAATCACAATATACTAATTAAATAATTATTGAAGAGTATCCTAAAAAAAGTAATTATTAATATTTTTTAAAAAATATTTTGATAAAAATATAATTTAATTAATAAAAAATAATTTATTTGTTAAGAGAATAATTAGAATTGAATCAGATCAATTAGTATCATTTGTATTTATATAGCATATCTGTATATTAATTGTAGGATTCTATGTCTTTATTACTTTGATTTCTCTAGCAACTATATATACCCCTTGTACATTGTATTTTTCCTCATACTGAATAATACACAAAAACACTTTCTTTAGTTTGGTCTCTTGTTTTTAACATGGTATCAAGAGTTTAGGTTCCTTTTTTTTTCCATGAGAATTCGTTCATAGTCCCGTTGTTTTCTTTTTCAGCAAGTGTTCTTTAGCCTCATTTTTCGTTCACTTTTCGACGCTTTGGTTCGTCACCTTCGTTACCACCATGTTCGTCTTGTCGCCGTGATTCCAACGCATCCAAAATCGCCACCATCCGCCGCCGGACGCGCCTCCATGCGCTGCCTGAAGACGCTACCGCCACCAGGTTCAGCTCCTCTCCAGATTTATCTTGAGCCGTCAGATTGGGTCTTCAATCGAACGGTCCACAGCCACCCACGTGTCGCGCTGCAACCCTTCCACGCCGACCCGATGACCCACGCATCGACCCGACCCGGTCTGCTTGGCTGTCCCGCGAGCTTCCTCCTCCATCCATACATTGCCACGTGTCGCTGACGTGTTTCCTTCCGACGCTGCCACGTGTCTCTCTTAGCTGACGTGGCAGACAGTGTGACCCTCCCTAAGGTTTTTTGTGAGCTCTTTCTGATTCTACACTCCGATTTCTCATTTTCTGCTCCGAAATTACTGTTTTTTCTCCTCTCTTTGATCTTTGTGACTACTATCATGGAAAAGTCCGATGTTTTTACTGCCACAAACCGAAAGGATAAATTATGTCGAAATTGTAACCGTTTTAGGCACCTCTTCTCTGACTGTCCTTCTATTGAATGTCGCACATGCCACCAAAAAGGTCATATTAGCTACCATTATTCACAGCTGTTTTGTCATTACTGCAAGCTCTCGGGATAGTTAATTACTGCCTGTCCTACTCGTCCACCACGTCCTGATCCACTCAAGTATCATCTTCGTCCCACCTTCTCCACAATTGTGTCTACTTCTGCTATTGGTGCTACTACTAAATCTCCCACCTCTGCACCTTTCAGCCCGTCTCCTGTCTCTCTATCTGATATTGCGTCTCTTCTTTAGCATCTTCTCTCTGTTTCTGGTAATACCACTGCTGCTTTTTTTACCCCTCCAGGTAATTCTAAATGGTATTTTGACTCGGGTTGCTTTAATCACATGTCTCCGTTGCGTAATATTTTCTCGTCCCTGTCTACCACTACAAATGGACCTTCTGTCAATACTGCAAATGACTCTCTCTTGCATGCAACACACAATGGTTCTATATCCCAGTCAGCTCTTAATCTTCCTGATACTTATTATATTCCCAAATTAAACTTTAATCTTATTTCTGTTGGTCAACTTGTTGATCTGGGTTTTGATGTCACTTTTTCCATTTCTGGTTGTCGTGTACAGGATTCTCGGACAGGACAAATCATCGGGACTGGACGTAAGGTCGGAAGGTTGTTTGAACTCGAAAATCTTCATATTCCTCCTATACTAAATCTCTGTGCTGCTTTTTCTCCTTCTACCCTTCACTTATGGCATCAACGTCTTGTCCACACCTCCTTAGAAAAACTGCGTCCTCTTGTGTCTCAGGGTGTTTTAGGTCAGGTTCCAAATGAATCTTTTGATTACATTTCTTGTCAAACTGTCAAACAACCTGCTTTATTGATGCTGCTCGTCTCATCGCCGCTGTTGGAACACTGGATCAGACTGCTGATATCTTCACAAAGGCTCATCATCCGACTGGTTTTCGGACTCTGTTATCCAAACTCAAAATGGTATCCTTAGCTCCCACTTGAGTTTGATGGGGGGATGTTAAGAGAATAATTAGAATTGAATCAGATCAATTAGTATCATTTGTATTTATATAGCGTATCTGTATATTAATTGTAGGATTATATGTCTTTATTACTTTGATTTCTCTAGCAGCTATATATACCCCTTGTACATTGTATTTTTTCTCAGACTGAATAATACACAAAAATACTTTCTTTAGTTTGGTCTCTTATTTCTAACATTATTAAAGGACATTTTGGTAAGCATAATTTAATGACAAAAAAATAAAATTTTTGTTAAATGATACTTTTGTAAAAAATAATTTATTTTTTCTTGAAAAATAGATAAAGTTAACATTAGTTAATACAAAAAATTTAAAATGGATTAAAAAGGAAGATTTTTAAAAGTTATAAAAAAAAAAGAAAATGTACATTTTACAAATAGAGGGAAAGAAAATGTCATTTTAGCATCTCTCAAGAAAAAAAAAATAAAAAATTTTTCTTTTGATGTTGTTGCTACTATTTTTTTTTTTACTTTTGAATTCTTCATATTTTTAATTTTTTTCTTTCCTTATATCTTTTTTTGTAGCTTCTTCTTTTTCTTCTTCTTTATTATTTCACTTTTTTATTATTTTCTCCTAATTTTTATTTCTTTTAAGAAGAAGAAATAAAAAAAAAAGAAAAATAAGGAAAAAAACATTTTCTATGTCATTATTCATAAAGTAATATATTTTTATTCAAAAGTTTCTGTATTTATTGACAAAAACAAGAAATAAAAAATTGCAGAATATCATTAAAAATGAAAAACACAAAAATTTATGAAGGTGGACACAAAATTTTATAAAATTGAATATAAAATAAACTACATAGATATATACATAAGAGGAAAAACAAAAAAAATAAACAAAAAGTTGTAGAATTTTGTTAAAGATGTAAAATACAGAAATTTATGAGGTTGGACACTAGAATTTCTGAGGTTGAACATAAAATAATTGTATAAACAAAAAAAAAAAAAGAAGTGAAAGAGAAAAGAGAGAAGTAGAGAAAGAACGTAGTTTTTTTATGTTATTTTTTAGGGTTATGCGATTTTCATTAAAAATTGTTGTGTTTATTATCAAAGAAAAGAGAAAAAAATGAAAAAAAAGATTGCAAAATTCTATAATAAATGAATTACACGAAAATTTTAAACTACGAAATGCAGAAATTAATTTTTTATTTTATTGTTGAATTTTTTTTTTAGTTTTTTTGTTGTTCTTGTCTTTTGTTTTTTTATTTTGTATTTTTGGTTTCTCGTGGTTATGCTCTTTTGTTTTGAGAGAGAGAAATACAAAAAATAGAAATATAATGCAAAAGTGAAAGGAGGAAGAGAAATCGCAAAAAGAAGAAAAAAATCGCGACGATGACGCAAACAAAAAAGAAGAAGACACATAGAAAATGCACATAAGAAAAAGAATAGTATATACGTATAATAATGCAAAGTTAGCAGAAAAATTTAAAATAAAAAATAATATAAAAATGAATCAAATTGAATTGATCCAGAGATTTACTCAGTTATTTGTTTAAATAAATGTTGATGATTTAAATCTCATCTTATAAATACAGTCATCTATTAATCTACAATAAATTCTTAATAGAACTTTGATTCGTTACGATTTATTCTTTAACCTATCGAATTATATAATTAATTACATATAAAATATTGTTCATGAGTACAAAGAACTATTTACAAACGCATTATTTAAAAAGTATATAAACGGAACACGAGTTTGTGGAGTAATAGTAATAATAATATTGTAATCTGCAAAAGTTCGGAAGTTGACATGTCTAATCGTTTTGTTCATGAAAAACAAGGCACTATCTGAATTTATCTTTCACTTTAGACAATTCCACTTTGGTAGGTGTTTCGTTTTATAGGGTAATGATGAGTAATGACCAAAACCTTAAAACCGTGTTAGTCAATAATAATAACCATCACATGATTGAGGACATCATCCATAAGGATAAATGCTAGAGCAAATTATTGTTTCTCGTAATGTAAAAGAAAAAAAAAATGATATGGAACTTTTCATTTGTTTCTAGTTATATAGTAAATTATCCAAAGTACAAAAAAATTGATAAAAATACTGACCAAAAATAACTTTAAAAATTATAAACAATAAAAAAATAGATTCCAAATATTTAAAATTCAACAATACAAACAATTATCCCATAATAACTTTATAAAAGAAGATGTGTTTGAGGGAGAGAAAGTAAGCAGTGATCTTAAAAAAAAGAGCGCGTAGAGCGCAATAAGATTGATCTTCATAGGGCGCGTATGGCACAATAAAAATGGTCTTCAGAAGACGCGTAGAGCACAATAAGAGATGGTGCGTAGAGCGCGGTTAAAAAAGAGGGCGCGTAGAGTGCGATAAAAATAAGGGCGCGTGGAGTGCAATAAGAGTGCAGATGGAACTGCTAAAATAGAGTGTTAATTGAACTGCTTAAACAGAATGCAGACATGACTGTTGAACACAGAATGCAGATGGAATTGCCGGAAGAAGACACAGATGGAACTGTCGGAAGAAGGAGACGACAGGCCATAATAACTATTCTATGAATGATAGTTGTTTTCTGTTAGAACATTGGTAACCAAGACTAATGCTAGATTTTTACTTGGATGGATGTAATAGAGATTGGTTGGATTTTGAGCTAAATTTAAAGATTGATTATTCATTGTAGGGGGAGGTTGAAAAAGAAGTAGGATGATTTCTCACCAGAAATATGATAGCTTATGTATCCTCTTCAAGGAGGATACTAAAACTCTGATACCATAATAAAACTATGAAAGAATGAGATAAAAAAAGATGAAGAATATTGTACTTTGTATTTCTTAATTGATTGAATTAAATTGTAAATTATGAAGGTAAAACTATATATATATATAGAACTTGGCCTATGAAAGATAAAAGCAAATAAAGATAAGATAAGAACAAATAAATATAAGATAAAGATAAGATATAATGAAATAATAAAGACTAAAATTATAACTGAATTTATGTATTCTGTTGGACTGAATTTATGGGTCATGAGACTTCTTTATTGTTGTCATGGGTTAAGGTGGAAGAGTAATTTAATATGGTATCAGAGCTTCCGAAAATTTTCAAGGCGATTATCGCTTCACTGAAAGGATTTGATGTAACTTTTGTGATGTAGAGGAAGTTAACAAAGACAGACTTGGAGCCTAATAACAGTCAGTTAGCGATACCGGAGGAGCAGATAAACGAGCAGTGCAAATTCTTGGCACACAAAAATGCAGAGATTACGAGGATTCTTGAGGTTCGAGATGGGAAGGGGCGGCTGATTGAGATGGAAATAGGAATCATAGAACCGTCGAATGAAGTGTGCCATGATCAAGTTTTGAAGAAGTGGAATATGATCTCTGCATCAACTTATAATCTAGCGAGTTCTTCGTGGTGCGACATTGTTAGGATGAATCATCTTAAGAAAGTTCATCTTTTCAACATTTGGTGCTTCAATGATGCCGCCAATAAGTTTTATTTTCTTCTCTATCATGTAGGCTCTGAACCCTTCGAGCCTTACAATGAAATCAAGATTTAGCAGTTAGTTGTAGGGTTTAAAAAGGAAGGGTAATATAAGTATTTGAGTAAACTACCATTTGTACCCACGAAAGTTGAAAACGCTGACACATCTACCCATAAAAAAAAGGAAATTACCATTTGTACCCATAAAACATGAATTCCATATAACAAAATTATCCAAACACTAAAAAATCACATAAAAATCCCAAATTACCCTTATCATCATCTGCATCATCTTTTCCCCTCCACCACCACCACCACCACTAACCCATCCTCTCTCTCTCTCCCTCCATTTTCTAAGCTCGTCGCCGCCGCCAGAGTCTTGTTAACTCTGTCAACTCCTTCCTTTCTCTCTTTCTCTCTCTTCCCTTCTATGATTTGCTTCTCTCTCTCTTCTACTTTTTTGAATGGTTGCGTGATGTAGGTTTGGTTGTCTCTGGGTTTGCAGATTGGCGAAGAGCGGGTGGAACCGCAGACTGGACATGGGCTGGATCAGAGCTCTGTGTCAACGAGAGATGGAGGGCTAGTTGGAACGGGTTGGGGCAGCGGTAGCGATCAGGCAGCGGCGGCGGCTCTAGAGTTGCGAAAGGCGGCGAAAACAGAAGGCGACGGTGGTCCTAGGCTCGCGGAGGTGAGGCGAGGGGAAGAAGAAGAAAGAGAGAGGGAAAGGGTGAAGGAGGAAAGAAAGGGGGAAAGGACGCGGTGGCAGCGAATGGAGGTTGGGTGGGACTTGACGGCGCCAGCGACTATTGAGTGCCGCGGTGGTGGTTACGTAGAGGAGCAGAGAAGGGAACAAGGGTGAGAAGGGGTGAGAGAGAGGAAGAAGAGAGGAAATCGGGTGAAGGGGTGACAACTTGGTGGTCGCCGGTGGTGGTGCGGTGGTCTGAGACAATTTGCTTTTTCTATTGTTGTTGTTGTTGCTTTATGTGAAGAAAATAATAATGGAGGTATAGTGGTGGTAGTGGTGATAATAGTGATGAAGGAAATGAGGTGGTGGTGCCTTTGAACTCAAAGTTTGGCTCAGGCGAGGAAGAGACAGGGAAGGAGAGAAGGAGAGGTGGATGATGCGGATGATGATAATGGTAATTTGTGGTTTTTATGTGATTTTTGAGTGTTTGGATCATTTTGTTATATGAAATTCATGTTTTATGGGTACAAATGGTAATTTTCTTTTTTTATGGGTAGATGTGTCAGCGTTTTCAACTTTCGTGGGTAGAAATGGTAGTTTACTCTAAGTATTTTAATGAAATTAGGGATAAAAAGGTAAATAGAGATTGGATAAATACTATAGTATAAAGATTGTTAGGCTATTTCATTCTTTCATTAGGATTTTAATGGCAATGCTTAGAGGCTAACCCAGATTTAGGTTTCAAAACCATTGTATACAAATAATTTTTGTAAGAAGTCAAGAACCTTCAACTATCTACATTGAACTTTTTATAAATTAAATGCTAAAAAAAACTATGAAAGAATGAGATAAGAAAAGATGAAGAATATTGTACTTTGTATTTCTTGATTGATTGAATTGAATTGAATTGTAAATTATGAAGATAAAACTAAATATATATAGAACATTGGCCTATGAAAGATAAAAGCAAATAAAGATAAGATAAGAACAAATAAATATAAGATAAAGATAAGATAAGATAAAATATTAAAGATTAAAATTATAACTGAATTTATGTATTCTGTTGGATTGAATTTGTGGGTCACGAGACTTTTTTATTATTGTCATGGATTAAGGTGAAAGAGTAGTTTAATACCCCTAATTCACATTGAAAACTATATTTTTTGGACCTATACATCCAAATTCTTTTTCTTTTTTGCATGAGCTTTTATTTTTATTTTTTTATTTTTTTTGTAATTTGACTAACTTCTCAGCTTGGGTTTTCCTGTTCAGAGCTTTTTTCTCATAAGATTTTTTTTTTTTTTACTTGTTTATACGATTAAAACTAAAACTATTAAACAAAGAAGAAGCCCATCACTAAAAACTAACTGATAGAAATATTTTTGTTTCAACTGGTAAGGCCCCATGACTAAAAAATTGTACGTAAGGCCCAAATTAAAGTAGTACGTTTTTAATACCAAAAAAAGAAATTTACGTATAAGATCCGAGAAATAAAGTGTACTAAGGGCACATTTTAATACAAAAAAAAAGCCTATTAACACATCAAGGAAAATCATCAAAGATTAAAAAGAGTTGTTAGCAATATTCTAAAAATCGGACTGAACCAGTCAATCGAACTGGTCGAATGAAAAATCGTCGCTAATTGATTCGGTCCATAAAAAAATCAGCAGAGTCAAAAACCGATGTGGAATTGGAAAACTTGCTGAAAACCAATCCGTTTAATTGAACCGTAAACCAATCGGTTTCTAAAAACACTTCTTAAACGGTGTCGTTTGAATTTAAAAGAAATATAAAATAAAAAATTAATAAAACAGAAAACAATTCAAACTCCAAATTCTTAAAATAACATCTAGTCTCCAGAAATTAAAAATAAAAAACAAGAATATGGAAGAATTAGAAAAAAATTAAACTGCGGGCAGAGCTCAAAAGGCAAGGTGGAGCTTAAGGCGGCAGACAAGGCAGAAAAGCAAAAACAAATCTCAAGGCAAACAAGACAAAACTTGAGGCAGAAAATCTGAGGCGGTGGAGCAACAGCAACTAGTGGGCATAAAATATATTTTCTCGGGAAGAGAGAATCACATTGTTGTTGGCTTCTTATTGCGCTTCCTATTATTATTTATTGTGCCTCTTATTTGTTAGGATTTAGATCCTCTAAAATTTAAATTTTGTTTTAGAAAATAAAATATAAGTTAAAAAATAAAATATAAATTTTTATTAAAATTATTAATTTTATAGATAGAATCAATAATAAATATAAAAAAAAATTATTTTAAAAAAAAATTATATTTTATTTTATAAAATAAAATTCAAATTTTAAAAGATTCAAATTTTATTTGTTATGGACGAAGAGTACTAGAGTTACACACTTCGCAGACAATGGATTTTTTTAATTTTCTTTTTTCAATTATTTGATATAATGTAATTTGTCATCTTAGAGATTCTAATATGTTTTACATATTCCAAACGTCTTAATTCCAATTAACGCAGTTTTAATTAATCAATTTTTTTAATTTATTCTTTTAAATTTTACATTAAGAATCAAACTAAAATTCATTTAAGATCAAAACAATATTTTACTCTTCTTTAAATTTATCTTTTTATCTCCTTAATTTTTTTTTTCATCCACTACTTTGTTAGTTCCCTAACAAAACAAAACCGCTTTTATAATAAGTCAACATATTTATGACTAAAGACCTTCAAAGTTTGATACGGCGAGATATAATCAAGTATTAGAATACTAATTTACACAAAGCACGATGACAGAGATATGCATGACGATTACCTACATTTGTATACTATGCTAATGACAACAGTCCACTACTTTGAAGAGAGGATGAAGATTACATAAGGATTACATAGGATTAGGGATTTTACTTGACGTGCAAATATTCAAGGCTAGAACCATGTAAAAAGAGGGAAAACAGAAAATTCCGCATTGTGTGCTCCAATGGTTCTCAGATTTTACATTGTTTTACTTACTCGTCGCCCATGGCCAACTCCAAGGCATAGTCATCTCTCTCCTGTAACGCATTAGAAGTCACACAATCAAATAAATGAAAAAGTAGAGGGGAAGCTATCTAGTTTCCCTTTTTTTTCTCTAATAGTTTCCAAAAAGATTAAAGGTGCATTTAGTTTGCATTTTCATCTTATGTTTTTGTTTTTAATGTTTTCTGTTTTTAAGATTTGGTGAAGGAAAAAAAAAATTAGAAGTGAAAATAGAAAATAAGATTTTATTGTTTTAATTGTTATTCTTTTTTTCTTCAAAAAATCCTGAAAACACAAAACATTAAAAATAAAAATAGAAAATGTAAACGCAAACCAAATACACCCTCGTCACCAAAAAAAAACCAAATACACCCTAAGAATTCAAGAGCCAACTGAACATACCACTGGTCCTCGGGCGAAATACCGTCCGAACTGAAGCCAATATACCTGTATATGCCATGGATTTATCGTCGTATTCATGATTCAATAACAAATAATAAGAACGATGATAACGATTTGATTAGGCCTCCAATTCAATTTACAGGAGAGAAGTTTACATATTAAAATATATGTTTAGTTGGGGTTAAAAATGGAATGGGAATCTTTTAGATGGGTTTGATTTTCCAACCCTCAACCAAACATACCCTAAAAGATCGAAATGGAAATCACAAAGCAGTGATGACAAAGTGAAAGCTGTGATTGGTGTTCCTTCTCATTACCTCATCTTCATCTTGCGTTTCTACTTCAACGTCCGTGGATGGGAACCCCACACAAAGAAGTGCATAGCCCTGAAGAAAAATTCCATACACTTGTCTAGCTCAGCAATAAAAGGCAGTGGAATTTGCAAAAACATGCATGGCATGTTGATCAAAGTTGTTAACGAATGAAGGAATGAATGATAAAGAAAAAGAAAGGAAAGCAAACCATAAACTGGACAATATCTTTGTTCAGTTGTACATACAGAATAGTAACCAAAAAAGCAAACTGTTAAACATGCATGTAATAGTAACAAAAATATACATAAACCCCTTCAGACTATGTTTCAGTTTCATTATTGGAATAGACCCCAAAATAAAAATAAAAACACAATGAAGAATACAAATCTTCAGTCTAGAACAATGTGTGAGAAACAGAACCGATTAATTGAATGTTCTGTAGAAGTGTGGAAGTAATAGGCTCATAATTGTTACAAACTCTTACAAATTTTGATTCTCTAATATTATAATTGAAGTTACTAAAATAACTAAAGGAACATATTAATTACAACTTCAGTGCAATGTGAGCACTATGGCATAAACACAATACCTTCGATCCTCTTAGGTGCCCAAAAGAATAAGGTAAAATTTAACAGGGTTAGACACATGGCACATGCTAATACTAAGGTCTTATTTATTAGATTATCTGGTAGTTCTACACTGAAACAACTGCAACTTCTTCCTCCTCTCATCTCCTCTATTCACAGTTAATATAAAGAGCAAGGTAGACAGTGAGATTCAGCACTAATGAAGTTGCTGTCTTCTGACTTGGAGCTCACAAGTTCAAATCCAGGAAGCTATTTCTCTGTTACTGCTTAAACTTTCTCTTCTTTTTTCCTTCCCCCCTCCTCAAATCATGGTTGATATGACCTTTTACCTTTCAAAATTTAATAATGACAATAAAAGACTCTCATTCTACTCTTTGGAACCATCCAATATATTTCGGGGGGAAATGCATTGAAGTATGCCACAATAAAATCATGATAGGATCCGCACAGTTCACACAAATTCAAGGAAAAATAATGGGATATAGTACAGCATCCAAGTCTTGTTTGACTACAACTACATGCATTAGGGGATCTCATAATATTCGAGTCTAAATCATACTAACATCTAAGTCATTAGCAATTGAATCTACTTTGATAGTTTCCCTAATGATTTTTCTGTCACCCTCTACCTCTAACTATTGGACTACCAGTCTACCCTCCATCTACTCTACACTATCATAACTAAGGTCTCTAAGGGTCTTCTCCAAACATGTTCAAATCAACTAAAGTAAGATATACCATCTCTCTACCCCAACTTTTTTTTCTATAGTAAACTCATTCATAAATCTCTGGATCCATCTGGAGTGTTCACTTGCTAATCATGTATCATGTGCCTCACTCAACTGTTTCCACATATACAGTCATGGTAATTGGCGATTTTTAATTGTGCGTCACATCACCTTGCAGATATTTAGCATCGAATGGAGTACCTAGGCGTCAAGGGAGAGATGCCTGATTAAGAATCACCCGTCAAGTATTATCATATCAATACTGCATATTCCAAACTGCCACTTCTTCCTCCTCTCTTTTGCTCTAGAGTATTTTATCATGTCCAATATCATCTTTATTTTTCAATATTATGACTACAAGAAAATGATTTATTGCGGAAGACCTGTTCTCTTCTTTTGGCATCATCCAGTAGTTCATGAGAAAATTGCATAAAAGAATCTAATAATAAAATCACAACTACAAGAGATTAAGTCAAAATTACTGGTTCATCCGTGTAATGAAAAATAGATTAGAATAAAGAAGTCAAGCATGCCTTTTCTTTCAATTCAGCAGATATCCCAAGTGCCTCTGGCTGTCTAATCTGTCCATTCTTTATACGTACAGCACAGCTAGTACAACAACCTGCCAGCACAAAGTTTCAACAAAGAGTATCAAGAAGCTAGTAGTAGCATCAAATGAGTTGACTTCAACGTAGATGGTCATAGAAGCAGCAAAAAGAACAAGTATGAAGTATCACAGATGAACTGTGCCATATATATAATCTTGACTATGGTAATTTAGCAATAAATATAAAGAATCAAATGAAACCCTAAAACTACATAGAATAGTCATAATTGTCTTTGTTCCTACAGGAGATAAAAGTTTCTGAACTTTTACCCGTTTGAAGAAATGGAATCTACCAACAACAAAAGTCATTTCTAACAGAATGAAAAACCAAGTGCGACGGGTTAATTATAAACCACAACAAACTTTGCGTTACTTTCAAAAACATAATAAAGTAAGTAATAATGTTAAGAAATGTTGGAGCCTCAAAATTGAAATAATAAAAACTGAAGAGCATAGTCCCTTGAAAGGTTAAAAGGGTAAAGATATCAAATTTGGAAATATAGCATCCAGGCATACTAGTTATGGATGATGATTACTGCAGATTTAAATTAATTGATTTATGGATATATAAGAAAATCATGATACAACTAAAAACTCAAATGAAGTAGGTGTATAGATCAAAGGAGCCTGAAACAGGGCCAGTGGAGGACTTTATTAGATGATTTATATAGTTTGTATGAGAAATAGTTACAGGATATGCAAAATGTAGCAGCCAATGCTAGTGATATCAGCAATAAGGAACCTTGTAAATAATGTAACAGAACATTAGATAAGTAGCAAGGGAGTCAATAGAGTCATAGGTTCATTAACGATGAAGCATGTATACTGACACGGATACTCAATACGGACATGTAGACAAACCAAACTTTTAAAATGCATGACATGGAAACAGATGTGTATAAATTTTGAAGATTTATTCGGTATTCAAGTATTTATAAATGTCAAACTACCAATATAGATGTTTCTAGACCTTATTATCATTTTGTGCAATTCACGTTTGAAGTATAATTGATCAACAATAGATATAGTTATGTCTCGTGTTGTATGAGTGTCTTTGAATGTCAGACATTCACACATGGACATCTTGCTTAGTTGGTGTGTCTATGTTCTATATAGCTTATAAATGATCTTTAAAGCAGACATTATGACTTTTGTATGATCAATAAACTTTAGGAAGGTTCTTCCTGTCATCAAACCCCAAATAACAATAAAATTCTAGCGAGTAATCTCCAATGCCAATGGCAGTGGCCCCAAAATGGATAAATGGTGAAATCTTTGGATTAAGATCACTAGACAAATAGAAGGCACAAAAAGATTCAATTCTATCCAAGGTATTATCCTCACTTCAGTTAAGACCAGACCAATCCAAAACAAGGTAACACAAATTAATATACATATATTTCATCAAATTTAATTTTGAAGCACAAAGCCGTTCAACACGACCATCCAATCACATAACGTAGCCAATATGGTGCCTTTACATTTACCGTGTGAATAGTCATCCTAAAGAAAAGATGCGATTGGACACTGTTTTAAAAACGTTTAAGGCTGTCATTACATCAAAATTAAGCTCATATGATCAGTAAGAATTAAGAAAGGAGGGAACAGTACCATGTCTGCAGGCAAACGGAAGGGTAATGTTCTGAGATTCAGCAGTGTGTAATATATACTGATCCTGCATTTCACAATAATCAACCAACCACACATGAATTTGTTTCTAAAATATTCAGCGAAATTGAGAATTATGCTGGAGGCGGAAGAAGGAAGAGAAAAAAAAACCTCAGGAACCACGAACTCGTGAACGATTCCTCTTTGTGTATCATGGACGGTGACCTTGTGAGTAGGAACCTCACCGGACGGTGACGAGTAAGCAGTTGGGGGGGTCACATCCACCTGCGTCCGGAGCTCCGCCCTCGCCGCCGAGGTGGACTTGCGGCGGTTTGTGAAAGCAGCGGTGTAGAAAGCGTTAGAAGCAGAAGATTGGTGGTTTGAGAATGGAATGCAGCAGTTACAGGGAATTCGAAGAGCCATGTTGTGGTGGCTGCTGCTGCTGCTGGTTATCGTTCTCTAACACAAACAAACACACTCAGCGACGGATAAGGAAGCCGCTTCAGGAACCGTTGGTTCTGTTTACTTCCAATTGATGTTGGACATGTGTGCACTCTTACATTCTTCTCTATATTTTTATTTTTTTTTCTTATACATGTAAAAATTCAGGCACAGTCAATTTTGCTCCATAATTGAAAGTCGTTAAATGAAAATTTAATTAAATTAGTTAAATTATTTAATGATTTTCAACTATTAACTTTACGTAAAGTTAATTACAACTAAATTTTCACCTATTAATCAAATATCTCACTACAAATCATACGGACGGTTAGAAAAGTCTAGGAGGCCATGTAACTAGTAAAAAAAAGTGAGTCATTGGATGAAATCTCACACCAATCTCACTATTAAAACCATCATTGATAACTATTTGATAACTACAAATCACAAAAGTTACTGGCCCTCTAAGATTCCTTTTAACTTAATACTAAACTTTTATTAGTTTAATTTTTTTTCATTGCTATTTTTGTTATTATTTTATACCATGTCATAAATTTAAAAAAACAAATCTTGTTTTTTAATTCAATGCAATACTTAATATATCAGTTCAATTAAACATGAAATTATTTTATTTGAATAATATATAGGATTTTAAAAGAAAAAAGAATGAATACTAAATAACTAATTTAACTATGACAACAATAATTTATTGTACAACGGAGTACTAAAATTACTTATAAAAAAATTATATTTTTATAAATTTATTTATAAAAGATTATTTTATTATATTATATTTGATCTAATCATTATAACTTGGTTAAATTTAAAATCTACCTCAAAAAAATAATTATTTTTTTATTTGATTAACAATAGGGTCGAATGTCCCAGAAAAAACAATCTCAACAAATTATTTTAAAAAAAGAGGTGTTTGTAGTATGAGCATAAAAACATAGAAAAATACGAAAAGGCGTATTAAAATAATTATGACAACCGAATTGTAAATTATGATAAAAATGAGTTAGTCTATGAGGACAAAAATTAGTTTTTCTGAATTGGTAGTTAATCTTCTAACTGTTTAATCTGCTACATCTCTTTTTAATAGTCGAAACAAGAGTTCTTAAAGAATGCAAATTAATATCATCATGAAGACAGAATTTAGCTGCTACAATTAAGTTCAATATTTCAATAGATAAATTAACATAACCAAGATTCATGACAAAGTTAATACCCAACAAGATACCCATAACTCCGATAAAGTCATAATACCACAAGCTAAATTCGCATTAAAATAAGCCAGGAATCTTCCCTCATGATCTCTAATAATAGCCTCACAAGTGGCATTTCTATTGTTAAAAACTAAATCAGTAGTCAATTTAACAAAAAATAACTCTGGCATATGCCATCTGATTTGCTTCTTAGTAAAATTACCCACTGTTTCGAGGGTTACCTAAAACATTGATTTGGGTCTGAACGTGAGTTCCAGACTCTTTGTGGGGCAGCGTTCGACTTATTCCAGTGTTGAGATGCCGTCGTTTGAGTTTCTTGTGAGGAGGTGGAGATGGTATCTGTAAGAGACTTTGATACTTAAGTTAGCAAGGATTTTAGACAGGTTTTTAGTAAATTAGAACGTGAATATACCTGAAGAGTGTCAGTATATTTATAGTAGAGCTGTTAACCACCTTTGTTGGAGTAGTTCCACCTTTATTGGTGGATATCCGTTCCCTTTATCTTGGACTTTTGTTAAGATCTATCTTTTAGGAAGATAAAGATAGTAAGAGAGATTCAGGAAGGCAATTACTTGTAAGCGCGTATCCAATCTCTTTCACCATGCCCGACCTCTTTTTAAGAGGTCGGCAATGTAGTGAAGGCCATCCTTTTTGGGTGGGCCTTTCTTGCTTATTAGGTCTAGCTTTATGTTTTGGGTCAGGATATGAACAGTATCCCTGGTTGAGTCTGAGCTTTCAAGAGGTCGAGCTCAAGTAATTTGAGACCTCAGCTTCAACGTCGGGTACCCCTGCATTCACGAGGTTGAGTACTCGATGTGTTTCAAACTTTTGAACATTACTGCATTAAATGGGGGGTGATCTTTGCACGGCAGTTTTCTTGGAATCCGAACATAGCTTTAAAGAGGGGTATGAAATTATCTTTTTTGCCTCTTCTCCTTTTTAAAGTGTTTGTGCGCTCTTTATTTTCTCCTTTTTCTCATTTCTGAAAGTACTTCATTTGCTCCATTCTTCATAAAGAATCCCTCTTGTTCGTCTCACAACTGTTTCCCATTTTTCAAGATTTTTTATCTTGATTTGTTTGGAAAAGTTTTTTGGCGAAGAGGATCGTTCGTGATTTGCTGTTTGGTGTGCCTCTCTTTTTTTTGAATCTTATCAAGGTTGATGTCTTATTTACTTTTGTTAGTAATCTTGTACTCTGTTGTCAAGAAACGGCTCTGAATGGTCCCTGAATAGTAGCATTGACATTGGGATTTTACTTTTGTTGTCGATATTTGTGCTTTGGAATTTCTTTAATAACTTGTTTAACTGTTGTTACTATTTTTGTCGTTGGATATTACTTAGTACGAACGTTTGATTGTGTTTCTGAAATTTGGAGGAACTTGTTATCGTTTGTGACTTGTTGAATGTATTTGTGTTACCCCCAATGGTGTTGCTAATGGTAGTGTAGGAGGGACACCATTTTTATGCTTTCTGTTCTTAAAAGGTCTTTTTGAAATCGCGTTATGTGTTTTGTTACTTTGTCCAACTTCTTTTTACTGTGGCCGAGCTCTTTAATGATGACTTGGTTATTTTGTATTTGTAGGGATAGTTTTTATGTCTTGGTCTGTAATTATCAACATGTCATCAAAGGTCCCACCTTTTTTGTTATCTTGGGTAGATAGTATTGTGTTTCTTCCTATTCCCGTAGTTGACAAAGAGTTTGTAGATGTATTCTGTAGACACCATAAAATATGTGAAAGTCAGGAGGATGAGCGGAATTATGAGTTAGTAGTGTTAGATCCTGAGGAGAGAGTGTGTTTCTCTCCTTTTGACAACTTGGAATGCCCATTTTTCTATGCATATGATTGCTTCTTTACCAAATTAGGCATTAAACTTCCTTTTTCTGACTTTGAGGCGAACATCCTCTAGACCTGTAATGTCGCTCCTACCCAACTTCACCTGAATTCTTGGGCTTTTCTCAAAATGTACTAATTTTTGTGCCAGGAGCTCGATGTCCGACCTCCCCTCAAGGTATTTTTTACCTCTTTTTCTTGACCAAACCCGGTCTTCGAAAGAGTTGTCTTGGCTTTCCTTTCATGCTGTTCAGGGTAGAAAACTTTTTTCCATTTTTGATGAATCCTTCCATGACTTCAAAAACTATTTCTTCAAAGTCCGAGCTGTAGAGGGTGTCCGACATTTCTATTTGGATGAGAATGATGAACCTTCCTTTCTATTGTATTGGCAAGAAAAGCTAGTGATAGTCAAGTATAGCGTAGATACCCTAAACGAGCTTGAGAAGTGTATGGTAGACGTGTTGGAAGAGTGTTGGGGCCGGACTCCTCACTTGGATAATAAAAAGTTCTAGCGACCCCAGTCTGCTTCGATTCAAACTAGGTAGTTTTTTTACCTTTAGCTTTAAGATTCTTGGTTGTAATTTGTTTAACTAAGGTGCCCTTTTTATTTTTGTTTTTGTAGAACAAATGGCTCCCAAATCTGCAGTGATGAAACAACTCTGCCAAACCAGGGAAATTGTTGTAGCTCGTGGTATTCAGGAAAAAGAATCCAGGGGTGCTTCCGCCTGACCTTCGCCGAAGAAGTCAGATTCGGGTCCTTCAGCTCAGAAGAAGATTATTTCCACTCCTTTTGTTCGGGTGCCTGACTCCCCTCCAGAGAGTGTCGCTGTCTCCCCTTCTCCTTCATCTTCAGAGCCACCTCCTAAAAGGCAAAAAATTGCCGAAGAGGTGAGCATTTATGATAAAGGATTTGACAGGATTGCCTGGAGTGAGAGGAATATTCTCCCTCATAGTTGCTTCAGCATGGATGATGTGGCTATAAATATACTCTTGCTTTGTGATAATATGAGTGTTATAAATATTTTCAAAAATTCTATTTTTTACTCAAAAACAAAGCACATTGAAGTGAGATATCACTCTATTAGAGAGCATGTTCAAAAAGGTAATATTGACATTCAATTTGTGAAATCGAAAAAACAACTTGCTGATATATTCTCTAAGCCATTAGTTAAGGACTGATTTTGTAAACTAAAAACTACTTTGAAAATCATTCACTCTGAATATTTGAATTAATTTTACTAATGTTCTTTTTTGAGAATTTTGTCTCCTTGGTCGTTATGAGACATTTTTGGACAGATGATGAATTTTTGAAAGTTTGTTAAAGTTGTTATCTGATTTTTTCGAAATGAGATATGATGTGGCTAAGTTGTTTTTTTATTCCTTGTGGTCTCTTGTGTTTTCTTAAAACACTTTATTGGGCTGAAGGTCTCTTGTATTTTCTTATTTTATCTTTTCTTAAAAATAAAAGTTTTTTTTTTGTGATTCTATTAGTACTATCTTTTCATACTTTATTCACACTTTTTTTTTCAAACATATTTTAATTATTTGCTAATCAGTTTTCTTTTGTTTTTCAAGCTTTTCAACAAGATGTAACATTTGATTTTCACAAGTCTCTAACACATTATTTTGCAAATTCGATTTTTGTTTTTTCTACTTACCTTGATGACAAAGGGAAGAAAAATGTATATACGAGGCTTGTTTAGGTTATTGGTTATTAATTTTTATTATTCTTATGATTATAGACTGAACTCATTTGATTTTAAGTTAATTGAACTTTATGAAATTTTATGTGCTTATGTTTATGTTGTGGCTATATCTCTGCTGCTAAAGTTTTGCATATCATGCTGCTATACAAGTAAATTTTTAAAGGTTTGTAATATTTGCTTGTATGAATTGTTCTGTGTATGTATCCCTAAAATTGTAGAGAAATTCACATTAAAGGAGAGCATCTCTTATGAAAGAATGGGGAGCACTTCAACATTTGGATTGGTATCATAAATTTTTTTTTATTTTAATTCTTTTGATTAATACCTCATATATTATATTTATCATCAAGATTCAAGAAAGAGATTGTTGATTTTAGAAAATAATAAACTTTGATTTGATTATGACAAACATATTTGCTTAAATTTGAAAGCCCAAAAGTTATTCAATGTGTGTGTTTATAGTGCAGGTCCAAATCAATTTTTGTTTGCCCAATAAAAAAAATAACTTGACTATGATGTTGGTATATAAACTAATAATGCAAACAATTAACTTGGGTTGGTTGAGTTGGTCAGCTCATTCGTCCGCTTAAGCAAGTGTCGTGGGTTTGATCCACGACGAATTAGTCCTTGACCTTTAAGACAGGTGGACGTGACACACGTATATATCTCGTTTACAGTGTCAACAAGATATATGTATTTAAAAAAAATTGAAAATAATAAAAAATATTAATAATATCAATAATCCAAACTTTAGCATGTAATTAGTACATAAGGAAAGTTCCATAATGGGAATAAATACGGTAATTGTGTTAGTCTTTGGCCTTTAAGACAGGTGGACGTGACACGTATATATCTCGTTTACAGTGTCAACGAGATATATGTATTTAAAAAAAATTAAAAATAATAAAAAATATTAATAATATCAATAATCCAAATTTTAGCATGTAATTAGTACATAAGGAAAATTCCATAATGGGAATAAATACGGTAATTGTGTTAGTCCTTGGCCTTTAAGACAGGTGGACATGACACATATATATCTCGTTTACAGTGTCAACGAGATATATGTATTTAAAAAAAAATTGAAAATAATAAAAAATATTAATAATATCAATAATTCAAACTTTAGCATGTAATTAGTACATAAGGAAAGTTCCATAATTGGAATAAATACGGTAATTGTGCACACTTCTAAAAATTGAAAGAGAAGATAACGTGAGAGATAATGTTCTCTTCCTACTATCTCCATCAATCTCTTCTAATAATTGGCAAACGGTTCTCATGTGTTTTATTTATTGTGCATCAACTTCATGTTTCTCTTATTTCCATTTTAATCTTTTCTACCAACCTTTTTATGAACTAATTACATGCTAAAAGTTTGGATTATTGATATTATTAATATTTTTTATTATTTTTAAATTTAAAAAAAATATACATATATCTCGTTTACATTGTAAAAAAAGTATTTATTTTGGTAAATATTTTTTAAATTATTTATTTCGGTAATTATTATAATTATTTTATTTATTAAAATAAAAAACCCCAACCTTTCATCAAATAATTATTTTTTGAAAAAGTCAAATAACAAAGCCAAAGATAAAATCAAAATACTAATTTGGTTTAGAAAAAAAAGTGTTGCAGCTATGATAACCAAATGTGCAAACAAACAGCCTTTTGAAGCTACTTTTAGGTTGTTGCATCTCGAAAAAGAAGAAAAAAAAGGGTTCTCCTTTTTCAAATCAAACTGAAGGATAAAAGATGAAATTTGGAGTCAAAGCTTAAAGATCAAGAGTACTAATCTTGTAAGTACTTTAAAGACATTATGACAGCAAAAATCCAAGCATGATCATGTTGCTGCTACAACAATATTGTTCTGCAACTTTGCGCCTCTACTACCTCTGCATTTTTGCTCTAATTCTAAGAGAAGAGGATAGGCTCAATGTTGTCTTTGTGCTCAAACCTTGTTCCAAGGACCACTTTAAGTTTTGGAAATATTGTCCCTATAAAAAAAAAGGAAGAATCGGCTAAGAATTGAAGGTAAAGAGTGAGAATTGAAAATTTGAGTTTTTCATATCTTTTAACTTTTAAGTTATTCACATATTCTCCTTCATGTAGTTATATTGAATATTTTCTTTTTTCAGTGAGTCTTTCTTTAATTTCTCATGGTAAAAGACATCAAGTGAAATATTTAAAAAAATCATATGAGAAAAAAAATAAGAAGAGTTAAACTTGAAAAAAAAAAGTTATTAAATATGATAATTTTTTTTGATGTATTTTTTGTCTTGTGTCATGAGAAATTTTTCTTATAAAATTGGGTTAACACTTACTATTGAGAGTCTAGATTGAGAGTCTAATCGAAATAAGTTTGGTTAGAAGCTTGTATGTTTTTGGATAGGATTAAAAAAAATCCTAAAAAATTAGTGTTTGTAATCTTAAAAAGACTAATAAAAATTTTACCATAATTATAACAGAGACTAAAATAATTTTACCTATTGTATTATGCTAATGCAAACACAATAATAACAAAATTTTAATTTGTTATGGTGTTCAAGGATTAAAAGATAAAAAACAACTCTAGATTCAATCTTTTCTTTGATGTAGATCATTAAAAACCTTCAAGTCTCACCATTCTACAAGTGATATGGTATAAAATATACTCTTGTTATCTTATAGTTTTTTCCTTCAAGTTTACTCATTTCATACATCTCAACAATAATGCTTTTTTTTTTCCCATGAACTTTTATTTTTCTGTAATAATAACTGCACCATACTATTCATTATTCAATTATACTAACATTATTTACTTTGAATAATTGCAGAGCATGAGACACGAGACATACATAAAAGTAAAACTGTGACGGTTGGCTTCAAAGTCAAACGTTAACGGTTAATCTTTCCACTGTGTTCGTGTATATTCGTCACTATATCTGTTCTTGAAAATAGTTATGTTCTCTAAACTACCGGTTACTCTTTTTTACATATTATGCCAAATCGATACATTCACATGAAAAATCAACATATAATTATTTCCTTATGCTAATATCTTAAATTGCTTTATAGCAGGTCTAAACGTTGAGATAAATAATAATCACACAATTCCAATTGAATCCAAAATCCATACAAAAATAAGCCAATTCATGACTACATTGTAAGTTTGTAACAAATACAATATTCAATTCTTAAAATAAAGATCACATTAAATTATCAGATCAGTCTCTCACTAATTTAATAAATATAATAGAAGAAAGAAAATAATAATAAGGAAAAGTATAGGTAAATAATGAAAATATTAAACAATGTAAATAATAGATATATTGGATGTTCATTTTACTAGTGTACGGATGGTTATTTTAATATTAAAATTTAAAAGATTAATTTAGAGGTGTAGTGTGTTTTTATTTGATTGGTGGTTGTTCATATTGTTCAACAAAGTCATTGTCCCCCTAATATTCCCTTAATAATAAAATAATAAATGAATGTAATAAAAAATTGATTTGCATCAATAAAAGGTAAACAAGAAATTTTCATATCTCCTCCAATTTCTGAAAAAGGATAAGTTCATAATCTCTATTATTAAGCAACGCAACGTGGCGAGCATTAGATACTTGATGGGCATAGCATTGCTGCATGTTCAACAAGTGTTGGCTGCCGAACGTTCCATCCTCCGAGCAGCTATGTGGTGTCTTCGCTGTTTTGTATCGTCTTCCCTTTCTATGACATGCATATAAATCGAGAATGAAGAAGCACCATAGCCATCTTTGTTGTTGTCGTTGTTGATTGAAGCTCAATAGAAGATACAGAAAAATGAAATCTTCAAAGGAGAAGCTAAGCAACATGGCCAGTGCCGCCAAGGAACACGTTGACATCTGCGGAGCCAAAATTGACGAGAAGGTCCTCTCCATTTAATTTCTTTTTCGGCTTTCTTTCTCGATCTTACCCGTTTGATTAACATCGAGCGGAATTACTTTCTGCAACAAACTCCCATTGATGTTTTACCGACGACAGCAACTCTAATCATTTTCAATTAAACAATCATCTTAATTGATTTATCATTTATTTGATGTTAATATTTTCTTTTCGTTTTTATATTTTTAATCTTTATTTGATGTTAAAAATGTCTTTAATTTTCGTGTCTTTATTCCGAGTCTTATTATCAGTACTCGGCTTTTAAAGGACCAAGCTCTTCCCCGTGAGAAGAGGAGAGTGAGAGAGTGATAAAGTTAGATATTAAACACATTATAGTATTCACCCATAATGAAAATTACAAGGTGAATGGTAACTAATTCTTATTTTATTATTTTATCAAGTTTATATCCTGGCATTGGTAAAATGATAAAGTTAAGAGATAAACACAATATTCACATATAATGGAACTCACGAAGTCAAAGTTACAAACTAATACAAAGTCAATCATATTTTTTTTCTGTTTAAAATAGCGCAGACAGAGAAAGCAAGGGCACGAACAGAGGAGGAGAAAGTGATAGCACATGAGCGCGCAAAGGCGAGAGAAGCAAAGGCAAAAATGGAGTTGCATGAAGCCAAAGCCAGGCATGCAGCCGAGAAGCTAAGCACCAAGCAGGCGCACCTGGACCCTTCCTCGTTTGGAGCACACCATCAGCAGCCCCCAACAACAACGCACCAGCAGCCATTAGGGTCTCTTGCAACGCCTGCTGGAGGAGTCACCAATCCTTCATATCCATTGGGAGGAAATCATCATATCAATAAGCACATTTAGATATATGTGTATGTATACGGTTATACTTAGTTATTCCCCCCACTGATGGCCACTACTACTGTTTCTTTGCGTGTTAGTTTCTGTTTCTGGTTGTTCACATTTTCAGTTGTTAGTTATCGGATATGTAATGTGGGAGCGAGGGGCGTGTTAGCTTTCTTGTATAGTTGTATGTACTTGAGAACGGTTTGTATCTCCTGGTAATAAGTTTTGAATCATAATTTGTGAGAAATGTTTCAACATGTTTTGCTTTATTTGTAGTAAATTGCAAGTACAGTTGATACAAATTGTTGGATTTTTATCTGCAAGGAGAAAGTTTACTCAATTTAGTATTGGGTGAAGTAAATACTGGCTCTATATTTCATAATAAGTGGGTTAGTTTAATACAAAGAAATAAAGGAAATAAAGAATATTTTGATATAATAGTACAAAAATATTTTTGTGATGGTAAGAATTATTTTCATATAAAAGGATATATTCTTAAGAATGAAGTTTTATTAAAAATTATATGTAGATATTTAAATGGGACATTTTAAATTTTAAAATATAAATAAAACATTGCAGTAATATCATTTTAGAAGTATTATAGATTATTAGTTTTGTATTAAAGTGAAATGTGGGTGGCATACGGGTGTGTTTTTGTACTGTTTCTTCTTATAATAACCGACTTGTATAGGATCTGTTTTGCTTCCATTTGTTAGAAGTAAAAAGTTGAGGAAACATTTCAGGTATGCCTTTGTACTTTATTGGTATTTCAGTGTGTCATGTATTTTTAGGTTTTTAGTTTTATATTTATTGTTTATACTCTAGACCGAGTTATAAGGTCCGGGTTGGACGATGGCGAAACGATGGACCTGGTCTAAGGTTGGCTCGTCACCGACTTTTTCATAAAGAGTTCGGCCAAATCACTATAGAGGTCCAACAGGCCCAGAGTAGAGGATCACAGTCCACCTGAAGGCGACTGGCCAAAAGATAGGTGATCTCACCCATAAAAAAGATAAGATAAGATAACAAATTTATCTCGAGGGAGGTCACTTTACATTACTATAAATACACTGGCACACCTAGGTATAACTGATACTGTTTCGAGGGTTACCTGAAACTGTTAGGTCGATCTCGGATGAGATCTGCTGTGGCGGCCGGAGCTGATACGTCCGACTTGTTGGAGGCGGTGGTGGTGCTATTGTAGCTGATCCTTTGTCAACGGAGGGTGGTGGTACCTGCAAGAGACTCCGATACTTAAGTTAGCATGGGCTTTAAGCAGGTTTTTAGAAGAATCAGAGTATGAGTTATACCTGGGCGCTCCAGTGTATTTATAATGGTGTGGAGTGATCTTCCATTGAGATATGATAGTTATCTTATCTTATCTTTGAGTGAAGTCATCTTTATCTTTAAGAGAACCGCCTTATCTTTCTAGGTTTGGGCTTCCTTTAGATTTGGGTTGTGTTCCTCTGTTTGGGCTTACTTGAGCCTCTGTAGTGTTTTGGCCGAACTCTTTTATGAAGAGGTTGGGTAATCCTGATCCGAAGAGGTCGGCCGACTTGTCTTTAACCAGCCCGAGTCATACAGCTCGACCTAGGGCATGAACAGTTCCCCTGCTTGAGTGCGGTCTTCCTTTTGAGGTCGTGTCTTTTTAGACCTCGACCTTTTTTTTGAAGAAGCTGAGCTCGAGCACTCTTTGTTGATCCCGTTGTAGAGCTCCTATTAATGATTTGAATGTAGAGCGTTTTTCTCACTCCTTATAACTACGACGCGCATTTTTGTGTTTTCTTGAAAACGTGCGAGAGTAAATTTCATTAACTCCCTACCGTTTTTCTCTTTGTATCTCACTTTTGAATTTCAAAATTTCTTTTCAGTTTCTCTTCTCTCGCTCACTGCAACTTCTTCTCTTCTCCTTATCCTTCTTGTATTCGCATCTTCGCATTTCTTTTCCTTTACTCGAAAGGTGATTTGCTGGTGTCGCTTCGTTTGTGTGATTCAACTCCTAATCAGTTTATCGTCTCCTTCTTTCCTACAGGTTGGTTTTTCTTCTTCTTTCACTTTTACGCCGTTCTTTTTGTGTTCGCATTATTCTGATTTTGAAGAAGTTTTGGTTTTGCTTGGATTCATGTTTGATGCTTGGAAAGTTTAGATCTTTTTCTGAATTTGTTGCATTTGATCATTGCTGTACTGTGTGCTGTGAGGGTTTCCTCGCTTTTCTGTTAGAGAAGGATTTTGATCTTTCTTCTATTTATCGCTTGAAGTAGTGAACTGTTTTGTTAAAAGGTTGTATCTTTGAGGGTTTGATGTTGCCGGTTTACTGATAGATTGAAGAGATGGTAACTTTGATGTCTCTTTGTGATTTGTGACTTTTCTCTTCGAAGCGTCGCTGTTGAAGGAGGGTTGTTTTCTTGATTGATAGACGTCGAAACGTAGACTTTAGATTTTTTCTGAATCCTTATTCTGTTACTGCCTCCAAAGGATGCCCCTGGACCTTGGTGTGAGTCCTGGGGTTTTCTTTTGTTGCTGTTCCTGCCTTCTAACATTTGTATGTTTTAGTTTGAGTTAAATCTATATTTGTCCGAGCTGCTCTCTTGATTTGTCCGAGCTGTTGATTAGTAATCCATTTTTCTTTTTCTTACTGTAGGACTAGTTGACCCATGTCTTCTCCAAAAATATTGTCGAGATGTCTTCCAAAGTCCCTGAGGGCATGTCTTATTGGCTGGACTCCCTCGTCTTGATGTGCGTTTCTGTGGTTAATTCTGAGTATTGCGTGCAGCTTAGGAGACATCACAGGGTTTGTAGTAGTAGAGATCAGGAGAAAAACTACGAGTTGGTAGCGCCTGACCCTGATGAGAGGGTTTGTTTTCCTTCTCTGACTCAGGGGGAACGTCCCTTCTTTTATGCTTACGATTACTTTTTTTAGCCAAATGAACATCACCATTCCCTTTACTTCCTTTGAGACCGACTTGTTGTGGTCCTATAATGTTGCCCCTTCTCAGCTTCACCCGAACTCGTGGGGCTTCATAAAAGTCTTCCAACTGTTGTGCCAAGAACTGGATGTCCGACCTTCTCAAACTCTATTTCTTTACCTTTTTGTTTTGACGAAACCTGGGGCAGCTAAGAAGAAGGCTTCCTGGATTTCTTTCCGAGCTGCCCAGGGAAAGAAAGTTTTTTCTATGTATGATGAATCTTTTAGGGATTTTAAGAACTATTTCTTCAAGGTCCGAGCTGTTGAAGGAGCTCGGCCCTTCTTTTTGGATGAAAATAATGAACCAGCCTTCCCCCTCTCCTGGCAACAGAATGTAGTAGTGTCTAGGTATACTTGAAAAATGTTGGATGAGATTGAGCAGGCTTTTGTTCATGTACTAGAAGAGAATTGGGGGGAACCTCCTTATCTTGATACGAAGAAGTTATTGGGAAATCCCTCCTTTCTTCGAACTGAATTGGGTAGTTGCCGATTTCTTTACTAGCTTTATCTTTGTTTATTTTGTTTGTTTTGTCGATCCATCTCTTTCTAACTTGCAACTTCGGTTTTGCTGCTTTATCTTTTCAGAGATGGTGAAGACCACTGATTCCATGAAGGCTTTTAAGAGAGCCAGGAAGGCAACAGCTGCCCAGAATATTTCGGCCAAAGGTCCTGGGGAAAGATCTTCCAATGTTACGCTGAAGAGGTCGACCTCGGACACTTCTAGGCCGAGGAAGATCATCCCAACTCCCCAGGTTTGCTTGGCTTCTTCTGATCCTCCCCAGTCGACCTCTGGTGCCGCCTCTCCCTCTGCTACTGGTCTTGCCCCCAAGAAGCAGAAGATTGCTGAACCCTATAATCTGGATGCCCCTAACTTTGACGCTGTGGGGTTTGTTGATGACCAGATTGCCCCCTATGGCCGACTTTCTATGGACGATGTGTCCATCCTGCACCACCTGAATTTTATCACTAGAAGTAGTGTTCGGATGGCGCATATGGGTGCGGCATTGTTTCGCTCGATCCAAGACTCTCCCGTCCATGCGACGAAGGAGTTTATGCTGGAAGCCAAGTCGGAGTATAATCGGATCAAGGGTCTGAAGGACGAGCTGGACGCTAGAATTATTAAGCTGGAGCTGGATCTGGAAAAAGAGAAAGCCCGAGCTACTGTCGCTGTGGCTTCTGCCAAGCTGTCCGAGGAGACAGCACTGCAGCATAAGGAGAGCTATGTCCGTACTTATGGCGAGTTGTTGGAGGCAAGAGAGAGTCTGGAGAATGCTCATGCTAATTATGCTGAGCTTCAGAGTCATCTGGTGGGTAGCGTGACTAATGCATATGAGAATTTGAAGGCTCAGGTCCGAGTTCTTGCTCCCGAGCTCGACTTGAGTCTTTTTAGTTTGGACAATATTGTTGAAGATGGTAAAGTTGTTCCTGCCCCAGATGATGACGAGGATGTAGATCCTCCTCCTAAGCCATCAGCCAATGCTTCTGCTGCTCCAACTTTTTCAACTCCTACAGCTGAGGTCGGCCATCCCGAGCAGACCCTGATGTTCAGATCTTGAACCGGCCGGATGGAACTGTTGATGCTGTCCCGCTTGCGACACGTCCTCCTTTACCTCGGGATGCCGCCACTGGGGAGTTTTTAAAATTTTTTGTAGTTTGTTTGGGTATCTGTATGGCCCGGCTTGTGGGTCTTTGAACTCTATTTTTTGTAATTTTGGATGATTTGACTTTTGTTGACGTTAGGTTTCTTTAGTAACCTTTGTCTTTTTTAAAAAACAAATACTTTTGAGCTCTTGAGGTCGATTTCGAGGTTGCCTTCTTGAGCTTTTATTATAGTATCTTTTTTGCTATATTGGTTGCACCTTTGCCACTTCCATGACTTTTTAGAGTGTGAGAGTCTTGCTGTCCGACCTCTTTTGATTGCCTTTGTTTATTTCCTGCTTTAATCGAAGTGAACTTTGAGGCTAGCTTTGTTTGTCTATTCTTTTTAGTATTCTTTATTGATTTTGGTAAGGTCGTGGCTTTTTGGGTCGAGCTGTGTCCCTTCTAGCGCACGTCTTCTTGTTGGTTGGTTTCTCTCGACAAACCTTCTCGAGTTATTTCTAGTAATTCTCTTTTTTTAATTGGACCTCACCGGGTCTTCTTTTTATGGGTTTACTTTTTATAACTTTGTTGCTTTATTTGGCTTGGGCCGACTTCTTCATGTCGATTCCTTCTAAGTTATTTTTAACAATCCATTTTTGATAAGGGCTGGCCAGGCCTCTTTCTATGGATTATTTTTTATAACTTTGTCATTTTTGGGGGGATTGGTCCGGTTTCTTCATGCCGGTCCTTCCCAAGTTAATTTTAGCAATCCATTCTCAGACCTCGTCGGGCCTTTTTCTATGGATTACTTTTTATAACTTTTGTCGCTTTGGGAGATTGTCCGACTTCTTCATGTCGGTCCTTCCCTAGTTATTTTTAGCAATCCATTTTTTCTCAGACCTCGTCGGGTCTTTTTCTATGGATTACTTTTTATAACTTTTGTCACTTTGAGGGATTGGTCTGACTTCTTCATGTCAGTCCTTCCATAGTTTTTTTTAGCAATCTATTTTTTCTCAGACCTCGTCGGGCCTTTTTCTATAGATTACATTTTATAACTTTTTGCATTAACCTGTTTTTATCGCTTTTTCATCTTGCCAATTTTGTATAAATCTGGCGGTGAGTTTGGTTACTACTTGGTCGACCTTGTCAAAGTCGGGCGGTGAATTTGGTTTTCACCTTTTTGACCTTTGTAGAAATTCGGACGATGAATTTGATTTTCATCGTGGTCGGGCGGTGAGTTTGGTATTCACCTTGCCGACCTGTAGCTTTATAATCGGGCGATGAAGTTTAGCGTTCAGATTAATGCGTCTTGGTAGAGAAACTTTGTAGAAAATCTGAAAAGTTTTATTCCAATAGAAAGTAGACATATAGGCAAATAAAATATATACATATGGGTGTTTACCCCCTTAAGTCAGGCAATCTTACAGATCTTGGCTTGGTGCCTCGTTAAAAAACCTTTTCAGGAAAAAGAGTGCACCTTGACCTAAGATCTTTATTACCTCCTAACTGTAATACCTTCTTAGGTTGCAAGAATGCCATGACCTTGGTAGCTCTCGCCCCTCGAGTTCGGACACCCTATAGTAGCCTGATGAGCGGATAATTTATACGCTTTTTGGCATTATTTTTAGTATGTTTTTAGTATATTTTAGTTAAGTTTTATTATGTTTTTATTAGTTTTTATTCAAAAATTACATTTCTAGACTTTACTATGAGTTTGTGTGTTTTTCTATGATTTCAGGTATTTTCTGGCTGAAATTGAGGGACCTGAGCAAAAATCTGATTCAGAGGCTGAAAAAGGACTGCAAATGCTGTTGGATTCTGACCTCCCTGCACTCAAAGTAAATTTTCTAGAGCCATAGAAGCCCAATTGGCGCGCTCTCAATTGCGTTGGAAAGTAGACATCCTGGGCTTTTCAGCAATATATAATAGTTTATACTTTGTCCGAGATTTAATGGCCCAAACCGGCGTTCCAAGTCAGCAAAGAAATTTTGGCGTCAAAACGCCATAACTGGCATGAAAGCTGGAGTTAAACGCCCAAACTGGCACAAAAGCTGGCGTTTAACTCCAAGAAAGGTCTCTACACGTGAAAGCTTCAATGCTCAGCCCAAGCACAGACCAAGTGGGCCCCGGAAGTGAATTTCTACACTAACTATTCTAGCTTACTCATTTTCTGTAACCCTAGGTCATTAGTTTACTATAAAAACTACTTTTAGTGATTCATCTTGTACCTCATGACACTTTTACATGTTTCATATTGTATTCTCTACGGCATGAGTCTCTAAACCCCATGGTTGGGGGTGAGGAGCTCTGCTATGTTTTGATGAATTAATGCAATTACTACTGTTTTCTATTCAATCACGCTTGCTTCTATTCTAAGATATTCATTCGCACTTCAACCTGATGAATGTGATGATCCGTGACACTCATCATCATTCTCACCTATGAATGCGTGCCTGACAACCACCTCCGTTCTACATGCAATCAAGCTTGAATGTGTATCTCTTGGGTTTCTAATCTAAGATTGGAACCTTCGTGGTATAGGCTAGAATTATGGGCGGCCATTCCTGAGATCTGGAAAGTCTAAACCTTGTCTGTGGTATTCCGAGTAGGATCTGGGAAGGGATGACTGTGACGAGCTTCAAACTCACGAGTGCTGGGCGTAGTGACAGACGCAAAAGGATCAATAGATCCTATTCCAACATGAGTGAGAACCGACAGATGATTAGCCGTGCGGTGACAGCGCATTTGGACCATTTTCACTGAGAGGACGGATGGTAGCCATTGACAACGGTGATCCACCAACATACAGCTTGCCATGGAAGGAGCCTTGCGTGTGTGAAGAAGAAGGCAGTAGGAAAGCAGAGATTCAGAAGACAGAGCATCTCCAAAACCTCAACCTGTTCTCCATTACTGCATAACAAGTATTTATTTCATGTTCTTCTACTTTTTACAATTAAATCTGAGAATTATTGATATCCTGACTAAGAGTTACAAGATAACCATAGCTTGCTTCAAGCCGACAATCTCTGTGGGATCGACCCTTACTCACGTAAGGTATTACTTGGACGACCCAGTGCACTTGCTAGTTAGTTGTGCGGAATTGCAAAAGTGTGACTGTGATTTCATCACCAAGTTTTTGGCGCCGTTGTCGGGGATTGTTCGAGTTTGGACAACTGACGGTCTATCTTGTTGCTTAGATTAGGAATAATTTATTTTTGTTGGTTTAGAGTCACTAAATTTGAGTCTTTTATTTGAGTTTTGTTTCATATTTTAAGTTTGGTGTCCTCTTTGTGTTTTCTTTTAATTTTCGAAAAATTGTGTTTGGTTTTCTAAAAATTCTAAGTTTGGTGTCTTCTGTGTGTTTTCCTTTAAATTTTTGAAAATTTGTGTTTGATCTTCTAAAAATTTTAAGTTTGGTGTCCCTTGTGCTTTTATTTACTTAAAAAATTTTTCAAAAAATTGTTCTTGGTGTTCATCTTGATCTTCAAAGTGTTCTTGGTGTTCATCTTGACATTCAAAGTTTTCTTGTTTGTTCTCTTTGTTTTGATCTAAAATTTCTAAGTTAGTGTCATTTTGTTGTTTTTCTCTTTCCTCATTAAAATTCAAAAATTAAAAAAAATATCTTTTCCTTATTTTACTCATAAATTTCGAAATTTTGCATTAAATTAATCAAAGATTTTCAAAATCATATCTCTTTTTTTAGTCAAGTCAAAATTCTAATTTCAAAAATTGATCTTTTCAAATCTTTTTCAAAAATCAAATCTTTTTAATTTCATCAATCATATCTTTTCAATCATATCTTTTTTTTTATAAATTGCAATCATATCTTCTCAATCATATCTTTTTCAAAATAATTTTTAATCATATCTTTTTGATTGCTAATTTCAAAATCTTTTTCAAAAAAATCACCTAACTACTTTTCTCTTTCATATTTCGAAATTAACTAAGCATTCTTTTTCCAAAATCTTTTTAATTAATTAATTTAGTTTTCAATTTGCTTTTATTTCATTTTCTTCCAATTTTCGAAAGTTTTATTTTATCTTCCACTTATTTTGTTTTATTTTTTCGGTTACTTTTAATTAAATAAAATTAAAAAATAAAAATATAATTTAATTGCAATTCATATCAATTCCCTTTTCTCCATCATAGACATAAGTGGAAGTGAACAGTCCAGAAGAACTCTGGGGTCATATGCTAACCCCATTACAGCTGCATATGGGAGTAGCATCTGTATACCTCCCATCAAAGCAAGCAGTTTTGAGCTAATTCCTCAGCTCATTATCATGGTGCAACAAAATTGCCAGTATTCTGGTCTTCCATAGGAAGAACCTACTGAGTTTTTGGCACAGTTCTTACAAATTGCTGACACAGTACGTGATAAAGAAGTGGATCAGGATGTCTACAGATTATTACTATTTCCATTTGTTGTAAAAGATCAAGCTAAGAGGTGGTTAAATAACCAACCCACAGCAAGCATAAAAACATGGAGACAGTTATCAGATAAATTTTTGAATCAATTTTACCCTCCAAAAAGGATGACACAGCTAAGACTGGACATCTAAGGCTTTAAACAAGAGGATCATGAATCTCTTTATAATGCCTGGGAGAGGTATAGAGGGATGCTAAGAAAATGCCCCTCTGAAATGTTTTCAGAGTGGGTACAATTAGACATCTTCTACTATGGGCTTACAGAAAAAGCTCAGATGTCTCTAGACCACTCAGCTGGTGGATCTATACACATGAGAAAGACAATTGAAGAGCTCAAGAACTCATAGATACGGTTGCTAGAAATCAATATTTGTACTCAAGCAGTGAGTCCTCTATAAAAGAAGAGGCTAAGACAGTAACTACTGATCCTAATCCTCAAGAACAGATTGTTGAACTTAATCAGCAATTACTTCTTGTGACAAAATAATTAGCAGAATTTAAAGAGATGCTCCAAGACACTAAAAATGCTAACAAGAATATGGAAACACAATTGAATCAGACAAGACAGCAGCTATCTAAACAGATAACAGAAGAATGCCAAGCTGTTCAATTAAGGAGCGGGAAGACATTGAATAAATCAGCTCAAAGTAGCAAAAAGTCAAGAAAGGAACAACTGACAGAGGATGACCAAACCACTGCCCAAAATCCCTTTGAGGACAGCAAGAGCCCAGAGAGGAATAATTCTGGCGTCCAAACGCCAGAAAAGGGTGAAAGATTGGCGTTAAACGCCCAGTGGATGCCCACTTCTGACGTTCAAATGCCAGAAAATAGAGAAAAGTTGGTGTTAAACGCCCATTCTCTACCTTTTCGTTCAAATGCCAGAAAAGGGTAGAAAGCCGGTGTTAAACGCCCATCTAGCACCCAATCTTGGCGTTCAAACGCCAATGAGGGATCAGACACCTGCAAGTGCTGATAGTAACCCCTCTAAGAAGGCTTCTCCAACTACCTCTGTAGGGAATAAACCTGCAGCAACTAAGGTTGAAGAATATAAAGCCAAGATGCCTTATCCTCAGAAACTCTGTCAAGCGGAGCAGGATAAACAATTTGCCCGCTTTGCAGACTATCTCAGGACTCTTGAGATAAATATCCCATTTGCAGAGGCACTTGAGCAAATACCCTCTTATGTAAGTTCATGAAAGAGATCTTAAGTCATAAGAAGGATTGGAGAGAAACTGAAAAGGTGTTTCTCACTGAAGAATGCAGTGCAGTCATTCTGAAAAGCTTACCAGAGAAGCTTCAAGATCTAGGAAGCTTTATGATACCATGCACATTAGAGGGTGCTTGCACCAAGACAGCTCTATGTGACCTTGGAGCAAGTATCAACCTAATACCTGCATCCACTATCAAAAAGCTTGGCTTGACTGAAGAAGTCAAACCAACCCGGATATGTCTTCAACTTGCTGATGGCTCCATTAAATATCCATCAGGCATAATTGAGGACATGATTGTCAAGGTTGGGCCATTTGCCTTTCCCACTGACTTTGTAGTGCTGGAAATAGAGGAGCACAAGAGTGCAACTCTCATTTTAGGAAGACCTTTCCTAGCAACTGGACGAACTCTTATTGATGTACAAAAGGGGGAAATGACCCTGAGAGTCAATGAGGATGAGTTCAAGTAAAATGCTGTCAAAACTATGCAGCATCCAGACACATCAGATGACTGCATAAGCACTGATATTATTGACTCTTTGGTGGAAGAGATCAATATGGCTGAAAGTCTTGAATCAGAGCTAGAGGACATCTTTAAAGATGTTCAGCCTGATCTGGAGGAATCAAAGGAAATAAAAGAACCTCTGAAAACTCCTCAGGAAGAGGATAAGCCTCCTAAACCCGAGCTCAAACCACTCTCACCATCCCTGCAATATGCATTTCTGGGAGAAAATAACACTTTTCCAGTGATCATAAGCTTTGCTTTAAATCCACAGGAAGAGAAAGCACTAATTCAGGTGCTAAGGACACACAAGACAGCTCTTGGGTGGTCCATAAGTGATCTTAAGGGCATTATCCCAGCAAGATGCATGCACAAGATCCTATTGGAGGATGATGCTAAGCTAGTGGTTCAACCACAGAGGCGGCTAAATCCAGCCATGAAGGAGGTGGTGTAGAAAGAGGTCACTAAGTTACTAGAGGCTGGGATTATTTATCCCATTTCTGATAGCCCCTGAGTAAGCCCTGTCCAAGTTGTACCCAAAAAGGGAGGCATGACAGTGGTTCACAATGAAAAGAATGAAATGGTTCCCACAAGAACAGTTACAGGGTGGCGTATGTGTATTGACTACAGAAGGCTCAATACAGCCACCAGAAAGGATCATTTTCCTTTACCATTCATAGACCAGATGCTAGAGAGACTAGCAGGTCATGATTATTACTACTTTTTGGATGGCTATTCAAGTTACAACCAAATTGCAGTAGATCCTCAGGACCAAGAGAAAATAGCATTCACATGTCCTTCTGGAGTATTTGCCTACAGAAGGATGCCCTTTGGTCTATGCAATGCACCTGCAACCTTTCAAAGGTGCATGCTCTCTATCTTCTCTGATATGGTAGAGAAATTTCTGGAAGTCTTCATGGATGACTTTTCAGTATTTGGAGACTCATTCAGCTCCTGTCTTGACCATTTAGCACTTGTTTTGAAAAGATGCCAAGAGACCAACCTAGTTTTAAACTGGAAAAAATGTCACTTTTTGATGACTTAAGGAATTGTCCTTGGGCATAAAATTTCAAACAAGGGAATAGAGGTGGATCAAGCTAAAGTGGAGGTAATTGAAAAATTACCACCACCTGTCAATGTAAGGCAATCAGAAGCTTTCTAGGGCATGCAGGATTCTATATGAGGTTTATAAATGATTTTTCGAAAATAGCAAAACCTCTGAGCAATCTGCTAGCTGCTGACACGTCATTTGTGTTTGACACAGAGTATCTGCAGGCATTTGAGACCCTGAAAGCTAAGCTGGTCACAGCACCAGTCATCTCTGCACCAAACTGGACATTACCATTTGAACTAATGTGTGATGCCAGTGACCATGCCATTGGTGCAGTGTTGGGACAGAGGCAAAACAAGCTTCTGCACGTCATTTACTATGCTAGCCGTGTTTTAAATAATGCACATAAGAATTACGCAACCACAGAAAAAGAGTTACTTGCAGTGGTTTATGTCATTGACAAGTTTAGATCCTATTTAGTAGGTTCAAAAGTGATTGTGTATAATGACCATGCTGCTCTTAAATACCTACTCACAAATTAGGATTCAAAACCTAAGCTCATAAGATGGGTGTTGCTTTTGCAAGAGTTTGATATAGAAATAAGAGACAGAAAAGGGACAGAGAACCAGGTAGCTGATCACCTGTCCCGGATAGAACCAGTAGTAGGGGTGTCCCTCCCTCCTACTGAGATCTCTGAAACCTTTCCGGATGAGCAACTTTTCACCATTCAGGAAGCACCATGGTTTGCAAACATTGCGAATTATAAAGCTGAGGTTTATACCCAAAGAGTACAGCATGGTGCAGATGAAAAAACTAATTTCAGATGCAAAGTACTACTTATGGGATGAACCACATCTCTTTAAGAGATGTGCAGACGGAATGATCCGCAGATGCGTACCTAGAGAAGAGGCACAGAAGATCCTATGGCACTGTCATGGATCACAGTATGGAGGACAATTCGGAGGTGAGCGAACAGCCACTAAGGTCCTCCAATGTGGCTTCTACTGGCCTACCCTCTATAGAGATGCCTGAGAGTTTGTGCGTAACTGTGACAGCTGCCAAAGAGCTGGCAACTTGCCTCATGGTTATGCCATGCCTCAACAAGGGATCTTAGAGATTGAGTTGTTTGATGTATGGGGTATTGACTTCATGGGTCCCTTCCCACCATCATACTCAAACACTTACATTTTGGTGGCAGTAGACTATGTATCTAAATGGGTAGAAGCAATTGCCACACCCACTAATGATACTAAAACTGTACTGAAATTCCTCCAAAAACATATCTTTAGCAGATTTGGCGTCTCCAGAGTACTAATCAGTGACGGGGGCACTCATTTCTGCAATAAACAGCTATACTCTGCTATGGTCCGATATGAAATTAGCCACAAAGTAGCAACTCCATATCACCCACAGACAAATGGCCAGGCTGAAGTCTCTAATAGAGAACTAAGAAGAATCCTGGAACGGACTGTAATTTCCCGTAGAAAGGATTGGGCAAAAAGCTTGGATGATGCTCTGTGGGCATACAGAACAGCATTCAAGATTCCTATAGGAACCTCTCCATACCAGCTTGTGTATGGCAAGGCCTGAGAACATAAGGCTTACTGGGCAACCAGATTCCTAAATCTGGACGCCAAGTTAGCTGGAGAAAAAAGATTGCTCCAGCTGAATGAGCTAGAGGAATTCAGACTCAATGCTTTTGAAAATGCTAAAATTTATAAGGAAAAAGCAAAAAAGTGGGATGACAAGAAATTGTCATCTAGAGTCTTTGAACCAGGACAAAAGGTACTGCTATTTAACTCTAGGCTCAGACTATTCCCCGGGAAATTGAAATCCCGGTGGAGGGGACCATATGTGATCACAAGTGTATCACCGTATGGATATGTTGAGCTTCAGGATATTGACTCTGATAAAAGTTCATTGTTAATAGACAGAGAATCAAACATTATCTTGAAAGCAATTTTGAGCAGGAATGCTCACAACTGAGGCTTGAATAAAGCTCAGTCAAGGTCCAGCTAAAGACAATAAAGAAGCGCTTGCTGGGAGGCAACCCAGCCATTAGCAGGTTATTTGTTTTACTTAATACTTAGAGAAGTTTAATATAAATTCTCTTCAAGATTAATCATCAAAATTGAAGGAATTCACAGAGTTACAGAAGGATTCAGTGCAAAAAGCAGAGAAAAGGAGCTCACTGGTAAGAAAACACTAGTAAGGAGCATTTTGGGCGTTAAATGCCAGAATGGGTACCATTCTGGGTGTTTAACGCCAGAATTGCAGCATCCTGGGCATTCAGAAAAACGCCCAGTAACAAAGGATTTCTGGCGTTTAACGCCAGCCAGGGTACCATTGTGGGTGTTAAACGCCCACAATGGCCAACTTATGGGGGTTAAACGCCAGAATGGATACCATTCTGGGCGTTTAACGCCAGAAAGACAGGGGGAGAGGATTTTGTTTTCCACTTCAAAATTTTTCAAATTTCATGTTTTGACTCATAATTTTCTGCATAAACATGTTTCAAACTTGCATAATTCATCCTCAATTTTCAAAAATTCAACAATTTTCTAAATCTCTTTTCAAATTTCTTTCAAATCCTTTCCAAATCTTCTTCAAAAACTCAAGTATCTTTTCAATTTCTTTCCAAATCTTTTCAAACTCATCATATCATCTCTTAATTCTTAGAGGCATAAACAAATTTTCAGATTTAACCTCTTTATATCTTTTTCATTTAAAAATATCATCTTTTTCATATCATGATTCTCTTTTCTTCCAATCATATCTTTATGTCATATCTTTTTCAAAATTTTTGAAATCCCTCCCCTCCACTTATAAATACACATTCGGCCATCCCCTCCTCTCCACCATTCAAATTTGCCTCTTCTCCTCTCTCTTCTCTTTCCTTTCTTTTGCTTGAGGGCAAGCAAACTTCTAAGTTTGGTGTGTTTTTCCGTGATCATTGAGCTAAGACTCATCAAGATCATGGCTCCTAAGGGAAAACAAACCAATTCAAGAGGCAAGAAAGAGAATACTCCAAAGAGTCTTTGGAATCAAGAGAGGTTCTTCACCAAAGAACATGCAGACCATTACCATAAAATAATGGGTCTAAGATCAGTGATCTCGGAAGTTAAATTCGATCTGAAAGAAGACGAATATCCAGAGATCCAAGAGCAAATTCGAAATAGAGGATGGGAAATTCTAGCTAATCCTGAAACAAAAGTTGGAAGAAACATGGTTCAGGAATTCTATTCAAATCTGTGGCTGACAGATAAGCAGAAAATAACTAGAACCGCCTTTCATACCTACAGAACCATGGTCAGAGGAAGGATTATTTACTTCCATCTGGACAAAATAAGAGAGGTCTTCAAATTGCCTCAACTACAAGATGATCCAGAATCCTTTAATAGGAGAATGGTGAGAGAAGATAAAGGGTTGGACCAAGTTCTAGAGGACATATGCCTCCCTGGAACTAAGTGGATAACCAATTCAAAAGGTGTCCCAAACCAACTCAAGAGAGGAGATCTCAAACCAGTTGCAAGAGGCTGGTTGGACTTCATTGGGCGTTCCATACTGCCCACTAGCAACCGCTCTGAGGTCACTGTCAAAAGAGCAATGATGATTCATTGCATTATGCTGGGAAACGAAGTGGAGATTCATCATCTAATTTCTTGTGAGATTTACACAATTGCAAACAAGAACTCCACTGAAGCCAAACTGGCATACCCAAGCTTAATTTCTCTGCTATGTAAAGATGTTGGGGTGAGGATGGGAGTAGATGAATTCATTCCAATCGAACACCCAATCACCAAGAAGTCAATGGAAGGACAACAAGTGCAAGACAACTCCATCAAAAGGAGGGCACAGGAGTTCCTCCCAGAAATCCCTAAAATTGACTACTAGACCCACCTAGAAGCATCTGTCACCAAGCTGCGAGAAGCTGTGGATCAACTTAAGGAAGAACAGCAGAAACAAAATTGCATGCTCTGAAAGCTGCTGAAGGAACTGGAGAAGCAGGGGCGTGAGCTACAGGAGCTGAAGCGCCAGAAGCTCTCCCATGAAGGACCAAACACCCCACAGACTGAAGGAGCATCCACTGCTAAAAAATCAAGGCTGTTGAGTCCTAACTCTGTGATAACCTATATTATTAGGAATCTATTTTAAGAGTCATTTATTTTTCTGTTTTTAATTTTCTGTCTTCTATTATTATTGGTTTGCTCTTATATTTATTTTTGAGTCTTATTTTCATTCCATGATTAATAAAATTTAAAGTTTATGTCTTAAGGTTATGAATGTCCTATGAATCCATCACCTTTCTTAAATGAAAAATATTTTCAATTGCAAAAAGAAAAAGAAGTACATGAATTTTGAATTTTAAAACAGATTAATAATTTGATGTGGTGGCAATACTTTTATTTTTCTGAATGAATGCTTGAACAATGCATATTTTTGATATTGTTGTTCATGAATGTTAAAAATTGTTGGCTCTTGAAAGAATGATGAAAAAGGAGAAATATTATTGATGATCTGAAAAATTATAAAAAATGATTATTGAAGCAAGAAAAAGCAGTGAAAAGCTTGCGAAAAAAAATGCGAAAAAAAAGAAAAAGAAAGAAAAAGAAAAAGCAAGCAGAAAAAGTCAATAGCCCTTTAAACCAAAAGGCAAGGATGAAATAAAAAAGGATCCAAGGCTTTGAGCATCAGTGGATAGGAGGTCCTACAGGAATAAAATCATGGCCTAAGCGGTTGAACCAAGCTGTCCCTAACCATGTGCTTGTGGCGTGAATGTGTCAAGTGAAGGCTTGAGACTGAGCGGTTAAAGTCGTGGTCCAAAGCAAAAAGAGTGTGCTTAAGAGCTCTGGACACCTCTAATTGGGAACTCTAGCAAAGCTGAGTCACAATCTGAAAAGGTTCACCCAGTTATGTGTCTGTGGTATTTATGTATCCGGTAGTAATACTGGAAAACAAAATGCTTAGGGTCACGGCCAAGACTCATAAAGTAGCTGTGTTCAAGAATCGACATATTGAACTAGGAGAATCAATAATACTATTTGAATTCTGAGTTCCTATAGATGCCAATTATTCTGAACTTCAAAGGATAAAGTGAGATGCCAAAACTGTTCAGAAGCAAAAAGCTAATAGCTCCGCTCATCTAATTAAGACTGATCTTCATAGATGTTTTTGGAATTCATTGTATATTCTATTCTTTATATCCTTCTTTGTTTTCAGTTGCTTGGGGACAAGCAACAATTTAAGTTTGGTGTTGTGATGAGCGGATAATTTATACACTTTTTGGCATTATTTTTAGTATGTTTTTAGTATATTTTAGTTAGTTTTTATTATGTTTTTATTAGTTTTTATTCAAAAATCACATTTCTAGACTTTACTATGAGTTTTTGTGTTTTTTTGTGATTTCAGGTATTTTCTGGCTGAAATTGAGGGACCTGAGCAAAAATCTGATTTAGAGGCTGAAAAAGGACTACAGATGCTGTTAGATTCTGACCTCCCTGAATTCGAAGTGAATTTTCTGAAGCTACAGAAGCCCAATTGGCGCGCTCTCAATTGTGTTGGAAAGTAGACATCCTGGGCTTTCCAGCAATATATAATAGTTCATACTTTGTCCGAGATTTGATGGCCCAAACTGGCGTTCCAATTCAGCATAGAAATTCTGGCGTCAAAACGCCAGAACTGGCATGAAAACTGGAGTTAAACGCCTAAACTGGCACAAAAGCTGGCGTTTAACTCCAAGAAAGGTCTCTACACGTGAAAGCTTCAATGCTCAGCCCAAGCACACACCAAGTGGACCCCGAAAGTGGATTTCTACACTAACTATTCTAGCTTACTCTTTTTCTGTAACCTTAGGTCATTAGTTTACTATAAAAACTACTTTTAGTGATTCATCTTGTACCTCATGACACTCTACATGTTTCATATTGTATCTTCTACGGCATGAGTTTCTGAGCCCCATTGTTGGGGGTTAGGAGCTCTACTGTTCTTCATGAATTAATGCAATTACTACTGTTTTACATTCTATCACGCTTGCTTCTATTCTAAGATATTCATTCGCACTTCAACCTGATGAATGTGATGATCCGTGACATTCATCATCATTCTCACCTATGAACGCGTGCCTGAAAACCACCTCCGTTCTACATGCAATCAAGCTTGAATGTGTATCTCTTGGGTTTCTAATCTAAGATTGGAACCTTCGTGGTATAGGCTAGAATTATTGGCGGCCACTCCTGAGATCTGGAAAGTCTAAACCTTGTCTGTGGTATTTCGAGTAGGATCTGGGAAGGGATGACTGTGACGAGCTTCAAACTCATGAGTGCTGGGCGTAGTGACAGACTCAAAAGGATCAATGGATCCTATTCCAGCATGAGTGAGAACCGACAGATGATTAGCCGTGCGGTGACAGCGCATTTGGACTATTTTCACTGAGAGGACGGATGATAGCCATTGAGAACGGTGATCCACCAACATACAGCTTGCCATGGAAGGAGCCTTGCATGTGTGAAGAAGAAGACAGTAGGAAAGCAAAGATTCTGAAGACAGAGCATCTCCAAACCCTCAACCTGTTCTCCATTACTGCATAACAAGTATTTATTTCATGTTCTTTTACTTTTTACAATTAAATCTGAGAATTATTAATATCCTGACTAAGGGTTACAAGATAACCATAGCTTGCTTCAAGCCGACAATCTCCGTGGGATCGACCCTTACTTATGTAAGGTATTACTTGGACGACCCAGTGCACTTGCTGGTTTGCTGTGCGGAATTGCAAAAGTGTGATTGTAATTTCGTGCACCAGCCATCTACATAGAGATTCCATTTTGTTGGACTTCCTGGGTTGTCGGTGTATTCGGTAATAAAATCGGCCAAATATTGAGACTTAATGGCCGTCTGAGCTTCATATTGTAAATCGAACTCCGATATCTCGACTGCCCATTGTAGAATTTTTCCAGCTAAATCTGTCTTCTGTAGGATGCCTTTTATTGGCTGGTTAGTCCGAACCTTGATGGTGTGAGCTTGAAAATATGGGCAAAGTCGTCGAGAAGTTAGTATGAGAGCGTAGGCAAATTTTTCTATCTTTTGATAATTCAGTTCGGTCCCTTGTAGGGCTTTGCTGATGAAGTAGATGGGTTGTTGCCCATTTTCGTCTTCTCTGACCAGTGCTGAGGCTATTGCCCGACTTCCGACTGCGAGGTATAATATGAGTACTTCTCCTTCCCGTGGTCGAGTAAAAATGGGTGGTTGTCCCAGGAATTTTTTGAAATCCTGAAAGGCTTGCTCGCACTCTGTGGTCCACTCAAACTTTCTTCCCTTCCTTAATGTGGCGTAAAAGGGAAGAGATCTTATGGCCGATCCGGCTAGAAATCTGGACAAGGCTGCCAATCTTCCGTTGAGTTGTTGCACTTCTTTAACACAAGTCGGACTTTTCATGTTGAGTATAGCTCGGCATTTGTCCGAGTTCGCCTCAATTCCTCGCTGTGTTAACATGAAACCCAGGAATTTGCCGGCTTCTATTGCAAAGGTACACTTTGCGAGATTAAGTCGCATGCCATGCTTTTTGATGGTGTCGAACACTTTGGTGAGGTCGGACAGTAATGATTCTTTATTTTGTGTTTTTATCAACATGTCATCCACATATAACTCCATGATGTTTGGGGTATTGACTTCATGAGTCCATTTCCCAACTCTAATGGTTTCTTATACGTACTGTTAGCTGTTGATTATGTTTCTAAATGGGTGGAAGTAATTCCTACCCGTACTGATTATGATAACACTGTTGTCTACTTTGTTTGAAATAATATTATCTGTCGCTTTGGAGCACCACGAGCAATCGTGAGTGATCAAGGCACTCACTTCTGTAACAGGAGATTAACAGGTATACTGAATAAACATGGCATTGTTCACAAGGTGGCAACAGCTTACCACCCCCAGACCAATGGACAAGCCGAGGTGTCTAACAGAGAGATAAAGCGTATCCTGGAGAAAGTCATCAAGCCTCATCGAAAAGACTGGAGTTCTAGGCTTGTAGATGCGCTTTGGGCTTACCAGACAGCGTACAAGACACCAATCGGCATGAGTCCCTTTCGCCTAGTCTACGGAAAGGCTTGTCACCTTCCAGTGGAGGTGGAGCACAAGGCTTTCTGGGTGGTCCGAGAATGTAACCTAGGATTGGCAGGCGCCGGAGCTGAACGGAAGCTGCAACTACAAGAATTGGAGTGTCTGCGCCTAGAAGCATATGAAAACTCCAGGCTATACAAAGAGAAGGTGAGGGCTGTGCATGACAAGAATATCAAGCGCAAAGAGTTCAGACCAGGAGATTTAGTCCTCCTCTACAACTCCAGGTTGAGACTCATGCCAGGCAAACTGCGCTCCAGATGGGAAGGCCCCTACAGAGTGGAAAAGGATGAGCCATATGGCGTTTTTCACTTGAGTCAACCTTCGTGCCCCCATATCCTCAAGGTCAATGGCCACCGCTTGAAGCTTTACCATGGTGAGAGGATGAAGGACAACAAGAAGTTGGAGATATTCCTCTTGGAGGATCCACCAACAGAAGAAGACTGAGCTTGTAGACCATCCAACTTAAGGACGTTAAAGAAAAGTGCTAGGTGGGAGACAATCTACCATGGTATGATCGTTCCTTTTCATTCTTAGTTTTCTTTTATCTTATCTTCATCCATGTTAGTCCATCAATCATGCATCATCACCTGCATATAGGCACAAAAAGGGGGGGGGGGGTTCGAAGCGCAAGCGTCTATGACGCGTACGCGTCCTGTGTGGCAGCGACTACTATTGGGATTGAACAGAGAGTTCTGTGGGAGGCTTGCTGGAAATGTGCCTTGCGCACAAACTAGTCCACGCGTACGCGTACCTACCGCGTCCGCTTCCCCTGCCGTTTCACAACCCATGCGTGAGCGTCTAGGACGCATTCGCGTGCATATGGAAATCGGTGTAAGCCCCTGATCAAACAGAGAGTTGTGATGCCATGGCACTGGATTTGCGCCTCTAGCACAACTAGTGGAGACGCGCACACGTCGCTGTGATTCATCCAACCCACGTGTATGAGTGCTGCACGCGTACGCGTGGGTCTCTCAAACGGCGTAAATAAGAACACAAACAGAGAGTTACGCTGGAGTGAGGCTGGATTCGTGCGATTCGCACGATTCCTGGTCACGCGTACACGTGACTGACGCTTATGCATCCCTCACCTGTACGCCACCCCGCGCGTCCACGTGCAGCACGCGTCCGCGTCGGTTGCACCATGCCCCCCATATCGTGCGCTGCCCTGTTTAGTGTTCTGCAATCCTTTTCTTTTCTTTCTTCTTTCTTTCTTATCTTTTCTTTTTCAATCCTAATTCTATCTTCTTCTTCTTACTCTTTGCTTAATTCCTCTTCTTCTCTCTCACTTCACCCCTTCTTCTTCAATTCCTCTTACTCTTCTCCCACTCTTAATTACTTCCTTTTTTGCATCTTTTTCTTCTTAAGGTTCTTTTTCTTTCCCTTTTTTGTTTTATATTTTTGCATTCTCATGTTGGTGTTAGAGATTTATTTGGGAGATTACTTTATTCTATATTTGCTTGTGGATACTATAAAGGTGTCATGTGCCAATTGACATTATAGGCCTCATATTTGTTTGGATTACTTCCCTTGCTTTCCACTTTTACAAGTGCATATCAAGTATTTGTGAAAAATCCAACATGGCATTTTGAATTCTTTTCTATTCTAATGCTCATTCTTTCCTTCCATGTGATATTCATTATTGAACTTGATGCTTGAACTATGCTTCTCATGCCTCTTACTTGCATGCCATTATCCCTCTTGCATCTAATGTATGATATACCTTGATGTTCCTTATTGTTGTCCTACCTGCATGCTGTAGCTACCATGCACTCAAGACATTGTTTATTTTCTTGGGCATTTACCATCACTTGGAATTTCTTCCTTCCGGTTTTAGCTCTCTATATTTAACATTCTTCCTCTTTCTTTCTTTCGTAGGATGGGTACCAAGAAAAGAAAGGTGAAGGCTACTGACAAGACACCGGCAAGGCAAGGCACTAAAAGAACCTTGGCTAAGACACAACCCTCTACGAGCGTCAAGCCACCCACAAAGAGGATAAAGAGAATCATCAAAGTCGATGAAGCTGAAAAAGCTTTTCATGCTAGGGACTCTGCACGGTTCGCTAACCGTTACTGTGAGCAGATGTTCCCCATCTTGGATGAGAGGAACTACAATAATGAGCACCTACTCATTCTCCCAACATACTTTGTGGATTTTGTGGGGCCTCGCATCGAGAGGAGACAATGGAGATTCTTGCGAAGGCAGCCGAGAGAGGCCAATCTAACATGGGTAGTTGAATTCTACTCCAACTTTCACCTGCCGACCATGCAGTCTGTTTATGTTCGTCAAAAGCAAGTCCCCATCTCCGAGGGGGCCATTCAGAGAGTTTTGGATCTTCCACCTGGACCAGAGTTGGACACCTATCAAGAGGCCTCTTTCAAGTGCTAGACATACGAGTTTGACTGGAACAGCGTCTTAGGCGTTATTGCACAACCTGGCAGCACATGGAGCTATGGCCAACATCGGACTCACCCTAAGTGCATATCAGCTCCAGCACTTACATTGGAGGCTCGCGTATGGGCATAGATTATGTCCCACTATGTCTTTCTGAGCACTCACGAGTCCACCTTCACTGCAGACATGGTTGTTCTCATCTGGTGCATTCTCACAGAGCTGCCTCTCAAACTACCAAGGCACATCCGGCAGGCCATGGGACACGTACAGATTGCGGATAACCTTCCCTTTCCCGCATTGGTTTCGGATCTTGTCTCTGCAGCAGGCGTCTCCTATAGGGCTGGAGATACCAAAGCCATGATCCCAAGTGCTGATTAGTATGTCCCGAATGGGAAGTATACCAGACCCCCAGTACTCTCTGCTAGCCGCCAACCAGGCCCACCTGTAAACACCCCTCCTACTTCCTCTCCACCATCACCCGCACATCCTACTCTATCCACTGCTCAGATGTTCCTTCAGATCCTTCAGAGGTTAGACCGGTAAGACCGGCAGATGGAGTGCATGGAGTGCCGCAACAAGCGCCGATACACCTATCTGAAGGAGCTCAGTGTTAGCGCATACCCACCTCCAAAAGAGAAGGATACCCTGGACTCCACTTCACCTACCAGCATCGGGAGCCAGACCGAGCCCGACTGCCGAGGTGATGCTACCAGCCCCACCTTGCTCCTCACTGATGGCACGGAGGACCGTGCCAAGCCTTAAGTATGGGGAGGTCAGTACCTGACTTCCGGAGGTAATCTCTCTCTCTCTCTCTCTCTCTCTCTTAACACCAATATGTTATTTTTCTTTAGTTAGATGGGATATATTGCATGATAATAATTGTTTGCATGTATGTTCTGCTTGGTTGAAATAATGAGTTTCTTTTCATGATCCTATTCTGGAGCATTTTACTAATTTAAATTGAAAATTTTATGTTAAACTTGTTTGAAGATTTTAATCTAGAACATAGTTTAGGGCTAAGAACACGCAACCTGTGAGATTTTGAGCTTAACTATATGGTTACATTATTTAACCATGATTATTCGTCTTGTGTGTTTTTTCCTCTATGATTGTAATCTCTGCTTTGCTTCATTCTATATGTCCATTGTTTAGTGTATATTCATGCATACATATGATTGAGGCCATCATTTGTTATTAGCTCTCTTATCCCAAATATCCCACCCTTTCATTTGCCTTTGTTGCCACTTTGAACCTTTTTAACCCCCAATTGTTCTTTATGTTACCACATCACTAGCCTTAAGCGAAAAAATAAGTAATTATCCCAATTGAATCTTTGGTTAGCTTAAGATAGAGATTGTGTGTCAATTAAGTGTGGAGAAATGTGGGAACCTTGGTTGATGAGAGTGTATATGGTTTTATTGACAAATATTGAAAATGTGGGTGCTACTCATGTGAAATCATGAAAACCATATGCATTGATTTACTATGCTTCCATATATATATATATATATATATATATATATATATATATATATATATATATAGGGGAATAAACCCACCCTAAATGTTAAGTTCTATAAAAAGATCAATGCATATGAGATGAACTAAAAGAACATTTAAATACATGAGTATGTGAAAAATACAAAAGTGAGATTATGGGTAGCTAGGCACGATTTTAGAAGCATATAGAGTGTGTGTATGTGTTATGTGAGAACTTCAATTTATAGCTCACTTAGCCATACATGTATCCTCACCCTTACCTTAGCCCCATTACAACCTTAAAAAGACCTCATGATGTTTTCATTTGTACACTACATATTTGTTGATTGGTTAGATGGAGAGAAAAGTTTTAGAAAGCATGACTAGAGAAGACTAGAGCAGATTAACCCCAAACACCTGAGTGATTAGAGTGCATATACACTCCCAGTGAGGGTTCAATGCTTGACTCTATGTTCTCGGCTTTCATGAGCTATCTTCTTACAAGTTTACTTGCCTCTTATTGTGTGATTTGAATTGGTGGAATCTGATTTCTGTTTGTCTTGGAGAACTTGTTTACTTTTAACCAAGTAGGTAGAAGCATCTTAGCATATAGCTGCATTCATATACATAGGTTGCATTACATTGCATGAGTCTTATCTCCCCCATTCATTATCTTGACCTCCTTGAGCTTAGCATGAGGACATGCTAATGTTTAAGTGTGGGGAGGTAGATAAACCACTATTTTATGGTTATTCTTGTGCTAAATTGGGTGGTTTTTATCAATTCTCCATACGCTTATTCATGTAATTCACATATTTTATATTGGCCTTCCTAATTTCACTCTATGATTGGAAACTTGCTTCCTAAGCCTTTAAATTATCGATCTTTTAATTTTCCTTCTTTACCATTCGATACCGTGATTTGTGTGCTAAGTGGTTTCAGGCTTTATAGGGCAAGAATGGCTTGGAGGATGGAAAGGAAGCTTGCAAAAATGGAAAGAACACAAGAAACCAAGGAGCTGACCAGTGAGGATCGACGCGCACGCACAGCTCACGCGTGCGCGTGCCTTGAAGCATTCCCTAGCGACGTGGACGAGCACCTGACGCGTACGCGTGATGCTCGCAGAAGACCATCGACGTGTACGCATGACTGGCGCGTACGTGCGACGTGCGTAATATGCTGTGATGAGCGGATAATTTATACGCTTTTTGGCATTTTTTTAGTATGTTTTTAGTAGAATCTAGTTACTTTTAGGAATGTTTTCATTAGTTTTTATGTTAAATTCACATTTCTGGACTTTACTATGAGTTTGTGTGTTTTTCTGTGATTTCAGGTATTTTCTGGCTGAAATTGAGGGACTTGAGCAAAAATCAGATTCAGAAGTTGAAGAAGGACTGCTGATGCTGTTGGATTCTGATCTCCCTACACTCAAAGTGTATTTTCTGGAGCTACAGAACTTGAAATGGCACGCTTCTAATTGCGTTGGAAAGTAGACATCTAGGGCTTTCCAGCAATATATAATAGTTCATACTTTGGCCAAGAATAGACGACACAAACTGGCGTTCAACGCCAGTTCTCTGCCCAATTCTGGCATCCAGCGCCAGAAAAGGATCCAAAACCAGAGTTGAACGCCCAAACTGGCACAAATACTGGCGTTCAACTCCAAGAAGGACCTCTATACGTGCAGCACTCAAGCTCAGCCGAAGCACACACCAAGTGGGCCCCAGAAGTGGATTTATGCATCAATTACTTATTTTTGTAAACCCTAGTGACTAGTTTATTATAAATAGGACCTTTTACTATTGTATGAGACATCTTTGGATTATCTTTGAATCTTTGGATTATCTTTTGATCCTGGATCCTGGATTGTATTTTGATCCTGTGATCTCGTTTTGGGGGCTGGCCATCTCGGCCATGCCTGAACCTTTCACTTATGTATTTTCAACGGTAGAGTTTCTACACTCCATAGATTAAGGTGTGGAGCTCTGCTGTTCCTCAAAGATTAATGCAAAGTACTACTGTTTTCTATTCAATTCATCTTATTTCGCTTCCAAGATATTCATTCGCACTTCAATCTGAATGTGATGAACGTGACAATCATCATCATTCCCTATGAACGCGTGCCTGACAACCACTTCCGTTCTACCTTCGACTGAATGAGTATCTCTTAGATCTCTTAATCAGAATCTTCGTGGTGTAAGCTAGAATGATGGCGGCATTCAAGAGAATCCGGAAAGTCTAAACCTTGTCTGTGGTATTCCGAGTAGGATTCAATGATTGAATGACTGTGACAAGCTTCAAACTCGCGATTGCCGGGCGTAGTGACAGACGCAAAAGGATAGTAAATCCTATTCCAGCATGATCGAGAACCGACAGATGAATAGCCGTGCCGTGACAGGGTGCGTTGACCATTTTCACTGAGAGGATAAGATAAAACCATTGACAAGGGTGATGCCTCCAGACGATTAGCCGTGCCGTGACAGGGCATTTGGATCATTTTCCCGAGAGAAAACCGAAAGTAGCCATTGACAATGGTGATGTATCACATAAAGCCAGCCATAGAAAGGAGTAAGACTGATTGGATGAAGATAGCAGGAGAGCAGAGGTTCAGAGGAACGGAAGCATCTCTATTCGCTTATCTGAAATTCTCACCAATGAATTACATAAGTATTTCTATCCTTTATTATTTATCTTTTAATTATCTAATCCAATCACATTTAACCCTACCTGACTGAGATTTGCAAGGTGACCATAGCTTGCTTCATACCAACAATCTCCGTGAGATTCGACCCTTACTCACGTAAGGTATTACTTGGACGACCCAGTGCACTTGCTGGTTAGTTGTGCGAAGTTGTGAACCATGGTATTGGAATCATGTTTTTGGCGCCATTACCAGGGAAAGAAAGAGCGATGAATTTTATATAATTAAAGTGTAATCACAATTTCTGCGCACCAAGTTTTTGGCACCGTTGCCGGGGATTGTTCGAGTTTGGACAACTGACGGTTCATCTTGTTGCTCAGATTAGGTAATTTTCTTTTTGTTTTCTTTTCAAAAATTTTTCAAAAATATTTCAAAATTTTCTCACCTGTTTTCGAAAAAAAAAATTATTCAAAATTTTTAAAGAATGAATTCTAGTGTTTCATGAAGCATGTGAAGCCTGGCTGGCTGTAAAGCCATGTCTAAATTCATTTGGACTGAGGTTTGCAATTTGTTATCAAGAGCAAGCTAGTTATTGTTAATCCACCTGCTGCTGTTCCTGATTTACATGCTAAAGCTTGGCTGGCCATTGGCCATGTCTAGTGTTTTGGACCGGAGCTTTCATTGAAAGCTTGGCTGGCTGGTGAGCCATGTCTAATTCCTGGACTGAAGCTTTAGACTAACATGGCAAGATTCCTGGAATTCATATTAAAAATTTTGGAATTCTTATTTTTCTTTTTCATAATAATTTTCGAAAAAAAATACAAAAAAAATAGAAAATCATAAAAATCAAAAATATTTTTCTGTTTCTTGTTTGAGTCTTGAGTCATGTTATAAGTTTGGTGTCAATTGCATGTGCATCTTGCATTTTTCGAAAATTCATGCATTCATAGTGTTCTTCATGATCTTCAAGTTGTTCTTGGTAAGTCTTCTTGTTTGATCTCTGCATTTGCATGTTTTGTGTCTCTTCTTGTTTTTCATATGCATTCTTGAATTCTTAGTGTCTAAGCATTGAAGAATTCTAAGTTTGGTGTCTTGCATGTTTTCTTTGCATTAAAAATTTTTCAAAAATGTGTTCTTGATGTTCATCATGATCTTCATAGTGTTCTTGGTGTTCATCTTGACATTCATAGCATTCTTGCATGTATTCATTGTTTTGATCTAAAAAAGTCATGCATTGCATAATTTTCATGTTTTTCTCTCTCATCATAAAAATTCAAAAATAAAAAAAAATATCTTTCCCTTTTTCTCTCATCAAATTCGAAAATTGGATTGACTTTTTCAAAAATTTTTAAAATCAAGTTGTTTCTTATGAGTCAAATCAAATTTTCAATTTGAAAATCTTATCTTTTTAAAAATCAAATCTTTTTCATTTTTCTTAGTTATTTTCGAAAATTCTAAAAATATTTTTCAAAAATCTTTTTCTTATTTTTATACCAAATTTTTGAAAATAACAATAGCAATTAATGTTTTGATTCAAAAATTTCAAGTTTGTTACTTGCTTATTAAGAAAGATTCAAACTTTAAGTTCTAGAATCATATCTTGTGATTTCTTGTGAATCAAGCCATTAATTGTGATTTTAAAAATCAAATCTTTTTTTAAAACTAATTTCTATCCCATCTTTTCAAAAATATCTTCTTATCTTTCCTTTTTCAAAAATTTGATTTCAAAATATCTTTTCTAACTTCCTAACTTCTTATCTTTTCAAAATTTGTTTCAACTAACTAACTAACTTTCTGTTTGTTTCTTATCTTTTTCAAAACTACCTAACTAACTCTCTCTCTATTTTCGAAAATATCTTCCTCCTTTTTCAAAAATTTCTTTTTAATTAACTAATTATTTTATTTTTATTTTGAATTTTCGAAAAAAAAAACTACTAACCTTTTTCAAAAACTATTTTCAAAAATCACTAACTCTTTTTCAAAAATTATTTTCGAAATTTTCCCTCTCTCATCTTATTCTATTTATTTATTCATCTACTAACATCTCTCCCTCACCCACCAAAAATCCGAACCCTCTCTCTCTCTTTCTGAGTTCAGATTTTTCTCTTCTTCTTTTCTACTAACAATAAGGAACCTCTTTACTGTGACATAGAGGATTCCTCTTCTTTTCTTTTTCTCTCCTCTTTCTTATGAGCAGGGACAGAGAAAAAGGCATTCTTGTTGAAGCTGATCCAGAACCTGAAAGGACTCTGAAGAGGAAATTAAGAGAAGCTAAATTACAACAATCCAGAGACAACTTAATTGAAAATTTCGACCAAGTAAAGGAGATGGCAGCCGAACCCAACAACAATGCAAGGAGAATGCTTGGTGACTTTACTGCACCAAATTCCAATTTACATGGAAGAAGCATCTCCATTCCTGCCATTGGAGCAAACAACTTTGAGCTGAAACCTCAATTAGTTTCTCTGATGCAGCAGAACTGCAAGTTTCATGGACTTCCATCTGAAGATCCTTTTCAGTTCTTAACTGAATTCTTGCAGATATGTGATACTGTTAAGACTAATGGAGTAGATCCTGAAGTCTACAGGCTCATGCTTTTTCCTTTTGCTGTAAGAGACAGAGCTAGAGTATGGTTGGACTTTCAACCTAAGGATAGCCTGAACTCTTGGGATAAGCTGGTCAAGGCTTTCCTAGCCAAGTTCTTTCCTCCTCAAAAGCTGAGCAAGCTTAGAGTGGATGTTCAAACTTTCAGACAGAAAGAAGGTGAATTCCTCTATGAAGCTTGGGAGAGATACAAAGGAATGACCAAAAAGTGTCCTTCTGACATGCTGTCAGAATGGACCATCCTGGATATATTCTATGATGGTCTGTCTAAGTTATCTAAGATGTCATTGGATACCTCTGCAGGTGGATCCATTCACCTAAAGAAAACGCCTGCAGAAGCTCAAGAACTCATTCACATGGTTGCAAATAACCAGTTCATGTACACTTCTGAAAGGAATCCTGTGAATAATGGGACGCCTATGAAGAAGGGAGTTCTTGAAATTGATACTCTGAATGCCATATTGGCTCAGAACAAAATATTGACTCAGCAAGTCAATATGATCTCTCAGAGTCAGAATGGAGTGCAAGCTGCATCCAACAGTACTCAAGAGGCTTCTTATGAAGAAGAAGCTTATGATCCTGAGAACCCTGCAATAGCAGAGGTGAATTACTTAGGTGAACCTTATGGAAACACCTATAACTCATCATGGAGAAATCATCCAAATTTCTCATGGAAGGATCAAAAGCCTCAACAAGGCTTTAATAATGGTGGAAGAAACAGGTTTAGCAATAGCAAGCCTTTTCCATCATCCACTCAGCAACAGACAGAGAATTCTGAGCAGAATCCATCTAGCTTAGCAACTTAGTCTCTGATCTATCCAAAGCCACTGTAAGTTTCATGAATGAAACAAGGTCTTCCATTAGAAATTTGAAAGCACAAGTGGGCCAGCTGAGTAAAAGGATCACTGAAATCCCTCCTAGCACTCTCCCAAGCAATACAGAAGAGAATCCAAAAGGAGAGTGCAAGGCCATTGACATAACCAAAATGGCCGAACCCAATGAGGGAGAGGAGGACGTGAATCCCAAGGAGGAAGACCTTCTGGGACGTCCAGTGATCAATAAGGAGCTTCCCTCTGAGGAACCAAAGGACTCTGAGGCTCATCTAGAGACCATAGAGATCCCATTAAACCTCCTTATGCCATTCATGAGCTCTGATGAGTATTCCTCTTCTGAAGAGAATGAGGATGTTACTGAAGAGCAAACTGCCAAGTTTCTTGGTGCAATCATGAAGCTAAATGCCAAATTATTTGGCATTGATACTTGGGAAGATGAATCTCCCTTGTTCACCAATGAACTAAGTGATCTAGATCAACTAACATTGCCTTAGAAGAGACAGGATCTTGGAAAGTTCATAATACCTTGTACCATAGGCACCATGATCTTTAAGGCTCTATGTGACCTTGGTTCAGGGATAAACCTCATGCCCCTCTCTGTAATAGAAAAACCGGGAATCTATGGGGTGCAAGCTGCTAGAATCTCATTAGAGATGGCAGACAATTCAAGAAAACAGGCTTATGGACAAGTAGAGGACGTGTTGGTAAAGGTTGAAGGCCTTCACATCCCTGCTGATTTCATAGTCCTGGATACTAGAAAAGAAAGAGGATGAATCTATCATCCTAGGAAGACCTTTCCTAGCCACAGCAAGAGCTGTGATTGATGTGGACAGAGGAGAATTAATCCTTCAATTGAATGAGGACAACCTTGTGTTTACAACTCAAGAATTTCTCTCTGCATCCATGGAGAGGAAGCAGAAAAAGCTTCTCTCAAAGCAGAGTCAAACAAAGTCCCCACAGTCAAACTCTAAGTTTGGTGTTGGGAGGCCACAACCAAACTCTAAGTTTGGTGTTGAACTCCCATATCCAAACTCTAAGTTTGGTGTTGGAGAGTCTCAACAAAGCTCTGCACATCTGTGAGGCTCCATGAGAGCCCACTGTCAAGCTATTGACATTAAAGAAGCGCTTGTTGGGAGGCAACCCAATTTTTATTTATCTAACAATATTTTTCTTAGTTATATGTCTTTATAGGTTCATGATCATGTGGAGTCACAAAATAAATAGAAAAATTGAAAACGGAATCAAAAACAGCAGAAGAAAAATCACACCCTGGAGGAGCATCTGCCTGGCGTTCAACGCCAGAACAGAGCATGGTTCTGGCGCTGAACGCCCAAAATGGGCAGTGTTTGGGCGCTGAACGCCCAGAACAGGCATGGTTCTGGCGTTCAACGCCAGAAATGGCCAACAGATGGGCGTTGAACGCCCAAAATGGGCACCAACCTGGCGCTGAACGCCCAGAGTTGTGTGCAAGGGCATTTTACATGCCTAATTTGGTGCAAGGTTGTAAATCCTTGAACACCTAAGGATCTGTGGACCCCACAGGATCATCTCAGGATCTGTGGACCCCACAGGATCATCTCAGGATTTGTGGACCCCACATGATCCCCACCTACCTCCACTCACTTCTTCTCACCCCTCTTTCACACAATCCCATAAACACTCTTTCCCAAAACTCTTCACCAATCACCTCAATCTCTCTTCCCCATCACCTCTTCACCACTCACATCCATCCACTCTTCCCCATAAACCTACCTCATAAACTCCACATACCTTCAAAATTCAAAACCAATTTCCCACCCAAACCCACCCTAAATGGCCGAACCTTAACCTCCCTCCCTCCCCTATATATAGCCCTCCATTCTTCCTCATTTTCACACAACACAACCCTCTCCTCTCTACTTGGCCGAAACACACCTCACCCCTCTTCTCCATATTTTCTTCTTTTTCTTCATCTATTCTTTCTTTTATTGCTCGAGGGCAAGCAATATTCTAAGTTTGGTGTGGTAAAAGCATAAGCTTTTTGTTTTTCCATTACCATTGATGGCACCTAAGACCGGAGAATCCTCTAGAAAGGGGAAAGGGAAGACAAAAACTTCCACCTCCGAGTCATGGGAGATGGAAAGGTTCATCTCCAAAGCCCATCAAGACCACTTCTATGATGTTGTGGCCAAGAAGAAGGTGATCCCTGAGGTCCCTTTCAAACTCAAAAGAAATGAGTATCTGGAGATCCGACATGAAATTCAAAGAAGAGGTTGGGAAGTTCTAACAAACCCCATCCAACAAGTCGGCATCCTAATGGTTCAAGAGTTCTATGCCAATGCATGGATCACCAAGAACCATGATCAAAGTAAGAACCTGGATCCAAAGAACTATGTTACAATGGTTCGGGGAAAATACTTAGATTTTAGTCTGGAAAATGTGAGGTTGGCGTTCAACTTGCCCATGATGCAAGGAGATGAACGCCCCTACACTAGAAGGGTCAACTTTAATCAAAGGTTGGACCAAGTCCTTATGGACATATGTGTGGAAGGAGCTCAATGGAAGATTGACTCCAAGGGCAAGCCGGTTCAACTAAGAAGATTGGACCTCAAGCCTGTGGCTAGAGGATGGTTGGAGTTCATTCAATGCTCAATCATTCCCACTAGCAACCAATCTGAGGTTACTATGGATCGGGGGCCATCATGATTCATAGCATCATGATTGGGGAGGAAATAGAAGTTCATGAAGTCATCTCTAATGAACTCTACAAAATAGCCGAAAAGTCATCCCCCATGGCAAGGCTAGCTTTTCCTCATCTTATCTGCCATCTATGTTACTCAGCTGGAGCTTTCATAGAAGGAGACACTCCTATTAAGAAAGAGAAGCCCATCACTAAGAAAAATATGGAGCAAGCAAGAGAGCCCATTCATGGAGCTCAAGAGGCGCAGGAAGCTCATCACCATGAGATCCTGGAGATGCCTCAAATGCATTTTCCTCCACAAAACTATTGGGAGCAAATCAACACCTCCCTAGAAGAATTAAGTTCCAACATGGGACAATTAAGGGTGGAACATCAAGAGCACTCCATCATGCTCCATGAAATAAGAGAAGATAAAAAAGCAATGAGGGAGGAGCAACAAAGACAAGGAAAAGACATAGAAGAGCTCAAGGACATCATTGGCTCCTCAAGAAGGAAATGCCACCATCACTAAGGTGGATTCATTCCTTGCTCTTATTTCTTCTGTTTTTTTTTGTTTTCTATGTTGTGTGCTTATCTATGTTTGTGTCTTCATTACATGATCATTAGTAGTTAGTAACTATGTCTTAAAGTTATGAATGTCCTATGAATCCATCACCTCTCTTCAATGAAAAATGTTTTAATTCAAAAGAACAAGAAGTACATGAGTTTCAAATTTATCCTTGAACTTAGCTTAATTATATTGATTGTGACAATGCTTCTTGTTTTCTGAATGTATGCTTAAACAGTGCATATGTCTTTTGAAGTTGTTGTTTAAGAATGTTAAATATGTTAGCTCTTAAAAGAATGATGACAAGGAGACATGTTATTTGATAATCTGAAAAATCATAAAAATGATTCTTGAAGCAAGAAAAAGCAGCAAAGAACAAAGCTTGCAGAAAAAAAAATAGGCAAAAAAAAAAAGAAGAGAAAAAGCAAGCAGAAAAAGCCAATAACCCTTAAAACCAAAAGGCAAGGGCAAATAAAAAAGATCCCAAGGCTTTGAGCATCAGTGGATAGGAGGGCCTAAAGGAATAAAATCCTGGTCTAAGCGGCTAAACCAAGCTGTCCCTAACCATGTGCTTGTGGCGTGTAGGTGTCAAGTGAAAACTTGAGACTGAGCGGTTAAAGTCAAGGTCCAAAGCAAAAAAAAAAAGAGTGTGCTTAAGAACCCTGGACACCTCTAATTGGGGACTTTAGCGAAGCTGAGTCACAATCTGAAAAGGTTCACCCAATTATGTGTCTGTGGCATTTATGTATCCGGTGGTAATACTGGAAAACAAAGTGCTTAGGGCCACGGCCAAGACTCATAAAGAAGCTGTGTTCAAGAATCATCATACTGAACTAGGAGAATCAATAACACTATCTGAATTCTGAGTTCCTATAGAAGCCAATCATTCTAAACTTCAATGGATAAAGTGAGATGCCAAAACTATTCAAGAGGCAGAAAGCTATAAGTCCCGCTCATATGATTGAAGCTATGTTGATAGTTTGGAATTTATAGTATATTCTCTTCTTTTTATCCTATTTGATTTTTAGTTTCTTGGGGACAAGCAACAATTTAAGTTTGGTGTTGTGATGAGCGGATAATTTATACGCTTTTTGGCATTGTTTTTAGTATGTTTTTAGTAAAATCTAGTTACTTTTAGGGATGTTTTCATTAGTTTTTATGTTAGATTCACATTTCTGGACTTTACTATGAGTTTATGTGTTTTTCTGTGATTTCAGGTATTTTCTGGCTGAAATTGAGGGACTTGAGTAAAAATCAGATTCAGAGGTTGAAGAAGGACTGCTGATGCTGTTGGATTCTGACCTCCCTACACTCAAAGTGGATTTTCTGGAGCTATAGAACTCGAAATGGTACGATTTCAATTGGGTTGGAAAGTAGACATCCAGGGCTTTCCAGAAATATATAATAGTCCATACTTTGGCCAAGAATAGATGACACAAACTGGCGTTCAACGCCAGTTCTCTGCCCAATTCTGGCGTCCAGCGCCAGAAAAGGATCCAAAACCAGAGTTGAACGCCCAAACTGGCACAAATACTGGCGTTCAACTCCAAGAAGGACCTCTACATGTGCAGCACTCAAGCTCAGCCCAAGCACACACCAAGTGGGCCCCGGAAGTGGATTTATGCATCAATTACTTATTTCTGTAAATAGGACCTTTTACTATTGTATGAGACATCTTTGGATTATCTTTGAATCTTTGGATTATCTTTTGATCTTGGATCCTGGATTGTATTTTGATCCTGTGATCTCGTTTTGGGGGCTGGCCATCTCGGCCATGCCTGAACCTTTCACTTATGTATTTTCAACGGTAGAGTTTCTACACTCCATAGATTAAGGTACGGAGCTCTGCTGTTCCTCAAAGATTAATGCAAAGTACTACTGTTTTCTATTCAATTCATCTTATTTCGCTTCCAAGATATTCATTCGCACTTCAATCTGAATGTGATGAATGTGACAATCATCATCATTCCCTATGAACGCGTGCCTGACAACCACTTCCGTTCTACCCTCAACTGAATGAGTATCTCTTAGATCTCTTAATCAGAATCTTCGTGGTGTAAGCTAGAATGATGGTGGCATTCAAGAGAATCCGGAAAGTCTAAACCTTGTCTGTGGTATTCCGAGTAGGATTCAATGATTGAATGACTGTGACGAGCTTCAAACTCGCGATTGCCGGGCGTAATGACAGACGCAAAAGGATAGTAAATCCTATTCCAGCATGATCGAGAACCGACAGATGAATAGCCGTGCCGTGACAGGGTGCGTTGACCATTTTCACTGAGAGGATAAGATGAAACCATTGACAAGGGTGATGCCTCCAGACGATTAGCCGTGCCGTGACAGGGTATTTGGATCATTTTCCCGAGAGAAGACCGAAAGTAGCCATTGACAATGGTGATGTATCACATAAAGCCAGCCATGGAAAGGAGTAAGACTGATTGGATGAAGATAGCAGGAGAGCAGAGGTTCAGAGGAACGGAAGCATCTCTATTCGCTTATCTGAAATTCTCACCAATGAATTACATAAGTATTTCTATCCTTTATTATTTATCTTTTAATTATCTAATCCAATCACATTTAACCCTACCTGACTGAGATTTGCAAGGTGACCATAGCTTGCTTCATACCAACAATCTCCGTGGGATTCGACCCTTACTCACGTAAGGTATTACTTAGACGACCCAGTGCACTTGCTGGTTAGTTGTGCGAAGTTGTGAACCATGGTATTGGCATCATGTTTTTGGCGCCATTACCAGGGAAAGAAAGAGCGATGAATTTTACATAATTAAAGTGTAGTCACAATTTCTGCGCACCAAGTTTTTGGCACCGTTGCCGGGGATTGTTCGAGTTTGGATAACTGACGGTTCATCTTGTTGCTCAGATTAGGTAATTTTCTTTTTGTTTTCTTTTCAAAAATTTTTCAAAAATATTTCAAAATTTTTTCACCTGTTTTCGAAAAAAAAAATTTATTCAAAATTTTTAAAGAATGAATTCTAGTATTTCATGAAGCATGTGAAGCCTGGCTGGCTGTAAAGCCATGTCTAAATTCATTTGGACTGAGGTTTGCAATTTGTTATCAAGAGCAAGCTAGTTGTTGTTAATCCACCTGCTGCTGTTCCTGATTTACATGCTAAAGCTTGGCTGGCCATTGGCCATGTCTAGTGTTTTGGACCGGAGCTTTCATTGAAAGCTTGGCTGGCTGGTGAGCCATGTCTAATTCCTGGACTGAAGCTTTAGACTAACATGGCAAGATTCCTGGAATTCAAATTAAAAATTTTGGAATTCTTATTTTTCTTTTTCATAATAATTTTCGAAAAAAAAATACAAAAAAAAAATAGAAAATCATAAAAATCAAAAATATTTTTCTGTTTCTTGTTTGAGTCTTGAGTCATGTTATAAGTTTGGTGTCAATTGCATGTGCATCTTGCATTTTTCGAAAATTCATGCATTCATAGTGTTCTTCATGATCTTCAAGTTGTTCTTGGTAAGTCTTCTTGTTTGATCTCTGCATTTGCATATTTTGTGTCTCTTCTTGTTTTTCATATGCATTCTTGAATTCTTAGTGTCTAAGCATTGAAGAATTCTAAGTTTGGTGTCTTGCATGTTTTCTTTGCATTAAAAATTTTTCAAAAATGTGTTCTTGATGTTCATCATGATCTTCATAGTGTTCTTGGTATTCATCTTGACATTCATAGCATTCTTGCATGTATTCATTGTTTTGACCTAAAAAAGTCATGCATTGCATAATTTTCATGTTTTTCTCTCTCATCATAAAAATTCAAAAATCAAAAAAAAAAATATCTTTCCCTTTTTCTCTCATCAAATTCCCTCAAGCACCTCAGAGATTTTTAGACAGCCTGCTCAACTGTCAGGCGTCATGGTGCAGATGAGACTGCTATTTTGCTATCCGCCTTCCCATTTTCCCTTGAGGGAAAGGCGAGGGAGTGGTACTACACTCAACCTAAAGCAATTGTTACTAATTGGGATTTGCTCAGAAGGGAATTCCTGGACAAATACTTTCTAGCTGAAGTCACTGATAGACTGAGGAAAAAAATTTCCTGCATTATTCAAGGTGAAACAGAGACTCTTTATGAGTATTGGGAATCCTTCAGGAATCTCCTAGACTCATGTCCCCACCACATGATTGACCAGTTGGTGTTGATTAGCTATTTCACACAAGGCATAAAGCCTCAAGACAAGACTACATTAGATGGTGCAAGTGATGGTTCTCTAAAGAAGTACAAGTCTACGGCAGAAGCGTGGCAACTGATCACCGATCTAGCTGAGTCTACCCGGAACCACAAGCACAGGAACAACCATCCTAAGGTTATTGCAGAGGTTTCCTCTAGTAGTGAGACCGCTGCTCTCACGCAGACTCTGGGAAAGATGACCAACATACTGAAGCAGCTACAGCTGAATCAACAACAACCTCAGCCTCCTCCACAACAACAGTGTCAACAGCTAGTTCCTCAGAGAGTGTGCAGAATATGTGCATGCTATACTCATTACACTGATGAATGTCCGCAGCTCCAGCAAGAAGACACCACCTTGGCAGCTACCCATAACTTCTATGACCGCCTGAATCAAGGATACTATCAGCAAGGCGGTAATTATAACCAAGGTGGAAACTACAATCAAGGTTGGCAAGACAACTCCAACCAGGGATGGAGGGATAACTCTTACCAAGGGTGGAAAGGTAATGCCAACCAAGGATGGAGGGACAACTATAACCAGGGAGGCAGAGACAATGGAGGAAATCAGAGGTGGAACAACAACAGCAATCAGCAGAACTGATATCAGCAGAACCGAAACCAGCCTTACCGAGCACCTCACCAAAGGCAAGCCCAGGCACCTCAAAACAACCAGTAGCAAGCCCCTCAAATTACTTACCACCCTTCCTTTTCCAATGATGAGTTGCTTCACTCCATTGCTCAAGGACAAAAAGACCTTCAGAACTCAATTAACTCCACCATAAACAGTCTTAACTCCACCTTACAAGCTCTCATTTCCCGGTTGGAACCATCTTCCACCCTCAACAATCAACTTGCAAGCTCCAGTGCACTTCATTCTCAACCCTTACCTAATCCCAAAGGAGAAATCAATGCCATTACTTTGAGGTCCGAAACCACCTGCAAGAGAGGAGTCATGAGGAGCCAAGCTCAAAAGTAGACATCCTAGTTGAAGACATTGTTGAGGTAGAGGATATTGAAGAAGAGGATGTAGTACAAGAAGTGGTTGATAAAGAAGTGGCTCAACCAAGGAATGAAGCATCAAGAGGCGTTGAAGCTACAGGGGACGCCATTCCTCTTCCATTTCCACACCTTCCTAGGAAGCCCAAAAAGCAGATGGAGCTAGATCTCAAGATGGTGGAGATCTTCAAAAAGGTTGAGGTAACTATTCTCCTTTTTGATATTATTCGCCAGGTACCTAAGTATGCTAAGTTTCTAAAGGATTTATGCATGAATAAAGATAGAATACATGATTTAGAAACTATCCCTCTAGGTAGCTCTATTTCTGCTTTAATGGGTGCCATACCGAAAAAATGTGGGGATTCGGGTCCATGTGGTTACTTGCACTATTGAGGGTATCCAAATTTTTGACTGCATGTGCAATTTAGGTGCATCTGTGAGTATTATGCCATTATCTGTATATGATGCTTTGAGGCTCTCTCCCTTAAAAAGGTCGGCAACGCGTTTTATTTTGGCAGATAAAAGCATAATCTCGATGGTTGGAATTGCTGAAGACGTGCTAATGAGCATTAAGGGGCTAACATTCCCTATTGACTTTTACATTTGGAGATGTTCCCTAATGACTCAAAAAGACCATCATCCATCCTACTCGGAAGGCCGTTTCTGAAGTCTTCAAGGTTCAAACTGGATGCCTTCTCAGGAATTTACTCTTTTGAGATAGATGGCAGAACAGTGAGCTTCAATCTGGATGAAGCTATAAAGCACCCACCAGAAGATCACTCCATCTTTCAGTGCAATATTATTGAGGAAACCATGGCTGAAGTTCATCAAGAAAGAGTAGAAGCGATGAACATGGAGCAAGGTGCAAGTGTAGGGAAACCCTTTGAGCTTACTGAAGATACCGTGCCACCACAAATCGCTCCAGCTGATTCAGTGCCTGGCCATGAGCAGAAAATGGAATTAAAGCCCTTTCCACCCCACCTTAAGTATGCTTACCTTGAGGATAATCAAAAGCTCCCAGTCATCATTGCAAGGGAACTCACCTCCCAGCAGGAAGAGCAGCTGCTTAGTGTGCTGAGAAGCCACAAGAAAGCTATTGGGTGGAGCTTGGCGGATATAGTAGGCATCAACCCTCAAGTCTGTGAGCACCGCATATTTTTAGAAGAGGGAACAAGGCCTGTCCGTCAACCTCAAAGGCGGCTAAACCCCACCATACTAGAGGTTGTCAAGAAGGAAGTGACCAGATTGCTTGAAGCTAACATCATCTATCCAATCTCGGATAGTGAATGGGTCAGCCCAGTACAGGTGGTACCAAAGAAGTCTGGCGTCACAACAGTGAAGAATGAGCATGGAGAACTCATTGCTACTAGAGTGCAGAACTCCTGGAGAGTGTGCATTGATTATAGGCGTCTCAACCAGGCCACTTGCAAGGATCACTATCCACTACCTTTCGTCGATCAGATGCTTAATTTCCTATCAGGTAAATCACAATACTGCTTTCTAGATGGTTACATTGGCTATTTTCAAATTCATATAGCTCCTGAAGATAAGGAGAAAACTACTTTTACATGTCCCTTCGGAACGTATGCATATAAGAGAATGCCTTTTGGCTTATGTAATGCACCGGCTACTTTCCAAAGATGCATGATGAGCATTTTCTCTGATCTTCTTGAGAACTGTATGGAAGTTTTCATGGATGACTTTAGTATGTATGGTGATTCGTTTGACCTTTTCATGGATAGTTTAGCTAGAGTATTAGACAGGTGTGTTAATTCAAACCTTGTATTAAATTTTGAAAAATGTCATTTTATGGTAAAACAAGGTATTGTTCTAGGACATGTTGTTTCTAATATTGGTATTGCAGTTGATCCAGCAAAGGTAGATGTCATTTTTGGTTTACCTTACCCCTCCGTCGTGAGGGAAGTCCATTCATTTCTTGGCCATGCAGGTTTCTACCGGCGATTTATCAAGGACTTCAGTAAGGTAGCCCTGCCTTTATCCTGACTGCTGCAGAAGGATGTTGAGGTCGAGCTGAGTGCAGACTGCATGGAAGCATTTGATAAGCTGAAGATCGCCCTAACCCAAGCCCCTATTGTGAGAGGGCCTGACTGGAGTCAACCATTTGAGATAATGTGTGACGCTTCCAATTATGCAGTAGGAGCAGCGCTGGCTCAGCGCGAAGGTAAAGACCCTTTTATAATTGCCTATGCTTCCAAGACCTTGGACGCTGCTCAGTCTAATTATACTATCACTAAAAAAGAGCTTCTGGCTATTGTTTTTGCTCTGGATAAATTCCGAGCCTACTTACTTGGCACTAAGGTGGTAGTATACTCCGACCATGCAGCTCTAAAATATTTATTAGCTAAGAAAAAGTCCAAACCAAGGCTAATACTTTGGATATTGTTGCTGCAAGAATTTGATTTAGAAATTAAAGATAGGAGTGGTTCCCAGAATTTAGTGGCGGACCACTTGAGTCGCCTAGAACACATTAAGAATGACTCCACTCCTATCAATGATGCTTTTCCATTTGATAGCTTGCACGCAATATCTGAAGTAGTTCCTTGGTACGCACCTATCGCTAATTATTTGGTTAGTCGTACCTTTCCTCCAAATTTTACTAAGCATCAAAAGGACAAGCTTAAAAGCGAGTCCAAATATTATATATGGGATGACCCATATTTATGGAGGTGTGGTGCTGACCAAATAATTAGAAGGTGTGTGCCACAATCAGAATTCCAGTCAATTTTAGAGGTCTGCCACTCTTCCGAGAGTGGTGGACATTTTGGTCCTCAAAGAACAGCTAGAAAAATTCTAGACTGCGGATTCTGGTGACCCACACTATTTAAGGATGCCACTGCTTTTTGTGAATCTTGCCTCCCATACCAGAGGTTTGGGAATATATCCAAGAGGGATGAGATGCCCCAACAAATTATGTTGTTTTGTGAAATTTGTGAAGTTTGGGGTATTGACTTCATGGGTTCATTTCCCAACTCTAATGGTTTCTTATACATACTGTTAGCTGTTGATTATGTTTCTAAATGGGTGGAAGTAATTCCTACCCGTACTGATGATGCTAACACTGTTGTCTCCTTTGTTCAAAATAATATTATCTGTCGCTTTGGAGCACCATGAGCAATCGTGAGTGATCAAGGCACTCACTTCTGTAACAGGAGATTAATAGGTATACTGAATAAACATGGCATTGTTCATAAGGTGGCAACAGCTTACCACCCCCAGACCAATGGACAAGCCGAGGTGTCTAACAGAGAGATAAAGCATATCCTGGAGAAGGTCGTCAAGCCTCATCGAAAAGACTGGAGTTCCAGGCTTGCAGATGCGCTTTGGGCTTACCGGATAGCGTACAAGACACCAATCTGCATGAGTCCCTTCCGCCTAGTCTACGGAAAGACTTGTCACCTCCCAGTGGAGATGGAGCACAAGGCTTTCTGGGCGGTCCGAGAATGTAACCTGGGATTGGCAGGTGCCGGAGCTGAACGGAAGCTGCAACTACAAGAATTGGAGTGTCTGCGCCTAGAAGCATATGAAAACTCCAGGCTATACAAAGAGAAGGTGAGGGCTGTGCATGACAAGAATATCAAGCGCAAAGAGTTCAGACCTGGGGATTTAGTCCTCCTCTACAACTTCAGGTTGAAACTCATGCCAGGCAAACTGTGCTCAAGATGGGAAGGCCCCTACAGAGTGGAAAAGGCTGAGCCATATGGCGTTTTTCACTTGAGTCACCCTTCCAGCCCCCATATCCTCAAGGTCAATGGCCACCGCTTGAAGCTTTACCATGGTGAGAGGATGAAGGACAACAAGGAGCTGGAGATCTTCCTCTTGGAGGATCCACCAACAGAAGAAGACTGAGCTTGTAGACCGTCTAACTTAAGGACGTTAAAGAAAAGTGCTAGGTGGGAGACAACCCACCATGGTATGATCGTTCCTTTTTATTCTTAGTTTTCTTTTATCTCATCTTCATCCATGTTAGTCCATCAATCATGTATTATCACCTGCATATAGGCACAAAAAGGGGGAGAGGGCGTTCGACGTGCAAGCGTCTATGACGTGTACGCGTCCTGCGTGGCAGCGACTACTATTGGGATTGAACAGAGAGTTCTGTGGGAGGCGTCCTAGAAACGTGCCTTGCACACAAACCAGTCCACGCGTACGCGTACCACCGCGTCCACTTCCCCTGCTGTTTCACAACCCACGCATGAGCGTCTAGGACGTGTTCGCGTGCATATGGAAATTGGCGTAAGCCCCTAATCGAACAGAGAGTCGTGATGCCATGGCATTGGATTCGCGCCTCTAGCACAACCAGTGGCGACGCGCACGCATCGCTGTGATTCATCCAACCCAGGATCTCTCAAACGGCGTAAATAAGAACACAAACAGAGAGTTACGCTGGAGTGAGGCTGGATTCGTGCGATTCACACGATTCCTGGTCACGCGTACGTGTGACTGACGCTTACGCGTCCCTCACCTGTACGCCACCCCGCGCGTCCGCGTGCAGCATGCGTCCGCGTCGGTTGCGCCATGCACCCCAAATCGCGCGCTGCCCTGTTTAGTGTTCTGCAATCCTTTTCTTTTCTTTCTTCTTTCTTTCTTATGTTTTCTTTTTCAATCCTAATTCTATCTTCTTCTTCTTACTCTTTGCTTAATTCCTCTTCTTCTCTCTCCCTTCACCCCTTCTTCCTCAATTCCTCTTACTCTTCTCCCACTCTTAATTACTTCCCTATTTGCATCTTCTTCTTCTTAAGGTTCTTTTTCTTTCCCTTTTCTGTTTTATATTTTTGCATTCTCATGTTGGTGTTAGAGATTTATTTGGATGATTACTTTATTCTATATTTTCTTGTGGATACTATAAAGGTGTCATGTGCCAATTGACATTATAGGCCTCATATTTGTTTGGATTACTTCCCTTGCTTTCCACTTTTACAAGTGCATATCAAGTCTTTGTGAAAAATCCAACATGGCATTTTGAATTCTTTTCTATTCTAATGCTCATTCTTTCCTTCCATGTGATATTCATTATTGAACTTGATGCTTGAGCTATGCTTCTCATGCCTCTTACTTGCATGCCATTATCCCTCTTGCATCTAATGTATGATATGCCTTGATGTTCCTCATTGTTGTCTTACCTGCATGCTATAGCTACCATGCACTCAAGACATTGTTTATTTTCTTGGGCATTTACCATCACTTGGAATTTCTTCCTTTCGGTTTTAGCTCTCTATATTTAACATTCTTCCTCTTTCTTTCTTCCTTAGGATGGGTACCAAGAAAGGAAAGGAGAAGGCTACTGACAAGACACCGGCAAGGCAAGGCACTAAAAGAACCTTGGCTAAGACACAACCCTTTACGAGCGTCAAGCCACCCACAAAGAGGATAAAGAGAATCATCAAAGTCGACGAAGCTGGGAAAGCTTTTCATGCTAGGGATTCTGCACGGTTCGCTAACCGTTACTGTGAGCAGATGTTCCCCATCTTGGCTGAGAGGAACGAAAATAATGAGCACCTAATCATTCTCCCAACACACTTTGTGGATTTTGTGGAGCCCCGCATCGAGAAGAGACAATGGGGATTCTTGCAGAGGCAGCCGCGAGAGGCCAATCTAACATGGGTAGTTGAATTCTACTCCAACTTTCATCTGTCGACCATGTAGTCTGTTTATGTTCGTCAAAAGTAAGTTCCCGTCTCCGTGGGGGCCATTCAGAGAGTTTTGGATCTTTCGCTTGGACCAGAGGGGTTGGACACCTATCAAGAGGCCTCTTTCAAGCGCTAGACATACCAGTTTAACTGGAACAGCGTCTTAGGCATTATTGCACAACCTAGAAGCACATGGATCTATGGCCAATATCAAACTCACCCTAAGAGCATATCAGCTCCAGCACTTACATTGGAGGCTCGCGTATGGGCACAGATTATGTCCCACTATGTCTTTCCGAGCACTCACGAGTCCACCTTCACTGCAGACATGGTTGTTCTCATCTGGTGCATTCTCACAGAGCAACCTCTCAATCTACCAAGGCACATCCGGCAGGCCATGGTACACATACAGATTGTAGGTAACCTTCCCTTTCCCGCATTGTTTTTGGATCTTGTCTCTGCAGCAGGCGTATCTTATAGGGCTGGGGATACCAAGGCCATGATCCCAAGGGCTGATCAGTATATCCCGAATGGAAATTATTCCAGACCTCTAGTACCCTCTGTTAGCCGCCAACCAGGCCCATCTGTAGACACCCCTCCTACTTCCGCTCCACCATCACCCACACCTCCTACTCCATCCACTGCTCAGATGTTCCTTCAGATCCTTCAGAGGTTAGACCGGCAAGATCGGCAGATGGAGCGGATGGAGCGCCGCAACAAGCGCCGATACACCTTTCTGAAGGAGCTCATTGTTACCGCATACTCACCTCCAGAAGAGAAGGATACCCCGGACTCCACTTCACCTACCAGCATCGGGAGCCAGACCGAGCCCGAGTGTGGAGGTGATGCTACCAGCCCCACCTTGCTCCTCACTGATGCCACGAAGGACCGTGCCAAGCCTTAAGTGTGGAGAGGTCAGTACCTGACTTCCGGAGGTAATCTCTCTCTCTCTCTCTCTTAACACCAATATGTTATTTTTCTTTAGTTAGATAGGATAGATTTCATGATAATAATTGTTTGCGTGTATGTTCTACTTGGTTGAAATAATGAGTTTCTTTTCAAGACCCTATTCTGGAGCATTTCACTAATTCAAATTGAAAAATTTATGTTAAACTTGTTTGAAGATTTTAATCTGGAACATAGTTTAGAGCTAAGAACACTCAACCTGTGAGATTTTGAGCTTAACTGTATGGTTACATTATTTAAGCATGATTATTCGTCTTGTGTGTTTTTTCCTCTATGATTATAATCTCTGCTTTGCTTCATTCTATATGTCCATTGTTTAGTATATATTCATGCATACATATGATTGAGGCCATCATTTGTTATTAGCTCACTTATCCCAAATAGCCCATCCTTTCATTTGCCTTTGTTTGCCACTTTGAACCTTTTTAACCCCCAATTGTTCTTTATGTTACCACATCACTAGCCTTAAGTGGAAAAACAAGTAATTATCCCAATTGAATCTTTGGTTAGCTTAAGATAGAGATTGTGTGTCAATTAAGTGTGGAGTGATAAACCACAATTTTATGGTTTATCTTGTGTTTAATTGAGTGGTTTCATCAAGTCTTTACCCACTTATTCACATGAATTGCATGATTTTACAATTCCTTCCTAGTTTTGTTCTATGGTTGAAAACTTGCTTCCTAGAGATCTTTAATTTGTGTATTTTAATTCTCCTTTATACCATTCGATGCCGTGATCCGTGTGTTGAGTGTTTCAGGCTTTATAGGGTAGGAATGACTTAGAAAATGGAGAGAAAGCTTGCAAAAATGGAAGGAACACAAGAAACTAAGGAGATGACCAGCGAGCATCGACGCGCACGCATGGCTCACGCGTGCGCACGACATGAAGAAATTTGCAGCGACGCGTGCGCGTGCCTGACGCGTACGCGTGGATTGGAGTTCTGCAAGATGACGCGTGCGCGTGCTTGACGCGAACGCGTGACACGCCAAAACGATCAGCGACGTGTACGCATGACTGACGCATACGCGTGACATGCGCGATCTGCAAAATTAACAGAAAACATTAGGGGAAATTTTGGGCCAAGTTTTGACCCAGTTTTCGGCCCAGAAACACAGAATAAAGCCAGGGAACATGCAGAAACTCAACACACATTCATATATTCTCATTTAGCATAGTTTTAGGATTTTAGATCTGAATCTAGAGAGAGAATTACTCTTCCTCTAGGTTTTCTTTACATTCATAGTTTCATAGTTTTTCTTTTGCTTTTGGATATTGAAGAGTCATCACCTCCATTGAAGATACTATTCTAGTTTGATTTCTTACTCTTTTATTTATTCCATATTCTTAATTCTTGTTTAAAGTTACAATTGAATTATTTTCATGGATTGTTAATGCAAAGGATTACTTTTACTTTTAATTAATTTTGAATCTCTATTTTATTTAAATTATTATGTCTCTTTTCTATTCCAAACTCCAAATAACAAAGATGGTATCCATGTCAATAGAGTAGATTCCCTACTTGATATGGGGGTTGATTAAGAGGAGACACTTGAGTTGGAATGTTCAAGTGGTAAGTTAAATTGGAAGTTGTTGGCTAATTCTGTATTTACTAACGCTAGACCTTCCCAAGGGAGAGGACTAGGATTTGTGAATAAGAGTTAGCTTAATCACTTGACTTTCCTTTATTTAGTAAGGGTTAACTAAGTAAAAATAACAACCTCTTTATACTACACTTGAGAGAATTCCAACAAGAATAGATCTTCCAATTAATCATTCCCCCGATCAAGGCTTTTTATTTTGAATAATATAAATTCCTTTTAATTTTTATTGCACTTAATTACAATTATTTATTTTCTATCATTCGACACTCAAAATTCTCGAAAAACTCCTGATTAATAACTTAGCACCCTTTCTAGCAACTCGTTGGGAGATGACTTGGAACTCATACTCCCAGTATTTTTATTCTAAATTTTTGTGACAACCCTTCTAAATTGATGAGGCAGATTTTTGCTGGTTAAGAGCTATACTCGCAACGCTGTTCTATTATATTATAATCTCTTAATTGGTCTAACTTCTGCCACGCATCATGGAGAAATGTGGGAACCTTGGTTAATGAGAGTGTGTATGGTTTTATTGACAAATATTGAAAATGTGGGTGCTACTCATGTGAAATCATGAAAACCATATGCATTGATTTACTACTATAAATATATAATTGATTTACTACTATAAATATAAATATATATATATATATATATATATATATATATATATTTATTTATATATAGGGGAATAAACCCACCCCAAACGTTAAGTTCAATAAAAAGATCAATGCATATGAGATGAACTAAAAGAACATTTAAATACATGAGTATGTGAAAAATACAAAAGTGAAATTATGGGTAGCTAGGCACGATTTTAGAAGCATATAGAGTGTGTGTATGTGTTAGGTGAGAACTTAGGTTAGTCAAAGATTCAATTTATAGCTCACTTAGCCATACATGTATCCTCACTCTTACCTTAGCCCCATTACAACCTTGAAAAGACCTCATGATGTTTGTATTTGTACACTACATATTTGTTGATTGGTTAGATGGAGAGAAAAGTTTTAGAAAGCACGACTAGAGAAGACTAGAGCAGATTAACCCCAAACACCTGAGTGATTAGAGTGCATAGACACTCCCAGTGAGGGTTCAATGCTTGACTCTATGTTCTCGGCTTTCATGAGCTATCTTCTTACACGTTTACTTGCCTCTTATTGTGTGATTTGAATTGGTGGAATCTGATTTTAACCAAGTAGGTAGAAACATCTTAGCATATAGCTTCATTCATATACATAGGTTGCATTACATTGCATGAGTCTTATCTCCCCCATTCATTATCTTGACCTCCTTGAGCTTAGCATGAAAACATGCTAATGTTTAAGTGTGGGGAGGTTGATAAACCACTATTTTATGGTTATTCTTGTGCTAAATTGGGTGGTTTTTATCAATTCTCCATACGCTTATTCATGTAATTCGCATGTTTTATATTGGCCTTCCTAATTCCGCTCTATGATTAGAAACTTGCTTCCTAAGCCTTTAAATTATCGATCTTTTAATTCCCCTTCTTTACCATTCGATACCGTGATCTGTGTGCTAAGTTTTTTCAGGATTTATAAGGCAAGAATGGCTTGGAGGATGGAAAGAAAGCTTGCAAAAATGGAAGGAACACAAGAAACCAAGGAGCTGACCAGCGAGGATCGATGCGCACGCACAGCTCACGCGTACGCATGATGCACGCAGAAAACCATCGATGTGTACGCGTGACTGGCGCGTACGCGCGACGTGCATAATATGCTGCAACTGCAGAATTCGCTGGGAGCGATTTTGGGCTGAGTTTGGACCCAGTTTTCGGCCCAGAAACACAAACTAAAGCCAGGGGATAGCAGAGACTCAGGAGACATTCACACATTCTCATTCATTAGTTTTAGTTTTAGTTTTAGTTTTGAATCTTAGAGAAAGAGAGCACTTCCTCTAGGGTTCTTCATAGTCACACTTTTCCTAGTTTTACATTTTGGGATTGGATATTGAGAAGAGTTACTACCTCCGTTGAAGTCATTATTATTCCAGTTTGCTCTCTATTTCCTTCCTCTTTTATTTACCATTTACTTTGTTCAGAGTTATACATGGATATCTTTGGTTTTGGGATTTATTAATGCAAGGACTATTTTTCTATTTACTTCGTTATTTGTTTGATTATCTCCAAGTATTTATTTAGTTTAATTAATATGTCTACTTTCTACTCCCTTTACATGAATGCGAAAATGGCATCCATGTTAATGGAGTAGGTTCTCAACTTGACTTTGGAGTTGATTAATAGGAGACCCTTGAGTTGGAATACTCAAGAGTTAATTTGTAATTGGAAGTTGTTGGCTGGTTCTCTAGTCACTAATGCTAATCCTTCCCAAGGGAGAGGATTAGAACTTGTGAATAGAAGTTGGCTCAATTACTTGACTTTCCTTTCTTCGGTAAGGGTTAACTAAGTAAAAACAACAAACTATTACTAATTAATCTTGGAAAAATCCAACAAGGATAGAACTTCCGATTAATCTCCTCCTAGTCAAGGCTTTTTATCTTAATTAAATAGAATCTCTTGTTAATTCTCATTGCTTTAAGTCCATTCCCCAACTCTAAAATTTCTCGAAAAACTCCTGACCAATAAATAGCACCCTCTTAGCAACTCGTTGGGAGACGACCTGGGAATTCTACTCCAAGTATTTTATTCTAATTTTGTGACAACCCTTTTTAAATTGATACGTGGAATTTTCAATGGTTAAGAACTGTACTCGCAACGTTAGTTCATTATAAATTCTTAATTGGCAATTTTCTGCACGCCACATATCCCTAAGCACCTTGGTCAAACTTGATTCGGAAGGAGATGCTTCCGCTACACCCTTGAGGGGGTTGCTCCTCACCCTTACGTGTTGAGTAGCCTCGGTGACATCATTTATCAAGCTTCATGCTTCTGCCACCGTCTTGTTTTTGGAAAGGGAACCACCACTAGATGCGGTGAGTAGTCTTCTATCTTCCGCACAGAGATCTCCGGTGAAGTAACTTATGAGTAGATGAGTGTTCAATCCATGGTGGGGGCAAGTTTCCAATAGCCTCTTGAATCGACTCCAATACTCATACAAAGTCTCTTGATCTTTTTGCATTATACCTGAGATCTCTTTTTGGATGTAGTTGGTCTTTTCTGGCGGGAAGAACTTATCTAAGAACTCTCTTCTCAAGAAATCTCAATTGGTCACCACCTCATCTGGTTGGGAATTATACCACTCTTTCACTTGCCCTTCAAGGGAGAAAGGGAAGGAAAAGACCATGATGGCAATCTCGTTGGCACCATGTCTTCAGGCCGTAGCACAGGCCACTTGAAAATCTCTCAGATGTCTGATGGGATCTTGACCCGGAAGCCCATGATACTTAGGAAATAAGTTGATCAAATTATTCTTCAATTCAAAGTTCGGGTCAAGATTGGGAAACCTCGTTTGCAATGGTGGAAGAATGAGGTCCGGCGTCCCTTGCTCATGCAAAGTGATCCTACGTGGCTCCGCCATGTGAGGTTCACTTGTGGAATGCGAAGATGTATCAGTTGTGCCAATAAAAGAATAAGAAGTAGCAGACTCCAAGTCGCTCTCGGACCCGTCTAATGATTCGGTATGCTCCTCAAGTGAGGTCGAAACACCAGGCGTATTGTCCAACCGATGCCTAGCTTGCCGAGTGTGTAACAAAGTCCTTTCAATTTCTAAATCAAGCTCGGCTAAGCTAGCATTTGGTTGGGACCAAGTCATCAAACTTGGGAGTCATAGCTCATGTACACAAGAAATCTAAACTAAGAACAAAATATAGGAAGCAAGTAAACTATCTACACTATCTACATATTCACATATCCAATGCTAAGGCATACGTTGCAACCATTCCCCGGCAATGGCGCCAAAAATTTGAAGGGAGAGAATTTGTCGGTCTAGATTTTCTCTTGTAGAAATAAGAACTTCGTTGTGAGCATAGTTCCAAACCAACAAACAACTCTCGAATCAAATTTTAAAGGAATTGGTTGTCACAAGTTCAACCCCAATGAAAGTTTAACCGAAGTATTCAAACCTCGAGTCGTCTCACAAGGAATGGGCAAACATGTACTTCAACATTGGTTAGAAATCCGGGGTTGGAGGTCATGATCACAAATTTAAACTACTAAACTTAGCATGCAAGGAATCCTAAAGTGCAAGGAACTAAATCAAGAGAACACATGATCTACTTTTACTCTAGAACTAAATAATTGCCTAAAACAAGAACTAAACAAATGAGATTTTTGGTTTTCAAATATGAATAATAAAAGGAACTCTTGGCTAAGCATGGGAATTGGGGTCACCATCCTTGTCTACAACCATAATTTGCCAATCATGAGGAACCAAGCTCACTAAGTCTACCTCCAAGAGCCTTAAGTACGTAGCATCTACTCCTATGCTTGAGGTACATCAAGTGGCTTGATCAATTTTGACCCATAAGTCCCAACTAATCTACTAATTAGATTAGTAGTGGGTTGGTGTCAATGGGTGTCAATTTGACCACTAAGGGTTCTCCAATCAACAACCCAATGAGACCCAATGACTCAAGGTCACCCAATTCTCATAGCTTAAGCCAAGAATAAAGAGAACTACTCCATAATCAAAGGAAACATTTCATCAAACACATGGAATGCACTAACAAAAGACATATTCAAATTGCAATTAAATTGGAAATTATAAGGACCCACTAACAATTATCCATAAAGAACAACTCAAATAACACTAATGATCATAGAAAACATCAATGTATTCATATAATTCAAGATCCATAATATTCATAAAATGGATAGAAAATTGGAAAATAACAAGATAACATAATTCAACACAAGATCTAAGCAAAATTATACTAGAGGATTCAAATTAAGTAATCATAACTAGCAATTAACAAAATCCAATCCATAAATTCAACAATGGGAGATCAAAATCAAACTAGATCTAGAGAGGAACCAAGGCTTCTCTCTCTAGAATAACAAGAACCAAAAACTAGCAAAAATTGTGTCTAAGTGTGTAACGAGTGATCTCCCCTTTCCCCTACAATTCCTGGGTCTCTTCCCTTCAGAATCTCCTTGGAATTGGGCCTAGAGAGCCTCAGAAATCTCCAGCCACAATTTTATTAATGAGGTCACATGCTAGGCACCATGCGTACGCGTCAAGCACGTGTGCGCGTCGATGAACTTCTCAATCAACGCTAAGCGTAAGGTGCGCTCGCGCGTCGGTGAGGTTTTTCCAATACACGCGAATGCGTCAGCTATGCGCGCCGATTCCCAGCAGCATGCATCCACGCGTACGCGCAAGGCACGCATGCGCATCGATGCCTAAGCTCCAAAGCTCCATGTTCCCTCCACTTGTGCATGCTTCCTTTCCATCTTTTAGACCAATCTTGCCCTGTAAACTCTGAAATCACTTAACAAACGCATCACGGCATCGAATGGTAATAGAAGAGATCAAAATATAGCATTTTTGAGGTCAAGTAAGCATGTTTTCAATCATGAGGCAAAATAAGGAAGGAAACACAAAACCATGCATTTTATGTGGATAAGTGCAGAAAGTATTGATAAAATTCCCTCAAATCAACACAAGATAAACCACAAATTTGGGGTTTATCATCAGCCACGCGTACCCGTCGCTGAACCTTGCACCTAGCCACGCGTACGCGTCAGTCACACGTACGCGTCGATGAACGGTGCTCCAGGTCACGCGCACGCGTCAGCCATGCGTGCGCGTCGCTCATCGCTTCTCAACTCTTTAGTTTCTTGTGTTCCTTCCACTTTAATATGCTTTATCTTTGTTCTTTAAGCCATTCATGCCCTGAAAACAATTAACAAACACATCACGATATCGAATGGTAACAAAGGAGAATTAAAAATTACCAATTTTAAGGCCAAGGAAGCATGTTTTCAATCATAGCACAAAATTAGGAAGGAAATGAAAAACATGCAATTTACATGAGTAAGTGTGAGAATAGTTGATGAAACCCGCTCACTTCAGTCCAAAATATATCATAAATAGTGGCTTATCAAATCTCCCCACTGTTAAACATTAGTATGTCCTCATGCTAAACTCAAGGAAACCACAAAAAGTGAAGGGGAAAAGGTGAGACTTATGCAATTCAACCTATCTATATGAATGCAACTACATGCTAAAATGCTTCTACCTACTTGGTTTAAAGTAAACAAATTCTCCATGAACAAACATAACTGGATTCCACTAATTTAAATCTCAAAATAAAGTACAAGTAAACTTGCAAGAAGAAAGCTCATGAAAGCCGGGAACAAAGAATCGAGCATCGAACCCTCACTGGAAGTGTATACACTCTAATCACTCAAGTGTTTGAGGGTCGATTCTCTCGGCTCTCTACTGATCTTTCTTTCTAAGACTTACTTTTCTTTTACCAATCAACACAATTTAATGCATAAATACACATATCAAGAGGTCTTTTCAAGGGTTGTAATGGGGTTAGGGTCAAGGTAGGAATGTATTTGGTTAAGTGGACTAAAATCCGAATCCTTGATTAACCTAAACTTTCCACTAAACTTAAGACATTCCAAGTCATTACAATGCAAAACCTACTACCCATTGATTAGTTTTTGTCACAAATTCATGTACCTTGATGTCTTTTGAATACAAATCATATGCATTAATTTAATTATTTCACTTGGGGCATTTTGTCCCCTTTTTATTGCTTCCTCCTTTTTTTTTCTTTTTTTTTTCTCTTTTCTTTTATTTTCTTTTATTTTCTTTTTTTTTTTTTTGATATGCATAAAGGAGGTAGTGCATATGATTAGAGTGTTAGATGCATGAACAAGTGCCCAACTGTTTTCACATTTTCATATAAGAATATAAAAACACCCAATTTCCTAAACATATATTCCCCAATTCAATTTCTCCACACTTAATTCATGTACACCTCACTAGTCTAAGCTAATCAAGGATTCAAATTAAGTACATTTATTGTTTTTTGCTTAGAGCTAATGATGTGCTAAAATAAAGAATAAATGGGATAAAATGGCTCAACATTGGTTTGCAAGGGGAATGAGAGGGTAAGGCAATATGGGTATGTGAGCTAAGTGAAACAAGGCCTCAATCACATAAGTGTATGCATACATCAAACAATGGAAATATAGAATCAAGAAAGACAAAGATCACAATTTTAGAGAGAACAACACACAAAAAAAAAACACATTGGTTGATAAGCTGCAACCAATCAATTAGGTTCAAAATCTCACTGTTTTTTTGTGTTCGAGCTCTAAAACCATGTTTTAAATTAAATATCTTCAGGCAAGTTCAACAAAATATTAATTCAAATTAGTGAAATACCATAGGACAGTTTCTTGGACAAGAAATTACACTTCAACCAAGTAGTACCTAAATGCAAGCAACTAACTACACATGCAAATTATCCTATTTAACAAAAGAGAATTAAAATATTGGTGCTGAGAAAGAGTTATTACCTCAGAGAGTCAGTTGCCGACCTCCCCACACTTAATGCTTAGCACGATCCTCCATGCCGTTAGTGATCCGCAAGGTGTGCCCTGGATCGCCACTTCCAATGGCCAAATGATGTGGGGACAGGGGCGCCTCCGTGTCCATAGCTTGATCGCTTGCATCGCCATTCAAGGAAGTAGAGTCCAAAGTGTTGGGGTCCTCTGGAGGTGGGTGAGTACTACTGATGAGCTCCTTCAAGTAGTTGTAGCGGCGCTTGTTGCGGCGCTCAATTTGCTCAATTCGCCAGCCTTGCCGGTCCATCTTCTCAAGAATCTCAAGGAGCAACTGGTTGTTGGATGGTGATGGTGCATGGGGTGTTGATGATGGTGGAGCTGTCAAAGACGGGCCGTCATTAAGGCTCTTGGATGGCACTTGTGGTATGATCCACTTTCCATGGGGAACCAGTTCATCTGCCAAGAGGATTTTACTCTTTACGACATCCGCTTTGTACGGAATGCTAGCTGCAGATGCTAGTTCCATGACCAGGGCTGGAAAGGGAATGTTACCAACCGTATGAACGCGGCCCATGGCCCGGCGGAGGAGTCTAGGGATGCTAAGTGGCCTCTCAGTTAGAATGCACCATACAAGCACGGCCATGTCTCCGGTGATAGAGGACTCGTGAGTACTCAGCCAGACATAGTGAGACATGATTTGCTGCCATAGACGAGCTTCATCTGTCAAATCATTAGCCGAGAGCCCCTTTGGGTTAACCTTGCTTTGCTCATAAACCCAAGTGCTTCCAGGCTTTGCAATGACCTTAAGAACGGGATCCCAATCAAAAGTATAAGCTTTGCGGGCAATTTCCGCTTCGTGGAAGGCATCCAACCCTTCTGGATTTGGTGGGATGCCCAGCACTCGGTGAAGGGCGTCTTCTGAAATAGGGACTTGCTTCCGACGCATGTAAATTGAGTTAAGGGTCGGGGAGTGGTAATTAGCATAAAATTCATCGATCCAAGACAAGTTGACTTCAATTGAATCTCGGTTCAAGAAACCCCAGCGTCTCATCTTCATTAGATTATCCACATATTGTCTTAAATGGTCCGGTACAAAGAGGAGGCGCTCACGGTGGAGATTCCGCTCCATAATATTAGCATGCATCCTTTCACAATAGCGGTTGGCAAATCGCGCTGTATCCTTAGCAGGAATCTTCTTGTCTGACTCATCAATGCGGACATCCACTTTTGATTTCTTAGAAGGATGCCGATTTGTGAGTGACTTAGGTGCTTGCCTTTTAGAAACTGTTTTCTTAGAAGATTTCTCCTTTCCTTTTGCGGTTGTCATACTGAAAATAAGGGAAGAGGAAAATCATAAATAAACAAGTAAGGATAGTGAAGAATGCATTAAAAAAATAAGTGAAGTGAGAAAGTAGCAAAGAATACAAGAATACAAGCAAAGTTAAAGTAGGGGTTCATTAAAACTTTTTTCACAAACATGTGGTGTGCATTGTATAATTCAACAAGCAAGTTGACAACACCAACATATAAGACCATAAAAAAGAAAAATTATATCCAATAGAGCAAGTAGCACCAATCAATCCAATGAGTTTATAAATAGAATAATGATCCAACACCAATTGCAAACATACAATAAACTGAAAAGAAAATAACTAAGATTAAACAAGAAAGAAGAACATAAAGTGCAACAAAAGAAAAATAACTTAATTAGATGAAACTAAATTAAATGAAAATAAAGGAGATAATGATAGAAGAATGAAACCTTAAATGCAAGAAGGAGTAATGGTAAGTATAAGTGATAGAGAAAGAATAGAGAAAGAAGAGGGATAATAGAGAGAAGAGAAAGAGGACGCCGGAGAACGGTGGTTGCCGTTGGAGGTCCGCTGGAAAAAGGGGAAGAAGATTAGTGAGGAAAGAAGAATAAAGAACAAAGAAGGAATTGAGGAGAAAGGAAGGAACCAAAAGAAGGGGGAAGAAACGGCGCAGACTAGGTCTGTGTGATGGGGATTTAAAAACGGGTAGTGACGCGTATGCGTGGATTGTGAAAAACGACAGTGATGCGCACGCGTCATCCACACGTACGCGTGAGGTCGAGTCGCACGGTTAGCGCGTTACCCGTATGGGCTCGGCACAACTCACTGTTCGAGCCATGCGGGAGGCACAGTTCTAGCATCACATAATCACAAATTTTTTGGGACGAGGCAACACGTACGCATCGTCCACGCTTACGCATGGGCAGCGTTACGCGCCTAGCACCCCTTCAGCATGAACCTGGCACAACTCTCTGTCCAGGTCGTGCTGTGGCATTGTCCCAGCACGAAGAAAGCACAATTGGAGAATGGGTGTCGACGCGTACGATGGGCCACGTACACGTCACTAGTCCCCGAGCCCTTTGCCCCCTTCCCGCACGGCCCTAGCACAACTATCTATTTGGCTGTGTGGATGCGTCATTCAAGCACCATTTTTCCATGGGGCCTAATAAACCCATATTTTATGATATATTTTGTGCTTAGTTTGAGTGATTTATTCAATCCTTCACCCACTTATTCATATTAATTGCATGGTTTTACTTTCCCTTCCTTATTATGTGATGTATGTGAAAAACATGTTTCCTATGCTTTAAAATTAATTACTTTAATTACCTTTATTTCCATTTGATTCCGTGACTAGTGTGTTGAGTAGTTTCAGATCTTCTAAGGCAGGAATGAGTCAAAGGATGGAAAGGAAACATACAAAAATGGAAGGAAAGCATAAAACGGAGTTTGTGAAGAAACTGGCATCCATGCGATCGCATGGGCGACGCGGTCGCATGTCAAGCGCGAAGAAGCAGCGACACGGCCGTATGACTGACGCGACCGTGTGACAAGAAAAACTCCGAATGACGTGACCGTGTGACCCACGCGGACGCGTGACAGAGGCCACGCACCAGAAATTGCAGAAAACACTCATAGCGATTTTTGAGGCCCTTTTTTGCCCAAATCCAAGTTCAGAAGGTATAGACCAGAGGTTATGAAGTGGGGGAATGCATCCATTCAAGGAGGGACTCGACTTTAGTTAGTTTTGATGATTTAGATTTAGTTTAGAGAGAGGTTCTCTCCTCTATCTTCTCTCTTAGGATTAGAATTTAGGATTTCTCTTAGTTTTATGAGTGACTCTCGATCCCAGGTTCAATGTTCCTTTACTTTAAGCTTCCCTTTCACTTTTTATTCTTTCCATTACTTTAGTTGGTTATTTGATGTTGCAATTTAATTTATGAATTCTTCCATGTTACAGATTATTATTTTAAATTAATGTTATTTGAGGTATTTCAGTTTATGATTGCTTTCTTTTATTTACATTATTGTTATTCCCATCTGAAGGCATTTTTATTCCAGTAGATTTATTTTTCTCCTTTTGGTCTTGGTTAAGAAATCAGTAACTCAGGAGTTATCAAACTCAAACATGAATGATAATTGTTATCGTTGTTAATTAAACTGAACTTCAATAATCCCAATCTTTTCTTAGGAAATAAATAGGATCCGAAGATCAAATCAATTAATCCCTTGACCTTCCTTTATCTTAGTAAAGGTTAACAAAGTGGAATTAAGATTCAATTCTCATCATCATTGATAAGGATAACTAGGATAGGACCTCCAATTTCTCATACCTTGCCAAAAGTTTATTTACAGTCATTTATTTATTTTACTTGCCATTCAAATTGCTTGTTCTTCATTTACTTTAATTGCTAATTAAACTATTCACTCCTCATTCTCAAAACCCCAATTTACAATCTCCATAACCAATAATAAGAACATACTTCCCTGCAGTTCCTTGAGAAGACGACCCGAGGTTTGAATACTTCGGTTATCAATTTATTTAGGGGTTTGTTACTTGTGACAACCAAAACGTTTGTATGAAAGGACTTTTGAAGGTTTAGAAACTATACTTGCAACGAGGATTTATCCGCAAATTTCTAGACCACGCAAAAGTTCTCTCATCAAAATGGCGCCGTTGCCGGAGAACTGCAATCGTGTGCCTTATTATTGGTTATTGTAAATATTTTTCTTTTACTTGTTTATTTGTCTTTATTTTTCCCCTCTTTATTTCTTTTTAGCTACTATGAATTCTTACCCCTTCCGCTTTGAGTTTGGTTCTAATGTTATTGAAAGGAATGGAAGTTATAATAGGAACATGCATCAAGGTCAGAACAACCAAAGATGGATGGAGTCAAGAGGATCTGATCAACCCTTTAGGCAACAACACCCTCCAAGATATCATGGACAAAGACCATTCTACAATGCATACCAAGCAAATAGACATGGTGGATAACCTTGTAATCACCAACAAGCCCCACCCTGTGCTTATAGACCATCCTCTCAACGTAACTTCGAATCACCACACTCACAAGCTCCTTTTCACCATTCGCCACCACATGATCCGCATTTACCCCGATTCTAATCCAATTATTCCCAAACACCACCACTTCCCCCTGTACCATATCTAAATCTATCACCCCGAGAATCAGAGGTTCGCCTCAAGAAAACAGTAGATCAACTTCAAACAACCCTTCATCAACTGGAGCAAGCAGTAAGGCAATTATCTGCTAGACATTCGAACATTCAAGGACATCCCACAGCCCCATGTGGGCAATCTAATGAAGAACGTAGTGTGAAGGAGATACTAGAAACTCCAGTGGACAAGACAGAGCATGGCTTTGTACTGGAACAAGTAGAGGAAGCTGTTATTATTGAAGAAGAAGAGTTGGTTGAAGACTTAGGAGACGCTGAACTTCTATGGGAATCCAGAGTTGTGAAAAATTCTGTCAAGGACGTTACAATTGATGCTAAGGAGGATTGTGCGCAGTCCCCAAGGCAGGTATTTCATGAAGAACTAGACAGAATAATCCAAGAAGCAAGTTTCCTTGATGACAATAATCTCAAGTCAAGTTCTTCTAGCAATGAGCTTGCATCCGCAAGTGAATTCTCTGAGATCGAAGAATCTTCCCCAAGTGAATACGAAGATGATACGGAGGTAGATTTCTCTCAACCTCCAGTCTATGACTTAAGTGATGAGGAAGACATAGATGGCTTTGATCAGGACATGGATACATTTGAAGAATCTTGCAAGGAAGTGGAGAATTTCACAGAAGAACACAAGGGAGTAGAACTCACAGAACCACTGGAACCACCTATCCCAAGGCCATTACCACCCAATACAAGTTTTAATTGGGTACAATCCTTAACCTTTAACTGTATTTTTCCACTTGAATATGGTTTAATTGAAACAGATGGCCAGCTTAGAGCTCTCTGCGGCTTTAAGAGTAAAAGGGAAATGGCTCGTACTCAGAGATGGTGCACGAGGTTCAATAAGGTTCCACGCTTCAACTCGAAGTGCACGGATTGGCACCATGATCAATCGGATGGATCTCGGAAAATGTTTGGTTATCCTGGTGAGAATCTAATTTCTGAACCGCCCAGATGGAAAAGTATAGATCAAGACAAAGGCGGATTTAAAAGCAAAGTTTGGGATCCTGGAATCTATGCTGACATTCGTCACCCCGGGAGCCTGACAATCTGTTTGAAGCTGCTCAGAAGCTTCACATGCCTAGTTTGGGACCCCGGAGGCTATTGGCATTCCAAGCATTGGTGGAGATTTCTGGATGAATTTAAGCATAAGCCGCCATAACAGGAAGCTCATCCAATGTCCAACTTAAGGACTCTAACTAAAAGTGCTAGGTGGGAGACAACCCACCATGGTATGATCGTTCTTTTTTTTTTCAATTTTTATTTAGTTTTATTTGTTTTCAAGTTTTACTTTATTGAACCTGGAGTTTTGCATCTCATTCATATTAATCATTGCATTCCGCATATTGCATAAAAAAAAGGGTGCGCGATGCGACCGCATCATTCATGCGATCGCGTCAAGTTGCGAAAAACACTTCCACGCGACCGCGTCATCCACGCGGCCGCGTGCCCTGGAGATCGGCGTAAAGATTCAACGTCCAGAAAGTTAGGCTGGAATCGTGCGGCCATTGTGCGTTTTGCACAAATGACCCACGCGACTGCGTCACTCACGTGATCGCGTCACTTGCACAACTTCAATCCCACGCGACAGCGTGAGCGACGCGATCGCGTCGCATGGATTGCACCAACACCCCAAAGGAGACAGAGAGTTGCGCTGAAACGACGCTGGAATCGTGCGTTTAGCACAATTTCCAGCGACGTGATCGCATGCCTCATGCGATCGCGTCATTCACTCTTTTCCCATTCCATGCGATCGCGTGCCACACGCGATCGCGTCAACCACCATTTCAGCCCAACCACGCGACCGCGTGCCCCACGCGATCACGTGGATTCAAATTTATAACCCCCCCAGTCACGCAAACCCTACCAGTCGCCCCCCCAAACCCCTCTCTTCCCTCTCTTCTTCTCCAATCACACCACCACCACCCAGCCACCACCACCGAACCACCATCACGCTGCCGACCACCCAGACGCCGCCGCCACCCACCCCATTCCTCCTCCCCCCTTTTTTCTTCTTCTTCCTTCTTCTTTCCCCTCCAACGCCACTGCCCCCCTTCCGCGACCACCACCCACCGCCGCCGCCCCGTCACCACTGCCCAGCGCCACCCACACGCCCCCTTCCTTCCCCTATAACCCCCTACCCCCATTACCCCTACCTCTCCCTCCCTTCCTCCGAACAGCAGCCACCGTCGCCGCGCTGGACGCCACCGCCGTCATCCCCAGCCACCTCTCTGCCCCACTCTCTTTCTTACGCCTACCAGGTTCCGTCGAACGCCACCCTTCTATCCTTCGTAGTTAATTCATATTTTTCTGTTTATGTTCGTCATTAGGCTAGTTAGATATGCATGTTGTAGTGGATTTTAGGTTGTTAGGTAGCCTAGGATGTGGTTAGTGGATTTAGGTCTTGATGAGTATTTCGGTGAAAAAAGGAATTTCTCCCTAAACACACAAATCTAACCGGCAAGTGTACCGGGTCGCATCAAGTAATAAAAAAACTCACGGGGGTGAGGTCGATCCCACAGGGATTGAAAGATTGAGCAATTTTAGCTTAGTGGTTAATTTAGTCAAGCGAATCAAGATTTGGTTGAGTATTTTGTGATTTGCAGAAATTAAATTGCATGGAATTAAAGAGAACAGGGAATTAAAGTGCTGAATCTTAAAGAACAAGAAATTAAATGGCAGAAACTTAGAATGCAAGAAATGTAAATTACGGAATCTTAAAGTGCAAGAAATGTAAACGGCTGGAATTGTAAAGGGAATTGGGGATTGGATTTGCAGAATTTAAGCAAGGAAAAGTAAATTGCATTAAACAGAAAAGTAAAAGAGTGTTTGGGTTGAATCGGATCTGAAGCAAAACAAGTAAATGAACATGAAAAGCAAAAACAGAATGTAAATTGGAATTTCAGATCTCAGGGGTCTAGAGACTAGAAAACCAGGTCTAGATCTCACTACCTTCCTTGATCCAACAAGAACAATTGCAAGGGAAAAGTAAATTGCAAAGAAAGTAGATGAAGAACAATTAACCCAAACTGAAATTCAATTAAGCAGTAAATAAACAGAGAGATCCAAGGATGAGATTGAAATAGAATTTCTTCAATTCTTCAACCCAAGATCCAAGACAATTGTAATAGAAATTGAAAGCAATAAAACTAAGAGGAAGAGAAGTGAATTCTCCTTCCCCCAGACTAAGAAATTAAAGATCACTCAATATCCAAAGCTCTCCGAAAACTATTATGAAAATTCAAAAGAAAAGCTCCCTGAAGAACTTGAATTCTATCCTATTTATACACTTTCTTCAAATGATCTTCAAGCCTTGAGTTGGGCCTTTGCTCTTGGTGGAATTGGGTTGAAAGAGGCCTTGGTTGATTGCTCTTGAAGTTTGGAGAAGAACCAAAGTGAACCAATTGAACCGGGTTGGAGTTTTGCAAAAGTTGGACCAAAAGTTGGAGCAAAAGTTAGGGTCTAACTTTTGGTCCAACTTTTCATATCAGCCAACATAACTTGCTGATACTCACGTTGGTGCAAAAGTTAGGGGTCTAACTTTTGCACCAACGTTGGCCTTCCTTGGTGCACTTGAGGCGCCAACGTTAGCCCAAAAGTTAGGGGCTAACGTTGGCGCAAACTTTTGCTCCTCCCCTTGTAGTTTTCATGTGCCAACGTTAGCCTCAAAGTTAGGGGCTAATGTTGGTGCAAACTTTTGGTGCCCAGGGAGTGTTTTTCTCATGCCAACGTTAGCCTCAAAGTTAGGGGCTAACGTTGGCGCAAACTTTTGGTACCCAGGGAGTGATTTTCAAGTTCCAACGTTAGCCCAAAAGTTAGGGGCTAACGTTGGGGCTAACCTTTCACCCAAAAGTTTGTGCAAAAGTTTGAGGCTAACTTTAGGTCCAGCTTTTTGCTTCCTGGTTCAATTTCACTTATTCCATTGTCTTCTCTTTACTCCTAGCTATTCCTTCTTGCTTCAACCTTTCTCCAAGCTTTCTTCACCTATCATTAATCAACCAAACACATCAAAGCTATGCTTAAAATCATGAGATATTCATTCTTTCATAATATGTGACAATTATAGTATAAAACCTCATGAAATAGCATAAATTCATACATGGTTGATTCAATCAAAGGAAACATGAAAATCTACCTAATTGGCTTGCTTGTAGCTCAAGAAAGTACATAATTCTAATGAAAACAAAAGAAAAAGACTAGTTAAAATAGGCTAAGATGACTTGTCATCACAACACCAAACTTAAAGCTTGCTTGTCCTCAAGCAAGAAATAAATTTATGCTCCAAGGTTCTTTCATTTAAGATGGATTGAAGAATAACTTGCAAAGTCCAGTGAGTGAAGTGATCAGGTACAGTTGGGTGAACTCTAAATCATGTGCTCTTGCAAGGGCTTCAATGCTCACTAGTCCTCACATATTGGGAGTCTTAGGTCTTAGGATTTTCATCCAAATGGTATCATGGAGATCTCTTTATATGTAGTCACCTTGAAGCAGCTTATAGTTTCTGTGCTTTGGCCTCGACTCTAAGTGTCATGTCTCAAAGCGGCTCTTTAGATAAGCTTTCAATCAATACTCCTAAACCAGTTGGTTTTAGGGTATTAGGTGTTGAAGCACCCCTAAGGATTTACTTGCTCAAGCCTCTTTCCTTGACACAGCTCAACCACAAGCATTTACTAGGCTAACAACTCTTTGAGTTTTGTTTCTTTTTTTTCTTTCTTTTTCTGCCTAGTAATTGATGCTCAGAGCCTTGGGCCATGTTCTTTTTGTTTTTGTATTTTCTTTTCTTTCTTTTGTTTTGTTTGCTGCTTCTTGGATCAATATATTTTTGAGAATCTCTACAATACTTCTTTGAACTTCATGTCCTGCCTATGAGCTCCCATGCAAGTTTTCACAAGCATGCAACCTCAATACAAAATCATACAACTAGAACCACCACTTCTCCTAATCTTTTGCTTGCCTCAAATTTGATTTATTCCTCAATCCTTCTTCTCAAAGAACTTTCATGTGATGCATTTCTTGAAAATTGAGTGCAAACAAGTTTTGAAGATAAGAATGTTATGATTGATCAGACATCTTGCTTATTGAATTATAAGAAAAAAAAACTATGCTATGCAGGCAGGCAGGGGTATATAGAAAGAAAACTATACTATGCAGACAGGCAGGGCAATTAAGGATACAATCCAACTTTCAATCACAGCAATATTTGATGTAGAATAATCACTTAACAATACAACCTGTTGGAGTTCAATTGCTTTCCTTTTTCTCATCATCATTGTTGCTGACCTTCATGTTCATCTTTCTCCTTTTTGATGATGTTCAAACCTCCAAAAGCTTGTATGACATTCTGCAATGATATTGAAAGTTGCTTGTTCCCCAAGCACTTGGAAACAATGGTTAATTTTCATGATTTATTTGCGGGCTTTTTGAACTTACTTTGGTGTGGGAACACCAAACTTAGTACCTTGCCAATGGTTAACCATGTGTGATAATTTCTTTTTCTTTTTCAAAAGTGATAGAACTGAAAACTAAGAAAAACAGTAAAATGGCTAACTAGTTCATCCAGTATGCTTGAAGCCTACATTATGCAGAAAGTGAGAATGTGTGTTACAATGGGGTTTTGGTGGACACCAAACTTAGAATCCTTCATTCTCCTTTATATTATTTTGGTGTGTACACCAAACTTAGCTTCTTGCAATATAGATAAAACTAATTAACCTTTTTATTGAAATAGATATGAAAAGATAGTTACCTCCGGTTGGGTTGCCTCCCAACAAGCGCTCTTTTATTGTCACTAGCTTGACATCCTTCACTCTGTGCTCATGGAAGTTGAGGCTTCTGTTGCCTTAGGTTTCCTCCTCTTGCTATGGGCTTCCTTCCCTCTGTTTCCCTTTCCATAGCCCTCTTACTTTCCTCCATGACTCCCTTCTCTTTCAACACAGCATCCTTTTCATGGCTCTTTGGGTTCAGATTCCCCTCCTTCTCACTCAATTCAGCAAGGTTTTGAACAAGTTGTTCCATCTGCCTTTCAAGTTTTCTGAGTGAAGCCTCCTGATTCTTGCTTATCATCTCTTGATGTTTCTTTATTTCTTCCCGCTCTATTACCATCATTTCTTGAATTTTTATGGACCTCTCCATCAGCATTTCTAGAATATAGATTCTTTGAAAGGTTGGAAGTGGTTGTGGCTGTGTCAATTGTGGTGGTTGATGAAGGTCATTTTGAACGAATGGTGAGGTAGGACGGGGTTGGAAGTGTGTGTGATTGTTGTTGTGGGGGTGTGTTTTAAGTTGGTTTTTGAAGCTGGGATTGTTGCAGTTGAAGTCCCTTGGTTTTTGGTTTTGGTTCTCAACCCCCCTCCCATTAGAATGAGTTCTCCAAGGTGGATTGTACACATCATTCTGAGGCTTGTGTTGGAGCATGCTAGAGTGATTGCTTGGAGATTGTAGTTGCTCATAACTCTGTTGCTCATGGTTAATGACCCCAAAACTGTGTTCAGCTTGATTACTCCCATATGAGCTTTGAGTCAGGTTGTATGTATGTATTACAGCATGTCTCAACTCAGTGATTTTCCTAGCCATCATGTCCAGTTGTTGTAGAGTCTGCTGATGTATCTGCTTGTTTTGGCTTATTACTGCACTAGCACCTTCAATTTCTTTCTCTTGTGTGAATGGATGCACTTCTGCCTCTGGCTTAACAATTCTTTGTGATGGGTTCAATTTGACTAGGAGCCCATTCATTAGTTCTTCCCATCCGATAATGCTTCCTTGTGGAAAAGCTTCAAACCATTAGGCAACATCATTCATGGCTATGGATAGTTGCTTCGAACTATGGGTTACATTATCATCCAAGGTGGGGATATTACTCTCATGATTGCTAGAATTTGTTGAGTTCCCCTCCATGATCTGCACAGTCACAAAAATTCAAGTGATGATTGAATATTTTCAAGCTCAGAATGTGATTCAGAAGGTTAGCTGGCACAAAGCATCAAACAGTTGATGGACTTGGGAGATTAGTGGCAGAAATTGCTTCTCTTGTGTAAGCAAGAGCATTGCATAGAGCCAGAAATTTCCCAGAAAACTTCACTTTGTTGCTAGAGCGAAGTTTCAGTCATCTCAGGCAAAAATTCAAACAGTTAGTGGGTTAATCAAAATTAGAGAAAAATAAAGAAAAAGTGCTTGATCTAGATCACCACCTCACTTAATCATTGTCAATCTAATCAATCCCCGGCAACGGCGCCAAAAACTTGATGAGTATTTTGGTGGAAAAAGGAATTTCTCCCAAAACACACAAATCTAACCGGCAAGTGTACCGGGTCGCATCAAGTAATAAAAAAACTCACGGGGGTGAGGTCGATCCCACAGGGATTGAAGGATTGAGCAATTTTAGCTTAGTGGTTAATTTAGTCAAGCGAATCAAGATTTGGTTGAGTGTTTTGTGATTTGCAGAAATTAAATTGCATGGAATTAAAGAGAACAGGGAATTAAAGTGCTGAATCTTAAAGAACAAGAAATTAAATGGCAGAAACTTAGAATGCAAGAAATGTAAATTGCGGAATCTTAAAGTGCAAGAAATGTAAACGGCTGGAATTGTAAAGGGAATTGGGGATTGGATTTGCAGAATTTAAACAAGGAAAAGTAAATTGCATCAAACAGAAAAGTAAAAGAGTGTTTGGGTTGAATCGGATCTGAAGCAAAACAAGTAAATGAACATGAAAAGCAAAAACAGAATGTAAATTGGAATTTCAGATCTCAGGGGTCCAGAGACTAGAAAACCAGGTCTAGATCTCACTACCTTCCTTGATCCAACAAGAACAATTGCAAGGGAAAAGTAAATTGCAAAGAAAGTAGATGAAGAACAATTAACCCAAACTGAAATTCAATTAAGCAGTAAATAAATAGAGAGATCCAAGGATGAGATTGAAACAGAATTTCTTCAATTCTTCAACCCAAGATCCAAGACAATTGTAATAGAAATTGAAAGCAATAAAACTAAGAGGAAGAGAAGTGAATTCTCCTTTCCCCAGACTAAGAAATTAAAGATCACTCAATATCCAAAGCTCTCCGAAAACTATTATGAAAATTCAAAAGAAAAGCTCCCTGAAGAACTTGAATTCTATCCTATTTATACACTTTCTTCAAATGATCTTCAAGCCTTGAGTTGGGCCTTTGCTCTTGGTGGAATTGGGTTGAAAGAGGCCTTGGTTGATTGCTCTTGAAGTTTGGAGAAGAACCAAAGTGAACCAATTGAACCGGGTTGGAGTTTTGCAAAAGTTGGACCAAAAGTTGGAGCAAAAGTTAGGGTCTAACTTTTGGTCCAACATTTCATATCAGCCAACATAACTTGCTGATACTCATGTTGGTGCAAAAGTTAGGGGTCTAACTTTTGCACCAACGTTGGCCTTCCTTGGTGCACTTGAGGCGCCAACGTTAGCCCAAAAGTTAGGGGTTAACGTTGGCGCAAACTTTTGCTCCTCCCCTTGTAGTTTTCATGTGCCAACGTTAGCCTCAAAGTTAGGGGCTAACGTTGGCGCAAACTTTTGGTGCCCAGGGAGTGTTTTTCTCATGCCAACGTTAGCCTCAAAGTTAGGGGCTAACGTTGGCGCAAACTTTTGGTGCCCAGGGGTGATTTTCATGTGCCAACGTTAGCCTCAAAGTTAGGGGCTAACGTTGGCGCAAACTTTTGGTACCCAGGGAGTGATTTTCAAGTTCCAACGTTAGCCCAAAAGTTAGGGGCTAACGTTGGGGCTAACTTTTCATCCAAAAGTTTGTGCAAAAGTTTGAGGCTAACTTTAGGTCCAGCTTTTTGCTTCCTGGTTCAATTTCACTTATTCCATTGTCTTCTCTTTACTCCTAGCTATTCCTTCTTGCTTCAACCTTTCTCCAAGCTTTCTTCACCTATCATTAATCAACCAAACACATCAAAGCTATGCTTAAAATCATGAGATATTCATTCTTTCATAATATGTGACAATTATAGTATAAAACCTCATGAAATAGCATGAATTCATACATGGTTGATTCAATCAAAGGAAACATGAAAATCTACCTAATTGGCTTGCTTGTAGCTCAAGAAAGTGCATAATTCTAATGAAAACAAAAGAAAAAGACTAGTTAAAATAGGCTAAGATGACTTGTCATCAGGTCTGTTTAATTGCGCTGTTCGTGTTTCTTGTTTCATTATTTTTGCAATTCTGCTGTTGCTGTGATGTTAGTTTTGTTCATATGCTGTAATTTCTTGTTTCATGCTGCTCTTTACTCTGATTTTTCATGTTCTTATTCCTTATATGTAATTGCAGCTGTATTTTTTATTCATATGAACTATTCTGTTGTTGTTTATTTTCAGGGACAATCCAATTTTAGCCGGAATGCTGCCCTAATCTCTGTAAAATGTTTCCATTCATGTCTTGATTTTGGCATTTTCAACTGTGCTTTCCTTAGATTTAACCAAAACAATTCATGAATGCTAGGGCAAGCTTTCTTATTCTTTTTTATTTCCTGGTTCATAATTTGCATTTTTGATGTTTGATTCCAATTTTTCCTATTTCTATATCTATTTGAATCATCATCAACCTATTTTCCTTATTTGGATATGAGTTACTTATAGCTTCTAACTGTGAATACTTGTTACTTAGAATATTTTCATTATGCCACTTACTTTAACCCACTTTTTACTAACTCACTAATTTTAACTTCTTAATCTCTTTTTCAAATTCTAACCAACCTAACCTTTCATACTCTCTCTTCTTGGTTTTTCACTTTCTTTTAACCTTCTAACCATGGCATGATGTTAATTTTTCTATTTAACATGAATTCAATTATATTTTGGATTGTGAATTCTCCTTTTCGAACTTTTAACTCCTATACAATCCTTAATGCACATTTACTTAACTCATTTTCCTTATCCTTTTGCTCCTTTGCCATTTTGTATTTCTTATGATTATTTGCCTATTTGTTTTCCTGTTTTTACTATATCCTGGTTTTCTATTTTTTTTTTCAGGATGTCTGCCAGCCAGAGAAAAGGAAAAGGAAAGGCTACTACTGGCAAATGGAAAAGAGGAGAATCCTCCATGTCCATTATGGATATTATGCACGATGACTCCTTGCGGGAGAAAAAATTTACCCCGCAGGAGAAGGCCGACCAGCTAATCCCTGCTATTGATCCAGTGAAATTTGCAAACCGATACTGTGAGCTGAAGTATCCGGTGTTTGCAAACTCCAGGAACCTATACCTGGAGAGAATTTTGAAGATCCCAAAAGAACTCCAGCAATACACCATTGACCAGATCAAACAAAGAGGCTGGTTCTTCCTGGAGAGAAACCTGACTGAGGTCAATGCATCTTGGGTTAGGGAATTCTACTGCAATTACTTCAAAACCTCCCTAGATGCAGTAAACCTTAGAGGAAAGCAGATTCTGGTCACTAAAGAGGCCATTGAAGATGTCTTGAAGCTTCTGCCTAAAACTGATCAGCTGGATGGTTATCAAAAAGCTGAGGAGGATATGCGCTTCATGCGATTTGATTGGGATGCAGTCAAGGCCCGGATAGCCCTTGACCCGACCGTTCCTTGGATTATAGGTCAGAACACCACCATGCCAAAGGGAATCAAGCGGATCTACCTGAATGATGAGGCTCAGCTATGGCATCAGATACTTAGCAACTTCATTATGCCGAGTACTCACGACACTGAGATACCAGCCACCATGATCACCCTCCTATGGTGTGTGATGGAGGGTAAGGACCTGTACCTGCCACGCTTTATCCGGTACCACATGGCTAGGGTCCACGTCCGAGGCACTCTTCCCTTTCCTTATCTGGTTACACAGTTAGGCCGTCGAGCTGACGTGCCTTGGGAGGATGCTGATGAGAGGCCACCTGCTGCAGAATGCAAGAAGATTATCCCTCACAGCAGGAACTTTCTGGCTTTGGGCTACAGACCTCTATTCCTCACTGCTACTGCTGACACAGCCACACCATCTGTCGGCCCCTCTTCCTCTACAGCTACCCCTGCCACCACCACTGCACCTCCACCTGCCCCAGAGCCCATCTATCATCTAGTGCACCGCCTGTTTCGACGGCTTGACCAGATGGAGCGTCACAACAAGCGACGCTATGAGCACCTGAAGCTGATGATATGATCTGGCGACATCCCCTCCAAGCCTGACACACCATCCGAGGCATCTGAGGAGGAGGCGGATGATCACGAGGCAGAGACCCATCCCCAGAGTGAGGCTGCGCAGGCAGGCACCGAGTAGGCCGCATCACATCAGGAGGCTCTGCCTCAAATTCAGGCTGTAGACCCCGAGATCCCTATCTAGTCAGCACCTCCTCTGCAGCAGGCTGATCCTCTGACCGCCACCACAGAGACCCGAGCTACCCGCCCTTCCAGTGATGACACCCCTTCACACCCTGCTTGAGTGAGCATCAGGGAGGATGCTTCATTTTAAGTGTGGGGAGGTCGCCATCTCTGGCGTACATTTTTTTTGGTGAACCACTACAGACTCTTTTCATTTTATTTTGCTACTTTTCTGTATTTTTCTTTTTATTTTTATTTTCTTAGTACTTATATATTGCTACTTTTATGTATTTTTACTCTATCTCTGCATTTTGCACTTTAGTTCATATTTTAGCCATTTAGTTTAGTTGCAATTCTAACTTATTAGTTATAGAAATTGTGGATTAATTAGTATAGTTTACCCTTTTTAGCATAAGATAGCTTAGTTTAAATTGAAAATATAAAAAAGAAGTAAACTAGGAACTTGAACATAATAGAAACAATCCACCCACCTTGTATATATAACAATACATGTTAGTTAGTTAACAACATTTCATCAAGGAGAAACACTAGAACTTTAAAGCCACCTTAAGTTTTACATTGAGAATAATGGGAATTTTTAACTAAACCTGCATGACATACATAAGTGATAAATGATTTTTGAGCTAGAGAACACACAGCCTGTGAGTTTTGAGCTTAATTGTATGGTTACATTCAAACCATAATTTTTATTCCTGTGTGTTCCACCCTTCTTATTTATTATGGTGTTCTTTACTTTGTTTTAATCTATATGTCCAATTGTAGAACAAAAATACATACCAAGAGAGTGATTGAGGCCATTGTTTGATTTTTAGCTCACTTATTCCAAAATAGCTTACCTTTTACATCACCCTTGTTAGCCCCCTTGAGCCTTTAAATCCCCTTTTATTCTATAAACCACATTACTAGCCTTAAGCAGAAAAATAAAATAAAAATCCCAAGTTGAATCCTTGGTTAGCTTAAGATAGAAATTGTGTATGGTTTAAGTGTGGGAAACCTATTAGGAACATGGATGATAAAAAACAAAAAGGTAGAAAAGTTGAAAAGAATAAAATAATTCAAATAAAAAAATTTTGGGAAGCATGCTCATGTGAAATCAAAATAATTGAATTACCATGTGCATTAAAAAAAATTAATTTTCAGTATTTAAATAAAGGGGACAAAAAGAATTCCCCAAATGTGAAATAAAGCATTGCATATGGGATAAAAATAATAAATATTGAAACATGAGCATGTAATATCAAAAGTGGAAAAATATGGGAAAATAGGTAAAGAAGCTTTGCTTTAGAAAGTATGTATGTTAGGTGAGATCTTGGACTAATTAAGGATTCACTTATTAGCTCACTTAGCCTTATACATATACCCTTACCTTTACCTTGGCCCCATTACAACCTTAACTAAAGACCTCATGATTTTTGGTATGTCTATATTCTATAATTGTTGATTGGTTAGATGAAGAACAAAGTTATGGAAAGTAAGAATAAAAAGAAGAATAGAGTGATTAACCCAATAAACACTGAGTGACTAGAGAGTAAACACAACATCCAGTGAGGGTTCAATAGCTCATTAACATATATCTATGCTTAAATTATTAATTGTCTTGCAAGTTTATAAAATGTTTTTTCTCTCCCATCTCAATTGTAAAGGCACTTTATCAACTATCTAAGGCTTGGCTATATATATATATATATGACCCCTTGAGAATGTGAATTAATTCAACTACATGCAAGCTTTATATACAAGTGAATAAAAACTAGAATTGCATGATGCATCATTCATCTAGGTAGTTGCATTTAGATTAGATTGCATTACATAACATTCCACCACTTTAACATAACATTACTCTTGGATTTAGCATGAGGACATGCTATTGTTTAAGTGTGGGGAGGTTGATAAACCCATATTTTATGATATATTTTGTGCTTAGATTGAGTGATTTATTCAATCCTTCACCCACTTATTCATATTAATTGCATGGTTTTACTTTTCCTTCCTTATTATGTGATGTATGTGAAAAACATCTTTCCTATGCTTTAAAATTAATTACTTTAATTACCTTTATTTCCATTCGATGCAGTGATTAGTGTGTTGAGTAGTTTCAGATCTTCTAAGGCAGGAATGACTCAAAGGATGGAAAGGAAACATACAAAAATGGAAGGAAAGCATAAAACGGAGTTTGTGAAGAAACTGGCATCCACGCGATCGCATGGGCGACGCGGCCGCATGCCAAGTGCGAAGAAGCAGCGACGCGGCCGCATGACTGGCGCGACCGCGCGCCTTAAGCAGAATACATATGACGCGATCGCATGACTGACGCGACCGCGTGACAAGAAAAACTCCGAATGACGCGACCGCGTGACCCACGCGGACGCGTGACAGACGTCACGCACCAGAAATTGCAGAAAACGCTCATAGCGATTTCTAAGGCCCTTTTTGGCTCAAATCCAAGTCCAGAAGGCATAGACCAGAGGTTATGAAGTGAAGGAATGCAACCATTCAAGGAGGGACTCGACTTTAGTTAGTTTTGATGATTTAGATTTAGTTTAGAGAGATGTTCTCTCCTCTCTCTTCTGTCTTAGGATTAGGATTTAGGATTTTTCTTAGTTTTAGGAGTGACTCTCGATCCCAGGTTCAATGTTCCTTTACTTTAAGCTTCCCTTTCATTTTTTATTCATTCCATTACTTTAGTTGGTTATTTGATGTTGCAATTTAATTTATGAATTCTTCCATGTTACAGATTATTATTTTAAATTAATGTTATTTGAGGTATTTCAGTTTATGATTGTTTTCTTTTATTTACATTATTGTTATTCCCATCTGAAGGCATTTTTATTCTAGTAGATTTACTTTTCTCTTTTTGGTCTTGGTTAAGAAATCAGTAACTCAGGAGTTATCAAACTCAAACATCAATGATAATTATTATCTTTGTTAATTAAACTGAACTTCAATAATCCCAATCTTTTCTTAGGAAATAAATAGGATCCGAAGATCAAACCAATTAATCCCTTGACCTTCCTTTATCTTAGTAAAGGTTAACAAAGTGGAATTAAGATTCAATTCTCATCATCATTGATAAGGATAACTAGGATAGGACCTCCAATTTCTCATACCTTGCCAAAAGTTTATTTACAGTCATTTATTTATTTTACTTGCCATTCAAATTGCTTGTTCTTCATTTACTTTAATTGCTAATTAAACTATTCACTCCTCATTCTCAAAACCCCAATTTACAATCTCCATAACCAATAATAAGAACATACTTCCCTCCAGTTCCTTGAGAAGACGACCCGAGGTTTGAATACTTCGGTTATCAATTTATTTAGGGGTTTGTTACTTGTGACAAACAAAACGTTTGTATGAAAGGACTTTTGAAGGTTTAGAAACTATACTTGCAACGAGGATTTATCCGCAAATTTCTAGACCACGCAAAAGTTCTCTCATCAAAATGGCGCCGTTGTCGGGGAACTGCAATCGTGTGCCTTATTATTGGTTATTGTAAATATTTTTCTTTTACTTGTTTATTTGTCTTTATTTTTTCCCTTTTTATTTATTTTTAGCTACTATGAATTCTTACCCCTTCCGCTTTGAGTTTGGTTCTAATGTTATTGAAAGGAATGGAAGTTATAATAGGAACATGCATCAAGGTCAGAGCAACCAAAGATGGATGGAGTCAAGAGGATCTGATCAACCCTTTAGGCAACAACACCCTCCAAGATATCATGGACAAAGAACATTCTACAATGCATACCAAGCAAATAGACATGGTGGACAACCTTGTAATCACCAACAAGCCGCACCCTGTGCTTATAGACCATCCTCTCAACGTAACTTCGAACCACCACACTCACAAGCTCCTTTTCACCATTCGCCACCACATGATCCGCATTTACCTCGATTCCAATCCAATTATTCCCAAACACCACCACTTCCCCCTGTACCATATCCAAATCTATCACCCCGAGAATCAAAGGTTCGCCTCAAGAAAACAGTAGATCAACATCAAACAACCCTTCATCAACTGGAGCAAGCAGTAAGGCAATTATCTGCTAGACGTTCAAACATTCAAGGACATCCCATAGCCCCATGTGGGCAATCTAATGAAGAACGTATTATGAAGGAGATACTAGAAACTCCAGTGGACAAGACAGAGCATGGCTTCGTACTGGAACAAGTAGAGGAAGCTGTTATTATTGAAGAAGAAGAGTTGGTTGAAGACTTAGGAGACGCTGAACTTCCATAGGAATCCAGAGTTGTGGAAAATTCTGTCAAGGACGTTACAATTGATGCTAAGGAGGATTGTGCGTAGTCCCCAAAGCAGGTATTTCATGAAGAACTAGACAGAATAATCCAAGAAGCAAGTTTCCTTGATGACAATAATCTCAAGTCAAATTCTTCTAGCAATGAGCTTGCATCCGCAAGTGAATTCTCTGAGATCGAAGAATCTTTCCCAAGTGAATACGAAGATAATACGGAGGTATATTTCTCTCAACCTCCAGTCTATGACTTAAGTGATGAGGAAGACATAGATGGCTTTGATCAAAACATGGATACATTTGAAGAATCTTGCAAGGAGGGACTCGACTTTAGTTAGTTTTGATGATTTAGATTTAGTTTAGAGAGAGGTTCTCTCCTCTCTCTTCTCTCTTAGGATTAGGATTTAGGATTTCTCTTAGTTTTATGAGTGACTCTCGATCCCAGGTTCAATGTTCCTTTACTTTAAGCTTCCCTTTCACTTTTTATTCATTCCATTACTTTAGTTGGTTATTTGATGTTGCAATTTAATTTATGAATTCTTCCATGTTACAGATTATTATTTTAAATTAATGTTATTTGAGGTATTTTAGTTTATGATTGCTTTCTTTTATTTACATTATTGTTATTCCCATCTGAAGGCATTTTTATTCCAGTAGATTTACTTTTCTCCTTTTGGTCTTGGTTAAGAAATCAGTAACTCAGGAGTTATCAAACTCAAACATGAATGATAATTGTTATCGTTGTTAATTAAACTGAACTTCAATAATCCCAATCTTTTCTTAGGAAATAAATAGGATCCGAAGATCAAACCAATTAATCCCTTGACCTTCCTTTATCTTAGTAAAGGTTAACAAAGTGGAATTAAGATTCAATTCTCATCATCATTGATAAGGATTACTAGGATAGGACCTCCAATTTCTCATACCTTGCCAAAAGTTTATTTACAGTTATTTATTTATTTTACTTGCCATTCAAATTGCTTGTTCTTCATTTACTTTAATTGCTAATTAAACTATTCACTCCTCATTCTCAAAACCCCAATTTACAATCTCTATAACCAATAATAAGAACATACTTCCCTGCAGTTCCTTGAGAAGACGACCCGAGGTTTGAATACTTCGGTTATCAATTTATTTAGGGGTTTGTTACTTGTGACAACCAAAACGTTTGTATGAAAGGACTTTTGAAGGTTTAGAAACTATACTTGCAACGAAGATTTATCCGCAAATTTCTAGACCACGCAAAAGTTCTCTCATCAGGGCCTATCCGGGATCTCACGCGTGCGCGTCATCCATGCACACGCGTGGCAGGGTCTTTTTTCTTTTTTTATATAAAAATAACTTCAAATAAAGGTAAACATGCAGATGTGAAAATTAACACAGACATAAAGAAAGTAGAACCAATAAAAATGAAGATCATACCATGGTGGGTTGCCTCCCACCTAGCACTTTTCTTTAAGGCCCTTAAGTTGGACGGTCCACAGGCTCAGTCCTCATCCGTTGCTGGATCCTTCAAGAGGAAGATCTCCAGCTCCTTGTTGTTCTTCACCTTCGCACCATGATACAGCTTCAAACGGTGGCCATTGACTTTGAAGAAGGTGGGGCTTGAGGGGTGACTTAGGTGGACAACTCCATACGGTTCTACCTTCTCCACCGTGTAAGGTTCATCCCACCTTGACTTCAACTTGTCCAGCATTAACCTCAGCCTTGAGTTGTAGAGAAAGACTTGATCCCCAGCTCTAAACTCTGTTCTCTTGATGTTCTTGTCATGTACCTCCTTCACCTTTTCTTCGTAGAGCCTTAAGTTCTCACACGCTTCTAGTCGAAGGCACTCCAATTCTTCTAGTTGCAACTTTCTTTCAATTCCGGCTCCTCCCAATCCTGAGTTGCATTCCTTCACAGGCCAGTAAGCTTTGTATTCCACCTCTACCGGAAGGTGACAAGCCTTTCTGTAGACTAGGCGAAACGGACTCATGCCGATGGGTGTCTTATAAGCTGTCCGATAAGCCCATAGTGCATCTCCAAGCCTTGAGCTCTAGTCCCTTCTATGAGGTTTGACAATATTCTCGAGTATGTGTTTGATCTCCCTATTAGACACCTCACCTTGGCCATTCGTTTAGGGATGGTAAGCTGTCGCCACCTTGTGAATGATCCCATGTTTCTTCAACAAACCTATCATTCTTCTGTTACAAAAATGAGAGCCTTGATCACTCACGATTGCTCGTGGTGATCCAAAGCGACAAATAATATTATTTCTAATAAAAGAAACAACAACTTAGCATCATTAGTACGGGTAGGAATTGCTTCCACCCATTTAGAAATATAATCAACAGCTAACAGAATATATACGAAACCATTCGAGTTTGTAAATGGACCCATGAAGTCAATACCCCAAACATAAAAAATTTCACAAAACAACATTAGTTGTTGGGGCATCTCATCCCTCTTGGATATATTTCCAAACCTTTGGCATTGGTGGCAAGAGTCACAAAAAATACTAGCATCCTTAAAAAGTGTGGGCCACCAAAATTGGCAATCTAAAATTTTTCTTGCAATTCTTTGAGGACCAAAATGTCCACCACTCTCAAAAGAGTGGCAGGCTTCTAAAATTGACTGGATTTCGGATTGTGGAACACACCTTCTAATTATTTGATCAGCACCACATCTCCATAAATATGGGTCATCCCATATGTAATACTTGGGCTCGCTTTTAAGCTTGTCCTTTTAATGCTTAGAAAAATTAGGAGGAAAAGTACGATTAACCAAATAATTAGCTATGGTGCATACCAAGGAACCACCTCAGATATTGCTTGCAAGCTATCAAGTGAAAATGCATCATTGATAGGAGTGGAGTCACTTTTAATATGTTCTAGGCGACTCAAGTGGTCCGTCACCAAATTTTGGGAACCACTCATATCTTTAATCTCTAAATCAAACTCTTGCAATAACAATATCCAACGGATTAACCTTGGTTTAGTCTCTTTCTTAGCTAACAAGTATTTTAAAGCCATATGGTCTGAAAATACTACCACTTTAGTTCCAAGTAAATAAGCTCAGAATTTATCCAAAGAAAAAACGATGGCTAAAAGTTCCTTTTCAGTGGTAGTATAATTAGACTGGGCGCCATCTAGAGTTTTAGAAGCATAAGCAATAATATAAGGATCTTTACCTTCGCGCTGAGCCAGCGTCGCTCCTACCGCATAGTTAGATGCGTTGCACATGATCTCAAATGGCCTACTCCAGTATTAGAAACAACATGGCCTAGAACAATACCTTGCTTTACCATAAAATGACACTTTTCAAAATTAAGCACAAGGTTTGAACTAGCATATCTTTCTAATACTTTAGACAGATTATCCAAGCAAAGATCAAAGGAATCACCATAGACACTAAAGTCATCCATAAGGACTTCCATACAATGCTCAAGAAGATTTGAAAAAATGCTCACCATGCACCTTTGAAATGTAGCCGGTGCGTTACATAAACCAAAAGGAATTCTCTTATATGCATACGCTCCAAAGGAGCATGTAAAAGTTGTTTTCTCCTGATCTTCTGGAGCAATATGGATCTGAAAATAACCAGTATAACTATCTAAGAAACAGTAGTGTGATTTACCTGACAGGCGATCAAGCATTTGATCAATGAAAGGTAGTGGATAGTGATCCTTGCGAGTGGCCAAGTTCAAGCACCTGTAGTCAATGCACACCCTCCAGGAATTCTGCACTCTAGTAGCCATGAGTTCACCATGCTCATTCTTCACTATTGTGACACTGAACTTCTTCGGAACCACCTGTACCGGACTAACTGGTATGCGAAATTGTTACGCTGAGGTTGTAAAATTTGTTGTTCATTCTCTCCCAGGCAATGGCGCCAACAACTGGTGCACAATACCATGGTCCAAACATGACTTCACAACTTCGCACAACTAACCAGCAAGTGCACTGGGTCGTCCAAGTAATAAAACCTTACGTGAGTAAGGGTCGATCCCACGGAGATTGTTGGTATGAAGCAAGCTATAGTCATCTTGTAAATCTCAGTCAGGCGAATATTAAATGGTTATGGAGTTTTCGAATAATAATAATAAATAAATAGAAAATAAAGATAGAAATACTTATGTAATTCATTGGTGAGAATTTCAGATAAGCATATAGAGATGCGTTCGTTCCTCTGAACTTTTGCTTTCCTGCTGTCTTCATCCAATCAATCTTACTCCTTTCCATGGCTGGCTTTATGTAAGGGCATCACCGTTGTCAATGGCTGCTTTTCATCCTCTCTGTGAAAATGGTCCGATGCGCTGTCACTGCATGCCTAATCATCTGGAGGAATCACCGTTGTCAATGGCTGCATCCCATCCTCTTTGTGAAAATGGTCTGATGCGCTGTCACTGTATGGCTAATCATCTAGAGGTTCTCGATCATACTGGAATAGGATTCACCCTCCTTTTGCGTCTGTCACTACGCCCAGCACTTGCGAGTTTGAAGTTCGTCACAGTCATTCAATCCCTGAATCCTACTCGGAATACCACAGACAAGGTTTAGACTTTTCGGATTCTCATGAATGCCGCCATCAATCTAGCTTATACCACGAAGATTCTGATTAAGAGATCCAAGAGATACTCATTCAATCTAAGGTTGAACGGAAGTGGTTGTCAGGCACGCATTCATAGGGAATGATGATGATTGTCACGTTCATCACATTCATGTTGAAGTGCGAATGAATATCTTAGAAGCGGAATAAGTTGAATTGAATAGAAAAATAGTAGTACTTTGCATTAATTCATGAGGAACAGCAGAGCTCCACACCTTAATCTATGGAGTACAGAAACTCTACCGTTGAAAATACATAAGTAATGAAGGTTCAGGCATGGCCGAATGGCCAGCCCCCAAACTTGATCAATATGATCCAAAGATGAACTGAAAAATCATAAGATGTCAAATACACTAGTAAAAAGTCCTATTTATACTAAACTAGCTACTAGGGTTTACAGAAGTAAGTAATTGATGCATAAATCCACTTCCGGGGCCCACTTGGAATGTGCTTGGTCTGAGCTTGAATGTTACACGTACAGAGGCTTCTTCTGGAGTTGAACGCCAAGTTGTAACGTGTTTTTGACGTTCAACTCTGGTTCGTGACGTATTTCTGGCGTTTAACTCCAGACTGCAGCGTAGAACTGGCGTTCAACGCCCTTTTGCATCATCTAAACTCGACCAAAGTATAGACTATTATATATTGTTGAAAAGCTCTGGATGTCTACTTTCCAACACAATTGGAAGCGCACCATTTTGAGTTTTGTAGCTCAATAAAATCCACTTTGAGTGCAGGGAGGTCAGAATCCAACAGCATCAGCAGTCCTTCTTCAACCTCTGAATCTGATTTTTGCTCAAGTCCCTCAAGTTCAGCCAGAAAATACCTGAAATCACAAAAAACACACAAACTCATAGTAAAGTCCAGAAATGTGAATTTAACATAAAAACTAATAAAAACATCCCTAAAAGTAACTAGATCCTACTAAAAACATACTAAAAACAATGACAAAAAGCGTATAAATTATACGCTCATCACAACACCAAACTTAAATTGTTGCTTGTCCCCAAGCAACTGAAAATCAAATAGGATAAAAAGAAGAGAATATAATATAAATTCCAAACTATCAATGAAACATAGCTCCAATCAGATGAGCGGGACTTGTAGCTTTTTGCCTCTTGAATAGTTTTGGCATCTCACTTTATCCATTGAAGTTCAGAATGATTGGCATCTATAGGAACTCAGAGTTCAGATAGTGTTATTGATTCTCCTAGTTCAGTATGTTGATTCTTGAACACATCTACTTTATGAGTCTTGGCCGTGGCCCTAAGCACTTTATTTTCCAGTATTACCACCGGATACATACATGCCACAGACAAATAATTGGGTGAACCTTTTCAGATTGTGACTCAGCTTTGCTAAAGTCCCCAATTAGAGGTGTCCAGGGTTCTTAAGCACACTTTTCTTTTGCTTTGGACCTTGACTTTAACCGCTCAGTCTCAAGTTTTCACTTGACACCTTCACGCCACAAGCACATGGTTAGGGACAGCTTGGTTTAGCCGCTTAGGCCAGGATTTTATTCCTTTAGGCCCTCCTATCCACTGATGCTCAAAGCCTTGGGATCCTTTTTATTTACTCTTGCCTTTTAGGTCTTGCCTCTTGGTTTTAAGAGCTTTTGGCTTTTTTTGCTTGCTTTTTCTTTTTCTTTCTATTTTTTTCGCCATTTTTCTTTTTTTCTATTTTTTTTTCTGCAAGCTTTTGACATTCACTGCTTTTTCTTGCTTCAAGAATCATTTTTATGATTTTTCAGATTATCAAATAACATGTCTCCTTGTCATCATTCTTTCAAGAGCCAACATATTTAACATTCTTAAACAACAACTTCAAAAGACATATGCACTGTTCAAGCATTCATTCAGAAAACAAAAAGTATTGTCACCACATCAATATAATTAAACTAAGTTCAAGGATAAATTTGAAACTCATGTACTTCTTGTTCTTTTGAATTAAAACATTTTTCATTTAAGAGAGGTGATGGATTCATAGGACATTCATAACTTTAAGACAAAGTTACTAAATACTAATGATCATGTAATAAGACACAAACATGGATAAGCACTTAACATAAAGAAAACGAAAAACAGAAAATTTAAGAACAAGGAATGAGTCCACCTTAGTGATGGTGGTGTTTCCTTCTTGAGGAACCAATGATGTCCTTGAGCTCTTCTATGTCTCTTCCTTGTCTCTGTTGCTTGATTCCTAGTGATTTTGGTGCGCCTATCCTTAGTTGCTCCCAATAATTGTGTGGGGGAAAATGTATCTCCTGAGGTATCTCAGGGATCTCTTGATTTGCAGTCAAATGTTCTACCATTGAGCTATAGATCCTTTACATGAATCTCTCCATCTCCCATGACTTGGAGGTGGAAGCTTTTGTCTTCCCTTTTCTCTTCTCTCTTTTTTTTTTTTTGAGGTTTCTCTGGCCTTAGGTGCCATCAATGGTTATGGAAAAGCAAAATAAGCAATGCTTTTACCACACCAAACTTAGAATGTTGCTCGCCCTCAAGCAAAAGAAGAAAGAATAGAAGAAGAAGAAGATGTGGAAAAACTAGGATTATGAGGAGGGAAGGTGGGGATCCTGTGGGGTCCACAGATCCTGAGATGATCCTGTGAGGTTCACAGATCTTGAGGTGTCAAGGATTTACATCCCTGCACCAATTAGGCATGTAAAATGCCTTTGCATGCAATTCTGGCGTTTAAACGCCGAACTGATGCTTGTTCTGGGCGTTCAACGCCCAGATGCAGCATATTTCTGGCGTTGAACGCCAGCTTCATGCTTGTTTCTGGCGTTCAGCGCCAGCTCCATGCTCTGTTCTGGCGTTGAACGCCAGCCAGATGCTCCTTACTGGCGTTTGAACGCCAGTGAACTCCTCCTCCAGGGTGTGCTATTTTTAATGTTGTTTTTTTATTTTTCTTCAATTTTTTTCAGTTATTTTTGTGACTCCACATGATCATGAACCTATGAAGACATACAACTAATAAAAATATAATTAAATAAAAATGGGGTTGCCTCCCAACAAGCGCTTCTTTAATGTCAATAGCTTGACAGTGGGCTCTCATGGAGCCTCAGAGATGTTCAGAGCATTGTTGAGACTCGCCAACACCAAACTTAGAGTTTGGATATGGGAGTTCAACACCAAACTTAGAGTTTGGTTGTGGCCTCCCAACACCAAACTTAGAGTTTGACTGTGGGGGCTCTGGTTGACTCTGTTTTGAGAGAAGCTTACTGTGCCTCTTTTCCATGTTTACAGAAGGATGTCCTTGAGTTTTAAACTCAAGGGAGTCCCCATTCAATTGAAGGACTAGTTCACCTCTGTTAACATCAATCACAGCTCTTGCTGTGGCTAGGAAGGGTCTTCCAAGGATGATGGATTCATCCTCATCCTTCCCAGTATCTAGGATTATGAAATCAGCAGGGATGTAAAGGCCTTCAACCTTTACTAATATGTCCTCTACTTGTCCATAAGCCTGTTTTCTAGAATTGTCTGACATCTCTAATGAGATTTTAGTAGCTTGTACCTCAAAGATTCACAGTTTCTCCATTACAGAGAGTGGCATGAGGTTTATTCCTGACCCCAGGTCACATAGAGCCTTCTCAAAGGTCATGGTGCCTATGGTACAAGGTATCAGGAACTTTCCAGGATCCTGTTTCTTCTGAGGCAATCTCAGTTGATCCAATGCATTCAGTTCATTGGTGAATAGGGGAGGTTCATCTCCCCAAGTCTCATTACCAAATAAATTGGCATTCAGCTTCATGATTGCACCAAGGAACTTGGCAACTTGCTCTTTAGTAACATCTTCATTCTCTTCAGAAGAGGAGTACTCTTCAGAGCTCATGAATGGCATAAGGAGGTTCAATGGAATCTCTATGGTCTCTAGATGAGCCTCAGATTCCTTTGGTTCCTCAAAGGGAAACTCCTTATTGATCACTGGACGTCCCAGGAGGTCTTCCTCCTTGGGATTCACGTCCTCCCCTTCCTCTCTAGGTTCGACCGTGTTGACTATGTCAATGGCCTTGCAGTCTCCTTTTGGATTTTCTTCTATATTGCTTGGGAGAGTACTAGGAGGGATTTCAGTGATCCTTTTACTCAGCTGGCCCACTTGTGCCTCCAAATTTCTAATGGAGAACCTTGTTTCATTCATGAAACTTACAGTGGCCTTAGATAGATCAGAGACTAAGTTTGCTAATTAGATGTATTTTGTTCAGAGTTCTCTGTCTGTTGCTGAGTGGATGATGGAAAAGGTTTACTATTCTTAAACCTATTTCTTCCACCATTATTAAAGCCTTGTTGAGGCTTTTGTTGATCCTTCCATGAGAGATTTGGGTGATTTCTCCATGAGAGATTATAGGTGTTTCCATATGGTTCACCTATGTAATTCACCTCTGCTATTGCAGGGTTCTTAGGATCATAAGCCTCTTCTTCAGAAGGCGCCTCTTGAGTACTATTGGATGCAGCTTGCATTCCATTCAGACTCTGAGAAATTATATTGACTTGTTGAGTCAATATTTTGTTCTGAGCCAATATGGCATTTAGAGTATCAATTTCAAGAACTCCCTTCTTCTGAGGCATCCCATTACCCACAGGATTCCTCTCAGAAGTGTACATGAACTGGTTATTAGCAACCATGTCAATGAGTTCCTGAGCTTCTGCAGGCGTTTTCTTTAGGTGAATGGATCCACCTGCAGAAGTATCCAATGACATCTTAGCTAATTCAGAAAGACCATCATAGAATATATCCAGGATGGTCCATTCTGAAAGCATGTCAGAAGGACACTTTTTGGTCAGTTGCTTGTATCTCTCCCAAGCTTCATAGAGGGATTCACCTTCTTTCTGTCTGAAGGTTTGAACATCCACTCTAAGCTTGCTCAGCTTTTGAGGAGGAAAGAACTTGGCTAAGAAAGCCGTGACCAGCTTATCCCAAGAGTTCAGGCTATCTTTGGGTTGAGAGTCCAACCACACTCTAGCTCTGTCTCTTACAGCAAAAGGGAAAAGCATGAGCCTGTAGACTTCAGGATCTACTCCATTAGTCTTAACAGTATCACAGATCTGCAAGAATTCAGTTAAGAACAGAAAAGGATCTTCAGATGGAAGTCCATGAAACTTGTAATTTTGTTGCATTAGAGAAACTAGCTGAGGTTTCAACTCAAAATTGTTTGCTCCAATGGTAGGGATAGAGATGCTTCTTCCATGTAAATTGGAATTTGGTGCAGTAAAGTCACCAAGCATCCTCCTTGCATTATTATTGTTTTCGGCTGCCATCTCCTCTTCTTGTTTGAAAATTTCTGAAAGGTGCTTGCTGGATTGTTGTAATTTAGCTTCTCTTAGTTTCCTCTTCAGAGTCCTTTCAGGTTCTGGATCTGCTTCAACAAGAATATTCTTGTCCTTGCTCCTGCTCATATGAAAAAGGAGGGAACAGAAAAATAATAATAGGGATCCTTTTTGCCCAAGTATAGAGGTTCCCCTGTGTGAGTAGAAGAAGAAAAGAATGTAATGTAAAGAAGGGAAGAAGGGAAAATTCGAACACAGATGGAAGAGGGGGTTCGAATTTGTGTGACATGAAGTGTTAGTAGATGAATAAATAAATAGAAGGAGATGGGAGAGAAAGAGGATTTTCGAAAATAATTTTTGAAAAAGAGTTAGTGATTTTCGAAAATAGTTTTTTTTTTGAAAAAGGTTAGTAATTTTTGAAAATTAAAATAAAAATTAAAATAATTAGTTAATTAAAAAGAAATTTTGAAAAAGAGGGAAGATATTTTCGAAAATTAGAGAGAGAGAGTTAGTTAGGTGGTTTTGAAAAAGATAAGAAACAAACAAAAAGTTAGTTAGTTAGTTGAAACAAATTTGAAAATCAATTTTGAAAAGATAAGAAGATAGGAAGTTAGAAAAGATATTTGAAAATCAAATTTTTGAAAAGATATGTTTTAAAAAGATATGATAGAAAAGATATGATTTTGAAAAAGATAAGATAAAAAGATATTTTTGAAAAGATATGATTGAAATTAGTTTTGAAAAAGATTTGATTTTTGAAATCACAATTAATGACTTGATTCACAAGAAATCACAAAATATGATTCTAGAACTTAAAGTTTGAATCTTTCTTAACAAGTAAGTAACAAACTTGAAATTTTTGAATCAAAACATTAATTGTTAATGATATTTTCGAAAATTATAAGATAAAATTAAGAAAAAGATTTTTGAAAAATATTTTTATAATTTTCGAAAATAAATAAGAAAAATGAAAAAGATTTGATTTTTGAAAAAGATTTTGAAAAAGATAAGATTTTTAAATTGAAAATTTAATTTGACTCATAAAAACAACTAGATTTTAAAAATTTTTGAAAAAGTCAATCTAATTTTCGAAATTTTAAGAGAGAAAAAGGGGAAGATATTTTTTTATTTTTGAATTTTTTTATGATGAGAGAGAAAAACATGAAAATGATGCAATGCATGAAAATTTTAGATCAAAACAATGAATGCATGCAAGAATGCTATGATTGTCAAGATGAACACCAAGAACACTATGAAGATCATGATGAACATCAAGAACATATTTTTGAAAAATTTTTAATGCAAAGAAAATATGCAAGACACCAAACTTAGAAATATTTCATGTGCAGACACTATGAATGCAAAAAAATGCATCTGAAAAACAAGAAAAGACACAAAACAAGAAAACATCAAGATCAAACAAGAAGACTGGCCAGGAACAACTTCAAGATCATGAAGAACACTATGAATGCATGAATTTTCGAAAAATGCAAAGAATTTTTAGAAAAAATGCAATTGACACCAAACTTGAAATTGATTCAAGACTCAAACAAGAAACACAAAATATTTTTTATTTTTATGATTTTATAAATTTTTTTGGATTTTTGTATATTATTTTCGAAAAACATGTAGGAAAAAGAAAATAAGAAATCCAAAATCTTTAAGAAGAATTCCAGGAATCTTTCAATATTAGCCCAAAGCTCCAATCAAAGGGTTGGACATGGCTTAATAGCCAGTCAGCTTTAGGATGTAAATCAGGTGGATCTGGAACAGCAGCAGGTGGATTAGCAACAACTAGCTTGCTCTTGATAATATTGGGTTGGAAGCCCCAGTCCAAATGAATTTAGACATGGCTTTACAGCCAGTCAGGCTTCAACATACTTCTTGAAACACTAGAATTCATTCTTAAAAAATTTTAGAATAATTTTCGAAAACAGATGAGAAATTTTTGAAAGATTTTTTTTTTTTTGAAAAATTTTTGGAAATAAAACAAAAAGAAAATTACCTAATCTGAGCAACACGATGAACCATCGGTTGTCCAAACTCGAACAATCCCCAGCAACGGCGCCAAAAACTTGTGCACAATACCATGGTCCAAACATGACTTCACAACTTCGCACAACTAACCAGCAAGTGCACTGGGTCGTCCAAGTAATAAAACCTTACGTGAGTAAGGGTCGATCCCACGGAGATTGTTGGTATGAAGCAAGCTATAGTCATCTTGTAAATCTCAGTCAGGCGAATATTAAATGGTTATGGAGTTTTCGAATAATAATAATAAATAAATAGAAAATAAAGATAGAAATACTTATGTAATTCATTGGTGAGAATTTCAGATAAGCGTATAGAGATGCGTTCGTTCCTCTGAACTTCTGCTTTCCTGCTATCTTCATCCAATCAATCTTACTCCTTTCCATGGCTGGCTTTATGTAAGGACATCACCGTTGTCAATGGCTACTTTTCATCCTCTCTGTGAAAATGGTCCGATGCGCTGTCACTGCATGGCTAATCATCTAGAGGAATCACCGTTGTCAATGGCTGCATCCCATCCTCTCTGTGAAAATGGTCCGATGTGCTATTACTGCATGGCTAATCATCTAGAGGTTCTCGATCATACTGGAATAGGATTCACCCTCCTTTTGCGTCTGTCACTACGCCCAGCACTCGCGAGTTTGAAGTTCGTCACAGTCATTCAATCCCAGAATCCTACTCGGAATACCACAGACAAGGTTTAGACTTTCCGGATTCTCATGAATGCCACCATCAATCTAGCTTATACCACGAAGATTCTGATTAAGAGATCCAAGAGATACTCATTCAATCTAAGGTAGAACGGAAGTGGTTGTCAGGCACGCGTTCATAGGGAATGATGATGATTGTCACGTTCATCACATTCATGTTGAAGTGCGAATGAATATCTTAGAAGCGGAATAAGTTGAATTGAATAGAAAAACAGTAGTACTTTGCATTAATTCAAGAGGAATAGCAGAGCTCCACACCTTAATTTATGGAGTGCAGAAACTCTACCGTTGAAAATACATAAGTGATGAAGGTTCAGGCATGGCCGAATGGCCAGCCCCCAAACGTGATCAATATGATCCAAAGATGAACTAAAAAATCATAAGGTGTCAAATACACTAGTAAAAAGTCCTATTTATACTAAACTAGCTACTAGGGTTTACAGAAGTAAGTAATTGATGCATAAATCCACTTCCGGGGCCCACTTGGTATGTGCTTGGGCTGAGCTTGAATGTTACACGTGCAGAGGCTTCTTCTGGAGTTGAACGCCAAGTTGTAACGTGATTTTGGCATTCAACTCTGGTTCGTAACGTATTTCTGGCGTTTAACTCCAGACTGTAGCGTAGAACTGGCGTTCAACGCCCTTTTGCGTCATCTAAACTCGACCAAAGTATGGACTATTATATATTGCTGGAAAGCTCTGGATGTCTACTTTCCAACGCAATTAGAAGCGCGCCATTTTGAGTTCTGTAGATCTAGAAAATCTACTTTCAGTGCAGGGAGGTCAGAATCCAACAGCATCAGCAGTCCTTCTTCAACCTCTGAATCTGATTTTTGCTCAAGTCCCTCAATTTCAGCCAGAAAATACCTGAAATCACAGAAAAACACACAAACTCATAGTAAAGTCTAGAAATGTGAATTTAACATAAAAACTAATAAAAACATCCCTAAAAGTAACTAGATCCTACTAAAAACATACTAAAAACAATGCCAAAAAGCGTATAAATTATCCGCTCATCACAACACCAAACTTAAATTGTTGCTTGTCCCCAAACAACTGAAAATCAAATAGAATAAAAAGAAGAGAATATACTATAAATTCCAAACTATCAATGAAACATAGCTCCAATCAGATGAGCGGGACTTGTAGCTTTTTGCCTCTTGAATAGTTTTGGCATCTCAATTTATCCATTGAAGTTCAGAATGATTGGCATCTATAGGAACTCAGAGTTCAGATAGTGTTATTGATTCTCCTAGTTCAGTATGTTGATTCTTGAACACAGCTACTTTATGAGTCTTGGCCGTGGCCCTAAGCACTTTGTTTTCCAGTATTACCACCGGATACATACATGCCATAGACAAATAATTGGGTGAACCTTTTCAGATTGTGACTCAGCTTTGCTAAAGTCCCCAATTAGAGGTGTCCAGGGTTCTTAAGTACACTCTTCTTTTGCTTTGGACCTTGACTTTAACCGCTCAGTCTCAAGTTTTCACTTGACACCTTCACGCCATAAGCACATGGTTAGAGACAGCTTGGTTTAGCCGCTTAGGCCAGGATTTTATTCCTTTAGGCCCTCCTATCCACTGATGCTCAAAGCCTTGGGATCCTTTTTATTTACTCTTGCCTTTTGGTTTTAAGGGTTATTGGCTTTTTTCTCTTGCCTCTTGGTTTTAAGAGCTTTTGGCTTTTTCTGCTTGCTTTTTCTTTTTCTTTCTATTTTTTTTCGACATTTTTCTTTTTTTTTTTTCTATTTTTTTTTTCTGCAAGCTTTTGACATTCACTGCTTTTTCTTGCTTCAAGAATCATTTTTATGATTTTTCAGATTATCAAATAACATGTCTCCTTGTCATCATTCTTTCAAGAGCCAACATATTTAACATTCTTAAACAACAACTTCAAAAGACATATGCACTGTTCAAGCATTCATTCAGAAAACAAAAAGTATTGTCACCACATCAATATAATTAAACTAAGTTCAAGGATAAATTTGAAACTCATGTACTGCTTGTTCTTTTGAATTAAAACATTTTTCATTTAAGAGAGGTGATGGATTCATAGAACATTCATAACTTTAAGACAAAGTTACTAAATACTAATGATCATGTAATAAGACACAAACATGGATAAGCACTTAACATAAAGAAAATGAAAAACAGAAAATTTAAGAACAAAGAATGAGTCCACCTTAGTGATGGTGGTGTTTCCTTCTTGAGGAACCAATGATGTCCTTGAGCTCTTCTATGTCTCTTCCTTGTCTCTGTTGCTTGATCCCTAGTGATTTTGGTGCTCCTATTGATGACAAGTCATCTTAGCCTAGTTTCACTAGCCTTTTTCTTTTGTTTTCAATAGAATTATGCACTTTCTTGAGCCAAAAGCAAGCCAATTGGGTAGATTTTCATGTTTCCTTTGATTTAATCAACCATGTATGAATTCATGCTATTTCATGAGGTTTTGTGCTATAATTGTCACATATTATGAAAGAATGAATATCTCATGATTTTGAGCATAGCTTTGATGTGTTTGGTTGATTAATGATAGGTGAAGAAAGCTTGGAGAAAGGTTGATGCAAGAAGGAAGGGCTAGGAGGAAGAAAGAACAAAAAGTTTGAGCAAAAGTTTGCCTCAAACTTTAGCTCAAACTTTTGGATTAATTATGAACCAGGAAGTAAAAGCTGGAGCAAAAGTTAGACCCCTAACTTTTTGGCTAACTTTTGGGCAAAAGCTGGAGCAAAAGTTAGACCCCTAACTTTTTGGCTAACTTTTGGGCAAAAGTTGGAGCAAAAGTTAGACCCCTAACTTTTTGGCTAACTTTTGGCATGAAAAACACTCCCTGGATGCACAAAAAGTTTGCACCAACGTTAGCCCCTAACTTTTTGGCTAACGTTGGCGCATGAAAAATACTCCCTGGACTAGCAAAAGTTTGCGCCAACGTTAGCCCCTAACTTTTTGGCTAACGTTGGTGCCATGAATAACCAAGGGGAGGCCAACATTGGAGCAAACGTTAGACCCCTAACTTTTGCCCCAACGTTGGTATCAGCAAAACAAGGGTGCTGATGTGAAAAGTTGGAGCAAAAGTTAGACCCCTAACTTTTACTTCAACTTTTACTCAAGCTTTCATGATTCCAACCCGGTTCAATTCGGTTCTTCTCCAAACTCCAAGAGCAATCAACCAAGGCCTCTCTCAACCCAATTCCACCAAGAGAAAAGGCCCAATTGAAGGCTTGAAGACCATTTGAAGAAAGTGTATAAATAGATTTGAATTTAAGTTTTAAGAGAGCTTCCCTTTTAGTTTGGCAGAATAGCTTTCTTTTCGGTTTTGCTTGGAGCTCACTTTTATTTTTCTTAGCATTGTTGTTTTAATTCAAGAGAATTTGGGAGGAGAATTGATCTCTCTTCTTCCTTGTTCTTGCCCAGCACTCTTTACTTTTCTTGTCTTGGATTTTGGGTAGAGAGTTGAAGAAATTCTATTTCAATCTCACCTTGGGATCTTGTTTAATTTTCTACTTAATTGAATTTCAGTTTCGGTTACTTGCTTCTTCATCTACTTTCTTTTCAATCTACATTTCCTTTGCAATTGTTCTTGTTGGATCTAGGAAGGCATTGAGATCTAGACTTGGTTTTCTAGTCTCTTGGATCCTGAGATCCGGATTTCCCATTTTCCATTCCCTGTTTACTGTTTTCATGCTTATTTACATTTCTGTTTTAAGATCCGGTTTGATTCAAGACATCCTTTACTTCTCTGTTTGTTGCAATTTACTTTTCCTTGTTTAATTCCTGCAAATCCAACTCCCAATTCCCTTTACAATTCAAGCCATTTACATTTCTTGCACTTTAAGATTCTGCAATTTACATTTCTTGCGTTCTAAGTTTCTGCCATTTAATTTCTTGCTCTTTAAGATTCAGCACTTTAAATTCCAGTTCTCTTTAATTTCATGCAATTCATCCATTTCCTTTACTTTCTATGCAATTTAAATTCTGCAAATCACAAATCTCTCAACCAATTCTTGATTCGCTTGACTAAATCAACCACTAAACTAAAATTGCTCAATCCTTCAATCCCTGTGGGATCGACCTCACCCCCGTGAGTTATTATTACTTGATGCGACCCGGTGCACTTGCCGGTTAGATTTGGGTGTTTTGGAGAAATTCGTTTCTCTACGAAAATATCCCATCAAGTTTTTGGCGCCGTTGCCGGAGATTGATTAGATTGACAATGATTAAGTAAGGTGGTGATCTAGATCAAGCACTTTTTCTTTATTTTTCTCTAATTTTGACTAACCCACTAACTGTTTGAATTTTTTCTTAAGCTAACTAAAACTTCATTCTAGCAGTAGATTGAAGTGTCACTGGTTTGTGTGTTTCTTATGTTCTGCTTGTATGTCAGGTACAAGAAGAAATACACCCATCTTTCATGAACAAGACGAAAAAACTCTTAGAAGGTTAAGAAGAGCTGAAAGAGGGAAAAATATTGTTGGAGAAGAGGAATCAGAAGAAGAATTCCAAGATATGGAGGAACATTCAACCAATCCACCAGGTGGAGCAGACAACAACAATAACAATCCACCCCAGAGGAGAGTTTTAGCCTCCTATACTTTTGCAAATCCTAGACATTGTGGAAGTAGCATCTTAACTCCAAATGTCAATGCAAACAATTTTGAACTAAAGCCACAACTCATCACTTTGGTTCAAAACAATTGCTCTTTTGGTGGAGGACCACTTGAAGATCCGAACCAACACCTATCCACCTTCTTGAGGATTTGTAACACTGTTAAAACTAATGGTGTGCCTCCTGACAGCTACAAGCTATTGCTATTCCCATTTTCTCTCAGAGACAAGGCCACTCAATGGTTAGAATCCTTTCCAAGAGACAGCATCAACAATTGGGATGATTTGGTAACCAAGTTCCTTGCCAAATTTTACCCACCGCAAAGGATCATAAGGTTGAAGACTGAGGTACAAACATTTACACAAATGGAGGCTAAACCCATCTATGAGGCATGGGAGAGATACAAGGCTCTAATCAGGAAATGTCCTCCTGAAATGTTCACTGAGTGGGATAAGCTGCAGAATTTCTATGAGGGCTTAACATTGAAATCTCAAGAAGCTTTGGATCATTCAGCTGGAGGTTCCTTGCAACTCATGAAAACTGCAGAGGAAGCTCAAAATCTCATTGATATGGTGGCTAACAACCAATATTTCTTTGCTCATCAAAGAAACCGCCAACCATCACAAAGAAGAGGAGTAATGGAGCTAGAAGGAGTGGACTCAATCTTGGCTCAAAACAAGATGATGCAGCAGCAAATTCAACAACAATTTGAGCAAATGGCCAAGAGGATTGATAGTCTCCAAGTTGCAGTAGTTAACATTAGCCAACCATCAACCACATGGGGACAGAATGAAGAAACTCAAGAAGAACAACAACAAGAGCAAGTACAGTATATGCACAACCAAGGACCAAATGAAGTGTATGGTGATACATACAATCCATCCTGGAAGAACCACCCAAACCTCAGATGGGGAGATAATCATACCCAAAACCAACAACCATGGCAGAGGAACTCAAACCAAAACAACCCAAGAAGCAACCAAAACTACAACCAGCAGCAGACTAACCAAAACCCCTACAGAAAACTTCAAAACAACTACCCCAACCCCAACCAGTACCAATCTAATAACCAACCCACCAACCAAAATACCTACCATCCACCACCCACATCTCATAACCCACCTCAAGTATCACCTGAAGCCCAAAGAATCACTAACTTGGAGGCCGTGATAGACAAAATGTTGAAACACCAAGAAATGACAACCAAGAATCATGAAGCATCCCTGAAGAGCCTAGAGAGACAGATGGGGCAAATCTCCAAGCAGATTTCTCTTGAGAGACCCTCAAGCTCTCTGCCGAGTGACACAATTCCAAATCCTAAGGAAGAATGCAAGGCGATACAATTAAGGAGTGGGAGAACATTGATGAGCAATAATGACACTACAAAGAAGCAAGCAGAGAGCAGCGAAAGTGCAATAGAAGATGAAGAGCAAACAAAGGCAGATGAAGCCAAGGATCAAGTTGTGGTGCCAAACAAGAGAATTGAGAAACTCAAAGGGAAAGACAACCAGCCACACGGTTCAACAGAAGTGACTCAGGGACAGCAGCAAATAGGAAAGAGCATCACACCTCCACTGCCATACCCCCAGAGGCTCAACAAAGAAACCAAGGACCAACAATTTCATAAGTTCCTTGAGACTTTCAAAAAGCTGGAAATCAATATTCCCTTGGCTGAAGCACTTGAGCAAATGCCTCTGTATGCCAAGTTTTTGAAGGAGCTTATCAACAAGAAAAGAAGTTGGCATGAGAAGGAAACCATACTGCTCACTGAGGAATGCAGGGCTTTGATTCAAAAAGGGTTTCCCCCTAAGCTTGAAGATCCAGGGAGCTTTTTGCTACCTTGCACCATTGGGGAATTAACCATCACTAAAGCAATGTGCGATCTAGGAGCAAGTATCAACTTAATACCATCTTCCTTGGTAAAAAAGCTGCATATAGAGGAAGTTAAACCAGTACAGATATCTCTAGAGCTAGTAGATAAGTCAACAGTATACCCCAGGGGTATGATTGAAAACCTTCTGGTCAAGGTGGACAATTTCATATACCCTGCAGATTTCGTGGTTCTAGATTCAAAAGGGGATGATGGTGACTCTATTATTCTGGGAAGGCCATTCTTGGCCACTGCTAGAGCTATCATAGACATAGAGGAAGGAGAATTAACTCTTAGAATGCATGATAAGAGTGTCACTTTGAAGGTGTTATCAGAAGCACAGTTTGGTAATGAGAAGAAAAACTATATGGAACTTGACAAGGAAGAATCACAGTTAAAGGAAGAAAGCAACAAGGCGATTCACAACAACATCCCAAGGCAAAAGATTGTGCAAACTGATGAAGAAGTCCAAGAGAATATTGGAGTATTAGCCACTGAAAGGATGAAAGATCCCCAAGGTAAGCCTACGGCCAGAAAAGAAATGTCAACGAAAGAAAGGATGAAACGCAGAAACAAAACAAAAAAAGGTTGGAAGAACAGGAAGATTCCAACGGAGGGGCTTTCCAAAGGTGACAAAGTGCAACTGACATATCAACAGCTGGGAGCAAGCCAACAGACTGATGACTATTACACTGTCAGCAACATACTCTCATTAGAGCACGCTGAAATTGAACACCAGAGAACAAAGAGGAGGATCACAGTCAGGGGAGACAAGCTGAGGCACTACAATCCTCAACCACCATAAAAGAAAGCCCCAATGTCAAGCTAGTGACAATAAAAGAGCGCTCCATGGGAGGCAACCCATGATTTAAGATTTATGTCATTTTAAATTCAATAAGCTATGATCATCTGAGCATGAAATTTGTTTTCATGGACTAACTCAATGAATGCAAAAAAAAACTTTTTCATATGCTAAGACTTCTAAAGTTTGGTGTGCCTTCAAGCACACCAAACCAGTGTTACAAATATTTTCACATTATATGCCTAGCATATGACCAAACACTAAGTTTGGTGTTTCTCTTCTCATGAAAAAAAAATCATGCATCAATGATCATACATTATCTTTTACTGAGACTTTTCAATTAAAAAGAAATCATATTCTGTGATGAAGGCATCAATTATGATTTACTACTAGCATCTCACATTTACCCCTTAAGCAAGATACAAGTTTGGTGTTCACCAAACTTTCATGCACGGATTTAGGGACACAATTGATCCTTCATGAGAAAAAAAAAAGAGAGTTCTATGCCAATGTCTCAAGGCTTGACATGAGTGAGGCCCCAACATACAAGAGCTATGTGCGGGGAGTGGAAGTAGATTTTAGCTCGGATGCAATCAAGAAAGTCTTGGGACTAAAATCAGTTCGCTTTAGTGAACCGGGATACCACCAAAGGGTAAATGGTGATCCGGATTATGATGGGATTGCTAGAGATATTTGTATGGAGAACTCAGAGTGGGAAGGAGATGACAAGAATAAATACAAGTATTTGAAGAGAGTTAACCTTACCCCGGAAGCAAAGGGATGGTATGAGTTGTTGAAAAGATCAATTCTGGGCACAGTAAACACCTCAGAAGTTAACAAGAATAGAGCTATTATGTTGCATTGCATAATTGTGGGAGGAGAGGTAAAAGTTCATGAAATTCTGGCAAAGGACATTCAAAAGCTTGCTGAGAAGAATTTGGCCAGGTCTTGGTTGTACTATCCGAGTACCATTTGGAGGTTGTGTGCAAAGGCTAAAGTGCCAATGGAAGAGGAGAATCCAATGTGGTTAAGCCAAGGCATGCCTATAACCATTGAGAGAATGATGATGGCTCCTGAAGCACATCAAGGCCGAAGACCACATGGAAGAAGGGAAAGAGAGGAACCAATGGAGGGAGAAGAATTACAAGAGGAAGAAGAGCCACAAGAGGAGGATGAACAGCAGCACATTCCTCTACATAACAATCTGGACATGACTCAAATGCAGGAAACAATTGGAAGATTATCACAACAGTACATGAGAATTCAAGAAAGGCAAGAGGAATACCACTCACTATACATGAAAAACCAACAAGCACAAGAAGAACGGGAGCTAAGAATGATGAACAAACAAAGTGAATTCGAGTCAAGATTCCTTGTGATGCAAGAAGAACATGCTTTTCAATCTCATGAATCATTTGGAAAGTTGGAACAAATGCAAGCTAAAAATTTGAGGGCTCTCAAAGAGTTCACAACACTCCAAGATGCAAGATATGAAGTCCAAGCCGACTACAACATAAATAGTCAAATCAAGCTGAACTATATTGGAGAGCATCTGCACAACATGGATCCAGCTTTTCCAACTTTTGACGAATTCTTCAAAAGGAGAAGTGAGATAGAAGTAAGCAATGCAATGAAGCTTGAAGATAGAGTAGAGGAAGCAATGAATAGAGCTGGTTTCTGGCGGGATCAACAGACAACAGACATGGACACAGGAAACACCAGCAACCAGGTTTATGAAAGAAGAAAGAAAAAGCATGACAAATAAAAGGTGGACTTGCTCCTTGTTCATCACTAAGAAAGCATGCATTGTGTCTGTTTTAAGTGGTCCTTGCATCTTTAAGTAGTTATCATAATCAATAGGGTTTGCATCATGTTTGTTTATCTTAGAATAAGTAAGCTAGTCTATGTGTGTGCTTGTATGTTTACTTTCACTGAACAAAAAGCATGCTTTGTCCCCTGCATTTTCAATTCAATAAAAGAAATGTTTGAATGTGAAGTGAAACAGTTCTCTGTTAGATAGAAGTAAAATAAAAGTAAGTAGTGGTATATGTGTGATTGTATAGTAGCTCACCTTTAATGAATAAGAACACTAGGATGTCTCATCTTAAGTAGAAAGTAGCTACTGTCTATGAATCTCAATCGAATAAAAATCCTTGGTTAGAAAGAAAAACAAAAAGAAAGAAAAACAAGGGGAGAAAAAGAAATAGCCAAAAAGTGGCAGAACAAAAGAAAAACAAAAAGAAACAAAGCTGGACACCAATAGCTTGAACCTTAGAATATATGCCTGTGGTGTCTTTGTATTAGGATCTGCTTGGATTATTAAGCTCTTTGGAGTGCATCAACACTTGATGACTTGGGTTAACTAAGCCGGGATCATCAGCTGAAAGTCCACTATCAAGAGCAACCTAACTACAAGGCATTTAGTAGCCCAAAGAGGTGCTGGGCATCAATGTTCTAAGAAGGAATGTGAGCCAAGTGTCTATAGTGAATAATGTGTCAAGTATAAAAAAAAGGAAATGAACTTGCTACACATGACACTCAAACAAAGCTTATGAACAAGATAATAGCCAAGGATAAAGGAACAATGAGAGGTCACAGCAGTATGTTACTTGAAGCTTGAAGGAGACTTTCTAAGCTTAAGAATCAATAAGAGGTGAGTGTGTGCATATCCACATAAAACCCCATGAACTACCAATAACACTCTACTAGCATGAACATCCTCTTCCATTTCATTCTTTCTTCTCAATAAATCATTTCTTGCTTGGGGACAAGCAAGATTTAAGTTTGGTGTTGTGATGACAAGTCATCTTAGCCTAGTTTCACTAGCCTTTTTCTTTTGTTTTCAATAGAATTATGCACTTTCTTGAGCCAAAAGCAAGCCAATTGGGTAGATTTTCATGTTTCCTTTGATTTAATCAACCATGTATGAATTCATGCTATTTCATGAGGTTTTGTGCTATAATTGTCACATATTATGAAAGAATGAATATCTCATAATTTTGAGCATAGCTTTGATGTGTTTGGTTGATTAATGATAGATGAAGAAAGCTTGGAGAAAGGTTGATGCAAGAAGGAAGGGCTAGGAGGAAAAGAGAACAAAAAGTTTGAGCAAAAGTTTGCCTCAAACTTTAGCTCAAACTTTTGGATTATTTATGAACCAGGAAGTAAAAGCTGGAGCAAAAGTTAGACCCCTAACTTTTTGGCTAACTTTTGGGCAAAAGCTGGAGCAAAAGTTAGACCCCTAACTTTTTGGCTAACTTTTGGGCAAAAGTTGGAGCAAAAGTTAGACCCCTAACTTTTTGGCTAACTTTTGGCATGAAAAACACTCCCTGGATGCACAAAAAGTTTACACCAACGTTAGCCCCTAACTTTTTGGCTAACGTTGGCGCATGAAAAATACTCCCTGGACTAGCAAAAGTTTGCGCCAACGTTAGCCCCTAACTTTTTGGCTAACGTTGGCACCATGAATAACCAAGGGGAGGCCAACGTTGGAGCAAAAGTTAGACCCCTAACTTTTGCCCCAACGTTGGTATCAGCAAAACAAGGGTGCTGATGTGAAAAGTTGGAGCAAAAGTTAGACCCCTAACTTTTACTCCAACTTTTACTCAAGCTTTCATGATTCCAACCCGGTTCAATTCGGTTCTTCTCCAAACTCCAAGAGCAATCAACCAAGGCCTCTCTCAACCCAATTCCACCAAGAGCAAAGGCCCAATTGAAGGCTTGAAGACCATTTGAAGAAAGTGTATAAATAGATTTGAATTTAAGTTTTAAGAGAGCTTCCCTTTTAGTTTGGCAGAATAGCTTTCTTTTTGGTTTTGCTTGGAGCTCACTTTTATTTTTCTTAGCATTGTTGTTTTAATTCAAGAGAATTTGGGAGGAGAATTGATCTCTCTTCTTCCTTGTTCTTGCCCAGCACTCTTTACTTTTCTTGTCTTGGATTTTGGGTGGAGAGTTGAAGAAATTCTGTTTCAATCTCACCTTGGGATCTTGTTTAATTTTCTGCTTAATTGAATTTCAGTTTCGGTTACTTGCTTCTTCATCTACTTTCTTTGCAATCTACATTTCCTTTGCAATTGTTCTTGTTGGATCTAGGAAGGCATTGAGATTTAGACTTGGTTTTCTAGTCTCTTGGATCCTGAGATCCGGATTTCCCATTTCCCATTCCCTGTTTACTGTTTTCATGCTTATTTACATTTCTGTTTTAAGATCCGGTTTGATTCAAGACATCCTTTACTTCTCCGTTTGTTGCAATTTACTTTTACTTGTTTAATTCCTGCAAATCCAACTCCCAATTCCCTTTACAATTCAAGCCATTTACATTTCTTGCACTTTAAGATTCTGCAATTTACATTTCTTGCGTTCTAAGTTTCTGCCATTTAATTTCTTGCTCTTTAAGATTCAGCACTTTAAATTCTAGTTCTCTTTAATTTCATGCAATTCATCAATTTCCTTTACTTTCTATGTAATTTAAATTCTGCAAATCACAAATCTCTCAACCAATTCTTGATTCGCTTGACTAAATCAACCACTAAACTAAAATTGCTCAATCCTTCAATCCCTGTGGGATCGACATCACCCCCGTGAGTTATTATTACTTGATGCGACCCGGTGCACTTGCCGGTTAGATTTGGGTGTTTTGGAGAAATTCGTTTCTCTACGAAAATATCCCATCACCTATCCTTAGTTGCTCCCAATAATTGTGTGGGGGGAAAATGTATCCCCTGAGGTATCTCAGGGATCTCTTGATTTGCAGTCAAATGTTCTACCATTGAGCTATAGATCCTTTACATGAATCTCTCCATCTCCCATGACTTGGAGGTGGAAGCTTTTGTCTTCCCTTTTCTCTTCTCTCTTTTTTTTTTTTTTTGAGGTTTCTCTGGCCTTAGGTGCCATCAATGGTTATGGAAAAGCAAAATAAGCAATGCTTTTATCACACCAAGCTTAGAATGTTGCTCACCCTCAAGCAAAAGAAGAAAGAATAGAAGAAGAAGAAGATGGGGAAAAACTAGGATTATGAGGAGGGAAGGTGGGGATCCTGTGGGGTCCACAGATCCTGAGATGATCCTGTGAGGTTCACAGATCTTGAGGTGTCAAGGATTTACATCCCTGCACCAATTAGGCATGTAAAATGCCTTTGCATGCAATTCTGGCGTTTAAACGCCGAACTGATGCTTGTTCTGGGCGTTCAACGCCCAGATGCAACATATTTCTGGCGTTGAACGCCAGCTTCATGCTTGTTTCTAGCGTTCAGCGCCAGCTCCATGCTCTGTTCTGGCGTTGAACGCTAGCCAGATGCTCCTTACTGGCGTTTGAACGCCAGTGAACTCCTCCTCCAGGGTGTGCTATTTTTAATGCTGTTTTTGATTTTTCTTCAATTTTTTTCAGTTATTTTTGTGACTCCACATGATCATGAACCTATGAAGACATATAACTAATAAAAATATAATTAAATAAAAATAGGGTTGCCTCCCAACAAGCGCTTCTTTAATGTCAATAGCTTGACAGTGGGCTCTCATGGAGCCTCACAGATGTTCAGAGCATTGTTGAGACTCCCCAACACCAAACTTAGAGTTTGGATATGGGAGTTCAACACCAAACTTAGAGTTTGGTTGTGGCCTCCCAACACCAAACTTAGAGTTTGACTGTGGGGTGATGACAAGTCATCCTAGCCTATTTTAGCTAGTCTTTTTCTTTAGTTTTCATTAGAATTATGCACTTTCTTGAGCTACAAGCAAGCTAATTGAGTAGATTTTCATGTTTCCCTTGATTGAACCAACCATATATGAATTTATGCCATTTCATGAGGTTTTATGCTATATTTGTTGCATATTATGAAAGAATGAATATCTCATTATTTTGAGCATAGCTTTGATGAGTTTGGTTGATTAATGATAGGTGAAGAAAGCTTGGAGAAAGGTTGAAGCAAAGAGGAATGGCTAGAAGTGAAGAGAGGACAATGGAATAAGTGAAATTGAACCAGGAGGCATGAAGTTAGCCCCAACGTTAGCCCCCTAACTTGGAGGCTAACGTTAGGCATGAAGATTACTCCCTGGGCTCCCCACGTTTGAACCAACGTTAGCCCCCTAACTTGGAGGCTAACGTTGGCAAGAGAAACTTCTTCCCTGGGCACCAACGTTTGCGCCAACGTTAGACCCCTAACTTGGGGGCTAACGTTGGCACATGAACATTCAAGGAAGAGGCAAAAGTTAGACCCAACGTTAGCCCCCTAACTTGGAGGCTAACGTTGGAACTTGAGAGTTTCTCCCCTGGGCACCAACGTTTGCGCCAACGTTAGCCCCCTAACTTGGAGGCTAACGTTGGCACATAAATTACAAAGGGGGAAGGGCCAATGTTTGTGCCAACGTTAGCCCCCTAACTTGGAGGCTAACGTTGGCGCCACTAGCATATAAGCAAGGCCAACGTTAGGGTCAAAGTTAGACCCCTAACGTTGGCACCAACGTGCATACCAGTAAATTTTGCTTGCTGCTATGAAAAGTTGGAGCCAAAGTTAGACCCCTAACTTTGGCTCAAACGTTAGGTCCAACTATGGCTAACTTCAAAACCGGTTCAATTGGTTCACTTTGGTTCTTCTTCAAACTTCAAGAGCAATCAACCAAGGCCTCTTTCAACCCAATTCCACCAAGAACAAAGGCCCAACTCAAGGCTTGAAGATCATTTTGGAAATTGTATAAATAGGAGAGAATTCAAGTTATTCGCAGAGCTTTCCTTTTGGAATTTTCATAATAGTTTTCGGAGAGCTTTTGTTATTGAGTGAACTTTAATTTCTTTGTTTTCATTGCTTTCAATTTGAATTACACTTGTCTTGGATCTTGGATTGGAGAATTGAAGAAATTCTGTTTCAATCTCAATCTTGGATCTCTCTGCTTTATTTACTGAATTTGAATTTCCGTTTCTGTTACTTGATTCTTCATCTCTTTTCTTTGCAATTTACAATTCCCTTGCAATTGTTCTTGATTGGATCTAGGAAGGCATTGAGATCTAGACTTGGTTTTCTAGTCTCTGGGTCCTGAGATCCAAATCCCCAATTTACATTCTGTTTCTTTCCTTTCTATGTTTATTTGCTTTTCTGCTTCATATCCGGTTCAATTCCAATTCCCTTTCCCTCTTCTGTTTAATGCAATTTAATTTTTCCTTGTTTAATTTCTGCAAATCCACATCCCAATCCCCTTTACATTTCAAGCAATTTACATTCCTTGCACTTTAAGATTCCGCAATTTACATTTCTTGCATTTTAAGTTTCTGCCATTTAATTTCTTGTTCTTTAAGTTTCAGCAATTTATTTCTTGTTCTCTTTACTTCAATACAATTTAATTCTGCAAGTCACAAAACCATCAACCAAATCTTGATTCGCTTGACTAAATCAACCACTAAGCTAAAATTGCTCAATCTTTCAATCCCTGTGGGATCGACCTCACTCCCGTGAGTTTTTATTACTTGATACGACCCGGTACACTTGCCGGTTAGTTTTGGGTGTTTTGGGGAAAATTTATTTTTCACCAAAATATCTCATCATGGGGGCTCTGGTTGACTCTGTTTTGAGAGAAGCTTACTGTGCCTCTTTTCCATGTTTACAGAAGGATGTCCTTGAGTTTTAAACTCAAGGGAGTCCCCATTCAATTGAAGGACTAGTTCACCTCTGTTAACATCAATCACAGCTCTTGCTGTGGCTAGGAAGGGTCTTCCAAGGATGATGGATTCATCCTCATCCTTCCCAGTATCTAGGATTATGAAATCAGCAGGGATGTAAAGGCCTTCAACCTTTACTAATATGTCCTCTACTTGTCCATAAGCCTGTTTTCTAGAATTGTCTAACATCTCTAATGAGATTTTAGTAGCTTGTACCTCAAAGATTCACAGTTTCTCCATTACAGAGAGTGGCATGAGGTTTATTCCTGACCCCAGGTCACATAGAGCCTTCTCAAAGGTCATGGTGCCTATGGTACAAGGTATCAGAAACTTTCCAGGATCCTGTTTCTTCTGAGGCAATCTCAGTTGATCCAATGCATTCAGTTCATTGGTGAATAGGGGAGGTTCATCTCCCCAAGTCTCATTACCAAATAAATTGGCATTCAGCTTCATGATTGCACCAAAGAACTTGGCAACTTGCTCTTCAGTAACATCTTCATTCTCTTCAGAAGAGGAGTACTCTTCAGAGCTCATGAATGGCATAAGGAGGTTCAATGGAATCTCTATGGTCTCTAGATGAGCCTCAGATTCCTTTGGTTCCTCAAACGGAAACTCCTTATTGATCACTAGACGTCCCAGGAGGTCTTCCTCCTTGGGATTCACGTCCTCCCCTTCCTCTCTAGGTTTGGCCGTGTTGACTATGTCAATGGCCTTGCGGTCTCCTTTTGGATTTTCTTCTATATTGCTTGGGAGAGTACTAGGAGGGATTTCAGTGATCCTTTTACTCAGCTAGCCCACTTGTGCCTCCAAATTTCTAATGGAGGACCTTGTTTCATTCATGAAACTTACAGTGGCCTTAGATAGATCAGAGACTAAGTTTGCTAAATTAGATGTATTTTGTTCAGAGTTCTCTGTCTGTTGCTGAGTAGATGATGGAAAAGGTTTACTATTCTTAAACCTATTTCTTCCACCATTATTAAAGCCTTGTTGAGGCTTTTGTTGATCCTTCCATGAGAGATTTGGGTGATTTCTCCATGAGAGATTATAGGTGTTTCCATATGGTTCACCTATGTAATTCACCTCTGCTATTGTAGGGTTCTCAGGATCATAAGCCTCTTCTTCAGAAGGCGCCTCTTGAGTACTATTGGATGCAGCTTGCATTCCATTCAGACTCTGAGAAATCATATTGACTTGTTGAGTCAATATTTTGTTCTGAGCCAATATGGCATTCAGAGTATCAATTTCAAGAACTCCCTTCTTCTGAGCCGTCCCATTACCCACATGATTCCTCTCAGAAGTGTACATGAACTGGTTATTAGCAACCATGTCAATGAGTTCCTGAGCTTCTGCAGGCATTTTCTTTAGGTGAATGGATCCACCTGCAGAAGTATCCAATGACATCTTAGCTAATTCAAACAGACCATCATAGAATATATCCAGGATGGTCCATTCTGAAAGCATGTCAGAAGGACACTTTTTGGTCAGTTGCTTGTATCTCTCCCAAGCTTCATAGAGGGATTCACCTTCTTTCTGTCTGAAGGTTTGAACATCCACTCTAAGCTTGCTCAGCTTTTGAGGAGGAAAGAACTTGGCTAAGAAAGCCGTGACCAGCTTATCCCAAGAGTTCAGGCTATCTTTGGGTTGAGAGTCCAACCACACTCTAGCTCTGTCTCTTACAGCAAAAGGGAAAAGCATGAGCCTGTAGACTTCAGGATCTACTCCATTAGTCTTAACAGTATCACAGATCTGCAAGAATTCAGTTAAGAACTGAAAAGGATCTTCAGATGGAAGTCCATAAAACTTGCAATTTTGTTGCATTAGAGAAACTAGCTGAGGTTTCAACTCAAAATTGTTTGCTCCAATGGTAGGGATAGAGATGCTTCTTCCATGTAAATTGGAATTTGGTGCAGTAAAGTCACCAAGCATCCTCCTTGCATTGTTATTATTTTTGGCTGCCATCTCCTCTTCTTGTTTGAAAATTTCTGAAAGGTGCTTGCTGGATTGTTGTAATTTAGCTTCTCTTAGTTTCCTCTTCAGAGTCCTTTCAGGTTCTAGATCTGCTTCAACAAGAATATTCTTGTCCTTGCCCCTGCTCATATGAAAAAGGAGGGAACAGAAAAATAATAATAGGGATCCTTTTTGCCCAAGTATAGAGGTTCCCCTGTGTGAGTAGAAGAAGAAAAGAATGTAATGTAAAGAAGGGAAGAAGGGAAAATTCGAACACAGATGGAAGAGGGGGTTCGAATTTGTGTGACATGAAGTGTTAGTAGATGAATAAATAAATAGAAGGAGATGAAAGAGAAAGAGGATTTTCGAAAATAATTTTTGAAAACGAGTTAGTGATTTTCGAAAATAGTTTTTTTTTTTGAAAAAGGTTAGTAATTTTTTAAAATTAAAATAAAAATTAAAATAATTAGTTAATTAAAAAGAAATTTTGAAAAAGAGGGAAGATATTTTCGAAAATTAGAGAGAGAGAGCTAGTTAGGTTGTTTTGAAAATGATAAGAAACAAACAAAAAGTTAGTTAGTTAGTTGAAACAAATTTGAAAATCAATTTTGAAAAGATAAGAAGATAGGAAGTTAGAAAAGATATTTGAAAATCAAATTTTAGAAAAAGATATGTTTTAAAAAGATATGATAGAAAAGATATGATTTTGAAAAAGATAAGATAAAAAGATATTTTTGAAAAGATATGATTGAAATTAGTTTTGAAAAAGATTTGATTTTTGAAATCACAATTAATGACTTGATTCACAAGAAATCACAAAATATGATTCTAGAACTTAAAGTTTGAATCTTTCTTAACAAGTAAGTAACAAACTTGAAATTTTTGAATCAAAACATTAATTGTTGATGATATTTTCGAAAATTATGATATAAAATTAAGAAAAAGATTTTTGAAAAATATTTTTATAATTTTCGAAAATAAATAAGAAAAATGAAAAAGATTTGATTTTTGAAAAAGATTTTGAAAAAGATAAGATTTTTAAATTGAAAATTTAATTTGACTCATAAAAACAACTTGATTTTAAAAATTTTTGAAAAAGTCAAATCTAATTTTCGAAATTTTAAGAGAGAAAAAGGGGAAGATATTTTTTTATTTTTGAATTTTTTTATGATGAGAGAGAAAAACATGAAAATGATGCAATACATGAAAATTTTGGATCAAAACAATGAATGCATGCAAGAATGCTATGATTGTCAAGATGAACACCAAGAACACTATGAAGATCATGATGAACATCAAGAACATATTTTTGAAAAATTTTTAATGCAAAGAAAATATGCAAGACACCAAACTTAGAAATATTTCATGTTCAGACACTATGAATGCAAAAAAATGCATATGAAAAACAAGAAAAGACACAAAACAAGAAAACATCAAGATCAAACAAGAAGACTGGCCAGGAACAACTTGAAGATCATGAAGAACACTATGAATGCATGAATTTTCGAAAAATGCAAAGAATTTTTAGAAAAAATGCAATTGACACCAAACTTGAAATTGATTCAAGACTCAAACAAGAAACACAAAATATTTTTTATTCTTATGATTTTATAAATTTTTTTGGATTTTTGTATATTATTTTCGAAAAACATGTAGGAAAAAGAAAATAAGAAATCCAAAATCTTTAAGAAGAATTCCTGGAATCTTTCAATATTAGCCCAAAGCTCCAATCAAAGGGTTGGACATGGCTTAATAGCCAGTCAGCTTTAGGATGTAAATCAGGTGGATCTGGAACAGCAGCAGGTGGATTAACAACAACTAGCTTGCTCTTGATAATATTGGGTTGGAAGCCCCAGTCCAAATGAATTTAGACATGGCTTTACAGCCAGTCAGGCTTCAACATACTTCTTGAAACACTAGAATTCATTCTTAAAAAAATTTAGAATAATTTTTGAAAACATATGAGAAATTTTTGAAAGATTTTTTTTTTTTTTGAAAAATTTTTGAAAATAAAACAAAAAGAAAATTACCTAATCTGAGCAACACGATGAACCGTCGGTTGTCCAAACTCGAACAATCCCCAGCAACGGCGCCAAAAACTTGTGCACAATACCATGGTCCAAACATGACTTCACAACTTCGCACAACTAACCAGCAAGTGCACTGGGTCGTCCAAGTAATAAAACCTTACGTGAGTAAGGGTCGATCCCACGGAGATTGTTAGTATGAAGCAAGCTATGGTCATCTTGTAAATCTCAGTCAGGCGGATATTAAATGGTTATGGAGTTTTCGAATAATAATAATAATAAATAAATAGAAAATAAAGATAGAAATACTTATGTAATTCATTGGTGAGAATTTCAGATAAGCGTATAGAGATGCGTTCGTTCCTCAGAACTTCTGCTTTCCTGCTGTCTTCATCCAATCAATCTTACTCCTTTCCATGGCTGGCTTTATGTAAGGACATCACCGTTGTCAATGGCTACTTTTCATCCTCTCTGTGAAAATGGTCCGATGCGCTGTCACTGCATGGCTAATCATCTGGAGGAATCACCGTTGTCAATGGCTGCATCCCATCATCTCTATGAAAATGGTCCGATGCGCTGTTACTGCATGGCTAATCATCTAGAGGTTCTCGATCATACTGGAATAGGATTCACCCTCCTTTTGCGTCTGTCACTACGCCCAGCACTCGCGAGTTTGAAGTTCGTCACAGTCATTCAATCCCAGAATCCTACTCGGAATACCACAGACAAGGTTTAGACTTTCCGGATTCTCACGAATGCCACCATCAATCTAGCTTATACCACGAAGATTCTGATTAAGAGATCCAAGAGATACTCATTCAATCTTAGGTAGAATGGAAGTAGTTGTCAGGCACGCGTTCATAGGGAATGATGATGATTCTCACGTTCATCACATTCATGTTGAAGTGCGAATGAATATCTTAGAAGCGGAATAAGTTGAATTGAATAGAAAAACAGTAGTACTTTGCATTAATTCATGAGGAACAGCAGAGCTCCACACCTTAATCTATAGAGTGCAGAAACTCTACCGTTGAAAATACATAAGTGACGTTCAGGCATGGCCGAATGGCCAGCCTCCAAACGTGATCAATATGATCCAAAGATGAACTAAAAAATCATAAGGTGTCAAATACACTAGTAAAAAGTCCTATGTATACTAAACTAGCTACTAGAGTTTACAGAAGTAAGTAATTGATGCATAAATCCACTTCCGGGGCCCACTTGGTATGTGCTTGGGCTGAGCTTGAATGTTACACGTGCAGAGGCTTCTTCTGGAGTTGAACGCCAAGTTGTAACGTGTTTTTGGCGTTCAACTCTGGTTCGTGACGTATTTCTGGCGTTTAACTCCAGACTGTAGCGTAGAACTGGCGTTCAACGCCCTTTTGCGTCGTCTAAACTCGACCAAAGTATGGACTATTATATATTGCTGGAAAGATCTGGATGTCTACTTTCCAAAGCAATTAGAAGCGTGCCATTTTGAGTTCTGAAGATCTAGAAAATCTACTTTGAGTGCAGAGAGGTCAGAATCCAACAGCATCAGCAGTCCTTCTTCAACCTCTGAATCTGATTTTTGCTCAAGTCCCTCAATTTCAGCCAGAAAATACCAAAAATCATAGAAAAACACACAAACTCATAGTAAAGTCCAGAAATGTGAATTTAACATAAAAACTAATAAAAACATCCCTAAAAGTAACTAGATCCTACTAAAAACATACTAAAAACAATGCCAAAAAGCGTATAAATTATTCGCTCATCACAACACCAAACTTAAATTGTTGCTTGTCCCCAAGCAACTGAAAATCAAATAGAATAAAAAGAAGAGAATATACTATAAATTCCAAACTATCAATGAAACATAGCTCCAATCAGATGAGCGGGACTTGTAGCTTTTTGCCTTTTGAATAGTTTTGGCATCTCAATTTATCCATTGAAGTTCAGAATGATTGGCATCTATAGGAACTCAGAGTTCAGATAGTGTTATTGATTCTCCTAGTTCAGTATGTTGATTCTTGAACACAGCTACTTTATGAGTCTTGGCCGTGGCCCTAAGCACTTTGTTTTCCAGTATTACCACCGGATACATACATGCCACAGACAAATAATTGGGTGAACCTTTTCAGATTGTGACTCAGCTTTGCTAAAGTCCCCAATTAGAGGTGTCCAGGGTTCTTAAGCACACTCTTCTTTTGCTTTGGACCTTGACTTTAACCGCTCAGTCTCAAGTTTTCACTTGACACCTTCACGCCACAAGCACATGGTTAGGGACAGCTTGGTTTAGCCGCTTAGGCCAGGATTTTATTCCTTTAGGCCCTCCTATCCACTGATGCTCAAAGCCTTGGGATCCTTTTTATTTACTCTTGCCTTTTGGTTTTAAGGGTTATTGGCTTTTTGCTCTTGCCTCTTGGTTTTAAGAGCTTTTGGCTTTTTTTGTTTGCTTTTTCTTTTTCTTTCTATTTTTTTTGCCATTTTTCTTTTTTTTTTTCTATTTTTTTCTGCAAGCTTTTGACATTCACTGCTTTTTCTTGCTTCAAGAATCATTTTTATGATTTTTCAGATTATCAAATAACATGTCTCCTTGTCATCATTCTTTCAAGAGCCAACATATTTAACATTCTTAAACAACAACTTCAAAAGACATATGCACTGTTCAAGCATTCATTCAGAAAACAAAAAGTATTGTCACCACATCAATATAATTAAACTAAGTTCAAGGATAAATTTGAAACTCATGTACTGCTTGTTCTTTTGAATTAAAACATTTTTCATTTAAGAGAGGTGATGGATTCATAGGACATTCATAACTTTAAGACAAAGTTACTAAATACTAATGATCATGTAATAAGACACAAACATGGATAAGCACTTAACATAAAGAAAACAAAAAATAGAAAATTTAAGAACAAGGAATGAGTCCACTTTAGTGATGGTGGTGTTTCCTTCTTCAGGAACCAATGATGTCCTTGAGCTATTCTATGTCTCTTCCTTGTTTCTGTTGCTTGATCCCTAGTGATTTTGGTGCTCCTATCCTTAGTTGCTCTTAATAATTGTGTGGGGGAAAATGTATCCCCTGAGGTATCTCAGGGATCTCTTGATTTGCAGTCAAATGTTCTACCATTGAGCTATAGATCCTTTACATGAATCTCTCCATCTCCCATGACTTGGAGGTGGAAGCTTTTGTCTTCCCTTTTCTCTTCTCTCTTTTTTTTTTTTTGAGGTTTCTCTGGCCTTAGGTGCCATCAATGGTTATGGAAAAGCAAAATAAGCAATGCTTTTACCACACCATACTTAGAATGTTGCTCGCCCTCGAGCAAAAGAAGAAAGAATAGAAGAAGGAGAAGATGTGGAAAAACTAGGATTATGAGGAGGGAAGGTGGGGATCCTATGGGGTCCACAGATCCTGAGATGATCCTGTGAGGTTCACAGATCTTGAGGTGTCAAGGATTTAAATCCCTACACCAATTAGGCATGTAAAATGCCTTTGCATGCAATTCTGGCATTTAAACGCCGAACTGATGCTTGTTTCTGGCGTTCAGCGCCAGCTCCATGCTCTGTTCTGGCGTTGAACGCCAGCCAGATGCTCCTTACTGGCGTTTGAATGCCAGTGAACTCCTCCTCCAGGGTGTGCTATTTTTAATGCTGTTCTTGATTTTTCTTCAATTTTTTTCAGTTGTTTTTGTGACTCCACATGATCATGAACCTATGAAGACATATAACTAATAAAAATATAATTAAATAAAAATTGGGTTGTCTCCCAACAAGCGCTTCTTTAATGTCAATAGCTTGACAGTGGGCTCTCATGGAGCCTCACAGATGTTCAGAGCATTGTTGAGACTCCCCAACACCAAACTTAGAGTTTGACTGTGGGGGCTCTAGTTGACTCTATTTTGAGAGAAGATTACTGTGCCTCTTTTCCATGTTTATAGAATGATGTCCTTGAGTTTTAAACTCAAGGGAGTCCCCATTCAATTGAAGGACTAGTTCACCTCTGTTAACATCAATCACAGCTCTTGCTGTGGCTAGGAAGGGTCTTCCAAGGATGATGGATTCATCCTCATCCTTCCCAGTATCTAGGATTATAAAATCAGCAGGGATGTAAAGGCCTTCAACCTTTACTAATATGTCCTCTACTTGTCCATAAGCCTGTTTTCTAGAATTGTCTGCCATCTCTAATGAGATTTTAGCAGCTTGTACCTCAAAGATTCCCAGTTTCTCCATTACAGAGAGTGGCATGAGGTTTATTCCTGACCCCATGTAACATAGAGCCTTCTCAAAGGTCATGGTGCCTATGGTACAAGGTATCAGGAACTTTCCAGGATCCTGTTTCTTCTGAGGCAATCTCAGTTGATCCAATGCATTCAGTTCATTGGTGAACAGGGGAGGTTCATCTCCACAAGTCTCATTACCAAATAAATTGGCATTCAGCTTCATGATTACACCAAGGAACTTGGCAACTTGCTCTTCAGTAACATCTTCATTCTCTTCAAAAGAGGAGTACTCTTCAGAGCTCATGAATTGCATAAGGAGGTTCAATGGAATCTCTATGGTCTCTAGATGAGTCTCAGATTCCTTTGGTTCCTCAAAGGGAAACTCCTTATTGATCACTGGACGTCCCAGGAGGTCTTCCTCCTTGGGATTCACGTCCTCCCCTTCCTCTCTAGGTTCGGCCGTGTTGACTATGTCAATGGCCTTGCACTCTCCTTTTGGATTTTCTTCTATATTGCTTGGGAGAGTACTAGGAGGGATTTCAGTGATCCTTTTACTCAGCTGGCCCACTTGTGCCTCCAAATTTCTAATGGAGGACCTTGTTTCATTCATGAAACTTACAGTGGCCTTAGATAGATCAGAGACTAAGTTTGCTAAATTAGATGTATTTTGTTCAGAGTTCTCTGTCTGTTGCTGAGTGGATGATGGAAAAGGTTTACTATTCTTAAACCTATTTCTTCCACCATTATTAAAGCCTTGTTGAGGCTTTTGTTGATCCTTCTATGAGAGATTTGGGTGATTTCTCCATGAGGGATTATAGGTGTTTCCATATGGTTCACCTATGTAATTCACCTCTGCTATTGCAGGGTTCTCAGGATCATAAGCCTCTTCTTCAGAAGGCGCCTCTTGAGTACTGTTGGATGTAGCTTGCATTCCATTCAGACTCTGAGAAATCATATTGACTTGCTGAGTCAATATATTGTTCTGAGCCAATATGGCATTTAGAGTATCAATTTCAAGAACTCCCTTCTTCTGAGGCGTCCCATTACCCACAGGATTCCTCTCAGAAGTGTACATGAACTGGTTATTAGCAACCATGTCAATGAGTTCCTGAGCTTCTGCAGGCGTTTTTTTTAGGTGAAGGGATCCACCTGCAGAAGTATCCAATGACATCTTAGCTAATTCAGATAGACCATCATAGAATATATCCAGGATGGTCCATTCTGAAAGCATGTCAGAAGGACACTTTTTGGTCAGTTGCTTGTATCTCTCCCAAGCTTCATAGAGGGATTCACCTTCTTTCTGTCTGAAGGTTTGAACATCCACTCTAAGCTTGCTCAGCTTTTGAGGAGGAAAGAACTTGGCTAAGAAAGCCGTGACCAGCTTATCCCAAGAGTTCAGGCTATCTTTGGGTTGAGAGTCCAACCACACTCTAGCTCTGTCTCTTACAGCAAAAGGGAAAAGCATGAGCCTGTAGACTTTCGGATCTACTCCATTAGTCTTAACAGTATCACAGATCTGCAAGAATTCAGTTAAGAACTGAAAAGGATCTTCAGATGGAAGTCCATGAAACTTGCAATTTTGTTGCATTAGAGAAACTAGCTGAGGTTTCAGCTCAAAATTGTTTGCTCCAATGGTAGGGATAGAGATGCTTCTTCCATGTAAATTGGAATTTGGTGCAGTAAAGTCACCAAGCATCCTCCTTGCATTATTATTATTTTCGGCTGTCATCTCCTCTTCTTGTTTGAAAATTTCTGAAAGGTGCTTGCTGGATTGTTGTAATTTAGCTTCTCTTAGTTTTCTCTTCAGAGTCCTTTCAGGTTCTGGATCTGCTTCAACAAGAATATTCTTGTCCTTGCTCCTGCTCATATGAAAAAGGAGGGAACAGAAAAATAATAATAGGGATCTTTTTGGCCCAAGTATAGAGGTTCCCCTGTGTGAGTAGAAGAAGAAAAGAATGTAATGTAAAGAAGGGAAGAAGGGAAAATTCGAACACAGATGGAAGAGGGGGTTCGAATTTGTGTGAGATGAAGTGTTAGTAGATGAATAAATAAATAGAAGGAGATGAGAGAGAAAGAGGATTTTTGAAAATAATTTTTGAAAAAGAGTTAGTGATTTTTGAAAATAGTTTTTTTTTTTTGAAAAAGCTTAGTAATTTTTGAAAATTAAAATAAAAAATTAAAATAATTAGTTAATTAAAAAGAAATTTTGAAAAAGAGGGAAGATATTTTAAAAAATTAGAGAGAGAGAGAGAGTTAGTTAGGTGATTTTGAAAAAGATAAGAAACAAACAAAAAGTTAGTTAGTTAGTTGAAACAAATTTGAAAATCAATTTTGAAAAGATAAGAAGATAGGAAGTTAGAAAAGATATTTGAAAATCAAATTTTTGAAAAAGATATGTTTTAAAAAGATATGATAGAAAAGATATGATTTTGAAAAAGATAAGATAAAAAGATATTTTTGAAAAGATATGATTGAAATTAGTTTTGAAAAAGATTTGATTTTTGAAATCACAATTAATGACTTGATTCACAAGAAATCACAAAATATGATTCTAGAACTTAAAGTTTGAATCTTTCTTAACAAGTAAGTAACAAACTTGAAATTTTTGAATCAAAACATTAATTGTTGATGATATTTTCGAAAATTATGAGATAAAATTAAGAAAAAGATTTTTGAAAAATATTTTTATAATTTTCGAAAATAAATAAGAAAAATGAAAAAGATTTGATTTTTGAAAAAGATTTTGAAAAAGATAAGATTTTTAAATTGAAAATTTAATTTGACTCATAAAAACAACTAGATTTTAAAAATTTTTGAAAAAGTCAAATCTAATTTTCGAAATTTTAAGAGAGAAAAAGGGGAAGATATTTTTTTTTATTTTTGAATTTTTTTATGATGAGAGAGAAAAACATGAAAATGATGCAATGCATAAAAATTTTGGATCAAAACAATGAATGCATGCAAGAATGCTATGATTGTCAAGATGAACACCAAGAACACTATGAAGATCATGATGAACATCAAGAACATATTTTTGAAAAATTTTTAAATTCAAAGAAAATATGCAAGACACCAAACTTAGAAATCTTTCATGTTCAAACACTATGAATGCAAAAAAAATGCATATGAAAAACAAGAAAAGACACAACAAGAAAACATCAAGATCAAACAAGACTGGCCAGGAACAACTTGAAGATCATGAAGAACACTATGAATGTATGAATTTTCAAAAAATGCAAAGAATTTTTAGAAAAAATGCAATTGACACCAAACTTGAAATTGATTCAAGACTCAAACAAGAAACACAAAATATTTTTTATTTTATGATTTTATAATTTTTTTTCGATTTTTGTATATTATTTTCAAAAAACATGTAGGAAAAAGAAAATAAGAAATCCAAAATATTTAAGAAGAATTCCAGGAATCTTTCAATATTAGCCCAAAGCTCCAATCAAAGGGTTGGACATGGCTTAATAGCCAGTCAGCTTTAGGATGTAAATCAGGTGGATCTGGAATAGCAGCAGGTGGATTAGCAACAACTAGCTTGCTCTTGATAATATTGGGTTGGAAGCCCCAGTCCAAATGAATTTAGACATGGCTTTACAGCCAGTCAAGCTTCAACATACTTCTTGAAACACTAGAATTCATTCTTAAAAAATTTTAGAATAATTTTCGAAAACAGATGAGAAATTTTTGAAAGATTTTTTTTTTTTGAAAAATTTTTGGAAATAAAACAAAAAGAAAATTACCTAATCTGAGCAATACGATGAACCGTCAGTTGTCCAAACTCGAACAATCCCCAGCAACGACGCCAAAAACTTGTGCACAATACCATGGTCCAAACATGACTTCACAACTTCGCACAACTAACCAGCAAGTGCACTGGGTCGTCCAAGTAATAAAACCTTACGTGAGTAAGGGTCGATCCCACGGAGATTGTTGGTATGAAGCAAGTTATGGTCATCTTGTAAATCTCAGTCAGGCGGATATTAAATGGTTATGGAGTTTTCGAATAATAATAATAATAAATAAATAGAAAATAAAGATAGAAATACTTATGTAATTCATTGGTGAGAATTTCAGATAAGCGTATAGAGATGCGTTCGTTCCTCTGAACTTCTGCTTTCCTGCTGTCTTCATCCAATCAATCTTACTCCTTTCCATGGCTGGCTTTATGTAAGGGCATCACCGTTGTCAATGGCTACTTTTCATCCTCTCTGTGAAAATGGTCCGATGCGCTGTCACTGCATGGCTAATCATCTGGAGGAATCACCGTTGTCAATGGCTGCATCCCATCCTCTCTGTAAAAATGGTCCGATGCGCTGTCACTGCATGGCTAATCATCTAGAGGTTCTCAATCATACTGGAATAAGATTCACCCTCCTTTTGCGTCTGTCACTATGCCCAGCACTCGCGAGTTTGAAGTTCGTCACAGTCATTCAATCCCAGAATCATACTCGGAATACCACAGACAAGGTTTAGACTTTCCGGATTCTCATGAATGCCGCCATCAATCTAGCTTATACCACGAAGATTCTGATTAAGAGATCCAAGAGATACTCATTCAATCTAAGGTAGAACGGAAGTGGTTGTCATGCACGTGTTCATAGGGAATGATGATGATTGTCACGTTCATCACATTCATGTTGAAGTGCGAATGAATATCTTAGAAGCGGAATAAGTTGAATTGAATAGAAAAATAGTAGTACTTTGTATTAATTCATGAGGAACAGCAGAGCTCCACACCTTAATCTATGGAGTGCAGAAACTCTACCGTTGAAAATACATAAGTGATGAAGGTTCAGGCATGGCCGAATGGCCAGCCCCCAAACGCGATCAATATGATCCAAAGATGAACTAAAAAATCATAAGATGTCAAATACACTAGTAAAAAGTCCTATTTATACTAAACTAGCTACTAGGGTTTACAGAAGTAAGTAATTAATGCATAAATCCACTTTCGGGGCCCACTTGGTGTGTGCTTGGGCTGAGCTTGAATGTTACACGTGCAGAGGCTTCTTCTGGAGTTGAACGCCAAGTTGTAACGTTTTTTTGGCGTTTAACTCTGGTTCGTGACGTATTTCTGGCGTTTAACTCCAGACTGCAGAATAGAACTGGCGTTCAACGCCCTTTTGCATCATCTAAACTCGACCAAAGTATGGACTATTATATATTCCTGGAAAGATCTGGATGTCTACTTTCCAATGCAGTTAAAAGCGCGCCATTTTGAGTTCTGTAGCTCCAGAAAATCCACTTTGAGTGCAAGGAGGTCAGAATCCAACAGCATCAGCAGTCCTTCTTCAACCTCTGAATCTGGTTTTTGCTCAAGTCCCTCAATTTCAGCCAGAAAATACCTGAAATCACAGAAAAATACACAAAATCATAGTAAAGTCCAGAAATGTGAATTTAACATAAAAACTAATAAAAACATCCCTAAAAGTAACTAGATCCTACTAAAAACATACTAAAAACAATGCCAAAAAGCGTATAAATTATCCGCTCATCACTAACCCACTCACTATCCGAGATTGGATAGATAATGTTGGCTTCAAGCAGTCGGCTCACTTCCTTCTTCACAACCTTCAGAATTGTGGGGTTCAATCGCCTTTAAGGTTGAGGTGCTCACAAATCTAAGGGCTTATACCTACTATGTCCGCCAAACTCTTGTTGGGAAGTGAGCTCCTTTGCACATTAAGCAATTGCTCCTCTTGTTGGGAAGTGAGCTCCTTTGCAATAATCACTGGGATCTTCTGATTCTCTTCAAGATAAGCATACTTGAGGTGAGGTGGAAAGGGCTTTAATTCCATGTTCAGCTCATGGCTTGGCACTTGATCCTCTGGAACCACTGGAGGTGGCAAGGTGTCTTCAGTATACTCAGGGGACTTCCCCACACTTGCACCTTAAGCCATGTTCTTCTCCTCAACTGCCTCTTGGTGAAATTCAGCCACAGTCTCATCAATAATATCACACTGAAAGATAGAGTGGTCTTCCAGTGGGTACTTCATAGCTTCATCAAGGTTGAAGTTCACTGCTCTTCCATCAATCTCAAATGAATATGTACCCGAGAAGGCATCCAATTACGGCCTTCCAAGCAAGATAGATAATGGTCTTCCTGAGTCATTAGGGGGCATCTCAAGAATGCAAAAATCAATAGGGAAAGTCAACCCCTTAATGCTCACCAAGACATCTTTCGCAATTTCAACTACTGAGATTATGCTCTTATCTGCCAAAACAAAACGGGCTACCGACCTTTTCAACGGTGGAAGCTTCAAAGTATCATAAATAGATAATGACATAATACTAACACATGCACCTAAATCACACATGCAATCAACAAACTGTACACCTCCTATAGTGCAAGTAACCATGCAAGGACCGGGATCACCACATTTCTCCGGTATAGCACCCATCAAAGCAGAAATCGAGCTACCCAAAAAGGAATAGTTTCTAAAACATGGATCTTTTCCTTATTCATGCACAAATTCTTTAGAAACTTAGCATGCTTAGGAACCTGGTGAATAGCATTAAAAAGGGGAATAGTTACCTCAATCTTTTTGAAGATCTCCACCATCTTGGGATCTAGCTCCACTTGCTTTCTAGTCCTCCTAGCAAGGTGTGGAAAAGGAATGGGAATGGCTTCTTTCAAAATATTGTCCTTCTTAGGAACTTCATTCCTTGGTTGAGCAACTTCTTCTTCAACCTCCTCTTGTACCTCATCCTCTTCTTCAATATCTTCTACCTCAACAATGTCTTCATCTTGAGTGGCTTCATTTGAGCTTGGCTCCGCGGGACTCCTCTCTTGCAATGTGGTACCGGACCTCAAAGTGATGGCATTGATTCCACCCTTGGGGTTGGGTAAAGGTTGAAAAGGAAGTGCACTGGAGCTTGAAGGTTGAGTATTGGAGGTAGAGGCTGGGTCCATACGGGATAGAATAGCTTGGATGGTAGAGGTCAGACCGGTGATGCTAAAGGCAACTATAGCTTGAAGCTCTTTTTCTGCTTGCATAAGAGAGCGAAGCATCTCATCATTGGAGGAAGAGGGAGGGTAGGTAATTTGGGGAGCTTGTGGTTGGTTGAGTTGGGGTGCTTGGGCTTGCCTTTGGTGAGGTGGTCGGTAACTTTGGCCTTAGTTTTGTTGTTGGTATGGAGGGTTTTGTTGATACTGGTTTTGCTGGTAGTTATTATTCCACCTTTGGTTTCCACCATTGTCTCTGCCTCTTTGGTTGTAGTTGTCCCTCCATCCTTGGTTGGAATTGTCTCTCTATCCTTGGTTGGGATTATCTCTCCATCCTTGGTTGGGGTTGTCTTGCCAACCTTGATTGTAGTTACCACCTTGATTATAGTTACCGCCCTGTTGATAATACCCTTGATTTGGACGGTTATAGTAAGCATTGGTAGCTGCCAAGGTGTTGTCCTCTTGGAGTTGTGGACATTCATCAGTATAGTGAGAATAGTAAGTGCAAATTCCACATACTCTCTAAGGGACTAACTGTTGACATTATTGTTGTGGAGGAGGCGGAAGTTCTTGTTGATTGAGCTGAATTTGCTTAAGTATATTGGTCATTTCTCCCAATGTCTTGGTAAGAGCAGTTGTCTCACCACTAGAAGAAACTTACGTAATAGCCTTGGGATGATTGTTCCTTTGCCTTGCATTTTGGATAGACTCAGCTAGATCGGTGATCAGTTACCACGCTTCTGTTGCCGTCTTGTACTTTGTCAGAGAGCCATTACTCGCAGCATCCAAGAGGGTTTTGTCTCGAGGCTTCATGCCTTGACAGAAGTAGCTAATTAACACCAACTGGTCAATCATGTGATGGGGGCATGAATCGAGGAGATTTCTGAAGCGTTTCCAATACTCATAGAGAGTCTCTGATTCACCTAGAATGACGCAGGAAATTTCCTTTCTCAATCTATTTGTGACCTTTGCTGGAAAGAACTTGTCCAAAAATTTTCTTTTAAGCAAGTCCCAATTAGTAACCACAACTTCGGATTGAGTGTAGAACCACTCCTTTGCCTTTCCCACAAGAGAAAATGGGAAGGCATATAACCAAACGACAGTCTCATCCGCACCATGCCGCCTAGTAGTTAAGAAAGCTGTCAGAAAGTCTCGTAGGTGCTTGATGGGCTCTTGGGCGGGTAAACCATGGAATTTGGGAAGTAGATTGATCAATGCGGTCTTCAGTTCAAAATCACCAGTCAAGTTTGGAGGACGCGCTTGAAATGGTTGAAGAGTAAAGTCTGGGGCTCCCACTTTCTTGAGAGTGATCCTTCTAGGAGCGGCCATAGTATCTGCACTTAAATCAATAGAAGAGACGCCAATGAAATTAGTAGGAGAGGAGTTAGTTTCTTCCTCAAATGACGCTTCAGATTCAACCTCAGATAAGACTGGGGAATTGGGCGAAACCCCTTTATACGTGAAATAGTCTTTTCAATCTCAGGATCAAATGTGGCTAGGCTCGGATCCGGTAATGAACGCGTCATTCAATGAAAGAAATATAGAGCTCATGATAATAAAATATACTAATAAAAAATAAATAATAACTACTACTAATTAACAAAAAGCACAGCAATAAAAATAAAAAATAAATAAATAAATGCAATTATGTAAATATAAAAATATTTACACCAACCAATAATTTACCACACATATGCAACTTCCTCAGCAACGGCGCCAAAAATTGATGGGAGGAAAAATGACGGTCAAGAATTTCTGGTAAAAATAGCATTGCAAGTACAGCCTTGACCGACGAAATTTCCAATATCAATTTAAAAGTGTGTCACAATTAATAATAAATAACCGGGAGTAGAATCTCGGGTCGTCTCCCAAAGAATTGACACAAGATGTAAATTATTGGTCAGGATTTTTCTGAATAAATTTGAGATTGAGAACGAAAAAATAAGGAAACTAGAAATTAAAGCAATAAGCAAATAACAAGAGGTGTTATGTATTTGAAGTAAAAGGCCTTGGTCACGGGAGAAAATTGGAGTTCCTATCCTTGTTGTTTTCCCCAAGTATAAGAGTAAGAGTTAGTTGCTTCCACTTAGTTATCCTCTCACAATTGAAGGAAAGTCAAGTGGTTGTACTAACTCTAACTCACAAGTCCTAGTCACTTCGTGGAGAAGGACTGGAGTTGGTGAAAATCGAGTTTAGCAAGCAATTCCCAATTACAGATTAACACTTGAGTATCACAACTCAAGTGTTTCCAATTAATCAACCCCAAGCCAAGTTGAAAGATCTACTCCATTAACATGAATGCTATTTTCATAAACATATAATGGGAATAAATAAAAGACATGGTAATTCTGAGAAATTAATTAAATTAAAACTGGCATGAACAATAATTAATATGAATCAAACAAGAAATAAAAATAAATATAAGAATACTTCAATGCATTAATAATAGTCAAAGTGACAAGATCCAAACGTGAATGCAAAACAATCAAATGGAAAAGAGTAATAGAGAGATTAGAAAGGTAAACTATAAAAGAGTTGACTCCAATTGAAGATAGCAGTAGCTCTCCCAATATCCAATGCGAAGATGAACCAAGAATGCTAAAACCCTAGAGAGAAGTAGGAGTTTCTCTCACTAGAATTCCAAATTAAAAATTAAAACTAAAGTGAAAGTTGAAGTCTCTTCAGTCTCAGCTCCATCCCTACCTCTAGTCTGTGTTTTCAGGCTTGAAACTGAGTCCAAATGAGCCCAGAAATCGCCCCCAGCGAGTTCTGTTAAGTGCAGCACGTGACGCTCCGTCACGCATACGCATCAGCCACGCGTACGTGTCGTTGAACCTTACACCTGGCCACGCGTACGCGTCAGTCACACGTACGCGTCGATGAACGGCACTCCAAGTTACGCGCACGCATCAGCCATGCGTGTGGGTCGCTCATCGCTTCTCAACTCTTTAGTTTCTTGTGTTCCTTTCACTTTAACATGCTTCATCTTCGTCCTTTAAGCCATTCATGCCCTGTAAACCTGAAAACACTTAACAAACACATCACGGCATCGAATGGTGATAAAGAAGAATTAAAAATTATCAATTTTAAGGCCTAGGAAGCATGTTTTCAATCATAGCACAAATTTAAGAAGAAAATGAAAAACATGCAATTTACATGAGTAAGTGTGAGAATAGTTGATAAAACCCACTCACTTCTGTCCAAAATATATCATAAAATAGTGGCTTATCAACGATCAGTGGGATCACCAGTCCAATCAACATCTGAGTATGCCTGAAGGGATAAAAATGAATGAGCAAAAAAATAAAGGCCATGAAATAGGTTTCGTTTAATGTAGCAAAGAACACGAAGAACTGCCATATAGTGAGTGGTACGAGGAGCTGACAAGAACTAGCTCAGAACATGAACTGGATAGGCAATGTCTGGTTGAGTGATAGTTAAGTAGACTACTCCTCCAACTAACTATCGATAAAGAGTGGGATTATTCAAAACAGTGCCATCCATAGGAGTAAAACGAACATTAGGCTCAAGAGGAGTAGACTCAGTGGAACTATCTATTATACCGGCTCTAGCAAGAAGATCCGAAGCATACTTAGCTTGAGAGAGATAGATACCATCATCTGTGGATATGACGTCGAGACCAAGAAAATAACTGAGAGAACCAAGATCTTTCATCTCAAAAATAAGGTGAAGGGAGGCTTTGAGATCAGAGATACCATCAACATCATCTCCAATAATGATCATGTCATCAACATACAAAAGTATAAGAACAACTCCACGTTCACTTTTACGAATAAAGAAAGCATTCTCATTAGGGCTGCAAGTAAAACCGATATTGCATATAGTGGTGCTGAACTTGTCAAACCATTCGCGAGGAGCTTGTTTAAAACTATAAAGTTCCTTGCAAAAGAGACAAACTTTGCTAGAAGCACAAGGATAACCTGGAGGGGGTTTCACATAAACCTTCTTTTTCAAATCTCCATTAAGAAATGCATTCTTCACGTCCATCTGACTAAGAAACCATTTTTTATCGCAGCAATGGCAAGAAGAGCTCGAACAAATGTGAGACAAGTAACAGGAGCAAAAGTCTCTTCATAGTCAATACCATACTCTTGTGTACAATCCTGAGCAACCAATCGTGCCTTATAACGGTCAATAGAACTATCAGAGCGAGTCTTGATCCTCTATACCCATCTACTTTCCACAACTTCCTGATTAGAAGGAGGATCGACCAAATCCTAAGTGTGCGCTTTTTCAAGTGCCTGTATTTCTTCCTGCATTGCTTGTTGCCAATTTGGATTTATGGAGGCTTCTTTGAATGACTTAGGTTCATGTTGACAAAGAATAGTAGAAAAGCAATGATAATTAAGAAGATGAGGAGGTGGATTTCTTACCCTAGAAGAACGAGTGGAAGGAGGAGGCATGACGGTAGGAGCAGAATTGTCGTCTAGTCTGGAATCATCAGGAGATGGAGAAGGCAAAAGAATAGGAGGCTGTAGAGGGTGACTCTAGATAGAACCTATAGAATCATCACTAGGAAAAAGATCAACATTCGGGTTAGTGAAAAAAGGTGACTGAGTAGGAGGAATGGACTCAAAGGAGGAGAATTGAGAAAACATGTGATGCTTCCAGAAGACAACATGACGAGATATACGAATATGTTTAGAGAGAGGATCCCAACTGTTGAGTTAAGAATTTATCTAACTTAATTGATTATGACAAATATTATTTTTATTGGATTAACTACCCAATTAGTTTTTATTATGTTTGATTAGTGTTGCAGGCCAAAGAAATATTGTTGTAACAGCCCAATAGGATGAAAATCAAACCAGAAACATAGAGGGCTATAAAGCACTAAAAGCCCAAAGTTGTTAAGCAAAGAAATCACTTGGGCTGAATAAGAAGAAAGCCAACCCAAGCTCGAGTTGCTCACCCAAGTTGATCTCTCAAAGTTGGTATTCTCCAAAGCCAACAGTCATTTCTCTTTCGGTCAGTCTCAGAGAAAACAGAGAGAGAGAGAGCTTCGTTCCTTAAAGAGAAAGCTTAATCAAAGAAAGCAAAGGTCTAATCACCCAAATCAAACCCATCTAAGCTAAGTCAGAAGTTAAAGATGATTTATTTCCATTTGCATGCAATTTACTTTCTTCACTCCTTCTTCATCTCTCTGCTACACCAATTTGGGATAAATGGAAAAGGTGATTTCTGATAATCACTGCTATAAATCAAAGGCTAAAATTGTTTCTTGGGGACAAAGTTGTAGCTCAAGGGTTCAGATCTGGGATTACCATTGAACAACTTTTTCATTGCTTCCCTAAGGCTTTCGGTCAAGCAAAAAGGCTCAGATTTAAAGTTCCTAATTTAGGGATTGATTGAAAATAGTGAAATGGTAAGTTGGTACCCCTTTCTTAGTTGGGTAAGCACTAAGAGTGAAGAGTTAGGTATTAGCATAGCCAAGTCATGTTAGGTTAGAACTTGATAGGGAAAGGATTGTGTCAATCCTTTGGAATTGGTGTATTTAATACTACAACTATAGTGGAAATTCCACCACTGTTGTGGTGGAGACTGGATATAAGTTGCATTGCACAAGGCAACTAAACCAGAATACATAATGGTGTCAGCTTCTATCTTCCCTTCTCTGTTCTGTTTCTGATATTCATGAGACAAAACAAAATTGTCTCATAAATTTTCCACTGCTGAGTTCAAACAGATTCAGATTGAAAGTTTGTAATTAAAGGGTTATTTCATTAACGTAAAAGAAGGCCATAGACTCAATTCCCCTTCTTTAAGCCTTCTACAACCTTCACCAACAACGATAACCTTTGTGTTCAGTTCCATAACCAAGGAAACAACACATACGAGCCCGAGGTTCAAGTTTATTATGTTCATGAGGCTGAAGAAGAACAAAACAGATACAACCAAAAATATGAAGAGAACTATAATTTGGGGAGGTATGATAAAGATGCTTAATGGGAGTAATGCTACCAAGGACAGAAGAAGGGAGTCTATTGATAATATGAACAGCAGTAAGGACAGCTTCACCCCAAGTACGCTCAGGACACGAAGAAGAAAGAAGTATTGCACGAACAAAGTCAAGAATGTGATGGTGTTTGCGTTCATCTCGTCCATTTTGTTGAGACATACCAGGACAAGAAAACTCAGACAAAGTACCATATTCTGCAAGAAAGGTTAAAAGTTTGGAATCATGGTATTCCATAGCATTATTGCGTCGAAAAACCTTAATGACCTTAGAAAATTGATTTTTAATCATAATGGCAAAGTTAATATAAATTTAAGGTAACTCATGGCGATTAGTCATCAAATAAACCCAAGTAAAACGTGAATAATCATCAATAAAAATGACAAAGTATCGAGCTCCTCCTATAGAAGCAGTGGGAGTGGGGCCCCAAATATCAGAGTGAATAAGATCAAAAGGAGAGCAAGCAAGAGATGAATTATTGTGAAAAGATAAAGCAGGTTGTTTGGCAATTTGACAAGAAATACAATCAAAAGATTCATTAGGAACCTGACCCAAAACACCCTGAGACACAAGAGGACGCAATTTTCCTAAGGAGCTATGGGTAAGACATTGATGCCATAAGTGAAAGGTAAATGTAAAAGAAGAAGTGCAGAGATTCGGGGAGGAATATGAAGATTCTCGAGTTCAAACAACCTTCCAATCTTATGTCCAGTCCCGATGATTTGTCCCGTCCGACGATCCTGTACACGACAACCAAAGATGGAAAAAGTGACATCAAATTCCAGATCAACAAGTTGACCAACAAAAATAAGATTAAAGTTTAATTTGGGAATATAATAAGTATCAGGAAGATTAGGAGTTGAATGGGAGATAGAACCCTTGTGTGTTACTTGCAAGAGGGAACCATTAGCAATATTGACAGAAGGTGCATTTGTAGTGGTAGACAGAGACGAGAAAAGATTACGAAATGAAAACATGTGATTAAAGCAACTTGAGTTAAAATACCATTTAGAATTACCTGGAGGAATCGAAAAAGCAGCAGGGGTATTACCAGAAAGGGAGAGAAGATGCTGAAGAAGAGACGCAATATCAGATAGAGAGACAAGAGACGGGTTGAAAGGAGCAGAGGTAGTGGATTCAGTAGTAGCAGCAATACCAGAAGCATGCACAATCTTGGAGAAGTTGGGACAAGAATGATACTTGAGTTGATCAGGATGTGGTGGGCAAGTAGGACAGATAGTAATCAAATGTCCTGAAAGCTTGCAATAATGGCAGAATAGCTGTGAACAATGGTAGCTAATATGACATTTCTGGTGGCATGTGCGACATTCAACAGAAGGACAGTCGGAGAAGAGGTGCCTGGAACAGTTACAGTTTCGACAGAATTTAACTTTTCTGTCTATGGCAGCAAAAACATCTAACTTTTCCATGATAGTAGTCACAGAGATCAAAGAAAGGAGAAAAAACTGCAATTTCGGAGCAGAAAATGAGAAATCGGAGTGCAGAATCGGAAAGAGCTCACAAAAAACTTTAGGGAGGGTCCTACTTGTCTGCCACGTCAGCAGATGGATGACACGTGGCATCGTCTGAGTGGAGTGAGAAGCCACATCAGCTTGAGCATAGGTCAACCAGCGGATTGGGCCGGATCGCGCGCGGGTTGCTGCTAAGCTTGGCGTCGCGACACGTGGAGGCTTCTGGACTGTTCGATCGGCACCAAAATCCAACGGATCCTGAAGCATTTGAAGATGAAACAACGGAGGCAGGCAGCGAGATTGCGGCGGCGCGTGAGGGCGCGTTCGGTGATGAACCAAAGCGTCGGAAAAAGATCGAAAAACAATAGCAAAGAAGTTCTGTCGGAAGAGAAAAAATAAGGGGACTATAAACGAATTTTCATGAAAAAGAGGACCTAAGCTCTTGATACCATGTTAGAAACAAGAAAGAAATCTGAAGAAAGTGTTTTGTGTATTATTCGGGTTGTGAAAAAGTACAATGTACAAGGGATATATATATAGATGCTAGAAGAATCAGAGTAATAAAAGTATACAATTCTATAATTAATATACAGATATGTTATATAAATATAAATGATATTAATTGATCTAAATTGATTCTAAGTTATTCTCTAATATTGATAACACATATTTAATGTTAGGCATTTTTGTCGCGTTTTTAAATTATTTGAATACATTTTTATCGATAATAAAATTTGAATGCATAATTGTCAACGACAAATTTATTCAGATGCATTTTTGGTGATTTACCCTTTTTCTAAATAGTATATAGTACAGCACAAGCTCGGCCATCATTGGTGTGTTGGTGATGCATTTCTCTTGCATGAATCTGACTTTAATATTGTCTTAGGATAGGGTTTTCGGGATTAGCCCAAGACCCCAAAACAAATGTCAAATAACAGTGACAACGTTAAAGTAGAATATAGGCATCTAGCGTTTTAGTATTATACAACTTTTTATTAATACTTCAAGAAATTACCAATTTATCAATGAGAAATAGAAGACATCAAATAAATAGGCTCATTTTTTTGCAAATGGAGAAGCTCATGGTGTAACACCATGAAATGGAGGCATAGCAAAATATTGCACTGCTATGGGTCAGAGACAAAACGTAAGTTACGTTTTGTATTTGTTTATTTTTTTTAATTTTGAAATACACCAAACGTAGCTTACGTTTTGGGTTTTTCTTTTTTTTTATTTCGGTTTAATACTAAACGCAAGTTGCATTTTACTAAGTTAGAAAAAGAAAAAATTTTTGAAGCCCACAAAACGCAACCTGCGTTTTGTTAGTGTCAGAAATTTTTTCTTGGAAGCCCCAAAATGCAGGTTGCGTTTTCCACATAAAATAATATTTAAATCCACAAGTTTGCCTATAAATATGAAGTCCGGTAATGTTCATCTTCATCTTCACTTCTCCTCTTGTTCTTTCTTGCATAAAGTCCTTAGTGGGGGTTTTTTTGGCAGATAACTATGTCAAAAAAATATAGTTAAGGCTGAAGTTATGGAAGGTGTTGCAAACTTGCGAGTATATTATAATGGTGAGGTTATAACAAACACACATGAAGGAGTGACTTTTGTTTGTGAATGTCCGTTGTCATTTGCCATTCCATGTACCATGAGTTTTGTCGAGTTGCAAAATGGTCTTTGTAATAACATTCAAAGCCACATTTTGAAAAGGGTGAGCAATCTTTTATACAGAAGTCCAGTGCAAGTATTTGGTGGGTTAATACAGTTTCAAATAATGCCCATCACTGACGATGCCAGTATGTAGCAAATGTTGTATATTTATCAACAAACCCGATCTCACGTGCTGATTATAGAGCTGTACGTTGAGTTTGAACAGCAGTCGGGGATGAGTATGGTCGGCGACGAGATCAATATTAATGAGCTCGGGGATATAGATTGGGAAGAAGATAATAATGACAGTGAAGACGAATTCGAAGCTAACTATGAAGTTGATGATGAAAACGATGACGGAGACTTGGCAGGCAATCCGGCGGTGCAAGATGAAGCAAATGCGATTGTAAGCCAGCACCCGTTTAGTGTTCTGTCTTTTATGCGGACTCTAGATCTCGAAGCCATGCATGCTCCGAAATTTCCTGAGTATGCGAATACAGATATGTCATAATTATTAATTGAAGTTTTCTCTAGTGCTTATTTTATTTGTCTTGTCTGATTGATGGCGGTGCGCATGTTGTAGGTGAAGGCAACATTGCGGCGGAAGATGGCGAGTTTAGTGTCTGGAATTTGGTTCGAGAGAGTCGGTGATATCTGCAATCAAAATCTACACCATCTCTAGAGGAGTTGATTACACTGCGTATGAGTCTGAGCCGTAGACATTCTATGCGAAATGCAAGGGGTATGGTGCAGGGTGCGACTGGCTTATCCGAGCTAGCTTGATTCGAAAAAAAGCTTGTTGGAAGATCAGGAGATACAATGGCAAGCACACGTGCACCATGGGCACGATTTCACAAGATCATGCCAAGTCGGCGCCTTCTTCGAATACAAGGATGGGGTGTATTTGTCCGGAGGCGCAGTCTGTGTCCGTAAGTTATACGGACGACCCTGAGGCAAACCGGCATCCAGCCCACTGCCAACGTCAGGACCACCAAAATCTGTCATGCTCGCACCACCAGTGTCATACAAATCGGAGCCACTCATCACCGGAGCACTCGATCCACCAAGATCATACCAGTGCTGCAAGTCGTATCCCAAGTCTCCCTCTTCCTGCTGCGGGTACTCGTTCAAATCAAACAATTGGCCGCGTGGTGGTGCTGAAGGACCGGGCGGATCTACATGACCCGTCGACTCATCAAAGTCGAAGTCACTGGCATGACCTGAAGTGGCGCGACGACCACCGGAATGCTGGGATGTAGCAGGCCCTTCCTGCGGTGGCGGTGGGGATAGAAAATTTGTATCTCTTAGGACCTGAGAGAAGCTGATGGTGTTAGATCCACCCAACGGACTGAAGTGACCCTCAGCTGGAATTACCAGATGTGGTATGTAGGGCTCAGGTGCTTGAGGCGGTAGTGGTTCTGGTATATATGCTGCCTGTTGCTGGGCATATGCCGGATCCTGAAACTGCTGGGCATATGCCGGCATCTGAACCTAATGCTCATATGCCGAGACCTGATAGTGGTGCTCATATGCCGAGACCTAGATAACAATTAATTACAATTAATAGTAATTACTGATAACAATTTATAACCCTAAAAGTTGATAATAATCATAATACTAGGAATTAATAACAATACCTGAAACTGCTGCTCATGAGGCGGGATTTGCTGCTGGGGGCCAGCTGGCTCTTCCTGTTGCTTATGTGGTTCATCAGCGCCAACCTCTTCGCCTGCAACTCTATCTGACAGTCGCAGGTGCATCCCATACTGCTGTGTGTACCACTTGTAGGACACTGGGAGAGGATGAAAGTCAATAATCTACTCGCCTAGCTGCAATGTGTTATAGCGGTCAATTGTCCATCTGTTAACCATTGAATGTAAATCTGTCCCCAGTCATGGTTTTGTGCTCCTGTCAACCGCTTGCAGTGATCACGACCAAGGTCGAACACAGGGCCTGGTGGAAGCTGCTGCATCCCGAACTGTCATCTGACCCAGTCTGTCGGGTGTCATTCTATGCACTCGAATGACACTAGAGGCGACTGGGTGGAGCACAGAACCAAATGGGGAGCGAGGACATCTGGAATCCCCACTCCCATATATGGTCGCCATATAAACTGCACAATAGTTACCAAGAGGCCGATTAGAAAAACTATTCTTCTGAATAAAAACTTTGGACATTAATGGTACAACTTACGTCGTCAACTCCCATGTCGTCGAGTCCTCGCCTAAAATGCGCAGTAGACCGCCGTATATATCTTGTATGTCGGCGCCAATGACTCCACCTAATGAAAACAGAATAACAATATTAATAAGAAGAACAAAATAATAATAATAACAACAACAACAACAACAACAACAACAACAACAACAACAACAACAACAACAACGATAACGATAAAAGCCGATACCGTCGCGCTAGTGGAATACCAACATCACCGAGTTGATCGCGGGGTATAGGTGCCAGGAACGGCATACGCTCCCACGCCCAAACAAAAAGTAGTATCAGTGGGTCATCCATTTTCTTGCAGTTGTATCGTGATGCACAACACAATGATCTGTATAGGTGTGCCAGACTTCCTGCCCTCCAATTATACCCTGAAATCCGGTGAAAATTCTGAAGTAGCGGTAGAAACTTCGAGTTTAGTGAAACGGTCGACTTATCCAGAAACACAATTGTTCCGAGCACGCAGAAAATGTGCGCCCGGACGTACCGCTCGAGGGACTCCTGAGTATCACAAGGCTCGCTGTCTCTGCACCGCCGGACCCAAGCAATATGTAACTTCCCGAACACGTGATCGTCCGGACCGGGCTCCCGACCAAAACACGCAATGCAGTTCTCCACCAAAAACTCGTGGTTGCTATCTGATCTACCCGTAACGGCCTCCCCATTAATCGGGAGACCAAGAATATAACTCACATCTTCCAGCGTCACCGTCACTTTACCGACCGGAAGATGAAATGTGTGAGAATCCGGCCTCCAGCGTTCCACCAAAGCACTCAGTAGTGCAGAATGACCTCTCATTTCGCCTACTCGCGAAACGTGCTGAAACTCAGTCAATGCCAATGTCGCTGCAGCTACCTTGTTAAAGGTATCTGGCGGATCCAGTTTTCTGGGCAACAAATTTCTGATAGCCTGCAAAAAGAAAAATGATAATTATTAAATTTTAAATAATATCGGTTAATAATTTGTTCAAAAAATAATTAGCAACAACAACTAAACAGTATTATTATTATTATCTTAAAACCAATGTTCTGAAAACCGGACCGGACAGGCCGGTTCGACCAGTTTAACCGCGAACCGGCGCTGCAAGCGGTCTGGTCCTTATCTGAAAACTGCGGAGAGAAGAACCGCTCAAGAACCGGCGAACCGGTCAAAAACCGGCCAGTTAGACCGAACCAGTGACCGGCCGGTTACGCAGCTTACACTAAACGACGCCGTTTTACGTTTAAAAAAAACCCGCCCGACCCGACCCGCCTGTGGAGCACCCCACCCCCCCTTTCTTCCCCCGAGCCCCGACCCCATTCATTCATCAATCATCATCTGAATCATCTCCAATGGAGAAGAAGAACCTTAGCGGCGCTGCCTGAAGCCCTGAACCATAGCCCCCTGTCGCCATCCCTCGCCCCCGTGGTGTCGCCATCCTCAGCTCCAGCAACCCTCCAATCTCCATCATCGCCTGGTTCCTGCCCAGTAGCCCTCAATTTCGATCGTCTTCATCTTCTCAAGTCTCAACACCAGCACACAGTAGCCTCTCATCGGCGGTCCTCAACAGTCAACACCGGTAGCCCTCCATCGACCCCAGGTGAGTGACTCGTCCTCTGCTCATTTCTTTTTGTCCTTCGCCTCTGCTCATGTTCTTCCATCGATGTGAACTGTTCAATTTCTGTGCACTTAGACCTCGGTTTAATTTTCTGTGAACTGAACTGAACTTAGACCTCTGCTCATGTTCTCTTTCTCTTTGTCCTCAATGTGAACTGAACTTAGACCTTGGCTTAATTTTCTGATTTCAATTTCTGATTTCAATTCCTGTGAACTTGCTCTTTGTGAAATGTGCATTTTCTGTGAACTGAACTGAGCTGTGCATTTTCTGCTCTATTCTGTGAACTGAACTGTGCACTTTCTGCTCTATTTTGTGAACTGAACTGAACTGTGCATTTTCTGCTCTATTTTGTAAACTGAACTGTGCATTTTCTGCTCTATTTTGCAGCTTAATTCCTCTTTGTTGCACAATTTCTATTTGTTGGTCAATTTATGTTTGGTCCTCGGCTCAATTTCTGTTTGCTGTTGAGCATAAAAAATAAAAAATCTGAATGTTAAGCTGGCTGGTCTTCTATTTTCAGCTCAACTTCATTTGTGAACTGTTCAATTTCGGTGAACTTGCTCTGTGCATTTTCTGATTTCAATTTCTGATTTCAATTCCTGTGAACTTGCTCTTTGTGAACTGTGCATTTTCTGTGAACTTCGTTCCTCTGCTCAATTTCTATTTGACTGTTTGTTGGTTAGCAATTAGCATAAGAAATTAATAATCTGAAAAGTAAGTGGTTGTGTTTGTTCATTGTGTTGTGTTGTATTGTGTTGTGTTGTTTAATTTCATACATGTTTTATTAATTTCAGTTATGGAAGATAGTATTAATCAAGAAGCAACTGCTGATAACAATGCTTCTGTGTATAATAATATGCCTGCCGATACTCCTATTCCGAATGATGCTGCTAATCCTAATTCCCGTAGTGATAACGATAGTCATTCACAAGGTTCTTCTAACCTTAGGGGAAAAACAGATTTAGCTTGGAAATATGTTTCTCTACAACACGTGAATGGAAAACCACAATATCAATGTTTATTTTGTCTACAAGTTTTCAATGGAGGTGGAATTCACAGGATGAAGAAACATCTAGCAAAGATTACTGGAGACGTGAAAAAATATCCTAAAGTTCCATATGATGTGGAAAAACAGATGGAAAGTTTGTTGAAAGATATTCAGGCCAGCAAAAAGAAAAGAAAAGTAAGTTTTGGTGAAGAGGGTGGTGATTAGGTAGAGGATGCAATTGATGAGGCAATAGCTCAAGAAGAACAGGAACAGCAGCGTACCTCGAGTCAGCAAGGAGTTGGAGGCGATCCAAAGAAAAAAGCCAAAGTCATTCCTCCTATGTTTGCACCAAGAACAACTCCAGGAGCTCAACCAAGTATTAAAAGTGTTATGCAAAACAAAGAGGCGATACACGAGGTTGATAAACGATTTGCTCGGTGGCTTTTGGATTGTAAAATTCCATTTAATGCTGTGATGTCGCCATATTTCCAAGATATGTTAGATGGTGTTGCTGGTATTGGACCTGGTTACAAGGGGCCTTCTTATGATAAGTTAAGGGTTCATTTGTTGGCTGATCTTGAAAGAGAAAGTCAAATGCTAGTTGATAGTTATAGGAGTGCATGGAAGGAAACTGGATGTACCCTCATGGCTGATGGTTAGACAGATCAAAGACAAAGAACGTTAATCAATTTCTTGGTGTATTGTTCTAAAGGTTTGTGCTTTCTGAAATCAGTAGATGCTTCCAGTATGGTAAAAAATGCTTCACACTTGTGTACTTTGTTTTCTGAGGTGATTGAATGGATTGGCCCAAATAATATTGTGCATGTTGTGACTGACAATGCGGCCAATTATGTTGCTGCTGGTAGGCTTATCAATAGAAAATATGATAATATCTATTGGTCACCATGTGCTGCTCATTGCCTTAATCTTATTTTAAAAGATATAAGCAGCATGGCGCATATTTCTAACCTTGCAACTCGTGCTTCAAAGATCACAGTATTTGTGTACAATCATACGGTTTTCTTATCTTGGCTAAGAGAAAGACCTAAGTGGAGAGAAATTGTACGTCCTGGTGCAACCCGGTTTGCAACTGTGTTTATTACATTGAAGAGCATCTTTGACCGTAAAAAGGAGTTGCAACAATTGGTTGTAGATTCAATTTTCACTGATCACAAATTAGGAAGGAGTGCTACTGGTAGAGCTGTGAGTGCTATTATTCTGGATGCCAAATTTTGGGACGATTGCTTTACTGTATGTAAACTTGTGAGCCCTCTGATTTACTTGCTGAGGGTTGTTGATGCTGATGACCCCCCATCTTTGGGGTATGTTTATGAAGGAATGCTAAGGGCAGAAGATGCAATTAAGGAGATGTTTAGGCAATCCAAGACTGCATATCAGCCGTACACAGATATTATCAACTCAAGATGGGACAAGCATTTGAAGAAAGATCTTCATGCGGCAGCTTACTTCCTGAATCCTAAATTCTTTTTTAATGAAAATTATAAAGAAGCACCTGATGTTATGCGAGGTTTGCTTGATCTTGTTACCTTGTATTGCAAGTATAACAATTTGGATTCAGTTCAGGCAATGAAAGAAATACATTTATATAGAGATCGGAAAGAAAGTTTTGATAGACAAGAAGTTATTCCAGCTGCATCTGAACTTAAGCCTGGTAAGAATATGGTTGAATATTTGTTTTAACTTGTTTTATACTCCTATGTTCTTAATTAATATCTTATAATATGTTATGATTTTATAATTGGTAGATGAATGGTGGAGGTTATTCGGAGGCTCTGCTCCATGTCTACAAAAGATAGTTGTTCGCATTCTTAGCCAAGCATCTGCTTCTTCTGGGTGTGAGAGAAATTGGAGCCTTTTTGACCAGATTCATACAAAAAGAAGAAATAGATTGGAGCATGATAGACTGAATGACATTGTTTATGTTACCTATAATTTGCGTCTTAAATCCAGGTAATATATGTTTCATGAAATACTATATTGTTTCATTTGTAATCTTTATCATAATAAATTTGTAAATTATTAAATCTCCATATATTGTATTTAACTTTTTAGGAAGGAAAAAGAAAAAAGAAAGCAAAAGACACAACATGATCCAATTGATTATGAAAGTATCAGTCAAGTTGACTTCTGGGTGACTGAAGAGGTTGTAGAGAAAGAGCCTGATCTTCCTAGTAATGTGGATGACTTATTGCGTGAGTATAGTATATTTAGTTTCTAATGATTTATTAGAATGTTGTTAGTTTATAATATAATGATAACATTTCTATTTTATTAGGTGAAATTGATGCTGATTTATATCAAAGTGGCGGTGGTAGTAGTGGTCTTTATGCTGCATCTTTTTCTTCTGCTGATCAGGGTGGGAATGAAGGTGAAGATCATCCCACCGAAGCAGATTTGCAACAAGTTCTTGCGGATTTTGATAATTGATAAACCATGATGTTGGGATTTAATATTTACATATGCTTTTATTACTATTTAACTTTTGAGTTTGGATTTTGATAAGATCATATGTATTTGGTTGATGATATTTTATGTAGTGTTTTTAATTTCGAAGATATTTTAAGATTTGTATCAGACTATAATTATATTTTAGGATGTGTATTTATAATTTATTTATTATTCTACTCTAAAACGATTTTTCTGGTTGAACCATCAGTTGAACCGGTTAGACCAGTAAACCAGTGAACCAGTGACTAGAGCGATTTGATGACCGGTCCGATTTTCTAAACCTTGCTTAAAACATAATAATAAATTATTAAAAAATCATAAATATTAATCTATTATTTATTAAACAGTATTATTAATTATAAAAAATTTGAAACAAACTTATTCTCACTATCATAACTAATATTATAAAATAATTATAATAACATTCTAATTATAATAGTAATTACTCAAATATAACAGTAATAACAATAATAATAATAACCATTTACTATATTATCTATAACATACACGATTTGTTATTAACATACAGTATTAATTATTATTACTGAGCCTAATATAGTATTAAACATAATAAATTTTTTTAATTAAACATGATTAAAAAAACCGTTTACTGTTAACATTATTATTATTATTATTATTATTATTATTATTATTATTATAAAAAATAATAATAAATCACTAAAAAATAATAATAAATTATTACACATTATTGTTATTAAAAATTATTAATAAATTATTCTCGTTAACAACAACAACAACAACAACAACAACAACAACAACAACACTGCCTATTAATAACAATAATAATGTAGGAAACAACCAATATTAAAAAAATTAAACTGTAATGAGAAATAAATAATAACATAATATTAGTTATAATAATATTAATAACCCCAATACTATTAATTACAACACAAATAAATAAATAAAATTCGAATAAATCTATATATTTATTGTTACATATTAAAAAAATTACATACAAATTGAGGATGATCCAAATACTCAATAATATGTTCTTTTAGTTTGGTATAGTCACGCACCATTTTTTTTCCTACACCGTGCCCTTCTTCTTCAACAAGCTCCTTCTCACAGTAAACTCTTCCTTCCTCACTCTCCCTCAACTATTTTTCACTTTACTTCAGTAACTAAGTTTTTACTTTGCTTCCTTCCATATGCGTTTTACGCTTATAACCACCAAGGTGAGACACCCGTAGAGTACACGTGGCGCGCATGCAGTTAGGGAGCCTGCAAAACGCAACCTGCGTTTGGCTCTACTCGTGTCGGCATGCAGGACACGTTTCGCTTGCTGGTTCTCCTCCCTCACCAATCGCAGCCTGCGTTTTGCAGGGCCTACAGTTTTTTTTATTCCAACACCTGCAAAACGTTACCTGCATTTTGTAGGTCTCTGATAAATACAAGTCCACAATTCGAGACAACACATCATGCATCCATATACACGATGATCACCAATCTTTTTTCTATAACCAAATTAATTTCTGCAAATAAATATGTTAATTCATAAATTGGCTCCGGAGCCAATTTATTTTTGAATCAAATATTAACAAATTTTTAACTTTAAATCTTAAATTTTTTATTCCAAATTTTAATTTTAAATTTTAAATTCTTAAAAAATAAAGATTAAAAAAATACTTTTATAATAAAAATTAATATTATTAACTACTTAAAAATCAATTCTTCATACTTTTTCACTAATAACAAATTCCGTTAGGATTTTGGCCAATGGTATTAGTATCTGTGTGTTGAGCTTTCCAAGTATTTTCACCCGCTGTCACTATTTTCAATTGTAGTGTTAATAATTAAATTCGTTCTTTAATATTATTTATTTTTTAAATTAGTTTTTAAATAATTTTTTTAGTTATATTAATTTTTAAAAGATAAAACGTAAGTTAAATTGGTCTTTCTATTAGTTAGATGATGACGTGTCATATTAAATGCCACGTGACATGATGACGTTGTAGGTTTATGATACATATCACAAAATGATTAGTTGACGTGTGAGATCCGTGACTCCTAGCACAACACGTATCACTTGACATATAAAAAAGTTATTTATAATCAGAATAGTCCCTGAAAATCCAAATGTAAGTTATTTTCATCTCTAAAATTTTAAAAATGAATCAAATTAGTCTTTATATTTGAAATATTTTTTAATAGTACTAATTTTAATATTATTTTTTAGACCTTAATAAACAAAATTCTCTTTACATAAAATAATAAAAATAATTAAATTATTATAAAATTATTTTGTCATTTGTATTTTAAAATTTAAATGTAATTTTTTATAGTAAATTTTTTTATTTAAACGAGTTTATCAAATTATTGTTGATTATATATTTAAAAATTTAATATTTTAAGTCTCACTAAATAATATAGTAGTTATTTTAAAATTTAAATCTTTTAATTTTTAAAATTATAATATTTATTATTATTTAATTTATATAGTAGAACTCAATAATTGAAAAACCGATTTGTGAGATCACTTGTTGAATCTTAATATTTTAATATAGTTTTTCTAAAATAACTACTATATTTATTTATTGAGATATAAAAAATTAAAACATTTAAAATAACTACTATCTTTATTTAGTGAAATCCAAAAATATTAAAACTAGTTATTTTAAATATTTTAATCTTTTAGATCTCAAATATATTAGTTATTTTAAAAAAAAAACTATATTAAAATATTAAGATTCAACAAGTAATTTCACAAATCAATTTTTCAATTATTGAGTTCTACCATATAAATTAAACAATAATAAAAATTATAATTTTAAAATATTTAAAAGATTTAAATTTTAAAATAACTACTATATTATTTAGTGAGATTTAAAATATTAAATTTTTAAATATATAATCAACAATAATTTAATAAACTCATTTAAATAAAAAAAATTTCACTATAAAAATTATAATTTCAAAATATAAAATTTTAAAATACAAATGACAAATTAATTTTATAATAATTTAATTATTTTTATCATTTTATGTAAAAAAAAATTTATTAAAATTTAAAAAATAATATTAAAATTAGTACTATCAAAAAATATTTTAATTATGAAAGAAAAATTAAAAAAATTTATATAAAAACTAATTTAATTAATTTTAAAATTTAGAGATGAAAATGACTTATGTCTAAACTTTAAAAAACTATGTTGATTATAAATAACTTTTTTATATGCCAAGTGCTAGGTGTTACAAACTTAACACATCAACCAATCATCTTGTGACACGTGATATCAACCTACCACGTCATCATCTAACTAACAGAAAGACGAATTTGACTTACTTTTTATCTTTTAAATATTAATATGACTAAAATTTATTTAAAAACTACTTTAGAAAATGAGTCATCTTTCAGAAACAAATTTGACTATTAACAATTTAAAAGTTTAACAAGTCTCAAGCATTGCTGCTGTCAACAATATCAAACGAATCTGGGTAGATTGTGATTCTATCTTGTGTAAAACTCAAGTCATAATTGCAATTATCTTTAAGAGAATCCATCACCTTCGGGCCTTCCATCAGGGCAAGAAGTAATTCAAAGAATCGGCACTCAATAACATTAAAATACATTATCACTACAACAATTCAAGTCTATAACGGATCAGAACCCAGGGCAAAATACAGTGTATACATGAGAGAACGAATCAATTTAAGGTCCCAATAACAAGCTGGTCTTTGCAACTAAATTGTTGAAACTCATACTTAACACGCAAAGATTCATATTGACAGGGGAGAGCACACTATACGATGAGAACGGCGTGAACCTTCAATCTTTTTCATAAAGAACTCCCTATGCAATAACAATTGGATAACAAGCTTGATGGGATTGCATTATTCTCCATCTAGCAATCCCAGTGTATCATCTAGCACCTAATCTCGTATGATCCTGCTTTTGTAATATAACGAACCCACTCAACAGTATTGTAACCACTCTTCTCCCACACCTACAGTGAGTATATAAAATTAGATACCAGACCTAGTTATCAGCATTTGCATGCAAAAAAATGGTTAGGAAGTTAGGTTTCTGATACCTTCAGAAAACGAACTCGTAAACCAGATGCTGTGAACATTGGAACCTGCACCAAAATATATAGAATAAGTGTCACTCGAAAACTTGAAGGGGCACATTGAGATCAACATTTGTCAATTGTCAGGATCAAAAACATATTGAGGCCTATCCGAATATGCTTTACCAAAAAGAAAGGACAGACAATAAATCACCACTTGATCATCTGCTTTTAAATCAGCAGCATAGTTGGACAAGCAGTGGAAGGAAGGGAAATCTTTTATCAAATGTCTAATAGCGCAGTGTCTCTTACAAGATAAAAGGTTAAAAAACACATTCCCTCAACTCAGAATAGGCGACTTTACGCGTATCAGCTTCAACATAAAGTGTTAGGGTGGATCAAAATCACAGGAGGTGTCAAAGTGCCAAAAAGCAAAAGATAAAACCAAATAATAGTAAAACAACCATTGATGATTGACCTTAGGTTGAATGGGCTTCAGACCAAAAGTAATTTTAGTACCAATTCCTACAATCAACTACTTATTATTCCAAGTAACAATCTAAAGTATAGTAAGCATTTATTGCAACGTTGAAGCTTTCAACATCAACAATGTATGACTTTAGCAAGGATAGTAAGCTCATAGCACATTGGGAGTGAGTTGTAAGATGCCAGTAAGAATGTTCAGGCAATCAGGAACAGCGAACCCATCCATGAAATTAGTAAAAGTAACCAACAACACACCTGAAACTCCATCTGAATTGGTGGCCTAGTCCAAGATTTCTTTTCTGTCATTGTGGAAATAAGTTCAACTTCGGCACTCAAGGTTGCCTCAGTTTGCCCTGGAAACTTCCTAATCCTGTGCAGCAAGAGCAGCAATGGATATTAGAACAGCAAGTATAATATAAGGAAAAATGCTATATCACTGATGGAGAAGTTGGATGCAGAAAACGCTGGGTGTGGCATCACTAAGCAAAATCCACAATGGCTCTCGATCTTGAAACAAAACAACATACTCAATGATACCCCCAACAACAATACTTTTGCATATGCAATACAACAACAACAACAACAAAACCTTGTCCCACTAGGTGGGGTCGGCTACATGAATCAAACGCCGCCATTGAGTTCTGTCATGTATCAATAACAATTGGAATAAAGTGAGACACTTACTTCCAAACCAAAGAATCAATAGATGCATTGTATTTGGCACGGCCAGATGTTACTGTGAAACTTGTCTTTGCAGTTTGTTTTGGCACGGGAATTTTTACTACAACCCCAAGTGCAAACAACTTTTCAATAAAAGTACTCTTTACCTGAAAATATGAACCCAAGAAAGAAATTTCACAAAAAAAAAATGCTGGATGGCTGATCTTCAAAAGATAAGGTATTCAAATGTATACTTTCAAACCTTAACATTCACTTCCATCCTTGTTCGACCAAGTTCCTTGATGGTTGGCAGTACTTTAAAGGGAAGATTGACTCCCTCAGTGATACGATACCTACCCCGATAAAATTGTATTAGACATAACAAAGGGTGAATCTTCTGCCACATGGCCACATGAATTCACATAAAAGATGAGATAAACATGGATTCAAAGGAACCTTCAAACCCCCACCGCACCCACTGAACATAACATGAAGTGGCTTGTTTGCTGTTTATTTATGAAACTAGATGGCAAGAGATAGGATAAGACAAGAGCTTACTTCATTAGTTCAAATTCACCATCAGGTGGCACAAAACTAACAGTCTTCTCCGAGTTGAACCTTGTCAAATTTACACACTGGTGGAAGGTGACATCATCAAGCTCAATAGTTTTACCACTGCAAATATTACAAAAGAAAAATAATAAAACAAAAGGATAATTAGCCAATGCATTGTAACATATTAGAGCATATGAAAAGAGTGCTAAACGTGGAAAAACAAGAAAACATGAAAATCTGTGATATATTTATATTATCAATTCCAATGTAAAATAGGAGAAATACAGACATCTATTTTTTAGAAACAAAAAAATCAACTAGTTAAAACATGTATTTTAAAAAAAAAATTGAAGAGCCAAAAAAAAAAAAAAGAGAAAGGAACCAGCAGCAACTGAAAGCTACCTTTTAGTGGGGCGGGATTTAAGTTGTGACTCTTTCTCAAGACCAATCTTATCATTCAAACCCAACTTTAAATCAGGCATTCCAGAAAGAAAGCATTTCATGAGAATCTTCCCCGTGACATCACAACGCAGAACACTACCTAAATTCACAAACTAGTTAGCAGACTGTCCACCAAATGTCTACATGAAGACAAGCTACATTTATAACCCACCTTTTGAAGACATAAGAAGATTTACACTTTCCACAATATCTAGAAAGACCTGCAATGAGCCAATGTTAATAATAGTGTAGCAATAATTCTAAAGCATGGATGAAGAATAGTATAAAACTTACCTCATTCTTTTTGTAGACAAGACCTTCTCTCCGCCAACCAACAGCCCCAGTAACTTGTAAAGTAGCATTTGGAACAGGTTTATCTGCGGGCTTTTTTGTCCCAATGCACAAACAGCACAGAATAAGGTAGAGGATTTAGTGAAATACTCCACAGCGTAAACATATAAAGGCATGTAAAACTGTAAAAGATGAATTTAAACATAGCAATTCAAGAAGTTCACTGACGTAAAATTCATGCACAAAAACAGAGGTAATAACATTCGCATAATAGCAATTCAAGAAGTCAAAAGACGACTTTACTCGAGATGTTTTCCTTATTATCAAAGCTGTATTTATTTACCCAGAACCAAGCAGTTACATGACAATGACAATCATGTCAGCAGGCAACATGCATTCCACAAAGGTGTACAATACAGCTGACTGAAATGTTTCTCTTATGGTGACACAACACATATCAGAGACAATATGGTGACATGATGTTTCTTGCAATTATTAAACTAGCAGACCACCAATCATAGATTGATTAGTTCAGTGTAGCAATGGTAAAGGCATGATAGAGCAATCTCAATGGGGAATTTATAGTTTTAACATCCAGAGATAAAGAGAGTAGCAAAGCAACTCTGGAATGAACTAGGTAAACCAATAGAGAATGCCAAATAAAAGAAAAGGGGGAAGGCGGGAAGCATATGTTTCTGGAATGGAATTCTTTACAAGGCTTAGAATATAACTTTGAAGTTTTACTGATGTCAGCCTTCATTTTGTAAATTGCACACAACAGAATTTAAGAGTATGGGCATATTGAGTAAATAGCTGGCATATTATTTGATTTGATATTTACTACTACATATATTCATGCAAACTGTATGTTGTTCCTTAATACTTCTTAATTTTCCTTCCAATACGCCCACATTGTTTCCCATCATGTCCCCATACGTCTCCATGATTCACAGTAGCTATAATAACATTTCTAGACTAACCTTGGACGAAAACGGGGAACGCACTCCTTCCTGAGTGATATAAAGTTTTAAGATCTCTGCTGAAAGATTTTGTGGGTAACCGAAGTCCATAATTTCTGCTCAAAAGAAGTACATGGTAATCATTCACCGATTCAAATGAAAGAAATTTCTCTATCACAAAATTTGATTTGGCAAAACATATTTCTTTAACCTTTAAATAAGCTTTTGCTTCACAACCAGTGAGACATCTAAACATCAAGGAACAGATTGGATCCCTCCCTTTACTTGAATTCAAATCATAAAGAACTATGAATATAGCTACAACATAATCTTCTAAATTCCTATAGCTTTTAAACTTACTTTAAACTGAAACCCTTTCATTTACTTTCGATAATAAAACAGAGTAGATAGCATTAAAGTATGAAGAGATGAAATTAGGTTCATTTCTATGTAAGTTGCATACCATCTAGAAGCTCATAAATGAGTACAAAATTATTGCGAATAGCATCCTCATCAAAAGCACCACCAAAGTATGATTTGAACAGTGCAACAGCCTGCAAGGAAAAGAAGTACACGTCTCAACCATCATAGCAACTAAACTTTTTTTATCAGAACAGACAGGCAACAGTAAACAAGACCTTGCTCTTAATGGAATTGATGAAATTTTTTAGCTAAATTTAAATAACTTTTTTAATCAGGAGGAATATGAAATCCTCAAAATTTTCAGTTGATTTGATTAAATATTAAACTAAACTCTAAATTAGAATTAAATGAAAGGGGGGAAATTTAGTATGCTTCAGAGTTGATACAGCTCCAACTCTTAATTCTTGCTACACAACGGTCTGAGAGACAGCTTTGATAACTCAGATGGTACCTCCCTCTAGTAAACTTTATAATTTAACGGCAAACAATCATTTTCGGTTTTCACTACCGACACCTAATTTCTACAACACTATATTACAAGCTAGAAAGTCATCATTATTGAACAACAGTATCAGCAAAGGCTCCACAGCAAGTAACAAAGCCCCCACATAAATATCACAATTTAGTGGGGAAAGACAAAGGTTCATCAAGAGTTTGGCAACCTCAACGACGAACTTGAAAGCGCAAGCAACATTAGCATTGGTGCTGACTACAATGACAATATAGACATTGCTGATCCTCATGTAAAAGAAGGAGCAACCACCAATCTGCCTCACAGGACAAGTACCGAGCTCCTTCGTTTGCATAATATGGGTCCGGAAGGCATCCACCATGTTTCCCCTGCAAGAAAATAATCAAGAATCAGCACACAAAGTAGTCCTATTTACAAAGAAACTGAACTCCTAAAAACACAGAACAACGATCTACCAATTAACCATGAAAATACGAGTATTTCTAAGAGGTTAAAGAGAAAATCCTCACAATTACTAACCCTAACCGAATCACTGAGTTTGAATCGTAAAACACGTTTATTTGTTATCCTGTTGAAGACCTATATACACCATCTAAGACCAGTGAAGCACGAGAGAGAGAGAGAGAGAGAGAGTGCGTTACCCGACATCGTCGCGGTAGAGGCGATTAATGAGAACGTCACCACGGAGGTTGAGAAAGTAGACGGCGGAAGCAGCCACCGGCATCTGGGATCGAGGAGATCTCAATTGGAAACGGGTGATTCCGCCGCAGATCTGCGGTTACCAGAAGGAGCAGCAACCACCTGAATGCTCGTTACTGATTAAATTTGGGTTGGGTTCCGAGGGAGACAGTAGAAGAAGAAGAAGAAGAAGAAGAAAAGAAGGGGGGAGGGCATGAGAGAATTGACAATACAGAATTTGAGTAGAAAACAATGCGGAAATGAATGCGTTTTGAATTTTTAATTATATAATTTTTCTGAAAAAATTTCCTCAGAATTTCTATTCTTTGTACTAATGTTAAACCAGTGCCATACACGGACTTCTATTTAAATTTGACAAATTAAATTAAAAGTAATATTTTATAATCATAAATTTTTGAGTTTTGTATAACATGATTATCATCATTATATAATAAACGTAGAAAAGAAAGATGAAAAATTATCATGTGTTCATAAAAATCTATTTTTGTGTTTAAATTTTATTCCAATAATAAATATATAGTAGATCAGATCTAAATACATGAGTACGCTAGTCAAAATCTTTTTCTCCTTTGATGGTACGAAGGCACTATGCGTATTCACACCGAAATCAACTTTTGCTGTCAACTCCTTGATCAACGGATATCTGATCTAAATTGAGAACCTCTATGCAACTTTTGCACAGCATAAAATTCTTCTCCAAGAATTAGGCTCACATACATTTATGTGTAGAGGTAAAGGAATAAAAACTCTTGTTATTGTTTTGTGACTTTTCTGTACTCTTGACGTACATATATATAGTATGAGATTTGTTATTGATTTTAAATTTGATTCTCAATTCAAATTTAAATAATATCTTGAAATTCCAAATCTGAATCATTTAAATTTTATAGATCATATCATAACTCAATTTGAAAACAGAATCAGTTAGGATCTCATCCAAATTTAGAAATAGAATAACTAATTATTCTCAAATCTCATTTAATATTCTCAATTATCATACTATTATTATACTTTTTGGTGCTAGCAAAGAATATAATAATATCTCATTTGAATCAATATAATTATTTATTTGATCAAATCAAAATAATAATTAAATAATTCTATAGCAAAGGTTAGAACATTCGTTAGTGTGTGACCCCATAGGTTCAATACTAAGCGGGTAGTAAATTAGTCATACTAAATTTACTAATCAAGGTTGGCGTCTAGCAACACTCCTCAACAACCCGATAGTATGAAGTAATATATTTTTACTAAGAACCTCAGAAGAACAAAGTATAATTCATTCCATCTTTCCAGCTCTTGGTTAACCTTTAGAGTATGGTTTAATTGTCAAACTCTAACTTGTTACCATTATTATAATGAACTGTGAATGACATAAGAAACTCATTTCTTCATTCATTCAATTTCCTTGACCAAGGTTTTATTCATCTCAGTCATTATAATCATAGAGCTCAAACTCTTTACCGAGAGTTGACGGATTCCTTATTGACTAATCGTTAATTCTACAAGTATTTAAATTATACCCAATATCCATTCAACTAGCACTCTAGGGTATTAGGTGTCCAGAATCAAAGTATAATAAATACATTATTAATTACTATGATAGTCGCAGGTCAAAAGAAACTCTATCACCATGTTCATCTTGAGAATATCCTATTGACAAATATGCGGTAATTATAACCATTAGGAATTCTCAGAGTGAGTCAGTTTAATGGTCATATCTCTATATGCACCATATATATATATAAAATTTAATAAATGAGATCTATTAATCTTCATCCAATGAAGACCATTATATATATATATTGATCTTTCCGGATTATTAATGTCCTTTTTAATAATCTTGTTACGGACTAACAAGTCCAGCCCAAGTAATCGTCGGGTCGGGGCACTGCCCCACCCAGGCCCAAACCTCCAGCAAAAGGGTTCAACGGGTCAGTCCCTAACACCCGACCCGAGGCCCGACCGACCTACCGCCCAAAAGCGTGCCATCGCTCGGGTCGGTACCCACGAGGCAATACCCGGCATCCCGACCCGAAGTCCGGGATGACCTGCCCACGTGGAAAGCGACAGCTCACAGCTCCTCCACCAATGGGCTAGGCCATTACTAGGCCCACCCAACATGGTATATAAGAGGAGAGGACAACTCTCCCCCCAAGGTACGTCACATTTTTACCTAATTCGGCTATCTTCTGGTGCGAACTCTGACTTGATCGTATCCGACCTCAAGAACCACCAGCACAGAGTCATGGGACTAGGCGATACCTACATTAAACCCGACGGGACGATCTCTCTCCCAATCTGCCTAGGAACCGATGACACTGGGAATCTATGGGGTGCAAGCTGCTAAAATCTCATTAGAGATGGCAGACAATTCAAGAAAACAGGCTTATGGACAAGTAGAGGACGTGTTAGTAAAGGTAGAAGGCCTTTACATCCCTGCTGATTTCATAGTCTTGGATACTGGAAAGGAAGAGGATGAATCCATCATCCTAGGAAGACCTTTCCTGGCCACAGCAAGAGCTGTGATTGATGTGGACAGAGGAGAATTGATCCTTCGATTAAATGAGGACAACCTTGTGTTTACAACTCAAGGATCTCTCTCTGCATCCATGGAGAGGAAGCATAAAAAGCTTCTCTCAAAGCAGAGTCAACCAAAGCCCCCACAGTTAAACTCTAAGTCTGGTGTTGGGAGGCCACAACCAAACTCTAAGTTTGGTGTTGAACTCCCATATCCAAACTCTAAGTTTGGTGTTGGAGAGTTTCAACAATGCTCTGAACATCTGTGAGGCTCCATGAGAGCCCACTGTCAAGCTATTGACATTAAAGAAGCGCTTGTTGGGAGGCAACCCAATTTTTATTTATCTAACTATATTTTTCTTAGTTATATGTCTTTATAGGTTCATGATCATGTGGAGTCACAAAATAAATATAAAAATTAAAAACAGAATCAAAAACAGCAGAAGAAAAATCACACCCTCGAGGAAGCACCTGTCTGGCGTTCAACGCCAGAACAGAGCATGGTTCTGGCGCTGAACGCCCAGAACAAGCATGGTTCTGGCGTTCAACGCCAGAAATGGCAACAAATGGGCGTTGAACGCCCAAAATGGGCACCAATCTGGCGTTGAACGCCCAGAGTTGTGTGCAAGGGCATTTTACATGCCTAATGGGTGCAGGGATGTAAATCCTTGACACCTCTGGATCTGTGGACACCACAGGATCACCTCAAGATCTGTGGACACCACAGGATCATCTCAGGATCTGTGAATCTCACAGGATCCCTACCTACCTCATCATCTCTCTTTCCATTCATGATCATCCCTTCTGTTTTCCATTCACCACTCACATCCATACACCCACCTACATTCAAAATTCAACATCTCTCTCCCACCCAATCCCACCCATATGGCCGAATACACACATCCCTCCATCTCCTCCATATCTTCTTCTTCTTCTTCTATTCTTTCTTCTTTTGCTCGAGGGCGAGCAACATTCTAAGTTTGGTGTGGTAAAAGCATAGCTTTTTTGTTTTTCTATAACCATTAATGGCACCTAAGGCCAGAGAAACCTCAAGAAAGAGGAAAGGAAAGACAATTGCTTCCACCTCTGAGCCATGGGAGATGGAAAGATCCATCTCACAAGCCCATCACTAAGAAAAGGATGGAGCAAACAAGAGAGCACATTCATGGATCTCAACAGGCACATGAAGAAGCTCATCATCAAGAAATCCCTGAGATACCTCAGGGGATACAGTTTCCTCCACAGAATTTTTGGGAGCAAATCAACAACTCCCTAAGAGAATTAAGTTCCAACATGGGACAACTAAGGGTGGAACATCAAGAGCACTCCATCATCCTTCATGAAATAAGAGAAGATCAAAAAGCAATGAGGGAGGAGCAACAAAGACAAGGAAGAGACATAGAAGAGCTCAAGGACATCATTGGTTCCTCAAGAAGGAAACGCCACCATCACTAAGGTGGATTCATTCCTTGTTCTTATTTCTTCTATTTTTCGTTTTCTATGTTATGTGCTTATCTATGTTTGTGTCCTCATTACATGATCATTAGTAGTTAGTAACTTTGTCTTAAAGTTAGAAATGTCCTATGAATCCATCAACTCTCTTAAATAAAAAATATTTTAATTCAAAAGAACAAGAAGTACATGGGTTTCAAATTTATCCTTGAACTTAGCTTAATTATATTGATGTGGTGACAATGCTTCTTGTTTTCTGAATGTATGCTTGAACAGTGCATATGTCTTTTGAAGTTGTTGTTTAAGAATGTTAAATGTGTTGGCTCTTGAAAGAATGATGACTAGGAGACATGTTATTTGATAATCTGAAAAATCATAAAAATGATTCTTGAAGCAAGAAAAAGCAGCAAAGAACAAAGCTTGCAGAAAAAAAAAATAGGCGAAAAAAAATTAAAAAGAAAAAGCAAGCAGAAAAAGCCAAAAGCTCTTAAAACCAAGAGGCAAGAGCAAAAAGCCAATAACCCTTAAAACCAAAAGGCAAGGGCAAATAAAAAGGATCCCAAGGCTTTGAGCATCAGTGGATAGGAGGGCCTAAAGGAATAAAATCCTGGTCTAAGCGGCTAAACCAAGCTGTCCCTAACCATGTGCTTGTGGCGTGTAGGTGTCAAGTGAAAACTTGAGACTGAGCGGTTAAAGTCAAGGTCCAAAGCAAAAAAAGAGTGTGCTTAAGAACCCTGGACACCTCTAATTGGGGACTTTAGCAAAGCTGAGTCACAATCTGAAAAGGTTCACCCAATTATGTGTCTGTGGCATTTATGTATCCGGTGGTAATACTGGAAAACAAAGTGCTTAGGGCCACGGCCAAGACTCACAAAATAGCTGTGTTCAAGAATCATCATACTAAACTAGGAGAATCAATAACACTATCTGAACTCTGAGTTCCTATAGATGACAATCATTCTGAACTTCAATGGATAAAGTGAGATGCCAAAACTATTCAAGAGGCAAAAAGCTATAAGTCCCGCTCATTTGATTGGAGCTATGTTTCATTGATAGTTTGGAATTTATAATATATTCTCTTCTTTTTATCCTATTTGATTTTCCGTTGCTTGGGGACAAGCAACAATTTAAGTTTGGTGTTGTGATGAGCGGATAATTTATACGCTTTTTGGCATTGTTTTTAGTATGTTTTTAGAAGGATCTAGTTACTTTTAGGGATGTTTTTATTAGTTTTTATGTTAAATTCACATTTCTGGACTTTACTATGAGTTTGTGTATTTTTCTGTGATTTCAGGTATTTTCTGGCTGAAATTGAGGGACTTGAGCAAAAATCAGATTCAGAGGTTGAAGAAGGACTGCTGATGCTGTATGATTCTGACCTCCCTGCACTCAAAGTGGATTTTATGGAACTACAGAACTTGAAATGGCGAGCTTCTAATTGCGTTGGAAAGTAAACATCCAGAGCTTTCTAGAAATATATAATAGTCCATACTTTGGCCAAGAATAGATGACGTAAACTGGCGTTCAACGCCAGCTCTCTGCCCAATTCTGGCGTCCAGCGCCAGAAAAGGATCCAAAACCAGAGTTGAACGCTCAAACTGGCACAAATACTGGCGTTCAACTCCAAGAAGGACCTCTACACGTGCAGCACTCAAGCTCAGCCCAAGCACACACCAAGTGGGCCCCGGAAGTGGATTTATGCATCAATTTCTTATTTCTGTAAACCCTAGTGACTAGTTTATTATAAATAGGACCTTTTACTATTGTATTAGACATCTTTGGATTATCTTTTGATCCTTTGATCATCTTTGGACGCCTAGTTCTTAGATCAGAGGGGCTGGCCATATCGGCCATGCCTGGACCTTTCACTTATGTAATTTTAACGGTAGAGTTTCTACACTCCATAGATTAAGGTGTAGAGCTCTGCTATTCCTCAAAGATTAATGCAAGTACTACTATTTTCTATTCAATTCATCTTATTTCGCTTCTAAGATATTAATTCGCTCTTCAACCTGAATGTGATGAACGTGACAATCATCATCATTCCCTATGAACGCGTGCCTGACAACCACTTCCGTTCTACCTTCGACTGAATGAGTATCTCTTAGATCTCTTAATCAGAATCTTCGTGGTGTAAGCTAGAATGATGGCGGCATTCAAGAGAATCCGGAAAGTCTAAACCTTGTCTGTGGTATTCCGAGTAGGATTCAATGATTGAATGACTGTGATGAGCTTCAAACTCGCGATTGTTGGGCGTAGTGACAGAACACAAAAGGATAGTAAATCCTATTCCAGCATGATCGAGAACCGACAGATGAATAGCCGTGCCGTGACAGGGTGCGTTGACCATTTTCACTAAGAGGATAGGATGTAAACCATTGACAAGGGTGATGCCTCTAGACGATTAGCCGTGCCGTGACAGGGCATTTAGATCATTTTCCCGAGAGAAGACCGAAAGTAGCCATTGACAATGGTGATGCATTACATAAAGCCAGCCATGGAAAGGAGTAAGACTGATTGGATGAAGATAGCAGGAAAGCAGAGGTTCAGAGGAACGAAAGCATCTCTATTCGCTTATTTGAAATTCTCACCAGTGATTTATATAAGTATTTCTATCCCTATTTTATTAATTACTTTCGAAAACTCCATTATTATTTTATATCCGCCTGACTGAGATTTCCAAGGTGACCATAGCTTGCTTCATACCAACAATCTCCGTGGGATTCGACCCTTACTCACGTAAGGTATTACTTGGACGACCCAGTGCACTTGCTGGTTAGTTGTGCGAAGTTGTGAACCATGGTATTGGCATCATGTTTTTGGCGCCATTACCAGGGAAAGAAAGAGCGATGAATTTTACATAATTAAAGTGTAATCACAACTTCTGCGCACCAAAAAGCTCTTTGGCAAGAGCTTCAAAGCTCTTTGCCAAGAGCTTGGCTCTTGATTCCTTCTTCATGTGTTTTTGATAAAGCTCTTTGCCAAGAGCTTGGCTCTTGATTCTTTGAAGGAAAGCTCTCCACAAGAGCTTTAAAGCTCTTGGCAAGAGCTTTGTGCCCTTGTTTCTTGAATGCACTTATGCTTCTCTTTCTTTGAGCCACGCTTCCTTTCCTTGTGCCACGCTTTCTTTCTTTGCTTAGATCATGCTCCTTAGGTTACGCTTTTCTTATTTTTTTTCTTTTCTTCACCTACAAGTAATCAAAACAACCAATCAAAGTATCACCAAATTCACAAGGTTCATAAATCATTAAAAATCAATTAAACTTAGCTTAAACCACATGATTTAGCATCAATTAATTGGTGGTTGTTTGATTCAAAGAAACCATGCATTTCCATTCCAAATTACTTACTTAGAATGCAAGAAAGTGCATAAAACCAAATAAAATCAAAGAAAAAGGCTAGTGAAACTAGGCTAAGATGACTTGTCATCACAACACCAAACTTAAAACTTGCTTGTCCCCAAGCAAGCACTTAAACATAAGATAAGATAGAATGAAATAGATATGCATGTCCTTATTAGGCAAAGAGTTGAATTTGGTTTATGGGGTTTTATGTAGATCAAGAATAGCTCATTTATTACTTGCTGTCAAAACAAACAATGCTCCCTCAAGGGTTCACCAAGGTTGCTGCTACAATGCCTTACTTTTTAATCATTTCCCTTGTTAGCTTTTCTTCTTTCTTTTGTATAAAGAGCTTATTACTTATTAAAGGCTTGGTGGCAAATGTTGCAGTGGCATTTGGCTTATTTTCACTCAACATTTTTTTCACCACAGACACATGGCTCACCTTTTTTTTTCTTCCTAGGATCATTGATGCCCAGCATCTCTTTGGATCACTAAATATTTTGTAGCTAGGTTGCTCTTTATTATGGACTTTCAGTTGGCAATCCCAAATCAGTTGATCTAAGTTGCCAAGTTTTAAAATACTCATTAGAACCTACTTGTCCAAGCATATCCTAGTACATAAACACCACAGGCATATGTCCTAGGGTCCAAGCTATTGGTGTCTAGCCTTATTGTTTGTTTCTTTGCCAACTTTTGACTTTTCTTCTTTCTTTTTCTTTCTATTTTGGTTTATTTTCAAGGGGCTTTCATTAATTAAAGGATCATAGCAGCAAACTGGCTTAAGCTTCAAGTAACAAGTCATTCTTCAGCATTTATTCTATGAGCTATCAATTGAATCAAACACACACCACCACTAACTTTTATTCTAACTTTTGCAACATTGAACAATTACTTTTCTAGATCAAGCATCTTTCTTTTATTCAAACAGCAAGGGGAACAAGACAAAGTATTCAAGTCAATGAATGATGACAATTATTATGCAGATAACTTTCAAGCAAAGAATTATGCAGATAGCTTTCTTCAACATGCACTTCCACTTGCAACTAAATAATCATTCCAGCCAGACATAAAGGCCTCTCTGAATTAAATCATTACATAACAACAAGGATCAAGAATAGATACAACCTGTTGAGTTGCAGTTTTCCATTCTTCCTTCTATTTGCTCCTTTTGAGTTGTAATTCAGGTGTTCTTTTAATTTGTTGGCTATTTTTCTGTCTGCTCCTCAAATGTTGCTTGCTGTTCAACTCTTTTAGGTATTGGTAAATCTGCAAAGCTTATGTGTGGGCTCTCGAACTTACTTCGGTGTGTGAACACAAACTTAGTTCCTTGTCAATATTTCTCATGCAACAAATTATATGTGAACTCTTTTTCTTTTTCAAAAGAAATAAACTAATGACTTGGAAACAACAAAATAGTTAATTAGTTTATCTAAATGCTCAAAGCTAGCATTATGCAGGAGGTGAGAATATGTTTTATGATGAGATTTTGGTGGAACACCAAACTTAGAATCCTTTATTCTCCCTTATATTGTTTTGGTGTGCAACACCAAACTTAGCTTTTTCCAATATAGATAAGGCTAATTAACCTTTTTATTGAAATAACTATGAAAAGAAAACTACCTCAGGTTGGGTTGCCTCCCAACAAGCGCTCTTTTATTGTCACTAGCTTGACATTGAACCCTTCTTTTATGGTGGTTGATGATTGTAGTGCCTCAACTTGTCCCCTCTAACTGTGAGCTTCTTCTTTGTCCCTTGGTGCTCAATTTCCACATGCTCAAGAGAGAGTACTTGGTTAACAGTGTAGTGATCCTCTGTTTCCAGCTGTTGATATATTAATTGCACTTTGTCACCTTTGGAGAGCCCTTCTGTTGGAATTTTTTTGTTCTTCCAACCCTTTTTGATTCTGTTTTTGTTCTTTCTCCCTCCTTTTGTTGACCCTTCTCTTTTGACAACAGGCTTCCTCTTGAGGTTTCTTTTCTTAGTTGCTAATACTACAATGTCCTCTTGAACTTCTTCATTATTTTGCACAGTCTTTTTCTCTTTTTGACCTGCTGTATCATCTATCTCTTGCTTGGGATGGCAGCTGTTGTTTATCTTGTTAATTCCCTCCTTCCACTGCAGGTTTTCTTTGTCATTTTCTGTACCATCCTTCTTTTTATTACTGAACTGTGTTTCTGGCAGTACACTCAGAGTGACACTCTCATCATGCATCCAGAGGGTTAATTTTCCTTGCTCTACATCGATGATGGCTCTTGTAGTGGCCAAAAATGGCCTTCCCAAGATGATTGAATTGTTTTCTTCTTCTTTAGTGTTCAAGATTACAAAGTCCGCAGGAAAAATGAACTTGTCAATCTTTATTAAAAGGTTTTCAATCACTCCCTTGGGATATACTACTGACTGGTCCACCAATTCCAAGGACATCTGTATTGGTTTCACCTTCCCTATACCAAGCTTTTTCACTAAGGATGATGGAATTAGATTTATGCTTGCTCCTAAGTCACACATCCCCTTGTTGATAAATATGCTTCCAATGGTGCAAGGTAGGAAGAAACTTCCAGGGTCTTCCACTTTGGGGGGAAGTCCTTTTCTGATGAGTGCACTGCATTCTTCAGTGAGAAGCACAGTTTCCTTCTCTTGCCAACTCCTCTTCTTGTTGATAAGTTCTTTTAAGAACTTTGCATACAGGGGCATTTGCTCAAGTGCTTCAGCTAAGGGAATATTGATCTCCAACTTCTTGAAGATTTCAAGAAATTTTGGGAAGTGCTGGTCCTTAGTCTCTTTGTTGAACCTTTGAGGATATGGCAAGGGTGGTGTGAAGTTCACTCCCTGCCTTTGTCCCTTGGTTGGCTCTTTCATTGCTTCCTTCTCTTTCCTTGATTTTTGTGGCTGATCTTCTCTTTCTTTGAGCTCTTCTGAGGTCTGCTTGTTTGCTGTTACATCCTCATCATTGGCCTTCTCTTCTCCAGCTTTTTTTTTATCACTTTCCTTTGGCTCCTTAGTCGCTTCTTCATTTTTCATCAGGATCTTTCCACTCCTTAGTTGTATTGCCTTGCACTCCTCTTTTGGATTGGGGATGATGTCACTTGGGAGTGAGCTTGCTGGTCTTTCAATGGTGATTTGCTTGGAGAATTGTCCAATTTGCCTTTCTATATTTTTCATGGAAGCTTCCTGGTTCTTTAATGTCATCTCTTGGTGCTTCATCATCTTTTCCATTAAGAGCTCCAAGTTGTTAATCCTCTGCGAGTCTTGTGAGATTGGTTGATTGTGGGGTGTTGAGGGTTGAGGGTAAGTATTTTGGTTTGAGGCTTGGTTATTTGATGGATGATGGTTAGAATTGGGGTAGGTGTTTTGTGGTTTTCTGTATGTGGCTTGGCTATTATTCTGTTGGTTATTTTGGTTTGTGTTTTTCCAACCATTTTGGTTTGAGTTTCTCTGCCATGGCTGCTGAGTTTGATTGTGGTTGTCTCCCCATCTGAGGTTGGGATGGTTCTTCCATGAAGGGTTGTAAGTATCACCATAGACTTCATTTGGCCCAGAATTTTGGTTGTGCATATACTGGACTTGTTCTTGCTGTTGCTCCTCTTGAGTTTCTTCATTTTGCCCCCATGTGGATGATGGTTGGCTTGTGTTGACTGCTGCAACTTGGAGGCTATCAATCCTCTTGGCCATTTGCTCAAATTGTTGTTGAATTTGCTGCTGCATCATTTTGTTTTGAGCTAGGATTGAGTCCACTCCTTCCAACTCCATCACTCCTTTCCTTTGTGATGGTTGGCATTGCCTTTGGTGAGAAAAAAAATATTGGTTGTTGGCCACCATATCAATGAGATTTTGAGCTTCCTCTGCAGTTTTCATGAGTTGTAAAGAGCCTCCTGCTGAATAATCCAAAGCCTCTTGAGATTTCAATGTCAATCCTTCATAGAAATTCTGCAATCTGTCCCATTCACTGAACATTCCTGGTGGACACTTCCTGATTAGAGCTTTGTATCGTTCCCATGTCTCATACAAGGGTTCATCATCCATTTGTGTGAATGTTTACACTTCAGTATTCAATCTAATAACTCTTTGAGGTGGGTAAAACTTGGCAAGGAACTTGGTTACTAGATCATCCCAATTGTTGATGCTGCCTCTTGGGAAGGATTTCAACCATTGAGTGGCTTTGTCTCTGAGAGAAAATGGAAATAGCAGTAGCTTGTAACTGTCAGGGTGCACACCATTGGTTTTGACAGTGTCACAAATCCTTAAGAAGGTGGACAAGTGTTGGTTAGGGTCTTCAAGTGGTCCTCCTCCATAAGAACAATTATTTTGAACTAAGGTGATGAGTTGTGGCTTTAGTTCAAAGTTATTTGCATTAACATTTGGGGTGAGAATGCTACTCCCACACTGTCTAGGATCTGCACATGTGTAGGAGGCCAAAACTCTTCTCTGTGGTGGGATATTGTTGTTATTGGCTGCTCCTTCTGCTCCATTTGGTGGATTTGTTAAGTATTCCTCCATATCTTGGAACTCTTCTTCTGAATCCTCTTCTCCAACAATGTTTTTCCCTCTTTCAGCTCTTCTTAATCTTCTGAGGGTTCTTTCGTCTTGCTCACAAAAAGTGGGTATAATTCTCCTTGCACCTGACATACAACCAAAGCATAAGAATCACACAACACCAAAAAGACAATAACACTTCAATCCATTGCTGAAGTGAAATGTTAATTGGCTTAAGTAAAAATTCAAACAGTTAGTGTGTTAGTCAAAAATTAAAGAAACAGAAAATAAAAAAGTACTTGATCTAGATCTTCACTTCACTTAATCATTGTCAATCTAATTCAATCCCCGGCAACGGCGCCAAAAACTTGATGTGTGAAAAACGATCCAACACAAAACTCACCGGCAAGTGGACCGGGTCGCATCAAGTAATAATAACTCACATGAGTGAGGTCGATCCCACAGGGATTGAAGGATTGAGCAATTTTAGTTTAGTGGTTGATTTAGTCAAGCAAATCAAGTATTGGTTGAGTGGTTTGTTTTTGACAGAAACTAAATGGCTTGAAATGTAAAGGGAAAGGGGTAAATTGCAGGAAATTAAAGAGCAAAGAAAGTAAATAAGCTGAATCTTAAAGAACAAGTAATGTAAATTGCAGAAACTTAGATTGCAAGAAATGTAAATGACTGAATCTTAAAGTGCAAGAAATGTAAATTGCTTGAATTGTAAAAGGGATTGGGAGTTGGGATTGCAGAATTTAAACGAGAAGAAGTAAATTGTAGCAAAACAGAAAAGTAGAAATGCTTGAAGAAGTAGAACAGAAAATGACTTGTGCTTAAATTGCAGCAAATTAAAAGAAGTTGAAGATCTCAGGAGTGGAAGAGACTAGAAAATAAGTCTAGATCTCAAATCCTTCCTTGATCCAACAAGAACAATTGCATAAGAAATAAAGAAAAGTAAAATGCAGAAAGAGTAGAGGAATAAAGCTGTAAACAAAAATTGAAATTCAATTATGCAGAAGAAGTAAACAAGAAATCTCAAGGTGAGATTGAAACAGAAGTTCTTCAATTCTTCACCCAAGATCAAAAGCAAGAAAATAAAAGAGTGCTCAAGCAAGAACAAGGAAGAAGAGAGATCAATTCTCCTTCCCAATTCTCTAAGATCTAAATTCAAAATAAAAGCTCAAAATGAAAAATGAAAGTTCAAAAGAAAAATTCAAAGTAAAGTCTAGAGGTGTCAAAAGGTCTTTATTACATCAAACTAGCTCCTATTTATACCCTTTCTATTCTTGAATTTTGGAATTTGGATGGGCTTTTGATTTGGTGAAGAAATGAATTAATTTGGATTTTTAGTGAATTTTGGCCCAAAATGCATCTCCCAGGGAAAGGTTTGGCTCTTGGCAAGAGCTTTGGCCAAGAGCTTTGGTTCCCTTTTCTTCCAATGTGTTGCGCACGGTTCCTTGTGACAAGAGAACAAAGCTCTTTGCAAGAGCTTGAAAGCTCTTGGCAAGAGCTTTACTTGTCCTTGAGGTCCTTGGTTCAAATCTTGGGTGGAGCACTTGTGGAGCTAATTTCCTTGGCACTAGAGAAGCCCCCAAAGTCTTGCTTCCTTGAGGTGCCCGGTTCAATCCTTGGTGAAGGAAGACAAGCTAATTTTGGCTTGTTTTTCCTTGTGAAGTAGCGCTGGCCCCCCTCCTCTTGGTCATGGGTTCAAGTCTTGGTGAGTGCATTAGTGGGCTTTTCCTTCTTGATTTTCTCCAAGGCATGCACGAAAAAGCTTTTTGGCAAGAGCTTCAAAGCTCTTTGCCAAGAGCTTGGCTCTTGATTCCTTCTTCATGTGTTCTTGATAAAGCTCTTGGTAAGAGCTTCAAAGCTCTTTGCCAAGAGCTTGGCTCTTGATTCTTTGAAGGAAAGCTCTCCACAAGAGCTTTAAAGCTCTTGGCAAGAGCTTTGTGCCCTTGTTTCTTGAATGCACTTATGCTTCTCCTTCTTTGAGCCACGCTTCCTTTCCTTGTGCCACGCTTTCTTTCTTTGCTTAGATCATGCTCCTTAGGTTACGCTTTTCTTATTTTTTTTTCTTCACCTACAAGTAATCAAAACAACCAATCAAAGTATCACCAAATTCACAAGGTTCATAAATCATTAAAAATCAATTAAACTTAGCTTAAACCTCATGATTTAGCATCAATTAATTTGTGGTTGTTTGATTAAAAGAAACCATGCATTTTCATTCCAAATTACTTACTTAGAATGCAAGAAAGTGCATAAAACCAAATAAAATCAAAGAAAAAGGCTAGTGAAACTAGGCTAAGATGACTTGTCATCACCCGCCAGCCATGGAAACTGCAAGAAAAAGAGAGCAAATCTGTAAATAATAGAGGAATAAAGCTTGAAAAAGTACAAAAAAGAAACTCGCCAACATATGACTGACCGGCCTCCCGATCCCCAATGACCATTCGGGGATTAAGATTCTTTTCACCAAAAATAGCCAACAGAATATCGACAATATTGCGATCTTCTAGACTCAGCCAATCATAAGAGACCTTTATTAGATAGTCGGATCCCGCCCCAAAACTCCAGTAGGTCGGGATCCACCTAGCTCTTTCGGCCATAAGCCAGAAAGGCTGGTGACCTTCAACTGGCCTGACTTTAAAAAAGGTAGACTTAAAGCCGTGATAAGAATCCTCAAAAAGGCCAAAGATCCTGCGGCCTTGTTGGGCCCTAAAAGACATGTATCCCTTCTTAGCCTTCCCCTGGCTAGAAGGGTTCGTAAGCAGGAAGAGATAGAGAAAGACATTCACTGAAGTCGGCAACTCCAGATACTCGCAAACCATCTCGAAACATCAGATGGAGGCCCAACTGTTCGGGTGAAGCTGCGATGGAGCAACATCGCAGTGATTTAACAATGCCATAAAAAAGGGGGAGAAAGGAAGACGAAGCCCCAAGGTCATGAACATGGGCTCGTAAACCCATAACCAATCAACAACTCGTGGGGAAGCCAAGTTTTTCTGGCATACGCGCTCCCGACCGGCAGGAACATAAACTTGATAAAATGCCTCCTCGGGACCCCCCCACACAAGAGCCCTGACTAGCACAGTTTCTGGAGGCCCTCCTTTGTAATTCTAGAAGGGGTATCCCTCACGTCGAAAGATACCCAGGCATAGTGGTCGACAAAATTGGCTAGAGGACGCTGAGCCTAACCCGAGGAAACAAGGCGCTCGGCCATACCTACAGCGGGGGCACCACTTAGTCAAGACGGGAAGTCGGGAACACTTAAAACAATAAAAGCGAAAAGGAAAACTATGAATCACCATCTAGCCCCCCTGCACTAACCCAGAAGCGCAAGTAAAAACCCAGTGGCACCCCCTCTAGAAGAAAAAGCAACAAGGAAAATGAAGAAACCCAGGCGTACACAAACAAGAATGCACGAAAACTAAAAGGAAGAGGCAACCAAAAGAGAAAAAACCATGAAAACTTACCAGGAAAGCAGAATCTGTAAGGAACAGATAGGAATGAGGAACCCAAAAAGGAAGAAAGGGCACTAGAAGCAGGAGTATTCGAAGCGCAGCAAGAAGCAGAAGCAAGAGCAGCAGCAGCACGAAAGAACAAGAGGATGAGAAAAAGAAAAGTAGAGGGGAGTGGGGGTTACGAAATAAAAATAAAGGGAGAAAAACGTAACCGCCGAGGAAGAGCGCCAAAAGGCAAGGGCATATTCGTCATTTCACCCAAAAATTTCAAATCAATGAAATGATAGGCATTTAATGCTCAGCGCGGAAGCCAAGAAAGCAGCACAAGGATCAAGGCGACCATGCGTGAGGGACACGAAACGCCACCAACGAGTTCCCGAAGAAGAAGAAAGTTCGCCGCCTTGGCGAGTAGGACAAACGCGCCCAGCCACAAGTCCTAAACCTCAAGGCTGGCGCATTGGGGGCACTGTTACGGACTGACAAGCCCAGCCCAAGTAATCTTAGGGTCGGGACACCACCCCACCCAGGCCCAAACCTCCAGCAAAAGGGTTCAACGGGTCGGTCCCTAACACCCGACCCGAGGCCCGACCGACCTACCACCCAAAAGCGTGCCATCACTCAGGTCGGTACCCACGAGGCAATACCCGGCATCCCGACCCGAAGTCCGGGATGACCTGCCCACGTGGAAAGCGACAGCTCACAACTCCTCCACTAATGGGCTAGGCCATTACTAGGCCCACCCAACATGGTATATAAGGGGAGAGGACAGCTCTCCCCCCAAGGTACGTCACATTTTTACCTAATTCGGCTATCCTCTGGTGCGAACTCTGACTTGATCGTATCCAACCTCAAGAACCACCAGCATGGAGTCATGGGACTAGGCGATAACTACATTAAACCCAACAAGACGATCTCTCTCCCAATCTGCCTAAGAACCGGTGACCCCAGAAAATCGGTTATGGCGGACTTCGTAGTCCTCAGAGACTCCACTGCCTATAACATCATCCTAGGGAGAAAAATCATCAATGAGTTTTCAGCTGTAATATGCACCAAGTTCCTAACAATGAAGTTCATAACGGACAAGGGAACAGTTGGTTCCATAAGGGGAGACCTAGAAACGGCAGTCGCCTGCGACAGCGCCAGTCGCCTGCGACAGCGCCAGTCTCTCCTTAAGGAAAGAATCTAAGAGGGCAGCCGGCGTGTTCCTGGCAGACCTGGCCACCCCCACACCCCGTTCAACCTCCAGCGTCGCTAGCACACTCTGACTCTCGCTCCACGTCAGCTCGGAGTTTCTCCCTTTCTCCTACTCATCACCACCCGACAACCCGAGCTCACCAGGTAACGAACAAAGCCTATGACCAAGAACAATTTAGATTAAATTATAAAAGATTTATCTCTCAATATTATGATCACTATCACAATGATAAATCTCTAAATTTAATCAAGAACCTTATTATATTAACATTTTAATATAATAACAATAACAAATTATTTGACACATGATTGATTGGATTGTGGTCATACTCCTTATTCCCAACAATCTCCCACTTGCACGAGAGCCAATCATGATAGGTTGGATCTTGGGCATACTATTATCTCAATAATCTCCCACTTGCACTAGAACCAATCAATCATGTGCATAATTTTTCAATGCACATTTGTGTTTATCAAAACTTTGTTGACCTTAAACACCTTAGCTTTTGAGCACACGTTCTTGACCTTTTGCAAGATACGCCCAGTGCACAATAAATATCACGTTTTCTCAAAATATGAAATCTCCCACTAGAATAGTGTATAATTTTATTTTAAGGACAATCCTTATTGAACATGATTATAAAAAAATCTAAGTAACCATTAGATCTATCTTTATAGAATTGTATCATTATACAAATAGGCTACTTTTTCAAAAAGTTAGTTTGACGATCAAACCTTTTATACTTTCAGGAGAAAGTATATCCTCTATTGAGTGGTATAAAATTCTAATAAAAGTAATTGTACTCCCACTATTTCTTTAAGATGGAATCCCTTCTCTAAAAAAGAGTTTAACCTCTTATCACAGACACTTTGTCATAAGAAGAGTGATAAAAATAATCTCATTATTTCTTTAGGGTAACCAATAAATCTCATTTATAGGACCTAATATCAATTCTATTGTTGTGCAATCTCTTAACACATATAAGACATCTCCAAAATCTAATGTTCTTGAGTTTCAGCTTATGCCTTCTCCATATCTCATATGGGTAAAAAACTAATTTAGTGAGAAATTTTGTTAATTTAGCAATATTTCTAAAATATAGTCCAAATATTTAACAAACAATGATACTTATCTAAATCAAATTTCATGTTTTAAAACATGATAGGGTACATGGAGTACTAATATTTGTGCATTGAGAGAATCTCATTCTCTATTCAATAGAATATCAATTAGATAATTAGAGATTTTACTTTAAACACTCTTATAATAAAAATACTCAATATCTTTATTATTGGTCAAACCAATCCTTAAGAGCAATTTTGATTGGCATCCTCAATACTCATATTGAGTTTTTCTAAAAAGATCACAAATCTTAATCATATTAAGGCCAATTATAAATTATTTGTAACAAAATAAATCTCCAAAAATGCTTGCAAGAACAATTCTCGCTAAAGACAATTGTCTAATGGCATTCCAACTTCTAAAGTTGTTTAATTCAAAATATATTATCCAATACTCCCACTAGTTTAAATAAAATTTTTGATAATCATACTGTCTTACTTGGAGCACCATATATCTTCTCAAAATATTCAATAATAAATAGTGGGTATTATGCCTTTGAAATTGGAACTCATGGTTGTCAAAACAACCCATATTGCAGTAAAGCAATATTTCAATTACTTCACAAGTACGTTACCAATTTTATTAGAGGATATTATTTCAGTAGGATTATCATCTCAATGATAACTCTTGGGAAATACAATTCTCAAATTGTACTCAATATATTACTTTTAAGTATGGCACACAAAAGGTGGACATATTTAAAAATTTAAAATATGAAAGTAAACAAGAAATCTATATTTCTGGTAAAATTATTTAGAATCACAAATGAGTATTTTGGTTGTCAAGTTATTACTCATTCCTATTCCAAATAAACATGATTAAATTGTATCTCATACAATTATAATCCTAAATAATTATCTGGTTGTCAGACAATTACTTAACTGAATTATATTTTATACCCCTAGAGAGTCTAGGTTCAAACATAAAATTAATTCTCCTTATATATCATCATATGCATAAATAAATTCTATCTTTAAGTACAAGTGTCCTGGTTGTCAGGTTGTTCCTTGTAAATAAGAGATAAATTTATTTGTTTAGTAATCTCCTAACTTTTTTGATTTATCTCTATTGTTAGAGAATTTTTCATCAGTACTCATAGATTAAATTTTATACTCCCAGATTGTCTAGGCAAAATATAAAATTAAATCCCTAATACATCAAATGTATATACTGATTATTATCTTGAAAATAAAACTCTTGGTTGTTAGGCCGCTCTTTATAATCAAGAATATTAGAAAAACTAATTTCTAATATTATAGTGTTCAAAACACATCAATCAAATCAAAATTTGATTGTTCATGTGCTAACGTTTAGCCTTAAAAAATTATCAAATCAAATTTGACCTTTATATATACACTTATATATATATAAGAAACAAACAAAAGATATTTTGCATCTTATTCCTTTTATTGTGATCAAAATCACAATAAAATTTAATCAATAAATAAAATCAAACAAAATATTTAATTATAAATATAACTATTATATTAAAAAGATGATAATTTAATCACAATTAAATAATCAAACTTCAAATAAATTAAATATTAATTTATTAAAAAATTATCTCAATGAAAATAACTATATCACATGCTTAAAATTTTTTTTGAATTAATCCTATTAATTCACAAATTTTAAGAAAATAGGAATAAAATTTAAACACAAAAAGACAAAGTTCTGATACCACTAAAGGATTACCATGTATTCATAAAGATCTATTTTTGTACTTAAATTTTATTCCAATAATAAATATATAGTAGATCAGATCTAAATACCTGAATACACTAGTAAAAATCTTTTTCTCCTTCGATGGTACGAAGGCACTATGCGTATCCACACTGAGACCAACTTTTGCTGTCAACTCCTTGACCAATGGATATCTGATCTAAATTGAGAACCTCTTTGCAACTTTTTCACACCATAAAATTCTTCTCCAAGAATTAGGCACACATACATTTATATGTGTAAAGGTAAAGGAATAAAAACTCTTGTTATTCTCTCATGACTTTCCTGTACTCTTGACGTACGTATATACAGTATGAGATTTGTTACTGATTTTAAATTTGATTCTCAATTCAAATTTAAATCATATCTTGAAATTCCAAATTTGAATCATTCAAATTTTATGAATCATATCATAACTCAATTTGAAAACAGAATCAGTTAGGATCTCATCCAAATTTATAAATAGAATAACTAATTATTCTCAAATCTCATTTAATATTCTCAATTATTATACTATTATTATATTCTTAGTGCTAGCAAAGAATATAATAATATTCCATTTGAATTAATATAATTATTTATTTGATCAAATCAAAATAATAATTAAATAATTCTATAGCAAAGGTTAGAACACTCGTTAGTGTGTGACCCCATAGGTTCAATACTAAGCGGATAGTAAATTAGTCATACTAAATTTACTAATCAAGGTTGGCGTCTAGCAACACTCCTCAACAACCCGATAGTATGAAGTAATATATTTTTACTAAGAACCTCAGAAGAACAAAGTATAATTCCTTCCATCTTTCCAGCTCTTAGTTAACCTTTAGAGTATGGTTTAATTGTCAAACTCTAACTTGTTACCATTATTATAATGAACTGTGAATGACTTAAGAAACTCATTTCTTCATTCATTCAATCCCCTTGGCCAAGGTTTTATTCATCTCAGTCATTATAATCATAGAGCTCAAACTCTTTACCGAGAGTTGACGGATTCATTATTGACTAATAATTAATTCTACAAGTATTTAAATTATACCCAATATCCATTCAACTAGTACCCTAGGGTATTAGGTGTCCAGAATCAAAGTATAATAAATATATTGTTAATTACTATGATAGTCGCAAGTCAAAGAAAATTCTATCACCATGTTCATCTTGAGAATACCCTATTGACAAATATGCGGTAATTATAACCATTAGGAATTCTCAGAGTGAGTCAGTTTAATGGTCATATCTCTATATGCACCATATATATATAATTTAATAAATGAGATCTATTAATCTTCATCCAATGAAGACCATTATATATATATATATATATATATATATATATATATATATATATGTATATTTTGATCTTTCTAGATTATTAATGTCCTTTTAATAATCCTATGACCAAGAATAATTTAGATTAAATTATAAAAAATTTATCTCTCAATATTATGATCACTATCACAATGATAGATCTCTAAATTTAATCAAGGACCTTATTATATTAACATTTTAATATAATAACAATAACAAATTATTTGACACATGATTGATTGGATTGTGGTCATACTTCTTATTCCCAACAATCTCCTACTTGCACGAGAGCCAATCATGATAGATTGGATCTTGGGCATACTATTATCTCAATAATCTCCCACTTGCACTAGAACCAATCAATCATGTGTATAATTTTTCAATTCACATTTGTGTTTATCAAAACTCTGTTGACCTTAAACACCTTAGTTTTTGAGCACACGTTCTTGACCTTTTGCAAGATACGCCCAGAGCACAATAAATATCACGTTTTCTCAAAATATGAAATCTCCCAATACAATAGTGTATAATTTTATTTTAAGAACAACCCTTATTGAACATGATTATAAAAAAAATCTAAGTGACCATTAGATCTATGTTTATAGAATTGTATCATTATACAAATAGGCTACTTTTTCGAAAAGTTAGTTTGACGATCAAACCTTTTATACTTTCAGGAGAAAGTATATCCTCTATTGAGTGGTATACAATTCTAATAAAAGTAATTGTACTCCCACTCTTTCTTTAAGATGGAATCCCTTCTCTAAAAAATAGTTTAACCTCTTATCACAGACACTTTGTCATAAGAAGAGTGATAAAAATAATCTCATTATGTTTCGCAGTAGCATTATAACAACTCCTGCCTTCAAAGTCAACTTGTAATTAGATAGTCCCGAACATTTGATGTCATTTAGGAACTCTGGTGTGAACCACTCTTGTTGTACATCTTCATTCTCATCAGCTTGACATGTTGTGTCAGAACTCAAATACTCCTTTTCCTTCCCTGGAAAGATTGTCAAGACAAAATCGTTTACCTTCTCGATACTCTCAAGCGTGGGTGCAAGAATTGCCCTACTCTAAAAATACCTATAATCTGACATATTTTGCAACAAATTTGGATATGCAAAGAATACTAAATGAGAGAGAGGGTCATTAATAGTTGTAATCAATAGATCATCTGGGATTTCAATTTCTGATTCATCACCAACAACAGAACCAATATTTCCATTTCCAACATCAAGTATCAAATTAACAAATCTCTTCATTCACCTTCATCTTGAGCTAAAGAAGATATTAGAAGTTTCATGATTAAGAATATAGGAATTAGTATTAGAATTTCAAATTTCAACTTTTTAAATAGAGTTTTCTAATTAGCTAGTGCAAATTTTAAATTTTTAAATAAAATTTCCTAATTAAACGTTTGTTATTCATTAGAAATATAGGAATTTGTTAATTTAAAAATAATTTTTATTAGTTTCGTCATAAATAGTATCAATCCTATTATTTGTCGATAAAAATAAATAAAATTAAATACAATCTAAAAATCAATAACCTTATAAATTACGTAAATTTAGAAAAAGTATTTAAAAAGAGAGAAAAAATAAAAGTACTTCTATTGTGGAGAAATAATCTAAAAGATAACAATGTAAATTGAGTAAAGAGAAAATTTATAAATGTGGCAAGTAAAAAAATTTAAATTTAAAAATCGAAACGGTTAAGAAGTTACTTAATTATGAATTAGTATTAGAATTTTAAATTTCAAAATTTTAAATAGAATTTCCTAATTAGCTAGTACAAATTTTAAATTTTTAAATAGAATTTCCTAAATTAATTCAATTTTGTCGAAACAATTTTAGAAACAAAATTCAATATAGAAGAATGTCAAATTATAATTTTCTTTTAAATAGTATAAATAACTTCATGTTTTAATAAGACTAATAATTCTATTTACTTTAATATAATCTTTCGTAATTAGCATAGTAGCTTATAAATTATATAAAGTTTTAAAAAATATTCTTTAAACACAATTGCTTACTTAAAAATTCAAAAAAAAAATATTTGAATTTAAATTTAAAATTTTAAACATAATACTTTAATTAAAAATTATAATTAGATTTTTTTTTAAAAAATAAGTACACATTAAAAATTAATAACTAACTTAATTGTATCAATAATAATTCATATGAAAAATTTATAACTTTATGACATTAAATATTAAATTAGAAATTAACAAAATATCAACGGTGTGAATCGAATTAAAAATAAAACCACAAGTAATAACTGAATAACTTCAATTTATATTTAAAAAAATTCTAAATTCCAAACATAAAAATCGAAAAGAACCAAAAGAAAAATAACAACTCAAGAAAAGACAATGTTTCCACCAAAACAAACATATGCTTGGCATTATTCCATTAGATAGATAGGAATTTCAAAATATTTGCAACCAAATTCTCAAGTTTCATTCTCAATCTTGATCTTCTTGCAAGTTGAGGTATCTCCTTGCACCTTTGAATCTTCCGACTCTGAGGATAGTCGCTTGGTTGGTGTAATAGCGTTTTCCAACACTTCAGATTCATCATTGTCCGCAACTTTATCGGAGAATTCAAGTAACAAATTCAGTACAAAATACTGCGTTAAATTAAAGACTTCCTTCTCACCTTTGATTTTATCTCAATAATATTTTTTGAATAAAATAAAGATCTAACTTTGAGAAAATAAACAAACAAAAATTCATTTTTTTTAACAAATACCTTAGCACCTTCTACTTTCTCCCCTTCAATGATTGAGGATGCCTTTAAAGTTGGAAGCAAACCACTGGTATAGTCAACATCCTAAAATTATAAATAGTTATTAATTATTATTTATAAATTAGATACTACTAATGACCAAGGAAGAGAAAAATAAACTGATTTTTAATAGAAAGTATACTTATAACTGTACTCACAATTTGAATAGGGTGAGCCTTTTTGAATTTATTTATGAGGTCCACATTATCAGTCATCTTCTTAACTTTATAAGAAGGTGAAAAATGTAGATTATCAGATATTTGAACTTTAACGATGAAGAGGAAGATCTTATCAATTAGGTTGAGTAAAAGTATAGGTGTATCTGATAGATCTTCTTTCTGTAGGGTATTACATAATATATTAATAATAAATAATATAAAAATTACCATAAAAAATATCTTCACTAATATTTTTAAAAATAAATATTAGTTAGAACTTACCATAGAAGTGGATCAAGTATCTCTACACAGCTCTTTTCCAAAACTTGTTTTGTCTCCTTATCAAAGACTACGAAACATGCACAGTCAGAGTCACAATGACACCAAGCTTTATTTCGTACATGCTTAATAAAAAATTAGTATAAAAAAAGGTTAAACATAGACTTATTCAATATCTAATCCATTGTGATTAAACTTTAAATTAAAAAATAAATAAATAACCTTGGAGTTATGGATATAAGGAGACGGCCACAACTTGAACATTTGTAAAAGCATATGTGGATCTGTTGCATTCACATTGGTCGTAGCATCAGTCTGGAGTATCTATAATATGACTTATAGTAGTCAAGACAACACAAACAACATTATGAAAAAAAAACTTAATGATTTAAATTCCTTGAATTTGATCAGTTTTTAAATCTAAAAGATATATCTAAATAAATAAGATGAATAAACAAAAATAATCAATGTAAAACAGATTTAAATTAATTTTTTCCTCAAATTTTTTACAGGAAAAAAATTACCGTATCTAATTCTTTTAACTGCTCAATGATTTTGCCTTGATAAATTTTTAAGAGTGCAGCCTCATTTGAAATTGCGTCAATATTATCCCTAGGTTCTTCAAATCTTACAAAGCTAGATAAATAAAGCGAAAAAAAAACTACGTTAGATAACACATAATTAATATTAAACTAAAGAATTAAAAAATATATATATACCCACCTATTTTTAAATTGGATGACATTTGCTTCTTCAAGATTGAAGAACATCTTTGTGCCATACATAGAATTCTGTAAAATAATTTTTTTAAAAAAATTTAATTTAAAACAAAATGAGTAAAAACTCACATAAAAAATGAGTAAAAACTCACATAAAAATTCACATAATTATGAATAAATATTACGGTTATATAACTTCACTCTAATAAATTGTAAGACGACAACAACTCCATCTTTATTGTCAGATCCCAAAAAAGCATTTAATTCACGCTAATAAATTATACTTTTTCTAAAACAATAAACTTACCTACTAAGTAGGTGTAATCGTACCCAAGAGTATTGAGAGTATCAAAACTCACAAAATTAAATCCATATCGTATGATACTTGACGATTTTGGAAGTTTGTGCACATCGGTACGTTGGTTTAAATTAACCACATACTCATTATGTGTAGTTTTGAAGTTACCCTCATTGAGTCCAACACCAAAATATCTTATTTGGTAAGATATTCCTTCCTTTACTAAATTCACGAATCGAGACACAAGAGCCATCTTAACCGAGGCGTGTATTTTTTCTCCTTAGAATTGATAAACAAAAATAAAAGAACAATTAGTTGGGGATAAACAAACAAATTTAAAATAAAATAAAAAATTATTAATAGAAAACTCACGTCTTCATCGAGCCAAACCATCTCAATTGAGTATGGCAATGAAGAATTTCCGTAACTTGATAGTGTCCATAACCGTATCACTCGTATACGTACACACAAATTGTCGATTGTAGGATTGATTTCTCCGATTTTGTGAATACCAGCCATTGGAATAAGTAGAGAAATTTTAGATTTTGGATGTATGTAAAGAAAGAGTTTGATGTACTTTAAATTGTGGTGCTATACATATCTCATAACTTATACTTTTATAGTTGACTCAACTAAATTTTTTTAAATTTGATTGACTCTAATTTAAATTTAAATTAAATTTGCAGATAAAGTAAATAAATATATTAACAATTTTTAAAATTCTAAATTAACGTAAATATATTTAAATTTACGTATGTAGTTGCAATTTTTGAAAAAAAATCTACAAAAAATAAAAAAATAATGCTAAAAAGAATCAACAGAGTTTCAAAAAATAGTGTTAAAATTTTAAAATAAATAACTTAAATAAAATAATTTAAAATTTAAAAAATAACAACCTAAGTATAACAACCCAAACAAATAATTTAAAATTTGAAAATAACAACCTAAGCAAATAATAATTTATAATTTATAAATATAAATTTAAAAATTTCTAGTGAACACTTAAACAAATAAACTTCCAGACTCAACGTATGAGTGACACGTCAGCATATAAGCTCCCTATTTATATTACTATAAAGATTCTATTATATAAAAATAAGATTTCTACACTTAATGATAGAGCTGACGTGACATACTCTAAAAAGTGTTTTTCAATTTAATTATTTTAACTCATTCAATACAATTTATTATAATAACTTAACTATATCAATTAATTAATTTGATTAGATATTTAAATATTAATATAATTTATTATAATTTATATTACTTAATTAATTATACTACATTAATTGTAATTCGTTATATTATTTAATTGGTTCATTTATTTATAAAGTTTAAAATAAAATAAATAATTTGTTTATTCTAATTAAATTTATTAAATTTAATTATATATTATATATGAATTAAGAATAATTTATAAATCACTTTATATTATAATATTTAATAAATAATTTGTAAATCACTTTATATTATATATGTATTAACAAAATATTATATATGTGTTAATGTGTTAATTAAATATTATATACATATGAAAAAATGAATATAAAGGTGATTTATATAGTATTGATAATATTTAATTAAGAACGGTAAATTTTTTTTTATTTTCGTATCATATAATATTGATAATGATAATATTATTATATAGTATTATATAGAATTGATAATATGCTATAAGGAGAAAACTTATTCATATTCCATATTCTATTCCAACTCGCTAACCTATCAAAACTCTCTTTTTGAGTCTTCTCTTTTCTAGCAAGTAGAGACGCTAGCGATGGAGAACGGCGTCTTCGGACCGACAACTTCAGAACGGCGACATAAGAACTTTGAAGATGAGAAGACTGGTTGCTCCTACGGTAACGAGATGACAACGGGATTTTGCCAGCGAGGAGGTCTAGGTCGATCGGAGATGTTAATGTGATCAGAGGAGGTAGATAGCGAACCGGCAAGTGGAAACTTTCACTGATGTTGTCGTCATTCAAATCGCCGTTACATCGGGACGCTTTCTATCTGTAACTGATGAAGGTAAGCTGCTGCAAGGAAGGCATGGATTCAGATCTTATTTTCATACCCTTTTTACTCTCTACCTTTTGATTTGCTAATATTTATGATATAGAATTAGTGTTTTATTTTCAATTTAAATCTTTTTTTGTTTTTTGAATCATCAAAACAGATTTTTTCTTCTTTTGGGTTATGGAGGATCTGTGATTTTGGATGCCCTCCAATTTTAAAAGGGATAAGTATTGTTTTGGTCCCTAACGTTGATGGTCAGAATCGAAACCGTTCCCAACATAATTTTTGATATAGAATCATCCTTAACGTTTTTTTCGTATTAAAATTATCCTTTTATTTTTTTTGGACAAAAATACCCTCACCACTATCAGTACCTTTACCTCCTCCACCAACACTAGCACCAGCACCAGCACCACCACCAGCACCACCACCAACACCAACACCAACACCAATACCAACACCAACACCACCACCACCAACACCAATACCAACACCACCACCACCACCACCAGCACCAACACCAACACCACCAGCACCAGCACCAGCACCAGCACCAGCACCAGCACCAACACCAAACCAAGAAGCAGAAACAGATGCAAAAACTCAAACACAAAACCAAGAAGCAGAAGTAGAAGAGGCCAAAGCAAAAGAAGCAGAAGCAGAATCGGGAATCCGGAAGCAAGAAGCAAGAAGTAGAAGCAGCAGAAGCAAAAAGCGAGGTGCAGAAGCAAAAAGCAAAATCAGGAAAGGAAGAAAGCAGAAGCAAGATTCAGAAGCAGAAAGCGAGGTACAGATGAAGCGGCGAGGTGGCGAGGTTGCAAGGTGGCGGCAGTGGCTCACGTCTCCTCTCTCCTTCGCGATTCCCAACGGCAACGGCCACGACGACGGCGACGGCAGCTCCAAGCTTCGCCGCCGTCGTCCCCCTCCCCCCTTTCCCCTTCCCCCTTTCCCCACCCTCGCGTCCTTTCCCCTCCCCTCCAACACACGCGTTGTTTTATTTTATTTTTTTAAATTTATAATTTTTTATTAAAGTAGGGGTAGTTTAGGAATAAAATTAAAAAATTTATTAAAAATGACGATTTTAATACGAAAAAAACGTTAAGGATGATTTTATATCGAAAATTACGTTGGGGACAGTTTTGATTCTGACCCTCAATGTTAGAGACCAAAATAATACTTATCCCATTTTAAAATTATTTACCTGAAAATATACCTCTTTGTAGATACTATAAAAGTCTAAGAGGTGTGGTCCTACAATTTTACCGTGAGTGTCTTGCTAGAATTTATGTTTACTTTTATTTTTGTCACTAGAGAAAAAATGGTTAAGCGATATGATTTGTTGGAGATGATTGCACCACCAAAAGAATATTGGAGAATTTATGTCAAAGTGATCAAACTTTGGTCACTACCAAGATTCAAATACCCCATATCCATTAGCTCCATTGAAATGGTGTTGATGGATGAGTATGTAGCTCTAATTTTATTCATACACACAATTGTTTCTCTACTTTCATACACTTAATCTATATTTTCTGATAATTCTGATAAGATTTTCTGGTTTCAATTTTAAGGTGATCGATGCTCATGAATTATACAATGTCTGGTGCAAGGATTATTGCTTCAATACTTTCATACACTTAATCTATATTTAAAGTTTATAGCTTTGAATTTTGATATAAACTCTGTGATAATTTTATAATTCTTTTGTGGTGAGATGATGCATATATATACAATGTATTGCATTCATTTTGGTTGCTCTAATTAGAAAAAGACTCTTGCCAATAGCCATCTTTCAAACAATTTATATAATCAGAATTAAACTAAACATAATTTTTCTAAATGGCCAGAAACATGCACAGGTTTTATGCATTGTTTGCAGATTAAAAGTTTAATAGTTTAGTAATAATTTTTAAAAAATTTTGGTTTTGTACACAATATAGACCAATAAAATATGCTAAAATGAGATTTGGTTTTATTTATAGTCGAGGTGCTTATTTGAATAACAATGCTTATTAAATTTGAAATTCTCTTCTCATTGAGCTATCCATGATTACTTTCAAAGTGTACCTTTAGTCTCGGTGGTCAGTTCTCTAATATTCGCCATTACATGATTTGAAGTAGTTGTACCCTGCTATGTTAGCTCTTTGTTTTGAGATATATAGTTTTTAATTTTTATTCAATTTGTTGTTTTTTTTGTGTTATTTTTTTGTTACTTTTGAATATTGAGTTTGTTTTTACTTTACATAGCCACTAGCAATATCAGTTTAGGTAGAATTTAATAAAATGAATATTTTAATTAATTGAATGTAATGTCAATTTTTTAAATTATTCAGTTATTTTTGTTGAAAGAAATATTTTATATAAATTTTATTTGTTTATTTAGTTGAACTTTATTATTACTATGTGTAGATAGTGAATAATAAAATATTTTGCTTTGAAAAAAAATAGAGAACAACTATGCATACTTCTGTAGGTAAGGATCTGATATCTATGTTCGAATCATTCATATCGGAGGAAGCTGTGTATGTTTTTGCATACTTTAGAGTTACCAATAACTGTGGATTATACCGCACAACATCACATTATTTTCGATTATTTTTTCAAGCAAGGACTACTGTCTTACCCTCTTTCTGCGATGCAATACCGTTATATGGTATTAAGTTGGTCCTTTTTAGAAATATTATGGGATACTCATCTCAACATCCTTTTTTAGTTGGTAAGTGTATGGTTTAAGAAAGTATATAAGTTTATTTTTCTTTTGTCTTATGACAAAATGTTACAAAGATGGGTGATTTGTGCACAATCTTCTGTTTGATATTTATTTTAGACATTGTTAGAGTTATGATCGGTGTAGAGGGTGAGAGGAAATACGTAAAGGGTGACAAACTTATTGACATGTTGGTCATTTATATTGAGAATGACGGGTGCGTTTTTTCGATGCCCTTACTCTACCTTTAATATATTTATATAAGCAAGTTTTTTTATTTTCAAGACAGATTTTTTCTTCTTTTGAGTTATGGTAGATCTGGGATTTTGGATGTCCTCCAATTTTAAAATTATTTTTCTGAAAATATACCTCTTTGTAGATACTTTAAAAGCCTAAGAGGTGTGGTCCTATAATCTTACCGTGCGTGTCTTGCTAGAATTTACGCTTGCTCTTATTTTGGTCACTAGAAAAAAATGGTTGGGCGATATGATTTGTTGGAGACGATTGCACCGCCAAAAGAATATTGGAAGATTCATGTCAGAGTGTTCAAACTTTGGTCGCTACCAAGATTCAAAGACCCCAAATCCATTAGCTCCATTGAAATGGTGTTGATAGATGAGCATGTACCTCTAATTTTATTCACACACACAATTATTTCTCTACTTTCTTACACTTAATCTATATTTTTTGATAATTCAAATGAGATTTTCTGGTTTCAATTTTAAGGTGATTGATGATCATGAATTATACAATGTCTGGTGCATAGATTATTGCTTCAATACTTTCATACACTTGATCTATATTTAAAGTTTATAGCTTTAAATTTTGATATAAATCCTGTGATAATTTTATAATTCTTTTGTGGTGAGATGATGCATACATATACAATGTATTGCGTTCATTTTGGTTGATCTGATTAAAAAAAAAACTCTTGCCAATTGCCATCTTTCAAATAATTTATGTAGTTAGAATTAAACTAAACATAATTGTTCTAAATGGCCAGAAACATGCACAGGTTATATACATTGTTTGTGAATTAAACATTTAATGTTTTAGTGGTTTAGTAATAATTATTAAAAGTTTTTGGTTTTGTACACAATATAGACCAATGAAATATGCTGAAATGACATTTGGTTTTATTTATAATTGAGGTGTTTATTTGAAAAACAATGCTCATTAAATTCAAAATTCTCTTCTTATTGAGCTGTCCATGATTACTTTCAAAGTGTATCTTTAGTTTCATAAGTCATTTTTCTAATGTTCGCCCTTACATGGTTTAAAGTAGTTGTACCCTACTATGTTAGCTTTTTTTTGTTTCGGGATATATAGTTTTTAATTTTGATTCAATTTGGTATTTTTTGTGTTATTTTTTTTTTTTTGCTTTTGAATATTAAGTTTGTTTTTACTTTACATAGCCAATAGCAATATCAGTTTAGGTAAAATTTAATAAAATAAACATTATAATTAATTGAACGTAATGTTAATTTTTTAAATTATTCAGTTATTTTTGTTGAAAGAAATATTTTATATAAATTTTGTTTGTTTATTTAGTTGGACTTTATTGTTACTGTGTGTAGATAGTGAAAAATAAAATATTTTGTTTTGAGAAAAAATAGGGAACAACTATACATCTTTTGTAGGTAAGAATCTAATATCTATGTTTGAATCATTGATATCGGAGGGAGCTGTGTATGTTATTACATACTTTGGAGTTAGCAATAACTGTGGATTGTACTGCACAACATTACATCATGTTCGATTATTTTTTCAAGCAATGATTACTCTCTTACCCTCTTTCTGTTATGTAATACTGTTATATGGTATTAAGTTAGTCCCTTTTAAAAAAATTATGGGATACTTTTCTCAACATCCTTTTTTAGTTGGTAGCGTATGCTTTAAAGCAAGTATATAATTCATTTTTCTTTTAGTTTTATGACAAAATATTACTAAGATGGATGATTTGTGCACAATCTTCTGTTTGATATTTATTTTAGACGTTGCTGGAGTTATGACCGTTATAGAGGATGAGAGAAAATATGTGAAGGATGACAAACTTATTGACATGTTGATCATTCAAATTGAAAATGACGCATGCATTTTTTCGATGTCCTTACTCAGCACTTATTATGTTTATATAAGCAATTTTTTATTTTCAAGACAGATTTTTTCTTCTTTCGGGTTATGGAGGATCTGTGATTTTGCATGCCCTCAAACGAAGCCCTTCTATATTCATATGTAATTATGAATTGAATCTTGATGAATGACTAACGAAATTGAATCAAGAAAACTCTAAAAGAAAAGAATGGTTCCGTAGTTATTCTAGGTACTATTGCCTGTAACGTAGGTTTAGCAATTTTAGAACCATCAATGATTGGGGAACCTGCGGATCCATTATTAATTAAGAATTTTGTATATAGCTAGAACGACCTTCACAAATTGCAAATACTAATAAATTTTAAAATTATTTACCTAAAAATATTTCTCTTCGTAGATACTTTAAAAGCCTAAGTGGTGTGGTCTACAATCTTACTATGCATGTCTTGCTAGAATTTAAGTTTGCTCTTATTTTTGTTACTAGAGAAAAAATAGTTAGGTGATATGATTTGTTACAGATGATTGCACCGCCAAAAGAATGTTGGAGGATTCATGTTAAAGTGATCAAACTTTGGTCGCTACCAAGATTCAAAGACCCCAAATCCATTAGCTCCATTGAAATGGTGTTAATGGATGCGCATGTACCTCTAATTTCATTAATATACACAATTGTTTCTCTACTTTCATACACTTAATCTATATTTTCTGTTAATTCTGAAAAAGATTTTTTGGTTTCAATTTTAAGATGATTGATGCTCATGAATTACACAATGTTTAGTGTATGGATTATTGCTTTAATACTTTCATACACTTTATTTATATTTAAAATTTATAGTTTCGAATTTTGATATAAACCCTGTGATAATTTTATAATTCTTTTGTGTTGAGATGATGCATACATATACAATATATTGCATTCATATTGGTTGCTCTGATTAAAAAAAAAAAACTCTTGCCAATGGCCGTCTTTCAAATAATTTATATAGTCAGAATTAAACTAAACATAATTTTTCTAAATCGCCAGAAATATGCACGGGTTATGTACATTGTTCGTGAATTAAAAGTTTAATGGTTAGTGGTTTAGTAATAATTATTAAAAGATTTTGGTTTTGTACACAATATAGACCAATGAAATATGCTGAAATGAGGTTTGGTTTTATTTATAGTTGAGGTATTTATTTGAATAACAATGCTCATCAAATTTAAAATTCTCTTCTCATTGAGTCGTCCATGATTATTTTCAAAGTGTACCTTTAGTCTCGGTAGTCAATTCTCTAATGTTCGCCCTTACATGGTTTGAAGTAGTTGTATCCTATTATGTTAGCCTTTCTTTGTTTCGACATATATAGTTTTAATTTTCATTCAATTTGTTTTTTTTTTGTGTTATTTTTTTTGTTGCTTTTGAATATTAAATTTGTTTTTATTTTACATAGCCACTAGCAATATCAGTTTATGTAGAATTTAATAAAATAAACATTCTAACTAATTGAACATAATGTCAATTTTTTAAATTATTCAGTTATTTTTGTTTTAAAGAAATATTTTATATACATTTTGTTTATTTATTTAGTTGGACTTTATTGTTACTATGTAGATAGTGAATAATAAAATATTTTGCTTTGAAAAAAAAGGAACAATTATGCATACTTCTGTAGGTAAAGATCTGATATCTATGTTCGAATCAGTGATGTCAGAGGGAGCTTTGTATGTTTTCGCATACTTTGGAGTTAGCAACAAATGTGGGTTGTACCGCACAACATTACATCATTTTCGATTTTCTTTTTAAACAAGGACTATTGTCTTACCCTCTTTCTGTGATGCAATACCGTTATATGGTATTAAGTTGGTTCCTTTTAGAAAAATTATGAGATACTCTCCTCAACAGCCTTTTTTGGTTGGTAAGGTATGGTTTATAGCAAGTATATAAGTTTATTTTCTTTTGTTTTTATGAAAAAATATATCTAAGATGGGTGATTTGCGCACTCTTCTATTTCATATTTATTTTAGACGTTGTTGGAGTTATGACCGGTGTAGAGGGTGAGGAAAAATATGTGAAGGGTGGCAAACTTATTGACATGTTGGTCATTCATATTGAGAAGGACGGGTGCGATTTTTCGATGCCTTTACTCAACACTTAATATGTTTATATAAGTAATTTTTTATTTTCATGATAGATTTTTCTTCTTTTGGGTTATGGGGGATCTGTGATTTTTTATGTCCTCTAAATTTTAAATTATTTACCTAAAAATATACCTCTTCGTAGATACTTTAAAAGCTTAAGAGGTGTGGTCCTACAATTTTACCGTGCGTGTCTTGTTAGAATTTATGTTTGTTCTTATTTTTGTCACTAGAAAAAAAATTGTTAGAAAATATGATTTGTTGGAGATGATTGCACCGCCAAAAGAATATTGGAGGATTCATGTCAAAATGATCAAACTTTGGTTGCTACCAAGATTTAAAGACTCCAAATCCATTAGCTTCATTGAAATGGTGTTGATGGATGAGCATGAACCTCTAATTTTATTCACACACACAATTTTTTCTCTGCTTTATTTTTTGGTTTCAATTTTAAGATGATTGATGCTCATAAATTATATAAATGTCTGGTGCATAGATTATTGCTTCAATACTTTCATACACTTGATCTATATTTAAATTTTATAGCTTTAAATTTTGATAAAAACCGTGATATTTTTATAATTCTTTTGAGATGAGATGATGGATACATATACAATATATTTCGTTCATTTTGGTTGCTCTGATTAAAAAAAAAAAACTCTTGGCAATGGCCATCTTTCAAACAATTTATAAAGTCAGAATTAAACTAAACATAATTTTTCTAAATAGCCAGAAACATGCACGGGTTATATACATTGTTTGTGAATTAAAAGTTTAATGGTTTAGTAGTTTAGTAATAATTATTAAAAATTTTTGGTTTTGTACACAATATAGACCAATAAAATATGATAAAATGAGGTTTGGTTTTATTTATAATTAAGGTGCTTATTTGAATAACAATGCTTATTAAATTTAAAATTCTCTTCTCATTGAGTTGTCCATGATTACTTTCAAAGTGTATATTTAGTCTTGGTGGTCAGTTCTCTAATATTTGCCCTTACATGTTTGAAGTAGTTGTACCCTGCTATGTTAGTCTTTCTTTATTTTGAGATATATAGTTTTTAATTTTGATTCTTGTTGTTTTTTGTGTTATTTTTTTTATTGCTTTTGAATATTGAGTTTGTTTTTACTTTACATAACCACTAGCAATATTAGTTTAGGTAGAATTTAATAAAATAAAAATTCTAATTAATTGAACGTAATGTCAATTTTTTAAATTATTCAGTTATTTTTGTTGAAAAAATTATTTTATATAAATTTTGTTTGTTTATTTAGTTGGACATTATTGTTGCTGTGTGTAGATAGTGAATAATAAAATATTTTGCTTTGAGAAAAAATAGAGAACAACTATGCATGCTTCTGTAGGTAAGGATCTAATATCTATGTTCGAATCATTGATATCAGAGGGAGCTGTGTATGTTTTTGCATACTTTGGAGTTAGCAACAATTGTAGGTTATACCGCACAATATCACATCATTTTCGATTATTTTTTCAAGCAAGGACTACTATCTTACCTTCTTTCTGTGATGCAATACCGTTATATTGTATTAAGTTGGCCCCTTTTAGAAAAATTATGGGATACTCTCCTCGACATCAAGTTTTGGTTGTAAGTGTATGGTTTATAGCAAGTATATAAGTTGATTTTTCTTTTGATTTTATGACAAAATATTACTAAGATGGGTGATTTGTGCACAATCTTTCTGTTTGAAATTTATTTTAGACATTACTGGAGTTAGGGTCGGTGTAGAAGATGAGAGGAAATATGTGAAGGATGGCAAACTTATTGACATATTTGTTATTCATATTGAGAATGACATGTGTATTTTTCCATGTCCTTACTCTGCACTTAATATGTTTATATAAGCAATTTTTTCTGCAGCTTAAAACTTAATGTTGTTGTTCTTGGAGAGATGGTGGACTGAATCAAGAGTTTTGTAGTAGTGGATGAGCAGCAGTTGCTGGTGGTTATTTTTAAATTTGCAAGAGTAAAGACTTTTTGAGGTATGTGAGGATTTGATCAGTATCAAATGGTTATATCTTATTGTAGCTATCTTTACTAATTACTGAGACGTGATTCAATTAGAATTTTTTAGTTTTTAAATTTTATGGTGTGATACTACATGTAATAGTAATTTTTTTTGTTTTTAATTTTTAGGTTGTGATACTACATGTAGTGGTAATAAAATTATAAGTACTATGTTTTGTGATTTAATATTTTTTATCATGTAAAATTGTGGTAATATTAAGAAACATTCTAGACAAATATAATAGTTTGGCAAAGAATTTTTGCTATGCAAGAGATAGGTATCAACAGAAAAATTGCACAAACATAAAGCTTAAGTTGATTAGTAAAAGGACTACAGATGGCAGAAAATACAACTTGCCATCTGCATCTGAAGTGACTGCGTTGATTGTTGGCGATGTCGAACAACTAAGCAAAGATAGAGATATTATTATAGAGTCAAACTAAAAAGCTCCAATCGATTGATATTTTTCACCCATCTTATTTAGCCTTGCAATATCCATTGTTGTTTTCGTATGGGAGGATGGGTTTCATTTGGGTATTGCAACATCAGATTCTATCTTTGCTAAGCATACAAAGGAAAACAAAACAATCACTTTGCGACAATTCTTCGCTTTTCACCTACAGAAAAGGACGGGTGAATCTCCGTAAATTCTAAGATCAAAGAGATTATTCCAACAGTTTTTAGTGGATGCCTACACAATGGTATTATCAGAGAGGTTAAAATTCTTTAGGTATAAACAACCACAGTTAAGGGTTGATAAATACAAATGTCCATATGAAAGTCTTATAAACAGAAATGTTGTAAGATCTAGAATTTTTGAAAAAATTTATTATAAATTAATTTTACATTCAGTTATTTATTTATAGTTTCAGTTTCAAAAACTATTTTATTGACGATAATTAAAAGTAGTTTTGATTAACTGAAATTGAAATAAATTAAGCTTTCTATTCAAACTTTATAATTATTGAGTATCTTTTTATTTACAACTTAGAGTTTTAGAATTTCGAAAATAATGAAAATTTTATATAATTTAATTTAAATAATTGAGATTTTAGAATTTAATACTCTAATTTTTATAAATAAAGAAAATTAATTATATTATATTATATTTTAAATTAGAATACTTATTTAGAAATAATTTGCAACTTGATGAATAAACGGTATTTTCATATATAATTATTATTTGGTTAAATTAGGTTTTTAATTTACTACTCTACCCTCCAATGTTACCAAATTACCTACATTAGCCATAAAATTCTTAATTTCCACTTTTTTTCCAAAATTAAACCCTAACCCTAGTTTTTCACTCACACTCTTCCTCACTCAATACACACAACACACTCAACAGCAGCAATGGCTGCAATAAGAAACAAAAAAACAAAGAAAGGGAAAAGAGGGAATGGGGACAGCAAAGGAGAAGGGAGATCGGTGAGGGAAAAGAGAAGAGGGAGGAGCTACGCCACCATCACCGAGCTTGGGCTTGTCCTTCATGCCCCGTCGCATCACTCCCCAGCCGCGTCTAGCCCACCACCAGTCGCCGCCGTCGTGTGTTGCTGTTGAAGGAGGAGGAGCGTGAACCAGAGCCATGGAAGGGAGAAGCAGAGCGCGCGCAGAGGAGGAGAAGCCGCCACTACCGTCGCATCCTGCCGCCGTCGCCACTGCTGAGGTCACCGTCGTCGCCATTGAAGCCGAAGAGAGAGAGAGAGAGAGAGAGAGAGAGAGAGAGAGTTCGCAAAGAGTGAGAGAGAGACGGGTGGGAGATTGATGCGTGTGAGAGGAGGCGAGCCATCGCTGTCACTGTCGTGTGTGGATTCGCCGCCGTGCCCAACCGCCGTCACGTGTGGAGTCGCCGCTGTTGGAGGTGGGTGGCCGAGCCTCTGCCGCCGGAGAACCCCGCTGCCGTTGCCAGAAAACACTGACGGTAAGGCTTTTAAGTTTGGCTTCTGTTCTTATGGATTCAGGGAAGATTATTGACGCTGCGTGATTGTTACAGTCGCTATTGCCGGAGTTCTGGTCGTTGCTGTCGCTTGGGATGACTGCCGGGGCTGCCGCCAAATCGGTTCAGAAATCGCCGCTATTTCGTTTTCTTATTATAGTAAGTATTTATGTTTCGAAAACTCCTGCGTTAGTATTTTGTTATGTTTGGTTTAAGACGCTGAGGTTTGGTGACGTAGGTTCGAGTTTTAACTATTGTATGTCACTTTTAAGTTGCTGAGGTTGCTGCGAGAGTGGTGAGGGGCTAAGGTTGCGGTTGTCGTCGATTTTGGGCTGAGAAAAATGAGTTCCGTTGACGTGTTTGGTCTATGGTTTCGACTTGTCGAGGTAGGACTTTTTCTAGAAAGCTATTTTATATTTTGGAATTGTTATAAATAGATATTGATGTGAAAATTATATTTTTTTGTGATTGTATAAGTCTTATGTATTGTTTGGCTGTTTTGGATGAATATGATTGTTGTTTGAATTAATTATTGACTGATTTTGCTAAACTGGTAGTTGCTGAATTAATTCCTTAAATTTTTGAAAATGAGTTTGATTTGTAGAAAGTGATTTGATTTTGAATCGGTTTCATTGAGATATGAATTGTTGGAATTAGCTTGATTTTGAACTGATTTGGTATTGAACCCGTTGGAAAGGGTTGTGGAATGGTTTGGTTGGGATCCGAAAAGGGTGGCAAAGTACAAGTTTTAGGGGAGGTGCTGTCGAAATTTTTATAAAATTTGAGGATTTGTTTGAAATGTTATTTAGAAAAATAAGAATTTAAGAATTATATTATTTTACTTGAAGTATTTAAGAAAATAATGAATTATATTTTGAATTGAATTATTTAAAGGAAATTGGACTTTGATTCAATAATTGCGTTTGTGATGTTTTGGAAGGAGTCAGAGAATTAGTTTTTAAGAGTGAACCTGAAAGTGGTTTTGATTTAAATGGATTGGTTTCGTTTCAAGTGAATTGTTTTTGAATTGGGTTTGGGACTTGTGACTTATATGATTCGGTTTTATAATAAATTCTGTTTCCATTCATTAAAAACAAGAAGCTATGATTTTAAGAGATTTCAATAAATTTTTAAGGAATTGAGATAGGTTGTTCTCCCCTAAAGTCTTGAGACTCTGCTGTGAAATTTCATTACCAAATTCTAATTTAAAATGAATGATTTTCATGACTTTTGGAAGAGATTTACAATTGATATAATTTTGAAGTTGTTTGGAGTTTCAAAAAATGTTATCAAGGTAATGGGTTTTTGGTTTTAAAGGAAATTGATTTGAGAAATTGATTTGAGTATGTGGTTGTGAAATGCATTGTTCACCGTTGTAGGGGCTGTGGCAGTCTCCCGCCTACGTTCAGATGTGAAGGCTATGGCAGTCTCCCGCTCATGTAACATGCATTGATTAAAGTTGCTATGCGCCTTTGGCAAGGGCTGTGGCAGTCTCTCGCTTGTCTGAGGTAGCAGTGCTGGTGTAGGGGCCGAGGCAATCTCCTGCCTACGTTAAAATGTGAGGGCTGTGGCAGTCTCCCACTCACATAACCTTTTTGCTGCCAAAGTGAACTCGGGCACTATAACCCGAAAGAGTGTGCCGGGCACTATAACTCGCGGGGCACAAGACAAATTAAGAGTGAGCATGGAACTATATTCCTGGTCGTGGCAGAAAGGCAACATCACCGGAGATGTGTCGGGTTGGCAGTTTGAACCGACAAGTGATATCACGAGCCAATAAGATAAACATTCATCATATGCATCTATGTGATATTGTTTGGGTGTGCATATTGTAATTGGTTTGCCTATGTGAATAATTATGTTTACTGCTAATTGCTATATTTGATGTAACTGTTTTGTTTGGGTTTGAACCTCTCTATTTGTGTTTGTAACTGAAATTGGTTGGACTGTGGTGAATTGGATGTTGTTTGAGTTGTTTGGACCTGAGGCCATGATTGATTATGTGATGGGCCGAATGCCGTGTTTGGTTTAAGTTTTTGGTTTAGTAAAGTATGAAAAATCAAGCTGGTTCAGTATAGACTTAATGAACCTATGCTTGGAACAGTTTGGACATTCATACTGTCTAGAAAAACTTTTAATATTTGGTACAAATGGTTTTGGGTTTCGAAGAATAAACAGATTTCTCTTTTAAAAAGGATTTCGGATTTTTGAATATAAACCTTTGGTTTTGAAACGATACATAAGGCGAACAACAGTCACTGTACTCTGAAAACAGTTTTATTTTACGTATCTTATTATAGCAATTCTGTAACTCTATAGTGAGAACCAGCGAGGATAACGTTCTCACTCCCCTACAGGTGTTTCCTTTTCAGGATACGGATGAAGAGGTTTCGAAGAGTTTATTTTTGTTTCTGTTTATATGATGTATTGTATTGTTTTAGATATTATGTTTTCCCTCGCATTTATCTTTATACATTTTGTAAAAAGGATAGGCTTTGAATTATGTAATGCTAGTATAACAATATTATATATATATACACATATTTTGTTAAGTGTCATATATGTTTTGTGAGTATGTATTTATGTTTTCAACTAAAAGTCTTTTGAAAGGTTATACGGTTTAAGTTTTAGTTAGGCTCTTATCTTAGTATTAAATGTATTTAGAGTCTTTGTAATATTTGAGCTATCAGAGTGGCGCAGCCGGAAGCGTGACATTCTAATAGTGAGGGCATTACAGATGTAGATGCTGCAAGGCTTGGCAAAAGAATCATTCTTCCCAATACTTTTACCGGTGGACCTAGGTACATGATGAATAATTGCAAAGATGCATTTGTAATTTGTAGATATACAGGATATTCTAGCTATTTTATCACTATGACCTGTAACCCTGAATGGGATGAGATAAAAAAAGAAGTGACTCCTATTTGATTGATGACTTAAAAGAGGGAAAAATATTTGGCAAAATTTTGGGATGTAAGTCTGTGTTTGTGCAACACCTTATTAAAATCTTATGTTGTAATGTTTTACTCATTTGTCTTTTTTTATTTTCAGATGTTTGCACTAGAGTTTCAAAAGAAAGGGCTTCTACATACACATATCCTTTTATTCATGAGTAACGAGTTCAAGACACAAACACCATATGACATAGACAAATATATAACAGCTGAGATTCTTGATGAAAATGAAAGGCCAAATCTACATGAAACTGTTCAAAATTACATGGTACATGGTCCATGTAGTCTGTACAACAAGAATTCACCTTGCATGAAGAATGGATCTTGTTCAAAGTTTTATACCAAAGAGTTTAGGCAGCGAACACTTATTGATGAAGCCGGGTTTCCCAAATATAGGCCTACTGATAATGGTCGAACTGTGAAGAAAAGGGAATGTATACTAGACAATAAGTTCATTGTTCCGTATAACCTAGAATTGTTGCTCAAGTGAGTGCCATATAAATGTGGAATATACATGCCAAACAAGTTCTATTAAGTATCTGTTTAAGTATGTACACAAGGACAATGATTGCGTAACAGCTACCTTATACAACACTGATGATTCGTCAGAAGCCACACAAGTTGTTGATGAAATTAGGAATTACTACGATTGTAGGTACATTTCGGCATGTGAGGCAGTCTGGCATTTATTTGGATATGAAATCCAAGAGAAAGAACCAGTTGTGATTAGACTTCCATTCCATTTGGAGGATGAGCAACTTGTGGTTTATAGTGAAACTTCTAATGTGAATGATATCATCGAAAGAGCAGTATCTCATAAGTCAATGTTTTTGGAGTGGATGGCGGCGAACATGTCATATTCCTATGCTCGAAGTCTGACTTATGCTGAGTTTCCAACCAAGTTTATTTGGAAGGACGATGCTTCAAAGTGGTTTCCTCGAAAGCAAGGCTTTGCAATTGGAAGGTTGACTCATGTACATACAGGTAATGACGAGTTTATATTCAATTTTGATCTTATTTATTTGATGATTTAAATTTAAAATCTTAACAGCATGTACCCCACGTCTATTTTATTTGATTTATCTACACTAGAAAACAAATATTCTAATAACTTTCAACAGTTATAATCTAATACTCTGTAGATTATACAATTTTAGAATTGTGCTCTATTTTTTAGAAAAAATAATTTTATGCGCATGTGTAGCTACATAATAATTGAAATCGTGTAGCCTAATCCATTTAGCAACTTAGAAGTAGGATTTTAACCAAGTTTTTTTTTTGCAGCAAATACCAAAGAATATTACCAACGACTTCTCTTGAATACTCAAAGAGGATGTATGAATTTTCGAGATATAAGAACAGTAGGAGAAACAATTCATGCTACTTATAGATATGCATGCTTCGCTCTTGGACTCTTGCAAGATGACAGAAAATTTATGGATGCAATTAAGGAAACAAGCTCGTGGGCCTCAAGATCATATGTTAGGAGGTTGTTTGTCATTCTATTAACATCCAACAATATCTCAAGACCAGAATATGTCTGGGATAAATATTGGCATGAACTCTCATATGATATTTTGTATCGACAAAGAACCATGATGAACATGAGGGGTGAGTTTTATTAATTGCAATTATTAAGGTCCTTCATTATTGATCATTTTTAGTTTGATTGAATTTTTACAGTATCGTATAATATGCAGAGTTAACTATGTCAGACGATGAGATTAAGCAGCTGTGCTTAATGGATATAGACAATATCTTACATTCCTATGGTAAAATCTTGAAAGACTATCCTCCTATGCCTTTAGTTGTTAACCAAAAGGGTTATCAGGGAAGAGCTAAACTTTAACAGGGATGAGTTAAAGAAAAACGCCTCAAACATGTTAGCCATCGCAACACCTGAGCAGAAACATGCATTCGATAAAATTGTTACAGCTGTGTATTGTGATGAAGGATATTTTTTCTTTGTGTATGGTCATGGAAGTACTGGAAAAACATTTCTCTGGAGCCTTATGTCTGCTAAGATTCACTCAAGGGGTGATATTGTGTTAAACGTTGCTTCAAGTGGTATTACATCTTTACTTCTTTCCAATAGAAGAATGGCACACTCAAGGATCCTAATACTGCTGAATATAACTGAGAATTCTGTATGTAACATCAAACCTGGTTTTCCTAAAGCAATGCTGCTGTTAAAAGCCAAATTTATAATTTGGGATGAGGCTCCAATGGTTAGTAGGTACTGCTATGAAGCGCTTGATAAATGCTTGAGTGATATCATGAGGTTTTATCCAATATATAACAAAGATTTGCCCTTTGGAGGAAAAGTGGTTGTACTAGGTAGAGACTTTAGACAAATCTTTCCTGTCATTCTACGAGGATCGAGAAAAGATATTGTTCATTCAATCGTTAATTTGTCTTACCTTTGGAAGTTTTGTCAGGTGCTCAAACTAACAAAAAATATGAGACTCTCTGTAGGAACAACTACTTCAGATCAAGATGAGACAGAGCAATTTGGTGAGTAGTTATTGAAAGTTAGTGATGGTATAATAGGTGACAATATAGATAGTGAATTTGAGATATGTCTTTCAAAAGATATTGTTATTCCTTCTTCGGACCAGGCATTTGATGAGTTGGTTCATTTTTCTTATCCAAATATTTTAAAAAACATGTCTTCAAAGAATTTTTTCAAAGCAAGGACTATACTAGCTCCCACGCTGGACATCATTGAAGAGGTCAACAATCATCTGATGGCTATCATTCCTGTTGGGAAATTACTGGATAGTATAAATTGCTCTAATTTGCCTCCACATAAATTAATACTCAAGGTTGGTGTTCTGGTAATGTTACTGAGGAATATTGACCATTCTAGTGGTCTTTGTAATGGTACAAAGCTACAAGTTAGGAAGCTTGAAAATCATGTCATAGAATGTGAAGTTTTAACGGGTAACAACGTTGGTCATATTGCTTTGATTCTAAGAATGAATATGGTACCAACAAATGAAACTGTCCTAGTTAGATTTCAACGAAGACAGTTTTCCATAATAATATCGTTTGCCATAACAATTAATAAGTCTCAGGGACAAATTTTATCTCATGTTGGATTGTAGTTGTCGAAACCAGTTTTTACACATGGCCAACTATATGTGGCACTTTCAAGAATTAAGAGCAAGAGAAGTTTAAAAGTTTTACTTATGAATCACGTAAGAATGTCTGTAAATTTAACCATCAATGTTGTTTATAGAGAAGTCTTTGAAAAAATAGGATTCTAATGTAAATGTTTTAATTTTATTTTAAATTTTGTATCAAAATCAATGTATAATTATTTTACTTTAAAAAAATATAAAATGATGATTATTCACTATTTTTAAATTAAATTTTGATTTTGATAATAATTTTATAAATTTTTTGAAATAATAATTATTTTGTATATTTTTTCTTAAAATATTCAAACATATAAAAACTTTTTTTACTTTTATAAATTTTTCTGTGCTGAACATAGATTCATACACTAGTTTAATCTAAATTGTGAGATAGTTTGGGAGTGAAAATTAAATCATTTGAAATTTATACACAAAACAGATAATAAGATTTTGAGTTAGTTTGGTAAACTCCTAAAAAATAATTTTTTTTAAGTGATTCTTTTTAAAAAAAAAATTTAAAAATAAAAATAATTTTATGTTTAGATATCTAGTATAAAAATATTTTTATATTTAACAATTATGTTTGTGTCCAATAGTATAAAAGTATTTTTTTATTTATTATGTTAAAAATATTTTTTAAATAAAAAAATCTATTAAAAAATATAAATTATAGTTTTGGAAAAAATATTTTTTTAATATTTTTATTTTTATTACTAAAATTTTGCTAAACATATTAAAAAATAAAAAACATCTTTTTTTATCAACTTAATAACATTCAGATAAGCACTTAAAAGGGGTTGAAAATCGAAACTTTTAATTTGTATTAAATTAAAATTTAAAATTTTTTAAAGTTTAAATCGGTTTATCCAATTTCAATGTGATGAATTTAAAAAATATAAAACACGCAAATCGAATGAGAAGATTTACCTCCATCTCATGTTTTTGTGAAACTTAACTTCTTTCTGATCCAATGTATCTATCATTCTCTCCTCTCAACGTCATAAGCAAAATCATGCCTTATTTTATAGGTTTTGGCAGCAAAATTTAAGAATAAATAGGTATTTTGTAAGTTTTGCGAGAAACACCAAAAATATCACATGTAAAAAAAATTAACATCAAATATTAGTTACAATATATATTTTATATTTTAATATATATTAATTAATTTAATAACTAATTTTTAGTATATCTATAATAGATAATTTTATACATTCTATAAATATCATTAACAATTAATTTGTTTTAATTTTGTCAACCTAATATTTCAAATATGATACAATTATATTCTTAAGAGCTAAAACGGTTAATAGAAAAATACTGACATGTCGAATGTATTCTGATATCTATCTATTAATATATAATAGGAGAGTAGTAGGTTCAATGCTTGACAAGTGTATAGGCTAATTAATCAACAAGTGTTTTATTTAAATAATTGACAAGTGTCTTGCTAATTTTAAATTCAAACATAAAATATAATATAATAAATAATATAAACAAAAAGCAAGCAGGACAACAATTTCTCTGCACCCCTCACCTGCAAAAGCATTACAAGTAGATTTGAAAATACAAATTAGGATCAGAATTTGAACTTGCATTGAAACTAGAACAAGAGTGAACACATTTTAAATCAGGATTTTAAAAATCAAATCTTTCCTTGATTTTCTCTCTCTCGGATTTGTTTTCTCTATCATCTTCTTCGTCCCTATCGAGGAAGCTAGCGAGCAGTAGTAGAAAGTATTGATCAAGTGAGAGTGTTGAAACAAGCGAAGAAGGTGAAAGCAAGATCTGAGAAAAGAGGAGGCAGACAAGGAGAAGCGAGCTTCAGGAGCAGAGGCAAACAGAGCTTTCACAGTGGAGAAGAAGCTCTCATGCCAATGCCAAATATGGTTACTGCGGTATGTGTTTTTCCTACTGCTACTCGGTCATCGTTCTCTTTTACTATGTTATTCTTATTTAGAAGGCTCAACCAATTTGGATATAACTATTTAGGTTTCTTTTTCCTTGACCGTTGTCGGTTTCAAATGCACTAAACCTTGCTGCTGTCAGCGAAGAGGCAGCAGCTCGGTAGCAAGGTGGTGACGCCGGAAAGCTAACCGGTGGATATTCACCACTGGAGATGGAAGAGAAGAATGTTGGTGGATATCTTGCCATTGAAGATGTTATCGGCAGTGAGGCAAAGGTAAGCTTTTTTTTTATTTCAAAATAAAAAATTATTGTGTGTTTTTTTTCTAATCTTCTTCCGTTTTTATTTCAAAACATTTGTTTCTCTTCTTTTAGTTTGTTTCGTGTGTGTGTTTTTGGGTTTAGATCAGATCAAAGCAGGAGCTCTTTGCAAAGGCAAGCCACTAGAGAAGTACATGTATATCTTTTTCTTATTTCTTATGCTGATGGGATATAATACACTGTTATTTCTTCACCTAAAATTTTATTTTGATTTGTTTAAGCTTATTTGCTTCATTTTATCCTTTCGTTTTATGTTGTTTGCTTGCTTTATTGGTTTGTTGAACTATAAATTGTAGATCTAGCATCATATGGTTATGTTACCTTAGCTTCCTAATAATTGTGGTTAACGGGTTATAATTGTGTCCTACTTATTGATGGAGGGAAAGGACTTTTAAGATTATCAATTAAAAGATAAAAGAACTCCTCAATTTATGGAAAAAAGATATTCTTTTATAATTGTTCTGGGTCTTCTGTCTGTATGGTCATTTTTTATGCGAGAAAGATATTCTTTTAGGATTTATGAGTGAATTTTGCAAATGGATTATTTGAATAAATTGTGAACTGTAATCTTGCAATTGCGAATTTTCAATTGTGGATTGAATTTACATTCAAATAATTAACTAATTAAAAAAAAGAAATATTTTTAAGTGATGGAGATTCTAGCTGCATATTAAACATACAGTAGCTGCTGTTTTTAGATGAATGAGTAGCTTTATATGTTGAGATTTTCACCTGAAAATCCTTACAAAAGACTACTAATTTCACCTGAACAATTTTTGATATTAGTTGTTTAACACTCTGATTGGTTAAAACGTACTTTCTCTTCCAAATTTTCAGAAAGCAACGTTGGTAGTTTCCATACTTTGATCTGTTTGTATATATATAATGCTTTGCTGTAAACATAGCCTTTCAATTTTCTCAGCTCTTTTCTTCTAACAAGTGACAACCAACAATGGCAGCATCTTCTTCTAGCACCTTCTACACCAACCTCAAGTTTTGCACCAAATTCAACAACAGCAACAGCAACTTGAACCGAAGGTACATTTTATTATTTTCTCTTTGCTAAAGATATGAAACTATTGAATTTAACTACCTATTTTCTGAAATTTCTGAAGTTGAAACCTTTTTACCATTTTGAAGGGAACTCATATTAAGAAGCAATGAAATAGCAACAGTTGGTGCTATCTTCAATTTCAATTTCAGGTAATCCCTTTTCTATGTTTTTTTCCCCTGTTTATCATTATCACCATTGAAAGTTGTTCAATTTTTTTATATTATAATTATTTTCATACAAATTTGGAATATCTTAATTTAAGATTTTATATTTTTCCTTATTGCATATTTGTGCAGTGAAAAAAACTTGATTTTCTTGGTGTGCTGAAAAATTCTGCATCTTTAACATGATTTTCCATTTGTTTAAATTTTTGATTTTATATGTGTTGATAATTTGTGTTTTGTTATTTTTGAATTAAGGTAAGGTCGTGTGTCGTTCATTTTGATTTGAGGAAAAGGATTTGATTTTGGAAATTTTCTGTGGTGATTATCAGGCTTCTTTCCTTTGATTTATGCCTTTATTTGCTCTAATTTTGTATTATGGTTTGTTTCTTTCTTACATATGCAGTGTGCCTTCTCATACAAATGGGATGAACCATTTTGCTCATTCTTTTAAAAAATTTAGAAACAATTTCATTCTTCATTTAAAATATTGAGAAAAGGACAATCCCATTTCCATTCCCAGAATTGATGTCATTACTTGATCAAATCGAGATGCCCTTGATTTTTCCTTATTATGAACTATGAAGTTTATGATTGACGTCAAATAAGAAATTTTCATAACTGCGTAATTTGCTATATTTATTAGAGATTTTATAAGAATGAAAAATATCTAGCACTTTTGATAGTATATGGGCAAAACATCTAGAGAGGAGTAAAAATTTATTTCCTTTCAATAGATCTCCAAAGTTGAATTATTTTTTAAAAATTATGTCTTTTTGTTTAATCTGCTTCAATTCTCTTTTTTTTTTCTTTTTTCTCATAGTTGATTCAGATAATTAATTTTGGCAGGGAATGTAAGTGGAGGACGGAGTGTTCCAGCACCAAAAGCATCTCTTGAGGCTTGGCAACGATTATTATGATGTTCTTAAAGGAAAATAAGAATGTTGCTGCTTTGACAACTAAATCTAAAGTTAGAAAGTAGTCAGTTTTGAAAAGGGCTGAAAAATCCTTCAGAAAAGAGGAATTATAATGTTAGTTATTTCCTTACTTCTTTTATTATTGCATTTAAGTTTTAAGTAAATTTTAAAACTAACTTATTCCAACAGTATTTATCTGTTTATGTATATGATGGAAAATCATTGATTTTGTGTGTGTATATATGAACTTTTAACAATGAGTACTCAAAGGGCTAAGGAGATAGGTTCGTTCATATGCACTGATGCAGTATGCGTTTGTTTGTGTGAAGAAGCATCAGCATATAAGTTCATAATAACATTATTGCTTAAAAAAAATCATCATTTCTAAACTAGATATTTCATTTGGCTTTTTTACTAAAAACAGAGGAGAAACAGGTTTTGGGAAATGCAGCTTTTATGATCCTAATTGCTTTTGCTTGATCCTATAAGCTTAAAAATAATACTTGAATCTCATTGGATCTACCAGTTAATTCAACATGGTGTTTTAACTATACCATATATCATTCCTTCTATCTTCATTTTTAGAATTTGAATGAATTGATTATTTTATATTATTTTTATGTCTTTCCTATATGTCTTTAGATTATTGTTGTATATTTGTTAAAACTTTTCTCATTTTGACCAGTATCGAAATGTTACAACTTTGCTTAGCCGTGATTGCAGTGTTCAAAGGAGGCACCAAAAGGTACGAAAATTTCCTGTTATCATATATAATTGTTGGGTAAAAGTATCATTTTTAAGGAAATGCTTTCATAGTAGTGTGTTATAATTCTTGGTGGGAATGTTTGAATAGGATATAATATATAGCTTTAGTGCATATTATCTAGGATGCAGTTACTTTTATTTTGACATTAGCTTATAATTATTGTCTGCTTCATAAAATAGATCAAACTATTAATTATTGTCTTTTGATAAATTAGTGGCCTCTACTTCTGAAGGAAGTAAATTTTGTTTTAATTCTACTAACATAATGTATAGACTTCTTTTGAAAAGAAATCTACTCTGGCTAAGGACGAGGCTGAACTTTCAATATTGAAAAAAAAAAAAAGAAAGCTCACTTAAAGATGTGCAACAGCTAAAAGGTATCACTTTTATGATTTATTATTTCCTATACACTGGGTATATCTAGGGAAACCATTTAGTTGCTTTGCATTTTCGGTCGGTTGGAAGATTCATAGCGATAAAAGGGAAGTGTGTCTGTCACTGTTTTGTAAGTAATTTGGTGTACATAGCAGGAGTGAAAAATTGAATCTAGGAAAGGAGTCTAGAGGAGTGGTACATATAGGTGATTCAAATGAGAAACAAATGAACGGAGGATAGAATTTGTTTTTATCTATTGTAGTTTTGGTGTTTATTGTTGTCTTTGTCTGATTTTCATGTTTTTGTTTTTTGTTTTGGCAAAAAAAAAAAACTCTTTGGCTACTGCAATATGAGGAAGTTCCAATAAGTATAAATAATTTATATGTGAATTGCTTTGGTAAGAATAATGTCTTGAGATAGAGACTGATCCTTTGTGTTTTTATGTGTTTGATTTCGGAAAAAACAAGTCAAAAGCAATATTTTTTTCATTGAGATTGTATATAATTCCTTTGAAAGAAGATGTTTACTTGGTAATTTCATATATTAAAAACAATTTATTGCAATATAAGATAAGATTATAAAAAATTTGAGCTATTCTCAATGTTCATAATTTGCAATTTTTTGGATTAAAGGTGTGAAAATTGAATACTAAACCACTTTGTAAATGTGAAAATTGTGTGGATTAAAGGTATGTTCTTAATATTGTGTTATTTTATTTTTTATTATTATTATTAGTAATTAGTAACTAATCAGTTTCTAGCTGTTTAGTTTTAATTTGTTGTTGGGTCATAGGCTGTGTGATTTAATTTTTGAGTCATCTTAATTTACATTAAAAATTTATGATATTTATTAAATTTTTTTCTTTTTTTAGTGTCTCAAATTAATCAGGGCTTAATATTTTCTCTCTGATAGGTACTAACATACACATTTACAAAATCACAATCTATGCCCCAAAACTTTGAAGCTGGCCATGATTTATATACATACAAATACGAATAATATTTTCCTTACAATGCTTGGTATAAAAAGAATGAATAACTATAATATACTAACTGTTAAGTGGTATTTTTACAATTTAATTATATAATTAATTAAACAAAATTTACAAATAAAAAATTATATTTCAAACATTTTTTATAAATTAAAATCACAACTTAAACAACATTATAAATTATTTTTAACTGTCCTCTGTTCCACTTTGTTTAGATAAGAAACATATAATCATACACCAACAAATAAAATAATGAAATTAAAAAAAATTTAAACAAAAAAATAAGTAACATTATAATGCAACTAACTAGACATTTGTTATTTGTAAAGAAGTCAAGCTTCTCGACATACATTAACATATTTAAATTGAAGGATTGACTTTTATCATTACACATGCTTATATCATTGTGTTTAAATTTAGACTTTTTCTTTATTTCTTTAATATCAATTTTTATGATTGATTAGCCATATAGATAAATTATATAACCGCGCTACGCGCGGGTGGTACTCTAGTGTCAATAATACTTGACAACCCTAGGTTGACGTGTTAGTATAGGATGCCACGTTCTCGTCCATGTCAAATCTAACGGCATAATTAAAAACATTAAAATGTCATGGTCAAACATTAATGATAAACTTAAAATATAATATAAATATTAAGCACAAAATAATATTTACTATTGAGTAATATTTTATAAATAAAAATTATATTAATAACACACATCAAAGGCTAAAACATATCACTTTTATTGAAACTCATTTTAATACAATAATATTTTTTAGAATAATAGTCAAATTCGTTTTTTAAAAAATTACTCATTTTTAAATTAGTTTTTAAAAGATTAAATCAGTCATGTTAGTCCTACATAAGTTAAATTGGTCTTTCTGTTAGTTAGATAATGGTGTATCACATTAAATATCATGTGACATGATATCATGATAAGTTAATGTCACGTGTCACAAAATAATTAGTTGATGTGTCAAGTTAGTGGCACGTAACATACCACATATTACCTGACATGTCATAACTATTTAGAGTCAAATTAGTCCCTAAAAATATTCATATAAATTATTTTCATTTAGTCCTTATATAAATCTATCTTATTTTTCTTTTATAATATTAAATTTTTAATATTTTTTTAATACTACTAATTTTAATATCATTTTTAGATCTTAACAAATGAATATTTTATATAAAATAGTAGAAATAATTAAATTATTACAAAGTTTTTTGCCATTTATATTTTAAAATTTTACATTTTCAAATTTTAGGCTTTTTGTAGTGAAAAATTTTTATATTTAAATGATTTTATCTAACTATTATTATTATTATATACTTAATTTTTTTTTAATTTCACTAGATAAATATAATAATTATTTTAAAATTTAAATTTTTATATCATTATTTAATAAGATCCAAAAAATTAAAATTTTTAATATATAATTAATAATAGTTTAATAAAATTATTTATAGAAAAATATTTTACTACAAAAAATATTAGAATTTAAAAATGTAAAATCTAAAAATACAAATAAGAAAATAATTTTATAATAATTTGATTATTTTTATTATTTTATGTAAAAAAAATTTGTTTATTAAAGTGTAAAAAATAATATTAAAATTATTAGGATAGAAAAATATTAATACATTTATGTTGTTTGAAATATGAGTTTTATAAATTTATTATTATTTAAGATATCAAAAGCTGTTGGACATAATTTATTTACATTTTAGTTAAATAGTTGATTGATTTTTATTTGCGATAAAATTATCCCTAAATGTTAATTTCTTCTAAAATATTAGAGGCAAAATTATCTAAAAATATCTGACATAAATAAAAAACATAAAAAAATTGAATAAATAAAAAACGTTAAAAGATAAAATTAAATAAATTAAAAATTAAAAATTAAAAATATTTTAAAAAATTTAAAAATAAAAAATACACTTTACCCTTAAATCAATAGTCTAATTTGTTACTCTTGACATGTGATACGTATTCAAAAGAAAATATTTAATTTCAATCATTTATCATGTTTTAAAGAACATTTGGTATTTTTATCAAGGTTGCGAGAACCGGACCGGTCAATAAACCAGTGAGGTGACTGGTTCACTGGTTCAATGATTCGACCGGGGTTCAACCGGGGTTCGACCGGTTAATTAAATATTAAATAAAATTATTAAAAATTTAATATATAATTTTAAATAAAATTTAACTCATAAAATTTAAAATTTAAAATTTAAAATTTTAATTTATAACCTAATAATAAAAAATAACAAACAAATCAGTAATCCTAATAAATCAGTAATCCTAATAACCACTGACCATTGAATTTGGAACAAACATAATCATAATTACAAAAATATAAACAAGCAGAATTACAAAAATATATGAAATCAAATTACAGTAACAAATTAACTCTCAAATTCTAATAAAATAATCAGCATAAATACCCAAGATAAAACCTCAAAATCCAAATTCAGACAAGCCAGAGAATTCAAAAGCATCAGAAAATTCAGCCACTCAATCACAAAAAATTGAAATTCAGATCCACTCACAATCCACATACACTCAATCCAAATTTAGCAAATCACACCACCAATAACCCTAACTCAGAAAAAAAACAGAAAAAAATTGCAACCCAATCATCAGAAAACAGCAACTCAATAATCACAGTAACTCAATCAATAAAATGAACAAACAAACTGAAGCAAACATAGATTTCAGCAGTGCATACTCATAATCCTAAACATTTTTGGTTCCAGAATCATACAAAAACAGAAATTCAGAATCATAAAACTCAGAGATAGGCGAGACAGAGACAGACGAAGTTGTAACAAAACCCAACTGCCGGCGAAGGAGGAACGGCGAGACAGAGATGGGGGAGGAATGGCGAGACAGAGACCAAGATGAGGGAGGAACGCAACTCAACTGTCGAGGAGGGTAGAACGGCGAGTCAGAGACGAGGATAGGATTCAAACTGTCAGATCCTCGATCTGCAAGTCCACGACCACGACCACGACGTAGAGAAGAGTAGAAGACGGCCACAAGCTTCGACATGCAAGTCCAGAGGCGACGGCGTGAAGAGGAACGACGGACAACAACTTCAATCTGACACTCTGTCTGTCACTGCGCGCGGTGACAGCATCTTTTAGCTGACGAGAAGAGTTCGACGGCGGTAGAGGCGGTGGCTACTGCTTGTGGTGGCTGAGAGAGAGAGAGAGGGAGGTTGTGGGTTACGCCGTTAGGGTTTGCGTGAGGGAGGGGATCTGAGGAGACAGCTTTTATACGCTGAATTTCTTTTTTTTTTTTTAATTAAAATTTTAAAACCCGTTAAAAAACCGTCCGATTTCACCGGTTCGCTGGTTTACCGCCGGTTCGACCGGTTTTTCCGCCGGTTTTTTGCCAGGCGGTTTTTTATATCAACCGGACCGGCTCGATAATCGGTTTTCGGTTAACCCAGTCGAACCGGCCGGTCCGGTTCGATTTTCAGAACAATGATTTTTATTATAAAACATTCAAATATTTAACCTTCTTTCTTCTATGAATTCAAACATAATATCATATCATTGTAATCAACAACTCATAAGAAGCGTTGAAATAGATTAATATTCTGATAAAATGAACATTTTTGTGATAGATATCAATGATATAATTCGGATGCTTTTCTTTGTCAAAATCCGACCATCAAGCACTCTGTTGTTAACCAAATCCAAGACATTCAAATTTCTTCTTCTCACCTTCCTAGTATCTATGATCATAAAATGGTATAAAAGTTGAAATACCACAATAAAGAAAAAGGAAAAAGCTTAACTAAGTTTCATACATCTGTCAATATTAATGAAGATACAATGACAACATAGGCCAGGAAAAAGAAAATGGCAATCTGTATTAAAAACTTGGGATTTTCCCTCATGTTTGGAGATGTCACCGATCTGAAACACCACCCCCCCCCCCCCCCCCCAACAAAAAAAAAAAAAAAAAAAAAAAAAGAGGATGATTGTATGAGAAAATCACTTAGAGAAAGATGAAAGGATTTCACACTATCTATCAAGCAAAATGTTTACCTAGCAATTCGCTGAGAAAGTCTATGAAACGGTAAACTTTGTATGAACACAATGCCTGGTCCTGTGAGAAGAGCTGTCACAGCATTATCACCCTGCAATTTTGAGGACAAATGATGTAACAAATTATAGATAAAAATATAAGATATGGCATGCAGAAGGGGTGTTATGGTGGCTTACATAATTAAATTAATTGCAGCAAGAAGAAAAGGTGGTTGCATGTTTGTGGAACAAATTCCATGCATGCACAGAAAACACCCATAACCACTCATCCTTTTGATTTTTCTTAACTTCATTTTTTATTATTTTTTATATCACTTTCATGCATTGTAAATATTTCCCAAAGCATAATCAACTGTCAATTACCTGGGATCTCCATGGGTTAGTAAATAGTAATGTAAGATGTAACTCCCAATATCTCTCTTAAATCAAACCATACGATACTTTGAATAATAATCCAAACAACAATACAGTTACAAACTTCTAGAAGCTCACTACGCACAGAGATAAGACAGGTCTAACGTGTAAAATATCAAACAATATTTATCTATAATTTTTTGCTATAGCAACCATGCAAGGTTAATCCAATGATAACTGTATATTGTGGGAATATTAAGAAAATAATAATAAAATAAAAATCAGTAGTAGAAGTTACTTACTCCAAACATTGTCCTTCTTGGAGGACCATTATATTTTATTTGGACATTGACTGTACTTGTCACAGCAACAATGCATGAAACATCAACTGCTAGAACTTCACCGCTCTCAAGATTTTTCTGTAGAACTAGCAATAAACAAAACCGAAGGATAACCAAGATAAGCAACAAAGTAATATTATAGTAGTTATTCAAAATATCAAAAATACTATTAACATAGACCTTACTCAAGAATGACATTTAAAAGTTGGAAGATAAATTGGAAAGGGAAGAAACAGTTGCAATTGATTTTATTTCTTCCATAAGTAGCATTTTAAGCATGGTAACAGACTAACAGGGAAGAGAATTGTACCAGATCCACCAGCAAGTATGAATGCAAGCCCTTGACCTGATATCTTCTGCCTCAAAAATCCCTATAACAATACAATTGTTGTCTTAGATAAATAACATGGCAATTTGTATGACAAGAGGACTTGTCTGATTTCCTTTACTATCGGAAACCTCTAATTTTGAATTGCTATATAAAAACAGGCATGACAGCATAGATTAATTATACTGATACATAGTATAGTATGTGTAACCCAAATCAATCCTCCAGCACAACCTCTTCCATCTAAACAAACCCATTTTGAAGTCCAAAGCCCCATCTAAAGTAAAATATTTTGTATGCACAGCTGTGGTTAACGGGATTAATACCAATTACATGTTGCAGATTCAAAGGCTATCTACCCTGATGTATGTTATGTGTGGGCATAATAAAAAATAAAATTCAAATCTGTATTTACGTTTTGATGGCTGTGTTTTTATGGAACAATTACTTTTACCATCTTTGGTAAATGTTGGGCGTGCCCTGCAACCGGAGATCAGCTTCTATTGACTAGGTTTGTTAGGTTTGGCAGGCAGGAAAGAGGCAAATCTTTGTGGCACTATCCATTATGAAAGATACACCCACCATTTGAACTATTTGGTTGGAGCGTAATGCACTCACTTCCAAAGACAGATTTTCTAACAAGTACGTTGTATGGATAGGATTAAATGTCTAGCATCCATTGGGTGTAAAGCTAATGATCTTTATAAGGGACTTTCCTTTTGAAACATGCTGAGAGATTGGAAAGCATGCTTTATAGATAATCCTTTTTTTGCTTTGCTTTTGTACAGGGGGATTATCCTTCTACTCTTAATGAAATTCTTCTTTAATCTTCCCCCCCACCCTGACAATAAATAAATAAATAAATAAATAAAAAGGATAATATCTAGTAAGGTTCTGAAAATCGGATCGGTCATTGAACTGCTCTAGTTACTGGTTCACTGATTCACTGGTCCAACCGATTCAACCGTGGTCTAACCAAAAACACCGTTTTATAATCAAATTTGGAGACCTTTCTGTTCCTGTTTATGAAAGCAACCATACGCACATTTATAGGAAGCAGAATTAGAACATGATATGATGGTGATGAATAAGCAATTTTTGCTACAAAATACTGCTACAAAATTTTTGCTTTTGTTATACCTCAAATTCTCAAATGAATTCTATTTTTGTGATATATCATTATCAAATTTCAGCTCCCTCAAAATCTCAAATGAACCGACTCATTCAACTAATATATACTAAATGAGTGAAATATCAATAATCAGTGATCAGTTCAATTTTGTTCAAAAGACAGTGACATTTCTTTAGATAAAACAAAAGTGTTACTACCAAGAAGTACATTATATAATCATCCATCAAGTTCATATTCACAAATAGAAGTATCAACCCTAAACCCAAACAGAAGTATCACACGCTGAGATGAACATTCAAAGTAGCAGTAACAGGCAAGCATCAAATTACACAAGTGCCAGAGCACATGATAACTCCAAAACCTGTGGCATCAATAAATCAAAATTAATTTTTGGCTGCCTCTAATACAACATCCAAACATGAATGATTATCTTCCAAATATAATCCTACTTTCAGCTCAATCTGACACATCCTGTTCTGTTCCATAGCATCACAAAATACTAACACCAAGTAAAATACATCACAATCAAACAAAATAGAGAGCCTAACAAGTTACCTTCAAATAAACATTGATTCATAGAAGAAAACAGAATCACAAAAGCAAGGCAAATTATATTGGGTATACATAAAAAATTGTCTCTGGTACAAGAAAATTAAGGCTCCAGAATGTTAAGTAGTTCATTCTTTCATAAAGTAACAAGGTTTAATCATACACAAGCAAATTAGTCAAATTAAGGCTCTATTTGGGCATAACATATCAAAGAGATTGAAAGGAAGAAGAAGAAGACGAAGACGAAGAACGTGACAACAAACACCGAGCTGACCTCGAGGAAGAAGCTGCGATCGGTGGAGCGAACAGGGGTCCGAGACTTGGAGCACGCCGATAGGACGAAGAGGAAGCTCCTGAGTGCGACGGACGGCGACAGTGTCCCACTTCTTGCGGCAGTGGTGGTGGAGGCTAGATGGCTAGGGCTTTTTTTGGATGAGGGCAGTGCAAGGTTCTGAATTGTGAAGGAAAAAGAAGGAGAAAGGGGCTGGGTCACTGGAACAAGGAAGGAATCAGATTGCTTTTTTTTTTTAAGGAAGCATCAAACGACGACATTTCATATAAACCAGCCGGATCCCGGTTCAACAGTTTTCATGCGGTTTTTGAAATGGCGGTTTCTCCTAATGAACCGAACCGCAAATGCTCCCGGTTTCCGGTTGGACCGGCCGGTCCACTCCGGTTTCAGAACCATGATATTTAGAGAAAGAAAATAAATTGCTTGCTAGGTAAGTGACACCAAGTATCTCGTATTTGTTAACAAGAAAATAAAAAATAGGAAACATCCCAGTTACCTCAGCACCAGCAACAATATTACGTCCCCTCTGATCAATTGTGTTGACGACTTTCACATCATTGACAGAGCAAAGAAATGCATCTGGCTACAGAAATTGAAAAATTGGTTATGTCATATTTTGGTCCTGGTATGGGAAAGAAAAATCAACAGAAGTAAGCCCAACGAAATCAAACTTTAGTTTTTAAAATCACTCTAAGAAATTCAAACATACAGATGAAACAACAACAGCCAACAAATTAATACCTGACACAAAATCTCCCCATTAAATCTTGCTAAATCAATCTGTATTTGCATGAGTAAGAAACATATATAGAGAGGTCTTTCAGTCAAAATGAATCCAAGCATATGTTTCAGGTGATGAATTTGGAGACTTCAAGCAAAGGAGTAACAAATGTTATCTGAAACAAATTAGAGATGCATATAAACCACAAACCGGAAGAATTCTTGCAAAATAAGGTGCAGCAATTCCAACGAATCCATCACTTTGTCCAGAATTTCGAAGAAAGATGCTACTTATGTTTTTGCCAAATAGCCACTGCCATATGCCTACTTCATTTTCTGGAAGATAGGAATTTTCCATTTCAATGGATCCTGACATAAAGCACATGGAACCTACAATAGCAGTATAATAAAACTCCACTTAAATTTTCAGAGGGGAAATCCACAGACTAACTATAAATTATATATGGACATAGGCACAATCCATGTTAACATTTAAAGAAACTTAAAGCAAAATCAGAAATCAGGTTCAGTTTTACTTATACTTCATAATGCTCCTCCTCGCCTCCCCCCCCCCCCCCCTTCTTTTTCCAAAAAAAAAAATTAACTAGAGAAAAATAAAAAAAAACACAGGCACGCAAACCAACAAATCACAAAGGAAAGAATTTCAGTATTTAATTATGCATTCATATGAAGAAAATAACTAAGACAAAATGTTAAGACCAAAAAATACATTAAAAATTGAAAATTAAGAAAATTTGTCATCTCATCCAATTGATGTTCAAGAGTCATGCCCAGTATAAGCCATGTTAAACAAATAAACATCAATATATATTACACTACAACAGAATTAAGCCTACATAGCAAATATGCAATATTAATTATAGTACATGGATATCATTTAAAATATCATATATGCATTGACAGGGAAAAAATTTTCATCCTAAGTCTACAGAGAAAAAGCAATCAAGAAAAATAAAATAAAATAAATCTAGAGTCACAAATAGAAGTCCCTAAACGACTTACCAGGCTTTGCAATAATTTTTTCTTGGGGTTTCAACATTATCTGTATTGCAACAACAAAGTCAAAGTTAATTTTATGAATAACATTAAAAGAAATATGGGGGAGAAAATCTGACTTTAATTTTTACACCAAGGAGGGTGGTTCATATACCTGGACCACCTGAGCTTCACCCCCTAAAATCTGAAAAGGTGTGATTGCATCTTGCGGACTCTAAACCACAATGAAGAAAAATTTATCATCAGACTGAAGGATATTTCATAGGACAATACAAGCAATATGATGTTGAACATGTCTTCTCCTTTCTTTTTTAGGAGAAAGAAGAAGAGTACTATCCCATAATAAGTTGAACATCACGATACACTACAAAACAACCTGCAAAACTAAAATTTTGTTGGAGTCTGATCATGAGCAGTCATATGAGTAAAAGATAAAAAATATTCAGATATGTTTCCTTTTTCCAAACATCATGTTAGGATTAATAGTCAGTTCAGGCCTTCCTATTTACTGCACATGTGGTACTATTCCAATTTCACAAAATACAAACCTGGATGTGGAATAATTAATGCAGCAAACATATTAACTTAAGCTTTCCCAGATAAAATACAATTATATTTTTTATTGTAAATGGCAAGAATATGCAAATACCTGATAAACATAGGGCTGAAAAGGTGTTGAGAAAAATGGTGCCGCCATTGCTGAGACACAGGAATTACTTTGATGTTACTAGAGAAATAAAGGGCCTATTTGAATTAAAATCCAGTAAGATATCAATAGGGTTTTAACCAAAGAATGTTAACTCTATTATGCAATAATTTTTCACCTTAGGGAATTCAATTGAATATGGTATACATAATTTTCAAATAGCATTTTCAATTAATGGAAAGCACTTTGAACATTATCACTACAACAATAACCTTCACTAGCATATTCAACATTCAACATTAGTTTCACAAGTGAAAATATGGTGCAACAATGGATACAACAATTTAAATTAATCAAGTGATAGTTCAATTTTACTATTACAGTTTCACGGCTGTCACATTGTCTTAAATTTCTAACTGTAAACTAGATAGGTAATCCTATGCTAGACAGTGTCTTTCTCTATTGACAAAATTTCAGAAAATCAAGTTTCAGAGTCAAACACAACTCACAAACAACATATTGTCAAGCATATCCAACTAACAGTTATCAACTATCTACTTGTCCTTATCATTGCCGATTCATCAAAAGATAGTGTACACCAAAGACTCAATTCATTCTTTACCTCACAAGACTAATACAAAAACAAAAGCCACTCTAATTGTTTTGCATATACCTCTAAGGAGAAATCTCTGCACATTATTTCTCAAGCTATCCGCAACAGATTAAACTACCACCAAGAGGAGTGAGCAATATAAAGTAAATTACAGCTTCAATTTCACAACATTAAGATGGAGACTAGGGAAATTAGATTGAATGACAAAAGACGGCAGATACTAATAAATCATTGAAAATCCTAAAACTCAACAATGACAAATGCACAACCGTTCAGCTTTACAACAACTTGCAATTTGGGAACTTTCTGAGAATACAATCTCTATAATCAATCATAAAAGCCCTAGACCACACACAATAAACACACTTTTCTAAACCTGATCAGCTCATCTCATTTTTTTCTTCTCGTATCACTCATGATCAGAAGCCTAGTCTAACCCTAATTTGGTAACCTAAGCCTGATAATGTTGAAATTAGATTCAGATTGTTAACAAATTACGAGATCCAGATAGACTAGAAAAAAAAAGTGATTGATGAATAAGAATTTGGGGAGGAGACAAATCCATACTAGAAGCAATGGAGGAAGGAGAGAGACAAAGAGACCTTTTTAGTGTTTTTGAATGAGTAAGTCTAGAGCTCTGTTCGAACTTGCATTTCAAAATTTTGGCAACTGATAACAAATACTAATATCTTAAATTCCTAACAAACTCCACAAATCACAATTTATACGATGAAAACTATACACATACACCTGATTCAGCTTCTCAAATTGATCGATTGAGCAATCAGGCACCAATTCTGCTTCCGTGAAATCGGAGGCGAAATTAGAGAGATATCGGTTGTGAGAATTACATAAAGAAGAAAAAAATTGGACTCAGGAGATTGATGAATGATGAGAAAATTAGAATGAGGTCTCAGAAGAAAAGTGTTAGAAGCAAATAAGTGAATAACATAAAGATTCAGGCGTTCGGACCATAGTTATCAGTAACCCAGGTCCCATTTGAATAAAAATATAAAATAGTCAATCAACAAGTATTAAACCTATATTAGTAGGAAATAAATGTCTTCAATAACACTTTTAACAACAATCAAATCTCAATTTCTAAAAATAACTATTAGAAAAATTTCAATTAGCATTAAACCTATATTGATACAATCATGTAATAGTAACAATAAGACTAACAATCAAGTATTAAATTTACATTAAAATGGCAATAATCAAATATTAAATCTACATTGAAAGAGCAACAATCAAGTATTAAACCAACAACAATAAAGTGATTCCAATTAACATCAAATTCCTATTCTAAACATATGTTTAAAGTTTAAAACGGAAACAATTTATATACAAATTTCAATTGGCATCAAATTCCAATTGCTTTCAAATTTACTTTCAAGTGTCATTCTATATAAATTCCAATAAACATCAATTTATTATTTATTTATATCTATTCTAAATCTACGTTAAAACAGCAACAACCAAGTTTTAAAAATCAATATACAATAACTACTAAACCAAAGTCAGAGGAGGCACAAGGTGGAGAGGGCCAGAAGCAGAGACAGAGGAGGCACGAGGCGGGGGCAGAGAAGAAGAGCAACAATATAGCACAGCAACAAAATAAACCCTAAATACCAATAATCAGAGAAAGAAAATATCAATCAACCACTAAACCTCCATATATTACGTTGTAAAACAAAAATTTGAATAATCTGCCACGAAATCAACAAAAAGCATACCTGATGATGTGAAGGCGGAACGCAGGCAGAGAAGAGGGAGACCAATCACGGCGAAGCAGAGACTGGCGAGGGGGAGGCAGCAGCGTCGGCGAGCCACGCCGGACGAAGACGCGACGACAACTACTAGAGACGCATAGGAGCAAGGAGACGCGACGACATAGTGAAGGCGAGCCACGGACGGTGGCGACGACGCAGCGCAAGAGATGCACAGGAGCCGGGACGAGACGCAGAGGAGCCGGCGATGTAGAAGCAACCGTGCGGTGGCGGTGAGCGGTGGCAGATCTGTGAGTGTGAGAGTGAGAGGGAGGTGAGACGGAGGAAAGAGAGAGAGATCGCGCGCTGGGGGTGGGTGCCGTTTTGGAAGGTGAGAAGTGAGAGAGACGGAGGCCCGGGGGGGGGGGGGGTGGGGTGTTTTGAGTTCAGAACTTCAGATAGCGTAGGTTTCTTTTTCTTTTTCTTTTCCTTTTCCTTTTTTCAATTCCGAAGCGGTCCAAGTTTCTAAACTATGTCGATACACCGATTTTTACTAAAACCGGCCAGGTCAAACTTATTTTTGCTGGTTCTTTTTCTTGTCGGTCCTCTACTCCATCCAGACTGATCCTATGACCAGTTAATCGGTTTTGCGATCCGACTGTTTATGTCGGTCCGATTCTAACGACTATGGTTCAAACTTTGACCGTATTTTTCGATGGGACAAATACTATTTGAGTCTATGACGGTCCATTACCTTTCCACCGTGAAGATTTTCATCCACAGCTGCTGCGATTAAAATAAATTTTCGCTTATAAATTGAAAAATGATAATAGTTTATTATTCAACACCATGTTCCCTCTTTCGAATTCTATAGCAGCTGACACTTTCATTGTTGATATGCCATCATCTTTGCCCCCCTTTTTACTAAGATTTCGAATAGCTGTCCCGAATTCAAGTTGATTATGTTTCGCCTCTTCTTCGGAGAAAGAAAAAATGGAATGAGAATAAAAAAAAAAATATAATAAATAAAAGAAATATTATTCTAATATAAACATTAATAAAAATCTAAATATAGAATGAAATTATCAAATAATTTAGATAATGAATATAAAGAATATGAAAAATCTAATAATAATGATATACTATAGAAATAATAATGATATACTATAGAAAAGTATTGGGTCCATCTACTGTAAAGATGCCTTCTTGTACATATTTACAGATTTTGATTTAAAAGCGTATCGCTAAAAGTGTTGTTTAAAGAGAAAGTGTTACCCTTAATCGTTAACTTGGCTCTGATACCAATTTTTTTTTTTCATTTCTACTATATGATAATTTTTTCCATTTCTACTATATGATACCCATTTTTTACTAGTTCTTGATGTATATTGTGATTTCATTTTCAATCTTGTTTTAGTTTATAATATTCTTTTTTGCATGGATTATTGTATATAAAATCTTTTATCTGTTTGTCTTTTTCTTTAATATAATTTCTCAAATCCTCAAAAACTTCTTTTATTTCTACACTTTCTGTTGTTTCTAAATACCTTCTTAATTTTTCAACTTCATTCTCCATTTTTTCTTTCAACAGCTTTAATTCTTTTAAGTCATAATATGGTTTTCCAGGCATTTATAAATTTTTTAAATTTAATTCCAACTTGTTTATATTTATTCTTATTTCTATCCTTTTTATTATAAGGTCATCAATTTCGATCGGAAGGTTATTTAATTCCCTTTTATACTCTTTTATTTTACTTTTTAATTTTTCCGCCCTTTTTCTTTTTATTTTATTTTCTGGTTTTTCAATCTTTTTATGCTTCATTATTTATTTTAAAATTTCTGCAAACTCTATCATCGATTCATCACTATTTTCTAGAGATTCTATTAATTTTTCTAGCTCTTCAACTTCTCTTTTTAACTTGTCATAGATTATTTTTAGAGCTTCAAATGCTCTTTGATTTATTTCAGAATACTGTAAATAATTTAAACGATTTTCTCTTTCAAAGAGCTCTTGTTTCTTGTCTTGATAAGTTACGTATATTTCTTCTTTATTTATTGTCATAATTTAGTGTTTAGGGTTTCATTTAATTTTTCGACCTTTTTTGTTAATTCTTTTATTTCAGAATTTTCTTCTTTAATCTTTAACTTAGATAAACTTAAAGGGCTACTAATTTTAGATTCTCTTATTTGAAAATTCGATGAAAATAATTTTCCTGATGGTTCTTTTAATAATAGAACTAGGTTTTCAATAGCTTTATATTTTGGTATTTCTGTTTTTACAATTTTCTGAAATAATTCATCGACATAAATTCTTTCTCTGTTTTATACTATGATGGCTATTTGTTAAAGCATAATTTATTGCATATGTAATTGAAAATGGTTCATCATCTTGTTCCATTAGATTCTTTCTGTGAAATTTATAAGCCAAACTTATAGATCTTCCAAGATTTTCAGTTGATAAAGGTATAGCATATCCAAGATGGGCATTGAATTTAACATTTACGTTTGCCAAGTTTCCATGAACAATTCCAATTATTTGATCTATTGGGTCATCAGTAATTCTTTTGTCACAGATTGCTAAGCTTATTGGTGAATTAATTCCTTTCATATATATAGATTTGATTAAGACTTGTATAGTACTAATATGAATCCATCCAATTTTAGATCTTTTTGTTGATCCTTAATTTTCTCAATCTGTTTACTTAATTCTTCATCATTTATCAAAGCTATTTCAAGTTCTCCATTGGCGGATTTTATCTTTATAGGGGCTTCAAGTTGAATTTTTCCATAGTATATTATATTTTTTCTATTAAAAACTTCTTTTAAAAGGTTCTGTTTATTAAAATTTTCATTTGATTTGAGATTTAATTCTGTTTTTAGAACAGCCTGTTTTTCATTATCTAATAAAGCAGTTAATTTGTAATAATCAGATTCTTCTGTTAATTCTAAACTTTCTAAATAATTCATAATTGAAAGACTAGGATGAAGATGTACCTTTCTGGAGAAAAACTTCCTTTATTTAGTACATTTTACATAAGGTGTTTTTATCTCCAGAGGGGAGATTGTAAATACTAACTCCAGAGGGGAGTTTTAGAACTATTTTTCCTAAAGGAATTCTTCCTCAGACCATAGAATCGCCTCGGCAGCTTCCTCCTTGCTCTCCTAGCATGTGAGTACTTTTTGCATCCTACTTTCTATTTTCTGATACTTCTACAATTGCCTAAGCAGCCTATTTATAATAGTTGGGTTTGATGGACAATTTCCATCCTTACCCTTCTTATGACGTCATTGCTTACGTCATTGTTTGTTCTTTTGCACCAGCTACATTGTTGGTGCTCTATGACCTAAGCGCTTACGTCACTATGCAATAATGTTAAGTGATGCTTCAGATGCACTGTCCTCTTCTTTTATCATGTGACCCTCAGATGCATTGTCCTCTTCTTTCATCATGTGAGTTGATTCCGTTTCATTATTGCTTTCTTCAGATAACTCTGAGGCACATAGCTGGCACTTGTGGTCTTCTCTGTTTTTTATCAAATAGCAGAGATTCCTCTTTATCCCTTCAGGGAGCTTTTCTAAAAGTCCGGATAAGTTGTAGAATGCTGATTCAAATTCCACCAAGAGTCTCATCTCTCTTTCTTCAATTTCATTTTTTTACTGGACACAAGCAGAGTGTTTCTGCTTTTATAATTAATCCTTGTGTGAGATTCCTTCGTTATTTTTTGAGTTCTTTCAAAAACCCTTGCTAAGGTGCTGGCTAGCCTTCCTTCATGACTGTAAATTGTTAAGTCTTGAATCTGATCAATTGGTTGAAAATTTTCTGAGAAGACGGACATGAATATTACTTGGTGTGCTGGAACCAAACATTCTTCTTCTTCATTAAAAATAGGTTGACTATTTGTAAATTTTAGGGATATATCCCTTGGATTTACATTGTCAATCATATTTTTAAATCTCTTTACTGCATCAACGAATCCTGCAGGAAACTCACTAATAATTTTTAGATCATTAAAAATTAAAATTGTATCAATTAATCCATATTGGAAAAACTGATAGGTGTCAGATGGGGAAGCATCTGGAAATATAACGAGCTTTGTTAGCTGTTCTTTGGCAATAGGATAATATCCCAAAATTGCCCTTTTTTCTTCTGTCCAATTTAGGACTATGTTAAGGGTTTCTCTGAGATTAGATCTACAGACCCTTTTCTTTTCCTTGATTTCAGCCCTTGTAGGAATGTTTCTTATTATCCCTGTTCTCTGGGTTTGAATTGGAGCTTTATCTGCTCTTTTTAGAGTTTGCTCTGGATGGAGAGTTTCATATTCCCTGAAGGATTTCTTTGCCTCTTCCAGTGTTAGAAACCCTCCTTTATGAATTATCCTTGATTGATGTGTGAATGGTGCTGCTTTTTTCCAGGCATCATATACTCCTTTCATGGGGCCATTATAAATTACATAATATTTTTTATCTTGGGTGGATTTTTTAATGATTTCAGCAATTGTTTTATTTTCTGAAATTTTTTCTTCACCTGATTTGTCCACCACGCTTAGCTGGCTGAACTCTGATGGTTTTGTTTGTTGTGTTGATTTCATTGCTTCGATGACCTTCTTGAGAGATTGGATCTGTGTCCTTATTTGCTGACAATGCTTGCATTTTTTGAGTTCTTGCTCATATTTTTGAATTTCTTGATCTAACGCGTTGTAGACGAACTCCATTCTCTTGTTAATGTATCTGCAATAACATTTTTGTCACCCTTAATATATTCAATTTTTATTGGATATTGTAACAAAAATAATTGCCATCTTACCAATCGTCCATGATTATAATCAACTTTTAAATTATATCGTATGAAACCTGTTAGGTAACTTGAATCTGTCCTTAATGTAAATTCTCTAGGTAGTAAATCAATTTTCCATTTCTTAAGAGATTTAATTGCTGCTAGAGTTTCCTTTTCATGCGTGGTATATCTCTGTTCTGTTGGAGTAAAAGTCCCTGAAATATACCTGCAAAGTAATTCCTTTGGGGAACCTTTAGAATCTAGTGATTCTTTTTCTTGTTCCAAACTTTTTATAGTTTTCTTAGCTTTTAGACATCCTGACCAGGTTATGTCTGAAGCATCTGTTTCTACTATTAAGTAGTCATTTTCTTCTGGAATATAAAGTTCTGGAAGTTTTTCACATAATTCTTTAATCCTTTGAATTTGCATATTATCTTTTTCATCCCATTTCCATTCTTTTTTAGTACTTATTTTTGGAAATAAGCTTTTAGTGTATTCTGTTATATTCTTTAAAAATCCTTGATCAGAAATATAATTTATACACCCTAAAAATCTTTGTAATTGTTTTCTATCTTCTATTTTATTAGGAAATAAATTTACCTTTTCTAGGACATTTGGCTGAAATTTTAGCTTTCCTTGAGTGGATAGAATTAATCCAAGAAACTCTATTTCTTGTTTTGCTATTCTTGCTTTCTTTTTGCTAAGAACTAATCCTTTTTCTTTACATCTTTCTAAAACTATTAATAATTTTTGAAGATGATCTTCTCTATCTTGTTTTGTAAAAATTAGTATATCATCAATATACACTAAAACAAATTCATTTAACTCTTTTAGATTTTCTTCCATAAATCTTTGATAAATACCTGGGGCTTGTTTTAATCCGAATGGTAATACATTCCATTCATAGAGCAACACACTTGTTGATTCTTTTGTTGGGCAAGTAAAGGCAGTTAATTTCTTTGTTTCTTCGTCTAAACGAAGTTGCTAAGATCCTGATTTTGCATCAAGAGATGAAAACCAAATTGCTCCTTTGATTTTTTCTAAAATAGAATCTTTTCTTGGAAGTTTATGAGCATCACCAATAGTTGCTTCATTCATCTTCTTATAGTTAATAACCATTCTTCGTTTTCCCCTTTTAATTTCATTATTGTTTTCGACATAAAAGGCTGGAGCCGCATGAGGACTTTTACTTAATCTTATAATTCCTTTTTCCAAAAGATCTCTACATTCTAGTGAAAACTCTTCTCTATCTCTTGCGGAATAAGGAATTTTATTTGGAACATTTATCTCTTTTGTAGGATCTTTTAATTTAATACTTACTAATTCGTTATTTGTATTTTTAATATCTAAAGGATTTTCAGCACAAACTTCATCCAAAAGTTCTTCTATCTTTATTTCAAGATTATTTTTTGGGATATTTATCTGAAAGTATAAATTTAAATAACATGTCTCTAATATAGAAAATATTTTAAATTTTAAGATCTTATCTATAGTAGTAGTCGGTATTTTTATACGTTTTGATTTTTGATTTATTGAAGAATCGTGTGGAGCTTTTAAAACTATATATGTTAATTCTTGAATGAATGGATGATATAGCTTTAAAAAGTTATTTCCTATGATAAAATCCATTCCAGAATCTAACATATATATAGATGGAACAATGAACCTATAATTTTGAATAAAAATTTCAACCATCTCTGCTTTTTGGTCAATTTTATGTATTGATTTGTCAGCTATTCTAACTCTTAATGGTTTCTTTATTTTTTTCCAATCAAGTTTTATATTTGAACTAGCAAAGCATTGTGTTGCTCCAGAATCTATGAAAGCATTTATAAACTTTTTTGTTATTTTTATAGTAATAAATGTAGCATTATTACTCAGTCTCTGAGTCTGTTTCCGAGACATATTCAAAAATATAGTCTAAGTTATCATCAGATTCCTCTAAAGGTTCCATAAAACAAGACTTAGCAATTTCTATTTGTTTAGTAAGATCCTTTTTATCCTTCTTTTTTGGACATTCATTTGCATAGTGTCCTTCTTCTTAACAATACCAACATTTACAATTTTCTTTTTTATTCGGGCAATAGTTATTTCTTTGTCTTTTATTTTTATTATTATGTTCCTTTCTAAAATATCTCTTTTTTCTCCAGTTTGGATAGTATTTTCTTTTTCTAAATTGATATTTTCTTTTTCTTTGAAAATTTTTATTAAGACCATATTTTTGAGGTATCTCTTCATTATCTTGACAGCAAATTCTAATTATATTTGCAAATCTTTTTTGAGTTGCTTCTTGCATACAACGTTCTTTTATTTCCTCTCTTATTACAGAGGTTGCTCCACCAAAGTTATTTTCAATTGTTCCTCTATTTATTTCTCTTATAAATCTTCCCATTATAAGTTCATTAGCAGGATATGGAAGTTTTGTTATATACATACTAAGATAATAATTTTTATCTTCTTCTTTTAATTTGTAATAATGTATTCTATATTCACATATATAAGACTCCACATTACATAGATCATATATCTGAATATTAGCTAAATGATTTTTTGCTTCTTGATATTCTTTATTATAAACTTCTTGTCTATGATCTATAATATTTTTTCCAAAAAATTCTTTATATAGAATCATCATTATATATAATATCTTATCATAAGCTGTAGTTTTTGTTGCTAACTCTTCTATTATTTGGTTTTCTATTGATGTCATATAATCTCTTATAGTTCCTTTAGTATGAAACCCTATGTAGTTCCAAATATCTCTTCCAGACAATTCACTAAGTTTTGGATTAGTAAAGGCTTCTAATAAAAAGGAATTCAACCAATTTTCGAAAATTTCTTTTTCGTTCTTTTTTACAATCTAAATCTAGCATTCTTTCTCCTTCCATTTCCTGGATTTTAGGAACGTATTTTGATGGTATTTTTGTATATTTTGAATTTTTATTTGTAAACCCTTTTTTAAAGGCATAATTATCAAAACCTGTTTCCCATTTAAATTGAGATTGATTATCCTTTGATGTTCCAGCTTCATTTTTCACTTGTATTGGAATTGTTGGTTCTTCGTCACTTGAATAATCTAGAATGTGTTCTTCATTTTCTATATTTTCAGAATTTACTAATTCTTCTTCTATTTGAAAACCATGTTCCATAATATTATTTTCTTGAGCCATTTTTAATTGTTTAAAAAGCATTGTGACTTCTTCTAATTTTTCTTCAATATTCATAATTTCAATGGTGGTTTTACTTTTAAATCTGTTATGTTAATTATATTTTGACATTTTTCTTCTTTGGGATTCTCTTTTTCCTTATTTCTTTGAAATTTTATGGATACTAATATTTCTTCAAGCATATCTACTATAGAATTTAATTGTGGGTTAAAAGTATGATAAAGATGTGGAGAATCATTTCCATGATAACATTTTTTAGAAATTCCGTGTGAAAAATAAGTTTTTTCAGGTTTTTGAAGTCCTTCAATAAAACTTATAGTAAAATAAAGATTTTGAGAAAAGTCATTTTGTATTGATTTTAAGAATTCGATGTCGTTACAGTTAACATTAGTTAAAATCATTAATTTTTGATCTATTAATTTTGATAACTTAATTATTTCTTCTTTTAAATCTTCTAATTTACTTTTTCCATTAGGTGACGCTTTTCTTTGTGAAGAGTTACGGTTTTAAGTGAAAAGTGTAGCTTAAGGATGTGTGGTTTATATTTTGCCACGTAATCATATCTTTAAATCTGTACAGATTTAGATCTATACCATATAATTTTTTTTATTACTTCTGTTGCTGCTTCGATATCCTCACAAAGTGTCTCAGAATCTAGTTTATTTTTTTTTCTTCTTTTATCATTTTTTTCTTTTCTTTTTTTTTTCCTTTTTTTACTCTTTTTATGTTTTAGAGTTTTGAACCAAGTCTGTATTAAAAGTTTATTTGATGAATCAATACTCCGTTTGAACTTTCAAAGTTCTAAACTATTTGGAGTTTTGATAATCCAAAAAATTAAATAACAAGTAAATAATTTAAAATAAAAATTTTTATTTTTAGCTTTTTTTAATCTAAAATATAAAAAGTCTAATTTTATCTTATGTTTTTAACATATTTTATTGTTGTGTCTTTCGAACTTAAAGGTTTGTCTCTCTCACTTCTCACTCTCATATCTTATAAAATATAATCATACTAATAATATAACTATCACATTCTAATATGGACTTTCTTGTTTATTATTCATTTTTTCCGTTAAAAACTACTCTCTTTACATTAATGGAGTGGCAGTGGACAAGTACAAATAGTAAGCACCAAGAAAATAAGGGAAATAGAAAAGCAAAAAGCCAAAAACATAATACATAAAAGAAAAGAAGAAAAAGAAAACAAAGGCAAAGTAAAAGAAAAAAAAAAAAAAGAAAACCAAAGAAAACTAACCTCTAAAAAACAAATTTAAGTTACCGATTTATTTATTCATCATCATCTTTTTCATTCTCAGTCTCAACCGCTCTCTCCATCTTCCTACTAACACCAAATTTAAAGACTTGTCAGAATTTTAAGTTTAACTGAGGAGATATGTGTTTATGCAGAGAGTTATAATGAGTAGAACATTAAAACATGGACCATTTAAGATGGTTAAAACATAGAAATTTATGCAAACAAATTTAAAATCCAAATTTTAAATTTAAAATTTGATAAAGCAAAGCTATGAAGATACTTATAGATCAACGTAAGTGAAGGAGAATGTCACGAAGACACCTGGCTTGCATCTTCGGCGCCAGGTTCTAAGGGAGCCTTACACAGGGGCGCTAGGCGCCAGCCTTTTGGTGCCAGGCTTCTCAAAGTGGCGTTGGACGCCTGTTTCCGCTGAGAGTTCCTTTTGCTTGGGCGCTAGGCTTCCTTACTTGGCGCTGGGCGCCAACTCCCCCTAAGAGTTGATTTTCTCCGTTTTCTTTATAGATTTTATGGTTAACTAGAAAAAAAAAAGATTAAAGGATAGGTAAAGGATACTAATGGGTTAGGTTGCCTCCCAATAAGCGCTCTTTTACGTCACTAGCTTGACGATTGATTCTTTTTAAGATAAGCATTGGGTTGATTTTGTCAATCCACCTCTTCTCCAAGTTATGGCTTCAATCTCTGTCCGTTGACTACAAACCTTCTTCCAATGTTTTTCTCCATTACTTCAATATGTCTATAGGGAGATAGTTTAGTCACTGTAGATGGTCCAGACCACCTTATTTTCAACTTTTCGGGAAATAGCTTTAGCCGTGAATTGATTAATAAAACCTTCTTACCTTATTCGAAGTCTTTTGAGAGAATTTTCTTGTCATATCACCTCTTTGTTCTTTCTTTATATAGCTGGGTATTATCATAAGCTTGATTTCAAAATTCATCAAACTCGTTGAGTTGAAGGAGTCTCTTCTTACCCACTACTTTAGCATCAAAGTTCAAGAACTTAATTGTCCAAAATTCTCTATGTTCCAATTTAACCAATAAATGGCATACTTTGCCATAAACTAGTTGGTAAGGTGACATTCCAATTGGGGTTTTGAAAGCCATCTGGTAAGCTCAGAGGGCATCTCCAATTTTTCTGGACCAATCCTTTCTAGAGGCATTGACCATCTTCTCCAAAAAAATTTTCAACTTCTGATTGGACATCTCCACTTGTTCGCTGATTTACGGATGATATGGAGTTGCCACCTTGTGTCTCACCCCATATTTTTAGAAAAGAGCTTCGAGTTGTTTGTTACAAAAGTGGGCTCCTCCATCACTAATAAGTGTTCTTGGAATTCTAAATCTGTTGAAGATTGTCTTCTTCAAAAAGCCAATCACAACCTTAGCATTATTAGTGGGTGATAGCACGGCTTTCACCCACTTAGATACATAGTCAATAGCTACTAGAATGTAGAGGTTTGAGTTTGAGGAGGGAAAAAGTCCCATAAAATCAACTCCCCATACATCAAACAACTCCACTTTAAGTATGAAATTTTGTGGTATCTCATGTCTCTGGGATAGATTTTTAGATCTCTAGCATCTATCGCACTTCTCAACAAAGGATCGGGTATCCTTGAAAAGAATGGTCTAATAGATAGAGGCCACTTTTAAACACTTTGGCTGTCATCCTCTCTCTATTAAAGTGGCCACTATAGTCTGAACTATTACAGTACCATAGTACACCTTGGATCTCTTCTTCGAAAATGTACCTCTGTATGATGTTGTCAGAACATCTTTTGAGGAGATATAGGTCATCTCGTAAGAAGTAGAGGGAGTCATGAATTAGCTTTCTTCTTTAATTCCAATTGAATTACTTAGGGATGATTCTTCCAGCCTTATAGTTAGTCATGTCAACAAATCATGGCATACTTCTAATGGCTAAGAGTTATTCATCTACGAATTCTTCTTTGAGAGGTATTTGTGGTGCTTGAACTTTTTTAGAATGAATCATAGATAGGTGGTTTACCACAGGATTCTCTGTGCCCTTCCTATTCCGGATTTCAATATCAAATTCTTGAAGCAATAGCACCCATCTTATCAATCTTAGTTTGGCATCTTGTTTAGACAAAAGATACTTAATATCAAAATGATCAATATAGACTATTACTTTTGAACCAATTAAATAAGATCTAAATTTATCAAAAGTAAATACTATGGCTAATAACTCTTTCTCAGTTGTTGTGTAATTTTTTTGTGCATCGTTTAAAACACGACTTGCATAATAATTTACATGTAACAACTTGTCTTTTCTTTGTCCCAAGACTGTTGATGAGCGGATAATTTATACGCTTTTTGGCATTGTTTTTAATATGTTTTTAGTATGATTTAATTTATTTTCATTATATTTTTATTAGTTTTTAATTAAAAATCAAATTTCTGGACTTTACTATGAGTTTGTATGTTTTTCTATAATTTCAGGTATTTTCTGGCTGAAATTGAGGGAGCTGAGTAAAAATCTGATTCAGGCTGAAAAAGGACTGCTGATGCTGTTGGATTCTGACCTCCCTGCACTCAAAATAGATTTTCTGGAGCTACAGAACTCCAAATGGTGCGATTTCAATTGCGTTGGAAAGTAGACATCCAGGGCTTTCCATAAATATATAATAGTCCATACTTTGCTCAAGGATAGACGACGTAAACTGGCGTTCAACGCCAGTTCCATGTTGCAGTCTGGAGTCAAACGCCAGAAACATGTTACAAATGGGAGTTGAACGCCAAAAACAGGTTACAACCTGGCGTTCAACTCCAGAAACAGCCTAGGCACGTGAGAAGCTTAAGTCTCAGCCCCAGCACACACCAAGTGGGCCCCAGAAGTGGATTTCTGCACCATCTATCATAGTTTGTTCATTTTCTGTAAACCTAGGTTACTAGTTTAGTATTTAAACAACTTTTAGAGGTCTATTTCGTACCTCATGACATTTTAGATCTGAACTTTGTACTCTTTGACGGCATGAGTCTCTGAACTCCATTGTTGGAGGTGAGGAGCTCTGCTGTGTTTTGATGAATTAATGCAACTATTTCTGTTTTCTATTCAAACACGCTTGTTTCTATCTAAGATGTTTATTCGCACTTCAATATGATGGATGTGATGATCCGTGACACTCATCGTCATCCTCAACCTATGAACGCGTGCCTGACAACCACCTCCGTTCTACCTTCGATTGAATGAACATCTCTTGGATTCCTTAATCAGAATCTTCGTGGTATAAGCTAGAATCCATTGGCAGCATTCATGAGAATCCGGAAAGTCTAAACCTTGTCTATGGTATTTTGAGTAGGATTCAGGGATTGAATGACTGTGACGAGCTTCAAACTCACAAGGGCTGGGCGTAGTGACAGACGCAAAAGGATCAATGGATCCTATTCCAGCATGAGTGGGAACCGACAGATGATTAGCCATGCGGTGACAGCGCACCTGGACCTTTTTCACTGAGAGGACGGATGGTAGCCATTGACAACGGTGATCCACCAACACACAGCTTGCCATAGGAGGAACCTTGCATGCGTGAAGAAGAAGACAGGGAGAAAGCAGATATTCAGAAGACAAAGCATCTCCAAAACTCCAACATATTCTCCATTACTGCAGAACAAGTATTTAATTCATGCTCTTTTATTTTTTGCAATTCAAATTGATAATTATAATTGACTTCTTGACTAAGATTTACAAGATAACCATAGATTGCTTCAAATCAACAATCTCCGTGGGATTCGACCCTTACTCACGTAAGGTATTACTTGGACGACCCAGTGCACTTGCTGGTTAGTGGTACGAGTTGTGAAAAGTGTGATTCACAATTCGTGCACCAAGTTTTTGGCACCATTGCCGGGGATTGTTCGAGTTTGGACAACTGACAGTTTATTTTGTTGCTTAGATTAGGAAAAATTTTTCTTTTTGGTTTAGAGTCTTCTATTATTGTTTTTGGTTGAAATTATTTTTTTTAAATCCTTATTTTCTCTTTTTAAATTTTTCGAAATTTTTTTTAACTAATAATTGAGTTTTTCCGTTTGAGTTTAGTGTCATGTTTTAAGTTTGGTATCAACTGCATGTTTTTATTTCCGTTTAAATTTTCGAATTGCATTTTCTTTGTTCTTTCTTAATCTTCAAGTTGTTCTTGTTTATTTTCCTTGTTTGATCTTTAGTTTTTATTGTTTTGTGATTTTTCTTGTTTTTCTTGTGCATTTTCGAATTGTTAGCATCTAAAAAAAAGATTTATTTATACCTTGTTAAAACACTTTAAATCTATAGCTCAATTAGCTAGAGCGTGGTGCTTATGTTCTTGGTAATTGGCTATCCTCTTTTAAAAACTTTTTCAAAATTATTTTTTCTTTGAATAAATCTTGTGCCAAACTTTAAGTTTGGTGTTTTCTTGTTGATTTTTCTTTAGTTTTCGAAAATTTTGTTTTGGTTTTCTAAAAATTTTAAGTTTGGTGTTCTATCTTCATGTTCTTGTTGTTCTTGTGAGTCTTCAAAGTGTTCTTGAGTCTTCCTTGTGTTTTGATCTTAAAATTTTTAAGTTTGGTGTTCCTTGGTGTTTCCCTCCAAAATTTTCGAAAATAAGGAGCATTAGATCTAAAAATTTTAAGTTTTGTGTCTTTTTATTGTTTTTCTCTTTCCTCATTGAATTCAAAAATATCTTTTTCCTTTATTTTAATTGATTTTTCGAATTTTCCTTTTAAAAATTCAGATTTTATTTTAAAAATTTTTTATTTTATCTTATCTTAGTTTTAAAATTTCAAAATTCAAATCTTTATCAAAAATCATATCCAAAATTTTTCAAATCTTCTTAATTAAGTAATTATTTTAGTTTTAAATTTTAGTTTTTAATTTTTGAAATTTATATTTAATTTCTAATTATTTTATTTTATTTTATTTTTTTTATTTTATTTATTTAATTATTCATTTTTTAAAAAATAAATAAATAAATAAATAAAATATAATAATAAAAATATATTTTAACTGTAATTCACATCAATTCCCTTTCCTCCATCATGGACCTAAATGAAATTGAACAGTCAGAAGGACTCTGGAGTTATATGCTAACCCCACTACTGCTTCATATAGGAGCAGTATCTGTATACCGTCCATTGGAGTCAGTAGCTTTGAGTTGAATCCTCAGCTCATTATCATGGTGCAGCAAAGTTGCCAATATTCCGGTCTTCCACAAGAAGAACCTACAGAGTTTCTGGTACATTTTTTATAAATTGCTGACACAGTACATGATAAAGAAGTAGATCAGGATGTCTACAGACTACTACTGTTTCTATTTGCTGTAAAAGATCAAGCTAAGAGGTGGTTAAATAACCAACCTAAAGCTAGCATAAAGACATGGAAACAGCTGTCAGAAAAATTCCTGAATCAATACTTCCCTCCCAAACGGATGACACAGCTAAGGCTGGACATCCAAGGCTTTAAACAAGGAGATAATGAATCTCTTTATGATGCTTGGGAGAGATATAGAGAGATGCTAAGAAAATGCCCCTCTGAAATATTTTCAGAATGGGTACAGTTAGACATCTTCTATTATGGGCTTACAGAGAAAGCTCAAACTTCTCTAGACCACTCAGCTGGTGGGTCTATACATATGAGAAAGACAATTGAAGAAGCTCAAGAGCTTATTGATACAGTTGCCAGAAATCAGCATCTGTACCTAAGCAGTGAATCTTCCATGAAAGAAGAGGCTAAAACAGTAACTGCTGAACTCAGTCCTGCAGAACAACTTACTGAATTTAATCAGCAATTAGATTTTCTAACAAAACAGCTGGCCGAATTCAAGGAGATATTACAGGATACAAGAAGGGCTAATATAAACATGGAAGTATAATTGAGGCAAACAGAACAGCAGTTATCAAAACAAATAACAGAAGAATGCTAAGCAGTTCAATTAAGAAGTGGAAAAACATTAAATACCTCACTTCAAGGCAGCAGGAAGCCAAGAAATGAACAAACTGCTATTCACGATCCCTCTGAGGATAGTAAGAGCCCAGAGAAGAATAACTCTAGCGTTCAAACGCCAGAAATAAGCAATGATTTGGCGTCAAACGCCCAATGGAAGCTTAGTTCTGGCATTCAAACGCCAGGAACAAGTAAGGAGTTGGCGTCTAATGCCACTCCAGCTTCTGACTCTGGCAATCAAATGCCAGTGAGGGATCAGTGATAAACCCATATTTCATGAGTTCTTTTGTGCTTAATTAGAGTGATTTATTCAACTCTTCACCTACTTATTCACATTAATTGCATGGTTTTACTTTCCCTTCCTTATTATGTCATATTGTGAAAAACATGTTTCCTAAGCATTAAAATTAATTAATTTAATTACCTTTAATTCCATTCGATGCCGTGATTAGTGTGTTGAGTAGTTTCAGATTTTCTAAGGCAGAATGACTTAAAGGATGGAAAAGGAAACATACAAAAATGGAAGGAGAAAGCAAAACGGAGCTTTAAGGAAACTGGTGTCCACGCGATCGCATGGACGACGTGATCGCGTGCCAAGCACGAATCAGCAGCGACGCAGCCGCATGACTGACGCGACCGCGCGCCTTAAGCAGAACGCATATGACGCGGTCGCATGACTGACGCGACCGCGTGGCAAGGAAAAGCTCCGAATGACGCGACCGCGTGACCTACGCGGACGCGTGACAGAGGCCACGCACCAGAAATTACAGAATACGCCCCCAGCGAATTCTGAAGCCCTTTTTGGCCCAGATCCAAGTACAGACAGCATAGACCAGAGGTTATAAAGTGTGGAAATGCTTCCATTCAAAGAGAGCTCGCATATTTTACCTTTCAATGATTTAGATTTAGTTGAGAGGGAGATCTTCTCTCTCTCTCTCTTTTAGGATTTAGGATTTCTTCTTGTTTTAAGAGTAACTCTGGATCCCAGGTTTAATATTCTTTTATTTCAATTTTACTACTATTTATTTATTCCAACATTTGAATTGATTATTATAATTTGATTTATGAATTCTCCCATGTTACAGACTATTATTTGAATTAATGATAATTGAGGTATTTTCAGTTTATGATTGTTTTCTTTGATTTAAGTTACCATTGCTTCCCATCTAAGGACCTCTTTATCATTCCAGTAATTTTACTTTTCCCCTTTTGGTTCTGGTTAAGAATTTAGTAACTCAACAGTTATTAAACTCAACACAATTGATAATCGTGATCTTGCTAATTGAGTTGAACTTGAGTAATCCCAACCTTTTCTTAGGAGATAAATAAGATTCGAAGGTCAATTTAATTAGTCCCTTGACTTTCCCTTGCCCTGGTAAAGGTTGACCAAGTGGAGTTTAGATTCAACTTTCATTATTGTTGAGAGAGATAACTAAGTTGGACCTCTAATTTCTCTTATCTTGCCAAAAGTTGTTTTACAGTTATTATTTATTTTTAATATTGCCATTTAATTCACTCGTCATTTAAATTACTTGCTTCTCACCTTCTAAACCCCGATTACAACCTTTATAACCAATAATAAGAATATACTTCCTCGCAGTTCCTTGAGAAGACGACCCGATGTTTGAATACTCGGTTAACAATTTCTAAAGGGGTTTGTTACTTGTGACACCCAAAACGTTTGTATGAAGGGACTTTTGAAGGTTTAGAAACTATACTTGCAACGAGGATTTATCCGCAATTTTCTAGACCACGCAAAAGTTCTCTCATCAAAATGGCGCCATTGCCGGGGAACTGCTAACGTGTGCATTATTATTGGTTATTGTAAATATTTTTCTTTTGCTTGTTTATCTATTTTTGTTTTTCTTTTTTTTATCTTTATTTGCTATTATGAACTCTCACCCCTCTCGCTTTGAGTTTGGTTCTAATATTGTTAAAGGAAATAGACGTTACAGCAGGAATGTGCATCAAGGTCAGACCAATCAAGGATGGATGGAACCAAGAGGATCTAATCAACCCTTTTGGCAGCAACACCCTCTGAGATATCCTGGACAGAGACCATTCCACCGTGCATACCCAGCTGAAAGACATGGTGGACAACCTTGTAACTACCAACAAGCCCCACCCCGTGCATATGAACCATCCTTTCAACATAACCTCGAACCACCACACTCACAAGCTTTTCTTCACCATTCGCCATCATATGATCCTTCCTTACTCCAATACCAATCCAATCGTTCCCAATCATCACCACTTTCCTTTGTATCATGTCCAAGTCTGGCAAACCGCGAAGCAAAGGATCGCCTAAAAGAAACAGTAATTAAATTTCAAACAACCGTTCAACAACTGGAGCAAGCACTAATTCAATGGGCCACCAGGTGCTCAAATATACAAGGATCAACCATAGCTCCATGTGGACAGCCCAATGAAGAGCGTAGCATGAAAGAAATACTAGAGACTCCAGTGAACAAGACAGAAAATGAATTCGTACTAGAACAAGTGGAAGAAGCTGTCATTGTTCAAGAAGAAGAATTAGTTGAAGATCTAGGTGATGCTGAACTTCCTTGGGAATCCAGAATTGAGGAAAACCCCGTCCAAGATGCCACAGTTAATGCTAAGGAAGATACCGTACAATCTCCAAGGCAAGTCGTTTACGAAGAATCAGACGGAATAATCCAAGAAGCAAATTTCCTTGATGATGATAGTCACAAGTCTAGTTCTCCTAGTGATGAACTTGCGTCCGCAAGTGAATTCTCTGAGATCGAAGAATCTTCCCCAAGTGAATATGAAAATGATGCGGAGGTAGATTTCTCTCAACCTCCAATCTATGACTCGAGTGATGAGGAAGACATAGAAGACTTTGACCAGGATACAGATACAATTGAAGATCTTTGCAAGGAAGTGGAAGAATTCACAGAAGAACACAAGGAAACAGAACTTGCAGAACCACCAAAAACACCTATCCCAAGGCCATTACCACCCAATACAAGCTTCAAGTGGGTACAATCCTTAACTTATAATTTTACTTATTCACTTGAATATGGTTTGCTTGAAACAGATGGCCAGCTTAGAGCTCTCTACGACTTTAAGAGTAAGAGGGAAATGGCTCGTATTCAGAGCTGGTGCACCAGGTTCAATAAAGTTCCACGCTTCACCTCGAAGTACACGGATTGGTATCATGCTCAATTGCACGGATCACAGAGAACGTTTAATCACCACGGTGAGATTCTACTTTTTAAACCGCCCGGATGGAGACATGTTGACCAAGACGGAGGCAGATTTAAACGCACGGCTTGGAATCCTGAGGTTTATTCTGACATTTGTTACCCCAGGAGCCTAAAAATTTATTTGAAGCTGCTCAGAAGCTTTACATGCCTAGTTTGGGACCCCGGAGGCTATTGGCATTCCAAGCACTGGTGGAAATTTTTGGACGAATTTAAACACAAACCACCATAACAGGATACTCTTCCAATGTCCAATTTAAGGACTTTAACTAAAAGTGCTAGGAGGGAGACAACCCACCATGGTATGGTCGCTTCTTTTTCAACTTATTTCTTGTTAATTGCTTTCATTTTTCCTTTTTCATTTTAATTTATTAAACCTGGAATCATGCATAAGCATTCATGATAGTCATTGCATTCTGCATTTTTCATGCATATAAAAAAAAAGGGTTGCACGACGCAACCGCATGCCCCATGCGATCGCGTCATATCGCGAAAAACACCACCCATGTGACCGCGTGACCCATGCGGCCGCGTGATATATATATCGGCGTAAGGATCCAACGAACAGAAAGTAAGGCTGGAATCATGCGGCCCTTGTGCGTTTCGCACAAATTGGCCCACGCGATCGCATACCCCATGCGATCGCGTTACTTACCCAATACCAATCCCACGCGACCGCGTGAGCGACGCGATTGCGTCGCATGGATTGCACATCACCCCAAAAAGGAGACAGAGAGTTGCGCTAAAACGGCGCTGGAGTCGTGCGTTTAGCACAACTTTCAGCGACGCGATCGCGCGGCCCACGCGATCGCGTCACCTTTCTTACCCCCCTCTCATGCGATCGCGCACCCCACGCGATCGCGTCACTCCCATTTTCGTCCCAACCACGCGACCGCGTGCTCCACGCGGCCGTGTGGATTCGAAAATATAACCCCCCCAGCCCGCGAACCCTATCAGTCGCGAGCCCCCTCCCACCCTAACCCTCTTCTCCCTCTCTGCTCCCTCTCCCTCCAACCACCACCCAGCACCACCCAGCCGCCACCGCCGGCCACCCAAACGCCGCCGCCACCCCGTACGCCGCCGCCCCAACCCCCTCCCTTCTTCTCCCTTCCTCCTCTCCCCTCCCCTCTCCGCCACTGCCTCCGCGACCACCGCCCCCCCACCACCGCCACCCAGTCGCGCCCCCTCCCTCTCCGCCACCCAACCACACCCCCCTTCTTCTATCACCAACCCAAAATCCTCGCCGCCACTGCCCCCTCAGCCACCACCGCGTCGCCGTGCACCACCACCGCGCCGGACGCCGCCGCAGCCACCTTCTTCCCTGTTCCACCCCTTCCGCTTACCAGGTTCCGCAACACGCAACCTTTTTATCCGTTCGTCACTTTTATGTATTTTTTATTCCGTTTATGTTCATAATTAGGATAGCTAGACTCGCATGTTGTAGTGGATTTTTAGGTTGTTAGGTAGCTTAGGCTGTGGTTAGTGGATCTAGGTCTGTTTACTTGCACTTTTCTTACTTCTGTTTTATCCTATGTGCAAATCTGTTGCTGCTATAATCATGATTCATATGCTGCTTTCTTGTATGTTGCTACTGTTTACATTGAGTTCTTATGTTTATTTTATATCTATGTACATGCAGCTTGCTTTCTTTTAATTCATATGACCTGATCTGATTGCTGTTTATTTTCCGGGATAATCCATTTTTAGCCGGAATGCTGCCCAATTTTTTTTTAAAAATTGTTTTCATTCTTGTTTTGGTTTGGCAACTCTATTTTATTCTGCTTTCCCCAAACCATTTCATGAATGCTAGGGCCACTTTCTTATCCTCTTTTGATTTCCTGGTTCATAACATGCATTTGTGATTCACTGATTCCAATTTCTGATTTCTTTATTTCTATTCGAATCAGCATCACCCTGTTTTCTTTATTCGATTATGAGTACTTCTATTCTTACCTGTGAATCCTTGTTATATGGAATTTTTTTCTATGCCACTTACTTTCCTAACTCACTGATTTTAATTTACTAATTTCTTTTTCAAATCCTAACCATTCTAACCCTTTTGATCTCTTTTCTGATTATTTTCACTTTCCTCTAACTTTCTAACCATGGCATATTGCTTAATTTTTTCCATTTAACATTAATTCAATCACATTTCATATACTCATTTTCCTTATTTTATTTCTCCTTTGCCACTTGGATTTCCTTTATTTAATTGCCTATTTGCTTTCCTATTTTTTTTTATCCAATTCCTGGTTTTCTGTTTTTCAGGATGTCTGCCTCACAAAGGAAAGGCAAAGGCAAGGCCACTGGCAAGCGTAAGAGAGGAGATTCCTCCCAGTCCATCATTGCTCTAATGCACGATTCATCATGGCGGGAGAAGAACTTCACACAGCAGGAAAAAGCTGATCAGCTGCTCCCTTCGACTGATCTTATAAAATTTACAAACCGGTACTGTGAGCTGAAGTACTCGACTTTTACAGACTCTAGAAATCTATACCTGGAACATACCTTGAAGATTCCAGAAGCCCTCCAGCAATACACTACTGAGCAAATCAAGCAAAGGGGCTGGTTCTTCCTGGAGAGATCACTGACAGAGGTCAATGCATCTTGGGTCCGGGAATTCTATTGCAACTACTACCTTACTACCCCTGATGCAGTGAACCTGAGGGGAAAGCAAATTCTGGTCACTGAGGAGGCCATAGAGACCACTCTCCAGCTCCCAGCCAAATCTGATCAGCCAGATAGTTATGCACAGGCTGAGGAGGACATGGGCCAGATGCAGTTTGATTGGGATACTGTGAAGGCACGAATTGCTCTCGACCCTGCTGTTCCTTGGGAGATGGGTCAGAACACCACTATGCCTAGAGGGATCAAGAGAGTGTACTTGAATGATGAGGCTCGGCTATGGCATCAGATCTTGAGCAATTATGTGATGCCGAGTACTCATGAGACTGAGATCCCGGTTGCCATGATCACCCTCCTCTGGTGTGTTCTGGAGGGTAAGGACCTGTACTTGCCTCGTTTTATCCGGTATTATATGGCCAGGGCCCATGTCCGAGGCACCCTCCCCTTTCCTTATCTGGTTACACGGCTAGGCCGTCAGGCTGATGTGCCTTGGGAGGATGCCGATGAGCGACCACCAGCAGCGGACTGCAGGAAGATCATCCCTCATAGCAAAAACTTCCTTACTTTGGGCTACAGACCACCACCGGTCACTGCTACTGATGAGACAGCCCCTCTGTCTGCTGGACCCTCTTCATCCACAGCTGCCCCAGCTGCCCCTATTGCCACTACTGCACCTCCACCCGCCTCTGAGCCGGTTTATCGCCTCGTGCACCATCTATTCCGCCAGCTTGATCAGATGGAGCGCCGTAACAGGCGCCGGTATGAGAGATTGGAGCACCGCAGCAGGCGTCGCTATTCCCATCTGAAGCTGATGATCAGACAGGGCGCCGACATCCCCTCCGAGCCCGACACGCCATCAGAGCCATCAGAGGAGGAGGAGGATGAGCACGAGGAGGAGACTCATTCCCAGGCAGAGACTCATCAGCAGGCAGCCACAGAGCAGGCTGCCCCGCATCAGGAGGTTATGCCCCAGATAGAGACTGCAGATCCAGAGATCCCACTCCAGTCAGTCCCTCCTCTACAGCAGCCAGACTCTCAGCCCACCACCGCCACAGAGACCCCAGCTGCCATCCCTACCAGTGATGACACTCCTTCATACCCGGCTTGATTGAGCATCAGGGACGATGCTTCATTTTAAGTGTGGGGAGGTCGCCATCTCTGGCGTTTATTTTGGTGAACTACTACATACTTTTTCTTTTATTTTGGATATTTTTCTGTATTTTTCTCTTTTTCTTTTATTGTTATTTTCTGAGTACTTATACATTGCTACTTGTGTATTTTACTCTATTTTATGCATTTTGCATTTTTTGTCCATATTTTAGTTAGTTAGCTCATTTTAGTCATTTAGTTTAGTTTGCAATTCTGATTTATTAGTGGATTAATTAGCATAGTTTACCCTTTTTAGCATAAGATAGTATAGTTTAAATAGAAAAATATAAAAAGGAAGTAAACTAGAAACCTTAACAGAATCAAAACAACCCACACCTTGTATATATAGCATTACATGTTAGTTGACAACATTTCATCAAGGAGGAACATTAAAACTTTAAAAGCTACCCTAAATAATTTTTTCAAGAGAATAATGAGAATTTTTAACTAAACCTGCATACAATATATAATTAATATATGATGCTTGAGTTAGAGAACACACAGCCTGTGAGTCTTGAGCTTAAATTGTATGGTTGCATTCAAACCATAATTTCATTTCTGTGTGTTACATTTCTTTTTATTCTGATGTTCTTTCCTTTGCTTTAATCTATATGTCCAATTATAGAATATAGAATAGATACATACCAAGAGAATGATTGAGGCCATCATTTGATTTTAGCTCACTCACCCCAAATTAGCCTGCCTTTTACATCACCATTGTTAGCCCCCTTGAGCCTATTAAAACCCCTTTATTCTATTTAGCCAAATTACTAGCCTTAAGCAGAAAAACAAAAGAAAATCCCAAGTGAATCCTTAGTCAGCTTAAGATAGAAAATCATGAATAGAGTAAAATGTGGGAAACCTTTTGGGAACATGGATGATAGAAACAAAAGGTAGAAAAAGTAAAAAGGAATAAAATAAAATTTGGGAAGCATGCTCATGAGAAAATCTAAGTGATTCAATTATCATGTGCATTATAAAAAAAAAGAGTTATTTTTCAGTATTTAATAAAAGGGAATGCAAAAAAAAGAAATTTCCCAAAATGCAAAATAAAAACAATGCACATGGGATCAAAATAAAAAGTGAAACATGAGCATGCAACAATAAGTGGGAAATATGGGAAAATAGGTAAAGAGATTTTATTTTACTAAATATGTATGTTAGGTGAGATCTTAGTCTAATTAAGGATTCACTTATTAGCTCACTTAACCATATACATAAATCCTTACCTTTACCTTGGCCCCATTACAACCTCAATAAAGACCTCATGACTTTTTGGTGTGACTATATTCTATAATTGTTGATTGGTTAGATGAAAAACAAAGTTATAGAAAGTAAGAATAAAAAGAAAAATAGAGTGAATAAACCCAATAAACACTGAGTGACTAGAGAGTAAACACAAAATCCAGTGAGGGTTCTATAACTCATCAACATATATCTGTGCTTATATTTACTAATTGTTTTGCAAGTTTGTACAATGTTTTCTTTCCCATCTCATTTGCTAAAATGCTTTATTATTTAAGGGTTGGCTATATATATATATATACATAACTCCTTGAGAATGTGAATTGACTTAGCTACATGTAAGCTTTATATATGAGTGGATGAATTAGAATTGCATGACTCATTAGGTAGATGCATTTAGCATAGGTTGCATTTCATAACATTCCATCACTTTAACCTTAATTATTTACCTTGGATTTAGCATGAGGACATGCTAGTGTTTAAGTGTGGGGAGGTTGATAAACCCATATTTCATGAGTTCTTTTGTGCTTAATTAGAGTGATTTATTCAACTCTTCACCTACTTATTCACATTAATTGCATGGTTTTACTTTCCTTTCCTTATTATGTCATATTGTTAAAAACATGTTTCCTAAGCTTTAAAATTAATTAATTTAATTACCTTTAATTCCATTCGATGCCGTGATTAGTGTGTTGAGTAGTTTCAGATTTTCTAAGGCAGAATGACTTAAAGGATGGAAAAGGAAACAAACAAAAATGGAAGGAGAAAGCAAAACAGAGCTTTAAGGAAACTGGTGTCCACGCGATCGCGTGCCAAGCACGAATCAGCAGCGACGCAGCCGCATGACTGACGCGACCGCGCGCCTTAAGCAGAACGCATATGACGCGGTCGCATGACTGACGCGACCGCGTGGCAAGGAAAAGCTCCGAATGACGCGACCGCGTGACCCACGCGGACGCGTGACAGAGGCCACGCACAAGAAATTACAGAATACGCCCCCAGCGAATTCTGAAGCCCTTTTTGGCCCAGATCCAAGTATAGACAGCATAGACCAGAGGTTATAAAGTGTGGGAATGCTTCCATTCAAAGAGAGCTCGCATATTTTACCTTTCAATGATTTAGATTTAGTTGAGAGGGAGATCTTCTCTCTCTCTCTCTTTTAGGATTTAGGATTTCTTCTTGTTTTAAGAGTAACTCTGGATCCCAGGTTTAATGTTCTTTTATTTTAATTTTACTTCTATTTATTTATTCCAACATTTGAATTGATTATTATAATTTGATTTATGAATTCTCCCATGTTACAGACTATTATTTGAATTAATGATAATTGAGGTATTTTCAGTTTGTGATTATTTTCTTTGATTTAAGTTACCATTGCTTCCCATCTAAGGACCTCTTTATCATCCCAGCAATTTTACTTTTCCCCTTTTGGTTCTGGTTAAGAATTTAGTAACTCAACAGTTATTAAACTCAACACAATTTATAATCGTGATCTTGCTAATTGAGTTGAACTTGAGTAATCCCAACCTTTTTTTAGGAGATAAATAGGATTCGAAGGTCAATTTAATTAGTCCCTTGATTTTCCCTTGCCCTGGTAAAGGTTGACCAAGTGGAGTTTAGATTCAACTTTCATTATTGTTGAGAGAGATAACTAAGTTGGACCTCTAATTTCTCTTATCTTGCCAAAAGTTGTTTTACAGTTATTATTTATTTTTAATTGCCATTTAATTCACTCGTCATTTAAATTACTTGCTTCTCACCTTCTAAACCCCGATTACAACCTTTATAACCAATAATAAGAACATACTTCCTCGCAGTTCCTTGAGAAGACGACCCGAGGTTTGAATACTCGGTTAACAATTTCTAAAGGGGTTTGTTACTTGTGACACCCAAAAAGTTTGTATGAAGGTACTTTTGAAGGTTTAGAAACTATACTTGCAATGAGGATTTATCCGCAATTTTCTAGACCATGCAAAAGTTCTCTCATCAATCAGACACACACAAGTGCTGATAACAACCCCTCTAAAAGGGCTTCTCTAACCACCTCTGTAGGAAGTAAACCTGCAAGAACTAAGGTTGAAGAATACAAAGCCAAGATGCCTTATCCTCAAAAACTCCATAAAGAAGAGAAGGATAAGCAATTTGCTCGCTTTGCAGACTATCTTCGGACTCTTGAAATAAAGATTCCGTTTGCAGAGGCACTTGAGCAAATACCTTCTTATGCCAAGTTCATGAAAGAGATCTTGAGTCATAAGAAGGATTGGAGAGAAACTGAAAGAGTTCTCCTCACTGAAGAATGTAGTGCAGTCATTCTGAAAAGCTTCCCAGAAAAGCTTAAGGATCCCGAGAGCTTTCTGATACCATGCACACTAGAGGGTAATTGCACCAAGACAGCTTTATGTGATCTTGGAGCAAGCATCAATCTAATACCTGCATCCACAATCAGAAAGCTTGGTTTAACTGAAGAAGTCAAACCAACCCGGATATGTCTCCAACTTGCTGATGGCTCCATTAAATACCCATCAGGCGTGATTGAAGACTTGATTGTCAGGGTTGGGCCATTCGCCTTTCCCACTGACTTTGTGGTGCTGGAAATGGAAGAGCACAAGAGTGCTACTCTCATTCTAGGAAGACCTTTCCTAGCAACTGGACGAACTCTCATTGATGTCCAAAAGGGGGAAGTAACCCTGAGGGTCAATGAGGATGAGTTCAAGTTAAATGCTGTCAAAGCCATGCAGCATTCAGACACACCCAAAGACTGCATGAAAGTTGATCTTATTGACTCTTTGGTTGAGGAGATCAACATGGCTGAGAGTCTCGAATCAGAGCTGGAAGACATCTTTAAAGATGTTTAGCCTGATTTGGAGGATTCAGAAGAATTGAAAGAACTTCTGAAACTTCCTCAGGAAGAGGAAACACCTCCTAAACCTGAGCTCAAGCCATTACCACCATCCCTGAAATATGCATTTCTGGGAGAAGGTGACATTTTTCCAGTGATCATAAGCTCTGCTTTAAATCCACTGGAAGAGGAAGCACTAATTCAAGTGCTAAGGACACACAAGACAGCTCTTGGGTGGTCCATAAATGACCTTAAGGGCATAAGCCCAGCTAGATGCATGCACAAAATCCTATTGGAGGATGATGCTAAGCCAGTGGTTCAACCACAGAGATGGCTAAATCCAGCCATGAAGGAAGTGGTGCAGAAGGAGGTCACCAAGTTACTAGAGGCTGGGATTATTTATCCTATTTCTGATAGCCCCTGGGTGAGCCCTGTTCAAGTTGTCCCCAAAAAGGGAGGTATGACAGTGGTTCATAATGAAAAAAATGAACTGGTTCCTACAAGAACAGTTACAGGGTGGCGCATGTGTATTGACTACAGAAGGCTCAATACAGCCACCAGAAAGGATCATTTTCCTTTACCATTCATAGAGCAGATGCTAGAGAGACTAGCAGGTCATGAATACTACTGCTTTTTGGATGGCTATTTAGGTTATAACCAAATTGCAGTAGATCTCCAGGACCAAGAGAAAACAGCATTTACATGTCCTTCTGGAGTATTTGCTTATAGAAGGATGCCTTTTGGTCTGTGTAATGCACCTGCAACCTTTCAGAGGTGCATGCTCTCTATCTTCTCTGATATGGTAGAGAAATTTCTAGAAGTCTTCATGGATGACTTTTCAGTATTTCGAGACTCATTCAGCTCCTGCCTTAACCATTTAGCACTTGTTTCTGAAAAGATGCCAAGAGACCAACCTAGTTTTAAACTGGGAAAAATGTCACTTTATGGTAACTGAAGGAATTGTCCTTGGGCATAAAATTTCAAACAAGGGAATAGAGGTGGATCAAGCTAAAGTGGAGGTAATTGAAAAACTACCACCACCTGCTAATGTTAAGGCAATCAGAAGCTTTCTGGGGCATGCAGGATTCTACAGGAGGTTTATAAAAGATTTTTCAAAAATTGTAAAATCCCTGAGCAATCTGCTAGCTGCTGACAAGCCATTTGTGTTTGACACAGAGTGTCTGCAAGCATTTGAGACTCTTAAAGCTAAGTTGGTCACAGCACCAGTTATTTCTGCACCAGACTGGACATTACCATTTGAACTAATGTGTGATGCCAGTGACCACGTCATTGGTGCAGTACTGGGGCAGAGGCATGACAAGCTTCTGCATGTCATTTATTATGCTAGCCGTGTTTTAAATGATGCCTAGAAAAATTAAACAACCACAGAAAAAGAATTACTTGCAGTGGTTTATGCCATTGACAAGTTTAGATCATACTTGGTATGATCAAAAGTGATTGTGTACACTGACCATGCTGCTCTTAAATATCTACTCACAAAGCAGGATTCAAAACCCAGGCTTATAAGATGGGTGTTACTTCTGCAAGAGTTTGATATAGAAATAAGAGACAGAAAAGGGACAGAGAACCAAGTGGCTGATCATCTGTCCCGGATAGAGCCAATAGAAGGGGCGTCCCCCCTATTTTGAGATGTCTGAAACCTTTTCGGATGAGCATTTATTCGCCATTTAGGAAACACCATGGTTTGCAGACATAACAAACTATAAAGCTGCAAGGTTCATACCCAAGGAGTACAGCAGGCAACAAAAGAAAAAATTAATTACTGATGCAAAGTACTACTTGTAGGATGAACCCTATCTCTTTAAGAGATATGCAGACGGAATAATCCATAGGTGTGTGCCTAGAGAAGAAGCACAGAAGATCTTATGGCATTGCCATGGATCACAATATGGAGGCCATTTCGGAGGTGAGCGAACAGCCACCAAGGTCCTCCAATGTGGCTTCTACTGGCCTAGCCTATATAGAGATTCCCGAGAGTTTGTACGTAACTGTGACAGCTGCCAAAGAGCTGGTAATCTGCCTCATGGTTACGCTATGCCTCAACAAGGGATCTTGGAGATTGAGTTGTTTGATGTATGGAAAATTGACTTCATGGGACCTTTCCCACCATCATACTCAAACACTTATATTCTGGTGGCAGTCGATTATGTATCAAAATGGGTAGAGGCCATTGCCACACCCACTAATGATACTAAGACAGTGCTGCAGTTCCTCTAGAAACATATCTTCAGCAGGTTTGGTGTCCTTAGAGTACTAATCAGTGATGGGGCACTCACTTCTGCAACAAACAGCTTTACTCTGCCATGGTCCGATATGGGATTAGCCACAAGGTGGCCACTCCATATCATCCACAGATAAATGGGCAAGCTGAAGTCTCTAATAGAGAACTAAAGAGAATCCTGGAACGGACTGTAAGTGCCCATAGAAAGGATTGGGCAAGAAACTTGGATGATGCTCTGTGGGCTTACATAACAGCATTCAAGACTCCTATAGGGACCTTTCCATACCAGCTTGTGTATGGTAAGGCCTGTCATCTGCCTGTGGAACTGGAACATAAAGCCTACTAGGAAACCAGATTCCTGAACTTTGATGCCAAATTAGCCGGAGAAAAAAGATTACTCCAGCTAAATGAGCTAGAGGAATTTAGACTCACTGCTTTCGAAAATGCCAAGCTTTATAAGGAGAAATAAAAAAGGTGGCATGACAGAAAGCTGTCATCAAGAATCTTTGAACCAGGACAAAAGGTTCTATTGTTTAACTCTAGGCTCAGGCTATTCCCTGGGAAACTGAAATCCCGGTGGAGGGGACCATATATGATTACAAGTGTATCACCATATGGTTATGTGGAGCTTCAAGACATTGATTCTGATAAGAAGTTCATTGTTAATGGACAGAGAATCAAACACTATCTTGAAGGCAATGTTGAGCAAGAGTGCTCAAGGCTGAGGCTAGATTAAAAGCTCAGCAAGGTCCAACTAAAGACAATAAAGAAGCGCTTGCTGGGAGGCAACCCAGCCATTGGGAAAACTTTTTCTGTTATTTTGCCCTATTCTTGATTTTATTTGTTTATATAAAGTTCATTGTTAATAAGGTAAAGAGTCAATTGCATAAGTTCACAGGGTTACAGAAGGATTCAGCACACAAAACAGAGAGAAAGAGCTCACTGGCAAAAAAAAAATGCCAATAAGAGGCACAATTGGGCGTTAAACGCCCAAAAGAAGCATCTACTGGGCGTTTAACGCCAGTAATGATAGCCATCTGGGCGTTAAACGCCAGAAAGAAGCAACTTCTGGGCGTTTAACGCCAGATTGACAGCATCCTGGGCGTTTAGAAAAACGCCCAGTGACATAGGGGTTTCTGGCGTTTAACGCCAGCTAGAAGCAACAGCTGGGCGTTAAACACCAGACCAAGCACCAACTGGGCGTTAAACGGCCAAAACATGCAGCAGTTGGGCGTTTAACGCCAGGAATGTGAGGAGTAGGTAATTTCATTTTCAATTCAAATTTTTCCATTTTTTATGTTTCAATTCACAATTTCTTGCACAAACATGTCACAAACCCTAATTTCTAAAAACCCTAATTTCAAAAAAAAAAATCAAATGTATCTTAATTCATAAGCCCTTTTTCAAATCCTTTTCAAAACAAAGCTATCTCTTTTCACTCTAAAATCTTTTCAAATCATCAATATCTTTTTCAAATCTTCACATCATCTTTTTCAAAATTCAGATTTATCTTTTTCAAATATCTTTCATATCTTTTCAATTTTAAAATCATATCTTTTTCCTATTATACTTATCTTTTACAAATCATATCTTCTATCATATCTCCTTCTAAATTTTCGAACCCACCCCCCTTTTTCCCATTAAATCCTCATTCGGCCTCCTCTTCTCCTCTACAAGTTGCGCTTGGCTCTCCCTCTTTCCCTTTCCTTTCTTTTCTTTTGCTTGAGGACAAGCAAACCTCTAAGTTTGGTGTGTTTATCCGTGATCACTAAGCCAATACCCACTAAGATCATGGCTCCCAAGGGAAAACAAACCGACTCAAGAGGCAAGAAGGAGAATATTCTAAAACCACTTTGGAATCAAGGGAGGTTCATAACCAAAGAACATTCAGACTATTTTTACAAAATAATGAGTCTAAGATCGGTGTTCCCGGAAGTTAAATTCGATCTGAAAGAAGATGAATATCCGGAGATCCAAAAGCAAATTCGAAACAGGAGCTGGAAAGTCCTAGCTAATCCTGAAACAAAGGTGGGAAGAAACATGGTTCAAGAATTCTATGCTAATCTATGGCAGACGGACAGGCAGAGAATTGCTGGAACCGCATTCTATGACTATAGAACTCTGGTCAGAGGGAAGGTTGTTCACGTCCACCCTGACAAAATAAGGGAGATCTTCAAGCTGCCTCAACTGCAAGATGACCCAGACTCCTTTAATAGGAGAATGATGAGATCAAACTTGGGATTGGACAAAATTCTAGAGGACATATGCCTCCTTAGAGCCAAGTGGACAACCAACACAAAGGGTGCCCCGAACCAACTCAAGAGAGGAGATCTCAAACCAGTTGCCAGAGGCTGGCTGGATTTCATTGGACGCTCTATACTGCCCACTAGCAACCGCTCTGAGGTCACCATCAGAAGAGCAGTGATGATTCATTGCATTATGCTAGAAAAAGAAGTGGAAGTTCATCAGCTGATTGCTTGTGAGCTTTACAAAATTGCAAATAAAAACTCCAAAGATGCTAAATTGGCTTACCCAAGCTTAGTCTCTCTGCTATGTAAAGATGCTGGAATAAAAATGGGAGTAGATAAGTATATCTCAGTTGAGCAACCAATCACCAAAAAGTCTATGGAAGGACTACAAGTGCAGGACGACCCCATCAAGAGAAAAGTAGAGGAGCTCCTCCCGGAAATCCCTCAAATTGAATACTGGGAGCGCCTAGAAGCATCTGTCACCAAGTTGCAAGAAGCTGTGGATCAACTGAAGGAAGAACAGCAAAATCAAAACAGCATGCTGTGTAAACTGCTTAAAGAACAAGAAGAGCAAGGGCGTGACATAAAGGAACTGAAGCGCCAGAAGCTGTGTCTTGAAGGGCCAAGCAACCCACAGACCAAAGAAGCATCTACCTCCCAAAATAAAGGTTGTTGAGTCCTAACTCTGAGATAACCTTTTATCTATATAAGTATTAGAGTTAGAGTCATTTGTTTTTATGTCTTTAATTTCCTGTCTTTTATTTTTAAGTGTCTGCTTTTACACCTAATTTATATTATTAAATAATAAATAAAGATTACAGTCTATGCCTTAAAGTTATAAATATCCTATGAATCCATCACCTTTCTTAAATAAAAAAATTTGTTTTAATTACAAAAGAACAAGAAGTACATGGTTTCAAATTCATCCTTGAAACTAGTTTAATTATTTTGATGTGGTGACAATACTTTTTGTTTTCTGAATGAATGCTTGAACAGTGCATATGTCTTTTGAATTTGATTGTTTAAGAATGTTAAATATGTTGGCTCTTGAAAGAATGATGAAAAGGAGACATGTTATTTGATAATATGAAAAATCATAAACTTGATTCTTGAAGCAAGAAAAAGCAGTGAATACAGAAAGCTTGCGGAAAAAAATGGCGAAAAATAGAAAAAAAAAAAAGCAAGCAGAAAAAGCCAAAAGTTCTTTAAACCAAAAGGCAAGAGCAAAAAGCCAATAGCCCTTAAAACTAAAAGGCAAGGGTAATAAAAAGGATCCAAGGCTTTGAGCATCAGTGGATAGGAGGGCCTAAAGGAATAAAATCCTGGCCTAAGCGGCTAAACCAAGCTGTCCCTAACCATGTGCTTGTGGCGTGAAGGTGTCAAGTGAAAACTTGAGACTGAGCGGTTAAAGTCAAAGTCTAAAGCAAAAACAGAGTGTGCTTAAGAACTCTGGACACCTCTAATGGGGACTTTGACAAAGCTAAGTCACAATCTGAAAAGGTTCACCCAGTTATGTGTCTGTGGCATTTATGTATCCGGTGGTAATACTGGAAAACAAAGTGCTTAGGGCCACGACCAAGACTCATAAAGTAACTGTATTCAAGAATCAACATACTGAACTAGGAGAATCAATAACACTATCTGAATTTTGAGTTCCTATAGATGCCAATCATTCTGAACTTCAATGGATAAAGTGAGATGCCAAAACTATTCAAGAGGCAAAAAGCTACAAGTCCCGCTCATCTGATTGGAGCTAAGTTTCATTGATATTTTGGAATTTATAGTATATTCTCTTCTTTTTATCCTATTTGATTTTCAGTTGCTTGGGGACAAGCAACAATTTAAGTTTGGTGTTGTGATGAGCAGATAATTTATACGCTTTTTGGCATTGTTTTTAGTATGTTTTTAGTATGATTTAATTTATTTTCATTATATTTTTATTAGTTTTTAATTAAAAATCACATTTCTGGACTTTACTATGAGTTTGTGTATTTTTCTGTAATTTCAGGTATTTTCTAGCTGAAATTGAGGGAGCTGAGCAAAAATCTGATTCAGGCTGAAAAAGGACTGCTGATGCTGTTGGATTCTGACCTCCCTGCACTCGAAATGGATTTTCTGGAGCTACAGAACTCCAAATGGCGCACTCTCAATTGCGTTGGAAAGTAGACATCCAGGGCTTTCCAGCAATATATAATAGTTTATACTTTGCACAAGGATAGATGACGTAAAATGGCGTTCAACGCCAGTTGCATGTTGTAGTCTGGCGTCAAACGCCAGAAACAGGTTACAAATGGGAGTTGAACGCCAGAAACAGGTTACAACCTGGCGTTCAACTCCAGAAACAGCCTAGGCACGTGAGAAGCTTAAGTCTCAGCCCCAGCACACACCAAGTGGGCCCCAGAAGTGGATTTCTACACCATCTATCATAGTTTGTTCATTTTTTGTAAACCTAGGTTACTAGTTTAGTATTTAAACAACTTTTAGAGGTCTATTTCGTACCTCATGACATTTTAGATCTGAACTTTGTACTCTTTGATGGCATGAGTCTCTGAACTCCATTGTTGGGGGTGAGGAGCTCTGCTGTGTTTCGATGAATTAATGCAACTATTTCTGTTTTCTATTCAAACACGCTTGTTTCTATCTAAGATGTTTATTCGCACTTCAATATGATGGATGTGATGATCCGTGACACTCATCATCATCCTCAACCTATGAACGCATGCCTGACAACCACCTCCATTCTACCTTCGATTGAATGAACATCTCTTGGATTCCTTAATCAGAATCTTCGTGGTATAAGCTAGAATCCATTGGCAGCATTCATGAGAATCCGGAAAGTCTAAACCTTGTCTGTGGTATTCCGAGTAGGATTCAGGGATTGAATGACTGTGACGAGCTTCAAACTCACAAGGGCTGGGTGTAGTGACAGACGCAAAAGGATCAATGGATCCTATTCCAGCATGAGTGGGAACCGACAGATGATTAGCCGTGCGGTGACAGCGCACCTGGACCTTCTTGACTGAGAGGACGGATGGTAGCCATTGACAACGGTGATCCACCAACACACAGCTTGCCATAGGAGGAACCTTGCGTGCATGAAGAAGAAGACAGGGAGAAAGCAGATATTCAGAAGACAAAGCATCTCCAAAACTCCAACATATTCTCCATTACTGCAGAACAAGTATTTAATTCATGCTCTTTTATTTTTTGCAATTCAAACTGATAATTATAATTGACTTCCTGACTAAGATTTACAAGATAACCATAGATTGCTTCAAACCAACAATCGCCGTGGAATTCGACCCTTACTCACGTAAGGTATTACTTGGACGATGCAGTGCACTTGCTGGTTAGTGGTACGAGTTGTGAAAAGTGTGATTCACAATTCGTGCATCAACTGCACTTATGACATAGTCACTAGCATTAGTTTTTCGTAGGATCTAGTTAGTTTTAGTGATATTTTAATTAGTTTTTATGTTAAATTCACATTCCTGGACTTTACTATGAGTTTGTGTGTTTTTTTGTGATTTCAGGTATTTTCTGGCTGAAATTGAGGGACTTGGGCAGAAATCAGATTCAGAGGTTGAAGAAGGACTGCTGATGCTGTTGGATTCTGACCTCCCTGCACTCAAAGTGGATTTTCTGGAGCTACAGAACTCGAAATGGCGCGCTTCCAATTGCGTTGGAAAGTAGACATCCAGCGCTTTTCAGCAATATATAATAGTTTATACTTTGGTCAAGAATAGACGACGTAAACTGGCGTTCAACGCCAGCTTTCTACCCAATTCTGGCGTCCAGCGCCAGAAAAGGAGCCAAAACCAGAGTTGAACGCCCAAACTGGCACAAAAACTGGCGTTCAACTCCAAAAAGGATCTCTACACGTGCAACACTCAAGCCCAGCCCAAGCACACACCAAGTGGTCCCCAGAAGTGGATTTATGCATCAATTACTTACTTATGTAAACCCTAGTGACTAGTTTATTATAAATATGACCTCTTACTATTGTATTAGAGGATCTTTGGTCTCAGTTTTAATCCATTGTTCATCTTAGGAGACTATTGATCACGTTTTAGGGGGCTGGCCATCTCGGCCATGCCTGGACCTTCACTTATGTATTTTCAACGGTAGAGTTTCTACACTCCATAGATTAAGGTGTGGAGCTCTGCTGTTCCTCAAGGATTAATGCAAAGTACTTCTATTTTCTATTCAATTCATCTTATTTCGCTTCTAAGATATCCATTCGCACCCAAGAACGTGATGAAGGTGATGATTATGTGTGACGCTCATCACCATTCTCCCCTATGAACACGTGCCTGACAAACACTTCCGTTCTACATGAAATAAGCTAGAATGAATATCTCTTAGATCTCTTAACCGGAATCTTCGTGGCGTAAACTAGAATGATGGCGGCATTCATGAGAATCCGGAAAGTCTAAACCTTGTCTGTGGTATTCCGAGTAGGATTCAATGATTGAATGACTGTGACGAGCTTCAAACTCGCGATTGTTGGGCGTTAGTGACAGACGCAAAAGGAGGGTGAATCCTATTCCAGCATGATCGAGAACCGACAGATGATTAGCCGTGCTGTGACAGAGCATGTGAGCATATTTTTCACTGAGAGGAGGGGATGTAGCCACTGACAACGGTGATGCCCTTGCATAAAGCCAGCCATGGAAAGGAGTAAGACTGATTGGATGAAGATAGCAGGAAAGCAGAGATTCAGAGGAACGAAAAGCATCTCCATTCACTTATCTGAAATTCCTACCAATGATTTACATAAGTACCTCTATCCCTATTCTATTATTTATTATTCGAAAACACCCTTATCAATTTATATCTGCCTAACTGAGATTTGCAAGGTGACCATAGCTTGCTTCATACCAACAATCTCCGTGGGATTCGACCCTTACTCACGTAAGGTATTACTTGGACGACCCAGTGCACTTGTTGGTTAGTTGTATCGAAGTTGTGAACCATGGTATTGGCACCATGTTCTTGGCGCCATTGCCAGGGAAAGAAAGAACCATGAATTTTACATAATTAAAGTGTAATCACGATTACGCGTACCAAGTTGCTCACGTTGCCAGGGATTGTTCGAGCCTGGACATCACAATTTCGTGCACCAAGTTTTTGGCGCCGTTGCCGGGGACTTAATTGTTCCTGTTTGGCGCCAAGAATCGTCTGAGATCCCAATCCCGGCAACAACACCAAGTTTTTGGCGCCGTTGCTGGGGATTGTTCGAGTTTGGACAACTGACGGTTCATCTTGTTGCTCAGATTAGGTAACTTTCTTTTTATTTTATTTTCAAAAATTTTTCAAAAATATTTCTAAAATTTTCTCATCTGTTTTCGAAAAATATAAAAGTGTTTTTAAAAATTTTATTCAAAATTTTTAAGAATGAATTCTAGTGTTTCATGAAGCATGTGAAGCCTGGCTGGCTGTAAAGCCATGTCTAAATTTATTTGGACTGAGGCAGCAATTTGTTATCAAGAGCAATATACTCTGATGTTAAATGCTGAAGCTTGGCTGGCCATTGGCCATGTCTAGTGTTTTGGACCGGAGCTTTCCTTGAAAGCTTGGCTGGCTAGTGAGCCATGTCTAATTCCTGGACTGAAGCTTCAGACTAAGAATGCAAGATTCCTGGAATTCATGTTAAAAATTTTGAAATCCTTATTTTTTCTTTTTCATATAATTTTCGAAAAAAAATCCAAAAAAATTAGAAAATCATAAAAATAAAAAATATTTCTCTGTTTCTTGTTTGAGTCTTGAGTCATGTTATAAGTTTGGTGTCATTTGCATGTGCATCTTGCATTTTTCGAAAATTTCATGCATTCATAGTGTTCTTCATGATCTTCAAGTTGTTCTTGGTAAGTCTTCTTGTTTGATCTTGATGATTTTTTGTTTTGTGTTGTATGGTGTTTTTCATATGCATTCTTGAATTCTTAGTGCGTAAGCATTAAAGAATTCTAAGTTTGGTGTCTTGCATGTTTTCTTTGCATTAAAAATTTTTCAAAATTGTGTCTATGATGTTCATCTTGACATTCATAGTGTTCTTGGTGTTCATCTTGACATTCATAGCATTCTTGCATGCATCACATGTTTTGATCTAAAAATTTCATGCATTGCATCATTTTAGTGTTTTTCTCTTGCATCATAAAAATTCAAAAATAAAAAAAATATCTTTCCCTTTTTCTCTCATCAAATTCGAAAATTTGAGTTGACTTTTTCAAAAATTTTTAAAATCAAGTTGTTTCTTATGAGTCAAATCAAATTTTCAATTTGAAAATCTTATCTTTTTCTAAATCTTTTTCAAAAATCAAATCTTTTTCAAAATTCTTAGTTATTTTCGAAAATTCTAAAAATATTTTTCAAAAATCTTTTTCTTATTTTTATATCAAATTTTTGAAAATAACATAATCAATTAATGTTTTGATTCAAAAATTTGAAGTTTGTTACTTGCTTGTTAAGAAAGATTCAAACTTTGAGTTCTAGAATCATATCTTGTGATTTCTTATGAATCAAGTCATTAATTATGATTTAAAAAAAAAATCAAATCTTTTTCAAAAACTAATTTCTATCATATCTTTTCAAAAATATCTTCTCATCTTATCTTTTTCAAAAATCTAATTTCAAAATATTTTCTCTAACTTCCTAACTTCTTATCTTTTCAAAATTTGTTTCAACTAACTAACTAACTTTTTGTTTGTTTCTTAACTTTTTCAAAACTACCTAACTAACTCTCTTTCTCTAATTTTCGAAAATATCTTCCCTCTTTTTCAAAAATTTCTTTTTAATTAACTCATTATTCTTATTTTTATTTTTGATTTTAAAAATTTTCGAAAAATACTAACATTTTTCAAAAAACCATTTTCGAAAATCACTAACTCTTTTTCAAAAATATTTTTCGAAAATTCCCCCTCTCCCATCTGATTCTATTTATTTATTCATTTACTAACATCTTATCTCACATTTCAAACCTCCTCACAGTTGTGTGTCTTCCATTATATTACATTCTCTGTCCCCCCTCTTCTTCCACTCACACAGGGATCCCTATACTATGGTATAAAGGATCTCTATTATTATTATTATTATTTTTCTGTGCCCTCTTCTTTGTCATATGAGCAGGAGCAAGGATAAGAACATTCTTGTGGAAGCAGATCCAGAACCTGAAAGGACTCTGAAAAGGAAACTAAGAGAAGCTAAAATACAACAATCCAGAGATAACCTTTCAGAAATTTTCAAACAGGAAGAGGAGATGGCAGCCAAAAATAATAATAATATAAGGAAGATGCTTGGTGACTTTACTGCACCTAATTCCAATTTACATGGAAGAAGCATCTCCATTCCTGCCATTGGAGCAAACAACTTTGAGCTGAAACCTCAATTAGTTTCTCTGATGCAGCAGAACTGCAAGTTTCATGGACTTCCATCTGAAGATCCTTTTCAGTTCTTAACTGAATTGTTGCAGATATGTGATACTGTTAAGACTAATGGAGTAGATCCTGAAGTCTACAGGCTCATGCTTTTCCCTTTTGCTGTAAGAGACAGAGCTAGATTATGGTTGGATTCTCAACCCAAAGACAGCCTGAACTCTTGGGATAAGCTGGTCACGGCTTTCTTAGCCAAGTACTTTCCTCCTCAAAAGCTGAGCAAGCTTAGAGCTGATGTTCAAACCTTCAGACAGAAAGAAGGTGAATCCCTCTATGAAGCTTGGGAAAGATACAAACAGTTGACCAAAAGTGTCCTTCTGACATGCTTTCAGAATGGACCATCCTGGATATATTCTATGATGGTTTATCTGAGCTATCAAAAATGTCACTGGACACTTCTGCAGGTGGATCCATTCACCTAAAGAAAATGCCTGCAGAAGCTCAAGAACTCATTGACATGGTTGCTAATAACCAGTTCATGTACATTTCTGAAAGGAATCCTATGAGTAATGGGACGCCTATGAAGAAGGGAGTTCTTGAAGTTGATACTCTGAATGCCATATTGGCTCAGAATAAAATATTGACTCAGCAAGTCAATATGATCTATCAGAGTCTGCATGGAATGCAAGCTGCATCCAATAGTACTCAAGAGGCTTCTTATGAAGAAGAAGCTTATGATCCTGAGAACCCTGCAATAGCAGAGGTGAATTACTTAGGTGAACCTTATGGAAACACCTATAACTCATCATGGAGAAATCATCCAAATTTCTCATGGAAGGATCAAAAGCCTCAACAAGGCTTTAATAATGGTGGAAGAAACAGGTTTAACAATAATAAACCTTTTCCATCATCCACTCAGCAACAGACAGAGAACTCTGAACAAAATGCTTTTAATTTAGCAAATCTAGTCTCTGATCTATCCAAGGCCACTGTGAGCTTCATGAATGAAACAAGGTCTTCCATTAGAAATTTGGAAGCACAAGTGGGCCAGCTGAGTAAAAGAATCACTGAAATTCCTCCCAGTACTCTCCCAAGCAATACAGAAGAGAACCCAAAAGGAGAGTGCAAGGCCATTGACATAAGCACCATGGCCGAACCTACAAAGGGAGTGGAGAACGCAAATCCCAAGGAGGAAGACCTCCTGGGACGTCCAGTGATCAATAAGGAGCTTCCCTCTGAGGAACCAAAGGACTCTGAGGCTCATCTAGAGACCATAGAGATTCCATTGAATCTCCTTATGCCCTTTATGAGCTCTGATGAGTATTCCTCTTCTGAAGAGAATAAGGATGTTACTGAAGAGCAAACAGCCAAGTTTCTTGGTGCAATCATGAAGCTGAATGCCAAATTATTTGGCATTGATACTTGGGAAGTTGAACCTCCCTTGTTCATCAATGAACTAAGTGATCTGGATCAACTGACATTGCCTCAGAAGAGACAGGATCCTGGAAAGTTCATAATACCTTGCACCATAGGCCCCATGATCTTTGAGGCTCTGTGTGACCTTGGTTCAGGAATAAACCTCATGCCCCTCTCTGTAATAGAGAAACTGGGAATCTATGGGGTGCAAGTTGCTAAAATCTCATTAGAGATGGCAGACAGTTCATGAAAACAGGCATATGGACATGTAGAGGACGTGTTAGTAAAGGTTGAAGGCCTTTACATCCCTGCTGATTTCATAGTCCTGGATACTGGAAAGGAAGAGGATGAATCCATCATCCTAGGAAGACCTTTCCTGGCCACAGCAAGAGCTGTGATTGATGTTGACAGAGGTGAAATAGTCCTTCAATGGAATGAGGACTCCCTTGTGTTTAAAACTCAAGGATCTCCCTCTGCAACCATGGAGAGGAAGCATGAAAAGCTTCTCTCAAAGCAGAGTCAACCAAAGCCCCCACAGTCAAACTCTAAGTTTGGTATTGGGAGGCCACAACCAAATTCTAAGTTTGGTGTTGAACCCCCATATCCAAACTCTAAGTTTGGTGTTGGAGAGTCTCAACAAAGTTCTGCACATCTATGAGGCTCCATGAGAGCCCACTGTCAAGCTATTGACATTAAAGAAGCGCTTGTTGGGAGGCAACCCAATTTTTATTTATCTAACTATATTTTTCTTAATTATATGTCTTTATAGGTTCATGATCATGTGGAGTCACAAAATAAATATAAAAATTGAAAACGGAATCAAAAAACAGCAGAAGAAAATCACACCCTGGAGGAAGCATCTGTCTGGCGTTCAGCGCCAGAACAGAGCATGGTTCTGGCGCTGAACGCCCAAAATGGGCAGCTTCTGGGCGCTGAACGCCAGAACAGGCATGGTTCTGGCGTTCAACGCCAGAAATGGCACACAAATGGGCGTTGAACGCCCAAAATGGCCACCAACTTGGCGCTGAACACCTAGAGTTGTGTGCAAAGGCATTTTTACATGCCTAATGGGTGCAGGGAATCCTTGAATACCCCAGGATCTGTGGACCCCACAGGATCCACTCAGGATTTGTGGACCCCACAGGATCCACTTAGGACCTGTGGACCCCACAGGATCCCCACCTACCTCCACTCACTTCTTCTCACCATTCTCTTTCACACAACCCCATAAACACTCTTCCCCAAAAACCCTTCACCAATCACCTCAATCTCTCTTCCCCATCACCTCTTCACCACTCACATCCATCCACTCTTCCCCATAAACCTACCTCATAAACTCCACCTACCTTCAAAATTCAAAACCAATTTCCCACCCAAACCCACCCATATGGCCGAAACCTTTCCCCCCTCCCTTCCCTATATAAAGCCCTCCATTCTTCATCAAACTCACACAACACACCCCTCTACACTCCTCTTGGCCGAAACCACATCTCCCTCTCCCTCTCCATATTTCTTCTTCTTCTTCTTCTATTCTTTTGTTTATTGCTCGAGGGCGAGCAATATTCTAAGTTTGGTGTGGTAAAAGCATAGCTTTTTTTGTTTTTCCATTACCATTGATGGTATCTAAGACCGGAGAATCCTCTAGAAGAGGGAAAGGGAAGATAAAAGCTTCCACATCCGAGTCATGGGAGATGGAAAGGTTCATCTCCAAAGCCCATCAAGACCACTTCTATGATGTTGTGGCCAAGAAGAAGGTGATCCCCGAGGTCCCTTTCAAACTCAAAAGAAATGAGTATCCGGAGATCCGACATGAAATTCAAAGAAGAGGTTGGGAAGTTCTAACAAATCCCATCCAACAAGTCGGCATCCTAATGGTTCAAGAGTTCTATGCCAATGCATGGATCACCAAGAACCATGATCAAAGTAAGAACCCGGATCCAAAGAACTATGTTACAATGGTTCGGGGGAAATACTTGGATTTTAGTCCGGAAAATGTGAGGTTGGCGTTCAACTTGCCAAACATGGAAGAGAACGCACGCCCCTACACAAGGAGAGTCAACTTTGATCAAAGGTTGGACCAAGTCCTTATGGACATATGTGTAGAAGGAGCTCAATGGAAGATTGACTCCAAAGGCAAGCCGGTTCAACTAAGAAGATTGGACCTCAAGCCTATAGCTAGAGGATGGTTGGAGTTCATTCAATGCTCAATCATTCCCACTAGCAACCGGTCTGAAGTTACTATAGACCGGGCCATCATGATCCATAGCATCATGATTAGAGAAGAGGTGGAAGTTCATGAGATTATACCTCAAGAACTCTACAAGGTGGCTGACAAGTCCTCCACTATGGCAAGGTTAGCCTTTCCTCACCTCATCTGCCACCTATGCAATTCGGCTGGGATTGACATAGAGGGAGACATCCTCATCAAAGAGGCGCAGGAAGCTCATCACCATGAGATCCCAGAGATGCCTCAAATGCATTTTCCTCCACAAAACTATTGGGAGCAAATCAACACCTCCCTAGGAGAATTGGGTTCCAATATGGGACAACCAAGGGTGGAACATCAAGAGCACTCCATCATGCTTCATGAAATAAGAGAAGATCAAAAAGCAATGAGGGAGGAGCAACAAAGACAAGGAAGAGACATAGAAGAGCTCAAGGACATCATTGGTTCCTCAAGAAGGAAACGCCACCATCACTAAGGTAGATTCATTCCTTGTTCTTATTTCTTCTGTTTTTCGTTTTCTATGTTATGTGCCTATCTGTGTTTGTGTCTTCATTACATGATCATTAGTAGTTAGTAACTGTGTCTTAAAGTTATAAATGTCCTATGAATCCATCACCTCTCTTAAATGAAAAAAATGTTTTAATTCAAAAGAACAAGAAGTACATGAGTTTCGAATTTATCCTTGAACTTAGTTTAATTATATTGATGTGGTGACAATGCTTCTTGTTTTCTGAATGTATGCTTGAACAGTGCATATGTCTTTTGAAGTTGTTGTTTAAGAATGTTAAATATGTTGGCTCTTGAAAGAATGATGACTAGGAGACATGTTATTTGATAATCTGAAAAATCATAAAAATGATTCTTGAAGCAAGAAAAAGCAGCAAAGAACAAAGCTTGCAGGAAAAAAAAAGAAAAAAAAGGGGCGAAAAAAATAGAAAAAAAAATAGAAAGAAAAAGAAAAAGCAAGCAGAAAAAGCCAATAACCCTTAAAACCAAAAGGCAAGGGCAAATAAAAAGGATCCCAAGGCTTTGAGCATCAGTGGATAGGAGGGCCTAAAGGAATAAAATCCTGGTCTAAGCGGCTAAACCAAGCTGTCCCTAACCATGTGCTTATGGCGTGTAGGTGTCAAGTGAAAACTTGAGACTGAGCGGTTAAAGTCAAGGTCCAAAGCAAAAAAAAAAGAGTGTGCTTAAGAACCCTGGACACCTCTAATTGGGGACTTTAGCAAAGCTGAGTCACAATCTGAAAAGGTTCACCCAATTATGTGTCTGTGGCATTTATGTATCTGGTGGTAATACTGGAAAACAAAGTGCTTAGGGCCACGGCCAAGACTCATAAAGAAGCTATGTTTAAGAATCATCATACTGAACTAGGAGAGTCAATAACACTATTCGAAATCTGAAGTTCCTATAGATGCCAATCATTCTGAACCTCAATGGATAAAGTGAGATGCCAAAACTATTCAAGAGGCAAAAAGCTATAAGTCCCGCTCATATGATTGAAGCTCTGTTTCATTGATAGTTTGGATTTTGTTGTATATTCTCTTCTTTTTATCCTATTTGATTTTCAGTTGCTTGGGGACAAGCAACAATTTAAGTTTGGTGTTGTGATGAGCGGATAATTTATACGCTTTTTGGCATTGTTTTTAGTATGTTTTTAGTAGGATCTAGTTACTTTTAGGGATATTTTCATTAGTTTTTATGTTAAATTCACATTTCTGGACTTTACTATGAGTTTGTGTGTTTTTCTGCGATTTCAGGTATTTTCTGGCTGAAATTAAGGGACTTGGGCAGAAATCAGATTCAGAGGTTGAAGAAGGACTGCTGATGCTGTTGGATTCTGACCTCCCTGCACTCAAAGTGGATTTTCTGGAGCTACAGAACTCGAAATGGCGCGCTTCCAATTGCCTTGGAAAGTAGACATTCAGGGCTTTCCAGCAATATATAATAGTCCATACTTTGGCGAAGAATAGACGATGTAAACTGGCGTTCAACGCCAGCTTTCTACCCAATTCTGGCGTCCAGCGCCAGAAAAGGAGCCAAAACCAGAGTTGAACGCCCAAACTGGCACAAAAACTGGCGTTCAACTCCAAAAAGGACCTCTACACGTGCAACACTCAAGCCCAGCCCAAGCACACACCAAGTGGGCTCCGGAAGTAGATTTATGCATCAATTACTTACTTATGTAAACCCTAGTGACTAGTTTATTATAAATAGGACCTCTTACTATTGTATTAGAGGATCTTTGGTCTCAGTTTTAATCCATTGTTCATTTTAGGAGACTATTGATCATGTTTTAGGGGGCTGGCCATCTCGGCCATGCCTGGACCTTCACTTATGTATTTTCAACGGTAGAGTTTCTACACTCCATAGATTAAGGTGTGGAGCTCTGCTGTTCCTCAAGGATTAATGCAAAGTACTTCTGTTTTCTATTCAATTCATCTTATTTCGCTTCTAAGATATCCATTCGCACCCAAGAACGTGATGAAGGTGATGATTATGTGTGACGCTCATCACCATTCTCCCCTATGAACACGTGCCAGACAAACACTTCCGTTCTACATGAAATAAGCTAGAATGAATATCTCTTAGATCTCTTAACCGGAATCTTCGTGGCGTAAGCTAGAATGATGGCGGCATTCATGAAAATCCGGAAAGTCTAAACCTTGTCTATGGTATTCCGAGTAGGATTCAATGATTGAATGACTGTGACGAGCTTCAAACTCGCGATTGTTGGGCGTTAGTGACAGACGCAAAAGGAGGGTGAATCCTATTCCAGCATGATCGAGAACCGACAGATGATTAGCCGTGCTGTGACAGAGCATGTGAGCATATTTTTCACTGAGAGGAGGGGATGTAGCCACTGACAACGGTGATGCCCTTGCATAAAGCCAGCCATGGAAAGGAGTAAGACTGATTGGATGAAGATAGCAGGAAAGCAGAGATTCAGAGGAACGAAAAGCATCTCCATTCGCTTATCTGAAATTCCTACCAATGATTTACATAAGTACCTCTATCCCTATTCTATTATTTATTATTTGAAAACACCCTTATCAATTTATATCTGCCTAACTGTGATTTGCAAGGTGACCATAACTTGCTTCATACCAACAATCTCCGTGGGATTCGACCCTTACTCACGTAAGGTATTACTTGGACGACCCAGTGCACTTGCTGGTTAGTTGTATCGAAGTTGTGAACCATGGTATTGGCACCATGTTCTTGGCGCCATTGCCAGGGAAAGAAAGAGCCATGAATTTTACATAATTAAAGTGTAATCACGATTACGCGTACCAAGTTGCTCACGTTGCCAGGGATTGTTCGAGTCTGGACATCACAATTTCGTGCACCACTCTTACATGAAAAGTAAAAACTAGAGCTCACGGATACTGACAAGTACACCAGATCGTTCAAGTATTACCATAGTGAGTGTATATCATTCCCACGAGAATTAAAAGATTGAGCAAGTAAATATCGGGTGAAATTTCTAATTAGATCGAATGAACCTAAATTGATGAGTTACTGAACTGTGTCCTGCTGGAACTTCAGAAATGTTGAATGCTAAAGAGAAAGTAGTAAACGTGTGATTGATTAAGAGAAAATAGTGAGTGAGAGTGTCAAGAATTTTGGAGATGTTTAGTTCCCAGGAAGATTAAACCTTGTTTATCTATTTTGATGCGTGCACGACCTTTTCACGACAAATCATAAATAACTGAATTCCAATTCTTTGGCTCCTCATTTTATCTTCAATTAATCAATCGGTAATTTCTTGGTCAATCGATTAATTGAAGAAATTTAGCACAAATCTGATTTAGGACTTAGGTCTTTTTCCTTTATGCATGTGTTGATTGGAATAGTAGAGAATAAGGGAAAGAACCTAGAATTTTTAATTTTCATCTAAAATTAAAACTAAGTTTTAGGCTACTTGGTTAGAATAATTAATTTTCAAGAAAATTGTTTTATGGTATCCCATTATCATGAGTTAAATCAATTCTTTTGAACTTGCTTGAAAAATGAAGATTGTGTAACATAGACTAGAGTTAGAACACACAATCAAGTGAGAATTAGGCCTTTAATGTGTGGCTGCATCATTTTAACTACTATTTTATTTTTGTGTGTGTTATTCTCTTTCTATAATTGCAATCTTTGACTTATTTGATTCTTTATGTCCAATGTTTTATGTATGTATGCATTATGTTATTGAGGCCATTGTTTCTTTTAAGTTCACTTACCAAATGGCCTCACCCTTTTATCTACCATTGTTAACTAATTTTGAGCTTTATTGGCCTCCTTTATTCTTATTTTTAGCACATCACTAACCCTAAGCGAAAAACAATAAATGTCCCAATTTGGATCTTTGATTAGTTTAGGCAAGTGAATGTTGCATGGTTTAAGTGTGGGGGAAGAAAAAAAGAAAAAAAAAACTTTGGTAGAGGTTAAAAATGTATTTTAGATTTATTGAAAATTTTGGAAATTGAGTACATATTTGTGCATTAAATGTTTGAACCATATGCATTAATCTTTTGTGTATATATCATGTAAACAAATAAATAAAATTATGAAAAAAATAAAAAGGGAATGAATGTTACCCAAAAAAAAAAAGTTTGAGAAATAAATGCATATGTGATGTGAATTGAGAAAATGCATGAGTATGTGAAAAGTGGATAATGGGTAGTTAAGTTTGCATTAGAATTAAATAGGTTGTTGTAGGTTAGGTGGGAGTTTAAGCTAATCAAAGGTTCGAATTTCTAGTCCACTTAACCAAATACATCCTTACCTTGTCCTTAATCCCGTTACAACCCTCTAAAGTCCTCCTAATAATTGTAGGCATGCATTGAATATTTGTTGATTGTTAGAAGAAGAACAAGTTTTAGAAAGCAAGGTTGGAAGAGAATTGAGTGATTAAACCTATACACTAGAGAGATAACAGAGTAAACACATCCAGTGAGGGTTCAATTGCTCAACTCTATATTCCAACTATCATTGGACCTTGCAAGTTTGTAATTCTCTTTTAAGAACTCAATTGAATAATGGGATTGAATTGCTTGATGTTGCATCTTTGCCCACTTTGCCTTATTGCATCTTGGAAAATTATTTGATTCTAACTAACCTTATGGGAAAATTATTCCACCGAAATCCCTAGGGACTGTTGATAAACTCCATTTTATCGTTATAAATTGTATTAAAAAAATATAGGGTTTATCAACTAAATCACACAATTTTGGCTTTATGGAAATTTTTAATTATTTATTCTAACGAACTTATGTATGAAAACTATGCTTTTTATGCTTTAAATTATTGATTTTTTAATTTTTTTTATTCCATTCGATGTCCTGATCAATTTTGTTTAAGTATTTCAGGGTTAAGGTACTTCAATAGCTTCAAAAGATAAAAAAAATGGAGCAAAGAAGTAAATTTGGGAAGCAATTCGAAGTGGGGTTTGCTGAAGCCTTAGCGTGGGTAAGCATCAGTTGCGCATGCAAATTCCTCGCGTAGGCAAGCCTCCTCCACGTGTGCGAGTTTCTCGCGTGAGCAGCATTCCTTCGCGTACGCGAGAATTGTCTGCGTAAGTGAAAAACATCTACGTGCCTGGATTAATGAAACACGTGCTTCCTCATTTTGGGCTTCCAAAAGTCCCCCAATTGCCATATTTTGAAGTATTTTGGGTGCCAAGATGATGGAGGAAGGACAAACACACATACACTTACTATTTTTACATTTTTTCTTAGGTTTTAGTGGGATTCTAGAGAGAGAAGCTCAAATTTCTCTCTAGAATCCCTAGGGTTTACTTAATTTTCTTGTTAGTTTTAGATTTTAGTTTTGTTTAATCGTAGTTTTGACACTTGATTTTATATTCTTGCACTATATTTCTCTTTGAATTTAGTGTTAGTTTGGCTTTCCTTCATTTTGTTACTTGATGAATTATGTAAACTTTTGGTTTATATTAATGAATTTAATGTTTTATGCTTTATTGTTGCTTACTTGAATTGTTGTTATTGCTTTATTATAGCGGATAGTTATAGATTTTATTATTTCTTGCAATTTAGGATATTTTACCTTTATGTCTTCTAAGTTTTTGATGAAATGCATCTTTCAATTATAGAGTAGATTTTTGCATTCTTGGCTTGGGATTGAGAACTTAGGTGACCTTGAGTCATTGATGTCCAATAGTGATTGGTGATTTAGGGTTGTTAGTTGATTTTGGTTCCACTAACGCTGTCCTTTCACTAAGCCTAATTAGCGAGTTGGTTAGGATTTGTGGATTAAGATCAATTATGTGAGTTTCAATTAATTCTAAGTTTGAAATTTATTTGGTTTAAAGTCAATTAATTGTTATCCTAATCATAATGTGTGTTACACAGGAGGACTGCACGTAGAGATTGGAGGCCGCAACCCAGCAATCTCAGTCGCCTAGTGGGAATGACGACCCCGGCTCCGATATGTCACTAGTAGATCCTGATAGGGTTTAGTGCAAGACCACCTCTAAACCCCCCAAGAATTGCATCTTTGGGTTGGGGCTATTCTTCGCCAGCGGCCTCTGCACCTCCGCATTGGCGGCTTCATCTGTCTCTGCCTCTGCCACCAGCCCTGCCGATCCCGAAAAATTTGCTGACTTGCGGGAGGAGGTGCAAAAGCTCACACAGGAGCTTCACCAACAAGCTCAATAGTCTGAGTAGAGGTACCACGAGCTTCTTCCACGCATGGGAGACACCCCAGCCATCAACTTGCAAATGACGGAGAAGCTGGAATGGCTAGAGTATTTGCAAGAGCAGACAGAGATGTACAACGAGCAGATGTGCACTGGACACAGTAGCGCTGCTGGTAAGGCACCGACATCAGCACCTACTTGATAAACCCCATTTTTAGGGTTTATCTTGTATGGATTTTGGGGGGTTTTATTAATATTCTATCACACTTATTCATACATAATGCATAGCTTTGTGTTTCCTTCCTAATTTTACTTCATAGTTGAAAAAATGCTTCTTTTACACTAAATATGCCACATTTTAATCCTCTTCTATTACCATTCGATACCGTGATCTGTTTGTTAACTGATTTCAGAGTTTATAGGGCAAGGATGGCCTAGAAGAGAGGAAGGAAGCATGCATAAATGGAAGGAGCATGGAAAATGGAACTTTGGAGATTGAGCAGTGACGCGTACGCGTGCCTTACCCGTACGCGTGGATGCGTGCTTCTAGGATCGGTGCGAAGAAGCCAAGGCTAGAAGCTAGTGCATTCGCATGGTTGGGCAAGAACTTCATGGACGCGTGCGCGTGCTTTGCGCATGCGCGTGGATCATAAAACTCTAGGGACGCGCACGCGTGCTGTACGCGTACGCGTCGGTGCTCGCACGTGATTTTTGAGTGTTTTTGGTCGCTTTAGCTTAAAATGCCTAAAAAAATTATGATGAAAATGCATTTCTTCATGTTTATGAAAATAAAAAAAGTATCCACGCGTGAGCGTGCTAGACGCGTACGCGTCGATGGCTTTCGCAACTCATGGTACAAAAAAACCAGAGAGTTATACGAGAATTGAGCCAAAACTGAGCCCCATGCCTCACCCCACTCACGCGTACGCGCGCCTGACACGTGCGCGTCTCTGGTCCTGATTGCGCAACCCACGCGTAAGCATGGGCGACGCGTACGCGTCGATTGTGCCATCTGAAACTCTGGGTATATTTTCTAGACAGATAGGCAAGATTTATGCAGATACTGTGCCTCACACCTAACCCTGATCATGCGTACGCACGCATGCCGTGTACGCATCCCTCTGCTAATCTGCGCATCCACGCATAAGCGTGGATGACGCGTCTGCGTCGATCGCGTAACTCCAATTCCTGGTACATTTTTCCCGAGAGTTACGCGAACATCGCCCGACCACTGTGATGGGAGCCTAACTCCCATCCACACGTAAGCGTGCGTGATGCTTAGGCGTCAATCTGCTTTCTGCCCATCCACGTGTACGCGCCCCGTGCGCGTACGTGTCAATGTCCCTACAGCCAACTCTTGGTACTTCAGCCAGAGAGTTGCGCGAGATTCATGCTAACATTGTACTACTAGCGCAACTGCCCCCACGCGTGTGTGCCACTTGCGCGTACGCGACGCTTATGCATCCCTGCTTCTTTCTGCTCATCCATGTGTTCGCGTGGATGGCGCACGGGCGTCGATTTCGCGACGCAACTTACCTGAAGCGCGCCCTGTTTTGAATTTTCTCCCATCTTCTTCTTCTTTTATTTCCATCTTCCATTCTTCTTCACCCACTTCTACCACCTTATCTCCGTCCATTACCACCGGCGGCATCAACCACCGGCGACCACCACTTTTGGCGGTCCCACATTTTCCTTTTTTCTCCCATTTCTCTTCTCCTCTCTTCCCTTGCATTGTACATCACTCTTTTCCGCATTTCAAGGTACTACTCACCTTTCTTCTTCTTTATTTTGAACCTATTTTTTTCTCTTTAGTTGCATTTCTTTGCATTCCTTCTTAGTTAGATTCTCATTCATGGATTCTTGTTTATTTGTTTGCTTCTTTTTTTTCTATTTGTCATGGGTGTTGAGGGTGGAGTTCTCTCTTGCATTAGTGGGTTATTTTACTATGTTTTGATTTCTTTGTGATAAATGGTGCCATATCATGATTGGTAATGTATTGTGGGATGCTACATTATTACATTTCCTCTACTTTCTTATTTCTTTGAAATTGCACACCAAGTGTTTGTTAAAAGGCACCTATGAGATCTTGTGTCAAATTTGACATAATGCTTTCAACTTAGTGCCCTTTCTCATTCACTTGCTTGTTCCTATGTGCATTGAGCCTATTGTTCTTCATGTTTTCCATTCACATGCTCATTCCTTATGACTTGCTTGTTGTTATTGATGCTTGAGAATATGCTTCTCATGCCTTTTACTTGCATGCTTATATCACTCTTGCATTACATGCTAGTGACTTGCCCATTGTTCCCATTGTTGTCTTGCTTACATGTTGCAGCTGTCATGTCTTCAAGACACTTATTCTTTTGTGGCTTTCTTTCTCACTTGCATGGTACTATTCATGTGTTATTCTTTGAGTTTAATGTCTTCTCTTTTCCTCCCTTTCTCAGGATGGTCATCACAAAGGATAAGGGAAAGTCACCGAAGAAGCCGCCAACTAAAAAGGCACCTCAAAGATCCACGACCAAGGAACACCAAGCACCAAAAGTTAAGCCTCTCCTCAAGAAGGCAAGAAGCATCATTAATGTCGATGAACACGAGAAGGACAACCCTGCGAGGGATTCTACTAAGTTTTCCAACCGTTACTGTGAGCTCATGTTCCCCCTTATGATTGAAAGGAACTATCACTCTGAACCTCTTCTCGCCCCTCCGGCCCACATTGTTCAGTTTTTGATACCCCGCATCGATCGGCGACAGTGGGGGTTTCTCATGAGAAGACTGCAGGAGGCCAACCTTTCTTGGGTGGTGGAGTTTTTCTCCAACTACCACTCACCTTCTCTCGCATCAGTTTTTGTGCGTCGAAAGCAAGTTCCCGTGTCAGAGGAAGCTATTCAAGGAGTACTTAAGACTGGGCTATTGGCGGATGGGAAATACGCTGACCAAGAGATCTTGTCGCAGCGTTGTGAATATGGTTTCGATTGGGATGCTATTCTCCAGGTAATTGCCGAACCGGAGGCATTTTGAACCCAAGGGAGAATGAGACCCCGGCCCAAGGGCATTGACGCGCATTTTCTTACTGTAGAGGCTCAGGCATGGGCCTAAATCTTATCCCATTATGTACTTCCAAGCACCCACAGGTCATCTATCACCGCAGAGCTAGCCCTATTAGTTTGTTGCATACTTACAGAGAAGCCAGTCAACATTCCTTTCCTCATCCGACAAGCCATGGGTCGTGTCCATGCTAGGGGAAACCTACCCTTCCCCGTTTTGGTGACCGAGTTCGTTGCTACTGCTGGTGTCCCTCGGGAGGCTAAGGACCGGAAAGTACTGATTCTGGTAGAGGGCGACATCGTCCCAACCGAAGGATATCTCAAGCTTCCGACAGACACCGGGAACCTTGACATAGCTATTCCCGTGGGCATCCCCACCACTTCATCCGCACCACCTAAATCATCCCACCAACTGCTTGAGAATCTCCATAAAAAGATGGACCGATATGAACGGCGGAATCAGCGCTGGTTTGCTTATGTGAAGAAGCTTCTGAGTTTTGTGACGCTACCTATGGAGGAACCGGAGATCTCCACATCCACCTCGAACTTAAGTGAAGATAGCCATCATGAAGGGGATAGTGGAAGTTCCAAACCCGATCGCCCCTTGTGCCTTACCAATAGCACGGAGGACCGTGCTAACTCTTAAGTGTGGGAAGGTCGTTCAACCGGTCTCCATAGGTAACACCCAAATAAACTTTGATTTTCTTTTATTAATTAGGATAAATTGCATGATAGTTGCCTCTCGATTAGGTCTACTTGGTTAGGGTAATGATTTCTTTTCCAAGAAACTATGTTTTTAGGGCACCCTACCAATTTTGAAAGTTTTTGGTGTTAAGCTTGCTTGAAGAATGTAATTTGGAACATGGGTTTTGAGCTAAGAACACAAGCATGTGAGTCTTGAGCCAATTGTGTGGTTACATCATATAACCACTTATCCTCCTTCTTGTGTGCATTGTCTCCTTCTATGATTGTGATCCTTGATTTGTTTGACTCTATATGTCCATTATTGTGTGTCTGAATGCATGTATGTGATTGAGGCCATCATTTCACTTAGCCACTTTCCCAAATAGCCTTACCTTACAACAACCTTTGTAGCCAACTTTGAGCCTATGATTAACCCACTTGTTCTTTATTTTAACACATTACAAGCCAAAAGCGAAAAACCATAAATGTCCTTATTTGAATCTTTGATTAGCTTAGGCTAGTGTATGTGTCATTCAAGTGTGGGGAAACTTGGGACATTGGTTGAGGTAATAGTATGTTTTTGTTTTTGTTGAAAATATTGGGAATTGGGTACATACTCATGTGTTAATTAAATATGTAAACCATATGCATTGATACCTTTGTATATGAGTACATCAAAAAAAAAAAGAAAAGAAAAAAATGAATAATAAAAAGAAAAAAATATAGAAAGAAAAGAAAAAGAAAAATAAAGAAAGGAAAAAGGGACAAAATGCCCCAAAGTAAGGTTCAATAACAATCAATGCATATGTGTAGTGATCAAAAGAGAATACATGAGTATGTGAAAAAGTGAGGAATGAGTAGTTAGGTTAGCACTTAATTAGATAGGTTGTTATATAGGTTAGGTGGGAAGCTTAAGTTAATCAAAGATTCAAATTCTAGTCCACTTAGCCATATATATAACCCTACCTTGACCCTAGCCCCATTACAACCTAAGAAAAGACCTCATGATATATGTATGCATGCATAGAATAATTGTTGATTGTTAGAGAAAGAACAAATTTTGGAAAGCATAAAGTAGAGGAGAATTGAGTGATCAACCCTATACGCTGAGTGAATAGAGTGCAAACACTTCCGGTGAGGGTTCGAGGCTCAATTCCTTGTTTCTGGCTCTCACGAGCGTTCTTCATGCAAGTTATGCGCACCTCGATTTGATGATTGGAATTGGTAGAGTTCATATATTGTTTCATCATTTTGCCCTACGTGCTCATATATGTTCTTCGAAGATTGATTTACTTTTGACCAAGTAGATAGTAGCATTCATTTTAGTTGCATTCATATAGGTAGATTGCATCTCATAAATCCTATTCTCTTGTGATTCTTTGGTCTTTTGCCTTCCTTTAGCATGAGGACATGCTTGGTTTAAGTGTGGGGAGGTTGATAAATCCCATTTTTAGGGTTTATCTTGTATGGATATTGGGGGTTTTATCAATGTTCTATCACACTTATTCATACATAATGCATGGTTTTGTGTTTCCTTCCCAATTTTACTTCATAGTTGAAAACATGCTTCTTTTACACTAAATATGCCACATTTTAATTCTCTTCTATTACCATTCGATGCTGTGATCTGTTTGTTAAGTGATTTTAGAGTTTATAGGGCAAGGATGGGCCAGAAGAGAGGAAGGAAGCATGCATAAATGGAAGGAACATGGAAAATGGAGCTTTGGAGCTTGAGCAGTGATGCGTACGCGTGTCTTACGCGTACGCATGGATGCGTGCTGCTAGGATCGGCGCAAAGAAGCCAAGGCTAGAAGCTGGCGCATTCGCATGGTTGGGCAAGAACTTCATGGACGTGCGCGCGTGCTTTACTCATGCGCGTGGATTGTAAAACTCCAGGGACACGCACGCGTGCTGTACACGTAAGCGTCGGTGCTCGCACGTGATTTTTAAGTGAAATCGTGCTTGGCGAATTCACAGAGGCTGTGGGGCCCAATCTGAACCAACTTTGGCGCCAAAAGGCTTAAGAGGACCAAGGGATGAGGGAATTGACATTCATTCACACTTTTAGATTTTTTTTTAGTTAGTTTTGGAAGTTACATTTTTAGAGAGAGAAACTCTAGCTTCTCTCTAGGTTTTGCTTCTCAATTTGGAATTCTCTTGGATCCATTGGTGAGATCTATTGTCAATTCAATTCTACATTGCTTTAAGTTGTAGATCTAATTTTTTTACTCTCAATTTAGTGTTCTTGTTGCTCAATTTACTTTGGAACTTAGATTTGGATCTTGTTAATTTGATTTCCATTAATGCATTGAGGAATTTTATGTTCATTGTTGTCAATTGTTTGATTGTTGTTAATCTCTTGTAGTGGATATCTTTGATTTGAAGTTTCTTCTCAATTTTACAATGCCTTTCACTTTTGCTCTCCAAGTGTTTGAGAAAATGTCAACTTTAGCTATGGAGTAGACTTTTCATTCTTGGCTTGGGGGTTGAGATATTGGAGACACTTGAATTATCAATGTCCTTTGTTGATTATCAATTGAAAATTGCTAATTGATTTGCATGTCACTAAAGCTAGACTTCCCTAGGGTTTGACTAGGACTTGTGAACTCAAATTGATTACACTCACTTGACTTTCCTTCATAGTTAGAGGTTGGCTAAGTGAAGCAATAACTAATTGTTGTCACAATTGATGGAGATTATGATGATAGGAATTCCAATTCTCACCCTAGCCAAGGCTTTTACATTGCTTGATTGTCATTCACACTATTAGCTTGTTCCTTTCTTGCATTAAACTCCAAAATACCAAGACAACTTCTAACCAATGATGTGCATCTTAGAGTAACTCCTAGGTAGAACGACTCGGGACTAATACTCTCAGTTATTGATTTTGGATTGTGGTGACACAATCTCTTTGTTTGATGCGGAATCGCTTGTCGGTTTAGACTATACTCACGACGGAATTTCATTGATGAATTCTATACCGGCAAGAAATCTCTCATCAAAATGGCGCCGTTGCCGGGGAGTTGCACATGAGTGCCCTGTTGTTGGTTAGTGTAAATATGTGGATATGTGCATACTTGCATTTTTCTTGATTGTGTGTGTTAGTTAGGATTAGTCTTTATTTAGTTCACTTTATTGTCATGAGCTCTACATCTCTTTCCTTAAATGACGCGTTCTTTACCGGATCCGAGCTTAGCTACACATTTGACCTTGAGATAGAAAGAACTTTGCTTCACATTAGACAAGCTCGGAGACGGTTGGCCTTTGGAGGTGGTGAAAAGGTTTTTACCAATTCACCTACCATATCCGAAGTTGATTCCGAATCGTCATTCGAAGAAGGCACTGTTTACTCTTCCATCGATACTACTAATAACTCTTCTATTGATCTAGGTACGGACAATATGGCCGCTCCAAGGCGAGTCACTCTTAAGGAAGCCGGTGGTCCGGATTTTGTTCTTCAACCTACTTGACGAACTGATTCTTCGCTGGTAAAGAATTTTATAAAAATATAATCGCGTTGTATGTATAGTTTCTAAACCAACAGAGAATCCTTTCGTACAAAAACTTTGGTTGTCACAAGTAACAACACCCAATAAAATTTATCACCGAAGTATTTAAACCTCGGGTCGTCTCTCAAGGAATTGCAGGGAGGTATGATTTATTATTGGTTATGGAAAAAGGTGTATTTTTGGGTTTTTGAAATAGGAAACAAGTAATTTAAATGGCAAGGAAAATAAATTAATAATTATAAAGAAAACTCTTGGTAAGGTATGAGAACTGAAAATCCTATTCTAGTTATCCTTATCAGGTGTGATGAGAATTGTTATTGCTCCCACTTAGTTAACCCTTACTAAATAAAGGAAAGTCAAGTGGACTAATTAATTTGATCCTCAAGTCCTAGTCAACTCCTGTGGAAAGACTAGCATTAGAGCGATCCAAATCAATCAGCAATTCCCAAATCTCAATCAACTGCTGAGTTTGACAACTCAAGTGTTACCAATTACTTAAACAAAGCCAAAAGGAGAAAATAAATCTAAATTAAATTGAAAGCATCATAAATAGAGTAAAACAATCATTAATCTAAAATACCTCAAATTATATTAAATAGAATATTCAAATCTAACATGGGAAGATTCATAAACCAAATTGAAAAGATAAATATCAATTAAAGTAATAGAATAAATAAAAGGAACATTGAACCTGTGATTGAAGAGAAGTAGCCTAATCATAATAGAAATCCTAAATCCTAAGAGAGAGGAGAGAGCCTCTCTCTCTAAAAACTACATCTAATCCTAAAAATTATGAATAATGAATGTTGTATATGTTATTTTTATGAATGGATTGATTCCCCCACTTTATAGCCTCTAATATGTGTTTTCTAGGCCAAAAACTGGGTCAAAAACAGCCCATAAATCGCCTCCAGTGATTTCTAGTACGTACAGGTCGCTGCAAAGTCACGCGGAAGCGTCGTCCACGCGTTAGCATGGATTGGGTTTTTGCCAGGTCACATGTCCGCGTGATCCACGCATGCACGTCACCTGGCTTCGGGGCAGCTATAGAAAATTATATATCGTTACGAAGCCCCGGACGTTAGCTTTCCAACGCAACTAGAATCGCGTCATTTGGACCTCTGTAGCTCAAGTTATGATCGATTTAGTACCAAGAGGTCAGGCTGGACAGCTTTAGCAGTTCCTTCAGTTTTCTGTATTCCTTCCACTTTTGCATGCTTCCTTTCCATGCTCTAAGCCATTCCTGCCCTATAATATCTGAAAACAATTAACACACATATTATGGCATTGAATGGTAATAAGAGAGGATTAATAATTAGTAAATTTAAGACCGAAGAAGCATGTTTTCAATCGTAGCACCAAATCAGGAAGGAAAATGTAAACTCATGCAAATCATATGAATAAGTGAGTAAAGAATTGATATAAACCACTCAATTGAGCATAAGATTAACCATAAAATAGTGGTTTATCAATCTCCCCACACTTAAACATTAGCATGTCTTCATGCTAAGCTCAAGAGAAGCTATAAGAGAGTGAAGGGGAATGGTAAAATGTATGAAATGCAACCTATGTATATGATTGCAACTACATGCTAAGATATTTCTACCTACTTGGTTAAAAGTAAACAAATCTTTTAAGAATAAACATGAACTGGATTTCACTAATTCAAATCACAAAATAAAGTACAAGTAAACTTGCAGAAGAAAATAGCTCATGAAAGCCGGGAACAAAGAATCAAGCATTGAACCCTCACTAGTAGTGTATATGCACTCTAATCTCTCAAGTGTATGGGGTTAATCACTCTACTCTTCTCTAGTCATGCTTTCTAAAACTTTGTTCTTCATCTAACCAATCAACAAATATTTAGTATACCAATGCAAACATCATGAGGTCTTTTCAAGGTTGTAATGGGGCTAAGGTAAAGGTGAGGATATATATATGGCTAAGTGAGCTATGAATTGAATCTTTGACTAGTCTAAGCTCTCACCTAACATACACATACTCTATATAACTCTAAAATCATGCCTAACTACCCAAAATTCCCATTTTTTTCTCATACTCATGCATCAACCTTTCTTTTAATTTTTATCACATATGCATTGATCTTTTTCTTAACTTTACTTAGCATTGTGGTAATTTTTGTCCCCTTATTTATTTACTTATTTATTGAATATTTTTTTTGGATTTTTTTCTCTTTTTTTTCTTCTTTTTTTTTAATTTTTTTAATTTTTTATTTTTTAAATAGAAAAATAAACATAACTTATCAATGCACATGGAGTTTTAATTTTTTTAGTCTCACATGAGTAGGTACCTAAATTCCCAATATTTTATCAAAGTAAAAACATAACACATTCCCTTATTAACCCATGTTCCCACAGTTTCCTACACTTAGTTTATACACAATCTCTAACTTAAGCTAACTAAAGATTCATTTTGGGGTATTTAATTTATTTTTCTGCTTAAGGCTAGTGATGTGCTTATAGAACAGAAGGGGATTAAAAGGCTCAAAGTGGCTAACAAGGGTGACATAAAAGGGTAGGCTTATTTGGGAGAAGTGAGCTAAAACAAGTAATGGCCTCAATCATATGCAAGCATGTAAATACACTAAATAGTGGACATATAGAATGGAACAAAGTAAAGTTTGCAATCATAGAGAAGAAAACACACAAGAATAAAAATTTATGGTTAAATAATGTAACCATATAAATAAGCTCAAAATCTCACAGGTTGTGTGTTCTTGGCTATAATTCATGTTCCAATTTACAATCTTCAAATAATTTTTTTTTTCAAATTAAATTAGTGAAATATTATAAAATAGAGTCTTGAAAAGAAATTTATTACTTTAACCAAGTAGTAACTAAATGCAAAAAAATCAAACAAATATGCAATCAAACATGCAAACAAAGAAAATAAAACATTGGTGTTGAGAAGAAAATAACTAACCCATGGAGATTGGTATCAACCTCCCCACACTTAAAGATTGCACCGTCCTCGGTGCATGCAGAGATGTACAAGTGGACGGGTTGCTATAACTGATGCTTTTCTCTAGAGAATGTGCAGATGGACTTGTCTGTTTCCCCATATAGAAGTTTCTCTTTCCCCATTCTCGGTGGCCAGCCTGAAAGAAGAGGAAAAAGAAGAAAAGTAACCTAGAAACAAAGATAGAAAACAGATAAAATATGAGTGGGTAATGCCAAATAATGAGGGTCTCAAGTACATGGTAGCTACAACATGCAAAAGAGAAGACAGTAGAAGCAAACGGCATATCAATAGTGCAAAAATTGCAACAATGGGAAGAGATAGTAGATAATGAAAGACAGTATAAATTCATGTCAATACAAAAGGAATACAGGGATCATAAAAGATTGACATTGACAGAAAAATAATATCACCCAACATTGTAAAATAAGTCACTAAGCACCAAAATAATATCAGAAAAGATACAAGAGTTTAATAAGAAAATTTAACACCAATAAAAAAAAAATAAATTTAGACAAGAAAATAAAAATATGCATAAAATTAAAATGCAATGAATGAAAGTATGCAGATAAATTAAGAAAAATAAAATGAAAGAAAAGAAGGATGAGAAGTTAAAAAGATGAAGAAGAAGAAAGTAAGAAAGGAAGAAGAAAGAAATAAGAAGGGAGAAAAGAAAAATTAGGATTTGGGGAATAAAAGATAAGATTTCTGGCGCTGATTTGGATAAGCTGCGCGGCGCAGGCGACGCAGACGCGTGGAACACGCGTTCGCGTGGTTGGCGTTATTTTCAGATGACGCGGACGCGTGACCTGATTTGTGCTATTGGCGCGGGAGCAGCCGCGCGTACGCGCAACTCTCTGTTTCATTCGCTTATTGCCAAAATTTAGGGTGACGCGGACGCGTGGGTGACGCGATCACGTGAGTGGCCATTGATGAGTATTTTGGTGAAAAATAAATTTCTCCCAAAACACACAAATCTAACCGGCAAGTGCACCGGGTCGCATCAAGTAATAATAACTCACGGGAGTGAGGTCGATCCCACAGGGATTGATGGATCAAGCAACTTTAGTGGGTGATTAGTTTAGTCAAGCTAACATTGAGTGATTTGAGTGACAATTGAAGCCAACAGAATGTAAATGACAAGGAAAATTAAAGTGCAGAAAGTAAAATTGCAAGTAACTTAAAGAGCAAGAAATGTAAATTGCAAGAATCTTAAATTGCAAGAAAGATAAATTTCATTAAATGTAAAGGGGAGCGGGGTGCAGGGAAATTAAAGAGAGCAATAGATCAAGCAACTGGATATTTAAATTGCAGAAAATGTAAATGTGCAGGAAATGTAAATTGGAAGCAATGCAACAGGAAGTAAAAATTGCAGAGAAGGGAATTGTAGCAGAAAGTAAATCAGCGAGAGAACTCAAATCAATTGTGAAATCTAGAAAGACAAGTGAAGATCTCAGGGGATCCAAGAGACTAGAAAACAAGTCTAGATCTCAAGCCCTTCCTTGATTCAATAAAAGGAAAGTTGCAGAGAATTAAAAGAAAGATTGCAGAAGAAGTAAAGAGACGTTGCAAATAGAGAATGAAAACAGAATTCCTTCCAATCTCAATTCAAGATTCAAAACAAAAAAAAACTAAAGAGAGAGAGTTCTCTATTCCTAATGCTCCCTAGTGGAGCTCGCCTCCCCTACAAATATGAAACAGATGCCTATTTATAGGCATTTCTACAAATTGAAAATGAAATTAAAAACAAATTACAATTAAATGAAAATCCTATTTTATCTATTTCTTGTGCCTTTGAGTGATGATCATTTGGGCCCTTGCTCTTGATGGAATTGGGTTGAAAGAGGCCTTGGTTGATTGCTCTTGGAGATTGAAGAAGAACCGAAGTGAACCAATTGAACCGGTTTTTGAAGTTGGCCAAAGTTAGTCTCAACGTTAGGGTCAAAGTTAGGGGTCTAACTTTGCCCCTAACTTTTCATAGCAGCAAGCTTGATTTCCTGGTTTGGACGTTGGTGCCAACGTTAGGGGTCTAACTTTGACCCTAACGTTGGCAATGCTTATTGCTAGTGGCGCCAACTTTGTCCTCTTGTCATGTTGCCAATTTTATGCCCAATATAGACTATCATATATGGTTGGAAAGCTCTGAATGTCAGCTTTCTAACCCACTTGGAATCACTTCAATTGGACATCTACAACTCAAGTTATGATCATTTGAAGAGGGCATGGTCGCTGGCTTTGGTGTGCAGCGTTTGAGGTAACGTTAGCCCTCAAACGTTGGCGAAAACGCCAGTTTTGGAGGCTCAAATGTATTGTCCACCCCATACTATTATACATTGTTGGAAAGCCCTGGATGTCTACTTTTCAATGCCGTTGGGAGCACATTATTTGGAGTTCTACAGCTCGAGTTATACTCCTTTGAAGGTGCAGAGGTCAGTTGGCCTCACTGCAGGTTGCCACCATGTTCGTTTATGCACATTGCGGGGCAGTTTTCTCCCTCAATTTTAGTGTCCACCATGCAGTGCCATATATGCTTGGAAAGCTCTTGATTCCTACTTTCCAATGCTTCTTGAATCACCTCATTTGGAGCTCTGTAGCTCAAGTTATTCTTGTTGGAAGTATACCCCTTGTATGACTTGTGGTGTGTGGCGCCAACGTTAGCCTCCAAGTTAGGGGGCTAACGTTGGCGCAAACGTTGGCCTTCTCCCCCCTTTGTGATTCATGTGCCAACGTTAGCCTCCAAGTTAGGGGGCTAACGTTGGCGCAAACGTTGGCTTGCCCAGGGATGAATTTCAAGTTCCAACGTTAGCCTCCAAGTTAGGGGGCTAACGTTGGAGCTAACGTTGGCCTCTTCCTTGCAATGTCATGTGCCAACGTTAGCCTCCAAGTTAGGGGGCTAACGTTGGCTCAAACATGGGGAGCCCAGGGAGTGATTTTCATGCCCAACGTTAGCCTCCAAGTTAGGGAGCTAACGTTGGGGCTAACTTCATGCCTCTAGGATCAACTTCCATTCTTCACTTCTAGCCATTCCTCTTTGCTTCAACCTTTCTCCAAGCTTTCTTCACCTATCATTAATCAACCAAACTTATCAAAGCTATGCTCAAAATCATGAGATATTCAATCTTTCATAATATGCAACAAATATAGCATAAAACCTCATGAAATGGCATGAATTCATATATGGTTGGTTCAATCAAGGGAAACATGAAAATCTACTCAATTGGCTTGCTTGTAGCTCAAGAAAGTGCATAATTCAATTGAAAACAAAAGAAAAAGGCTAGTTAAAATAGGCTAAGATGACTTGTCATCACAACACCAAACTTAAAGCTTGCTTGTCCCCAAGCAAGAAAAGAATCATGCAATAAAGATTGACAATCCAAGGTAAGAAGAATAGCAACTCAATGTTCATGGTAAGCTAGTTTTCTAAGCATGCTACAATCACAAAAGAAATATAAATGATTGATGCTTCCATCTAGCTCAATTTATGAAATCTTTTTCTTATATTTCTTCCTTGAAACAAGCTTTTGATTTTCTTATTAGCTTCTCCTTTTTGGGTGCTTTGCCCCATGAGTTGATAACAAAGCTACGACTTCTAAATGCTTTGTTTTCAAGTATTACCACTTGATACATAAGCACCACAAGCATTTGATTAGAGGACTTCATTAAGCTTATTTTTCTTTTCTTTTCTTGACTCTCTAATCATTGATGCTCAGAGCCTTGAGCTTTGAGGGAGTGCTTTTGCACTTTGAGCCTAACCTTGACTTCTAAGTGTTTTGTTTTCAAGCATTTGGCTTGATACATAAACACCACAAGTACTTAGCAAATAAATTGCCATTGGTACTCAGAGCCTTCAGCTTTCTCATTCTTTCCCTTTTTCTTTTCTTGCTTTATTTTGCATTTGCTTCTTCAAGGTTTTCATGATTTTAAAAGATTTCACAAAATGTCCTAGATGAAAACTTCAATTAAATAAAATCTAATGCAATTAAGCAACAATCAAACATACTAGCTTACCAATACTTTTATGCACATGCTAAAATCTTCTTTAATGCCTTGTTTGTTTATGATCATGATACTTTGTTGCTTTTGAATTCACAAAACTCAAGTTGGAAATCATAATGACATAGCACCATGTTGCAATTTAGAAATCAAACTATGCCTTTTCATACACACATGCATACAGAGAAGGTAAAGACAATCATGCAGTTTATAGTGCTTGAAACAAATGAGAGGAAAAGGAACTTTACAACCTTGCAGTTCATCTTCTCTATTGTTGTCATTTTCCTCCCATTCTTCCTCCTTCCCTTGCCAAACTCAAAATACTTGCTCATCCTCAAGAAATAATTAGAACAATGGCTATGGGGCTAAGATGTATCATGAATGTCTTACATAATGAAATGTTAGTAGCACATGTGTTTTAAGCAAGCAAAATTAAAGATAATAATCAAGGCACAAGAGACAGAGACATTGTGATTGCAAGCTTAAGAAGGTGAGCATAATACTTTGCATAAAGAATAAGTGGCACACCAAACTTAGTGTGACACTTTCGCTTGGAATTAATGCAAGTATCTTGTAAGAATTGGAACTAAATTTTGTTGCATAGCAACACCAAACTTAGAATGCAACCATGTGTCAATTTATTTGAACTAAAACTAAACAAAAGAAACTGTTATATGTTAAATACAATCACCAAATGAAGAGTCTGTTATGAATAAGGATGTCTTGGTGATGTATTAACAAAAACAGTTAATGAAGGAAAGCATTAAAAACAAGTAAATAAATGAAACAAAAAGAAAACAAAAATTATCCAACCAAGAAGAAAAATGACACTGTAAAAGGCAATATGATTATACAGACAAGTGATGTTGCTGGATTGATTTGCATAGAAAAATAGGTAGCACACCAAACTTAGAATCTTGGTGTGTCACTTTCATGTAAAATTGATGCAATCATCCATGAAGATGGAAAACAGTTTGTTGCAGGGCAACACCAAACTTAGAATGTAATCATATGCCAATTTATTGAAATTTAAACAAAGCAAGGAGAAGAAATGTACCTACTGTCTACCTGTTCTTTACTTTCTTCCTTTTCTTCCAATTTGTTAAGAGAAATGACTTCAAAGGAGGAGAAGTTTCAGCTAGTGCCCCCTGTCTTGGTCTCTCCTCAGCAAGCTTCCTTGTGAAATTGGCTTGATTGATCTTGCTTGCTGGATCAGGGGGAGGATTGTTTGCAGTTGACCTTCTCATGAATGTTGTCCTTGGTGTCTTGGTCACAATCCTCTTCTTGGTGCTTTTGTCAATTGCCTTCACTTCTTTGAATCCAAGTTTTGGTGGTTGTGTGATTGTTGGAGTTTTGTATTCATCCAGAGCCTTTTGTATTGGTGGTTCCATGAACTCCTCCTTTATGTACTTCTCTGCCTCACTTGAGTTTGGAATGACTTCTTCACTTTCTTGCTCCTCCACTTCCTCTTTTATATCCATCAATTGGCCTTCATTTTTCTTGCTCAGTGGTTCTAAGCTCCTCCTTATTTTCTCTACTTCTTCATTCATATTTTTGAAGAAAGCTTCTTGCCTTTTCTCGAATATTTGTGCTTCTTTCGCATATTTTTCGAACTTGGACTCAAGCTCTGAAAGCCTTGAGTGGTTCATGGAAGTTTGTGTGGGTGGTGAGTTTTGAAAGGGGCTTTCGATTGAAGTGATGATATCTTTGGATGATTATCACATGGAGCACTAGAATTCCCTTCCCAGCCACCATTAGAATCATGACTTGCATTATTTTGTGGTGGAAAGAAATATCCCATATGATTTTCTTTCTCATCTTGTGGTTCTGAAGCATAGCTCCATGAATTAGAGTGCCCAGAATTTGAAGTTTCTTGGTGATATCCCCAGCCATCATTGGAGATTGGTGATGGTGGGTGATATCCCATAAAATTTTGTTTGACCAAATGATGAGTTGAACTCCATTTGTATTTTGCAAACATCAATGAAAATTGAAATTACTCATATCAGAGATGAGAATTTCTTAGTGAGGCAATAACTCAAACACCTTGGTTTCAACTTAGAACAGAGAACAAAAATAAAGAAAATGCTTGATCTAGACTTCTCACCCACATAATCATTGTTGATCTAATCAATCCCCGGCAACGGCGCCAAAAACTTGATGAGATATTTTGGTGAAAAATAAATTTCTCCCAAAACACACAAATCTAACCGGCAAGTGCACCGGGTCGCATCAAGTAATAATAACTCACGGGAGTGAGGTCGATCCCACAGGGATTGATGGATCAAGCAACTTTAGTGGGTGATTAGTTTAGTCAAGCTAACATTGAGTGATTTGAGTGACAATTGAAGCCAACAGAATGTAAATGACAAGGAAAATTAAAGTGCAGAAAGTAAAATTGCAAGTAACTTAAAGAGCAAGAAATGTAAATTGCAAGAATCTTAAATTGCAAGAAAGATAAATTTCATTAAATGTAAAGGGGAGCGGGGTGCAGGGAAATTAAAGAGAGCAATAGATCAAGCAACTGGATATTTAAATTGCAGAAAATGTAAATGTGCAGGAAATGTAAATTGGAAGCAATGCAACAGGAAGTAAAAATTGCAGAGAAGGGAATTGTAGCAGAAAGTAAATCAGCGAGAGAACTCAAATCAATTGTGAAATCTAGAAAGACAAGTGAAGATCTCAGGGGATCCAAGAGACTAGAAAACAAGTCTAGATCTCAAGCCCTTCCTTGATTCAATAAAAGGAAAGTTGCAGAGAATTAAAAGAAAGATTGCAGAAGAAGTAAAGAGACGTTGCAAATAGAGAATGAAAACAGAATTCCTTCCAATCTCAATTCAAGATTCAAAACAAAAAAAAACTAAAGAGAGAGAGTTCTCTATTCCTAATGCTCCCTAGTGGAGCTCGCCTCCCCTACAAATATGAAACAGATGCCTATTTATAGGCATTTCTACAAATTGAAAATGAAATTAAAAACAAATTACAATTAAATGAAAATCCTATTTTATCTATTTCTTGTGCCTTTGAGTGATGATCATTTGGGCCCTTGCTCTTGATGGAATTGGGTTGAAAGAGGCCTTGGTTGATTGCTCTTGGAGATTGAAGAAGAACCGAAGTGAACCAATTGAACCGGTTTTTGAAGTTGGCCAAAGTTAGTCTCAACGTTAGGGTCAAAGTTAGGGGTCTAACTTTGCCCCTAACTTTTCATAGCAGCAAGCTTGATTTCCTGGTTTGGACGTTGGTGCCAACGTTAGGGGTCTAACTTTGACCCTAACGTTGGCAATGCTTATTGCTAGTGGCGCCAACTTTGTCCTCTTGTCATGTTGCCAATTTTATGCCCAATATAGACTATCATATATGGTTGGAAAGCTCTGAATGTCAGCTTTCTAACCCACTTGGAATCACTTCAATTGGACATCTACAACTCAAGTTATGATCATTTGAAGAGGGCATGGTCGCTGGCTTTGGTGTGCAGCGTTTGAGGTAACGTTAGCCCTCAAACGTTGGCGAAAACGCCAGTTTTGGAGGCTCAAATGTATTGTCCACCCCATACTATTATACATTGTTGGAAAGCCCTGGATGTCTACTTTTCAATGCCGTTGGGAGCACATTATTTGGAGTTCTACAGCTCGAGTTATACTCCTTTGAAGGTGCAGAGGTCAGTTGGCCTCACTGCAGGTTGCCACCATGTTCGTTTATGCACATTGCGGGGCAGTTTTCTCCCTCAATTTTAGTGTCCACCATGCAGTGCCATATATGCTTGGAAAGCTCTTGATTCCTACTTTCCAATGCTTCTTGAATCACCTCATTTGGAGCTCTGTAGCTCAAGTTATTCTTGTTGGAAGTATACCCCTTGTATGACTTGTGGTGTGTGGCGCCAACGTTAGCCTCCAAGTTAGGGGGCTAACGTTGGCGCAAACGTTGGCCTTCTCCCCCCTTTGTGATTCATGTGCCAACGTTAGCCTCCAAGTTAGGGGGCTAACGTTGGCGCAAACGTTGGCTTGCCCAGGGATGAATTTCAAGTTCCAACGTTAGCCTCCAAGTTAGGGGGCTAACGTTGGAGCTAACGTTGGCCTCTTCCTTGCAATGTCATGTGCCAACGTTAGCCTCCAAGTTAGGGGGCTAACGTTGGCTCAAACGTGGGGAGCCCAGGGAGTGATTTTCATGCCCAACGTTAGCCTCCAAGTTAGGGAGCTAACGTTGGGGCTAACTTCATGCCTCTAGGATCAACTTCCATTCTTCACTTCTAGCCATTCCTCTTTGCTTCAACCTTTCTCCAAGCTTTCTTCACCTATCATTAATCAACCAAACTTATCAAAGCTATGCTCAAAATCATGAGATATTCAATCTTTCATAATATGCAACAAATATAGCATAAAACCTCATGAAATGGCATGAATTCATATATGGTTGGTTCAATCAAGGGAAACATGAAAATCTACTCAATTGGCTTGCTTGTAGCTCAAGAAAGTGCATAATTCAATTGAAAACAAAAGAAAAAGGCTAGTTAAAATAGGCTAAGATGACTTGTCATCAGCCATATTTTGAAAACGACGCGGATGCATGGGGCATGCGTTCACGTGATAGGGCTTGTGCTTCCAGCATCATTCCAGCCCCATTCCATCATAACTCTCTGCCATATACCTTTTTACGTCGATTTCGTAGGGTGACGCGGTCGCATGGGAGGCTCTTTTTCAGAATGACGCGGACGCGTCATTGACGCGGATGCGTCATTGACGCGGTCGCGTGGGTATATTTGTGCCTAAGGCACGCCCCCAGCCACGCTCTCGTGTGCTCTCTGCTTCCTTTCTTCTCGTGTCCAAGGCACATATGACGCGGACGCGTCAGCGACGCTTACGCATCGCGTGCGAATTTTTTTTAATGCAGTATGCAGAATGCAAATGCAGAATGCAGATAACTATGCAGAAATTATGAATGAACACAAATGAAAATAAAATAAAATAAAACTAAGAACAAAATGGAAAGAATATACCATGGTGGGTTGTCTCCCACCTAGCACTTTTGGTTTAAGTCCTTAAGTTGGACGTTTGGTGAGCTCCCTATTATGGTGGCTTATGCTTGAACTCATCCAGGAATCTCCACCAATGTTTGCAATTCCAATAGCCTCTGGGATCCCACACTAGTTACATAAATCCTTCAAGCAAGTTAAAGCAAGTGACAAGGCCCCAAGAGTGTTGATTGCCAGAATGAATTCCAGGGTCCTAAATCGTGCTTTTGCACTTGTCTTCTTGTTGATCATCATGATTCCATCCGGGTGGCAAGCAATCTGAATTCTCACTAAAGTGGCCAAACAACTTCCTAGACCCATTCAGTTAAGCTTTACACCAACCTTTGTATTTAAACTTTGAGCTTTCCACCATATTGAATCTTGCATGATGATTCCTACCACTAACCATCTCCCGTTTGCTCTTATAGCCACAAAGAGCTCTAAGTTGCCCATCCGTCTCAAGCAAAGCATATTCAAGTGAGCTAATTAAGCTTAGAGATGAGAGGTTTACCCACTTGAATGAAAGGATGGATGGTGATGGTTTTGAGAGAGAGGTCTCCAACAGCATTGGCAAGGTGATTTCTAGCTCCATTCCCTTGAGTTCTTCCTTGACAACTTCCACCTCTTTGCAAGCCTCTTCAATATCAACCTCTTCCTCTTGGTAGCTTTCTTCCAATTCGATCTCTTCTTCATTGTTCACCAAGACCATGGGAGGTTGTGCTTCTTTCTCTTTAATCTCCATGTCAAGTCCAATGAGAGAGGATTCAATTGTAGATAAGAATTCATCAATGATTGAATCCATCTCTTGATCAACCGCTTCAAAGTCTTCAACCATGACATGCCTTGGAGGTTGTACACCCTCCTCAACATCAATTTCAAGCTTCTTGGAGGGAGGTTCTATGGCTGGAGGTTCCCATGGAGGTTCCGCATCTCCTAAGCCTTCGACCACTTCTTCCTCTTCAATGATTACGGCTTCCTCCAATTGTTCCAATACAAAGTCATGCTCCTTACTGTCCACCAGAGTTTCTAGTATTTCCTTCATGCTACGTTCTTCATTAGGTTGTCCACATGAAGCCATGGGGTTTGATGAGCGGATAATTTATATGCTTTTTGGCATTGTTTTTACGTAGTTTTTAGTATGATTTAGTTAGTTTTTAATATATTTTTATTAATTTTTAAATAAAAATCACATTTCTGGACTTTACTATGAGTTTGTGTGTTTTTCTATGATTTCAGGTATTTTCTGGCTGAAATTGAGGGACCTGAGCAAAAATCAGATTCAGAGGCTGAAGAAGGACAGCATATGTTGTTGGATTCTGACCTCCCTGCACTCAAAGTAGATTTTCTGGAGCTACAGAAATCCAAATGGCACGATCTTAATTGCGTTGGAAAATATACATCCAGGGCTTTCCAGCAATATATAATAGTCCTTACTTTTTTCGCGTTTAGAGAACGCAAACTGGCGTTTAACGCCAGCTTTCTGCCCTATTCTGGAGTTAAACGCCAGCTTTCTGCCCTATTCTGGAGTTAAACGCCAGAAACAGGTTGCAAAGGAGAGTTAAATGCCAGAAACAGGTTACAAACTGGCGTTTAACTCCAAAAGAGTCTCTACACATGAAAGCTCAATGCTCAGCCCAAGCACACACCAAGTGGACCCGGAAGTGAATTTCTGCATCTTTTACTCATCTCTATAAACCCTAGTAACTAGTTTAGTATAAATAGGACTTTTTACTATTGTATTTACATCTTTGGATCTTTTTTGATCATTTTAGATCTCTAGACCTCCATGGGAGGCTGGCCATTCGGCCATGTCTACCCTATTTTCACTTTTGTATTTTCAACGGTAGAGTTTCTACACTCCATAGATTAAGGTGTGGAGCTCTGCTGTTCCTCATGAATTAATGCAAAGTACTATTGTTTCTCTATTCAATTCAAGCCTATTTCTTCTCTAAGATATTCATTCGCACACAAGAACATGATGAATGTGATGATTATGTGACGCTCATCATCATTCTCACTTATGAACGCGTGCCTGACAAACACTTCCGTTCTACATGCAAACAAGCTTGAATGCATATCTCTTAGCCTTCTGATCTACGATCAGAGTCTTCGTGGTATAGGCTAGAATTATTGGCGGCCATTCTTGAGATCCGAAAAGTCTAAACCTTGTCTGTGGTATTCCGAGTAGGATCTGGGAAGGGATGGCTGTGACGAACTTCAAACTCGCGAGTGCTGGGCGTAGTGACAGACGCAAAAGGATTACTGAATCCTATTCCAGCATGATCGAGAACCGACAGATGATTAGCCGTGCGGTGACAACGCATTTTGGACCATTTTCACTGAGAGGACGGGAAGTAGCCATTGACAATGGTGATGCCCAACATACAGCTTGCCATGAAAAGGAGTATGAAGGATTGGATGAAGTCAGTAGGAAAGAAGAGATTCAGAAGGAACTAAGCATCTCCATACGCTTATCTGAAATTCTTACCAATGAATTACATAAGTATCTCTATCTTTATTTTACGTTTTATTTGTCTTTTAATTATTAAAACTCTATAAGCATTTGAATCCGCCTGACTGAGATTTACAAGGTGACCATAGCTTGCTTCAAGCCAACAATCTCCGTAGGATCGACCCTTACTCACGTAAGGTTTATTACTTGGATGACCCAGTGCACTTGCTGGTTAGTTGTGCGAAGTTGTGACAAAGAACTAAGATTATGAACGTGCGTATAAAGTTTTTGGCACCGTTAACAAGGAATGAATGATCACGATTTCGTGCACCAAGTTTTTGGCGCCGTTGCCGGGGATTGTTCGAGTTTGGACAATTGACGGTTCATCTTGTTGCTTAGATTAGGTAATTTTATTTTATGTTCAAGCTTTTTACTTCTTATTTTCGAAAAATATTTCAAAAAAAATTTATATTATTTTGTTCTTCAAGACTTTTAAGAATAAATTCTAGAGTTTCATGATGATTTGTTGAAGTCTGGCTGGCTGAGAAGCCATGTCTAATCTTTTGGACTGAGGTTTCAACTTATCATCACAAGGGCGTGTTGATCTCTATCAATCTTGATGTTGAACGTAATGATTTGCTAAAGCTTGGCTGGCCATTGGCCATGTCTAGTGTTTTGGACCGAAGCTTTCACTGAAAGCTTGGCTGGCTAGTAAGCCATGTCTAATTTCTGGACCGGAGTTTTAGACTAACATTGCATGATTCCTGGAATTCTCATTAAGAATTTTGAAGTCCTTTTTCTCTTTTTCCATATAATTTTCAAAAAATCACAAAAAAAATTTATAAAATCATAAAAACCAAAAATATTTTGTGTTTCTTGTTTGAGTCAAGTGTCAATTTTTAAGTTTGGTGTCAATTGCATGTCTTTATTCTTGCATTTTTCGAATATATACATTATGTTCTTCATTGATCTTCAAGTTGTTCTTGATGATTTCATTGCTCTGATCTCTAATTTCTCTTGTTTTGTGTCTTTTGTTGTTTCTCATATGCACTTTCAAATTGTTATAGTCCTTAGTATATAAACTTCTAAGTTTGGTGTCTTGCATGCATTGTTTATTTGATCTCAGTGCATTTTTTTATTGTTTCTCATCATTAAAAATTCAAAAATTTTTTAATTCATGTCTTTTCAAGTCAATAATATAGAGAATTAAAGATTCAGAACATTCAGAAGAGAAATTACACAGAAAAAGCTGGGCGTTCAAAACGCCCAGTGAAGAAGGAAAACTGGTGTTTAAACGCCAACCAGGGTGCCTGGCTGGGTGTTAAACGCCCAAAAAGGTAGCATTTTGGGCGTTAAACGCCAGAATGGATGCCATTCTGGGCGTTTAACGCCAGGAGGACACTAGAGGGAATATTTTGTTTTTAATTCAAATCTTTTTCAAATATTCATAATTTTTCAAAATCAAATTTTTTTCAAATCATATATTTTCAATCATATCTTTTCAAAATCAATTTCTTTTCAATTTTTTATTTATTACTATTTTCGAAAATCCTTGCTACAATTAGTGATTTAATTCAAAATTTTCAAGTTATTACTTGCCTATTAAGAAAGGATCAAATTTTAATTCTAGAATCATATCTTTTAATTTCCTGTTAGTCAAGTAATCAACTTTAATTTTAAAAACTTTCTTCCTTTAAATTTGATTCTCAATCATATCTTCTCAATCATGTCTTTTCAATTACATCTTTTCAAAATTAATTTTCAATCATATCTTTTTGATTTCTAATTTCAAAATCTTTTCCAATAATCACTTAATTTCTTTCCCAATCTTAGTTTTCGAGAATCATTTACCAAATTTTCAAATTTTTTTAATTATTTCAAAATCTTTTCGCGAAGAAACGAATTCTTCCAAAACAGACAAATCTAACCGACAAGTGCACCGGGTCGCATCAAGTAATAAAAACTCACGGGAGTGAGGTCGATCCCACAGGGATTGAAGGATTGATCAATTTTTAGCTTAGTGGTTAATTTAGTCAAGCGAATCAAGATTTAGTTGAGTGTTTTGTGATTTGCAGAAATTAAATTGCATGGAATTAAAGAGAACATGAAATAAATTGCTGAATCTTAAAGAACACGAAATTAAATGGCAGAAACTTAGAGTGCAAGAAATGTAAATTGCGGAATCTTAAAGTGCAAGAAATGTAAATGACTTGAATTGTAAAGGGGATTGGGACTTGGATTTGCAGAAATTAAACAAGGAAAAGTAAATTTGCATCAAGCAGAGAAGTAGAAGAGGGTTTGGGTTAAATCGGATCTTGAAGCAGAAAAGTAAATGAACATGAAAACAGTAAACAGAGAATTAGAAATTGAAAGTTCAGATCTCAGGACCCAGAGACTAGAAAACCGAGTCTAGATCTCAATGCCTTCCTAGATCCAACAAGAACAATTGCAAGGGAATTGTAAATTGCAAGGAAAGTAGATGAAGAGCAATTAACAGAAATTAAATTCAATCAAGCAGTAAATAAAGCAGAGAGATCCAAGGATGAGATTGAAACAGAATTTCTTCAATTCTCCAACCCAAGATCCAAGACAATTGTAATTGAAATTGAAAGCAATAAAACTAAGAGGAAGAGAAGTGAATTCTCCTTCCCCAAGACTAAGAAATTAAAGATCACTCAATATCCAAAGCTCTCCGAAAACTATTATGAAAACTCCAAAGGAAAAAACTCCCCGAAGAACTTGAATTCTATCCTATTTATACACTTTCTTCAAATGATCTTCAAGCCTTGAGTTGGGCCTTTGCTCTTGGTGGAATTGGGTTGAAAGAGGCCTTGGTTGATTGCTCTTGGAGTTTGGAGAAGAACCAAAGTGAACCAAATGAACCGGGTTGAAGTTTTGCAAAAGTTGGACCAAAAGTTGGAGCAAAAGTTTGAGGCAAACTTTTGGTCCAACTTTTCATATCAGCCCCCATATTTTGCTGATACCCACGTTGGTGCAAAAGTTAGGGGTCTAACTTTTGCTCCAACGTTGGCCTTCTTTAGTGCACTTATGGCGCCAACGTTAGCCCAAAAGTTAGGGGCTAACGTTGGCGCAAACTTTTGCTCCTCCCCTTGTATTTTTCATGTGCCAACGTTAGCCCAAAAGTTAGAGGCTAACGTTGGCGCAAACTTTTGGTGCCCAGGGAGTGATTTTCAAGTTCCAACGTTAGCCCAAAAGTTAGGGGCTAACGTTGGGGCTAACTTTTCACCCAAAAGTTTGTGCAAAAGTTTGAGGCTAACTTTAGGTCCAGCTTTTTGCTTCCTGGTTCAATTTCACTTATTCAATTGTCCTCTCTTTGCTCCTAGCCATTCTTTCTTGCATCAACCTTTCTCCAAGCTTTCTTCACCTATCATTAATCAACCAAACACATCAAAGCTATGCTCAAAATCATGAGATATTCATTCTTTCATAATATGTGACAATTATAGCCTAAAACCTCATGAAATAGCATGAATTCATACATGGTTGATTCAATCAAAGGAAGCATGAAAATCTACCCAAATTAGCTTACTTGTAGCTCAAGAAAGTGCATAATTCAATTGAAAACTAAAGAAAAAGGCTAGTGAAACTAGGCTAAGATGACTTGTCATCACAACACCAAACTTAAAGCTTGCTTGTCCCCAAGCAAGAAATGAATTATGCTCATAGGTTCTTTCACTTAAGACGGATTGAAGAATAAATTGTAAGGTCCTGTGAGTGAAGTGATCAAGTGTCAGTGGGGTGAACTCTAAATCATATGCTCATGCAAGGGCTTCAGTGCTCACTAGTCTTCACATATTGGGAGTCTTAGGTCTTAGGATTTTCATCCAAATGGTATCATGGAGATCTCTTTATATGTAGTCACCTTGAAGCAGCTTATAGTTTCTTTGCTTTGGCCTTGACTCTAAGTGTCATGTCTCAAAGCGGCTCTTTAGATAAGCTTTCAATCAATACTCCTAAACCAGTTGGTTTTAAGGTATTAGGTGTTAAAGCACCCCTAAGGATTTACTTGCTCAAGCCTCATTCGTTGACACAGCTCAACCACAAGCATTTACTAGGCTAACAACTCTTTGAGTTTTGTTTCTTCTTTCTTTTTCTGCCTAGTAATTGATGCTCAGAGCCTTGGGCCATGTTCTTTTTGCTTTTGTATTTTCTTTATTTTCTTTTGTTTTGTTTGCTGCTTCTTGGATCAATAAGTTTTTGAGAATCTCCACAATACTTCTTTGAACTTCATGTCCCGCCTATGAGCTCCCATGCAAGTTTTCACAAGCATGCAACCTCAATACATTATCATACAACTAGAACCACCACTTCTCCTAATCTTTTGCTTGCCTCAAAATTGTTTAATTCCTCAATCCTTCTTTTCAAAGAACTTTCATGTGATGCATTTTTGAACATTGAGTGCAAACAAGTTTTGAAGAGAAAAATGTTGTGAATGATCAAGCATCTTGCTTATTGAATTACAGAAAAATTATGCTATGCAGACAGATAATCAGGGAAACTAAACCACTCTCAATCATAGCAGTGTTTGATGTAAGATAATTACTTAACAATACAACCTTTTGGAGTTTGCTTGCTTTACTCCTTATCATCATCATCACTGATCCATACATTCCTCTTTCATCTCTTTGGTTGATGATGCTTAATCCTTCCAAAAGCTTGTATGATGCTCTGCAATGATATTGAAAGTTGCTTGTTCCCCAAGCACTTGAAAAATGGTTAGCATGCATGATTTATTTGTGGGCTTTTGTACTTACTTTGGTGTGGGAATACCAAACTTAGTACCTTGCCAATGGTTCTTGTTCATCAAACTAACCAGATGTGAAACTCTTTTTCTTTTCCAAAAGTGACAAAACTGAAAACTAAAGAATAGCAAAATAGTTAACTAGTTTATCTAGCTGCTTGAAGCTAGCATTATGCAGAAGGTGAGAATATGTTTTAAATGAGATTTTGGTGGAACACCAAACTTAGAATCCTTCATTCTCCCTTAGATTGTTTTGGTGTGCAACACCAAACTTAGCTTCCTGCAATATAGATAAAACTAATTAACCTTTTTATTGAAATAGATATGAAAAGATAGTTACCTCCGGTTGGGTTGCCTTCCAACAAGTGCTCTTTTATTGTCACTAGCTTGACATCTTGCTCTTTGATTATGGAGGCTGGAAATCATAATGCCTCAGTTTTTCTCCTCTTGCTGTAGGATTTCTTTCCTCCATGACCTGCACAATCACAAACAATCCAAATGAAAATTGGATATTCTCATGCCAGAATGTAGTCAGAGGATTAGTTGACACCATGTGTCAAACAGTTGGTAAACTTGAGAGATTAATGAACGAAAATCACTTCTCTCGTTTATTTATCAAGCTATGAGAATCATATTCAGCAAGATAAACCAAGAAAACTTCACTCTATTGCTAAAGTGAGGTTTCAATTAGCTCAGGCAAAAATTCAAACAGTTAGTGTGTCAGTCAAAAATTAAAGAAAAAGTGCTTGATCTAAATTGCCACCTCACTTAGTCATTGTCAATCTAATTAGTCCCCGGCAACGGCGCCAAAAACTTGATGGGATATTTTCGCGAAGAAACGAATTCTTCCAAAACAGACAAATCTAACCGGCAAGTGCACCGGGTCGCATCAAGTAATAAAAACTCACGGGAGTGAGGTCGATCCCACAGGGATTGAAGGATTGATCAATTTTTAGCTTAGTGGTTAATTTAGTCAAGCGAATCAAGATTTAGTTGAGTGTTTTGTGATTTGCAGAAATTAAATTGCATGGAATTAAAGAGAACAGGAAATAAATTGCTGAATCTTAAAGAACACGAAATTAAATGGCAGAAACTTAGAGTGCAAGAAATGTAAATTGCGGAATCTTAAAGTGCAAGAAATGTAAATGACTTGAATTGTAAAGGGGATTGGGACTTGGATTTGCAGAAATTAAACAAGGAAAAGTAAATTTGCATCAAGCAGAGAAGTAGAAGAGGGTTTGGGTTAAATCGGATCTTGAAGCAGAAAAGTAAATGAACATGAAAACAGTAAACAGAGAATTAGAAATTGAAAGTTCAGATCTCAGGACCCAGAGACTAGAAAACCGAGTCTAGATCTCAATGCCTTCCTAGATCCAACAAGAACAATTGCAAGGAAAGTAGATGAAGAGCAATTAACAGAAATTAAATTCAATCAAGCAGTAAATAAAGCAGAGAGATCCAAGGATGAGATTGAAACAGAATTTCTTCAATTCTCCAACCCAAGATCCAAGACAATTGTAATTGAAATTGAAAGCAATAAAACTAAGAGGAAGAGAAGTGAATTCTCCTTCCCCAAGACTAAGAAATTAAAGATCACTCAATATCCAAAGCTCTCCGAAAACTATTATGAAAACTCCAAAGGAAAAAACTCCCCGAAGAACTTGAATTCTATCCTATTTATACACTTTCTTCAAATGATCTTCAAGCCTTGAGTTGGGCCTTTGCTCTTGGTGGAATTGGGTTGAAAGAGGCCTTGGTTGATTGCTCTTGGAGTTTGGAGAAGAACCAAAGTGAACCAAATGAACCGGGTTGAAGTTTTGCAAAAGTTGGACCAAAAGTTGGAGCAAAAGTTTGAGGCAAACTTTTGGTCCAACTTTTCATATCAGCCCCCATATTTTGCTGATACCCACGTTGGTGCAAAAGTTAGGGGTCTAACTTTTGCTCCAACGTTGGCCTTCTTTAGTGCACTTATGGCGCCAACGTTAGCCCAAAAGTTAGGGGCTAACGTTGGCGCAAACTTTTGCTCCTCCCCTTGTATTTTTCATGTGCCAACGTTAGCCCAAAAGTTAGAGGCTAACGTTGGCGCAAACTTTTGGTGCCCAGGGAGTGATTTTCAAGTTCCAACGTTAGCCCAAAAGTTAGGGGCTAACGTTGGGGCTAACTTTTCACCCAAAAGTTTGTGCAAAAGTTTGAGGCTAACTTTAGGTCCAGCTTTTTGCTTCCTGGTTCAATTTCACTTATTCAATTGTCCTCTCTTTGCTCCTAGCCATTCTTTCTTGCATCAACCTTTCTCCAAGCTTTCTTCACCTATCATTAATCAACCAAACACATCAAAGCTATGCTCAAAATCATGAGATATTCATTCTTTCATAATATGTGACAATTATAGCCTAAAACCTCATGAAATAGCATGAATTCATACATGGTTGATTCAATCAAAGGAAGCATGAAAATCTACCCAAATTAGCTTACTTGTAGCTCAAGAAAGTGCATAATTCAATTGAAAACTAAAGAAAAAGGCTAGTGAAACTAGGCTAAGATGACTTGTCATCACAACACCAAACTTAAAGCTTGCTTGTCCCCAAGCAAGAAATGAATTATGCTCATAGGTTCTTTCACTTAAGACGGATTGAAGAATAAATTGTAAGGTCCTGTGAGTGAAGTGATCAAGTGTCAGTGGGGTGAACTCTAAATCATATGCTCATGCAAGGGCTTCAGTGCTCACTAGTCTTCACATATTGGGAGTCTTAGGTCTTAGGATTTTCATCCAAATGGTATCATGGAGATCTCTTTATATGTAGTCACCTTGAAGCAGCTTATAGTTTCTTTGCTTTGGCCTTGACTCTAAGTGTCATGTCTCAAAGCGGCTCTTTAGATAAGCTTTCAATCAATACTCCTAAACCAGTTGGTTTTAAGGTATTAGGTGTTAAAGCACCCCTAAGGATTTACTTGCTCAAGCCTCATTCGTTGACACAGCTCAACCACAAGCATTTACTAGGCTAACAACTCTTTGAGTTTTGTTTCTTCTTTCTTTTTCTGCCTAGTAATTGATGCTCAGAGCCTTGGGCCATGTTCTTTTTGCTTTTGTATTTTCTTTATTTTCTTTTGTTTTGTTTGCTGCTTCTTGGATCAATAAGTTTTTGAGAATCTCCACAATACTTCTTTGAACTTCATGTCCCGCCTATGAGCTCCCATGCAAGTTTTCACAAGCATGCAACCTCAATACATTATCATACAACTAGAACCACCACTTCTCCTAATCTTTTGCTTGCCTCAAAATTGTTTAATTCCTCAATCCTTCTTTTCAAAGAACTTTCATGTGATGCATTTTTGAACATTGAGTGCAAACAAGTTTTGAAGAGAAAAATGTTGTGAATGATCAAGCATCTTGCTTATTGAATTACAGAAAAATTATGCTATGCAGACAGATAATCAGGGAAACTAAACCACTCTCAATCATAGCAGTGTTTGATGTAAGATAATTACTTAACAATACAACCTTTTGGAGTTTGCTTGCTTTACTCCTTATCATCATCATCACTGATCCATACATTCCTCTTTCATCTCTTTGGTTGATGATGCTTAATCCTTCCAAAAGCTTGTATGATGCTCTGCAATGATATTGAAAGTTGCTTGTTCCCCAAGCACTTGAAAAATGGTTAGCATGCATGATTTATTTGTGGGCTTTTGTACTTACTTTGGTGTGGGAATACCAAACTTAGTACCTTGCCAATGGTTCTTGTTCATCAAACTAACCAGATGTGAAACTCTTTTTCTTTTCCAAAAGTGACAAAACTGAAAACTAAAGAATAGCAAAATAGTTAACTAGTTTATCTAGCTGCTTGAAGCTAGCATTATGCAGAAGGTGAGAATATGTTTTAAATGAGATTTTGGTGGAACACCAAACTTAGAATCCTTCATTCTCCCTTAGATTGTTTTGGTGTGCAACACCAAACTTAGCTTCCTGCAATATAGATAAAACTAATTAACCTTTTTATTGAAATAGATATGAAAAGATAGTTACCTCCGGTTGGGTTGCCTTCCAACAAGCGCTCTTTTATTGTCACTAGCTTGACATCTTGCTCTTTGATTATGGAGGCTGGAAATCATAATGCCTCAGTTTTTCTCCTCTTGCTGTAGGATTTCTTTCCTCCATGACCTGCACAATCACAAACAATCCAAATGAAAATTGGATATTCTCATGCCAGAATGTAGTCAGAGGATTAGTTGACACCATGTGTCAAACAGTTGGTAAACTTGAGAGATTAATGAACGAAAATCACTTCTCTCGTTTATTTATCAAGCTATGAGAATCATATTCAGCAAGATAAACCAAGAAAACTTCACTCTATTGCTAAAGTGAGGTTTCAATTAGCTCAGGCAAAAATTCAAACAGTTAGTGTGTCAGTCAAAAATTAAAGAAAAAGTGCTTGATCTAAATTGCCACCTCACTTAGTCATTGTCAATCTAATCAGTCCCCGGCAACGGCGCCAAAAACTTGATGGGATATTTTCGCGAAGAAACGAATTCTTCCAAAACAGACAAATCTAACCGGCAAGTGCACCGGGTCGCATCAAGTAATAAAAACTCACGGGAGTGAGGTCGATCCCACAGGGATTGAAGGATTGATCAATTTTTAGCTTAGTGGTTAATTTAGTCAAGCGAATCAAGATTTAGTTGAGTGTTTTGTGATTTGCAGAAATTAAATTGCATGGAATTAAAGAGAACAGGAAATAAATTGCTGAATCTTAAAGAACACGAAATTAAATGGCAGAAACTTAGAGTGCAAGAAATGTAAATTGCGGAATCTTAAAGTGCAAGAAATGTAAATGACTTGAATTGTAAAGGGGATTGGGACTTGGATTTGCAGAAATTAAACAAGGAAAAGTAAATTTGCATCAAGCAGAGAAGTAGAAGAGGGTTTGGGTTAAATCGGATCTTGAAGCAGAAAAGTAAATGAACATGAAAACAGTAAACAGAGAATTAGAAATTGAAAGTTCAGATCTCAGGACCCAGAGACTAGAAAACCGAGTCTAGATCTCAATGCCTTCCTAGATCCAACAAGAACAATTGCAAGGAAAGTAGATGAAGAGCAATTAACAGAAATTAAATTCAATCAAGCAGTAAATAAAGCAGAGAGATCCAAGGATGAGATTGAAACAGAATTTCTTCAATTCTCCAACCCAAGATCCAAGACAATTGTAATTGAAATTGAAAGCAATAAAACTAAGAGGAAGAGAAGTGAATTCTCCTTCCCCAAGACTAAGAAATTAAAGATCACTCAATATCCAAAGCTCTCCGAAAACTATTATGAAAACTCCAAAGGAAAAAACTCCCCGAAGAACTTGAATTCTATCCTATTTATACACTTTCTTCAAATGATCTTCAAGCCTTGAGTTGGGCCTTTGCTCTTGGTGGAATTGGGTTGAAAGAGGCCTTGGTTGATTGCTCTTGGAGTTTGGAGAAGAACCAAAGTGAACCAAATGAACCGGGTTGAAGTTTTGCAAAAGTTGGACCAAAAGTTGGAGCAAAAGTTTGAGGCAAACTTTTGGTCCAACTTTTCATATCAGCCCCCATATTTTGCTGATACCCACGTTGGTGCAAAAGTTAGGGGTCTAACTTTTGCTCCAACGTTGGCCTTCTTTAGTGCACTTATGGCGCCAACGTTAGCCCAAAAGTTAGGGGCTAACGTTGGCGCAAACTTTTGCTCCTCCCCTTGTATTTTTCATGTGCCAACGTTAGCCCAAAAGTTAGAGGCTAACGTTGGCGCAAACTTTTGGTGCCCAGGGAGTGATTTTCAAGTTCCAACGTTAGCCCAAAAGTTAGGGGCTAACGTTGGGGCTAACTTTTCACCCAAAAGTTTGTGCAAAAGTTTGAGGCTAACTTTAGGTCCAGCTTTTTGCTTCCTGGTTCAATTTCACTTATTCTATTGTCCTCTCTTTGCTCCTAGCCATTCTTTCTTGCATCAACCTTTCTCCAAGCTTTCTTCACCTATCATTAATCAACCAAACACATCAAAGCTATGCTCAAAATCATGAGATATTCATTCTTTCATAATATGTGACAATTATAGCCTAAAACCTCATGAAATAGCATGAATTCATACATGGTTGATTCAATCAAAGGAAGCATGAAAATCTACCCAAATTAGCTTACTTGTAGCTCAAGAAAGTGCATAATTCAATTGAAAACTAAAGAAAAAGGCTAGTGAAACTAGGCTAAGATGACTTGTCATCACCTCGATGAAGGTTGGGAAAGATACAAGCAATTGATCAGAAGGTGTCCTTTTGACATGCTTTTAGAATGGAGCATCATAGGTATCTTCTATGATGGTCTGTCTGAACTGTCCAAGATGTCATTGGACAGCTCTGCTGGAGAATCTCTTCACCTAAAGAAAACACCTGCAGAAGCTCAGGAACTCATTGACATGGTTGCAAATAACCAGTTCATGTATACTTCTAAAAGGAATCCTGTGGGTAATGGGACACCTCAGAGGAAGGGAGTTCTTGAAATTGATATTCTGAATGCCATATTGGCTCATAACAAAATATTGACTCAGCAAGTCAATATGATTTCTTAGAGTCTGAATGGATTGTAAGCTGCATCCAACAGTACTAAAGAGGCATCTTCTGACGAAGAAGCTTATGATCATGAGAACCCTGCAATAGCAGAGGTGAATTACATGGGTGAACCCTATGGAAACACCTATAATCCGTCATGGAGAAATCATCCAAATTTCTCATGGAAGGATCAACAAAAGTCTCAAAAAGGCTTTAATAATGGTGGAAGAAACATGTTTAGCAATAGCAAGCCTTTTCCATCATCCACTCAGCAACAGACAGAGAATTCTGAGCAGAATCCATCTAGCTTAGCAAATATAGTCTCTGATCTATCTAAGGCCACTTTAAGCTTCATGAATGAAACAAGGTCCTCCATTAGAAATTTAGAGGCACAAGTGGGCCAGCTGAGTAAAAGAGTCACTGAAACCCCTCCTAGTACTCTCCCAAGCAATACAGAAGAGAATCCAAAAAGAGAGTGCAAGGCCATAACCTTACTTGGTGTGGCCGAACCCAGAGAGGAGGAGAAGGACGTGAATCCTAATGAGGATTCAACTAGAGACCATAGAGATTCCATTCAACCTGCTTCTGCCCTTCATGAGCTCTGATGAGTATTCTTTCTCTGAAGAGGATGAAGACATTACTGAAGAGCAAGTTGCTAAGTACCTTGGTGCAATCATGAAGCTGAATGCCAAATTATTTGGTAATGAGACTTGGGAAGATGAACCTCCCTTTCTTACTAATGAACTGAATGAATTGGATAGGCAGAAATTACCTCAAAAGAAACAGGATCCTGGTAAATTCTTAATACCCTGTACCATAGGCACCATAACCTTTGAGAAGGCTCTGTGTGACCTGGGGTCAGGCATTAACCTTATGCCAATCTCTGTAATGGAGAAACTTGGGATCTTTGAGGTGTAAGCTGCTAGAATCTCATTAGAGATGGCAGACAACTCAAGAAAACAGGCTTATGGACTAGTAGAGGACGTGCTAGTAAAGGTTGAAGGCCTTATCCCTGCTGATTTCATAATCCTAGACACTGGGAAGGATGAGGATGAATCCATCATCCTTGGAAGACCCTTCCTAGCCACAGCAAGAGCTGTGATTGATGTGGACAGAGGAGAGTTGGTCCTTCAACTGAATGAGGACTACCTTGTATTTAAAACTTAAGGTTCTCCTTCTGTAACCATAGAGAAGAAGCATGAATAGCTTCTCTCACTGCAGAGTCAACCAAAGCCCCCACAGTCAAACTCTAAGTTTGGTGTTGGGAGGTCCCAACAATGCTCTGAATATCTGTGAGGCTCCATGAGAGCTCACTGTCAAGCTATTGACATTAAAGAAGTACTTGTTGGGAGGCAACCCAATGTTATTTAATTATATTTAATTATTTTCCATTTCTATTTTATGTTTTCTTTAGGTTGATGATCATGTGAAGTCACAAAAACTACTGAAAAATCAAAAACAGAATGAAAAATAGCATTAAAAATAGCTCACCCTGGAGGAAAAACTTACTAGCATTTAAATGCCAGTAAGAAGCATCAAACTGGCGTTTAACGCCAGAAAGAAGCATCAAGCTGGCTTTAAATGCTAGAAACAAGCACTAGACTGGCGTTTAACGCCAGAACAGAGCATGGAAGTGGCGTTAAATGCCAGAAACAAGCAGCAAGCTGGCGTTTAACGCCAGGATTGCACTGCAAGGGCGTTTACACGCCTAATAGGAGCAGGGATGATACATCCTTGGCCCCTCTGGATATGTAGACCCCACAGGATCCCATCTACCCCACCTCTTCTTCTCTCCTCTTCACACCTTTTCATAACATTCTTCCCCAAATACCCTTCACCAATCACCTCCATACCTCTTCCCCAAATGCCCTTAACCACTCACATCCATCCACTCTTCCCCATAAACCCCACCTACCTCCAAAATTCAAATTCTTTTCCCTCCCAAACCCAACTCTAATGGCCAAAACCTACCCTCTACCCCACCCTTATATAAACCCCTCAACACTACTCCATTTTCACACATTACAACCATCACTTCTCCCCCTTGGCCGAATACACCTTCTCCCTCCATCACCTCTATTTTCTTCTTCTTCTACTACTTTCTTTCTTCTTTTGCTCGGGGACGAGCAAACCTTTTAAGTTTGGTGTGGTAAAAGCATTGATTTTTGTTTTTCCATAACCATTAATGGCACCTAAGGCCAGAGAAACCTCAAGAAAGAGGAAAGGGAAGGCAATTGCTTCCACCTCTGAGTCATGGGAGATGGAGAGATTCATCTCTAAGGTCCATCAAGACCACTTCTATAAAGTTGTGGCCAAGAAAAAGGTGATCCCTGAGGTCCCTTTTAAGCTCAAAAAGAGCGAATATCCGGAGATTCGATAAGAGATTAGAAGAAGAGGATGGGAAGTTCTCTCTAATTCTATTCAACAAGTCGGGATCTTAATGGTTCAAGAGTTCTATGCAAACGCATGGATCACTAGGAACCATGATCAAAGTGTGAACCCGAATCCAAAGAATTGGCTTACCATGGTTCGGGAAAAATACTTAGATTTCAGTCCGGAAAATGTAAGGTTGGCGTTCATCTTGCCAATGATGCAAGAAAATGCACGCCTCTACACTAGAAGGGTCAACTTTGATCAAAGGTTGGACCAAGTCCTCATGGACATATGTGTGGAAGGAGCTCAATGGAAAGTTGACTCAAGAGGCAAGCCGGTTCAATTGAGAAGACCGGACCTTAAGCCTGTGGCTAGAGGATGGTTGGAGTTCATCCAACGCTCAATTATTCCTACTAGTAATCGGTGTGAAGTTACTGTAGACCGGGCCATCATGATCCATAGTATCATGATTGGGGAGGAAGTGGAAGTTCATGAGATTATACCTCAAGAACTCTACAAGGTGGCTGACAAGTCCTCCACTTTGGCAAGGTTAGCCTTTTCTCACCTCATCTGCCACCTCTGCAATTCAGCTGGAATTGACATACAGGGAGATATCCTCATTGATGAGGACAAGCCCATCACTAAGAAAAGGATGGAACAAACAAGAGATCATGGACCTCAACAAGAGCATGAGGAAATTCCTCACCATGAAATCCCTGAGAGGCCTCAAGGGATGCACTTCCCTCCACAAAACTATTGGGAGCAAATCAACACCTCCCTAGGAGAATTAAGCTCCAACATGGGACAACTAAGGATGGAACACCAAGAGCACTCCATCATTCTCCATGAGATTAGAGAAGATCAAAGAGCTATGAGGGAGGAGCAACAAAGATAAGGAAGAGACATAGAGGAGCTCAAGAGCACCATTGGTTCTTCAAGAAGAGGAAGACGTCACCCTCACTAAGGTGGACCCGTTCCTTAATCTCCTTGTTCTTATTTTCCTATTTTTCGGTTTTATGCTTTATGTTTTAATTATGTTTGTGTCTTTATTACATGATCATTAGTGTTTAAGTGTCTATATCTTAAAGCTATGGATGTCCTATAAATCCATCACCTCTCTTAAATGAAAACTGTTCTAAAAACAAAAGAATAAGAAGTACATGGTTTCGAATTCATCCTTGAAATTAGTTTAATTATTTTGATGTGGTGACAATACTTTTTGTTTTCTGAATGAATGCTTGAACAGTGCATATGTCTTTTGATAATATTGTTTATGAATGTTAAATATGTTGGCTCTTGAAAGAATGATGAAAAAGGAGAAATGTTATTGATAATCTGAAAAATTATAAAATTGATTCTTGAAGCATGAAAAAGTAGTGATTACAAAAGCTTGCAGAAAAAAAAAAGAAAAGAAAAATGGCGAAAAAAAAAGAGAGAAAGAAAAAGAAAAAGTAAGCAAAAAAAGCCAATAGCCCTTAAAACCAAAAGGCAAGGGTAATAAAAAGGATCCAAGGCTTTGAGCATCAGTGGATAGGAGGGCCTAAAAGAATAAAATCCTGGCCTAAGCGGCTAAACCAAGCTGTCCCTAACCATGTGCTTGTGGCGTGAAGGTGTCAAGTGAAAACTTGAGACTGAGCGGTTAAAGTCGAGGTCCAAAGAAAAAAAAAGAGTGTGCTTAAGAACCCTGGACACCTCTAACTGGGGACTCTAGCAAAGATGAGTCACAATCTGAAAAGGTTCACCCTGTTATGTGTCTGTGGCATTTATGTATCCGGTGGTAATACTGAAAAACAAAGTGCTTAGGGCCACGGCCAAGACTCACAAAGTAGCTGTGTTCAAGAATCAACATACTGAACTAGGAGAATCAATAACACTATCTAAATTCTAAGTTCCTATAGATGCCAATCATTCTGAACTTCAAAAGATAAAGTGAGATGCCAAAACTATTCAAGAGGCAAAAAGCTACTAGTCCCACTCATCTGATTGGAGCTAAGTTTCATTGATATTTTGGAATTCATAGTATATTCTCTTCTTTTTATCCTATTTGATTTTCAGTTGCTTGGGGACAAGCAACAATTTAAGTTTGGTGTTGTGATGAGCGGATAATTTATACGCTTTTTGGCATTGTTTTTACATAGGTTTTAGTATGATTTAGTTAGTTTTTAATATATTTTTATTAATTTTTAAATAAAAATCACATTTTTGGACTTTACTATGAGTTTGTGTGTTTTTCTATGATTTCAGGTATTTTCTGGCTAAAATTGAGGGACCTGAGCAAAAATCAGATTCAGAGGCTAAAGAAGGACTGCAGATGCTATTGGATTCTGACCTCCCTGTACTCAAAGTAAATTTTCTGGAGCTACAGAAGTCCAAATGGCGCGCTCTCAATTGTGTTGGAAAATAGACATCCAGGGCTTTCCAGCAATATATAATAGTTCTTACTTTTTACGAGTTTAGATGACGCAAACTGGCGTTCAACGCCAGCTTTCTGCCCTATTCTGGAGTTAAACGCCAGAAACAGGTTGCAAAGGAGAGTTAAACGCCAGAAACAGGTTACAAATTGGCGTTTAACTCCAAAAAGAGTCTCTACACATGAAAGCTCAATGCTCAGCCCAAGCACACACCAAGTGGGCCCGGAAGTAAATTTCTGCATCATTTACTCATCTCTGTAAACCCTAGTAACTAGTTTAGTATAAATAGGACTTTTTACTATTATATTTACATCTTTGGATCTTTTTTGATCATTTTAGATCTCTAGACCTCCATGGGAGGCTGGCCATTTGGCCATGTCTACCCTATTTTCACTTATGTATTTTCAACGGTAGAGTTTCTACACTCCATAGATTAAGGTGTGGAGCTCTGCTATTCCTCATGAATTAATGCAAAGTACTATTGTTTCTCTATTCAAGTCAAGCCTATTTCTTCTCTAAGATATTCATTCGCACACAAGAACATGATGAATGTGATGATTATGTGACGCTCATCATCATTCTCACTTATGAACGCGTGCCTGAAAAACACTTCCGTTCTACATGCAAACAAGCTTGAATGCATATCTCTTAGCCTCCTGATCTACGATCAGAGTCTTCGTGATATAGGCTAGAATTATTGGTGGCCATTCTTGAGATCCGGAAAGTCTAAACCTTGTCTGTGGTATTCCGAGTAGGATCTGGGAAGGGATGGCTGTGACGAGCTTCAAACTCGCGAGTGCTGGGCGTAGTGACAGACGCAAAAGGATTACTAAATCCTATTCCAGCATGATCGAGAATCGACAGATGATTAGCCGTGCGGTGACAGCGCATTTTGGACCATTTTCACTGAGAGGACGGGAAGTAGCCATTGACAATGGTGATGCCCAACATACAGCTTGCCATGGAAAGGAGTATAACGGATTGGATGAAGTCAGTAGGAAAGCAGAGATTCAGAAGGAACTAAGCATCTCCATACGCTTATCTAAAATTCTCACCAATGAATTACATAAGTATCTATATCTTTATTTTATGTTTTATTTATCTTTTAATTATTAAAACTCTATAACCATTTGAATCCGCCTGACTGAGATTTACAAGGTGACCATAGCTTGCTTCAAGTCGACAATCTCCGTAGGATCGACCCTTACTCACGTAAGGTTTATTACTTGGATGACCCAGTGCACTTGCTGGTTAGTTGTGCAAAGTTGTGACAAAGAACTAAGATTATGAACGTGCGTATAAAGTTTTTGGCGCCGTTACCAAGGAATGAACGATCACGATTTCGTGTACCAGGGTTCCTTGAGTGTCCGAACATCGGAAAGGTAATCGATTGATCACTTGCTCCAGTTCGTGAAGAGTTGCATGAAATTTTTCCACTGTTTCCTTCAGATGATCCTGTGATTCTTGTTGCACTCGGCTATCATAAGTAGGACGATAAGGCTCTTGGATTGATGGATATGGATATGGTGCATATGGAGGTGGTGGTTTTTTGGAGTAATTGGGTTAGAATTGGGGTGGTTTTATGTATGGTTCATATGGCTCATAAAGTGGTTGGTATGGTGGATAAGGGTCAGGGTCATATGGAGGTGTTTGGTTGTAGGGGGCTTGTGAGTATGGTGGTTCAAAGGTATGTTGGAGAGGCAGTTCATAAGCATATGGTGGGCCTTGTTGGTAACTACAAGGGGGTCCACCATATCTAACATCTTGGTACGCACCTCGGAATGGTTCTTGACCATAGTAATTTGGTAGAGGTGGTTTGTCACGAAGGGGTCCACCATAACTATTGTCTTGGCATGCATTGTAGGATGGTCGTTGTCCATGGTATCTTGGAAGGTGTTGTTGCCGAAAGGGTTGATCAGATCCTCGTGGCTCCTTCCATCTGTGATTGTTTCGACCTTGATGCATGTTCCTGTTATAATTTCCATTCCTTGCAATAACATTAGAACCAAACTTGAAACCAGAGGGGTGAGAATTCATAGTAGCTAATAAAAATTAAAAACAAAAACAAATAAACAAGCAAAGGAAAATAAAATAAAATAAATAAGAGAAAAGGTTTGAAAAAGATTTGATTTTAAAATTAGAAAAGATAAGATAAGTTAGGTAAGGGAAGATAAGTTTTTAAATTAAAAGGTTTTGAAATTTAAATTTTTGAATTTGAAAATTAAATTTTGAATTTTAAATTTTGAAATTTGAATTTTGAAAAAGTCAACAATTTAAGATAAAGATTTGAAAAAGATTTAAATTTTGAAAAGGTTTGATTTTAAAAATTTTAAATTTAAATTTTGAATTTTGAATTTTGGAAGTTAATTGAAATTTGAATTTGAAATAAGATAAGATAAGATAAAGATAAGATTTTTGAAAAAGATTTGAATTTTCAAATTTAAAACTAAGATAAAATAAGATAAAAAATTTTAAAATAAAAATCTGAAATTTTTTTTCGAAAAAATCAATTTAAAAGTAAATATTTACAATAACCAATAATAAGGCACACGTTTGCAATTCTCCGGCAACGGCGCCATTTTTGACGAACCGATTCTTCGCTGGTAAAGAATTTTATAAAAATATAATCGCGTTGTATGTATAGTTTCTAAACCAACAGAGAATCCTTTCGTACAAAAACTTTGGTTGTCACAAGTAACAAAACCCAATAAAATTTATAACCAAAGTATTTAAACCTCGGGTCGTCTCTCAAGGAATTGCAGAGAGGTAAGATTTATTATTGGTTATAGAAAAAGGTGTATTCCTGGGTTTTTGAAATAGGGAACGAGTAATTTAAATGGCAAGGAAAATAAATTAATAATTATAAAGAAAACTCTTGGTAAGGTATGAGAACTGGAAATCCTATCCTAGTTACCCTTATCAAGTGTGATGAGAATTGTTATTGCTCCCACTTAGTTAACCCTTACTAAATAAAGGAAAGTCAAGTGGACTAATTAATTTGATCCTCAAGTCCTAGTCAACTCCTGTGGAAAGACTAGCTTTAGAGCGATCCAAATCAATCAGCAATTCTCAAATCTCAATCAACTGCTGAGTTTGACAACTCAAGTGTTACCAATTACTTAACCAAAGCCAAAAGGAGAAAATAAATCTAAATTAAGTTGAAAGCATCATAAATAGAGTAAAACAATCATTAATCTGAAATACCTCAAATTATATTAAATAGAATATTCAAATCTAACATGGGAAGATTCATAAACCAAATTGAAAAGATAAATATCAATTAAAGTAATAGAATAAATAAAAGTAGAAAATAAATTAAAGGAACATTGAACCTGTGATTGAAGAGAAGTAGCCTAATCATAATAGAAATTCTAAATCCTAATCCTAATCCTAAATCCTAAGAGAGAGGAGAGAGCCTCTCTCTCTAAAAACTACATCTAATCCTAAAAATTATGAATAATGAATGTTGTATATGTTATTTTTCTGAATGGATTAATTCCTCCACTTTATAGCCTCTAATCTGTGTTTTTTGGGCAAAAAATATGGTCAAAAATAGCCCAGAAATCGCCCTCAGCAATTTCTGGTACGTACAGGTCGCTGCAAAGTCACGCGGAAGCATCGTCCACGCGTTAGCGTGGATTGGGTTTTTGCCAGGTCACGCGTCCGCGTGATCCACGCGTGCGCATCGTCTGGATTCGGAGCAGCTATAATAAATTATATATCGTTGCAAAGCCCCGGACGTTAGCTTTCCAACGCAACTAGAACCGCGTCATTTGGATCTTTGTAGCTCAAGTTATGGTCGATTTAGTACCAAGAGGTCAGGCTGGACAGCTGTAGCAGTTCCTTCAGTTTCTTTTATTCCTTCCACTTTTGCATGCTTCCTTTCCATTCTCTAAGCCATTCCTGCCCTATAATCTCTAAAAACACTTAACACACATATCATGGCATCGAATGGTAATAAGAGAAGATAAATAATTAGTAAATTTAAGACCCAAGAAGCATGTATGTTTTCAATCGTAGCACCAAATCAGGAAGGAAAATGTAAACTCATGCAAATCATATGAATAAGTGAGTAAAGAATTGATATAAACCACTCAATTGAGCATAAGATAAACCATAAAATAGTGGTTTATCAATCTCCCCACACTTAAACATTAGCATGTCCTCATGCTAAGCTCAAGAGAAGCTATAAGAGAGTGAAGGGGAATGGTAAAATGTATGAAATGCAACCTATGTATATGAATGCAACTACATGCTAAGATGTTTCTACCTACTTGGTTAAAAGTAAACAAATCTTTTAAGAACAAACATGAACTGGATTTCACTAGTTCAAATCACAAAATAAAGTACAAGTAAACTTGCAGAAGAAAATAGCTCATGAAAGCCAGGAACAAAGAATCAAGCATTGAACCCTCACTAGTAGTGTATATGCACTCTAATCTCTCAAGTGTATGGGGTTAATCACTCTACTCTTCTCTAGTCATGCTTTCTAAAACTTTGTTCTTCATCTAACCAATCAACAAATATTTAGTATACCAATGCAAACATCATGAGGTCTTTTCAAGGTTGTAATGGGGCTAAGGTAAAGGTGAGGATATATATATATGGCTAAGTGAGCTATGAATTGAATCTTTGACTAGTCTAAGCTCTCACCTAACATACACATACTCTATATAACTCTAAAATCATGCCTAACTACCCAAAATTCCCATTTTTTTCTCATACTCATGCATCAACCTTTCTTTTAATTTTTATAACATATGCATTGATCTTTTTCTTAACTTAACTTAACATTGTGGTAATTTTTGTTCCCTTATTTATTTACTTATTTATTGAATATTTTTTTTGGATTTTATTTTCTCTTTTTTCTTTTTTTTTAATTTTTTTAATTTTTTTATTTTTTAAATAGAAAAATAAACATAACTTATCAATGTACATGGATTTTTAATTTTTCTAGTCTCACATGAGTAGGTACCCTAATTCCCAATATTTTATCAAAGTAAAAATATAACACATTCCCTTATTAACCCATGTTCCCACAGTTCCCTACACTTAATTTATACACAATCTCTAACTTAAGCTAACCAAAGATTCATTTTGGGGTATTTAATTTATTTTTCTGCTTAAGGCTAGTGATGTGGTTATAGAACAGAAGGGGATTAAAAGGCTCAAAGTGGCTAATAAGGGTGACATAAAAGGGTAGGCTTATTTGGGAGAAGTGAGCTAAAACAAGTAATGGCCTCAATCATATGCAAGCATGTAAATATACTAAATAGTGGACATATAGAATGGAACAAAGTAAAGATTTCAATCATAGAGAAGAAAATACACAAGAATAAAAATTTATGGTTAAATAATGTAACCATATAAATAAGCTCAAAATCTCACAGGTTGTGTGTTCTTGGCTATAATTCATGTTCCAATTTACAATCTTCAAACAATTTTAACACAATTTTTTTTTTCAAATTAAATTAGTGAAATATTATAAAATAGAGTCTTGAAAAGAAATTTATTACTTTAACCAAGTAGTAACTAAATTCAAAAAAAATCAAACAAATATGCAATCAAACATGCAAACAAAAAAATAAAATGTTGGTGTTGAGAAGAAAATAACTAACCCATGGAGATCGGTATCGACCTCCCCACACTTAAAGATTGCACCGTCCTCGGTGCATGCAGAGATGTACAAGTGGACGGGTTGCTACAACTGATACTTTTCTCTAGAGAATGTGCAGATAGACTTGTCTGTTTTCCCATATAGAAATTTCTCTTTCCCTTTTTCGATGGCCAGCCTGAAAGAAGAGGAAAAAGAAGAAAAGTAACCCAGAAACAACGATAGAAAACAAATAAAATATGAGTGGGTAATGCCAAATAATAAGGGTCTCAAGTACATGGTAGCTATAACATGCAAGAGAGAAGACAGTAGAAGCAAATGGCATATCAATAGTGCAAAAATTGCAACAATGGGAAAGAGATAGTAGATAATGAAAGACAATAGAAATTCATGTCAATGCAAAAGGAATACAGGGATCATAAAAGATTGACATTGACAGAAAAATAATATCACCTAACATTGTAAAATAAGTCACTAAGCACCAAAATAATAACAGAAAAGATACAAGAGTTGAATAAGAAAATTTAACACCAATGGAAAAATAATAAATTTAGAAAAGAAAATAAAAATATGCACAAAATTAAAATGCAATGAATGAAAGTATGCAGATAAATTAAGAAAAATAGAATGAAATAAAAGAAGGATGAGAAGTTAAAAAGATAAAGAAGAAGAAAGTAAGAAAGGAAGAAGAAAGAAATAAGAAGGGAGAAAAGAAAAATTAGGATTTGGGGAAGAAAAGATAAGATTTCTGGCGCTGATTTGGATAAGCTGTGCGGCGCAGGCGACACAGACGTGTGGAGCATGCGTTCGCATGGTTGGCGTTATTTTTAGATGACGCGGACACGTCAGGGATGCGAACACTTGACCTGATTTGTGCTATTGGCGCGGGAGCAGCCGCGTGCACGCGCAACTCTCTGTTTCGTTCGCTTATTGCCAAATTTTAGGGTGACACGGACGCGTGGGTGACGCGATCGCGTGAGTGGCCATATTTTGAAAACGACATGGACGCATAGGGCACGCATTCGCGTGATAGGGCTTGTGCTTCCAGCATCATTCCAGCCCCACTTCATCATAACTTTCTGCCATACACCTTTTTACGTCGATTTCGCAGGGTCATGCGGTCGCGTGGGTGACGCGGTCGCGTGGGAGGCTCTTTTTCAGAATGATACAGATGTGTCATTGACGTGGTCGTGTGGGCATATTTGTGCCTAAGGCACGCCTCCAGCCACGCTCTCGCGTGACTCTCTGCTTCCTTTCTTCTCGTGTCCAAGGCACATATGATGCGGATGCGTCAGCGACGCTTACGCGTCGCGTACAAAATTTTTTTTAATGCAGTATGCAGAATGCAGATGATTATGCAGAAATTATGAATGAACACGAATGAAAATAAAATAAAATAAAGTTAAGAACAAAAAGGAAAGAATATACCATGGTGGGTTGTCTCCCACCTAGCATTTTTGGGTTAAGTCCTTAAGTTGGACGTTTAGTGCGCTCCCTATTATGGTGGCTTGTGCTTGAACTCATCCAGGAATCTCCACCAATGTTTGCAATTTAATAGCCTCCGGGATCCCATACTAGTTGCATAAATCCTTTAAGCAAGTTAAAGCAAGTGACAAGGCTCCAAGAGTGTTGATTGCCAGAATGAATTCTGGGGTCCCAAACCGTGCTTTTGCACCCGTCTTCTTGTTGATCATCATGATTCCATTTGGGTGTCAAGCAATCTGAATTCTCACTAAAGCGGCCAAACAACTTCCTAGACCCATTCAGTTGAGCTTTACACCAACCTTTGCATTTAAACTTTGAGCTTTCCACCATATTGAATCTTGCATGACGATTCCTACCACTAACCATCTCCCGTTTGCTCTTATAGCCACAAAGAGCTCTAAGTTGCCCATCCGTCTCAAGCAAAGCATATTCAAGTGAGCTAATTAAGCTTAGAGATGAGAGGTTTACCCACTTAAATGAAGGGATGGATGGTGATGGTTTTGGGGGAGAGGTCTCCAATAGCATTGGCAAGGTGATTTCCAGCTTTATTCCCTTGAGTTCTTCCTTGACAACTTCCACCTCTTTGCAAGCCTCTTCAATATCAACCTATTCCTCTTGGTAACTTTCTTCCAATTTGATCTCTTCTTCATTATTCACCAAGAGCATGGGAGGTTGTGCTTCTTCTTCTTTAATCTCCATGTTAAGTCCAATGAGAGGATTCAATTGTAGATAAGAATTCATCAATGATTGAATCCATCTCTTGATCAACCGCTTCAAAGTCTTCAACCATGATATGCCTTGGAGGTTGTACACCCTCCTCAACATGAATTTCAAGCTTCTTGGAGGGAGGTTCTATGACTAGAGGTTCCCATGGAGGTTCCGTATCTCCTAAGTCTTCGACCACTTCTTCCTCTTCAATGATTACGGCTTCCTCCAATTGTTCCAATACAAAGTCATGCTCCTTACTGTCCACCAGAGTTTCTAGTGTCTCCTTCATGCTATGTTCTTCATTAGATTGTCCACATAAAGCCATGGGGGTTCCTTGAGTGTGCGAACATCGGGAAGGTAATCGATTGATCGCTTGCTCCAGTTGGTGAAGGGTTGCATGAAATTTTTCCACTGTTTTCTTGAGAAGATCCTGTGATTCTTGTTGTACTCGGCTATCATAAGTAGGACCATAAGGATCTTGGATTGATGGATATGGATATGGTGCATATGGAGGTGGTGGTTCTTGGGAGTAACTGGGTTGGAATTGGGGTGGTTTTATGTATGGTTCATATGGCTCATAAAGTGGTTCGTATGGTGGATAAGGGTCAGGGTCATATGGAGGTGTTTGGTTGTAGGGGGCTTGTGAGTATGGTGGTTCAAAGGTATGTTGGGGAGGTGGTTCATAAGCATATGGTAGGCCTTGTTGGTAACTACAAGGGGGTCCACCATATCTATCATCTTGGTACGCTCCTCAGAATGGTTCTTGACCATAGTAATTTGGTGGAGGTGGTTTGTCACGAAGGGGTCCACCATAACTATTGTCTTGGCATGCATTGTAGGATGGTCGTTGTCCATGGTATCTTGGAAGGTGTTGTTGTCGAAAGGGTTGATCAGATCTTCGTGGCTCTTTCTATCTGTGATTGTTTCGACCTTGATGCATGTTCCTGTTATAATTTCCAAGAGGGGTGAGAATTCATAGTAGCTAATAAAAATTAAAAACAAAAACAAATAAACAAGCAAAGGAAAATAAAATAAAATAAATAAGAGAAAAGGTTTGAAAAAGATTTGATTTTAAGATTAGAAAAGATAAGATAAGTTAGGTAAGGAAAGATAAGTTTTTAAATTAAAAGGTTTTGAAATTTAAATTTTGAGTTTTAAAATTTGAAATTTGAAATTTGAAATTTGAAAAAGTCAACAATTTAAGATAAAGATTTGAAAAAGATTTAAATTTTGAAAAGGTTTGATTTTTAAAATTTTAAATTTAAATTTTGAATTTTGAATTTTGGAAGTTAATTGAAATTTGAAATTTGAATTTGAAATAAGATAAGATAAGATTTTGAAAAAGATAAGATTTTTGAAAAATATTTGAATTTTGAAATTTAAAACTAAGATAAGATAAGATAAAAAATTTTAAAATAAAAATCTGAATTTTTTTTTCGAAAAAATTAATTTAAAAGTAAATATTTACAATAACCAATAATAAGGCACACGTTTGCAATTCTCCGGCAACGGCACCATTTTTGACGAACTGATTCTTCGCTGGTAAAGAATTTTATAAAAATATAATCGCGTTGTATGTATAGTTTCTAAACCAACAGAGAATCCTTTCGTACAAAAACTTTAGTTGTCACAAGTAACAAAACCCAATAAAATTTATAATCGAAGTATTTAAACTTCGGGTCGTCCTTCAAGGAATTGCAGGGAGGTATGATTTATTATTGGTTATGGAAAAAGGTGTATTTTTAGGTTTTTGAAATAGGGAACAAGTAATTTAAATGGCAAGGAAAATAAATTAATAATTATAAAGAAAACTCTTGGTAAGGTATGAGAACTGGAAATCCTATCCTAGTTATCCTTATCAGGTGTGATGAGAATTATTATTGCTCCCACTTAGTTAACCTTTACTAAATAAAGGAAAGTCAAGTGGACTAATTAATTTGATCCTCAAGTCCTAGTTAACTTCTGTAGAAAGACTAGCTCTAGAGCGATCCAAATCAATCAGAAATTCCCAAATCTCAATCAACTGTTGAGTTTGACAACTCAAGTGTTACCAATTACTTAACCAAAGCTAAAAGGAGAAAATAAATCTAAATTAAATTGAAAGCATCATAAATAGAGTAAAATAATCATTAATCTGAAATACCTCAAATTATATTAAATAGAATATTCAAATCTAACATGGGAAGATTCATAAACCAAATTGAAAAGATAAATATCAATTAAAGTAATAGAATAAATAAAAGTAGAAAATAAATTAAAGGAACATTGAACCTGTGATTGAAGAGAAGTAGCCTAATCATAATAGAAATCCTAAATCCTAAGAGAGAGGAGAGAGCCTCTTTCTCTAAAAACTATATCTAATCCTAAAAATTATGAATAATGAATGTTGTATATGTTGTTTTTATGAATGGATTGATTCTCCCACTTTATAGCCTCTAATCTATGTTTTCTATGCCGAAAACTGGGTCAAAAACACGTACAGGTCGCTGCAAAGTCATGCGGAAGCGTCGTCCACGCGTTAGCATGGATTGGGTTTTTTGCCAGGTCACACGTTCGCATGATCCATGCGTGCGTGTCGCCTGGCTTTAGGGCAGCTATGAAAAATTTTATATCTTTGCGAAGCCCCGGATGTTAGCTTTCCAATGCAACTGGAACTGCGTCATTTGGACCTCTGTAGCTCAAGTTATGGTCGATTTAGTACCAAGAGGCCAGGCTAGACAACTTTAGCAGTTCCTTCAGTTTCTTGTATTCCTTCCACTTTTGCATGCTTCCTTTCCATTCTCTAAGCCATTCCTGCCCTATAATCTCTGAAAACACTTAACACACATATCATGGCATCGAATGGTAATAAAAGAGGATTAATAATTAGTAAATTTAAGACCGAAGAAGCATGTTTTCAATCGTAGCACCAAATCAGGAAGGAAAATGTAAACTCATGCAAATCATATGAATAAGTGAGTAAAGAATTGATATAAATCACTCAATTGAGCATAAGATAAACCATAAAATAGTGGTTTATCACTACTCAAGTGTGTCATCCGGACTTGAATGCTAATTTTGAGCTCAAAACCGCTTTGATCAATCTTCTTCCCAAGTACCAAGGACTTCCCGCTCAAGATCCTATTAGACAACTTAGGGACTTCCAAGGTGTATGTTCTACTACTAGGCGGGAAGGCTCTAGTGAAGTTGCAGTTTGGTTATTTTCTTTTCCTTTCTCTCTCGAAGGGAGAGCTATGGAGTGGTTCTATTCTTTGCCCAGTGAGATTGTTAGCAATTGGGACTTGCTTAGAAGGGAGTTCTTAGACAAATTCTTTTTTGCGGCGGTGACCGATAAGTTGCGGAAAGAAATTTCATGCATTGTCCAAGGTGAATTGGAAACTCTATACGAGTATTGGGAATGGTTCTGAAAGCTTCTTGACTCATGCCCCAACCATATGATTGACACTCTAGTGTTGATTAGCTATTTTTGCCAAGGAATGAAACCGCAAGACAAGATCCTCCTAGATGCTTGAAGCAATGGTTCCTTGACAAAATATAGAATGGCGGAAGAGGCATGGCAATTGATCACCGATTTGGCCGAGTCCACCTTACATGCTAGACAAAGGAGCAATCATCCTAGAGCCGTAAATGAAGTTTCTTCTAGTGGTGAGACCGCCGCCCTTACAAAGACCTTGGGCGAGATGACAAGTATTCTAAAGCAACTCCAAATAAATCAAAAACAACCTCCACTTTATCAACAACAACCTCCACCTCCTCATCAACAACAAAGTCATCAATTGGTTCTCCAAACCAAGGATATCTTCAACAAGGAGGCAATTATAATCAAGGGGGTAACAACTATAATCATGGTTGGCAAGACAACTCCAACCAAGGATGGCGGGACAATTATAACGAAGGAGGTAGGGACAATGGAGGAAATCAAAGGTGGAACAACAACAATCCACAAAATCTATACTCACAAAACCCTCCATATCAACAACCAAACCAAGGAAGAAACTACCAAACCTACCAACCGCCTCATCAAAGGCAAGCACCTCAACCCAACCAACCACAAGCACCTCAAATCGCCTACCCTTCCCCTTCCTCTAATCAAGATGAAACACTCTATTCCATTCTCCAAGGACAAAAAGAACTTCAAACTACACTTACCTCTAGTCTTACCAGTCTTACTTCTACACTCCAAGCTCTCATAGCCTGTATGGAACCACCTTCTACCTCTACTCCTCAAGCTTCAAGTTCTAGTGCCATACCCTCCCAACCTCTACCCAACCCCAAGGGTCACATCAATGCCATTACCTTGAGGTCCGGAACCAAATTACAAGAGAGGAGTTCGAAGGCACTGAGCACAATGATAGTCACTCAAGATGAGGAGGTGGTGGGGATAGAAGAAATTGAAGAGGAGGATGAGGCACATGAGGTAGTTGAAGATGAAGTCCCTCAACCAAGGAGTGAAGTCTCTAAAGATGAGAATGTCTTGGAGGAAGTTGCTCAACCAATTCTATTTCCCATATTAGCAAGGAAGACCAAGAAGCGTGTAGAGCTTGACCCCAAAATGGTGGAGATGTTCAAGAAAGTTGAGGTAGCTATCCCTCTCTTTGATGCTATCCATCAAGTATCTAAATATGCCAAGTTTCTTAAAGACTTATGCATGAACACAGAAAGAATTCATGAGTTAGAAACTATTTCATTGGGGAACTCTATTTTGGCTTTCATGCGAGCAATACCGGAAAAGTATGGTGATCCGGGCCCTTGCTTAGTCACTTGTACCATAGATGGTGTCCAATTCATTGATTGTATGTGTGATCTTGGTGCATGCGTTAGTATTATGACTCTTTCCATTTATCATATATTGAAGCTCCCACCGTTGAAGCGGTCGGCGGCTAGGTTTGTCTTGGCAGACAAGAGCATAATAACTGTGACGGAAATTGCGGAAGATGTGTTGGTAAACATAAAGGGTTTGGTATTTCCGATTGATTTTCATATCCTTGAGATGCCTCCTAGTGAATCCAAAAAGACATTGTCTATCTTACTTGGGAGGCCATTTTTGAGGACCTCTAGGTTCAAATTGGATCTCTATTCGGGAACTTATTCTTTTGAGATTGACGAAAGAGTTGTAAGCTTTAGTCTTGATGAAGTCATAAGGCACTCACCGGAGGATCATTCCATATTCCGGTGTGACTTAATTGATAATATTGTGGCCGAAGTATATTATGCTAATCTTGATGAGAAGAGTATGATTAAAGGATCAAGTGTGGGGAGCCCCCACGAATGTGAAGAGAACACCGTACCCTGTCCGGATCCACCGAAAGTTCAAATGCCAAGTCAAGAATAAAGTGTAGAGTTGAAACCACTACCGGCCCACCTAAAATATGCCTATCTTGATGAATCTCACAAGTTCCCGGTAATTGTTGCAAGGGAGCTCACTCCTCAACAAGAGGAGAAGTTACTTCATGTTTTGAGGAGGAACAAAAGGGCTATAGGATGGAGCTTGGCGGACCTAGTGGGCATAAGCCCCCAAGTGTGTGAGCACCGAATCCTCCTAGAAGAAGGAGCTAGACTCATTCAGCAACCTCAAAGGCGTTTGAATCCTACCATTCTAGAGGTTGTAAAGAAGGAGGTAACCCGGTTATTAGAAGCGAAAATTATCTATCTTATTTCGGATAGTGAATGGATAAGTCCCGTACAATCAAGAATGAGAGCGGAGAGCTTATAGCTACGAGGGTGCAATACTCATGGAGGGTGTGTATTGACTACCGGCGTTTGAACACGGCCACTAGGAAGGATCACTTTCTGCTACCGTTCATTGATCAAATGCTTGATCGATTGTCTGGTAAATCTCATTACTGTTTCTTAGATGGCTATTCGGGGTATTTTCAAATCCATATTGCTTTAGAAGATCAGGAGAAAACTACCTTTACATGCCCCTTTGGAACTTATACCTACAAGCGTATACCATTTGGCCTATGCAACGCACCGACAACTTTCCAAAAGGTGTATTATGAGTATATTTGCGGATCTTCTAGAGCATTGCATGGAGGTGTTCATGGACGATTTTAGTATTTATGGGGACTCCTTTGATCTTTGCTTGGACAACCTTGCAAAAGTGTTAGAGAGGTGTACTAAATCAAACCTTGTTTTAAATTTTGAGAATTGTCATTTTATGGTTAGACAAGGTATTGTTTTAGGACACATTCTCTCTAATAGTAGTATTTTTGTGGATTCAGTAAAGATCAATGTTATATCTAGTTTGCCTTACCCCTCCTCCGAGAGGGAAGTCTGTGCCTTCCTTGGTCATGCAGGTTTTTACCGACGATTTTTTAAGGACTTTAGTAAGGTGGCACTACCTCTATCTTGATTATTGCAAAAGGACGTTGAATTTGATCTAAGTGAAGAGTGCATGGAGGCCTTTAACAAGCTCAAAGTTGCATTGACCCAAGCTCCCATTGTAAGAGGGCCCGACTGGAAACTATGCGGTGGGAGCCGCGCTAGCACAGCGCGAAGGTAAAAATCCTTATGTCATTGCCTATGACTCTAAAACTTTGGATGGAGCCCAATCCAATTACACTGCCACCGAGAAGGAATTGTTGGCTATTGTCTTTGCTTTGGATAAATTCCGAGCTTATCTACTTGGCTCAAAAGTGGTAGTGCACTCGAATCATGCGGCATTGAAATATTTGTTGGCCGAAAAAGAGTCTAAACCAAGGTTAATCCGATGGGTTTTGCTATTGCAAGAATTTGATCTAGAAATCAAAGATAGGAGTGGTTTGCAAAATCTAGTGGCGGATCACTTAAGTCGCCTTGAGCACACAAAGGGTGATTATGCTCCTATTAATGATACTTCCCCCTTTGAGGGCTTGCAAGCAATCTCTGAAGTAATCCCTTGATATGCACCTATTGCCAATTACTTGGTGTCTCGCACCTTTCCTCCCAATTTCTCCAAGCATCAAAAGGATAAGCTCAAAAACGAATCCAAATATTATGTATGGGATGACCCATACCTTTGGAGATGTGGTGCGGATCAAGTAATTAAGAGGTGCATCCCACAAACTGAATTCCAATCTATCTTGGAGGCTTGCCACTCATTTGAAGGAGGTGGCCATTATGGACCTCAAAGGATGGCAAGAAAGATCCTAGATTGTGGATTTTGGTGGCAAACTCTTTTCAAAGACTCTTCTCTCTTTTGTAAATCTTGTTCTCAATGCCTTAGGTTTGGTAATATCTCCAAGAAGGATGAGATACCCCAACAAACCATGTTGTTTTGTGAGATCTTTGATGTTTGGGGTATTGACTTCATGGGGCTTTTCCCAAACTCTAATGGTTTCCTCTATATTCTACTTGCTGTTGATTATGTGTCCAAATGGGTGGAAGTGATACCCACCCGGATGGATGATGCCAATATGGTTCTTTCTTTTATGCGGAATAACATAATTTATCGCTTTAGATCACCACGAGCAATCGTGAGTGATCAAGGCTCACATTTTTGCGACAAGAGAATGACAGGGCTAATGAAAAAGTACGGTATCATCCACAAAGTAGCTATGGCCTACCATCTCCAAACGAATGGCCAAGCCGAGGTTTTCAATCGGGAGATCAAGCACGTATTGGAAAAGATTGTGAAGCCTCATAGGAAAGACTGGAGTGCTAAGCTCACCGACGCGCTATGGGCCTACCGAACCGCTTACAAAACGCCAATTGGCCTGAGCTCTTTCGGTTGGTCTATGAAAAAGCTTGCTATCTACTAGTGGAGATAGAGCATAAGGCATATTGGGCCGTCAAAGAGTGCAATTCAAGTTTGGGGGGAGGGGGGAGGAATTGAAAGAAAGCTACAGTTTGTGGAATTGGAGTGTTTGAGATTGAAAGCCTATGAGAATTCTAGACTCTACAAGGAGAGGATGAAAGCCGTGCATGATAAGAATATAAGAAGAAGAGAATTTAGAGCCGGTGAACTCGTCCTTCTCTACAATTCAAGATTGAGGTTGATGCCCGGGAAATTGAGATCAAGATGGGAAGGACCCTATAGAGTGGAGAAAGTGGAGCCATATGGGGTCTATCACTTGCGTCATCCCTCAATCCCCAACATCTTCAAGGTTAATGGGCATCGTCTGAAGCTATACCATGGGAAAAAGATGAAAAGCAACAAGGAGGTTGAGGTGTTCCATTTGGAGGATGCACCTAATGGCAAAGAGAATTGAGCTAATGACCATCCAACTTAAGGACGTTAAACAAAAGTGTTAGGTGGGGGACACTCCACCATGGTAAGATCTATCTTTTTGTCTCTTTTGTATATAGTTCTTGAACTCTTGCTTGATTTGGTGAATGCTTAGTTTTAGAGATTGTTTGGATAGACTTGATTTTATTAGACTTAGTAGTTGTGATATTCATAAAGGTTTGCATTGATCTTAAGTAGGTTAGATTCTTAGTATAAAAGAAAACACTCCATTTTAAGTATTGCATGGATTTTTGAGTGTTTTTTTGTCTCTTTAGCTTAAAATGCCTACTAAACTTATGATGAAAATGCATTTCTTCATGTTTATGAAAAAAAAGGGGGTATCCATGCGTGAGCGTGCTAGACACATACGCGTCGATGGCTTTTGCAACTCCTGAAACAAAAAAACCAGAGAGTTATGCAAGAATTGAGCCAGCACTGAGCCCCACGCCTGACCCCACTCACGCGTATGCACGCCTGACGCGTGTGCGTCTCTGGTCCTGATCGTGCAACCCACGCGTAAGCGTGGGCGATGCGTACTGGTGCACGAAATCGTGATCGTTCATTCCTTGGTAACGGTGCTGAAAACTTAATACGCACATTCATAATCTTAGTTCTTTGTCACAAATTTGCACAACTAACCAGCAAGTGCATTGGGTCATCCAAGTAATAAACCTTACGTGAGTAAGGGTCGATCCCACGGAGATTGTCGGCTTGAAGCAAACTATGGTCACCTTGTAAATCTCAGTCAGGCGGATTCAAATGGTTATAGTGAATTGATAATTAAAATATAACTAAAATATAAAATAGGATAGAAATACTTATGTAATTCATTGGTGAGAATTTCAGATAAGCGTATAGAGATGCTTTTGTTCCTCCTGAACCTCTGCTTCCTGCTGTCTTCATCCAATCATTCCTACTCCTTTCCATGGCAAGCTTTATGTAGGGCATCACCATTGTCAATGGCTACTTCCCGTCCTCTCAGTAAAAATGGTCCAAAATGCGCTGTCACCACACGGCTAATCATCTGTCGGTTCTCGATCATACTGGAATAGGATTCAGTAATCCTTTTGCGTCTGTCACTACGCCCAACACTCGCGAGTTTGAAGCTCGTCACAACCATCCCTTCCCAGATCCTACTCGGAATACCACAGACAAGGTTTAGACTTTCCAGATCTCAAGAATGGCCGCCAATAATTCTAGCCTATACCACGAAAACTCTGATCTCACGATCAGAAGGCTAAGAGATACACATTCAAGCTTGTTTACATGTAAAACGGAAGTGTTTGTCAGGCACGCGTTCATAAGTGAGAATGGTGATGAGCGTCACATAATCATCAGATTCATCATGTTCTTATGTGCGAATGAATATCTTAGAGAAGAAATAGGCTTGAATTAAATAGAAAAACAATAGTACTTTGCATTAATTCGTGAGGAACAGCAGAGCTCCACACCTTAATCTATGGTGTGTAGAAACTCTACCATTGAAAATACATAAGAATAAGGTCCAGGCATGGCCGAATGGCCAGCCTCCCCAAATGGCATATGAATTCGAAAATAGGGAAAAAGACCCCCAGTACAATAGTAAAGAGTTATATTTATCCTAAACTAGTTACTAGGGTTACAGAAATAAGTAAATGATGCAGAAATCCACTTCCGGGCCCACTTGGTGTGTGCTTGGACTGAGCATTGAAGCTTTCATGTGTAGAAGTCTTCCTTGGAGTTGAACGCCAGTTTGTAACTTATTTCTGGCGTTTAACTCCAGAATAGGGCAGGGAGCTGGCGTTGAATGCCAGTTTGTGTCGTGTAAACTTGGGCAAAGTATGGACTATTATATATTGCTGGAAAGCCCTGGATGTCTACTTTCCAACGCAATTGAGAGCGCGCCATTTAGACTCTTGTAGCTCCAGAAAATTCACTTTGAGTGCAGGGAATTCAAAATCCAACAGCATCTGCAGTCATTCTTCAGCCTCTAAATCATATTTTTGCACAAGTCCCTCAATTTCAGCCAGAAAATACATGAAATCACAGAAAAATACACAAACTCATAGTGAAGTCCAGAAATGTGAATTTTATTAAAAAACTAATAAAAATATACTAAAAACTAACTAAATCATACTAAAAACTATGTAAAAACAATGCCAAAAAGCATATAAATTATTCGCTCATCACGTACGCGTCGACTGCGCCATCTGAAACTCTGGGTACATTTTCCAGAGAGTTAGGAGAAATTTATGTGGATACTGTGCCTCACGCCTAGTCCTGCCCACGCGTACGCACGCATAAGAGTAAGCGTGGATGACGCGTCCGCGTTGATTGCGCAACTCCAATTCTTGGTACATTTTTCCCGAGAGTTGCGCGAACATTGCACGACCACTGTGCTGGGATCCCAACTCCCATCCACGTGTAAGCGTGCGTGACGCTTAGGCGTGAATTTACTTTCTGCCCATCCACGCGGGCGTGCCCCATGCGCGTACGCATCGATGTCCCCACAGCCAACTCTTGGTACTTCAACTAGAGAGTTGCGCGAGATTCATGCTAACATTGTGCTACTAGTGCAACTGCCCCCACGCGTGGGCGACGCTTATGAGACGGAGCATCACAGTAACGGTTGGGAAACTTAGTAGAATCCCTCGCAGGGTTATCCTTCTCGTGTTCATCGACATTAATGATGTTCCTTGCCTTCTTGAGGAGGGGCTTAACTTTTGGTGCTTGGTGCGCCTTGGCGGTGGATCTTTGAGGTGCCTTTTTGGTAGGCGGCTTCTTTGGTGCCTTTCCCTTATTCTTTGTGATGACCATCCTTAGAAAGGGAGGAAAAGAGAAGACATTAAACTCAAAGAACAACACATGAATAGTACCACACAAGTGAGAAAGAAAGCCACAAAAGAATAAGTGTCTTGAAGACATGACAGCTGCAACATGTAAGCAAGACAACAATAGAAAAAATGGGCAAGTGGCGCGCACGCGTGGGGGCAGTTGCGCTAGTAGCACAATGTTAGCATGAATCTCGTGCAAATCTCTAGTTGAAGTACCAAGAGTTGGCTGTAGGGACATCAACGCGTAAACGCACGGAGCACGTACGTGTGGATGAGCAAAAAGCAGATTGACGCCTAAGCGTCACGCACGCTTACGCGTGGATGGGAGTTGGGCTCCCAGCACAGTGGTCGCGCGATGTTCGCGCAACTCTCGGGAAAAATGTAAAAGGAATTGGAGTTGCGCGATTGACGCGGACGCGTCATCTACGCTTACGCCTGGATGCAAAATTAACAGAGGGATGCGTACGCGGCATGCGTGCGTACGCGTGGGCAGGTGAGGAGCGGATAATTTATACACTTTTTGGCATTATTCTTACATAGTTTTTAGTATGATTTAGTTAGTTTTTAATATATTTTTATTAGTTTTTAAATAAAAATCACATTTCTGGACTTTACTATAAGTTTGTGTGTTTTTCTGTGATTTCAGGTAATTTTTTGCTGAAATTGAGAGACTTGAACAAAAATCTGATTCAGAGGCTGAAGAAGGACTGCAGATGCTGTTGGATTCTGACCTCCCTGCACTCGAAGTGGATTTTCTGGAGCTACAAAACCCAATTGGCGTGCTCTCAATTGCGTTGGAAAGTAGACATGCAAGACTTTCCAACAATATATAATAGTCCATACTTTGCCCGAGTTTTGACGACGCAAACTGGCGTTCAAACGCCAACTTCCTGCCCTATTCTGGAGTTAAACACCAGAAACAGGTTGCAAATCAGAGTTAAACGCCAGAAATAGGCGACAACCTGGTGTTTAACTCCAAAAAGAGTCTCTACACATGAAAGCTCAATGCTCAGCCCAAGCACACACCAAGTGGGCCCCGAAAGTGAATTTCTGCATCATTTACTTATCTCTGTAAACCCTAGTAACTAGTTTAGTATAAATAGGACTTTTTACTATTGTATTTATATCTTTTGATCATCTCTGGTTAGTCTTTGACTAATTTTGGGTTCTGAGATCATGTTTAGGGGGCTGGCCATTCGGCCATGCCTGGACCTTGTTCTTATGTATTTTCAACGGTAGAGTTTCTACACACCATAGATTAAGGTGTGGAGCTCTGCTGTTCCTCATGAATTAATGCAAAGTACTATTATTTTTCTATTCAACTCAAGCCTATTTCTTCTCTAAGATATTCATTCGCACACAAGAACATGATGAATGTGATGATTATGTGACGCTCATCACCATTCTCACTTATGAACGCGTGCCTGACAAACACTTCCGTTCTACATGAAAGCAAGCTTGAATGCATATCTCTTAGCCTCCTGATCTACGATCAGAGTCTTTGTGGTATAGGCTAGAATTATTGACGGCCATTCTTGAGATCCGAAAAGTCTAAACCTTGTTTGTGGTATTCTGAGTAAGACCTGGTAAGGGATGGCTGTGACGAGCTTCAGACTCGCGAGTGCTGGGCGTAGTGACAGATGCAAAAGGATTATTGAATCCTATTCTAGCATGATCGAGAACCGAGAGATGATTAGCCGTGCGGTGACAGCGCATTTGGACCATTTTCACTGAGAGGACGGGATGTAGCCATTGACAACGGTGATGCTCAATATACAGCTTGCCATGGAAAGGAGTAAGAATGATTGAATGAAGGCAGTAGGAAAGCAGAGTTTCAGAGGGAGCAAAGCATCACCATACGCTTATCTGAAATTCTCACCAATGAATTATATAAGTATTTCTATCCTATTTTATATTTTAATTATATTTTAATTATCAAATCTCCATAACCAATTGAATCCGCTTGACTGAGATTTACAAGGTGACCATAGCTTGCTTCAAACCGACAATCTCCGTGGGATCGACCCTTGCTCACGTAAGGTTTATTACTTGGACGACCTAGTGCACTTGCTGGTTAGTTGTGCGAAGTTGTGAAAATGAACTAAGATTATGAACGTGCGTATTAAGTTTTTGGCGCCGTTACCAAGGAATAAACAATCACGATTTCGTGCACCAAGTTTTTGGCACCGTTGCCGGGGATTGTTCGAGTTTAGACAACTGACGGTTCATCTTGTTGCTCAGATTAGGTAATTTTATTTTAATTTTAAGCTTTTTATTTCTTATTTTCGAAAAATACAAAAAAAAATTTCTTCTTTTTCGTTCTTCCCAAAATAATTTTCGAAAAAACCAAGAAAAAAATTAATAAAATCATAAAAACCAAAAATTTTATGTTTTCTGTTTGAGTCTAGTGTCAAATTTTAAGTTTGGTGTCAATTGCATCTTTTTAATTTTTCTTTAAATTTTCGAAAACCCATGCATGATATTCTTCATGATCTTCAAGTTGTTCTTGATGATCTTCTTTGTTTGATCTTTGCATTTTCATGTTTTGAGTCTTTTCTTATTTTTCATATGCATTTTCAATTTGTTAGTGTCTAAAGTTTGAAAATTTCTAAGTTTGGTGTCTTGCATGTTTTTCTTTTCTTAAAAATTTTCAAAATTATGTTCTTGATGTTCATCATGATCTTCAAAGTGTTCTTGGTGTTCATCTTGACATTCAAGGTGTTCTTGCATATTTTCCTTGTTTTGATTCATAAATTTTATGTCATGTGTCATTTAGATGTTTTTCTCTCTCCTCATTAAAAATTTAAAAATAAAAAAATATCTGTCCCTTATTCTTCTCATAAATTTCGAAAATTTGATTTGATTTAGTCATAAAGTTTTAAAAATCTAGTTGTTTCTTATGAGTCAAGTCAAATTTTCAATTTAAAAATTCTATCTTTTTCAAATCTTTTTCAAAAATCAAATCTTTTTCATTTTTTCTTTCATATTTTCGAAAATTTCAAATTGATTTTCAAAAATCTTTTTCTTATTTTTATTTCATATTTTCGAAATTAATGCTAATAATTAATGTGATTGATTCAAAAATTTTAAGTTTGTTACTTACCTAGTAAGAAAGGTTCAATCTTTAAATTTTAAAATCATGTTTTTTTTGTTTCTTGTTAGTCAAGTAATCAACTTTAATTTTCAAAATCAAATCTTTTTAAATTTCTTTTTCAAATCTCTTTCAAAATAAATTTCAATAACATCCTTTTCAAAATCAATTTCAAAATCTTTTCTAACCTCTTATCTTTTCAAAATTGATTTTCAAATCTTTTTCAATTAATCTTATCTTTTTGTTTGATTCTTATCTCTTTCAAAACTACCTAACTAATTTTCTCTCTCTAATTTTCGAAAATCACTAACCTCTTTTTCAAAATTTCTTTTCATTAACTAATTATTTTAAATTTTAATTTTAATTTTATTCCTTTTCGTATTTTTGAATTATAACTAATATTTAAAATGAAAATAAAAACATTTTTATTTTATTTTATTTTATTTTTGAATTCTTCTCCCTCTCATCTCCTTCTATTTATTTATTTATCTACTAACACGCCTCTTTCACTCAAAAATTCGAATCCACTCTTCTTCTCTGTGTTCGAATTCTTATCTTTTCCTTCTTCCATTCTTCTCTTCTTATACTCATATAAGGAATCTCTATACTGTGACATAGAGGATTCCATATTTTCTTTTTTGTTCTCTTCTTTTTCATATGAGCAGGAACAAGGATAAGAACATTCTTGTTGAAGCCGATCCTGAACCTGAAAGGACTCTGAAGAGGAAGCTAAAGCACAACTCTCTGGAAAAAATCTGACAAAAATTTTCGAAAAAGAAGGAGACATGGCCGAAATAATAACAATGGTGGAAATGCAAGGAAGATGCTTGGTGACTTTGCTGCACCAAATTCCAACTTACGTGGAAGAAGCATCTCAATCCCTACCATTGGAGCAAACAATTTTGAGCTAAAGCCTCAATTAGTTTCTCTGATGCAACAGAATTGCAAGTTTCATGGACTTCCATCAGAAGATCCTTTTCAGTTCTTAACTGAATTCTTGCAAATCTGTGATACTGTTAAGACCAATGGGGTTGATCCCGAGGTCTACAGGCTTATGCTTTTCCCGTTTGCTGTAAGAGATAGAGCTAGAATATGGTTGGACTCTCAACCTAAAGATAGCCTGAACTCTTGGGATATGCTGGTAATAGCTTTCTTAGCCAAGTTCTTTCCTCTTCAAAAGCTTAGCAAGCTTAGAGTGGATGTTCAAACTTTCAAACAGAAAGAAGGTGAATCCCTCTATGAAGCTTGGGAGAGATACAAGCAACTGACCAAAAAGTGTCCTTCTGACATGCTTTTAGAATGGACCATCCTGGATATATTCTATGATGGTCTGTCTAAATTATCAAAGATTTCATTGGACCATTCTACAGGTGGATCCATTCACCTAAAGAAAATGCCTGCAGAAGCTCAGGAACTCATTGACATGGTTGCAAATAACCAGTTCATGTACACTTCTGAAAGGAATCCTGTGAGTAATGGGACGCCTCAGAGGAAGGAAGTTCTTGAAATTGATACTCTGAATGCCATAATGGCTCAGAATAAAATATTGACTCAGCAAGTCAATATAATTTCTCAAAGTCTGAATGGATTGCAAGCTGCATCCAACAGTACTAAAGAAGCATCTTCTGAAGAAGAAGCTTATGATCCTGAGAACCCTGCAATAGCAGAGGTGAATTACATGGGAGAACCTTATGGAAACACCTATAATCCCTCATGGAGAAATCATCCAAATTTCTCATGGAAGGATCAACAAAAGCCTCAATAAGGCTTTGATAATGGTGGAAGAAATAGGTTTAGCAATAACAAGCTTTTTCTATAATCCTCTCAGCAACAGACAGAGAATTCTGAGCAGAATCCATCTAGCTTAGCAAATATAGTCTCTGATCTATCAAAGGCCACTCTAAGTTTCATGAATGAAACAAGGTCCTCTATTAGAAATTTGGAGGCACAAGTGGGTCAGCTGAGTAAAAGAGTCACTAAAACTCTTCCTAGTACTCTCCCAAGCAATACAGAAGAGAATCCAAAAAGAGAATGCAAGGCCATAACCTTACTTGGTGCGGCCGAACCCAGAGAGGAGGAGGAGGACGCGAATCCTAGTGAGGAAGACCTCTTGGGACGTTCACTGACCAATAAGGAGTTTCCCTTTGAGGAACCAAAGGAATCTGAGGCTCATCTAGAGACCATAGAGATTCCATTGAACCTCATTTTACCATTCATGATCTCTGATGACTATTCTTCCTCTGAAGAGGATGAAGACATCATTGAAGAGCAGGTTGCTAAATATCTAGGAGCCATCATGAAGTTGAATGCAAGTTTATTTAGTAATGATACTTGGGAGGATGAACCCCCCTTGTTCACCAATGAACTAAGTGCATTGATAAGGCAGACATTGCCTCAGAAGAAATCGGATCCCGGAAAATTCTTCATACCTTGAGCGGATAATTTATACGCTTTTTGGCATTGTTCTTACATAGTTTTTAGTATGATTTAGTTAGTTTTTAATATATTTTTATTAGTTTTTAAATAAAAATTACATTTCTAGACTTTACTATGAGTTTGTATTTTTTTCTGTGATTTCAGGTAATTTCTAGCTAAAATTGAGGGACTTGAGCAAAAATCTGATTCAGAGGCTGAAGAAGGACTACAGATGCTGTTGGATTCTGACATCCCTGCACTCGAAGTGGATTTTCTAGGGCTACAGAAACCCAATTGGTGCGCTCTCAATTGCATTGGAAAGTAGACATCCAAGGCTTTCCAGCAATATATAATAGTCCATACTTTTCCCGAGTTTTGATGACGCAAACTTGCGTTCAAACGCCAACTTCCTGCCCTATTCTGGAGTTAAACGCCAGACACAGGTTGCAAATCAGAGTTAAACGCCAGAAACAGGCTACAACCTGGCGTTTAACTCCAAAAAGAGTCTCTACACATGAAAGCTTAATGCTCAGCCCAAGCACACACCAAGTGGGCCTCGGAAGTGAATTTCTGCATCATTTACTTATCTCTGTAAACCCTAGTAACTAGTTCAGTATAAATAGGACTTTTTACTATCGTATTTACATCTTTTGATCATCTCTGGTTAGTCTTTGACTAATTTTGGGTTCTGAGATCACGTTTAGGGGGCTGGCCATTCGGCCATGCCTGGACCTTGTTCTTATGTATTTTCAACGGTAGAGTTTCTACACACCATAGATTAAGGTGTGGAGCTCTGCTATTCCTCATGAATTAATGCAAAGTACTATTGTTTTTCTATTCAACTCAAGCCTATTTCTTCTCTAAGATATTCATTCGCACACAAGAACATGATGAATGTGATGATTATGTGACGCTCATCACCATTCTCACTTATGAATGCGTGCCTGAGAAACACTTCCGTTCTACATGAAAGCAAGCTTGAATGCATATCTCTTAGCCTCCTGATCTATGATCAGAGTCTTCGTGGTATAGGCAAGAATTATTAGCGGCCATTCTTGAGATCCAAAAAGTCTAAACCTTGTCTGTGGTATTCCGAGTAGGATCTGGGAAGGGATGGCTGTGACGAGCTTCAAAGTCACGAGTGCTGGGCGTAGTGACAGACGCAAAAGGATTACTGAATCCTATTCTAGCATGATCGAGAACCGACAGATGATTAGCCGTGCGGTGACAGTGCATTTGGACCATTTTCACTGAGAGGACGGGATGTAGCTATTGACAACGGTGATTCCCAATATACAGCTTGCCATGAAAAGGAGTAAGAATGATTGAATGAAGGCAGTAGGAAAGCAGAGATTCAGATGGAGCAAAGCATCTCCATACGCTTATCTGAAATTCTCACCAATGAATTACATAAGTATTTCTATCCTATTTTATATTTTAATTATATTTTAATTATCAAATCTCCATAACCAATTGAATCTGCCTGACTGAGATTTACAAGGTGACCATAGCTTGCTTCAAACCGACAATCTCCGTGGGATCGACCCTTACTCACGTAAGGTTTATTACTTGGACGACCCAGTGCACTTGCTGGTTAGTTGTGCGAAGTTGTGAAAAAGAACTAAGATTATGAATGTTCGTATTAAGTTTTTGGCGCCGTTACCAAGGAATGAACAATCACGATTTCGTGCACCAGCAGGGTTAGGCGTTAGGCATACTATCCGCATAAATCTCGCCTAACTCTCTGGAAAATGTACCCAGAGTTTCAGATAGCGCAGTCGACGCGTACGCGTCACCCACGCTTACGCGTGGGTTGTGCAATCAGGACCAGAGACGCACACGGATTAGGCGTGCGTACGCGTGAGTGGGGTCATGCGTGGGGCTCAGTGCTGGCTCAATTTTCGCATAACTCTCTGGTTTTTTTTGTACCAGGAGTTGCAAAAGCCATCGACGCGTACGCGTCTAGCACGCTCACGCGTGGATACTTTTTTTTTCATAAACATGAAGAAATGCATTTTCATCATAAGTTTAGTAGGCATTTTAAGCTAAAGAGACCAAAAACACTCAAAAATCCATGCAATACTTAAAATGGAGTGTTTTCTTTTACACTAAGAATCCAACCTACTTAAGATCAATGCAAACCTTCATGAATATCACAACTAAGTCTAATAAAATCAAGTCTATCCAAATAATCTCTAAAACTAAGCATTCACCAAATCAAGCAAGAGTTCAAGAAATATATACAAAAGAGACAAAAAGGTAGATCTTACCACGGTGGGGTGTCTCCCACCTAGCACTATTGTTTAACGTCCTTAAGTTGGACGGTCATTAGCTCAATTCTCTTTGCCATTAGGTGCATCCTCCAAAAGGAACACCTCAACCTCCTTGTTGCTTTTCATCTTTTCTCCATGGTATAGCTTTAGATGATGCCTATTAACCTTGAAGATGTCGGGGCTTGAGGGATGACGCAAGTGATAGACCCCATATGGCTCCGCTTTTTCCACTCTATAGGGTCCTTCCCATCTTGATCTCAATTTCCCGGGCATCAACCTCAATATTGAATTGTAGAGAAGGACGAGTTCACCGGATCTAAATTCTCTTCTTCTTATATTCTTATCATGCACGGCTTTCATCCTCTCCTTGTAGAGTCTAGAATTCTCATAGGCTTCCATTCTCAAACACTCCAATTCCACTAACGGTAGCTTTCTTTCAATTCCGGGCCCCCAAACTTGAATTGCACTCTTTGATGGCCCAATATGCCTTATGCTCTATCTCCACCGGTAGATGGCAAGCTTTTCCATAGATCAACCGAAAGGGGCTCATGCCAATTGGCATTTTGTAAGCGGTTCGGTAGGTCCATAGCGCGTCGGTGAGCTTAGTACTCCAGTCTTTCCTATGAGGCTTCACAATCTTTTTCAATACGCGCTTGATCTCCCGATTGGAAACCTCGGCTTGGCCATTCATTTGGGGATGGTAGGCCGTAGCTACTTTGTGGATGATACCGTACTTCTTCATTAGCCCTGTCATTCTCTTGTTGCAAAAATGTGAGCCTTGATCACTCACAATTGCTCGTGGTGATCCAAAGCGACAAATTATGTTATTCCGCACATAAGAAAGAACCACATTAGCATCGTCCGTCCAGGTAAGTATTGCTTCCACCCATTTAGACACATAATCAACAACAAGTAGAATATAGAGGAAACCATTAGAGTTTGGGAAAGGCCCCATGAAGTCAATACCCCAAACATCAAAGATCTCACAAAACAACATGGTTTGTTAGGGTATCTCATCCTTCTTGGAGATATTACCAAACCTAAGGCATTGAGAACAAGATTTACAAAAGAGAAAAGAGTCTTTGAAAAGAGTTGGCCATCAAAATCCACAATCTAGGATCTTTCTTGCCGTCCTATGAGGTCCATAATGGCCAACTCCTTCAGAGGAGTGGCAAGCCTCCAAGATAGATTGGAATTTGGTTTGTGGGATGCACCTCCTAATTACTTGATCTGCACCACATCTCCAAAGGTATGGGTCATCCCATACATAATATTTGGATTCGCTTTTAAGCTTATCCTTTTTATGCTTGAAGAAATTGGGAGGAAAGGTGCGAGACACCAAGTAATTGGCAATAGGTGCATACCAAGGGATTACTTCAGAGATTGCTTGCAAGCCCTCAAAGGGGGAAGTATTATTAATAGGAGCGGAATCGCCCTTTGTGCTCAAGGCGACTTAAGTGATCCACCACTAGATTTTGCGAACCATTCCTATCTTTGATTTCTAGAATAAATTCTTGCAATATCAAAACCCATCGGGTTAACCTTGGTTTAGACTCTTTCTTGGCCAACAAATATTTCAATGCCGCATGATCCAAGTACACTACCACCTTTGAGCCAAGTAGATAAGCTCGGAATTTATCCAAAGCAAAGACAATAGCCAACAATTCCTTTTCGATGGTAGTGTAATTGGATTGGGCTCCATCCAAAATTTTAGAGGCATAGGCAATGACATAAGGATTTTTACCTTCGTGCTGTGCTAGCGCGGCTCCCACCGCATAGTTTGATGCGTCACACATTATCTCAAATGGCCGACTCCAGTCGGGCCCACTTACAATGGGAGCTTGGGTCAATGCAACTTTGAGCTTGTCAAATGCTTCCATGCACTATTCACTTTTATCAAATTCAATGTCTTTTTACAACAATCGAGATAGAGGTAGTGCCACCTTGCTAAAGTCCTTAATAAATCACCGGTAAAAACCTGCATGACCAAGGAACGCACGGACTTCCCTCTCGGAGTAGGGGTAAGGCAAACTAGATATAACATTGATTTGCCGGATCCACAGAAATACCACTATTAGAGACAATGTATCCTAAAACAATACCTTGTCTAACCATAAAATGACACTTCTCAAAATTTAAAACAAGGTTTGATTTAGTACACCTCTCTAACACTTTTGCAAGGTTGTCTAAGCAAAGATTAAAGGAGTCCCCATAGACTCTAAAATCGTCCATGAACACCTCCATGCAATGCTCTAGAAGATCCGCAAATATACTCATCATACACCTTTAGAAAGTTGCCGGTGCATTGTATAGGCCAAATGGCATGCGCTTGTAGGCATAAGTTCCAAAGGGGCATGTAAAGGTAGTTTTCTCCTGATCTTCTAAAGCAATGCGTATTTGAAAATACCCCGAATAGCTATCTAAGAAACAGTAATGAGATTTACCAGACAATCGATCAAGCACTTGATCGACGAATGGTAGCGGAAAGTGATCCTTCCTAGTGGCCGTGTTCAAACTCCGGTAGTCAATACAAACCCTCCATGAGTTTTGCACCCTCGTAGCTATAAGCTCCCCACTCTCATTCTTGATTGTAGTAACTCTGGACTTCTTTGGGACGACTTGTACGGGACTTATCCATTCATTATCCAAAATAAGATAGATAATGTCCGCTTCTAATAACTGGGTTACCTCCTTCTTTACAACCTCTAGAATGGTAGGATTCAAACGCCTTTGAGGTTGCTGAATGGGTCTAGCTCTTTCTTCTAGGAGGATTCGGTGCTCACACACTTGGGGGCTTATGCCCACTAGGTCCGCCAAGCTCCATCCTATAGCCTTTTTATTCCTCCTCAAAACATGAAGCAACTTCTCCTCTTGTTGAGGAGTGAGCTCCCTTGCAACAATTACCGGGAACTTGTGAGCTTCATCAAGATAGGCATATTTTAGGTGGGCCGGTAGTGGTTTCAACTCTACACTTTGTTCTTGACTTGGCATTTGAATTTCCGGTGGATCCGGAGGGGGTACGGTGTTCTCTTCACATTCGTGGGGGCTCCCCACACTTGATCCTTCAATCATACTCTTCTCATCAAGATTAGCATAATGTACTTCAGCCACAACATTGTCAATTAAGTCATACCGGAATATGGAATGATCCTCCGGTGGGTGCCTCATGGGTTTATCAAGACTAAAGCTTACAACTCTTCTGTCAATCTCAAAAGAATAAGTTCCCGAATAGACATCCAATTTAAACTTAGAGGTCCTCAAAAACAGCCTCCCAAGTAAGATAGACGATGTCCTTTCAGATTCACTAGGCGGCATCTCAAGGTTATGAAAATCAATCGGAAATACCAAACCCTTTATGTTTACCAACACATCTTCCGCAATACCCATCACAGTTATTATGCTCTTCTCCGCCAAGACAAACCTAGCCGCCGACCGCTTCAACGGTGGGAGCTTCAATATATGATAAACGGAAAGAGGCATAATACTAACGCATGCACCAAGATCACACATACAATCAATGAATTAGACACCATCTATGGTTCAAGTTACAAAGCAAGGGCCCGGATCACCACACTTTTCCGGTATTGCTCCCATTAAAGCCGAAATAGAACTCCCCAATGGAATAGTTTCTAACTCATAATTTGTTCATGCATAAGTCTTTAAGAAACTTGGAATATTTAGGTAGTTGATGGATAGCATCAAAGAGAGGGATAGTTACCTCAACTTTCTTGAACATATCCACCATTTTGGGGTTAAGCTCTACACGTTTCTTGGTCTTCCTTGCCAATGTGGGAAATGGAATTGGTTGAGCAACTTCCTCCAAGACATTCTCATCTTTAGAGACTTCACTCCTTGGTTGAGGGACTTCATCTTCAACTACCTCATGTGCCTCATCATCCTCTTCAATTTCTTTTATCCCCACTACATCCTCATCCTGAGTGACTATCATTGGGCTCGGTGCCTTCGGACTCCTCTCTTGCAATTTGGTTCCGGACCACAAGGTAATGGCATTGAAGCCAACCTTGAGGTTGGGTAGAGGTTGGAAGGGTATAGCACTAGAACTTGAAGCTTGAGGAGTGGAGGTAGAAGGTGGTTCTATGCGGGCTATTGATGGGTGGAAATCAGATTCCACACCAAAACTCACCGACAAGTGTACTGGTCGCATCAAGTAGTAAAACTCACTTAGAGTGAGGTCGATCCCACAGGGATTGATGGATCAAGCAACTTTAGTGAGTGATTAGTCTAGTCAAGCTAACATTGGTTAATTGGATGAAATTGAAGCAACAGAACACAAATTACAGGAATTGTAAAATGCAGAAGGTAAATGGTAGAAGCTTAGAGAGCAAGGAATATAAATTGACAGAATCTTAAATGACAAGAAAGGTAAATTGCATGAAATTTAAAGGGGGCTAGGTGCTGGAAATTAAAGAGGCTGAAAATCAAAGCTCAGGATAATTGCAGGAATTGTAAATTGCAGAAAATGTAAATTAAGCTCACAGCAAACTCAAATGTAAATTGCAGAGGAATTAAATTGCTGGTGCACGAAATTGTGATCATCAATGGCGCCATCAACATGATACGCACAATTGTAATCTCAACTCTTTATCACAACTTCGCACAACTAACCAGCAAGTGCACTTGGTCGTCCAAGTAATAAACCTTACGTGAGTAAGAGTCGATCCCACGGAGATTGTTGGTATGAAGCAAGCTATGGTCATCTTTTAAATCTCAGTCAGGCGGATTCAAATGGTTATGGATGATGAATGATTAAAAGATAAATAAAACATAAAATAAATATAGAGATACTTATGTAATTCATTGGTGAGAATTTCAGATAAGCGTATGAAGATTCTTTGTCCCTCCTGTCTCTCTGCTTTCCTACTGTCTTCATCCAATCCTTCTTACTCCTTTCCATGGCAAGCTGTATGTTGGGCATCACCGTTGTCAGTGGCTACAATCCCGTCCTCTCAGTGAAAATGTTCAACGCACTTTGTCACAGCACGACTATTCATCTGTCGGTTCTCGATCATGTCGGAATAGAATCCAGTGATTCTTTTGCGTCTGTCACTAACGCCCCACAATCACGAGTTTGAAGCTCGTCACAGTCATTCAATCCTTGAATCCTACTCAGAATACCACAAACAAGGTTTAGACCTTCCGGATTCTCAAGAATGCCGCCATCAATTCTAGCTTATACCACGAAGATTCTGATTAAGGAATCCAAGAGATATCCACTCAATCGAAGGTAGAACGGAGGTGGTTGTCAGGCACACGTTCATAGGTGAGAATGATGATGAGTGTCACGGATCATCACATTCATCAAGTTGAAGAACAAGTGATATCTTAGAACAAGAATAAGCTGAATTGAATAGAAGAACAATAGTAATTGCATTGATACTCGAGGTGCAACAGAGCTCCACACCTTAATCTATGGTGTGTAGAAACTCCACCGTTGAAAATACATAAGAACATGGTCTAGGCATGGCCATGAGGCCAGCCCCAAAACATGATCTAAGGTAGCATAGAACTACTCAAAGATTAGACTTCAAATACAATAGCAAAAGGTCCTATTTATAGAGAACTAGTAGCTTAGGGTTTACAAAAATGAGTAAATGACGTAAATATCCACTTCCGGGCCCACTTGGTGTGTGCTTGGGCTGAGAATTTTTAGCATTTTCGTGTAGAGACTTTTCCTGGAGTTAAACGCCAGCTTTTGTGCCAGTTTGGGCGTTTAACTCCCACTTTGGTGCCAGTTCCGGCGTTTAACGCTGGGAATTCTAATGCTGACTTTGAACGCCGGTTTGGGCCATCAAATCTTGGGTAAAGTATAGACTATTATATATTTCTGGAAAGCCCTGGATGTCTACTTTCCAACGCAATTAAGAGTGCGCCAATTGGGCTTTTGTAGCTCCAGAAAATCCACTTCGAGTTCAGGGAGGTCAGAATCCAACAGCATCTGCAGTCCTTTTCAGCCTCTGAATCAGATTTTTGCTCAGGTCCCTCAATTTCAGCCAGAAAATACCTGAAATCACAGAAAAACACACAAACTCATAGTAAAGTCCAGAAAAGTTAATTTTAAATAAAAACTAATAAAAATATAATAAAAACTAACTAAAACATGCTAAAAACATACTAAAAACAATGCCAAAAAGCGTATAAATTATCTGCTCATCACAACACCAAACTTAAATTGTTGCTTGTCCCCAAGCAACTGAAAATAAAATAGGATAAAAAGAAGAGAATATACAATGAATTCCAAAAATATCTATGAAGATCAGTACTAATTAGATGAGCGGGGCTTTTAGCTTTTTGCTTCTGAACAGTTTTGGCATCTCACTTTATCCTTTGAAGTTCAGAATGATTGGCATCTATAGGAACTCAGAATCCAGATAGTGTTACTGACTCTCCTAGTTAAGTATGTTGATTCTTGAACACAGCTACTTTATGAGTCTTGGCCGTGGCCCTAAGCACTTTGTTTTCCAGTATTACCACCGGATACATAAATGCCACAGACACATAACTGGGTGAACCTTTTTAGATTGTGACTCAGCTTTGCTAGAGTCCCCAATGAGAGGTGTCCAGGGTTCTTAAGCACACTCTTCTTTTTGCTTTGGACCTCGACTTTAACCGCTCAGTCTCAAGTTTTTACTTGACACCTTCACGCCACAAGCACATGGTTAGGGACAACTTGTTTTAGCCGCTTAGGCCAGGATTTTATTCCTGTGGGCCCTCCTATCCACTGATGCTCAAAGCCTTGGATCCTTTTTATCACCCTTGCCTTTTGGTTTAAAGGGGTATTGGCTTTTTCTGCTTGCTTTTTCTTTCTTTTTTTTCGCATATATCGTTTTTTTCTGCAAGCTTTTCACTGCTTTTTCTTGCTTCAAGAATCAATTTTATGATTTTTCAGATCATCAGATAACATTTCTCCTTTTCCTTTCATTCTTTCAAGAGCCAACAATTTTAACATTCATAAACAATCAAATTCAAAAATATGCACTGTTCAAGCATTCATTCAGAAAAACAATAGCATTGCCACCACATCAAGATAATTAAATTGTTTTAAAATTTGAAATTCATGCACTTCTTTTTCTTTTTCAATTAAAAACATTTTTCATTTAAGAAAGGTGATGGATTCATAGGACACTTATAGCTTTAAGGCATAGACACTAAGATACTAATGATCATAAGACACAAACATAGATAAACATAAGCATAAAAAATTCGAAAAACAGGAAAGTAAAGAACAAGGAGATTAAAGAACGGGTCTACCTTAGTGATGGCGGCTTGTTCTTCCTCTTGAAGATCTTATGGAGTTCTTGAGCTCCTCAATGTCTCTTCCTTGCGTTTGTTGCTCCTCTCTCATGATTCTTTGATCTTCTCTAATTTCATGGAGGAGGATGGAATGTTCTTGGTGCTCCACCCTTAGTTGTCCCATGTTGGAACTCAATTCTCCTAGGGAGGTGTTGATTTGCTCCCAATATTTTTGTGGGGGAAAGTGCATCTCTTAAGGCATCTCAGGGATTTCATGATGAGGAATTTCCTCATGCTCATGTCCATGAGTGGGATCCCTTGTTTGCTCCATCCTTTTTTTAGTGATGGGCTTGAGGTCATGCCTTCTTAGTTAAACCGGCTTCCCTCTTGAAAGGGACCTCGGGGATCACCTTTTTTTTGGCCACAACTTCATAGAAGTGGTCTTGATGCACCCTTGAAAGGAATTTCTCCATCTCCCATGACTCAGAGGTGGAAGCTTTTGCCTTCCCTTTCCTCTTTCTAGAGGTTTCTCCGGCCTTAGGTGCCATAAATGGTTATGGAAAAACAAAAAGCAACGCTTTTACCACACCAAACTTAGAAGGTTTGCTCATCCTTGAGCAAAAAAAGAAAGAGAAGAGTAGAAGCAGAAGAAAAATGGAGGAGATGGAGGAGGCTTTGTGGTTCGGCCAAGGGGGAGAAGTGGTGTTGAGGTTGTGTGAAAATGAAGGAGTGAAGATGGGTTTATATAGGAGTTGAGAGGGGTGTAGGGTTCGGCTAGTATGGGTGGGTTTGGGAGGGAAAGTGGTTTGAATTTGGATGGTGAGGTAGGTGGGGATCCTGTGGGGTCCACAGATCCTGAGGTGTCAAGGATAGCTCATCCCTGCACCGAGTGGCGTGCAAAAATGCCCTTTCTGCCAATTCTGGCGTTAAACGCCGGGCTGCTGCCCTTTTCTGGCGTTTAACGCCAGCTCCTTTCCCATTCCTGGCATTAAACGCCAGTTTGGTGCGTCTTTCTGGCGTTAAACGCCCAGAATGGTGCCAGACTGGGCGTTAAACGCCCATTTGCTGCCCTTACTGGCGTTTAAACACCAGCAAGCTTTTCCTCCAGGGTGTGCTGTTTTTTTCTCTATTTTTCATTCTGTTTTTGCTTTTTCAATTGTTTTTGTGACTTCACATGATCATCAACCTACAGAAAACATAAAATAACAATGGAAAATAGATAGATATAACATTGGGTTACCTCCCAACAAGCGCTTCTTTAATGTCAGTAGCTTGACAGTGGGCTCTCATGGAGCCTCACAGATGTTCAGAGCAATGTTGAAACCTCCCAACACCAAACTTAGAGTTTGAATGTGGGGGTTCAACACCAAACTTAGAGTTTGGTTGTGGCCTCCCAACACTAAACTTAGAGTTTGACTGTGGGGGCTCTGCTTGACTCTGTTTTGAGAGAAGCTCTTCATGCTTCTTCTCCATGGTTACAGAGGGATATCCTTGAGCCTTAAACACAAGGGATTCTTCATTCACTTGAATGATAAATTCTCCTCTGTCAACATCAATCACAGCCTTTGCTGTGGCTAGGAAGGTTCTGCCAAGGATGATGGATTCATCCATGCACTTCCCAGTCTCTAGGACTATGAAATCAGCAGGGATGTAGTGGTCTCCAACCTTTACCAAGACATCCTCTACAAGTCCATAAGCTTATTTTCTTGAATTGTCTGCCATCTCTAGCGAGATTCTTGCAGCTTGTACCTCAAGGATCCCTAGCTTTTCCATTATAGAGAGAGGCATGAGGTTTACACTTGACCCTAGGTCACACAGAGCCTTCTCAAAGGTCATGGTGTCTATGGTACAAGGTATTGAGAACTTCCCCGGATCCTGTCTCTTTTGAGGTAATCTCTGCCTAGTCAAGTCATCCAGTTCTTTGGTGAGCAAAGGGGGTTCATCCTCCCAAGTCTCATTACCAAATAACTTGTCATTTAGTTTCATGATTGCTCCAAGGTACTTAGCAACTTGCTCTTCAGTGACATCTTCATCCTCTTCAGAGGAGGAATACTCATCAGAGCTCATGAATGGCAGAAGTAAATCCAATGGAATCTCTATGGTCTCAGTGTGAGCCTCAGATTCCCATGGCTCCTCATTAGGGAACTCATTGGAGGCCAGTGGACGTCCATTGAGGTCTTCCTCAGTGGCGATCACTGCCTCTTCCTCCTCTCCAAATTCGGCCATGTTGATTGTGTTTATGGCCTTGCACTCTCCTTTTGGGTTCTCTTCTGTATTGCTTGGAAGAGTACTAGGAGGGAGTTCAGTAACTTTCTTGCTCAGCTGACCCACTTGTGCCTCCAAATTTCTAATAGAGGACCTTGTTTCAGTCATGAAACTCTGAGTGGTTTTAATTAGATCAGAGACCATGGTTGCTAAGTCAGAGTGGTTCTACTTAGAGTTCTCTATCTGCTGCTGAGAAGATGATGGAAAAGGCTTGCCATTGCTAAACCTGTTTCTTCCACCATTGTTGTTGTTGAAGCCTTGTTGAGGCCTCTGTTGGTTCTTCCATGAGATATTTGGATGGTTTCTCCATGAAGGATTGTAGGTGTTTCCATAGGGTTCACCCATGTAATTCACCTCTTCCATTGATGGGTTCTCAGGATCATAGGCTTCTTCTTCAGATGAAGCGTCCTTAGTACTGCCTGGTGCAGCTTGCATTCCAGACAGACTTTGAGAAATCATATTGACTTGCTGAGTCAATATTTTGTTCTAAGCCAATATGGCATTCAGAGTATCAATCTCAAGAACTCCTTTCTTCTGACTTGTCCCATTATTCACAGGATTCCTCTCAGAAGTGTACATGAATTGGTTATTTGCAACCATTTCAATGAGTTCCTGAGCTTCTGAAGGCGTCTTCTTCAGATGAAGAGATCCTCCAGCAGAGCTGTCCAATGACATCTTGGACAGTTCAGACAGACCATCATAGAAGATACCTATGATGCTCCATTCAGAAAGCATGTCAGAAGGACACTTTCTGATCAATTATTTGTATCTTTCCCAAGCTTCATAGAGGGATTCACCTTCCTTCTGTCTGAAGGTTTGGACTTCCACTCTAAGCTTACTCAATTTTTGAGGTGGAAAGAACTTTGCCAAGAAGGCATTGACTAGCTTTTCCCAAGAGTTCAGGCTTTCCTTAGGTTGTGAATCCAACCATATCCTAGCTCCGTCTCTTACAGCAAAAGGGAATAGCATAAGTCTATAGACCTTAGGGTCAACCCCATTGGTCTTGACAGTGTCACAGATTTGTAAGAATTCAGCTAAAAACTGATGAGGATCTTCTAATGGAAGTCCATGAAACTTGCAATTCTGTTGCATCAGAGAAACTAATTGAGGCTTAAGCTCAAAGTTGTTTGCTCCAATGGCAGGGATAGAGATGCTTCTCCCATAGGAGTCGGGAGTAGGTGCAGTAAAGTCACCCAGCACCTTCCTTGCATTGTTGGCATTGTTGTTGTTTTCGGCTGCCATGTCTTCTTCTAGTTTGAAGATTTCTGTTAGGTCCTCTACAGAGAGTTGTGCCTTAGCTTATCTTAGCTTTTGCTTTAAGGTCCTTTCAGGTTCAGGATCAGCCTCAACAAGAATGCCTTTGTCTTTGCTCCTGCTCATATGAAAGAGAAGAGAACAAGAAAGTATGGAATCCTCTATGTCACAATATAGAGATTCCTTGAGGTGTCAGAGGAAAAGAAGAATAGAAGGAGGAGGTAGAAGAATTCGAACTTATCAAGAGAGATAAAATTCGAATTATTGATAATGGAGGAGTGTTAGTCCTTAAATAGAAAGATGTGGGAAGAGGGGAAGAATTAAAGTAAAATATTTTGAAATAATTTTGAAAAATTGAAGAATGATTTTCGAAAATTAGAGTTGGAAAAGAAATCAAGTGATTTTTGAAAAAGATTTTGAAATTAGAAAAAGATATGATTGAAAAAATTAATTTTGAAAAAGATGTAATTGAAAAGATATGTTTGAAAATATATGATTGAAAATCAATTTAGAAAAAGAAAATTTTTAAAATTAAAGTTGATTACTTGACTATCAAGAAATTAAAAGATATGATTCTAAAATTTAAAATTTGATCATTTCTTAATAGGCAAGTAACAACTTGAAAATTTTTGAAGTAAATCTTGAATTGAAGCAAGGATTTTTGAAAATGGTAAAAATAAATATAAAATAGAAAGAAATTGATTTTGAAAGAGATATGATTGAAAAGATATGATTTGAAAAAGATTTAATTTTGAAAAAAAATGAAAACTTGAAAAAAATGTGAATTAAAAACAAAATCTTCCCTCTAGTGTCATCCTGGCGTTAAACGCCCAGAATGGTGCCCATTCTGGCGTTTAACGCCCAAATCTCTACCTTTTTGGGCGTTAAACGCCCAGCCAGGTACCCTGGCTGGCGTTTAAACGCCAGTTTTCCTTCTTCACTGGGCGTTTTGAACGCCCAGCTTTTTCTGTTTGATTCCTCTGTTGAATGTTCTGAATCTTCAATTCTCTGTATTATTGACTTGAAAAGACATAGTTTTGAAAAATATTTTTGAATTTTTTTGATGATGAGAAACAATAAAAATGCAACTAAGATCAAATAAACAATGCATGCAGGACATCAAACTTAAAAATTTTCATATAGGAGACACTAACAAATTGAGAATGCATATGAAAAACAACAAAACACACTAAACAAGAGAATTTAAAGATCAGAGCAAGAAAATCATCAAGAACAACTTGAAGATAAATGAAGACACATGCATGTAATTTTTGAAAAATGCAAGAAAAATAGAAATATGCAATTGACACCAAACTTAAAATTAGACAATAGACTCAAACAAGAAACATAGAATATTTTTGGTTTTATGATTTTAAAATTTTTTGTATTTTTTCGAAAATTGAGTGGAAAAGAAAATAAAGGGGTTCAAAATTTTTAATAAGAGTTCCAGGAATCATTGCAATGCTAGTCTAAGACTCCGGTCCAGGAATTAGACATGGCTTACTAGCCAGCCAAGCTTTTAATGAAAGCTCCGGTCCAAAACACTAGACATGGCCAATGGCCAGCCAAGCTTTAGCAGATCATTGCTTTCAACAGCAAAATTGATAGAAATCAACAAGCTCTTGTGATGATAAGTTGAAACCTCGGTCCAAAAGATTAGACATGGCTTCTCAGCCAGCCAGACTTCAACAAATCATCATGAAACTCTAGAATTCATTCTTAAAAACTCTGAAGAACAAAATAGAAAATCTTTTCGTATTTTTGAAAAAAATTTTTCGAAAAAATAAAAAGGAAAAGTACCTAATCTAAGCAAAAAGATGAACCGTCAGTTGTCCAAACTCGAACAATCCCCGGCAACGGCACCAAAAACTTGGTGCACGAAAATGTGATCATCAATGGCTCCATCAACATGGTACGCACAATTGTAATCTCAACTCTTTATCACAACTTCGCACAACTAACCAGCAAGTGCACTGGGTCGTCCAAGTAATAAACCTTACGTGAGTAAGGGTCGATCCCACGGAGATTGTTGGTATGAAGCAAGCTATGGTCATCTTGTAAATCTCAGTCAGGCAGATTCAAATGGTTATGGATGATGAATGATTAAAAGATAAATAAAACATAAAATAAAGATAGAGATACTTATGTAATTCATTGGTGAGAATTTCAGATAAGCGTATGAAGATGCTTTGTCCCTCCCGTCTCTCTGCTTTCCTACTGTCTTCATCCAATCCTTCTTACTCCTTTCCATGGCAAACTGTATGTTGGGCATCACCGTTGTCAGTTGCTACAATCCCGTCCTCTCAGTGAAAATGTTCAACGCACTCTGTCACAGCACGGCTATTCATCTGTCGGTTCTCGATCATGTCGGAATAGAATCCAGTGATTCTTTTGCGTCTGTCACTAACGCCCCACAATCACGAGTTTGAAGCTCGTCACAGTCATTCAATCCTTGAATCCTACTCAGAATACCACAGACAAGGTTTAGACCTTCCGGATTCTCAAGAATGCCGCCATCAATTCTAGCTTATACCACGAAGATTCTGATTAAGGAATCCAAGAGATATCCACTCAATCGAAGGTAGAACGGAGGTGGTTGTCAGGCACACGTTCATAGGTGAGAATGATGATGAGTGTCACGGATCATCACATTCATCAAGTTGAAGAACAATTGATATCTTAGAACAAGAATAAGCTGAATTGAATAGAAGAACAATAGTAATTGCATTGATACTCGAGGTGCAGCAGAGCTCCACACCTTAATCTATGGTGTGTAGAAACTCTACCGTTGAAAATACATAAGAACATGGTCTAGGCATGGCCATGAGGCCAGCCCCAAAACGTGATCTAAGGTAGCATAGAACTACTCATGATTAGACTTCAAATACAATAGCAAAAGGTCCTATTTATAGAGAACTAGTAGCTTAGGGTTTACAAAAATGAGTAAATGACGTAAATATCCACTTCCGGGCCCACTTGGTGTGTGCTTGGGTTGAGCATTGAAGCATTTTCGTGTAGAGACTTTTCCTGGAGTTAAACGCCAGCTTTTGTGCAAGTTTGGGCGTTTAACTCCCACTTTGGTGCCAGTTCCGGCGTTTAACACTGGGAATTCTGATGCTGACTTTGAACGCCGATTTGGGCCATCAAATCTTGCGCAAAGTATGAACTATTATATATTGCTGGAAAGCCCTGGATGTCTACTTTCCAATGCAATTGAGAGCGTGCCAATTGGGCTTTTGTAGCTCTAGAAAATCCACTTCGAGTGCAGGGAGGTAAGAATTCAACAGCATCTGCAGTCCTTTTCATCCTCTGAATCAGATTTTTGCTCAGGTCCCTCAATTTCAGCCAGAAAATACCTGAAATCACAGAAAAAAACACAAACTCATAGTAAAGTCTAGAAAAGTGAATTTTAAATAAAAACTAATAAAAATATAATAAAAACTAACTAAAACATGCTAAAAATATACTTAAAATAATGCCAAAAAGCGTATAAATTATCTGCTCATCAATTGCATAAAAGTAAATTGAGAGCAATAGAAACAAAAAGAAATGGGAACAGAAGATTAAAATCAAGCTCAATGTAACTGAATTGTAAAATTACAGAAGAGGGAAATTGGAGTAGAAGATTGCAGGAATTGAATTTTGCATAAACTGAATTCAAGATTTAAAAATAGAAAGTGCAGAAAAATTAAAAGTGTTTCAAAGAAGATTTTCTATTCTATCCTACTCCTAATGCTCTCTAGCAGAGCCAGCCTCCTTTTTTCTAAAATGGAACAGATGCCTTTATATAGGCATTTTACAAAATAAAAAATGAAATTGAAATTGAAAACAAATTACAATTAAATGAAATTCCTAATCTAGCTTGTTCTTGTGCCTTTGAGTGATGATATGGGCTTTGCTTGCTTCAGATTTGAAGAGAGATGGGTCCGGTTGGCCATGGTTCAATTGGTTTGGAGCATGGGTCAAGGTTGCTTGGTTCAAGTTGGTTTGAGGCATGGGGCAGCTCCCAGTGAAGCGCTCAGTTAAGTAATGCAACGTAGCGCTACTTGAAACATTGCCTAGCGCTCACTTATTGAGCGCTCAGTTCACTCATTGAGTGCTACCTAATGCATAGGATGGCCTACCAAGTGTGAAAGTCACGAAAAAGTTAAAAGAAGTAACGTAGCACTACACATGATGCCTTGGTTCCCTTCTTCGATCCTTGGTTGCTTCATTTTGTGAGCGCTATGCTTGATTTTTGGGCCTTAAAGATGTCTTTCACTTGTGCTTCAATTTCATGCCAAATATGGATTGCTATATATCGTTGGAAAGCTCTAAATGTCAGCTTTCCAACGCAACTAGAAGCACATCAAATGGACATCTATAGCTCAAGTTATGGCCCTTTGAAGGAGGCATGGTCATGCTGTCACAAGGCTAGAAAAAAACCCGAAAAAGTTAACAATTTTAACGTAGCGCTCCCTGTAATTGAGCGCTAGCCTTTGTTTCCTTCATTCATGGTCATGGCCCTTTTAAAAGCGTGGCCTAAGGCATCAAAGTGTGCTCTAACTTCAAAGTGTGCTCTAAAACTCTTTTTTTCTCCTTTTTAGCTTATTTTGTGCTTTTTTGCTTCTTTTTCTTCTTATTTCCTACAAAGTTTATCAAATCAAAAGATCAGAGAAATATACCATTTAAGCACAAATGAATGTAATATTTAAGCACTAATTATCAATTTCTTGTATGAAAAAGTATAGAAAAATATGACATGATGACATGTCATCACAACACCAAACTTAAACCTTGCTTGTCCCCAAGCAAGAAAAGAATCATGCAATAAAGATTGACTATCCAAGGTATGAAGAATAGCAATTCAATATTCATGGTTAGCTAGTTTTCTATGTATGCTACAATCACAAAAGAGATATAAATGATTGATGCTTCTATCTAGCTCAATTTATGAAATCTTTTCCTTATAATTCTCCCTTGAAACAAGCTTTTGGTTTTCTTATTAGCTTCTCCTTTTGGGTGCTTTGCCCCATGAGTTGATAACAAAGCTACGACTCTAAATGCTTTGTTTTCAAGTATTACCACTTGATACACAAGCACACAAGCATTTGAATTAGAGGACTTCATTAAGCTCAATTTTTCTTTTCTTGACTCTCTAATCATTGATGCTCAGAGCCTTGAGCTTTGAGGGAGTGCATTTGCACTTGAGCCTAGCTTTGACTTCTAAGTGTTTTGTTTTCAAGCTTTTTGCTTGATACATAAACACCATAAGTACTTAACAAATGAATTGTCATTGGTACTCAGAGCCTTCAGCTTTCTCATTCTTTCCCTTTTTCTTTTCTTGCTTTAATTGTATTTGCTTTTTCAAGGTTTTCATGATTTCCAAAGATTTCACAAAATGTTCTAGATGAAAACTTTAATTAAATAAAATCTAATGTAATTGAGCAACAGTTAACCATACTAGCCTTCCAATACTTGTATGCACATGCTAAATTCTTCTTTAATAACCTTGTTTGTTTATGATCATGATACTTTACTGCTTTGAACTTTACAAAACTCAAGTTGGTAGTTATAGTGGCACAGCAACATGTTACAAATCAAAATTCAGGCTATGCTTATTCATACCACACATGCATACAGAGAAGATAAAGACAACCATGCAATTTAAAGTGCTGGAAACAAATGAGAGGAGAAGGAACTTTACAACCTTGTAATTCATCTTCTCTACTATTATCCTTTTCCTTCAATTCTTCCCTTTTCCTTGCCAAACTCAGAATGCTTACTCATCCTCAAGCAACACTTAGAACAATGGCTATGGGGCTAAGATGAATCATGAATGTCTCATACAATGAAATGTTAGTAGTACATGTGTTTTAAGCAAGCAAAATAATCATCAAGACACAGGAGACAGAGACATTGTGATTGCAAACATAAAAGAGTGTTCATGATACATTGCATAAAAATATAAGTGGCATACCAAACTTAGTATGACACTCTCACTTGGAATTGATGCAAGTGTCCAGTATTGATTGGAAACAAATTTTGTTGCATAGCAACACCAAACTTAGAATGCAACCACATGTCAGTTTATTTGAACTAAAACTAAACACAAGGAACTGTTGTATGTTAAATACAATCACCAAGCCAAGAATCTGTCATGAATAAGGATCTCTTGGTGATGTATTAACAAAAATAGCTAATAAAAGAAAGCATTAAAAACAAAGAAATGACTAAAACAAAGAGAAAACTAAAATTGTCTAACTAAAAGAAAGATAACACTACAAAGGGCATTATGATTATGCAGACAAGTGGTGTTGCTTAATGAATTGCATAGAAAATAAGTGGCACACCAAACTTAGAATCTTAGTGTGACATTTTCAATTCAGATTTGATGCAATCATCCATAGGGATTAAAAATAAATTGTTGCAGGGCAACATCAAACTTAGAATGTAATCATATGCCAATTTATTGAAATTTAAACACAGCAAAGAAAGAAAATAAACCAAGCAGATAAATGAAATGTTACCTAAGGTTGGGTTACCTCCCAACAAGCGCTCTTTTAATGTCATTAGCTTGACATGTTGTTCTTCACTTTCTTCCTCTTCTTCCAGTTTGTTAAGAGGAATGACCTCAAGGGGGAGAAATGTACTAGCTAGTGTCCCCTTTCTTGGTCTCTTCTCAGCAAGCTTCCTTTTGTAAATGGCTTGATTGAGCTTGCTTGCTGAATCAGGGATAGGATTGGTGCTCTTTTTAGTTGCCTTCACTTCTTTGGATTCAAGATTTAGTTGCTGTGTGCTTATTGGAATTTTATCTTCATCCAGAGCCTTTTGAATTGGTGGCTCAATGAGCTCTTCCTTCATGTACTTCTCTGCCTCACTTGAGTGTGAATTTTCTTGACTGACTTCCTCACTTTCTTGTTCTTCCACTTCCTCTTTTGCACTCAACATTTGACTTAATAGCACTTTCATGGAGGAGGTCTGTTGTTCTTCCCAAGATTTCTTTATCTCCTCTTTATATCTTTTAATCACAGGTTCAAACGCTGAAAATTTTTAGTTCAGGGAAGTTTGTGAGGATTGTGAGTTTTCATGTTCCTTTGTCATCTCAAGTGGCTTCTGTGGATATGCAATTTCTGGTTCAAATGCCTCCTCCAACTCATTCTTCATTAACATTTTGCTTGACACAGGGGCCTCTTCATCTTCCTTCTCCACTTCTTCCTTTTTATCCACCAATTGATCTTCACCTTCCTTGCTTAGCAATTCTCTGTTTCTTCTTTCTTGCTCCAAATATCCATTCATTTTATTGTAGAGGGTTTTTTGCCTTTTCCATGATTGTTCTTATTGATGCCAGGGCATTTTGGCCAGTTTCATTGACCTTTTCTTTACTGTTTTTAGGGTAGTTTCATGCATTTTCTTAGAAAATAAGCTAGTTTTTGGTAGATATTCACTTACATCTTGATTCAAGCATACATTGTGCACTTTACATGATTTCATGAGGATTTTGCATGAATTTGATGACAAATTGGACGTTGTATTTCCCATGACTTGGACTAGAACTTTGATGCACTCTATTACTTGATTTCAGGACAAAGGAAGCAAGGAAGAACCACGTTAGCAGCCACGTTAATCTAATTAACGTAACTCCTAATGTGGAATGGGAGTAACTTGCAAAGTTAATGAGAAAAGTAATCGCCAATAACGCTCTCGAAGCCATCATTACCCACGTTAAGAGTCACGTTAACTAAGTTAACGTGAACTCTAATGTGGAGGAAAGGAAATGGAGCCAACGTTAGTGACACTTACCTTTGTCACTAACGTTGGACCAAGCTCATAAGTGGCCACGTTAAGAGCCACGTTAACTTAGTTAACGTGGCCTCTAACGTTAAGAAGTAAAGGGGAAGCCAACGTTAGTGACATTCAACTTTGTCACTAACGTTGGCCAAGTCACAATAAGCCACGTTAACTTCCACGTTAACCTAGTTAACGTGGAATCTAACGTGAAGAAAGTAGGTGATCGACAACGTTAGTGACACCAAACATTGTCACTAACGTTGGATTAACCCACACAAGCCCCAATAAGCCACGTTAACTCCCACGTTAACCTAGTTAACGTGGAAGCTAACATGAAGAACGAAGGTGATCGCCAACGTTAGTGACACCTAACATTGTCACTAACGTTGGAAGGAGCCCACACAAGCCACAATGAGCCACGTTAACTCCCATGTTAACTTAGTTAACGTGGAAGCTAACGTGAGGAGGAGAGATGATGAGCCAAAGTTAGTGACATTCACCTTTGTCACTAACGTTGGAGATGGCTAGCACAGCCACATTAAAGGCCACGTTAACCTAGTTAATGTGGACTCTAACGTGGGAGCTAGGGGCACATTGGAACGTTAGTGACAAAGGTAAGTATCACTAACATTCTCGAAGGTTGGCAAGCCTACGTTAAGGAGCCACGTTAACTAAAGTTAACGTGGACTCTAACGTAGGGAAGGAGGAGACTTCTCAACGTTATTGGGAAAGGTAAGTCCCAATAACGTGTGCGAAGGACAAAGAGGCAACGTTAGTAACAACGTTTGTGCCACTAATGTTGGAGTTAACGTGGCTCTTACTTTGGTGAGGAACGTTAGTGAAAAAGGTAATTGTCACTAACGTTCGCGAACCCACATTTCCACTTAAACATTAACACCACTAATGTCCTGAGCTAAAGTCTCTGCCCACTTCACACTTTCTCTCTGCAAGTAAAACTAGGCCCAATGAAGAAGATAACTGCTTCAAACTCAAAATCCAAAGGCCCATACCCAAGACTTGAAGAGCCAACTAGAAGATCAGAAGAGTAGTATATATAGGAGTAGCTTTGAATTAAAAGGGAGTTGGAAAATATAGGGAGCCTCTTGGCATAGAACTACTCTCTGTATTTTACTTTCTCTAAACTTCTAGTTTCATCATGTATTCTCCATCTTTGTTTTTATTTTCCAGAGCTATGAACAACTAAACCCCTTTCATTGGGTTAGGGAGCTCTGTTGTAATTTGATGGATCAATACTAGTTTTCATTATTCTTCTTCTATCTTTTCTCTTGATTTTACTTGAAAGCTTTCGATCTTCATCCAATTGGGTAGTTATCATGGAAATAAAGCTATTTAAACTTGGATCTATTCTGAACCTTGAAAGAGGAATGAAGAGATCATGCTAGAAATGCTTTCTCATGCTGGACCAAATTGGGTTTGGATGGATATGTGACTATAATCCTCTCAACACTTGATTTGGGAAATGCATGTGGTATAATCAGTGACCATACTTCATCTCTTCTCATGAGCAATTGACTAAGGAATTGGCTATTGATCAAGATTTGAGAGATTGACTTACAAGGAATTGTAATTCCATCACTTAAGATTGCCAAGGAGATCAATAAGTGCATTGATTGAGGAAAAGATGAAAATGAAATTGATCCGGAGAATGCAACATCTCCTGAGCCCAATGAACTCCCCATTTCTGATCTTACCCATTCTCTTTAATTTCTGTCATTTACTTTTATGAGCAATTACCCCATTCCCATTTAAGATTCTGCAATTTACTTTCCGTCATCTACATTCATCTCTTTATTTCTAGCATTTACTTTTCTGTTATTTACTTTCCCGCCATTTAATTTTCTGCAATTCTCAACCCAAATTCTGATTCACTCAACTAGAACATTCCTATAATTAAAGTTGCTTAATCAATCAATCCCTGTGGGATTCGACCTCACTCTATTGTGAGTTTTTACTTGACGACAAATTCGGTACACTTACCGAAGGAAATTTGTTATGAGACAAGTTTTCCGTGCATCAAGTTTATGGCGCCGTTGCCGAGGATTGATTGTGCATCAACAATGATTAAATTGGAAGATAACTAGATTGAGCATTTTTGTTTTGTTTGATTTAATTTTCTGTTTGAGTAATTTACTTTCAGTTTTAGTTAATTTCTTCCCTTCCTCCTACTTTTTCGTTTTTAGTTATTTACCATTCATTTCACTAACCCACTAACTATTTGATATATTGCATCACTGACACTAACAGTCATTCTGACAGAAATACTTTCTACATCTATTTTCATTGCTTGTACTTGTTAGTTGTATGACAGGGAGAAGAAGTGGGGCTTCAACTTCCTTTAATTCTGAACCTGAGAGGACCTTCTTTAGATTAAGGAGGGAAGCAAGAGGAAAAAGAGTAGTTGGTGCTGAGGAAGAGGAGGAATACTTTGAACCAAGCATGGAAGAAAACATGGAAAACCATCATGAAGAAGAGGCTCACAACCATGGCGGAGGAGGTCGAGCAAATCATGCTGGGGAGGATAGAAGAGTTTTAGGCTCTTACATCAATCCAAACCCAGGAAACTGTGGAAGTAGCATTCAAAAGCCAACCATCCATGCCAACAATTTTGAACTAAAACCACAGCTCATCACCCTTATTCAGAACAACTGTTCCTTCGGAGGAGGTGTCCAAGAAGACTGATGAGCGGATAATTTATACGCTTTTTGGCATTGTTTTTAGTAGAATCTAGTTACTTTTAGGGATGTTTTCATTAGTTTTTATGTTAAATTCACATTTTTGGACTTTACTATGAGTTTGTGTGTTTTTCTGTGATTTCAGGTATTTTCTGGCTGAAATTGAGGGACTTGAGCAAAAATCAGATTCAGAGGTTGAAGAAGGACTGCTGATGCTGTTGGATTCTGACCTCCCTGCACTCAAAATGGATTTTCTGGAGCTACAAAACTCAAAATGGCGCGCTTCCAATTGAGTTGGAAAGTAGACATCCAGGGCTTTCCAGCAATATATAATAGTCCATACTTGGCTCAAGTTTAGACGATGCAAACTGGCGTTCAACACCAGCACTCTGCCCAATTCTGGCGTCCAGCGCCAGAAACAAGTTGCAAAGTGGAGTTCAACGCCCAAAATGGCACAAAAGCTGGCGTTCAACTCCAAGAATGACCTCTCCACGTGTAGACTTCAAGCTCAGCCCAAGCACACACCAAGTGGGTCCCGGAAGTGGATTTATGCATCAATTACTTACTTCTGTAAACCCTAGTAGCTAGTTTATTATAAATAGGACTTTTTACTATTGTATTAGACATCTTTGGATTATAAACCCTATTGATCACGTATGGGAGGCTGGCCACTCAGCCATGCCTACCCTCTATTCACTTATGTATTTTCATACGGTAGAGTTTCTGCACTCCATAGAATAAGGTGTGGAGCTCTGCTGTTCCTCAAAGATTAATGCAAAGTACTACTGTTTTTCTATTCAATTCAACTTATTCCTCTTCTAAGATATTCATTCGCACTTCAACCTGAATGTGATGAACGTGACAATCATCATCATTCCCCATGAACACGTGCCTGACAACCACTTCCGTTCTACCTTCGATTGAATGATTATCTCTTAGATCTCTTAATCAGAATCTTCGTGGTGTAAGCTAGATTGATGGCGGCATTCATGAGAATCCGGAAAGTCTAAACCTTGTCTGTGGTATTCCGAGTAGGATTCAGGGATTGAATAACTGTGACGAGCTTCAAACTCGCGAGTGCTGGGCGTAGTGACAGACGCAAAAGGAGGGTGAATCCTATTCCAGCATGATCGAGAACCTCAGATGATTAGCCGTGCTGTGACAGAGTATTTGGACCATTTTCACAAGAGGATGGGATGTAACCATTGACAACGGTGATGCCCTTGCATAAAGCCAGCCATGGAAAGGAGTAAGACTGATTGGATGAAGACAGCGGGAAAGCAGAGATTCAGAGGAACGAAAGCATCTCTACACGCTTATCTGAAATTCTCACCAATGAATTACATAAGTATTTCTATCCTTATTTTATTATATTATTTTCGAAAACTCCATAACTATTTTATATCCTCCTGACTGAGATTTACAAGGTGATCATAGCTTGCTTCATACCAACAATCTCCGTGGGATCGACCCTTACTCACATAAGGTTTATTACTTGGACAACCCAGTGCACTTGCTGGTTAGTTGTATCAAAGTTGTGACAAATTATGAATTGAGACTAGAGCACCAAGTTTTTGGAGCCATTACCAGAGATCACAATTTCGTGCACAAAGTTTTTGGCGCCGTTGCCGGGGATTGTTCGAGTTTAGACAACTGACGGTTCATCTTGTTGCTCAGGTTGGGTAACTTTCTTTTCGTTTTCTTTTCAAAAAAATTTTTCAAAAATCTTTCAAAAATTTCTCATATGTTTTCGAAAAAAAAAAATAAATGTTTTCAAAAATATATTTTTCTTCAAAATTTTTTAGAATGAATTCTAGTGTTTCATGAAGCATGTTGAAGCCTGGCTGGCTGTAAAGCCATGTCTAATTCCTCTGTAGGGCATGTTAGGCGTGTCATGTCTAAGTTACATACTAAAGCCTGGCTAGCTATTAAGCCATGCCTTACCCTTTGATTGGAGCTTTAGACTAAAGAGCATAAGATTCCTGGAATTCATATTAAAAATTTTGGAAGCCTTATTTTTTTCTTTTTCAAAATGATTTTCGAAAAAAAAAATTTTTTAAAGAAAATACAAAAAAAATCATAAAATCATAAAAATCAGAAATATTTTTCATGTTTCTTGTTTGAGTCATGTGTCATGTTATAAGTTTGGTGTCAATTGCATATTCATTTTGTATTTTTCGAAAATTCATGCATTCATGGTGTTCTTCATGATCTTCAAGTTATTCTTGGTAAGTCTTCTTGTTTGATCTTGATGTTTTCTTGTTTTGTGTTGTATGGTGTTTTTCATATGCATTCTTGCATCCATAGAGTCTAAGCATCAAAGATTTCTAAGTTTGGTGTCTTGCATGTTTTCCTTGCATTAAAAATTTTTCAAAAATATGTTCTTGGTGTTCATCTTGACATTCATAGCATTCTTGCATGCATTCATTGTTTTGATCTAAAAATTTCATGCATTGCATCATTTCCATGTTTTTCTCTCTCATCATAAAAATTCAAAAAATCAAAAAAATATCTTACCCTTTTTCTCTCTTAAAATTTCAAAAATTAGATTTGACTTTCTCAAAAATTTTTAAAATCTAGTTATTTTTATGAGTCAAATCAAATTTTCAATTTAAAAATCTTATCTTTTTCAAAAATCAAATCTTTTTCATTTTTCTTAGTTATTTTCAAAAATTCTAAAAATATTTTTCAAAAATCTTTTTCTTATTTTTATATCAAATTTTCGAAAATAACAATAACAATTAATGTTTTGATTCAAAAATTTCAAGTTTGTTACTTGCTTGTTAAGAAAGATTCAAACTTTGAGTTCTAGAATCATATCTTGTGATTTCTTGTGAATCAAGTCATTAATTGTGATTTTAAAAATCAAATCTTTTTCAAAACTAATTTCAATCATATCTTTTCAAAAATATCGTCTTATTTTGTTTTTTTTTTTAAAAAATTTGATTTCAAAATATCTTTTCTAACTTCTTATCTTCTTATCTTTTCAAAATTTGTTTCAACTAACTAACTAACATTTTGTTTGTTTCTTATCTTTTTCAAAACTACCTAACTAACTCTCTCTCTCTAATTTTTGAAAATATCTTCCCTCTTTTTCAAAAATTCTTTTTAATTAACTAATTATTTTAATTTTTGATTTCAATTTTCGAAAACTACTAACCTTTTTCAAAAACTATTTTCAAAAATCACTAACTCTTTTTCAAAAAAATTATTTTCGAAATTTTCCCTCTCTCATCTTATTCTATTTATTTATTCATCCACTAACATCTCCTCCTCTCACCAAAAAAAATCCGAACTCCCTCTCTCTCTCTCTCTAAGTTCAGATTTTCTTCTTCTTTTCTTCTACTCACAGAAGGACCTCTATACTGTGGTATAAAGGATCCCTATTATTATTATTTTTTTTTCTGTGCCCTCTTCTTTGTCATATGAGCAGGAGCAAGGACAAGAATATTCTTGTTGAAGCAGATCCAGAACCTGAAAGGACTCTGAAGAGAAAACTAAGAGAAGCTAAATTACAGCAATCCAGAGAGAACCTTTCAGAAATTTTCGAACAGGAAGAGGAGATGGTAGCCGAAAATAATAATAATGCAAGGAGAATGCTTGGTGACTTTACTGCACCAAATTCCAATTTACATGGAAGAAGCATCTCCATTCCTGCTATTGGAGCAAACAATTTTGAGCTGAAACCTCAACTAGTTTCTCTGATGCAGCAGAACTGCAAGTTTCATGGACTTCCATCTGAAGATCCTTTTCAGTTCTTAACTGAATTCTTGCAGATCTGTGATACTGTTAAGAGTAATGGAGTAGATCCTGAAGTCTACAGGCTCATGCTTTTCCCTTTTGCTGTAAGAGACAGAGCTAGAGTGTGGTTGAACTCTCAACCCAAAGACAGCCTGAACTCTTGGGATAAGCTGGTCATGGCTTTCTTAGCCAAGTTCTTTCCTCCTCAAAAGCTGAGCAAGCTTAGAGTGGATGTTCAAACCTTCAGACAGAAGGAAGGTGAATCCCTCTATGAAGCTTGGGAAAGATACAAGCAGCTGGCCAAAAAGTGTCTTTCTGACATGCTTTCAGAATGGACCATCCTGGATATATTCTATGATGGTTTATCTGAGCTATCAAAGATGTCATTGGATACTTCTGCAGGTGGATCCATTCACCTAAAGAAAACGCCTGTAGAAGCTCAAGAACTCATTGACATGGTTGCTAATAACCAGTTCATGTACACTTCTGAGAGGAATCCTGTGATTAATGGGACGCCTATGAAGAAGGGAGTTCTTGAAATTGATACTCTGAATGCCATATTGGCTCAGAACAAAATATTGACTCAGCAAGTCAATATGATTTCTCAGAGTCTGAATGGAATGCAAGCTGCATCCAACAGTACTCAAGAGGCATCTTTTGAAGAAGAAGCTTATGATCCTGAGAACCCTGCAATAGCAGAGGTGAATTACTTAGGTGAACCTTATGGAAACACCTATAATCCATCATGGAGAAATCATCCAAATCTCTCATGGAAGGATCAACAAAAGCCTCAACAAGGCTTTAATAATGGTAGAAGATACAGGTTTAGCAATAGCAAGCATTTTCCATCATCCACTCAGCAACAGACAGAGAACTCTGAACAAAATACCTCTAAATTAGCAAACTTAGTCTCTGATCTGTCCAAGGCCACTGTAAGTTTCATGAATGAAACAAGGTCTTCCATTAGAAATTTGGAAGCACAAGTAGGCCAGCTGAGTAAAAGGATCACTGAAATCCCTCCTAGTACTCTCCCAAGCAATACAGAAGAAAATCCAAAAAGAGAGTGCAAGGCCATTAATTAATTACCATGGCTGAACCTGTAAGAGAAGAGGAGGACGTAAATCCCAAGGAGAAAGACCTCCTGGGACGTCCAGTGACCAATAAGGAGTTTCCCTTTGAGGAACCAAAGGAATCTGAGGCTCATCTAGAGACCATAGAGATTCCATTAAACCTCCTTATGCCATTCATGAGCTCTGATGAGTATTCCTCTTCTGAAGAGAATGAGGATGTTACTGAAGAGCAAGCTGCCAAGTTTCTTGGTGCAATCATGAAGCTGAATGCCAAATTATTTGGTATTGAGACTTGGGAAGATGAACCTCCCTTGTTCACCAATGAACTAAGTGATCTGGATCAACTGAGACTGCCTCAGAAGAAACAAGATCCTGGAAAGTTCTTAATACCTTGTACCATAGGCACCATGACCTTTGAGAAGGCTCTGTGTGACCTTGGTTCAGGGATAAACCTCATGCCCCTCTCTGTAATAGAGAAACTGGGAATCTTTGGGGTGCAAGCTGCTAAAATCTCATTAGAAATGGCAGACAATTCAAGAAAACAGGCTTATAGACAAGTAGAGGACGTGTTAGTAAAGGTTGAAGGCCTTTACATCCCTGCTGATTTCATAGTCCTAGATACTGGGAAGGATGAGGATGAATTCATCATCCTTGGAAGACCCTTCCTAGCCACAGCAAGAGCTGTGATTGATGTTGACAGAGGTGAATTAGTCCTTCAATTGAATGAGGACTCCCTTGTGTTTGCAACTCAAGGTCATCCTTCTATAAACATGGAGAGGAAGCATAAAAAGCTTCTCTCAAAACAGAGTCAACCAGAGCCCCCACAGTCAAACTCTAAGTTTGGTGTTGGGAGGCCACAACCAAACTCTAAGTTTGGTGTTGAACTCCCATATCCAAACTCTAAGTTTGGTGTTGGAGAGTCTCAACAATGCTCTGAACATCTGTGAGGCTCCATGAGAGCCCACTGTCAAGCTATTGACATTAAAGAAGCGATTGTTGGGAGGTAACCCAATTTTTATTTATCTAACTATATTTTTCTTAGTTATATGTCTTTATAGGTTCATGATCATGTGGAGTCACAAAATAAATATAAAAATTGAAAACGGAATAAAAAAACAGCAAAAGAAAAATCACACCCTGGAGGAAGACCTTACTGGCGTTTAAACGCTAGTAAGAAGCATGTTTTGGGCGTTCAACGCCAGAACAGAGTATGGTTCTGGCGCTGAACGCCAGAAATGGGCAGCATCTGGGCGTTTGAACGCCAGAAATGCACCCTGGAGAAGAGCTGGCACTGAACGCCCAGAACAAGCATGGTTCTGGCGTTCAACGCCAGAAATGGGCAACAAATGGGCGTTCAACGCCCAGAACAAGCACCAATCTGGCGCTGAACGCCCAGAGTTGTGTGCAAAGGCACTTTACATGCCTAATTTGGTGCAAGGTTGTAAATCCTTGAACACCACAGGATCTGTAGACCCCACAGGATCACCTCAGGATCTGTGGACCCCACAGGATCCCCACCTACCTCCACTTACTTCTTCTCACCCCTCTTTCACACAATCCCATAAACACTCTTCCCCAAAACCCTTCACCACTCACATCCATCCTACCTCATAAACTCCACCTACCTTCAAAATTCAAAATCAATTTCCCACCCAAACCCACCCTAAATGGCCGAACTTACCCCCCTCCCTTCCCTATATATAACCCTCCATTCTTCCTCATTTTCACACAACACAACCCTCTCTTCTCTTCTTGGCTGAAACACACCTCCCCCCTCTCCTCCATATTTTTTTCTTCTTCTTCATCTATTCTTTCTTCTCTTGCTCGAGGGCGAGCAAAATTCTATGTTTGGTATGGTAAAAGCATAAGCTTTTTGTTTTTCCATTATCATTGATGGCACCTAAGACCGGAGAATCCTCTAGAAAAGGGAAAGGGAAGACAAAACCTTCCACCTCCGAATCATGGGAGATGGAAAGGTTCATCTCCAAAGCCCATCAAGACCACTTTTATGATGTTGTGGCCAAGAAGAAGGTGATCCCCGAGGTCTCTTTCAAACTCAAGAAAAATGAGTATCCGGAGATCCGACATGAAATCCAAAGAAGAGGTTGGGAAGTTCTAACAAACCCCATCCAACAAGTCGGCATCCTAATGGTTCAAGAGTTCTATGCCAATGCATGGATCACTAGGAACCATGATCAAATTAAGAACCCGAATCCAAAGAATTATGTTACAATGGTTCAGGGAAAATACTTAGATTTTAGTCCAGAGAATGTGAGGTTGGCGTTTAACTTGCCTATGATGCAAGGAGATGCATGCCCCTACACTAGAAGGGTCAACTTTAATCAAAGGTTGGACTAAGTCCTCATGGACATATGTGTGGAAGGAGCTCAATGGAAGATTGACTCCAAAGGCAAGCTGGTTCAACTAAGAAGACTGGACCTTAAGCCTGTGGCTAAAGGATGGTTGGAGTTCATCCAACGCTCCATCATCCCCACTAGCAACCGATCTGAAGTTACTGTAGATCGGGCCATCATGATCCATAGCATCATGATTGGAGAGGAAGTAGAAGTTCATGAAGTCATCTCCCTTGAACTCTACAAAATAGCCGAAAAGCCCTCCTCTGGGGCAAGGCTAGCTTTTCCTCATCTTATTTGCCATCTATGTTACTCAGCTGGAGCTTTCATAGAAGGAGACATTCACATTGAGGAAGAGAAGCCCATCACTAAGAAAAAGATGGAGCAAGCAACAGAGCCCATTCATGGAGCTCAAGAGGCGCAGAAAGCTCATCACCATGAGATCCCGGAGATGCCTCAAATGCATTTTCCTCAACAAAACTATTGGGAGCAAATCAACACCTCCCTAGGAGAATTAAGTTCCAATATAGGACAACTAAGGGTGGAATATCAAGAGCACTCCATCATCCTTCATGAAATCAGAGAAGATCAAAAAGCAATGAGGGAGGAGCAACAAAGACAAGGAAGAGACATAGAAGAGCTCAAGGACATCATTGGTTCTTCAAGAAGGAAATGCCACCATCACTAAGGTGGACTCATTCCTTGTTCTTACATTCTCTGTTTTCGTTTTCTCTATGTTAAAGTGCTTATCTATGTCTGTGTCTTCATTACATGATCATTAGTAGTTAGTAACTATGTCTTAAAGTTATGAATGTCCTATGAATCCATCACCTCTCTTAAATGAAAAATGTTTTAATTCAAAAGAACAAGAAGTACATGAGTTTCGAATTTAACCTTGAACTTAGTTTAATTATATTGATGTGGTGACAATGCTTCTTGTTTTCTGAATGAATGCTTGAACAGTGCATATGTCTTTTGAAGTTGTTGTTTAAGAATGTTAAATATGTTGGCTCTTGAAAGAATGATGACAAGGAGACATGTTATTTGATAATCTGAAAAATCATAAAAATGATTCTTGAAGCAAGAAAAAGCAGCAAAGAGCAAAGCTTGCAGAAAAAAAAATAAAAAGAAAAAGAAAAAGCAAGCAGAAAAAGCCAAAAGCTCTTAAAACCAAGAGGCAAGAGCAAAAAGCCAATAACCCTTAAAACCAAAAGGCAAGGGTAACAAAAAGGATCCCCAGGCTTTGAGCATCAATGGATAGGAGGGCCTAAAGGAATAGAATCCTGGCCTAAGCGGCTAAACCAAGCTGTCCCTTACCATGTGCTTGTGGCGTGAAGGTGTCAAGTGAAAACTTGAGACTGAGCGGTTAAAGTCAAGGTCCAAACCAAAAAAAGAGTGTACTTAAGAACCTTGGATACCTCTAATTGGGGACTTTAGCAAAGCTGAGTCACAATCTGAAAAGGTTCACCCAATTATGTGTCTGTGGCATTTATGTATCCGGTGGTAATACTGGAAAACAAAGTGCTTAGGGCCACGGCCAAGACTCATAAAATAGCTGTGTTCAAGAATCATCATACTGAACTAGGAGAATCAATAACACTATCTGAACTCTGAGTTCCTATAGATGCCAATCATTCTGAACCTCAATGGATAAAGTGAGATGCCAAAACTATTCAAGAGGCAAAAAGCTACAAGTCCCGCTCATCTGATTGGAGCTATGTTTCATTGATAGTTTGGAATTTATAGTATATTCTCTTCTTTTTATCCTACTTGATTTTCAGTTACTTGGGGACAAGCAACAATTTAAGTTTGGTGTTGTGATGAGCGGATAATTTATACGCTTTTTGGCATTGTTTTTAGTATATTTTTAGTAGAATCTAGTTACTTTTAGGGATGTTTTCATTAGTTTCTATGTTAAATTCACATATCTGGACTTTACTATGAGTTTGTGTGTTTTTCTGTGATTTCAGGTATTTTCTGGCTGAAATTGAGGGACTTGAGCAAAAATCAGATTCAGAGGTTGAAGAAGGACTGCTGATGCTGTTGGATTCTGACCTCCCTGCACTCAAAATGGATTTTCTGGAGCTACAGAACTCAAAATGGCGCGCTTCTAATTGAGTTGGAAAGTAGACATCCAGGGATTTCCAGAAATATATAATAGTCCATACTTTGCCCAAGTTTAGATGACTCAAACTGGCGTTCAACGCCAGCTCTCTGCCCAATTCTGGCGTCCAACGCCAGAAACAAGTTGCAAAGTGGAGTTCAACGCCCAAAATGGCACAAAAGCTGGCGTTCAACTCCAAGAATGACCTCTCCACGTGTAGACTTCAAGCTCAGCCCAAGCACACACCAAGTGGGCCCCGGAAGTGGATTTATGCATCAATTACTTACTTCTGTAAACCCTAGTAGCTAGTTTATTATAAATAGGACTTTTTACTATTGTATTAGACATCTTTGGATTATATTTTGATCTATTGATCACGTATGGGAGGCTGGCCACTCGGCCATGCCTACCCTCTATTCACTTATGTATTTTCATACGGTAGAGTTTCTGCACTCCATAGATTAAGGTGTGGAGCTCTGCTGTTCCTTAAAGATTAATGCAAAGTACTACTGTTTTTCTATTCAATTCAACTTATTCCGCTTCTAAGATATTCATTCGCACTTCAACCAAAATGTGATGAACGTGACAATCATCATCATTCCCCATGAACGCGTGCCTGACAACCACTTCCGTTCTACCATCGATTGAATGATTATCTCTTAGATCTCTTAATCAGAATCTTCGTGGTGTAAGCTAGATTGATAGCGGCATTCATGAGAATCCAGAAAGTCTAAACCTTGTCTGTGGTATTCCGAGTAGGATTCAGGGATTGAATGACTGTGACGAGCTTCAAACTCGCGAGTGCTGGGCATAGTGACAGACGCAAAAGGAGGGTGAATCCTATTCCAGCATGATCGAGAACCTCAGATGATTAGCCGTGTTGTGACAGAGCATTTGGACCATTTTCACAAGAGGATGGGATGTAACCATTGACAACGGTGATGCCCTTGCATAAAGCCAGCCATGGAAAGGAGTAAGACTGATTGGATGAAGACAGTGGGAAAGCAGAGATTCAGATGAACGAAAGCATCTCTACACGCTTATCTGAAATTCTCACCAATGAATTACATAAGTATTTCTATCCTTATTTTATTATATTATTTTTGAAAACTCCATAACTATTTTATATCCGCCTGACTGAGATTTACAAGGTGACCATAGCTTGCTTCATACCAACAATCTCCGTGGGATCGACCCTTACTCACGTAAGGTTTATTACTTGGACGACCCAGTGCACTTGCTGGTTAGTTGTATCGAAGTTGTGACAAATTATGAATTGAGACTAGAGCACCATGTTTTTGGAGCCATTACCAGAGATCACAATTTCGTGCACCAAAGACCCCAATCAACATCTAACCACCTTCCTGAGAATATGTGACACAGTGAAGTCTAATGGTGTTCATCCTGACACCTATAGACTGCTCTTATTTCCATTCTCACTCAAGGACAAGGCAGCCAAGTGGCTGGAGTCTTTCCCGATGGAGAGCTTGACAACCTGGGAAGATGTGGTGAACAAATTCTTAGCAAGATTTTACCCTCCTCAACGAATTAATAGGCTGAGAGCTGAGGTCCAAACTTTCAGGCAACAAGATGGTGAGACTCTTTATGAAGCATGGGAGAGGTTTAAGGACCTAACAAGGAGGTGCCCACCAGATATGTTCAACAAATGGGTGCAGCTGCACATTTTCTATGAAGGCCTGTCATATGAATCAAAGAAGGCAGTAGACCATTCATCCGGAGGATCTTTGAACAAGAAGAAGACCATTGAGGAAGCCATAGATGTCATTGAAACAGTAGCAGAGAATGATTATTTCTATGCTTCTGAAAGAGGCAACACTAGAGGAGTAATGGAGCTAAACAATGTAGATGCTCTGCTAGCCCAAAACAAGCTTATTCCCCAGCAGTTGGCTGACCTCACCAAGAAGATGGAGAGGAACCAAGTAGTAGTAATCACTACCTCATCAACAACCCAAGAAGGAGTGAATGAAGAAGCAGAGGGTAGTCAGGAGCAAGCTAACTACATTGGGAATTCACCTAGGCAAAACCATGATCCATACTCCAAGACCTACAACCCTGGATGGAAGAATCACCCAAACTTTGGGTGGGAAAATCAACAAGACCAAGGCCTAGATCAAAGACGTTCAAATCCCAACAACAATGCAGCCCACCAACATTTCACATCTAGACCATATCAACACCCCCATAACAACACCTCTCCACATTCATATCAAAACCAAAATAACTTACCTAATCCTTCCACCTCTAATCCCAATCTACCATCATTTGATGATAGACTCTCAAGGATTGAGAATCTACTTGAAGGCATAGGCAAAGAGATTCAAGACAACAAGGCATTCAAGGAGGAAGTGCGAGCAAATTTTAAGAACCAAGGAGATACAATCAAGAGATTGGAATCTCAAGTGGGGTATCTCTCTGAGTAGATTCCCAAACCCACAGATGGATTCCCAAGTGATACAGAGAAGAATTCGAGAGGTGAAACAAAGAAAGTAAGATGGAAAGATTGCAAGATGGTCACTATAAGTGATAAGGAGACTGAGGACAAGCCAAACAAGTCGACAGAACAACTTGGAGATACCTCAGCAGAGAAGGAGGAAAAAGATTACCAAGAACCAGAAATCTCAAAACAGGAGCTGCTGAGACTCTATGCACCTTTTCCCCAACTGCTCAATGGTGCTGTGGAGAAGAGAATATACTCAAGGTTTCTAGATTTGTTTGCATCTCTGCAAGTATATGAAGGAGCTGCTTCCCAGAAAAAGCTCACTCAAGGGAGGCCAAACTATAGTGATAAACAAGGAGTACAGTGCCCTCATTCAACCACAGTTGCCTACAAAAAAAAAGATCCAGGGAGTTTTCATGTCCCCTGTGCCATAGGAGAAACAATGTTTGATAAAGCACTCTGCGATTTGGGAGCAAGCATCAACTTAATGCCCTTATCCCTGGTAAAGAGGCTGAAGATCAATGAGATAATGCCCACAGATGTAGTCATCAGGCTGGCAGACAAAACTCAAAAACAAGTAATAGGAGTGGTGGAAAATGTGTTGGTAAAGGTTGGGAAATACTTTCTTCCCACAGACTTTGTCATTCTGGACATGGAAGAGAGTCACACTCACCCAATCATATTGGGAAGACCATTCCTAGCTACAGCCAGAGCACTCATAGATGTGGAGTGAGGGGAGCTAATATTGAGGATCCATGATGAACGACTCAGCTTTAATGTATTCAAACTCTCACAAGAAGCAGACCAAGAGAACAAAGAACCAAGCAAATATCATAATGACATACTGAAAGAGGAAGCAAGCAATGAAGCACAACCAGCCCAGCTGGGAAAGCCCTTGCTTGATGAACAAGGAAATAAGCAGTTGTCACAGCTCAAGGAAAAGCTGGAGGAACCTAAACCACCAGAGACATGTGAAGACAACAACAAAATTCCCTTAGAAGAAGAAGTCACAAAGAGCAAGGCAACATCAAAAGGGACAAAGAAGAAGGTACCAAGGGGGTGGAGGAACAAGAAGATCCCTACGGAAGACTTCTCTCCAGGGGATAAAGTGATCTCAGCTTACTTCCTAGATATCCCCCCTAATCTCCCCACTGTACCATCTCAGTTACCTAAGGTCTTCACTATCAACAGAGTTCTCTCCTTGGAACATATAGAGATCATTGATACAACCAATGGATATAAGTCCACAGCAAGAGGGGAGGACTTTAAGCATTACCAACCACCCTGATGAGGGAGAAACGTCAAGCTAGTGGCGCTAAAGAAGCGCTTTATGGGAGGCAACCCATGTTTTATATGCTTTTAGAAAATAGTGAATAAGTCAATATTCATGAATTCCAACCCAGACTTGACAAACACTTGGTGAAATCCTTAATAAGTAGTATATAGTGAAGAACAAGTTTGGTGTTCAAAGCATGCCAAGAAAGCATGAATGCAACTGAAAGCATGCTAGTCTTGGAGCTTTGAACAGAACTTTTCATCACGGTGCTCCAAACTAAGTTTGGTGTCACCCCATGGTGCCACCAATGTGCATATAAGGATACACAGTTAGTTAGTTAATTGGAGTTCATGAATAAACAAAATCTTTTCTTCTTTTTATTATTCTAGCCGTAAAGTTTAACTTGTTTTTTTTATGATATTAATTCTTACTTTTCTTATTTGATCTTTATAGGGAAAGGAGAGGAGCATTGAAGGAGATTGATTGGACAATTAAATGAGAAAGGTTCGGCCACTTCATGAGGAGAAACTACACACTTGTCTCAAGAAGGAATGCATTGGAAAATGTTGCCATGCAACATTGAAGAAAGGAGACTCTTGAAGACCGAACCAATAACCCTCATAAAGTTATGATCCTTGTCCTTTCTCCATGCACAATCCTAACTGTCCATCAAGCAACCATTCCATCAATCCACACCCTCCACTCACTCATAATCTCCCTATATAAATGAGTTCTAGTGCATACTTACCCCTCACATTCAAATTCCCACTCTCCACACTTCACACTTTCGACATCCAAAACCCCTTCATCACACCTCGTCTTAACCAACCAAATTCCTCATCTATCCTTACCTTCCAATCCCCTCACACAGCAACTCAAATTCATGGCATCATCAAGTTCCAAGAGGCAAAAGAGGAAGGAACCAATGGAGAACGTTCCTTTCGATGAGAAGAGATTCAAAATTGCCTTCCATGAACAAGATTTTGAAAGGATCAAGATCAAGAAGATACTACCTGAGTTAACCTTCCAAATCAATGAAGACGAGTGCCCACAGATTCGAGAGAAAATTGAACAAAGAGGGTGGCAAAGGCTCACTAATCCAGAGGGGAAGATCAATGCAAACCTCATCAAAGAGTTCTACGCAAATGTGGTTAGAGAAGACAAAACCAGGGCCCCAACTTTCAAAAGCTATGTAAGAGGAAAGGAGGTAGACTTCAGCCCAAATGCTATAACAAGAACTCTTCACTTGACATTTTGATGAGCCCAGTTATCATGCAAGGATAAGTAAGAGCCCTGACAATGATGAGCTCACAGAAATCATGACTAACATCTGTGTCATAGCAGCTGATTGGGAGAGGTATGCAGATGGAAGACCCCAGTTCATCAAGAGGGGAGACCTTAGCCCGGAAGCCAAAGGGTGGTTTGAACTCGTAAGGAGGTCCATCCTCCCAGCTGCAAATAATTCAGAGGTTAATATTAATCGAGCGACTATGGTACATTGCCTAGTACAGGATGGAGAAATTAATGTGCATGAACTCATAGCTGAGGGGATTCAAGAGTCAGCTGAGAAGGCTGATTCAGGTGCCAGGCTTTGGTACCCCAGCACTATTCTCAGACTATGTACAAAGGCTAAGGTGGTCTTCGAGGATAGCAATCCAGACTGGGTGAACCCTGGGAGGCTAGTTACAATCCAGTGTCTTGTCTATACTACACCTGCTCAGCAACAAATAAGGCCACAAATAGGGAAGCTAAAAGTGAAAGAAGGAGCCCACCAAGAGGAGCCTCATCAAGAAGAATATCAACAAGAAGAGCATCATGACCCAGCCAACTTGAATATGAATCACCTTCTAAGGGCCATTGAAGATCTGGGGATAAGACATATGGAAGGACAAGAGCAAATACTAAACCTTCAGTCCAACTGGATGAGCCAACAAGAAGAGTGGCAGAAACAACAAATGGAGCAGCAACAGGAACAATACTCCCAGCTCACTCAAGCCATCCACCAAGTTACTGAGAGGCAAGAACGTCAAGATAAGCATTTGCAGGAACTCAATTAGTGGCAAATAGCTCAGATGAAAGCATTCAATGAGTTCACTGTACTTAATGAAGGACGGCAACTACATAGGGAGGAGTTCAACGTAAACACTCAAGCCAAGTTGAACTACATGTCTAGTAATATGCATCATCTACACTATGCCATCCCTACATATGATGAGGTCCAAAAATATTTTGTTGAACAAGAAGAGAGGAAGGTGAAACAGCAGAAGGAAATACTCAAGAAGAAGATGGAAGATGGTTGTTTCTGGAAGAAGCTGATTGGAAAAAGCAAAGGGAGTGGGAGTACGAGCAATCAAGAGGGACACAAGGAGGACAAGCAAGGAGGAGAGCATGGGCAACCACATGAGTAAAAGGTGGTGGAGTTCCTTCTTTGGTCCATCTTTCTCTATGCTTTAAATAAGGAAGATCTTGTATGAAATAGAACATGCTTCCATAGTAGTTTGAACCTTTTTAAATTCTGTCTTTTAAGTTTTTTTTTGAATAGGTCTATGTTTGCTAGTCTTTATGTTACTGCATCATCTCTTTACTAACTTGTATGCTTGTCCCTTTGAATCAAATGAAAAAGAGAATGAGTGTTTCAAAAGACCAGAGAGGAGTTCATACTATGGAGTAAGTTCATGAGTTTATGGTATAGTCATAAGTTAGCTAAGTTGGTTCAACCACCAGGTGGGAGGACAACTATCTGTCATGAATACTATGCTTGAGACACACCCCATGAGACTAGTTAAATAAGAAGATCCTAATAAGAAAAAGGGAAAGAACAAATAAAGGTTGAAAAATAAAAGAAAAAAGCGTAAGCAATAAGGCTAGGCACCAATGGTTTTAATCTTGAGGCATGTGTCTGTGGTGCTCCTGTGTGAGGGATCTACTTGGATGAATAAGCTCTTAGGGGTGCCTTATCACTTGGTAACTTAGGTTAACTAACTCGGGATTATCAGCTGAAAGTCCACTATCAAGAGTAACCTTCACTACAGAGCATTTAGTAACCCAAAGAGGTGCTGGACACCAAGGTCTCAAGAGAAGAAAATAAATAAACTATATGCCTGTGGTGTGTATGTATGGGGGAAAGAGACTTGAGGGAGTAAGTCCGTAGGGGTGTCTTAACACCTAGCACGTTGAACCAACTGGTTCGGGAGTGTTGGCTGAAAGCTTATCTTAAAGAGTCGCCCCCTTACAGAGCACTTAGCCTAAGAACACAAATAAGCCCTGAAATAACAATAAAAGGATTAATGAATAAAAGTCTCATGGGATGCAATCACAGTGAGTATTCTAGGACATGATAAAGGTCTGAAAGCCAGTAAAGGAATGAATCTAAGTTGCTATGCATGAAACCACCATAAAACCAGGGACATGACCTCCATAAGAATGACTCATTTCTCTTGGCATTCCATTCATCATTCTCTTGTTCCAGTACTTGCTTAGGGACAAGCAAGCTTTAAGTTTGGTGTTGTGATGCCAGGACATTTTGGCCAGTTTCACTGACCTTTTCTTTACTGTTTTTAGGGTAGTTTCATGCATTTCCTTAGAAAATAAGCTAGTTTTGGGTAGATATTCACTTACATTTTGATTCAAGCATACATTGTGCACTTTACATGATTTCATGAGGATTTTGCATGAATTTGATGACAAATTGGATGTTGTATTTCCCATGACTTGGACTAGAACTTTGATGCACTCTATTGCTTGATTTCAGGACAAAGGAAGCAAGGAAGAACCACGTTAGCAGCCACGTTAATCTAATTAACGTAACTCTTAATGTGGAATGGGAGTAACTTGCAAAGTTAATGAGAAAAGTAATCGCCAATAACGCTCTCGAAGCCATCATTGCCCACGTTAAGAGTCACGTTAACTAAGTTAACGTGAACTCTAACGTGGAGGAAAGGAAATGGAGCCAACGTTAGTGACACTTACCTTTGTCACTAACGTTGGACCAAGCTCATAAGTGGCCACGTTAAGAGCCACGTTAACTTAGTTAACGTGGCCTCTAACGTTAAGAAGTAAAGGGGAAGCCAACATTAGTGACATTCAACTTTGTCACTAACGTTGGCCAAGTCACAATAAGCCACGTTAACTCCCACGTTAACCTAGTTAACGTGGAAGCTAATGTGAAGAAGGAAGGTGATCGCCAACGTTAATGACACCTAACATTGTCACTAACGTTGGAAGGAGCCCACACAAGCCACAATGAGCCACGTTAACTCCCACGTTAACTTAGTTAACGTGAAAGCTAACGTGAGGAGGAAAGATGATGAGCCAACGTTAGTGACATTCACCTTTGTCACTAACGTTGGAGATGGCTAGCACAGCCACGTTAAAGGCCACGTTAACCTAGTTAACGTGGACTCTAACGTGGGAGCTAGGGGCACATTGGAACGTTAGTGACAAAGGTAAGTATCACTAACATTCTCGAAGGTTGGCAAGCCTACGTTAAGGAGCCACGTTAACTAAAGTTAACGTGGACTCTAACGTAGGGAAGGAGGAGACTTCTCAACGTTATTGGGAAAGGTAAGTCCCAATAACGTGTGCAAAGGACAAAGAGGCAACGTTAGTAACAACGTTTGTGCCACTAACGTTGGAGTTAACGTGGCTCTTACTTTGCTGAGGAACGTTAGTGAAAAAGGTGATTGTCACTAACGTTCTCGAACCCACATTTCCACTTAAACGTTAACACCACTAACGTCCTGAGCTAAAGTGTCTGCCCACTTCACACTTTCTCTCTGCAAGTAAAACTAGGCCCAATGAAGAAGATAACTGCTTCAAACTCAAAATCCAAAGGCCCATACCCAAGACTTGAAGAGCCAACTAGAAGATCAGAAGAGTAGTATATATAGGAGTAGCTTTGAATTAAAAGGGAGTTGGAAAATATAGGGAGCCTCTTGGCATAGAACTACTCTCTGTATTTTACTTTCTTTGCACTTCTAGTTTCATCATTATTCTCCATCTTTGTTTTCATTTTCCAGAGCTATGAATAACTAAACCCCTTTCATTGGGTTAGGGAGCTCTGTTGTAATTTGATGGATCAATACTAGTTTTCATTATTCTTCTTCTATCTTTTCTCTTGATTTTACTTGAAAGCTTTCGATCTTCATCCAATTGGGTAGTTATCTTGGAAAAGAAGCTATTCAAACTTGGATCTCTTCTGAACCTTGAAAGAGGAATGAAGAGATCATGCTAGAAATGCTTTCTCATGCTGGACCAAATTGGGTTTGGATGGATATGTGACTATAATCCTCTCAACACTTGATTTGGGAAATGCATGTGGTATAATCAGTAACCATACTTCATCTCTTCTCATGAGCAATTGACCAAGGAATTGGCTATTGATCAAGATTTGAGAGATTGAATTACAAGGAATTGTAATTCGATCACTTAAGATTGCCAAGGAGATCAATGAGTGCATTGATTGAGGAAGAGATGAAAATGAAATTGATCCGGAGAATGCAACATCTCCTGAGCCCAATGAACTCCCCATTTCTGATTTTACCCATTCTCTTTAATTTCTGTCATTTACTTTTATGAGCAATTACCCCATTCCCATTTAAGATTCTGCAATTTACTTTCCGTCATCTACATTCAGCTCTTTATTTCTAGCATTTACTTTTCTGTTATTTACTTTTCCGCCATTTAATTTTCTGTAATTCTCAACCCAAATTCTGATTCACTCAACTAGAACATTCCTCTAATTAAAGTTACTTGATCAATCAATCCCTGTGGGATTCGACCTCACTATATTGTGAGTTTTTACTTGACGAGAAATTTGGTACACTTGCCGAAGGAAATTTGTTATGAGACAAGTTTTCCATGCATCACTCGTCTTTCAAAAAATTCTCTGGACTTTTGAAGGAGATCCTCTGAAGGTTGAGAGTAATTATGTGGACATGAACGTGTTGTAGTGAAGCTGTTTTGAGGGTTATGGAGTGAATTTTGTCAGTTGTGGAATGAATTATGTGGTTGGTGAGATGAGTTGTATAGATCTTGGAGAAAACTGTGTGTTGAGGCATAATCAAGAGATGATGTCTCTTGCTGAGTGTCATATGGAGCACCAGAATTCCCTTCCCAGCCATAGTTAGTGTTAGCATCACAACAGTATGATTTACTAGATTTACTTTGTGGCTCTGGGAGGAAATTCCTTTCACTTGATTGTTCACACTCTTGTTGATATGCACAGACACCATGAGAAAAATGACATGAATCATTTGGTGGTTTTGGATCATATCTCGTGTGAATTGCTTCATCATCTATCATTTCTTGGTGATATTCCCAGCCACCATTAGAATAATGACTCGAATCATTTTGTGGTGGTGGGAGATATCCCATATGATTCTCTTGCTCATCTTGTGGTTTTGAAGCATATCTCCATTGAGTGGAGTGCTCAGAATTTGTATTTTCTTGGTAATATTCCCAGCCACCATTAGAATAATCAATTGGTGATGGTAGGTAATATCCCATAAGATTTGTTTGATCACAAGATTAGTTGAACTCCATTTGAATTTTGTAAAACACAACACCAATGAAAATTGAAATTACTCATATCAGAGATGAGAATTTCTTAGTGAGGCAAAAACACAAACACCATGGTTTCAATTTAAAATAGAGAACAAAAATAAAAAAATGCTTGATCTAGACTTCTCACCCACTTAATCATTGTCGATCTAATCAATCCCCGACAACGGTGCCAAAAACTTGATGGGTTGAAATCGGAATTCCAACACCAAAACTCACCGACAAGTGTACCAGGTTGCATCAAGTAGTAAAAATCACTTAGAGTGAGGTCAATCTCATAGGGATTGATGAATCAAGCAACTTTAGTGAGTGATTAGTCTAGTCAAGCTAGCATTGGTTAATTGGATGAAATTGAAGCAACAGAACACAAATTGCAGGAATTGTAAAATGCAGAAGGTAAATGGCAGAATCTTAGAGAGCAAGGAATATAAATTGACAGAATCTTAAATGACAAGAAAGGTAAATTGCATGAAATGTAAAGGGGGCTGGGTGCTGGAAATTAAAGAGGCTGAAAATCAAAGCTCAGGACAATTGCAGGAATTGTAAATTGCAGGAAATGTAAATCAAGCTCACAGCAAACTCAAATGTAAATTGCAGAGGAATTAAATTGCATAAAAGTAAATTGAGAGCAATGGAAACAGAAAGCAATCGGAACAAAAGATTAAAATCAAGCTCAATGTAAATGAATTATAAAATTGCAGAAGAGGGAAATTGGAGTAGAAGATTGCAGGAATTGAAATTTTGCATAAACTGAATTCAAGATTTAAAAATAGAAAGTGCAGAAAAATTAAAAGTGTTTCAAAGAGGATTTTCTATTCTACACTACTCCTAATGCTCTCTAGTAGAGCCAGCCTCCTTTTTTCTAAAATGGAATAGATGCCTTTATATAGGCATTTTACAAAATGAAAAATGAAATTGAAATTGAAAACAAATTATAATTAAATGAAATTTCTAATCAAGCTTGTTCTTGTGCCTTTGAGTGATGATATGGCCTTTGCTTGCTTTGGATTTGAAGAGAGATGGGTCCGGTTGGCCTTGGTTCAATTGGTTTGGAGCATGGGTCAAGGTTGCTTGGTTCAAGTTGGTTTGAGGCATGGGGCAGCTCCCAGTGAAGTGCTCAGTTAAGTAATGCAACGTAGCGCTACTTGAAACCTTGCCTAGTGCTCACTTATTGAGCGCTCAGTTCACTCATTGAGCACTACCTAGTGCATAGGATGGCCTCCCAAGTGTGAAAGTCACGAAAAAGTTAAAAGAAGTAACGTAGCGCTACACAGGATGCCTTGGTTCCCCTCTTCGATCTTTGGTTGCTTCATTTTGTGAGCGCTATACTTGATTTTTGGGTCTTAAAGATGCCTTTCACTTGTGCTTCAATTTCATGTCAAATATGGATTGCTATATATCGTTGGAAAGCTCTGAATGTCAGCTTTTTAATGCAAGTAGAAGCACATCAATTGGATATCTGTAGCTCAAGTTATGGCCCTTTGAAGGAGGCGTGGTCATGCTGTCACAAGGCTAGAAAAAAACCCGAAAAAGTTAACAATTTTAACGTAGCGGTCCCTGTAATTGAGCGCTAGCCTTTGTTTCCTTCATTCATGGTCATGGGCCACACTTTTGAAAGCGTGGCCTAAGGCATCAAAGTGTGGTCCAACTTCAAAGTGTGCTTCAAAACTCTTTTTTTTTTCTCCTTTTTAGCTTATTTTGTGCTTTTTTGCTTCTTTTTCTTCTTATTTACTACAAAGTTTTTCAAATCAAAAGATAAAAAAATATACCATTTAAGCATAAAAGAATGCAATATTTAAGCACTAATTATCAATTTCTTGTATGAAAAAGTATAGAAAAACGTGACATGATGACATGTCATCAGCTATGAGAGCTTGGAGGGTAGAAGTAAGACCGGTAAGACTAGAGGTAAGTGTAGTTTAAAGTTCTTTTTGTCCTTGGAGAATGGAACGGAGTGTTTTATCTTGATTGGAGGAAGGGGAAGGGTAGGTGATTTGAGGGGCTTGTGGTTAGTTGGGTTGAGGTGCTTGCCTTTGATGAGGCGGTTGGTAGGTTTGGTAGTTTCTTCCTTAGTTTGGTTGTTGATATGGAGGGTTTTGTGAGTATCGATTTTATGGATTGTTGTTGTTCCACCTTTGATTTCCTCCATTGTCCCTACCTCCTTGGTTATAATTATCCCACCATCCTTGGTTGGAATTGTCTTGCCAACCATGATTATAGTTGTTACCCCCTTGATTGTAATTGCCTCATTGTTGAGGATATCCTTGATTGTAGTTGCTTCCTTGTTGAGGATATCCTTGGTTGGGATGGTTGTAGTAGGCATTAGTAGCCACTATGGTGTTGTCCTCTTGGAGGCTCGGACATTCATCCGTGTAATGGGATTAGCAAGAGCAAATACCGCACACTCTTTGGGAAACCAATTGTTGACTTTGTTGTTGATGAGGAGGTTGAGGTTGTTGTTGATGAAGTGGAGGTTGTTGTTGATTTATTTGGAGTTGCTTTAGAATACATGTCATCTTGCCCAAAGTTTTAGTAAGGGCAGCGGTCTCACCACTAAAATAAACTTTATTTACGGCTCTAGGATGATTGTTCCTTTGTCTAGCATGTAAGGTGGACTCGGCCAAATCGGTGATCAATTGCCATGCCTCTTCTACCATTCTATATTTTGTCAAGGAACCATTGCTTGAAGCATCTAGAAGGATCTTGTCTTGCGGTTTCATTCCTTGGCAAAAATAGCTAATCAACATTAGAGTGTCAATCATATGGTTGGGGTATGAGTCAAGAAGCTTTCGGAACCGTTTCTAATACTCATATAGAGTTTCCAATTCACCTTGGACAATGCATGAAATTTCTTTCCGTAACTTATCGATCACCGCCGCAGGAAAGAATTTGTCTAAGAACTCCCTTCTAAGCAAGTCCCAATCGCTAACAATCTCACTGGGCAAAGAATAGAACCACTCATTTGCTCTTCCTTCGAAAGAGAAAGGAAAAGCATACAACCAAACTGCAACTTCACTAGAGCCTTCCCGCCTAGTAGTAGAACATACACCTTGGAAGTCCTTAAGGTGTCTAATAGGATCTTGAGCGGGAAGTCCTTGGTACTTAGGAAGAAGATTGATCAAAGCAGTTTTGAGCTCAAAATTAGCATTCAAGTCCAGATGGCGCACTTGAGTAGGTTGAAGAACATAGTCCGGAGCACCGGCTTCCTTAAGAGTGACTCGTCTTGGAGTGGCCATAGTGTCCGTACTTAGATCAATAGAAGAGTTATTAGTAGGGGTGAGAATTTGAATTCCTATCATCATAATCTCCATCAATTGTGACAATAATTACTTATTGCTTCACTTAGTCAACCTCTAACTATAAAAAAAAGTCAAGTGAGGGTAATCAATTTGAGTTCACAGGTCCTAGTCAAACCCTAGGAAAGTCTAGCTTTAGTGACATGCAAATCAATTAGCAATTTCCAATTGATAATCAACAAAGGACATTAATAATTCAAGTGTCTCCAATATCTCAACCCCCAAGCCAAGAATGAAAAGTCTACTCCATAGCTAAAGTTGACATTTTCTCTAGAGAAGAAACTTCAAATCAAAGATATCCACTACAAGAGATTAACAACAATCAAACAATTGACAACAATAAACATAAAATTCCTCAATGCATTAATGGAAATCAAAGTAACAAGATCCAATTATAAGATCCAAAGTAAATTGAGCAACAAGAACACTAAATTGAGAATAGAAGAATTAGATCTACATCTTGAAGCAATGTAGAATTGAATTGACAATAGATCTCACCAATGGATCCAAGAGAATTCCAAATTGAGAAGCAAAAGCCTAGAGAGAAGCTAGAGTTTCTCTCTCTAAAAATGTAACTTCCAAAACCAACTAAAAATATCTAAAAGTGTGAATGAATGTCAATTCCCTCATCCCTTGGTCCTCTTAAGCCTTTTTGCGCCAAAGTTGGTTTAGATTGGGCCCCACAGCCTCTGTGAATTCGCCAAGCACGATTTCACTTAAAAATCACGTGCGAGCACCGACGCGTACGCGTACAGCATGTGTGTGCGTCCCTTGAGTTTTACGACCCACGCGCATGTGTAAATCATGCTCGCACGTCCATGACGTTCTTGCCCAACCATGTGAATGCGCCGGCTTCTAGCCTTGGCTTCTTCGCGCCGATCCTAGCAGCAAGCATCCACGCGTACGCGTAAGGCACGCGTATGCGTCACTGCTCAAGCTCCAAAGCTCTATTTTCCATGCTCCTTCCATTTATGCATGCTTCCTTCCTCTCTTCTAGGCCATCCTTGCCCTATAAACTCTGAAATCACTTAACAAACAGATCACGGTATCGAATGGTAATAGAAGAGGATTAAAATATGGCATATTTAGTGTAAAAGAAGCATGTTTTCAACTATGAAGTAAAATTGGGAAGGAAACACAAAACCATGCATTATGTATGAATAAGTGTGATAGAAAATTGATAAAACCCCCATAATCCATACAAGATAAACCCTAAAAATGAGGTTTATCAAAGAAAAGGGGAAAATAATTTTTATACAAGGCACTTAAAGGCAAAACGCTGGGGGCAAATTCTGGGCTTCTCAGGCCCAAATCCAACTCACTTCTAAAGCTATTAAACCCAAGGATTGAAGAGTGATGAGACACTTAGACATCTAGTTAGTTAGAGTTTAGTTTTATCATGCTTTAGTTAGTTTCTAGAGAGAGAAGCTCTCTCTTCTCTCTAGAATTAGGATTAGGTTAATCTCTTCTTAGATCTTGGCTTTAATTCTTGTATTCATATACTTTCCTTTTCAATTTCTTGTTGCTACCTCTTGTTCTTTAACTCTTTTGTTGTGATCTCCTTTATTTTGTATACTTTATTGTTGATACACTCTTGTTCCTTTTATTTTCCTTTAATGCAATTTGAGGTAATTCATGTCAATTGTGCGTTCTTTGATTATTGTTGTTAATTCTTTGCAATTAGTAGTTGTTAGATTTTATTCTTGTTGTCAATTTATCATGCTTTCCTTTTATGCCTTCCAAGTGTTTGACAAAATACTTGGAAGGATGTTTGAGTAGAATTTTATGTTCTTGGCTTGAGATGGTAACTTAGGAACTCTTGAGTTACTAATGTCCAAGTAATTGATAATTGGTAGCCATTGATTCTAGCTCTCATTAATTCAATTAGTGAATAGCTAGGACTTATGGACTTGGATTGATATAGCTTATTTGACTTTCCTTTACTTGTTAGAGGATGACTTAATGGGATTAATCCTTGCAATTATCATATTGTGGTTAGTGATAAGGATAGAGATCCTTGACCACCAAACCTTGCCAAGACCTTTTTATCATTTGAATTTCATTGTCATTTACTTTTCTTGTTTCTTATCCAAAACCCCAAAATATACATGTCCATAACCAATAACAAGAGCACTACCCTACAATTCCTTTGAGAGATGACCTGAGGTTTAAATACTTCGGTTATTAGTTTTATTAGGGGTTCGTATTTGTGACAAACAAATGTTTGAATGAAGGAATTGTTTGTTGTTTTGATGAGAGATTTCTTGCAGGTATAGAATTCATTAATGAAATTTTGTCGTGAGTATAGTCTAAACCGACAAGCAATTCTGCAACAAACAAAGATATTATGTCACTACAATCCAAAATCAATAACCGAGAGTATTAGTCCTGAGTCGTTCTCCCTAGGAGTTGCTCTAAGATTCACATCATTGGTTAGAAGTTGTCTTGGTATTTTGGAGTTTAATGCAAGAAAGAAACAAGCTAATAGTGTGAATGACAATCAAGCAATGTAAAAGCCTTGGCTAGGGGTGAGAATTGGAATTCCTATCATCATAATCTCCATCAATTGTGATAATAATTAGTTATTACTTCACTTATTCAACCTCTAACTATGAAGGAAAGTCAAGTGAGGGTAATCAATTTGAGTTCACAAGTCCTAGTCAAATCCTAGGAAAGTCTAGCTTTAGTGACATTCAAATCAATTAGCAATTTCTAATTGATAATCAACAAAAGACATTGATAATTCAAATGTCTCCAATATCTCAACCCCCAAGCCAAGAATGAAAAGTTTACTCCATAGCTAAAGTTGACATTTTCTCAAACACTTGGAGAGCAAGAGTGAAAGGCATTGTAAAATTGAGAAGAAACTTCAAATCAAAGATATCCACTACAAGAGATTAACAACAATCAAACAATTGACAACAATGAACATAAAATTCCTCAATGCATTAATGGAAATCAAAGTAACAAGATCCAAATCTAAGATCTAAAGTAAATTGAGCAATAAGAACACTAAATTGAGAGTAGAAGAATTTGATCTACAACTTGAAGCAATGTAAAATTGAATTGACAATAGATCTCACCAATGGATCCAAGAGAATTCCAAATTGAGAAGCAAAAACCTAGAGAAAAGCTAGAGTTTCTCTCTCTAAAGATCTCCCATTATGTGCTTCCAAGCACCCACGGGTCATCTATCACTGCGGAGCTAGCCCTATTAGTTTAATGCATACTTACAGAGAAGCCAGTCAACATCCCTCTCCTCATCTGACAAGCCATGGGTCGTGTCCATACTAGGGGAATCCTACCCTTCCCTGATTTGGTGACCGAGTTAATTGCTACTACCGGTGTCCCTCAGGAAGCTAAGGACCGGAAAGCACTGATTCCGATGGAGGGCGATGTCGTCCCAACCGGAAGATATCTCAAGCCTCCGACGGACACCAGGAACCTTGACATAGCTATTCCCGTGGGCATCCCCACCACTTCGTCCGCACCACCTAAATCATCCCACCAACTGCTTGAGAATCTCCATAAGAAGATGGACCGATATGAACGGCGGAACCAACGCCGGTTTGCTTACGTGAAGAAGCTTCTGAGTTTTGTGACACCACCTATGGAGGAACCGGTGATCTTCACATCCACCTCAAACTTAAGTGAAGATAGCTGTTCATACCCTGGGTCGAGCTATCCGACCCGGGATATTTAGCGACAAGGCGACCGACCTCTTCAGGTCAGGACCCCCGACCTCTTCTTTAAAAGAGTTCGGCCAATTCGACATGAAGGGCCCAAACAGGCCCAAATGAAGGGACACAGCCCAATCTAAAGGCAGTTAAAGCCTAGAAAGATAAGGGCGGCACCCCAGAAGATAAGATGACCTCGCTTAAAGATAAAGATAAGATAACTAACTTATCTTATCTAGAAAGGTCAGCCTACACTACTATAAATACACTGGAGCACCCAGGTATAACTCATACTCTAATTCTACTAAAAACCTGCTTAATACCCTTGCTAACTTAAGAATCGGAGTCCATTGCAGGTACCCACCACTCTCCGGTGACAAAAGATCAGTAGCGCACCCAGCCAACAAGTCGGGTACGACAGCTCCGGTTGCCACCCACCAGCCGGACACGTCATCTCTGACCGGTACAGAAGATCTCATTCGAGATCGACCTACAGTTTCAGGTAGCCCTCGGAACATTGGCGCCGTTGCCGGGGAATCTGGAAGTCATCCCATCACCATGGCGGACGACCATGACAACGACCACGATTTGGATCTGGAAGATAGAACGCCGCACAAGAACGCAGACACTACACCAAAAGATACTCCTCAACCTAACAAAAACAACGATTCATCAACTGTGGGAGCCATGGAGGAACTTCAAGATCGCTTAAAGCAACTCGAAAAAGAGGCAAAACATCAATGCGAAGCTGAGAAAAATATACAAAGGGAAATAAGACGACGCTGGGAATCGGAGGACAAACTCCTAAAAATCGAAGGCGATCTCAAGGCCAAAGCTAATCAATCTTCTCATGAGGATAGTGATGATCGTGACTCTCGGCGGTTTAGAATTTATCTAATGAGGTCTCGTTGTTAAGTATAGTTTCTAAACCAACCAATAGTCCTTTCATACAAAAATTTATGTTGTCACAAGTAACAAACCCCAATGAAAATTTATCGGAGTATTTGGACTCCGGGTCGTCTCCCTAGGAACCAATGGAGTGCATGCGTATTGGCTATGATGGGGTAAAAAGGGGGTTTTATTTATAAGATGGCAAGGAAGTAGACTGAGTGAGTAAGTAAAGAAAGCAAAACAAAGAACTCTTGACTAAGACTTGGGTACTTGAGATCACCATCCTAGTTAACAAACCAATTATTGACAATTATGAGAGGCCAACCCATTAAGTTTACTTCTCGAAGCCTTAAGTACGTAACATTTACTCCTAGACATGAAGTATGTCAAACAGGCTTGATCACATCCACCCATAAGTCCTAACCTACCTACCAATTGGCTTAGTAGTGGGTTAGCGTCAATGGGCTTCAAATTGATCACACAGGGTTCTCAAATTACCAAATTCATTATATCCAAAAACTCAACACCACTCAAGTCCCTTGGCTTAGGCCAAGAGTTGATAAAACTACTCAAGAACTAAAGAGAGCATTTCATCAAACACTTAGAATGCAATGAAAATCAACATTATAAATTGCAAGATGATAAAATCTACCACTATCAATTGCAAGAAAAGTGAAATCACAACTCAATTCATCAATTAAAGAAACATCAACATCAAAATTTCATTAAATGTAAACAAATCCAACATGAGTCATCATCACAAAAGAGAGCAAAATGGGAAATTAACATAAAAACTAAGAGAATCAAGATGTAGAAATGAGAAATTATAGAATAAACAAGATGAGATCAAGTAATTAAACATGAAATTAAAATAATCTAACCTAATCCTAACCTAATTGTAGAGAGAAGATGGAGCTTCTCTCTCTAGAAAACTAACTAAAGGCTCATGTTGGCTAAACTAATTGCTCCCCCATTGCTTGGACTTCAATTCTGCATGAAATACACTCAGAAACAAGTTGTATTTAGGCCTGGGCAGCTCAGAAATCGCCCCCAGCGTTTTGCCTTCAAGTGGGCCACGTGAGAGTATCGGTGCGTGCGCGCCATGTGCGCATGCGCGTCGCTGGCAAATTCTCAACCCGCGCGGACGTGGCATGTACGCATGCGCGTCCTTTGGTGCATTCCCAATCTTTGTTTCTCCATGCATTCTCCCTTTTTGTATGCTTTTCTCCTCATTTCTTCCATCCAATACTTGCCTTATGGACCTGAAATCACTCATCAAACACATCAAGGCATCGAATGGAATTAAAGTGAATTAAAATCACCAATTTAGGGCCTAAAAGCATGTTTTTACACTTAAGCAAAATTCAAGAGAGAATTACAAAACCATGCTATTTCATTAAATAAAAGCGAGAAAAAGTGACAAAATCCCCCAAAATAAGTACAAGATAAATCACAAAATCGGGGTTTATCAAATCTTCCCACACTTAAACTAAGCATGTCCTCATGCTAAAATCAAGAAGAAGCAAAAGGGTATTAACATTTATTCAATGCAACTACTAAATGCAATCTATCTACATGATGCAATGGCTTAGTCAAAATAAATCAACCTCCAAGAATACGCATATAAGTACAAGGGCTAAGGTATTAGCAATCAAGCAAACCACAATTGGATTGAATCATTGAAAGAGTTCACAAACTTGCAAGAAAAGATGATCATGGGTGGAAACATGTAATTGAGCGATCGAACCCTTGCCGGATGTGTGTCTGCTCTAAGCACTCAAGTGTATGGGGTTGATTCACTCAATTCTCCCCTAATCATACTTTCCAAGATTTGTTTTTCATCTAACAATCAACAATTACTTTATGCATGCATACAAATATCATGAGGTCTTTCCCATAGGTTGTAACGGGGCTAGGGTCAAGGTAGGATGCACATGGTCAAGTGAGCTTGAGATTTGAATCTTTGATTAGCTTAAACTTCCCACCTAACCTATGCCAACCTATACAATTCTAAATAAACTTAACTGCCCATTCTTCACTTTTTCCACATACTCATGTATTCTCTTTTTGATCACCACACCTATGTATTGACTCTTATTGAACTTCACTTTGGGGCATTTTGTCCCTTTTTTATTGCTTTTCTTTTTCTTTCTTTTATATATGAAAAATTTATTTAAAATATATTTTTTTTATATACAAGAGCATCAATGCATATGGTTTACACATGATTAATACATGAGTATGTACCCAATTCCCAATATTTTTCAACAAAAATATAAGCACACTTTTATCTCTACCCAATGTTTCCAACTTCCCCAAAATCAGATGATAAACACTCTTACTAGCCTAGACTAATCAAAGATCCAAATTAAGGGATATTTATTGTTTTTCACTTAGGCTTGTAATGTGCTACAATTAAGAACAATTGGGTTAAGCATAGGCTCAAAATTGGCTAACAATGGAAGATAAAAGGTAGGCTATTTGGGTAAGTGAGCTATTTGAACAATGGCCTCACTCATATAAATGCATGTATACACAGATTAATAGACATAAAGAATCAAACAAATCAAGGATTACAATCATAAGAGGAGAATAATGCACACAAGAATGGAAGTAAGTGGTTATGTATGATGTAATCACACAATTAGGCTCAATTCTCACATGCTTGTGTTCTCAGCTCAAAACATGATCCACAAGTATATAGCTCAAGTAAGTTCTAAAAAAAAAATTTTCAACCAATTGGGGTGGTGCCCTAAAAATGAGTTTCTTGGAAATTTTTATCATATTGATTAAGCTTATTCTAATGCAATATTGTGATTTAGAAAATTTTAAAAATTCTCCTAGTTTACCCCTTTTTCAATCAAAACACATTTCTTATATAAAAAGGGTTGACTAGATTTTTAGCAATCCATTAATTTTCTAATCACAATCAACAACTAAGATGCAAAACACAACTAAGATGCAATATATATATATATATATATATATATATACTAAGAGTGTGCAACAACCAAAATAAGAGTATCTACAATAGCATAAATATATACGGTAATCCCAAAATGATCTAAAACATAAAGTGCGGAATAGAACAAAATAGAGTAGTAGCGAATAGAAATAAAAGTCTGAAAGTTCACCACATAAATGCAAACGCCGGTCACGAACGGTGACCTCCCCACACTTTAGAATTAAGCATCGTCCTCGATGCTACTACTGAAGCTCGGGATGGGGGTCAACAATCACACCAGGCTGTGGTTCATGCTCAGGCTCGGGCTGTGGGACTGGAGGTGGTACTGGCTGTGGCTCAGGAATGTCATGCTGGACCTCAGGAGGCTGCTAGACCTCAGTGGTGGTCTGCGTCTCTGGTGGTGCCTCCTGCTGTGTCAGCTCCTCACTATGCTCCTCCTCCTGGTCCTACTCGTCAGAGGCAGGATAGTCTGGGAGTGGAGGAAGCTCAATGCCCTGTGATGCAAATACCTGGTCTAAGCAGTCAAGACGTCACATGACACGACACTCGAAGCGCACCATGAAGCGAAGAAGGTGCTGCACCAACAGATAAGTCGGCTCAGGTGCTGGTGGTGGTGATGGCACGGATGCTGCGGCTGCTGTGGAGGAAGATGGTCCTGCTGCTGCTGTGGAGGGTGAGGGTCTGGCTGCCTCAACTACCGCTCTAGCCCGAGAATGACATCTCGTCGAGGGCTTCTCGTGCACCCATCCACCCCATGGAATAGTAACTTCCTTGTCGTCGTCATCTGGGGGTGGTGGTATCGCATCATCGTCCTCCCACGGGACATCAGCTAGCTCAGCCAAACTAGTAACCAGCGTAGAAAACGGTAGCAAGTCACAGATGTGAGCTCTCCACATGCTATGCCTAATCAGCCGGGGGAAATACACCTCTTTCCCTTCCATGACACACCCAATCAGAATCAGCATATCCATTGAAATCTCTGAGAAGTGAATGGTAGGCAGGATGTAGTGGGCAAAGATCTGCTGCCAGGTCCTAGCCTCCCTAGACAGATATGCAGATAGCATCCCCTTAGGCTTCTTGTTGTTCAAGTCCATCACCCAGGGAGCGTCTGGTGTAACAATCACGCGCCTAAGCGCCTCATAGTCAAAAGTCATGGAAAGGATAGCCACCTCTTCCTGCTGGTAGGCACAAGTCTCAGGAGTACCAACTCTGCAAAGCAGTGTATCCCCTATAGCCTCCTCAGTGATCATAATCTCTCTACCCCTTACGTGCACTGAATCTAAGTTCACTCGGAAGAAGTTATAGTAAAACTCTTTAACCCATGAGATGTTAATCCTTCCTAGGTCCCTATGAACGAAATCCAATCCCAACTCCGAAATACGGGCGTTTATGGCACGCCTCACGTCATTGGGAAGATTCAGCTTCTTCTCAATGTTCAGATATTTCTTTGTATAACGGGAAAAGCGTAGCTCGCAGTAAAGGTTAGGGAATTTGGTTGAATCAGTGGATGGAAGTGACTGATTTTCTATATCTTCTTCATTCAGTGGATTCTTGGCATAGTTAGCATATGGTGAGGGGGTAGAGGTCTTAGAGTGCTTCCTCTTTTTGGAAGTGGTGGCTATAGCTTTTCCTTTATCCGACATCCTGAAAAACAGAGATAATATAATATAAGCATATAGCCAAGTAGGTATAAAGCACCCAAAGCAAAGCATACTCATCAAGTGAATAAAGAAAGGAGATTTCTTGGAATGCAAGCAAACATAATTTAGAATTCAAACCAATCTTCAAACCAAGAATTCAAACCATACTTTGCACATTATTTGTTTACTGAGCTTAGAAAGCACCATATCCAAAAGAATGATATAAAGAGTTAAGTTGAAAACCAAAAGAAGTCAGTCGGTTAAACAGGTTAAAGTTAGAAATCAGTTTGAATATCAGTGATATGGTGATTACTAACTCAATTCGAAAGGAATGCACAAAATAGGGATGTAAGAACGTTCACAATCATGAATTGCAACAAGTCATTGATGACGAAATATGATATAGCTAGAAAGCAACTAACGTGAAACAAACCATCAATCAATGCAATGATCACTAGTAATGTTGGTGAAATTAAAACCTTGAGAAACAAGTAAATCAAGCACATTTAACACCAAATCTAGCAATGCATACAAGTCACAAGTTCAAATATGAATTGGAAACCTCATGGTCTATGTGACTTAATGAGACTATGTATGAACATAATGAACTATTTGGTCACATAGATGAGAACATTCAAACTTGTGTGTCTATGCAAAAGAGGCACAAAATTTTAAAGAAATCACAAGTGATGGTCAATTAGAAAATTCATTCAAACCATTCAATGCCTATAAGCAAACCATCATGCATCACAAGCAAAGAGTTTAAGCAAGACCAAAACTTGTCCCTAAGGATTTTCCAAAACCATTTAAGCAACAAGATTCTAATTGAACAGAAATCATCAACTAGAATTTGTTACACCCATCAAACAAGGTTAATTTAAGGATTATGGTTAAGAAAAATTTGGCAGCTTTTCAGCAACATATTGGCTATTTTCCAAATTCAAATAGTCAAAGTAGATTCCATATGAATTCATCAACAATTAGAAATATAAAATCATATATATGAGTTCATATGGATGTAACAGATAGTCAATAGTTCAGCAACAAAACAATTCAAACAGCACAGAGAGCAGAAGCAGTTGCTTCAATCAGCATTTCCTTTACCAATCCATCACAAGTAAGCAGCATTAACAGATTACATGAACACAGAACAATGCAGCAAAACAGAGCAATTTCACATAGCAGCAGAAACTTAAACAAGCCTAAATCCACTACTCAGCCCAGATTCGCTAACCACCTAAATCAAACTAAATTAACTAACTAAGCTAATTCTAACTACACTAATGGAATTACAGTAAACAGTAGAAAGGATGCAGAATAGGAGAAGCAGGAACCTAGGGTGCAGAAACTGAATGGGGCAAATAAGAGGAAGGTGAAGTGGAGTGGTGGTTCGACGTCGCTGTGAAGTTAAGCTCGTGCCAGCGACAATGGTGGTCGCAGTGGCGCTGGGGCTGTGAGAGCGAGCAGAGACAGAGAGGGGTGGAGTGGAGGAGAGAAAGGGAGTGAGGAGGAGGGGGTTGGTGACGGCGGCGGCGATGGTCGCGGGTCGCTCGCCGGAGGACAGCCGGTGGTGGGTTGCTCAGAGGTTGGAGGTTGAAGATGGAGGGAGAGAAGAAATGGAACGTTGGAGGGGGGTTTTGCGCGAGTGCGCTAGGGCTTTGTGTCTCTGGTTAAATGGGGTTTTTGAATCCATGCGTGCGCGCATCGTGCACGTCCGCGTGGGTGATAGAAATAGGGAGGTGGCGCGGGGGCGCCATACGCGCCTACGCGTATATGGACGAGTTAAGGGTTGGCGCGGACGCGTACAGTGCGCGTCCGTGTGGGTATGCTGGGCCAGAGGCACAAAAGAGGCCCAGAGTTGGAAAAACTCTCGGGTCCTTTGGCCTGGGTGATGCTAAAACGCATCGACGCGCGCGTGCACCATGCGCGTTCGCGTAGATGGTATGAGCTTATGGAATGGGCGCGGAGGCGCGAAGTATGCCAATGCGTGTATGAAGAAACAGGGAGTGGCGCGGACACGTACAGCGTGCGTCCGCATGGATTGAGACACAGAGTTGGCACAAAAGTGGCACAACTCTCTGGTCCTTGGCCCAGATAGTTGAAATGGGCAGCCTACGCGCACGACACCTTGCTATAGCACGTGGCTTGGGTTTTTTTTTTTTTTAAGAGCATCAAAAGACATCCTAACTTTCCATCCTTCTCTAAGACTCTAAATTAGCTAAGATGCAATATTAAATGCATTTTGAAACATAAGGGCTTTTTCAGACAACTTGAGAAAACTTGCAATTCAAGCAAAAACTCAATTCAAAGATTCATCCTTATTAAAGCATAGAATGCATAAACACCTTAGCAAGCAAATGAAAATATACCAAGAAGTAAAGAAACTATATACAATGGAACCCAATTCATTCATTCATTATATCTACAAGAGAATAGAAAGATTTTACCATGGTGGGGTGTCTCCCACCAAGCACTTTTTGTTTAAGTGCTTAAGTTGGACATTGGGAGGCTTCTTGTCAAGGTGGCTTATGCTTGTATCCATCCTTGAACCTCCAAGAGTGCTTGTCCTTCAATTGGTTGTCAGAAGTTCCAACCTTCTTCATTAAGCTTTGGTGAGGTCCTTTCCAAGACGTGAGCTCCCGAGATTGACTATCATAGGATAATCCAGGATCCCATATCTTGTCCTCGCACCCATCTTCTAGTTGATTGCCTTGACTTTGTCCGGGCGACGAGAAAACAGAATTCTCATGGAAGCACCAAACTACTCTCCTAGACCCATTTAATTGAGCATTACACCAATCCATGCTCTCTAATTTCGAGCTTCCCACCATAATGAGCCTAGATTTAGAACGCCAACCACTAAACATCCTCCTCTTTTGCTTAATTCCACAAAGCGCCCTAAGTTGGCCATCCATTTCAAGCAAACTATACTCAAGTGGGATAATAAAGCTGAGAGTTAGAAGTTTTACCCACTCAAGCGGAGGATTAGATGACGAACTAGGTGGAGGAGTTCCCAAAGATCTTGATAAAGCATGCTCTACTCCCGTCCATCCTCTTCTAGAGGTTTCCACCACTTGGCGAAGTTCTTCAAGTTCCTCCTCATGCTAAGCTTCCTCAAGTTCACATTCTTCTTCACCAATTTCTTCTATTTCTTCCCCATCACTCTCATCGTAGATGGGAGGTATAGTGAAATCTACCTCATCATCAAGTCTATACATTTTGGGGAAGGACTCTTCAAACTCAAAAGGATCATATGTTGATTCGGAATCATCATAGGTATGAGCGCTTGTTGCTCGGAATAATTCTCCCAGTTCTTCACCCTCAGTAGGTCTTGGAGGTTTCAAGTCTTCCTCAACCTTGCTTTCTAGTCTACTGGGGAAGGGTTCAACAAGATCATCAAGGGAATTGATCAACATGGGCAAAAAATCACTAGTGATGGAATCCACTTCTTGATCAATTTCCTTCAACTCTCTGTTTACTTCCGCAACATTGCTCTTCTCTTTAATATCCTTTCCAAACTCCTTGGAAAAGGATTCTTCAATTTGCGATTCCTTTATGTGCTCAACGTATCCTAAACATCCACCCACTACTTCCTTTTGTTCGCTAATCTCTATCTTCTCCTCTTGTTGTCCTTCTTGCTTCAATTCTTCTTTCTCACCATGGAGCTTCAAGTTCATATCCTCACTAAGCTCCTTGACTGTTTCTCCACATTCAAAAATGGGGGTACTTAAGGTGCATAAACTCAGGTGGGACGTTAGGTGATTCACGGCTTCTACCATGCTAGCTATCTTTGCTCTTAGCTCCTTAAACTTAGTTTCATCCTCTTCTTGCCGCCTTAAGATGCGAGATTCAAGGTCTCTCAGTTCTAATATGAAGGCTTCATCGGGAGGTGGTGTTGGAAGAGAGAATTCATCGGTTAGGGGAAGATTGTTGTAATCGGATGGTGGTTCATATTGGTGGAGTTCTTGAGGTGGTGTATGTGGAATTTGTGGTTCTTGGAAATATTGGTATTGGGATGGTGGTTGTTCTATATGTGATTCTAATGGTGGTTGATATGGTGTGTATGAGTTATGGTCATGTAGAGTTGAATGGTGATGTGAGGCTTGTGAGTATGACGTGTGGCTATATTGAGGAATGGGGTCACATGCATATGATGATTGTGGTTGACAACCACAATAAGGGTCATCACACACATTGGACTGGTATACATTAGGATCAGAATTATACCCATAGGAGTTCGTAGGAGGTTGTTGCCATAAAGGTTGTTCATAAGCTTGAGGTTCCTCCCATCCTTGATTCCCAAATCCTTGATGCATATCCTCATTAGAGCTTCCATTTCCTACAACATAGTTTGAACTACACTCATAGCCAAAAGGATGAGAATTCATAATGAAATAGAAAATAAAAACAAAGAGCAATAAGAAATAAAGAAAATAGAATCCTAACTAGTAAAAACTGGCAAACAAACCAAAGTTCAAGCTATTCACAATATATACAATAGCCAATAACATAGAACCATTGGATCCCCAGCAACGGCGCCATTTTGATGATCGTGACTCTCGGCGGTGTAGAATTTATCTAATGAGGTCTCGTTGTTAAGTATAGTTTCTAAACCAACCAATAGTCCTTTCATACAAAAATTTAGGTTGTCACAAGTAACAAACCCAATGAAAATTTACCGGAGTATTTGGACTCCGGGTCGTCTCCCTAAGAACCAATGGAGTGCATGCGTATTGGCTATGATGGGGTAAAAAGGGGGGTTTTGTTTATAAGATTGCAAGGAAGTAGACTGAGTGAGTAAGTAAAGAAAGCAAAACAAAGAACTCTTGGCTAAGACTTGGGTACTTGAGATCACCATCCTAGTTAACAAACCAATTATTGACAATTATGAGAGGTCAACCCATTAAGTTTACTTCTCGAAGCCTTAAGTACGTAACATTTACTCCTAGACTTGAAGTATGTCAAACAGGCTTGATCACATCCACCTATAAGTCCTAACCTACCTACCAATTGGCTTAGTAGTGGGTTAGCGTCAATGGGCTTCAAATTAATCACACAGGATTCTCAAATTACCAAATCCATTATATCCAAAAACTCAAGACCACTCAAGTCCCTTGGCTTAGGCCAAGAGTTGATAAAACTACTCAAGAACTAAAGAGAGCATTTCATCAAACACTTAGAATGCAATGAAAATCAACATCATAAATTGCAAGATGCTAAAATCTACCACTATCAATTTTAAGAAAAGTGAAATCACAACTCAATTCATCAATTAAAGAAACATCAACCTCAAAATTTCATTAAATATAAACAAATCCAACATGAGTCATCATCACAAAAGAGAGCAAAATGGGAAATTAACATAAAAACTAAGAGAATCAAGATGTAGAAAGGAGAAATTATAGAATAAACAAGATGAGATCAAGTAATTAAACATGAAATTAAAATAATCTAACATAATCCTAACCTAATTCTAGAGAGAAGAGGAAGCTTCTCTCTCTAGAAAACTAACTAAAGGCTCATGTTGGCTAAACTAATTGCTCCCCCTTGCTTGGACTTCAATTCTGCATGAAATGCACTCAGAAACAAGTTAGATTTGGGCCTGGGTAGCTCAGAAATTGCCCGCAGCGTTTTGCCTTCAAGTGGGCCACGTGAGAGTATCGGCGCATGCGCGCCATGTGCGCGTGCGCGTCGCTGGCAAATTCTCAACCCGCGCGGATGCGGCATGTACGCGTGCGCGTCCATAGGCGAAATCACTTTTGCACGTGCGCGCCTGGTGCGCATGCGCATCCTTTGGTGCATTCCCAATCTTTGTTTCTCCATGCATTCTCCCTTTTTGTATGCTTTTCTCCTCATTTCTTCCATCCAATACTTGCCTTATGGACCTGAAATCACTCATCAAACACATCAAGGCATCGAATGGAATTAAAGTGAATTAAAATCACCAATTTAGGGCCTAAAAAGCATGTTTTTACACTTAAGCAAAATTCAAGGGAGAATTACAAAACCATAATATTTCATTGAATAAATACGAGAAAAAGTGACAAAATCCCCCAAAATAAGCACAAGATAAAATCATGAAATCGGGGTTTATCAGATAGCTCCCACAAGGACCAAGATCCATTTACCAAGGAGATCATAAAGACCAAAATTCCAAAAGACTTTAAACTCCCGCATATGACTTTTTACGATGGCACTACAGATCCCGGCCATCATCTCAGCAATTTCATAAGTAGAATGTACCTCACCGACGCCTCAGATGCAGTTCGCTGCAAAGCCTTTCCAACTACTTTAACAAAGACAGCAATTAAATGGTTCGACAATCTACCTTCTAGGTCCATCTCAAGCTTCGATGACTTAGCCAAGAAGTTTTTGGCCAGATTCTCCATCCAAAAAGATAAGGCTAAATACACCCCAAATCTATTAGGAATCAAGCAAGGAGATCGGGAAAGTCTTTGTAACTACATGGAAAGATTCAACAAAACATGCCTGGACATACAGAGCCTACCAACAGAGGCCGCCATTATGGGCCTCATCAATGGCCTGCGAGAGGGACCTTTTAGTCAATCTATATCAAAAAAACACCCCACATCTCTGAACGAAGTGCAAGAACGAGCAGAGAAGTACATCAACATGGAGGAAAACTCTCAACTCGGGGAAACCTCAAAATCCAGATTCACCTATCCCTTATGGGATAAGGATAAAGAGTCCAAAAAGAAGGAAGATCGACATGGGGAAAAAATAAAAAATATCATAATTACACCCCTCTTCAGGTGTCCCTTGTGGATTTCTACAGAGAAGTCTGCCACACTGAAAAAATACCCCCAGCTCGACCACTCAAAGGCAAAAAAGGAGGAGGAAATCAGACCGAATATTGTGAATACCATCGAATACGCGGGCATTCCACCAACGAATGTTTTGACTTAAAGAATGTCATAGAAAAACTAGTAAGAGAAGGAAAATTAGATCTGTATCTGGCCACCCGGGATGATGAGCAAAGAAAAAGAAGAAGGGATGAAGATATCGGACGAACTGAGTGATCACCTCGTACACCAGAAAGACACGTCCATATGATACACAGAGGGTTTGCAGGAGGAGGAATCTCCAAATCATCTCGCAAAAGATATCTTAAAGAAGTATATCATGTTGAGGGAAAGGAGGAAGCACCCGACATCCCTACAATTACTTTCACCAAAGAAGACGCATCCGGTATCATCTCAGGACACGACGATCCCATGGTCATCACCATTATACTGGCAAACGCAAATCTCCACTGCACACTGATAGACCAAGGTAGCTCCGCCGACATCTTATTCAAAACTGCCTTCGACAAGCTCGGCCTGGAAGAAAAAGAACTTAGAGCATATCCGAACAGCCTGTTCGGACTGGGAGAAACTTGGATACATCTCACTACATACAACCTTCGAAAAAGGAAACCAGTCAAAAACACTCAAGATAGACTACATCGTGGTCGACGTGAGTTCTGCCTACAACTCCTTAATAGGTTGGACAATATTGAATCAGCTCGACGCAATAAAAGTAGACCAGAAGACGGCGCGCCGCTGTTACAATGAAAGTCTAAACCTCAGAGGCAGAGGAGAAGAATTCCACACAATCGAACTCGGTGGAGTTCAGAGGCGGGAAGAACTCCGCCCACAACCCAAAGGTGAAGTAGAGAAAGTCCAGATCGGAGATATCCCGGACAAAACAACCAATATTGGTACGATCCTGAAAGGAGACATAAAAGAATCACTCGTACAGTTCTTACGAGATAATGTTGACCTCTTTGCATGGAAGGCTGCAGATATGCCGGGCATAGACCCCAAATTAATGTGCCACAAGTTGGCGGTCTACCTAGGATCTCGGCCAGTACAACAGAGGTGAAGAAAGCTCAGGCTAGAACGATCCCAAGCTGTGGAAGAGCAGGTACAAGCTCTACTGGAGGCAGGATTCATAAGAGAAGTCAAGTATCCACTATGGCTAGCTAACATCGTCTTGGTGAAAAAATCAAATAGGAAGTGGCGAATGTGCATCGACTACACTGATCTCAACAAAGCCTGCCCAAAAGATCCTTATCCACTCCCAAGTATCGACGCTCTGGTAGATGCCTCCTCCGGATATAAATACCTCTCATTTATGGACGTATATTCGAGATACAACCAAATCCCAATGTATCCACCCGACCAAGAAAAAAACTTCATTCTTAACCTCAAAAGCAAACTACTGCTACATCGTCATGCCTTTTGGTCTTAAAAATGCGGGAGCTACTTATCAGGGATTAATTAATAAGATCTTTACGGATCACATCAGAAAAATCATGGAAGTCTATGTGGACCACATGTTAATAAAGACATAAAGTGAAGAGACGCTATTATCCAACCTGACCCAAGTGTTCGACACTATAAGAAGGCATGGCATGCGACTCAATCCTGCAAAATGCACCTTCGCAGTAGAAGCTAGAAAATTCTTGGGTTTTATGGTCACACAAAGAGGAATCGAGGTAAATCTGGATAAATGCCGGGCCATACTCGACATGAAGAGCCTGACTTGTGTCAAAGAGGTACAACAACTCAACGGAAGGTTGGCGGCCTTGTCCAGATTTCTAGTCGGATCGACAATAAGATGTCTCCCCTTCTACGCCACTTTAAGGAAGGGAAAGAAGTTCGAATGGACAACGGAGTACGAGTAAGCCTTCCAAGATTTCAAAATATTCTTGGGACAACCACCTATCCTAACTCGGCCACAAGAAGGAGAACCACTCATATTGTACCTCGCAGTAGAAAGTTGGACAGTAGCCTCAGCACTAGTTCGGGAAGACGACAGTGGGCAACAACCCGTATACTTCATCAGTAAATCATTACAAGGATCCGAGCTGAACTACCAAAAAATAGAAAAATTTGCCTACGCCCTCATACTAACATCTCGACGACTTCGTCCATACTTCCAAGCTCACACCATTAGGGTTCGGACCAACTAGCCTATAAAAGGGATTTTACAGAAAACAGACCTAGCAGGCAGAATCTTGCAATGGACAGTCGAGTTGTCCGAATTTGATCTTCAATACGAAGCTCGGACAGCCATCAAATCACAATACCTAGCCAACTTCATCACAGAATTTACAGACACCCCAGAACTCCCCACAGAATGGAATCTCTACGTGGACAGTTTCTCAAATAAAATTGGAAGCAGCGCGGGTGTGATAATTGAAAACGACCAAGGAACCCAAATCGAACTCTCCCTCAAATTCGGGTTCCCTGCCTCAAACAACCAAGCAGAATATGAGGCACTAATAGTTGGTTTGAAGCTGGCTAGGAAGGTTGGAGCTCAAAAGCTTATCATCTTCAGCGACTCGCAAGTAGTCACTTCACAAATAGCAGGGAGCTACCAAGCCAAAGATCCAACCATGAAAAAGTACTTGGACAAAACCAGGGAATAGCTCGGACAACTCGGAGAATATGAAGTCCATCACATACCCCGAGAATAGAATGCCCGAGCTGACGCACTCTCAAAACTAGCCAGCATCAAACCAGGGGGCAACAATAGAAGCCTCATCCAAGAAATGCTGCAGAACCCATCAATCTCGGAGGAAGAAAAAATCCTAGCCATAACAGGTCAAGATCAAGGATGGATGACTTCCATAATTAACTACCTCAAAACAGAAACACTCCCCACAGATGAAAAGGAGGCAAAGAGGTTAAAACGGGAGGCACAATACTACACTATCATAAATAATACTCTATACAAAAGAGGGATTTCAATACCATTGTTAAAATGTGTGCTGACTTCCAACACAAAGGAAGTTCTAGAAGAAATACATAGTGGCATTTGTGGCAACCATCTCGGAGCGCAAGCACTTACCAAAAAAGTACTCCGGGCAGGATTTTATTGGCCAACTCTACAAAAGGAAGCCATAGAGTTCGTAAAGACATGTCCACCATGTCAAAAACATGCCAACTTTCACATCGCCCCGCCAGAGGAACTCATCAGCGTGACCTCACCTTGGCCATTCGCAAAATAGGGACTCGACCTTCTCGGACCCTTCCCTCAGTGATCGGAACAAGTCGAATTCCTCATAGTAGGGGTAGACTATTTCACAAAGTGGATCGAGGCAGAACCTCTAGCTAACGCCACTGCTCAAAGAAGTCAAAAATTCCTATATAGAAATATTGTCACAAGGTTCGGGGTTCCATACTCTATCACCACATACAATGGCACCCAATTCACAGATGCAGCTTCAGAAAGTTAGTGGCCGACTTGAACATAAAACAACAATTCACCTCCGTAGAACATCCCCAAGCTAATGGACAAGCCGAAGCTGCCAACAAAGTCATATTGGCTGGCTGAAACGGAGATTACAGGACTCAAAGGGAGCCTGGGCTGAGGAGCTCCCATAAGTCCTATGGGCATATCGAACAATGCCATATTCCACCACAAAGGAATCACCCTTACGATTAGCGTATGGAACGGAGGCAATGATCCCAGTGGAGATTGAAGAAGGATCGCCTAGAGTGATCCACTATAATGAAGAAGCCAACTCCCAACTTCAAAGGGAAGAACTCGACCTACTTCCAGAAGTCCAAAAAAGAGCTCGGATCAGGGAAGAGGCATTAAAACGTCGAATGGCTTCGAGATATAATCAAAGGGTAGTGCCGCGAGGTTTTTCTGAGAATGACCTCATCCTAATCTGAAATGATATCGGAACGACTCGACTTGGAGAAGGAAAGCTAGCAGCAAACTGGAAAGGACCCTACTGAGTTATAGAAATACTTGGAAAGGGCTACTACAGACTGTCCGAACTCGATGGACGAGAGCTTCCTAGGTCATGGCACGCCTGCAACCTAAGAAGATACTATAGTTAGGGATGATAAAGGATCTTAGGATAAGGCGCACTCTTTTTCCTGAAAAGGTTTTTTAATGAGGCGCCAAGTCAAGACCTATAAATTGCCCAACTTAGAGGGATAAAGCTTCCACATGTATATATTTGCATTTTCTTTTGAATAAAGTCTGTTTAGATCTTCTACAAATTCGCAAGCCACATTAATCTGAAACATTCATCGTCCGATTATAAAGCTACAGATCGGCAGAAAGTGAAAATCAAATTCACTGCACGATCACGATAAAGACCAACAGAGATGAAAACCAAATTCATTAAAAGGTCGACCAAACATGGATTAAAACCAATTTCTACAAATCGGCAAAGATGAAAACAGAATAATGCAAGAAGTTATCGAAAGTGATCCATAGAAAGGACCTGACGAGGTCTTAATAAAATGGATTGCTAAAAAATAACTTAAAGAATGGCCAACGTAAAGAAGTCGGACCAATCGCAATAACCAAAGTTATAAGTAAATCCCTGAAAAGAGGTCTGGCCAACCCTATAAAAGAGGATTATTATAACTTAGAAGGGCCCGACATGACGAAGTCGGCCCAAAACATAAAAGTTATAGAAGTAATCCCTGAAAGAGACCTGAACAAGGTCCAAGAAAGAGGATTACAAAAATAACATAGAAGGGCCCGACATGATGAAGTCGGCCCAAAACATAAAATTTATAGAAGTAATCCTTGAGAGAGACCTGAACAAGGTCCAAGAAAGAGGATTACGAAAATAACTTAGAAGGGCCCGACAAGATGAAATCAGCCCAAAACATAAAAGTTATAGAAGTAATCCCTGAAGAGACCTGAACAAGGTCCAAGAAAGAGGATTACAAAAATAACTTAGAAGGGCCCGACATGATGAAGTCGGCCCAAAACATAAAAGTTATAGAAGTAGTCCCTGAAAGAGACTTGGACGAGGTCCAAGAAAGAGGATTACAAAAATAACTTAGAAGGACCCGACATGACGAAGTCGGCCTCCCAAAAATCCTAACGTTATAAAAAGTAATTCCTAGCAGAGACCTCACAAAAGGTCCAAACAAAACAGGATTACTAGAAATAACTTCAGAAGCCTCAAAGGAATCAAAGCCACAAGTAGGAAACGCAAAGGCAATCCAAAGAGGTCGAGCAACAAAGCTCCAACACTACCAAAAAACCTAAAAAAGGTACCAAGATAGATAAAAACCGACATGATATGAAAATCATAGAGCTATAATAAGAACAAGCTCAAGAGGCTACCCAAATCAGCCCCAAGAACTTGGAAGCTATTTTGTTTTTCAAAATAAAGTTGTTAAACAAGCAACTAAAAGAGTGTCAACAGTCAGCAAACATTATAAAAAGAAAGTTTAAAAGCCCACAGGCCGGGCTATCTACACAAAACATTTACATAATTAGGGAAGATCCGAAGGCTTCTCGGAAGCACAAGGTGAAGGAGGGCGAGTCTGAATGGGCACAGCATCCACAGTCCCATCATCCCGATTCAAGATTTGACAGTCAGGTTCTGACATGGGATGACCGGCCTCAGCTAAAGGAGCTAAAGAAGTCGGCACCACAAAGGCTTTGGCAGCAAGCACAGAGGAAAGTTCAACATCATCGTCATCAGGGTCGTCAGGGACAATCTTGCCATCCTTTACAACATTGTCCAGTCTGAAGAGAGTAAGGTCGACCTCAAGAGCAAGAATTTGAACCTGCTCCTTCAGGTTCTCATAAGCAGCATTTACGTTGCCTACATGGTGACCCTGGAGCTCGGCATAATCAACCCAGGCAGACTCCAACTCCTCCCTGAGATGCATCTCTTCCCTGTAGGCCGTGACATAGCTATTCTTGTGCCTCAATGCTGTATCTTCAGCCAACCTCACAGAAGCCGCCAAGGCAACAGAACTAGCCTTTTCGGTCTCCAACTCCTTCTCCAGCTTGGTCACTTTCACTTGGAGCTCCTCCTTCAAACTCTTCATACAGTCGAACTCTTGCTTAGCCTCCTCCATAAAAGCTTTGGTAGCATGAAGAGGGAGGTCTTGGGCAGTTTGGCATAGGGCAGCTCCCATATGTGCCATCTTGATGCTACTCCGAGTAATAAAATCCAAGTGGCAAAGAAGAGAGACATCGTCGGTAGGAATGGTACCGTAAGGACCAATCTACTGATCGACAAACTCAACCGCGACAAAGTCAGAGGCATCAAGGTTGAAAGGCTCGGTTGTTTTTTATTTTTTGTTTGGAGGAGCACCAGAAGTAGCAACAGAAGCTTGAGGAGGATCAACCAAACGAACTCGGGGAGTAGGGATTACCTTCCTCGCCCTTATTGGATCACTAGACAACTTTTCGTACAGGATGGAGTCTCGCTCATAGATAGAGGAAGAGTACGCGCGCTAGCGCGCTACGGCTTATGCTTCTGCATCAGGTACCCAAACCTGATAAGGAAAGGTTAGCTCCCAACTCCATCTCAAGCCGGCATCCAGCTCTCGAGGGGGTGGAGTCCTGGAGCGAACTACTCATTGATGTCTTGCCCCAACCGCTTTAAGCGGTATTTCAACAACGACAATCATGGTACCAAAGATGGAGCTCGGTATGGCCGGCTTCGACTGAACCTGGGACGGCCCCTCCCCGGCCGCCTTGGCCAAGACGTTTTAAGCTGCAGTAGCCTTCCTTGCCCTTTTAAAGGCCTTCATTGATTCATTATTTTTAATCATCTCTGCAAACAAAACATAACAGCGGGAAACCATGTTACAAATAAAAAAAGAGCTTACAAGAGATAAACTCAACAAAACAAGCAAAACCAAAAAATTAACCACTACCCAGCTCACCTCGGAGGAGAGAGGGGTTGGTTAAAAATTTCTTTGTGTCGAGATGGGGAGGCTGCCCCCAGTTTTCTTCCAGCACAGTCACGAAAGCTTGCTCAGCCTCATCTAACATCTTCCATGTATATTTAGATACCATTACATTCTTTTGCCATTCCAAGGGAAAGGCGGGCTCATCATTCTCATCCAAAAAAAAGGGTCGAGCTCCTTCAACAGCTCGGACCCTAAAAAAGTAATTTTTGAAGTCACGGAAAGATTCATCAAACATGGAGAAAATCTTTTTTCCTTGGGAAGCTCAGAAAGAAACCCAAGCGGCTTTCTTCTTAACTACCCCAGGCTTTGTCAAAACAAAGAGATAAAAGAAGAGGAATTGTGAAGCAGGGATACCGAACTCATGACACAGCAATTGAAAGATTTTTATAAAACCCCAGGAATTGGGGTGAAGTTGGGATGGAGCTACATTACAAGACCATAATAAGTTGGTCTCAAAAGGGGTAAAGGGAAGAGTGATATTCATTTGACTAAAAAAGAAGTCGTAGGCGTAGAAAAAGGGACACTCTCCAGCAATTCGGGTAGAAAAACAGACTCTCTCCTCAGAATTTGGAGATACAAGCTCATAGTTCTTTTCATCACTACCATTACCACAAATCTATGAAATTGCCTAAGTTGCTGACAAAACTCAGAGTCAACCAACGAAACACATAGAAGAACCATGGAATCCACCCAATCAGCTATGCCCTCAGGGACTTGGGAAGATGTCTCAATAATATTTTTGCGAGAAGACAAGAGGTCAACTAGTCCTACAACAAGGAAAGAAGATTGGATTACTAAAAAACATCTCGGATGAAAGCAAAACAACTCGGCCAACATAATCCAGGGCAGTACAAACAACAAAAGGAAACCCCAGGACCCACACCAAAGATCCAAGGGCATCCTTTGGAGGCAGGCACAGAACAAGGACTCAGGAAAACCTACAAGCTCACACCTTGATAACGACCCCTTTCAACTAAAGCGACACTTCGAGAAGAAGACTACAAGCCACAAATCAAAATAAAACCATCAAAATAAACTCCCAAACTCACCGTCCCAGTTCGATTAACAAACGAAGCTACCAAGCAACAAAATGTATCAAATCATCGAAGACGCACCCCTTTTTTAGAGAAATAAAATCCCCCCAAACAAACAAAGAAAATCAAAACAAAGCATCGTTATCTTCTAGAAAGTCCAGTAGCAAGGAAAGCTATCAACAGGGCAAAATCAAGGGGCAATCTTTTCAGAAGTAAACAAGTGCAGTTCACAAAACTCAAGCACTAAAGAACAACTAGAAGCAACAGCAAAACATGCAAAGCCCTAAAAAGCCTCAACAGAAATACCAGGAGTATGCATAGAGACAAAAAAAGCCAGAAAAAATACATCACAGTAACAAACAAACACAAGACTACAAAAAGGTTCAAGCTTTCCAACATACATTCAGTCAGAATCAAAGCTTTACCAGAAAAAATGAGGAGAACAATAAAAAGAAGTACCAACTTGATCAAAGGAAGAAGCTTCGAAGAAGATGGAATCTAGAGTCGCCTTTTCACAGCAAGGAAAATACTAATCGCCAAGAAGACGTCGCAGGGAAGAAATACGAAAAATGGCAAACTTCAGAAAACAGAAAGAGAGAAAGAAAAGGGAAGTTACGGAGAAGAGAAACCGTTTTTTCTGAGTGTGAAATTCAAAATAGAGAGGCTAAGAGAAACGGGGAAATTAAAAACCAATTAATGAGGGTATTAAAACCTTCGCATATTCCCAAGGCTAAGAGCGCTAATGCAAAAGCGCGCGCTTTTAAGAAGAAGCAAAAGAAAACGTTCCATATTCAAAAGGGAGAACGCTACGAAGATGAAGTCGACAAGGTGCTCGAGTTCGGCTTCACCAGAGAAGGATCGAAGTCCTAAAACTAAGACTCGACCTCAAAAAGAAAGATCGAGCTCGAGTAGGGGCACTGTTCATACCCTGGGTCGAGCTATCTGACCCGGGATGTTTAGCGACAAGGCGACCGACCTCTTCAGGTCAGGACCCCCAACCTCTTCTTTAAAAGAGTTCGGCCAATTCGACATGAAGGGCCCAAACAAGCCCAAATAAAGGGACACAACCCAATCTAAAGGAAGTTAAAGCCTAGAAAGATAAGGGCGGCTCCCCAGAAGATAAGATGACCTCGCTTAAGGATAAAGATAAGATAACTAACTTATCTTATCTAGAAAGGTCAGCCTACACTACTATAAATACACTAGAGTACCCAGGTATAACTCATACTCTGATTCTACTAAAAAACTGCTTAATACCCTTGCTAACTTAAGCATCGGAGTCCCTTGCAGGTACCACCACCCTCCGGTGACAAAGGATCAGCAGCGCAACCAGCCAACAAGTCAGGTACGACAGCTCCGGTCGCCACCCACCAGCTGGACACGTCAGCTCCGACCGGTACAGAAGATCTCATCCGAGATCAACCTACAGTTTCAGGTAACCCTCGGAACAATAGCCATCATGAAGGAGATAGTGGAAGTTCCAAAACCAATCGCCCCTTGCGCCTTACCAATAGCACGGAGGACCGTGCTAACTCTTAAGTGTGGGGAGGTCGTTCGACCGGTCTCCATAGGTAACACCCAAATAAACTTTGATTTTCTTTTGTTAATTAGGATAGATTGCATGATAGTTGTCTCGATTAGGTTTACTTGGTTAGGGTAATGATTTTTTTTCCAAGAAACTATGTTTTTAGGGCACCTTACCAATTTTGAAAGTTTTTGGTGTTAAGCTTGCTTGAAGAATGTAATTTGGAACATGGTTTTTGAGCTAAGAACACAAGCATGTGAGTCTTGAGCCAATTGGGTGGTTACATCATATAACCACTTATCCTCCTTCTTGTGTGCATTGTTCTCCTTCTATGATTGTGATCCTTGATTTGTTTGACTCTATATGTCCATTATTGTGTGTATGAATGCATGTATGTGATTGAGGCCATCATTTCACTTAGCCACTTGCCCAAATAGCCTTACCTTACAACAACCTTTGTAGCCAACTTTGAGCCTACGATTAACCCACTTGTTCTTTATTTTAGCAAATTACAAGCCAAAAGCGAAAAATCATAAATGTCCTTATTTGAATCTTTGATTAGCTTAGGCTAGTGTGTGTGTGTCACTCAAGTGTGGGAAAACTTGGGACATTGGTTGAGGTAAGAGTATGTTTTTGTTTTTGTTGAAAATATTGGGAATTGGGTACATACTCATGTGTTAATTAAATATGTAAACCATATGCATTGATACCTTTGTATATGAGTACATCAAAAAAAAGAAAAAAAAAGAAAAGAAAAAATGAATAATAAAAAGAAAAAAATATAGAAAGAAAAGAAAAAGAAAAAGAAAGAAAGGAAAAAGGGACAAAATGCCCCAAAGTAAGGTTCAATAACAATCAATGCATATGTGTAGTGATCAAAAGAGAATACATGAGTATGTGAAAAAGTAAGGGATGGTGATGACAAGACATCTTAGCCTATTTTAACTAGTCTTTTTCTTTTGTTTTTATTAGAATTATGCACTTTCTTGAGCTACAAGCAAGCCAATTAGGTAGATTTTCATGTTTCCTTTGATTGAATCAACCATGTATGAATTCATGCTATTTCATGAGGTTTTATACTATAATTGTCACATATTATGAAAGAATGAATATCTCATGATTTTAAGCATAGCTTTGATGTGTTTGGTTGATTAATGATAGGTGAAGAAAGCTTGGAGAAAGGTTGAAGCAAGAAGGAATAGCTAGGAGTAAAGAGAAGACAATGGAATAAGTGAAATTGAACCAGGAAGCAAAAAGCTAGACCTAAAGTTAGCCTCAAACTTTTGCACAAACTTTTGGGTGAAAAGTTAGCCCCAACGTTAGCCCCTAACTTTTGGGCTAACGTTGGAACTTGAAAATCACTCCCTGGGTACCAAAAGTTTGCGCCAACGTTAGCCCCTAACTTTGAGGCTAACGTTGGCACATGAAAATCACCCCTGGGCACCAAAAGTTTGCGCCAATGTTAGCCCCTAACTTTGAGGCTAACGTTGGCACATGAAAACTACAAGGGGAGGAGCAAAAGTTTGCGCCAACGTTAGCCCCTAACTTTTAACTTTTGCACCAACGTGAGTATCAGCAAGTTATGTTGGCTGATATGAAAAGTTGGACCAAAAGTTAGACCCTAACTTTTGCTCCAACTTTTGGTCCAACTTTTGCAAAACTCCAACCCGGTTCAATTGGTTCACTTTGGTTCTTCTCCAAACTTCAAGAGCAATCAACCAAGGCCTCTTTCAACCCAATTCCACCAAGAGCAAAGGCCCAACTCAAGGCTTGAAGATCATTTGAAGAAAGTGTATAAATAGGATGGAATTCAAGTTCTTCAAGGAGCTTTTCTTTTGAATTTTCATAATAGTTTTCGGAGCGCTTTGGATATTGAGTGATCTTTAATTTCTTAGTCTGGGAGAAGGAGAATTCACTTCTCTTCCTCTTAGTTTTATTGCTTTCAATTTCTATTACAATTGTCTTGGATCTTGGGTTGAAGAATTGAAGAAATTCTGTTTCAATCTCATCCTTGGATCTCTCTGTTTATTTACTGCTTAATTGAATTTCAGTTTGGGTTAATTGTTCTTCATCTACTTTCTTTGCAATTTACTTTTCCCTTGCAATTGTTCTTGTTGGATCAAGGAAGGTAGTGAGATCTAGACCTGGTTTTCTAGTCTCTGGACCCCTGAGATCTGAAATTCCAATTTACATTCTGTTTTTGCTTTTCATGTTCATTTACTTGTTTTGCTTCAGATCCGATTCAACCCAAACACTCTTTTACTTTTCTGTTTGATGCAATTTACTTTTCCTTGTTTAAATTCTGCAAATCCAATCCCCAATTCCGTTTACAATTCCAGCCGTTTACATTTCTTGCACTTTAAGATTCCGCAATTTACATTTCTTGCATTCTAAGTTTCTGCCATTTAATTTCTTGTTCTTTAAGATTCAGCACTTTAATTCCCTGTTCTCTTTAATTCCATGCAATTTAATTTCTGCAAATCACAAAACACTCAACCAAATCTTGATTCGCTTGACTAAATTAACCACTAAGCTAAAATTGCTCAATCCTTCAATCCCTGTGGGATCGACCTCACCCCCGTGAGTTTTTTATTACTTGATGCGACCCGGTACACTTGCCGGTTAGATTTGTGTGTTTTGGGAGAAATTCCTTTTTCCACCAAAATACTCATCAAGTTTTTGGCGCCGTTGCCGGGGATTGATTAGATTGACAATGATTAAGTGAGGTGGTAATCTACATCAAGAACTTTTTCTTTAATTTTGATTAACCCACTAACTGTTTGATTTTTTGCTTAAACTAACTAACACTTCAATCTAACAGTAGATTGAAGTGTCACTGGTTTTGTGCATTTCTCATGCTCTGCTTGTATGACAGGTACAAGAAGAACCACACCCAATTTTCATGAACAAGACGAAAGAACTCTCAGGAGGTTAAGAAGAGCTGAAAGAGGGAAAAACATTGTTGGAGAAGAGGAATCAGACGAAGAATTCCAAGAGATGGAGGAACATTCAACCAATCCACCAGGTGGAGCAGACAACAACAATGACAACCCACCCCAGAGGAGAGTTTTGGCTTCCTATACCTTTGCAAATCCTAGACATTGTGGGAGCAGCATCTTGGCTCCAAATGTCAATGCTAACAATTTTGAACTCAAGCCACAACTCATCACTTTGGTTCAGAACAATTGTTCTTTTGGTGGAGGACCACTTGAAGACCCGCACCAACACTTATCCACCTTCTTGAGGATATGCAACACTGTCAAAACTAATGGTGTGCCTCCTGACAGTTACAAGCTGATGCTATTCCCATTTTCTCTCAGGGACAAGGCCACTCAATGGTTGGAATCTTTTCCAAGGGACAGCATCAATAACTGGGATGATTTGGTAACCAAGTTTCTTGCCAAGTTTTACCCACCTCAGAGGATTATAAGGTTGAAGGCTGAGGTACAAACATTTACACAAATGGAGGCTGAACCCATCTATGAGGCATGGGAGAGGTACAAGGCTCTAATCAGGAAATGTCCCCCTGCCATGTTTAATGAGTGGGAGAAGCTGCAGAACTTCTATGAAGGCTTAACACTAAAATCCCAGGAAGCTTTGGATCATTCAGCTGGAGGTTCCTTGCAACTCATGAAAACTGCAGAGGAGGCTCAAGAACTCATTGATATGGTGGCCAACAACCAATATTTCTTTGCTCATCAAAGAGGCCACCAACCATCACAAAGGAGAGGAGTAATGGAACTAGAAGGAGTGGATTCAATCCTGGCTCAAAACAAATTGATGCAGCAGCAAATTCAACAACAATTTGAGCAAATGACCAAGAGGATTGATGGCCTCCAAGTTGCAGCAGTTAACACCAGCCAACCATCAGCCACATGGGGGCAAAATGAAGAAATCCAAGAGGAGCAACAGCAAGAACAAGTCCAGTACATGCATTCAAGCCCAAATGAATTCTATGGTGATACCTACAACCCCTCATGGAAAAATCACCCCAACCTCAGATGGGGAGACACTCACAACCAAAACCAACACCCATGGCAGAGGAACTCAAATCAAAACAACCCAAGAAACAACCAAAACTACAACCAGCAGCAGACTAACCAAAACACATACAGAAAACCTCAAAACAACTACCCTAATCTCAACCAGTACCAATCTAATAACCAACCCACCAACCAAAATGCCTATCATCCACCACCCACATCTCACAACCCACCACAAGCACCACCTGAACCTCAAAGACTCACCAATTTAGAGACCTTGATAGAAAAAATGATGAAACACCAGGAAATAACAAACAAAAACCATGAAGCATCATTAAAGAGCCTAGAGAGGCAGATTGGGCAACTCTCCAAGCAAGTATCTGTTGAGAGACCTTCAAACTCATTGCCCAGTGACACAATCCCAAATCCCAAGGAGGAGTGCAAGGCAGTACAATTAAGGAGTGGGAGAACATTGATAAGCAGCAATGACACTACAAAGAAACAAGCAGAGAACAGCAAAGAACCAACAGAGGATGAGAAGCAAGCAAATGATGATGAAGCTAAGGAGCAAGTTGTGATGCCAAACAAAAGCACTGAGAAACTTAAAGAGAAGGACAACCAGCTACATAGCTCAAAGAAAGTGGCTCAGGGACAGCAGCAAATAGGAAAGAGCATCACACCTTCACTGCCATATCCCCAGAGGTTCAACAAAGAGGTTAAAGACCAGCATTTTCACAAATTCCTTGAGATTTTTAAGAAGCTGGAAATCAATATTCCCTTGGCTGAAGCACTTGAGCAAATGCCTCTGTATGCCAAATTCTTGAAGGAGCTTGTCAACAAGAAAAGAAGCTGGGATGAGAAAGAAACCATAATGATTACTGAGGAATGCAGGGCCTTAATTCAAAAGGGGCTTCCTCCCAAGCTTGAGGACCCAGGGAGCTTCCTGTTGCCTTGCACCATTAGGGAATTGACCATCACTAAAGCAATGTGCGATCTCGGAGCAAGTATTAACTTAATACCATCCTCCCTGGTGAAAAAGCTGCATATAGAGGAGGTCAAACCAGTACAAATGTCTCTGGAGCTGGTAGATAAGTCAATGGTATACCCCAGGGGCGTAATTGAAAATCTTTTGGTCAAGGTGGACAGTTTTATATACCCTGCTGATTTTGTGGTTCTAGAATCAAACGATGATGATGGTGACTCTGTTATACTGGGAAGGCCATTCTTGGCCACTGCTAGAGCTATCATAGACGTAGAGGAAGGGGAATTAACTCTCAGGATGCATGACCAGAGTGTCACTCTGAAGGTACTACCAGAGGCACAATTTAGCAAGGAGAAGAAAGACTATATGAAAAATGACCAGGAAGGTCACAGCAACATCCCAATGCTAAGGATTGTGCAGACTGATGAAGAAGCCCAAGAGGATATTAGAGTACTAGCCACTGAAAAGAGAGGTCCCCAAGGAAAGCCTACGGCCAGAAAAGAAGGATCAACAAAAGGAAAGATGAAACGAAGAAACAAAGCAAAAAGGGGTTGGAAGAACAGAAAGATTCCAACAGAGGGGCTTTCCAAAGGTGACAAAGTACAACTGATATATCAACAGTTGGGGGCAAATCAACAAACTGAGGACTACTACACTGTCAGCAACATACTCTCATTAGAGCATGCTGAAATTGAACACCAGAGAACAAAGAAGAAGATCACGGTCAGAGGAGACAAATTGAGACTCTACAAGCACCAACCACCATAAAAGAAAGCCTCAATGTCAAGCTAATGACAATAAAAGAGCGCTCCATGGGAGGCAACCCATGCTTTAAGATTCATGTCATTTTAAATTCAATAAGTTATGATCATTTGAACATGAATTCTTTTCTCTTTTCATGAACATGTCCATTGCCTGCATGCACTGTTTTGAAACATATGCTGAGAATTCTAAGTTTGGTGTGCTTTCAAGCACACTAAACCAACGTTACAAATAATTCCGTTTTGCAAGCTTAAAAGCATATGGCCAAACACTAAAGTTTGGTGTCCACATAGCTTCATGAAAATTTGAAATTCATGCATCAATAATCATACAATTGTTGTTTTCCAAAATCTTATAAATGAAAAAATTCTTATTCGGTAATGAAGGCATCAATTGTGATGTACCCTTTGACAAGAAACAAGTTTGGTGTTCATCAAAACTTGATGAACCGATTTAGGGACACAATTGACCCTTCATGAAAAAAAAGAGAGAAAAAGAAAATTAGGATGAAAGCAATTCTTATAAATATTTAACTAAGAGTGACATTGGGATTTCACTAATTGGAGGAAGAGACACAATTTCTTCATGCATGACCAAACATTAAGTTTGGTGTCCTCCAAAGATGAGTCACGGTTCATTTGGATATAAGAATTGATGATTCATATAAAAGGAATACTCTTGCCATAGTTGGACAAAACTAATGTATGTTGTGATGACTAGGTGGTCAAAGAATCTTCAATGAGAGAGACAAGACAAAGGAAAGCATAGTATGAGGACAAAATCTCATCACATGCTTCGAAAAAGAAATCTGCCACTCCTTGAGAATGATCACGGCAAAGGCAAGTGAAGAAGCAAGCCTTGTCTTCATTCATCCTTACATGCACACCTTTGATCCCCATAGTGTCTAGTTACATCTTAGCCTTTCATTGCTCAAACGTACCACCTAAAGCCATGCACATGACCGAATCACTCCAACCTTGGAAACTTCATTCCCTTCATCACTCCTCAACATAACAAGCTCTGTTCAACATTTCTCTTGCTTTAAACTCCAACCATTTAAACTTCCCTTCATCATTTCTGGTCATAACAAGTTCGGTCTCAATTTCTTCTTGCTCCAAACACACATCAAATTCTCCAACATTCTTCACACTCTCTCTAACCTCACAAAACTCAACCAATCAAGTAATCATGGCCTCTTCCTCAAGAACCAAACGAAGAAAAGGGAAAGACCCCATGATGGAGGAAGACACACATGGATATGACCAATGGAGATTCAAGTCTCGGTACCATCAAATGAAAATTGAATGGATGAACGAGAAAAGGATCTATCCTGAAATTCCACTCTTGTTGCCGGATGATGGATGCCAAGAAATGAAGGACAAAATTCGAAAGAGGAGGTGGGAGGAACTTGCATCACCAGCCACCCGAATCAATGCCAATATCATAAGAGAGTTCTATGCAAATGTTTCAAGGCTTGACATGCGTGAGCCCCCAACATACAAGAGCTATGTGCGGGGGGTGGAAGTAGACTTTAGCCCGAATGCAATCAAGAAAGTCTTGAAACTAAAGTCAGTCCGCTTTAGTGAACCGGGATACCAACAAAGATTGAATGAGGATCAGGATTATGATGAGATTGCAAGAGACATTTGTATGGAGAACTCAGAGTGGGAAGGAGATGACAAGAACAAATATAAGTATCTGAAGAGATGTAACCTCACCCCGGAAGCAAAATGATGGTATGAGTTGATGAAAAGATCAATTCTGGGCACAGTGAACACCTCAGAAGTTAACAGGGAGAGAGATGTGATGTTGCATTGCATCATTGTGGGAGGAGAGATAAGAGTCCATGAAATCCTTGCAAAAGACATTCAAAAGCGGGCTGAGAAGAATTCGGCCGGATCTTGGTTGTACTATCCGAGCACCATTTGGAGGTTGTGTGCAAAGGCCAAAGTTCCAATGGAAGAGGAGAATCCAATGTGGTTAAGCCAAGGCATGCCCATAACCATTGAACGAATGATGATGCCCCTTGAAGCACATCAAAGCCGAAGACCACATGGAAGAAGGGAAAGAGAAGAACCAATGGAAGAAGATGAGCCACACATAGAAGAAGAGCCACAAGAGGAGGAGGAACAGCCACACTTTTTCCCACATGGCAATATGGATATGACTCAAATGCAAGAAGCAATAGGAAGATTGTCACAACAGTACATGAGAATTCAAGAAAGGCAAGAGGAATACCATTCTCTATACATGAAAAACCAACAAGCACAAGAAGAAAGGGAGCTAAGAATAATGAACAAACAAAGTGAATTCGAGTCAAGATTCCTTGTGATGCAAGAAGAACATGCTTTTCAATCTCATGAATCTTTTGGAAAGTTGGAACAAATGCAAGCTAAAAATTTGAGGGCTCTCAAAGAGTTCACAACACTCCAAGATGCAAGGTATGAAGTACAAGCCGATTACAACATCAATAGCCAAATCAAACTGAACTATATTGGAGAACATTTGCACAACATGGATCCGGCTTTCCCAACTTTTGATGAATTCTTCAAAAAGAGAAGTGAGGTAGAGGTAAGCAATGCTATGAGACTTGAAGATAGAATAGAGGAGGCTATGAATAAGGCTGGATTTTGGCGAGGTCAACAGGCAACAAACACGGATGGTGGGAACACTAGCAACCAAGTGTATGAAAGGAGAAAGAAAAAGCATGACAAATGAAAGGTGGACTTGCTCCTTGTTCATCACTACAAAGAAAAAAACATGCATTCTGTCTGTTCTAAGTTGTCTTTGCATCTTTAAGTAGTTCTTTTTAATTAATAGTCTTTGCATTATGTTTGTTTCTTTTAAAATAAGTAGGCTAGTTTATGTGTGTGCTTGTGTGTTTACTTTCACTTGACAAGAAGCATGTTTTGTCCCCTGCATCTTTAAGTTCAATAAAAGAAATGTTTGAATGTGAAGCAAGATAGTCTCTGTTAGATAGAAGTAGAATAAAAGTAAATGGTGGTATATGTGTGGTTGTATAATAGCTCACTTTTAGTGAATAAAGAGCTAGGATATCTCATTCTAAGTAAAGAGTGGCCTACTGTCTATGAATCTCAATTAAATAAAAAAATTCCTTGGTTAGAAAGAAAAACAAAAAGAAAGAAAGAAAAGAGATAGCCAAAAAGTGGCAGAACAAAAGGAAACAAAAAGAAACAAAGCTGGACACCAATAGCTTGAACTTTAAAATATATGCCTGTGGTGTCTTTGTACTAGGATCTGCTTGGATTAGTAAGCTTTTAGGAGTGCATCAACACTCGGTGACTTGGGTTAACTAATCCGGGATCATCAGCTGAAAGTCTACTATCAAGAGCAACCTAACTACAAGGCATTTAGTAACCCAAAGAGGTGCTGGGCATCAATGTTTTAAGAAGGAATGAGAGCCAAGTGTCTATGGTGAATAATGTGTCAAGTATAAAGAAAAGGAAATGAACTTGCTACACATGACACTCAAATAAAGCTTATAAACAAAGTAATAGCCAAGGATAAAGGAATAATGAGAGGTCATAGCAGTATGTTACTTGAAGCTTGAAGGAGACTTTCTAGGCCTAGGAGTCAATAAGAAGTGAGTATTTACATATCCACACAAAATCCCATGAACTATCAATAATACTCTGCTAGCATGAACATCCTCTTCCATTTCATTCTTTCTTCTCAATAAATCTTTTCCTGCTTGGGGACAAGCAAGCTTTAAGTTTGGTGTTGTGATGACAAGTCATCTTAGCCTATTTTAACTAGTCTTTTTCTTTTGTTTTCATTAGAATTATGCACTTTCTTGAGCTACAAGCAAGCCAATTAGGTAGATTTTCATGTTTCCTTTGATTGAATCAACCATGTATGAATTCATGCTATTTCATGAGGTTTTATACTATAATTGTCACATATTATGAAAGAATGAATATCTCATGATTTTAAGCATAGCTTTGATGTATTTGGTTGATTAATGATAGGTGAAGAAAGCTTGGAGAAAGGTTGAAGCAAGAAGGAATAGCTAGGAGTAAAGAGAAGACAATGGAATAAGTGAAATTGAACCAGGAAGCAAAAAGTTGGACCTAAAGTTAGCCTCAAACTTTTGCACAAACTTTTGGGTGAAAAGTTAGCCCCAACGTTAGCCCCTAACTTTTGGGCTAACGTTGGAACTTGAAAATCACTCTCTGGGTACCAAAAGTTTGCGCCAACGTTAGCCCCTAACTTTGAGGCTAACGTTGGCACATGAAAATCACCCCTGGGCACCAAAAGTTTGCGCCAACGTTAGCCCCTAACTTTGAGGCTAACGTTGGCACATGAAAACTACAAGGGGAGGAGCAAAAGTTTGCGCCAACGTTAGCCCCTAACTTTTGGGCTAACGTTGGCGCCTCAAGTGCACCAAGGAAGGCCAACGTTGGTGCAAAAGTTAGACCCCTAACTTTTGCACCAACGTGAGTATCAGCAAGTTATGTTGGCTGATATGAAAAGTTGGACCAAAAGTTAGACCCTAACTTTTGCTCCAACTTTTGGTCCAACTTTTGCAAAACTCCAACCCGGTTCAATTGGTTCACTTTGGTTCTTCTCCAAACTTCAAGAGCAATCAACCAAGGCCTCTTTCAACCCAATTCCACCAAGAGCAAAGGCCCAACTCAAGGCTTGAAGATCATTTGAAGAAAGTGTATAAATAGGATGGAATTCAAGTTCTTCAAGGAGCTTTTCTTTTGAATTTTCATAATAGTTTTCGGAGAGCTTTGGATATTGAGTGATCTTTAATTTCTTAGTCTGGGGGAAGGAGAATTCACTTCTCTTCCTCTTAGTTTTATTGCTTTCAATTTCTATTACAATTGTCTTGGATCTTGGGTTGAAGAATTGAAGAAATTCTGTTTCAATCTCATCCTTGGATCTCTTTGTTTATTTACTGCTTAATTGAATTTCAGTTTGGGTTAATTGTTCTTCATCTACTTTCTTTGCAATTTACTTTTCCCTTGCAATTGTTCTTGTTGGATCAAGGAAGGTAGTGAGATCTAGACCCGGTACACTTGCCGGTTAGATTTGTGTGTTTTGGGAGAAATTCCTTTTTCCACCAAAATACTCATCAGATGGGTAGTTAGGTTAGCACTTAATTATATAGGTTGTTATATAGGTTAGGTAGGAAGCTTAGATTAATCAAAGATTCAAATTCTAGTCCACTTAGCCATATATATAACCCTACCTTGACCCTAACCCCATTACAACCTAAGAAAATATCTCATGATATATGTATGCATAGAATAATTGTTGATTGTTAGAGGAAGAACAAATTTTGGAAAGCATGAAGTAGAGGAGAATTGAGTGATCAACCCTATACACCGAGCGAATAGAGTGCAAACACTTCCAGTGAGGGTTCGAGGCTCAATTCCTTGTTCCTGGCTCTCACGAGCGTTCTTCATGCAAGTTATGCGCACCTTGCTTTGATGATTGGAATTGGTAGAGTTCATATATTGTTTCATCATTTTGCCCTACGTGCTCATATATGTTCTTGGAAGATTGATTTGCTTTTGACCAAGTAGATAGTAGTATTCATTTTAGTTGCATTCATATAGGTAGATTGCATCTCATAAATCCCATTCTCTTGTGATTCTTTGGTCTTTTGCCTTCCTTTAGCATGAGGACATGCTTGGTTTAAGTGTGGGGAGGTTGATAAACCCCATTTTTATGGTTTGTCTTGTATGGATTTTGGGGGTTTTATCAATGTTCTATCACACTTATTCATACATAATGCATGGTTTTGTGTTTCCTTCCCAATTTTACTTCATAGTTGAAAACATGCTTCTTTTACACTAAATATGCCACATTTTAATCCTCTTCTATTACCATTCGATACCGTGATCTGTTTGTTAAGTGATTTCAGAGTTTATAGGACAAAGATGGCCTAAAAGAGAGGAAGGAAGCATGTATAAATGGAAGGAGCATGGAAAATAGAGCTTTGGAGCTTGAGAAGTGACGCGTATGCGTGCCTTACGCATACGCGTGGATGCGCGCTGCTAGGATCGGCGTGAAGAAGCCAAGGCTAGAAGCCGGTGCATTTGCATGGTTGGGCAAGAACTTCATGGACGCGCGCATGTGCTTTACGCATGCGCGTGGATCATAAAACTCCAGGGACGCGCACGCGTGCTGTACGCGTACGCGTCGGTGCTCGCATGTGATTTTTAAGTAAAATTGTGCTTGGCAAATTCACAAAGGCTGTGGGGCCCAATCTAAACCAACTTTGGCGCCAAAAGGCTTAAGAAGACCAAGGGATGAGGAAATTGACATTCATTCACACATTTAGATATTTTTAGTTAGTTTTGGAAGTTACATTTTTAGAGAGAGAAACTCTAGCTTCTCTCTAGGTTTTTGCTTCTCAATTTGGAATTCTCTTGGATCCATTGGTAAAATCTATTGTCAATTCAATTCTACATTGCTTCAAGTTGTAGATCTAATTCTCCTACTCTCAATTTAGTTCTTGTTGCTCAATTTACTTTGGATCTTAGATTTGGATCTTGTTACTTTGATTTCCATTAATGCATTGAGGAATTTTATGTTCATTGTTGTCAATTGTTTGATTGTTGTTAATCTTTTGTAGTGGATATCTTTGATTTGAAGTTTCTTCTCAGTTTTACAATGCCTTTCACTCTTGCTCTCCAAGTGTTTGAGAAAATGTCAACTTTAGCTATGGAGTAGACTTTTCATTCTTGGCTTGGGGGTTGAGATATTGGAGACACTTGAATTATCAATGTCCTTTGTTGATTATCAATTGGAAATTGTTAATTGATTTGCATGTCACTAAAGCTAGACTTCCCTAGGGTTTGACTAGGACTTGTGAACTCAAATTGATTACCCTCACTTGACTTTTCTTCGTAGTTAGAGGTTGACTAAGTGAAGCAATAAGTAATTGTTGTCACAATTGATGGAGATTATGATGATAGGAATTCCAATTCTCACCCCTAGCCAAGGCTTTTACATTGCTTGATTGTCATTCACACTATTAGCTTGTTCCTTTCTTGCATTAAACTCCAAAATACCAAGACAACTTCTAACCAATGATGTGCATCTTAGAGCAACTCCTAGAGAGAATGACTCGGAACTAATACTCTCGGTTATTGATTTTGGATTGTGGTTACACAATCTCTTTGTTTGATGCGGAATTGCTTGTCGATTTAGACTATACTCACGACAGAATTTCATTGATGAATTCTATACCGGCAAGAAATCTCTTATCACTACTCCGCTGCCTCAGCAGGGAAAAGATAACAACGACGATGACGATTACCGGAAGCCATAGAGTTTAGGGATTTAATTTATTTTATGTCTATTTCATTGTATTTTTCTTTTGTGACATTTTATTATATTCAGACAATTGATATTTAATAAAATCATTAGTTGATTTCTGGTAATTTTGAATTTCTACCCAAATTATGTGAACAAGAATTTTAATTTGACTTCTAATTTTGGCTTAATTGTGAAAAAAAACTACCGTAGGATTTACCGGCAGACAAATTCGATGGTCATTGGGTGCCAAAACACATAATATGGCACCAAAATTACCGTCGGAATATCAGCAACTTAGTTTCAACAAATTCATTAAAAAATCGACAAAAAATTCACCAGTAATTAGAGTCGAACAAAATAATCTGCCGGTATATAATTTTAGGCGCCGTTTATACCCTCAATTTCAATCCAATGGCACTCTGTGTTTATCTTGTAGCTATTAAAATCTAAGAAAACTAATGAAAAAAACTTAAAAACTACTAAAGATGCCTAGGCATCACTAAACAAGTCTCCTATGGTCTCTGTTGTTTCCTTGTTCATGTAGTCTTATGGAATTCCATGGATTTGGATCTAGATGTCTATAAAGTCATGGCTCACTTTATAGATTGACTTCTCCTGTGACCAGGGTCTTAGATTGAGCAAATTACCTTTCATGTGCCATGTTCTATTCACCAAAGTTTAAGCACCTTTAATTTGGTCCTTGAAGCTAACTAAGACTTTATTTCTTCTAACTTCCAAATGGCTACTCCTTGCGGGTTTTTTCATATGCCCATGATAGTATTTTTGCTAACTTTGAACTTGATCTCCTTGTTTGTCATGATTTTTTCCACAATGTTATAGCAGATGGGGTTGAATCCTGGGCTAGTGTTGGGCTTCAATGTAACAGTTTTTCCTTCTATAGGATCGATTCCCCTTTTGACCATGCTATGGCGGCTAAAAGGATGATTAGGTAGGTTCTGCATTTGGTATAGTTTGCTTGTGTATGATATAGTTTAAGACGGATTTTGTACGTTACTTAAGTGTTACTCTCTTTGTGTGCTGGTAGGGTAATCCTATGATAATGGTTGTCACTAATATAAGCTTTAGCTATTGTCAGGTTTAATCAAGTGCTTTTAGTTTGCTGAAGTAAACAATTTAGAACATTACTCTAGTGTGCTAGTATTTTCATATGGATAATAATGGCTCATATTTGGTTTAAGTAGTTTTCAGGTGAGAAAGAATGGTTAAGTTGAAAAGGAGGTGGTAGCTAGGTTCTAAGATTACTCTCAAGTTGAGAAAAAAATTCACTCCAATTGGTTACTTAAGTTCATATACTACAAATTTTGGAAAGTAAAAACATAGTATTCTTTTTTTTTTTTGTATTCGTTGGGGATAAAGTGCTTAAAAGAGAACCTAATTACAAACTAAGCGGGGGAAGAAAACCCCTTGTTCATTATTGACTAAAATACTAATCACCCTTTTAGGAGGTCTGTCTAATGCATCCGCATCTTTAGTTGTTTTTCCTTTAAAACTTCATCCAATAAGCTAATGATTCTTGTTAGGAAAGCAATGATTTCATGATTTAGTGAGCATTACTTTGAGTTAGTTTGAATTTATTTGTTACAGGATAATTTGGACGAGAGTTAGCAAAGATCAAGAAGAAAGAAAAGGCTAAGAATCATCATAAAGAAAAGGCAGCAGAAGGAGGAATCAAAGAGAAAGTTCTCTGGACAAGAAACCATGCCACATAAAGCCATGCGTACAACGTGAAGAGCAAACAGAGGCCAATTGTGCCAAAGTAAGGCCATGCGTTGTACTTGGAAGGCTATGCATACAACGCCCCAAATAGGCCACTCCCAAGAGCCTTAATTCACTCACCAAATTCTCTAATTCTTCAAATACTTAAGTGGGTAACTCAAGGCTTAACATAGGCCCATGAAGTCAAGCATTAATAGCCAATTGTAGAAAAGATCAAAGGAGCTTATCTTGAAGGAGAAACTCTAAAAGAAGACTTGATTAATGATATTTGATTTGATTTAGTTTATTTTTTGAAATAGTTTTGAATGCTGAATTCGTTTCAGGGTTAGTATACAAAGAAACGGAGCCATATACGTGAGTCTCTCCTTCAGGCCGTTTTACAATTTAGAATTTTGGTTTTCTAGTGATCATGAGCAATTAATCTCCTCTTGTTAAGGTTAGAAGCTCTATTTATTACCATGGTTTAATGGTTATTACTTTTCTATTCTCGATTTATGCATTGATGTTTTCTTAAGAATTTGGTTTTCGTTCTTCATCACAAGGGTTTAAGTTTATTGGAAAATAGCTTGAATATGAATTTAATTCTATATGCATCTTGGAAAAGTTGTTTGATAGAATTAAGCTTGAAAATCTTTTTTTCTCAATTCTGAAAGTTTTAAACTTGACTTGATAAGTGACATTGAATCAACTGGGTTTAAATCTTAATAATTGTATAGCTTATGAATCAATAAATGTGTTTTATCTCTTATCATAATTGATTGATCAAGAAATTTATGACTAGTTAACTTAAGGGAAACCGGATTGCCAATGGATTGGGGTTTGGTTAATTAGGGTTTACCGTAAGATACATTTATGCATGATCAAGATAGATAGTGAAAAGTATTTTTCTTAAAGTTTTAAACATCTCCGAAACCTTAGCATTCCATTCATATTATTTTCTCAACAGTTTATAAATCGCTTTCATTTAATCTTCTATTTTTTGCTATTTGATATTGCTGAAACCCTAATATACAATTGTCTAGTTAGAATAATCGACTAACTCTTGTGTGCTCAGTCCGTTAATCCTTGTGGGAACGATAATCCACTCGTGCGGTATTACTTGATACGATTCGGTGCACTTGTCGAGTTGCGGTTTTGCAAAATTCTGCATCAAGTTTTTGGCACCATTGTCATGGATTAACCAAGATTGACATCAAACCAGTTAATTGATTGTCTACATTAGGCCTTTATTTTTCTATCTGTTTAATTTTTCATCTTACCTAAAATTTTCTTTACTTTTACGTATAAAATTCTACTTTTTCTTGGTATTTTTGTTTTTATGCAGGACAACTAAGAACAGGAACCTCTTCTATATGACCCTGAAATTGAGCTAACCCTCTAGAGACAGAGAGAGGAAGCTAGAAGCAAAAGGGTAGTAGAAGAAATTACAGAGGAGTTTGAACCAGAAAACATGGTAAACAACAAAATTGCCAATTTAGTAGGAGCCCTCAATAAGATCCTAATTTGTTCATCTCTAACTTCCTACAAATATGTGACTGATAAACTCCAATTTTGTGGTTTATCTTGTGTTGAATTTAGTGAATTTTATCAAATTTTCTTATATTTATTCAATAAAATAGCATGGTTTTGTAAATTCTTCCTAAATTGTGGTTAAGATTCAAAACATGCTTTTTAGGCCCAAAAATTGATAAATTTAATTCACTTTAATTCCATTCGGTGCCTTGATATATTTGTTTTGATTCCAGATTTATAAGGCAAGGATTGAATTAAAGAAGTGAAGAAAAAGCATGCAAGATAGAGAATTCATGAAGAAATGAGGTTTTGTGAAAATCATAGCGACGCGCACGCGTGACTCACGCGTACGCGTTACAAAGAAATTTTGCCAAGCGACGCGTGCGTGTCATCTACGTGTACGCGTGACACTTGTTACGTGACCTCATTAAAGGAACACGCTGGGGGCAATTTCTGAACTCATCCAGGCCCAAATCCAACTCATTTATGAAGCTATTTGATGCAGAATTCAAGAGGAAACAAAGGGAGAGCAATTAGTGTAGTTTAGAAACATGCTTTAGGTCATATTCTACAGATTTCTCTTAGTTTTAGGTTTTAATTCTTGTCTTGCTTTAGTTTTCCTTGCAATTTATTATTCCTGCATCTTTGTTCTCTTAGTTTACATTGTTAATTTTTCTTTTATGTCATTTTTATGTTTATGAACTCTTGTTGATTTTGATTTCCATTTAATGCAATTTGAGATTTTATGTTTCTTATTGTTTGCTTGAGTTATTATTGTTGCTTTCTTGCTTTTGGTAATTTTAGATTTTATTATTTCTTGTTATTTTGCCATGCTTTCCTTTTATGCCTTCCAAGTATTTGATAAAATGCTTGGTTGGATTCTAGAGTAGATTTTTGGTACTCTTGGCTTGTGATCGAGGACTTAGGTCCCTTAAGATCATTGATGTCCAGTTTCATTAGTGATTTAGGGTTGTTAGTTGGTTCTAAGACCAATTATGTCCACTTGACTTAACCCTTCGATGTTAGAGGACAACTAAGTGGAATTAACTCTTTATAATCACCATGTTGTAGTCAATGATCCAAGATATGATAACTTGACTCTTAATCCTTGCCTTGAGTAGCTTTTAGCATTTACATTCCTTAGTTGTTGGGTTTATTTTAATTTCTTGTCTATCAAACCCAAAACCCCAAAAATATACACCCATAACCAATAATATGCACACTTCCCTGCAATTCCTTGAAAGATGCCCGAGGTTTAAATACTTTAGGTTTTTTTTGGGTTTGTACTTGCGACAAACAAATTAAACTTTGATTGAGGGTTGTCTATCGGTTTGGAACTATACTTGCAACGGAATTATTTTGTGAAAATTCCTAACCGACGATTTTCTTACATCAAGTTTTTTAACACAATCAAGTCCAATGGTGTCTCTATTGAATCTTATTGCCTAATGATAAATCTATATTTTATGATGAATTTTGGATTGGAATGAGTAGAATTTATCAAATTATCTTGCATTTATTCATTGAAATTGTATATTTTTGTGAATTCTTCCTAATTGTGCTTTAATGTTAAAAACATATTTTTTGGACCTTTAAATTGCCAAATTTAATTCACTTTTCTCCCATTCGATGCTTTAACGTATTTGTTAAGTGATCTCAGGTTCAATAGGACAATAATGGATTAAAGAAGTGAAGAAAAAGCATGCAAAAGTGGAGAATTTATGAAGAAATAAAGATAGGAGTTCCTCACGGTTGTGCATAAGCATGCCTTATGCGTACGCATAAATTCTAAGTTGCGCGTATGTATCCTTTGCGCGTACGCATCTTTTACAAGTTCTCCAGGTTGCGCGTACGTATGGCAGATGCATACGTGTAAGTAATAGCAAGTGATTCACTTAAGTGAACACGTGGGTCACGATTTCAGGGATTTCTTGGGCCAAATCTAACTCATTTCTGAAGTATTTGAAGCTAAACTCAAGGAGGATCAAGGGGGAGAGCAATAATGTTAGTTTATATCATGTTTTAGGTTAGTTTCTAGAGAGAGAAGCTCTCTCTTCTCTTTAGAATTTAGGATTTTAGGTTTAGTTTCTTGTTCTATTGTCTTAATTTTCCTAGTCTTGCTTATTAGATTCTTTAAATTTTAGTTAATTTTAGCTTATGAACTCTCTTGTTAATTTTAATTTTTATTAATGTAATTTGATATTTTATATTTTCTTGATTCTTGTTTGAGTTATTGTTATTACTTTCTTGCATTTGGTAGTTTTAGATTTTATTATTCTTGCAATTTACTATGCTTTCTTTTTATACTTTCCAAGTGTTTATTAAAGGCTTAATTACTCTGTTGGTCCCTATAGTTTCGCAAAATTTTTAATTAGGTCCCTGTACTTTTTTTTCTTTTAATTGAGTCCTTGCACCAAATTTTTTTTAATTAGGTCCCTACACTTTTCTTTCCTTTTATTTGGGTCCCTATACCAAATTTTTTTTAGTTAGGTCCCTATAAAATTAAGTCAATTACTACTAGGAAGGACCTAATTGAAAAAAAATTAGTGCAGGGACCTAATTAAAAGGAAAAAAAAAGTATAGGGACCTAATTAAAAATTTTGCAAAACTATAGGGACCAACAGAGTAATTAAACCTTTATTAAAATGCCTTCTTTAGTTTTAGAGTAGATTTTTAGCCCTTTTGATTTGGAATTGAGGACTTAGGTGACCTTGAGTTACTAATATCCGAAATGATTGATAATATAGAGATTATAATTAATCTTGTTTCCATTAATGAGTAAGACCTATGGATTAAGATTAATTAAGCCCGGTTGACTTACCTCACCATTTAGAGGTTGACAAATTGGGTTCGTTCTTTGTAATTATCATGTCATGGTTAGTGACAATGAGAGTCATTGATGTCCAATATTGATTGGTGATTGATAGAGAAGGAAACGACGGTTCGGAATTTTAGCAAAACAATTTTCTCATTGGTAGCATAGTCCAAACCGTCAAGTCACCCTCCCAATCAAAGTTTAAATTCAAATACAAAATATAACTGAGAGTAATTAAACCTCGGGTCGTCTTCCCTAGGAACTAGTGGCAATGAGCATACAATTTTGGTCGCTAAATGAAGAGGGTTTTCAATAATGAGGCGAACAATTAAAGAAATAAGAGAACGATCAAAATTGTAATTAATAAACTGATAAAGGAATAAAAGAACTATCTATGTAATATAAACAAGTAATGCTTTAAAATGATAAAAATGCGGTTCAAAATATAAATGAAATCTTGACTTGGGATGAGTTATAGAATTCATTCCTTGCCATAACCACAACTATGATAATTGTGATGGATTAATCTCACCTAGTCAACCCTTAACATCGAAGAGTAAGTCAAGTGAGCATAATTGTTATTAATCCACAAATCCTAGCTAACTTACTAATTACCTTAGTAAAAAGCTAGCGTTAGTAGAAATAATAACAACTAACAACCCAAGAATTATCACTAAATGTCAGACATTATGACTCTAGTATTCCATAAATTCATTTTCCCAAGCTAAGGGGTGAAAATTTACCCCATAATCAAAATTGACATTTCATCAAACACATGGTGGGCATAATCATAAAACATAGCAAAATTGGGAAAATGATAAAACCTATGAACAACCAAATGATCAAAATCTATAAAGGCAACTCAACAAACATAAAATAACCATCAAACATAAAATTCATTAACTAGAACTCAAAATTGCAAAAGCATATATATATATATATATATCGATAAAGGAAATTAAAATATAAGAAAGTGTTGAACAAGTAATGAAATGAAAGATAAAATTAAGAAATACTTATAAAGGAAATAAGCTAGAATCCAAGATCAAAACTTGAAACTATAAAATTTTACGAACCCTAATTAAAAACCCTAAGAGAGTTGAGAGAAAATCTAACCTAAAACTACCTAAAACTACCCTAAGTGTGTTGTATGAAGTATGATATGAGTAGGTATATTGCTAGCCTCCTTATATGCTTCAGCAACTTCAGAAATGGGCCAAAATGTCCTCAAAATCGCGAGCCATGTGACTTTTTAATGAAGTCACGCGCTGGTACCTGTGTGTATGCACAGGTGTGTCCGTACGCACACTTGCTGATTTCCTCTTGTGCGTACGCACCGAAGTTGTGCATACACACACTTGCTGATTTCTGCACTTGTGCATACGCACAGGGACTGGTGCGTATGCACACTTGGCTGTGTGCTTCTCCTTTGTTTTCTTCATGTTTTCTCCCAATTGCATGCTTTTCTTCCACTCTTATCAAGCCATTCCTATCTATTACACTTGAAATCACTCATAAAAAAATATCAAGGCCTCGAATGGAATGAAAGTGGAATAAAATTGATTAAATTAAGTACAAAATAACATGTTTTCACAATTGGACATAACTTAGAGAGAAAACACAAAAGCATGCTATTTAGGTGAATAAATGTGGGTTTATATGATGAAATCCACTCAAATCAAACCAAAATTTATCATCAAATATGGATTCATCAATTCCCTCATACTTAAATAATAGCATGTCCTCATGCTAATCACAATCAAAGGAGAAGGATAAACGGGCAAGCAACTTATTCAATGCAACTATCTATGTGCATGCAACTATGCAAAATGTTAACTACCTATGTCTATACTATGATTCCCTATTGAGTTTGGCAAAAATAAACAAGAGATTTCCAATTAATCCAAACTAGATCATTAGGGCCAAGGCAAGGAATTAATGCAAGATGATCGATGTCCAAAGATTTAATTTAAAATTTTTAAAAATTAATTTCAATAACTTGCAAGAAAACACAGGACAATAGATGGAATCATAAAATTGAGCGATCGAACCCCTCACCGGATGTGTATATGCTCTAATCGCTCAGTGTTTAGGACTTAATCACGCAATTCTCCTTTAATCATGTTTTCTAGGATTTGCTAGTCATCTAACAATCAACAACACTCGATGCATGAACGCAAATATCATGAGGTCTTTAGAGGGTTGTAATGGGGTTAGGGTAAGGGTAGGATTTATATGGTTAAGTAGACTAGTAAATTAGATCTTCGATTAGCTCAAGTATCCCACTTAATCCTATATGAACTGATGAGCGGATAATTTATACACTTTTTGGCATTATTTTTACATAGTTTTTAGTATGATTTAGTTAGTTTTTAATATATTTTAATTAGTTTTTAAATAAAAATCATATTTCTGGACTTTACTATGAGTTTGTATGTTTTTCTGTGATCTCAGGTATTTTCTGGCTGAAATTGAGGGACTTAAGCAAAAATCAGATTCAGAGGTTGAAGAAGGACTGCAGATGCTATTGGATTCTGACCTCCCTGCACTCAAAGTGGATTTTCCAGAGCTACAGAACTCCAAATGATGCGCTCTTAATTGCGTTGGAAAGTAGACATCCAGGAATTTCCATCAATATATAATAGTTTATACTTTGCCCGAGTTTAGATGATGCAAACTGGCATTCAACGCCAGCTTCCTACCCTATTCTGGAGTTAACTACCACAAATATGGCCTTTAGCAACGCCAAATTTTGCAACACCTTAAAACCATTCTTTTAGATAGTTTTAGACAACGATTTTTTGTAGTGTTACTGTTGAATTCAATTTTTCATTATTTTATAGCAACAAATTAAAACCGTTCCCTTTGACTATTTTAAAGAACGGTTTCATAACCGTTACAATGATTTATTTTTAGCCAACGATTTTTTTTTCGTTGTTTAAAGTATTGTACAAAAGAAACGCATTAAAACCGTTGCCGAAATGCTACACTTTAAGACCGTTCTATTAGATAGTCTCAGACAACGGTTTTTACAGTGTTGCTGTTGAAGTTCAATTTTTCATTATGCTATAGTAACAAAATAAAACCGTTCTCTTTGACTATTTTAAAAAACGGTTTTACAACCATTACAACAGTTGTTTATGAAACAACCATTATCTAATATTATTTAAATAATTATACAAATTAAATAATACCAATAAAAATAATTTCAGATAATTATATAAATTTAAACTATTTTTTCTATAAATACTGAATTTATAAAATACTCAAAACCTATTGTTATAAATAAATAACAAATATTATTTTTTAAAAAATAAAATTAAAATAAATTTACAATAAATATTATATATTATTATTATAAATATACAAAAAAATTATATTTTGAAAACATAAAGTTAAAATAAATTTATAATAAATATTATTTATTTTTATTATAAATATATAACAAATATTAATATAAAAATAAAATTAAAACAATTTTAAAATAAATAAATAAATATATTAAAACAATTTGTCACTAAGAAGGGCCTTCAGTAGAATCAGAGACGCGCACTTTTCCTCTTTTCTTCTAAACCAAAGGGCGAAGAACAGCGCTCTTCCTCCCTCCACCGTACCATCAACCCTAACCCACGCCTTCAGAATCCGAGATCAAACCGTAGCTCACCAGGAAGCCCGAAATTGCACCATCATCGCAAGTCACCAGGAAGCCCTAAATCGCAACTCACCATCGTCGCTGCGTCCTTCCTGAAATTGTCGCGACCTCTTCCTTCCCGGCATCACTGAGTATCTCCTCTCCGCGGCATCGCTGAGTCTCTCCTCTCCACGACGTCGCTGCTTATCCCCTCTCTGTGGTGTCGCTGCTTATCCCCTCTCAGCGGCTTCAGTGCTTCTCTGTTCTCCGCGGCGTCCTTGCATCTTCTGCTTCGCTGCTTCTCGCCGCTTCTGCTTCGCCGCTTCTGCTTCATTGGGTTGTGCTTCGCCGCTTCTGCTTTGTTGCTACTGCTTCACTGCATCGGTGGTTTGTGGGTTATCATCTATGGTAAGTGTTTTTCTTATCTGATTTGCTGTTGCTTAATTAGGGCTTGATTGACTGTTGGGACTTGGGTATTTTTATTGGATTTAAGAAGAAGAAAGGAAAGTGGTAATGTTTGTGAACTGTGAACTACATAATTTGGACTGCATAATTGTGAACTGTGAACTGCATAATTTGGATTGCATAATGTTCTGGTATATCCCATTTATTAAAGTTGCAGCTATTCCTTGTGCATAGTTTAGTTAAAACTCAACAAGCTAGCACTGTGTAAGCACTTATTTTACATTAGCTTTTAAAAATTCATATGCAGGTGTGGGGATAGCACTCATTTAAAAAAAAGGTACACAAATAAATAGCAGACCTATTTTTTTATCGCACTTGATAATTTTCATAATAATTCAAATAAGTTAATAAGTTAATTCAACGAAACTAGCAATCTCCTATTCCCTTTGGAATATTCTAAATTTGTCTTATACACATGTATGATATAATAATAATAATAATAATAATTCATTAATAATTTATAAGCGAAGAATATAGTATGAAAATAAAGTCTTTTTCTTTGTTGGGGAAATGTAAACAAAGACTGAACAATGGGGCATAAGTTTATGGAAATAGTGGGTTCTTATAAGAGGAATTATAAATATAAATGTGAAGGAAGCGAAGAAGAAAATGCAATGGGTGATGAATGTGTTGCTTTGCACAGTTGAGCAATAAAACAGGGTTTGCAACATAGCAATGTATAAAGCTGAATATGCTATTGCTGAGTCGTTTTCCTCTATCGAGTCTTTAATTAGAACTGTCTTCTCTTGATTTGGTAATTATCCTTTTGCCTGCTTTTGTAAAATATTTTATTTCTTCCTTTAACTTACTCACTTTTTAATTCTTCCTCTTGTCTCAAAAATCGGTGGAGAAATCTATTAAACAAATTGCCTAAATTCACATACATTTTATGAGATAAATTTTAAAGTTTTTACCACAGGTGTTAATCAATTAATTCAGTCAATAGCAAATTTTTAATATAAGAGGATATTTTTTCAGAACACAACTAGATTATTGGTCCCACATTTAAAGCAGTTTGGCCTTTGGTACAAGTCCACTATTATTGTGTTAGGAGCTTAGCTATGGTTTTTGTTTTAATTTTTTAACCCAATTTTGGCTAGTTGGGTACTGTTTGGTTTATCAGTTATATATCACTTTTGAAAATAAGATTTCTAAAAACTAGTTTTAAAAGTGAATTTTTTGTTAAAAAATCTGGTTATGAATTACTTATATTTTTTAAAAGTGAATTAGTATTAAAGATGTGTAGTTTTATATTTGATTTTTTTTTATGTTTACAGGAAAACTATGTTGAAGGGGAAATCGAACTTGATTAAGGTCAAATTTTTAAAACCTGTTGTTCTAGATGGCTATAAACTGGCAACGGTTTTAAAACCATTGCCGAAACCTGGCACCAACGGTAACGGTTTAAAATCGTTGGCTATGTGAATAATAAAACCACAACAGTTTAAAACCGTTGCCTATCAAGCTACGGTTTTAAACCATTGTCATGTTAATAGGAACGGTTCGAAACCGTTGCTTATTGAGTAACGGATCAAAATCGTTGTTTAAAATTTTTCGTCAAAACCGTTGTCTATGCCACTAACTGTGGCAACGGTTTTTCTGTTACCGTTGTCTTAGGTAAAAAACCGTTGCCTTTGAGCATTGGTAACGGCCACATATACCACTGGTCAAAAACCGTTGCCAAAGCGTTGCCTAAAGTTTTGGAAACAGTTTTTCAATCTACGGCAATGGTTTTTTGACCGTTGCGAAAAGCCTTATTTGTTGTAGTGATAAACGCCAGAAACAGGTTGCAAAGTGGAGTTAAACGTCAGAAACAGGTTACAAACTGGCGATCAACTCCAAGAGAAGCCTCTACACGTGTAATGTAACACCCTAATATTCAAATCCTTATGCTCGAGTCATAAGTCAATGATATTACGGTGGTACGACTCTCAGGTGGATTTTTAATATATAAATATAGGTAATTTCGAAAAGAGTATTAATCGAGAAGCCTGAAAAGAGTAGAAATAAAATCGCGAAGACGTATCACTCACATTTCGACAACAAAAGATAAATCGTGAAGCCGAAAACGATATACGGACAAGGCGTAGAGGAGATTAAGAGATAGATAACAGATAGATATATATAACATAAGTAAATAGCCACTAGTCGCGACCCGCGAAGTTTAGGCCGGCTAGGGTACAGTATGAAAGTAGATGACAACAGTATATCCTAATCTCTCCCAAAGGAAACATAAGAGCCTCTATAGGCAAGTTCCAAAAGAGTTCAATACATAATATAATCTTTTCAAAACATAGGTGGAGAGATTCTAATCAAACACAAAGTAGAGGAAATAAAGATCTTCGCCGTCTCTCAGACGACCCACAAACTCACTTCTGAGCACCTGGACCTGTATCTGAAAAACAAGAGATATATACGGAATGAGAATCCCGGGCCCATGGGTTCCCAGTACGGTAAAAGTGCCAAATAAATACAATGCACTGCAATAAAAACTCACCAAGCATCCTAAACTCCTTTTCACCAAGAATCCAGCCTAGATTCTCACTAATCTATAAATAGGCATCTGTCGTAAGGGAATACTAAATCTAGATCACATCTCATATGACTCCCAACTCGCTGACTCTCCCACGAATCAGATTTCAGAATCATAAACAAAGCCATCATCAGTTGTGCTGTCTCAGCAATTCTATATCAATATATCATGCCCTCCCTGGAACTAGTGAAACCACATCACTGCGTCTACCCAGGGAGCTCAAATCATCTCAACTAATGATCACCATCATCATGCAATCGCATCATCAATTCATCTCATCAAGAACAGCCCTCAACCTCCACCGACACCAACATGAGGGGCCTCTCAGTTGTACAAACACAAGCAATACAGGCAAGTAATATACAATTAGGGTACAAGTAGAACAAGTAGCACATAATCAGGTAACTTAGCATATATAATGTAGAAATCCAAAACAAATAGGCAAACCCAAACAATTCAAACATATGCAAATGATGAATGCCTGCCCTATGGCTGATGATATCATCTGTCGGTTATCAAGCCAACCCGACATGTCCGGTAGCTAACCCGGGCACAGTCTCTCTGTTGTGTATTAATATCATTAGAGGGAATATGTGCCCTGTCACCATTAGAGGGTATCTGCGCCCTGTCGCCATTAGAGGGTATCTACGCCCTGTCGCCATTAGAGGGTATCAGTGCCCTGTCAACCTTACAACCAGAGAGAAAACACAAGCATGCTTACATTCAACATTTTTAATCATTATTCATTTATCATATTCGTTAATTTATCATATATGCCTTTATACTCAGCCATAATCCATAATGGCTTTGCCGTAACTCGGCAATAACTAAGCCACCCGGCTCACAGTTCAATCTAGAACTAGCCAATTTATCAACATGGCTCTGCCGTATCTGGCAAGAACTCAGCCATCCGGCTCATGGTCCAATCAAGAATCAACCATTTATCAATAAATATAGCCCTTCGGCTCATGGCATACACGGTACTTCCACCACCATCCTCCATATCTCATATAATCATATCTGATCATCATTGATCATAACCTTTTCCCTTGCTTCACTCGCAAGTTACCACATCCCCTAGCTCCTTCCTCATTGCTAGGCATACCATAATGATTTGATACATAAGGGGTGAGATCGGAGGCTTAAAAGTATGAGGTTTGGCTTTAAAAACTCAAAAATCAACTTTGGCATGAAAATAGGGCCACGCGTACGCGCACTCCACTCGCACGCGTGGATGGCCAAAAACTCATCGACGCGCAAGCGTCATACGCGCGAACGCGCGGGTTGAAAAATATCCAAACGGCGCGCAAGCGTCAGCCACGCGTACGCATGGGTGCTCTTGCGCCCAGGCACAAAACTGGCACGACCCTGGCACAACTCTCTGGAAAATAGCTGGGCATTTGGTACAGCGCATCGACGCGCCCGCGCACACCACGCGCACGCGTGGATGGTGCTTTCTGGAAGAACGGCGCGCACGCGCCAGGTGCGCCTACGCGCGTAGGGTCGTTCTGCTAAAAATTTTCTAAGTTAAAAGCTACAGAATTTACAGATTCAACCCCCAATCTTCCGACGGACATAACTCTCTCATTTTAAATTGTTTTTCACCCGTCCTTCGAACGGCATGGACATCCCGGATCCAATTTCATTTCTAAATAGATTTGGCAGAAAACAGAGATCCGTAGTCCAGGTTATGTCCCGTCAAAGTATGCCCCAAAACCATGTTTCCATACAAAACCACAAAGTGCCATTTTCAAAACAAGTCATTTTCAACTCTTTTCAAAATCAATCAAAACATGCCAATTTCAGCCTTTTCTTTGAAATCAATCAAAATATACCAAAAGCAACATCAAGCCTCCTCAACTCGCACATTGACACTTTCTCAAACTCAAACACATTTACATATCATATACTCTTTCTCATGCCAAATTTCAACAACACTATTTCCAATCAACCATCATTATACATAATCAATATCGTACTCACTATCACGTGGCTTTACCCACAAATCAACCTTAATCATTCCTCAAGCATATATCACGACAAACATATCTCTAATGCATCATCATACCATCAAGGCATCAATAATCATAATCACATATATGACCATATAATATATCTCAACCAAAACCAACATACCTCATCTATATAATTGCACCCAAATTTACCAAATCCCATACCTCAACTCCTCAAACCTTATTATTCAATAACCAACCCAATCATTCATATATTCATTATCTGAAATTCATCCAATCACTTGTGTCATCATACAATGCACACATCAACTTACCTTTCTTACCTTTTTTCGGCCTCCGGCCCAATATCATAATTTAAATGCATAAACCACAAATCAATACTCATTACCCAGTACATCAAATTCTCAATACACCAAGCATACAAGGCCACACAATTCTCAACCCAAATCATTAATTCACATTACATACCAACTATGCATATTAGCACCAACCATTTACACAATCCAAACTTAATCCTAGGGGCATCTAGCCTAGGAATTCTCATCACAACACACGGTACTTAAATGAAACTTAAACCGTACCTCTTGTAGCCAAACCAATTGATCCTCTTCTTTGGAAGTCTTCACCAACCTTAGCTCCAAGCCTCACCAAAGCTCCTCAAGCAATACCAATCTCCCAATTGTGCACCAACATCACCAAATACACTAACATAACCAATATCACATACATACATCAACCTAGGGCTCATAAAAATGACAAGTCACAAGGGTTTGAGCACTTCTTACCTTAGCCCATATGAAGTAGGGATAGAACCCACTTAGAATCCATGTTGGAGTATCCCTAAACACCCAAAATCACAAGATTTCAACACTAATTACCCAAAAACGTGTAACAGTGGGGAATTTCGAAAACTGGGCAGAGATGAATGGAATACTCACCACAAAACTTAGATAGAATTGTAGAGGATGAGAAGAGCGACGCGTGGCTGCAAACGGCTCGTCAATCGGAGCTCCATAGCTCAAGTTATGGTGGTTTGAAGATCAAAGAGAGTTAGGTTTTCTCTCTTCTCTTCTCTCTTCCCAATTTCAGCGCCCAACACCCCTTCTTTAGGGCAAAATGAGCTGAAATGCTCATAACTAATGTTTATATATGTTGGGTCTTGGGCCCACTTAGGCCCGGTTTACTTATTTTTGCCCATTGACCCAATTTTGGGCCAAAACCTTTAAGATTAGCGCTCTAAATTGCACTTTAAATATTTCTACCTTCCCTAATTATAGTTCCTCATTTATTAATCTTATTTACCCATAATCAATTTCCTCAGCTGTAGTACCAGACAGATCTCAGCCGGTACTGCCGGTCAAAATTCCACTGCGCGCTTTTACGCAGAAAACTATGTTTTCCGACTCGAAAAAATTCACTGAATCCAAATATCATATTTGAATTATCAAATTCCAATTGCCAAATCTTCCAACCATATTCGCTCTTATTTAACTTATTATTTAATTAATTTCGGTTAGACCGGGTATTACATTCTACCCCCCTAACAGAAATTTTCGCCCTCGAAAATTCCATCCATCACTGCGAGTACGCGAGCGTAGTCTGCCTCTATATCCAACGCATAACAGTCCCAAGGTCCTTTTATTCTGCGCGCTTCCATTGCCGCACTCTGATTTCTCTATATTCGAGGTTCTCGGTCATTTGTCCAACGCCGACCAATAGTTTCGTTCCTTACTTTTATCGTCTCATCAACTCACCCTATTAAATCTCAAATCATGTCATCAATAATATTACCATCGTCGTTAATCATAGCCATCGTCCCCCATCACTATAATCAATCAAAGATCATCACCACACCTTAATGATACTCCATCACTATCCTCTCTCTCTGCCAAGCCAATTACCACTAATCACAGCTCAACTCCAAGCATAAACTCCAAACTTACTTTCTTATTCTCAAACCTTCGAATTTCCACATGACTTGCTGTTATAAAGCCTCCGACTCATCAATCAAAAACCCTTTCATTTCTGGAAAGCAAATGAGTTTGAAATAACAATTTAACAAAATTATAAGAATCCGCTTTCCTTTAATAATCTATAAAAGCATTCGAGACACATCTCTTTTGTTAACGTTACTCATATAAAAAATCATCCTCAAAACCATAACCAACGCTCTTTCAATTTCTTGGGAAAAATTTTCAACAGTACCTCCCCAAAAATTGGAGTTTACCACCCGTCACGGGTTTCCTTAAACCAATCTCAGTACCGCATCAGCATTCCAATTTAGTGGTTTTCACATTCGTCTTTCAAAACCAATCATTATAAATCTCAATCTAATTCCAAGGTCACTATGACCAAACATCATGGTACTCATCTCTCAAACACGACAACTTGCACTCTCTCATCATCTAAATCCAATTATGCATCAATGATAATTTCCTCATCCGCTTTAGAACCATCAAAGCTCGCAGCCGCAATCAATTCCAACTATTGGGGATCATTACTTGTAGTAACCCGCTTAACCCTTCTAGTATTCAAACATAAGATACTATAGTAAACTTTTACAGCTCTTATTCGTAGCTATCCTGTGTTACTGCTTCCACAAGTTTCCGCTGCTTTATTCTGATCTCTCGTCTAGTACGAGTTCTATCACTTACTTCCTCACAACCACAACTTAGCATGACTGGCATTCACTAGATTTCTATCTATGATAGCCAAAACCACATACCAACTTAATCGTACTTTTAACACGTTGTTACCGATCTTTCGCTTACCAATTCCCAAACCGTCAGATCTAACGGTATCACCCGTTGTTGTAGTGAACACACGACCTTGTTGTTGGCCCTTGGTAGTATTCCGATTGACCTTCTTAGGACATTTCCAGGACACGTGTCCAACTCCTCTACAACCATAGCAAAGTCCCAATCTACCTCGACACGGAGTTCCCGGATGATGGCTTTGACATCCCCCACCAGTCATTCCACTCTGAGGTTGCTTTCCGTTAAAGGCCTACCTAATCACTTATGCTCACCAAACCTTCTATTAAGATAACTTAGGGTTATCTAGAACAGATCATAATTTTTCATTCGACCATGTATTATGAGTGAATACCAGCCTTCAGCATTATCTAAAGTGGTAAAGAATTGAGTTATCAGTTTTCTTATTACCTCAGGTACGAAAATCAGACCTGGCAGTCTCCCGGTCCTTCCGATGTGGGCAATCTCTGACCAAATGTCCTAGCTTTCCGCAATTGTAACACAAACCCGAACCATAACGACACGGTCTATTTGGGTGATGATCTCCACATCTCTGACAGCTCAAAACATCTGAAACAACCACTATTTGCTTTTTCCTACCTTTTCCTTGGGAATTCTTATTTGTCGCAAGGTCATTTCGCCTTTGGGGAAGACGTTGTGGGTATCCTCTTCTCTTAAACTCTTGACCCCTTGTTGGGTATTCCTGATTGTGCTCTCTGCGGTGGGACTCCTGACGGTCATTCTTCGTCTCAACAGCCTTCCTCACACATTCTTCAGCAATATGGCTCTTGTTCACAAGTTCGGAGAAGACCCTAATCTCCATCGGTCCAACGGAGCTCAGGATTTCACTTCGAAGTCCTCCCTCATACTTAATACACTTCCATTCCTCGAAGTCTCCCGGGGTTCCTTGACACATACGAGAAAACCTGAATAACTCCTCAAATTTATCCGTATACTCAGATACGGACATTGTACCCTGCTTCAGCTGCAGTAATTCAAGTTCCTTGACAGTTCTAGCAGAATTCGGGAAGTACTTCTTATAAAATTCCACTTGGAAGGTACCCCAGGTGATAGGATCATTCCCCTGCTGCAGGAGACGTCGGGCCCCTTGCCACCAATGCGATGCTTCCCCCGTGAGCAGATAGGTAGCAAATTCAACACACTGTTCTTCAGGCACCAACTGCGCTTGCAGTGCTCGCTCCATGGCCTGAAACCAGGTGTCAGCTTCAGTCGGATTAGTGGTTCCCTTGAACTTAGGTGGATTAACCTTTAAGAAAGTTGCCAGTGTCATCGGGCCCTGAGCTCCACTTCCACCATTGCCATTATTGTTTATCTGTTGCCCAAGAGCCTCCGCAGTGGCCTGCATAGTAGCAGCCATATTCTCCAACACCGCCATAAAGTTTACCGGGTTATTCGGGTTGATTTCCGGTTCCTGAGTACTAGTACGATCTCTCTCACGTCCCCGACCAGGTCCACGAGGCGCCATCTGGTTCCTATACACACCAAACAATCGATATCAAGTTGATCAGTTTCAATATCGGAAGTATAGTGCTTCAAAGTACCAAAAGTACACTCATGGACTTCATGCTAGATGTATCGGTTAGATACCCTAACTAGCACAGGCACAGACTCAGAGTATGCATTGAAGCATAAGCAGTTCCATCCCTCAGGCTCACGAGGACGAACTGCTCTGATACCATAATGTAACACCCTAATATTCAAATCCTTATGCTCGAGTCATAAGTCAATGATATTACGGTGGTACGACTCTCAGGTGGATTTTTGATATATAAATATAGGTAATTTCGAAAAGAGTATTAATCGAGAAGCCTGAAAAGAGTAGAAATAAAATCGCGAAGACGTATCACTCACGTTTCGACAACAAAAGATAAATCGTGAAGCCGAAAACGATATACGGACAAGGCGTAGAGGAGATTAAGAGATAGATAACAGATAGATATATATAACATAAGTAAATAGCCACTAGTTGCGACCCGCGAAGTTTAGGCCGGCTAGGGTACAGTATGAAAGTAGATGACAACAGTATATCCTAATCTCTCCCAAAGGAAACATAAGAGCCTCTATAGGCAAGTTCCAAAAGAGTTCAATACATAATATAATCTTTTCAAAACATAGGTGGAGAGATTCTAATCAAACACAAAGTAGAGAAAATAAAGATCTTCGCCGTCTCTCAGACGACCCACAAACTCACTTCTGAGCACCTGGACCTGTATCTGAAAAACAAGAGATATATACGGAATGAGAACCCCGGGCCCATGGGTTCCCAGTACGGTAAAAGTGCCAAATAAATACAATGCACTGCAATAAAAACTCACCAAGCATCCTAAACTCCTTTTCACCAAGTATCCAGCCTAGATTCTCACTAATCTATAAATAGGCATCTGTCGTAAGGGAATACTAAATGTAGATCACATCTCATATGACTCCCAACTCGCTGACTCTCCCACGAATCAGATTTCAGAATCATAAACAAAGCCATCATCAGTCGTGCTGTCTCAGCAATTCTATATCAATATATCATGCCTTCCCTGGAACTAGTGAAACCACATCACTGCGTCTACCCAGGGAGCTCAAATCATCTCAACTAATGATCTCCATCATCATGCAATCGCATCATCAATTCATCTCATCAAGAACAGCCCTCAACCTCCACCGACACCAACATGAGGGGCCTCTCAGTTGTACAAACACAAGCAATACAGGCAAGTAATATACAATTAGGGTACAAGTAGAACAAGTAGCACATAATCAGGTAACTTAGCATATATAATGTAGAAATCCAAAACAAATAGGCAAACCCAAACAATTCAAACATATGCAAATGATGAATGCCTGCCCTATGGCTGATGATATCATCTGTCGGTTATCAAGCCAACCCGACATGTCCGGTAGCTAACCTGGGCACAGTCTCTCTGTTGCGTATTAATATCATTAGAGGGAATATGTGCCCTGTCACCATTAGAGGGTATCTGCGCCCTGTCGCCATTAGAGGGTATCTGCGCCCTGTCGCCATTAGAGGGTATCGGTGCCCTGTCAACCTTACAACCAGAGAGAAAACACAAGCATGCTTACATTCAACATTTTTCATCATTATTCATTTATCATATTCGTTAATTTATCATATATGCCTTTATACTCAGCCATAATCCATAATGGCTTTGCCGTAACTCGGCAATAACTCAGCCACCCGGCTCACAGTTCAATCTAGAACTAGCCAATTTATCAACATGGCTCAGCCGTATCTGGCAAGAACTCAGCCATCCGGCTCATGGTCCAATCAAGAACCAACCATTTATCAATAAATATAGCCCTTCGGCTCATGGCATACACGGTACTTCCACCGCCATCCTCCATATCTCATATAATCATATCTGATCATCATTGATCATAACCTTTTCCCTTGCTTCACTCGCAAGTTACCACATCCCCTAGCTCCTTCCTCATTGCTAGGCATACTGGTGCACGAATTGTGAATCACACTTTTCACAACACGTACCACTAACCAGCAAGTGCACTGGGTCGTCCAAGTAATACCTTACGTGAGTAAGGGTCGAATCCCACGGAGATTGTTGGTTTGAAGCAATCTATGGTTATCTTATAAATCTTAGTCAGGAAGTCAATTATGTTTATCAATTGAATTGTGAGTAACCAGTAGAGCATAAATTAAAAGTTACTTATTGTGCAGTAATGGAGAATATGTTGGAGTTTTGGAGATGCTTTGTCTTCTGAATCTCTGCTTTCCTCTGTCTTCTTGTTCACGCACGCACGTCCCCCTATGGCAAGCTGTGTGTTGGTGGATCACCGTTGTCAATGGCTACCTTCCATCCTTCCAGTGAAAACTATGCTCACGTGCTCTGTCACAGCACGGCTAATCACCGGTTGGTTCTCGATCCGGTTGGAATAGGATTTACTATCCTTTTGCATCTGTCACTAACGCCCAGCCTTCAGGAGTTTGAAGCTCGTCACAGTCATTCAATCCTTGAATCCTACTCGGAATACCACAGACAAGGTTTAGACTTTCCGGATTCTCATGAATGCTGCCATCAGTTCTAGCTTATACCACGGAGATTCTGATTAAGGAATCTAAGAGATACTCATTCAATCGTATATAGAACGGAGGTGGTTGTCAGGCACACGTTCATGATTTGAGGAAGGTGATGAGTGTCACAGCTCATCATCTCCATCACAGTTAAGCGCGAATGAACATCTTAGATAGGAACAAGCGTGTTTGAATGGAAAACAGAAATACTTGCATTAATTCATCGAGACACAGCAGAGCTCCTCACCCCCAACAATGGGGTTTAGAGACTCATGCCGTCAGAGAATACAAAGTTTAGATCTGAAATGTCATGAGATACAAAATAAGTCTCTAAAAGTTGTTTAAAAACTAAACCAGTAGCCTAGGGTTACAAAATATGAGTGGACTATGATGGATGATGCAGAGATCCACTTCTGGGGCCCACTTGGTGTGCTGGGGCCCACTTGGTGTATGCTGGGGCTGAGACTTTAAGCAATTCACGTGCAGAGGCCATTTGTGGAGTTGAACGCCAGTTTTTGTGCCAGTTTGGGCGTTCAACTCCAGTTTTTGATCCTTTTCTGGCGCTGGACGCCAGAATTGGGCAGAGGACTGGCGTTGAACGCCAGTTTACGTCATCTATCCTTGTGCAAAGTATGGACTATTATATATTGCTGGAAAGCCCTGGATGTCTACTTTCCAATGCAATTGGAAGCATGCCATTTCGAGTTCTGTAGCTCCAGAAAATCCAATTTGGGTGCAGGGAGGTCAGAATCCAACAGCATTAGCAGTCTTTTTTCAGCCTGAATCAGATTTTTGCTCAGCTCCTTCAATTTCAGCCAGAAAAATACCTGAAATTACAGAAAAACACACAACTCATAGTAAAGTCCAGAAATATGAATTTTTCCTAAAAACTACTGGAAATAAACTAAAAACTAACTAGAACATACTCAAAACTATATGAAATTATCCCCAAAAAGCGTATAAAATATCCGCTCATCACAACACCAAACTTAAACTGTTGCTTGTCCTCAAGTAACTAGACAAATAAAATAGAAGACTAATAGGTTGAGAAGCAATAATATCTCAGAGTTTTTTTGATTGAAGCTCAGATTCTAATTAGATGAGCGGGACTAGTAGCTTTTTGCTTCTGAACAGTTTTGGCATCTCACTTTATCCATTGAAGCTCAGAGTGATTGGCATCTATAGGAACTCAGAATTCAGATAGTGTTATTGATTCTCTTAGTTCAGTGTGATGATTCTTGAACACAGCTTCTTTATGAGTCTTGGCCGTGGCCCTAAGCACTTTGTTTTCCAGTATTACTACCGGATACATAAATGCCACAGACACATAACTGGGTGAACCTTTTCAGATTGTGACTCAGCTTTGCTAAAGTCCCCAATTAGAGGTGTCCAGAGTTCTTAAGCACACTCTTCTTTTTGCTTTGGACCTTGACTTTAACCGCTCAGTCTCAAGTTTTCACTTGACACCTACACGCCACAAGCACATGGTTAGGGACAGCTTGGTTTAGCCGCTTAGACCAGGATTTCAGTCCTTTAGGCCCTCCTATCCACTGATGCTCAAAGCCTTGGGATCCTTTTTAATTGCCCTTGCCTTTTGGTTTTAAGGGTTATTGGCTTTTTCTGCTTGCTTTTGCTTTCTTTTTTTTTTTTTTTCTGCAAGCTTTGTTCTTTGCTGCTTTTTCTTGCTTCAAGAATCATTTTTATGATTTTTCAGATTATCAATAACATGTCTCATGTTCATTATTCTTTCAAGAGCCAACATATTTAACAGTCTTAAACAACAAATTCAAAAGACATATGCACTGTTCAAGCATTCATTCAGAAGACAGAAAGCATTGCCACCACATTTAACCAATTAGAATTTGTTTTATTTAAACTCGAAATTTTATTGCTTCTTATTCAAAAGATCTACTATTTTATTCATGTTTAATGATGATGAGAAAAATAAACTATAGCTTAATTGGAGATAAAATCAAATAGATACTAATTACTATTATATGACTTCTAAGGTAAACTTTTTATAAGGACACTGTCACAGAGTTAAGGCAGAAATTGGAAATTAACAACCTTTATTCTGGGGGTATGGGAGTTCCCCTGATCCTTGGGAGGCTTGGTATCACAGAAGACTTTTGGCGCTTCAGTTCCCTTAAGTCACGTCCCTGCTTCTCTTGTTCTTTAAGCATATGGGTCAGCATTTGACTGTGTTCCTTCTGTTGTTTTATTATTTGCTCCATAGCTTCCTGTATCTTGGTGACAGACGTCTCAAGATATTCCCAATATTCCGCTTGAGGAATCTCTGGGAGGAATTCCTGTGCTCTCTTCTTGATATGTTCCTCCTGTGCTTGTTGTCTCTCCATTGATGCTTTGGTGATTGACTTTTCAATTAGGATATATTCAGTTATTCCCATCTTGACTCCAGCGTCCTTGCAGAGCAGAGAAATCACGCTTGGATAAGCCAACCTGGCCTCTCTTGAATTTTTGTTAGCAATCTTATAGAGCTCTGTTGAAATCAGCTGATGAACCTCCACTTCCTTTCCCATCATGATGCAATTAATCATCACTGCTCTTTTAATTGTGACTTCAGAACGGTTGCTGGTGGGCAACAGAGAACGCCCAATGAAGTCCAGCCATCCTCTGGCAACTGGTTTGAGATCCTCCCTCTTGAGTTGATTTGGGACGCCCTTTGTGTTGGTGGTCCACCTGGCTCCAGGGATACAGATGTCCTCTAGAATCTTATCCAGGCCAATGTCTGCTCTCATCATCCTCCTGTTGAAGGAGTCTGGATCATCCTTTAGCTGAGGTAGCTTTAGTATCTCTCTGATCTTATCAGGGGTGGTATGAACAATTTTTCCCCTGACCATGGTCCGAAATTCGTAGCAGGCAGTTCCAGATAGTCTTTGCTTGTCAGTCTGCCACATATTAGCATAGAACTCCTGGACCATGTTCCTCCCTACTTTCGTTTCAGGATTAGCTAGGACTTCCCAGTTTCTGATTCGAATTTGCTCCTGGATCTCCGGATATTCGTCTTCTTTCAGATCGAATCTAACTTCCGGGATCACTGATCTCAGACCCATTACTTTAAGATAATGGTCTGAATGTTCTTTAGATAAGAACTTCCCTTGATTCCAAAGTGGTTTTGGAACGCTCTCTTTCTTGCCTCTTGGAGTGTATTGTTTCCCTTTGAGAGCCATAATCTTAGTAGTGATCTCGGATAAACACACCAAACTTAGAGGTTTGCTTGTCCTCAAGCAAAAGAAAAGAAAGGAGAGGGATAGAAGGAGATTGAGGTGCACTTGTTGATGGAGGAGGGGGGAGGCCGAACCCAATTTAAAGGGGTGGGGGGGTGGATTTTCGAAAAATTGGAAGAGATAAGATAAAAAGATTGAGTTGAAAAAGATAAGATAGAAGATATAGTTTGATTTTGAAAAGATAGGATAGATTTTTGAAAAAGATAAATCTGGGTTTTTGAAAAAGATAATATGAAAAAGATATTGAAAAGATTTTAGAGTGAAAAAGATAAGATAGAAGATATAGTTTGATTTTGAAAAGATAGGATAGATTTTTGAAAAAGATAAATCTGGGTTTTTGAAAAAGATAATATGAAAAAGATATTGAAAAGATTTTAGAGTGAAAAAGATAGATTTGTTTTTGGAAAAGATTTGAAAAGAGTTGGATTGATTTTGCAAAGAGGGTGTGTGCTTATGAATTAAGATACAATTGATATTTTGAGGGAAGGATTTTTTAGAAATCAGGGTTCTTGACATGTTTATGTAAATAAAATCATGTATTGAATCATAAAATTATAAATTAGAATGGAAATACGTGTGGGATTACTGGATTTGGCTCCTCCCTGTCTTCCTGGCGTTTGAACGCCCAAACACTGCCTGTTTTGGGCGTTCAACGCCCAAATGCTGATCTCCTGGGCGTTCAGCGCCCAGTTGCTGCCATTCCTGGCGTTCAACGCCCAGTGGGTGGCCATTTCTGGCGTTGAACGCCCAAATGCTGCCATTACTGGCGTTCAGCGCCCAGTGGATGCCCATTTTGGGCGCTGAACGCCCAAAATGCCCCTTTACTGGCGTTTTCTTGCCATTGAGCTCTTTTACTCTGTTTTGTGTGCCGAGGTCTTCTGTAAATGATTATTTACCTTGTTGTCAATGAACTCTATATAAAAAATAAAGATAGAAATAGGGCAAAATGCTTAGAGGATTGTTGCCCCATGGCTGGGTTGCCTCCCAGCAAGCGCTTCTTTATTGTCTTTAGCTGGACCTTGCTGAGCTTTTAATCTAGCTTCAGCCTTGAGCATTCCTGCTCAGTGTTGCCTTCAAGATAATGCTTGATTCTCTGTCCATTGACAATGAACTTCTTATCAGAATCAATATCTTGAAGCTCCACATAACCATATGGTGACACACTTGTAATCACGTATGGTCCCCTCCACCATGATTTCAGTTTCCCGGGGAATAGCCTGAGTCTAGAGTTAAACAACAGGACTTTTTGTCCTGGTTCAAAGATTCTAGATGACAGCTTTCTGTCATGCCATTTTTTTTATTTTTCCTTATAAAGCTTGGCATTTTCGAAGGCTGTGAATCTGAATTCCTCTAGCTCATTTAGCTGGAGCAATCGTTTTTCTCCTGCTAATTTGGCATCTAAGTTTAGGAATCTGGTTGCCCAGTAGGCCTTATGTTCCAGTTCCACGGGCAAGTGGCATGCCTTACCATACACGAGTTGGTATGGAGAGGTCCCTATAGGGGTCTTGAATGCTGTTCTGTAAGCCCATAGAGCATCATCCAAGCTCCTTGCCCAATCCTTTCTACGGGTATTTACTGTCCGTTCCAGGATTCTCTTTAATTCTCTGTTAGAGACTTCAGCTTGCCCGTTGGTTTGTGGATGATATGGGGTGGCCACTTTGTGGCGAATTCCATACCGAACCATGGCAGAGTAAAGCTGTTTATTGCAGAAGTGAGTGCCCCCATCGCTGATTAACACTCTAGGGACACCAAACCTGCTAAAGATATGTTTCTGGAGGAATTTCAGCACTGTTTTAGTATCATTGGAGGGTGTGGCGATAGCCTCAACCCATTTTGACACATAGTCAACTGCCACCAGAATATAAGTGTTTGAGTATGATGGTGGGAAAGGTCCCATGAAGTCAATTCCCCATACATCAAACAACTCTATTTCCAAGATCCCTTGTTGAGGCAAGGCATAACCATGAGGCAGGTTACCAGCTCTTTGGCAACTGTCACAATTACGTACAAACTCTCGGGAATCTTTATAGAGTGTGGGCCAATAGAAGCCACATTGGAGGACCTTGGTGGCTGTTCGCTCACCTTCGAAATGGCCTCCATATTGAGATCCGTGGCAATGCCATAGGATTCTCTGTGCTTCCTCTCTGGGGACACACCTACGGATAATTCCGTCTGCACATCTCTTAAAGAGATAGGGTTCATCCCACAAGTAGTACTTCGCATCAGTAACTAATTTCTTCTTTTGTATTCTATTGTACTCTTTGGGTATGAACCTTGCAGCTTTATAGTTTGCAATATCGGCAAACCATGGTGCTTCCTGAATGGCAAATAGATGCTCATCAGGGAACGTCTCAGAGATCTCAAGAAAGGGGAGGGACGTCCCTTCCACTGGCTCTATCCGGGACAGATGATCAGCCACTTGGTTCTCTGTCCCTTTTTTGTTTCTTATTTCTATATCAAACTCTTGCAGAAGCAATACCCATCTGATGAGCCTGGGTTTTGAATCCTGCTTTGTGAGTAGATATTTAAGAGCAGCATGGTCAGTATACACAATCACTTTTGATCCTACTAAGTATGATCTGAACTTGTCAATGGCGTAAACCACTGCAAGTAGTTCTTTTTCTGTGGTTGTGTAATTTTTCTGGGCATCATTTAGAACGCGACTGGCATAATAAATGACATGCAGAAGCCTGTCATGCCTCTGTCCCAATACTGCACCAATGGCATGATCACTGGCATCACACATTAAATCAAATGGCAATGTCCAGTCTGGTGCAGAAATGACTGGTGCTGTGACCAGCTTAGCTTTCAGCGTTTCAAACGCCAGCAGGCATGCTGTGTCAAACATAAATGGCGTGTCAGCAGCTAGCAGATTGCTTAGAGGTTTTGCGATTTTTGAAAAATCCTTTATAAACCTCCTATAGAATCCTGCATGCCCCAGAAAGCTTCTGATTGCCTTAACATTGGCAGGTGGTGGTAATTTTTCAATTACCTCTATTTTTGCTTGATCCACCTCTATTCCCTTGTTTGAGATTTTATGCCCAAGAACAATTCCTTCAGTCACCATGAAGTGACACTTTTCCCAGTTTAAAACTAGGTTGGTTTCTTGGCATCTTTTCAGAACAAGTTTCAGGTGATCAAGACAGGAGCTGAATGAGTCTCCATATACTGAGAAGTCATCCATGAAGACTTCCAGAAATTTTTCCACCATGTCAGAGAAAATAGAGAGCATGCATCTCTGGAAGGTTGCAGGCGCATTACATAGCCCAAATGGCATCCTTCTATAAGCAAACACTCCGGATGGGCATGTGAATGTTGTTTTCTCTTGATCCTGGGGATCCACTGCAATCTGGTTATAGCCTGAGTAGCCATCCAAAAAGCAGTAATAATCATGACCTGCTAGTCTCTCTAGCATCTGGTCTATGAATGGTAAAGGAAAATGATCCTTTCTGGTGGCTGTATTGAGCCTTCTGTAGTCAATACACATGCGCCACCCTGTAACTGTTCTTGTAGGAACCAGTTCATTTTTTTCATTATGAATCACTGTCATGCCTCCCTTTTTTGGGATGACTTGAACAGGGCTCACCCAGGGGCTATCAGAAATGGGATAAATAATCCCAGCCTCTAGTAATTTGGTGACCTCTTTCTGCACCACTTCCTTCATGGCTGGATTTAGCCGCCTCTGTGGTTGAACCACTGGTTTGGCATTATCCTCCAATAGGATTTTGTGCATGCATCTAGCTGGGCTTATGCCCTTAAGGTCACCTATGGACCACCCAAGAGCTGTCTTGTGTGTCCTTAGCACTTGAATAAGTGCTTCCTCTTCCTGTGAATTTAAAGCAGAGCTTATGATCACTGGAAAAGTGTCACCTTCTCCTAGAAATGCATATTTCAAGGATGGTGGCAGTGGCTTGAGCTCTGGTTTAGGAGGTTTTTCCTCTTTCAGAAGAAAGTTCAGAGGCTCTTTCATGTCCCCTGAATCCTCCAAATCAGGCTGGACATCTTTAAAGATGTCTTCCAACTCTGATTCGAGACTCTCAGCCATGTTGATCTCTTCTACCAAAGAGTCAATAAGGTCAACTTTCATGCAGTCTGTTGATGTGTCTGGATGCTGCATGGCTTTGACAGCGTTCAACTTGAACTCGTCATCGTTGACTCTCAGGGTTATTTCCCCCTGTTGGACGTCAATGAGGGATCGTCCAGTTGCTAGGAAGGGTCTTCCTAGAATGAGAGTGGCACTCTTGTGCTCCTCCATTTCCAGCACAACAAAGTCAGTGGGAAAGGCGAATGGCCCAACTCTGACAATCATGTCCTCAATCACGCCTGATGGGTATTTAGTGGAACCATCAGCAAGTTGGAGACATATCCGGATTGGTTTAACTTCTTCAGTTAAGCCAAGCTTCCTGATAGTGGATGCAGGTATTAGGTTGATGCTTGCCCCAAGATCGCATAAGGCTGTCTTGGTGCAATCACCTTCCAATATGCATGGTATCAGAAAACTCCCAGGGTCTTTAAGCTTTTCAGGAAAGCTTTTCAGAATGACTGCACTGCATTCTTCAGTGAGGAGAACTCTTTCTGTTTCTCTCCACTCCTTTTTATGACTCAAGATCTCTTTCATGAACTTGGCATAAGAAGGTATTTGCTCAAGTTCCTCTGCAAATGGAATCTTTATTTCAAGAGTCCTTAAATAATCTGCAAAGCGAGCAAATTGCTTATCCTGCTCCTCTTTCTGGAGTTTTTGAGGATAAGGTATCTTGGCTTTATATTCCTCAACCTTAGTGGTTAAAGAAGCCTTTTTAGAGGGGTTGTTATCAGCACTTGTGTGTGTCTGATCCCTCACTAGCAATTGAGTACCAGAGTCAGAAGCTGGAGTGACGTTAGACGCCAGCTCACTGTCTGTTCCTGGCGCCTGAACGCCAGAAATGTGCCCATTTTGGGCGTTCAACACTGGATTATGCCCCCTTTGGGCGTTCAACGCCAGATTCTTGCCCATTTCTGGCGTTGAATGCCAATCCTGCCTTGTTTCTGGCGCTGAACGCCAGTTTTGGGCATGGTCTGGGCGTTCAGCGCCAGCCTTCCACCCATTTTCTGGCGTTTTAGTGCCAGAATTATTTTTCCCTGGGCTCTTACTGTCCTCAGGTGAATCTTTGGTGGGTCGCTCATTTCTTGAATTTTTGATGCCTTGAGGTGGGGTATTTAATGTTTTCCCACTTCTTAATTGAACTGCTTGGCATTCTTCTGCTATTTGCTTTGATAGCTGCTGCTTTGTTTGCTTAAACTGTTCGTCCATATGTATATTAGCTATCCTTGTCTCCTGTAACCTGTCTTTGAATTCAGCTAGCTGCTTTGTTAGAAAATCTAATTGCTGATTGAATTCAGCAGCTTGTTTTACAGTACTAAATTCAGCAGTTACTATTTTAACCTCTTCATTCATGGAAGGGTTGCTGCTTAGATACAGATGCTGATTCCTGGCAACTGTATCAATGAGCTCTTGAGCCTCTTCAATTGTCTTTCTCATGTGGATAGATCCACCAGCTGAGTAATCTAAAGACATCTGAGCTCCTTCTGCAAGCCCATAGTAGAAGATGTCTAACTGAACCCACTCTGAAAACATTTCAGAGGGGCATTTTCGTAGCATCTCTCTGTATCTCTCCCAGGCATCATAAAGAGATTCATTATCTCCTTGTTTAAAGCCTTGGATGTCCAGCCTTAGCTGTGTCATCCTTTTTGGAGGGAAATATTGATTCAGGAATTTTTCTGTCAGCTGTTTCCATGTTCTTATGCTGGCCTTAGGTTGGTTATTTAACCACCTCTTGGCTTGATCTTTTACAGCAAATGGAAACAGTAATAGTCTGTAGACATCCTGATCTATTTCCTTATCATGTACTGTGTCAGCAATTTGTAAAAATTGTGCCAGAAACTCTGTAGGTTCTTCCTGTGGAAGACCGGAATACTGGCAACTTTGCTGCACCATGATAATGAGCTGAGGATTCAACTCAAAGCTACTGACTCCAATGGAGGGTATGCAGATGCTACTCCTATATGAAGCAGTAGAGGGGTTAGAATATGACCCCAGAGTCCTCCTGGACTGTTCATTTCCACTTATGTCCATGATGGATCTATGGATATAACTTGGACTGATTTACCTTTTTATTTATTTTATTTTATAAGAAATAAATACTTAAATAAAATAAAATAACTAAAAAGAATTTGAATTTTGAAGTTAAAAATTTTTTTTTCGTTTATAAAAAAAAAAAATTAATTAGTTAATAAAAAAAAGAAATTTTTGAAAAAGAGGGAAGATATTTTCGAAAATTAGAGAGATGGAGAGTTAGTTAGGTAGTTTTGAAAAAGTTAAGAAACAAACAAAAAGTTAGTTAGTTAGTTGAAACAAATTTTGAAAAGATAAGAAGTTAGGAAGTTAGAAGAGATATTTTGAAAAGATATTTTTTTTTTAATTTAGTGAAGAGAGAGAAAAACAATAAGATAGTACAAGATTTAAAATTTTTAGATCTAATGCTCCTTGTTTTCGAAAAATTTGGAGGGAAAACACCAAGGGACACCAAACTTAAAAATTTTAAGATTAAGACACAAGGAAAACTCAAGAACACTTTGAAGACTCACAAGAACACAAGAACATGAAGAAAGAACACCAAACTTAAAATTTTTAGAAAACCAAACCAAAATTTTCGAAAACCAAAGGGAAATCAACAAGAAAACACCAAACTTTAAGTTTGGCACAAAATTTAATAGAGAAAATATTATTTATGAAAAAGAAGGTTTTGAAAAGAATATAAAAGACTCTAACCCAATTACCAAGAACACAGATTAACGCTCTAGCCAAATGAGTTATGGGACCTTCAAAAATTTTAAGAAAGATTATTTTTGAAAACACCAAACTTAAAGTTTGGCACAGGATTTAATAGAAAAATTATTTTTGAAAAAGGTTTTAAAAATATGATAGCCAATTATCATGAACATAAACACCACGTTCTAAATAACTGAGCTATAAGTTTAAAGTATTTTAACAAGGGATAAATAATAAAAGACTCTAAACCAAAAAAAAGAAAGATTTTTCCTAATCTAAGCAACAAAATAATCCGTCAGTTGTTCAAACACGAACAATCCCCGGCAACGGCGCCAAAAACTTGGTGCACGAATTGTGAATCACACTTTTCACAACACATACCACTAACCAGCAAGTGCACTGGGTCGTCCAAGTAATACCTTACGTGAGTAAGGGTCGAATCCCACGAAGATTGTTGGTTTGAATCAATCTATGGTTATCTTATAAATCTTAGTCAGGAAGTCAATTATGTTTATCAATTGAATTGTGAGCAACCAGTAGAGCATAAATTAAAAGTTACTTGTTGTGCAGTAATGGAGAATATGTTGGAGTTTTGGAGATGCTTTGTCTTCTGAATCTCTGCTTTCCTCTGTCTTCTTGTTCGCGCACGCGTGGATGGTGCTTTCTGGAAGAACGGCGCGCACGCGCCAGGTGCGCCTACGCGCGTAGGGTCGTTCTGCTAAAAATTTTCTAAGTTAAAAGCTACAGAATTTACAGATTCAACCCCCAATCTTCCGACGGACATAACTCTCTCATTTTAAATTGTTTTTCACCCGTCCTTCGAACGGCATGGACATCCCGGATCCAATTTCATTTCTAAATAGATTTGGCAGAAAACAGAGATCCGTAGTCCAGGTTATGTCCCGTCAAAGTATGCCCCAAAACCATGTTTCCATACAAAACCACAAAGTGCCATTTTCAAAACAAGTCATTTTCAACTCTTTTCAAAATCAATCAAAACATGCCAATTTCAGCCTTTTCTTTGAAATCAATCAAAATATACCAAAAGCAACATCAAGCCTCCTCAACTCGCACGTTGACACTTTCTCAAACTCAAACACATTTACATATCATATACTCTTTCTCATGCCAAATTTCAACAACACTATTTCCAATCAACCATCATTATACATAATCAATATCGTACTCACTATCACGTGGCTTTACCCACAAATCAACCTTAATCATTCCTCAAGCATATATCACGACAAACATATCTCTAATGCATCATCATACCATCAAGGCATCAATAATCATAATCACATATATGACCATATAATATATCTCAACCAAAACCAACATACCTCATCTATATAATTGCACCCAAATTTACCAAATCCCATACCTCAACTCCTCAAACCTTATTATTCAATAACCAACCCAATCATTCATATATTCATTATCTGAAATTCATCCAATCACTTGTGTCATCATACAATGCACACATCAACTTACCTTTCTTACCTTTTTTCGGCCTCCGGCCCAAAATCCACGGCCTCCGGCCCAATATCATAATTTAAATGCATAAACCACAAATCAATACTCATTACCCAGTACATCAAATTCTCAATACACCAAGCATACAAGGCCACACAATTCTCAACCCAAATCATTAATTCACATTACATACCAACTATGCATATTAGCACCAACCATTTACACAATCCAAACTTAATCCTAGGGGCATCTAGCCTAGGAATTCTCATCACAACACACGGTACTTAAATGAAACTTAAACCGTACCTCTTGTAGCCAAACCAATTGATCCTCTTCTTTGGAAGTCTTCACCAACCTTAGCTCCAAGCCTCACCAAAGCTCCTCAAGCAATACCAATCTCCCAATTGTGCACCAACATCACCAAATACACTAACATAACCAATATTACATACATACATCAACCTAGGGCTCATAAAAATGACAAGTCACAAGGGTTTGAGCACTTCTTACCTTAGCCCATATGAAGTAGGGATAGAACCCACTTAGAATCCATGTTGGAGTATCCCTAAACACCCAAAATCACAAGATTTCAACACTAATTACCCAAAAACGTGTAACAGTGGGGAATTTCGAAAACTGGGCAGAGATGAATGGAATACTCACCACAAAACTTAGATAGAATTGTAGAGGATGAGAAGAGCGACGCGTGGCTGCAAACGGCTCGTCAATCGGAGCTCCATAGCTCAAGTTATGGTGGTTTGAAGATCAAAGAGAGTTAGGTTTTCTCTCTTCTCTTCTCTCTTCCCAATTTCAGCGCCCAACACCCCTTCTTTAGGGCAAAATGAGCTGAAATGCTCATAACTAATGTTTATATATGTTGGGTCTTGGGCCCACTTAGGCCCGGTTCACTTATTTTTGCCCATTGACCCAATTTTGGGCCAAAACCTTTAAGATTAGCGCTCTAAATTGCACTTTAAATATTTCTACCTTCCCTAATTATAGTTCCTCATTTATTAATCTTATTTACCCATAATCAATTTCCTCAGCTGTAGTACCAGACAGATCTCAGCCGGTACTGCCGGTCAAAATTCCACTGCGCGCTTTTACGCAGAAAACTATGTTTTCCGACTCGAAAAAATTCATTGAATCCAAATATCATATTTGAATTATCAAATTCCAATTGCCAAATCTTCCAACCATATTCGCTCTTATTTAACTTATTATTTAATTAATTTCGGTTAGACCGGGTATTACATTCTACCCCCCTAACAGAAATTTTCGCCCTCGAAAATTCCATCCATCACTGCGAGTACGCGAGCGTAGTCTGCCTCTATATCCAACGCATAACAGTCCCAAGGTCCTTTTATTCTGCGCGCTTCCGTTGCCGCGCTCTGATTTCTCTATATTCGAGGTTCTCGGTCATTTGTCCAATGCCGACCAATAGTCTCGTTCCTTACTTTTATCGTCTCATCAACTCACCCTATTAAATCTCAAATCATGTCATCAATAATATTACCATCGTCGTTAATCATAGCCATCGTCCCCCATCACTATAATCAATCAAAGATCATCACCACACCTTAATGATACTCCATCACTATCCTCTCTCTCTGCCAAGCCAATTACCACTAATCACAGCTCAACTCCAAGCATAAACTCCAGAATGCAGCATGGAATTGGCGTTGAACACCAGTTTGCGTCGTCTAAACTTAGACAAAGTATGGATGATTATATATTGCTGGAAATCCCTGGATGTCTACTTTCTAACGCAATTGAGAGCGCACCATTTGGAGTTCTTTAGCTCCAGAAAATCCACTTTGAGTGCAGGGAGGTCAGAATCCAACAGCATCTGCAGTCCTTCTTCAACCTCTGAATCTGATTTTTCCTCAAGTCCCTCAGTTTCAGTCAGAAAATACCTGAAATCACAGAAAAATACACAAACTCATAGTAAAGTCCAGAAATGTGATTTTTATTTAAAAACTAATAAAAATATACTAAAAACTAACTAAATTATACTGAAAACTATGTAAAAACAATGCCAAAAAGCGTATAAATTATCCGCTCATCACAACACCAAACTTAAATTGTTGCTTGTCCCCAAGCAACTGAAAATCAAATAGGATAAAAAGAAGAGAATATACTATAAATTCCAAAATATCAATGAAACTTAGCTCCAATCAGATGAGCGGGACTTGTAGCTTTTTGCCTCTTGAATAGTTTTGGCACCTCGCTTTATCCATTGAGGTTCAGAATGATTGGCATCTATAGGAACTTAGAGTTCAGATAGTGTTATTGATTCTCCTAGTTCAATATGTTGATTCTTGAACACATCTACTTTATGAGTCTTGGCCGTCACCCTAAGCACTTTGTTTTCCAGTATTACCACCGGATACATAAATGCCACAGATACATAACTGGGTGAACCTTTTCAGATTGTGACTCAGCTTTGCTAGAGTCCCCAATTAAAGGTGTCCAGGGTTCTTAAGCACACTCTTCTTTTTGCTTTGGACCTCGACTTTAACTGCTCAGTCTCAAGTTTTCACTTGACACCTTCACGCCACAAGCACATGGTTAGGGACAGCTTGGTTTAGCCGCTTAGGGCAGGATTTTATTCCTTTAGGCCCTCCTATCCACTGATGCTCAAAGCCTTGAATCCTTTTTATTTACCCTTGCCTTTTGGTTTTAAGGGCTATTGGCTTTTTGCTCTTGCCTTTTGGTTTAAAGAGCTTTTGCCTTTTTTTGCTTGCTTTTTCTTTTTCATTCTTTTTTTTCGCTATTTTTTTCTTTTTTTTCTGTAAGCTTTTGTATTCACTATTTTTTCTTGCTTCAAGAATCATTTTTATGATTTTTCAGATTATCAAATGACATTTCTCATTTTTCCTTATTCTTCAAGAGCTAACATATTTAACATTCATAGATAACAACTTCAAAAGACATATGCACTGTTCAAGCATTCATTCAGAAAACAAAAAGAATTGTCACCACATTAAAATAATTAAACTAGTTTCAATGATGAATTCGAAACCCTGTACTTCTTGTTCTTTTGTTTTTAAAATAGTTTTCATTTAAGAGAGGTGATGGATTCATAGGACATTCATAGCTTTAAGACATAGACACTTAAACACTAATGATCATATAGTAAAGACACAAACATAAATAAAACATAAAGCATGGAAACCGAAAACAGAAAATAAATAGACAAGGAGATTAAGGAATGAGTCCACCTTAGTGAGGGTGGCGTCTTCCTCTTCTTGAAGGACCAATGGTGCTTTTGAGCTCCTCTATGTCTCTTCCTTGTCTTTGTTGCTCCTCCCTCATAGCTCTTTGATCTTCTCTAATTTCATGGAGGATGATGGCATGCTCTTGGTGCTCCACCCTTAGTTGTCCCATATTGGAACTTAATTCTCCTAGGGAGGTGTTGATTTGCTCCCAATAGTTTTGTGGAGGAAAGTGCATCCCCTGAGGCATGTCAGGGATTTCATGGTGAGGAATTTCCTCATACTCTTGTTAAGGTCCATGATCTCTTGTTTGCTCCATCCTTTTCTTAGTGATGGGCTTGTCCTCTTCAATGAGGATGTCTCCCTCTATGTCAATTCCAGCCGAATTGCAGAGGTGGCATATGAGGTGAGGAAAGGCTAACCTTGCCCAAGTGGAGGACTTGTCAGCCACCTTGTAAAGTTCTTGAGGTATAATCTCATGAACTTCCACCTCCTCTCCAATCATGATACTATGGATCATGATGGCCCGGTCTATAGTAACTTCAGACCAGTTACTAGTAGGAATGATTGAGCGTTGAATGAACTCTAACCATCCCCTAGCCACTGGTTTGAGGTCATGCCTTCTTAATTGAACCGGCTTGCCTCTTGAGTCAATTTTCCATTGAGCTCCTTTCTCACATATGTCTATGAGGACTTGGTCCAACCTTTGATCAAAGTTGACCCTTCTTGTGTAGGGGCGGGCGTTCTCTTCCATCATTGGCAAGTTGAACGCTAGCCTTACATTTTCCGGACTGAAATCTAAGTATTTTCCCCGAACCATGGTGAGCCAATGCTTTGGATTCGGGTTCACACTTTGATCATGGTTCCTAGTGATCCATGCGTTTGCATAGAACTCTTGAACCATTAGGATCTCGACTTGTTGAATGGGGTTGGTGAGAGCTTCCCAACCTCTTCTTTGGATCTCAAGTCGGATTTCCGGATACTCATTCTTTTTGAGCTTGAAAGGAACCTCAGGGATCACTTTCTTCTTGGCCACAACTTCATAGAAGTGGTCTTGATGGACCTTTGAGATGAATCTCTCCATCTCCTATGACTCAGAGGTAGAAGTAATTGCCTTCCCTTTCCTCTTTCTAGAGGTTTCTCTGGCCTTAGGTGCCATAAATGGTTATGGAAAAATAAAAAGCTATGCTTTTATCACACCAAACTTAAAATGTTTGCTCGTCCCCGAGCAAAAGAAGAAAGAAAGAAGGAGAAGAAGAAGAGAAATGGAGGAGAGGGAGAGAGGGGTGTAGTCGGCCAAGGGAAAGAATAGAGGGTTGTGTTGTGTGAAAATGAAGAAGGAATGAGGGGTTTATATAGAAGTGTGGGGGGGGGTTTAGGGTTCGGCCATAAGGGTTGGGTTTGGGAGGGAAAATAGTTTGAATTTTGGAAGTATGTGGAGTTTATGGGAAAGAGAAGATGGATGTGAGTGGTGAGGGGGTGATGGGAAAGAGTGATTGAGGTGATTGGTGAAGGGTATTTGGGGAAGAGAGTTATGAAAAGGTGTAAAGAGGAGAGAAGAAAATGTGGGGATCCTGTGGGGTCCAGAGATCAAGTGGGGTTAAGGACTTAACATCCCTGCTCTAATTAGGCGTGTAAAACGCCCTTGCTGTGCAATCCTGGCGTTTAACGCCAGACTGCTGCCTGTTTCTGGCGTTAAATGCCCAAATGTAGCTTGTTTCTGGCGTTTAACGCCAGACAAATGCTTGTTTCTGGCGTTAAACGCCAGCTTTGTTCCTGTTTCTGGCTTTAAATACCAAACTGCTCTCCTCCAGGGTGTGCTGTTTTCAATGCTGTTTTTCATTCTGTTTTTTTTATTTTTCAGTAGTTTTTTGACTTCACATGATCATCAACCTAATAAAACACGAAATAACAAAAAGAAAATAAAATAGATATGATTAAATAACATTGGGTTGCCTCCCAACAAGCGCTTCTTTAATGTCAATAGCTTGATAGTGAGCTTTCATGGAGCCTCACAGATAATCAGAGCAAGGTTGGAACCTCCCAACACCAAACTTAGAGTTTGAATGTGGGGGTTCAACACCAAACTTAGAGTTTGGTTGTGGCCTCCCAACACCAAACTTAGAGTTTGACTGTGGGGGCTTTGGTTGACTCTGCAGTGAGAGAAGCTTTTCATGCTTCCTCTCCATGGTTACAGAAGGAGATCCTTGAGTTTCAAACACAAGGTTGTCCTCATTCAGTTGGAGGACCAACTATCCTCTGTCCACATCAATCACAGCTCTTGCTGTGGCTAGGAACGGTCTTCCAAGGATGATAGATTCATCTTCATCCTTCCCAGTGTCTAGGATTATGAAATCAGCAGGGATGTAAAGGCCTTCAACCTTTACTAACACGTCCTCTACTTGTGCATAAGCCTGTTTTCTTGAGTTGTCTGCCATTTCTAATGAGATTCTGGCAACTTACACCTCAAAGATCCCAAGTTTCTCCATTACAGAGAGTGGCATTAAGTTTATTCCTGACCCCAGGTCACACAGAGCCTTCTCAAAGATCATGGTGCCTATGGTACAGGGTATTAAGAATTTGCCAGGATCCTGTTTCTTTTGAGGTAGTTTCTGCCTATCCAATGCATTTAGTTCATTGGTGAGCAAGGGAGGTTCATCTTCCCAAGTCTCATTACCAAATAATTTATCATTCAGCTTCATAATTGCACCAAGGTACTTAGCAACTTGCTCTTCAGTAATTTCTTTATCCTCTTCAGAGGAAGAATACTCATCAGAGCTCATGAAGGGCAGAAGGAGGTTCAATAGAATCTCTATGGTCTCTAATTGAGCCTCAGATTCCTTTGGTTCCTCAAAGGGAAACTCCTTATTGGTCACTGGACGTCCCAGGAGATCTCCCTCACTAGGATTCACGTCCTCCCCCTCCTCTTTGGGTTCGGCCACACCATGTAAGGCTATGGCCTTGCACTCTCTTTTTGGATTTTCTTCTGTATTGCTTGGGAGAGTACTTGGAGGGATTTCAGTGACTCTTTTACTCAGCTGGCCCACTTGTGCCTCCAAATTCCTAATGGAGGACCTTGCTTCATTCATGAAACTCACAGTGGCCTTAGATAGATCAGAGACTATATTTGCTAAGCTAGATGGATTCTGCTCAGAATTCTCTATCTGTTGCTGAGTGGATGATGGAAAAGGTTTGCTATTGCTAAACCTGTTTTTCCACCATTATTAAAGCCTTGTTGAGGCTTTTGTTGATCCTTCCATGAGAAATTTGGATGATTTCTCCATGAGGGATTATAGGTGTTTCCATAGGGTTCACCCATGTAATTCACCTCTACTATTGCAGGGTTCTCAGGATTATAAGCTTCTTCTTCAGAAGATGCCTCTTTAGTACTGTTGGATGATTCCTTCAATCCATTCAGACTTTGAGAAATCATATTGACTTGCTGAGTCAATATTTTGTTCTGAGCCAATATGGCATTCAGAGTATCAATTTCAAGAACTCTCTTCTTTTGAGGCGTCCCATTATTCACAGGATTCCTTTCAGAAGTATACATGAACTGGTTATTTACAACCATGTCAATGAGTTCTTGAGCTTCTGCAGGCGTTTTCTTTAGGTGAATGGAGCCACCTGCAGAATGGTCCAATGACATTTTAGATAATTCAGACAGACCATCATAGAATATATCCAGGATGGTCCATTCTGAAAGCATGTCAGAAGGACACTTTTTGGTCAATTCCTTGTATCTCTCCCAAGCTTCATAGAGGGATTCACCTTCCTTTTGTCTGAAGGTTTGAGGAGGAAAGAACTTGGCTAAGAAAGTCATGACCAGTGTATCCCAAGAGTTTAGGCTATCCTTAGGTTGAGAGTCCAACCATATTCTAGCTCTGTCTCTTACAGCAAACGGGAAAAGCATAAGCCTGTAGACCTCGGGATCAACCCCATTGGTCTTAACAGTATCACAGATCTGCAAGAATTCAGTTAAGAACTGAAAGAGATCTTCGGATGGAAGTCCATAAAACTTGCAATTCTGTTGCATCAGAGAAACTAGTTGAGGTTTCAGCTCAAAATTGTTTGTTCCAATGGCAGGGATTGAGATGCTTCTTCCATGTAAATTGGAATTAGGTGCAGTAAAGTCACCAAGCATCTTCCTTGAATTGTTGTTATTTTCGGCCATGTCTCCATCTTTTTCGAAAATTTCTGTCAGATTTTCTCCAGAGAGTTGTGCTTTAGCTTCCCTTAGCTTCCTCTTTAGAGTTCTTTCAGGTTCAGGATCAGCTTCAACAAGAATGTTCTTGTCCTTGTTCCTGCTCATATGAAAAAGAAGAGAACAGAAAATATGAAATCCTCTATGTCACAGTATAGAGATTCCTTTATGTGAGTAGAAGAAGATATGAATAGAAGAAGGAGAATCCAAACACAAGGGTGAGGAATAGGTTCGAATTCTTGGATGAAGAGGAGTGTTAGTAAATGAATAAATAAATAGAAGGAGGTGCGGGAGAAGAATTTTCGAAAATTAGATAAAATAAAATAAAAGTATTTTTTGTTCTTAAATTAAAAATTAAAATAAAAAATTCGAAAATTAAGCAAGGAAAATTAAATCAAATTAAATTAAATTTAAAACAAATAGTTAATTAAAAAAGAAATTTTGGAAAAGAGGAAGGTGATTTTCGAAAATTAGAGAGAGAGAATTAGTTAGGAAGTTTTGAAAAAGATATGATTGAAACAAAAAGATAGGATTACTAAAAAAAAGGATTTGAAAATTAATTTTGAAAAGATAAGAAGTTAGAAAAGATTTTGAAATTAATTTTGAAAAAGATATGATTGAAACTTAATTTGAAAAAGATTTGAAAAAGAAATTTAAAAATATTTGATTTTTGAAATCAAAGTTGATTACTTGACTAACAAGAAATTAAAAACATATGATTCTAGAGTTTAAAGATTGAACCTTTCTTACTAGGCAAGTAACAAACTTAAAAATTTTGAATCAATCACATTAATTGTTAGCATTAATTTCGAAAATATGAATTAGAAATAAAAAAAGATTTTGAAAATCAATCATAAAGTTTTCGAAAATATGAAAGAAAAATGAAAAAGATTTGAGTTTTGAAAAAGATTTGAAAAAGATAGAATTTTTAAATTGAAAATTTGATTTGACTCATAAGAAACAATTAAATTTTAAAAATTTTTGAAAAAGTCAACTCAATTATTCGAATTTTATGAGAAGATAAGGGAAATATATTTTTTTGATTTTTTTGAATTTTAACAAGGAAAGAGAAAAATATCAAAAAGACTCAATGCATGAAAATTTTGGATCAAAACACATGATGCATCCAAAAACACTATGAATGTCAAGATGAACACCAAGAACACTTTGAATGTCAAGATGAACACCAAGAACTTATTTTTGAAAATTTTTAAGAAAAGAAAAACATGCAAGACACCAAACTTAAAAATTTTTATTCTCTAGACACTAACAAATTGAAAATACATATGAAAAACAAGAAAAGACACAAAACAAGAAATTTTAAAGATCAAACAAGAAGACTTACCAAGAACAACTTGAAGATCATGAAGAATGCAATGCATGGATTTTCGAAAATTTTAAGAAAAATTAAAAAGATGCAATTGACACCAAACTTACAAATTGACACTAGACTCAAACAAGAAACATAAAATTTTAGGTTTTTATGATTTTATAAGAATTTTTTTTGGTTTTTTTTCTAAAATTATTTTGGAAAAAACGAAAAAGAAGAAATTTTTTTTGTATTTTTCGAAAATAAGAAATAAAAAGCTTGAAAATAAAATAAAATTACCTAATCTGAGCAACAAGATGAACCGTCACTTGTCCAAACTCGAACAATCCCCGGCAACGGCGCCAAAAACTTGGTGTGCAGAAATCGTGACGGTTCCATTCCTTGGTAACGGCACTAAAAACTCAATACGCACGTTTATAATCTTAGTTCTTTGTCACAACTTCGCACAACTAACCCGCAAGTGCACTGGGTCATCCAAGTAATAAACCTTACGTGAGTAAGGGTCGATCCCACGGAGATTGTCGGCTTGAAGCAAGCTATGGTCACCTTGTAAATCTCAGTCAGGCGGATTCAATTGATTATGGAGATTTAATAATTAAAAGATAAATAAAATATAAAATAAAGATAGTGATACTTATGTAATTCATTGGTGAGAATTTCAGATAAGCGTATAGAGATGCGTTCGTTCCTCCTGAACCTCTGCTTTCCTATTGTCTTCATCCAATCATTCATACTCCTTTCTATGGCAAGCTATATGTTAGGCATCACCGTTGTCAATGGCTACATCCTGTCCTCTCAGTGAAAATGGTCCAATGCGCTGTCACTGCATGGCTAATCATCTGTCGGTTCTCGATCATACTGGAATAGGATCCATTGATCCTTTTGCGTCTGTCACTACGCCCAGCACTCGCGAGTTTGAAGCTCGTTGCAGCCATCCCTTCCCAGATCCTACTCGGAATACCACAGACAAGGTTTAGACTTTCCGGATCTCAAGAATGGCCGTCCATGGATTCTAACTTGTACCGTGAAGATTCTGATTAAGGAATCCTAGAGATACTCATTCAATCTAAGGTAGAACGGAAGTGGTTGTCAGGCACGCGTTCATAGGTTGGGAATGATGATGACTGTCACGATCATCACATTCATATTGAGGTTCGAATGAATATCTTAGAATCAGAATAAGCTTGAATTGAATAGAAAAATGATAGTACTTTGTATTAATTCATGAGGAACAGCAGAGCTCCACAACTTAATCTATGGTGTGTAGAAACTCTACCGTTGAAAATACATAAGTGATGAAGGTTCAGGATGGCCGAATGGCCAGCCCCCAAACGTGATCTAAAGATGAAACTAAAGATAAAACTCTGGATGTAAATACAATAGTAAAAAGTCCTATTTATGCTAAACTAGTTACTAGGGTTTATAGAAATGAGTAAATGATGCAGAAATCCACTTCCGGGGCCCAATTGGTGTGTGCCTGGGCTGAGCATTGAGCTTTACACGTGTAGAGGCTTCTCTTAGAGTTGAACGCCACTTTGTAACCTGTTTCTGGTGTTTAACTCCACTTTGCAACCTGTTTGTGGCGTTTATCTCCAGAATGCAGCATGGAATTGGCGTTGAACGCTAGTTTACATCGTCTAAACTTGGGCAAAGTATGGACTATTATATATTTCTGGAAAGCCCTGGATATCTACTTTCCAACGCAATTGAGAGTGCGCCATTTGGAGTTTTGTAGCTCCAGAAAATCCACTTTGAGTGCAGGGAGGTCAGAATCCAACAGCATCTGCAGTCCTTCTTCAACCTCTGAATCTGATTTTTGCTCAAGTCCCTCAATTTCAGCCAGAAAATAACTGAAATCACAGAAAAACACACAAACTCATAGTAAAGTCCAGAAATATAATTTTTATTTAAAAACTAATAAAAATATACTAAAAACTAACTAAATTATACTGAAAATTATGTAAAAACAATGACAAAAAGCGTATAAATTATCCGCTCATCAATGCCCTACATAACGCTTGCCATGGAAAGGAGTATGAATGATTGGATAAAGACAGCAGGAAAACAAAGGTTCAGGAGGAACGAAAGCATCTCTATACGCTTATCTGAAATTCTCACCAATGACTTACATAAGTATCTCTATCCCATTCTATGTTTTATTTATCTTTTAATTATTAAAAGTCTATAACCATTTGAATCCGCCTGACTGAGATTTACAAGGTGACCATAACTTGCTTCAAGTCGACAATCTCAGTGGGATCGACCCTTACTCACGTAAGGTTTATTACTTGGACGACCCAGTGCACTTGCTGGTTAGTTGTGCGAAGTTGTGACAAAGTGTGTGAATTACGTTCCGAGCACCAAGTTTTTGGCGCCGTTGTTAAGGATCACAATTTCGTGCACCAAGTTTTTGGCACCGTTGTCGGGGATTGTTCGAGTTTGGACAACTGACGGTTCATCTTGTTTCTCAGATTAGGTAATTTTATTTTAATTTTAAGTTTTTGTTTTTATTCTTTTTATTTTCGAAAAATTTTCAAAAAAATTTTAAAATAAAAAAATAAATTATTCTATGGCTTCAAAATTTTTAAGAAGGAATTCTAGAGTTTCAGGAAACATGTAGAAGCCTGGCTGGCTGTAAAGCCATGTCTAATTCTTTTGGACCGAGGCTTCCACTCATCAGCATAGAAGCAAGTTGAATGAAGTATCAGCTGTTGTATGTCTGATTTGTATCTGCTAAAGCTTGGCTGGCCATTGGCCATGTCTAGTGTTTTGGACCGGAGCTATCACTGAAAGCTTGGCTGGCTAGTAAGCCATGTCTAATTCCTGGACTGGAGCTTTAGACTAACATTGCAAGATTCCTGGAATTCCTATTAAAAATTTTGAAATCCTTATTTTTCTATTTCCAATTAATTTTTGAAAAATCTAAAAAAATTTAATAAAATCATAAAAACCAAAAATATTGTGTTTCTTGTTTGAGTCTTGTGTCAAATTTTAAGTTTGGTGTCAATTGCATCTTTTTAATTTTTCTTAAAAATTTTCGAAAACTCATGTATTTGTTCTTCATGATCTTCAAGTTGTTCTTGATGAATTTCTTTGTTTGATCTTTAAATTTTTCTTGTTTGGTGTCTTTTCTTGATTTTCATATGCATTTTCAATTTGTTAGTGTCAAAAGTTTGAAAATTTCTATGTTTGGTGTCTTGCATCTTTTTCTTTTCTTAAAAAATTTTCAAAAATAAGTTCTTGGTATTCATCTTGACATTCAAAGTGTTCTTGGTGTTCATCTTAACATTCAAAGTGTTCTTGCATGCATCAATTGTTCTGATCCAAAATTTTCATGCATTGAGTCTTTTTGGTGTTTTTCTCTCTCATCATTAAAAATTCAAAAATAAAAAAAAATATCTTTCCCTTTTTCTTCTCATAAAACTCGAAAATTTGAGTTGACTTTTTCAAAACTTTTTAAAAATTTAGTTGTTTCTTATGAGTCAAATCTTTTTCTATCCTTTTCAAATATTTTTCAAAAAAATCAAATCTTTTTCATTTTTTTTCATATTTTCGAAAATCTTAAATTTTGATTTTCAAAATCTTTTTCTTATTTTCATTTCATATTTTCGAAATTAATGCTAACAATTAATGTGATTGATTCAAAAATTTTTAAGTTTGTTACTTGCCTATTAAGAAAGGTTCAATCTTTAAATTTTAAATTCATATCTTTTTGTTTCTTGTTAGTCAAGTAATCAACTTTAATTTTCAAAATCAAATATCTTAAAATTTTTTTTTTCAACTCTTTTTCAAAATAAGTTTCAATCACATCTTTTTCAAAATCAATTTCAAAATCTTTTCTAACCTCTTATCTTTTCAAATTGATTTTCAAATCTTTTTCAAATTAATCCTATCTTTTTGTTTGATTCTTATCTTTTTCAAAACTACCTAACTAATTATCTCTCTCTAAATTTCGAAAATCACCTTCCTCTTTTTCAAAATTCCTTTTTAATTAACTAATTGTTTTGAATCTTAATTTAATTTAATTTCAATTTTCATTTTTTTTTTCGAATTTTAACTTTAATTTTAAATTAAAAACAAAAATACTTTTATTTTAATTTTGTTTAATTTTCGAATTCTCTCATCTCTCATCCCCTTCTGTTTATTTATTCATCTACTAACACCCCTCTTTCACTCAAGAATTCGAACCCATTCCTCTCCACTGTGTTTGGATTCTTATCTTTTTCTTTTTGCTACTCTTCACTTCTTATACTTACATAAGAAATCTCTATACTGTGACATAGAGGATTCCATATTTTCTTTTGTGTTCTCTTTTTTTTCACATGAGCAGAAGCAAGGACAAGAATATTCTTGTTGAAGCTGATCCGGAACCTGAAAGGACTCTAAAGAGGAAGCTAAGAGAAGCTAAAACACAACACTCTGAAGAGGACTTTACTGGAATTTTTGAAAAAGAAGGAGACATGGCCGAAAATAATAACAATGCAAGGAAGATGCTTGGTGGCTTTACTGCACCAAATTCCAACTTACATGGAAGAAGCATCTCAATCCCTGCCATTGGAGCAAACAATTTTGAGCTTAAGCCTCAATTAGTTTCTCTGATGCAACAGAATTGCAAATTTCATGGACTTCCATCAGAAGATCCTTTTCAGTTCTTAACTGAATTCTTGCAGATCTGTGATACTGTTAAGACCAATGGGGTTGATCCCGAGGTCTACAGGCTCATGCTTTTCCCGTTTGCTGTAAGAGACAGAGCTAGAATATGGTTGGACTCTCAACCTAAAGATAGCCTGAACTCTTGGGATAAGCTGGTCACGACTTTCTTAGCCAAGTTCTTTCCTCCTTAAAAGCTTAGTAAGCTTATAGTGGTGATGCCAAGGCATCTTAGGCTAGTTTCACTAGCATTTTTCTGTTATTTTTAGTTGTTTTATGCATTTTCTTGAGTCTTAAGTAATCATTTGGGCCAAATAGTCATGCTTGTCTTAAATCATTCAAACATGAAGATTTTGATGCAAATTCCATGAGTTTTTAGTTATATTCCTTGAATGCTATGAATGAAAGATTTCTCATGAAATTTTGCAAGACTTTGATGCAGTTGTTTGGATGATTTCAGGGAAGAAGAGGCTAGGCAAGGAAGCAACAAAATCAATAAAGGAAGCTTGAATATCACATGTGGAGTTTAAGTTCCAGTTTAAGCTTAAACTGGAGCTTAAACGCCAAAACCATGAGAGCTAAGGAAATGCTGAAAGTGGCGTTTAACCTCCAGTTTAACCTTAAACTGGAAGTTAAACGCCAGAATTAGAAATGCACCAGGGAGCATTTCCACGTTTAAGCTCCAGTTTAACCTTAAACTGGAGCTTAAACGTGTTCGACTATTTTTTCTCCTCCAGGGTTCCTTTCTCATTTCCACGTTTAAGCTTCAGTTTAACCTTAAACTGAAGCTTAAACGTGCTCGAGCTTGTGCCTCCAGGGAGTGCCAGCGTTTAAGCTCCAATTTAAGCTTAAACTGGAGCTTAAACGTGTTATATGGAACAGCTTGACCATACCTTCTTCAAACATAAATAACTTGAGCTACAAAACTCCAAATAAGGTGATTCAAAATGCATTGGAAAGAAGACATCTAGAGCTTTCCAAGCATATATGGCATGCATGGTGGATACTAAAAATTGAGGGAGAAAACAGCCCCGTAATTTGCATAGAAGAGCATAGTACCAACATGCAATCAGGCCAGCTGACCTCTTCACCTTCCATGGAGTATAACTCGAGTTTTAGAACTCCAAATGATGCGCTTCCAGTTGCATTGGAAAGTAGACATCCAGAGCTTTCCAACGATGTATAGAAGTATGGGGTGGACAATGCAACTGAGCTCCCAAAATTGGCATTTTCGAGCACGTTTAAGTGACTTAAACGTTGGCTTAAACGCTGTCAAACCAACCAGCAACCTTGTCACCTTCAATCAAGCATAACTTGAGCTATAGAGATCCAATTGAGGTGCTTCCAGTTGCGTTAGAAAGCTGACATCCATAGCTTTCCAACGAGGTATAATAGTCTATATTTGGCATCAAATTGGCAAGGTTGACAAGAGAACAAAGTGACGACTCAAGAAAGGGGGGTGCAACGTTTGAGTGTAGTTTAATGGATCATTATCCTTTTTGGATCAATTATGTCACTCTACCCTTCAAGCAAGCAAGGCCCATCAACAACACCAAATCAAGGCCACAAGAATCATCTAGAATAGTTTATTTTCATTTGATTGTAATTTGCTTTGAATTTCATTTTCATTTTGTAATTTAGGGAGCCTATTTAAAGGCCTTAGTTTCTGCATTTGAGAGACGGGGGGATTGAAGGGGAATCCAGCCCCTGAGAGAGACTTTTTACGGAGAGAACTTGGGATCATTTTCTTTTAGTCTTGTAATTGAATTCAGAGCTATGACTCACTAAACCCCTTTCATTGGGTTAGGGAGCTCTATTGTAATTCAATGAATCAATAATAGTTTTATCTTCTTCTTCAATCTTTTCTCTTGAATTTTGTTAGAAAGCTTCTCGATCTAATTCCATTGGGTAGTTGTCTTGGGAAAGAAACTACCCATAATTGGAATCCTTCGGAACCTTGGGAAAGGAATGGAGGATTCATGCTAGAGAAGCTTTCTCACAGTGAATTGGATCGGGGTTTGGATGGATATTGTGACATGTAATCCTACCAAATTGTGGTTCATGAAACTGTGTGGTATAATCAGTGATCGAGCATCATCTCTTCTTATGAACATTTAAACCAAGGGATTGGGAATTTGTTCGTTTTTAGAGAGAATTGGTGAGCCAAGGGATTGGGATCCAATCATATAAGATTGCCAAGCAAAATTCAATGAATGCATTGGTTGAGGAAGGAATAAAAATGTTTTGATTCAGAGATCTCAATATCTCCTAACACCCAATGAATTCCCCATTTCTGATCTACCACTTTCTCTTTACATTCTGCAATTAAATTCATGCAATCACCCCATCCCTTTTAATTTCAGCAATTTAGCTTCTCGCTCTTTAATTCATGCAATTTTACATTCCGCAATTCTCATCTAAATCTTGATTCCGCTCAACTAGAACATACTTCTAATCCGAATTGCTCACTCAACCAATCCTTGTGGGATTCGACCTCACTCTATTGTGAGTTTTTACTTGACGATAACCGGTGCACTTGCCGGAAGGAATTTTTCCGATCGTGCAATTTCCTAAATCGTAGCATAACAAGTTTATGCGCATCAAGTTTATGGCGCCGTTGCCGGGGATTGGTTTTCGATTGACAATTCTCCAATTGGAAGTTAACTAGATTGAGCAATTTTTCTTTTCTTTTGTTAATAGTTTTTGTTTCAGTTTATTACTGCTAATTTCTACAAATTTTAATTTGTTTTCTTTGCTTATTCACTTGTTAGCATACTAACCACTAGCTGTTTGTGATATTGCCTCACTATGGAATTTCCACTATCTTTGGATGAGTATTGTTTGAGACTGAGCACATTGCAAAAAAGAAAGGAGTATCCATCATCTTTTGGTCAATCAAAATTCATGAGAAACTCTCCACCACCACAGAATGATTCATGTTATTATGCTCATGGTGGGTGGGAGTATCAGGAACAGGAAACGGGGTACTTCCCAGAGCCACAAAATGGTCCATGTTTTGGTGAATTTGATCACTACTCAAGTTGTGGCTGGGAAGATCAAAACCAAAGAGATTTCACTTATTCACACCCCATTCATCAAGAGCCATCACCTCTGAATTATCCAACCTCACCTCCTAGTTTTACATATCCAAATTCTTCATCACTTGAGCATTTCTCAGCACAAAATTCCTTCTCAAATTCATACAATTCATTTCACTATCCACAAGACTCATTCCACTACACACAAGAGTCATACCACTACCAACACTCCAACCAAAGACTCTATCAGCCCACACAAAACACATACTCCCAGCCACCATATCACAGCCAAGATAATCAACCTCATCAACCCAATCCGAACCAATCACTTCATGATCAGTTAACCAGGATAGAAGGAATGCTTGCAACTATGGGCAGAGATGTGGCCGATTTGAAAAGCTTTAAGGAAGAAGTGATATCCAACTTACAAAATCAAGGTGCTGCCATTCAAAAGCTAGAAGCACAAATTGGATATCTATCAAAGCAAATCCCTACCCACAATTCTTCTAGTGATACCATGGCAAACCCAAGGGAGGAATCAGAAGAACAAGAAAGGGAGAAAGTCAATCAAGGGAGATCACACTCCAATGAAACAGAGAGTTGCAAAGAGGAAGGGTTCATTGAACCACAAATTCAGGAAGCTTTTGATGAACAGGATACTCCAACTGTCCAACAACAACCAAGTTCTGAGATCAAGGATGTGAAGGCAGTAGAAACAAGCACCAAAATGAGGATTGTGACCGAGAAACAAAGGACCATATCCATGAAGAAGAGAAGGTCAAAGAACAATCCAACTCCTGAGCCAACAAGCAAGTTCACTCAAGCCAATCACAAGGGAAAGCTTGCTGGAAAGAGGCATTCACAACAAGGGGCACTAACTAGCTCCTTTATCCACTTGAAGTCATTCCTCTTAACAAACTGGAGGAAGAGGAAGAAAGTCAGGAACAGCATGTCAAGCTAATGACAGTAAACGAGCGTTTGTTGGGAGGCAACCCAACCAAAGGTAGTTTTTCTTTTCTAGTTATTTCAATAAAAGAGTTAAGTAGATTTATCTGTATTGCAAGGAGCTAAGTTTGGTGTTGCACACCAAAACAATTCAAGGGTGAATGTGAGATTCTAAGTTTGGTGTTCCACCAAAAAAATTTCATTAAAAGCACATTTCTACCTCAGCATGACTAGTTACTAGCTCCAACCAATCAGGGAAACTACTTAAACAATAGTTTAATTTCTAGTTCATAGTTTCTTTTTCTAGTTCATAGTTATTTTCTTAATAAAAGCACATGAGGTTTTCTGCATATGATCCAAATTGCTGCATATGGCAAGGAACTAAGTTTGGTGTTCACACACCAATCTAAGTTCAGAGGCCTACAAACATACATGCATGCTAACCAATTCTCAAAGTGCTTGGGGAACAAGCAACTTCTAATAGTTTTGCAGGAAGACAATCAATCTCATGGAAGGAATATACATCATCATCAAAGAGAACACCAAGGCTAGGAAGGATGATGAACAACAAAGAAGATGCTAAAAGGTTGTATTGTCACTTAATTGCTTGTACTTTGAATTGCTGATATTGGAAGTTTGCATGCACCCCTGCTTTAAGTTTGAGTCATTGCAGTTTTTGTTTGTCTGTTTGTTTAATTTCCAAATAAGTGATAGTCTAAGTGTCTGGATAAACTTCACTTGCTTAAATGTATGCTTGCCATGCTTGTTCTGTTTCCAAAAATAAAATAAAAGTTTGAACAAAAGTAACTTGGCTCAATTAGTGACAAATCAAGTAGAATTAAGTGGTGGTATGCATGCTTGATTGTTTAGTCAGATCACTGGAAATTGAGTGTATAATTATCATTTTTTGTGTAGAAGTTTGAAAACTGTCTATGGATCTTGATGAATAAATGTCTTTGGCCATGAAAAAGAAAGAAAAAGAAGAAGAAAAAGCCACTGAAAAAGGGCAACCAAAAAAAAGCAAAAAAATTGAGAAAATAAGCTAGGCACCAATGGTTTGAACTTCTGAGACAAATGCCTGTGGTGTTTATGTATTAAGGATATGCTTGGATGAATAGGTTCTGAGGAGTGTTTCAACACTTGGTAACTTGGGTTAACTAACCCGGGATTATCAACCAAAAGTCCATTATCAAGAGCAACCTAAATACAAAACATTTAGTCACACAAAGAGGTGCTGGGCACCAATGTCTCAAGAAGAAATGTGAACTAAAATGCCTGTAGTGGATATGTGTAGTGCACTGATAGGAAAAAGAAAATGCCAAAGGCTTGTGCAACACATGACACTGAGCAAACAAGGAGCAAAGGAGCTCTAAGAAAAAGAAAAACAAAGAAGAGAAAAGTGCCAAGGACATAAGAATAACAAGGGGCCATAGCAGTGTTTGATGGATGCAATGAAAAAGTGATAATCTTACTTGATAAGAATGAAAAAGTGATGCTGCAACTTTCTGCATAAAACCCTTCTGATGAACTTCAAGTGCTTACTAATATAGCCAATGTAATTGCTTTCTGTTTCATACTTTCTTCTCAAGTAACTCAGGACTTGCTTAGGGACAAGCAAGTATTAAGTTTGGTGTTGTGATGCCAAGGCATCTTAGGCTAGTTTCACTAGCATTTTTCTGTTATTTTTAGTTGTTTTATGCATTTTCTTGAGTCTTAAGTAATCATTTGGGCCAAATAGTCATGCTTGTCTTAAATCATTCAAACATGAAGTTTTTGATGCAAATTCCATGAGTTTTTAGTTATATTCCTTGAATGCTATGAATGAAAGATTTCTCATGAAATTTTGCAAGACTTTGATGCAGTTGTTTGGATGATTTCAGGGAAGAAGAGGCTAGGCAAGGAAGCAACAAAATCAATAAAGGAAGCTTGAATATCACATGTGGAGTTTAAGTTCCAGTTTAAGCTTAAACTGGAGCTTAAACGCCAAAACCATGAGAGCTAAGGAAATGCTGAAAGTGGCGTTTAACCTCCAGTTTAACCTTAAACTGGAAGTTAAACGCCAGAATTAGAAATGCACCAGGGAGCATTTCCACGTTTAAGCTCCAGTTTAACCTTAAACTGGAGCTTAAACGTGTTCGACTATTTTTTCTCCTCCAGGGTTGCTTTCTTATTTCCACGTTTAAGCTTCAGTTTAACCTTAAACTGAAGCTTAAACGTGCTCGAGCTTGTGCCTCCAGGGAGTGCCAGCGTTTAAGCTCCAGTTTAAGCTTAAACTGGAGCTTAAACGTGTTATATGGAACAGCTTGACCATACCTTCTTCAAACATAAATAACTTGAGCTACAAAACTCCAAATGAGGTGATTCAAAATGCATTGGAAAGAAGACATCTAGAGCTTTCCAAGCATATATGGCATGCATGGTGGATACTAAAAATTGAGGGAGAAAACAGCCCCGTAATGTGCATAGAAGAGCATAGTACCAACATGCAATCAGGCCAGCTGACCTCTTCACCTTCCATGGAGTATAACTCGAGTTTTAGAACTCCAAATGATGCGCTTCCAGTTGCATTGGAAAGTAGACATTCAGAGCTTTCCAACGATGTATAGAAGTATGGGGTGGACAATGCAACTGAGCTCCCAAAATTGGCATTTTCGAGCACGTTTAAGTGACTTAAACGTTGGCTTAAACGCTGTCAAACCAACCAGCAACCTTGTCACCTTCAATCAAGCATAACTTGAGCTATAGAGATCCAATTGAGGTGCTTCCAGTTGCGTTAGAAAGCTGACATCCATAGCTTTCCAACGAGGTATAATAGTCTATATTTGGCATCAAATTGGCAAGGTTGACAAGAGAACAAAGTGACGACTCAAGAAAGGGGGGTGCAACGTTTGAGTGTAGTTTAATGGATCATTATCCTTTTTGGATCAATTATGTCACTCTACCCTTCAAGCAAGCAAGGCCCATTAACAACACCAAATCAAGGCCACAAGAATCATCTAGAATAGTTTATTTTCATTTGATTGTAATTTGCTTTGAATTTCATTTTCATTTTGTAATTTAGGGAGCCTATTTAAAGGCCTTAGTTTCTGCATTTGAGAGACGGGGGGATTGAAGGGGAATCCAGCCCCTGAGAGAGACTTTTTACGGAGAGAACTTGGGATCATTTTCTTTTAGTCTTGTAATTGAATTCAGAGCTATGACTCACTAAACCCCTTTCATTGGGTTAGGGAGCTCTATTGTAATTCAATGAATCAATAATAGTTTTATCTTCTTCTTCAATCTTTTCTCTTGAATTTTGTTAGAAAGCTTCTCGATCTAATTCCATTGGGTAGTTGTCTTGGGAAAGAAACTACCCATAATTGGAATCCTTCGGAACCTTGGGAAAGGAATGGAGGATTCATGCTAGAGAAGCTTTCTCACAGTGAATTGGATTGGGGTTTGGATGGATATTGTGACATGTAATCCTACCAAATTGTGGTTCATGAAACTGTGTGGTATAATCAGTGATCGAGCATCATCTCTTCTTATGAACATTTAAACCAAGGGATTGGGAATTTGTTCGTTTTTAGAGAGAATTGGTGAGCCAAGGGATTGGGATCCAATCATATAAGATTGCCAAGCAAAATTCAATGAATGCATTGGTTGAGGAAGGAATAAAAATGTTTTGATTCGGAGATCTCAATATCTCCTAACACCCAATGAATTCCCCATTTCTGATCTACCACTTTCTCTTTACATTCTGCAATTAAATTCATGCAATCACCCCATCCCTTTTAATTTCAGCAATTTAGCTTCTCGCTCTTTAATTCATGCAATTTTAAATTCCGCAATTCTCATCTAAATCTTGATTCCGCTCAACTAGAACATACTTCTAATCCGAATTGCTCACTCAACCAATCCTTGTGGGATTCGACCTCACTCTATTGTGAGTTTTTACTTGACGATAACCGGTGCACTTGCCGGAAGGAATTTTGCCGATCGTGCAATTTCCTAAATCGTAGCATAACAAGTTTATGCGCATCAAGTGGATGTTCAAACCTTCAGACAGAAGGACGATGAATCCCTCTATGAAGCTTGGGAGAGATATAAGCAACTGACCAAAAAGTGTCCTTTTGACATGCTTTCAGAATGGACTATCCTGGATATATTCTATGATTGTCTATCTGAGTTATCAAAGATGTCATTGGACCATTCTGTAGGTGGATCCATTCACCTAAAGAAAATGCCTGCAGAAGCTCAGGAACTCATTGACATAGTTGCTAATAACCAGTTCATGTACACTTTTGAAAGGAATCATGTGAGTAATGGGACGCCTTAGAGGAAGGGAGTTCTTGAAATTGATGCTCTGAATGCCATATTGGCTCAGAACAAAATATTGACTCAGCAAGTCAATATGATTTCTCAGAGTCTGAATGGAATGCAAGCTGCATCCAACAGTACTCAAGAGGCATCTTCTGAAGAAGAAGCTTATGATCCTGAGAACCCTGCAATAGCAGAGGTAAATTACATGGGAGAACCCTATGGAAACACCTATAATCCCTCATGGAGAAATCACCCAAATTTCTCATGGAAGGATCAACAAAAGCCTCAACAAGGCTTTAATAATGGTGGAAGAAACAGGTTTAGCAATAGCAAGCCTTTTCCATCATCCACTCAGCAACAGACAGAGAATTCTGAGCAGAATCCATCTAGCTTAGCAAATATAGTCTCTGATCTATCTAAGGCCACTTTAAGTTTCATAAATGAAACAAGGTCCTCCATTAGAAATTTTGAGGCACAAGTGGGCCAGCTAAGTAAAAGGGTCACTGAAACTCCTCCTAGTACTCTCCCAAGCAATACAGAAGAAAATCCAAAGAGAGAGTGCAAGGCCATTGATTTGACCATCATGGCCGAACCTACAAGGGAGGAAAAGGACGTGAATCCTAATGAGGAAGACCTCCTGGGACGTTCAGTGACCAATAGGGAGTTTTCCTTTGAGGAACCAAAGGGATCTGAGGCTCATCTAGAGACCATAGAGATTCCATTGAACCTCCTTCTGCCCTTCATGAGCTCTGATGAGTATTCTTCTTCTGAAGAGAATGAAGACATTACTGAAGAGCAAGTTGCTAAGTACCTTGGTGCAATCATGAAGCTGAATGCCAAATTATTTGGTAATGAGACTTGGGAAGATGAACCTCCCTTGCTCACCAATGAACTAAATGCATTGGTTAGGCATAAATTACCTCAAAAGAAACAGGATCCTGGTAAATTCTTAATTCCCTGTAACATAGGCACCATGACCTTTGAGAAAGCTCTGTGTGACCTGGGGTCAGGAATAAACTTAATGCCACTCTCTGTAATGGAGAAACTTGGGATCTTTGAGGTGCAAGCTGCCAGAATCTCATTAGAGATGGCAGACAACTCAAGAAAATAGGCTTATGGACTAGTAGAGGACGTGCTAGTAAAGGTTGAAGGCCTTTTCATCCCTGCTGATTTCATAATCCTAGACACTAGGAAGGATGAGGATGAATCCATCATCCTTGGAAGACCCTTCCTAGCCACAGCAAGAGCTGTGATTGATGTGGACAGAGGAGAGTTGTTCCTCCAACTGAATAAGGACAACCTTGTGTTTAAAACTCAAGGATCTCCTTCTGTAACCATGGAGAGGAAGAATGAAAAGCTTCTCTCACTGCAGAGTCAACCAAAGCCCCCTACAGTCAAACTCTAAGTTTGGTGTTGGGAGGCCATAACCAAACTCTAAGTTTGGTGTTGAACCCCCACATTCAAACTCTAAGTTTGGTGTTGGGAGGTTCCAACAATGCTCTGAATATCTGTGAGGCTCCATGAGAGCTCACTGTCAAGCTATTGACATTAAAGAAGCGCTTGTTAGGAGGCAACCCAAAGTTATTTAATTATATTTATTTATTTTCTATTGTTATTTTATATTTTTTTTAGGTTGATGATCATGTGGAGTCACAAAAACTACTAAAAAATCAAAAACAGAATGAAAAACATCTTTAAAAATAGCTCACCCTGGAGGAAGAACTTACTGGCGTTTAAACGCCAGTAAGAAACATCAAACTGGCGTTTAACGCCAGAAAAAAGAATCAAGCTGGCGTTAAACACCAGAAACAAGCACCAGACTGGCGTTTAACGCCAGAACAGAGCATGGAAGTGGCGTTAAACGCCAAAAACAGGCTACTTTTGGGCATTTAACGCCAAAAACAAGCAGCAAGCTGGCGTTTAATGCTAGACATGCATGCTAAGGGCGTTTTACATGCCTAATTGGAGCAGGGATGTTAAGTCCTTGACCCACAGGATCTGTGGACCCCATAGGATCCCCTCAGGATCTGTGGACTCCACAGGATCCCCACATTTTCTTCTCTCCTCTTCACACCTTTTCATAACTCTCTTCCACAAATACCCCTCACCAATCACCTCAATCACTCTTCCTCATCACCTCTTCACCACTCACATCCATCCTTTCTTCCCCCAAAAACCCCACCTACCTCCAAAATTCAAACTCTTTTCTCTCCCAAACCCAACCCTAATGGCCGAACCCTAAACCTTCCCCACTCCTATATAAACCCCTCTTTCCTCCTTCATTTTCATACAACACAACCCTTTCTTCTTCCCCTAGGCCGAATACACACCTCTCTCCCTCTCCTCCATTTTTCTTCTTCTTCTCCTTCTTTCTTTCTTCTTTTGCTCGGGGACGAGCAAACATTTTAAGTTTGGTGTGGTAAAAGCATAGCTTTTTGTTTTTCCATAACCATTAATGGCACTTAAGGCCAGAGAAACCTCAAGAAAGAGGAAAGGGAAGGCAATTACTTCCACCTCTGAGTCATGGGAGATGGAGAGATTCATCTCAAAGGTCCATCAAGACCACTTCTATGAAGTTGTGGCCAAGAAGAAAGTGATCCCTGAGGTTTCTTTCAAGCTCAAAAAGAATGAGTATCCGGAGATCCGACATAAGATCCGAAGAAGAGGTTGGGAAGTTCTCACCAACCCCATTCAACAAGTCAGGATCTTAATGTTTTAAGAGTTCTATGCAAACACATGGATCACTAGGAACCATGATCAAAGTGTGAACCCGAATCCAAAGCATTGGCTTACCATGGTTCGGGGGAAATACTTAGATTTCAGTCTGGAAAATGTAAGGCTGGCGTTCAACTTGCCAATGATGGAAGAAAACGCACGCTCCTACACTAGAAGGGTCAACTTTGATCAAAGGTTGGACCAAGTCCTCATGGACATATGTGTGGAAGGAGCTCAATGGAAAGTTGACTCAAGAGGCAAGCTGGTTCAATTGAGAAGACTGGACCTTAAGCCTATAGCTAGAGGATGGTTGGAGTTTATTCAACGCTCAATCATTCCTACTAGCAACCAGTCTGAAGTTACTATAGACCGGGCCATCATGATCCATAGTATCATGATTGGGGAGGATGTGGAAGTTCATGAGATTATACCTCAAGAACTCTACAAGGTGGCTGACAAGTCCTCTACTTTGGCAAGGTTAGCCTTTTCTCACCTCATTTGCCATCTCTGCAGTTCGACTGGAATTGACATAGAAGGAGACATCCTCATTGAAGAGGACAAGCCCATCACTAAGAAAAGGATGGAGCAAACAAGAGATCATGGACCTCAACAAGAGCATGAGGAAATTCCTCACCATGAAATCCCTGAGATGCCTCAGGGGATGCACTTTCCTTCACAAAACTATTGGGAGCAAATTAACACTTTCCTAGGAGAATTAAGTTCCAACATGGGACAACTAAGGATGGAGCACCAAGAGCACTCCATCATCCTCCATGAGATTAGAGAAGATCAAAGAGCTATGAGGGAGGAGCAACAAAGGCAAGGAAGAGACATAGAGGAGCTCAAGAGCACCATTGGTTCTTCAAGAAGAGGAAGACGTCACCTTCACTAAGGTGGACTCATTCCTTAATCTCCTTGTTCTTATTTTCTGTTTTTCGTTTACTATGCTTCCTGTTTATTTATGTTTGTGTCTTTATTACATGATCATTAGTGTCTAAGTGTCTATCTCTTAAAGTTATGAATGTCCTATGAATCCATCACCTTTCTTAAATGAAAAATGTTTTAATTACAAAAGAACAAGAAGTACATGATTTCGAATTAATCCTTGAAACTAGTTTAATTATTTTGATGTGGTGACAATACTTTTTGTTTTCTGAATGAATGCTTGAAAAGTGCATATGTCTTTTGAAATTGTGGTTTATGAATGTTAAATATGTTGGCTCTTGAAAGAATGATGAAAAGGGAAAAATGTTATTGATAATCTAAAAAATCATAAAATTGATTCTTGAAGCAAGAAAAAGCAGTGAATACAAAAGCTTGCAAAAAAAAAAAAAGAGAAAAGAAAAATGGCGAAAAAAAAGAGAGAAAGAAAAAGAAAAAGCAAGCAGAAAAAGCCAAGAGCTCTTTAAACCAAAAGACAAGAGAAAAAAGCCAATAGCCCTTAAAACCAAAAGGCAAGGGTAATAAAAAGGATCCAAGGCTTTGAGCATCAATGGATAGGAGGGCCTAAAGGAATAAAATTCTGGCCTGAGCGGCTAAACCAAGCTGTCCCTAACCATGTGCTTGTGGCATGAAGGTGTCAAGTGAAAACTTGAGACTGAGCGGTTAAAGTCGAGGTCCAAAGCAAAAGAAGAGTGTGCTTAAGAACCCTGGACACCTCTAATTGGGGACTTTAGCAAAGCTGAGTCACAATCTGAAAAGGTTCACCCAGTTATATGTCTGTGGCATTTATGTATCCGGTGGTAATACTGGAAAACAAAGTGCTTAGGGCCATGGCCTAGACTCATAAAGTAGTTGTGTTCAAGAATCAACATACTGAACTAGGGGAATCAATAACACTATCTGAATTCTAAGTTCCTATAGATGCCAATCATTCTGAACTTCAAGGGATAAAGTGAGATGCCAAAACTATTCAAGAGGCAAAAAGCTACTAGTCCCGCTCATCTAATTGGAGCTAAGTTTCATTGATATTTTGGAATTTATAGTATATTCTCTTCTTTTTATCCTATTTGATTTTCAGTTGCTTGGGAACAAGCAACAATTTAAGTTTAGTGTTGTGATGAGCGGATAATTTATACGCTTTTTGGCATTGTTTTTACATAGTTTTTAGTATGATTTAGTTAGTTTTTAATATATTTTTATTAGTTTTTAAATAAAAATCACATTTCTGGACTTTACTATGAGTTTGTGTGTTTTTCTATGATTTCAGGTATTTTTTGGCTGAAATTGAGGGACTTAAGCAAAAATCGGATTCAGAGGTTGAAGAAGGACTGCAGATGCTGTTGGATTCTGACCTCCCTGCACTCAAAGTGGATTTTCCGGAGCTTCAGAACTCTAAATGGCACGCTCTCACTTTTCCCGAGTTTAGACGACGCAAAATGGCATTCAACGCCAGCTTTCTGCCCTATTCTGGAGTTAAACGCCAGAAACAGGTTGTAAAGTGGAGTTAAACGCTAGAAACAGGTTACAAACTGGCGTTCAACTCCAAGAGAAGTCTCTACACGTGTAAAGCTCAATGCTCAGCCCAAGCACACACCAAGTGGGCACCGGAAGTGAATTTTTGCATCATTTACTCATTTTTGTAAACCCTAGTAACTAGTCTGATATAAATAGGACCTTTTACTATTGTATTAGACATCTTTGATCAGTTTTATGCTATCTTAGACCTTTATGGGGTCTGGCCATTTGGCCATGCCTGGACCATTATCACTTATGTATTTTCAATGGTAGAGTTTCTACACACCATAGATTAAGGTGTGGAGCTCTGCTGTTCCTCATGAATTAATGCAAAGTACTATTGTTTTTCTATTCAATTCAAGCCTATTTCTTATCTAAGATATACACTTGTTCTTCAACTTGAGGAAGGTGATGATCTGTGACACCCATCATCATTCTCCCCTATGAACGCGTGCCTGACAACCACTTCCGTTCTACTTGCGATAGCTTGAGTGCGTATCTCTTAGCCTTCTGGTTCATGACGCATGGTTGCCTCGCCTGACAACCGAGCCCTCCATTCCATGAGATCAGAGTCTTCGTGGTATAGGCTGGAATTATTGGCGGCCATTCTTGAGATCCGGAAAGTCTAAACCTTGTCTATGGTATTCTGAGTAGGATCTGGGAAGGGATAGCTGTAACGAGCTTCAAACTCGCGAGTGCTGGGCGTACTGACAGATGTAAAAGGATTACTGAATCCTATTCCAGTATGATCGAGAACCGACAAATGAATAGACGTGCTGTGACAGCGCATTTTGGACCATTTTCACTAAGAGGATGGGATGTAGCCATTGACGACGGTGATGCCCTACATAACGCTTTCCATGGAAAGGATTATGAATGATTGGATGAAGACATTAGGAAAGCAGAGGTTCAGGAGGAACGAAAGCATCTCTATACGCTTATCTGAAATTCTCACCAATGACTTACATAAGTATCGCTATCCCATTTTACATTTTATTTATCTTTCAATTATTAAAACTTTATAACCATTTGAATCCGCCTGAATGAGGTTTACAAGGTGACCATAGCTTGCTTCAAGCCGACAATCTCCGTGGGATCGACCTTTACTCACGTAAAGTTTATTACTTGGACGACCCAGTGCACTTGCTGGTTAGTTGTGTGAAGTTGTGACAAAGTGTGTAAATTACGTTCCGAGCACCAAGTTTTTGGCGCCGTTGTTAAGAATCACAATTTTGTGCACCATCAACCTATTTACATAAAAGAGAAAAACCTAACTTCCCATTTTTCTCCTATCTCACATTCACTCAGGCATCTTCTTTCTAATTCACATACATATGCATTCTTTATTTTTATTTTTCTTTTTTTCTTTTTTTACTTTTTTTATTAGTATATACACCAAAATTTCTCTTTTCTTTTATCATAAAAAAGAAATGCATATGTTTTAAGTGATGAATGCATGAGTGTTTACCCATTTTTTTAAATTTCTTCAATGAATGCCCAATGTAAACTTATTACCAATGTTTTACCAAAATTTTCCCCCACACTTGATTAACACACACTCCTCAACCCAAGCTAACCAAAGATATAATTCATGGACATAAATGGTTTTTTTCTTAGCGAGAAAGATGTGCTTAAAATTAGAATAAAGGAGGGATTAACAGACTCAAAAGTGAGTTACAAAGGTAAATGTAAGGGTTGACCATATGGGTTAGTGAGTTTAATTTCAAAAATGGCCTCAATCATACTAAATGCATTCAAAACATCAAATATAGGATATAAAGATTCATGCAAAAATCTGGATCACAATCATAAAGAAGTATAGCACACAAGAACAAAATTTGTGGTTGAAAATGTGCAACCACACCATTAAAGCTCAAATCTCATTTGGTGTTTTGTTCTTGCTTTTTTCTATGTTCCATAAAAATACTTCAAGCAAGTTGAAAAATAAGTTTTCAAATCTAATCAATGGAATGCCCTAAAAGAGATTTCTTGAAAATTCCTTTGTTGTTTTTACCAAACTTATTTCCTATACTAGGCAACATGCAAATGCAAATATTTACCACCATTGAGCTATAAGCAAGCTAAGATATATATATATATATATATAATCAAACTAAACAAAGTGCAATGTAATGAAGTATCAACAAATATTCACAAAAACATAACTATCAAAATTAGAAAATAGTGTAAAGTGTTTAAGAAAGAGACTTTACTCCCCAAAATTGTGGATCTTCCCCCACACTTAAACGTTACACGGTCTTTCGTGTATGCACACAATCCGGGAGATGAAGATCAAAGAGGCACCACCTTCAGCTGGTGGGCATTGAGATTTGGGCTGCTGTATAAAAGAAATAAATAGAAATTGAGGAAGAGGTCATACAAGTGTGGTATGATAAAAGGTAATGTGTGTATTCTAAGTGTGCATAGTTTAGAACGCACACATTGGCCGGGTAAAACGGAAGCCACACAATAAAAAAAAATAGCATGTATTCTTCAATTAAGTAGCCTAGGTTGCAAGTAAAGAATAAGCAAAAGTTAAGGCACAAACAAACCTAGGTAACCATAACTCAAGTGAATTGAGTATATGAGATATTGGATATTGAAATTGTGCAAGTGAAAGTGCAAGATGAATATAGAATAGTACAACAAACAATAACCAATTCAATGATAAAAAGAAGACTACTTATTCATCCTCAAACATAATGAAATAGCCACATGGTAAAGGTACTTATTACAAAAAGTGACAAGCTTGATAAGAATCAAGTCAAGTCACTCAAACAAATGCAAAGTATTAACAAGAAATAAGTACCGGTCATGTGATGAATTTGATATGAAAATCATGATGAACAAGTAATTTCAACTCAATTCACTTAATTCAATGCACTTACTAATAATTTGTCCTAGGATGCAATCAAAACATGAATATTCAAAACTACTAGGTACTAGTAAATTGAGGCAAAGTATAAGTGCATAAGTGCATTGATGAAACCCAATCTTGAATAATATCAATGATCATCCAAAGTGCACAATTCACAAACAAATTTCCAAACAAGGATATAGTTTAACGCATATGGTAGCTACAACATATGAATCAAACTCAAAATTCATCTAGGCAATGAGACAAAGACTTAATGCTTAGTGTACATATTCATAAAAAATTATGCCAAAAAGTTAAGCAAGAAGCAATCCAATCAAAATCAAGCAAACACTTGCAACTTATTTAATTAACAACAACTAAACCAAAACTAATATAATTACTAAAATGAAAATGAGATGCAATTAAAACAAACTAGAAGAAGAAGAAAATAGGATAAAAGCAAGAAAAGAGAGAGATGGGGGGTAGAAGTGCATTAGGGCTTAATTCAAAGTGCAATCAAAAGTATGCCCAAAACAGCACTTGTGCGTACACACAAACATGTGTGCGTACGCACACTGGGTGGAAAATGGAAGTATGCGGACGCACAAGGGTGTGCGAGCACGCCGAGCAGAAAGGAAATTAAGAAGTGTGCGTACGCACAGATGGGTGCGCACGCACAGAAGACTCTCTTTTTTTTTTTTTTTTGCAAAACGGATCATGTGTGCATGTACGAGCACTCCCAATAGAAGGGATGCAAATGAGTGTGCGTATGCATACCTGGGTGCGTACGCACAAAATGGGGAATTCGGGGTTGTTGTGCGTATGCAAAAGCTTGTTTGCGGGCATAGGGAGCAAAAATTGGGATGCGCACACGCACAGATACGTGCGAGCGCTCCCAACAGGGGTAGTGCAGGTAAGTGTGCGTACGCACAGGTGGGTGCCTATGCACAAAATGCAGAATTTGGGCATTGTGTGCGTACGCACAAGGGTGTGCGCACATACAATACCCTGTTTTTCCAAAAAATTTTCTTCAAATTCTAAGCCACCAAACCTTAGCTCAACAAAATTTTCTACCCCAAAACATTTAGAAATTCACAATATTCATGATCCATATGAAAATTAATCTATGTATGCTCAAAATTAAACTAATCCTAAGCTAACAAACAAAAATGCAATAAAGTCAAAATGTAAACAAGAAAAAAGTAAGAAAGATGTTACCATAGTGAGGTGTTTCCTACCTAGCACTTTTATTTAAAGTCCTTAAGTTGGACATTTTTTTTGGAGCTCACATTAAGGAGGATTGTGCTTCCATTCCTCCTTGATCCTCCATCCATGCTTGGTCTTCATTTGTCTTCCGGGGTCCCATACTTTGTTTGTCAATACCCCTCCTTGTTGATCTTCAAACTTTCAATGAGGTGACCACATTCTTGAATTCTCACCAAGGCTCTAAATCCTCCTTTGAAAACCGCTCAATTGTGCCTTGCACCACCCTTGGGACTCAAATCTTGAGGGTTCAACCTTAGATAGCCTTAATCCACCATGCTACCTATCCTTGATCTCTTTCTCACTTAGCACTCCATAAAGGATTCTAAGTTGACTATCTATTTCTAATAAGGTATATTCATGTGAGTTAATGAAGTTAAAAGATGAGATTGTTACCCACTTAAATGGTGTGTTGGATGGTTGCTTAGGAAGGGAGACTTCCAATAGTCTTGAAATTTCTACTCCCTTTCTCTCCTCTTTGATCACCTCCACTTCTTGTTCAATCTCCCCCAATTTTTCAACCACTTCTTCAACTTCAATAAGCTCAACTTCTTCCATTTGTGGCGAATCATGTTTCAACTTTTCATCTTCCACTTGGGGTTCCAAACCGTCCCTCATCCCGCACTCTACAAATAAGGTTGGTTCTTCACATTCATCCTCAAAATTGCTTTGGTTGTGGCATAAATGTAGCGAGTCTAAGCGGGCTAAGACTTCAATCAAGGTAGCCATGATGGCTTGATGATGCTTGACCAATTCTTGTTGGTCATTATCATCCAAGGGAGGTTATGGTGGAATAGAAGTCTCATCATATGGAATGAAGTCTTCATAAATGGGGGTTGATTCATAAGGGTAAGGATATTGAGGTGGTGGAGATGGAGGTAGTTGGTCAAGTTGATTATAGGAGTAGTGATGTTGGAGTGATTATGGTTCATAAGGTGGGTTGTGAGATGGATATGAAAGTGGCTCCCATGGAGGTATTTGGTGATGTAGTGAGGCTTGAGGGTATTATGGTTGAGGATAATGTTAAGGGTAGACTATATAGGAATATAGTGGTTGGTATGCACTATAGGATGAGGTATGATCATGGTGGTATGGATTGGGAGGTTGCCATGAAGATTGACCATATGAGTGTGGCTCCTCCCTCAAGTGATAGCTCAACCCTTGGTGCACACCATCATTAAGCTTGTCATTCCCTACAACATTATAACAACCAAACTCCAAGACAAAGGGGTGATAGTTTATAGAGAAAAATAGAAAATAAGAACAAAAAGCATCAACTAACGAAAGAAACAAAATCCTAATTACTAACAAAATCAAACAAACAACCCAAAAAGTATCTATTCACACGATTCACATATTCACAACAACCAAAATTATAGCACTCATTGCACTAGCTCCTCGGCAACGGCACCAAAAACTTGATTGAGAGGGAAACAACGGTTCGAAATTTTAGCAAAACAATTCCTCGTTGGTAGAATAGTCCAAACCAACAAGTTACCCTCCCGATCAAAGTTTAAATTCAAATACAAAATATAACCGAGAGTAATTAAACCTCGGGTCGTCTTTCCTAGGAACTAGTGACAACGAGCATACAATTTTAGTTGCTAAATGAAGAGGGTTTTCAATAATGAGGCGAACAATTAAAGAAATAAAAGAACGATCAAAATTGCAATTAATAAACTAATAAAGGAATAAAAGAACTATCTATGTAATATAAACAAGTAATGCTTTAAAATGATGAAAATGCGGTTCAAAACATAAGTGGAACCTTGACTTGGGATGAGTTATGGAATTCCTTCCTTGCCATAACCACAACTATGATAATTGTGATGGATTAATCTCACCTAGTCAACCCTTAATATCGAAGAGTAAGTCAAGTGAGCATAATTGTTATTAATCTACAAATCCTAGCAAACTTACTAATTACCTTAGTAAAAAACTAGCATTAGTAGAAACAATAACAACTAACAACCCAAGAATTATCACTAAATGTCGGACATTATGACTCTAGTATTCCATAAATTCATTTCCCCAAACCAAGGGGTGAAAATTTACCCCATAATCAAAATTGGCATTTCATCAAACACATGGTGGGCATAATCATAAAACATAGCAAAACTGGGAAAATCATAAAAACTATGAACAACCAAATGATCAAAATCTATAAAGGCAACTCAACAAACATAAAATAACCATCAAACATCAAATTCATTAACTAAAACTCAAAATTGCAAAAGCATATATATTGATAAAGGAAATTAAAATATAAGAAAGTGTTGAACAAGTAATTAAATAAAAGAGAAAATTAAGAAATACTTACAAAGGAAATAAGCTAGAATCCAAGATCAAAACATGAAACTATAAAATTCTACAAACCCTAATTAAACACCCTAAGAGAGTTGAGAGAAAATCTAACCTAAAACTACCCTTAGTGTGTTGTATGAAGTATGGTATGAGTGGGTATGTTGCTAGCCTCCTTATATGCTTCAGCAACTTCAGAAATGGGCCAAAAGCTCTCAAAATCGCGAGACACGTGACTTTTTAATGAAGTCACGCACTGGTACCTGTGCGTACGCACAGGTGTGTGTGTACGCACCGAAGTTGTGCATACGCACACTTGCTGATTTCTGCACTTGTGCATATGCACAGGGACTTGTGCGTACTTCTCCTTTGTTTTCTTCATGTTTTCTCCCAATTGCACGCTTCTCTTCCACTCTTATCAAGCTATTCCTACCTATTACACCTGAAGTCACTCATAAAAAATATCAAGGCATCGAATGAAATGAAAGTGGAATAAAATTGATTAAATTAAGCACAAAATAGCATGTTTTAACAATTGGACATAATTTAGAGAGAAAACACAAAAGCATGCTATTTAGGTGAATAAATGTGGGTTTATATGATGAAATTCACTCAAGTCAAACCAAAATTTATCATCAAATATAGATTCATCAGTGATTTAGGGTTGTTAGTAGGTCTTGTTTCCATTGACGAGTAAGACCTATGAATTAAGATCAACTATGTCTATTTGACTTTCTCCCGATATAGGAGATGATGAAGTAGGATTAATTCTAGGTAATTGCCATATTTATGGTCAATGACTTGGATAGGAAGCCTTGATTCTCAATCCTTGCCAGGAGTGTCTTTTAGTGTTTATATTTCTTTAGTTGTTTTTCACTTTCTTATCATTTAATTTCTTGACTTTTGTCATCAAAATCCCTTTCTCTCATAACTGATGATGTGCATACTTCCCTGCAATTCTTTTGTGAGATGACCCGGGACTTAAAACTCCCGATTTTTATTGGTTGACTTCATGACAAACAAAAATTAAACTTTGATTTGGGTCATTTGTTAGTTTGGAACTATACTATTGACAAAAATTCTTTTTGAGAAATTTTGAACCGAAGCTTGGCCTGCGTTCAAGTGTTTTTCACCTGATGTTGTTCCCTCTCAGAATAAGGGACCGAGCCAAACAGTTGCTTGAAACTCAACCAAAGAAGAGCATTGCAACTGGTGCACGAAATTGTGATCTCAGGCAACGGCGCTAGAAACTCTGTACGCACGTCTTAATAAATCGTTTTTCATTCACAACTTCAATACAACTAACCAGTAAGTGCACTGGGTCGTCCAAGTAATAAACCTTACGTGAGTAAGGTCGATCCCACGAAGATTGTTGGTATGAAGCAAGCTATGGTCACCTTGTAAATCTCAGTCAGGCAGATATAAAATAGTAATGGGGTTTTCAAATATAAATAATAAAATAAAGATAGAAATACTTATGTAAATCATTGGTGAGAATTTCAGCTAAGCGCATAGAGATGCTTTTGTTCCTCTGAACCTCTGCTTTCCTGCTGTCTTCATCCAATCAATCCTACTCCTTTCCATGGCTGGCTTTATGTAAGGACATCACCATTGTCAATGGCTACTTTTGATCCTCTCTGGAAAATGGTCCGATGCGCTGTCACTGCATGGCTAATCGTTTGGAGGCATCACCCTTGTCAATGGCTGCATTCCATCCTCTTGTGAAAATGGTCCAAATGCTCTATCACAGCACGGCTAATCATCTAAGGTTCTCGGTCATGATAGAATAGGATTCACCCTCCTTTTGCGTCTGTCACTACGCCCAGCACTCGCAAGTTTGAAGTACGTCACAGTCATTCAATCCCAGAGTCCTACTCGGAATACCACAGACAAGGTTTAGACTTTCCGGACTCTCATGAATGCCGCCATCAATCTAGCTTATACCACGAAGATTCTGATTAAGAGATCCAAGAGATACTCATTCAATCTAAGGTTGAACGGAAGTGGTTGTCAGGTACGCGTTCGTGGGGGAATGATGATGATTGTCACGTTCATCACATTCAGGTTGAAGTGCGAATGAATATCTTAGAAGCGGAATAAGTTGAATTGAATAGAAAAATAGTAGTACTTTGCATTAATCTTTGAGGAACAGCAGAGCTCCACACCTTAATCTATGGAGTGCAGAAACTCTACCGTATGAAAATACATAAGTGATAGGTCTAGGCATGGCCGAATGGCCAGCCCCCAAAACGAGATCACAGGATCAAAAATACAATCCAGGATGTCAAATACACTAGTAAGAAGTCCTATTTATAATAAACTAGCTATTAGGGTTTACAGAAGTAAGTAATTGATGCATAAATCCACTTATGGGGCCCACTTGGTGTGTGCTTGGGCTGAGCTTGACTGTTACACGTGCAGAGGCTCTTTCTGAAGTTGAACGCCAGGTTGTAACGTGTTTCTGGCGTTCAACTCTGGTTTGTGACGTGTTTCTGGCGTTTAACTCCAGACAGCAGCGTAGAACTGGTGTTAAACACCCTTTTACGTCATCTAAACTCGGCCAAAGTATGGACTATTATATATTGCTGGAAAGCCCTGGATGTCTACTTTCCAATGCAATTGGAAGCGCGCCATTATGAGTTCTGTAGCTCCAAAAAATCCATTTTGAGTGCAGAGAGGTCAGAATCCAACAGCATCAGCAGTCCTTCTTCAACCTCTGAATCTGATTTTTACTCAAGTCCCTCAATTTCAGCCAGAAAATACCTGAAATCACACAAAAACACAAAAACTCATAGTAAAGTCCAGAAATGTGAATTTAACATAAAAACTAATGAAAACATCCCTAAAAGTAACTAGATTCTACTAAAAATATACTAAAAACAATGCCAAAAAGCGTATAAATTATTCTCTCATAAGCAACATGGAATAATTTGGTCAATAAGTTCTTAACCGAATTCTTTCCACCTCAGCGGTTGACAAAGCTAAAACATGATATCCAAACTTTCACTAAAAAAGATGAAGAGTCTCTCTATGAAGCTTGGAAAGGTACAAGAAATTGTTGAGAAAGTGCCCCCAAGATATGTTTACTGATTGGGTGTATCTAAAAATATTCTATGATGGGCTCACCCCACTTCTAGGACTATATTGGATTCCTCAACTGGAGGATCCATGCATATGAAGACCACTAAAGAAGCTTTGGATTTGATTGAGATTGTGGCTAACAATCAATATTTGTACTCTTTCTAGAGAACAATGAAGAGAGGTGTGATGGAGTTAGATACTTTGGATACTCTTTTGGCATAAAAGAAGACTATGTCTCACAAATAAGTGCAATCAACAAACAACTAGGACATTTGCAAGTCTCTGCAATAGGAATACAAGGTCTTACTTATGAGGGGCATCAAGGTGACAATTCTGAGCCTTTCAACCAAGATCAACCCCCCTGTTGGGAAAGTTAATTACATGAAAAATTCTTCTAGACCACAATATGACCCTTATTTCAAGACCTACAATCCAGGATGGAGGAACCGCCCTAACTTTGGATGAGAAAATCAAAATCAAAGAACCAATAACTTCAATACCTTCAACAACCCTCACCCTTCACAAACACCTCCCACACAATCATCACAAAACCGACAAAAGACCACCCCTCTGAAAAATGCTTTAGAGAAACTCATTCAACATACATCCGTATTTATCCAAAGAAGCACCACTTTTATGGAAGAAACCTCCAATTTTATGCAAGAAACCAAAGCCACTTTTAAGAACCACAAGGCCTTTATCAGGAACCTAGAGGTGCAAGTAGGTTAACTTGTAAAGCAATTTGTTGAAAAAGCCAAAAATGCTCTTCTTAGTGACACCATCCCAAATCCAAGGAAAAAGGACAAAGTTATTAATTTGAGAAGTGGAAAGGCAATGGGAAAAGAAGCCATGGAGGATGTCAATAACAAACAATCCAAGGAAGCTATGGAAAACTCCATTCTTAACGATGCACAAACCTCTGATTCTCTAATTCAAGTTCCAAAAGAAAAAGCACCAAAGAAGGCAAAAGTGAAAGAGTATGAGTCCAAACTCCTATTCCCTCAAAGGTTTTAGAAGGAGAACAAGGACAAGCAATTCTCCAAGTTCTTGGAAGTGTTTAAAAATTGTAAATCAATATCTCTTTTGCTGAGGCCTTGGAATAAATGCCTCTTTATGCCAAATTTATGAAGGAGTTGATAGCAAAGAAGAGGAATTGGAAAGAGGATGAAATAATGGTTCTCACAAAGGAATTAGTGCAATAATTCAAAAGAATTTGTCCCAAAAATTAAAAGATCTTGGGAGTTTTATCATTTCTTGCACTATTGGTGAAATCACTATAGAAAGAATTAATTTAATTCCTCTTTTCTTGATGAAAAAATTGCATATTGAAGAAGTCAAACCAACAAGAATCTCTCTCCAATTAGCTGTTCGTTCCATTAAATTTTCACATTAAGTAGTTGAAAACTTGTTTGTAAAAGTGGGGGAATTCATATTCCCTACTGACTTTGTTATTCTTGACATGGAAAAGGATGCAAATGCCTCCATAATCTTGGGAAGATCATTCCTTGCCACTAGGAGAGCTTTAATTGATGTGCAAAAAGGAGAGCTCACTTTAAGAGTTCATGATGAGCATATTGTGCTCAATGTCTTCAAGGCCATGCAATATCCTAGTAACTCAGAGGATTGCTTGAAAATTGACTTAATTGTTCCTTTGGTGCAAAAAATCTTAGAAGAGGAAGAGTTAAACAATTCTCTGGAGGAGTCCCTAATGTAGGCCATGTGGGTGATGAAAAAAATTGTCCAATACCACAACACGAAGCTATTTTTGCCTCTAACAAGGAGGAGGGACCACCCAAAATTAAATTAAAACTCCTACCTCTTATAACAACCCGAATTTTTGAAAAAATAATTTATTATATTTGTTGATAATTTTATTCTAAAAAAGTTATTTTACTAAAAGTAATTAAATAAAGCCTTATGATACCTTGAATTTCAAAATATTAGGAATCATATATAATTTTCATAATAATTAGAGTTTAAATTAATTAGAATTTTTATATAATCTTTATTATAATTGGATATTTGGTATACCTGAAATTAAAGTTCCAGTGATGGAAAAAATAATAAAAGGTTATATGATTTTATTAGATAATTGATATTCTGAATTTAAACTATACTATATAGAATGTGATGAATATGTTTATTTTATAATTTAAAATAGAAATAATTATTTAAACTCTATAATATATTGATAAATAGTGCTCTTAAAATATTTTTAATGAAGTACATTTAATTTTAAAATTATTATTCTATCCACCAATTTTATCAAAATATCTATTCTATCCATATTCCTTTATAAAATCCCTAATTTCTAACCCTAAACTCCCAAATCAAAAGTCCTAATTCCAAACTTGAAAACTCTAACTCCCTTACCCTTTCACGCCACCCTCACTCACACACACAGACAACACACGCACACAAGAGGGAAAAGGAGGAGAGCGCGGTGGAAAAGAGGAAGAGAGGGGGAGGGACGGCACTGCGGGGCTTGGTGCCGCCGCCGCTGTCGTGTCTCCTGGAGGGAGAGGACGAGCCACCTCTGAGAAAGGGAGAACCAGAGAGAGTGCTTGCGAGAGGGGGAGCTCTCGCGTCTCACCAATGCGTCGTCGTTCATGCTTGTCACCACTAATCCACCGTCGCTGCTGCCAGGGCCCGTCGCCATCACCTTCGTGTGTTAGAAAGAGGGAAAACAAGTAGAACGCGAGGAAGAGGAGTAGTTCTCGTCACTGTTGTACGCCCAGTCATTGCTGCTGCTTCCTAATTCCGCCGTTGATGCCGCTGCCACTGCCACGACCATCCCTGAGCCGCTACGCCGCCGTCGAGCTGTTGAGCCACCACCAGAGTTACTGCCGTGAGAGTCACCAAAAAACTGCCACTGTTCAGGTCTTGCTTCGCTCTTTGTTTTGCCTTTTTTCAACGCTGCTGTGTTTGTTAGTCGCCTTTCCGGAGCTTCCTCTACTGTTGCTATTACCTTGAGCTGCTGTGACTGCTAGCTGCTGTAGATGGATGCTAGGTTCCCAATTTTTGTGGATTTTGATACTAAAATGTTAGTTGGATAATTGCAAATAGATAATAGTGGTTAAGAATTAATTAATTGATGTGAATGGCTTGAAATGTGTTTGAGAATAGTTAGCTACTGTGATTATTCCGAGTTATGATTGGAATTAGATGCGGTTGTAAATGGTGATTAATTTGGTGTTATTTACTAAATTGAAATATGATGAGTTATTTATTAAAAAAATATCGTATTGATATGAATTGAGTTTGGATTATGGCTATGATTATGACTGGTTTTATTGTTGTGAGTGATTAACTGAGGAGGTTGATTTTTGGTTTGAGGCTGTGACTGTTACTGGTTTTCTGATTATTTTGAAATTACAGAGAATCTTGTTTTCTTTGATTATGCTGAATTGGTTGCTATTGGCTGGGTTGCTTGATGGTGTTGTGATAATTGTTAATGTTGATTTATGATTAACTAAAATTAATTTTGAGAACTGTTAAAAGATTGAAGTTTGATTACTGAATTATTTTTTTTTTTGAAATCTGATTTTTAAAATAAAATAGTAACTTTGTTAATGAATAGATAACTCTAAAATAATTGGAATTATGTGGGGCTGATTTTGGGTGAAATAGAGTAAGTCTAGTTGCTTAAGTTCAAATTTGAAGGATTGAAACTTAAAGGATCAAACTATTCGTGACAACTTGATTTTCTGAAAAAATATAGTAACTTTAAGACACTACTACATATTTGACTTTTACTAACATTTAAATAATGTTATCAAATCATATTAAAATGTTACTTATGTATATTAGTAACATTTTTACAAATGTTAAATATACTCTATGTTACTAAAAAGTTTTACTAACATTCTTTTAAAGATTTAATAACATTTAGTAAAAATGTTACAATAGATCCTTCTTGATAACACTTAAAGAAATGTTACAATAGATATATTTTGTAATACTTAGATAAATGTTATCATAGATATTTTTTGTAACACTTAAAAAATGTTACAATAGATATTTTATGTAACACTTAAAAAGTGTCACAATAACTTTTCTAATAACACTTTAAAAAATGTTACAATAGATCTTCTATAGTAATGCTCTAATAAATATTACAAAGATCTTCTTTATTAACAATAAAAAAATATTACAATAGATCTTTAGTAACATTTAAATGCACAAAATATTGAATTAAAATCTTTTTCTTCAATTACATATTCTACACCCACTTTACAAATTAAATCCAAGATATTTAAATACTAAAATTGGTCTAATAGATCAATTTTTCTATTTTTTCAATATGCTTACATTGCATAAACTTTTTCTATAGTAAAGATCAGTTTGATTACATATAAGTATTTACAAGTAACAAAATAATAAAATTCATACTAACAAGATAACACCAATTAACATACTAATTTTATAGCCATATCATTCTCTTATATAACTGGACAACAACTGGGAAATTCCTCACGTTTTCGAAGTATTGATATGCCGATAATGGTGCCCCATCCGATAATACCAATTAACATACTAATTTTACAGCCATATCATTCCTGCTGCTTCATATCTTCTAGATGCTGCATATCAATGATTTTCTATTTGAGAATTCAGAATAACTCATACAAAATCCAAATATGCAATCGTCACAGAGATAAAAATGATAAATCAATACATTCACGGAAAGATGATAAATCAATACATTCACAGAGATAAAGATATGTACACCATGCATTTTACAATCAGGTAAGGAACAATAATAGGTTAAGGAAAGCAGCAATTCATCATCCTAATTCTTAAGAGATGTATAAGAATACAACTAACAAAAAGTTTAGCAATCAAATACTTCTTTCTTCGAACAAGTCTAAATACACATCAAGAACATAAGAAAAAAGTGCCTTCCAGAAAGAGCACAGGACATTAACATTTAGGCTTTAGCAATGCAACATGGTGAAGAAAGTCACTAAATATTGACAGGAAAAAATTAAAAACAAAAGAAAATTGCACGTACCACTATATCGTTCATACGAATCCAAGATTACCTAAAATAGCAATTCTTACAAGGGCATAGAATCTGAGTTCCTTCAAATGTATTATGAAATGCAAAATCAAGAAACTTATCTAAGTACTTCTTAGAAGTTCGCAGTTTGAGCATCCAATTCTTATCCATGACTAACTAATATTATAAAATTCAAAATGTCTGCAAAATGAGAAGGAAAAAAAAACTAAAATAAGGAGCATTTTACTAAATTATTGTTACAGAACAAGGCATTATAATTTGCCATAACACTTTAACAATTGTAAAAGGTATGTAAGATGAACTCTCAAGATTAAATATAGAAGAAGTACCTCCCCAAACTTTCTACCAAATAATTAGAAGAAGAGATCAAAGAATTCTTGATAATAATGCATAAAATTAGGTACAACATATAATCTAACATATGCATTCACTTATTAAGATACAAATTAGAAAATTCTACTTGTTTTGAAGCTCAAACGGTTGCTAAAATGGGATTGATGGTGGCGGCAACAAAAGAGGAACTTTACTCAGGAAAGAACTAAATCATGTGCAGGATCATAAAGATGGTCTTTGGAAGGGATTTTCAGAATTGCAAGAATAGGCTTATTATAATTGTCAACTAGAAACCTTATCATATTTGCAACCCGCAAGTGAAAGTGTGTTAGATCTTCCCAGTGTGATCAAAATGGAGAAATAAAAGGGACAGAAAAAAAGGCTTAGTCATAAGTCATAACCCAAGCTCATAAGCAAAATTCAAGTGATTAAGGTGGCGAAACAATGAGCAAACTCCATTAAATACATTTTGAATCTCAGATAGAATAATGGTTGAATGAAAATTTAAAAAATGGATGGAACTAATAGTAACAATAACTGTGCAAAACTAGGTTAATTAGGTATTTAAGCCCACAGGAAAGACTTCTGAAAAGCAGAAACACGGCATAGATAGTGGCACTAGTGGCAACTGAATAAAAAGTACCATGATGTATAGCAGTATTCATTGGGAAAATTGTTCAACCAAAAGCTCATACGTAAGTTTTGAAAACCTGCTGCAATTCATAAAATATAGGATTTCTCATGAAAGAAACAAAATCTTAGGAAGAGATATGTATATGTGGTATGAAGATAGGGATGGAGAATTATACATATTGCAGTCATTTTAGTCAAATGAAAGGTAAAGCAGCTACATGCAAATTGCATAACAAGTGCTGCAACAGTTTACCTAGATGACAAAATCACAACGCTACCATTTTGATCTGTAAAATGACACAAAGAAGTAAGACATTTGAATAGAAACGGAAGTACCTAGGAAAATACTCTGTAACAGCCAGATCCAGATAAATAAAAATGATGTTTGCTAGCATCAAATGTGCTTGTGCTTCAAGAGTGTAACAATGGAAATGATCAAATGTGTTTGATTCTAATCTTATATGGACATGAATAGGCAAAGAAAAAAGAAAAAATAGCAATTCCAAAACCATTGTTGAATTAATATTAGGCTTGAGTCATTCTACTTTGTAAAAAAATTAACTGTAAACTAATAGGCACTGTTGCCTTCTTAATTTTCTATATATTTTATTTCAAATTTCCTCGGACAACATCTATATGAATGATTCAACTTTATAAAATAACAAGTTCTTATATATGGACTATGGAGCTATATATATATATATATAGTCCCTAATTAAAAAATATATGGTATGTACAAGTATACATTATCAATATTGAAGTTGACAAAAAATTTCAGCATGTAACTCCCGGTGCACGCAATAGTCGTAACATATCACATCATATCCAAGTGATGCTTCTCTCGTTCTAATTACTGACCACTAGCACTTTGCTTTCTATTGAAAAAAATTGCTACGATAACTAAATGAATTTAGGAAATGAAGCGAGGAAAGAAAAAGAAGTACCTTAGCAGCTGAAGATGTAATTCTGGAATCATCAGTGTCCTGCTTGAGACTCTCGGGCTTGAATTGAGAAGATCTTAACATTAGAAATTCAATCAACTCATGGCCAACAGATCTTAACAAATATATACAAAAAGCTTAAGAAGAATGCAAGAATAATAATGAAGCAGCAAAAATTAGAGAAGAAAGAGCACGAAAGGAGGTTCTTCTCCTTCTCCGTCAGACTCACCTCAAAACAAAGAGTAACAAACCCTAGAAATGATCGAGAGAGAAAAATAGAGTTTGTTGAAACAAGAGAGAGATTCAAGGAGCGGAGTGCGAGCGAGATTGAAAGCACGATCGAGATTGAGATCAAGAGCGCAAGTAAGATTGAGAGCGAGATTGCGAAGGTGAGCAAGATTTGGAGTGAGATCATGCCGACAGCTTTGGCGCATTGATTATCTGCGTTAGCAGGTTCCCCGATCTTTCTTTTGTCCCAGCCATTAGGTTAGGTCTCCGATTTTGACTTTCAGAAAAGGGGAGGTTTATTTATTTTCATGTCAATAGGAATAGGTAACACTTTTTTAGTTTTTCTTAAAGAATTACATTATTTACTAACATTTCATTATAAATATTACTTTATATATAATTTTATAATTAATTACTAACACTCTAACAAATGTTAAGGGATAAATGTTATTAAATGTTTAAAATGTAGTAGTGAGAGTATATAAATAATTCTATAATGCCTGGAATTGTGTGTGGTTAAATTCTAAATGAATTTGGGTAAGTCTAGTTGATTAAGTTTAAATTCGAAAGGATTCTATGATTTGTGAAAAACTAGTTATGAATTTTTGAAGTTTGAATAGTTGATTATATCAAAATTGTGAATTATGATTGAATTGTTAACTATTACGATTTGTGAATCTCTGACTGATTGAGAATCTTCTGTTTGACAGTTGTTGAAAAAAGGTTGATGAGTTGTTGAGATTCAGGGAACTCGTAAGGGTGGTTTAAGTCCATTTTTAGTGGAGATTATGTTTGAAATTTTATAAAAATATAATAATTTAGTTAAATTGAAATATGTAAATTAAGTTTTGAACGTAAGACTAATGAATTGGATACTTGTAGCTGGAAATAGATGTTTAAGTGTTTGAAAATTATTTGAGGTAAGATGTTGCAAAAGTGAAAGCCGTAAAGTTTGTACAGTATGATTGAACAGAGAAAGAAAGAGATACGACATAAGAATGTGAAACTGGTGATGAATAATGAGAATGATAACTAATGATGATATTGAGAATGGCTATGTAAAATTTGCAGCAGAGAGGCAGTCAGATAGATGGTGGTGCGACCACCGAGAACACTTTTCTGGGATACTTAGCTATAATTCTATGCTATAAGACAAAGGTTGCTTACAGAGGTATCACGATACACACAGTTAAAGTGCACTCCTGTAAGACAAAGGTTGATTACAGCGAGTGTTTACTTCTATAAGACAAAGGTTGCTTACAGTGAGTGTGTTGGGCATATAGGTTGCTTGCAGTGGGTATTGCCAACAAGAAAGCCTTATCCAGTCAAAGGTTGCTGGGTAACGTCGGGAGTGGGTATGTAACCGACAAATGACCTCATTACCTACACTAGGGCTAGACATGCATCATCCTTGTTTGTTGATGAGCGGATAATTTATACGCTTTACTACAAGAAAAATACCCATTCAGCCACACTTTTTTTAAGCTACATTTGAAAAGCGTAGCCTATTCTATGAATAGGCTACGCTTTTCTCTGTGTTGCCTTTTTATAAGAGAAAAGGATACACAATTGCAGCATCATTTAAAAAGTGTAGCCTTAGGTATTATAGAAATCACTTATAAAGCGTAGCCGTAGGTTAATATCTATAGGTTCATTTTTCATATCAAAGAGGACGCTTTTAAAGGGTAGCCTATTTGTTAAATTTTGGGTGCATTTTAAAAGCGATGCCTAATATATCTAGAGTAAAAAATTTGACACTTAGTGAAATTTTTTCCTCTTTTTCCTGAAAGCAAACTCATCACACTTAGTAAATTTTTTGTGATTCAATTCCCTCCAAATGTCACTCAATCACCTTTGTCCCCTTTCTTAAACCCTCAGTCTCACCTTTTCCTGAAAGCTCACTCATCACCTTCATCACCTTCATCGCGAAGTAGAAGCCCTCGCCATCATTGCCCTGCTCACCATCAGTCTCACTTTTTCCTGAAAGCCCTGCTCACCATCGTTGCCCCCCACTCACTCTCTTCGCTCGCCATTGACCCTCTCACTCTCGCTCTCGCCACTGACCCTCTCACTCTCGCCATTGACCGTCGTCGCCCCCACGCACCACTCACCACTCTCCACATTGCTGCACTACTGACCGTCGCTGCGCCGCCCTCACCATCGTCGCTGCGCCGCCCTCACCATCGTCGCTGCGCCGCCTCACCACCGTCATCACCCCCAAATCAGAGAAAAGCGTTTGCCATCACAAGTCACCACTCACGGCGTCACCACTCACCACTCCAGGAAGACTTTGCGCTCACTCATCTTTCCCACTCATCTTCATCGTCGCTTCTCTTCGCTGCGCGGTCACATCACGAAGACTCTGCGCTCAACTGAAAGCTTTCTTCATTCGCGAGGTTAGGGTTCTGATTTTAGGTTTCAATTTGGGGGTTTTGGTACAATAATCTGTGACATCGTGAATTGATGAACATGCATGCTATTGTTGCAGCGCAGGAGAACTCGTGAATTTAGGGGTTTTATTCCATTAACACAGGTGAGTTTGGCCATGATTAGTTGCTGCGCAGGAATACCAAGATGAGTTGCTTATTATGTTTGTTGCTTATTATTAGATTTCTTTTTCTTTCAATTGTACTAATTAATAGTTTCAAGTACTGTGTAGTTTCAATTCTTATTATTAGGTCTCAAGCTAAATTTGTTGGATTCTTGATGAACTCAAAATAAAATAAAATATGACTGTGAAAGTCTGATCCCTTAAATAATGTGTGAATCACCTGGAAAATGTTCTGCTTCAACTGATGGATGGCTTCATCGTTCTCTCTTTAGAAAATGTATAGGTAATAATTGAAATTGAAGAGTTCATAACAAATCTGTACTATTCTTTTGTTGTTGCTTTCTAAGTGTTTGTGAAATTGTTTGTGTGTGTGTGTGTGTGAGTGAGTGAAATAAGGACTTGTTCTGAGTAGTTTTCTTTTAGGAAGTGTTTGGATAACAATGGTGCGAATTTGTTGAATTGTTTGTATGTAGGGATGAGCAAGGAATCTGAGGCATGCTGGTGTACTTTTTGATTCTTTGGCTAGGAGGAGGGATATTCATGGGGATTCAATTAACAAGGCTCAATTGAAGGACTTTTGGGACCAAATTTCTGACCAGAGTTTTGATTCCAGGCTCAGAACCGTCTTTGACATGTAACTAATTCATTACCTCTTTACTTAATTTTAGAACTAGGAAAAGAAATTGGTTGGTATTTTCTTTAATTCCCACCATTAAGTATGTTAACCTTCATTTGGAATAATGCAGAGTTGATAAAGATGCAGATGGAAGAATCACCAAGGAAGAAATTAAAGAGGTTTATATGAATTTTCTTTTTAAATTCATCAATAGAAAAATTAGAATGAAGATAATGAAGTAGTTTTTATCGGCAACCTTTTTTCCTTTCCTAGCTTTGCATTTTGTTCCCATGAGAATAGGAGTTTCCTTGATCATCACAAATGATCAATTCTGTTTTCAGAGCATCTGCCTTAGTGCCACAACAAACAAACTCTCAAACATACAGCAGCAGGCTGAAGAATATGCAGCTTTGATCATGGAAGAACTAGACCCTGAAGAGACGGGATTTATCATGGTATTTACATCATCCTATTTCAGATCATTTTGGTATAAAACTTATCAAAATTAAGTAAAATTAGTCATTATTATAGTTTTACATACAGATAAGTACTTATATTTCAAATCATAACTCATAAGTATGAAGTTGATTTATAAGATGATGAGAGGGACTGATTTCACTTGTATTTAGGAAATTAGATCAAATCCATAAGAAAAATTTGACATAGACCAACATCATAAATAGCTAACTCTAGAAGTGACTAGAAATTTATTTGAAAAAAAAAATTAATTTGGGGGTTTTAGGGTTATAGGTTCTTTTTTGGGTTTTGATTCGCCAAAAATAGATTAAGCCAGGGGATTCATGTTTGGTCCATCAATTGCATTGGTGATATTGGTGCAAAATTGATATATCTGTCTCAATTCATTTTTAATTTACAATTTAGGTTGATAATTCTCATTTTACTGTTTGAAGCAATGCCGTTTTCCCCTTTTGCACTTGAAATTAAGCTGATTGGCATGATTTTGTGAATTTTGCATTCAGCTTTAATGAGAATAATAAAAAACCAACAAGTTGAGAAGAGAAAAAGTAAGTGATCAATCAAATAGATACTGTGGTATTGTATCTTATTTATTTAATTTAATGAGCAGGCTTATTATCTTATGAATCTACTCTGAATTCTGTTTGAGTGAACATTTTTATTTTACTGTATGAATAGTACATGATAGGAGTTAAAGTTAATTTTTTGCATTTATGTTGGTTGCTTCGTTTGAATTTGCTTTTTGATTTTGCATCTTGCTTCTTTTGCCCGAGTATCCTGCTTCAGCTCCCATTTTGGAGGTAGCTTTGTGTGTGTGTGTGTGTGTGTCTGTATTCATTAGGTGTGCAGGTATCTAGATGTATTACTACTGATTTGCTAAATATATCAGATTAGTTTACATTTAGAATTGTTTCAGGTTCTCTGTGTCCTACTACTTCAGAATGCTGGGCCGAAATCTAAGGATGTCTCTGCATGTTCCTCTTTTGTAAAAGGGAGAGATTAAGCATCAAATTCTAAACAGTATTATCAAGGATTCGGTAAGATTAATAGAGATCAAAAGCAACTAACTTATCCTGTGACCTACAGGTCATGGTAGTAACCTCATTCATTGGGGCACTAGTTTATGCAATAGCTGCTGTTTTTGTAGTATGTCAGTTCAAAACTAACTAGTATTTTGCTACTAAGTAAAGGGAATATTTGCACCGACAGAGACACAATACACAATACACAATGCACATATATATCCAAATCAGTTAGATATATCTATGTTTATGAGTTACAAAATATAAATCTGATTAACTTGTTTCTAAATTCTTGTTAACAAGTATAGACTTTTTTGACCTGTCCTTCTCTTGTGGTTTTTCTGCTGATATATAATTCAGATTCAGCTTTTATCTCAGTTAAAGTAAGTAATCAAACAAGTTCTCCTGGTTCTGTGCACATTGATAATTTGGATAAGGTGAGCTTTTTATAGCCCTTTTATTCTGTTTCTTCTGAACTTCCATCTTTGGTTAATAAATTAGTTACTATATATTTGTGTATAGATACATATATTATTTAACTTAGGTTTAGTGTTTACTTTTTGGTCTCATCCTCAGCCTCTTCTGCGCCCAAAATCTGAAAAAAAAAACTGAAAGGGCAACAACTTGTGTGAAAGTGAATAGGTAGTACTATAGCTTGCTTACCACTGCAAAATCATGATTCCTTAAACTTTGAAGCTTGATTATATATAAAAATTTGACCATTACCATGTTTTTGGCATTTAGAAATTTAGGAGTAATATAAAATGTGTAGCATCCCATCACTTTGAAAAAGAAAAAAAAACACCATACAGGATCCTCTAAGTTTTGATTTTGTTTTGGACAATACTTTTAGTTTCATGCAGGAAAGAATGTGGGACTTGGCAAAGACTATACCATCTTCTCCTTGATTGATGGAGTTGTAAAAAATTTGGGCCTGACAGGAAAAAGGTTAAGTGAAGCTTTTTACACCATGATTATGTTACTTAGAAAAATTATAGAGAGTACAAATTGAAGCTTAATTATTATGATTTCTTCTACTTCAGGTGAGTGTTTACCCACGAGAAGTGCAACCTGAGAATCCCAACAGCTATAGAGCAAGGAAGAGGGAGTATTTCAGGATGAGGCGCAAACGCAGAAAGGCTAGAGAAGCAGGAGCAGTACTTTAACCCCAACTGGTGCTAGCTTCTGTTCCTGATGTTGCCATCACTAATCCAGTGTGCTGATACATGTGTAAAATTCCCCCTGTACCTGTGATTCTCTTATAGCATTGTATTCAGTTTTGTTTTGAATTTTGAAACAGAAAACTAATTATGCTTTTATGTATTATTCTTGACATTTTCTTTTGTTCAATAATTTTCTGTTTGATGATGAGTTCTCACACTTCCCACCTTCACAAGCTAAGCTAAATTGATATACATTGATATCACCGGGTCATTCACCCTTCAGATTAAATTTTTTTTTTTACTTTGGGTCCCTAACTTTAATTATTTAACCATTTTTCTTGTTCTTATTCATCTTTTTCAGGCAGCTAACCTCCACGAAAGGTTCGAGCAACACAGACATGTGGTTCGTTTCTCATCCAACATTGCATTCTTTTTAATTAGTGCTAAATTAAGACTTGAAATATGTTGCATTTGACTACTTCCTACTACAATACTTGTTATTTGTTATAGTGCGTATTCTTGATTTGTATGTGTTGAATTATGAAATTGAAGTGATCAATGTGACTAACAGGATTTGTTAAATGGCATTTGTGCTTCCAAGAAAAGCAAGGTTCGATTTAAAATAAATGACATTTGTGCTTCCAAGCTTCATTTGCAATTGCATTTTGCCATAGCCATTGCTTACTCTCCTTTATTTGCAATGAGAATAATAGAAAAGCAACAAGTTTGTTTTCCTGTATTTTTAATCTTTAATCTGATACTTACAATTGGAACATGTTCTTCATTTGTTGCTCTTGCCAGGCAGACTTTTCAGAATTCATTCGGTTCTATGATTTTGTTTTCTTCATGTGTCGCGAGAATGGTCAAAAGAATATTTGTAAGTAGCCCGGTCATTTTCTTCAACATAATCTTGTATTGATTGCGTATGGTGGTGAATCAGTATGCAAAATCCTTACATGCTTCTCTTTTTGAATTATGATAATCTGCAGCTGTAAGCAGAGCAGTAATTGCTTGAAAATTAGTTCTTATTGGGAATGAACAAGGGAATGAACACTGATACAATTGTTAAGGCCAAGAGTTTTCTTGATGGTGATGAAGATCAGCATGAAAAAGATGTGTTTGAGAAGAATAATTTGAAGGTGCTTCAGAATATTTTTTAGTCATTATGCCGAGATTAGAAGATTAATGATTTTTTGTTTGTTAAGTTCTTTTCGGATATAGAGTGCAAACTTTGTATTTTAATTGATATGTGATACAAGTTTCATGTGACTTAAATTATCTCTTCTTAAGATTATGTCTTTGAATTGTGTAAGGATGATTTTTATTATTTAAAAAAATTATTTAGTATAATTATGTGTTTAATTTTATTTTATAATATTTAACTCATTTAATTAAAAATGTAAAATTATATATGTAATAATATTATTAAATATTATGTTGTATAAAAAATTATTAGAATATTATATACATATAGAAAATTAAAAAAAAAAACAATGAAGGACCTAAGGCTACACTTATAAAGAGTAGCTATGGTTATACAGAAAATAAAAAAAAAAGACCTAGGGCTACACTTATATAGAGTAGCTATAATATACAATGCGGCTACATTTTACAAGTGATGCAGTAGCGTTGAAAAGCGTAGCCTATTCTGGTAAAATTGGAAGCTGAAAAGCGTAGCCTTTGGTCCTGGACAGCATCACTTGAAAAGCGTAGCCTATTCCCAAACGCCAAAATCGTAGCCCTTGGTGCTGAAAAGCGTAGCCTTTGAGAATAGGCAACGGGCGAATAGGAATCACCCCAAAAAGCGTAGCCGTAGCCCAAAAAGCGTAGCCGTAGCCTAAGGCATCATTTTTTTTCACTTTTGGCTACACTTTTCAAGTGTACCTGAATGGGTGTTTTTCTTGTAGTGCTTTTTGACATTGTTTTTAGCATGTTTTTAGTAGGATCTAGTTACTTTTAGGGATGTTTTTAATAGATTTTGTGTTAAATTCACATTTCTGGACTTTACTATGAGTTTGTGTGTTTTTCTGTGATTTCAGGTATTTTCTGGCTGAAATTGAGGGACTTGAGCAAAAATCAGATTCAGAGGTTGAAAAAGGACTGCTGATGCTGTTGGATTCTGACCTCCCTGCACTCAAAGTGGATTTTCTGGAGCTACAGAACTCAAAATGGCGCGCTTCCAATTGCGTTGGAAAGTAGACATCCAGGGCTTTCCAGCAATATATAATAGTCCATACTTTGGCCAAGAATTGACGACGTAAACTGGCGTTCAACGCCAGCCTTCTGCCCAAATCTGGCGTCCAGCGCCAGAAAAGGATCCAAAACCAGAGTTGAACGCCCAAACTGGCACAGAATTTGGCGTTCAACTCCACAAATGGCCTCTGCACGTGCAACACTTAAGCTCAGCCCAAACACACACCAAGTGGGCCCCAGAAGTGGATTTATACATCAAATACTTACTCATGTAAACCCTAGTAGCTAGTTTATTATAAATAGGACCTCTTACTATTGTATTAGGCATCTTTGGACGCCTGGTTCTTAGATCAGAGGGGCTGGCCATCTCGGCCATGCCTGGACCTTCACTTATGTATTTTTAACGGTAGAATTTCTACACTCCATAGATTAAGGTGTGGAGCTCTGCTCTTCTTCAAAGATTAATGCAAAGTACTTCTGTTTTCTATTCAATTCTTCTTATTTCGCTTCTAAGATATCCATTCGCACCCAAGAACGTGATGAAGGTGATGATTATGTGTGACGCTCATCATCCTTCTCCCTTATGAACGCGTGCCTAACAAACACTTCTGTTCTACATGAATTAAGCTAGAATGAGTATCTCTTAGATCTCCTAACCAGAATCTTCGTGGCGTAAGCTAGAATGATGGCGGCATTCAAGAGAATCCGGAAGGTCTAAACCTTGTCTGTGGTATTCCGAGTAGGATTCAATGATTGAATGACTGTGACGAGCTCCTAACTCGCGATTGCAGGGCGTTAGTGACAGATGCAAAAGGATAGTAAATCCTATTCCAGCATGATCGAGAACCGACAGATGAATAGCCGTACCGTGACAGGGTGCGTGAGCATATTATTCACTGAGAGGATAAGATGAAGCCATTGGCAAGGGTGATGCCTCCAGACGATTAGCCGTGCCGTGACAGGGCATTGGATCATTTTCCCGTGAGATGACCGAAAGTAGCCATTGACAGTGGTGATGTATCACATAAAGCCAGCCATGGAAAAGAGTAAGACTGATTGGATGAAGATAGCAGGAAAGCAGAGGTTCAGAGGAACGAAAAGCATCTCCATTCGCTTATCTGAAATTCCTGCCAATGAATCTACATAAGTATCTCTATCCCTTTTATTGTTTATTTTAATCTAATAAAATATCATGTTTAAATCCGCCTGACTGAGATTTGCAAGGTGACCATAGCTTGCTTCATACCAACAATCTCCGTGGGATTCGACCCTTACTCACGTAAGGTATTACTTGGACGACCCAGTGCACTTGCTGGTTAGTTGTATCGAAGTTGTGACAATTATGAATTAAGATCAGAGCACCAAGCTTTGGAGCCATTACCAGGATTTGTTCAAGCCTGGAGATCACAATTTCGTGCACCAAGTTTTTGGCGCCGTTGCCGGGGACTTAATTGTTCCTGTTTGGCGCCAAGAATCGTCTGAGATCCCAATCCCGGCAACAACACCAAGTTTTTGGCGCCGTTGCCGGGGATTGTTTGAGTTTGGACAACTGACGGCTCATCTTGTTGCTCAGATTAGGTAATTTTCTTTTTATTTTATTTTCAAAAATTTTTCAAAAATCTTTCAAAAATTTTCCCATTTGTTTTCGAAAAAAAAAATGTTTTCAAAAATAAATTATTCTATGGCTTCAAAATTTTTAAGAATGAATTCTAGTGTTTCATGGAATATGTTGAATCATATCTGGCTGTAAAGCCATACCCAAACTACTTTGGGATTGGTATTCAACTAATCACTCCAGCCCATGTAATTATATGTTGCAGCCTGGCTGGCTGTAAAGCCATGTCTAAATTCTTTTGGACTGAGGCTTGCAATTTGTTATCAAGAGCAAGCTAGTTGGAGCTAATCCACCTGCTACTGTTCCTGATCTACCTGCTGAAGCTTGGCTGGCCATTGGCCATGTCTAGTGTTTTGGACTGGAGCTTTCTTTGAAAGCTTGGCTGGCTAGTGAGCCATGTCTAATTCCTGGACTGAAGCTTTAGACTAAGAATGCAAGATTCCTGGAATTCATATTAAAAATTTTGGAATCCTTATTTTTCTTTTTCATATAATTTTCGAAAAATATAAATAAAAATCCAAAAAAAATTAGAAAATCATAAAAATCAAAAATATTTTCTGTTTCTTGTTTGAGTCTTGAGTCATATTATAAGTTTGGTGTCAATTGCATATGCATCTTGCATTTTTTCGAAAATATCATGCATTCATAGTGTTCTTCATGATCTTCAAGTTGTTCTTGGTAAGTCTTCTTGTTTGATCTTGATGATTTTTTGTTTTGTGTCTTTTCATGTTTATCATATGCATTCTTGAATTCTTAGTGCGTAAGCATTAAAGAATTCTAAGTTTGGTGTCTTGCATGTTTTCTTTGCATTAAAAATTTTTCAAAATTGTGTCTATGATGTTCATCTTGACATTCAAAGTGTTCTTGGTGTTCATCTTGACATTCATAGCATTTTTGCATGCATCACATGTTTTGATCTAAAAATTTCATGCATTGCATAATTTTCACGTTTTCATAAAAATTCAAAAAAAAATCAAAAAAATATCTTCCCCTTTTTCTCTCATCAAATTCGAAAATTTGAGTTGACTTTTTCAAAAATTTTTAAAATCAAGTTGTTTCTTATGAGTCAAATCAAATTTTCAATTTGAAAATCTTATCTTTTTCAAAATCTTTTTCAAAATTCAAAATCTTTTTCAAAATTCATGATTATTTTCGAAAATTCCAAAAAAATAATTTTCAAAAACCTTTTTCTTATTTTATATCATAATTTTCGAAAATAACATAATCAATTAAAGTTTTGATTCAAAAATTTGAAGTTTGTTACTTGCTTGTTAAGAAAGATTCAAACTTTAAGTTCTAGAATCATATCTTGTGATTTCTTATGAATCAAGTCATTAATTGTGATTTTAAAAATCAAATCTTTTTCAAAAACTAATTTCTATCATATCTTTTCAAAAAAAAAAAAATATATCTTCTTATCTTATCTTTTTCAAAATTTGATTTCAAAATATCTTCTCTAACTTCCCAACTTCTTATCTTTTCAAATTTGTTTCAACTAACTTACTAACTTTTTGTTTGTTTCTTAACTTTTTCAAAACTACCTAACTAACTCTCTCTCTCTAATTTTCGAAAATATCTTCCCTCTTTTTCAAAAATTTCTTTTTTATTAACTAATTATTTTTATTTTTTTATTTAAAAAGAAAAATTTTCGAAAAAAATACTAACCTTTTTCAAAAACTATTTTCAAAAATCACTAACTCTTTTTCAAAAATTGTTTTCGAAAATTCACTTCCCCCTCTCATCTTCTTCTATTTGTTTATTGATATACTAACATCTTTCCTTCAACTCTCCAAAAATCCGAACCCCCTCTCTCTGAGTTCAGATTTTCTTCCCTTCTTTTCTTCTACTAACACAAGGATCCCTATACTGTGGTATAAAGGATCCATATTATTATTACTATTTTTTCTGTGCCATCTTCTTTGTCATATGAGCAGGAGCAAGGATAAGAACATTCTTGTGGAAGCAGATCCAGAACCTGAAAGGACTCTGAAGAGAAAATTAAGAGAAGCTAAAATACAACAATCCAGAGATAACCTTTCAGAAATTTTCGAACAGGAAAAGGAGATGGCAGCCGAAAATAATAATAATGTAAGGAAGATGCTTGGTGACTTTACTGCACCTAATTCCAATTTACATGGAAGAAGCATCTCCATTCCTGCCATTGGAGCAAACAATTTTGAGCTGAAACCTCAATTAGTTTCTCTGATGCAGCAGAACTACAAGTTTCATGGACTTCCATCTGAAGATCCTTTTCAGTTCTTAACTGAATTCTTGCAGATATGTGATACTGTTAAGACTAATGGAGTAAATCCTGAAGTCTACAGGCTCATGCTTTTCCCTCTTGCCGTAAGAGACAGAGCTAGATTATGGTTGGATTCTCAACCCAAAGACAGCCTGAACTCTTGGGATAAGCTGGTCACAGCTTTCTTAGCCAAGTACTTTCCTCCTCAAAAGCTGAGCAAGCTTAGAGCTGATGTTCAAACCTTCAGGCAGAAAGAAGGTGAATCCCTCTATGAAGCTTGGGAAAGATACAAACAGTTGACCAAAAAGTGTCCTTCTGACATGCTTTTAGAATGGACCATCCTGGATATATTCTATGATGGTTTATCTGAGCTATCAAAGATGTCACTAGACACTTCTGCAGGTGGATCCATTCACCTAAAGAAAACGCCTGCAGAGGCTCAAGAACTCATTGACATGGTTGCTAATAACCAGTTCATGTACACTTCTGAAAGGAATCCTGTGAGTAATGGGACGCCTATGAAGAAGGGAGTTCTTGAGGTTGATACTCTGAATGCCATATTGGCTCAGAATAAAATATTGACTCAGCAAGTCAATATGATTTCTCAGAGTCTGCATGGAATGCAAGCTGCATCCAACAGTACTCAAGAGGCATCTTCTGAAGAAGAAGCTTATGATCCTGAGAACCCTGCAATAGCAGAGGTGAACTACTTAGGTGAACCTTATGGAAAAACCTATAACTCAACATGGAGAAATCATCCAAATTTCTCATGGAAGGATCAAAAGCCCCAACAAGGCTTTAATAATGGTGGAAGAAACAGGTTTAGCAATAGCAAACCTTTTCCATCATCAACTCAGCAACAGACAGAGAACTCTGAACAAAATGCTGCTAATTTAGCAAATCTAGTCTCTGATCTATCTAAGGCCACTGTAAGTTTCATGAATGAAACAAGGTCTTCCATTAGAAATCTGGAAGCACAAGTGGGCCAGCTGAGTAAAAGGATCACTGAAATCCCTCCTAGTACTCTCCCAAGCAATACAGAAGAGAACCCAAAAGGAGAGTGCAAGGCCATTGACATAAGCGCCATGGCCGAACCTGTGAGGAGAGGAGAGGACGTGAATCCCAAGGAGGAAGACCTCCTGGGACATCCAGTGATCAATAAGGAGCTTCCCTCTGAGGAACCAAAGGACTCTGAGGCTCATCTAGAGACCATAGAGATTCCATTGAACCTCCTTATGCCCTTCATGAGCTCTGATGAGTATTCCTCTTCTGAAGAGAATGAGGATGTTACTGAAGAGCAAACTGCCAAGTTTCTTGGTGCAATCATGACGCTAAATGCCAAATTATTTGGCATTGATACTTGGGAAGTTGAACCTCCCTTGTTCATCAATGAACTAAGTGATCTGGATCAACTGACATTGCCTCAGAAGAGACAGGATCCTGGAAAGTTCATAATACCCTGTACCATAGGCACCATGATCTTTAAGGCTCTGCGTGACCTTGATTCAGGATTAAACCTCATGCCCCTATCTGTAATAGAGAAACTGGGAATCTATGGGGTGCAAGCTGCTAAAATCTCATTAGAGATGGCAGACAGCTCAAGAAAACAGGCTTATGGACAAGTAGAGGACGTGTTAGTAAAGGTTGAAGGCCTTTACATCCCTGCTGATTTCATAGTCCTGGATACTGGAAAGGAAGAGGATGAATCCATCATCCTAGGAAGACCTTTCCTGGCCACAGCAAGAGCTGTGATTGATGTTGACAGAGGTGAAATATTCCTTCAATGGAATGAGAACTCCTTTGTGTTTAAAACTCAAGGATCTCCCTCTGCAACCATGGAGAGGAAGCAGAAAAAGCTTCTCTCCAAGCAGAGTCAACCAAAGCCCCCACAGTCAAACTCTAAGTTTGGTGTTGGGAGGCCACAACCAAACTCTAAGTTTGGTGTTGAACTCCCATATCCAAACTCTAAGTTTGGTGTTGGAGAGTCTCAACAAAGCTCTGCACATCTGTGAGGCTCCATGAGAGCCCACTGTCAAGCTATTGACATTAAAGAAGCGCTTGTTGGGAGGCAACCCAATGTTTATTTATCTAACTATATTTTTCTTAGTTATGTGTCTTTATAGGTTCATGATCATGAGGAGTCACAAAATAAATATAAAAATTGAAAATGGAATCAAAAACAGCAGAAGAAAAATCACACCCTGGAGGAGCATCTGTCTGGCGTTCAAACGCCAGAACAGAGCATAGTTCTGGCGCTGAACGCCCAGAATGGGAGCATCCTGGCGCTGAACGCCCAGAACAAGCATGGTTCTGGCGTTCAACGCCAGAAATGGCAGCAAAGGGGCGTTGAACGCCCAAAATGGGCACCAACCTGGCGCTGAACGCCCAGAGTTGTGTGCAAAGGCATTTTACATGCCTAATTTGGTGCAGGGATGTAAATGCCTTGACACCTCAGGATCTATGGACCCCACAGGATCCCCACCTACCTCATCATCTCTCTTTCCATTCATGATCATCCCTTCTGTTTTCCATTTACCACTCACATCCATACACCCACTACCTTCAAAATTCAATATCTCTCTCCCACCCAATCCCACCCATATGGCCGAATACACACTCTCCTCCATCTCCTCCATATCTTCTTCTTATTCTTCTATTCTTTCTTCTTTTGCTCGAGGGCGAGCAACATTCTAAGTTTGGTGTGGTAAAAGCATAGCTTTTTGTTTTTTTCCATAACCATTGATGGCACCTAAGGCCAGAGAAACCTCTAGAAAGAGGAAAGGGAAGACAAAAGCTTCCATCAAGGGTCTATAGCTCAGTGGTAGAACATTTGACTGCAAATCAAGAGATCCCTGAGATACCTCAGGGGATACATTTTCTTCCACACAATTATTGGAAGCAACTAAGGGTGGAACATCAAGAGCACTCCATCATCCTTCATGAAATCAGAGAAGATCTAAAAGCAATGAAGGAGGAGCAACAAAGACAAGGAAGAGACATAGAAGAGCTCAGAGACATCACTAAGGTGGACTCATTCCTTGTTCTTACTTTTTCTGTTTTTCGTTTTCTATGTTATGTGCTTATCTATGTTTGTGTCTTCATTACATGATCATTAGTAGTAGTAACTATGTCTTAAAGTTATAAATGTCCTATGAATCCATCACCTCTCTTAAATAAAAAAAAATGTTTTAAATCTAAAGAACAAGAAGTACATGAGTTCCGAATTTATCCTTGAACTTAGTTTAATTATATTGATGTGGTGGCAATGCTTCTTGTTTTCTGAATGTATGCTTGAACAGTGCATATGTCTTTTGAAGTTGTTGTTTAAGAATGTTAAATATGTTGGCTCTTGAAAGAATGATGACTAGGAGACATGTTATTTGATAATCTGAAAAATCATAAAAAATGATTCTTGAAGCAAGAAAAAGCAGCAAAGAACAAAGCTTGCAGAAAAAAAAGGGGCGAAAAAAAGAGAAAAAAAAATTAGGCGAAAAAAAAATAGAAAGAAAAAGAAAAAGCAAGCAGAAAAAGCCAATAACCCTTAAAACCAAAAGGCAAGGGCAAATAAAAAGGATCCCAAGGCTTTGAGCATCAATGGATAGGAGGGCCTAAAGGAATAAAATCCTGGTCTAAGCGGCTAAACCAAGCTGTCCCTAACCATGTGCTTGTGGCGTGTAGGTGTCAAGTGAAAACTTGAGACTGAGCGGTTAAAGTCAAGGTCCAAAGCAAAAAAAAAAAAAAAGAGTGTGCTTAAGAACCCTGGACACCTCTAATTGGGGACTTTAGCAAAGCTGAGTCACAATCTGAAAGGGTTCACCCAATTATGTGTCTGTGGCATTTATGTATCCGGTGGTAATACTGGAAAACAAAATGCTTAGGGCCACGGCCAAGACTCATAAAGAAGATGTGTTCAAGAATCATCATACTGAACTAAGAGAGTCAATAACACTATTCGAAATCTGAAGTTCCTATAGATGCCAATCATTCTGAACCTCAATGGATAAAGTGAGATGCCAAAACTATTCAAGAGGCAAAAAGCTATAAGTCCCGCTCATATGATTGAAGCTCTGTTTCATTGATAGTTTGGAATTTATAGTATATTCTATTCTTTTTATCCTATTTTGATTTTCAGTTGCTTGGGGACAAGCAACAATTTAAGTTTGGTGTTGTGATGAGCGGATAATTTATACGCTTTTTGACATTGTTTTTAGTATGTTTTTAGTAGGATCTAGTTACTTTTAGGGATGTTTTTAATAGATTTTGTGTTAAATTCACATTTCTGGACTTTACTATGAGTTTGTGTGTTTTTCTGTGATTTCAGGTATTTTCTGGCTGAAATTGAGGGACTTGAGCAAAAATCAGATTCAGAGGTTGAAAAAGGACTGCTGATGCTGTTGGATTCTGACCTCCCTGCACTCAAAGTGGATTTTCTGGAGCTACAGAACTCAAAATGGCGCGCTTCCAATTGCGTTGGAAAGTAGACATCCAGGGCTTTCCAGCAATATATAATAGTCCATACTTTGGCCAAGAATTGATGACGTAAACTGGCGTTCAACGCCAGCCTTCTGCCCAAATCTGGCGTCCAGCGCCAGAAAAGGATCCAAAACCAGAGTTGAACGCCCAAACTGGCACAGAAACTGGCGTTCAACTCCACAAATGGCCTCTGCACGTGCAACACTTAAGCTCAGCCCAAACACACACCAAGTGGGCCCCGGAAGTGGATTTATACATCAAATACTTACTCATGTAAACCCTAGTAGCTAGTTTATTATAAATAGGACCTCTTACTATTGTATTAGGCATCTTTGGACGCCTGGTTCTTAGATCAGAGGGGCTGGCCATCTCGGCCATGCCTGGACCTTCACTTATGTATTTTTAACGGTAGAGTTTCTACACTCCATAGATTAAGGTGTGGAGCTCTACTGTTCCTCAAAGATTAATGCAAAGTACTTCTGTTTTCTATTCAATTCTTCTTATTTCGCTTCTAAGATATCCATTCGCACCCAAGAACGTGATGAAGGTGATGATTATGTGTGACGCTCATCATCCTTCTCCCTTATGAACGCGTGCCTGACAAATACTTCTGTTCTACATGAATTAAGCTAGAATGAGTATCTCTTAGATCTCCTAACCAGAATCTTCGTGGCGTAAGCTAGAATGATGGCGGCATTCAAGAGAATCCGGAAGGTCTAAACCTTGTCTGTGGTATTCCGAGTAGGATTCAATGATTGAATGACTGTGACGAGCTCCTAACTCGCGATTGCAGGGCGTTAGTGACAGACGCAAAAGGATAGTAAATCCTATTCCAGCATGATCGAGAACCGACAGATGAATAGCCGTGCCGTGACAGGGTGCGTGAGCATATTATTCACTGAGAGGATAAGATGAAGCCATTGGCAAGGGTGATGCCTCCAGACGATTAGCCGTGCCGTGACAGGGCATTGGATCATTTTCCCGTGAGATGACCGAAAGTAGCCATTGACAGTGGTGATGTATCACATAAAGCCAGCCATGGAAAAGAGTAAGACTGATTGGATGAAGATAGCAGGAAAGCAGAGGTTCAGAGGAACGAAAAGCATCTCCATTCGCTTATCTGAAATTCCTGCTAATGAATCTACATAAGTATCTCTATCCCTTTTATTGTTTATTTTAATCTAATAAAATATCATGTTTAAATCCGCCTGACTGAGATTTGCAAGGTGACCATAGCTTGCTTCATACCAACAATCTCCGTGGGATTCGACCCTTACTCACGTAAGGTATTACTTGGACGACCCAGTGCACTTGCTGGTTAGTTGTATCGAAGTTGTGACAATTATGAATTAAGATCAGAGCACCAAGCTTTGGAGCCATTACCAGGATTTGTTCAAGCCTGGAGATCACAATTTCGTGCACCATTTGTTGCATTTGTATTTGATTGTGTTTGCTTATCTTATTTCTTTGTGATTGTGCTGTTTGTCTCATTGCAACTTGTTTGTGTGTAGATTTAGGTCTCTTATTTGTGCTCTTAGTTTATAGATGTATTGAGGTGACTAAGAACTGATGTTGTGATTGAGAATTTATTATGTGACTGAGAGATGGTTAATATGACTAATTTTGTGACTAAAATCTGGTTTGAGTTTAGAAATTTAAAGAAAGTAATTAATTATCTAAAGTAAAATTAAAAAGTATTTTCAAAGGTTTATTTGTATTTTATTCGTTACTTTTACGGTATTCTCATTTCCTACTAAGAACGTGTGGTTTAGTTCTCATCCAAAAAATTTCCACCATTTCAGTGACACAGATTTGAAGACTCAATATGAAGCTACGGACAATTAGTAAATTTTATTTATAATTTCAATTACTTTTATAGAGTCCCCTCGCTCTTGTTGCTTAAGTTTTATTTTATACAGAGGGATACGTATTGTATCTAAGTTTTATTTTGATTTCTTGTGTATAACATTTATTATTATTAATATTTATGTGTATTATTATTTGGAGATCTTTGATATGTGATTTTAATAAATAAAAACAAAATTTTCTAGAGTTTTCTTAAAGACTGGAGTATGATATCGATATAAAGGCTCAATATTAAATAGATAATAAAGGAAAGCAGGTCAGTAACACCTTACTTTTTGTACGATCATGACGTACTGTAAGTTGGGTCATTATACCTCCAACCATCAAATATGCTTTTCTTGTTGATAATTACAATTTTCTAGTGATTATAAGTTCCTCATTGAGCTTGTCTAAGGAAGTTGAATTGCTTAAAGTGCTAAGAGCCATAAAACAGCACTTGGGTGGACCATCAAATATCTTAAAAGAATAAGCCCCAGTGTATGCATGCATAAAATTTGTCTTGAAGTTGATGCTAAACCGTGGTTCAAGCAAGCACAACGGAGTCTCAACTCGGTGATAAAAGAGGTAGTTAAAAAAGAAGTCATGAAGTTGTGGGATACAAGAATAATTTACCCAATTTCTGACTGATTGATGAGCGGATAATTTGTACGCTTTTTGGCATTGTTTTTAGTATGTTTTTAGTAGGATCTAGTTACTTTTAGAGATGTTTTCATTAGATTTTATGTTAAATTCACATTTCTGGACTTTACTATGAGTTTGTGTATTTTTCTGTGATTTCAGGTATTTTCTGGCTGAAATTGAGGGACTTGAGCAAAAATCAGATTCAGAGGTTGAAGAAGGACTGCTGATGCTGTTGGATTCTGACTTCCCTGCACTCAAAGTGGATTTTCTAGAGCTACAAAACTCAAAATGGTGCGCTTTCAATTGCGTTGGAAAGTAGACATCCAGGGCTTTCCATCCATGTATAATAGTCCATACTTTGGCCGAGTTTAGATGACGTAAAAGGGCGTTGAACGCCAGTTCTATGCTGCTATCTGGAGTTAAACGCCAGAAACAAGTCACAAACCAGAGTTGAACGCCAAAAATACGTTACAACCTGGCGTTCAACTCCAAGAAGGACCTCTACACGTGCAACACTCAAGCTCAGCCCAAGCACACACCAAGTGGGCCCCGGAAGTGGATTTATACATCAATTACTTACTTCTGTAAACCCTAGTAACTAGTTTAGTATAAATAGAACTTTTTACTATTGTATTAGACATCTTGAGTTTTATCTTTGGAATATATTTTGATCTATTGATCACGTATGGGAGGCTGGCCACTCGGCCATGCCTACCCTCTATTCACTTATGTATTTTCATACGGTAGAGTTTCTACACTCTATAGATTAAGGTGTGGAGCTCTGCTGTTCCTCAAAGATTAATGTAAAGTACTACTGTTTTCTATTCAATTCATCTTATTTCGCTTCTAAGATATTCATTAGCACTTCAACCTGAATGTGATGAACGTGACAATCATCATTATTCCCCATGAACGCGTGCCTAACAACCACTTCCGTTCTACATTAGATTTAATGAGTATCTCTTAGATCTCTTAATCAGAATCTTCGTGGTATAAGCTAGATTGATGGCGGCATTCATGAGAGTCCGGAAAGTCTAAACCTTGTCCGTGGTATTCCGAGTAGGACTCTGGGATTGAATGACTGTGACGAACTCAAAACTTGCGAGTGCTGGGCGTAGTGACAGACGCAAAAGGATAGTAAATTCTATTCCAGTATGATCGAGAACCTCCAAGATGATTAGCCATGCAGTGACAGTGCATCGGACCATTTTCACAGAGAGGAATAGGATGCAACCAACGACAAGGGTGATGCCTCCAGACGATTAGCCGTGCTGTGACAGAGCATCTTGGACCATTTTCCCGAGAGGATTGAAAGTTGCCATTGGCACCGGTGACATCCTTACAAAAAGCCAGCCATAGAAAGGAGTAAGACTGATTGGATGAAGACAGCAGGAAAGCAGAGGTTCAGAGGAATGAAAGCATCTCCATACGCTTATCTGAAATTCTCACTAATGATTTACATAAGTATTTCTATCCTTCTTTTATTACTTATTTTCAAAAACCCCATTACTATTTTATATCTGCCTGACTGAGATTTACAAGGTGACCATAGCTTGCTTCATACCAACAATCTCTGTGGGATTCGACACTTACACACGTAAGGTATTACTTGGACGACCCAGTGCACTTGCTGGTTAGTTATGCGAAGTTGTGAAGATATGTTTAGACCATGGTTCTGTGCATCCGTTTTTGGTGCCATTGCCAGGGAATCAATTTTGAACAATAATTCACAACCTGAGTAACAATTTCACATGCCAAGTTTTTGGCGCCGTTGCCGGGGATTGTTCGAGTTTGGACAATTGACGGTTCATCTTGTTGCTCAGATTAGGTAATTTTCTTTTTGTTTTTCTTTTCAAAAATTTTTCAAAAATCTTTCAAAAAATTTTCTCCTTTGTTTTTGAAAAAAAAATGTTTTCAAAAATATATCTTTCTTCAAAAGTTTTAAGAATGAATTCTAGTATTTCATATAACATGTTTTAGCTTGGCTGGCTATTAAGCCATGTCTAATTCCCAGGATTTTGATTGAGGACTATGAATTCATTGCTTCCTTTTTCCCAAATATTTTCGAAAAAATTAAAAGAAAATACAAAAAAATCATAAAATCACAAAAATAAAAAATATTTTGTGTTTCTTGTTTGAGTCTTGAGTCATGTTATAAGTTTGGTGTCAATTGCATGTTCATCTTGCATTTTTCGAAAAAATTCATGCATTCATAGTGATCTTCATGATCTTCAAGTTGTTCTTGGTAAGTCTTCTTGTTTGATCTTTGCATTTGCATGTTTTGTGTCTTTTCTTGTTTTTCATATGCATTCCTGAATTCTTTATGTCTAAGCATTAAAGAATTCTAAGTTTGGTGTCTTGCATGTTTTCTTTGCATTAAAAATTTTTCAAAAATGTGTTTTTGATGTTCATCATGATCTTCATAGTGTTCTTGGTGTTCATCTTGACATTCATAACATTCTTGCATGCATTCATTGTTTTGATCCATAACTTTCATGCATTGCATCATTTTTCTTGTTTTTCTCTCTCATCATAAAAATTCAAAAATCAAAAAAAAAATATCTTCCCCTTTTTTTCTCTTAAAATTTCGAAAATTTGGATTGACTTTTTCAAAAAATTTTAAAATCTAGTTGTTTTTATGAGTCAAATCAAATTTTCAATTTAAAAATCTTATCTTTTTCAAAACCTTTTTCAAAAATCAAATCTTTTTCATTTTTCTTAGTTATTTTCAAAAATTATAAAAATATTTTTCAAAAATCTTTTTCTTAATTTCACATCATATTTTCGAAAATAACATCATCAATTAATGTTTTGATTCAAAAATTTCAAGTTTGTTACTTACTTGTTAAGAAAGATTCAAACTTTAAGTTCTAGAATCATATCTTGTGATTTCTTGTGAATCAAGTCATTAATTGAGATTTTAAAAAAATCAAATCTTTTTCAAAACTAATTTCAATCATATCTTTTCAAAAATATCTTCTTATCTTATCTTTTTCAAAATTTGATTTTTAAAATATCTTCTCTAACTTCTTAACTTCTTATCTTTTCAAAATTTGTTTCAACTAACTAACTAACTTTTTGTTTGTTTCTTACCTTTTTCAAAACCACCTAACAAACTCTCTCTCTCTAATTTTCGAAAATATCTTCCCTCTTTTTCAAAATTTCTTTTTAATTAACTAATTATTTTAATTTTTTTATTTTCGAAAATTTCTAACCTTTTTCAAAAACTTTTTTCGAAAATCACTAACTCTTTTTCAAAAATTATTTTCGAAAATTCTCCTTCTCTCTCATCTCCTTCTATTTATTTATTCATCTACTAACATCTCCTCACCTCACATCTCTGCTCTCCTCACCCTTGTATTTCTTTCTTTACATTACATTCTTTTCCCCATCCCTTCTTCCACTTACATAAGGACCTCTATACTGTGGTATAAAGGATCCCTGTTATTATTATTATTATTATTATTTTCTGTGCCCTCTTCTTTGTCATATGAGCAGGAGCAAGGACAAGAATATTCTTGTTGAAGCAGATCCAGAACCTGAAAGGACTCTGAGGAGGAAACTAAGAGAAGCTAAATTACAACAATCCAGAGAGAACCTTTCAGAAATTTTCGAACAAGAAGAGGAGATGGCAGCTGAAAATAATAATAATGCAAGGAGGATGCTTGGTGACTTTACTGCACCTAATTCCAATTTACATGGAAGAAGCATCTCCATCCCTACCATTGGAGCAAACAACTTTGAGCTGAAACCTTAGCTAGTTTCTCTGATGCAGCAGAACTGCAAGTTTCATGGACTTCCATCTGAAGATCCTTTTCAGTTCTTAACTGAATTCTTGCAGATCTGTGATACTGTTAAGACTAATAGACTAGATCTTGAAGTCTACAGGCTCATACTTTTCCCTTTTGCTGTAAGAGACAGAGCTAGAGTGTGGTTGGACTCTCAACCCAGAGATAGCCTGAACTCTTGGGATAAGCTGGTCACGGCTTTCTTAGCCAAGTTCTTTCCTCCTCAAAAGCTGAGCAAGCTTAGAGTGAATGTTCAAACCTTCAGACAGAAAGAAGGTGAATCCCTCTATGAAGCTTGGGAAAGATACAAGCAGCTGACCAAAAAGTGTCCTTCTGACATGCTTTTAGAATGAACCATCCTGGATATATTCTATGATGGTTTATCTGAGCTATCAAAGATGTCATTGGATACTTCTGCAGGTGGATCCATTCACCTAAAGAAAATGCCTGTAGAAGCTCAAGAACTCATTGACATGGTTGCTAATAACCAGTTTATGTACACTTCTGAGAGGAATCCTTTGAGTAATGAGACGCCTCAGAAGAAGGGAGTTCTTGAAGTTGATACTCTGAATGCCATATTGGCTCAGAACAAAATATTGACTCAGCAAGTCAATATGATTTCTCAGAGTCTGAATGGAATACAAGCTGCATCCAACAGTACTCAAGAGGCATCTTCTGAGGAAGAAGCTTATGATCCTGAGAACCCTGCAATAGCAGAGGTAAATTACATGGGTGAACCATATGGAAACACCTATAATCCATCATGGAGAAATCATCCAAATCTCTCATGGAAGGATCAAAGGCCTCAACAAGGCTTTAATAATGGTGGAAGAAACAGGTTTAACAATAATAAACCTTTTCCATCATCCACTCAGCAACAGACAGAGAACTCTGAACAAAATACCTCTAATTTAGCAAACTTAATCTCTGATCTATCCAAGGCCACTGTAAGTTTCATGAATGAAACAAGGTCTTCCATTAGAAATTTGGAAGCACAAGTGGGCCAGCTGAGTAAAAGGATCACTGAAATCCCTCCTAGTACTCTCCCAAGCAATATAGAAGAGAATCCAAAAGGAGAGTGCAAGGCCATTGACATAAGCACCATGGCCGAACCTGTAAGGGAAGCAGAGGATGTGAATCCCAAGGAGGAAGACCTCCTGGGACGTCCAGTGATCAATAAGGAGCTTCCCTCTGAGGAACCAAAGGACTCTGAGGCTCATCTATAGACCATAGAGATTCCATTGAACCTCCTTATACCATTCATGAGCTCTGATGAGTATTCCTCTTCTGAAGAGAATGAGGATGTTACTGAAGAGCAAGCTGCCAGGTTCCTTGGTGCGATCATGAAGCTAAATGCCAAATTATTTGGCATTGATACTTGGGAAGATGAACCTCCCTTGTTCACCAATGAACTAAGTGATCTGGATCAACTGACATTGCCTCAGAAGAGACAGGATCCTGGAAAGTTCATAATACCTTGTACTATAGGCACCATGATCTTTAAGGCTCTGTGTGACCTTGGTTCAGGGATAAACCTCATGCCCCTCTCTGTAATAGAGAAACTGGGAATCTATGGGGTACAAGCTGCTAAAATCTCATTAGAGATGGCAGACAATTCAAGAAAACAGGCTTATGGACAAGTAGAGGACGTGTTAGTAAAGGTTGAAGGCCTTTACATCCCTACTGATTTCATAGTCATAGATACTGGAAAGGAAGAGGATGAATCCATCATCCTAGGAAGACCTTTCCTAGCCACAGCAAGAGCTGTGATTGATGTGGACAGAGGAGAATTGATCCTTCAATTAAATGAGGACAACCTTTTGTTTACAACTCAAGGATCTCTCTCTGCATCCATGGAGAGGAAGCATAAAAAGCTTCTCTCAAAGCAGAGTCAAACAAAGCCCCCACAGTCAAACTCTAAGTTTGGTGTTGGGAGGCCACAACCAAACTCTAAGTTTGGTGTCAAACCCCCATATCCAAACTCTAAGTTTGGTGTTGGGAGGTCTCAACAGAACTCTGCGCATCTGTGAGGCTCCATGAGAACCCACTGTCAAGCTATTGACATTAAAGAAGCGCTTGTTGGGAGGCAACCCAATGCTTAATTATCTAATTTTATTTTTGTTTTTCATGTTTTATTAGGTTCATGAACATGTGGAGTCACAAAATAAATATAAAAATTGAAAATGGAATCAAAAACAGCAAAAGAAAAATCACACCCTGGAGGAAGACCTTACTGGCGTTTAAACGCCAGTAAGAAGCATGTTTTGGGCGTTCAACGCCAAAACAGAGCATGGTTCTGGCGTTGAACGCCAGAAATGGGCAGCATCTGGGCGTTTGAACGCCAGAAATGCACCCTGGAGGAGAGCTGGCACTGAATGCCCAGAACAAGCATGGTTCTGGCATTCAACGCCAGAAATAGGCTACAAATGGGCGTTCAACGCCCAGAACAAGCACCAACCTGGCGCTGAACGCCCAGAGTTGTGTGCAAGGGCATTTTACATGCCTAATTTGGTGCAAGGTTGTAAATCCTTAAACACCTCAGGATCTGTGGACCCCACAGGATCACCTCAGGATCTGTGGACCCCACAGGATCCCCACCTACCTCCACTCACTTCTTCTCACCCCTCTTTCACACAATCCCATAAACACTCTTCCTCAAAACCCTTCACCAATCACCTCATTCTCTCTTCCCCATCACCTCTTCACCACTCACATCCATCCACTCTTCCCCATAAACCTACCTCATAAACTCCACCTACCTTCAAAATTCAAAATCAATTTCCCACCCAAACCCACCCTAAATGGCCAAACCTTCACCCCCCTCCCATCCCTATATATAACCCTCCATTCTTCCTCATTTTCACACAACACAACCCTCTCTTCTCTTCTTGGCCGAAACACACCTCCCCCCTCTTCTCCATCTTTTCTTCTTCTCCTTCATCTCATTCTTTAGTTTCTTGCTCGAGGGCGAGCAATATTCTAAGTTTGGTGTGGTAAAAGCATAAGCTTTTTGTTTTTCCATTACCATTGATGGCACCTAAGACCGGAGAATCCTCTAGAAAAGGAAAAGGGAAGACAAAAGCTTCCACCTCCGAGTCATGGGAGATGGAAAGGTTCATCTCCAAAGCCCATCAAGACCACCTCTTTGATGTTGTGGCCAAGAAGAAGGTGATCCCCGAGGTCCCTTTCAAACTCAAAAGAAATGAGTATCTGGAGATCCGACATGAAATTCAAAGAAGAGGTTGGGAAGTTCTAACAAACCCTATCCAACAAGTCGGCATCCTAATGGTTCAAGAGTTCTATGCTAATGCATGGATCACTAGGAACCATGATCAAAGTAAAAACCCGAACCCAAAGAATTATCTCACCATGGTTCGGGGGAAATACTTAGATTTTAGTTCGGAAAATGTGAGGTTGGCGTTCAACTTGCCAAACATGGAAGAGAACGCACGCCCCTACACAAGGAGAGTCAACTTTGATCAAAGGTTGGACCAAGTCCTCATGGACATATGTGTAGAAGGAGCTCAATGGAAGATTGACTCAAAAGACAAACCGGTTCAACTAAGAAGACAGGACCTTAAGCCTGTAGCTAGAGGATGGTTGGAGTTCATTCAATGCTCAATCATTCCCACTAGCAACCGGTCTGAAGTTACTATAGACCGGGCCATCATGATCCATAGCATCATGATTAGAGAAGAGGTGGAAGTTCATGAGATTATACCTCAAGAACTCTACAAGGTGGCTGACAAGTCCTCCACTATGGCAAGGTTAGCCTTTCCTCACCTCATTTGCCACCTATGCAATTCGGCTGGGATTGACATAGAGGGAGATATCCTCATTAAAGAGGACAAGCCCATCACTAAGAAAAAGATGGAGCAAGCAAGAGAGCCCATTCATGGAGCTCAAGAGGCGCATGAATCTCATCACCATGAGATCCCAGAGATGCCTCAAATGTATTTTCCTCCACAAAACTATTGGGAGCAAATCAACACCTCCCTCGGAGAATTAAGTTCCAACATGGGACAATTAAGGGTGGAACATCAAGAGCACTCCATCATCCTTCATGAAATTAGAGAAGATCAAAAAGCAATGAGGGAGGAGCAACAAAGACAAGGAAGAGACATAGAAGAGCTCAAGGACATCATTGGTTCCTCAAGAAGGAAATGCCACCATCACTAAGGTGGACTCATTCTTTGTTCTTACTTTCTCTGTTTTTCGTTTTCTCTATGTTAAGTGCTTATCTATGTTTGTGTCTTCATTACATGATCATTAGTAGTCAGTAACTTTGTCTTAAAGTTATGAATGTCCTATGAATCCATAACCTCTCTTAAATGAACAATGTTTTAATTCAAAAGAACAAGAAGTACATGAGTTTCGAATTTATCCTTGAACTTAGTTTAATTATATTGATGTGGTGACAATGCTTTTTGTTTTCTGAATGTATGCTTGAACAGTGCATATGTCTTTTGAAGTTGTTGTTTAAGAATGTTAAATATGTTGGCTCTTGAAAGAATGATGACTAGGAAACATGTTACTTGATAATCTGAAAAAACATAAAAATGATTCTTGAAGCAAGAAAAAGCAGCAAAGAACAAAGCTTGCAGAGAAAAAAAAATAGGCGAAAAAAAATATAGAAAGAAAAAGAAAAAGCAAGCAGAAAAAGCCAAAAGCTCTTAAAACCAAGAGGCAAGAGCAAAAAGCCAATAACCCTTAAAACCAAAAGGCAAGGGCAAATAAAAAGGATCCCAAGGCTTTGAGCATCAGTGGATAGGAGGGCCTAAAGGAATAAAATCCTGGTCTAAGCGGCTAAACCAAGATGTCCCTAACCATGTGCTTGTGGCGTGAAGGTGTCAAGTGAAAACTTGAGACTGAGCGGTTAAAATCAAGGTCCAAAGCAAAAAAAAGAGTGTGCTTAAGAACCCTGGACACCTCTAATTGGGGACTTTAGCAAAGCTGAGTCACAATCTGAAAAGGTTCACCCAATTATGTGTCTGTGGCATTTATGTATCCGGTGGTAATACTAGAAAACAAAGTGCTTAGGGCCACGGCCAAGACTCATAAAATAGCTGTGTTCAAGAATCATCATACTGAACTAGGAGAATCAATAACACTATCTGAACTCTGAGCTCCTAAAGAAGCCAATCATTCTGAACTTCAATGGATAGAGTGAGATGCCAAAACTATTCAAGAGGCAAAAAGCTATAAGTCCCGCTCATATGATTGAAGCAATGTTTCATTGATTGTTTAGAATTTATAGTATATTCTCTTCTTTTTATCCTATTTGATTATCAGTTGCTTGGGGACAAGCAACAATTTAAGTTTGGTGTTGTGATGAGCGGATAATTTGTACGCTTTTTGGCATTGTTTTTATTATGTTTTTAGTAGGATCTAGTTACTTTTAGGGATGTTTTTATTAGTTTTTATGTTAAATTCACTTTTCTGGACTTTACTATGAGTTTGTGTGTTTTTCTGTGATTTCAGGTATTTTCTGGCTGAAATTGAGGGACTTGAGCAAAAATCAGATTCAGAGGTTGAAGAAGGACTGCTAATGCTGTTGGATTCTGACCTCCCTGAACTCAAAGTGGATTTTCTGGAGCTACAGAACTCAAAATGGCGCGCTTTCAATTGCGTTAAAAAGTAGACATCCAGGGCTTTCCAGCAATATATAATAGTCCATACTTTGGCCGCGTTTAAATGACGTAAAAGGGCGTTGAACGCCAGTTCTACGCTGCTGTCTGGAGTTAAACGCCAGAAACAAGTCACAAACCAGAGTTGAACGCCAGAAATACGTTACAACCTGGCGTTCAACTCCAAGAAGGACCTCTACACGTGCAACACTCAAGCTCAGCCCAAGCACACACCAAGTGGGCCCCGGAAGTGGATTTATACATCAATTACTTACTTCTGTAAACCCTAGTAACTAGTTTAGTATAAATAGAACTTTTTACTATTGTATTAGACATCCTGAGTTTTATCTTTGGAATATATTTTGATCTATTGATCACGTATGGGAGGCTGGCCACTCGGCCATGCCTACCCTCTATTCACTTATGTATTTTCATACGGTAGAGTTTCTACACTCCATAGATTAAGGTGTGGAGCTCTGCTGTTCCTCAAAGATTAATGCAAAGTACTACTGGTTTCTATTCAATTCATCTTATTTCGCTTTTAAGATATTCATTAGCACTTCAACCTGAATGTGATGAACGTGACAATCATCATTATTCCCCATGAACGCGTGCCTGACAACCACTTCCGTTCTACATTAGATTGAATGAGTATCTCTTAGATCTCTTAATCAGAATCTTCGTGGTATAAGCTAGATTGATGGCGGCATTCATGAGAGTCCAGAAAGTCTAAACCTTGTCCGTGGTATTCCGAGTAGGACTCTGGGATTGAATGACTGTGACGAACTCAAAACTCGCGAGTGCTGGGCGTAGTGACAGACGCAAAAGGATAGTAAATTCTATTCCAGTATGATCGAGAACCTCCAAGATGATTAGCCATGCAGTGACAGCGCATCGGACCATTTTCACAGAGACGAATAGGATGCAACCAACGACAAGGGTGATGCCTCCAGACGATTAGCCGTGCTGTGACAGAGTATCTTGGACCATTTTCCCGAGAGGATTGAAAGTAGCCATTGGCACCGGTGACATCCTTATAAAAAGCCAGCCATAGAAAGGAGTAAGACTGATTGGATGAAGACAGCAGGAAAGCAGAGGTTCAGAGGAATGAAAGCATCTCCATACGCTTATCTGAAATTCTCACCAATGATTTACATAAGTATTTCTATCCTTCTTTTATTACTTATTTTCAAAAACCCCATTTCTATTTTATATCTGCCTGACTGAGATTTACAAGGTGACCATAGCTTGCTTCATACCAACAATCTCCGTGGGATTCGACCCTTACTCACGTAAGGTATTACTTGGACGACCCAGTGCACTTGCTGGTTAGTTATGCGAAGTTGTGAAGATATGTTTAGACCATGATTTTGTGCATCCGTTTTTGGTGCCATTGCCAGGGAATCAATTTCGAACAATAATTCACAACCTGAGTAACAATTTCGCATACCACTGACCATGGGTGAGCCAGGTTCAAGTTGTTTCGAAGAAAGGCGGAGTCATAGTGGTCACCAATGAAAAGAAATAGTTTATCTCTACTAGAACCGTCACAGGGTGGCGCATGTGCATTGACTATAGATGGCTCAATAATTCCACTAGGAAGGATCACTTTCCCTTGCCTTTTATTGATTAGATGCTAGAAAGATTGGCGGGACACGCTTTCTATTGTTTCTTGGATGGATACTCTAGGTACAATCAAATTGCAGTGGATCCAGTAGACCAAGAGAAGATGGCATTCACTTGTTCGTTTAGTGTCTTCGCCTACTACCGCATGCCTTTTGGGCTTTACAATGCTCCTGCTACTTTTCAAAGGTGCATGCTTTCTATTTTTTCTGACATGATAGAAAATTCATTGAGGTATTTCTGTACGATTTCTCTGTTTTTGGTAATTTTTTTAATACTTGCTTGCAACATCTATCCTTAGTTTTGAGAAGGTGCCAAGAGACAAATCTTGTCTTGAATTGGGAAAAATGTCACTTTATGATTACTGAAGGAATTGTTCTTGGCCATTGGATCTCAAACAAAGGCATAAAGGTTGACAAGGCTAAGGTGGAGGTAATTGAGAAATTACCACCTCTTGTAAGTGTCAAAGCCATAAGGAGTTTCCTTGGTCATGCTAGATTTTACAGGAGATTTATAAATGATTTTTCCAAAATTGTTAAACCATTGAGCAATCTTTTAGTCACTGATGTTCCTTTTAATTTTGATAATGATTGTTTGCATGCCTTTGAAACCCTGAAAGCCAAGCTTGTCTCTGCCTTGATAATTGCTCTACCAAATTGGGCTTTAGCTTTTGAACTTATGCGTGATGCAAGTGATTTTGCAATTGGTGCTGTCTTAGGAAAAACACGATAAGGTTTTACATGTCATTTATTATGCAAGCCGTGTTTTAACTGATGCCCAAAAGAATTACACCACAATAGAGAAAGAGTTTTTAGCCGTGGTTTTTTCTTTTGATAAATTTAAATCCTATTTAATTGGTTTAAAAGTAATTGTCTACAATGATCATTCAGCTCTTAAGTTTCTTTTAACCATGCAGGACACTAAACCAAGGCTAATTAGGTAGGTGCTTCTCTTGCAAGTATTTGATATTTAAATTAGAGATAGAAAAGATTCTAAAAGTCAAGTTGTTGACCATCTCTCAAGAGTTAAACCTTTAGAAGCCCATGTTGAGAAAATTCCTATGAATGAAGGATTTCCTGATGACTAGCTTCTTATTGTACACAAGGCTCCATGGTTTACTGATATGGCTAATTACAAGGCCGAAAAATGCATTCCAGAGGAGCTCACTTGGCACCAAAGGAAGAAGTTGCAACATGATGATCGCAACTTCATATGGGAGGAGCCATATTTGTTTAAGAGATTCTATGATGACATAATTCAAAGATGCATTGCGGAGGAAGAAACTAAAGAGGTCTTACGGTACTGCCATGGTTCTGACTGTGGTGGCTATTTTGGTGGCAATAGAACAGCCGCAAAGGTTCTCCTGTAAGACCCCAGTTTTTTAGAAATTTGATTATGATATTTATTTATGATTTTTTTAAAGGAAAAATCAATTTAATTATCTCTAATTTTTATTGAATTAGTATTTGTTTAAAAATAATTTATAAGTTGATAATTAAATGGTATTTCAAAGATAATTATTTTGTATTCAATTTGGTTTTTAAAATCATTACTCTACCCTTCAATTTTTATTAAATTCTTACTTTACTAAAATCTCCAATTCCATACACAAATCCTAATTTACACTACCCAAATCCTAACCTAATCCTAAAACACACTACACTCACCCCACCCCTTTATTACCACCGCCACCCTTTCCCACACACACCCCCTACTTGAAAAAGAAAGAAAAGAGAATAGGGAGAAACAGAGAGGGGGAGAAGAGAAGGAAAGAAAGAGGGAATGGATGAGACGGCGCTGGCGGAGCTGGTGCCACCGTCGCCATCATCATCACCAATGATGGGGAGAGAAAAAGCCAAACACAAAGAGAGAGAGAGAGAGAGAGAGAGAGAGAGAGAGGAGCGTGAGGGAGAAGGAGCTGTGGAAGGAGGAGCCGCCACCGTCGTCCATGGGGCCATCATTGTGTGTCGCCATCGAGCCATGCCCCATCGCCGTTGTTTATGCATCATCATTGTCATTAGCTTCGTCGCCAAAATTCCATGGCTGCCGCTGGTGAGCTTCGAAGAGAGAGGAGCTTGAGGAGAGAGAGAGATCGATAGAGCAAGCTTCTGTTTGCACGCCGTGCCTCCACTGCCACAGATCTGTCATCGACGTTGAGCCAGCTTCATCACTACCATTCCTGCCGCCGTCGCCACTGTCTGGGTGGTTGGTACACGAATTGCGAATCACACTTTTCACAACGCGTACCACTAACCAGCAAGTGCACTGGGTCGTCCAAGTAATACCTTACGTGAGTAAGGGTCGAATCCCACAGAGATTGTTGGTTTGAAGCAATCTATGGTTATCTTGTAAATCTTAGTCAGGAAGTCAATTATGTTTATCAGTTGAATTATGAATAACCAGTAGAGCATAAATTAAAAGTTACTTGTTGTGTAGTAATGGAGAATATGTTGGAGTTTTGGAGATGCTTTGTCTTCTGAATCTCTGCTTTCCTCTGTCTTCTGATTCACGCACGCACGTCCTCCTATGGCAAGCTGTGTGTTGGTGGATCACCGTTGTCAATGGCTACCTTCCATCCTTCCAGTGAAAACTACGCTCACGCGCTCTGTCACAGCACGGCTAATCACCGGTTGGTTCTCGATCCGGTTGGAATAGGATTTACTATCCTTTTGCATCTGTCACTAACGCCCAACCTTCAGGAGTTTGAAGTTCGTCACAGTCATTCAATCCTTGAATCCTACTCGGAATACCACAAACAAGGTTTAGACTTTCCGGATTCTCATGAATGCTGCCATCAGTTCTAGCTTATACCACGAAGATTCTGATTAAGGAATCTAAGAGATACTCATTCAATCGGATATAGAACGGAGGTGGTTGTCAGGCACACGTTCATGGGTTGAGGAAGGTGATGAATGTCACAGATCATCACCTTCATCACAGTTAAGCGCGAATGAACATCTTAGATAGGAACAAGCGTGTTTGAATGGAAAACAGGAATACTTGCATTAATTCATTGAGACACAACAGAGCTCCTCACCCCCAACAATGGGGTTTAGAGACTCATGCCGTCAGAGAATACAAAGTTTAGATCTGAAATGTCATGAGATACAAAATAAGTCTCTAAAAGTTGTTTAAATACTAAACTAGTAGCCTAGGGTTACAAAATATGAGTGGACTATGATGGATGATGCAGAGATCCACTTCTGGGGCCTACTTGGTGTGCTGGGGCCCACTTGGTGTGTGCTGGGGCTGAGACTTTAAGCAATCCACGTGCAGAGGCCATTTGTGGAGTTGAACGCCAGTTTTTGTGCCAGTTTGGGCGTTCAACTCCAGTTTTTGATCCTTTTCTGGCGCTGGACGCCAGAATTGGGCAGAGAACTGGCGTTGAACGCCAGTTTACGTCATCTATCCTTGTGCAAAGTATGGATTATTATATATTTCTGGAAAGCCCTGGATGTCTACTTTCCAACGCAATTGGAAGCATGCCATTTCGAGTTCTGTAGCTCCAGAAAATCCACTTTGAGTGCAGGGAGGTCAGAATCCAACAACATCAGCAGTCCTTTTTCAGCCTGAATCAGATTTTTGCTCAGCTCCTTCAATTTCAGCCAGAAAAATACCTGAAATTACAGAAAAACACACAACTCATAGTAAAGTCCAGAAATATAAATTTTTCCTAAAAACTACTAGAAATAGACTAAAAACTAACTAAAACATACTCAAAACTATATGAAATTATCCCCAAAAAGCGTATAAAATATCCGCTCATCACAACACCAAACTTAAACTGTTGCTTGTCCTCAAGCAACTAGACAAATAAAATAGAAGACTAATAGGTTGAGAAGCAATAATATCTCAGAGTTTTTGAATGAAGCTCAGATTCTAATTAGATGAGCGGGACTAGAAGCTTTTTGCTTCAGAACAGTTTTGGCATCTCACTTTATCCATTGAAGCTCAGAGTGATTGGCATCTATAGGAACTCAGAATTCAGATAGTGTTATTGATTCTCTTAGTTCAGTGTGATGATTCTTGAACACAGCTTCTTTATGAGTCTTGGCCATGGCCCTAAGCACTTTGTTTTCCAGTATTACCACCGGATACATAAATGCCACAGACACATAACTGGGTGAACCTTTTCAGATTGTGACTCAGCTTTGCTAAAGTCCCCAATTAGAGGTGTCCAGAGTTCTTAAGCACACTCTTTTTTTTCGCTTGGATCTTGACTTTAACCGCTCAGTCTCAAGTTTTCACTTGACACCTCCACGCCACAAGCACATGGTTAGGGACAGCTTGGTTTAGCCGCTTAGACCAGGATTTCAGTCCTTTAGGCCCTCCTATCCACTGATGCTCAAAGCCTTGGGATCCTTTTTAATTGCCCTTGCCTTTTGGTTTTAAGGGTTATTGGCTTTTTCTGTTTGCTTTTTTTTTTTTTTCTGCAAGCTTTGTTCTTTGCTGCTTTTTCTTGCTTCAAGAATCATTTTTATGATTTTTCAGATTCTCAATAACATGTCTCATGTTCATCATTCTTTCAAGAGCCAACATATTTAACAGTCTTAAACAACAAATTCAAAAGATATATGCACTGTTCAAGCATTCATTCAGAAGACAGAAAGCATTGCCACCACATTTAACTAATTAGAATTTCTCTTATTAAAACTCGAAATTTTATTGCTTCTTATTCAAAAGATCTACTACTTTATTCATGTTTGCTGATGATGACAAAAATAAACTATAGCTTAATTGGAGATAAAATCAAGATAGATACTAATTACTACTATATGACTCCTAAGGTAAAATTAAAATAAGAACAGTTATCACAGAGTTAAGGCTAAGATTAGAACTCAACAACCTTGAGGTTTGGGAAGTGGATGTTCCTCTAGTCTGTGAGGTGCTTGGTCCTTCAAGAGAGAATTTCTGGCGCTTCAGTTCCTTTAAATCACGCCCTTGCTCCTCTTGGAGTGGGTTGTTTTCCTTTAGGGGCCATGATCTTAGTGATCACGGATAAGCACACCAAACTTAGAGCTTTGCTTGTCCTCAAGCAAAAGAAAAAGAAGGAGATGGGTAGAAGGAGAGCTCCTCCCCACCATCCTGGCGTTTGAACGCCCAAACACTGCCTGTTTTGGGCGTTCAACGCCCAGTTGTTGCCCTTTTCTGGCGTTGAACGCCAGATAGCTATCCTTACTGGCGTTTAGCGCCCACTGGATGCCCATTTTGGGCGTTGAATGCCCAAAATGGCCTTCACTGGCGTTTTCTTGCCAGTAAGCTCCCTATCTCTGTTTTGTGTGTAGATTCCTTCTGTAACCCTGTAAACTTATGCAAATGATTATTTACCTTGTTGTCAGTGAACTCTATATAAACAAATAAAAATAAAAATAGGGCAAAATGCTTAGAGGATTGTTGCCCCATGGCTGGGTTGCCTCCCAGCAAGCGCTTCTTTATTGTCTTTAGCTGGACCTTGCTGAGCTTTTAATCTAGCTTCAGCCTTGAGCATTCTTGCTCAATGTTGCCTTCAAGATAATGCTTGATTCTCTGCCCATTGACAATGAACTTCTTATCAGAATCAATATCCTGAAGCTCCACATAACCATATGGTGACACACTTGTAATCACGTATGGTCCCCTCCACCGGGATTTCAGTTTCCCGGGGAATAGCCTGAGTCTAGAGTTAAACAACAGGACCTTCTGTCCTGGTTCAAAGATTCTAGATGACAGCTTTCTGTCATGCCATTTTTTTGATTTTTCTTTATAAAGCTTGGCATTTTCGAAAGCTGTGAATCTGAATTCCTCTAGCTCATTTAGCTGGAGCAATCGTTTTTCTCCTGCTAATTTGGCATCTAAGTTTAGGAATCTGGTTGCCCAATAAGCTTTATGTTCCAGTTCCACGGGCAGGTGACATGCCTTACCATAAACGAGTTGGTATGGAGAGGTCCCTATAGGGGTCTTGAATGCTGTTCTGTAAGCCCACAGAGCATCATCCAAGCTCCGTGCCCAATCCTTTCTACGGGTACTTACTGTCCGTTCCAGGATTCTCTTTAATTCTCTGTTAGAGACTTCAGCTTGCCCGTTGGTTTGTGGATGATATGGAGTGGCCACTTTGTGGCGAATTCCATACCGAACCATGGCAGAGTAAAGCTGTTTATTGCAGAAGTGAGTGCCCCCATCACTGATTAACACTCTAGGGACACCAAACCTGCTAAAGATATGTTTCTGGAGGAACTTCAGCACCGTTTTAGTATCATTGGTGGGTGTGGCAATAGCCTCAACCCATTTTGATACATAGTCAACTGCCACCAGAATATAAGTGTTTGAGTATGATGGTGGGAAAGGTCCCATGAAGTCAATTCCCCATACATCAAACAACTCTATTTCCAAGATTCCTTGTTGAGGCATGGCGTAACCATGAGGCAGATTACCAGCTCTTTGGCAACTGTCACAATTACGTACAAACTCTCGGGAATCTTTATAGAGTGTGGGCCAATAGAAGCCACACTGGAGGACCTTGGTGGCTGTTCGCTCACCTCCGAAATGACCTCCATATTGAGATCCATGGCAATGCCATAAGATTCTCTGTGCTTCCTCTCTGGGGACACACCTACGGATAATTCCGTCTGCACATCTCTTAAAGAGATATGGCTCATCCCACAAGTAGTACTTTGCATCAGTAATTAGTTTCTTTTTTTGTATTCTATTGTACTCCTTGGGTATGAACCTTGCAGCTTTATAGTTTGCAATATCGGCAAACCATGGTGCTTCCTGAATGGCAAATAGATGCTCATCAGGGAATGTCTCAGAGATCTCAAGGAAGGGGAGGGACGTCCCTTCCACTGACTCTATTCGGGACAGATGATCAGCTACTTGGTTCTCTGTCCCTTTTCTGTCTCTTATTTCTATATCAAACTCTTGCAGAAGCAATACCCATCTGATGAGCCTGGGTTTTGAATCCTGCTTTGTGAGTAGATATTTAAGAGCAGCATGGTCAGTATACACAATCACTTTTGATCCTACTAAGTATGATCTGAACTTGTCAATGGCGTAAACCACTGCAAGTAGTTCTTTTTCTGTGGTTGTGTAATTTTTCTGGGCATCATTTAGAATGCGGCTGGCATAATAAATGACATGCAGAAGCTTGTCATGCCTCTGTCCCAATACTGCACCAATGGCATGATCACTGGCATCACACATTAACTCAAATGGCAATGTCTAGTCTGGTGCAGAAATGACTGGTGCTGTGACCAGCTTAGCTTTCAGCGTTTCAAACGCCTACAGGCATGCTGTGTCAAACACAAATAGCGTGTCAGCAGCTAGCAGATTGCTTAGAGGTTTTGCGATTTTTGAAAAATCCTTTATAAACCTCCTATAGAATCCTGCATGCCCCAGAAAGCTTCTGATTGCCTTAACATTGGCAGGTGGTGGTAATTTTTCAATTACCTCTATTTTTGCTTGATCCACCTCTATTCCCTTGTTTGAGATTTTATGCCCAAGAACAATTCCTTCAGTCACCATGAAGTGACACTTTTCCCAGTTTAAAACTAGGTTGGTTTCTTGGCATCTTTTCAGAACAAGTTTCAGGTGATCAAGACAGGAGCTGAATGAGTCTCCATATACTGAGAAGTCATCCATGAAGACTTCCAGAAATTTTTCCACCATGTCAGAGAAAATAGAGAGCATGCATCTCTGGAAGGTTGCAGGTGCATTGCATAGCCCAAAGGGCATCCTTCTATAAGCAAACACTCCGGATGGACATGTGAATGCTGTTTTCTCTTGATCCTGGGGATCTACTGCAATCTGGTTATAGCCTGAGTAGCCATCCAAAAAGCAGTAATAATCATGACCTGCTAGTCTCTCTAGCATCTGGTCTATGAATGGTAAAGGAAAATGATCCTTTCTGGTGGCTGTATTGAGCCTTCTGTAGTCAATACACATGCGCCACCCTGTAACTGTTCTTGTAGGAACCAGTTCATTTTTTTCATTATGAATCACTGCCATGCCTCCCTTTTTTGGGACGACTTGAACAGGGCTCACCCAGGGGCTATCAGAAATGGGATAAATAATCCCAGCCTCTAGTAATTTGGTGACCTCTTTCTGCACCACTTCCTTCATGGCTGGATTTAGCCGCCTCTGTGGTTGAACCACTGGTTTGGCATTATCCTCCAATAGGATTTTGTGCATGCATCTAGCTGGGCTTATGCCCTTAAGATCACCTATGGACCACCCAAGAGCTGTCTTGTGTGTCCTTAGCACTTGAATAAGTGCTTCCTCTTCCTGTGAATTTAAGGCAGAGCTTATGATCACTGGAAAAGTGTCACCTTCTCCTAGAAATGCATATTTCAAGGATGGTGGCAGTGGCTTGAGCTCTGGTTTAGGAGGTTTTTCTTCTTTCAGAAGAAAGTTCAGAGGCTCTTTCATGTCCCCTGAATCCTCCAAATCAGGCTGAACATCTTTAAAGATGTTTTCCAACTCTGATTCGAGACTCTCAGCCATGTTGATCTCTTCTACCAAAGAGTCAATAAGGTCAACTTTCATGCAGTCTGTTGATGTGTCTGGATGCTGCATGGCTTTGACAGCGTTCAACTTGAACTCGTCATCGTTGACTCTCAGGGTTATTTCCCCCTGCTGGACGTCAATGAGGGATCGTCCAGTTGCTAGGAAGGGTCTTCCTAGAATGAGAGTAGCACTCTTGTGCTCCTCCATTTCCAGCACAACAAAGTCAGTGGGAAAGGCGAATGGCCCAACTCTAACAATCATGTCCTCAATCACGCCTGATGGGTATTTAGTGGAACCATCAGCAAGTTGGAGACATATCCGGGTTGGTTTAACTTCTTCAGTTAAGCCAAGCTTCCTGATAGTGGATGCAGGTATTAGGTTGATGCTTGCCCCAAGATCGCACAAGGCTGTCTTGGTGCAATCACCTTCCAATATGCATGGTATCAGAAAACTCCCAGGGTCTTTAAGCTTTTCAGGAAAGCTTTTCAGAATGACTGCACTGCATTCTTCAGTGAGGAGAACTCTTTCTGTTTCTCTCCACTCCTTTTTATGACTCAAGATCTCTTTCATGAACTTGGCATAAGAAGGTATTTGCTCAAGTGCCTCTGCAAAAGGAATCTTTATTTCAAGAGTCCTTAGATAATCTGCAAAGCGAGCAAATTGCTTATCCTGCTCCTCTTTCCGGAGTTTTTGAGGATAAGGTATCTTGGCTTTATATTCCTCAACCTTAGTGGTTAAAGAAGCCTTTTTAGAGGGGTTGTTATCAGCACTTGTGTGTGTCTGATCCCTCACTGACAATTGAATGCCAGAGTCAGAAGCTGGAGTGACGTTAGATGCCAACTCACTGTCTGTTCCTGGCGCCTGAACGCCAGAAATGTGCCCCTGTTGGACGTTCAGCGCTGGATTCTGCCCCATTTGGGCGTTCAACGCCAGATTCTTGCCCATTTCTGGCGTTGAACGCCAATCCTGCCTTGTTTCTGGCGCTGAACGCCAGTTTTGGGCATGGTCAGGGCGTTCAGCGCTAGCCTTCCACCCATTTTCTGGCGTTTTAGTGCCAGAATTATTTTTCCCTGGGCTCTTACTGTCCTCAGGGGAATCTTTGGTGGGTCGCTCATTTCTTGAATTTTTGATGCTTTGAGGTGGGGTATTTAATGTTTTCCCACTTCTTAATTGAACTGCTTGGCTTTCTTCTGCTATTTGCTTTGATAGCTGCTGCTTTGTTTGCTTAAACTGTTCGTCCATATGTATATTAGCTATCCTTGTCTCCTGTAACCTGTCTTTGAATTCAGCTAGCTGTTTTGTTAGAAAATCTAATTGCTGATTGAATTCAGCAGCTTGTTTTACAGTACTGAATTCAGCAGTTACTGTTTTAACCTCTTCATTCATGGAAGGGTTGCTGCTTAGATACAGATGCTGATTCCTGGCAACTGTATCAATGAGCTCTTGAGCTTCTTCAATTGTCTTTCTCATATGGATAGATCCACCAGCTGAGTAATCTAAAGACATCTGAGCTCCTTCTGCAAGCCCATAGTAGAAGATGTCTAACTGAACCCACTCTGAAAACATTTCAGAGGGGCATTTTCGTAGCATCTCTCTGTATCTCTCCCAGGCATCATAAAGAGATTCATTATCTCCTTGTTTAAAGCCTTGGATGTCCAGCCTTAGCTGTGTCATCCTTTTTGGAGGGAAATATTGATTCAGAAATTTTTCTGTCAGCTGTTTCCATGTTCTTATGCTGGCCTTAGGTTGGTTATTTAACCACCTCTTGGCTTGATCTTTTACAGCAAATGGAAACAGTAATAGTCTGTAGACATCCTGATCTATTTCCTTATCATGTACTGTGTCAGCAATTTGTAAAAATTGTGCCAGAAACTCTGTAGGTTCTTCCTGTGGAAGACCGGAATACTGGCAACTTTGCTGCACCATGATAATGAGCTGAGGATTCAACTCAAAGCTACTAACTCCAATGGAGGGTATGCATATGCTACTCCCATATGAAGCAGTAGAGGGGTTAGAATATGACCCCAGAGTCCTCCTGGACTGTTCATTTCCACTTATGTCCATGATGGATATGTGGATATAACTTGGACTGATTTATCTTTTTATTTATTTTATTTTATAAGAAGTAAATACTTAAATAAAATAAAATAACTAAAAAGAATTTGAATTTTGAAAATTTTTTTTTTTTCGTAAAAAAAAATAAAAATTAATTAGTTAAAAAAAAAAGAAGAAATTTTTGAAAAAGAAGGAAGCTATTTTCGAAAATTAGGGAGAGAGAGAGTTAGTTAGGTAGTTTTGAAAAAGTTAAGAAACAAACAAAAAGTTAGTTAGTTAGTTGAAACAAATTTTGAAAAGATAAGAAGTTAGGAAGTTAGAAAAGATATTTTGAAAAGATATTTTTGAATTTAGTGAGGAGAGAGAAAAACAATAAGATAGTACTAGATTTAAAATTTTTAGATCTAATGCTCCTTGTTTTTTCGAAAATTTTGGAGGGAAAACACCAAGGAACACCAAACTTAAAAATTTTAAGATCAAGACACAAGGAAAACTCAAGAACACTTTGAAGACTCACAAGAACACAAGAACATGAAGGAAGAACACCAAACTTAAAATTTTTTTGAAAACCAAACAAAATTTTCGAAAATCAAAGGGAAATCAACAAGAAAACACCAAACTTAAAGTTTGGCACAGGATTTAATAGAAAAATTATTTTTGAAAAAGAAGGTTTTAAAAAGAGTATAAAAGATTCTAACCCAATCAAATTAATGTTCTAGCCAAATGAGTTACGGGACCTTATTAATAGAAAAATTATTTTTGAAAAAGGTTTTTTTTTTTTTTAAATATGATAGCCAATTACCATGAACATAAACACCACGTTCTAATTAACTGAGCTATAAATTTAAAGTGTTTTAACAAGGGATAAATAATAAAAGACTCTAAACCAAAAAGAAAGATTTTTTTCCTAATCTAAGCAACAAAATAATCCGTCAGTTGTTCAAACACGAACAATCCCCGGCAACGGCGCCAAAAACTTGGTGCACGAATTGCGAATCACACTTTTCACAACGCGTACCACTAACCAGCAAGTGCACTGGGTCGTCCAAGTAATACCTTACGTGAGTAAGGGTCGAATCCCACAGAGATTGTTGGTTTGAAGCAATCTATGGTTATCTTGTAAATCTTAGTCAGGAAGTGATGCCAAGGCATCTTAGGCTAGTTTCACTAGCATTTTTCTGTTAGTTTTAGTTGTTTTATGCATTTTCTTGAGCTTAAAGTAACCAAGAATGGTTAAATGAATAACAAAGCAATGAACCATCCAAACAGTATGATTTTGATGCAAATTCCATGAGTTTTAGTTATATTACTTGAATGCTATGACTGGAAGATTTCTCATGAAATTTTGCAAGACTTTGATGCAATTGTTTGGATGATTTCAGGGAAGAAGAGGCTAGGCAAGGAAGCAACAAAATCAATAAAGGAAGCTTGAATATCACATGTGGAGTTTAAGTTCCAGTTTAAGCTTAAACTGGAACTTAAACTACCAAGCCATATAATGCTGGAAATGGCGTTTAAGTTCCAGTTTAAGCCTAAACTGGAGCTTAAACGCCAGAATCATGAAGGCTAAGAAATGCTGAAACTGAAGTTTAACCTCCAGTTTAACCTTAAACTGGAGGTTAAACGCCAGAATGAGAATTCCACTCAGGAAGCATTTCCACGTTTAACCTCCAGTTTAACCTTAAACTGGAGGTTAAACGCCAGAAGCAAGAAAGGCACCAGGAGCATTTCCACGTTTAAGCTCCAGTTTAACCTTAAACTGGAGCTTAAACGTGTTCGACTATTTCTCCCCTCCAGGGTTGCTTTCTTCATTTCCACGTTTAAGCTTCAGTTTAACCTTAAACTGAAGCTTAAACGTGTTCGACTATCTTCCTCCTCCAGGGTTGTTTTCTTCATTTCCACGTTTAAGCTTCAGTTTAACCTTAAACTGAAGCTTAAACGTGTTCGACCCAATTGCTCCTCCAGGGTTGCTTTCTTCATTTCCACGTTTAAGCTTCAGTTCAACCTTAAACTGAAGCTTAAACGTGTTTGACATTTCACACTCCTGGGTTGCTTTCTTCCATTTCCACGTTTAAGTTTCAGTTTAACCTTAAACTGAAACTTAAACTTCAACTTAAACGCCACTTTTTGAAAGAGGTTTCTGGGCCAAATATATTGAAGTTTAAGTTAGCATTTGAGCACAAACATTAACTTAAACGTATTATGGTATGAAACCCAATTGAATATCATGGTTTATGGGATTGGGCCTGAAGAATTGATGAGTCTGGAGCTTTAATTTGTTGAGTCTTGTGTCATTACTTGTTTATCACTAAGTTTGCTCAATGAATGTTACAGAATTGGATCACAGCCTCATCAAGGATTATGGACCATAAACCCAAAGCAAAAGGAAATCAGGGAAAGGCCTCAAAGCCCAAGAAACACAACAGAAGCTCAATTTAGAAAGTGTATAAATAGGATAGAATTTAAGTTAGTTAGGATCATCGGGAGAGAACTTTGGATCATTTTCTTTGAGTTTTGTAATTGAATTCAGAGCTATGACTCACTAAACCCCTTTCATTGGGTTAGGGAGCTCTATTGTAATTCAATGAATCAATAATAGTTTTATCTTCTTCTTCAATCTTTTCTCTTGAATTTTGTTAGAAAGCTTCTCGATCTAATTCCATTGGGTAGTTGTCTTGGGAAAGAAACTACCCATAATTAGAATCCTTCGGAACCTTGGGAAAGGAATGGAGGATTCATGCTAGAGAAGCTTTCTCACAGTGAATTGGATTGGGGTTTGGATGGATATTGTGACATGTAATCCTACCAAATTGTGGTTCATGAAACTGTGTGGTATAATCAGTGATCGAGCATCATCTCTTCTTATGAACATTTAAACCAAGGGATTGGGAATTTGTTCGTTTTTAGAGAGAATTGGTGAGCCAAGGGATTGGGATCCAATCATATAAGATTGCCAAGCAAAATTCAATGAATGCATTGGTTGAGGAAGGAATAAAAATGTTTTGATTCGGAGATCTCAATATCTCCTAACACCCAATGAATTCCCCATTTCTGATTTACCACATTCTCTTTACATTCTGCAATTAAATTCATGCAATTATCCCCATCCCTTTTAATTTCAGCAATTTAGCTTCTCGCTCTTTAATTCATGCAATTTTACATTCCGCAATTCTCATCTAAATCTTGATTCTGCTCAACTAGAACATACTTCTAATCCGAATTGCTCACTCAACCAATCCTTGTGGGATTCGACCTCACTCTATTGTGAGTTTTTACTTGACGATAATCGGTGCACTTGCCGGAAGGAATTTTGCCGATTGTGCAATTTCCTAAATCGTAGCATAACAAGTTTATGCGCATCAGGAAGTCAATTATGTTTATCAGTTGAATTATGAATAACCAGTAGAGCATAAATTAAAAGTTACTTGTTGTGTAGTAATGGAGAATATGTTGGAGTTTTGGAGATGCTTTGTCTTCTGAATCTCTGCTTTCCTCTGTCTTCTGATTCACGCACGCACGTCCTCCTATGGAAAGCTATGTGTTGGTGGATCACCGTTGTCAATGGCTACCTTCCATCCTTCCAGTGAAAACTACGCTCACGCGCTCTGTCACAGCACGGCTAATCACCGGTTGGTTCTCGATCCGGTTGGAATAGGATTTACTATCCTTTTGCATCTGTCACTAACGCCCAGCCTTCAGGAGTTTGAAGCTCGTCACAGTCATTCAATCCTTGAATCCTACTCGGAATACCACAGACAAGGTTTAGACTTTCCGGATTCTCATGAATGCTGCCATCAGTTCTAGCTTATACCACGAAGATTCTGATTAAGGAATCTAAGAGATACTCATTCAATCGGATATAGAACGGAGGTGGTTGTCAGGCACACGTTCATGGGTTGAGGAAGGTGATGAATGTCACAGATCATCACCTTCATCACAGTTAAGCGCGAATGAACATCTTAGATAGGAACAAGCGTGTTTGAATGGAAAACAGGAATACTTGCATTAATTCATTGAGACACAGCAGAGCTCCTCACCCCCAACAATGGGGTTTAGAGACTCATGCCGTCAGAGAATACAAAGTTTAGATCTGAAAATGTCATGAGATACAAAATAAGTCTCTAAAAGTTGTTTAAATACTAAACTAGTAGCCTAGGGTTACAAAATATGAGTGGACTATGATGGATGATGCAGAGATCCACTTCTGGGGCCCACTTGGTGTGCTGAGGCCCACTTGGTGTGTGCTGGGGCTGAGACTTTAAGCAATCCACGTGCAGAGGCCATTTGTGGAGTTGAACGCCAGTTTTTGTGCCAGTTTGGGCGTTCAACTCCAGCGCCAGAAAAGGATCAAAAACTGGAGTTGAACGCCCAAACTGGCACAAAAACTGGCGTTCAACTCCACAAATGGCCTCTGCACGTGGATTGCTTAAAGTCTCAGCCCCAGCACACACCAAGTGGGCCCCAGCACACCAAGTGGGCCCCAGAAGTGGATCTCTGCATCATCCATCATAGTCCACTCATATTTTGTAACCCTAGGCTACTAGTTTAGTATTTAAACAACTTTTAGAGACTTATTTTGTATCTCATGACATTTCAGATCTAAACTTTGTATTCTCTGACGGTATGAGTCTCTAAACCCCATTGTTGGGGGTGAGGAGCTCTGCTGTGTCTCAATGAATTAATGCAAGTATTCCTGTTTTCCATTCAAACACGCTTGTTCCTATCTAAGATGTTCATTCGCGCTTAACTGTGATGATGGTGATGAGCTGTGACACTCATCACCTTCCTCAACCCATGAACGTGTGCCTGACAACCACCTCCGTTCTATATCCGATTGAATGAGTGTCTCTTAGATTCTTTAATCAGAATCTCCGTGGTATAAGCTAGAACTGATGGCGGCATTCATGAGAATCCGGAAAGTCTAAGCCTTGTCTGTGGCATTCCGAGTAGGATTCAAGGATTGAATGACTGTGACGAGCTTCAAACTCCTGAAGGCTGGGCGTTAGTGACAGACGCAAAAGGATAGTAAATCCTATTCCAACCGGATCGAGAACCAACCGGTGATTAGCCGTGCTGTGACAGAGCGCGTGAGCGTAGTTTTCACTGGAAGGATGGAAGGTAGCCATTGACAACGGTGATCCACCAACATACAACTTGCCATAGGAGGACGTGCGTGCGTGAATCAGAAGACAGAGGAAAGCAGAGATTCAGAGGACAAAGCATCTCCAAAACTCCAACATATTCTCCATTACTGCACAACAAGTAACTTTTAATTTATGCTCTACTGGTTATTCACAATTCAATTGATAAACATAATTGACTTCCTGACTAAGATTTACAAGATAACCATAGATTGCTTCAAACCAACAATCTCTGTGGGATTCGACCCTTACTCACGTAAGGTATTACTTGGACGACCCAGTGCACTTGCTGGTTAGTGGTACGCGTTGTGAAAAGTGTGATTCACAATTCGTGCACCAATCGCCTGTATTGTATTTATGAATTCTGTCCTTTCCTCTTTTTCAGGATGCACCGAAAAGGGAAAGAGCCAGCTACATCCTCGTCTGCACCTGTATCCCATGGCTCTAGTTCTTTCACTCACCGAAGTAGTAAGTTGGACATCTTTTTCAATGAAAAAGCGGAAGAATACTATGACTGTCTTACTAAGAGGGCACTGCATTGAAAGCGGCAATTGAATATCTTTGATAGCCTGTCAGCCTCTATACATGATCACATCGCCTCTTCCAATAGGGTTTTTTGGAGCTGGATTTGATGGAGATAAATGAGTCAATTGTTAAGGAATTCTATGGTAACTTATACAGTAGTGGCCTAGAAATGGTATTCCTTTAGGGCAAGCAAGTCTACATCTCCAACCAGGAACTTGAGACCATTCTGCATATCTCGCACTTACCACCGAACCGCGATGCTTACAAGAAAAAAAAGGGCGGATTATATAAAGGACGAGCTTCTATTGGATCCAATATTACAAAAGATCTCCCGTCCGGGTGCACAATGGTAATACAGTGTGGGGGATAAATCTGTACCAGCGGTCATAGCATGCTCAGACTTGACCTCCAAAGCAAGGATATGACAACTAATAGTATCCGATTATCTGTTGCCTAGCACCCATTCCACAAACATCCAGATGTACGTCGCCATTTTAGTATGAGCGATCCTAGAGGGAAAGAAGGTGGCTGTCCTGCCACTCATGAAGGAGTCAGTGTGGAAGGTGAACCAGTAGCAAGAGTTTAATATTCCCTTCCCATCACTAATCATGAGGTTGGCCAATGCCGTAGAGGTGCCGAGGTGACCCGATGACATTATTTTCTACATACCGAGCGGGTAGCGGTTTATTTCATATGGCGAGTGGAATGAGCAGGCACAACAGGGTGCAAAGAGAAAGAAGAAGGACACAGAATCATCCTCAGAACCACCATCCCCGATCAGCCCCAGTGCTTCCTAACCGGCGCCTATTTGGATTGTCTGATGAGCTTCTTCATGAAGTCCACCAAAATGAATGCCACAATTCGCGGTAGATTCAATGGATTGTATCGAAGCTAGAGGGAGGAGATCCTAGACCCGTCCCTGCAGACTCACCTGAGCTGGTGGAGGAGGTCCTTGCAGCTTAAGGTGGAGACACATAGAGCTTCTCTTCCCCTAGATCATCATGGATGCGCAGTCCTCAAGTGTGAGGGAGGATTTTCAACTTTAGGGTGTAACAACTCTTTTTTAAACACTTACATTCTGTTTTTTTATGCTTTGTTGATACTTGTTATTATGATATTGTTTTAAGTTACTTTCAATTATTGCACTTTCTTATTTTGGTCTATATATATCTTAGTTATCTTTTTAGTTTTACTTCTAGTTATTGTATTTGTATTTTAGTTTGTATATAATTTAGATATCTATTTTAGTTTTTGCATTTTTGCCTTTCTTTTATGTGGTTTGTACATATATATCCTTAACTTTTAGTTGTGATTGGATTATGTGAACAGTAGGAGCTAGTTCATTTTTCTAGATGTACATGATTATTTGGGATAATAGAGAATAGGAAAAAAACTTAAAAATTTTTTAATTTCGTCCAACCACATCATACATATATAGATAATAAACTTGGTGAAAATAACAAAATTTTCAAGAAAAATTTCTTTGTAGGGCATCCCATTGATTTGAATTGGAATTTCTTATTGAAATTGCTTGAAAAGTAATTGTGCAACATAGATTAGAGCTATAACACACAACCAAGTGAGATTTGAGCTTAATGTGTGGTTGTACAATATGAACCACTATCTTTATTCTTCTGTGTTATTCCCTTTCTATGATTGTGATCTTTAATTTGTTTAATTCTGTATGTCCAATATTTGGTGTATGAATGCATTTAATATGATTGAGGCCATTATTTTATTCAAAGCTCACTTACCCATCTAGACTCACCATTTTTATCTACTCTTGTTAACTGGTGCGTGAAATTTAAACTCCGCACAACTTAACCGGCAAGTACACCGGGTCATCCAAGTAATACCTCAGGTGAGTGAGGGTCGATCGCATGAGGATTGTTGGACTGAGCAAGCAGTTGTTATCCTGCAGATCTTAGTCAGACGAATAGAAAGTTGATTGGTTGTTGTTGAATGCGCATAAAATAAATAAGAAAGCAATAAAGAAATAGCAAAGAAACAATAGTGAGAAATCAGTTAAGGCTTTGGAGATGCTTTATCTTTACGGATCAACTTTTCTTACTGTCTATTCCAACAATGGTCCTTAATCTCCTCTGATCCACATCAAATGCCACATCAATAGTCATTCAATTTGAATGAGGGTAAAGCTCTAGCAATTCAATCTCTAGTGATCCTACTCAAAATGCCACAGACAAGGTCAGATCTTCCGGATCGGAGAATAAAGCTTTATTATTCTAGCTTATACCACAAAGGCCCTAATCGCCCCAGAACTCGTCTGAATAGATGTTCCCATGTCCATAACGAGATTGTGGATTAGCCGTCTAAGAGATGTCTCCTCAAGCTTGTAGTTCAATGCTATCCCTTCCGAGACTCGTAAGAACTCATGTAGAATAAGGGGTCATACTTCTGTTCCACCCCAGATTCATAAAGATGAAGAACGAGAATGCATCTTAGAATGGAATCAAACATATATTGAAATAGAAACAGTAATATTATTAATCCATGAGAATCAGCAGAGCTCCTAACCTTAACCTACGAGGTTTAGTTGCTCATAATGTATAGAAATAATGTGTATGTGCTTCTCTCCTCCTGGGAGGCATAGTCCTCAGGATGAAGGAAGTCCCTTATTTATAATAAAAACTCTAAGACTAAACCTAAAAGATATTATTTTTAATTAAAAATTACAAAAAAGGAAATAAAATAAGCTAAGAAGTGCTAAAATCCACTTTGGGGTCTACTTGGTGAGTGTTTGGGCTGATGCCTGGCATTTAAATCATGTTCTGGGCATTTCCTACTCCCTGGTTGGCGTTCAACGCCAGTTTGGACGTTCAACTTGGGAGGTTGGTCCTGTTTGGGCGTTGAACACCAGAAAGGGGGTAACTTGGGCGTTCAATGCCCATTTTGGGCAGTCGTCTCCAAAGAAAACTATAGACCATTATATATTGGTGGAAAGCCCTGGAAGTTAGCTTTCCAACCCCATTGAGAGCGCGTCAATTGGACCTTAGTATCTCTAGAAATGCTCGTTTGAATACATGGAGGTCAGGATTTGACAACATATACACTCTTTTCTTTGCCTCTGAATCAGACTTTGCCAAAACTTGCCAATTTCACCCAAAAATCACCTAAAATCATATAAAAACCACAAAAACTCAAAGTATCATCTAAAAAGTGATTTTTGCAGAAAAACCTACTAAAACATAATAAAACTTAAAAAAAATACTAAAAACACTAGGAAAATAGCATAAAAAGCGTATAAAATATCCGCTCATCATTAACCAATCTTGAGCCTTATTAACTCCCGTTGTTCTTAATTTTGACACATCACAACCTAAGTAAAAAATAATAAATAACCTTAATTTTCATCTTTGATTATCTTAGGCTAATAAGAGTATGTATCATCTAGGTGTGGGGGAGTTTGGAAACATTTGTAAAGTGAAAATTGGGTATTTTGGAGTTTCATTGAAAATTTTGAGAAATTGAGTGCATACTCATGCATGAAATACTTGAACCATATGCATTAATCATTTGTATATATATTATGTTAAAAAACTTACAAATAAAAAAATATAAAATATAAAATAAAAAATCAAAAAGGGGGCAAATACCCCAAAGAAAAGTCTAATAATGATAATCCGTATGAGATGCAAATTAAAAAGAATGCATGAATGTGTGGAAAACAAGTGAATAATGGGTAGTTAGGTTTCATCATAATTGGATAGGTTGTCATAGGTTATGTGGGAGTTTAAGTTAATCAAAGATTCAAATTCTTAGTCCACTTGACCATATGCATCCTTACCTTAACCCTAGCCTCATTACAACCCTTGAAAAGCTCTCATAATACCTGCATGCATACATTGAATAATTGTTGATTGTTAGATAAGGAATAAATCTTAGAAAACATGATTAGAGAATATACACATCCGATGAGGGGTTCGGTTGCTCAATTCTATGTCTCCACCTATTATTATTTATCATCTTGCAAGTTGTTACATTCTTTTTAGAACTCAAATTGATCCATGGGATTATTTCAATTGTTACATTGTTTTAGCCCCTATGTTCATGTGCTTTCTTGGAAATTTATTTGTTTTCATCAAGTCGATAGAAATATATAGAATAGATAGAAGTAGATAGCATTAAATAGGATAGTTACATGCATACAAATAATTGCATTTAATAAGTGTTTTCTATAATGATTAGCATGAGGACATGCTATTGTTTAAGTGTAGGAGAATCGATGAATCTACATTTGATGATAATTTTTTGCTTGAAATGAGTAGATTTTATCACATAAACTTGCATTTATTCATTTAAATAACATGCTTTTGTGAATTCTCTCTCAATTGTACCTAATTGTAAAAAATATGATTTTTGTGCTCTAAATTATCAAATTGATTCCACTTTTATTCCATTCGATGTCTTGATATATTTCTTGAGTGATTTCAGGACCCATAGGCAAGGATGGCTTTGAAGAAGTGGAGGAAAAGCATGCAAAGTGGGAGAATCATAAAAGAGCAAAGGAGAAAGACATTTGGATGCGTGCGTACTCACACAATGGTGCATACGCACAGGTGGAAAGAATTAGCTATCGTGCGTATGCACACGCTTGTGCGTACCCACAAGTGAAAAATTGGCAAGTGTCCGTACGCACACAATAGTGCGTACGCACGAGTCCGAGCGCGTGCCTCATTTAAAAAGTCACGTGTTGAGCGATTTGGGGCCTCTTTGGCCTAATTTTTTATGCTCTGAAGCAAAAGGGGAAGCTCATTCAAGTGGGGAGGGGGGACACAACACACTCTCATATCATCATTTGTTTATAAGTTTTTGTTAGGTTTTCGTGATTTTTTCTAGAGAGAGAAACTCTCACTTCTCTCTAGGGTTTATTAGGGTTTAAGAAATTTATACTTTAATTTTGGAATTTAGCTTGTATTAATTGTAAGTTACTCTTAATTTTCTCACCCTTAGCATTATACTTACTTATATTTTCTTGTAATTAAGGTTACTTTGTTACTATATGCATTGTAAATTCTTGAGTTTTATGCTAATGGATTTGATGTTTTGAGATTTATATATACTTGATTGAATTGTTAGTATTAATTGTTTATATTTTGGCTATAGTTTTCATTAAATTTTGCAATTTACTATGCCTTATTATTATGCCTACCAAGTGTTTGTTGAAATGCTCATTTTGAATATGGACTAGATTCTCATCTCTTGACTTGGGGATTGCGGAACTAGGATTCTAGAGTCATTAATGTCTAACATTGAATAGTAGTTTTGGGTTGTTAGTTGATCTTGTCTCCACTAACGTTAGCTTTTTACTAAGCTTAATTAGTAAGTTAGCTAGGATTTGTGGATTAAGACCAATTATGCCTACTTGACTTTTTCCATTGTTTAGAGGTTAACTAAGTGAGATTAAGTCATTGTAATTGCCATAGTTGTAGTTGTGATAATGATAGGATTCTTTAACTCTCAATCCTTAGCCAAGACCCTTTTATGCATTTGAATTACATTCTTCGTTAATTTATTGCTTCAATCCTTCATAATTTGATTTAATTATCTTTTAATATGGTGGTAGCTTAATCATTGCTTTTCATTCATGCTTGCTTAGTTAATTATTTTGCTTTCTTATTAATTCTAGCTCTTTGTCATTTAAATATTTTTGGCTCATTTCACTTCTAGTCTTTTTAATATTTATTTTTATGTGTGAAAATTCTCTGAGTTCATAATCAATGATGCGCATTTAATTGCTAGTCCAAGGGAGAATGACTCGGAATTAACTCTCGGTTAATTATTTTGTAATTTTGTGACATGCTTATTTAAACTTTGATTCATGTCGTTTATTGGTTTGGAGCTATACTTATAACAAATCCATCCTTTCAATTAGCAAATTTTCTAACCGACATTTGGCCAGTATCAACATTGCAGAATTGATGATCAATGGAGGAATGCGAAGTGAATGTGAAACAGCGCATAAAATTAGCATTTTGTTAATGTAAAATTAGGATTTTGTTATAAGTTAGTTGATTTGTTAAATTGTTGGTAGGAGGGTGGTAGGCGAAATTGTGATCTCAACACTTCTTCACAACTCCGCACAACTAACCAGCAAGTGCACTGGGTCGTCCAAGTAATACCTTACGTGAGTAAGGGTCGATCCCACAGAGATTGTCGGCTTGAAGCAAGCTATGGTCATCCTTGTAAATCTCAGTCAGGCGGATTCAATTGGTTATAAGGTTTTGATAATTAAAATAAAAATAAAACAGAAAATAAAATAGAGATACTTATGTAATTCATTGGTGGGAATTTCAGATAAGCGTCTGGAGATGCTTTGTTACTTCTGAACTTCTACTTTCCTACTGCCCTCTTCCAACCATGCGTTACCTCCTTCCATGGCAAGCTGTATGATCCTCTCAGATGAAAACAAATCCATATGCACTGTCACCGCACGGCTAATCATCTGTCGGTTCCCGCTAGCGTCGGAATAGGACCATTGTCCTTTTGCATACTATCACTGCGCCCAACATTCGCAAGTTTGAAGCTCGTCACAGTCATCCCTTCCCAGATCCTACTCGGAATACCACAGACAAGGTTTAGACTTTTCGGATCTCAAGAATGTTGCCAATGGTTCTAGCCTATACCACGAAGATACTACACGAACTTGGTCCGTGTATTAGATATCCAAGAGAGTATACTCCAGCTGTAGTCCAATGACTACGTTGAACATCATGTAGATCACTTTGTGGTTGTCAGGCACGCGATCTTGGCTAAGCGAGTAACAAAGATTGGGTGATTGTCACGGGTCACCCCTTCATTATGACTTAACTGAATTAAGAACAAGAGTATATCTTGGAGAAGAAGTAGGCATGAATTGAATAGAAAACGGTAGTAATTGCATTAATTCATGAAGAACAGCAAAGCTCCACACCTTAATCTATGGGATGTAGAAACTTCACCGTAGAAAATACGTAAGTGAAAAAGGTCTGGGCATGGCCGTGAGGCTAGCCTCCAAATGTGTACAAAATGATCTAAAACTGATCAAAAGATAAAAGCTAAAAAGATTCCAAAATAATTCTCTAAAAGTAGTTTTTATACTAAACTAGTAACTAGGGTTTATAGAAAATGAGTAACTAAGTGCAGATAGTGCATAAATCCACTTCCGGGGCCCACTTGGTGTGTGCTTGGGCTGAGCATTGAAGCTTTTTCGTGCATAGGCTGTTCTTGGAGTTAAATGCCAGCTTTGGTGCCAGTTTGGGCGTTTAACTCCAAGATGTTTTAGGTTGACTTTGGACGCCAGTTTAGGCCATCAAATCTCGGGAAAAGTATGGACTATTATATATTGCTGGAAAGCCCAGGATGTCTACTTTCCAACACATTTAAGAGCGCGCCAATTGGGCTTTTGTAGCCTTAGAAAATCCATTTTGAATGCAGGGAGGTCAGAATCCAACAGCATCTGCAGTCATTTTCCAGCCTCTGAATCAGATTTTTGATCAGGTCCCTCAATTTCAACCAGAAAATACCTGAAATTACAGAAAAACACACAAACTCATAGTAAAGTCTAGAAATGTGATTTTTGAATAAAAACTAATAAAAATATAATAAAAAGTAACTAAAACATACTAAAAACTATGTAAAAAATAATGCCAAAAGGGTATAAATTATCCGCTCATTACAACACCAAACTTAAATTGTTGCTTGTCCCCAAGCAACTAAAAACAAAATAGGATAAAAAGAAGAGAATATACAATGAACTCCAAACTTATCAATGAAGATTAGCTTCAATTAGATGAGCGGTACTTGTAGCCTTTTTGCTTCTGAACAGTTTTGGCATCTCACTTTATCCTTTGAAGTTCAGAATGATTGGCATCTATAGGAACTCAGAATTCAGATAGTGTTATTGATTCTCCTAGTTCAGTATGTTGATTCTTGAACACAGCTACTTTATGAGTCTTGGCCGTGACCCTAAGCATTTTGTTTTCCAGTATTACCACCGGATACATAAATGCCACAGACACATAACTGGGTGAACCTTTTCAGATTGTGACTCAGCTTTGCTAAAGTCCCTAGTTAGAGGTGTCTAGAGCTCTTAAGCACACTCTTTTTGCTTTGGACCACGACTTTAACCGCTCAGTCTCAAGCTTTTCACTTAACACCTTCACGCCACAAGCACATGGTTAGGGACAACTTGGTTTAGCCGCTTAGGCCAGGATTTTATTCCTTTGGGCCCTTCTATCCATTAATGCTCAAAGCCTTGGATCCTTTTTACCCTTGCCTTTTGGTTTAAAGGGCTATTGGCTTTTTCTGCTTGCTTTTTTTCTTTATTTTCTTCCTTTTTTTTTGCCATTTTTTCTTTTTTTTTTCGCAAGCTTTGTATTTACTGCTTTTTCTTGCTTCAAGAATCAATTTTATGATTTTTCAGATTACCAATAACATTTCTCCTTTTTCATCATTCTTTCAAGAGCCAACAAATTTAACATTCATAAACAACAAATTCAAAAATATGCACTGTTCAAGCATTCATTCAAAAAATAAAAAGTATTGCCACCACATCAAAATAATTAAACTAATTTCAAGATAGAATTCGAAATCATGTACTTCTTGTTCTTTTGCAATTAAAAACATTTTTCATTTAAGAAAGGTGAAGGATTCATGGGACATTCATAGATTTAAGGCACAGACACTAGACACTAATGATCATGTAATAAAGACACAAACATAAACACAACGTAAAGCATATAATTCGAAAAACAGGAAAATAAGAACAAGGAAATTAAAGAACGGGTCCACCTTAGTAATGGCGGCTAGTTCTTCCTCTTGAAGATCTTATGGAGTGCTTGAGCTCCTCTATGTCTCTTCCTTGCCTTTGTTGCTCCTCTCTCATGGCCCTTTGGTCTTCTCTAATTTCATGGAGGAGGATGGAATGCTCTTGGTGCTCCATCCTTAGTTGTCCCATGTTGGAACTTAATTCTCCTAAGAAGGTGTTGATTTGCTCCCAATAGTTTTGTGGAGGAAAATGCATCCCTTGAGGCATCTCAGGAATTTCTTGATGAGAAATTTCCTCATGCTCTTGTTGAGGTCCATGAGTGGGCTCTCTTGTTTGCTCCATCCTTTTCTTCTTAGTGATGGGCTTGTCTCCTTCAATGAGGATGTCTTCCTCTATGACAATTCCAGCTGAATTGCATAGGGTACAAATGAGATGAGGGAAGGCTAACCTTGCCAAAGTAGAGGGCTTGTCCGCCACCTTGTAGAGTTCTAGGGATATGATCTCATGAACTTCTACTTCCTCTCTATTCATGATGCTATGGATCATGATAGCCCGGTCTATTGTAACTTCAGATCGGTTGCTAGTAGGAATGATAGAGCATTGGATGAACTCCAACCATCCCCTAGCCACGGGTTTGAGGTCAAGCCTTAGTTGAACCGGCTTGCCTCTTGAATCTCTCTTCCATTGAGCACCTTCCACATAAATATCCCTAAGGACTTTGTCCAACCTTTGATCAAAGTTGATCCTTCTAGTGAAAGGGTGAGGATCTTCTTGCATCATTGGCAAGTTAAATGCCAACCTCACATTTTCCGGACTAAAATCCAAGTAGTTCCCCTGAACCATTGTGAGCCAATTCTTTGGGTTCGGGTTCACACTTTGGTCATGGTTCTTAGTGATCCATGCACTAGCATAGAACTCTTGAACCATTAAGATCCCAACTTGTTGAATGGGGTTGGTGAGAATTTCCCAACCTCTTCTTCGAACTTCATGTCAGATCTCCGGATATTCACTCTTTTTGAGCTTGAAGGGGACCTAGGGGATCACATTTTTCTTGGCCACAACTTCATAGAAGTGGTCTTGATGCACTTTTGAGATGAATCTCTCCATCTCCCATGACTCAGAGGTGGAAGCAATTGCCTTCCCTTTCCTCTTTCTAGAGGTTTCTCCGGCCTTAGGTGCCATTAATGGTTATGGAAAAACAAAAAGCTTTAGCTTTTCCCACACCAAACTTAGAATGGTTGCTCGTCTTCGAGCAAAAGTAGAAAGAAAGGAGTAGAAGAAGAAGAAATAGAGGAGATGGAGGGAGGTGAGTGGTTCGGCCAAGGGGGTAGTAGTGTGTATGTTGTGTGAAGATGAAGGTGGTAAGGAGGGGTATTTATAGGGTAAGGGAGAGAGGGTAGCCGTGTATGAGGGGTGGGTTTGGGAAGCAAATTGTTTGAATTTGAATGGTGAGGTAGGTGGGGTTTAATAATGGATAGATGTGAGTGGCGAAGAGGTTGTGGGGAAGAGGGTAGGATTTAATAGGTGAAGGGTATTTGGGAAAGAGGTTTTGATGGGATTGGTCAATGGTGTTTGGGGAAGAGTGTTATGGAAAGGTGTGAAGAGGAGAGAAGAAGAGGTGGGGTAGGTGGGGATCCTGTGGGGTCCACAGATCTTGAGGTGTCAAGGAATTTGAGTCCCTGCACCATTCTGGCGTTCAAACGCCCATTCTGTGCCAATTCTGGCATTTAACTCCAGCTCTGCTACCTTTCCTAGAGTTAAACGCCACTCTGCTACCCATTTCTGTGTTAAACGCCAGCCAGATGCCAGACAGTCTTTTCTGGCATTAAACGCCCAGAGTGCTGCCCATTCTGGCGTTTAACGCCCAGAATGCTGCCAGGCTAGGCGTTAAACGCCCATTCTGCTATCCTTACTGGTGTTTAAACGCCAGTAAGCCTGTCCTCCAGGGTGTGCTGTTTTTAATGCTGTTTTTCATTCTATTTTTTATTTTTCAGTTGTTTTTGTGACTTCACATGATCATCAACCTAAAGAAAACATAAAATAACAATGGAAAATAAATAAATATGATTAAATAACATTGGGTTGCCTCCCAATAAGTGCTTCTTTAATGTCAATAGCTTGACAATGAAGCTCTTAGAGAGCTTCACAGAGATTTAGAGCTTAATGTTGGCCTCCCAAGGCAAAACTTAGAAGTTGAGTGTGCGGGCTCTATTTGACTCTGTATTGAGAGAAGCTTTTCATGCTTCCTCTCCATGGTTACAGAAGAAGATCCTTGAGCCTTAAACATAAGGTAGTCCTCATTCATTTGAAAGACTAACTCTCCTCTGTCCACATCAATCACAGCTCTTGCTGTGGCTAGGAAGGGTCTTCCAAAGATGATGGATTCATCTTCATCCTTCCCAGTGTCTAGGATTATGAAATCAACAGGGATGTAAAGGCCTTCAACCTTCACTAAGACATCCTCTACAAGTCCATAAGCCTGTTTCCTTGAATTGTCTGCCATCTCTAGTGAGATTCTTATAGCTTGTACCTCAAAGATCCCTAGTATCTCCATTACAGAAAGGGACATGAGGTTTATCCCTGACCCCAGGTCACACAGAGCCTTCTAAAAGGTCATGGTACCTATGGTACAAGGTATTAAGAACTTTCCAGGATCCTGTTTCTTCTGAGGTAATTTCAGTTGAACCATATCATTCAGTTAATTGATGAGCAATGGGGGTTCATCCTCCCATGTCTTATTACTAATTAACTTGGCATTCAGCTTCATGATTGCGCCTAGATATTGAGCAACTTGCTCTTCAATAATATCTTCATCCTCTTTAGAGGAAGAATACTCATCAGAGCTCATGAATAGCAATAGTAAGTTCAGTGGAATCTCTATGGTCTCTATATGAGCCTCAGATTCCTTTGGTTCCTTATTAGGGAACTCCTTGGAGGCTAGTGGACGTCCATTGAGGTCTTCCTCACTGGAAATCACTGCCTTTCCCTCCTCTACAGGTTCGGCCATGTTGGACGTGTGGATGGCCTTGGACTCTCTCTTTGGATTCTCTTCTGTATTGCTTGGGAGAGTACTAGGAGAGATTTCAATAACTCTTTTACTCAGCAGACCCACTTGTGCCTCCAAATTTCTAATGGAGGACCTTGCTTCAGTCATGAAATTGAGAGTGGTCTTAGATAGATCAAAGACTACAGTTGCTAAGTCAGAGTGACTCTGCTTAGAATTCTCTGTCTGTTGCTAAAAAGATGATTGAAAAGGTTTGTTATTGCCACACCGTGTTCTCCCACCATTATTATTATTGAAGCCTTGATTAGGCTTCTGTTGATCCTTCCATGAGAGATCAGGATGATTCCTTGAAGAGAGAACTTTTGCGTGGTCTAGAAATTCGCAGATAAATCCTCGTTGCAGGTATAGCTTCTAAACCAACAAAAGTCCTTTCTTACAAACGTTTTGGTTGTCACAAGTAACAAACCCCTTTAAAATTGATAACTGAAGTATTTAAACCTCGGGTCGTCTTCTCAAGGAACTGCGGGGAGGTGTTCTTATTATTGGTTTTGAGTTTTGTAAATTGGGGATTTTGAAAGTAAGGAACAAGTAATTTAAATGATAAGTAAAATAAATAACTGTAAAATAAACTCTTGGCAAGGTATGAAAATTCGAAGTCCTATCCTAGTTATCCTTATCAATGGTGATGAGAATTATATTTTCGCTCCCACTAAATCAACCTCTAACTATGAAAGTAAGTCAAGTGGATAAATCAATTTAACACCTAAAGTCCTAGTCAACTCCTAAAGAAAGACTAGAGTTATAGAAATTTAAATCAATCAGCAAAGATAACTGATGAGCAAATATTTTATACGCTTTTTGAGGGTAATTTCATGTAGTTTTTAGTATGTTTTAGTTAGTTTTTAGTATATTTTTATTAGTTTCTAGGCAAAATTCATATTTCTGGACTTTACTATGAGCTTGTGTGTTTTTCTGTGATTTCAGATATTTTCTGGCTGAAATTGAGGGAGCTGAGCAAAAATCTGATTCAGGCTGAAAAAGGACTGCAGATGCTGTTGAATTCTGACCTCCCTGCACTTGAAATGGATTTTCTGGAGCTACAGAAGTCCAAATGGCGCACTCTTAATTGTGTTAGAAAGTAGACATCCAGGGCTTTCTAGCAATATTTAGTAGTCCATACTTTGCTCAAGGATAAAAGACGTAAACTGGTGTTCAACGCCAGTTCTATGTTGTATTCTGGCGTTAAACACCAGAAACAGGTTACAAGTTGGAGTTAAACGCCAGAAACAAGTTACAACCTGGCGTTTAACTCTGGAAACAGCCTAGGCACGTGTAAAGCTCAAGTCTCAGCCCCAGCACACACCAAGTGGGCCCCAGAAGTGGATTTCTGCACTATCTATCTTAGTTTACTCATTTTCTGTAAACCTAGATTACTAGTTTATTATTTAAACAACTTTTTAGAGATTCATTTTGTACCTCATGACATTTTTAGATCTGAACTTTGTACTCTTTGATGGCATGAGTCTCTAAACTCCATTGTTGGGGGTGAGGAGCTCTGCTGTGTCTCGATGAATTAATGCAATTATTTCTGTTTTCTATTCAAACACGCTTGTTCTTATCTAAGATGTTCATTCGCACTTCAATATGATGAATGTGATGACCCATGACACTCATCACCATTCTCAACCTATGAACGCATGACTGACAACCACCTCCGTTCTACCTTCGATTGAATGAGTATCTCTTGGATTCCTTAAACAGAATCTTCGTGGTATAAGCTAGAATCCATTGGCAGCATTCTTGAGAATCCGAAAAGTCTAAACCTTGTCTGTGGTATTCCGAGTAGGATTCAAGGATTGAATGATTGTGATGAGCTTCAAACTCACAAGGGTTGGGCGTAGTGACAGACGCAAAAGGATCAATGGATTCTATTCCAGCATGAGTGAGAACCGACAAATGATTAGCCGTGCGGTGACAGCGCACCTGGACCATTTTCACTGAGAGGACGGATGGTAGCCATTGACAACGGTGATCCACCAACACACAGCTTGCCATAGGAGGAACCTTGCATGCGTGAAGAAGAAGACAGGGAGAAAGCAGAGATTCAGAAGACAAAGCATCTCCAAAACTCCAACATATTCTCCATTACTGCATAACAAGTATTTAATTCATGCTCTTTTATTTTCCGCAATCGAAACTGATAATTATAATTGATATCCTGACTAAGAATTACAAGATAACCATAGATTGCTTCAAGCCAACAATCTCCGTGGGATTCGACCCTTACTCACGTAAGGTATTACTTGGACGACCCAGTGCACTTGCTGGTTAGTGGTACGAGTTGTGAAAAGTGTGATTCACAATTCGTGCACCAAGTTTTTAGCGCCGTTGCTGGGGATTGTTCGAGTTTGGACAACTGACGGTTTATTTTGTTGCTTAGATTAGGAAAAATTTTTCTTTTTTGGTTTAGAGTCTTCTATTATTGTTTTTGGTTGAATTTTTTTTTAAATCCTTATTTTCTCTTTTTAATTGTTTTCGAAAATTTTTATAAGCTAAAAATTGAGTTTTTCTGTTTGAGTTTAGTTTCATATTTTAAGTTTGGTGTCAATTGCATGTTTTTATTTTCTTTTAAATTTTCGAATTTGTGTTCATTGTTCTTTCCTAATCTTCAAGTTATTCTTGTTTATTTTCCTTGTTTGATCTTTAGTTTTTCTTGTTCTGTGTCTTTTCTTGTTTTTCTTATGCTTTTTCAAAATATCAGTTTTCAAAAAAATCTTTATTTATTAAATACCTTATTAAAACACGTTAAATTTATAGCTCAATTGGCTAGAGCGTTGTGCTTATGTTCTTGGTAATTGGCTATCTTCTTTTTAAAATTTCTTCAAAAATAATTTTTCTTTGAATAAATCTTGTGCCAAACTTTAAGTTTGGTGTTTTCTTGTTGATTTTTCTTTAGTTTTCGAAAATTTTATTTTGGTTTTCTAAAAATTTTAAGTTTAGTATTCTATCTTCATGTTCTTGTTGTTCTTGTGAGTCTTCAAGGTGTTCTTAAGTCTTCCTTGTGTTCTGATCTTAAAATTTTTAAGTTTGGTATTCCTTGGTGTTTTTCCTCCAAAATTTTCAAAAATAAGGAGCATTGGATCTAAAAATTTTAAGTTTTGTGTCTTTTTATTGTTTTTCTCTTTCCTCATTGAATTCAAAAATATCTTTTTCCTTTATTTTAATTGATTTTTCGAAAATCACCTTTAAAAATTTATATTTTTATTTTAAAAAAATCAAATCTTTTCAAAATTCAAAATCTTATTCAAAAATCATATTCAAAAATTTTCAAATCTTTTCAATTAACTAGTCAATTCAACATTCAAATTTCTTTTTATTTTCTTTTCCTTTTAATTTTCTTAATCTATACTTTATTTTCTAATTATTTTACATTTTTTTGGATATTTTTAATTAAATAAAATAAAAAAAATATTTTACTTGCAATTCACATCATCTCCCTTTCTCCGTCATGGATCTAAGTGGAAATGAACAGTCCTGAAGGACTCTGGGGTCATATGCTAACCCCACTACTGCTGCATATGGGAGTAGTATCTGTATACCCTCCATCAAAGCAGGCAGTTTTGAGCTAAATTCTCAGCTCATTGTCATGGTGCAGCAAAACTGCCAGTATTCTGGTCTTCCATAGGAAGAACCTACTGAGTTTCTGGCACAATTCTTGTAAATTGCTGACACAATACGTGACAAGGAGGTAGATCAGGATGTATACAGACTGTTACTGTTTCCGTTTGCTGTAAAAGATCAAGCTAAAAGGTGGTTAAATAACCAACCCACAGCAAGCATAAGGACATGGAAACAGTTATGAGACAAATTCCTGAATCAATATTTCCCTCCAAAAAGGATAACACAGCTAAGGCTGGATATCCAAGGCTTTAAACAAGAGGATGATGAATCCCTTTATAATGCCTGGGAAAGGTACAGAGGGATGCTAAGGAAATGCCCCTCTGAAATGTTTTCAGAGTGGGTACAGTTAGACATCTTCTACTATGAGCTTACAAAAGGAGCTCAGATGTCCCTAGACCACTCAGCTGGTGGATCTATACACATGAGGAAAACTATTGAAGAGGCTCAAGAGCTTATTGATATAGTTGCCAGAAATCAGCATCTGTACATAAGTAATGGGTTCTCTATAAAAGAAGAAGCCAAAGCAGTATCTACCGAACTTGGTCCTCCAGAACAACTTGCTGAACTCAATCAACAATTGTGCTTTCTAACAAAACTGCTAGCAAAATTCAAGGAGATGCTACAAGACACTAAAAATGCTAATAAAAATATGGAGGCACAATTGAATCAGACAAAACAGCAGTTATCAAAGCAGATAACAGAAGAGTGCCAGGCAGTTCAATTAAGAAGTGGGAAAATATTAAATACCTCGCTTCAGGACAGCAAAAAGACAAGAAAAGAACAACTGACAGAGGATGAGCAAAATATCATCCAAAATCCCTCTGAGGACAGTAAGAGCCCAGAGAGGAATGATTCTGGCACTCAAACGCCATAAAAGGATGGAGAGCTGGCGTTAAACGCCCAACCCATGCTCAGTTCTGGCATTCAAACGCCACAAACAAGCAAGGAGTTGGCGTTAAACGCCCAAAGGAAGCTCAGTTCTGGCGTTCAAATGCCAGGAACAGGTAAGGAGTTGGCGTCCAATGCCAATCCAGCTTCCACCCCTGGCATTCAAATGCCAATGAGGGATCAGAAACACACAAGTGCTAATAACAACCCCTCTAAAAAGGCCTCTCCAACCACCTCTGTAGGAAATAAACCTGCAGCAACCAAGGTTGAAGAATACAAAGCCAAAATGCCTTATCCTCAAAAATTTCGCCAAGAGGAGCAGGATAGGCAATTTGCTCGCTTTGCAGACTATCTCAAGACTCTTGAAATAAAGATTTCGTTTGCAGAGGCACTTGAGCAAATACCTTCTTATGCCAAGTTCATGAAAGAGATCTTGAGTCATAAGAAGGATTGGAGAGAAACTGAAAGAGTTCTCCTCACCGAAGAATGCAGCGCAGTCATTCTGAAAAGCTTCCCAGAAAAGCTTAAAGATCCCGGGAGCTTCATGATACCATGCACATTAGAGGGTAATTGCACCAAGACAGCTTTATGTGATCTTAGGGCAAGTATCAATCTAATACCTGCATCCACTATCAGAAAGCTTGGTTTAACTGAAGAAGTCAAACCAACCCGGATATGTCTCCAACTTGCTGATGGCTCCATTAAATACCCATCAGGCGTGATTGAAGACATGATTGTCAGGGTTCGGCCATTCGCCTTCCCCACTGAATTTGTAGTGCTGGAAATGGAGGAGCACAAGAGTGCTACTCTCATTCTAGGAAGACCTTTCCTAGCAACTGGACGAACTCTCATTGATGTCCAAAAGGGGGAAGTAACCCTAAGAGTCAATGAGGATGAGTTTAAGTTCAATGCTGTCAAAGCCATGCAGCATCCAGACACACCAAAAGACTGCATGAAAGTTGATCTTATTGACTCTTTAGTAGAGGAGATCAACATGGCTGTGAGTCTCGAATCAGAGTTGGAAGACATCTTTAAAGATGTTCAGCTTGATCTGGAGGATTCAGAGGAATTAAAAGAGCCTCTGGAAACTCCTCAGGAAGAGGAAAAACGTCCTAAACCCGAGCTCAAACCATTACCACCATCCCTGAAATATGCATTTCTGGGAGAAGGTGACACTTTTCCAGTGATCATAAGCTCTGCTTTGAATTCACAGGAAGAGGAAGCACTACTTCAAGTGCTAAGGACACACAAGACAGCTCTTGGGTGGTCCATAAGTGACCTTAAGGGCATAAGCCCAGCTAGATGCATGCACAAAATCCTATTGGAGGATGATGCTAAGCCAGTGGTTCAACCATAGAGGCGGTTAAATCCAGCCATGAAGGAAGTGGTGCAGAAAGAGGTCACCAAGTTACTGGAGGCTGGGATTATTTATCCTATTTCTGATAGCCCCTGGGTGAGCCCTGTTCAAGTTATCCCCAAAAAGAGAGGCATGACAGTGGTTCATAATGAAAAAAATGAACTGGTTCCTACAAGAACAGTTACAGGGTGGCGCATGTGTATTGACTACAGAAGGCTCAATACAGCCACCAGAAAGGATCATTTTCCTTTACCATTCATAGACCAGATGCTAGAGAGACTAGCAGGTCATGATTTTTACTGCTTTTTGGATGGCTATTCAGGTTACAACCAAATTACAGTAGATCCCCAGGATCAAGAGAAAACTGTATTTACATGTCCATCTGGAGTATTTGCCTACAGAAAGATGCCATTTGGGCTGTTTAATGCACCTGCAACCTTTCAGAGATGCATGCTCTCTATTTTCTCCGATATGGTGGAAAAATTTCTGGAAGTCTTCATGGATGATTTCTCAGTATATGGAGACTCATTCAGCCCCTGTCTTGATCACCTGACACTAGTTCTGAAAAGATGCCAGGAGACTAACCTGGTTTTAAACTAGAAAAAATGTCACTTTATGGTGACTGAAGGGATTGTCCTTGGGCATAAAATTTCAAACAAGGGTATAGAGGTGGATCAAGCTAAAGTGGAAGTAATTGAAAAATTACCACCACCTGCCAATGTTAAGGCAATCAGAAGCTTTCTGGGGCATGCAGGATTCTATAGGAGGTTTATAAAAGATTTTTCAAAAATCACAAAACCTCTGAGCAATCTGCTAGCTGCTGACACACCATTTGTATTTGACACAGAGTGTCTGCAGGCGTTTGAAACTCTGAAAGCTAAGCTGGTCACAGCACCAGTTATTTCTGCACCAGACTAGACATTACCATTCGAATTGATGTGTGATGCTAGTGATCATGCCATTGGTGCAGTATTAGGGTAGAGGCATGACAAGCTTCTGCATGTCATTTATTATGCTAGCCGTGTTTTAAATGACGCCCAGAAAAATTATACAACCACAGAAAAAGAATTACTTGCAGTGGTTTATGCCATTGACAAGTTTAGATCATACTTAGTAGGATCAAAAGTGATTGTGTACACTGACCATGCTGCTCTTAAATATCTACTTACAAAGCAGGATTCAAAACCCAGGCTCATAAGATGGGTGTTACTTTTGCAAGAGTTTGATATAGAAATAAGAGACAGAAAAGGGACAGAAAGCCAAGTGGCTGATCACCTGTCCCGAATAGAACCAGTAGAAGGGGCGTTCTTCCCCCCTATTGAGATCTCTAAAACCTTTCCAGATGAGCATTTGTTCGCCATTTAGGAAACACCATGGTTTGCAGACATAGCAAACTATAAAGCTGCAAGGTTCATACCCAAGGAGTACAGTAGGCAACAAAAGAAAAAATTAATTACTGATGCAAAGTACTACTTGTGGGATGAACCCTATCTCTTTAAGAGATGTGCAGACGGAATAATCCGTAGGTGTGTGCCTAGAGAAGAAGCATAGAAGATCTTATGGCATTGCCATGGGTTACAATATGGAGGTCATTTCGGAGGTGAGCGAACAGCCACCAAGGTTCTCCAATGTGGTTTCTACTGGCCTACCCTTTATAAAGATTCCCGAGAGTTTGTACGTAACTGCGACAGTTGCCAGCGAGCTGGCAATCTGCCTCATGGTTACGCCATGCCTCAACAAGGGATCTTGGAGATTGAGTTGTTTGATGTATGGGGCATTGACTTCATGGGGCCTTTCCCACCATCATACTCAAACACTTATATTCTGGTTGCAGTCGACTATGTATCTAAATGGGTAGAGGCCATTGCCACACCCATTAATGATACTAAGACAGTGCTGAAGTTCCTCCAGAAACATATCTTCAGCAGGTTTGGTGTCCCTAGAGTACTAATCAGTGATGGGGGCACTCACTTCTGCAACAAACAACTTTACTCTGCCATGGTCCGGTATGGAATTAGCCACAAAGTGGCAACTCCATATCATCCATAGACAAATGGACAAGCTGAAGTCTCTAACAGAGAACTGAAAAGAATCCTAGAACAGACTGTAAGTACCCATAGAAAGGATTGGGCAAGAAGCTTGGATGATGCTCTGTGGGCTTACAGAACAGCATTCAAGACTCCTATAGGGACCTCTCCATACCAGCTTGTGTATGGTAAGGTGATAAACCCAGATTTCATGAGTTATTTTATGCTTAGTTTGAGTGATTTATTCAATCCTTCACCCACTTATTCATATTAATTGCATGGTTTTACTTTCCCTTCCTTATTATGTGATGTATGTGAAAAACATGTTTCCTAAGCTTTAAAATTAATTATTTTAATTACCTTTACTTCCATTCAATGCCGTGATTAGTGTGTTGAGTAGTTTCAGATTTTCTAAGGCAGAATGACTTAAAGGATGAAAAAGGAAACGTACAAAAATGGAAGGAAAGTGCGAAACAGAGTTTTGAAGAAACTGGCATCCACGCGATCGCATGGACGACGCGATCGCGTGCCAGGCGCGAAGAAGCAGCGACGCGGCCGCACGACTTGAGCATAGCGCATTCGATGCGGACGCGTGACCGACGCGACCGCGCAACAAGGAAAACTCCAGATGACGCGACCACGTGACCCACGCGGACGCGTGACAGAGGCCACATATCAGAATTTACAGAATACGCCCCCAGTGATTTCTGAAGCCCTTTTGGCCCAGATCCAGGTGCAGAACACACAGACTAGAGGCTATAAAGTGGGGGAATGCATCCATTCAAGGGGGAGCTCGCATTTTTACTACTTTCCATGATTTAGATTTAGTTTGAGAGAGGTTCTCTCCTCTCTCTCTTAGGATTAGGACTTAGGACTTCTCTTAGTTTTTAAGAGTGACTCTCGATCCAGGTTTTATGTTTCTTGTTTTAAGCTTCCCTTTTCACTTTTATTTAATTATTCCAGCACTTGAGTTGATTATTTACTTTTATAATTTAATATATGAATTATTCCATGTTACAGATTGTTATTTGAATTAATGATATTTGAGGTATTTCAGTTATTGATTGCTTTCTCTTTAATTTGTGTTACCATTGTTTCCAATCTGAAGATATTCTATTCCAGCAATTTACTTTTTCCCTTTTTGGTCTTGGTTAAGAAATCAGTAACTCAACAGTTATCAAACTCAACATAATTGATAATCATTATCTTGCTAATTCAACTGAACTTCAATAATCCCAACTTTTTCTTAGGAAATAAATAGGATTCGAAGGTCAAACTAATTAGTCCCTTGACTTTCCTTTACTTTAGTAAAGGTTAACTAAATGGAATTTAGATTCAACTTTCATTATTGTTGAGGGAGATAACCAAGTTGGACTTCCAATTCCTTTTACCTTGCCAGAAATTTGCTTTACAGTATTTATTTATTTTAATTGCCATCTACTTTACTTGTCATTCAAATCACTTGCTTCTCACCTTCTAAACCCCGATTACAACCTTTATAGCCAATAATAAGAACATACTTCCTTGCAGTTCCTTGAGAAGACGACCCGAGGTTTGAATACTCGGTTATCAATTTCAAAGGGGTTTGTTACTTGTGACAACCAAAACGTTTGTATGAAAGAACTTTTGAAGGTTTAGAAACTATACTTGCAACGAGGATTTATCCGCAAATTTCTAGACCACGCAAAAGTTCTCTCATCAAAATGGCGCCGTTGCCGGGGAACTGCTAACGTGTGCCTTATTATTGGTTATTGTAAATATTTTTCTTTTGCTTGTTTATTTATTTTTGTTTTTCCTTTTTATCTCTATTTGCTACCATGAATTTTCACCCCTCTCGCTTTGAGTTTGGTTCTAACTTTGTTGAAGGAAATAGAAGTTACAGCAGGAATGTGCATCAAGGTCAGACCAATCAAGGATGGATGGAGCCAAGAGGATCTAATCAACCCTTTAGGCAGCAACACCCTCCGAGATATCCTGGACAAAGACCATTCCACTGTGCATACCCAGCTGAAAGATATGGTGGACAACCTTGTAACTACCAACAAGCCCCACCCCGTGCATATAAACCATCCTTTCAACATAACCTCGAACCACCACACTCACAAGCTTCTCTTCACCATTCGCCACCATATGATCCTTCCTTACCCCAGTACCAATCCAACTACTCCTAATCACCACCACTTTTCTATGTATCATGCCTAAGTCCAGCAACTCGAGAAGCAGAGGTTCGCCTAAAAGAAACAGTAAATAAACTTCAAACAACCATTCGACAACTGGAGCAAACAATAATTCAATGGGTTTCTAGGCGCTCAAATACACAAGGATCAGCCACAGCCCCATGTGAACAATCTAACGAAGAGCGTAGCATGAAGGAGATACCAGAAACTCCAGTGGACAAGACAGAGCATGAATTTGTACTAGAACAAGTAGAAGAAGCTGTCATTGTTCCAGAAGAAGAGTTAGTTGAAGATCTAGGAGATGCTGAACCTCCATGGGAATCCAGAACTGAGGAGAACTCCGTCAAGGACGTCGCAGTTGATGCTAAGGAGGATAGTACACAACCCCCAAGGCAAGTCGTTTATGAAGAATCAGACGGAATAATCCAAGAAGCAATTTCCATTGATAGTGATAGTCACAAGTCTAGCTCTCCTAGTAATGAACTTGCATCCGCAAGTGAATTCTCTGAGATCGAAGAATCTTCCCCAGATGAATACGAAGATGATGCAGAGGTAGATTTCTCTCAACCTCCAATCTATGACTCAAGTGATGAGGAAGACATAGAAGACTTTGACTAGGACACAGATACAATTGTAGAACCTTGCAAGGAAGTGGAGGAATTCACAGAAGAGCACAAGGGAGTAGAACTTACAGAACCACCGGAAACACCTATCCCAAGGCCATTACCACCTAATACAAGCTTCAAGTGGGTACAATCCTTAACCTATAACTTTACTTATTCACTTGAATATGGTTTGCTTGAAACAGATGGCCAGCTTAGAGCTCTTTGCGGCTTTAAGAGTAAGAGGGAAATGGCTCGTACTCAGAGTTGGTGCACAAGGTTCAATAAGGTTCCACGCTTTACCTCGAAGTACATGGATTGGTATCATGCTCAATTGCATGGATCACAGAGAACGTTTGGTAACCATGGTGAGATTCTACTTTTTAAACCGCCCGGATAGAAACATATAGATCAAGACGGAGGCAGATTTAATAGCAAAGCTTGGGATCCTGGAATATATTCTGACATTCGTCACCCCGGGAGCCTGAAATTTTGTCTGAAGCTACTCAGAAGCTTTACATGCCTAGTATGGGACCCCGGAGGCTATTGGCATTCCAAGCACTGGTGGAGATTTTAGGACGAATTTAAACATAAGCCGCCATAGCAGGAAGCTCATACAATGTCCAACTTAAGGACTTTAACTAAAAGTGCTTGGTGGGAGACAACCCACCATGGTATGATTGTTCCTTTTTCATTTTTATTTAGTTTTATTTGTTTTTGAGTTTCATTTTATTTTATTATATTGAACCTGGAGTTTTGCATCGCATTCATATTAACACTGCATTCTGCATTTTTTTTAGTTATTGAAAAAAAAACGCCATGCGACGTGACCGCATCAGCGACGCGTCCGCGTCGCAAGGAGAGGGGAGAAAATAAAAACGAACAGAGAGTTACGCTGGAGCGTGGCTGGAGGCGTGCCAATGACACAAATCACCCCACGCGACCGCGTCGCCGACACGACTGCGTTATATGGGAGTAATGGCCTCCCACGCGACCGCGTGCCCCATGCGGCCGCGTGACCAGGATTTCGACGTAAAAAGGTGTATGGCCGAAAGTTGAGCTGGAATTGGGCGGGACTCGTGCTGGAAGCCCAAGCCCTCCCACGCGAACGCGTGCCCCACGCGTCCGCGTCAGATTGGAAATAAGGCCACTCACGCGATCGCATGCCTCACACGATCGCGTCACCCAATATTTGGCAATTAATAATTTTTGAACAGAGAGTTGTGCGAGAGCGAGGCTGTCCTCGTGCCAGTAGCATAAAACGGGTCACGCGACCGCATGACCGATGCGACCGCGTCAATCAGTATAAGCGCAAGTCGCGCGACTGCGTGCCCCACGCGACCGCGTCGCTTGCGCCACACAGCTTATCCTAATTTGCCAAATATCTTATCTTTTCTTCTACAAACCTAATTTTTTCCTCCCTCCTTTCTTACTTATTTCTTCTTCCCTTCCTTCCCTTCTCATTATTCTTCTCTTTTATTTTATTTTATTTGCATACTTTCATTCATTGCATATTTTATTTTTCTAAATTTACTATTTTACCATTGGTGTTCAAATGTTCTTATTCAACTGTTATTTCTTTTCTGGTATTATCTTGGTGCTTATGACTTGTTTTATTCTGGTTAGGTAATATTATTTAAATCAATGCCAATCTTTTATACCTGTATTACTTTTGTATTGATTTTTAATTTATATTATCTTTCCTTCCCCACTCTCTTCCCCATTGTTGCATATTCTGCACCACTGGTATGCCATGGCTTCTATTGTTTTCTTACATGTTGTAGCTACCATGTAAATGAGACCCTTTTCATTTGGCATTAACCCAACCATACTTCATTTATTTTCTTATCTCTATTATTGGGTTACCTTTCTTCCCTTTTTCTTTCAGGATGGCCACCAGGAAGAGAACCGGAAGACGTTTACATGGGGAGACAGACAAGTCCATCTGCACAATCCTTAGAGAAAAGCAACAGTTGAAACAACCCGTCCACCTGCACATCTTAGCATGCACTGAGGACGGTGCAATCTTTAAGTGTGGGGAGGTCGATACCGATCTCCATGGGTTAGTACATCCCTGTCTCAACACCAATGTTTTAATTTTCTTCATTAAATTAGTTGTTGTATTTGCATATTTATTTGATTTTATGCATTTAGTTACTGCTTGGTTAAAATAATAAGTTTCTTTTTAAGACCCTATCTTTGAAAATTTTCACTAATTTAAATTAAAAAAAAAATTTATTAAAACTTGTTTGAAGTTGTATTTGGAATATGGTTTTTGAGTTAAAGAACACACAACCTGTGAGATTTGAGCTTATTTATATGGTTACATTATTTAACCATAAATATATTATTCATGTGTGTTTTCTTTTTTATAATTGTAATCTATATTTTGTTCCAATCTATATGTCCATTATTTAGTGTATTTATATGCTTGCATATAATTGAGGCCATTGTTTGATTTTAGCTCACTTATCCCAAATAAGCCTACCCTTTAAATCACCCTTGTCAGCCACTTTGAGCCTTTTAATCCCCATTTATTCTATACTTTACCACATCACTAGCCTTAAGCAGAAAAATAAATTAAAAACCCCAATTGAATCTTTGGTTAGTTTAAGATAGAGATTGTGCATCAACTAAGTGTGGGAAAATTGTGGGAACATGGGTTAATAAGGGAATGTATCATGTTTCTAATTTATTTGAATATTGGGAATTTAGGAACCTACTCATGAAAAATTAAAATAGAAAAATAATAGAAAATCCATGTGCATTGATAAGTTATGTTTATTTCTCTACAAAAAAAAAAGAGAAAAAGAAAAAAAAAATATATATATATATAATATAAGTAAATAAATAAGGGGACAAAATTACCCCAATATTAAGTTTAATAAAAGATCAATGCACATGTGATAAAAATCAAAGAAAATTTGGTACATGAGTATGGGAATTATACAAAAGTGGGAATTATGGGTAGCCAGGCATGAATTTAAAAGTATATAGAGTATATGTATATTAGGTGAGAGCTTAGGTTAATTAAAGATTCATATTATAGCTCACTTGGCCATACATATATCCTTACCCTTACCTTAGCCCCATTACAACCTTGAAAAGACCTCATGATGTTTGCATTGGTACATTAAATATTTGTTGATTGGTTAGATGAAGAACAAAGTTTTAGAAAGCATGATTAGAGAAGACTAGAGTGAATTACCCTATACACTTGAGAGATTAGAGTGATATACACTTCCAGTGAGGGTTCAATGCTTGATTCTATGTTTCCTGCTTTCATGAGCTATCTTCTTAAAAGTTTACTTGCTTTTTATTGTACGATTTGAATTAGTGAAATCTGATTTATGTTTGTCTTGAAGATCTTATTTACTTTTGACCAAGTAGGTAGACTCATTTAGGTAGATACATTTAGAATAGGTTGCATTGCATAACATTCCACCACTTTAACCTTACCTTATTCTTTACCTTGGATTTAGCATGAGGACATGCTATTGTTTAAGTGTGGGGAGGTTGATAAACCTATATTTCATGAGTTATTTTGTGCTTAGTTTGAGTGATTTATTCAATCCTTCACCCACTTATTCATATTATTTGCATGGTTTTACTTTTCCTTCCTTATTATGTGATGTATGTGAAAAACATGTTTCCTAAGCTTTAAAATTAATTATTTTAATTACCTTTACTTCCATTCGATGCCGTGATTAGTGTGTTAAGTAGTTTTAGATTTTCTAAGGCAGAATGACTTAAAGGATGAAAAAGGAAACGTACAAAAATGGAAGGAAAGTGCGAAACGGAGTTTTGAAGAAACTGGCATCCACGCGATCGCATGGACGACGCGATCGCGTGCCAGGCGCGAAGAAGCAGCGACGCGGCCGCATGACTGACGCGGCTGCGCGACTTGAGCATAGCGCATTCGATGTGGACGCGTGACCGACGCGACCGCGCCACAAGGAAAACTCCAGATGACACGACCGCGTGACCCACGCGGACGCGTGACAGAGGCCACATATCAGAATTTACAGAATGCGCCCCCAGCGATTTCTGAAGCCCTTTTGGCCCAGATCCAGGTACAGAACACACAGACTAGAGGCTATAAAGTGGGGGAATGCATCCATTCAAGGGGGAGCTCGCATTTTTACTACTTTCCATGATTTAGATTTAGTTTGAGAGAGGTTCTCTCCTCTCTCTCTTAGGATTAGGATTTAGGACTTCTCTTAGTTTTTAAGAGTGACTCTCGATCCAGGTTTTATGTTTCTTGTTTTAAGCTTCCCTTTTCACTTTTATTTAATTATTCCAGCACTTGAATTGATTATTTAATTTTATAATTTAATTTATGAATTATTCCATGTTACAGATTGTTATTTGAATTAATGATACTTGAGGTATTTCAGTTATTGATTGCTTTCTCTTTAATTTGTGTTACCATTGTTTCCAATCTGAAGATATTCTATTCCAACAATTTACTTTTTCCCTTTTTGGTCTTGGTTAAGAAATCAGTAACTCAACAGTTATCAAACTCAACATAATTAATAATCGTTATCTTGCTAATTGAACTGAACTTCAATAATCCTAACTTTTTCTTAGGAAATAAATAGGATTCGAAGGTCAAACTAATTAGTCCTTTGACTTTCCTTTACTTTAGTAAAGGTTAACTAAGTGGAATTTAGATTCAACTTTCATTATTGTTGAGGGAGATAACCAAGTTGGACTTCCAATTACTTTTACCTTGCCAGAAGTTTGCTTTACAGTATTTATTTATTTTAATTGCCATCTACTTTACTTGTCATTCAAATCACTTGCTTCTCACCTTCTAAACCCCGATTACAACCTTTATAGCCAATAATAAGAACATACTTCCTTGCAGTTCCTTGAGAAGACGACCCGAGGTTTGAATACTCGGTTATTAATTTCAAAGGGGTTTGTTACTTGTGACAACCAAAACATTTGTATGAAAGAACTTTTGAAGGTTTAGGAACTATACTTGCAACGAGGATTTATCCGCAAATTTCTAGACCACGCAAAAGTTCTCTCATCATAAGGCCTGTCATCTGCCCGTGGAACTGGAATACAAAGCCTACTAGGCAACCAGATTCCTAAACTTTGATGCCAAATTAGCTGGAGAAAAAAGATTGCTCCAGCTGAATGAGCTAGAGGAATTCAGACTCGCTGCTTTTGAAAATGCCAAGCTTTACAAAGAGAAAGCAAAAAGATGGCATGACAGAAAGCTGTCATCTAGAGTCTTTGAACCAGGACAGAAGGTTCTGCTGTTTAACTCTAGGCTCAGGCTATTCTCAGGAAAACTAAAATCCCAGTGGAGAGGACCATATGTGATTACAAGTGTGTCACCATATGGCTCTGTAGAGCTTCAAGACATTGATTCTAATAAGAAGTTCATTGTTAATGGACAGAGAATCAAACATTATCTTGAAGGCAATGTTGAACAAGAATGCTCAAAGCTGAGGCTAGATTAAAAAGCTCAGCAAGGTCCAGCTAAAGACAACAAAGAAGCGCTTGTTGGGAGGCAACCCAGTCATTAGCAAAACTCTTTCTGTTATTTTATTTTATTCTATTCTTCATTTTACTTATTTTTAAAAAAAGCATATAAGGTCAATATTAACAAGGTAAAGAATCAATTGCATAAGTTCACAGGGCTACAGAAGGATTCAGAGCACAAAATAGGAAAAAGGAGCTCACTGGCAAGAAAACGCCAGTAAGAGGCACAATTGGGAGTTAAACACGCAAAAGGAGCATCTAATGGGCGTTTAACACCAGTAGAGATAGCCATCTGGGCGTTCAGAAAAACACCCAGTGACAAAGGAGTTTCTGGCGTTTAACGCCAGCTGGAAGCAACAGCTGGGCGTTAAACGCCCAAACCAAGCACCAAGTGGGCGTTAAACGCCCAAAACATGCAGCAGTTGGGCGTTTAACGCCAGGATTGTGGGGGAGTAGGCAATTTCGTTTTCAATTCAATTTTTTTTTCATTTTTTATGTTTCAATTCATGATTTTTTTGCACAAACATGTTACAAATCCTAATTTTTCAAATCCTTTTTCAAAAGATATCAAATGTATCTTAATTCATAAACCCTTTTTTTTAATCCTCTTCAAATTATTTTCAAATCCTTTTTCAAAACAAATCTATCTCTTTTCCTTCTACAATCTTTTCAACTCATCAATATCTTTTCCAAATCTTCACAACATCTTTTTCAAAACAAAGTTATCTTTTTCAAATATCTTCCATATTATTCATATCTTTTAAATTTTAAAGTGCATCCTTTTCCTATCATACTTATCTTTTACAAATCATATCTTTTATGATATCTTCTTCAAAATTTTCGAAAACCCACCCCCCTTCCCATTAAATCCTAGTTCAGCCTCCCCCCCACCTCCACAATTCGGACTTGGCTCTCCTTATATCCCTCTCCTTTCTTTTCTTTTGCTTGAGGACAAGCAAACCTCTAAGTTTGGTGTGTTTATCCATGATCACTAAGCCAATACCCACTAAGATCATGGCTCCTAAGGGAAAACAAACCAACTTAAGAGGCAAGAAAGAGAATATTCTAAAACCACTTTGGAATCAAGGGAAGTTCTTAACCAAAGAACATTCAGACCATTACTACAAAATAATAGGTCTAAGGTCAGTGATCCTGGAAGTTAAATTCGATCTGAAAGAAGACGAATATCCGGAGATTCAAGAGCAAATTCGAAACAGGAGCTGGGAAGTCCTAGCTAATCCTGAAACAAAGGTGGGAAGAAACATGGTTCACGAATTCTACGCAAATCTGTGGCAAACGGACAGGCAGAGAATATCGGGAACCGCATTCTATGACTATAGAACTCTGGTCAGAGGGAAGATTGTTCACACCCACCCTGATAAAATAAGGGAGATCTTCAAGCTGCCTCAACTGCAAGATGACCCAGACTCCTTTAATAGGAGAATGATGAGATCAAACATGAACTTAGACAAAATCCTAGAGGACATATGTCTCCCTGGAGCTAAATGGACAACCAACATAAAGGGTGCCCCGAACCAACTCAAAAGAGGAGATCTCAAACCAGTCGCCAGAGGCTGGCTGGACTTCATTGGGCGCTCTATATTGCCCACTAGCAACCGCTCTGAAGTCACCATCAGAAGAGCCGTAATAATTCATTGCATTATGCTAGAAAAAAAAGTGGAAGTTCATCAGCTGATTACTTGTGAGCCTTACAAAATTGCAAACAAGAACTCCAAAGATGCCAGATTGGCTTATCCAAGCTTGGTCTCTCTGTTATGTAAAGATGCTGGGATAAAAATGGGAGTAGATGAGTACATACCAGTTGAACTACCAATCACCAAAAAGTCTATGGAAGGACAACAAGTGCAGGACGAACCCATCAAGAGGAGAGCACAGGAGTTCCTCCCGGAAATCCCTCAAATTGAATACTGGGAGCGCCTAGAAGCATCTGTCACCAAGTTGCAAGAAGCTGTGGATCAACTGAAGGAAGAACAGCAAAATCAAAACAGCATGCTCTGCAAACTGCTTAGAGAACAAAAAGAGCAAGGGCGTGAACTGAACGAACTGAAGCGCCAGAAGCTATCTCTTGAAGGGCCAAGCACTCCACAGACTAAAGAGGCATCCACCTCCTAAATTCAAGTTGTTGAGTTCTAATCTTAGCCTTAACTCTGTGATAATTGTTCTTATTAGAAATTTACCTTAGAAGTTATATATGAGTAGTAGTAATTAATATCTCTATTTTGATTTTATCTCCAATTAAGCTATAATTTATTTTTCTCATCATCATCAAATATGAATAAAATAGCAGAATTCTTTTAGAATAAGGAGGCAATATTTTTTTTCGAGTTCTTAATAGGAAAATTCTAATTATCTATATGTGGTGGCAATGCTTTTTGTCTTCTGAATGAATGCCTGAACAGTGCATGTTTTTTATATTGAATTTTATGAATGTTAAAATTGTTGGCTCCTGAAAGAATGATGAACAAGAAAAATGTTATTGATGATCTGAAAAATCATGAAATTGATTCTTGAAGCAAGAAAAAGCAGCAAAAAAAAAAGAGAGAGAGAAAAAGAAAAAGAAGAAGGAGCAGTAGAAAAAGCCAGTAGCCCTTAAAACCAAAAGGCAAGGGTAAAAAGGATCCAAGGCTTTAAGCATTAATGGATAAGAGGGTCTAAAAGGAATAAAATCTGGGCCTAAGCGGCTAAACTAAGTTGTCCCTAACCATGTGCGTATGGCGTGAAAGTGTTAAGTGAAAACTTGAGACTGAGCGGTTAAAGTCGAGGTCCAAAGCAAAAACAGAGTGTGCTTAAGAACTTTGGACCTCTAATTACAGACTTTATCAAAGCTAAGTCACAATCTAAAAAGGTTCACCCAGTTATGTGTCTGTGGCATTTATGTATCCGGTGGTAATACTGGAAAACAAAGTGCTTAGGGCCACGGCCAAGACTCATAAAATAGCTGTGTTCAAGAATCAACATACCAAACTAGGAGAATCAATAATACTATCTGAATTCTGAGTTCCTATGGATGCCAATCATTCTAAATTTCAAAGGATAAAGTGAAATGCCAAAAGTGTTTGGAAGCAAAAAGCTACCAGTCCCGCTCATTTGATTAGAATCTGAGCATCACTTAAAACTCTGAGATATTATTTCTTCTTGATTTCTTTTCATCCTATTTTATTTGTCTAGTTGCATGGGGACAAGCAACAGTTTAAGTTTGGTGTTGTGATGAGCGGATATTTTATACGCTTTTTGAGGGTAATTTCATGTAGTTTTTAGTATATTTTAGTTAGTTTTTAGTATATTTTTATTAGTTTCTAGGCAAAATTCATATTTCTAGACTTTACTATGAGCTTGTGTATTTTTCTATGATTCCAGGTATTTTCTGGCTGAAATTGAGAGAACTGAGCAAAAGTCTGATTCAGGCTGAAAAAGGACTGCAGATGTTGTTGGATTCTGACTTTCCTGCACTCGAAATGGATTTTCTGGAGTTACAGGAGTCCAAATGGCACACTCTCAATTGCGTTGGAAAGTAAACATCCAAGGCTTTCCAGCAATATATAATAGTCCATACTTTGCTCAAGGATAAATGACGTAAACTGGCGTTCAACGCCAGTTCCATGTAGCTTTCGGGTGTTAAACGCTAGAAACAGGTTACAAGTTGGAGTTAAACGCCAGAAACAGGTTACAACCTGGCGTTTAACTCTGAAAAAAGCCTAGGCATATGTAAAGCTCAAGTCTCAGTCCCAGTACACACCAAGTGGGCCCCAGAAGTGGATTTCTGCACTATCTATCTTAGTTTACTCATTTTCTGTAAAACTAGGTTACTAGTTTAGTATTTAAACAACTTTTTAGAGATTCATTTTGTACCTCATGACATTTTTAGATCTGAACTTTGTACTCTTTGATGGCATGAGTCTCTAAACTCCATTGTTGGGGGTGAGGAGCTCTACTTTGTCTCGATGAATTAATGCAATTATTTCTGTTTTCTATTCAAACACGCTTGTTCTTATCTAAGATGTTCATTCGCACTTCAATATGATGAATGTGATGATCCGTGACACTCATCACCATTCTCAACCTATGAACGCGTGACTGACAACCACCTCCGTTCTACCTTTGATTAAATGAGTATCTCTTGGATTCCTTAATCAGAATCTTTGTGGTATAAGCTAGAATCCATTGGCAGCATTCTTGAGAATCCGGAAAGTCTAAACCTTGTCTGTGGTATTTCGAGTAGGATTCAGGGATTGAATGATTGTGATGAGCTTCAAACTCACAAGGGTTGGGCGTAGTGACAGACGCAAAAGGATCAATGGATCCTATTCCAGCATGAGTGAGAACCGACAAATGATTAGCCGTGTGGTGACAGCGCACCTGGACCATTTTCACTGAGAGGACGGATGGTAGCCATTGACAACGGTGATCCACTAACACACAGCTTGCCATAGGAGGAACCTTGCGTGCGTGAAGAAGAAGACAAGGAGAAAGCAGAGATTCAGAAGACAAAGCATCTCCAAAACTCCAACATATTCTCCATTACTGCATAACAAGTATTTAATTCATGCTCTTTTATTTTCCACAATCCAAACTGATAATTATAATTGATATCCTGACTAAGAATTACAAGATAACCATAGATTGCTTCAAGCCAACAATCTCCGTGGGATTCGACCCTTACTCACGTAAGGTATTACTTGGATGACCCAGTGCACTTGCTGGTTAGTGGTACGAGTTGTGAAAAGTGTGATTCACATTTCGTGCACCAATAACAATTATCAATCACGATGAGTTTGACAACTCAAGAGTTACCAATTAATCAACCAAAGCCAAAAGGGAAAATTCTAAATTATTTATATCATAAATAAAAGAAACAAATCATAGATCTGAAAATACCTCAAATTATATTAAATAGAATATCCAAATCTAACATGGAAAAGTTCATAAATTAAATTGGAAAAATAAATAAAAGAAACATTGAACCTGTAATGAAGATAAGCAGTCCTAAAATTGAGAGAAATCCTAATCTTAATCCTAAGACCTAAGAGAGAGGAGAGGACCTCTCTCTCTAAAAACTACATCTAAATCATGAAAAGTGAATAATTGTCGACCTCCTTATGAATGGATGCATTCCCCCACTTTATAACCTTTAATCTGTGCTTTCTGTACTTGGATCTGGGCCAAAAAGGGCTTCAGAAATTGCTGGAAGCATTTTCTGCAGTTTCTGGTGCGTGGCGTCTGTCACGCGTCCGCGTGGGTCACGCGGTCGCGTCATCTGGAGTTTTCCTTATCACGCGTTCGCTTCGGTCACGCGTACGCGTCATCTGTGTTCTGCTCAAGGCACGCGTCCACGTCAGTCACGCTTCGCGTCACTGCCTTTTCGCGCTAGGCATGCGGCTGCGTCGTCCATGCATTCGCACCGCTGCCAGTTTCTTCAAAAACTCCATTTTGTGCTTTCCTTCCGTTTTTGTATGTTTCCTTTCCATCCTTTAAATCATTCCTGCCTTAGGAGATCTAAAAATACTCGACACACAAATCACGGCATCGAATGGTAATAAAAGGTAATTAACATAATTATTTTTAAAGCATAGGAAACATGTTTTTCACATATATCACATAATAAGGAAGGGAAAGTAAAACCATGCAATTTCACATGAATAAGTGGGTGAAGGGTTGAATAAATCACTTAAATTGAGCACAAAATATATCATAAAATATGGCTTTATCAACCTCCCCACACTTAAACAATAGCATGTCCTCATGCTAAATCCAAGGTGAAGAGTAAGGTAAGGTTAAAGTGGTGAAATCTCATGCAATGAAATCTATTCTAAATGCAACTACCTAAATGAGTCATGCAATTCTAATTGTTATTCACTTGTATATAAAGCTTACATGTAGTTAAATTAATTCGTATCCCCAAGGAATCATATATGCATAGCCAAACCTTAGATAATGTTGAAGAACTTTTACAATTGAGATGGGTAAAAATATTTCATAAACTTGCAAGACAATTAACAATTTAAGCAGAGATATGTGGTGATGAGCTATTGAACCCTCACTGGATTTTGTGTTTACTCTCTAGTCACTCAGTGTTTATTGGGTTAATCACTCTATTATTTTTCTATCCTTACTTTCTATAACTTTGTTCTTCATCTAACCAATCAACAATTATAGAATACAGACATACAAAAATCATGAGGTCTTATTCAAGGTTGTAACAGGACCAAGGTAAAGGTAAGGGTGTATGTATAAGGCTAAGTGAGCTAATAAGCGAATCCTTGATTAGTCTAAGATCTCACCTAACATACATACTTTATAAATCAAAGTTTCTTAACCTATTTGCCCAAATTTTCCCTTTTTGTATTGCAAACTCATGTATTAAATTTAATTTTGTCCCATGTGCATTGATTCTTTTTATTTTGCATTTGGGGAATTTTTGTATCCCCTTATTTAAATACTGGAAATTTTTTTTTTCAATCAATGCACATGGTAATTCAATTGTTTTGATTTCACATGAGCATGCTTCCCAAATTTTTATTTTGAAACATCTTATTTTTTTAAATTCCTACTTTGTTTCTATCATCCCATGTTCCCATAAAATTTCCCACACTTAAACAATACACAATTTCTATCTTAAGCTAACCAAAGATTCAACTTGGGATTCATATTTTGTTTTTTTGCTTAAGGCTAGTAATGTGGTTATAGAACAAGAGGGGATTAAAAGGCTCAAGAGGGCTAACAAGGGTGATGCAAAAGGTAGGCTAATTTGGGATAAGTGAGAAAAAATTCAAATAATGGCCTCAATCATTTCTTTGGTATGTATCTATATTCTATAATTGGACATATAGATTAAAACAAAGTAAAGAACATCAGAATAAAAAAGAAGGGTAAAACACACAGGAATAAAATTTATGGTTTGAATGTAACCATACAATTAAGCTCAAAACTCATAGGCTGTGTGTTCTCCAGCTCGAAAATCATATATCAGTTATACATGTCATGCAAGTAAAAATTAAGAGTTCTCATTATTCTCAATGTAAATTTTAGGGTGGCCCTTAAAATCTTAGTGTTGTTCCTTGATGAAATGTTGTTAACTAACTAACATGTAATGCTATATATACAAGGTGTGTAGATTGTTTTAATTTACTAAAGTTTCTGGTTTACTCCTTTAATTTTCATTTAAATCAAACTATTATATGCTAAAAGGGTAAATTATACTAATGAATCCACATATTCTATAATTAATAAGTTTAGAATTGCAAACTAAACTAAATGGCTAAAATATGAACTAAAGTGCAAAATGCAGAAAATAGGGTAGAAATACAGCAAAAGAACAATGTATAAGTACTGAAAAATAAAAATACAGGAAAATAACAAAATAAGATAAAAGAGTCTGTAGTGGTTCACCAAAAATAAGTACGCCAGGGATGGCGACCTCCCCACACTTAAAGTAAAGCATCGTCCTCGATGCTCACTCAAACTGGGTGTGAAGGAGTATCATCACTGGAAGGATGGGCTGCTGGAGTCTCGGTGGTGGCCTGAAGGTCTGCAGACTGGATGAGGGTAGGAGGATCTGTCTGCTGCAGTGGAGGTGCTGACTGGAGAGGGATCTCTGGGTCTGCGGCCTGAATCTGATGTGGCTCCTCCTGCTGTGGTGTAGCCTGCTCTGGTCCTGCCTGCTCAGCCTCTCTCTATGCATGTGTCTCATCCTCATGCTCGTCCGCCTCCTCCTCAGATGGCTCTAATGGTGTGTTAGGCTCGGAGGGGATGTCGCCGCCAGATCGGATCATCAACTTGAGGTGCTCATAGCGTCGCTTGTTGCGACGCTCAGATCTCTCATATCGCCGCTGGTTGCGGCACTCCATCTGGTCCAGCTGCTGAAATAAGCGGTGCACAAGGTGATAAACAGGCTCTGAGGCAGGTGGAGGTGCAGTGGTGGTAGCTGGGGCAGTAGTAGATGAAGAAGGGACAGCTGAAGGTGTAGCTGTCTCATTAGAAGCGGTGAGGAATGGGGGTTTGTAACCCAAAGCCTGAAACTTCCTGCTGTGGGGGATAATCTTCTTGCAGTCTGCAGCAGGTGGCTTCTCATCAACAAGCTCCCAAGGCACATCAGCTCGACGGCCGAGCTGAGTAATCAGATATAGGAAAGGGAGAGTGCCTCTGACATGGACCCTGGCCATGTAATACCGGATGAATCGTGGAAGATATAGGTCCTTACCCTCCATCACACACCATAGGAAGGTGATCATAGCAGCAGGCAGCTCCATCTCATGAGTGCTTGGCATAACAAAGTTGCTCAGGATCTGGTGCCAGAGCCGAGCCTCATCATTCAGATACATCAGCTTGATTCCCTTAGGCATTGTTGTGTTCTTTCCCATGACCCAGGGGATAGTAGGATCAAGGGCTATCCTCTGCTTGACAGCATCACAGTCAAATCTCAGAAAGTGCATGTCCTCTTCAGCCTTTTGGTAACCGTCAGGCTGATCTGACTTAGGCTGAAGCTGCAGAATATCCTCAATGGCTTCTTCAATTACCAATATCTGTTTCCCTCTGAGGTGTACTGCATCCAGGGTAGTCTTGAAATAGTTGTAGTAAAACTCTCTTACCCAGGAAGCATTGACCTCTGTCAAGTTTCTCTCCAAGAAGAACCAGATACAGGTTCCTGGAATTTTCAGAGTTCTCTCCAGGTACAGGTTCCTGGAGGTGGCAAACACTGGATACTTCAACTCACAGTATCTATTTGCAAATTTGACCGGATCATTGGCAGTGAGGAGCTGGTCAGCCTTCTCCTGCGGGGTAAAGTGCTTTTTCCGCCAGGAGTCATCATGCATAATGTCCAGGATAGACATAGAGGATTCGCCTCTTTTCCTTTTGCCAGTGGTGGCCTTACCTTTTCCTTTTCGTTGAGGGTCGAACATCCTGAAAAGTAGAAATTCCAGGATACAAATGAAGAACAAAGCAGAAAAACAAGTAGGCAAATAGAATAATAGCAATATAAGCACATAGTGGCAAAAGAGCAGTAGAATAATGAAATGGGTTAAATAAATGTACATTTTGGATTGTTTCGGAGTTAAAAATCTGAGATGAGAAATCACAATCCAAAATATATTATAAGTAGAATACCTGTTAATTAGGAGAAACAATAATCATGCCATGAGTTAAAAAGTTGAAGGAGTTAGTTAAAAAGAAAAAGGAGAAGTTAGAAAGTTAAAAGTGGTTAAAAGTGAAAAGAGGTTAGAAAGTGGAAAGCAGTGAGTTAGGAGAAAGAAAGTTAAAGTAAGTGGCATGATAAAGGTTTTCTAGGTAACAAGAAATTTGCAAATTTAAAGAATAATCAACTCATATTCAAGCAAGGATAACAGGTTGATGATGATTCATATAGATATAGAAATAGCAAAAATTGAAATCGAATCATCAAAGTGCAATTTATGAACCAGGAAATTGAAAGGAAAAAGAATGTTGGCCCGTGCATTCGTGAATTGGTTTAGTTGTAGCTAAGTAGTGCAAAATTGAAAATTTCCAAAACCAATTCCTAAATGTAAAAATGAAACAATTTACAGAAAATTGGGCAGCATTCTGGCTAAAATTGGATGTTCCCGGGTAATAAACAGCAAGCAGAACAGTTCATATAAGGTAAAATAATGCTGCAAATACACATAAGTAATATGAACATGAAAGAGCAGTGTAACAGCAGCATGAAACAGTAAAGAACAACATATGAACAGTATTAACATCACAGCCAGACCAAAATTGCAGAATAGGTAAAACAAGCAACAAGTACGGCATAATTAGTAGGCCTAAATCCACTAACCACATCCTAGCTACCTAACCACCTAGAATCCACTACAAACATGCATCTCTAACTAGCCTAATTTTGAACATAAACCGAAAAATATGCAATGATGCCAAGCAGTGACGGACCCAGAAAATTTTAAGAGTGGGGGCAAAAAATATATATACTAAAATAAATTTTGTTAAATATTATTAATTATATAGAGATATAAAAATTAAAGAGTTAGTGAACACTTTCATTCTTAAAATACTATTCATTATATATAATTTATAAAAAAATATTTTTTATTTCTAAAACTTGAACTTAAAATATTTTAATTAAATTATAAATACCTTATTATCCTAACTAATTTTTTATACACATTTAATAATAAAAGACTAAATTAATTAGTATATTAGCGCTTAATAATACACTAATATTTATAATTTGAAACTAGAATTATATATAAATACTAAAAAAATTAAATCTGTATACGAAAAGTATGTTTATATAAAATAACAAAAGCATAATTTACAATTTTTTCTCTCTTTCTTTTTAAAATAATTAAATTTGTTATATTTTTTAATTTAATTTTGATATAATGTTAGATGAAAGATTTTATACATCGGTTTAATTATGTATTGTAATTAAAATATTTTTCTATTACTATTTCTAAAAATAAAAAATATATTCTAAATTAGTAAATTAATCAATTTATTTTAAAATTTTATACGCAATATAGGTACATATAATAGAACAAAAGATAAAAAATAGGTAATAAAAATGAATAAATCGAAAATAAAATAAAATATATAAAGTCACGAAGAAAATAAAATATTAGATTAATACCTAAACTACACTTGTTTGAATTAAAATTTGCAATTGAAAATATCAAAAAGAGAAACAATTAAATTGAAATATACATAGGGTCATGGAGAACCTATGATGCACGGACACTAACACGGACACGGGATACGACACGGGACACGCCGACATGCGAATTTTAAAATCTTACCTGACACGGGGACACGTATACATATAAAATATAAAGTAGTTTTTAGATAAATCGTAATGATATTTTGATATTCTATTGATATTAAAATATAAATTAAAATTTTTAATTATTTTTAATGTCTTATTTTAATTATATCAAGTATTTAAAATATTTTTTTATTTTAATAAATAATAATATATTATATCTAAATTTATTTTAAGAATATATGTTAAGAATAAGACTGGACACGCTGACACGTGACGGTATTTAGGCGTGTTCAGGTGTGTCTGGAGCAGGTGTGTCTGGAGAAGAATTTTTTATTTTTTATTAAGACACGGTTGGACACAGCAGATACGCGTGTCGGTGAGTGTCGTGTCCGAAATGTGTCTGACACGCGGACACGGCAACTCAGCGAAGTGTCCGTACTTCATAGTGGAGAACTATATAAAAAACATAAAAAATTTAAAATTTATTTTTTGATGAAGAGAAGATGACCACTAGATAAGGAATAGAAAAAAAAGTTGAAAATATAAAAATAAAAAGAGGGTTTAAGGGAATAAAGGAGTGACGACACAAGAATTAAATTTGATTAGGTTAAATAATAATTAAAATGATAGAGAAATAAAAAAAATGAATTTGAAACTTTAGCTAATTGAGTTTAATTTATTTATAGTGGGGTCATTTAAAATTTGAAATGGGGGCATATTATATATAACTATATTTTAAAAAAAAAAATTAAAACACTGTGGGGGCAAGTGCCCCCTCTTCTTTACTACTGGGTCCGTCCCTGATGCCAAGGCATCTTAGGCTAGTTTCACTAGCATTTTTTATGTTATTTTTAGTTGTTTTATGCATTTTCTTGAGCCTTAAGTAATCATTTGGGCCAAATAGTCATGCTTGTCTTAAATCATTCAAACATGAAGATTTTTATGCAAATTCCATGAGTTTTTAGTTATATTCCTTGAATGCTATGAATGGAAGAATTCTCATGAATTTTAGCAAGACTTTGATGCAACTGTTTGGATGATTTCAGGGAAGAAGAGGCTAGGCAAGGAAGCAACAAAATCAATAAAGGAAGCTTGAATATCACATGTGGAGTTTAAGTTCCAGTTTAAGCCTAAACTGGAGCTTAAACGCCAAAAATCATGAAGGATAAGAAATGCTGGAATTGAAGTTTAACCTCCAGTTTGACCTCAAACTGGAGGTTAAACGCCAGAATGAAAAACCTCACTAAAGAAGCATTCCACGTTTAACCTCCAGTTTGACCTCAAACTGGAGGTTAAACGCCAGAATGATAATGCCACCCAGGGAGGAGTTCCACGTTTAACCTCCAGTTTGACCTCAAACTGGAGGTTAAACGCCAGAACCAGGAAGAGTACCAGGGAGCCATTCCACGTTTAACCTCCAGTTTGACCTCAAACTGAAGGTTAAACGTGTTCGACACCTCCAGGGCTACCATTCTAAGCATTCCACGTTTAACCTCCAGTTTGACCTCAAACTGGAGGTTAAACGTGTTCGACCTCCAGGGCTGCCCTTCCTTTATCCACGTTTAAGCTTCAGTTTAACCTTAAACTGAAGCTTAAACGTGTTATATGGAACAGCTTGACCATGCCTTCTTCAAACATAAATAACTTGAGCTACAAAACTCCAAATGAGGTGATTCAAAATGCATTGGAAAGAAGACATCTAGAGCTTTCCAAGCATATATGGCATGCATGGTAGATACTAAAAATTGAGGGTGAAAACAGCCCCGTAATGTGCATAGAAGAGCATAGTACCAACATGCAATCAGGCCAGCTGACCTCTTCACCTTCCATGGAGTATAACTCGAGTTGTAGAGATCCAATTGAGGTGCTTCCAGTTGCGTTAGAAAGCTGACATCCATAGCTTTCCAACGAGGTATAATAGTCTATATTTGGCATCAAATTGGCAAGGTTGACAAGAGAACAAAGTGACGACTCAAGAAAGGGGGTGCAACATTTGAGTGTAGTTTAATGGATCATTATCCTTTTTGGATCAATTATGTCACTCAGCCCTTCAAGCAAGCAAGGCCCATCAACAACACCAAATCAAGGCCACAAGAATCATCTAGAATAGTTTATTTTCATTTGATTGTAATTTGCTTTGAATTTCATTTTCATTTTGTAATTTAGGGAGCCTATTTAAAGGCCTTAGTTTCTACATTAGAAGGGGGGATTGAAGGGGAATCCAACCCCTGATGGGGACTTTTACTTTCACTTTTAGCTAGTTTTCCTTTTCTTTGTAATTGAATTCAGAGCTATGATTCACTAAACCCCCTTTCATTGGGTTAGGGAGCTCTATTGTAATTCAATGAATCAATAATAGTTTATCTTCTTCTTCAACCTTTTCTCTTGAATTTTGTTAGAAAGCTTCTCGATCTAATTCCATTGAGTAGTTGTCTTGGGAAAGAGACTACTCATACTTGGAATCCTTCGGAGCCTTGGGAAAGGAATGGAGGATTCATGCTAGAGAAGCTTTCTCACAGTGGATTGGATTGGGGTTTGGATGGATATTGTGACATGTAATCCTACCAAATTGTGGTTCATGAAATTGTGTGGTATAATCAGTGATCAAGCATCATCTCTTCTTATGAACATTTAAACCAAGGGATTGGGAATTTGTTTGTTTTTAGAGAGCATTGGTGAGCCAAGGAATTGGGATCCAATCATATAAGATTGCCAAGCAAAATTCAATGAATGCATTGGTTGAGGAAGAGATTTACATGTTTGATTCGGAGATTTCAATATCTCCTAAACCCAATGAATTCCCCATTTCTGATTTCCACTTTCTCTTTACATTCTGCAATTCAATTCTTGCAATCATCCCCATTCCCTTTTAATTTCAGCAATTTACATTCTGCTCTTTAATTCATGCAATTTAAGATTCAGCCATTTAATTTTCTTGTCATTTACTTTTCCCGCCAATTTTACATTCCGCAATTCTCATCTCAAATCTTGATTCCGCTCAACTAGAACACACTTCTAATACGAATTGCTCACTCAACCAATCCTTGTGGGATTCGACCTCACTCTATTGTGAGTTTTTACTTGACGACGATAACCGGTGCACTTACCGGAAGGAATTTTGCCGATCGTGCAATTTCCTAATCGTAGCATAACTAGTTTATGCGCATCAAGTTTATGGCGCCGTTGCCGGGGATTGGTTTTCGATTGACAATTCTCAAATTGGAAGTTAACTAGATTGAGCAATTTTTCTTTTCTTTTTGCAGATTTTAATTTGTTTTCTTTGCTTATTCACTTGTTAGCATACTAACCACCAGCTGTTTGTGATATTGCCTCACTATGGGATTTCCACTATCTTTGGATGAGTATTGTTTGAGACTAAGCACTTTGCAAAAAAAGAAAGGAGTATCCATCATCTTTTGGTCAATCAAAATCCATGAGAAACTCTCCACCACCACAGAATGATTCATGTTATTATGCTCATGGTGGGTGGGAGTATCAGGAACAGGAAACGGGGTACTTCCCAGAGCCACAAAATGGTCCATGTTTTGGTGAATTTGATCACTACTCAAGTTGTGGCTGGGGAGATCAAAACCAAAGAGATTTCACTTATTCACACCCCATTCATCAAGAGCCATCACCTCTGAATTATCCAACCTCACCTCCTAGTTTTACATATCCAAATTCTTCGTCACTTGAGCATTTCTCAGCACAAAATTCCTTCTCAAATTCATACAATTCATTTCACTATCCACAAGACTCATTCCACTACACACAACAGTCATACCACTACCAACACGCCAACCAAAGACTCTATCAACCCACACAAAACACATACTCCCAGCCACCATATCACAGCCAAGATAATCAACCTCATCAACCTAATCCGAACCAACAATTTCAAGATCAATTAAACAGGATGGAAGGAATGCTTGCAACCATGAGTCAAGACATAACCGATTTGAAAGGCTTTAAGGAAGAATTGATATCCAACTTACAAAATCAAGGTGCTGCCATTCAAAAGCTAGAAGCACAAATTGGATATCTATCAAAGCAAATCCCTACCCACAATTCTTCTAGTGATACCATGGCAAACCCAAGGGAGGAATCAGAAGAACAAGAAAGGGAGAAAGTCAAGCAAGGGAGATCACACTCCAATGACACAGAGAGTTGCAAAGAGGAAGGGTTCATTGAACCACAAATTCAGGAAGATTTTGATGAACAGGATACTCCAACTGTCCAACAACAACCAAGTTCTGAGATCAAGGATGTGAAGGCAGTAGAAACAAACACCAAAATGAGGATTGTGACCGAGAAACAAAGGACCATATCCATGAAGAAGAGAAGGTCGAAGAACAATCCAACTCCTGAGCCAACAAGCAAGTTCACTCAAGCCAATCACAAGGGAAAGCTTGCTGGAAAGAAGCATTCACAACAAGGGGCACTAACTAGCTCCTTTATCCACTTGAAGTCATTCCTCTTAACAAACTGGAGGAAGAGGAAGAAAGTCAGGAACAGCATGTCAAGCTAATGACAATAAACAAGCGCTTGTTGGGAGGCAACCCAACCAAAGGTAGTTTTTCTTTTCTAGTTATTTCAATAAAAGAGTTAAGTAGATTTATCTGTATTGCAAGGAGCTAAGTTTGGTGTTGCACACCAAAATAATTCAAGGGTGAATGTGAGATTCTAAGTTTGGTGTTCCACCAAAAACTTCATTAAAAGCTCATTTCTACCTCAGCATGACTAGTCACTAGCTCCAACCAATCAGGGAAACTACTTAACCAATAGTTTAATTTCTAGTTCATAGTTTCTTTTTCTAGTTCATAGTTATTTTCTTAATAAAAGCACATGAGATTTTCTGTATATGATCCAAATTGCTGCATATGGCAAGGAACTAAGTTTGGTGTTCACACACCAATCTAAGTTCAGAGGCCTACAAACATACATGCATGCTAACCAATTCTCAAAGTGCTTGGGGAACAAGCAACTTCTAATAGCTTTGCAGGAAGACAATCAATCTCATGGAAGGAATATACATCATCATCAAAGAGAACACCAAGGCTAGGAAGGATGATGAACAACAAAGAAGATGCTAAAAGGTTGTATTGTCACTTAATTGCTTGTACTTTGAATTGCTGATATTGGAAGTTTGCATGCACCCCTGCTTTAAGTTTGAGTCATTGCAGTTTTTGTTTGTCTGTTTGTTTAATTTCCAAATAAGTGATAGTCTAAGTGTCTGGATAAACTTCACTTGCTTAAATGTATGCTTGCCATGCTTGTTCTGTTTCCAAAAATAAAAGAAATGTTTGAACAAAAGTAACTCAATTCCATTTGGTAAGAAATCAAATAAGATTAAGTGGTGGTATGCATGTTTGATTGAATAGTCAGCTCACTAAGAAATAAAGTTAGAATTGTCACTTTTAGTGGAAATTAGGATGCTGTCTATGGATCTTGATGAATAAATGTCTTTGGCCATGAAAAAGAAAGAAAAAGAAGAAGAAAAAGCCACTGAAAAAGGGCAACCAAAAAGCAAAAAAATTGAGAAAATAAGCTAGGCACCAATGGTTTGAACTTCTGAGACAAATGCCTGTGGTGTTTATGTATTAAGGATATGCTTGGATGAATAGGTTCTGAGGAGTGTTTCAACACTTGGTAACTTGGGTTAACTAACCCGGGATTATCAACCAAAAGTCCATTATCAAGAGCAACCTAAATACAAAACATTTAGTCACACAAAGAGGTGCTGGGCACCAATGTCTCAAGAAGAAATGTGAACTAAAATGCCTGTAGTGGATATGTGTAGTGCACTGATAAGAAAAAGAAAATGCCAAAGGCTTGTGCAACACATGACACTGAGCAACAAGGAGCAAATAAGCTCAAAGGAAAAGAAAAACAAAGAAAAGAAACTTGCCAAGGATATGTGAATAACAAGAGGCCATAGCAGTGTTTTAGTGGAAACATAAAAAGTGACATTCTTACCTAAGAAACAATAAAGTGATGCTGCAACAACTTTCTGCATGAACACCCCATTAATCAATGTCAATTACTTACTGATATGGCTAATGAATTTACTTTCTGTTTCATTCTTTCTTCTCAATAATTCAGAACTTGCTTAGGGACAAGCAAGTATTAAGTTTGGTGTTGTGATGCCAAGGCATCTTAGGCTAGTTTCACTAGCATTTTTTATGTTATTTTTAGTTGTTTTATGCATTTTCTTGAGCCTTAAGTAATCATTTGGGCCAAATAGTCATGCTTGTCTTAAATCATTCAAACATGAAGATTTTTATGCAAATTCCATGAGTTTTTAGTTATATTCCTTGAATGCTATGAATGGAAGAATTCTCATGAATTTTAGCAAGACTTTGATGCAACTGTTTGGATGATTTCAGGGAAGAAGAGGCTAGGCAAGGAAGCAACAAAATCAATAAAGGAAGCTTGAATATCACATGTGGAGTTTAAGTTCCAGTTTAAGCCTAAACTGGAGCTTAAACGCCAAAAATCATGAAGGATAAGAAATGCTGGAATTGAAGTTTAACCTCCAGTTTGACCTCAAACTGGAGGTTAAACGCCAGAATGAAAAACCTCACTAAAGAAGCATTCCACGTTTAACCTCCAGTTTGACCTCAAACTGGAGGTTAAACGCCAGAATGATAATGCCACCCAGGGAGGAGTTCCACGTTTAACCTCCAGTTTGACCTCAAACTGGAGGTTAAACGCCAGAACCAGGAAGAGTACCAGGGAGCCATTCCACGTTTAACCTCCAGTTTGACCTCAAACTGAAGGTTAAACGTGTTCGACACCTCCAGGGCTACCATTCTAAGCATTCCACGTTTAACCTCCAGTTTGACCTCAAACTGGAGGTTAAACGTGTTCGACCTCCAGGGCTGCCCTTCCTTTATCCACGTTTAAGCTTCAGTTTAACCTTAAACTGAAGCTTAAACGTGTTATATGGAACAGCTTGACCATGCCTTCTTCAAACATAAATAACTTGAGCTACAAAACTCCAAATGAGGTGATTCAAAATGCATTGGAAAGAAGACATCTAGAGCTTTCCAAGCATATATGGCATGCATGGTGGATACTAAAAATTGAGGGAGAAAACAGCCCCGTAATGTGCATAGAAGAGCATAGTACCAACATGCAATCAGGCCAGCTGACCTCTTCACCTTCCATGGAGTATAACTCGAGTTGTAGAGATCCAATTGAGGTGCTTCCAGTTGCGTTAGAAAGCTGACATCCATAGCTTTCCAACGAGGTATAATAGTCTATATTTGGCATCAAATTGGCAAGGTTGACAAGAGAACAAAGTGACGACTCAAGAAAGAGGGTGCAACATTTGAGTGTAGTTTAATGGATCATTATCCTTTTTGGATCAATTATGTCACTCAGCCCTTCAAGCAAGCAAGGCCCATCAACAACACCAAATCAAGGCCACAAGAATCATCTAGAATAGTTTATTTTCATTTGATTGTAATTTGCTTTGAATTTCATTTTCATTTTGTAATTTAGGGAGCCTATTTAAAGGCCTTAGTTTCTACATTAGAAGGGGGGATTGAAGGGGAATCCAACCCCTGATGGGGACTTTTACTTTCACTTTTAGCTAATTTTTCTTTTCTTTGTAATTGAATTCAGAGCTATGATTCACTAAACCCCCTTTCATTGGGTTAGGGAGCTCTATTGTAATTCAATGAATCAATAATAGTTTATCTTCTTCTTCAACCTTTTCTCTTGAATTTTGTTAGAAAGCTTCTCGATCTAATTCCATTGAGTAGTTGTCTTGGGAAAGAGACTACTCATACTTGGAATCCTTCGGAGCCTTGGGAAAGGAATGGAGGATTCATGCTAGAGAAGCTTTCTCACAGTGGATTGGATTGGGGTTTGGATGGATATTGTGACATGTAATCCTACCAAATTGTGGTTCATGAAATTGTGTGGTATAATCAGTGATCAAGCATCATCTCTTCTTATGAACATTTAAACCAAGGGATTGGGAATTTGTTTGTTTTTAGAGAGCATTGGTGAGCCAAGGAATTGGGATCCAATCATATAAGATTGCCAAGCAAAATTCAATGAATGCATTGGTTGAGGAAGAGATTTACATGTTTGATTCGGAGATTTCAATATCTCCTAAACCCAATGAATTCCCCATTTCTGATTTCCACTTTCTCTTTACATTCTGCAATTCAATTCTTGCAATCATCCCCATTCCCTTTTAATTTCAGCAATTTACATTCTGCTCTTTAATTCATGCAATTTAAGATTCAGCCATTTAATTTTCTTGTCATTTACTTTTCCCGCCAATTTTACATTCCGCAATTCTCATCTCAAATCTTGATTCCGCTCAACTAGAACACACTTCTAATACGAATTGCTCACTCAACCAATCCTTGTGGGATTCGACCTCACTCTATTGTGAGTTTTTACTTGACGACGATAACCGGTGCACTTGCCGGAAGGAATTTTGCCGATCGTGCAATTTCCTAATCGTAGCATAACTAGTTTATGCGCATCATGCAACTAACTACGAATGAAAGAAAAGTGGCGTTCGGCGGAACTTGGTATGCGTATGAACTAAGGTAGGGATCAGAGAGATGGCGGTTGTGAAGTGGCAGTGCTGGGAAGGGGCACGGCGGCACTGGGGGCAGTGGCGGCGCTGTGGCGGAGTAGGGCGGGTTGGAGGTTGGGGTGTGGGTTGGGTGAGGGGGAGAGGAAGGGAGAAGGGGGCGAGGGTTGTGGGTTGGAGGCGGCGCTGGTGGGGGGCGGTGCTGGTGGCGTGGTGGTGGTGGCTGGCCGCGGTGGGGGGGAGCGGTGGTGGAGGAAAGAAGAGAAAGAAGAAAGAGAGGGGAGGAAGAAGGAGGGGGGTGGGCGTCGCGGTGGTTCGGGGTGGTTGGGGGTGGTGCGGTGGTCGGAGGTGGTTGGCGGTGGTGATGGTTTGCAGAGGAGGGAGTTGCAGAGAAGGGAAGGGGAAGGCGGGGTATGGGGGGCACGATGGGGTTAGGGTTCGCGTGACTGGGGGGTTAGTGGATTTGAATCCACGCGAACGCGTGGGGCACGCGATCGCGTGGCTAGGGTGAAATAGGGTTGACGCGGTCGCGTGGTTGACGCGGTCGCGTGGTTGACGTGATTGCATGGAATGGGTAAAAGATGAATGACGCAGTCGCGTGAGGCACGCGACCACATTGCTGAAAATTGTGCTAAACGCACAATTTCAGCGTCGTTTCAGTGCAACTCTCTGTCTCCATTTAGGGTGCCATGCTATCCACGCGACGCAGACACGTCGCTCACACTTTTGCGTGGGATGGGTGTTTTGCAAGCGACGCGTTCGCGTCAGGGACGGGAACGCGTGGGCCGTTTTGTGCTAAACGCACACCAGCCGCACGATTCCAGCCCAGATTTCTGGGCATTGGATTTTTACACCGATTTCCAGATCACGCGTTCGCGTGAGTGACGCGGATGCGTGGGAGGTGTTTTTTTTTTATGCAATTATGCAATTATGCAATTATGCAGTTATGCAGTATGCAATGCTAATGAATAATATTCAGGTTCAATGAAAATAATATCATATAAAAACAAACAACACGAAATAAAATTGAGAAAGAAACGACCATACCATGGTGGGTTGTCTCCCACCTAGCACTTTTAGTTAAAGTCCTTAAGTTGGACATTGGATGAGCTTCCTGTTATGGTGGCTTATGCTTAAATTCATCTAGAAATCTCTACCAATGTTTGGAATGCCAACAGCCTCCGGGTCCCAAACTAGGCATGTGAAGCTTTTGAGCAGCTTCAAATAGATTCTCAAGGCTCCCGGGGTGACGAATGTTAGAATAGATTCCAGGATCCCAAACTTTGCTTTTAAATCTGCCTTTGTCTTGATCTATTTCTTCCATCCGGGTGGTTTAGAAATTGTATTCTCACCAAGATGACCAAACGTCTTCCGAGACCCATTCAATTGAACTTGATACCGATCCTTGTACTTCGAATCGAAGCGCGGAACCTTATTGAACCTTGTACACCAGCTCTGAGTACGAGCCATTTCCCTTTTACTCTTAAAGCCGCAGAGAGCTCTAAGCTGGCCATTTGTTTCAAGCAAACCATATTTAAGTGAAAAAGTAAAGATAAAGGTTAAGGATTGTACCCACTTGAAGCATGTATTAGGTGGTAATGGCCTTGGGACAAGTGTTTCCAGTGGTTCTGTAAGTTCTACTCCCTTGTATTCTTCTGTGAATTCCTCCACTTCCTTACAAAATTTTTCAACTGCAACTATGTCCTGATCAAAGTCTTCTATGTCTTCCTCGTCACTCAAGTCATACGTTGGAGGTTGAAAGAAATCTACCTCGACATCATCTTCGTATTCACTTGGATAAGATTCTTCAGGCTCAAGGAGTTCAGTTGCGGATGTGAGTTCGTGATTAGGAGAGCTTGATTCATGATCATCACTGCTTATGGAATCAACTTCTTGGTCTGTTCCGTCCAATTTTTCACAAGGTATATGCTTTGGAGGTTGTGCACTATCCTCCTTGGCATCAAATTCAAACTTCTCAGCGGAATCCTTTACAGTTCTCGATTCCCATGGAGGTTCAGCATCTCCTAAATCTTCAACCACTTCTTCCTCTATAACTATCATGGCTTCCTTCACTTGTTCCAATACAAAGCCATGCTCCTCATTGTCCACCGGAGTTTCTAGTGTTTCCTTCATGCTATGCTCTTCTTTTGATTCTCCACATGCAGCCATGGGAGTATTTTGAGCGCTCAGATGTCGGGAAGCTATTAAATTTACTACATCGGTTAAGGTAGTAGTGAGTTCCAATACGCGCTTTTGTATCCTCGCTTGCCCTTGAAGAAGAACACAAAGTTTGTCATTCATTGGAGGTTGGGGTGGGTGTGAGGGTTCATTGGTTAGGGAAGAGGGTTCAAAACAAGAATGTGGTGGTTCCTGGGAGTAATTGGATTGGAATTGTGGCGGATAAGGGTCATACGGTGGTGAATGGTGAAAAGGAGCTTGTGAGTGTGGTGGTTCAAAGCTACGTTGAGAGGATGGTCTATAAGCACAGGGTGGGGCTTGTTGGTAATTACAAGGGGGTCCACCATGTCTATCAGCTTGGTATGCATTGTAGAGTGGTCCTTGCCCATGATATCTTGGAGGGTGTTGTTGCCTAAAGGGTTGATTAGGGCCTCTTGGCTCGATCCATCTTTGATTGCTTAGACCTTGATGCATATTCCTGTTGTAGCTTCCACTCCTTTCAACAGATTTAGAACCAAACTCAAAGCGAGAGGGGTGAGAATTCATAGTAGCTAATAAAAATAAAAGGGAAAAAACAAAAACAAATAAACAATTAAAAGAAAAATATTTACAATAACCAATAATAAGGCACACGTTTGCAGTTCCCCGGCAACGGCGCCATTTTGAAGAGAGAACTTTTGCGTGGTCTAGAAATTCGTAGATAAATCCTCGTTGCAGGTATAGCTTCTAAACCAACAAAAGTCCTTTCTTACAAACGTTTTGGTTGTCACAAGTAACAAACCCCTTTAAAATTGATAACCGAAGTATTTAAACCTCGGGTCGTCTTCTCAAGGAACTGCAGGGAGGTGTTCTTATTATTGGTTATGAGTTTTGTAAATTGGGGGTTTTGAAAGTAAGGAACAATTAATTTAAATGATAAGTAAAATAAATAAATAACTGTAAAATAAACTCTTGGCAAGGTATGAAAATTCGAAGTCCTATCCTAGTTATCCTTATCAATGGTGATGAGAATTATATTTTCGCTCCCACTAAATCAACCTCTAACTATGAAAGTAAGTCAAGTGGATAAATCAATTTAACACCTAAAGTCCTAGTCAACTCCTAAGGAAAGACTAGAGTTATAGGAATTTAAATCAATCAGCAAAGATAACAATTATCAATCACGATGAGTTTGACAACTCAAGAGTTACCAATTAATCAACCAAAGCCAAAAGGAAAAATTCTAAATTATTTATATCATAAATAAAAGAAACAAATCATAGATTTGAAAATACCTCAAATTATATTAAATAGAATATCCAAATCTAACATGGAAAAGTTCATAAATTAAATTGGAAAAATAAATAAAATAAACATTGAACCTGTAATGAAGATAAGCAGTCCTAAAATTGAGAGAAATCCTAATCCTAATCCTAAGACCTAAGATATAGGAGAGGACCTCTCTCTTTAAAAACTACATCTAAATCATGAAAATTGAATAACTGTCGACCTCCTTATGAATGGATGCATTTCCCCACTTTATAACCTTTAATCTGTGCTTTCTGTACTTGGATCTGGGCCAAAAAGGGCTTCAAAAATTGCTGGGAGCATTTTCTGCAATTTCTGGTGCGTGGCGTCTGTCACGCGTCTGCGTGGGTCACGCGGTCGCATCATCTGGAGTTTTCCTTATCACGCGTTCGCTTCGGTCACGCGTACGCGTCATCTATGTTCTGCTCAAGGCACGCGTCTGCGTCAGTCACGCGTTCGCGTCACTGCCTTTTTGCGCTAGGCATGCGGCCGCGTCGTCCATGTGTTCGCATCGCTGCCAGTTTCTTCAAAAACTCCATTTTGTGCTTTTCTTCCATTTTTGTATGTTTCCTTTCCATCCTTTAAATCATTCCTGCCTTAGGAGATCTGAAAATACTCAACACACAAATCACGGCATCGAATGGTAATAAAAGGTAATTAAAATAATTATTTTTAAAGCATAGGAAACATGTTTTTCACATATATCACATAATAAGGAAGGGAAAGTAAAACCATGCAATTTCACATGAATAAGTGGGTGAAGGGTTGAATAAATCACTTAAATTGAGCACAAAATATATCATAAAATATGGGTTTATCATTGTTCCATGAAGAATTATAGGTGTTTCCATAGGATTCTCCCATGTAATTCACCTCTTCCATTCCATGATTCTCAGGGTCATAGGCTTCTTCTTCTGAAGAAGCTTCCTTAGTACTGCTTGAGCAGCTTGCATTCTAGACAGACTCTGAGAAATCATATTGACTTGCTGAGTCAATATTTTGTTCTGAGCCAATATTGCATTTAGAGTATCAATCTCAAGAACTCCTTTCTTCTGAGTTGTCCCATTATTCACGGGATTCCTTTTAGAAGTGTACATGAACTGGTTATTTGCAACTATTTCAATGAGTTCCTTGGCTTCTGCAGGCGTCTTCTTCAGATGAAGAGATCCTCCAGTAGAGTGGTCTAATGACATCTTAGACAATTCAGACAGACCATCATAGAATATACATATGATGCTCCATTCTGAAAACATGTCAGAAGGACACCTTCTAATCAATTGCTTGTATCTTTCCCAAGCTTCATAGAGGGATTCACCTTCTTTCTGTCTGAAGGTTTGGACTTCCACTCTAAGCTTGCTCAATTTTTGAGGTGGAAAGAATTTGGCCAAGAAAGCATTGACCAGCTTTTCCCAAGAGTTCAGGCTATCTTTAGGTTGTGAGTCCAACCATGTCCTAGCTCTGTCTCTTACAGCAAAAGGAAAAAGCATAAGTCTGTAGACCTCATGATTAACCCTATTGGTCTTAACAGTGTCACAGATTTGCAAGAATTCAACTAAGAACTGATGAGGATCTTCCAATGGAAGTCCATGAAACTTGCAATTTTGCTGCATTAGAGAAACTAATTGAGGCTTAAGCTCAAAGTTGTTTGCTCCAATTGCAGGAATTGAGATGCTCCTTCCACAGAAGTCAGAAGAGGGTGCAATAAAGTCACCAAGTATCTTCCTTGCATCTCCATCATTGTTGTTAGGTTCAGCCATCTCTACTTCTTTTTCGAAAATTTCAGTAAGGTCCTCTCCAGAATGTTGTGCTTTAGCTTCTCTTAGCTTCCTCTTTGGAGTCCTTTCTGGTTCAGGATCAGCTTCAACAAGAATGTTCTTATCCTTGTTCCTGCTCATATGAAAAAGAAGAGAACAGAAAAAGAAGAGGAATCCTCTATGTCACAGTATAGAGATTCCTTTATGTGAGTAGAAGAATAGAAAAGTAGAATGAAGAAGGTAGAAGATGAAGAATTTGAACACAGAGAGGAAGAGAGGGTTCGAATTGTAAGAAGAAGAGAAGTGTTAGTAAATAAATAAATAAATAGAAAGAGATGAGAGAGAGAGAATTTGAATTTTAAATTAAAATAAAAGGAAAATATTTTTATTTTTATTTTAATTATTGGTTAATATTCGAAATTTAAGAGAAGAGATAAAATAAAATTTGAGAACTAAATAAATTAATTAATTAAAAAGATTCTTTGAAAAAGTGGTTAGTGATTTTCGAAAATTGGAGAGAGAAAAGTAGTTAGGTGGTTTTGAAAAAGATATGATTGAAATAGAAAACTTTTAAAATCAAACAAAAGTTCAAGTAGTTAATTGAAAAAGATTTGAAAATCAATTTTGAAAAGATAAGAAGTTAGAAAAAGATTTTGAAATTAAATTTTGAAAAATATATGATTGAAATTTATTTTGAAAAAGATTTGAAAAGGAAATTAAAAAGATTTGATTTTTGAAATTAAAGTTGATTACTTGACTAACAAGAAACTAAAAGATCTGATTCTAGAATTTAAAGATTGATCCTTTCTTAATAGGCAAGTAACAACTTGGAAAAATTTTTCAATCAAAACATTAATTATTAGCATTAATTATGAAATAAAAATAAGAAAAAGATTTTAAAAATCAAATTTTTAAAGTTATCGAAAATATATACAAAAAATGAAAAAGATTTGATTTTTGAAAAAGATTTGAAAAAGATAGAATTTTTAAATTGAAATTTTGACTTGACTAACAAGAAACAACTAAATTTTAAAAGTTTTGACCAAATCAATCTAAAATTTCAAAAATTATGAGCAAAATAAGGGAAAGATATTTTTTTATTTTTGAATTTTTAATGAGGAGAGAGAAAAACAATTAAATGACACAAAACATAAAAATTCAAGATCAAAACAAACAATGCATGCAAGAACATTTTGAATGTCAAGATGAACACCAAGAACACTTTGAAGATCATGATGAACATCAAGAACTTATTTTTGAAAAATTTTAAGAAAAGAAAAATATGCAAGACACCAAACTTAAAAATTTTTAAACCTTAAACACTAATAATTCAAAAATGCATATGAAAAACAAGAAAAGACACAAAACAAGAAAATGCAAAGATCAAATAAAGAAAATCATCAAGAACAACTTGAAGATTATGAAGAACACATGCATGAATTTTCGAAAATTTTGAGAAAGGTTAAAACATGCAATCGACACCAAACTTAAAATTTGACACTAGACTCAAACAAGAAACAAAAAATTTTTGGTTTTTATGGTTTTATTAATTATTATTTTTTGTATTTTTTGAAAATTATTTGGAAAAAGAAAAAAAAAATAAATTCAAAATTTTTAATAGGAATTCCAGGAATCATGCAATGTTAGTCTAAAGCTTCGGTCCAAAAATTTAGACATGGCTTAACAGCCAGCGAAGCTTTATGTGAAAGCTTTGGTCCAAAAGATGAGACATGGCCAATGGCCAGCCAAGCTTCAGCAGAGCATTACATACAACAGCCAAATTGATGGGAATCAAAAGGCTCCTGCAATGATAAGTGGAAGCCTCGCTACAAAAGATTAGACATGGCTTGACAGCCAGCCAGGCTTCAACAGATCACGATGAAACTCTAGAAATCATTCTTAAAAATTCTGAAGAACGACATAAATTATTGTATTTTTTTTAATAAATTTTTTTTGAATTATTTTTTTCCGAAAATAAAGTTAAAAATAAAATGCTTAAACATAAAATAAAATTACCTAATCTGAGCAACAAGATGAACCGTTAGTTGTCCAAACTCGAACAATCCCCGGCAATGGCGCCAAAAACTTGGTAGGCAAAATCGTGATCTCAACACTTCTTCACAACTCCGCACAACTAACGAGCAAGCGCACTGGGTCGTCCAAGTAATACCTTACGTGAGTAAGGGTCGATCCCACGGAGATTGTCGGCTTGAAGCAAGCTATGGTCATCCTTGTAAATCTCAGTCAGGCGGATTCAATTGGTTATGAGGTTTTGATAATTAAAATATAAATAAAACAGAAAATAAAATAGAGATACTAATGTAATTCATTGGTGGGAATTTCAGATAAGCGTCTGGAGATGCTTTGTTGCTTCTGAACTTCTGCTTTCCTACTGCCTTCTTCCAACCATGCATTACCTCCTTCCATGGCAAGCTTATGATCCTCTCGGATGAAAACAAATCCATAAGCACTATCACCGCACGGCTAATCATCTGTCGGTTCCCGCTAGCGTCGGAATAGGACCATTGTCCTTTTGCACACTGTCACTGCGCCCAACATTCGCAAGTTTGAAGCTCGTCACAGTCATCCCTTCCCAGATCCTACTCGAAATACCACAGACAATGTTTAGACTTTCCGGATCTCAGGAATGCTGCCAATGGTTCTAGCCTATACCACAAAGATACTACACAGACTTGGTCCGTGTATTAGATATCCAAGAGAGTATACTCCAGCTGTCGTCCAATGACTACGTTGAACATCATGTAGATCGCTTTGTGGTTGTCAGGCACGCGATCTTGGCTAAGCGAGTAACGAAGATTGGGTGATTGTCACGTGTCACCCTTTCATTCTGACTTAACTGAATTAAGAACAAGAGTATATCTTGGAGAAGAAGTAGGCGTGAATTAAATAGAAAACGGTAGTAATTGCATTAATTCTTGAAGAACAGCAAAGCTCCACACCTTAATCTATGGGGTGTAGAAACTCCACCGTAGAAAATACATAAGTGAAAAAGGTCTAGGCATGGCCGTGAGGCCAGCCTCCAAACGTGTACAAAATGATCTAAAACTGATCAAACGATAAAAGCTAAAAAGATTTCAAAATAATTATCTAAAAGTAGTTTTTATACTAAACTAGTAACTAGGGTTTACAGAAAATGAGTAACTAAGTGCAGATAGTGCAGAAATCTACTTTCGGGGCCCACTTGGTGTGTGCTTGGGCTGAGCATTGAAGCTTTTTCGTGCATAGGCTGTTCCTGGAGTTAAACGCCAGCTTTGGTGCCAGTTTGGGCATTTAACTCCAAGATGTTTTAGGCTGACTTTGGACGCCAGTTTAGGCCATCAAATCTCGAGCAAAGTATGAACTATTATATATTGCTAGAAAGCCCAGGATGTCTACCTTCCAACGCAATTGAGAGCGCGCCAATTGGGCTTCTGTAGCTCCAGAAAATCCATTTCGAATGCAGGGGGGTCAGAATCCAACAGCATCTGCAATCCTTTTCCAGCCTCTGAATCAGATTTTTGCTCAGGTCCCTCAATTTCACACAAACTCATAGTAAAGTCCAAAAATGTGATTTTTGAATAAAAACTAATAAAAATATAATAAAAAGTAACTAAAACATACTAAAAACTATGTAAAAAACAATGCCAAAAAGGGTATAAATTATCCGCTCATCAAAGGGGTTGTCAGTTACCTAGACTTTTATTATATTAAATGTTGAGTTAGAAAAATAAATAACACATCGATGATGACAAACAAGTTGAATTGGGTTACTAACCCGATGGGTTTTTGATGATGTGGTTCAAGTGTTCAGGCCCAAATGATTATTATTGTAGCCTAATGCGTGAGCATCTTTTCTATATTTTCTTAGTAATTTAGATATAGATTTATTGAGTTTTTATTAAATTTTGATGTTTTAAACCAGTTTGGATGCTACTTTGATTTGCATTATGGTTTTATTACTTTAGAAAAAATTCGGGCGAGTTTGACAGAGTTTGTGTAGAAGAAAAACGAAGAAAATTGATGCTGTCAAGCTGGCACTAAATTCCGTTACATGGCGTTTGCTGCCAGGTGCCTCGTACTTTGTGCAAGCTCTCTGTGAAGCTGGAGCTAAGCATTACGACTCGTTTAGCACCAGGTGTCTCGTAAAATATGCCCAGAACTGCTAGTGGCGTCAAACGCTGCTACCTGATGTTTAGCGCTAGGAGGCCAGTGACTTCAAGAATGCTTTCTGCCTCAGCGGCGCTAAATGCCGAGCCTGGCGTTTAGCGCCAGTAGCACATTTTGGAACTCCATGAAAGGCTTTGTAGCTTTTAGTTTTTAGTTTTTAATTAAAATAAAACTAAATCTTTTAGGGTTTTTGTTTTCTTTTTCAAATCAATTAGGATTAGATATATATAAAAGGGGAAAAGATTCAGCCCTTCGGCCCCTTTTCTCTTCTGCTGCCTCATTTTGCACTTTTAGACTTTTTAGAACCCTAGTTTTTCTCTGAGCCATGAGCAACTAAACCTCCTTTGTTAAGGTTAAGAGATCTGTTTATTTTGATGGATTAATACTATTATCATTCTACTTTTAATTAATGCACTGTTTTAAATTCAATGATTATTTTCGTTCTTCATCCTAGGAATTAGAGTATATCAGAAGATAACTCTTGTTCTACTTGATTTCTTGTTGAATCTTGAAAAAGTTAACTCACTTGAATAACAGCTTGAAAGTAATTCCTCATAATTCTCTAATTACCCGGACTTAATGTGATACCTGACATATAATCATTTTATTTTTGGGTACTTAGGGTTTGTGTGGCTAATAAACTAGAATTGGACTTAACCTTTTAATCTAAATTAAGCGACTAAGGAATTAGCGGTTGATTAGGTTAGAGGAGATTAAATTACTAAGGAATTAGGGTTTAATCAACTAAAGTTTGTCATGAATTAAATCTTGCATGATTAAAGTAATTGATAAGAACCATTAATCTAGAAATTTAAAATCTCCAAAATCTTAACTGTTTTCTCATATAATTCTCACAACCTATTCACTGTCTACTTTCTTAAATTCTCTGAATTACTGTTTAATGCAAATTGAACCAAACCACTCCTTTTTGCTTGTCTGACTAGTTTAATTACTTAATCATTGTTGCTTGATCCATTAATCCTCGTAGGATTGACCCTCACTCACCTGAGATATTACTTGGTATGACCCGATGCACTTGTCGGTTAGTTTGTGGATTATAAATTTCACACCACAGCCCAAACTAATAAGACCAAAAGCTTTTAAAGGTGATGAATGAAAAGGAAACAAAACCAAGCCCAATGCCAATCAAGACAAAGGGAAGCAACACTAAGCTAAGCACCAGCGTGAGTTCACTTCGGATAAACACCAGAAGGGAGAGAGTTTCACTTTTGTGTTCAAACAACAAAAATGAAGAAAGGAAAAGCTAATCAAGGAAGCTAATGTCAAATCAAGATAATGAAAAGCATGCTAAGCAAATTCAGAGGCTAAAGGTAATTTGTTTCCATCTGCATGCAAGTTAATTGCTTCACATTTTCTCTTACTCTCTACTACACCATTTCAGGTAACATGAAGAAAATGGTGGCAAAGTTTTTCTGCTATGAATCAATGGTTAAAAATGTTTCTTGGAGCCAAAGCACAAATCTAAGGATTTGGAATTTGTTACATTCTTTGAAAAAGATAAATGATGATGCTGTTATGTCTGTGATAAACCCAATTTTGTGGTTTATCTTGTATTGAATTTAGTGAATTTTATCAACTTAACACACATTTATTCAATGAAATAACATAGTTTTATGAATTTCTCCTAAATTATGCTTAAGAGTGAAAACATGCTTTTTAGTCCCTTAAATTGCTAAATTTAATTCTCTTTAATTCCATTCGATGCCTTGATGTGTTTGTTTAGTGATTTTAGGCTTAGAAGGAAAAGATTAGATTAAAGAAGAGAAGAAAAAGAATGCAAAATGAAGAATTCATGAAGAAATAAGGATTTGGTGGAAAACCATGGCCACGCATGCGCATGACTCACGCGTACGCGTGAGGAAGGAAATTCGCCAGGCCACGCGTACGCATGACCCACGTGTACGCATAACACTTGTCACGTGACCTCATTAAAGGAACACGCTGGGGGCGATTTCTGAGCTCAAGGAGGCCCAAATCCAACTTATTTTTTAAGCTATTTAAGGCAGAATTCAAGAAGGAACAAGGGGAGCAATTAGAGTAGTGTAAGAAACATGCTTTAGGTTAGTTCTAGAGAGAGAAGCTCCCTTTTTTCTTTAGAAATTAGGGTTCTTAGTTCAGTTGTCTCTTAGATTTAGGTTTTAATTCTTGTTTTCAATTAGTTTTCCTTGCCATTTCTTGTTATTATATCTTTGTTCTCTTATTTCTTCTTGTTAATTTCTCTTTTGAGCTACTTTTTAGTTTTGTGAACTCTTGTTAATTTCAATTTCCTTTATTGTAATTGATATCTTTTAATGTTTCTTATTGTTTAATTGAATTGTTATTGTTATCTTCTTGCATTGGTAGCCTTAGAATTTATATTTCTTGAAATTTAATATGCCTTTCTTTTATTGCACACCAAGTGTTTGGTAAAATGCTTGGCTTAGGTTTAGAGTAGATTTTGACCATTCTTGACTTGGAAAGAGAAGTTAGGTACTCTTGAGTCATTAATACCCAATCTAGATTGGTGATCTAGAGTGATTAGTTAATCTTGTTTCTATTGACATTACTTATGGATTGGAATTAACTAGGCATATTAGACTTTCTCCCAATGTTGGAGATAACGTAATGGGCTTTAGCTCTTGATAATTATTGTGTTATGGTTACTGACTAGGATAGAAAACCTTGATTCTCAATCCTTGCCATGAATTCTTCTTTTTAGTATTTGTTATCTTTAGTTGTTTGATTTACTTTTATTGTCATTTAAATTTCTTGTTATTTAGATTGTAGTCTTTTCATATGCAAACTCCCATGAAACTCATGATCAATAATTGAGCATTCGATTGTAATTTCTAGGGAGAATGACTCGGGAGTAATACTCTCGGTTATTTTTATTGGGTTGAACTTGTGACAACCAAAACTAAACTTTGATGGTGAGAGTTATTTGTCGGTTTGGACTATACTAGCAACGAAATTACTTTGTGAAATTCCTAACCGGCGAATTCCCTCACATCAAGTTTTTGGCGCCGTTGTCGGAGAATTGCAATGTGTGCTTGTTATTGTTTATTCTACATATGTTAATATTGTGAATAGTTTGCTCTTTGTTTGTTTGCTTATTTGAGTTAGTAGTTAGGATTTTGTCTCTTTGTTTTTTATTAGACTTTTTTTTTTATGTTCTCTTGTCACTTTCTCACCCATTTGGCTATGAGTTTGGTTCTAACTATGTTGTAAGAAATGAAAACTACATTGAGAGCATGCATCAAGGATGGAACAATCAAAGGTGGGAGGAGCCTCAAGCTTATGGACAACCTTCATGGCAACAACCTCCTCCGGCATACTATGAGCAAGAACCATACCATGATGTATACCAATCCAATGGTTATGGTGGACCTCCTTGTGGTTATCAACCACAACCACCATATCCCTATGAGCCATATCCTTAACATAGCCCTCAACCACCATACTCACAAGCCTCATACCATCAAACACCTCCAAATGATCCTAATCCATATCCACCATACCAACAACAATATGAGTCATATGAATCATACATAGAACCACAACAATTCCAACACAATTACTCCCAAGAACCACCACCTCCATATATACCATCTCCATGCCCTTACCAAGATGAACCATCTTCCAATTATGGACCCTTTCTCCCAAACAATGAACACTCTTTCTCACCGTCACCTTCGGTGAATGAAGCTTTCCAACCCTTCATGCAAGAACAAAGACGTATTTATTCTCTCCTCCAAAGGCAAGAAGAAAAGATCAAAAGGAGCTAAAGGGGCTAGAAATCATGGTGACTACCATGACGGAAGCCATTAACCACATAGCCTCCCACCTGCGCTCATGCGATCAAAGTACTCCCATTGACGAATGTGGAGGATCAACCAAAGAGCGTAGTGAAGAAGTGAACTTGGAGCTTCAAGATGAAGAGGAGTTGAAGCAAGAATCGCAACAAGAGGAGAAAGTTGAGATAATTGAGCCGGAAGGAGCAGTTGAAGAATTAGGAGAGGGTGATCAAGAAATGGATGTGATCATCGATGAGTTCTTGTCCATACTAACTAATCACCTCGATGATCTTGTTGAACCTTCTTCCGTTGAGCTTAAAAGTGATGTTGAGGAGGGTGCATAACCTCCAAAGCATATGGTGAATGAAGACTTGGAAGAAGTTGAACGAGCAATAAATTCACATCTTGATGATAATTCCGCACCAACACATGACCCTTTTGAGTTTGAGAAATTTTCTTCCATTGAAATTGAGGTTGATGTTGAGATAAGTTCTGCATTATTTCCGAATTGTGACATGAAGGATGGAGAAATGTTAGAAGAGGTTGGTGAGGAGGTGATTGAATTTGAAGAACATTGTCAACAAGTGGACATGGAGGATACTTGTCAAGAGGTGGAGATAATCAAAGAAGCACACAAGGGAGTGGAACTTGCAAGACCATTGGAGACACCCCTTCCTAAGTCACCATCCAACACAACAGTCAAGTGAGTAAAATTCTTATCCTTGAGCTTTACTTTTCCGCTTGAATATGGTTTGCTTAAGACGGATGAGCAACTTAGAGCTCTTTGTGGAATTAAGAGCAAGAGAAAAATGGTTAGTGGTTGAAAATGCCAATCAAGTTTCATTATGGTTAAGAGATCAAAGTTGAAATTCAAAGGTTGGTGTAGTGCTAAATTAGAAGGATCTAGGAAGTCGTTTGGGTGCTTGAGTGAGGATTCCAAGGCTAAGTCACCCAGTTGGAATTTTGATGATCAACTTGAAGACGGGTGTGAAAATAAGATATGGGATCCCGGATTATAACATGAATACTAACTTTGGGAGCTCATATCTTGAGAAGGACTCCATCAAGGTTTTGTGCAATCAATTGAGAATCTTGGAGTATTTTGGAAGTCCAAGCATTGGTGGAAGTTCAAGGATGAATTCAAGCACAAGCTTCCTTGATTAGAGCACCCCATCAAATGTCCAACTTAAGGACTTAAAATAAAAATTCTAGGTGGAAGACACCCCACCATGGTAAACTCTTTCCATTCTCTTGTATATGTAGTTGATGAATGAATTGAGTTTCCATTGTTAGGTACTTTCTTGCTTTGATATCACTCTTGTATATATTGCCATTAGATGTTAGTTTATTTGGTTAGATTTATGCCTTGAGTTGTAGGTTAGCTGTTTTGAATTTCATCTTTGTTTAAATTGAAATATTGTTTGAATTGCATAGTAGAGTATTTGAAAAAAAATTTCAAAAAAGAGTTAAGGATTTTAGTAAATTTGAATTTTGGTTGGTTTTTAGAAATGTAAATAGTGGGTAGGAGAGCCCTGTTTTTATTTTATGCTTCTTTAAAAAAAAATTCCCCTCACGCATACACCTGAACCACGCGTACACGTGACTCCCTATTCTGGACAAAAAATAAACCATGCCAGGATCGTGCGAGCACTGTGCCATCACACGGTCTTGACAGTGAGTTGTGCGAAAGGTGTATGGAAATTGTGCGTCTAGCACAATTTCTTCACACGCGTACGCGTGACCCATGCGTACGCGTCACCTTCTATTCCCCCCCCCCACGCGTACGCCTGTTATACGCGTACGCGTCACACCCCATTTTTGCCACTCACGCGTATGCGTGACTGATAAACCACTATTTCATGGTTTATCTTATGCTCAATTGAGTGGATTTTATCAACTCTTTACCCACTTATTCATACTATTTGCATGGTTTTACATTTGCCTTCCTAATTATGTGCTTTGATTGAAAACATGCTTCTTTGGCCTTAAGTTCCCTATGTTTAATCCTCTCTTATTACCATTAGATGCCTTGATATGTGTGTTAAGTGCTTTCAGAGATTATAGGGCAAGAATGGCTTGGAGGATGCAAAAGAAGCATGCAAAAGTGGAAGGAATACAAGAAGTTGGAGAAATTGCTTAGCTGTCCAGCCTGACCTCTTCGCACTCAAATGGCTATAACTTTAGCTACAGAGATCCAAACGATGCAGTTTCAGTTGCATTGGAAAGCTAACATCCGGGGCTTCGATTTAATATATAATATACTATAGTTGCCCTGACGCTAGGCGACACGACTGCGTGCTCCATGCGGCCGCATCGCAGTGACGAAAAATCAGCGTGTTTGAATTCGCAACTAGCGAATTCTGGGCTATTTCTGACCCATTTCGCGGCCCAGAAAACACAGATTAGAGGCTATAAAGTGGGGGATTGCATCTATTCATAGACAAGCTTTCAAATTCACAATTTTAGGAGTAGATGTAGTTTCTAGAGAGAGAGGTTCTCTCCTCTCTCTTAGGATTAGGATTTAGGACTTCTCTTAGTTTTAGGAGTGACTCTCAATCCAGGTTCAATGTTCTTTTATTTATTTTTCCAATTTAATTTATGAACATCCATGTCAGATTTAAGTTCTTTTGTTAATTCAATTTGAGGTATTTCAGTTTAATATTGCTTTCTTTTATTTACATGATTATTGCTTCCCATCTGAAGGCATTCTTATTCCAGTAGATTTACTTTTCCCCTTTTGGTTTTGGTTAAGAAATCAGTAACTCAGGAGTTATCCAATTCAACAGCATAATTGATAATTGTTATCTTGCCAATTGAGTTGAACTTCAATAATCCCAATCTTTTCTTAGGAAATAAATAGGATTCGAAGATCAAACCAATTTATCCCTTGACTTTCCTTTGCTTTAGTAAAGGTCAACTAAGTGGAATTAAGATTCAACTTTCATTATTATTGATAAGGATAACTAAGTCTGGACTTCCAATTTCTCATACCTTGTCAAAAGTTTATTTTATAGTTATTATTATTTTATTTTACTTGTCATTAAACTAACTTTTTACCTTAATACAAAACCCCAATTTACAAGGCTCATAACCAATAATAAGAACATACTTCCCTGCAATTTCTTGAGAAGACGACCCGAGGTTTGAATACTCGGTTATCAATTTCAAAGTGGTTTATTACTTGTGACAACCAAAACGTTTGTAAGAAAGGTTGATTGCTTGGTTTAGTAACTATACTTGCAACGAGAGTTTACTATAACCTCTAAACCATCAATCTTCAGTTCTCCAAAATGGCGCCGTTGCCGGGGAGTTGCAAACGTGTGCCTTATTATTGGTTATTGTAAATATTTTATTTTTGCTTGTTTATTTGTTTTTATTTTTTTATTTTTGTTTTTATTTTTACTTTTTCTTAAGTTAAGAGGTTATTGGTTTTTATTTTAAATTTTTTATTTTATCTTATCTTATTTCAAAAATCAAATTTCAAAATTCAAATTAAAAAAATATTTAAAATTCAAAATTTCAAAATTTCAAATTTCAAAATTTAAAATTCAAATTTCAAAAATTTAATTTTCAAATTCAAAATTTAAATAACTTTTTAATTTCAATTTTTATTTTCATTTTTAATTTTTAATTGCTACTATGAACTCTCACCCCTTTCGCTATGAGTCTGGTTACAATTATGTTGCAGGAAGAGGAAATTACAATGAGAACAGGCATCAAGGTTGGAACAATCAAGGATGGGAGGAGCCACAAGGATTTGATCAACCCTCATGGCAACAACCACCTCCAATGGACTATCAACAACCACCACCATATGCCTATGAACCCTTTCCTCAACACAATTTTGAACCACCACACTCACAAGCCAACTACAACCATTCACCTCCATATGACCCTAACCCTCAACCACCATACCAACCACCTTATGAGCCATATGAACCATATATAGAACCACCCCAATTCCAACCCAATTACTCCCAAGAACCACCACTTCAATATTTACCATCTCCATATCCATCAATCCAAGAGCACTATGATCCTACTTATGACAGCCGAGCGCATCAAGAGGCAAAGGATCGGTTCAAGGAAACAGTGGATCGATTTCATGCAACCATTCGTCAATTGGAGCAAGCGATAAATCAATTAGCTTCCCGACATTTGGACACTCAAGGAACCCCCATGGCTTCATGTGAACAATCTAATGAAGAACGTAGCATGAAGGAGATATTAGAAACTCCAGTGAACAGTACGGAGCATGACTTTGTACTGGAACAAGTGGAGGAAGCCAGAATTATTAAAGAAGAAGAAGTGGTTGAAGACTTAGGAGATGTAGAACCTCCATGGGAAAGTCCAGTCATAGAACCCCCTTCCAAGACGTTTGAAATTGATGCTGAGGAGGGTGTACAACCTCTAAGGCATATCACAGTTGAAGACTTGGAAGGGGTTGATCAAGAGATGGAGATTCAAGAAGAAGAAGCACAACCTCCCATGCCCTTGGAAAGCAATGAAGAGAAGATTGAATTGGAAGAAAGCTACCAAGAGGAAGAGGTTGAAATTGAAGAAGCTTACAAAGAGGTGGTAATTATCAGAGAAGAGCACAAGGGAGTAGAGCTTGCAATTTCATTAAAAACACCTCCCCCTAAGTTGTCATCATCCTTCACAACATTCAAGTGGGTAAAATTCATATCCCTTAGCTTTCTAATTCCACTTGAATATGGGCTACTGGAGACGGATGGTCAACTTAGAGCTCTTTGTGGCATTAAGAGTAAGAGAAAAATGGTCAGTGGTAAGAATTATCCTACAAGGTTCATTATGGTTGGAAGCTTTAAGTTTAAACGCAAAGGTTGGTGTAAAGCTCAACTGAATGGGTCTAGGAAGTTGTTTGGCCGCTTTAGTGAGAATTCAAATTTCTTGCCACCTGGATGGAATCATAATGATCAACAAGAAGATGGGTGCAAAGGCAAGATCTGGGACCCCGGAATTCAATCTAGAAATCAGCACTCTTGGGGCCTTGTCACTTGCTTTAACTTAATTGAAGGCTTTCTGCGCCTAGTTTGGGATCCCGGAGGATACTGGAATTACAAACATTGGTGGAAATTCCTGGATGAATACAAGCATAAGCCACCATAACAGGGAGCTCACCAAATGTCCAACTTAAGGACTCTAACTAAAAGTGCTAGGTGGGAGACAACCCACCATGGTATGATCATTCCTTTTCTTTTCCTTTTTATTTAGTTTTTTATGTTTTCGAGTTTTATTTTATTTTATTATATTGAACCTGGAGTTTTGCATCACATTCATATTAACACTGCATTCTGCATCTTTTCAGATTTAAAAAAAAAAAAGCACGCACGTGACGCGGCAGCGTCGCTGACGCGTCCGCATCACCAGTGCGTTAGGAGGAAAAGAAATTGAACAGAGAGTTACGCAGGAGCAGGGCTGGAGGCGTGCCAATGGCACAAATCGTCCCACACGACCGCGTCGCTGATGCGGCCGCGTCATTTGCAAAATAGCTTCCTCACGCGTCCGCATCACCCACGCGATCGCGTGGCCCTGTAAATCGACGTAACAAGGGTGTATGGCCGAAAGTTGAGCTGGAATTGGGCTGGACCTGTGCTAGCAGCACGGGTCCTGCCACGTGAACGCGTCACCCACGCGTCCGCGTCTTATTGGAAATAAGGCCACTCACGCGATCGCGTCGACCACGTGACCGTGTCACCCTGGATTTTGGCAATACCAAGTTTCGAACAGAGAGTTGTGCAACCGCGAGTCTGCACTCGCGCCACTAGCACAAATCAAGTCACACGATCGCGTGCCCCACACGTCCGAGTCGCCTGACCATATTGCGCACCACGCGACCGCGTCACCCATGCGACCGCGTCGCCAGCATCACACAACCTATCCAGATTAGTGCCAATTTTCTTATCTTTTCTTCTCTAATCCTAATTTCTTCTATCTTTTCTTCTTTCTTCTTTCTATCTTACTTACTTTATTTCTTTCCCTTCTCATTCTTCTTATCTTTTATTTTATTTTATTTATTTGCATACTTTCATTCATTGCATATTTTTTATTTTTCTAAATTTATTATTTTACCATTGGTGTTCAAATGTTCTTATTCAACTGTTACATCTTTTCTGGTATTTTCTTGGTGCTTAGTGACTTGTTTTATTCTGAATAGGTAATATTATTTATATCAATGCCAATCTTTTATACCTGTATTACTTTTACATTGACATGAATTTATATTATCTCTCCTTACCCACACTCTCTCCCTCATTGTTGTACATTTTGTACCACTGGCATGCCATGGCTTCTATTATTTTCTCACTTGCATGTTGTAGCTACCATGTAATTGAGATCCTTATTGTTTGGCATTAACCCACCTATACTGTATTTATTTTCCTATCTTTATTTCTGGGTTACTCTTCTTCCCTTTTTTTTCTTTCAGGATGGCCACCCGGAAGAGAACCGGAAGACGTTTACATGGGGAGACAAGCAAGTCAATCTGCACAATCTATAGAGAAAAGTATCAGTTGAAGCCACCCGTCCACTTGCACATCTTAGCATGCACCGAGGACGGTGCAACCTTTAAGTGTGGGGAAGTCGACACCGATCTCCATGGGTTAGTATTTTCTTATCAACACCAATATTTTATTTTCCTTGTTAATTGTTACATTTGCATGTTTGATTGCATATTTATTTGATTTTGTGCATTTAGTTACTACTTGGTTAAAGTAATAAATTTCTTTTTAATGACACTATTTTTGAAAAATTTTCACTAATTTAAAATCAAAACTTTTGTGATAAAACTTGTTTGAAGTTGTATTTGGAACATGCTTTTTGAGCCAAAGAACACACAACCTGTGAGATTTTGAGCTTATTTACATGGTTACATTATTTAACCATAAATTTTTATTCTTGTGTGTTTACTTCTCTATGATTGCAATATTTGCTTTGTTCCATTCTATATGTCCATTATTTAGTGTATTTACATGCTTGGATATGATTGAGGCCATTATTTGATTTTAGCTCACTTATCCCAAATAAGCCTATCCTTTAAATCACCCTTGTCAGCCACCTTGAGCCTTTTAATCCCTATTTGTTCTATATTTTACCACATCACTAGCCTTAAGCGGAAAACAAATTAATTATCCCAATTGAATCTTTGGTTACCTTAAGATAGAGATTATGTATCAACTAAGTGTGGGAAAATTGTGGGAACATGGGTTAATAAGGGAATGTAACATATTTCTAATTTATTAGAATATTAGGAATTTGGAACCTACTCATGAAAAAAACCAAAATAGAAAAATAATAGAAAATCCATGTGCATTGATAAGTTATGTTTATTTCTCTATAAAAAAATAAAATAAAAAAAATAAAAAAATAAAAAAATAAGTAAATAAATAAGGGAACAAAATTATCCCAATGCTAAGTTAATGAAAATATCAATGCACATGTGACAAAGTAAAGAAATATCAAAAATTTGGTACATGAGTATGGGAATTATACAAAAGTGGGAATTATGGGTAGCTAGGCATGATTCTAGAGTTATATAGAGTGTATGTGTGTTAGGTGAGAGCTTGGTTAGTCAAAGATTCAATTTATAGCTCACTTAGCCATATATATACCCTCACCCTTACCTTAGCCCCATTACAACCCTGAAAAGACCTCATGATGTTTGCAATGGTACATTAAATATTTGTTGATTGGTGAGATGAAGAACAAAGTTTAGAAAGCATAATTAGAGAAGAGTAGAGTGATTGACCCTAAACACTTGAGAGTTAGAGTGATATACACTACCAGTGAGGGTTCAGTGCTTGATTCTATGTTCCCTGCTTTCATGAGCTATCTTCTTACAAGTTTACTTGTCTTTTATTGTATAATTTGAATTAGTGAAATCTGATTTATGTTTGTCTTGAAGAATCTGTTTACTTTTAACCAAGTAGGTAGAAACATTTTGCATGTAGTTGTATTCATATAGATAGGTTGCATTTCATACCATTCATCTTCATTCTTTATAGTTTCTCTTGAGCTTAGCATGAGGACATGCTAATGTTTAAGTGTGGGGAGATTGATAAACCACTATTTCATGGTTTATCTTGTGCTCAATTGAGTGGATTTTATCAACTCTTTACCCACTTATTCATACTATTTGCATGGTTTTACATTTGCCTTCCTAATTATGTGCTTTGATTAAAAACATGCTTCTTTGGCCTTAAGTTGCCTATGTTTAATCCTCTCTTATTACCATTAGATGCCTTGATATGTGTGTTAAGTGCTTTCAGAGATTATAGGGCAAGAATGGCTTGGAGGATGGAAAAGAAGCATGCAAAAGTGGAAGGAATACAAGAAGTTGGAGAAATCGCTAAGCTGTCCAGCCTGACCTCTTCGCACTCAAACGGCTATAACTTTAGCTACAGAGGTCCAAACGACGCGGTTCTAGTTGCGTTGGAAAGCTAACGTCCAGGGCTTCTATTTGATATATAATATGCCATAGTTTCCCTAATGCTAGGCGACGCGACCATGTGCTCCATGCGGCCGCGTCGCAGTGACAAAAAATCAGCGTGTTTGAATTCACAACCAGCGAATTCTGGGCTATTTCTGACCCAGTTCGCGGCCCAGAAAATACATATTAGAGGCTATAAAGTGGGAGATTACATCCATTCATAGACAAGCTTTCAAATTCACAATTTTTGGAGTAGATGTAGTTTCTAGAGAGAGAGATTCTCTCCTCTCTCTTAGGATTAGGATTTAGGACTTCTCTTAGTTTTAGGAGTGACTCTCAATCCAGGTTCAATGTTCTTTTATTTATTTTTCTAATTTAATTTATGAACATCCATGTCAGATTTAAGTTCTTTTGTTAATGCAATTTGAGGTATTTCAGTTTAATATTGCTTTCTTTTATTTACATGATTATTGCTTCCCATCTGAAGGCATTCTTATTCCAGTAGATTTACTTTTCCCCTTTTGGTTTTGGTTAAGAAATCAGTAACTCAGGAGTTATCCAATTCAACAGCATAATTGATAATTGTTATCTTGCCAATTGAGTTGAACTTCAATAATCCCAATCTTTTCTTAGGAAATAAATAGGATTCGAAGATCAAACCAATTTATCCCTTGACTTTCCTTTGCTTTAGTAAAGGTCAACTAAGTGGAATTAAGATTCAACTTTCATTATTATTGATAAGGATAACTAAGTCTGGACTTCCAATTTCTCATGCCTTGCCAAAAGTTTATTTTATAGTTATTATTATTTTATTTTACTTGTCATTCAACTAACTTTTTACCTTAATCCAAAACCCCAATTTACAAGGCTCATAACCAATAATAAGAACATAGTTCCCTGCAATTCCTTGAGAAGACGACCCGAGGTTTGAATACTCGGTTATCAATTTCAAAGGGGTTTGTTACTTGTGACAACCAAAACGTTTGTAAGAAAGGTTGATTGCTTTGTTTAGTAACTATACTTGCAACGAGAGTTTACTATAACCTCTAAACCATCAATCTTCAGTTCTTCAATGACCCACGCGTAGGCGTGACCACCTGCCCTATTTCACACACTCTTCTTTTCTTCTCTTCTCTCCATTTCTTTTCTTCTTTTCTCTTCTCTTCTCTTCTCTTCTCTTCTCTTCTCTTCTTTCTTCCTTTCAACCATCATCCACCACCACCATTTACCATCCACCATCATTTTCTTTAGTTAGTTAATTAGTTAGTTAGTTAGTTAGTTAGTTTAATTTTCTATTTTAGGTCCTAAGTGTTGGATTAATGATTTGATTTGTTGATTGTGCTGAGATATTATTGTTGATTACTGACATGTTGCTATTTTAGCATCATGGTTATTGATATTCATTGTTGGATTTCTTTGTTGAGGTTTTACTTTGTTGCTTGGTATTGAATTTTCATGCTTAATAATTGTGCATACCAAGTACTTATGACATTTCCTTCAAAGCATTCTAAATCTTTTGAATTGCATGTTTTGGCCACCATGTGATTTGAATTCTTTACTTTGACTAGGCAATTTTTGATGTTAGATGCTGTGCATTTATCTCAATGCATTGTGTTGCTTGATCATATGCATCCATATGTTATGATTATGCCTTAATGACATGTTAATCTTTAATTGTCTAACTATGTTCTCTACACATACTTGAAACTAGTCATTTTGGCATAATGCTTCATTTGTAAAATTAAATTGTAAGCTCACGTAGGGACCTCTTTTTGAAATTCTCAAGCTATATAGACCATGCTTGCTATGTGATTGATTTTACCTTATATCGCACTTTTTCTAAGTTGCATAACAACCATGTTTCCCACTTTATGTCAATTAGGTGATGCAAACAAACTTCAATGTGTGTCATTGTTTGATGTGTGAGCTCTATATTTTATTTGATTCATTGAATTCTCTTGCACATCAACCAATGTCCATTCTTCATCCATTTCACAATTGCTTGATTATTTGCTTGGGTGCTTTCATACTTCTTTATTATTTGTTTGTTTGTCTTAACCTACAAGTTTTCTTTAAAGTATCTCAAGCACACTAGAATGAGTGAAGTGCATACTTCTTTTGTGTAGTTGTGTCATAGCCTTCTATGCTAGTGTGTGTGTTCTAAACTGCGCGCAACTTAGAATTCACACACTTATTTTCATCAATGTTACACATTAATTCACTCACTTCATTTTAGTGATCATTACCTCATTCCAACAATCTATACTTCCTTGCTTTTGCATTTACTTGTCTTACTATCCTGTTTTCTATCTTTAAGGATGATTTTCCATAAGCAACAATGGAAGTGGAAGAAAGAACACGTAGCAGCCAGTTGAACGACCAGCTGAAGGTGGCAATCCATGTAGTCGCCATACCCCCTTGCTCATCTTTGAATGCACCGAGGACGGTGCAAACTTTTAAGCGTGGGGAGGTCGTCCGACCAATCGGCCAATTTTTGGGTGAAAAATTTCTAATCCCAACACTTTCACATTTTATTTTTCTGTTATTACTAGGTCTTTTAGAATTTTTAGTTGCATTTTCTTGGATTGCATATATATAATAACCTTAGTCAAAATAATAAAATTTTTCAAGGAATTTATCTATAGGGCACCCCAATTGATTTGAAAGAAAAATTTATTGAACTTGCTTGAATTATATATTGTGGAATATGTTTTTGAGCTAAGAACACATAAACTTGTGAGTTTTTTAGCCTAATTGTGTGGTTGCATCATATAACCACTATTTTCCTTCTTGTGTTTATTATTCTCTCTCTATGATTGTAATCTTTGATTTGTTTGATTCTTTATGTCTATTATTTGGTGTATGAATGCATTTATATGATTGAGACCTTTATTTCATTTGGGCTCACTTACCCAAATGGCCTTACCCTTTTGTCTACCATTTGTTAGCCAACTTTGAGCCTATTTTAATTCTCTTTTGTTCTTAATTTTAGCACATCACTACCCCTAAGTGAAAAATAATAAATGTTCCTTGTTTGGATCTTTGATTAGCTTAGGCTAGTGAGAGTGTGTATCATTTAAGTATGGAAAGCTTGGAAATATTGGTTGAGATAAAAGTGTATTTTTGTATTTTTGTTGAAAATCTTGGGAATTGGATACATACTCATGCATTAAATTTTTAAACCATATGGATTAACACTTTTTGTATATATTTTATTGTGAAAAAAAAAGAAAAACAATAAAAAGAGGACAAAATGCCCCAAAGAAGAGTAATAATAACAATGCATATGTGTTATGGTTGAAAAGAATGCATGAGTGTGTGAAAAAGTGAAGAATGGGTAGTTAGGTTTGTATTTGAATTGCATAGGTTTTTATATACGTTAGGTGACAACTTAAGTTAGTCAAAGATTCAAATTTCAAACTCACTTAACCATATATATCATTACCTTGACCCTAACCACATTACAACCCTTGAAAAGTCCTCATGATATTTGTAGGCATGCATTGAATAATTATGATTGTTAGATGAAAAATAAATTTTAGAAAGTATTATTAGAAGAGAATTGAGTGAATCAACCCTATACACTTGAGTGACTAGAGTGGATATACATCCGATGAGGGGTTTGATTGCTCAACTACATGTTTTCACCTATGATCATCTCTTATCTTTTGAGTTTGTAAATTCTTTTCAATAACTCAATTCAATTGTGGATTTGATTTGATTGTGATTGCTTTAACCGTTATGTTTATACATGCTTTTTTGGGAATTAATTTATTTTTACCAAGTAGTTGCATGCATGTAGATAGATTGCATATAGATAGTTTACTTGCATTGAATAAATATTGATACTCCTTTCTTGTACCTCTCTTGAGTTTAGCATGAGCACATGCTTGGTTTAAGTGTGGGGAGGTTGATAAACCCCAATTTCGTGGTTTATCTTATATTGAATTTAGTGGATTTTATCAACTTATCCCGCATTTATTCAATGAAATAGCATGATTTTGTAAATTTCTCCTAAATTGTGCTTAAGAGTGAAAACATGCTTTTTAGTACCTTAAATTGCTAAATTTAATTCTCTTTAATTCCATTCGATGCTTTGATGTGTTTGTTTAGTGATTTCAATCTTAGAAGGCAAAGATTGGATTGAAGAAGTGAAGAAAAGCATGTAAAATGGAGAATTCATGAAGAAATGAGGATTTTGTGGAAACCATGACCACGCGTACGTGTGAGGAAGAAAATTCGCCAGGCCACGCCACGCGTACACGTGATACTTGTCATGTGACCTCATTAAAGGAACATGCTAGGGGCGATTTCTGAGCTCAAGGAGGCCCAAATCTAATTCATTTCTGAAGCTATGTGAGGTAGAATTCAAGAAGGAATAAGGGGGGAGCAATTAGAGTTGTGTAGGAAACATGCTTTAGGTTAGTTATAGAGAGAGAAGCTCCATTTTCTCTCTAGAAATTAGGGTTTTTAGTTCAATTGTCTCTTAGATTTAGGTTTTAATTTTTGTTTTCAATTAGTTTTTCTTGCAATTTCTTGTTATTATATCTTTGTTCTCTTTTTTCTTCTTGTTAATTTATCTTTTGAGCTACTTTTTAGTTTATGAACTCTTGTTAATTTCAATTTTCTTTAATGTAATTGATGTCTTTTTATGTTTCTTATTGTTTAATTGAGTTGTTATTGTTATCTTCTTGCATTGGTAGCCTTAGAATTTATATTTCTTGCAATTTAATATGCCTTTCTTTTATTGCACACCAAGTGTTTGATAAAATGCTTGGCTTAGGTTTAGAGTAGATTTTGAGCATTCTTGGCTTGAAAAGAGAAGTTAGATACTCTTGAGTCATTAATATCCAATTTAGATTGGTGATCTAGAGTGATTAGTTAATTTTGTTTCCATTGACATTACTTATGGATTGGGATTAACTAGCCATATTAGACTTTCTCCCAATGTTGGAGATAACGTAATGGGTTTTAACTCTTGATAATTATTGTGTTATGATTAATGACTAGGATAGAAAACCTTGATTCTCAATCCTTGCCATATATAAATGCCTCTTTTTAGTATTTGTTATCTTTAGTTGTTTGATTTACTTTTATTATCATTTAAATTTCTTGTTATTTAGATTATTGTAGTCTTCTCATATGAAAACCCCCGTGAAACTCATAACTAATAATTGAGCATTCGATTGTAATTTCTAGGGAGAACGACCGGGAGTAATACTCTCCATTATTTTTATTGGGTTGAACTTGTGACAACCAAACTAAACTTTGATTGTGAGAGTTATTTGTCGGTTTGGACTATACTAGCAACGGAATTACTTTGTGAAATTCCTAACCGGCAAATTCCCTCACATCAGTCTGCTACGGGACTGAGTCTTGATTCAAAATCCCTAATTTTGGGGTTGATTGAAGAAAGCGAAGAGAAGGTTACAATTGGTTCAAGAACCAAGAAGTTGACTTTGAAGAAACCCTCACCGTGCTGTGACTCAGAGCAAGATACAAAAGGGAAAATGATTCTCATTAGAGCTCAAGAAGAGAGAACCTAAGAGAGAGCAAAGTGTGTAACCTTACAAACTGAGTTTGAAGTCTTGGAGGCATTGTACCTACATTAAAGGGAGTACTCCGCCAAGATGATGAACAATATTTTGAGTTCAGAAGTTGGGTTCAGCGCATAAAGTCAAGGCTGTGAATCATCATCTCCTTCATAGTTTACTGTTTGTATTTCTGTTTCAATGATGTATCTTTCTTTGTTTTCTTTGAGTGGTAAAAGTCAAGAGAGGCATTGAGTAAAAGCCATTGAGTGAAAAAGGTTGAGAGAAATACTTGAGAAAAAAACCAAGAGTGATTTCAGATTTTTTTTTGTTGTATTTTCCTTTTGTGTCTTGTACCTATGAGGTAACATTTGCTAAGTTGGGTAAGCACTTAGTGTGTCAAGTCTAGGTAGTTACATAGCCAAGTCAAGTTTGTGTTGAAGCTTGATGTGTCTTTGATAGGATTAAGTTGAGTCCTTGGGATTAGTGATGTAATACTTGGATAGATAGTGAAAATTTTACCAACGTTGTGGTGGAAACTGGATGTAGGTTGCATTGCACTAGGCAACTGAACCAGGATATATGACTGTGTCATTCTTTTCTTCTCTACTCTAATTCTGTTTTCACAATTTATGAGACCAAATGAAATTGTCTCCTGCTCTTCTGCATAATCTGTTGCGCAGACCAAACAGAAGCTACTTAAAGGCTTTATTAATCATATAAAAAGAATGTCATATATTCAAACCCCCTTCTCTAAACCATCAAATGTAATACCCGGTCTAACCGAAATTTAGTAAATAATAAGTTAAATAGGAGTGAATATGGTTGGAAGATTTGGCAATTGGAATTTGATAATTTAAATATGATATTTGGATTCAGTGAATTTTTCCGAGTCGGAAAATATAGTTTTCTGCGTAAAAGTGCGCAGTGGAATTTTGACCGGCAGTACCGGCTGAGATCTGTCTGGTACTACAACTGAGAAAATTGATTATGGGTAAATAAGATTAAGAAATGAGGAATTATAATTAGGGAAGGTAGAAATATTTAAAGTGCGATTTAGAGCGCTAATCTTAAAGGTTTTGGCCCAAAATTGGGCCAATGGGCAAAAATAAGTGAACCGGGCCTAAGTGGGCCCAAGACCCAACATATATAAACATTAGTTGTGAGCATTTCAGCTCATTTTACCCTAAAAAGAAGGGTTGGGGCGCTGATTTGAGAAGAGAGAAGAGAAGAGAGAAAACCTAACTCTCTTTGATCTTCAAACCACCATAACTTGAGTTACAGAGCTCCGATTGACGAGCCGTTTGCGGCCACACGTTGCTCTTCTCATCCTCTACAATTCTATCTAAGTTTGGTGGTAAGTATTTCATTTATCGATGCCCAGTTTTCAAAATTCCCCACTGTTACACGTTTTTGGGTAGTTAGTGTTGAAATCTTGTGATTTTGGGTGTTTAGGGATACTCCAATATGGATTCTAAGTGGGTTCTATCCCTACTTCATATGGGCTGAGGTAAGAAGTGCTCAAACCCTTGTGATTTGTCATTTTTATGAGCCCTAGGTTGATGTATGTATGTGACATTGGTTATGTTAGTGTATTTGGTGATGTTGGTGCACAATTGGGAGATTGGTAATGCTTGAGGAGCTTTGGTAAGGCTTGGAGCTAAGGTTGGTGAAGAATTCCAAAGAAGAGGCTCAATTGGTTTGGCTACAAGAGGTACGGTTTAAGTTTCATTTAAGTACCGTGTGTTGTGATGAGAATTCCTAGGCTAGATGCCCCTAGGATTAAGTTTGGATTGTGTAAATGGTTGGTGCTAATATGCATAGTTGATATGTAATGTGAATTAATGATTGGGTTGAGAATTGTGTGACCTTGTATGCTTGGTGTATTGAGAATTTGATGTACTGGGTAATGAGTATTGATTTGTGGTTTATGCATTTAAATTGTGAAAATTGGGCCGGAGGCCGTGAATTTTGGGCCGGAGGCCGGAAAGAAGTAAGAAAGGTAAGTCGATGTGTGCATTGTATGATGGCACAAGTGATTGGATGAATTTCAGATAATGAATATATGAATGATTAGGTTGGTTATTGAATAATAAGGTTTGAGAAGTTGAAGTGTGGAATTTGGTAATTTTGGGTGAAATTATGTAGACGAGGTATGTTTGGTTCGGTTGAGATATATTATGTGATCATATATGTGATTATGATTATTGATGCCTTGATGGTATGATGATGCATTAGAGATATGTATGTTGTGATATATGCTTGGGGAATGATTAAGGTTGATTTGTGGGTGAAATCACGTGATAGTGAGTATGATATTGATTACGTATAATGATGGTTGATTGGAAATGGTATTATTGGAAATTGGGATGAGGAAGGATGTATGACATGATATTGTGTTTGTCCTTTAGCCATTTGATTGAGAAGTGTTAAAATTGTTAGATGTGGTTTTGGGAATTTTTGGTAAAGTGTCAATGTGTGAGTTGAGGATGGCTTGATGTGGATTTTGGTACATTTTGATTGATTTCAAAAAGGGTTGAAATTGGCATGTTTTGGTTGATTTTGAAAAGAGTTGAAAATGGCTTGTTTTGAAAATGGCACCTAGTGGTTTTGTATGAAAACATGGTTTTTGGGCATACTTTGACGGGACATAACTTGGACTACGGATCTCTGTTTTGTGCCAAATCTATTTAGAAATAAAATTGGATCCGGGATGTCCATGCCGTTTAAAGAACGGGTGAAAAATGATTTAAAATGAGAAATTTATGTCCGTCGGAAGATTGGGGGTTGAATCTGTAAATTCTGCAGCTTTTAACTTAGAAAATTTTTGGCAGAATGACCCTCCACGCGTAGGCGCACTTGGCGCGTACGCGTCGTTCTTCAAGAAGGCACTATCCACGCGTGCGCGTGGTGTGCGCGGGCGCATCGATGCGCTGCACCAAATGCCCAGCTATTTTCCCGAGAGTTGTGCCAGAGTTGTGCCAGTTTTGTGCTTGGGGCGCAAGAGCACCCACGCGTACGCGTGGCTGACGCTTGCGTGTCGTTTGGCTATTTTTCAACCCGCGCGTCCGCGCGTATGACGCTTGCGCGTCGATGAGTTTTGTGGCCATCCACGCGTGCGCGTGGAGTGCGCGTACGCGTGGCCCTGTTTTCATGCCAAAGTTGATTTTTGAGTTTTAAAAGCCAAATCTCATACTTCTAAGCCTCCGATCTCACCTCTTATGTATTAAATCATTCTGATATGCCTAGCAATGAGCTAGGGGATGTGGTAACTTGCGAGTGAAGCAAGGGGAAAAGTTATGATCAATGATGATCAAAGATGATTATATGAGATATGGAGGATGACGGTGGAAGTACCGTGTATGCCATGAGTCGGAGGGCTACATTTATTGATAAATGGCCCGTTCTTGATTGGACCATGAGCCGGATGGCTGAGTTATTGCCGGGTTACGGCAAAGCCATTATTGTTTATGGCTGAGTATAAATGCATATATGATTAATGAATGAATATGTTAAATGGATAATAATGAAAAAATATTGAAATGTGACGTGCGACCCCGGGTAGTAGGCAGTGGCGTTGTCCACTTGCTCCGGGTATGAGACGGGAAAGGAGGATTATGATAAACGAGTTTAATTGTGGGGTTTTGAATAAATGTGTATTTGTGATACCTGGGTAGTAGCAAGGGTCGTGGTTCGTCCCGCTTGCTCCGGGTCATTGTCTGAGGATTGATAATAATGAAGGGTGATTATGAATAAATGTTTATTTGTGATACTTGGGTAGTAGCAAGGGTTGTGGTTCGTCCCACTTGCTCCAAGTTAATGTTTGAGATTTGGTAACAATGAATGTTGATAATATGAATTGAGATTGAATGAATATATGTTTGAGATGCCTGGGCAGTAGCAAGGGTTGTGGTTCGTCCCACTTGCTCCGGGCCAATGCTTGAGATACCTGGGTAGTAGCAAGGGTTGTGGTTCGTCCCACTTGCTCCAGGTCAGAGATTGCGATGCCTGGGTAGTAGCGGCAGTAGTGGTGAATCCACTCGCTCCAGGTTGAGCTTTTAGACACCCGCCTGGGTAGTAGCCGTAGTAGTGATTATTTCACTGGCTCTGGGTTGAGCGGGCAGTAGCAAGGGGGTTGTAGCTCAAACCTACTTGCTCCGCAAGGGGTGTTTCTGTCCAATGGTTAGCTACCAGGACATGTCGGGTTGGCTATATAACCGACAGATGATATCATCAGCCATAGGGCAGGCATTCATCATTTGCATATGTTTGAATTGTTTGGGTTTGCCATTTGTCTTGGATTTCTACATCATATATGCCATGTTACCTGACTATATGCTACTTGTTCTACTTGTATCATGTTTGTGTATTACTTGCCTGTATTGCTTGTGTTTGTACAATTGAGAGGCCCTTCATGCTGGTGTCGGTGGGTGTGAGGGCTGTTCTTGATGGGATGAATTGATGATGCGATTGCATGCTGATGTATTGATATAGAACTACTGAGGCAGAACAACTGGTGATGGTTTTGCTTATGATTCTGAGTCTGATTCGTGGAAGAGTCAGCGAGTTGGGAAACATGTGAAACATGAATTGAATTTAGCACTCCCTTATGACAGTTGCCTATTCATGGATTAGCGAGAACCTATGATGAATAATTGGTGAAGAAGTTTAGGATGCTTAGTGAGTTTTTGTTGCAGTACATTGAATTTATTTGGCACTTTTACCGTACTGGGAACCCATGGGCCCGGGGTTCTCATTCCGTATATATCTCTTGTTTTTCAGATACAGGTCCAGGTGCTCAGAAGTGAGTTGTGGGTCGTCTGAGAGACGGCGAAGATCTTTATTTCCTCTACTTTGTGTTTTGATTAGAATCTCTCCACCTTTGTTTTGGAAAGTTTATATTATGTATTGAACTCTTTGAATTTGCCTATAGAGGCTCTCATGTTTCCTTCGGGAGAGATTAGGATATACTGTTGTCAACTAATTTCATAATGTACTCTAGCTGACCTAAACTTCGCGGGTCGCGACTAGTAGCTATTTACTTATGTTATATATATCTATCTGTTATCTATCTCTTAATCTCCTTTACGCCTTGTCCGTATATCAATTTTGGCTTCACGGTTTATCTTTTGTTGTCGAAACGTGAGAGATACGTCTTCGCGATTTTATTTCTACTCTTTTCAGGCTTCTCGATTAATACTCCTTTCGGAATTACCTATATTTATTTATTAAAAATCCACCTGAGATTCGTACCACCGTAATATCATTGACTTATGACTCGAGCATAAGGATTTGAATATTAGGGTGTTACATTATGGTATCAGAGCAGTTCGTCCTCGTGAGCCTGAGGGATGGAACTGCTTATGCTTCAATGCATACTCTGAGTCTGTGCCTGTGCTAGTTAGGGTATCTAATCGATACATCTAGCATGAAGTCCATGAGTGTACCTTTGGTACTTTGAAGCACTATCTTTCCGATATTGAGACTGATCAACTTGATATCGATTGTTTGGTGTGTATAGGAACTAGATGGCACCTCGTGGACCCGGTCGGGAACGTGAAAGAGATCGTACTAATACGCAGGAACCGGAAATCAACCCGAATAACCCGGTAAACCTTATGGCGGCATTGGAGAATATGGCTGCTGCTATGCAGGCCACTACGGAGGCTCTTGGGCAACAGATGAACAATAATGGCAATGACGGAAGGGAAGCTCAGGGCCCGATGACACTGGCAACCTTCTTAAAGGTTAATCCACCTAAGTTCAAGGGAACCACCAATCCAACTGAAGCTGATACTTGGTTTCAGGCCATGGAGCGATCACTGCAAGCGCAGTTGGTGCCTGAAGAGCAGCGTGTTGAATTCGCTACCTATCTATTCACGGGGGAAGCATCGCATTGGTGGCAAGGGGCTCGACGTCTCCTGCAACAGGGGAATGATCATATCACTTGGGATGCCTTCCAGGTGGAATTCTATAAGAAGTACTTTCCGAATTCTGCCAGGACAGCCAAGGAATTGGAGTTACTGCAGCTAAAGCAAGGTGCTATGTCCATATCTGAGTATACAGACAAATTTGAGGAGCTATTCAGGTTTTCCCGCATGTGTCAAGGAGCTCCGGGAAACTTCGAGGAATGGAAATGCATTAAGTATGAAGGAGGGCTCCGGAGCGACATCTTAAGTTCAGTGGGACCAATGGAGATCCGAACATTTTCAGAGTTAGTGAATAAGAGCAGAATTGATGAAGAGTGTGTGAAAAGGAGGGTTGCAGAGAAGGGAAGTCATAGAGAGCACAACCAAGGATTCGCACCAAGTGGTCGAGAGTTTAAGGAGAGAGGATACGTACAACACTTTCCCCAAGGACAGAATAACTTTGCGACGAGTAAGGAGTCTCAAAGGAATGGTAAGGGAAAACGGGCAGCGGCTGCTTCTGATGTTTCAAGCTGTCAGAGATGTGGAAGTCATCACCCAAATAGGCCGTGCCGATTGGGGTTAGGTGTATGTTACAAGTGCGGGTTACCAGGGCATGTATCAAGAAATTGCCAACAAGGAGAGAGTCAGGATGCGGGCCGATTGCGACAGTAAGATTGAGGTAATTGCCTTAATACAAATGGATAAATGCCTGTGATGTAAATGAATTTCTGTTGAGAATGATGTGTTGTGTTTGTTATGTAGTTGGTTGATTTCTGGATTTTTGGTGAAATGGATTGAACTCGTGACTTTTAGTTCCTTTGATTTAAATAGATAAGGGATGGTCCTAAATGATGGATTTGGAAATGTTAATTCGAATTGTCGGTCAAGTTAAGTGGTGGTTTAGTACTTGAGGAAATAAGTGATGGAACTAATACTTGACGAGAAATCAAGGTGGCATAGCAGAAGCTTGCTAAAGTGTTAGCATAGTATGGTAATAATAAGGAAAAGTAGAGCATGATTGGAAATGCTTTATGCTTTGAGTACTTAAAAGTTTAGTGAGCTATGCAGATAATGATTCTAGGTAATTGGAATTAATTGCGGCTGTGAGCCTTGATGGTTCTGAAACGGATGAGGAAATTATCATTGATGCATAATTGGATTTAGATGATGAGAGAGTGCGAGTTGTCGTGTTTGAGAGATGAGTACCATGATGTTTGGTCATAGTGACCTTGGAATTAGATTGAGATTTATAATGATTAGTTTTGAAAGACGAATGTGAAAGCCACTAAATTGAAATACAGATGCAGTACTGAGATTGGTTTGAGGGAGCCCGTGACGGGTGGTAAACTCCAATTCTTGGGGAGGTACTGTTGAAAATTTTTCTCCAAAAAATTTGAAAGAGTGCTGGTTATGGTTTTGAGGATAATTTTTTATATGAGTAACTTTAACGAAAGAGATGTGTCTCGAATGCTTTTATAGATTATTAAAGGAAAGCGGATTCTCATGATTTTTGTTAAATTGTTATTTCAAACTCATTTGCTTTCTAGAAATGAAAGGGGTTTTTGATTGATGAGTCAGAGACTTTATAACAGCAAGTCATGTAGAAATTCGAAGGTTTGAGAATAAGAAAGTAAGTTTGGAGGTTATGCTTGGAGTTGAGCTGTGATTAGTGGTAATTGGCTTGGCAGAGGGAGAGGATAGTGATGGATGGAATTTTCGAGGGCGAAAATTTCTGTTAGGGGGTAGAATGTAATACCCGGTCTAACCGAAATTTAGTAAATAATAAGTTAAATAGGAGCGAATATGGTTGGAAGATTTGGCAATTGGAATTTGATAATTTAAATATGATATTTGGATTCAGTGAATTTTTCCGAGTCGGAAAATATAGTTTTCTGCGTAAAAGTGCGCAGTGGAATTTTGACCGACAGTACCGGCTGAGATCTGTCTGGTACTACAACTAAGAAAATTGATTATGGGTAAATAAGATTAAGAAATGAGGAATTATAATTAGGGAAGGTAGAAATATTTAAAGTGCGATTTAGAGTGCTAATCTTAAAGGTTTTGGCCCAAAATTGGGCCAATGGGCAAAAATAAGTGAACCGGGCCTAAGTGGGCCCAAGACCCAACATATATAAACATTAGTTGTGAGCATTTCAGCTCATTTTACCCTAAAAAGAAGGGTTGGGGCGCTGATTTGAGAAGAGAGAAAACCTAACTCTCTTTGATCTTCAAACCACCATAACTTGAGCTACGGAGCTCCGATTGACGAGCCGTTTGCGGCCACGCGTTGCTCTTCTCATCCTCTACAATTCTATCTAAGTTTGGTAGTAAGTATTTCATTTATCTCTGCCCAGTTTTCGAAATTCCCCACTATTACACGTTTTTGGATAGTTAGTGTTGAAATCTTGTGATTTTGGGTGTTTAGGGATACTCCAATATGGATTCTAAGTGGGTTCTATCCCTACTTCATATGGGCTGAGGTAAGAAGTGCTCAAACCCTTGTGATTTGTCATTTTTAGGAGCCCTAGGTTGATGTATGTATGTGACATTGGTTATGTTAGTGTATTTGGTGATGTTGGTGCACAATTGGGAGATTGGTATTGCTTGAGGAGCTTTGGTAAGGCTTGGAGCTAAGGTTGGTGAAGAATTCCAAAGAAGAGGCTCAATTGGTTTGGCTACAAGAGGTACGGTTTAAGTTTCATTTAAGTACCGTGTGTTGTGATGAGAATTCCTAGGTTAGATGCCCCTAGGATTAAGTTTGGATTGTGTAAATGGTTGGTGCTAATATGCATAGTTGATATGTAATGTGAATTAATGATTGGGTTGAGAATTGTGTGACCTTGTATGCTTGGTGTATTGAGAATTTGATGTACTGGGTAATGAGTATTGATTTGTGGTTTATGCATTTAAATTGTGAAAATTGGGCCGGAGGCCGTGAATTTTGGGCCGGAGGCCGGAAAGAGGTAAGAAAGGTAAGTCGATGTGTGCATTGTATGATGGCACAAGTGATTGGATGAATTTCAGATAATGAATATATGAATGATTAGGTTGGTTATTGAATAATAAGGTTTGAGAAGTTGAAGTGTGGAATTTGGTAATTTTGGGTGAAATTATGTAGACGAGGTATGTTTGGTTCGGTTGAGATATATTATGTGATCATATATGTGATTATGATTATTGATGCCTTGATGGTATGATGATGCATTAGAGATATGTATGTTGTGATATATGCTTGGGGAATGATTAAGGTTGATTTGTGGGTGAAATCACGTGATAGTGAGTATGATATTGATTACGTATAATGATGGTTGATTGGAAATGGTATTATTGGAAATTGGGATGAGGAAGGATGTATGACATGATATTGTGTTTGTCCTTTAGCCATTTGATTGAGAAGTGTTAAAATTGTTAGATGTGGTTTTGGGAATTTTTGGTAAAGTGTCAATGTGTGAGTTGAGGATGGCTTGATGTGGATTTTGGTACATTTTGATTGATTTCAAAAAGGGTTGAAATTGGCATGTTTTGGTTGATTTTGAAAAGAGTTGAAAATGGCTTGTTTTGAAAATGGCACCTAGTGGTTTTGTATGAAAACATGGTTTTTGGGCATACTTTGACGGGACATAACTTGGACTACGGATCTCTGTTTTGTGCCAAATCTATTTAGAAATAAAATTGGATCCGGGATGTCCATGCCGTTTAAAGAACGGGTGAAAAATGATTTAAAATGAGAAATTTATGTCCGTCGAAAGATTGGGGGTTGAATTTGTAAATTCTGCAGCTTTTAACTTAGAAAATTTTTAGCAGAATGACCCTCCACGCGTAGGCGCACTTGGCGCGTACGCGTCGTTCTTCAAGAAGGCACTATCCACGCGTGCGCGTGGTGTGCGCGGGCGCATCGATGCGCTGCACCAAATGCCCATCTATTTTCCCGAGAGTTGTGCCAGAATTGTGCCAGTTTTGTGCCTGGGGCGCAAGAGCACCCACGCGTACGCGTAGCTGACGCTTGCGCGTCGTTTGGCTATTTTTCAACCCGCGCGTCTGCGCGTATGATGCTTGCGCGTCGATGAGTTTTGTGGCCATCCACGCGTGCGCGTGGAGTGCGCGTACGCGTGGCCCTGTTTTCATGCCAAAGTTGATTTTTGAGTTTTAAAAGCCAAATCTCATACTTCTAAGCCTCCGATCTCACCTCTTATGTATTAAATCATTCTGATATGCCTAGCAATGAGCTAGGGGATGTGGTAACTTGCGAGTGAAGCAAGGGGAAAAGTTATGATCAATGATGATCAAAGATGATTATATGAGATATGGAGGATGACGGTGGAAGTACCGTGTATGCCATGAGTCGGAGGGCTACATTTATTGATAAATGGCCCGTTCTTGATTGGACCATGAGCCGGATGGCTGAGTTATTGCCGGGTTACGGCAAAGCCATTATTGTTTATGGCTGAGTATAAATGCATATATGATTAATGAATGAATATGTTAAATGGATAATAATGAAAAAATATTGAAATGTGACGTGCGACCCCGGGTAGTAGGCAGTGGCGTTGTCCACTTGCTCCGGGTATGAGACGGGAAAGGAAGATTATGATAAACGAGTTTAATTGTGGGGTTTTGAATAAATGTGTATTTGTGATACCTGGGTAGTAGCAAGGGTCGTGGTTCGTCCCGCTTGCTCCGGGTCATTGTCTGAGGATTGATAATAATGAAGGGTGATTATGAATAAATGTTTATTTGTGATACTTGGGTAGTAGCAAGGGTTGTGGTTCATCCCACTTGCTCCAAGTTAATGTTTGAGATTTGGTAACAATGAATGTTGATAATATGAATTGAGATTGAATGAATATATGTTTGAGATGCCTGGGCAGTAGCAAGGGTTGTGGTTCGTCCCACTTGCTCCGGGCCAATGCTTGAGATACCTGGGTAGTAGCAAGGGTTGTGGTTCGTCCCACTTGCTCCAGGTCAGAGATTGCGATGCCTGGGTAGTAGCGGCAGTAGTGGTGAATCCACTCGCTCCAGGTTGAGCTTTTAGACACCCGCCTGGGTAGTAGCCGCAGTAGTGATTATTTCACTGGCTCTGGGTTGAGCGGGCAGTAGCAAGGGGGTTGTAGCTCAAACCTACTTGCTCCGCAAGGGGTGTTTCTGTCCAATGGTTAGCTACCAGGACATGTCGGGTTGGCTATATAACCGACAGATGATATCATCAGCCATAGGGCAGGCATTCATCATTTGCATATGTTTGAATTGTTTGGGTTTGCCATTTGTCTTGGATTTCTACATCATATATGCCATGTTACCTGACTATATGCTACTTGTTCTACTTGTATCATGTTTGTGTATTACTTGCCTGTATTGCTTGTGTTTGTACAACTGAGAGGCCCTTCATGCTGGTGTCGGTGGGTGTGAGGGCTGTTCTTGATGGGATGAATTGATGATGCGATTGCATGATGATGTATTGATATAGAACTACTGAGGCAGAACAACTGGTGATGGTTTTGCTTATGATTCTGAGTCTGATTCGTGGAAGAGTCAGCGAGTTGGGAAACATGTGAAACATGAATTGAATTTAGCACTCCCTTATGACAGTTGCCTATTCATGGATTAGCGAGAACCTATGATGAATAATTGGTGAAGAAGTTTAGGATGCTTAGTGAGTTTTTGTTGCAGTACATTGAATTTATTTGGCACTTTTACCGTACTGGGAACCCATGGGCCCGGGGTTCTCATTCCGTATATATCTCTTGTTTTTCAGATACAGGTCCAGGTGCTCAGAAGTGAGTTGTGGATCGTCTGAGAGACGGCGAAGATCTTTATTTCCTCTACTTTGTGTTTTGATTAGAATCTCTCCACCTTTGTTTTGGAAAGTTTATATTATGTATTGAACTCTTTGAATTTGCCTATAGAGGCTCTCATGTTTCCTTCGGGAGAGATTAGGATATACTGTTGTCAACTAATTTCATAATGTACTCTAGCTGACCTAAACTTCGCGGGTCGCGACTAGTAGCTATTTACTTATGTTATATATATCTATCTGTTATCTATCTCTTAATCTCCTTTACGCCTTGTCCGTATATCGTTTTTGGCTTCACGGTTTATCTTTTGTTACGTTGTCGAAACGTGAGAGATACGTCTTCGCGATTTTATTTCTACTCTTTTCAGGCTTCTCGATTAATACTCCTTTCGGAATTACCTATATTTATTTATTAAAAATCCACCTGAGAGTCGTACCACCGTAATATCATTGACTTATGACTCGAGCATAAGGATTTGAATATTAGGGTGTTACATCAAAAACCTTCATTAAATTTTTAGAATAAGGTTTGCTTGACATGATTTGCAGGTCATATATATGACTGACATTGGAGCATATATACAACATAAGAACAGAACTAGGAGTTGTTCTTGTTTTTTGTTTGTTATATACATATATAAAATACAAACTTCCTAATGTGTTCATAACATTTCTTCGGCAGATAAGTGCGTGGTGACGTTTTCCTTGCAAAATGCTTGCATCATAATGAGAAAGACAAGTTAACTCTTATTGTATATGCAGTCCAACTTCTTAAGATTTTTTGCCAGCACCACAATTTTACTCTTATTAGTAGCAAGCATTTGAAAGGATTAAGGATTCACAAGAGGAAAGATATGGGAGAAAAGATATTTAATTTGGAATGATAAACGCCTGCTACTTCCATAAGTGTAATTTTCAATTGAAGGTGACGATTGTGAATTTGTTGGGGAGTCCAAAATATTCCCTAGATTGCTCATAGCCCATACAAAATAAAACTTGATAAATTAAAGAAATAAACTTAAAATTGGTTAAGGTGATAAGTATACTTATTTTTTAAGAAATAAAAAAAAATTGCTGAAAGATCCCTATTCTTTGCATGTAAGTTGGTTCAATTTATGATTATAAGATTTAAATGGAAAATTTATCATAATAGAATTCAAATATCAATGATTTAATAATAATAAAAAAAACACTTGACATGATAAGAGGGCTGTTGGAAATTATAAAAATTGAAAAGTATTGGATTAATATGATTTAATTTTTTATTTTTTATTTTACGTAAAATATTGACCCTTACTATTATTTTTACTTTATTATATTTATGCATTATATATAAACAAACCGAAAGGTTGCTTGTTGTAATAAGGAAAAATATGTTGGATGCTGTACGAAATGAGCTTGTATGCACATTCTGCAACAGTGCAACTGTAATGAGATATATGTTTTTTTTTTATTATTGTTTAAGCACTCACTCACTGCTAAAAGTGGGAGAATACAGTTCCAAGAACAATAATAATGTAAACAAGAAAAAAACACTACAACACCTTATATGTATGCGCATTTTTTCTTCTTTTTCTTTTTCCTTTTTGTTTTCTTTTATTTTTTCTTTTTTTTTTTCTCTTCATTTTGTTTTTTCTTTATTTTTTTCTTTTTCTTTCTGGCTTTCTCACTAAATGCGCATAATGGTTTAACGCCTTATAAAGAAAAAAAGCTTTCCATAATAGCACATCCTAAATGAAATGCGCTAAGCCGCTAACCGTTTTACTTTTAAGTTTTAACGCTTCCGAGTCAACACAAGAAAAATATTACCTACTACCGGGACAAAACTGTAAGAAATTGATAAATACTTTTAAAAAAAGTATTTTAATAATAAATTCAAGAAACAATTGCAGATTTGGGTTTTTTTTTTTTTTTTTTTTTTTGGGGTTGTTCCAATTAGTCGTATCCAAAAAGGATGAGCTAAATCCTAATTAGATGTTGATAAAGTCTGCAATACATATCCAATTCTCAATTAACATAGTTTGCGTATCTAAAATTCCGATGCAAGTCAATATCAGCATTAATAACCATAGAATAAACCCTTGGTAGTTTCTTGCTGATCAAATCTTCACCTCAATTTCATTTTGAAAATATCTATTGGGATCTTGGACCAGATGTTATATTGTTGAATCAAACACATCAAATTGATTACTTACCTTTTTGTGGCCGTATTGGACCTTTTCTGATTCCAAAAAGGCATCTTCAAGAAATTATTGACATGTCTAAAGCTCCATACACAAACACATGTCATCATATATCTTATTATTATCCAAAGTAACTTACATTAGACTCAAAAAAAATTAACCTCTGATCTTACTTAATGGCTATGAGACTAATGTAAGTTCTTTTAAATGCATATGTTTTTTTATGTACATTTTATTTAAGGTGAATTTTATCATATTTTTTTTGCAAAGTAACATGTAATTTACTTTAGTGGAATGTATTATTTTTTAATTGGTTATTATAATTAAATTAATTTTTAAAATAGATAATTATACAATTTTTTAAATTATTAAAAATTAAAATATGATTTTTTTTTTCAAATCATTTTCAAAAGATGTATCATAGCCCTCAGTAATAGCTTTTAACCTTTGGTTTTTCTCCCACTCCTTTATCCTCTTCGCGCCTCCCAAGTAGCACCGCTTTGTTGAATGTAATCAAATTATAAGCTAACTGAATAACTAAAAAAAACTAACAGGAAGTTTCAAGAACCCAGAGAAGAAAAAAAATCAACCTGTCCAAGCACGATAAAACAGACTCTGGCCAGTGGTGACCGCAATGACGGACGAGGATGCGACGACGAGAGACGCACCGAAATAAGGAGACGCGACGACACAAAGCAGGGAAGCCACAGATGTGATGGTGCAGTGTTGGAGACGCATCGGAGCTAACGAGACAAATCAGAGGAGTCGGCGATCGTGACTTCTGGACTCTGAAGTTTGGCCGTTCGAGACTTCAGGAGAGGCTGACTGGTGAAGAAGAGTTACTGATTGACATTGAGAGAGAACGAGAAAGAAGAATTTAGGATTAGGACCATAGTTAACGTGATTTGAAAAATTAAAAAAAAATCAGTTTCTAATGTTTTAATAAATTATACATTTATCCCTATCTTTTAAAAATTTAATTACAATATAATCTAACTATAATTAAAATAGTAACTCAAATTAAAAGTAGATATTCAATTAAAATGTAACACATTATAAAAAATAATTTACATATTATTTTAAGAAGAATTGGATAGAATTCACCTCTATTTAATATTGAAAAAGCACACATACTTAAAATCTTAGCATAATAGTTATTTACACACCCAATCTAAATCAAAACAACCACCCCCCCAAACAAACAAAAAAATAAATCACGCAGAGAAAAGTAACTCTATAAAATGTGGAGAGTTCCCTCTCTCATAATATGGTACTCTTTACAAAGTCTTTATTCTTATGGCCAACAACATGTAACTAGCAAAACCAAGATAGTAGAGTCTCTGTATCATTTAACTTTGCTCTATATATAGTTTGATTTAGTTGCTGAACTTCTGCTCTGTGATGCTTGTTGATGCCTGCATAATTCATAAATTCGGTAACACATTGTAAATCATTGTTTATAATAGCAAAATTTTCACATCACATAAGCAATTTTTTTTTCCTCATTCCTTTTAGGTTTAAGATTTAAGAATTAAAATAATTGCTAATTTGGATATAATAGTATATTAATAACTAATTTTTGCTTATCCAAGACAAGAAACAAATTTTCACAATAGTCCGTTAACATATCTTTAAAGCAGAAGAAATTTAAGATGTGTTTAGTTTATATTTTTATATTTTTATTCTTAATATTTTTTATTTTTAGAATTTTATAAAAAATAAAAAATAGTAGATAAAACTAAAAATAAAATTTAATTGAAATAAAATAAATATCAAATGAAAAATAGAAAATTTACATAATTTGAACTGACCCCAATTGAAGTTACAAAATTGCAAACTGCACATTTAACAGATGTTGCTCCATATTGGTACATCAGTAGCATCCTGCAGCTGCCACAATTGACATGTGCCACCTGATTTGCTGCATCATCACAATTTTGTTGTTCAAAACTTCTTAGACTTGATTTAGGAAAGTTTTTTAAAGAGATGTGTACATTTTTTAAAGCAGAAACTTTTTATTTTATATTTGGCAAATAAAAAAATTATGTAGTTGTTTTAAAAAATAGAAATACTTTTAAAAGTATCTAACATAATATTTTTTAAAAATAATTTGTGTTTATTAAAACTAAAAAATCTAATATAATATGTTAATTAATATCTAAATTTAATTTTTGCATTTATAGATGTCTATTATAACTTTAACTTTAACTTCATATGTTTGGAAAGCTATTGAGATGCTATGCTAGTAGACTTGTTCAATAACTACCTTCCATGGCTAGATTCACAGTGTGACAGCATGAGCATTGGACACTTGTTGCGCCACGGATGTACATTAGTAATGTATGGCAGCCTCCACAGATTAACTGGGCCATTTCCGTTCCTGTTAATCATTAGTAACATGAAATTAGAGTTTCTATCATTTAAAAATTTAGAATTTAATTTTTAATAAAAAAATTTTATGCAAAAAATTCACAAAAACACAGAAGAAATTCTAGTATAAAGAACAAATTAAAAATATAATTATTCATGTGTCTCTTTTAATCGACTTTAAGTTTTAAAAAAAAAAATTTCATCGACGTTAATATAAAATCATTCATAACAGAGGAGGGTAAGCGTGGAGAGAAGTGAGAGATACCGGGAGGCGGCACGGCGGTGACTGCATTGCAAACAGCACAGCAAACAGAGGAGGCTCCAACCGGATAGAGCAAAAGGTTTCTACAGCCAGAACACACAAGTTGGCTCTGTTGACCTGCTTGCCAAAACCGATTGATTTCAACTTAAGTTGTTAAAGACAATTTTCAATTATCAAATGGCCAAACTAATTACACATTCTCTCTTAGCAAATCTTCATCTCAATTCCATTTTTTGTGTTCCTTTAAGTTTCCTTACACCATCAAAATCAAAATTAGACATGAAGAAACCAATCCAACGAGGCACACATGAAGAAAAATTAAGATACCATTTGCGGATGGAGGAGTATGTGGAGCCGGTGGTGTTGGATAAGGAGCAAGTGGAACTGGCATTATAGATTACAATACTTTTAATAAATAAATAAAGAAAGAAAAAAAAGTATTATATATTATCTTTCTCTGCCAAAATCTATATAGAGAAGAAAGCAGTTTCTTCCATTTTATTTTGTTTCAACTCCTGAAAAGTAAAGAAACAAACATTTGTACATATTGTCAGGTATAAGCTGCACATGGTAGATGGAACAAAAGAAAAGGCTTGGAAAAATAGAGTGAGAAGAAAGGGGAACCTGTGAAACAGAAAGGGTGGCAGCAATTCAGCAGAAAGAAATAGAAGAAGCAGATATAATATAAAGTAAGAGTCGATGCATGAGAAGAGGGTTTTATATAGGGAAACTAAAGAGTTCAGAAATAGATCAGAGTAGTTTATGGCCCTTTCAACTAGTACTAGTATTTATTAGATGGTGGTATCATATAATAATTATAAAATAAAATACATTTTCCTTTGATTTGGCAACTTGCTTCAGATGAGATATAATCAGGAAAAAGAGAAGTATATACGTGGATATTGGAAAGATTAAGATTATGTGTCTAGTTTTATTGTCAAAAGAGTAAAAGCGTAAAACAATACGTTGTTCAAGTAGGGATGACTTTGCGTCGGCCGAATTGGAATGGAACGGATACATGTAGGGTTACATACTTTATGTTTAAGATATTTCTCTTATCCAATTTTATTAGTTAATTAATTAGGGTGCAGACAATTAGTATAAAAAAAAAGCTCATTAGAAAAAAAAGGATCGAGTCTTTCTTTTTTATTTTTTATTTTGGAAGGAAGGTAAATTCAAATTTTTATGAGAAATAATCAGAATTAAATTAAAAGAAATATCTAAAATTTGAAAAAAAAAACATCTACAACTAAACAAAAACAAACATCTAAAATTATTGTAAAATAAATATCTAAATACTAATAAAAAAAATATTTGAAACGTAACAAAAAAATATCCAAAACCTAATAGAAAAAAGATATTCTAAATTATTTTAAAAGATTCAAAATCTAACAAAAAAAACATAAAAAAATTAGAAAAAGAACATCTTAAAACTAAAAAAAAAAACATTCAAAATTATTAAAAGAATCATTCAAAATCTAAAAAGAAAAACCATTCAAAAAAAATGTTTAAAACATATAAACAAATTACATCCGAAACCTAGAAGAAAGAAACATCTAAAACTAGTTAAAAGAATAATAAAAAACCTAGAATATGACGACTGATGTGCAAGTGATGGATAGTACGGCGCTGCAGTGCGAATTTGGCAAAAAAAAAAGAAGAATGTACAACTCAAATACTGAGGGCGAGTTTCTTTTAATATATTGTAGTTAATAAAATAGTATTTTTTTTTTAAATTTTTAAATAGAATTTAATTTATTTACATAATACATTTAATAAAAAATCATGTATAGAAATTACAATTTTTTTAGTTTAATTTGGTTTGACCAGATTTGACCAGGTCGATTTAAATTGATTTTGAATGAGTTTAATTGAATTTTATTTAGTTTGACTAAATTTGACTGGGTTAATTGTTTGACTGGCTCAAATGATAACCTAACTTAGGTTGATAATCGGGTGATTTGGTTTTCAGTCCGACCGGCTGGGGTTCATAACTATGGTTATTATTTCTTTTATACATTTTTAAATTAATATGTTAGATTAAAATGCAGGATTAAAAAAAGTAATTTATGACAAAATTAACTCAATAAAATTATTTTAAAAATACATAAAATTTTTATTTGTCAAATTATAAATTACTATCAAATAGATTCTTTTAGGTCATGCAATAAAGCCGTGGTCATAGACCTATTTTACGTCACTGTTTTCACCAAATTGGGACTATAGACCTTTTAGTAGATCATTCTTTAAAATCGTGATCATAGATCACTTTAGGTCAGACTTCGGAACCATGACCATAGATCTTTTAGGTCACACGTCACAATCATGACCATAAATCTCAGGTCACCCCCAAAAATCGTGACCATAGACCATTTTTAGGTCACCCATAGTAAAATCATGACCATAGACCTTTTTAGGTCACTCTTTAAAATCGTGACTATAGATCTATTTAATTAGGTCATGCTTCGAAACCATGACCATAAACCATTTAGGTCACACTTCATAACCGTGACCATAGATCTCTTTAGGTCATCTCCTAAAACTGTGACCATAGATTTCCTTTAGGTCACCCTCGAAAACCGTGATCATAGATTTTTTTTAGGTCACTCATTTCTAAAACCATGACCATAGACCCTTTTAGCTCACTCTTTAAAATTTTGACCATAGATCTCTTTAGGTCACGCTTCAAAATAGTGACCAAAGATATTTTTTGTCACACTTCATACCGTGACCATAGATCCTTTTAGGTTACCTCCAAAATCGTGATCATAGACTCCTTTTAGGTTATCCATTTCTAAAATCGTGACCATAGATCCCTTTAGATCATCTCCCAAAATCGTGATCATAGGCCACTTTAGGTCACTTTTTTCAAAAATCGTGATCATAGGTCACCCGTTTGTAAAACCCTGACTATAGACTCTTTGAGGTCACTCTTTAATATCGTGACCATAGACCCCTCTTAGGTCACCCGTTTGTAAAACCCTGACTATAGACTCTTTGAGGTCACTCCCAAAACCGTGACCATAGACCCCTCTTAGGTCACTTTTTTCAAAAATCTTGATCATAGACCCTTTTAGGTCACCCTTTTGTAAAACTGTGACCATAGATCCTTTTAGATCACTCTTCAAAACCGTGACCATATATAGATCCATTTAGGTTACTCTCTAAAACCGTGACCATAGATCTCTTTTAGGTTACTCTTTTGTAAAACCGTGATTATGAACCCTTTTAGGTCACTTTTCAAAACCGTGACCATAGGTTCCTTTAGGTCAATTTTCAAAATCATGACCACAGACCTTTTTAGGTCACTTTTTAAAACCGTGACCATAGATTCCTTTAGGTCACCTTCCAAAACCATTATCATAGACCATTTTAAGTCACCTTTTTTTAATAACCGTGACCATAGGTTTTTTTTGTCATGGTTTTTAAAACATAGTATCCAAAATATTTTTAGGTTACGGTTAGAAGGTCTATGGTCACAGTTTTCAAACGTGACAAAAAAATCGTGGCCATATTGTAGTGAATGGTGGCACATTAGCCATTTTTCGTTAATCGAGATGGTTGGTTTTTTTATAGTAGAATATTTTGTAGTGTTTTAAAATACTTTAAGATATTTTTCATTAAAAAAATTTAAGAATTTTTTATATGAAAAAAAAATATTTTATCAATATATATAATTTTAAAGGTATTTACAATTTTATATTTTATTACATATTATTCTAGCCCAACCTAACAATAACTGGGGTCTATGAAGCAAACCCACGACTCGGCCATACAACGAGGTGCACAACACATGACACGAACTCCTCAGAGGAGACTGGGATGGTGCGCAAATTAGGATTTCACACAGCTTAACCGACAAGTGCACTAGGTCATCCAAGTAATACCTCAGGTGAGTGAGGGTCGATTCCACGAGAATTATCGAATTGAGCAACAATGGCAATCCAGTTGGACTTAGTTAGGCAAATCAAAAAGAGATTTTGATGGTTGAAAGCGCATAAAGCAGTAAACAAGAAAATAAAGAAAGCAATTAAGGGTTTGGTGTCAAACAATGCGAGAAAATAGTTAAGGCTTTGGAGATGTTTATCTTTCTGGATTAAAAGTTCTTACCAACTATTTTAACAATGTATGATTCATTCCATGGCAAACTGTAAATGTCTAAAGCATAATCTCTTAGTGATTTAGCCTCCTCTAACCTTCATCAACCGCCACTCTCGTGATCACTTAATTCCGATTAGATGGTTAAGTTCAAAAACTAGTTTATGGCCACAAAAACCTTAATTACCCAAAGCTAATGGGATTATATGTCACGTATCCCAATTAGTTCATGTAATTAGCAATTTAGGAGGAATTTATTTTCAAGCTGTAGTTCAAACTTGATAACTTTCTCAAGAATCACAAGAATTCAAGTATAATAAGGGTTATACTCTCATTCCACCCAGATTCATAAGATTAAGAACGAAAATAATCCTTAGAATTGAATTAAAACATTAATTAAAATAGAAGAATAATATGAGCTCCTAACCTTTACCAAGAGGTTTAGTTGCTCATGACTTACAGAGAAACTAAGGTTCTGAAAAGTGCAGAAGAGAGAAGATCTGAATTACAAGAGATCTTTTCCCTTTTATATTAACCTAATTTTATTCGGAAATAAAGTAAAAATAATAAATCCTAAAACTAAAAGGTATTGTTTGTAAATAAGAATTACAAAAAGAAAATGAAATATAACTAATAAATGCTAAATCCACTTGAGATGTCAAAGAGAGAGTAAATTTGGTCAGACTACTGCGTTAAACGCCACTTTGGGCGTTTAACGCCCTAAGGGGAGCAACTTCGTATATGCCTGTGTCCTTTGCTAGCGCCTAGGGGGGATGGTTCTGCCAACTTTTCTATTTTTAGCTCCAAACTATGCCAAACTGCTCCGAGTTTCACCTGAAATCATAAAAATACAAAAACAACTCAAAGTAGCATCCAGAGGGAATTTTTGCACTCAAATCAATCAAAACTAAATAAAATCTAAATAAAAACAACTAGAAAATGCTAAGAAAAAGGGTACAAGATGCTCGCGCATCACAACACCAAGGTTAAACTATTGCTTGTCCTCAAGCAACAAAAAATAGTATAGGACCAAGAAGAGAAAATGCTTAAGACTTGAGTTGTCACTTAAGCTCAGGTCTAGTTATTGAATGGGGCTTATGCCACCCTAATTCTAAATAGTTTCACCATCTCACTATCCTTTGAAGCTCAAAAATATTGCTATCCTTTTGAACTTAGAACTCAGATGATATTATACATTCTCTTCTTTAGGCTCTAATTGATTCTTGAAGATAGCTCCTTTTTCCTTTGGTGCTTTGCACCTTGAGCCTAGACATGACTCTAAGTGTTTTGTTCTCAAGCTTGACTTGATACAAGAACACCACAAGTACTTAACTGGGGAACTCTTTGGGTTCTGATTTTTTCTCTTATTTCTCCTAGATAGTGGTGCTCAGAGCCTTAGGCATACTCTGTAACAGCAATTGGTCATGACTTTAAGCATTCAGTCTAAAGGGTTACTTGACACTTTCACACCACAAGCATATGGTTAGGGAAAACCACTTTTTTGAGGTTGAGATCAGTTTTGACCCTCCTAACCATTGATGTTCAAAGTCTTGGACCTTTTTTCTTTTGATTTTTTTCTTTTCAATTCTTTTTGCTGTTTGTTTTGCTTCAAGAATCAATATTTTTCTTATTTCGGAGAATCAATAATACTTCTCTAGGTTCCTGTTCCTCAAGAACCAATAATCTCAACTCCAATATCAAGTATGCATAGTTAATTCATACGTTCAGAAATAGAGATAGTGCCACCATGTCAAAGTAACTAGAAAATTTATAATATATGACTCAAAATCTCATGCATTTTATTTTTTTTTCTTTTAAACTTTTATTTAAGCTCAGTGAGCAATACATGAGACATCTTTCAAAAAGGTAAACATAAAGTACTAAAATAAACAACTTAACTCGAAAGCATGGAAATCCTACTAGTGATCATGTAACTCATAATAAAAAACAAAAAATGGAATGAAATATCGAAAAACAGAAATAAGATAAAGGATAGGAGAGTGAAACTCACCACCTCATTCATGGTGGCTACTGTTCCCTTCGGAGAGTCCTCTCTAGCACTTCAGCTCTTCCAATTCACGCCCCTGCTTCTACTGTTCCTCTATCAGCTTGTGGAGGATGGTGGACTAGCTCTTGTGCTCTTGTTTCAGCTGATCCATAGAGGATATCGACTGTCCGATGGATACTGCCAGCTGAGTCCAATACTCGCGTGGAGGGAGATCTTTTCCTTGAGGTAGTTCAAGCTGCTTCTTCTGAGGAGGGGAAACCATCTTCTGAAGTTGTGCTTGCCCAAGTTCCGAGTGTACTCCATACTCTTCTTAGTGACTGGGTTGTCCACTGCAATAAGCATATCTCTATTGATGACATGTCATCATGTCATATTTTTCTATGCTTTTTCATACAAAAAATTGATGATTAGTGCTTAAATATTGCATGCTTTTGTGCTTCAATGGTATATTTCTTTGATCTTTTGATTTTATAAATTTTGTAGGAAATAAGAAGAAAAAGAAGCAAAAAAAGCACAAAATAAGCTAAAAAGGAGAAAAGAGAAATTTTGGGGCACACTTTGAAGCTGGAGTACACTTTGATGCCTCGTGGCCCATGAAAAAAAGCAAAGAGAGCGCTCATTTGCAAAGAAAGCGCTATGTTTACTTACTGAACGTTTTCGGGCAAGTTAAAATTTGGAGGCAAAGTTTCGCAAACGACGTGCACGTGCCAATTGTGCATCTGAGACAAAAGCACGCGCAAGCGGGAAGGACGCGTACGCGTGGGGAGCGCTCAATTGAAGAACGCTACGCTCACTAAGTGAATGCTGCAAGGGACGCGTACGCGTGGGTGACGCGTACGTGTCGATCGGCGAAAATGCAAAAGCACGCGCAAGCGTGAGGGACGCGTACACGTGGGTGCCCGAACGCTCCATTCTCTAAATGAATGCTACGCTCTCCTGGAAGCTGCAACTCTACTCAATTTGCCTGATCTCAAGCCCAATTGAAGCCCCAAAGCAAGCAGAGTCCAATTGACATCACTCAAAGACACAAGGATCATCTAGAATAGGAATTTTGCATTTAATTGTAATTTGTTTTCAATTTGAATTTCATTTGTAATTTAGGAATGCCTATAAAAAGGCTTCAGTTCTGCTGGAAAAAGAGAGCTCGGCTAGGCTGCAATAGTAGTAGGTAGTAGTAGGAGTAGGAGTAGGATAGAATAGAAAGCTCTCTTTGATACAGTTTTATTTTTTTGCACTTTTACATTTCAAGTATTGAATTCAATTTGGCTTATGCAATTTTAGTTTCTGATAATCCTCTGCTACAATTTCCTTTTCTGCAACTTTACAATTCTGTTCATGATTCTGCCTGATTTAATTTTTCTGCAATTTCAATTTCCTGTTACTTGTTCTCAAGATCTCTTCGATTATTTGATTTACTGTTTTCTTTAAATTCCCTGCACCTAATTCCCTTTACATTTACTGCACTTTACCTTTCTTGTCATTTAAGTTTCAGCAGTTTACATTTCTTACTCTTTAAGATTCTGTCAAATTTATTTTCTACAATTTATAATTCCTGCAATTTACTTTCTGCTGCATCAATTCTCACTCAACACTGTTAGCTTGACTAAACTAATCACTCACTAAAGTTGCTTGATCCATCAATCCCTGTGGGATCGACCTCACTCTTGTGAGTTATTACTACTTGATGCGACCCGGTACACTCGCCGGTGAGTTTGTGTGGAAACCTAATTTTCCCTCATCAAGTTTTTGGTGCCGTTATCGGGGATTGATATAGATCGACAATGATTAAGTGGGTGAGAAGTCTAGATTAAGCATTTTCTTTGTTTTTGGTCCTTTTAATTTTCTGTTTTCTGCTGAAAACAAGGTGTTTGTGTTTTTTGCCTCACTAAGAAATTCTTCTCTGAGATATGAATTTCAATTTTCATTGGTGATGTGTTTTACAAAATTCAAATGGAGTTCAACTCATCTTGTGATCAAACAAATTTTATGGGATATCACCCACCATCACCAATTGACTATTCTAATGGTGGCTGGGAATATCACCAAGAAATCACAAATTCTGAGCACTCCAATCAATGGAGATATGCTTCAGAGCCACAAGATGAGCAAGACAAATTCACGGGATATTACCCAACACCACAAGATGATTCAGGTCATTATACTAATGGTGGATGGGAGTATCAACAAGGAATGAAAGAGTATGAACACTTCCCAGAGCAACAAGATGACTCGTACTGCTATAACAACCACTCATATTGTGACTGGGAGGGGAAAAATCAAAGGGATCTTGATGATCCATACTTTTTTCATCAGGAAACATCATCACTGGAGTGTGCTTTCAATAAATTCATGCAAGATTGTCCCCCAATGTCACAAGATGATCCATACTGTGATGAATTCAACAATTCTTCAAGATGTGCTTGGGAGGATCAAAACTAGGAAGCATTTGACAGTTCATACCCTACTTATCAAGAGCCATCATCACTTGAGCAAACCTTCAATTCATTCATAGAAAGTTGTCAAACCTCACCTCCCAGTTTTTCCTCTAAAAATTCTTTATCACTTAACTATCCCTTGACACAAAATCTCTTTCAAAACTCACAGTCCACACAAACTTCCATGAACCAAAGCCTCTCAAAGCTTGAAACCATGCTTGAAAGATATGAGGAGGAGGCACAGATATCCTGGAACGAACAAGAGAACTCCTTCAAAAATATGGAAGTGCTAGTAAACCAAATGTTAAATGCAAGGGAGGAGGTGGAAGAGCAAAATGAAAAGGCTCCTAAACTAAGTAAAACCCCACCTCCTGATTTCTCATGTCAGAATTTTCCATCACTTGAATATACCTCAACACAAAGCTCCTTCCATATCCCTCAAAACAACTTCACCATAATGCATCCATGTCCATAAAATCACTTTCAGCCTTCATCTCTTGAGCCAGCAGTTGAAGATCCCCTTCAAAAGTCCAGAGAATTATTGGAAAGGCAAGAACAACTCCTAGAAGAACAAAAACAATTCTGGACAGAGCAAGAATTCCTCTTCAAGAAAATAGAGGGGCATTTAGAGCAAAGAAAGACACATTCAGGATTGAAAAATGGTGAGGGTGAAAAACAAACTGTGAGTGAAGAAGAGGAAGAAGAGGTCCCTGTATCGAGTGAAACTTCAAGGGAGAATGAGGTGGTAGAGATATATGAGCCAAGGATTCCATATCCACAGAGGCTAATTGAAGTGGCAATGGAACATGAAGATTCCCTTCCAACGGACTTAATGGAAAATCATGAAGAAGGAATGGAGGAAGACAATAAAGGAAGTCCACGCTTAATTGAAGCAGGAAGTTGCATAGAAGAAGGGCTCATGGATCTACCAATGCAAGAAGCTCTTGATGAAGATAAAGCTCCAACAATCACACAGCAACCATGTCTTGAAATCAAAGAAGTAAAGACAACTAACAAGAGCACCGAGAAGAAGATTGTGACCAAGATACGAGTGACAACATTCAAGAAAAGGTTAACTGCAAACAATCCTACCCCTGTTCCAGCAAGCAAGCTCAAAAAAGCAACTTACAAAAGAAAGCTCACTGAGGAGATGATACGCACAAAAAACTTGTCTCTCAACAAATTTTCTTCGACAAGTGTACCGAATTTGTCGTCAAGTAAAAACTCACAATAGAGTGAGGTCGAATCCCACAGAGATTGATTGATCAAGCAACTTTAATTAGAGGAATGTTCTGGTTGAGCGAACCAGAATTTGATTTAAGATTTACAGAAAATTAAATGGCAGGAAAGTAAATAGCAAAAACAGTAAATGCTAGAAATAAAGAGCTGAATGTAAATGGCGGAAAGTAAATTGTAGAACCTTAAACGGGAATGGGGTAATTGCTCATAAAAGTAAATGGCAGAAATTAAAGAGAATGGGTAAGATCAGAAATGGGGAGTTCATTGGGCTTAGGAGATGTTGCATTCTCCGGATCAAGTTCGTTTTCATCTCTTCCTCAATCAATGCATTTATTGATCTCCTTGGCAATCTTAAGTGATCGAATTCCAATTTCTTGGTAATTCAATCTCTCAAATCTTGATCAATAGCCAATTCCTTGGTCAATTGCTCATGAGAAGAGATGAAGTATGGTCACTGATTATACCACATGCATTTCCCAAATCAAGTGTTGGTAGGATTATAGTCACATATCCATCCAAACCCAATTTGGTCAGCATGAGAAAGCATTTCTATCATGATCTTTTCATTCCTCTTTCAAGGTTCAGAAGAGATCCAAGTATGAATAGCTTCTTTTCCAAGATAACTACCCAATTGGATGAAGATCGAAAGCTTTCTAGTAAAATCAAGAGAAAAGATAAAAGAAGGAGAATGAAAACTAATATTGATCCATCAAATTACAACAGAGCTCCCTAACCCAATGAAAGGGGTTTAGTTGTTCATAGCTCTGGAAAATGAAAACCAAGATGGAGAATACATGATGAAAGTAAAACTAGAAGTGCAGAGAAAGTAAAATACAGAGAGTAGTTCTATGCCAAAGGCTCCCTAAAGTTTCCAACTCTCTAACTAATTCAAAGCTACTCCTATATATACTACTCTTCTCATCTTCTAGTTGGCTCTTCAAGTCTTGGGTATGGGCCTCTGAATCTTGAGTTTGAAGCAGTTATCCTTTTCATTGGGCTTAGCTTTGCTTGTAGAGAGAAAAGGTGAAGTAGGCAGGGACTTTGACTCAGGACGTTAGTGGTGTCAACGTTAAGTGAAAGTGTGGGTTCGAGAACGTTAGTGACAATCACCTTTTTCACTAACGTTCCTAACCCAAATATGATGACGTTGACTTCAATGTTAGTGGCACTAACGTGACCACTAACGTTGCCTCTTGGTCCTTTGCACACGTTATTGGGACTTACCTTTCCCAATAACGTGGAGAGTCCTCCCTTGTCCCTACGTTAGAGTCCACGTTAACTAGGTTAACGTGGCTTCTAACGTAGCAGTGCCAATTCTTCGAGAACATTAGTGACACTTACCTTTGTCACTAACGTTCCAATGTGCCCCTTTTCCACGTTAGAGTCCACGTTAACTAGGTTAACATGGCTTCTAACGTAGTAATGCTAGCCATCCCCAACGTTAGTGACAAAGGTGAGTGTCACTAACGTTGGCTCATCATCTCTTTATCCACGTTAGCTTCCACGTTAACTAAGTTAACATGGGAGTTAACGTTGCTCATGGTGGCTCTTGGTGGTTCACCCCAACGTTAGTGACAATGGTAAGTGTCACTAACGTTGGCCATCAATTGCTCTCTCCACGTTAGCTTCCACGTTAACTAAGTTAACGTGGGAGTTAACGTGGCTTATGGAGGCTTGGCCAACGTTAGTGACAAAGGTGAATGTCACTAACGTTGGCTTCTCTTTTGCTTCTTAACGTTAGAGTCCACGTTAACTAAGTTAACGTGGGAACTAACGTGGCCAATTATGAGCTTGGTCCAACGTTAGTGACAAAGGAGAGTGTCACTAATGTTGGCCTTGTTGTCTTCTTCCACGTTAGAGTTCACGTTAACTTAGTTAACGTGACTCTTAACGTGGGCTTATGATGGCTTCGAGGGCGTTATTGGCGATTACCTTTCTCATTAACTTTGCAAGTTAGCACCCATTCCGCGTTAGAGGTCACGTTAGTGGGACTAACGTGACTGCTAACGTGGTTCTTCTTTGCTTCCTTTGTCCTGAAATCAAGCAACAAAGTGCATCAAAGTTCTAGTCCAAGTCATGAGTCATGCATCATCCAATTTGTCATATAATTCATGCGAAATTCTCATGAAATCATGTAAAGTGCACAATGTATGCTTGAATCAAGATGTAAGTGAATATCTAACCAAAACTAGCTTATTTTCTAAGAAAATGCATGAAACTACCTTAAAAATAGTAAAGAAAAGGTCAGTGAAACTGGCCAAAATGCCTTGGCATCACAACACCAAACTTAAAGCTTGCTTGTCCCTAAGCAAGTACTGGAACAAGAGAATGATGAATGGAATGCCAAGAGAAATGAGTCATTCTTGTGGAAGTCATGTTCCTGGTTTTATGGTGGTTTCATGCATAGCAACTTAGGTTCATTCCTTCACTGGCTTTCAGACCTTTATCATGTTCTAGAATACTCACTTGATTGCATCCCATGAGACTTTTATTCATTGATCCTCTTGTTGTCATTTCAGGGCTTATTTGTGTTCTTAGGCTAAGTGCTCTGTAAGGGGGCAACTCTTTAGAATAAGCTTTCAGCCAACACTCCCAAACCAGTTGGTTCAAGGTGCTAGGTGTTGAAGCACCCCTAAGGACTTACTTCCTCAAGTCTCTCCCCATACATACACACCACAGGCACATGGTTTGTTTATTTTCTTTCCTTGAGGTCTTGGTGTCCAGCACCTCTTTGGGTTACTAAATGTTCTGTAGCAAAGATTGCTCTTGATAGTGGACTTTCAGCTGATAATCCCGGATTAGTTAACCCAAGTTACCAGGTGATAAAGCACCCCTGAGAGCTTAGTAATCCAAGCAGATCCTTGGTACAGGAACACCACAGACACATTCCTCAAGACTCAAACCCTTGGTGCCTAGCCTCTTTTCTTGCTATTTTTCTTTTATTCTTCATTGATTGTTCTTTCCCTTTTTCTTATTAGGATCTTGTTATTTAGCTAGTCTCATGGGGTGTGTTCAAGCATATGATTCATGACAGATAGTTTTCTTCCCACCTTGTGGTTGAACCAACTTAGCTAACTTATGACCACACCACAAACTCAGGAACTTACTCCATAGTATGAACTCCACTTTGGTCTTTTATAAAACACTCATTCTCTTTTCATTTGATTCAAAAGGACAAGCATACAATTAAGTAAGGAAATGATGCAGTAATGACATTCAGACTATAAAATATAGCCCTAATCAACAAAAAGTTTAAAAGACAGAAATAAAAAAGGTTCAAACTAACATGGAAGCATGTTCTATTTCATACAAGATCTTCCTTATTCAAAGCATAGAAAAAGATGGACCAAAGAAGGAACTCCACCACCTTTTACTCATGTGGATGCCCATGCTCCCCTCCTTGTTTGTCCTCTTTGTGTCCCTCTTGAGTGCTCGTACTCCCACTCCCTTTGCTTTTTCCAATCAACTTCTTCCAGAAACCACCATCTTTCATCTTCTTCTTTAGTGTTTCCTTCTGCTGTTTCACCTTCCTTTCTTCTTGTTCTACAAAATTTTTTTGGACCTCATCATATGTGGGGATAGCATAGTGTAGATGATGCATATGACTAGACATGTAGTTCAACTTGGCTTGAGTGTTTACGTTGAACTCCTCCCTATGTAGTTGCCGTCCTTCATTAAGTACATTGAACTCATTGAATGCTTTCATCTGAGCTATTTGCCGCTGGTTGAGTTCTTGCAAGTGCTTATCTTGACGTTCTTGCCTCTCAGTAACTTGGTGGATGGCTTGAGTGAGTTGGGAGTAGTGTTCCTGTTGCTGCTCCATTTGTTGTTTCTGCCACTCCTCTTGTTGGCTCATCCAGTTGGACTGAAGGCGTAGTATTTGTTCTTGTCCTTCCATATGTCTCATCCCCAAATCTTCAATGGCTCTTAGAAGGTGATTCATATTCAAGTTGGTTGGGTCATGATGTTCTTCTTGTTGATATTCTTCCTAATGAGACTCTTCTTGGTGAGGTCCTTCTTTTGGTTTTCGTTTCCCTATTTGAGGCCTTCTTTGTTGCTGAGCAGGTGTCGTATAAGTTAGACGCTGAAAGGTAATTAGCCTCTCAGGATTTAACCAATCTGGGTTGCTATCCTCGAAGACAACCCTGGCCTTCGTGCACAGTCTGAGGATGGTGCTGGAGTACCAAAGCCTGACACCCGCATCAATCTTCTCAGCTGACTCTTGAATTCCTTCAGCTATCAGTTCATGCACGTTGATATCTCCACCCCGTACTAGGCAATGTACCATAGTAGCTCGAGTGACGTTAACCTCAGAATTGTTTGCGGCTTGGAGGATAGACCTCCTCACGAGTTCGAACCATCCTTTGGCTTCTGGGCTGAGGTCTCCTCTCTTGATGAATCGGGGTCTCCGATCCGCATACCTCTCCCAGTCAGCTGCTATAACACATATGTCATTCACGATTTGTTCGAGTTCATCATCATCAGGGCTCTTACTTACTCTTGCTTGATAACCAAGCTCATCAAAATGTGGTGATTTCAACTGAAGAGTCCTTGTTATAGCATTGGGGCTGAAGTCCACCTCTCTCCCTCTTACGTAACTTTTGAAGGTGGGAGCCTTGGTTTTGTCTTCTCTAACCATATTTGCATAGAACTCTTTGATGAGGTTTGAATTAATCTTCCTTCCGGGTTCGTAAGTCTTTGCCAACCCCTTTGTTCAATTTTCTCTCGAATCTGTGGGCACTCATCCTCGTCAATTTGGAATGTTAACTCAGGCAGTATCTTCTTAAGCTTTATCCGTTCGAATTCGAGTTCATGGAACGCAGTTTTGAATCTCTTCTCGTCGAAAGGAATGCTCTCTACTGGTTCCTTCCTCTTTTGCCTCTTGGAGCTTGATGCTGCCATGAATTTGAGTTGCTGTGTGAAGAGAGTGGAAGGTACGGATAGATGAGGAATTTGGTTGGTTAGGACAAGGTGTGATTTGGATGCCAAAAATGTGAAGTGTGGAGAATGGGGGTTTGAGTGTGAAGGGAAAGTACAAACTAGGACTCACTTATATAGGGAAATGATGAGGGAATGAAGGGTATGGATTGATGTGGTGGTTGATGGATGGACGGATGGGGTTTTGCAGGGGATAGGCACAAGGATCATCGTCTTTATGAGGGGGCTTGGTTCGGTCTTCAAGGGTCTCATTCTTTTCAATGTTGCATGGCAACATTTTCCAATGCATCCCTCCTTGATGCACGTGTGTAATACCTTCCTCTTGTGGTGTCCGAACCTTCCTCATTTAATTGTCCAATCAATCCCCTTCAATGCTCCTTTCCCTTTTCCTATAAAAATAAAATAAGAAAAATTAATATCATTGAGAAATTAAACTTTACGGCTAGAATAATAAAGAAAAAGAATTAGATTGTTTATTCATGAACACCAACTAACTAACTAACTGTGTATCCTTATATGCACATTGGTGGTACCTTGGGTGACACCAAACTTAGTTTGTAGCACTGTGATGAAAAAGTTTTATTCAAGGCTCCAAGATTAGCGTGCTCTGGTTTGTATTCATGCTCTCTCGGCATGCTTTGAACACCAAACTTATTCTTCACTATATACTGCCTAATAAGGATTTCACCAAGTGTTTGTCAAGTTTGGATTGGAATTCATGAATATTGACTTATTCACTATTTTCTAAAAGCATATAAAACATGGGTTGCCTCCCATGAAGCGCTTCTTTAGCGTCACTAGCTTGACGTTTCTCCTTCATCAGGGAGGTTGATAATGCTTCAAGTCTTCTCCTCTGGCAGTAGACCTATATCCAGTGGTTGTATCAATGATCTCTACATGTTCCAAGGAGAGAACTCTGTTGATAGTGAAGACCTTAGGTAACTGAGATGGTACAGTGGGGAGATCAGGGGGGATATCTGGGAAGTAAGCTGAGATCACTTTATCCCCTGGAGAGAAGTCCTCAGTAGGGATCTTCTTGTTCCTCCACCTCCTTGGCACCTTCTTCTTTGTTCCTTGTGATGTTGTCTTACTCTTTATGACCTCCTCCTCTAAGGAAATGTGGTTACTGGTCTCATATGATTCTGGTGGTTTGGGTTCCTCTTGATTTTCTTTGAGCTGTGGCAATTGCTGTTTGCCTTGTTCATCAATCAAGAGAGTTCCCAGATGTGCTGGTTGTGCTTTAGTGCTTGTTTCTTCCTTCAATATCTCACTGTGATTCTTCCTTGGTTCCTTGTTCTCTTGATCTGTTTCTTGTGAGAGTTTGAAGACATTAAAGCTGAGTTGTTCATCATGGATCCTCAAGATTAGCTCCCCTCGCTCTATATCTTTGAGTGCTCTGGCTGTAGCTAGGAATGGTCTTCCCAATATGATTGGGTGAGTGTGACTCTCTTTCATGTCCAATATGACAAAGTCTATTGGGAGGAAGTATTTCCCAACCTTTACCAACATATTTTCCACCACTCCTATTGCTTGTTTTTGAGTTTTATCAGCCAGCCTGATGACTACATCTGTGGGCATTATCTCATTGATCTGCAGCCTCTTCATAAGGGATAAGGGCATTAAGTTGATGCTTGCTCCCAAATCGCAAAGTCCCTTATCAAACATGGTTTCTCCGATGGCACAAGGAATGTAGAAACTCCCTGGGTCCTTTCTTTTTGTAGGCAACTCTGGTTGAATGAAGGCGCTGCACTCCTTGTTCATCACTATAGTTTGGCCTCCCTTGAGTGAGATTTTCCTGGGAAGCAGTTCCTTCATATACTTGATGTATGCAGGCATTTGTTGGATGGTCTTGATGAATGGTATGTTTACATGCAGAGATGCAAACAAGTCAAGAAATCTTGAGTATATTCTCTTCTCCACAGCACCATTGAGTAGTTGAGGAAAGGGTGCATAGAATCTCAGCAGCTCCTGTTGTGAGATTTTTGGTTCTTGGTGATCTTTTTCCTTCTTCTCTGCCGAGGTATCTCCAGGTTGTTTTGACGGCTTGTTTGGTTTGTCCTCAGTCTCCTTACCACTTATAGTGACCATCTTGCAATCTTCCCATCTTACTTTCTTTGTTTCACCTCTCGAATTTTTCTCTGTGTCACTTGGGAATCCATCTGTAGGTTTGGGAATCTGCTCAGAGAGATACCCCACTTGAAATTCCAACCTCTTGATAGTGTCTCCCTGGTTCTTAAAATTTGCTCGCACTTCCTCCTTGAACACCTTGTTGTCTTGAATCTCTTTGCATATGCCTTCAAGCAGGTTCTCAATCCTTGAGAGTCTGTCATCAGATGATGGTGGATTGGGATTAGAGGTAGAAGGATGAGGAGTGTTATTTTGGTTTTGATATGGATGTGCAGAGGTGTTGTTATGGTGGTGTTGATATGTTCTCTGTGTGAATTGTTGGTGAGCTGCATTGTTGTTGGGGTTGTGACGTCTCTGATCTTGGCCTTGATCTTGTTGATTCCCCCACCCAAAGTTTGGGTGATTCCTCTAACCAGGGTTGTAGGTCTTGGAGTATGGGTCATGATTTTGTCTAGGTGAATTCTCAATGTAGTTGGCTTGCTCCTGCTCACTCTCTACCTCTGCATTCACTCCCTCTTGGGTTGTTGATGAGGTGGTGATTGCTGCTACTTGGTTCCTCTCCATCTTCTTGGTGAGGTAAGCTAATTGCTTGGTAATGAGCTTGTTTTGGACCAGCAGAGCATCTACATTGTTTAGCTCAATCACTCCTCTAGTGTTCCCTCTTTCGGAGGCATAGAAGTAGTCATTCTCTGCTACAGTTTCAATGACATCTATGGCCTCCTCAATGGTCTTCTTCTTGTTTAGAGATCCCCCGGATGAGTGGTCTACTGCTTTCTTTGATTCATAAAAAAGGCCTTCATAGAAAATGTGTAGCTACACCCATTCATTGAACATATCTGGTGGACACCTCCTTGTTAGGTCCTTAAACCTCTCCCATGCTTCATATAGAGTCTCACCATCCTGCTGCCTGAAAGTTTGAACCTCAGCTCTCAGCCTGTTGATTCTTTGAGGAGGATAGAATCTGGCTAAAAATTTGTTCACCACATCTTCCTAGGTTGTCAAACTCTCCTTAGGGAAGGATTCCAGCCATTTAGATGCCTTATCCTTGAGTGAGAAAGGGAACAAAAATAGTCTATAGGTGTCAGGATGAACACCATTAGACTTCATAGTATCGCATATCCTCAGGAAGGTGGTTAGATGTTGATTGGGGTCTTCTTGGACGCCTCCTCCGAATGAACAGTTGTTCTGAACAAGGGTGATGAGCTGTGGTTTTAGTTCAAAGTTGTTGGCATGTATGGTTGGCTTTTGAATTCTACTCCATAGTTTCTTGGGTTTGGGTTGATGTAGGAGCCTAGAACTCTTCTCTCTTGCCCAGCATGATTTGCTAGACCTTCTCTGCCATGGTTGTGAGCCTCTTCTTCATGAATGTTCTCCATATTCTCCTCCATGTCTAGTTCAAAGTACTCTTCCTCTTCCTCAGCACCCACTACTCTTTTTCCTCTTGCTTCCCTCCTTAATCTAAGGAAGGTCATCTCAGGTTCAGAATCAAAGGAAGTTGAAGCCCTGCTTCTCCTTCCTGTCATACAACCAACAAGGTACAAGCAAGGAAAATAGATGCAGAAAGTATTCTGTTAGAATTACTGTTAGTGTGAGTGATGCAATATATCAAACAGTTAGTGGGTTAGTGAGCTGAATTGTAAATAACTAAAAAAAATAAACGAAAAAGTAGGGGAAAGGGAAGAAATTAACTAAAACTGAAAGCAAATTAACTCAACAGAAATTTAAATCAAACAAAAGAAAAATGCTCAATCTAGTTATCCTCCAATTTAATCATTGTTGATTCAAAATCAATCCCCGGTAACGGCGCCATAAACTTGATATGCACAAAACTTGTCTCTCAACAAATTTTCTTCGACAAGTGTACCGAATTTGTCGTCAAGTAAAAACTCACAATAGAGTAAGGTCGAATCCCACAGAGATTGATTGATCAAGCAACTTTAATTAGAGGAATGTTCTAGTTGAGCGAACCAGAATTTGATTTGAGATTTGCAAAAAATTAAATGGCAGGAAAGTAAATAGCAGAAATAGTAAATGCTAGAAATAAAGAGCTGAATGTAAATGGCGGAAAGTAAATTGCAGAATCTTAAACGGGAATGGGGTAATTGCTCATAAAAAGTAAATGGCAGAAATTAAAGAGAATGGGTAAGATCAGAAATGGGGAGTTCATTGGGCTCAGGAGATGTTGCATTCTCCGGATCAAGTTCATTTTCATCTCTTCCTCAATCAATGCATTCATTGATCTCCTTGGCAATCTTAAGTGATCGAATTCCAGTTTCTTGGTAATTCAATCTCTCAAATCTTGATCAATAGCCAATTCCTTGGTCAATTGCTCATGAGAAGAGATGAAGTATGGTCACTGATTATACCACATGCATTTCCCAAATCAAGTGTTGGTAGGATTATAGTCACATATCCATCCAAACCCAATTTGGTCCAGCATGAGAAAACATTTCTAGCATGATCTCTTCATTCCTCTTTCAAGGTTCAGAAGAGATCCAAGTATGAATAGCTTCTTTTCCAAGATAACTACCCAATTGGATGAAGATCGAAAGCTTTCTAGTAAAATCAAGAGAAAAGATAGAAAAAGGAGAATGAAAACTAATATTGATCCATCAAATTACAACAGAGCTCACTAACCCAATGAAAGGGGTTTAGTTGTTCATAGCTTTGGAAAATGAAAACCAAGATGGAGAATACATGATGAAAGTAAAACTAGAAGTGCAGAGAAAGTAAAATACAGAGAGTAGTTCTATGCCAAAGGCTCCCTAAAGTTTCCAACTCTCTAACTAATTCAAAGCTACTCCTATATATACTACTCTTATCATCTTCTAGTTGGCTCTTCAAGTCTTGGGTATGGCCTCTGAATCTTGAGTTTGAAGCAGTTATCCTTTTCATTGGGCTTAGCTTTGCTTGTAGAGAGAAAAGGTGAAGTAGGCAAGGACTTTGACTCAGGACGTTAGTGGTGTCAACGTTAAGTGAAAGTGTGGGTTCGAGAACGTTAGTGACAATCACCTTTTTCACTAACGTTCCTAACCCAAATATGATGACGTTGACTTCAACGTTAGTGGCACTAACGTGACCACTAACGTTGCCTCTTGGTCCTTCGCACACGTTATTGGGACTTATCTTTCCCAATAACGTGGAGAGTCCTCCCTTGTCCCTACGTTAGAGTCCACGTTAACTAGGTTAACGTGGCTTCTAACGTAGCAGTGCCAATTCTTCGAGAACGTTAGTGACACTTACCTTTGTCACTAACGTTCCAATGTGCCCCTTTCCCACGTTAGAGTCCACGTTAACTAGGTTAACATGGCTTCTAACGTAGTAATGCTAGCCATCCCCAACATTATTGACAAAGGTGAGTGTCACTAACGTTGGCTCATCATCTCTTTATCCACGTTAGCTTCCACGTTAACTAAGTTAACGTGGGAGTTAACGTTGCTCATGGTGGCTCTTGGTGGTTCACCCCAACGTTAGTGACAAAGGTAAGTGTTCTGAGGGTTACTTGAAACTGTAGGTCGATCTCGGACGGGATCCTCAGTGATGGTCGGAACCAATGTGTCCGGCTGGTGAATGGAGGCCGGAGCTGGTACGTCCGACTTGTTTGGACTTGGACGTGCTGCTGATCCTCTATCACCGAAGGGTGGAGGGTACCTGCAAGAGACTCCGATGCTTAAGTTAGCATGGGTATTAAACAGGTGTTATGTAGAATTAGAGTATGAGTTATACCTGTGTGCTCCAGTGTATTTATAATGGTGAGATGTGACCTTTTTGATAAGATAAGTTAGTTATCTTATCTTATCTTTATCTTTGAGTTGAGGTCAGCGTATCTTTCAACGGAACCGCCTTCATCTCTATAGGCTTAGGCCGCCTTAGGATTCGGGTCGTGCTCCTCTGTTTGGGCCCTTAATTGGGCTCTTCTATCGATTTGGCCGAGCTCTTTGAGAAGAGGTCGGATAGTCTGACCTGAAGAGGTTTGGTCACTTTTTCTCGAATCATCCCAGGTCGGATAGCTCGACCCAGGGTATGAACAGTGCCCCTGCTTGAGCTCGATCTTCTTTTTGAGGTCGAGTCCTTGACTTCGGTCCTTCTTAAAGTCGAACTCAAGCATTTGTCGATTCCTTTCTTTGTAAAGTGTCTTTTTGAATGTAGAACATTTTCCTCTAAAAGCGCGCGTTTTTGTATTAGCGCTTTTTTGGGAACGCAAGCGGTTTCAATATCTGCATTTAATTGGCATTAATTTGCCCTTCATTCTCTCTTGGCTTTTATTTTGAATTTCGCGATCAAAAACGGTTTCTCTTCTTCATTTCTTCTTCGTAACTTCTCCCTTTGCTCTCTCGTTTTCTGTTTCTCTCATCTGCTCTCTGTCTTTCGGTTGCGCTTCTGCTTTCGTCGCTTGCCAATTTTTTGGGCAGCTTTTATCTCTGCGCTTCTACTCTTCCTCGAAGCTTCTTCCATCTCCAGGTTGGTCCCCTTTCGTATTTTCCTCGTTGTTTTTGACTTTGCGATGGGGTTTTCCTTTTGATCTTCTTTTTGGAGAAAGTTTGGAACTTTCTGTTTTTTATCATGCTTGACTTGTTGCATGCTCTGAAATTTCTTTGCTTTTTGGTGCGATTCTTTTTCTTTTTCATGTTGCCGCCGTTTCTGTTTGAGCCTTGGCTGATGATTTTTTGCTTGATTTCAAAAGAAAGTTTGCGCCTTTGCTGCTTGGCCTTTTTTGACATTTCTGATATACTGTAGAAGTAGTGTTTTTTGCTGGTAAACTATAGAAGTGTGGTCCTTTTGCATTTTTGCTTCCTTTGTTTTCTTTCTGGATTTTATTTTGATGAGTGCTGGGATGTAGGCCGTAGAAATAACTTGAAAACCTTGCTTGTTTACTGCCTCCAAGGGATGCCCCAAGACCTTTGTCTTGAGTCTTGGGGTTTTTCCTTTTTGTTTATCCACCCGTCGAGATGTTTTGCCCTCTGTCCGAGATGTTTTTGAGTAATCCATTCTTCTTTTCTTTTTGTAGGATTTAGTTGACCTCATGTCTTCCTGAAATAACGTTGTCGAAATGCCTTCCCAGGTTCCCGCGGGTATGGCTGATTGGGTGGACTCCATGGTTCTTATGTGTGTCTCGCTGGTTGATTCTGAATTTTGTACTCAGCTTAGGCAGTTTCACAGTGTCTGTAGTAATTCTGGTGATGAGAAGAACTATGAACTTGTCCCTCCCTCTTCTGACGAGAGAGTCTGCTTTTCGACTCGAGTTGTTGATGGTCGCCCTTTCTTTTATGCTTATGATTTTTTCTTTGGTCAGCTGGGTATCACCCTTCCTTTTACCAAATTCGAAACCGACCTGTTATGGTCTTGTAATGTTGCCTCTTCTCAACTTCACCCCAATTCCTGGGGTTTTATTAAAATTTTCCAATTGCTGTGCGATGATTTTGGTATTCCTGCTTCCCAATCTCTCTTTTTCTATCTGTTTGTCTTGACTAAGCCCGGTGTGGTAAAAAAGAAGTCGGCCTGGGTCTCCCTTCGTTCTACCCAGGGAAAGAAGGTTTTTTTCCATGTTTGACGAGTCGTTCCGTGATTTTAAAAACTACTTTTTCAAGGTTCGAGCTGTTGAAGGAGCTCGGCCCTTTTTTCTAGATGAGAATGACGAACCTGCTTTTCCCTTGGAATGGCAAAAGATGTGAGGGTCTCCAGGTATTCGTGGGAAATGTTGGATGAGGCTGAGCGAGCCTTTGTGACTATCTTGGAAGAACGCTGGGGTCAACCTCCCCATCTTGACACAAAGAAATTTCTAACCAATCCTACTCTTCTTCAAACTGAACTGGGTATCTTGTGTTTCTTTTATTATTTTGTTTATGTTGCTTGTAGCTGTCCTTTCTGACTTATCCGACTTGTAGCTGAGTTTTCTGTTTTGTTTGCAGAGGCAATGAAGAATAATGAATCCATGAAAGCTATAAGAGGGCGCAGAGGGCGACTGCTGCCAGAAATGCTGTTGCCCAGGCGGCTGGGGAGGGATCTTCCCAAGTGCGCGAGAAGCCATCGGTGCAGAGTTCTGCCGGGGTGAAGAAGGTGATCCCTACACCCCGAGTTTGTTTGGTAGATCCTCACGTCACCTCTGCTGCTCCTTCTGTTGCTCCTCCCAATAAAAAACAAAAGATTGTTGAGCCCTTTGACCTCGATGCTCCTGATTTTAATGCTATTGAATTCGTGGATCAACAAATCGGTCCTTATGGCACTCTCTCCATGGACGATGTGTCCATCCTCCATCACTTGGAATTCATGGCCCGAAATCACGTGAAGATGGCGTACATGTCGGCTGCCATATATCGGACTGCTCAGAATCTCCCTCTCCACGCTACTAAAGTGTTTATGGAGGAGGCGAAACAGGAGTTTGATCCGATGAAGGAGCTAAAGGAGGAGCTTGAGACGAAGGTAGCTAAGCTGGAGAAGGACTTGAAGAATGAGGAGGCGAGCTCTCAGTCATTGGCGGCTTCTTTGAGGTTGGCTGAGGACGCAGTCTTGATGCACAAGGAGAGTTACCTTTCATCTTATCGGGAAGTGATGCGCCTGAGGGGGGAGCTTGACAGTGTTCGGAAAGATTATGCTGAGCTCCAAAGTCATCTCGTTGGCAGCGTGACTGCTGCTTATGAGAACTTGAGGGAGCAAGTTCAGGTCATTGCTCCCGAGGCCGACCTCACCCTTTTTAGCCTGGATAATATTGTCATGGATGGCAAGATTGTCCCTGATGATGAGGGTGATGATGATGATGTCGTTCCTACTGTGTCTTCTACCAAAGTGCCGACCTCTTCGGTTCCTCCCGCTGTGCCCGACCCGGATTGCCAGATCCTGAATCAGGAGGATGGAACTGTGGATGCTGTGCCGATCCAGACTCGCCCTCCTTCTCCTTGTCCTGATGCTGCCAAGAAGGCTCCTGATGCTTGTTGATCTTTCTTAAAATTTGTGTAGTTGGCCCGGCTTGTGGGCTTTTTTAGAACTCTTTTATTTATTTGCTGATACTTCTTAGTTGCTTATCTAGCAACTTTTATTTTGAAAAACAAACAATAGCTCGCTATCTTTTTTATAGTAGTTTTTGGTGGCCTTTCGAGGCCTTATAACTCTGTAAAAGTAGTTTTTTGACTAGGCATCTTTTCTGTTTTCTGCTGATGTTGAAATCTTGCGGCTCGACCTCCTTGGGTTGTTTTTGTTATGTTATTTGTAGCTTGAATCCTTTGAGGTCGTGGTTGTGGGGGTCCAACTTATTTCTTTGGTTTTCTTTGCTTTGTATGCTTTCTTAACGTTGGTCCCCTTCTAAGCTATTCTCGTAATCCTGTGTCTTGGACCTTTGCTAGGTCTCCTTCAGGGATTAATTTTATAACTTTCCAGTTGTAGGAGTCCGACTTCGTTAGGTCGGTCTCCTTTAAGTTATTTGTTGTCCTCTTTCTTGGATCTTTGTCAGATCTCTTTCAGGGACTACTTTGATAACTTTTAAGTAGTAGGAGTCCGACTTGGTTATACCGGTCTCCTTTAAGTTATTTTTTGTAGTCCTCTTTCATGGATCTTTGTCAGATCTCTTTCAGGGACTATTTTGATAACTTTTAAATAGTAAGAGTCCGACTTGGTTATATCGGTCTCCTTTAAGTTATTTTTGTAATCCTTTTTCTTGGACCTTTGTCAGGTCTCTTTCAGGGATTACTTTTATAACTTGTTAGTGGTAGGAGTCCGACTTCGTTATATCGGTCTCCTTTAAGTTATTTTTGTAATCCTCTTTCTTGGACCTTTGTCAGGTCTCTTTTAGGGATTACTTTTATAACTTTTCATTTTGGGCTGACTTTGTCATGTCGAGCCCTTCTAAGTTAAAGTAATCCTCTTTAATAGGGTTGGCCAGACCTCTTTCCAGGGTTTACTTATAACTTGGGTTGACTTGGTCCGACTTCTCAACGTCGGCCAGTCTTTAAGTTATTATTTTAGCAATCCGTAAGACCTCGTCAGGTTCTTTTTTAGATCACTTTCGATAACTTCTTACATTATTCTGTGTTCATCTTTGCCGATTTGTAGAAAGTGGTTGTCGTCTCTAGATCGTCCTTTGGGTGAATCGCGTTTTCACCTTTATCGGACGGTTGTCTTTATCATGATCGTGCAGTGAAATTGTTTTTCACTTTCTGCCGATCTGTTGCTTTATAATCGGACGATGAATGCTTCAGATTAATGCGTCTTGAAATCTTTGTAGAATATCTAAAATATATTTTATTTAAAGGAAAAATGCAAATATATACATATGGGATTTGTCTGAGTCTCAACTTGGTGCCTCATTAAAAAACCTTTTCAGGAAAAAGAGTGCATCCAATGATGAGATCTTTTATCTTTTCTAACTGTAGTACCTTCTGAGGTTGCAGGCGTGCCATGACCTGGGAAGCTCTCGTCCATCAAGTTCAGACAGTCTGTAGTAGCCCTTTCCAAGTACTTCTACAACTCGGTAGGGTCCTTTCCAGTTTGCTGCCAGCTTTTCCTCTCCTGGTCGAGTTGTTCCGATATTATTTCAGATTAGGATGAGATCATTTTCTGCAAAACTTCTCAGCACTACCTTTTGATTATATCTGGAAGCCACTCGGCATTTTAGAGCTTCTTCCCTGATCCGAGCTCTTCTCTCTGAAGTTGGGAGTTTGCTCCCTCATTGTAGTGAACTACTCTGGGCGACCCTTCCTCAATCTCTACTGGAATCATCACCTCTATTCCGTATGCTAATCGGAAGGGGGATTCCTTCGTGGTGGAATGTGGCGTTGTTCGATATGCCCACAGGACCTGTGGAAGCTCTTCTGCCCAGGCTCCCTTTGTGTCTTGTAATCTCCGTTTTAATCCGGCCAATATGACTTTGTTAGCAGCTTCGGCCTGCCCATTGGCTTGTGGATGTTCGACGGAGGTGTACTGGTGCTTTATATTCAAGTCGGCTACTAGTTTTCTGAAGCCTGCATCTGTGAATTGAGTGCCATTGTCTGTGGTTATTGAATATGGAACCCCGAACCTTGTGACAATGTTTCTATATAAGAATTTCCGGCTTCTTTGAGCGGTGGCATTGGCCAGGGGCTCTGCCTCGATCCACTTTGTAAAGTAATCTACCCCTACTATGAGGAATTTAACTTGTCCTGATCCCTGTGGGAAAGGGCCGAGAAGATCGAGTCCCCATTTTGCAAACGGCCAAGGCGAGGTCACGCTGATGAGCTCTTCTGGCGGGGCGATGTGAAAGTTGGCATGTTTCTGACATGGTGGGCATGTCTTTACAAATTCTGTGGCTTCTTTCTGTAGAGTTGGCCAATAAAATCCCGCCCGGAGTACTTTTTTAGCGAGAGCTCGTGCTCCGAGATGATTGCCACAAATACCGCCGTGTATTTCTTCTAGCACTTCCTTTGTGTTGGAGGTTGGCACACATTTTAGTAAAGGTGTTGAGATTCCTCTTTTGTACAGGATGTTGTTTATGATGGTGTAGTACTGTGCCTCCCTTTTTAACCTCTTTGCCTCCTTTTCTTCTGTGGGGAGCGTTCCTGTTCTGAGGTGATTGGCTATAGGGGTCATCCATCCTTGGTCCTGACTTGTTATGGTCAAGACTTTTTCCTCTTCCGAGATTGACGGGTTCTACAACAATTCTTGGATGAGGCTTCTATTGTTACCCCCTGGTTTGGTGCTGGCTAGTTTTGAGAGTGCGTCAGCTCGGGCATTTTGTTCGCGGGGTATGTGGCAGATCTTATACTCCCCAACTTGTCCGAGCTGTTTCTTGGTTTTATCCAAATACTTTTTCATGGTGGGATCTTTGGCTTGGTAGCTCCCTGTTATTTGTGATGTGACCACTTGTGAATCGCTGTAAATGTTGAGTTTTTGAGCTCCGACCTCTTTAGCCAGCTTCAAACCAGCTAATAACGCTTCATATTCCGCCTGGTTGTTTGAGGCCGGGAACCTGAACTTGAGGGAGAGCTCAACCTGGGTTCCTTGGTTGCTTTCTATTATCACGCCCGCACCGCTTCCAGTTTTATTTGAAGAACCGTCCACGTAAAGATTCCATTCTGTAGGGGTTTCTAGGGCATCTGTGAATTCTGCGATAAAATCGGCCAGATACTGTGATTTGATGGCCGTCCGAGCTTCATATTTGAGGTCAAACTCTGACAACTCGAGTGCCCATTGTAGAATTCTGCCTGCTAAATCTATTTTCTGCAATATTCCTTTTATGGGCTGGTTAGTTCGAACCTTAATGGTGTGAGCCTGGAAGTACGGGCGGAGTCGTCGAGATGTTTGGATAAGAGTATAGGCAAATTTTTCTATTTTCTGGTAGTTCAGTTCGGATCCCTGTAGTGCCTTGCTAATGAAGTAGACGGGTTGTTGCCCATTTTCGTCTTCTCTGACTAGTGCTGAGGCTATTGCCCGGCTCCCTACTGCGAGATATAATATGAGTGGTTCTCCTTCTCGTGGTCGAGATAGGATAGGTGGCCGTCCTAAGAATTCCTTGAAGTCTTTGAAGGCTTGCTCACATTCTGTCATCCATTCGAACTGTTTTCCCTTTCTTAGAGTGGCATAGAAGGGGAGAGATCTTATCGCAGCTCCTGCTAAGAATCGGGATAGGGCGGCCAATCTCCCGTTGAGTTGTTGTACTTCTTTGACACAGGTTGGGGTCTTCATGTTGAGTATGGCTTGACATTTGTCTGGATTTGCTTCAATTCCCCTTTGTGTGAGCATGAAACCTAAGAATTTTCCTGCTTCTACTGCGAAGGTACATTTTGCGGGATTGAGTCGCATGTTGTGTTTCCTTATGGTGTCAAACACTTGAGCCAAGTCGGATAATAATGTATCTTCGGTTTGCGTTTTTATCAACATGTCGTCCACATAAACTTCCATAATTTTTCCGATGTGATCTGAGAAGACTTTATTCATTAGCCTTTGATAAGTAGCTCCTGCGTTCTTGAGACCGAAAGGCATCACGATGTAGCAGTAGTTTGCCTTTGGTGTTAAGAACGAGGTCTTTTCCTGATCTGGTGGGTACATGGGGATTTGGTTGTATCCCGAGTATGCGTCTATAAACGAGAGATATTTATATCCAGAGGAAGCATCTACCAGAGCGTCAATGCTTGGAAGTGGGTATGGGTCTTTTGGACAAGCTTTGTTGAGATCGGTGTAATCGGTGCACATTCGCCACTTCCCATTCGACTTTTTCACCAAGACGACGTTGGCTAGCCATAGTGGGTACTTGACTTCTCTTATAAATCCGCCTTCCAGCAGTGCTTGTACTTGCTCTTCCACAGCCTGGGATCGCTCTGGCCCAAGCTTTCTTCGTCTCTGCTGCACCGGTCGAGATCCTGGATAGACCGCCAACTTGTGGCACATTAGCTTAGGGTCTATGCCTGGCATGTCTGCGACTTTCCATGCGAAGAGATCGACATTATCTCGTAAGAATTGTATTAGCAATTCTTTTAATCCTCCTTTGAGGATTGTGCCGATATTAGTTATTTTTTCCGAGGTGTCCCCGATCTGAATTTTTTCTAACTCACCTTCTGGTTGGGGGCGAAGATCTTCTCGTCGTTGAACTCCACCCAACTCGATTGCGTGGAACTCTTCTCCTTTGCCTCTGAGGTTTAGGCTTTCGTTATAACAGCGACGTGCCATCTTTTGGTCAGCTTTTATCGTGGTTATCCCTTTTGGCGTTGGGAACTTCATACATAGGTGTGGGGTCGAGACTATTGCGCCGAGTTGGTTGAGTGTTGTCCGACCTATGAGAGCATTGTAAGATGAACTTACATTGACTACGATGTATTCTATTTTGAGGGTCCTGGATTGGTCTCTTTTTCCGAAGGTTGTACGTAGTGATATATATCCTAGTGGTCAAACCGGTGTATCTCCTAACCCGAACAGACTGTTTGGATATGCCTTAAGTTCTTTTTCTTCTAAGCCGAGTTTATCAAAGGCTGTCTTGAATAATATGTCGGCAGAACTCCCTTGGTCTATTAAGGTGCGGTGTAGGTTGGCTGACGTTAGGATTTTTGCCAGTAAAGAATGTTATAAAAATAGTCGCGTTGTAGATATAGTCTCTAAACCGACAAAAATTCCTTCGTACAAACATTTTGGTTGTCACAAGTAACAAACCCCTTTAAAATTGATAACTGAGTATTCAAACCTCAGGTCGTCTTCTCAAGGAATTGCAGGGAAGTATGTTCTTATTATTGGTTATGAAGATTATAAATTGGGGGTTTTGGAAGTTTGGGCAATGCGCACAGGTATATTTTTGAGCAATAAAAATAAATAAATAACTGTAAAATAAACTCTTGGCAAGGTATGAGAACCAGAAATCCTGTCTTTGTTATCCTTATCAGATGTGATGAGAATTGGATTTTAATCCCACTTAGTTAAGTCAAGTGGACTAATTAGCTTGATTTTCAAGTCCTAGTCAACTCCTGTGGAGAGACTAGTGTTAGAGCAATCCTAGCTAAAGCAAAATTAGCCAATTTCAACCACTCCTGAGTTTGACAACTCAAGTGTTACCAATTACCTAACCAAAGCCAAAAGGGAAGAAAGTCTACTTGAATGAAAATAATTTGGATAAAAACAGAGCATTAATAAATTAAAGAGAGCAATCATAAGTCTGAAATACCTCAAATAACATTAATTCAAAGAGTAATCTGTAACATAGAATAATTCATAAATAAAATTGGGAAAATAATAAAAATAAAGAACCTGGGATTGAGAGCTACTCCTAAAACTAAGAGAAATCCTAAATCCTAATCCTAAGAGAGAGGAGAGAACCTCTCTCTCTAAAAACTACAACTACTCCTAAAATTATGAATTTTAGAGCCTCTTTATGAATGAGTGCATTCCCCCACTTTATAGCCTCTAATATGTGTTTTCTGGGCCGCAAAAGGGGTCAAAAACAGTCCAGAACTCGATGGTTTCGAATTTTGCCACGCTGGATTTCTGTCATTGCGATGCGGCCGCATGGATCACGCGGTCGCGTCGCCTAGCGTCAGGTGAACTATAATATATTATATATCAAATTGAAGCCCCGGACGTTAGCTTTCCAACGTAACTAGAACCGCGTCGTTTGGACCTATGTAGCTAAAGTTATAGCCGTTTGAGTGCAGAGAGGTCAGGCTGGACAGCTTAGCAATTTCTCCAATCTTCTTGTATTCCTTCCACTTTTGCATGCTTTCTTCCCATCCTCCAAGCCATTCCTGCCTTATAATATCTGAAAACACTTAACACACATATCAAGACATCTAATGGTAATAAGAGAGGATTAATAATAAGCAAATATAAGATCAAAGAAGCATGTTTTCAATCAAAGCACATAATTAGGAAGGCAAATGTAAAACCATGCAAATAGTATGAATAAGTGGGTAAAGAGTAGATAAAAACCACTCAATTGAGCACAAGATAAACCATAAAATAGTGGTTTATCAACCTCCCCACACTTAAACAATAGCATGTCCTCATGCTAAGCTCAAGAGAAGCTATAAAGATGAAGAGGAATGGTAGGATGTATGAAATGCAATCCTATCTATATGAATGCAACTACATGCTAAAATGTTTCTACCTACTTGGTTAAAAATAAACAAATCTTTCAAGAACAAATATGAACTAGATTTCACTAATTCAAATCATAAAAATGAAGCACAAATAGACTTGCAAGAAGAAAATAGCTTATGAAAGCAGGGAACAAGGGATTGAGCATCGAACCCTCACTGGTAGTGTATACACTCTAATCACTCAAGTGTTTTTAGGTTCGATTCTCTCAATTCTCTACTAACCTTGCTTTCTAAGGCTTGCTCTTCATCTAACAATCAACATAAATTTAATGCACAAATACACAAATCAAGAGGTCTTTTAAGGGTTGTAATGGGGTTAGGGTCAAGGTAGGATTGTATTTGGCCAAGTGGACTAAAATCTGAATCCTTAATTAATTTAAACTTGCCACCTAACTTTAGACAATCCATGTAATCACAATACAAATTCTAACTGTCCATCAACCATGTTTTCCACATTATTCATGCATTCTAATTCTAAGTACCGTACATATGCATTGCTTTCACCACTTACTTTGGGGCATTTTGTCCCCTTTCTCTTATTTGCACTTTTTCTTTTCTTTTTCTCTCTTTTTTTTCTCTTTATATATATATATATATATATATATATATATATATATATATATATATATATATATATATATTTCTTTTTCTTTTGTTTTTCTCAATGCATATGATTAATTTATTGAATGCATGAACATGTCCCAAACATTTCTTTCACATTTTTAGAAAATTCTAACATACTCAATTCTCAAACCAAATATTTCCAAACCCAATTTTCCACACTTAAATCATAAGCATCTCACTAGTCTAAGCTAACTAAGGATTCAAATTAAGGACATTATTATTTTCCGCTTAGAGTTAATGATGTGCTAAAGTAAAGAACAAAGGGGAAAAATAGGCTCAAATTGGTTTGCAAGGGATAATGAAGGGTTAAGGCCATATGGGTATGTAAGCTCAGTGAACAAAGGCCTCAATCATATAAGTGTATGCATACATCAAACCATGGAAATATAGAATCAAGCAAGACAAAGATCACAATTTTAGAGAGAAAAATACACACATCAAAAATAAAATATTGGTTGAAAAATGCAACCAATTCAAATAGGCTCAAAGATCTCACAGATTTTGTGTGTTCGAGCTCTAAACCATGTTCCAATATAATATTTATTCAAACAAGTGTAACAAAAAATTTTATTCAAATTAGTGAAATACTTTAAAAGGTTTCTTGAAAAAGAAAATATTACTTTAACCAAGTGGTAAAATATGCAAAAATCAAACAAATATGCAAATGCAACAACTAACAAGGAAAATAAAACATTGGTGTTTGAGACAAGAAAGTACTAACCCATGGAGATCGGTATCGACCTCCCCACACTTAAAGATTGCACCGTCCTCGGTGCATGCTGAGATTTGCAGGTGGACGGGTTGTTTCAACTGTTGCTTTTCTCTAAGGATTGTGCAGATGGACTTGTCTGTCTCCCCATGTAAAATGTCTTCCGCTTCCCTTCCGGGTGGCCATCCTGAAAGAAAAAGGGAAGAAGAGTAACCCAGAAATAGAGATAAGAAAATAAAAGAAGTATGGGTTAATGCCAAATGATAAGGGTCTCATTTACATGGAAGCTTCAACATGTAAGTGAGAAAACAATAGAAGCCATGGCATACCAGTGGTGCAAAATTTGCAACCATAGGGAAAAAGGTAGGTAATGAAAGACAATGTAAATTCATGTTAATGCAAAAGGAATATCAGTAATATAAAAATTAGCATTGATTTAAATAATATTACCCAATCAGAATAAAACAAGTCATGAAGCACCAAGAAAATACCAGAAAAGATGTAACAGTTGAATAAGAACATTTGAACACCAATAATAAATTTAGAAAAAATAAAAATATGCAATGAATGAGAGTATGCAAATAAATTAAATAAAATAAAATGAAAGTGAAAAAGAAAGAAAGTGAGAAAGGAGAGAGAAGGAAGAAATTAGGATTAGAAGAGAAAATATAAGAAAATTGGCACTAATCTGGATAGGTTGTGCGACGCTGGCGACGCGGTCGCGTGGTGCGCGATAAGGTTGGGTGACGCGGACGCGTGGGGCACGTGATCGCGTGACTTGATTTGTGCTAGTGGCGCGAGTGCAGCCTCGCGGTCGCACAACTCTCTGTTCAAAACTCAATATTGCCAAAATCCAAGGTGACGCGGTCGCGTGGTCGACGCGGTCGCGTGGTCGACGCGATCGCGCGAGTGGCCATCATGGGGATGTGACGCGGACGCGTGGGGCACGCGTTCGCGTGGTGAGGCTTGGGCTTTCAGCACGATTCCAGCCCAACTCCAGCTCAACTTTCGGCCATGCACCCTTTGACGTCGATTTTCAGGTCATGCGGCCGCGTGGGTGACGCGGTCGCGTGGGAGGCCATTATTCCCAGGTGACGCGGTTGCATCAGCGACGCGGTCGTGTGGGGTGATTTGTGCCATTGGCACGCCTCCAGCGCTGCTCCTGCGAAACTCTCTGTTCATATTAATATTGTCTCCCATCTCCTTGCGACGCGGACGCGTCGCTGATGCGGTCGCGTCGCGTGCTCGCTTTTTTTTTTTTTTGGTAATCTGAAAAATGCAGAATGCAGTGTTAATATGAATGTGATGCAAAACTCCAGGTTCAATATAATAAAATAAAATGAAGTTTCAAAAACAAATAAAACTAAATAAAAATGAAAAAGGACGATCATACCATGGTGGGTTGTCTCCCACCTAGCACTTTTAGTTAAAGTCCTTAAGTTGGACATTTGGTGAGCTTCCTGTTATGGTGGGTTGTGCTTGAACTCATCCAAGAATCTCCACCAATGTTTGTGATTCCAGTGTCCTCCGGGATCCCAAACTAGGCGCAGAAAGCCTTCAAGTAAGTTAAAGCAAGTGACAAGGCCCCAAGAGTGGTGATTGGTAGAACGGATTTCGGGGTCCCAGACCTTGCCTTTGCACCCATCTTTTGGTTGAGCAATATTGTTCCCTCCGGGTGGTAAGCAGTCTGAATTCTCACGTAAGCGGCCAAACAACTTCCTAGACCCATTCAGTTGAGCTTTACACCAACCTTTGCATTTAAACTTTGAGTACACAACCATGTTGAACTTTGCTTGACAATTCGTATCACTGGCCATCTTTCTCTTACTCTTAATGCCACAAAGAGCTCTAAGTTGACCATCCGTCTCCAGTAGCCCATATTAAAGTGGGATTAGAAAGCTATGGGATATGAATTTTACCCACTTGAATGTTGTGAAGGATGATGGCAACTTAGGGGGAGGGGTTTCCAACAACTTTGGCAAGGTAATTTCAAGCTCCACTCCCTTGTGCTCTTCTTTGACATCTTCTACCTCTTGATCAACTTCTACAAAATCTTCAACCATGATCTGCCATGGAGGTTGTACGCTCTTCTCAACATCAACATCAAACACCGTGGAAGGAGGCTCTGTGACTGGACTTTCCAATGGAGGTACAGCATCTCTTAAGTCCGCAACCACTTCTTCCTTTTTAATAATTGCTGCTTTGTCCAGTTGTTTAAGTATAAAATCGTACTCATCCTTGATGTTTTTCTTTCTATGACAACTCCTTTCAACTATTCTTTCATCTTCAAGGGTCTCTCCTACCCTTACCCGTAGGGCCTCCTCTAGCTCTTTATGAAGTATGGATTCGCGAAGATGATTCCTTCTTTCCTGTTCCATATCAATAGCATAATTGGGATCATCTTGCTCTTGGATTAATGGATGTGGGTGCTCTTCCATGGATGGTGATGATGTGATGGAGAGATTATTCTGTGGTTGACAAGGAAGTGCACTAGAGCTTGAGGGTTGATTGTTGAAGGTATTTGGTGGTCTGATTTGGGTGAAGAGAGCTTGTATAGTAGAGTTTAGATCGGCAAGTGCTTTCTCTATGGAGGTTGGGAGTAGATAGGAGGGTTCATTTGGCTCATAAGGTGGTTGGTATGGTGGATATGGGTTAGGGTCATATGGAGGTGAATGGTGTAAAGGGGCTTGTGAGTATGGTGGTCCCAAGTTGTGTTGAGGAGGTTCATAGGCATATGATGGTGGTTGTTGATAGTCCATTGGAGGTGGTTGTTGCCATGAGGGTTGATCAAATCCTTGTGGCTCCTCCCATATTTGATTGTTCCAACCTTGATGCCTGTTCTCATTGTAATTTCTTCTTCCTGCAACATAATTGTAACCAGGCTCATAGCCAAAGGGGTGAGAATTCATAGTAGAAAATAAAAATTAAAAATGAAAATAAAAATAAATTTAAATTAAAAGGTTATTTAAATTTTGAATTTTGAAAATTAAATTTTGAAATTTTGAATTTTAAATTTTTGAAATTTGAATTTTTGAAATTTGAAATTTGAAAATTTTTAAATTTGGATTTTGAAAAATTTTTAAATTTGAATTTTTGAAATTTGATTTTTTGAAATAAGATAAGATAAGATAAAAAAAATTTTAAAATAAAAATCAATAATCTCTTAATTTAATAAAAATAAAAATAAAAACAAATCAAAAAGCAAATATTTACAATAACCAATAATAAGGCACACGTTTGCAATTTCCCGGCAACGGCGCCATTTTGATGTTAGGATTTTTGCCAGTAAAGAATGTCATAAAAACAGTCGCGTTGTAGATATAGTCTCTAAACCGAGAAAAATCCCTTCGTACAAATGTTTTGGTTGTCACAAGTAACAAACCCCTTTGAAATTGATAACCGAGTATTCAAACCTCGGGTCGTCTTCTCAAGGAATTGCAGGGAAGTATGTTCTTATTATTGGTTATGAAGATTGTAAATTGGGGGTTTTGGAAGTTTGGGCAATGCACAAAGGTATATTTTCAAGCAATAAAAATAAATAAATAACTGTAAAATAAACTCTTGGCAAGGTATGAGAACCAGAAATCCTGTCCTTGTTATCCTTATCAGATGTGATGAGAATTTGATTTTAATCCCACTTAGTTAAGTCAAGTGGACTAATTAGCTTGATTTTCAAGTCCTAGTCAACTCCTGTGGAGAGACTAGTGTTAGAGCAATCCTAGCTAAAGCAAAATCAGCCAATTTCAACCACTCATCAGTTTGACAACTCAAGTGTTACCAATTACCTAACCAAAGCCAAAAGAGAAGAAAGTCTACTTGAATGAAAATAATTTGGATAAACACAGAGCATTAATAAATTAAAGAGAGCAATCATAAGTCTGAAATACCTCAAATAACATTAATTCAAAGAGTAATCTATAACATAGAATAATTCATAAGTAAAATTGGGAAAATAATAAAAATAAAGAACCTGGGATTGAGAGCTACTCCTAAAACTAAGAGAAATCCTAAATCCTAATCCTAAGAGAGAGGAGAGAACCTCTCTCTCTCTAAAAACTACATCTACTCCTAAAATTATGAATTTTAGAGCCTCTTTATGAATGAGTACATTCCCCCACTTTATAGCCTCTAATATGTGTTTTTTGGGCCGCAAACGGGGTCAGAAACAGTCCAGAACTCGCTGGTTTCGAATTTTGCCACGCTGGATTTCCGTCACTGCGACGCGGCCGCATAGATCACGCGGTCGCGTCGCCTAGCGTCAGGGAAACTATAACATATTATATATCAAATCGAAGCCCCGGACGTTAGCTTGTCAACGCAACTAGAACCCCGTCGTTTGGACCTCTATAGCTAAAGTTATAGCCGTTTGAGTGCAGAGAGGTCAGGCTGGACAGCTTAGCAATTTCGCCAATCTTCTTGTATTCCTTCCACTTTTGCATGCTTTCTTCCCATCCTCCAAGCCATTCCTGCCTTATAATATCTGAAAACACTTAATACACATATCAAGGCATCTAATGGTAATAAGAGAGGATTAATAATAAGCAAATATAAGATCAAAGAAGCATGTTTTCAATCAAAGCACATAATTAGGAAGGCAAATGTAAAACCATGCAAATAGTATGAATAAGTGGGTAAAGAGTAGATAAAAACCACTCAATTGAGCACAAGATAAACCATAAAATAGTGGTTTATCATTGGCGTTTGCCAATATAATGGTGATGACCATGGGATCGTCGTGTCCTGTGATGATGCCGGACGCGTCCTCCTTAGTGAATGTTATCGCTGGGATGTTGAGTGCTTCCTCCTCTCCTTCGACATGACATACTTATTTGAGATACCTTTTGTGGGAAGATTTGGAGATCCCTCCTGCTGCGAATCCGCCATGTATCATGTGGACGTGTCTTTCTGGTGTCCTAGGTGATCGTTCTGCTCGTTCGGTATCTTTATCTCTTCGTCTTTTTCTTTGATCATCATCTCGGGTGGCCAGAAATCGATCTAATTTTCCTTCCCTCACCAATTTTTCTATAATATTTTTCAAGTCAAAGCATTCGTTGGTGGCGTGTCCTCTGACCTAATGATATTCACAATATTCCTTCCGATTTCCTCCTCCTCTTTTTCCTTTGAGGGGCCGTGCTGGGGGAATCTTTTCTGTATGGCAGACCTCTTTGTATATTTCGACTAGGAATGCTCTGAGGGGAGTATAATTATGGTATTTTTTAATTTTCTCCCCTTGTCGGTTTTCTTTCTTTTTGTCTTTATCTCGGTAGGGGTTCCCAGATTTTGAGGTTTCTCCTAATCGAGCGTTTTCTTCCATGTTGATGTATTTTTCTGCTCGCTTCTGTACTTCGTCTAATGAGATAGGGTACTTCTTTGATATAGATTGGCTAAATGGCCCCTCTCGTAGGCCATTGATGAGTCCCATGATGGCGGCCTCTGTTGGTAAGCTTTGTATGTCCATGCATGTTTTGTTGAATCTTTCCATGTAGTTGCGGAGGCTCTCCCGATCTCCTTGCTTGATCCCCAGTAGACTGGGGGCGTGCTTGGCTTTATCTTTCTGGATGGAGAATCTGGCCAGGAACTTTTTGGCCAGGTCGTCAAAGTTTGGGATGGACTTTGGAGGTAAGTTGTCGAACCATCGGATTGCCGTCTTTGTGAGAGTTGTTGGGAAAGCTTTGCAGCGAACGGTGTCTGAGGCATCGGTAAGGTACATTCTGCTTCTGAAATTGATGAGATGGTGGTTGGGATCTGTGGTGCCATCATATAAAGTCATATCTGGGAGTTTGAAGTCCTTTGGGATTTTGGTTTTCATGATCTCTCTGGTGAATGGATCCTGTTCTTTACGTGAGCTTTCCTCAGGAGTGATCCGAGGGGCCTTCGATTTGAGATCGGCTTCTAATTGCTGTAATTTTTCTTCCAATTCTCGACGTCACCGTATCTCTCGTTGTAGATCCTTCCCGATTTCTCGTTGTTGTTGGGTTTCTTTTTCAAGCTGCTTCAAGCGATCTTGAAGTACTTCTATTGCCCCCGGGTTTGCTGGATTTTTGTCTCCGTTGGATTCCGGGGTGTCTTTTAGTGGGGTGTCTGCGTTTTTGTGCGGCGTTCTATTTTCTAGATCTGAATCGTGATCGTTGTCATGGTTGTCCGCCATGGTGTTGGGATGACTTCCAGGTTCCCCAGCAACGGCGCCAATGTTCTGAGGGTTACCTGAAACTGTAGGTCGATCTCAGACGGGATCCTCAGTGATGGTCGGAACCGATGTGTCCGGCTGGTGAATGGAGGCTGGAGCTGGTACGTCTGACTTGTTTGGACTTGGACGTGCTGCTGATCCTCTGTCACCGAAGGGTGGGGGGTACCTGCAAGAGACTCTGATGCTTAAGTTAGCATGGGTATTAAACAGGTGTTATGTAGAATCAGAGTATGAGTTATACATGGGTGCTCCAGTGTATTTATAATGGTGAGATGTGACCTTTTTGATAAGATAAGTTAGTTATCTTATCTTATCTTTATCTTTGAGTTGAGGTCAGTGTATCTTTCAACAGAACCGCCTTCATCTCTATAGGCTTAGGCCGCCTTAGGATTCAGGTTGTGCTCCTCTGTTTGGGCCCTTAATTGGGCTCTTCTGTCGATTTGGCCGAGCTCTTTGAGAAGAGGTCGGATAGTCTGACCTGAAGAGGTTTGGTCACTTTTTCTCGAATCATCCCAGGTCGGATAGCTCGACCCAGGGTATGAACAGTAAGTGTCACTAACGTTGGCCATCAATTGCTCTCTCCACGTTAACTTCCACGTTAACTAAGTTAACGTGGGAGTTAACGTGGCTTATGGAGGCTTGGCCAATGTTAGTGACAAAGGTGAATGTCACTAACGTTGGCTTCTCTTTTGCTTCTTAACGTTAGAGTCCACGTTAACTAAGTTAACGTGGCAACTAACGTGGCCAATTATGAGCTTGGTCCAACGTTAGTGACAAAGGAGAGTGTTACTAACGTTGGCCTTGTTGTCTTCTTCCACGTTAGAGTTCAGGTTAACTTAGTTAACGTGACTCTTAGCGTGGGCTTATGATGGCTTCGAGGGCGTTATTGGCGATTACCTTTCTCATTAACTTTGCAAATTAGCACCCATTCCGCGTTAGAGGTCACGTTAGTGGGACTAACGTGACTGCTAACGTGGTTCTTCTTTGCTTCCTTTGTCCTGAAATCAAGCAACAAAGTGCATCAAAGTTCTAGTCCAAGTCATGGGTCATGCATCATCCAATTTGTCATATAATTCATGCAAAATTCTCATGAAATCATGTAAAGTGCACAATGTATGCTTGAATCAAGATGTATGTGAATATCTACCCAAAACTAGCTTATTTTCTAAGAAAATGCATGAAACTACCTTAAAAACAGTAAAGAAAAGGTCAGTGAAACTGGCCAAAATGCCCTGGCATCAGGAGAGACCAAAACAGGGGACAATAGCTGAATCTTCTCCCCCCTTGAGGTCATTCCTCTTAACAAACTAGAAGAAGAGGAAGAAAGTGAAGAACAACATGTCAAGCTAATGACACTAAAAGAGCGCTTGTTGGGAGGCAACCCAACCGTAGGTAACATTTCATTTCTTTGCTTTGTCTACTTTTTCTATCTGCTTTGTTTATTTTCAATAAATTGGCATATGATTACATTCTAAGTTTGGTGTTGTCCTGCAACAATTTGTTTTCAATCCTTCTGGATGATTGCATCAAATCAAAAATGAAAGTATCACACTAAGATTCTAAGTTTGGTGTGCCACTTATTTTCTATGCAATTTATTCAGCAACACCACTTGTCTGCATAATCATAATGCCTTTGCAGTGTTATTTTTCTTTTAGTTAGACAATTTTAGTTTTCTCTTTGTTTTAGTCATTTCCCTATTTTTAATGCTTTCTTTTATTAACTGTTTTTGTTAATACCTCACCAAGAATTCCCTATTCATGACAGATTCTTTGCTTGGTGATTGTATTTAACATATAACAGTTCCCTTTGTTTAGTTTTAGTTCAAATAAATTGACATATGGTTGCATTCTAAGTTTGTTGTTGCTATGCAACACAAATTTATTTCTAATCCATACTGGATACTTGCATCAATTCCAAGTGAAAGTGTCACACTAAGTTTGGCGTGCCACTTATATTTTTATGCAATGTATCATGCACACCCTCTTATGTTTGAAATCACAATGTCTCTGTTTCCTGTGCCTTGATGGTTATTCTTAATTTTGCTTGCTTAAACACATGTACTACTAACATTTCATTGTGTAAGACACTCATGATCCATCTTAGCCTCATCACCACTATTCTAATTGTGGCTTGAGGATGAGCAAGTATTCTGAGTTTGGTATGGGAAGAGGAAGAATAGGAGGAAAAGGACAACAACAAGGAAGATGAACCACAAGGTGGTAACGCTCCTTTCTCCTCCTACTTATTTCTAGCACTGTGAATTGCATGATTGTCTTTATCTTCTCTGTATGCATTTGTGTTATGAATAAGCATAGTTTGATTACTGATTTTCAACATCTTGCTGTGACATTATGACTACCATCTTGAATTTTGTGAGTTCAAAAGCAATAAAGCATCATGATCATAAACAAACAAGGTCATTAAAGAAGAATTTAGCATGAGCATACAAGTATTGGAAGGCTAGTATGATTAACTGTTGCTCAATTGCATTAGATTTTATTTAATTGAAGTTTTCATCTAGGACATTTTATGAAATTTTTGAAATCATGAAAACCTTGAAGAAGCAAGTGAAAATTAAGGCAAGAAAAGCAAAAGGGAAAAGAATGAGAAAGTTGAAGGCTCTGAGTACCAATGACAATCTAATTGTTAAGTACTTGTGGTGTTTATGTATCAGGCAAAAAGCTTGAAAACAAAACACTTAAAGTCAAGGCTAGGCTCAAGTGCAAAAGCACTCCCTCAAAGCTCAAGGCTCTGAGCATCAATGATTATAGAGAGTAAAGAAAAGAAACAAATGAGCTTAAAGAAGTCCTCTAATTAAATGCTTGTGGTGCTTATGTATCAAGTGGTAATACTTGAAAATAAAGCATTTAGAGTCGTAGCTTTGTTATCAACTCAAGGGGCAAAGCACCCAAAAGGAGAGGCTAATAAGAGAATGAAAAGCTTGTTTCAAGGAAGAAATATAAGGAAAAGATTTCATAAAATGAGCTAGATAGAAGTATCAATCATTTACATTTCTTTTGTGATTGTAGCATGCATAGAAAACTAGCCAACCATGAACATCAATTTGCTATTCTTCTCAGCTTGGTTTGTCAAAATTTACTGCATGATGCTTTTCTTACTTAGGAACAAGCAAGATTTAAGTTTTGGGTTGTCCACTGCAATAAGCATATCTCTATCAATCTAGACATTGGTTGCCTCATATAAATGGGAGATGAAGTGAGGGAGGCTAATCTAGAGAGGGTTGATATCTTTGCTGTGATGCTGTATATCTACAGAGGGATCACCTGATAAACTTTCATCTCATTGCCAAGCATAACGTAGTGAATAATCACAGCTCGCCTCACAGTAACCTCAGACCAATTACTAGTGGGAGGATGGAGCATTGAATAAACTTCAGCTATCCTCTAGCAACTGGCTTCAGATCATTCCTTCTCAACTAGTATAGCCAGCCCTTGGCATCCTTCCGCCACTATGCTCCGGGGAGGCATATATCCTTGAGGACTTGATCTAACCTCAGATCAGCTCTGACTCTCCTATTGTAAGAGTGAGGGTCATCCTTGGATAGAGGTAACTGAAGTATCTCCATCACTCTTCCCATTCCAAATTGTAGGATCTTCCCTCGGACTATGGCATGCCAAGTCTTGAACTCGGGATGCTCATTCTTGTGCTTGTCCATCATCTACAAATTTTCATAGAACTCTCTGACCCTCAGAATTCCAACTTCAATTACAAGGTTGGCCAAAATTTTTCAATCCCTACTTCGAATCTATTCCTGAATTTCAGGATACTCATCAGCTTTCAAGTCGAACTTCACCTCCGGTATCATTTTCTTTTTGGTAACAATCTTATAATAGTGTTTCTCATGAATCTTAGTATAAAACCGATGGAGCTCATGTAGGATTGTGGAGGAAGCCTTTTCCTTCCTCTTTCTTAAAGAGGATTCTCTAACTTTTGGTGCCATAGGGAGTGTGAGAAAAGTGAAAAGTAGAGCGCTCCAACACCAAACTTAAAACTTTTGCTGGTCCTCGAGTAAAAAGGAGAGAGAATATAAAGATAAAAGGATAGAGGGTGAGACAAAAGTGAGAATGAAGAGTAGAATGAAGGGGTGAGGAGAGAAGATAATTAAAGTGATATTTAGAGGGGAGGGGGTGTGATTTCATTCATGGTGTGGGTGGGAAACTTTGGGGTGAATTTTGAGTGTGGGAAATATGATATGAAAAAGATATGATTAAGATATGGTGAGATATGTTATGGAATTGGTTGGGACAAGGAGAATTTGACGGATGAGGTTTAGTAGTGAGAGGGAAGGAAAGAAATGAAATAAAAAAGATGTGATATGAAAGGATATGAGTAGGATTTAGAAGATTTGGTAGGAAATTGACCACCTGGTGGCGCTAAATGCCCTCCCTGGCGTTTAGTGCCCTAGCGGGGATGGCTTTGCCCCCCTTTCGGCGTGAAACCCCACTGCTGGCATTAAACGCCCGTAGTTCCCCCCTTTTTTTCTTGAAACTTGGTGGTGTTAAACGCCCATTATGGACGTGAAAACGCCCTAGAGGGGTAAATTTTGAGTTGGAACGCCCATTTGGGGCGTCAAATGCCCCATCCGAAACTCCCTTGTTGGCGCTAAACGCCCTCCCTGCGTTTAGCGCCCCTGCCGTCTTCTCTAGGGTGTTCTATTCTTTTCTTTGAGTTCTTCTGTCCCTATTCTAAGCTCTGTACATAACCATAAACATTAGAAAACCTAGAAAAACTATGAAAATTAATGAAAAAAATAAAATAAAGTGGAATCAAACTAAAGTAAAACTAAAATAAAACTTAAACAAACTAAAGGATACTTATGGTTGGGTTGCCTCCCAACAAGCGCTTCTTTACTGTCATTAGCTTGACATTCACGTCTGCTATGTCAGCAGATGGGTGGATTTCTAACGATCAATCTCATCTCCAAGATAATGTTTTACCCGCTGGCCATTGACTATAAATTTGCTGTCTGAATTTCTATCTTGAAGTTCCACATGACCATAGGGTGACACTCCAATGACCACAAAGGGTCCTGATCATCTAGACTTAAGCTTTCCAGGAAAGTGCTTGAGCCGAGAATTGGATAGTAAAACCTTCTGGTCAGGCTCAAATACTCTTGAAGTTATCTTTCTATCATGCTATTTTTTTGCCCTTTCCTTGTAGAGCTTGGCATTCTCATAGGCAGAGTGCCTGAACTCATCAAGCTCATTTAGCTGGAGTAGCCTCTTCTCTCCTGCTGCATTGGCATCAAAATTTAGGAACTTTGTTGCCCAATATGCTCTGTGTTCCAACTCCACTGGAAAATGACAAGCCTTACCATAGACTAACTGGTAGGAGACATTCTAATAGGGGTCTTGAAGACTGTCCTGTACGCCCAGAGAGCATCATTAAGTCTCCTTGTCCAGTCCTTCCGTGAGGTGCTCATTGTGTTCTCTAAGATTCTCTTGAGTTCCCTGTTTGAAACTTCAGCTTGTCCACTTGTTTGTGTGTGATAGGGGGTTGTCACTTTATGACAGACTCCATATCTTTGCAGAAGTGAGTCTAGCTATTTATTGCAGAAGTGGCTACCCCTATCACTGATCAGTGTCCTTGGGACACCAAACCTGCTGAAAATATATCTCTACAAGAAGTTCAGCACGACTCTAGTGTCATTGATGGGTGACACTATTGCTTCCACCCATTTGGACACATAATTCACTGCCACCAAGATGTATGTATTTGAGTATGAGGGTAGAAAAGGTCCCATGAAATCAATCCCCCATACGTCAAACAACTCAATCTCCTTGTGGCATTTCATGATTGTGAGGAAGATTCCCAGCTCTTCAACACTTGTCACAGTTTCTTACAAACTCCCTTGAGTCTCTGAAGAGGGTCGGCCATTAGAACCCGCTCTGAAGGAACTTGGTGGCTTTCTATCGCCCCTAAAGTGGCCTCCATACTCAGAACTGTGACAATGCCAAAGGATTTATTGTGCTTCGTCATCCGAGACACAACGCCTGATCATCCCATCCAAGCATCTCTTGAAATGGTAGGGTTCATCTCACAAGTAGTACTTAGCATCATGTAAAAGCTTTCTCATTTGTGGTTTAGTATACTCTTTGGGGATGAACCGCATGGCCTTATAGTTTGCAATGTCTGCAAACCATGGTCCCCTCTGAATCATAAAGAGTTACCCATCCGGAAAGGTCTCAGTCGTAGCAGTGGGGGGTAGCATCCCTTTTTTAGGCTCAATCCTTGATAGATGGTCAGCTACTTGATTTTTTGACTCTTTCCTGTCTCTAATCTCAATATTAAATTCCTCAAGAAGTAGTACCCATCCGATCAATCTTGGTTTAGAATCCTACTTGGTTAGAAGGTACTTAAGAGCAGCATGGTCAGTATAAACAATAACCTTAGAACCAATTAAGTAGGATCTAAACTTATCAATTGTATAGATAACAACCGGTAATTCTTTCTCTGTAGTGGTGTAATTCTTTTGTGCGTCATTCAAAACATGACTGGCATAGTAAATGATGTGCAGAAGCTTATCTTGTCTTTGTCCCAAGACAGCCCCTATAGCATAATCATTGGCATCATACATTAGTTTGAATGGCAATTCCCAGTTGGAAGGGGCAATAATGGGTGCAGAGACAAGCTTCAATTTTAAAGTTTCAAAGGCATGCAGGAATTCTTTGTCAAAAACAAAAGGAGTATTAGCAACCAAAAGGTTGCTAAGAGGTTTCGCAATCTTGGAAAAATCCTTTATAAATCTCCTGTAAAATCATGCATGTCCTAAGAAACTTCTTATTGCCTTAACATTAGTGGGTGGTGGTAATTTTTTAATTACTTCCACCTTGGCTTTATCAACTTCTATTCCCTTGTTTGAAAGCTGGTGACCAAGAACAATTCCCTCAGTTATCATAAAATGACATTTTTTCGAGTTCAAAATGAGGTTTATTTCTTAGCACTGTTTCAAGACCAAGGCTAGATGCTTAAGGCAAGAATTAAAAGACTCAACGAAAATAGAAAAGTCATCCATAAATACCTCAATGAACTTTTCAACCATGTCTGAAAAAATAGAAAGCATACACCTCTGAAAAGTTGCTGGGGCATTACAGAGTCCAAACGGCATCCTCCGGTAAGCAAATAATCCAAAGGGACAAGTGAACGTCCTCTTCTCCTGGTCTTGAGGGTCTACTGCAATCTGATTGTATCCAGAGTATCCATCTAAAAAACAATAGAAGGCATGGCCAGCTAGTCTCTTAAGCATCTGATCAATGAAAGGTAAGGGGAAGTGGTCTTTCCTTGTAGTATTATTGAGCCTCCTGTAGTCAATACACATGCGCCATCCTGTGACAATTCTTGTGGGGATAAGCTCATTCCTTTTATTTTGAATCACTGTCATGCCTCCCTTTTTGGGAACCACTTATACTGGAGTAACCCATAGGCTACCAGAGATAGGGTAAATAATTTCAGCTTCCCAAAGCTTCATAACTTCCTTCTGAACCACCTCTTTCATGGTTGGATTCAATCGCCTCTATTGTTGCACAACTTGTTTAGCATCATCCTCAAACAAGATCTTGTGCATACATTTGGTTGGACTGATCCCTTTTAAGTCATTAATGGTCCATCCAAGATATGTTTTATGATTCTTGAGTACCTGAATCAGCGCCTCCTCTTCCTCCTGCCTCGGGGAGGAACTTATGATCACTGGATAGGTGTCTTTTGTCACCTAGGAATGCATACTTAAAGGATGGAGGCAATAACTTCAACTCAAGCTTAGGAGGTCCTTCCTCAGTGCTAAGCATGAGAATCTTCTCCCTCTGAGGTGCTGGCTCATCAATTCCAAGCAGAGTGTCTTCAGAGGAAGCGTCTAGATCATCTTCAAGCATTTTAGCTTCAAACACTTCTTCAACCAGAGGTTGTCGATCCTCATACATCCTTTAGAATCATCCGGATGTTGCAAAACTTCTAAAACATTTAACACAATTTCCTCTTCATTAACCCTTAGGATTACTTCACCCTTCTGAACATCTATAAGGGCTCTTACTGTTGCTAAGAAGGGTCTTCCAAGAATGATAGATGCATTCTTTTCCTCTTCCATATCCAATATCACAAAATCAGTACGGAAGATGAAAGACCCTACTTTCACAAGTAGATCATCCACCACTCCAAAGGGAAAATTGATAGAGTGGTCTGTAAGTTGGAGACAAATACATGTAGGCTTTACTTCCTCAATTTAGAGCTTCCTCGTCAATGATAGTGGCATGAGGTTGATGCTTGCTCCAAGATCACACAAGGCCTTCCGAATAAGGGTGTTTTCAATGGTACAAGGAATCATAAAGCTCCTAGGATCCTGCAGTTTCTCAGGGAGATTCCTCTGGATGATTGAACTGCATTCCTTACTAAATACCACTATCTCCACTTCTTTTCAATCAGTCTTGTTGCTCATATCCTTAATGAACTTGGCATACAAAGGCATTTTTTCAAGGGATTCTGCAAAGGGGATGTTGATTTCAAGCTTCCGAGAAACTTTCAGAAACTTGGAGAATTGTTTGTTTTTTTCTACTTTCTAAAGTTTCTGAGGGTATAGTAATTTTCCCTTGTACTCCAGGGCTTTGGGTAGTGCAGGATGCGTGTCAAGTGTGACCGGAAAAGGGTTGTTTGGATGTCTTGGGGGGATGTCCTTTGAGTTTTCCTTGGCGTTCAGTGCCCTTGGTGGTCCCTTCTAAGCGTTCAGCGCCCTTGGTAGCACTTTCTGTCTTTGTAATTTTCTGCTACGGTGTCTCTTTTTTACTTGGGTCTTCACTGTCCTTATGTTGAGTGACAATTGTCTTGCCATTCCTCAAATGAATTGCTTGTATTCTTCTCCGCCATTGGGGATCATTTTAATTAGTGTAACTTGCTCAGATATTCGCTGGTCCATTTGGTTCATTCGCATCTCCAGGTTCTTATAGGAGGTTTGGGTTTCCTTCATAAAGCTTTTCGAGAGCTCTGTAATAATGGATGCCAAGTCAGGGGTACTCTGAGATTGTGTAGGATGAGGAGGGAGGTTGTTGACTAGGTTCTTATTAAAGCCTCCCTGAGAGCTGCTAGCATAGGTCGGTTGCTGATTCCTCCCTCCCTGGTTAAAGTTCTGAGAACAAGAAACACTATCGATTCGTCTGGAAGAACTTCCCATGAAATTGACCTCCTCATGAGTATAGTGGTCATAAGTGTAACTCTCACCTAGAGAGGAGCTGGCACATATATCATATGGAATATCTTGAGAGGCACTCTGAATATTTGAGACTGGGCTTTGCATGCCAGCCAAGTGTTGAGTGAGAAGACTCATCTGTTGAACTAGAAACTTGTTCTGAGCAAGAAGTGCATTTACAGTATCCACTTCTGGAGTCCCTTTCCTTACTGGAGTCCTCTCAGATGAGTATAAGTACTGGTTATTAGCAACCATCTCAATGAGCTCATTGGCCTCCTCAGGTGTCTTCTTCATGTGCAAGGAGCCACCTGTAGAATTATCCAGAGACATTCTAGCCATATCAGAGAGTCCTTCATAGGAAATATGTACCCTGATCCAATCTGAGAACATATTAGGAGGACACTTCCTGAGCATCATTTTGTACCTGTCCTAAGCATCATATAGGGATTCACTCTCTCCTTGCCTAAAAATTTGAACATCCGTCCTTAGCTTAGTCAATCTCTGTGGGAGAAAGAACTTGTTCAGGAACTTGTAGACTACTTTGTTCCAGGTGTTCAAGCTCTCCTTGGGTTGAACATTAAGCCATTCCCTTGTTTGATCCCTCACAGCAAATGGGAAGAACATCAGTTTATGCACATCAGGGTTCACTCCATTGATCTTCACAGTGTCACAAATCCGCAGGATGTTAGAGATGAACATATTAGGATCTTTCTTGGAAGTCCATGAAACTAACAAGTTTGTTGTACTAGGATGATCAACTGCGGGTTGAGGTAGAAATCATCTGCTCTAATAGGAGGCACACTAATACTCCTTCTGTAGAAATCAAGATTGGGAGTTGTGAAAGTGCCCAGAGTTCTTCTAAGTTGTGCATTACCATTCGGATCCATGGTGAACTCTCCCTATTCCTAAACACACAAACAGAAAACAAAGAGGAATGAAAATCTCTACGTCAGAGTGTAGAGGATTCCCCGTAAGGTATTCTGTATAACCGAATTAAAATAAGGCAAAACTGGAAAAGAACCAAAATTTTTGAAAATAATTAAGAGAAATTGAGCTATGGAATTGTAGAGTAAAAAAAAACTAATGCTAATGTTTTTGAAAATTTTACAAGAGAAATCACTACGGGGATACCAAACTTAATTTCTGAAATTACTATAAACTAAACAAGAATCAATTCAAAAATTAAAGGTTAAATAAATAAATGAAATTAGGAGACATATAAATGAACACCAAACTTAAAATGAGAAATGAAGGGAAAATAAACAAAATTAAAAATCAAAAATTAAAAGAAAAAGTAAATAAACAAAACTAAGAAAAATACCTAATCTAAGCAACTAGACAACTAGTAGTTGTCAATCATAAACAATCTCCGTCAATGATGCCAAAAACTTGGTGCGCGAAGTGAGTGATGGTCATCCAAATAATACCTCAGGTGAGTGAGGGTCAATCCCATGAGGATTGTTGGATTGAGCAACAATGGCTATCCAGTTGGACTTAGTTAGGCGAATCAAAAAGAGGTTTTGATGGTTGAAAGCGCATAAAGCAGTAAACAAGAAAATCTTTTTGTAATTCTTATTTACAAATAATACCTTTTAGTTTTAGGATTTATTATTTTTACTTTATTTCTGAATAAAATTAGGTTAATATAAAAAGGGAAAAGATCTCTTGTAATTCGGATCTTCTCTCTTCCGCACTATTTAGAACCCTAGTTTCTCTGTAAGTCATGAGCAACTAAACCTCTTCGTTCTTAATCATATGAATCTGGGTGGAACGAGAGTATAACCCTTATTCTACTTGAGTTTTTGTGATTCTTGAGAGAGTTATCTCGCTTGAACTATAGCTTGAAAATAACTTCCTCCTAAATTGCTAATTACATGAACTAATTGGGATACGTGACATATAATTCCATTAGCTTTGAGTAATTAGGGTTTTTGTGGCCATAAACTAGTTTTTGAACTTAAGCCTCTAATCAGAATTAAGTGACCACGAGAGTGGTAGTTGATGAAGGTTAGAGGAGGATAAATCAGTAAGAGGTGATTAGAGGTTTTGAGAGGTTTTGAGGTTTTGTGAAAAATTGATTTTTGGCCGAACATCGGTGAAGCATAACTTGGCTTCTGGACCCCCAAATGATTTCAAACTTGTTTTGTATGAAAATTGGGTCGTGAAGTTTATGCCGTTCGAAGAACGGAAGAAAAATGTTTTAAAACGAAAAAATTATGCGCGTCGGAAGTTTGAGGTTTTAAATTGAAATTCTGCAGATTTTAGACTTAGCCAAATTTTTTGCCAAATGTCCTTGCATGGATACACATACAGGGGGCATACGCATGCGTTCTATTCTGTCCAGTGCGTATGTGTACGGGGCAGGTGCATGCGTATGCATCCTAGTCCAAAAAGAGACCTATGCGTACGCATACCTCTTTCATGCGTACGCATATCCTTGTTTTTTAGCAAATCATTATTATTTTGTGTTTTCAAGCCAATTTTTCCTCCTAAACCTCTGTTTTCACACTGTTTGTTCTAAATTTGGATAGTAAGCTTAGTAATAAAATGGAGTTAGGAAATAGAGGTAACTTGGAGATGAAGTAAAGGTTGAAAGTGATGAGATTAGGCTATGGAAAGCAAGGTTATTTGGAAGTAAAAGAAGGTCTAGAGTAACTGAACTGAGATGTTAATGATGAGATTGAGGATGGCTATGTGTGGTCGGAATGGTCGAGATGTGTGTGTGGCTGGAATGGTCGAGATGTGTGTGTGGTCGGAATGATCGAGAGGACAAGATTTGGGTGCAATCTCGCTTGCTCGTGAACTTGAAAATGTATTTGGATGGCAGGTGATGAGCTGATATTTTATACGCTTTTTTGGGGTATTTTCATATAGTTTTTAGTAGGATCTAGCTAATTTTTAGTATATTTTTATTAGTTTTTATGCAAAAATCACATTTCTGGACTTTACTATGAGTTTGTGTGCTTTTCTGTGATTTCAGGTATTTTCTGGCTGAAATTGAGGGACCTGAGCGAAAATCTGATTCAGAGGCTGAAAAAGGACTGCAGATGCTGTTGGATTCTGACCTCCCTGCACTCGAAATGGATTTTCTAGAGCTACAGAAGCCCAATTGGCGCACTCTTGATTGCGTTGGAAAGTAGACATCATGGGCTTTCCAGTAATATATAATAGTCCATACTTTGCCAAGTTGAGATCACGCAAACTGGCGTTTAACGCCAAGACTATACCCTATTCTGGCGTTAAACGCCAGAACTGGCATAAAAGTTGGAGTTAAACGCCCAAACTGGCACAAAAGCTGGAGTTAAATGCCAGGAACAGCCTATGCACGTGAAAGCTTCAATGCTCAGCCCAAACACACACCAAGTGGGCTCCGAAAGTGGATTTCTGCACTATCTATCTTAGTTTACTCATTTTCTGTAAACCTAGGTCACTAGTTCAGTATAAAAACTACTTTTAGAGATTTATTTTGTACCTCATGACATTTTACATCTAAATTTTGTATCTTCTACGGCATGAGTCTCTAAACTCCATGGTTGGGGGTGAGGAGCTCTGTTGTGTTTCGATGGATTAATGCAATTACTACTGTTTCTCATTCAATCACGCTTGTTTCTATTCTAAGATATTCATTCACATTTCAACATAATGAATGTGATGATTCGTGACACTCATCACCATTCTCAACCTATGAACGCGTGCCTGACAACCACTTCCATTCTACTTTAGATTGAATGTATATCTTTTGGGTATGTGGTTCACGAGTTTGACTGCCTCTCCTGACAACAGAGCATTCAAATCCGTGAGATCAGAGTCTTCATGGTATAAGCTAGAATCAATTGGCAGCATTCCTGAGATCCGAAAAGTCTAAACCTTGTCTGTGGTATTCCGAGTAGGATCCGGAAAGGGATGACTATGACGAGCTTCAAACTCATGAATGCTAGGCGCAGTGACAATGTGCAAAAGGATCAATGGATCCTATTCCAACATTAATGAGAACCGACAGATGATTAGCCATGTACATGGACCCTTTTCACTGAGAGGACGGCTGGTAGCCATTGACAACGGTGATCCACCAACATACAGCTTGCCATGGAAGGAGACCTGCGTTCGTGAAGAAGAAGACAGTAGGAAAGCAGAGATCCAAAAGACAGAGCATCTCCAAAACCTCAACCTGTTCTCCATCACTGCATAACAAGTATCATTTAATCCATGTTCTTTTACTCATTCCAATTAAAACTGAGAACTATTATTGATATCCTGACTAAGAGTTACAAGATAACCATAGCTTGCTTCAAGCTGAGAATCTCCGTGGGATCGACCCTTACTCACGTAAGGTATTACTTGGACGACCCAGTGCACTTGCTGGTTAGTTGTGCGGAATTGCAAAAGTGTGATTGTGATTTCGTGCAGAAAGTTTTTGGCGCCGTTTCCGTGGATTGTTCGAGTTTGGACAACTGACGGTTTATTTTGTTGCTTTGATTAGGAAAAAAATTTCTTTTTGGTTTAGAGTCTTCTATTGTTGTTTTTAGTTAAAATTTTAAAATCGTTATTTTATTTTTCTAAATTATTTTCGAAAATTTTCAAAATCAATAACTTCATAATTTAGTCTTTTGTTTGAGTCTAGTTTCATATTTTAAGTTTAGTGTCAATTGCATAATTTTATTTTTCCTTTCATTTTTTCGAATTATTTGTGTTCAGAATATAAAAATTTTTAAGTTTGGTGTCCTTTATGTTTCTGTTTTCTTAAAAATTTTCAAAAGTTGCTCTTAGTGTTCATTTTTGATATTCAAAGCTTCCTTGTTTGTTTTCTTTGTTTTGATCTAAAAACTTTAAGTTTGGTGTCATTTTTCCTATTTTTCTCTTTCTTCATTAAATTCAAAAATATCTTTTCTCTTTAATTTGATTGATTTTCGAATTCTTCCTTTAGAAATTCAGATTTTTATTTTAAAACTTCTTATTTTATCGTATTTTAATTTTGGAATTTCAAAATTCAATTTTTTTTCAAAAAAATCATATCCAAGGTTTTTCAAATTTTCTTAATTAATCAATTATTCTAGTTTTTGAAACTTTTATTTTATTTTCCATTTATTTTATTCTATTTTATTCAGTTGCTTTTGATTAAATAAAATAAAATAAACAAAAATATAATTCATTTGTAATTCATATCAATTCCCTTTTTTCCATCATAGACACAAGTGGAAATGAACAGTCCAGAAGGACTCTGGGGTCATATGCTAACCCCATTACCGTTGCATACAGGAGTAGTATCTGTATACCTCCCATCAAAGCAAGAAGTTTTGAGCTAAATCCTCTCATTGTCATGGTGCAGCAAAATTGCCAGTATTCCGGTCTTCCATAGGAAGAACCTACTGAGTTTCTGGCGCAGCTCTTGCAAATTGCTGACACATTGCGTCACAAGGAGGTAGATCAGGATGTATACAGATTATTACTGTTTCCATTTGCTGTAAAAGATCAAGCTAAGAGGTGGTTAAATAACCAACCCACAACAAGCATAAGAACATGGAAACAGTTATCAGACAAATTCCTGAATCAATATTTCCCTCCAAAAAGGATGACATAGCTAAGGCTGGACATCCAAGGCTTTAAACAAGAGGATGATGAATCCCTTTATAACGCCTGGGAGAGGTACAGAGGGATGCTAAGGAAATGCCCCTCTGAAATATTTTCAGAGTGGGTGCAGTTAGACATCTTCTACTACGGGCTTACAGAAAAAGCTCAGATATCTCTAGACCACTCAGCTGGTGGATCTATACACATGAGAAAGACTATTGAAGAGGCTCAAGAGCTTATCGATACAGTTGCTAGGAATCAGCATCTGTATATAAGAAGTGAGTCCTCCGTGAAAGAAGAAGCTAATGCAGTATCAACTGACTTTAGTCCTCAGGAACAAGTTGCTGAACTCAATCAGCAACTATCTTCTATAACAAGGCCGTTAGCAGAATTTAAGGAGATGCTACAAGAAACCAAAAATGCTAACAAGGATATGGAATCACAATTGAATCAGACAAAACAACAGTTATCAAAACGGATAACAGAAGAGTGCCAAGAAGTTCAATTGAGAAGTGGAAAAACATTGAATACCTCAACTCAAAGCAGCAGAAAGCCAAGAAAAGAACAGCTGACAGAGGACAAGCAACCTGCTACCCAAAATCCCTCTGAGGACAGTAAGAGCCCATAGAGGAATAACTCTAGCGTTCAAACGCCAGAAAATGGTGAAAAACTGGCGTTAAATGGCCAGTCCATGTCCAGTTCTGGCATTTAAATGCCAGAAAGGGGAGGGAATCTGGCGTTAAACGCCCATCCAGCCCCCAAGCTTGGCGTTCAAACGCCAAATGAGGGATCAGACACCTGCAAGTGTTGATGGTAACCCCTCTAAGAAGGCTTCTCCAACCACCTCTGTAGGAAATAAACCTGCAGCAACTAAGGTTGAAGAGTATAAAGCCAAGATGCCTTATCCTCAGAAACTCCGACAAGCGGAACAAGATAAACAATTTTCCCGTTTTGCAAACTATCTCAGGACTCTTGAAATCAAGATTCCGTTTGCAGAGGCACTTGAGCAAATATCCTCTTATGCTAAGTTCATGAAAGAGATCTTAAGTCATAAGAAGGATTGGAGGGAAACTGAAAAAGTCTTCCACACTGAAGAGTGCAGTGCAATCATTTTAAAGAGCTTTCCAGAAAAGCTTAAGGATCCCGGGAGCTTTATGATACCATGCACATTAGAGGGTACTTGTACCAAGATAGCTCTATGTGATCTTGGGGCAAGTATCAACCTAATCCCTGCATCCACTATCAGAAAGCTTGGCTTGACTGAAGAGGTCAAACCAACCCGGATCTGTCTTCAACTGACTTTGTAGTGCTGGAAATGGAGGAGCACAAGAGTGCAACTCTCATTCTAGGAAGACCTTTCCTAGCAACTGGACGAACCCTCATTGATGTCCAAAAAGGGGAAGTGACCTTGAGAGTCAATGAGGATGAGTTCAAGTTAAATGCTGTCAAAGCTATGCAGCATCCAGACACATCAAATGACTGTATGAGTGTTGATATTATTGACTCCCTGATAGAGGAGATCAACATGGCTGAGAGTCTCGAATCAGAGCTAGAAGACATCTTTAAAGATGTTCAGCCTGATCTGGAGGAATCAGAGGAAATAAAAGAACTTCTGAAAATTCCTCAGGAAGAGGAAAAACCTCCTAAACCCGAGCTCAAACCGCTACCACCATCCCTAAAATATGCATTTCTAGGAGAAGGTGACACTTTTCCGGTGATCATAAGCTCTGCTTTAAATCCACAGGAAGAGAAATTACTACTTCAAGTGCTAAGGACACACAAGACAGCTCTTCGGTGGTCCATAAGTGATCTTAAGGGCATCAGCCCAGCAAGATGCATGCACAAGATCCTATTGGAGGACGATGCTAAGCCAGTGGTTCAACCACAGAGGCGGTTAAATCCAGCCATGAAGGAGGTGGTGCAGAAAGAGGTCACCAAGTTACTGGAGGCTGAGATTATTTATCCTATTTCTGATAGCCCCTGGGTGAGCCCTGTCCAAGTTGTCCCAAAAAAGGGAGGCATGATAGTAGTTCATAATGAAAAGAATGAACTGGTTCCTACAAGAACAGTTACAGAGTGGCGTATGTGTATTGACTACAGAAGGCTCAATACAGCCACCAGGAAGGATCACTTTCCTTTACCATTCATATACCAGATGCTAGAAAGACTAGCAGGTCATGAATATTACTGCTTTTTGGATGGCTATTCAGGTTACAACCAAATTGCAGTAGATCCTCAGGACCAAGAGAAAACAGCATTCACATGTCCTTCTGGAGTATTCGCCTACAAAAGGATGCCTTTTGGTCTGTGCAATACTCCTGCAACCTTTCAAAGGTGCATGCTCTCTATCTTCTCTGATATGGTAGAGAAATTTCTGGAAGTCTTCAAGGATGACTTCTCAGTATTTGGAGACTCATTTAGCTCCTGCCTTAACCATTTAGCACTTGTTCTGAAAAGGTGCCAAAAGACCAACCTAGTTTTAAATTGGGAAAAATGTCACTTTATGGTGACTGAAGGAATTGTCCTTGGGGATAAAATTTCAAATAAGGGAATAGAGGTAGATCAAGCTAAAGTAGAGGTGAGTGAAAAATTACCACCACCTGCCAATGTTAAGGCAATCAGAAGCTTTCTGGGGCATGCAGGATTCTATAGGAGGTCTATAAAGGATTTTTCAAAAATTGCAAAACCTCTGAGCAATCTGCTAGCTGCTGACACGCCATTTGTGTTTGACACAGAGTGTCTGCAGGCATTTGAAAATCTGAAAGCTAAGCTGGTCACAGCACCAGTTATTTCTACACCAGACTGGACATTACCATTCGAACTAATGTGTGATGCTAGTGACCATGCCATTGGTGCAGTATTGGGACAGAGGCATAACAAGCTTCTTCACGTCATCTACTATACCAGCCGTGTTTTAAATGATGCACAGAAGAATTATACAACCACAGAAAAGGAGCTGCTTGCAGTGGTTTATGCCATTGACAAGTTTAGATCTTATTTAGTAGGATCAAAAGTGATTGTGTACACTGACCATGCTGCTCTTAAATATCTACTCACAAAGCAGGATTCAAAACCCAGGCTCATAAGATGGGTGTTGCTTCTGCAAGAGTTTGATATAGAAATAAGAGACAGAAAAGGGACAGAGAACCAGATAGCTGATCACCTGTCCCGGATAGAACCAGTAGCAGGGGCATCCCTCCCTCCTACTGAGATCTCTGAGACCTTTCCGGATAAGCAACTTTTTGCCATTCAGGAAGTACCATGGTTTGCAGACATTGCAAACTATAAGGCTGTGAGATTCATACCCAAAGAGTACAGCAGGCAGCAAATAAAGAAATTGATTTCTGATGTAAAGTACTACTTATGGGATGAACCATATCTCTTTAAGAGATGTGCAGACGGAATAATCCGTAGATGTGTGCCCAAGGAAGAGGCACAGAAGATCTTTTTGCATTGCCATGGATAACAATATGGAGGCCATTTCGGAGGTGAGCGAATAGCCACCAAGGTTCTCCAATGTGGCTTCTACTGGCCTACTCTCTATAGAGAGTCCCGAGAGTTTGTACGTAACTGTGACAACTGCCAGAGAGCTGGTAATCTGTCTTATGGTTACGCCATGCCTCAACAAGGGATCTTGGAGATTGAGTTCTTTGATGTATAGGGTATTGACTTCATGGGCCTTTCCCACCATCATACTCAAACACGTATATTCTGGTGGCAGTAGACTATGTATCTAAATGGATAGAGGCAATTGCAACACCCACTAATGATACTAAGACAGTGCTGAAGTTCCTCCAGAAATATATCTTCAGCAGGTTTGGTGTCCCTAGAGTACTAATCAGTGATGGGGACACTCATTTCTGCAATAAATATCTTTACTCTGCTATGGTCCGATATGGAATTAGCCACAAAGTGGCAACTCCATATCATCCACAGATAAATGGGCAGGCTAAAGTCTCTAATAGAGAACTAAAAAGAATCCTGGAACGGGCTGTAATTGCCCGTAGAAGGGATTGGGGAAAAAACTTGGATGATGCTCTGTGGGCATACAAAATAGCTTTCAAGACTCCTATAGGAACCTCTCCAGACCAGCTTGTGTATGGCAAGGCCTGTCATCTGCCCGTGGAACTGGAGCATAAGGCCTACTGGGCAATCAGATTTCTAAACCTGGATGCTAAGTTAGCTGGAGAGAAGAGATTACTCCAGTTAAATGAGCTAGAGGAATTCAGACTCAATGCTTTCGAAAATGCAAAAATTTACAAGGAGAAAGAAAAAAGGTGGCATGATAAGAAACTGTCATCCAGAGTCTTTGAACTAGGACAAAACGTTCTGCTGTTTAACTCTAGGCTCAGATTATTCCCCAGGAAACTGAAATTCCGGTGGAAGGGACCATATGTGATTACAAGTGTGTCACCATATGGCTTTGTGGAGCTTCAAGATATTGATTCTAATAAGAGGTTCATTGTTAATGGACAGAGAGTCAAGCATTATCTTGAAGGCAATGTTGAGCAAGAATGCTCAAAGCTGAGACTAGATTAAAAGCTCAGTAAGGTCCATCTAAAGACAATAAAGAAGCGCTTGCTGGGAGGCAACCCAGCCATTAGCAAGGTTTATTTATTTTTCAAATAATAATTATATGAGTTTGATATAAATTATCTCCAAGGTTAATTAACAATTGCAGGATTTCACAGAGTTACAAAAGAATTCAGAGCATAAAGCAGAAAAAAGGAGCTCACTGTCACAAAAACGCCAGTAAGGGGTATTGTGGGCATTAAACGCCAGAATGGGCACCATTCTGGGCGTTTAACGCCAGTAAAGATACCTTTCTGGGCGTTAAACGCCAGAATGGGGGCCATTCTGGGCGTTTAACGCCAGGAATGTGGAGGGGACGAAATTTTGTTTCCAACTCAAATTTTTTCCAAATTTTCATGGTTCCATCCAAAATTTCTTGCATAAACATGTTACAATTTATCATCTTTCAATTTCAATTTCAAAAAAAATAAAACATATTAAAAATAAATTTTTAATTAATCCTAAAAATTTTTCTCAAATCTTCTTCAATTTCTTTTCAAATCTTTTTCAAAACTCATCTATCTTTTTAATTTCTTCTCAAATCTTTTCAACCCATCATATTATCTTTTCAAATTCAGATTTATCTTTTTCAATTCTTTCATATCTTTTCAATTTTAAAATTTCATCTTTTTCATATCATATTTATCTTTTACAAATCATACCTTCTATCATATCTTTTTTTTTTAATTTTCGAACCCATCCCCCCTTATAAATTCACAATCGGCCTCCCTCTCTCCTCCATAACTCAAATTTGACTCTCCTTCTATTCCTCTCCTTTCCTTTCTTTTGCTTGAGGACAAGCAAACCTCTAAGTTTGGTGTGTTTTTCGTGATCACTGAGCTAAGATTCACTAAGATCATGGCTCCTAAGGGAAAACATTACCACAAAAAAGAGAACACTCCAAAACCACTTTGGAATCAAGAGAGGTTCTTAATCAAAGAACAGGCAGACCATTACCACAAAATAATGGGTCTAAGGTCAGTGATCTCAGAAATTAAATTCGATCTAAAAGAAGACGAATATCCGGAGATCCAAGAGGAGATTCGAAACAGGGGCTGGGAAATTCTAGCTAATCCTGAGATAAAAGTGGGTAGAAACATGGTTCAGGAATTTTACTCAAATCTGTGGCAAACAAATAAGCAGAGAATGACTGGAACCGCCTTCTATACCTTTCGAACCATGGTCAGAGGGAAGATTATTTACTTCCACCTGGACAAAATAAGAGAGGTCTTCAAGCTGCCTCAACTACAAGATGATCCAGAATCCTTTAATAGGAGAATAGTGAGATTTGATAAGCGCTTGGACCAATTTCTAGAGGACATATGCAACCTTGGAACCAAGTGGATAACCAACACAAAAGGTGTCCCGAATCAACTCAAGAGAGGAGATCTCAAACCAGTTGCTAAGGGCTGGCTGGACTTTATTGGGCATTCTATACTGCCCACCAGCAACCGCTCTGAAGTCACTGTCAAAAGAGCAGTGATGATCCACTGCATTATACTTGGAAAAGAAGTGGAGATTCATCATCTGATTTCTTGTGAGCTTTACACAATTGCAAACAAGAACTCCACTGACGCCAAATTGGCTTACCCAAGCTTAATCTTTCTGCTATGTAAAGATGCTGGGGTAAAGATGGGAGTGGATGAGTATATCTCAGTCGAGCACCCAATCACCAAAAAGTCAATGGAAGGACAACAAGTGCAAGATAACTCCATCAAAAGGAGGGCACAGGAGTTCCTCCCAGAAATCCCTCAGATTGACTACTGGACCCGCCTAGAAGCATCTGTCACCAAGCTGCAAGAAACTATGGATCAACTGAAAGAAGAACAGCAAGTTCAAAATAGCATGCTCTGCAAACTACTGAAGGAACAAGAGAAGCAAAGGCGTCAGCTACAGGAGCTGAAGTGCCAGAAGCTTTCTCTTGAAGGGCCAGACACCCCACAGATTGAAGGAGCATCCATCTCCCAAAATAAAGGTTGTTGAGTCCTAATCTTAACTCTGTGATAACTTTTGCTATTAGAGATCTACCTTAGGAGTTGCATGAATAATAGTAATTAGTATCTTTATTTTTATTTTTATTTTTATTTTTATTTTTATTTAATTATCTCCAAGTAAGTTATAATTTATTTTTCTCATCATCATTAAACATGAATAAAATAGCAGATTTTTTAGAATAAGGAGGCAGTTTTATTTTCGAGTTCTTAATAAGAAAAATTTGAATTATTTATATGTGGTGGCAATACTTTTTGTCTTCTGAATGAATGCTTGAACAGTGCATAATTTTTTATAATGAAGTTTATGAATGTTAAATTTGTTGGCTCTTGAAAGAATAATGAAAAAGGAAAAATATTATTGATAATCTGAAAGATCATAAAATTGATTCTTGAAGCAAGAAAAAGCAGTGAATACAAAGCTTGTGAAAAAAAAATGGCGAAAAATAAAAGAAAAAGAAAGAAAAAGAAAAAGCATGCAGAAAAAGCCAATAGCCCTTTAAACCAAAAGGCAAGGGTAAAAAGGATCCAAGGCTTTGAACATTAATGGATAGGAGGGCCTAAAGGAATAAAATCCTAGCCTAAGCGGCTAAACCAAGCTGTCCCTAACCATGTGCTTGTGGCGTGAAGGTGTCAAGTGAAAAACTTGAGACTGAGCGGTTAAAGTCATGATCCAAAGCAAAAAGAGTGTGCTTAAGAACTCTGGATACCTCTAACTAGGGACTTTAGCAAAGCTAAGTCACAATCTGAAAAGGTTCACCCAGTTATGTGTCTATGGCATTTATGTATTTGGTGGTAATACTGGAAAACAAAGTGCTTAGGGCCACGGCCAAGACTCATAAAGTAGCTGTGTTCAAGAATCAACATACTAAACTAGGAGAATCAATAACACTATCTGAATTCTGAGTTCCTATAGATGCCAATCATATTGAACTTCAAAGGATAAATTGAGGTGCCAAAACTGTTCAGAAGCAAAAAGCTACTAGTCCCGCTCATCTAATGAGAATTTGGGCTTCATATAAAACTCTGAGATGTTATTGCCTCTTGATTTTCTTTCTATCCTGTTTTATTTATCTAGTTGCTTGAGGACAAGCAACAGTTTAAGTTTGGTGTTGTGATGAGCGGATATTTTATACGCTTTTTGGGGGTATTTTCATATAGTTTTTAGTAGGATCTAGCTACTTTTTAGTATATTTTTATTAGTTTTTATACAAAAATCATATTTCTTGACTTTACTATGAGTTTGTGTGTTTTTCTGTAATTTCAAGTATTTTCTGGCTGAAATTGAGGGACCTGAGCAAAAATCTGATTCAGAGGCTGAAAAAGGACTGCAGATGCTGTTGGATTCTAACCTCCTGCACTCAAAATGGATTTTCTGGAGCTACAGAAGCCCAATTGGCGCGCTCTCAATTGCGTTGGAAAGTAGACATCCTGGGCTTTTCAGAAATATATAATAGTCTATACTTTGCCTAAGTCTCTACCCTATTCTGGCGTTAAACGCTAGAACTGGCATAAAAGTTGGCGTTAAACATCCAAACTGGCACAAAAGCTGGAGTTAAATGCCAGGAACAGCCTATGCACGTGAAAGCTTCAATGTTGAGCCCAAACACACACCAGGTGGGCCCCAAAAGTGGATTTCTGTACTATCTATCTTAGTTTACTCATTTTCTGTAAACCTAGGTCACTAGTTCAGTATAAAAACTACTTTTAGAGATTTATTTTGTACCTCATGACATTTTACATCTGAATTTTGTATCTTCTACGGCATGAGTCTTTAAACTCCATGGTTGGGGGTGAGGAGCTCTGCTGTGTTTCGATGGATTAATGCAATTACTACTGTTTCTCATTCAATCACGCTTGTTTCTATTCTAAGATATTCATTCACATTTCAACATGATGAATGTGATGATCCGTGACACTCATCACCATTCTCAACCTATGAACGTATGCCTGACAACCACTTCCATTCTACTTTAGATTGAATGTATATCTCTTGGGTACGTGGTTCACGAGTTTGACTGCCTCTCCTGACAACAGAGCATTCAAATCCGTGAGATCAGAGTCTTCGTGGTATAAGCTAGAATCAATTGGCAGCATTTCTGAGATCCGGAAAGTCTAAACCTTGTCTGTGGTATTCCGAGTAGGATTCGGGAAGGGATGATTGTGACGAGCTTCAAACTCATGAATGCTGGGTGCAGTGACAGTGTGCAAAAGGATCAATAGATCCTATTCCAACATTAATGAGAATCGACAGATGATTAGCCATGTACATGGACCCTTTTCACTGAGAGGACGGATGGTAGCCATTGACAACGGTGATCCACCAACATATAGCTTGCCATGGAAGGAGACCTGCGTGCGTGAAGAAGAAGACAGTAGGAAAGTAGAGATCCAAAAGACAGAGCATCTCCAAAACCTCAACCTGTTCTCCATCACTGCATAACAAGTATCATTTAATCCATGTTCTTTTACTCATTCCAATTAAAACTGAGATTTATTATTGATATCCTAACTAAGAGTTACAAGATAACCATAGCTTGCTTCAAGCCGACAATCTCCGTAGGATCGACCCTTACTCAGGTAAGGTATTACTTGGATGACCCAGTGCACTTGCTGGTTAGTTGTGCGAAATTGTAAAAGTGTGATTGTGATTTTGTGCACCAGCAGGTTGAGAATAGAAGTTCCCTCTTTTGTCGTAATGAGGGTGTGGAAAAAGTGAAAAGGCACTCTCCTTCGTATTGTTTCCCCCACATTCTTCTCTTGTTGCAAGGTGGAAAGGCATGCTCCTCTGATATGGAAAGACACTCTCCTTTGTATCTCCTCCAAAAGATGTGGAAAGGCACACTCCAGCGATGTGGAAAGGCACTCTCCTTCGTTTATGATCCTCCTGGAGATGCGTAACATAGAGATAAATGTCTGGATTAGCTACCAGATGTGTCGGGTTCTGGCGATTTAACCGACATGTGAGCTCACGACTAGTAGGACAGGCATGTATCATGTTGCATTTGTTTGCTTGGTTTGGGTGTGCATAATTGTTTTGGGTTTGCCTATCTGATAAATTATGTTTAACTGATAACTATGATACTTGCTGTAACTATTCTTTAAATGTGTTTGCCTTGTATTTGCTTGTGTTTGTGATTGTCTTTCTATTTTGAGTACCTTGGTGGTGGACAAGTGATAATGTTGATTTGATTTGAAATGGACCAGAGGTCGGGCTGAGTTTATTTGAGCCAGAGGCCGAGCTGGTTTGATTTGGGCCATAAGCCATGACTGGTTGGGTTAGTGGTAACGGTTAGAGTTGAATGAGACAGTGAGTGGATTGTAATTTGAGAGATTAAGTTAGGATTGAGTTAGAACCTTAAGGACCTTAGATATCTACCCCTGCTTATGATTTCTATTTTAGTTCCTTAAGAATTATAATCTGAGTGTCGGTGTTCTAGGATTGACTCTGGCATTCCCAGGACCTTATATCTTACGTGCGTGGCACCTTTACCATGCTGAGAACCTCCGGTTCTCATCCCATACTATCTTGTGTTTTTCAGATGCAGGTCCAGAGGCACCTTGCTAGGCGTCTGGAGCTTCTGAAATGAAGTGGTTTCTTTTAGGGTTTCTTTTAATCTTTCAATATATGTATATGTAAATTCTCCTCTTATATACCTGTTTATTTTCTCATCCTAGAAGTTTATGGAGAACTAGGGTTTTATGTATGTATTTTGGGTTTCGGATTATGTATATAAGTATGTAAATATTCTCCGGCCAGCCTTAGCTTCGCAGGCTGAGTTAGGAGCTTATTATTTTGTACTTTTTGACCCTCTATTCCTACTTTCTGTTTACTGTACTTATGAATCTTAGGTTTCCTCACACGCAAGTTTTTCGTTTACGTGAGCATTATGACTTTTGTTATAAACTTTTTTCACAGGATCCTCGGTATAATTTTCCTTCAACTACTATTGTTATTATATATATACTTTTACTTTTAGAGGTCGTAATACCTTGCCACCTCAGCTTTACGACTTAAGTATAAGACTCCATGTGGTAGTGTGTTACATTATGGTATCAGAATAGTTTGTTTCCGTAGAGCCTAGGGAATGGACTGACTATGCTTCTGAGGTTGCTCTGGCTGTGTGTACATGCTATTTAGGATGTCTGCTTGACATATATATCATAAATGTTTATGAGCATTACCTTTGGAGATTCAAAGCACTAGACTCTAGCTATTAAGACTGATCACCTTAATATCAATTGTTCGGTGTGGACAAGACCCAAATAGCATCTCATCGGCGCGAGTGAGAAAATACGATTGACTCTCTGACTACTGTTGTGCAAGCTCCTACTGAAGGGATGGAGCGAAAAAATTAGGAATGGTAATGGAGGCGGTAATGAACCTGGTACTAAACTGAACCAAGGGATTATAACTCGTGCAGCTGGAGTAAAGGTCGATAGTGCTAGTTAGAGAGATGAGGGGATTCAAGGAGTGTTCTGGTAGAGTAGGAGCTTGATTAAGATCTTAGTAGATTATAATCAGAGTAACCTGTGGAAGCGCAGTGAATTTGGTGGCTCTAGGATAGTAGAGACGAGAGAAACGAGACTGGGGATATGGAATGATTTTGAGGGCTATCGTAAGGTCAAAGATGGAAAGTGTGAGTGTGTGGTTTAGATTATTGTAGGATTGACTCCGATTAAGGGATTGAAGAATTGATTAGTATTTGAGATAGTTAAGAAGGATTATAGATTAACTTGAATTAGATGGAACTCTTGAAGGGTAAGGAAGTTTGCAGTCATCGAGAAAGAGTTAGACGAAACTAAGAATGAAACAGATAGATTTGGCTTAGGCTTGAATTGGGAATAGGGTATTAAATTCATGTTGGAGAATGACAAAATGAATGGTAAGAGATCAGTTGAATTTGAGGAAGCGTATATGGAGAATTAAGAGAAAATTTTTTAGGGAAAAAATTTCTGTTAGGGGGTAGGATGTAAAACCTGAGAGATTAGTAAATAATTAGCGAATATATTAACTGTTAATCAAAGTAATTAGTAAAGGGAATTTTATAGTATAAAGAGATAGAGCTAATTAAATAGGATTTTTGACACCAATTTTAAAGAATTCGGCCCAAGAATGGGCCGAACACGCCGAACCGAATGAACTGGGCCCGTATTGGTCCCAAGGCCCAACCCAATTCAGCCAAGCACACTTAAAGGCAGCCTTCTTTCCTCCTTCCTTCAGCAAAACACGCTGAAGCATTTGGCTAAGGGGGGAAGAAGACTTCCATGAAAACCTAACCTTTGGTGTAATTTCAATTCTTAATAACTTTTGATCCGTAGCTCCGATCACTGCACCGTTTATGGCCACGCGTCCACAAAGACGAGCTCTACAAAGCTCGATACCTTTCAAGGTGAGAAATCACATTCTCAGCTTCTATTCCCTATTCTTCTATTAAAAAATGTTAGGGTTTTAGGGTGTTGAGATTTTGGTTAATTTGATGTTCTAGGATCAAATTGACTTGAGAAATTGGTAGGTTTTGGCTTAATTGAAGCACATATATGGTAAGGATCTTCAACCCTAGTCAAACCCTTGATTTTGTGAGTTTTTGGGTATTGAAATTTGTATATATATGTGGTAATGTGTATTAGGTGTATCTATTTGTAAATTGGAGCTTAAATTGTGGGCACTTGAGACTTGGTGGAGCTTGGAAGTTATTGCTTTGGAAGTTTTGGACCCTTAGGGCTGTGTTTAGAGCCTTTTGATAGTGTCTCAGATTATACATGGAAATCGGCCAAGATATGGTTCAGGTTTCACGTATTTAATATATAATGTTCTGTGATAACTTAGGCAAGGTGGGCATAGGATAGGTTAGAACGTATGAGTACACTTGATGCTTAGTGACTTTGATAAGAATTGTGACATGGATTTTGTGCTTGTTGGATAAGAGTAAAGTGATATATTGTGAGTTTAATGCTACTTGGATAAGAAATTAAGTGATGAGTTAATGATGATATATGTTTGTATGTATATACAATGAATAAGAATATGCTTATCTTGTTGGTTATTTGAGAGGTTAATACATGATATTGTTGAATTGAGGAATGGTAGGATGTGAAAATGTGTTGTGCTGATGGTTATCGGTTTCGTAAGTTTGAATTGGAGTTGAGTTTTAAAGAAAAGCGAGGTTTTGAGGTTTTGTAAAAAATTAATTTTTGGCCAAACTTTGGCAAACCATAAATTGGCTTCCAGACCCCCAAATAATTTCAAACTTGTTTTGTATGAAAATAGGGTCCATGAAGTTTATGCCGTTCAAAGAACGGATAAAAAATATTTTAAAACAAAAAAGTTATGCACGTCGAAAGTTTGAGGTTTTAAATTGAAATTCTGCAGATTTCAGACTTAGCCAAATTTTTGGCCAAATGTCCTTGCATGCGTACGCATACAGGGGGCATTGGTGCACGAAATTGTGATCATCAATGGCGCCAAAAACTTAGTACGCACAATTGTAATCTAAACTTTTTATCACAACTCCGCACAACTAACCAGCAAGTGTACTGGGTCATCCAAGTAATAAACCTTACGTGAGTAAGGGTCGATCCCACAGAGATTGTCGGCTTGAAGCAAGCTATGGTCATCTTGTAAATCTCAGTCAGGCAAATTCAAATGGTTATGGAGTTTAAGATAATTAAAATAGGAATAAAACATAAAATAAGATAGAGATACTTATGTAATTCATTGGTGAGAATTTCAGATAAGCGTATGAAGATGCTTTGTTCCTTCTGAACCTCTGCTTTCCTATTGCCTTCATCCAATCATTCATACTCCTTTCCATGGCAAGCTTTATGTTGGGTTTCACCGTTGTCAATGGCTATCTCCCGTCCTCTCAGTGAAAATGGTCCAAATACACTGTCACCGCACGGCTAATCATCTGTCGGTTCTCGATCATGTTGGAATAGGATCCATTGATCCTTTTGCGTCTGTCACTACGCCCAACACTCGCGAGTTTGAAGCTCGTCACAGTCATCCCTTCCCAGATCCTACTCGGAATACCACAGACAAGGTTTAGACTTTCCGGATCTCAGGAATTGCCGCTAATAATTCTAGCCTATACCACGAAGGTTCTAATCTGAGATTAGAAACCCAAGAGAATATACTCCAGCTGTCGTCCAATGACTACGTTGAACATCATGTAGATCGCTTTGTGGTTGTCAAGCACGCGACCTTGGCTAAGCGAGTAACGAAGATTGGGTGATTGTCACGGGTCACCCCTTCATTCTGACTCAACTAATTTAAGTATGAGAGTATATCTTGAAGAAGAAGTAGGCGTGAATTGAATAGAAAAACAATAGTACTTTGCATTAATTCATGAGGAACAGCAGAGCTCCACACCTTAATCTATGATGTGTAGAAACTCCACCGTTGAAAATACATAAGAACAAAAGGTTCAGGCATGGCCGAATGGCCAGCCTCCCAAAGAGGGTTCAATCATCAAAACATGATTAAAGATGATTAAGTATGAAAATACAATAGCAAAAGGTCCTATTTATAGAAAACTAGTAGCCTAGGATTTACAAAAATAGGTATTTAATACAGAAATCTTCTTCCGGGCCCACTTGGTGTGTGCTTGGACTGAGCATTGAAGCTTTCACATGTAGAGACTTTTCTTGGAGTTAAACGCCAGCTTTTGTGCCAGTTTGGGCGTTTAACTCCATCTTTTATGCCAGTTCTGGCGTTTTGACGCCAGAATTTTTATGCTGACTTGGAACGCCGGTTTGGGCCATCAATTCTCGGGAAAAGTATGGACTATTATATATTGCTGGAAAGCCCAGGATGTCTACTTTTCAATTCAATTGAGAGCGCGCCAACTAAGCTTCTGTAGCTCCAGAAAATCCACTTCGAGTGCAAGGAGGTCAGAATCCAACAGCATCTGCAGTCCTTTTTCAGCCTCTGAATCAGATTTTTGCTCAAGTCCCTCAATTTCAGCCAGAAAATACCTGAAATCACAGAAAAACACACAAACTCATAGTAAAGTCCAGAAATGTGATTTTTATTTCAAAACTAATAAAAATATAATAAAAACTAACTAAAACATATTAAAAACTACCTAAAAATAATGCCAAAAAGCGTATAAATTATCCGCTCATCACAACACCAAACTTAAATTGTTGCTTGTCCCCAAGCAACTAAAAATCAAATAGGATAGAAAGAAGAGAATATACAATGAATTCCAAAAATATCCATGAAGATCAGTCTTAATTAGATGAGCGGGGCTATTAGCTTTTTGCTTCTGAACAGTTTTGGCATCTCACTTTATCCTTTGAAGTTCATAATGATTGGCATCTATAGGAACTCAGAATTTAGATAGTGTTATTGATTCTCCTAGTTTAGTATGTTGATTCTTGAACACAGTTACTTATTGAGTCTTGGCCGTGACCCTAAGCATTTTATTTTCCAGTATTACCACCGGATACATAAATGCCACAGACACATAACTGGGTGAACCTTTTCAGATTGTGACTCAGCTTTGCTAGAGTCCCCGATTAGAGGTGTCCAGAGCTCTTAAGCACACTCTTTTTGCTTTTGAGCACGACTTTAACCGCTCAATCTCAAATTTTCACTTGACACCTTCACGCCACAAGCACATGGTTAGGGACAGCTTGGTTTAGCCGCTTAGGCCAGGATTTTATTCCTTGTGGGCCCTCCTATCCATTAATGCTCAAAGCCTTGGATCCCTTTTTTATTTTACCCTTGCCTTTTGGTTTAAAGGGCTATTGGCTTTTTCTGCTTGCTTTTTCTTTTTCTTTCTTTTTTTCTTTTCTTCTCTTTTTTTTGCAAGCTTTCTCTATTCACTGCTTTTTCTTGCTTCAAGAATCAATTTTATGATTTTTCAGATCATCAATAACATTTCTCCTTTTCCATCATTCTTTCAAGAGCCAACAATTTTTAACATTCATAAACAACAAATTCAAAAATATGCACTGTTCAAGTATTCATTCAGAAAACAAAAAGTATTGCCACCACATCAAAATAATTAAACTATTTTAAAATTCGAAATTCATGTACTTCTTTTTCTTTTGTAATTAAAAACATTTTTCATTTAAGAAAGGTGATGGATTCATAGGACATTCATAGCTTTAAGGCATAAACACTTAGACACTAGTGATCATGTAATAAAGACACAAACATAGATAAACATAAAGCATAAAAATTCGAAAAATAGAAAATAAAAAACAAAGAAATTAAAGAATGGGTCCACCTTAGTGATGGCGGCTTGTTCTTCCTCTTGAAGATCTTATGGAGTGCTTGAGCTCCTCAATGTCTCTTCCTTGCCTTTGTTGTTCCTCCCTCATGACTCTTTGGTCTTCTCTAATTTCATGGATGAGGATAGAATGCTCTTGGTGCTCCACCCTTAGTTGTCCCATATTGGAACTTAATTCTCCTAGGGAGGTGTTGATTTGCTCCCAATAATTTTGTGGAGGAAAATGCATCCCTTGAGACATCTCAGGAATCTCCTTATGAGGAATTTCCTCATGCTCTTGGTGAGGTTCATGAGTGGGCTCTCTTGTTTGCTCCATCCTTTTCTTAGTGATAGGTGATGAGCGGATATTTTATACGCTTTTTGGGGATAATTTCATATAGTTTTGAGTATGTTTTAGTTAGTTTTTAGTTTATTTCCAGTAGTTTTTAGGAAAAATTCATATTTCTGGACTTTACTATGAGTTGTGTGTTTTTCTGTAATTTCAGGTATTTTTCTGGCTGAAATTGAAGGAGCTGAGCAAAAATCTGATTCAGGCTGAAAAAGGACTGCTGATGCTGTTGGATTCTGACCTCCCTGCACTCAAAGTAGATTTTCTGGAGCTACAAAACTCGAAATGGCGTGCTTCCAATTGCGTTGGAAAGTAGACATCCAGGGCTTTCCAGCAATGTATAATAGTCCATACTTTGCACAAGAATAGACGACGTAAACTGGTGTTCAACGCCAGTTCTCTGCCCAATTCTGGCGTCCAGCGCCAGAAAAGGATAAAAAACTGGAGTTGAACGCCCAAACTGGCATAAAAATTGGCGTTCAACTCCACAAATGGCCTCTGCACGTGAATTGCTTAAAGTCTCAGCCCCAGCACACACCAAGTGGGCCCCAGCACACCAAGTGGGCCCCAGAAGTGGATCTCTGCATCATCCATCATAGTCCACTCATATTTTGTAACCCTAGGCTACTGGTTTAGTATTTAAACAACTTTTAGAGACTTATTTTGTATCTCATGACATTTCAGATCAAAACTTTGTATTCTCTGACGGCATGAGTCTCTAAACCCCATTGTTGGGGGTGAGGAGCTCTGCTGTGTCTCAATGAATTAATGCAAGTATTTCTGTTTTCCATTCAAACACGCTTGTTCCTATCTAAGATGTTCATTCGCGCTTAACTGTGATGAAGGTGATGATTCGTGACATTCATCACCTTCCTCAAACCATGAACGTGTGCCTGACAACCATCTCCGTTCTATATCCGACTGAATGAGTATCTCTTAGATTCCTTAATCAGAATCTCCGTGGTATAAGCTAGAACTGATGGCAGCATTCATGAGAATCCGGAAAGTCTAAACCTTGTCTGTGGTATTCCGAGTAGGATTCAATGATTGAATGACTGTGACGAGCTTCAAACTCCTGAAGGCTGGGCGTTAGTGACAGACGCAAAAGGATAGTAAATCCTATTCCAACCGGATCGAGAACCAACCGGTGATTAGCCGTGCTGTGACAGAGCGCGTGAGCGTAGTTTTCACTGGAAGGATGGAAGGTAGCCATTGACAACGGTGATCCACCAACATGCGTGAATCAGAAGACAGAGGAAAGCAGAGATTCAGAAGACAAAGCATCTCCAAAACTCCAACATATTCTCCATTACTGCACAACAAGTAACTTTTAATTTATGCTCTACTGATTATTCACAATTCAACTGATAAACATAATTGACTTCCTGACTAAGATTTACAAGATAACCATAGATTGCTTCAAACCAACAATCTCCGTGGGATTCGACCCTTACTCACGTAAGGTATTACTTGGACGACCCAGTGCACTTGCTGGTTAGTGGTACGAGTTTTGAAAAGTGTAATTCATAATTCGTGCACCAAGTTTTTGGCGCCGTTGCCGGGGATTGTTCGTGTTTGAACAACTGACGGATTATTTTGTTGCTTAGATTAGGAAGAAAAAAATTTTTTTTTTTTTGGTTTAGAGTCTTTTATTATTTATCCCTTGTTAAAATACTTTAAACTTATAGCTCAGTTATTTAGAACGTGGTGTTTATGTTCATGATAATTGGCTATCATATTTTTTAAAACCTTTTTTAAAAATAATTTTTCTATTAAATCCTGTGCCAAACTTTAAGTTTGGTGTTTTCAAAAAATAATCTTTCTTAAAATTTTATCCTAAGGTCCCATAACTCATTTGGCTAGAGCGTTAATCTGTGTTCTTGGTAATTGGGTTAGAATCTTTTATACTCTTTTCAAAACCTTCTTTTTCAAAAATATTTTTTCTATTAAATCTTGTGCCAAACTTTAAGTTTGGTGTTTTCTTGTTGATTACCCTTTGATTTTCGAAAATTTTGGTTTGGTTTTCTAAAAATTTTAAGTTTGGTGTTCTTCCTTCATGTTCTTGTGTTCTTGTGAGTCTTCAAAGTGTTCTTGAGTTTTCTTGTGTCTTGATCTTAAAATTTTTAAGTTTGGTGTTCCTTGGTGTTTTCCCTCCAAAATTTTCAAAAACAAGGAGCATTAGATCTAAAAATTTTAAATCTTGTACTATCTTATTGTTTTTCTCTCTCCTCACTAAATTCAAAAATATCTTTTCAAAATATCTCTTCTAACTTCCTAACTTCTTATCTTTTCAAAATTTGTTTCAACTAACTAACTAACTTTTTGTTTGTTTCTTAACTTTTTCAAAACTACCTAACTAACTCTCTCTCTCTAATTTTCGAAAATATCTTCCCTCTTTTTCAAAAAATTTCCTTTTTTTTTACTAATTATTTTTAATTTTTTTTACGAAAAAAAAAATTTATTTAACTTCAAAATTCAAATCCTTTTCAGTTATTTTATTTTATTTAAGTATTTACTTCTTATAAAATAAAATAAATAAAAAGGTAAATCAGTCCAAGTTATATCCATAGATCCATCATGGACATAAGTGGAAATGAACAGTCTAGGAGGACTCTGGGGTCATATTCTAACCCCTCTACTGCTTCATATGGGAGTAGCATCTGCATACCCTCCATTGGAGTCAGTAGCTTTGAGTTGAATCCTCAGCTCATTATCATGGTGCAGCAAAGTTGCCAGTATTCCGGTCTTCCACAGGAAGAACCTACAGAGTTTCTGGCACAATTTTTACAAATTGCTGACACAGTACATGATAAGGAAATAGATCAGGATGTCTACAGACTATTACTGTTTCCATTTGCTGTAAAAGATCAAGCCAAGAGGTGGTTAAATAACCAACCTAAGGCCAGCATAAGAACATGGAAACAGCTGACAGAAAAATTCCTGAATCAATATTTCCCTCCAAAAAGGATGACACAGCTAAGGCTGGACATCCAAGGCTTTAAACAAGGAGATAATGAATCTCTTTATGATGCCTGGGAGAGATACAGAGAGATGCTACGAAAATGCCCCTCTGAAATATTTTTAGAGTGGGTTCAGTTAGACATCTTCTACTATGAGCTTGCAGAAGGAGCTCAGATGTCTTTAGATTACTCAGCTGGTGGATCTATCCATATGAGAAAGACAATTGAAGAAGCTCAAGAGCTCATTGATACAGTTGCCAGGAATCAGCATCTGTATCTAAGCAGCAACCCTTCCATGAATGAAGAGGTTAAAACAGTAACTGCTGAATTCAGTACTGTAAAACAAGCTACTGAATTCAATCAGCAATTAGATTTTCTAACAAAACAGCTAGCTGAATTCAAAGACAGGTTACAGGAGACAAGGATAGCTAATATACATATGGACGAACAGTTTAAGCAAACAAAGCAGCAGCTATCAAAGCAAATAGCAGAAGAATGCCAAGCAGTTCAATTAAGAAGTGGGAAAACATTAAATACCCCACCTCAAGGCATCAAAAATTCAAGAAATGAGCGACCCACCAAAGATTCCCCTGAGGACAGTAAGAGCCCAGGGAAAAATAATTCTGGCACTAAAACGCCAGAAAATGGGTGGAAGGCTGGCGCTGAACGCCCAGACCATGCCCAAAACTGGCGTTCAGCGCCAGAAACAAGGCAGGATTGGCGTTCAACGCCAGAATTGGGCAAGAATCCAGCGTTGAACGCCCAAAATGGGCACATTTCTGGCGTTCAGGTGCCAGGAACAGACAGTGAGTTGGCGTCTAACGTCACTCCAGCTTCTGACTCTGGTACTCAATTGCCAGTGAGGGATCAGACACACACAAGTGCTGATAACAACCCCTCTAAAAAGGCTTCTTTAACCACTAAGGTTGAGGAATATAAAGCCAAGATACCTTATCCTCAAAAACTCCGGAAAGAGGAGCAGGATAAGTAATTTGCTCGCTTTGCAGATTATCTAAGGACTTTTGAAATAAAGATTCCTTTTGCAGAGGCACTTGAGCAAATACCTTCTTATGCCAAGTTCATGAAAGAGATCTTGAGTCATAAAAAGGAGTGGAGAGAAACAGAAAGAGTTCTCCTCACTGAAGAATGCAGTGCAGTCATTCTGAAAAGCTTTCCTGAAAAGCTTAAAGACCTTGGGAGTTTTCTGATACCATGCATATTGGAAGGTGATTGCACCAAGACAGCTTTATGCGATCTTGGAGCAAGCATCAACCTAATACCTGCATCCACTATCAGGAAGCTTGGCTTAACTGAAGAAGTTAAACCAACCCGGATATGTCTCCAACTTGCTGATGGTTCCACTAAATACCCATCAGGCGTGATTGAGGACATGATTGTCAGAGTTGGGCCATTCGCCTTTCCCACTGACTTTGTTGTGCTGGAAATGGAGGAGCACAAGAGTGCCACTCTCATTCTAGGAAGACCCTTCCTAGCAACTGGACGATCCCTCATTGACGTCCAACAGGGGGAAATAACCCTGAGAGTCAACGATGACGAGTTCAAGTTGAACGCTGTCAAAGCCATGCAGCATCCAGACACATCAACAGACTGCATGAAAGTTGACCTTATTGACTCTTTGGTAGAAGAGATCAACATGGCTGAGAGTCTCGAATCAGAGTTGGAAGACATCTTTAAAGATGTTCAGCCTGATTTGGAGGATTCAGGGGACATGAAAGAGCCTCTGAACTTTCTTCTGAAAGAGGAAAAACCTCCTAAACCAGAGCTCAAGCCACTGCCACCATCCTTGAAATATGCATTTCTAGGAGAAGGTGACACTTTTCCAGTGATCATAAGCTCTGCTTTAAATTCACAGGAAGAGGAAGCACTTATTCAAGTGCTAAGGACACACAAGACAGCTCTTGGGTGGTCCATAGGCGACCTTAAGGGCATAAGCCCAGCTAGATGCATGCACAAAATCCTACTGGAGGATAATGCCAAACCAGTGGTTCAACCACAGAGGCGGCTAAATCCAGCCATGAAGGAAGTGGTGCAGAAAGAGGTCACCAAATTACTAGAGGCTGGGATTATTTATCCCATTTCTGATAGCCCCTGGGTGAGCCCTGTTCAAGTCGTCCCAAAAAAGGGAGGCATGACAGTGATTCATAATGAAAAAAATGAACTGGTTCCTAGAAGAACAGTTACAGGGTGGCGCATGTGTATTGACTACAGAAGGCTCAATACAGCCACCAGAAAGGATCATTTTCCTTTACCATTCATAGACCAGATGCTAGAGAGACTAGCAGGTCATGATTATTACTGCTTTTTGGATGGCTACTCAGGCTATAACCAGATTGCAGTAGATCCCCAGGATCAAGAGAAAACAGCATTCACATGTCCATCCGGAGTGTTTGCTTATAGAAGGATGCCCTTTGGGCTATGCAATGCACCTGCAACCTTCCAGAGATGCATGCTCTCTATTTTCTCTGATATGGTGGAAAAATTTCAGGAAGTCTTCATGGATGACTCCTCAGTATATGGAGACTCATTCAGCTCCTGTCTTGATCACTTGAAACTTGTTCTGAAAAGATGCCAAGAAACTAACCTAGTTTTAAACTGGGAAAAGTGTCACTTCATGGTGACTGAAGGAATTGTTCTTGGGCATAAAATCTCAAACAAGGGAATAGAGGTGGATCAAGCAAAAATAGAGGTAATTGAAAAATTACCACCACCTGCCAATGTTAAGGCAATCAGAAGCTTTCTGGGGCATGCAGGATTCTATAGGAGGTTTATAAAGGATTTTTCAAAAATCGCAAAACCTCTAAGCAATCTGCTAGCTGCTGACACGCCATTTGTGTTTGACACAACATGCCTGCAGGCGTTTGAAACGCTGAAAGCTAAGCTGGTCACAGCACCAGTCATTTCTGCACCAGACTGGACATTGCCATTTGAGTTAATGTGTGATGCCAGTGATCATGCCATTGGTGCAGTATTGGGACAGAGGCATGACAAGCTTCTGGATGTCATTTATTATGCCATTCGCGTTCTAAATGATGCCCAGAAAAATTACACAACCACAGAAAAAGAACTACTTGCAGTGGTTTACGCCATTGACAAGTTCAGATCATACTTAGTAGGATCAAAAGTGATTGTGTATACTGACCATGCTGCTCTTAAATATCTACTCACAAAGCAGGATTCAAGACCCAGGCTCATCAGATGGGTATTGCTTCTGCAAGAGTTTGATATAGAAATAAGAGACAGAAAAGGGACAGAGAACCAAGTGGCTGATCATCTGTCCTGGATAGAGCCAGTGGAAGGGACGTCCCTCCCCTTTCTTCTGATCTCTGAGACGTTCCCTGATGAGCATCTATTTGCCATTCAGGAAGCACCATGGTTTGCCGATATTGCAAACTATAAAGCTGCAAGGTTCATACCCAAGGAGTACAATAGAATACAAAAAAAGAAACTAATTACTGATGCAAAGTACTACTTGTGGGATGAGCCCTATCTCTTTAAGAGATGTGCAGACGGAATTATCCGTAGGTGTGTCCCCAGAGAGGAAGCACAGAGAATCCTATGGCATTGCCATGGATCTCAATATGGAGGCCATTTCAGAGGTGAGCGAACAGCCACCAAGGTCCTCCAATGTGGCTTCTATTGGCCCACACTCTATAAAGATTCCCGAGAGTTTGTACGTAATTGTGACAGTTGCCAAAGAGCTGGTAATCTGCCTCATGGTTACGCCATGCCTCAACAAGGAATCTTGGAAATAGAGTTGTTTGATGTATGGGGAATTGACTTCATGGGACCTTTCCCACCATCATACTCAAACACTTATATTCTGGTGGCAGTTGACTATGTATCAAAATGGGTTGAGGCTATTGCCACACCCACCAATGATACTAAAACAGTGCTGAAGTTCCTCCAGAAATATATCTTTAGCAGGTTTGGTGTCCCTAGAGTGTTAATCAGTGATGGGGGCACTTACTTCTGCAATAAACAGCTTTACTCTGCCATGGTTCGGTATGGAATTCGCCACAAAGTGGCCACTCCATATCATCCACAAACCAACGGGCAAGCTGAAGTCTCTAACAGAGAATTAAAGAGAATCCTGGAACGGACAGTAAATACCCGTAGAAAGGATTGGGCAAGGAGCTTGGATGATGCTCTGTGGGCTTACAGAACAGCATTCAAGACCCCTATAGGGACCTCTCCATACCAACTCGTGTATGGTAAGGCATGCCACTTGCCCGTGGAACTGGAATATAAGGCCTACTGGGCAACCAGATTCCTAAACTTAGATGCCAAATTAGCAGGGGAAAAACGATTGCTCCAGCTAAATGAGCTAGAGGAATTCAGATTCACAGCTTTCGAAAATGCCAAGCTTTATAAAGAAAAATAAAAAAAATGGCATGACAGAAAGCTGTCATCTAGAATCTTTGAACCAGGACAGAAGGTCCTGTTGTTTAACTCTAGACTCAGGCTATTCCCCGGGAAACTAAAATCCCGGTGGAGGGGACCATACGTGATTACAAGTGTGTCACCATATGGTTATGTGGAGCTTCAAGATATTGATTCTGATAAGAAGTTCATTGTTAATGGACAGAGAATCAAGCATTATCTTGAAGGCAACACTGAGCAAGAATGCTCAAGGCTGAAGCTAGATTAAAAGCTCAGCAAGGTCCAGCTAAAGACAATAAAGAAGCGCTTGCTGGGAGGCAACCCAGCCATGGGGCAACAATCCTCTAAGTATTTTGCCCTATTTCTATCTTTATTTCTTATATAGAGTTCATTGACAACAAGGTAAATAATCATTTACAGAAGACCTCGGCACACAAAACAGAGTAAAAGAGCTCAATGGGAAGAAAACGCCAGTAAAAGGGCATTTTGGGTGTTCAGCGCCCAAAATGGGCATCCACTGGGCGCTGAACGCCAGTAATGGCAGCATTTGGGCGTTCAACGCCAGAAATGGCCACCCACTGGGCATTGAACGCTAGGAATGGCAGCAACTGGGCGCTGAACGCCCAGGAGATCAGCATTTGGGCGCTGAACGCCCAAAACAGGCAGTGTTTGGGCGTTCAAACGCCAGGAGGACAGGGAGGAGCCAAATCCAAGCAATCCCACACGTATTTCCATTTTAATTTCAAATTTTATGCTTCAATGCATGATTTTTACATGAACATATCAAGAACCCTGATTTCTAAAATCCTTAATTTCTAAAAATCCATCTTTCCAAATTCAATCCAACTCTTTTCAAAATCTTTTTCTGAAAAATCTATCTTTTTCAAAATCTATCTTTTTTTTCAGAAATCTTTTCAACTAACCCATATCTTTTTCAATATCTTTTTCATATTATCTTTTTCAAAATCCAGATTTATCTTTTTCAAAAATCTATCATATCTTTTCAAAATTAAACTCTATCTTCTATCTTATCTTTTTCAACTCAATCTTTTTATCATATCTCTTCCATTTTTTCGAAAACAACACCCCCCACCCCTTTAAATTGGGTTCGGCCCCCCCTCCTTCATCAACAAGTGCTACTCAATCTCCTTCTATCCCTCTCCTTTCTTCTCTTTTGCTTGAGGACAAGCAAACCTCTAAGTTTGGTGTGTTTTTCCAAGATCACTAAGATCATGGCTCCCAAAGGTAAACAATCCAATCCAAGAGGCAAGAAAGAGAGCATTCCAAAACCACTTTGGAATCAAGGGAAGTTCTTATCTAAAGAACATTCAGACCATTATCTTAAAGTAATGGGTCTGAGATCAGTGATCCCGGAAGTTAGATTCGATCTGAAAGAAGATGAATATCCGGAGATCCAGGAGCAAATTCGAATCAGGAACTGGGAAGTCCTAGCTAATCCTGAAACGAAAGTAGGAAGGAACATGGTCCAGGAGTTCTATGCTAATATGTGGCAGACTGACAAGCAAAGACTATCTGGAACAGCCTGCTATGAATTTCGGACCATGGTCAGGGGAAAGATTGTTCATACCACCCCTGACAAGATCAGAGAGATATTAAAGCTACCACAGCTAAAGGATGATCCAGACTCCTTCAACAGGAGGATGATGAGAGTAGACATTGGCCTGGATAAGATTCTAGAGGACATATGTATCCCTGGAGCCAGGTGGACCACCAACACAAAGGGCGTCCCAAATCAACTCAAGAGGGAGGATCTCAAACCAGTTGCCAGAGGATGGTTGGACTTCATTGGGCGTTCTCTGTTGCCCACCAGCAACCGTTCTGAAGTCACAGTTAAAAGAGCAGTGATGATTCATTGCATCATGATGGGCAAGGAAGTGGAGGTTCATCAGCTGATTTCAACAGAGCTCTATAAGATTGCTAACAAAAATTCAAGAGAGGCCAGGTTGGCTTATCCAAGCGTGATTTCTCTGCTTTGCAAGGATGCTGGAGTCAAGATGGGAATAACTGAATATATCCTAATTGAAAAGTCAATCACCAAAGCATCAATGGAGAGACAACAAGCACAGGAGGAGCATATCAAGAAGAGAGCACAGGAATTCCTCCCTGAGGTTCCTCAAGCGGAATATTGGGAATATCTTGAGACGTCTGTCACCAAGATACAGGAAGCTATGGAGCAAATAATAAAACAACAGAAGGAACACAGTCAAATGCTGACTCATATGCTTAAAGAACAAGAGGAGCAGGGACGTGACTTAAGGGAACTGAAGCGCCAAAAATCTTCTGTGATACCAAGCCTCCCAAGGATCAGAGGAAACCCCATACCCCCAGAATAAAGGTTGTTAATTTCCAATTTCTGCCTTAACTCTGTGACAGTGTCCTTATAAAAGTACCTTAGAAGTCATATAGTAGTAATTAGTATCTATTTTGATTTTATCTCCAATTAAGCTATAGTTTATTTTTCTCATCATCATTAAACATGAATAAAATAGTAGATCTTTTGAATAAGAAGCAATAAAATTTCGAGTTTAAATAAAACAAATTCTAATTGGTTAAATGTGGTGGCAATGCTTTCTGTCCTCTGAATGAATGCTTGAACAGTGCATATGTCTTTTGAATTTGTTGTTTAAGACTGTTAAATATGTTGGCTCTTGAAAGAATAATGAACATGAGACATGTTATTGATAATCTGAAAAATCATAAAAATGATTCTTGAAGCAAGAAAAAGCAGCAAAGAACAAAGCTTGCAGAAAAAAAAAAAAAAAAGAGCAAGCAGAAAAAGCCAATAACCCTTAAAACCAAAAGGCAAGGGCAATTAAAAAGGATCCCAAGGCTTTGAGCATCAGTGGATAGGAGGGCCTAAAGGACTGAAATCCTGGTCTAAGCGGCTAAACCAAGCTGTCCCTAACCATGTGCTTGTGGCGTGCAGGTGTTAAGTGAAAACTTGAGACTGAGCGGTTAAAGTCAAGGTCCAAAGCAAAAAGAAGAGTGTGCTTAAGAACTCTGGACACCTCTAATTGGGGACTTTAGCAAAGCTGAGTCATAATCTGAAAAGGTTCACCCAGTTATGTGTCTGTGGCATTTATGTATCCGGTAGTAATACTGGAAAACAAAGTGCTTAGGGCCACGGCCAAGACTCATAAAGAAGCTGTGTTCAAGAATCATCACACTGAACTAAGAGAATCAATAACACTATCTGAATTCTGAGTTCCTATAGATGCCAATCACTCTGAGCTTCAATGGATAAAGTGAGATGCCAAAACTGTTCAGAAGCAAAAAGCTACTAGTCCCGCTCATCTAATTAGAATCTGAGCTTCAATCAAAAACTCTGAGATATTATTGCTTCTCAACCTATTAGTCTTCTATTTTATTTGTCTAGTTGCTTGAGGACAAGCAACAGTTTAAGTTTGGTGTTGTGATGAGCGGATATTTTATACGCTTTTTGGGGATAATTTCATATAGTTTTGAGTATGTTTTAGTTAGTTTTTAGTTTATTTCAAGTAGTTTTTAGGAAAAATTCATATTTCTGGACTTTACTATGAGTTGTGTGTTTTTCTGTAATTTCAGGTATTTTTCTGGCTGAAATTGAAGGAGCTGAGCAAAAATCTGATTCAGGCTGAAAAAGGACTGCTGATGCTGTTGGATTCTGACCTCCCTGCACTCAAAGTGGATTTTCTGGAGCTACAGAACTCGAAATGGCGTGCTTCTAATTGCGTTAGAAAGTAGACATCCAGGGCTTTCCAGCAATATATAATAGTCCATACTTTGCCCAAGAATAGATGATGTAAACTGGCGTTCAACGCCAGTTCTCTGCCCAATTCTGGCGTCCAGCGCCAGAAAAGGATAAAAAACTGGAGTTGAACGCCCAAACTGGCATAAAAACTGGCGTTCAACTCCACAAATGGCCTCTGCACGTGAATTGCTTAAATTCTCAGCCCCAGCACACACCAAGTGGGCCCCAGAAGTGGATCTCTGCATCATCCATCATAGTCCACTCATATTTTGTAACCCTAGGCTACTGGTTTAGTATTTAAACAACTTTTAGAGACTTATTTTGTATCTCATGACATTTCAGATCAAAACTTTGTATTCTCTGACGGCATGAGTCTCTAAACCCCATTGTTGGGGGTGAGGAGCTCTGCTGTGTCTCAATGAATTAATGCAAGTATTTCTGTTTTCCATTCAAACACGCTTGTTCCTATCTAAGATGTTCATTCGCGCTTAACTGTGATGAAGGTGATGATTCGTGACATTCATCACCTTCCTCAAACCATGAACGTGTGCCTGACAACCACCTCCGTTCTATATCCGACTGAATGAGTATCTCTTAGATTCCTTAATCAGAATCTCCGTGGTATAAGCTAGAACTGATGGCAGCATTCATGAGAATCCGGAAAGTCTAAACCTTGTCTGTGGTATTCCGAGTAGGATTCAATGATTGAATGACTGTGACAAGCTTCAAACTCCTGAAGGCTGGGCGTTAGTGACAGACGCAAAAGGATAGTAAATCCTATTCCAACCGGATCGAGAACCAACCGGTGATTAGCCGTGCTGTGACAGAGCGCGTGAGCGTAGTTTTCACTGGAAGGATGGAAGGTAGCCATTGACAACGGTGATCCACCAACACACAGCTTGCCATAGGAGGACGTGCGTGCGTGAATCAGAAGACAGAGGAAAGCAGAGATTCAGAAGACAAAGCATCTCCAAAACTCCAACATATTCTCCATTACTGCACAACAAGTAACTTTTAATTTATGCTCTACTGATTATTCACAATTCAACTGATAAACATAATTGACTTCCTGACTAAGATTTACAAGATAACCATAGATTGCTTCAAACCAACAATCTCCGTGGGATTCGACCCTTACTCACGTAAGGTATTACTTGGACGACCCAGTGCACTTACTGGTTAGTGGTACGAGTTGTGAAAAGTGTAATTCATAATTCGTGCACCAATAGGCTTGTCCTCATCAATGAGGATGTCTTCCTCTATGTCAATTCCAACTGAATTGCAGAGGTGACAAATGAGATGAGGGAAGGCTAACCTTGCCAAAGTAGAGGACTTGTCCGCCACCTTGTAGAGTTCTAGGGATATAACCTCATGAACTTCTACTTCCTCTCCAATCATGATGCTATGGATCATGATAGCCCGGTCTATAGTGACTTCAGACCGGTTGCTAGTGGGAATGATTGAGCGTTGGATGAACTCCGACCATTTCCTAGCCACGGGCTTGAGGTCATGCCTTCTTAGTTGAACTGGCCTCCCTCTTGAATCTCTCTTCCATTGAGTGCCCTCTTCACAAATGTCTATAAAGACTTGGTCCAACCTTTGATCAAATTTGACCCTTCTAGTGTAGGGGCGTGCATCTCCTTGCATCATAGGCAAGTTGAATGCCAACCTTACATTTTCTGGACTGAAATCTAAGTATTTCCCCCGGACCATTGTAAGCCAATTCTTTGGGTCCGGGTTCAAACTTTGATCATGGTTCTTGGTGATCCATGCATTGGCGTAAAACTTTTGAACCATTAAGATTCTGACTTGTTAAATGGGGTTGGTGAGAACTTCCCAACCTTTTCTTCAAATTTCATGTCGGATCTCCGGATACTCACTCTTTTTGAGCTTGAAAGGGACCTCGGGGATCACCTTCTTCTTGGCCACAACTTCATAGAAGTGGTCTTGATGGATCCTTGAGATGAATCTCTCCATCTCCCATGACTCGGAGGTGGAAGCTTTTGCCTTCCCTTTCCTCTTTCTAGAGCTTTTTTCGGCCTTAGGTGCCATAAATGGTTATGAAAAAATAAAAAACAACGCTTTTTGGTGCACGAAATTGTGTTCCATGTTCTTTGTACTTGTGTGAGAGTAACAATATATAATTGTATTGAATCCTCATTGTGGCTCTATGTATGTGTGGACACAACTCCGTTCAACTAACCAGCAAGTGTACTGGGTCGTCCAAGTAATAAACCTTACGTGAGTAAGGGTCGATCCCACAGAGATTGTTGGCTTGAAGCAAGCTATGGTCACCTTGCAAATCTCAGTCAGGCGGATTTAAACATGATATTTTATTAGATTAAAATAAACAATAAAAGGGATAGAGATACTTATGTAGATTCATTGGCAGGGATTTCAGATAAGCGAATGGAGATGCTTTTCGTTCCTCTGAACCTCTGCTTTCCTGCTATCTTCATCCAATCAGTCTTACTCCTTTCCATGGCTGGCTGTATGCAAGGGCATCACCGTTGTCAGTGGCTACATCCCCTCCTCTCAGTGAATCTTATGCTCACGCACCCTGTCACGGCACGGCTATTCATCTGTCGGTTCTTGATCATGCTGGAATAGGATTCACCCTCCTTTTGCGTCTGTCACTAACGCCCAGCACTCGCGAGTTTGAAGCTCGTCACAGTCATTCAATCATTGAATCCTACTCAGAATACCACAGACAAGGTTTAGACCTTCCGGATTCTCTTGAATGCCGCCATCATTCTAGCTTACGCCACGAAGATTCTGGTTAGGAGATCTAAGAGATACTCATTCTAGCTTAATTCATGTAGAACAGAAGTGTTTGTCAGACACGCGTTCATAAGGGGGAAGGATGATGAGCGTCACACATAATCATCACCTTAATCACGTTCTTGGGTGCGAATGGTTATCTTAGAAGAGAAATAAGAAGAATTGAATAGAAAACATTAGTACTTTGCATTAATCGTTGAGGAACAGCAGAGCTCCACACCTTAATCTATGGAGTGTAGAAACTCTACCGTTGAAAATACATAAGTGAAGGTCCAGGCATGGCCGTGTGGCCAGCCCCCATGGTCTAAGAACAATGCGTTCAAAGATGTCAAATACAATAGTAAGAGGTCCTATTTATAATAAACTAGTCACTAGGGTTTACATGAGTAAGTAATTGATGAATAAATCCACTTCCGGGGCCCACTTGGTGTGTGTTTGGGCTGAGCCTAAGTGTTGCACGTGCAGAGGCCATTTGTGGAGTTGAACGCCAGTTTCTGTGCCAGTTTGGGCGTTCAACTCTGGTTTTGGATCCTTTTCTGGCGCTGGACGCCAGATTTGGGCAGAAGGCTGGCGTTGAACGCCATTTTACGTCATCAATTCTTGGCCAAAGTATGGACTATTATATATTGCTGGAAAGCCCTGGATGTCTACTTTCCAACGCAATTGGAAGCGCGCCATTTCGAGTTCTGTAGCTCCAGAAAATCCACTTTGAGTGTAGGGAGGTCAGAATCTAACAGCATCAGCAGTCCTTTTTCAACCTCTGAATCTGATTTCTGCTCAAATCCCTCAATTTCAGCTAGAAAATACCTGAAATTACAGAAAAACACACAAACTCATAGTAAAGTCCAGAAATGTGAATTTAACATAAAATCTATTAAAAACATCCCTAAAAGTAACTAGATCCTACTAAAAACATACTAAAAACAATGTCAAAAAGCGTATAAATTATCCGCTCATCACTTTTACCACACCAAACTTAGAAGGTTTGCTCGTCCTCGAGCAAAAGAAGAAAGAAGAGAGTAGAAGAAGACGAAATAGAGGAGATGGTGGGGGGTATAGTGGTTCGGCTAAGGGGGAGAAGTAGTGTGTATGAGGTGTGAAAATGAATGAGTGAAGATGGGTTTATATAGGAGTGGAGAGAGGGGTAGGGTTCAGCCATGTATGGATGGGTTTGGGAGAGAAAGTTGTTTGAATTTGAATGGTGAGGTAGGTGGGATTTATGATGGATGGATGTGGATTGGTGAAGAGATTATGGAGAAGAGGGTAGGATTTGATAGGTGAGGGGTTTTTTTTGGGGGGAAGAGGTATTGAGGTGATTGGGGAAGGGTATTTGGGGAAGGGTGTAATGGGAAGGTGTAAAGAAGAGAGAGAGAGATGAGGTAGGTGGGGATCCTGTGGGGTCCACAGATCCTGAGGTGTCAATGATTTCTTATCCCTGCACCATATTGGCATGTAAACGCCCCTTCCTGTGCCAATCCTGGCGTTAAACGCCAGGTTACTGCCCATTTCTGGCATTTAACGCCAGCTCTGTGCCCCTTTCTGGCGTTCAACGCCCAGAATGGTGCCAGACTGGGCGTTTAACGCCCATTCTGCTACCCTTACTGGCGTTTAAACGCCAGTAAGCTTCTCCTCCAGGGTGTGCTATTTTTAATACTGGTTTTCATTCTGTTTTTGCTTTTTCAGTTGTTTTGGTGACTTCACATGATCATCAACCTACAGAAAACATAAAATAACAATGGAAAATAAATAGATACGATTAAATAAAATTGGGTTGCCTCCCAACAAGCGCTTCTTTAATGTCAATAGCTTGACAGTGAGCTCGCATGGAGCCTCACAGATAGTCAGAGCAGGGTTGGAGCCTCTCAACACCAAACTTAGAGTTTGGTTGTAGCCTCCCAACACCAAACTTAGAGTTTGAATGTGGGGGTTTTGTTTGACTCTGTATTGAGAGAAGCTTTTTATGCTTTCTCTCCATGGTTACATAAGGTGAACCTTGAGTCTTAAACACAAGGGAGTCCTCATTCACTTGAAGGACCAATTCTCCTCTATCAACATCAATCACAACTTTTGCTGTGGCTAGGAAGGGTCTGCCAAGGATGATGGATTCATCCATACACTTCCCAGTGTCTAGGATTATGAAATCAGCAGGGATGTAGTGGTCTTCAACCTTTACCAAGACATCCTCTACAAGTCCATAAGCCTGCTTTCTTGAATTGTCTACCATCTCCAGTGAGACTCTTGCAGCTTGTACCTCAAGGATCCCTAGCTTCTCTATTACAGAGAGAGGCATGAGGTTTATACTTGACCTCAGGTCACACAGAGCCTTCTCAAAGGTCATGGTACCTATGGTACAAGGTATTGAGAACTTTTCAGGATCCTGTCTCTTCTGAGGTAATCTCTGCCTAGTCAAGTCATCTAGTTCTTTGGTGAGCAAGGGGGGGTTCATCCTCCCAAGTCTTATTACCAAATAACTTGGCATTCAGCTTCATGATAGCTCCAAGGTACTTAGCAACTTGCTCTTCAGTAACATCTTCATCTTCTTCAGAGGAAGAATACTCATCAGAGCTCATGAATGGCAGAAGTAAGTTTAATGGAATCTCTATGGTCTCTGTATGAGCCTCAGATTCCCATGGTTCCTCATTAGGGAACTCCTTGGAGGCCAGTGGACGTCCATTGAGGTCTTCCTCAGTGGAAATCACTGCCTCTTCCTCCTCTCCAGGTTCGGCCGTGTGGGTTATGTTGATGGCCTTGCACTCTCTTTTTGGGTTCTCTTCTGTATTGCTTGGAGAGTACTAGGAGGGAGTTCAGTAATTTTCTTACTCAGCTGACCCACTTGTGCCTCCAAATTTCTAATGGACGACCTTGTTTTAGTCATAAAACTTTGAGTGGTTTTAATTAGATCAGAGACTATGGTTGCTAAGTCAGACTGGTCTGCTTAGAATGCGCTGTCTGTTGCTGAGAAGATGATGGAAAAGGCTTGCTATTGCCAAACCTATTTCTTCTACCGTTACTGTTGTTGAAGCCTTATTGAGGCCTCTGTTGGTCCTTCCATGAGAGATTTGGATGATTTCTCCATGAAAGATTATAGGTGTTTCCATAGGGTTCTCCCATGTAATTCACCTCTTCCATTGCTGGATTCTCAGGATCATAAGCTTCTTCTTCAGATGAAGCTTCTTTAGTACTGCCTGTTGCTGCTTGCATTCCAGACAGACTCTGAGAAATCATATTGACTTGCTGAGTCAATATTTTGTTCTGAGCCAATATGGCATTCAGAGTATCAATCTCAAGAACTCCTTTCTTCTGATTTGTTCCATTATTCACAGGATTCCTTTCAGAAGTGTACATGAATTGGTTATTTGCAACCATTTCAATGAGTTCCTGAGCTTCTGTAGGCGTCTTCCTCAGATGAAGAGATCCTCCAGCAGAGCTGTCCAATGACATCTTGGACAGTTCAGACAGACCATCATAGAAGATACATATGATGCTCCATTCTGCAAGCATGTCAGAAGGACACCTTCTGATCAATTATTTGTATCTTTCCCAAGCTTCATAGAGGGATTCACCTTCCTTCTGTCTGAAGGTCTGGACTTCCACTCTAAGCTTACTCAATTTTTGAGGTGGAAAGAATTTGGCCAGAAAAGCACTGACCAATTTTTCCCAAGAGTTCATGCTTTCCTTAGGTTGTAAATCCAACCATGTTCTAGCTCTGTCTCTTACAGCAAAGGGAAAAAGCATAATCCTGTAGACCTCGGGATCAACCCCACTGGTCTTGACAGTGTCACAGATCTGCAAGAATTCAGCTAAGAACTGATGAGGATCTTCTAATGGAAATCCATAAAACTTGCAATTCTGTTGCATTAGAGAAACTAATTGAGGCTTAAGCTCAAAGTTGTTTGCTCCAATGGCAGGGATAGAGATGCTTCTCCCATAGAAGTCGGGAGTAGGTGCAGTAAAGTCACCAAGTACCTTCCTTGCATTATTGGCATTGTTGTTATTTTCAGTTGCCATGTCTTCTTCTTGTTTGAAAATTTCTGTTAGGTCCTCTACAGGGAGTTGTGCTTTAGCTTCTCTTAGCTTTCTCTTCAAGGTCCTTTCAGGTTCAGGATCAGCTTCAACAAGAATGCCTTTGTCCTTGCTCTTGCTCATATAAAAGAGAGGAGAAGAAAGTATGGAATCCTCTATGTCACAGTATAGAGATTTCATGAGATGTCAGAGGAAAAGAAGAATAGAAGGAGGAGGTAGAAAGAGAAGAATTCGAACTTTAGAGAGAGAGAGAGTCCGAATTGCTGATAGTGGAGGAGTGTTAGTCCTTAAATAGAAGGATGTGAGAAGAGTGGAAGAATTTTTGAAATTAAATTTAAAAAGATTTTGAAAGAATTTTTTTTTAAAATTGATTGATGATTTTCAAAAATTAAAATTGAGAAGGTAATTAAGTGATTTTGAAAAAGATTTTGAAAAAAGATATGATTGAAAAGCATTTTGAAAAAGATGTAATTGAGAAGATATGATTGAGAAAATATGGTTTTAAAAAGATATGATTGACAAACAATTAAAAAGATTTGATTTTTAAAATTAATGCCTTGGCTAACAAGAAATTTGAAAGATATGATTCTAAAATTCAAAATTTGATCCTTTCTTAATAGGCAAGTAACAACTTGAAAGTTTTGAATTAAATCGTTAATTGTAGCAAGGATTTTTGAAAATGGAAAGGATTTAATTTTGAAAAGATATGATTGAAAAGATATGATTTGAAAAAGATTTGATTTTGAAAAATTATGAAAATTTGAAAAAGATTTGAATTAAAAACAAAATCTTCCTTTTTGTGCCATCCTAGCGTTAAACGCCCAGAATGGTATCCATTCTGGCGTTTAATGCCCAAAATACTACCTTTTTGGGCGTTTAACGCCCAGCTAGGTACCCTGGCTGGCGTTTAAACACCAATTTTCCTTCCTTACTGGGCGTTTTGAACGCCCAGCTTTTTCTGTGTAATTCCTCTGCTGCATGTTCTGAATCTTCAATTCTCTGTATTATTGACTTGAAAAGACGCAATTTTAAACATTTTTTTGAATTTTTAATAATGAAAAATAACAAAATGAAACTAATCATGTAAAACTAAGATCAAATAAACAAAGCATGCAGGACACCAAACTTAGAAATTTTCATATTAGAAACACTAACAAATTGAGAATGCATATGAGAAACAACTAAACACACAAAACAAGACAAATTAAAGATCAGAGCAAGGGAATCATCAAGAACAACTTGAAGATTAATGAAGAACATAATGCATATATTCGAAAAATGCAAGAAATAAATAAAACATGCAGGACACCAAACTTAAAAATTGACACTAGACTTAAACAAGAAACACAAATTATTTTTTATTTTTGTGAATTTAAAATTTTTTGTAATTTTTTGAAAATTAATTGGAAGAAGAGAAAGTAAGAAATTCAAAATTTTTAATGGGAATTCCAGGAATCATGCAATGTTAGTCTAAAACTCCGGTCCAGGAATTAGACATGGCTTACTAGCCAGCCAAGCCTTCAATGAAAGCTTCGGTCCAAAACACTAGACATGGCCAATGGCCAGCCAAGCTTTAGCAGATCATTACTTTCAATAGCAAAATTAATAGAAATCAACAAGATCTTGTGATGATAAGTTGAAACCTCGGTCCAAAAGTTTAGACATGGTTTCTCAACCAGCCAGACTTCAACAAATCATCATGAAACTCTAGAATTCATTCTTAAAAACTCTGAAGAACAGAATAGAAATATTATTATTTTTCTTTTTTTTTCGAAAATAAAAAATAAAAGCTTAAACATAAAATAAAATTACCTAATCTGAGCAACAAGATGAACCGTCAGTTGTCCAAACTCGAACAATCCCCGGCAACGGCGCCATAAACTTGGTGCATGAAATTGTGATCATCAATGGCGCCAAAAACTTGGTACACACAATGGTAATATCAACTCTTTATCACAACTCCGCACAACTAACCAGCAAGTGTACTGGGTCGTCCAAGTAATAAACCTTACGTGAGTAAGGGTCGATCCCACAGAGATTGTCGGCTTCAAGCAAGTTATGGTCATCTTATAAATCTCAGTCAGGCAAATTCAAATAGTTATGGAGTTTAAGATAATTAAAATATGAATAAAACATAAAATAAGATAGAGATACTTATGTAATTCATTGGTGAGAATTTCAGATAAGCGTATGAAGATGCTTTGTTCCTTCTGAACCTCTGCTTTCTTATTGCCTTCATCCAATCATTCATACTCCTTTCCATGGCAAGCTTTATGTTGGGTTTCACAGTTGTCAATGGCTACCTCCCGTCCTCTCAGTGAAAATGGTCCAAATGCGCTATCACCGCACGGCTAATCATCTGTCAGTTCTCGATCATGTTAGAATAGGATCCATTGATCCTTTTGCGTCTGTCACTACGCCCAACACTCGCGAGATTGAAGCTCGTCACAGTCATCCCTTTCCAGATCCTACTCGGAATACCACAGACAAGGTTTAGACATTCCGGATCTCAGGAATGACCGCCAATAATTCTAGCCTATACCACGAAGGTTCTAATATGATATTAGAAACCCAAGAGAATATACTCCAGCTGTCATCCAATGACTACATTGAACATCATGTAGATCGCTTTGTGGTTGTCAGGCACGCGACCTTGGCTAAGCGAGTAACGAAGATTGGGTGATTGTCACGGGTCACCCCTTCATTCTGACTTAACTGAATTAAGTACGAGAGTATATCTTGGAGAAGAAGTAGGCGTGAATTGAATAGAAAGACAATAGTACTTTGCATTAATTCATGAGGAACAGCAGAGCTCCACACCTTAATCTATGGTGTGTAGAAACTCCACCGTTGAAAATACATAAGAACAAAAGGTTTAGGCATAGCCAGTATGGACTATTATATATTGCTAGAAAGCCCAGGATGTCTACTTTCCAACGCAATTGAGAGCGCGCAAATTGGGCTTCTGTAGCTCCAGAAAATCCACTTCGAGTGCAGGGAGGTCAAAATCCAACAGCATCTGCAGTCCTTTTTCAGCCTCTGAATCAGATTTTTGCTCAGGTCCCTCAATTTCAGCCAAAAAATACCTGAAATCACAGAAAAACACACAAACTCATAGTAAAGTCCAGAAATGTGATTTTTATTTAAAAACTAATAAAAATATAATAAAAACTAACTAAAACATATTAAAAACTACCTAAAAATAATGCCAAAAAGCGTATAAATTATCCGCTCATCAGGCATACGCATGTGTTCTATTCTATCCAGTGCGTATGCGTACGTGGACAGGTGCATGCGTATGCATCCTGGTCCAAAAAGAGACCTATGCATACGCATACCTCTTGCATGCGTACGCATACCCCTGTTTTTCAATAAATTATTATTTTGTGTTTTCAAGTCAATTTGACCTCCTAAATCTATGTTTTCACACTGTTAGTTCTAAATTTGGATAGTAAGCTTAGTAATAAAATGGAGTTAGGAAATAGAGGTAACTTGGAGATGAAGTAAAGGTTGAAAGTGATGAGATTAGGCTATGGAAAGCAAGGTTACTTGGAAGTAAATGAATGTCTAGAGTAACTGAACTGAGATGTTAATGATGAGATTGGAGATGACTAAGTGTGGCCAGAATGGTCAAGATGTGTGTGTGACCAGAACGGTCAAGATGTGTGTGTGGCTGGAATAGTCGAGAGGGCAAGATTTGGGTGTGATCCCATTTGCTCGTTAACTTGAAAAGTTGAGGACAGAAGTTTCCTCTCTTGTTGTAATGAGGGTGTGGGGAAAGTGGAAAGGCACTTTCCTTCGTATTGTTTCCCCCACATTCTTCTCTGGTTGTAAGGTGGAAAGGCACGCTCCTTCGATGTAGAAAGACACTCTCCTTTGATGTAGAAAGGCACACTCCTTCGTTTATGATCCTCCTGGAGATGCGTAACCTAGAGACAAATATCTGGGTTAGCTACCAGTTGTGTCGGGTTTTGGCGATTTAACCGACACGTGAGCTCACGGCCAGTAGGACAAGCATGCATCATGTTGCATTTGTTTGCTTGGTTTGGGTGTGCATAATTGTTTTGGATTTGCCTATCTGATAAATTCTGTTTAGCTGATAACTGTGATACTTGCTGTAACTGTTCTTTAAATGTCTTTGCCTTGTATTTGCTTGTGTTTGTGATTCTCTTTCTATTTTGAGTATTTTGGTGGTGGACGGGTGATAATGTTGATTTGATTTGAAATGGGCCAGAGGCCGGGTTGAGTTTATTTGGGCCGGAGGCCGAGCTGGTTTTATTTGGGCCATAGGCCGTGACTGGTTGGGTCAGTGGTAAGGGTTAGAGTTGAATGAGACAGTGAGTGGATTGTAATTTGAGAGATTAAGTTAGGATTGAGTTAGAACCTTAAGAACCTTAGATATCTACCCCTGCTTATGGTTTCTGTTTTAGTTCCTTAAGAATTATAATTTGAGTGTTGACATTCTAGGATTGCCTCTGGTATTCCCAGGACCTTATATCTTATGTTCGTGGCACCTTTACCATGCTGAGAACCTTCGGTTCTCATCCCATACTATGTTGTGTTTTTCAAATGCAGGTCGAGAGGTACCTCGCTAGGCATCTAGAGCTTCTGAAGCGAACTGGCTTCTTTTGGGATTTCTTTTAATATTTTGATATATGTATATATAAATTCTCCTCTTATATACTTGTTTATTTGCTCCTCCTACAGGTTTATGGAGAACTAGGGTTTTATGTATGTATTTTGGGTTACAGATTATGTATATAAGTATGTAAATATTCTCTGGCCAGCCTTAGCTTCGCAGGCTGAGTTAGGAGCTTGTTATTTTGTACTTTTGACCCTCTATTCCTACTTTCTGTTTACTATACTTATGAATCTTAGGTTTTCTCGCATGCAAGTTTTTCGTTTACGTGAGCATTACGACTTTTGTTATAAACTTTTCTTCACAGACTCCTCGGTATAATTTCCCTTCAACTACTATTGTTATTATATAGATACGTTTACTTTTAGAGGTCGTAATACCTTGCCATCTCAGCTTTATGACTTAAGCATAAGACTCTGTGTGGTAGGGTGTTACAAATTTCGTTTTTCTTAAAAACTATCAACAAGTTAACGTGCAGAGGCTCAATATTTAATAAATAAAGTATGAAATTCAAGGAGTAAAGTCAGGTAATGTCCGGACCTTTAGTGCAATCATGAGGTGCTAAAAGTTAGGGTGTTACAACAAAAATTCTGAAATCATCCACAAATGTTAAATTTTTAATTTATGCAAATTGGACAAATTTTTTAAAAAAGAGATTTTAGTAAAACAAATTTAAAAGAAATATATTCATATATAATTGGAAGTTGGCAAAGGTAATTTTTATTAGCAAAATAACCTTTTGGTGTTGTAGATAGGTTAATTTTGTAGGGATAAAATAAAAGGCAACTACTTCAATAAAGATGTCAAGAATATTTTTTTATGATGATCTTTGCTTAAAAAGTGTGACTTATTTGTTTAGCCACACTTTAAATATAGGTAACACTTTTATAACATATAAAAATCAAGCCCTACAACTTATTATCCAATGGTCAAAGTGAAGTATTTTCATATGATGATAATCAAAAAATCTTTATTAGAATATCCACCAAAATAAAAAGGTGTAGGCGCATATTATGTATAGGATTAGAAAAGAGATTTTTTTTTTTTTTTTTGCAATGCATATGCATATCCTTCTGAAGTAGCTAGAAATAAATGTATATGTTGTTAAATCAGTCTTTAAAAAATAAATCATTTTTCGTTTGTAAATATTTTATTAATTAAATTGTTCTTTTAAATATTACAAATTAATAAGTTTTGTCTGTTATATTATTAATAAACGATTGATGATATATAATATTAATTGACAATATACATGACACATAATATGTCTAATTAGACACTAACTAAATATATTTATTAAAATCAATTAATTTAGTCATTTTTTAATTACATAAATTATAATCCTAATATAATTTAGTGACTAAATTGATATATGTTCATAAATGTATTTGTTTAATATTCAATTAAATATATTAGGTATTATATATACCATCAATTAATAATCTATATTATCAATCATTGACAGAAATTATTAATTGAGTAACAGAAAAATAAAAATGATTAATCTATAATTTTTAAAAATTAATTTAATTAATAAAATCTTTTAAAAATAAATTTAAAAAAATATTTTTTAAAGACTAGTTTAACCATTATTCTTTTAATTAATGTTGGTGGAATATCAAAATCACTACTACTGAGGTCTGACAAAGGGATGATGGGTCCTACTTCTCTCTGTCGATCTCTCTTTAATAAGTTTAATTTAAGCCCCGCCATTGGTGAATTGTACACTACTACACTACATGCACGTGACTGATGCAAAGTTGCAATTATCCACTCTTCCTCTTCAATTAATATTACAGGAGTAACAAAAGGTTATCAAGTAAAATGAGACCTAAATTAAAATATGGTTGTACTAAGCATTTCCAATCTTACTCAAAAAAGAAAGCTGCGCATAAAAGACAAACTCAGTTCTCCATAATTGGCTAAAAGAATAAGGGGTTGGGTTCCCCTCCTAAAATTTTCAGCTCAATCTAGACCTTCTATAATATTTTAATAAATCTTTGTGGTAGAAAACATTAGGAAAGACAATGGTATGTGAATGTCGGGAAAAAAATCATTTGGACTCATTATGTCAATTAGCTGGTACAAGATGAGCCACGTTACGTGAGTAGTATAATCACTATAATAATCATATATAATATTAGAAGTCAGAAATTATTTTTAATATGGAGATAGAGATAGTGTTTTAATTGAATATTAATATTTGAAGTGTATTATAGTATTGTGAAAATCATTCAACACGCTTTCTACGTGTTGGCTAATATGTTGCTACGTGTCCAACACGTTCTTCACATGTTGGTCAGGATGTTGCCACGTATCCAGCATACCTCCCACATGTTGCAATACGTTCCCTGCGTATTGCCCTTCTACCTGACACCTCCGTCCATGCGTAAATATACTAGGTTCACCCATTTCCAACCAATACACCACCCTAAACCCCATAACCAAATTCTTGAGCCATTAGAAGTACCATGCATGTAGGAAATCTTTATAAGAGTATTTATTTTTCATGTAAAAAGCTAATAACATGAATATAATTCACTTTAAATGAAAAAGTCTTTTATTTTATTTTTCTATCTCAGATTGAGTAGCGCGGAAGATCCAGCTTGTGGTCCTGCATAATCTTTTGCTCTGTCACAAGCTTTGAAGAGTCAATTTCCTTCAACTGAGAGAAACTGGTATCATAATGAACTAGTTCTCTTCTTTTGGTTGGGATAAGTTATAACCAGTTAGTTCTCTCTCTCCTTTTTTTTTTTGTTTTGTTTTTTTGGATTAAACCTCGACCTTCGTTATTAAAAATCCAATTAATCAAGTTCGACCTGACTAAATAACCATAAAAGCATTAAGACCGTTTTAATATGAGTTTTTTTATACTTCTTATAATTTAACTCAAAAATATTAGTTAAAAGATTGAATTAGTTATCGCCTTTAATAAATGGATATAGTGGTGCACAGTGGCGGAACTTGAAATAAAATTTTGGGGGGCCAAATAGAAAATAATTGTCAAAATATTTTTGATATGGACTCCATTTAAGATAAGCTCGTTTAATCTCATCTCTCTGGTTTGGGTGATATTGCCAAATTTAAAGCCGTTTTTAAAGATCTCGTTCCAAAAAGTTAAGGTTAAAGTCATCAGATGTAACTTTTTGAACTTTTAAAAGTTATATCTCACTTTCTTCGTGATTCATTAAAGTAGAAGAACTATCTACATGTGTTGATATTGTAAAAGTTATATGTTCTCCTTTTTAAATATTACCCTTCCTCTTAAAAAATGTATCAATTCTTTGATTTTTCATTATTATTTTATATAAAAATTTGAATATATATCCTGTAAAATATGTAAAGAAGAAGTTAGAAGGACAAATATTAAAATTTATAATATTTATTGAATTTTTTATCAATTTATACAAATATAATAATATTAATACTTATTGAATATTCTATTATTTTTTATCATATAAAAATTAAATTAAATAAATAGTAAAATATAAAATAATATTAAATTAAATAAATAAAAAATATCTAATTTTTGATATTTGAACTTAAAGATAGAGAGAGTGTTGTTTATTGAACTTATTAGATACTTTAAGTCATAGTAAAGTATTTAAGTCAATTGAATTATTTTTTATCTTTTGAAAAAGTATTACTAAGTTTTTTATAAAAAGTTTGGGGGGGCCATGGCCCCCCTTGTCTGAACTAAGCTCCGCCACTGGTGGTGCATGTTATTAGTGTCTATGGTTAGAATGGATATAGTGGTTATACAATTTTAGCGATACTTAAAAAAATATTATTAAGATTAAATAATATTTTTTATTATTTAATAACGTTTTTTAATTAAAAAATTAAAAATAAAAAATATTATAAAAAATATTAGAATATAATTAGTAAATTAAGAATAGGTTAGTACAATGGTTAAAAAGTTAATGTTAATAGATAATTAGTTGAGTAATTAGTAGAATTGTTAAGATTATTATTAAAAATATGTGTATAAATAATCTTTTTGTATTAATGAATCGTACAACATATAAAAATACATTTTTTGACATTTCTTATATTTTTTTGATGAAGAACAAATATTCTCTAGTTTAGTTTTTTTTTTTTTGGTCATCTTTTTGTTGTTGTATTTGATCATGAACGAACCATACCAAAAGTTTCTCTATGTTATTTTGAGTTGAAATAACGAAATAACGCTCGAATTTGGAACATGCATGCGCCTTCACGCACCTCCAAAAGATCGTTGCCTCCATCTCTCTTTCTTTAGCTCTCCAGATCTGTATTGAAGATCAACACTCCTAATTGAAACATGCATTTTTCAATAATGTAAGAATGGACTCGCTTGATAAATTTTATTTTGTCATTTTAAATTGTATTTATGATTTATTATATTTATTTAGAATGGTATTTTTAGAGATTTTTATATTAAATTGGACAATTTATTTATTATAATTTAAAGTTTTAGTAAGTAAAAAATAATAAGTGTTGGGTCGAGCTGTCTGACCCGGGTTGTTTGACAACAGGTCGACCGACCTCTTCAGATCAGGACTACCTGACCTCTTCTCAAAGAACTCGGTCAAATCACCAGAAAAGCCCAAAAAGGGCCCAAACAGAGGAACACGACCCAAATCCAAAGGTAGCCCGAGCCTATAGAGATAAGGGCGGTTCCCTTGAAGATAAGATAACTTCACTCAAAGATAAGATAAGATAAGATAACTATCTTATCTCCAGAAAGGTCACTCTCCATCATTATAAATACACTGGAGCACCCAGGTATAACTCATACTCTGATTCTACAAAAAACCTGCTTAATACCCTTGCTAACTTAAGCATCGGAGTCCCTTGCAGGTACCACCACCCTCCGGTGACAAAGGATCAGCATCATCATCAAGTCCCACAAGTCGAACACGACGGCTCCGGCCACCACCCACAAGTCGGACACATTAGCGCCGACCACCACAGCAGATCTCATCCGAGATCGACCTTCAGTTTCAGGTAACCCTCGGAACATTGGCACCGTTGTCGGGGAACCTGGAAGTCATCCCATCACCATGGCGGACAACTTTGACAACGACCACAATTCTGATTTGGAGAACAGAACGCCACATAAGAACGCAGAGGTCACAATAGACGATACTTCTTAACCTAACAAAGACAAAAGTTCACCAAACACGGGAGCCATGGAGGCACTTCAGGATCGCCTAAGGCAACTCGAAAAAGAGGTCGAGTATCAACGGGAAGCCAAAAGAGACCTACGACGGGAAGCTAGGCGACGCCGCGAGTTAGAGGACAAGCTCCTAAAGCTCGAAGCCGATCTCAAGGCCAAAACCACTCGAACCAGCCACGAAGATAGCTCCCGTAAGGATCAAGACCCATTCACCAAAGAGATTATGAAGACCAAAATTCCAAAGGACTTCAAACCTCCCGACATGACTCTATACGATGGCACAGCAGATCCCAGCCATCATCTCAGTAATTTCAGAAGTAGAATGTACCCCACTGACGCCTCAGATGCAGTCCGCTGCAAAGCCTTCCCAACTACCTTGACAAAGACAGCAATTAAATGGTTCGACAATCTGCCCCCTAGGTCCATCTCAGGCTTTGACGACTTAGCCAAGAAGTTTCTAGCCAGATTCTCCATCCAGAAAGACAAAACTAAGCACACCCTAAGTCTATTAGGGATCAAGCAAGGAGATCAGAAAAGTCTCTGCAGCTACATGGAAAGATTCAACAAAGTATGTCTGGACATACAAAGTCTGCCAACAGAAGCAGCCATTATGGGTCTCATCAATGGCTTACGAGAGGGACCTTTTAGTCACTTAATATCGAAAAAATATCCCACATCCCTGAATAAAGTGCAAGAACGAGCAGAGAAATACATCAACATGGAGGAAAACTCTCGACTAGGAGAGACCTCAAAGTCCAGACTCTCCTACTCCTCCCGAGATAAGGACAAAGAGTCCAAGAAAAAAGAAGATCAACATAGAAAAAAGATCAAAAAATACCACAATTACACCCCTCTTCGGGTGTCTCTTGTAGATGTCCATCAAGAAGTATGCCATACTGAAAGGAAACCCCCACCTCGCCCACTCAAAAGCAAGAAAGGAGGAGAAAATCGGACTGAATACTGTGAATACCATCGAATCTATGGATATTCCACCAACGAATGTTTCGACTTGAAGAATGTCATAGAAAAATTGGTTAGAGAGGGAAAACTAGATCGGTACTTAGCCAGCAGAGCAGATGAACCAAGAAAAGGAAGAAGAGACGAAGATGTCGGACGAACTGAGCGACCACCTCGTACCCCGGAGAGACATGTCCACATGATACATGGAGGATTTGCGGGAGGAGGAGTCTCCAAATCATCTCGCAAAAGACATCTTAAAGAAGTATATCATGTCGAGGGAGGAGAAGAAGCACCCGACATCCCCACTATCACTTTTACTAAAGAGGACGCAGTTGGCATTATTTTGGGACATGATAATCCCATGGTCATCACTATCATATTGGCCAACGCTAATCTCCACCGCACACTGGTAGACCAGGGGAGCTCGGCTGACATCTTGTTCAAAACCGCCTTCGACAAACTCGGCTTAGAGGAAAAAAGAACTCAGAGCATATCCGAACAGCTTATTCGGGCTGGGAGACACTCCAATCTAACCACTTGGATACATCTCACTGCACACAACCTTTGGAAAAGGAAACCTGTTCCGAGGGTTACCTGAAACTGTAGGTCGATCTCGGACGAGATCTTTTGTACTTGGTCGGAGCTGACATGTCCGGCTGGTGAGTCGCGGCCAGAGCTGTGGTATCCGACTCGTTGGACTGGCTATGCTACTGATCCTTTGTCACCGGAGGGTGGTGGTACCCGCAAGGGACTCCGATGCTTAAGTTAGCAAGGGTATTAAGTAGGTTTTTAGTAGAATCAGAGTATGAGTTATACCTGGGTGCTCCAGCATATTTATAGAGGTGTGGAGTGACCTTCTTAGATAAAATAAGTTAGTTATCTTATCTTATCTTATCTTTGAGTGAGGTCATCTTATCTTCAAGGGAACCGCCCTTATCTTTAGAGGCTTGGGCTACCTTAGGATTTAGGTCGTGTTCCTCTGTTGGGCCCTTATTGGGCTTTTCCTGGTGATTTGGCCGATCTTTTTAAAAAGAGGTCGAACGGCCTAACCTGAAGAAGTCAGTCGTCTCGTCAGTAGAACATCCCGGGTCGGACAGCTCGACCCAGGGTATGAACAGTGCCCCTGCTCGAGCTCGGTCTTTGTTTTGGAGGTCGAGTCTTAGTTTTGGGACTTTGATCCTTCTCTGGTGAAGCCGAACTCGAGCATTTTGTCGACTTCTTCTTTGTAGAGTCTTCTGACTATGCGGAACGTTTTGTTTCTTATAAAAAGCGCGCGCTTTTGCATTAGCGCTCTAGCCTTGGGAATGTGCGAGGGTTTAATACCCTCATTAATTGATTTTTAATGCTTCGTTTCTCTTGGCTCTTTTATTTTGAATTTTGTACTTCAAGAAATGGTTTTCCTTTTTTCTGTAACTTCCCCTCCTTTCTCTCTGTTTTTCTGTTTCGCCTGAAGCTTTGCCTTTTCGTTTTTCTCTGCGACGCTTTGTCTTGGTGCTTTGCTCAAGAGATGGTTCGTCGCTCCTGCTTTCATCTTTCTTCAGAATCTTTCTCCGGGTTGGTTCTACTTTTCTGTTTCTTTACTTCTTTCGTCGTTTTGCCTTTGGCTTTTTGATAAAACTTTGATTTTTCTTTTTGAAATGCCTGCTGGAAAATCTGAACCTTTTCGCGTTTTTATGCTCAATTGTTGTTGTGATGCATGTTTCTAGCATTTCTCTTTATGATTGGGGTTTTTTAGGGCTTTGCATGTTTTGCTGCCTTTACTTGATTTTGTAGCTTTCTGGGGTAATGGCTTCATTTGATTCTTTTGAAAAAAGGTTGCGTTTTTTATGTCCTCTGCCTGGCGCGTTTTGTTTGCTTTCTGATTGAACTGGTATTTTGTTGCTCCTTTGATGACTTTGTTTTGACTTTGTCTCTTTCTTCTCGGGATGTTGCTTTTTGGAAAAGGGGTTTTCTTTGCTGAGAGTTTTATTGGGATGTTAGTCTTGTGGATTTTATTCTTGATCCTTTACTCTGTCACTACCTCCAAAGGATGCCCCTGGACCTTGTCTTGGGGTTTTCCTTTTTACTTGTTTGTATGCTTAAGTCATGCTTCTGCTGTGAGTTGATTTCGACTTTGTCCGAGATGTTCGGGTTAGTAATCTATTTTCTTCTTTCTTGCTGTAGGACTAGTTGACCTCATGTCTTCTCGCAAAAATATTGTTGAGACATCTTTCCAAGTCCCTGAGGGCATGGCTGATTGGGTGGATTCTATGGTTCTTCTGTTTGTTTTATTGGTTGACTCCGAGTTTTGTCAGCAGCTTAGGAAATTTCATAGGATTTGTAGTAATGGTAGTGATGAAAAGAACTATGAACTTGTATCTCCTAATTCTGAGTAAAGGGTCTGTTTTTCTACCCCAATTGTTGGAGAGCGCCCCTTTTTCTATGCATATGACTTCTTTTTTAGTCAAATGAATATTACTCTTCCTTTTACCCCTTTTGAGACCAACCTATTGTGGTCTTGTAATGTAGCTCCATCCCAGCTTCACCCCAACTCCTGGGATTTTATGAAAATCTTTCAGTTGTTGTGTCATGAACTAGGTATCCCTGCTTCACAATCCCTCTTCTTTTATCTCTTTGTTTTGACAAAGCCTGGGGTGGTTAAGAAGAAGGCCGCTTGGGTTTCTTTCTGAGCTTCCCAGGGGAAAAAAGGTTTTTTCCATGTTTGATGAATCTTTCCGCGACTTCTTCTGGGTCCAAAAAATGTAATGGCATCTAAATATATGTGGGAGATGTTAGATGAGGCTGAGCAAGCCTTTGTGACTGTGCTGGAAGAAAACTGGGGGCAGCCTCTCCATCGTGACACAAAGAAATTCCTAGTAAATCCCTCTCTTCTTCGAGCTGAGCTGGGTAGTGGTCGATTTCTCTTTTGTGTTTTTGCTTTATTTTGTCGAGTTTATTTCTTTTCTCTTCTTTGATTCATAGCTTGGTCTTTTGCTGTGATGTTTGTTTGCAGAGATGATCAAGAATAAAGAATCTATGAAGGCCTTTAAGAAGGCGAGGAAAGCTACTGCAGTTCAGAACATCTCGGCCAAGATGGCTGGGGAGGGGTCTTCCCAGGTTCAGTCGAAGCCATCTGTACTGAGCTCTCCTGGGCCGAGGAGGATAATTCCTACTCTTCGGGTTCATTTGGTTGATCCTCCACAGGCTTCTGTCGTTACCTCTGGCGCTCCTCCACCGAAAAAACAAAAAACCACTGAGCCCTTCAACCTTGATGCCCCTGATTTTGATGCTGTTGAGTTTGTGGACCAGCAAATTAGTCCTTATGGCACCATTCCTACTGACGATGTTTCTCTCCTTCGCCATTTGGACTTTATTACTCGGAACAGCGTAAAAATGGCACATATGGGGGCGACTTTATATCGGACTGCTCAAGATCTTCCCATTCATGCTACCAAGGCTTTTATGGAGGAGGCTAAGTTGGAGTTCGACCGAATGAAGGGTTTGAAGGAGGAACTTGAGGTGAGGGTGACTAAGTTGGAGAAGGAGTTGGAGGGTGAAAAGGCCAGTTCTATTGCCTTGGCGGCTTCTGCGAAGCTGGCTGAAGACACGGCATTGAAGCACATGGAGAGTTATGTCACGACTTATAGGGAGATGATGTGTCTCAGGGATGATTTAGAGTCTGCCCGAGTTGATTACGCTGAGCTCCAGGGTCACCTTGCATGTAGTGTAACCGCTGCTTATGAGAACTTGAAGGAGCAGGTCCGGGTTCTTGCTTCGGAGCTCGACCTTACTCTCTTCAGCTTGGATAATGTCGTAAAGGACGGTAAGATTATCCCTGATGACCCTGATGATGATGATGTCGACCCTCCTTCAATGCCTGCCTCCAAAGCTTCCGTTGTGCCTACTTCTTCAGCTCCTTCCTCTGAGGCTGGTCATCCCGAGTCAGAGCCTGATTGTCAGATCTTGAACCGGGATGATGGGACCGTGGATGCGGTGCCTCTCCAGACTCGTCCTCCTTCACCCCGTGTTGCTGCTGCCGAGAAGCCTTCGGATCCTCAGTGATTTTTTCTAGATATTTGTGTGGATAGCCCGGTTTGTGGGCTTTTGAACTTTATGTTTTGTAAATGGTAGTGGTTCTGACTTTTTGCTACTTCTTGAGTTGCTTGTTTAGCAACTTCATTTTGAAAAATAAAGTAGTTTCCAAGCTCTTGGGGCTGATTTTGGTAGCCTCTTGAGTTTGTTATTATTATAACTTGTGTTTTTTGTAACATATCTGTCTGCATCTGTCTTGGTACCTTTTTAGGTTTTTTGGGAGTGTTGGAACTTTGTTGTCCGACCTCTTTGGATTGCCTTTGTATTTCATACTTATGGCTTGATTCCTTTGAGGTTGTGGATGTTTGGATCCTCCTTGTATGTTGGCTTCCTCACTTTGACCTGAAGTTGTTTCTAGTAATCCGTTTTGTTTGGACCTTGTTTAGGTCTCTGTTGGGAATTTCCTATTATAACGTCAAGGTTTTTGGGAGGCCGACTTGGTCATGTCGGGATCTTCTAAGTTGTTTTAGTAATCCTCTTTCTTGGACCTTGTTTAGGTCTCTTTCAGGGATTACTTTTATAACTTTATGTTTTGGGCCGACTTCATTATGTCGGGCCCTTCTAAGTTATTTTAGTAATCCACTTTCTTGGACCTTGTTCAGGTCTCTTTCAGGGATTACTTTTATAACTTTATGTTTTTGGGCCGACCTTATTATGTCGTGTCCTTCTAAGTTATTTTAGTAATCCTCTTTCTTGGACCTTGTTCAGGTCTCTTTCAGGGATTACTTTTATAACTTTATGTTTTTGGGCCAACCTTATTATGTCGGGCCCTTCTAAGTTATTTTAGTAATCCTCTTTCTTGGACCTTGTTCAAGACTCTTTCAGGGATTACTTTTATAACTTTATGTTTTTGGGCCGACCTTATTATGTCGGGCCCTTCTAAGTTATTTTAGTAATCCTCTTTTATAGGGCTGGCCAGACCTCTTTCCAGGGATTTACTTTTTATAACTTTGGTTATTACAACTGGTCCGACTTCTTTATGTCGGCCAGTCTTTAAGTTATTTTTTAGCAATCCATTTTATTAAGACCTCGTCAGGTCCTTTCTATGGATCACTTTCGATAACTTCTTGCATTATTCTGTTTTCATCTTTGCCGATTTTGTAGAAATTGGGTTTAATCCCCGTTTGGTCGACCTTTTGACGAATTTGGTTTTCATCTTTGTTGGTCTTTATCGTGATCGTGCAGTGAATTTGATTTTCACTTTTTGTCGATCTGTAGCTTTATAATCGGGCAATGAGTGTTTCAGATTAATGCGTCTTGAGAATTTGTAGAAGATCTAAACAATTTTTATTCAAAAGAAAATGCAGATATATACATGTGGGAGTTTTATCCCTCTAAGTCGGGCAATTTGTAGGCATTGGCTCAGCACCTCATTAAAAAACTTTTTCAGGAAAAAGAGTGCGCCTTATCCTAAGATCCTTTATCACCCCTAACTATAGTACCTTTTTAGGTTGCAGGCGTGCCATGACCTAGGAAGCTCTCGCCCTTCGAGTTTGGACATTCTGTAGTAGCCCTTTCCAAGTATTTCTATGACTCAGTAGGGTCCTTTCTAGTTTGCTGCCAGCTTTCCTTCTCCAGGTCGAGTTGTTCTGATATCATTTCGGATTAGGATGAGGTCGTTCTCGGCAAAACTTCGCGGCACTACCTTTTGATTGTATCCCGAAGCCATTCGACGTTTCAATGCCTCTTCCCTGATCCAAGCTCTTTCTTGGATTTCTGGAAGTAGGTCGAGTTCTTCCCTTTGAAGTTGGGAGTTGGCTTATTCATTATAGTGGATTACTCTGGGTGACCTTTCTTCAATCTCCACTGGGATCATTGACTCCATTCCATAAGCTAATCGGAAAGGTGATTCATTTGTGTCGGAATGTGGCGTTATTCGGTATGCCCATAGGACTTGCGGGAGCTCTTCAGCCCAGGCTCCCTTTGCGTCCTGTAATCTCTGCTTTAGCCCGGCCAATATGACTTTGTTGGCAGCTTCGGCTTGTCCATTGGCTTAGGGATGTTCTACAGAAGTGAATTGGTGTTTTATGTTCAAGTCGGCCACTAACTTTCTGAAGCCTGTATCTGTGAATTGGGTGCCATTGTCTGTGGTGATGGAGTATGGAACCCCGAACCTTGGGAAAATGTTTCTATATAGGAATTTTTGACTTCTTTGAGCAATGGCGTTAGCTAGAGGTTCTGCCTCGATCCATTTTGTGAAGTAGTCCACCCCTACTATGAGGAATTTGACTTGTCCTGATCCCTGAGGGAAAGGTCCGAGAAGGTCAAGTCCCCATTTTGCGAATGGCCAGGGCGAGGTTACGCTAATGAGCTCCTCTGGTGGGGCGATGTGAAAGTTGGCATGTTTCTGACATGGTGGGCATGTCTTTATGAACTCTGTGGCTTCCTTTTGTAGAGTTGGCCAATAAAATCCTGCCCGGAGTACTTTTTTGGTAAGTGCTTGTGCTTCGAGATGATTGCCATAGATGCCACTGTGTTCTTCTTCTAAAACTTCCTTTGTGTTGGAAGTCGGCACACATTTTAACAATGGTATTGAAATCCCTCTTTTATATAGAGTATTGTTTATGATAGTGTAGTATTGTGCCTCCCGTTTTAACCTCTTTGCCTCCTTTTCATCTGTGGGGAGTACTTCTGTTTTGAGGTAGTTAATTATGGGAGTCATCCATCCTTGATCCAGACCTGTTATGGTTAGGATTTTTTCTTCTTCTGAAATTGACGGGTTCTGCAGCATTTCTTGGATGAGGCTTCTATTGTTGCACCTGGTTTGGTGCTGGCTAGCTTTGAAAGTGCATCGGCTCGAGCATTCTGTTCTCGGGGTATGTGGCAGACCTCATATTCCCTGAGTTGTCCAAGATATTCCCTGGTTTTGTCCAGGTACTTTTTCATGGTGGGATCTTTGGCTTGGTAGCTCCCCGTTATTTGTGAAGTGACTACTTGTGAGTCGCTGAAGATGATAAGCTTTTGAGCTCCAACCTCCCTAGCCAGCTTCAAACCAGCTAGTAGCGCCTCATACTCAATTTGGTTGTTTGAGGCAGGGAACCCGAATTTGAGGGAAAGTTCAATTTGGGTTCCCTGATCGCTTTCAATTATCACACCCGCGCCGCTTCCAGTTTTGTTTGAGGAACCGTCTACATAGAGATTCCATTATATAGGAATTTCCAGGGTGTTTGTAAATTCTGCAATGAAGTCCGCAAAATTTTGGGATTTGATGGCTGTCCGAGCTTCATATTGAAGGTCGAATTCAGACAACTCGACTACCCATTGTAAGATTCTTCCTGCTAAATCTGTTTTTTGCAAAATGCCTTTTATTGGCTGATTGGTCCGAACCCTGATGCTGTGGGCTTGGAAATATGGACAAAGTCATCAAGATGTTAAGATGAGAGCATAGGAAAATTTTTCTATTTTTTGGTAGTTCAGCTCGGATCCTTGTAGTGCCTTGCTAATGAAGTATACAGGTTGTTGCCCACTATCGCTTTCTTGGACCAATGCTGAGGCTATTGCCCGACTTCCTACTGCGAGGTATAATACGAGGGGTTCTCCTTCCCGTGGCCGAGTTAAGATAAAAGGTTGTCCCAGGAACTTTTTGAAATCTTGGAAGGCTTGTTCACACTCTGTTGTCCATTCGAACCTTTTTTCCTTCCTTAGAGTAGCATAGAAGGGAAGAGATCTTATCGCTGATCCCGCTAGAAATCTGGACAAGGCTGCCAATCTTCCATTGAGCTGTTGTACCTCTTTGACGCAAGTTGGGCTTTTCATATCGAGTATGGCCTGGCATTTATCTGGATTTGCCTCGATTCCTCTTTGTGTGAGCATAAAACCCAAGAATTTGCCAGCTTCTACTGTGAAGGTGCATTTTACAGGATTAAGTCGCATGCCATGCCTTCTTATAGTGTCGAATACTTAAGTGAAGTCGGATAGTAACGTCTCTTCACTTTGTGTTCTTATTAACATGTCGTCCATATAGACTTCCATGATTTTTCCGATGTGATCCGTAAAGACCTTATTCATCAATCTCTGGTAAGTAGCTCCTGCATTTTTAAGTCCAAAAGGCATGACGATATAGCAGTAGTTTGCTTTTGGGATTAAGAATGAAGTTTTTTCTTGGTCGGGTGGGTACATCGGGATTTGATTGTATCCCGAATATGCATCCATAAACGAGAGGTATTTATATCCGGAGGAGGCATCCACTAGAGCGTCGATACTTGGGAGTGGATAAGGATCTTTTGGACAGGCTTTGTTGAGATCAGTGTAGTCGGTGCGCATCCGCCACTTCCCATTTGATTTTTTCACCAAGACGACGTTAGATAGCCTTAGTGGGTACTTGACTTCTCTTATGAATCCTGCCTCCAGTAGAGCTTGTACCTGCTCTTCCACAGCTTGGGATCGTTTTGGTCCGAGCTTTCTACGTCTCTGTTGTACTGGCTGAGATCCTGGGTAGACTGCTAGCTTGTGGCACATCAACTTGGAGTCTATGCCTGGCATGTCTGTAGCCTTCCATGCAAAGAGGTCGACGTTATCTCGTAAGAATTGTACGAGTGCTTCTTTTGTGTCTCCTTTTAGGATTGTTTTGATATTAGTTGTTTTGTCCGGGATATCTCCGATCTGGACTTTTTCAACTTCGCCTTTGGGTTGTGGGCGGAGTTCTTCCCGCCTCTGAATTCCACCGAGTTTGATGGTGTGGAATTCTTCTCCTCTGCCTCTGAGGTTTAGACTTTCGTTGTAACAGCGGCGCGCTGTCTTCTGGTCTGCTTTTATTGTAGCTATCCCTTCTGCAGTTGGGAACTTCATGCATAGATGTGGAGTCGAGACTACTGTGCCGAGCTGACTTAAGGTTGTCCGACCTATTAAGGCATTGTAGGCTGAACTCACGTCGACCACGATGTAGTCTATTTTGAGTGTTCTTGATTGGTTTCATTTTCTGAAAGTCGTGTGTAGTGAGATGTATCCAAGTGGCTGAACTGGAGTGCCTCCCAGTCCGAACAGGCTGTTCGGATATACTCTGAGTTCTTTTTCTTCCAGGCCGAGTTTGTCGAAGGCAGTTTTGAACAAGATGTCGGCGGAGCTTCCTTGGTCTACCAGTGTGCGGTGGAGATTTGCGTTTGCTAGTATAATAGTGATGACCATGGGATCGTCGTGTCCTGAGATGATGCCGGATGCATCCTCTTTGGTAAAAGTGATTGTGGGGATGTCGGGTGCTTCCTCTTTTCCCTCGACATGATATACTTCTTTAAGATATCTTTTGCGAGATGATTTGGAGATTCCTTGGTGCACGAAATTGTAAATCACACTTTTTACAACTCCGCACAACTAACCAGCAAGTGCACTGGGTCGTCCAAGTAATACCTTACGTGAGTAAGGGTCGATCCCACAAAGATTGTTGACTTGAAGCAAGCTATTGTTATTTTGTAATTCTTAGTCAGGAAATTAATAATAAAAATGATTGGGTTTATGTGAAGTAATTAACAGAAAATAAATAATACTTGTTATGTAGTAATGGAGAACAGATTGAGGTTTTGGAGATGCTCTGTCTTCTGAATCTCTGCTTTCCTACCATCTTCTTCTTCACGCACGCAAGGCTCCTTCCATGGCAAACTGTATGTTGGTGGATCACCATTGTCAATGGCTACCATCCGTCCTCTCAATGAAAAAGGTCCATATTCATGGCTAATCATCTGTTGGTTCTCACTTGTGTTGGAATAAGATCCATTGATCCTTTTGCGCCTGTCACTACGCCCAATACTTGTGAGTTTGAAGCTCGTCACAGTCATCCCTTCCTAGATCCTACTCAAAATACCACAGACAAGGTTTAGACATTCCGGATCTCAGGAATGCTACCAATTGATTCTAACTTTTACCACGAAGACTCTGGATTCATGGATTTGAATGCTCTGTTGTCAGAAGAGGCAAACAAACTCATGAACCCAAGACCCAAGAGATATGCACTCAAGCTATTATAGATAGAACGTAAGTGGTTTTCAGGAACGCGTTCATAGGTTGAGAATGATGATGAGTATCACGGATCATCACATTCATCACGGTTAAGTACGAGTGAATACCTTAGAACAGAAACAAGCGTGTTTGAATAGAAAACAGAAGTAATTGCATTAATTCATCGAGACACAGCAGAGCTCCTCACCCCCAATCATGGAGTTTAGAGACTCATACTCTAAAGGTACAATGTAAAACATGAAAATGTCACGAGATTCAAAATAAATCTCTAAAAGTAGTTTTTATACAGGAATTGAGTAAACTAAGATAGATAGTGCAGAAAACCACCTCCGGGGCCCACTTGGTGTGTGTTTGGGCTGAGCATTGAAGCTTCCATGTGTAGAGACTTTATTTGGAGTTAAATGCCAGGTTGTAGCCTGTTTCTGGCGTTTAACTCTGGTTTGCAACTTGTTTCTGGCGTTTAACGCCAGAATAGGGTAAAGACTTGGCGTTAAACGCCAATTTACATCGTCAAAAATTGGGCAAAGTATGGACTATTATATATTGCTGGAAAGCCCTAAATGTCTACTTTCCAACGCAATTGAGAGCGCGCCAATTGGGATTAGCTCCAAAAAATCCATTTCAAGTGCAGAGAGGTCAGAATCCAACAGCATCTGCAGTCCTTTTTCAGCCTCTGAATCAGATTTTTGCTCAGGTCCCTCAATTTCAGCCAGAAAATACTTGAAATCATAGAAAAACACACAAACTCATAGTAAAGTCCAGAAATGTGATTTTTACATAAAAACTAAAAAAAATACTAAAAAGTACCTAGATCCTACTAAAAACTATATGAAAATACCCCCAAAAAACGTATAAAATATCCGCTCATCACAACACCAAACTTAAACTGTTGCTTGTCCTCAAGCAACTAGATAAATAAAACAGGATAGAAAGAAAATCAAGAGGCAATAACATCTCAGAAGTTCATATGAAGCTCAAATTCTCATTAGATGAGCGAGGCTAGCAGCTTTTTGCTTCTGAACAGTTTTGGCACCTCCATTTATCCTTTGATGTTCAGAATGATTGGCATCTATTGGAACTCAGAATTCAGATAGTGTTATTGATTCTCCTAGTTTAGTATGTTGATTCTTGAACACAGCTATTTTATGAGTCTTGGCCATGGCCCTAAGCACTTTGTTTTCCAGTATTACCATCGGATACATAAATGCCACAGACACATAACTGGGTGAACCTTTCCAGATTGTGACTTAGCTTTGTTAAAATCCCCAGTTAGAGGTGTCCAGAGTTCTTAAGCATACTCTTTTTGCTTTGGATCACGACTTTAACTGCTCAGTCTCAAGCTTTTCACTTGACACCTTTACACCACAAGCACATGGTTAGGGACAGCTTGGTTTGGCCGCTTAGGGCAAGATTTTATTCCTTTAGGCCCTCCTATCCATTAATGCTCAAAGCCTTGGATCGGTTTTACCCTTGCCTTTTGGTTTAAAGGGTTACTAACTTTTTCTGCTTGCTTTTTCTTTTTCTTTTATTTTCGCCATTTTTTTTCGCAAGCTTTGTTCTTCACTGCTTTTTCTTGCTTCAAGAATCAATTTCATGATTTTTCAGATTATCAATAATATTTCTTTTTTTCATCATTCTTCAAGAGCCAACAATTTTAACATTCATAAACAACAAATTCAAAAGATTTATGCACTGTTCAAGCATTCATTCAGAAAACAAAAAGTATTTCCACCACATATAAATAATTTGAATTTTTCTTATTAAGAACTCGAAAATAAAATTGCTTCCTCATTCTAAAAATCTGCTATTTTATTCATGCTTAATGATGATAAGAAAGATAAATTATAACTTATTTGGGGCATAAAAAAAAATATAAAGATACTAATTAATACTACTCATATAACTTCTAAGGTAGATTTCTAATAGTAAAAGTTATCACAGAGTTAAGACTAAGATTAGGACTCAACAACCTTTATCTTGGGAGATGGATGCTCCTTTAATCTGTGGGGTGCTTGGCCCTTCAAGAGACAGCTTATGGCGATTCAACTCCTGTAGCTCACGTCCTTGCTCCTCTTGTTCCTTCAGCAGTTTGCAGAGCATGCTATTTTGAACTTGCTGTTCTTCTTTCAGTTGATCCATAGCTTCTTGCAACTTGGTGACAGATGCTTCTAGGTGAGTCCAGTAGTCAATCTGAGGGATTTCTGGGAGGAACTCCTGTGCCCTCCTTTTGATGGAGCTATCCTGTACTTGTTGTCCTTCCATTAACTTTTTGGTGATTGGTTGCTCGCCTGAGATATACTCATCCACTCCCATCTTCACCCCAACATCTTTACATAGTAGAGAGATTAGGTTTGGATAAGCCAATTTGGCGTCAGTGGAGTTCTTGTTTGCAATTGTGTAGAGCTCACAAGAAATTAGATGATGAATCTCCACTTCGTTTCCCAGCATAATGCAGTAGATTATCACTGCTCTTTTGACAGTGACTTCAGAGCGATTGCTAGTGGGCAGTATAGAATGCCCAATGAAGTCCAGCCAGCCCCTAGCAATTGGTTTAAGATCTCCTTTCTTGAGTTGATTTGGAACACCCTTTGTATTGGTTATCCATTTGGTTCCAGGGATGCATATGTCCTCTAGAACTTGGTCTAAGCGCTTATCAAATCTCACCATTCTCCTATTAAAGGATTCTGGATCATCTTGTAGTTGAGGCAGCTTGAAGACCTCTCTTATTTTGTCCTGGTGGAAGTACATAATCTTCCCTCTAACGAAGGTTTGAAAGGTATAGAAGGCGGCTCCAGTTAATCTCTGCTTATCTGTTTGCCACAGATTTGCGTAGAATTCCTGAACCAAGTTTCTACCCACCATTGTCTCAGGATTAGCCAGAATTTCCCAGCCTCTTTTTCGAATCTGCTCTTGGATCTTTGGATATTCATCTTCTTTCAGATCGAATTTAACTTTCAAGATCGCTGATCTTAGAACCATTATTTTGTAGTAATGGTCTACATGTTCTTTCGTTAAGAATCTCTCTTGATTCCAAAGTGGTTTTGGAATATTCTCTTTCTTGTCTCTTGAAGTGGTTTGTTTTTGTTCATACCCTGGGTCAAGCTGTCCGACCCGGGATGTTTAGCGACAAGCCGACCGACCTCTTCAGGTCAGACTATCTGACCTCTTCTCAAAGAGCTCGGCCAATGACCAACCTCTTCACAAAGAGCTCGGACAAAACGCCACAGAGGCCCAAGTAGGCCCAAACGAAGGAACACAGCCCAATCTAAAGGCAGCTAAAGCCTAGAAAGATAAAGGCGGTTCCCCAGAAGATAAGATGACCTCATTCAAAGATAAGATAAGATAAGATAAGATAAGATAACTATCTTATCTCCAGAAAGGTCACTTTACAACTACTATAAATACACTGGAGCACCCAGGTATAACCCATACTCTGATTCTACTAAAAACCTGTTTAATACCCATGCTAACTTAAGCATCGGAGTCTCTTGCAGGTACCCCCCACCCTCCGGTGACGAAGGATCAGCAGTGCAGCCAAGTTCCAAAAGTCGGACACGATAGCTCCGGCCGCCACCCACCAGCCAGACACGTCATCTCCGACCAATACAGAAGATCTCGTCCGAGATCGACCTACAGTTTCAGGTAACCCTCGGAACATTGGCGTCATTGTCGGGGAACCTGGAAGTCATCCCATCACCATGGCAGACAACCACGACAACGATCACAACTCTGGTTTGGTAGACAGAATGCCAAACAAAGACACGGACACCACCTCCAAAGACACACCTCAAAACGGGGAAGATAAGCAACCCCCAAACAAAGAAATTTTGGAAGCTATCCGTAAGCAACAGAATCGCCTTAAACAGCTGAAACAAGAAGCTGAGAGAAACCTCCGAAGAGAAACTAGGCGACGACGAGAGCTAGAGGACAAGCTCCTAAAGCTCGAGGCTGATCTCAAAGCCAAAACCATTCAACCCAGTCACGATGACGACTCCCACAAGGACACTGATCCCTTCACCAAGGAGATCATGAAAGCTAAAGTCCCAAAGGACTTCCAAGCTCCCGACATGACCCCGTACGATGGCACATCGGATCCAAGCCATCACCTCAGCAAATTCAGAAGCAAAATGTATCTCATTAACGCCTCGGACGCCATTCGAGGCAAAGCCTTCCCAACTACCCTAACAAAGACAGCAATAAAGTGGTTCGACAGTTTGCCTCCAAGATCCATCACAAGTTTTGACGACCTTGCTAAAAAATTCCTCGCCAGGTTCTCCTTCCAGAAGGATAAAACCAAACACTCCCTGAGCTTACTAAGGATCAAGCAAGGAGATCGAGAAAGTCTTTGCAACTACATGGAAAGATTTAACAAAGCGTTCCTGGACATACAAAGTCTACCAATAGAAGCAGCTATCATGAGTCTCATCAATGGCCTACGAGAAGGACCTTTTAGCCACTCAATATCCAAGAAGCACCCAACATCTCTGAACAAAGTACAGGAAAGGACAGAGAAATACATCAACATGGAGGAGAACTCTCGACTAGGAGAGAGCTCAAAAACCAAATTCTCCTAACCCACCATGGGACAAGGATAAAGAGTCCAAGTAAAAGGAGATCAACCCAGTGGGAAGCCTAGAAAATACCACAATTACACCCCTCTTCGGGTGTCTCTTGTGGATGTTTACCAAGAAATATGCAACACTGAGCAGATCCCACCACCTCGCCCAATCAAAAACGAAAGAGGTCGGACGAGTTGAAGGTCCACCTCACACCAAAGAGGTCGGACAAGTTGAAGGTCTACCTCACAACAAAGAGGTCGGACGAGTTGAAGGTCCACCTCACACCAAAGAGGTCGGATGAGTTGAAGGTCCACCTCACACCGAAGAGGTCAGACGAGTTGAAGGTCCACCTCACAACAAAGAGGCCGGACGAGTTGAAGGCCCACATCAAAACAAAGAGGTCGGATGAGTGGAACATCCACCTCACACCCAAGAGGTCGGGAGAGTTGAACGTCCACCTCACACCGAAGAGGTCGAACGAGTTGAACGTCCACCTCACACCCCTGAGAGACATATTCATATGATAAATGGAGGATTCGCAAGAGGAGGCATCTCTAAATCATCTCGCAAAAGACATCTCAAAGAGGTATATTAAGGAAGGGAGAGAGGTTTGAATAGGACAATGGAGTGCGAACAAGCCTTACGAGATTTCAAAAATTCTTGGGGCAACCATCCATTCTTACCCGACAACGGAAAAGTGAATAACTCATATTATACCTCGCAGTGAAAAGTCGGGCAATAGCCTCAGCACTAGTCAGAGAAGATGAAAGTGGGCAACAACCCGTCTTCTTCATCCGTAAAGCTCTACAAAGGGCCAAACTAAACTATCAAAAGATAGAAAAAGTTCGCAAATGCCCTCATACTCACTTCTCGACGACTCCACCCATACTTTCAAGCTCACACTATCAGAGTGCGAACCAACCAGCCCATAAAAGGCATCCTATAGAAAACAAACTTAGCTGGAAGAATCGGGAGACCCTGGACCAAACCAGAGAACATCTCGGACAATTCAGGGGACCCTGGACAAAAACAGAAAATAGCTCGGACAAATCGGGAAAAATAAAGACACATAGAATGCCCGAGCTGATGCATTTTCAAAACCAGCCAGCACCAACAACTCGGACAAAATCGAGAAAAATGAAGTCCGACACATAGAATGCCCGAGCTGATGCATTTTCAAAACTAGCCAACACCAAACTAGGGGGCAATAACAGAAGCCTCATCCAGGCTACATTACAAGACCACAATAAGTCGATCTCGAAGGTGGTATAAGGAATGTACTCAGGGTCAGCCACAGTAACACGCTTTAAAACTATGAAATCCAGCCAATCAGACATGCTGTCCGGGATCTTAATAGACATCTCAAAGACATAGGTTGACTATGGGGTTACTACCAAACAACTCGGGCAAATAAGAAAACAACTCGGACAATAATAGCAAAATATCAAGTGACAGACGTGGCAGTAAAAGGGAAACCCCATGACTCACACGAAAGTTCAGGGGCACCCTTTGGAGGCAACAACAGGGCAAGAACACAGAGAAAAGAAGTCGACAATCTAAACCCAAATAGTCCGAACACCTCTCAAACAAAAAGTCAAAACAAAAGCTAAGACTTTTGTACAAAAGGAGTCAGGCAACGATAAAAGAAAAGTCACAACAAACGATTAAAGATGCAAACTTTTTGCAGAAAGAACCAAAGTTCTTCAGAGAAAAAACCCAAATACAAAGTCAAAGCTTTACATCAAAAGCATGCCAACTTCCCTATAGCCCCACCAGAAGAGCTCCCACAAGTCCTCTGGGCATATCGGACAACTCCACACTTCACCACGAAGGAATCACCTTTCTAATTAGCTTATGAAATGGAGGCAATGATCCCAATAGAGATCGAAGAAGGATCCCCCAGAATGATCCTCTAAAATGAAGAGGTCAACTTCCAAATCCAAAGGGAAGAACTCGACCTACTTCCAGAAGTCCGAGAAAGAGCTCGGATTAGGGAGAAAGCGTTAAAACGTCAAATGGCCTCAAGATACAATCGGAAGGTAATCTAGCAACAATGATCTCATCCTAATCTGAAATGATATCAGAACAACTCGACCTGGAGAAGGAAAGCTGGCAGCAAACTAGAAAGAACCCTACCGAGTCATAGAAGTACTTGGGAAAGGCTACTATAGACTGTCCGAACTCGAGGGGCGAAAGCTACCAAGGTCATGGCATGCCTGCAATCTAAAAAGGGCGCTAGGCCGAGATCCAAAAAGATTTCCCGACCTAGAAAGGTAAGTACTAACATGTACACACTCTTGTCTTCATTTTATTGTTTAAAAGATTGCAGATTCCCTAAAAAGTTTCCTACCAAGACGCCCGACTACGGCAGGTCGGCAAGGTGAACACCAAATTCACCGCCCGATCACGACAAAGTCGGCAAGATGAAAACCAAATTCATCATCCGATTACAAAGCGACAAGTCGGCAAGGTGAAAACCAACTTCACCGCCCGACCAAGGTGAAACACCAAATTCACCGCCCGATCACGACAAAGTCGGCAAGATGAAAACCAAATTCATCGTCCGATTACAAAGCGACAAGTCGGTAAGGTGAAAACTAACATCACCGCCCGACCACGATGAAAACCGAATTCATCGTTTGATTTCGACAAAGGTCGACAAAGTGAAAACAAAATTCACTGCTATACCAAGACGCATTAATCTGAAACGCAAATTTTACTGCCGGATCACGACAAGGTCGGTGGGGGTGGAAACCAAATTCACCACCCGATCACGATAAAAGTCAGCAAAGATAAAACCAGAATTCATCGTCCAATTTCGACAAGGTCGGCAAAAAAAGTGAAAGCGAAATTCATCGCCCGATTATAAAGCAACAGATTGGCAGAAAGTGAAAAACAAATTCACTGCACGATTACGATAAAGACCAACAGAGATGAAAACCAAATTCATCTAAAGGTCGACCAAACGAGGATTGATCCCAACTTCTACAAATCGACAAAGATAAAAACGGAATAATGCAACAATTTATCGAAAGTGATCCGGAGAAAGGACCTGACGAGGTCTTAATGGATTGCTAAAATAATAACTTAAAGACTGGCCGACGTTAAGAAGTCAGACCAAGTCAACCCAAGTTATAAGTAAACCCTGGAAAGAGGTCTGGCCAACCCTATAAAAGAGGATTACTTTAACATAGAAGGGCTCGACATGACGAAATTGGCCCAAAACATAAAGTTATAGAAGTAATCTCTGAAAGAGACCTGAATAAGGTCCAAGAAAGAGGATTACAAAAATAACTTAGAAGGACCCGACGAGAAGAAGTCAGACCAACGAAAGCTACAGCTTAGACTGACAAGAAGAAGTCGGACCAACAAAAGCTACAGCTTAGACCGACGAGAAGAAGTCAGACCAACGAAAGCTATAGCTTGGACCGACAAGAAGAAGTCGGACCAACGAAAGCTACAACTTGGACCGACAAGAGAAGTCGGACCAACGAAAGCTAAAGAAGGATCGACAAGAAGAAGTCGGACTAATGAAAAATGTGCGCTAAAAGGGACATAGCTTTGCCCAAAAAGCCACGGCTCCACGACAAGGCTATCGAAATTGTTCAGACCAACTAAAAAGGTTCTACCAAAGAACACTAAAAAGTTGTCGGACAAGTTAGCCCCAAAGGACCACCTCGACCAAGCAGAAAGTAGACAAAACAAAAAGAGGTCGGACAGCAAAATGCCAACACTCTATAAATATCTCACAAAGGCCAAGGAAAGGTCAAAAGACCAAAGCCAGAAGTGCTTCGCTGAAAAGTACAAAGTCTTGAAAAAAGACACTACTTAAAAAGAAAAAAGCACGGCCTCAAAGAGGGCGCTAAAATGTCATCCAAACAAACTATAAAAAGGTTCCTTATCGGAACACTACCTAAAAAGTTGTTGGATTATGACTAAAAAGCCCGATCAGTGAAGACAAACAAGTCAGAAGAAAGTTGAAAAGACCTCTCAACAAACTAAAAAAGGCGATACCAGACTCGCACAAAGGAGAAACTACTCAAGATCGACCAAAGTCAGGATGCTTGAGCACGACTTCCTCAAAGAGATCGAAGCTCTGAAAGCACGATCTCACGGAAAGGTCCGAACTCAAGCAGGGGCAAAGTCGTACAGGTCGACGTCAGCTAAGAAGAGGCGCAAGTACGATCTCAAAAAAGAACAGGCCAAAAGGTTGAGAAACAACTTAAGGCTCAAATGTGCTTAGCTAAAAGGGATACAACTCCACTCAAAGAAGGCACAATCTCAAACAGGGCTACGTACGTCATCCGAGACTAAAAAAGTTCAATATAAAGAACACTAAAAAGTCATTGGACAAGTCACTAAAAGCCCGGATATCAAGCCGCAAGGATAACTTCGCCAAAGCAGAGGGTTGTCAACACAAAAGCAAGGCGTAATCCAGAAGGCAAGGGTAGAAAACCCACACTACCACTCAAAAGAGGACGGACTGTGAAGTACCAAACCTCTAGAAAATCTGCAAAAGATTGCAAAGCAATGAAGAAACAAGCCAGACAGATGCTTGAGCACGACTTCCAAAGAGATCAAAGCTCTGAAAAGCACAATCTCACGGAAAGATCGAACTCAAGTAGGGGCACTGTTCATATCCTGGGTCAAGCTGTCCGACCCAAGATGTTTAGCGACAAGCCAACCGACCTCTTCTCAAAGAGCTCAGCCAATGACCGACCTCTTCACAAAGAGCTCAGACAAAACGCCACAGAGGCCCAAGTAGGCCCAAACGAAGGAACACAGCCCAATCTAAAGGCAGCTAAAGCCTAGAAAGATAAAGGCGGTTCCCCAGAAGATAAGATGACCTCATTCAAAGATAAGATAAGATAAGATAAGATAAGATAAGATAAGATAAGATAACTATCTTATCTCCAGAAAGGTCACTTTACAACTACTATAAATACACTGGAGCACCCAGGTATAACCCATACTCTGATTCTACTAAAAACCTGTTTAATACCCATGCTCACTTAAGCATCGGAGTCTCTTGCAGGTACCCCCCACCCTCCGGTGACGAAGGATCAGCAGTGCAGCCAAGTCCCACAAGTCGGACATGACAGCTCCGGCCGCCACCCACCTGCCGAATACGTCATCTCCGACCAATACAGAAGATCTCGTCCGAGATCGACCTACAGTTTCAGGTAACCCTCGGAACAGTTTTCCTTTAGGAGCCATGATATTAGTGAATCTTAGCTCAGGGATCACGAAAAGCACACCAAACTTAGAGGTTTGCTTGTCCTCAAGCAAAAGAAAGGAAATAAGAGGAATAGAAGGAGGGACAAATTCAAATGGTGGAGGAGAGGGGAAGGCCGAGTGTGAATTTATAAGGGTGGGAGTGGGTTTGAAAATTTTGAAAAAGATATGATAGAAGATATGATTTGTAAAAGATAAATATGATATGAAGAATATAAAATTTTAAAATTGAAAAGATATGATGGATTTGAAAAAGATAAATCTGAATTTTGAAAAGATAATAGGATAAGTAGAAAAGATATGAGAAGAAATTAAAAAGATAGATGAGTTTTGAAAAAGATTTGAAGAGAAATTGAAGAAGATTTGAAAAAGATTTTTAGGATTAGAAAAAAATTTAAAAATTTTGTGAGATAGAAATTGAAAGATGATGTAACATGTTTATGTAAGAAATTATGGATGAAATCATGAAAATTTGAAAAAAATTGAGTTGCATAACAAAACTTCCTCTCCTCCACAATCCTGGCGTTAAACGCCCAACTGCTGCTTGTTTTGGGCGTTTAACGCCCATCTGTAGCTTCTTTTGGGCGTTTAACGCCCAGCTGTAGCTTCTGGCTGGCGTTAAACGCCAGAAATCTTTTGTCACTGGGCATTTTTCTGAACGCCCAGGATGCTGCAAGTTTGGCATTAAACACCCAGAATGGCACCCATTCTGGCATTTAACGCCCAAAAAGGTATCTTTACTGGTGCTAAACGTCCAGTAGAAGCTTCTTTTGGGCGTTTAACGCCCAAATACACCTCCTACTGGCATTTTCTTGCCAGTGAGCTCCTTTTCCCTGTTTTGTGCTCTGAATCCTTCTGTAGCTCTGTGAACTTATTCAATTGATATTTTACCTTGAAGACTATTTATATTAAACTCGTATAATTATTATTTAAATAACGAATAAGCTTTTGCTAATGGCTGGGTTGCCTCCCAGCAAGCGCTTCTTTATTGTCTTTAGCTGGACCTTGCTGAGCTTTTAATCTAGCCTCAGCTTTGAGCATTCTTGCTCAACATTGCCTTCAAGATAATGCTTGATTCTCTGTCCATTAATAATGAACTTCTTATTAGAATCAATGTCTTGAAGCTCCACATAGCCATATGGTGACACACTTGTAATCACATATGGTCCTTTCCACCGGGATTTCAGTTTCCCGTGGAATAATCTGAGTCTAGAGTTGAACAGCAGAACCTTTTGTCCTGGTTCAAAGACTCTGGGAGATAGTTTCTTATCATGCCACCTTTTTGCTTTTTCTTTGTAAATCTTAGAATTTTTGAAAGCATAGAGTCTAAATTCCTCTAGATCATTTAGCTGGAGCAATCTTTTCTCTCCAGCTAACTTGGCAACAAGATTTAGGAATCTGGTTGCCCAGTAGGCCTTGTGTTCCAGTTCCACGGGCAAATGACAGGCCTTACCATACACAAGCTGGTATGGAGAGGTCCCTATAGGAGTCTTGAATGCTGTTCTGTATGCCCACAGAGCCTCATCCAAGCTTCTTGCCCAATCTCTTCTACGGGTAATTACAATCCGTTCTAGGATTCTTTTTAGTTTTCTATTAGAGACTTCAGCCTGTCCATTTGTCTGTGGATGATATGGAGTTGCTACTTTGTGGCTAATTCCATATTGGACCATAGCAGAGTAAAGCTGTTTATTGCAGAAGTGAGTGCCCCCATCACTGATTAGTGCTCTAGGGACACTAAACCTGCTGAAGATATGTTTCTGGAGGAACTTTAGCACTGTCTTAGTATCATTAGTGGGTGTTGCAATTGCCTCTACCCATTTAGATACATAGTCTACTGCCACCAGAATATATGTGTTTGAGTATGATGGTGGGAAAGGCCCTATGAAGTCAATACCCCATACATCAAACAACTCAATTTCCAAGATCCCTTGTTGAGGCATGGCATAACCATGAGGCAGATTACCAGCTCTTTGGCAACTGTCACAGTTACGTACAAACTCTCGGAAGTCTCTATAGAGAGTAGGCCAGTAGAAGCCACATTGGAGGACCTTGGTGGCTGTTCGCTCACCTCCGAAATGGCCTCCATATTATGACCCATGGCAATGCCATAAGATCTTCTGTGCCTCTTCCTTGGGCACACATCTATGAATTATTCCGCCTGCACATCTCTTAAAGAGATATGGTTCATCCCATAGGTAGTACTTTGCATCAGAAATCAATTTCTTTATTTGCTGCCTGCTGTACTCTTTGGGTATGAATCTTACAGCTTTATAGTTTGCAATGTCTGCAAACCATGGTGTTTCCTGAACGACAAATAGTTGCTCATCCGAAAATGTTTCAGAGATCTCAATAGAGGGGGAGGACGCCCCTTCTACTGGTTCTATCCGGGGCAGATGATCAGCCACTTGGTTTTCTGTCCCTTTTCTGTCTCTTATTTCTATATCAAACTCTTGCAGAAGCAACACCCATCTTATGAGCCTGGGTTTTGAATCCTGCTTTGTAAGTAGATATTTAAGAGCAGCATGGTCAGTATACACAATCACTTTTGATCCTACTAAGTATGATCTAAACTTGTCAATGGCATAAACCACTGCAAGCAACTCTTTTTCTGTGGTTGTGTAATTTTTCTGTGCATCATTTAAAATATGGCTAGCGTAATAAATGACATGCAGAAGCTTGTTATGCCTCTATCCCAATACTGCACCAATGGCATGGTCACTGGCATCACACATTAGTTCGAATGGTAATGTCCAGTGTGGTGCAGAAATAACTGGTGCTGTGACCAGCTTAGCTTTCAGAGTTTCAAACGCTTGCAGACACTCTGTGTCAAACACAAATGGCATGTCAGCAGCTAGCAGATTGCTCAGAGGTTTTGCAATTTTTGAAAAATCCTTTATAAACCTCCTATAGAATCCTGCATGCCCTAGAAATATTCTGATTGCCTTAACATTGGCAGGTAGTGGTGATTTTTCAATTACTTCCACTTTAACTTGATCCACCTCTATTCCCTTGTTTGAAAATTTATGTCCAAGGACAATTCCTTCAATCACCATAAAGTGACATTTTTTTCAGTTTAAAACTAGGTTGGTCTCTTGGCATCTTTTCAGAACAAGTGCTAAATGGTCAAGGCAGAAGCTGAATGAGTCTCCAAATACTGAAAAGTCATCCATGAAGACTTCCAGAAATTTCTCTACCATATCAGAGAAGATAGAATGCATGCACCTCTGAAAGGTTGCAGGTGCATTGCACAGACCAAAAGGCATCCTTCTGTAGGCAAACACTCCAGAAGGACATGTGAATGCTGTTTTCTCTTGGTCCTGAGGGTCTACTGTAATTTGGTTGTAACCTGAATAGCCATCCAAAAAGCAGTAATATTCATGACCTGCTAGTCTCTCTAGCATCTGGTCTATGAATGGTAAAGGAAAGTGATCCTTCCTGGTGGCTGTATTGAGCCTTCTGTAATCAATACACATCTGCCACCCTATAACTGTTCTTGTAGGAACCAGTTCATTCTTTTCATTATGAACCACTATCATGCCTCCCTTCTTGGGGACAACTTGGACAGGGCTCACCCAGGGACTATCAGAAATAGGATAAATAATCCCAGCCTCCAGTAACTTGGTGACCTCTTTCTGCACCACCTCCTTCATGGATGGATTTAGCCGCCTCTGTAGTTGAACCACTGGCTTAGCATCGTCTTCAAATAGGATCTTGTGCATGCATCTTGCTGGGCTAATGCCCTTAAGATCACTTATGGACCACTGGTGCACGAAATTTTGATCTCTGGTAATGGCTTATTAGGTCAGATACTCTGATCTAGTTTTACAGTCTGTCACAACTTCGATACAACTGACCAGCAAGTGCACTGGGTCGTCCAAGTAATACCTTACGTGAGTAAGGGTCGAATCCCACGGAGATTGTTGGATTGAAGCAATCTTATGATTATTTTGTAAATCTTAGTCAGGAAGTCAATTATGTTTATCAGTTGAATTGCAAATAAACAATAGAGCATGGATTAAAGATTACTTGTTATGCAGTAATGGAGAATATGTTGGAGTTTTGGAGATGCTTTGTCTTCTGAATCTCTGCTTTCCTCTGTCTTCTTGTTCACGCACGCACGTCCTCCTATGGCAAGCTGTGTGTTGGTGGATCACCGTTGTCAATGGCAACCTTCCATCCTTCCAGTGAAAACTACGCTCACGCGCTCTATCACAGCACGGCTAATCACCGGTTGGTTCTCGATCCGGTTGGAATAGGATTTACTATCCTTTTGCGTCTGTCACTAACGCCCAGCCCTCAAGAGTTTGAAGCTCATCACAGTCATTCAATCCTTGAATCCTACTCGGAATACCACAGACAAGGTTTAGACTTTCCGGATTCTCATGAATGCCGCCATCAGTTCTAGCTTATACCACGGAGATTCTGATTAAAGAATCTAAGAGATACTCATTCAATCGGATATAGAACGGAGGTGGTTGTCAGGCACACGTTCATGGTTTGAGGAAGGTGATGAATGTCACAGATCATCACCTCCATCACAGTTAAGCGCGAATGAACATCTTAGATAGGAACAAGCGTGTTTGAATGGAAAACAGAAATACTTGCATTAATTCATCGAGACACAGCAGAGCTCCTCACCCCCAACAATGAGGTTTAGAGACTCATGCCGTCAGAGAATACAAAGTTTAGATCTGAAATGTCATGAGATCCAAAATAAGTCTCTAAAAGTTGTTTAAATACTAAACTAGTAGCCTAGGGTTACAAAATTTGGATAAACTATGATGGATGATGCAGAGATCCACTTCTGGGGCCCACTTGGTGTGTGATGGGGCCCACTTGGTGTGTGCTGGGGCTGAGACTTAAGCAATTCACGTGCAGAGGCCATTTGTGGAGTTGAACGCCAGTTTTTATGCCAGTTTGGGCGTTCAACTCCAGCTTTTGATCCTTTTCTGGCGCTGGACGCCAGAATTGGGCGGAGAACTGGCGTTGAACGCCAGTTTACGTCGTCGATCCTTGTGTAAAGTATGGACTATTATATATTGCTGGAAAGCCCTAGATGTCTACTTTCCAATGCAATTGGAAGCATGCCATTTCGAGTTCTGTAGCTCCAGAAAATCCACTTTGAGTGCAGGGAGGTCAGAATCCAACAGCATCAGCAGTCCTTTTTCAGCCTGAATCAGATTTTTGCTCAGCTCCTTCAATTTCAGCCAGAAAAATATCTGAAATTACAGAAAAACACACAACTCATAGTAAAGTCCAGAAATATGAATTTTTCCTAAAAACTACTAGAAATAGACTAAAAACTAACTAAAACATACTCTAAACTATATGAAATTATCCCCAAAAAGCGTATAAAATATCCGCTCATCACAATACCAAACTTAAACTGTTGCTTGTCCTCAAGCAACTAGACAAATAAAATAGAAGACTAGTAGGTTGAGAAGCAATAATATCTCAGAGTTTTTTTTTTTTTGCATGAAGCTCAGATTCTAATTAGATGAGCGGGGTTAGTAGCTTTTTGCTTCCGAACAGTTTTGGCATCTCACTTTATCCATTGAAGCTCAGAGTGATTGGCATCTATAGGAACTTAGAATTCAGATAGTGTTATTGAGTATCCTATTTCAGTATGATGATTCTTGAACACAGCTATTTTATGAGTCTTGGCCGTGGCCCTAAGCACTTTGTTTTCCAGTATTACCACCGGATACATAAATGCCACAGACACTTAATTGGGTGAACCTTTTAGATTGTGACTCAGCTTTGCTAAAGTCCCCAATTAGAGGTGTCCAGAGTTCTTAAACACACTCTTCTTTTTGCTTTGGACCTTGACTTTAACCGCTCAGTCTCAAGTTTTCACTTGACACCTTCACGCCACAAGCACATGGTTAGGGACAGCTTGATTTAGCCGCTTAGGCCAGGATTTTATTCCTTTTTGGCCCTCCTATCCACTGATGCTCAAAGCCTTGGGATCCTTTTTATTACCCTTGCCTTTTGGTTTTAAGGGCTTTGGCTTTTTGCTCTTGCCTTTTGGTTTTAAGAGCTTTGGCTTTTTCTGCTTGCTTTCTCTTTTTTTTTTCTTTCTTTTTTTTTTTTCTGCAAGCTTTGTTCTTTGCTGCTTTTTCTTGCTTCAAGAATCATTTTTATGATTTTTCAGATTCTCAATAACATGTCTCATGTTCATCATTCTTTTAAGAGCCAACATATTTAACAGTCTTAAACAACAAATTCAAAAGATATATGCACTGTTCAAGCATTCATTCAGAAGACAGAAAGCATTGCCACCACATTTAACTAATTAGAATTTCTCTTATTAAAACTCGAAATTTTATTGCTTCTTATTCAAAAGATCTACTACTTTATTCATCTTTGCTGATGATGAGAAAAATAAACTATAGCTTAATTGGAGATAAAATCAAAATAGATACTAATTACTACTATATGACTCCTAAGGTAAAATTAAAATAAGAACAGTTATCACAGAGTTAAGGCTAAGATTAGAACTCAACAACCTTGAGGTTTGGGAAGTGGATGTTCCTCTAGTCTGTGAGGTGCTTGGTCCTTCAAGAGAGAATTTCTGGCGCTTCAGTTCCTTTAAATCACGCCCTTGCTCCTCTTAGAGTGGGTTATTTTCCTTTAGGGGCCATGATTTTAGTGATCACGGATAAGCACACCAAACTTAGAGCTTTGCTTGTCCTCAAGCAAAAGAAAAAGAAGGAGATGGGTAGAAGGAGAGCTCCTCCCCACCATCCTGGCGTTTGAACGCCCAAACACTGCCTGTTTTGGGCGTTCAACGCCCAAATGCTACTCTCCTGGGCGTTCAACGCCCAGTTGTTGCCCTTTTTCTGGCGTTGAACGCCAGATAGCTATCCTTACTGGCGTTCAGCGCCCACTGGATGCCCATTTTGGGCGCTGAACGCCCAAAATGGCCTTCACTGGCGTTTTCTTGCCAGTAAGCTCCCTATCTCTGTTTTGTGTGTAGATTCCTTCTGTAACCCTGTAAAATTATGCAAATGATTCTTTACCTTAGTGTCAGTGAACTTTATATAAACAAATAAAAATAAAAATAGGGCAAAATGCTTAGAGGATTGTTGCCCCATGGCTGGGTTGCCTCCCAGCAAGCGCTTCTTTATTGTCTTTAGCTGGACCTTGCTGAGCTTTTAATCTAGCTTCAGCCTTGAGCATTCTTGCTCAATGTTGCCCTCAAGATAATGCTTGATTCTCTGTCCATTGACAATGAACTTCTTATCAGAATCAATATCTTGAAGCTCCACATAACCATATGGTGATACACTTGTAATCACGTATGGTCCCCTCCACCGGGATTTCAGTTTCCCGGGGAATAGCCTGAGTCTAGAGTTAAACAACAGAACCTTCTGTCCTGGTTCAAAGATTCTAGATGACAGCTTTCTGTCATGCCATTTTTTTTATTTTTCTTTATAAAGCTTGGCATTTTCGAAGGCTGTGAATCTGAATTCCTCTAGCTCATTTAGCTGGAGCAATCGTTTTTCTCCTGCTAATTTGGCATCCAAGTTTAGGAATCTGGTTGCCCAGTAGGCCTTATGTTCCAGTTCCACGGGCAAGTGGCATGCCTTACCATACACGAGTTGGTATGGAGAGGTCCCTATAGGGGTCTTGAATGCTGTTCTGTAAGCCCACAGAGCATCATCCAAGCTCCTTGCCCAATCCTTTCTACGGGTATTTACTGTCCGTTCCAGGATTCTCTTTAATTCTCTGTTAGAGACTTCAGCTTGCCCGTTGGTTTGTGGATGATATGGAGTGGCCACTTTGTGGCAAATTCCATACCGACCCATGGCAGAGTAAAGCTGTTTATTGCAGAAGTGAGTGCCCCCATCACTGATTAACACTCTAGGGACACCAAACCTGCTAAAGATATGTTTCTGGAGGAACTTCAGCACTGTTTTAGTATCATTGGTGGGTGTGGCAATAGCCTCAACCCATTTTGATACATAGTCAACTGCCACCAGAATATAAGTGTTTGAGTATGATGGTGGGAAAGGTCCCATGAAGTCAATTTCCCATACATCAAACAACTCTATTTCCAAGATTCCTTGTTGAGGCATGGCGTAACCATGAGGCAGATTACCAGCTCTTTGGCAACTGTCACAATTACGTACAAACTCTCGGGAATCTTTATAGAGTGTGGGCCAATAGAAGCCACATTGGAGGACCTTGGTGGCTGTTCGCTCACCTCCGAAATGGCCTCCATATTGAGATCCATGGCAATGCCATAGGATTCTCTGTGCTTCCTCTCTGGGGACACACCTACGGATAATTCCGTCTGCACATCTCTTAAAGAGATAGGGCTCATCCCACAAGTAGTACTTTGCATCAGTAATTAGTTTCTTTTTTTGTATTCTATTGTACTCCTTGGGTATGAACCTTGCAGCTTTATAGTTTGCAATATCGGCAAACCATGGTGCTTCCTGAATGGCAAATAGATGCTCATCAGGGAACGTCTCAGAGATCTCAAGAAAGGGGAGGGACGTCCCTTCCACTGGCTCTATCCGGGACAGATGATCAGCTACTTGGTTCTCTGTCCCTTTTCTGTCTCTTATTTCTATATCAAACTCTTGCAGAAGCAATACCCATCTGATGAGCCTGGGTTTTGAATCCTGCTTTGTGAGTAGATACTTAAGAGCAGCATGGTCAGTGTACACAATCACCTTTGATCCTACTAAGTAGGATCTGAACTTGTCAATGGCGTAAACCACTGCAAGTAATTCCTTTTCTGTGGTTGTGTAATTTTTCTGGGCATCATTTAAAACGCGACTGGCATAATAAATGACATGCAGAAGCTTGTCATGCCTCTGTCCCAATACTGCACCAATGGCATGATCACTGGCATCACACATTAGCTCAAATGGTAATGTCTAGTCTGGTGCAGAAATGACTGGTGCTGTGACCAGCTTAGCTTTCAGCGTTTCAAACGCCTGCAGGCACTCTGTGTCAAACACAAATGGCGTGTCAGCAGCTAGCAGATTGCTTAGAGGTTTTGCGATTTTTGAAAAATCCTTTATAAACCTCCTATAGAATCCTGCATGCCCCAGAAAGCTTCTGATTGCCTTAACATTGGCAGGTGGTGGTAATTTTTCAATTACCTCTATTTTTGCTTGATCCACCTCTATTCCCTTGTTTGAGATTTTATGCCCAAGAACAATTCCTTCAGTCACCATGAAGTGACACTTTTCCCAGTTTAAAACTAGGTTGGTTTCTTTGCATCTTTTCAGAACAAGTTTTAGGTGATCAAGACAGGAGCTGAATGAGTCTCCATATACTGAGAAGTCATCCATGAAGACTTCCAGAAATTTTTCCACCATATCAGAGAAAATAGAGAGCATGCATCTCTAGAAGGTTGCAGGTGCATTGCATAGCCCAAAGGGCATCCTTCTATAAGCAAACACTCCGGATGGACATGTGAATGCTGTTTTCTCTTGATCCTGGGGATCTACTGCAATCTGGTTATAGCCTGAGTAGCCATCCAAAAAGCAGTAATAATCATGACCTGCTAGTCTCTCTAGCATCTGGTCTATGAATGGTAAAGGAAAATGATCCTTTCTGGTGGCTGTATTGAGCCTTCTGTAGTCAATACACATGCGCCACCCTATAACTGTTCTTGTCGGAACCATTTCATTTTTTTCATTATGAATCACTGTCATGCCTCCCTTTTTTGGGACGACTTGAACAGGGCTCACCCAGGGGCTGTCAGAAATAGGATAAATAATCCCAGCCTCCAGTAATTTGGTGACCTCTTTCTGCACCACTTCCTTCATGGCTGGATTTAGCCGCCTCTATGGTTGAACCACTGGTTTGGCATTATCCTCCAATAGGATTTTGTGCATGCATCTAGCTGGGCTTATGCCCGTAAGGTCACCTATGGACCACCCAAGAGCTGTCTTGTGTGTCCTTAGCACTTGAATAAGTGCTTCCTCTTCCTGTGAATTTAAAGCAGAGCTTATGATCACTGGAAAAGTGTCACCTTCTCCTAGAAATGCATATTTCAAGGATGGTGGCAGTGGCTTGAGCTCTGGTTTAGGAGGTTTTTCCTCTTTCAGAAGAAAGTTCAGAGGCTCTTTCATGTCCCCTGAATCCTCCAAATCAGGCTGAACATCTTTAAAGATGTCTTCCAACTCTGATTCGAGACTCTCAGCCATGTTGATCTCTTCTACCAAAGAGTCAATAAGGTCAACTTTCATGCAGTCTGTTGATGTGTCTGGATGCTGCATGGCTTTGACAGCGTTCAACTTGAACTCGTCATCGTTGACTCTCAGGGTTATTTCCCCCTGTTGGACGTCAATGAGGGATCGTCCAGTTGCTAGGAAGGGTCTTCCTAGAATGAGAGTAGCACTCTTGTGCTCCTCCATTTCCAGCACAACAAAGTCAGTGGGAAAGGCGAATGGCCCAACTCTGACAATCATGTCCTCAATCACGCCTGATGGGTATTTAGTGGAACCATCAGCAAGTTGGAGACATATCCGGGTTGGTTTAACTTCTTCAGTTAAGCCAAGCTTCCTGATAGTGGATGCAGGTATTAGGTTGATGCTTGCCCCAAGATCGCATAAAGCTGTCTTGGTGCAATCACCTTCCAATATGCATGGTATCAGAAAACTCCCAGGGTCTTTAAGCTTTTCAGGAAAGCTTTTCAGAATGATTGCACTGCATTCTTCAGTGAGGAGAACTCTTTCTGTTTCTCTCCACTCCTTTTTATGACTCAAGATCTCTTTCATGAACTTGGCATAAGAAGGTATTTGCTCAAGTGCCTCTGCAAAAGGAATCTTTATTTCAAGAGTCCTTAGATAATCTGCAAAGCGAGCAAATTGCTTATCCTGCTCCTCTTTCCGGAGTTTTTGAGGATAAGGTATCTTGGCTTTATATTCCTCAACCGTAGTGGTTAAAGAAGCCTTTTTAGAGGGGTTGTTATCAGCACTTGTGTGTGTGTCTGATCCCTCACTGGCAATTGAGTACCAGAGTCAGAAGCTGGAGTGACGTTAGACGCCAACTCACTGTCTGTTCCTGGTGCCTGAACGCCAGAAATGTGCCCATTTTGGGCGTTCAACGCTGGATTATGCCCCCTTTGGGCGTTCAACGCCAGATTCTTGCCCATTTCTGGCGTTGAACGCCAATCCTGCCTTGTTTCTGGCGCTGAACGCCAGTTTTGGGCATGGTCTGGGCGTTCAGCGCCAGCCTTCCACCCATTTTCTGGTGTTTTAGTGCCAGAATTATTTTTCCTTGGGCTCTTACTGTCCTCAGGGGAATATTTGGTGGGTCGCTCATCTCTTGAATTTTTGATGCCTTGAGGTGGGGTATTTAATGTTTTCCCACTTCTTAATTGAACTGCTTGGCATTCTTCTGCTATTTGCTTTGATAGTTGCTGCTTTGTTTGCTTAAACTGTTCGTCCATATGTATATTAGCTATCCTTGTTTCCTGTAACCTGTCTTTGAATTCAGCTAGCTGTTTTGTTAGAAAATCTAATTGCTGATTGAATTCGGCAGCTTGTTTTACAGTACTGAATTCAGCAGTTACTGTTTTAACCTCTTCATTCATGGAAGGGTTGCTGCTTAGATACAGATGCTGATTCCTGGCAATTGTATCAATGAGCTCTTGAGCTTCTTCAATTGTCTTTCTCATATGGATAGATCCACCAGCTGAGTAATCTAAAGACATCTGAGCTCCTTCTGCAAGCCCATGGTAGAAGATGTCTAACTGAACCCACTCTGAAAATATTTCAGAGGGGCATTTTCGTAGCATCTCTCTGTATCTCTCCCAGGCATCATAAAGGGATTCACTATCTCCTTGTTTAAAGCCTTGGATGTCCAGCCTTAGCTGTGTCATCCTTTTTGGAGGGAAATATTGATTCAGGAATTTTTTTGTCAGCTGTTTCCATGTTCTTATGCTGGCCTTAGGTTGGTTATTTAACCACCTCTTAGCTTGATCTTTTTCAGCAAATGGAAACAGTAATAGTCTGTAGACATCCTGATCTATTTCCTTATCATGTACTGTGTCAGCAATTTGTAAAAATTGTGCCAGAAACTCTGTAGGTTCTTCCTGTGGAAGACCGGAATACTGGCAACTTTGCTGTACCATGATAATGAGCTGAGGATTCAACTCAAAGCTACTAACTCCAATGGAGGGTATGCATATGCTACTCCCATATGAAGCAGTAGAGGGGTTAGAATATGACCCCAGAGTCCTCCTGGACTGTTCATTTCCACTTATGTCCATGATGGATATATGGATATAACTTGGATTGATTTATCTTTTTATTTATTTTATTTTATAAGAAATAAATACTTAAATAAAATAAAATAACTAAAAAGAATTTGAATTTTGAAAAAAAAAATTTTTTTTTCGTAAAAATAAAAATTAATTAGTTAATAAAAAAAAGAAGTTTTTGAAAAAGAGGGAAGATATTTTCGAAAATTAGAGAGAGGGAGAGTTAGTTAGGTGGTTTTGAAAAAGTTAAGGAACAAACAAAAAGTTAGTTAGTTAGTTGAAACAAATTTTGAAAAGATAAGAAGTTAGGAACTTAGAAGAGATATTTTGAAAAGATATTTATTTATTTTTTTTTTTTTGAATTTAGTGAGGAGAGAGAAAAACAATAAGATAGTACAAGATTTAAAATTTTTAGATCTAATGCTCCTTGTTTTCGAAAAATTTGGAGGGAAAACACCAAGGAACACCAAACTTAAAAATTTTAAGATCAAGACACAAGGAAAACTCAAGAACACTTTGAAGACTCACAAGAACACAAGAACATGAAGAAAGAACACCAAACTTAAAATTTTTAGAGAACCAAACCAAAATTTTCGAAAACCAAAGGGAAATCAACAAGAAAACACCAAACTTTAAGTTTGGCACAAAATTTAATAGAGAAAATATTATTTATGAAAAAGAAGGTTTTGAAAAGAATATAAAAGACTCTAACCCAATTACCAAGAACACAGATTAACGCTCTAGCCAAATGAGTTATGGGACCTTCAAAAATTTTAAGAAAGATTATTTTTGAAAACACCAAACTTAAAGTTTGGCACAGGATTTAATAGAAAAATTATTTTTGAAAAAGGTTTTTAAAAAATATGATAGCCAATTATCATGAACATAAGCACCACGTTCTAAATAACTGAGCTATAAATTTAAAGTGTTTTAACAAGGGATAAATACTAAAAGACTCTAAACCAAAAAAAGAAAGATTTTTCCTAATCTAAGCAACAGAATAATCCGTCAGTTGTTCAAACACGAACAATCCCCGGCAACGGCGCCAAAAACATGGTGCACAAAATTGTGATCTCTGGTAATGGCTTATTAGGTCAGATACTCTGATCTAGTTTTACAGTCTGTCACAACTTCGATACAACTGACCAGCAAGTGCACTGGGTCGTCCAAGTAATACCTTACGTGAGTAAGGGTCGAATCCCACGGAGATTGTTGGATTGAAGAAATCTTATGATTATTTTGTAAATCTTAGTCAGGAAGTCAATTATGTTTATCAGTTGAATTGCAAATAAACAATAGAGCATGGATTAAAGATTACTTGTTATGCAGTAATGGAGAATATGTTGGAGTTTTGGAGATGCTTTGTCTTCTGAATCTCTGCTTTCCTCTGTCTTCTTGTTCACGCACGCACGTCCTCCTATGGCAAGCTGTGTGTTGGTGGATCACCGTTGTCAATGGCTACCTTCCATCCTTCCAGTGAAAACTACGCTCACGCGCTCTGTCACAGCACGGCTAATCACCGGTTGGTTCTCGATCCGGTTGAAATAGGATTTACTATCCTTTTGCGTCTGTCACTAACGCCCAGCCCTCAGGAGTTTGAAGCTCGTCACAGTCATTCAATCCTTGAATCCTACTCGGAATACCACAGACAAGGTTTAGACTTTCCGGATTCTCATGAATGCCGCCATCAGTTCTAGCTTATACCACGGAGATTCTGATTAAGGAATCTAAGAGATACTCATTCAATCGGATATAGAACGGAGGTGGTTGTCAGGCACACGTTCATGGTTTGAGGAAGGTGATGAATGTCACAGATCATCACCTCCATCACAGTTAAGCGCGAATGAACATCTTAGATAGGAACAAATGTGTTTGATTGGAAAACAGAAATACTTGCATTAATTCATCGAGACACAGCAGAGCTCCTCACCCCCAACAATGAGGTTTAGAGACTCATGCCGTCAGAGAATACAAAGTTTAGATCTGAAATGTCATGAGATCCAAAATAAGTCTCTAAAAGTTGTTTAAATACTAAACTAGTAGCCTAGGGTTACAAAATTTGGATAAACTATGATGGATGATGCAGAGATCCACTTCTGGGGCCCACTTGGTGTGTGCTGGGGCTGAGACTTAAGCAATTCACGTGCAGAGGCCATTTGTGGAGTTGAACGCCAGTTTTTATGCCAGTTTGGGCGTTCAACTCCAGCTTTTGATCCTTTTCTGGCGCTGGACGCCAGAATTGGGCGGAGAACTGGCGTTGAACGCCAGTTTACATCGTCTATCCTTGTGCAAAGTATGGACTATTATATATTGCTGGAAAGCCCTAGATGTCTACTTTCCAATGCAATTGGAAGCATGCCATTTCGAGTTCTGTAGCTCCAGAAAATCCACTTTGAGTGCAGGGAGGTCAGAATCCAACAGCATCAGTAGTCCTTTTTCAGCCTGAATCAGATTTTTGCTCAGCTCCTTCAATTTCAGCCAGAAAAATACCTGAAATTACAGAAAAACACACAACTCATAGTAAAGTCCAGAAATATGAATTTTTCCTAAAAACTACTAGAAATAGACTAAAAACTAACTAAAACATACTCTAAACTATATGAAATTATCCCCAAAAAGCGTATAAAATATCCGCTCATCAACCACCCAAGAGTTGTCTTGTGTGTCCTTAGCACTTGAAGTAGTGCTTTCTCTTCCTGTGGATGTAAAGCAGAGCTTATGATCACAGGAAAAGTGTCACCTTCTTCCAGGAATACATATTTTAGGGATGGTGGTAGTGGTTTGAGCTCGGGTTTAGGAGGTTTTTCCTCTTCCTGATGAATTTTCAGAGGCTCTTTTATTTCCTCTGATTCCTCCAGATCAGGCTGAACATCTTTAAAGATGTCTTCTAGCTCTGATTCGAGACTCTCAGCCATGTTGATCTCCTTTACCAGGGAGTCAATAATATCAACGCTCATGCAGTCTTTTGATGTGTCTGGATGCTTCATTGCCTCAACAGCGTTCAGCCTGAACTCATCCTCATTGACTCTCAAGGTCACTTCCCCTTTTTGGACATCAATGAGGGTTCGTCCAGTTGCTAGGAAAGGTCTCCCTAGAATGAGAGTTGCGCTCTTGTGCTCCTCCATTTCCAGCACTACAAAGTCAGTGGGAAAGGCAAATGGCTCAACCTTGACAATCATGTCCTCAATTATGCCTGATGGATATTTAATGGAGCCATCAGCAAGTTGAAGACATATCCGGATTGGTTTGACCTCTTCAGTCAAGCCAAGCTTTCTGATAGTGGATACAGGGATTAGATTGATACTTGCCCTAAGGTCACATAGAGCTGTCTTGGTACAAGTACCCTCTAATGTGCATGGTATCATAAAGCTTCCGGGATCCTTAAGCTTTTCTAGTAAGCTTGTTAGGATGACTGCACTGCATTCTTCAGTGAGAAAAACTTTTTCTGTTTCTCTCCAATCCTTCTTATGACTTAAGATCTCTTTCATGAACTTAGCATAAGAGGGTATTTGCTCAAGTGCCTCTGCAAACGGAATCTTTATTTCAAGAGTCCTGAGATAGTCTGCAAAGCGGGAAAATTGTTTATCCTGTTCTGCTTGGCGGAGTTTATGAAGATAAGGTATTTTGGCTTTATATTCTTCAACCTTAGTTGCTGCAGGTTTATTTCCTACAGAGGCAGGTTGAGAAGCTTTCTTGAGGGAGTTATTATCAGCACTTGCAGGTGTCTGATCCCTCATTGGCATTTGAACGCCAGAATTGGATATGGATTGGGCGTTTAACGCCAGATTCCTATCCTTTTCTGGCGTTTGAACGCCAGAACTGAACATGGATTGGGCATTCAATGCCAATTTTCACCCTTTTCTGGTGTTTGAACACCAGACTTATTCCTCTCTGGGCTCTTACTGTCCTCAGAGGGATTTTGGGTAGTAAGTTGCTCATCCTCTGTCAGCTGTTCTTTTCTTGGCTTTCTGTTGCTTTGAGTTAAAGTATTTAATGTTTTTCTACTTCTTAATTGAACTGCTTGGCACTCTTCTGTTATTTGTTTTGATAACTGCTGTTTTGTCTGATTCAATTGTGATTTCATATCCTTGTTAGCATTTTTGGTTTCTTGTAGCATCTCCTTAAATTCTGCTAACTGCCTGGTTATAGAAGATAGTTGCTGATTGAGTTCAGCAACTTGTTCCTGAGGACTAAAGTCAGTTGATACTGCTTTAGCTTCTTCTTTCATGGAGGACTCATTACTTATGTACAAATGCTTATTTCTAGCAACTATATCAATAAGCTCTTGAACCTCTTCAATAGTCTTTCTCATGTGTATAGATCCACCAGCTGAGTGGTCTAGAGATATCTGAGCTTTTTCTGTAAGCCCGCAGTAGAAGATGTCTAACTGCACCCACTCTGAAAACATTTCAGAGGGGCATTTCCTTACCATCCCTCTGTACCTCTCCCAGACATTATAAAGGGATTCATCATCCTCTTGTTTAAAGCCTTGGATGTCCAGCCTTAGCTGTGTCATCCTTTTTGGAGAGAAATATTGATTCAGGAATTTGTCTGATAACTGTTTCCATGTTCTTATGCTTGCTGTGGGTTGGTTATTTAAACACCTCTTAGCTTGATCTTTTACAGCAAACAAAAACAGTAACATCCTGTATACATCCTAATCTACCTCCTCGTCATGCACTGTGTCAGCAATTTGCAAGAACTGCGCCAGAAACTCAGTAGGTTCTTCCTGTGGAAGACCGGAATACTGGCAATTTTGCTGCACCATGACAATGAGCTGAGGATTTAGCTCAAAACTACTTACTTTGATGGGAGGTATACAGATGCTACTCCCATATGCAGCAGTAATGGGGTTAGCATATGACCCCAGAGTCCTTCTGGACTATTCATTTCTACTTTGGTCCATGATGGAGAAAAGGAAATTGATGTGAATTGAAAATTAAAATATATTTTTATTTTTATCTTATTTAATTAAAAACAAATCGAATAATTAAAATTAAATAAAAATAATAAGATAAATAAAATAACTAGAAATTAAAATGTAAATTTCGAAAACTAAGAGAAAAATAAATTTGAAAACTAAAATAATTACTTAATTAAGAAGATTTGAAAAACTTTGGATATGATTTTTGAAAAAAATTTTGAATTTTGAAATTTCAAAACTAAGATAAGATAGAATAGAAAGTTTTAAAATAAAAATCTGAATTTTTAAAGGAAAATTCAAAAATTAATTAAAATAAAGAGAAAAGATATTTTTGAATTTAATAAAGAAAGAGAAAAACAGTAAAAATGATACCAAACTTAAATTTTTAGATCAAAACAAAGGAAACAAACAGAAAAACTTTGAATATCACGATGAACGCTAAGAACAACTTTTGAAAAGAATTTTAAGAAACAGAAACACAAAGGACACCAAACTTAAAAATTTTTATATTCTGAGCACTAATAATTCGAAAAAAATTAAAAGAAAAAATAAAATCATGCAATTGACACCAAACTTTAAAATATGAAACTAAACTCAAACAGAAAAACTCAATTATTAGTTTAAAAATTTTTGAAAAAAATTGAAAAAGAAAATAAGGATTCTAAAAAAAAGTTTCAACCAAAAACGATAACAGAAGACGCAATTTTAGTGACTCTAAACAAAAGATAAATTTTTCCTAATCTAAGTAACAAAATAAACTGTCAGTTGTCCAAACTCAAACAATCCCCAGCAACGGCGCCAAAAACTTGGTGCACGAAATTGTAAATCACACTTTTTACAACTCCGCACAACTAACCAGCAAGTGCACTGGGTCGTCCAAGTAATACCTTACGTGAGTAAGGGTCGATCCCACGGAGATTGTCGGCTTGAAGCAAGCTATGGTTATTTTGTAATTCTTAGTCAGGAAATTAATAATAAAAATGATTGGGTTTATGAGAAGTAATTAACAGAAAATAAATGATACTTGTTATGCAGTAATGGAGAACAGATTGAGGTTTTGGAGATGCTCTGTGGTGCACGAAATTGTGATCTCCAGGCTCGAACAAATCCTGGTAATGGCTCCAAAGCTTGGTGCTCTGATCTTAATTCATAATTGTCACAACTTCGATACAACTAACCAGCAAGTGCACTGGGTCGTCCAAGTAATACCTTACGTGAGTAAGGGTCGAATCCCACGGAGATTGTTGGTATGAAGCAAGCTATGGTCACCTTGTAAATCTCAGTTAAGTTGACTCATATGGGCTACAATATATTATGTAAATAAAACATAAAGTAAGGATAGAAATACTTATGTAAATCATAGGCAGGGATTTCAGATAAGCGAATGGAGATGCTTTTCGTTCCTCTGGACCTCTGCTTTCCTGCTATCTTCATCCAATCAGTCTTACTCCTTTCCATGGCTGGCTGTATGCAAGGGCATCACCGTTGTCAGTGGCTACATCCCCTCCTCTCAGTGAATCATATGCTCACGCACCCTGTCACGGCACGGCTATTCATCTGTCGGTTCTCGATCATGCTGGAATAGGATTCACCCTCCTTTTGCGTCTGTCACTAACGCCCAGCACTCGCGAGTTTGAAGCTCGTCACAGTCATTCAATCATTGAATCCTACTCAGAATACCACAGACAAGGTTTAGACCTTCCGGATTCTCTTGAATGCCGCCATCATTCTAGCTTACGCCACGAAGATTCTGGTTAGGAGATCTAAGAGATACTCATTCTAGCTTAATTCATGTGGAACAGAAGTGGTTGTCAGGCACGCGTTCATAGGGGAGAAGGATGATGAGCGTCACACATAATCATCACCTTCATCACGTTCTTGGGTGCGAATGGATATCTTAGAAGCGAAATAAGAAGAATTGAATAGAAAACAGTAGTACTTTGCATTAATCTTTGAGGAACAGCAGAGCTCCACACCTTAATTTATGGAGTGTAGAAACTCTACCGTATGAAAATACATAAGTGAAGGTCCAGGCATGGCCGAGATGGCCAGCCCCCTAAAACGTGATCAAAGGATCATAAGGTAATCCAAAGATGTCAAATACAATAGTAAGAGGTTCTATTTATAATAAACTAGCTACTAGGGTTTACATGAGTAAGTAATTGATATACAAATCCACTTCCGGGGCCCACTTGGTGCGTGCTTGGGCTTGGGCTTGAGTGTTACACGTGCAGAGGCCATTTGTGGAGTTGAACGCCAGTTTCTGTGCCAGTTTGGGCGTTCAACTCTGGTTTTGGATCCTTTTCTGGCGCTGGACGCCAGATTTGGGCAGAAGGCTGGCGTTGAACGCCAGTTTACGTCGTCAATTCTTGGCCAAAGTATGGACTATTATATATTGCTGGAAAGCCCTGGATGTCTACTTTCCAACGCAATTGGAAGCGCGCCATTTCGAGTTCTGTAGCTCCAGAAAATCCACTTTGAGTGCAGGGAGGTCAGAATCCAACAGCATCAGCAGTCCTTTTTCAACCTCTGAATCTGATTTCTGCTCAAGTCCCTCAATTTCAGCCAGAAAATTCCTGAAATCACAGAAAAACACACAAACTCATAGTAAAGTCCAGAAATGTGAATTTAACACAAAATCTATTAAAAACATCCCTAAAAGTAACTAGATCCTACTAAAAACATACTAAAAACAATGCCAAAAAGCGTATAAATTATCCGCTCATCACTCTGTCTTCTGAATCTCTGCTTTCCTACCATCTTCTTCTTCACGCACGCAAGGCTCCTTCAATGGAAAGGTGTATGTTGGTGGATCACCATTGTCAATGGCTACCATCCGTCCTCTCAGTGAAAAAGGTCCATATTCATGGCTAATCATCTGTTGGTTCTCACTTGTGTTGGAATAGGATCCATTGATCCTTTTGCGTCTGTCACTACGCCCAATACTTGTGAGTTTAAAGCTCGTCACAGTCATCCCTTCCCAGATCCTACTCAGAATACCACAGACAAGGTTTAGATGTTCTGGATCTCAGGAATGCTGCCAATTAATTCTAGCTTTTACCACGAAGACTCTGGATTCATGGATTTGAATGCTCTGTTGTCAGAAGAGGCAAACAAACTCATGAACCCAAGACCCAAGAGATATGCACTCAAGCTATTATAGATAGAACATAAGTGGTTGTCAAGCACGCGTTCATAGGTTGAGAATGATGATGAGTATCACGGATCATCACATTCATCACGGTTAAGTATGAGTGAATATCTTAGAACAGAAACAAGCGTGGTTGAATAGAAAACAGAAGTAATTGCATTAATTCATCGAGACACAGCAGAGCTCCTCACCCCCAATCATGGAGTTTAGAAACTCATACTGTAGAGGTACAATGTAAAATGTGAAAATGTCATGAGATTCAAAATAAATCTCTAAAAGTAGTTTTTATACTAAGCTAGTGACCTAGGTTTACAGGAACTGAGTAAACTAAGATAGATAGTACAGAAAACCACTTTCGGGGCCCACTTGGTGTGTGCTTGGGCTGAGCATTGAAGCTTCCATGTGTAGAGACTTTTTTTGGAGTTAAACACCAGGTTGTAGCCTGTTTCTGGCGTTTAACTATGGTTTGCAACCTCTTTCTGGCGTTTAACGCTAGAATAGGGTAAAGACTTGGCGTTAAACGCCAATTTGCATCATCAAAACTTGGGCAAAGTATGGACTATTATATGTTGCTGAAAAGTCCTGAATATCTACTTTCCAACACAATTGAGAGCGCGGCAATTGGGCTTCTGTAGCTCCAAAAAATTTATTCCGAGTGCAGAGAGGTCAGAATCCAACAACATCTACAGTCCTTTTTCAGCCTCTGAATCAGATTTTTGCTCAGGTCCCTCAATTTCAGCCAGAAAATACCTGAAATCATAGAAAAATACACAAACTCATAGTAAAGTCCAAAAATGTTATTTTTTCATAAAAACTAATAAAAATATACTAAAAAGTAGCTAGATCCTACTAAAAAATATATGAAAATACCCCCAAAAAGCGTATAAAATATCCACTCATCATTCCTCCTCCCGCAAATCCTCTGTGTATCATGTGTACGTGCCTCTCTGGTGTACGAGGTGATCGCTCAGTTCGTCCGACATCTTCGTCCCTTCTTCTTTTTCTTTGCTCATCGACTCGGTCGGCAATGTACCGGTCTAATTTCCCTTCTCTTACCAGTTTTTCTATGACATTTTTTAAGTCAAAGCATTCGTTGGTGGAATGTCCACGGATTCGATGATATTCACAATATTCAATCCAATTTTCTCCCCCTTTTTTGCTTTTGAGTGGTCGAGCTGGGGGTATTTTTCAGTATGGCAAACTTCTCTGTAGACATCCACAAGGGACACCCGAAGAGGGGTGTAATTGTGGTATTTTTTGATTTTTTCCCCATGTTGGTCTTTTTTCTTTTTGGACTCTTTATCCTTATCTCGGGAGGAGTGGGAGAATCTGGATTTTGAGGTCTCTCCCAGTCGAGAGTTTTCTTCCATGTTGATGTATTTCTATGCTCGTTCTTGCACTTCGTTCAGAGATGTGGGATGTTTTTTCGATATAGATTGGCTAAAAGGTCCCTCTCACAAGCCATTGATGAGACCCATTATGGCGGCCTCTATTGGTAGGCTTTGTATGTCCAGACATGCTTTGTTGAATCTTTCCATGTAGCTGTAGAGACTTTTTCGATCTCCTTGCTTGATTCCTAATATGTATATATTTGCATATTTTCTATTTCGAATAAAGTTTTTTAAATTTTGTACAAATCCTCTTTATCAAGACGCATTAATCTGAAACGCAAAAAATTCATCGCCCGATTATAAAGCTACAGATCGACAGAAAGTGAAAATCAAATTCACTGCTCGATCACGATAAAGACCAACAAAAATGAAAACCAAATTCATCAAAAGGTCGACCAAACGGGATCAAACCCAATCTCTACAAAATCGGCAAAGATGAAAAGGCGACAAAAACAGAATAATGCAAGAAGTTATCGAAAGTGATCCATAGAAAGGACCTGACGAGGTCTTAATAAAAATGGATTACTAAAAATAACTTAAAGACAGGCCGACGTAAAGAAGTCGGACCAGTCGACCACAATAACCAAAGTTATAAAAAGTAAATCCCTGGAAAGAGGCCTGTCCAGCCCTAAAAAAGAGGATTACTAAAAATAACTTAGAAGGGACTGACATGATGAAGTCGGCCCAAACAAAAAAAGTTATAAAAGCAATCCGTAAAAGAAACTTGACAAAGGTCCAAAGGAAATGGATTACTAAAAATAACTTAGAAGGGACCGACATGATGAAGTTGGCCCAAACCAAAAAAGTTATAAAAGCAATCCATAAAAGAGACCTGACAAAGGTCCAAATGAAATGGATTACTAAAAATAACTTAGAAGGGACCGACATGATGAAGTCGGCCCAAACCAAAAAAGTTATAAAATCAATCCATAAAAGAGACCTGACAAAGGTCCAAAGGAAATGAATTACTAAAAATAACTTAGAAAGGACCGACATGATGAAGTCGGTCCAAACCAAAAAAGTTATAAAAGCAATCCATAAAAGAGACCTGACAAAAGTCCAAAGGAAATAGATTACTAAAAATAACTTAGAAGGGACCGACATGATGAAGTTGGCCCAACAAAATCACAAAAAGTAATCCATAGAAGAGACCCGACAAAGGTCCAAATAAAATGGATTACTAGAAATAACTTCAGACAAACCAAGATGAGGAAGTCAGAACAAAAAGTAAATTTGTAGGATTTACTAAAAATAAAGACATCGATCAACAGAAGGTATGCGCCATAAGGGATGAAGAAAGGAACTTTTGCGTGATCTAGAATTCAGAATAAATTACCGTTGCAAGTATAGCTTCTAAACCAACAAAAGTCCTTTCTTACAAACGTTTTGGTTCTCACAATTAATAAACCCCTAAATAAATTGATAACCGAAGTATTTAAACCTCGGGTCATCTTCTCAAGAAATTGCAGGGAGGTGTTCTTATTATTGGTTACGAATTTTTGTAAATTGGGGGTTTTTTGGAATAAGGAGCAAGTAATTTAAATGACAAGAAAAATAAATTAATAATAATAAAATCTCTTGGCAAGGTATAAGAATTTGGAATTTCTATCCTAGTTATCCTTATCAGGTGTGATGAGAATTGGGTTTTAATCCCACTTAGTTAAGTCAAGTGGACTAATTAGCTTGATTCTCAAGTCCTAGTCAATCCCTGTGGGAAGACTAGCTTTAGAGCGATCTAGATCAATTAGTAATCTGCCAATTTCAACCACTGCTGAGTTTGACAACTCAAGTGTTACCAATTACTTAACCAAAGCCAAAAGGAAGAAAATATCTAAATTAAATTAAAAGCATTCATAAATAGAATAAAACAATCATAAACTGAAATACCTCAAATTATATTAAATAAAACATTCAAATCTAAATACGAAGAGTTCATAAGCCAAATTGGTAACATGAGTCAGATACAAATAAAAGCATTAGAATAAATAAAAATATAAAAGGAATATTGAACCTGAGAAGAAGTTGAAATCCTAAATCCTAATATAAATCCTAATCCTAATCCTAACAGAGAGGAGAGAGCCTCTCTCTCTAAAAAAACTACATCTAAAACTAAAAATTATGAATTATGAGCTGATGATTATGAATGAATGGATTCCCCAACTTTATAGCCTCTAATCTGTGTTTTCTAGGCCGAAAACTGAGTCGAAAACAGCCCAGAAATCGCTGGAGAAGAAATCTGCCACGCTGATTTTCGTCACTACGACGCGTCCACGTAGAGCGCGCGTTTGCGTTACCTAGCATCAGAGAAACTATGGCATATTATATATCAAATCGAAGCTCCGGATGTTAGCTTTCCAACGCAACTGAAACCGCATCGTTTGGACTTCTGTAGCTCAAGTTATGGCTGTTTTAGTGCAAAGAGGTCAGGCTGGACAACTTTGCAGTTCCTTCAACTTCTTGTATTCCTTCCACTTTTGCATGCTTCCTTTCCATCCTCCAAGCCATTCCTACCCTGTAATCTCTGAAATCACTTAACGCACATATCAAGGCATCTAATGGTAATGAGAGAGGATTAATATTAGCAAATATAAGGCCCAAGAAACATGTTTTCAGTCATATCACAAAATCAGGAAGGAAAATATAAAACCATGTAAATAGTATGAATAAGTGGGTAAAGAGTTGATAAAAATCACTCAATTGAGTACAAGATAAACCATAAAATAGTGGTTTATCAAGGGACCCCAAATTGAACCCAGAAATACATAACCTTAATCTACAAAGGCAATCAGAAGAGGTCGGAGGACAAAATCCCAACACCCCGAAGATTCCTGGAAAGTGCTAAAGGCAAGCAACCGACAAGCATATCACGACAGAACAAAGTTGTTATAATAAACAGACTCAAGAGGCCACCTGAAGTGGACCACAAGAGACTTGAAAAACTACTTTTGTTTTTAAGGTTGTTAAGAAAGAAACTAAAGTATCCAGAGTCAAAACAAACCACCAGATTACAGAAGTAAAAGTTTAAAAGCCCACAGACTGGGTTGTATATCATATGCCAAAGAAAAATTACAAAGGGTCCAACGATTTCCCAGTAGCAACATCTCAGGGTGAAGGAGGACGAGTCTGAAGGGGTACCGCATCCACCGTCCCATCATCCCGGTTCAGAATCTGGACGTTAGGATCAGACTCAGGCTGACCAACTTCAACTGCCAGAGTTGAGGAAGGCGGGGCAACGGTAACTTTGGCAGAACGTACAGGAGGAGGGTCGACATCATCATCATCATCAGGGTCATCAGGGACAATCTTGCCATCTTTTACAATGTTGTCCAAGCTAAAAAGAGTAAGGTCAAGCTCGGGCGCAAGAACTCGAACTTGATCCCTCAAATTCTCATAAGCAGCGATTACACTGCCTACAAGATGACCCTGGAGCTCGGCATAGTCAGCTCGGACAGCCTCCAAACTCTCCCTGAGACCCATCATCTCTCTATAAGTGGTGACATAGCTCTCTTTATGCTTTAACTTCATATCCTCAGACAACTTAGCAGAAGCCGCCAAGGCAATAGCCCGAGTCTTCTCACCCTCCAACTCTTTTTCTAGCCTCGCCACCTTCACTTCAAGCTCCTCCTTCAGATCCTTCATCCGGTCGAACCCTGATTTGGCCTCCTCCATAAAGGCCTTCGTTTCATGGATAGGAAGATCCTGGGTAGTTCGGTATAAAGTCGCCCCCATGTGTGCCATCTTAATACTACTACGGGTAATGAAGTTCAAGTGATGAAGGAGGGAAACATCGTCAGTAGGAATGATACCATAAAGAGCAATTTGTTGATCAACAAACCTGACAGCATCAAAATCGGGGGCATCCAGGTTGAAGGGCTCAACAGTTCTTTGTCTTTTTGTAGGAGAAACAGCAGTAGGAGAAGAGGTAGCAGCTGAAGCCTGAGAAGGATCAATCAACTGAACTCGAGGTGTAGGAATCATCTTCCTCGGTCCAGAGGAACTCGAGATCGGTTGTGTCGGAGGAACATGAGAGGATCCCTCTCCAGCCACCTTGGCCGAGATGTTCTGGGCAGCTGTAACCTTCTTCGCCTTCTTAAAGGCCCTCATGGAGTCATTATTTTTAACCATTTCTAAAAAATACAAACAAAACAAAGTTACAAAGTTGAAGGAAATAGAAAATAAGAAACAAGTAAGCTAAAGCAAAAAGAAGTCGACCACTACCCAGCTCGGGTCAGACAAGGGAAGGGTCTCCTAAAAATCTCTTTGTGTCAAGATGAGGAGGTTGTCCCCAAATCCCCTCCAACAAAGTCACGAAAGCCTGCTCAACCTCATCAAGCATTTCCCATGTATATCTAGATACTACAACTTTCTTTTGCCAACATAAAGGGAAGGCAGGTTCACCATTTGACTCTAAAAAAAATGGTCGAGCTCCCTCAACAGCTCAGACCTTGAAGAAGTAGTTCTTAAAATCCCTAAAAGACTTATCGTACATAGAAAACACTTTTTGCCCTTGGACAGACCTGAAAGAAACCCAAGAAGCTTTCTTTTTGGTAGTCCCAGGCTTGGTCAAAACGAAAAGATACAAAAAGAGAGTTTGAGAAGGTGTGACATCCAACTCTTGACAAAGCAACTGAAAGATCTTGATGAAGCCCCAGGAGTTCGGATGGAGCTGGGATGGGGCCACATTACATGACCACAACAAGTCGGTCTCAAAAGAAGTAAAAGGAAAAGTAATGTTCAGCTGGCTAAAAAAATAGTCGTAGGCATAGAAGAAGGGATGTTCCCCTTGGGTCAAAGATGGAAAGCAAACCCTTTCATCGGAGTCTGGCGCTACCAATTCATAATTTTTTTCCTGGTCTCTACGACTACAGATACGATGACATTTTTTAAGTTCCACAAGATACTCGGAATTAACTACTGAGACACACATCAGAACAAGGGAGTCCAGCCAATCGGACATACCCTCAGGAACCTTGAAAGACGTTTTAACAATATTTTTGCGAGAAGACATGGCCAACTAGTCCTACAGCAAGAAAAAGAAAATGGATTACTAATCAAAACAGCCCGGACAAACATGACTCAGAGCAATACAAATAGCAAAAGGAAAATCCCAAGACACACACCAAGGTCCAGGGGCATCCTTTGGAGGCAGGGATAGAGTAAGGACTCGAAAAAAAGTCTACAAAGCTACACCCCAACAAAACTCTCAGTGAAGAAAGATAATCCCCTTCCAAACAAACAACGACACGAGAAGAAAATCAAAGCAAGCCACCAGAAAATCGTTATCTTCTACAAGTTTATCAACGAAGAAAATTATCAACTTGGAAAAAGTCATCAAAGGAGCAATCTTTTTCAAGAAACAAACAGTAGTTCATAAACCCTCAAAATCAAAAGTACGATTAGAAAAGTAGCAGCAACATGCGAAGCCCTAACAACGTCAAAATACCAAAGAAATTCACCTAAGAGCATGCATAAAGTCGAAAGAAAACCAGAAAACATGCATCATAGTGACAACCAAGTATGGTAACACGAAAAGATTCAAGCTTTCCAACGAAAACTCAAGACTTTACCAAGAATAGAACAAATGCAAGCACAAGGAAAGAAACAGAAAGAAGAACTAACCTGAAAGAGGAGGAAAGTATGGAAGAAGTTGAAGATGAAGAGATCAGGAATCGCCTTCGAGCAAAGGAAGCACCAACAACCACCAAGGCCGTCACAGAGAGAAACACGAAAAACACAAGTAAGCCAAAACGGAAGTTACAGCAAGCAAACAGAGAAGAGAAAATCATTTTGGGTGTAAATTCAAAATAAAAGTGGGAGGCAAAAGAAACGGAGCATTAAAAGAATTAATGGGTTATTAAACACCCGCACGTTCCCAAAGCAAAGGACGCGCGTTTTCAAAGGATGAAGAAAAAAGCAAAACGTTCCGCATTCAGAGAAATCTCTACAAAAGAAATCGACAATGCTCGAGCACGACTTCTCCAGAGAAGGATTGAAATCCTAAAACTAAGGACTCAACCTCTGGAGGAAGACCGCACACGAGCAGGGGCACTGTTCATATCCTGGGTCGAGCTGTCCGACCCGGGTTGTTTGACGACAGGTCGACCGACCTCTTCAGATCAGGACTACCCGACCTCTTCTCAAAGAGCTTGGCCAAATCACCAGGAAAGCCCAAAAAGGGCCCAAACAGAGGAACACGACCCAAATCCAAAGGCAGCCCAAGCCTATAGAGATAAGGGCGATTCCCTTGAAGATAAGATAACTTCACTCAAAGATAAGATAAGATAACATAACTATCTTATCTCTAGAAAGGTCACTCCCCATCATTATAAATATACTGGAGCACCCAAGTATAACTCATACTCTGATTCTACGAAAAACCTGCTTAATACCCTTGCTAACTTAAGCATCGGAGTCTCTTGCAGGTACCACCATCCACCGGTGACAAAGGATCAGCATCATTAAGTCCCACAAATCGGACACGGCGGCTCTAGCCACTACCCACAAGTCGGACACATCAGCGCCGACCACCACAGCAGATCTCATCCGAGATCGACCTTCAGTTTCAGGTAACCCTCGGAACAATAAGAATTTTATATGTTTTAATTTGAATATTTAGATCTTGAACCTTACTTTATGAATAAAAAGAAATTAATTTGATTATCTCTAATTCTTAGATTAGAGTATTTATTTAAAAATAATTTGTAAATTGATGAACAAATAGTATTTTTATATATAATTATTGTTGGATTAAAATTGGTTTTCAATTACTATATTATTTCTATTTTATTTGAAATTACCATCCTACCTTTACCTCTTTTTCTCAAATTAAAATCATAACCCTAACATATACAACACACACTCCCTCACCATTCCTATGTCATGCCGCCACCCCTTTTTTTCCCATACCCCTCACCGTGGAAGAAAGAAAGAAAATAGAGATGGAGATCAAGAGAGTGAGGGAGCGGATAAAAGAGGAAGAAGAGAAAAAGAGTGGAGGAAGGAAGGAGAGGACGGTGCTGGCAAGGGCACCATCGCCGCTCACTGTTGTGCCCTGTAGAGAAGAGAAAGACGTGAGGCAGGAGCTCGACGAGAGAGAGAGAGAGAGAGAGAGAGAGAGAGAGAGAGAGAGAGAGAGGGACGATGGCATTGCTATTGTCGCCGTCAGAGCTACTGTGAAGAAGAGAAGGAAGGGGCACTGCTTCACGCCATCGCCCTCACGCCTCGCTGCTGCCGCCGTCACCACACGTGGCTGTCGAGCTCGATGAAAAGGAGCTGTCTCCCGCACTACTACCGTTTCGAGGAGCTGTGCTCCGTCACCGTTTGCCACCGTTGAGCCGCTCTACTACTACTATGGTTGCTAGCAAACTACACGGTGGTGTTGGGGGCAGCCTGCCGTTCTGTCACCATCGCTATTGCCTTTGCGTCGCCAGCTCCTATCTCGACCATTTTGGGTCTGGTTCTATTCAAGCGTGCCGTTGTTTTGGTCGCTGGGAAGCACCGTCAGAGGTGCTGTTTCCCCACAGTCTTCATCTTTTTTATACAATGAGTTGTTTTTGTTTCCAAGCCCTTACGATTGTTGCCCTGTTATATAATGCTGAGGATTTTAGGGTCTTATTGCCATAGGGTTGAGTTCTGGTTATTGCGTGCGCGTTTGGAGATGCAGTTGTTGTCACGGAAGCAGTATAGAGTTGTGGTTGCGGCTGCCGCTGTTGTATGCCAGGAAAAAAAAGAGTTTTGATGCCTTTTATAGCTTTTGGGTTTCGACTATTCGTGGTAGGGGCGTTTTTCTTAAACTAATTTTACTTTCAAGAATTGTTACAAGTCGATATTAATATAAAAAGTATATTTTTATGATTTTATTAAGTCTTATGGATTGAATTGAATGATTTTTTATGAATACAATTGTTTGCTTGATTGATTTATTAGTTGGTTGAGGTGGCTGAAAATTATGATTTTTAACTGATTATGTAGAAGTTGGCTTAAATTGTGATTTACTGGATTGGTTGTTTGAATTCTAGATTTCATTGATTTTCTTGAGTTGAGTCAGTGTGGTTGTGATAATGGTTTATTGGAAACGATTGAATGGTTGAGAGATGTTTGATTTAGTTTTTTGGTTGGGACTCTTGATGGATGGCAAAGTCTGAATTTTAGAGAAGATACTGCTGAAATTTTTATAAAAATTAGAGACTTTGTTTGAAGTGTTACTTAGAAAAAAATGTGAATTTAAGAATTATATTATTTAATTTTGATTTGTTGAGAAAAGAATGAATTATGTTTTGAGTTTGAATTATCAAGAAAAGAATTATGCTTTGAGTTTTATTTATTAAAAAAAGTCTTATGTTTTGAGTTCGATTTATTAAGAAAAGAATTATGTTTTAATTTTGATTTTTTTAAAAAAAATATGTTTTGAGTTTGATTTAATATAAAAAGACCTATATTGTGAGTTTGACTAAAGAATTACATTTGGAGGAGTTTTAGTGAATTTACAGTATATGGATTTGATTATTAAAAAGAGATGCTTTTTGGGTCTTTTAGTCTTTTGGAAAGTCATTAAACTTGGGAATGAAGTTGAAAGTGAGTTTTATGAAATTATTTCAAATATAAGAGTTAGGCTTTTGAAAATTTCAAAATGAAATTGAAGAATGGATTATTGAAGTTAATATGAGACTTTTGACTTGGTAAAAATGAGTTTTATGAAAGATAAATAGATATAACTTGCTTCTTAAAAGATATTTTTATATTTGAGCTCCTTGGGTAGATGTAAGAGTGTGGTTTGCCCCTACTTGCTCCAGGTTGAGATTGGAATGATTTGGAAGTGATTGAATAGGATGATTTGGCATAATTGGATGACAAAGATGAATTTGATTGAGATTATTTGAGCTCCCTGGATAGATGCAAGTGTGTGATTCACCCTATTTGCTCTAGGTTGAGATGATTTGAGCTCCCCGGGTAGATGTAGTAGTTTGCCTCACTTGCTCTAGGTTGAGACTGAGCTTTCTAGGTAGACGTAAGGATCGTGATTTTGTCCAGCTTGCTCCGGGTTGGTATTTTTTGACCATTCGTCGCAAGATGTGGCCGGACACTTAGACCTTTTTGGATAATTCCTCCCAGGAAAGTGAATTCTCCTTGGGGTTACGCATACTGAGGGACTGTCCAGGGGTTCACTATTGGACATGTCGAGTTTGACTATATAATTGACTGATGAGCTCATTGGCCATAGGGCAGGCATGCATCATTTGCATCTATGTGACATTATTTGGGTGTGTATATTATATTTGGTTTGCCTATGTGAATATTTCTGTTTAAATGCTAATTGCTGTAATTGTTCTTGATTGTGTTTGAACTTTGTTACTTGTGATTGTGACTAGTTGGTTCGGAGCGTGGTGGTTTGAGTGGTGATTTGATTATGCTTTGAACTAGAGGCCATGATTTGATTTTGTGTTGGACTAGAGTCTGTGAGTTAATTTGTGTTGGGCCGGAGGCCGTGATTTAGTTATGTTTGGGCCAGAGGCCGTGATTGGATGAATCGGTGATAATTTTGGTCCTTTGGTCTGTAGTGAAACCCTTTGGATATTATATTCGATCGACTTTTATAAATTTAAGATATGAATTTGGAGTTTTCGAGTAATTAACCATCGGTTTTCAAAAAGATTCATAAGACGAGCGATGATCGCTGCGTCTGAAAATAGTTTCTTTTGAATATCTTCTTTTGACAATTCGTAAACCCTCTAATGAGAACCTGTGAGGATGATGTTCTCACCCCCTTCAAACTTCTCTTTTCAGGACGGACGAGGAAGCTTATGAAGTTTTTGTTGAGTTCTTAGCTGTGCTATTTTTGTTTGGATATATTAGTTATAGTTTTTCCCTCGCCTTTGTTATTATTATGTTTTTGTAAAGAGCGATAAGAATTGTAATGATATGTATGTTTATGATATTTTTAAGTTACTTGAATGAGAAGTCTTGTATGTTTATATATATTTATATATGTATTTGTGGATTGTGATCGAATTTGTTTATATATACATGTTTGTAAAAAGTAAAAATGAACTTTCAGTTTTTCAAAGAAAATAGCAATAGGGTTTCAAGTTAAAGACTCATATTTTAATATTAAATATATAGAAGTCGTAGTAATATCCTCGCTATCAGAGTAGTGCAGCCGGAAGCGTGACATTCTGATAGTAAGGATGTTACATTATTTGTGAAAAATATATTTTTTGTGCTCTGAATTATTAATCTCTTAATATCTTTTTATGCTATTTGATGTTGTGATGAAATTTCTTTAAGTGTTTTAGGGTTAAGGTTCATCAACGGCCTCGAAGGATAAAAAAGAATGGAGCGAAGAATCGAATTCGGGAAGTGACTCGGAGTGGAGATTGCTGGCAACTCGTGTGGGCGACCATTTCTCGCTTAGGCGGGCCTCTCTCGTATGACACATTCTCTATGATTTTACTTAATTTTCTTGTTAGTTTTCGGTTTTAATTTTGTTTAATTGTAGTTTCGGATCTTGTTTTCTTGTTCTTTTATTATACTTATCTTAGAAATTTAGTGTTAGTTTGGCATTCTTTCATTTTGCTACTTTATGAATTATGTGAGTTTATGGTTTATATTAATGAATTGGATGTTTTATGTTTTATTCATGCTTATTTGAGTTATTATTGTCAAATTATCATAGTTGATTGTCGTAGTTTTTGCTATTTCTTGAAATTTATGAAGTTTTATATTTATGTACACCAAGTGTTTGATAAAATTCTTGGACTAGTTATAGAGTAGATTTTCTCCTTCTTGGCTTGGAGTTGAGAACTTGGGTGACCTTGAATCATTAATGTCCAAGTTGATTGATAATTTAGATATATTAATTAATCTTGTTGCAATTAATGCTAATCTTTTACTAATTTAATTAGTAAGCTGGTTAGGACTTGTGGATTATGATTAATTAAGCCTAGTTGACTTTCTTCAATTTGTAGAGGTTGATGAATTGGATTCGCTCTTTATAATTATCATGTTGTGGTTAGTGACATGGATAGTAATTCTTAACACTTAACCCTTGCCAAGATCTTTTAGCATTTGAATTCATTTTCAATTCTTAGTTAATTATCTTAATTGATTACCTTTGAGATTTAGTTATTGTTTGCTCCTTTATTTTTTTGTCATTAAATTCTCGTTTATTGCGAACAAAACCGCAACTATCTCATAGCCAATGATTGTTCACTCGATTGTGATTCCTAGGGAGAACGATCCGGGATTAAACTCCTGGCTATTGATTTGAATTTGTGATACATTTTAGTCAACTTTGAAGAGTGTTGAATTTTGGTTTAGAGCCATAACGAAACTTGAGCTCTTAAACATGTGAATTTTTTAAATCGGTATTTAGCGCTCGTCAAGTTTTTGGCGCTGTTGCTGTGAAATTGCAATGTGTTCTTATTATTGGCTATTGTTAATACGTGAATAGTATAAATAGCTTGCTTTTTACTTATTTTTTGTTTTTACTAGTAGTTAGAAGTTTGTTTTTCTCGCTTCTTGCTGATATTCTTTGTTTATATTTGCTCTTTTGCTATAAATTCTCATCCTTATGGTTTTGAGTTGTATGGTTGTGGGACTGTTGTAGGAAGTGGAAGTTTTAGTGATGGTTTTCATCAAGGAAACAATTATTAAATGATGGAGAAACTTACATTCAAGAACCATGGCATCAACCTCCTCCATCCCACTTTGATCACAATCTTCCTTATGGTGCATACCAACCCAATGACTATGGTGGTCCATGCTATGATTATGATGAGCCAAAATTGATACGCTTGTATATTGACAAGTGCACTAAATCACTCCACGTAATACCATAGTATGTGGGTATCATTCTCACGAGAATTATCAGATTGAATCAAGCAACGTCTAATTGAGTCTCTAGTTAGATCGATCAAATCTTGGCAAGAGGATGGTGAATCTTGAAGTAGAAGCAAAGAATAGTGACCACAATTGTTGATTGTGAATGAGAGAAAGTTTAGAAACTTTGGAGAAATAATTAGGATATGGGATGTTAAAGGCTTCATATGTGTTTACTTCTTAGAAAAAGCAATACTTGTGTTTTTCTACTTTGACTCATGCAAAAATCTTTTCACAGAAAATCATTTATAATTAAATTCCAATTCCTTGGCAATCTAATTTCTCTTAACTTAATTAATCGCCAATACCTTGGTCAACTAATTAAGAGAAGAGGTTAAGCACGGTTTTAATTTAAAACCTTACAACTTTCAAAATACTATTCCTAGTCAAGTTGAAAATCATGAGAAAGAGTTTCAAGCTAATTCTGATATTAAATTTTTAAAGTGATAATAGAATCCAAGACAAAATTAGAATATTTTCTAATACTTCTAACCATTAAAGATGAAGGAGTCTCAATCTTGAAAAAGTAGAAAAGCATGAATCAAAATAAAGAAAACACTTGCATTACTAATCCATAAAATCAAACAAAGCTCCTAACCTTTAACAAGAAGAGGTTTAGTTACTCATGGTAGAAAAGAAAATAACCTAAAACTAAAGAGTTTCTTGATCCGTAGATTCCAAGATAATCTCTGTGAATAGGGGTGGCAGGAGTACCCGAACCCGCGGGTACCCGACCCGCCCCAACCCGGTCGAGGCGGGTTTAAACCCGACCCGAAGCGGGGCGGATTTTGATTGGGGCGGGTGGATGAGCAGGGCAGGGCGGGGTCGGGGTCAGGCTAAACCCGCCTCTACCCGTCCCAGAGTACATATATATATATATATATACACAATTTAAAGTTTTAGGGTTCCTTATCCTCACTCACAGCCACTGAGCCACTATCCTCATACTCATTAACGCATCCCTTCAGCCCCAACCCTAGCAGAGAAGAGGGAAGGAAAGTCACTTCCTCTTCTCCCCAGACCCCAGTGAACCTCAGATCTGGTCACCTTCACAGCTTCACTGCGCCGCCGAGCTTGTCGCCATAGCTGCGCTGCCGTCCTGCCGAGTCGAGTCGCTACTGCTGCGGTGTGGTCCTGTTGACGCCGTGTTGCCGCGCTGCTGAACGCTCGAACCTACTCATCGTTGCTACACTACCGAAGCTACTGAGTGCTGAACCAGTGAACCCCTCTTTCTCACCGTCTTCCTCCAACATGTAAGTTCCCCTGTCTATGCACTACCCTCTTAGATAATATTTTTTCAGGGCTCTGAAATGTCCATATCCTGCTTCTTGGTTATAAAAATTTGAAGTTAGAAATATTGGCATCAAGGTATCTATTCCATTGGCTACTGATATGGTAATTTCTTTTATTTAGATTTATCACGTTGTCCATAAAATGTGGAACATGCAGGCAATTTGCATAAGAGGAAGATTGATTAAGAATTTTAATCTTATCTATCTTGTCAAGCAAGAGCTTAAAAGAATTTAAATTACATTCTTTTAAGGGGTACTATTGAATTGCATTGCTTAAAACTATAGTTCCAATGATTGGTACTGATTTTTCATCTTTTGTATGAATGCTGATTTTTCCAACTTATCATTTAAGATGATTTGTGCATGCTGTTGCTAACTTGATAACTTTGTCTTTCATTACATTCTAGTGTACAGTGTACTTCTTTTATTCATTACTTTATTTATTTATTAATCTAAATGGCTCAAAATTGAGGATGGCATACTGAGAATCTATATTACCTCCATTGGACATCAAAGCTTTTATGTTGTTCTGCCTAGATTTTCTCTAACTTTATTCTCATTAAATTAATGTGTTACTTCGGGTATATTTGAAACATGGACATAGAATTATAAATAATTGAATTTGATTTGCTTCAGAGTCTGATATCTTAGTCAGGCCAATATGTATTTTCAGTTATGTTAAAAGTAAATATCTGCTATTAATCAAGATGATAATTATTTACAATTTTAGAAGCAATACTGAGTGTGCTGTTCTTCTATAGATTTACTAAATTGTATTTAATATTTAAACTTTTATAATATAATGTGGTTGATATCTCTCTACAATTGTTTTGATATATGTCCCGGTGTAGCTATTATCTGGTGAACTATCTTATGCTTAAAGTCCATACTCCAATTATTTGCCATGAAGGTTTTTCTGGATATATATGTACTTCACCAACCATTGATAGTTACTCAAAAACTTCTTTTTGAATTTTTCATCATTTTGTTGATAAAAAAAGGTGGCACAGCTTCAGATCTTGACTGGTAGCTAGGAAATTATTCTCCTAAGTTTTAAACGAATATAAATTCAAATATATAATTTATTTTCAAAAACATCAAAAAGATATATCAAGACTGGATTCTGAGTGTCTTGAAACTTTGGCAACTACTTTTTATTAGCAACTTACGAGCTTGATAGGGTTAAAGTTTTGAACTTTTGTGCTGTTTAGTTCAATTTCTATGTCAATTTGTGTTCAGTTCATATAATGAAAATGTGCTATTTATATACCATCTCTTTTGATTTTTAGGTTTAAATCTTGACCTTCAAACCTTTAATGATGATGAAGATGTGAAAAGTGATCAAGAATGAGGATCGAAGACTTTTTAATATTTTAATGATGTAATTTCTTTATGTTTGTATTTTAATTTAGTTATTTGACATTGTATGAACTTTTTTAAATTTCATGTTATTTGACCTTGTATGAATTTGTATTTTAATTTAAATTTAGTTATGAATTTTAAGTTTGTATCTTAATTTATATATGAATGTGTAATAATTAAAATGTCATTTAATTTTTATAGGGGGCGGGGCGGGTACCCGTGGGGGCGGGTTAGGGTAGAGTAGCCTACTACCCGCGGGTAGGGGTGGGGCGAGTAGTAGTGGAATGCAAGGAAGGCAGGGCGGGGTCGGGTAGGACAAAAACCCGCCCCACTGCCACCCCTATCTGTGAACCATGCTCACTTGTTTATATTCTAGCTTCCTAACTAATTGAAATTCAAAAACTAATCTTATCTTCCTATCTTCGGAGAGTAAGATAACAACTTATTCAAATTCAAAACAATAATTAAAATCTAATCTAAACTAAATCCTAACAACCAAATCTTATCTTTCTAAAAGAAGTTGATGCTAACTAATTAATTAAATCTTGAATCTAGGCTTGATTCTAGTTGTTTCAATCACATGTCACCTATGCGTTATGTTTTCTCCACTTTGTCTATCATTACTACTACACTGTCTATTCTCACTGTTGATGAATCGCTTATGTACGTGAATTATAAAAGATCTATCTCACAGTCTAACCTTCACTTATATGATACTTATTTTTTCACTCCAAAATTGAATTTTAATCTTATTTTTGTGGGCCAATTAGTTGAATTTGGTTTTGATGTTAATTTTTTTTATTTCTAGTTGTTGTGTGTGGGATCCTCAGACGGGACAAATCATTGTGACTGGATGTAAGGTCGGAAGATTGTTTGAACTTAGGAATCTTCATGTTCCCTTTACCACAAATCTATATGCCATTTCTTCACCATCTACACTTCACTTATGGCATCATCATTTTGCTCATAGCTCGCTAGAAAAATTGTGTTCTCTTGTGTTTAAGGGAAGATTAAGATTAGTCAATAATGAGTCTTTTGATTGTACTTTTTGTCAAACTGCAAAACAACCATCTTTATCTTTTCATAATAGTTTATCTATTGTTTGTTCTTCTTTTGATCTTATACACTATGATATTTGGGAGCTTACTTCTAAAATTTCTATGGGGGGCTCGATATTTTCTTATATTTATTACTGATAATTCACATTTTACATAGACTTATTTAATGTATAATAAACATAAATTGCCTTAGATTTACATCAACTTTGCTACTATGATTATAACACAATTTTCAAAAGTCATTAAAGTTTTCAACGTGATAATGCAATGTAGTACTATGACTCCAAACTTTTGAACTTTCTTGCTGAATATGCCACCTTGTTTGAATTCTCTTGTCTTGGAACATCTCAACAAAATGGTAGAGGAGAACGCAAATATTGTCATATTCTTAACTCTATTTGTGCAATGCTTCTTCCCTCTTCTTGTTTGGGGTGAAGCTATTCTCACTATTGTCCATAGTATCAATCATCTTTCTTCCTCTTCTCTAGGTAACATCACTCATTTTGAGCATCTCTATAATACTTCACCAGACTATAGTTCGTTGAGAGTGTTTGGTTGTTCTTTTTTGTTTTCCTTCAACCTATGAACATAATAAACTTGAACCTTGGGCTCACCTATGTTGTTTCCTTGGTTATGACACTGAACATAAAGGTTATCATTGTTGAGATCCTATCTCTTGACGAATTCGAATATCTCGTCATGTTGTATTTTGCGAACATCATATGTTTTTGAGTTTCTCTTTCTTTCTCAATCCATTTCTCCTAACAATTCACCTTTCTTTACTAATCCTTCTATTTATCTTTTTTCCTAGTTGTGATAATACAAGAATTATGAAAACACCTCCTCCTAAGCCTCTTATTCCTATCCCTTCTAATATTCTTGATGATCCAAGCCCAAACAATAATCCTGCTCCTGTGGTACTTCCTCCTCCGTCTACTAGCAATACTAGAGTAAGAAATTCACTGCCACTTCTTGATTATCATTGTTTTGGTATTATCCTATACGTCCATGAACCTAGTTTATACAAAGATCCAAATTGATAGCAAACAATGCAAGAAGAAATTCAAACATTAGATAAATCACATACTTAGGATTTGGTTGATCCGCCTTCTAATCAAGAAGTTATAGGTAGCACATGGGTATATTAAATCAAGAATTGGGTCCGATGGCTCTATTGACAGGTATTAAGCTCGTTTAGTTGCTCAATGATGTACTCAAGAGTATGGTATCAATTATGAAGAGACTTTTATTCTCGTTCCTCGACTTACATATGTTTGCGCTCTTCTTGCAATTGTTGCAGTCCGTAAATGGTCTCTAAGTCAGATGGATGTGAAAAATACTTTCCTCTGGGATATTCTTGGTCTCCTAACAAAGTTTGTCTTCTTTGTAAGGAACTCTATGGTCTTAAGCAAGCTTCTCGAGAATGGTTTGAAAAGTTCAGCAATACTTTCTACAACCTCGGTTTTACTTGCAGTTCTCATGAGAATGCTCTTTTCATTCACAAGATTGACAAGGGTGTTGTTCTCCTACTATTATATATAGATGACATGATCATTACTGGCGATGATGTTGCTAGAATCACTGATCTCAAAGCAAGCTTTCACCACCACTTTGAGATGAAAGACCATGCATCTCTTAGTTATTTTCTTCGTTTTAAATTTATATCATCAAAAGATGACATTAATCTTTCTCAGGAAAAGTACTCATCTAATCTTCTTGCTCGGGCTGGAATTACTAATAGTCGCACAAAATCTACACCTCTTGAGCCTAACGCTCACTTCACTCCAATGGATGGCACTAGTTTGGATGATCCCACTTCCTACAGATAATTGGTTAGTGGTCTTGTCTACTTAAATATTACTTGACCGGATAGTTTCTATCTTGTTCATGTTGTTAGCTAGTTCTTATTACTTCCCTCACTACTCATTCTGATGATGTTCTTCGGATACTTCGCTACATCAAAAGTACTATGTTTCAAGGTCTTCATTTTTTTCACTCAATCTTCTTTGATCCTTCAAGCATATTCTGATACTAATTGGGCTGGTGACCCCACTAATTGTCGCTCTACTATCGATTATTATATGTTTCTTGGTGACTCTTTTCTCTCCTAGCATGCCAAGAAACACACTTTTAAAGCTCGATTAAGCACCAAAGTAGAATATCATGCTTTGGCTGACACTTCTACTGAAGTCATTATGATTTGTTGGCTTCTTGAAGATTTGGGAGTTGCTCAATCTTTTTCTACTGGTCTCTATTGTGTTAATAGAAATGCTATTCAGATTGCCCATAATGATGTCTTTTATGAGCAAACCAAGCACATTGATAATGACTGTCATTTTGTATGACAACGACTTCTCATTAGTGTCATTCATCTAATCACTGTTACGATTTTGAATTAGACTGTTGATATCTTTATCAAGATTCATAATCTTACTCTTTTTGAAATTTAATGTCTAAACTCGAGATAGTCTCCTTAGCACCCACTTGAGTATGAGAGGGGGTATTAGAATATGATTAGTGAATTAGGTATAGGTTAGTAAAATTATTAAGAAGTTGTTATGTTAATGAATAATTAGTTAAATAGTTAGTAGAGTTGTTAAAATTATTGTTGAATGTATGTGTATAAATAAATTTTTTATATCAATGAATTGAACAACATACAAAACACATTTTTTATTATTTCTTTCTTATATTTTTCTATAAAAATATTAAAAAATATGACATTTTAATAAGTGTTGCTAAAGTCATTAAGCCACCATAACTACAATATGTACAGACACTGAAATAAGTCTTAATATTGTGTTTAGTGTAAAGTAAGAAACAGAAACTGAAATAAGAATGAAGCTCAAATTTAATTTACACAAAAGGTAAAGTTAGAATTAATTAAATAAAATGGAAGTATTTTAAGTATAAAAATGTTATTAAAGTTTCAATTTTCGTCCCCAAAAATTTTAGTTTTCTGTGTCCCCATTTTTTGGAGATACTGAAATACTAAAATTTTGGAAACAGAAACTGAAATTTTAATACCAATCTCTGAGCTAACAAACATAATATTGAGTCTCAGTATTTCAATCTACGTCTCGTTACCTCAAAACAAACACTACTTTTTTTTGGTGACTGAAATAAATTAAACAAAGAAAAACAAAAGAAACAAAACAAGGAACTGCTTAAATAGAGGGACAGTCCCGTTTAAGACTACTCTTAAACTCCTCCCAAGGTGAAAGAAGCTCCACATGCGAAAGTTGTAACTTCATCGCCATCTTTGCCATAGTATCTGCCACCGTGTTTGCATCTCTCATAATCAAACGAAAGTCAACACGCCAATTCCAATGCATGATATCTCTTATTTTGAGCACCAGTGGATCAATAAACCCAAAACCATCTTGAGTAACAAGATTAAATGCTTCCACACAATCCGTCTCACAAATAACATCTCGTTGACCCACATCCCAAGCTAAGAGATATCCTCTCCAAATAGCAAACAATTCTCCTTGAAGAATACTATTACTCTCAATCATTCCCAAACACCCCCTTTGCCAGCTCCCATTACAATCTCTAATAACACAAGCAAAACCAACACTATCACCCGAACCAAAATAACTAGCATCACAATTAATCTTAAAAGTACCAATGGATGGGGGATTCCAAAAACCATTTAGAGTAGAGGGAAGGGACATACGTTGTAATTCAAAAATATTTCTAAGCTCCTTTTCTGAAGTTAATGCCAGACTAATGACTTTTTCCGGAGGCCAAGTTTCATGGGGATTAAAGATGTCGTTATTCCTTGCTCGCCATATCCACCAAAGTCCCGAAAAGAACTTGAACGGGTGCTCTCTGCTATGATACAAGAACCAGTTCTTCAAATCCAAAGGATGACAAGGAATATCCAACCTTTGCCAGACAAGCTGAGCTTTTGGACAATCCCGAATACAATGTATAACCGATTCCTGGCTAGAAAGACATCTTGGACACCTATCCGATGACGACATCCCTCTTCTAAAGCGAAAACTTGCAGTAGGAAGAGCCTCCTTAAGACACAACCAAGCCAAAAACTTATGCTTTTCCGGAACAAGCTGACGCCAAAGCCAAAGCCAATTCTCCCTCTCCTCCCAACCAAACAGCTGCTTACACAACCACAAGTAACCATTGCGTGAGTCATAGACTTTGGCAGCAGACCCACTCCAATACCAACCCACTACCGGACCTGCTTGTTCATCTGGATTGTAAGAGAGAATATTATCTTTCAGATTTTGAGATAAAGGAGAATAAAGAGTATCCAAATGCCACCTACCAACCGACCAAATATCCTGTATCCGGAGATTCGAATCAGAAATGTGGACATAATCCATCTCATTAGATAACCGTCCTTCTCTCCTCCAGCTAGAAAACTAAAAATTCTGGTTCAAATCTCCAATACACCAAGCAAACCCATCCTTCAACACTTTCCAAGCCTTGCAAAGACACCTCCAAATGGGAGAGTCCTTGTTCTTAGGATAACTAAAACAGTCATATAGAGATGATCGGTATTTGGCATCCAATAATTGGACCCATAGCTTGTTTGGCTGCTGGAAAAAAGTCCAAACTAGCTTCCCAAGAAGAGCAATATTTACACAATAAGGATCTCTAATCCCCAAACCTCCATATTTTTTTGGAGTAACCAGTACCTTCCAACTAACAAGATTCAATCCTCTTCCATCAACTTGTCCTTTCCAAAGAAAATTCCTCATCATAGACTCCAATTTACTAATGATTCCTTTGGGAAAAATAGAGACCTGCATCTGGTACGTGGGAATAGCAGCGGCAACAGAATTAACCAAGCAGAGTCTACCAGCCCGATTGAGTAAACTCCCTTTCCAGCTTGCTAGCCTACTCCGAATCTTATCCAGGACACCATTGAAAGCTGAACGAGTCACTCTAGAATGGCTAAGGGTAACTCCAAGATACTTGCCCAAATCCTGGACAAATCTGATAGAGGATACCCCAGTGAAAACCTCTTTCCTTGTTGCAGAGACATTCTTGGAGCAAAGCGCTTTAGACTTCTCCACATTAATCTTCATCCCAGATGCTTTGCAAAAAGTCTCTAAAACCAACATCACATTTTGCACTTGTCTCTTTGTAGCTTTACAGAATAGAAGCAAGTCATCCGCAAACAAACACTACTTTAATAAGTAAAGTACTCTACCTTAATAAATAATTTCCGTACCTTGAGCGTTATTTTTACTTTGGTTACTATGGTTGTAGTTGATGAGCCCAAATTAAAGTCAATATGCCAACACCCAATTTTGGGCACCTAGTTTGAGCTAGTGTTGGGTTACTTTGATTCAATTTTTGTAACACCACTTGCCTCTATTACAGTATCCATTTATTATTTTTAAAGATTATCTCGGATAATTTATTAAACTAGTAATAAAAAAATTTGTATTATTGACAAAAACAGTTTCAAAAATACAAATTACAAATAACTATTCAAAAGATTTAAAATATGATAAAAATAATAATTAAAAAAAGGTTTAGATATTGAATTTGTTCCAATTTTTATATGTATATATATTTTTAATAGTTGTTCAAATATTTATACAAAAATTCAGATCAAATATAAAGTTATTTTGCCAAATATAAAAATTATTTGTCATTTAAAATTTTTTTTTTGTAGTTATATTTATTAAGTTTCTATAATTTCCGAAAATTTATTTGTTGTTCATATCTTACAAAATTATTTTTGTTGGTAACATAAACTTCCATATACATATTTTAGTTTTCATATTTAAAAGCAAACGTACTAATCGCATTGTTTAAAGAAAAATTATATATTTGCAGAACTGCTAAGTATGTACCTTTTTTTTATAGTATAGGAAAGCGGTTCACATATTCCGCGGTACTTGACATGAATATGATGTTCCGTTTATGTCGCCCATTAAAATATAACATAAACAATATTAAAGGTCAAGATGTTGATAGTTGTGTTTGAGTGATCATTAAGATAATAGTGTCATGGTGGGATTGAGACCGGTTACGCAGTTAGAAGTATTAATGTCCATTCAATTTCTTCTTTGAAAATGTACATGTACAGTAAAAGGTCGTTGTGTAATGTGAAGATGATGTTAAGTCAAGCCGTCGTGTTAGCTTTAGCTGAGTTGTAAATTTTTTGGGCTTACTTTACTTTATTCAAGTGTGTTTGTTCGGTTTAGGCATGTTTTTGATTATTATGGAAGAAAGTTTTTTTGGGTAATGATGGACTGAATTGGGATGGAGTCATGGTGAAATGGAATGACTGTACTTTTTAAGATATTTAAAACTTAATTAAATGAATAAATGAATGAAATATTGAGTTATTAAGTATTACAAAACACACATCAATAAGCTATAATTTAAATAGTATATAATCTTTCTATATTTACCTAGAAATTGCGAGTTCGAATCTTCTTATTTTTGGAGGAAAAAAAAGTATTATGAAACACAATTAATTTCTTTCTTATCACATTAATGAATCATTAAATTATTTTTTTATATAATAAAAATAGGGAGACTCGAATCCGCGACCTCTTAGATGAGTATGAAGAGATTATGCCATTTGAGTTATAACATGAAAGTAGTTTATATCGATGTGGTTTCGGAAATAGTATAAACAAAATTTTGGAGAAATGGAGATTTGAATAAAACAAAAATAATTTGAGACCAAACACGTTTTTAAATTATATGGAAGTTATGTTTAAAGTAAAAATGAAATTTAAAATTTGAAAACCCTTTTTATGAGAAAAAATCAGTTAGTTTTGAATTAAAAATTTAAAATTGAAAAGGATAAGTTTGATAGAGTTAGCAAAATATTTAAAATTAAATATTTTTGCACGTTGTTAATTTTATTTGCAAAGAAAACATAATAAAAAATCGAAGATAGTTTAATTGCTGCTAATGTTCCCACCTTGTTTTTCTTTTGCATTGCTAATTTAATAATTTTTTGGTAATATTTTTCGTGTTGGAATATTTTCAATGAATAATGTATTTAAGAAGTACAGTGTATTTAAGGTTTGTGTTTGGTAGCCAACAAATTATAACTCAAATAACATAATTTTTTTTATCTTCACCTAGAGATTTTGGATTCTTTTAAAAGTACTTAAGAAGAGTTTTTAAAAATTAGCTTATACTTATCAAAATTAAAAAATCTAATATAATCTTATTTATTAATTAATATCTAAATTTAATTTTTATATTAATATTTATTATAATATTTTTAAAATTTAAAAATTATTTTATTGAATATATTTATTATTATTTGTGTTTATTAAAAATTATTTTAAATTAATTTATCAAATATAAATATTACAACTTTTTAATATGATTAAAATAAAATTAATTCCTCACCCAAAAAAGCCAAGTGAAATTAATCTAGTGGAGTTTGCACAGTAAATAGTAGCATTGATATTTTCAATAATCATGTAATTACGCATTGGACTTTAAAAAAATTCTAATGGCCCAATATCTTTAAGGTTGCCATTTGTTTTATATCAATCATCTACAAGCTGATTACCTGCTTTCAAAGCTATCTTTTTTTTTATATTTTCTCTCTTTAAATATGGTTAATTTAGTCCTTTCCCATTTAATAAAAAATAAATCTCTACTGGATAACTTTTCGTACACATGAACTTCATGTTCGATTTTCTGTCAGAGTACATGTGATAATTTTCCTATAGTATAAGAAGATTTTCGAGTGTACCGTCGTACCGGTGTATCAGTGATTTTTAACCGTTGATCTTAATTATATATATTATATATATTTTTTATAATTAAGATTAACGGTTAAAAATCACTGAAATACCGGTATGACAATACACTTGAAAATTTTTCTATAGTATAATATATTTAGTAATTTATTTATTTATCTTTTAATACAAAATACAGAAAGTATATATATCGGATGTACACAAGAAAAACTGGAAGTATACACATGGGATGTATAAAAAAAAGAGGAGTGCAAATTTCTCTTTTTTAAATTCCTTTATTACTTTGTTTACGGAGATTTGATCCGACCAAAATTTTATATATACACTTGAATCAACCTGGTTGAACGCTTGGTTTAAACTTTAAAGACAGCTAAAATGTGGTCCGAATATATGTCCTTATTATTCATCGATAAAAAGCTTGCTTAAAAATAGACTTGGCGAATACAAAATCTTCAATTTGCAGATGCGATACATATGAAACAAAAGAAAAAGGAAAAAGTTCATGATGAAAATTGACAAGGAAAGAAAAGGAAATTTTATTTATGAGTCTCAAAATGTTTAATAATAATAATAATAATAATAATTTAAAATAAAAAGTGTAGAGTATTTATTTATGAGTCTCAAAATGTTTAATAATAATAATAATAATAATAATAATAAAAAGTGTAGAGTATATGTTTGTTGAATTGTCAAGAAAGCGAGAGAATGAAGCAAAAGAGCAAGAGCCAAGAGGCATGGGTAAGCACACTTCCTGAACAATATAGTGCAAAATTTGTATATACAGATAAGCATGCAATGCAAGAAGCAAATAAATAAATATATAAATAAAAAGGGACCACACCAATAGGTGTATATAGCATTGTTATTGCTGGATTTTCTCCGCATTGTTACCTTGATCCTAAGGGGATATTCCTCCAATTATTATATTGTTCTAGATGTGTCCATCAATTATTCCGCACTATGCTTTTGCACAAGAATCCACTGATTTACAATATCTGCTTATTAGATTTGTTTCTAGCTATGGCACTATGTAACGAGTCCTATGTCAAGAAAACCATCACTTTAAAATAATTGAAGTCGGATAACAAGTTGAATTTTCTTATACCAATAATCAGTTTTTGTGATGTTTTCTCCAAAAAATTTGTGTATGAAAATTATTTAGTGGCATTCCTTCAGAACTGATGAAAATTTTCACCTTCCAATATAAGAAAAATACTGAATATCATCGGATTTATCGTCGAACATTAACGGCAGATTTACCAGCAAATTTGGTAATAATTCATCGAGTAAAAAAATTACCGTCAGATTTGAGTTTTTGATGGTAAATTCGCCAGTAATAATTAGAGAAAAAAAAATTGACGCAATCATTACCGTCGGATTTAATTATCTGCTGGTAATCCGAATTAGTGGAATACTACATTTTGATCATTCGCAAAGCGTAATCGCTCTTGCCCTAAATTTGAATCGTGATCCCTCTCCCCCTTATTTCTGAACAACTCTCTCTTTAACCTTTTCCTTTCTCTCTCTCTCCCCTCTTTCTTTTTCCCCTAGAAACCACCTCCAACATCCCCTCCACCAGCGTCAGCCACCACCAACAGCGTTTAAAGAATGCGTGGACTCCTTGCGTTGCATTGGTCGCTCTATCACCCCACTATTGCTGCCGCCGCCACTACTACCATCGTTGTTGCTGTTGCTCCCTGTATCACTGGAGCTGCCTCCTTCCTCCCTCTAGGTATGATACACGAGCATCTTTAATTGTTTTCTTTAGTTTTTCTTTTAATAAAGTTAATGAATTCTTTGTTATAATTGATATTTTAGTGCTTATAATCAATGTTTTTTAGAATTTGTTTTGAATTTTGGTATGCATAAAAAAGTGCTGAAAATAAGTAAGAATAAAGAAAAAGACAAGCAAGCAAAAGAAACAAACACAAACAAGGAGGACACGGACCAAATATGGATCAAGCATGCAAAAATTGAAGCCCCTATAGTGTTGAAGGAAGAAGCCCATGTGTACTGCTTGGGATGTCCTCCGTATAATGTACAAAAATGCTCCCTTCAGTGGCTTGCATGAAGCCAAGCGTACCACGTGGGAAGTATTGCATATGATTTTTAATCACTCTAATTTTGAATAAGTGACACATAATTTGGATTAAAATAATTTTTAAAAGAGTGAATACTTCATCCGATTCCTGACAATTATCTCGAAAGGACAACGAGACCCCCAAGAAAAAAAAAACACCCAATCCGGTCCCTGATAAATTTTTTTTGGGACTGATTAGCTCCTGTACCAAAAAAAAAATAACATTAATTTTTTTTGGCATAGGGACCTCGTTGTCCTTTCGAAGTAATTGTCAGGGGCCGGGTTGGATTTTTTTTTTGTCAGGGGGCCGAATTGGGATTTTTTTTGTCAGGGATCTCGTTGTCTTTTGAAGTAATTGTCAGGGGCTGATTTGGGTTTTTCTCTTTTTAAAAATTGTGTTTTCTTTTAAGATTTAACTGCATAGTACTAACTTAAATACGTGACATATAATTTGACCTAAAGACTAATTTTAAATTTTATTTAAATCAAAAATCAATTTTTGTACCTTGATTAATTAAAGTAATGTCTAATTAATGCTTGAGAAACTAAAGAGTCAAAAAATTAGAAATCAGTTACTAAAAATTTTGTCGTGAAAGATCTTTGCAAACTTCAAGATAAATAAATAAGATTAGTTATCCTAAGAGCATAAGCATCTCTAAAGCCCTTGACTCTTATCTTCACAGTCTTCTCTCAATTAATATTCAAGATCTACTATCCGAAACATTCAAACATTCTTAAATTTTTCGGTAAGATTCTAAGATTTTTTCTTGTCCTCTCCGATCATCAATCAGGTGTAATTAATTTAATTAAACTTTTAATTTGATATTTGCTTAGCTTGTTCAATTCCTTAATCCTCATGAGAACCATATTCACTCACTCTAATATTATTTGTGTGATCTGGTACATTTACTAGTATCCGTGAACTTCAAGTTTCGCTGATAAACAACAAAAATTGTAACAATTGAAAATATAATTATCACTGCCCTGCAATTGTAACCCGATGCAGTCGAACTAATTACCGCATTCGCAATATGATGGCCATGATTACAATTGTGAACCACAATTTGAAATACTAATAATCATCATGTCACATATTTTGACTAGACTGAAGTACATATGTGGATTAATAGACTAATATGAAGCTAAGGTGATTGATGAGTGTGGCTAGTGTTAAGTCCAATTTTGTCCAGCACGTTAGCTTGTTTGTTTCATAACATTTAATAGTTTAGTTTGTCCTTTAGCCATAAGATAAAATGGTATGGTATTCAATTCCGTCGACATTGGCATGCACTACTCTGTATATATGGTTCTAACATAGCTTAGGTGATACAAAAATCCATACCATCTTGTCTTTTACTTGTTTGAATACACACTTTGGGTTATTGATTTCAATTAAGGGATAAGGTGGTGATGATAATATATGTAGTGGCAGAAGAATCCAAATGAGACTTTTTTTCCCATTTAATAATAATTTTTAATAACAAATCACATGGGATTAACGATTTATCCTGTTTAATTGGGTGGTGGCCATTTTCATTATCAACTTTAATTTGGCTTGGCTGGACATGTTTCTTACAAAAACATATTAAAGCACATCTTCCATATGAAAAAAAAAAAAAAAAAAAAAAAAAAACAAACAAACAAACAAAGTCTTTAATGAATGTTATCTTCTTATCAAGATTTTTGGTTATGCGGTTTAACTCAATATATATAATTCTTGTTGGTACTACCTAAATTTTGTCTAATTATATTGTAGGATATGAGTGTCATTCGTGTGGAGTGAATTATTATGCTTTTAAATTTCTGAATAAAAAAGAAAACAAATTTTATCTCTTAAAGAGTGACAATCTATATGCGTACATGCATGGGAAAAATACATGAGAAAAAAGATGTTTAGCATATGCGAAAAAATAAAACTCATGGTTCTAAAAATAGACTGAATCTGTCGGTTTAATCAAATTAACCGAAAATTGATCTTCTATTTGATCTAGCCATTATAAAACGTTTACTTGCATCGAACTGACAAAATATCCATCTGAATTGACAGAAAATAAATATTGTAAGCAAGACGTACATACCTTTTAAGCAAGTACACCAGTTATTTCAAATAATAAAGTGATAAGTACTAAGTAGAGTATTCTTTCCGCAGAAAATTGTCAATTCCTGAAATTAACTCAATTAAACTACTATTTGAACAATATAAAGTCTCTAGAATGCAAAAGAGATTAAAACAAAGATAAGAATTCAAGATTGAGAGTTTGAATAAAATAAAATGAATACTAGGACAATTGATTTCATCATAATATGGAATTGGATATTTATGATTATGTCATTCACTTTCTTAGTTGTGAATTCAAATTGGTTAAGTTTCTTAATCTACTTTTTAGCCTTTCTTAAGGTCAACAAATTCTGTTTAAATTTATATAGATGTATTAATCTTTTAGCTACATTTTTTGTGAGTAAAGTATTATATTTTGTAAAACTGGTATAATAATCACATAAATCATATTTGTCTATCTCTAGTTTTCACTTTATTTATGTTGTTTACGATTAGTAATTTTATTTACAATTTTTTTTCTTAAATGCATTATAAATTAACATATCATCATTTAAATGGTGCATTAAAAAATATTAAAATTGGTTATAAGCACATGTGATTCAAAACAAGTATTAGTAAATGAGATTGATCTATAATTATCCAATTCACATAAAAGGCTACATCTTTGTTGTAGCTTAACAAGATTAGCTAATAATAACATGAATAAAACAAAAAATATAAATAAAGGATGAGAGAAAAGTATATATTGTTGAAGAATGAGGTTGGATTGTGTTGGTCGAAAAATATTTTTGACTGGAATGAATTAGATTGGAATGTTGAAAAGTGCACGTGCAGGTATAAGTTGGGAGTTACTCGACACAAGCTCGATTTCGGATATATTATTAAATCGAGTGGGCCTAGTCGAATGGATATTCGAAGGAGAAATTGAATGGACGCTCGAAGTAAGTGAATCGAACGGTTACATAAGTGGAAAAGTTGAGGGCTTCTACCACGTGAGGAATTAATGAGTGACGTTTTATTAGCTAAAGAGCGGGAACAGTTACCAAGGAGTGCGCATACAAGACAGCACCATGTAATTAACAATCGGTTATATAAGTAGACTATAAAAACTAGAAAGTTTTAGGGAATAAAGGTTGGAACTTTGCTCCAGAAATTACTCACACACACTCACATCCCAGAGACTTTCTGAGTCTGCCTCGAGTTAATTATTTGTAGGGTTCCTTCCACATGTCTTCATTTTCCATTTACATTTCCTGTAAACTTTACTTTTCAGGCAAGTTTATCTTTCGAATCCAATTTACATTTCAGTACTTTTAATTTTCATGCCTAAAGCCCTTCTAACACAGTCGAAGACACTTTTAATGCTTTCTTTAAATTTTAATGCAGCCTTTTCCGATTTCAGTCAATTTACTTTTCGAAAACTTTACTTTTCATTTATTTTGTTGTTTTACAAATTTCAATTCATTTTTTATTTTGATACTCGTCTAATTCGAGACGCTTTGATGCACTTATAGAAAATTAGTACCTGCAAAAGAGGAGTAGGTTTCGCTCCTAGACTATTAGAATTGAACCACCATCGATTTGCTAAAGATCAACAAAACAAATTGGCACGCCCAGTGGAACAATTTTAAAATCGAAGTGTGTCAAATAAATTTTTGGTGTCATTTGGTGTATGCAATTGCGAAGTGGAAAGATCATTCACATGGCTGGTGAATTGTCAAATTTGTATGGTGGTTCGTCCATTAATGACAGTATACTAGAAACTGTGTAATCTGCGGACGTGACTTCACGTTCGGAAGGTGTAATTGGAAGTGAGAGTATAGATATTACTACTGTACAAACTAGAAGTATCGGACGTAATATTCGTCCACGTGGCACTTTGCCACCAATCCAGCCCCCACTGACCACTGGATGCCTCCTTATGGTCTTCCTCCTGGTTATACCCCACCAGTGAGTGGTTTTGCTCCTCATGTTCGTTTTGGGAGTACTAGTGGGGTGAATAATTCTCAAAATCCACAATAGCATTCTGAGTATTCTCATGATTATAATGTGGGCTCTACATTGAATGCTGCTAATTCCATGGCAGTATATCGACAACATGTAGTGGAAAGTCATCATGACTTAGTCAACTTGTTAACTCAATAAATGACCATAATTCTAAATCCTATGATGGCTGATCATGAATCGAAGTTCGAACACCTTGCTAGACAAGTTGAACGGATTGCTCGAATCGTGGATTATGAGAAAGGTGAAAGGAATAATGCCAAGGAAAATAATGAAGGATTCGAAAATGTGTTTCAAAATGAAAAACAATGTTTTTAACTGAGAAAATCCTCATATTATTCCTCATGGGCAAAATGCAGATGAGGTTCTCGCCAGATTACGTGCTAATCATGGTGATGAACGTTATCAAGTCACAAGAATTGTGGAAGAAGTGCTCAATCGAGTTAGTTTGAATGTTGGTTTTATGAATCAACCCTATTTTGTGTCTGCTTTCCCCCAGGTTGTTCAAATGGCTGAAGTGCCAAGAGGGGTGAAAAATCTAAAAATAATTACAAAGTTCGCAGGGGAAGTAGGAGAATCGACCACTGAACATGTTGCTCGATACTTGGTCGAGATTGGAAATTTAGCCAATAATGAGAATTTGAAAATGAAGTTTTTTCCTTCTTTGTTAACGAATAATGCGTTTGCTTAGTTTTCAAATCCCAGACCAAATTCGATAACAACATGGAATCAGTTGGAAACTGCTTTTCACGCTCAATTTTATTGAGGTGAATTGAATGTAGCAGTTACTGATCTAGTTGCTTTGAAACTTAAGGATGGTGAAACCATTGATGATTACATGATACGTTTCAAAAATGCTTGAAGTAGGTGCTATGTGTAATTACCTGAGAGTGAAGTAGTGAAAATAGCAGTTATGGGGTTAGGATTTTATATGCGTCGGAAGTTGCTTAATGTGCATATCCCATACTTAGCCCATTTGGCTGAAAAGGTTCGTTAGGTCGAACTCATGAAAAAAGAAAAGGATAAACATAGGAATGAGTAGAAATCAAAGAGTAAACCTTTTACTCGAAAAGAGAAATTCGCTTATGTGACTATGGAGTTCTCAGAAGAGGAATTCGATTTCAAAATAGAAATCGATTTGGTTGAACTTAAGAAGGGTCCTCCATATGTTTGCTCTTTACTTAAAAAGCTTCCTGGTAATGAAAATTTGAATGAGTCAAAATTGAAAAGTGGGAGAAAGTATAGTTTTGATATTTCGAAATCTGATCAGATTTTCGATGTGTTGCTTAAAGATAAACAATTAATTCTGCCTGATGGTAGAACCTTACTTTAGGTGAAAGATTTAAAAGGGAAACCTTATTGCAAATTTCACCAAGAAACCAGTCATTTGACTAACAGTTGTGTTCGTTTCAGGGACTTAATTCAGGAAGCAATAATGGAGGGACATTTGAATTTCGATGATGGAAAGAAGGAAATGAAACTGGATGTGGATCCTTTTGACGTGGATGCTAGTTTTGTTGAACCATGTTTTGGAGTAAATATGGTTGGTATGTCTTATGAATTTGATATGGCTCTTGATGATTTTGAGTCGCATGTTCGAGCGGTGTTTCCCCGAGCAAGAGATGGCCTGCTAGACTTCTTAGTACAGCAAAAGATTAAAGATCGGGATGTGTCTCTATGTCCACGTTGTAATTCTATATTCGATGCTGAAGCTACAACAATTTTCAAAAAAGAGAGGATGAAAAAGGAGTTGACTCATAGGGAAGAGCAAGCTTGACAAAGGCAGCCGATTAGACGTATCGAGGGACAGAGTTCTAAGGTTCCTCAACAAAATGTGATTGCACCTTTGAGCCGGTCTCAGGCTATAGGTGTACAATGGATTTGGAATTGTCAGGAATTCCAAAATCGGGATGCTCTCTATCGATGGAACCCACAGTGGGGACATCGGGGACCTCCTTGAAACCCATATCCTTACTACCGTGGTCGAGCCAGAAGGTATCCAAGAGGTAGAGGAAGAAGAAATCTCAATCAAAACAAAAAGCCTCAAGCTGAGATAAGCAAGGGGGCAACGCCTTCTGTGCATTCCCGAATTATTTTTCCTTATGATGGAGAGACGTGCCCAAAGAGAATTTCATCTCCTGCAAAGATGGAGAAAGGCAAAGCAATAGCTCAGTCTTCGGGAGTTGATAAAAGAAAGGAAGTTGATTTGGATGAAGAGTACTTCGAAGTAGGAGATAATGAAATAGTTAGAACAATTTTGATTATTCCAACTGAGTATTTGGGGGGAATATGAAGGTGACATAGAGAAAGACTATGACATGGAGGCTGAAGGAGTTTTTTCCTTCATCCGACATAAGGATGAACCGGGTTACTTTCTAAGACCTACTGAAAGGCAGAAATCCCATCTTCGCCCACTCCATATCACTACTACTCTGAATGGGATTAAAGTAAATAAAGTCTTGATAGATGAGGGAGCCGCAATAAGCCTCCTACCAGAGAGGATGCTGATGAAGGTGGGAAAACATCCTGATGACTTGGTCCCCACCAACATTGCTGTAACAGACTTTAGTGGTTCTTCGACTCCAGCAAAAGGCTTCGTTACTTTGGGGGTGAAGGTTGGGTCCTCCGAACGAAATACTGTGTTCGTGGTAGTGCTGTCAAAATCAAGTTATAATGCTTTATTTATTGGAGCGAGATTGGATCCATGGTGTACCTTCTACTGTGCATCAAAGTGTTCTTCTTTGGACAGAGGATGGCAAGCCTGATGTCATTAAAGCAGATTCGAATCTTTATGTCGAACAGTTGCATGTTGATTTCAGAATGTATAATCTTAAGTTGAAGCCTTTGAATGTTGATAGGACATTGAACTCTTATAATTATGAGGTTTTTTACTTATCTTCGGAAGGCCTATCGGTGAAGTTGCGCTACCCGCAGTTGAATGTAAGCCCGACTGTCTGGGATTGTCTCTCTTAAGGATTTTCTGAAGGATTGCTCTATGGACCAGGTTCAGGATGTTTCTGACTACCTGGTAATTTTACATAATTATTTAAGTAATTCTCTTTCTGTAGAAAATAAGAATGGTTCTTCTGATGAAGTGGAATCATGTAGGAATATAAGTTCTTCTATTAGTGATTGTATCAACTTGAAATCTTCAATCAAGTTTAGTCATAGTTTAAGTATTTCTTCTTTATGTAATCCAAATGATATTTCAAACTGAACTAATGATGTAATAGCAGAAGTACATGGTGATGAAAATCAAGTTAATGTTAATGTAGTAAATAATCAAGTTCATCCTATTTCTAATGAAGTTGTACATGTTGATTTCACTTTCGATTGCATCTATGATTTAGAACCTTTGGGTTTCGGAAAACATTCTGTAAAAGATGAGGAACATTTCAAAGGGTTTGAATCTCAAGATCCCTTAGAAGATATTAATTTGGGAACTTCTGATGACGTTCGAATCACCTATATTTGTAAGAGTCTTGTTGATCCTTTTCGAACCGAGCTGTTCCATCTTTTACATGAATTTAAAGATTGTTTTGCTTGGGATTATCATGAGATGACTGGTCTCGATCGTTCTCTTATAGAACATCGATTAGCAATGAAACCAAATGCTCGACCTATGAAGAAAACTCCACTACGTTTTGCTCCAAAAATCAATGAAAAAATTAAAGAAGAAAAAGAACGCTTGATTAAAGCGAAATTTATTTGAATTTTACGATATGTTGAGTGGGTTTCGAATATTGTTCCTATAATGAAGAAAAATGGGAAATTAAGAGTATGCATTGATTTTCAAGATTTGAATAATGCTACTCCGAAGGATGAATACTTTATGCCTATTACAGACATGTTGATCGATTTGGCAGCGGAAAACGAAATTTTAAGTTTTATGGACGGTTATTCAGGCTATAACCAAATCTTCATTGCTGAAGATAACGTGTCCAAAACTGCTTTTCGTTGTCCTAGGGCATTAGGCACTTATAAGTGGGTGGTTATGCCTTTTAGTTTGAAAAGTACTGGTGCAACTTATCAACGAGCAATGAATGCTACTTTCCATGAATTTATTGGGAAATTTATGGAGGTATATATCGAAGATGTTATGGTTAAATCGATTTCAGTGAATCAACATATTGATCACTTGAGGAAGGCATTTGTCACCATGAGGAAGAAGGGATTAAAGATGAATCCTTTAAAATGTGCTTTTAGTGTATTGGCTGGGAATTTCATAGATTTTGTTGTTCATAAAAAAGGAATTGCCATCGATAAAAGCAAGACTGATACAATTTTGGCATTGTCTGCTCCAAAATCAAAAAAGGAAGTGCAATCTTTCCTGAGAAAAGTGAATTATCTTCGAAGGTTCATCTCGAATCTTTCTAATCGAATAATATAGCGGAGTACGAAGCTTTAATTTTGGGTCTTGAAATTTTGATTGATAAAGGGGCTTTGGAAGTTCAAATACTGGGGGACTCTCAGTTAGTTTTGAAACAATTATCAAAAGAATTCAAATGTAATAATGAGAAGTTACAAAAGTATTTAGCAACGGCTTGGGAGTTGTTAACTTCCTTTCGAAAAGTTTCTTTGGTCCACATCCCAAGGATTCATAATGAGATTGCTAATGAGTTAGCCCAAATTGCTTTGAGATGTAGGATTGGTCCAGAAACTGTAAGAAAACTGGCTAGCATTCATCAAATTTTAGTGCCTGCAGATGAAAGAGAAGCTTTATGTGTAGGTGAATGGGAAGATGATGATTGGAGAAAGCCTATTGCTGAATATTTAAAGAATCCCAATATCCCAGTTGAAAGAAAAATAAAATTGCAGGCGATGAGTTTTGTTATTATGGCTGATGAGTTGTATAAAAAAGGGATCGATGAAAATTTGTTGATATGTCTAAGCCAAGATGGTAAAGATATTGCTTTAGGTGAAGTTCATAAAGGGATATGTGGTGCCTATCAAGCTGGAAAGAAAATGAAATGGGTTCTATATCGTAACCATGTGTATTAGCTATCCATGATAAAAGACTGCATAGATTATGCAAAGGCATGCCAAGAATGTCAGAAACATGGTTCGATTCAGGAGATTCCAGCATCTGAGTTGCATTCGATAATAAAGCCATGGCCATTTAGAGGTTGGGCTTTAGATTTGATTGGGTTAATTCACCCTCCTTCATCGAAACAACATAAATTTATCTTGGTAGCAATCGATTATTTTACAAAGTGGGTTGAAGCAATTCCTTTTATAGAAGTTGGTCAAAATGAAATAATAGACTTCATCGAGCAATATATAATCCATCGATTCGGAATTCCTCAAACATTGAGTACTGATCAAGGGACTATGTTTACTGGTCAGCGAATTAAAAATTTTGCAGTTTCGAGGAATTTCAATATGGTTACTTCAACTCCCTACTATGCCCAGGCTAATGGGCAAGTTGAGGCAGCGAATAAAATCCTGATAAATCTGATCAAAAAGCATATCGGGAACAAACCTCGAATGTGGCATGAAACTTTAAGCCAAGTATTATGAGCTTATCGAAATTCACCCAGGGGGGTCAGGTACTTCGCCCTATAAATTGGTTTATGGCCATGATTTGATGCTACCACTAGAAATTAATTTGAATACTTTGAGAGTATCGAAACAGAATGACTTGCCAGTCGATGATTACTGGAATGCAATATTTGATGACTTGAATGAATTAGACTCAGAACGAATATTGGCACTTGAGAATATGATTCGACAAAAAGAAAATGTTTCTCGAAGTTATAATCATCGAATAAGTGAGAAATGTTTCAGTATAGGCGAGTTGGTTTTAAAAGTTATTTTGCCAATGGAGAAGAAATCGAGATTCCTTGGCAAATGGTCTCATACTTGGGAAGGCCCTTTTCAAGTGATAGGGTCATATTCTGGAAATGCATATCAAATCAAGGATATCGAGTCAGGAAAAATAATTAACTCGGTTAATGAAAAGTACTTGAAGTAATATTATTGTTTGCTAAATTAAAGTCAACATGCATAAGTCCAAGAAAAAGGAAAACCATTACAAAAATTAAAGCCTAAGGCGAAGAAATTCAAGGTGCCAGGAGTTTTGCCAAGTCTGAACGTAGCCTTACCCTTTCATTGTCAAGAGCTGAAAGTGCCTCAGTGTGCCTAAATTTTTCGTATTGGACCTTGTCAAGTTTTTTCCCACATTCTTCTTGTTTGGTCTCAATAGAAATAATTTCTTGGATGAGTTGTTGTTCTTGCTAGGCAGTGGCCAGAGGTGTGGCTATATCAGCTCTTCTCTTGCAAATTTTTGCAAGTTTTTCATTAATCTGAGCCAATTCCGCTTCAAGTTTTATCTCTTCTCTGTTATAATGAGCCTGAAGAGAAATAGCCTGAGATATTCTCAAATCGAATTCTTCACGAGAAGCTTTGATTGGTTGAAGGGCTGCAGTATAGATTTCTGCTTCAGTTATGATCTTAGCTTCTTTATTTTCGATTTCTTGAAGTTTGTTCTGGGTAGCTACGCTATTGTTGCCAATCTGTTTAAATGATGGACAATGGCAGAGTGAGGAGTTAGAGCTGGAAGTTCAAAGGCAGAATTTAAGAGATCGGTTAAAAGCTTGTTGAGGGTTGCATCATTAATCTAGGTAGCAGGTGAATAGTCCAAGAGTTTAAGAAGTGATCGAAGTTGTTATCGAGCATCAATATTCAGCTCGAATGGAGGACCAGATGAAGAAAGACCAAGGAATACAGGGACAGGAATAGGCACTTCGTCTTCTTGGATAGCCTGATTAAGAATGGAAACCAAGTTGGCCAGGGTGGCACTTGTAGGTTTGGTGGAAGCACCCAAATGTCCAGATCCTTGACCAAGAGGAGTTTGAAATTCAGTTTGTTGAGGAGGACTGAAGATTCTTTGAGGTGACGACAAGGTTTCCAGGACTTGCGACGGAGAGTCTGAATCAGGGCTAGTAGTCTCAGCTACTTGATATTCAACAAAAAGTGCAGCCTGATTGGTTGGAGACACATTCCCAAGGATCAAAGTTTATGTTAGAGATTGATGATTGTGCTTTCTTGTCATGCCGACTACCTGTGTCCCAATCGGAATGGGAAAAGCGACTTGAAGTGGTTCGATAGATCCTGTGACCTGAATTGAGGAGTGAGAGGTGGTCTGTTCCTGGTCATAACTACAACAATACAAAACACCACAACAACAACTAGATAAACTCTTCATGACTTCTGCGTCCACATCCTGAAAAGGAAAATTTGTAGGGGGGTGAGAACATCATCCTCGAAAGGGTTCTAAGTAGAGAGTTTTTGAGAATTACTATAATAGGATACGTGAGATAAAATCATTTCGGTGATCAATAACCGCCTTATGCATCTTTTCAAAAGCAAAGGTTTACTATCAAGAAAAATCTGAAATCTTTTCTGAAAGAGGAAACTGTTCATTTCTTAAAAATTCGAAAGCCTTTCAAAAGGTTTATCTATGCTGAACCCAATTAGTTTTTCATACTTTTCCAAACCAGAAACATCAACCAGACATGGCCTTCGGCCCACCTCATGATCAACCACGGCTCTAGGTCCAAACAACCCAAACAACAACCAATCACCACAGTCCAACAGAGTCTCAGTCGCAAACACAAGTAGGAAAGATCAAGCACAAACAAAAAGTTACTGCAAGTAGAACAATTAGTAGTTAATCACAAGTAATCACAAAGGCAAACCAAGTACAATATGCACACCCAAACAATATCACATAGATGCATATGATGAATGCCTGTCCTAGTGGCTGATGATATCATCTGTCGGTTATAAAGCCAACCCGACAAGTCCTGGTAGCTAACCATTGGACTGTCCCTCTGTCGTGCATCCCCAACTCGAGTTATTCACAATCATAAATCATAATTCATATCCGACACCCTCATTGGTGTATATTCACGGGGGCGAGCTCATCCGGAACTTTCACAGTATCCGACCACACTTACGACATAGGGTCAACAGAGTATCGAGTCTCAACCTGGAGCACGTGGTGGCTAGCCACTGCTTCTACCCAGGGAAACTCGTATCTCAGATAATTGGAAGTGCAACAATCACAATATCAACAACTCATCATATATGCATTTATTCTCAGCCATAAATCAACATTCATCTCAGCCATCTGGCTTAAATTCATGATTCATAGTTAGCCATCCGGCTCATAACATATTCCGCAATTAGCCATAATTCATTATCATACACAGCCATTCCGGCTCATAACAAAATAGCACTTCTACCATCCAACATCATTAAATTCATAAAATCATCGTTCAAGCCATAAATCACTTTTTCTCAAATCACTTCACTTTGAAATCAAAAATCAACTCTTTTCAGCCTTGACTTTAAAGTTCCCATTCCTCAAATCATCTCAGGCTCATAAGCTGGCTTTAAAGTTCCTATTCCTCAAATCATCTAAGGCTCATAAGCCACTTTTACTCAAAGTAGGTTCCACTTTTAAAAACAAAGCCACCCTCAGCATCCTAATTCCAAAACTTCCAAAACCATGGCAAATTAAGGATCTATTTCGAAATATTCAAAATCATCCATCCAACCACGGGATTTCATAACAAAAGTTCCTCGGCAGAGTCTCAAGTCTTTAGGGAAGGACAACCTATCTCAATTTCTTAAAAATTTATTGGAACTCTTAAAATCATAGTTTCTTAGTTTGAGTAAATAGAAACAGAATTTATTATAAAACCGAATCATATAAAGTCATAAGTCCTAACCCCTTTCCAAAACCAATTCACTTGCAACGGAGACAATCTATTTAAATCAAAACCACTTTCAGGTTCCTTCTTAAAACCAATTCTCTGACTTCTCCCAAAATGTCACAAACGCAATTATGCAATCAAAAGTCCAATTTCCTTTAAAATCACTAAGAGCTCCTCTGAACGAAATTCTTAAGTCTAACCAAAAGCAAAAGTCCTTTTTATAATAAAAATCAATATTAGAACATAATACTTTCTTTCAGTGATTCAAAATGGTAAAATAATTATTTTCTAAATAAATCGAACTCAAGACATATAGTTTATGTAAATAAATTAAACTAAAAAACATAACTATTTTATTAATAAATCAAATAATACAATTTCTCAAATCCAAACTTTCTAAATAACTTTTCAAACAAAGTCTAAGATTTTTATAGAAATTTTGGCAGCAATTCCCCTAAAACTTGGACTTTGCCACCCGGTTCGGGTCCCAACCAAACCATTCCACAATCCTTTTCAACGGTCCAAAATCCAAAATCAGTTCAAATGCAACCTAAATCCAACAGTCATCTCATTTTCATATCTCAAGGAAACCGTTTAAAAAATCAAGTCATTATCAACCGATTAAACTCATTTCCAAAACTTTAAAGAAATAGTTCAGCAACAATCCATTTATCAAAACCAACAACAATCCAATCAAACATATAATCATATTCATCCAATCCAGCCAGGCAATACATAAGACTTATACAATCACTAAAAAGTATATAATTCTCACAACAATATCCATTTATAATAATTCCAAAATAAAAATGGCTTTTTAGAAAAACCCCTACCTCAACACGTTGAAATCACAACCCAAACTCGTTAACTGACTCTTTTTGTATCGACCAGAATTGACTGCAATCAAAACCTCAGCTCCAAACCACTTTCTCGGCAACCACAACGACTCTAATCACAACATATAATAACTGAGACTCAATCTTATAGTAACTTGCACCACAAATCTCAGCGTGAGATAACAGAGCAGTAACTAAAGGGCTTTCAAATCGAAAATGCTTACCGAAATGAAAAAAGAACGGCTGAACTGAAACAGCTGCGGTCTCCGAACCGGTACGGTGGCAGCCCGGCAGCTACCTCAAGCAGTAGCGGCAACCTAAACAACATGCAGCGACAATGAGGTTCCCAAAAACTCAACGAAAAGGAGAACCAGCTTAAAACCCTTACCAACAGAATTTTTCGGCGACGGCAGTGGCCTTTTTTGGTGGCCAGACACGGCGGCGCGGTTCCCTCCTCTGACAGCGACACTTGCGGCGACAACCTTCCACAACGGCGAGCCCAGCCACACAGTGGCGATAGTAACCCCGCGACGTCTCCCTCTCGTGCCTCATCTCCCTATTCGGCTCCTCCCAGCGGCGGCTGTCTTAATGGTAGTAGTAGCAACACCATCAGCCCAAAGAATAGGGAGTGGCAGAGCTCAGCCACGGTGAAGCAGCACAGCTCAACGATGACAAAACACAGCCCCTCAAATGGCAATGGCGTGGACACAACTCCTCCTCTTCGCGCTCGTCGGCAACGCGTGAAGCAGCGCCCTTTCCTCTTCTTCGTGGCGGCTCTAGCGGCGGTGACAGCAACGCCGTTCTCTCCCTCAGACACATCCCTAGCTCATGTCTCCAACGGCGGCAGACAGATCGACGAGGGCAGCTTCAGTGGGGACGGCGGGGAGGCTCGGCGACGGTGACGCTGGCGGCGCTGGCTTCCCTTGGTGATAACAAAGATGGACAATGCTTTTTGGGGGGTTGGTGGTGCACAAAATTGTGATTACACTTTTCACAACTCCGCACAACTAACCAGCAAGTGTACTGGGTCGTCCAAGTAATACCTTACATGAGTAAAGGTCGATCCCACGGAGATTGTCGGCTTGAAGCAAGCTATGGTTATTTTGTAAATCTTAGTTAGGAGATTAATGATAATAGTGGTTATATTTATGAAAATAAATAACATGAAATAAACAGTACTTGTGATTCAGTAATGGGGAACAGGCTGAGGTTCTGGAGATGCTCTGTCATCTGAATCTCAGCTTTCCTACTGTCTTTTTCTCCAAACACGCATGGTTTCCTTCCATGGCAGGCTGTATGATCCTCTCGGATGAAAAATACCAGGCGCTGTCACCGCACGGCTAATCATCTATCGGTTCTCACTAGCGTCGGAATAGAACCATTATTCTTTTGCACACTGTCACTGCGCCCAACATTCGCAAGTTTGAAGCTCGTCACAGTCATCCTCTTTCAGATCCTACTCGGAATACCATAGACAAGGTTTAGAATTTCTGGATCTCAGGAATGCTGCCAATGATTCTAGCTATACCACAAAGGTTCTAACCTCCGGACTCGGTCCGTGGATTAGAAACCCAAGAGACACGCACTCAAGCTTTTGCCCAATGACTACGTTGAGCTCAGATAGAACAGAGTTGTTGTCAGGCACGCATTCATAGGTTTGAGGATAATGATGAGTGTCACGGATCATCATATTCTCCATATTGAAGTACGAGTGAGTATCTTAGAATAGAATCAAGCGTGATTGAATAGAAAACAGTAGTAATTGCATTAATCCATTGAAATACAGCAGAGCTCCTCACCCCCACCTATGGGGTTTAGAGACTCATGCCGTCAGAGGTACAAATGAAGTGTAAAAATGTCATGAGTTGCAAAATGAATCTCTAAAAGTAGTTTTTATACTAGACTAGTAACTTAGGTTTACAGAAAATGAGTAACTAAGTGCAGATAGTGCAGAATTCTACTTTCGGGATCCACTTGGTGCGTGCCTGGGCTGAGCCTTCAAGCTTTCACGTTCATATGCCCAAAGTTGGCATTAAACGCCACCCTGGGTGCCAGAATGGGCGTTTAACGACGAAAAAGGTGCCAGTTCTGGCGTTTTACGCCAGAAAGTTTTAGGCTGACTTTGGACGCTAGTTTGGGCCATCAAATCTCGGAAAAAGTATGGACTATTATATATTGCTTGAAAGCCCAAGATGTCTACTTTCCAACGCAATTGAGAGCGCGCCAATTGGACTTTTGTATCTCGAGAAAATCCATTTAGAGTGAAGAAGGGTCAGAATTCGACAGCATCTGTAGTCCTTTTTCAGCCTCTGAATCAGATTTTTGCTCAGATCCCTTAATTTCAGTCAGAAAATACCTGAAATTACAGAAAAACACGCAAACTCATAGTAAAGTCCAAAAATGTGATTTTTGAATAAAAACTAATAAAAATATAATAAAAAGTAACTAAAACATACTAAAAACTATATAAAAACAATGCCAAAAAGGGTATAAATTATCCTCTCATCAGTTGGCTATACGGCCGTTACCTTTGGTCTAAGGCAATGCTTTTGTGTATCAAAGGGAACCTTTTTTATGGCAACATTAAAAAAATGTTGCCTTTTCTACAAAAAAAAAGTAACAACACAAAAGGGTTGCCTTAGGGAATCCAAACACAACGCTTTAGATAAGACTTTATGGCAACACTTTTTATGAGTTATATTTTCTAATACATAAAGCAACACTTGTCCAGATTTTTTTAAGTTTCCTTTTCATATACCTAAAGCAACACTTATATAAGTTTTTTCTGGTTGTTTTTTCATATACCTAAAACAACACTTGTCCAGCTTTTTTTAAGTTACTTTCTTCATAGACCTAAAGCAACACTTATCTAAGTTTATTTGCAGTTGTCTTTTTCTAATACCTAAAGCAACACCTCATTGAGTTTTTCTTAGATTCTCTTTTTTTTTATATCTAAAGTAATATATTTTTTACCTTTGTTATGTGTATATGACATTTGAAGAATATATAGCACACACTAACAATATTTAAATATTTAAATTCAATTTAATCAATATAGGGAGAATAAGCTAATAATATATATTGCATATATATAGAAAGGTCTTCCAAGTGCCAATTAACATACTTGCTAAGTTACCAAGTCAAATAAATAAACATAGGTAACAGAATACATATTTTTCCTGCTGTGCAATATTGCAAATTTGGCAATGCACCTTGCATGTGTATTTTAATCACCAATAAGGCAGTAATCAACACACTTACACCCCTTGAAAAATGAACCTAATTCTAAATCTCAGCATACCAACTAATAGAAAACTATAACTGAACTACTTTCTTGAGATTCTGTGGTGCTATTCACAAAATTCTATGGTCACAAGTAGGATATCAACTTGTTTCCATTTGTTCCCCACCTTCCTCACCATTTGATTTTGTTGCTTCAGCACCATTGGCATCTTCAGGGGGTGGTGGCAATGTTCTCTTCACAATCTCAACTATCTATGTGAGCTCTTCATTCGAAAAACGAGTATCACAACACTCTATGATCTATGTAACAAAAGCAAAGCATACCAAAACTCTAATTAGAACTACTCAAATAAATGCTAAACACAAGTGAAGATAGACAACAAACTTAAAAGCATATCACCAAGTTCATCGATTGTCAATGTCAAACATAAATAAGACATAACATAGCAGAGTGATTCTATGGCTTAATAATTCATGCACCATCATAATTACTTTTCTCATTTCAAAACAAATGCAACCAATCAAGAATTGACATACCCTAAATTCACATTGAACAAGGAACTTAGAAGACAAGGTTTTGTCATTTATGTTATAGGCTACAAGGACTCAGATATGGGTTCAAGGATGATTAATCACTTTTCCTTATGAGTTTCTGAATCATACTAAGATGAATTCAGAGCTAATATTTTCCATAGTATTTAGAAGTTATGTAATAATGTCAAAGTACCTATTAATTCTCAGAAATATTCTATTGCTTATATGTTAGTGTGTTACTGCTAACCAGTTTACTAAAGCAAAAGACAAGGTTTAGTGGGTAAAAACTAAAAAGTTGAGAGCAAATATAACTTGTAAATATTATTGGCAACATACGGGAAAAATTTTGACTATGTTGGTGGGCCTGATATTGATTATGTTGAGAATCTCAGCTTTTGCTAGATCATGGCTTTTAACACTTTCCAAGAACTCATTGATGCTCTCTCTTGTTTGATCACGAGCAGTAATCAAAAGTAAAAGGACTGCTCTGTAGTTGAAACAAGACAGACAAAAAGAAAATCATACCTTGTTCATCCAGTCTGATAGATGTTCCCCTACAGAAGCTAGAGCCTTATTGCGGTGCCTCAACCCCGCATCCAAAGTTTCCTCCAAGTCAGTAAGGCGCGACGAAACCTATATCCAAAAAAGCAAACTCTTGACCCCTAAAACATCATTGCAAGAATATGAAAAACTCAACAGTTAAAACTTAAAAAACAATATCCCACTGATAAATCTTAAACAAGATGGAATTAAATAAGGGGGTTAAAAATAAGGAAAGAGTACTAATATGTCAATAACGATAAATTAGGTGCATATCTACACCCTACACTTTGAAATTAAACTGAGAATATGCTTGCTACAAAACATCAAGAAGAAAAATAAATAAATAAATACCTTCTGCAACACAATCTTGAATTCGAGGAGTTCATTATATGATTACCAAAGTTTGTCACTGTTGGAATTCATTTCAATTAGCTCATGTTCATGCTCAGCAAGTTGTATCTGGTTAAAGTGAAATTAAATAGAATTTAAATCAGAGCACACCCACCAACTTAAACAGCAGCAGCATGTCATTACTGGCAGCTTGAGAACATCAAATACAAAATCTTTAGAAATAATTGAATATTATACACACACAGAGACACGACAAAAAAAAGGGACATAGAAAGACACCTCTAAATCCTCCAAGTCAATCTCTGGTTGCAATGCAGTATGAGAAGACATTATGCCAGCTTTATTGATTTGATCCTTGAAGAATCGTAGCTTCTGTGACATTTCCGCACATCGCTTTACTTGCCAAAAGTGGATTGTGTTATCCATTAATAACAGAATGAACAACAAATAAAAAATATTATTTAAAAAAAGAAAAATGAAAGTCATTACTTCTGAAGATAGATAACATATATCTAGTTCAATAAAAAAATTATAAATTAAAAATTACAGGAAAGCACTAAACAAATGTTAAGGGCATAAAGAACGTCAACAAATTGAAACATAAACAAATGGATAGCAACATAAAGAACGTTTTATGAGCAACAAGAACAAGATCCACAGAAGTCCAATAATGTTAAGAGTAAGGATAGTTCAATATATTACGTATGCACATGAAGATGGGAATTGCGAAAGTTATTTATGTTATGAGAAGCACTAACATTGTCTTTCTTAGTTTTCAAAATACAGCACTAACATAGATACATAGTAGTAACAAGTGTAGAAAATTAGCATTAGCATAATAAACAAGGCAAAGAAAAGTTCTAACATTCATTCATGGTTATGCTGAGTGAGGTTTCACCAACTGACCTTCCTTTACAACTTTGTGATGATCTAACCCAACAGAATCGAGATTTAGATAATGATATATACGACATCAAATAGCATTCAGAAGAAAACTAAAGAAAAAAATAGACACCTTGAAAATTAAAATTTTAATAGTGTCATAAACTGCTCTTTTTGTTCCTTCTTTCTTGTTCTTTTCCCTTTAACTTGAATCCTATTGAAAAGTAGTGAAAACTTAAAATTCAACAAAATATCAATCAAGCCATTCCAAACAAATTGAAATTCCAGACTCAAGAATCATAATAGCATGCCTAATTACCTATGAACTAAGACAAATGCTGATAAGAAAATCCTAATTTCAATCTAAATTAACCTAATTAGCAAAAATAATTTTGACTAAATAAAATTACTAAGTAAATATTAAAATCCAACTAAAATGTAATGAATTAAATCAGATAACAGCAAAATGGGTTTTTACAAAAACCTGGAAATTGAAGAATAGAGTAACAAGGAACGGGTGAGGAGGTTACACTTGAGGGGTGGTCGCCGTGTTGCCAGAGCAATAGACCAGCGGAGGGGTGGTCACTGTGTTGCGTCAAAGCTCGCCAGCGGAACAAAGGTTCCTATGGTTCTGCATGCATCTCCGGTTTGCGAAGAGGAGGATGCGAGAAAAGAGAAGAAGAGGAAGAAGGAGAAGAGAAAGGAGAGGGGTTTCTCGCCGGAGGTGGTTTGACACAGAACGACAAGCGCACCGCGCCGTCGCCGTGGAGAAGCCTGCGTGGAGAAGAGCACCGTGCCGTCGCCGTGGAGGAGTGCACCGCGCCGTCGCCGTGGAGAAGAGCACCGCGCTGTCGCCATGGAGGAGCTGCTGTCGCCGTTAGCGTCGTCGATTATTGGAGCTGACAGTGGAGAAAGGAGAGAAAGGGATCGTGTGTGGGTGTTTGATGAGCGGATAATTTATACCCTTTTTGGCATTATTTTTACATAGTTTTTAGTATGTTTTAATTACTTTTTATTATATTTTTATTAGTTTTTATTCAAAAATCACATTTCTGGACTTTGCTATGAGTTTATGTGTTTTTCTGTGATTTCAGGCATTTTCTGGCTGAAATTGAGGGACCTGAGCAAAAATCTGATTCAGAGGCTGAAAAAGGACTGCAGATGCTGTTGGATTCTGACCCTCCTGCACTCGAAATGTATTTTCTAGAGCTACAGAAGCCCAATTAGTGCGCTTTTAATTGCATTGGAAAGTAGACATCCTGGACTTTCCAGCAATTTATAATAATCTATACTTTACTCGAGATTTGATGGCCCAAAATGGCGTTCAAAATCAGCCTAAAATATCTTGGCGTAAAACGCCCAAACTGGCACCAGAATTGGAGTTAAACGCCCAAACTGGCACCAAAGCTGGCGTTTAACTCCAGTAACAGCCTATGCACATGTAAAGATCAGGCTCAGCCCAAGCACACACCAAGTGGGCCCCAGAAGTGGATTTCTGCACAATCTGCACTTAGTTACTCATTTTCTGTAAATCTAGGCTACTAGTTTAGTATAAAAACTACTTTTAGAGATTTATTTTATATCTTTTTGTATCCTTGGAATGTTTTTTGACCGATTCTGATCATTGTACACATTTGGAGGCTGGCCTCACGGCCATGCCTAGACCTTTTTCACTTATATATTTTCTACGGTGGAGTTTCTACACCCCATAGATTAAGGTGTGGAGCTTTGCTGTTCTTCATGAATTAATGCAATTACTACTGTTTTCTATTCAATTCACGCCTACTTCTTCTCTAAGATATTCACTCGCACTTCAACCTGATAAATGTGATGACCCGTGACAATCATTATCATTCTCACTTATGAACGCGTGCCTGACAACCACTTCCATTCTATCTACAATAGCTTGAGTGTGTATCCCTTGGCCTCCTGGTTCACGATGCATGGCTGCCTCTCCTGACAACAGAGAATTCTATTCCGTGAGATCAGAGTCTTCGTGGTATAGGCTAGAACCATTGGCAGCATTCCTGAGATCCGGAAAGTCTAAACCTTGTCTGTGGTATTCCGAGTAGGATCTGGGAAGGGATGACTGTGACGAGCTTCAAACCTGCGAATGTGGGGCACAAGTGACAGTGTGCAAAAGGACAATGGTCCTATTCCAACGCTAGCGGGAACCGACAGATGATTAGCCGTGCGGTGGCAGCGCATATGGATTTGTTTTCATCCGAGAGGATCATACAGCTTGCCAAGGAAGGAAGTAACGCATGGTTGGAAGAAGGCAATAGGAAAGCAGAAGTTCAGAAGCAACAAAGCATCTCCATACGCTTATCTGAAATTCCCACCAGTGAATTACATAAGTCTCTCTATTTTATTTTATATTTTAGTTATATTTTAATTATCAAAACTTTAGAACCATTTGAATCTTCCTGACTGAGATTTACAAGGATGACCATAGTTTGCTTCAAGCCGACAATCTCCGTGGGATCGACCCTTACTCACGTAAGGTTTATTACTTGGACGACCCATTGCACTTGCTGGTTAGTTGTGCGGAGTTGTGAAAAAGAGTTAAGATTAAGATTGCGCGTACCAAGTTTTGGGCGCCATTGTTAGAGATCACAATTTCGTGCACCAAGTTTTTGGCACCGTTACCGGGGATTGTTCGAGTTTGGACAACTGACGTTTCATCTTGTTGCTTAGATTAGGTAATTTTATTTTATTTTAAAGCTTTTTATTTTCAAAAAAAATTTCAAAAAAATAATAATAAATTATTCTATGTTCTTCAGAATTTTTAAGAATGAATTCTAGAGTTTCAGATGATATTTGAAGCCTGGCTGGCTGCTAAACCATGTCTAATTTTTTTGGACTGAGGCTTTCACTTATCATTGCTAGAGCTTTTTGATTCTCATCAATTCAACTGTTGTATGCCTGATTTGTATGCTGAAGCTTGGCTGGCCATTGGCCATGTCTAATCTTTTGGACCGAAGCTTTCACATAAAGCTTGGTTGGCTATTAATCCATGTCTAAATTTTTGGACCGAAGCTTTAGACTAACATTGCATGATTCCTGGAATTCTTATTAAAAATTTTGAATTTATTTATTTTCTTCTTCCAATTAATTTTCGAAAAATCCAAAAAAATTAATAAAATCATAAAAACCAAAAATATTTTGTGTTTCTTGTTTGAGTCTTGTGTCAATTTTTAAGTTTGGTGTCTATTGCATATTTTTAATTTTCACTAAAATTTTCGAAAATTCATGCATGTGTTCTTCATGATCTTCAAGTTGTTCTTGATGATTGTCTTTGTTTGATCTTGTGTTTTTCTTGTTTTGTGTCTTTTCTTGTTTTTCATGTGCATTTTTGAATTCTTATTGTCTAAAAGTTAAAAATTTTTAAGTTTGGTGCCTTGCATGTTTTTCTTTTCTTAAAAATTTTCAAAAATATGTTCTTGATGTTCATCATGATCTTCAAAGTGTTCTTGGTGTTCATCTTGACAGTCAAAGTGTTCTTGCATGCATTGTTGTTTTGATCTTAAATTTTTATGTCTTGTGTCTTTTAGTAGTTTTTTCTCTCCTCATTAAAAATTAAAAAAAATCAAAAAAATATCTTTCCCTTATTTTGCTCATAATTTTCAAAACTTTTCAAAATTTGGTTGTTTCTTATTAGTCAAGTCAAAATTTCAATTTAAAACTTCAATATTTTTCAAATCTTTTTCAAATATCAAACCATTTTCATTTTTCTTTCCTGGTTTTCGAAAATTTTAAAAATTAATTTTCAAAATCTTTTTCGTATTTTTATCTCATATTTTTGAAATTAATGCTAACATTTAATATTTTGATTCAAAAAAATTTTCAAGTTGTTACTTGCCTATTAAGAATGGATCAATCTTTAAATTCTAAAATCATATCTTTTAGTTTCTTATTAGTCAAGTAATCAACTTTAATTTCAAAATCAAATCTTTTTAGTTTCCTTTTCAATTCTTTTTCAAAATAAATTTCAATCATATCTTTTTCAAAATCAATTTCAAAATCTTTTCTAACTTCTTATCTTTTCAAAATTGATTTTCAAATATTTTTCAATTAACTACTTGACTTTTTGTTTGATTTTAAAAGTTTACTATTTCAATTATATCTTTTTCAAAACTACCTAAACTACCTCTCTCTCTCTCTCTCTCTCTCTCTCTAATTTTCGAAAACTACTAACCCCTTTTTCAAAATTCTTTTTAATTAACTAATTGATTTAAATTCCAATTTTATTTTATTTCTCTTTTTAAATTTCGAATAATAACCAATAATTAAAATAAAAACAAAAATATTTTCCTTTTATTTTAATTCAAAATTCAAATCCTCTCTCTCATCTCTTTCTATTTATTTATTTATTTACTAACACTTCTCTTCTTCTTATAATTCGAACCCTCTCTCCCTCTCTGTGTTTAAATTCTTTATCTTCTCTCTTCTTCATTCTACTCTTCTATTCTTCTACTCACATAAAAAAATCTCTATACTGTGACATAGAGGATTCCTATTCTTTTCTGTTCTCTTCTTTTTCATATGAGCAGGAGCAAGGATAAGAAGATTCTTGTTGAAGCTGATTCGGAACCTGAAAGGACTCTAAAGAGGAAGCTAAGAGAAGCTAAAGCACAACACTCTAGAGAAGACCTGACAGAATTTTTCGAAAAAGAAGAAGAGATGGCCGAACCCAACAACAATGGTGGAGATGCAAGGAAGATGTTTGGTGACTTTATTGCACCCTCTTCTGACTTCTGTGGAAGGAGCATCTCAATTCCTGCAATTGGAGAAAACAACTTTGAGCTTAAGCCTTAATTAGTTTCTCTAATGCAACAGAATTGCAAGTTTCATGGACTTCCATTGGAAGATCCTCATTAGTTCTTAGCTGAATTCTTGCAAATCAGTGACACTGTTAAGACCAATGGGGTTAATCCTGAGGTCTACAGACTTATGCTTTTCCCCTTTGCTGTAAGAGACAGAGCCAGGACATTGTTGGACTCACAACCTAAAGATAGCCTGAACACTTGGGAAAAGTTGGTCAATGCTTTCTTGGCCAAATTCTTTCCACCTCAAAAGTTGAGTAAGCGTAGAGTGGAAGTCCAAACCTCCAAACAGAAGGAAGGTGAATCCCTCTATGAAGCTTGGGAAAAATACAAGCAATTGATCAGAAGGTGTCCTTCTGACATGTTTTTAGAATGGAGCATCATATGTATATTCTATGATGGTCTATCTGAATTGTCCAAGATGTCATTGGACCACTCTACTGGAGGATCTCTTCATCTGAAGAAGATGTCTGTAGAAGCCCAGGAACTCATTGAAATGGTTGCAAATAACCAGTTCATGTACACTTCTGAAAGGAATCCTGTGAATAATGGGACAACTCAGAAGAAAGGAGTTCTTGAAATTGATACTCTGAATGCAATATTAGCTCAGAATAAAATATTGGCTCAGCAAGTCAATATGATTTCTCAGAGTCTATCTGGAATGCAAGCTGCAACAGGCAGTACTAAGGAAGCTTCCTCTGAAGAAGAAGCCTATGACCCTAAGAATCCTGCAATGACAGAGGTGAATTACATGGGAGAATCCTATGGAAACACCTACAATCCTTCATGGAGGAATCATCCTAATCTCTCATGGAAGGATCAACAGAAGTCTAATCAAGGCTTCAATAATAATAATGGTGGGAGAACACGGTTTGGCAATAGCAAACTTTTTCCATCATCTTCTCAGTAACAGACAGAGAATTCTAAGCAGAGCCACTCTGACTTAGCAATTGTAGTCTCTGATCTATCTAAGACCACCATCAGTTTCATGACTGAAGCAAGGTCCTCCATTAGAAATTTGGAGGCACAAGTGGGTCAGCTGAGTAAAAGAGTTACTGAACTCCCTCCTAATACTCTCCCAAGCAATACAGGAGAGAATCCAAAAAGAGAGTGCAAGGCCATCCATATAACCACCATGGCCGAACCTAGAGAGGAGGGAATGGCAGTGATTTCCACTGAGGAAGACCTCAATGGACATCCACTGGCCACTAAGGAGTTCCCTATTGAAGAACCAAAGGAATCTGAGGCTCATATAGAGACCATAGAGATTCCACTAAACTTACTGTTGCCATTCATGAGCTCTGATGAGTATTCTTCATCTGAAGGGGATGAAGACATTGTTGAAGAGCAAGTTGCTCAGTATCTAGGAGCAATCATGAAGCTGAATGCCAAGTTATTTGGTAATGAGACTTGGGAGGATAAACCCCCATTGCTCATTAATGAACTAATTGATCTGGTTCAACTGAAATTACCTCAGAAGAAACAGGATCTTGGAAAGTTCTTAATACCTTGTACCATAGGAACCATGACCTTTAAGAAGGCTCTGTGTGACCTTGGGTCAAGTATAAACCTCATGCCCCTCTCTGTAATGGAGAAACTAGGGATCTTTGAGGTGCAAGCTGCAAGAATCTCACTAGAGATGACAAACAATTCAAGGAAACAGGCTTATGGACTTGTAGAGGATGTCTTAGTGAAGGTTGAAGGCTATTACATCCCTGCTGACTTCATAATCCTAGAGACTGGGAAGGATGAAGATGAATCCATCATCCTTGGAAGACCCTTCCTAGCCACAGCAAGAGCTGTGATTGATGTGGACAGAGGAGAGTTAGTCCTTCAAGTGAATGAGGACTACCTTGTGTTTAAGGCTCAAGGATCTTCTTCTGTAACCATGGAGAGGAAGCATGAAAAGCTTCTCTCAATACAGAGTCAAACAGAGCCCACACACTTAACTTCTAAGTTTGGTGTTGGGAGGCCAACATCAGGCTCTGAGTCTCTGTGAAGCTCTCTAAGAGCTCACTGTCAAGCTATTGACATTAAAGAAGCACTTATTGGGAGGCAACTGGTGCGCAGAAATTGTGATCGTTCATTCTTTGGTAACGGCGCTGAAAACTTAATACGCACGTTCATAATCTTAGTTCTTTGTCACAACTTCGCACAACTAACCAGCAAGTGCACTGGGTCGTCCAAGTAATAAACCTTACGTGAGTAAGGGTCGATCCCACGGAGATTGTCGGCTTGAAGCAAGCTATGGTCACTTTGTAAATCTCAGTCAGGCAGATTCAAATGGTTATGGTGAATTGATAATTAAAATATAATTTAAAATATAAAATAGGATAGAGATACTTATGTAATTCATTGCCGAGAGTTTCAGATAAGCGTATAGAGATGCTTTTGTTCCTCCTGAACCTCTGCTTTCCTGCTGTCTTCATCCAATCATTCCTACTCCTTTCCATGGCAAGCTTATGTAAGGCATCACCATCGTCAATGGCTACATCCCATCCTCTCAGTGAAAATGGTCCAAAATGCACTGTCACCGCACGGCTATTCATCTGTTGGTTCTCGATCATACTGGAATAGGATTCCGTAATCCTTTTGCGTCTATCACTACGCCCAGCACTCGCGAGTTTGAAGCTCGTCACAGCCATCCCTTCCCGGATCCTACTCGGAATACCACAGACAAGGTTTAGACTTTCCGGATCTCAAGAATGGCCGCTAATAATTCTAGCCTATACCACGAAGACTCTGATCTCATGGAATGGAAGGCTCGGTTGTCAGGCGAGGCAACCATGCGTCATGAACCAGGAGGTTAAGAGATACGCACTTAAGCTATTGCAAGTAGAACGGACATGGTTGTCAAGCACGCGTTCATAGGTGAGAATGATGATGAGTGTCACGGATCATCATCTTCCTCAGGTTGAAGAACAAGTGTATATCTTAGATAAGAAATAGGCTTGAGTTGAATCGAAAAATAATAGTACTTTGTATTAATTCTTGAGGAACAGCAGAGCTCCACACCTTAATCTATGGTGTGTAGAAACTCTACCGTTGAAAATACATAAGAACAAGGTCCAGGCATGGCCGAGAGGCCAGCCTCATGATCTCAAAACTAAACATCCAAAGATGTTCCAAAAGATCCCAAATACAATAGTAAAAAGTCCTATTTATGCTAAACTAGTTACTAGGGTTACAAAGATAAGTAAATGATGCTGAAATCCACTTCCGGGGCCCACTTGGTGTGTGCTTGGGCTGAGCATTAAAGCTTTCACGTGGAGAGGTCTTTCTTGGAGTTAAACACCAGTTTGTAACGTGTTTCTGGCGTTTAACTCCAGAATAGGGCTGAGAGCTGGCATTGAATGCCAGTTTGCATCGTCTAAACTCGAGCAAAGCATGAACTATTATATATTTCTGGAAAGCCCTGGATGTCTACTTTCCAACAAAATTGAGAGCGTGCCATTTGAATTTTTGTATCTCCAGAAAATCCACTTTGAGTGCAGGCAGATTAGAATCCAACAGCATCTGCAGTCCTTCTTCAGCCTCTGAATCTGATTTTTGCTCAGGTCCCTCAATTTCAGCCAGAAATTACCTAAAATCACAGAAAAACACACAAACTCATAGTAAAGTCCAGAAATGTGATTTTTAATTAAAAACTAATAAAAATATACTAAAAACTAACTAAATCATACTAAAAACTATGTAAAAACAATGCCAAAAAGCGTATAAATTATCCGCTCATCACAACACCAAACTTAATTTGTTGCTTGTCCCCAAGCAACTGAAAACCAAATAGGATAAAAAGAAGAGAATATACTATAAATTCCAAAATATCAATGAAACTTAGCTCCAATCAAATGAGCGGGACTAGTAGCTTTTTGCCTCTTGAATAGTTTTGGCATCTCACTTTATCCATTGAAGTTCAGAATGATTGGCATCTATAGGAACTTAGAATTCAGATATTGTTATTGATTCTCCTAGTTCAGTAAGTTGATTCTTGAACACAGCTACTTTATGAGTCTTGGCCGTGGCCCTAAGCACTTTGTTTTCCAGTATTACCACCGGATATATAAATGCCACAGACACATAATTGGGTGAACCTTTTTAGATTGTGACTCAGCTTTGCTAGAGTCCCCAATTAGAGGTGTCCAGGGTTCTTAAGCACACTCTGTTTTTGCTTTGGACCTCGACTTTAACCGCTCAGTCTCAAGTTTTCACTTGACACCTTCACGCCACAAGCACATGGTTAGGGACAGCTTGGTTTAGTCGCTTAGGCCAGGATTTTATTCCTTTAGGCCCTCCTATCCATTGATGCTCAAAGCCTTGGATCCTTTTTATTACCCTTGCCTTTTGGTTTTAAGGGCTATTGGCTTTTTGCTCTTGCCTCTTGGTTTAAAGAGCTTTTGGCCTTTTCTGCTTGCTTTTTCTTTTTTTTTTCACCATTTTTCTTTTTGTTTTATTTTTTTTCGCAAGCTTTTGTATTCACTGCTTTTTCTTGCTTCAAGAATCATTTTTATGATTTTTCAGATTATCAAATAACATGTCTCCTTTTTCATCATTCTTTCAAGAGCCAACATATTTAACATTCATAATCAACAATTTCAAAAGACATATGCACTGTTCAAGCATTCATTCAGAAAACAAAAAGTATTGTCACCACATCAAAATAATTAAACTAATTTCAAGGATGAATTCGAAACCATGTACTTCTTGTTCTTTTGTAATTAAAACATTTTTCATTTAAGAGAGGTGATGGATTCATAGGACATTCATAGCTTTAAGACATAGACACTTAAAAACTAATGATCATATAGTGAAGACATAAACATAAATAAAACATAAAGCATAGTAAACAAAAAACAGGAAAATAAGAACAAGGAGATTAAGGAACGGGTCCACCTTAGTGAGGGTGGCGTCTTCCTCTTCTTGAAGAACCAATGGTGCTCTTGATTTCCTCTATGTCCCTTCCTTGTCTTTGTTGCTCCTCCCTCATAGCTCTTTGATCTTCTCTAATCTCATGGAGGATGATGGAGTGCTCTTGGTGTTCCACCCTTAGTTGTCCCATGTTGGAACTTAATTCTCCTAGGGAGGTGTTGATTTGCTCCAAATAGTTTTGTGGAGGAAAGTGCATCCCTTGAGGCATCTCAGGGATTTCATGGTGAGAAATTTCTTCATGCTCTTGTTGAGGTCCATGATCTCTTGTTTGCTCCATCCTTTACTGCAGAGGTGGCAGATGAGGTGAGGAAAGGCTAAACTTGCCAAAGTAGAGGACTTGTCAGCCACCTTGTAGAGTTCTTGAGGTATAATCTCATGAACTTCTACTTCCTTCCCAATCATGATACTATAGATCATGATGGCCCGGTCTATAGTAACTTCAGACCGGTTGCTAGTAGGAATGATTGAGCGTTGAATAAACTCCAACCATTCTCTAGCTACAGGCTTAAGGTCCAGTCTTCTCAATTGAACCGGCTTGCCTCTTGATTCAACTTTCCGTTGAGCTCCTTCCACACATATGTCCATGAGGACTTGGTCCAACCTTTGATCAAAGTTGACCCTTCTAGTGTAGGGGCGTGCGTTTTCTTCCATCATTGGCAAGTTGAACGCCAGCCTTACATTTTCCGGACTGAAATCTAAGTATTTTTCCCGAACCATGGTAAGCCAATGCTTTGGATTCGGGTTCACACTTTGATCATGGTTCCTAGTGATCCATGCGTCTGCATAGAACTCTTGAACCATTAAGATCCCGACTAGTTGAATGGGGTTGGTGAGAACTTCCCAACCTCTTCTTCGGATCTCATGTCGGATCTCTGGATACTCATTCTTTTTGAGCTTGAAAGGAACCTCAGGGATCACTTTCTTCTTGGCCATAACTTCATAGAAGTGGTCTTGATGGACCTTTGAGATGAATCTCTCCATCTCCCATGACTCAGAGGTGGAAGCAATTGCCTTCCCTTTCCTCTTTCTTGAGGTTTCTCTGGCATTAGGTGCCATTAATGGTTGTGGAAAAATAAAAAGCAATGCTTTTACCACACCAAACTTAAAATGTTTGCTCGTCCCCGAGCAAAAGAAGAAATAAAGAAGGAGAAGAAGAAGAGAAATGGGGGATAGGGAGAGAGGTTTGTATTCGGCCAAGGCGAAGAAGAAAGGGTTGTGTTGTGTGAAAATGAAGAAGGGATGAGGGGTTTATATAGGAGTGGGGGGAGGTTTAGGGTTCGGCCATTAGGGTTGGGTTTGGGAGGGAAAATAGTTTGAATTTTAGAGGTAGGTGGGGTTTTTTGGGGAAGAGAGGTGGATGTGAATGGTGGAGAGGTGATGGGAAAGAGTGAGTGAGGTGATTGGTGAAGGATATTTGGGGAAGAGAGTTATAAAAAGTTGTGAAGAGGAGAGAAGAAGTGGTGGGGATCCTGTGGGGTCCACAGATCCAGTGTGGCCAAGGACTTAACATCTTTGCTCCAATTAGGCGTGTAAAATGCCCTTGCTGTGCAATCCTGGCGTTTAATGCCAGACTGCTGCTTGTTTCTGGCGTTAAACGCCCAAATGTAGCCTGTTTCTGGCATTTAACGCCAGGTAGATGCTTGTTTCTGGCGTTAAATGCCAGCTTGGTGCTTGTTTCTGGCGTTAAACGCCAGAATGCTCCTCCTCCAGGGTGTGCTATTTTTAATGCTATTTTTTATTTTGTTTTTTAATTTTCAGTTGTTTTTGTGACTCCACATGATCATCAACCTAATAAAACACGAAATAACAAAAAGAAAATAAAATAGATATGATTAAATAACATTGGGTTACCTCCCAACAAGCGCTTCTTTAATGTCAATAGCTTGACAGTGAGCTCTCATGGAGCCTCACAGATAATCAGAGCAAGGTTGGAACCTCCCAACACCAAACTTAGAGTTTGAATGTGGGGGTGCAACACCAAACTTAGAGTTTGGTTGTGGCCTCCCAACACCAAACTTAAAGTTTGACTGTGGGGGCAGCATCCTGGTGCTGAACGCCCAGAACAAGCATGGTTCTGGCGTTCAACGCCAGAAATGGCAACAAATGGGCGCTGAACGCCCAGAGTTGTGTGCAAGGGCATTTTACATGCCTAAATTGGTGCAGGGATGTAAATGCCTTGACACCTCAGGATCTGTGGACCCCACAGGATCATCTCAGGATCTGTGAACCCCACAGGATCATCTCAGGATCTGTGGACCCCACAGGATCCCCACCTACCTCATCATCTCTCTTTCCATTCATGATCATCCCTTCTGTTTTCCATTTACCACTCACATCCATCCATCTCCTCCATATCTTCTTCTTCTTCTTCTATTCTTTCTTCTTTTGCTCGAGGGCGAGCAACATTCTAAGTTTGGTGTGGTAAAAAGCATAGCTTTTTTGTTTTTTTTCATAACCATTGATGGCACCTAAGGCCAGAGAAGCCTTTAGAAAGAGGAAAGGGAAGACAAAAGCTTCCATCAAGGGTCTATAGCTCAGTGGTAGAACATTTGACTGCAAATCAAGAGATCCCTGAGATACCTCAGGGGATACATTTTCTTCCACACAATTATTGGAAGCAACTAAGGGTGGAACATCAAGAGCACTCCATCATCCTTCATGAAATCAGAGAAGATCTAAAAGCAATGAAGGAGGAGCAGCAAAGACAAGGAAGAGACATAGAAGAGCTCAAGGACATCACTAAGGTGGACTCATTCCTTGTTCTTACTTTCTCGGTTTTTCGTTTTCTATGTTATGTGCTTATCTATGTTTGTGTCTTCATTACATGATCATTAGTAGTAGTAATTATGTCTTAAAGTTATGAATGTCCTATGAATCCATCACCTCTCTTAAATGAAAAAATATTTTAATTCAAAAGAACAAGAAGTACATGAGTTTCGAATTTATCCTTGAACTTAGTTTAATTATATTGATGTGGTGACAATGCTTCTTGTTTTCTGAATGAATGCTTGAACAGTGCATATGTCTTTTAAAGTTGTTGTTTAAGAATGTTAAATATGTTGGCTCTTGAAAGAATGATGACTAGGAGACATGTTATTTGATAATCTGAAAAATCATAAAAATGATTCTTGAAGCAAGAAAAAGCAGCAAAGAACAAAGCTTGCAGAAAAAAAAAAGAGAAAAAAAAATAGGCGAAAAAAAAATAGAGAAAAAGCAAGCAGAAAAAGCCAGAGCTCTTAAAACCAAGAGGCAAGAGCAAAAAAGCCAATAACCCTTAAAACCAAAAGGCAAGGGCAAATAAAAAGGATCCCAAGGCTTTGAGCATCAGTGGATAGGAGGGCCTAAAGGAATAAAATCCTGGCCTAAGCGGCTAAACCAAGCTATCCCTAACCATGTGCTTGTGGCGTGTAGGTGTCAAGTGAAAACTTGAGACTGAGCGGTTAAAGTCAAGGTCCAAAGCAAAAAAAAAAAGAGTGTGCTTAAGAACCCTGGACACCTCTAATTGGGGACTTTAGCAAAGCTGAGTCACAATCTGAAAGTTTCACCCAATTATGTGTCTGTGGCATTTATGTATCCGGTGGTAATACTGGAAAACAAAGTGCTTAGGGCCACGGCCAAGACTCATAAAGAAGCTGTGTTCAAGAATCATCATACTGAACTAGGAGAATCAATAACACTATCTGAACTCTGAGTTCCTATAGATGCCAATCATTCTGAACCTCAATGGATAAAGTGAGATGCCAAAACTATTCAAGAGGCAAAAAGCTATAAGTCCCGCTCATTTGATTGGAGCTATGTTTCATTGATAGTTTGGAATTTATAGTATATTCTCTTCTTTTTATCTTATTTGATTTTCAGTTGCTTGGGGACAAGCAACAATTTAAGTTTGGTGTTGTGATGAGCGGATAATTTATACGCTTTTTGACATTGTTTTTAGTATGTTTTTAGTAGGATCTAGTTACTTTTAGGGATGTTTTCATTAGTTTTTATGTTAAATTCACATTTCTGGACTTTACTATGAGTTTGTGTGTTTTTCTGTAATTTCAGGTATTTTCTGGCTGAAATTGAGGGACTTGAGCAAAAATCAGATTCAGAGGTTGAAGAAGGACTGCTGATGCTGTTGGATTCTGACCTCCCTGCACTCAAAGTAGATTTTCTGGAGTTACAGAACTCGAAATGGCGCGCTTCCAATTGCGTTGGAAAGTAGACATCCAGGGCTTTCCAGTAATATATAATAGTCCATACTTTGGTCAAGAATAGACGACGTAAACCGGCGTTCAACGCCAGCTCTCTGCCCAAATCTGGCGTCCAGCGCCAGAAAAGGAGCCAAAACCAGAGTTGAACGCCCAAACTGGCACAAAAGCTGGCGTTCAACTCCACAAATGGCCTCTGCACGTGCAACACTCAAAGCCCAGCCCAAGCACACACCAAGTGGGCCCCGGAAGTGGATTTATGCATCAATTACTTACTCATGTAAATCCTAGTAGCTAGTTTATTATAAATAGGACATTTTACTAGTCTTTTTGACCATCCGGGATTGTATTTTGATCCTGTGATCACGTTTTGGGGGCTGGCCATCTCGGCCATGCCTGGACCTTCACTTTTGTATTTTCATACGGTAGAGTTTCTACACTCCATAGATTAAGGTGTGGAGCTCTGCTGTTCCTCAAAGATTAATGCAAAGTACTACTGTTTTTTATTCAATTCATCTTATTTCGCTTCTAAGATATCCATTCGCACCCAAGAACGTGATGAAGGTGATGATTATGTGTGACGCTCATCACCATTCTTCCCTATGAACACGTGCCTGACAAACACTTCCGTTCTACATGAATTAAGCTAGAATGAATATCTCTTAGATCTCTTAATCAGAATCTTCGTGGCGTACGCTAGAATGATGGCGGCATTCAAGAGATTCTGGAAAGTCTAAACCTTGTCTGTGGTATTCCGAGTAGGATTCAATGATTGAATGACTGTGACAAACTTCAAACTCGCGAGTGCTGGGTGTTAGTGACAGACGCAAAAGGAGGGTGAATCCTATTCCAGCATGATCGAGAACCGACAGATGATTAGCCGTGCTGTGACAGAGCATGTGAGCATATTTTTCACTGAGAGGAGGGGATGTAGCCACTGACAACGGTGATGCCCTTGCATAAAGCCAGCCATGGAAAGGAGTAAGACTGATTGGATGAAGACAGCAGGAAAGCAGAGGTTCAGAGGAACGAAAGCATCTCTATACGCTTATCTGAAATTCTCACCAATGATTTACATAAGTATTTCTATCTTTACTTTTATTAATTAATTTCGAAAACTCCATACTATTTTATATCTGTCTGACTGAGATTTACAAGGTGACCATAGCTTGCTTCATACTGACAATCTCCGTGGGATTCGACCCTTACTCACGTAAGGTATTACTTGGACGACCCAGTGCACTTGCTAGTTAGTTGTATCGAAGTTGTGAACCATGGTATTGGCACCATATTCTTGGTGCCACTGCCAGGGAAAGAAAGAGCCATGAATTTTACATAATTAAAGTGTAATCACGATTACGCGCACCAAGTTGCTCACGTTGCCAGGGATTGTTTGAGCCTGGACATCACAATTTCGTGCACCAGTTACAGAAGGAGAACCTTGAGTCTTAAACACAAGGTAGTCCTCATTCAGTTGAAGGACCAATTCTCCTCTGTCCACATCAATCACAGCTTTTGCTGTGGCTAGGAAGGGTCTTCCAAGGATGATGGATTCATCCTCATCCTTCCCAGTGTCTAGGATTATGAAATCAGCAGGGATGTAAAGGCCTTTGACCTTTACTAACACGTCCTCTACCAGTCTATAAGCCTGTTTTCTTGAGTTGTCTGCCATCTCTAATGAGATTCTGGTAGCTTGCACCTCAAAGATCCCTAGTTTCTCCATTACAGAAAGTTGCATTAAGTTTATTCCTGACCCCAGGTCATACAGAGCCTTCTCAAAGGTCATGGTACCTATGTTATAGGGAATTAGGAATTTACCAGGATCCTATTTCTTTTGAGGTAATTTCTGCCTATCCAATGCATTTAGTTCATTGGTGAGCAAGGGAGGTTCATCTTTCCAAGTCTCATTACGAAATAATTTGGCATTCAGCTTCATGATTGCACCAAGGTACTTAGTAACTTGCTCTTCAGTAACGTCTTTATTCTCTTCAGAAGAAGAATACTCATCAGAGCTCATGAAGGGCAGAAAGAGGTTCAATGGAATCTCTATGGTCTCTAGATGAGCCTCAGATTTCTTTGGTTCCTCAAAGGGAAACTCTTTATTGGTCACTGAACGTCCCAGGAGGTCTTCCACACTAGGATTCACGTCCTCCTCCTCCCTTGTAGGTTCAGCCATGATGATCAAATCAATGGCCTTGCACTCTCTCTTTGGATTTTCTTCTGTATTGCTTGGGAGAGTACTAGGAGGAGTTTCAGTGACTCTTTTACTCAGCTGGCCGACTTGTGCCTCCAAATTTCTAATGGAGGACCTTGTTTCATTCATGAAACTCACAGTGGCCTTAGATAGATCAGAGACTATATTTGCTAAGCTAGATGGATTCTGCTCAAAATTCTCTATCTGTTGCTGAGTGGATGATGGAAAAAGTTTGCTATTGCTAAACCTGTTTCTCCCACCATTATTAAAGCCTTGTGTGAGGCTTTTGTTGATCCTTCCATGAGAAATTTGGATGATTTCTCCATGAGGGATTATAGGTGTTTCCATAGGGTTCACCCATGTAATTCACCTCTGCTATTGCAGGGTTCTTAGGATCATAAGCTTCTTCTTCAGAAGATGCCTCTATAGTACTGTTGGATGATTCCTTCAATCCATTCAGAGTTTGAGAGATCATATTGACTTGCTGAGTCAATATTTTATTCTGAGCCAATATGGCATTCAGAGTATCAATTTCAAGAACTCCCTTCCTCAGAGACGTCCCATTACTCACAGGATTCCTTTCAGAAGTGTACATGAACTGGTTATTTGCAACCATGTCAATGAGTTTCTGAGCTTCTGCAGGCATTTTCTTTAGGTGAATGGATCCACCTGCAGAATGGTCCAATGACATCTTTGATAATTCAGATAGACCATCATAGAATATATCCAGGATGGTCCATTCTGAAAGCATGCCAGAAGGACACTTTTTGGTCAGTTGCTTGTATCTCTCCCAAGCTTCATAGAGGGATTCACCTTCTTTCTGTCTGAAGGTTTGAACATCCACTCTAAGCTTACTAAGCTTTTGAGGAGGAAAGAACTTGGCTAAGAAAGCTGTGACCAGCTTATCCCAAGAGTTCAGGCTATCTTTAGGTTGAGAATCCAACCATATTCTAGCTCTGTCTCTTACAGCAAACAGGAAAAGCATCAGCCTGTAGACCTCGGGATCAACCCATTGGTCTTAACAGTATCACAGATCTACAAGAATTCAGTTAAGAACTGAAAAGGATCTTCTGATGGAAGTCCATGAAACTTGCAGTTTTGTTGCATCAGAGAAACTAATTGAGGCTTTAGCCCAAAATTGTTTGCTCCAATGGCAGGGATTGAGATGCTTCTTCCATGCAAGTTGGAATTTGGTGCAGTAAAGTCACCAAGCATCTTCCTTGCATTGTTATTATTTTCGACCATGTCTCCTTCTTTTTCAAAAATTTCTGTCAGATTTTCTCCAGAGAGTTGTGCTTTAGCTTCCCTAAGCTTCCTCTTTAGAGTCCTTTCAGGTTCAGGATCAGCTTCAACAAGAATATTCTTATCCTTGTTCCTGCTCATATGAAAAAAAAGAAAACAGAAAAGAAAATATGGAATCCTCTATGTCACAGTATAGAGATTCCTTATGTAAGTATAAGAAGAGAAGAATAGAAAAAGGAAAAGATAAGAATCCAAACACAGAGGGGAAGAGTGGGTTTGAATTCTTGAGTGAAAGAGGGGTGTTAGTAGATAAATAAATAAATAGAAGGGGATGAGTGATAAGAGAATTCAAAAATTAAATAAAATAAAATAAAAATATTTTTATTTTTAATTTAAAAATTAAAGTTAAAATTCGAAAATTTTTAAATGAAATTAAATTAAATTAAATTTTAAAACAATTAGTTAATTAAAAAGGAATTTTGAAAAAGAGGGAAGGGATTTTCGAAAATTAGAGGGAGAGAGTTAGTTAGGTAGTTTTGAAAAAGATAAGAATCAAAGAAAAAGTTAAGTGGTTAATTGAAAAAGATTTGAAAATCAAATTTTGAAAAGATAAGAAGTTGGAAAAGATTTTGAAATTAATTTTGAAAAAGATGTGATTGAAATTTATTTTGAAAAAGATTTGAAAAAGAAATTTAAAAAGATTTGATTTTAAAAATTAAAGTTGATTACTTGACTAACAAGAAACAAAAAGATAGTATTTTAAAATTTAAAGATTGAACCTTTCTTACTAGGCAAGTAACAAACTTAAAATTTTTGAATCAATCACATTAATTGTTAGCATTAATTTCGAAAATATGAAATAGAAATAAGAAAAAGATTTTGAAAATCAATCATAAAGTTTTCGAAAATATGAAAGAAAAATTGAAAAAGATTTGATTTTTGAAAAAGATTTGAAAAAGATAGAATTTTTAAATTGAAAATTTGATTTGACTCATAAGAAACAACTAAATTTTAAAAACTTTTTGACTAAATCAAACCAAATTTTCGAAAATTTATGAAAAGAAGAAAAGGGAAAGATATTTTTTTTATTTTTGAATTTTTAATGAAGAAAGAGAAAAACATCAAAAAGACTCAATGCATGAAAATTTTGGATCAAAACAAATGATGCATGCAAGAACACTATGAATGTCAAGATGAACACCAAGAACACTTTGAAGATCAAGATGAACATCAAGACTTATTTTTGAAAATTTTTAAGAAAAGAAAAACATGCAAGACACCAAACTTAGAAATTTTAAATTTTGAGACATTAATAATTCAAAAATGCAAATGAGAAACAAGAAAAGACACAAAACAAGAAATTTTAAAGATCAAACAAGAAGACTTACCAAGAACAACTTGAAGATCATGAAGAATGCAATGCATGGATTTTCGAAAAATGCAAGAAAGAGATAAACATGCAATTGACACCAAACTTAAAAACTGACACAAGACTCTAACAAGAAACATCAAATTATTTTTTTTGATTTTGTGATTTTATTAAAATTTTTGGTAGTTTTCGAAAATTATTTGGAAAAAGGAAAATAAGGATTGCAAAATTTTTAATAGGAATTCCAGGAATCTTGCAGTGTTAGTCTAAAACTCAGGTCCAGGAATTAGACATGGCTTACTAGCCAGCCAAGCTTTCAGTGAAAGCTCCGGTCCAAAACACTAGACATGGCCAATGGCCAGCCAAGCTTTAGCAGATACAAATCAGACATATAACAGCTAATACTTCATTCAACTTGCTTCTGTGCTGATGAGTGGAAGCCTCGGTCCAAAAGAACTTAGACATAGCTTTACAGCTAGCCAGGCTTCAACATATCTCATGAAACTCTAGAATTCATTCTTAAAAATTCTGAAGAACATAAATTAAATTTTTTTTTGGAAAATATATTATTTTTTCTTTCGAAAATAAGAATAATAAAAACAAAAAGATTAAAATTAAAGTAAAATTACCTGATCTGAGCAACAAGATGAACCATCAGTTGTCTAAACTCGAACAATCCCTGTCAACGGTGCCAAAAACTTGGTGCGCAGAAATCGTGATCGTTCATTCCTTGGTAACGACGCTGAAAACTTAATATGCACGTTCATATGTGTTTCAATGGATTAATGCAATTACTACTGTTTTCTATTCAATCACGCTTGATTCTGTTCTAAGATACTCACTCGTACTTCAATATAGAGAATATGATGATCCGTGACACTCATCATTATTCTCAAAATCTATGAACGCGTGCCTGACAACCACTCCCATTCTATCTGAGCTCAACGTAGTCATTGGGCGATAGCTTGAGTGCGTATCTCTTGGGTCTCTAATTCACGGATCGAGTCCGTGAGATCTGAACCTTCGTGGTAGAGGTTAGTACCAATTGGCAGCATTCCTGGCATCCAGAAAGTCTAAACCTTGTCTTTGGTATTCCGAGTAGGATCTAGGAGGGGATGACTGTGACGAGCTTCAAACTCGCAAATGTTGGGTGCAGTGACAGTGTGCAAAAGGATAGAGAGATCCTATTCCGACGCTAGTGAGAACCGACAGATGATTAGCTGTGCAGTAGCTGTATTTGGTATTTTTCATCCGAGACGAGAGATCCGACAGTTGATTAGCCGTGCAGAAATCATACCTGGTATTTTTCATCCGAGAGGATCATACAGCCTGCCATTGAAGGAAGCCATGCGTGTTTGGAGAAGAAGACAGTAGGAAAGCAGAGATTCAGATGACAGAGTATCTCCGGAACCTCAACCTGTTCCTCGTTACTGAATCACAAGTACCATTTATTTCATGTTATTTACTTTTCATAAACAAAATCAATTTTAACATTAATCTCCTGACTAAGATTTACAAGATAACCATAGCTTGCTTCAAATCGACAATCTCCGTGGGATCGACCCTTACTCACGTAAGGTATTACTTGGACGACCCAGTGCACTTGCTGGTTAGTTGTGCAGAGTTATGAAAAGTGTGATCACAATTTTGTTCACCAAGTTTTTGACGTTGTTGCCGGGGATTGTTTGAGTTTGGACAACTGACGGTTCATCTTGTTGCTTAGATTAGGAAAAATTTATCTTTTTGGTTTAGAGTCACTAAAATTGCGTCTTCTATTATTATTTTTGGATAAAATTTTAAAATCCTCGTTTTCCTTTTTCTAGATTTTTTTTCAAAATTTTCCATATAAATAAATAAAAACCAATAAACTAATAATTGAGTCTTTTGTTTGAGTTTAGTTTCATGTTTTAAATTTGGTGTTAATTGCATGTTTTTATTTTTATTCATATTTTTTTAATTACATGTTCTTAGTTCTTTATTGATCTTCAAATTGTTCTTGATAGTTTTCCTTATTTGATCTTTAAATTTTCTTGTTTGGTATCTGTTGCTGTTTATCTTATACATTTTCGAATTATTAGTATCTAGAGTATAAAAATTTTAAATTTGGTATCCTTTGTGTTTTTATTTTCTTAAAACTTTTCAAAATTTGTTCTTGGTGTTCATCTTAACATTCAAAGTTTTCTTGTTTGTTTTCTTTGTTTTGATCTAAAAATTCTAAGTTTGGTGTCATTTTATTGTTTTTGCCTTTCCTCATTAAATTCAAAAAAAAAAAAAATATCTTTTCCCTTATTTACTCATCATTTTCGAATTTCTTAGGTTGACTTAGTTAAAATTTTTAAAATTTGGTAGTTTCTTGTTAGTCAAGTTAAAATTTCAATTTTAAAAATTTATCTTTTTAAATCTTTTTTCAAAACAATTTTTTTTCAATTTTCTTTTTTATATTTTTCAAAAATCTTTTATAAAATTTGTCAAAATCTTTTTAATTAATTAATTATTTTAGTTTTCCATTTTTTTTTAATTTTCGAAACTTATACCATTTTTTCCATTTACTTTATTTTAATTTCTTTAATTTCAAATTAGCATTAAATAAATAAAATAAAAACAAAAATATTTTAATTTTTCTTTTATTCTATTTTTATTTTTCAAAACATAATCCTTCTTCCACATCATTTTCCTTTCTCCATCATAGACCTAAGTGGAACTGAACAGTCCAGAAGGACTCTGGGGTCATATGCTAACCCCACTACTGCTTCATATGGGAGTAGTATCTTCATACCCCCATCAGGGCCAGCAGTTTTGAGCTAAACCCTCAGCCCATTATCATGGTGCAGCAAAATTGCCAGTATTCTGGTATTCCACAGTAAGAACCTACTGAGTTTCTGGCACAGTTCTTACAAATTGCTGACACAGTACGTGATAAAAAAGTGGATCAGGATGTCTACAGATTATTACTGTTTCTATTTGCTGTAAAGGATCAAGCTAAGAGGTGGTTAAATAACCAACCCACAGCAAGCATAAGAACATGGAAATAGTTATCAGACAAATTCCTGAATCAATATTTCCCTCTAAAAAGGATGACACAGCTAAGGCTGGACATCCAAGGCTTTAAACAAGAGGATAATGAATCTCTTTATAATGCCTGGGAGAGGTATAGAGAGATGCTAAGGAAATGCCCCTCTGAAATATTTTCAGAATGGGTGCAGTTAGACATCTTTTACTATGGGCTTACAAAAAAGGCCCAGATGTCTCTAGACCACTCAGCTGGTGGATCTATACACATGAGAAAGACAATTGAAGAGGCTCAAGAGCTCATTGATACAGTTGCTAACAATCAGCATCTGACTTAAGCAGTGAGTCCTCCATGAAGGAATAGGCTAAAGCACTATCCACTGAACTTAGTTCTCCAGAACAAGTTGTTAAACTCAATCAACAATTGCTTTTTATAATAAAACAGTTAGCAGAATTCAAAGAGATTTTACAAGACACTAAGAATCCCAACAAGAATGTGGAAGCACAATTGGATCAGACAAGACAATAGCTATCTAAACAGATAACAGAAGAGTGCCAAGCTGTTCATTTAAGAAGTGGGAAGACACTGAATGCCTCAACTCAAGGCAGCAGAAAGCCAAGAAAGGAACAACTGAAAGAGGATGACCAAGCCAGTGCCCAAAATCCCTCTGAGGACAGTAAGAGCCCAGAGAGGAATTCTAGCGTTCAAACGCCAGAAAAGGGTGAAAAAGTGGCATTAAACGCCCATACAACACACAATTCTGGCGTTCAAACGCCAGTAAGGGGTCAGACACCTACAAGTACGGATAACAACCCCCTTAAGCAGGCTTCTCCAACCACTTCTGTAGGAGGTAAATCTGCAGTAACTAAGGTTGAAGAATATAAAGCCAAGATGCCTTATCCTCAGAAACTCCGCCAAGCGGAACAGGATAAATAATTTGCCTGCTTTGCAGACTATCTCACGACTCTTGAAATAAAGATTCCATTTGCAGAAGCACTTGAGCAAATACCCTCTTATGCTAAGTTCATGAAAGAGATCTTAAGTCATAAGAAGGATTGGAGGGAAGCTGAAAAAGTTTTCCTCACTAAAGAATACAGTGCAGTCATTCTAGAAAGCTTACCAGAGAAGCTTAAAGATCCCGAAAGCTTTATGATACCATGCACATTAGAGGATGCTTGTATCAAGACAGCTCTATGTGATCTTGCGGCAAGTATCAACCTAATACCTGCATCCACTATCAAAAAGCTTGGCTTGACTGATGAAGTTAAACTAATCCAGATATGCCTCCAACTTGCTGATGGCTCCATTAAAATTCCATTAGGCATAATTGAGGACATGATTGTCAAAGTTGGGCCATTCACCTTTCCCACTGACTTTGTAGTGCTGGAAATAGAGGAGCACAAGAGTGCAACTCTCATTCTAGGAAGACCTATCCTAGCAACTGGATGAACCCTCATTGACGTCCAAAAAGGGGAGATAACCCTGAGAGTCAATGAGGACGAGTTTAAGTTGAATGCTGTCAAGGCTATGCAGCATCCAAACACATTAAAAGACTGCATGAGCGCTGATATCATTGACTCCCTGGTGGAAGAGGTCAATATGACTGAGAGTCTCGAATCAGAGCTAGAGGACATTTTTAAAGATGTTCAGCTTGATCTGGAGGAACCAGAGAAAACAGAAGAACCTCTGAAAACTCCTTAGAAAGTGGAAAAGCCTCCTAAACCTGAGATCAAACCACTACCACCATCCCTGAAATATGCATTTCTGGGAGAAGATGACACTTTTCTTGTGATCATAAGCTCTACTTTAGAACCACAGAAAGAGAAAGCATTAATTCAGGTGCTAAGGACATACTAGACAGCTCTTGGGTGGTCCATAAGTGATCTTAAGGGATTAGCCCAGCCAGATGCATGCACAAGATCCTATTCGAGGATGATGCTTAGCCAGTGGTTCAACCACAGAGGCAGCTGAATCCAGCCATGAAGAAGGTGGTGCAGAAAGAGGTCACTAAGCTACTAGAGGTTGGGATTATTTATCCTATTTCTGATAGCCCCTGGGTGAGCCCTGTCCAAGTTGTCCGCAAGAAGGGAGGCATGACAGTGGTTCATAATGAAAAGAATGAACTGGTTCCTACAAGAACAGTTACAGGGTGGTGTATGTGTATTGACTACAGAAGGCTCAATACAGCCACCAGAAAGGATCATTTTCCTTTACCATTCATAGACCAGATGCTAGAGAGACTAACAGGTCATGAATACTACTACTTTTTGGATGGCTATTCAGGTTACAACCAAATTGCAGTAGATCCTCAGGACCAAGAGAAAACAGCATTCACATGTCTATCTAGAGTATTTGCCTATAGAAGGATGTCATTTGGTCTGTGCAATGCACCTGCAACCTTTCATAGGTGCATGCTCTCTATCTTCTCTGATATGGTAGAGAAATTTCTGGAAGTCTTCATGGATGACTTCTCAGTATTTGGAGACTCATTCAGTTCCTGTCTTGACCATCTAGCACTTGTTCTGAAAAGGTGCCAAGAGACTAACTTGGTTTTAAACTGGAGAAATGTCACTTCATGGTGACTGAAGGAATTGTCCTTGGACACAAAATTTCAAACAAGGAAATAGAGGTAGATTAAGCTAAGGTAGAGGTAATTGAAAAATTACCACCACCTGCCAATGTTAAAGCAATCAGAAGCTTTCTAGGGCATGCAGGATTCTACAGGAGGTTTATAAAGGATTTTTCAAAAATTGCAAAACTTCTGAGCAATCTGCTAGCTGCTGACATGTCATTTGTCTTTGACACAGAGTATCTGCAGGTGTTTGAAACTCTGAAAGCTAAGCTGGTCACAGCACCAGTTATTTCTGCACCAGACTGGGCATTACCATTCGAACTAATGTGTAATGCCAGTGACCATGCCATTGGTGTAGTATTGGGACAGAGGCATGACAAGCTTCTGCATGTCATTTATTATGCTAGCCATGTTTTAAATGACGCACAGAAGAACTACACAACCACAGAAAAGGAGTTGCTTGCAGTGGTTTATGCCATTGGCAAGTTCAGATCTTATTTAGTAGGCAAAAGTGATTGTGTACACTGACCATGCTGCTCTAAAATATCTCCTCACAAAGCAGGATTCAAAACCCAGACTCATAAGATGGGTGCTGCTTCTGCAAGAGTTTGATATAGAAATAAGAGATAGAAAAGGGACCGAGAACCAAGTAGCTGATCACTTGTCCCGAATAGAACCAGTAGTAGGAGCGTCCCTCCCTCCTACTGAGATCTTTGAAACCTTTCTAGATGAGCAACTCTTTGCCATTCAGGAGGTACCATGGTTTGCAGACATTGCAAACTTTAAAGCTATGAGATTCATACCTAAAGAGTACAGTAAGTAGCAAACGAAAAAATTGATTTCTGATGCTAAGAACTACTTGTGGGATGAACCATATCTCTTTAAGAGGTGTGCCGACGGAGTAATCCATAGATGTGTGCCTAGAGAAGAGGCACAGAAGATCCTATGGTATTGCCATGGATCTGAATATGGAGGACATTTCAGAGGTGAGCAAACAGCCACAAAAGTTCTCCAATGTGGCTTTTACTGGCCTACTCTCTATAGAGACTCCCGAGAGTTTGTACATAACTGTGACAGTTGCCAGAGAGCTGGTAATCTGCCTCACGGTTATGCCATGCCTCAGCAAGGGATCTTAGAGATTGAGTTGTTTGATGTATGGGGTATTGACTTTATGGGACCTTTCCCACCATCATATTCAAACACTTATATTCTGGTGGCAGTAGACTATGTATCTAAATGGGTAGAGGCAATTGCATCACCCACTAATGATACTAAGACAGTGATGAAGTTCCTCCAGAAGTATATCTTCAGCAGGTTCGGTGTCCCTAGGATACTGATCAGTGATATAGGCACTCATTTCTGCAATAAACAGCTTGACTCTGCTCTGGTCCAATATGGAATTAACCACAAAGTGGGGATTTCATATCATTCACAGACAAATGGGCAGGCTGAAGTCTCAAATAGAGAACTAAAATGAATCCTGGAACGGATGTAAGTACATGTAGAAGGGATTGGTCAAGAAGTCTGGATGATGCTCTATGGGCATACAGAACAGCATTCAAGACCCCTATAGGGACCTCTCCATACCAGCTTGTGTATGGAAAAGCCTATCATCTGCCAGTGGAACTGGAACACAAAGCCTACTGGAAAACTAAATTCTTCAACCCTGATGCTAAGGTAGCTGGAGAGAAAAGATTACTCCAGTTGAATGAGCTAGAAGAGTTCAGACTCAATGCTTTCGAAAATGCTAAAATTTACAAGGAGAAAGCAAAAAGATGGCACGACAGAAAGCTGTCATCTAGAGTCTTTGAGCCAGGACAGAAAGTTCTGTTGTTTAACTCCAGGCTCAGATTTTTTCCTGGGAAATTAAAATCCCGGTGGAATGGACCATATGTGATTACAAGTGTGTCACCATATGGATACGTAGAGCTTCAGGATATTGACTCTGACAAAAAGTTCATTATTAATAGACAGAGAGTCAAACATTATCTTGAAGGCAATGTTGAGCAACAGTGCTCAAAACTGAGACTAAATTAACAGCTCAGTAAAAGTCCAGCTAAAGACAATAAAGAAGCGCTTGCTGAGAGGCAACCCATCCATTAAAAAAATTAGATGTTTATAACAATTATATAAGTCCATTTAATTTTGTTATTCATGTTTGTTAATGTTTTTCAATGAACAAGTCAAGGAAATAAAGGTTCAGAACACAAAGCAGAGGAATCACAGAGAAAAAGAGCTCACTGGCGTTAAAACGCCAGTAAAGAGGCAATTTGGGCATTAAACTCCAGAATGGCTACTATTCTGGGCGTTTAACGCCAGAAAAGGTATCATTCTGGGCGTTAAATGCCAGAATAGGCAGCATTCTGGGCGTTCAGAAAAACGCCCAAAATGGCCACCAGATGGGCGTTAAATGCCAGAATGGCTATCATTCTGAGCGTTTAACGCCAGCACAGTAAGAGCGAGGTAATTTCATTTCCAATTCAAATTCTTTTCGAATTTTCATGTTTTAATTCATAATTTTCTGCATAAAAATATTACAAACAGTCACTTTTTAATTTCCATTCCCAAAAATTAATAATCTTATAAATTCTTTTTAATTCTTTTCCAATTCTTTGCAATTCTTTTTCAAAACATTTTTGAAAACTCATTTATCTTTCCAATTTCTTTTCAATTTTTTTTAATTCATTCATATTATATTTTATTTCTTAGATGCATAAACAAAAATTCAGATTTGACTTCTTCATATCTTTTTCAAATCTTTCATATTTTACAAATTGTATCTTTCATCAATCATATCTTCCTATCTTATCTTTTTCAAAAATAAATTGAAACCCATTCCCTCCCTCCCTTTTACATACACATTCGGCCAGCCCCTCCTCCCTCATCATTCGAATCCTTCTCTCCATCTATTCTTCTTCTTTCTTTTTATTTTTGCTTGAGGACAAGCAAATCTCTAAGTTTGGTGTGATTCCCGTGATCCCTGAGCTAAAACAAACAAATCTCATGGCTCCCAAAGGAAGACAAACCACTTCAAGAGGCAAGAAAGAAAGCAATCCAAAGCCACTGTGGAAGCATGAGAATTTCTGCACCAAAGAACATGCAGACCATTACTTCAAAATTGTGTGCAGAAGATCAGTGATCTCGGAAGTTAGGTTCAATCTGAAAGAAGATGATTACCCGGAGATCCAAGAACAGATTCAAAATAGGGGCTGGGAAGTCCTGGCTAATCCTGAGATACATGTTGGAAGAAACATGATCTAGAAATTCTATGCAAATCTGTGGATGACAGATAAGCAAAGATTAGAGGGAACTGCTTTCCACTCCTTTCAGACCATGGTCAGAGGAAAGATTATTTACTTCCACTTTGACAAGGTGAGAGAAGTTCTCAAGCTTCTTCAACTACAAGATAATCCAAAATCCTTTAATAGGAGAATGGCTAAAGATAAAAGGCTAGACCAAGTTCTAGAGGACATATGCCTCCCTGGAACCGAGTGGATTACCAATACAAAAGGTGTCCCAAACCAGCTAAAGAGAGGAGATCTCAAACCAGTTGCTAGAGGTTGGCTGGATTTCATTGGCGTTCTATACTCCCAACCAGCAACTGTTCTGAAGTCACTGTCAAGAGAGCAATGATGATTCACTGTATTATGCTGGGGAAAGAAGTAGAGATTCATCAGCTGATTCCTGGTGAAATTTACATATTTGCAAACAAAGAATCCACTGATGCTAAATTGGCTTACCCAAGCTTGATCAGTCTGTTATGTAAAGATGCTGGGGTGAAGATAGGCGTGGATGAATATATCCCAGTTGAACGCCCAATCACCAAAAAGGTGATGGATGGACCTCAAGTTCAAGACAACTCCATCAAGAGGAGGGCACATGAGCTCCTCCCAGAAATTTCTCAATTTGAATATTGGACCCGCTTAGAAGCATCTGTCACCAAGCTGCAAGAAACTATGGATCAACTCAAAGAAGAGCAGCAGAATCAAAACAGCATGCTCTGCAAACTGCTCAAAGAATAAGAGAAACAAGGGCGTGAGATATAGGAGCTGAAGCGCCAGAAGCTGCCCCTTGAAGAGCTAGACGTCCCACAGATTGAAGGAGCAAGTATCTCTGAAAATAAAGGTTGTTGAGTCCTAACTCTGTGATAACTTTTGTCATTAGAGACATATTTTAAGAGTTACATGAGCATTAGTATGAGAGTCATTTATTTTTATGTCTTTAATTTCCTTTCTTTTATTGTCATTTGTCTGCTTTTATGTTTAGTTTCTATCTTGTTTTTATTTTTATTACATGATTATTAGTGTTTAGTGTCTATGTCTTAAAGCTATGAATGATTCCATGAATCCCTCACCTTTCTTAAAAGAAATTTTTTTTTTCAAAAGAACAAGAAGTGCATAATTTCAAAATTTATCTTGAAATTAGTTTAATTATTTTGATGTAGTGACCATACTTCTTATTTTCTGAATGAATGCTTGAATAGTGCATATTTTTTATAGTGAAGTTTATGAATGTTAAAATTGTTGGCTCTTGAAAGAATAATGAAAAAAGAAAAATGTTATTGATAATCTGAAAAATCATAAAATTGATTCTTGAAGCAAGAAAAAGCAGTGAAAAACACAAAGCTTGCGAAAAAATGGCGAAAAAAAAAGGAAAAAAGCAAGCAGAAAAAGCCAGTAACTCTTTAAACTAAAAGGCAAGGGTAAAGAGGATCCAAGGCTTTGAGCATTAATGGATAGGAGGGCCCAAAGGAATAAAATCCTGGCCTCAGTGGCTAAATCAAGCTGTCCCTAACCATGTGCTTGTAGCGTGAAAGTGTCAAGTGAAAAGCTTGAGACTGAGCGGTTAAAGTCATGGTCCAAGGTAAAAAGAGTGTGCTTAAGAGCTCTGGGCACCTCTAATTGGGGACTCTAGCAAAGCTGAATGGTGCACGAAATTGTGATCTCAATGGTGCCAACAACTTGGTACGCATAATTGTAATCTCAACTCTTTTTCACAACTTCGCACAACTAACCAGCAAGTGCACTGGGTCGTCCAAGTAATAAACCTTACGTGAGTAAGGGTTGATCCCACGGAGATTGTCGGCTTGAAGCAAGCTATGGTCATCCTTGTAAATCTCAGTCAGGCGGATTCAATTGGTTATGAGGTTTTGATAATTAAAACATAAATAAAATATAAAATAAAATAGAAATACTTATGTAATTCATTGGTGGGAATTTCAGCTAAGCGTATGGAGATGCTTTGTTGCTTCTGAACTTCTGCTTTCCTGTTGCCTTCTTCCAATCATGCGTTACCTCCTTCCATGGCAAGCTGTATGATCCTCTCGGATGAAAACAAATCCATCTGCGCTGTCACCGTAGGGCTAATCATCTGTCAGTTCCCGCTAGCATCGGAATAAGACCATTGTCTTTTTGCACACTGTCACTTGTGCCCCACATTCGCAGGTTTGAAGCTCATCACAGTCATTCCTTCCCAGATCCTACTCGGAATACCACAAACAAGGTTTAGACTTTCCGGATCCTGGATCCTACCCGGAATACCATAGACAAGGTTTAAACTTTTCGGATCCCAGGAATGCTGCCAATGGTTCTATCCTATACCACGAAGGTTCTAATCTTAGATTAGAAACCCAAGAGAATATACTCCAGCTGTCGTCCAATGACTACGTTGAACATCATGTAGATCGCTTTGTGGTTGTCAGGCACACGACCTTGGTGATGCACACGGAAACTTGTCTCTCAACAATTTTCCTTCGGCAAGTGAACCAAATTGTCGTCAAGTAAAAACTCACAATAGAGTGAGGTCGAATCCCACAGGGATTGATTGGTCAAGCAACTTTAATTAGAAGAATGTTCTAGTTGAGCGAAGCAGAATTTGGTTTGAGTGTTGCAGGAAATTAAATGGCGAGAAAGTAAATAGTAGAAAATGTAAATGCCGAAAGTAAAGAGCTGAAAGTAAATTGCAGAAGGTAAATTGCAGAATTTAAATGGGAATGGGGAAGATGCTTGATGAGCGGATAATTTATACGCTTTTTGACATTGTTTTTAGTATGTTTTTAGTAGAATCTAGTTACTTTTAGGGATGTTTTCATTAGTTTTTATGTTAAATTCACATTTCTGGACTTTACTATGAGTTTGTGTGTTTTTCTGTGGTTTCAGGTATTTTCTGGCTGAAATTGAGGGACTTGAGCAGAAATCAGATTCAGAGGTTGAAGAAGGACTGCTAATGCTGTTGGATTCTGACCTCCCTGCACTCAAAGTGGATTTTCTGGATTTAAAGAACTCGAAATAGCGCGCTTCCAATTGCGTTGGAAATTAGACATCCAGGGCTTTCCAGAAATATATAATAGTCCATACTTTGGCCAAGAATAGATGACGTAAACTGGCGTTCAATGCTAGCTTTCTGCCCAAATCTGGCGTCCAGCGCCAGAAAAGGTGCCAAAACCAGAGTTGAACGCCCAAACTGGCACAAAAGCTGGCGTTCAACTCCAAGAAGGACCTCTACACGTGAAACACTCAAGATCAGCCCAAGCACACACCAAGTGGGCCCCAGAAGTGGATTTATGCATCAATTACTTACTCATGTAAACCCTAGTAGCTAGTTTATTATAAATAGGACATTTTACTAGTCTTTTTGACCATCTTTGGTCTCAGTTTTAATCCATTGTTCATCTTAGGAGACTATTGATCACGTTTTAGGGGGCTGGCCATCTCGGCCATGCCTGGACCTTTCACTTATGTATTTTCAACGGTAGAGTTTCTACACTCCATAGATTAAGGTGTGGAGCTCTGCTGTTCCTCAAAGATTAATGCAAAGTACTACTGTTTTCTATTCAATTCATCTTATTTCGCTTCTAAGATATCCAATTCGCACCCAAGAACGTGATGAAGGTGATGATTATGTATGACGCTCATCACCATTCTCCCCTATGAACCCGTGCCTGACAAACACTTCCGTTCTACATGAAATAAGCTAGAATGAATATCTCTTAGATCTCTTAATCAGAATCTTCGTGGCATAAGCTAGAATGATGGCGGCAATCAAGAGAATCCGGAAAGTATAAACCTTGTCTGTGGTATTCCGAGTAGGATTCAATGATTGAATGACTGTGACGAGCTTCAAACTCGCGAGTGCTGGGCGTTAGTGACAGACGCAAAAGGAGGGTGAATCCTATTCCAACATGATTGAGAACTAACAGATGATTAGCCGTGCTGTGACAGAGCATGTGAGCATATTTTTCACTGAGAGGAGGGGATGTAGCCACTGACAACGGTGATGCCCTTGCATAAAGCCAGCCATGGAAAGGAGTAAGACTGATTGGATGAAGATAGCAGGAAAGCAGAGGTTCAGAGGAACGAAAGCATCTCCATTCGCTTATCTGAAATTCCTACCAATGATTTACATAAGTACCTCTATCCCTATTCTATTATTTAGTATTCGAAAACACCATTATCAATTTATATCTGCCTAACTGAGATTTGCAAGGTGATCATAGCTTGCTTCATACCAACAATCTCCGTGGGATTCGACCCTTACTCACGTAAGGTATTACTTGGACGACCCAGTGCACTTGCTGGTTAGTTGTATCGAAGTTGTGAACCATGGGATTGGCACCATGTTCTTGGCGCCAGTGCCAGGGAAAGGAAGAGCCATGAATTTTCCATAATCAAAGTGTAATCACGATTGCGCGTACCAAGTTGCTCACGTTGCCAGGGATTGTTTGAGCCTGGACATCACAATTTCGTGCACCAAGTTTTTGGCGCCGTTGTCGGGGATTGTTCGAGTTTGGACAACTGACGGTTCATCTTGTTGCTCAGATTAGGTAATTTTCTTTTTATTTTCTTTTCAAAAATTTTTCAAAAATCTTTCAAAAATTTTTCTTTTGTTTTCGAAAAAAAAATAATATAAAAATGTTTTCAAAAAAAAATTTTATTCAAAATTTTTAAGAATGAATTCTAGTGTTTCATGAAGCATGTTGAAGCCTGGCTGGCTGTAAAGCCATGTCTAATTCCTTTGGGAATGAGTATGTTAGGCGTGTCATGTCTGAATTACATGCTGAAGCTTGGCTGGCCATTGGCCATGTCTAGTGTTTTGGACCGGAGCTTTCATTGAAAGCTTGGCTGGCTAGTGAGCCATGTCTAATTCCTGGACTGAAGCTTTAGACTAAGAATGCAAGATTCCTGGAATTCATGTTAAAAATTTTGGAATCCTTATTTTTTCTTTTTCATATAATTTTCGAAAAAATCTAAAAAAAAAAAAACTAGAAAATCATAAAAATCAAAAATATTTTTTGTTTCTTGTTTGAGTCTTGAGTCATGTCATAAGTTTGGTGTCAATTGCATGTGCATCCTGCATTTTTCGAAAACTTCATGCATTCATAGTGTTCTTCATGATCTTCAAGTTGTTCTTGGTAAGTCTTCTTGTTTGATCTTGATGATTTTTTGTTTTGTGTCTTTTCATGTTTATCATATGCATTCTTGAATTCTTAGTGTCTAAGCATTAAAGAATTCTAAGTTTGGTGTCTTGCATGTTTTCTTTGCATTAAAAAATTTTCAAAATTGTGTCTATGATGTTCATCTTGACATTCATAGTGTTCTTGGTGTTCATCTTGACATTCATAGCATTCTTGCATGCATCACATGTTTTGATCTAAAAATTTCATGCATTGCATCATTTTAGTGTTTTTCTCTTGCATCATAAAAATTCAAAAATAAAAAAATATCTTTCCCTTTTTCTCTCATCAAATTCGAAAATTTGGGTTGACTTTTTCAAAAATTTTTAAAATCAAGTTGTTTCTTATGAGTCAAATCAAATTTTCAATTTGAAAATCTTATCTTTTTCAAAATCTTTTTCAAAAATCAAATCTTTTTCAAAATTCTTAGTTATTTTCGAAAATTCCAAAAATATTTTTCAAAAATCTTTTTCTTATTTTTATATCAAATTTTCGAAAATAACATAATCAATTAATGTTTTGATTCAAAAATTTGAAGTTTGTTACTTGCTTGTTAAGAAAGATTCAAACTTTAAGTTCTAGAATCATATCTTGTGATTTCTTATGAATCAAGTCATTAATTGAGATTTTAAAAATCAAATCTTTTTCAAAACTAATTTCTAAAATATCTTCTTATCTTACCTTTTTCAAAAAGTTGGTTTCAAAATATCTTTTCTAACCTCCTAACTTCTTATTTTTTCAAAATTTGTTTCAACCAACTAACTAACTTTTTGTTTATTTCTTATCTTTTTCAAAACCACCTAACTAACTCTCTCTCTCTCATTTTCGAAAATATCTTCCCCCTTTTTCAAAATTTCTTTTTAATTTATTAATTATTTTTTAAATCTTAATTTTCGAAAATTACTAACATTTTTTAAAAACTATTTTCAAAAATCACTAACTCTTTTTCAAAAATATTTTTCGAAAATTCTCTCTCTCCCATCTTATTCTATTTATTTATTCATTTACTAACATCTCATCTCACATCTCAACCCTCCTCACAGTTGTGTTTCTTCCATTATATTACATTCTTTGTCTCCCCCTTTTCTTCCACTCACACAGGGATCCCTATACTATGGTATAAAGGATCTCTATTGTTATTATTATTTTTTCTGTGCCCTCTTCTTTGTCATATGAGCAGGAGCAAGGACAAGAATATTCTTGTTGAAGCAGATCCAGAACCTGAAAGGACTCTGAAGAGAAAATTAAGAGAAGCTAAAATACAACAATCCAGAGATAACCTTTCAGAAATTTTCGAACAGGAAGAGGAGATGGCAGCCGAAAATAATAATAATGTAAGGAAGATTCTTGGTGACTTTACTGCACCTAATTCCAATTTACATGGAAGAAGCATCTCCATTCCTGCCATTGGAGAAAACAACTTTGAGCTGAAACCTCAATTAGTTTCTCTGATGCAGCAGAACTGCAAGTTTCATGGACTTCCATCTGAAGATCCTTTTCAGTTCTTAACTGAATTCTTGCAGATATGTGATACTGTTAAGACTAATGGAGTAGATCCTGAAGTCTACAGGCTCATGCTTTTCCCCTTTGCTGTAAGAGACAGAGCTAGATTATGGTTGGATTCTCAACCCTAAGACAACCTGAACTCTTGGGATAAGCTGGTCACGGCTTTCTTAGCCAAGTACTTTCCTCCTCAAAAACTGAGCAAGCTTAGAGCTGATGTTCAAACCTTCAGACAGAAAGAAGGTGAATCCCTCTATGAAGCTTGGGAAAGATACAAACAGTTGACCAAAAAGTATCCTTCTAACATGCTTTCAGAATGGACCATCCTGGATATATTCTATGATGGTTTATCTGAGCTATCAAAAATGTCACTGGACACTTCTGCAGGTGGATCCATTCACCTAAAGAAAACGCCTGCAGAAGCTCAAGAACTCATTGACATGGTTGCTAATAACCAGTTCATGTACACTTCTAAAAGGAATCCTGTGAGTGATGGGACGCCTATGAAGAAGGGAGTTCTTGAAGTTGATACTTTGAATGCCATATTGGCTCAGAATAAAATATTGACTCAGCAAGTCAATATGATCTCTCAGAGTCTGCATGGAATGCAAGCTGCATCCAACAGTACTCAAGAGGATTCTTATGAAGAAGAAGCTTATGATCCTGAGAACCCTGCAATAGCAGAGGTGAATTACTTAGGTGAACCTTATGGAAACACCTATAACTCATCATGGAGAAATCACCCCAATTTCTCATGGAAGGATCAAAAGCCTCAACAAGGCTTTAATAATGGTGGAAGAAACAGGTTTAACAATAATAAACCTTTTCCATCATCCACTCAGCAACAGACAGAGAACTCTGAACAAAATGCTTCTAATTTAGCAAATCTAGTCTCTGATCTATTTAAGGCCACTGTGAGTTTCATGAATGAAACCAGGTCTTCCATTAGAAATTTGGAAGCACAAGTGGGCCAGCTGAGTAAAAGGATCACTGAAATCCCTCCCAGTACTCTCCCAAGCAATACAGAAGAGAACCCAAAAGGAGAGTGCAAGGCCATTGACATAAGCACCATGGCCGAACCTACAAGGGGAGTGGAGAACGCAAATCCCAAGGAGGAAGACCTCCTGGGACGTCCAGTGATCAATAAGGAGCTTCCCTCTGAGGAACAAAAGGACTCTGAGGCTCATCTAGAGACCATAGAGATTCCATTGAACCTCCTTATGCCCTTCATGAGCTCTGATGAGTATTCCTCTTCTGAAGAGAATGAGGATGTTACTGAAGAGCAAACTGCCAAGTTTCTTGGTGCAATCATGAAGGTGAATGCCAAATTATTTGGCATTGATACTTGGGAAGTTGAACCTCCCTTGTTCATCAATGAACTAAGTGATCTGGATCAACTGACATTGCCTCAGAAGAGACAGGATCCTGGAAAGTTCATAATACCCTGTACCATAGGCACCATGATCTTTAAGGCTCTATGTGACCTTGGTTCAGGAATAAACCTCATGCCCCTCTCTATAATAGAGAAACTGGGAATCTATGGGGTGCAAGCTGCTAAAATCTCATTAGAGATGGCAGACAGTTCAAGAAAACAGGCTTATGGACAAGTAGAGGACGTGTTAGTAAAGGTTGAAGGCCTTTACATCCCTGCTGATTTCATAGTCCTGGACACTGGAAAGGAAGAGGATGAATCCATCATCCTAGGAAGACCATTCCTAGCCACAGCAAGAGCTGTGATTGATATGGACAGAGGAGAATTGATCTTTCAATTAAATGAGGACAACCTTGTGTTTACAACTCAAGGATCTCTCTCTGCATCCATGGAGAGGAAGCAGAAAAAGCTTCTCTCAAAGCAGAGTCAAACAAAGCCCCCACAGTCAAACTCTAAGTTTGGTGTTGGGAGGCCACAACCAAACTCTAAGTTTGGTGTTGAACTCCCATATCCAAACTCTAAGTTTGGTTTTGGAGAGTCTCAACAATGCTCTGAACATCCGTGAGGCTCCATGAGAGCCCACTGTCAAGCTATTGACATTAAAGAAGCGCTTGTTGGGAGGCAACCCAATTTTTATTTATCTAACTATATTTTTCTTAGTTATATGTCTTTATAGGTTCATGATCATGTGGAGTCACAAAACAAACAAAAAAAAAATCAAAAACGGAATTAAAAACAGCAGAAGAAAAATCACACCCTGGAGGAGCATCTGTCTGGCGTTCAAACGCCAGAACAGAGCATGGTTCTGGCGCTGAACGCCCAGAATGGGCAGCATCCTGGCGCTGAACGCCCAGAACAAGCATGGTTCTGGCGTTCAACGCCAGAAATGGCAGCAAATGGGCGTTGAACGCCCAAAATGGGCACCAACATGGCGCTGAACGCCCAGAGTTGTGTGCAAGGGCATTTTACATGCCTAAATTAGTGCAGGGATGTAAATGCCTTGACACCTCAGGATCTGTGGACCCCAGAAGATCATCTCAGGATCTGTGGACCCCACAGGATCCCCACCTACCTCATCATCTCTCTTTCCATTCATGATCATCCCTTCTGTTTTCCATTTACCACTCACATCCATACACCCACTACCTTCAAAATTCAACATCTCTCTCTCACCCAATCCCACCCACATGGCCGAATACACACTCCCATCCATCTCCTCCATATCTTCTTCTTATTCTTCTATTTTTTCTTCTTTTGCTCGAGGGCGAGCAACATTCTAAGTTTGGTGTGGTAAAAGCATAGCTTTTTTGCTTTTTTTTTCCATAACCATTGATGGCACCTAAGGCCAGAGAAACCTCTAGAAAGAGGAAAGGGAAGACAAAAGCTTCCATCAAGGGTCTATAGCTCAGTGGTAGAACATTTGACTGCAAATCAAGAGATCCCTGAGATACCTCAGGGGATACATTTTCTTCCACACAATTATTGGAAGCAACTAAGGGTGGAACATCAAGAGCACTCCATCATCCTTCATGAAATCAGAGAAGATCTAAAAGCAATGAAGGAGGAGAAACAAAGACAAGGAAGTGACATAGAAGAGCTCAAGGACATCATTGGTTCCTCAAGAAGGAAATGCCACCATCACTAAGGTGGATTTATTCCTTGTTCTTATTTCTTCTGTTTTTCGTTTTCTATGTTATGTGCTTATCTATGTTTGTGTCTTCATTACATGATCATTAGTAATTAGTAACTTTGTCTTAAAGTTATGAATGTCCTATGAATCCATCACCTCTCTTAAATGAAAAATATTTTAATTCAAAAGAACAAGAAGTACATGAGTTTTGAATTTATCCTTGAACTTAGCTTAATTATATTGATGTGGTGACAATGCTTCTTGTTTTCTAAATGTATGCTTGAACAGTGCATATGCCTTTTGAAGTTGTTGTTTAAGAATGTTAAATATGTTGGCTCTTGAAAGAATAATGACTAGGAGACATGTTATTTGATAATCTGAAAAATCATAAAAATGATTCTTGAAGCAAGAAAAAGCAGCAAAGAACAAAGCTTGCAGAAAAAAAAATTAGGCGAAAAAAAAATAATAAATAGAAAGAAAAAGAAAAAGCAAGCAGAAAAAGCCAAAAGCTCTTAAAACCAAGAGGCAAGAGCAAAAAGCCAATAACCCTTAAAACCAAAAGGCAAGGGCAAATAAAAAGGATCCCAAGGCTTTGAGCATCAGTGGATAGGAGGGCCTAAAGGAATAAAATCCTGGCCTAAGCGGCTAAACCAAGCTGTCCCTAACCATGTGCTTGTGGCGTGTAGGTGTCAAGTGAAAACTTGAGACTGAGCGGTTAAAGTCAAGGTCCAAAGCAAAAAAAGAGTATGCTTAAGAACCCTAGACACCTCTAATTGGGGACTTTAGCAAAGCTGAGTCACAATCTAAAAAGGTTCACCCAATTATGTGTCTGTGGCATTTATGTATCCGGTGGTAATACTGGAAAACAAAGTGCTTAGGGCCACGGCCAAGACTCATAAAGAAGCTGTGTTCAAGAATCATCATATTGAACTAGGAGAATCAATAACACTATCTGAACTCTGAGTACCTATAGATGCCAATCATTCTAAACTTCAATGGATAGAGTGAGATGCCAAAACTATTCAAGAGGCAAAAAGCTACAAGTCCCGCTCATCTGATTGAAGCTATGTTTCATTGATAGTTTGGAATTTATAGTATATTCTCTTCTTTTTATCCTATTTGATTTTCAGTTGCTTGGGGACAAGCAACAATTTAAGTTTGGTGTTGTGATGAGCGGATAATTTATACGCTTTTTGACATTGTTTTTAGTATGTTTTTAGTAGAATCTAGTTACTTTTAGGGATATTTTCATTAGTTTTTATGTTAAATTCACATTTCTGGACTTTACTATGAGTTTGTGTGTTTTTCTGTGATTTCAGGTATTTTCTAGCTGAAATTGAGGGACTTGAGTAGAAATCAGATTCAGAGGTTGAAGAAGGACTGCTGATGCTGTTGGATTCTGACCTCCCTGCACTCAAAGTGGATTTCTGGAGCTACAGAACTCGAAATGGCGCGCTTCCAATTGCGTTGGAAAGTAGACATCCAGGGCTTTCCAGAAATATATAATAGTCCATACTTTGGACAAGAATAGATGACGTAAACTGGCGTTCAACGCCAGCTTTCTGCCCAAATCTGGCGTCCAGCGCCAGAAAAGGAGCCAAAACCAGAGTTGAACGCCCAAACTGGCACAAAAGCTGGCGTTCAACTCCAAGAAGGACCTCTACACGTGCAACACTCAAGCTCAGCCCAAGCACACACCAAGTGGGCCCCGGAAGTGGATTTATGCATCAATTACTTACTCATGTAAACCCTAGTAGCTAGTTTATTATAAATAGGACATTTTACTAGTCTTTTTGACCATCTTTGGTCTCAGTTTTAATCCATTGTTCATCTTAGGAGACTATTGATCACGTTTTAGGGGGCTGGCCATCTCGGCCATGCCTGGACCTTTCACTTATGTATTTTCAACGGTAGAGTTTCTACACTCCATAGATTAAGGTGTGGAGCTCTGCTGTTCCTCAAAGATTAATGCAAAGTACTACTGTTTTCTATTCAATTCATCTTATTTCGCTTCTAAGATATCCAATCGGACCCAAGAACGTGATGAAGGTGATGATTATGTGTGACGCTCATCACCATTCTCCCCTATGAACACGTGCCTGACAAACACTTCCGTTCTACATGAAATAAGCTAGAATGAATATCTCTTAGATCTCTTAATCAGAATCCTCGTGGCGTAAGCTAGAATGATGGCGGCATTCAAGAGAATCCGGAAAGTCTAAACCTTTTCTGTGGTATTCCGAGTAGGATTCAATGATTGAATGACTGTGACGAGCTTCAAACTCGCGAGTGCTGGGCGTTAGTGACAGACGCAAAAGGAGGGTGAATCCTATTCCAGCATGATCGAGAACCGACAGATGATTAGCCGTGCTGTGACAGAGCATGTGAGCATATTTTTCACTGAGAGGAGGGGATGTAGCCACTGACAACGGTGATGCCCTTGCATAAAGCCAGCCATGGAAAGGAGTAAGACTGATTGGATGAAGATAGCAGGAAAGCAGAGGTTCAGAGGAACGAAAGCATCTCCATTCGCTTATCTGAAATTCCTACCAATGATTTACATAAGTACCTCTATCCCTATTCTATTATTTAGTATTCGAAAACACCATTATCAATTTATATCTGCCTAACTGAGATTTGCAAGGTGACCATAGCTTGCTTCATACCAACAATCTCCATGGGATTCGACCCTTACTTACGTAAGGTATTACTTGGACGACCCAGTGCACTTGCTGGTTAGTTGTATCAAAGTTGTGAACCATGGGATTGGCACCATGTTCTTGGCGCCAGTGCCAGGGAAAGGAAGAACCATGAATTTTCCATAATCAAAGTGTAATCACGATTGCGCGTACCAAGTTGCTCACGTTGCCAGGGATTGTTTGAGCCTGGACATCACAATTTCGTGCACCAATGCTCATAAAAGTAAATTGCAGAAATTAAAGAGAATGGGTAAGATCAGAGATGGGGATTCATTGGGCTTAGGAGATGTTGCATTCTCTGGATCAAATTCATTTTCATCTCTTCCTCAATCAATGCATTCATTGATCTCCTTGGCAATCTTAAGTGATCGAATTCCAATTCTTTGGCAATTCAATCTCTCAAATCTTGATCAATAGCCAATTCCTTGGTCAATTGCTCATGAGAAGAGATGAAGTATGGTCACTGATTATACCACATGCATTCCCAAATCAAGTGTTAGTAGGATTATAGTCACCATATCCAACCAACCCCAATTTGGTCCAACATGAGAAAGCATTTCTAGCATGATCTCTTCATTCCTCTTCCAAGGTTCAGAAGAGATCCAAGTATGAATAGCTTCTTTTCCAAGATAACTACCCAATTGGATGAAGATTGAAAGCTTTCTAGTAAAATCAAGAGAAAAGATAGAAGAAGAGTAATGAAAACTAGTATTGATCCATCAAATTACAATAGAGCTCCCTAACCCAATGAAAGGGATTTAGTTGTTCATAGCTCTGGAAATAGAAAACAAAGATGGAGAATACATCATGAAAATTAGAACTAGAAGTGCAGAGAAAGTAAATTATACAAAGAGTAGTTCCCAATTTCTAAATCCCCCAAAAAGCTCCTTTTTTCCTAATTCAAAACTACCCCTATATATACTACTCTTCTGATCTTCTAGTTGGTTCTTCAAGTCTTGGATATGGGCCTTTGGATCTTGAGTTTGAAGCAGTTTTCTTCTACAGTGGGCTTAGCTTTACTTGCAGAGAGAAAGTGTGAAGTAGGCAGGGTGTTTAGCTCAGGACGTTAGTGGCGTTAACGTTAAGTGAGAGTGTGGGTTCGAGAACGTTAGTGACAATCACCTTTTTCACTAACGTTCCTCACCCAGGGATGGTCCATGTTAACTTCAACGTTAGTGGCACTAACGTGACCACTGACGTTGCCTCTTGGTCCTTCGCACACATTATTGGGACTCACATTTCCCAATAACGTTGAGAGTCTTCCCTTCCCCTTACGTTAGAGTCCACGTTAACTAGGTTAACGTGGCTTTTAACGTAAGCTTGCCAATCCTTCGAGAACGTTAGTGACACTTACCTTTGTCACTAACGTTCCAATGTGCCCCTACTTCCCACGTTAGAGTCCACGTTAACTAGGTTAACGTACGTTAACTAGGTTAACGTGGCTTCTAACGTAGCAATGATAGTCATTTCCAACGTTAGTGAGAAAGGTGAGTGTCACTAACGTTGGCTCATCATTCCCTTATCCACGTTAGCTTCCACGTTAATTAAGTTAGCATGGGAGTTAACGTTGCTCACATTGGCTCATTCCAACGTTAGTGACAAAGGTGAGTGTCACTAACGTTGGCGATTCTTGCTCCCTCCACGTTAGCTTCCACGTTAACTAAGTTAACATGGGAGTTAACGTGGCTTATTGTGGCTTAGCTCAACGTTAGTGACAAAGGTAAGTGTCACTAACATTGGCTTCTCTTTTGCTTCTCAACATTAGAGTCCACGTTAACTGAGTTAACGTGGCTCTTAACGTGGCCAATTGTGAGCTTGGTCCAACGTTAGTGACAAAGGTAAGTGTCACTAACGTTGGCTTCATTTCTTTCTTCCACGTTAGAGTTCACGTTAACTTAATTAACGTGACTCTTAACGTGGGCTATTATGGCTTCGAGGGCGTTATTGGCAATTACTTTTCTCATTAACTTTGCAAGTTACTCCCATTCCACGTTCGAGGTCACGTTAGTTAGACTAACGTGGCTGCTAACGTGGTTCTTCTTTGCTTCCTTTGTCCTGAAATCAAGCAATAAAGTGCATCAAAGCTCTAGTCCCAGTCATGGGAAATGCATCATCCAGTTTGTCATTAAATTCATGCAAAATCCTCATGAAATCATGTAAAGTGCACAATGTATGCTTGAATCAAGATGTAAGTGAAATTCTATCCAAAACTTGCTTATTCCCTAAGAAAGTGCATGAAACTACCCTAAAAACAATAAAGAAAGGGTCAGTAAAACTGGCCAAAATGCCCTGGCATCACATGGCTAAGCGAGTAACAAAGATTGGGTGATTGTCACGGGTCACCCCTTCATTCTGACTTAACTGAATTAAGTATGAGAGTATATCTTGGAGAAGAAGTAGGCGTGAATTGAATTGAAAACAGTAGTAATTGCATTAATTCATGAAGAACAGCAGAGCTCCACACCTTAATCTATGGGGTGTAGAAACTCCACCGTAGAAAATACATAAGAGAAAATAGTCTAGGCATGGCCGAATGGCCAGCCTCCAAGTCCAAGGTCTAAGGACTAAACGTTCAGAGATGTAAGAAGATATTCCAAAGATGTCAAATAAATCTCTAAAAGTAGTTTTTATACTAAACTAGTAGCCTAGGTTTACAGAAAATGAGTAACTAAGTGCAGATAGTACAGAAATCCACTTTCGGGGTATACTTGGTGTGTGCTTGGGCTGAGCATTGAAGCTTTTTCGTGCTTGGGCTGTTCCTGGAGTTAAACGCTAGCTTTGGTGCCAGTTTGGGCATTTTACGCCAGAATATTTTAGGCTGACTTTGAACACCAGTTTGGGCCATCAAATCTTAGACAAAGTATGGACTATTATATATTTCTGAAAAGCCCAGAATGTCTACTTTCCAACGCAATTAAGAGCGCGTAAATTGGGCTTCTGTAGCTCTAGAAAATCCACTTTGAGCGTAGGGAGGTCAGAATCTAACAACATCTGCAGTCCTTTTTCAGCCTCTGAATAAGATTTTTGCTCAGGTCCCTCAATTTCATCCAGAAAATACCTGAAATTACAGAAAAACACACAAACTCATAGTAAAGTCTAGAAATTTGATTTTTGTATAAAAAAAATAATAAAAATATAATAAAAAGTAATTAAAACATACTAAAAACTATGTAAAAACAATGCCAAAAAGGGTATAAATTATCCGCTCATCACAACACCAAACTTAAATTGTTGCTTATCCTCAAGCAACTAAAAACAAAATAGGATAAAAGAAGAGAATATACTACGAATTCCAAACTTATCAATGAAGATTAGCTTCAATTAGATGAGCGGGACTTGTAGCCTTTTTACTTCTGAACAGTTTTGGCATCTCACTTTATCCTTTGAAGTTCAGAATGATTGGCATCTATAGGAACTTAGAATTTAGATAGTGTTATTGATTCTCTTAGTTCAGTATGTTGATTCTTGAACACAGCTACTTTATGAGTCTTGGCCATGACCCTAAGCTTTTTGTTTTCCAGTATTACCACCGGATACATAAATGCCACAGACACATAACTGGGTGAACCTTTTCAGATTGTGACTCAGCTTTGCTAGAGTCCCCAGTTAGAGGTGTCCAGAGCTCTTAAGCACACTCTTTTTTTTTTTTTGCTTTGGACCACGACTTTAACCGCTCAGTCTCAAGCTTTTCACTTGACACATTCAAGCCACAAGCACATGGTTAGGGACAGCTTGGTTTAGCCGCTTAGGCTAGGATTTTATTCCTTTGGGCCCTCCTATCCATTAATGCTCAAAGCCTTGGATCTTTTTCTACCCTTGCCTTTTGGTTTAAAGGGTTACTGGCTTTTTCTGCTTGTTTTTTATTTTTATTTTTATTTTTATTTTTTTCACATTTTTCCTTTTTTTTCGCAAGCTTTTTCTTATTCACTGCTTTTTCTTGCTTCAAGAATCAATTTTATGATTTTTCAGATATCAATAACATTTCTCCTTTTTCATTGTTCTTTCAAGAGCCAACAATTTTAACATTTATAAACAACAAATTCAAAAATATTCACTGTTCAAGCATTCATTCAGAAAACAAAAGGTGTTGTCACCACATCAAAATAATTAAACTAATTTCAAGATAGTATTCGAAACCATGTACTTCTTGTTCTTTTGCAATTAAAAACATTTTTCATTTAAGAAAGGTGATGGATTCATAGGACATTCATAGCTTTAAGGCATAGACACTAGACACTAATGATCATGTAATAAAGACATAAACATAAATAAAACATAAAGCATAGGAAACGAAAAAACAGAAAATAAAAAACAAGGAAATTAAAGAACGGGTCCACCTTAGTGATGGCGGCTAGTTCTTCCTCTTGAAGATCTTATGGAGTGCTTGAGCTCCTCAATGTCTCTTCCTTGCCTTTGTTGCTCCTCCCTCATGGCTCTTTGCTCTTCTCTAATTTCATGGAGGAGGATGGAATGCTCTTGGTGCTCCATCCTTAATTGTCCCATGTTGGAACTCAATTCTCCTAGGGAGGTGTTGATTTTCTCCCAATAGTTTTGTGGAGAAAAGTGCATCCCTTGAGGCGTCTCAGGAATTTCATGATGAGGAATTTCCTCATGCTCTTGTTGAGGTCCATGAGTGGGCTCTCTTGTTTGCTCCATCCTTTACTTAGTGATGGGCTTGTCCTCTTCAATGAGGATATCTTCCTCTATGACAATTCCAACTGAATTGCATAGGTGACAAATGAGATGAGGGAAGGCTAACCTTGCCAAAGTAGAGGGTTTGTCTGTCACCTTGTAGAGTTCTAGGGATACGTTCTCATGAACTTCTACTTCCTCTCCGTTCATGATACTATGGATCATGATGGCCCGGTCTATTGTAACTTCAGACCGGTTGCTAGTAGGAATTATGGAGCGTTGGATGAACTCCAACCATCCCCTAGCCACTGGTTTAAGGTCTAGCCTTCTTAGTTGAACCGGCTTGCCTCTTGAATCTCTCTTCTATTGGGCACCTTCCACACAAATGTCCATGAGGACTTAGTCCAACCTTTGATCAAAGTTGACTCTTCTAGTGAAAGGGTGAGGGTCTCCTTGCATCATTGGCAAGTTGGATGCTAACCTCACATTTTCCGGACTGAAATCCAAGTAGTTCTCCCGAACCATTGTGAGCCAATTCTTTGGGTTCGGGTTCACACCTTGGTCATGGTTCCTAGTGATCCATGCATTAGCATAGAACTCTTGAACCATTAAGATTCTAAATTGTTGAATGGGGTTGGTAAGAATTTCCCAACCTCTTCTTTGAATCTCATGTCGGATCTCCGGATATTCACTCTTTTTGAGCTTGAAGGGGACCTCAGAAATCACCTTCTTCTTGGCCACAACTTCATAGAAGTGGTCTTGATAGACCTTTGAGATGAATCTCTCCATCTCATATGACTCAGAGGTGGAAGCAATTGCCTTCCCTTTCCTCTTTCTAGAGGTTTCTCTGGTCTTTGGTGCCATTGATGGTTATGGAAAAACAAAAAGCTTTAGCTTTTCCCACACCAAACATAGAAGATTTGCTCGTCCTCAAGAAAAAGAAGAAAGAAAAGAGTAGAAGAAGAAGAAATGGAGGAGATGGAGGGTTGGTGTAGGTTCGGCCAAGGGGGGAGTATTGTGTATGATGTGTGAAATTGAAGGTGGTATGGAGGGGTATTTATAGGGTAAGGGAGAAAGGGTTTTCGGCCATGTGTGGGTGGGTTTGGGAGGGAAATGGTTTGAATTTGAATGGTGAGGTAGGTGGGGTTTAATGATAGATAGATGTGAGTAGTGAAGAGAGTATGGAGAAGAGGGTAAGATTTGATAGGTGAATAGTGTTTGGGAAAGAGGTATTGAGGTGATTGGTCAAGGGTGTATGGAGAAGAGTGTTATGGAAAGGTGTGAAGAGGAGAGAAGAAAAAGTGGAGTAGGTGGGGATCCTGTGGGGTCCACAGATCCTGAGGTGTCAAGGAATTTGAGTTCCTGCACCAATCTGGCATTCAAATGCCCATTCTGTGCCAACTCTGGCGTTTAACGCCAGCTCTGCTACCTTTCTGGCGTTAAATGCCCAGAGTGCTGCCCATTCTGGTGTTTAACACCCAGAATGCTGCCAAGTGTAACGACCCAACTTCCGGTATGCTATGGTCATACAAGAAGCTAAGTGTTACCAACTTGTTCTTCCTAATTATTAACTATTACTTAATGTATAAGCCTGTTCCTTGTTAGAACGTTATTAGTTTTATGAGTAACTTTTTTTTTACTTATATCGTTGCGAGCGAGGGAGTAAAATAAATAAGCACACACAGATAATAATAATAAGGAAGCGTAAAGAAACATATAACACAGCTAAAATTATACATAATGTATACTATAACAAAATATGTAGCGTTCACAAAAGATCAAGTTAGTTTACATCCTCGTCATCCTACGTAGCTAATATATACACGACACTCCCAGGGCCTGGCCCATACAGAAAGCCGCTAAACTAGCGCCCAGGCTAGCCTAACCACTATATAGCTCCTAGCTCTCGGGTGTACTAACACAAGTGAGAGACTAACTAACAGATAATGTCAGACTAGAGTGTCATCAAAAGAATGCCCCTACGGCTGTCAAGCTATATCTACATGTGGCCGTTTGGAGAATCGTCGTGAGGCTCGTCCATCTCCTCATCCTGCTCTATCTCTATCCCAGGATCCTCCTCTTCCTCATCGTCCGCAACTACAGCTATACCCTCAGATCCACCAGAAACACTGCTGTCACTATGTACAATACCATTCACGAGCATAGGTCCGTTCGCGTATATAGGGGTTACCCCACCGTCCGATAGTGCCGGCTCATCAAGCTGTGGAAAGTCGGGGATCGGCTCAGGGGAAAATCCCACTCTGGTGGTATCACAGGTACGTAGTCACCAGCTAACTCGGGGTCATCAGGAATGACAGGCTCAGATACCGCCTCATTCAAAGGTTGAGCTGGTATAGGGGGTTCGGGATCATCAGGAAAAGGATGTACAGGTGCGTCAGGATGTAACCAGGATAAGGGAAAGTCGTAAGGAGCATCGGGGTCAAAATGCGGGATATACAGAGGATGTTGGAAGGGACAGTTTCATAATGCGTAACGTCTCATACGAGGCTTCGTACTCAAAATGTAGTAACCATAGTACACTCGGTCCTTATAAATGTAAAGGTCTTTGAGTTCATAGAATATCACGCCTGTTTTCCATCTGATGGGGGAGAAGAGAGAAGGGGGTAAGAACTGGAGAGTTTTTAGTAGGGCCGGGGTTATTAGTTAAGTTCATTAATTCTATGTTGTTTAGCAGATAAATAGCAGAATACCGAGAAGCAGTGAATAGAAGAAATAGATAACTAGAGAAAATAGAGAAAATAGAAAGCAAAACACAAAAAAGAGAATACAAGAAAACAAAACACAGACACAGTGAATAGAATACAAACAAAGAAAGCATACATTCAAACAACAACCATAACAGAGTAAATGCGCAACCAATTATGATGCATGTCTAGCCCTAGTGCAGGTAATGAGCTCATTTGTCGGTTACATACCCGCTCCCGACGTTACCCAGAGTCCTTTGACCAGGTAAGGCTTCCTTGTTGGCTATACCCCTGTGTACAGGAAATAACCCCTCTACCACCACAGGGTCCACTGCACGCAGGAAATAACACATCTGCCACTGCAGGGATGTATGCCGACACACCTTCTGTATGCAGGAAATAACACCTCTGCCACTATAGAAATGGAACAGGTGGTCACGGTACTTCTGTAGCAGGAAATAACCCCTCTGCCTTACAGAAATAAAATATGGATCTGTACCGCAGGAAAGCATTTCTCAATGGTCGCACCATTATCTATCTGACTGCCACAATGCAGCAGATGAACATATAGATATCTCTGAGGTTGCCTTAATGCAACAAATGACCTCTCAATAGGTCCTCTGCTCTTTATCATATTACTCTCTTCGCTTCGTCTCTTTATTCTGCTCTGTTTGTTCTTTTCTCTGCGCTTCCTTACTTTATTCTGCTTTCTCTGTTTAACGTATGTATTTAAAGCTTATGTAAATTTCGGTATGAATAGTTAGCCTATCCCAAGTATAGGTTCATTAAGTCTATACTGAAATAGTTTAACTTTTCATATAATACCTAACCCTATTCGCAATTCAAGGACTAACTATGTTGCCCTAGTTCGTTCACTAGTCTCTGTCTGTTTTTCTGTCATTAAAACTTTACAGACTTTTTCTTTAGTTTTTATCTTTTCTTTAACTTTTTATCTTTTCTTTATCTTTGCCTCACTATCATGTTATTACCACTCCCTAAGTGTTTTATGAAGGTAATTATGAGATTCTGCACTTAAAGTTGTCTTTCTAAAGCTTTTACAGAAAACTGCCTTTTCCGTATTATTTTATTATTTTTATTAAAATATTATTTTTAATTAAATATTATTATTTAATATTTTATTATTATTTATTATTTTAATACTAAATTTTCGAAAATTAACTTACCTTTTACTTTTAACCTTTAAAATTCACTTGTTACCACCCGTAACTTTTAATATTTCTACTTTTACCACCCTAACTTCCAGAAATTACCATATAACCCCTTAAACACCAAAAATTTTACTTCCTTGCCCTTTCTAAGATCTAAAAAGTGTTTTTAAATGTTCTTCACCACACTCAAAGTTTTCTTCGTGTTCTTCGTATATTCTTCAAATTCTTTCTCTGTTTTTACCCGTTTTTCAGTCTTTTCAGCAACCGATTTTTACCAAAATTTAAAATAAATTTCCAGCCACTAAAACCCCATTTTTTCTACATGATTTTAACACAAATTGAACCCCAATTTAGGGCCTAGGGTTTCGTTTACCAGCTGCTCCAAGAACACACATTCATAGCTTGAATTTCATCAAATTTCATCAAATTTTCACCAAAATTTCAACAAGAATTACTCATACAAACAATCAATTTCAAGCACAGCCAAACCATATCATAATCACACAAATCAAACACAATCAATCAAGATTAAATTCTTCAATCCCTACCTGGTTTTGCTGCTCCTAATTTGGTTAGACTTTTAGGTGGTCATTAAGCACTTTTTCCTCCTAAATCACATCAAGAACAACTTTAAAACTCTAAACCATCAACAAAACAAACTTCAGCAGCATCTTAGGAAGGTTATCCTTACCTTAAACGTGCAGGAAATCAAAGATCTTTGGCCCACAAGTCAAGCTAAGCAAGAGATCTAAGGAAGAACATCAAGAAAATACTTGTTTAAGCATGTTTCCTTGAAAACCGAATTGAAGAGAGAGGGAGACAGCCATCTCACCTTATTTCCAGCCTTGATAAGTCATGGTTATGTAGAGAAAGAAGAGAGGATCATTTTGGTTGGATTGAAATTTTGATTTGAGTTTTAGTTCAGCAGAAATCAAGCTTTGAAGATTTGGAACTAAGAACTTTTCTCTCTTTTTCTCTCTTGAGAATTTCGGCCACAAGGTGAAAATGAACCAGCCTTGGGGGTTTTGGGGGTGTAGGGTGAGTTGTGATTGGTTGGCTTGGAGGTGGATTAGAATAATATTAAAATATCTCAGGTGTATAACTACTAAAACTAGATGTATCAGAACACTTGTGAAAACATCTCTAAAAATTATTTTCTGAGCTACTAGCATAAATGACACTAGTAACATATTTATCATGAGAATAAAACATGTATGATGAGGCCTTAGCATTGCTAAAGTCATCAGAGAGTGCTGGTGCTAAGCTTCACCAGTAAACTGTGAACCCGATTAAACCGATTTTCTATTTTTAACTAAAACTGACCAGGTAACCTTATAATATCATTCAAGAAGATTCTAATACTAATATAATGATAATATTATCCTATTATCTCTCTTTTCTCATGAATCAATTCTGGTTCGTCAAACTGAGACTACTTACAAAAATCAGAATTAAAACTCCTAACCGGTACGGTTCAAAAACTAGGTTCTTCGTGATTGCGTTATCGAGCTTGCCTCAGAAGAGGTTCTAGCTTAAAGATGACATGATGACAATGAGTATATTATAGGTGTTCCCTTTTCTAATCTTCCAGAGAAATTCGTGCCTTTAGAAAAGATCTCGCGTACTCGAAAATCAGGGTTGTTACACCAGGCTGGGCGTTAAACGCCCATTCTGCTATCCTTACTGGCGTTTAAACGCCAATAAGCCTGTCTTCCAGGGTGAGCTATTTTTAATGCTATTTTTCATTATGTTTTTTATTTTTCAACTATTTTTGTGACTTCACATTATCATCAACCTAAAGAAAACATAAAATAACAATGGAAAATAAATAAATATAATTAAATAACATTGGGTTGCCTCCCAACAAGCGCTTCTTTAATGTTAATAGCTTGACAGTGAGCTCTTAGAGAGCTTCACAGAGACTCAGAGCTTGATGTTGGCCTCCCAACACAAAACTTAGAAATTGAGTGTGGGGGCTCTGTTTGACTCTGTATTGAGAGAAGTTTCTCATGCTTCCTCTCCATGGTTACAGATGGAGATCCTTGAGCCTTAAACACAAGGTAGTCCTCATTCAATTGAAGGACTAACTCTCCTCTGTCCACATCAATCACAGCTCTTGCTGTGGCTAGGAAGGGTCTTCCAAGGATGATGGAATCATCTTCATCCTTCCCAGTGTCTAGGATTATGAAATCAGCAGGGATGTACAGGCCTTCAATCTTCACTAAGACATCCTCTACAAGTCTACAAGCCTGTTTTCTTGAATTGTCTGCCATCTCTAGTGAGATTCTTGCAGCTTGCACCTCAAAGATCCCTAGTTTCTCTATTACAGAGAGTGGCATGAGGTTTATACTTGATCCCAGGTAACACAGAGCCTTCTCAAAGGTCATGGTGCCTATGGTACAAGGTATTAAGAACTTTCTAGGATCATATTTCTTCTGAGGTAATTTCAGTTTAACGAAATCATTTAGTTCATTGATGAGCAATGGGGGTTCATCCTCCCAAGTCTCATTACCAAATAACTTGGCATTCAGCTTCATGATTGCTCCCAGACATTGAGCAACTTGCTCTTCAGCAATATCTTCATCCTCTTCAGAGGAAGAATACTCATCAGAGCTCATGAATGGCAATAGTAGTTTAATGGAATCTCTATGGTCTCTGTATGAGCCTCAGATTCCTTTGGTTCCTCATTAGAAAACTCCTTGGAGGCCAGTGGATGTCCATTGAGGTCTTCCTCACTGGAAATCACTACCTTTCCCTCCTCTCCAGGTTCGGCCATGGTGGTTATATTGATGGCCTTGCACTCTCTTTTTGGATTCTCTTCTGTATTGCTTGGGAGAATACTGGAGGGAGTTCAGTAACTCTTTTACTCAGTTGACCCACTTGTGCCTCCAAATTTCTTATGAAGGACCTTGTTTCAGTCATGAAACTGAGAGTGGTCTTAGATAGATCAAAGACTACAGTTGCTAAGTCAGAGTGGCTCTGCTTAAAATTTTCTATCTGTTGCTGAGAAGATGATGGAAAAGGTTTGTTATTGCCAAACCGTGCTCTCCCACCATTATTGTTACTGAAGCCTTGATTAAGCTTCTGTTGATCCTTCCATGAGAGATTTGGATGATTCCTCCATGAAGGATTATAGGTGTTTCCATAGGATTCTCCCATGTAATTCACCTCTTCCATTGCAGGATTCTCAGGGTCATAAGCTTCTTCTTCAGAGGAAGCTTCTTTAGTACTGCCTGATGTAGCTTGCATTCCAGACAGACTCTGAGAAATCATATTGACTTGCTGAGTCAATATTTTGTTCTGAGCCAATATGGTATTCAGAGTATCAATTTTAAGAACTCCTTTCTTCTGAGTTGTCCCATTATTCACAGGATTCCTTTCAGAAGTGTACATGAATTGGTTATTTGCAACCATCTCAATGAGTTCCTGGGCTTCTGCAGGCATCTTCTTCAGATGAAGAAATCCTTCAGCAAAGTGGTCCAATGACATCTTGGACAATTCAGACAGACCATCATAGAATATACATATGATGCTCCATTCTGAAAATATGTCAGAAGGACACCTTCTGATCAATTGCTTGTATCTTTCCCAAGCTTCATAGAGGGATTCACCTTCCTTCTGTCTGAAGGTTTGGAATTTCACTCTAAGCTTGCTCAACTTTTGAGGTGGAAAGAATTTGGCCAAGAAAGCATTGACCAGCTTTTCTCAAGAGTTCAGGCTATCTTTAGGTTGTGAGTCCAACCATGTCCTAGCTCTGTCTCTTATAGCAAAGGGGAAAAGCATAAGTCTGTAGACCTCAAGATTAACCCCATTGGTCTTAACAATGTCACAGATTTGCAAGAATTCAGCTAAAAACTGATGAGGATCTTCCAATGGAAGTCCATGAAACTTGAAATTCTGCTACATTAGAGAAACTAATTGAGGCTTAAGCTCAAAGTTGTTTGCTCCAATTGCAGGAATTGAGATGCTTCTTCCACAGAAGTCAGAATAGGGTGCAATAAAGTCACCAAGAATCTTCCTTGTATCTCTACCATTGTTATTGGGTTCGGTCATCTCTTCTTCTTTTTCGAAAAATTTTGTCAGGTCCTCTCCAGAGTGTTGTGCTTTAGCTTCTCTTAGCTTCCTCTTTAGAGTCCTTTCAGGTTCCGGATCATCTTCAACAAGAATGTTCTTATCATTGCTCCTGCTCATATGAAAAAGAAGAGAACAGAAAAGAATAGGAATCCTCTATGTCACAATATAGAGATTCCTTTATGTGAGTAGAAGAACAGAAGAGTAGAATGAAGAAGAGAGAAGATGAAGAATTCGAACAGAGAGAGAGAGAGAGAGGGTTCGAATTATAAGAAGAAGAGAAGTGTTAGTAAATAAATAAATAAATAGAAAGAGATGAGAGAGAGAGAATTCAAATTTTAAATTAAAATAAAAGGAAAATATTTTTGTTTTTATTTTAATTATTAGTTAGTATTCAAAAATTAAGAGAAGAAATAAAATAAAATTTGAAAACTAAATAAATTAATTAATTAAAAAGATTTTTGAAAAAAATGATTAGTGATTTTCGAAAATTGGAGAGAGAAATAGTTAGGTAGTTTTGAAAAAGATATGATTGAAATAGTAAACTTTTAAAATCAAACAAAAAGTTAAGTAGTTAATTGAAAAAGATTTGAAAATCAATTTTGAAAAGATAAGAAGTTAGAAAAGATTTTGAAATTGATTTTGAAAAATATATGATTGAAATTTATTTTGAAAAAGATTTGAAAAGGAAATTTAAAAAGATTTGATTTTGAAAATTAAAGTTGATTACTTGACTAACAATAAACTAAAAGATATGATTTTAGAATTTAAAGATTGATCCTTTCTTAATAGGCAAGTAACAACTTGAAAAATTTTTGAATCGAAATATTAATTGTTAGCATTAATTATGAAATAAAAATAAGAAAAAGATTTTGAAAATCAAATTTTTAATGTTTTTGAAAATGTTAAGAAAAATGAAAAAGATTTTATTTTTGAAAAATATTTGAAAAGAAAAAAAATTTTAAATTGAAATTTTGACTTGACTAACAAGAAACAACTAAATTTTAAAACTCTTTGACTAAATCAATTCAAAATTTCGAAATTTATGAGAGGAATAAGGGAAAGATATTTTTTTAAAATTTTTGAATTTTAATGAGGAAAGAGAAAAACACAAAAATGAAACAAAACATGAAAATGCAAGATCAAACAAAGAAATTCATCAAGAACAACTTGAAGATCATGAAGAACATAATGCATGTATTTTTCGAAAATTTAAAGAAAAATTAAAATATGCAATTGACACCAAACTTAAAATTTGACACAATACTCAAACAAGAAACATGAAATTTTTGGTTTTTATGGTTTTATTAAATTTTTTTGTATTTTTCAAAAATTATTTTGAATAAGAAAGTAAAGAAATTCAAAATTTTTAATACGAATTCCAGGAATCATGCAATGTTAGTCTAAAGCTTCAGTCTAAAAAGATTAGACATGGCTAGCTAAGCTTCAGCAGGACATTACATACAACATCCAAATTGATGGGAATCAACTAGCTCCTGTGATGATAAAAGCATCATCTGAAACTCTAGAATTCATTCTTAAAAATTCTTAAGTCATAGAATAATTTATTTATTTTATTTTTTTTAAAATTTTTCAAAATTAAAATTTAAAAGCTTAAACATAAAACAAAATTACCTAATCTGAGCGACAAGATGAACCGTCAGTTGTCCAAACTCGAACAATCCCCAACAACGGCGCCAAAAACTTGGTGCACGAAATTGTGATCTCAATGTCGCCAACAACTTGGTACGCACAATTGTAATCTCAACTCTTTTTCACAACTTCGCACAACTAACCAGCAAGTGCATTGGGTCGTCCAAGTAATAAACCTTACGTGAGTAAGGGTCGATCCCACGGAGATTGTCGGCTTGAAGCAAGCTATGGTCATCCTTGTAAATCTCAGTCAGGCGGATTCAATTGGTTATGAGGTTTTGATAATTAAAACATAAATAAAATATAAAATAAAATAGAAATACTTATGTAATTCATTGGAGGGAATTTCAGCTAAGCGTATGGAGATGCTTTGTTACTTCTGAACTTCTGCTTTCCTATTGCATTCTTCCAATCATGCGTTACCTCCTTCCATGGCAAGCTGTATGATCCTCTCGGATGAAAACAAATCCATCTGCACTGTCACCGCAGGGCTAATCATCTGTCGGTTCCCGCTAGTGTCGGAATAAGACCATTGTCTTTTTGCACACTGTCACTTGTGCCCCACATTCGCAGGTTTGAAGCTCGTCACAGTCATTCCTTCCCAGATCCTACTCAGAATACCACAGACAAGGTTTAGACTTTCCGGATCCTGGATCCTACTCGGAATACCACAGACAAGGTTTAGACTTTCCGGATCCCAGGAATGCTGCCAATGGTTCTAGCCTATACCACGAAGGTTCTAATCTTAGATTAGAAACCCAAGAGAGTATACTCCAGCTGTCGTCCAATAACTACGTTGAACATCATGTGGATCTTTTTGTGGTTGTCAGGCACGCGACCTTGGCTAAGCGAGTAACGAAGATTGGGTGATTGTCACGGGTCACCCCTTCATTCTAACTTAATTGAATTAAGTACGAGAGTATATCTTGGAGAAGAAGTAGGCATGAATTGAATAGAAAATAGTAGTAATTGCATTAATTTATGAAGAACAGTAGAGCTCCACACCTTAATCTATGGGGTGTAGAAACTCCACTGTAGAAAATACATAAGTGAAAATAGTCTAGGCATGGCTGAATGGCCAGCCTCCAAGTCCAAGGTCTAAGGACTAAATGTCCAGAGATGTAAAAAGATATTCCAAAGATGTCAAATAAATCTCTAAAAGTAGTTTTTATACTAAACTTGTAGCCTAGGTTTACAGAAAATGAGTAACTAAGTGCAGATAGTGCAGAGATCCACTTCCGGGGACCACTTGGTGTGTGCTTGGGCTGAGCATTGAAGCTTTTTTATGCTTAGGTTGTTCCTGGAGTTAAACACCAGCTTTCGTGCTAGTTTGGGCGTTTAACTCCAATTCTGATGCCAGTTTGGGCGTTTTACACCAGAATGTTTTAGGCTGACTTTGAACGCCAGTTTGGGCCATCAAATCTCGGGCAAAGTATGGACTATTATATATTGCTGGAAATCCCAGGATGTCTAATTTCCAACGCGATTAAGAGCGCACCAATTAGGCTTCTGTAGCTCTAGAAAATCCACTTTGAGTGCAGGGAGGTCAGAATCCAACACCATATGCAGTCCTTTTTCAACCTCTGAATCAGATTTTTGCTCAGGTCCCTCAATTTTAGCTAGAAAATACCTGAAATCACAGAAAAACAAACAAACTCATAGTAAAGTCCAGAAATGTGATTTTTGCATAAAAACTAATAAAAATATAATAAAAAGTAATTAAAACATACTAAAAACTATGTAAAAACAATGCCAAAAAGGGTATAAATTATCCACTCATCACTGAGTCACAATCTGAGAAGGTTCACCCAGTCATGTGTCTGTCGCATTTATGTATCCGGTGATAATACTGGAAAACAAAATGCTTAGGGTCACGGCTGGTGCACGAAAATTACTTCACACTATGTAATTCCGCACAACTAGCGAGCAAGTGCACTGGGTCGTCCAAGTAATACCTTACGTGAGTAAGGGTCGAATCCCACGGAGATTGTTAGCTTGAAGCAATCTATGGTTATCTTGGAACTCTTAGTTAGGAAAACAATTCACTTATCAAATTGAATTACGAAAAATGAGAGAGTATGAAATAAATACTTATTATGCAGTAATGGAGAATATGTTGGGGTTTTGGAGATGCTTTGTCTTCTGAATTTCAGCTTTTCTCTTGTATTCCTCTTCCCTCATGCATGCAAAAGTGCAAAGTTCCTTCCATGGCAAGCTCTATGTAAGGTGTCACCGTTGTCAATGGCTACTTCCCATCTCCTCAGTGAAAATGGTCCTAATGCTCTGTCACAGCACGGCTAATCATCTAGAGGTTCTCGATCATACTGGAATAGGATTTACTATTCTTTTGCGTCTGTCACTACGCTCAGCACTCGCGAGTTTGAAGTCCGTCACAGTCATCCAATCCCAGAATCCTACTCGGAATACCACAGACAATGTTTAGACTTTCTAGATTCTCCTGAATGACGCCATCAATTCTAGCTTATAACACGAAGATTCTAATTATGGAATCTAAGAGATACTCATTCAATATAATATAGAACGGAGTTGGTTGTCATGCACACGTTCATGGGTTGAGGAAGGTGATGAGTGTCACGGATCATCACCTTCTCCATAATTAAGCGCGAATGAATATCTTAGATAGGAACATGCATGTTTGAATGGAAAATAGAAGTACTTGCATTAATTCATCGAGACGCTGCAGAGCTCCTCACCCCCGACAATGGAGTTTAGAGACTCATGCCATCAAAGAGTACAAAGTTCAGATCTAAAAATGTCATGAGGTACAAAATAAATCTCTAAAAGTTGTTTAAATACTAAACTAGTAACCTAGGTTTACAGAAAATGAGTAAACTATGATAGATAGTGCAGAAATCCACTTCTGGGGCCCACTTGGTGTGTGCTGGGGCTGAGACTAAAGCTTCTCACGTGCCTGGGCTGTTTTGGGCATTCAACGCCAGGTTGTAACCTGTTTCTGGCGTTGAACTCCAACTTGTAACCTATTTCTGGCGCTGGACGCCAGACTGCAACATGAAACTGGCGTTGAACGCCAGTTTACATCGTCTATCCTTGAGCAAAGTATGGACTATTATATATTGCTGGAAAGCCCTGGATGTCTACTTTCCAACGCAATTGGAAGCGCACCAATCGGACTCCTGTAGCTCCAAAAAATCTATTCCGAGTGCAGAGAGGTCAGAATCCAACAGCATCAACAATCCTTTTTCAGCCCGAATAAGATTTTTGCTCAGCTCCCTCAATTTCAGCCAGAAAATACCTGAAATTACAGAAAAGCACACAAACTCATAGTAAAATCCAGAAATATGAATTTTTCCTAGAAACTAATGAAAATATACTAAAAACTTAACTAAAACATCCTAAAAACTACATGAAATTAACCCCAAAAAGCGTATAAAATATCCGCTCATCACAACACCAAACTTAAACTGTTGCTTGTCCCCAAGCAAATAGACAAATAAAATAGAATACAAATAAGTCACGAAGCAATAATATCTCAGAGTTTTTGAGTGAAGCTCAGATTCTAATTAAATGAGCGGGACTAGCAGCTTTTTGCTTCCGAATAGTTTTGGCATCTCGCTTTATCCATTGAAGCTCAGAATGATTGGCATCTATAGGAACTTAGAATTCAGATAGTGTTATTGATTCTCCTAGTTCAGTATGTTAATTCTTGAACGCAGCTACTTTTATGAGTCCTGGCCGTGGCCCTAAGCACTTTGTTTTCCAGTATTACCACCGGATACATAAATGCCACAGACACATAATTGGGTGAACCTTTTCAGATTGTGACTCAGCTTTGCTAAAGTCCCCAATTAGAGGTGTCCAGGGTTCTTAAGCACACTCTTCTTTTTGCTTTGGACCTTGACTTTAACCGCTCAGTCTCAAGTTTTCACTTGACACCTTCACGTCACAAGCACATGGTTAGGGACAACTTGGGTTTGCCACTTAGACCAGGATTTGATTCCCTTAGGCCCTCCTATCCACTGATGCTCAAAGCCTTGGATCCTTTTTACTACCCTTGCCTTTTGGTTTTAAGGGCTATTGGCTTTTTCTGCTTGCTTTTTTTTTTTGCAAGCTTTGTATTCACTGCTTTTTCTTGCTTCAAGAATCATTTTTATGATTTTTTAGATTATCTATAACATGTCTCATGTTCATTATTCTTTCAAGAGCCAACATATTTAACATTCAAGAACATCAAATTCCAAAGACATATGCTCTGTTCAGGCATTCATTCAGAAGGCAGAAAGCATTGCCACCACATGTAAATAATTAGAATTTGTTTTATTAAAAATTCGAAAAATATTGCCTCCTTATTCTAAAGAAAATCTTCTATTTTATTCATGTTTAATGATGATGAGAAAAATAAATTATAGCTTAATTGGAGATAAAATAACTACTAATTACCACTATAACTTCTAAGGTAAAACTAAAATAAGAAAAATTATCACAGAGTTAAGGTTAAGATTAGAGCTCAACAACCTTGGGTTTGGGATGTGGATGTTCCTCTAGTCTGTGGAGTGCTTGTTCCTTCAAGAGATAACTTCTGACGCTTCAGTTCCTTTAAGTCACGCCCTTGCTCTTCTTGTTCCCTGAGCAGTTTGCAGAGCATACTGTTTTGATTTTGCTGTTCTTCCTTTATTTGGTCCATAGATTCTTGCAACTTGGTGACAGATGCTTCAAGCTGTTCCCAATATTCAAATTGAGGGACTTCCGGGAGGAATTCTTGCGCCCTCCTCTTGATGGGGTCATCCTGCATTTGTTATTTTTCTATTGTGGTTTTAGTGATTGGTTGCTCCACTGAGATGTACTCCGTTATTACCATCCTTACTCCAGCATCTTTACAGAGCATAGAGATTAAGCTTGGATAAGCCAACCTGGCATCTTTGGAGTTCTTGTTTACAAGTATGTAAAATTCAGATGGAATCAGTTGATGAACTTCCACTTCTTTTCCCAATATAATGTAATGGATCATCACTGCTCTTTTGATGGTGACTTCAGAACGGTTGCTAGTGGGCAATATAGAACGCCCAATGAAGTCCAGCCATCCTCTGGCGACTGGTTTGAGATCTTCTCTCTTGAGTTGATTTGGGACACCCTTGCTGTTGGTGGTCCACCTGGCTCCAGGGATGCATATATCCTCTAGAATCTTATCCAGGCCCTTGTTTGTTCTCATCATTCTCCTATTGAAGGAGTCTGGGTCATCTTTCAGCTGAGGTAGTTTAAAGATCTTCCTGATTTTGTCAGGGTGGATGTGAACAATCTTTCCTCTGACCATAGTCCGATAGTCATAGAGGGCAGTTCCAGATATTCTCTGCCTGTCTGTTTGCCACAGATTAGCGTAGAACTCCTGAACCATATTCCTTCCCACTTTTGTTTCAGGATTAGCTAGGACTTCCCAGTTCCTGTTTCGAATCTGCTCTTGGATCTCCGGATATTCATCTTCCTTCAGATCTAACTTGACTTCCGAGATCACTGATCTTAGACCCATTATTTTGTAGTAATGGTCTGAATGTTCTTTGGTTAAGAACTTCCCTTGATTCCAAAGTGGTTTTGGAATACTCTCTTTCTTGCCTCTTGGAGTGGTTTGTTTTCCTTTAGGAGCCATGATCTTAGTGGCTATAATTTAGTGATCACGGATAAACACACAAAACTTAGAGGTTTGTTTGTCCTCAAGCAAAAGAAAAGAAAGAAGAGGGATAGAAGGAGAGCTAGTGTCGAATGGTGTATGAGAGGAGGGAGGCCGAATGTGGATTTAAAAGGGAGGGGGGTGGGTTTTTGAAAATTTTAAAAAAAGATAAGATAGAAGATATGATTTAAAAAAAATAAGTATGATATGAAAAGATGTGATTTAAAATTGAAAAGATATGAAAGATATTTGAAAAAGATAAATTTGGATTTTGAAAAAGATAGTGTGGAGATTTGAAAAAGATATTGATGAGTTGAAAGGATTTTAGAAGGAAAAGAGATAGATTTGTTTTGGAAATTTTTGAAAAAGAGTTGGATTGGATTGAAAAAGAATTTGTGTTTATGGATTAAGATACATTTGATATTTTTAAAGTAGGATTTTTAGAAATTAGGGATTTTAGAAATCAGGGTTTGTAACATGTTTATGCAAGAAATCATGAATTGAAACATCAAAATTAAAATTAAAATGAAAAATATGATGTAAAAATGAATTTACCTCCTCCCCACCATCCTGGCGTTAAACGCCCAAACGCTGCATGTTTTGGGCGTTTAACGCCCAATTGCTGCTTCTCCTGGGCGTTCAACGCCCAGCTGTTGCTTCTTTCTGGCGTTGAACGCCAGGAACTCCTTTGTCACTGGGCGTTTTTCTGAACGCCCAGGATGCTGTAAATCTGGCGTTAAACGTCCAGAAAGAGCTTCTTTCTGGCGTTTAACGCCCAGATAGCTATCCTTACTGGCGTTCAACGCCCAGTGGATGCTTCTTTTGGGCATTGAATGCCCAAAACAGACTTTTACTGGCGTTTTCTTGCCAGTGAGGTCTCTTTTTCTGTTTTGTGTGCTGAATCCTTCTGTAACCCTGTGAACTTATACGATTGACTCTTTACCTTAGTAGTAATGAACTTTATATAAACAAATAAAAATCAAGAATAGGACAAAATAACAGAAAAAGTCTTCCCAATGGCTGGGTTGCCTCCCAGCAAGCGCTTCTTTATTGTCTTTAGCTGGACCTTGCTGAGCTTTTAATCTAACTTCAGCCTTGAGCACTCTTGCTCAACATTGCCTTCAAGATAGTGCTTGATTCTCTGTCCATTAACAATGAACTTCTTATCAGAATCAATGTCTTGAAGCTCCACATAACCATATGGTGATACACTTGTAATCATATATGGTCCCCTCCACCGGGATTTCAGTTTCCCTGGGAATAGCCTGAGCCTAGAGTTAAACAACAGAACCTTTTGTCCTGGTTCAAAGATTCTAGATGACAGCTTTCTATCATGCCACCTTTTAGATTTCTCTTTATAAAGCTTGGCATTTTCGAAAGCAGTGAATCTGAATTCCTCTAGCTCATTCAGCTGGAGCAATCTTTTTTCTCCAGCTAATTTGGCATCAAAGTTTAGGAATCTGGTTGCCCAGTAGGCCTTATGTTTCAGTTCCACGGGCAGGTGACAAGCCTTACCATACACAAGTTGGTACGGAGAGGTCCCTATAGAAGTCTTGAATGCTGTTCTGTAAGCCCACATAGCATCATCCAAGCTTCGTGCCCAATCCTTTCTACGGGTACTTACAGTCCGTTCCAGGATTCTTTTCAGTTCTCTGTTAGAAACTTCAGCTTGCCCATTTGTCTGTGGATGATATGGAGTCGCCACCTTGTGGCGAATCCCATACTGGACCATGGCAGAGTAAAGCTGTTTGTTGCAGAAGTGAGTGCCCCCATCACTGATTAGTACCCTAGGGACACCAAACCTGCTGAATATATATTTCTGGAGGAACTTCAGCACTATTTTAGGATCATTGGTGGGTGTGGCAATGGCCTCTACCCATTTTGATACATAGTCAACTGCCACCAGAATATAAGTGTTTGAGTATGATGGTGGGAAAGGCCCCATGAAATCAATTCCCCATACATCAAACAACTCAATCTCCAAGATTCCTTGTTGAGACATGGCATAACTTTAAGGCAAATTACCAGCTCTCTGGCAACTGTCACAGTTACGTACAAACTCTTGGGAATCTCTGTAGAGTGTAGGCTAGTAGAAACCACATTGGAGGACCTTGGTGGCTGTTCGCTCACCTCCGAAATGACCTCCATATTGTGACCCATGGCAATGCTATAAGAAGCTCTGTGCTTCTTCTCTAGGCACACACCTATGGATTATTCCGTTTGCACATCTCTTAAAGAGATAGGGTTCATCCCACAAGTAGTACTTTGCATCAGAAATTAATTTTTTCTTTTGTTGCCTACTGTACGCTTTGGGTATGAACCTTGCAGCTTTATAGTTTGCAATGTCTGCAAACCATGGTGTTTTCTGAATGGCGAACAAATGCTCATCCGGAAAGGTTTCAGAGATCTCAATAGAGGGAGAGGGCGCCCCTTCTACTGGCTCTATTCGGGAAAGATGATCAACCACTTGGTTTTCTGTCCCTTTTCTGTCTCTTATTTCTATATCAAACTCTTGCAGAAGTAATACCCATCTTATAATCCTGGGTTTTGAATCCTGCTTTGTAAGTAGATATTTAAGAGCAGCATGGTCAATGTACACAATCACTTTTGATCCTACTAAGTATGATCTAAACTTGTCAATGGCATAGAACACTGCAAGCAATTCCTTTTCTGTAGTTGTGTAATTTTTCTGGGCATCATTTAAAATACGGCTAGCATAATAAATGACATGCAGAAGTTTGTCATGCCTCTACCCCAGTACTGCACCAATGGCGTGATCACTGGCATCACACATTAATTCGAATGGTAATGTCCAGTCTGATGCAGAGATAACTGGTGCTGCGACCAGCTTAGCTTTTAGAGTTTCAAACGCCTGCAGGCACTCTGTGTCAAACAAAAATGGCATGTCAGCAGCTAGCGGGTTGCTTAGAGGTTTTCCAATTTTTGAAAAATCCTTTATAAACCTCCTATAGAATCCTGCATGCCCCAGAAAGCTTCTGATTGCCTTAACATTGGCAGGTGGTGGTAATTTTTTAATTACCTCTATTTTAGCTTGATCCACCTCTATTCCCTTGTTTGAAATTTTATGCCCAAGGACAATCCCTTCAGTCACCATAAAGTGACATTTTTCCCAGTTTAAAACCATGTTGGTCTCTTAGCATCTTTTCAAAACCAGTGTCAGGTGATCAAGACAAGAGCTGAATGAGTCTCATATACTGAGAAGTCATCCATGAAGACTTCCAGAAATTTTTCCACCATATCAGAGAAAATAGAGAGCATGCATCTCTGAAAGGTTGCAGGTGCATTACACAACCCAAATGGCATCCTTCTGTAAGCAAATACTCCAAATGGACATGTGAATGCTGTTTTCTCTTGATCCTGGGGATCTACTACAATTTGGTTGTAGCCTGAATAGCCGTCCAAAAAGTAGTAATAATCATGACCTGCTAGTCTCTCTAGCATCTGGTCTATGAATGGTAAAGGAAAATGATCTTTCCTGGTGGCTGTATTGAGCCTTCTGTAGTCAATACACATGCGCCACCCTGTAACTGTTCTTGTGGGAACTAGTTCATTTTTTTCATTATGAACCACTGTCATGCCTCCCTTTTTGAGGACAATTTGAACAAGGCTCATCCAGGGGCTATCAGAAATAGGATAAATAATCCCAGCCTCCAGTAATTTGGTGACCTCTTTCTGCACCACTTCCTTCATTGCAGGATTTAGCCGCCTCTGTGGTTGAACCACTGGCTTAGCATTGTCCTCCAATAAGATCTTGTGCATGCATCTAGCTGGACTTATGCCCTTAAGGTCATTTATGGACCACCCAAGAGCTGTCTTATGTGTCCTTAGCACTTGAATTAGTGCTTCCTCTTCTTGTGGATTTAAAGCAGAGCTTATGATCACTGGAAAAGTATCACCTTCTCCTAGAAATGCATATTTCAGGGATGGTGGTAATGGTTTGAGCTCGGGTTTAGGAGGTTTTTCCTCTTCCTGAGGAAATTTCAGAGACTCTTTCAATTTCTCTGAACCCTCTAGATCAGGCGGAACATCTTTAAAGATGTTTTCCAGCTCTGATTCGAGACTCTCAGCCATGTTGATCTCCTCCACCAAAGAGTCAATAAGATCAACTTTCATACAGTTTTTTGGTGTGTCTGGATGCTGCATGGCATTGACAGCATTCAACTTAAACTCATCCTCATTGACTCTCAGGGTGACTTCCCCCTTTTGAACATCAATGAGAGTTCGTCCAGTTGCTAGGAAAGGTCTTCCTAGAATGAGAGTAGCACTCTTGTGCTCCTCCATCTCCAGCACTATGAAGTCAGTGGGAAAGGCGAATGGCCCAACCCTGACAATCATGTCCTCAATCACGCCTGATGGGTATTTAATGGAGCCATCAGCAAGTTGGAGTCATATCCGGGTTGGTTTAACTTCTTCAGTTAAACCAAGCTTTCTGATAGTGGATGCAGGTATTAGGTTAATGCTTGCCCCAAGATCACATAAGGCTGTCTTGGTGCAATTACCCTCTAATATGCATGGTATCAGGAAGCTTCCGGGATCTTTAAGCTTTTTAGGGAAGCTTTTCAGAATTACTGCACTGCATTCTTCAGTGAGGAGAACTTTTTCAATTTCTCTTCAATCCTTCTTATGACTTAAGATCTCTTTCATGAACTTGGCATAAGAAGGTATTTGCTCAAGTACTTCTGCAAATGGAATCTTTATTTCAAGAGTCTTGAGATAATCTGCAAAGCGATCAAATTGCTTATCCTGCTCCTCTTGGCGGAGTTTTTGAGGATAAAGTATCTTGGCTTTATATTCCTCAACTTTGGTTGCTGCAGGTTTATTTCCTACAGAAGTGGTTGAAGAAGCCCTTTTAGAGGGGTTGTCATCAGCACTTGTTTGTGTTTGATCCCTCACTGGCAATTGAGTGCCAGGGTTGGAAGCTGGAGTGACGTTAGATGCCAACTCCTTATATGTTCCTGGCGTCTGAATGCCAGAACTGTGCTTCCTTTGGGCGTTCAACGCCAGTTCCTTGCTTGTTTCTGGCGTTGAACGCCAGTCCTGAGCATGGTTTGGGCGTTCAGCGCCAGCCTTCCACCCAATTTCTGGCGTTTTAGCGCTAGAATTATTTTTTCTCGGGCTCTTACTGTCCTCAGATGGAATTTGGGTAGTTTTCTCATTTCTTGGCTTCCTGCTGCCTTGAGTGTTTTCCTACTTCTTAATTGAACTGCTTGGCATTCTTCTGTTATTTGTTTTGATAGCTGCTGCTTTGTTTGCTTTAATTATTCTTCCATATTTATATTAGCCATCCTTGTCTCTTGTAGTCTCTCCTTGAATTCGGTTAACTGTTTTATTAGAAAATCCAATTGCTGATTGAATTCAGTAGCTTGTTCAGCAGGACTGAGTTTAGTAGTCACTGTTTTAGCCTCTTCCTTCATGGAAGGTTCGCTGCTTAAGTACAGATGCTGATTTCTGGCAACTGTATCAATGAGCTCTTGAGCTTCTTCAATTGTCTTCCTCATGTGGATAGATCCACCAGCTGAGTAGTCTAAAGACATCTGAGCTCTTTCTGTAAGCCCATAATAGAAGATGTCTAGCTGAACCCACTCTGAAAACATTTCAGAGGGGAATTTTCTTAGCATCTCTCTGTATCTCTCCCAGGCATCATAAAGAGATTCATTATCTCCTTGTTTAAAGCCTTGGATGTCCATCCTTAGCTGTGTCATCCATTTTGGAGGAAAGTATTGATTCAGGAATTTTTCTGTCAGCTGTTTCCATGTCTTTATGCTAGCCTTAGGTTGGTTATTTAACCACCTCTTAGCTTGGTCTTTTACAGCAAATGGGAACAGTAATAATCTGTAGACATCCTGATCTACTTCCTTATCATGTACTGTGTCATCAATTTGTAAAAACTGTGCCAGAAACTCTGTAGGTTCTTCCTGTGGAAGACCGGAATACTGGCAACTTTGCTGCACCATGATAATGAGCTGAGGATTCAACTCAAAGCTACTGACTCCAATGGAGGGTATACTGATACTACTCCCATATGAAGCAGTGGTGGGGTTAGCATATGACCCCAGAGTCCTTCTGGACTGTTCATTTCCACTTAGATCCATGATGGAGAAAGGGAGATGATGTAAAATAGAGAAAAAATATTTTTATTTATTTATTTATTTATTTTAAAAATAAAATAAATTAAAATAAAATAAATAAAAATGGGTGAAGATTTTCGAAAAATGGAGAGAGAGAAAGAAAAAAATGGTTAGGAAGTTTTGAAAAAGATATGATTGAAAGGATTTGATTGGAAAAGATATGATTTGAAAAAGATATGATTTTTAAATTTGATGACTAATTTAATGCTAATTTTTCGAAAATTATAAGTAGAATAAAGAAAATATATTATTATTATTATTATTTTTTATTTTTGAATTTTATGATGAAAGAGAAAAACACACAAAAGACACACAACTTAAAATTTTTAAATCTAATGCTCCTTGTTTTAAAAAATTTTGGAGGAAAAATACCAAGGAACACCAAACTTAAAAATTTTAAGTTCAAAACACAAGGAAGACTCAAGAACACTTTGAAGAATCACAAGAACAACAAGAACATGAAGGAGGAACACCAAACTTAAAATTTTTAGAAAACTAAACTAAAATTTTTGAAAATTATAAAAAGATTAACAAGAAAACACAAAACTTAAAGTTTGGCACAAGATTTAATCAAAGAAAATTATTTTTGAAAAGAAAGATTTTAAAAAGAAGATACCCAATTACCAAGAACTTTAGACCAATGCTCTAGCCAATTGGGCAGTAAATGTAACACTTGTTTTGAAGAAGTATTTTTAATAACTAAGAATAAAACTTTTTTGAAAACTAATGTTTTGAAAAGGCACAAGAAAAACAAGAAAAGATGCAGATCAAGAAAAATAAACAAGAACAACTTGAAGATGAAGAAAGAACAAAGAACACAAATTTCGAAAAAAAAAATTTTTTTAAAGAAAATAAAAATATGCAATTGACACCAAACTTAAAATATGAAACTAAACTCAAACAGAAGAACTCAATTATCAGTTTATAAAATTTTTGAAAAATTAAAAAAAAAGGAGAAAATAAGGATTTAAAAAAAAAAGAAAATTTCAACCAAAAACAATAATAGAAGACTCTAAACCAAAAAGAAAAATTTTTCCTAATCTAAGCAACAAAATAAACCGTTAGTTGTCCAAACTCGAACAATCCCCAGCAACGGCGCCAAAAACTTAGTGCACGAAAATTACTTCACACTATGTAATTCCGCACAACTAACCAGCAAGTGCACTGGGTCGTCCAAGTAATACCTTACGTGAGTAAGGGTCGAATCCCACGGAGATTGTTGGCTTGAAGCAATCTATGGTTATCTTGTAACTCTTAGTCAGGAAAACAATTCACTTATCAAATTGAATTACGAAAAATAAGAGAGTATGAAATAAATACTTATTATGCAGTAATGGAGAATTTGTTGGGGTTTTGGAGATGCTTTGTCTTCTGAATTTCAGCTTTTCTCTTGTATTCCTCTTCCCTCCTGCATGCAAAAGTGCAAAGTTTCTTCCATGGCAAGCTCTATGTAAGGTGTCACCGTTTTCAATGGCTACTTCCCATCTCCTCAGTGAAAATGGTCCAAATGCTCTGTCACAGCACGGCTAATCATCTAGAGGTTCTTGATCATACTGGAATAGGATTTACTATCCTTTTGCGTCTGTCACTACGCCCAGCACTCGCGAGTTTGAAGCCCGTCACAGTCATCTAATCCCAGAATCCTACTCGGAATACCACAGACTAGGGGTGTTCATAAAAAAACCAAAATGTGGTTAACCGGTTAAAAAACCATAACCACATTTTGGTTAACCAGTTTAATGGAACAATTTAAAAACCATATCCATATTTTTTAGAATTGGTTAACCAAAACCAAATTAAAAAAAACCGGTTTTTAACCGGTTAACCAAAACCAAAACCAAATTAAAATCAAAACTTAATTTCAAAACAAAATTACATACTCTTTCTCTCTCTCTCTCACTCTCTCTCTCTCTCTCTCACCCTTCCTCTCCCTTTCTCTCTCCCTCCCTCTCCCCCTTACTCTCTCTTTCTCTCTCTCTCTCCCTCCCTTCTTTCTCTCTCTCTCTCTCTCTTTCTCTCTCTCTCTCTCCTCTTTCTCTCCCTTCTCTCTCTCCTCCTATCTCTTTTTTCCTACTCTCCCTCCTCTCTCTCTCTCTCTCATTTTCCTCTTTCTCCTCCTCTCCTTTTCTCTCTCCCTATTCTCTCTCTCTCTCTCTCTCTCTATTCTCTATCCCCTTCTCTCTCTCTTCTTTTCCCCCTATTTCTCTCCCTTTTCCCTCTCTCCCCTTTCTTTCCCCCCTCTCTCTCCCTTCTCTCTCTAACTCATTTTTCTCTTTATCTCCTCTCTTCTTTCCTTCTCTCTCCGCATCTCTCTCTCTCTCTCCCTCTTTCTCTCTTCCTCTCTCTCCCCTATCTCTCTCTTTCCCTATCTTCCTCTCTTTCTCTCTCTCTCTCCCCTCTTCCTCCTCTCTCTCTCCCCTCCCTCCCTCTCTCTCTCTCTCTTTCTCTCTCTCTCCACCTCGTCTTTTTTTCTCTCTCCCTTGTCTCTCTATCCTTCTCTCCCTCTCTCTCCCCTTCCATCTTTCTCTCTCTCCCTCTCTCTTTCTCTCCTTCTCTCTCTATCTCTCTCTCCTTCTCTCCGCTCTATCACTTCCTCTCTCTCTCTCTCTCTCTCTCTCTCTCTCTTTCCTTGCCCTCTTTCTCCCCCTCATCTCTCTCTTCCTCTCTCTCCTCCCCTTTTTCTCTCTAATCATCTCTCCCCTTTTTCTATCTCTCCCCTCCTCTCTCTCTCTCTCCTCTCCTCTCCTTCTCTCTCTCTCTCTCCCATATCTCTCTACTTTCTCCTCTCTTTTCCCTTCTCTCTCTCTTTCTCTCTCTCTTTCTTTCTCTCTCCCCTCTCCTTCCTCTCTCTCTCTCTTTTTTCTTTTCTCTCTTTCTCTCTCTCACTCATCTCTCTTTCCTTTTCTTCTTTCTCTCTCTCCTCCTCTTCCTCTCTTCATTTTCTCTCCTTCTCCTCTTTCTTTTCTTACTCTCTCTTTTCTCTTTCTCTCTCAACCTTCTCTCAATCTATATCCCTCTTCTATCTCTTTTCTCCTCTTCTCTCTAAAGCGAGAGAGAAGAGAGAGAGAAGGCGAAGATAAAGGAGGAGAAAGAAAAAAAGGAGAGAGATAAGAAGAGAGAAGAAGGATAAGAGAGAGAGAAGCAGAGACAGAAAAAGGACAAAGAGAGAGAAAGAGAGAGGGGAGAGAGAGGGGATGAGGAGAGAGAAGGAGAGAGAGACAGAAAAAGAGAAGGATAGAGAGAAAAGAGAAGAGGGGAGAGAGAAGGAGAGAGGGAGAGGAAGGGAGAGAGAAAGAGGGAGGGGGAGAGAGAGAGCATGGGGAGAGAGAGGGAGAGAAGGATAGAGAGAACGAAAGGGGAGGGGGAGAAAGAGGGGGAAGGGGAAGGGGAGAGAGAGAGAGATAGAGAGGAGGGGGAGAGAGAAGAGAAAGAGAGGAGGAGAGAGAAAAATGGGAGAGAGAGAGAGAGAGAGAGAGAGAGAGAGAGAGAGAAAAGAAAGAGAAGAGGAGAGAGAGAGAGAGAAAGAGAAAAAATTATTTATAGAAAATATTGAAAAGAGATAAGAAAGAAAAAGGAACGAAAGCAATGGAAGGGACTTCATTATTTACAAATGTTACTCGTATCATTTAGAAAGAAAAAAATTAGATTAAAAAAATTCAATTAAAAAAATTCAATTAAAAAAAGGTTTAAAATTTTGGATTTTTGTATGTAAAAATATTAATTTTTGTGTAAAAATCTATTTTTACATGTAAAAACCAATTTTATGGTATAAAAACCAATTTTTCCAAAAACCGGTTTTTTGTGTAAAAATTTGGGTTTTATATGTAAAAATATTAATTTTTGTGTAAAAATATATTTTTACATGTAAAAACCAATTTTATGGTATAAAAACCAATTTTTTAGTACAAAAACCGATTTTTTTGTGCAAAAACCGGTTTTTTGGTGCAAAAACCGGTTTTTTGGTGTAAAAACCGGTTTTTTGGTACAAAAACCGATTTTTTATATAAAAACCGGTTATTTTTTTAAAAACCGGTTTTTATTTTAATAACCGGTTAAAAACCGATTTTGAAATTCACTAACCGGTTAATAACCGGTTTCATCATGAAAAACCAATTTGGTTAATTAACCAATACTATATTTTTGGTTAACCAAAAAACTGGTTTGGTTTTTGGATTAACCAAACCATGAACACCCCTACCACAGACAAGGTTTAGACTTTCCGGATTCTCCTGAATGACACCATCAATTCTAGCTTATACCACGAAGATTCTGATTATGGAATCTAAGAGATACTCATTCAATCTAATATAGAACGGAGGTGGTTGTCATGCACACGTTCATGGGTTGAGGAAGGTGATGAGTGTCACGGATCATCACCTTCTCCATAATTAAGCGCGAATGAATATCTTAGATAGGAACAGGCATGTTTGAATGGAAAATAGAAGTACTTGCATTAATTCATCGAGACGCTGCAGAGCTTCTCACCCCCAACAATGGAGTTTAGAGACTCATGCCGTCAAAGAGTACAAAGTTCAGATCTAAAAATGTCATGAGGTATAAAATAAATCTCTAAAAGTTGTTTAAATACTAAACTAGTAACCTAGGTTTACAGAAAATGAGTAAACTATGATAGATAGTGCAGAAATCCACTTCTGGGGCCCACTTGGTGTGTGCTGGGGCTGAGACTAAAGCTTCTCACGTGCCTGGGCTGTTTTGGGCATTCAACGCCAGGTTGTAACCTGTTTCTGGCGTTGAACTCCGACTTGTAACCTATTTCTGGCGCTGGACGCCAGACTGCAACATGGAACTGGCGTTAAACGCCAGTTTACCTCATCTATCCTTGAGCAAAGTATGAACTATTATATATTTCTGGAAAGCCCTGGATATATACTTTCCAACGCAATTGGAAGCGCGCCAATTGGACTTCTGTAGTTCCAAAAAATTCATTCCGAGTGCAGAGAGGTCAGAATCCAACAGCATCAGCAATCCTTTTTCAGCCCGAATCAGATTTTTGCTCAGCTCCCTCAATTTCAGCCAGAAATTACCTGAAATTATAGAAAAGCACACAAACTCATAGTAAAGTCCAGAAATATGAATTTTTCCTAGAAACTAATGAAAATATACTAAAAACTTAACTAAAACATCCTAAAAACTACATGAAATTAACCCCAAAAAGCGTATAAAATATCCGCTCATCAATGGCCAAGACTCATAAAGTAGCTGTGTTCAAGAATCAACATACTGAACTAGGAGAATCAATAACACTATCTGAATTATGAGTTCCTATGGATGCCAATCATTCTGAACTTCAAAGGATAAAGTGAGATGCCAAAACTGTTCAGAAGTAAAAGGCTACTTGTCCCGCTCATCTAATTGGAACTAAGCTTCATTGATATTTTGGAATTTATTGTATATTCTCTTCTTTTTATCCTATTTTGTTTTTAGTTGCTTTGGGACAAACAATAATTTAAGTTTGGTGTTGTGATGAGTGGATAATTTATACCCTTTTTGGCATTATTTTTACGTAGTTTTTAGCATGTTTTAGTTACTTTTTATTATATTTTTATTTGTTTTTATGCAAAAATCACATTTCTGGACTTTACTATGAGATTATATTTTTTTGTGATTTCAGGTATTTTCTGGCTGAAATTGAGGGACCTGAGCAAAAATCTAATTCAGAGGCTGAGAAAGGACTGTAGATGCTATTGGATTCTGACCCTCCTGCACTCGAAATGGATTTTCTAGAGCTATAGAAACCCAATTGGCGCGTTCTCAATTGCGTTGGAAAGTAGACATCTTGGACTTTCCCGAAATATATAATAGTCCATACTTTGCTCGAGATTTGATGGCCCAAACTGGCGTTAAATGCCAGCCAGAGACCCTTTTCTTGAGTAAAACGCCAAAACTGGCACCAAAACTGGAGTTAAACGCCCAAACTGGCACCCAAGCTGGCGTTTAACTCCAAGAATGGCCTATGCATGTGAAAGCTTCAATGCTCACCCCTAGCACACACCAAGTGGCCCCGGAAGTGGATTTCTACACTATCTGCACTTAGTTACTCATTTTCTGTAAACCTAAATTACTAGTTTAGTATAAAAACTACTTTTAGAGATTCATTTTGATAACTCATGACATTTTACATTTCATATTTTATCTTCTACGGCATGAGTCTCTAAGCCCCATAGGCGGGTGTGAGGAGCTCTGCTGTGTTTCAATGGATTAATGCAATTACTACTATTTTTTATTCAATCACGCTTGATTCTGTTCTAAGATACTCACTTGTACTTCAATATAGAGAATATGATAATCCATGACACTCATCATTATTCTCAAATCTATGAACGCGTACCTGACAACCACTCCTGTTCTATCTGAGCTCAACGTAGTCATTGGGCGACAGCTTGAGTGCGTATCTCTTGGGTCTCTAATTCACGGACCGAGTCTGTGAGATCAAAACCTTCGTGGTAGAGGTTAGAACCAATTGGCAGCATTCCTGGGATCCAGAAAGTCTAAACCTTGTCTTTGGTATTCCGAGTAGGATCTGGGAGGGGATGACTGTGACGAGCTTCAAACTCGCGAATGTTGGGCGCAGTGACAGTGTGCAAAAGGATAGAGAGATCCTATTCCGACGCTAGTGAGAACCGACAGATGATTAGCTGTGTGGTAGCTGTACTTGGTATTTTTCATCTGAGACGAGAGATCCAACATTTGATTAGCCGTGCAGAAATCGTACCTGGTATTTTTCATCCGAGAGGATTATACAGCCTGCCATTGAAGGAAGCCGTGCGTGTTTGGAGAAGAAGACAGTAGGAAAGCAGAGATTCAGATGACAGAGCATCTCCAGAAACTCAACCTGTTCCTCGTTACTGAATCACAAGTACCATTTATTTCATGTTATTTACTTTTTATAAATAAAATCAATTTTATCATTAATCTCCTGACTAAGATTTACAACATAACCATAGCTTGCTTCGAACCGACAATCTCTGTGGGATCGACCCTTACTCACGTAAGGTATTACTTGGACGACCCAGTGCACTTGCTGGTTAGTTGTGCGGAGTTGTGAAAAGTGTGATCACAATTTTGTGCACCACATGCCAAGCCAACATTCCAGCAAAGAAGATTGAAGAGTTCTACATGGGCGTGGCACGCCAATCTTGGGCGTGGCACGCTAGGGTATATGCCAGCATGACTTCTTCTCATTCAAATAAACATATCTTGCGCTATACAACTCCAAATGGAATGATTCTAGTTTCATTAAAAAGTAGACATCCAGAGCTTTTCAACCATATATAACACTTTATGATGGACACTGAAATTGAGGAAGATATTGACCCCCAAAACACAAGGAGTACAACACATCCCTGCAGAGATACCAGCCTGACCTCTTCATCTTTAAAGGAACATAACTTGAGTTTTAGAGGTCCAAATGATGCTATTTTTATGGAATTGGAAAGCTGACATCTAGATATTTTCAACGATATAGAACACTTTATGGTGGATGTTAAACCTGAAGATGAAATAGACCATTCTTTCAGCATCACAAACTTGGGCATGGCACGCCAGTTCGAGGGCATGGCACGCCAATTCTTTTCCCAAAAAGGGCGTGGCACACCAGGTCTTGGGCATGGCAAGCCAGTTCTAATGGACAGAGAGGAAGATTTAGTGCATCATTGAAGGCATGGCACGCCAATAATGGGCGTGGCATGCCAGTTTCACAATACAAGGGGCTTGGCACGCCAAGAATGGGCGTGGCATGCCGGGCCACACGCCAACCTGACCTCTTCACCTTCAATAAGACATAACTTGAGCTACAAAGGTCCAAATGAGTTTATTTTAGTGGCTTTAAAAACCCGACATCCTGGGCTTTCCAACAATATATAACACTTTATAGTGGACATTCATTTTGAGGCCCAAACAATTCCATTCTTTCAGCATTGTAAAGTGGGTCATACTCCAGTGAGAAATTTCTATTGAGCGTGGCACTTGAAACCATACGCCAACTTCTCCTTGCAGCCCCCAACCATCAACCAAGCGCACTCCAACTCTGATTCAAGCCACAATTTCCAACCAATCAAGGCCACAAGAAGCATCTAGAATAGTTCATTTTCATTTCATTGTAATTTGCTTTCAATTTCATTTAAGTTTGTAATTTAGGAGAGCCTATATAAAGGCCTTAGTTTCATAGAATAGGGATATATAGAATTCTGGACACAATTGGGGGAGTGGGTCTTTGAACCCCTCCCTTCCCACACTTCTCTTCTCCTCCATGTTCTTCCATATCACTTTGTAAATATTATAGTTACTAACTCTTTCCATTGGGAAAGAGAGCTCTATTGCAATTTAATGGATTAATTTGTTTTTCTTCTTGTTCTTCTCGTCATCTCTCTTTGATTTACTAGAAAGATTTCGTTCTTCATTTTAGCATTCAATTATCTTGGAAAAGAGATTGAGTGTAATTGGGTTTTATGTGAACCTTGGAAGAGGAATCATAAAACCATGCTTGAAATCCTTTCTCAAAATTGAGTAGATTTGGGTTTTGGGTTGGATATTGTGACATTTAATCTTCCCAATACTTGGATTTTGGAAAGTGTATGGTATAATCAGAGACCCCAAGCTTATCTCTTTTCATGAGCAATTAGATCAAGGAATTAGCTATTGATTAAGATTGGGGAGATTGAATCACCAAGGAATTAGGGTTCAATCACTCATGATTGCCAAGAGGTCAATGAGTAGCATGATTGAAGATGAGATGATAATATGATTGGTCTGGAGAATGCAATACCTCTTGATCCCAATGCCCCATTTTCCTATTTAGTTCTAACTATTTACTTTCCAGCACTTTACGTTCTTGCACTTTACTTTCTTGCACTTTATTTTTCTTGCCATTTACTTTCTTGCACTTTATTGGTTTTCTTTACTTTCATGTCATTTACATTTCCTTGTTGCTTATCATCACAATTATGATCGTCTAACTAGAATAATTAATCAACTATTGCTTGCTTAATCCTTTAATCCTCGTGGGATTGACGTCACTCTTAGTGAGTTTTATTACTTGATACGACCCGGTGCACTTGCCGGCAGTTAATTAATGGAAGTAATTTTTTTTGTTATCAAGTTTATGGTGCCGCTGCTGGGGATTAATTGTGATTAACAAACTACCGGTTGGTTGATTACCTAGATTAGACATTTTTTATTTTTTTTTTATTACTTTCGTTCCTTTATTTTCTCATGCCAATCAACTATTTGTGTTAATGCCTCACTAAGGATTCCTTGGTGACATAAGAAAATTCTCTGTTTCTTGGTGATTGTGTTATTGACACACAACAGTTTCTTTATTTGCTTAGTTTTCTTTCAAATAAATTGAAATGAGATTGCATAAGATAAGTTTGGTGTTGCCTTACAACAATTTGTTTCCAATTTTTCACTGGATACTTGCATCAATTCCAATTGAAAATGTCACACTAAGTTTGGTGTGCCATTCATTTTCTATGCAATGTATCATGCACACCCTATTATTTTTGCAATCATAATGTCTCTGTTTCTTGTACCTTTATTGTGATTCTTAATTTTGCTTGCCTAAAACACATGTACTCCTAACATTCCATTGTTTAAGACATTCATGACCCATTATAAATACCATCACCATTGTTTTATTTGTTTCTTGAAGCAATCATTCTAAGTTGCTGTGGGAAGGAGAAGAATAGGAGGAAAAGGACAACAACAACAATGAAGATGAACTACAAGGTGGTAAAGTTTCTTTTTCTCTTATTTGTTCTCTGTACATTCAATTGCATGATTGTCTCTTATTCCTTTGTATACATGTGTGTTGTGAATAAGCATAGCTTAATTGCTGAATTGTAACATGTGCTATGACATTATGACTACCATCTTGAGTTTTGTGAGTTCAAAGTAATTAAGCATCATGATCATAAATAAACAAGGTAACTAAAGAAGAAGTTAGTATGAGCTTATAAGTATTGGAAAGTTAGCAAGATTATTATTGCTCAATTGCATTTGAATTTGTTTAATTGAAGTTTTTATCTATGACATTTTATGAAATTTTTGAAATCATGAAAACCTTGAAGAAGCAAATGCAAATAAGGCAAGAAAAAGAAAAGGGAAAGAATGATAAAGCTGAAGGCTCTGAGTACCAATGACAATTCATTTGTCAAGTACTTGTGGTGTTTATGTATCAAGCAAAAAGCTTGAAAACAAAATATTTAGAGTCAAGGCTAGGCTCAAGTGCAAAGCACTCCCTCAAAGCTCAAGGCTCTGAGCATCAATGATTAGAGAGTAAAGAAAAGAAACAAATGAGCTTAAGGAGTCCTCTAATTAAATGCTTGTGGTTCTTATGTATCAAGTGGTAATACTTGAGAAAAAAGCACTTAGAGTCAAAGCTTTCAACAAATGGTGCAAAGCACCCAAGAAGCTAAGCCAAGAAAAGAATGAAAAGCTTGTTTTAAGGAAGGAACATAAAGAAAAAGATTTCATAAAATGAGCTAGATAGAAGCATCAATCATTTGAATCTCTTTTGTGATTGTAGCATGCATAAGAAACTAGCCAACCATGAACATAAAATGTGCTACTCTTCTCACCTTGGTTTGTCAAAATTTATTGCATGATTCTTTATTTCCTTGAGGACAAGAAAAGTTTAAGTTTGGTGTTGTGATGACTGCGCATCATGCTATGTTTTTCTATGCTTTTTCATATCAAAATATAATTCATTATGCTTAATTATTGAGTATTTTTGTGCTTAAGTTGTATATTGCTTTGATTTCTTTGAATTGTTTAACTTTGTAGAAAAAAGTAGAAAAAGAAGCAAAAAGTACAAAACAAGCAAAGAGGGCGTGCCACTTGGTGCTCTGGGCGTGGCATGCCAAGTTTGTGAACCCTACTCTTATCAATGGGCATGCCACTTGGTGCTCTGGGCGTGGCACGCCAAGCTTGTGAAGTCAAGATCTCAAAGAGGGCGTGCCACTTGAGACCTGGGCATGGCACGCCAGGCCAACATTCCAGCAAAGAAGATTGAAGAGTTCTACATGGGCGTGGCACGCCAATCTTGGGCGTGGCACGCCGGGGTATATGCCAGCCTGACCTCCTCCCATTCAAATGAACATATCTTGAGCTACACAACTCCAACTGGAATGATTTCATTGCCATTAGAAAGTAGACATCAAAAGCTTTCCAACTATATTTAAGAATTTATAATGGACACTAGAATTAAGGAAGATATTGACCCCGAAAACACAAGGAGCACAACATGTCCCTGCAGAGATACCAGCCTGACCTCTTCATCTTTAAAGGAGAATAACTTGAGTTGTAGAAGTCCAAATGATGCTCTGTTTGTGGCGTTGGAAAGCTGACATATAGAGCTTCCAACAATATATAACACTCTAAGGTGGGCAATAAACCTGGAGGTGAAATAGACTATTCTTTTAGCATCACAAACTTGGGCGTGGCACGCCATCTCTTTTCCCAAAAAGGGCATGGCACGCCAATTCTAATGGCCAGAGAGGAAGATTTAGTACATCATTGAAGGTGTGGCACACCAAGAATGGGTGTAGCACGCCAGTTTCACAATACAAGGTGTGTGGCATGCCAAGATTGGGCGTGGCACGCCGGGCCACACGCCAGCCTGACCTCTTCACCTTCAATTAGGCATAACTTGAGCTACAGAGGTCCAAATAAGTTGATTTCAGCTGCGTTGGAAATCTGACATCTATGGCTTTCTAAAAATATATAATACTTTATAGTGGACATTCATTTTGAGGCCCAAAAAACTCTATTTTTTCAGCATTGCAAAGTGGGTCATACTCCAGTGAGAAATTTCTATTGAGCGTGGCACTTGAAACCACACGCCAACTTTTCCTTGCAACCCCCAACCATCAACCAAGCCCACTCTAACTCTGATTCAAGCCACAATTTCCAACCAATCAAGGCCACAAGAAGCATCTAGAATAGTTCCTTTTCATTTCATTATAATTTGCTTTCAATTTCATTTAAGTTTATAATTTAGGATAGCCTATATAAAGCCCTTAGTTTCACAGAATAGGGTTATATAGAATTCTGGACATAATTGGAAGAGTGGGTCTTCGGACCCCTCCCTTCCCACACTTCTCTTCTCCTCCATGTTCTTCCATATCACTTTGTAAATATTGTAGTTACTAACTCTTTCCATTGGGAAAGAGAGTTCTATTGCAATTTATTGGATTAATTTGTTTTTCTTCTTTTTCTTCCCTTCATCTCTCTTTGATTTACTAGAAAGATTTCGTTCTTCATTTTAGCATTCAACTATCTTGAAAAAGAGATTGAATGTAATTGGGTTTTATGTGAACCTTGGAATAGGAATCATAAAACCATGCTTGAAATCCTTTCTCACAATTGAGTAGATTTGGGTTTTGGGTTGGATATTGTGACATTTAATCTTCCCAATACTTGGATTTAGGAAAGTGTGTAGTATAATCAGGGACCAAGCTTATATCTTTTCATAAACAATTAGACCAAAGAATTGGCTATTGATTAAGATTGGAGAGATTGAATCACCAAGGAATTAGGGTTCAATCACTCATGATTGCGAAGAGGTCAATGAGTAGCATAATTGAAGATGAGATGAGAATATGATTAGTCCGGAGAATGAAATACCTCTTAATCCCAATGCCCCTTTTTCCTTTTTAGTTCTAACTATTTACTTTCCAGCACTTTACTTTCTTGAACTTTACTTTCTTGCACTTTACTTTTCTTGCCATTTACTTTCTTGCACTTTATTGGTTTCCTTTACTTTCATGTCATTTATATTTCCTTGTTGCTTATCATCCAATTGTGCTTGTCTAACTAGGCTAATTAATCAACTATTGCTTGCTTAATCCGTTAATCTCTGTGGGATTTGACCTCACTTTTGTGAGTTATTACTTGACAACAATTCGGTATACTTACCGAAGGAGATTTTGTAGAGATGCAAGATTTCCATGATCACCTATCTGGGACAAGTCTAGATTCTCACCCTAGCTTTCAACAGAAAAGTGCTAACCCAACTTGCAAGGGAATCCTCTCAATATCGTGACACAAAACAAAAATACTCACAAAGAATTTGAGATAACTATGGCTTTTTCTCCAAGTCTAGCTCACTGCCTTTTCAACTCATTGGCTTTTTCTTACAAACCTCACTATGTTTTCCTTTTTCCAATGAAACTCAGATAGACTAAACTGAGAAAAAGAATTACAAAATAAAAATTATGAAGGAGAAGAAGAAGAATAGCTTAGGGAATTATGGAAATCGAAACAAGTGCTCTTTCTCTCTTGCTCAATCCTTAGCCATTCACCCCTATTATAGAGGAGTGAAGCTTCCTAGGTTTGAACCAAGTCCAACACTTGGGTTGTTTTCTCTTCCAACATCAGAACTAGCAGCGACGTGGTCAAAGGAAAGAGAGAGAAGGCTGAAGCAATGACATGCAACCATACCATTCTCTTTCATCTTTTATCTTCAAGCTTTTTAAATTTGGGCCGTCTATCTTTGCTTTGGCCCCAAGTTTAATTCCTGACCTTTGATGAGTCACTGAGCACCTTTGACTTCATTGTCTTCATAGTTACTTGATCAGTGCTTGTAGCTCAGAATATTTCTTCAAGGTTTCTCGTTGAAGCATAAAAGCGGAAACCACCATTTGTCATCTACTGATGAATTGAAATATTTCCTTTATTGTATCCTTTTTATTTTCTCTTCTTGCTTGAATATGGAAACAAGCTTTTTGTTCTTCACCGTGCCCTAGCTTCGGATCTTTGCTCTTTCTTCTTTCTTGGTTCAGTGATTTGTTGTGATAAGGAAGATAAAGGAAGAGAGAGAAGAGAGAGAGATTGTGTTTAGTGGAAGTGAAGAGGGATTCAATTGAATTGAATTTTGTTTACCCGGTTAGTAACTTAGTTGAAGTGAGATGGATTTGGTGTGTTCATCGAATTGGGTTTGAAGTGGATATGGGCTCTTTTTCTTTCTTTTCTCTTATAAGGTTCAGTAGCTTATCATGAAGTAAAGTTTGGTTAGGTTCAGTAGCTTATCATGAAGTAAAGTTTGGTTATGTTTAATATGATACTAGGCCAGAGTATGTGTACATGTGGGCTTGAGCATTTGTTTCTTGGACCAAGTTAATCAAATCAAATTTCTGCACACTTAACAAAATATATCACACAAATAATTTAATATTAATCTCAATAATATTTGGTCATCACTTTAATCATGTTTTAGTTTTCCAAGCTCAACAGATTTTTTGCCTGACAAGGACGGTGGTGTCATCCCGCTTTCTCAAAGAGTGAACTACTATGCAGGGGATAGTAGTTTTATCTCGTTTGCGGTGAGGACATAGGTGTTATCCCGCTCATGAGATAATAGAATTGATGAATTAATAACGAATTAGGGCTAATGAATTTAAATGTGATAAATTGATAAGGAATTAGGATGAATGAATTTAATAACTTATAAAATTGCTAAAAGATATTGATATTGATTGATTGTGGCCTAAATGGTTGGATTGGCAAGGACGGAGGTTTGTCCCGCTTACGTGGCAAGGTCTGGGTGTTATCCCACTTGCGTGTTGATTTGATAATTTTTTTGACACCTACACTGGGCAAGGACGGAGGTCTCATCCCGCTTGTTCGTGGTTGTACTGTGATGTGGGGATTGTGGTTTTATCCCATCCACGGTGAGGATGGTGGTGTTGTCCCGTTCATAGATTAGGCAAGTTGAGGATAAAGAATTCCCTCTCTTGCAGTGAAAGACAAGTTGAGGATGAAGAATTCTCTCTCTTGTGTTATTGTGATTATGATTGTGATCGTGATAAATCATTGATTTCTCAAGGACGTCGGTTTTGTCCTGCTTCCGTATTGATGTGGCAATACCTCCAGGAGAAGGTGGTAGGCACTTTCCCTCAGAATATTTTCTCCACATCCTATTTTAATTGTGTATGTTGAAAGTGGGAAAGGTGGTAGGGCTCTCTTCCTCGGAATATTTGATGCCTGAGGATCTTATACCCATTTTGGCTTATTTTCTAGTTAAATTTAGTTAGAATTTAGTAAGTTTAACTATATTTTAGTGTTAAAATCCTCTTTAGATGCTACTTTGAGTTTTTTCTGGTGTTTTTATTATTTTAGGTGAAAATCAGATTAATTTGGCAGAGTTTTGAGCAAAAAGGAGAAGTTTTGAAGTTGCCCCTTTGGGCGTTAAACGCCAAGCTGGCGTTTAGCGCCAGCAACGAGCGAACTAAGGAGGGCTTTCTTCCCATGGGGGCACTAAATGCCACACCGGGCGTTTAGTGCCAAGCAATTCAAACTCAACCTGGTGTTTTTATTTTTGTAATTTTTATTTACAAACAAAATCTTTTAAGTTTAGAATTTAATATTTTATTTTAGTTTTAAATCAAATCAGGTTAGATATAAAAGGGAAAAGATTCACCCTTTGGGGGGATCTTCTCATCTCCGCACGTTTCACTTTTCAGAAACCTTGTTTTCTATGTAAATCATGAGCTACTAAACCTCCTCGGTTAAGGTTAAGAGCTCTGTTTATTTCTATGGATTAAGACTATTACTTTTCTATTTTAAAAAATGTATTGATTCAGTTTTCAAGGATTGCTTTCATTCTTCATCTTATGAATCTGGGTAGAATGACAGTATAACCCTTATTCTACATATGTTCTTGTGATTCTCAACAGAGTTATCTCGCTTGAACAACATCTTGAAAGCAAATTTCTCCTAAATTGCTAATTACTTGAACTAATCGGGATATGTGACATATAATCCTCTTAGTTTTGGGTAATTAGGGTTTCTGTGGCTATAAACTAGAATTGCTCTTAACCCTCTAATCTAAATTAAGTGACCAAGACATTGGCAGTTTATTTGGGCTAGATGAGACTAAATCACTAAGATATTAGGGTTTAGTCAATTACAGTTTTCCATTAAACAAATCTTGCATGATTAAAATAGTTGGTAAGAAAATTTAATCCAGAAGAATAAACAACTCTAAAGCCTTAATTTCTTTCCATCATATATTTCACACCACTTTTATTGTTTGCTTTCCAATTCTCTGAGTTTACTGATTAATGTGTTTTACAACCCCTCAAAACACAACTTCCTGCTTGCCTGACTAAGTGAATCATTCGACCATTGTTGCTCAGTCCATCAATCCTCGTAGGATTCAACCCTCACTCACCTGAGGTATTACTTGGTACGACTCGGTTCACTTTCCGATTAGTTTGTGGATATTCAAAATTTGCATCAAGTTGTTGGTGCCATTGTCTGGGATTAACTGTGATTGATAACTACCAGTTGTTTGATTTCTTAGATTAGGTGTTTTTATTTTTTTTTATTTGTTTTTATTTTTAATTTGCCTTTTTAATTTCAAAAATTTGAGTTTTGTTTTATTAAAAATTTTTCCTTAATTTCAAAAAAATTAAGTTTGGTGTTTTCAATTTTTAGTCTTATTTGTTTTTGTTCTTAAATTTTTGAATTCTTAGCTTTATTTTGTTTAAAATTTTTCTCTTTGATTTCTGAAATTAAGTTTGATATGTTCCCTAGTTATTTTATTTTATTTTATCTTCAAAATTTTCAAAAATATTAGTGTTTGTCTTGTTCAATTTTTGAATCATTTAGCTTACCTTAATAGTTGGTTTTGAATTTTCCTAGTTGTTTGCTTAGTAGCTTTCAAATTTTATTGCTTTGTTTATCTAGTTATTTTATTTATATTTTTTACACAAGATATCTCACTGGAAACTCTCTACACTCTGATGTAGAGATTCTCACCTTTTTTGTTTTCTGTTTGTTTATGAGCAGGAACAAGAATAAAGAACCCCTTCTTGAGTTCGACCTTGAACCTGAGAGGAACTTGAGGCGGCGTTTGCAACAAGCAAGAGCTTATAAGGCCGGTGAGAATCTCAAGTACACTTTTGAGAAGGAAGCTGGAGAGCTCACCATTGATCCCAATGCCAGTGTTGAGAATCCAAATGCAAATGAGCATCCTAGAAGGATGCTTGGCTCATACACTGCTCCCACCCCTGATTTCTATGGGAACAGTATTGTGGTGCCCTATAGGTGCAAAAAACTTTGAGTTGAAGCCACAGTTGATCACTCTGGTACAAAAAAACTACCAGTTTCATGGACTCCCGCAGGAAGACCCAAATTTGTTCATCTCTAATTTTTTGTAAATCTGTAATACTGTGAAGACTAATGGAGTGAATTCGGATGTCTATAAGTTGATGCTCCTCCCATTTGCAGTGAGGGACAGAGTAAAGCAGTGGCTTGATACTCAACCTGAGGAAAGTTTGGACACTTGGGACAAGGCGGTCAACAGATGTCTGACCAAGTTCTTTCCTTCTTAGAAGCTAACTAAGCTGAGGACAGATGTTCAGACTTTCAGGCAAAGAGATGATGAGTCCTTCTATGAAGCTTGAAAGAGATACAAGTCAATGATCAGGAGGTGCCCTCCTAACATGTTCTCAGATTGGATCAGGCTACAGATCTTCTATGATAGACTCTTAGAGATGGCCAAAATGTCTCTGGACAATTCTACAGGTGGTTCTCTGCATATGAAGAAGACTCTTGAAGAGGCTAATGAGTTAATTGAGATGGTTGCTAACAACCAATACTTATACACCTCGGAGAGGAATCCTGTAAAGAAAAGAGTTATGGAGCTAGATACTTTGGATGCCATTCTTGCCCAGAACAAGGTCATGTCTCAAAAAATCAATATGATTACTCAACACTAGAGTGGGATGTAAGTCTCAACTATTAATACTCAAGATGCATCTTATGACATGAGTAGTGGTTTTAACTAAGGAGAGACCTATGGTTGTGCTCAACCCACTACTGAGCAGGCTAACTATGTGGGAAATTCCTCCAGAAATCCCAATAATGATCCTTATTCTAAAACATTTAATTAGGGATAGAGGAATCATCCAAATTTTGGGGGGAGAGAGCAACCCCAAAAGCCTCAGCCGAATTTCAACAATAACTTTTAAGGCAGTTTTAATCAGAATAAGTTCAACAATCATAAGTTCCAACCATCTCAGCAGCAACAAGCAACTTCCCAGCCTCAGAACACTCATGATCTAGCCTCAATAGTTGCCGACAGGAGACCAGAGCTTCAATTCAGAACTTGAAAGTACAAGTAGGTCAGTTGAGCAAGCGAATACCTGAGAGGCCTCCTAACACTCTTCCTGGTGACACAGAGGTAAATCCAAGAGAAGAATGCAAAGCCATCACAGTGGCTGATGAATCCATGACAAAGGAGGAAGCATGTGTTGTTAAAAACAAGGTTCTAAAAATCGAACCGATCATCGAACCGCTCTAGCTACTGGTTCACTGGTTCATAGGTTTAACCAGTTCGACCGTGGTTGAACCGAAAAAACCGTTTTATAATAAATTAATATAAAATAGTCTAAAATAAACACATTAAAACATAATTATAGTCTAATATAATTATTATTCCTAGGTATTTCTTGGTTGATACTATCATCCATACCTAAAAATTACCAATAATCCAATAACAATACAATCCAACAACTAATCAACTAATTAATGCCTCAACAGTAAGGTTTAGCACCTAACAACTAATCAATTATCAAGGTTTCAACTTTCAACAATAAACTATATGAATTAATCATGCTTCAAGCAATCCTCTTCAACAATTAATCATTTAACAATGCTTCAAGCAATCAGCACCAAAAAATTAATCATTAAAAGATATATCTGAGTACATTCATATATATAGTTTCAGATGCAAAAAAGCATCTTGTTGGATGAAAGGCCTGTTTTTTTACTTTTATAAATACACCATCTTTGGCCACTAGGCTTTCATTTTTCTGATAAAACAAACTCCTCCTCTGCTAAGTGCAAAAGAAGAAGCTAGCTAAATTATATATATATTGAGGCACTACTATAACAATTAATCATGCTTCAAGAAATCAGCTTCAACAATTAATCCTTTAACAATGCTTCAGGCAATTAGCAACAAAAAATTAATCATTTAATCACGCTTCAAGCAATCAGTTTCAACAATTAATCACTTAATAATTAATAATGCTTTAAGCAATCAGCACCAAAGAATTAATCAACAACCTGTGATGAGGCTCGTAAACATTATTTGTTTAAATATAGTGAATTTATCTATATTGAATAGATTAGCAAAGACTACCACATCGTTGTCTACCACAGCAATACCGGGGAGAGAAATATCAATTCCTGGGATCCACCAAAAAACTCTGCAGTCCAACTATCTGCAGCTATCACAGCTTGTGCTCGGATTCATGCTTCAAACAATCAATAGCAAGGTTTAAAACCAACAATTAATCATGCTTCAACAATTATTATTACAACAAATTAGATTTATACCTAGGGTTAGTGGAAGACAAGAAAGAATGCAGAGCTGGCGGCGATAGGGACAGTGGTTGGGATGGAAGGGTCGAATAGGGCTGGCGCCAGCGGGAAGACACTGTGCGACGGCAAGGAGTGGTGGCGGTGGCTACAATTTTCACGGCTGACTTCGCAACGAAAAGGGCTGTGTGAATGGTGCAGATTTTACAACCACAAACTAACCGGCAAGTGAACCAGGTCGTACCAAGTAATACCTCAGGTGAGTAAGGGTCGATTCCACGAGGATTGATGGACTACGCAATAATAATTCAATGATTTACTTAGTTAGACAAGCAGAAAAGAGTATTTTGGGTCTCAATTGCATCAAACAGTAAATTCAGAGAATAAAAAAATAAGCAGTAAATTGAGGTGAAATATATATGGAGAAAACAGTTAAGGCTTTAGAGATATCTATCTTCCGGATTGACTTTTCTTACTAACTATTTTAATCATGCAAGATTTAATTCATGGTAAACTGTATGTGACTAAACCCTAATTCCTTAGACCTTTTTAGTCTCCTCTAAAATTCATCAACCGCCAATTCCTTAGTCACTTAATTCCAATTAGAGGGTGAAGTTCAATTCTAGTTTATATGCCACAGAAATCCTAATTACCCAAATATAAGAGGATTATATGTCACGTATCCCGTTAAGTCCAAATAATTAGAAATTTAGGAGAAATTGTTTTCAAGCTGTTGTTCAAGTAAAGAGCTTTTCCAAGTTATACAAGAACGCAATTAGAACAAGGGTTATACTTCTGTTCTACCCAAATTTATATTATAAAGAACGAAAACAATTCTTGAATTATAAATCAATACATAAATTAAAATAGAAAAATAATAGTATCAATCCATACAATAGACAGAGCTCCTAACATTAACAGTGGAGGTTTAGCTGCTCATCGTTCAGAGAAAAAAACTAGGATTCTCCAAAACTGTAAAGTGCAGAATGAGGTAGAAGAGAAGAGATTCTATTCTAATCCTAATTAATATAAAATATATTTCTTAAAACTAAAATAATATCTTTTCCTAATTATAAATAAATAAAATTTAAATCAAAATTAGAGGAATGATTTGCGCGAACCCTTTAGACGAGGTTGGGGATCACTGGTTACATTAAGGTCCATGCTGAACTTGGAAATTCCCAAGTTCAGCGTAGAGAAGGCAGTAGCTGTTCTTTTGCTTTCCTTGAATCCACGCTGAACTTGGGATTTTCCAAGTTCAGCGTGGAGTGGTGTGCGTATCTAACCCTTTGGAGCGTTGAGTTGACGCTGAACTTGAGAAAGCTCAAGTTCAGCGTGGAGAAGGTCATACGAAATAGAAGAAATGAGTATACTATTATATATCGTTGGAAAACTCTGAAAGTTAGCTTTCCAATACCGTGAAAATCATGTCAAGTGGACCTCTGTAGCTCAAGTTATTTCTGTTTGAGTACAAGGAGGTCGGGGTTGACAACATCATTCTCTTTCTTCCTTTTCTGCCACAAAACTCCATCAAATCCATCCGAATGCTACCTAAAATAAACCAAATTGCAAACGACTCAAAGTAGAATTTATAGTGGCTCAAAAATACTTAAATCTTGATTAAACTTAACAATTTGAATGCAAATTCACTAGGAAAAGATAGAAAAGATGCTCACACATCACAACACCAAACTTGAATTGTTGCTTGTCCTCAAGCAACCAAACTAATATAGGCTCAGGATGTGAATTTGCATGAGAAGCGAGTATTCAATTAAGCTCCTATCTCTTCTCAAAGTGGGGTTTATACACTACAATCCTGAATAGTTTTGGCATCTCACTATCATTTGAATAAGAAGAATGTCACTGTCATTTGAAATTGGAATCAGGATAATATTATGAATTTTCTAACCTATTTACTTCAGATTAAAACTTGAACACAACAAATTTCCTTTAATTCTCTTTTCTTAGGTGCTTTGCACCTTGAGCCTAACCTGACTTTAAATGTTTTGTCTCAAGCTTCACTTGACACAAAAATACCACAAGCACTTGACTGGGGAACTCTCTTTTAGTTCATATTCTTCTTTCAGTTACTCCCAGACAGTGGTGCTCAAAGCCTTTGGCATACTCTGTTAAATGCACTTGATCTCGACTCTTAGTGCTCTGTCTCAAGGATTACTTGACACATTAATGCACCACTATTTCGTGGTATATTTTGTACTTAATTGAGTGGATTTTATCCACGAAACTCACACTTATTCATATAATTCGCATGTTTTACATTTTCATTCCTAATTTTGTGTTATGATTGAAAACATGCATCTTTGGCCTTAAATTTTCTATGTTTAATCCCCTCTTATTACCATTCGATGTCGTGATATGTGTTTTAAGTGATTTCAGGGTTTACAGGGCAGGAATGACTTAGAGGATGGAAAGGAGGCATGCAAAAGTGGAAGGAATATAAGAAATTGAAGGAATTACTGAGCTGTCAAGCCTGACCTCTTCGTACTAAATCAACCATAACTTGAGCTACAGAGGTCCAAATGAGGCGGTTTTAGTTGCGTTGGAAAGCTAACATCCGGGGCTTCCACATGATATATAATTTGCCATAGTTGCCATGCTGTTAGGTGATGCGAACGTGTGGATCACGCGTATGCGTGACCTTGCGAAAGTTTAATCGATGCGTACGCGTGGGTGCAGTACGCGTGACAGAGCCACGTGTTGGACGTATCAGAAATCGCTGGGGGCAATTTCTGGGTTGCTTTTGATCTAGTTTTGGCGCAGAAAACCCAGATTAGAGGCTGCAGAGTGGGGAAATCATTCATTCATTCACACAAATTTTATTCACATAATTTTAGGTTTTAGATGTAGTTTTCTAGAGAGAGAGACTCTCTCCTCTCTCTAGGTTTTAGGATTCTTAGGTTTAGCTATTTTCAATTTTAGATTCCTACTTAGTTTAATTTAGTTTCTCTTCTACTCTTATTTGTTCTAGTATTCTAGTTTATTTATTTCCTTTGTGATTACTTTATGTTGCTATTTGGTTCATGAATTCTCTTGTTAGATTTGATTTCTCTATTTAATGCAATTTGAGGTATTTCATATTTATGATTATTTCTTTATTTGTTATCATTGATGCTTGCAATTGATTGTTTAGATTTAATATTCCTTGCTAGTTTTCTACGTTTCTATGTTATGCCTTCCAAGTATTTGATAAAATGCTTGGGAGGGTTTTAAGTTAGCTTTTTATGTTCTTGGCTTTGGTAGAGTAATTGGAGACTCTTGAGTTATCAAACTCCTTTGTTGATTGATAATTGAGAAGTTGCTAGTTGATTTGGATCCCTCTAAAGCTAGTCTTTCCTTGGGAGTTGACTAGGATTTGTGGAATCAAATTGATTCATCCACTTGACTTTCCTTCATAGTTAGAGGTTAACTAAGTGGGAGCAATAGACAATTGATGTCACAATTGATAAGGATAGCTAGGATAGGACTTCTAATTCTCATATCTAGCCAAGAGTTTTATTAGCTATTAGTTTACTTTCTTGCAATTTACTTTTCTTGTTCCTTATTCAAAACCCCAAAAAAATACTTTTCCATAACCAATAATAACTACACCTCCCTACAATTTCTTAAGAGACGACCCGAGGTTTGAATACTTTGGTTATTATTTTTAGGGGTTTGTTACTTGTGACAACCAAATTTTTGTATGAAAGGATTATTGTTGGTTTAGAAACTATACTTGCAACGAGAATTATTTGTGAATTCTTTACTATCAAAAATATGTTCATCAAAATAGCGCCGTTGCCGGGGAGATTGATAAACCACTATTTTATGGTTTATCTTGTGCTAATTTGAGTGGTTTTTATTAACTATCTGCTCACTTATTCATATAATTTATATGGTTTTACAAATCCTTCCTAATTCTGTGATATAGTTGAAAACATGTTTCCTGGGCCTTTAAACTGTTAAATTTTATTATCCTTTATTACCATTCGATGCCGTGATCTGTGCGTTAAGTGTTTTCAGGCTTTATAGGGCAGGAATGGCTTAGAGGATGGAAAGAAAACATGCAAAAATGGAAGGAGCACAAGAAATAAAGGAGATAACCAGCGAGAAGCGACGCACACGCATGGCTCACGCGTGCGCGTGAATTGGAGTTTGCACGGCGACACATGCGCATACTTGACGCGTACGCGTGACACGCGAAGATGACCAGCGACACGCACGCGTGATTGATGCATATGCATGACGTGCGCAACCTGAAGAAATCGCAGAAAATGCTGGGGGTGATTTTGGGCTGAGTTTGGACCCAGTTTTCGGCTCAGAAACATAGACTAGAGCGAGTGGACAAGCAGAGACTCAACACACATTCTCATTCGCATAGTTTTTAGTTTTTACCTTTGAATCTTAGAGAAAAATCACTACTTCCTCTAGCGTTTTTCACATTCATAGATTTCTAGTTTTTATGCTTTTTGATGCTTTTGATTTGGATATTGAGAAGAGTCACTACCTCCGTTGAAGTTGCCATTATTCTAGTTTGTTTTCTTATTCCTTTACTCTTTTGATTACCTATTAACCCTGTTCAAATAAGGATGTTTATGATTTTGGGATTTATTAATGCAAAGAACTACTTTTACCTTTAATTACTTTTCAGTCATTATTCTATTTAATTTATCATGTTTTACTCTTATTCCCTTTATATATCTGAGAAAGTAGTATCCATGTCAATGGAGTATACTCCCAACTTAACTTGGGGGTTGATTAAAAGGAGTCCCTTGAGTTGGAATACTCAAGTGTCAATTTCAATTGGAAGTTGTTGGCTAACTCTCTATTGACTAACGCTAATCCTTCCATAGGAGAGGATTAGGACTTGTGAGTAAGAGTTAGCTCAATCACTTGACTTTCTTTTATTCGGTAAGGGTTAACTAAGTGAAAACAACAACCTCTTGCTATTACGCTTGGGAAGATTCAACAAGGATAGAACTTCCAATTAATCTTCCCCCGGTTAAGGCTTTTATTTTGGTTATATAAATTCTCTTGTTAATTTTCATTGCTTTAACTTATAATCATTTATTTTCACGTTCTCCAACTCTTAAAACTTCTCGAAAAATCCCTGACTAATAAAATAACACTCTTTTGTCAACTCGTTAGGAGATGATCTGGGATCTCTACTCCTAGTATTTTTACTCTAAAATTGTGACAACCCTTTTAAATTGATAAGCAGAATTTTCGTCGGTTAAGAACTGTACTTACAATGATGTTCTTATTATAAATTCTTAATTGGCAATTTCCCCCCCGTTCAATTTTTTCGGTCGATACCGACATTCGGGGGTTAGTTATTTCCTATTTCAACACCAATGTTTAATTTTCCTTGTTTAATTAGTTGTTGCATTTGCATGTTTGCTTGATTTTGTGCATGTTCTTCTATCACTACTTGGTTGGAGTGATAAGTTCTTTTTCAAGACCCTTTTTATAGTATTTTTCTAATTTAAATTGAAAAATTGTGTTAAACTTGTTTGAAGATTGTAATTTGGAACATAGTTTATAGCTAAGAACACACAACCTGTGAGATTTTGAGCTTAATTATATGGTTACATTATTTAACCATGAATTTTTATTCTTGTGTGTTTTCTTCTCTATGATTGCAATCTATGGTTTGTTCCATTCTATATGTCCATTATTTAGTGTATTTGCATGCATACATATGATTGATGCCATCATTTGTTATTAGCTCACTTATCCCAAACAGCCTACCATTTCAATTACCTTTGTTTGCCACTTTGAGCCTTTTAATCCCCATTTGTTCTGTATGTTACCACATCACTAGCCTTAAGCGGAAAAATAATTAATTACCCCAATTGAATCTTTAGTTAGTTTAAGATAGAGATTGTGTATCTATTAAGTGTGGGGAATTATGGGAACCTGGGTTAATAGAAAGGTGTTATGTTTCTACTTTATTTGAATATTGGGAATTTGGGTACCTACTCATATGAGACTAGAAAAACCATATGCATTGATATGTTATATTTACTTTCAAGTTTCCAAAAAAAAATAAAAAATAAAAAATAAAAAAATAAAAAAATAATATTACAATATAAATAAATAAATAAATAAATAAGGGAACAAAATTACCCCAATGCTAAGTTTAATAAAAGATCAATGCATATGTGGTGAAATTAAAGAAAATTTGGTATATGAGTATGTGAAAAATACAAAAGTGGGAATTTTGGGTAGCTAGGCATGAATTTAGAATAACATAGAGTGTGTGTGTGTGTGTTAGGTGAGAGCTTAGGTTAGTCAAAGATTCATATTATAGCTCACTTGGCCATACATATATCCTCACCCTTAACTTAGCCTTATTACAACCTTGAAAAGACCTCATGATATTTGCATTGGTATACTAAATATTTGTTGATTGGTTAGATGAAGAACAAAGTTTTAGAAAGCATGACTAGAGAAGAGTAGAGTGAATTAACCCTTGACACTTGAGCGATTAGAGTGCATATACACTTCCAGTGAGGGTTCAATGCTTGATTCTGTGTTACCGGCTGTCATAAGCTATCTTCTTACAAGTTTACTTGTCTCTTATTGTGTGATTTGAATTAGTGGAATCTGATTTATGTTTGTCTTGAAGAACTTATTTACTTTTGACCAAGTAGACAGAAACATCTTAGCATATAGTTGCATACATAGGTTGCATCTCATGAGTCTTAATTTCCCCTATTCATTCCTTTTGTCTCCTTGAGCTTAGCATGAGGACATGCTAATATTTAAATATGGGGAGATTGATAAACCACTATTTTATAGTTTATCTTGTGCTAATTTGAGTGGTTTTTATCAACTCTCTGCTCACTTATTCATATAATTTGCATGGTTTTACAAATCTTTCCTAATTCTGTGATATAGTTGAAAACATGTTTCCTGGTCCTTTAAACTGTCAAATTTTATTATCCTTTATTACCATTCGATGCCGTGATCTGTGCATCAAGTATTTTCAGGCTTTATAGGGCAGGAATGGCTTAGAGGATGGAAAGGAAACATGCAAAAATGGAAGGAGCACAAGAAATAAAGGAGATAACCAGTGAGAAGCGACGCGCACGCATGGCTCACGCGTGCGCATGAATTGGACTTTGCACGGCGACGCGTACGCGTGACACGTGAAGATGACCAGCGACTCGCACGCGTGACTGACGCGTACGCGTGACGTGCGCAACCTGCAGAAATCGCAGAAAACGCTGGGGGTGATTTTGGGCTGAGTTTGGACCCAGTTTTTGGCCCAGAGACACAGACTATAGCGAGGGGACAAGCAGAGACTCAACACACATACTCATTCGCATAGTTTTTAGTTTTTACCTTTGAATCTTAGAGAAAAATCACTACTTCCTCTAGGGTTCTTCACATTCATAGATTTCTAGTTTTTATGCTTTTTGATGCTTTTGATTTGGATATTGAGAAGAGTCACTACCTCTGTTGAAGTTGCCATTATTCTAGCTTATTTTCTTATTCCTTTACACTTTTGATTACCTATTAACCCTGTTCAGATAAGGATGTTTATGATTTTGGAATTTATTAATGCAAAGAACTACTTTTACCTTTAATTTCTTTTCAGTCATTATTCTATTTAATTTATCATGTCTTCTTCTTATTCCCTTTATATATCTGTGAAAGTAGTATCCATGTCAATGGAGTAGACTCCCAACTTGAGTTGGGGGTTGATTAAAAGGAGACTCTTGAATTGGAATACTCAAGTGTAAATTTCAATTGAAAGTTGTTGGCTAACTCTCTATTGACTAACGCTAATCCTTCCATAGGAGAGGATTAGGACTTGTGAGTAAGAGTTAGCTCAATCACTTGACTTTTCTTTATTCGGTAAGGGTTAGCTAAGTGAAAACAACAACCTCTTGCTATTACGCTTGGGAAGATTCAACAAGGATAGAACTTCCAATTAATCTTCCCCCAGTCAAGGCTTTTATTTTGGTTATATAAATTCTCTTGTTAATTTTCATTGCTTTAACTTTAATCATTTATTTTTTCATTCTCCAACTCTTAAAACTTCTAAGAAAATCCCTGACTAATAAAATAGCACTCTTTTGTCAACTCGTTGGGAGATGATCTGGGATCTCTACTCCCAGTATTTTTACTCTAAAACTGTGACAACCCTTTTAAATTGATAAGCGTAATTTTCGTCAGTTAAGAACTGTACTTACAACACTGTTCTTATTATAAATTCTTAATTGGCAATTTTTCGCCTGTTCAATTTTTGGTGTCGTTGCCAGGGAGTTACAAACGTGTGCCTTATTATTGGTTATTGTGAATATTGTGAATAAATTTGTTTTTTCATTTCTTTGTTAGTTGTTTCTAGTTTTAGGAGTTTATTCTCATTATTTTCTATTTAGTTTTTATTTTTACTTTCTTTTGTTACTATGAATTCTCACCCCGTTGACTACGAGTTTTGTTCAAATTATGTTGTAGGGAAAGGATATTACAATGGAAGCTACAATGGGAACATGCATCAAGGTTGGGACAATCAAAGATGGGAGGAGCCACAAGGATTTGATCAACCCTCTTGGCAATAACCACCTCCAAGTTACTATCAACAACCATTTTATGATGCGTACCAAGACAATGGTTATGGTGGACCTCTTCGTGACAATCAACACCCACCACAAAATACCTATGTACCCCCTCCTCCACATAGCTTTGAACCACCATACTCACAAGCCCCTTTCCACTATTCGCATCCATATGACCCCAGTCCATATCCACCTAACCAACCACCATATGAACCATATGAACCATACATAGACCCACCCCAATTCCAACACAATTACCCCCAAGAACCACCACCTCAAAATTACCATCTCCATATCCTTACCAAGAAGAACCACCTTCCTATTATGAGCCCTTTCTCCCAACAAATGAACCCTCCTATCCACTCCAAGCTCCCATAAATAATACCTTTAGTGTTATTCGTCACGGGCAACAGGAGCTTCAAACCACACTTATCTCTACTCACCAGTCTCACCTCTACTCTCCAAACTCTTATATCTCGTGTGGATCCATCCTTTATCCCTAATACTCAACCCTCAAGCTCTAGTGCACTTCCTTTTCACCCATGTCTATCAATCCAAGAGCACCATAATCCAAATTACGCTATTGACAAGGAACAAGAGAGAAGGGATCATCTTAGGGACGTAATGGATCGGGTTCACGCATACATACTTCAAGAGAAGCAAGATGAGGCCTAAAAGGTAGAGGTAGGAAAGACTCTTGAAGAAAGTTATCAAGAGGTGGAGGTCATCAAGGAGGAGTTGGATTTTGTACTAGAGCAAGCAGAGAAAGCCGAAATTATTGAAGAAGAGGAAGTGGTTGAAGACTTAGGAGATGCGGAACCTCCATGGGAACCTCTAGTCATAGAACCTCCCTCCAAGAGGCTTGAATTTGATGTTGAGGAGGGTGTACAACCTCCAAGGCATGTCATGGTTGAAGACTTGGAGGAGGTTGATCATGAGATGGGTTCACTAATTAATGAGTTTTTACCTACAATTGAATCCTCTCCCATTGAACTAGAGGAAGAGGTTAATGTTGCTGAAGCTTGTCAAGAGGTGGAGATAATCAAAGAAGAGCCCAAGAGATTGAAGCATACATTAGCAAGGCCGCCACTGGAGATACCTTCCCCTAAGCCATTACCATCCAACACAATATTCAAGTGGGTAAAATTCTTATCCTTAAACTCTACCTTCCCACTTGAATATGGTCTACTTGAAACGGATGAACAACTTAGAGCTATCTGCGGTTTTAAGAGTAAAAGGAAGATGGTTAGTGGTTGGCAACACCACTCTAGGTTCGTTATGGTTGGAAGCTCAAGGCCTAATTGCAAGGGTTGGTATAATTCTCAATTGATTGGGTCTAGGAGCATGTTTGGCTGCTTACATGAGAATTTCAAGGCTAAACCATGATGCAGGGATTTATACTGGTTCAGAATTCCACAAAATAATTTTGTTGTTAGTATAATCCAAACCAATAGTCAATCCTCGAATCAAATCAAATTTGATTTTGTCACAAGTACAAATACCAATAAGAATTAACCGAAGTATTTGAACTCCGGGTCGTCTCACAAGGAATTATAATGAAATGCTCAATTATTGGCTATGAGGATGTAAGGAGGGGTTTGATTTGGAAATTGACAAGAAAATGTAAATGACAAGAAATTAAAATGTCAAGAACTAATAAAATAAAGGAAAAGTACTCTTGACTTGACATAAGTAATTGAGATCACCATCTTTGTCAACAAACCATACGTTGATAATTATGAGAGGCCAACCTATTAAGTCTACTTCCAAAAGTCTTAAGTACGTAATATCTACTCCTAGGCTTGAAGTACGTCAAATAGGCTTGATCACATCAACCCATAAGTCCCAACCTATCTACTAATTAGATTAGTAGTGGGTTGGTGTCAATGGGTATCAAATTGATTACCAAGGGTTCTTAAATCACCAATTCATTGAGACCCAATGACTCAAGGTCACTCAATTCTCTTAGCCTAGGCCAAGAGCAAAGAGAACTACTCAAAAATTAGTGTAAACATTTTATCAAACACCTAGTATGCAAGAAAAGTAAACATCATAAAATACAAGAATTAAAAGAAACCCATAACTATCACAAGCAAGAAATCAATAATAGCAAGCAAGATCAACATAAAAGAAACATAGAAATATGAAATTGCATTAAAAGGAAACTAGATCCAACAATGTTCATCAATATTAAAGAGAGTAAAATAAGAAATTAACAAGAGAAAATAAGAGGATTAAGACAATAGAACACTAAAACATAAAGAGAATTGAAATCAAAACAAGAATTGAAAGAGAAATTTGAGAGTGATTAACCTAACTTTACCCTAATTACAATCCTAAGTCTAGAGAGAGGAGAGAGCCTCTCTCTAGAATTCTACCCTAAAACATGATGAAAACTAAACTATGAATACTTCGTTCATCCCCTCCCCCCCCCCTCAATTATTGGGTTCAATAGCATCAGAAATGAGTTGGATTGGGCCCAAAATGAGCTAGAAATCGCTGGGGGCGATTTCACTTTAGTGGCCCACGAGCAGCATCGGTGCACACGCGTACATGGCGCGTGCGCGCCCCTATATGCGAAGCAACATATGGCAAATTTTATATCATTTTGAAGCCCTAGATGTTAACTTTCCAACGCAACTGAAACGGCTTCATTTGGATCTTTGTAGCTCAAGTTATGGTCGATTGAGTGCGAAGAGGTCAGGCTTGACACCTTTACGGTTCCTTCATTTCTTCATGAGTTCTCCCACTTTGCATGCTTTTCTCCTCACTTCTTCCATCCAATACTTGCCTTATGAACCTAAAATCTCTCAACAAATATATCAAGGCATCGAATGGGATTAAAGTGAATTAAAATCACCAATTTTAGGGCCTAAAAAGCATGTTTTCACATTTAGGCACAAATCAAGAGAGAATTGCAAAACCATGCTATTTCATTGATTAAATGTGAGAAAAGGTGATAAAAATCCCCCAAAATAAGCACAAGATAATCCACAAAATTGGGGTTTATCAAATCTCCCCACACTTAAACCAAGCATGTCCTCATGCTAAGAATAAAGAAGGACAAGAAAAGGGTATGAACATTTATTCAATGCAAATAAACTATATGCACCTATCTACATGCATGCAACTAGATGCAATATGACTCTACCTACTTGGTCAAAAGTAAATCAATCTCCAAGAATATATATCAAGTAGGGCTAAGTAGTATGATAACTCATGAATCCTACCAATTCAAATATCAAAATGAAGTTCAAATAGACTTGCAAGAAGCGCTCATGAAAGCCGGGAACAAGGAATTGAGCATCGAACCCTCACCGGATGTGTATTCGCTCTAGTCGCTCTAGTGTATAGGGTTGGTCCACTCAATTCTCTTCTAATCATGATTTCCATGATTTATTTTTCATCTAACAATCAACAAGTATTCAATGCATGCATACATTCATCATGAGGACTTATTCATAGGTTGTAATGGGGCTAGGGTAAAGGTAAGGATGCATATGGTCAAGTGAGCTTGAAATTTGTATCTTTGATTAGCCTAAGCTCTCACCTAACACATATAATAACCTATATAATTCTAATACACAACCTAGCTACCTATGATTCCCACTTTTTCACATACTCATGCATTCTCTTTAATTACTTTCCATATGCATTGATTTTTATTGAAATTTACTTTAGGGCATTTTTGTCCCCTTTTTATTTCTTTTTCTCTTTTTTTATTTTTCTATATTTTTTCTTTTATATATATATTCTTTTTCTTTTTCTTTATCATATTTTTTTTAAAGTATATACAAACAGATCAATGTATATGGTTTTACATATAGTGCATGAATATGTACCCAATTCCCAATATTTTCAATAAAAATAAAAATTATACTTTTACCTCAACCAATGTCCCAAGTTTCCCATACCCAAATGATACACACTCTCACTAGCCTAAGCTAATCAAAGATCTAAATTAAGGACATTTATTATTTTTCACTTAGGGGTAGTGATGTGCTAAGATTAAGAACAAAAGGGATTAAGTAGGCTCAAATTTGGCTAACAATGGTTGATGAAAGGTAGGCTATTTGGGTAAGTGAGCTAAATAAAATGATGGCCTCAATCATATAAATGCATGTATACATGGAATAATGGACATAAAGAATCAAACAAATCAAAAATTACAATCATAGAGAGAGAATAATACACACAAGAATGAAAATAAGTGGTTATAAGATGTAACCACACAATTGGGCTCAAGACTCACATGCTTGTGTTCTTAGCTGAAAAACCATATTCCAAAATAAATTCTTCAAGCAAGTTTGTCACAAAAATTTTTTCAAATTGGTAGGGTACCCTAAAAACAATTTTTCTTGGAAAAGAAGTCATCACCCTAACCAAGTAGTCCTAACATAAAAAGAAATGGTGAAATATGTACAAATTCTAACTAACATGCAACCTATCATGCAATGCAACAACTAACTAACAAAGGAAATCAAGAATTGGTGTTGAAAAAGAAAGTTGTTACCCCTGGAGGTCGGTCGGACGACCTCCCCACACTTAGAAATTTGCACCGTCTTCGGTGCATGCAAAGAAGAGCAAGGTGGATGGGTTGCTACAATTGATGAGTTTCTTCAAAGGGTTGTGCGGGTGAACTTGTTTGTTGCCCCAATTGAAGCTTTTTCATTCCTTTCCTTCTTGGTGGCCAACCTCAAAGGAGAGAAAAAGAAAGAAAATTAAGCCTACAACAAAGCTATCAAAGCAATAGAACATAGGCGGGGGCTAATGCCAAGTAAGAGTAAGGTTCTCAAATACATGGTAGCTACAACATGTGAGTGAGAAAGTGGTATGCGGAATCGTGATTACACTTTAATTATGTAAAATTCATTGCTCTTTCTTTCCTTGGAAATGGCACCAAAAACATGATGCCAAAACCACGTTTCACAACTCCGTGTAACTGACCAGCAAGTGCACTAGGTCGTCCAAGTAATACCTTACGTGAGTAAGGGTCGAATCCCACGGAGATTGTCGGTATGAAGCAAGCTATGGTCACCTTGTAAATCTCAGTTAGGCGGATATCAAATAGTAATGGGTTTTCGAAAATAAATAAACGAATAGGGATAGAGGTACTTATGTAAATCATTGGTAGGAATTTCAGATAAGCGAGTGGAGATGCTTTTTGTTCCTCTGAACCTCTGCTTTCCTGCTATCTTCATCCAGTCAGTCTTACTCCTTTCCATGGCTGGCTTTATGCAAGGGCATCACCGTTGTCAGTGGCTACATCCCCTCCTCTCAGTGAAAAATATACTCACATACTCTGTCACGGCACGGCTAATCATCTGTCGGTTCTCGATCATGCTGGAATAGGATTCACCCTCCTTTTGCGTCTGTCACTAACGCCCAGCAATCGCGAGTTTGAAGCTCGTCACAGTCATTCAATCATTAAATCCTACTCGGAATACCACAGACAAGGTTTAGACTTTCCGAATTCTATTGAATGCCGCCATCATTCTAGCTTACGCCACGAAGATTCTGATTAGGAGATCTAAGAGATATTCATTCAGTCGAAGGTAGAACGGAAGTGGTTGTCAGGCACGCATTCATAGGGAATGATGATGATTGTCACGTTCATCACATTCAGGTTGAAGTGCGAATGAGTATCTTAGAAGCGGAATAAGATGAGTTGAATAGAAAACAGTAGTACTTTGCATTAATCTTTGAGGAACAGCAGAGCTCCACACCTTAATCTATGGAGTGTAGAAACTCTACCGTTAAAAATACATAAGTGAAAGGTCCAGGCATAGCCGAGATGGCCAGCCCCCTAAAACGTGATCTAAGATAGCATACAACTGATCAAAGATTGTCAAAAAGACTAGTAAAATGTCCTATTTATAATAAACTAGCTACTAGGGTTTACATGAGTAAGTAATTGATGCATAAATCCACTTCCGGGGCCCACTTGGTGTGTGCTTGGGCTGAGCTTTGAGTTTTGCACGTGTAGAGGTCCTTCTTGGAGTTGAACGCCAGCTTTTGTGCCAGTTTGGGCGTTCAACTCTGGTTTTGGCTCCTTTTCTGGCGCTGGATGCCAGATTTGGGCAGAAAGCTGGCGTTGAACGCCAGTTTACATCGTCTATGCTTGGCCAAAGTATGGACTATTATATATTTCTGGAAAGCCCTGGATGTCTACTTTCCAACGCATGTGGAAGCGCGCCATTTTGAGTTCTGTAGCTCCAGAAAATCCACTTTGAGTGCAGGGAGGTCAGAATCCAACAGCATCAGCAGTCCTTCTTCAACCTCTGAATCTGATTTCTGCTCAAGTCCCTCAATTTCAGCCAGAAAATACCTGAAATCACAGAAAAACACACAAACTCATAGTAAAGTCCAAAAATGTGATTTTAACATAAAAACTAATGAAAACATCCCTAAAATTAACTAGATTCTACTAAAAACATACTAAAAACAATGTCAAAAAGCGTATAAATTATCCGCTCATCACAACACCAAACTTAAATTGTTGCTTGTCCCCAAGCAACTGAAAATCAAATAGGATAAAAAGAAGAGAATATACTATAAATTCCAAACTATCAATGAAACATAGCTTCAATCAGATGAGCGGGACTTGTAGCTTTTTGCCTCTTGAATAGTTTTGGCATCTCACTCTATCCATTGAAGTTCAGAATGATTGGCATCTATAGGAACTCAGAGTTCAGATAGTGTTATTGATTCTCCTAGTTCAGTATGATGATTCTTGAACACAGCTTCTTTATGAGTCTTGGCCGTGGCCCTAAGTACTTTGTTTTCCAGTATTACCACCGGATACATAAATGCCACAGACACATAATTGGGTGAACCTTTTCAGATTATGACTCAGCTTTGCTAAAGTCCCCAATTAGAGGTGTCCAGGGTTCTTAAGCACACTCTTTTTTTGCTTTGGACCTAGACTTTAACCGCTCAGTCTCAAGTTTTCACTTGACACCTACACGCCACAAGCACATGGTTAGGGACAGCTTGGTTTAGCCGCTTAGGCCAGGATTTTATTCCTTTAGGCCCTCCTATCCACTGATGCTCAAAGCCTTGGGATCCTTTTTATTTGCCCTTGCCTTTTGGTTTTAAGGGTTATTGGCTTTTTGCTCTTGCCTCTTGGTTTTTAGAGCTTTTGGCTTTTTCTGCTTGCTTTTTCTTTTTCTTTCTATATTTTTTTTTTCGCCTATTTTTTTTTCTGCAAGCTTTGTTCTTTGCTGCTTTTTCTTGCTTCAAGAATTATTTTTATGATTTTTCAGATTATCAAATAACATGTTTCTTAGTCATCATTCTTTCAAGAGCCAACATATTTAACATTCTTAAACAACAACTTCAAAAGACATATGCACTGTTCAAGCATACATTCAGAAAACAAGAAGCATTGTCACCATATCAATATAATTAAGCTAAGTTCAAGGATAAATTCAAAACTCATGTACTTTTTGTTCTTTTGAATTAAAACATTTTTCATTTAAGAGAGGTGATGGATTCATAGGACATTCATAACTTTAAGACATAGTTACTAACTACTAATGATCATGTAATGAAGACACAAACACAGATAAGCACATAACATAGAAAACGAAAAATAGAAGAAATAAAAACAAGGAATGAATCCACCTTAGTGATGGTGGCATTTCCTTCTTGAGGAACCAATGATGTCCTTGAGCTCTTCTATGTCTCTTCCTTGTCTTTGTTGCTCCTCCCTCATTGCTTTTTGATCTTCTCTTATTTCATGAAGCATGATGGAGTGCTCTTGATGTTCCACCCTTAGTTGTCCCATATTGGAACTCAATTCTCCTAGGGGGTGTTGATTTGCTCCCAATAGTTTTGGGAAGGAAAGTGCATTTGAGGCATCTCCGGGATCTCATGGTGATGAGCTTCATACGCCTCTTGAGCTCCATGAATGGGCTCTCTTGTTTGCTCCATCTTCTTCTTAGTGATGGGCTTGTCCTCTTTAATGAGGATATCTCCCTCTATGTCAATCCCAGCCGAATCGCATAGGTGGCAGATGAGGTGAGGAAAGGCTAACCTTGCCATAGTGGAGGACTTGTCAGCCACCTTGTAGAGTTCTTGAGGTATAATCTCATGAACTTCCACCTCTTCTCCAATCATGATGCTATGGATCATGATGGCCCGGTCTATAGTAACTTCAAACCGGTTGCTAGTGGGAATGATTGAGCATTGAATGAACTCCAAACATCCTCTAGCTATAGGCTTGAGGTCCAATCTTCTTAGTTGAACCGGCTTGCCTTTGGAGTCAATCTTCCATTGAGCTCCTTCTACACATATGTCCATAAGGACTTGGTCCAACCTTTGATTAAAGTTGACCCTTCTAGTGTAGGGGCGTTCATCTCCTTGCATCATGGGTAAGTTAAACGCCAACCTCACATTTTTCGGACTAAAATCCAAGTATTTCCCCCGAACCATTGTAACATAGTTCTTTGGTTCCGGGTTCTTACTTTGATCATGGTTCTCAGTGATCCATGCATTAGCATAGAACTCTTGAACCATTAGGATGCCGACTTGTTGGATGGGATTTGTTAGAACTTCCCAACCTCTTCTTTAAATTTCATGTCGGATCTCCGGATACTCATTTCTTTTGAGTTTGAAAGGGACCTCAGGGATCACCTTCTTCTTGGCCACAACATCATAGAAGTGGTCTTGATGGGCTTTGGAGATGAACCTTTCCATCTCCCATGACTCGGATGTGGAAGCTTTTGTCTTCCCTTTCCCCATTCTAGAGGATTCTCCGGTCTTAGATGCCATCAATGGTAATGGAAAAACAAAAAGCTTATGCTTTTACCACACCAAACTTAGAATTTTGCTCGCCCTCGACCAATAAAAGAAAGAATAGATGAAGAAGAAGAAGAAATGGAGGAGAGGGAGAGTGGGAAGTGTTTTCGGCCAAGAAGGGTGTAGAGGGGTGTGTTGTGTGAATTTGATGAAGAATGGAAGGCTTTATATAGGGAAGGGAGGGGGGGTTAAGGTTCGGTCATATGGCTGGGTTTGGGTGGGAAATTAGTTTTGAATTTTGAAGGTAGGTGGAGTTTATGAGGTAGGTTTATGGGGAAGAGTGGATGGATGTGAGTGGTGAAGAGGTGATGGGGAAGAGAGATTGAGGTGATTGGTGAAGGATTTTTGGGGAAGAGTGTTTATGGGGTTGTGTGAAAGAGAGTGGTGAGAAGAAGTGAGTGGAGGTAGGTGGGGATCCTGTAGGGTCCACAGATCCTGAGTGGATCCTGTGGGGTCCACAGATCCTGAGGTGTTCAAAGATTTACATCCCTGCACCCATTAGGCATGTAAAAATGCCTTTGCACACAACTCTGGGCATTCAGCGCCAGGTTGGTGGCCATTTTGGGCGTTCAACGCCCATTTGTATGCCATTTCTGGCGTTGAACGCCAGAACCATGCTCTGTTCTGGCGTTGAACGCCAGGCAGATGCTCCTCCAGGGTGTGATTTTTCTTCTGCTGTTTTTGATTCCGTTTTCAATTTTTCTCTTTATTTTGTGACTCCACATGATCATGAACCTATAAAGACATATAACTAAGAAAAATATAGTTAGATAAATAAAAATTGGGTTGCCTCCCAACAAGCGCTTTTTTAATGTCAATAGCTTGACAGTGGGCTCTCATGGAGCCTCACAGATGTTCAGAGCATTGTTGAGACCCTCCAACACCAAACTTAGAGTTTGGATATGGGAGTTCAACACCAAACTTAGAGTTTGGTTGTGGCCTCCCAACACCAAACTTAGAGTTTGACTGTGGGGGCTTGGGTTGACTTTGCTTTGAGAGAAGCTTTTCATGCTTCCTCTCCATGGTTGCAGAGGGAGATCCTTGAGTTTTAAACACAAGGGAGTCCTCATTCCATTGAAGGACTATTTCACCTCTGTCAACATCAATCACAGCTCTTGTTGTGGCCAGGAAAGGTCTTCCTAGGATGATGGATTCATCCTCTTCCTTTCCAGTATCCAGGACTATGAAATTAGCAGGAATGTAAAGGCCTTCAACCTTTACTAACACGTCCTCTACTTGTCCATAAGCCTGTTTTCTTGAACTGTCTGCCATCTCTAATGAGATTTTAGCAGCTTGCACCCCATAGATTCCCAGTTTCTCTATTACAGAGAGGGGCATGAGGTTTATTCCTGAACCAAGGTCACACAGAGCCTTAAAGATCATGGTGCCTATGGTACATGGTATTATGAACTTTCCAGGATCCTGTCTCTTCTGAGGCAATGTCAGTTGATCCAGATCACTTAGTTCATTGATGAACAAGGGAGGTTCAACTTCCCAAGTATCAATGCCAAATAATTTGGCATTCAGCTTCATGATTGCACCAAGAAACTTGGCAGTTTGCTCTTCAGTAACATCCTCATTCTCTTCAGAAGAGGAATACTCATCAGAGCTCATGAAGGGCATAAGGAGGTTTAATGGAATCTCTATGGTCTCTAGATGAGCCTCAGATTCCTTTGGTTCCTCAGAGGGAAGCTTCTTATTGATCACTGGACGTCCCAGGAGGTCTTCCTCCTTGGGATTCACGTCCTCTCCTCTCCTCACAGGTTCGGCCATGGTGCTTATGTCAATGGCCTTGCACTCTCCTTTTGGATTCTCTTCTGTATTGCTTGGGAGAGTACTGGGAGGGATTTCAGTGATCCTCTTACTCAGCTGGCCCACTTGTGCTTCCAAATTTCTAATGGAAGATCTTGTTTCATTCATGAAACTTACAGTGGCCTTGGACAGATCAGAGACTAAGTTTGCTAAATTAGAAGTATTTTGTTCAGAGTTCTCTGTCTGTTGCTGAGTTGATGATGGAAAAGGCTTGCTATTGCTAAACAAGTTTCTTCCACCATTATTAAAGCCTTGTTGAGGCTTTTGATCCTTCCATGAGAAATTTGGATGATTTCTCCATGTTGAGTTATAGGTGTTTCCATAAGGTTCACCTAAGTAATTTACCTCTGCTATTGCAGGGTTCTCAGGATCATAAGCTTCTTCTTCAGAAGATGCCTCTTGAGTACTGTTGGATGCAGCTTGCATTCCATTCAGACTCTGAGAAATCATATTGACTTGCTGAGTCAATATTTTGTTCTGAGCCAATATGGCATTCAGAGTATCAATTTCAAGAACTCCCTTCTTCATAGGCGTCCCATTACTCACAGGATTCCTTTCAGAAGTGTACATGAACTGGTTATTAGCAACCATGTCAATGAGTTCTTGAGCTTCTGCAGGTGTTTTCTTTAGGTGAATGGATCCACCTGCAGAAGTGTCCAGTGACATCTTTGATAGCTCAGATAAACCATCATAGAATATATCCAGGATGGTCCATTCTGAAAGCATGTCAGAAGGACACTTTTTGGTCAACTGTTTGTATCTTTCCCAAGCTTCATAGAGGGATTCACCTTCTTTCTGTCTGAAGGTTTGAACATCAGCTCTAAGCTTGCTCAGCTTTTGAGGAGGAAAGTACTTGGCTAAGAAAGCCGTGACCAGCTTATCCCAAGAGTTCAGGTTGTCTTTGGGTTGAGAATCCAACCATAATCTAGCTCTGTCTCTTACAGCAAAAGGGAAAAGCATGAGCCTGTAGAATTCAGGATCTACTCCATTAGTCTTTACAGTATCACATATCTGCAAGAATTCAGTTAAGAACTGAAAAGGATCTTTAGATGGAAGTCCATGAAACTTGCAGTTCTGCTGCATCAGAGAAACTAATTGAGGTTTCAGCTCAAAGTTGTTTGCTCCAATGGTAGGAATGGAGATGCTTCTTTCATGTAAATTGGAATTAGGTGCAGTAAAGTCACCAAGCATCTTCCTTACATTATTATTATTTTCGGCTGCCATCTCCTCTTCCTGTTCGAAAATTTCTGAAAGGTTATCTCTGGATTGTTGTATTTTAGCTTCTCTTAGTTTCCTTTTCAGAGTCCTTTTAGGTTTTGGATCTGCTTCCACAAGAATGTTCTTATCCTTTCTCCTGCTCATATGACAAAGAAGAGGGCACACAAAAAATAATAATAATAATAGAGATCCTTTATACCACAGTATAGGGATCCCTGTGTGAGTGGAAGAAAAGAGGGAGATAAAGAATGTAATGTAATGGAAGAAACACAACTGTGAGGAGGGTTGAGATGTGAGATGAGATGTTAGTAAATGAATAAATAAATAGAATAAGATGGGAGAGGGAGAATTTTCAAAAAATATTTTTGAAAAAGAGTTAGTGATTTTCGAAAATGGTTTTTGAAAAATGTTAGTATTTTTCGAAAATTTTTAAAATCAAAAATAAAAATAAGAATAATTAGTTAATTAAAAAGAAATTTTTGAAAAAAAGAGAAGATATTTTCGAAAATTAGAAAGAGAGTTAGTTAGGTAGTTTTGAAAAAGTTAAGAAACAAACAAAAAGTTAGTTAGTTAGTTGAAACAAATTTTGAAAAGATAAAAAGTTAGGAAGTTAGAAAAGATATTTTGAAAAGATATTTTTGAAAAAGGTAAGATAAGAAGATATTTTTGAAAAAAAATATGATTGAAATTAGTTTTTGAAAAAGATTTGATTTTTAAAATCACAATTAATGACTTGATTCACAAGAAATCACAAGATATGATTCTAGAATTTAAAGTTTGAATCTTTCTTAACAAGCAAGTAACAAACTTCAAATTTTTGAATCAAAACATTAATTGTTATTGTTATTTTCGAAAATTTGGTATAAAAATAAGAAAAAGATTTTTGAAAAATATTTTTGGAATTTTCGAAAATAACTAAGAATTTTGAAAAAGATTTGATTTTTGAAAAAGATTTTGAAAAAGATAAAATTTTCAAATTGAAAATTTGATTTGACTCATAGGAAACAACTTGATTTTAAAAAATTTTTGAAAAAGTCAACTCAAATTTTCGAATTTGATGAGAGAAAAAGGGAAAGATAATTTTTTTTTTTTTGAATTTTTATGATGAGAGAGGAAAACAGGAAAAATGATGCAATGCATGAAAGTTATGGATCAAAACAATGAATGCATGCAAGAATGCTATGAATGTCAAGATGAACACCAAGAACACTTTGAATGTCAAGATGAACATCATAGACACAATTTTGAAAAATTTTTAATGCAAAGAAAACATGCAAGACACCAAACTTAGAATTCTTTAATGCTTACGCACTAAGAATTCAAGAATGCATATGAAAAACACCATACAACACAAAACAAAAAATCATCAAGATCAAACAAGAAGACTTACCAAGAACAACTTGAAGATCATGAAGAACACTATGAATGCATGAAATTTTCGAAAAATGCAAGATGCACATGCAAATGACACCAAACTTATGACATGACTCATGACTCAAACAAGAAACACAAAAAATGTTTTTGATTTTTATGATTTTCTAATTTTTTTGGATTTTTTCAAAAATTATATGAAAAAGAAAAAATAAGGATTCCAAAATTTTTAACATGAATTCCAGGAATCTTGCATTCTTAGTCTAAAGCTTCAGTCCAGGAATTAGACATGGCTCACTAGCCAGCCAAGCTTTCAATGAAAGCTCCAGTCCAAAATACTAGACATGGCCAATGGCCAGCCAAGCTTCAGCAGGTGAATCAGGAACAACAGCAGGTGGATTAGCAACAACTAGCTTGCTCTTGATAACGAATTGCTGCCTCAGTCCAAATAAATTTAGACATGGCTTTACAGCTAGCCAGGCTTCACATGCTTCATGAAACACTAGAATTCATTCTTAAAAATTTTGAATAAAATTTTTGAAAACATTTTTATATTATTTTTTTTTCAAAAACAAAGGAGAAAATTTTGAAATATTTTTGAAAAATTTTTTGAAAAGAAAACAAAAAGAAAATTACCTAATCTGAGCAACAAGATGAACCGTCAGTTGTCCAAACTCAAACAATCCGCGGCAACGGCGCCAAAAACTTGGTACGCGGAATCGTGATTACACTTTAATTATGTAAAATTCATTGCTCTTTCTTTCCCTGGAAATGGCGCAAAAAACATGATGCCAAAACCACGGTTCACAACTCCGTGTAACTGACCAGCAAGTGCACTAGGTCGTCCAAGTAATACCTTACGTGAGTAAGGGTCGAATCCCGCGGAGATTGTCGGTATGAAGCAAGCTATGGTCACCTTGTAAATCTCAGTTAGGCGGATATCAAACAGTAATGGGTTTTCAAAAATAAATAATAGAATAGGGATAGAGGTACTTATATAAATCATTGGTAGGAATTTCAGATAAGCGAGTGGAGATGCTTTTCGTTCCTCTAAACCTCTGCTTTCCTGCTATCTTCATCCAGTCAGTCTTACAACTTTCCATGGCTGGCTTTATGCAAGGGCATCACCGTTGTCAGTGGCTACATCCCCTCCTCTCAGTGAAAAATATGCTCACATGCTCTGTCACGGCACGGCTAATCATCTGTCGGTTCTCGATCATGCTGGAATAGGATTTACCCTCCTTTTGCGTCTATCACTAACGCCCAACAATCGCAAGTTTGAAGCTCGTCACAGTCATTCAATCATTGAATCCTACTCGGAATACCACAGACAAGGTTTAGACTTTCCGGATTCTCTTGAATGCCGCCATCATTCTAGCTTACGCCACGAAGATTCTGATTAGGAGATCTAAGAGATATTCATTCAGTCGAAGGTAGAACGGAAGTAGTTGTCAGGCACGCGTTCATAGGGAATGATGATGATTGTCACGTTCATCACATTCAGGTTGAAGTGCGAATGAGTATGTTAGAAGCGGAATAAGATGAGTTGAATAGAAAATAGTAGTACTTTGCATTAATCTTTGAGGAACAGCAGAGCTCCACACCTTAATCTATGGAGTGTAGAAACTCTACCGTTAAAAATACATAAGTGAAAGGTCCAGGCATGGCCGAGATGGCCAGCCCCCTAAAACGTGATCTAAGATAGCATACAACTGATCAAAGATTGTCAAAAAGACTAGTAAAATGTCCTATTTATAATAAACTAGCTACTAGGGTTTACATGAGTAAGTAATTGATGCATAAATCCACTTCCGGGACCCACATGGTGTGTGCTTGGGCTGAGCTTTGAGTGTTGCACATGTAGAGGTCCTTCTTGGAGTTGAACGCCAGCTTTTGTGCCAGTTTGGGCGTTCAACTCTGGTTTTGGCTCCTTTTCTGGCGCTGGACGCCAGATTTGGGCAGAAAGCTGGGGTTGAACGCCAGTTTACGTCATCTATTCTTGGCCAAAGTATGGACTATTATATATTGCGGGAAAGCCCTGGATGTCTACTTTCCAACGCAATTAGAAGAGCGCCATTTCGAGTTCTGTAGCTCCAGAAAATCCACTTTGAGTGCAGGGAGGTCAGAATCCAACAGCATCAGCAGTCCTTCTTCAACCTCTGAATCTGATTTCTGCTCAAGTCCCTCAATTTCAGCCAGAAAATATCTGAAATCACAGAAAAACACACAAACTCATAGTAAAGTCCAGAAATGTGAATTTAACATAAAAACTAATGAAAACATCCCTAAAAGTAACTAGATCCTACTAAAAACATACTAAAAACAATGTCAAAAAGCGTATAAATTATCCGCTCATCAGAAAGCAATATAGGCAAAAGGCATATCAACTAATACTTGATGCAAGAGTAAAATCAAGTGACATGAAGAGCATGTTGAGCATCAAGTTCAAACAAGAATAGACACAAACAAGATTAGTGATAAGCATGAGAATAATTGGTTCCATCCTAACTCAATGGTAATGAGGCATAAAAACATAGAATAATGAGTTAGGAAAGACTAAAGCACTAATCTCGCGTGTAGAGCGAATATTACAATTAATGCAACAAGTCACAGAGCACCAATACTGACCAAGAAAGTCTCAACAATTGAGTAAAAGAATTCAACACCATTATTAAAATAAGAAACTTAGAAAAGAAAATAAGAACAAGTTATAAAAACAAAATTAAAATGCAATGAATGATAATATGCAAATGCAACATATAAAAGAAGATGAAAATAAGAAAAATAAAGAGTGAAAATTTGAAAAGAAAGTAAGAAAGGAAGAAAGAAGAAGAAAGAAAGTGGAAGAAACTAGAAGGACAAAAAGAGAAGAAGGGAAAAAGAAAACAGGGCAGAACAGGGGAAAAACAGAGCGCAGAGGGTGATGCGAACGCGTCACGCACGCGTGCGCATAGGTGGGCAGGCGAGATAGGAGACACGGACGCGCATAGCACGCATACGCGTGGATGTGAAGATGGCGGCCGACGCGTACGCGTCATGTATGCTTGCGCGTCAGGTCGTAGGCACAGAATATGCACAACTTTGGCACAACTCTCTGGTTTTTGTACCAGGAGTGTGAGATGCACCACCGGCGCGCGCGCGCACAGTGCGCTCGCGCGCGGATCCCCTTTTTTTTTTCAAAAACAGGGCACTCCCCTAATCTATAAGCATTCTAAAACAATCAAAAATCAAATTTAACAACAAATCTTTTTAGTTTTGAAAAATTTTCAAACATACTAAAAACAAAACTTATACCACAAGTAAAATGCAATTCAACAATAACTAGACTAATCAAATCATGAATGCAACAAACAACCTATCAATAAAAGCAAAATGCATAAGAGTATAGAAAATAAGAAGAACTACCTACAATGGCAACTCCAATCACTTATTAACCAAATCTAAAAGTGAGTGGAAAGAGTTTACCATGGTGGGGTGTCTCCCACCTAGCACTTTTATTTTAAGTCCTTAAGTTGGACATTTGGGAAGCTCCTTGTCATGGTGGCTTATGCTTGAACTCATCTTGAAACTTTCACCAATGCTTGGACTTCAAGTAAACTCCAAAATTCAAGATTAATGGCACCAAGCTTTGATAAAGTTCCACACAAGCTAAGGACTTCCAAAATTGGTCTTCATATATTCCCGGATCCCGAATCTTATTTCTATACCCATCTTCAAGTTGATCATCACAATTCCAATTGGGTGAGAAGTGATCCGGATTCTCAAGTAAACACCAAAGCATCTTCCTAGACCCCTTTAGTTGAGGACTATACCAACCATTGCACTTAGACTTTGAGTTTTCAACCATAAGGAACCTTGATTGGCATTTCCACCCACTAACCAATTCTCTCCTACTCTTGACTCCACAAAGAGCTCTAAGTTGCCCATCCGTCTCAAGCAAACCATATTCAAGTGAGAAATTAAAGCTTAGAGATAAGAATTGTACCCACTTGAATGTTGTATTAGATGGTGACTTAGGAAGGAAAACCTCCCCACACTTAGACAATGCGAGGTCTACTCCCTTGTACTCTTTCTTGACTACCTCCACCTCTTGGCAAGCTTCTTCAACTTCAACCTCTTCCTCCTTACAAAGTTCTTCATATTCAACCACCTCTTCACCAACTTCTTCTAGCTCTTCCCCACTCTTCATGTCACAACATGGAGGTAATGTGGAATTTATCTCAATATTTACCTCAATATCAATAGGGAAAGATTCCTCAAATACCAAAGGATCATGTGTTGGTGTGGCTCATCTCCAAGAGGAAGATTTGTTATTTGCTCACCTTCTTCAAATTCTTCATCATTCATTATATGCTTAGGAGGTTGCGCATTATCCTCCTCAACACCAAATTCAAGCTCATTGGAAGAAGGTTCAATAACTTCCACCAAATCATCAACAATGTCACTTGGTGTGGAAGTGCTCTCAAACTTGGAATTCACCTCTTGTTCAACTTTGCCTAGCTCTTCAACCACTTCTTCTTCATTAACAATCTTTTCACTTTCCACTTATTGCAAGACATACCCCATCTCCTTGTCCTCATCTTGGGATTCCAAAATCTCCTTCATACTCCTCTCTTCAGTTGATTTCTCACATTCATCCGTAGAGGTACTTTGCTTGTTGCATGAGTCCCATGAGTCCAAGTTGGCTTTAATTTTGGCAAGGTTAGCCTCGATAACTTCATTCCTCCTTCTTTGGGCTTCCTCTTGCTCCTTTTGACAGATTATTGCTTGAAGCCGATCTATTGCTTCATTGAGACGATCCATTGGCTCTTGGATGGATGGGTATGGGTGTTATTCCATGGAGGGTTGTGGTGGAAAGGGAAATTCATTATGTGGTTGAAAGTTATCATACATGGAAGGTGATTCATCTTGGTAATAGTATGGAGGTGGTGGTTCTTGAGGGTATTGGTGGTGGAATTGGGGTGGTTCTTCATATGGTTCATATGGTTCACAAGGTGGTTGGTATGGTGGATATGGGTTGGGGTCGTATGGAGATGGTTGGTGAAAAGGGGCTTGTGAGTAAGGTGGTTCAAAATTGTATTGAGGAGGTAGTTCATAGGCATATGGTGGTTGTTGTTGACAATCACAATAAGGGTCACCACATCCATTAGATTGATATGCATTAGGATGAGAGTTATACCCATAAGAATTCGGAGGTTGTTGTTGCCAAGAAGGTTGATCAATCCCTTAAGGCTCCTCCCATCTTTGATTGTTCCATCCTTGATGCACATCCTCATTGTAGCTCCCACTTCCTACAACATAATTAGAGCCAAACTCATAGCCAAAGTGAGGATGAGAATTAATAATAGCAAAGAAAAACAAAAACTAACAAAAGTAAGCAACAAAGTACAAAGGCTAACAAAAACTAACAAATAAGCAAAAGGCAAACATATTCACAATATTCACAATAGCCAATAATATAACACCATTGTAACTCCCCGGCAATGGCGCCATTAATTTGATGCAGGGATTTATACCGGTTCGGAATTCCACAAAATAATTCCATTGTTAGTATAGTCCAAACCAATAGTCAATCCTCGAATCAAATTAAATTTGGTTTTGTCACAAGTACAAACCACAATAAGAATTAACCGAAGTATTTGAACTCCGGGTCGTCTCACAAGGAATTACAATAAAATGCTCAATTATTGGCTATGAGCATGTAAGGGGGGGTTTGATTTCGAAATTGACAAGAAAATGTAAATGACAAGAAATTAAAATGTCAAGAACTAATAAAATAAAGGAAAAGTACTCTTGGCTAGACATAGATAATTGAGATCACCATCCTTGTCAACAAACCATACGTTGATAATTATGAGAGGTCAACCTATTAAGTCTACTTCCAAAAGTCTTAAGTACGTAATATCTACTCCTAGGCTTGAAGTATGTCAAATAGGCTTGATCACATCAACCTATAAGTCCCAACTTATCTGATAATTAGATTAGTAGTGGGTTGGTGTCAATGAGTATCAAATTGATTACCAAGGGTTCTCAAATCACCAATTCATTGAGACCCAATGACTCAAGGTCACTCAATTCCCTTAGCCTAGGCCAAGAGCAAAGAGAACTACTCAAAAATTATTGTAAACATTTTATCAAACACCTAGTATGCAAGGAAAGTAAACATCATAAAATGCAAGAATTAAAAGAAACCCATAACTATCACAAGCAAGAAATCAATAATAGCAAGCAAGATCAACATAAAAGAAACATAGAAATATGAAATTGCATTAAAAGGAAACTAGATCCAACAATGTTCATCAACATTAAAGAGAGTAAAATAAGAAATTAACAAGAGAAACTAAGAGGATTAAGACAATAGAACACTAAAACATAAAGAGAATTGAAATCAAAACAAGAATTGAAAGAGAAATTTGAGAGTGATTAACCTAACTTTACCCTAATTACTATCCTAAGTCTAGAGAGAGGAGAGAGCCTCTCTCTCTAGAATTCTACCCTAAAACATGATGAAAACTAAACTATGACTACTTCGTTCATTCTTTCCTCAATCTTTGGGTCCAATAGCATCAAAAATGAGTTGGATTGAGCCCAAAAGGAGCTAGAAATCGCTGGGGACAATTTCACTTTAGTGGCCCACGAGCAGCATCGGCGCGCACGCGTACATGGCGCGTGCGTGCCCATATATGCGAAGCAACATATGGAAAATTTTTTTGAAGCCCCAGATGTTAGCTTTCCAACACAACTGAAACCGCTTCATTTGAACCTCTGTAGCTCAAGTTATGGTCGATTGAGTGCGAAGAGGTCAGGCTTGACAGCTTTACAGTTCCTTCATTTCTTCATGAGTTCTCCCACTTTGCATGCTTTTCTCCTCACTTCTTCCATCCAATACTTACCTTATGAACCAAAAATCACTCAACAAACATATCAAGGAATCAAATGGGATTAAAGTAAATTAAAATCACCAATTTTAGGGCCTAAAAAGCATGTTTTCACATTTAGGCACAAATCAAGGGAGAATTGCAAAACCATGCTATTTCATTGAATAAATGTGAGAAAAGGTGATAAAAATCCTCCAAAATAAGCACAAGATAAACCACAAAATTGGGGTTTATCAAACCACCCAGATGGAACAATGATGATCAACTTGAAGATGGGTGTAGAAACAAGATATGGGATCCCGGCATACAAGAGGATCAACTTTAGGAGCTCGAAGCTTGTGAAGAACTTCATCATGGCTTGGTGAATTCACTTGGAGATGTTAGAGCTTATTGGAAGTCCAAGCGTTGGTGGCAGTTTCAAGATGAGTTCAAGCATAAGCCACCATGACAAGGAGCTTGCCAAATGTCCAACTTAAGGACAATAACTAAAAGTGTTAGGTGAGAGACAACACACCATGGTATGATCGTCACTTTTTACTATTAGTTTTGTTTTATTTTTATCAATGTTCATATATAAAATTCTGCATAATCACCTGCATTCTGCATAAAAAAAAAGGGGATCGACGCGCAAGCATCTACAACGCGCACGCGTCGTTTGTGTATGCGCAACTGAACAGAGAGTTGCACAAGAGACGCGCGGGAGGGGTGCGTGGCGCACAAGCCACACCATGCGTACACGTACCTCACGCATACGCATCCCCTGCAAATTTTTCAACCTACGCATAAGCGTCAGCGACACGTACGCGTGGGCATGAAAATCTACATCAAGTTAGGAGTCTACTCCATTGATATGGATACTACTTTCACAGATATATAAAGGAAATAAGAGGAAGACATGATAAATTAAATAGAATAATGACTGAAAAGTAATTAAAGGTAAAAGTAGTTCTTTGCATTAATAAATCTTAATATCATAAACATCCTTATCTGAACAGGGTTAATAGGTAATCAAAAGAGTAAAGGAATAAGAAAATAAACTAGAATAATGGAAACTTCAACGGAGGTAGTGACTCTTCTCAATATCCAAATCAAAAGCATCAAAAAGCATAAAAACTAGAAATCTATGAATGTGAAGAACCCTAGAGGAAGTATTGATTTTTCTTTAAGATTTAAAGCTAAAAACTAAAAACTATGCGAATGAGAATGTGTGTTGAGTCTCTGCTTGTCCCCTCGCTCTAGTCTGTGTTTCTGGGCCGAAAACTGGGTCCAAACTCAGCCTAAAATCGCCCCCAGTATTTTTTGTGATTTCTGCAGGTTGCGCACGTCACACGTACGCGTCCGTCACGCGTGCGCGTCACTGGTCATCTTCGTGTGTCAAGCGTACGCGTCAGGTACGCACACGCGTTGCCGTGCAAACTCCAATTCACGTGCACGCGTGAGCCATGCGTGCACATTTCTTCTCGCTGGTTATCTCCTTTATTTCTTGTGCTCCTTCCATTTTTGCATGTTTCCTTTCCATCCTCTAAGCCATCCCTGCCCTATAAAGCCTGAAAACACTTAACGGACAGATCACGGCATAGAATGGTAAAAAAAGGATAATAAAATTTGACAGTTTAAAGTCCCAGGAAACATGTTTTCAACTATATCATAGAATTAGGAAGGATTTGTAAAACCATACAAATTATATGAATAAGTGAGCAGAGAGTTGATAAAAATCACTCAAATTAGCACAAGATAAACCATAAAATAGTGGTTTATCAATCTCCCCGGCAATGGCGCCATTTTGATGAGAGGATTTTCGCTAATTAAGAATTCACAATAAATTCCTGTTGCAAGTATAGTTTCTAAACCAACAATAATTCTTTCATACAAAAATTTGGTTGTCACAAGTAACAAACCCGTAAAAATAATAACCGAAGTATTCAAACCTTGGGTCGTCTCTCAAGGAATTGCAGGAGGTGTAGTTATCATTGGTTATGGAAAAGTATCTTTTGGGGGTTTTGAATAAGGAACAAGAAAAGTAAATTTCAAGAAAGTAAACTAATAGCTAATAAAGCTCTTAGCTAGGTATGAGAATTAGAAGTCCTATCCTAGCTATCCTTATCGATTGTGACATCAATTGTCTATTGCTCCCACTTAGTTAATCTCTAACTATGAAGGAAAGTCAAGTGGATGAATCAATTTGATTCCTCAAGTCCTAGTCAACTCCTAAGGAAAGACTAGCTTTAGAAGGATCCAAATCAACTAGCAACTTCTCAATTATCAATCAACAAAGGAGTTTGATAACTCAAGAGTCTCCAATTACTCTACCAAAGCCAAGAACATAAAAAGCTAACTTAAAACCCTCCCAAGAATTTTATCAAACACTTGGAAGGCATAACATAGAAACATAGAAAACTAGCAAGGAATATTAAATCTAAACAACCAATTGCAAGCATCAATGATAACAAATAAAGAAAGCAATAATAAATATGAAATACCTCAAATTGCATTAAATAGAGAAATCAAATCTAACAAGAGAATTCATGAACCAAATAGCAACATAAAGTAATCAACAAAGGAAATAAATAAACTAGAATACTAGAACAAATAAGAGTAGAAGAGAAACTAAATTAAACTAAGTAGGAATCTAAAATTGAAAATAGCTAAACCTAAGAATCCTAAAACCTAGAGAGATACTCTAATCTGTGTTTTCTGGGCCGAAAACTAGACCAAAAGTAGCCCAGAAATAGCCCCCAGCGATTTGTGATACGTCCAGCACGTGGCTTTGTCACGCGTACGCATCGCCCACGCGTACACGTAATCTATGCGTGTGCGTCACCTGACAGCATAGCAACTATGGAAAGTTATTTATCATTTGGAAGCCCCAGATGTTAGCTTTCCAATGCAACTGGAACCACCTCATTTGGACCCCTGTAGCTCAAGTTATGGTCGATTTAGTACGAAGAGGTCAGGCTTGATAGCTCAGCAATTCCTTCAATTTCTTGTATTCCTTCCACTTTTGCATGCTTCCTTTCTATCCTCTAAGCTATTCCTGTCCTATAAACCCTGAAATCACTTAACACGCATATCACGGCATCGAATGGTAATAAGAGGGGTGATGAGCGGATAATTTATACGCTTTTTGGCATTATTTTTACGTAGTTTTTAGTATGATTTAGTTAGTTTTTAGTATATTTTTATTAGTTTTTAAATAAAAATTACATTTCTGGATTTTACTATGAGTTTTTGTGTTTTTCTATGATTTTAGGTAATTTCTAGCTGAAATTGAGGGACTTGAGCAAAAATCAGATTCAGAGGCTGAAGAAGGACTACAGATGCTCTTGGATTCTGACCTCCCTGCACTCAAAGTGGCTTTTCTAGATCTACAAGAGTCCAAATGATGTGCTCTCAATTGCGTTGGAAATTAGACATCCAGGACTTTCCATCAATATATAATAGTCCATACTTTGCCCAAGTTTAGATGACGCAAACTGGCGTTAAACGCCAGTCTTCTGCCCTATTCTGGCGTTAAACGCCAGAAACAGGTTACAAGTTGGAGTTAAACGCCCAAAACAGGTTACAACCTGGCGTTTAACTCCAGAAAGAATCTAGGCACGTGTAAAGCTCAAGTCTCAGCCCCAGCACATACCAAGTGGGCCCCAGAAGTGGATTTCTGCATCATTTACTCATTTCTGTAAACCCTAGTAACTAGTTTAGTATAAATAGGACTTTTTACTATTGTATTTATATCTTTTGATTATCTTTTGATCATTTTAGATCTCTAGACCTCCATAGGAGGCTGGCCACTCGGCCATGTCTACCCTATTTTCAGTTATGTATTTTCAACGGTAGAGTTTCTACACACCATAGATTAAGGTGTGGAGCTCTGCTGTTCCTCATGAATTAATGCAAAGTACTATTATTTTTCTATTCAACTCAAGCCTATTTCTTCTCTAAGATATACACTTGTTCTTCAACCTGACGAATGTGATGGTCCGTGACACTCATCATCATTCTCACCTATGAACGCGTGCCTGACAACCACTTCCGTTCTACTTGCAATAGCTTGAGTGCGTATCTCTTAGCCTGCTGGTTCATGACGCATGGTTGCCTCGCCTGACAACCGAGCCCTCCATTCCATGAGATCAGAGTCTTCGTGGTATAGGCTAGAATTATTGGCGGCCATTCTTGAGATCCGGAAAGTCTAAACCTTGTTTGTGGTATTCCAAGTAGGATCTGGGAAAGGATGGCTGTGACGAGCTTCAAACTCGCGAGTGCTGGGCGTAGTGACAAACGCAAAAGGATTACTGAATCCTATTCCAGTATGATCAAGAACCGACAGATGATTAGCCGTGCGGTGACAGTGCATTTTGGACCATTTTCACTGAGAGGACGGGATGTAGCCATTGACAACGGTGATGCCCAACATAAGCTTGCCATGGAAAGGAGTAGGAATGATTGGATGAAGACAGCAGGAAAGCAGAGTTTTAGGAGGAACAAAAGCATCTCTATACGCTTATCTGAAACTCTAACCAATGAATTACATAAGTATCTCTATCCTATTTTATATTTTAATTATTAATTCACCATAACCATTTGAATCCGCTTGACTGAGATTTACAAGGTGACCATAGCTTGTTTCAAGCCGACGATCTCCGTGGGATCGACCCTTACTCACGTAAGGTTTATTACTTGGACGACCCAGTACACTTGCTGGTTAGTTATGCGAAGTTGTGACAAAGAACTAAAATTATGAACGTGCGTATTAAGCTTTTGATGTCGTTACCAAAGAATGAACCGTCAGGATTTCTGCGCACCAAGTTTTTGGCGCCGTTGCCGGGGAATGAACGATCACGATTTTCCCACACCAAGTTTTTGGCGCCGTTGCCAGGGATTGTTTGAGTTTGGACAACTGACGGTTCATCTTGTTGCTCATATTAGGTACTTTTATTTTATGTTTAAGCTTTTTTTTATTATTTTTATTGATTTTCGAAAAAAAATTAAATTTTTTTTTTAAAAATAAATTATTCTATGTTCTTCAGAATTTTTAAGGATGAATTCTAGAGTTTCTTCATGATTTGTTGAAGCCTGGTTGGCTGTCAAGCCATGTCTAAATTTTTGGACTGAGGCTTCCACTTATCATAGCAAGAGTCCTTAGACTCTCATCTAATCAGCTGTTATATGCTTGATTTGTATCTGCTGAAGCTTGGCTGGCCATTGGCCATGTCTAGTGTTTTGGACCGGAGCTTTCACTGAAAGCTTCGCTGGCTAGTGAGCCATGTCTAATTCCTGGACCGGAACTTTAGACTAACATTGCATGATTCCTGGAATTCTCATTAGAAATTTTGAAATCCTTATTTTTAATTTTCCAATTAATTTTCGAAAAAATTTACAAAAAAAAATTAATAAAATCATAAAACCAAAAATAATTTTGTGTTTCTTGTTTGAGTCTATTGTCAATTTATAAGTTTGGTGTCAATTGCATGTTTATCTCTTTCTTGCATTTTTCGAAAATTCATGCATTGCATTCTTCATGATCTTCAAGTTGTTCTTGATGAATCCCCTTGTTTGATCTTTATATTTTGTTGTTATGTGTTGCATCTTGTTTTTCATATGCATTCTTGTATTCATAGTGTCTAAAAATTAAAAATTTCTATGTTTAGTGTCTTGCATGTTTTTCTTTTCTTAAAAATTTTCAAAAATAAGTTCTTGGTGTTCATCTTGACATTCAAAGTGTTCTTGGTGTTCATCTTCACATTCAAAGTGTTCTTGCATGCATTATGTGTTTTGATTCATAATTTTTATGTCTTTTGTCTTTTTTTGTGTTTTTCTCTCTCATCATTAAAAATTCAAAAATAAAAAAAAAATATCTTTCTCTTTTTCTCTCATAAATTTTTGAAAATGAGTTGAATTTTTCAAAACTTTTTAAAATTTAGTTGTTTCTTATGAGTCAAATCAAATTTTCAATTTAAAAATTTTATCTTTTTCAAAAAATCAAATCTTTTTCATTTTTTTTCATAATTTCGAAAATTTCAAAATAATTTTCAAAAATCTTTTTCTTATTTTTGTTTCATATTTTCAAAATTAATGCTAACAATTAATGTGATTGATTCAACAATTTTTAGTGTGTTACTTGCCTATTAAGAAAGGTTCAATCTTTAAAGTTTAAATCATATCTTTTTGTTTCTTGTTAGTCAAGTAATCAACTTTAAATTTCAAAATCAAATCTTTCTAAATTTATTTTTCAAATCTTTTTCAAAATAAGTTTCAATCACATCTTTTTCAAAATCAATTTCAAAATCTTTTCTAACTTCTTTTCTAACTTCCTATCTTTTCAAAATTGATTTTCAAATCTTTTTCAATTAATCTTGTCTTTTTGTTTGATTCTTATCTTTTTCAAAACTACCTAACTAATTCTCTCTCTAATTTTCGAAAATCATCTTCCTCTTTTTCAAAATTCCTTTTTAATTAACTATTTGTTTTAAATTTTAATTTGATTTAGTTTTATTTTTCTTTCTTAATTTTTGAATTTTAACTTTAATTTTAAATTAAAAACAAAAATATTTTTCTTTCCTTTTCAATTATTTTCAAAAATTCTTCTCTCTCACCTCCTTCTAATTATCTATTTCTCTACTAACACTTCTCTTTCTTAAAAATTCGAACCCTATCCCTCTTTCTGTGTTCGGATTTCTTTTCTTCTTCTACTCACATAAAGGAATCTCTATATTGTGACATAGAAGATTCTTCTTCTTTTCTGTTTTCTTCTTTTTTCATATGAGCAGGAACAAGGATAAGAACATTCTTGTTGAAGCTGATCCTGAACCAGAAAGGACTCTGAAGAGGAAGCTAAGGGAAGCTAAAGCATAACTCTCTGGAGAAAATCTGACAGAAATTTTCGAAAAAGAAGGAGACATGGCCGAAAATAATAACAATGCAAGGAAGATGCTTGGTGACTTTACTGCACCAAATTCCAATTTACATGGAAGAAGCATCTCAATCCCTGCCATTGGAGCAAACAATTTTGAGCTAAAGTCTCAATCAGTTTCTCTGATGCAACAGAATTGCAAGTTTCATGGACTTCCATTAGAAGATCCTTTTCAGTTCTTAACTGAATTCTTGCAGATCTGTGATATTGTTAAGACCAATGGGGTTGACTCCGAGGTCTACAGGCTTATGCTTTTCCCGTTTGCTGTAAGAGACAGAGCTAGAATATGGTTAGACTCTCAACCTAAAGATAGCCTGAACTCTTGGGATAAGCTGGTCACGGCTTTCTTAGCCAAGTTTTTTCCTCCTCAAAAGCTTAGCAAGCTTAGAGTGGATGTTCAAACCTTCAAACAGAAGGAAGGTGAATCCCTCTATGAAGCTTGGGAGAGATATAAGCAACTGACCAAAAAGTGTCCTTCTAACATGCTTTCAGAATGGACCATCCTGGATATATTCTATGACGGTCTGTCTGAATTATCAAAGATGTCATTGGACCATTCTGCAGGTGGATCCATTCACCTAAAGAAAACGGCTGCAGAAGCTCAGGAACTCATTGACATGGTTGTAAATAACCAGTTCATATACACTTCTGAAAGGAATCCTGTGAGTAATGGGATGCCTCAGAGGAAGGGAGTTCTTGAAATTGATACTCTGAATGCCATATTGGCTCAGAATAAAATATTGACTCAGCAAGTCAATATGATTTCTCAGAGTCTGAATGGATTGCAAGCTGCATCCAACAATACTCAAGAGGCATCTTCTGAAGAAGAAGCTTATGATCCTGAAAACCCTGCAATAGCAGAGGTGAATTACATGGGGGATCCCTATGAGAATACCTATAATCCCTCATGGAGAAATCATCCAAATTTCTCATGGAAGGATCAACAAAAGCCTCAACAAGGCTTTAATAATGGTGGAAGAAACAGGTTTAGCAATAGCAAGCCTTTTCCATCATCCACTCAGCAACAGACAGAGAATTCTGAGCAAAATCCATCTAGCTTAGCAAATATAGTCTCTGATCTATCTAAGGCCACTTTAAGTTTCATGAATGAAACAAGGTCCTCCATTAGAAATTTGGAGGCACAAGTGGGCCAGCTGAGTAAAAGGGTCACTGAAACTCCTCCTAGTACTCTCTCAAGCAATACAGAAGAGAATCTAAAAAGAGAGTGCAAGGCCATTACCTTACTTGGTGTGGCCGAACCTAAAGAGGAGGAGGAGGACGTGAATCCTAGTGAGGAAGACCTCCTGGGACGCTCAGTGACCAATAAGGAGTTTCCCTTTGAGGAACCAAAGGAATCTGGGGCTCATCTAGAGACCATAGAGATACCATTGAACCTCCTTTTACCATTCATGAGCTCTGGTGCACGAAATTGTGATTCACACTTTTCACAACTCCGCACAACTGACCAGCAGGTGCACTGGGTCGTTCAAGTAATACCTTACGTGAGTAAGGGTCGATCCCACGGAGATTTGTTGGCTTGAAGCAATCTATGGTTATCTTGAAAATCTTAGTCAGGAGATTAATTATGATTATCAGTTTGAATTGCGAAAAATAAAAGAGCATGAAATAAATACTTGTTATGCAGTAATGGAGAATATGTTGGAGTTTTAGAGATGCTTTGTCTTCTGAATCTCTGCTTTCCCACTGTCTTCTTCTTCACGCACGCAAGGTTCCTCCTATGGCAAGCTGTGTGTTGGTGGATCACCGTTGTCAATGGCTACCATCCGTCCTCTCAGTGAAAATGGTCCAGGTGCACTGTCACCGCACGGCTAATCATCTGTCGGTTCTCACTCATGCTAGAATAGGATCTATTGATCCTTTTGCGTCTGTCACTACGCCCAACCCTTGTGAGTTTGAAGCTCGTCACAGTCATTCAATCGCTAAATCCTAATCGGAATACCACAGACAAGGTTTAGACTTTCCGGATTCTCAAGAATGCTGCCAATGAATTCTAGCTTATACCACGAAGATTCTGATTAAGGAATCCAAGAGATACTCATTCAATCGAAGGTAGAACGGAAGTGGTTGTCAGGCACGCGTTCATAGATTGAGAATGGTGATGAGTGTCACGGATTATCACATTCATCATATTGAAGTGCGAATGAACATCTTAGATAGAAACAAGCGTGTTTGAATAGAAAACAGAAATAATTGCATTAATTCATCGAGACACGGCAGAGCTCCTCACCCCCAACAATGGAGTTTAGAGATACAATGTCAAACGTGAAAATGTCATGAGGTACAAAATAAATCTCTAAAAGTTTTTTAAATACTAAACTAGTAACCTAGGTTTACAGAAAATGAGTAAACTATGATAGATAGTGCATAAATCCACTTCCAGGGCCCACTTGGTGTGTGCTGGGACTGAGACTTGAGCTTTACACGTGCCTAGGCTGTTTCTGGAGTTAAACGCCAGGTTGTAACCTGTTTTGGGAGTTTAACTCTAACTTGTAACCTGTTTCTGGCTTTTAACGCCAGAATAGGGTAGAGGACTGGCGTTGAACGCCAGTTTGCGTCGTCTAAACTCGGGAAAAGTATGGACTATTATATATTGCTGGAAAGCCCTGGATGTCTACTTTTTAACGCAATTGAGAGCGAGCCATTTGAACTTCTGTAGCTCCAGAAAATCCACTTTGAGTGCAGAGAGGTCATAATCCAACAGCATCTGCAGTCCTTTTTTAGCCTCTGAATCAGATTTTTGCTCAGGTCCCTCAATTTTAGCCAGAAATTACCTGAAATCATAGAAAAATACACAAACTCATAATAAAGTCCAGAAATGTGATTTTTATTTAAAAACTAATAAAAATATATTAAAAACTAACTAAATCATACTAAAAACTATGTAAAAACAATGCGAAAAAGCGTATAAATTATCCGCTCATCACAACACCAAACTTAAATTGTTGCTTGTCCCCAAGCAACTGAAAATCAAATAGGATAAAAAGAAGAGAATATACCATGAATTCCAAAATATCAATGAAACTTAGCTCCAATCAGATGAGCGGGACTTGTAGCTTTTTGCCTCTTGAATAGTTTTGGCATCTCACTTTATCCTTTGAAGTTCAGAATGATTGGCATCTATAGAAACTTAGAATTCAGATAGTGTTATTGATTCTCCTAGTTCAGTATGTTGATTCTTGAACACAACTACTTTATGAGTCTTGGCCGTGGCCCTAAGCACTTTGTTTTCCAGTATTACCACCGGATACATAAATGCCACAGACACATAACTGGGTGAACCTTTTCAGATTGTGACTCAGCTTTGCTAGAGTCTCCAATTAGAGGTGTCCAGGGTTCTTAAGCATACTCTATTTTTGCTTTGGAGCTCGACTTTAACTGCTCAGTCTCAAGTTTTCACTTGACACCTTCACGCCACAAGCACATGGTTAGGGACAGCTTGGTTTAGCTGCTTAGGCCAGAATTTTATTCCTTTAGGCCCTCCTATCCACTGATGCTCAAAGCCTTGGGACCCTTTTATTACCCTTGCCTTTTGGTTTTAAGGGCTATTGGCTTTTTGCTCTTGCCTTTTGGTTTTAAGAGCTTTTGGCTTTTTCTGCTTGCTTTTTCTTTTTCTTTCTAAATTTTTTTCGCATTTATTTTTTTCTGCAAGCTTTGTTCTTCACTGCTTTTTCTTGCTTCAAGAATCATTTTTATGATTTTTTAGATTATCAAATAACATTTCTCCTTTTCATCATTCTTTCAAGAGCCAACATATTTAACATTCATAAACCTCAATATCAAAAGACATATGCACTGTTCAAGCATTCATTCAGAAAACAAAAAGTATTGTCACCACATCAAAATAATTAAACTAATTTCAAGGATGAATTCGAAACCATGTACTTCTTGTTCTTTTGTAATTAAAACATTTTTCATTTAAGAGAGGTGATGGTATTCATAAGACATTCATAGCTTTAAGACATAGACATTCAGACACTAATGATCATATAGTAAAGACACAAACATAATTAAACATGAAGCATAGTAAACAAAAAACAGGAAAATAAGAACAAAGAGATTAAGGAACGGGTCCACCTTAGTGAGGGTGGCGTCTTCCTCTTCTTGAAGAACCAATGGTGTTCTTGAGTTCCTCTATGTCTCTTCCTTGCCTTTGTTGCTCTTTTCTCATAGCTCTTTGACCTGTAGTCAATTGCTCTACCACTGAATTATGGACCCTTGAGATGAATCTCTCCATCTCTCATGACTCGGAGGTGGAAGCTTTTGCCTTCCCTTTCCTCCTTCTAGAGGTTTCTCCGGCCTTAGGTGCCATAAATCGTTATGGAAAAACAAAAAGCAATGCTTTTACCACACCAAACTTAAAAGGTTTTCTCGTCCTCGAGCAAAAGAAGAAAGAAGTGGAGAAGATGGAGGAGATGGAGGTGTGTGAATGGGTGGGTTTGGGAGGGAAATAGTTTGAATTTGAATGGTGAGGTAGGTGGGGATCCTGTGGGATCCACAGATCCAGAGAGGTCAAGGACTTAGCATCCCTGCTCCATTTAGGGGTGCAAAATGCCCTTAGAATGTATGTCTGCCGTTAAACGCCAGCTTGCTGCTTCTTTCTGGCATTTAATGCCAATTCCATGCTCTGTTTTGGCGTTAAACGCCAGTCTGGTGCTTGTTTCTGGCGTTTAACGCCAGCTTGATGCTTCTTTCTGGCGTTAAATGCCAACTTGTTGCTTCTTACTAGCATTTAAATGCCAGTAAGCTCTTCCTCCAGGGTGACCTATTTTTAATGCTGTTTTTCATTCTGTTTTTGATTTTTTCAGTAGTTTTTGTGACTTCACATGATCATCAACCTACAGAAAACATAAAATAGCAATGGAAACTAAATAGATACAGTTAAATAACATTGGGTTGCCTCCCAACAAGCTTTTAATCTAGCCTCAGCCTTGAGCACTCTTGCTCAACATTGCCTTCAAGATAATGTTTGATTCTCTGTCCATTAACCTTGAACTTCTTATTAGAATCAATGTCTTGAAGCTCCACATAGCCATATGGTGACACACTTGTAATCACATATGTTCCCCTCCATCGGGATTTCAGTTTCCCGGGGAATAGCCTGAGCCTAGAGTTAAACAGCAGAACCTTCTGTCTTGGTTCAAAGACTCTAGATGATAGCTTTCTGTCATGCCACCTTTTTGCGTTCTCTTTGTAAATCTTGGCATTTTCGAAAGCAGTGAGTCTAAATTCCTCTAGCTCATTCAGCTGGAGCGATCTTTTTTCTCCAGCTAATTTGGCATTAAAGTTTAGGAATCTGGTTGCCCAGTAGGCCTTATGCTCCAGTTCCACGGGCAGATGACAGGCCTTACCATTCACAAGCTGGTATGGAGAGGTCCCTATAGGAGTCTTGAATGCTGTTCTGTAAGCCCACAGAGCATCATCCAAGCTTCTTGCCCAATCCTTTCTATGGGTACTTACAGTCCATTCCAGGATTCTTTTTAGTTCTCTATTAGAGACTTCAGCTTGCCCATTTGTCTGTGGATGATATGGAGTTGCTACCTTGTGGCTAATTCCATATCGAACTATAGCAGAGTAGAGCTGTTTATTGCAGAAGTGAGTGCCCCCATCACTGATTAGTGCTCTAGGGACACTAAACCTGCTGAAGATATGTTTCTGGAGGAACTTCAGCACTGTCTTAGTATCATTAGTGGGTGTTGCAATTGCCTCTACCCATTTAGATACATAGTCTACTGCCACCAGAATATATGTGTTTGAGTATGACGGTGGGAAAGGCCCCATGAAGTCAATACCCCATACATCAAACAACTCAATCTCCAAGATTCCCTGTTGAGGCATGGTGTAACCATGAGGCAGATTAACAGTCCTATAGCAACTGTCACAATTACGTACAAACTCTCGAGAATCTCTATAGAGGGTAGGCCAGTAGAAGCCACATTGGAGGACCTTGGTGGCTATTCGCTCACCTCCGAAATGGCCTCCATATTGTGACCCATGGCACTGCTATAAGATCTTCTGTGCTTCTTCTCTAGGCACACACCTACGAATTATTCCGTACACATCTCTTAAAGAGATAGGGTTCATCCCACAAGTAGTACTTTGTATCAGTAATTAATTTTTCCTTTTGTTGCCTGCTGTACTCCTTGGGTATGAATCTTGCAGATTTATAGTTTGCAATGTTTACAAACCATGGTGTTTTCTGAATGGCAAACAGTTGCTCATCCAAAAAGGTTTCAAAGATCTCAATAGAGGGAAAGGACATCCCTTCTACTGGCTCTATCCGGGACAGATGATCAGCCACTTGGTTCTCTGTCCCTTTTCTGTCTCTTATTTCTATATCAAACTCTTGCAGAAGTAACACCCATCTTATGAGCCTGGGTTTTGAATCCTGCTTTGTGAGTAGATATTTAAGAGCAGCATGGTCAGTGTACACAATCACTTTTGATCCTACTAAGTATGATCTGAACTTGTCAATGGCATAAACCACTGTAAGCAATTCTTTTTCTATGGTTGTGTAATTTTTCTGGGCATTATTTAAAACACGGCTAGCATAATAAATGACATGCAGAAGCTTGTTATGCCTCTGTCCTAGTACTGCACCAATGCCATGATCACTGGCATCACACATTAGTTCAAATGGTAATGTTCAGTCTGGTGCAGAAATAACTGGTGCTGTGACCAGCTTAGCTTTCAGAGTTTCAAACGCCTACAGACACTCTGTGTCAAACACAAATGGCGTGTCAGCAGCTAGCAGGTTGCTCAGAGGTTTTGTAATATTTGAAAAATCCTTTATAAACCTCCTATAGAATCCTGCATGCCCCAAAAAGCTTCTGATTGCCTTAACATTGGCAGGTGGTGGTAATTTTTCAATTACCTCTACCTTAGCTTGATCCACCTCTATTCCCTTGTTCGAAATCTTGTGCCCAAGGACAATCCCTTCAGTCACCATAAAGTGACATTTTTCTCAGTTTAAAACCAGGTTAGTCTCTTGGCATCTTTTCAGAACCAGTGTCAGGTGATCAATACAGGAGCTGAATGAGTCTCCATATACTGAGAAGTCATCCATGAAAACTTCCAGAAATTTTTCCACCATATTAGAGAAAATAGAGAGCATGCATCTCTGAAAGGTTGCAGGCGCATTACACAACCCAAATGGCATCCTTCTGTAGGCAAATACTCCAGATGGACATGTGAATGCTGTTTTCTCTTGATCCTGGGGATCTACTGTAATTTGGTTGTAGCCTGAATAGCTATCCAAAAAGCAGTAATAATCATGACCTGCTAGTCTTTCTAGCATCTGGTCTATGAATAGTAAAGGAAAATAATTCTTTTTGGTGGCTGTAAAGAGCCTTCTGTAGTCAATACACATGCGCCACCCTGTAACTGTTCTTGTAGGAACCAGTTCATTTTTTTCATTATGAACTACTGTCATGCCTCCCTTTTTGGGGACAACTTGGACAGGGCTCACCCAGGGGCTATCAGAAATAGGATAAATAATCCCAGCCTCTAGTAACTTGGTGACCTCTTTTTGCACCACTTCCTTCATGGCTGGATTTAGCTGCCTCTGTGGTTGAACCACTGGCTTAGCATCGTCCTCCAATAGGATCTTGTGCATGCATATTACTGGGCTGATGCCCTTAAGATCACTTATGGACCATCCAAGAGCTGTCTTGTGTGTCCTTAGCACTTAAAGTAGCGCTTCCTCTTCCAGGGGATTTAAAGCAGAGCTTATGATCACCAGAAAAGTGTCACCTTCTCCCAGGAATGCATATTTCAGGGATGGTGGTAATGGTTTGAGCTCAGGTTTAGGAGGTTTTTCCTCTTCCTGAGGAAGTTTCAGGGGCTCTTTCAATTCCTCTGAATCCTCCAGATCAGGCTGAACATCTTTAAAGATGTTTTCCAACTCTGATTCGAGACTCTCAGCCATGTTGATCTCCTCTACCAAAGAGTCAATAAGATCAACTTTTATGCAGTCTTTTGGTGTGTCTGGATGCTGCATGGCTTTGACAGCATTCAACTTAAACACATCCTCATTAACTCTCAGGGTTACTTCCCCCTTTTGGACATCAATGAGAGTTCGTCCAGTTGCTAGGAAAGGTCTTCCTAGAATGAGAGTAGCACTCTTGTGCTCCTCCATTTCCAGTACTACAAAGTCAGTGGAAAAGGCGAATGGCCCAACCCTGACAATCATGTCTTCAATCACGCCTGATGGGTATTTAATGGAGCCATCAGCAAGTTGGAGACATATTCAGGTTGGTTTGACTTCTTTAGTTAAACCAAGCTTTCTGATAGTGGATGTAGGTATTAGATTGATGCTTACCCCAAGATCACATAAAGCTATCTTGGTGCAATTACCCTCTAATATGCATGGTATCATAAAGCTCCCGGGATCTTTAAGCTTTTTTGGGAAGCTTTTCAGAATGACTGCACTGCATTCTTCAGTGAGGAGAACTCTTTCAGTTTCTCTCCAATCCTTCTTATGACTCAAGATCTCTTTCATGAACTTGGCATAAGAGGGTATTTGCTCAAGTGCCTCTACAAACAGAATCTTTATTTCAAGAGTCCTGAGATAGTCTGTAAAGTGGGCAAATTGCTTATCCTGCTCCTCTTGGCGGAGTTTTTGAGGATAAGGCATCTTGGCTTTTTATTCCTCAACCTTGGTTGCTGCAGGTTTATTTTCTATAGAGGTGGTTGGAGAAGCCTTTTTAGAGGGGTTGCTATCAGTACTTGTGTGTGTCTGATCCCTCACTGGCGTTTGGATGCCAGGGTTAGGAGCTTGATTGGCGTTGGACGCCAACTTCTTGCCTGTTTCTGGCGTTTGAACGCCAGAACTGAGCTTCCATTGGGCGTTTAATGATAACTCCTTACCTGTTTGTGTCGTTTGAACGCCAGAACTGAGCATGGGATGGGCGTTTAACCCCAGCTCTTCACCCTTTTCTGGCGTTTGAGCGCCAGAATTATTCCTCTTTGGGCTCTTACTGTCCTCAGAGGGATTTTGGGTAGCAATTTGTTCATTTCTTGGCTTCCTGCTGCTTTGAAGTGAGGTATTTAATGTTTTCCCACTTCTTAATTGTACTGCTTGGCACTCTTCTGTTATTTGTTTTGATAACTGCTATTTTGTTTGCTTCAACTGTAATTCCATATTCATATTAGCCATTCTTGTGTCTTGTAGTATCTCCTTGAATTTGGCTAGCTGTTTTGTTAGAAAATCTAATTGCTGATTGAATTCAGTAACTTGTTTTGCAGGACTGAGTTCAGCAGTTACTGTTTTAGCCTCTTCTTTCATGGAAGACTCACTACTTAGGTACAGTTGCTGATTTCTGACAACTGTATCAATGAGCTCTTGAGCTTCTTCAATTGTCTTTCTCATGTGTATAGATCCACCAGTTGAGTGGTCCAAAGACATCTGAGCTTTCTCTGTAAGCCCATAATAGAAGATGTCTAACTACACCCACTCTGAAAATATTTCAGAGGGGCATTTTCTTAGCATCTCTCTGTATCTCTCCCAGGCATCATAAAGAGATTCATTATCTCCTTGTTTAAAGCCTTGGATGTTCAGCCTTAGCTGTGTCATCCGTTTTGGAGGGAAATATGGATTCAGGAATTTTTTTTGACAGCTGTTTCCATGTCCTTATGCTAGCCTTAGGTTGGTTATTTAACCACCTCTTAGCTTGGTCTTTTACAGCAAATGGAAACAGTAATAATCTGTAGACATCCTGATCTACTTCCTTATCATGTACTGTGTCAGCAATTTATAAAAACTGTGCCAGAAACTCTGTAGGTTCTTCCTGTGGAAGACCAGATTACTGGCAACTTTGCTGCACCATGATAATGAGCTGAGGATTCAAATCAAAACTACTGACTCCGATGGAGGGTATACAGATACTGCTCCCATATGAAGCAATAGTGGGGTTAGCATATAACCCCAGAGTCCTTCTAGACTGTTCATTTCCATTTAGGTCCATGATGAAAAAAGGGAGATGTTGTGGATTGCAAATAAAATAATTTTTTTTTGAAAACCGAAATTAAAATAAAATAAAATTGGAAACTAAATTAATTAATTAAAAAGATTTGAAAAAGATGTGGGTGAGAATTTTTGAAAAAAATGAAGAGAGCGAAATTGGTTAGGAAGTTTTGAAAAAGATATGTCTTAAAATTAAAGATACTTGTAAGAAAATAAAAAAAGAAAAGATATGAAAAAGATTTGATTTTAAGATTTGAGATTAGAAAAGATAAGATAAGCTAGGTAAGAGAAGATAAGGAATTTAAATTAAAAAGTTTTGAAATTTAAATTTTAAATTTGAAAATAAATTTTGAAATTTGAAAATTGAATTTTGAATTTTCGAAAAAGTCAACAATATAAGATAAGGATTTTGAAAAAGATATTATTTTTTTGAAAAAGATTTGAATTTTGAAATTTTAAAACTAAGATAAGATAAAATAAAAATTTTAAAATAAAATCTGAATTTTTAAAAGGAAAATTCGAAAAATCAGTTAAAATAAAGGAAAAAGATATTTTTGAATTCAATGAGGAAAGAGAAAAACAATAAAAAGACACAAAACTTAAAATTTTTAGATCTAATGCTCCTTATTTTCGAAAATTTGGAGGAAAAACACCAAGGATCACCAAAGATAAAAATTTTAAGATCAAAATGCAAGAAAGACTCAAGAACACCTTGAAGATTCACAAGAACACGAAGAACAAAAAGTCAAAGACTCAAAGGACTCAAGAACATAAAAAAAGAACACCAAACTTAAAATTTTTAGAAAACCAAAAACAAATTTTCGAAATTAAATAAGAACTAACAAGAAAATACCAAACTTAAAACATGACACAAGATTTAATCAAAGAAAAATTATTTTTGAAAAAGTTTTAAAAGGAAGAAACCCAATCACCAAGAACATAAGCACAACGCTCTAGCCAATTGAGCTATAAATTGAAAGTGTTTTAATAAAGGTATTTAATATATAAAATATTTTAAAATTTTTTTGGATACTAATAATTCAAAAATGCACAAGAAAAATAAAAAAAATCACAAAACAAGGAAAACTAAAGATCAAACAAGGGAAATAAACAAGAACAACTTGAAGATTAAGAAAGAACAATGAACACAAATTCGAAATTTAAAAGAAAACAAAAACATGCAATTGACACCAAACTTAAAATATGAAACTAAACTCAAACAGAAAAACTCAATTATCAGTTTATAAAATTTTCGAAAAATTTAAAAAGAGAAAATAAGGATTTAAATAAAGAAATTTCAACCAAAAACAATAATAGAAGACTCTAGACCAAAAAGAAAAAAATTTTTCTAATCTAAGCAACAAAATAAACCGTCAGTTGTCCAAACTCGAACAAGCCCCGGCAACGGCGCCAAAAACTTGGTGCACAAAATTGTGATTCACACTTTTCACAACATCGCACAACTAACCAGCAAGTGCACTGGGTCGTCCAAGTAATACCTTACGTGAGTAAGGGTCGATCCACGGAGATTGTTGGCTTGAAGCAATCTATGGTAATCTTATAAATCTTAGTCAGGAGATTAATTATGATTATCAGTTTGAATTGCGAAAAATAAAAGAGCATGAAATAAATACTTGTTATACAGTAATGGAGAATATGTTGGAGTTTTAGAGATGCTTTGTCTTCTGAATCTTTACTTTCCCCATGTCTTCTTCTTTACGCACGCAAGGTTCCTCCTATGGCAAGTTGTGTGTTGCTGGATCACCATTGTCAATAGCTACCATCCGTCTTCTCAGTGAAAATGGTCCAGGTGTGCTGTCACCGCACGGCTAATCATCTGTCGGTTCTCACTCATGCTGGAATAGGATCCATTGATCCTTTTGCGTCTGTCACTACGCCCAACCCTTGTGAGTTTTAAGCTCGTCATAGTCATTCAATCCCTGAATCCTACTCGGAATACCACAGACAAGGTTTAGACTTTCCGGATTCTCAAGAATGCTGCTAATGGATTCTAGCTTATACCACGAAGATTCTGATTAAGGAATCCAAGAGATACTCATTCAATCGAAGGTAGAACGGAAGTGGTTATCAGGCACGTGTTCATAGATTGAGAATGGTGATGAGTATCATAGATCATCACATTCATCATATTGAAGTGCGAATGAACATCTTAGATAGAAACAAGCGTGTTTGAACAGATAACAGAAATAATTGCATTAATTCATCGAGACACAGCAATGCTCCTCACCCCCAAAAATGGAGTTTAGAGACTCATGCCATAGAGATACAATGTCAAACGTGAAAATGTCATAAGGTAAAAAATAAATCTCTAAAAGTTGTTTAAATACTAAACTAGTAACCTAGGTTTATAGAAAATGAGTAAACTATGATAGATAGTGCATAAATCCACTTCCGGGGCCCACTTGGTGTGTGCTGGGGCTGAGACTTGAGCTTTACACATGCCTAGGCTGTTTTTAGAGTTAAACGCCAGGTTGTAACCTGTTTTAGGCATTTAACTCCAATTTGTAACATGTTTCTGGCATTTAACGCCAGAATAGGGCAGAGGACTGGCGTTGAACGCTAGTTTGCATCATCTAAACTCAAGAAAAGTATGGACTATTATATATTGCTGGAAAGCCCTAGATGTCTACTTTCCAACGCAATTAAGAGCGCGCCATTGGGACTCATGTAGCTCCAGAAAATCCACTTTGAGTGCAGGGAGGTTAGAATCCAACAACATCTGCAGTTTTTTTTTAGCCTCTGAATCAGATTTTTGCTCAGGTCCCTCAATTTCAGTCAGAAATTACCTAAAATCATAAAAAAACACATCAACTCATAGTAAAGTCTAGAAATGTGATTTTTATTTAAAAACTAATAAAAATATATTAAAAACTAACTAAATCATACTAAAAACTATGTAAAAACAATGCCAAAAAGCGTATAAATTATCCGCTCATCAAGCTCTGATGACTATTCATCTTCTGAAGAAAATGAAGACATTACTGAAGAGCAAGTTGCTCAATATTTAGGAGCAATCATGAAGTTGAATGCCAAATTATTTGGTAATGAGACTTGGGAGGATGAACCCCCATTGTTCATCAAGGAACTAAATGCCTTGGTTCAGCAAACTCTACCTCAAAAGAAACAGGATCCTGGTAAATTCCTAATTCCCTGTAACATAGGCACCATAACCTTTAAGAAGGCTCTGTGTGACCTGGGGTCAGGAATAAACTTAATGCCACTCTCTGTAATGGAGAAACTTGGGATCTTTGAGGTGCAAGCTACCAGAATCTCTTTAGAGATGGCAGACAACTCAAGAAAACAGGCTTATGGACAAGTAGAGGACGTGTTAGTAAAGGTTGAAGGCCTTTACCTGCCTGCTGATTTCATAATCCTAGACACTGGGAAGGATGAGGATGAATCCATCATCCTTGGAAGACCCTTCCTAGACACAGCAAGAGCTGTGATTGATGTGGACAGAGGAGAATTGGTCCTTCAACTGAATAAGGACAACCTTGTGTTTAAAACTCAAGGATCTCCTTCTGTAACCATGGAGAGTAAGCATAAAAGCTTCTCTCACTGCAGAGTTAACCAAAGCTCCCACAGTCAAACTTTAAGTTTGGTGTTGGGAGGCCACAACCAAACTCTAAGTTTGGTGTTGAACCCCCACATTCAAACTCTAAGTTTGGTGTTGGGAGGTTCCAACAATGGTCTGAACATCTGTGAGGCTTCATGAGAGCTCACTGTCAAGCTATTGACATTAAAGAAGCGCTTGTTGGGAGGCAACCCAATGTTATTTAATTATATCTATTTATTTTCTATTGTTATTTTATGTTTTTTTTAGGTTGATGATCATGTGGAGTCACAAAAACTACTGAAAAATCAAAAACAGAATGAAAAACAGCTTTAAAAATAGCTCACCCTAGAGGAAGAACTTACTGGCATTTAAACGCCAATAAGAAGCATCAAACTGGCGTTTAACGCCAGAAAGAAGCATCAAGCTGGCATTAAACGCTAGAAACAAGCACCAGACTGGCGTTTAACGCCAGAACAGAGCATGGAAGTGGCATTAAACGCCAGAAACAATCAATATTTGGGCATTTAATGCCAAAAACAAGTAGCAAGCTGGCGTTTAACGCTAGACATGCATGCTAAGGGCGTTTTACACGCCCAATTGGAGCAGGGATGTTAAGTCCTTGACCCCACAGGATCCCCATATTTTCTTCTCTCCTCTTCACACCTTTTCATAACTCTCTTCCACAAATACCCCTCACCAATCACCTCAATCACTTTTCTCCATCACCTTTTCACCACTCACATCCATCCTCTCTTCCCCAAAAACTCCACCTACCTCCAAAATTTAAACTCTTTTCCCTCCCAAACCCAACCCTAATGGCCGAACCCTAAACCTCCCCCCACTACTATATAAACCCCTCATCCCCTCTTCTTTTTCACACAACACAACCCTTTCTTCTCCTCCTTGGCCGAATACACCTTCTCCCTCCATCTCCTCCATTTTCTTCCTCTTTCACTTCTTTCTTTCTTCTTTTGCTCGGGGACGAGCAAACATTTTAAGTTTGGTGTGGTAAAAGCATAGCTTTTTATTTTTTCATAACCATTAATGGCACCTAAGGCCAGAGAAACCTCAAGAAAGAGGAAAGGGAAGGCAATTGCTTCCACCTTTGAGTCATGAGAGATGGAGAGATTCATCTCAAAGGTCCATCAAGACCACTTCTATGAAGTTGTGGCCAAGAAGAAAGTGATCCCTGAGGTTCCTTTCAAGCTCAAAAAGAATGAGTATCCGGAGATCCGACATTAGATCCGAAGAAGAGGTTGGAAAGTTCTCACCAACCCTATTCAACAAGTCGGGATCTTAATGGTTCAAGAGTTCTATGCAAACGTATGGATCACTAGGAACCATGATCAAAGTGTGAACCCGAATCCAAAGCATTGGCTTACCATGGTTCGGGGGAAATACTTAGATTTCAGTCTGGAAAATGTAAGGCTGGCGTTCAACTTGCCAATGATGGAAGAAAACGCATGCCCCTACACTAGAAGGGTCAACTTTGATCAAGGGTTGGACCAAGTCCTCATGGACATATGTGTGGAAGGAGCTCAATGGAAAGTTGACTCAAGAGGCAAGCCGGTTCAATTGAGAAGACTGGACTTTAAGCCTGTAGCTAGAGGATGGTTGGAGTTTATTCAACGCTCAATCATTCCTACAAGCAACCGGTTTGAAGTTACTATAGACCGGGCCATCATGATCCATAGTATCATGATTAGGGAGGAAGTGGAAGTTCATGAGATTATACCTCAAGAACTCTACAAGGTGGCTGACATGTCCTCCACTTTGGCAAGGTTAGCCTTTCCTCACCTTATTTGTCACCTCTGTAATTTGGCTGGAATTGACATAGAGGGAGACATCCTCATTGAAGAGGACAAGCCCATCACTAAGAAGAGGATGGAGTAAACAAGAGATCATGGACCTCAACAAGAGCATGAGGAAATTCCTCACTATGAAATCCCTGAGATACCTCAAGGGATGCACTTCCCTCCACAAAACTATTGGGAGTAAATCAACACTTTCCTAGAAAAATTAAGCTCCAGCATGGGACAACTAAGGATGGAGCACCAAGAGTACTCTATCATCCTCCATGAGATTAGAGAAGATCAAAGAGCTATGAGGGAGGAGCAACAAAGACAAAGAAGAGACATAGAGGAGCTCAAGAGCACCATTGGTTCTTCAAGAAGAGGAAGACGCCACCCTCACTAAGGCGGACCCGTTTCTTAATCTCCTTGTTCTTATTTTCCTGTTTTTTGTTTACTATGCTTTATGTTTATGTTTGTGTCTTATTGCATGATCATTAGTATTTAAGTGTCTATGCCTTAAAGTTATGAATATCCTATGAATCCATCACCTCTCTTAAATGAAAAATGTTTTAATTACAAAAGAACAAGAAGTACATGGTTTCAAATTCATCCCTGAAATTAGTTTAATCATTTTGATGTGGTGATAATACTTTTTGTTTTCTAAATGAATGCTTGAACAGTGCATATGTCTTTTGATATTGTGGTTTATGAATGTTAAATATGTTGGCTCTTGAAGAATAAGAAAAAATGAGAAATGTTATTTGATGAATTAAAAAATCATAAAAATTGATTCTTGAAGCAAGAAAAAGCAGTGAATACAAAAGGTTGAAAAAAAAAGAGAAAAGAAAAAATGGCAAAAAAAAGAAGAAGAAGAAGCAAGCAGAAAAGGCCAAAAGCTCTTTAAACCAAAAGGCAAGAGCAAAAAGCCAATAGCCCTTAAAACCAAAAGGCAAGGGAAAAAAGGATCAAAGGCTTTGATCATCAATGGATAGGAGGGCCTAAAGGAATAAAATCCTGGCCTAAGCGGCTAAACCAAGCTGTCCCTAACCATGTGCTTGTGGCGTGAAGGTGTCAAGTGAAAACTTGAGACTGAGCGGTTAAAGTCGAGGTGCAAAGCAAAAAGAAGAGTGTGCTTAAGAACCCTGGACACCTCTAATTGGGGACTTTAGCAAAGCTGAGTCACAATCTGAAAAGGTTCACCCAGTTATGTGTCTGTGGCATTTATGTATCCGGTGGTAATACTGGAAAACAAAGTGCTTAGGGCCCCGGCCAAGACTCATAAAGTAGCTATATGTGTTCAAGAATCAACATACTGAACTAGGAAAATCAATAACACTATCTGAATTCTAAGTTCCTATAGATGCCAATCATTCTGAACTTCAATGGATAAAGTGAGATACCAAAACTATTCAAGAGGCAAAAAGCTACTAGTCCCGCTCATCTAATTGGAGCTAAGTTTCATTGATATTTTGGGATTTATAGTATATTCTCTTCTTTTTATCCTATTTGATTTTCAGTTGCTTTGGGACAAGCAACAATTTAAGTTTGGTGTTGTGATGAGCGGATAATTTATATGCTTTTTGGCGTCATCTGGAGTTTTCCTTGTCACGCGTTCGCTTCGGTCATGCGTACGCGTCATCTGTGTTCTACTCATGGCGGACGTCCGCGTCAGTCACGCGTTCGCGTCGCTGCCTTTTCGCGCTGGGCATGCGACCGCGTCATCCATGCGTTCGCGTCGATGCCAGTTTCTTCAAAAACTCCATTTTGTGCTTTCCTTCCATTTTTGTATGTTTCCTTTCCATCCTTTAAGTCATTCCTGCCTTAGAAGATCTGAAACTACTCAACACACAAATCACGACATCGAATGGTAATAAAGGGTAATTGAAATAATTATTTTTAAGCATAGGAAACATGTTTTTCACATATATTACATAATAAGGAATGGAAAGTAAAACCATGCAATTTACATGAATAAGTGGGTGATGGGTTGAATAAATCACTTAAATTGAGCACAATATATATCATAAAATATGGGTTTATCAATAGGCTAGAATTATTGGCGGCCATTCTTGAGATCCAGAAAGTCTAAACCTTTCTGTGGTATTCCGAGTAGGATCTGGGAAGGGATGGCTATGACGAGCTTCAAACTCGCAACTGCTAGGCGTAGTGAAAGACGCAAAAGGATTACTGAATCCTATTCCAGTATGATCGAGAACCGACAGATGATTAGCCGTGCGGTGACAGCATATTTTGGACCATTTTCACTGAGAGGACGGGATGTAGCCATTCACAAAGGTGATGCCCAACATAAGCTTGCCATGGAAAGGAGTAGGAATGATTGGATGAAGACAGCAGGAAAGTAGAGGTTCAGGAGGAACAAAAGCATCTCTATACGCTTATCTGAAACTCTCACCAATGAATTACATAAGTATCTCTATCCTATTTTATATTTTAATTATATTTTAATTATTAATTCACCATAACCATTTGAATCCGCCTGACTGAGATTTACAAGGTGACCATAGCTTGCTTCAAGCTGACAATCTCCGTGGGATCGACCCTTACTCACGTAAGGTTTATTACTTGGACGACCCAGTGCACTTGCTGGTTAGCTGTGTGAAGTTGTGACAAAGAACTAAAATTATGAACGTGCGTATTAAGTTTTTGACGCCGTTACCAAGGAATGATCCGTCACGATTTCTGCGCACCAAGGGGATTAAACATAGCAAATTTAAGGCCAAAGAAGCATGTTTTCAATCATAGCACAAAATTAGGAAGGAAAATGTAAAACATGCGAATTATATGAATAAGTGTGAGTTTAGTGGATAAAATTCACTCAATTAAGTATAAAATATACCACGAAATAGTGGTGCATAAAATCTCCCCACACTTAAACATTAGCATGTCCTCATGCTAAGCTCAGGAGAAGCTATAAAGGAGTGAAGAGGAATGGTAAAACTTATGAAATGAAACCTATCTATATGAATGCAACTAAATGCAAAAATACTTCTACCTACTTGGTTAAAAGTAAAAAAATTCTCCAAGACAAACATAAATCAGATTCCACTAATTCCAATCACACAATAAGAGACAAGTAATCTTGTAAGAAGATAGCTTATGACAGCCGGGAACACAAAATCAAGCATTGAACCCTCACTAGAAGTGTATATGCACTCTAATTACTCAAGTGTCTAGGGTTAATTCACTCTACTCTTCTCTAGTCATGCTTTCTAAAACTTTGTTCTTCATCTAACCAATCAACAAATATTTAGTATACCAATGCAAACATCATGAGGTCTTTTCAAGGTTGTAATGGGGCTAAGGTAAGGGTGAGGATATATGTATGGCCAAGTGAGCTATAATATGAATCTTTGACTAACCTAAGCTCTCACCTAACACACACACATACACACTCTATGTAATTCTAAATTCATGCCTAGCTACCCAAAATTCCCACTTTTGTATATTTCACATACTTATATACCAAATTTTCTTTAATTTCACCACATATGCATTGATCTTTTATTAAACTTAGCATTGGGATAATTTTGTCCCCTTATTTATTTATTTATTTATATCGTAATATTATTTTTTTATTATTTTTTTTTTGGAAACTTGAAAGTAAATATAATATATCAATGCATATGATTTTTCTGGTCTCATATGAGTAGGTACCCAAATTCCCAATATTCAAATAAAGTAGAAATATAACACCTTTTCGTTAACCCAGGTTCCCACAATTCCCCACACTTAATTGATACTCAATCTCTATCTTAAGCTAACCAAAAATTCAATTGGGGTAATTAATTATTTTTCCACTTAAGGCTAGTGATGTGGTAACATACAGAACAAATGGGGACTAAAAGGCTTAAAGTGGCAAACAAAGATAATTGAAATGGTAGGCTGTTTGGGATAAGTGAGCTACTAACAAATGATGGCCTCAATCATATGTATGCATGCAAATACACTAAACAATGGACATATAGAATGGAACAAACCATATATTGCAATCATAGAGAAGAAAACACACAAGCATAAAAATTCATGGTTAAATAATGTAACCATATAATTAAGCTCAAAATCTCACAGGTTGTGTGTTCTTAGCTATAAACTATGTTCCAAATTACAATCTTCAAACAAGTTTAACACAAAATTTTTCAATTTAAATTAGTGAAATACTATAAAAAGGGTATTGAAAAAGAACTTATCACTCCAACCAAGTAGTGATAGAAGAACATGCACAAAATCAAGCAAACATGCAAATGCAACAACTAATTTAACAAGGAAAATTAAACATTGGTGTTGAAATAGGAAATAACTAACCCCCGAAAGTCGGTATCGACCTCCCCACACTTAAAGATTGCACCGTCCTCGGTGTATGCTGAGATGTGCAAGTGGACGGACTGCTACACTGATGCTTTTTTCCAAAGATTGTGCAGATGGACTTGTCTGTTGCCCCATGTAAAAGTCTTCCATTTTCCTTCCTGGTGGCCATCCTGAAAGAAGAGAAAAGGGAAGAAAAGTAACCCAAAAACAAAGACAAGGAAACAAATAAAATATGGGTAGGTTAATGTCAAATAACGAAAGTCTCAATAACATGGTAGCTACAACATGTACGTGAGAAAACAGTAGAAGCAAATGGCATATCAATAGTGCAAAAATTACAACAATGGGGAAGAGATAGTAGGTAATGAAAGATAGTATAAGTGCATATCAATGCAAATGGAATATAAGTGTCATAAAAATTAGCATTGACTTATAATTAATAATACCCAACAATTTAAAACAAGTCATGAGGAACCAGAATAATGCAAGAGATATTCAATAGTTGAGCAAGAAAATTCAACACCGAAGAGAAAGTATCAAATTTAGAAAAGAAAATAAAAATATACACAAAATTAAAATGCAATGAGTGAAAAGTATGCAAATGTAATAAGGAAAATAGAATGAAAGAGAATAAGGATGAGAAGTTAAAGAAATGAAAAAGAAGAAAGTAAGAAAAGAAGAAGAAAGAAGGAGAAAGGAGAGAAGAAAGGAGAAGGGAATGAAAAATAGGGCACGACGCGTGCGCGCACATCACGCATACGCGTGAAAGCTGAAATGGTCATACGATGCGTAAGCGTCTCCCACGCGTCCGCATGAGTGCCTGAAGAAGAAAAGTGACGTGCGAGCGTCGATCACGCGTACGCGTGACAGCTCGCGCGATTCCAGCACAGTGGCAGCCCAACTTTCTGTTTAGCCCAACTTGACGCTGATTTTATATAACCAAAATAAAAGCCTTGACCGGGGGAAGATTAATTGGAAGTTCTATCCTTGTTGAATCTTCCCAAGCGTAATAGCAAGAGGTTGTTGTTTTCACTCAGTTAACCCTTACCGAATAAAGGAAAGTCAAGTGATTGAGCTAACTCTTACTCACAAGTCCTAATCCTCTCCTATGGAAGGATTAGCGTTAGTCAATAGAGAGTTAGCCAAAAACATCTAATTGAAATTGACACCTGAGTATTCCAACTCAAGGGTCTCCTTTTAATCAACCTCCAAGTCAAGTTGGGAGTCTACTTCATTGACACGGATACTACTTTCACAGATATATAAAGGGAATAAGAGGAAGACATGATAAATTTAATAGAATAATAACTGAAAAGTAATTAAAGGTAAAAGTAGTTCTTTGCATTAATAAATCCCAAAATCATAAACATCAATAGGTAATCAAAAGAGTAAAGGAATAAGAAAACAAACTAGAATAATGGCAACTTCAACGGAGGTAGTGACTCTTCTCAATATCCAAATAAAAAGCATCAAAAAGCATAAAAACTAAAAATCTATGAATGTGAAGAACCCTAGAGGAAGTAGTGATTTTTCTCTAAGATTCAAAGCTAAAAACTAAAAACTATGCCAATGAGAATGTATGTTGAGTCTCTGCTTGTCCCCTCGCTCTAGTCTGTGTTTCTGGGCTGAAAACTGGGTCCAAACTCAGCCCAAAATCGCCCGCAGCATTTTCTGCGATTTCTGCACGTTGCGCACGTCACGCGTACGCGTCAGTCACGCGTGCACGTCGCTCATGAACTGATTATTGATGGTTTAGAATTCACAAATGAATTCTCGTTGCAAGTGTCGTTTCTAAACCAACAATAATCCTTTCATACAAAAATTGTTTGTCACAAGTACAAACCCCTAAAATCTATAAATCGAAGTATTGGAACCTCGGGTCGTTCTCCCTAGGAATTGCAATAAAGTGTTTTATTATTTGTTATGAGTTATGTTTGGGGTTTTGATAAGAGACATGAAAGATAAATGGCAAGGAAGTAAAATAATAGCTAAAAAGGTCTTGGCAAGGGTTGGTGGTCAAGGATCTCTATCCTTATCACTAACCACAACATGAGAATTGGCAAGGATCAATCCCACTAAGTCATCCTCTAACTAGTAATAAAGGAAAGTCAAGTGAGCTATATCAATCCAAGTCCAAAAGTCCTAGTTCTCCACCAATTCAATTAGTGAGATCTAGAGTTAATGGCTCCCAATCATCAATCACTTGGACATTAGTAACTCAAGAGTTCCTAAGTTACCTTCCCAAGCCAAGAGCATAAAATTCTACTCTAACATCCTTCCAAGCATTTCATCAAACACTTGGAAGGTATAAAAGGAAAGCATAGTAAAATTGCAAGGAAAGTAAATCTACACTACTCAATTGCAAGGAATTAAACATCAACAATTCAAATGAACAATAAAGGAACATGAATCATAAATTGCATTAAAGGAAAATAGAAGAACAAAAATGCATCAACATAAAAGTAGAGAATTACATGAATTAAAAGCAAAACTAGAGAGAAGAAAGGTAGAAGAAGAAGAATTACAAAGAGAAAAGTAAATCAAAGCATGAAATTAAACTAGATCTAAGAGATTCTAATCTAGATCTAACCTAATCCTAATCCTAGAGAGAAGAGAGAGCTTCTCTCTCTAAAACTAACTTTCCCTCCAAATATTAAACTAAAACTACACTAGTGTCTAAAAGTGTCTCATCCCTCTTCAATCATTGGGTTAAATAGTATCAGAAATGAGCTGAATTGGGCCTACAAGGCTTCTAAAATCGTTGACCACGAGTTGCATTAAGTGAATCATGTGCAACCATCGGCGCGTACGCGTACAGTGCATGTGCACACCCATAAACGTGACACAACTATGGAAAATATTATATCATTTTGAAGCCCTAGATTTTAGCTTTCCAACGCAACTAGAACCGCATCATTTGGACCTTTGTAGCTCAAGTTATGGTCGATTAAGTGCGAAGAGGTCGGCTTGACAGCTTTTGCGATTCCTTCATTTCTTCATGAGTTCTCCATTTTCTACACGCTTTTTCTTCATTCCCTCAATCCAATCTTTACCTCCTAAACCTAAAATCACTTAACAAACATATCAAGGCATCTAATGGAATCAAGGTGACTTAGATTTAGCTATTTTAAGACCTAAAAAGCATGTGTTCACTCTTAAGCACAATTAAAGGAGAATTTACAAAACCATGCCATTTCATTGAATAAATATAGGTAAAAGGTCATAAAATCTCCTAAATTAAGCACAAGATAAACCATACAAATGGGGCTTATCAGTCGATGGTCATCTTCGCGTGTCACGCGTATGCGTCAGGTACACGCACGCATCACCGTGCAAACTCCAATTCACGCGAACGCGTGAGCCATGCGCGCGCGTCGCTTCTCACTGGTTATCTCCTTTATTTCTTGTGCTCCTTCCATTTTTGCATGTTTCCTTTCCATCCTCTAAGCTATTCCTACCCTATAAAGCCTAAAAACACTTAACGCACAGATCACGGTATCGAATGGTATTAAAGGATAATAAAATTTGATAGTTTAAAGGCCCAGGAAACATGATTTCAATTATATCATAGAATTAGGAAGGATTTGAAAAACCATGCAAATTATATGAATAAGTGAGCAGAGAGTTGATAAAAACCACTCAAATTAGCACAAGATAAACCATAAAATAGTGGTTTATCACACATACACACCACAAGCATATGTCTAGGAAAACAACTCTTTGAGCTTTTAATCATATTTGACCTTCCTAGCCATTGGTGCTCAGAGCCTTGGACCTTGCTTTTCTTTTTGCTGTTTTTTTTTTGCTTCAAGGATTAAGTTTTTGTTTAATTCAGAGAATTCATAATAGTTCTCTAAATTTCTGTTCCTTATACATCAACATCCTTTGATTCAAATTCAAATATGCACTGTTCATATCATTCATTCAGAATCACAAATAATACCACCACATTTAAGTAAATAAGACTACTCTTAAATATAACTCAATTTCTCATGCAATACATCATTTTTTTTCTTTTGAATTCAAGCTCAGTGAGCAATACATGAGACAATTTTTTTAACTAAAAGCAAATAACTGAATGAAACTAAATCTAAGAACTGAAAGTACTAAAGATCATGCAGACACTCAAAGCAACAGAAAATAGAAGACAACAAAATAAGAATGGAAGGGGAAATAGAATGAAAAGAACTCAACCACCTCAGTTATGCTAGTGGCCATCTCATTCCTCAGGTTGTGCTCCTCCATGAAGATGATTTGTCTCCCTTTGGTGCCATTAAAATAAACAGCAAAGCCACAAGCGAAGCGGCAACACCAAACTTAAAAGTTTACTTGTCCTCAAGCAAAGAAAAATTGTTCCTGTTTTACACCCTCTGCATGATCAAAGCACACTTAAAAAGAAGGAAAACTATAAGAAATTAAAAAAAACTAAATAAATTAAAAATAAACAAAAAATCTAAGGACGCGGAATATTGGGTTGCCTCCCAACAAGCGCTTCTTTAATGTCACTAGCTTGACACTTGATTGTTGAATTTTCTTCCTCTTCTTCCAATTGGTTAAAAGAAAGGTCTCCAAGAGGGGAGAGGTGAAAATTAGTACCCCCTGATATAAATTCCTCCTAACAAGCTTTCTTTTATTGTGATTAGCTTGATTTACCTTGCTTGTTGGTGTAGAGGTTGGATTGTTTTTTCTGACCTTCTCTTTTTCATGGATATTTTCTTCTGTTTCTTGGTCACAATCCTCTTTTCAGTGCTTTCCTTAGTTCCCATCACTTCTTTGATTTCAAAATTTGGGTGTTGTGTGATGGTTAGAGTGAACCCTTCATCAAGAACTTCTTGAATTGGTGGTTCAATAAACTCACCATCTATGCCACTCTCTGCTTCATTGGAGTGTAGATTCCCATAATTGTTTTCATCCCTTACAACCTCCTTTGTTTGTGCATTTTCCTTCTTTGTTGGTGCATCTTCCTTCTTATTTTGCATCTTTCTCTTCTTCCATGTGTGAGGGTGGAAAGTTCTCTAATTTATTGGAGTATGAACTCCTTTGATTGATTTCCTCACTTTCTTCCATAAGATCTTGCATTATATCTCTTGGGAAGGAGTTTTCTTGTTCCTCTTTCTGGGGCTTGATAATCGACTGCACATATTTCTCTACATTTTTGACACTCGTCCTTATATCATACATGAATTCTTTCATGACAAGCTCAAGAGCTGATGGTTCTTGATATGAATAAGGAGATGGTGGCTCTTGATATGAATAAGAAGGAGATGATGATTCTTGATAAGAGTAAAAAGAGGATGGTTCTTGGTATGAATAGGGAGATGATGACTCTTGATATGGGTAGAAAGATGATGGTTCTTGATATGGATAGAGAGGTGGTGGTTCTTGGTATGAATATGGAGATGGTGGTTCTTGATAGTTGGAACATGGAGCACTGAAGTTTCTTTGGTTTTGACTTTGCCAACCAAAATTCGGGTAGTTTCTCCATCCACAATAATAAGAATCACTCCTTGGGTGTGAGTAATAACCCATTTGATCTCTCTCCATTATTTTTCCTTAGCACAAAGCACCAAACAGAATTAAACGCACCATGTGGTAAACAGGCAAGTAAAGAAGAAAGAACATAAAGGAAAATAAAAAAATATAAAAGAAAAAAATAAAATAAAAATAAAATAAAGAAAATAGACTGAATAATTAAGAAAATAAAATAACTAATAAGCAAAAAGGAGTATAAAATTTAAACTCAATAAATAAAATAACTATGAAGAATAAAACAACTAAGGGGGCACCAAACTTAATCTCCGAAATTAAGAGAAAAAAAATTAAATAAAATAAATCAAAATATTTTTTTTATTTTTTTTTTGAAAATTTAAAGAAATATGTTAAATGAAATTAAAGCAAAAATGCCTAATCAAAGAAACCAAACAACCAGTAGTTGTCAATCACAGTCGATCCTCGGTAACGGCGCTAAAAACTTGGTGCGGATTTTACAACCACAAACTAACCGGCAAGTGCACCGAATCGTACCGAGTAATATCTCAGGTGAGTGAGGGTCGATCCCATGAGGATTGATGGACTAAGAAACAATAATTCAATGATTTACTTAGTTAGACTAGCAGAAAAGACTGTTTTGGGTCTCAACTGCATCAAACAGTAAATTCAGAGAATAAAAAAACAAGCAGTAAATTGAAGTGAAATATATATGGAGAAAACAGTTAAGACTTCAGAGATATCTATCTTCCGGATTGACTTTTCTTACTAACTATTTTAATCATACAAGATTTAATTCATGGCAAATTGTATGTGACTAAACCCTAATTCCTTAGACCTTTTTAGTCTCCTCTAAAATTCATCAACCGCCAATTCATTTGTCACTTAATTCCAATTAGAGGGTGAAGTTCATTCTAGTTTATATGCCACGAAAATCCTAATTACCCAAATATAAGAGGATTATATGTCACGTAACCCGTTAAGTCCAAATAATTAGAAATTTAGGAGAAATTGTTTTCAAGCTGTTGTTCAAGTAAAGAGCTTTTCCAAGTTATACAAGAACGCAATTAGAACAAGGGTTATACTTCCGTTCTACCCAAATTCATATTATAAAGAACGAAAACAATTCTTGAATTATAAATCAGTACATGAATTAAAATAGAAAAATAATAGTATCAATCCATACAATAGACAGAGTTCCTAACCTTAACAGTGGAGGTTTAGTTGCTCATGGTTCAGAGAAAAAAACTAGGATTCTCCAAAATTGTAAAGTGTAGAATGAGGTAGAAGAAAAGAGATTCTATTCTAATCCTAATTAATGTAAAATATATTTCTTAAAACTAAAATGATATATTTTCTTAATTATAAATAAATAAAATTTAAATCAAAATTAAAGGAATGATTTGCGCGAGCCCTTTAGATGAGGTTGGAGACCACCGGTTGCATTAAGGTCCACACTGAACTTGGAAATTCCCAAGTTCAGCGTGGAGAAGGCAGTGGTTGTTCTTTTGTTTTCCTTGAATCCACGCTGAACTTGGAATTCCAAGTTCAGCATGGAGTGTGGTGCGTATCTAACCTTTTGGAGCGTTGAGTTGACGCTGAACTTGAGAAAGCTCAAGTTCACCGTGAAGAAGGCCGTACAAAATGGAAGAAAAGGGTATACTATTATATATCGTTGGAAATCTCCGAAAGTTAGCTTTCTAATGCCGCTAAAATCATGACAATTGGACCTCTGTAGCTCAAGTTATTTTTGTTTGAGTGAAAGGCGGTCGGGGTTGACAGCATCATTCGCTTTCTTCCTTTTCTGCTACAAAACTCTGTCAAATCTATCCAAATGCTACCTGAAATAAACCAAATTGCAAACAACTCAAAGTAGCCTTTATAGTGGCTTAAAAATACTTAAATCTTGAATAAACTTAACAATTTGAATGCAAATTCACTAGAAAAAGATAGAGAAGATGCTCACGTAACAGTGAATCTCCAAGCTGGCTCCAGAAACTTACGACGGTGAGTGGTGATGAACGAGTTTTGCTCGACGGTTTAAATTTTCTTCTTATAGAAAGAATTACTTCGTTGTAAGCATAGATCCAAACCAACAAACAATTCCCACATAAAAAATTTGAGTTGTCACAAGTACAAACTCCAATGAATTTATAACCGAAGTATTTAGACTCCGGGTCGTCTCACAAGGAATTGCAATGAAGTGGTCAATCATTGGCTATGAAGGGGACAACGGGTTTGATGCGGAAAATAAATGACAAGAAAAGTAAATCATGCAAGTATTCAAAGAAGACAAGTAAATAAAAGAAAGCAATTAATAAAGAGAGACATTCATGGCAAAGATTGAGATCGTATGCTTTCTATCCTAGTCATGCAATGATTAATTCATCTTATTTAGTCAACTCCAACAAATAGGGAGAAAGTCAAACAAGATTAATCAATCATACCATAATAATAACAAGAATTTATCTCATTACGTCATCTCCAACGTTGGAAGAAGGTATCATATTATCTTCCATGAGAGAAAGTCTAACAAGACTAGCTAATCTCAATCCAAAAGTCCTAATCAACTCACTAATTAAATTAGCAAAATATTAGCATCAATGGAAACAATATTAGCTAACAACTCTAGATCACCAACATGAGTTGGGTTTTCATGACTCAAGATTGCCCAATTACTCTTTCCAAGCCAAGAATGCTCAAAATCTACTCTAAAGTCCAACCAAGCATTTTGTAAAACACTTAGCGGGTACAAAGGGAAAGCATAATAAAAGAGCAAGAATAGTAAAATCTACCAACTATAAATTGTAAGAAAATTAAATCAACAACTCAATTCATCAATAAAAAGAACATCAAACATTAATTTGCATTAAAAGAAAATGAAAATTCAACAAGGGTTCATCAACATAAAGTAACAAAATATAGGAAATGACAAGTAAAACTAGAAGAGTAGAGATGTAACAACAAGAAATTAAAAGGAGAAACTAAATCAAAACAAGAATTAAAACTTGGATCCAAGAAGAATTAACTAAAACTACCCTAAAATCTAGAGAGAGGAGAGAGCCTCTCTCTCTAGAATTCTAAACTAAAACATGGTGAAAACTAAACTATGACTACTTTGTTCATTCTCCCTTCAATCCTTGGGTTCAATAGCATCAGAAATGGGTTGGATTGGGCCCAAAATGAGCTACAAAATCGCTGGGAGCGATTTCTCTTAAGTGGACCCACGTGCTCCATCGGCGTGCACGCGTACATGGCGCACGCACGCCCCTATGCATGAAGTAACATATGACAAATTTTATATCATTTCGAAGCCCCGGATGTTAGATTTCCAACGCAACTGAAACCGCCTCATTTGAACCTCTGTAGCTCAGGTTATGATCGTTTGAGTGCGAAGAGGTCAGGCTTGACAGCTTTACGGTTCCTTCATTTCTTCATGAGTTCTCCCACTTTGCATGCTTTTCTCCTCCCTTCTTCCATCCAATACTTGCCTTATGAACCTGAAATTACTCAACAAATATATCAAGGCATCGAATGGAATTAAAGTGAATTAAAATCACCAATTTTAGGGGCTAAAAAGCATGTTTTCACATTTAAGCACAAATCAAGGGAAAGTTGCAAAACCATTCTATTTCATTGAATAAATGTGAGAAAAGTTGATAAAATCCCCTAAATTAATCACAAGATAAACCACGAAATCGGGCTTTATCAAATCTCCCCACACTTAAACTAAGCATGTCCTCATGCTAAGAATAAAGAAGGACAAGAAAAGGGTATGAACATTTATTCAATGCAAATAAACTATATAAACCTATCTACATGCATGCAACTAAATGCAAAATGATTCTACCTACTTGGTTAAAAGTAAATCAATCTCCAAGAACATATATAAGCAAGTAGGGCAAAGGTCATATGACGACTCACAAACTCTACCAATTCAAATATCATAATGAAGTTCAAATAGACTTGCAAGAAGAACGCTCATGAAAGCCGGAAACAAGGAATTGAGCATCGAACCCTCACCGGAAGTGTATCTGCTCTAGTCGCTCTAGTGTATAGGGTCGATCACTCAATTCTCTTCTATTCATGCTTTCTATGATTTTTTTTCATCTAACAATCAACAATTATTCAATGCATGCATACATTCATCATGAGGACTTATTCATAGGTTGTAATGGGGCTAGGGTCAAGGTATGGATGCATATGGTCAAGTGAGCTTGAAATTTGCATCTTTGATTAACCTAAGCTCTCACCTAACACATATAACAACCTATACAATTCTAATACAAAACCTAGCTACCCATGATTCCCATTTTTTTCTCTTCACATACTCATGCATTCTTTTTAATTCACATTCCATATGCATTGATTTTTATTGAACTTTACTTTGGGGCATTTTTGTCCCCTTTTTATTGCTTTCTTTTTCTATATTTTTGTTTCTTTTATTTTTTTTTTGTATATATATATGTTTTTTTTTTATCATTTTCTTTTTTTTTTCTAAAGTATATACAAACGTATCAATGCATATGGTTTTACATATAGTGCATGAATATGTACCCAATTCCCAATATTTTCAACAAAAATAAAAATTACACTTTTACCTCAACCAATGTCCCAAATTTCCCATACCCAAATGATACACACCCTCACTAGCCTAAGCTAATCAAAGATCCAAATTAAGGACATTTATTATTTTTCGCTTATGGGTAGTGATGTGCTAACATTAAGAACAAAAGGGATTAAATAGGCTCAAAGTTGGCTAACAATGGTTGATGAAGGGTAGGCTATTTGGGTAAGTGAGCTAAATAAAATGATGGCCTCAATCATATAAATGCATGTATACATGGAATAATGGACATAAAGAATCAAACAAATCAAAGATTACAATCATAGAAAGAGAATAATGCACACAAGAATGGAAATAAGTGGTTATAAGATGTAACCACGCCATTGGGCTCAAAACTCACACGCTTGTGTTCTTAGCTCAAAAACCATGTTCCAAAATAAATTCTTCAAGCAAGTTCAACACAAATTTTTTTTTTCAAATTGGTAGGGTGCCCTAAAAACAATTTTTCTTGGAAAAGAAGTCGTCACTCTAACCAAGTAGTACTAACATAAAAAGGAAGTGGTAAAAATATATACAAATTCTAACTAACATGCAATCTATCATGCAATGCAACAACTAATCTAACAAAGACAAAAATTAAAAATTGGTGTTGAAAAAGGAAGTTGTTACCCATGGAGGTCGGTCGGACGACCTCCCTACACTTAGAAATTTGCACCGTCTTCAGTGCATGCAAAGAAGAGCAAGGTGGATGGGTTGCTACAATTGATGAGCTCCTTCAAAGGGTTGTGCGGATGAACTTGTTTGTTGCCCCATTTTGAAGCTTTCTCATTCCTTTCCTTCTTGGTGGCCAACCTAAAAAGAAAGAAAAAGAAAGAAAATTATGCCTACAACAAAGATATGAAAGCAATTAGAACATAGGCCGGGGCTAATGCCAAATAAGAGTAAGGTTTCCCCTACATGTTAGCTACGCATGTAAGTGAAAACACAATATAGGCTAAGGCATATTAACTAACACTTGATGCAAGAGAGAAGTCAAAGCATGAAGAGCACTCAAAGGCATCAAGTTCAAATAGAAAAAGTGGGTCATGAAAGACATGCAAGTTCATATCAATGCACAAAGGGTACAAGGATCATACAAGATTAAGCATTGATTTAAAAGTTTCATCACCCAACAATATCAAACAAGTTAAGAAGTACCAAGATTAACCAAGAAATTCTCAACAATTGAGTAAAACCATTCAACACCATTATTAAAACAACGAACTTAGAAAAGAAAACATGAACAAGCTATAAAAATAAAATCAAAATGCAATGAATGATAATATGCAAATGCAACATAATAAAGAATATGAAAATAAGAAAAATAAAAAGTGGAATTTTTGAAAAGAAAAGAAGAAGGGAAAGAAAGTAAGAAAGGAAGAAAGAAAAAGAAAGAAGAAGGAAGAAAGAAAATAGGGGAGAAACAAGGCGCGGAAGGCGACGCGTACGCGTCACGCATGCGTGCGCGCGGGTGGGCAGACGGGACAAGTAACGCGTACGCGCATAGCACGCATACGCGTGGATGCGAAGATGGTGACCGACGCGGACACGTCATGTACGCTTGCGCGTGGGTCGCGGCATAGAATAGGCATAACTTTGGCACAACTCTCTGGTTTTTGTACCAGGAGTGTAATATGCGCCACCGGCGCGCGCGCATAGCACGCTTGCGTGCGGATGCTCATTTTTTCCTTTTTTTTTTCAAAAACAGGGCACTCTCCTAATCTACAAGCATTCTAAAACAATCAAAAATCAATTTTAACAAAAAATCTTTTTGTTTATTTTTTTTTGAAAAAATTTCAAACACACTAAAAACAAAACTTATACTACAAGCAAAATGCAATTCAAAAATAACTATTCTAATCAAAGCATGAATCTAATAAGCAATCAATCAAAGCAAGACATGCAAAAGTATTAAAGGAAGAAAACTACCTATCAATGGCAACTCAATGCATTCATTGATTATATATACAAGAGAATGGAAAGAGTTTACCATGGTGGGGTGTCTCCCACCTAGCACTTTTAGTTTAAGTCCTTAAGTTGGACATTTGGGAAGCTCCTTGTTATGGTGGCTTGTGCTTGAATTCATCTTGGAACCTCCACCAATGCTTGGTTTTCCATTTTGCTCCAAAATTTCCAATGAGTTGCAACTAGTCTTGATGGAGTCCTTCACAAGCTAAGGGTTCCCAAAATTGATCCTCATATATACCCGGATCCCAAATTTTGTTTCCACACCCATCTTCAAATTGATCATCATGATTCCACTTGGGTGGTTTAGCCTTGGAATTCTCAAAGAAGCCTCCAAACAACCTCCTAGACCTATATAATTTAGCTCCACACCAAACATTGCCATTTAACTTTGAGCATGCAACCATCATGAACTTAGAATGGTGTTTCCAACTACTACACAACTCTCTCTTACTCTTAACTTCACAAAGAGCTCTAAGTTAACCATCATTTTTAATCAAACCATATTCAAGTGAGAAAGTGAAGCTTAGGGATAGAAATTTTACCCACTTGAATGTTGTGTTGGATGATGGTGACTTAGGAAGGGGTGGTCCCAATGATCTTGTAAGCTCCACTCCCTTGTACTCTTCCTTGACTATCTCCACCTCTTTACAACTTTCTTCAACTTCAACCTCTTCCTTTTGGTGGCTCTCTTCTAATTCATTCTCTTCTTTATTGCTCACCAAGGGCATGAGAGGTGAGGTATCTTCTTCTTTACCCTCTATATCAAGCCCAATGGGGAAGGATTCAATTGTACATAAGAATTCTTCAATGATTGAACCCATCTCTTGGTCAACCTCTTCAAAATCTTCAACCATGATATGTCTTGGAGGTTGTACACCCTCCTCAACGTCAATGTCAAGCTTCTTGGAAGAGGGCTCTATTATTTCACATTCCCATGGACTTCAAACATCTCCTAGGTCTTCAACCACTTCTTTCGGCATAATTGTCTTAACTTCCTCCCCTTGTGACAATTCTTACTTTAACTTCTCTTCTTCACCTTGAAGTACCAAACTCACTCCCTCACTATGCTCCTTAGTTGTGTGTCCACATTCGTCAATGGGGGTGCCTTGGTTGCTTAGGCTTAGTCGGGAGGAGGCCATATTGCTAACGGCTTCCACTAGGATAGCCATCTTGTCTCCTAGCTCTTTAAACTTCTTTCCATCCTCCTCTTGTCGCCTTAAGATATGAGATTCAAGATCTCTCAATTCCAACATGGAGGCTTCATCGGAGGGCGGTGGTGGAAGAGATGGTTCATTATTTGAGGGGAAGGCATTATAGTTGGAAGGTGGTTCATTTTGGTAAGGGTATGGAGTTGGTGTATATTGAGGGGGTTCTTGGGAGTAGTTGTGTTGGAATTGTGGTGGTTCTATGTATGGTTCATATGGCTTATAAGGTAGTTGGTAGGGTGGATAATGATTAGGGTCATATGGAGGTGTTTGGTGGTATGGGGCTTGTGAGTATGATGGTTCAAAATCATGTTGAGGAGGTGGTTCATAGGCATGTGGTGGTGGTTGTTGACAATCATAATAAAGGTCACCACATCCATTAGATTGATATGCATTAGGATTAGAATTATACCCATAAGAATCCGGAGGTGTTGTTGCCAAGAAGGTTGATCAATCCCTTGAGGTTCCTCCCATCTTTGATTGTTCCATCCTTGATGCACATCCTCATTGTAGCTCCCATTTCCTACAACATAATTTGAACCAAACTCATAGCCAAAGTGGTGAGAATTCATAATAGCAAGAGAAAATAAAAATAAAACTAGTAAGAACTAATAAAAACTAACTCCTAAAACAAGCAAAAACTAGCAAAGAAGCATATTAACATATATACAATAGCCAATAATATAACACCGTTGCAACTCTCCGGCAACGGCGCCATTTTGATGAACGAGTTTTGCTTGACGGTTTAGATTTTCTTCTTATAGAAAGAATTACTTCGTTGTAAGCATAGCTCCAAACCAACAAACAATTCCCACATCAAAAATTTGAGTTGTCACAAGTACAAACCCCAATGAATTTATAACCGAAGTATTTAGACTCCGGGTCGTCTCACAAGGAATTGCAATGAAGTGGTCAATTATTGGCTATGAAGGGGACAAGGGGTTTGGTTGATAAGAGGCGGAAAATAAATGACAAGAAAAGTAAACCATGCAAGTATTCAAAGAAGACAAGTAAATAAAAGAAAGCAATTAATAAAGAGAGACATTCATGGCAAAGATTGAGATCGTAGGCTTTCTATCCTAGTCATGCAATGATTAATTCATCTTATTTAGTCAACTTCAACAAATAGGGAAAAAGTCAAACAAGATTAATCAATCATACCACAATAATAACAAGAATTTATCTCATTACGTCATCTCCAACGTTGGAAGAAGGTATCATATTATCTTCCATGAGAGAAAGTCTAACAAGACTAGCTAATCTCAATCCAAAAGTCCTAACCAACTCACTAATTAAATTAGCAAAAGATTAGCGTCAATAGAAACAATATTAGCTAACAACTCTAGATCATCAACATGAGTTGGGTTTTCATGACTCAAGATTGCCCAATTACTCTTTCCAAGCAAAGAATGCTCAAAATCTACTCTAAAGTCCAACCAAGCATTTTGTCAAACACTTGGTGGGTACAAAGGGAAAGCATAATAAAAGAGCAAGAATAGTAAAATCTACCAACTACAAATTGTAAGAAAAGTAAATCAACAACTCAATTCATCAATAAAAAGAACATTAAACATTAATTTGCATTAAAAGAAAATGGAAATCCAACAAGGGTTCATCAACATAAAAGTAACAAAATAAAGGAAATGACAAGTAAAACTAGAAGAGTAGAGATGTAACAACAAGAAATTAAAAGGAGAAACTAAATCAAAACAAGAATTAAAACTTGGATCCAAGAAGAATTAACTAAAACTACCCTAAAATCTAGAGAGAGGAGAGAGCCTTTCTCTCTAGAATTCTAACCTAAAACATGGTAAAAACTAAACTATGACTAATTTTTTCATTCCCCCTTCAATCCTTGGGTTCAATAGCATCAGAAATGGGTTGGATTGGGCCCAAAATGAGCTGAAAAATCGCTGGGGGCAATTTCTCTTAAGTGGACCCACGTGCTCCATCGGCGCGCACGCGTACATGGCGCGCGCGCCCCTATGCACGAAGTAACATATGGCAAATTTTATATCATTTTGAAGCCCCGAATGTTAGATTCCCAACGCAACTGAAACCGCCTCATTTGAACCTCTGTAGCTCAATTTATGATCGTTTGAGTGCGAAGAGGTCAGGCCTGACAGCTTTACGGTTCCTTCATTTCTTCATGAGTTCTCCCACTTTGCATGCTTTTCTCCTCCCTTCTTCCATCCAATACTTGCCTTATGAACCTGAAATTACTCAAAAAACATATCAAGGCATCGAATGGAATTAAAGTGAATTAAAATCACCAATTTTAGGGGCTAAAAAGCATGTTTTCACATTTAAGCACAAATCAAGGGAGAGTTGCAAAACCATGCTATTTCATTGAATAAATGTGAGAAAAGTTGATAAAATCCCCCAAATTAATCACAAGATAAACCACGAAATCGAGGTTTATCAAGTGGCTTCCACGGAAGGTGGCTTCGACGGTTACAATGGCTGCTGCGCAATGGAGGCTTCGAAAGTTACACGGCAGAGGCTTTGAAGGTTGCAATGACTACTGCACGATGGAGGGGAAGTGAGCGAGCACGAGGCGCTGGCTATTCGAAGGAATGACGATGGCAGCAGCACGAGGCGGTGGCTCGATGGAGGTGAGCTCGATGAGATTGAGAGGGCTGAGGAGCCCTCTCTAGACTGAGTGTGTGTGAGAGAGTGAGACTGAGAGGAGCTTGATAAACCCCAATTTCGTGGTTTATCTTGTGCTTATTTTAGGGGATTTTATCACCTTTTCCCACATTTATTCAATGAAATAGCATGGATTTGTAATTCTCCCTTGAATTATGCCTAAGTGTAAAAACATGCTTTTTAGACCCTTAAATTGGTGATTTTGATTCACTTTAATTCCATTCGGTGCCTTGATATGTTTGTTGAGTGATTTCAAGTTCATAAGGCAAGTATTGGATGGAAGAAATGAGGAAAAAAGCATACAAAGTGGAAAATGCATGATGAAACAAAGATTGGGAAATGCATTAATGGGCGCGCACGCGTACAAGGCGCGCACGCGCAGAAGTGATTTCACATAGAGATGCACACGCGTACATGCCGCGTACGCGCGGATGAAGAAACAGCCAATTGACGTGCACGCGCACATGGCGCGTACGCGCCGATACCAGCACGTGACTTACTTAAAGGCAAAATGCTGGGGCAATTTCTGAGCTGCCCAGGCCCAAATCCAACTTGTTTCTGAGTGTATTTCATGCAGAATTGAAGTCCAAGCAAAGAGGGAGCAATTGTTTGTAACTTAGCATCATGTAGGTTAGCTTCTAGAGAGAGAAGCTCCCTCTTCTCTCTAGAATTAAGGTTCTTAGGCTATTTTGCATCTTAGATCTAGGTCCAACTTCATGTTTTCATCTTGTTTCCTTTATGATTTCTTGTTCCTACTACTTAATTCTCTTTAGTTTTCATGTTAATTTCTTTTTTATGTTTCTTTTGTGATGATGAACGCATGTTGGATTTGATTTACATTTAATGCAATTTGATGTTGATGTTTCTTTTTATTGATGAATTGAGTTGTGAACTTACTCCCTTTGCAATTGGTAGTTGTTAGATTTTATTATTCTTGCATATTTACCATGCTTTCCTTTATTACCCACCAAGTGTTTGACAAAATGCTTGGTTGGGCTTTAGAGTAGACTTTGAGCATTCTTGGCTTGGAAAGAGTAATTAGACAATCTTGAGTCATGAAAACCCAACCTATGTTGGTGATCTAGAATTGTTAGTTAATATCATTTCCATTGACTTTAATCTTTTGCTAATCCTATTAGTGAGTTGATTAGGACATTTGGATTGAGATTAGCTAGTCTTGTTAGACTTTCTCTAATGGAAGATAACCTATATCTTCTTCCATCATTGGGGATGACGTAATAAGATAAATTCTTGTTAATTATTGTTATTAGTGACTAGGATGGAAGGCCTATGATCTCAATTCTTGCCATGAATGTCTCTCTTTATTAATTGCCTTTCTTTATTTTGCTTTCTTTAATTGCTTGCTTGATTAACTTTTCTTGCCATTTATTTTCCGCCTTTTATAAACAAAACCCCTTGTCCCCTTCATAGCCAATAAGCATACACTTCATTGCAATTCCTTGTGAGACGACCCGGAGTCTAAATACTTCGGTTAATTCTTATTTGGGGTTTGGTCTTTTTGACAACCGAAATTTTTTATGTGAGAATTGTTTGTTGGTTTGGAGCTATGCTTACAACGAAGTTCTTATTTCTACTAGAGAAATTCTAAACCATCGAGCAATTTTCATCTATCAAAATGGCGCCGTTGCCGGGGAGTTGCAATGGTGCTATGTTATTGGCTATTGTATATATTGTGAATAGCTTGATTTTTGGGTTTGTTTGTTAGTTTTTGCTAGTTTTAGGATTTAGTTTTCTTGTTTCTTGTTAGCTTTTGTTTTTATTTTCTCTTATCACCATGAATTCTCATCACTTTGGCTATGAGTTTAGTTCAAACTATGTTGTAGGAGATGAAATTTACGATGATAACATGCATCAAGAAATTGGAGATCAAAGTTTGGCAAGAGTGATTGGAGACATGACTACTATCCTCACGGAGATGCGCGACAACCAAAGGGCATTTATTGCCACCCGAGCCGTCCAAGCGCCACCCCAACGTGACTACTCTTCGGATTCTTATGGGTATACTCCTTATCCTAATGCATACCAATCCAATGTATGTGATGACTCTCATTGTGATTGTCAACCACAACCACCATATACATATGAACCCCCTCCTCAATATAGCCCTCCACCATACTCACAAGCCTCATACCACCATTCACCTCTACATGATCCCAATCCATACACACCATACCAACCACCATATGAACCATATCTAGAACCACTACCATTCCAACACCAATACTCCCAAAAACCACAAAGTCCATACACCACCTCAAAAATTTCACCAATATGAACCACCCCCCAATTATAACAACCTTTCCTCAAACAGTGAACATTCTCTTCCACCATCACCTTCCGATGAAGCCTTCATGTTGGAATGGAGAGATCTTGAATCTCATATCTTAAGGCGACACGAGGAGGATGAAAAGAAGTTTGAGGAGTTAAGAGCGAAAATGGCTATCATAGTAGAAGCCATTGGCAACATAGTCTCATCCTGCCTAAGCCTATGTGATCAAGGCACTCCCATTGTTGAATGTGGAGAAGCAACCAAAGAGCTTAGTGAGGGAGTGAACTTGAAGTTCCAAGGTGAAGAAGAGGAGTTAAAGCAAGAAATGCAACAAGAGGAGGTAGAGATTATTGAACAAGAGGAAGTAGTGGTTGGAGCCTTAGGATATGTTGAGTATATAGAGGAATCACAAATTGAAGAGCCCTCTTCCATGGAGTTTGAAGTTGATGTTGAGGAGGAGAGTGCACAACCTCCAAGGCACAATGTGATTGAAGAATTGGAAGAAGTATCCCAAGTAATAGGCCCTCCTATTTATGATGACTCCGCATCAACATATGATCCTTTTGAATTTGAGGAATCCTTCCCCACTATACTTGGAATTGATGATGAGGTAGATTTTACTCAACCTCCTATTTATGATTTGAGTGATGGGGAAGAGCTAGAGGACATTGGTGAAGAAGAACTTGAACTTGAGGAAGCTTGGCAAGAGGTAAAGCTTGAAGAACCTTGCCAAGTAGTGGATGCCTTCCAAAAAGGATGGACGGGAGTAGAGCGTGCTTTATCAAGACCGTTGGGAACTCCTCCACCTAGGTTGTCATCTAATCCTTCATTTGAGTGGGTAAAACTTCTAAGTCTTAGCTTTATTATCCCACTTGAATATGGTTTGCTTGAGACGGATGGCCAACTTAGGGCGCTTTATGGAATTAAGCGTAAGAGGAGGATGTTTAGTGGTTGGCGTTGTGAGTCTAGGCTCATTATGGTTGGAAGCTCAAAATTGAAGAGCATGGATTGGTGTATTGCTCAAGTAGATGGGTCTAGGAGGATAGTTTGGTGCTTCCATGAGAATTCATCTCTCTTGCCACCCGGAGGAAATCACCATGATCAACTCGAGGACGGGTGTGAAAACAAAGTGTGGGATCCCGGATCACATAAGAAAAATCAACTTTGGGAGCCCATGGTTTATGAAGAACTCCATCGAAGCTTGGAGTTATTAACTTTGAATGATGAAGCGCAATGGAAGTCCAAGCATTGGTGGATGTTCAAGGATGGATTCAAGCACAAGCCACCTTGATGGATAGCTCCCCATAAGTCCAACTTAAGGACAATAAACGAAAGTGCTAGGTGGGAGACACCCCACCATGGTAATATCCTTTAATTTTTCTCTTTTGTACATATTGGTAAAATAGGTTTAATTTCATGTTTTGATTGATTTGTTAAGTATGTTTGGCAGTTTAGTGTGTTAAATAAGGTTTTGTGGTGTTTTAGTAGCTGTTTGGAGGTTTGGAATGCTTGGTTTGGTGCAAAAACATAGCAAGATTTTGAAAAATAGAGCACCATCCACGCGCACGCTTGCTTCACGCGTACGCGTGAATCAAGCAATTTCGACCATCCACGCGCACGCGTCATGTACGCGTACGCGTGGATTGAATTTTTCCACTTCCCATGCATTCACCCGAGAGTTATGTCTGACGTGTGCCAACTTTGTGCCCCAGGGCACGCGCACGCGTACCTTGCACGTACGCGTCGACTCTCTGCTTTGTCATGCACGTGTACGCGTCAGCCGCGCGTACGCGTTTCTTCCATTTCATTAATCCACGCTTACGCGCACATGCCGCGCATGCGTGGATTGCCTGTTTCACCCACCTTCTTTTCTTCTCTTCTTTCCATTTCTTTCCTTCCTCTCTTCTCTTTCCATCCTTCAATCATCATCCAACACTACCAAACACCATCTATAACCACTTCTTTTAGTTAGTTAGTTAATTGTTTAATTAGTCCATTTTCATTTTATTTTCTATTTTTCTTTATAAGTGTTGGATTATTAACGTTGTCTACTGTTTCTTGCTGCTTATTATTGTGAGATGTTATTTTAACATCATTATTTTTAATTTTTATTGTTGGATTTAATTGTTGAGGTTATATTTTGTCACTTAGTTTTGAGTTTTCATGTTTAACATTTATGAGCACCAAGTGAATGTTACGTTGCCTTTAAGCTTCTTAACTCTTTTGAATTGCATGTTTTGGCCACCATGCATTCATCATCTATTGTTAGGCAATTGTATATTATCATTGCATTTTTTTAGGTGATGCTTGTTTATGGTTTACCCTTATTCACATCACTTATTTCATGCATTGATATTGTAGAATTGTGAAATTGGATTGAAAGCTTACCTAGTGACATATTTTTGAGCTTTGTAAAGCTTTGTGGGCCATGCTTGCTATGTGATTAATTTCCACTTCTATCTTCTTTTTCCTAAGTCCCATAGCATCCATGTGTTTCACCTCTATGTCACTTAGGTATTGCAACAACTTCAATAGGTGTCATTGATTGTTGTGTGAGTTTCATATACCATTTTGTTCACTAAGTCCACCTACACATCAATCAATGTCCATGCATTATCCAGTTTCACAATTGCTTGATTAATTGCTTGAGTGCTTTCATGCCTCTTCACTACTTGTTGGGTTATTTTAGCCTACAAGTCTTTTAAAGTATCTCAAGCACACTAGAATGAGTGAAGTGCATGTTTTCTTTTGTGTAATTGTGACATAACTTTTTTGTACTAGTGTGTGTGTATTCTAAACCGCGCACAATTTTAGAACCCACACACCTATTTTTCATTAATGTCACACTAATTCACTCACTCCATTCTAGTAGTTCTTACCTTATTCCAACAATTCACGCTTCCTTGCTTTTGTATGTTTTCATCTTACGGTATTTATTTTATTTTTCATGATTGATGCACCATAAGCAAAAATGGAAGCGGAAGGAAGAACACGTAGCACCGGTTAACCCGCCAGCTGAAGGTGGCAACTCGGAAAGTCGCCGTACCCCCTTGCTTATTTTTAGTGCACCGAGAACGGTGCAAACTTTTAAGTGTGGGGAGGACGTCTGACCACTCGGCATTTTTGGGTAACAAGTTTCTAATCCCAATACTTTTGTATTTCATTTTAGGATTTTTAGTTGCATTTTCTCATTTTTCATATGTATATAATAAGCTTAGTCAAAATCATGATATTTTCCAAGGATTTTATCTATAGGGCACCCCTATTGATTGAAAAAGAAAATTTATTAAAACTTTCTTGAATTATATACTTTGTGGATCATGTTTTGAGCTAAGAACACAAGCATGTGAGATTTGAGCCTAATTGTGTGGTTACATCATACATAACCACTTACTTTCATTCTTGTGTGCATTATTCTCTTCCTATGATTGTAATCTTTGATTTGTTTGATTCTTTATGTCCATTACTTTGTGTATACATGCATTTATATGATTGAGGCCATTGTTCAAATAGCTCACTTACCCAAATAGCCTATCCTTTTATCTTCCATTGTTAGCCAATTTTGAGCCTATGCTTAACCCATTTGTTGAAGCACATTACAAGCCTAAGTGAAAAATAATAAATGTCCTTAATTTGAATCTTTGATTAGCTTAGGCTAGTGAAAGTGTTCATCATTTGATTTTGGAAAAGTTGGGAACATTGGGTAGAGATAAAAGTGTGTTTTTGTATTTGTGTTGAGAATCTTGGGAATTGGGAACATACTCATGTATTAATCATGTGTAAACTATATGCATTGATGTTCTTGTATACATTTTAGTTTGAAAAGAAAGAAAAAAATGAGAAAAACAAAAAGAAAAAAAATATATATATAAGAAGAAAAAGAAAATATATAGAAAAGAAAGAAAAAGAAAAGCAATAAAAAGGGGACAAAGTGCCCCAAAGTGAAGTTCAATAATAATCAATGCATATGTGTAGTGATCAAAAGGGAATGCATGAGTGTGTGAAAAAGTGAAGAATGGATAGCTAGGTTTGTCTAGAATTGTATAGGTTGTCATAGGTTAGGTGGGAAGTTTAAATTAATCAAAGATTCAAATTTCAAGCTCACTTGACCATATGCATCCTACCTTGACCCTAGCCCCATTACAACTTATGGGAAAGCCCTCATGATATTTGTATGCATGCATAGAATAATTGTTGATTGTTAGATGAAAAATAAATCTTGGAAAGCATGATTAGGGGAGAATTGAGTGAATCACCCATACACTTGAGTGCCAAGAGAGGATACACATCCGGCGAGGGTTCGATCGCTCAATTACATGTTTCCACCCATGATCATTTTTTCTTGCAAGTTTGTAAAATCTTTTAATGATTTAATCCAATTGTGGTTTGCTTTGATTGCTATTGCCTTAGCCCTTGTGCTTGCATATGTATTCTGGGAGATCGATTTATTTTGACTAAGCCATTGCATTCATGTAAATAGGTTGCACATAGATAGATTGCATTTAGTTAGTTTGCATTGAATAAATGTTGATACCCTTTGCTTCTTTCTTGATTTTAGCATGAGGACATGCTTAGTTTAAGTGTGGGGAGATTTGATAAACCCCGATTTCATGGTTTATCTTGTGCTTATTTTAGGGGATTTTATCACCTTTTTCCCACATTTATTCAATGAAATAACATGGTTTTGTAATTCTCCCTTGAATTGTGCCTAAGTGTAAAAACATGCTTTTTAGGCCCTTAAATTCGTGATTTTTATTTACTTTGATTTCATTCGATGCCTTGATGTGTTTGTTGAGTGATTTTAGGTTCAGAAGGCAAGTATTGGATGGAAGAAATGAGGAAAAAAGCATACAAAGTGGAGAATGCATGATGAAACAAAGATTGGGAAATACATCAATGGGCGCGCACGCGTACAAGGCGCGCACGCGCAGAAGTGATTTCACATAGAGACGCGCAAGCGAACATGCCGCGTACGCGCGGATGAAGAAACAGCCAATCGACGCGCACGCACACATGGCGCGTACGCACCGATACCAGCACGTGACTCACTTAAAGGCAAAATGCTGTGGTCGATTTCTGAGCTGTCCAGGCCCAAATCTAACTTGTTTCTGAGTGTATTTCATGTAGAATTGAAGTCCAAGCAAAGAGGGAGCAATTGTTTGTAACTTAGCATCATGTAGGTTAGTTTTTAGAGAGAGAAGCTCCATCTTCTCTCTAGAATTAGGGTTCTTAGGCTATTTTACATCTTAGATCTAGGTCTAACTTCATGTTTTCATCTTGTTTCCTTTATGATTTTTTGTTCCTACTACTTAATTCTCTTAGTTTTCATGTTAATTTCTCTTTTATGTTTCTTTTGTGATGATGAACGCATGTTGGATTTGATTTACATTTAATGCAATTTGATGTTGATGTTTCTTTTTATTGATGAATTGAGTTGTGAACTTACTCCCCTTGCAATTGGTAGTTGTTAGATTTTATTATTCTTGCATATTTACCATGCTTTCCTTTATTACCCACCAAGTGTTTGACAAAATGCTTGGTTGGGCTTTAGAGTAGACTTTGAGCATTCTTGGCTTGGAAAGAGTAATTAGACAATCTTGAGTCATGAAAACCCAACCTATGTTGGTGATCTAGAATTGTTATTTAATATCATTTCCATTGACTCTAATCTCTTGCTAATCCTATTAGTGAGTTGATTAGGACATTTGGATTGAGATTAGCTAGTCTTGTTAGACTTTCTCTAATGGAAGATAACCTATATCTTCTTCCATCATTGGGGATGACGTAATAAGATAAATTCTTGTTAATTATTGTTATTAGTGACTAGGATGGAAGGCCTATGATCTCAATTCTTGCCATGAATGTCTCTCTTTATTAATTGCCTTTCTTTATTTTGCTTTCTTTAATTGCTTTCTTGATTAACTTTTCTTGCCATTTATTTTCTGCCTCTTATAAACAAAACCCCTTGTCACCTTCATAGACAATAAGCATACACTTCATTGCAATTCCTTGTGAGACGACCCGAAGTCTAAATACTTCGATTAATTCTTATTTGGGGTTTGTTCTTTGTGACAACCAAAATTTTTGATGTGAGAATTGTTTGTTTGTTTGGAGCTATGCTTACAACGAAGTTCTTATTTCTACTAGAGAAATTCTAAACCATCGAGCAATTTTCATCTATCAGAGCTCGATTAAAGCTTTCACAAAAATAGTCGTGTTGCAAGTATATATCTAAACCGACAATTAAACCTCAATCAAATTTAATTTGTTTGTCACTTAAGCAAGCCCAATAAAAATCAACTGAAGTATATAAACCTCGGGTCGTCTCTCAAGGAATTGCATGGAAGTGTACTTATAATTGGTTATGGAAGAGTATATTTTTGGGTTTTGAAATAAGGAACAAGTAAAGTAAATAACAAGGAAATAAAATAACAACTAAGAAAAGTCCTAGAAAGGATTGAGAATTAGAATTCCTATCCTCATTGTCATTGTCAATTATGATGGTAATTGCAAGTTCCTCTCACTTAGTTAACCTCTAACAATTGAAGGTAATTCAAGTGAGCAATTCAACTTGAGTTCACAAATCCGAATCAAAGACTAGAGTTAGTGTAGCTCAAGTTAACTAGCAACCATCAATCACAAACCAACAAAAGACCTTGACGATTCAAGAGTCTCCAATTAATTAATCCAAGTTAAGAATAGGAAAATCTTATTCAAAATCCTACCAAGCATTTTATCAAACACTTGGAAGACACAAAATAAAAACATAGAAAAGTAATAAGAGGATGTTAAATCTAAACCAATAATTGCAAGGCATCAATAATAACAACTGAAGAAACAAGCAATAAACATGAAATACCTCAAATTGCATTAATAAGAAATAAAATCTAACATGAAAAGCTCATAAACTAAATTGGGAAAATAGGAAAAATCAACAAGAGAAAATAAACTAAGAGGCTAGAATAATAGAATGTAGAATAGAAACTAAAACAAAACAAAATGGAAATCTGAATTAGAGAAGAGATAAATCTAAAAACCTAAAACCTAAAGAGAGGGGAGAGGCGCCTCTCTCTCTACAAAACTACATCTAAACCTAAAGTTATGGATGAATGATTGATTCCCCCTTCCAGCTCTACTCTGCAGCCTCTAATCAGTATTTTTGGTCTTGAAACTAGACCAAAAATAGCCCAGAAATCACCCCAGTGATTTGTTATACATACAGCACGTGAGCCTCTGTCACGCGTACGCGTCGCTAAAAATTTCTGGTCACGCGTACGCATGATCCACGCATGCGCATCATCTAACTGCATGGCAACTACATTAAATTGCATATCATTTCGAAGCCTCGGATGTTAGCTTTCCAACGCAACTAGAACCGCCTCATTCGGACCTCTATAGCTCAAGTTATTATCAATTTAGTAAGAAGAGGTCAGGATTGACATCTTAGCAATTCCTTCAATTTCTTGTATTCCTTCCACTTTTGCATGCTTCCTTTCCATCTTCTAAGCCATTCTTACCCTAGAAAACCTAAAAACACTTAACACACATATTACCGCATCGAATGGTAGTAAGAGAGAATTAAAAATTAGTAATTTAAGGCCAAAGAAGCATGTTTTCAATCATAGCACAAAATCAGGAAGGAAAATGTAAAACATTCGATTTCTATGAATAAGTGTGAGAATAATGGATAAAATTCACTAAATTAAGCACATGATAAACCCTCAAAATGGGGTTTATCAATCTCCCCACAATTAAACATTAGCATGTCCTCATGCTAAGCTCAAGAGAACTAAAAGAGAGTGAAGAGGAATGGTAGAATTTATGAAATGCGACCTATATATATATGAATGCAACTACATGCGAAAATGCTTCTACCTACTTGGACAAAAGTAAATAAATCTTCCAAGAACAAATATAAACTGGATTCCACTAAATCGAATCTCAAAATAAAGTAGAAGTAGACTTGCAAGAAGAAAGCTCGTGAAAGCCGGGAACAAAAAATCGAGCATCGAACCCTCACCCGGAAGTGTATACACTCTAATCACTCAAGTGTTTAAGGTTCGATTCTCTCAATTCTCTACTAACCTTGTTTTCTAAGGCTTGCTCTTCTTCTACTAATCAACAATAATTTAATGCACAAATACACATATCAAGAGGTCTTTTAAGGGTTATAATGGGGTTAGGGTCAAGGTAGGATTGTATTTGGTCAAATGGACTAATATCTAAATCCTTGATTAACCTAAATTTCCCATCTAACTTGAGGCAGTCTATGTGATCAGAGTATAAAATCTAAGTACCCATTAACTATGTTTTTCACATATTTATGCATCCGACTTTGAGTACAGTACATATGCATTCCTACCATCAGTTACTTTGGGGTATTTTGTCCCCTTTTATTATTGCTCCTTTTCTTTTCTTTTTTTCATCATTTCTTTTCTTTTCTTTTCTTTTTCTCAATGGATATGATTAAGGTATTGCATTCATAAACATGTCTTCAACATTCTTTTTCACATTTTCACAAGAATATACAACATCCAATTCTCAAACCAAATGTTTCCAAACCCAATGTCTCCATACTTAATTCATGAGCACTCTCACTAGTCTAAGCTAATCAAAGATTCAAATTAAGGACATTATTGTTTTCCGCTTAGAGTTAGTGATGAGTTAAAGTAAAGAACAAAAGTGGTAAAATAGGCTCAACTTTGGTTTGCAAAAGATAATGAAAAGGATAAGGCCATATGCGTATGTAAGTTTAGTGAAAGAAGGCCTCAATCACATAAGTGCATGCATACATCAAACAATGGAAATATAGAATTAAGCAAGCCAAAGATCACAATTTTAGAAAGAACAACACATACCATAATAAAACATTGGTTGATAAGATGCAACCAATCAAATAGGTTCAAATAGCTCACTGATTTTGTGTGTTCGAACTCTAAAACCATGTTCCCAAAATAAAATTATTCAAACAAGTGCAACAAAAGTTTTTGTTCAAATTAGTGAAATGCTTTAAGATAGTTTCTTAGAAAAGAAATCATTACTTTAACCAAGCAGTACATAAATGCAAACAATTAACTACACATGCAATCTATCATGCAATGCAGCAACTAAGTAATAAAGAGAATTAAACATTGGTGTTTAGAAGAAAGTGACTAACCCACGGAAGTCGGTATCGACCTCCACACACGTAAAGATTGCACCGTCCTCGATGCATGCAAAGATGTGCAAGTGGACGGGTTACTGCAACTAATGAAGTTTCTTTAAAAGATTGTGCGGAAGAACTTGTTTGTCACCCCAATTAGAAGTTTTCCGTTTTCCCTCCTTGGTGGCCATCCTGAAAGGAGAGAAAAAAGAAGAAGAATAACCCACAAACAAAAATATGTAAACAAATGAAATATAGGTGGTCTAATGCTAAATAATAATGAGGATCTCAACTACATGTTAGCTACAACATACAAGTGAGAAAGCAGTATAGGCAAATGGCATATCAATAGTGCAAGAATTACAACAATAGGGGAAAGAGATTGGGTCATGAAGGGCAATATAAGTTCATATCAATGCAAAAGAAATACAAGTGTTATGAGAGGTTAGAATTGACCTATAAATTGTATCACCCAATCAATATAACACAAGTTAAGATACACCAAAACAATGCAAGAAATATTCAGCAGATGAGTAAGAAAATTAAGCACCAATAGAAAAATGGCAACTTAGAAAAGAAAATAAAAAATGCACAAAGTGAAAATGCAATGAATGACAGTATGTAAATACAATGAAGAAAAGAAAATGAAAGAGAATAAGGATGAAAAGTTAAAGGACAAGGAAGTGAGAAAGGAAGAGGAAAGAATAAGAAAGGAGAGAAGAAAGAAGTAGAAAGGAATCTGCGAAACGACGCGTAAGCATCGCTCACGCATACGCGTGGGTAGCGTTGCGCGCCTGGCACCCCTCCAGCACGGTTCCAGCACAACTTTCAGGAAGAAGCGATATTCGCATCGACGCGTATGCGAGGATCACGCGTTCGCATGAAAAGATGAAATGGCTGGGTGACGCGTACGCGTGGGTCACGCGTACACGTGGGGTGAGTTGTGCGTCAGGCACATCACCCGCACAGTTCCAGCACAACTCTCGGGAAAAATGTACCAGAGAGCAAAATCCAATAGGACGCGTGCGCGTCAGCCACGCGCACACGTGGGACAAATTTTTTTATTATTATTTTTATTTTTTATTAACTAACAAGCTACCAGATTTAAGCCAAATTTATTAAATAAGTGAAAACCAAATAAATAAAAGAGAAAATAGGAAGAATTTACCATGGTGGGGTGTCTCCCACCTAGCACTTTTAGTTAAAGTCCTTAAGTTGGACATTTGGGAAGCTCCTTGTCATGGTGGCTTGTGCTTGAACTCATCTTGAAACTTCCACCAACGCTTGGACTTCCAATAAGCTCCAACATTCCTAAGTGAATTCACCAAGCCTTGATGAAGTTCTTCACAAGTCTTGAGCTCCCAAAGTTGATCCTCTTGTATGCCGGGATCCCAAATCTTGTTTCTACACCCATCTTTGAGTGGATCATCATTGTTCTAACTGGGTGGCAAGCAATTCGAATTCTCAATAAAATACCAAACTCTTCTTTTAGACCCCACCAATTGATCACTAGTCCAACCCTTACATCTAGCTTTTGAAATATCAACCTTGATGAGCCTTGATTTGCAACTCCAACCACTAAACATCATTCTCTTACGCTTCATTCCACAAAGCCTCCTAAGTTGGCCATCCATTTCTAGTATACCATACTCAAGTGGGACAAATAAGCTAATGGAAATAAGTTTTACCCACTCAAATGAAGGAGTAGATGGCAACCTAGGTAGAGAAGTCTCCAACGATCTTGATAAAGCATATTCAACTCCCATCCATCCTTTTTGAAGGACTTCCACCTTTGGAGAAGATTCTTCACTTTCAAGATCTTCCTCACTGAGTTCGTCCAACTCTTCTCCGTCACTCAAATTATAAATATGAGGTGGAGAGAAGTCTACATCAATATTTCTTTCAATTTCATCGGGAGAAGGTTGGCTTGATTCATGATCATCATTACCAAGGGAACGTGCCTCTTTATCTATTCCGTCCAATTCTTCATAGGGAACATGTCTTAGAAGCTGTGCACTAGCCTCCTCAACATCGATTTCAAGCTTCTTGGAGGAATACTCTATAACTCTAGATTCCCATGGCGGTTCAGCATCTCCTAAATCTTCAACCACTTCTTCCTCTTCAACAATCATGGCTTCCTCCAACTGTTCCAATACAAGGTCGTATTCCTCACTTTCCACCGGAGTTCCTAATCTCTCCTTCATGCTACGCTCTTCATTAGATTCTCCACATGTAGCCATGAAGGTACTTTGAGTGTTGAAACACAGTGAAGCTAAATTATCTACTACCTCGGTCAAGGTAGCTATGAAATCTAGTGTCGTCCTTTGCATCTCTTTTTGTTCTTGAAGAAGAACACCAAGAGTGTCATCCATTGGAGATTGTGGTGGATATGAGGTTTCATTACTTGGGAGGAAAGATTCATGATAAGAGAGTGGTTCAACTTGATAAGGATGTGGCGGTTCAACACTCTCCATCTTTTCCACTTGTTGCACAACACACTTCAGTCCCTTGTTCTCAAGTTGAGATTCATTAGCATGAGAGCTTCGTGTGCTTTTTGGCTTTCCTCTCGCTCCATTTGATGGATAGTTGCTTGAAGTCGATCCATTGCTTCCTTGAAATGATCTGTGGCTCTTGTTCCGCTTGGCTATCATAAGTAGGATCATAGTGCTCTTGGATTGATGGATATGGACATGGTGTATATGGAGGTGGTGGTTCTTGGGAGTAATTGTGTTGGAATAAGGGTGGTTCTAGATATGGTTCATAGGGCTTATAGGGTGGTTGGTATGGTGGATATGGATTGGGATCATATGAAGGTGTTTGGTAAAATGGGGCTTGTGAGTATGGTTGTGGGCTATATTAAGGAGGGGGTTCATAGGTATATTGTGGTGGGTGTTGATTGTCACGAAGAGGTCCATCATAACCATTGTCTTGGGATGCATCATGGAACTCGTGTTGCTCATAGTACATTAGAGGGGGTTGTTGCCAAGAGAGTTGATCAAATCCTTGTGGCTCCTCCTGATGAGAGGACTTTTGTGTGGTTTAGAATTTACAATTGAATTCTCATTGCAAGTATAGTCTCTAAACCAACCAATAATCCTTTCATACAAAAGATTGTTTGTCACAAGTGCAAACTCCTAAATTTGTAAAACGAAGTATTGAACCTCGGGTCATTCTCCCTAGGAATTGTAATAAAATGTTCTTGTTATTGGTTATGAGGTATGTTTTGGGGTTTTTGGGATAAGAAACATGAAATGTAAATGGCAATAAAAATAAACTAACAACTAAAAAGGTCTTGGTAAAGGTTGGTGGTCAAGGATCTCTATCCTAATCACTAACCACAACATGAGAATTGGCAAGGATCAACCCCACTAAGTCATCCTCTAACTAATAAAGGAAAGTCAAGTGAGCTATGTCAATCCAAGACTATAAGTCCTAGTTCTCCACCAAATCAATTAGTGATATCTAGAGTTAATGGCTCCCAATCGTCAATCACTTGGACATTAGTAACTCAAGAGTTCCTAAGTTACCTTCCCAAGCCAAGAACATAACATTCTACTCTAAAATCCAACCAAGAATTTTATCAAACACTTGGAAGGCACAAAGATAAGCATAGTAAATTACAAGACTTAAAGGAATCTACAACTACAAAAGTAAGAGATTAACAATAGAAAGGCAAAATAATAGAAAAGTAAACTCATAACTAAAAGAAGCATTTTAACAAACACATAGAAGGCAATGAAAGTAAACAACATGAATTGCAAGAATTAAAGAGAGATCTAACTAGAATAGCAAGAGATCAACAATAGAAAAGGAAACAATCATGAAACAACAAAGAACTTACCAATTGCATTGAAGAAGAAGAAATGTAGATCTAAAAAAGCAAGTTCATAAACTACAACTACCAATACAAAAAATTACAAGAGAAGAAGGATTCTACAATCTACAAGAGAACAATTGAAGATGAAAGAGGAAAATTAAGAGAGAAGAAAAAGAAGTAGATCTAGATCTAAAACCTAATCCTAATTCTAGAGAGAAGTGAGAGCTTCTCTCTCTAAAATTAACTAAAGCATAATAAAAATAAAATAAAACTCAACTAATGACTAGATGTCTCATCCCTCTTCAATCCTTAGGTTAAATAACATCAGAAATGAGTTGGATTGGGCCCACAAGGTTTTAGAATTCGCTGGCCAATAATTTGCTTTTAATGAATCACGTGCAAATCGGCGCGTACGCATACATACCGCGTGCGTGCCCCCTAAACGTGATACAACTATAGCATATCTTATATCATTTCGAAGCCTCGGATGTTAGCTTTCCAACACAACTGGAACCGCATCATTTGGACCTCTGTAGCTCAAAGTGGAAAGAGGTCGGCTTGACAGCTTTTGCGATTCCTTCATTTTTTCATGAGTTCTCCATTTTTTACATGCTTTTTCTTCATTCCCTTGATCCAATCTTTGCCTCCTAAATCTGAAATCACTTAAAAAACATATCAAGGCATCTAATAGAATCAAGGTGAATTAAATTTAGCTATTCTAAGTCCTAAAAAGCATGTGTTCACTCTTAAGCATAATTAAAGGAGAATTTACAAAACCATGCTATTTCATTGAATAAATGTGGGTAAAAGGTGATAAAATCCCTTAAATAAAGCATAAGATAAACCCTACAAATGGGGTTTATCAACCTCCCCACACTTAAACTAAGCATGTCCTCATGCTTAAACCAAGAGAGAGTGGTGCACGAAATTGTGATGTCCAGGCTCGAACAATCCCTGGCAACGTGAAAAACTTGGTACGCGGAATCGTGATTACACTTTAATTATGTAGAGTTCATTGCTCTTTCTTTCCCCGGCAACGGTGCCAAAAACTTGTTGCACGAAATTGTGATGTCCAGGCTCGAACAATCCCCGGCAACGGCGCCAAAAACTTGGTACGCGGAATCGTGATTACACTTTAATTATGTAGAGTTCATTGCTCTTTCTTTCCCTGGAAATGGCGCCAAAAACATGATGCCAAAACCACGGTTCACAACTCCGTGTAACTGACCAGCAAGTGCACTGGGTCGTCCAAGTAATACCTTATGTGAGTAAGGGTCGAATCCCACGGAGATTGTTGGTATGAAGCAAGCTATGGTCACCTTGCAAATCTCAGTTAGGCAGATATAAATTGATAATGGTGTTTTCGAATAATAATTGATAGAATAGGGATAGAAATACTTATGCAAAAACTTGGTACGCGGAATCGTGATTACACTTTAATTATGTAGAGTTCATTGCTCTTTCTTTCCCTGGAAATGGCGCCAAAAACATGATACCAAAACCACGGTTCACAACTCCGTGTAACTGACCAGCAAGTGCACTGGGTCGTCCAAGTAATACCTTACGTGAGTAAGGGTCGAATCCCACGGAGATTGTTGGTATGAAGCAAGCTATGGTCACCTTGCAAATCTCAGTTAGGCAGATATAAATTGATAATGGTGTTTTTGAATAATAATTGATAGAATAGGGATAGAAATACTTATGTAAATCATTGGTGAGAATTTCAGATGAGCGAATAGAGATGCTTTCGTTCCTCTGAACCTCTGCTTTCCTGCTATCTTCATCCAATCAGTCTTACTCCTTTCCATGGCTGGCTTTATGCAAGGGCATCACCGTTGTCAGTGGCTACATCCCCTCCTCTCAGTGAAAAATATGCTCACATGCTCTGTCACAGCACGGCTAATCATCTGTCGGTTCTCGATCATGCTGGAATAGGATTCACCCTCCTTTTGTGTTTGTCACTAACGCTCAGCACTCGCGAGTTTGAAGCTCGTCACAGTCATTTAATCATTGAATCCTACTCGGAATACCACAGACAAGGTTTAGACTTTCCGGATTCTCTTGAATGCCACCATCATTCTAGCTTACACCACGAAGATTCCGATTAAGAGATCTAAGAGATACTCATTCAATTCGAATGTAGAACGGAAGTGGTTGTCAGGCACGCGTTCATAGGGAATGATGATGATTGTCACGTTCGTCACATTCAGGTTGAAGTGTGAATGAATATCTTAGAAGCGAAATAAGAAGAATTGAATAGAAAACAGTAGTACTTTGCATTAATCTTTGAGGAACAGCAGAGCTCCACACCTTAATCTATAGAGTGTAGAAACTCTACCGTTAAAATTACATAAGTGAAAGGTCCAGGCATGGCCGAATGGCCAGCCCCTCTGATCTAAGAACCAGGCGTTCAAAGATGGTCTAATACAATAGTGAAAGGTCCTATTTATAATAAACTAGTCACTAGGGTTTACAGAAATAAGTAATTGATGCATAAATCCACTTCCGGGGCCCACTTGGTGTGTACTTGGGCTGAGCTTTATCTTTCCACGTGCAGAGGCCATTTGTGGAGTTGAACGCCAGGTTTGGATCCATTTCTGGCGTTCAACTCTGGTTTTTGATCCATTTCTGGCGCTGGACGCCAGATTTGGGTAGAAAGCTGGCGTTAAACGCCAGTTTATGTCGTCTATTCTTGGCCAAAGTATGAACTATTATATATTGCTGGAAAGCCCTGGATGTATACTTTTCAACACAATTGGAAGCGCGCCATTTTGAGTTCTGTAGCTCCAGAAAATCCACTTTGAGTGCAGGGAGGTCAGAATCCAACAGCATCAGCAGTCTTTCTTCAACCTCTGAATCTGATTTTTGCTCAGGTCCCTCAATTTCAGCCAGAAAATACCTAAAATCACAGAAAAACACACAAACTCATAGTAAAGTCCAGAAATGTGAATTTAACATAAAATCTATTAAAAACATCCCTAAAAGTAACTAGATTCTACTAATAGTGTTATTGATTCTCCTAGTTTAGTATGATGATTCTTGAACACAGCTATTTTATGAGTCTTGGCCGTGGCCCTAAGCACTTTGTTTTCCAGTATTACCACCGGATACATAAATGCCACAGACACATAACTGGGTGAACCTTTTCAGATTGTGACTCAGCTTTGCTAAAGTCTCCAATTAGAGGTGTCCAGGGTTCTTAAGCACACTCTTTTTTTTTTTTGCTTTGGACCTTGACTTTAACCGCTCAGTCTCAAGTTTTCACTTGACACCTACACGCCACAAGCACATGGTTAGGGACAGCTTGGTTTAGCCGCTTAGACCAGGATTTTATTCCTTTAGGCCCTCCTATCCACTGATGCTCAAAGCCTTGGGATCCTTTTTATTTGCCCTTGCCTTTTGGTTTTAAGGGTTATTGGCTTTTTGCTCTTGCCTCTTGGTTTTAAGAGCTTTTGGCTTTTTCTGCTTGCTTTTTTTTCTTTTTCTTTCTATATATTTTTTTTTTCGCCTATTTTTTTTTCTGCAAACTTTGTTCTTTGCTGCTTTTTCTTGCTTCAAGAATCATTTTTATGATTTTTCAGATTATCAAATAACATGTCTCCTAGTCATCATTCTTTCAAGAGCCAACATATTTAACATTCTTAAACAACAACTTCAAAAGACATATGCACTGTTCAAGCATACATTCAGAAAACAAGAAGCATTGTTACCACATCAATATAATTAAGCTAAGTTCAAGGATAAATTCGAAACTCATGTACTTCTTGTTCTTTTGAATTAAAACATTTTTCATTTAAGAGAGGTGATGGATTCATAGGACATTCATAACTTTAAGACATAGTTACTAATTACTAATGATCATGTAATGAAGACACAAACATAGATAAGCACATAACATATAAAACGAAAAACAGAAGAAAGAAGAACAAGGAATGAATCCACCTTAGTGATGGTGGCGTTTCCTTCTTGAGGAACCAATGATGTCCTTGAGCTCTTCTATGTCTCTTCCTTGTCTTTGTTGCTCCTCCCTCATTGCTTTTTGATCTTCTCTTATTTCATGAAGCATGATGGAGTGCTCTTGATGTTCCACCCTTAGTTGTCCCATATTGGAACTCAATTCTCTTAGGGAGGTGTTGATTTGCTCCCAATAATTTTGTGGAGGAAAGTGCATTTGAGGCATCTCCGGAACCTCATGGTAATGAGTTTCTTGCGCCTCTTGAACTCCGTGAATGGACTCTCTTGCTTGCTCCATCTTCTTCTTAGTGATGGGCTTCTCTTCCTTAATAGGAATGTCTCCTTCTATGAAAGCTCCAGCTGCGTAACATAGATGGCAAATGAGGTGAGGGAAGGCTAACCTTGCCATAGTGGAGGACTTGTCAGCCACCTTGTAGAGTTCTTGAGATATAATCTCATGAACTTCCACCTCTTCTCCAATCATGATGCTATGGATCATGATGGCCCGGTCTATAGTAACTTCAGACCGGTTGCTAGTGGGAATGATTGAGCATTGAATGAACTCCAACCATCCTCTAGCTATAGGCTTGAGGTCCAATCTTCTTAGTTGAACCGGCTTGCCTTTGGAGTCAATCTTCCATTGAGCTCCTTCTACACATATGTCCATAAGGACTTGGTCCAACCTTTGATCAAAGTTGACTCTCCTTGTGTAGGGGTGTGCGTTCTCTTCCATGTTTGGCAAGTTGAACGCCAACCTCACATTCTCCGGACTAAAATCTAAGTATTTCCCCCGAACCATTGTAACATAGTTCTTTGGATCCGGGTTCTTACTTTGATCATAGTTCTTGGTGATCCATGCATTGGCATAGAACTCTTGAACCATTAGGATGCCGACTTGTTGGATGGGATTTGTTAGAACTTCCCAACCTATTCTTTGAATTTCATGTCGAATCTCCGGATACTCATTTCTTTTGAGTTTGAAAGGGACCTCAGGGATCACCTTCTTCTTGGCCACAACATCATAGAAGTGGTCTTGATGGGCTTTGGAGATGAACCTTTCCATCTCCCATGACTCGGATGTGGAAGCTCTTGTCTTCCCTTTCCCCTTTCTAGAGGATTCTCCGGTCTTAGGTGCCATCAATCGTAATGGAAAAACAAAAAGCTTATGCTTTTACCACACCAAACTTAGAATATTGCTCGCCCTCGAGCAATAAACAAAAGAATAGAAGAAGAAGAAGAAGAAATATGGAGAGGGAGATGGAGATGTGGTTTCGGCCAAGAGGGGTGTAGAGGGGTGTGTTGTGTGAATTTGATGAAGAATGGAGGGCTTTATATAGGGAAGGGAGGGGGGTTAATGTTTGGCCATATGGGTGGGTTTGGGTGGGAAATTGGTTTTGAATTTTTGAAGGCAGGTGGGGTTTATGAGGTAGGTTTATGGGGAAGAGTGGATGGATGTGAGTGGTGAAGAGGTGATGGGGAAGAGAGTTTGAGGTTATTGGTGAAGGGTTTTTGGGGAAGAGTGTTTATGGGGTTGTGTGAAAGAGAGTGGTGGGAAGAAGTGAGTGGAGGTAGGTGGGGATCCTGTGGGGTCCACAGATCCTGAGTCGATCCTGTGGGGTCCACAGATCCTGAGTAGATCCTGTGGGGTCCACAGATCCTGAGGTGTTCAAGGATTTACATCCCTGCACCCATTAGGCATGTAAAAATGCCTTTGTACCCAACTCTGGGCGTTCAGCGCCAGGTTGGTGGCCATTTTGGGCGTTCAACGCCCATTTGTGTGCCATTTCTGGCGTTGAACGCCAGAACCATGCCTGTTCTGGCGTTCAGCGCCCAGAAGCTGCCCATTTGGGCGTTTAGCGCCAGAACCATGCTCTGTTCTGGCGCTGAACGCCAGACAGATGCTCCTACAGGGTGTGATTTTTCTTCTGCTATTTTTGATTCCGTTTTCAATTTTTATATTTATTTTGTGACTCCACATGATCATGAACCTAAGAAAACATGAAAAACAATAAAAATAAGAATTAGATAGACATTGGGTTGCCTCCCAACAAGCGCTTCTTTAATGTCAATAGCTTGACAGTGGGCTCTCATGGAGCCTCACAGATGTGCAGAGCTTTGTTGAGACTCTCCAACACCAAACTTAGAGTTTGGATATGGGAGTTCAACACCAAAGTTAGAGTTTGGTTGTGGCCTCCCAACACCAAACTTAGAGTTTGACTGTGGGGGCTTTGGTTGACTCTGCTTGGAGAGAAGCTTTTTCTGCTTCCTCTCCATGGTTGTAGAGGGAGATCCTTGAGTTTTAAACACAAGGGAGTTCTCATTCCATTGAAGGAATATTTCACCTCTGTCAACATCAATCACAGCTCTTGCTGTGGCCAGGAAAGGTCTTCCTAGGATGATGGATTCATCCTCTTCCTTTCCAGTATCCAGGACTATGAAATCAGCAGGGATGTAAAGGCCTTCAACCTTTACTAACACGTCCTCTACTTGTCCATAAGCCTGTTTTCTTGAGCTGTCTGCCATCTCTAGTGAGATTTTAGCAACTTGCACTCCATAGATTCCCAGTTTCTCTATTACAAAGAGGGGCATGAGGTTTATTCCTGAACCAAGGTCACACAGAGCTTTAAAGATCATAGTGCCTATGGTACAGGGTATTATGAACTTTCCAGGATCCTGTCTCTTCTGAGGTACTGTCAGTTGATCCAGATTATTCAGTTCATTGATGAACAAGGGATGTTCAACTTCCCAGGTATCAATGCCAAATAATTTGGCATTCAGCTTTATGATTGCACCAAGAAACTTGGCAGTTTGCTCTTCAGTAACATCCTCATTCTCTTCAGAAGAGGAATACTCATCAGAGCTCATGAAGGGCATAAGGAGGTTCAATAGAATCTCTATGATCTCTAGATGAGCCTCAGAGTCCTTTGGTTCCTCAGAGGGAAGCTCCTTATTGATCACTGGACGTCCCAGGCGGTCTTCCTCCTTGGGATTCACGTCCTCTCCTCTCCTCACAGGTTCGGCCATGGTGCTTATGTCAATGGCCTTGAACTCTCCTTTTGGATTCTCTTCTGTATTGCTTGGGAGAGTACTAGGAGGGATTTCAGTGATCCTTTTACTCAGCTGGCCCACTTGTGCTTCTAGATTTCTAATGGAAGACCTTGTTTCATTCATGAAACTTACAGTGGCCTTAGATAGATCAGAGACTAGATTTGCTAAATTAGAAGCATTTTTTTCAGAGTTCTCTGTCTGTTGCTGAGTGGATGATGGAAAAGGTTTATTATTGTTAAACCTGTTTCTTCCACCATTGTTAAAGCCTTGTTGAGGCTTTTGATCCTTCCATGAGAAATTTGGATGATTTCTCCATGATGAGTTATAGGTGTTTCCATAAGGTTCACCTAAGTAATTTACCTCTGCTATTGCAGGGTTCTCAGGATCATAAGCTTCTTCTTCAGAAGATGCCTCTTGAGTACTGTTGGATGCAGCTTGCATTCCATGCAGACTCTGAGAGATCATATTGACTTGCTGAGTCAATTTTTTATTCTGAGCCAATATGGCATTCAGAGTATCAACTTCAAGAACTCCCTTCTTCATAGGCGTCCCATTACTCACAGGATTCCTTTCAGAAGTGTACATGAACTGGTTATTAGCAACCATGTCAATGAGTTCTTGAGCTTCTGCAGGCGTTTTCTTTAAGTGAATGGATCCACCTGCAGAAGTGTCCAGTGACATCTTTGATAGCTCAGATAAACCATCATAGAATATATCCAGGATGGTCCATTCTGAAAGCATGTCAGAAGGACACTTTTTGGTCAACTGTTTGTATCTTTCCCAAGCTTCATAGAGGGATTCACCTTCTTTCTATCTGAAGGTTTGAACATCAGCTCTAAGCTTGCTCAGCTTTTGAGGAGGAAAGTACTTGGCTAAGAAAGCCGTGACCAGCTTATCCCAAGAGTTCAGGCTGTCTTTGGGTTGAGAATCCAACCATAATCTAGCTCTGTCTCTTACAGCAAAAGGGAAAAGCATGAGCCTGTAGACTTCAGGATCTACTCCATTAGTCTTAACAGTATCACATATCTGCAAGAATTCAGTTAAGAACTGAAAAGGATCTTCAGATGGAAGTCCATAAAACTTGCAGTTCTGCTGCATCAGAGAAACTAATTGAGGTTTCAGCTCAAAGTTGTTTGCTCCAATGGCAGGAATGGAGATGCTTCTTCCATGTAAATTGGAATTAGGTGCATTAAAGTCACCAAGCATCTTCCTTACATTATTATTATTTTCGGCTGCCATCTCCTCTTCCTGTTCGAAAATTTCTGAAAGGTTATCTCTGGATTGTTGTAATTTAGCTTCTCTTAATTTTCTCTTCAGAGTCCTTTCAGGTTTTGGATCTGCTTCCACAAGAATGTTCTTATCCTTGCTCCTGCTCATATGACAAAGAAGAAGGCACAGAAAAATAATAATAATAATAGAGATCCTTTATACCACAGTATAGGGATCTCTGTGTGAGTAGAAGAAGAGGGGGAGACAAAGAATGTAATATAATGGAAGAAACACAACTGTGAGGAGGCTAGAGATGTGAGATGAGATGTTAGGATATGAATGAATAAATAGAGTAAGATGGGGGAGGGAAAATTTTCGAAAATTATTTTGAAAAAGAGTTAGTGATTTTTGAAAATAGTTTTTGAAAAATGTTTAGTATTTTTTTTCGAAAATTTTTGAAATAAAAAATAAAAATAAAAATAATTAGTTAATTAAAAAGAAATTTTTGAAAAAGGGGGAGATATTTTCTAAAATTAGAAAGAGAGAATAAGTTAGGTGGTTTTGAAAAAGTTAAGAAACAAACAAAAAGTTAGTTAGTTAGTTGAAACAAATTTTGAAAATCAATTTTGAAAAGATAAGAAGTTAGGAAGTTAGAAAAGATATTTTGAAAATATATTTTTGAAAAAGATAAGATAAGAAGATATTTTTGAAAAGATATGATAGGAATTAGTTTTTGAAAAAGATTTGATTTTTAAAATCACAATTAATGACTTGATTCATAAGAAATCACAAGATATGATTCTAGAACTTAAAGTTTGAATCTTTCTTAACAAGCAAGTAACAAACTTCAAATTTTTGAATCAAAATATTAATTGATTATGTTATTTTCGAAAATTTGGTATAAAAATAAGAAAAAGATTTTTGAAAAATATTTTTGGAATTTTCGAAAATAACTAAGAATTTTGAAAAAGATTTGATTTTTGAAAAAGATTTTGAAAAAGATAAGATTTTCAAATTGAAAATTTGATTTGACTCATAAGAAACAACTTGATTTTAAAAATTTTTGAAAAGGTCAACTCAAATTTTTGAATTTGATGAGAGAAAAATGGAAAGATATTTTTTTTGATTTTTGAATTTTTACGATGAGGGAGAAAAACACTAAAAAGATGCAATGCATGAAATTTTTAGATCAAAACATGTGATGCATGCAAGAATGCTATGAATGTCAAGATGAACACCAAGAACACTTTGAATGTCAAGATGAACATCATAGACACAATTTTGAAAAATTTTTAATGCAAAGAAAACATGCAAGACACCAAACTTAGAATTCTTTAATGCTTAGACACTAAGAATTCAAGAATGCATATGAAAAACACCATACAACACAAAACAAAAAATCATCAAGATCAAACAAGAAGACTTACCAAGAACAACTTGAAGATCATGAAGAACACTATGAATGCATGATATTTTCGAAAAAATGCAAGATGCATATGCAAGTGACACCAAACTTATGATATGACTCAAGACTCAAACAAGAAACAGAAAAATATTTTTGATTTTTTTTTATGATTTTCTAAATTTTTTTGGATTTTTCGAAAATTAATTGAAAAAGGAAAATAAGAATTCCAAAATTTTTAATATGAATTCCAGGAATCTTACCATGTTAGTCTAAAGCTTCAGTCTAGGAATTAGACATGGCTCACTAGCCAGCCAAGCTTTCAAAGAAAGCTCCAGTCCAAAACACTAGACATGGCCAATAGCCAGCCAAGCTTCAGCATGTAACACCAGAGTATATTGCTCTTGATAACAAATTGCTGCTCATCATTTATCAAGTATGTAACTTGTCTCTGATGGTTTGGAAGCCTCAGTCCAAAAGAATTTAGACATGGCTTTACAGCCAGCCAGGCTTCACATGCTTCATGAAACACTAGAATTCATTCTTAAAAATTTTGAATAAATTTTTGAAAACATTTTTATTATATTTTTTTTTTCGAAAACAGATGAAAAAATTTTGAAAATATTTTAGAAAAATTTTTGAAAAGAACGAAAAGAAAATTACCTAATCTGAGCAACAAGATGAACCGTCAGTTGTCCAAACTCGAACAATCCCCGGCAACGGCGCCAAAAACTTGGTACGCGGAATCGTGATTACACTTTAATTATGTAGAGTTCATTGCTCTTTCTTTCCCTGGAAATGGCGCCAAAAACATGATGCCAAAACCACGGTTCACAACTCCATGTAACTGACCAGCAAGTGTACTGGGTCGTCCAAGTAATACCTTACGTGAGTAAGGGTCGAATCCCACGGAGATTGTTGGTATGAAGCAAGCTATGGTCACCTTGCAAATCTCAGTTAGGCAGATATAAATTGATAATGGTGTTTTCGAATAATAATTGATAGAATAGGGATAGAAATACTTATGTAAATCATTGGTGAGAATTTCAGATGAGCGAATAGAGATGCTTTCGTTCCTCTGAACCTCTGCTTTCCTGCTATCTTCATCCAATCAGTCTTACTCCTTTCCATGGCTGGCTTTATGCAAGGGCATCACCGTTGTCAGTGGCTACATCCCCTCCTCTCAGTGAAAAATATGCTCACATGCTCTGTCACAGCACGGCTAATCATCTGTCGGTTCTCGATCATGCTGGAATAGGATTCACCCTCCTTTTGCGTTTGTCACTAACGCCCAGCACTCGCGAGTTTGAAGCTTGTCACAGTCATTCAATCATTGAATCCTACTCGGAATACCACAGACAAGGTTTAGACTTTCCGGATTCTCTTGAATGCCACCATCATTCTAGCTTACACCACGGAGATTCCGATTAAGAGATCTAAGAGATACTCATTCAATTCGAATGTAGAACGGAAGTGGTTGTCAGGCACGCGTTCATAGGGAATGATGATGATTGTCACGTTCATCACATTCAGGTTGAAGTGTGAATGAATATCTTAGAAGCGAAATAAGAAGAATTGAATAGAAAACAGTAGTACTTTGCATTAATCTTTGAGGAACAGCAGAGCTCCACACCTTAATCTATGGAGTGTAGAAACTCTACCGTTAAAATTACATAAGTGAAAGATCCAGGCATGGCCGAATGGCCAGCCCCTCTGATCTAAGAACCAGGCGTCCAAAGATGGTGTAATACAATAGTGAAAGGTCCTATTTATAATAAACTAGTCACTAGGGTTTACAGAAATAAGTAATTGATGCATAAATCCACTTCCGGGGCCCACTTGGTGTGTACTTGGGCTGAGCTTTATCTTTCCATGTGCAGAGGCCATTTGTGGAGTTGAACGCCAGGTTTGGATCCATTTCTGGCGTTCAACTCTGGTTTTTGATCCATTTCTGGCGCTGGACGCCAGATTTGGGTAGAAAGCTGGCGTTAAACACCAGTTTATGTCGTCTAGTCTTGGCCAAAGTATGAACTATTATATATTGCTGGAAAGCCCTGGATGTCTACTTTCCAACACAATTGGAAGCGCGCCATTTTGAGTTCTGTAGCTCCAGAAAATCCACTTTGATTGCAGGGAGGTCAGAATCCAACAGCATCAGCAGTCTTTCTTCAACCTCTGAATCTGATTTTTGCTCAGGTCCCTCAATTTCAGCCAGAAAATACCTAAAATCACAGAAAAACACACAAACTCATAGTAAAGTCCAGAAATGTGAATTTAACATAAAATCTATTAAAAACATCCCTAAAAGTAACTAGATTCTACTAAAAACATACTAAAAACAATGCCAAAAAGCGTATAAATTATCCGCTCATCAGAGAGCTAAGGGTATCAACATTTATTCAATAAAATCTAACTAAATGCACCCTACCTATATGCAACTATCTACATGAATATAATTGCTTGGTCAAAATAAATTAATTCCCAAGGATACATATATGCACAAGGGCCAAAGGTATTAACAACCGTGCCAAACCACAATCGAATTGAGCTATTAAGTATTTTTATAAACTTGCATGAAGAATGATAATCACAGGTGAAAACATGTAATTGAGCATCAAACCCTCACCGGATGTGTTTGCACTCTATTCGCTCCAGTGTTTAGGGTTGATTCACTCAATTCTCCCCTAGTCATGCTTTCCAAGATTTGTTTTTCTTCTAACAATCAACATTTATTTCATGCATGCATACAAGTATCATGAGGTCTTTTTATAGGTTGTAATGGGGCTAGGGTCAAGGTAAGGATGCATATTTGGTCAAGTGAGCTTGAAATTTGAATCTTTGATAAGCTTAGACTTCCCACCTAACCTATGACATCCTATACAATTAAGTTCTAACCTAACTACCCATTTTTCACTTTTTAACATACTCATGCATTTTCTTCTCATTTCACAACTCATATGCATTGATTTTATTGAGCTTCGCTTTGCTTTGGGGAAGTTTGTCCCCTTTTTATTTCTTTCTTTCTCTTTTTTTTTTCTTTCTTTTTCTATTTCTTTCTTCTTTTTCTTTTCTTTATTTTTGTTTCTTTTCCTCTTTCTTTTGTTTTTCTCATTTTTTTCTTTTCTTTCAAACTATATACAAGAACATCAATGCATAAGGTTTATACATTTTTATCAATACATGAGCATGTACCCAATTTCCAATAGTTTCAATAAAAATACAAAACTACCCTTTTATTCTCCCAATGTCCCAAGATTCCCACACTTGAATGATACACACACTCTAGCCTAAGCTAATCAAAGATCCAAATAAAGGACTTTTTATTGTTCTTTTTTTGCTTTAGGGCTTGTAATGTGCTAAATTAAGAACAAGTGGGTTAAGCGTAGGCTCAAAGTTGCTAACAATGGATGATAAAGGGTAAGACTTTTTGGGTAAGTGAGCTAAATAAAATGATGGCCTCAATCATATAAGTGCATGAATACACAAAATAATGGACATAAAGAATCAAACAAATCAAAGATTACAAGCATAGAAAGAGAATAATGCACACAAGAAGGAAGAATAAGTGGTTATAAGATGTAACCACACTATTAGGCTCAAATCTCACATGCTTGTGTTCTTAGCTCAAAACATGTTCCACAATATATGTAATTCAAGCAAGTTTTAATGAAAAGTTTTCACTCCAATCAATTGGTGCCCTATAGATAGAATTCTTGAAAAATCTCATTATTTTGACTAAGCTTATTGTGTATATATATGCAAAATTAAGAAAATGAAACAAAAATCCTAAAAGACCTAAAATGAAATGCAAAAGTGTTGGGATTATAAATTTGTCACCCAAAATCACCGATCGGTCGGACGACCTCCCCACACTTAAAAGTTTGTACCGTCCTTGGTGCACTCAAAGATGAGCAAGGGGGTACGGCGACTCTCCGGGTTGCTACCTTCAGCTGGTAGGTCAACTGGTTGCTGCGTGCTCTTTCTTCCACTTCTATTTTTTGCTTGCGGTGCATCATTCATGAAAAACAAAAATATAAAACCATAAGATGAGAAAACAAAAGCAAGGAAGCATACATTGTTGGGAATGAGGTAATAATCACTAGAATTAAGTGAGTGAATTGGTGTGACATTAATGACAAATAAGTGTGTGAATTCTAAATTGCGCCGTTTAGAACACACACTAGCATAAAAAGCGATGTCACAAAAGAAGCATGTACTTCACTTATTCTAGTGTGCTTGAGATGCTTTAGGTAAACTTGTAAGGTAAAACAAGCATTAAAAAAGCATGAAAGCATTCAAGCTAAAAGCATGAAAGCATTCAAGCTAAAAGCATATGGATGCATACGATTATGAAACACAATGCATTAGGATGAATGCACAACATCCAATGTCAATAGATTGCCTAATCAAAGAATAGGGTTCAAATCACATGGTGGCAAAATCATGCAATTCAAGAAGAATTACAAGCTCGAAGGCAATTCTCATCACTTGGTATTCTCAAGATTAAGCATGAAGAGCTTAAGATCAAGTGGCAAAATATAACCTCAACAATAGAATCCAACAAAGATTATAAACATAATGATGTTAAGATAACATCCCTTTTTAATACTCAGCATTAATTAATGGTAAACAAGAATAACAATCCAACACTTACAATGAAAAAGAGAAAATGAAATGAAAACTAACTAAAATTAACTAATCAACTAACTAACTAACTAATTACTTAACTAAAATAAATGGTTATCAATGGTGTTTGGGAGTGTTTGATAAGGGGTAGGAGAAGGGAGGAAGAAAGGAGAAGGAAAGAAATGGAAAGAGGAGAAGAAAAGAGATGTGTTGAGGAAAGGACATCCGCACTGACGCGCGCATGGCGCGTGTGCGTGGATGGTGGTGCAATGGACGCGACGCGTACACGCACATGGCGCGACCGCGTCGATGGCTTATTTCGAGAGTGGCGCGTATGCGTTATGTACGCGTACGCGCGAGTTGGTTTGTGCGAAAGGCACAATGCGCGCGCAACGTTCGCACAACTCTCGGGTTTTTGGCTTGGGGGTAGAATTTCTCAATCCACGCGTATGTGTACATGGCGCGTCCGCGTGGATAGGCGAAAATGCTTGATGTACGCGTACGCACGCAGTGCGCATACGCGCGGATGGTGCTCTGTTTTTCAAATTTTTTTTCTATGTTTTTGCACCAATCCAAGCATTCCAAACCTCCAAACAGCTACCAAAATACCATAAAACCTTTTTTAACATACTAAACTACCAATTAGACTCAACAAACTTAACAAAACATGAAATTAAGCTAATTCTATTAGTATGTACAAAAGAGAAAAAAATGAAAAGAATTTACCATGGTGGGGTGTCTCCCACCTAACACTTTTGTTTATTGTCCTTAAGTTGGACTTATGGGGAGCTCCATCAAGGTGGCTTATACTTGAAGCCATCCTTGAACATCCACCAATGCTTGCATTTCCAATGAGCTCCATTCTTCAAGTTCAATTCTCCCAAGCTTTGATGGAGTTCTTCATAGACTATGGGCTCCCAAAGTTGATCCTCATGTATGCTGGGATCCCATATCTTGTTTCTACACCCATCCTTAAATTGATCATCATTATTCCATCTGGGTGGCATGGCCTTGGAATTCTCAAAGAAGCTTCCAAACAACTTCCTAGACCCATGCAATTTGGTTCTCCACCAATCGTTACTATACAACTTTGAGCATGCAACCATCATTAGCTTAGAGTGATGTTTCCAACCACTACATAACTCTCGTCTACTTTTAACTCCACAAAGAGCTCTAAGTTGACCATCATTTTCAATCAAGTCATATTTAAGTGAGAAAGTAAAGTTTGAAGATAAGAATTTTACCCACTTGAATTTCACATTGGATGGTGACTTGGGGAGGTGAGCCTCCCCACACTTAGACAATGCAAGGTTGACTTCCTTAACTCGGGAAATTGTGTGAGACCTTCTTCCGCATCAACTTCACATTCATTGAGAGAGTCTTCAACAAGGTTACCAATAGCACTTGGTGTGGAGTTGTCTTCAATAGCTACATTTTCATGTCTCAAAGGAGAGTATTCCATTTTTGATAAAAATTTATTGATGATTGAATCCATCTCTTGATCAACCTTTTCATATTCTTCAATTTTGGTATGCTCCGGAGGTTGTTGGGATTCACATGGTGGTTCCGCATCTCCTAAATCTTTAACCACTTCTCCCCTTTCTTCAATAATCATAGGTTTCTCCAATTGCTCCAATACAAAGTTTGATTCCTCCTTGTCCACCGGATTTTCCAATTTCTCCTTTATACTTTGCTCTTCTTTTGCTTTTTCACATGTAGCCACGGAAGCACCTTGAGTGTTCAAACATTGGTAGGCTAAAGTGTGCACTTCCTTAGTCAAATTAGTCACAAACTCTAGGGTGTTCCTTTGCATATCCGCTTGTCCTTGAAGTAGCAAGGTGAGAGAGTCATCTATTGGGGCTTGGGGTGGATAAGGGGGTTCATTATTTTGGAGAAAGGGTTCATAGTAGGAAGGTGGTTCTTCTTGGTAAGGGTATGGAGATGGTGTGCATTGAGGTGGTTCTTCATAGTAGTCATGATAAAGTTGTGGTGGTTCTAAAGGTTCTTGCTCATAATGGTCATAAGAATATGGTATGGGTGATTGGTCATGTGATGGATATGGATCATAGGAAGGTGTTGGGTAATGAGAGGCTTGTGAGAATGGTTGAGGTTCATGTTGAGGATAAGAGTTATAGGCATATGATGGTGGTAGTTGATTTTCACATAAAGTTTCACCATAGCCATTGAATTGACATGCATTAGGATGGAAATTATACCTATACGCATCCGGAGGTTGTTGCCAATAGGAGTGATCAATTCCTTGAGGCTCCTCCCATCTTTGTTGGTTCCATCTATAATGAGTGTCATCATTGAAGTTCACATTTCCTACAACACAATTAGGACCAAACTTAGCCAAAGTGAGAATTCATGATAGCAAGAGAAAATGAAAATAAAATCAAATAAGAAGTAAGAAAATCAAATCCTAAAACTAGCAAGAACTAACAAAGAAGCAAAAGGCAAACCTATTCACAATATTCACATATATACAATAACCAATAACACAACACCATTGCAACTCCCCGGTAATGGCGCTATTTTGATGAGATGAAAATTTGTCGTGTTAATCCTAAAGCATGAATTAAAACCTAGATCTAGATTATTGAACTAAACCTAATGTTAATTCTAATCCTAGAGAGAAGTGAGAGCTTCTCTCTCTAAAACTAACTAAAGCATAATAAAACTAAAATAAAACTCAACTAATGACTAGATGTCTCATCCCTCTTCAATCCTTGGGTTAAATAACATCATAAATGAGTTGGATTGGGCCCACAAGGCTTTAGAATTCGCTGACCACTAATTTGCTTTTAATGAATCACGTGCAAATCGGCGCGTACGCGTACATGCCGCATGCGTACCCCGTAAACGTAATGCAACTATGGCAAATCTTATATCATTTTGAAGCCTTGGATATTAGCTTTCCAACGCAACTAGAACCGTATCATTTGGACCTCTGTAGCTCAAGTTATGGTCGATTAAGTGCAAAGAGGTCGGCTTGACAGCTTTTGCGATTCCTTCATTTCTTCATGAGTTCTCCATTTTTTACATACTTTTCCTTCATTCCCTTGATCCAATCTTTGCCTCCTAAATCTGAAATCACTTAACAAATATATCAAGGCATCTAATGGAATCAAGGTGCATTAAATTTAGCTATTCTAAGTCCTAAAAAGCATGTGTTCACTCTTAAGCACAATTAAAGGAGAATTTACAAAACCATGCTATTTCATTGAATAAATGTGGGTAAAAGGTGATAAAATCCCTTAAATGAAGCATAAGATAAACCCTAAAAATGGGGTTTATCACCTCCCATCTTTGATTGTCCCATCCTTGATACAAGCCTTCATTGTAATCTCCACTTCCTACAACATAATTATAACCACACTCATAGCCAAATGGGTGAGAATTCATAGTAGCAAATAAAAACAAAAACTAATAAAACTAAGCAACTAAGTCCTAACTAACAAAAACTACCAAAAAAGCAAAAAGCAAATATGTACAATAACCAATAACAAGGCACACGTTTGCAATTTCCCGGCAACGGCGCCAAAAATTGATGGGGGAAAAATAATCGTCGGTAAAGATTTTCACAAAAATAGTCGTGTTGCAAGTATAGATCTAAACCGACAATTAAACCTCAATCAAATTTAATTTGTTTGTCACTTAAGCAAACCCAATAAAAATCAACCGAAGTATTTAAACCTCGGGTCTTCTCTCAAGGAATTGCAGGGAAGTGTACTTATAATTGGTTATGGAAGAGTATATTTTTGGGTTTTGAAATAAGTAACAAGTAATGTAAATAACAAGGAAATAAAATAACAACTAAGAAAAATCCTAGCAAGGATTGAGAATTGAAATTCCTACCCTCATTGTCATTGTCAATTATGATGGTAATTGCAAATTGCTCTCACTTAGTTAACCTCTAACAATTGAAGGTAAGTCAAGTGAGCAATTCAACTTAAGTTCACAAATCCTAATCAAAGACTAGAGTTAGTGAAGCTCAAGTTCACTAGCAACCTTCAATCACCAACCAACAAAAGACCTTGACAATTCAAGAGTCTCAAATTAATCAATCCAAGTTAAGAATAGGAAAATCTAATTCAAAATCCTACCAAGCATTTTATCAAACACTTGGAAGGTACAAAATAAAAACATAGAAAAGCAATAAGAGGATGTTAAATCTAAACCAATAATTGCAAGGCATCAATAATAACAATTGAAGAAACAAGAAATAAACATGAAATACCTCAAATTGCATTAATAAGAAATAAAATCTAACATGAAAAGCTCATAAACTAAATTGGGAAAATAGGAAAAATTAACAAGAGAAAATAAACTAAGATGCTAGAATAATAGAATGTAGAATAGAAACCAAAACAAAACAAGATGGAAATCTAAATTAGAGAAGGGATAAATCCAAAAACCTAAAACCTAGAGAGAGGGGAGAGCCTCTCTCTCTCTCTCTACAAAACTACATCTAAACCTAAAGTTGTGAATGAATGATTGATTCCCCCTTTCAGCTCCACTCTGTAGCCTCTAATCAGTATTTTTGGGCTTGAAATTGGGCCAAAAATAGCCCATAAATTGCTCCCAGCGATTTTTGATACGTACAACATGCGAGCCTCTGTCACGCGTACGCGCTGCTGAAAATTTCTGGTCACGCGTAGGCATGATCCACGCGTGCGCATCATCTAACTGTATGGCAACTATGGCAGATTGCATATCATTCGAAGCCCCAGATGTTAGCTTCCAACTCAACTGGAACCGCCTCATTCAGACCTCTGTAGCTCAAGTTATGATCGATTTAGTAAGAAGAGGTCAGGATTGACAGCTTAGTAATTCCTTTAATTTCTTATATTTCTTCCACTTTTGCATGCTTCCTTTCCATCCTCTAAGCCATTCTTGCCCTAGAAAAACTGAAAACACTTAACACACATATCACAGCATCGAATTGTAGTAAGAGAGAATTAAAAATTAATAATTTAAGGCCAAAGAAGCATGTTTTCAATCATAGCACAAAATCAGGAAGGAAAATGTAAAACATGCGATTTCTATGAATAAGTATGCGAATAATGGATAAAATCCGCTAAATTAAGCACAAGATAAACCCTAAAAATGGGGTTTATCAAAAAGCCCTGTGTGATCTTGGTGCAGGCATCAATCTAATGCCCTTTTCTGTAATGAAGAAGCTCAGAATCTAAGAGGCGCAGCCAACAAGGATAGCACTACAAATGGTAGACAAGTCTTTGAAACAAGCATATGGAATAGTAGAGAATGTCTTCGTCAAGGTTGGAGAACTTTTTCTCCCTGTAGATTTCGTGATCCCTGACATGGAAGAGGATGCAAATGATTCTCTAATCCTTGAAAGACCATTTCTGGCCATTGGGAGAGCTTTGATTGATGTGGAAAAATGTGAGCTAGCTTTGAAGATGCATGAGGATTACTTGATATTCAAGGTTTTTAGACCATTCCACCACTCTGATGAGGGAGGTACCTGCATGAAGAATGAACTTACTAACCCAAGCCTCCAAGGGTGCCTAACTGAAGTACAACAGAGTCCAAAGCTCAAACCTCCTTTGGTTGGAGCCAATAAAATTTCCCCTGACACCCAACCTATGTTTAGTGTTGGGTGTGCATTATTGATGTGAGAGTTTTTAGTTGATGTATAGAATTTCACAAATAAAATCTCGTTGCAAGTATAGTTCTACACCAACAAACAGTCCTCCCAATAAAAAATTTGGTTGTCACAAGTAACAAACCCCAAATAAGAATTAACCGAAGTATTTAAACTCCAGGTCGTCTCACAAGGAATTGCAATGAAGTGATTAATTATTGGCTATGAAGAACAAGGGGGTTTGATTGGTAAAAGGGCAAGAAGGTGAAGGGGCAAGAATTTAAATGACAAGAAAAGTAAATCACAAACAAGCAATTAAAGGAAGCAAGTAATAAAGAGAGAGACATTCATGGCAAGGATTGAGAATATAGGCTTTCTATCCTAGTCATACAATGATTAATTCATCTTATTTAGTCAACTCCAACAAATGGAAGAAGGTATCATGTTATCTTCACATAGGGAGAATGTCAAACAAGACTATTCAATCATATCGCAATAATAAACAAGAATTTATCTTACTACGTCATCTTCGATGATGGAAGAAGGTATCATGTTATCTTCACACTCGAAGAAAGTCTAATAAGACTAGCTAATCTTAATCCAATTGTCCTAATCAATTCACTAAGTGAATTAACAAGAGATTAGAGTTAATGAAAACAATACTAGCTAACTCTAGATCACCAACAAAAATTGGGTATTCATGACTCAAGATTACCTAATTACTCTTTCCAAGCCAAGAATGCTCAAAATCTACTCTAACATCCAACCAAGCATTTTGTCAAACACTTGAAAGGCATAAAAGGAAAGCATAATAAATGTGCAAGAATAATAAATCTACCAACTACCAATTGCAAGGAAAGTAAGTTCATAACTCAAATCAACAATAAAAGAACATCAAACATTAAATTTCATTAACAGGAATTCAAATCCAACATGAGCATTCATAAACATAAAAGAGGCATAAAAGTAAAATTAACATCACAAACTTAGAGAATAAAAATGTAGAAGCAAGAAATTATAAAGAAAACAAGATGAAATCAAGAAATCATGCCTAGATCTAAGATGGAAATACCCTAGGAACCCTGATTCTAGAGAGAAGAGGGAGCTTCTCTCTCTAGAAACTAAGCTACATGATGCAAAAACTCCAAAACAATTGCTCCCCCCTTGACCAAGCTTGAATTCTACATGAAATAGCATCAGAAATGAGTTGGATTGGGCCCAAAATACTTCAAAAATTGCTGGCCAAGAGTTACTTTTAGTGAGTCACGTGCAGCAACCCACACGTATACGTGATGCACACGTACGCATCCCTAAATGTAGGCAACTAGGGTAAATTTTATATAATTTTGAAGCTCCGGATGTTAGCTTTCAAACGCAACTAGAACCGCATTATTTGGATCTTTGTAGCTCAAGTTATGATCGATTAAGTGCAAAGAGGTTAGGGTTGACAACTTTGCCGTTCCTTCATTTCTTCATGAGTTCTCCCACTTTGCATGCTTTTCCTTCATTCCTTCAATCCAATCTTTTCCTTCTAAACCTAAAATCACTTAAAAAATATATCAAGGCATCGAATGAAATTAAAGGTGAATAAAAATTTCCAATTTAAGGGCTTAAAAAGCATGTTTTTACACTTAAGCATAAATTTAAGGAGAATTACAAAACCGTGCTATTTTATTGAATAAATATGGGAAAAGGTGATAAAATCCCCCAAAATAAGCACAAGATAAACCACAAAATTGAGGTTTATCAAACCTCCCCACACTTAAAATAAGCATGTCCTCATGCTTAACTCAAGAAAGAAGCAAAGGGTATCAACATTTATTCAATGTAAACTACCTAAATGCAATCTATCTAAATGAATGCAACTACTTGGTCAAAATAAGTCAACTTCCAAGAATACATATATAAGTACAAAGGCTAAAGCCATAGCAGTCAAATCAAACTCACAATTGAATTGAATTATTGAAAGATTTTACAAACTTGCAAGAATAGATGATCATGGGTGGAAACATGTAATTGAGCGATCGAACCCTCACCGGATGTGTATCCGCTCTAGTCACTCAAGTGTATGGGGTTGATTCACTCAATTCTCCCCTAATCATGCTCTCCAAGATTTGTTTTTCATCTAACAATCAACAATTATTTTATGCATGCATACAAATATCATGAGGTCTTTCCCATAGGTTGTAATGGGGTTAGGGTCAAGGTAAGGATGCATATGGTCAAGTGAGCTTAAAATTTGAATCTTTGATTAACCTAAGCTTTCCACCTAACCTATGACAGCCTATACAATTCAAAGCAAACCTAACTACCCATTTTTTACTTTTTCACACACTCATGCATTCTATTTTTGGTCACTACACATATGCATTGATTTTTATTGAGCTTTACTTGGGGTAATTTGTCCCCTTTTTATTGCTTGTCCTTTTTCTTTCTTTTTTTTGATATATATATTTTTTCTTTATTTTGTATTATTTATTATTTTTTTTTCTTTTTGCAATAAAGTATATGCAAAAGTATCAATGCATATGGCTTTACATTTAATTAACACATGAGTATGTACCCAATTCCTAAAATTTTGACAAAAATACAAAAATACACTTTCATCCTAACCAATGTTCCCAACTTTCTCAAACTTACATGACGAGCACTCTCACTAGCCTAAGCCAATCAAAGATCCAAATAAGGACATATATTGTTTTTCGCTTTAGGCTTGTAATGTGCTAAAATTAAGAACAAATGGGTTAAGAATAGGCTCAAAATTAATTAACAATGGAAGAAAAAAGGTAAGGCTATATGGATAAGTGAGCAATTTGAAACAATGGCCTCAATCATATAAGTGCATGTATACAAGGAATAATAGACATATAGAATTAAGCAAATCAAGGATCACAATCATAGAAAGAGAACAATACACACAAGAATAAAAATAAGTGGTCATATGATGTAACCACACAATTAGGCTCAAATCTCACATGCTTGTGTTCTTAGCTCAAAAATCATGTTCCACAATATATGTAATTCAAGCAAGTTCTAATAATTTTTTTGAATCAATTGGGGTGCTCTATAGATAGAATCCTTGAAAAATTTTATTATTTTGACTAAGCTTATTATGTATATATATGCAAAATAATAAAATGCAACTAAAAATCCTAGAAGACCTAAAATGAGATGCAAAAGTGTTGTGATTAGAAATTTGTCACTCAAAAATGCCGACTGGTCGGACGACCTCCCCACACTTAAAAGTTTGCATCGTCCTCAGTGCACTCAAAGATGAGCAAGGGAGTACGGCGACTTTCCGAATTGCCACCTTCAGCTGGCGGATCAACCGGTGCTGCGTGTTCTTTCTTTCTGCTTCCATTTTTGCTTATGGTGCATCAGTCATGAAAAATAGAAAATAACACCGTAAGATGAGAAAATACAAAAGCATGGAAGCGTGCATTGTTGGAATGAGGTGAATCACTAGAATGGAGTGAGTTAATTAGTGTGACATTCGTGAAAAATAGGTGTGAGGGTTCTAAAATTACTCGCGGTTTAGAACACACACACACACTAGTATAAAAAGTTATGCCACAATTACACAAAAGAAAGCATGCACTTCACTCATTCTAGTGTGCTTGAAATACTTCAAAAGTCTTGTAGGTTAAGTTAACCAAACAAGTAGTGAAGAGGCATGAAAGCATTCAAGCAATTAATCAAGCAATTGTGAAATTGGATAATGCATGGACATTGATTGATGTGTAAGTAAACTTAGTGAACAAGACGGTATATGAAACTTACACAACAATCAATGACACATATTGGAGTTGTTGCAACACCTAAGTGACATAGAGGTGAATGATGCCAGGGCATTTTGGCCAGTTTTACTGACCTTTTCTTTACTGTTTTAGGGTAGTTTCATGCATTTTCTTAGTAAATAAGCAAGTTTTGGGTAGAAATACACTTACATCTTGATTCAAGCAAACATGGTGAACTTTACATGATTTCATGAGAATTATGCATGAATTAAATGATAAATTGGATAATGCATAATCTCATGACTTGGAATAGAGCTTTGATGCACTTTATTTGCTTGATTTCAGGACAAAGGAAGCAAGGAAGAGCCACGTTAGTAGCCACGTTAATCTAATTAATGTGATCACTAACGTGGAATGGGCATAAGCTTGTAGCGTTAATGAGAAAAGTGATCGCCAATAACGCCTTCGAAGCCATTATAGCCCACGTTAGTTGCCACGTTAATTACATTAACGTGGTAGCTAACGTGGAGGAAAAAAGGAGCTCCAACGTTAGTGGTAAAAGTGAATGCCACTAACGCCCCAAAATGGCACACTTAGCCACGTTAAGAGTCACGTTAATTCAATTAACATGAATTCTAACATGGGAGGAGGAAGAAATTGCCACCACATTAGTGGCCACGTTAATCTAATTAACGTAAACTCTAACGTGGGAAGGAGGGGCGTTTGGAGCGTTAGTGACAAAGGTAAGTGTCACTAACGCTCTCGAAGCTTAGGAATGCCCACGTTAAGGGTCACGTTAGTTATACTAACGTGAACTCTAACGTGGGGAAAAGAGGCAATTAGCAACGTTATTGGAAAAGGTAAATGCCAATAACGTTTGCGAAGGACCAAGAGGCAACGTTAGTGGTCACGTTAGTGCCACTAACGTTGAAGTTAACGTGGATCATTTTGGTTTGGAACGTTAGTGAAAAAGGTGATCGTCACTAACGTTCTCGAACCCACATTTTCACTTAACGTTAACACCACTAACGTCCATGCCTAACTCACACTTTTTCTGCAAGCAAAGCTGAGCCCACTGAAGACTATAACTGCTTCAACTCAAGATTAAAGGCCCATATCCAAGACTTGAAGAGCCAACTAGAAGATCAAAAGAGTAGCATATATAGGAGTAGTTTTGAACTAGTAAGGGAGCTTTTGGGAATTTGGAGAACTACACTTTGTATATTTTACTTTCTCTGTAATTTCTAGTTAATTTGAAAATGCATTCTTCTTTATCTTCTTCCATTTCTAGAGCTATGAACAACTAAACCCCTTTTCATTGGGTTAGGGAGCTCTGTTGTAATTTGATGGATCAATAATAGTTTTTATTATTCTTCTTCTTTCTTTTCTCTTGATTTTACTAGAAGGCTTTCAATCTTCATCCAATTGGGTAGTTATCTTGGAAAAGAAGCTATTCATACTTGGATCTCTTTGGAACCTTGGAAGAGGAATGAAGAGATCATGCTAGAAATGCTTTCTCATGTTGGACCAAATTGGGGTTTGGATGGATATAGTGACATATAATCCTACCAACACTTTGATTTGGGAATACATGTGGTATAATCAGTGACCATACTTCATCTCTTCTCATGAGCAATTAGACCAAGGAATTGGCTATTGATCAAGATTTGAGAGATTGAATTACCAAGGAATTGGAATTCAATCACTTAAGATTGCCAAGGAGATCAATGAATGCATTGATTGAGGAAGAGATGAGAATGAACTTGATCCGGAGAATACAACATCTCCTGAGCCCAATGAATCCCCCATTTCTGATCTTACCCATTCTCTTTATTTTCTGCCATCTACTTTTATGCTCATCCTCCCAATTCCCCATTTAAGATTCTGCAATTTACTTTCCACCATTTACATTTTGATCTTTATTTCCAGCATTTACATTTTCTGTTATTTACTTTCCCGCCATTTATGTTTCTGCAAATCTCAACTAAATTTCTGCTTAGCTCAACTAGAACATTCTTCTGATTAAAGTTGCTTGACCAATCAATCCCTGTGGGATTCGAGCTCACTCTATTGTGAGTTTTTACTTGACGACAATTCGGTATACTTACCGAGGGAAATTTGTTGAGAGACAAGTTTCTGTGCATCAGTGAAACACATGGATGCTATGGAACTTAGGAGAAAGAAGATAGAAGTGGAAATCAATCCATAGCAATCATGGTCCACAAAGCTTTATAAAGCTCAAAAATATGTCACTAGGTAAGCTTTCGATCCAACTTCACAATTCAAAAATTTCAATGCATGAAATAGGTGATGTCAATAAAGGTAAATCATAAACAAGCATCACCTAAAAAAATGCAATGATAATATACAATTACCTAGCGATAGATGATGAATGCATGGTGGCCAAAACATGCAATTCAAAAGAGTTAAGAAGCTTAAAAGCAATGTAACATGTACTTGGTGTTCACGAATGTTAAACATGAAAACTCAAAATCAAGTAACAAATTGTAACCTCAACAAAGAAATCCAACAATGAAAAATAAAAACAATTATGCTAAAATAGCATTCAGTTAATAATAGGCAGCAAGAATTAGCAACAAAATTAGTAATCCACACTTATAATGAAAAATAAAAGATTAAATAAAAAATTAAACTAATTAAACAAGTAACTAACTAACTAAAAGAAATAGTTATGGATGGTGTTTGGTAGTGTTGGATGATGAGTAGGAGAAGGGAAGAAGAAAGAAGAAGGAAAGAAATGGAAAGAAGAGGAGAAAAGAAGTGTAGTGAAGGAAGGGCTTCCACGCGTACGCGTATGGTGCGCGTGCGCGTGGGTTGAAGTGAAATGGACGCGACGCGTACGCGTGTATCATGCGTGCATGTGCATGGCAGACCAGAAAGGCGACGCGCGTGCGTCCCTCACGCTTACGCGTGGGTCGGTTTGTGCCTCAGGCACAATGTTGGCGCAGTGTAGGCACAACTCTCGGGTTGTAAGCTGGGGGGTCAAAATGTGAAATCCATGCGTAAGCATGCATGACGCGTGCGCGTGGATGGTCGGAAATGCTTGATACACGCGTACGCGTGCATGGATAGTAAAGCTAAGAGTTAGAAGTTTTACCCACTCAAATGAAGGATTGGATGACAACCTAGGTGGAGGAGTTCCCAATGATCTTGACAAGGCGCGCTCTACTCCCGTCCATCCTCTCCTAGAGGCTTCCACCACTTGGCAAGGTTCTTCAAGCTTTACTTCTTGCCAAACTCCTTCAAGTTCCCATGCTTCTTCACCAAGTTCTTCAAGCTTTTCCCCATCACTCAAATCATAAATGGGTGGTTTAGTGAGGTCCACCTCATCATTAATCCCAAGCATAGTGGGGAAGGATACCTCAAACTTAAAAGGATCATATGTTGATGCGAAATCATCATAAATAGGAGGGCCTATTGCTTGGGACACTTTTTCTAATTCTTCAATCACATTGTGCCTTGGAGGTTGTGCACTCTCCTCCTCAACATCAACTTCAAATTCTATGGAAGAAGGCTCTTCAATTTGTGATTCCTCTATGTACTCAACATATCCTAAGGTTCCAACCACTACTTCCTTTGGTTCAATCATCTCTACCTTCTCCTCTTGTTGCACTTCTCACTTTAACTCTTCTTCTCCACCTTGAAGCTCCAATTCTATTTCCTTACTAAGCTCTTTGGTTGCTTCTCCATATTCTATTTCCTCTATGTACTCAACATATCCTAAGGTTCCAACCACTACTTCCTTTGGTTCAATCATCTCTACCTTCTCCTCTTGTTGCACTTCTCGCTTTAACTCTTCTTCTCCACCTTGAAGCTCCAATTCTATTTCCTTACTAAACTCTTTGGTTGCTTCTCCATATTCAACAATGGGAGTGCTTTGATCGCGCAAGCTTAGGTAGGATGAGACTATGTTGCCAATGGCTTCTACCATGATAGCCGTCTTGGCTCTTAACTCCTCAAACTTCTTTTCATCCCTCTTGTGTTTCCTTAAGATACGAGATTCAAGATCTCTCAGTTCTAGCATGAGGGCTTCATTGGGAGGTGGTGGTGGAAGAGAGGGTTCATTGTTTGAGGGAAGGGCATTGTAGTTGGAAGGTGGTTCATATTGGTGAAATTCTTGAGGTGGTGTGTATGGATTTTGTGGTCCATGGGAGTATTGGTATTGGAATGGTGGTGGCTCTAGATATGATTCATATGGTGGTTGGTATGGTGGATATGGGTTGGAGTCATATAGAGGTGAATGGTGGTATGAGGCTTGTGAGTATGGTGGAGGGCTATATTGCGGAGTGGGATCATACGCATATGATGATTATGGTTGATAACCACAATTAGGATCATCACACACATTAGATTGGTATACATCTTGGTATGGCTCTTGAGCATAGTACATTGGTGGAGGTTGTTGCCATGAAGGTTGTCCATAAGCTTGCAGTTCCTCCCACCTTTGGTTGTTCATTTCCTTGATGCATATCCTCATTGTAGCTTCCATCTCCTATAACATAGATAGAACCACACTCATAGCCAAAAGGATGAGAATTCATAGTGAAAGAGAAAATAGAAACAAGAATTAATAAGAAACAAAGAGAACAAAATCCTAAAACTAGAAAAACTTAACAAACAAACCAAAAATTAAGCCATTCACAATATATACAATAGCCAATAACATAGCACCATTGCAATTCTCCGGCAACAGTGCCATTTTGATGTGAGAGTTTTTAGTTGATGGTATAGAATTTCACAAATGAAATCTCATTGCAAGTATAATTCTACACCAACAAGCAGTCCTCCCAATCAAAAATTTGGTTGTCACAAGTAACAAACCCCAAATAAGAATTAACCGAAGTATTTAAACTCTGGGGTCTCACAAGGAATTGCAATAAAGTGATCAATTATTGGCTATGAAGAATAAGGGGGTTTGATTGGTAAAAGGGCAAAAAAGTGAAGGGGCAAGAATTTAAATGACAAGAAAAGTAAATCACAAACAAGCAATTAAAGGAAGCAAGTAATAAAGAGAGAGACATTCATGACAAGGATTGAGAATATAGGCTTTCTATCCTAGTCATACAATGATTAATTCATCTTATTTAGTAAACTCTAACAAATGGAAGAAGGTATCATGTTATCTTCACATAGGGAGAACGTCAAACAAGACTATTCAATCATATCACAATAATGAACAAGAATTTATCTTACTACGTCGTCATCTTCGACAATGGAAGAAGGTATCATGTTATCTTCACACTCGAAGAAAGTCTAATAAGACTAGATAATCTTAATCCAAATGTCCTAATCAACTCACTAAGTGAATTAGCAAGAGATTAGAGTTAATGGAAATAATACTAGCTAACAACTCTAGATCACCAACATGAATTGGGTATTCATGACTCAAGATTACCTAATTACACTTTCCAAGTCAAGAATGCTCAAAATCTACTCTAACATCCATCCAAGCATTTTGTCAAACACTTGGAAGGCATAAAAGGAAAGCATAATAAATGTGCAAGAATAATAAATCTAGCAACTACCAATTGTAAGGAAAGTAAGTTCACAACTCAAATCAACAATAAAAGAACATCAAACATTAAATTTCATTAAAAGGAATTCAAATCCAACATGAGCATCCATAAACATAAAAGAGGCATAAAAGTAAAATTAATATCACAAACTAAGGGAATGAAAATGTAGAAGCAATAAATTGTAAAGAAAACAAGATGAAATCAAGAAATCATGCCTAGATCTAAGATGGAAATACCCTAGGAACCCTAATTCTAGGGAGAAGAGTGAGCTTCTCTCTCTAGAAACTAAGCTACATGATGCAAAAACTCCAAAAAAATTGCTCCCCTCCCTTGCCCAAGCTTGAATTCTGCATGAAATAGCATCAGAAATGAGTTGGATTGGGCCAAAAATTCTTCAGAAATCGCTGGCCACGAGTTGCTTTTAGTGAGTCATGTGTAGCAACCCACGCGTACGTGTGATGCACATGTACGCATTCTTAAATACAGGCAACTATGACAAATTTTATATTATTTTGAAGCCTCGGATGTTAGCTTTCCAGCGCAACTAAAACCGCCTCATTTGGACTTCTGTAACTCAAGTTATGATCGATTAAGTGCAAAGAGGTCAGGGTTGACAGCTTTGCCGTTCCTTCATTTCTTCATGAGTTCTCCCACTTTGCATGCTTTTCCTTCATTCCTTCTATCCAATCTTTACCTTCTAAACCTGAAATCACTTAACAAACATATCAATGCATTGAATGGAATTAAAGGTAAATAAAAATTACCAATTTAAGGGCCTAAAAAGCATATTTTTACACTTAAACACAAATTTAAGGAGAATTACAAAACCGTGCTATTTTATTGAATAAATGTGGGAAAAGGTGATAAAATCTCCCAAAATAAGCACAAGATAAATCACAAAATTGGGGTTTATCAATTATCCAACAAGGAGGGAGTTCCTAAGAAGAAGGTGCCTAGAGGTTGGAGGAACAAGAAGATTCCCACTAAGGATTTCTCACCCGGACTGAAGGTTGTAATCACTAAGAATCCAATTCTGCCTCATATAGTGAACAAGATCTTGTCTCTTAAGCACATTGAGTTAATCCATGATAGCACAAGAAAGAAGTTTATAGTGAAGGGTGATGAGCTAAGCCCCTATGATCACCCCTTCCCTATGGGAGCTGACTGTCAAGCTAGTGATGGTAAAGAAATGTTTATTGGGAGGCAACCCAACACTAAGTATCCTTTGGTTTTTCTTTTAGTTTGTTTTTTATTATCTCTGATTTTTCATTTTTCTTATTATTCATAGTTTTTCTTGGTTTAATCTTGTTTGTGGTCATGAAAAAGTGTGTAGAACAGGGATAGGAGGACTTCGAAGGAGAAACAGGACACTCTGGAGAGCAATGAACTCAAGTGCATTGGTGCTAAATGCCAAACTGGCATTTATCATTGAGATTGGCAAGCAGAAGCTAGCATTAAACACCAGGCAGGGCGTTTAACGCCCTGAAAGGCAGAAGGACCTGGTGTTAAACGCCAGGTGGGCATTTAACGCCCATAATAGGCGAAATTTTCATGGTACCATACCTCCTATGGCGCTAAACGCCAGCTGAGCGTTTAGCACCAAAGTGACTCGTACCAAAAAAAAAAGTGCCAATTCTGGCGTACTTGCCGGTTAGTTTGTGAATATTCAAAATCCGTATCAATATTTCTCTCACATTTTTCTCTGGTTGCAAGGTGAGACGGCACTCTCCGTTGCATGAAACGACACTCTCTATTATTTTTGGCATGGTTTGGAAAAGGTGGTAGGGCACTCTCCTTCAGAATTATTCCTCATGGGAATACGCAATAGAAAGATTGATCCGGGAGTTGCCAATTGGATTTGTGTCGGATTTGGCAGAATAACCGACACGTGAGCTCGTGCCTAGTAGGACAGGCATGCATCATGTGCATTTGTTTGCTATTGTTTGGGTGTGCATATTGCATTTGGTTTGCCTGACTGTATATTTCTATTTAACTGCTAATTGTTTTACTTACTATAATTGCTCTCTAATTGTGTTTACTTTTTTATGCTTATTGATTGTGTATGATTTCACCATTGAGACTTGGGATTCATGATAATTATGATTATGCGAATGAATGAGATCGGTAGTAGTTTAAAATATGTTAAATATAGCGAATTAACCCCGTATTGATTAATGTTTGTGATTTAAATTACTGAACTGAGCATTGGACTGAATAATTGGATATTGAAGTAATGGTGAGATTTGATTGGAAATTATTGAGGCTAGAAATGGTTAATGAAGGCTGAGATATAGTGAAGAAACCCTGTTTGGATTAGAAAAAACCCTAGACTTGAACCTTGTGATGCTTGGAGACTAAGATTGCCTAGTGAATTCATGTGGTTTTACATAGTCTCTATTTGGAACTATTATGCTACTAGGAATCTTTGAGTTCTCACCCGTCATGGAATTTTTGTTTTTTAGATACAGGACGTGATGCACCTCACTGAGCATGCAAGATTCTCTTGGATAGAGCAAATAAGACTTTTGTTATGCTTATTTTGTTGCTTAGCTTTTCTTCGCTTTTGAATACTGTATTGTATATTCCTCATAGAGGTTTTGGTTTGGAGAAAAAAGATGTATTTTGTACACTTTGGTCCTGTCGCCGTCTTCGTTGCATCAGAAGAGAATTGTCCTCGTTGCCATCCAGCAAGGCCGTCAGAGGCATAATCGTCATCCTCAAGGCAGAATCGTCGTCTTAAGCTCTCCGCCTGTAGTGAAACTCATTCCTCCCGCATCGGCAGCAAGCCTCGCCTAAAGCTCTCCAAGACCACACACTTCTTTCAGGTTTAAGTCCTTGCCTGAAGCTGTTCACTGTTCTCTTATTGTCTTACGTTTATGTTTTGTGTTTTTAATTTAAATGAAATTTGTGTTTTTTCTTAGAAATCAACTTGAAAGAGTATTATTTATCTTTTTTATATTAGTTTTAATTTTTTTCTGTAACAACTATGTTAATTGAAAGAACTTTTTCAACTATGAATCTCAATAAGAATTGACTTCTAATTGTATAAGAAGTAATTTTTTAAATAATAAGTATTTACTTATATATATATATATATATATATATATATATATATATATATATGTAAAAGAAATACTACACATCCAAGTCTTTTTATGAGCTAAGTCTAACCAAGTTAAACAATAAAACTTAAAATAATATTAGTCATAATTGATTTTTGTTGTCTTAGACAAATTTGATTGGACTTGGTTAACAAAAAAATATGAATATGTAGCATTATCCTATATAAAAAGACAGATATTTATAAGGGTAAAGTATATTTTTTGTCCCCGAAGTTTGGCAAAAGTTTTAAAAATATCCCTAAGTTTTATTTTGTTTCAATTTTATCCCAAAAGTTTTCGATTTGCATCAAATATACTCTTGGAGGCTAAATTTTCAAAAAATTTAAGACCAATATAACAATAATGCATGAAAATTATGCTTGATTTACTTATGTTAAGGGGTTGTTCTTATGAAATTGTTGTTGAATCGATCTTAAATTTTTTGAAAAATTAGCCGTCAGGGGTATATTTGATGCAAATCGAAAACTTTTGGGACAAAATTAAAACAAAATAAAATTTAGGGATATTTTTGAAACTTTTGTCAAACTTTAAGGACAAAAAATATACTTTACCATATTTATAAATGATTATTTTAGTGTTTTAATTTGTAAAATTAGATATTATAAAAACTAATCATGTTATATTTACATTGAAAATAACTACCTGTATATATATTGAAATAAAAAATACACATTAAAAATAAATTAAACAATAGATATATTTATATACAAATACATAATGATTAATAAATAATTTGATAACTAATTTTTATGTACACATAATATTTTTATTATATATATATATATATATATATATATATATATATATATATATATATATATATTTTGCCCCCACTATTAAAATTTTCTGGATCCGTCATTGCTTGGCGCTAAACCCCAGTTGGGCGTTTAGCGCCCTAGAGAGGGTAGCAACGTTTCTGAAATGTGGCTTTATCGATGCTAAACTCCTACTTGGCGTTTAGCGACCAGAGGGGTGTTACCAACTACTCAGTTTCACCTCGAAACTTTGCCAAATTGCTCCGAATTTCACCTGAAATCATAAAAATACAAAAACAACTCAAAGTAGAATCCAAAGAGGATTTTTGCACTAAAATCAAGTAAAACTAAATAAAATCTAACTAAAAACAACTGAAAAATGATAAGAAAAAGAGTACAAGATGCTCACGCATCAGAAGGAGAGGCTACAATGCAATATTTCTGAAAGGTGTGGATGTATATGGGTATACTTGGCTGATTTGCGTGCATTAGAAGGAGGTTCCCATGTACATTATAATCCTTTTTATGATCCACTGAAGCACAATGGTCCTTTTTCTGCCCCCAGCAGTAGCATTTGTCGTAACATTATGGCTCCAATTCCACCTTTGTTGGGCTTGCCCTGAAGAAGCACAAGCTGGGAAAATTAAAGCAATATGTAGGAAGATAATCACAACATACACCAAGTTGCAGAAGTTAGTGACTTTCCTCCCATTTTCATATTATTTCTATCAGATTTGAAAGCCATGTCATCCCTGTTTTTCATAGCTATTACACTAATATGTTTTAGTATGTCCTTACTTTTGGTGGTTTCCTCATTCTTTTCTATCAGCTGGTCATTTATTAACTATAAGAATGATTATCTATTTTTTTTACTGACCCAAATGCTTTGAACTGTTGAATGTTGACATGTCCGGTGATCCTTTTATTCTGCTATGTTTACGAGCTAAAGAAGTGGTAGAATGTAAATCAAAAGAAATTTCAAATGCCATGGAATCACTGAACACATAATTAGAAAATTTAAAGTTTGAAAAAGTCACTAAGAATTAAATTTTTAGTTTTGTTATAGATTTTTTTTTTGTAAATTTTTTTAAATATTTTTTGGAAGTTTAAGAGAATCATTTTTTAAAATATTTCACTGATTATAATTATAGCATGTAAATAATTTATGTAAATCAACAAAAAGCCAATTCTTTTTATACTTTCTTATTTTCTCCCTTTTGTTTTTTTTTTATTTGACAAAGGAATAGGGCACGCTTTGAATGCGTGGCAAATGATTCTAGCTGGCAAATCACGCTTTAAAAGCGTGATGAAAGAATCCACTAGGTATGCTTTAAAAGCATAGCCATAGCTCACTAGGTACGCTTACAAAAGCGTCGCTATAGGGTTATGCATAAAGCCACGTTTCATAAGCGTGGCAATAGATAATAGTGTGGCAACAAAGTAAGCATGGCCATAGCTCAATAAAAGCGTGCCGATAAAGCAATGGCTACAAACTCACATGTGACCCTTGCAAAAGCATGGTCATAGCTAAAAAAGCTTGGCCAGTATCCGTGGATACGCTTTTTTTTTTCACTTTGAAGGTTCTCAATGGCCTAGAGAAGGAGGTTGAATCTAGGGTCATTTTTTATCCTTTGAGACTTGAACACCAAGACAGATTGAAACTATTACTACTTAGTCTGGGTTAACGATTAGGCAGGAGACAAAATTATTTTATCTCATAACGAACAAAATAAGACAAAGTAGAGAAGAGAAGCTTGTACCACCATGTATCCTAGTTCAACTACCTTATGCAATGTGTCCTACATCCATTCTCTACCACAATTATGATAGAATTTTCACTATCTTTTTCAAGATTACAAACACCAATTTTCTAGTATTCTTCCTAATCTTATCTAAGAACTCACAAGCTTCTAACCAAGCTTGTTTCGGCTACGCTCACAACCTAGACTCTCAACACTAAGTGCTAATCCAACTTAGTAAGGGGAACTTCTCAGGATCATAAAACAAAACAAAAAATACATCAAAAGATATTGACATATTTAATGGCTTTTTCTCCAAGTTAAACTCTCTTTTCCTTTTCTCTCATATGACTTTTTCAAATACCGCACTTAATACCTTTTTCCATGACAAAACAAAGAAATATAAATTGAGAAAAGAAAATATTCAATAAAACTACAAGAATGAGAAGATAAGTGTAGCTTGAAATCTATGAAAAGCTCAGATATTTAGTTCTTACTCCTTACTTCTTTTATTAATCGGTAATGTTTCCAAAGCTTGAAACTATCCTTGGAGATCATTTTTGTACCACAAGGACTATGTAGAGTTGTCTTCTTCTCCTAAAATCAGAGCAGAGATGTAGAGGTAGTAGAGGTACAAAATTATAGAGGAATATTGCAACTGCAACAGAGGGTTGTGCTTGGAGAGAGTATTGGTCTGCTGTCTATGTTTGCTAATTTTTCTTCCATTTGGTGGAGGCCATTTGATCTTGCTGTACTTCTTGAATCAGAACCATTTGATTCTTACTTTGGCTCCAAGTTGTGATCTTTTTTCTTTCCAACCATTAGATGAAAATATTCATTTTGATTTGGATTGAAGAGAACCCATCTCAGCAACTCCTTCTTTTGTAAAACCCGGTTAATTAATGGCTAATAACCCATAAATTAAAATATATTCTAGAAAGTGAGAAATGAGGTTTTCATGGTTTAATATGGTAGAGAAATTTAAAACGAGAATTTCAACACCAATTTTAAAAAAATCGGCCCAATATTGAGCCCAAGGGCCTAGCCAAGCCCTCATTTATTAAAGAGAGCTCAGCTCTCTCTCTCTCCCTCAAGAACACACTCACGCTGAAAATTAGAAAGGGGAAGGGGAAGGAAATATAAACCCTTGTTCCAACTTCCATTAATCATAACTTTTGATCCGAAACTCCGATTAACGCACCGTTTAAGGCCACGCGACCGCGGCGTCGAGCTCTACAAAACCCACACAAAAATTCTTGAGGTAAGCCACAGTTTCTTCTTCGAATCCCAACCCTTGATTTCGAATTTATTGGGTAAAAATGTTGAAATTTGTGAGCTCCTTGTGTTGTAGGCTCAAATTAACTTGAAGAGAAGGCTTGTTCTAGCTCCCTTGGCCCTTGGGTAAGGTGAGATTCTCAACCCTAAGCTAAAGACTTAGAATTTTGTGACTTAGTAATTGAGTTATTGTGTTTGGGTGTGATATTGTGGCTTAGGCCTTGTATATATGTGTATTGGAGCTTGATTGGTGGTTTTGGAAAGCTTTGGAGTGGAGCACCAAGCTTGGAAATCTGTTGGTGAAGTTTTGGATACCTTGGAAGTTGAATTTGAGAGTGTTCCGGGTGGAACGGAAATCGGCCAAGGTATGATTTCGGTTTTCTGTATCTAAAATGTAATGTGGTATGAAAACTTAGGCTAGAGACCCTAAGATAGGAGTTGAACTATTAATGTTGTTGACGGATTGAAATGAATTGTGTTGTTGTGTATGAATTTAGTGGATATGTGAAATGTTGAGGTAGTTGTTGAATGAATTGGATTGCATTGAATATGTAAATAATGGTTGAATGATTATGAGTGGTGATGATTATTGGCAAAGCATTTGAAGTTGTATATGATATGGATTGATATGTTAATTGATGATAAGGTTGAAGCCTTTGTTGATGAGTATGTTTTGGAGTGTGATATTGAATGTGTAAATATATGGTGATTGATGAAATTGAATGTTGTTTGGAAATTGAGATTTGATACATATGGAAGAATTGGTGAGTTGATGATTGAATGAGGTTTGGAAATGATGGATGTTGGAATGGTTGGGTTTTTGGTTGATTTTGAATGTGTTTGGAAGTGAATTTTTTAAAATTGGGAGTTTGTGAGTTTTGGTAAAAGTGGGATTTTGATGAATTTCAATGGATCATATCTTGAGCTATTGTTTTTGGAATTTGATGATTTTTATATCAAAAGAAAGATAATTTTATAAGCTTTAAAATGGTTTAAATTTTGTGGAAAACTGATTTTTTTAGAAGGAGATATGATCGTTGGAAGTTTGAGCCAAAAATATAAATTCTACAGATTCTGCAGAATTTGTGATTTCTGGTTTGTGTACGCACGCAAACCCCGTGAATTCTTGAACCTGTGCACATGCACATTCTTGTGCGTACGCACACACGGGGGAGTGCTAGCTGATGAGAAGGATTTATACCGATTCGGAATTCCACAAATAATTCCGTTGTTAGTATATCCCAAACCGATAATCAATCCTCAAATCAAATTTCGAAGGAATTGGTTGTCACAAGTTCAACTCCCAATAAAAGTAACCGAAGTATTCAAACCTCGGGTCATCTCACAAGGAATAAGCAAACATGTGCTTCAACATTGGTTAGAATTCCGGGGTTGTAAGTCATGAGCAAGAAATTAAACTAAGAATCCTAACAAGCAAGTAATCTTGAAGTGCAAGAAACTAATTCCAACAACTAAAGTAAGATGTGAGCAAGTCCAAACTAATAAGATAACATCAAATATAATTCTACTCTAAGACTAACCAAATAACTATGACTAAGACAAGCAATTAGGATTTTTGGATTTTCAAATATGAATGATAAAACAACTCTTGGCTAGACATGGGAATTGGGGTCACTATCCTTGTCTAATAACCATATCTTGACAATTATGAGGAACTAAACTCATTAAGTCTACTTCTACACTTGATGTATGTTAAATGGTTTAGTCAACATCAACCCATAAGGTCCAACCTAGCTACTAATTGACTTAGTAGTAGGCTAGTGTCAATGGCTATCAAATTGACCACTAAGGTTTCCCAAATCATCAAATCCATTAGATCCAATGACTCAAGTTTACCCAATTCCCTTAGCCTAGGCTAAGAATAAAGAGAACTACTCCATAATCAAATGAAACATTTCATCAAACACATGGTAAGCATTACTAAAAGACATATTCAAAGTGCAATTAAATTGAACTTAACAAGTACCCACTAACAATTATCAGCACACAATCACTCAAACAACACAATTAACCATGAAAATCATCAATGTAAGATTAGCAATTCAAGATTCACAAGATTCATGAAATGGGTATAAAATGACAATTGACAAGAAAACATAAATCTAACACAAGATCTAAACAAAATTATGCTAAGGAATTCAAATTAAGCAATCAAAACTAGTAATTAACAAGATCCAATTTAGAATTCAACAAGGGAAGATCAAATAAAACTAGATCTAGAGAGGAACAAGGGTTTCTCTCTCTAGAAGAACAAAAACCAAAAACTAGCTAAAAATTGTGTCTAAGTGTGAATGAATGATCCCCCCTTTCCCCTAGCATCCTTGGGTCTTTTCCATGCAGAACCAGCTTGATTTTGGGCCTCTTGAGCCTCAGAAATCGCCAGGCACGATTTCCTTTAATGAGGTCACGTGCAGCTTATCGCGCGTACGCGTCATGCGTGCATGCGCACCGATTTATTTTTGTGATCCACGCGTGCGCGCCATGTACGCGTGCACGCCGGTGTGGATTTTTCTAATCCGCGTGGATGCGTCGATCCTTGCGTGCCGCTTCCAGCTGTCCACATCCACGCGTGCGCGTGAGGTGCGCGTGCGTGCCCATTGCTGAAATTCTCAAAATCTAAATCTTCATGTTCCTTCCTCTTGTGCATGCTTTCTTTCTCTCTTCTAGGCCATTATTGCCCTATAAATTCTGAAATCACTCAGCAAACACGTCACAACATCGAATAGAAATAAAAGAGGATCAAAATATAGCAATTTTAAGGCAAAAGAAGCATGTTTTTCATCATGAGGCAATATTAGGAAGAGAACACAAAACCATGCAATTCTTGTGAATAAGTGTGAAAAATATTGACAAAACCCCCCAAATTCTACACAATATAAACCACAAAATTGGAGTTTATCAAATCTCCCCACACTTAAACCAAGCATGTCCTCATGCTTAAGAATAAAAAGACCAAAGATCATGGTAAGAAAGGGTTTATGAAGTGCAAATTTCCTAAATAAATGCATGCAACTAATGTAAAATTATCTATCTACTTGGTCAAGGGTAAATCTATCCTCTAAGAACACATATGAGCATGCGGGGTGAAAATGATATGTAGTTCATAAATCCTACCAAATTGAACATTACTATGGAGTGCATATAACTTGCTAGATGAACGCTTGTGAAAGTCGGGAACAAAGAGTTGAGCATCGAACCCTCACCGGAAGTGTATCCGCTCTATTCGCTCGAGTGTATAGGGTTAGTCACTCAATTCCTCTCCTAATCATGCTTTCCAAGATTTGTCTTTCATCTAACAGTCAACAATTACTTAATGCATACTTACAAGTATCATGAGGTCTTATTCATGGGTTGTAACGGGGCTAGGGTGAAGGTAAGGATGTATATGGTCAAGTGAGCTTAAAATTTGAATCCTTGATTAACCTAAGATCCCACTAGACATATAGAACAACCTATACAACTATAATACGATACCTAGCTACCCATGCGTTTCACTTTTTGCATACTCATGCATTCTTTTCAATTCACATCATATATGCATTGTTATTGTTACTTTGTCTTGGGGCCTTTTTGTCCCCTTTCATTGCTTTCTCTTTTTTCTACATTTTTGTTTCTTCTATTTTTTTTTCTATTTTTTTTACATTCTCATATATACACACAAAAAAAAAATTTTTTGGTCCCCTTTTCTTGGGGTTTCATGTACAAAAGTTTCAATGCGTATGGTTCAATCATTCAATACATGAGTATATTCCCAAATCCTAGAATTTTCAATTACAATTACAAATACACCTCTTTACATCTACCCAAGTTCCCAAGTGTACCCTCCCATTTGAATGATACACACCTCCACTTACCTAAGCTAATCAAGGATCCAAATCTAGGGGCATTCATTGTTTTTCGCTTAGGGTTGTTGATGTGCTCTATTTAAGAAAAGGGTTTATCATGGGCTCAAAATTGGTTAGCAATGGTAGATAAAAGGGTTAAGGCCGTTTGGAAAAAGTGACTATTGAAATGATGGCCCCAATCATGTAAATGCATTCATACACAAAGTATTGGACATATAGAATCAGACAAAGCAAGGATTACAATCATAGAGAGAGAATAATGCACACAAGAATGGGAAATAGTGGTTAGAAGATATAACCACACAACACGCTCAAAACTCACATGCTTGTGTTCTTAGCTCAATCACTATGTTCCAAAATACATTCTTGAAGCAAGTTTACCGCAAAAAATTTTTCAAAATTGGTAGGTACCCCGAAATTACAGTTTCTTGGGGAAGAAGTCATTATTTTGACCAAGAAACTCTATAGAGACTAACTATCATGCAAAGGGTATTTACAAGCAAGACTAACTACAAATGCAATGTACTAACTACTATACAAAAGATAAATCCATGGGTGTTGAAGGGAAGAGATTGTTACCCATGGAGATCGGTCGAATGACCTCCCAACACTTAGAATTTAGCACAGTCCTCCATGCTACCAACAATGCGCAAAGGGCGGTCGGGATCGGAACCTTCACTATTCCCTTCATCAGAGCTCCCATCACTTGGGTTTGAGGTGGATGTGAATATTTCAGGTTCCTCCATGCTAGGGGTAACACAACGCAGAAGCTTCTTGATGTAAGTGTATCGGCGTTGGTTGCGCCGCTCATATCTATCAATCTTTCGGTGTAGATCTTCTATCCTTTGATGGGTGGATCTTTGCTGTGGTGGTGATGATGAGGTGGAAGGAATAGTAGATGGGAGGGCTATGTCAAGGCTTGGGTTGTTCATAGGAAGATGGAAGTATTTTCCGCTTGGGACCACATCGCCCTTAGCTGGAATTATAGCCTTCGTGTCCATGGATTCCCAAGGAACACCCGCAGCAGCAACTAAATTAGATACCAATGCTGGAAATGGCAAATTACCCTGGGCGTGGACTTGACCCATCGCTTGCTTGATAAGAGGCGGAATGTTCACCGGTCTCTCCATGAGAACACACCAAACAAGCAAGGCGAGATCCACCGTGAAGGACGACTTGTGGGTGCTAGGTAGCACATAGTGGGATAAGATCTGGGCCCAAGATCTAGCTTCTACAGTGAGAAAACGTGCGTCAATGCACTTGGGCCTCATCCGGAGTCGACCATAGGTCCAAAATGTCTCTGGTTCAGCAATGACTCGGAGGATCGAGTCCTAATCTAACCCAAACGCTTCTCACTGACGTAAGACCTCTTGGTAGCCATCCATGTCACTTGGTACTGGTAAGATATTAAGCACTTGTTGAATAGCCTCTTCTGAAACTGAGACTTGCTTCTGGCGCACGTATACCGATTGAAGAGAGGGAAGATGGTAGTTAGTGTAGAATTCTACCACCCACGAGAGGTTGACCTCTTGCGGTTTTCTTAGAAGAAACTCTCATTCTCACCATTCAATGCGGGGTAGAATATAAGGAGCCACCTTGTCCGGCGGGGCGAGTAGATGCTCGGCATGATAGTTCCTTTCAACCATGGCGGGGAACACAAGTTCACAGAAGCGGTTGGGGAACCTTGAAGAATCCTTTGCCGGTTTGCTCTTCTCTTTTTCATCAATAGGAGCGGGTGCCTTGGCCTTCTTAGATAGGGCTTTAGCTCCTAATGTAAGGTGTGCCTTAGAGTTTGACTTTTAGGGTGCTCTCTTTGCGGCTGGTTTCCTGAAAGCTTTCTCCTTGCCTTTCTTGGTGGCCATCCTAAAAAAGAAAGGGAAAGAAGGAAAGCATTAAACCCAAAGAATCATCTCAATAAAAACTTGCAAGTAAAAGGTAGTGCCCAAAAGAGATAGTGCAACAAAGTAGTCATAGAGGTGTGGGTCACAACACTTGGCATGGGATGGAAGAGGGAGTAAAGCATGCAATATGGCATGAGAAGAATAATCTCAAGCATCCATAGCAAAGAGCAAGTCATGTTCAATGAGTATATAATTAGCAAGCATACACTCTAAGCAAGCAAAGTGGACTCAATGCATTCAGAAGAGAGCAAGTGAATGAGGAGGAAGCACCAAATTGAAGGTATATGATTAAAATAAACTAAAATGGAATTCGTGCATTTCCTCGAACACTTGGTGTGCAGTTATCAAGCAATGAGAAATTATGAGATACTTAACCAATTAGAAGCCCAAAATGAAACATTAATCATCACATAACATCACCTTACTGACAAAGATAATGAAAGATAATAAGATCTACTAAAGCAAATGAAAACTCAAATTCAACATCCATGGAAAAGCAAGAAAAAGAGACGGTAATCAAAGAAAAAGGAAGTAGTGTAATCATGCAACTAAAAGAGAAAATAAGTGAATCAATAAGAAACATCTAACTAGAAAAAGAGATTATGCAAAGAAAGTAATAGATGAGATATAGGAGAAGTAGAACCTTGAGAAGTGTAAAAGAATCAAGGTAGAAATTTCCTTTTTGTGAAAATGAGAGAGAGATAGAAGAGATGTGGTGCCAACGGAGGTGGCGGTGGTCGCCGGTGAGTGGCCGGAGACGGTGGTGAAGTATGGGAGAAGAAGGAGAAGAGAAGAAAGATGATGGAGAAAGATGAAGAAAGAAACAAGAAAGAAGGTGGGAGAGGGACAGAACAGGGCGCGCTAGCTTTAAAACTAGTTCGCGCGACCGGCGGCACGCGCACGGTGTGCTGGCGCATCGGTGAGGGTTGAGCGAGGGACGCGTACGCGTCTAGGGCGTGTACGCGTGAAGTCAGTTGGGCTCCTGGCACAAAGTTGGCACAAAGTAGGCCTAACTCTCGGGTTATTTGTACCAAGTTGGCATGCAGCACATGTGGCGCGGACGCGCACAGTGCGCAGACGCATGCCTGGTGAAGGTGGCGATCGGCGCGGACGCGTGAAGTGCGCCTGTGAGTCAGTCGCGAGCACGAAATAGGCACACCTTTGCGACAACTCTTAGGTTTTTGTACCAGGGAGGTCAAATTGCACAATCGACGCGCGCGCACAGTGCGCTTGCGCGTCGATGGCCAATTTGCAAGGGGCGCGCAGGCGACATGCACGCTGGCGCGTGGGTACCTGGCACGAAGTGGGCACAAGGTGGGCATCACTCTCAGGTTTTTGGACCAGAGTATGAAACGCACCACCGGCGCGCGCACACAGTGCGCTCGCATGCAGATTCCCCTTTTTCCTTGTTCTTTTTTTTTCAAACAACATAGAAAGGTCTATTCTAACATATTCTTGGCAGGTATTTAAGCTAGTAGTCAAGAAAACACTCACAAATTTATGTACTATTCAAAACATAGCATTCTCTCTACTTCAACAATTCATCCATACCAAAATGATGAAATCTATATGAACATCCTAGTTATCCAACAAGATCAACAAAACTAGCATTCCTATGCAATCAACAACATCAAGAGGTCACAAAATGTACAAAAAATCTAGAGCTAAAAACAAGAAGGTATACACAAGGAAGATCTTACCACGGTGGGGTGCCTCCCACCAAGCACTTTTCTTTAACGTCCTTAAGTTGGACAGTCAGTCGCTCAAGCTTCACCTCCTCTAGGTGCATCCGTTAGTAGGAACACCTCTAGCTCCTTTGGGAGCTTATAGCCATGGTACTTCTTCACTCTATGTCCATTCACCTTGAAAGCTGCTTCACTTTTAGGATCAAACAACTCCACCACCCCATAGGGTTTTATCTCCTTCACCTTGAAGGGTCCTTCCCATCTAGAACGGAGCTTGCCAGGCATGAACCTAAGCCTCGAGTTGTAGAGGAGAACCTCATCACCTTCTTGAAAATCCTTCTTCTGGATGTGATGGTCATGAAATGCTTTAGTCTTTTCCTTGTAGATCCGGGCATTCTCATATGCTTCGTTCCTCAAACACTCGAGTTCCTCTAGCTGTAATTTCCTGGCCACACCCGCCTTGGTTAAATCCATGTTGCACTGCTTTACCGCCCAATAGGCTTTATGTTCAATCTCCACCGGAAGGTGGCATGCCTTACCATAGATGATCCGGAAGGGACTCATCCCCAACGGAGTCTTGTAGGCCGTCCTATACGCCCATAGTGCATCTCCTAACCGGAGGCTCCAATCCTTCCTTTGTGGATTGACCACTTTCTCCAAGATTCTCTTAATCTCCTGGTTGGACACTTCCGTTTGTCCGTTGGTCTGTGGGTGATAAGCAGTGGCAACCTTATGCAATACTCCATAGTGCTTGAGCAGTGCCTCTACTTTCCTGTTACAAAAGTGAGATCCTTGGTCGCCACGAGCAACCCACAACCGCATACAATGTGATTCTAATGAAAGAAATGACGGTGTTGGTGTCGTCAAGGTGGGTAGGTATTGCTTCTACCCACTTTGACACGTAGTCCACCGCTAACAGAATATACAAGTACCCACTTGAGTTGGGAAACGGTCCCATAAAGTCAATGCCCCATACATCAAATATCTCACAGAACAACATAGGTTGCTGAGGCATCTCATCCCTTTGGGACGTGTTTCCTGACTTCTGACACTAATGGCAAGACACACATAACCAGTTAGCATCCTTGAATAAGGTTGGCCACCAGAATCCACAATCCAACACCTTTTTAGCGGTCCTCTGTGGGCCAAAGTGGCCACCACATTCGGACGAATGGCACGCTTCAAAAATGGGTTGGATTTCAGATTCTGGGACACATCTTCAAATTACTTGGTCCACTCCCCTCCTCCACAAGTGAGGGTCATCCCAAATGTAGTATTTGGAATCACTCCTCAACTTGTCTCTTTGGTGTTTAGAAAAGTTAGGAGGGAAGATTTTTGCAACCAAGTAGTTCTCCATTGGTGCAAACCAAGGAAATCTATCTGACACAGCATGCAAACTATCCAATGGGAATGAGTCATTGATCGAAAATGGGTCAAATTTTAAATTCTCCAGGTGGCTTAAATGATCTACAACCAAGTTTTGAGACCCACTCCGGTCCCTAATCTCAATGTCGAATTCTTGCAAAAGAAAGATCCAACGGATGAGTCTAGGTTTTGACTCAATCTTTGTCAATAAGTACTTTAAAGCTGCATGATCCGTGTATACCACTATCTTGGACCCTAGCAAATAAGATCTGAATTTATCTAAAGCATGAACAATAGCTAGGAGTTCCTTTTCTGTAGTGGTATAGTTGGATTGTGCTGCATCCAATATTTTAGGAGAGTAAGCAATGACATAAGGGAGTTTACCGTCGCGATGTGCAAGCGCGGCACCTACAGCATGGTTTGACGCATCGCACATTATCTCAAACGGTAGCGTCCAGTTGGGGCCTCGCACAATCGGTGCTGTGGTAAGAACTCTCCTTAGCTCTTCAAATGCACTCACACATGCATGATAAACCCCATTTGGAGGGTTTATCTTGTGTTGAATTTAGAGGGTTTTGTCAACCTTTCTCCCATTTATCCAATAAAATAGCATGGTTTTGTAAGTTCTCCTTTAATTGTGCTTAAGAGTGAAAACATGCTTTTTAAGTCCTTAATTGTTTAATCTTGATTTACCTTTGATTCCATTAGATGCCTTGATATGTGTGTTAAGTGATTTCAGATTTAGGAGGCAAAGATTAGATCAAGGGAATGAAGAAAAAGCATGTATAAATGGAGAACTCATGAAGAAATGAAGGAATCGCAAAAGCTGTCAAGCCGACCTCTTCGCACTTAAACGACCATAACTTGAGCTACAGAGGTCCAAATGATGCGGTTCCAGTTGTGTTGAAAAGCTAACATTCGGAGCTTCGAAACGATATAAGATTTTCTATAGTTGCTACACGTATGGTGATGCGTACGCGCACTGTACGCGCATACGTCGTTGTTGCCATATGATCCACTTAAAACAATACGTGGCCAGCAAATTCTAAAGCCTTGTGGGTCCAATCCAACTCATTTCTGATGCTATTTAAGCCAAGGATTGAAGGGGAATCAACATACTTTACATACTTTTGATCATTAGTTTAGTTTAGGTTAGTTTTAGAGAGAGAAGCTCTCACTTCTCTCTAGAATTAGAATTAGGATTAGGTTTAGTTCTTAGATCTAGGTTTTCATTCATGCTTCCCTCTACTTTTGCTTCTTAATTCTTTGTTGTTGCAATTATCTTCTTCTATTCTTTTGTTGTAATTTCCTTTATGTTGCTTCTATATTTTGTTGTAGATATACTTTTGTTGCTTCTCTTCTCTTTCAATCAATTAGAGGTAATTCATAATAATTGTGTTCTTTTTGATTGTTGTTATTGATTTCTTATAATAATTGTTGTTAGATTTCATTGTTGTTATCCATTTACTATGCTTTTCTTTAGTGCTTTCTAAGTGTTTGATGAAATGTTTGGTTAGATTTTAGTGTAGATTTTGTTCCTCTTGGCCTAGGTGGAGTAATTAGTGATGCTTGAATTATCTAATTCCTTTGTTGATTGACAATTAGGAGTTGCTAATTGATTTGGATACAACTAAAGCTAGTCTTTCCCTTGGGAGTTGGCTAAGACTTGTGGAATCAAGTTGATTCATCCACTTGACTTTCCTCCATGATTAGAGGTTAACTAAGTGGTAGCAATGGACAATTTGTGGTCACAATTGAGGAGGATAACTAGGATAGGACTTCTAGTTCTCATACCTTGCCAAGAGTTTTGTTAGTTGTTAGTTTATTTTCTTTGCAATTTATGTTCCTTGTCTAAAATCTCAAAACCCCAAAATACAACTTATAACCAATAACAAGACACTTTATTGAAATTCTTAGGGAGAACGACCCGAGGTTTAAATACTTCGGTTTATAATTTTAGGGGTTTGTACTTGTGACAAACACAATTTTTGTATGAAAGGACTAATGCTGGTTTAGAAACTATATTACAACGAGACTTATTGTGAATTCTAAACCGTCAAAAGTCCAATCATCAATGCATTGTCAAACTCAAAGTCCATATCTTTTTGGAGTAGGCGCGACAATGGCAAAGCAATCTTGCTGAAATCTTTAATAAAGCGTCTGTAGAATCCTGCATGTCCCAAAAACGAGTGGACCTCCTTCACAGATGAGGGGTAAGGTAAAGTGGTGATAACATCGATCTTGGCCGGGTCTACAGAAATGCCTTCACTAGATACTACATGTCCCAACACTATGCCTTGTCTTATCATAAAGTGGCATTTTTCAAAATTCAAGACAAGGTTAGTGTCAACATATCTAGCTAAGACCTTGGCCAAGTTCTCTAAGCAACAATCAAATGAAGTTCCATAAACATTGAAGTCATCCATAAAGACTTCTAGACAATTCTCCATTAGATCGAAAAAGACACTCGTCATACACCGCTGAAAGTAGCAGGTGCATTACATAGTCCAAATGGCATCCTTTTGTAGGCAAAGGTGCCAAAAGGGCAAGTGAATATGGTCTTTTCCTGATCTTCAAGAGCAATGTGAATCTGGAAGTAACCAGTGAATCTATTAAGAAAGCAATAATGGGATTTACCCGCCAAACGGTCTAACATCTGATCGATAAAGGGCAAAGGGTAGTGGTCCTTCCTTGTGGTGGCATTCAATCTTTTATAATCGATGCACACTCGCCACGTGTTTTATATTCTCTTGGTGACCACTTTACCATCATCCTTTTTAACTGCAATGATGCCCGATTTCTTAGGAACAACCTGGACTGGGCTCACCCACTCACTGTCAGAAATTGGGTATATGATACCCGCATCAAGTAGCCTAGTGACCTCCTTCTTTACCACATCGAGGATGGTCGGGTTGAGCCTCCTTTGCGGCTGCCTAACCGGCCTAACTCCCTCTTGGAGAAATATACGATGCATGCACGTACAAGGGTCAATCCCCACAATATCAGCTAGGCTCCAACCAATTACCTTCTTGTACTTTCTTAGAACATCTAGGAGCTTCCATTCTTCTTCACTAGAAAGCTCACTAGCAATAATGACTGGAAACTTTTGGTTGTCCTCTAAGAAAGCATACTTTAAATGAGATGGAAGAGGCTTCAGTTCACTCTTTGCCTCAAGCTGAGGTTTCTTTTCATCAAGCTCATGGAGTTCATTCTCAACAACTTTCTCTTGTTCATCCTCTTGGTCATCCGTCTCTTCAACAATAGGGTAGCATAAATTGTTGTAGTCTTCTTTTCGCACTTCTGCTACCACTTCATCGATTACATCACATCGAAGAACAGAATTCTCTTCGAGAGGATGCTTCATGGCTTCCTCCAAATTGAACTTGATAGTCTTGTCTCCGACCTCAAAAGAATATGTGCCAGTGAAGGCATCTAACTTGAATTTAGAGGTCTTAAGGGAGGGTCTACCAAGTAGAACAGAGGATGAGCTTCTATTTTCTGTTGGAGGCATTTCAAGGATGTAAAAGTCAACTGAAAAGACCAAATCCTTGATTGCCACAAGTATATCTTCTGCTATTCCCATCACAGTGATCACACTTTTGTCGGCTAAGGCAAACTTCGCCGCCGACTTCTTCAATGGAGTTAAATTCAACTGCACAAAAATGGAAAGCGGCATGATGCTTACGCAAGCTCCTAGATCACACATACAATCATGAAAAGTATGCCCACCAATACAACAAGACACCAAACAAGATCCAGGATCACCACATTTTTTTGGAATAGGCTCCATTAAGGAAGAAATCAAACTACCCAAGGATAATGTCTCCAGCTCTCCTATCCTATCCTTGTGTGTACACAAGTTTTTCAAAAATTTTGCATACTTCAGAATTTGTTGGATAGCATCAAGAAGTTGTATGGTTATCTCAATCTTCTTGAACACTTGAAGCATGTTCAAATCGAATTCCAGAGTCTTCTTTGCTTTCTTCAGCATGGAAGGGAATAGGATAGGAATGGACTCATCCACTATAGCTTTCCTCTTGGGTTCCTTAAGGCTTACTCCTTCTTCCTCATGCCTTTTGTCTACCTCCTCTTCTTCATGCAGAGCTTCAACAACCACTTCTTCCTTATGAATGTCTTCTATGACCCTAGGAGGTATCTCTGATGCGTGGCAAAAGCTAACCAATTTAGAGATTTCAATTAAGAGATAGCGTTGCATGTATAGCTCTTAACCAGCTAAGATCTGCCTCACCAATTTAAAAAGGGTTGTCATAAATTTTAGAAATAAAATACAGGGAGTATGAGTCCCAGGTCGTCTCCCAACGAGTTGCAGGAAAGAGTGCTAATTTATTAATCAGAAAATTCCCAAAAAGTTGAGTTTGATAATGAGCAATTTAAAATAATTGTGAAATAAGGCAATAAAAATAAACTAAGAATAATTATTGATACTCTGAATAAAAGGCCTTGACTGGGGGAATAATTAAGTGGAACTTCTATCCTTGTTGGGATCTTCTCAAGTGTGGTGTAAAAAGGTTGTTGTTCTCACTCGATTTTCACTTACTAAATAAGGAAAGGTATGGTGATTGAACTAACTCTTACCCTCAGATCCTAGCCTTCTTCCTTGGGGAGGTCTAGTGTTAGTAGGTATGGAATCAGCCAACAACGTCCAGTTTAACCAAGCACTTGAGTATTCCAACTCAAGTATCACCTCTTAATCAACCCCCATGTCAAGTAGAAATTCTACTCCATTGACATGAAATTAATAATCATAAAAATATAAGAAGACATAATTAATTAAAATAAAATAGAGAATTAAAATTAATTAAAATAAAAATAACTTCATATATTAATAAATTCAAAATGTAACATACTTAATTGAATAGAGTCAATGAGTAACTAATTAAAAATAAAGGAATAAGGAAACAAACTAAAGTAATGTCTTCAACGGAGGTAATGACTTTCAGCATCCAAAAATCCAAGCAAAAGCATAAACTATCAATGTAATGCAACTCTAAAAACTCAGATCTGAAACTAAGTGTAATCCTAATGTGATGAATCTCAATGTGTGTGGATGCGTCTTGAGTCTCTACATATTTCCTAGGTTTAGTCTATGTTTCTGGGCCGAAAACTGGGTCAAAAAGCGGCCCGAAATCGCCCCAGCGTATTCTGTTATTTTGCAGATCGCGCAGGTCACGCGTACGCGTCGTTTACGCGTTCGCATCAGTCAGCGATTTTCCTTGTCACACATTCGCGTGGTTCACGCGTTCGCGTCACTCGTGCAGACTCCAATCCACGCGTTTGCGTTAGGCACGCGTCCGCGTCGCTGCGAATTCTTCACTTCGCGCATTCGCGTGGACCATGCGCTCGCGTCATTACTCGCTGGTCATCTCCTTAGCTTCTTGTGTTCTTTCAATTTTTGCAAGCCTCCTCTCCAATTTCCAAGCCATTCATTGTAATACCTGGTCTAACCAAAATTAATTAAATAATGAGTTAAATAGGAGCGAATATGCTTAGAAGATTTGGCAATTGGAATTTGATAATTTAAATATGATATTTGGATTCAGCGAATTTTTCCGAGTCGGAAAACATAGTTTTCTGCGTAAAAACGCGCAGTAGAATTTTGACCGGCAGTACCGGCTAAAATCTGTCTGGTACTACAGTTGAGGAAATTTATTATGATTAAATAAGATTAAGGAATGCGGAATTATAATTAGAGCGCTAATCTTAAAGGGTTTTGGCCCAAAAATTGGGCCAACGGACAAAAATTAGTGAACCGGGCCTAAGTGGGCCCAAGACCCAACATATATAAACATTAGTTATGAGTATTTCAGCTCATTTTTCCCTAAAAGGAAGGGTTGGGGCGCTGATTTGGGAAGAGAGAAGAGAAGAGAGAAAACCTAACTCTCTTTGATCTTCAAACCACCATAACTTGAGCTACGGAGCTCCGATTGACGAGCCGTTTGAGGCCACACGTCGCTCTTCTCATCCTCTACAATTCTATCTAATTTTTGTAGTGAGTATTCCATTCATATCTACCCAATTTTCGAAATTCCCCACTGTTACACGTTTCTGGGTAGTTAGTGTTGAAATCTTATGATTTTGGGTGTTTAGGGATACTCCAACATGGATACTAAGCGGGTTATATCCCTACTTCATATGGGCTGAGGTAAGAAGTGCTCAAACCCTTGTGATTTGTCATTTTTATGAGCCCTAGGTTGATGTATGTATGTGATATTGGTTATGTTAGTGTATTTGGTGATGTTGGTGCACAATTGGGAGATTGGTATTGCTTGAGGAGCTTTGGTGAGGCTTGGAACTAAGGTTGGTGAAAACTTCCAAAGAAGAGGCTCAATTGGTTTGGCTACAAGAGGTACGGTTTAAGTTTCATTTAAGTACCGTGTGGTGTGATGAGAATTTCTAGGCTAGATGCCCCTAGGATTAAGTTTGGATTGTGTAAATAGTTGGTGCTAATATGCATAGTTGGTATGTAATATGAATTTAATGATTGGGTTGAGAGTTGTGTGGCCTTGTATGCTTGGTGTATTGAAAATTTGATGTATTGGGTAATGAGTATTGATTTGTGGTTTATGCATTTAAATTGTGAAATTGGGCCGGAGGCCGTGAATTTTGGGCCGGAGGCTGGAAAGAGGTAAGGAAGGTAAGTTGACGTGTGCATTATATGATGACACAAGTGATTGGATAAATTTCAGATAATGAATAAATGAATGATTGGGTTGGTTATTGAATAATAAGGTTTGGGGAGTTAGAGTGTGGAATTTGGTAATTTTGGGTGAAATTATGTAGATGAGTTATGTTTGGTTTTGGTTGAGATATATTATGTGGTCATACATGTGATTATGATTATTAATGCCTTAGCTTGATGGTATGATGATGCATTAGAGATACGTATGTTGTGATATATGCTTGAGGAATGATTAAGGTTAATTTGTGGGTGAAACCACGTGATAGTGAGTATGATATTGATTATGTATAATGATGGTTGATCGGAAATAGTGTTGTTGAAATTTGGCATGTGGAAGAGTATATGATATGTAAATGTGTTTGAGTTTGAGCCACTTGGGTGAAGTGGCTTAAAATGGTGGGATGATGTTTTGTGAATTGTGGTAAAGTGTTAATGTGTGAGTTGAGGAGGCTTGATGTTGATTTTGGTATATTTTTATTGATTTCAAAGAAAGGGATGAAATTGGCATGTTTTGGTTGATTTTGAAAAGAGTTGGAAATGGCTTGTTTTGAAAATGGCACTTTGTGGTTTTGTGTGAAAACATGGTTTTCGGGCATACTTTGACGGGACATAACTTGTACTGTGGATTTCTATTTTGTGCCAAACTTGTTTAAAAGTAAAATTGGATTCCCGATGTCCATGCCGTTCAAAGAACGGGCGAAAAATGATTTAAAATGAGAAAGTTATGTCCGTCGGAAGATTGGGGGTTGAATCTGTGAATTCTGCAGCTTTTAACTTAGAAAACTTTTAGCAGAATGACCCTCCACGCGTAGGCGTACTTGGCGCGTACGCATCGTTCTTCAAGAAGGCACCATCCACGTGTGCGCGTGGTGTGCGCGGGCGCGTCGATGCGCTGCACCAAATGTCCAGCCATTTTTCCGAGAGTTGTGCCAGAATTGTGCCAGTTTTGTGCCTGGGGCGCAAGTGCACCCACGCGTACGCGTGGCTGACGCATACGTGCCGTTTGGCTATTTTTCAATCCGCGCCGTCCGCGCGTATGACGCTGGTGCGTTGATGAGTTTTGTGGCCATCCACGCGTGCGCGTGGAGTGCGCATACGCGTGGCCCTGTTTTCATGCCAAAGTTGATTTTTGAGTTTTAAAAGCCAAATCTCATGCTTCTAAGCCTCCGATCTCACCCCTTATGTATTAAATCATTATGATATGCCTAGCAATGAGAAAGGATCTAGGGGATGTGGTAACTTGCGAGTGAAGCAAGGGGAAAAGTTATGATCAATGATGATCGAAGATGATTATATGAGATATGGAGGATGACGGTGGAAGTACCGTGTATGCCATGAGCCTAAGGGCTATATTTATTGATAAATGGCTGGTTCTTAATTGAACCATGAGCCGGATGGCTGAGTTATTGCCGGGTTATGGCAAAGCCATTATTGGTTATGGTTGAGTATAAAAGCATATATGATTAATGAATGAATGTGTTAAATGGATAATAATGGAGAATGTTGAAATGTGATGTGTGACCCCGGGTAGTAGGCAGTGGCGTTGTCCACTTGCTCCGTCTAGACGGGAAAGGATGTTTATGATAAATGAGTTAAATTATGGAGTTTTGAATAAATGAGTATTTGTGATACTTGGGTAGTAGTAAGAGTGGTGGTTCATCACGCTTGCTCCAGGTTAATGTTTGAGATTTGATAACAATGATGATTGCTTTTAAACTGAACGAATATATGTTTTGAGATCCTGGGCAGTAGCAAGGATTGTGGTTCGTCCCACTTGCTCCAGGTCAGAGATTGTAACGCCTGGGTAGTAGCGGCAGTAGTGGTAAATCCACTCGCTCCAGGTTGAGCTTTTAGACACCCGCCTGGGTAGTAGTCGCAGTAGTGATTATTTCACTGGCTCTGGGTTGAGCGGGCAGTAGCAAGGGGGTTGTAGCTCAAACCTACTTGCTCTGCAAGGGGTGTTTCTATCCAACGGTTAGCTACCAGGACATGTCGGGTTGGCTATATAACCGACAGATGATATCATCAGCCATAGGGCAGGCATTCATCATTTGCATATGTTTGAATTGTTTGGGTTTTCCTGTTTGTTTTGGATTTCTACATGATATATGCCATGTTACCTGACTATGTGCTACTTGTTCTACTTGTACCATATTTGTGTATTACTTGCCTGTATTGCTTGTGTTTGTACAACTGAGAGGCCCCTCATGCTGATGTCGGTGGATGTTGAGGGCTATTCTTGATGAGATGAATTGATGATGCGATTGCATGATGATGATGATTATTGAATGAGATAATTTGAACTCCCTGGGTAGATGCAGTGATATGGTTTCACTAGCTCCAGGTGAAGGTATGATGTATTGATATAAAATTATTGAGATAGAACAACTGATGATAGTTTTGCTTATGATTCTGAGTCTGATTCGTGGAAGAGTCAGTGAGTTGGGAAACATGTGAAACATGAATTAGATTTAGCACTCCCTTATGACACTTACCTATTCATGGATTAGCGAGAACCTAGGATGGATAATTGGTGAAGAAGTTTAGGATGCTTAGTGAGTTTTTATTGCAGTGCATTGTATTTATTTGACACTTTTACCGTACTGGGAACCCATGGGCCCGGGGTTCTCATTCCATATATATCTCTTGCTTTTCAGATACAGGTCCAGGTGCTCAGAAGTGAGTTGTGGGTCGTCTGAGAGACGGCAAAGATCTTTATTTTCTCTCCTTTGTGTTTTGCTTAGAATCTCTCCACCTTTGTTTTGAAAAGATTATATTATGTATTGAACTCTTTTGAATTTGCCTATAGAGGCTCTCATGTTTCCTTCAGGAGAGATTAGGATATACTGTTGTCAACTACTTTCATACTGTATCCTAGCCAGCCTAAACTTCGCGGGTCGCGACTAGTGGCTATTTACTTATGTTATATATATCTATCTGTTATCTACCTCTTAATCTCCTCTACGCCTTATCCGTATATCGCTTTCGGCTTCACGGTTTATCTTTTGTTGTCGATACGTGAGTGACACGTCTTCGCAATTTTATTTCTACTCTTTTCAGGCTTCTCAATTAATACTCCTTTTGAAATTACCTACTTTTATATATTAAAAATCCACCTGAGAGTCGTACCACCTTAATATCATTGACTTATGACTCAAGCATAAGGATTTGAATATTAGGGTGTTACATTATGGTATCAGAGCAGTTCGTCCTCGTGAGCCTGAGGGATAGAACTGCTTATACTTCAATGCATACTCTGAGTCTGTGCCTGTGCTAGTTAGGGTATCTAACTGATATATCTAGCATGAAGTCCATGAGTGTACCTTTGGTACTTTGAAGCACTATACTTCCGATATTGAGACTGATCAACTTGATATCGATTGTTTGGTGTGTATAGGAACCAGATGGCGCCTCGTGGACCCGGTCGGGGACGTGAGAGAGATCGTACTAATACGCAAGAATCGGAAATCAACCCGAATAACCCGGTAAACCTTATGGCGGCGTTGGAGAATATGGCTGCTGCTATGCAGGCCACCGCGGAGGCTCTTGGGCAACAGATAAACAATAATGGCAATGGCGGAAAGGAAGCTCAGGGCCCGATGACACTGGCAACCTTCTTAAAGGTTAATCAACCTAAGTTCAAGGGAACCACCAATCCGACTGAAGCTGATACTTGGTTTCAGGCCATGAAGCAAGCACTGCAAGCGCAGTTGGTGCCTGAAGAGCAGTGTGTTGAATTTGCTACCTATCTGCTCACGGGGGAAGCATCGCATTGGTGGCAAGGGGCTCGACGTCTCCTGCAACAGGGGAATGATCCTATCACTTGGGATGCCTTCCAGGTGGAATTCTATAAGAAGTACTTTCCAAATTTTGCCAGGACAACCAAGGAATTGGAGTTACTGCAGCTAAAGCAAGGTGCTATGTCCGTATCTGAGTATACAGAAAAATTCGAGGAGCTATTCAGGTTTTCCCGCATGTGTCAGGGAGCTCTGGGAGACTTCGAGGAATGGAAATGCATTAAGTATGAAGGATAACTCCGGAGCGACATCTTAAGTTCGGTGGGACCAATGGAGATCCGAACTTTTTCAGAGTTGGTGAATAAGAGCAAAATTGCTGAAGAGTGTGTGAAAAGGAGGGTTGCAGAGAAAGGAAGTCATAGAAAGCACAACGAAGGATGCGCACCAAGGGGTCGAGAGTTTAAGGAGAGAGGATACGTACAACACTTTCCCCAAGGACAGAATAACTTTGCGACGAGTGAGGAGTCCCAAAGGAACGGTAAGGGAAAACGGGCAGCGACTGCTTCTGATGTTTCAAGCTGTCAGAGATGTGGAAGTCATCACCCAAATAGGCCGTGCCGATTGGGGTTAGGTGTATGTTACAAGTGCGGGTTACCAGGGCATGTATCAAGAAATTGCCAACAAAGAGAGAGTCAGGATGCGGGCCGATTGCGACAGTAAGATTGAGGTAATTGCCTTAATACAAATGGATAAATGCCTGTGATGTAAATGACTTTCTGTTGAGAATGATGTGTTGTGTTGGTTATGTAGTTGGTTGATTTCTGGATTTTTGGTGAAACGGATTGAACCCATAACTTTTAGTTCCTTTGATTTAAATAGATAAGGGATGGTCCTAAATGATGGATTTGGAAACGTTGATTTGAATTGTTGGTCAAGTTAAGTGGTGGTTTAGTACTTGAGGAAATAAGTGATGAAACTAATACTTGACGAGAAATCAAGGTGGCATAGTGGAAGCTTGCTAAAGTGTTAGCATAGTATGGTAATAATAAGGAAAAAGTGGAGTATGATTGGAAATGCTTTATGATTTGATTACTTAAAAGTTTAGTGAGCTTATGCAGATAATGATTCTAGGTAATTGGAATTAATTGCGGCTGTGAGCCTTGATGGTTCTGAAACGGATGAGAAAATTATGATTGATGCATAATCAGATTTAGATGATGATTGAGTGCAAGTTGTCGTGTTCGAGAGATGAGTGCTATGATGTTTGGTCATGGTGACCTTGGATTTAAATCAAGATTTATAATGATCGGTTTTAGAGGAATAGTTTGGAAACCTTTAAATTGCAATGCTGATGCGGTACTGAGATTGGTTTGAGGGAACCCGTGACTAGTGGTAAACTCCAATTATTGGGGAGGTGCTGTTAAAATTTTTTTTCTTTTTTCCAAGAATTTGAAGGAGTGTTGGTTACAGTTTCGAGAAGGACCTTTGATTTGAATAACTTTAACAAAAGAGATGTGTTTCAAATGCTTTTATAGATTATTAAAGTAAGCCGGATTCTTAAGATTTTATCAGCTTGTTAGTCCAAACTCATTTGAGTTCTAAAAATGAAGAAGTCTTTGATTAATTATAGTGATGTGGGATGATGGCTATGATTAACAATGATGGCAATATTATTGATGACATGATTTGAGATTTAATAGGGTGTGAGTTGACGAGACGATAAAAGTAAGGAACGAGGCTGTTGGTCGGCATTGAACGAATGACCGAGACCCTCAGAGATGGAGAAATCAGAGCGCGGCAATGGAAGTGCGTAGAATAAAAGGACCTTGGAACTGTTATACGTTGGATATAAAGGCAGACTACGCTCGCGTACTCGCAGTGATGGATGGAATTTTCGAGGGTGAAAATTTCTTTTAGGGGGGTAGAATGTAATACCCGGTCTAACTGAAATTAATTAAATAATGAGTTAAATAGGAGCGAATATGCTTGGAAGATTTGCCAATTGGAATTTGATAATTTAAATATGATATTTGGATTCAGCGAATTTTTTCGAGTCGGAAAACATAGTTTTCTGCGTAAAAGCGCGCAGTAAAATTTTGACCGGCAGTACCAGCTAAGATCTGTCTGGTACTACAGTTGAGGAAATTGATTATGAGTAAATAAGATTAAGAAATGAGGAATTATAATTAGGGGAGGTAGAAATTTTTAAAGTGCGATTTAGAGCGCTAATCTTAAAGGGTTTTGGCCCAAAATTGGGCCAACAGACAAAAATAAGTGAACTGGGCCTAAGTGGCCCAAGACCCAACATATATAAACATTAGTTATGAGCATTTCAGCTCATTTTACCCTAAAAGGAAGGGTTGGGGCGCTGATTTGGGAAGAGAGAAGAGAAGAGAGAAAACCTAACTCTCTTTGATCTTCAAACCACCATAACTTGAGCTACGGAGCTCCGATTGACGAGCCGTTTGCAGCCACGCATCGCTCTTCTCATCCTCTACAATTCTATCTAAGTTTTGTGGTGAATATTCTATTCATCTCTACCCAATTTTCGAAATTCCCCACTGTTACACATTTCTGGGTAGTTAGTATTGAAATCTTGTGATTTTGGGTGTTTAGGGATACTCCAACATGGATACTAAGCGGGTTATATCCCTACTTCATATGGGCTGAGGTAAGAAGTGCTTAAACCCTTGTGATTTGTCATTTTTATGAGCCCTAGGTTGATGTATGTATGTGATATTGGTTATGTTAGTGTATTTGGTGATGTTGGTGCACAATTGGGAGATTGGTATTGCTTGAGGAGCTTTGGTGAGGCTTGGAACTAAGGTTGGTGAAGACTTCCAAAGAAGAGGCTCAATTGGTTTGGCTACAAGAGGTACGGTTTAAGTTTCATTTAAGTACTGTATGGTGTGATGAGAATTTCTAGGCTAGATGCCCCTAGGATTAAGTTTGGATTGTGTAAATAGTTGGTGCTAATATGCATAGTTGGTATGTAATATGAATTTAATGATTGGGTTGAGAGTTGTGTGGCCTTGTATGCTTGTTGTATTAAAAATTTGATGTATTGGGTAATGAGTATTGATTTGTGGTTTATGCATTTAAATTGTGAAATTGGGCCGGAGGCCGTGAATTTTGGGCCGGAGGCCGGAAAGAGGTAAGGAAGGTAAGTTGACGTGTGCATTATATGATGACACAAGTGATTAGATAAATTTCAGATAACGAATATATGAATGATTGGGTTGGTTATTAAATAATAAGGTTTGGGGAGTTAGAGTGTGGAATTTGGTAATTTTGGGTGAAATTATGTAGATGAGGTATATTTGGTTTTGGTTGAGATATATTATGTGGTCATACATGTGATTATGATTATTGATGCCTTAGCTTGATGGTATGATGATGCATTAGAGATATATATGTTGTGATATATGCTTGAGGAATGATTAAGGTTAATTTGTGGGTGAAACCACGTGATAGTGAGTATGATATTGATTATGTATAATGATGGTTGATCGGAAATAATGTTGTTGAAATTTGGCATGAGGAAGAGTATATGATATGTAAATGTGTTTGAGTTTGAGCCACTTGGGTGAAGTGGGTTCAAATGGTGGGATGATGTTTTTGTGAATTGTGGTAAAGTGTTAATGTATGAGTTGAGGAGGCTTGATGTTGATTTTGGTATATTTTGATTGATTTCAAAGAAAGGGATGAAATTGGCATGTTTTGGTTGATTTTGAAAAGAGTTGGAAATGGCTTGTTTTGAAAATGGCACTTTGTGGTTTTGTGTGAAAACATGGTTTTTGGGCATACTTTGACGGGACATAACTTGGACTGCGGATTTCCGTTTTGTGCCAAACTTGTTTAAAAGTGAAATTGGATCCGCGATGTCCATGCCGTTCAAAGAATGGGCGAAAAACGATTTAAAATGAGAAAGTTATGTCCGTCGGAAGATTGGGGGTTGAATCTGTGAATTCTGCAGCTTTTAACTTAGAAAACTTTTAGCAGAATGACTCTCCACGCGTAGGCGTACTTGGCGCGTACGCGTCGTTCTTCAAGAAGGCACTATCCACGTGTGCGTGTGGTGTGCGCGGGCGCGTCGATGCGCTGCACCAAATGCCCAGCCATTTTTCTGAGAGTTGTGCCAGAATTGTGCCAGTTTTGTGCCTGGGGTGCAAGTGCACCCACGCGTACGCGTGACTGACGCATATGCGCCGTTTGGCTATTTTTCAATCCGCGCCGTCCGCGCGTATGACGCTGGCGCGTTGATGAGTTTTGCGGCCATCCACGCGTGCGCGTGGAGTGCGCGTACGCGTGGCCCTGTTTTCATGCCAAAGTTGATTTTTGAGTTTTAAAAGCCAAATCTCATGCTTCTAAGTCTCCGATCTCACCCCTTATGTATTAAATCATTATGATATGCCTAGCAATGAGAAAGGAGCTAGGGGATGTGGTAACTTGCGAGTGAAGCAAGGGAAAAAGTTATGATCAATGATGATCGAAGTTGATTATATGAGATATGGAGGATGACGGTGGAAGTACCGTGTATGCCATGAGCCGAAGGGCTATATTTATTGATAAATGGCTGGTTCTTAATTGAACCATGAGCCGGATGGCTGAGTTATTACCGGGTTATGGCAAAGCCATTATTGGTTATGGTTGAGTATAAAAGCATATATGATTAATGAATGAATGTGTTAAATGGATAATAATGGAGAATGTTGAAATGTGATGTGTGACCCTGGGTAGTAGGCAGTGGCGTTGTCCACTTTCTCCGGGTATGAGACGGAAAAGGATGTTTATGATAAATGAGTTAAATTATGGAGTTTTGAATAAATGAGTATTTGTGATACCTGGGTAGTAGTAAGAGTGGTGGTTCATCACACTTGCTCCAGGTTGATGTTTGAGATTTGATAACAATGATGATTGCTTTTAAACTGAACGAATATATGTTTTGAGATCCTGGGCATTAGCAAGGGTTATGGTTCGTCCCACTTGCTCCAGGTCATAGATTGTGACGCCTGGGTAGTAGCGGCAGTAGTGGTGAATCCACTCGCTCCAGGTTGAGCTTTTAGACACCCGCCTGGGTAGTAGCCGCTGTAGTGATTATTTCACTGGCTCTGGGTTGAGCGGGCAGTAGCAAGGGGGTTGTAGCTCAAACCTACTTGCTCCGCAAGGGGTGTTTCTGTCCAACGGTTAGCTACCAGGACATGTCGGGTTGGACATTTGATGAACTTCCTGTTATGGTGGCTTATGCTTGAACTCATCCAGGAATCTCCACCAATGTTTGTAATTCCAATAGCCTCTGGGATCCCAAACTAGGCACGTAAAGCCTTTGAGCAGCTTCAAACAGATTCTTAGGCTCCCGGGGTGTTGGATGTCAGAACAGATTCCAGGATCCTAAACCTTGCTATTGCACCCGTCTTCTTGTTGATCATCATGATTCCATCCGGGTGGCAAGCAATCTGAATTCTCACTAAAGCGGCCAAACAACTTCCTAGACCCATTCAGTTGAGCTTTACACCAACCCTTACATTTAAACTTTGAGCTTCCAACCATAATGAACCTTGCAGGATAATTCTTACCACTGACCATCTTCCTCTTACTCTTTATGCCACAAAGAGCTCTAAGTTGACCATCCGTCTCCAGTAGCCCATATTCAAGTGGAATTAGAAAGCTAAGGGATATGAATTTTACCCACTTGAATGTTGTGAAGGATGATGGCAATTTAGGGGGAGGGGTCTCTAACAAGTTTGGAACAGAGATTTCATGCTCCATTCCCTTAAGCTCTTCCTTGAAAATTTCCACCTCTTTGCAAGCTTCTTCAGTTTTAACCTCGTCCTCTTGGTAGCTTTCCTCCAATTCAATCTCTTCTTTATTGCTCACCAAGGGCATGGGAGGTTGTGCTTCTTCTTCTTTAATCTTCATCTCTTGATCAACCTCTACAAAGTCTTCAACCATGATCTGCCTTGGAGGTTGTACGCTCTCCTCAACATCAACATCAACATCAAACACCATGGAAGGAGGCTCTGTGACTGGACTTTCCAATGGAGGTACAGCATTTCTTAAGTTTGCAACCACTTCTTCCTTTTTAATAATTGCTGCTTTGTCCAGTTGTTTAAGTATAAAATCATACTCATCCTCGATGTTTTTCTTTCCATGACAACTCCCTTTAACTACTCCTGCATCTTCAAGGGTCTCTCCTACCTTTACCCGTAGGGCCTCCTCTAGCTCTTTATGAAGTATGGATTCGCGAAGATGATTCCTTCTTTCCTGTTCCATATCAATAGCATAATTGGGATCATCTTGCTCTTGGATTGATGGATGTGGGTGCTCTTCCATGGAGGATGGTGATGGGATGAAAAGATCATTATGTGGTTGAAAAGGAAGTGTACTAGAGCTTGAGGGTTGGATTTTGGAGGTAGAGGGTTGGTTCATGCGGGATATAAGATTTTGGAGTGTAGAGGCGAGACCAATGATGTTAGAGATGAGTGTATTGTTATCCAATGGAGGTTGTGGTGGATCTATGTATGGCTCATTCAGTTCATAGGGTGGTTGGTATGGTGGATGTGGGTTAGGGTCATATGGAGGTGAATGGTGTAAAGGGGCTTGTGAGTATGGTGGTCCAAAGTCATGTTGAGGAAAGGGTTCATAGGCACATGGTGGTGGTTGTTGATAGTCCATTGGAGGTGGTTGTTGCCATGAGGGTTGATCAAATTCTTGTGGCTCCTCCCATCTTTGATTGTTCCAACCTTGATGCCTGTTCTCATTGTAATTTTCTCTTCCTGCACTAGAATTGTAACCAAACTCATAGCCAAAGGAGTGAGAGTTCATAGTAGCAAATAAAAAATTAAAAATGAAAATAAAAACAAATTGAAATTAAAAGGTTATTTAAATTTTGAAATTTGAAAATTGAAATTTAAATATTGAATTTCGAAATTTGATTTTTGAAATAAGATAAGATAAGATTTTAAGAAAGATATGATTTGTTTTTTTGAAAAAGATTTGAATTTTAAATTTTTAAATTTGAATTTTGAAAATTGAGATTTGAATGTTTGAAATTTGAGTTTTAAATTTTGAATTTTTGATTTTAATGTGGAAAGAGAAAAACAATAAAATGACACTAAACTTAAAATTTTTAGATCAAAATGAAGAAAACAACTAAGAACAACTTGAAGGTCAAGATGAACACGAAGAACAACTTGAAAATCAAGATGAACACCAAGAACAAATTTTTGAAAAATTTTCTTTTTTAATAACTAAATAAAAACCAATAACCTCTTAATTTATGAAAAAGCGAAAATAAAAACAAAAATAAAAACAAATAAACAAGTAAAAAGCAAATATTTACAATAACCAATAATAAGGCACACGTTTGCAATTCCCTGGCAACGGTGCCATTTTGACAAGAGAACTTTTGCGTGGTCTAGAAATTTGCGGATAAATCCTCGTTGCAAGTATAGTTTCTATACTAACAAAAATCCTTTCATACAAAAGTTTTGGTTGTCACTTAAGCAAACCCAATAAAATTGATAACCGAGTATTTAAACCTCGGGTCTTCTTCTCAAAGAATTGCAGGGAAGTATGATTTATTATTGGTTATGAGTTTTCTGGGAAATTTGGAGTTTGGGCAATGGGCACAGATATAGTTATAAATTAAAGCAATATAAATTAAAAGAGATTTATATATATATATATCTAAATAAAAAGCCTTGACTGGTAGAATGATTAATTGGAAGTTCTATCCATGTTGGATTTTCCAAGTGTAATGGTAATTGGTTGTTGTTCTACTTGGTTATCCTTTACTAAATAAAGGAAAATTAAGTTAGGAGCCAATTTCTATTCACAAGTTCTAATCCTCTCCCTTGGGAAGGATTAGTGTTAGTGGCTAGAGAGCCAATCACCAATTAACTCTGGAATCTTCCAACTCAAGGGTCTCCAATTTATCAATTCATCAATTAAAGCCAAGAATATAAGAAGCTAAGTAAAAATCATAAATCTGAAATACCTTAAATTATATTAATTAAGAAAAATCCTAACATGAATGGTTCATAAGCCAAATTAAAAAGATAAATAACAATTAAAGTAATAGAATAAAAATAGAAAATAAATTAAAGGAACATTGAACCTGAAAAGAAGTTGAAATCCCAAATCCTAATATAAATCCTAATCCTAATCCTAAGAGAGAGGAGAGAACCTCTCCCTCTAAAAACTACATCTAAATTATGAAAAGTGAATTATTAGATTATTGATGAATGGATGCATTTCCCCACTTTATAGCCTCTAATCTGTGTGTTCTGGGCTGAAAACTGGGTCAAAAACAGCCCAGAAATCGTCGGAGAAGAAATCTGCCACGCTGGTTTTTCGTCACTGCGACGCGTCCTCATAGAGCACGCGGTCGCGTCGCCTAGCTTCAGGGCAACTATGGCATATTATATATCAAATCGAAGCACCAGACGTTAGCTTTCCAACGCAACTAGAACCGTGTCGTTTGGACCTCTGTAGCTAAAGTTATAGCCATTTGAGTGCGAAGAGGTCAGGCTGGACAGCTTAGCAATTTCTCCAACTTCTTGTATTCCTTCCACTTTTGCATGCTTCCTTTCCATCCTCTGAGCCATTCCTGCCCTGTAATCTCTGAAATCACTTAACACACATATCAAGGAATCTAATGGTAATAAGAGAGGATTAAACATAGGGAACTTAAGGCCAAAGAAGCATGTTTTCAATCAAAGCACATAATTAGGAAGACAAATGTAAAACCATGCAAATAGTATGAATAAGTGGGTAAAGAGTTGATAAAAACCTCTCAATTGAGCACAAGATAAACCATGAAATAGTGGTTTATCATAGCGGTTAGGAAACCGCGCAGTCTCCTTTGCTGGAAAGGCTTTTTCTTTTTCATCGACCTTGATGATCCTCTTGATTCTTTTTATTGAGGGCTTTTACTGCTGTTGAAGATGGCTCTGCCACTAATGCTCTTTTTGTTCCTCTCCTTGCTGGTAGTTTGGAAATAGCTTTCTCTTTTCCTTTCTTGGCGGCCATCCTGAAACAAAGAAAGAGAAAGTAATGTGTAAAGTGAAGGGTTCGAGCAAGGGAGCGAATATTATGAGTGGTAATCAATGTACGGTAAAGAGGGATGTCGTTAACACATGGTCTAGACTACATGTGAAAAGTTCATCAAAGGTAAGATAGTAAATGCATGTGATGGCCATTAAATGCAAGATGTTTATTGGCATGCCGACAAAGGCATGAGTAGCATAGATCAAGCATTCAATGTCCAAGTTAGATTACCACATCATTCAAACTAACAATCTGTTTGTAAGGACAATTATATTTTAATCAATAAAATATAAAAGGGGTTTTGTGAAAAGCAGACATTAAAGTAGTGGAATAGAATAAATTAAAATAATGTGCAATGCCATACGGGCTTTTTCACAAACACTTGGCATGCATGATGAAAATGTTATTGAAAGTACGAAATTTGAACATGCAAGCAACCCTTATGAAAAGTAATATATAATTGTCAAACAAATCCATGATAATCTACAAGCAAAATATGGAAAATAAAGACTGAAATAAAGTTTCAACACCAATAAAAAGGATAAAAAGAAAGAAAAATAAGGGAAAATATAGATAATGAAGGTGAAAAGAAAAATTTAAAACATAAATAAAATTGATAAGGAAAAGTAAAAAGTAAAGAAAGAAAGAAAATAACCTTGATGATGGGTGTGAAAATTAAGGAAGGAGAAGGTAAAAAGTGAGAATGAGTAGAGGAAGAAGAAGGGGGAAGAAAGAAATAACAAAGGAAAAGAAAAATTAGGATTTGGGGAAGAAAAGATAAGATATTTGGGCTGATATGAATATTCTGTGCGCTGCATGCGATGTGGACGCGTGGGTCACGCGGTCGCATGACTTGAATTGTGCGAATGGCGCGAGAGCAGCCGCGCGTTCACGCGACTCTCTGTCTCAAACTCTTTTTCCCAAATTTTTAAGGTGACGCAATCGCGTGGTTGACGCGATCATGTGAATGGTGATGTTTTGAAAACGACGCGGCCGCATGGGGCACGCGGTCGCGTGATGTAGCTGGTGCTTCTAGCATCAGTCCAGCCCAGCTCCATCGCAACATGCTGCCATACACCTATTACGTCGAATTTTTAGGGTCACGCGTTCGCATGGGTGACGCGAACGCGTGGGAGGCTTATGTCGCAAATGATGCGGCCGTGTGGTTGACGCAGACGTGTGGGCATGTTTGTGCCTAAGGCACGCTTCCAGCCACACTTTCGCGTGACTTTTTGTTCAACTTCCTTTTCTTCACAACGCACTGGTGATGCGGACGCGTCAGCGACGCTGCCGTGTCGTGTGCTTCTCTTTTTTTTTTTATAAAACTAATATGCAAAATGCACATGCAAACTGTATGCAGCTTAATGCAGGGATGATGAGAAGAGTCATTAACATCATAAAAATAAAGTAAAAGTAAAACTAAGACTGAAACAGAATGATCATACCATGGTGGGTTGTCTCCCACCTAGCACTTTGCTTTTACGTCCTTAAGTTGGACGCTCGTTTGGCTCATTCAGCTTCTCTTGGTGGATCTTCCAAGAGGAAGATCTCTAGTTCCTTTTGATTCTTCATCTTCTCACCATGATAAAGCTTTAGGCGATGTCCATTGACCTTTAGAAATTTGGAGTTAACAGGATGACGCAGGTGGAAAACTCCGTATGGCTCTACCTTCTCTACTCTATATGGACCTTCCCATCTTGATCTCAATTTACCTGCCATGAGCCTCAGTCTAGAGTTATATAGTAGAACTAACTCCCCTAGTCTGAATTCTTTCGTATTTATGTGCTTGTCATGGACAGCCTTCATTTTCTCCTTGTAACGCCTGGAGTTGTCATATGCTTCTAGGTGGAGGGTCTCAAGTTCTGCTAGTTGCAGCTTTCTTTCAGCACCAACTTTCATAATATTCATGTAGCACTCCTTCACAGCCCATAAAGCCTTGTGTTCCATCTTCACAGGGAGGTGGCAAGCCTTTCCGTATACCAAGCGGAAGGGGCTCATCCCAATGGGTGTCTTGTACGCTGTTCTATATGCCCAGAGTGCATCTTGTAGCCTGGCACTCCAGTCCTTCCTATGAGGTTTTACTATCTTCTTCAAAATACGTTTAACCTCTCTGTTAGAGACTTTTGGTTGCCCATTGGTCTGGGAATGATAAGTTGTTGCTAGTTTGTGAATTATCCCATGCTTTTTCAGTAATCCTGTTAGTCTTCTGTTACAAAAGGGGGTGCCTTGATCGCTCACGATTGCTCGTGGTGATCCAAAACGACAGATAATATGGTTTCTAACAAAGGAAACAATAATGTTAGCATCATCAGTACGGGTAGGAATTGCTTCCACCCACTTAGAAACATAATCCACGGCTAACAGTATATAAAAATAACCATTAGAATTTGGAAATGGACCCATGAAGTCAATGCCCCAAACATAAAAAATTTCACAGAAAAGCATAAGCTGTTGAGGTATCTCATCCCTCTTGGATATATTACCAAACCTTTGGCATGGGGAACAAGATTTAAAAAATTCAGCAGCATCTTTAAAAAGAGTAGGCCACCAAAATCCACAGTCTAGAATTTTTCTAGCTGTTCTTTGAGGGCCAAAATGTCCTCCACTCTCAGATGAGTGGCAAGCCTCTAAAATAAACTAGAATTCTGATTGAGGCACACACCGTCTAATTACTTGGTCAGCACCACACCTCCATAAATATGGATTGACCCATATATAATATTTGGTCTCACTTTTTAGCTTGTCTCTCTGGTGCTTAGTAAAATATGGAGGAAAAGTGTGGCTAACTAGATAATTAGCTACAGGTGCATACCAAGGAACTACTTTAGATACTGCTTGTAAGCTATCAAATGGGAAATTATCATTTATAGGAGTGGAGTCACCCTTAATATGCTCAAGGCAACTCAGGTGATCTGCCACTAAATTCTGGTTACCACTCCTATCTTTAATTTCTAAATCAAATTCTTATAACAGCAGTATCCAACGTATTAGCCTTGGTTTGGACTCCTTTTTCGCTAATAAATATTTTAGAGCTGCATGGTCTGAGTACACTACTACCTTAGTACCAAGTAAGTAGGCTCGGAATTTATCCAGAGCAAAAACAATAGCAAGAAGCTCTTTTTCAGTAGTAGTATAATTAGACTGAGCAGCATCTAGAGTCTTAGATGCATAAGCAATTACAAAAGGGTCCTTACCTTCGCGCTGAGCCAGCGCTGCTCCTACTGCATGGTTGGAAGCATCACACATGATTTCAAATGGCTGGCTCCAGTCTGGTCCTCTCACAATTGGGGCTTGAGTCAGGACAGTTTTCAGCTTATCAAATGCTTGCATACAGCTTTCACTGAACTCGAACTCAATTTCTTCTGTAGCAATCTGGATAAAGGTAATGCTACCTTACTGAAGTCCTTAATGAATCTCCTGTAAAAACCTGTGTGGCCAAGGAACGAACGGAATTCCCTCACGAAAGAGGGGTAAGGTAAACTCGAAATAACATCCACCTTTGCTAGATCTACTGAAATGCCAGTATTAGACACAACATGTCCTAGTATAATTCCTTGTTTGACCATAAATTGACATTTTTCAAAATTTAATACAAGGTTTATACTAACACATCTGTCTAACACTCTAGATAAACTATCCAAGCAAAGGCTAAATGAATCACCATATATGTTAAAATCATCCATAAAAACTTCCATACAGTTCTCAATAAGATCAGAGAAAAGACTTATCATGCATCTTTGGAAAGTAGCAGGTGTATCGCATAAGCCAAAGGGCATTCTCTTATAAGCATAAGTCCCAAAAGGACATGTAAAAGTAGTCTTTTCCTGATCTTCAGGAGCTATATGAATTTGAAAGTAGCCTGTATAACCATCTAAGAAACAATAATGAGATTTACCTGACAGGCGATCAAGCATTTGATCAATGAATGGCAAGGGGTAATGATCCTTGCGAGTGGCTTGGTTGAGATGCCTATAGTCAATGCAAACTCTCCATGAATTCTGCACTCTAGTTGTCAGAAGCTCTCCATGCTCATTCTTTATTGTTGCGACTCCAGACTTCTTGGGTACCACTTGTACTGGACTGACCCATTCACTGTCGAAGATGGGGTAAATAATATTTGCCTCAAGTAGCCTGGTCACTTCCTTCTTGACAACTTCTAAGATGGTGGGATTCAATCTTCTTTGAGGCTGACGGACAGGCTTTGCTCCCTCTTCTAAGAATATTCTGTGTTCACAAATTTGGGGACTAATGCCTACTATATCTGCCAAGCACCACCCAATTGCTTTCTTATATTTTCTCAGCACACTGAGTAGCTGTTCTTCCTGTTGAGAAGTGAGTTCCCTTGCAATAATAACTGGGAACTTCTGCTTGTCCTCATGGTAAGCATACTTGAGGTGTGGAGGAAGGGACTTTAACTCTAATTTCTGATCATAGCTAGGCTCTGGATAATCCGGGGTTGGTGATAATGGTAAGGTTTTCTCATTATTTTCAGAAAGTGTCCCCACACTTGGACCTTGCTCCATGTACTTCTCTTCTAATTCTTCCTGGTGAATTTCAGTTACAGTTTCATCAATAATGTCGCATTGGAAGATAGAATGATCTTTCGGAGGATGCTTCATAGCTTCATTTAAACTAAAACTCACTGTTCTGCCATCTATCTCAAAAGAGTAAGTTCCTGAGAATGCATCCAGCTTGAACTTTGAAGTCTTCAGGAATGGTCTTCCAAGCAGGATTGATGATGGTTGGTACGTGGAATCGTGATTACACTTTAATTATGTAAAATTCATTGCTCTTTCTTTCCCTGGTAATGGCACCAAAGATATGATGCCAATACCATGGTTCACAACTCCGTGTAACTGACCAGCAAGTGCACTGGGTCGTCCAAGTAATACCTTACGTGAGTAAGGGTCGAATTCCACGGAGATTGTTGGTATGAAGCAAGCTATGATCACCTTGTAAATCTCAGTCAGGCGGATATAAAATAGTAATGGTGTTTTCGAAAATAAATAATAAAAGGGATAGAAATACTTATGTAAATCATTGGTGAGAATTTCAGATAAGCGTATGGAGATGCATTTGTTCCTCTGAATCTCTACTTTCCTGCTATCTTCATCCAATCAGTCTTACTCATTTCCATGGCTGGCTTTATGCAAGGGCATCACCGTTGTCAGTGGCTACATCCCCTCCTCTCAGTGAATAATATGCTAACATGCTCTGTCACAGCACGGCTATTCATCTGTCGGTTCTCGATCATGTCGGAATAGAATCCATTGATTCTTTTGCGTCTGTCACTAACGCCCCACAATCGCGAGTTTGAAGCTCGTCACAGTCATTCAATCATTGAATCCTACTCGGAATACCACAGACAAGGTTTAGACTTTCCGGATTCTCTTGAATGCCGCCATCATTCTAGCTTACGCCACGAAGATTCTGATTAGGAAATCTAAGAGATAATCATTCAGTCGAAGGTAGAACGAAAGTGGTTGTCAGGCACGCGTTCATAGGGAATGATGATGATTGTCACGTTCATCACATTCAGGTTGAAGTGCGAATGAATATCTTAGAAGCGGAACAAGATGAATTGAATAGAAAACAGTAGTACTTTGCATTAATCTTTGAGGAATAGCAGAGCTCCACACCTTAATCTATGGAGTGTAGAAACTCTACCGTGAAAATACATAAGTGAAAGGTCCAGGCATGGCCGAGATGGCCAGCCCCCAAAACGTGATCAATAGATCAAAAGATAATCCAAAGATGTTCAAAAAAAGACTAGTAAAATGTCCTATTTATAATAAACTAGCTACTAGGGTTTACATGAGTAAGTAATTGATGCATAAATCCACTTCCGGGGCCCACTTGGTGTGTGCTTGGGCTGAGCTTGAGTGTTGCACGTGTAGAGGTCCTTCTTGGAGTTGAACGCCAGTTTTTGTGCCAGTTTGGGCGTTCAACTCTGGTTTTGGCTCCTTTTCTAGCGCTGGACGCCAGATTTGGGCAAAAATCTGGCGTTAGACACCAGTTTACGTCATCTATTAGATTTGGGCAAAAATCTGGCGTTAGACACCAGTTTACGTCATCTATTCTTGGCCAAAGTATGGACTATTATATATTTCTGGAAATCTCTGGATGTCTACTTTCCAACGCAATTGGAAGCGCGCCATTTCGAGTTCTGTAGCTCCAGAAAATCTACTTTGAGTGCAGGGAGGTCAGAATCCAACAGTATCAGCAGTCCTTCTTCAACCTCTGAATCTGATTTTTGCTCAAGTCCCTCAATTTCAGCCAGAAAATACCTGAAATCACGGAAAAACACACAAACTCATAGTAAAGTCCAGAAATGTGAATTTAACATAAAAACTAATGAAAACATCCCTAAAAGTAACTAGATCCTACTAAAAACATACTAAAAATAATGTCAAAAAGCGTATAAATTATCCGCTCATCACAACACCAAACTTAAATTGTTGCTTGTCCCCAAGCAACTGAAAATAAAATAGGATAAGAAGAAGAGAATATACTATAAATTCCAAACTATCAATGAGACATAGCTCCAATCAAATGAGCGGGACTTATAGCTTTTTGCCTCTTGAATAGTTTTGGCATCTCACTTTATCCATTGAGGTTCAGAATGATTGGCATCTATAGAAACTCAGAGTTCAGATAGTGTTATTGATTCTCCTAGTTCAGTATGATGATTCTTGAACACAGCTTCTTTATGAGTCTTGGCCGTGGCCCTAAGCACTTTGTTTTCCAGTATTACCACCGGATACATAAATGCCACAGACACATAATTGGGTGAACCTTTTCAGATTGTGACTCAGCTTTGCTAAAGTCCCCAATTAGAGGTGTCCAGGGTTCTTTAGCACACTCTTTTTTTGCTTTGGACATTGACTTTAACCGTTCAGTCTCAAGTTTTCACTTGACACCTACATGCCACAAGCACATGGTTAGGGACAGCTTGGTTTAGCCGCTTAGGCCAGGATTTTATTCCTTTAGGCCCTCCTATCCACTGATGCTCAAAGCCTTGGGATCCTTTTTATTTGCCCTTGCCTTTTGGTTTTAAGGGTTATTGGCTTTTTGCTCTTGCCTCTTGGTTTTAAGAGCTTTTGGCTTTTTCTGCTTGCTTTTTCTTTTTCTTTCTATTTTTTTTCGCCTATTTTTTTTTCTGCAAGATTTGTTCTTTGCTACTTTTTCTTGCTTCAAGAATCATTTTTATGATTTTTCAGATTATCAAATAACATGTCTCCTAGTCATCATTCTTTCAAGAGCCAACATATTTAACATTCTTAAACAACAACTTCAAAAGACATATGCACTGTTCAAGCATACATTCAGAAAACAAGAAGCATTGTCACCACATCAATATAATTAAACTAAGTTGAAGGATAAATTCGAAACTCATGTACTTCTTGTTCTTTTGAATTAAAACATTTTTCTTTTAAGAGAGGTGATGGATTCATAGGACATTCATATCTTTAAGACATAGTTACTAACTACTAATGATCATGTAATGAAGACACAAACACAGATAAGCACATAACATAGAAAACGAAAAACAGAAGAAATAAGAACAAGGAATGAATCCACCTTAGTGATGGTGGCGTTTCCTTCTTGAGGAACCAATGATGGCTTTGAGCTCTTCTATGTCTCTTCCTTGTCTTTGTTGCTCCTCCTTCATTGCTTTTAGATCTTCTCTGATTTCATGAAGGATGATGGAGTGCTCTTGATGTTTCACCCTTAGTTGCTTCCAATAATTGTGTGGAAGAAAATGTATCCCCTGAGGTATCTCAGGGATCTCTTGATTTGCAGTCAAATATTCTACCACTGAGCTATAGACCCTTGATGGAAGCTTTTGTCTTCCCTTTCCTCTTTCTAGAGGTTTCTCTGGCCTTAGGTGCCATCAATGGTTATGAAAAAAAAACAAAAAACGCTATGCTTTTACCACACCAAACTTAGAATGTTGCTCGCCCTCGAGCAAAAGAAGAAAGAATAGAAGAATAAGAAGAAGATATGGAGGAGATGGATGGGAGTGTGTATTCGGCCATATGGGTGGGATTGGATGGGAGAGAGATGTTGAATTTTGAAGGTAGTGGGTGTATGGATGTGAGTGGTAAATGGAAAACAGAAGGGATGATCATGAATGGAAAAAGAGATGATGAGGTACGTGGGGATCCTGTGGGGTCCACAGATCCTGAGGTGTCAAGGCATTTACATCCCTGCACCAATTTAGGCATGTAAAATGCCCTTGCACATAACTCTGGGCATTCAGCGCCAGGTTGGTGCCCATTTTGGGTGTTCAACGCCCATTTGCTGCCATTTCTGGCGTTGAACGCCAGAACCATGCTTGTTCTGGGCGTTCAGCGCCAGGATGCTGCCCATTCTGGGCGTTCAGCGCCAGAACTATGCTCTGTTCTGGCGTTTGAACGCCAGACAGATGCTCCTCCAGGGTGTGATTTTTCTTCTGCTGTTTTTGATTCCGTTTTTGATTTTTTTGTTTGTTTTGTGACTCCACATAATCATGAACCTATAAAGACATATAACTAAGAAAAATATAGTTAGATAAATAAAAATTGGGTTGCCTCCCAACAAGCGCTTCTTTAATGTCAATAGCTTGACAGTGGGCTCTCATGGAGCCTCACGAATGTTCAGAGCATTGTTGAGACTCTCCAACACCAAACTTAGAGTTTGGATATGGGAGTTCAACACCAAACTTAGAGTTTGGTTGTGGCCTCCCAACACTAAACTTAGAGTTTGACTGTGGGGGCTTTGTTTGACTCTGCTTTGAGAGAAGCTTTTTCTGCTTCCTCTCCATGGATGCAGAGAGAGATCCTTGAGTTGTAAACACAAGGTTGTCCTCATTCAATTGAAGGATCAATTCTCCTCTGTCCACATCAATCACAGCTCTTGCTGTGGCTAGAAAAGGTCTTCCTAGGATGATGGATTCATCATCTTCCTTCCCAGTATCCAGGACTATGAAATCAGCAGGGATGTAAAGGTCTTCAACCTTTACTAACACGTCCTCTACTTGTCCATATGCCTGTTTTCTTGAATTGTCTGCCATCTCTAATGAGATTTTAGCAGCTTGCACCCCATAGATTCCCAGTTTCTCTATTACAGAGAGGGGCATGAGGTTTATTCCTGAACCAAGGTCGCACAGAGCCTTAAAGATCATGGTGCCTATGGTACAGGGTATTATGAACTTTCCAGGATCCTGTCTCTTCTGAGGCAATGTCAGTTGATCCAGATCACTTAGTTCATTGATGAACAAGGGAGGTTCATCTTCCCAAGTCTCATTACCAAATAATTTGGCATTCAGCTTCATGATTGCACCAAGAAACTTGGCAGTTTGCTCTTCAGTAACATCCTCATTCTCTTCAGAAGAGGAATACTCATCAGAGCTCATGAAGGGCATAAGGAAGTTCAATGGAATCTCTATGGTCTCTAGATGAGCCTCAGAGTCCTTTGGTTCCTCAGAGGGAAGCTCCTTATTGGTCACTGGACGTCCCAGGAGGTCTTCCTCCTTGGGATTCACGTCCTCCTCTCCCTCTTTGGGTTCGGCCATTTTGCTTATGTCAATGGCCTTGCACTCTCCTTTTGGATTCTCTTCTGTATTGCTTGGGAGAGTACTGGGAGGGATTTCAGTGATCCTTTTACTCAGCTGGCCCACTTGTGCTTCCAAATTTCTAATGGAAGACCTTGTTTCATTCATGAAACTCTCAGTGGCCTTAGATAGATCAGAGACTAAATTTGCTAAGCTAGATGGATTCTGCTCAAAATTCTCTGTCTGTTGCTGAGTGGATGATGGAAAAGGCTTGCTATTGCTAAACCTGTTTCTTCCACCATTATTAAAGCCTTGTTGAGGCTTTTGATCCTTCCATGAGAAATTTGGATGATTTCTCCATGATGGATTATAGGTGTTTCCATAAGGTTCACCTAAGTAATTCACCTCTGCTATTGCAGGGTTTTCAGGATCATAAGCTTCTTCTTCATAAGAAGCCTCTTGAGTACTGTTGGATGCAGCTTGCACTCCATTCAGACTCTGAGAAATCATATTGACTTGCTAATTCAATATTTTATTCTGAGCCAATATGGTATTCAGAGTATCAATCTCAAGAACTCCCTTCTTCATAGGCGTCCCATTATTCACAGGACTCCTTTCAGAAGTGTACATGAACTGGTTATTTGCAACCATGTCAATGAGTTCTTGAGCTTCTGCAGGCGTTTTCTTTAGGTGAATGGATCCACCTACAGAGGTATCCAATGACATCTTAGATAACTCAGACAGACCATTATAGAATATATCCAGGATGGTCCATTCTGAAAGCATGTCAGAAGGACACTTTTTGGTCAGTCCTTTGTATCTCTCCCAAGCTTCATAGAGGGATTCACCTTCTTTCTGTCTGAAGGTTTGAACATCCACTCTAAGCTTGCTCAGCTTTTGAGGAGGAAAGAACTTGGCTAAGAAAGCCTTGACCAGCTTATCCCAAGAGTTCAGGCTATCCTTAGGTTGAGAGTCCAACCATATTCTAGCTTTGTCTCTTACAGCAAATGGGAAAAGCATGAGCCTGTAGACTTCAGGATCTACTCCATTAGTCTTAACAGTATCACAGATCTGCAAGAATTCAGTTAAGAACTGAAAAGGATCTTCAGATGGAAGTCCATGAAACTTGCAGTTCTGCTGCATCAGAGAAACTAATTGAGGTTTCAGCTCAAAATTATTTGCTCCAATAGCAGGAATGGAGATGTTTCTTCCATGTAAATTGGAATTAGATGCAGTGAAGTCACCAAGCATTCTCCTTGCATTATTATTATTTTCAGCTGCCATCTTCTTTTCCTGTTTGATAATTTCTGACAGGTGCTTGCTGGTTTGTTGTAATTCAGCTTCTCTTAGTTTCCTCTTCAGAGTCCTTTCAAGTTCTGGATCTGCTTTAACAAGAATATTCTTGTCCTTGCTCATGCTCATATGACAAAGAAGAGGGCACAGAAAAATAATAATAATAGAGATCCTCTCTTTTTTTTTTGTGAGTGAAGGAGAGATGTTAGTAGATAAATAAACAAATAGAAGGAGATGAGAGAGAAGAGAATTTTCGAAAATTATTTTTGAAAAAAGAGTTAGTGATTTTCGAAAATAGTTTTTGAAAAAGGTTAGTAATTTTTGAAAAATAAAAATTTAAAATAATTAGTTAATTAAAAAGAAATTTTGAAAAAAGGGGGGGAGATATTTTCGAAAATGAGAGAGAGAGAGAGTTAGTTAGGTAGTTTTGAAAAAGATAAGAAACAAACAAAAAGTTAGTTAGTTAGTTGAAACAAATTTTGAAAATCAATTTTGAAAAGATAAGAAGTTAGGAAGTTAGAAAAGATATTTTGAAATCAAATTTTTGAAAAAGATAAGATAAGAAGATATTTTTGAAAAGATATGATTGAAATTAATTTTGAAAAAGAGATTTGATTTTTAAAATCACAATTAATGACTTGATTCACAAGAAATCACAAGATATGATTCTAGAATTCAAAGTTTGAATCTTTCTTAACAAACAAGTAACAAACTTGAAATTTTTGAATCAAAACATTAATTGGTATTGTTATTTTCGAAAATTATGATGTAAAAATAAGAAAAAGATTTTTGAAAAATATTTTTGAAATTTTCGAAAATAACTAAGAAATTTTGAAAAAGATTTGATTTTTGAAAAAGATTTTTGAAAAAGATAGGATTTTTAAATTGAAAATTTGATTTGACTCATGAAGACAACTAGATTTTAAAAAATTTTTGAAAAAGTCAAATCTAATTTTCGAATTTATGAGAGAGAAAAAGGGAAAGATATTTTTTTGATTTTTGAATTTTTATGAGAGAGAAAAACAAGAAAAATGATGCAATGCATGAAATTTTTAGATTAAAACAATGAATGCATGCAAGAATGCTATGAATGTCAAGATGAACACCAAGAACATATCTTTGAAAAATTTTTTAATGCAAGGAAAACATGCAAGACACCAAACTTAGAATTCTTTAATGCTTAGACATAAAGAATTCAGGAATGCATATGAAAAACAAGAAAAGACACAAAACATGCAAATGCAAAGATCAAACAAGAAGACTTACCAAGAACTACTTGAAGATCATGAAGAACACTATGAATGCATGAATTTTCGAAAAATGCAAGATGCACATGCAATTGACACCAAACTTATAACATGACTCAAGACTCAAACAAGAAACACAAAATATTTTTGATTTTTTTATGATTTTCTAAAATTTTTTTGTATTTTCTTTTAATTTTTTTTTGAAAATATTTGGGAAAAAGGAAGCAATGAATTCATAGTCCTCAATCAAAATCCTGGGAGTTAGACATGGCTTAATAGCCAGCCAAGCTAAAACATGTTATATGAAACACTAGAATTCATTCTTAAAAATTTTGAAGAAAAATATATTTTTGAAAACAAATTTTTTTTTTTTTTGAAATTTTTCGAAAACAAAGGAGAAATTTTTTGAAAGATTTTGAAAAATTTTTTGAAAATAAAACAAAAAGAAAATTACCTAATCTGAGCAACAAGATGAACCGTCAGTTGTCCAAACTCGAACAATCCCCGGCAACGGCGCCAAAAACTTGGTACGCGGAATCATGATTACACTTTAATTATGTAAAATTTATTGCTCTTTCTTTCCCTGACAATGGCACCAAAGATATGATGCCAATACCATGGTTCACAACTCCGTGTAACTCACCAGCAAGTGCACTGGGTCGTCCAAGTAATACCTTACGTGAGTAAGGGTCGAATCCCACGGAGATTGTTGGTATGAAGCAAGCTATGGTCACCTTGTAAATCTCAATCAGGCGGATATAAAATAGTAATGGTGTTTTCGAAAATAAATAATAAAAGGGATAGAAATACTTATGTAAATCATTGGTGAGAATTTCAGATAAGCGTATGGAGATGCATTTGTTCCTCTGAATCTCTGCTTTCCTGCTATCTTCATCCAATCAGTCTTACTCCTTTCCATGGCTGGCTTTATGCAAGGACATCACCGTTGTCAGTGGCTACATCCCCTCCTCTCAGTGAATAATATGCTAACATGCTCTGTCACAGCACGGCTATTCATCTGTCGGTTCTCGATCATGTCGGAATAGAATCCATTGATTCTTTTGCGTCTGTCACTAACGCCCCACAATCGCGAGTTTAAAGCTCGTCACAGTCATTCAATCATTGAATCCTACTCGGAATACCACAGACAAGGTTTAGACTTTCCAAATTCTCTTGAATGCCGCCATCATTCTAGCTTACGCCACGAAGATTCTGATTAGGAAATCTAAGAGATAATCATTCAGTCGAAGGTAGAACGGAAGTGGTTGTCAGGCACGCGTTCATAGGGAATGATGATGATTGTCACGTTCATCACATTCAGGTTGAAGTGCGAATGAATATCTTAGAAGCGGAATAAGATGAATTGAATAGAAAACAGTAGTACTTTGCATTAATCTTTGAGGAACAGCAGAGCTCCACACCTTAATCTATGGAGTGTAGAAACTCTACCGTGAAAATACATAAGTGAAAGGTCCAGGCATGGCCGAGATGGCCAGCCCCCAAAACGTGATCAATAGATCAAAAGATAATCCAAAGATGTTCAAAAAAAGACTAGTAAAATGTCCTATTTATAATAAACTAGCTACTAGGGTTTACATGAGTGAGTAATTGATGCATAAATCCACTTCCGGGGCCCACTTGGTGTGTGCTTGGGCTGAGCTTGAGTGTTGCACGTGTAGAGGTCCTTCTTGGTGTTGAATGCCAGTTTTTGTGCCAGTTTGGGCGTTCAACTCTGGTTTTGGCTCCTTTTCTGGCGCTGGACGCCAGATTTGGGCAGAAAGCTGGCGTTGGACGCCAGTTTACGTCGTCTATTCTTGGCCAAAGTATAGACTATTATATATTTCTGGAAAGCCCTGGATGTCTACTTTCCAACGCAATTCGAAGCGCACCATTTCGAGTTCTGTAGCATCAGAAAATCCACTTTGAGTGCAGGGAGGTCAGAATCCAACAGCATCAGCAGTCCTTCTTCAACCTCTGAATCTGATTTTTGCTCAAGTCCCTCAATTTCAGCCAGAAAATACTTGAAATCACAGAAAAACACACAAACTCATAGTAAAGTCTAGAAATGTGAATTTAACATAAAAACTAATGAAAACATCCCTAAAAGTAACTAGATCCTACTAAAAATATACTAAAAACAATGTCAAAAAGCGTATAAATTATCCGCTCATCAATGGTCTTCCTGAGTCATTAGGGGGCATTTCCAAGATGTAGAAATCAATGGGGAACGTGAGCCCCTTAATGCTCACTAGTACATCTTCAGCAGTTTCAACTACTGTAATAATGCTTTTACCTGCTAACATAAAACGAGCTGCCGACCTTTTTAAGGGAGGGAACCTCAAAGTATCATATATAGATAAAGGCATTATGCTAACACATGCTCCTAAATCACACATACAGTCAGAAAATATCACACCTCCAATGGTACAACTAACCATACATGGACCTGGATCACTACATTTTTCAGGTATATTTCCCATTAAAGCAGATATAGAACTACCTAAAGGAATAGTTTCTAATTCATTAATTTTATCTTTATGTATGCACAAATCTTTTAGAAACCTTACGTATTTAGGTACCTGTTGAATAACATCAAAAAAGGGAACAGTTACCTCGACCTTTTTGAATATTTCTACCATTTTGGGATCAAGTTCCATCTATTTTCTGGGCTTCCTTGCAAGTTGTGGAAATGGAATAGGAGGGGCGCGATTTGTAGCTTCATCATCCCTTGGTGCTTCATTCTGTGGTTGAGCTTCTTCTTCTTCAACTATGTCTTGTACGTCCTCTTCTTCTTCTTCAGCTTCTTCCACTTCCACCACATCCTCTGTTGGCACATTTTCTGGTGGGTTTGGCTCCTCATTATTCCTCTTCTGCAGTGTGGTTCCGGACCTTAGAGTGATGGCATTGATGCCACCCTTGGGATTAGGCAGTGGTTGAGAAGGAATTCCATTAGAGCTTGAAGGTTGATGTGTGGAATTAAGTGAGGAATCCATCTAGGAGACGAGAGCTTGTAAAGTGGCAGTTAAGCCATTCAGACTAGAGTTCAGCTGAGCATGCATGTCTTGTTGTCCTTGTGCAAGAGAATGGAGCATCTCGTCATTTGATGAGGAATTAGAATAAGCAGTCTGAGAAACTTGTTGTTGGGTTTGCTGGGGTCCTTGTGATTGTCTTAGGTGAGGTGCTCTGTAAGGTTGGTTCTGATTCTACTGTCTATTGTTGTTATTATTATTCCACCTATGGTTTCCATTATTGTCTCTGCCTCCTCTGTTAAAGTTATCCCTCCAGCCATGGTTAGAATTATCTCTCCAACCTTGGTTGGAATTGTCCTACCATCCATGGCTATTGTTGCCACCTTGGTTGTAGCTGCCACCTTGTTGATTGTATCCTTGATTCGGGCGGTCATAGAAGTTGTGAGTGGCTGCCACAGTGTTGTCTTCCTGGAACTGTGGGCATTCATCAGTATAATAACTATAATCAGCACAGATCCCACATACTCTTTGTGGAACTAACTGTTGGCTCTGTTGTGGTGAAGGCTGAGCTTGTTGTGCTTGTTGTTGATTCAACTGCATCTGCTTCAGTAGGTTGGTCATTTCACATATACTCTGGGTGAGAGCAGTAGTCTCTTTGCTAGTGGAAATCTCTGCAACAGCTTTGGGGTTGTGCCTTTGTCTGTGATTCCTAGTGGACTCAGCTAAGTCACTGATCAATTGCCAGGCTTCATCTGTGGTTTTGTACTTTTTTAGAGAACCATTACTGGCACCTTCCAGTGTAGTCTTATCCTGGGGGTTCATGCCTTGGGTGAAGTAGCTGATCAATACTAGTTTACCAATCATGTGATGGGAACATGCTGATGTCAGGGCATTTTGGCTAGTTTCACTGACCATTTCTTTACTGTTTTAGGGTAGTTTCATGCATTTTCTTAGGAAATAAGCAAGTTTTGGATAGATAATCACTTACATCTTGATTCAAGCAAACATTATGAATTTTACATGATTTTATGAGAATTATGCATGAATTAAATGATAAAATAGATAATGCATGATCTCATAACTTGGATTAGAGCTTTGATGCATTTTATTTGCTTGATTTCAGGACAAAGGAAGCAAGGAAGAGCCACGTTAGCAGCCATGTTAATCTAATTAACGTGACCACTAACGTGGAATGGGAATGAACTTACAACGTTAATGAGAAAAGTGATCGCCAATAACGTCTTCGAAGCCATCATAGCCCACGTTAAATGCCACGTTAACTACATTAACGTGGTAGTTAACGTGGAGGAAAAGGGAGCTCCAGCATTAGTGGTAAAAGTGAATACCACTAACGCTCCAAATTGGCAATTGGTCACGTTAAGAGTCACGTTAACTCAGTTAACGTGAACTCTAACGTGGAAGGGGAAAACAATGCCAACGTTAGTGACACTCACCTTTGTCACTAACGTTGGACTAAGCCAACATTGCCCACGTTAGTGGTCACGTTAAGACCACTAACGTGAAGAGTAACGTGGAGCCAACGTTAGTGACACTCACCTTTGTCACTAACGTTTGAGATGGCAATCACCACCACGTTAGTGGCCACGTTAAGACAATTAACGTGAGGCACTAACGGGAGAAGGGGCGTTTGGAGCGTTAGTGACAAAGGTAAGTGTCACTAACGCTCTCGAGGCTAAGGCATACCCACGTTAAGAGCCACGTTAGTTATACTAACGTGGACTCTAACGTGAGAAAACGGGGGCTAAGAGCAATGTTATTGGCAAAGGTGGACGCCAATAACGCTTGCGATGGACCAAGAGGCAACGTTAGTGGTCACGTTAGTGCCACTAATGTTGAAGTTAACGTGAACCATCTTGGGCTAGGAACGTTAGTGAAAAAGGTGATTGTCACTAACGTTCTCGAACCCACATTTTCACTTAACGTTAACGCCACTAACGTCCTAGCTAAAGTCCATGCCTACTTCACACTTTTTCTGCAAGTAAAGCTGAGCCCACTAAAGATTCCAAACTACTTCAACTCAAGATCCAAAGGCCCATATCCAAAGACTTGAAGAGCCAACTAGAAGATCAGAAGAGTAGTATATATAGGAGTAGTTTTGAACTAGAGAGAGCTTTTGGCATTGGGAGAACTACTCTCTGTATAATTTTAATTTTTCTACACTTTTAGTTTTACTTTGAGAATGTATTTTCCATCTTTGTTTTCCATTCTCAGAGCTATGAACAACTAAACCCCTTTCATTGGGTTAGGGAGCTCTGTTATAATTTGATGGATCAATAATAGTTTTCATTATTCTTCTTCTTTCTTTTCTCTTGATTTTACTAGAAAGCTTTCAATCTTCATCCAATTGGGTAGTTGTCTTGGAAAAGAAGCTATTCATACTTGGATCTCTTCGGAACCTTGGAAGAGGAATGAAGAGATCATTCTAGAAATACTTTCTCATGTTGGACCAAATTGGGGTTTGGATGGATATAGTGACATATAATCCTACCAACATTTTGATTTGGGAATATATGTGGTATAATCAGTGACCACACTTCATCTCTTTTCATGAGCAATTAGACCAAGGAATTGGCTATTGATCAAGATTTGAGAGATTGAATTACCAAGGAATTGGAATTTAATCACTTAAGATTGCCAAGGAGATCAATGAATGCATTGATTGAGGAAGAGATGAAAATGAACTTGATCCGGAGAATACAACATCTCCTGAGCCCAATGAACTTCCCATTTCTGATCTTACCCATTCTCTTTACTTTCTGCCATTTACTTTTATGTTCATCTTCCCCATTCCCCATTTAATATTCTGCAATTTATATTCCGTCATTTACATTCAGTCCTTTATTTCCAGTAATTACATTTCCTGCCATTTACTTTCCGCCATTCAAATTTCTGCAATTCTCCAATCAAATTCTGCTTAGCTCAACTAGAACATTCCTCCAATTAAAGTTGCTTGACCAATCAATCCCTGTGGGATTCGACCTCACTCTATTGTGAGTTTTTACTTGACGACAATTCGGTATACTTGCCGAGGGAAAATTGTTGAGAGACAAGTTTCCGTGCATCACATGCGTCCAGAAGATTGTTGAAGTGCTCCCAATATTCAAAGAGAGTCTCTGATTCACCTTGAATAATGCAGGAGATCTCTTTTCTCAGTCTATCTGTGACTTCAGCTGGGAAGTATTTTTCCAAAAATTCTCTTCTAAGTGTATCCCAGTTGGTAACAATTGCTTCAGGTTGGGAGTAGTACCACTCCCTCGCCGTTCCCTCAAGAGAAAACAGAAAAGCGGTTAACAGAATAGAAGTTTTATCTGCACCATGATGCCTAACAGTAGAACAGGCTGTCTGGAAATCCCTAAGGTGCTTGATAGGCTCTTGAGCAGGTAAGCCATGAAACTTGGGCATCAAGTTGATCAGTGCGGTTTTTAGTTCAAAATCTGCAGTTGCAGTTGGGTGACGCACTTGATATGGCTGCAGTGTAAAATCTGGGGCTTCTGCCTCCTGGAGAGTAATCCTCCTAGGTGCTGCCATGTTTTCTGCACGTAAATCAACTGGATCAGTAGTAAATGAGCTTGTCTCGCTCTCAAATGGCGGTTCAAATTCGCCCTCAGATGAGACTGGTGAATTGATAATAATCACTTCACCACCCTTGGAGGCTAACCGACGTCGAGTTCGTCTAATATGTGAAAGAGTTCTTTCAATTTCAGGATCAAATGAGAATAAACTCAGATCAGGCAATGAACACGTCATTCAATGAGAAAGACATGTAACTCATGGTAACATAAATAAAATAAAATATGTAAATAAAAATAAAATATATACACTAATTAATAATTTATCACGCTATTGCAACTCTCCGGCAACGATGCCAAAAATTGATGCGTGGCAGAAGTTAACCAATTTAGAGATTTCAATTAAGAGACAGTGTTGCATGTATAGCTCTTAACCAGCTAAGATCTGCATCACCAATTTAAAAAGGGTTGTCACAAATTTTAGAAATAAAATACTGGGAGTATGAGTCTCATGTCGTCTCCCAACGAGTTGCAGGAAAGAGTGATAATTTATTAATAAGAAAATTCCCAGAAAGTTGAGTTTGATAATGAGCAATTTAAAATAATTGTGAAATAAGGCAATAAAAATAAACTAAGAATAATTATTGATACTCTGAATAAAAGGCCTTGACTGGGGGAATAATTAAGTGGAACTTCTATCCTTGTTGGGATCTTCTTAAGTGTGGTGTAAAAAGGTTGTTGTTCTCACTCGATTTTCCCTTACTAAATAAGGAAAGGTATGGTGATTGAACTAACTCTTACCCTCAGATCCTAGCCTTCTCCCTTGGGGAGGTCTAGTGTTAGTAGGTATGGAATTAGCCAACAACGTCCAGTTTAACCAAGCACTTGAGTATTCCAACTCAAGTATCACCTCTTAATCAACCTCCATGTCAAGTGGAAATTCTACTCCATTGACATGAAATTAATAATCATAAAAATATGAGAAGACATAATTAATTAAAATAAAATAGAGAATTAAAATTAATTAAAATAAAAATAACTTCATATATTAATAAATTCAAAATGTAACATACTTAATTGAATAGAGTCAATGAGTAACTAATTAAAAATAAAGGAATAAGGAAACAAACTAAAGTAATGTCTTCAACGGAGGTAATGACTTTCAGCATCCAAAAATCCAAGCAAAAGCATAAACTATCAATGTAATGCAACTCTAAAAACTCAGATCTGAAACTAAGTGTAATCCTAATGTGATGAATCTCAATGTGTGTGGATGCGTCTTGAGTCTCTATATGTTCCCTAGGTTTAGTCTGTGTTTCTGGGCCAAAAACTGGGTCAAAAAGCAGCCCGAAATCGCCCCAGCGTATTCTGTTATTTTTGCAGATCGCGCAGGTCACGCGTACGCGTCGTTTACGCGTTCGCGTCAGTCAGCGATTTTTCTTGTCACGCGTTCGCGTGGTTCACGCGTTCGCGTCACTCGTGCAGACTCCAATCCACGCGTTTGCGTCAGGCACGCATCCGCGTCGCTGTGAATTCTTCACTTCGCGCGTTTGCGTGGGCCATGCGCTCGCGTCATTGCTCACTAGTCATCTCCTTAGTTTCTTGTGTTCCTTCCATTTTTGCAAGCCTCCTCTCCAATTTCCAAGCCATTCATGCCCTATGAAGCCTGAAGCACTTAACACACAAATCACGACATCGAATGGGATAAAGGAGAATTAAAATACATAATTGAAAGTCTCTAGGAAGCAAGTTTTCAACCATGGAGTAATTTTGGGAAGGAATTGTAAATACATGCTTATCATATGAATAAATGGGTAAAGATTTGATAAAACCACACAATTAAACACAATATAAATCATAAAATAATGGTTTATCAAGCTCCTCCAATGTAGTCCCCGACCGTAGAGTGATGGCATTGAGACCGCGCTTGGAGTTTGGAATGGGTTGGGATGGAAGGTTAAAAGATCTTGAGGGTTGGTTGGTGTTGTTGTTGGAGGAGGGCATGGACATCTTTGAAAGCATGTCAGTGAGGTTGGCCAATTGAGCACCCAAGGCATCAAATTGAGCCTTGTTGCTCTCGTCCCGTTTCTCCATAGCGGCTCTAAGCTCATCAACTTGATTGGTGGAAGATGAAGAGGTTTGGTTGGATTGTTGTCTATGGTGTGGTGCTTGGTATTTGGTGTAGTTGCTTTGGTTTTGGTTGTGGTAATTTTGGTTGGCTTGGTGGTTGTTGTTGTTATGGTGATATTGGGATGAAGATTGGTTGTTGTTGTGATGATAAGAAGAGTTGTTCCATCTTTGATTTTGATTGCTCCCTTCTATATTATCCCTCCACTCTTGAGTTTGATTACTACCATGAGAGTAGTTGTTTTGGCCTTTAGAAGGATAGGGCAGACGGTTGTTGTAATTCACATTGGCCACAACAAGGGCATGCTCCTTTTGAATTTGATGGCATTGATCGGTGTAATGTGTGGTGCTAGCACACAAACCACAAATCCTAGGAGGGCCTTCAAGTTGAGCAACTGGGGGTGGGGCTTGGATGGCTTAGATGGAGTAGTATTCCTTTTGATCTTTTTGTATTTGCGTGAGGATAGTGGTCATGTCCCCAAGCGCTTTCGTTAAGCTTGCTTCGGAAGGGGATGGTTCTACCACACCCTTGAGAGGATTACTTCTCACCCTTACATGTTGTGTAGCCTCGGCAACATCATTTATCAATTTTCAAGCTTCTCCCTCCGTCTTATTTTTTGAAAGGGAACCACCACTAGAAGCGGTGAGCAATCTTCTATCTTCCACACAAAGACCTCCGGTGAAGTAACTAATGAGCAAGTGAGTGTTCAATCCATGGTGTGGACAAGATTCCAATAGCCTATTGAACCGAGTCCAATACTCATATAAACTCTCTTGGTCCTTTTGCATTATACCTGAGATCTCCTTTCGGACGTAATCGGTCTTCTCCGGTGGGAAGAATTTATCTAGAAACTCTCTTCTCAAGCAATCCCAATTGGTCACAATCTCATCCGGTAGCGCATAAAACCATGTCTTTGCTTGCCCTTCAAGAGAGAAAGAAAAGGCAAAAACCATAATAGCCAACTCATCGGCTCCATCCCTTTGAGCCGTAGAACAAGAAACTTGAAAGTCTCTTAGATGTCGGATGGGGTCTTGACCAGGCAACCCATGATACTTAGGAAGTAGATGTATCAAGCTACTCTTCAACTCAAAGTTTGGATCAAGGTTGGGATACCTCGCTTGCAAAGGTTGAAGTATGATATCCAAAGCTCCTTGCTCATGCAAAGTGATCCGTCGTGGCTCCGCCATATATGGTTCACCTGTAGGATGCAAAGATGTATTAGTAGTGCCAACAGAAGAATAGGAAGTAGCGGACTCCAAGTCACTCTCGGTACCGTCTAGTGATTCGGTATGTTCCTCAAGAGAGGCCGAAGTACTAGCCGTATAATCCAACCGCCGTCTAGCTTGCCGAGTGTGTAACAAGGTTCTTTCAATCTCAGGGTCAAACTCGGCTAAGCTAGAATTCGGTTGAGACCGAGTCATCAAACTTGGGAGTCATAGCACACATACAAAGGAAATCTAAACTATAGCTAAGTATTGAAAGAAAGTAAACTATCTACAATATTCACATATTCACATAACCAATATCAAGGCATATGTTGCAACCATTCCCTGGCAACGGCGCCAAAAAATTGATGAGAAGGATTTATACCGGTTGGGAATTCCACAAATAATTCCGTTGTTAGTATAGCCCAAACTGATAATCAATCCTCAAATCAAATTTCGAAGGAATTGGTTGTCACAAGTTCAACCCCCAATAAAAGTAACCGAAGTATTCAAACCTCGGGTCGTCTCACAAGGAATGGACAAACATGTGCTTCAACATCGGTTAGAATTCCGGGGTTGTAAATCATGAGCAAGAAATTAAACTAAGAATCCTAACAAGCAAGTAACCTTGAGTGCAAGAAACTAATTCCAACAACTAAAGCAAGATGTGAGCAAGTCCAAATTAATAAGATAACATCCAATATAATTCTACTATAAGACTAACCAAATAACTATGACTAAGACAAGCAATTAGGATTTTTGGGTTTTCAAATATGAATGATAAAACAACTCTTGGATCGACATGGAAATTGGGGTCACTATCCTTGTCTAATAACCATATCTTGACAATTATAAGGAACCAAACTCATTAAGTCTACTTCTATACTTGAAGTATGTTAAATGGTTTAGTCAACATCAACCCATAAGGTCCAACCTAGCTACTAATTGACTTAGTAGTAGGCTAGTGTCAATGGCTATCAAATTGACCACTAAGGGTTCCCAAATCATCAAATCCATTAGACCCAATGACTCAAGTTTACCCAATTCCCTTAGCCTAGGCCAAGAATAAAGAGAACTACTCCATAATCAAAGAAAACATTTCATCAAACACATGGTAAGCGTTACTAAAAGACATATTCAAAGTGCAATTAAATTAAACTTAACAAGTACCCACTAACAATTATCAACACACAATCACTCAAACAACACAATTAACCATGAAAATCATCAATGTAACATTAGCAATTCAAGATTCACAAGATTCATGAAATGGGTATAAAATGACAATTGACAAGAAAACATAAATCTAACACAAGATCTAAACAAAATTATGCTAAGGAATTCAAATTAAGCAACCAAAACTAGTAATTAACAAGATCCAATTCAGAATTCAACAAGAGAAAATCAAATAAAACTAGATCTAGAGAGGAACAAGGGTTTCTCTCTCTAGAAGAACAAAAACCAAAAACCAGCTAAAAATTGTGTCTAAGTGTGAATGAATGATCCCCCCTTTCCCCTAGCATCCTTGGGTCTTTTCCATGCAAAACCAGCTTGAATTTGGGCCTCTTGAGCCTCAGAAATCGCCAAGCACGATTTCCTTTAAGGAGGTCACGTGCAGCTTATCGCGCATATGCGCCATGCGTGCATGCGCGCCGATTGGTTTTTGCGATCCACACGTGCGCGCCATGTACACGTGCGTGCCGGTGTGGATTTCTCTAATCCGCACGGATGCGTCGATCCTTACGCGCCGCTTCCAGCTGTCCACATCCACGCGTGCGTGCGAGGTGCGCGTGCGCGCCCATTGCTGAAATTTCCAAAATCCAAATCTTCATGTTCCTTCCTCTTGTGCATGCTTTCTTTCTCTCTTCTAGGCCATTCTTGCCCTATAAATTCTAAAATCACTCAGCAAACACGTCACGGCATCGAATGGTAATAAAAGAGGATCAAAATATAGCAATTTTACAGCAAAAGAAGCGTGTTTTTCATCATGGGGCAATATTAGGAAGAGGACATAAAACTATGCAATTCTTGTGAATAAGTGTGAAAAATATTGACAAAACCCTCCCAAATTCTACACAATATAAACCACAAAATTGAGGTATATAACTAGCACGCCCTGTGCGTGCATACAACCAATAAGGTTTTGTGAGCTGTGCATATGCACAAGCCTATGCGCACGCACACGTTGGGAATGACATCCTGTTGGTGGCGCTAGCACACCTTGTGCGCGCACTCAACAATGGAGATTTTACTTTCTGTGCGTACGCACAAGCCTATGTATGCGCACACGTTTTAAAAATACTTCTGGGCGTGCGCACGCACACCCCTGTGTGTACGCACGTGACCCTATTCTTTCCTAAAGCTTTTGTTTTCAAGTCTTTCACATTTCCAACAAGCTTGCAACTTTCTGAGACACTGTTTCTGGCTTATAAACCTCCGTTTTCATCTTTTACATCATAAATTAATGTAAAATGCCTAGTGATTGAGAGGAAGCTAGGGAAGGGGGTAACTTGTGGATGAAGAAAGGGAATACTATGACGAGTTATGATTAATAATGATGATATGAGTTGTGGAGGAGGGTGGTAGAGTGCGGTGTATGAGATGAGCCGAATGGCCGAGTATAATATAAGCCGAAAGGGCTGAGAATGGTATGAGCCGAATGGCTGAGTATGAAATGAGCCGAATGGCTATGTGTGTGATGATGGCTATGGCTGGTTATGAATTATGATTTATAAGCCGGATGGCTGAGATGAATGTCAATGAATGGCTGTGATTGAATGCATATATGCTGAATTGTTGATTATTGTGATTATTGCATTCCACCTATCTGAGATACGAGTTTTCCTGGGTGAAAGCAGTGGCTAGCCACCACGTGCTCCATGTGGAGACTCGATACTCTGCTGAACAGTGTGGTCAGACACTGTGAAAGTTCCGAATGAGCTCGCCCCCGTGAATATACACCATTGAGGGTGTTGGATATGAATTACGATTTATGTTGAGAATAACTCGAGTTGGGGATGCACGACAGAGGGACAGTCCAATGGTTAGCTACCAGGACTTGTCGGGTTGGCTTTATAACCGACAGATGAGACTCATCAGCCACTAGGACAGGCATGCATCATATGCATTATATGTGACTTGTTTGGAATGCCTAATTGATTGCATCATTACTTGCTATATACCTAACTGTTATATCTGCTTCCTACTTGTGCATTTCTTTGTTTGATATACTTGTGTTTGCATTTCAATTACTGTTGGCAGTTGGGAGGTTTGCAGGATTTGGAAAAGGGATATTTAGTTAGTCTGAAGATCCTTAAGTTACTCGCCTATTTACATTTCTTATGGTTCAGCATGTTTATGCGCTTTGATTATAATTTGGAAGTTCTAGGATTCCCTTCGGCTTTCCCAGGACATTACGCGTTAGATATTTGGGCATTGTTACCATGCTGAGAACCTCCGATTCTTACCCATGTAGATTTTGTGGTTTTCAGATGCAGGACGTGAGGCTCCTCATTGAGGCATGCTAGAGACTTCTTTTTGGCGAAGATCCTTAGCTCTTGGGATTTTATTTTGATCATATATACTTGTTTAGATACTTATATTCTCCACTGTTCATATGTATTTTGTATTATCTCCTCTTAGAGGTTATTTTGGAGAAATAGGTTTTGTATCTTGTGCTTTGGGCTTTATTTTGGGTAGTTCCTCTATATATGTATGTATACTTATATGCTCAGACCGGTTCTCTTCGCAAACTGAGTTCTGAGTATTGATATTTGTATTTTGGCACTCCTATGTATATACTCTCGCGTTAGCTTATCCTTGTCTGTTTCATTTACGCTGTCAACCGGAGTGTTGCGCTTTTCGATTTATCGGTTTTGATTTACCCATTTTTCTTCAAAGGCTCCTAGTTACAAAACTTTTTACACTACTATACGTACTAAATTTTGCTTTTAGAGGTCGTAATACCTCGCCACCTCTGTTTTATTACTTATGCATAAGACTCTGTGTGGTAGGGTGTTACATTATGGTATCAGAGCAGTTCGTTCCTGTAGAGCCTAAGAGACAGACTGACTATGCTTCTGTGTATTCTCTGTGTCTGTGTTTGTGTGCTACTAGGATATCTGATAGATATAACTGGCATAAACATTCATGAGTATGCATTTGGGACTTTGAAGCACTAGACTTTTGATACTGAGACTGATCAACTTGATATCGATTGTTTGGTGTGTATAGGAACCAGATGGTGCCTCGTGGATGCGGTCGAGGCCTTGGGAAAGGATGTACCGGTACTCTTGATATAACTAGCATAAATGTTCATGAGCATGTATTTGGGACTTTGAAGCACCAGACTTCCGATATTGAGACTGATCAACTTGATATCGATTGTTAGGTGTGTATAGGCACCAGATGGCGCCTCGTGGACACGGTCGAGGCCTTGGGAGAGGACGTACCGGTACTCATGGGCCAGAAACTAACCCGAATGACCCGGTGAACTTTATGGAGGCATTGCAAAATATGGTTGCTGCTATGCAGGCCACTGCTGAGACACTCGGGCAGCAGATGAACAACAATCATAATGGGGGAAATGGCAGAAACGGGACTCAAGGTTCGATGACGTTGGCGACCTTCTTAAAGGTTAACCCGCCGAAGTTCAAGGGAATCAGCAACCCTACTGAAGCCGATACTTGGTTTCAGGCGATGGAGCGAGCACCGCAAGCACAGATGGTGCCAGAAGAGCAGTGCGTCGAGTTTGCTACTTATCTGCTTACCGAGGAAGCATCGCATTGGTGGCAGGGAACCTGACATCTCCTGCAGCAGGGTGATGACGCTATCACTTGGGATGCCTTCCAGATGGAATTCTACAAGAAGTATTTTCCAAATTTTGCCAAGACGGCCAAGGAACTGGAGTTACTGCAGCTAAAGCAGGGAACTATGTCTGTGTCTGAGTAGCTGTTCAGATTCTCCCACATGTGTCAAGGAGCTCCGTAAGACTTCGAAGAGTGGAAGTGTATCAAGTATGAAGGAGGGCTCTGAAGCGACATCTACAGCTCAGTGGGGCCTATAGAGATTAGGACCTTCTCCGAGTTGGTAAACAAGAGCAGAGTCATCGAGAGTGTGTGAAGAAGGCAGCTGCAGAAAGAGGAAGCCAACGGGGATCATTCCCACGGAACCAAGGGAAGAGTTTTGCTCCTAGAGTTCCACCCTTCAAGCGGGGAGGTTTTGCACCACAGAGGACTTCGGGTCAGAATAACTTCAGAAGACCCAACAACAACAATGTCCCAGGAAGAAGATTTGGATAGCAGCCTCAGAATGAGCAGGTGTGTGCTAGATGTGAGAGTTACCATCCTGGTGTTCCGTGCAAGGCTGGATGGGGATTATGTTACTCATGTGGCAAGCTGGGGCATAAAGCCTCAAACTGTCCAGAGAAGCAGAGAGAGGGTACTGGAAGGACACAGCAGCCTGGTCAGGTGTTCACTACCTCGCTATAGGTGCCGAGAGGTCCGAGACACTTATCCGAGGTAACTGTGAAATGGTTGGTCAGATTTTAAATGCCTTATTTGATTCTATAGCATCACATTCATTCATTGCATTTGAAAAGGCTAGTGAGTTAGGATTGAAGATTGTGCTTTGGGGCTATGATCTGAAAGTGTATAATGACACCCATGAAGCCATGGTGACTAGGTTAGGATGTCCGCAAGTTTCTTTTAGGGTTAAAGAACGTGATTTTGTACATGATTTGATTTGCTTGCCGATGACCAGTCTTGATCTTATCTTGGGGTTGGACTAGTTATCTAAGAACCATGTTCTGCTCGACTGTTCTGCAAAGTCAGTGTGCTTTATGCCGGAAGTTACAGAAGGGCCGGTTGTGGTAAATAGCTATTACTTGAATTCTATGATGGTGAATTGTTCGGGGGCCGAATGTCAGGATATTTTGCTATTAACAGTGGGTGTCTCGGGTGATGATCAAAGCTTTGAACGAATTCCATTTCTGTCTGAGTTTCCGGAGGTGTTTCCCGACGATATTGATGAATTACCACCTAACTGAGAGGTTGAGTTTACTATTGAGTTAGTACCTGGAACGGGGCCAAACTTGATTGCCCCTTACCGAATCCTGCCTTTAGAAATGGCCGAGCTAAAGTCTCAGCTAGAGGATCTGTTGGGTAAGAACTTTATTCGACCAAGCGTTTCTCCATGCAGAGCACCTGTGTTACTGGTGAAAAAGAAAGACAGGAGTATGCGGCTCTGTGTGGATTATAGACAACTTAACAAGGTCATAATAAAGAACAAGTATCCACTGCCGAGGATTGACGATCTCAGGGATCAGTTACAGGGAGTTGGAGTCTTCTCCAAGATTGATTTGCGATCCGGTTATCACCAGATAAGGGTGAGAGACAAGGACATCCCTAAGACTGGTTTCAGGACTCGTTATGGTCATTACGAGTACACTGTAATGTCTTTTGGGTTAACAAACGCTCCTGCAGTGTTTATGGACTATATGAACAGAATCTTCTGCCCATTCTTGGATAAGTTTATTGTCGTCTTCATTGATGACATACTAGTTTATTCTAAGACCGAAAAAGAGCATGCCGAGCACTTGCAAACCGTCTTACAAATTTTGAAGGAGAGAAAATTGTACACCAAGCTATCTAAATGTGAGTTCTGGAAGAGTGAGGTGAAGTTTTTGGGTCACGTGGTGAGTAAACTGGGGATAGTAATTGATCCTTCTACGGTGGAGGCAATGATGAATTGGGGACGACTGACCTCAGTTACAGAAATAAGGAGTTTTCTGGGATTAGCTGGCTACTATCAAAGATTCATTAAAGGCTTCTCGCATATAGCATTGCCGTTAACCAAGTTAACCCGCAAGGGCACGCCTTTTATTTGGACTTCAGAGTGTGAGGAAAGCTTTCAAGCGTTGAAGCAAAAGTTGACCACCGCGCCTGTGTTGGTGTTACCCGAGCCGAGTGAACCATTCGAGGTATATTGTGATGCCTCACTAAAGGGTCTGGGGTGCGTGCTGATGTAGCACCGGAATGTTGTGGCGTATGCCTCGCGATAATTGAGACCTCACGAAATTAATTACCCAATGCACAACCTGGAACTCACTGCGGTTGTGTTTGCGCTAAAGGTGTGGAGACATTACCTCTATGGGGTTAAATTCCGAGTTTTCTCTGATCACAACAGCTTGAAATATCTCTTCGATCAAAAAGAGCTCAATATGCGACAAAGGAGGTGGATGGAGTTGCGGAAGGACTATGACTTTGAGTTGTATTACCATCCGAAGAAAGCGAATGTCGTGGCAGATGCGCTAAGTCGGAAGTCGTTGTATGCTTCCTGGATGATGCTTTGAGAAAAAGAGTTGCTCAAGGCATTTGAGAGCATGAAGATTGGTGTTCAAGAAGTGGCTGGAACTCTATGTTTGAGTCGATTACTGATGAGTCCGGATTTCACTTCCCACATATAATGAATCCACTCTTTGGGAAGCGCACCAAATTATTGTCAAGTAATAACCCACAATGGAGTGGGGTCGAGTCTACAGAGATTAACGGATTAAGCAAGCAATAGTTGATTGATTAGACTAGTTAGACGATCACAATTTGATGATAAGCAACAAGGAAATGTAAATGACATAAAAGTAAAGGAAAGCAATAAAGTACAAGAAAGTAAATGGCAAGGAAAGTAAAGTACAAGAAAGTAAAGTGCTGGAAATGTAAAGTGCAGAAAACGTAAATAACCATAAAGTAAATAAAAGAAAGAAAGATAAAATAAGCATTGGGATCAAGAGATATTGTATTCTCCAGATTAATTGATTTCATCTCATCTTCAATCATGCAACTCATTGACCTCTTGGCAATCATGAGTGATTGAGTCCCAATTCCTTGGTAACTCAATCTCCCCAACCTTGATCAATAGCCAATTCTTTGGTCTAATTGCTCATGAAGAGATGAAGAATGGTCCCTGATTATACCACACACTTTCCTAAATCCAAGTATTGGGAGGATTAATGTCACAATATCCAACCTAAAACCCAAATCTACTCAAGTGTGAGAAGGATTTTCAAGCATGGTTTTATGATTCCTTTTCCAAGGTTCACATAAAACCCAAATACATTCAATCTCTTTTTCCAAGATAATTGAATGCTACCATGAAGAATGAAATTCCTTCTAGTAAATCAAAGAGATATGAAAAGAAGTAGAAGAATAAAAACAACTTAATCCGTTGAAAAACAATAGAGCTCTCTTTCCCAATGGAAAGAGTTAGTGATTCATAACTAAAATATTTACAAGTAAGAAGGTGGAAGAAGAGAGAAGTGTGGGTGAGAAGAGGGAGTCTGAAGACCCCTCTCTAGCCAAATTATTCTCCAAATATCCTCTCTAATTTTATGAAACTAAGGCCTTTATATAGGCTCTCCTAAATTACAAACTTAAATGAAATTGAAAGCAAATTACAATGAAATAAAAATAAACTATTCTAGATACTTCTTGTGGCCTTGATTGGTTGAAAACTGTGGCTTGAATGAGAGTTGGAGTGGGCTTGGTTGAAGGTTGGGGGCTGCAAGGAGAAGTTGACGTGTGGTTTCAAGTGCCACTCCCACTTGAATTCGCTCTTTGGATTGTGACCCACTTTGCAACGTTGAAAGAATGGAGTTTTTTGGGCCTCAAATTGATTGTCCACTATGAAGTATTATATATTTTTGGAAATTCCTAGATATTAGCTTTCCAACGCCGTTGAAATCAACTCATTTGGACCTCTGTAACTCATGTTATTTCTAATTGAAGGTGAAGAGGTCAGTCTGTCAAGTACCCCAGCGTGCCAAGCCCCTTGTGTTGTGAAACTAGCGTACCACGCCCACTCTTTGGCGTGCCACGCCTTTAATGATGCACAAAATCTACCTCTCTGGCCATTAGAACTGGCGTGCCACACCCAGAACACCAAGTGGCACGCCCATTATGAAAATAGAGCTGGCGTGCCACGCCTTCAATATCAAGTGGCACGCCCAGGTTTTGCAACTCTGAAATCATGGCCTTTTTCACCTCTAGTTTTAATGTCCACCTTAGAGTATTATATATCGTTGGAAAGCTCTTGATGTCAGATTTCCAACTCCACTAAAATCACATCATTTGGACCTCGACAACCCAAGTTATGCTCCTTTGAAGATGAAGAGGTCAGGCTGGTAACTCTACAGGGACGTGTTTTGCTCCTTGTGTTTTCGGGCTTCCTCAATTCCAGTGTCCATTATAAAGTGTTATATATGGTTGGAAAGCTCTAGATGTCTATTTTATAATGGCACTAGAATCACTTCATTTGAATGAGAGGAGGTCATGCTAGCATATGCCCTGGCGTGCCACGCCCAATGCTTGGCATGCCAACCCATAGTGGGTCTCAAAATCACTCCTCTGGAACTTAAGCCTAGCGTGCCACACCCAAAACACGAAGTGGTACGCCCTCTTTGAGACCCAAGCTTGGCGTGCCACGCCCAGAGCTCCAAGTGGCACACCCATTGATGATGGTTGGCTTCACAATCTTGGCGTGCCACGCCCAGAGCACCAAGTGGCATGCCCATTGTGTTGTGTAAAGCAACCCTTCTCTGTTTCGTTGGCCTGGCATGCCACGCCCAGAGCACCAAGTGTGGCACTTTCATTTTAGAATGAAGCAAGTACCCAGTGAAGCTTTAGAAATCAAATTGTTGCATGGCAACACCAAACTTAGAATGCAATCATATGCCAAATTATTTGAAAATAAATAAAGCAAAGAAAGGAAATGTTACCTACGGTTGGGTTGCCTCCCAACAAGCGCTCTTTTAATGTCATTAGCTTGACATGTTGATCATGGCTTTCTTCCTCTTCTTCCATTTGGTTAAGAGGAATGACCTCAAGAGGAAAGAGGGGCCAGTCAATGCCCCCTGTTTTGAGTGCCTCTCCCCAGCAAGCTTTCTTCTGTTGTTAGCTTGAGTAGACTTGCTTGTTGGAGTAGGGGTGGGATTACTTTTGGTTAACCTTTTCTTCTTCATGGATATTGTCCTTCTTTTCTTGGTCAGTATCCTCTTTTTGTTTCTTTTGTTAATTGCCTTCACTTCTTTGATTTCAAGACTTGGTTGTTGTGTGCTGGTTGAAGTGTCTTTTTCATCAAGAGCTTTTTGAATTTGTGGTCCAATGAACTCACCCTTTATGCAACTTTCTGTTTTATTGGAGTGTGGACTCCCTTGATTGACTTTCTCCCTTTCTTCTGCTTGATTTTGTATTCCTTCCTTTGGGAGTGAGTTTGCATGTTCATTTGTCACCTTTAGTAGCCTCTGTGGGTACAGAGCCCTGGGCTTATATACTCTCACAACCTCTTCCTTCTTCATAGGAATCTCACTTGGTATAGGTGCCTCTTTTTCTTGTTTTTCCAATTCCTCCCTTGTACCCACCATTTGATCTTCACCCTCCTTGCTAAGCACTACTCCTCTTGTGGTATTGTTTTCTTCCTTTAACCAAGGAAAGAGAGTGGATGGGTTTTCAGCATAGAATTGTGCTAAGCGTCTCATTTCTTCTTCATGGTCCCTTCTTTCTTTTTCCAATTTTTCTCTGAACTTCCTCAACTCCTCCTCCAATTCTTTTTTAGTTCTTCTTTTGCACTGGTGCACGAAATTGTGATTACACTTTTCACAACTCCACACAACTAACCAGCAAATGCACTGGGTCGTCCAAGTAATACCTTACGTGAGTAAGGGTCGATCCCACGGAGATTGTCGGCTTGAAGCAAGCTATGGTTATCTTGTAAATCTTAGTCAGGAGATTAATAATAAAGTAGATTTTGTTTATGAAAAGTAAATAACATGAAATAAATGGTACTTGTGATTCAGTAATGAGAAACAGGTTGAGGTTCTGGAGATGCTCTGTCGTCTGAATCTTTGCTTTCCTACTGTCTTCTTCTCTAAACATGCATGGCTTCCTTCAATGGCAAGCTGTATGATCCTCTCGGATTAAAATTACCAAGCACGATTTCTGCACGGCTAATTAACTGTCGGATTTCTCGTCTCGGATGAAAAATACCAGGTACAGCTACCGCACGGCTAATCATCTGTCGGTTCTCAGTAGCATCAGAATAGGATCTCTCTATCCTTTTGCACACTGTCATTGCGCCCAACATTCGTGAGTTTGAAGCTTGTCACAGTCATACCGTTCTAGATCCTACTCGGAATATCACAGACAAGGTTTAGACTTTCCAGATCTCAGGAATGCTACCAATTGGTTCTAGCCTCTACCACGAAGGTTCTAATCCCATGGATTCGGTCCGTGGATTAGACACCCAAGAGATACACACTCAAGTTGTCGCCCAACGACTACGTTGAGCTCAAATAGAACGGGAGTGGTTGTCAGGCACGCGTTCATAAAGATGAGAATAATGATGAGTGTCACGGATCATCATATTCTCTATATTGAAGTACGAGTGAGTATCTTAGAACAGAATCAAGCGTGATTGAATAGAAAACAGTAGTAATTACATTAATCCATTGAGACACAGCAGAGCTCCTTACCCCCACCTATGGGATTTAGAGACTCATGCTGTAGGAGATACAATATGAAATGTAAAATGTCCTGAGTTACTATAATGAATCTCTAAAAGTAGTTTTTATACTAAACTAGAAACTTAGGTTTACAGAAAATGAGTAACTAAGTGCAGATAGTGCAGAAATCCACTTCCAGGGTCCACTTGGTGTGTGCTTGGGCTGAGCATTGAAGCTTTCACATGCATAGGCCATTCTTGGAGTTAAACACCAGCTTGGGTGCCAGTTTGGGCGTTTAACTCTAGTTCTGGTGCCAGTTCTGGCGTTTTACGCCAGAAAAGGGTCTCTGAATGGCGTTTAACGCCAGTTGGGGCCATAAAATCTCGGGCAAAGTATGGACTATTATATATTGTTGGAAATCCAGAGATGTCTACTTTCCAATGCAATTGCGAGCGCGCCAATTGGGCCTCTGTAGCTCCAGATAATCCAGTTCGAGTACAGGAGGGTCAGAATCCAACAGCATCTGCAGTCCTTTCTCAGCCTCTGAATCAGATTTTTGCTCAGGTCCCTCAATTTCAGCCAAAAAATATCTAAAATTATAGAAAAATACACAAACTCATAGTAAAGTCCAGAAATTTGATTTTTTCATAAAAAATAATAAAAATATAATCAAAAGTAACTAAAACATACTAAAAAATATGTAAAAATAATGCCAAAAAGGGTATAAATTATCCGCTTGTCCCCAAGCAACTAAAAACAAAATAGAATAAAAAGAAAAGAATATACAATAAATCTCAAAAATATCAATGAATATTAGTTTCAATTAGATGAGCGGGACTAGTAGCTTTTTGCTTCTGAACTGTTTTGGCATCTCACTTTATCCTTTGAAGTTCAAAATGATTGGCATCCATAGGAACTCAGAAATTCAGATAGTGTTATTGATTCTCCTAGTTCAGTATGTTGATTCTTGAACACAGTTACTTTATGAGTCTTGGCCGTGACCCTAAGCATTTTGTTTTCCAATATTACCACCGGATACAAAAATGCCACAGACACATAACTGGGTGAACCTTTTTAGATTGTGACTCAGCTTTGCTAGAGTCCCTAGTTAGAGGTGCCCAGAGCTATTAAGCACACTCTTTTTGCTTTGGACCACGATTTTAACCGCTCAGTCTCAAGCTTTTCACTTGACACCTTCACGCCACAAGCACATGGTTAGGGATAGCTTGATTTAGCCGCTTAAGCCAGAATTTTATTCCTTTGGGCTCTCCTATCCATTAATGCTCAAAGCCTTGGATCCTTTTTTTTTACCCTTTCTAAATAGATAACAGAAGAGTGCCAAGCTGTTCAGTTAAGGAGTAGGAAGACATTGAATATCTCAACTCAAGGTAGCAGAAAGCCAAGAAAGGAACAAATGATAGAGGATGACCAAGCCATTGCCCAAAATCTCTCTGAGGACGGTAAGAGCCCAGAGAGGAATGATTCTGGCGTTCAAACGCTAGAAAAGGGGGAAAATTGGCGTTAAACGCCCAATGGATGGCCAGTTCTGGCGTCCAAATGCCAGAAAATGGTGGAAATCTGGCGTTAAACGCCCAAAAAGCACCCAATTCTGGCGTTCAAATGCCAATAGGGGATCAGACACCTGCAAGTGCTGATAACAACCCGCTTAAGCAAGCTTCTCCAACCACTTCTGTAGGAAATAAACCTACAACAACTAAGGTTGAAGAATATAAAGCCAAGATGCCTTATCCTCAGAAACTCTGCCAAGCGAAACAGGATAAACAATTTACCCGCTTTGCAGACTATCTCAGGACTCTTGAAATAAAGATTCCATTTACAGAGGCACTTAAGCAAATACCCTCTAATGCTAAGTTCATGAAAGAGATCTTAAGTCATAAGAAGGATTGGAGAGAAACTAAAAAAGTTTTCCTCACTGAAGAATGCAGTGCAGTCATTCTAAAAAGCTTACCAGAGAAGCTTAAAGATCCCGGAAGCTTTATGATACCATGCACATTAGAGGATGCCTATACCAAGACAGCTCTATGTGATCTTGGGGCAAGTATCAACCTAATACCTGCATCCACTATCAAAAAGTTTGGTTTGACTGATGAAGTTAAACCAATCCAGATATGTCTCCAGCTTGCTGATGGCTCCATTAAGATTCCATCAGGCGTAATTGAGGACATGATTGTCAAGGTTGGGCCATTTGCCTTTCCCACTGACTTTGTAGTGCTGGAAATAGAGGAGCACAAGAGTGCAACTCTCATTCTAGGAAGACCTTTCCTAGCAACTGGACAAACCCTCATTGACGTCCAAAAAAGGGAGATAACCCTGAGAGTCAATGAGGATGAGTTTAAGTTGAATGCTGTCAAAGCTACGCAGCATCCAGACACATCAAAAGACTGCATGAACGCTGATATCATTGACTCCCTGGTGGAAGAGGTCAATATGACTGAGAGTCTCGAATCAAAGCTAGAGGACATTTTTAGAGATGTTCAGCCTGATCTGGAGGAACCAGAGAAAACAGAAGAACCTCTGAAAACTCCTCAGGAAGAGGAAAAGCCTCCTAAACCTGAGCTCAAACTACTACCACCATCCCTGAAATATGCATTTCTGGGAGAAGATGACAGTTTCCCAGTAATCATAAGCGCTGCTTTAGAGCCACAGGAAGAGAAAGCACTAATTTAGGTGCTAAGGATGCACAAGACTGCTCTTGGGTGGTCCATAAGTGATCTTAAGGGCATTAGCCCAGCCAGATGCATGCACAAGATCCTATTGAAGGATGATGCTAAGCCAGTGGTTCAACTACAGAGGCGGCTGAATCCAGCCATGAAGGAGGTGGTGCAGAAAGAGGTCACTAAGTTACTAGATGCTGGGATTATTTATCCTATTTCTGATAGCCCCTGGGTGAGTCCTGTCCAAGTTATCCCCAAGAAAGGAGGCATGATAGTAGTTCATAATAAAAAGAATGAACTGGTTCCTACAAGAACAGTTACAGGGTGGTGTATGTGTATTGACTACAGAAGACTCAATACAGCCACCAGGAAGGATCATTTTCCTTTACCATTCATAGACCAGATGCTAGAGAGACTAGCAGGCCATGAATACTACTGCTTTTTGGATGGCTATTCAGGTTACAACCAAATTGCAGTAGATCCTCAGGACCAAGAGAAAATAGCATTCACATGTCCATTTAGAGTATTTGCCTACAGAAGGATGCCATTTGGTCTGTGCAATGCACCTGCAACCTTTCAAAGGTGCATGCTCTCTATTTTCTCTGACATGGTAGAAAAATTTCTAGAAGTCTTCATGGATGACTTCTAAGTATTTGGAGACTCATTCAGCTCCTGTCTTGACCATCTAGCACTTGTTCTAAAAAGGTGCCAAGGGACTAACCTGGTTTTAAACTGGGAGAAATGTCACTTTATGGTGACTGAAGGAATTGTCCTTGGGCACAAAATTTCGAACAAGGGAATAGAGGTGGATCAAGCTAAGGTATAGGTAATTGAAAAATTACCACCACCTGCCAATGTTAAGGCAATCAGAAGCTTTTTAGGGCATGCAGGATTCTATAGGAGGTTTATAAAGGATTTTTCAAAAATTGCAAAACCACTGAGCAATCTGCTAGCTGCTGACACACCATTTGTCTTTGACACAGAGTGTCTGTAGGCGTTTGAGACTCTAAAAGCTAAGCTGGTCACAGCACCAGTCATTTCTACACCAGATTGGACATTATCATTCGAACTAATGTGTGATGCCAGTGACATGCCATTAGCGCAGTATTGGGACAGAGGCATGACAAGCTTCTGCATGTCATTTATTATGCTAGCCGTGTTTTGAATGACGCATAGAAGAATTACACAACCACAGAAAAGGAGTTGCTTACAGTGGTTTATGCCATTGACAAGTTCAGATCTTATTTAGTAGGATCAAAAGTGATTGTGTACACTAACCATGCTGCTCTAAAATATTTCCTCACAAAGCAGAATTCAAAACCCAGACTCATAAGATGGATGTTGCTTCTGCAAGAGTTTGATATAGAAATAAGAGACAGAAAAGGGACAGAGAACTAAGTAGCTGATCACCTATCCCGGATAGAACCAGTAGCAGGAGCGTCCCTCCCTCCTAATAAGATCTCTGAAACCTTTCCAGATGAGCAACTCTTTTCCATTCAGGAAGTACAGTGGTTTGTAGACATTGCAAACTACAAAGCTGTGAGATTCATACCCAAAGAGTACAGTAAGCAGCAAACAAAAAAATTAATTTCTGATGCAAAGTACTACTTGTGGGATGAACCATATCTCTTTAAGAGGTGTGCAGACGAAGTAATCCATAGATGTGTGCCTCGAGAAGAGGCACAGAAGATCCTATGACATTGCCATGGATCACAATATGGAGGACACTTCGGAGGTGAGCGAACAGCCACAAAGGTTCTCCAATGCGGCTTCTACTGGCCCACTCTCTATAGAGACTCCCGAGAGTTTGTACGTAACTGTGACAGTTGCCAGAGAGTTGGTAGTCTGCCTCATGAGTATGCCATGCCTCAGCAAGGGATCTTAGAGATTGAGTTATTTGATGTATGGGATATTAAGTTCATGGGGCTTTTCCCACCATCATACTCAAACACTTATATTCTGGTGGCAGTAGACTATGTATCTAAATGGGTAGTTACAATTGCAACACCCACTAATGATACTAAAAAAGTGATGAAGTTCCTCCAGAAGCATATCTTCAGCAGGTTCGGTGTCCCTAGGATACTGATCAATGATGGAGGCACTCATTTCTGCAATAAACAGCTTGACTCTGCTCTAATCCGATATGGAATTAACCACAAAGTGGCAACTCCATATCATCCACAGACAAATGGGCAGGCTGAAGTCTCAAATAGAGAACTAAAACGAATCCTGGAATGGACTGTGAGTACCCGTAGAAGGGATTAGGCAAGAAGTTTGGATGATGCTCTGTGGGCATACAGAATAGCATTCAAGACTCCTATAGGGACCTCTCCATACCAGTTTGTGTATGGAAAAGCCTGTCATTTGTCAGTGGAACTGGAACACAAAGCCTACAGGGCAACCAGGTTCCTAAACCTTAATGCTAAGGTAGTTGGAGAGAAAAGATTACTCCAGTTGAATGAGCTAAAGGAATTCAGACTCAATACTTTCGAAAATGCTAAAATCTACAAGGAGAAAGCAAAAAGATGGCATGACAGAAAACTATCATCTAGAGTCTTTGAGCCAGGACAGAAAGTTCTGTTGTTTAACTCCAGACTCAGATTGTTCCCTGGGAAATTGAAATCCCGGTGGAAGGGACTATATGTGATTACAAGTGTGTCACCATATGGATATGTGGATTTTCAGGATATTGATTTTGACAAAAAGTTCATTGTTAATGGACAGAGAGTCAAACATTATCTTGAAGGCAATGTTGAGCAAGAGTGCTCAAAACTGAGACTAAATTAACAGCTCAGTAAAAGTCCAGCTAAAGATAGTAAAGAAGCGCTTGCTGGGAGACAACCCAGCCATTATCAAAAATTAGATGTTTATAACAATTATATAAGTCCATTTAATCTTGTTATTCATGTTTGTTAATGCTTTTCAGTGAACAAGTCAAGGAAATAAAGGTTAAGAACATAAAGCAGAGGAATCATAGAGAAAAATAGCTCACTGGCGTTAAAACGCCAGTAAAGGTATCATTCTGGGCGTTTGGTGCGCAGAAATCGTGACAGTTCATTCCTTGGTAATGGTGTCAAAAATTTTATACGCACGTTCATAATCTTAATTCTTTGTCACAAATTTGCACAACTAACCAGCAAGTGCACTGGGTCGTCCAAGTAATAAACCTTACGTGAGTAAGGGTCGATCCCACGGAGATTGTCAGCTTGAAGCAAGCTATGGTCATCTTGCAAATCTCAGTCAGGAAGATTCATATGGTTATGGATATTTGATAATTAAAATATAATTAAAATATAAAATAGGATAGAGATAATTATGTAAATCATTGGTGAGAATTTCAGATAAGCGTATAGAGATGCTTAGTTCCTTCTGAATCTCCGCTTTCCTACTGCTTTCATCCAATCCTTCATACTCCTTTCCATGGCAAGCTTTATGTAGGGCATCACCGTTGTCAATGGCTACTTCCCATCCTCTCAGTGAAAATGGTCCAAGATGCGTTGTCACCACATGGCTAATCATCTGTCGGTTCTCGATCATATTGGAATAGGATTCAGTAATTCTTTTGCGTCTGTCACTACGCCCAGCACTCGCGAGTTTGAAGCTCGTCACAGCCATCCCTTCCTGGATACTACTCGAAATACCACAGACAAGGTTTAGACTTTCCGGATCTCAAGAATGGCTGCCAATAGTTCTAGCCTATACCACGAAGACTCTGATCTCACGATCAGAAGGCTAAGAGATACACATTCAAGCTTGTTTGCATATAGAACGGAAGTGTTTGTCAAGCACGCGTTCATAGGTGAGAATGATGATGAGCGTCACATAATCATCACATTCATCATATTCTTGTGTGCGAATGAATATCTTAGAGAAGAAATAGGCTTGAATTGAATAGAAAAATGGTAGTACTTTGCATTAATTCATGAGGAACAGCAGAGCTCCACACCTTAATCTATGGTGTGTAGAAACTCTACCGTTGAAAATACATAAGTGGTGAAGGTTCAGGCATGGCTGAGAGGCCAGCCTCCATGTCTAAGGAAAAACGTTCCAAAGATGTTCAAAAGATGAGATAAGATGTAAATACAATAGTAAAAAGTCCTATTTATACTAAACTAGTTACTAGGGTTTACAGAAATGAGTAAATGATGCAGAAATCCACTTCCGGGGCCCACTTGGAGTGTTCTTGGGCTGAGCATTGAAGCTTTCATGTGTAGAGATCTTCCTTGGAGTTAAAGGCCTATTTGTAACCTGTTTCTAGCGTTTAACTCTACTTTGCAACCTGTTTCTGGCGTTTAACTCTAGAATAGGGCATAGAGCTGGCGTTGAACGCCAGTTTTCATCATCTAAACTTAAAAAGAGTATGGACTATTATATATTGCTGGAAAGCCCTGGATGTCTACTTTCTAACCCAATTGAAAGCGTGCCATTTGGACTTCTGTAGCTCCAGAAAATCCACTTTGAGTACAGGGAGGTCAGAATCCAACAGCATCTGCAGTCCTTCTTCAACCTCTGAATCTGATTTTTGCTCAAGTCCCCCAATTTCAGCCAGAAAATACCTGAAATCACAGAAAAACACACAAACTCATAGTAAAATCCAGAAATGTGAATTTTATTTAAAAACTAATAAAAATATACTAAAAACTAACTAAATCATACTGAAAACTATGTAAAAACAATGCCAAAAAGCGTATAAATTATCCGCTCATCACAATTGTTGCTTGTCCCCAAGCAACTGAAAATAAAATAAGATAAAAAGAAGAGAATATACTATAAATTCCAAAATATCAATGAAACTTAGCTCCAATCAAATGAGCGGGACTTGTAGCTTTTTGCCTCTTGAATAGTTTTGGCATCTCACTTTATCCATTGAAGTTCAGAATGATTGGCATCTATAGGAACTCAGAGTTCAGATAGTGTTATTGATTCTCCTAGTTCAGTATGTTGATTCTTGAATACAGCTACTTTATGAGTCTTGGCCGTGGCCTTAAGCACTTTGTTTTCCAGTATTACCACCGGATACATAAATGCCACAGACACATAACTGGGTGAACCTTTTCAGATTGTGACTCAGCTTTGCTAAAGTCCCCAATTAGAGGTGTCCAGGGTTCTTAAGCACACTCTTCTTTTTGTTTTGGACCTTGACTTTAACCGCTCAGTCTCAAGTTTTCACTTGACACCTTCACGCCACAAGCACATGGTTAGGGACAGCTTGGTTTAGCCGCTTAGGCCAGGATTTTATTCCTTTAGGCCCTCCTATCCACTGATGCTCAAAGCCTTAGATCCTTTTTATTTACCATTGCCTTTTGGTTTTAAGGGTTATTGGCTTTTTGCTCTTGCCTTTTGGTTTTAAGAGCTTTTGGCTTTTTCTGCTTGCTTTTTCTTTTTCTTTCTTTTTTTTTCGTCATATTTTTTTTTCGCAAGCTTTTGTATTCACTGCTTTTTCTTGCTTCAAGAATCATTTTTATGATTTTTCAGATTATCAATAACATTTCTCCTTTTCATCATTCTTTCAAGAGCCAACATATTTAACATTCATAAACAACAATTTCAAAAGACATATGCACTGTTCAAGCATTCATTTAGAAAACAAAAAGTATTGTCACCACATCAAAATAATTAAACTAGTTTCAAGGATGAATTCAAAATCATGTACTTCTTGTTCTTTTGTAATTAAAACATTTTTCATTTAAGAGAGGTGATGGATTCATAGGACATTCATAACTTTAAGGCATAGACACTTAAATACTAATGATCATGTAATAAGACACAAACATAAACATAAAGCATAGTAAATGACAAACAGGAAAATAAGAACAAGGAGATTAAGGAACGCGTCCACCTTAGTGAGGGTGGCGTCTTCCTCTTCTTGAAGAACCAATGGTGCTCTTGAGCTCCTCTATGTTTCTTCCTTGCCTTTGTTGCTTCATCCTTAGTGATTTTGGTGCTCCTATCCTTAGTTGCTCCCAATAGTTGTGTGGAGGAAAATGTATCCCTTGAGGTATCTCAGAGATTTCATGGTGAAGAATTTCCTCATGCTCTTGTTGAGGTCCATGAGTGGGCTCTCTTGTTGTGCAGTCAAATGCTCTACTACTGAGCTATGGACCCTTGAGATGAATCTCTCCATCTCCCAAGACTTGGAGGTGGAAGCTTTTGTCTTCCCTTTCCTCTTTCTAGAGGTTTCTCCGGCCTTAGGTGCCATAAATGGTTATGGAAAAATAAAAAGCAATGCTTTTACCACACCAAACTTAAAAGGTTTGCTCATCCTCGAGCAAAAGAAGAAAGAAGGTAGTAGAAGAAGAAAATGGAGGAGATGAAGGGAGGTGAGTGGTTCGGCCATGTGTGGGTGGGTTTGGGAGGGGAGAGTGGTGAAGAGGTGATGGGGAAGAGAGAATGAGGTAATTGGTGAAGGGTATTTGTGGAAGAGTGTTATGGAAAGGTGTGAAGAGGAGAGAAGAAGAGGTGGGGTAGGTGGGGATCCTGTGGGGTCCACAGATCCAGAGGGGCCAAGGATGTATCATCCCTGCTCCTATTAGGCGTGTAAAACGCCCTTAGCATGCATGTCTGGCGTTAAACGCCAGCTTGCTGCTTGTTTTTGGCGTTAAACGCCCAAATGTTGCTTGTTTCTGGCATTTAACGCCACTTCCATGCTCTATTCTGGCATTAAACGCCAGTCTGGTGCTTATTTCTGGCATTTAACGCCAGCTTGATGCTTCTTTCTGGCGTTAAACGCCAGTTTGATGCTTCTTACTGGCGTTTAAACGCTAGTAAGTTCTTCCTCCAGGGTGAGCTATTTTTAAAGTTGTTTTTGATTCTGTTTTTGATTTCTCAGTAGTTTTTGTGACTCCACATGATCATCAACCTTAAAAAAATATAAAATAATAATAAAATAAAATAGATATAATTAAATAACATTGGGTTGCCTCCCAACAAGCGCTTTAATGTCAATAGCTTGACAGTGAGCTCTCATGGAGCCTCACATATATTCAGAGAATTGTTGGAACCTCCCAACACCAAACTTAGAGTTTGAATGTGGGGGTTCAATACCAAACTTAGAGTTTGGTTGTGGCCTCCCAACACCAAACTTAAAGTTTGACTGTGAGGGCTCTGGTTGACTCTGCAGTGAGAGAAGCTTTTCATGCTTACTCTCCATGGTTACAGAAGGAGATCCTTGTGTTTTAAATACAAGGTTGTCCTCATTCAGTTGAAAGACCAACTCTCCTCTGTCCACATCAATCACAGCTTTTGCTGTGGCTAGGAAGGGTCTTCCAAGGATGATGGATTCATCCTCATCCATCCCAGTGTCTAGGATTATGAAATCAGCAGGGATGTAAAGGCCTTCAACCTTTACTAACATGTCCTCTACTAGTCCATAAGCTTGTTTTCTTGAGTTGTCTGCCATCTCTAAAGAGATTCTGGCAGCTTGCACCTCAAAGATCCCAAGTTTCTCCATTACAAAGAGTGGCATTAAGTTTATTCCTGACCCCAGGTCACACAGAGCCTTCTCAAAGGTCATGGTGCCTATGTTACAGGGAATTAGGAATTTACCAGGATCCTATTTCTTTTGAGGTAGAGTTTGTTGAACCAAGGCATTTAGTTCCTTGATGAGCAATGGAGGTTCATCCTCCCAAGTCTCATTACCAAATAATTTGGCATTCAGCTTCATGATTGCTCCTAATTATTGAGCAACTTGCTCTTTAGCAATGTCTTCATCTTCTTCTGAAGATGAATAATCATTAGAGCTCATGAATGGTAAAAGGAGGTTCAATGGAATCTCTATGGTCTCTAGATGAGCCTCAGATTCCTTTGGTTCCTCAAAGGAAAACTCCTTATTGGTCACTGAACATCCCAGGAGGTCTTCCTCACTAGGATTCACGTCCTCCTCCTCCTCTCTGGGTTCGGCCACACCAAGTAAGGTAATGGCTTTGCACTCTCTTTTTGGATTCTCTTCTGTATTGCTTGGGAGAGTACTAGGAGGGGTTTCAGTGACTCTTTTACTTAGCTGGCCCACTTGTGCCTCCAAATTTCTAATGGAGGACCTTGTTTCATTCATGAAACTTAAAGTGGCCTTAGATAGATCAGAGACTATATTTGCTAAGCTAGATGGATTCTGCTCAGAATTCTCTGTCTGTTGCTGAGTGGATGATGGAAAAGGCTTGCTATTGCTAAACCCGTTTCTTCCACTATTATTAAAGCCTTGTTGAGGCTTTTGTTGATCCTTCCATGAGAAATTTGGATGATTTCTCCATGAGGGATTATAGGTGTTTCCATAGGTTTTACCCATGTAATTCACCTCTGCTATTGCAGGGTTCTCAAGATCATAAGCTTCTTCTTCAGAAGATGCCTCTTGAGTACTATTGGATGCAGCTTGCAATCCATTCAGACTCTGAGAAATCATATTGACTTGCTGAGTCAATATTTTGTTCTGAGCCAATATGGCGTTCAGAGTATCAATTTCAAGAACTCCCTTCCTCTGAGGCGTCCCATTACTCACATGATTCCTTTCAGAAGTGTACATGAACTGGTTATTTGCAACCATGTTAAAGAGTTCTTGAGCTTCTGCAGGCATTTTCTTTAGGTGAATGGACCCACTTGCAGAATGGTCCAATGACATCTTTGATAATTCAGATAGACCATCATAGAATATATCCAGGATGGTCCATTCTGAAAGCATGTCAGAAGGACACTTTTTGGTCAGTTGCTTATATCTCCCCCAAGCTTCATAGAGGGATTCACCTTCTTTTTGTTTGAAGGTTTGAACATCCACTCTAAGCTTGCTAAGCTTTTGAGGAGGAAAGAACTTGGCTAAGAAAGTCGTGACCACCTTATTCCAAGAGTTCAGGCTATCTTTAGGTTGAGAGTCCAACCATATTCTAGCTCTGTCTCTTATAGCAAACGGGAAAAGCATAAGCCTGTAGACCTCGGAGTCAACCCCATTGGTCTTAATAGTATCACAGATCTGCAAGAATTTAGTTAAGAACTGAAAAGGATCTTCTGATGGAAGTCCATGAAACTTGCAGTTCTGTTGCATCAGAGAAACTAATTGAGGCTTTAGCTCAAAATTGTTTGCTCCAATGGCAGGGATTAAGATGCTTCTTCCATGTAAATTGGAATTTGGTGCAGTAAAGTCACCAAGCATCTTCCTTGCATTGTTATTATTTTCGGCCATGTCTCCTTCTTTTTCAAAAATTTCTGTCAGATTTTCTTCAGAGAGTTGTGCTTTAGCTTCCCTTAGCTTCCTCTTCAGAGTCCTTTCAGGTTCAGGATCAGCTTCAACAGGAATGTTCTTATCCTTGTTCCTGCTCATATGAAAAAGAAGAAAATAGAAAAGAAGAGGAATCCTCTATGTCACAGTATAGAGATTCTTTTATGTGAGTAGAAGAAGAAAAGAAATTCGAACACAGAAAGAGGGAGAGGGTTCGAATTTTTAAGAAGAAGAGAAGTGTTAGTAAATAAATAAAGAATTAGAAGGAGATGGGAGAGAGAAAAATTTTCGAAAATAATTGAAAAGAAAAGAAGAATATTTTTGTTTTTAATTTAAATTTAAAGTTAAAATTCGAAAATTGAAAAAAAAGAAAAATGAAAATAAATTAAATTAAAATTCAAAACAATTAGTTAATTAAAAAGGAATTTTGAAAAAGAGGAAGGTGATTTTCGAAAATTAGAGAGAGAAAAGTAGTTAGGTGGTTTTGAAAAAGATAAGAAATAGTAAAAAAACAAAAAGTCAATTAGTTAATTGAAAAAGATTTGAAAATCAATTTTGAAAAGATAAGAGGTTAGAAAAGATTTTGAAATTGATTTTGAAAAAGATGTGATTGACATTTATTTTGAAAAATATTTGAAAAAGAAATTTAAAAAGATTTGATTTTGAAGATTAAAGTTGATTACTTGACTAAAAAGAAACAAAAAGATATGAATTTAAAATTTAAAGATTGAACCTTTCTTAATAGGCAAGTAACAAACTTAAAGGTTTTTTTCAATCAATCACATTAATTGTTAGTAAAGATTTTGAAATTATGAAACAAAATAAGAAAAAGATTTGAAAAAAGATAGAATTTTTTTTTAATTGAAAATTTGATTTGACTCATAAGAAACAATTAAATTTTAAAAAGTTTTGAAAAAGTCAACTCAAATTTTTGAAAATTTATGAGAAAATAATGGAAAGATCTTTTTTTTATTTTTGAAATTTTAATGATGAGAGAGAAAAACATCAAAAAGACTCAATGCATGAAAATTTTGGATCAAAATAAATGATGCATGCAAGAACACTATGAATGTCAAGATGAACACCAAGAACACTTTAAATGTTAAGATGAACACCAAGAACTTATTTTTAAAAATTTTTAAGAAAAGAAAAACATGCAAGACACCAAACTTAAAAATTTTTATTCTCTAGACACTAACAAATTGAAAATGCATATGAAAAACAAGAAAAGACACAAAACAAGAAAATATGAAGATCAAACAAGAAAACTTGTCAAGAACAACTTGAAGATCATGAAGAACACATGCATGAGTTTTCGAAAAATGCACAAATTTTAAAAACATGCAATTGACACCAAACTTTAAAATTGACACGAGACTCAAACAAGAAAGATCAAATGTTTTTGGTTTTTATGATTTTATTAATTTTTTTTGTTTTTTCAAAAATAAGAAATAAAAAGCTTAAAATTAAAATAAAATTACCTAATCTGAGCAACAAGATGAACCGTCAGTTGTCCAAACTCGAACAATCCCCAGCAACGGAGCCAAAAACTTGGTGTGCAGAAACCGTGACGGTTCATTCCTTGGTAACGGCGTCAAAAACTTTATACGCACGTTTATAATCTTAATTCTTTGTCACAACTTTGCACAACTAACCAGCAAGTGCACTGGGTCCAAGTAATAAACCTTACGTGAGTAAGGGTCGATCCCACGGAGATTGTCGGCTTGAAGCAAGCTATGGTCATCTTGCAAATCTCAGTCAGGCAGATTCATATGGTTATGAATATTTGATAATTAAAATATAAAACAGGATAGAGATACTTATGTAATTCATTGGTGAGAATTTCAGATAAGCGTATAGAGATGCTTAGTTCTTTCTGAATCTCCGCTTTCCTACTGCCTTCATCCAATCCTTCATACTCCTTTCCATGGCAAGCTTTATGTAGGGCATCACCGTTGTCAATGGCTACTTCCCGTCCTCTCAGTGAAAATGGTCCAAGATGCGCTGTCATCGCACGGCTAATCATCTGTCGGTTCTTGATCATACTGGAATAGGATTCAGTAATTCTTTTGCGACTGTCACTACGCCCAGCACTCGCGAGTTTGAAGCTCGTCACAGCCATCCCTTTCCGGATCCTACTCAGAATACCACAGACAAGGTTTAGACTTTCCGGATCTCAAGAATGGCCGCCAATAGTTCTAGCCTATACCACAAAGACTCTGATCTCATGATCAAAAGGCTAAGAGATACACATTCAAGCTTGTTTGCATGTAGAATGGAAGTGTTTGTCAGGCACGCGTTCATAAGTGAGAATAATAATGAGCGTCACATAATCATCACATTCATCATGTTCTTGTGTGCGAATAAATATCTTAGAGAAGAAATAGGCTTGAATTGAATTGAAAAATAGTAGTACTTTGCATTAATTCATGAGGAACAGCAGAGCTCCACACCTTAATCTATGGTGTGTAGAAACTCTACCGTTGAAAATACATAAGTGGTGAAGGTTCAGTCATGGCCGAGAGGCCAGCCTCCATGTCTAAGGAAAAATGTTCCAAAGATGTTCAAAAGATGAGATAAGATGTAAATACAATAGTAAAAAGTCCTATTTATACTAAACTAGTTACTAGGATTTACAGAAATGAGTAAATGATGTAGAAATCCACTTCGGGGCCCACTTGGTGTATGCTTGGGCTGAGCATTGAAGATTTCACGTGTAGAAGTCTTCCTTGGAGTTAAACGCTAGTTTGTAACCTGTTTCTGGCGTTTAACTCCATAATAGGGCATAGAGCTGGCGTTGAACGCCAGTTTGCGTCATCTAAACTTGAGCAAAGTATGAACTATTATATATTTTTGGAAAGCCCCGGATGTCTACTTTTCAACGCAATTGAGAGCGCGCCATTTGGACTCCTGTAGCTCCAGAAAATCCACTTTGAGTGCAGGGAGGTCAGAATCCAACAGCATCTGCAGTCCTTCTTCAACCTCTGAATCTGATTTTTGCTCAAGTCCCTCAATTTCAGCCAGAAAATACCTGAAATCATAGAAAAACACACAAACTCATAGTAAAGTCCAGAAATGTGAATTTTATTTAAAAACTAATAAAAATATACTAAAAATTAACTAAATCATACTGAAAACTATGTAAAAACAATGCCAAAAAGCGTATAAATTATCCGCTCATCAGCGTTAAATGCCAGAATAGGAAGCATTCTGGGCGTTTAACGTCAGAAATGGCAACATTCTGGGCGTTTAGAAAAACGCCCAATAATGAAGGATTTCTGGCGTTTAACGCCAGCCAGGGTACCTGGCTGGGCGTTTAACGCCAGAACAGCAAGGGGGAGGTAATTTCGTTTCCAATTCAAATTTTTTCGAATTTTTATATTTTAATTCATAATTTTCTGCATCAAAATATTACAAAAATTCATTTTTTATTTCCATTCCCAAAACTTAATAATCTTATAAACTCTTTTTAATTCTTTTTCAATTCTTTTTCAAAACGTTTTTGAAAACTCATTTATCTCTCCAATTTCTTTTCAAATCTTGTTAATTCATTCATATTATCTTTTATTTCTTAGATGCATAAACGAAAATTCAGATTTAACTTCCTCATATCTTTTTCAAATCTTTCATATTTTACAAATCATATCCTTTATCAATCATATCTTCCTATCTTATCTTCTTCAAAAATAATTCGAAACCTATTCCCTCCCTCCCTTTAAATACACATTCGGCCAACCCCTCTTCACCCATCATTCAAATCCTTCTCTCCATCTATTCATCTTCTTTCTTTTTTATTTGCTTGAGGACAAGCAAATCTCTAAGTTTGGTGTGATTTTTGTGATCCCTGAGCTAAAACAAACAAATCTCATGGCTCCCAAAGGAAGACAAACGACTTCAAGAGGCAAGAAAGAAAGCAATCCAAAGCCACTTTGGATGCATGAGAATTTCTGCACCAAAGAACATGCAGATCATTACTTCAAAATTGTGTGTAGAAAATCAGTGATCCCAGAAGTTAGGTTCAATCTAAAGGAAGACGAATACCCGGAGATCCAAGAGCAGATTCGAAACAGGGGCCGGGAAGTCCTGGCTAATCCTGAGATACATGTTGGAAGAAACATGATCCAGGAATTCTATGCAAATCTGTGGATGACGGATAAGCAAATATTAGAAGGAACTGCTTTCCACTCCTTTTGGACTATGGTCAGAGGGAAGATTATTTACTTCCACTTTGACAAGGTGAGAGAAGTTCTCAAGCTTCCTCAACTACAAGATGATCCAGAATCCTTTAATAGGAGAATGGCCAAAGATAAAAGGCTAGATCAAGTTCTAGAAGACATATGCCTCCCTGGAATCGAGTGAATTACCAATACAAAAGGTATCCCAAACCAGCTAAAGAGAGGAGATCTCAAACCAGTTGCTAGAGGTTGGATGGATTTCATTGGGCATTCTATACTCCCAACCAACAACTGTTCTGAAGTCACTGTCAAGAGAGCAGTGATGATTCACTGTATTATGCTGGGAAAAGAAGTAGAGATTCATCAACTGATTCCTGGTGAAATTCACATATTTGCAAACAAGGAATCCACTGATGCTAAATTGGCTTACCCAAGCTTGATTAGTCTGTTATGTAAAGATGCGGGGGTAAAGATAGGCGTGGATGAATATATCCCAGTTGAATGCCCAATCACCAAAAAGGTGATGGATGGACCTCAAGTTCAAGACAACCCCATCAAGAGGAGGGCGCATGAGCTCCTCCCAGAAATTCCTCAATTTGAACATTGGGCCCACTTAGAAGCATCTGTCACCAAGCTGCAAGAAGCTATAGATCAACTCAAAGAAGAGCAGCAGTATCAAAATAGCATGCTCTGCAAACTGCTCAAAGAACAAGAGAAACAAGGGCATGAGATACAGGAGCTAAAGAGCCAGAAGCTGCCCCTTGGAAAGCTAGACATCCCACAGATTGAAGAAGCAAGTATCTCTCAAAATAAAGGTTGTTGAGTCCTAACTCTGTGATAACTTTTGTTATTAGAGACCTATTTTAAGAGTTACATGAGCATTAGTATTAGAGTCATTTATTTTTATGTCTTTAATTCCCTTTCTTTTATTGTTATTTGTCTACTTTTATGTTTAGTTTCTGTCTTGTTTTTATCTTTATTACATGATTATTAGTGTTTAGAGTCTATGTCCTAAAGCTATGAATGATTCCATGAATCCCTCACCTTTCTTAAATGAAAAAATGTTTTTATTTGTAAAAGAACAAGAAGTGCATAGTTTCGAAATTTATCTTAAAGTTAGTTTAATTATTTTGATGTGGTGGCAATACTATTTATTTTTCTGAATGAATGCTTGAACAGTGCATATTTTTTATAGTGAAGTTTAAGAATGTTAAAATTGTTGGCTCTTGAAAGAATAATGAAAAAAAAAGAGAAATATTATTGATAATCTGAAAAATCATAAAATTGATTCTTGAAGCAAGAAAAAGCAGTGAAGAACACAAAGCTTGCGAAAAAAATAAAGAAAAAAAATCTAGAAAAAGGAAAACAAGGATTTTAAAATTTTAACCAAAAACAATAGTAGAAGACACAATTTTAGTGACTCTAAACCAAAAAGATAAATTTTTCCTAATCTAAGCAACAAGATGAACCGTCAGTTGTCCAAACTCGAACAATCCCTGGCAACAGCACCAAAAACTTGGTGCACGAAATTGTGATTACACTTTTCACAACTCCGCACAACTAACCAGCAAGTGCACTGGGTCGTCCAAGTAATACCTTACGTGAGTAAGGGTCGATCCCACGGAGATTGTCAGCTTGAAGCAGGCTATGGTTATCTTGTAAATCTTAGTCAGGAGATTAATAATAAAGTTGATTTTGTTTATGAAAAGTAAATAACATGAAATAAATGGTACTTGTGATTTAGTAATGAGAAACAGGTTGAGGTTTCAGAAATGCTCTGTCATCTGAATCTCTGCTTTCCTACTGTCTTCTTCTCCAAACACGTGTGGCTTCCTTCAATGGCAAGCTATATGATCCTCTCGGATGAAAAATACCAGGCACGGTTTCTGCACGGCTAATCAATTGTCAAATTTCTCATCTCGGATGAAAAATACCAGGTACAGCTACCGCACGGCTAATCATCTGTCGGTTCTCACTAGCGTCGGAATAGGATCTCTCTATCCTTTTGCACACTGTCACTGCGCCCAACATTTGTGAGTTTGAGGCTCGTCACAGTCATCCCGTTCCAGATCCTACTCGGAATACCACAGATAAGGTTTTGACTTTCCAGATCTCAAGCATGCTGCCAATTGGTTCTAGCCTCTATCACGAAGGTTCTAATCCCACAGATTCGGTCCGTGGATTAGAGACCCAAGAGATACACACTCAAGCTATCGCCCAATGACTACGTTGAGCTCAAATAGAACGAGAGTGGTTGTCAAGCACGCATTCATAAAGCTGAGAATAATGATGAGTGTCACGGATCATCATATTCTCTATATTGAAGTATGAGTGAGTATCTTAGAACAGAATCAAGTTTGATTGAATAGAAAACAGTAGTAATTGCATTAATCCATTGAGACACAGTAGAGCTCCTCACCCCCACCTATGGGGTTTAGAGACTCATGTTGTAGGAGATACAATATGAAATGTAAATTGTCCTGAGTTGCTAAAATAAATCTCTAAAAGTAGTTTTTATACTAAATTAGTAACTTAGGTTTACAGAAAATGAGTAACTAAGTGCAGATAGTGCAGAAATCCACTTCCGGGGTCCACCTGGTATGTGATTGGGCTGAGCATTGAAGCTTTCACATGCATAGGCTATTCTTGGAGTTAAACGCCAGCTTGGGTACCAGTTTGGGCATTTAACTCCAGTTCTGGTGCCAGTTCTGGCGTTTTACGCCAGAAAAGGGTCTCTGGCTGGGGTTTAACGCCAGTTTCGGCCATCAAATCTCGGGCAAAGTATGGACTATTATATATTGCTGGAAAGCCCAAGATGTCTACTTTTCAACGCCAATGAGAGCGCACCAATTGGGCTTCTGTAGCTCCAGAAAATCCACTTCGAGTGCAGGAGGCTCAGAATCCAACAGCATTTGCAGTCCTTTCTCAGCCTCTGAATCAGATTTTTGCTCAGGTCCCTCAATTTCAGCCAGAAAATACCTGAAATTACAGAAAAACACATAAACTCATAGTAAAGTCCAGAAATGTAATTTTTTCATAAAAACTAATAAAATATAATAAAAAGTAACTAAAACATACTAAAAATTATGTAAAAATAATGCCAAAAAGGGTACAAATTATCCGCTCATCATGAACTCTTCATAATGCAATTCTATCCTAGAAAGTATATCTAAGGGAGGTTGTGGTGGTTGTTTAGAGTTGGCTTGTACTTGTCTCTCTACCCCTGCTAACCGTGCCATTGTGGCTTCTAATCTTGCAAAATTGCCACTGTCATCACTTGGTTGTGGGGTTGGGAATGATACATTTTGAGAAATAATGTGTGGTTGTTAGTTGGAGGGGTAAGGGCTTTGTGGGTGATGGAATGAGGTTTGTGGACTGTGAAAAAAATCTTGTGTGTATTGGAATAAATTTTGTAGATGATGAAATGAATGGTATGGATTTGAAAAGGGGTTTTGTGCTGAGGTATGCTCAAGTGATGAAGAATTTGGACATGTAAAACTAAGAGGTGAGATAATTAAAAAGTAATGGCTCTTGATGAATGGGGTATGAATGAGTGAAATCTCTTTGATTTTGATCTTCTCAGCCACAACATGAGTAGTGATTACACTCATCAAAATATGGACCATTTTGTGGCTCTGGGAAGTACCCCATTTCATGTTCGCGATACTCCTACCCATCATGAGTATAATAACGTGAATCATTTTGTGGTGGTGGAAAGTTTCTCATGAAGTTTGATTGACCAAAATATGATGGATACTCCATTCTTTCTTGCAAATGCTCTGTAACTAGCACAAGCACCAAAATAAATTGGAATTCCCTTGTCACAAATGAGGGATTCTTAGTGAGGCAATCACAAATAGTTAGTTAACACAAGAAAATTAAAAGAAAATAAATGACAAAGACAAAAAGAAAAAAAATGTCTAATCTAGTTAATCAATCAACTGGCAGTTTGTTAATCACAATTAATCTCCGGCAACAGCGCCATAAAACTTGATGAGTCCGGACTTCACTACCCACATATAATGAATCTGCTCTTTGGGAATTGCACCAAATTATCGTCAAGTAATAACCCACAATGGAGTGGGGTCGAATCCACAGAGATTAACGAATTAAGCAAGTAATAGTTGATTGATTAGACTAGTTAGACGATCACAATTCGATGATAAGCAACAAGGAAATGTAAATAACATAAAAGTAAAGGAAAGCAATAAAGTACAAGAAAGTAAATGGCAAGAAAAGTAAAGTACAAGAAAGTAAAGTGTTGGAAATGTAAAGTGCAGAAAACGTAAATAACCATAAAGTAAATAAAAGAAAGAAAGATAAAATAAGCATTGGGATCAAGAGATATTGCATTCTCCAGATTAATTGATTTCATCTCATCTTCAATCATGCAACTCATTGACCTCTTGACAATCATGATTGATTGAGTCCCAATTCCTTGGTAACTCAATCTCCCCAATCTTGATCAATAGCCAATTCTTTGGTCTAATTACTCATGAGAAGAGATGAAGAATGGTCCCTGATTATACCACACACTTTCCTAAATCCAAGTATTGGGAGGATTAATGTCACAATATCCAACCCAAAACCCAAATCTACTCAAGTGTGAAAAGGATTTTCAAGCATAGTTTTATAATTCCTCTTCCAATGTTCACATAAAACCCAAATACATTCAATCTCTTTTCCAATATAATTGAATGCTAATATGAAGAATAAAATTCCTTCTAGTAAATCAAAGAGTGATAAAAAGAAGAAGAAGAATAAAAACAACTTAATCCATTGAAAAACAATAGAGCTCTCTTTCCTAATGGAAAGAGTTAGTGATTCATAACTAAAATATTTACAAGTAAGAAGGTAGAAGAAGAGAGAAGTGTGGGTGAGAAGAGGGAGTCCAAAGACCCCTCTCTAGCCAAATTATTCTCCAAAGATCCTCTCTAATTTTATGAAACTAAGGCCTTTATATAGGCTCTCCTAAATTACAAACTTAAATAAAATTGAAAGCAGATTACAATGAAATGAAAATAAACTACTCTAGATGCTTCTTGTGGCCTTGATTGGTTGACAATTGTGGCTTGAATGAGAGTTAGAGCGGGCTTGGTTAAGGTTGGGGGCTGCAGGGAGAAGTTGTCGCGTGGTTTCAAGTGCCACTCCCACTTGAATTTGCTCTTTGGATTGTGACCCACTTTGCAACGTTGAAAGAATGGAGTTTTTTGGGCCCTAAATTGAATGTCCACTGACGTTAGGATTTTTGTTGGTAAAGAATTTTATAAAAATAGTCGCGTTGTAGATATAGTTTCTAAACCGACAGAAATCCATTCGTACAAACGTTTTGGATGTCACAAGTAACAAACCCCTAAATAAATTGATAACCGAAGTATTTAAACCTCAGGTCGTCTTCTCAAAGAACTGCAGGGAGGTATGTTCTTACTATTGGTTATGAAGATTGTAAATTGGGGGTTTTAAAAGTAAGGAACAAGTAATTTGAATGACAAGTAAAATAAATAAATAACTGTAAAACACACTTTTGGCAAGGTATGAGAAATTGGAAGTCCTATCCTAGTTATCCTTATCAATGGAGACGAGAATTGAATTTTAATCCCACTTAGTTAGCCTTTAATAAAGCAAGGGAAGATCAAGTGGATTAATTAGTCTGGTCTTCAGGTTCTAGTCAATTCCTAAGAAAGGACTGGAATTATTGAAGTTCAATTCAATTAGCAAAGATAACAATTATCGATCACGTTGAGTTTGATAACTCCTGAGTTACTGATTTCTTAACCAAGACCAAAAGGGAAAAAGTAAATCTACTCGAATAAAAATATCTTCAGGTTGGAAGTAACAGTAACATAAATAAAAGAGAGCAATCATAAACTGAAATACCTCAAATAGCATTAATTAAAAGAATAATCTGTAACATAGAAAAGTTCATAAATTAAATTGAGAAAATAATTAATTAAAAGGAATGTTGAACCTGATAGAAAGGGGCAATCATGAAAGCGAGAAAAATCCTAAATCCTAATCCTAAGAGAGAGAGGAGAGAACCTTTCTCTAAAAACTACATCTAAATCATAAAAAGTGAATAATTGGAGACTCTCTTCTGAATGGATGCATTCCCCCACTTCATAAACTCTGATCTGTACCTTCTGGACTTGGATTTGGGCAAAAAAGGGCTTCAGAAATCGCTGGGAACATTTTCTGTAATTTCTGGTGCGTGGCCTTTGTCACGCGTCTGCGTGGGTCATGCGGTCGCGTCATCTGGAGTTTTCCTTATCACGCGTTCGCTTCAGTCATGCGTCCGAGTCATTCACGCGTTCGCGTCGCTGCCAGTTTCTTCAAAAACTCCATTTTGTGCTTTCCTTCCATTTTTGTATGTTTCCTTTCCATCCTTTAAGTCATTCCTGCCTTAGAAGATCTGAAACTACTCAACACATAAATCACGGCATCGAATGGTAATAAAAGGTAATTAAAATAATTATTCTTAAAGCATAGGAAACATGTTTTTCACATATCTCACATAATAAGGAAGGAAAAATAAAACCGTGCAATTAACATGAATAAGTGAGTGAAGGATTGAATAAATCACTTAAATTAGGCACAAAATATATCATAAAATAGGGGTTTATCAACCTCCCCACACTTAAACAATAGCATGTCCTCATGCTAAATCCAAGATAAAGAGTAAGGTTAAAGTTAAAGTGGTGGAATCTCATGCAATGCAATCTACTCTAAATGCAACTACCTAAATGAATCATGCAATTCTAATTGACATTCACTTGTATATAAAACTTACATGTAGTTGAATTAATTCACATTCTCAAGGAATCATATATGCATAGCCAAACCTTAGATAATGTTAAAGCATTTTTACAATTGAGATGGGAAAGAAAAATATTGTACAAACTTGCAAGACAATTAACAATTTAAGCAGAGATATATGTTGATGAGCTATTGAACCCTCACTGGATTTTGTGTTTACTCTCTAGTCACTCAGTGTTTATTGGGTTAATTACTCTATTCTTCTTTTTATCCTTACTTTCTATAACTTTGTTCTTCATCTAACCAATCAACAATTACAGAATACAGATATACAAAAATCATGAGGTCTTTATTTAAGGTTGTAATGGGGCCAAGGTAAAGGTAAGGGTATATGTATAAGGCTAAGTGAGCTAATAAGTGAATCCTTGATTAGTCTAAGATCTCACCTAACATACATATTTTGTAATTCAAAGGTTTCTTTACCTATTTACCCAAATTTTCTCACTTTGTATTGCAAGCTCATATATTAACTTTAACTTTTGTCCCATGTGCATTGATTCCTTTTATTTTGCAATTGGGGAATTTTTTGTGTTCCCTTTATTTAAATAATTTTTTTTTGCACATGGTAATTTAATTATTTTGATTTCACATGAGCATGCTTCCCAAAACTTTTATTTTGAAATGTCTTTATTCTTTTTTAACTTTCTACCTTTGTTTCTATAATCCATGTTCCCATAAGGTTCCCACACTTAAACAATACACAATTTCTATCTTAAGCTAACCAAGGATTCAACTTGGGATTTTTATTTTATTTTTCAGCTTAAGGCTAGTATTGTAGTTTATAGAGCAAGAGGGGATTAAAAGCTCAAAGGGGCTAACAAGGGTGATGTAAAAGGTAGGCTAATTTTGGGATAAGTGAGCTAGAATTAAACAATGGCCTCAATCACTTTCTTGGTATGTATCTATATTCTATAATTGGACATATAGATTAAAACAAAGTAAAGAACATCAGAATAAAAAAAGAAGGACGAAACACACAGGAATAAAATATTATGGTTTGAATGTAACCATACAATTAAGCTCAAAACTCACAGGTTGTGTGTTCTCTAGCTCAAAAATCATATCTCAGTTATATATGTCATGCAAGTGAAAAATTAAGAGTTCCCATTATTCTCAATGTAAACCTTAGGGTGGCTTTAAAGTTTTAGTGTTTCTCCTTGATGAAATGTTGTTAACTAACTAACATGTAATGCTATATATACAAGGTGCGGATTGTTTTTATTATGTTAAAGTCTCTAGTTTACTTCTTTTTTATTTTCAATTTAAACCAAACTTATCATATGCTAAAAGGGTAAACTATACTAATTAATCCACGTATTCTATAGCTAATAAGTTAGAATTGCAACTAAACTAACTGGCTAAAATATGAACTAAAGTGCAACATGCAGAAATAGAGTAAAAATACATGAAAAGAGCAATGTATAAGTAGTGAGGAATAAAAATCAAAATCAAAATACAGAAAAGTAATAAAATAAAAAGAGTCTGTAGTGGTTTACCAAGAAAAATACGCCAGAGATGGCGACCTCCCCACACTTAATATAAAGCATCGTCCTCGATGCTCACTCAAGCAGGGTGTGAAGGAGTGTCATCACTGGAATGATATGTGGCTAGAGTCTCTGTGGTGGTGGCCTGAGGGTCTGCCTGCTGCAGAAGAGGTGCTGACTGAATAGGAACCTCTGGGTCTGCAGCCTGAATCTGATGTGGCTCCTCCTGCTGTGATGCAGCCTGCTCCGGGCCTGCCTGCTCAGTCTCTCTCTGTGGATGGGTCTCCGCCTCATGATCATCCGCCTCCTCTTCAGATGGCTTTGATGGTGTGTCAGGCTCGGAGGGGATGTCGCCGCCAGATCGTATCATCAGCTTTAGGTGCTCATAGCGTCGCTTGCTGCGACGCTCAGATCTCTCATATCGGCACCGGTTACGGCACTCCATCTGGTCTAACTGCTGAAATAGGCAGTGCACGAGGTGATAAACTGGCTCTGAGGTAGGTGGAGGTGCAGTGGTGGTAGCTGGGGTAGCAGTAGATGAAGAGGGGCCAGCTGAAGGTGTGGCTGTCTCATCAGGGTAGTGAGGAATGGAGGTCTGTAGCCCAAAGCCAGAAAGTTTCTACTGTGAGGGATAATCTTCTTGTATTCTGTAGCAGGTGGCTTCTCATCAGCATCCTCCCAAGGCATGTCAGCTCGACGGCCGAGCTGGGTAATCAGATATGGAAAGGGGAGAGTGCCGCTGACGTGGACCCTGGCCATGTAGTACCGGATGAATCGTGGCAGGTACAGGTCCTTACCCTCCATCACACACCAGAGGAGTGTGATCATAGCGGCAGGTAGCTCCGTCTCATGAGTACTCAGCATAATAAAGTTGCTCAGGATCTGGTGCCAGAGCCGAGCCTCATCATTTAAGTATATCCGCTTGATTCCCTTAGGCATGGTGGTGTTCTGACCCATGACTCATGGGACAGTCTGGTCAAGGGCTATCCTTGCCTTGACCGCATCCCAATCAAACCTCATAAAGCGCATGTCCTCCTCAGCCTTTTGGTAACCATCGAGCTGATCGGATTTAGGGTGAAGCTTCAAAATATCCTCAATGGCCTCTTCAATGACCAGTATTTGCTTCCCTCTTAGGTTCACTGCATCTAGAAAAGTTTTGAAGTAATTGCAGTAAAACTCTCTTACCCAAGAAGCATTGACCTCTGTCAGGTTTCTCTCCAGGAAGAATCAGCCTCTTTGTTTGATTTGATCAGAGGTGTATTGCTGGAGCTCTTCCGGAATTTTCAGAGTCCGCTCCAGGTACAGGTTCCTGGAGGTTGCAAACATCGGATACTTCAGCTCACAGTATCTGTTTGCAAACTTAGTGGGATCAGTGGCAGGGAGTAGTTGGTCAGCCTTCTCCTGCAGGGTAAAGTGTTTCTCCTGCCAGGAGTCATCATGCATGATGTCCAGGATGGACATAGAGGATTCTCCTCTTTTCCGTTTGCTAGTTGTTGCCTTTCCTTTTTCATTTCTTTGGGTGTCAGACATCCTGAAAAACAGAAATCTATGATATAATAAAAATAGGAAAACAAGTAGGCAAATAACAAAATAAGCACATAGTGGCAAAGGAGCAGTAGAATAATTAAATGAGTTGAAGAATTGTGCATTTTGGATTGGTTCGGGAATAAAAAGCTGAGATGAGAAATTTCAATCCAAAAAGTAATAGAGTTCATGTTAATTAGGAAAAATCATAAACATGCCTTGAGTTAAAAAGTAAAAGTGAAGAGTGAGTCAAAAAGCAGAGGGGGTGTTAGAAAGTTAAAAGTGGTTTTAAATTGAAAAAGAGGTTGGAAATAAAAAATCAATGAGTTAGTAAAAAGAAAGTTAAGGTAAGCGGCATGGTGATTGGTTTCTAAGTAACAAGAATTTCACAATTTGAAGCAACAGACAACTCATATTTAAGCAAGGAAATCAAGGTGTTGATGATTCATATAGATATACCAATAACAAAAATTTGAAATCAAATCATCAATAATGTGATTTATAAATCGGGGAAACAAAAGGAATAAGAATGCTGGCCTATGCATTCATGAATTGGTTTGGTGAAAGCTAAAGAAAGCAAAATTGAAAATGCCAAAACCAAGACATGAATGAGAATCAAAATGATTTACAGAAAATTGGACAGCATTCCGGCTAAAATTGGATGTTCCCGGAAAATAAACAGCAATCAGAATAGTTCATATAAACTAAAATAAACTGCAAATAGATATAAATAATATGAACATGAAAGAGCAGTCGCAATAGCAGCATGAACAGTAAGAACATCATATGAACAATACTTAGATCACAGCAACAGCAGAATTGCAAAAATTATAAAACAAGTAGCAAGAACAGCGCAAATAAACAGACCTAAATCCACTAACCATATCCTAGGCTACCTAACCACCTAGAATCCAATACAACATGCATTTCTAACTAGCCTAAATGTAAACAGAAACGGAAAAAAAATGCAATTGACTACGAATTGAAATAAGAGTACCGTTCGGCGGAACCTGGTAGGCGTATGAACTAAGCTAAGGGATTGAGAGATGGTTGGGGGGTGGTTGCGGTGGTGGCTGATGCGGCGATGATGGCGGTTGGCGCGGCGGTGAACGGTTGTCCGGTGGTAGGGGTTGCTGTTGGGGGTAATGGGAGGGTAGGTGTTAAGGGGGAAGGAAGGGAAGGGGTGAGGGTGTTGGTGGTGGGTGAAGCGGCGGTGATGGTGGCTTGGTGGCTGTGGCTGGGTGCGGTGGTGGCAGTGGTAGTGGAGGGAAGAAGAGAAGAGAAAGAGAAGAAAGAGAGGGAAGGAAGAAGGGGGTGGTGGCATCGTGGTGAACGGCTGGGGGGTGGTTGCGGTGGTGCGGCCGATGGAGGTGGTTGGGGTGGTGAGGGGCAGAGAGGGGGGGTTGCAGAGAAGAGGAAGTAGAAAGGGGTTGGGGGGCGCGACAGGGTAGGGTTTTGCGTCACTGGGGGGTTAATGAATTTGAATCCACGCGATCGCGTGGGCACGCGGTCGCGTAGATGGGGTGGAATAGGGTTGACGCGATCGCGTGGGTGGCGCGATCGCATGGAATAGGTAAAAGGATGAATGACGCGATCGCGTGAGGCACGCGATCGAGTCACTGGAAATTGTGCTAAACGCATAATTCCAGCGTCGTTTCAGCATAACTCTCTGTCTCCACTGGGGTGTCATGATATCCGCGCGACGCGAACGCGTCGCTCATGCTATTGCGTGGCATGGGTGTTGTGCAAGTGACGCGATCGCATTAGGGACGCGACCGCGTGGGTCGTTTTGTGCGAAACGCACGACAGCCGCACGATTCCTGCCCAACTTTCTAGACGTTGGATCTTTACGCCGATCTCCAGATCACGCGGTCGCGTGAATGACGCGGACGCGTGGGAGGTGGTGTTTCGCAACTGACGCGATCGCATGAGCAATGTGGTCGCGTCACACGCCCTCTTTTTTTTTTTATATGCAATTATGCAAATATGCAGTATGCAATGCTAATGAATAATATTCAGGTTCAATTGAAAAAGAATAAATAACATGAAATAAAACTGAAAAAAGAAACGACCATACCATGGTGGGTTGTCTCCCACCTAGCACTTTTATTTAAAGTCCTTAAGTTGGACATATGGTGAGCTTCCTGTTATGGTGGCTTGTGCTTAAATTCATCTAGAAATCTCTACCAATGCTTGGAATGCCAACAGCCTCCGGGGTCCCAAACTAGGCATGCAAAGCTTTGGAACAGCTTCAAACAGATTCTCAGACTCCCGGTGTGACGAATGTCAGAATAGATTCCAGGATCCCAAACTTTGCTTTTAAATCCGCCTTCGTCTTGACCTATATTTTTCCATCCGGGCGGTTTAGAAATTAGATTCTCACCATGGTGACCAAATATTTTCCGAGATCCATTCGATTGAACATGAGACCAATCCGTGCACTTCGAGTTAAAGCATGGAACCTTATTGAACCTTGTGCACCAGCTCTGAGTGCGAGCCATTTCCCTCTTACTCTTAAAGTCATAGAGAGCTCTAAGCTGGGCATTTGTTTCAAGCAAACCATATTCAAGTGGAAAAGTAAAGATAAAGGTTAAGGATTGTACCCACCTGAAGCTTGTATTAGGTGGTAATAGCCTTGGGTTAGGTGTTTCTAGTGGTTCTGTAAGTTCTACTCCCTTGTGCTCTTCTGTGAATTTCTCCACTTCCTTGCAGAATTCTTCAAATGCAACATCGGCTTGATCAAAGTCTTCTATGTCTTCCTCATCACTCAAGTCATAAGCTGGAAGTTGAGAGAAATCTACCTCCGCATCTTCTTCGTATTCACTTGGATAAGGTTCTTCAATCTCAGAGAATTCACTGGCGGATGCAAGTTCATTACTAGGAGAACTTGACTTGTGACTATCATCATCAAGGAAACTTGCTTCTTGGATTATTCCGTCTAGTTCTTCATAAAAGACTTGCCTTGGGGGTTGTGCATTATCCTCCTTAGCATTAATTGTAACGTCCTTGACAGAATTTTCCATAACTATGGATTCCCATGGATGTTCAGAGTCTCCTAAGTCTTCAACCAACTCTTCTTCTTCTATAATGACAGCTTCCTCTACTTGTTCCAGTACGAAGTCATACTCTGTTCTGTCCACTGGAGTTTCTAGTATCTCCTTCATGCTACGCTCTTCATTAGATTGTCCACATTGGATTGTGGGAGGTCCTTGAATGTCCGAACGTCTAGAAGATAATTGACTTATTGCTTGCTCCAGTTGATGAAGGGTTGTTTGAAGTTGATCTACTGCTTCCTTGAGGCGAGCCTGTGATTCTGGAGGTGATGGATTTGGACATGGTATATAGGGAAGTGGTGGTGTTTGGGAGTAATCGGATTGGGATTGGGGTAAATAAGGATCATATAGTGGTGAATGGTGAAAAGGCGCTTGTGAGTGTGGCGGTTCAAAGCTACGTTGAGAGGGTGGTCTATAGGCACAGGGTGGGGCTTGTTGGTAGTTACAAGGTTGTCCACCATATCTATCAGCTTGATATGCATTGTAGAATGGCCTTTGTCCATGATATCTTGGAGGGTGTTGTTTCCTAAAGGGTTGATCAAATCCTCTTGGCTCCATCCATCTTTGATCTCTCTGACCTTGATGCATATTCCTATTATAGCTTTCACTCCTTTCAACAATATTAAAACCAAACTCAAAGCGAGAGGGGTGAGAATTCATAGTCGCTAATAAAAATTAAAAAGAAAAAACAAAAATAAATAAACAACCAAAATAAAATATTTACAATAACCAATAATAAGGCACACGTTTGCAATTCCCCCGCAACGACGCCATTTTGACGTTAGGATTTTTGCTAGTAAAGAATTTTATAAAAATAGTCGCGTTGTAGATATAGTTTCTAAACCGACAGAAATCCCTTTGTACAAACGTTTTGGTTGTCACAAGTAACAAACCCCAAAATAAATTGATAACCGAAGTATTTAAACCTCGGGTCGTCTTCTCAAGGGACTGCAGGGAGGTATGTTCTTACTATTGGTTATGAAGATTGTAAATTGGGGGTTTTAAAAGTAAGGAACAAGTAATTTGAATGACAAGTAAAATAAATAAATAACTGTAAAACACACTTTTGGCAAGGTATGAGAAATTGGAAGTCCTATCCTAGTTATCCTTATCAATGGAGACGAGAATTGAATCTTAATCCCACTTAGTTAGCCTTTACTAAAGCAAGGGAAGATCAAGTGGATTAATTAGTCTGGTCTTCAGGTTCTAGTCAATTCCTAAGAAAGGACTATAATTATTAAAGTTCAATTCAATTAGCAAAGATAACAATTATCGATCACGTTGAGTTTGATAACTCCTGAGTTACTGATTTCTTAACCAAGACCAAAAGGGGAAAAGTAAATCTACTCGAATAAAAATATCTTCAGGTTAGAAGTAACAGTAACATAAATAAAAGAGAGCAATTATAAACTAAAATACCTCAAATAACATTAATTAGAAGAATAATCTGTAACATAGAAAAGTTCATAAATTAAATTAAGAAAATAATTAATTAAAAGGAATGTTGAACCTGATAGAAAGGGGCAATCATGAAGCGAGAAAAATCCTAAATCCTAATCCTAAGAGAGAGAGGAGAGAATCTCTCTCTAAAAACTACATCTAAATCATGAAAAGTGAATAATTGGAGACTCTCTTCTGAATGGATGCATTCCCCCACTTCATAACCTCTGATCTGTGCCTTCTGGACTTGGATTTGGGCCAAAAAGGGCTTCAAAAATCGCTGGGAGCATTTTCTGTAATTTCTGGTGCGTAGCCTCTGTCACGCGTCTGCGTGGGTCACGCAGTCGCGTCATCTGGAGTTTTCCTTATCACGCGTTCCCTTCGGTCATGCGTCCGCGTCATCTGCGTTCTACTCAAGGCGCGCATTCGCGTCATTCATGCGTTCGCGTCGCGTTCTCTTCGCGCTGGGCATGCGGCCGCGTCGCCCACGTGTTGGCATCGCTGCCAGTTTCTTCAAAAACACCATTTTGTGCTTTCCTTCCATTTTTGTATGTTTCCTTTCCATCTTTTAAGTCATTCCTGCCTTAGAAGATCTGAAACTACTCAACACACAAATCACGGCATCGAATGGTAATAAAGGATAATTAAAATATTATTCTTAAAGCATAGGAAACATGTTTTTCTCATATCTCACATAATAAGGAAGGAAAAGTAAAACCATGCAATTAACATGAATAAGTGAGTGAAGGATTGAATAAATCACTTAAATTAGGCACAAAATATATCATAAAAGTATTATATATTATTGGAAAGCCCTAGATGTTAGCTTTTCAACGATGCTGGAATCAATGCATTTGAATCTCTGTAGCTCAAGTTATGCCTAATTGAAGGTGAAGAGGTCAGTCTGTCAAGTACCCCGGCGTGCCACGCCAACTCTTTGGCGTGTCACGCCCCTTGTGTTGTGAAAATGGCGTGCCACGCCCACTCTTTGGCATGCCACACCTCCAATGATGCACAAAATCTCCCTCTCTGGCCTTTAGAACTGGCGTGCCATACCAAGAACACCAAGTGGCACGCCCATTATGAAAATAGAGCTGGCGTGCCACGCCTTCGATATCAAGTGGCATGCCCAGGTTTTGCAACGCTGAAATCATGGCCTTTTTCACCTCCAGTTTTAACGTCCACCCTAGAGTGTTATATATCGTTGGAAAGCTCTTGATGTCATCTTTCCAAAGCCACCAAAATCAAATCATTTGGACCTTGACAATTTATGTTATGCTCCTTTAAAGATGAAGAGGTCAGGCTGGTAACTCTGCAAGGACGTGTTTTGCTCATTGTATTTTCGGGGTCAATATCTTCCTCAATTCCAGTATCCATAATAAAGTGTTATATATGGTTGGCAAGATCTAGATGTCTATTTTCTAATGGCACTGGAATCACTTTATTTGGAGTTGTGTAGCTCAAGATATCTTCATTTGAATAAGAGGAGGTCATGTTGACATATGCCCTGGCGTGCCACGCCCAATGCTTGGCGTGCCACGCCCATAGTGGGGCTCAAAATCACCCCTCTGAAACTTAAGCTTGGCGTGCCAAGTCCAAAACACCAAGTGGCACGCCTTCTTTGAGACCCAAGCTTGGCGTGCTACGTCCAGAGCTCCAAGTGGCACGCCCATTGATGAGCGTTGGCTTCACAATCTTGGCGTGCCACGCCCAGAGCTCCAAGTGGCACGCCCATTGATGAGAGTTGGTTTTACAAGCTTGGTGTGCCATGCCCAGAGCACCAAGTGGCATGCCAGTTTTCTTTGCTTCTTTTGTGCTTTTTGCTTCTTTTTCCACCATTTTCTACAAAGTTAAACAATTCAAAGAAATCAAAGAAATATACAACTTAAGAAAAAAAATTACTCAATAATTAAGCAAAATGAATTAAATTTTGATATAAAAAATAATAGAAAAATATAACATGATGTGCAGTCATCAATTACAGATCTTAAGTGATTTTAAATCTGAGCTCCTGAAGGCTCATCAGGATGATGACGTGTTACCGAAGGTGTTGCCAGCTATTGAGCAAGGGAAGCAGTGGAGAGTGTCAGAGGATCAAGATGGGTTGTGGAGATTCAAGGGTAGGATCATTGTGCCGGATGTTGGGACTCTACGGCAAGATATATTAAAAGAAGTGCACAAGAGTGGATTCTCTATTCACTCGGGGAGTACTAAGATGTACAATGATCTAAAGGCTATGTTCTGGTGGCCTGGTATAAAGAATGATGTGGCAGAATATGCCTCAAAGTGCTTAACTTGTCAAAAGGTGAAGATTGAACATCAGAAACCCTCCGAGACATTACAACCCTTGCAGATTCCACAATGGAAATGGGAGATGGATTTTGTGTCGGGATTGCCGAGGACTAGAATCGGATTTGATGCTGTTTGGGTAATTGTGGACCGACTGACAAAGTTGGCTCATTTTCTACCCATTTGGATGAACTATACTTCTGAGGAGTTAGCACGCCTGTATATGAAAGAGATTGTGAGACTTCATGGTGTGCCCACTAATATAATTTCTGATAGAGATCCCTGTTTTACTTCGAGGTTCTGGGGTGCATTTCTTAAAGCTTTTGGAACCCGTTTGAGCTTAAGCACAGCTTATCATCCTCAAACAGATGGTCAATCTGAGAGGACGATCCAAACCCTGGAAGATATGTTGAGGGCTTGTGTTTTAGATCAGCCAGCTAGTTGGGATCGCTATATGCCACTAGTGGAGTTTGGGTACAATAATAGCTACCATGCGAGCATCAGAATGGCTCCGTATGAGGCTCTGTATGGGAGAAAATACCATTCTTTGCTATGCTGGTATGAAGCTGGGGAAAAAGTTTGTTGGGGCCTGATATGATAGTTGAAACCACTGAACAAGTTAAAAAGATCAGAGATAGGATGCTCACTGCTCAGAGACGTCAGAAGAGTTACACCGATCAGAGGCAAAAACCCTTAGAGTTTGAGGAAATATACCATGCTTTCCTTAAGGATACTCCGACAACATGAGTAGGTAGAGCGATTAAGACAAAGAAACTGAATCCTCGATACATCGGTCCATTTCAAATTCTCGTGAGGGTTGGACCGGTGGCGTATCGAATGGCTCTACCACCTCACCTTTCGAACATGCATGACGTATTTCATGTGTCGCAGCTTCAGAAGTATACTCCTGATGCTAGCCATGTGTTAGAACCCAAATCGGTCAAGTTAAAAGAAGATTTGACTCTACCAATGACTCCGGTCAGGATTGATGACACGAGTATCAAGAAGTTACGCGGAAAAGAGACTTCATTAGTGAATGTGGCATGGAGTCGAGCCGGTGTTGAAGAACACACTTGGGAACTTGAGTCAGAAATGCGAACAGACTACCCGCACCTATTCTCAGGTAACTGAAATTGAATTTTGTGGGAAAAATTCCTAATTAGGTGGGTAGAATGTAAAACCCGGTTAATTAATGGCTAATTAACCCATAAATTAAAATATATTCTAGAAAGTGAGAAATGAGATTTTCAGGTTTAATATGGTAGAGAAAACTAAAACAACAATTTCGACACCAATTTTAAAGAAATCGGCCCAACATTGGGCCCAAGGGCCCAGCCAAGCCTTCATTCATTAAAGAGAGCTCAGCTCTCTCTCTCCCTCAAGAACACACTCACGCAGAAAATTAGAAAGGGGAAGGGGAAGGAAACATAAACCCTTGTTCCAACTTCCATTGATCATAACTTTTGATCCGGAGCTCCGATTGACGCACCATTTGCGGCCACGTGACCGCGGTATTGAGCTCTACAAAACCCAAACAAACATTCTTGAGGTAAGTCACTGTTTCTTCTTCGAATCCCAGCCCTTGATTTCGAATTTACTGGGCAAAAATGTTAAAATTTGTGAGCTCCTTGTGTTGTAGGCTCAAATTAACTTGAAGAGAAGGCTTGTTCTAGCTCCCTTGGCCCTTGAGTAAGGTGAGATTCCCAACCCTAAGCTAAAGACTTGGAATTTTGTGACTTAGTGATTGAGTTATTGTGTTTGGGTGTGATATTGTGGCTTAGGCCTTGTATATATGTGTATTGGAGCTTGATTGGTGGTTTTGCAAAGCTTTGGAGTGGAGCACTAAGCTTGGAAATCTGTTGGTGAAGTTTTGGAGACCTTAGAAGTTAAATTTGAGAGTGTTCCGGGTGGAAGGAATCGGCCAAGATATGGTTTCGGTTTCCTGTATTTAAAATGTAATGTGGTGTGAAAACTTAGGCTAGAGACCCTAAGATAGGATTTGAACTATTAATGTTGTTGACGGATTGAAATGAATTAAGTTGTTGTGTATGAATTTAGTGGATTGTGAAATGTTGAGGTAGTTGTTGAATGAATTGGATCGAATTGAATATGTAAATAATGGTTGAATGATTATGAGTAGTGATGATTGTTGGCAAAGCATTTGAAGTTGTATATGATATGGATTGATATGTTAATTAATGATAAGGTTGAAGCCCTTGTTGATGAGTATGTTTTGGAGTGTGATATTGAAATGTGTATATATATGGTGATTGATGAAATTGAATGTTGTTTGGAAATTGAGATTTGATACATATGGAAGAATTGGTGAGTTGATGATTGAATGAGGTTTGGAAATGATGGATGTTGGAATGGTTGGGTTTTTTGTTGATTTTGAATGTGTTTGGAAGTGAATGTTTTAAAAATTGGGAGTTTGTGAGTTTTGGTAAAAGTGGGATTTTAATGAACTTCAATGGATCATGTCTTGAGCTATTGTTTTCGGAATTTGATGATTTTTATATCAAAAGAAAGATAATTTTATAAGCTTTAAAATGGTTTAAATTTGGTAGAAAACTGATTTTTGTAGAAGGAGATATGATCGTTGGAAGTTTGAGTTGAAAATCTGAATTCTGCAGATTCTGCAGAATTTGTGATTTCTGGTTTGTGTGCGCACGCACACCCCGTGAATTCTTGACACAGTCTTGTGCGCACGCACACGTTGCGAATGACATCCTGTTGGTGGCGCTAGCACACCTTTTATGCGCACTCAACAATGGAGATTTTACTTTCTGTGTGTACGCACAAGCCTGTACGCATGCACACGTTTTAAAAATACTTTTGGGCGTGCGCACGCACACTGTAACACCCTCACTACCAGAATGTCATGCCTCTGGCTACGCCACTCTGATAGCAAGAAGTATTACGACTACTTTATATATTAAATATTAAAATAGGAGCCTATGACTCGACACCATATCGCTGATTTCTTTAAAAACCGGAAATAAATACTTCATCTTAAAAAAAACATTCACATAGATTCATATACAAGATTTCTTACCTAATAGCTTATAAAATAATATACATATAAAACACAAAACTCCTATCCCTCTTACAGAATTGTAATAACAAAGAAGAGGGAAAAAAAATAATATAATTAATACAACATCATGTAAACCAAAATGCAATATAACTCTTCATAATAGTTCTTCATCCAATTCCTGAAAAGGTAAAGCTGTAGAGGGGTGAGAACCTAATCACACGGTCTCACCACGGAGTTTCAGAATTGTCTTAAGAAGATATTTAATAAGAAAATAGTTTTCAAGCTCATTGATTATCATTGCCTTACGAATCTTTTTATAAACCAATAGCTAATCGTTCAAAACCTTTTCAAAGAAACAATGCTTAATTTTTCAGAAATCCAAAAACCTTTCTTTTATTATAGAAAAATCCTAATCTGAAACCCACTATGAAATCAATCAATACAATCATCAATTTAGCACCAAAATTCATTCTCAAATGTAGCACACCAAGACAAACACAGGCAAGACATACAAGGAAAGCACATGTTTAAGTGGCAGTTACAGCAAATAGTTCAGGTAGCAGTTAAGATCAGTTTAAGAATTAGGCAAACCAAAAAAAGTTCAAACTCAAGCAAAACATATAAATGCATATGATGCATGCCTGTCCTATTACTAATGAGCTCATCTGTCGGTTATCCAGCCAACCCGACAAGTCCGAAAACCTTAGACTGTCTCCCGACGTGCATCCCCATGAGTCTATGCATAGTTTTTTTCTCAAATAATCAATATTGCTCAATGGGGGTAACATTTCCGGGAATTTATAGTGCCCGGTCACCCATATGTCATAGGGTTAACAGAGTATCGAGTCTCAACCTGGAGCAAGTGGTGGCAAGCCACTGCGTTTACCCAGGAAAACTCGTGTCTCAGATAATTCAATTTCATAAGCCATATAAATAATTCATTCAACATTCATCAATGTCTAAGTCATTTTCAACATCATCATCATTCATCAATCCATATCTCATTTCCAAATTCATTCAAAATCATATTTTAAAGAAATCCTCATCATCCTTCTTTCCATTCCGTTCACTAACAATTCCCAATCCAAACCATAACTCTTCCTTTGATAAATAAAGTAATCTTAAACCATATAATGCTTAAAATTAAACCTTTTAAAATAACTATTTCAAATGAAACTTCTAATTTTATAAAATTTCGGCAGCATCTCCTCTAAACTCGGATTCCGCCACCCTTTTCGGGTCCCAACAAAACCATTTCTCAAACTCCTTTCAACTCAATTTCAAAATAAGATTAATTTCAATATCTTAGACCATTTTCAATTTAAACTCAATTTTCAACAAATCAAGCTCATTTCCAATATTATAATCCTTTCCAGATTTCAATTCATTTCCAGCAAAGCCAACTAACATTTTCTCAAACCCTTTCCAACAGTTTCAAACCCAAGTCATTCACAAATCTCAAATCATTTTCTGAACTCAAATTAATTCTAACATCAAATCATTTTCCAATTCTCAAATTATACTTGGTAAACATTCAAACCAGATTTTCAAATTAATCTTTCACTCACTATCTCAATACCAACTCAATATTCAGAAATAGCCACAGTCAAGCAAACAATCACATTCATTCAAAGCAATTCAGCTCAATTCATAAGACTCCATAATCACCCAAAATATTAATTTTCTTAAATATCAATTTATAACAATTCTTAAAAATAAAAAGGAGTTTAATGAAAACGCCCCTACCTCAAAGTCGAAACTCGCAACACCAAAACGCGTCAAAACCACTTTTCCTCGGCTAGCGACTGCAGCAGTCGTAACCTCAGCTTTATCCACCATCCGTAGCAGCAACCACATCTCTAAGCACGACACGCAACAACTGGAACTCAAACCTACGTTACCAACATCTCGAAATCTTTATCAAATTCATAACAGAGCAAACATACACTAGCGGTGAAGGTTTTGAAAAAGATATACTTACTTAACAAAGGAGAAACATGGAGACAAAGCAATGGCAGCAGCACCAACACCTAAAAGAACAAAACCCGGCATAAACGAACCATGGTCGGAACCCAAACTGTAGTGGGATAGAGTTTGGCAGCTGCAGGGGAGTCCTCTAGCGGCTGCAGCAGCAGTTTTCTAGCGTCATTCAGTGAGGCAGAACAACGTCGGCAACTTCCTCCGCCGTCACCTCCTCTCTTCCGGCGACAACCTCCAGCGGCAAGGATAGTCGAGCTCCCTTCTAATAATGGCAACGGCGTTACTTTCTCCCTCTCTGCCTGGTTCGATGGCGACGGCGCGGCTAGGGTTCGGTGGCAATGATTTCTTCGACGGCGACCACAAGATGCGGCTTCTCGATCATGTCTCTCCTCGGGCTCCCACAATTGACGGCGACAGACTCAGAGGCGGCGGCGATGGCACGTGCAGCAGTAGTCTGTGATGGTGACGATGGCGGCACTGGCTTCTTGGCGAGGACCATGGCGGCACTGGCTTCGTGGTGAAGACGATGGCGGCGGCAGGAACACTTGGAGTCGACGACGGATGCGAGGACATGGGTTTCTCCTTCCTCACGCACGCTATCTGGTCCCTGACGACGGTAGTTCAGCCATGGTTCAGCAGACAGAGGAGAAGAGAAAGGAGGACAAGAGGAAGAAGAAGAGAAGGGTGGTTCGGGTGGCTGAAGCAGTGAGCTCGCTAAGTAGCAAGAGGGGTGAACGGTGGTGATGAGGTGGTGATGATCAAACTCGATGATAATGGCAAAATGGGGGATGAAGTTGCTCTGAAGAAGAGGAAAAGTGAAAAGGAGAGGCTGCGCTGGGGTTCTTGGGTAAAAGGGGAAAATTATGGGTTAATTAGGGTTAGGGTTTGTAGGGTTTAATTTGGGAATTAGGGTTTAATTTGGGGCAAAAGTGAAATTAAAAATTTTTGGTAAATTGGGGTTTGGTAAATTTTTAATAAAATTAAAGTATATTGTATAAATTTGAAATATAATTTAATCTCTTAAAATTACTTTAAAAATACTACTCAATTATCAATTTACTAATCAGCCTTTAATCAAGTATTCTAATTTAAAATTAGAAATAATATAATTTATATTTTGTTTATAAAAATTAAAGTATTAAATTCTAAAATATCAATTATTTAAATTAGATCATATAAAATTCTTATTATTTTATATTTGCTAAATTTTATTATTTAAATATAGAAAATAATTCGATAATTATAAAATCAGATAAAACCTTAAATTACTTTAAACTCAATTAATCAAAATTTGATTTAATTATCTTTAATAAAATAATTTCTAAAATTAAAGTACTTAATAAATAAATAAATAAATCAAAATTAGCTCTTAATAAGATTTTTCTGAAATTTATGGATCTTACATCCTACCAACCTTATAAAAATTTTCGTCCTCGAGAATTGAAGTAATATATATATATATATATATATATATGTTCAAATACCAAATATTTATAAGATGTAAATATAAAGGTAAAGTATGGTGTAAGGCAGAATATACAAGATTGGCTCGATATAAAGAGGTTATATGGCTTCAAGATTTTAAAAAACTTGAAAAAGAACAAAAATAGGGTGCAAGTCAAGATAGGTATTCACAAGGCAAAGTGGTAGTTATTGTGGCAAAAGGCTATAAGGCAGACTGATATTAAAACAATGGATAAAACGTTCGCTCATGAGTTTCGTACCCACTTCAGAACTTCAATTTTTCCAACTCCGTCAATCACTTCTCAACCCCATAACCAGTTACAAGCTTAACATCCACAAACTCTTCCGTGAGAAATGAAACTTTCACAACTCCTCATAACATTGCACGCTTACCACTTCACCTTCCATATTCACAAGCACGTCTTAAAGAATTAACGTATCGTATTATTATACCTAAAGGTCGTACGTGACATTAAAACAATTCTTGAATTTAATCAAAAGGGTACTAAAATCTAGAAAAAGACAAGCAACAAGGATAAAATCCGCAAAAGCTTGAAAGGATTGCCAAGATTACAAGTAATCGAAGATGTACAAGAAATGAAAGGTGTCAGAAAGAAAAATCAATTTGGAAACCTCAGGAATAACTCTCGAATCAGAAAAAAACCGATAGGAACATCAAAAGGAAAAACAATATGGTAGTTTGAAACAAAGCTAAGCTGAGTTAAAGAAGTGGGAAATCAAAGAAGAAGATTAACTGAAGTCAGTGATGAAGCTCACAAGGTTTAAAAATTTATGATTAAGAAAACCTTCTAGTACATTTGAATATAAAAGATGAAAAATTTGAGGAAGATCACCTCATGTTCTAAAAGAAAAGGTATGCAACCCGCATTTTGAAGGATGACAAAAAAATATATATCAAAACTGCAATATGGCTAAAAGAAAATTAAATTGTACTTCGTTCAAACAGTTTCCAAGTAAATGGCAGAATAGGTGAGGTTTGAAAACTACATAAACTTTCAAATTTCATATTCAAACTCTGTTTAAAAAAAATTCCGAGGTAAAATTTGTTTATAAGTCAGTAAAGGAAATAAGTGGTACGTTGTAAACAAACAGGTTTCTGCTAAATAAAGAAGCTTTTCAATTACCAACACATCAGTGCAAAATTAAATGCCATAACCTGTGACATTTTCAAACTCGCCAAATTCACCTCCTGCGTCAACAAGCTATGTACTAGCAAACTAACATATTGTTACCCATGTCTAGGAGTCGCATATGACACTGTAAAATTTCGAATTTACTTAGAGGGATACAACACCTAGGAAGAGCAAATCAAATGACAAGGACAACGTTCGCATAAAGTCAAAAAGATGAATAGAGTCGCAATTTAATAGGAATGTGCAATAACAATGAAATGTTCAAGAAGGAGGGTCAATTTACATCTTTCTTAGGAGATCTGAATCAAAGAACTTCAATAGGAATCGTAAGAAAAATGAACATCACCAGCCGAAACAAATTTAGGCCAAATAAAGGACATGCAAAATTTGCAAAAGAGAATATAACATGATTCAAGATAATGTTTACAAGATGTTAAGAGAATGACATAGAACACACTTAATTAGGACTGATGCACAGAAACTTGTCTTTCAACAAAATTTCCTTCGGCAAGTATACCGAATTGTTGTCAAGTAAAAACTCACAATAGAGTGAGGTCGAATCCCACAGGGATTGATTGGTCAAGTAGTGACGTGGCGGAAATTGGCGAGTTAAGAAATTATTGGAAGAGATACGTTGCAAGTACAGTTCTTAACCAACCAGAAATCCGCTTATCAATTTAAAAGGGTTATCACAAAATTTAAATTAAAATACTGGGAGTATGAGTCCCAGGTTGTCTCCCAACGAGTTACAGAAAGGTGTGCTATTTTATTAATCATATGTTTTCAAATAATGGTTTGAGTTGAATAACAGGAAATTAAATTAGAGAATTTGTGTAATTTTAAATAAAAGCCTTGGCTGGGAGTAGATTAGTCGGAAGCCCTGTTCTTGTTGGAGTACTCTCAAGATTAATTGATAATTGAGGGTTGTTCTGTTTAGTTATCCCTTACTAGGTAAGGGAAAGTCAAGCAAGTTGGAAAGCTATTTCTATTCACAAGTTCCAATCTGCTCAATTGAAAGGGATTGGTGTTAGTGACTAGAGGGCAATCCAACAATAAAGCCAATTACAATTTTTCTTTTAAGCATTCCAACTCAAGGTCTTCCCTTCAATCAACTCCCATCGAGGTTATGGAACTACTCGCTCATTGTAAATGTAGAATTCATAACATAGGAAAGGGAAACATAGAAAGACATGATAAATAATAATCAAAGGGATCAATTAAAAATAAAAATAGTTCTTGTATTAATAAATTCTAAAAATAATCCAATAATATTCCTGAGTAAACAAAGGACATGGAAGAGTAAGAGACAGGTAAAGAAAACAAACTAGAATGATGAAGTCTTGCTGAGGTAATAACTCTTATCAATATCCCAATGCGAAAAGCAATAAAAATAAAATCCTAAGAACTATGAATGTGTAGAGAGAAAACCTAGAGGAGGAGTAAAAACTAGATCTAAAACTGAAAATTGTCTGTAATGAATTGTTCTCCTTCATTTCTCCATGTTCCTTGGCTCTAGTCTGCTTTTCTGGGCCGAAAATTGGGTCAAAACAGGGCCCAAAACCGGCCCCTACCGAATTTTGCAGATTCTGCAGATCGCGCATGTCACGTGATCGCGTCATTCATATGAACACGTCATTCGGCGTTTTGCCTTGCCACGCGTGCGCGTCGTCCACGCCTCCGCGTCACTTGTGCAGTTCCAATCCGCGCGGTCGCGTGAGCCATGCGTCCGCGTCACTGCGATTTCCTCTATGTCGCGCGGGCGCGTGAGCCATGCTTCCGTGTCACTTCTCACAGGTCATCTCCTCAATTTCTTGTGTTCCTTCCATTTTTGCAAGCTTCCTTTCCAATCTCCAAGTCATTCATGCCCTATAAAGCCTGAAACACTTAACACACAGATCACGGCATCTAATGGAATGAAGGAGAATTAAAATACATAATTAAAAGTCTTTAGGAAGCAAATATTCAATCATGTAATAATTTTAGGAAGGAAATATAAATGCATGCCAATCATATGAATAAGTGGGTAAAGAATTGATAAAACCATACAATTAAGCACAATATAAACCATAAAATAGTGGTTTATCAACCTCCCCACACTTAAACATTAGCATGTCCTCATGCTTAGTTGAAGGAGATAAAATAAATGAGTAGGAACATGTAAAACTCATGTAATGCAATGCAACCTATATATATAGATGCAACTATATGATTCTTGTCTACTTGATCAAAAGTAAATAGGTTCTTCAAGACAATCACAAATCAAACTCCACTAATTTAATTCTTATACAGTAAGAACAGATAAAAATGCAAGAAGGTAGCTCATGAAAGCAGGGAACATAGAATTTTAAGCATTGAACCCTCACTGATGATGTATGTACAGTCTAATCTCTCTAGTGTATAGGGCAATCACTCTATCCTTCTCTAATCATGCTTTCTAATTTTTTTTTGTTCTTCACCTAACCAATCAACAACAATTAATATATCAATGCAAACATCATGAGGTCTTTTCAAGGTTGTAATGGCGCCAAGGTAAGGGTAAGGATACATATATGGCTAAGTAAGCTTATAAATCGAATCTTTAATTAACCCAAGCTTTAACCCAACATATATATATTCTATATAACTTAAAATTCACAGCTAGCTACCCAAAATTTCTCTTTCACATTCCATACTCATGTATCAATTTTTTATTTTAATTTTATCATACATGCATTGATCTTTGAATTCTTAACTTAGCATTGGGGTAATTTTGTCCCCTTATTTATTTATTGAATATTTTTGGATTTTTTTTAACATAAACATAAAAAATAAACATAGCTAATCAATGCACATAGATTTTTTTTTATTCTTATAGTTTCACATGAGCAGGTACCCAAATTCCCATTATATTATCATGATACATTCCCTTATTATCTTTTGTTCCCACAATTTCCCATACTTAATTAACACACACAATTCTATCTTAAGCTAACCAAAGATTCAATTGGGGTATAAAATTGTTTTTTTGCTTAAGGCTAGTAATGTGGTAAAATACAGAACAAATGGGATTTAAAGGCTCAAAGTGGTTAACAAAGGTAATTGAAAGGGTAGGCTTAATTTGGATAAGTGAGTTTAAATAAGTAATGGCCTCAATCATATGCAAACATATAAATATATTAAACATTGGACATATAGGATGAAACAAAATGTAGATTACAATCATATAGAAGTAAACACACAAGAATAAAATAATTATGCTTAAATAATATAACCAAGCATTTGGGCTCAAATCTCACAGGTTGTGTGTTCTTTAGCCCAAAAATTATGTTCCAAATACAACTTCAAGCAAATTTCAACATAAAAGTTTTGATTAAAATTAGTAAAATTTTGTTCTAAAGATAGGGTCTTAGAAGAAACTTATTGTCTTTTCAATCAAGTAGAACATGCATGCAACTAATCTATTACTATGCAATGTATCCTATTCTACAAAAGAAAAACTAACTAAATATCCTAATATATTGGTGTTAGGGAAGAGAAATTACCTCCGGAAGTCAGGTATTGAACGACCTTCCCACACTTAAGACTTTGCAGCGTCCTCGGTGCCATCTGTCAGGAACAAAGTTGGGCTGGTGGCAATATCTCCACAGTCGGGACCGTCATGGCTCCCTGTGCTGGTAAAGAAAGTGGAGTCCGGGGTGTCTGAGTCCTTGAATTTTCCCATAATCAGCTCCTTAAGGTATGTGAATCGGTGCTTGTTATAGCACTCTCTTAGCTTAGCTTTCTGTTCCTACAGATCCAACTTTTCAAGTATCTGATGGAGCAGTTGGGTTGTTGTAGGTGCTTGTGGTGTGGAAGGAGGAATGTCCTCAGCCAGTTCGGTAGGCTGGCTAGTAGTGGCTGCTGGAAGTCTAATATATTTCCCGTTAGGGACGTACTGATCATCCCGTGGAAGCATGGCTTTGGTGTCCCCAGCTCTGTAGGAGACTCCGGCGGCTGAAACGAGATCTGAGACCAAGGCGGAAAAAGGTAAGTTGCCCACAATCTGTACGTGTCCCATGGCATTCCGGATGTGTCTTGGTAGGTTCAAAGGCTGGTCTGTAAGGATGCACCATAGTAGAACGGCCATGTCTGCAGTGAAGGAGGATTCGTGAGTGCTCAGAAAGACGTAATAGGACATGATCTGTGCCCATACGCGAGCCTCCAAGGTAAGTGCTGAAGCCGATATTCCCTTAGGACGGGAACGGTGGTATCCGTAGATCCATCTGCTGCCAGGTAGTGCGATAACTCTGAGAATGGCGTCCCAGTCAAATTGGTACATCTAGCGCTTGAGTGAGGCTTCTTGAAAGGCGTCCAATCCTTCTGGAGCAGGGGGAAGATCTAGAGCTTGTTGAATGGCCTCTTCTATAATGGGGACTTTCTTCTGACGTACATAGATAGACTGCAGGGTTGGCAGGTGGAAATTAGAGTAGAACTCAACTACCCAAGAAAGATTAACCTGCCTTGGCTGTCTCTGGAGGAAACCCCATTATCTTCGTTCAATTTGTGGCTCAACAAAGGTAGCAATATTGGGCGGAAGGATAAGAAGGTATTCGTTGTTGTAGCTCCATTCTGCCAGGATAGGGAACATCTACTCACAGTAGCGATTGGAAAATCGCGCAATGTCCTTTGCTGGGAAGGCTTTCTTTTTTTCATCAACCTTTATAATCCTCTTAATTCTTTTTGTTGAGGGCTTGACTGCAGTTGAAGAAGGCTCTGCCACTAATGCTCTTTTTGTTCCTCTTCTTGCTGGTGGTTTGGGAGTAGCTTTCTCTTTTTCTTTCTTGGTGGCCATCCTGAAAAGGGAAAAAGAAAGTAACATGAATTCAAAGGGACAGAGCAAGGAAGAGGATGGTATAAGTGATAATCAATGCACGGTAAAGAGGATGTCGTTAACACATGGTCATGACTACATGTGAAAAGTTCACCAATGGAAATATAGAAAGTGCATTTGTGATGCACGGAAAACTTGTCTCGTAACAAATTTCCCTTCGGCAAGTGTACCGAATTGTCGTCAAGTAATAACTCACAAAAGAGTGAGGTCGAATCCCACAGAGATTAATGGATTAAGCAATCAATAGTTGATTGATTATCCTTGTTAGACGATTCAGATTTGGATGATGAGTAATAAGGGAATGTAAATTGCATGAATGTAAAGAAAGCAATAAAGTGCAGAAAAGTAAAATGGCAAGAAAAATAAATATAAGAACTAAAAATAAAATGAACATTGGGATCAAGAGATATTGCAATCCTCCAGATCAAGTTCATTCTCATCTCTTCCTCAATCAATGCATTCATTGATCTCCTTGGCAATCTTAAGTGATCGAATTACAAGGATTGTAATTCAATCTCTCAAATCTTGATCAATAGCCAATTCCTTGGTCAATTGCTCATGAGAAGAGATGAAGTATAGTCACTGATTATACCACATGCATTCCCAAATCAAGTGTTGGAGGATTATAGTCACATATCCTTCCAAACCCAATTTGGTACAACATGAGAAAGCATTTCTAGCATGATCTCTTCATTACTCTTCCAAGGTTCAGAAGAGATCCAAGTATGAATAGCTTCTTTTCCAAGATAACTACCCAATTGGATGAAGATCGAAAGCTCTCTAGTAAAATCAAGAGAAAAGAAAGAAGAAGAAGAATAAGAACTACACTTAATCCATTGAATCACAATGGAGCTCTCTAACCCAATGAAAAGAGTTAGTTGATCATTGCTCTACCAAAATAGAAAAGAAAGAAAGTGCAAAAAAGTAAAGATGAAGATTGAAACTGAAAATAAAACTTCAAAATTCATAAATGAAAAGTACAAAGAAAGAAAAGGAAAAGTGTGTGAGGGAAGGGAGTCCGAAGACCCCTCTTCAATCCCCTAATTCCCGAATGTCTGTCAATGTAAAAACTAAGGCCTTTATATAGGCTCTCCTAAATTACAAAATGAAATTAAAAATAAATTACAATTAAATGAAAATTCCTATTCTAGATGCTTCTTGTGGCCTTGATTGGTTGACACTTGTGGGCTTGCTTCCTTGAGGTTGGGTGGTCCTTGAAAGAGAAGTGAACCAAGTTGAGGTCTAGGTGCTAAAGTTAGTGCTAAAGTTAGCCACACTAACGCTACAAGTGTGGTGTTAGTGCTAGAGTTATTGTGGCTAACGTTGCACTTGCTGTCCAGTTGGTGTTTTTGGGGCTTAAAAGATGCCTCTTGTTTGTGCTCCAATTTCATGCCCAATATAGAGTGTTATATATCGTTGGAAAGCTCTGAATGTCCGCTTTCTAACGCAACTGGAATCACCTCAATTGAATCTCTATAACTCAAGTTATGCTCCTTTGAAGTGAACATGGTCGCTGGCATAGTTGCTAGCGTTAATGGAAAACGTGAGTCCCGATAATGCTAGCGACCAGGGACTTAATATCTCCAGGTTCTGGAGCTCAAAATCAATGTCCACCCGATACTATTATATATCGTTGGAAAGCTCTGGATGTCTACTTTCCAACGCCTTTAGAAGCGCATCATTTGAAGCTCTACAACTCGAGTTACACTTCTTGGAAGGTGAAGAGGTCAGTTGGCCTTACTACATGTTGATACCATGTTCATCTTTGCACTTTCGGGGCAGGTTTTCTCCCTCAAATTTAGTGTCAACTATGTAGTGCCATATATGCTTGGAGAGCTCTAGAATCCTACTTTCCAATGCCACTGGAATCACCTCATTTAGAGCTTTATGGCTCAAGTTATGCTTGTTTGAAAAAGGTATGGTCAGGCTGCCAGGTGGGACTTTTGCCCACGTTAACTACCACGTTAACTTAGTTAACGTGGAAGTTAACGTGGGTCTTTTTGCTTCGCCAACGTTAGTGGAGATCACCTTTTCCACTAACTTTGGCATCTCCCTTTACTTCCACATTAGTTTCCACGTTAATGTAGTTAACGTGGAAGCTAACGTGGGTCTTTTTGCTTCGAAAACGTTAGTGGCACTCACTTTTTCCACTAACGTTGGCATATACCCCTTTCGCAAGCGTTATTGGGGCTCACCTTCTCCATTAACGTTGTTTGGTGCCTTTTGTCCCTATGTTAGAGTTCACGTTAGTGTAGCTAACGTGACTCTTAACGTGGGTCTTCCTTGCTAACGTTCCATGCTCTCCTTCTTCAAAGTTAATGCCACTAACTTTTCTCACTAACATTGTGGCTTTCCTTCCTTCCACGTTAGTGCCCACGTTAATGTAACTAACGTAGCCACTAACGTGGCTCTTCTCTTCTTCTTTTGGCCTGAAATCAATCAAACAAAGTGCATCAAAGTCTTGCTCTTAATCATGGGATCATGCATCATCCAATTTATCATTCAATTTATGCATAATTCTCATGAAATCATTCAAAATTCACAATGTTTGCTTGAATCATGGTATGATTGCATTTTCAACCAAATACTTCCTTATTTCCTAAGAAAATGCATGAAACTACCCTAAAAACAGTAAAAAAAAGGTCAGTGAAACTGGACAAAATGCCATGGCATCAATTTGATGACAATTAAATGCAAGGTGTTTATTGGCATGCAGGCAAAGGCATGAGTAGTATAGATCAAGCATTTAATTTGTTAAATGTGTTATCACTCACAACAAACTAACCATCACGTTTGTATTGACAATTAAATTAAATTAATAAAATAGTAAAGAGAATTTATGAAAAGCAAGCATTGAATAGTAGAATAGAATAATGTAGAAAATGCATAATGCCATATGGGCTTTTTCACAAATACGTAGCATGCGTGATGAATAAACTATTGAAATAATAATTTGAACATGCAAGCAGCCCTTTAAAAAGTAATATATAATTGCCAAATAATTTTGCAACAATCCACAAGCATATAATGAGAAATAATGACTCAACTAAATTTCTAACACCAATTAAAAGAAAAAAGAAAGAAAAATAAAATATGGATAATGAAAGTAAAAAGAAAAGAAAAGAAGAAAACATAAAAATAAGAAAGATAATGGAAAAGTAAGGAAGGAAGAAGAAAAGAAAAACCTTGTTAATGGTGGTGAGAAAGTAGAAAGTGAGAAAGAAGGAATAAGGAAGAAGGAAGAAATAAGGAAGGAAAAGAGAAAATAGGATTTAGAAAAAAGAAAGATAAGATATTTTGGCAATTTAGGGTAAGCTGTGCGGCGCAAGCGACGCGGACGCGTGGGTGACGCGTTCGCGCGAATTGCGCTTATTTGGATTGATGCGGTCGCGTCAGTCACGCGGTCGCGTGACACGTTTTATGCTACTGGCGCGCGGGCAGCCTCTCGCTCGCTCAAGTCTCTGTTCGAAATCTTATTTTGCCAAAATATGGGTGACGCGATCGCGTGGGTCATGCGACCGCGTGAGTGGCCAATATTGGGATATGACGCGGATGCGTGGGGCACGCGTTCGCGTGGTAAGAACTGTGCGTCTAGCGCTAGTCCAGCACCACTCCAACATAACTTTCGGCTATGCACCCTTTTCACGTCGATTTTCAGGTTACGCAGACGCGTGGGGCACGCGGTCGTGTGGGGCGATTTGTGCCAAAGGCACGCCTCCAGCCACACTCTCGCATGACTTTCTGTTCGCTTTCTTATTCTTTCTGAGCCAGCTGCGACGCGGACGCGTCATTGATGCGGTCGCATCGCGTGAATTTTTTTTTTATATAAAAATATGCAAATGCAAATGCAAGCGATATGTGCGAATAAGGAGAAGAGTTATGAAAAAAAAACTACGAATAAAGAAAAGAACGATCATACCATGGTGGGTTGTCTCCCACCTAGCACTTTGCTTTAACGTCCGTAAGTTGGACGCTCCACTAGCTCAGTCTTCGGCTATGTGTGGATCTTCCAAGAGGAAGATCTCGAGCTCCTTGTTTTTCTTCAACTTCTCGCCATGGTACAGCTTTAAACGATGTCCATTAACTTTGATGAGTTCAGAGCTTGAAAGATGACTTAGGTGAAAAACTCCGTACGGCTCGGCCTTCTCTACTCTGTATGGACCTTCCTATCTTGATCTCAAATTGCCTGGCATGAGCCTCAGTCAAGATTTATAAAGGAGGACTAAGTCCCCAGGTTGGAACTCTCTCCTCCTGATGTGCTTATCATGTACAGCCTTCATCTTCTCCTTGTACAGCCTTGAGTTTTCATAAGCTTCCAAGCGAAGGCTTTCTAATTCTTGCAGTTGCAACTTCCTCTCAGCTCCGGCTGTTTCAAATCCCATATTGCATTCCTTTACTGCCCAAAAGGCTTTGTGCTCTACTTCAATTGGGAGATGGCAGGCTTTTCCATAAACTAAGCAGAAAGGACTCATCCCAATGGGTGTCTTGTATGCTGTTCTGTATGCCCAAAGTGCATCTTGTAGCCTGGTGCTCCAGTCTCTCCTATGAAGTTTGACTATCTTCTGCAATATACGCTTTATCTCTCTGTTTGACACCTCGGCTTGCCCATTAGTCTGAGGATGGTAAGCTGTTGCAACTTTATGAATTATCCCATACTTCTTCAGTAATCCTGTTAGTTTCCTGTTACAAAAATGGGTGCCTTGATCGCTCACGATTGCTCGTGGGGATCCAAAGTGACAAATAATGTTGCTTCTAACAAAGGAAACAACAGTGTTAGCATCATCAGTATGGGTAGGAATTGCTTCCACCCATTTGGAAATGTAATCCACAGCTAACAATATATAAAAATGACCATTAGAATTTGGAAATGGACCTATGAAGTCAATGCCCCAAACATCAAAAACTTCACAGAAAAGCATAATTTGTTGAGGCATCTCATCCTTCTAGGATATATTACCAAATTTTTGGCATGGAAAACAAGATTTATAAAATTCAGCAGCGTCTCTAAAAAGAGTAGGCCACCAAAATCCACAGTCTAAGATTTTTCTAGCTGTTCTTTGAGGGTCAAAGTATCCTCTACTCTTAGATGAGTGGCAGGCCTCTAAAATGGATTGGAATTCTGATTGAGGCACACACCGTCTAATTACCTGGTCAGCGCCACATCTCCATAAATATGGGTCATCCCATATATAATATTTAGACTCACTTTTCAGCTTGTCTCTTTGATACTTAGTAAAGTTTAGAGGAAAGGTGCGGCTAACTAGATAATTAGCTACAGGTGCATACCAAGGGATTACCTCAGATACTACTTGCAGGTTATCAAATGGGAAATTATCAGCTATAGGAGTGGAGTCATGCTTAATGTGCTCAAGGCGACTCAAGTGGTCTGCCACTAGATTCTGTTTACCACTCCTATCCTTAATTTCTAAATCAAATTCTTGTAGTAGCAGTATCCAACGTATAAGCCTTGGTTTGGATTCCTTTTTAGCTAATAGATACTTTAGAGCTGCGTGGTCTGAGTACACTACTACTTTTGTACCAAGTAAATAGGCTCGAAATTTATCCAGAGCAAAAACAATAGCAAGAAGCTCTTTCTCAGTAGTAGTATAATTAGACTGAGCGACATCTAAAGTTTTAGACGCATAAGCAATTACAAAGGGGTCTTTACCTTCACGCTGAGCCAGTGCTGCACCTACTGCATGGTTGGAAGCATCGCACATTATTTCAAATGGCTGGCTCCAGTTTGGTCCTCTCACAATTGGAGCTTGAGTCAGGGCAGTCTTCAGCTTATCAAACGCTTGTTTGCAATCCTCACTGAACTCGAACTCAATATCTTTCTGCAGTAGTCTGGATAAGGGAAGAGCTACCTTACTAAAGTCCTTAATGAATCTCCTGTAAAAACCTGCATGGCCAAGGAACGAACGGACTTCCCTCACAGAGGAGGGGTAAGGTAAACTAGAAATAACATCCACCTTTGCTGGATCTACAGAAATGCCAGCATTAGACACAACATGTCCTAGTACAATCCCTTGTTTAACCATAAAGTGACATTTTTCAAAATTCAATACAAGGTTTGTACTGACACATCTATCTAACACTCTAGATAAACTATCCAAGAAAAGATTGAAGGAATCACCATATACACTAAAGTCATCCATAAAAACCTCCATACAGTCCTCAATAAGATCAGAGAAAAGACTCATCATGCACCTTTGGAAAGTAGCTGGTGCATTTCACAAGCCAAAGGGCATTCTCTTATAAGCATAAGTTCCAAAAGGACATGTAAAAGTGGTCTTTTCCTGATCTTCAGGAGCTATATGAATCTGGAAATAGCCTGTGTAACCATCTAAGAAACAATAATGTGATTTACCTGACAAGCGATCCAGCATTTGATCAATGAATGGAAGAGGATAGTGATCCTTACGAGTGGCCTGGTTTAGGCGTCTGTAGTCAATGCAGACCCTCCAGGCGTTTTGAACTCTGGTTGCCATGAGCTCTCCATGCTCATTCTTCACTGTAGTGACTTCAGACTTCTTGGGCACCACTTGTACTGGGCTTACCCATTCACTGTCTGAGATGGGGTAGATGATATCTGCCTCCAGTAGTCTGGTCACTTCCTTCTTGACAACCTCTAAGATAGTGGGGTTCAGTCTTCTCAGGGGTTGACGGACAGGATTTGCTCCTTCTTCTAAGAATATTCTATGCTCACAAACTTGAGGGTTGATGCCTACTATGTCTGCCAAACTCCAACCAATTGCCTTCTTGTGCCTCCTCAGCACACTAAGTAGCTGCTCTTCTTGTTAAGAAGTGAGTTCCCTTGCAATGATAACTGGAAACTTCTGCTTGTCCTCAAGGTAAGCATATTTGAGGTGTGGAGGGAGGGGTTTCAATTCTAACTTCTACTCATGGTCAGGCTCTGGGTTGTCTGGAGCTGGTAACAATGGTAAAGCACTGTCATTGTCCTCAGAAAGTGTCCCCACACTCGGACCTTGTCCTATGTACTTCTCTTCAAATTCCTCCTGGTGAATTTCAGCCACGGTTTCATCTATGATGTCACACTGGAGGATAGAATGATCCTCTGGAAGATGCTTCATAGCTCCATTCAGATTGAAGATTACTACTCGGCCATCTATTTCAAAAGAGTATGTTCCTGAACTTTGAGGCTTTCAGGAATGGTCTTCCGAGAAAGATTGATGATGGCTTCTCTGAGTCATTTTGGGGCATCTCCAGGATATAAAAATCAATGGGGAAGGTGAGCCCCTTAATGCCCACTAATACATCTTCAGCAACTCCAGCCACTGTAATAATGCTTTTATCTGCTAACACAAAACGAGCTGCTCACCTTTTTAAGGGGGGGAGCCTCAAGGTATCATATATAGACAAAGGCATTATACTCACACATGCTCCTAAATCACACATGCAGTCAGAAAATATCACACCACCAATAATATAATTAACCATACATGGACCTGGATCACTACACTTTTCAGGTATACCTCCCATTAAAGCAGATATAGAACTACCTAAAGGAATAGTTTTTAATTCATTAATTTTGTCTTTATGTATACATAAATCTTTTAGAAACTTTGCGTACTTAGGTACCTGCTGAATAACATCAAATAGGGGAATAGTTACCTCAACCTTTTTGAATATCTCTACCATTTTGGGATCGGGTTCTAACTGCTTCCTGGCCTTCCTTGCAATTTGTGGAAATGGAATAGGAATGGCGTCCTTCACAGCTTCAGCATCCTCTAGTGCTTCTTCCCGTGGTTGAACTTCTTCTTCATCAACCATGTCCTGTATGTCCTCTTCCTCTTCAACATCTTCTACTTCTACCACCTCTTCAGCTGAGGCGTGTTCTGGTGGGTTTGGCTCCTCCTGATTCCTCTCCTGCAGTGTGGTTCTGGACCTTAGGGTGATGGCATTGATGCCACCCTTTGGATTGGGTAATGGTTGAGAGGGGATTCTACCGGAGCTCAAAGGCTGGTTATTGGAGTTATTCATTGATCCAATCTGTGAGATTAGAGCTTGCAAGGTAGAGTTTAGACCATTAGGATAGAATTAAGGTTATTTTCCATGGCCTGTTGTCTCCGATCAATAGATTGTAGTAACTCATCATTAGAAGATGAAGAGGGGTAAGTGATCTAAGAGGTCTGCTATTGGTTGTGCTGTGATCCTTGGGATTGCCTCAGGTGAGGTGCTCTGTAAGGCTGGTTTTGGTTCTGCTGCCTATTGTTGTTATTATTCCACCTCTGATTCCCCTGATTGTCTCTGCCTCCTCTGTTATTGTTGTCCCTCCAATTCTGGTAAGAATTATCTCTCTAATTCTGGTTAGAATTGTCCTGCCATCCATGGCTGTAACTGCCACCTTGATTGTACCCTTGGTTGGGGCAGTCATAGAAGTTATGAGTGGCTACCACGGTGTTATCTTCCTGCTGGAGCTGCGGACATTCATCAGTATAATGGCTATAATCAGTACAGCTTCCGCAAACTCTCTGTGGGACTAACTGTTGGCTTTGCTGTGGTGGAGAAGGTTGAGCTTGCTGAACTTGTTGTTGATTCAATTGCATCTACTTCAGTAAGTTGGTCATTTCACAGATACTCTGAGTTAGAGCAGCAGTCTCTCTGCTAGAGGATACTTCTGCAATAGCTTTTGAACGGCCTTGTTTCTGCCTGTGATTCCTTGTAGACTCAGCCAAGTCGTTGATTAATTGCCATGCCTCATCAGTGGTCTTGTACTTCTTCATAAACCCATTGCTAGCACTTTCCAATGTGGTCTTATCTTGAGGCCTCATGCCCTGTGTGACGTAGACGAGCAACACTATCTTGTCAATCATATGGTGGGGGCATGCTTCCAGAAGGTTGTTGAAGTGCTCCCAGTATTCATAGAGAGTCTCGGATTCATCCTGAACAATCATGAAAATGTCTTTCCTCAGTTTATCAGTAATGATGAGCGGATATTTTATACGCTTTTTGGGGTTAATTTCATGTAGTTTTTAGGATGTTTTAGTTAAGTTTTTAGTATATTTTCATTAGTTTCTAGGAAAAATTCATATTTCTGAACTTTACTATGAGTTTGTGTGCTTTTCTGTAATTTCAGGTATTTTCTGGCTGAAATTGAGGGAGCTAAGCAAAAATCTGATTCGGGCTGAAAAAGGATTGCTGATGCTGTTGGATTCTAACCTCTCTGCACTCGGAATGGATTTTCTGGCGCTACAGACGTCCAATTGGTGCGCTTCTAATTGCGTTGGAAAGTAGACATCCAGGGCTTTCCAGAAATATATAATAGTCCATACTTTTCTCAAGGATAGATGACGTAAACTGGCGTTCAACGCCAGTTCCATGTTGCAGTCTGGCGTCCAGCGCCAGAAACAGGTTACAAGTTGGAGTTCAACGCCAGAAACAGGTTACAACCTGGCGTTGAACGCCCAAAACAGCCCAGGCACATGAGAAGCTTTAGTCTCAGCCCCAGCACACACCAAGTGGGCCCCAGAAGTGGATTTCTGCACTATCTATCATAGTTTACTCATTTTCTGTAAACCTAGGTTACTAGTTTAGTATTTAAACAATTTTTAGAGATTTATTTTGTATCTCATGACATTTTAGATCTGAAATTTGTACCTTTTGGCAGCATGAGTCTCTAAACCCCATTGTTGGGGGTGAGGAGCTCTGCAGCGTCTCGATGAATTAATGCAAGTACTTCTATTTTCCATTCAAACATGCGTGTTCCTATCTAAGATATTCATTCGCGCTTAATTATGGAGAAGGTGATGACCCGTGACACTCATCACCTTCCTCAACCCATGAACGTGTGCATGACAACTACCTCTGTTCTATATTAGATTGAATGAGTATCTCTTAGATTCCATAATCAGAATCTTCGTGGTATAAGCTAGAATTGATGGCGTCATTCAGGAGAATCCGGAAAGTCTAAACTTTGTCTGTGGTATTCCGAGTAGGATTCTGGGATTGGATGACTGTGACGGGCTTCAAACTCGCAAGTGCTGGGCGTAGTGACAGACGTAAAAGGATAGTAAATCCTATTCCAGTATGATCGAGAACCTCTAGATGATTAGCCGTGCTGTGACTGAGCATTTAGACCATTTTCACTGAGGAGATGGGAAGTATCCATTGACAACGGTGACACCTTACATAGAGCTTGCCATGGAAGGAACTTTGCACTTTTGCATGCATGAGGGAAGAGGAATACAAGAGAAAAGCTGAAATTCAGAAGACAAAGCATCTCCAGAACACCAACATATTCTCCATTACTGCATAATAAGTATTTATTTCATACTCTCTTATTTTTCGTAATTCAATTTGATAAGTGAATTGTTTTCCTGACTAAGAGTTACAAGATAACCATAGATTGCTTCAAGCCAACAATCTCCGTGCGATTCGACCCTTACTCACGTAAGGTATTACTTGGACGATCCAGTGCACTTGCTGGTTAGTTGTGCAAAATTACATAGTGTGAAGTAATTTTCGTGCACCAAGTAACTTTAGCTGGAAAGAATTTTTCCAAAAATTCTCTTCTAAGTGTATCCCAGTCGGATACAGTTGCTGCGGGTTGAGTGTAGTATCACTCTCTCGCCTTTCCCTCAAGAGAGAATGGGAAGGCTTTTAACAAAATTGAAGTTTCATCTGCACCATCACGCCTGACAGTAGAACAGGCTGCTTGGAAGTCTCTAAGGTGCTTGATAGGCTCTTGAGCAGGTAAGCCATGAAACTTGGGCATCAAATTGAGCAGTGCAGTCTTTATTTCAAAGTCTGTAGCCACCGCTGGGTGATGCGCTTGAAACGGTTGCATTGAAAAATCAGGGGCTCCAGCCTCCTGGATAGTAATTCTCCTAGGTGCTGCCATGTCACCTGCACGTAAATCAACCGAATCAGCAGAAAGGGAGCCTGTTTCTTCCTCAAGTGATGTTTCAGATCCGCCCTCAGAGAGGACTAACCGACACCGAGCGTGCCTTATTCGTGAAATAGTTCTTTCAATCTCAGGATCGAATACTAGCAAGCTTGGATCAGGAAGTGAACGTGTCATTTAACGAAAGAAACATGAAGCTCATAGTAGCAAAATAAAATAAAATGCAAATAAATAAATTCCAATTAATAACTTTAGCACTATATTGCAACTCCCCGGCAACGGCGCCAAAAATTAACGTGGCGGAAATTGGCGAGTTAAGAAATTATTAGAAGAGATACGTTGCAAGTACAATTCTTAACCAACCAGAAATCTGCTTATCAATTTAGAAGGGTTGTCACAAAAATTTAAATTAAAATACTGGAGTATGAGTCCCAGGTCGTCTCCCAACGAGTTGCAGAAAGGTGTGCTATTTTATTAATCAGATATTTTCAAAAAATGGTTTGAGTTGAATAACAGGAAATTAAATTAGAGAATTTGTGTAATTTTAAATAAAAGCCTTGGCTAGGAGTACATTAGTCGGAAACCCTGTTCTTGTTGGAGTACTCTCAAGATTAATTGATAATTGAGGGTTGTTCTATTTAGTTATCCCTTACTAGGTAAGGGAAAGTCAAGCAAGTTGGAAAGCTATTTCTATTCACAAGTTCCAATCCGCTCAATTGAAAGGGATTGGTGTCAGTGATTAGAGGGCAATCCAACAATAAAGCCAATTACAATTTTTCTTTTAAGCATTCCAACTCAAGGTCTTCCCTTCACTCAACTCCCATCGAGGTTATGGAACTACTCGCTCATTGTAAATGTAGAATTCATAACATAGGAAAGGGAAACATAGAAAGACATGATAAATAATAATCAAAGGGATCAATTAAAAATAAAAATAGTTGTTGTATTAATAAATTCTAAAAATAATCTAATAATATTCCTGAGTAAACAAAGGACATGGAAGAGTAAGAGACAGGTAAAGAAAACAAACTAGAATGACGAAGTCTTGCTGAGGTAATAACTCTTATCAATATCCTAATGCGAAAAGCAATAAAAATAAAATCCTAAGAACTATGAATGTGTAGAGAGAAAACCTAGAGAAGGAGTAAAAACTAGATCTAAAACTGAAAATTGTCTGTAATGAATTGTTCTACTTCGTTTCTCCATGTTCCTTGGCTCTAGTCTGCTTTTCTGGGCCAAAAATTGGGTCAAAACAGGGCCCAAAATCGCCCCCCAACAAATTCTGTAGATTCTGCAGATCGCGTATGTCACGCGATCGCGTCATTCATTCGGACGCGTCATTCGGCATTTTGCCTTGCCACACGTGCACGTCGTCCACGCCTCCGCGTCACTTGTGCAGTTCCAATCTGCGCGGTCGCGTGAGCCATGCGTCCGCGTCACTTCTCGCTGGTCATCTCCTCAATTTCTTGTGTTCCTTCCATTTTTGCAAGCTTCCTTTCCAATCTCCAAGTTATTCATGCCCTATAAAGCCTGAAACACTTAACACACAGATCACGGCATTTAATGGAATGAAGAAGAATTAAAATACATAATTAAAAGTATTTAGGAAGCAAATATTCAATCATGTAATAATTTTAGGAAAGAAATATAAATGCATGCCAATCATATGAATAAGTGGGTAAAGAATTGATAAAACCATACAATTAAGCACAACATAAACTATAAAATAGTGGTTTATCAACCAACTTTAATTAGAGGAATGTTCTAGTTGAGCGAAGCAGAAATTTGAGTTGAGTAAGTGCAGGAATTTAAATGGCGGGAAAGTAAATAGCAGAAAATGTAAATGCTGGAAATAAATGGTAGAATGTAAAGGGCGGAAGGTAAACTGTAGAATCTTAAATGGGGATTGGGAAGACGAGCATAAAAGTAAATGGCAAATAATAAAGAGAATGGGTAAGATCAGAAATGGGGGATTCATTGGGCTCAGGAGATGTTGTATTCTCCGGATCAAGTTCATTCTCATCTCTTCCTCAATCAATGCATTCATTGATCTCCTTGGCAATCTTAAGTGATTGGATTCCAATTCCTTGGCAACCCAATCTCTCTAAACTTGAACAATTGACCAATTCCTTGATTTAATTGCTCATGAGAAGAGATGAAGTATGGTCACTGATTATACCACATGCATTCCCAAATCAAAGTATTGGTAGGATTATATGTCACTATATCCATCCAAATCCCAATTTAGTCCAACATGAGAAAGTATTTCTAGCATGATCTCTTCATTTCTCTTCCAAGGTTTCGAAGAGATCCAAGTATGAATAGCTTCTTTTCCAAGACAACTACCCAATTGGATAAAGATTGAAAGCTTTCTAGTAAAATCAAGAGAAAAGAAAGAAGAAGAATAATGAAAACCATTATTGATCCATCATATTACAACAGAGCTCCCTAACCCAATGAAAAGGGGTTTAGTTGTTCATAGCTCTGGAAATGGAAGGTGAAAATAAAAAGTACATTCTGAAATTAAATCTAGAAGTTGCAGAGAAAGTAAAATATACAGAGTGTAGTTCTCCAAAATGCCAAGCTCCTTACTAGTTCAAAACTACTCATATATATACTACTCTTCTGATCTGCTAGTTGGCTCTTCGAGTCTTGGATATAGGCCTTTGGATCTTTTGTTAAAGCAGTTATAGTCTTCAGTGGGCTTAGCTTTGCTTGCAGAGAGAAAGTGAGTTAGGCATGGTATCAAGTTAGTTAGGACGTTAGTGGTGTTAACGTTAAGTGAAAATGTGGGTTCGAGAATGTTAGTGACGATCACCTTTTTCACTAACGTTCCAAACCAAAAATGATCCACGTTAACTTCAACGTTGGTGGCACTAACGTGACCACTAACGTTGCCTCTTGGTCCTTCGCAAACGTTATTGGCATTAACCTTTTCCAATAACGTTGCTCTTTGCCTCTTTTTCCCACGTTAATGGTCCACGTTAGTGTATTTAACGTGGTCCTTAACGTGGGCATGCCTAAGCTTCGAGAGCGTTAGTGACACTTACCTTTGTCACTAACGCTTCAAACACCCCTTCTTCCCACGTTAGTGCCTCACGTTAATTGTATTAACGTGACCACTAACGTAAAGGTGATTGCCATTTTCAATGTTAGTGACAAAGGTGAGTGTCACTAACGTTGGCCTATCATGCTTAGCTCCACGTTACTCTTCACGTTAGTGGTCTTAACGTGACCACTAACGTGGGCACTATTGGCTTAGTCCAACGTTAGTGACAAAGGTGAGTGTCACTAACGTTGGCGATTGCTTTCTCCTCCCACGTTAGAGTTCACGTTAATTGGATTAACGTGACTCTTAACGTGGCTAAATGTGCCTTTTTGGAACGTTAGTGGCATTCACTTTTACCACTAACGTTGGAGCTCTCCTTCTCCTCTACGTTAGCTACCACGTTAATATAATTAACGTGGCAACTAACGTGGGCTATGATGGCTTTGAAGGCATTATTGGCAATCACTTTTTCCATTAACGCTACAAGCTTCTTCCCATTCCACGTTAGTGGTCACGTTAATTAGACTAACGTGGCTGCTAACGTGGCTCTTCCTTGCTTTCTTTGTCCTGAAATCAAGCAGATAAAGTGCATCAAAGCTCTGTTCAAGTCATGAGATCATGCACTATCCATTTTATCATTCAATTCATGCATAATTCTCATGAAATTATTCAAAATTCACAATGTTTGCTTGAATCAAGATGTAAGTGTACTTTCATCCAAAATTTGCTTATTTACTAAGAAAATGTATGAAACTACCCTAAAACAATAAAGAAAAGGTCAGTGGAACTGGCCAAAATGCCCTAGCATCACAACACCAAACTTAAAGCTTGCTTGTCCCTAAGCAAGTACTGAAACATAGGAAAGATGAATGAAAGAACAAGATAAACAAATCATTATTATAGAAGTCAAGTTCTTGGTTTATGGGGTTTCATGCATAGCAACTTAGGTTCATTCCTTTACTGGTTTTCAGGTCCTTATTATGCTCTTGAATACTTGCTTGGTTGCATCCTTTGAGACTTCTTATTTATTGATTCTCCCTTCTTTTCCAGGGTTTATTGCATTCTTTTTAGGCTAAGTGCTCTGTGAGAGGGTGACTCTTTAAGATAAGCTTTCAGCCAACACTCTCAAACCAGTTAGTTCAAGGTGTTAGGTGTTAAGACACCCCTAAGGACTTACTCCCTCAAGTCTCTTTCCCCCAAATATACACACCACAGGCACATGGTTTATTATTTTCTTTTACTCGAGGTCTTGGTGTCTAGCATCTCTTTGGATCACTAAATGTTCTGTAGCAAGGTTGCTCTTGATAGTGGATTTTCAGTTGATAATCCTGGGTTAGTTAACCCAAGTTACCAAGTGATGAAGCACTCCAGAGAACTTATTCATCCAAGCAGATCCTTTGCACAGGAACACCACAGACACATCCCTCAATATTTAAGCCCTTGGTGCCTAGCCTTATTTCTTATTATTTTTCTTTCTCTTTCAAACTCTTATTGTTCTTTCTCTTTTTCTTATTGGGGTCTTGTTGTTTAGCTAGTCTCATAGAATGTGTTCCAAGCATGTGATTTAGAGCATATAGTTACCTATATACCTTGTTGGTGAACCAACTTAGCTAATCAATTACCATACTACAAACTTAAGAACTCACTTCACAAGATACACCCCACTCTTGTTTTTCATAACATTTTCTTTTTAATTGGCTTAAAAGGACAAGTATACATGTAAGCAAGATGAAGATGGAAGCTAGAGACTTAGACCAACACACTTAGACCTAAACAATGAAATTTTAAAGGCATAATTGAAAGTTCCTAAGCTACTATGGAAGCATGTTCTATTTCATACATGATTTTCCTTATTTAAAACTTGAAAAAGATAGAACAAAGAGGGAACTCCACCACCTTTTACTCATTGGAATGCTTAAGTCCCCTTGTTTCCTTTGTCTTGGGATCCTTCTTGATTGCTCGAATCCCCATTTCCTTTGTGCTTCCCGATCAGCTTTTTCCAGAACCCAGCATCTTCCATCTTCTTCTTCAATGCTTCCTTCTATTGTTTCACCTTCCCCTCCTCTTGTTCTGTTAGGTCTTTGCGAACTGCATCATATCTTGGGATGGCAGGGTGCAAATTATGCATATGCCCAGCCACATAAGTCAACTTGGCCTGAGTGTTTATGCTAAACTCTTCTCGATGTAGCTGCCGTCCTTCATTGAGCACGCTGAACTCGTTGAATGCTTTCATCTGAGCCAACTGACGTTGGTTGAGTTCTTGAAGGCATTTGTCTTGACGCTCTTGCCTTTCAGTTACTTGATTGATGGCTTGGGTGAGCTGGGAGTAATGCTCCTATTGCTGCTCTATTTGTTGTTTCTGCCACTCCCTTTGTTGACCCATCCAATTAGAGAGCAGTTCTTCTTGACGATCCATCCTTTGGGCTTGAACGTGCAGTTTTTGTTCTTGTCCCTCCATATAACTCCTTGCTAGATCCTCAATGGCTCCTTGAATGTGATTCAAGTTTATATTAGTTGGATCATAGTACTCTTCTTGCTGGTATTCTTCTTGATGAGGTTCTTCTTGGTGAGGTCCTTCTTGTGAAGTTCTTTTCCTTATTTGAGGCCTTCTTTGTTGTTGAGCGGGTGCCATATAGGTTATACGCTGGAGCGTAATTAACCTCCCAGGGTTTACCCAACTTGGATTGCTATCTTCGAATACTACCTTGGCTTTCACACATAGTCTAAGGATGGTGCTGGGGTTCCAAAGTCTAGCACCCGGGTCATTCTTCTGGGCTGAATCTTAGATTCTCTCAGGTATATTTTCGTGCACATTGATGCCTCCACCCTTTATTAAGCAATGTACCATAGTAGCTCGAGCAATGTTGACCTCAGAATTGTTTGAGGCTGGGAGGATAGATCTCCTCACGAGCTCAAACCATCCCTTGGCTTCCGGGATGAGGTCGCCTCTCCTAATGAACCGCGGTCTCTTATCCGAGTACCTTTCCCAATCAGATCCTATAACACACATATCGTTCAAAATTTCTTCAAGTTCATCATTGTCGGGGCCATTACTTATTCTTACTTGGTAATTGAGCTCATCAAAATGTGGCGATTTCAGCTGAAGAGTCCTTGTTATAGAATTGGGGCTGAAGTCCATCTCTGTTCCTCTCACGTAGCTTTTGAAGGTAGGAGCCCTGGTATTGTCTTCTCTGGCCACATTGGCATAGAACTCCTTGATGAGGTTTGCATTTATCTTTGTTTCTGGGTTCGTGAGCTTTTGCCAACCCCTCTGTTCAATCTTCTCTCGAATCTGTGGGCACTCATCCTTGTTGAACTGGAATATCAACTCTAGCAATATTTTCTTGTGTTTTATCCATTCAAATTGGAGCTCATGGGAGGCGGTCTTGAATCACCCTTCATCGAAAGGAATGCTCTCCACCGGTTCCTTCCCCTTTCGCCTCTTGGAGCTTGATGATGCCATGAGTAGGAGTTGGTATGTGAATGTATTGAGGAGTATGGATTGATGATGGAATTCGATCGGGTTTAGATAGGGTGTAGCTTGGAGGATTGTGTTTTGAAAGAAAGAAGAGAGAGATGGATTGGACGGATAGTTGTATATGGAAAGGTTTAGAGTGGGGGTCGTTATATAGGAGGATGATGAGAATTGAAGGGTGTAGATTGATAGAAAAGTCCAATGGTGGACGGTTGGGGTTTGGCATTGGATGGCACAAGGATCACCACTTTTATGACTTGATTGGTTTGTCTCCAAGGTGATCCTTCTCCCAATCGTTGCATGGCAACACTTCCCACGGTACTCCCCTGGAAGACAAGTATGTAGTTTCCTTGGTAGAGTGGCCGACCCTCCTTCCTTTGGTTGTTCGATCAGTTTCCTCCAATCCCTCCTTCATTTCCTATACAAGATAAATGAATATGATTAATGAGTTTGAAAGTTGGCGGCAAAATTAGAAAGTGGAATAACTACCTTTTTAAAATTTTTTTTGTTTTTAACTAACTAAGTGCTATTCATCAATGCAAACCAACTGACTATTTAATTGTCCATGTATGCAACATTGGTGACACCAAACTTAGTTTGTAGTCATGGGGTGTATATATATATATATATATAATTTTGTTCAAGGCTCTAAGAGTAACACAATATGAATTGTATTTATGTTCTCTTAGTATACCTTGAACACCAAACTTGTATATAAGGATTTATATACAAGTGTTTGTCAAAGTTGATTTGGAATTCATGAACTTGCTTTATTAACTACTATTAAAAGGAAAGGATATAAAACATGGGTTGCCTCCCATGAAGCGCTTCTTTAGCGTCATTAGCTTGACGTTTGGCCTTTGTCAGGGTGGTTGGTAGTGCTTCAAATCTTCCTCTCTTGCAGTGGATCTGTCTCCATTGGCTTTGTTAAGAAGCTCCACATGTTCCAAGGACAGAATTTTGCTGATGGTGTACACTTGAGGCAGCTGAGATGGAATGGTAGGTAGATAAGGTGGAATAACTGGGAAATGGGCAGATATTACTTTATCCCCTGGAGAGAAGTCTTCTGTAAGGATCTTCTTGTTCCTCCATCCCCTTGGTGCCTTCTTCCTTGTTTCTTTTAATGCTCTTCTGCTCCTTGGGGCTTCTTTTCCCAGGGAGATTTTGTTGCTGGTCTCGTATGACTCTGGTGGTTTTAGCTCCTCTTGGGTTTCCTTTAGCTGTGGTGGCTTCTGATTGTATTGCTTGTCAACCAAAGGGATTCCCAGGGCTATTGTTTGTGCTTCAGTGCTTGTCTCTTCCACCAGTGCCTTATTGTGATCCTCCTTTGATTCCTTGTTTTCTTGATCTGCTTCTTGTGAGGGTTTGAAGACTTTGAAGGTAAGTTGTTCATCATGTATCCTCAGTATTAGCTCTCCTCGCTCCACATCTATAAGTGCTCTGGCTGTAGCTAGGAATGGTCTTCCCAATATTATTGGATGGAGGTAACTCTCTTTCATTTTCAATATGACAAAGTCTATGGGAAGGAAGTAGTTCCCAACCTTTACCAACACGTCTTCAACCACTCCTACTGCTTTTTTTGAGTTTTGTCAGCCAACCTGATGACTACGTCTGTGGGCATTAGCTCATTGATTTGCAGCTTTTTCATGAGGGATAGAGGCATTAAATTAATGCTTGCTCCCAGATCACAGAGTCCTTTATCAATCACTGTTTCTCCTATGGCACAGGGGATGTGAAAACTCCCTGGATCCTTCCTTTTTGTAGGCAACTCTGGTTGAATGAGAGCACTGCATTCCTTATTCATCACTATTGTTTGCCCTCCTTTGAGTGAGCTTTTCCTGGTCAGTAGCTCCTTCATGCACTTAATGTATGAGGGCATTTGTTGGAGAGCCTTGATGAATAGTATGTTTACATGGAGAGATACAAACACGTCGACGAACTTTGAGTATATTCTCTTTTCTACACCACCCTTGAGTCTTTGGGGAAAAGGTGCATAGAGGTTCAGAATCTCCTTCTGTGTAGTTTTGGTTTCTTGGTTACTCTCTTCTTCTTTCTCTACTGAAGTATCTCCAGAGTGTTCTAAGGGTTTGTTCAGCTCTTCCTCAGTCCCCTTATCACTTATAGTGACTATCTTGCATTCTTCCCATCTCACTTTCTTTGCTTCACCTCTCGGGTTTTTCTCCGTGTCACTTAGGAAGCTGTCAGTAGGTTTGGGAATCTTCTCAGAGAGGTATTCCACTTGAAATTCTAGCCTCTTGATGGTGTCTCCCTGGTTTTTTATATTGGCTCGCACCTCCTCCTTGAACACATTGTTATCTTGGATTTCCTTGCATATGCCTTCAAGTAGAGTCTCAATCCTTGAGAGTCTATCTTCGGATGATGGTGAGTTGAGATTGGATGGATGAGAAGGGCCATTTTGGTTTTGATATGAATGTTGAGAGGTATTGTTAGGTGGGTGCTGATATGATCTCTGTGTGGAATGTTGGTAGGTTGCATTGTTGTTGGGGTTGTGACGTCTCTGATCTTGGCCTTGATCTTGTTGATTTTCCCACCCAAAGTTTGGGTGGTTCCTCCAACCAGGATTATAAGTTTTGGAGTATGGATCATGGGTCTGCCTGGGTGAATTCCCAATGTAGTTGGCTTGTTCCTGGTCACCCTCATCCTCTGCATTCACTCCTTCTTGAGCTACTGATGAGGTGGTGACTGCTGCCACCTGGTTCCTTTCCATCTTCTTGGTGAGGTCAGCCAGCTGCTTGGTGATCATCTTGTTTTGAGCCAGCAGCGCGTCCATGTTGTTCAGCTCCATCACTCCTCTAGTGTTTCCCCTTTCAGAAGCATAAAAGTAATCATTCTCAGCTACAGTTTTAATGACATCTATGGCTTCTTCAATGGTCTTCTTCTTGTTCAGAGATCCCCCGGATGAGTGGTCTACTGCCTTCTTTGATTCGTAAGAAAGCCCCTCATAGAAAATGTGTAATTGCACCCATTCATTGAATATATCTGGTGCGCACCTTCTTGTTAAATCCTTAAACCTCTCCCATGCTTCATAGAGAGTTTCACCATCTTGTTGCCTGAAGGTTTGCACCTCAGCTCTAAACCTGTTGATTCTTTGAGGAGGGTAGAATCTTGCCAAGAATTTATTCATCACCTCTTCCCAGGTTGTCAGACTCTCCTTCAGGAAGGATTCCAGCCATTTAGCTTCTTTATCCTTGAGTGAGAAGGGGAACAAAAGCAGTCTATAGGTGTCAGGATGAACACCATTAGACTTTACAGTATCACATATCCTTAGGAAAGTGGTGAGATATTGATTGGGGTCTTCTTGGGCACTTCCTCTGAATGCACAGTTGTTCTGGACTAGGGTGATGAGCTGGGGCTTTAGTTCAAAGTTATTGGCATGTATGGTTAGCTTTTGGATGCTACTTCCACAGTTTCCTGGGTTTGGATTGATGTAAGAGCCTAGAACTCTTCTCTCTTGCCCAGCATGATTCACTGGACCTTCTCTGCCATGGTTGTGAGCCTCTTCTTCATGGTGGTTCTCCATATTCTCCTCCATGTCTGGTTCAAAATACTCTTCCTCCTCCTCAGCACCAACGACTCCCGTTCCTCTTGCTTCCCTCCTTAATCTAAGGAAGGTCCTCTCAGGTTCGGAATCAAGGAAAGTTGAAGCCCGCTTCTTCTACTTGTCATACAACCAACAAGGCAAAAAGCAAGAAAGAAATTGAATGGAGAAATTACTCTTGTTAGGAATACTGTTAGTGTGAGTGGTGCAATATATCAAACAGTTAATGGGTTGGTTAACTGACATGTAATTAACGACAAAAAACACAACAAATGGGTAAGGGATAAAGGAAAAAAACCAACTGAAACTAAAAGTAAATCACTCAAATGGAATTAATACAGAACAAAAGAAAAAAAATGCTCAATCTAGTTATGCTCCAACTTAATCATTGTCGATACAAAATCAATCCCCGGCAACAGCGCCATAAACTTGATTCACGGAAACTTGTCACTCAACAAAATTTCCTTCGGCAAGTATACCGAATTGTCGTCAAGTAAAAACTCACAATAGAGTGAGGTCGAATCCCACAGGGATTGATTGGTCAAGCAACTTTAATTAGAGGAATGTTCTAGTTGAACGAAGCAGAAATTTGAGTTGAGTAAGTGCAGGAATTTAAATGGTGGGAAAGTAAATAGCAGAAAATGTAAATGCTGGAAATAAATGGCAGAATGTAAAGGGCGGAAGGTAAACTGCAGAATCTTAAATAGGAATTGGGAAGATGAGCATAAAAGTAAATGGCAAATAATAAAGAGAATGGGTAAGATCAGAAATGGGGGATTCATTTGGCTCAGGAGATGTTGTATTCTCCGGATCAAGTTCATTCTCATCTCTTCCTCAATCAATGCATTCATTGATCTCCTTGGTAATCTTAAGTGATTGGATTCCAATTCCTTGGCAACCCAATCTCTCTAAACTTGAACAATTTCCCAATTCCTTGATTTAATTGCTCATGAGAAGAGATGAAGTATGGTCACTGATTATACCACATGCATTCCCAAATCAAAGTATTGGTAGAATTATATGTCACTATATCCATCCAAATCCTAATTTGGTCCAACATGAGAAAGCATTTCTAGCATGATCTCTTCATTCCTCTTCCAAGGCTCCGAAGAGATCCAAGTATGAATAGCTTATTTTCCAAGACAACTACCCAATTGGATGAAGATTGAAAGCTTTCTAGTAAAATCAAGAGAAAAGAAAGAAGAAGAATAATGAAAACTATTATTGATCTATCAAATTACAACAGAGGTCCCTAACCCAATGAAAATAGGTTTAGTTGTTCATAGCTCTAGAAATGGAAGGTGAAAATGAAAAGTACATTCTGAAATTAAATCTAGAATTTGCAGAGAAAGTAAAATATACAGAGTGTAGTTCTCCAAAATGCCAAGCTCCTTACTAGTTCAAAACTACTCCTATATATACTACTCTTCTGATCTTCTAGTTGGCTCTTCGAGTCTTGGATATAGGCCTTTGGATCTTTAGTTGAAGCAGTTATAGTCTTCAGTGGGCTTAGCTTTGCTTGCAGAGAGAAAGTGAGTAAGGCATGATATCAAGTTAGTTAGGACGTTAGTGGTGTTAACGTTAAGTGAAAATGTGGGTTCGAGAACGTTAGTGATGATCACCTTTTTCACTAACATTCCAAAGCAAAAATGATCCACGTTAACTTCAACGTTGGTGGCACTAACGTGATCACTAACGTTGCCTCTTGGTCCTTCGCAAATGTTATTGGCATTCACCTTTTCCAATAACGTTGCTCTTTGCCTCTTTTCCCCATGTTAATGGTCCACGTTAGTGTAACTAACGTGGTCCTTAACATGGGCATGCCTAAGTTTCGAGAGCGTTAGTGACACTTACCTTTGTCACTAACGCTTCAAACCCCCTTTCTTCCCACGTTAGTGCCTCACGTTAATTGCATTAACGTGACCACTAACGTGGAGGTGATTGCCATTTTCAGCGTTAGTGACAAAGGTGAGTGTCACTAACGTTGGCCTATCATGCTTAGCTCCACGTTACTCTTCACGTTAGTGGTCTTAACGTGACCACTAACATGGGCACTATTGGCTTAGTCCAACATTAGTGACAAAGGTGAGTGTCACTAACGTTGGTGATTGCTTTATCCTCCCACGTTAGAGTTCACGTTAATTGGATTAACGTGACTCTTAACGTGGCTAAATGTGCCTTTTTGGAACGTTAGTGGCATTCACTTTTACCACTAACGTTGGAGCTCTCCTTCTCCTTTACGTTACCACGTTAATGTAATTAACGTGGCAACTAACGTGGGCTATGATGGCTTCGAAGGCGTTATTGGCGATCACTTTTTCCATTAACGCTACAAGCTTCTTCCCATTCCACGTTAGTGGTCACGTTAATTAGACTAACGTGGCTGCTAACGTGGCTCTTCCTTGCTTCCTTTGTCCTGAAATCAAGCAGATAAAGTGCATCAAAGCTTTGTTCAAGTCATGAGATCATGCACTATCCATTTTATCATTCAATTCATGCATAATTCTCATGAAATTATTCAAAATTCAAAATATTTGCTTGAATCAAGATGTAAGTGTACTTTCATCCAAAACTTGCTTATTTACTAAGAAAATGCATGAAACTACCCTAAAACAGTAAAGAAAAGGTCAGTGGAACTGGCCAAAATGCCCTGGTATCAAGGACATCCATTAACAATGGACAGAACTAAGAAAATCATTCCACCCTCTTAAAGGAAGATATGAGACAAAAAATTTTCAAAGGAAATTTTAGAAACATAAGTGTTGCATTATGCCAAGACAGGTTTAAGTCAAAATAAGGTATGAAAAGCTTGTTAATTTTAACTAGGAAAAATGTAAACTCTTAGAAGATACTCAAGTATATAATTAAGTAAGAATTTGCATAGAAGACGGTAGTATGGTTGAAAGAATTTAAGTTGTATTCAAACCACATAAAAGCTTTCAAAATCCACATAAGAAAATGCATGCAAAAGTAAGGGCAATCTTGTTGAGACTTTTAAAGAAGAGTTGTGGGCATAATCGGATAGAGAAGAATAAAAGTGAAATTCCTTTTAAAGATCCTAAGTAAGAATTCAAAAAGAATGCTATAAGACATAAAGTATCACAACAGAGCAAGATACAAATAAAATACAGAACATAGAGTAGAAGGATCAAACCACATAATTAGTTCACTATGACAATAACTCTCAGAGTTCAAAACCGCTTAAAATTGAAGGGTTGTGCATGTACTTCTTAAGAGAGATATTTCAAAAAAGATTCTAGCAAACTTACAGGAATACATTAAAACAGAAAATAAATCAAATCAAAACTTCTTTAGAAAGGTTTGAAACAAAATTTCCGAGAGGATTAAATAAATTATTGTATATCGCAACGGTGCAGGTTCGAGTCACTTCAAGAGTTTTCCTAGCTCATGTAAAGGAATTCAAAATCGATAACCACATTGTAAGAATCAAAAGAGAAAACTAAGAACTGATCAACTAGACTATGCATAAGAAAACTCAAATTGCTTCTCAAGATGTAGTCAAGCAAGTGATTCCAAAATGAAGAAAAGAAAAATAAATGATACGTCAAATAACATGGCACGATTCACAGCGCATTCGTTTGACACCATTCAGTTAGAAAGAAATATAAAGCTCACAAGTGAAGGTAGCTAAAATCAATTATTAATGTTTCCAGAGATCTGTGAATCATTTGTGGCACCAGAATAAATCCAAGATCAAGTCAAGGAGTATAGAATTTATAAAGATGGTTAATAGTGATAAGGATAAATATTTCAAAAGTTTCAAGCAACAACTGAATACAAAACCAAGCAAAGGCAATGTATGAATGGTAAGATAAGGTTGGCAGTTAAATCAATCACATTTCATAAAGGAAATAATGAATAAGGAATTCTAATGCAATTGATAGAGAAGGAGATAACACTAGGCACGATTAAAGGATTATACACCGAAACGGAATTAACTTCAAAATTAATTTCTAACGCTCCCAAAGCCCATGAATTGCATCACTCATCAATCCTGCTTTATCTATGATAATCCATTAACTTTTTCATAGACATAACCATTAACATTATGTTGGCCATACTTAACATCAGCAGTTATGCAACGATAAGCTAACAGCATTAATTAATAGACAGTCATGTTCATAAAATTCTAATTCTTGTTATCTGAACAAAACCTACAACATGACAGACACTCAGAGTATGCAATGAAGTATAGTCAGTCCATTCCCAAGGCTCTAATCAGGATGAACAGCTCTGATACCATAATGTAACACCCTCACTACCAGAATGTCACGCTTCCAGCTGCACCACTCTGATAGCAAGAAGTATTACGACTACTTTATATATTAAATATTAAAATAGGAGCCTGTGACTCAACACTATAACGCTGATTTCTTTAAAAACTGGAAATAAATACTTCATCTTAAAAAAAACCAATCACATAGATTCATATACAAGATTTCTTACCTAATAGCTTATAAAATAATATACATATAAAACACAAAACTCCTATCCCTCTTACAGAATTGTAATAACAAAGACGAGGGAAGAAAAATAATCTAATTAATACAATATCATGTAAACCAAAACGCAATCTAACTCTTCATAATAGTTCTTCATCCAATTCCTGAAAAGGTAAAGCTGCAGAGGGGTGAGAACCTAACCACACGGTCTCACCACAGAGTTTCAGAATTGTCATAAGAAGATATTTAATAAGAAAATAGTTTTCAAGCTCAGTGATTATCATTGCCTTACGAATCTTTTTAAAAACCAATAGCTAATTGCTCAAAACCTTTTCAAAGAAACAATGCTTAATTTTTCAGAAATCCGAAAACCTTTCTATTCTTATAAGAAAAGCCCAATCTGAAACCAACTACACAATCATCAATTTAGCACCAAAGTTTATTCTCAAATGTAGCACACCATGACAAACACAGGCAAGACAGATAAGGAAAGCACAGGTTTAAGTGGCAGTTACAGCAAATAGTTCAGGTAGCCGTTAAAATCAGTTTAAGAATTAGGTGATGAACGGATATTTTATACGCTTTTTGGGGTTAATTTCATGTAGTTTCTAGTATGTTTTAGTTAGTTTTTAGTATATTTTTATTAGTTTCTAGGCAAAATTCATATTTCTAGACTTTATTATGAGTTCGTGTGTTTTTCTGTAATTTCAGATATTTTCTGGCTGAAATTGAGGGAGTTGAGCAAAAATCTGATTCAAGCTGAAAAAGGACTGCTGATGTTGTTGGATTCTGACCTCCCTGCACTCGGAATGGATTTTTTGGAGCTACAGAAGTCCAATTAGCACGCTCTTAATTGCGTTAGAAAGTAGACATACAAGGCTTTCCAGCAATATATTATAATCCATACTTTGTTTGAGGATAGACGACGTAAACTGGCGTTCAACGCTAGTTCCATGTTGCATTCTGGCGTTAAACGCCAGAAACATGTTACAAGTTGGAGTTAAACACCAGAAACAGGTTACAACCTGGCATTTAGAAATAGGTTACAACTTGGCGTTTAACTCTAGAAATAGCCTAGGCATGTGTAAAGCTCAAGTCTCAGCCCCAGCACACACCAAGTGGGCCCCAGAAGTGGATTTTTGCACTATCTATCTTAGTTTACTCATTTTCTGTATACCTAGGTTACTAGTTTAGTATTAAAACAACTTTTAGAGATTTATTTTATACCTCATGACATTTTTAGATCTGAACTTTGTACTCTTTGACGGCATGAGTCTCTAAACTCCATTGTTGGGGGTGAGGAGCTCTGCTGTGTCTTGATGAATTAATGCAATTATTTCTGTTTTCTATTCAAACACGCTTGTTTCTATCTAAGATGTTCATTCGCACTTCAATATGATGGATGTGATGATCTGTGACATTCATCACCATTCTCAACCTATGAACGCATGACTGACAACCACCTCCGTTCTACCTTCGATTGAATGAGTATCTCTTGGATTCCTTAATCAAAATCTTCGTGGTATAAGCTAGAATCCATTGGCAGCATTCTTGATAATCCGGAAAGTCTAAACCTTGTCTGTGGTATTCCGAGTAGGATTCAGGGATTGAATGACTATGACGAGCTTCAAACTCACAAGGGTTGGGCGTAGTGACAGACGCAAAAGGATCAATAGATCCTATTCCAGCATGAGTGAGAACCGACAGATGATTAGCTGTGCGGTGACAACGCATCTAGACCATTTTCATTGAGAGGACGGATGGTAGCCATTGACAACGGTGATCCACCAACACACAGCTTGCCATAGGAGGAACCTTGCGTGCGTGAAGAAGAAGACAGGGGGAAAGCAGAAATTCAGAAGACAAAGCATCTCCAAAACTCCAACATATTCTCCATTACTGCATAACAAGTATTTAATTCATGCTCTTTTATTTTTTGCAATCCAAACTGATAATTATAATTGATATCCTGACTAAGAATTACAAGATAACCATAGATTGCTTCAAGCCAACAATCTCCGTGGGATTCGACCCTTACTCACGTAAGGTATTACTTGGACGACCCAGTGCACTTGCTGGTTAGTGGTACGAGTTGTGAAAAGTGTGATTTACAATTCGTGCACCAAGTTTTTGGCGCCGTTGCTAGGGATTGTTCGAGTTTGGACAACTGACGGTTTATTTTGTTGCTTAGATTAGGAAAAATTTTTCTTTTTGGTTTAGAGTCTTCTATTATTGTTTTTGGGTGAAAATTTTTTTTAGATCCTTATTTTCTCTTTTTTAAATTTTTCGAAAATTTTATAAACTAATAATTGAGTTTTTCTATTTGAGTTTAGTTTTATATTTTAAGTTTGGTGTCAATTGCATGTTTTTTTATTTTCTTTTAAATTTTTGAATTTGTGTTCATTGTTCTTTCTTAATCTTCAAGTTGTTCTTGTTTATTTTCTTTGTTTGATCTTTAGTTTTTCTTGTTTTGTGATTTTTCTTGTTTTTTCTTGTGCATTTTCGAATTATTAGTATCCAAAAAAAATTATTATTAATAATAATAGTTTTTCTCTGTTTAATCCTTGCATTTCTTGAATGTGTCTATGTTCTTGTGAATAGCTGCTCCTTTGAGTCTTTCTTTCTAAAATCTTTTCAAAAATAATTTTTCTTTGATTAAATCTTGTGTCAAGTTTTAAGTTTGGTGTTTTCTTGTTAGTTCTTATTTAATTTTTGAAAATTTATTTTTGGTTTTCTAAAAATTTTAAGTTTGGTGTTCTTTTTTTATGTTCTTGAGTCATTTGAGTCTTTGAATTTTTGTTCTTCGTGTTCTTGTGAATCTTCAAGGTGTTCTTGAGTCTTGCTTGTGTTTTGATTTTAAAATTTTTATGTTTGGTATTCCTTGGTGTTTTCCCTCCAAATTTTCGAAAACAAGGAGCATTAGATCTAAAAAAATTTTTAAGTTTTGTGTCTTTTTATTGTTTTTCTCTTTCCTCATTAAATTCAAAAATATCTTTTCTCTTTAATTTAATTGAATTTTTGAAAATTACTTTTAAAAAAGAATTCAGATTTTTATTTTAACAATCAAATCTTTTCAAAATTCAAAATCTTTTTCAAAAAAATCATATCCAAAGTTTTTCAAATCTTCTCAATTAAGCAATTATTTTCACTTTCAAATTTATTTTTCTCTAAGTTTTCGAAATTTACATTCTAATTTCTAATTATTCTATTTTATTTTATCTTATTATTTTTATTTATCTTAATAATTTGGTCTGTTCTACTTCAATAAGATAAAAACAAAAAAAATATATTTTCCTTGCAATTCATATCAATTCCATTTTATCCATCATGGATCTAAGTGGAAATGAACAGTCCAGAAGGACTCTGGGATCATATGCTAATCCCACTACTGTGGCATATGGGAGTATTATCTGTATACCTCCCATCAAAGCAGGCAGTTTTGAGCTGAATCCTCAGCTCATTGTCATGGTGCAGCAAAACTGCTAGTATTCCGGTCTTCCACAGGAAGAACCTACTGAGTTTCTGGCACAATTCTTGCAAATTGCTGACACAGTACGTGACAAGGAGGTAGATCAGGATGTATACAGACTGTTATTGTTTTCGTTTGCTGTAAAAGATCAAGCTAAAAGGTGGTTAAACAACCAACCCACAGCAAGCATAAGGACATGGAAATAGTTATCAGACAAATTCCTGAATCAATATTTCCCTCCAAAAAGGATGACACAGCTAAGGCTAGACATCCAAGGCTTTAAACAAGAGGATGATGAATCCCTTTATAATGCTTGGGAGAGGTACAGAGGGATGCTAAGGAAATGTCCCTCTGAAATGTTTTTAGAATGGGTGCAATTAGACATCTTCTACTATCGGCTTACAGAAGGAGCTCAGATGTCCCTAGACCACTCAGCTGGTGGATCTATACACATGAGGAAAACTATTGAAGAGGCTCAAGAGCTTATTGATATATTTGCTAGAAACCAGCATCTGTACATAAGTATTGGGTCCTCCATAAAAGAAGAAGCCAAAGCAGTGTCTACTGAACTTGGTCCTCCAGAACAAGTTGTTGAACTCAATTAACAATTGTGCTTTCTAACAAAACAGCTAGCAGAATTCAAGGAGATGCTACAAGACACTAAAAATGCTAATAAAAATATGTAGGCACAATTGAATTAAACAAAACAGCAGTTATCAAAGCAGATAACAGAAGAGTGCCAGGCAGTTCAATTAAGAAGTGGAAAACATTAAATACCTCACTTCAGAGCAGTAGAAAGCCAAGGAAAGAACAACTGACAGAGGATGAGCAAAATATCATCCAAAATCCCTCTGAGGACAGTAAGAGCCCAGAGAGGAACAATTCTGGCATTCAAACGCCAGAAACAGGCAAGGAGCTGGCGTCAAACGCCCAATGAAAGCTCAGTTCTGGCGTTCAAATGCCAGAAACAGGTAAGAAGCTGGCGTCCAATGCCAATCAAGCTTCTAACCCTGGCATCCAAACGCCAGTGAGGGATCAGACACACCCAAGTGCTGATAGCAACCCCTCTAAAAGGGCTTCTACAACCACCTCTATAGGAAATAAACCTGCAGCAACTAAGGTTGAGAAATATAAAGCCAAGATGCCTTATCCTCAAAAACTCTGCCAAGAGAAGCAGGATAAGCAATTTGCCCGCTTTGCATACTATCTCAGGACTCTTGAAATAAAGATTCTGTTTGCAGAGGCACTTGAGCAAATACCCTCTTATGCCAAGTTCATGAAAGAGATCTTGAGTCATAAGAAGGATTGGAGAGAAACTGAAAGAGTTCTCCTCACTGAAGAATGCAATGCAGTCATTCTGAAAAGCTTCCCAGAAAAGCTTAAAGATCCCGGGAGCTTTATGATACCATGCATATTAGAGGGTGATTGCACCAAGACAGCTTTATGTAATCTTGGGGCAAGCATCAACCTAATACCTGCATCCACTATCAGAAAGCTGGGTTTAACTGAAGAAGTCAAACCATCCAGGATATGTCTCTAACTTGCTGATGGCTCTATTAAATACCCATCAGGCGTGATTGAAGACATGATTGTCAGGGTTAGGCCATTTGCCTTTCCCACTGAGTTTGTAGTGCTGGAAATGGAGGAGCACAAGAATGCTACTCTCATTCTAGGAAGACCTTTCCTAGCAACTGGACGAACTCTCATTGATGTCCAAAAGGGGGAAGTAACCCTGAGGGTCAATGAGGATGAGCTCAAGTTAACTGCTGTCAAAGCCATGCAGCATCCAGACACACTAAAAGACTGCATGAAAGTTGATCTTATTGACTCTTTGGTAGAGGAGATCAACATGGCTGAGAGTCTTAAATCAGAGCTGGAAAACATCTTTAAAGATGTTCAGCCTGATCTGGAGGATTCAGAGGAATTTAAAGAGCCTCTGGAAATTTCTCAGGAAGAGGAAAAACCTCCTAAACCCGAGCTCAAACCATTACCACCATCCCTGAAATATGCATTTTTGGGAGAAGGTGACACTTTTCTGGTGATCATAAGCTCTGCTTTAAATCCACAGGAAGAGGAAGCACTACTTCAAGTGCTAAGGACACACAAGACAGCTCTTGGGTGGTCCATAAGTGACCTTAAGGGCATAAGCCCAGCTAGATGCATGCACAAGATCCTATTGGAGGATGATGCTAAGCCAGTGGTTCAACCACAGAGGCGGCTAAATCCAGCCATGAAGGAAGTGGTGCAGAAAGAGGTCACCAAGTTACTGGAGGCTGGGATTATTTATCCTATTTCTAACAGCCCTTGGGTGAGCCCTGTCCATGTTGTCCCCAAAAAGAGAGGCATGACAGTGGTTCATAATGAAAAAAATGAACTGGTTCCTACAAGAACAGTTACAGGGTGGCGCATGTGTATTGACTATAGAAGGCTCAATACAGCCACCAGAAAGGATCATTTTCCTTTACCATTCATAGACCAGATGCTAGAAAGACTAGCAGGTCATGATTATTACTGTTTTTTGGATGGCTATTCAGGCTACAACCAAATTGCAGTAGATCCCTAGGATCAAGAGAAAACAGCATTCACATGTCCATCTGGAGTATTTGCCTACAGAAGGATGCCATTTGGGCTGTGTAATGCACTTACAACCTTTCAGAGATGCATGCTCTCTATTTTCTCTGATATGGTGAAAAAATTTCTAGAAGTCTTCATGGATGACTTCTCAGTATATGGAGACTCATTCAGCTCCTGTCTTGACCACCTGACACTGGTTCTGAAAAGATGCCAAGAGATTAACCTGGTTTTAAACTGGGAAAAATGTCACTTTATGGTGACTGAAGGGATTGTCCTTGGGCACAAGATTTCGAACAAGGGAATAGAGGTGGATCAAGCTAAGGTAGAGATAATTGAAAAATTACCACCACCTGTCAATGTTAAGGCAATCAGAAGCTTTCTGGGGCATGCAGGATTCTATAGGAGGTTTATAAAGGATTTTTCAAAAATTGCAAAACCTCTGAGCAACCAGCTAGCTGCTGACATGCCATTTGTGTTTGACACAGAGTGCCTGCATGCGTTTGAAACCCTGAAAGCTAACCTGGTCACAGCACCAGTTATTTCTGCACCAGACTGGACATTACCATTCGAATTAATGTGTGATGCCAGTGACCATGCCATTAGTGCAGTATTAGCGCAGAGGCATGACAAGCTTCTGCATGTCATTTATTATGCTAGCCGTGTTTTAAATGATGCCCAGAAAAATTACACAACCACGAAAAAAGAATTGCTTGCAGTGGTTTATGGCATTGACAAGTTTAGATCATACTTAGTAGGATCAAAAGTGATTGTGTACACTGACCATGCTGCTCTTAAATATCTACTTACAAAGCAGGATTCAAAACCCAGGCTCATAAGATGGGTGTTGCTTCTGCAAGAGTTTGATATAGAAATAAGAGACAGAAAAGGGACAGAAAACCAAGTGGCTGATCATCTGTCCCGGATAGAGCCAGTAGAAGGGGCGTCCTTTCCCTCTATTAAGATCTCTGAAACCTTTCCTGATGAGCATTTGTTCGCCATTCAGAAAATGCCATGGTTTGCAGACATTGCAAACTATAGAGCTGCAAGGTTTATACCCAAAGAGTACAGCAGGCAACAAAAGAAAAAATTAATTACTAATGCAAAGTACTACTTGTGGGATGAACCCTATCTCTTTAAGAGATGTGCAGAAAGAAGCACAAAAGATCTTATGGCATTGCCACGGGTCACAATATGGAGGCCATTTCGGAGGTGAGCGAACAGCCACCAAGGTCCACCAATGTGGCTTCTACTGGCCTACCCTCTATAGAGATTCCCGAGAGTTTGTACGTAACTGTGACAGTTGCCAGAGAGCTATTAATCTACCTCATGGTTATGCCATGCCTCAACAAGGAATCTTGGAGATTGAGTTGTTTGATGTATGGGGTATTGACTTCATGGGGCCTTTCCCACCATCATACTCAAACACTTATATTCTGGTTGCAGTCGACTATGTATCCAAATGGGTAGAGGCCATTGCCACACCCACTAATGATACTAAGACAGTGATGAAGTTCCTCCAGAAATATATCTTCAGCAGGTTTGGTGTCCCTAGAGCACTAATTAGTGATGGGGGCACTCACTTCTGCAATAAACATCTTTACTCTGCTATGGTCTGGTATGGAATTAGTCACAAGGTGGCAACTCCATATCATCCACAAACAAACGGACAAGCTGAAGTCTCTAATAGAAAACTAAAAAGAATCCTGGAACAGACTGTAAGTACCCGAGACAGGATTGGGCGAGAAGCTTGGATGATGCTCTGTGGGCTTACAGAACAGCATTCAAGACTCCTATAGAAACCTCTCCATAGCAGCTTGTGTATGGTAACGCCTGTCATCGGCCCATGGAACTGGAGCATAAGGCCTACTGGGTAACCAGATTCCTAAACTTTGATGCCAGATTAGCTGGAGAAAAAAGATTGCTCCAGCTAAATGAGCTAGAGGAATTCAGACTCACTGCTTTTGAAAATGCCAAGCTTTACAAAGAGAAAGCAAAAAGGTGGCATGACAGAAAGCTATCATCTAGAGTCTTTAAACCAGGACAGAAGGTTCTGCTGTTTAACTCTAGGCTCAGGCTATTCCCCGGGAAACTGAAATCCCGGTGGAGGGGACCATATGTGATTACAAGTGTGTCACCATATGGCTATGTGGAGCTTCAAGACATTGATTCTAATAAGAAGTTCATTGTTAATGGACAGAGAATCAAGCATTATCTTGAAGGCAATGTTGAGCAAGAGTGCTCAAGGCTGAGGCTAGATTAAAAGCTCAGCACGGTCCAGCTAAAGACAATAAAGAAGCGCTTGCTGGGAGGCAACCCAGCCATTAGCAAAACTTTTTCTTATTAAATTTTTTATTATACAGGTTCAATATAAATAATCTTCAAGGTAAAGAATCAATTGCATAAGTTCACAGGGTTGCAGAAGGATTCAGAATACAAAACAGCAAAAAGAAGCTCACTGGTGCGAAAAAGCCAGTAAGAGCTATTTTGGGCGTTAAACGCCCAAAAGGAGCATCTACTGGGCGTTTGACGCCAGTAGAGATAGCCATCTGGGCGTTAAACACCAGAAAGAAGCAGCTTCTGGGCGTTTAACGCCAGATTTACAGCATCCTGGGCGTTCAGAAAAATGCCTAGTGACAAAGGAATTTCTGGCGTTTAACGCCAGCTAGAAGCAACAGCTGGGCGTTAAACGCCCAGACCAAGCACCAACTGGGTGTTAAACACCCAAAACATGCAGCAATTGGGAGTTTAACGCCAGGATTGGGGGGAATAGGTAGTTTCGTTTTCACTTCAAAATTTTTCCATGTTTCATGTTTCAACTCATGATTTCTTGCATAAACATATTACAAATCCTAATTTTTCAAATCCTTTTTCAAAGATATCAAATGTATCTTAATTCTAAACATAAACCTCTTTTTAATCCTCTTCAACTTCTTTTCAAATCTTTTTCAAAACAAATCTATCTCTTTTCCTTCTCAAATTTTTTTTCAACTCATCAATATCTTTTTCAAATCTTCACAATATCTTTTTCAAAACAAAGCTATCTTTTTCAAATATCTTTCATATTATTCATATCTTTTAAATTTTAAAGTGCATCCTTTTCCTATCATACTTATCTTTTACAAATCATATCTTCTGTCATATCTTCTTCAAAATTTTCGAAACCCACCCCCCTTCCCTTTAAATCCTAGTTCGGCCTCCCCCCGACCTTCACAATTCGGACTTGGCTCTCCTCAAATCCCTCTTCTTTCCTTTCTTTTGCTTGAGGACAAGCAAACCTCTAAGTTTGGTGTATTTATCCGTGATCACTAAGCCAATACCTACTAAGATCATGGCTCCTAAGGGAAAACAAACCAACTCAAGAGGCAAGAAAGAGAATATTCCAAAACCACTTTGGAATCAAGGAAAGTTCTTAACCAAAGAACATTCAAACCATTACTACAAAATAATGGGTCTAAGGTCAGTGATTCCGGAAGTTAAATTCAATCTAAAAGAAGACGAATATCCGGAGATCTAAGAGAAAATTCGAAACAGGAACTGGGAAGTCCTAGTGAATCCTGAAACAAAAGTGGGAAGAAACATAGTTCAAGAATTCTACGCAAATCTGTGGCAGACGGACAGGCAGAGAATAACGGGAACCGCATTCTATGACTATAGAACTCTGGTCTGAGGGAAGATTGTTCACACCCACCCTGACAAAATAAGGGAGATCTTCAAGCTGTCTCAACTGCAAGATGACCCAGACTCCTTTAATAGGAGAATGATGAGACCAAACCTGAGCTTGGACAAAATCCTAGAGGACATATGCCTCCCTGGAGCCAAATGGACAACCAACACAAAGGGTGCCCCAAACCAACTCAAAAGAGGAGATCTCAAACCAGTCGCCAAAGGCTGGCTGGAATTTATTGGGCGCTCTATACTGCCCACTGGCAACCGCTCTGAGGTCACCATCAGAAGAGCAGTAATGATTCATTGCATTATGCTGGAAAAAGAAGTGGAAGTTCATCAGCTGATTGCTTGTGAGCTTTATAAAATTGCAAACAAGAACTCCAAAGATGCCAAATTGGCTTATCCAAGCTTGGTCTCTCTGTTATATAAAGATGCTTGGGTAAAAATAGGAGTGGATGAGTATATCTCAGTTGAGCAACCAATCACCAAAAAGTCTATGGAAGGACAACAAGTGCAGGACGACCCCATCAAGAGGAGACCACAGGAGTTCCTCCCGGAAATCCCTCAAATTGAATACTGAGAGCGCCTAGAAGCATCTGTCACCAAGTTGCAAGAAGCTGTGGATCAACTGAAAGAAGAATAGCAAAATCAAAATAGCATGCTCTACAAACTGCTTAGAGAACAAGAAGAGCAAGGGCGTGAACTGAAGGAATTGAAGCGCCAGAAGCTATCTCTTGAAGGGCCAAGCACTCCATAGACTAAAGAGGCATCCACATCCCAAATTCAAGGTTGTTGAGTTCTAATCTTAGCCTTAACTCTGTGATAATTATTCTTATTAGAAATTTATCTTAGAAGTCATATATGAGTGGTAGTAATTAGTATCTCTATTTTGATTTTATCTCCAATTAAGCTATAATTTATTTTTCTCATCATCATCAAACATGAATAAAATAGCAAATTTTTAGAATAAGGAGGCAATTTTTTTCGAGTTTTTTTTATAAGAAAAATTCTAATTATTTATATGTGGTGGCAATGCTTTTTGTCTTCTGAATGACTGCCTGAACAGTGCATGTTTTTTATATTGAATTTTATGAATGTTAAAATTGTTGGCTCCTGAAAGAATGATGAACAAGAGAAATATTATTGATAATCTGAAAAATCATAAAATTGATTCTTGAAGCAAGAAAAAGCAGTGAATACAAAAGCTTTCAAAAAAAAAGAGAGAGAAAAAGCAAGCAGAAAAAGCCAATAGCCCTTAAAACCAAAAGGCAAGGGTAATAAAAAAGGATCCAAGGCTTTGGGCATCAGTGGATAGGAGGGCCTAAAGGAATAAAATCCTGGCCTAAGCGGCTGAACCAAGCTGTCCCTAACCATGTGCTTGTGGCATGCAGGTCCAAGTGAAAAGCTTGAGACTGAGTGGTTAAAGTCGTGATCCAAAGCAAAAGAGTGTGCTTAAGAACTCTGGACACCTCTAATTGGGGACTTTAGCAAAGCTAAGTCACAATCTGAAAAGGTTCACCCAATTATGTGTCTGTGGCATTAATGTATCCGGTGGTAATACTGGAAAACAAAGTGCTTAGGGCCACGGCCAATAATGATCCTTTTTTCAAGACTTACAATTCGAGATAGAAGAATCACCCAAATTTTGGATAGAAAAATCAACCACAGAGGCACTAGAATTTCAATAACAATCAGGGCCATCAGAATAATTTCAATTAGAGTAATTTCAACAACAACAATCCACCATCCAATTCTTAGAAATCTTCTAACTTGGAAGGTTCAGTTGCTAAAAGCTCTCCTAGAATACTATTAGTTTCATGCAGAAAACCAAAGCTTCAATTAGGAAATTGGAGGTTCAGATGGGTCAACTAGTCACAAAAATTGCTAAAATTGATAAGAGGTCCACCAATACATTTTCTAGTAACACAATTCCAAATCTAAGAGAGGAGTGCAAGGCTATCACCTTGATAAGTGGACAAGTGACAAGTACGGAAGCACAAGTTACTGAGGTGCTGGTTGGAAAAGAAGCTCTGGAGAAGGCACAAGCCAAGGAGAAACATGCCCCCACAAAGGCACCCGGATAACCCCTTTTTGGTTGAAATTGAGCTACATAAAGTGAAGTCTCCAGTGCCTGAATATAAGCCTAAAATGCCATATCCTCAGAGACTTCAAATGGAGACCAAGGACAAGAAGATTTCAAAGTTCTTGGAAGTCTTTAGAAAGTTGCAAATCAATATTCCTTTTGCTGAGGTTTTGGAGTAAATGCCTCTCTATATTAAATTCATGAAGGAGTTGCTTTCCAAGAAGAGGACTTTAAAGGGAGATGAGACAGTGGTCCTGACCAAGGAATGCGGTGTCATAATTTAGAGTAACTTGCCAAGGAAAATGCCAAATCCAAGGAGCTTTCAAATTCCATGTACCATTGGGAGCACAACCTTTGAGAAAGCCTTATGTGATTTAGGTGCAAGCATCAATTTAATATCCCTGTCTATGATGAAGCAACTGCAAATCAAAGAAGAGCAACAAAACAAGGATAGCACTACAAACGGTAGATAAATCTTTGAAGCATGAACATGGAATAGTGGAGAATATCCAGGTCAAAGTGGGAAAGTTCTTCCTCCCAACAAATTTTCTAATTCTTGACATGCGGGAGGATGAAAATGCCTCTATAATCCTAGGAAGATCATTCCTAGCCACTGGGAGAGCTCTAATTGATGTGGAAAAGGTGAATTGATGCTGAGGGTGCATAAGGAGCATTTGATCTTCAAAGTTTTTAAACACATACATCTCTCAGGTGAAGAAGGAAATTGCATGAAGACTGATTCACTAATCCAAGTCTCCAAGAACCCCCTGATGATGTAAAATGAAGTTTGCAGCTCAAGCCTACTTTGGTGGGAATTAATATAATTTTCCCTGACATCAAACCTAAGTTTAGTGTTGGGTTTGCGTTATCCACCAAGGAGGAAGTTCCCAAGAAAAAAGTGTTCAGGGGATGGAGAAACAAAAAGATCCTGACTGTAGTGTTGACTCGTAATCCAGTATTGCCTTATATAGTAAACAGAATCCTTTCTCTTGAGCATATTGAGCTACTTGGATTTGGATCCTCTAAATTATAAGTTTCACTTTAGAGAGTAAAGTTTAATCTCTCACCCTTGAATGGTTTCTCTCTCATGTTTTCTCTTGGTCCCACCTATGAAATAAATGGTAAGAGATCAAACTTTACTCTCTAAAGTAAAATTCAAAATTTAGAGAATCTAAATCCGAGCTACTTCATGGGGACACAGGGAGAAAATTCACAATGAGAGGGGAGGAGTTGAAGCACTATAATCAACCTCCACCTTATCAAGAAATCAATCGTCAAGCTGGTGACATTAAAGAAGCGCTTGTTGAAAGGCAACCCAATCATCTGTATCCTTCAATTTTATATTTATTTTGATTTTATTTGATTTATAGTTCTCTATAGTTTTCCTTCTTTTCACATGTATTTTGGTCATGCAAAGTTTTTAAAATAGGAACAGGTGCAATCAGATGGGAATTAAGCACACTCTGGAGGAGAATTGCATTCAGGTGCCCCAATGCTAAATGCCAGAACCTAACATTTGGCGCTAGGAGGAACGAAATCCAAGAATTGGCTTACTATGGTGAGAGGGAGGACTATATCTTTTAATACGAGGAGTGTGAGGGATGCCCTTCATATAACACAGACTGGGGATGACCCTCATTCCTATACTGAGAAGGTCAACAACGACTGGAGGCCGGACCAGATACTTGTAGATATATACCTCCTGGGAGCTCAATGGAGGCTTAATTCTAAGGGGAAGCCATATTAGTTGGGGCGACACGATCTGAGGCCGGTAGCTCGGGGGTGGTTGGAGTTTATTCATCATCCTGATGAGTAACTGTTCTAAGGTTAATATAGACCGAGCAGCAATGATCCACTGTATTATGCTCAGAAATGAGGTGGAGGCAGAGCGAGTTATTCCACATGAGATATACAGCATTGCTTCTATTTCCTCCACCCATGCCAAGCTGGCATTCCTGCATCTCATCTATCACCTTTGTGATGCCTCTAGAGTGGGCATAGAGCATGACACCCTCATTCCTATAGAGAGACCGATCTCCAAGAAGACCATGGAGTATGATCGGGAGTATGCACAAGCCCTGAGAGAGGAGCTAGTTCTCCCACCTCAGTAGGAGTAGCCTATGATGCCCTAGGGACACTATTCTCTTCTTCAGAAGGTTCTGGCAGAGCAGCAAAGTCAGTGCCAGGAACTCTCACAGATGAGACTTGACTTTGGGCGACTGAGAGGATTCTCGGGAGCTCAGCCAGATGGAGGGGACAACCACCATGATGACTGAGGTGGTTGAGTTTCTTTTATGCTCTTTCCCTTTTTCTGTTCTTATTTGTCATTTTTTATTTTTTGTTGCTTATTTTCTGTCCTTTGCATGACTTTTAACATTTTTTGTTCTTCGAGCTTTATTTAGTTGATTTAGTGTTCTATTTCTATTTTGAAAAAGATGTCTCATGTACCACTCCCTAAGCTTGAATTCAAAAAAAAAAAAGAAAAAAGTGATGTAATGCATGAGAACTTGAGTTTATATTCTGATTTGTTTTATTTATTTAGATGTAGTGGTGTTTATCTATGACTTTGAATGCATGAAAAGAACAATGCATATTTGATCTTGGAGTAAAGGATGTTAATTCATACGGTACATGAATTTAGAGAAGTATTTTGAATTCTCTTAATTGAACAAGAAATTAACCCTTGAAGCAAAAAAGAAACAGCAAAAAAAGAAAATAAAATGCAAGGGCCAAGACTCTGAACATTAATGGATAGGAAGATTAAGAATGATTAAAAGCTCAAAAGAGTTGTTTTCCTAGCCATATTCTTGTGGTGTGAATGTCTCAAGAAATTCCTGAGACAGAGCACTGAGAGTCAAAGCCAAGTGCAAATAAAGAGTATGCCAAAGGCTTTGAGCACCACTGATTGAAGAAATTCAATAGAAAAATCAAAACTCAAGGAGTTCCCTGGTTAAGTGCTTGTGGTGTTTCTGTGTCAAGTAAATCTTGAGACAAAACATTTAGAATCACGGCTAGGCTCTAGGTGCAAAGCACCAAAGAAAAGAAAAGAAAATGTTTTGTTCAAGAATTAATCAGAAGTAAAAGAGAGAGAATTCATAATATTACTCGGATTCTAATTCTGAAGGACATTCACATTCCTAAGCTTCAAAGGATAGTGAGGTGCCAAAACAATTCAGGATCACAATGTCATTCACCCCACTCAAAGAATAGACAGGAGCTTAATTGAAAACTCAATTCTTAGGCAAACCCACATCTCAGGTTCATATTATTTTCAGTTGCTTGAGGACAAGTAACAATTCAAGTTTGGTGTTGTGATGCATGAACATATTTTCTTTATTTTCTTAATAATTTAGATATAAATTTATGGAGCTTTTATAAGATTTTGGTGTTTTAGATTGTTTAGATGCTACTTTGATTTTTGCTATTGTTTTGATGGTTTCAGGTAAAGTTCGGGCGAGTTGACAGAGTTCTTGCAGAAGAAGAAAAAAAAGATAATTTTGATTCTATCACTTGGCGCCAAACGCCACGACCCGATGTTTAGCCCCAGGAGCTTCATAATTGTGCCCAGAATGTGCGCTAGTAGCGCTAAATGTCGCTACTTGGCGTTTAGTGCCAGCAGGCCAGTAAGTCCAGAAATCATCTCTGTTCAGCGCCGTTAAATGCCGAGCCTGGCGTTTAGCGCCAGTAGCACGTCTTCAAGTTACATGAAAGGCTTCATTTTGCTCTAGTTTTTAATTTTTTAATTAAAATATAACAAAATATTTTAGGTTTTGTATTTTTATTTTATTTTTATTTTCAAAGCAATTAGGATTAAATATAAATGGGAAAAAGATTCAACCTTTCGGGCTATCTTCTCTTCTTCTTCCTCATTCCGCACTTTCATACTTTTTACAACCCTAGGATTTTCTCTGAGGCATGAGCAACTAAACCTCCTCTGTTAAAGTTAGGAAATCTATTATTTTAATGGATTAATATTATTACTTTTTCTAATTGAATTCTTGTTGAATCTTGGAAAAGTTGAATCACTTGAATAACAACTTGAAATTAATTCCTCACAACTCTCTGATTATCTGGACTTAACGTGATATGTGACATATAATCATCTTATCTTTGGGTACTTAGGGTTTGTGTGGCTCATAAACTAGAACTGGACTTAATCCTCTAATTTAAATTAAGTGACCGAGAAATTGGCAGTTAATTGGGTTAGAGAAGATTAAATTACTAAGGAATTAGGGTTTAATCAATTAAAGTTTGCCATGAATTGAATCTCTGTATGATTAAAGTGTGTGATAAGAACCATTAATCTGGCAGTTTAACATCTCCAAAGCCTTAATTGTTTCTCATGCTACTTTCACCAACCATTCATTGCTTGCTTTCTTAATTCTCTGATTCATTGCTTTATGATAATTGGAACCCAAAAAACTCAATTTGGTTTGTCTGACTAGCTTAATTATTCAATTATTGTTTCACAATCCATTAATCCTCGTGGGATCGACACTCACTCACCTGAGTTATTACTTGGTACGACCCGGTACACTTACCAGTTAGTTTGTGATATTCAAAATCCGCACCAGCTATAATACAATTTTACCTTTGGAAATTAATATTAACACCATAAGAGTAATGAGACAAGATGAGTTGCCAGTCAAAAATTATTAGAATGCAATGTTTGATGAATAGAATAACTTAGACAATGAATGCATTTCAGCACTCGATAATCTTATTCGCCAAAAAGATAGTATAGCTTGTATCTATAATCAATGAGTTAAGGAAAAAGGTTTTGATAATGGCGAGTTAGTTTTAAAAGTTATTTTGCCAATCGATAAAAAATCTAGAGTTTATGAAAAGTGGTCCCCTAATTGGGAGGGGCCTTTTCAAGTAATCAATTTGTGTTCAGGAAACGCATATCGAGTTAAACATATCGATACTAGAATCAAGATAAAATTGATAAATGAAAACTATTTGAAATGTTATCGATGTCACAAAGATAATTAAAACCAAAATTAAAACCAAGTGCAAATTTAAAGTAATATATTTAAAAGAAACTTCAGTTACAAAAGAAACTTGGCATCCCAGCCTTCAATCTTCATAAAGTTGCAAGCGTTGATCAAGTTGTTCTTTTATTTTGGTGCGATCCTATGCAAGAGATTAAAGTTCTTGAAGACACTTGTTTATTGCAGTTTGATGTTAAAGAGATCAACTATCCAGATTATCTTTTTCTTTTGATAAAGAAAGGACTTCTTTGTCAAGAAAATGTTTTATACTTTGAAGTTTTCAAGTGACTTTCGGAGAAGGGCTTTGTTTTATCTGATTTCAGCAAGTTCTCTTTCAAGCTCTTATTCCCTAGTAGTTAGCTAATTCATTTCGACAGAAGCATCAGTCAGATGAGCTTCATAATCTAACACCTTCTTTTTCTTGTTAACCAAGAAAACTTCAACTTTGACACTTTGATCTTTAGCTTCTTTTATTTCTTTTCGATGAAGCTCGAGCTTGTTCTAACAAGAGAAGATTTTTTTGGTATGATTAGGACACGAGTGGTTTAACATGGTCAAATGGATTATGCAGAGAAATGTTAGAGCTCAAAATCTAGTTGAGCGCAGCATCCCGACCATCTTGTGAAAACCATGCTTCAACAATGTTGACAAGTAGAAGTTTTAGCTTTTGAAGAAGTTCGAAAAGATCAGAATCAATGGAATTTTTGTTATAATTTGATCATGTGTGCCTTCAAGAGGATTAGCAATTTGCAGACTTCGATCCAAATAAACTGACTTGTTTTCATAACTTGATAGCTTAGTTTCTTTGCCTTTGGAGATTTTTGAGATAACTCCAAGAAGCTCACTCACAATATCATCTCCTTGACTAAGATCGGTGATCTCTTCCCTTTGGCCATCTAAAACATCATCGCCCTGGTTTAGATGATGGCATCTTTCCTTCAATGATGAACTTCTGTGCACCCAGTTTAAAGCAAATGAAAAATTGGGTCTTGTGTAAAGGGTGTGAGTTTGTCTTTGTTAGAAAAAGTATCCACAATAATATCAGGTGTAGTTGATAGAGCTTCAATGATAACTCTAGTTTGCAACAAATTAGTTTCAGCATGTGTTGTTTCTTTGGCTCAACATTGATTGGTGGTGTTAAGTTGGTACTAGAAGATGTGAAAGACAAATTGTGAATGGTGGGGCTGGTACTAGCTTTCTTTGGAGGAGAAGTCACTTCCTACATATGAGTTTTTCAATAAAGAATTTTGTATTATATTTTTTATATATAAAAGATAAGAAGATGCAAATACCTTGGTAGCCTCATAATGCACTAAGTTGTAAGAACTAGAAGAAATATCTTCAGGATCAGCATTGATACCTTCAATGTTTGGTGGAGAATTTCTGGTACTTGGGTTTTCCGAAGGAAATTCAACAGACTTGATGGTGTGTTGTTTAGCCTAAAAAAAGAAAACTCTTCAGATAACTAATATTTGAAATGTAAGTATAGAAATAAATTTATAATATTGTTTGTTTCGATACCTCTGCCAAACTCGATGCTGCAGAAGAGGCTTTTGAGGCTTTTGAGGATTCTGCCTTCTTCTTCGAAGTAGCAATAAGCAGGCTTTTCACCCATAGTTGGGCAAACTTTCAACACACACTCGAGAATTTCTTCAAGGCTGCAATTGTATTGAGAATAATATTTTTCTCACCAAACGAGGAAGGATTTGACCACATATCGACTCAGAACAAAATCGATCACTTTATATTCATATCAATGACCTTTATTATGTTTTAGTTCTCGAGTTATAAGTGACATTGAGGTGTAGACTTTGACCTAATTGACTTGATAATCTTGAATCAAATGGGGTTGGCAAGTCTTGGGAAAATCCCATTTGTCGAGCCATAAGATGTGGAGCATGTAAAGTGACTCGATATTGGTCTTTTTATATATAAGGATACCAGTAGGAAAAACTTGAATGGCAATGTAACTACCCTAGTGTTTGTCAATTACACATTGCACTTTCTCATTATTCTCTTTGGAAATTCTTGGTTCTCAAAACCAAGTTGGACCACATTTGCAGTCGACAAAAGGTACAAAATTAAGCTCCTCATTCTAAAAAGTTTTTACATGGTAAAATTTGGTGAAATTTGCCCAAAAAGGTCTCCGATTTTAGGTCCAGGGAAAAATAGTTTTAAGGATGCAAGGCGGATGCCTTAGATAGGGTTTTTAGCTGAAATTAGAACACCGTAAACTTCTATGAACTTCTCAAAGACTGCATTTAGCCATAATTGGAGAAGCCAGAGCGGTCTACCTGCATAAATAGGGGAGTTCGATTTTCAAGGCTTGTTACCATTTGGCCAAGCTTATCATAAAAATTACCAAGAAGGAGTTTGGAGAGATATAAAGGTGATTTCCTTTCATGAATCAGGGCAGCAAGAGGTTAATAAAGCCTTTGCGTAGTGACACTTCGAGAACAGAAAACCATAGCATTTAACCAAAAACATAAAAAGGCTACATGCTCATCATCAAAAATGAGATCTTTACCTTGACTCATGTTATTTTTTATGAATTTCCCATAAGAAGAACTCTCCTAATTGATTTTATATTTCTTTTCTGGTTCCATGTTCGAGGTAATATCGACCCCACACATCGAAAAGAGTTACATCGACCATCCCACATGGCAAGTGGAAGTTGTCAGTCGATCGACTCCAAAATTACAAGGTAGCTCCAATCATCCAATGGTGAGTGGTACGTTAGTATTGGGATAATCAAAGCAAGTCATATATACCATGCCAGATCCAAAAGTCTTTCTTTTCTGGTTCAATCCTTTTGAACCAGGCTATATAGTTCACACTCTTCGAAAAAGTCTTAGGGTTATTCCGAAATGATTTTATATGGTCATCAAAGGGAGCCATGTACATGTCCTTCTTTATTAATAGCTCTTGACTAGGGAGAGAAGGGAAAATAGGGAGGACTCGGTCGATTTCTGAGGGAGGAAACAAAGGGCTTAGAAAATAGTGCATTTGATCACAACAGCAAAAGAAAAAAGGATTTTTTTCAACATTGGCAGCATCCATATGATCTTCAATAATAACATCATGATCGTGAGCTATAATCCGAAGGTTCATACATGGGGTTTCCTCTATGGTCTCTTTTCCTTTTGCGGAAGGAGAGGGTTTGCTGCTAGTGGCCATGGTGATTCTGGAAAATGAACAGTGTTGAGATGAGTAAAATAAGAATACTCCTTTATAAAACAGATATATCAGAATTAATGATTCCAAATATATATTGCTAGTATATGAAACATACCTTGAAAAGAGAAGTAGATGGAGATGAGCTTTATGAACAGTGAAAGGTCTATGAAGAAGTTGCGCTTTGCTTTTAGATGTAAAACTTGAAAGATGAAATAATTCTGCACTTGTAAGAAGAAGATGAATTTAAGTCTCAAAATAGTAAAGGAATGTGAAGATGTTTCTTGCCTTCAGGTGCAGAATTTGGAAGGTGAAATAATCTTTTGTGATGAAGAAGTTTCTGGAAAAGATTCTAAAAAGTTGATAAAGTGGTATTTATAAGCGAAATTGAAGAAATTTTTTAGTTGAGGAGAGTTGAAACACCCAAAATTAATAGAGAAGTGTGCATGATGGGATGCGCATTTAATGAAAATGACAAAGTGGAACAGTTTCCAAAATTTGGTGTCAGTTGGAGATTCCAAACGTTTTGGGTTTAAATTTTGTTTTCATAAATATTTTAAATAAAAGAGAAAAGAATTTTTATTTAATCGACACATTCTTTGTTTCAAGAAAACAATCGTCAATTCAAGGGGACAATTTGTTGGCTAAACACTAATTTAAATTCGATGATGAATAAATCGAAGATATTTGTTTGGATTATGTCAAGAAGGTGCTCAAGGTGATCGAAGAGAAATCATCAATGGACAAGCTAGGTTGATCGAAGATACATATCGAAAATGAGGATCTGTGATTGAAGCAACGGGGAGACCAGTAATCGAGGCAGTTGAAGACGGTTATCACACTATTGTTATGGCGGAAACAGTTATGTTTGGTTCCTTTGTATGTGGAGCACGTGAAGGAATTTTGATTGGTTGAAAATGGATATAAATAGACATAGTTTGGAAGGAATAAAGGTGGGAATTCGTTCCATGTCTTTTACATTTCTTTTAAACTTCTTGTAATCTTCTCTTTTCCCCAAATTTACTTCTTAGCAAAATTTGTTTCTGCTTTCTTTTAAGATTTCAGTATTTGTATTTGAATTCAAAGTCTTTTGACCTTGTCGAAGGTAGTTTATTGTTTTCTTTAAATTCGAAGTTATTTTCTTCATTTCAGCAATTTCATTTTTTTAAAGTCATTTTCTTTTACATTTCAAATTTTTCCTTTGTCATTCTGATCAAGTGATAGAATCTTTAGTACACATTCAAAAACTGATACTCATAAGAGGAGTAAGTTTCACTCCTAAATCATTAGATATCGAATTAATCCAAATTTGTTAAAAATTGACATAACACCCTTAAATTGAGCTAATCCAAAAATTTTTAAAACTACACCAGTAATGAAATTTGATGAGTTTGGAAAACTCTAATTTAATTTTGATGATGAACAAACATTATTGAAATAATTAATTACAAAATTATTAATTTGATTTTCATTTAACATATGTTAATTAATAATTTTGTAATGCAGATTTTGATTGGGCCAAAAATAAAATTCTGATGCAAGCCCAATTATATTCAGCTTTGGTTTAATATGGCTGAATTGTTTATTGTGCTAATTGGGCCAGATTGAGTTATTATTATTACTACAAGCCCAAATGAATGCTTTCCTATTTGCTCAATGCTTGATCCAAAAATTCATCAGAAAAGCAAATGTTATTAATTGGGCCAGAATTAAATGTTGTTGCAACTAAGCTCAATTTTATATATGATGAGAGTTCCTCATGCATGATCCGAAACCAATAGAAAAAGAAAGCAAAATTGCTTCCAACGGATCCAAGAATTCAAACATGTGATGGATTCCAAAATTCATTCAATTGTCATTTATTGCATGGGAACTATGAGAGAGAATTTGACAAGGTGACATGATGGGGATTAGCATTGCTACACGCTACTCCACCTAAGGGAAGTAAAAGCAATTCACTTTAATTAATTTACTCAGATACACTTGATTGCTTTTCTTCATACTTTCTTCTCTCTCATTTCTTTCTCTGCTTCGGTTATTGTCCAAGAAACCATGAAAGCAAAATGGAGCTACCGAAGTGATGGAAGAACAATCTACAAGACCATCACAATGATGGCAAGAAAACATACCAAAATAAAAGTATGTTGTGGCTGAGATTTTCACCATATATGGTTAGATTTGGTGAGGTAGTCTCGAGCTCTTCATGCTCAAAAAAGAAGAAGAAGATTCGGCCAGCAAGGAGGAGATTCTTGGAGGCGTGACTTGTCTTTGATTCTGCTCAACCACCACAGGAAGTAGCTAGAGTGGCGAAGTGATGGTAGAGGCAGAGATTGAAGCAGATGAAGTCATTATCATCATGAAGCATCAAGGGCCAGAAATCCATCTTGGAGAGCAAGCCAAGGATGGAGCGCTCGGATTGATGAAGAGTGATGACCAAGGAAGAACTAGAGGTATTTGCATGTTGGGTTTTGCATGAGTTACCTCTTCTCTCTCTGTGGCCGAACCGGTTATGTGTGAAAGAAAAGAAGTTATGCTTGGGCTTTTGGCTTCAAGTGTGGAGGCTTCTCTCTTCTATAAAAAGGGAGAATAGCCACTGTTTGGAGCAAGGAGTTAGAAGTAAGCAATGAGAGTGCAAGGCACAGGATTCTCATAGCTACCTAAGCTTACAGATTTTCTTCTCCTTCAATGTATTCTGTTTTGTATTTTTCTGTTTAGTTTTGTCATGTCTTGAGTCTCATGGAAAAAGGCAAACAGTGAGGTTTGTATGAAAAAGCCATAGAGTGGAAAAAGGCAGAGAGTGCAAAATTAAAAGAAAAATCCATAGATGTCTTAGAGTTCCTTTGTTCATCTATGTTGTGTTTCATGATTCTGTGGGAATCCCCTTGTAAGTTGGGTTAGCACTTTACAGTTTGTAATCTAGAAGATTATAGTGAAATTCTATCATGGTTGTGATGGAGACTGGATGTAGGCTACACTGCACTTAGCAGCCGAACCAGGATATATCTGGGTGTAATTTTCTCTCTTCTCTACTCTATTTCTGTTTCTACTGCATAGAGGCTAAAACTGAAAATTATCTCATGCCAAGTGACGAGACAAAAAGAAAAGTCTTATGCCAACTGATGAGATAAAAATAAAAGTCTCATGGCTTGGGACGAGACAAAAATCCAGAAGTCGCCTAGAAGTTATTTCAAAGGCCAGCAAGTACTACTAAGCAAAAAGGGGGCTAAGATTCAACCCCCCCTTCTCTTAGCCACTGAAACCATCAATTGGTATCAGAGCTTGGTCTCAAAGAGATCAAGCTTTGCATCTTGGAAAAAAGATCCAGATGGCAGAAAGTAGTGGCTCTAATCTGGTGTCCTACAACCTTACAGAAGGGCAGTCAAGCAACAGACCGCCTCTTTTCAATGGGAAAAACTATACCTATTGGAAAGAGAGAATGAAAATCTTTGTGCAAGCAGTAGACTACAGACTCTGGAAGATCATTCTGGATGGTCCTCAATTTCCAACTACCACCGGTGCTGAAGGAGTAGTCTCTCTTAAGCCAGAAGCAAGGTGGACTGAGGAAGATAGGAAGAAGGTGGAGCTAAATGCCAAGGCTGTAAACCTACTCAATTGTGCTATCAGTTTCGAGGAATACCGGCGGGTATCACGATGCACAACGGCAAAAGGAAATCTGGGACAAATTACAAATCACTTATGAATGAACCTCCATAGTAAAGAAGACTCGGACAGATATGTTGAACAGAGAATATGAAATGTTTGCAATGAAGGAAGGAGAATCTATTGATGAGCTGTTTGAACGTTTCAACATCATCATTGTTGGCTTAGATGCTCTGGGAATTACATATCCTGATTCTGTGCTTGTGAGGAGAGTGCTGAGATGCCTCACAAAAGAGTGGGAAACAAAAGCTTTAATTATCTCTGAGAGCAGTAGCTTAGACTCCATGACTTGTGATGATTTGAGAGGAAATCTTCTTGCTTTTGAAAACACCTATTTGAAAAAAGATTCAAAAAAGAAAGGAATTGCTTTTTTTTCTATGACTAACCCTCTGGATGAGGAATCCAGTGATAACTCCTCTGAACATGAATTTGTGTTATTTGCCAAAAAATTCAGGAAAATGATGAAGCTCAAAGGCAAAGGCAGCAGCTCAAGGAAAATGAAGAAAGACCTCAGCAAAGTAACCTGTTATAACTGCAAGGACTTGGGGCATTTCAAATCTGATTGTCCCAAGTTGAAGAAAGAGGAGAAGCCAAAAAGAGAAAAGAAGAAGGGACTGATGGCTTCATGGGAAGATTTGGAAAATGACTCGGATGATGATGATGAGGAATCCGAGACCAAGTCACAACCTTGTCTCATGGCAGATCACATAGATCAGGTGTGCCTAGCATCCAAACGGAAGGAGAATATGTGGTATATGGATAGCGGATGTTCTAGGCATATGACCAAAAAGACAACCTTCTTCATAAAGCTTGATGAATATGATGGAGGACTTGTCACTTTTGGTGATGATGCGAAAGGAAAAATAGTGGCTGTTGAGAAAGTTGGTAAAAATTTTTCTTCTTATATAAATGATGTTCTTCTTGTGAATGGCTTGAAGCATAATTTACTTAGTGTTAGTCAACTGTGTGATTTAGCCTTTGAGGTTATTTTTAGGAAATTTGTTTGTTTAGTTGTTTGTGAGAAAACTTGGGATATTTTATTTGAAGCTAAAAGATGCAATAATATGTATGGATTGACTCTTGAGGACCTAAAAGAACAAAATGTAACATGCTTTACATCCCTTGAATCTGAAAAATGGCTATGGCATAGAAAGTTGGGTCATGCAAGCATGCACCAAATTTCTAAGCTAGTTAAGAAAAATCTGGTTAGAGGAATTTCAAACATCAAATTTGATAAGGATCTTACTTGTGATGCTTGCCAATTGGGCAAACAAGTAAAATCCACTTTTAAACCTAAAGATGGAATCTCAACCAAAAGGCCATTAGAGATGTTACATATTGATCTTTTTGGACCAACAAGAACACAAAGTTTAGGAGGAAAATAATATGATCTTGTGGTGGTAAATGATTACTCTAGATTTGGTTGGGTACTTTTCCTTGCTCATAAAAATGATGCCTTTTATGCATTTTCAACTCTTTGCAAGAAAATTCAAAATGAAAAGGATTTAAAAATTGCTCATTTGAGAAGTGATCACGGAAAAGAATTTGAAAATTAAGATTTTGAAAAATTCTGTGATGACTTAGGAATTTCTCATAACTTTTCATGCCGTAGAACACCTCAACAAAATGGGGTAGTTGAGAGAAGGAATAGAAGCCTTCAAGAGATGACTAGGGCCATGCTTTGTGAGAATGAGATTCCTAAATTTTTATGGGCTGAAGCTGTGAATACAGCTTGCTACATTTTGAATAGGACAATCATTAGAAAAAGGTTGAAGAAAACCCCTTATGAGCTATGGAAAGGAACCCCTCCAAATCTTAAGTACTTTCATATTTTTGGATGCAAATGCTTTGTGCTTAACAATAAAGAAAACCTTGGAAAGTTTGATCCAAAATCCTATGAAGGAATGTTTGTTGGATATTCCACCACAAGCAAGGCCTATAGAATTTATCTCAAAGAGCATAGAACCATAGAGGAATCCATACACGTTATTTTTTGTGATTCTAACTTAATTCTCAGTGCTGTGATAGATAATGATTCAGATGGAGATAAGGCTGGAACAAGTAAAGAAAATCCCGAATCTGTTCAACATGAGGAATCTGTCAGCCCATTTTTGTCTCGTCGGATTGGAGGAGACATTTCCATTTTGTCTCCTGAGCAGGCACGAGAAACTGAAATAGTGAGACAATCAGAAGTTTATCAAAGCTCAACACCTGTCCGAAAGCCTAGAGAATAGAAGTCTATGAGGGGTTATCCTCATGACTTTATCATTGGTGATCCCTCTCAAGGCGTATCAACAAGATCCACCACCAAAAGACAATCCGAACCAAGCAATTTTGCCTTCTTGTCACAAATGGAGCCCAACAATGTCAAACAAGCTCTTGAATATCCATCTTGGGTCAAGGCCATGCAAGAGGAGCTTGCTCAATTTGACAAGAATGAGGTTTGGACACTAGTACCTCATCCGGATGGTAAGAAGGTAACGGGTACTAAGTGGGTATTTAAAAATAAACTTGGTGAGGATGGACAAGTTGTTCGTAACAAGGCTAGATTAGTGGTCCAAGGTTACGATCAAGAAGAGGGTATAGATTTTGATGAGTCTTTTGCTCCGGTAGCTAGAATGGAAGCAATTAGGTTGCTTCTTGCCTATGCTGCCCATAAAGGTTTCAAAATGTTTCAAATGGATGTTAAATATGCTTTCCTTAATGGTTTTATTGATAGAGAAGTGTATATGGCACAACCTCCCGGTTTTGAAGATAAAGAATTTCCAAATCATATTTTTAAACTATCTAAGGCTCTTTATGGTCTTAGACAAGCTCCAAGAGCTTGGTATGAAAGGCTTAGTGCCTTCTTATTGGAAAATCATTTTCAAAGGGGTACCACCGACACTACTTTATTTATTAAAGCATATAATGATGATATACTCCTTGTTCAAGTTTATGTTGATGATATTGTATTTGGATCAGCCAATGTATCCTTGTGTGAAGAGTTTGGAAAACTCATGACTAGTGAGTTTGAGATGAGTTTAATGGGAGAGCTTACTTTCTTTCTTGGCCTCCAAATTAAACAAACTCCTAGTGGTACCTTTATTCACCAAGGAAAATATGCAAAAAAACTTATCAAAAAGTTTGGCCTAGAAAATTCCAAATCAATGGGTACGCCAATGCATCTTAACACAAAACTTGAAAAGGATTATGATGGCCAAGATGTGGATGAAACAAGGTTTAGAGGAATGATAGGTTCACTCATGTACCTTACCTCCTCTAGACCGGATATTGTTCAAAGTGTGGGTGTATGCTCAAGATTTCAATCTCACCCAAAAGAATTCCATCTTACGGCTGTTAAACACATCATTAGATACATTAAGGGAACTTGTGATTATGGCTTGTGGTATCCTAAATCTGATGAATTTTGTGCAGTAGGGTTTTGTGATGCAGATTATGCGGGAGATAGAGTGGATAGACGGAGCACATCGGGTATGTGTTGCTTCCTTGGAAGCTCACTCAACATGTGGTCAAGCAAGAAGCAAGCTACAGTGGCTTTATCCATAGCTGAAGCTGAATACATTTCCATATCTGCATGTTGCTCTCAATTAATTTGGTTAAAAACACAGTTGGAAGATTACAAATTGAAAATCAATAGTATTCCCTTATTTTGTGATAACATGAGTGCTATAAACATTTCAAAAAATCCTGTTCTACACTCAAGAACCAAGCACATTGAGATAAAATATCATTTTATTAGAGAGCATGTGCAAAAGGGTACTATTGATATTCAATTTGTAAAATCTGAAAACCAAATTGCTGATATTTTTACAAAACCCCTCTGTGAAGATAGATTCTGTACCTTGAGAAAATGTTTGGGAATGTTTGATTTAAGTTCTATTGATAACTTGTGAATATTTGATTCTGTTCAGTTTTGTCTCATAGGTTTGGACGAGATAAAAATGAGGACATGATGGAAGAGCAATAATTAAGGGGGAGGCAATGCAGAATTCAATTTTTATGGGCCCCACCTAATAGTTTTTTACCCCACCATGACAGTTTAGTTAGTTCCTCATTTTTTGAAAAATAAAAACACAATTCCTTAGTTGTCTTATCAAATCTTGTTGGAAAAAGCATGTTGTCAAATCAAATCTTTCCTTCCAACTAATCCCTTAATTCAAGGAAACTCCTTTTCAGTTTTTTGAAACCCCGTTGGTTAATAACCGCACCATTAATGGTTAATAACTCCCTCCATTATCTCTCTCCACTCCACATTTATTGCACCACTAACCTCCCTCCTCCCTCACTCCGTTTCGGCCTTCCTCACCCTTTCATATTCAACTTCTCTTCTCTCCTAACCATGAAAAAGAAAACTGCACCCAGGAAAAGTGAAAGGCTCTTATTCTCTCAAAAACATTCCACTCCACAATCACACACTCACATTCACATTCACTTTACATCATCATCATCACCCTCACCTCCCTCAAAACAAACAGACACAATGAGAAGAAAGGTCATTGCCACAAAAACTTTCTCAAGAAAGAAGAAAGGAACGGCCCCCGTGGAAGAAGAAGAAGAATCTCATACATCACCTATTCCTTCCCCTCCACCATCACCACCGAAGAGATCAACTCCCCATGCATCCGGAAAGAGTTCTCACAAGGCCAAGGGTTTCGTGCTTCATGAAACCAGAGAACCCACTAACCTTGGCTCAATGGATTTCAAGAACAAGTTTCACAAATCTCACTCACATTTCGATCCTTCAAGGTTCTCTACGTGCGCTTTCTATGAATTTCACAAAGAAGTTTTGGAAAAACGGCATCTATGCCCTTCTTACTTAGTGAATCTCGAGTCTCTGGCCTCCAAAGGAATCAATCTCCAACCCCTGTTTGATAGTCTCAAATGGTCACCACTGCTCCTTATTCATAAAATGGTGTACCCAGGGTTGGTGAGACAGTTTTATGCGAATCTAAGGTTTATTGATGGCAGTCTTCATTCTTATGTGAAACGGGTTCATATTACCCTGAATTCTGAAACCATTGCTTCTGCCCTTGGATACATTGATGAAGGGCCAAAGGCTTACATGAGTGATAAATGGGATTCACATGTAGGGGTTACATACAAGCAGGTTCTTCATCAAATTTGTGAAAATTTGTCTGGCCTGGATGGAACTGTTCCTACTCACAAGGCTTTGGGTCCAACTAACTCCCTGCTGCACCGCATCATAACTCACATTCTCACTCCTCAAAATGGTTCTCACAACAGGGTAACCGTATTTGACTGTCTCATAATATTTACTCTTATTACTTCATCTTCAATTTCATTTAGTTATATTATGATTAGACACATATGGGAGTCTGTGAAGAGTACAAAAAAGGCTAATCTACCTTATGGAATATTTCTCACGAGCATTTTTGAGTACTTTAAGGTAGATTTAACTAATGAGGATGTAGAGAACAAGGTCTCTATGATCAAAGGAGGCGGGGCTGTTAAAAAGGGAAAGAAATCAATGGCTTCTGATGACGACTTTGAGAGACACCCAGAATCCTCAAAGACGACCAGTTCACTCAGAGAAATTCTCACAGAATTCTCCAACATGTCCGAACTCATGGTTCAATTTCACAAGTCTGCTCGCAAACTTGCATATGAGAATGAGTCGGCTTGGAAGAAATGCCAAGAAAGAGTCGGTCTAATGCTTGAAAGCCTTGATGATGAAGTTGGTAGTGATGCAGGAGCTGAGGGATCTGACTTTCATCTTTCTGATGATTAACTTTATGGTTACTATTTGATATTGGCACACTTTTGCTCAATTTGTTATTTTGTTATGTTAGGTTGCAAACTGATAGTCATATAACTGTGTGACACTTTGTTAAACACTTTTGGATTATGTTCTGGGTTATATTTTGTATATTATGTTTCCATGTTCAATATTTCTTGCAGGTGCTCCTTGATGCCAAAAGGGGGAGGAAAATAATCCCAAAAATTGAAACTGGAACAGGGGATGAAATTCTTTGAAAAAAGAATTCATGATCACCTCTGTTAATGATTGATTGATAATACATTTTTTGGTGCGTGATGATTGATAATGCATTCGGTTCATGCATTTGGTTTATGTTGGTTGATAATGCATTTGGTATACTATTTTTGATGAATGATAATGCATTTGATTCATATTGATTACTGCCATTGTTTGATGTTTATCTTGGTAAAATGTGTTTAATGTGATAAAATGATTTATGTTGGATTTATTTTTGGCAGTTCCTTTAGTTCTTAATGATGAAAATTGCTGTGTTTAAAAAGATTAAATCATGATTGAAAAATATTTTTCCTACAAAGATTGCTCTGATTTATTGAAAAATATTTTTGAACAGCAAGTCTTTTTTGCCAAAAATAGATTTTGGTTGATTATGGTGTTGATTGAGCAGACAATCAAATTATTGATAACAAATGAGTTTTGTATATCATTCAAATTTACTCATAAATCAAGCATTTAGCATCATGTAATAAAAATGCTAAATAACATTGTTACTTGAAGCTTGATTAAACTGTTACAGGTTAGTGCTTCCTTTGATAAAAATGGCATATATTAAGGGGGAGCCATGTAACAATTTGAAAGGGGGAGAAATTCAAATATTCAAAGGGAGTACTCTATACTCTAATTTTTAGAATTTCTTTCCATTTCAATTTTAATAATGTTTGTCATCAAGGGGGAGATTGATGAGTTTGGAAAACTCTAATTTAATTTTGATGATGAACAAACATTATTGAAATAATTAATTACAAAATTATTAATTTGATTTTCATTTAACATATGTTAATTAATAATTTTGTGATGCAGATTTTGATTGGGCCAAAAACAAAATTCTGATGCAAGCCTAATTATATTCAGCTTTGGTTTAATATGGCTGAATTGTTTATTGTGCTAATTGGGCCAGATTGAGTTATTATTATTACTACAAGCCCAAATGAATGCTTTTCTATTTGCTCAATGCTTGATCCAAAAATTTATCAGGAAAGCAAATGTTATTAATTGGGCTAGAATTAAATGTTGTTGCAACTAAGCCCAATTTTATATATGATGAGAGTTCCTCATGCATGATCCGAAACCAATAGAAAAAGAAAGCAAAATTGCTTCCAATAGATCCAAGAATTCAAACATGTGATGGATTCCAAAATTCATTCAATTGTCATTTATTGCATGGGAACTATGAGAGAGAATTTGACAAGGTGACATGATGGGGATTAGCATTGCTACACGCTACTCCACCTAAGGGAAGTAAAAGCAATTCACTTTAATTAATTTACTCAGATACACTTGATTGCTTTTCTTCATACTTTCTTCTCTCTCATTTCTTTCTCTGCTTCGGTTATTGTCCAAGAAACTATGAAAGCAAAATGGAGCTACCGAAGTGAAGGAAGAACAATCTACAAGACCATCACAATGATGGCAAGAAAATATACCAAAATAAAAGTATGATGTGGCTGAGATTTTCACCATATATGGTTAGATTTGGTGAGGTAGTCTCAAGCTCTTCATGCTCAAAAAGGAAGAAGAAGATTCGGCCAACAAGGAGGAGACTCTTGGAGGCGTGACTTATCTTTGATTCTGCTCAACCACCACAGGAAGTAGCTAGAGTGGCGAAGTGATGGTAGAGGCAGAGATTGAAGCATATGAAGTCATCATCATCATGAAACATCAAGGGCCAGAAATTCATCTTGGAGAGCAAGCCAAGGATGGAGCGCTCGGATTGATGAAGAGTGATGACCAAGGAAGAACTAGAGGTATTTGCATGTTGGGTTTTGCATGAGTTACCTCTTCTCTCTCTGTGGCCGAACCGGTTATGTGTGAAGGAAAAGAAGTTAAGCTTGGCCTTTTGGCTTCAAGTGTGGAGGCTTCTCTCTTCTATAAAAAGGGAGAACAGCCACTGTTTGGAGCAAGGAGTTAGAAGTAAGCAGTGAGAGTGCAAGGCACAGGATTCTCATAGCTACCTAAGCTTACAGATTTTCTTCTCCTTCAATGTATTCTGTTTTTTATTTTTCTGTTTAATTTTGTCATGTCTTGAGTCTCATGGAAAAAGGCAAACAGTGAGGTTTGTATGAAAAAGCCATAGAGTGGAAAAAGGCAAAGAGTGCAAAATTAAAAGAAAAAGCCATAGATGTCTTAGAGTTCCTTTGTTCATCTATGTTGTGTTTCATGATTCTGTGGGAATCCCCTTGTAAGTTGGGTTAGCACTTTACAGTTTGTAGTCTGGAAGATTATAGTGAAATTCCATCATGGTTGTGATGGAGACTGGATGTAGGCTGCACTGCACTTAGCAGCCGAACCAGGATATATCTGGGTGTAATTTTCTCTCTTCTCCACTCTATTTCTGTTTCTACTGCACAGAGGCTAAAACTGAAAATTATCTCGTGCCAAGTGACAAGACAAAAAGAAAAATCTCGTGCCAACTGACGAGATAAAAATAAAAGTCTCGTGGCTTGGGACGAGACAAAAATCCAGAAGTCTCCTAGAAGTTATTTCAAAGGCCAGCAAGTACTACTAAGCAAAAAGGGGGCTAAGATTCAACCCCCCTTCTCTTAACCACTGAAACCATCAAAACTGATAGAGCTTGACGTTTAATGATTTAAATATTTAAATTAATATTTTAAAAATATAACAAAATAATATATTTATATATAAAATATATATTTTTAAAATATTTTTTATATTTGATTATTTTAAATTGATTAACTGTTAAAAATAAATAAATTCGATCAATTTTTTTTTCTAATTTTTCATTGGTTTATAAACAATTAATTTTATTCTGAACTGCATTAATTAATAGCAGTTTCTGAAATCCAGGGAAACTGGTCGGTTTGTTCTAGTTCTAAGAATCATGGTTTAATCCCATTGTATTAAGCGCTTATTGTGTTTTCAATTTTTCCATTAAACAAGCTAGTCAACCATACCCAAACCTTTCATTGTTAAATCAGTCTTAAAAATAATATAAGTCATTTTCATTTTATTATTACATATTTGCAAACTAATGTTGACATGTTTAGTTAAACCAAATTGAGTTTAGACCGAGGATTAATATTTTCTTGTCAACTATGACAGGCTTCTAAATCTCTCTTTCTTCATTATTTTAAAACTAGAAAAGGCTTTGTTCTATGTATTTTATTTATTTTTATCCATTCTTATCCACTTTGTTCTTTCCTAAAAAATCAAAGCATTGAAAACTACACATGCTTATAGCAGTTCTCACCAAGTGAGTTGTTTTGTTTACAACTTCGGATGTAAAAAGAATCTACCGAATAACACACAACACAAGAAAATGACAAACAGAGCAACTTAGCCAAGAGGGCAATGTAAAATAACTAAGAGTAATTAACACCATGGCACCATAGTAACTTTGATTTCATTTACAAATGAAAACATTAAAAGTAAATAAAATTATTTTAACGATTTAACTAATTTATACCCTAAAAACACAAATTAAAATTATTATTATTAGTAAAAAATTTTAAATATTTTATTTCAATAGATACATAAAATTTACGTTGAAAATTATAAAACATTTTTCTATAATGACTTTTTTAATTTGTAACTTTAATATCTGTCCTTGACGCACACGTTAACTAAACCATTTTAAACAATACATTCGCTTTTTTTCTTTTTTCAAATGCACTAAGAAACACATCTCTCGTGAGTCTCGCACGTTATTCAAAGGTGAAAAAGTGTGCATTGACATAATATATGAGATAAAATGAATACAAAATACCGGTATTTATCATAAAATTATTTACAAGGCTAGCCAAATATTATTGCATTACAATAAAGCAATTAATTAATTAATTAATTAGAAGATGTAGGACATAACACAACTTGAGGCAACATAACAATCAACATGGTTCATTTAACGACATCACTCCTCAAAACAGAATCCGAAGCAAAGCCAGAATCGAATACTCTTCCTTTTATTCTTATTTTTTGATGACACAAATTTTGCATCCCTCTCAGCGACAAAATTAGCCATGTATTGCACAACTTCCTGGTGAGAAAGAAAAAAACAATGAACAAATTTTAAGTCAAATGCAGCAAGCAAATGAGACTAGAAATCAATGCCAGAGTTAAAAATCAAAATGTCTCTTTTTTTTTATACCTGAGCACCCAACTTAATCACTTCTCTTGGGGGAACCACAAGAGGAGTCTCATCGGCACGGAAAACTCTCAAATTAGACAAGAGCCTGAAAGATTCGGGCAAAGCTCTTATTTGATCGTCACTTATCTCCAACTCCTCGAGCTTCTCGAGATTTCCAATTGTTTCCGGCAAGGCTCGTAGGTCCGCGAAGTTCTTTCCAACATTTAGTTTCCTCAAATTTACGGCCAAACACAGGTTTTCAGGTATGAATTCAAGTTCATTGAAGCTAACATCAAGTTCCTTCAAGTTCATTAGATTACCTATTGTAGAAGGCAACCTTTTAACTCTGTTATAGTGCAAAGTGAGAATCTCCAAGCTCCCAAGCTTCCCTATTGCCTCGGGAATGGCCTTTAGCTGATTGAAATCTAAGTTCAAAATAGATAGCATTGAACAGTTTCCAATTGTGTATGGCAGCTCCTCAAGTTCATTTGTCTCGACATTCAGCCTCCTAAGGCTGCTTAAACCCCCGATCGTCTCTGGCAAAACTGAGAACTCATTCAAACTCAAGTCGAGTTCAGCGAGATTTTTCAAGTTACCAAACGAAGCTGGGAGGGTCTTCATTTTGTTGCAGCGGAGGTTGAGCTCGACAAGGTTAATCAATTCGCCAAATGATTGGGGAAGGTTTATGAGCTGGTTGGAGGAAAGATTTAGCTTTGTTAAGGCCTTGAGACCCACAATTGTTGTTGGAAGAGCCATGATTCTGTTTTCGGATAGGTCTATTTCAGTTACATGAGATAGTTTCCCAATTGAAAGGGGTAACCATTCCATTTGTTCCTCCAATTTCCCTTTAAGCTCAAGCTTTGTGTCTCCATTTTTAGCACAAGTTTCAATAACAGTAGCGACTTTCATGATACTTAATTTCTCAGAGCTTCCAGTGCCTATTATTACCAAAACAAAGGATGAAAAATGATAGCAAACCGGCCTACATAACTCAGAAAGATGGAACACAAATTCCCAAACATGTAATCAACCTATCATATCATTAATTCCTAAAAATCAAAGTCAAACCATAGCCTTCAAGTTCTTAAGCGACCTAATAACAACTTAAAGCACCAATCAAATTCAAGATTATCACTTGTTTCTCTATTGATACCAAAAATCGTCGATATACTGTTAGATTACAATTTTACAACATTACCCAATCATACACGCAACTAAGTTCGTGACACAAATCAAGCACTTTTATCATCGACATGGGAATATTGAATAACCATATACAGAATTTACCAAAAAGGACGTTAAACGATCATGCTTAGATGTATAACAAAATCAACCCGTGTGTAAAATACATGTTAGAAATATACATTAAAAATAACATAAATTATACATTTATTTATACAGATATATATGAATTTTTGGTATGCATATAGCATTTTTGTACGCCAAATAGTTCAGTTAAAGAAGTAAAATGGAACTAACCTTGAGAGAACAACTTCTTCGCCGATGAACTCTTCTTCAAAACATTCTTTCGTGCCTCTTCATCCTCCTCTTCCTCTTCCGCTTCCTCTATCTTCTTCATCACCACCAACCTCTCACCAGCAACCTCATCAATCTCAGTGCCAACACCGTCACCGCCGCCGCCGCCGCCACCGCCGGAGACCAACTCAGACGCTCTCTGAATAAGGTCACCGAAGTTTTGAAACATCTTCTCCATGTCAATAACATGAAGCGCCTCTTTCCTCTGCTGGTGGCTCTGGAAAACCACCACGCTCTTCTTGAGATCCATCAGAACAGAGAACAGGTCATCGGGGATGCCACGTGGCGGCTGTTGCTTCGAGATTTCGTTGAGCTTCGATTGCTCCTCGCTGTTCACGGTTTCCAAGGCTGACGTGGCAGCTTCAAGTTCCTCTATGGAAGGTCGAGGTGGCAGTGACCGGTAGATTCGGGTGATCTCTTCAACTGTTTCAAGAAACTCACGAGAACGTGGTGGTTGTGGAGGATTTTTATCACTGACACGTTCCATGGTTAAGGGGCAAAGGCAGAAGTTGAACAATAAGAATAAGAATGCGAGTGCCAAATTGCCTATGCTTCACTGCTTTGTGGTGTTTTCAATTTTTTTTTTTTTAACTCTTTGCTATTTATTAAGATTTAGTGACACTCGGCAACAGTTTGCAAACTCAACGAGGCATGGCTTGGGGCGAAAGAAACAAAGGCTAAAATAAATAAGCGAAGAAAACAAATGATTTTTTTTTTTTAATTAGAATTGAGACTCAAATTTAAAATTTTTAGATGAAAATGTTAAGATTATATGATTTGAATTATAATTTATTAGCACAAATAAAAAATCTCTTGTCAATTAATGAGTATATATTTTTATGCAAAAAACAATTCTTTCTGCATCTTTTAAAAATTAGGAAATAATTTTATTCATAAATAAAAGAGGAAAAATATAGAATAGAAAGAAATTAGAGATTAGAGAGAATTAAGAAAATGATTCATTAGGTTAAAGAAAAATAAAAAAATAATTTTATAAGAATTATTAATTTTTATTTTTTATTTTTCTATTATTTTTATTTATAGTAAATCGTACTGACTAATAAAATGATTTTAATTAGGCTTTGGACTCATCTTTAGAATATTTTTTTATATTGAGTTATTAAGGATAAATTTCTCAAAAATAACTCAAACTATTTGTTATACATTAAATAAGAAAATGATATGAATTATTAATTCTTATTTTTTATCATTTTTTATTATTTTTATTTATAATAAATCGTACTAACTAATAAAATTATTTTAATTAGGTCATAGACTCATTTTTAGAATAATTTTTTATATTGAGTTATTAAGGATAAATTTTTCAAAAATAATTCAAACTATTTGTTATACATTATTATTATTAAGTTTTTTTTATACGATATCAGTAATATTTTATTTTTATATAATTAAAAAATATTTTTTACGAAAGGTTAATAATAGGATGTCTTATTGTAATAAAAAAATATTTTTATTACGTTTTATATCATTATCATAATAGTAAAAAATACTAAAATATTCAAATAATTATGTATTTCACATTAAAATCATCTATATGTAACAAAAATTGTCCTACATTTTTATTTGTTGTATTATTTTTTTTAACAAAAACTTTGCCTTTAAAGTTGTGAAAAAACTGAAAATTCTAATTACAATTAATAAGAATAACAATTAATCAAAAAATAAATATTTTTTATTATTTTTTATTTTTTTACGGTATCTTCCAATCCGAAAAGTTAAGGACTAATCATCACTAATTAAAGAGAAATTGGTGTAACTCCTTGAACGGTGTTGAACGCCAATGCTGTGGTGCCAAATGCCAAGAGGACAAAGAGAAATTGGTGTGACTCCTTGCATGACATTGGACGCCACTGGTGCTGCACCAGACACCAAGAGTCCAAAAAGTGATCTCTATGGCCTTTCTCCTTCTCAATTCTTACTAAATCTTCATCCAATTCTATCTACAATCATCAAAATACTACAACAACTCAAAATAGCATCGATTGAAGTATAAATCACTTAATTTCTCTAGGAAATCACTAAATCATCACATGAATAATGAAGAAAAGATACTCATGATGTTCATGCATCAATTCTCAATTAATTGCTTTACAAATTCATGTCTTAAACTTATATGTCTAGACTTTTAATTATAAATCTTATTATATATTTAAGACATTGTTGATTTACAATTACAAAAGATTGAAATTGTTATCACTGCTGTGGCTATAATTTTAGGGAAGTTCTATGGTGCTGTCCCAAAAAACATGCATGTCATACTGTCTCTATGTGTTATGCTAAGATAAAGATACGTGTAGTTTTTTTAAAATTGAATCCCGTTCTCCGTTTTTGCTTAGGGGAGGGATTAGTTGTGATTTTTGAGATTTGTTACGTGGATAGTGGACTTGGTGGTATGGGCCAAAGTAGTGAATATGAGGTCAAACAAAAAAGGTAGAGAGAAAATTATAGTGGATAAAAAAGGCCAACCCAAAATAAAAAAATAATCTACTATGTATTTTACTTTTTCTTGATGTGCTAAATGCTTATGAATGGTTGTCATCTAATTTTCTATAAGATGTTTGTGTTTACGAAAGAAATTTTCTTTCAAGTAAAAAACAAAATAAAAATATTTTAAATTATGGAAATATAAATTAATTTAATATTTTTTAAAAATTGAATTAAGTTAGTAAAATTATATAGATATCCAATAAAAATATTTATTAAATCATTTTAATAATTTTATCAAATTAATTTAATTTCAATAAGTATAAAATTAATTTATATTTTTTATGAATTAAAATATTTATTATATAAACTTTTATTAATTTTAGTGGAGCGCTTTTTTGTATAATGTGATACATGTATCTGTCTTTGATGATAAACTATTATTTTAATAAAATTTTTTAAGAAATTATATTTTAATTTGTAAAAATAATAAATTAATTTATATTTTTATGATTAGATTTTTCTTTTACTTAAATAAAAATCAATGTGTTATAATACTCCATAATAGAATCATACATGTAACAATAACAAATTTGAAATTCATGTATGGATTGGACATGTCTCCTCACCAACCCATAACAGATAGGATATTGGTTGAAATTACACTAAATTAAATCCAGAAACAAAAAAATCTAAATATGATCGATAAATGTAATACACGAAGTACACACAGTAGAAGGCAATCTAATATAATAACTATATCCAACACAAGCAAATTAAAATATTGTCATGCTTATACTAAGAAAATTAAATTCAGTAAGTATACTTAGGCAAAACATTATTTGCATGCTACTTTTTTTTTGGTCAACAGTTTTCATGCTTATAGAATTTTTTTGGTCAAGATTGTTTTGTTATTCTGTATTAACTTTGTTTAAATAGTTTGTCCCATGTTAAAATAATACCTGTAACTCAAAGGATTTTTTTTCTCTTTTGGGTTGGCTTGTTTTACCCATTGCAATTTTCTCCCTATCCTTTTTTATTTGACATCATATTCACTACTTTGGCCCATACTACCAAGCCCACTATTCACATAACAAATCTTAAAAATCACAACTAATCCCTCCCCTAAGCAAAAACGGAGAACGGGATTCAGTTAAAAAAAAACTAAACGTGTCTTTATCTCAGCACAACACGTAGAGACAACATGACATGCATATTTTTGGGGACAGCACCATAGAACTTCCCATAATTTTATATCATATAACAAATTTTTAAGCCATTTTGTCTCTTTATCTGTGGTTGATAAAGCTACGCACTCAACCTCCATTGTTAAATGTGAAATACATGTTTATGTTTTTTGAGGTTTAACTTATTGTTTCATCACCTATGGTAAAAATTAATCATGAAGTATAATAGTTATTACCAAAATTTGTAATTCAATTTGCACCTGAATAACGTTTCCTATAACATTAGTATATTCTAATTGTGCTACAAGTCTCCTCATGCTTTCTTCTAATTTAAAATTATGATTATAGGGTATATTGGATTCTTTAATTGTGAGATGATCAAACTTTTTCAATACCCCTTTTTTTATAATGAGATTTACTTAAAGTAAAGTCAATTTTATTCTTATGCATTTTTATGTTTAATATTATCAACTTTATTCAAATTTTTTATTTTGAATTTAAAAGTTAGATACTCCTTTTTTATTCGAATTCCTTCTATATTTGTTTCAATAATTAACATATCATCAACATACAAACAAATGATTACTACATAATTCTTAATAAATTTTGAGTAAATACATATATCTACACTATTATGTGAAAAGCCATCTGATAACACCATTAAATTAAACTTCACATGCCATTGTTTAGACACTAGTTCTAAGTCGTACAAAGACTTAACTAATTTACAAATTTTCTATTCATTGTAGCAAGTAGCTTTTCGGTTGCTCCATATAAATTGTTTTATTAAAATTTCCATTTAAAAAAATTATTTTAACATCTGGTTAATGTATGTGAAACTTGGGAATGGATGCTAATGTTATAAGAGTCTTAATAGAATTCATTCTTTTCTTAGGTGTGTATGTATCAAAATAGTCTAGATCTTCTTTTTATCTAAACTCCTTGACCACTAACCTTGCTTTAAAGATTTGTAACGAGCCATCAGTGCTATACTTTCTTCTGAATACCCACTTACATCTTATATCCTTTGATCTTGGGAGAAACTCAACTAGACTGAAGTATTATTTAATAATATTGAGTCTATTTTATTATTTGTTGCTTCTTTTTAAACAGTAAAATTTTTAAAAGCCATGACCTCTTTGAATGTTTGAAGATCACCTTTTATGCTAATTACAATAGGAATCTTATTTGTTACAAAATATCTAGTTTTTTCTACAAAAGAAGTGACAGTGTGAGAAGAAATAAAATTTGGATCCAACTCTTTTTTTTTCTTCCCAAAACTTTTTCTTGCTATGATAAATTCTGACACTTAGATATTTATTATTTTAATTATTTATTTCATGTGAGACATTAGTATCCTTTTAGGGTTATAGTGAATTAGAAGTTGAATCATTAATAAATCTATTTTTAATAAATTCTATATTTCATAATTCAACAACTACAGTAAACACTTAGTCTAATATTATATATATTTAAAAATTTTGAATATATCCTATTAAGGTATTTTTTTTTGTTCTTGACCCTAATTTAGTTCTCTTTTAATCAGGAACTTGATAAAAAACTAAACACTCCATACTTTTAAATAATTCAAATTAAGTTTTTTTTTCTTTCCATATTTCATAAGAAGAAAATCTTTCTATGTCTTGACAATATTCTATTATGAATATGACTTGCATCAATAATACCTCACCCCATAAATTATAAGGCAATTTTACATTTAGTAACATCGAATTAAATATATCTACTAAAGTACAACTTTTTCTTTTTGCCAAACTTTTTTTTAGCGAAGTATATGGAGTGAAAATTCATACACAATACCATATAATTCACAAAAGTTACTAAATTCATTAGAAAAATATGTTTCACCTCTATTACTACGAAAAATTTTTATTTTCTTATCATGCATATTCTCTACTTCTATTTTATTTTTTTAAATATTTTAAATATTTTATTTTTATTTCTAAATAAATACACATATGTAAATCTAGAACAATCATCAATAAAAATTATAAAATATTTTTTCCTCCTCTAGTAATATTTCTATTTAATTTACATATATCACTATGAATCAATTCTAGCAAATATGTATTTCTTTCAATTTTAGAAAAAAAATTCTTAGTAATTTTGAATTGTATGTATGTAAATATCACATTTCTTATTAAAATTCTTGTTATTAAGATCTATATAGTTATTTTTATACATATATTTAATTGATTTATAATTTAAGTCTGCTAATCTATTATGTCATAAATCACAAGAATTAATAACATAAAAGAAATATTCATTTTATTATCAAAATTAAGCTTGAACATGACTTCAGTACAATGTCCTTTTTCTATAAATACATCATTCTTAAAAAAGACAATTTTATCGTATTTCATTATATCTTTAAATCCATTTTTACATAAGAGACTAACAGAAATTAAATTTCTTCCTCAACTCTAGAACATCAAGTAGATTTATCAAACTTAATTTCTTTTCAGATGTAAAGTTTGATTCTATAATTTCTTGACAACAAACTTTGGCTGAATTATCATTGCCCATAAAAACCTCTTCATTGTTCACTTTTTCATATATTTTGAATTGGTTGCGATCATTACAAACATGAACAATAGCCTCAAAGTCTAACCACCATTCAAGTGATTTCTCTTGTGTTGTCAAGTTGAGTCCTGTAGCTATGTCAATATGCATATTTTGTACATTTTTTGTAACCATAGCAACTAAATCTTTCTCTTTCACTAAGTTGGTATTTCGTACTTCTTTCTTCTAAGAGTCTACATTCTTTTATGTAATGCCCTTTCTTATGTAAATAATAATACTCTTTTTGTCTCTTCTTGTCTTTCTTAAGATCCTTTGAGAAATTTATTTTCTTTCTATTTGTTTTATCTTCACCAATATAATTCACTTTAGAACTTTGAAAGATATACAACATTAGATTTTTGAGTTTCTTCCTCTATACGTATATGTTTTAATAACTTCTCAATTGTGAATTTCTCACTAAGATATAAAAGTTTCATCCTATAATCATTTTAAGATGAAGATAATTTTAAAATAATTATTCTAACTTGTAATGACTCAAGGATCACCACTTATAAATCATAGAAATCTACTTACAAGAATTTGTAGTTCATGAATTTGATCTATAATAGATATAGTATCAACCATGATGAATTCAAAATACTTTAATATAATGAACTTATTTGTTCCTTATTGCTCAATGTTGTACTTTTCTTCCAAAGACTTCCAAATCTCTAATGTGATTGAATTGACATGTAGATATTAGAGTCGGTCGGATAAAGTGGGGAGAATATACACTCGTTATGCAAAAGTATCCACATCATGTTTCTTCTTGAATTGAGAAATTTTTTGCTTCTCTTCTGATGTAGCATTTTTAGCGGCATTGGCAATCGGTATAGTCTTTGGTTTAAGCACATATGTATGGTTGAGAATCAAAAGAAAAAACATCATCTTGTCTTTCTAACGGTTAAAAGTTGTTCTATCAAAGCTTCAATTTGACAAATTCTTTATTTATGACCTTGAATGCGGTGTTTTGATCTTGATCCATCTTTAACTAATATTTATTTAATTGTTGAAAAAATTATGAGTAGAAGATGACAAAAACTTATATTTGTTGTGATTTCAAGGCACGATTAGATCACTTTCTTTAAAGAGATATTTATTCATACACTTAGTTGCTATAGGGTTAATGACAATACTCTTCCAAAATGCAATTAAAAATCTATGAATTTCTTACTTAAAAATAATAATAAATTTTCTATCTCTTGAACAAAAAATATTTCAAAACTCTTGGTAATTGAAATGTACACTTGGTTTATAACATCCTACCACGCAGAGCTTTACACTTAAGTCGTAAATTAAATGTGGCGAGGTATCACGACCTCTAAAAGAAAAAGACACACACCTATATAACTATATTTGAAGGAAATTATAAATAGGATCCTTGAATAAGAAGATATACAAAGTAGAACGGAAAAACGCATCACACTCGCATAACTACGCATATAACAGATAAATACGGTCGAAAAGAAAGGATAAAGCATATATAAAGATCAGAGTTCCAAAAGATACAAATATCCAAGCTCCAAACTCAACCTGTGAAGCTAAGGCCAGTCAGAGTTTATATATATATATATAGAAACAAAATGCTAAACCTAGAATATAGTTCTTCGCTTCTAGAAGGTCTCCAGTATCCTCAATGAGGTGCCTCTTGATCTGCATCTGAAAAACAGCAAAAAATTGTATAGAATGAGATCTAGGGGCTCTCAATATGGTAAAGGTATCCGCACAGTTAATATATAAGATTCCAGAGAAGTCAGAGGCATTCCTAAAATTCTGACACTCAAAAATTTAACTTAAATTCAATACTAAACCATACAGTTTGGTACGCTAACTACGGGATGCCTAGATCTAACTTAATTTTCCACCTTCAATTCATCAATACCCTCCTAAACACTAGTGGAACAACCCTCATCACGCCTCCACCATATGAAGGGTCTCTTAGGTGCAAACACATACAAATCAAACAAAGAAAACACAGATAGAGGTACAATTACAGCAAGTAGAGCAAGTAGCAGATAAACAGAGTTAAGTAGTTAAGCAAACCAAAACAATGTACACTCAAGCAAAACATACAAATGCATATGAAGTATGCCTATCCTATGGTCGATGAGTCTCATCTGTCAGTTATCTAGCCAAACCCGACATGTCTAGTAGCGAACCCTGGACAGAACACCACAACACGAAGCAAGTGGGACCAAACCGCAACCCTTGCATCTTACCCAAGCGGTGTTACAATTCTCAACTCGAAGCAAGCAAAACAAAACTCAACCCTTGCATCTTACCTGGTGTCTCGAACTTTTAGCCAAAGCAAGTGGACAACGCCACTACATCTTACCCGAAATCTCAAATTATGCCCGGAGCAGGTGGACAACGCTACTGCCTCTTATCCGGTGATATGTCTCAAATAATTTCAAAAGCTCACACCAAATATATTTTTATTCATCATTCCTCAATGCCATTATCATCATCAATCCCATCCTCATTCAATTGCAATTCCTTTTTATTATCAGCATCTTTATCAATCACCTCTCATTCAACTTCACCAACACCTCATTAATTCGTTATCACTTTGCAAATCCTTCTCAACATTTTCTCAACTTAATTAACATATTCGCCCTCATTCTAAAACTTACAAACTCGCTAACAAACTCTAAACAAGTTTTAAAGAGGTTTGGGAGGTTAGAGAACAGGTTTAAAACATAAAGCAATATTTTTAGAAAACATGGGTTCCGTGTACACATGTCATGTGTCATGTATGTAAAAGTGTAAATTTTCCATCTCGCATACACGATCCTTGTCCGCATACGTGAGCCCCTTAGCAAGGAATCATCCCAGCGTCGTGTGGTCCTACCTGCGTACGCGGACCAGTAATTTTGTCCATTTCACGTACGCACTCATATGTCCAAGTACGTGGACGTCTAAGCAAAGCCTAGGGTCTGTTTCACGTGCATGTCTGTGTACGCATGCCTAGCAGAATTCGCAAAAAGCTGCTAAGTTCTAGAAAACCAGTTTTACATACCCAACTTCGAACGCGCATAACTTTTTTGTTAGAAATTGTTTTTAGTCCGTTCTTTGAACGTTATAAACTTCACGAACCCAACTTTCATTCAAAATAAGTTTTATAAAATTTGAGAATTCGAAAGCCAAGTTATGGCCCACCAAAGTTGGCAAAAAATTAGCTTTTACCAAAAATTCTCAAAACTCTAGTTTCTTCTAAGGATTAACCACCAAAAATGCCCCCAAATTATTCAAACGCTGACAAAAATACATCCGAATTTTACTATCGACAAAAATGCCTTTAAATAATTTAAAAACACAACAACAATATCCAGCAGTAAATATATATTTTCAAAAAATACTTTAGAGATTGAATTTTGATGCAATTTTTTACAAGCATGATTATAAAAATAATATATTATTATACATAAAAATTGGTGATTTTTTTATAAGTATATAATTTTTTATAATTATTTTTGTTAACAACCAATAATACTTTTAAAAAATTACAAAATAATATATACTTAACAAAAAATCACCAAATTTTAAGAATAATAATATCTCATTTTTTTAATTATGTTTGCAAAAAATTGCATCAAAATTCAATCTCTAATTTATATTTTGAGAAATACATATTTAATGTTAGTTTTTTTGTAAAATTTATCTAACATTAAATATGTATTTCTCAAAAAATATATTAGAGATTGAATTTTGATACAATTTTTTGCAAGCATGATTAAGAAAATGAGATATTAGTATCCTTAAAATTTGGTGATTTTTTGTTGTGTATATATTTTTTTTTGTAATTTTTTTGTTAACAACTAATAATACTTTTAAAAAATTACCAAAAAAATTACAAAAAAAAATATATACTTAGAAAAAAATTATCAAATTTTAAGAATAATAATATCTCATTTTTTAATTATTCTTATAAAAAATCACATCAAAATTCAATCTCTAAGGCATTTTTTGAAAATATATATTTACCGTTGGGTATTGTTGTTATGTTTTTAAATTACTTAAAGGTATTTTTGTCGATAGTAAAATTCGAGTGCATTTCTGTCAGCGTTTGAATAATTCGGGGGTGTTTTTGGTGGTTAACCCTTCTTCTAAAATCCTAATTCCAAACCAATAATTTTTACAACCAAAATAGTCCTTAGTGTGCCTCACCAGGTTCATGCTCTTCCCTTTCATACCACAACATGCCAACATACAATTTCATTTAATCCATTCATTTCAATTTCACAAACCCACCTTCACAACAACAATCATCATTATTCTATACTCATCAATAATGTAATCCAACACATTCAAACTCATTCCCCCTTCGTATACAAATCATATACCATTTACACAATTTATCAATCATTCATTCAGTTCATTCATATCTTAAAGTCTTCTAGCCTAAATTTTCACGTGACATTAAATATTAACTAGGAGAAACCAAAACCATACCTTGGCCAATTCCTCCCTAAGCCCAAAACACCTAAAAAACTCTCCTTTCACAAGCTCCAAGCTTCCAAATGCCAATTCCACAAGCTCAACCACCAGAATTTCGTTTCAAACCCCCAATTGAACTCCAATTCAATAAGAAACACAATCTATAATTCACACAATTTCACTGATGAGCGGATAATTTATACGCTTTTTGGCATTGTTTTTAGTATGTTTTTAGTAGGATCTAATCACTTTTAGGGATGTTTTCATTAGTTTTTATGTTAAATTCACATTTCTGGACTTTACTATGAGTTTTTGTGTTTTTCTGTGATTTTAGGTATTTTCTGGCTGAAATTGAGGGACTTGAGCAGAAATCAGATTCAGAGGTTGAAAAAGGACTGCTGATGCTGTTGGATTCTGACCTCCCTGCACTCAAAGTGGATTTTCTGGAGCTACAGAACTCGAAATGGCGTGCTTCCAATTGCGTTGGAAAGTAGACATCCAGGGCTTTCCAGCAATGTATAATAGTCCATACTTTGGCCAAAAATAGACGACGTAAACTGGCGTTCAACGCCAGCTTTCTACCCAAATCTGGCGTCCAGCGCCAGAAAAGGATCCAAAACCAGAGTTGAACGCCCAAACTGGCACAGAAACTGGCGTTCAACTCCACAAATGGCCTCTGCACGTGCAACACTCAGGCTCAGCCCAAACACACACCAAGTGCGCCCAGGAAGTGGATTTATGCATCAATTACTTACTCATGTAAACCCTAGTGACTAGTTTATTATAAATAGGACCTTTTACTAGTCTTTTTGACCATCTTTTGATCATCTTAGGATCTTAGGATCATCTTTGAACGCATTGTTCTTAGATCAAGGGGGCTGGCCATCTCGGCCATGCCTGGACCTTCACTTATGTATTTTCATACGGTAGAGTTTCTACACTCCCTTATGAACGCGTGCCTGACAAACACTTCTGTTCTACATGAAATAAGCTAGAATGAGTATCTCTTAGATCTCCTAACCAGAATCTTCGTGGCGTAAGCTAGAATGATGGCGGCATTTAAGAGAATCAGGAAAGTCTAAACCTTGTCTGTGGTATTCCGAGTAGGATTCAATGATTGAATGACTGTGACGAGCTCCTAACTCGCGATTGCAGGGCGTTAGTGACAGACGCAAAAGGATAGTAAATCCTATTGCAGCATGATCGAGAACCGACAGATGATTAGCCGTGCCGTGACAGGGTGCGTGAGCATATTATTCACTGAGAGGATAAGATGAAGCCATTGACAAGGGTGATGCCTCCAGACGATTAGCCATGCCGTGACAGGGCATTGAATCATTTTCCCGAGAGATGACCGAAAGTAGCCATTGACAGTGGTGATGTATCACATAAAGCCAGCCATGGAAAGGAGTAAGACTGACTGGATGAAGATAGCAGGAAAGCAGAGGTTCAGAGGAACGAAAGCATCTCCATTCACTTATCTGAAATTCCTATCAATGAATTACATAAGTGTCTCTATCCCTATTTTATTAATTAATATTCGAAAACACCGTTATCACTTTATATCTGCCTGACTGAGATTTACAAGGTGACCATAGCTTGCTTCATACCAACAATCTCCGTGGGATTCGACCCTTACTCACGTAAGGTATTACTTGGACGACCCAGTGCACTTGCTGGTTAGTTGTATCGAAGTTGTGACAATTATGAATTAAGATCAGAGCACCAAGCTTTGGAGCCATTACCAGGATTTGTTTGAGCCTGGACATCACAATTTCGTGCACCAAGTTTTTGGCGCCGTTGCCGGGGATTGTTTGAGTTTGGACAACTGACGGTTCATCTTGTTGCTCAGATTGGGTAACTTTCTTTTCGTTTTCTTTTCAAAAATCTTTCAAAAAAAAAATCTTTCAAAATTTCTCTTTTGTTTTCGAAAAAAAATAAATAAATAAATAAATAAATAATAAAAATGTTTTCAAAAATTTATTCAAAATTTTTAAGAATGAATTCTAGTGTTTCATGAAGCATGTTGAAGCCTGGCTGGCTGTAAAGCCATGTCTAAATTCATTTGGACTGAGGCTTGCAATTTGTTATCAAGAGCAATTTAGTTGTTGCTCATCCACCTGCTGCTGATCCATGATCACCTGCTGAAGCTTGGCTGGCCATTGGCCATGTCTAGTGTTCTGGACCGGAGCTTTCATTGAAAGCTTAGCTGGCTAGTGAGCCATGTCTAATTCCTGGACTGAAGCTTTAGACTAATATGGCAAGATTCCTGGAATTCATATTAAAAATTTTGGAATCCTTATTTTCCTTTTTCAAATAATTTTCGAAAAAAAAAATCCAAAAAAAATTAGAAAATCATAAAAATCAAAAATATTTCTCTGTTTCTTGTTTGAGTCTTGAGTCACATTATAAGTTTGGTGTCACTTGCATATGCATCTTGCATTTTTTCGAAAATATCATGCATTCATAGTGTTCTTCATGATCTTCAAGTTGTTCTTGGTAAGTCTTCTTGTTTGATCTTGATGATTTTTTGTTTTGTGTCTTTTCATGTTTATCATATGCATTCTTGAATTCTTATTGTCTAAGCATTAAAGAATTCTAAGTTTGGTGTCTTGCATGTTTTCTTTGTATTAAAAATTTTTCAAAAATATGTTCTTGATGTTCATCATGACATTCAAAGTGTTCTTGGTGTTCATCTTGACATTTATAGCATTCTTGCATGCATCACATGTTTTGATCTAAAAATTTCATGCATTGCATTTTGTTTGTGTTTTTCTCTCTCATTATAAAAAATTCAAAAATAAAAAAAAAATATCTTTCCCTTCTTCTCTCATCAAATTCGAAAATTTGGGTTGACTTTTTCAAAAAATTTTAAAATCAAATTGTTTCTTATGAGTCAAATCAAATTTTCAATTTGAAAATCTTATCTTTTTCAAAATCTTTTCAAAAATCAAATCTTTTTCAAAATTCTTAGTTATTTTCGAAAATTCCAAAAATATTTTTCAAAAATCTTTTTCTTATTTTTATACCAAATTTTCGAAAATAACATAATCAATTAATGTTTTGATTCAAAAATTTGAAGTTTGTTACTTGCTTGTTAAGAAAGATTCAATCTTTAAGTTCTAGAATCATATCTTGTGATTTCTTATGAATCAAGTCATTAATTGTGATTTTAAAAATCAAATCTTTTCAAAATTAGTTTCTAAAATATCTTCTTATCTTATCTTTTTCAAAAATATCTTTTCAAAATATCTCTCCTAACCTCCTAACTTCCTATCTTTTCAAAATTTGTTTCAACTAACTAACTAACTTTTTGTTTGTTTCTTAACTTTTTCAAAACTACCTAACTAACTCTCTCTCTCTAATTTTCGAAAATATCTACCCCTTTTTCAAAAATTTCTTTTTAATTAAATAATTATTTTTATTTTTATTTTTGATTTCAAAAAATTTTCGAAAATTACTAACATTTTTCAAAAAAAAAAAACCATTTTCGAAAATCACTAACTCTTTTTCAAAATAATTTTCGAAAATTATCCCTCCCCCATCTCATTCTATTTATTCATTCATATCCTAACATCTCATCTCACCTCTCTTCCATCCTCACAGTTGTGTTTCTTCCATTATATTACATTCTTTGTCTCCCCCTCTTCTTCCACTTACATAAGGGAACCTCTATACTGTGGTAAAGAGAATCTCTATTATTATTATTATTTTTCTGTGCCCTCTTCTTTGTCATATGAGCAGGAGCAAGGATAAGAACATTCTTGTGGAAGCAGATCCAGAACCTGAAAGGACTCTGAAGAGAAAATTAAGAGAAGCTAAATTACAACAATCCAGAGATAACCTTTCAGAAATTTTCGAACAGGAAAAGGAGATGGCAGCCGAAAATAATAATAATGTAAGGAAGATGCTTGGTGACTTTACTGCACCTAATTCCAATTTACATGGAAGAAGCATCTCCATTCCTGCCATTGGAGCAAACAATTTTGAGCTGAAACCTCAATTAGTTTCTCTGATGCAGCAGAACTGCAAGTTTCATGGACTTCCATCTGAAGATCCTTTTCAGTTCTTAACTGAATTCTTGCAGATATGTGATACTGTTAAGACTAATGGAGTAGATCCTGAAGTCTACAGGCTCATGCTTTTCCCTTTTGCTGTAAGAGACAGAGCTAGATTATGGTTGGATTCTCAACCCAAAGACAGCCTGAACTCTTGGGATAAGCTGGTCACGGCTTTCTTAGCCAAGTACTTTCCTCCTCAAAAGCTGAGCAAGCTTAGAGCTGATGTTCAAACCTTCAGACAGAAAGAAGGTGAATCCCTCTATGAAGCTTGGGAAAGATACAAACAGTTGACCAAAAAGTGTCCTTCTGACATGCTTTCAGAATGGACCATCCTGGATATATTCTATGATGGTTTATCTGAGCTATCAAAGATGTCACTGGACACTTCTGCAGGTGGATCCATTCACCTAAAGAAAACGCCTGCAGAAGCCCAAGAACTCATTGACATGGTTGCTAATAACCAGTTCATGTACACTTCTGAAAGGAATCCTGTGAGCAATGGGACGCCTATGAAGAAGGGAGTTCTTGAGGTTGATACTCTGAATGCCATATTGGCTCAGAATAAAATATTGACTCAGCAAGTCAATATGATCTCTCAGAGTCTGCATGGAATGCAAGCTGCATCCAACAGTACTCAAGAGGCTTCTCCTGAAGAAGAAGCCTATGATCCTGAGAACCCTGCAATAGCAGAGGTAAATTACTTAGGTGAACCTTATGGAAACACCTATAACTCAACATGGAGAAATCATCCAAATTTCTCATGGAAGGATCAAAAGCCTCAACAAGGCTTTAATAATGGCGGAAGAAACAGGTTTAGCAATGGCAAACCTTTTCCATCATCAACTCAGCAACAGACAGAGAACTCTGAACAAAATGCTTCTAATTTAGCAAATCTAGTCTCTGATCTATCTAAGGCCACTGTAAGTTTCATGAATGAAACAAGGTCTTCCATTAGAAATCTGGAAGCACAAGTGGGCCAGCTGAGTAAAAGGATCACTGAAATCCCTCCTAGTACTCTCCCAAGCAATACAGAAGAGAATCCAAAAGGAGAGTGCAAGGCCATTGACATAAGCGCCATGGCCGAACCTGTGAGGAGAGGAGAGGACGTGAATCCCAAGGAGGAAGACCTCCTGGGACGTGCAGTGATCAATAAGGAGCTTCCCTCTGAGGAACCAAAGGAATCTGAGACTCATCTAGAGACCATAGAGATTCCATTAACTCTCCTTATGCCCTTCATGAGCTCTGATGAGTATTCCTCTTCTGAAGAGAATGAGGATGTTATTAAAGAGCAAACTGCCAAGTTTCTTGGTGCAATCATGAAGCTGAATGCCAAATTGTTTGGCATTGATGCTTGGGAAGTTGAACCTCCCTTGTTCATCAATGAACTAAGTGATCTGGATCAACTGACATTGCCTCAGAAGAGACAGGATCCTGGAAAGTTCATAATACCCTGTACCATAGGCACCATGATCTTTAAGGCTCTGTGTGACCTTGGTTCAGGAATAAACCTCATGCCCCTCTCTGTAATAGAGAAACTGGGAATCTATGGGGTGCAAGCTGCTAAAATCTCACTAGAGATGGCAGACAGCTCAAGAAGACAGGCTTATGGACAAGTAGAAGATGTATTAGTAAAGGTTGAGGGCCTTTACATACCTACTGATTTCATAGTCCTGGATACTGGAAAGGAAGAGGATGAATCCATCATCCTAGGAAGACCTTTCCTGGCCACAGCAAGAGCTGTGATTGATGTTGACAGAGGTGAAATAGTCCTTCAATGGAATGAGAACTCCCTTGTATTCAAAACTCAACGATCTCCCTCTGCAACCATGGAGAGGAAGCTTGAAAAGCTTCTCTCAAAGCAGAGTCAACCAGAGCCCCCACAGTCAAACTCTAAGTTTGGTGTTGGGAGGCCACAACCAAACTCTAAGTTTGGTGTTGAACTCCCATATCCAAACTCTAAGTTTGGTGTTGGAGAGTCTCAACAAAGCTCTGCACATCTGTAAGGCTCCATGAGAGCCCACTGTCAAGCTATTGACATTAAAGAAGCACTTGTTGGGAGGCAACCCAATGTTTATCTAACTTTTATTTTCATTGTTTTTCATGTTTTCTTAGGTTCATGATCATGTGGAGTCACAAAATAAATACAAAAATTGAAAACGGAATCAAAAACAGCAGAAGAAAAATCACACCCTGGAGGAGCATCTGTCTGGCGTTCAAACGCCAGAACAGAGCATAGTTCTGGCGCTGAACGCCCAGAATAGGAGCATCCTGGCGCTGAACGCCCAGAACAAGCATGGTTCTGGCGTTCAACGCCAGAAATGGCAGCAAAGGGGCGTTGAACGCCCAAAAAGGGCACCAACCTGGCGCTGAACGCCCAGAGTTGTGTGCAAGGGCATTTTACATGCCTAAATTGGTGCAGGGATGTAAATTCCTTGACACCTCAGGATCTGTGGACCCCACAGGATCATCTTAGGATCTGTGGACCCCACAGGATCCCCACCAACCTCATCATCTCTCTTTCCATTCATGATCATCCCTTCTTTTTTTCCATTTACCACTCACATCCATACACCCACTACCTTCAAAAATTCAACATCTCTCTCCCACCCAATCCCACCCATATGGCCGAATACACACTCCCATCCATCTCCTCCATATCTTCTTCTTATTCTTCTATTCTTTCTTCTTTTGCTCGAGGGCGAGCAACATTCTAAGTTTGGTGTGGTAAAAGCATAGCTTTTTTGTTTTTTTCCATAACCATTGATGGCACCTAAGGCCAAAGAAACCTCTAGAAAGAGGAAAGGGAAGACAAAAGCTTCCATCAAGGGTCTATAGCTCAGTGGTAGAACATTTGACTGCAATTCAAGAGATCCCTGAGATACCTCAGGGGATACATTTTCTTCCACACAATTATTGGAAGCAACTAAGGGTGGAACATCAAGAGCACTCCATCATCCTTCATGAAATCAGAGAAGATCTAAAAGCAATGAAGGAGGAGCAGCAAAGACAAGGAAGAGACATAGAAGAGCTCAAGGACATCACTAAGGTGGACTCATTCCTTGTTCTTACTTTCTCTGTTTTTCGTTTTCTATGTTATGTGCTTATCTAGGTTTGTGTCTTCATTACATGATCATTAGTAGTTAGTAACTTTGTCTTAAAGTTATGAATGTCCTATGAATCCATCACCTCTCTTAAATGAAAAATGTTTTAATTCAAAAGAACAAGAAGTACATGAGTTTCGAATTTATCCTTGAACTTAGTTTAATTATATTGATGTGGTGACAATGCTTCTTGTTTTCTGAATGTATGCTTGAACAGTGCATATATCTTTTGAAGTTGTTGTTTAAGAATGTTAAATATGTTGGCTCTTGAAAGAATGATGACTAGGAGACATGTTATTTGATAATCTGAAAAATCATAAAAATAATTCTTGAAGCAAGAAAAAGCAGCAAAGAACAAAGCTTGCAGAAAAAAAAAAAATAGGCGAAAAAAAAAATAGAAAGAAAAAGAAAAAGCAAGCAGAAAAAGCCAAAAGCTCTTAAAACCAAGAGGCAAGAGCAAAAAGCCAATAACCCTCAAAACCAAAACGCAAGGGCAATAAAAAGGATCCCAAGGCTTTGAGCATCAGTGGATAGGAGGGCCTAAAGGAATAAAATCCCGGTCTAAGCGGCTAAACCAAGCTGTCCCTAACCATGTGCTTGTGGCGTGTAGGTGTCAAGTGAAAACTTGAGACTGAGCGGTTAAAGTCAAGGTCCAAAGCAAAAGAAGAGTGTGCTTAAGAACCCTGGACACCTCTAATTGGGGACTTTAGCAAAGCTGAGTCACAATCTGAAAAGGTTCACCCAATTATGTATCTGTGGCATTTATGTATCCGGTGGTAATACTGGAAAACAAAGTGCTTAGGGCCACGGCCAAGACTCATAAAGAAGCTGTGTTCAAGAATCATCATACTGAACTAGGAGAGTCAATGACACTATTCGAACTCTGAGTTCCTATAGATGCCAATCATTCTGAACCTCAATGGATAAAGTGAGATGCCAAAACTATTCAAGAGGCAAAAAGCTATAAGTCCCGCTCATATGATTGAAGCTATGTTTCATTGATAGTTTGAAATTTATAGTATATTCTATTCTTTTTATCCTATTTTGATTTTCAGTTGCTTGGGGACAAGCAACAATTTAAGTTTGGTGTTGTGATGAGCGGATAATTTATACGCTTTTTGACATTGTTTTTAGTATGTTTTTAGTAGGATCTAATCACTTTTAGGGATGTTTTTAATAGATTTTGTGTTAAATTCACATTTCTGGACTTTACTATGAGTTTGTGTGTTTTTCTGTGATTTCAGGTATTTTCTGGCTGAAATTGAGGGACTTGAGCAGAAATCAGATTCAGAGGTTGAAAAAGGACTGCTGATGCTGTTGGATTCTGACCTCCCTGCACTCAAAGTGGATTTTCTGGAGCTACAGAACTCGGAATTTATAGTATATTCTCTTCTTTTTATCCTATTTGATTTTCTGGATGTCTACTTTCCAACGCAATTGGAAGCGCGCCATTTCGAGTTCTGTAGCTCCAGAAAATCCACTTTGAGTGCAGGGAGGTCAGAATCCAACAACATCAGCAGTCCTTTTTCAACCTCTGAATCTGATTTCTGCTCAAGTCCCTCAATTTCAGCCAGAAAATACCTGAAATCACAGAAAAACACACAAACTCATAGTAAAGTCCAGAAATGTGAATTTAACATAAAAACTAATGAAAACATCCCTAAAAGTGATTAGATCCTACTAAAAACATACTAAAAACAATGCCAAAAAGCGTATAAATTATCCGCTCATCACAACACCAAACTTAAATTGTTGCTTGTCCCCAAGCAACTGAAAATCAAATAGGATAAAAAGAAGAGAATATACTATAAATTCCAAACTATCAATGAAACATAGCTCCAATCATATGAGCGGGACTTATAGCTTTTTGCCTCTTGAATAGTTTTGGCATCTCACTTTATCCATTGAGGTTCAGAATGATTGGCATCTATAGGAACTTCAGATTTTGAATAGTGTTATTGACTCTCCTAGTTCAGTATGATGATTCTTGAACACAGCTTCTTTATGAGTCTTGGCCGTGGCCCTAAGCACTTTGTTTTCCAGTATTACCACCGGATACATAAATGCCACAGACACATAATTGGGTGAACCTTTTCAGATTGTGACTCAGCTTTGCTAAAGTCCCCAATTAGAGGTGTCCAGGGTTCTTAAGCACACTCTTCTTTTGCTTTGGACCTTGACTTTAACCGCTCAGTCTCAAGTTTTCACTTGACACCTACACGCCACAAGCACATGGTTAGGGATAGCTTGGTTTAGCCGCTTAGACCGGGATTTTATTCCGTATAACAAGTATTATTTTAAAATCTTTTCCAAATCATATCTTTTTCAAAACCTTCTAACCACTTTTTCTCTCCTCACTTTTTCGAAAATCATAATTTTTGTTATTTTTATTTTTGGTTAAGTTGTCCTCTTTCCATAAAATAAAATAATTAAAAAGGTAAATCAGTCCAAGTTATATCCATATATCCATCATGGACATAAATGGAGATGAACAGTCCAGGAGGACTCTGGGGTCATATTCTAACCCCTCTACTGCTTCATATGGGAGTAGTATCTGCATACCCTCCATTGGAGTCAGTAGCTTTGAGTTGAATCCTCAGCTCATTATCATGGTGCAGCAAAGTTGCCAGTATTCCGGTCTTCCACAGGAAGAACCTACAGAGTTTCTGGCACAATTTTTACAAATTGCTGACACAGTACATGATAAGGAAATAGATCAGGATGTCTACAGACTATTACTGTTTCCATTTGCTGTAAAAGATCAAGCTAAGAGGTGGTTAAATAACCAACCTAAGGCCAGCATAAGAACATGGAAACAGATGACAGAAAAATTTCTGAATCAGTATTTTCCTCCAAAAAGGATGACACAGCTAAGGCTGGACATCCAAGGCTTTAAACAAGGAGATAATGAATCTCTTTATGATGCCTGGGAGAGATACAGAGAGATGCTACGAAAATGCCCCTCTGAAATGTTTTCAGAATGGGTTCAGTTAGACATCTTCTACTATGGGCTTGCAGAAGGAGCTCAAATGTCTCTAGATTACTCAGCTGGTGGATCTATCCATATGAGAAAGACAATTGAAGAGGCTCAAGAGCTCATTGATACAGTTGCCAGGAATCAGCATCTGTATCTAAGCAGCAACCCTTCCATGAATGAAGAGGTTAAAACAGTAACTGCTGAATTCAGTACTGTAAAACAAGCTGCTGAATTCAATAAGCAATTGGATTTTCTAACAAAGCAGCTAGCTGAATTCAAAGACAGGCTACAGGAGACAAGGATAGCTAATATACATATGGACGAACAGTTTAAGCAAACAAAGCAGCAGCTATCAAGGCAAATAGCAGAAGAATGCCAAGCAGTTCAATTAAGAAGCGGGAAAACATTAAATACCCCACCTCAAGGCATCAAAAATTCAAGAAATGAGCGACCCACCAAAGATTCACCTGAGGACAGTAAGAGCCCAGGGAAAAATAATTCTGGCACTAAAACGCCAGAAAATGGGTGGAAGGCTGGTGCTGAACGCCCAGACCATGCCCAAAACTGGCGTTCAGCGCCAGAAACAAGGCAGGATTGGCGTTCAACGCCAAAAATGGGCAAGATTCTGGCGTTGAACGCCCAAATGGGGCAGAATCCAGCGTTGAACGCCCAACATGGGCACATTTCTGGCGTTCAGGCGCCAGGAACAGACAGTGAGCTGGCGTCTAACGTCACTCCAGCTTCTGACTCTGGCACTCAATCGCCAGTGAGGGATCAGACACACACAAGTGCTGATAGCAACCCCTCTAAAAAGGCTTCTTTAACCACTAAGGTTGAGGAATATAAAGCCAAGATACCTTATCCTCAAAAACTCCGGAAAGAGGAGTAGGATAAGCAATTTGCTCGCTTTGCAGATTATCTAAGGACTCTTGAAATAAAGATTCCATTTGCAGAGGCACTTGAGCAAATACCTTCTTATGCCAAGTTCATGAAAGAGATCTTGAGTCATAAAAAGGAGTGGAGAGAAACAGAAAGAGTTCTCCTCACTGAAGAATGCAGTGCAGTCATTCTGAAAAGCTTTCCTGAAAAGCTTAAAGACCTTGGGAGTTTTCTGATACCATGCATATTAGAAGGTGATTGCACCAAGACAGCTTTATGCGATCTTGGGGCAAGCATCAACCTGATACCTGCATCCACTATCAGGAAGCTTGGCTTAATTGAAGAAGTTAAACCAACCCGGATATGTCTCCAACTTGCTGATGGTTCCACTAAATATCCATCAGGCGTGATTGAGGACATGATTGTCAGAGTTGGGCCATTCGCCTTTCCTACTGACTTTGTTGTGCTGGAAATGGAGGAGCACAAGAGTGCTACTCTCATTCTAGGAAGACCCTTCCTAGCAACTGGACGATCCCTCATTGATGTCCAACAGGGGGAAATAACCCTGAGAGTCAATGATGATGAGTTCAAGTTGAACGCTGTCAAAGCCATGCAGCATCCAGACACATCAACAGACTGCATGAAAGTTGATCTCATTGACTCTTTGGTAGAAGAGATCAACATGGCTGAGAGTCTCGAATCAGAGTTGGAAGACATCTTTAAAGATGTTCAGCCTGATTTGGAGGATTCAGGGGACATGAAAGAGCCTCTGAACTTTCTTCTGAAAGAGGAAAAACCCCCTAAACCCGAGCTCAAGCCACTACCACCATCCTTGAAATATGCATTTCTGGGAGAAGGTGACACTTTTCCAGTGATCATAAGCTCTGCTTTAAATTCACAGGAAGAGGAAGCACTTATTCAAGTGCTAAGGACACACAAGACAGCTCTTGGGTGGTCCATAGGTGACCTTAAGGGCATAAGCCCAGTTAGATGCATGCACAAAATCCTATTGGAGGATAATGCCAAACCAGTGGTTCAACCACAGAGGCGGCTAAATCCAGCCATGAAGGAAGTGGTGCAGAAAGAGGTCACCAAATTACTAGAGGCTGGGATTATTTATCCCATTTCTGATAGCCCCTGGGTGAGCCCTGTTCAAGTCGTCCCAAAAAAGGGAGGCATGACAGTGATTCATAATGAAAAAAATGAACTGGTTCCTACAAGAACAGTTACAGGGTGGCGTATGTGTATTGACTACAGAAGGCTCAATACAGCCACCAGAAAGGATCATTTTCCTTTACCATTCATAGACCAGATGCTAGAGAGACTAGCAGGTCATGATTATTACTGCTTTTTGGATGGCTATTCAGGCTACAACCAGATTGCAGTGGATCCCCAGGATCAAGAGAAAACAGCATTCACATGTCCATCTGGAGTGTTTGCTTATAGAAGGATGCCCTTTGGGCTATGTAATGCGCCTGCAACCTTCCAGAGATGCATGCTCTCTATTTTCTCTGACATGGTGGAAAAATTTCTGGAAGTCTTCATGGATGACTTCTCAGTATATGGAGACTCATTCAGCTCCTGTCTTGATCACCTGAAACTTGTTCTGAAAAGATGCCAAGAAACCAACCTAGTTTTAAACTGGGAAAAGTGTCACTTCATGGTGACTGAAGGAATTGTTCTTGGGCATAAAATCTCAAACAAGGGAATAGAGGTGGATCAAGCAAAGGTAGAGGTAATTGAGAAATTACCACCACCTGCCAATGTTAAGGCAATCAGAAGCTTTCTAGGACATGCAGGATTCTATAGGAGGTTTATAAAGGATTTTTCAAAAATCGCAAAACCTCTAAGCAATCTGCTAGCTGCTGACATGCCATTTGTGTTTGACACAGCATGCCTACAGGCGTTTGAAACGCTGAAAGCTAAGCTGGTCACAGCACCAGTTATTTCTGCACCAGACTGGACATTACCATTTGAGCTAATGTGTGATGCCAGTGATCATGCCATTGGTGCAGTATTGGGACAGAGGCATGACAAGCTTCTGCATGTCATTTATTATGCCAGTCGCGTTTTAAATGATGCCCAGAAAAATTACACAACCACAGAAAAGGAATTACTTGCAGTGGTTTACGCCATTGACAAGTTCAGATCCTACTTAGTAGGATCAAAGGTGATTGTGTACACTGACCATGCTGCTCTTAAGTATCTACTCACAAAGCAGGATTCAAAACCTAGGCTCATCAGATGGGTATTGCTTCTGCAAGAGTTTGATATAGAAATAAGAGACAGAAAAGGGACAGAGAACCAAGTGGCTGATCATCTGTCCCGGATAGAGCCAGTGGAAGGGACGTCCCTCCCCTTTCTTGAAATCTCTGAGACGTTCCCTGATGAGCATCTATTTGCCATTCAGGAAGCACCATGGTTTGCCGATATTGGAAACTATAAAGCTGCAAGGTTCATACCCAAGGAGTACAATAGAATACAAAAGAAGAAATTAGTTACTGATGCAAAGTACTACTTGTGGGATGAACCCTATCTCTTTAAGAGATGTGCAGACGAAATTATCCGTAGGTGTGTCCCCAGAGAGGAAGCACAGAGAATCCTATGGCATTGCCGCGGATCTCAATATGGAGGCCATTTCGGAGGTGAGCGAACAGCCACCAAGGTCCTCCAATGTGGCTTCTATTGGCCCATACTCTATAAAGATTCCCGAGAGTTTGTACGTAATTGTGACAGTTGCCAAAGAGCTGGTAATCTGCCTCATGGTTACGCCATGCCTCAACAAGGAATCTTGGAAATTGAGTTGTTTGACGTATGGGGAATTGACTTCATGGGACCTTTCCCACCATCATACTCAAACACTTATATTCTGGTGGCAGTTGACTATGTATCAAAATGGGTTGAGGCTATTGCCACACCCAACAATAATATTAAAACAGTGCTGAAGTTCCTCCAGAAACATATCTTTAGCAGGTTTGGTGTCCCTAGAGTACTAATCAGTGATGGGGGCACTCACTTCTGCAATAAACAGCTTTACTCTGCCATGGTTCGGTATGGAATTCGCCACAAGATAGCCACTCCATATCATCCACAAACCAATGGGCAAGCTGAAGTCTCTAACAGAGAATTAAAGAGAATCCTGGAACGGACAGTAAATACCCGTAGAAAGGATTGGGCAAGGAGCTTGGATGATGCTCTGTGGGCTTACAGAACAGCATTCAAGACCCCTATAGGGACCTCTCCATACCAACTCGTGTATGGTAAGGCATGCCACTTGCCCGTGGAACTGGAACATAAGGCCTACTGGGCAACCAGATTCCTAAACTTTGATGCCAAATTAGCAGGAGAAAAATGATTACTCCAGCTAAATGAGGTAGAGGAATTCAGACTCACAGCTTTCGAAAATGCCAAGCTTTATAAAGAAAAATAAAAAAAATGGCATGACAGAAAGCTGTCATCTAGAATCTTTGAACCAGGACAGAAGGTCCTGTTGTTTAACTCTAGACTCAGGCTATTCCCCGGGAAACTGAAATCCCAGTGGAGGGGACCATACGTGATTACAAGTGTGTCACCATATGGTTATGTGGAGCTTCAAGATACTGATTCTGATAAGAAGTTCATTGTCAATGGACAGAGAATCAAGCATTATCTTGAAGGCAACATTGAGCAAGAATGCTCAAGGCTAAAGCTAGATTAAAAGCTCAGCAAGGTCCAGCTAAAGACAATAAAGAAGCGCTTGCTGGGAGGCAACCCAGCCATGGGGCATCAATCCTCTAAGCATTTTTGCCCTATTTTTATTTTTATTTGTTTATATAAAGTTCACTGACACTAAGGTACAGAATCATTTGTATAAGTTTACAGGGTTACAGAAGGAATCCGCACACAAAACAGAGATAGGGAGCTCAATGGCAAGAAAACGCCAGTAAAGGGGCATTTTGGGCGTTCAGCGCCCAAAATGGGCATCCACTGGGCGCTGAACGCCAGTAATGACAGCAACTGGGCGTTCAACGCCAGAAACAGGCACCCAATGGGCGTTGAACACCAGTAATAGCAGCAACTGGGCGCTGAACGCCCAGGAGATCAGCATTTGGGTGTTGAACGCCCAAAACAAGCAGTGTTTGGGCGTTCAAACGCCAGGAAGACAGGGAGGAGCCAAATCCATTTATCCCACACGTATTTCCATTTTAATTTCAAATTTTATGCTTCAATGCATGATTTTTACATGAACATTTCAAGAACCCTGATTTCTAAAATCCTTAATTTCTAAAAATCCATCTTTCCAAATTCAATCCAACTCTTTTCAAAATCTTTTCTGAAAACAAATCTATCTTTTTCACTCAAAAATCTTTTCAACTAATCCATATCCTTTTCAAATATCCATATAATCTTTTTCAAAATTCAGAGTTATCTTTTTCAAAAATATATCATATCTTTTCAAAATTAAACTATATCTTCTATCCTATCTTTTTCAACTCAATCTTTTTATCTTATCTTTTCCAATCTTTCGAAAACCCACCCCCCCACCCCTTTAAAATTGGGTTCGGCCTCCCCCCTCCTCCATCACCAAGTGCACCTCGATCTCCTTCTATCCGTCTCCTTTCTTTTCTTTTGCTTGAGGACAAGCAAACCTCTAAGTTTGGTGTGTTTATCCGAAATCACTAAGATCATGGCTCCCAAAGGAAAACAATCCACTCCAAGAGGCAAGAAAGAGAGCGTTCCAAAACCACTTTGGAATCAAGGGAAGTTCTTATCTAAAGAACATTTAGACCATCATCTTAAAGTAATGGGTCTGAGGTCAGTGATCCCGGAAGTTAGATTCGATCTGAAAGAAGATGAATATCCGGAGATCCAGGAGCAAATTCGAATCAGGAACTGGGAAGTCCTAGCTAATCCTGAAACGAAAGTAGGAAGGAACATGGTCTAGGAGTTCTATGCTAATATGTGGCAGACTGACAAGCAAAGACTATCTGGAACTGCCTGCTACGAGTTTCGGACCATGGTCAGGGGAAAGATTGTTCATACCACCCCTGACAAGATCAGAGAGATATTAAAGCTACCTCAGCTAAAGGATGATCCAGACTCCTTCAACAGGAGGATGATGAGAGCAGACATTGGCCTGGATAAGATTCTAGAGGACATATGTATCCCTGGAGCCAGTGGACCACCAACACAAAGGGCGTCCCAAATCAACTCAAGAGAGAGGATCTCAAACCAGTTGCCAGAGGATGGCTGGACTTCATTGGGCGTTTTTTGTTGCCCACTAGCAACCGTTCTGAAGTCACAGTTAAAAGAGCAGTGATGATTCATTGCATCATGACGGGGAAGGAAGTGGAGGTTCATCAGCTGATTTCCACTGAACTCTATAAGATTGCTAGCAAAAATTCAAAAGAGGGCAGGTTGGCTTATCCAAGCGTGATTTCTCTGCTCTGCAAGGACGCTGGAGTCAAGATGGGAATAACTGAATATATCCTAATTGAAAAGTCAATCACCAAAGCATCAATGGAGAGACAACAAGCATAGGAGGATCTTATCAAGAAGAGAGTACAGGAATTCCTCCCAGAGATTCCTCAAGCGGAATATTGGGAATATCTCGAGACGTCTGTCACCAAGATACAGGAAGCTATGGAGCAAATAATAAAACAACAGAAGGAACACAGTCAAATGCTGACCCATATGTTTAAAGAACAAGAGGAGCAGGGACATGACTTAAGGGAACTGAAGCACCAAAAGTCTTCTGTAATACCAAGCATCCCAAGGATCAGAGGAACCCCCATACCCCCAGAATAAAGGTTGTTAATTTCCAATTTCTGCCTTAACTCTGTGACAGTGTCCTTATAAAAAGTTTACCTTAGAAGTCATATAATAGTAATTAGTATCTATTTGATTTTATCTCCAATTAAGCTATAGTTTATTTTTCTCATCATCATTAAACATGAATAAAATAGTAGATCTTTTGAATAAGAAGCAATAAAATTTCGAGTTTAATAAAAGAAATTCTAATTGGTTAAATGTGGTGGCAATGCTTTCTGTCTTCTGAATGAATGCTTGAACAGTGCATATGTCTTTTGAATTTGTTGTTTAAGACTGTTAAATATGTTGGCTCTTGAAAGAATGATGAACATGAGACATGTTATTGATAATCTGAAAAATCATAAAAATGATTCTTGAAGCAAGAAAAAGCAGCAAAGAACAAAGCTTGCAAAAAAAAAAAAAAGAAGCAAGCAGAAAAAGCCAAAAGCTCTTAAAACCAAAAGGCAAGGGCAAATAAAAAGGATCCCAAGGCTTTGAGCATCAGTGGATAGGAGGACCTAAAGGACTAAAATCCTGGTCTAAGCGGCTAAACCAAGCTGTCCCTAACCATGTGCTTGTGGCGTGCAGGTGTCAAGTGAAAACTTGAGACTGAGCGGTTAAAGTCAAGGTCCAAAGCAAAAAGAAGAGTGTGCTTAAGAACTCTGGACACCTATAATTGGGGACTTTAGCAAAGCTGAGTCACAATCTGAAAAGGTTCACCCAGTTATGTGTCTGTGGCATTTATGTATCCGGTAGTAATACTGGAAAACAAAGTGCTTAGGGCCACGGCCAAGACTCATAAAGAAGCTGTGTTCAAGAATCATGACACTGAACTAAGAGAATCGATAACACTATCTGAATTCTGAGTTCCTATAAGATGCCAATCACTCCGAGCTTCAATGGATAAAGTGAGATGCCAAAACTGTTCAGAAGCAAAAAGCTACTAGTCCCGCTCATCTAATTAGGATCTGAGCTTCAATCAAAAAACTCTGAGATATTATTGCTTCTCAACCTATTAGTCTTCTATTTTATTTGTCTAGTTGCTTGAGAACAAGCAACAGTTTAAGTTTGGTGTTGTGATGAGCGGATATTTTATACGCTTTTTGGGGTTAATTTCATATAGTTTTGAGTATGTTTTAGTTAGTTTTTAGTCTATTTTTATTAGTTTTTAGGAAAAATTCATATTTCTGGACTTTACTATGAGTTTTGTGTTTTTCTGTAATTTCAGGTATTTTTCTGGCTGAAATTGAAGGAGCTGAGCAAAAATCTGATTCAGGCTGAAAAAGGACTGCTGATGCTGTTGGATTCTGACCTCCCTGCACTCAAAGTGGATTTTCTGGAGCTACAGAACTCGAAATGGCGTGCTTTCAATTGCGTTGGAAAGTAGACATCCAGGGCTTTCCAGCAATATATAATAGTCCATACTTTGCACAAGGATAGACGACGTAAACTGGCGTTCAACGCCAGTCCTCTGCCCAATTCTGGCGTCCAGCGCCAGAAAAGGATCAAAAGCTGGAGTTGAACGCCCAAACTGGCATAAAAACTGGCGTTCAACTCCACAAATGGCTTCTGCACGTGAATTGCTTAAGTCTCAGCCCCAGCACACACCAAGTGGGCCCCAGCACACACCAAGTGGGCCCCAGAAGTGGATCTCTGCATCATCCATCATAGTTTATCCAATTTTTGTAAACCTAGGCTACTAGTTTAGTATTTAAACAACTTTTAGAGAATTATTTTGTATCTCATGACATTTTAGATCTAAACTTTGTATTCTCTGACGGCATGAGTCTCTAAACCCCATTGTTGGGGGTGAGGAGCTCTGCTGTGTCTCGATGAATTAATGCAAGTATTTCTGTTTTCTATTCAAACACGCTTGTTCCTATCTAAGATGTTCATTCGCGCTTAACTGTGATGAAGGTGATGATCAGTGACATTCATCACCTTCCTCAAATCATGAATGTGTGCCTGACAATCACCTCCGTTCTATATATGATTGAATGAGTATCTCTTAGATTCCTTAATCAGAATCTCCGTGGTATAAGTTAGAACTGATGGCGGCATTCATGAGAATCCGGAAAGTCTAAACCTTGTCTGTGGTATTCCGAGTAGGATTCAAGGATTGAATGACTGTGACGAGCTTCAAACTCCTGAAGGCTGGGCGTTAGTGACAGACGCAAAAGGATAGTAAATCCTATTCCAACCGGATCGAGAACCAACCGGTGATTAGCCGTGCTGTGACAGAGCGCGTGAGCGTAGTTTTCACTAGAAGGATGGAAGGTAGCCATTGACAACGGTGATCCACCAACACATAGCTTGCCATAGGAGGACGTGCGTGCGTGAACAAGAAGACAGAGGAAAGCAGAGATTCAGAAGACAAAGCATCTCCAAAAACTCCAACATATTCTCCATTACTGCATAACAAGTAACCTTTAATCCATGCTCTATTGTTTATTCGCAATTCAACTGATAAACATAATTGACTTCCTGACTAAGATTTACAAGATAACCATAGATTGCTTCAAACCAACAATCTCCGTGGGATTCGACCCTTACTCACGTGAGGTATTACTTGGACGACCCAGTGCACTTGCTGGTTAGTGGTACGCGTTGTGAAAAGTGTGATTCACAATTCGTGCACCAAGTTTTTGGCGCCGTTGGCGGGGATATCTTATCACAATTTTCAAATAAACCATGTGATACTGTTAAGACTAATGGAGTAGATCCTAAAGTCTACAGGCTCATGCTTTTCCCTTTTGCTGTAAGAGACAGAGCTAGATTATGGTTGGATTCTCAACCCAAAGACAGCCTGAACTCTTGGGATAAGCTGGTCACGGCTTTCATAGCCAAGTACTTTCCTCCTCAAAAGCTGAGCAAGCTTAGAGCTGATGTTCAAACCTTCAGACAGAAAGAAGGTGAATCCCTCTATGAAGCTTGGGAAAGATACAAACAGTTGACCAAAAAGTGTCCTTCTGACATGCTTTCAGAATGGACCATCCTGGATATATTCTATGATGGTTTATCTGAGCTATCAAAGATGTCACTGGACACTTCTGCAGGTGGATCCATTCACCTAAAGAAAACGCCTGCAGAAGCTCAAGAACTCATTGACATGGTTGCTAATAACCAGTTCATGTACACTTCTGAAAGGAATCCTGTGAGTAATGGGACGCCTATGAAGAAGGGAGTTCTTGAAGTTGATACTCTGAATGCCATATTGGCTCAGAATAAAATATTGACTCAGCAAGTCAATATGATTTCTCAGAGTCTGAATGGAATGCAAGCTGCATCCAACAGTACTCAAGAGGCTTCTCCTGAAGAAGAAGCTTATGATCCTGAGAACCCTGCAATAGTAGAGGTGAACTACTTAGGTGAACCTTATGGAAACACCTATAACTCATCATGGAGAAATCATCCAAATTTCTCATGGAAGGATCAAAAGCCTCAACAAGGCTTTAACAATGGTGGAAGAAACAGGTTTAACAATAGCAAGCCTTTTCCATCATCAACTCAGCAACAGACAGAGAACTCTGAACAAAATGCTTCTAATTTAGCAAATCTAGTCTCTGATCTATCTAAAGCCACTGTAAGTTTCATGAATGAAACAAGGTCTTCCATTAGAAATCTGGAAGCATAAGTGGGCCAGCTGAGTAAAAGGATCACTGAAATCCCTCCTAGTACTCTCCCGAGCAATACAGAAGAGAATCCAAAAGGAGAGTGCAAGGCCATTGACATAAGCGCCATGGCCGAACCTGTGAGGAGAGGAGAGGACGTGAATCCCAAGGAGGAAGACCTCCTGGGACGTCCAGTGGTCAATAAGGAGCTTCCCTCTGAGGAACCAAAGGACTCTGGGGCCCATCTAGAGACCATAGAGATCCCATTGAACCTCCTTATGCCCTTCATGAGCTCTGATGAGTATTCCTCTTCTGAAGAGAATGAGGATGTTACTGAAGAGCAAACTGCCAAGTTTCTTGGTGCAATCATAAAGCTAAATGCCAAATTATTTGGCATTGATACTTGGGAAGTTGAACCTCCCTTGTTCATCAATGAACTAAGTGATCTGGATCAACTGACATTGCCTCAGAAGAGACAGGATCCTGGAAAGTTCATAATACCCTGTACCATAGGCACCATGATCTTTAAGGCTCTGTGTGACCTTGGTTCAGGAATAAACCTCATGCCCCTCTCTGTAATAGAGAAACTGGGAATCTATGGGGTGCAAGCTGCTAAAATCTCACTAGAGATGGCAGACAGCTCAAGAAGACAGGCTTATGGACAAGTAGAAGATGTATTAGTAAAGGTTGAGGGCCTTTACATACCTACTGATTTCATAGTCCTGGATACTGGAAAGGAAGAGGATGAATCCATCATCCTAGGAAGACCTTTCCTGGCCACAGCAAGAGCTGTGATTGATGTTGACAGAGGTGAAATAGTCCTTCAATGGAATGAGAACTCCCTTGTATTCAAAACTCAACGATCTCCCTCTGCAACCATGGAGAGGAAGCTTGAAAAGCTTCTCTCAAAGCAGAGTCAACCAGAGCCCCCACAGTCAAACTCTAAGTTTGGTGTTGGGAGGCCACAACCAAACTCTAAGTTTGGTGTTGAACTCCCATATCCAAACTCTAAGTTTGGTGTTGGAGAGTCTCAACAAAGCTCTGCACATCTGTAAGGCTCCATGAGAGCCCACTGTCAAGCTATTGACATTAAAGAAGCACTTGTTGGGAGGCAACCCAATGTTTATCTAACTTTTATTTTCATTGTTTTTCATGTTTTCTTAGGTTCATGATCATGTGGAGTCACAAAATAAATACAAAAATTGAAAACGGAATCAAAAACAGCAGAAGAAAAATCACACCCTGGAGGAGCATCTGTCTGGCGTTCAAACGCCAGAACAGAGCATAGTTCTGGCGCTGAACGCCCAGAATGGGAGCATCCTGGCGCTTAACGCCCAGAACAAGCATGGTTCTGGCGTTCAACGCCAGAAATGGCAGCAAAGAGGCGTTGAACGCCCAAAATGGGCACCAACCTGGCGCTGAACGCCCAGAGTTGTGTGCAAGGGCATTTTACATGCCTAAATTGGTGCAGGGATGTAAATGCCTTGACACCTCAGGATCTGTGGACCCCACAGGATCCCCACCTACCTCATCATCTCTCTTTCCATTCATGATCATCCCTTCCTTTTTTTTTTCCATTTACCACTCACATCCATACACCCACTACCTTCAAAAATTCAACATCTCTCACCCACCCAATCCCACCCATATGGCCGAATACACACTCCCATCCATCTCCTCCATATCTTCTTCTTATTCTTCTATTCTTTCTTCTTTTGCTCGAGGGCGAGCAACATTCTAAGTTTGGTGTGGCAAAAGCATAGCTTTTTTGTTTTTTCCATAACCATTGATGGCACCTAAGGCCAGAGAAACCTCTAGAAAGAGGAAAGGGAAGACAAAAGCTTCCATCAAGGGTCTATAGCTCAGTGGTAGAACATTTGACTGCAAATCAAGAGATCCCTGAGATACCTCAGGGGATTCATTTTCTTCCACACAATTATTGGAAGCAACTAAGGGTGGAACATCAGGAGCACTCCATCATCCTTCATGAAATCAGAGAAGATCTAAAAGCAATGAAGGAGGAGCAGCAAAGACAAGGAAGAGACATAGAAGAGCTCAAGGACATCACTAAGGTGGACTCATTCCTTGTTCTTACTTTCTCTGTTTTTTTTTCGTTTTATATGTTATGTGCTTATCCATGTTTGTGTCTTCATTACATGATCATTAGTAGTTAGTAACTTTGTCTTAAAGTTATGAATGTCCTATGAATCCATCACCTCTCTTAAAAAAAAACTGTTTTAATTCAAAAGAACAAGAAGTACATGAGTTTCGAATTTATCCTTGAACTTAGTTTAATTATATTGATGTGGTGACAATGCTTCTTGTTTTCTGAATGTATGCTTGAACAGTGCATATGTCTTTTGAAGTTGTTGTTTAAGAATGTTAAATATGTTGGCTCTTGAAAGAATGATGACTAGGAGACATGTTATATGATAATCTGAAAAATCATAAAAATGATTCTTGAAGCAAGAAAAAGCAGCAAAGAACAAAGCTTGCAGAAAAAAAAAAATAGGCGAAAAAAAAAATAGAAAGAAAAAGAAAAAGCAAGCAGAAAAAGCCAAAAGCTCTTAAAACCAAGAGGCAAGAGCAAAAAGCCAATAACCCTTAAAACCAAAAGGCAAGGGCAATAAAAAGGATCCCAAGGCTTTGAGCATCAGTGGATAGGAGGGCCTAAAGGAATAAAATTCCGGTCTAAGCGGCTAAACCAAGCTGTCCCTAACCATGTGCTTGTGGCGTGTAGGTGTCAAGTGAAAACTTGAGACTGAGCGGTTAAAGTCAAGGTCCAAAGCAAAAGAAGAGTGTGCTTAAGAACCCTGGACACCTCTAATTGGGGACTTTAGCAAAGCTGAGTCACAATCTGAAAAGGTTCACCCAATTATGTATCTGTGGCATTTATGTATCCGGTGGTAATACTGGAAAACAAAGTGCTTAGGGCCACGGCCAAGACTCATAAAGAAGATGTGTTCAAGAATCATCATACTGAACTAGGAGAGTCAATGACACTATTCGAACTCTGAGTTCCTATAGATGCCAATCATTCTAAACCTCAATGGATAAAGTGAGATGCCAAAACTATTCAAGAGGCAAAAAGCTATAAGTCCCGCTCATATGATTGAAGCTATGTTTCATTGATAGTTTGGAATTTATAGTATATTCTATTCTTTTTATCCTATTTTGATTTTCAGTTGCTTGGGGACAAGCAACAATTTAAGTTTGGTGTTGTGATGAGCGGATAATTTATACGCTTTTTGACATTATTTTTAGTATGTTTTTAGTAGGATCTAGTTACTTTTAGGGATGTTTTTAATAGATTTTGTGTTAAATTCACATTTCTGGGCTTTACTATGAGTTTGTGTGTTTTTCTGTGATTTCAGGTATTTTCTGGCTGAAATTGAGGGACTTGAGCAGAAATCAGATTCAGAGGTTGAAAAAGGACTGCTGATGCTGTTGGATTCTGACCTCCTTGCACTCAAAGTGGATTTTCTGGAGCTACAGAACTCGAAATGGCGTGCTTCCAATTGCGTTGGAAAGTAGACATCCAGGGCTTTCCAGCAATATATAATAGTCTATACTTTGCACAAGGATAGACGACGTAAACTGGCGTTCAACGCCAGTCCTCTGTCCAATTCTGGCGTCCAGCGCCAGAAAAGGATCAAAAGCTGGAGTTGAACGCCCAAACTGGCATAAAAACTGGCGTTCAACTCCACAAATGGCTTCTGCACGTGAATTGCTTAAGTCTCAGCCCCAGCACACACCAAGTGGGCCCCAGCACACACCAAGTGGGCCCCAGAAGTGGATCTCTGCATCATCCATCATAGTTTATCCAATTTTTGTAAACCTAGGCTACTAGTTTAGTATTTAAACAACTTTTAGAGAATTATTTTGTATCTCATGACATTTTAGGTCTAAACTTTGTATTCTCTGACGGCATGAGTCTCTAAACCCCATTGTTGGGGGTGAGGAGCTCTGCTGTGTCTCGATGAATTAATGCAAGTATTTCTGTTTTCTATTCAAACACGCTTGTTCCTATCTAAGATGTTCATTCGCGCTTAACTGTGATGAAGGTGATGATCAGTGACATTCATCACCTTCCTCAAATCATGAACGTGTGCCTGACAATCACCTCCGTTCTATATATGATTGAATGAGTATCTCTTAGATTCCTTAATCAGAATCTCCGTGGTATAAGTTAGAACTGATGGCGGCATTCATGAGAATCCGGAAAGTCTAAACCTTGTCTGTGGTATTCCGAGTAGGATTCAAGGATTGAATGACTGTGACGAGCTTCAAACTCCTGAAGGCTGGGCGTTAGTGATAGACGCAAAAGGATAGTAAATCCTATTCCAACCGGATCGAGAACCAACCGGTGATTAGCCGTGCTGTGACAGAGCGCGTGAGCGTAGTTTTCACTGGAAGGATGGAAGGTAGCCATTGACAACGGTGATCCACCAACACATAGCTTGCCATAGGAGGACGTGCGTGTGTGAACAAGAAGACAGAGGAAAGCAGAGATTCAGAAGACAAAGCATCTCCAAAAACTCCAACATATTCTCCATTACTGCATAACAAGTAACCTTTAATCCATGCTCTATTGTTTATTCGCAATTCAACTGATAAACATAATTGACTTCCTGACTAAGATTTACAAGATAACCATAGATTGCTTCAAACCAACAATCTCCGTGGGATTCGACCCTTACTCACGTGAGGTATTACTTGGACGACCCAGTGCACTTGCTGGTTAGTGGTACGCGTTGTGAAAAGTGTGATTCACAATTCGTGCACCAAGTTTTTGGCGCCGTTGCCGGGGATATCTTATCACAATTTTCAAATAAACCATGTGATACTGTTAAGACTAATGGAGTAGATCCTGAAGTCTACAGGCTCATGCTTTTCCCTTTTGCTGTAAGAGACAGAGCTAGATTATGGTTGGATTCTCAACCCAAAGACAGCCTGAACTCTTGGGATAAGCTGGTCACGGCTTTCTTAGCCAAGTACTTTCCTCCTCAAAAGCTGAGCAAGCTTAGAGCTGATGTTCAAACCTTCAGACAGAAAGAAGGTGAATCCCTCTATGAAGCTTGGGAAAGATACAAATAGTTGACCAAAAAGTGTCCTTCTGACATGCTTTCAGAATGGACCATCCTGGATATATTCTATGATGGTTTATCTGAGCTATCAAAGATGTCACTGGACACTTCTGCAGGTGGATCCATTCACCTAAAGAAAACGCCTGCAGAAGCTCAAGAACTCATTGACATGGTTGCTAATAACCAGTTCATGTACACTTCTGAAAGGAATCCTGTGAGTAATGGGACGCCTATGAAGAAGGGAGTTCTTGAAGTTGATACTCTGAATGCCATATTGGCTCAGAATAAAATATTGACTCAGCAAGTCAATATGATTTCTCAGAGTCTGAATGGAATGCAAGCTGCATCCAACAGTACTCAAGAGGCTTCTCCTGAAGAAGAAGCTTATGATCCTGAGAACCCTGCAATAGCAGAGGTGAACTACTTAGGTGAACCTTATGGAAACACCTATAACTCATCATGGAGAAATCATCCAAATTTCTCATGGAAGGATCAAAAGCCTCAACAAGGCTTTAACAATGGTGGAAGAAACAGGTTTAACAATAGCAAGCCTTTTCCATCATCAACTCAGCAACAGACAGAGAACTCTGAACAAAATGCTTCTAATTTAGCAAATCTAGTCTCTGATCTATCTAAAGCCACTGTAAGTTTCATGAATGAAACAAGGTCTTCCATTAGAAATCTGGAAGCACAAGTGGGCCAGCTGAGTAAAAGGATCACTGAAATCCCTCCTAGTACTCTCCCAAGCAATACAGAAGAGAATCCAAAAGGAGAGTGCAAGGCCATTGACATAAGCGCCATGGCCGAACCTGTGAGGAGAGGAGAGGACGTGAATCCCAAGGAGGAAGACCTCCTGGGACGTCCAGTGGTCAATAAGGAGCTTCCCTCTGAGAAACCAAAGGACTCTGGGGCCCATCTAGAGACCATAGAGATCCCATTGAACCTCCTTATGCCCTTCATGAGCTCTGATGAGTATTCCTCTTCTGAAGAGAATGAGGATGTTACTGAAGAGCAAACTGCCAAGTTTCTTGGTGCAATCATAAAGCTAAATGCCAAATTATTTGGCATTGATACTTGGGAAGTTGAACCTCCCTTGTTCATCAATGAACTAAGTGATCTGGATCAACTGACATTGCCTCAGAAGAGACAGGATCCTGGAAAGTTCATAATACCCTGTACCATAGGCACCATGATTTTTAAGGCTCTGTGTGACCTTGGTTCAGGAATAAACCTCATGCCCCTCTCTGTAATAGAGAAACTGGGAATCTATGGGGTGCAAGCTGCTAAAATCTCACTAGAGATGGCAGACAGCTCAAGAAGACAGGCTTATGGACAAGTAGAAGATGTATTAGTAAAGGTTGAGGGCCTTTACATACCTACTGATTTCATAGTCCTGGATACTGGAAAGGAAGAGGATGAATCCATCATCCTAGGAAGACCTTTCCTGGCCACAGCAAGAGCTGTGATTGATGTTGACAGAGGTGAAATAGTCCTTCAATGGAATGAGAACTCCCTTGTATTCAAAACTCAACGATCTCCCTCTGCAACCATGGAGAGGAAGCTTGAAAAGCTTCTCTCAAAGCAGAGTCAACCAGAGCCCCCACAGTCAAACTCTAAGTTTGGTGTTGGGAGGCCACAACCAAACTCTAAGTTTGGTGTTGAACTCCCATATCCAAACTCTAAGTTTGGTGTTGGAGAGTCTCAACAAAGCTCTGCACATCTGTAAGGCTCCATGAGAGCCCACTGTCAAGCTATTGACATTAAAGAAGCACTTGTTGGGAGGCAACCCAATGTTTATCTAACTTTTATTTTCATTGTTTTTCATGTTTTCTTAGGTTCATGATCATGTGGAGTCACAAAATAAATACAAAAATTGAAAACGGAATCAAAAACAGCAGAAGAAAAATCACACCCTGGAGGAGCATCTGTCTGGCGTTCAAACGCCAGAACAGAGCATAGTTCTGGCGCTGAACGCCCAGAATAGGAGCATCCTGGCGCTTAACGCCCAGAACAAGCATGGTTCTGGCGTTCAACGCCAGAAATGGCAGCAAAGAGGCGTTGAACGCCCAAAATGGGCACCAACCTGGCGCTGAACGCCCAGAGTTGTGTGCAAGGGCATTTTACATGCCTAAATTGGTGCAGGGATGTAAATGCCTTGACACCTCAGGATCTGTGGACCCCACAGGATCCCCACCTACCTCATCATCTCTCTTTCCATTCATGATCATCCCTTCCTTTTTTTTTTCCATTTACCACTCACATCCATACACCCACTACCTTCAAAAATTCAACATCTCTCACCCACCCAATCCCACCCATATGGCCGAATACACACTCCCATCCATCTCCTCCATATCTTCTTCTTATTCTTCTATTCTTTCTTCTTTTGCTCGAGGGCGAGCAACATTCTAAGTTTGGTGTGGCAAAAGCATAGCTTTTTTGTTTTTTCCATAACCATTGATGGCACCTAAGGCCAGAGAAACCTCTAGAAAGAGGAAAGGGAAGACAAAAGCTTCCATCAAGGGTCTATAGCTCAGTGGTAGAACATTTGACTGCAAATCAAGAGATCCCTGAGATACCTCAGGGGATTCATTTTCTTCCACACAATTATTGGAAGCAACTAAGGGTGGAACATCAGGAGCACTCCATCATCCTTCATGAAATCAGAGAAGATCTAAAAGCAATGAAGGAGGAGCAGCAAAGACAAGGAAGAGACATAGAAGAGCTCAAGGACATCACTAAGGTGGACTCATTCCTTGTTCTTACTTTCTCTGTTTTTTTTCGTTTTATATGTTATGTGCTTATCCATGTTTGTGTCTTCATTACATGATCATTAGTAGTTAGTAACTTTGTCTTAAAGTTATGAATGTCCTATGAATCCATCACCTCTCTTAAAAAAAAAACTGTTTTAATTCAAAAGAACAAGAAGTACATGAGTTTCGAATTTATCCTTGAACTTAGTTTAATTATATTGATGTGGTGACAATGCTTCTTGTTTTCTGAATGTATGCTTGAACAGTGCATATGTCTTTTGAAGTTGATGTTTAAGAATGTTAAATATGTTGGCTCTTGAAAGAATGATGACTAGGAGACATGTTATATGATAATCTGAAAAATCATAAAAATGATTCTTGAAGCAAGAAAAAGCAGCAAAGAACAAAGCTTGCAGAAAAAAAAAATAGGCGAAAAAAAAATAGAAAGAAAAAGAAAAAGCAAGCAGAAAAAGCCAAAAGCTCTTAAAACCAAGAGGCAAGAGCAAAAAGCCAATAACCCTTAAAACCAAAAGGCAAGGGCAATAAAAAGGATCCCAAGGCTTTGGGCATCAGTGGATAGGAGGGCCTAAAGGAATAAAATCCAGGTCTAAGCGGCTAAACCAAGTTGTCCCTAACCATGTGCTTGTGGCGTGTAGGTGTCAAGTGAAAACTTGAGACTGAGCGGTTAAAGTCAAGGTCCAAAGCAAAAGAAGAGTGTGCTTAAGAACCCTGGACACCTCTAATTGGGGACTTTAGCAAAGCTGAGTCACAATCTGAAAAGGTTCACCCAATTATGTATCTGTGGCATTTATGTATCCGGTGGTAATACTGGAAAACAAAGTGCTTAGGGCCACGGCCAAGACTCATAAAGAAGCTGTGTTCAAGAATTATCATACTGAACTAGGAGAGTCAATGACACTATTCGAACTCTGAGTTCCTATAGATGCCAATCATTCTAAACCTCAATGGATAAAGTGAGATGCCAAAACTATTCAAGAGGCAAAAAGCTATAAGTCCCGCTCATATGATTGAAGCTATGTTTCATTGATAGTTTGGAATTTATAGTATATTATATTCTTTTTATCCTATTTTGATTTTCAGTTGCTTGGGGACAAGCAACAATTTAAGTTTGGTGTTGTGATGAGCGGATAATTTATACGCTTTTTGACATTATTTTTAGTATGTTTTTAGTAGGATCTAGTTACTTTTAGGGATGTTTTTAATAGATTTTGTGTTAAATTCACATTTCTGGGCTTTACTATGAGTTTGTGTGTTTTTCTGTGATTTCAGGTATTTTCTGGCTGAAATTGAGGGACTTGAGCAGAAATCAGATTCAGAGGTTGAAAAAGGACTGCTGATGCTGTTGGATTCTGACCTCCCTGCACTCAAAGTGGATTTTCTGGAGCTACAGAACTCGAAATGGCGCGCTTCCAATTGTTTTGGAAAGTAGACATCCAGGGCTTTCCAGAAATATATAATAGTCCATACTTTAGCCAAGAATTGAGGACATAAACTGGCGTTCAATGCCAGCTTTCTACCCAAATCTGGCGTCCAGCGCCAGAAAAGGATCCAAAACCAGAGTTGAACGCCCAAACTGGCACAAAAGCTGGCGTTCAACTCCACAAATGGCCTCTGCACGTGCAACACTTAAGCTCAGCCCAAACACACACCAAGTGGGCCCCGGAAGTGGATTTATACATCAAATACATACTCATGTAAACCCTAGTAGCTAGTTTATTATAAATAGGACCTCTTACTATTGTATTAGGCATCTTTGGATTACCTTATGATCCTTTGATCATGTTTTGGTGGCTGGCCATCTCGGCCATGCCTGGACCTTCACTTATGTATTTTCATACGATAGAGTTTCTACACTCCATAGATTAAGGTGTGGAGCTCTGCTGTTCCTCAAAGATTAATGCAAAGTACTACTGTTTTCTATTCAATTCTTCTTATTTCTCTTCTAAGATATCCATTCGCACCCAAGAACGTGATGAAGGTGATGATTATGTGTGACGCTCATCATCCTTCTCCCTTATGAACGCGTTCCTGACAAACACTTCTGTTCTACATGAATTAAGCTAGAATGAATATCTCTTAGATCTCCTAACCGGAATCTTCGTGGCGTAAGCTAGAATGATGGCGGCATTCAAGAGAATTCGGAAGGTCTAAACCTTGTCTGTGGTATTCCGAGTAGGATTCAATGATTGAATGACTGTGACGAGCTCCTAACTCGCGATTGCAGGGCGTTAGTGACAGACGCAAAAGGATAGTAAATCCTATTCCAGCATGATCGAGAACCGACAGATGAATAGCCGTGCCGTGACAGGGTGCGTGAGCATATTATTCACTGAGAGAATAAGATGAAGCCATTGACAAGGGTGATGCCTCCAGACGATTAGCCGTGCCGTGACAGGGCATTGGATCATTTTCCCGTGAGATGACCGAAAGTAGCCATTGACAGTGGTGATGTATCACATAAAGCCAGCCATGGAAAGGAGTAAGACTGATTGGATGAAGACAGCAGGAAAGCAGAGGTTCAGAGGAATGAAAAGCATCTCCATTCGCTTATCTGAAATTCCTACCAATGAATTACATAAGTATCTCTATCCCTATTCTATTTATTATATTAAATTCGAAAACTCCATAATTATTTTATATCCGCCTGACTGAGATCTACAAGGTGACCATAGCTTGCTTCATACCAACAATCTCCGTGGGATTCGACCCTTACTCACGTAAGGTATTACTTGGACGACCCAGTGCACTTGCTGGTTAGTTGTATCGAAGTTGTGACAATTATGAATTAAGATCAGAGCACCAAGCTCTGGAGCCATTACCAGGATTTGTTCGAGCCTGGAGATCACAATTTCGTGCACCAAGTTTTTGACAAAAACTTGGTGCACGAAATTGTGATGTCCAGGCTCAAACAATCCCCGGCAACGTGAGCAACTTGGTGCTCTGATCTCAATACATAATTGTCACAACTTCGATACAACTAACCAGCAAGTGCACTGGGTCGTCCAAGTAATACCTTACGTGAGTAAGGGTCGAATCCCACGGAGATTGTTGGTATGAAGCAAGCTATGGTCACCTTGCAAATCTCAGTCAGGCGGATATAAAATAATCATGGAGTTTTCGAATAATAAATAATAGAATAGGGATAGAGATACTTATGTAAATCATTGGTAGGAATTTCAGATAAGTGAATGGAGATGCTTTTCATTCCTCTGAACCTCTGCTTTCCTGCTATCTTCATCCAATCAGTCTTACTCCTTTCCATGGCTGGCTTTATGCAAGGGCATCACCGTTGTCAGTGGCTACATCCCCTCCTCTCAGTGAATAATATGCTCACGCACCCTGTCACGGCACGGCTATTCATCTGTCGGTTCCCGATCATGCTGGAATAGGATTCACCCTCCTTTTGCGTCTGTCACTAACGCCCAGCACTCGCGAGTTTGAAGCTCGTCACAGTCATTCAATCATTGAATCCTACTCAGAATACCACAGACAAGGTTTAGACCTTCTGGATTCTCTTGAATTCCGCCATCATTCTAGCTTACGCCACGAAGATTCTGGTTAGGAGATCTAAGAGATACTCATTCTAGCTTATTTCATGTAGAACAGAAGTGTTTGTCAGGCACGCGTTCATAAGGGAGAAGGATGATGAGCGTCACACATAATCATCACCTTCATCACGTTCTTGGGTGCGAATGGATATCTTAGAAGAGAAATAAGAAGAATTGAATAGAAAACAGTAGTACTTTGCATTAATCTTTGAGGAACAGCAGAGCTCCACACCTTAATCTATGGAGTGTAGAAACTCTACCGTATGAAAATACATAAGTGAAGGTCCAGGCATGGCCGAGATGGCCAGCCCCCTTGATCTAAGAACAATGCGTTCAAAGATGATCCTAAGATCCTAAGATGATCAAAAGATGGTCAAAAAGACGCCTAATACAATAGTAAGAGGTCCTATTTATAATAAACTAGTCACTAGGGTTTACATGAGTAAGTAATTGATGCATAAATCTACTTCCGGGGCCCACTTGGTGTGTGTTTGGGCTGAGCCTGAGTGTTGCACGTGCAGAGGCCAATTGTGGAGTTGAACGCCAGTTTCTGTGCCAGTTTGGGCGTTCAACTCTGGTTTTGGATCCTTTTCTGGCGCTGGACGCCAGATTTGGGCAGAAGGTTGGCGTTGAACACCAGTTTACGTCATCAATTATTGGCCAAAGTATGGACTATTATACATTTCTAGAAAGCCCTGGATGTCTACTTTCCAACGCAATTAGAAGCGCGCCATTTCGAGTTCTGTAGCTCCAGAAAATCCACTTTGAGTGCAGGGAGGTCAGAATCCAACAGCATCAGCAGTCCTTTTTCAACCTCTGAATCTGATTTCTGCTCAAGTCCCTCAATTTCAGCCAGAAAATACCTGAAATCACAGAAAAACACACAAACTCATAGTAAAGTCCAGAAATGTGAATTTAACATAAAAACTAATGAAAACATCCCTAAAAGTGATTAGATCCTACTAAAAACATACTAAAAACAATGCCAAAAAGCGTATAAATTATCCGCTCATCACAACACCAAACTTAAATTGTTGCTTGTCCCCAAGCAACTGAAAATCAAATAGGATAAAAAGAAGAGAATATATTATAAATTCCAAACTATCAATGAAACATAGCTTCAATCATATGAGCGGGACTTATAGCTTTTTGCCTCTTGAATAGTTTTGGCATCTCACTTTATCCATTGAGGTTCAGAATGATTGGCATCTATAGGAACTTCAGATTTCGAGTAGTGTTATTGACTCTCCTAGTTCAGTATGATGATTCTTGAACACAGCTTCTTTATGAGTCTTGGCTGTGGCCCTAAGCACTTTGTTTTCCAGTATTACCACCGGATACATAAATGCCACAGACACATAATTGGGTGAACCTTTTCAGATTGTGACTCAGCTTTGCTAAAGTCCCCAATTAGAGGTGTCCAGGGTTCTTAAGCACACTCTTTGTTTTTGCTTTGGACCTTGACTTTAACCGCTCAGTCTCAAGTTTTCACTTGACACCTACATGCCACAAGCACATGGTTAGGGACAGCTTGGTTTAGCCGCTTAGACCAGGATTTTATTCCTTTAGGCCCTCCTATCCACTGATGCTCAAAGTCTTGGGATCCTTTTTATTTGCCCTTGCCTTTTGGTTTTAAGGGTTATTGGCTTTTTCTGCTTGCTTTTTCTTTTTCTTTCTATTTTTTTTTCTGCAAGCTTTGTTCTTTGCTGCTTTTTCTTGCTTCAAGAATCATTTTTATGATTTTTCAGATTATCAAATAACATGTCTCCTAGTCATCATTCTTTCAAGAGCCAACATATTTAACATTCTTAAACAACAACTTCAAAAGACTTATGCACTGTTCAAGCATACATTCAGAAAACAAGAAGCATTGTCACCACATCAATGTAATTAAGCTAAGTTCAAGGATAAATTCGAAACTCATGTATTTCTTGTTCTTTTGAATTAAAACATTTTTCATTTAAGAGAGGTGATGGATTCATAGGACATTCATAACTTTAAGACATAGTTACTAACTACTAATGATCATGTAATGAAGACACAAACACAGATAAGCACATAACATAGAAAACAAAAAATAGAAGAAATAAGAACAAGGAATGAATCCACCTTAGTGATGGTGGCGTTTCCTTCTTGAGGAACCAATGATGTCCTTGAGCTCTTCTATGTCTCTTCCTTGTCTTTGTTGCTCCTCCCTCATTGCTTTTTGATCTTCTCTTATTTCATGGAGCATGATGGAGTGCTCTTGATGTTCCACCCTTAGTTGTCCCATATTGGAACTCAATTCTCCTAGGGAGGTGTTGATTTGCTCCCAATAGTTTTGTGGAGGAAAGTGCATTTGAGGCATTTCCGGAATCTCATGGTGATGAGCTTCATACGCCTCTTGAGCTCCATGAGTGGGCTCTCTTGCTTGCTCCATCTTTTTCTTAGTGATGGGCTTTTCCTCTTTAATGAGGATATCTCCCTCTATGTCAATCCCAGCCGAATTGCATAGGTGGCAAATGAGGTGAGGAAAGGCTAACCTTGCCATGGTGGAGGACTTGTCAGCCACCTTGTAGAGTTCTTGAGGTATAATCTCATGAACTTCCACCTCTTCTCCAATCATGATGCTATGGATCATGATGGCCCGGTCTATAGTAACTTCAGACCGGTTGCTAGTGGGAATGATTGAGCATTGAATAAACTCCAACCATCCTCTAGCTATAGGCTTGAGGTCCAATCTTCTTAGTTGAACCGGCTTGCCTTTGGAGTCAATCTTCCATTGAGCTCCTTCTACACATATGTCCATAAGGACTTGGTCCAACCTTTGATCAAAGTTGACTCTCCTTGTGTAGGGGCGTGCGTTCTCTTCCATGTTTGGCAAGTTGAACGCCAACCTCACATTTTCCGGACTAAAATCTAAGTATTTCCCCCGAACCATTGTAATATAGTTCTTTGGATCCGGGTTCTTACTTTGATCATGGTTCTTGGTGATCCATGCATTAGCATAGAACTCTTGAACCATTAGGATGCCGACTTGTTGGATGGGATTTGTTAGAACTTCCCAACCTCTTCTTTGTATTTCATGTCGGATCTCCGGATACTCATTTCTTTTGAGTTTGAAAGGGACCTCGGGGATCACCTTCTTCTTGGCCACAACATCATAGAAGTGGTCTTGATGGGCTTTGGAGATGAACCTTTCCATCTCCCATGACTCGGATGTGGAAGCTTTTGTCTTCCCTTTCCCCTTTCTAGAGGATTCTCCGGTCTTAGGTGCCATCAATGGTAATGGAAAAACAAAAAAGCTATGCTTTTACCACACCAAACTTAGAATATTGCTCGCCCTCGAGCAATAAACAAAATAATAGAAGAAGAAGAAGAAGAAATATGGAGAGGGAGAGGGAGATGTGGTTTCGGCCAAGAAGAGTGTAGAGGGGTGTGTTGTGTGAATTTGAAGAACAATGGAGGGCTTTATATAGGAAAGGGAGGGGGGGGTTAAGGTTCGGCCATATGGGTGGGTTTGGGTGGGAAATTGGTTTTGAATTTTTGAAGGTAGGTGGAGTTTATGAGGTAGGTTTATGGGGAGGAGTGTTTATGGGTGGATGTGAGTGGTGAAGGTTTAGTGGGGAAGAGAGCTTGAGGTGATTGGTGAGGGGTTTCTAGGGAAGAGTGTTTATGGGGTTGTGTGAAAGAGAGTGGTGAGAAGAAGTGAGTGGAGGTAGGTGGGGATCCTGTGGGGTCCACAGATCCTGAGGTGTCAAGGCATTTACATCCCTGCACCAATTTAGGCATGTAAAATGCCCTTGCACACCAACCTGGCGCCCAGCACTCGCGAGTTTGAAGCTCGTCACAGTCATTCAATCATTGAATCCTACTCAGAATACCACAGACAAGGTTTAGACCTTCCGGATTCTCTTGAATGCCGCCATCATTCTAGCTTACGCCACGAAGATTCTGGTTAGGAGATCTAAGAGATACTCATTCTAGCTTATTTCATGTAGAACAGAAGTGTTTGTCAGGCACGCGTTCATAAGGGAGAAGGATGATGAGCGTCACACATAATCATCACCTTCATCACGTTCTTGGGTGCGAATAGATATCTTAGAAGAGAAATAAGAAGAATTGAATAGAAAACAGTAGTACTTTGCATTAATCTTTGAGGAACAGCAGAGCTCCACACCTTAATCTATGGAGTGTAGAAACTCTACCGTATGAAAATACATAAGTGAAGGTCCAGGCATGGCCGAGATGGCCAGCCCCCTTGATCTAAGAACAATGCGTTCAAAGATGATCCTAAGATCCTAAGATGATCAAAAGATGGTCAAAAAGACTAGTAAAAGGTCCTATTTATAATAAACTAGTCACTAGGGTTTACATGAGTAAGTAATTGATGCATAAATCCACTTCCTGGGCCCACTTGGTGTGTGTTTAGACTGAGCCTGAGTGTTGCACGTGCAGAGGCCATTTGTGGAGTTGAACGCCAGTTTCTGTGCCAGTTTAGGCGTTCAACTCTGGTTTTGGATCCTTTTCTGGCGCTGGACGCCAGATTTGGGTAGAAAGCTGGCGTTGAACGCCAGTTTACATCGTCTATTCTTGGCCAAAGTATGGACTATTATACATTTCTGGAAAGCCCTGGATGTCTACTTTCCAACGCAATTAGAAGCGCGCCATTTCGAGTTCTGTAGCTCCAGAAAATCCACTTTGAGTGCAGGGAGGTCAGAATCCAACAGCATCAGCAGTCCTTTTTCAACCTCTGAATCTGATTTCTGCTCAAGTCCCTCAATTTCAGCCAGAAAATACCTGAAATCACAGAAAAACACACAAACTCATAGTAAAGTCTAGAAATGTGAATTTAACATAAAAACTAATGAAAACATCCCTAAAAGTGATTAGATCCTACTAAAAACATACTAAAAACAATGCCAAAAAGCGTATAAATTATCCGCTCATCACAACACCAAACTTAAATTGTTGCTTGTCCCCAAGCAACTGAAAATCAAATAGGATAAAAAGAAGAGAATATACTATAAATTCCAAACTATCAATGAAACATAGCTTCAATCATATGAGCGGGACTTATAGCTTTTTGCCTCTTGAATAGTTTTGGCATCTCACTTTATCCATTGAGGTTCAGAATGATTGGCATCTATAGGAACTTCAGATTTCGAGTAGTGTTATTGACTCTCCTAGTTCAGTATGATGATTCTTGAACACAGCTTCTTTATGAGTCTTGGCTGTGGCCCTAAGCACTTTGTTTTCCAGTATTACCACCGGATACATAAATGCCACAGACACATAATTGGGTGAACCTTTTCAGATTGTGACTCAGCTTTGCTAAAGTCCCCAATTAGAGGTGTCCAGGGTTCTTAAGCACACTCTTTGTTTTTGCTTTGGACCTTGACTTTAACCGCTCAGTCTCAAGTTTTCACTTGACACCTACACGCCACAAGCACATGGTTAGGGACAGCTTGGTTTAGCCGCTTAGACCAGGATTTTATTCCTTTAGGCCCTCCTATCCACTGATGCTCAAAGTCTTGGGATCCTTTTTATTTGCCCTTGCCTTTTGGTTTTAAGGGTTATTGGCTTTTTCTGCTTGCTTTTTCTTTTTCTTTCTATTTTTTTTCTATTTTTTTTCGCCTATTTTTTTTTCTGCAAGCTTTGTTCTTTGCTGCTTTTTCTTGCTTCAAGAATCATTTTTATGATTTTTCAGATTATCAAATAACATGTCTCCTAGTCATCATTCTTTCAAGAGCCAACATATTTAACATTCTTAAACAACAACTTCAAAAGACTTATGCACTGTTCAAGCATACATTCAGAAAACAAGAAGCATTGTCACCACATCAATGTAATTAAGCTAAGTTCAAGGATAAATTCGAAACTCATGTATTTCTTGTTCTTTTGAATTAAAACATTTTTCATTTAAGAGAGGTGATGGATTCATAGGACATTCATAACTTTAAGACATAGTTACTAACTACTAATGATCATGTAATGAAGACACAAACACAGATAAGCACATAACATAGAAAACAAAAAATAGAAGAAATAAGAACAAGGAATGAATCCACCTTAGTGATGGTGGCGTTTCCTTCTTGAGGAACCAATGATGTCCTTGAGCTCTTCTATGTCTCTTCCTTGTCTTTGTTACTCCTCCCTCATTGCTTTTTGATCTTCTCTTATTTCATGGAGCATGATGGAGTGCTCTTGATGTTCCACCCTTAGTTGTCCCATATTGGAACTCAATTCTCCTAGGGAGGTGTTGATTTGCTCCCAATAGTTTTATGGAGGAAAGTGCATTTGAGGCATTTCCGGAATCTCATGGTGATGAGCTTCATACGCCTCTTGAGCTCCATGAGTGGGCTCTCTTGCTTGCTCCATCTTTTTCTTAGTGATGGGCTTTTCCTCTTTAATGAGGATATCTCCCTCTATGTCAATCCCAGCCGAATTGCATAGGTGGCAAATGAGGTGAGGAAAGGCTAACCTTGCCATGGTGGAGGTCTTGTCAGCCACCTTGTAGAGTTCTTGAGGTATAATCTCATGAACTTCTACCTCTTCTCCAATCATGATGCTATGGATCATGATGGCCCGGTCTATAGTAACTTCAGACCGGTTGCTAGTGGGAATGATTGAGCATTGAATAAACTCCAACCATCCTCTAGCTATAGGCTTGAGGTCCAATCTTCTTAGTTGAACCGGCTTGCCTTTGGAGTCAATCTTCCATTGAGCTCCTTCTACACATATGTCCATAAGGACTTGGTCCAACCTTTGATCAAAGTTGACTCTCCTTGGGTAGGGGCGTGCGTTCTCTTCCATGTTTGGCAAGTTGAACGCCAACCTCACATTTTTCGGACTAAAATCTAAGTATTTCCCCCCAACCATTGTAATATAGTTCTTTGGATCCAGGTTCTTACTTTGATCATGGTTCTTGGTGATCCATGCATTAGCATAGAACTCTTGAACCATTAGGATGCCGACTTGTTGGATGGGATTTGTTAGAACTTCCCAACCTCTTCTTTGTATTTCATGTCGGATCTCCGGATACTCATTTCTTTTGAGTTTGAAAGGGACCTCGGGGATCACCTTCTTCTTGGCCACAACATCATAGAAGTGGTCTTGATGGGCTTTGGAGATGAACCTTTCCATCTCCCATGACTCGGATGTGGAAGCTTTTGTCTTCCCTTTCCCCTTTCTAGAGGATTCTCCGGTCTTAGGTGCCATCAATGGTAATGGAAAAACAAAAAAGCTATGCTTTTACCACACCAAACTTAGAATATTGCTCGCCCTCGAGCAATAAACAAAATAATAGAAGAAGAAGAAGAAGAAATATGGAGAGGGAGAGGGAGATGTGGTTTCGGCCAAGAAGAGTGTAGAGGGGTGTGCTGTGTGAATTTGAAGAAGAATGGAGGGCTTTATATAGGAAAGGGAGGGGGGTTAAGGTTCGGCCATATGGGTGGGTTTGGGTGGGAAATTGGTTTTGAATTTTTGAAGGTAGGTGGAGTTTATGAGGTAGGTTTATGGGGAGGAGTGTTTATGGGTGGATGTGAGTGGTGAAGGTTTAGTGGGGAAGAGAGCTTGAGGTGATTGGTGAGGGGTTTCTAGGGAAGAGTGTTTATGGGGTTGTGTGAAAGAGAGTGGTGAGAAGAAGTGAGTGGAGGTAGGTGGGGATCCTGTGGGGTCCACAGATCCTGAGGTGTCAAGGCATTTACATCCCTACACCAATTTAGGCATGTAAAATGCCCTTGCACACCAACCTGGCGCCCAGCACTCGCGAGTTTGAAGCTCGTCACAGTCATTCAATCATTGAATCCTACTCAGAATACCACAGACAAGGTTTAGACCTTCCGGATTCTCTTGAATGCCGCCATCATTCTAGCTTACGCCACGAAGATTCTGGTTAGGAGATCTAAGAGATACTCATTCTAGCTTATTTCATGTAGAACAGAAGTGTTTGTCAGGCACGCGTTCATAAGGGAGAAGGATGATGAGCGTCACACATAATCATCACCTTCTTGGGTGCGAATGGATATCTTAGAAGAGAAATAAGAAGAATTGAATAGAAAACAGTAGTACTTTGCATTAATCTTTGAGGAACAGCAGAGCTCCACACCTTAATCTATGGAGTGTAGAAACTCTACCGTATGAAAATACATAAGTGAAGGTCCAGGCATGGCCGAGATGGCCAGCCCCCTTGATCTAAGAACAATGCGTTCAAAGATGATCCTAAGATCCTAAGATGATCAAAAGATGGTCAAAAAGACTAGTAAAAGGTCCTATTTATAATAAACTAGTCACTAGGGTTTACATGAGTAAGTAATTGATGCATAAATCCACTTCCTGGGCCCACTTGGTGTGTGTTTGGGCTGAGCCTGAGTGTTGCACGTGCAGAGGCCATTTGTGGAGTTGAACGCCAGTTTCTGTGCCAGTTTGGGCGTTCAACTCTGGTTTTGGATCCTTTTCTGGCGCTGGACGCCAGATTTGGGTAGAAAGCTGGCGTTGAACGCCAGTTTATCTCGTCTATTCTTGGCCAAAGTATGGACTATTATACATTTCTGGAAAGCCCTGGAAGTCTACTTTCCAACGCAATTGAAAGCGCGCCATTTCGAGTTCTGTAGCTCCAGAAAATCCACTTTGAGTGCAGGGAGGTCAGAATCCAACAGCATCAGCAGTCCTTTTTCAACCTCTGAATCTGATTTCTGCTCAAGTCCCTCAATTTCAGCCAGAAAATACCTGAAATCACAGAAAAACACACAAACTCATAGTAAAGTCCAGAAATGTGAATTTAATATAAAAACTAATGAAAACATCCCTAAAAGTGATTAGATCCTACTAAAAACATACTAAAAACAATGCCAAAAAGCGTATAAATTATCCGCTCATCACAACACCAAACTTAAATTGTTGCTTGTCCCCAAGCAACTGAAAATCAAATAGGATAAAAAGAAGAGAATATACTATAAATTCCAAACTATCAATGAAACATAGCTCCAATCATATGAGCGGGACTTATAGCTTTTTGCCTCTTGAATAGTTTTGGCATCTCACTTTATCCATTGAGGTTCAGAATGATTGGCATCTATAGGAACTTCAGATTTCGAATAGTGTTATTGACTCTCCTAGTTCAGTATGATGATTCTTGAACACAGCTTCTTTATGAGTCTTGGCCGTGGCCCTAAGCACTTTGTTTTCCAGTATTACCACCGGATACATAAATGCCACAGACACATAATTGGGTGAACCTTTTCAGATTGTGACTCAGCTTTGCTAAAGTCCCCAATTAGAGGTGTCCAAGGTTCTTAAGCACACTCTTCTTTTGCTTTGGACCTTGACTTTAACCGCTCAGTCTCAAGTTTTCACTTGACACCTACACGCCACAAGCACATGGTTAGGGACAGCTTGGTTTAGCCGCTTAGACCGGGATTTTATTCCTTTAGGCCCTCCTATCCACTGATGCTCAAAGCCTTGGGATCCTTTTTATTGCCCTTGCCTTTTGGTTTTAAGGGTTATTGGCTTTTTGCTCTTGCCTCTTGGTTTTAAGAGCTTTTGGCTTTTTCTGCTTGCTTTTTCTTTTTCTTTCTATTTTTTTTTCGCCTATTTTTTTTTTCTACAAGCTTTGTTCTTTGCTGCTTTTTCTTGCTTCAAGAATTATTTTTATGATTTTTCAGATTATCAAATAACATGTCTCCTAGTCATCATTCTTTCAAGAGCCAACATATTTAACATTCTTAAACAACAACTTCAAAAGATATATGCACTGTTCAAGCATACATTCAGAAAACAAGAAGCATTGTCACCACATCAATATAATTAAACTAAGTTCAAGGATAAATTCGAAACTCATGTACTTCTTGTTCTTTTGAATTAAAACATTTTTCATTTAAGAGAGGTGATGGATTCATAGGACATTCATAACTTTAAGACAAAGTTACTAACTACTAATGATCATGTAATGAAGACACAAACCTAGATAAGCACATAACATAGAAAACGAAAAACAGAGAAAGTAAGAACAAGGAATGAGTCCACCTTAGTGATGTCCTTGAGCTCTTCTATGTCTCTTCCTTGTCTTTGCTGCTCCTCCTTCATTGCTTTTAGATCTTCTCTGATTTCATGAAGGATGATGGAGTGCTCTTGATGTTCCACCCTTAGTTGCTTCCAATAATTGTGTGGAAGAAAATGTATCCCCTGAGGTATCTCAGGGATCTCTTGAATTGCAGTCAAATGTTCTACCACTGAGCTATAGACCCTTGATGGAAGCTTTTGTCTTCCCTTTCCTCTTTCTAGAGGTTTCTCTGGCCTTAGGTGCCATCAATGGTTATGGAAAAAAACAAAAAAGCTTTGCTTTTACCACACCAAACTTAGAATGTTGCTCGCCCTCGAGCAAAAGAAGAAAGAATAGAAGAATAAGAAGAAGATATGGAGGAGATGGATGGGAGTGTGTATTCGGCCATATGGGTGGGATTGGGTGGGAGAGAGATGTTGAATTTTTGAAGGTAGTGGGTGTATGGATGTGAGTGGTAAATGGAAAAAAAGAAGGGATGATCATGAATGGAAAGAGAGATGATGAGGTAGGTGGGGATCCTGTGGGGTTCACAGATCCTGAGATGATTCTGTGGGGTCCACAGATCCTGAGGTGTCAAGGCATTTACATCCCTGCACCAATTTAGGCATGTAAAATGCCCTTGCACACAACTCTGGGCGTTCAGCGCCAGGTTGGTGCCCTTTTTGGGCGTTCAACGCCCCTTTGCTGCCATTTCTGGCGTTCAACGCCAGAACCATGCCTGTTCTGGGCGTTCAGCGCCAGGATGCTCCCATTCTGGGCGTTCAGCGCCAGAACTATGCTCTGTTCTGGCGTTTGAACGCCAGACAGATGCTCCTCCAGGGTGTGATTTTTCTTCTGCTGTTTTTGATTCCATTTTTGGATTTTATTTTTATTTTGTGACTCCACATGATCATGAACCTAAGAAAACATGAAAAACAATAAAAATAAAAGTTAGATAAACATTGGGTTGCCTCCCAACACCAAACTTAGAGTTTGACTGTGGGGGCTCTGGTTGACTCTGCTTTGAGAGAAGCTTTTTGGAAATTGTGTTAGTATTAACTTGGTGTTGTTTCCAATTGCGTTGGAAAGTAGACATCCAGGGCTTTCCAGAAATATATAATAGTCCATACTTTGGCCAAGAATTGACGACGTAAACTGGCGTTCAACGCCTGCTTTCTACCCAAATCTGGCGTCTAGCGCCAGAAAAGGATCCAAAACCAGAGTTGAACGCCCAAACTGGCACAAAAACTGGCGTTCAACTCCACAAATGGCCTCTGCACGTGCAACACTTAAGCTCAGCCCAAACACACACCAAGTGGGCCCCGGAAGTGGATTTATACATCAAATACTTACTCATGTAAACCCTAGTAGCTAGTTTATTATAAATAGGACCTCTTACTATTGTATTAGGCATCTTTGGATTACCTTATGATCCTTTGATCACGTTTTAGGGGGCTGGCCATCTCGGCCATGCCTGGACCTTCACTTATGTATTTTTAACGGTAGAGTTTCTACACTCCACAGATTAAGGTGTGGAGCTCTGCTGTTCCTCAAAGATTAATGCAAAGTACTACTGTTTTCTATTCAATTCTTCTTATTTCGCTTCTAAGATATCCATTCGCACCCAAGAACGTGATGAAGGTGATGATTATGTGTGACGCTCATCATCCTTCTCCCTTATGAACGCGTGCCTGACAAACACTTCTGTTCTACATGAAATAAGCTAGAATGAATATCTCTTAGATCTCCTAACCAGAATCTTCGTGGCGTAAGCTAGAATGATGGCGGCATTCAAGAGAATCCGGAAAGTCTAAACCTTGTCTATGGTATTCCGAGTAGGATTCAATGATTGAATGACTGTGACGAGCTCCTAACTCGCGATTGCAGGGCGTTAGTGACAAACGCAAAAGGATAGTAAATCCTATTCCAGCATGATCGAGAACCGACAGATGAATAGCCGTGCCGTGACAGGGTGCGTGAGCATATTATTCACTGAGAGGATAAGATGAAGCCATTGACAAGGGTGATGCCTCCAGACGATTAGCCATGCCGTGACAGGGCATTGTGTGATGAGCAGATAATTTATACGCTTTTTGACATTGTTTTTAGTATGTTTTTAGTAGGATCTAGTTACTTTTAGGGATGTTTTTAATAGATTTTGTGTTAAATTCACATTTCTGGACTTTACTATGAGTTTGTGTGTTTTTTTGTGATTTTAGGTATTTTCTGGCTGAAATTGAGGGACTTGAGCAGAAATCAGATTCAGAGGTTGAAAAAGGACTGCTGATGCTGTTGGATTCTGACCTCCCTGCACTCAAAGTGGATTTTCTGGAGCTACAGAACTCGAAATGGCGCGCTTCCAATTGCGTTGGAAAGTAGACATCCAGGGCTTTCCAGCAATATATAATAGTCCATACTTTGGCCAAGAATAGAAGACGTAAACTGGCGTTCAACGCCAGCTTTCTACCCAAATCTGGCGTCCAGCGCCAGAAAAGGATCCAAAACCAGAGTTGAACGCCCAAACTGGCACAGAAACTGGCGTTCAACTACACAAATGGCCTCTGCACGTGCAACACTCATGCTCAGCCCAAACACACACCAAGTGGGCCCAGGAAGTGGATTTATGCATCAATTACTTACTCATGTAAACCCTAGTGACTAGTTTATTATAAATAGGACCTTTTACTAGTCTTTTTGACCATCTTTTGACCATCTTAGGATCTTAGGATCATCTTTGAACGCATTGTTCTTAGATCAAGGGGGCTGGCCATCTCGGCCATGCCTGGAGCTTCACTTATGTATTTTCATACGGTAGAGTTTCTACACTCCATAGATTAAGGTGTGGAGCTCTGCTGTTCCTCAAAGATTAATGCAAAGTACTACTGTTTTCTATTCAATTCTTCTTATTTCTTTTCTAAGATATCCATTCGCACCCAAGAACGTGATGAAGGTGATGATTATGTGTGACGCTCATCATCCTTCTCCCTTATGAACGCGTGCCTGACAAACACTTCTGTTCTACATGAAATAAGCTAGAATGAGTATCTCTTAGATCTCCTAACCAGAATCTTCGTGGCGTAAGCTAGAATGATGGCGACATTCAAGAGAATCCGGAAGGTCTAAACCTTGTCTGTGGTATTTCGAGTAGGATTCAATGATTGAATGACTGTGACGAGCTTCAAACTCGCGAGTGCTGGGCATTAGTGACAGACGCAATAGGAGGGTGAATCCTATTCCAGCATGATCGGGAACCGACAGATGAATAGTCGTGCCGTGACAGGGTGCGTGAGCATATTATTCACTGAGAGGAGGGGATGTAGCCACTGACAACGGTGATGCCCTTGCATAAAGCTAGCCATGGAAAGGAGTAAGACTGATTGGATGAAGATAGCAGGAAAGCAGAGGTTCAGAGGAACGACAAGCATCTCCATTCGCTTATCTGAAATTCTCACCAATGATTTACATAAGTATCTCTATCCCTATTCTATTAATTAATATTCGAAAACTCCATGATTATTTTATATCCGCCTGACTGAGATTTACAAGGTGACCATAGCTTGCTTCATACCAACAATCTCCGTGGGATTCGACCCTTACTCACGTAAGGTATTACTTGGACGACCCAGTGCACTTGCTGGTTAGTTGTATCGAAGTTGTGACAATTATGTATTGAGATCAGAGCACCAAGTTGCTCACGTTGCCGGGGATTGTTTGAGTTTGGACATCTGACGGTTCATCTTGTTGCTCAGATTAGGTACTTTTCTTTTTATTTTCTTTTCAAAAATTTTTCAAAATTTTTCTAAAATTTTCTCATCTGTTTTCGAAAAAAAATAAAATAAAATAAAATAAAATAAAATAAAAATGTTTTCAAAAATTTTATTCAAGATTTTTAAGAATGAATTCTAGAGTTTCATGAAGCATGCTAAAGCCTGGCTGGCTGTAAAGCCATGTCTAAATTCTTTTGGACTGAGGTTTTGGATTAAAATTGAATGAATTACATTCATATGTTTGCTGAAGCTTGGCTGGCCATTGGCCATGTCTAGTGTTTTGGACTGGAGCTTTCATTGAAAGCTTGGCTGGCTAGTGAGCCATGTCTAATTCCTAGACTGAAGCTTTAGACTAAAAATGCAAGATTCTTGGAATTCATATTAAAAATTTTGGAATCCTTATTTTTCTTTTTTCATATAATTTTCGAAAAAAAAATTAGAAAATCATAAAAATCAAAAATATTTTTGTGTTTCTTGTTTGAGTCTTGAGTCATATCATAAGTTTGGTGTCACTTGCATATGCATCTAGCATTTTTCGAAAATATCATGCATTCATAGTGTTCTTCATGATCTTCAAGTTGTTCTTGGTAAGTCTTCTTGTTTGATCTTGATGATTTTTTGTTTTGTGTCTTTTCATGTTTATCATATGCATTCTTGAATTCTTAGTGTCTAAGCATTAAAGAATTCTAAGTTTGGTGTCTTGCATGTTTTCTTTGCATAAAAATTTTTTTTTTTCAAAATATGTGTCTATGATGTTCATCTTGACATTCATAGTGTTCTTGGTGTTCATCTTGACATTCATAGCATTCTTGCATGCATTCATTGTTTTGATCCAAAAATTTCATGCATTGCATAATTTTCATGTTTTTCATAAAAACTTCAAAAATCAAAAAAATTATCTTTCCCTTTTTCTCTCATCAAATTCTAAATTTGGATTGACTTTTTCAAAAAATTTTTAAAATCAAATTGTTTCTTATCAGTCAAATCAAATTTTCAATTTGAAAATCTTATCTTTTTCAAAATCTTTTTCAAAAATCAAATCTTTTTCAAAATTCTTAGTTATTTTCGAAAATTCCAAAAATATTTTTCAAAAATCTTTTTCTTATTTTTATACCAAATTTTCGAAAATAACATAATCAATTAATGTTTTGATTCAAAAATTTGAAGTTTGTTACTTGCTTGTTAAGAAAGATTCAAACTTTAAGTTCTAAAATCATATCTTGTGATTTCTTGTGAATCAAGTCATTAATTGTGATTTTAAAAATCAAATCTTTTTCAAAACTACTTTCTAAAATATCTTCTTATCTTATCTTTTTCAAAAATATCTTTTAAAAATATCTTCTCTAACTTCCTAACCTCTTATCTTTTCAAAATTTGTTTCAACTAACTAACTAACTTTTTGTTTGTTTCTTAACTTTTTCAAAACTACCTAAATAACTCTCTCTCTCTAATTTTCGAAAATATCTTCCATCTTTTTCAAAAATTTCTTTTTTATTAACTAATTATTTTTATTTTTGATTTTAAAAATTTTTTCGAAAAAAAAAAAGTACTAACATTTTTCAAAAACCATTTTCGAAAATCACTAACTCTTTTTCAAAATAATTTTCGAAAATTATCCCTCCCCCATCTCATTCTATTTATTCATTCATATCCTAACATCTCATCTCACCTCTCTTCCATCCTCACAGTTGTGTTTCTTCCATTATATTACATTCTTTGTCTCTCCCTCTTCTTCCACTCACACAGGGATCCCTATACTGTGGTATAAAGGATCTCCATTATTATTATTATTTTTCTGTGCCTTCTTCTTTGTCATATGAGCAGGAGCAAGGATAAGAACATTCTTGTGGAAGCAGATCCAGAACCTGAAAGGACTCTGAAGAGAAAATTAAGAGAAGCTAAATTACAACAATCTAGAGAAAACCTTTCAGAAATTTTCGAACAGGAAGAGGAGATGGCAGCCGAAAATAATAATAATGTAAGGAAGATGCTTGGTGACTTTACTGCACCTAATTCCAATTTGCATGGAAGAAGCATCTCCATTCCTGCCATTGGAGCAAACAACTTTGAGCTGAAACCTCAACTAGTTTCTCTGATGCAGCAGAACTGCAAGTTTCATGGACTTCCATCTGAAGATCCTTTTCAGTTCTTAACTGAATTCTTGCAGATATGTGATACTGTTAAGACTAATGGAGTAGATCCTGAAGTCTACAGGCTCATGCTTTTCCCTTTTGCTGTAAGAGACAGAGCTAGATTATGGTTGGATTCTCAACTCAAAGACAGCCTGAACTCTTGGGATAAGCTGGTCACGGCTTTCTTAGCCAAGTACTTTCCTCCTCAAAAGCTGAGCAAGCTTAGAGCTGATGTTCAAACCTTCAGACAGAAAGAAGGTGAATCCCTCTATGAAGCTTGGGAAAGATACAAACAGTTGACCAAAAAGTGTCCTTCTGACATGCTTTCAGAATGGACCATCCTGGATATATTCTATGATGGTTTATCTGAGCTATCAAAGATGTCACTGGACACTTCTGCAGGTGGATCCATTCACCTAAAGAAAACGCCTGCAGAAGCTCAAGAACTCATTGACATGGTTGCTAATAACCAGTTCATGTACACTTCTGAAAGGAATCCTGTGAGTAATGGGACGCCTATGAAGAAGGGAGTTCTTGAAGTTGATACTCTGAATGCCATATTGGCTCAGAATAAAATATTGACTCAGCAAGTCAATATGATTTCTCAGAGTCTGAATGGAATGCAAGCTGCATCCAACAGTACTCAAGAGGCTTCTCCTGAAGAAGAAGCTTATGATCCTGAGAACCCTGCAATAGCAGAGGTGAACTACTTAGGTGAACCTTATGGAAACACCTATAACTCATCATGGAGAAATCATCCAAATTTCTCATGGAAGGATCAAAAGCCTCAACAAGGCTTTAACAATGGTGGAAGAAACAGGTTTAACAATAGCAAGTCTTTTCCATCATCAACTCAGCAACAGACAGAGAACTCTGAACAAAATGCTTCTAATTTAGCAAATCTAGTCTCTGATCTATCTAAAGCCACTGTAAGTTTCATGAATGAAACAAGGTCTTTCATTAGAAATCTGGAAGCACAAGTGGGCCAGCTGAGTAAAAGGATCACTGAAATCCCTCCTAGTACTCTCCCAAGCAATACAGAAGAGAATCCAAAAGGAGAGTGCAAGGCCATTGACATAAGCGCCATGGCCGAACCTGTGAGGAGAGGAGAGGACGTGAATCCCAAGGAGGAAGACCTCCTGGGACGTCCAGTGGTCAATAAGGAGCTTCCCTCTGAGGAACCAAAGGACTCTGGGGCCCATCTAGAGACCATAGAGATCCCATTGAACCTTCTTATGCCCTTCATGAGCTCTGATGAGTATTCCTCTTCTGAAGAGAATGAGGATGTTACTGAAGAGCAAACTGCCAAGTTTCTTGGTGCAATCATGAAGCTAAATGCCAAATTATTTGGCATTGATACTTGGGAAGTTGAACCTCCCTTGTTCATCAATGAACTAAGTGATCTGGATCAACTGACATTGCCTCAGAAGAGACAGGATCCTGGAAAGTTCATAATACCCTGTACCATAGGCACCATGATCTTTAAGGCTCTGTGTGACCTTGGTTCAGGAATAAACCTCATGCCCCTCTCTGTAATAGAGAAACTGGGAATCTATGGGGTGCAAGCTGCTAAAATCTCACTAGAGATGGCAAACAGCTCAAGAAGACAGGCTTATGGACAAGTAGAAGATGTATTAGTAAAGGTTGAGGGCCTTTACATACCTACTGATTTCATAGTCCTGGATACTGGAAAGGAAGAGGATGAATCCATCATCCTAGGAAGACCTTTCCTGGCCACAGCAAGAGCTGTGATTGATGTTGACAGAGGTGAAATAGTTCTTCAATGGAATGAGAACTCCCTTGTATTCAAAACTCAAGGATCTCCCTCTGCAACCATGGAGAGGAAGCTTGAAAAGCTTCTCTCAAAGCAGAGTCAACCAGAGCCCCCACAGTCAAACTCTAAGTTTGGTGTTGGGAGGCCACAACCAAACTCTAAGTTTGGTGTTGAACTCCCATATCCAAACTCTAAGTTTGGTGTTGGAGAGTCTCAACAAAGCTCTGCACATCTGTAAGGCTCCATGAGAGCCCACTGTCAAGCTATTGACATTAAAGAAGCGCTTGTTGGGAGGCAACCCAATGTTTATCTAACTTTTATTTTCATTGTTTTTCATGTTTTCTTAGGTTCATGATCATGTGGAGTCACAAAATAAATAGAAAAATTGAAAACGGAATCAAAAACAGCAGAAGAAAAATCACACCCTGGAGGAGCATCTGTCTGGCGTTCAAACGCCAGAACAGAGCATAGTTCTGGCGCCCAGAATGGGAGCATCCTGGCGCTGAACGCCCCGAACAAGCATGGTTCTGGCGTTCAACGCCAGAAATGGCAGCAAAGAGGTGTTGAACGCCCAAAATGGGCACCAACCTGGCGCTGAACGCCCAGAGTTGTGTGCAAGGGCATTTTACATGCCTAAATTGGTGCAGGGATGTAAATGCCTTGACACCTCAGGATCTGTGGACCCCACAGGATCCCCACCTACCTCATCATCTCTCTTTCCATTCATGATCATCCCTTCCTTTTTTTTTTCCATTTACCACTCACATCCATACACCCACTACCTTCAAAAATTCAACATCTCTCACCCACCCAATCCCACCCATATGGCCGAATACACACTCCCATCCATCTCCTCCATATCTTCTTCTTATTCTTCTATTTTTTCTTCTTTTGCTCGAGGGCGAGCAACATTCTAAGTTTGGTGTGGCAAAAGCATAGCTTTTTTGTTTTTTCCATAACCATTGATGGCACCTAAGGCCAGAGAAACCTCTAGAAAGAGGAAAGGGAAGACAAAAGCTTCCATCAAGGGTCTATAGCTCAGTGGTAGAACATTTGACTGCAAATCAAGAGATCCCTGAGATACCTCAGGGGATTCATTTTCTTCCACACAATTATTGGAAGCAACTAAGGGTGGAACATCAGGAGCACTCCATCATCCTTCATGAAATCAGAGAAGATCTAAAAGCAATGAAGGAGGAGCAGCAAAGACAAGGAAGAGACATAGAAGAGCTCAAGGACATCACTAAGGTGGACTCATTCCTTGTTCTTACTTTCTCTGTTTTTTTTTTCATTTTATATGTTATGTGCTTATCCATGTTTGTGTCTTCATTACATGATCATTAGTAGTTAGTAACTTTGTCTTAAAGTTATGAATGTCCTATGAATCCATCACCTCTCTTAAATAAAAACTGTTTTAATTCAAAAAAACAAGAAGTACGTGAGTTTCGAATTTATCCTTGAACTTAGTTTAATTATATTGATGTGGTGACAATGCTTCTTGTTTTCTGAATGTATGCTTGAACAGTGCATATGTCTTTTGAAGTTGTTGTTTAAGAATGTTAAATATGTTGGCTCTTGAAAGAATGATGACTAGGAGACATGTTATTTGATAATCTGAAAAATCATAAAAATGATTCTTGAAGCAAGAAAAAGCAGCAAAGAACAAAGCTTGCAAAAAAAAAAAAAAAAATAGGCGAAAAAAAAATAGAAAGAAAAAGAAAAAGCAAGCATAAAAAGCCAAAAGCTCTTAAAACCAAGAGGCAAGAGCAAAAAGCCAATAACCCTTAAAACCAAAAGGCAAGGGCAATAAAAAGGATCCCAAGGCTTTGAGCATCAGTGGATAGGAGGGCCTAAAGGAATAAAATTCCGGTCTAAGCGGCTAAACCAAGCTGTCCCTAACCATGTGCTTGTGGCGTGTAGGTGTCAAGTGAAAACTTGAGACTGAGCGGTTAAAGTCAAGGTCCAAAGCAAAAGAAGAGTGTGCTTAAGAACCCTGGACACCTCTAATTGGGGACTTTAGCAAAGCTGAGTCACAATCTGAAAAGGTTCACCCAATTATGTATCTGTGGCATTTATGTATCCAGTGGTAATACTGGAAAACAAAGTGCTTAGGGCCACGGCCAAGACTCATAAAGAAGCTGTGTTCAAGAATCATCATACTGAACTAGGAGAGTCAATGACACTATTCGAACTCTGAGTTCCTATAGATGCCAATCATTCTGAACCTCAATGGATAAAGTGAGATGCCAAAACTATTTAAGAGGCAAAAAGCTATAAGTCCCGCTCATATGATTGAAGCTATGTTTCATTGATAGTTTGGAATTTATAGTATATTCTATTCTTTTTATCCTATTTTGATTTTCAGTTGCTTGGGGACAAGCAACAATTTAAGTTTGGTGTTGTGATGAGCGGATAATTTATACGCTTTTTGACATTGTTTTTAGTATGTTTTTAGTAGGATCTAGTTAATTTTAGGGATGTTTTTAATAGATTTTGTGTTAAATTCACATTTCTGGACTTTACTATGAGTTTGTGTGTTTTTCTGTGATTTCAGGTATTTTGTGGCTGAAATTGAGGGACTTGAGCAGAAATCAGATTCAGAGGTTGAAAAAGGACTGCTGATGCTGTTAGATTCTGACCTTCCTGCACTCAAAGTTGATTTTCTGGAGCTACAGAACTCGAAATGGCGCGCTTCCAATTGCGTTGGAAAGTAGACATCCAGGGCTTTCCAGCAATGTATAATAGTCTATACTTTGGCCAAGAATAGACGACGTAAACTGGCGTTCAACGCCAGCTTTCTACCCAAATCTGGCGTCCAGCGCCAGAAAAGGATCCAAAACCAGAGTTGAACGCCTAAACTGGCACAGAAACTGGCGTTCAACTCCACAAATGGCCTCTGCACGTGCAACACTCAGGCTCAGTCCAAACACACACCAAGTGGGCCCAGGAAGTGGATTTATGCATCAATTACTTACTCATGTAAACCCTAGTGACTAGTTTATTATAAATAGGACCTTTTACTAGTCTTTTAGACCATCTTTGGATTACCTTATGATCCTTTGATCACGTTTTAGGGGGCTGGCCATCTCGGCCATGCCTGGACCTTCACTTATGTATTTTCATACGGTAGAGTTTCTACACTCCACAGATTAAGGTGTGGAGCTCTGCTGTTCCTCAAAGATTAATGCAAAGTACTACTGTTTTCTATTCAATTCTTCTTATTTCTCTTCTAAGATATCCATTCGCACCCAAGAACGTGATGAAGGTGATGATTATGTGTGACGCTCATCATCCTTCTCCCTTATGAACGCGTGCCTGACAAACACTTCCGTTCTACATGAAATAAGCTAGAATGAGTATCTCTTAGATCTCCTAACCAGAATCTTCGTGGCGTAAGCTAGAATGATGGCGGCATTCAAGAGAATCCGGAAAGTCTAAACCTTGTCTGTGGTATTCCGAGTAGGATTCAATGATTGAATGACTGTGACGAGCTCCTAACTCGCGATTGCAGGGCGTTAGTGACAGACGCAAAAGGATAGTAAATCCTATTCCAGCATGATCGAGAACCGACAGATGAATAGCCGTGCCGTGACAGGGTGCGTGAGCATATTATTCACTGAGAGGATAAGATGAAGCCATTGACAAGGGTGATGCCTCCAGACGATTAGCCATGCCGTGACAGGGCATTGGATCATTTTCCCGAGAGATGACCGGAAGTAGCCATTGACAGTGGTGATGTATCACATAAAGCCAGCCATGGAAAGGAGTAAGACTGACTGGATGAAGATAGCAGGAAAGCAGAGGTTCAGAGGAACGAAAGCATCTCCATTCACTTATCTGAAATTCCTATCAATGAATTACATAAGTGTCTCTATCCCTATTTTATTAATTAATATTCGAAAACACCGTTATCACTTTATATCTGCCTGACTGAGATTTACAAGGTGACCATAGCTTGCTTCATACCAACAATCTCCGTGGGATTCGACCCTTACTCACGTAAGGTATTACTTGGACGACCCAGTGCACTTGCTGGTTAGTTGTATCGAAGTTGTGACAATTATGAATTAAGATCAGAGCACCAAGCTTTGGAGCCATTACCAGGATTTGTTTGAGCCTGGACATCACAATTTCGTGCACCATTCACCATAATCAACATAAGGTTACCAATTTAAATAATTCACAAAGGTTTAATAGTTTCCTCACCTTACCCACAGTTGCTTTGGATAAAACACAACAATCTCCGCAAGCTAACTTGATTCTAAAACATCAAAACATCAAAATCTTCAATACCCATAACCCAAAATTTCAAAATTGAGAGGAGGAGAGACTGAATGAGAAATTGCTAATTCCTTACCACTTCATTCGGATGGTTTTGAAGAACTTGATACAGTGGTCACGTGGCCGCAAATGGTGCGACAATCGGAGCTCCGAATTGAGAGATATGATGGATTGAATATTGGATGGGGTTAGAGTTCTTCTTCCCTTCTCTTCCCCCAAGCTTCGGTGTGCTTCCCTTTAATTTTAGGAAAAAAAAGGCTAAGCTCTCTCATTTAATGATGGGTCTTAGTCCTGGTTTGGATTTGGTTCAATCGATTCAGTCTATTGGTCAAATTTTAGACCAAAATTTTTAAAAATTAATGTTAAAATTCGTATTTCAATTATTTTTATTCTTTTAAATTATGAAAATTAATTTTTTAATTAATAATTAATTTTTCAAAGTTTATATGATTTTTTATATCCTTAAAATATTGGGCAACTATATATATATATATATTCACAGAGCAACCAAAATATAAGAACGAAACAAAGTTAAAAGTCACCTATATTTTATAGTTGTATCTTTGAATTTTTTTTTTTTTTATCAATTTTCAATAGGTTGTACCAAGGTTGCGAAAACCAAACCGGTCATTAAATCGGTCAAGTAACTAGTTTAATGGTTCAATAGCCAACCGAGATCGAACCGTAGTTAGACCGATTTAGTTAAATATATAATAAAATTATTAAAAATTTAATATATAATTTTAGATATTCAAATAAATTAATAACATAAATAATAATCAGCATAAATAATTTTAAATATTACAAATTTCTAATTAACTTTCAAATTCTAATAAAATAATCAGCATAAATACCCAAAATAAATCCTCACAATCCAAACAGACATTCCAGAGAATTCCAAAGCATCAGAAAATTCAGCCACTCAATCACAAAAAATTGAAATTTAGATGCACTCACAATCCACATATGCTGAATCCAAATTCAGCAAATCACACCACCAATAACCCTAACTAAGAAAAAAAACAGAAAAAAATTGCAACCCAATCATCAGAAAATAGCAACTCAATAATCACAATAACTGAATCAATAAAATAAACAAAATGAACAAACATAAACTGAAGCAAACATAGATTTCAGCAGTGCATACTCATAATCCTAAACATTTTCGGTTCCAGAATCATACAAAACAGAAATTCAGAATCATAAAACTCAGAGACAGGCGAAACAGAGACAGATGAGGTTGTAACAAAACCCAACTGTCGGCGAAGGAGGAACAGCGAGACAGAGACAGAGACGGTGGAGGAATGGTGAGACAGAGACCAAGACGAGGGAGGAATGAAACTCAACTGCCGAAGAGGGTAGAACGGCGAGACAGAGACGAAGATAGGATTCAAACTGACAGATCCTCGATCTGCAAGTCCACAACCACCACGACGACGTAGAGAAGAGTAGAAGACGGCCACGAGCTTTGACATGCAAGTCCAGAGGCGACGGCGTGGAGGAGAAGAGGATCGACGGACAAGGGCTTCGATCTGACACTCTGTCTGCCACTGCCACGCGGCGATAGCACCTTTTAGCTGACGAGAAGAGTTCGGTGGCGGTAGAGGCGATGGCTGCTGCTTGTGGTGGCTGAGAGAGCAAGAGGGAGGTTGTGGGTTAAGCCGTTAGGGTTTGTCTGAGGGAGGGAATTTGAGGAGGCAGCCTTTTATATGATGAATTTCTTTGTTTTTTTTAATTAAAATTTTAAAACCCGTTAAAAAATCGTCCGATTTCACCGATTCGTCGGTTTATCATCGATTTGACCGGTTTTTTTATCGATTTTTTGCTAGCCAATTTTTCATGTCAACTGAATTGGCTAAAGGACCGATTTCCGGTTAACCCGGTCGAATCGGCCGGTTCGGTTCGATTTTCAGAACACTGGTTGTACCATTTACTTTCAAAAGCTGTTTAAGACCATTTAATACAAACAATCCAATAACTATATTTTTTTTAACTATTAATAAGAACAATATTAATATAAAAAATTTGAAACTATTTGTTTACTTTTTTTTTTTCTCTGCTCTTCCACCCTGAGCCGTCACCAAGGAAGCAATAGAGAAGGGAGAAATGAACACCGAGAAGGAGAGGAGGAGGCCTTGCTGCATGTTTTGCCTTATTGCTAAATCTTGTCTCTGTTGTTTTAAGTGTGATCACCGCTATCGCTGTAATTGTTCGTCTTGGTGTTGCTGGCGTATTCCTACACTCCAAGTTCTGCTATCGCTGTAATTGTCTCTGCCACTATTAGGATCTTCTTTCCTCCCATTCATTGTTGTTGCTGGCGATGGGCTTTATGATAGTGGTGGGTAAAATGATGGTTTGTGGTGGATAAAAGGACGATTTATGGTGTGGGTTCGTTAAATATTTTGAAAAAATACTTTGTTTTTGAACCCTCTATTTTATTTTATATTTACAAAATCATTTGAATTGCAAAAATTATAGTGGTTTAACTAAATTGGTTTTACTTCTATTCACTTTTAAATATCTTAGTTGAGTTTTAGATATTTTTGTTGTTTTTAAGTTTAGAATTTTTGTTAATAGTCAATTGGTGATTACTTTGTTGGTTGAAGAGAGTAGATTTTTCATGTTTTTTCACTAATTAAATGCATGCTTAAACGGTTAAACGGTACACCATAATTATTAGCTGAAAAATGATAATGGTGTTGGTCTCCGATTCTTATATTAACATGGTTGAAAATTAAATCAGATCGACCAATTTAATTAACAAAATTAAAAATTAATGTCCAATCAAATTCAATTATCTATTAGAACTATTGAAAATATAAACTAGTATTAGATCGAAAAAAATCGGAAAAAATCTAATGAACTCGTTAACCATCGAGTTCTTGAAATTAAAAAAAAAAATTGATGTTTTTTTGCTTCATTTATCCGTCTTCTCCTTTCAAGCAGTAGTGATGTAACGACATCCATTTTTTAAAAAATTTAAATATAAAAAAATTATAATTTATTTTATTAATTAAAATTTTTTATTTTTAAAAACTAATTTATTAAAAATAATTAAATTAATTTTATGATAACTAAAGTTTAAATTAATTAAAATTTTATATAATTTTTATTATAATGAGATATTTCGAGAAAAGATAATAATAATAATAATAATAATAATAATAATAATAATAATAATAATATTATTATTATTATTATTATTATTATTATTATTATTATTATTATTATTATTATTATTATTATTATATTGATATCTTATTTTTATTTGTTTTAATTAAAATAAAGATTTGTTTAATTATATTATTATCGAATTCAAAATCTGTCGGTATGAGTAAATATTGGTATTTTTCGGTGAACTTAATTTTGCTAATGTTTTATCATATATGTTCTATTCTTATAATCATTATGTTATTAATGTCATTTATATTAGTAATTTATATATATCCATCTCTATATATTATTACTTCTGTTTTAATATATCCAACTTTTATAGTTATTCGTTTAAGATATTTATAACTTGAACTGCTAACTCAGAAGTTTAAAACCTTAACACAATTACATTAAGTGACACTTGCGTGCCCACTTAGCTAAACACCTCATCACCCTCATTAATCATTAATCTTCCTTCTTCTCTTGATCACCGAAGCTTAAGAAAGGGAGAGAGATCAAGGGTGAGAAGCCATGGAACTGTAAACCTTCAAGCTCGAATTTTTTAAGTTATGTAAGACTGTAATTATAATAAAAAATTTAATTCGATTAAAGTGTTTGTATTTTTTTTTTCTTCAAGTTGACGTTATTTTTGTTCGAAAAAAACCAATGGTAGAATTTTTTTTAGTTTGTATGGTTTGGCCAAAGTGAGGAGAATGTGGAGTAGCCGATTTTCAATGTTTTCTTTTTCAATTATTCGGTCTGAAACCTTTTATGAAATTTTGGCTGTTGTGATTTTCGTATGAAAATAGGACTTGGTAATTTTATAATAATTAAATGTGTTTTTAATGTGTGATTGTTGATTGGAAGTTTGTGGCTTGAAATAGAATGATTTTGTGTTTGAATTTTAATGAAATATTATTGATTTAATGCTTTATATTTTGGTTTTGATAAGGCTGCCAAAAATGATCTATTGTGACCTGATTTGATGGCTGTTGTTAAACTTTAATATTGAAAAAATTAATGAGATTTAGTGGTTGAAAGATTAAAGTGAAAGCTGAAAGTAATCAATAACCGAAAAATTAAAAAAATTGATTAAAAATCAAACAAAAAAATTTGAAAGAAAATCAAGAAGGAATTCGGTTTTCTTGAGGAAGAGACTATCACCAACACATAAATTATTTTAAGGATAAAATGGTAATTTAAATAAAAATTGAGATTTAATTAGTAATTAAACAAGTTTAGGAGTATTTTGAGTATTAACAAAGAAGTTAAGAATAAAACAGATATTTTATAAAAGTTTAAACATATTTTTGGTATTAATAAAATATGTAAAGTTATTTTATTAATTTGTAAAATAGGCTGGGTTAAAAGTAAAAATATTTAAAAGCTCGAAGTTAAAATATAATTCTTAAAAGTTTAAGCATAAGACTGTACTAAATAAGTTTTTGATATTGATGAGCTGAATTCACATCCCATTATAAAATTTGTGAATCCGTTCTTTTGGCAAGCGCATCAAAATTATCGTCAAGTAATAACCACAGTAGAGTGGGATTGTATCCACAGAGATTGATAGATTTGAGCAATTTCAATTAATTGGTGAATTAGTCAAGCTAAGCAAAATAAATTGTGAGTACAGAATTGTAAATGTGCAGGAATATAAATGACTCAAAAAGTAAAGGAAAGCAGTAAATAGCAAAATTGAAAATGACAAGAAAATAAAAAGCAGAAGCTTAAATGACTCAATTGTAAATTGGAATGGGAAATTGCAGAATGTAAAGAAAGCTATAAAGAAAGTGGAAGATAAGAATAGGGAAATTCATTGAGATCAGGAGATGTTGCCTCTTTGGATTAAATCTAGCTCATATCCTTTTCAATCATGCAACTCATTGACCTCTTGGCAATCATGATTGATTGAGCCCCAATCCCTTGGTGACTCAATCTCTCAGATCTTGATCAATAGCCAATTCCTTGGTCTAATTGCTCATGAAGAGAGATATGCTTGGTCCCTGATTATACCACACATCATCATATGTCCAAGTAGAGGAAGTATGTCACCATATCCAAACACCAAAATCCAGATCCTACTCAAGTGTGAGAAGGGATTTCTAGCATGGTTTCATGTTTCCTTTTCCAAAGTTCCCATGAAACCCATTTTGTATTCAACCCCTTTTCTAAGGTGATTGAACACTAGCATGAAGAACGAAATTCCTTCTAGCAAATCAAAGAGAAGATGAAGAGAAGAAGAAATTCACTATCATTAATCCATCAAGTACAACATAGCTCCCTCTCTCAATGAGAGGGAATTTAGCTACTCATAGCTCAAGAAAAAGTAAAAGATGAAAAAATGAATCTAACTATGCTTCAACTAATAGCTCAACTGCTTAACCCCTTCTTCAGTACTTCCAAGGGGTATATATACCACTCCTAACAATAGCAAATAAAGAAAAATACAAAAGTGAAAGTAAAATTACATTTTGGAGGGAAAAAGAAACTCAATAAACGTGATCTCACAGCTGGCGTGTGATTGGCGCTTTAGTGGCGTGCCATGCCTTGCTCTGATTCTGCCTTGGCGTGCCACGCCCAATCCTCAAGTGGCACGCCTCCTTTCACTGACCACCCTTGTGTGCCACGCCTTTGAGCCCAAGTGGCATGCCCAGGGTTCTTTAAAGCCTTGGACAGCCTGGCGTGCCACGCCTTCGAGCCCAAGTGGCACGTCCATGCCTTTTTAAAGCCTTGGTTAGCCTGGCGTGCCACGCCTTCGAGCCCAAGTGGCACGCCCAGGCCTTTTCCCTCTCCTTGTTAGATTCTAGAAATTTGAACTATCGTGGCACACCCAGGGTTTGGCGTGCCACGCCCATGCTATGTGCTTAATCTATCTCTCTGGAAAGTTGAACTAACGTGGCTCGCCTAGGGTTTGGCGTGCCATGCCCTTCATGTGCTTGGCTCCTCTGCTTGGCGTGCCACGCCCAGATCTTAAGTGGCACGCCCAGGTTTTCTCTTGGGTGATTGGTGATGGTGGCGTGCTATGGCTAGGACTCAAGTGGCACGCCCAAGTGATTTTTAAAGCTGGCGTGCCACACCTTCGATATCAAGTGGCACGCCCATATGGTTGGCCTTGTTTCTCCCTCTCTGGAAAATATAACCAGCGTGCCATGCTCAGGTGTTGGCGTGCCACGCCCATCATTTGCCTTGGTTCCAGTAGCTGGCGTGCCACGCCTAGCATTCAAGTGGCACGCCCAGGTGAGAATCTTGAGCTGGCGTGCCACGTCTTCGACACCAAGTGGCACGCCCAGCCTTTGCTTTGGCCTTCTTTGTACCTCGGCGTGCCACACCCAGATGCTCAAGTGGCACGCCCAAGTAAGGGTGGAAGCTTGGCGTGCCACGCCTTACTGCTCAAGTGGCACGCCCAGCCTTTTTAGCCTTCAACTTCTTCTCTGGAATTTTGTACAAGCGTGCCACGCCATATTGCTCAAGTGGCACGCCCATTCATTTGTGTCCTTCTTAGCTTGGCGTGCCACGCCTGGTTCCTTAAGTGGCACGCCCAAGTGATTTTTAAAGCTGGCGTGCCACGCCTTCGATGCTAAGTGGCACGCCCATGGCTTAAGTGATGGGTTTGGCGTGCCACGCCCAGCCTGGTGTGCCACACCTCCTTTAGTGGCCTTCATTGTTGCTCTCTGGAAAGTTGTACTGGCATGCCACGCGCAGCTCCTGGCATGCCACGCCCATGTATATGCTTGGGGGATCCTCTTTGGACTTTAGTACTGGCGTGCCACGCCAGTGCAATTTTGTGGCGTTTACTTTAAGTGGCACGCCCCTTTCGCACGCCCAACTTGTTTTGTTGTTTTCTTCCCCTTTTTGATGTCTTTTTCACCTGAAATTCAGCACAAACTCATTTCAAAGCAATGTACTATACTGTTCATAAAATAATGCATGAATTGCAGTGATCTAATGAGATTATGCCCTTTTATGGTCCTTTTTATACAAGAAGAAAGGGTAGATTATGCAAGTCATCACAACACCAAACTTAAGCTTTGCTTGTCCCAAGCAAATTAGTGTGAGTAGCCCTTTTTATGACTTGAGACTTTGACCTTGAATAGATGCAACATGACTAAGAGTAGGACTAAGTGCTTAACACATGCATGAATAATTTTGTTTCATTGTCACAAAGGTTCCTAGATCCTTGAGGGTTCCTTCAAGTATAAGCTTCAGGGGTCCTTTTTATTGATTGTCACCTTGAAGTAGCAAGAGTTATTTCATTTTCTTTTTGGTTGTTCTTTCTTTTCTATTTATTGACCACGACTCTAAGTGTTTTATCTCAAGACAACCCTTTAATTAGGCTTTCAATTAGCACTCGCAAACCAGTTGGCTTTAGGGTACTAGGTGTTGAAACACCCCTAAGAATTTACTTGCCCAGGTCTCTTCTTGACACATCTTCACCACAAGCATCTACTAGGTCCTCTAACTCTTTGGAGCTTTTTAATGTTTCTTTCCATCCTAGTAGTTGATGCTCAGAGCCTTGGGTCTTTATTACTTACTACTTCTTGGTTCTATAGATGTTCAAGGAACACCCCTTAACCTTTACTTGTCGTACCTTCTAAGACTAGTTGCCTTTTATGACTTACTTTCCCTTTTTATTCATTCAAGGTTCTACACTTAGTTCCTTGTTTCTTAGTTTTGTTGAATGATCTCTCTTGATCTTAATCTCTTTTATTCTTGCTCTTATAACAACTCACAACAATTCTTATGAAGACAAACTATGCTTTTATTGATATTGTAAAAACTTGAAATAACATTTGCATTTTCTTTCTTGAATTTAAAAAGGACTCACAAAAGACTTCATGATATATAAAAAAAAACTAGGCAGTGAAAATAAACTATCCTAATGTTGCAATTATTCAAAAACAGAATTTAAAACAAAGAGAAAAATTTAAACATAATTCAGAAATTAGAGAATGTCAACCATGGGAGTTAACAACCTTGAGCAGTTCCAATTTCAATTCATTGGCCCTTTGCCTTTGTCTTTCTTGGAAGGGGAGGAGTCATCTTCATCTTTGTTGGAGGATCCTTCTTGTGCTTTCTTGTCCTTAGGCTTCCAAAATCCTAGCCTTCTCATGTAGTTTCTTTCATCCTCCTTCTGCTTGGCCAGAATTTCTTCTTGTCTTGCACTTAACTCCTCCATTCCTTACATGAATGTTGGGTATCCCGGGTTTAGAGCAGCCACAACATTATACAAGTGATTCAGTTTCCTTGTGTGTTGATATCATATTGCCTCCTTGAAATGGTTCTAGCATCATAAAGATGTTTGAACTCAGCGAGGTTCCTCTGTTGCCATTTGCCTTGCTCTACAATTTTATCAAGTGCACTTTACACCTCTCCTCAATCAAACTGTTCCTGCTGCTCCTTCCTTATGTGCTCTCAACTCTCTTAGAGTTGTTGTATGCTTTGATTCACTAGGTTCCATTGTTGTTGTTGATTATCCTTGAATTGGTTGACATCCTCCTTCAGATGGTGTAGGTCTCCCTTCATTTGGTGTACATTTCCTTGCAATTGTTCTCAATTGAATCCCTCTGGAAATGGTTAGTATTGCTGATATGGTGGTGGTTGGAGTGCTAGGAAATGTGGTTGCTCCTCTGCCTCTTCTTCTTCTTCTTCTTGTTGCACTTGTGGCTCATGAGCATGAGCCATATGCTCCCTGGCCCTTTGAAGTGGGTTGACAGCCACTACTTTGGCCATCTTCTTGGCAGTTATAGGCTTTTCTTGCTCCACTAGCACTTCATCAATTATCCTCTCCATCCCTGCTTCATCACACAGCCTTTGGATGATGTTGGAAAATGCCAACCTTGAGCTATCTTTGGTGCTTTTCAGAATTTTGTTGATGTTGTTGGTAATCAATTCCCCAACATTGACATTCTCACCTTTCATGATGTTGTATATGAGCACAGCTCTCTCTTTGGTCACCTCCGAAGTGTTGGATGTAGGGATTAGAGACTTCCTCACAAAATCCAGCCACCCTCTAGCTTGGGGGCTCAAGTCTCTTCTTCTCACTTGGTTGGGCCTCCCATCCTTATCATTTATCTACTGCACATTCAACACACAGATTTCATTTAGGATTTCATCAAATCCTGGGTCTTGTTGCTTCATTCTCTCCTCATAGCTTTGGGTGGAGGTTGTCTGCTTCACCATCAGCATCCTACCTATGTTAGTAGGGTTGTAATCAATGGACTTCCCCCTTGCATAGCTAAGATAGCCATAGGGTTGTCCTGGCTGAGGCACGGCATTAGCATAGAACTCTCTCACCAAGCTTTCCATCACCTTCATTGATGGGTTACACAAGAGTGTCCAGCCTCTATTATTTATCTCCCTGTTGATCTCAGGGTGCTCATTCTTCCCCAGTTGGAAATCGACCTCTGGGATGATCCCCCTCTCACTCACCCAACCATAAAATTGGTTTTGGTTGAATGAGGAGAGAAACTTGTACTTGTTGAAACTTGAGCTTCAGGATCCAGAAGTTGGTTCCTTAGTCTTCCTTTTCTTTGATGAAGCTGAGGTTTTTGGTGGTGCCATTGGGTTGAAGGAGTGTGTTTAAAGGTTTGAAGAAGGTATTGGGGAAGGTTGCAAAAGAGAGCAAGCAAAACAAAATTTTTCTCCAACACCAAACTTAGAGCTTGATCGTCTCGATCAAGAAAAAGGTAGGGAAGTAGTGAAAAAAAGGTAAGGGGAAAAGAAGAAAGATGAAAAGAAGGAAGACTTTGTGGAGTCTTTTCGTCTGTGGGTTGAGGTTTGAAGTGTGGGAAGAGGTGGGAAAAAATAGGGGTTTTTATAGGGGTGTAAAGTGAGGTTCGAATGGTGGGAAGTAAGGTAATTCAATGTTTTCCCACTTGGGGAGTGGCGCCTAGCATGGGAAGAGGCGCCAATCCTTATCCCACTTTACTTCCTGCATGTTTTGAGTTCCAAAGTGGAAGTATACTTTGACCTCTTTACTTTATGTGCTATCAATCATGTGAGTCCCATTATCTCTCCTGAAAATTAAACTGAAAGTAATGACAAAAGAATCTTCCACATTCCTCTTTGATATGGATGGCTGAATTTGCAACTGATGGGTGTCCTTTGGGACACTAAACTTAATCCCATTGCATCATAATAAATTGGGTTCATCATTGGGTTGTTAATGTGTTCATAAAGGTAGAATAGTTCCAATCTTTTCATATACTTTTACTTTCATCCTCTTTTGAACACATTTAAACCACGTTCATGCTCTCCCCAATATATTAAATGCTTTCAGATTTGGTAGTATTGGGCTTGCTAGATGATGGTATTTAGTGTGGTGGTGGCCACACCAAACTTAATCTCTGGGCTTACCTTTAATCATAATTTGTTCAAGGTTAGTAAGCCTAGATTAAGTAAATTGGTGGCCACACCAAACTTAATCTCTGGGCTTACCTTCAGATATGATTTATTCAAAGGTGGTAAGCCTAGATTAAGTACATTGGTGGCCACACCAAACTTAGCTTTTTAGCTAGCTCTCAGCCCAATAGCTCATCATTAGCAAAGGTATTTGATGAGCGGATAATTTGTACGCTTTTTGGCATTGTTTTTAGTATGTTTTTAGTGGGATCTAGTTACTTTTAGGGATGTTTTCATTAGTTTTTATGTTAAATTCATATTTCTGGACTTTACTATGAGTTTGTGTGTTTTTCTGTGATTTCAGGTATTTTCTGGCTGAAATTGAGGGACTTGAGCAAAAATCAGATTCAAAGGTTGAAGAAGGACTGCTGATGCTGTTGGATTCTGACCTCCCTGTACTCAAAGAGGATTTTCTGGAGCTACAGAACTCAAAATGGCACGCTTCCAATTGATTTGGAAAGTAGACATCCAGGGCTTTCCAGCAATGTATAATAGTCCATACTTTGGCCGAGTTTAGACGACGTAAAAGGGTGTTGAATGCCAGTTCTACGCTGCTGTCTGGAGTTAAACGCCAGAAACAAGTCACAAACCAGAGTTGAACGCCAGAAACACGTTACAACCTGGCGTTCAACTCCAGAAAGAGCCTCTGCACGTGTAACATTCAAGCTCAGCCCAAGAACACACCAAGTGGTCCCCGGAAGTGGATTTATACATCAATTACTTACTTCTGTAAACCCTAGTAACTAGTTTAGTATAAATAGAACTTTTTACTATTGTATTAGACATCCTGGATTGTATTTTGATCCTGTGATCACGTTTTGGGGGCTGGCCATTCGGCCATGCCTGAACCTTTTACTTATGTATTTTTAACGGTAGAGTTTCTACACTCCATAGATTAAGGTGTGGAGCTCTGCTGTTCCTCAAAGATTAATGCAAAGTACTACTGTTTTCCATTCAATTCATCTTATTTCGCTTCTAAGATATTCATTCGCACTTCAACCTGAATGTGATGAACGTGACAATCATCATCATTCCCTATGAACGCGTGCTTGACAACCACTTCCGTTCTACATTAGATTGAATGAGTATCTCTTAGATCTCTTAATCAGAATCTTCGTGGTGTAAGCTAGAATGATGGCGGCATTCAAGAGAATCCGAAAAGTCTAAACCTTGTCTGTGGTATTCCGAGTAGGATTCAATGATTGAATGACTGTGACGAGCTTCAAACTCGCGAGTGTTGGGCGTAGTGACAGACGCAAAAGGAGGGTGAATCCTATTCCAACATGATTGGGAACCTCAGATGATTAGCTGTGCCGTGACAGGGCATCTTGGACCATTTTCACAAGAGGAGGGGATGTAGCCCCTGACAACGGTGATGCCCTTGCATAAAGCCAGCCATAGAAAGGAGTAAGACTGATTGGATGAAGACAGCAGGAAAGTGGAGGTTCAGAGGAACGAATGCATCTCCATATGCTTATCCGAAATTCTCACCAATGATTTACATAAGTATTTTTATCCTTCTTTTATTATTAAATTTCGAAAACCCCATTACTATTTTATATCCGCCTGACTGAGATTTACAAGGTGACCATAGCTTGCTTCATACCAACAATCTCCGTGGGATTCGACCCTTACTCACGTAAGGTATTACTTGGACGACCCAGTGCACTTGCTGGTCAGCTATGCGAAGTTGTGAAGATATGTTTAGACCTTGGTTCTGTGCATCCGTTTTTGGTGCCATCGCCAGGGAATCAATTTCGTACAATAATTCACAACCTGAGTAACAATTTTGCATACCAAATTTTTGGCGCCGTTGCCGGGGATTGTTCCAGTTTGGACAACTGACGGTTCATCTTGTTGCTCAGATTAGGTAATTTTCTTTTTATTTTGTTTTCAAAAAATTTTTTTCAAAAATCTTTCAAAAATTTCTCCCTTGTTTTCGAAAAAATTTTTAAAATAAAAATGTTTTCAAAAATATATTTTTCTTCAGAATTTTTAAGAATGAATTCTAGAGTTTCATGAAGAATGTTGAAGCCTGGCTGGCTGTAAAGCCATATCTAAACTCCTTTGGGATTGGTCTTCAACTAATCACCTCAATGGATGTAATTCCATTCTAAAGCTTGGCTAGCTATTAAGCCATGCCTGACCCTTTGATTGGAGCTTTAGACTAAAAAGCATGAGATTCCTGGAATTCATATTAAAAAATTTTGGAATCCTTATTTTTCATAATAATTTTCAAAAAAAAAATATAAAAGAAACTACAAAAAAATCATAAAATCATAAAAATAAAAAATATTTTCATGTTTCTTGTTTGAGTCTTGAGTCATGTTATAAGTTAGGTGTCAATTGCATGTGCATCTTGCATTTTTCGAAAATTTTCATGCATTCATAATGTTCTTCATGATCTTCAAGTTGTTCTTGGTAAGTCTTCTTGTTTGATCTTTGCATTTGCATGTTTTGTATCTTTTCTTGTTTTTCATATGCATTCTTGAATTCTTAGTGTCTAAGCATTAAAGAATTCTAAGTTTGGTGTCTTGCATGTTTTCTTTGCATTAAAAAATTTTTTCAAAAATGTGTTCTTGATGTTCATCATGATCTTCATAGTGTTCTTGGTGTTCATCTTGACATTCATAGCATTCTTGCATGCATCACATGTTTTGATTTAAAATTCTCATGCATTGCATCATTTTCATGTTTCTATCTCTCATCATTAAAAATTCAAAAATAAAAAAAATATCTTTCCCTTTTTCTCTCTTAAAATTTCGAAAATTAGATTTGACTTTTTCAAAAATTTTTAAAATCTAGTTGTTTTTATGAGTCAAATCAAATTTTCAATTTAAAAATCTTATCTTTTTCAAAATCTTTTTCAAAAATCAAATATTTTTTCAATTTTTTTAGTTATTTTCGAAAATTTTAAAAATATTTTTCAAAAATTTTTTTCTTAATTTTACATCATATTTTCGAAAATAACATCATCAATTAATCTTTTGATTAAAAAATTTCAAGTTTGTTACTTGCTTGTTAAGAAAGATTCAAACTTTAAGTTCTAGAATCATATCTTGTGATTTCTTGTGAATCAAGTCATTAATTGTGATTTTAAAAATCAAATCTTTTTTTCAAAAACTAATTTCAATCATATCTTTTCAAAAATATCTTCTCATCTTATCTTTTTCAAAAAAAAAAATATGTGATTTCAAAATATCTTTTCTAACTTCCTATCTTCTTATCTTTTCAAAATTGATTTTCAAATTTGTTTCAACTAACTAACTAACTCTCTCTCTCTCTCTAATTTTCGAAAATATCTTCTCTCTTTTTCAAAATTTCTTTTTAATTAAATTAATTATTTTATTTTTTATTTGAATTTTCGAAAAACTACTAACCTTTTTCAAAATTACTTTTCGAAAATTACTAACTCTTTTTCAAAAACTATTTTCGAAAACCCTCTCCCTCTCTCATCCTATTCTATTTATTTATTCATCTACTAACACCTCTTCCTCACATCACTCACCAAATTCGAACCCCCTCTTCTATCTGTGTTCGAATTTTTTCTTCTTCTTTTTCTACTAACAAAAAGGAACCTCTTTACTGTGACAAAGAGGATTCCTCTTCTTTTCTTTTTCTCTTCTCTTTCTTATGAGCAGGGACAGAGAAAAAGGCATTTTTGTTAAAGCTAATCCAGAACCTAAAAGGACTCTGAAGAGAAAACTAAGAGAAGCTAAATTACAACAATCCAGAGATAACCTTATTGAAAATTTCGAACAAGTAAAGGAGATGGCAGCCGAACCCAACAACAATAATGCAAGGAGGATGCTTGGTGACTTTACTGCACCAAATTCCAATTTACATGGAAGAAGCATCTCCATTCCTGCCATTGGAGCAAACAACTTTGAGCTGAAACCTCAGCTAGTTTCTCGGATGCAGCAGAACTGCAAGTTTCATGGACTTCCATCTGAAGATCGTTTTCAGTTCTTAATTGAATTCTTGCAGATCTGTGATACTGTTAAGACTAATGGAGTAGATCCTGAAGTCTACAGGCTCATGCTTTTCCCTTTTGCTGTAAGAGACAGAGCTAGAGTGTGGTTGGACTCTCAACCCAAAGACAGCCTGAACTCTTGGGATAAGCTGGTCACGGCTTTCTTAGCCAAGTTCTTTCCTCCTCAAAAGCTGAGCAAGCTTAGAGCTGATGTTCAAACCTTCAGACAAAAAGAAGGTGAATCCCTCTATGAAGCTTGGGAAAGATAGAAGCAGCTGACCAAAAAGTATCCTTCTGACATGCTTTCAGAATGGACCATCCTGGATATATTCTATGATGGTCTATCTGAGCTATCAAAGATGTCATTGGATACTTCTGCAGGTGGATCCATTCACCTAAAGAAAACACCTGTAGAAGCTCAAGAACTCATTGACATGGTTGCTAATAACCAGTTCATGTACACTTCTGAGAGGAATCCTGTGAGTAATGGGACGCCTCAAAAGAAGGGAGTTCTTGAAGTTGATACTCTGAATTCCATATTGGCTCAGAACAAAATATTGACTCAGCAAGTCAATATGATTTCCCAGAGTCTGAATGGAATGCAAGCTGCATCCAACAGTACTCAAGAGTCTTCTTATGAAGAAGAAGCTTATGATCCTGAGAACCCTGCAATAGCAGAGGTAAATTACATGGGTGAACCATATGGAAACACCTATAATCCATCATGGAGAAATCATCCAAATCTCTCATGGAAGGATCAAAGGCCTCAACAAGGCTTTAATAATGGTGGAAGAAACAGGTTTAACAATAATAAACCTTTTCCATCATCCACTCAGCAACAGACAGAGAACTCTGAACAAAATACCTCTAATTTAGCAAACTTAGTCTCTGATCTATCCAAGGCCACTGTAAGTTTCATGAATGAAACAAGGTCTTCCATTAGAAATTTGGAAGCACAAGTGGGCCAGCTGAGTAAAAGGATCACTGAAATCCCTCCTAGTGCTCTCCCAAGCAATACAGAAGAGAATCCAAAAGGAGAGTGCAAGGCCATTGACATAAGCACCATGGCCGAACCTATAAAGGAAGGAGAGGACATGAATCCCAAGGAGGAAGACCTCCTGGGACGTCCAGTGATCAATAAGGAGCTTCCCTCTGAGGAACCAAAGGATTCTGAGGCTCATCTAGAGACCATAGAGATTCCATTGAACCTCCTTATGCCATTCATGAGCTCTGATGAGTATTCCTCTTCTGAAGAGAATGAGGATGTTACTGAAGAGCAAGCTGCCAAGTTCCTTGGTGCAATCATGAAGCTAAATGCCAAATTATTTGGCATTGATACTTGGGAAGATAAACCTCCCTTGTTCACCAATGAACTGAGTGATCTGGATCAATTGACATTGCCTCAGAAGAGACAGGATCCTGGAAAGTTCATAATACCTTGTACTATAGGCACCATGATCTTTAAGGCTCTGTGTGATCTTGGTTCAGGAATAAACCTCATGCCCCTCTCTATAATAGAGAAACTGGGAATCTATGGAGTGCAAGCTGCAAAAATCTCATTAGAGATGGCAGACAATTCAAGAAAACAGGCTTATGGACAAGTAGAGGACGTGTTAGTAAAGGTTGAAGGCCTTTACATCCCTGCTGATTTCATAGTCCTGGATACTGAAAAGGAAGAGGATGAATCCATCATCCTAGGAAGACCTTTCCTAGCCACAGCAAGAGCTGTGATTGATGTGGACAGAGGAGAATTGATCCTTCAATTAAATAAGGACAACCTTGTGATTACAACTCAAGGATCTCTCTCTGCATCCATGGAGAGGAAGCAGAAAAAGCTTCTCTCAAAGCAGAGTCAACCAAAGCCCCCACAGTCAAACTCTAAGTTTGGTGTTGGGAGGCCACAACCAAACTCTAAGTTTGGTGTCAAACCCCCATATCCAAACTCTAAGTTTGGTGTTGGGAGGTTTCAACAAAGCTCTGCACATCTGTGAGGCTCCATGAGAGCCCACTATCAAGCTGTTGACATTAAAGAAGCGCTTGTTGGGAGGCAACCCAATGCTTATTTATCTAATTTTCATTGTTTTTCATGTTTTATTAGGTTCATGATCATGTGGAGTCACAAAATAAATATAAAAATTGAAAACGGAATCAAAAACAGCAGAAGAAAAATCACACCCTGGAGAAAGACCTTACTGGCGTTTAAACGCCAGTAAGAAGCATGTTTTGGGCGTTCAACGCTAGAACAGAGCATGGTTCTGGTGCTGAACGCCAGAAATGGGCAGCATCTGGGCGTTTGAACGCCAGAAATGCACCCTGGAGGAGAGCTGGCGCTGAACACCCAGAACAAGCACCAACCTGGCGCTGAACGCCCAGAGTTGTGTGCAAGGGCATTTTACATGCCTAATTTGGTGCAAGGTTGTAAATCCTTGAACACCTCAGGATCTGTGGACCCCACAGGATCACCTCAGGATCTGTGGACCCCACAGGATCCCCACCTACCTCCACTCACTTCTTCTCATCCCTCTTTCATACAATCCCATAAACACTCTTCCCCAAAACCCTTCACCAATCACCTCAATCTCTCTTTCCCATCACCTCTTCACCACTCACATCCATCCACTCTTTCCCATAAACCTACCTTATAAACTCCACCTACCTTCAAAATTCAAAATCAATTTCCCACCCTATATGGCCGAAACTTAACCCCCCTCCTTCCCCTATATAAAGCCTTCCATTTTTCCTCATTTTCACACAACACAACCCCTTCTCCCTCTCCTCCATCTCTTCTTCTTCTTCATCTATTCTTTCTTCTATTGCTCGAGGGCGAGCAAAATTCTAAGTTTGGTGTGGTAAAAGCATAAGCTTTTTGTTTTTCTATTACCATTGATGGCACCTAAGACCGGAGAATCCTCTAGAAAAGGGAAAGGGAAGACAAAAGCTTCCACTTCCGAGTCATGGGAGATGGAAAGGTTCATCTCCAAAGCCCATCAAGACCACTTCTATGATGTTGTGGCCAAGAAGAAGGTGATCCCCGAGGTCCCTTTCAAACTCAAAAGAAATGAGTATCCGGAGATCCGACATGAAATTCAAAGAAGAGGTTAGGAAGTTCTAACAAACCCCATCCAACAAGTCGGCATCCTAATGGTTCAAGAGTTCTATGCTAATGCATGGATCACTAGGAACCATGATCAAAGTAAGAACCCGAACCCAAAGAATTATCTCACCATGGTTCGGGGGAAATACTTAAATTTTAGTTCGGAAAATGTGAGGTTGGCGTTCAACTTGCCAAACATGGAAGAGAACGCACGCCCCTACACAAGGAGAGTCAACTTTGATCAAAGGTTGGACCAAGTCCTCATGGACATATGTGTAGAAGGAGCTCAATGGAAGATTGACTCAAAAGGCAAACCGGTTCAACTAAGAAGACTGGACCTTAAGCCTGCAGCTAGAGGATGGTTGGAGTTCATTCAATGCTCAATCATTCCCACTAGCAACCGGTCTGAAGTTACTATAGACCGAGCCATCATGATCCATAGCATCATGATTGGAGAAGAGGTGGAAGTTCATGAGATTATACCTCAAGAACTCTACAAGGTGGCTGACAAGTCCTCCACTATGGCAAGGTTAGCCTTTCCTCACCTCATTTGCCACCTATGCAATTCGGCTGGGATTGACATAGAGGGAGATATCCTCATTAAAGAGGACAAGCCCATCACTAAGAAAAAGATAGAGCAAGCAAGAGAGCCCATTCATGGAGCTCAAGAGGCGCATGAATCTCATCACCATGAGATCCCGGAGATGCCTCAAATGCATTTTCCTCCACAAAACTATTGGGAGCAAATCAATACCTCCCTAGGAGAATTAAGTTCCAACATGGGACAATTAAGGGTGGAACATCAAGAGCACTCCATCATCCTTCATGAAATAAGAGAAGATCAAAAAGCAATGAGGGAGGAGCAACAAAGACAAGGAAGAGACATAGAAGAGCTCAAGGACATCATTGGTTCCTCAAGAAGGAAACGCCACCATCACTAAGGTGGATTCATTCCTTGTTCTTATTTTCTCTGTTTTTCGTTTTCTCTAAGTTAAATGCTTATCTATGTTTGTGTCTTCATTACATGATCATTAGTAGTTAGTAACTTTGTCTTAAAGTTATGAATGTCCTATGAATCCATCATCTCTCTTAAATGAAAACTGTTTTAATTCAAAAGAACAAGAAGTACATGAGTTTTGAATTTATCCTTGAGCTTAGTTTAATTATATTGATGTGGTGACAATGCTTCTTGTTTTCTGAATGAATGCTTGAACAGTGCATATGTCTTTTGAAGTTGTTGTTTAAGAATGTTAAATATGTTGGCTCTTGAAAGAATGATGACAAGGAGACATGTTATTTGATAATCTGAAAAATCATAAAAATGATTCTTGAAGCAAGAAAAAGCAGTAAAGAACAAAGCTTGCAAAAAAAAAAAAAAGAAAAAAAATAGGCGAAAAAAAATAGAAAGAAAAAGCAAGCAGAAAAAGCCAAAAGCTCTTAAAACCAAGAGGCAAGAGCAAAAAGCCAATAACCCTTAAAACCAAAAGGCAAGGGTAATAAAAAGGATCCCAAGGCTTTGAGCATCAGTGGATAGGAGGGCCTAAAGGAATAAAATCCTGGCCTAAGCGGCTAAACCAAGCTGTCCCTAACCATGTGCTTGTGGCGTGAAGGTGTCAAGTGAAAACTTGAGACTGAGCAGTTAAAGTCAAGGTCCAAAGCAAAAAAAGAGTGTGCTTAAGAACCCTGGACACCTCTAATTGGGGACTTTAGAGCTGAGTCACAATCTGAAAGGGTTTACCCAGTTATGTGTCTGTGGCATTTATGTATCCGGTGGTAATACTGGAAAACAAAGTGCTTAGGGCCACGGCCAAGACTCATAAAAAAGATGTGTTCAAGAATCATCATACTGAACTAGGAGAATCAATAACACTATCTGAACTCTGAGCTCCTAAAGAAGCCAATCATTCTGAACTTCAATGGATAGAGTGAGATGCCAAAACTATTCAAGAGGCAAAAAGCTATAAGTCCCGCTCATATGATTGAAGCTATGTTTCATTGATAGTTTGGAATTTATAGTATATTCTCTTCTTTTTATCCTATTTGATTTTCAGTTGCTTGGGGACAAGCAACAATTTAAGTTTGGTGTTGTGATGAGCGGATAATTTGTACGCTTTTTGGCATTGTTTTTAGTATGTTTTTAGTAGGATCTAGTTACTTTTAGGGATGTTTTCATTAGTTTTTATGTTAAATTCACATTTCTGGACTTTACTATGAGTTTGTGTGTTTTTCTTTGATTTCAGGTATTTTCTGGCTGAAATTGAGGGACTTGAGCAAAAATCAGATTCAGAGGTTGAAGAAGGACTGCTGATGCTGTTGGATTCTGACCTCCCTGCACTCAAAGTGGATTTTCTGGAGCTACAGAACTCAAAATGGCGCGCTTCCAATTGCGTTGGAAAGTAGACATCCAGGGCAATAGTCCAAATTTTGGCTGAGTTTAGACGACGTAAAAGGGCGTTGAACACCAGTTCTACGCTTCTGTCTGGAGTTAAATGCCAGAAACAAGTCACAAACTAGAGTTGAACGCCAGAAACACGTTACAACCTGGCGTTCAACTCCAGAAAGAGCCTCTGCACGTGTAACATTCAAGCTCAGCCCAAGCACACACCAAGTGGGCCCTGGAAGTGGATTTATACATCAATTACTTACTTCTGTAAACCCTAGTAACTAGTTTAGTATAAATAGAACTTTTTACTATTGTATTAGACATCCTGGATTGTATTTTGATCCTGTGATCACGTTTTGGGGGCTGGCCATTCGGCCATGCCTGAACCTTTTACTTATGTATTTTTAACGGTAGAGTTTCTACACTCCATAGATTAAGGTGTGGAGCTCTGCTGTTCCTCAAAGATTAATGCAAAGTACTACTGTTTTCCATTCAATTCATCTTATTTCGCTTCTAAGATATTCATTCGCACTTCAACCTGAATGTGATGAACGTGACAATCATCATCATTCCCTATGAACGCGTGCTTGACAACCACTTCCGTTCTACATTAGATTGAATGAGTATCTCTTAGATCTCTTAATCAGAATCTTCGTGGTGTAAGCTAGAATGATGGCGGCATTCAAGAGAATTCGGAAAGTCTAAACCTTGTCTGTGGTATTTCGAGTAGGATTCAATGATTGAATGACTGTGACGAGCTTCAAACTCGCGAGTGCTGGGCGTAGTGACAGACGCAAAAGGAGGGTGAATCCTATTCCAGCATGATCGGGAACCTCAGATGATTAGCTGTGCCGTGACAGGGCATCTTGGACCATTTTCACAAGAGGAGGGGATGTAGCCACTGACAACGGTGATGCCCTTGCATAAAGCCAGCCATAGAAAGGAGTAAGACTGATTGGATGAAGACAGTAGGAAAGCGTAGGTTCAGAGGAACGAATGCATCTCCATATGCTTATCTGAAATTCTCACCAATGATTTACATAAGTATTTTTATCCTTCTTTTATTATTAAATTTCGAAAACCCCATTACTATTTTATATCCGCCTGACTGAGATTTACAAGGTGACCATAGCTTGCTTCATACCAACAATCTCCGTGGGATTCGACCCCTTACTCACGTAAGGTATTACTTGGACGACCCAGTGCACTTGCTGGTCAGCTATGCGAAGTTGTGAAGATATGTTTAGAACTTGGTTCTGTGCATCCGTTTTTGGTGCCATCGCTAGGGAATCAATTTCGTACAATAATTCACAACCTGAGTAATAATTTCGCATACCAGTATTCATCAAATTGCATTTCCAGACCAAAAGAAAACAGAATATAAGGGTCTCCTAACTACCAAAACAGAAAACAAAATTCTTAATCCACTATCTATAATCTACTTCTAAAAGGCAAGAAAACATAAATTTTCAACTGAAACTCAAACTTTCTAAATTGACAAATTTTAACTACTTCTAAGAAAGCAATAAATCAAAAGGATATAAAGTGTTGGGGTGCCTCCTAACTAGCGCTTCTTTATCGTCACTAGCTTGACGTTCTTCCTTTGTTAGCTGAGGTTGTAGCTCACTCTCTTCTCATCCAATGAGTCCCCTAGGTAATGCTTGAGTCTATGGCCATTCACAGTAAAGGTCCTTTGTGTTTTTTCTTCCATGAGCTCTACATGGCCATAGGGGGATACATTGAGGATGGTGAAGGGGCCTGACCATCGAGACTTAAGCTTCCCAGGGAAGAACTTGAGTCTCGAATTGTACAGCAGCACCTTTTGCCCTTCAGTGAACTCCCTCCTTGCTATCTTCTGATCATGCCACCTTTTTGCATTCTCTTTGTAGATCTTTGTACTCTCATATGCCTTATTCCTAAACTCCTCTAGCTCATTCAGTTGCATAAGCCTCCTTTCTCCAGCAGCTTGTTCATCAACATTTTTAGAGCCCAAAATGCTCTATGTTCAAGCTCAACTGGTAAGTGACAAGCCTTACCAAACACCAATTGGTATGGAGACATTCCAATAGGTGTTTTGAAGGCTGTCTTGTAGGCCCATAATGCATCGTCCAGCTTCTTAGACCAATCCTTTCTTGAGCTTCCAACAGTTTTTTCAAGAATTCTTTTAAGCTCTCTGTTTGAAATCTTTGCTTGCCCGTTGGTCTGTGGGTGATATGGAGTTGCCACTTTGTGTTTGACTCCATATTTGGAGAGGAGTGCTTCAAGTTGCCTATTGTAGAAGTGCGTCCTTCCATCACTGATGAGGGCTCTAGGCACCCCAAATCTGCTGAAGATGTTCTTTCTCAAAAAGCTCATTAGAACCTTGTTATCATTTGTTGGAGTGGCTATGGCTTCTACCCACTTTGATACATAATCTACAGCCACCAATATGTAAATGTTTGAGTATGAAGATGGGAAAGGTCCCATGAAATCAATTCCCCACACGTCAGACAATTCTAACTCCATTATGAACCTCTGTGGCATCTCGTTTCTCTTGGGTAGATTGCCAGCCCTTTGGCATTCATCACATCTTGTCACTGGTGCACGAAATTGTGATGACACTTCTCACAACTCCACACAACTAACCAACAAGTGCACTGGGTCGTCCAAGTAATACCTTACGTGAGTAAGGGTCGATCCCACGGAGATTGTCGGTTCGAAGCAAGCTATGGTTATTTCGTAAATCTTAGTTAGGAGATTAATGATAAGAGTGATTGTATTTATGAAAAATAAATAACAAGAAATAAACAGTACTTGTAATTCAGTAATGAGAAACAGGCTGAGGTTCCGGAGATGCTCTGTCCTCTGAATCTCTGCTTTCCTACTGCCTTCTTCTCCAAACACGCATGGCTTCCTTCAATGGCAAGCTTTATGATCCTCTCGGATGAAAAATACCATGTACAGCTATCGCACGGCTAATCATCTGTCGGTTCCCACTAGCGACGGAATAAGACCTTTGTCCTTTTGCACACTGTCACTGTGCCCAACATTCGCAGGTTTGAAGCTCGTCACAGCCATCCCTTCTCGGATCCTACTCGGAATACCACAGACAAGGTTTAGACTTTCCGGATCCTAGGAATGCTGCCCATGATTCTAGCCTATACCACGAAGATACTAATCTCATGGACTCGGTCCGTGTATTAGATATCCAAGAGATACGCACTCAAACTGTCACCCAATGACTACGCTGAGCTCCGATAGAACGGGAGTGGTTGTCAGGCACGTGTTCATAGAATTGAGAATAGTGATGAGTGTCACGGATCATCACACTCTCTATATTGAAGTACGAATGAGTATCTTAGAATAGAATCAAGCGTGATTGAATAGAAAACAGTAGTAATTGCATTAATCCATTGAAACACAGTAGAGCTCCTCACCCCCACCTATGGGGTTTAGAGGCTCATACTATAGAAGATACAATATGAAGTGTAAAATGTCATAAGGTGCAGAATGAATCTCTAAAAGTAGTTTTTATACTAAACCAGTAACTTAGGTTTACAGAAAATGAGTAACTAAGTGCAGATAGTGCAGAAATCCACTTTGGGACCCACTTGGTGAGTGTTTGGGCTGAGCTTTCAAGCTTTCACGTGCATATGCCTAAAGCTGGCTTTAAACGCCACCCTGGGTGCCAAAATGGGTGGCATTTAACGCCAAGAATTATGCCAGTTCTGGCGTTTTACGCCAGAAAGTTTTAGGCTGGCTTTGAACATCATTTTGGGCCATCAAATCTCAAACAAAGTATAGACTATTATATATTTCTGGAAAGCCCAAGATGTCTACTTTCCAAAGCAATTGAGAGCGCGCTAATTGGGCTTCTGTAGCTCTAGAAAATTTACTTCGAGCACAGGAGGGTCAGAATCCAACAGCATCTGCAGTCCTTTTTCAGCATCTGAATCAGATTTTTGCTCAGGTCCCTCAATTTCAGCCAGAAAATACCTGAAATCACAGAAAAATACACAAACTCATAGTAAAGTCCAGAAATGTGATTTTTGAATAAAAACTAATAAAAATATAATAAAAAGTAATTAAATCATACTAAAAACTATGTAAAAACAATGCCAAAAAGGGTATAAATTATCCGCTCATCACAACACCAAACTTAAATTGTTGCTTGTCCCCAAGCAACTAAAAACAAAATAGGATAAAAACAGGAGAATATACAATAAATTCCAAAATTATCAATGAAGATTAGTCTTAATTAGATGAGTGGGGCTAGTAGCTTTTTGCTTCTGAACAGTTTTGGCATCTCACTTTATCCTTTGAAGTTCATAATGATTGGCTTCCATAGAAACTCAGAATTCAGATAGTGTTATTGATTCTCCTAGTTTAGTGTGTTGATTCTTAAACACAGCTACTTTATGAGTCTTGGCCGTGACCCTAAGTATTGTGTTTTCCAGTATTACCACCAGATACATAAATGCCACAGACACATAACTGGGTGAACCTTTTCAGATTGTGACTCAGCTTTGCTAGAGTCCCCAGTTAGAGGTGCCCAGAGCTCTTAAGCACACTCTTTTTGCTTTGAACCATGACTTTAACCGCTCAGTCTCAAGCTTTTCACTTGACACCTTCACGCCACAAGCACATGGTTAGGGATAGCTTGGTTTAGCCGCTTAAGCCAGGATTTTATTCCCTTGGGCCCTCCTATCCATTAATGCTCAAAGCCTTGGATCCTTTTTACCTTTACCTTTTGGTTTAAAGGGTTATTGGATTTTTCTACTTGTTTTTTCTTTTTCTTTTTTTTTTCTTTCTTTTTTTTTCTGCAAGCTTTTCACTACTTTTTCTTGCTTCAAGAATCAATTTTATGATTTTTCAGATTATCAATAACATTTCTCCTTTTTCATTATTCTTTCAAGAGCCAATAATTTTAACATTCATAAACAACAAAATAAAAAATATGCACTGTTCAAGCATTCATTCAAAAAACAAAAATTATTGCCACCACATCAAAATAATTAAACTAATTTCAAGATAAATTTTGAAACCCATGTACTAATTTTTCTTTTACAAATAAAAATATTATTCAATTAAGAAAGGTGGGGGATTCATGGAATCATTCATAGCTTTAAGACATAGACTCTAAACTTTA